>NC_084465.1:152063302-156863302 GCF_027409185.1 Cynocephalus volans
AGTTGATACGACCAGCGAACAGAAAGGACTTTGCTGGGAGGGAGGGAGGTTTCGGTAATGGGCCACAGTAATAAACCACATTGTATATGGACATAATAAAAAAAATTAATTAATTCATTCATTCATTAAAAAAAATAAATGCTGATAGGAGAAAAATGGAAGTATTTTCAGTATATTAGAGAGGAGAAAAAAGCTAGGAGATCAAAAAAGGAGATTGTGATTTTTAAATTAAGGCTTTTAAAGCCAACTAACAGCATTTAACTCAGACAACAGACCAGATTTGTAATGGTCATTAAAAGTTGGGCTGCGGGGAGACTCGGCAGCAGCCACTATGCAGATTGGACTCTGCGGTTCCTACACAATGATGTCTGACAAACCTGATAGGGCTGAGACTGAGAAACTTAATAAACTGAAATTGAAGAAGACAGAAATGCAAAAGAAAATTCTCCTGGCTTCAAAAGAAATAACTGAATAGAAGAAGCAAGCAGGAGAATCATAATGAGGTATGTGCTGCCAATAACATGCACCAGTACACTCCACAAGCATTGTCTTCTTATTTTATTTCCTTTAGCTGTTTAACATTGTAAAATACAAAGATGTCAGAGCAAGTTTGAATGACTTGATGTGGGCCCTTTTCACATCAAAGAATCAAGAACTACTGACGACGATGGCTGTGCCTGACTCTCCCATCTGCCTATCTAGCTTGCAGGGAAGGAAAAGAACTTGCATGTTGGTGAAGAAAGAAGGTGGAAGAAATGACAGGGAAATCTACAATAAAACCAAGCTGATCCAATATGTCCTGCAGCTGTAAAATGCATGTTAGTTGGAGTGCCATTTTGTTTTTTGTTCAAATGATTTTAATTATTGGAATGCACAATTTTAAAAAATGCAAATAAAGTTTTAAAATTGGAGAAAACAAAAAAAAGTTAGGCTGGGGAACTCTCAAAAGTCCTCATACTGATAAGTGACAATGGGCAGATCAATCTCTTAGTGTGACATTAATTTACCCCTATGTTTAAAATGAGAAGAGTAAACTTAAATGCGCATCCTGCTTCTACTCTGAATTTGAGAAATGACAGGAAATACAGTTTTTAATACTCCATTGTTGGCAGCTGCTCTTGTACTTACAGAAATTGAAAAAACATAGGAAGAAGATGAGAGTATAGAAAAATAAAACTACAGACCATAATGCACAAGAGAAAAAATTGCTATGAGGAGAGGGTAGGAAGAGAGAGGAGGAAGACAGGCAAGAAGTAGCACACAATGAAAAGCTGCAGGGAACACAGAGGGTGACCAAGCCAGCGAGGTTATCAGGAGAACAAGCAGGTCTCTGCAGCCAGAGAGCAATCAGCAGTGCTGTCTGTCCCCTTGCTGGAGCAGGAAGGGTAGTTAGTGCCTGAGGTGAGGTAGTGCCAGAGGAAGAATGGAAACCTCCACACCTGAAAGACTACTGTAGCACCCACCTGAGAGAAACTACCAGGCTCCCCCAACCCCACCTCAGAAAGGCACTGGGAAATCATGGAAATTTTTCATCCTGAGATTAGTGAAATTTGATGATATCAAGTACTGGTGAGTGACAGAAAGACAGGTATTCTCATACTCTGCTTGTAGAAGAACAGGTACTCCAGAAGGCAAATTGGCAAAATTCTACATGTACATATACTATGTCCCCAAACAAACATCTGCATATGTGCTCAACAGAAACAAAACTTGTATTAGTAGAAAAACTGGAAACAACCTAATATACAACAACACTAGGAGAAGAGTTTAATGAAATGAGGTAGAACCATACCAAATATTACATAGCAGCTTAATAAGAATGAGGTAGATCTCTATGTACTAACACAGAAAAATTACAAAGCTATATCACTGAATTAAAAAAAGTTAAAAAGCATAATACATATCATTATGACTTTCAAAAGTTAAAAAAAATTAAAAAATATATACTTAAAAGATAAAACAAAACAACTTTCTATTTCTCTATAGATATAAAAATTCGTTTAAAAAAAGGTCTAGAAAGTTAGGCAAATGAAAATAGGGATTACCTCTATGGAGAGGAAAAAGACAAAAGGATGGAATATTCAAAGTTTTTCAGGAATACATTTATATATCACGTGTATTTAGAACTAAGTTTTTCATTGAGTAGCTGATAGCAAAAAAAAGTGTCTGGAACATTCTGACATATCCGATAGCAAGAAAGCTTATCAAAGATGACTAGAGTCATGTCAAAAAGATTCTGATAACACCCATACAAAAAGAAGCGATTTAAAATGTTAATAAAAGTCAGACTTACAGTGAATAGAAACTCATCAAATAGGTTTAAGTCCATGAGTTCATTATGATACATATAAAAAAGCTAATTGGTCACCTGTGGATGACAGCAAACCAACTGATTATTCTAAAAACTGTTCAGAGAAAAGAAAAGAAACAAGCACTTATTTTGTCTTTCCCATGTGAACTTTACCACTGGGTAACTAAATAGTAGATGAAGGGAAGTGTTTTAATTTTAATTTAAATTTTGTTTTAATTTTTTGTTCAATGAACACTAGAAAGTTAACTGTAAAGTACTGGGAAAAAGAAAAACAATTTTGAATCCATTTAGCATTACAACACCAGTGTTTTCAACAGTATCTTCATGCATCTAAGCTATTCTTTTTACCTGCATTTAAAAATATATCTACTTTCTTCTCTTTTTAATTTCATATATCCTATTATAATTTTAAAATAAGACTAAAGTTCTTGCAGAAAATTTTTTTTGTCTTTTTCGTGACCGGCACTCAGCCAGTGAGTGCACCGGCCATCCCTATATAGGATCCGAACCCGCGGCGGGAGCATCGCCATGCTCCCAGCGCTGCACTCTCCCGAGTGCGCCACGGGCTCGGCCTTCTTGCAGAAAATTTACATCAGAATGAGTACTGTTGTTTATGTTTCTAATTAGCTTGGTTATGCATACCTTTTTATCACTAAAAATAGCACAATTCTTACACTATAATGTTTAGATCCATAAAATTACAGTATTTTATTTACTAGAATTATGAGGGTACTTCAAAAAGTAAAAATATGAAGAAACATAATTTAAAAATAATATGAATCTTTCCACGATCGTTTGAAAGTATCCTTGTTCAGGTTGTTAGCATACTGCAAGTCTAGTTGCTAATTCCTCTATATTACTATAAAAGATAGGTAAATTACTCTATGAATAGGATTACTTTTATCTTTCTTAGTGAAGTAAGCACTGAAAAATATGCAGATACACAAACTATAGTTACACTACTTGCTTTTTTTCCCCCAATATAGAAGGAGTATCTTCTACTTTTGAATTATCAGTTAAATTTTGCATGTACAGAGTTTGTAACACCATGAAAAAAGTGAACAGTTGTTTCATGGACTTTCTTAAGCAAAGAAAAAACTTCTACAACCTACATTCTAATCTAATTAAATCTAATACTTCACTGAAACAGTTTTTTCAAACTGCATGAAATTATTTCTACAGCAGAGATTATTTCTACAGCATTTATATACCTTAAGAGAAGCCACTTTTATAGAATTTAATTAAGCAATGGGAGTCTGGTCCCAGTTTGTACCTTAAAAGACCATGTATGACCTATAAGCCAAGAGCTCTTCCTTTTTTCCCTTTATATTACATTACATTACTGTCTTTTCTGTCTGTGTCCTTTCAGATCTTCTCATCCTCTCTGCAGATCCCACTCCACCTGTATTAGTCGTTTCTGTTGCTTATAATAAAATAATTGGAACTGGGTGATTTATAGAAAACAAAATTTATTGCTTACAGCATCAGAAGCTGGGAAGTCCAAAGTGCAGGGAACACATCACGTAAGGGTCTTGGTGGTGGTGACAGTGACCCAAGGGTCTCACATTGCAAGACAATGGAAGCAGAGAGAGCAGAGCAGAAAGACTCTCTTCTCTCTTCTTTTAAAGCCCTCAGAACCACGCCCCTGATCACCTTCGGTAAGGTCCTACAATCCAATCAACTATTCAAGGCTCTACCTTTCAATGACCATAATAGGATTTCCCACCCTCTTATCAGTCATAGTGGGGGCTAAGTTTCTAATACATAAAACTTGGGGGACACAACTCAAGCTTCAGGGAGTTTGGAGGGGACACAATTCAATCCACTAAACCACCTAAGTACAACTTCTTCCAAAAGTCATGAAACCCTTGAGAACAGTGTACAGAGAATGTCAGCGTTCATGATCATAAGAATTTTCACTTAGTGAAATATTTTGATGTCACCAAAAAAAAAAAAAAAAAATGCTTCACTGGCCTGACATATAACTTCACTTCCTTAAAGATTTCATTTTTCTGAAACCTTCAAAGAAGGTTAACACATTATCTGGGGGGTTGGAGAATATTTATGATCTATATATGATCCATATATCTCTCTTACAGTAAGAACACAAAGGACAATTCTACATGGAATTAATACATAACAAATCTTAAAGAGATGTAGGTTGTGGTACAGCAAAAAATACACCTGGACATAATCAAAGTTATTTTAGGAAGTCCTCTTTTCTCTTTCTTTTAAAGATACCAACCAAATTAATTCACCTACTGATAAGCCTAACTCTACATATAGCTGAAAGAGGGAGAAAGTACATTACTTTGGTAAGATAAAGAATAATTACAAAATTAATTGAGGAAGGGATTATCTCAACCAAATTGTAGGACAAGAGCTAGTTCACTAGTATCAGATAACACCTGTGTGGTGAAAGCAAGCACTGTACCTAATGGACAAGCATTCAAGAATCACAGGCCTAAACAAATGTAAACAGCTGCTGAAATACAGTTTTAGAGTCACAGTGTTCAATAAATGTGGACTAAGTGAAAACAATGTACTAGTACTAAACATACTTAAGAACTAGGAAAGATCCATGTCTTTTCTTTTAGCAACTCTTGGCCATTATATAAAAAGATAACCTCTCAGACTACATTAAGTAATTTTAACACTAAGTGAGACCCCACCTAAACAGGAATAAAACCTGGCCTAGCTATTAGATTGCTGGCACATCATTAGTCTCTACCCTGATGTCTTTTCACTACATAATCTTCTCTCTACTTCCTCTCACCTTTTTCAATATACTTTTCCTACTGCTCTAGACAACTTACCAATTTCTTGTCACAAAATATTTCTACATATCATGTTTTTCATCACCCAATTGATATTTGCCTTTTTATTTAAATTTAACTGGGTCTCATATAAAACTGTATATTGGAAAATAGAATTTTAGAGCTGAAAGAGTCCTTAAAGCTCAGCTGATCCGACCTTCCTTATTTCACAGTTAAGGAATCCAATGAAGTAATTTGCTCAGGCAACAAAATATTTTAAGAAGTCTAAAATCCTGACTTCCAATCTAACTATTATTTATCCAAATGATGCCAAGAAGATTGCTTAAAAAAAAAAAAAAAAAAAAAAAAGAGGTGGGGTAAGTAAGTAATCAAGATATAAGGAATCAAGAAAAAGTACAATACAATCCCCAAGGGTGAAAAAAAAAACCATTTGACCCCACCAAAAAGCAGTTTCAACCCAATAAGTAAGAGGGTCTTCAAAAAGTTCATGGAAAAATAGAATTAAAAGATAATACTTATATACTATATATAATATACTTTCTATAATACTTATATAAATACTGTTTGAAGAACACCTACACAAGTTGGTTTGTTTTAGGAAGATTAACTTAGACATAGCTAATTTTATTAGAAAGACTTATTAAGCACTGGGCAATGTGGCATATACTCTATATAAAGCATCTCACTTCACCTTTACAATAACAATTTTAGTATTGTTAACACTCTCATTTAGTAACCTGACTTCCTAGCCAGAAGGGACAAAATTCTTTTGGCATCAAATGAAAAATAGTTGGCAGACAACTCACAGAAGTATATTAAGCACAGACAAATAATTAGAAATAATAGAAACTAAGAATCTAATTAATCTGAATATAAGATTTATATACAGAGTTAGCTGCATTTCTATACACTAGCAGAAAACAAATAGAACAGGTAATTATATAGAACACACTTTTTGTAATAACAGTATCAGAGAATACCAAGTATTTCGAAATAAATCTAACAAAAAGCACATAGAATGTTTATAGAAAAATCTATAGAAATTTATTAGGAGACACTAAAGAGAGCATAATAAACAGACAGATATACTATATTCATGGATAAGTAATACTGTGCGAAGTCAGTTCTCTTCAAACTAACTTAAAGAGTCAATTCAATTTTTTTAAAAGGTGACTTATAATCACCTTCAGAAAAGGTGACTATAACATGTATATGAAAGAGCAATGGGCCAGAGAACAACAAGAACATTTCTGGCTTCTGGGGGGCCAACTTATCCTATGAGATATCAAGACTTATTATTAGACTACAATAATAAACAGAGTGAGGTATTGGTACAAGGACAAACTAATAAATGGAACAGAAAAGGACCCCGAAACAAAAACCACATTTGTAGGAAACAGAGAGGGGGTGCTTAAGTCATGACTGTCTTGCTCTTGAATTACTATTTCAGAATAGAAACGTTTACCAATTCAATAAAGCGTGGAGACGTATTTCAGATTACAATTTGCCAAATGATTCCCTTGGGGACAGAGAAGCCCACTAAGTAAAGTCAAAAGCAGCAATTCCGACCCTGAGAATTCATAAGCCTTCTTAAAAGTATGTCAAATTTTGTGTGCATACGCATAACAACTATTTTTATATGGGGAAGCTCCACAGCTTTCATCATGTTCCTAAAGGAATACAAAGATCCCCCCAAAAGGGATAAAAGCCACTGTACTTAAATTAACAAATACAAAGGTACAACCAAACTGTTACCAGTAGTTACTCATGAGAAGAAAGGAAGTCTGAGGTAAAAGGAAGAAACCAAGAACATTCGCATTTTATGCTCTGTTCAAATTGAAAACAATTTTTTCTTTACTTTGAAATAATTACAGACTCACAGGAAGTTGCAAAAATAATACAGAGGTCTTGTGTACTCTTCAGTCAACTTTCTCCAATAGTAACATCTTACTATTACTATGGTTCAATATCAAAACCAGGATGATTTGTGTATGTTTGTGTGTATAGTTCTATGTAATTTTATCACAAATATAGATTTATGTCACCACCACTACCATATTCAAGATACAGACCCATTCTATCACCATAAAGGAATTCCCTCATATCCCCCTTTATCTGAAGTTTCATATTCCACTGTTTCTGCTACCTAAGGTCAACTGTGGTCCGAAAATATTAAATGGGAATTCCAGAAATTCGTAACTTTTAAATTGCATGCCATTCTGAGTAGCGTGATGAAATCTCATGCCTTCCTTCTCTGTCCCACCCAGGATGTGAATCATCCCTTTGTTGAGCAGATCCATGCTGTACCCGCTAATTGCCCAAACTAGTAGCCATCTTGGTTATCAGATTGACTGTTGAGGTACTGCAGTGCTCCTGTTCAAGTAACTCTTATTTTACTTAACGGTGGCCCCCAGGTGCAAGACTAGTGATGGTGGCAATCTGAATATGCCAAAGAGAAGCCACAAAGTGCTTCCTTTAAGAGAAAATGTAAAAGTTCTCTACTTAAGGAAAGAAAAAAATCATATGCTGAGGTTGCTAAGATCTACAGTAAGAACAAATCTTCTATCCATGAAATGGTGAAGAAGGAAAAAGAAATTCACGCTAGTTTTGCTATTACACCTCAAACTTTATCATAGGTATGTGTGTACAAGAAAAAGCACAGTAAACACAGGGTTTGGCACTATTCCTGATTTCAGGCATCTGGGGGTCTTGGAACATATCCTCTGTGGATAAGGGGAGACTACTGCACTACTACTTTATAGTTTCACAGCAACCACTAATCTGTTCTCTGCTTAAACATTTAAGAAGAATATATTTTTAAGTATTCTTCATACTTGTGTAATAAAGAAATCTGAAGAAAAAAAGGAGACATTCCAATAAAAGATTTACATAATAAGTGGAGAGACAATTATTTTGTGTAGACCAGTACATCGCAAATGCTGGTCTGTACTGGATGCATAAATGTCATCTGGGAGCTTTGAAAAATATAAGATCTACTCTCCCTAGAGAATGATTCAGTGGATATGGTGGGGGTGGGGGGGCAGACATCTATGCTTTCAAAAAAGCTCCCTAAATGTATGCACACATATACATGTGTAATATTATATGCAATATATGTATGTGTGTAGATATACACACATGCACATTCATATAGATGTATTATTCATATATGATGGTACTTCAAAAAGTACATGGAAAGATTAGAATTATCTTACAGTACCCTCATGTGTGTCTACATACGATGTTAAACACAGAGAATTTTGATTAGAAAATACTTTGAATCCTTAATAGTAGTTTCTTTTAAAAAGCAGAACTGAAGGTATTGAGAGAAGAGAGGAAGGTCTTTTACTTTTCACTTTAACTTTTTATACCTTTTTACTTTTTTACATTTACACTTTTTAAATTACTTAAAAATTTTTCTTTGTAGAAAGATAACTCTTTTAAACATTCCCAGTGTAATCTTGATTTTCAGTGGCCCGATTTGAGAATCCACTAGCACAGAGTAATGCTCTTAAGAGACTTGAAGAGAATATCTAGGAATGCAGGGATAAATATGGGAAGAGGAAATTGTCAATAAGTTGACAGGAAATCAAATTTGCAACAGACTCTACTAGATCTGGAAAGATTTTATTCTGTAAGTCTGGTGGAGCTCTTTCCACAACAAAGTTATATGTAAGCACAATAAAATACGTATCTTTTAGCAGAAATGGCAATGAAATGCAACTTGAACAAACCGTTTCTAAGAATATATAATATACGGTTATGACCACAGACTTAGGGACGAGAATAACCTAGGTTCAAAGTGCCTGACAAAGGTAAGTTGTTTACCCTCAAGCCTCATTTTCCTCACTTAGGATAATATTCACCATCACATCCTATTATAAGGACCAGACGAGATTTCAAATGGAGAGTATCTACCACACTGGCTCATCCATGTTAATGGAAGTTATGATATCTGGCCATGTGAGTTCAACTGACAATGGGTAAATAATGTTAAAGCAATGCAGTGGGAAGACCTAACCTGGAAGTCTAAAACCATACAGTCTATTTCCTTAGCTATATCAAATCAGTAACTCATTTCTCTTTGTTGAAGTTCAATTTACTTATAAATAGAACTTACCCTGATTTCTTAAGATCAAATAAAAAATATTTGTGAAAACACTAGAATATTCAAAGTACTATAAAACTAAAATGTAGGACAGACAGGTTTCAAGATGGCGGTGGCTGCGGCGGCTGGCGCGGAGTAACTCAGGTGGAAAAGGCGGCCACTGGGCCTCAGGCAGCCGGGAAACTTGTGGACATTCCTCTTGCCATCTCTTAAGGGAGGACCGCAGCTGCTGGCCGGTCGTGGGGGCTGACCGCCACTTTGCCCCCAGCAGGAGAGGCTGCCTCATTTACAGGCAACAGCTTTGAAGTGTGGAGCAGGAAAAGAACTGTTTCTTAGCTGTAAAAGCGAGTCTCGAAACAGGGTACACGGCGCCAGGGCTGCTGTGGATGCAGACAGGATCCGGGAGGCCGGGGCCGTGCTGAATGCGGCCAGCTGCCCTATTCAGGATTCGAGGTTTCAGGCCGGCATTAAAGAAGATTCCTGGGAGCGCCCGAGCCGCGCCGCGACTGAACAGCCCGAGGCGGCAGCGGCCGAGAATGGGAAAGGCGACAAACCAGAGGCAGAGAGTGAGCACCCTACCTGGCAAAGCCCTGTGAGTGACCCCCTGGCCCAGCCCTGTTCAGGGGGCTGACGCCCACCCGGCTCCCGCCTGCATCACCGGTTCACTCACCGCCCCAGGGCTGCCTCCATTTTCCCAGGTGCTGGCAGCTCCACCCGGCTCAGCCATCACTGAGCCTTCCCACTTGCTTGGCCCGGCGCGGGGCTTTCCGGAGCCTGCGGGCCGACCTCCCCTCCCACTCCCTCCGCGGTTCTCTGGCGGGGCTGGTGGGGTGGGGCATCCCCGGCCAGTGTCGGGAGGGCAAGGAAGTACGGGCGGGCCGACTGTCACTCCACCAAACCCTGGACTCCGGCCCCCGTAAACTTCCTGTTACTGGGAGGCAGATACCATCTCTGCGGCCACCAGTTCGGAAAAAAGCCTAACCAATTTCTGGTTGGGAACAGTGCGGTAGAAGAGTTCCCAGATCCGCTTGAACCTGCCAGAGAGCTGGCTGCAGGCGGGCGTTAGATTTGGTCTATGCCGGGGGGATACAAAGGTGAACAAGTCCCGAGAAAGATCTACACAGTGCTACAAAGGCACCCAGAGCGACTGGTCGTCTGTGCCTAGCAGAAACCTGGCAGACTTCCTGGGCGAGGCGGTGCCGAGCAGGGTCTTGAAGGCCCAGCTGATAGACGAGGGTTGCAGAAGACACACCCCAGCCCAGCACAGTGCGCACAGAGTAGGGAGACCTGCACCCAGGGAGGCGGAGACTCGACAGAAACCACACTCCCTGTGGGGTCGCCACTGCACGATCCAACAGCCTGGGCCAGAGCACACGGAATAGGGAGAAGTCCTGCACAGGAAGTGAAAGCTCAACAGAGATCACACACCCTGTGGTACGTGATCCACCAGCCCAGCAGAGTCCAAGCGGACCAGAAAGGTGGCTCCCTGGAGAAGCCCAAGACCCGAGGCAACCACACACACAAGGCACTAGAGGCCAACCGAGCAGTCACGGAGGGAGCCATACCAAATTGGCAACCACAGCAACATCCTAGTTAGTCATTAGTCTCAAACTGGTGGACTGTGAAACCCCCTGCCACAATGAATAAACACCAATAAAAAGATACCAGAAATACAAAAAATCAAGAAAGTACACCACCAAAAGTTAATAAATCTCAAACTCTAGATCCTATAGAACAAGAAGCCCTTGAAATGACTGACAAGGAATTTCAAGTGATAATTCTAAGGAAACTGAATGAGATACAAGAAAACACAGCTAGACATCATGATGAAATGAGGAAAAGTATACAGGATCTGAAAGAGGAAATGTACAAGGAAATCAATGTCCTGAAAAAAAATGTATCAGAACATGCTGAACTGAAGAAGTTATTCAGCGAAATAAAAAACACAACGGAGAGTTTAACCAGCAGGCTTGTCGAAGTTGAAGAGAGAACCTCTGAACTTGAAGATGGGCTGTTTGAAATAACACAAGCAGACAAAAAGAAAGAAAAAAGAATCAAGGACATTGAAGAAAATCTGAGAGAGATATCAGACAACCTTAAGCGCTCAAATATCCGAGTCATGGGTATTCCAGAAGGGGAGGAAAATGGAGATTCCATTGAAAACATATTCAACAAAATACTGGCAGAAAACATCCCAGGTATAGGAAAAATCACAGATCTTCAGATCCAGGAAGCTCAACGATCTCCAAACGTATTCAACCCAAAAAGGCCTTCTCCAAGACAAGTCATAGTCAAATTGGCAAAACTCAGAGACAAAGAGAGAATCTTAAAAGCTGCAAGAGAGAAGCGTCAAATCACCTATAAGGGAGCCCCAATCAGGCTAACATCAGACTTTTCATCACAAACCCTAAAAGCTAGAAAGGAATGGGATGATATTTTCAAAATACTAAAAGACAAAGATTGCCAGCCAAGAATACTCTACCCTGCAAGGCTATCCTTCCGAAATGAAGGGCAAATAGTATATTTCTCAGACAAACAAAAACTGCGGGAGTTCACTAACACACGACCACCCTTACAAGAAATCCTCAAGGGAGTACTGGGTTTGGTTCCTGAAAAATAACTACCACTGCCATAAAAACCCAAGAAAAATCAATACCCACTAGTATAATAAAAATGGCATTCATGAAGAGAAAACAAGCTAACAAAAACACTATCTACAACCTAAAGAACCAACAAACACAGAAACCAAACAGTAAATCAGAAAGCAAGGAACAAAGGACACCTAAGACAACCAAACAACCAATAAAATGCTAGGAATAAATCAACACCTTTCAATAACAACTCTTAATGTAAAAGCCTTAATTCCCCAATCAAAAGACACAGACTGGCTGACTGGATCAAAAAGGAGGACCCAACTATATGCTGCCTACAAGAGACCCACCTCACCCATAAAGATTCACACAGACTAAGAGTGAAAGGATGGAAAAAGATTTACCATGCAAACAGAAAAGAAAAACGAGCTGGAGTAGCTATTCTTATATCTGACAAAATAGACTTTAAACTAAAAACCATAAAAAGAGACAATGAGGGACACTACTTAATGATAAAAGGACTGATCCATCAAGAAGACATAACAATCAAATATGTACGCACCCAATGTTGGAGCAGCCAGATTTATAAAACAAACTCTATGAGACCTAAAGAAGGAAATAGACACTAATACCATAATAGCAGGGGACGTGAACACGCCACTGTCAATATTAGACAGATCATCTAGGCAAAGAATCAGTAGAGAAACACAGATCTAAACAAGACTCTAGACCAATCGGAATTGACAGATATCTACAGAACATTCCACCCAACAACCTCAGAATATTCATTCTTCTCATCAGCACAAGGATCATTCTCCAAGGTGGATCACATATTAGGTCACAAATCAAGTCTCAATAAATTCAAAAAAATTGGAATTATCCCATGTACCTTCTCAGACCACAATGGATTAAAACTAGAAATTAATAACAAACAAAACTCTGGAAACTATACAAACACATGGAAATTAAACAGCATTCTACTCAATGACATATGGGTCCAAGAAGAAATCAAGCAGGAAATAAAAAAATTTATTGAAACTAATGAAAACAATGATACATCATACCAAAACCTGTGGGATACTGCAAAAGCAGTATTAAGGGGGAAATTTATTGCATTAAACGCTCACTTCTGAAGAATGGAAAGATGGCAAGTGAACAACCTAACACTTCACCTTAAAGAATTAGAAAAACAAGAACAATCCAAACCTAAAGTTAGCAGACGGAAAGAAATCATTAAGATCAGAGCAGAACTGAATGAAATTGAAAACCAAAAAACAATTCAAAAGATCAACGAATCAAAAAGTTGGTTTTGTGAAAAGATAAATAAAATTGACAAACCATTAGCATGGCTAACAAAAAAAAGAAGAGAGAAGACTCAAATAACAAAAATTAGAAATGAAAAAGGCGATATTACAACTGATTCATCTGAAATACAAGGAATCATTCGAGACTACTATAAACAACTATATGCCAACAAATTTGAAAATCTGGAGGAAATGGATAAATTTCTGGACACACAAGCTCCCAAAACTGAACCATGAAGACGTAGAAATTTTAACAGACCAATAACAGTAAAGGAGATTGAAGCTGTTATCAGAAGGCTCCCAACAAAGAAAAGCCCAGGACCAGATGGATTCACAGCAGAATTTTACCAAATATTCAAAGAGGAATTGACACTGATTCTTTACAAACTATTCCAAAAGATTGAAACGGATGCAAATCTCCCAAACTCATTCTATGAAGCAAACATCATCCTGATACCAAAACCAGGTAAAGATATAACCAAAAAAGAAAACTACAGGCCGATATCCTTGATGAATATAGATGCAAAAATCCTCACTAAAATACTAGCAAACAGAATACAGCAACACATACGTAAAATTATTCATCACGATCAAGTGGGATTCATCCCAGGGATGCAAGGTTGGTTCAACATACGCAAATCAATAAATGTGATACACCATATTAATAAACTCAAACACAAGGACCATATGATCATCTCTATAGATGCTGAAAAAGCATTTGATAAAGTACAGCACTCATTCATGACAAAGACCCTCTATAAGTTAGGTATAGAGGGAAAGTATCTCAACATAATTAAAGCCATATATGCCAAACCCACTGCCAATATCATCCTGAATGGGGAAAAGCTGAAAGCTTTTCCTTTAAGAACAGGAACTAGACAAGGATGCCCACTCTCACCACTCCTATTCAACATAGTGTTGGAAGTACTAGCCAGAGCAATCAGAGAAGAGAAGGAAATAAAGGGCATCCAGATTGGAAAAGACGAAGTCAAACTGTCCCTGTTTGCAGATGACATGATCCTATATATCGAACAGCCTAAAACCTCTACAAAAAAACTGCTGGAATTGATAAATGATTTCAGCACAGTAGCAGGATACAAAATCAACACACAAAAATCAGTAGCATTTCTTTTCTCCAATAGTGAACATGCAGAACGAGAAATCAAGAAAGCCTGCCAATTTACAATAGCCACCAAAAAAATAAAATACTTAGGAATTGAGTTAACCAAGGAGGTGAAAAATCTCTATAATGAGAACTACAAACCACTGCTGAGAGAAATTAGAGGATACAAGAAGATGGAAAGATATGCCATGCTCTTGGATTGGAAGAATCAACATAGTGAAAATGTCCATACTACCCAAAGTGATATACAAATTCAATGCAATCCCCATCAAAATTCCAAAGACATTTTTCTCAGAAATGGAAAAAACTATCCTGACATTTATATGGAACAATAAAAGACCACGCATAGCCAAAGCAATGCTGAGCAAAAAAAATAAAGCTGGAGGCATAACTACCTGACTTTAAGCTATACTACAAAGCTATAATAACCAAAACAGTATGGTACTGGCATAAAAACAGACACACTGACCAATGGAATAGAATAGAGAATCCAGAAATCAACCCACACACTTACTGCCATCTGATCTTTGACAAAGGCACCAAGCCTATTCACTGGGGAAGGGACTGCCTCTTCAGCAAATGGTGCTGGGATAACTGGATATCCATATGCAGGAGAATGAAACTAGATCTATACCTCTCACCATATACTAAAATCAACTCAAAATGGATTAAGGATTTAAATATACACCCTGAAACAATAAAACTTCTTAAAGAAAACATAGGAGAAACACTTCAGGAAATAGGACTGGGCACAGACTTCATGAATACGACCCCAAAAGCACGGGCAACCAAAGGAAAAATAAACAAATGGGATTATATCAAACTAAAAAGCTTCTGCACAGCAAAAGAAACAATTAACAGAGTTAAAAGACAACCAACAGAGTGGGAGAAAGTATTTGCAAAATATACACCTGACAAAGGATTAATATCCAGAATATATAAGGAACTCAAACAACTTTACAAGAAGAAAACAAGCAACCCAATTAAAAAATGGGCAAAAGAGCTAAGTAGGCATTTCTCTAAGGAAGATATACAAATGGCCAACAGACATATGAAAAAATGCTCAACATCACTCAGCATCCGGGAAATGCAAATCAAAACCACATTGAGATACCATCTAACCCCAGTTAGGATGGCTAAAATCCAAAAGACTCTGAACGATAAATGCTGGCGAGGTTGCGGAGAAAAAGGAAATCTCATACACTGTTGGTGGGACTGCAAAATGGTGCAGCCTCTATGGAAAATGGTATGGAGTTTCCTCAAACAATTGCAGATAGATCTACCATACGACCCAGCTATCCCACTGTTGGGAATATACCCAGAGGAATGGAAATCATCAAGTCGAAGGTATACCTGTTCCCCAATGTTCATCACAGCACTCTTTACAATAACCAAGAGTTGGAACCAGCCCAAATGTCCATCATCAGATGAGTGGATACGGAAAATGTGGTACATCTACACAATGGAATACTACTCAGCTATAAAAACGAATGAAATACTGCCATTTGCAACAACATGGATGGACCTTGAGAGAATTATATTAAGTGAAACAAGTCAGGCACAGAAAGAGAAATACCACATGTTCTCACTTATTGGTGGGAGCTAAAAATTAATATATAAATTCACACACACACACACACACACACACACAAAACCGGGGGGGGGGGGGAGAAGATATAACAACCACAATTACTTGAAGTTGATACGACAAGCAAACAGAAAGGACATTGTTGGGGGGGAGGGAGAAGGGAGGGAGGTTTTGGTGATGGGGAGCAATAATCAGCCACAATGTATATCGACAAAATAAAATTATAAATAAATAAATAAATAAATAAATAAATAAATAAAAATAAAGAATATTGGGAAATAAAAAAATAAAAATGGAAAAAAAAAAACTAAAATGTATTCATCATAAAGCTAAAGGTACTGGAGTCAAGAGTGGAAGAAATATTCTGTGGATTAAAAAACAGGCATAATGAATTTAGAGTTAGTCAGACCTATATTTGAATACCTAGAATTAAGAAGATGGGGACCAGTTAGAGCACTACCAATGACTTCTTCATGTGTAAACTGATGATGGTAATAGTACCAACTTTATAGGGTTGTGAGGATTACATGGGATAATGCATGTAAAAATTTTAGCATACTGCTTGGCATGGAGTTCCCATGTTTAATTATTATTATTATTATTATTCCTTAGTTTCCTTAGCTGAAACTAAGGAAATGTGAAATAATACCTACCTAATAAAGTTAATGTAAAAAATAAATAATACCTGCCTAATAAAGTTAATGTAAAAAATAAATGGGATATTAGTAAAGCATGTCAAACAATGTTTTAATGGAAGCTGATTATAATAAGAAACATAAAACAAGATGGGTAAATATCTCTAACCAGATAATCTGTCTTTTCCAGAATTAATATCCCATTGCTCTAGTATTTTTCTTACAGAGTTTCTTTCATTTTTCATCAAATTTATCTATAATAAGGTAACAACCACACAATAAAAAATTTACTAGGTTGGGACAAAATTATTTTAAAAGAGACATTTCATAAAGGTACATTTAGAAGATTATAACAATATATTCATTATACTTTTAAAGTAAAATAGCTAAATTCCAAATCGAGAAAGAAGTTACTATTTTTTAGCAAAAGAAATTATATTAAAACTAATAAATCTTGTTGGGAGTGTATTTTTAGTTAATCATAGTATAGCAGAGAAAAGAGGAAGGAAAAAAATTTTTATAGCCTACTACTTTACTACTGCCTTTTATCTCCATGTCCCTATCTTTGGAAACAATGGAATCATTAGTCAGTAACAATTTTTTAAAACCAAGTTACTAATTGCTACCACCTACTTTCTATTTGTTATTAATGTTAAACTAAAAAATATCTTCTTATCCTTTTTTTTGGCAGCTTGCTGGTATGGGGATCTGAACCCATGACCTTGGTGTTATGCTCTAACCAATTGAGTTAACTGGCCGGACCTACTTCTTATTCGCGCGCGTGCGTGCGTGTGTGTGTGTTAATAAGAACAGTGCTTTGAAAAATTATTCCTCACATAAAATCGCCATATTTGGGTCTTCTTGAAAAAAGTAGATCCAGAGAGAGTGGCCATTATCACACTGCACTTCACTGGTCTAGATAATTCCTATGACATCAGTTCTAGTTATCTGGAATTTATTAGGTCTATATCTGTGTGACTGACATAGTGCTTTCATTTCCCTAAAGCTGAAGTCTATGAATCTTTTAGTCCAGAGCTGATCCAAGGATGTTCTATTCTGGACTCTACAGGAAAACTTTCTTTGTTCCAAACTGTATTCACACAGCAATTAGGTTAATAATTGGCAATTAGAGAGTCAACCATTCTGGGTCATGGGTAGAGTGAGAAGCCATTTTCCCATAAAATTTACCTTACAATACTAGGCAAGTTACTATTTATAACACTGGAGCTAAGAGGTAACAAACTAAGTAGAAGAATCTGATTTCTCTAGTAGGTCATACTCATCAGGATTTAAGCTGACAGCATATGTACAAACAGCTCAGGGCACTGCCTGGAAGTTCCAAGAGCTTTCAGGATTAAAAAGCAATAAGTCACTTCCCTCACGTACTTAATTATACAGTAGGCATAATAAGCTGTAAGTAAAGACCAAAGACCTTCCCCGCAACCCCCCCAAAAGATTATAAAACGAGTTTAAAATATTGGCTTTAAGAAGTAAACTGAAGCTCGTTACAGTAAAATGAGGCCCTCAGGTCAACACGCATGCAACTGTACATTCTTTTAAAACCTCATCAAACAGCAAAATAGAATTGACTCAGGAAGATAAATGTCAGCACTCACTTTTTGATTTCTCGGAGCAGCATTCGGATAAGAATGGTCTGAAGTGGTTCAACCATTAACTTCCTCCACATATCCAATGCTAGCTGCCAAGAAAAATAAAACTCATCAGGAGTGAATTACTTAGTATTTGTTTTTAACATTTGTTCAAGATGGTTTTAAATACTTCACAGGAAGTATTTATAACTAATATTTCAAAATTCAAATGAAAACTGGATACAAGTGAAAAATTCAAAGGTAAATAAATTTCTAACATTATTTTAAAAATTTAATTAAAAATTTTTTTTGGTGGCTGGCCAGTATGAGGATTCAAACCCTTAACCTTGGTGTTATAAGGCTGCGCTCTAACCAACTGAGCTAACCAGCCAGCCTTAAATTTCTAATTTAAAATGACAATAACCATCATATCAGACGTGTACAAAGAACAGAATTAAGGTTTTATCATTCACTGAAAATCTTACAGAAATAACTGATTTTTATAAAACCTTAATTTATTGATTATTAAGTGCATGGAACTATGGATAGGCAATAGACAACTAGACTGTAACAGAAACAAAGGATTTATGTTAAATAATGTGATTTGGCTGTTGGCTGATTTTTTAAATGATGAACTATCTCATACAAACATACAAAGGTAAGTCGATTTAAAGAATAACAAATAAACACCCTTGTATTCACTACCCAGTTTAAGAAATATAATGTCACCATTACTGTTGCCCCAAATGTCCTCCTTTCCTCTGTTATCACTATCCTGAATATTGTGTTAAATTATTCCCCTGCTTATAGTTCTACCATTTTTTTATATATATTTTTTTACTTTTTATTTTATTTTAACTTCTGAATGTACGTTGTAGTTGACTGTCGTGTCTCTTTACCTGTTCTTTTCCCTCTCCTTCTCTCCCCCCGCCCAACACTACATATCTGTTTAATTGTCTTAACAAGTTCAGGGAATTGTGATTTTTGTCTTCTTCCCCCCTGCCCTTTGTTTGTTTGTTTATTTTTAGCTCTCACAAATAAGTGAGAACATGTGGTATTTCTCTTTCTGTGCCTGACTTGTTTCTCTAAGTTCATCCATGTTGTTGCAAATGGCAGTATTTCATTCTTTTTTAAAGCAGAGTAGTATTCCATTGTTTAGATATACCACAGTTTCCTTATCCATTCATCTGATGATGGACATTTGGGCTGGTTCCAACTCTCAGCTATTATAGTGCTCTAATAAACACAGGAGTACAGGTATCCCTACATGATGATTTCCATTCATCTGCATATATTCCCAGCAGTGGAATAGCTGGGTTATATGGTGTATCGATGTGTAATTGTTTGAGGAACTTCCATACCATTTTCCATAAAGGCTACACCATTTTGCAGTCCCACCAACAGTGTATGAGAGTTCCTTTTTCTCCACAACCTCGCCAGCATTTATCATTCTCAGTCTTCTGGATATTAGCCATCCTAACTGGAGTGAGATAGTATCTCAGTGTGCTTTTTTGATTTGCATTTCCCGAATGCTGAGTGATGTTGAGCATTTTTTCATATGTCTGTTGGCCATTCGTATATCTTCCTTGAGAAATGCCTATTCAGCTCCTTTGCCCATTTTTTAATTGGGTTATTTGGTTTTTTGCTGTAAAGTTGTTTGAGTTCCTTGTATATTCTGGATATTAATCTTTTCTCAGATGTATATTTTGCAAATATTTTCTCCCACTCTGTTGGTTGTCTTTTCACTCTGGTGATTGCTTCTTTTGCTGTGTAGAAGCTTTTTAGTTTGATATAATCCCATTTGTTTATTTTTCCTTTGGTTGCCTGTACTTTGGGGGTCATATTCATGAAGTCTGTACTCACTCCTACTTCCTGGAGTGTTTCCCCTATGTTTTAAGGAGTTTTATTGTTTCAGGATGTATATTTAATTCTTTAATCCATTTTGAGTTGACTTTGGTATATGGTAAGAGGTACAGGTCTAGTTTCATTCTCCTACATGAGTATCCAGCTTTCCCAGCACCATTTGCTGAAGAGGCAGTCCCTTCTCAAGTGTTTCGACTTGGTGCCTTTGTCAAAGATCATATGGCTGTAGGTGTATGGCTTGATTTCTGGGTTCTCTATTCTATTCCATTGATCCGTGTGTCTGTTTTTATACCAATACCGTGATGTTTTGGTTATTATAGCTTTGTAGTATAGTTTGAAGTCAGGTAGTATTATGCCTCCAGCTTTTTTTATTTTTTTGCTCAAGATTGCTTTGGTTATGCATGGTCTTATGTTATTCCATATAAATGTCTGGATAGGTATTTCCATTTCTGAGAAAAATGTCATTGGAATTTTGATGAGGATTGCATTGAATCTGTAGATCACTTAGGGTAATATGGGCATTTTCACAATATGAATTCTTCTGATCCAAGAACATGGGATATCTTTCCATCTTCTTGTGTCCTCTTTAATTTCTGTCAACAGTCGTTTGCAGATCTCTTCTTAGAGATTTTTCACATCCTTGGTTAACTTTATTCCTAAGTATTTTATTTTTTGGTGGCTATAGTAAATGGGATAGCTTTCTTGATTTCTTTTTCTGCATGTTCACTGTTGGAGTATAGAAATGCTACTGATTTTTCTGTGTTGATTTTGCATCTAGCAACTTTGCTGAAATCATTTATCAACTCTAAGAATTTTTTTGCAGAGACTTTAGACTGTTCAATACATAGGATCATGTCATCCACAAACAGGGACAGTTTGACTACATCTTTTCCAATTTGGATGCCCTTCATTTCCTTCTCTTCCATGACTGTTCTGGCTAGTACTTCCAACACTATGTTGAATAGGAGTGGTGAGAGTGGGCATCCTTGTCTAGTTCCTGTTCTTAAGGGAAAAGCTTTCAGCTTTTCCCTGTTCAGGATATTGGCAGTGGGCTTATCATATATGGCTTTAATTGTGTTGAGATACTTTCCATCTATACCTAACTTGTAGAGAGTCTTTATCATGAACGAACATTGAATTTTGTCAAATGCTTTTTCAGCATCTATAGAGATGATCATATGGTTTTTGTCTTTGCTTTTATTGATGTGGTGTATCATATTTATTGATTTGCATATTTTGAATCAACCTTGCATCCCTGGGATGAATCCCACTTGATCATGGTGTATAATTTTGTGTATGTGTTGCTGTATTCTGTTAGCTAGTACTTTATTGAGGATTTCTGCATCTATATTCAATAAGGATATTGGCCTGTAATTTTCTATTTTTGATGTATCTTTGTCTGGTTTTGTTATCAGAGTGATGTTTGCCTCAAAGAATGAGCTTGGGAGAATGGCCTCTGCTTCAATCTTTTGGAATAGTTTGTAGAGAATTTATATCAATTCCTCTTTGAAGGTTTGGTAGAACTCTGCACTGAACCCATCCGGTCCTGGGCTTTTCTTTGTTGGGAGCCTTCTGATAACAGCTTCAACCTTTTATTGTTATTCATCTGTTCAGATTTTCTATATCTTCTTGGTTCAGTTTTGGTAGTTTGTATGTGTCCAGAAATTTATCCATTTCCTCCAGATTTTCAAATTTGTTGGCATATAGTTGTTTACAGTAGTCTCTACTGATTCCTTGTATTTCTGAGGTATTAATTGTAATATCACCTTTTTCATTTCTAATTTTTGTTATTTGGGTCTTCTATAGTTCTATCATTTTTCAATTTTTAAATTACACTTTGTTATTGAAACACGTCCTAATTGAAACACAGCTATCACTCAATCACTGACAGTGCTGTATAGTATCCTGGTATAAAAATACAACAGGATTTATTTTTCCACTCTACTGCTGACAACATGTGTTTGTGATTTGTTAAAGTTTCTATGAATTAGTTTCTACTATAAATGTATCCATTTGCCTATCTTTATGACAAAATCATATATATATTCTTCTATGTACTATTTTTATAATTGGATGCTAGAAAATCACACTCCACTCATTAGTCAACCTATTAACAATGACTGCAAGGAATAATTTTAAACATTTAAACTTTTTCCCCCTATATTTGTTATTTTCCAAGTACAGGTTACTAAACATGAGGTTACTTGGTCAACAGATATTAAACATTTTAAGTCTATTGAAAGACACTAATCAATTTATTTCTAAAAGGATTACACTAATTTACATTTCTACTATGCTGCATTTTAGCTGCTTATTTCCTTCATTAACATTCATCACAATTTAACATTAATTTCTTTATTTATTTGGCATCTGCTTCCCTTACCTGAACTTAAAGCTTTATGTGGACAGGGACCTTCTGTCTGTTCACCATCCTGTCCCCAATGTTTGGCTACTCAACAAATATGTATTAAATGAATAAACAAATTTGTACAATAATATTTCTTTCACTATCAGTATGTGCTATTATAATTTTCCACATTTAAATTGGCACTGTACTCCAAGAACCCGAATGACTTACTTGAACTACACATTTCATTGTTTTACTCTGAATTTTTTAAATTACTTTTAAGTAAAGTTACAATAAATTTGTTATATCCATCAATGTGTGTTTCCCCTCTTCTAGCTTCTGTTTTAAGTCCTTGTCCTCTGCACTTTTTAACTACAGGGGTTCTCAACATTTTCTTATTAATTTTTATGAGCTTTTCCACATTGCAGAACCATTAACCCTGCCATTCATCTATCATGAATTTAATTATTAAAACGATAATTGCCAAATCTTTTCTGTTCTTCTGATGTATCTGAAGATTCTTAGGAAGTCATTATAGTATTTTAATTATTTAACATTTAAGATTTTTTTTTTTTTTTGTCTTTTTGTGACCGGTAAGGGGATCGCAACCCTTGGTGTGGTGTCGCCCGCACCACGCTCAGCCAGTGAGCGCACCAGCCATTCCTATACAGGATCCGAACCCGGGGCGGGAGCGCCGCCGCGCTCCCAAGCGCTGCACTCTCCCGAGTGCGCCACGGGGCCGGCCCTAAGATGTTTTAAATGTTGACAATTTTAAGATAATCAACTCAGTGTCCTTAAAAAAACACTGAATCAAATTACCTTAATATATAAAAACATACTTACGTATGTCAGTCACTTAAAGAATTTCCTACCTCTCCTATTTCCATAAGTGGTTCATTCATATCTACGCCACCATAGCCATACTGAAGGTCAGCTTCTGTCAATTTATTCTTTTTAATAAACTGGGTGTTGAGATACCTGAAAAATAAATGTAATGTCATTGGATATTAAGTGAAAATCAGTAGAAAAGCAAATAACTTGCAACTTCAAAACAATAATTTTAGAGTTATTACTATAAAATAGTTCAGTAATACGTCCAAAAGAAATTATGCAGAAATTAGAAATATAATAAAAAAGATAAAAATTACCAGCCCAACCCTCTATGCAAGGTCCTAGGAAACAAAGAATAAGACCTCTGGAGTAGCAAAGAAAAAAAAAAAAAAAAACCCACAGCATTACCCATTACCCCAGTGTCTCACATAAAAACACAAGCATTTTGCTCTAAATATTTCCAATTTATGTTTCCTTATATCACAATAGCTCTCAGACAAGGGTCAGAACTTCTATAATCTAATCTGCTAATTACCAGACTCTTCTTGGTAAGTCAAGATAAAGTCCACTTTCCAAAAATTAAACAGAAAACAGTTAAAAGATCAAAGTCAGGTCAGTTCTCTAATTTATATTTTATCACCAGGAAAAAATGTAACTTTTCATTTTTAAACAAAAAAAGATCACAATCAGCAGGTAAGAAAATGGAATATAGACTGGTACAAATATTAAGACATATGGGAAAACCTGACAGATTTAAGATCACTCTGTCTACCAGAAGACAAATTTTTTTTAAAAAGTTTCTATAATAAATATATTCTAAGACTAGTAACTGTGATGAGCTCTAAGAGTGAGATGAATAAAGAGTTCTAAAATAAAATAAAATGTGTAGAAACGGCCTGTAATGTTCAAGTATGTACGTTTCACCATCCTAGATTTCACTATAATGTCTTTGAAGCCCACCACCTAAAACTATTCATCTGAAAGGTTCTGCCAATGTGTAAACCAGCTATCGACAATTCAATTATTTAGGCAACAACCATGAGATCTGCATATTAATACATATACTTTCCAAGATTCACGGAACCAAAATGAAGGGTTCACTTAGCATGTACAGATAACTGAAATTAAAAGCAAAGACAACAAAAATTTCCACTGCATAATTCTACCAACAATTTTGGGAGACAATGAAAAATATAATTGCTGGAATTAACTCCAAAGCAGCATATCCACAACCATTTACACAAGCTCCACTTCCATATTCACTAACATCAAGACTAGACAACAAGGTTTAAGCCTGAATGTGTCATTTGACATTTCAGTCTCCTCTTAAGCACACGTTACAAAATTATATCGTATTTTCCTTCAAAATCCCATTTGTTCCTTCTCCTCCATTCTCATGCTATGTTTCCAACCGTGCCTTCCAGCTGAGGAAAGGGGAATAGGACTGAGAGACAAAAGTAAAAGGTAGAGAGAGGTCGGACTCTTCACCTGAATGCCCTATCCCAGATATTCTAATGGCTGGCCCCCTGTCATTCAGGTCTCAGCTCAAACACACCTTTTTGGTCCTGCCCTGACCCCAATCTAATTTAACTTTAAATTCCCACTCTCAACCAAGTAACAAATACAGAACTGTTTTATTTTATTCACAGTACTTGATACTATGTGAAACAATCCTATTCTTTGATTGATTTACTTTTTTGTGTATGTCTATCCCCTCCCTAGAATGTATGGTCTACAAAGCAAGGATCTTGTCTTGTAGATAGCAACCAGAACAATGGAAGGCAAATACCAAGCCCTCAGAAAATACATGTTCAATGAATTACTGAATAAATAAACGGATAACATTCCAGACAGTAGGGAGAGTAAAAGCTAATATTAGAACACAAACTTGGAAAAACAGCCTGGAGCCAGTTCATAAAAGACATGAATATCAGGAAATAAAAGTAATCACCAACATTTATTGAGGTCATATCATGTGTTAGACATAGCCCTAAGCATTTTACATGACAGACTACTATAAGGTAGATACATTTGTGGTACTACTATATATAATCTTCATTTTATACATAAGAAAACTGCAGCTTACAGAGTTTAGTTAAAGAGCTTGCCAAAGGTCAACCTACTAGTAAGTGACAGAGCTGGCACAGAAACCCAGGAGTTCTCCCACTCTTATTCAGTAAGTATTGGCCAACTGTGTACTGCATGTCACGCACTACACAAGGCACTGGGGACAGAAAGATGAAAAACAAAAATGTGGTCTCTGCTCACAAAGAACTTACATATATATAAACAAATATAATATTTCAACAGTGACATGTACTCCCTAAGTAGAAAAAGCTTAATTGTCATATCTTTACCATTTATATGTACCTTCCTATATGGATCCTTTGCTCCAAAGCAGTTTTCTTTTTTGGCCAGTGGTACCATGGTTTTCCCAGTAACCCCACTTAAAACATTAGAACCACTATTGCATGCTTCCATTTTTGCCTCCTTTAATCAGGTGGTTTTCATGTCCTCCTAAAGTATTTATCATCTCCTCCCATTACTTCCTTCTAATTCCAATGCCTCTGGTTTACCCTCTGCTTGGATCATGTGCAACACTCTTATCATTGGTCTCTATTTCCAGTTTCTGGCATCTCTGATCCTTCTAAAAATTTTGCTTTCAGGATGTCAGTTCTCTATTCAAAATTCTACAGTAGCTCCCTTACACCTACAAAATAAGTATAAACTTCCTAGCACAGTGGTTTGTTAACTCTAAGAAACAGCTGCTAGATCTGCAGATTAGGTCTGTATTAACTAATCCATTCCAAAGATCTGTATGTATATTCTTAAGCCAGTACACTGTTTCAATGTGGATACATATGTTTTATATCTGATAGGACAAGCCACTTTTCTCTTTCCCTCACAAAATAAAATTTAAACTAACTTACATTAATTTTATCTTTCTCATTCTGGATTTCTACTCTTGATAGTTTAAGCCTGATAGACAAGCTTTTAAAATAAAGCCATAATTTAAAATGTAAAAAGTGTTATTTTTTATTTTGATATAGATACCATTCTTATTTTAAAAGTCACTGAAGTATTTTACAATCAAATTTATTAACCACACGTTTGTTTCTAAATAAAGACATATGTTCTAGGAAATCATAAAATAAAATAGCCTCCAATAATTTCTTAAAATAGTTTATGCTCTAACACAGAGGCAATACCTGATTGTCCTACTCAGGTATAATGCAGTAGTACATGTTCTTATAATTTATTCTACCAATCAAGAAGTTAATAAGTGTCCTATGCTTTTCTGCAGAATTAACAGTAATACAATTAATAATAGTAATTGACAGGAACTAATAACCTAAGGTAACTTTGAAGCCTCTAAAGAATCAGGCATTTCAGTCTATCCTAGAAAATTCCATTACAAGAATTGTTCTCATGCTAATACCTACCAGATTTCAAGAGTTATTTTTTCTCAAGCTAATGCCTGAAGTACTCCACCTCATGACCCAGTAGGGTCTAGACAGGTATGTGGAGTAAGTGGGAAAAGTGGACAGGAGAGTAATTATATTTCCTTAAAATCAGAATCCCTAAGTCACCTATGCTAACAAATATCCATCTTATAAATCAATCAGAGTAAAGAGAAGACTAGAAATTATTTCATAAAAGTAATATTAAGAAATACTTTAGGAACAAAACTGATTTTTTTTTTCCCCTTTACATTTCATTACACCTATTTCCTTATAGATTATGGCCAGAAACAAGGGATAGTGTGGCTAACTGGCCTACCAAGCATGTAAAATACTATTAAGCAGTTTTCGTCTAATTACTGTCAACTATGTTCTCTATGAAAAGATCTCACCACTTATTCTATCAACATAATTAAATAAATAATGATCAGTCACATGATGCCAACACTACAGAGGCCACACAAAACACTCTGTAAACTGAATCCCATGAGCCTTCAGTTCTATGTCTTTGCTAAGGACAGTGGAAAGTTACTAAATAATTTTAGAAAGTGATCAAATTTGTACTTTAGAAAAGATAACACAAGAAGTTTACTAGATAGAATGAGTTAGAAATCAAAGGCTGCAAGACCAGTTATAAGAACTTTATCAATAATAGTCGAAGTAAGAAAAAATGAAAGGCTTGAACTATAATAGAAGTACAAAGGAAAGGATGAATTTAGGAGCTATTTGGAGGATCTGACCAATAAATGGTCAGGTAGAGAGGATAAACCTAAGAAAAGGATAACTGAGACTACCGGCTTTTGTGTCTGGGTGTACGAGTACTACCATGAACTAAAATCGGTTAATACTGGGAGCAAGTACATGCATAAGAGATAACAAGCTCAGTTTTTAACATCTCCAGTAGTACAATGTATCTATTAAACATCTTGAAGGTACAGACGGCTTGATAAAAAAACTCCTGAAACTTAGACCGCCTGGGATAAGCATATATGTTGGTGATTATGAATATATATGTTGTAGCTTGAGATCACTCTAGAAAGAATGTGTAGTATAAGAAAAGGGACAAGAATACAATCTACTTAAGTGACTAAAAGGGGGTATCTGGAATAAGGCTAAGGTAGAATGAAGTAGCTAAACAGATGGTCTTTGAAATCAGACTGCTCTGGGTTTAAATTTCTGTCTTTGTGATTCACTAGCTGAGAGACCTTGAGCAAATTCATTTAACCTCTCCAAGCCTCTGTTTCCACAGCTGTAAAAATGGAGATACGGACCACCCCATATGGTTTTATACATACACATTATATACATTGTAACATTTACTGAAAGCAGATAAATAGTGCCAATTTAACAGTGCTAGAGGACTACCTGGTTAGCTCAGTTGGTTAGAGTGCAGCTTTGTAACCCCAAGGTCACAGGTTCCGCTCCCCATACTGACCAGCCGACAGGAAAAAAAAAAAAAATTAATAGTGCTAATTTAAACAGTACCAAATTTATTGACTTAGATAAACAGAAAGCAAGGAGCACCAAGCAATCTGTGTCCTATAAAACTGAAAAAAAAAGTAGAAAAACAACTTAAATCTTTACTCGAATATATCAGCTAAGGAGGGATCCCTCTGCATGGCACATAGACTAAACATTCTCTTTAGTAATCTATATACCAAAGGCCACTTGTCCCAGCAATGGCAAAGGCATGCATGCACTCTCACTCTTATCCTTAAAATTCCCCCAACTCTTCACCGCTATTTAGCTAGGGAATTCTTAAAGTTCTATTTATGATTAGTGCACCTTGATAGATAAGGAAGAAAAAAATCAAATGTGAAGATGATTAATGTATAGCAAACACTAGCCAAAACCACAGTAAACCTGTGCTAATCAGCAATTGCTGGTTTCTGGTTTTATTACATTTTGGTCTTCCAGGGAGAAATAATAAAAGCCAATGGGTTATTGAGAATTAAGCCCCTAAAACAAGCAACCTAGCAACTTAGAGGGAGTAAGCTCCAATTCTGTTATAAAAACCTAAGGGATGGTAAACCGGTGAGTGACGCAAAGGAGGACAAACATGCCAAGAGAAGTGAGCCCTGGCCCCACAACGTGGAACTCCTACAATGCATCCCGTGACTGTGCAGATAATGCTGTGAGACCCAGCTCAACTCCTCAGCTTTTCCCTAATGAGAATCTGAAGCAGGGCCCCATCTGTGACCTAAACCACTGCACAGGGCAATATTATTGCTGCATCCATCACAGGCCAAAATCACTTCAAGGAAACCCTGGGTCCAAGGGTGAAAGACCCAGGTACTTAATGCTACTATTCATTATTTATCCACTATTCTTCATTAAACACCTAAGTACTTATTTCCATTGTCTGCATAAATGGGTTAAAGAGAGCACAGAGTGCCATGGGAACACACAGGCGTGGCAGTTGACACAAAAGACCTAACCAGAAGACTGGAAGGGGGAGAGAAGAGGGACGTTTAGAGAAGGGCTTATCAGAAGAACATGTCAGAATTAGTCACTTCAAGGAAGAAAAGCAACCCAGACAGATGGAACAGCACCAGGAAAGGCAGGAAGATGTGAGAGACCATGGGGTATTATGAAACTACAGGTAATTCAGTATGCCTAGATCATGCTGAAGAATGGGCTACAGAGAACGTCAAGAAGAAAAAAGACTGCCAGATACTTTAATAATGTTTCTGTAAAACATAAAATACCGAATGCTGGGATCAGATGGGAACATTTGGAGGAGACATGGGCTTAGAGTTACTCCACTAAGATTCATGCAAGCTAAATGTTCACATTGATCTCTGTCGAGCTTTAACATGTGCTATAGGTTCCAGATAATCTGAAGGAACAGAACCACTCCATTAAATACACTTTCACTTTTCACAGAATAACTCTCCACATACTGCCTGGCTCCCAAATACCCACCTGACCCAGACTATAGACCTTTCCCAACAACAGAGAAAAGACGATGCAGGGGGGAATGCTTCAGTTCAGCACATTACAGTGGGAAACAGGTAACAAAAAATTATTCCTTCTATTACTGAATGCAGGCAATACTTCCTGTCAAGATTTTAAAAGCATACTTACCTATATAAGCAGTCCATATAGTCTGCACCCTTGCTATATTCTTCCCAATACCTATGATACATAACAAGTACTTGTTCTTCAGACTCCAGAACTCTCTACATAAACAGAAAAAATATTTTTACTTGTAAAGTGCTAATTATTTTCATTGTAAACTATGAAATGTACCAAAATTAATGTCCTGTAATAATTTACATAATTTAAGCTTTATAAATTACAATTACAAATTACATTTCAATTTAACTACCTTTAGTAAAAATCAAACAACCAGGAACAAATGTGGGTCTTAGATATGAAAGTGAAGCATCCATAATAGAGAATAAATTGTTTCATTCCCACAGATAAAAGGACAAAATGGTTTAATGCTGACTTTAGGCTAGAATTTTGCGGGGGGAGGGGAGGGGGAAGCCTAGAATATTAAGATCAGTTTAAAACAGGAGAATATAATTCTATTGTCTTATATCTATATGTTTCCTCAAATCCATTACTTTTTTTAATTGAAAGATAACATTGTATTTATCATGTGCAACATAAAATTTTGAAGTATGCATACATCATGGAATGGTTAAATCTAGCTAATTAACAAATGCATTACCTCACATAGGCAAATCCATTATTTTTAATCAGCCTTTTAGTTATACATTATCACTCCAAATTATTCACATTTGTGAATAAGACTATTTATGGAAATTGATACCTCTTCCACATTCCCAAATAATTTGTTTTATATTTCCGTAATAGAAAGCTATTGTTTTTTGAAAAATAAAAATCAAACTGAAATTTCAGGTCTACTTTTTAAAAATTTATTTTTAAAGGAAATCTAGTGTAACAATAAAAATACAATGGACTGATATTCAGGAGATCGTAGGTTCTCTTATCTGAATTCTTTCCATAATTGTCCACATGATCTAATCAAATCATGACTTCAATTTTCATCCAATTAATTTTCTGATAAAATACTATATTTTTAAACTAGGAATTTAACAATTAAGGCTTAGAATGACAAAAATAAGCTATAAATAGCACTTTTTGCCTATCAAATTGTTAAATAAATTAAAAATAGCAACTACTCTTAATAATGCTAGGGAATAGGGCACTTATGAACTACTGTTGGTGGCTGGATATAACATAAATCTGGAGAACAATTTGTTAATATGTGTCAAAAACAATAAAAAATGTATCTAACCTAGCAGTTCCATATCTAAGAATTTATCCTATAAAAAAACCTGGTTACACAACAGTAATTTAGCTATAAGGATGTTCACAGAAGTATTGTTTATAATAACAAATCATGTAAATTGGAAACAACCTATATGCCCAGCAATATGAAAGTATTTAAACAAGTCATAGTATGTCTATACAATGAAAAATTTTATAAATCATTCCCAGGATTACAAAAGTCATTTAATAACAAAGGAAAAGACTTAACAATATTATGAAAAGCAAAGAGCAGACTATAAAAATGAATAACATGGTTTCAGTTTTAATAAAGTACAGAACTCTATACAAAGTAAAAATATGCAAAGAAAACCCACCCACATCAAATTAAATATATCAATGTATACCAAAATAGATATATTTAAATATAAATATACCAAAAATATTAACAGTTACTTCTGGAGATATGTTATGGGTGATGTTTATTTTCTTCTTTTTGCTAATCTGTATGTTTTAAATTATCTATAATGGCAATGAAATACTTTAGTAATGAAGTATTACTCCGCCAACCAAATCAAATTTTCTTTTCACGGGTGAAACTACTAAAATTCTGTTATGTAACAATTTACTTTGTCATATACACATCAACCAACTGCTTTTTTGTCACAGGATTTGACAGAAAATATGGTATACAATTATATAAGTACTATAAACTTCCATAAAACTGCTTCATAATATTTTTAAATCACACAATTATACCAGTGTTAATGTCTTAGTTTTAATAACTGTACCATCGTTATGCAAGATGGTATCATTAAGAAACTGGATGAAAAGTATATGAGAACTCTCTGTACTATTTTTGCAACTTTTCTGTAAGTCTAACATTATTTCAAAATAAATTTTGAAAAGTCACACAACCTCATCCAAAACATAAAACTGCAAAATATATAAATATCTTACAGAGTTATCAATTATGGTATAACCAAAGCTCACTAGCTTACAATAGCAGAACTTTTAAACATTTTAAGACCACTTTAAAGTACTTGCTTTCAAAACCACTTTCGTGAACTGATAAGTGCATACACTAGAACACTAGAATGTACATGCTATATACAATAAAAAGTACAGCATTTCCTTCAGATGCTTTAAGGAACATATCACATGATCAATTGTGCCTTACTTACGGGTTATTACCATTTTTAAAAAGTATCTACTCCCAGCCATGTGCAGGGTTAGACACTTTATATAGACTATGTTGTTTTATTTACATTTTATAGATTTAAAAAAAACATAAAGCTAAGTCCACAAGGCAGTTGTTAAGTGAGCTGCCAGTGGTCATAACAGCTAATAAAAGGTAGAGTAAAGATTCTAGCCCAGGCAATAAATTATCTCATCCAGTTCCTGGTAAGATCAATAGTCCACAATAAGTTAGAAATGCTACCTATACCAAATACCGCAAAATTCATTGTTTATACACAGATTAAGTCCATGAAGTTACCCTCATACACATGGCATACTAATCAGAATAACTGATCCATAGAGACAGCTTCTACCATCATTTACCATTTCTTTTTTAATTTTAGGTTTGGGAGACTTTTATATAGCTTAAGAAGCGACAGCTAAAAGGTTGAGAGTAATAAAGATTTACCAAGAGGTAAGAATCAAAAGTAAGGGAAAACTTGGCTGTATAAATACCACCCAGGGGACGTAACAGCACACTTTAAAATCAAACAAACCTTGAGTTGAGCCCGCTCCTTTACCTAGTAATTATATATCTTGATCTAGCAAGTAAATTGATTTCCCTTGGAGAACCTAACAACATAGTGCTTGACTCATAGATCTTAAATATATATAATTAGAAAATGCTGTTTAAGAGACAAAATAAATAACCAGAATTTGATATAAATTCTGCACTGGAAAACAGTAAACTAGTCAAAAAAGTATGCAGCTGTGTAGTGGATTGAATTATGTCCCCCCAAAACTCATTGAAGTTTGAATTGTGTCCCCCAAGTTTTATGTATTAGAAACTTAGCCCCCATTATGACTGTTAAGAGGGTGGGAAATCCTATTATGGTAATTGAAAGGTGGAGCCTTGAAGAGGTGATTGGATTGTAGGACCATGCAGTAGTGAATGGATTAAAAATGATTGTCAGGGGCATGGTTCTGAGGGCTTTAAAAGAAGAGGAGAGTCTGCCTTTTGCTCTCTCTGCTTCCACCATCTTGCAATGTGAGACCGCTAGGTCACTGTCACCACCATCAGATAGACTTTGGACTTCTCAGCCTCAGAAACTGTAAGCAATAAATTTCATTTTCTTTATAAATCACCCAGTTTCAAGTATTTTGTTATAAGCAACAAAAACAGACTGATACAAGCTGTAAACATATTCATATCATATAAACATACTCAATTCATTCATTCATATCATTCCTTACCTTGTGCAAATGCCGAACATGATTTTCCAAAAAAATCTTAGTTTCTGTATAAAGTCTTTCCCCAAGGGGTTCAGGATAAGCCACACATAAAGCATAGATATCTCTAGTTAAATTATTAAGGTTTTCATATTCATTGGATATATAATTTTAAAACATAGTAAGATTTAACTCATTTGTCATTACAAAATGAAAAATCATTTCTTTTTTTGTGGTTTAAGCTTATGATAGACATAATATTGTTTCATATATATATATATGAATGACAAAATACATAACCATGCTTACTTGAAAAAGTGCTATAAGATTTATTCATTTATTCATTCAATAAGTATGTACTGAGAATTATTTATCGGCACTGTGAGGAAATGGTTCCTTTCAGAGTTAAAAACCATAGAGGGTTTCTGGGAAATCAAGTTACCTAGAAACCTACAAAGTAAGGTCAATGTAAGAACGGACATAAGCATAATATCAACAAAGGGCTAGGGAATATCACAAGAGACAGATATGTCTAAGCAATTCTGAGAAAAAAAAATGGTTACAAAAATTACTCATTTGACACATTCTAGGATATTCTACAACCTATCCACTGTCCTTCAGCATTTATTCTATTAGAAGGAATATTGTATGAATAGTAATAATATCAACTAATGAATTACATTTTTGAATACCAAGGTACCTGAAGCTAGCAGAAAGAGTTCTTAACCAGCAGCTGGAGGAAATAAGATCTAATTGAGACTTTACCTTTCACTAGCCATTGATCTTGACCAAGTCTCTTAGCCTCTCTGGGTTGTCATTTCCCTTCTTTTTTTTTTTTTTTTTTTTCTTAATATCCTTTGCTTTATTGAATCCTTTCAACACCTCCAAGAATTAAATACATTATACCAAAAAGGACAAAAAGTGACTTACGGCAAAACCAATTTATGATCTGGAGACCAGACACAGTATTAGATGAGAATTCTGGAGGCTGAGTATTTAACATGTTGTCTCCAACAACTGTGAAAAAGCATTCTAGAGGTAATAGCACATTTGTCTTCATGAACAGTGACACCTGAGCAACATATAGGTCAAGACCTCCTGGTGGTTGTACTCCAAGATCATTCCACAGTAAAGCTGTGGCATCTGATCAGTAGGATCACCATTACCATTTGTCTACAAGGTAAGGATAATGAATCCTCCCTTGACATCTCCAGAGTCCCTTAAGATCCAAATAAGCTCAACTATGTTAAAGTGCTTCATAAATTACACCTCATTAACCAAATATGAAAGATAAACCACACATAAACAATCTGAGACCAGCCTAGCTAAATGATGGAGTTTGGATGTGTTGTCCCCTCCAAAATTCACGTGGAAATTTGATTTCCAATGTGGCTGTGTTGGAAACTGATTGAGTCATGGGGGCAGATCCCTTATGAATGGATTAATGCTCTCCCTGGGGAGGGGGGAGTAATGAGTGAGTTCTCGCTCTGTTAGTTCCCACGAGAGCTTGTTCTTTATAGAACCCTGGCACCTCCTCTCTCTCTCTCTCTCTCTCTCTCTCTCTCTCTCTTGCTTCCTCTCGCCACGTGATCAGCTTGTACTCACTGGCTGCTGCCACTTTCTGCCATGAGTAGAAGCAGCCTGAGGCCTGTGCCAGATGCAGCTGTCCCAGAATCGTAAGCCAAACAAACCTCTCTTCTTTATAAATTACCCAGTTTCAGGTATTCTGTTATAGCAACACGAAACGGACTAAAACACTAAAGATGCAGAAACAAACTGAAAATAAGGTTGATTATTTAGGATAAAGTCAAGTATTTATATTTAACACAAATATCAGAAAATAATACAAAATAAAAACCTATGCTTAAGAATATGCTAGAGTTAGGATGCAGGCTGTTCCTCCTCTGTATCCCAATAACACTTTATGTATTCTTCTACAGAACTTATTATTATACAATAGAAATTATTTATACCTTTGCCATCTACACTTACCTATTCTTAATCATCTCTCTATTCCCACTACCAGACACAGTTCCTGGCACATAACAGGCCCTCATTAAATGCTTATTGAAAGAAGGAAGGTAGGGAATCAATCTCACATGCTCTGTCCATTGACCCAGTTCCTTACTCCAGAAAGAGCAAGCAGCCCTCTCCACATGAGGTCACTGTTTAGTAGACTCTGGTTAGATTTTCCCATATTCCTCCTTTTCTTACTTTTAATTATTACTAATACAATATCTTCATATATGTATGTGTGTATATATATATTTCTTCCATATGCTACTACATTAAATACAAACAAAAATTCTCTTTATAATATTAAAAAACAAAAATAGTCAAGCAAAAATATCATCCATACAGTGTAATATCACACCAGTTTTTCAGAAAAAAAAAACAAGAAACAAATGATTAACAATTACTTTAAATCAACTCAGATATAATAATGAACCTTTATAAACTAGATTAAGATAATAAGATATAAGAACTGTTTACCAGCAATAACAAAACACATCAAAATATTAACCTTTACTACAAAAAAGTAGAGATTTGAATATATACTACCAAAGAAAGAAGAATTTAAAAATTTCTCTGGATATAAATTTCACAGAAAATTGAGACTGATTTGGTGGAGAGCAGAGGGAGCAAGGCATCAGTAGAGAAGAAATGTGCTTCAAAATAATATTATTCGAAGGGCTGGCCCGTGGCTCACTCGGGAGAGTGAGTGTGGTGCTGAGAACACCAAGGCCACGGGTTCAAATCCCTATACAGGGATGGCTGGTTGGCTCACTTGTAGAGCATGGTGCTGACAACACCAAGTCAAGAGTTAAGATCCCCTAACTGGCCATTTAAAAAAAAAAATAATAATAATGTTATTTGAGCCCCTGGATACAGCTTGAAGCCCCTCCAGTTTTCAGCTACAAATTCCTTTTAAAAAGAAGTTCTAATTCTCTATGTAATTTATATCCCCCAAGGATTACTGTTTTGTTTGACCATAGCAATTTACACTATTCTATCACAATTTCTCACCACAAACTTACCTTAGTAAAATCAGATATAAAAGCGTTGTCAGAATAAGGTGCAAGGGGCACTCCTGGGATGCTACGAGTGTTCTATTTATTGGATACACAGGCATGTTCATTTTGTGAAAATTCATCTGTATATTAATGAGTCAGTATGTATGTTATACTTAAATTTTAAAATTTATTTTTAAAAAAGATTAAATTTAGCTAGGATCTAGATCACCTATCTTTTTAACAAAGGTTGTATGCACTTAATATCTTAAAGTTCATACCTACTTCCAGAACTTTCATCCAACATGATGATGTTAGTTGTTCCAACTACTTTTTCCTTAAACTATATTCACATTTATTTCTAGAATACACAACTTAGTACTGAAAAATTAAAATGATTCAATACCACAATTTTAGCATCATATGCTAATTACATGCATGAATGTTTTGCATTACCAAAATTAACATCTCAATATGTCCACTCCATGTAAATGTAAATAAAATTTACTAGAAAGATTCACACCACAGGGCTTACCTTCTTCTGCTTAAGGAAAAAGGATCTTCACAAGGGAGGGAGTACAGAGATTTTCCCATTTCATTCCATATACAGTACTTCTATATTGTTTAACTCTTTCTCAGTGAGAACATACTCATGTGTTTTTTTAATGAAATGAGTCCATCTTAATAAGTTTTTAAAGTTCATGTTTTAACTCATCATAGTTTTGGTCTTAGTTAACCACATATAATTTCAACCAATACCCTAAAAGATACTTCCTAAATATGTTCTTTTTCTCTAACCTATTCCAACCACCCTGGATATGTTAAGCCCTTAAGGAGGCCTACGAAGAGCATTTTCCAACCTCTAGCAATCAACTATGATTTGGTTATAGGCAGGACACTTTAAAAGACAAAAAATAGAAAATAACTGGAGAAGGTCAGGTTCTGATTTAAATAGCCTTTCCACAGACTCATCTTTTCCTAAGTTACTCTTTAAGGAACCAAAATACAAAAATTCCTCTATAAATGAAATTTCCACTTACAAATTCTCACAGTCAGAAACAAAGCTGTGTTTTAGAGCAAAAGCTCTGAACTCTGTTACAATCAAAAGAGTGGTGACTAGCAGCAAAGTTATTTATTTTAGTTGATTTTCTCTATTAAGCTTGTGCTTAATTTTGAGTTTTAACAGTATACGGTCTATTATGCAATGGATCAAAAAACTGAGGGTTTTGCAATTGGAATAAAAGTAAAGATTATCTTAAAATTGAAAATGGTAAGACTTAAGCAAAAAAGCTTTTGACAATAAAAAATTAATAAAAAAGGATTTGTTGACATTTCTAAAAGGAAAGAATGAAAATGCAACATGTGAAAAATGCAGTATCTATGAAATCATCAATTAGCAAGCAAAGATAAAAAGTGATGGATTAAACGGAAAAACTTCCAAGTGCATAGCTAGAGAATCAGCATCAACATCAAATATCTATTAGCCTGATATAATTCAGAATAGGATGAACCAGCTGTTGCACCGGAGATAAATATAGATAAAAATCTTTTCAATCTGTATAATCTAAAAAAGGGTGATGGGTTGCTAAGTGTATATGCCGTGGTTACAAAGAAGTTGTCCTAACACTTATGATCATTGTCAAGGATAGAGATTACCTGCCTCAACATTTCTCAATGCAGTCAAAACTGGTCTATGTTTGAACATGATGCCTGACAGAATATAAATTAGAAATAAAGATAATAGTATGCCTGATTTTAAATTGTGTAAGGACAAACTCATTTTCCTATCTGGGAGAATTATGAAGTGTCTTGAAAGAGTTCATGAAAAGGTTCACATTATCTTTAATTCTATTTTTCCACAAATTTTTTGATGTACCCTTATATATTCAAGGAAGACAGTAATAAATCTCTCAGCGTAATCACTTTGGACAAAAAATATATATAACCATTTAGAATCAAACTTGTCCTTAAGTAGGAAAGCATCTATATTATACTGCTGGGGTTTGCAGATCTGTCCAAACAGCTACAAAAAGGCAGAAAACCATGAGTAAAAGTAAATCAAAACAGCCAAAGAACTCTAATCAACAGAAACAAATAGTAAATGTAGATCTACACCTAGCCTATATCTTATCGTAGGAAAGTACCAGATATACAAACTTAGAGGGTAAATTCCAAACCACCCTAAAGATTGCACCAATGCTATTAGAAAGCTTTTGTTATGAAGCATCATTGTTACTTGTGGTAGGCAGAATTCTAAAAATGGCCTCCCAAAATTCCCTCCCCTAATACCTAGGAATGAGCATATAAAAAATCGACCTTAAATTCTTGGGCAAAATAACAGAGAAAAGGAGGGAATTTCACTTTAGAACAATTAGTAACATAGCCCTATAAGAAAAAAAAAAGTTTTGTTTTTCTTTTGGCTGCTGGCCAGTACAAGGATTCAAACCCTTAACCTTGCTGTTAATAACACCATATTCTAACCAACTGAGCTAAATTCCAGCCAAAGCAAAATTTTAAATGAGAGACTGTATTCTTTAATTTTACTATTTTTGTAGATTTTTTTTTATTTGGGGGGGGAGAAGGAGAAAATTCATGATCAATCCAAGAATAACTAAATCATCATAGATAGATCAAACAATAAAAACCTTAAAAATAGCAGTGACTGAAAGTGTCATTTTCCAGGGAAGTCATCTATTTCAAAACCACTTACAAACCAACAAGTTAACTGTATACTCTGTACAACAACAAAGAATGCATTTAATCTTCTCTTTACCTCATGCTCATTGGCCCTCTTCTTGTAATCTACGACCAACTCCTTCTCTTCCCTCTCTGCTCATTAGTTTAGTTAAAACATCCTTAAAAGCATTTAAAAGTTCTTGCCTAACTCAGCCTCATTAAAACACAAATAGCCTTTAACACTTTTTCAACTTTTACTAAGATTCCTGCCCCAAATCAATCCATAACATTCCACACAAAAATCAGCTATCTAATTTAAGAGACTAATTCAATAATAAGCTCTTCAAGGGCAGAATCCATCTCAATTATCCTCTAGATATACTGGAAAGCATAGGGAATTAGATGTTAAAAATCTTGTATTCAAGTCTGTACTCCATCAATTACTGTCTATGTGTCCCTGGGCAAGTCCCTTTACCTCTGAGATCAGTTTCCTCATCTGTTACATAAAGATAGTAATTACATTTGCCACACTGGTCTGATAGGCCTGTTTGATGTATCAAATAACATAAAAAATGTAAAAGAGCTTTGCAAGCTATGAAGCCTTGCAGAAATGTTACCTTTATTGTATGTAACTTCAGTGCCCAGAACATAGGTAGCCTAACAAATGTTCCTTACTAACAACTGCAGTTGTAATGAATTAGTTTCCTGTTGGTCTAAGAAAACTTCACTGTTCTTGCATCAACATTCAGCTTACTATTAACAACTGAGTTGGGCAATGAGAACAAGATGAATCACTTTCTTATGCAATCAGAGCTTTTCTAAAGAACATATGTCCTACATAACAAGGGCAACCCTTCTTTAGCCGCAGAAGATGGCTACAGAGGACAGCACCAGTTAGGTCCAGCAGATTGCTGTCAAGTATGAATGCAGAATATCAGCTTTCAGAGCATCCTAGAGAAACCACAAATCTGTGTTTTTACACAGAACTCCCAATTCACAAATGTAGGCAATTAATCTAATTAAAAAACATGTTTCCATCTCACAGTCATTGAATTTGCTGTTCATCCTCTGCCTGGAACACTCTTCCCCCAGATATCTGCATGGCTTGCTCCCTCCCTTTGTTCTGGTCTCTGTACAAATGTCACTGTCCTCAGGGAGTCCATCCCTACTTAAAGAGCCACGTACACAAGTATACCCCAAGCTTTCTCCACACCCTTACCCTGCTTTATTTTTCCCTGCAATATGTATCACTACCTGTTATTAGAAGCACTGGAATTAGATTTTTTTTTTTTTATCTATTTATTGTCTATTCCCTTATTATAATGAAAAGAAGTTTCTTTTATTCACAACTGTATTCCCAAAGCTAAAGTGGTGCTTGAGAGATGCTAAGTACTCAATAAGTATTTGTTGAATAAAAGATTATCAATTATTGATTGCCACAAAAGAAGTGATGAACTTGGAAATGTAAATAGTAATATATTTGAAAATAGGTACACTGGAAAGTACTTTTGCGCAGATAAGCTTAACTCCTGTTCTCACTTTTCAACAAGTTTATCAATTTTAGAACATTTATCAAGCGGCCACTAAAAGGATACGAGAAGCGATCATTCCATGTTGCTCTTTCGACATATTCCAACATGACAACAGCTTTGATTGTAGTTAACAGTTTGTTCCATGTTTCATCAAAATCTACTACTCGTGGTTTCAATGACATTGTGCAAGTTTAGTGTTGAAATCTGTCAATTAAAAACAATAATAATGTTAGCATGAATTCCACAATATGTTATTTATTTCTAAAGCAACGTATAATCAAATAGCATGATATATGAAGTGAGCACAGAACCTGGCAAACAGTAAGAACACAATAAACATTGGCTACCGTCTTTTCATGACTATCCAAACAAGGAATTTTGTAGAATATTTGCATTCATTATGAACTCTAGAAAATGGGAAGCTTTTCTACAAATTATTTAAGACCAGGGGTATTGTTTCAAAGATTTATAAGCCTCATTCAATATGCTGAGGCAAAGAAGCTGCGACCCAGTTAATTAAAAAGCCAATTCTCTTCATGGGAAATATGCAGGAGACACTCAATAAAAAGGTTTTGGCCCCAAATTCTTGTGGTTTACACTCCTTAAACTGGAGAATGAGGTAGTATGCAAGGGAATAAGAGAAGACACAGAAAATGAAAGGGTTTATCTTCCTGGAACATCAGTTTTGGTAAAACATTAGGGATAAAATTTACATTTATATTAAAACAAACAGAGTTGAACTATGGAGTAGAATACAAAATTCACAAGAACTTTTGAGATAAAATTTTCAAAGAAACGTCAGGTTTGCAGCAGAAAGCTTAAGGTTCCTTCTCAGCTTCTCAGGGTATCTGAGTCCCACTCCTCTATGGCTGGGCTCAAGTGAACCTAACGGGCCTGTAGGGGAGCTAAAAGACACCTTTTGCCTAGCAGACACACTGTATGTAGGAGTTAGCTGGTTTCTGGAACAAAAACGTCTCAAGTTTATAGAAAATTGGTTCAAGCTAGATTCTAAGTCTTTCTCAAAATCACATCAGAAGAAGAGAATTAAAAGAGAAATTTTCTCAGTTAAATTCAATTGCACAAAGAAATGCTTTTCTGGCATCTATTTTAACATCCTCCCCAAAGTTTCCCCTTATTACCAGGACTATGAAGCACCAACCTAGTCTGTACCAACGCCAAACAAGGATGAAACATCTTTTCTCTTGTCTCCCACCATTGTGAGAAAAGGGGGTAGAGAAACAATGGGGAGGAGGTGATGATGCATAAAGAGAAAGAAAAAAAGAGACAAGGGGAGGAGGGCAGCTGCACACCCCCAGGCACAAACCGGAGGCCCTTCTTACATTTCTGTCCTCAGAAGAAAAGAACTCAAAAGGAGTCCAAGGAATAGACTCCATGGAAAAGAAGGAAAAGGAATCAGAAAAAAGTCAAGATATCCAAAAGAGTAGTATGTCACATTGAATCAACATCCTCTTTCCTCAACATACCACAGACTCCACCTTCCTGGCTTTAAACGTATTTCTGTACTATCTAGAATGGATTAGCAGTGATTTCACTGTGTACGTGGGAGGTGGGGGGAGATTGAACAGTGGGAAACAGGAAAACCTACCAAAGTTTCCTTAGCTCTAAATTAGAGAATGAACCTTAATTCCTTCTCTCCCTTATTCACCGCATCCTATCCAATTACTGTGTTCCTGAGTATTTCCTGAATCCATCCATTCCTGTGGAGGCCTACAAATACTCTGGGATCAGGCCCTGAGCAGAAATAATAACAGTTGTTAATATTTATATCGTGCTTGCTATGAGCCAAGCACTATTCTAAGTGCGCGGTATAAATTCATTTAATCCTCCCAACAATATGATGGGTAGATCCATTGTTCTCCCCCATATTCTAGATAAGAAAACTGACTCACGTGATGATTAAGAAACTTGCTTAAGGTCACAGAGCTATGTAACTGTGGCATCAGCACTGTGCTGGAGCCTGTGCTCTCAACTGCTATGTGCAACTATACTGCCTTACCAACATTTTTAGTGAATACTTACTATTTGCCAGATACCATTCTAGGCTCTCAGGATGCAGTGGTCAAAAATCAAAGTTCTTGACCTCAAGATTAGAATCTTGGATATTGCCTTTATCAAAGACCCAAAAATAACCTACTTACACCAACAAGTTGACCACATCACTCTTGTACTTAAAGCCATTTGATGCTTTCTACTATGGCAATATGGCACATCGAGCTTCCATGATCTGACCTCAGTCTAAAGTACCTCACCAGCTTCCTCTCCTCATGCATCTCCCTTTCCTGATGTCATAATCCAGTAACTTCTTTCTGATCAGAGGTCACTGAACACACCAGCCTGATTCATATAGCCTACTCTTACCCTTATTTTCTCTACGTAAAATGCTTCTCTATTCCTTACCTCCCCCTACCACCCACTCATCTAACTCCTACTGATATTATAGCCTTGGTCCAGGTACATCTGCTTTTAAGAAATCTTCTTAGACCTACTTAAGCTAGGTTAGGTACCCTATCTTATATACTGCATGAGAACTCTATGCTTATCTCTATTAGAGCAGTGAATCACTCTGAACTGTAATTATCTGAGTGTTTCTTGAAAGTACAGACTATTTTGTAATTGTACACAAAAAGCTGGCGATGGTCCCTTCACATTTGTTTCTCCTCTTATAAAAATGGGATTATACTGTACATATTGGTTTTCTTTTTTTTTTTTTCTTTTTTTTTTTTTTTTTTAAATTTTATTTTGTCGATATACATTGTAGCTGATTAATGCTCCCCATCACCAAAACCTCCCTCCCTTCTCCCTCCCCCCCTCCCCCCCAACCATGTCCTTTCTGTTTGTTTGTTGTATCAACTTCAAATAATTGTGGTTGTTATATCTTCTTACACCCCCCCGTTTGTGTGTGTATGTGTGTATGTGTGTGTGTGAATTTATATATTAATTGTTAGCTCCCACCAATAAGTGAGAACATGTGGTATTTCTCTTTCTGTGCCTGACTTGTTTCACTTAATATAATTCTCTCGAGGTCCATCCATGTTGTTGCAAATGGCAGTATTTCATTCGTTTTTATAGCTGAGTAGTATTCCATTGTGTAGATGTACCACATTTTCCGTATCCACTCATCTGATGATGGGCATTTGGGCTGGTTCCAACTCTTGGCTATTGTAAAGAGTGCTGCGATGAACATTGGGGAACAGGTATACCTTCGACTTGATGATTTCCATTCCTCTGGGTATATTCCCAACAGTGGGATGGCTGGGTCGTATGGTAGATCTATTTGCAATTGTTTAAGGAACCTCCATACCATTTTCCATAGAGGCTGCACCATTTTGCAGTCCCACCAACAATGTATGAGAGTTCCTTTTTCTCCGCAGCCTCGCCAGCATTTATCGTTCATAGTCTTTTGGATTTTAGCCATCCTAACTGGGGTTAGATGGTATCTCAATGTGGTTTTGATTTGCATTTCCCGGATGCTGAGTGATGTTGAGCATTTTTTCATATGTCTGTTGGCCATTTGGATATCTTCCTTAGAGAAATGCCTACTTAGCTCTTTTGCCCATTTTTTAATTGGGTTGCTTGTTTTCTTCTTGTAAAGTTGTTTGAGTTCCTTATATATTCTGGATATTAATCCTTTGTCAGATGTATATTTTGCAAATATTTTCTCCCACTCTGTTGGTTGTCTTTTAACTCTTTTAATTGTTTCTTTTGCTGTGCAGAAGCTTTTTAGTTTGATATAATCCCATTTGTTTATTTTTCCTTTGGTTGCCCGTGCTTTTGGGGTCGTATTCATGAAGTCTGTGCCCAGTCCTATTTCCTGAAGTGTTTCCCCTATGTTTTCTTTAAGAAGTTTTATTGTCTCAGGGTGTATATTTAAATCCTTAATCCATTTTGAGTTGATTTTAGTATATGGTGAGAGGTATGGATCTAGTTTCATTCTCCTGCATAACGATATCCAGTTATCCCAGCACCACTTGCTGAAGAGGCAGTCCCTTCCCCAGTGAATAGGCTTGGTGCCTTTGTCAAAGATCAGATGGCAGTACGTGTGAGGGTTGATTTCTGGATTCTCTATTCTATTCCATTGGTCAGTGTGTCTGTTTTTATGCCAGTACCATACTGTTTTGGTTATTATAGCTTTGTAGTATAGCTTAAAGTCAGGTAGTGTTATGCCTCCAGCTTTATTTTTTTTGCTGAGCATTGCTTTGGCTATTCGTGGTCTTTTATTGTTCCATATAAATGTCTGAATAGTTTTGTCCATTTCTGAGAGAAATGTCTTTGGAATTTTGATGGGGATTGCATTGAATTTGTATATCACTTTGGGTAGTATGGACATTTTCACTATGTTGATTCTTCCAATCCAAGAGCATGGGATATCTTTCCATCTTCTTGTATCCTCTCTAATTTCTCTCAGCAGTGGTTTGTAGTTCTCATTATAGAGATTTTTCACCTCCTTGGTTAACTCAATTCCTAAGTATTTTATTTTTTTGGTGGCTATTGTAAATGGGCAGGCTTTCTTGATTTCTCCTTCTGCATGTTCACTATTGGAGAAAAGAAATGCTACTGATTTTTGTGTGTTGATTTTGTATCCTGCTACTGTGCTGAAATCATTTATCAATTCCAACAGTTTTTTTGTAGAGGTTTTAGGCTGTTCGATATATAGGATCATGTCATCTGCAAACAGGGACAGTTTGACTTCATCTTTTCCAATCTGGATGCCCTTTATTTCCTTCTCTTCTCTGATTGCTCTGGCTAGTACTTCCAACACTATGTTGAATAGGAGTGGTGAGAGTGGGCATCCTTGTCTAGTTCCTGTTCTTAAAGGAAAAGCTTTCAGCTTTTCCCCATTCAGGATGATATTGGCAGTGGGTTTGGCATATATGGCTTTAATTATGTTGAGATACTTTCCCTCTATACCTAACTTATAGAGGGTCTTTGTCATGAATGAGTGCTGAACTTTATCAAATGCTTTTTCAGCATCTATAGAGATGATCATATGGTCCTTGTGTTTGAGTTTATTAATATGGTGTATCACATTTATTGATTTGCGTATGTTGAACCAACCTTGCATCCCTGGGATGAATCCCACTTGATCGTGATGAATAATTTTTCGTATGTGTTGCTGTATTCTGTTTGCTAGTATTTTAGTGAGGATTTTTGCATCTATATTCATCAAGGATATCGGCCTGTAGTTTTCTTTTTTGGTTATATCTTTACCTGGTTTTGGTATCAGGATGATGTTTGCTTCATAGAATGAGTTTGGGAGATTTGCGTCCGTTTCAATCTTTTGGAATAGTTTGTAAAGAATCGGTGTCAATTCCTCTTTGAATGTTTGGTAAAATTCTGCTGTGAATCCATCTGGTCCTGGGCTTTTCTTTGTTGGGAGCCTTCTGATAACAGCTTCAATCTCCTTTATTGTTATTGGTCTGTTCAAATTTTCTACGTCTTCACGGTTCAGTTTTGGGAGCTTGTGTGTGTCCAGAAATTTATCCATTTCCTCCAGATTTTCAAATTTGTTGGCGTATAGTTGTTTATAGTAGTCTCGAATGATTCCTTGTATTTCAGATGAATCAGTTGTAATATCACCTTTTTCATTTCTAATTTTTGTTATTTGAGTCTTCTCTCTTCTTTTTTTTGTTAGCCATGCTAATGGTTTGTCAATTTTATTTATCTTTTCAAAAAACCAACTTTTTGATTCGTTGATCTTTTGAATTGTTTTTTGGTTTTCAATTTCATTCAGTTCTGCTCTGATCTTAATGATTTCTTTCCGTCTGCTAACTTTAGGATTGGATTGTTCTTGTTTTTCTAGTTCTTTAAGGTGAAGTGTTAGGTTGTTCACTTGCCATCTTTCCATTCTTCTGAAGTGAGCATTTAATGTAATAAATTTTCCCCTCAATACTGCTTTTGCAGTATCCCACAGGTTTTGGTATGATGTATCATTGTTTTCATTAGTTTCAATAAACTTTTTGATTTCCTGCTTGATTTCTTCTTGGACCCATATGTCATTAAGTAGAATGCTGTTTAATTTCCATGTGTTTGTATAGTTTCCAGAGTTTTGTTTGTTATTAATTTCTAGTTTTAATCCATTGTGGTCTGAGAAGATACATGGGATAATTCCAATTTTTTTGAATTTATTGAGACTTGATTTGTGACCTAATATGTGATCTATCTTGGAGAATGATCCATGTGCTGATGAGAAGAATGAATATTCTGAGGTTGTTGGGTGGAATGTTCTGTAGATATCTGCCAATTCCAATTGGTCTAGAGTCTTGTTTAGATCTTGTGTTTCTCTACTGATTCTTTGCCTAGATGATCTGTCTAATATTGACAGTGGAGTGTTCAGGTCCCCTGCTATTATGGTATTAGTGTCTATTTCCTTCTTTAGGTCTAATAGAGTTTGTTTTACAAATCTGGCTGCTCCAACATTGGGTGCGTACATATTTATGATTGTTATGTCTTCTTGATGGATCAGTCCTTTTATCATTAAGTAGTGTCCCTCATTGTCTCTTTTTATGGTTTTTAGTTTAAAGTCTATTTTGTCAGATATAAGAATAGCCACTCCAGCTCGTTTTTCTTTTCTGTTTGCATGGTAAATCTTTTTCCATCCTTTTACTCTTAGTCTGTGTGAATCTTTATGGGTGAGGTGGGTCTCTTGTAGGCAGCATATAGTTGGGTCCTGCTTTTTGATCCAGTCAGCCAGTCTGTGTCTTTTAATTGGGGAATTTAAGCCTTTAACATTAAGAGTTGTTATTGAAAGGTGTTGATTTATTCCTAGCATTTTATTGGTTGTTTGGTTGTCTTAGGTGTCTTTTGTTCCTTGCTTTCTGATTTACTGTTTGGTTTCTTTGTTTGTTGGTTCCTTAGGTTGTAGATAGTGTTTTTGTTAGCTTGTTTTCTCTTCATGAATGCCATTTTTATTGTACTAGCAGGTTTAGATTTTTCTTAGGTTTTTATGGCAGTGGTAGTTATTTTTCAGGAACCAAACCCAGTACTCCCTTGAGGATTTCTTGTAAGGGTGGTCTTGTGGTAGTGAACTCCCGCAGTTTTTGTTTGTCTGAGAAATATACTATTTGCCCCTCATTTCGGAAGGATAGCCTTGCAGGGTAGAGTATTCTTGGCTGGCAATCTTTGTCTTTTAGTATTTTGAAAATATCATCCCATTCCTTTCTAGCTTTTAGGGTTTGTGATGAAAAGTCTGATGTTAACCTGATTGGGGCTCCCTTATAGGTGATTTGACGCTTCTCTCTTGCAGCTTTTAAGATTCTCTCTTTGTCTCTGAGTTTTGCCAATTTGACTATGACATGTCTTGGAGAAGGCCTTTTTGGGTTGAATACGTTTGGAGATCGTTGAGCTTCCTGGATCTGAAGATCTGTGATTTTTCCTATACCTGGGAAGTTTTCTGCCACTATTTTGTTGAATATGTTTTCAATGGAATCTCCATTTTCCTCCCCTTCTGGAATACCCATGACTCGGATATTTGAGCGCTTGAGGTTGTCTGATATCTCTCTCAGATTTTCTTCCATGTCCTTGATTCTTTTTTCTTTCTTTTTGTCTGCTTGTGTTATTTCAAACAGCCCATCTTCAAGTTCAGAGGTTCTCTCTTCAACTTCGACAAGCCTGCTGGTTAAACTCTCCGTTGTGTTTTTTATTTCGCTGAATAACTTCTTCAGTTCAGCAAGTTCTGCTACATTTTTTTTCAGGACATTGATTTCCTTGTATATTTCCTCTTTCAGATCCTGTATACTTTTCCTCATTTCATCATGATGTCTAGCTGAGTTTTCTTGTATCTCATTCAGTTTCCTTAGAATTATCACTCGAAATTCCTTATCAGTTATTTCAAGGGCTTCTTGTTCTATAGGACCTAGAGTATGAGATTTATTAACTTTTGGTGGTGTACTTTCTTGATTTTTTGTATTTCTGGTGTCTTTTTTTTGGTGTTTATTCATTGTGGCAGGGGGTTTCACAGTCCACCGGTTTAAGACGAATGACTAACTAGGATGTTGCTGTGGTTGCCAATTTGGTATGGCTCCCGCCGTGGCTGCTCTGTTGGCCTCTAGTGTCTTGTGTGTGTGGTTGCCTCGGGTCTTGGGCTTCTCCGGCGATCCACCTTTCTGGTCAGCTTGTACTCTGCTGGGCTGGTGGATCACGTACCACAGGGTGTGTGATCTCTGTTGAGCTTTCACTTTCTGTACAGGACTTCTCCCCGTTCAGTGTGCTCTGGCCCAGGCTGTTAGATCGTGCAGTGGCGACCCCACCGGGTGTGTGGTTTCTGTCCAGTCTCCGCCTCCCTGGCCGCACGTCTCCCCCCTCTGTGCACACTGTGCTGGGTTGGGGCGTGTCTTCTGCACCCCTCCTCTATCAGCTGGGCCTTCCAGATCCTGCTCAGCACCGCCTCGCCCAGGAAGTCTACCAGGTTTCTGCTAGGCACAGACGACCAGTCTCTCTGGGTGCCTTTGTAGCACTGTGTAGATCTTTCTCGGGTCTTGTTCACCTTTGTATCCCCCCGGTATAAACCGAGTCTAGTGCCCGCCTGCAGCCTGCTCTCCGGCAGGTTCAAGCAGACCTGGGAACTCTCCTACCACACTATTCCCAACCAGAAATTCGTTAGGCTTTTTTCCAAACTGGTGGTCGCAGAGATGGTATCTGCCTCCCAGTAACAGGAAGTTTACCGGGGCCGGAGTCCAGGGTGTGGTGGAGTGACAGTCGGCCCGCCCGTACTTCCTAGCCCTCCCAAAACTGGTCGGGACGCCCCACACCCCCAGCCCTGCCAGAGAACCGTGGAGGGAGTGGGAGAGGAGGTCGGCCCGCAGGGTCCGGAAAGCCCCGCGCCAGGCCAAGCAAATGGGCTCAGTGATGGCCGAGCAGGGCGGAGCTGCCCGCACCTGGGAAAATGGAGGCAGCACCGGGGCAATGAGTGGCCTGGTGGTGCAGGCGGGGAGCCGCGTGGGCATCCACCCCCCGAACAGAGCTTTGCCAGGGATCACTCACAGTGCTGTGCCAGGTCGGGCGCTCGCTCTGTCTCTGGTTTGTTGCCTTCCGTGTTCTCGGCGCTGCCGCCTCGGGCTGTTCAGTCGCGGCGCCGCTCGGGCGCTCCCAGGAGTCTTCTTTAATGCCGGCCTAAAACCTCGAATCCTGGATAGGGCAGCTGGCCGCCTTCAGTGCGGCCCCAGCCTCCGGGATCCTGGCTGCATCCACAGCAGCCCTGGCGCCGTGTTCCCTGTTTCAAGACTCGCTTTTGCAGCTAAGAATCAGTTCTTTTCCTGCTCCACACTTCAAAGCTGTTGCCTGTAAATGAGGCAGCCTCTCCTGCCGGGGGCAAAGTGGCGTTGAGCCCCCACGACCGGCCAGCAGCAGCAGTCCTCCCTTAAGAGATGGCCAGAGAAAGGTCCACAAGTTTCCCGGCTGCCTGAGGCCCAGTGGCCACCTTTTCCACCTCAGCTACTCCGCGCCAGCCGCCGCAGCCGCCGCCATCTTGAAACCCTTCTTGGTTTTCTTTTAAAGGTTTTGATAACACAATTTAAGTTAAAATTGCTATACATATTTACTCACAAGAAAATTGCAATAATATTATAGCATGACTTATTATTTTTATATTGTTAGCAGTTGGCCGGTACAGGGATCTGAAACCTTGACCTTGGAGTTATAACACTGCACTCTAACCAATTAAGCTAACTGGCCAGCCCTGCAGTAATATTATCATTAACTTCAACCAGCATTTATTAAAGGCCTTCTGCATGCCTTCTATGCTATTTATATTATATATATACAAGCTTTGCTAACCCTTTTAATCTACAAGTTGGCAAAATCCATACTGTAGGAAACTACTGGATAATCAGATTTCTTTAATAAAAAAACTGCACGCACATGGGGCAAGGGACAGATAGGTAGACAAGGAGGGGGAATTGAATCAAAAGAGACTAAAAATCATATCAGCCAGCCACCACAAAAAATTGTTTTAAATATATAAAAGAGACAAAAATGGCACATGAATCAATCAGTGTAACTGACCTTATTTGAATCCAGACTTGAACAAATGCTTTTTAAAACTGACATGTATGATACGTCTGAAAATTTGAATGCTGATGGGATATCTGATGACCTTAAGGAGTTAATTTTTATAATTTTTATAATGGTGAAGTATTAAAACGAGTTTTTTAAAAATGAGAATCCTTATCTGTTAAAGACATTCTAAAACATTTACAGATGTAATGATACGATGTCTGCAATCTGCTTCAAAATTAACCCACTTGTTCATGAGTTGTTAATTATTAAAGATGAGTAACAGGCACATGAGGGTTTATTACATGTTCCATTTTTTGTATATGTTTGCAATTTCCCAGAATAAAAGGGTAAAAAAATTCTCCTCGTCAACATCATCAATATTTTCATAAATATTGGGGAGAAGGCACAGAAAAGAGACCAGGAAGCTTAAAAAAAGAACCAACAGAAAAGAAAGAAAGAAAGATAATACTAATCTAAGAGGTCTAACATCCAGTCAATATGTACTCTAGAAAATAAGAGTGACAGATGGTAATTTTCAGGCATTACTTTTTTTGGGGGGCTGGCCAAAAAAAAGTAATGGGGATCCCAACCCTGACCTTGGCGTTAGAACACCATGCTCTAACCAACTGAGCTAACTGGCCAGCCCCCTCCTTTTTCAAAGAGAAAAAAAAAGTCTCAGAACTGAAGAACATGAGTTTTCCAATTAAGGGTCTACTGAATACCCAGCATATTTGATTTTAAAAATCAATAACAAGGGCCGAGCCCATGGCACACTCGGGAGAGTGCGGCGCTGGAAGCGCAGCAACGCTCCCGCCGAGGGTTCGGATTCTATATAGGAATGGCCGGTGCACTCACTGGCTGAGTACCGGTCACATAAAAGACCAAAAAAAAAATCAATAACAAGGCACATTTTTTGACACTGCGGAATACTAAGGGTTGAGGGGGTTAAAAAAAAGATCCCAAAAGTTTAAGTTTCCAGAAAAGAAAAACAGAGGGCTGGACAGTTAGCTCTGTTGGTTACAGCACAGTGCTGTAACACCAAGGTCAAGGGTTCATCAGCCTGCAAAAAATACAGGTCATAACAGACTACAAATTGGAAAGTTTTTAGATTTATCAATAGCAAACCCGGAAGTTAGAAGGTAATACAATGCAATGCCTCCAAAATTCTCAGGGGTAATGCTAATCACCTAGAATTCTCTATCAAGAATGGTATCAAATAATTTAGTTTCCATGCAGCCTTTTTTCTCAGGAAATCTCCTTGAGAATATCCTTCATCAGAAGGAAGGAATGGAATAAACCAAAAAAGATTTGTCATCCCAGAAACAGATCTAACACAGGAGAGAGGGGCAGGCATTCTTCAGGACAGCAGCTGTGACTTTTAAAACAACCTGTCCAGATAGACACAGAAGAACAAAGGGCTCCAGGAGAGCTGTCTCCAAGGGTGGAGGGAAGAACTAATTGATGGCCTCAAGAGTCAAAAAACTTTTTCTGTAAAAGAACATATGATAAATATTTTAGGCTGAGGGACATTCAATCACTGTTGCAACTACTCATCTCTGCGACTGTAGCACAAAAGCAGCCACAGACAATAAGCAGATGACTGGGTGTAGCTAAAAGTTTATTTACAAGAACAGTAGGATTTGGCCCCTGGGCCATATTTTGCCAGGACTCCTCCCAACCATCCTGTATTGCCTGACATGTTTGGTCAATAAAAGGAGTTAGCAGTTCCAGTGGAGAATTGGGGAATAATTTAGGGAGGGTACATTAAAAACTAAGCAAAGGATTGACCTAAGATTTCCCAGCTTGGACACAAAAAGCTTGAACCATAAAAGAAAAAAGCTGACAAATAATTGGATTCATCAAAATTTAAAACTTCTGGTCTTGGAATAATACTGATAAACAAATGAAAGGACAAGCCAGAGCACAGGAGAAAATATTTGTAAAATATATATCTAATAAAGTACAGATACACACACACATATGAAGGACTGGAACTCAGAATGTATAAAGAACTCTCAAAACTCAGTAATGAGAAAACATGCAACTCAATTAACAAGTGGACGAAAGACCGAAACAGACTGTTCAGAGAGACTGATGGCAAATAAGTCCATGAAAAGATGTTCAACATCATTAGTCAGTAAGGAAATGCAAGTGAAAATCTCAATAAGATACCATTACACACTTATTAGGATGGCTCAAAAAACTGACAGTATCTAATGCTGACGAGGATGTGGAGCAACTGAAACTAACTGGCTGCAGGTGAATATGTAAAATGAAAAAACCACTTAGGCAGTTTCTATTAAAGTTAAACATATACTTTCCATATGACCCAGCAATCCCATGTCTAGGTATTTATACATGAGAAATGAAGATATGCATTCACAAAAAACCTAAACACACCTTTTTAGAGCACCTTTATTCATAACTGTCAAAAACTGGAAATAACCCAAATGCCCACCATCTGGTGAATGGAAAAACAATGCTATTAGCTCAGCTGGCTGGAGTGCAGCCTTGTAACACTAAGGTAACAGGTTCAGATCCGTGTACCAGCCAGCCGCCAAGAAAAAGAAAAACAAATATGGCACATTTACACATGGTATACTACTCAGCAATAAAATAGAACAAATTACTGATACATGGAATAGCATGGATGACTCTCAAGAGCATTATGCTAAGTGAAAAAAGACAGACTCATAAGGCTACATATTGCATGATTCAATTCATATGACATTCCGGAAAAGGCAAGAATAAAGGGACATACATGAGATCACTGGTTCTCAGAGGCTCAGGGTGGAGGACATCGACTACAAGAGAACATTAGGAAACTTGGGGTGATGAAATAGTCTATATCTTGATTGTGGTGGTGGTTACACAATTACATAAATTTGTCAAAATGTAAAGAACTGCTCATTTTTAGAGTGAATTTACCTTTTAGAATATTTTATACCTCAATAAACATGACCCCTCGAACTCAACAGGTACAACCTCTTCCAGTATTCCACATCTCAGTAAAGAATATCATCTTCCACCTAATTCCTCACTCTAGAAATTGTATTAATCATTCTGCATTCCTCTCTTACTCTCTTCCACAAATCAATCCAATCAGTAAGTCTTGTCCATTCTATATCCTAACCATTTCTTGAATCTATCCACTTCTTCCCATTTTCACTATCATTAGTCTAATCCAAGCCATCATGCCTCACCTGACTACTTCTATAACCTTCTAAACGATCTGCCTGTGTAGCCTCTTTTACCCCCTTTGTAATACTATAGCCAATGTAAGCTTTCCAAAATGCAAATCTGATTATATCATACCCTCCCCTTAAAATTCCTCAAAGACTTCAATTTACAATATCTAGTATGTTTCAAATATTTTATTATTTAAGAAAAAATAAAACTTCCCTGCGATTTCTTAATTTTTCTCTCTAACATACCTTTCCCATAAAGGTCTGAAAATAATTTACTAATATTCTGACAACAAAGACTTCAAAATCAGTTACCAGTTCTTAGAGAATAACCAAAGGTAAAGATGAAAAATAATGAAAAAACCTAGAAAATCAAATTGATGAGCTATTTATATTTCTGATAGAAATGCTCTAAATTCTTGTTTGTTTTTAAGTATTCCTCCACACTACACATACTTCACTCCTCAGAATGAATAAGCTACCCCTTCTCCTGAGAATCTTAACTTTCCAGTGAGTTTTAGGTTTCCAAAGTTGTAAAAGAGCTCCACAACAACATGGTACTGTCTTAAAGTATGATGTATTAACATATCCTGACAAAATTCCCACCACAAAAATGTTTTTTAAAAAACGTTACCAATAATATCAGAAATAAAAAGATATGACATTGCCAAGATCAGATGGATTTTAATTGGGGGTTGCACTAGACAGTTATCTGTCATTTATAATAAAGTACCTGAAACTAGCTAATTTATAAAGCAAAGAAAATTTTTTTCTTACAGTTCTGGAGGCTGGCAAGTCCAAAGTCAAGCTAAGTATCTGGTGAGGGCCTTCTTGCTGGCAGCTCAAGCATGCTCATGTGCTCTCCTCATAAAGCCACCAGTCCATACCCATGATAACCTATTAATCCCTTAACCCACTAATGGATTAATCCACTCACGAGAGCAAGGCCCTCATGATCCAATTACCTCCTAAAGGCTCCACCTTTCAACACTGACACATTGGGGATCAAGTTTCCACAATGAGATTTGGAGGGGACAAACATTCAGACCATATCAGGGGTGATATTGTTCTTCATTTAGACATTTTTTAATACAAAAAAGTAATTTGGATAATTACATTTCCTCAGGTAAAGCATATGGTTTTAAGTAGAGAACTGAGGTTGGCGTATAATTAGATAAATATTTATTTAAAGTATACATTATTTTATTAAAATGTATGACTATGTTTAATGTATTGAGGAGTGTGACTGTAGCTTAAGGACTGATAAATGTTTTGGTGTGCCACATTTTAGTTGCCTTCTAACAGTATAATTATAAATAATGCAAATGGCTAAACACTACTGTGATTTTCTTTTTAGTCAAAGAAAAATACAAACAAACGAAAACTCTCCTTAATGATGGCTTCTTATTTCAGTATTAATTCCCAGCAACAAAAATTACCAGCAACAAAAATTTGGCAATTCCAAAAATTACCAGTAAGACACAATACAGTGGCCTAAACTGATTTCAGATAGTCAAGATACCATAATCACTTGTCTGAATGCCACTCACTGGGCTTCGAACAGGTTACACAAAATAAGAAAAATACTTAAGACCCAATAAAAAGCATTATTAATTTTGCATTATTTGCCATTTCCTAGGGAGACCCAAACCTGCCTCTGATACACACTGACCAAAAATGCTACCATATTTCATATTAAAATAAGCTGCAGGAATCATCTAAACACTTTCTTCTTGCTGTATCAAATGAGTGAGCCATCAGATACAACTATGAGATATCTTTGTTATTTGGAGGTTCAGTGTACAATGCTTTTTGTTGCAATAAAGTTTGACCCACAGAACTCTAGGCACTCCACAAATGTCATTTCCATCATATGACTCTCCTGCTTAAGAATTTCTGGCAGAGGCTAGCCAGTTGGCTCAGTTGATTAGAGTGAGGTGTTAGAACACCAAGGTCAAGGGTTCAGTCCCCATACCGGCCACCAAAAAAAAAAAAAAAATTCTAGTAGTATGTTTTAAAAAAGACCAAAAAAAAAAAAAAAAAGAAGAAGAAGAAGAAGAAGAAGTTGGAAAAAAAACAGTTAAGAGAAATACAGTAGTCTGTCAGCACTCTCAGCTCGCAAAATGAATACTGTAGCAGGAAACCGTAAAGTCTCAAAGGAGGGGCAGTGGGCATAGGGAATATATTTATACTACAATAAGTTTTAGAAGGCATTTGCATTCAAAAATAAATCCACTTCACCAGAATTAAAGATCTTTCTCTCCTCAATGAACGCAGATGCTCTCACAAGTCTGTAGAGACTACTTTTTCCCCAGTTTTCACATTGCTCTAATCAGCTTGAAGTTTAATGTCTTTTTCACTTGCTTTCTCATTTTTTCTTTTGTAATAATATAATCTAGGCAAGTAATTTAAGAAACCAACTGGCCTTGAAAAAAAAAAACAACCCCCCAAAAAAACTATTCTTACGTATGTATCTTAGATCTGGAGTAAGTCAAAGAATTTGAATTTGTCTGGGTCCCTCATGGGTAGGCACACCTATTTTGGCATGCATGCTAGGTAAAGCTATAATCAACCAGCCTTTTCACAAATAATCAAAACACTAAGAGCACATTTTTCCTATGCCTAATCTTCTAATCAAATATTTTAAAGGATTATTATGAGCATCCTCTCTTTGTACCACCCAATGACTTGCAATATTTGTTATACTATTCTTCTGTTAAGGAAGCTAACCTAAATCACATATATTTTAGAACCATGGATTTAAATCTTTTCTCACAAACATAAGGCTAAAATGCTAAGATTAGGAATTCCCTTTGCTTTATCTGTCAACGTTTCTGTTGTTGCTTTGTTATGGGGCTACATTACTATTATAGGGGGAGGGGGTCACACTCTAACCAGTTTCTCCCATTTTTCTATTGACCGTAATAAAATTCAGAATTCTTGCCTCACCTTCCAATTCTTATCAATTTTATTACTACTTCTCAACTGGCTCTTTGTTCCGGACAAATTAATCTATTTGCCAGCTTATATATAATATATTAATTCCTACCTATGTCCTAGCACTGCTATGGAAGACACAGACAGGGAAGAAGAAGAAAAAAGGTGATAAAGTTATGGCAGATACATGCCAATTATCCCTGTAGCAACTTTGCTGACACCTCCTGTTTAAAATCCCAAAGAGTTCTCAATATAGACAACACAACCCCTTACAATCCTATTCTTCTGCCCCCACCCTCCCCCATCAGCTGGGAGGTGCAGGGATCCTCATCCATGACCTTGGGTTTATAAGGCTGCACTCGAACCAACTGAACTAACTGGACAGCCCACAATCCCATTCTTTTACTTAAGTATCACTTAGGGTAAAGAATAAAGGCATTCCAACATAGCAAGTTATAAAGACAAATTTGACATAATGACACCCATTTGAAAAACTGTCGTTCATCAAAGCACAATACCAAGAGACTAAAAAAAATCAACCCACAGAATAGGGGAAAATATCTGCAAATCATATATCTAATAAGGAATTAATATACAGAGTATATAAAGAACTCTTACAACTCAGCAACAACAAAACCTAAACCAATTTTAAGAAGGGCAAAGGTTCAATATACATTTTGCCATACAAAATATACAAATGACCAACAAGTACATGAAAAGATGCTCACCTTCACAAGTCATTAGTGAAACACACATCAAAACCACAAAGAGATGCCACTTCCCACCCAGTAGGATGGCCATTAAAAAAAAAAAAAAAAAAAAACCCAGAAAACAACAAATGTTAACCACTTTGGAAAACAGTTTAGGGGTTCCTCAAAAAGCTAAACATAGAATTACCACATGATCCAGCAACTGCTTTCCTATGTGTATAAAGGAACTGAAAGCAGCGGACAGATACTTGTGCACCAACATTCATTCAGCATTATTCGCAATAGCTAAAAAGTGAAATCAATCCAAGTGACCATCAAAAGATGAATGGATAAGCAAAATGTGGTATACTATGGAATGTTACTCCACCATAAAATAAAGTTCTGATACATGCTACAACATGGACGAACCTTGAAGACATTATGCTAAGCCAAATAAACCAGACACAAAAGGACAAATTATTTTATGACCCTACTTACATAAGGTACCTACAGTAGGCAAATTTATAAACACAGAAAGTAGACTAGAGGTTACCAGACAGTGAGGAGAAGCGAAATGGGAAATTACTGCTTAATGGTTACAGAGCTTCTGTTTGTAGCAATGAAAAAGTTTTGGAAGTAGACAGTAGTGATGATCATGTCATTGTGAATGCAATTAATGCCACTGAACTGTACACTTAAAGATGGTTAAAATGGTAAATTCTATGTCATTTGTATCTTACCATGATAAAAAAATACACCCCCCCCCCACTATCCTTATTCTAAGTGCTTAAAATCTAGATCACATGTACAACAAAGTTCTGACGCAAGAGAAAGCATTTAAATCTCCGTGCAAAGTGCTCCCTAAAAAATTTTAAATGGATGCTTACTAATCAAAACAATACTTGGAACTATGAAGACAAAATGTCATTATTTTTGGTTAAGACAGACTTTTACAAATATAACATATTTTAAGAGAAGCTTAAATTTTTTTTTAAGACTCAGGAATACCTGGGCATCATTTTTTTCTTTTAGTCACATTATATGCTATTTTGGTAACTTTATACTACCTCATGATTACTGTGACTATTAGAAAAGTATCCTCTATTTCCACTGTCAGAAAATAGTAGTTATAAATAAAGGGGGAAGGCCAGCATAAACCCTGTGGTGTTGGATTGGAATCAAAATTATCAGTAAGAACTCATAATTTGTAATACACACACACGTGTACAGATTAAAAGATACAGAAATAAACATAGATGTTGTGCATGCATGGATTACTATACACATACACACACACACGTATTTCTAGCTCTGTCCACTGAGAAGGACCTAGGAGCAATGGAACCTAAGTAGCAATAAGCACATATAGAACCCAGATCTTGGTTTATAAACATTTCTCCAATAAAAGGAACCAGAGCTCCTCAGCAAAGTGATTGATTCTAGAACTGAAGCAGAAAAAATACAAGTTGAGCCTAGAACATCTTTTAATACCAGAAAATAGGAAGCGCTTTCCTCAGGAAAAGAGGGGCATGCTGAAAGGACAAAGAGCCAATCTGAAGACCAAATCTGGAACAAAATAATTGTAGTATTAGATTACAAACCACAGAATAAAATAAATGTCCACAACTCAATACTGATAAAAACAAATTACTGAAAAAATAGATAAATAAATAAATGCAGAGGACAGCTCTTCCTTATAGATGAATTCCAAGTAATAAATGTAGAAGGAAATGAGAAAAACACAAAATCACCATTAGGCAAATATCACCATAACAACTACTGCAGGCAAGATCTACCAAAGAATGCTGAAACTGGTGGGCAAAAGTTTGAGGAGAACAGGAGATCTGCACAGTTCCAAAGAATCTCCCCAAAACCTACCTACGAGTATTAATTACAAAGAGAAAAATAGTAACTTTACAAGTGGTGAAATTTGGCAGATACCACCTTAACCAAATGACAGCTAAAATCATCTCTAATAGGATATACTGATGTCCTGTACCCTGTGATATGATGCATCGAGGATACTCAAGATCACTTCGGTAATATTTTTTCCAAAAATGCATAACTTCAATCTAATCATGAGAAAATACCAGACAAACCCAAATTGGGAGACATTCTACAAAATAACTGATCACACATCACAGTGTGAAGGTCATGAAAGAGGAATAAAACTATCACACATCACAAGTGACTAAGGAGATACAACAACTAAATGTAACATCTGATCCTGAATTGAATCTTGAAACAGAAAAGGATGTTAGTAGAAAAACCGGCAAACCACTGACAATGTCTATAGTATAGTTAATATTACTGTACCAACGTTAATCTCCTGGTTTTGATCATCATGTTCTGATTACATAAGTTAACACTAGAAAAAGCTGAGTGAAGGGTATATCTGAGCTTTCTATTCCTGCAACTTTCCTCTAAGTCTTAAGTTATTTCAAAATTTAAAAAAAAAAAATTTTTTAGGTATGCTGTACTCTTTTAAAACAAAGTTGGGAAACTCAAGAAATACTTACATAGGGTAAATCCAACATTTCATCCTTTGAAAAGCAACCCACATTAGAACAAAACTTAAGTGACTGAGTTAATAGATACTTACTTATTAAATATTTACTATATTCTAGACTCTTACCAGATGCTAGTGATGTTGCTGCCTTCAAGAAGCTCATTGATGATAAGAAAAATGAAAATTGGGCAGGCCGGCTAGCTCAGCTGGTTACAGTGCAGCCTTGTAACACCAAGGTCAAAGGTTGGTTCCCATACCAACCAGCCGCAAAAAAATATATATATATAAACTGTCAACCGGATTGACAAAAAATTCTGACACCTACAAGAAGACTATAATCCAATGATTAAATAACAACAGTAACATCAATTACAATGTTAAAGGATATAAAGGAAAATCTTTTGGGTAAATAAAACCTTCAAATAGGACATTAACACCTGTAAAGTAAGAGTTGAGGTAGGCTTGATATACCACACATATTTCATATGATAGCCTTATATGTAGTAATTGGCGTCTAATGCTTTAAAAAGTACTATTAAATATTTTCTATAAAAAATTATATTTCTCCAACCTAGAAACTAGCTGCTTACTGTAGTCTCAGGCTAAAAAGAATAGAGAGGTAACAGTAATAAAAATAACAAAAATCAAACTGAACTAAACAGTTCTTAAATCAAGAACAATCTCAAAAAAACAAGTAGATCAATTTACATAGAAAGTATTTGGCTAAAGGTAGCTAACTGAAAATTAAAATGTCAACCACTATACAAAGTATTATACATTCAGTGGAGAACACAATATAAGTCTGGATTTTTAATTCTGCATAACAATAAAACTTAAAGCAACTTAGAAAAAAATATTCTACCTCTCCTCCTCAAAATGACTCAATCAACAGGATTCAACTGCATCCCAAAAGTTGATGTAGATCTAGCATCATAATTTTAACACTACTCATTGCTTCTAATGTTTAAGAATCAAAGGAACTACACTGTTCTATTATCTCCAGTAAGCCTTTCCCAGTTAAAACCCAAATATAAAGCAGTGACAATGGATGAATCTACATATTCTTAAGACAGCAGCACAAGAATTATGCTATAATCTGCAATGTAACAGACACATTACTGTTAAGATTCAAACCTAGGCAAAGAGCCAGATCACTGTGATTGACTGATTACTGAGAGGATTCAATCGTACATCTCAAGTATCAATAACTTGTTATAAATCTCATGGTAACATTCTAAATTGCTGCTTGTTTTAACAAAATTTAACACTAGCCAGTCGTAAGCCTTCATAACATTAAGTTTATTCAAAGGCTGATCCTTTCACCAATTTACTTAAATTTGATAGTACATACATGAAAAACACTGCTTTTAATCATAACCAAACATTTTTCCAGCATATACAGAGAAATGGCCGATAAGGTGGAATGCTAAAGAAACAGTACAAAATTTTTATAGTCTTGCTGAAAAAAAAAAAAACTCTTAAGCAACTGTAGATTAAAAACTGAAAGCAGGCAAGAACTAACTCAGAAAATGTTGCAGTACCCCATGGTGTTCTCTTCTTTCTACATTCTTTCTTTAGGTGTTCTCATCCTATTTCCTAACTTTTATTTTATTTTATTTTTTAAAGATGACCGGTAAGGGGATCTTAACCCTTGGCTTGGTGTTGTCAGCACCACACTCAGCCAGTGAGTTAACTGGCCATCCCTATATAGGGAACCCGTGGCCTTGGTGTTATCGGCACCACACTCTCCCGAGTGAGCCACAGGCTGACCCTATTTCCTAACTTTTAAATACTGTTTAATACTCTAAAAACTACAAGGTGTTGATGCAGTAAAGTATGCTACCATTTTTGCAAAGTGGGGAGAATAATACATACGTATTTGCTTATATATGCACAAAATATATCTTTATAAGAATAGATAAGAAACATCTAACATGTTTGGCTCCAAGGAAAACTGGATGACAGCAGGACAAGAAGTAGAGGAGATTTTAATTCCATACCCTGATGAATTTTAAACTTCAAACCATGTGAATAGTTTTTGTTCAAACTGTAAGTACAGTATACCAATAAATAAATGCTGATGATTTTCCATCTCCACCTTTCTCTCCCCACTAGAATTTAAGCTCCATGAAGGCAGAGATTTTTGTCCATGTTTTCATTACTATAGTATATCCACACTGCCTGGTCTATAGATGGTGCCTGAAAACCATGTGTTGGACAAATGAGTGACTCCTTAGCCTCCCTGCTATATTCCAGACTTGAATATCCAATTGCTTATTTCTCACCTCCACTTGAACAACTAGGTCCAACTTAACATATCCAATCCAACCCCATCCCCACATAACTTCCTGCTTCCCTCACCTTTCCCATTTCAATACATAGCATCATAATCCTCCAGTTGAAGCCAAAAACCCAGGAGTTGCCCCATCCCAACTAACTGCACTCTCATCCAATAAATACCTTTAACTCCAAAATATATCTCAAAACCTTTTTACTTGCCTCTTAACATTCCACAGCCAACTACTCTTCCCTGTTTCTTCCCTTCTCCAATCTAGTTAGGCGGTAAATCAGCCTATATCACTCCCAGCTTAAAAAAAAAAATCCAATAGCTTTTCAATGTACTTTAAGAATAAAAGCCTAACTCTTTTGGACAATAAGACCTCACATAACCTCGCCCCAGGCTACGACCAAGCATGATACCAACTCAGGGCTTTTCCATTTGCTCTTCCCTCAGACAGGAACACTCTTCCCTCAGAACAAGTAAAAGGTCACCTCAGAAAGGCCTTTCCTGACCACAGTATCTGAAAGTCTTCTCCCAGTAACTACAACTCCTTATTTTATTTCCTTCATAGCACTTATTCTCTAAAATTATTTTTGTTTATTTACTGTTTCTCTCCCTCCCCAACCAGAATTAAACCTCCAAAAGAGCAGAATTTCATGTGTCTTGGTTATTGTTATAACCCTAATGCCTGCAATATCGCTTGGCATACAAACCAGGTACTTAATAAATGTTTGTTAATCGACAGAGAAGGCAAAACTGACTTTAAAGACGGTGCACAACATTTAATTTAGTGAGACTGGTGAGAACAAAAGACATGGATAAACATCCTCACATTTATAAAACATCGAAAATCATCAGAGAGGATGCAGAATGAAGTAAGAGTATTTCAGATACATGAGAATATTCGAATATTCAAAAGATAATGGAAGAGGTATTTTTCACCCACTATGTGCATGCACACTGTAGAAATGGTCCCTAACTCATAAATAGCATCTGAAAAATCAGACAACTCAAAACACTCTGTACATCAGCCATTTCATCTTTGACTCTTTTGGAAGGGTCTTCCAAATACTACATGAAACGTGAGATGCTAAAGGTAGAACGTCTTTTGAAGGTCTTTTGATGTCTTTAAATGTTTATTATGTAGTCAACAGTCAATCAGGAGAAAGTGATTCTTTCCCATACTTTACTATGAATGTAGGTATGGGACAGGTCTAGTTCAAAGATTTTTATAAAAAAGTCAAGGAGTCTAACGTGAATGTTTATATAGTGAATAGTTTATATCTTATTATCTTCAAAATTTCAACTTCCAGACTACTACCCTTCAACTGGTAATAGTAATCCATGGGGGAAAGAGGGAGGACTTAACAATAATAACAGTCTGCAATTCACGAATGTTTTATTTGCATGCACATAATGGTAGGGAGTGGTCCAGACTCCCTAGTGTGCAAGCAAGTGCTGGAAAGAGAGTCTGAGGATCTTATTTCACCAGTCCCTAAGTGTTGAGACAGGAGGTCTAGCATGCACGTTAAGATACTCCTCCCCAAAGCTATCAATCTTCGCTGTCTGCAGAAACAAAAGTGAAAACACTCGTGGTAAGGATGTACGAGGTTGATAGCCTCCACCAACACAGTTGTGCATCGCGTGAGCACGTAAACAAGCAGTAGAGTACACGCACTCTCACCTTCCCTCCTTTGGAGGAAAATGGGGCCGAGGGAGGGACGGCCAAGACCGGGAAGCGGAGGCCCGGGATCCGAGCCAGGGGGTGGCCGGGCTCATGGGTCAGCGTTCTGGGGAGCCGAGGTCACTTACAGGACACAATCTTCCCTAACTTGCCCCTTTCATCCCTCTCCCCTCCCCCCTCCTCGCCCCCAACTCTTTTCCTCCGCCCCATCCCCGCCACCCATTACCCGGGAAGGGAAGTTTCCCGGCGCCTGCAGCCCGGCTCCCCGACCCTCAGCGGGGTTACCTTCTGCAGAAGCGGGACAGGGGGCAGGGGACAAGGGGAGGGGGAGGCAGCCCGAAGGAGTGAAGGACGAAGCCCCCGGCGAGGAAGGTGGGCGGCGGCGGCGGCTGTCAGCTCGCGTTCCCCTGCTCACAGCGCTGCCATTACTGTGCGCCGAAGCCGCCTCCCCGGCCGGCCGCCGCCACCGGCGCAGGAGACACGGGGGTGGGGAGCGAAGTCCGGGGAGCACGCGCGCCGACGCTCACCTGCCTCCGCGAGGAAATGCAGCAAAGCCCAAGGCAGCTGCCGCCCCCGGGCGGGACAGGGGCGGTGGGGAGGGGGGAAAGGGGAGAAAGACGGGCCGATGACAGGATCCGTAAAACAATCGTCCTCCGAGCGCCCGGCTTTTCCCAACCACCACCCTCTGGTCTCCTTCTTCCGCTGCTCCCAAATCCCCCCTCAGAAAGTAAATGGTAGAGTCCGCGTTACGGCAAGCGCAGGGAGCCCAGTTTCGAGCAAATGCTAAAGGCCACGGAAATCAATCCTCGAAGTGGTTCTCTGCGGTGCTCCCCTGTCAATGAGGCAGTCGCGGTTCGCGGCGCTGAAGAGACGCGGTACCCACCAAGTTTTGGGACAACTACTAATAACAATATGTCAGAATGGTGTGTTCAACAAAAGTATTTTTCCTATACTTGTGTCACACCTGTGTCAATATTCTAAGTAACTACAAACCGCTTGCCATACACCTCCACGGGCTTTGCAAATGATCAAAAATATTATAAGCAAAGCTACTTTCCTCTCTGACAAACTCCCTTTTTAATGGGTTTTTATCTATAGACAAAGGCTGGGACATAAATGTATTCTCAATAAAGGAGCTGCTTTTCACAACCTTGATCGCTAATTCTCCGCCTTCATCAACCCCCAACCATGTCAGTCTGAAGGGTTTTACTCCCTTAGGATCTGAAACGATGATTTTGGCAAAAACGTAGATTAACGCACTACCTCCTCATATATACAGGACCACAAGGAACAAAGGCCCAGCTTTATTCGTTATTTGCCCTTCGGACCGACAAGATCTCAGTGGCCAGGGTCCTGTTGTTCATTTGTACGTTTTGAGCAAGCCTTTCCTTTCCAATCCTTTCTTCCAAACTGTGCCAGTCCTTCCTTCAACCCCCATTTAAAATCCTGTCTCCTGACCTCATAAATCCCACCAATCTTGTCTCCTAACCTGCTTCTCAAGGCACTTAAAGTCTGTACTCTTTATAAAGTGTTTTGTAAGTGTTATTATACACTAAATTCAACAGCTTGACTTCCTTATATCATATATTTTCTCTCACATGTTTTCCCTCTTCTAATCCAGTCGTTCCCAAAGTGTGGTGGCCAGACATTTGGAAATCCCCAAGACCTTTTTAGATGTCCCAAGGTTAAAAACTATTCTCATAATAGTTTAACATGTTCTTTGTGGGTATTTTGTTTTTGTTTTTTACTGGATTTACATTTGCACGATGGTACAAAGCAGTAATAACACTGCTGACATGTTAGCAGGAATCAAGACAGTAACACCTAACTGTCCCAGTGATCACTGGTTCACTGTATTCTTCACTACCACACACTCCCAGTTTTTAAAAATATTAACTTAGGAATATCCTTGATGAAGTGGTAAAAAGTATTAAGTTTATTACATTTTGAGCCACGAATACACATCATTCTTATTCTGAGTGAAGAAATGGGAAGTACACATGCACTTATGCTGCCTTCCAATATAGGATGGATGTCTCAAAGAAAAGCCCCCGTGAGTTACAAGCTGAACTAGCCGCTTTTTTCATGGAACGCCATTGTGTTAGTCAGTGTACTTTAGAGAGACAGAACCAATAGGATATTTATTACGGGAATTGACTCCTGCAATTATGGAGGCTAATTCCCACAATAGGCTGTCTGCTCACTGGAGATGCTGGGATGCTGGTAGTGTAGCTCAGTTCAAGTCCAAAAGCCTCAGAACCAGGGAGGCTGACCGTGTAATTCTCAGTCCAAGGCCAAAGGCCTGAATGGACAGGGGTGCCAATGGTGTAAATCCTTGCCTCCAAAAGCTGGAGAGCCAAGAGTTCAGATGTCCACAGACAGCAGAGGAGAGTGTATCCCAGTTCCAGCAAGTAGAGAGATTCCTTTGCCTTTTTTTCTGCTTTTGTTCTCTCTGGCCTCCCAGGTGATCTGATGGGACCCACCCATATTGAGGGAGGATCTTTCCCACCCAGTCCACTCAGGCTTACATGCTAATCTCTTCTGGAAGCACCCTCACAGACACACCCCAAAATAATGCTTTACCAGGTTTCTAGGTATTCCTTAATCTAGTCAAATTGACACTTAAAATTAACCATCACAACATTTTTACTTGAAAAAACAATTGACAGACTGTTGTTACTCTAACTTGGGAATTCACAGATATTTTCTCCAAAATAAACAAAGTGAGCCTAACACTTCAAGAAAACAGCTGACAGTATTCATTGCCAATAATAAAATTTAGCTTTCAAGAGAAATTGGAAATTTTGGAAAACTTAGGGCTGGCCAGTTATCTCACTTGGCTAGAGCATGTTTCTGATAACACCAAGGTCAAGGATTCAGTTCCCTGTACCAACCAGCTGCCAAAACTGAAAAAAAAGAAAAGAAAAAAAATTTTTGTAAAACTTGTGTTTACCACCATGAGCTTGACAGCTTCCCAATACTTAAAGACTTTTCTGATGAGACACTAGTGCTAAAAATAAATGTGATGTTTTGATATTGTGTTATACAATATGTCAATACATGGAAGATATACATGACACAGTGAACCAATATTTTCCAAATGACCAATGCAGGATGTTACAAAATCAGCCCAGTAAAAGATCCATTCAAAGTACAAGATAGACCAATGTATACATGTATACATGCATACATGCATACATATGTATACACACACATATAAAAAACAGAGTATGAAAAGGTCATCAATATAGTTTCAGATTCATCATTGCAACTAACCTTTAAGAAACTATCACTTCGGGGCCGGCCTGTGGTTCACTTGGGAGAGTGCAGAGCTGATAACACCAAGGCCATGGGTTCGGATCCCATATAGGGATGGCCAGTTTGCTCACTGGGTGAGCGTGGTGCTGACAACACCAAGTCAAGGGTTAAGATCCCCTTACTGGTCAACTTTTAAGAAGGAAAAAAAAAAATAAAAGAAACTATCACTTGTTGAATTTCACTATAGTATCAGAGAAGAATATTCACAATTATCCGAAAAAGACTATTAAATTCTCTTTCTAAGGCCTGAGTTTCTTCTTATGCTTCAACCAAAGAGAACCTAGCTATCTTCTGTTAAGCTAAATATTTAGAGATTTGCAAAAATGTAAAAGCCATCCCATTCTTCACACTAAAATTTTTTTTATCTTGGAAAATATGGTTTGGTTTTTTTTAAACGTGCAATTTATGTTACAAACTGTTTGGGTTTGTTATTTTTAAACCAATCAATAAGTTTTTAAATTTCTCTTTTATATTTCTAACATGGTAATGATTGATAGATATAACCCACATAAACATAAGCTCTTTGCGGTCCTCAATCATTTTTAAGAGTATGAAGTGGTCCAGACACCAAAATTTTCAGATCTGCCTCTCTAACTCATGAAATTCCTCTATTCTTGCCATGCTAATTTTATTTTATTTTTTGTTTGTTTTCTTTCTTTCTTTCTTTTTAAATTTATTTTTAAGCCATGTTTCTTTTAAACTCTGGTTGCAGATGTGGACTAGCATGAAGGGTGCCAAATATGAATTGCTATACCACCCCTCTATTTCTAAATTCCAGAGACTCCCACCCCTTCATAGCTTACCCAACCTACATAATAAAAATTATATTTCTAAAAAGCTCTTGAGTACTCATTTCCAAGATGACAAAGACAAAAAGGCACAATCATGCCAAAAAGAGCTGTGGTCACGTGCAGCCTATTCACTGCACAAGATGCACCGGATTCATTCCCAAGCACAAGGTTATTAAGAAGTTCGTCATTGCAGGGGCTGGCCAGTTAGCTCACTTGGTTAGAGCATGGGGCTGATAAAACCAAGGTCATGGGTTCAGATCTCGTGTACAGGCCAGTCGCCAAAAAAAGAAGTTCCCCATTCCAAACAGTAGAAGCCGCAGCCATCAGGGACATTTCCAAAGTGAATGACTTTGACAATGCCTATGTGTTTCCCAAATTACAGAGGCCTAGAAGTACCAAACACCACCATTAAGATTTAGACCCAAGGTGCTGCCCACAACCTCCACCAAAACCCATGTAGGGAACTGAATCCTTAAGGACTGAAGAAAAACTATACTCTGAAAAAAATAAAATGGAAATTATACTTCAATATTAAAAAGGCTATTAGCATTCAAATCCTTAATATTAAATTGAAATGACTTCTTGCTTCCAGGAAAATAAAAAGTTTGTACTTTCTAGCCAACTGTTATGGATTGAATTATGTCCCCCAAAGCTTAACATGTTGGAGGCTTGGTCCCCACTGTGAAAGTGTTAAGAGGGTGGGAAATGTGGGAAATCCTATTATGGTAATTGGAAGGTCAGGCTTTGAAGAGGTGATTATGAATATCATGCCATAGTGAATAAATTAATAATGATGGTTGGGGCATGGTTCTGAGGGCTTTAAAAGGAGAGCACATGAGAGGTTAGTCTCTCTCTGCCGTTTTCTGCCATGTGAGACCCCTAGGTCACTATCACCACCACCAAGGCCTTCACCAGATGTGTTCCTGGACTGTGGACTTACCAGCCTCTGAAACTTTATTTTTTTATTTATTTATATTTTTTCATCAGTTATGAATATTCATGGGGTACAAAGCTAATTGTCACCACTTGTGCCCAAGATGTGATGGCCAGATCCATATTGGCTGCATGCGCATTACCACAAATTATGATTACACCCAGTGCCCCCCTCTCAGTTATCCCCAACCTCCCTCCCCACCCCTTTTCCCCACTCCACTTTGTATCCCTAGGTATGTTCTCTCCCTCTGCATGTCCAATGCACAACTGTGGTCTTTCCTTCCTTCTTTCTTTCTCTCTTAGCTCCCACGTATGAGTGAACACATGTGGTATTTATCTGTCTGTGCTTCACTTATTTCACTCAACTTAAGTTTCTCCAAGCTCATCCATATTGTTGCAAATGGGAGAATTTCATTCTTTTTTATTGCAGAGAAGTATTCCATGGCGTATATATACCACATTTTCCTTATCCAATCATCCATCAATGGACATTTAGGTTGGTTCCATTTCTTGGCTATTGTGAGCAGAGCTGCAATGAATGTGGGAGTGCAGGTATCCCTTTGACCTGATGATTTCCATTCCTTTGGGTATATACCCAGAAATGGGATTGCTGGATCATATGGAAGATCTATCCGTAGTTGTTTGAGAAACCTCCATACTGTTTTCACAATGGTTGTATTAATTCACAGTCCCACCAATAGGGTAGGAGTGTTGCCTTCTCTCCACATCCTCACCAGCATTTGTTATTCTCCGCCTTTTGATTATAGCCAATCTAACTGGGATGAGGTGACATCTCAATGTGGTTTTAATTTGTATTTCCCTGATGACTAGTGATGTTGAGCATTTTTTCATGTACCTGTTGGCCATTTTAATGTCTTCCTTTGAAAAATGTCTATTCAGTTCCTTTGTCAATTCTTTAATTGAGTTATTTGGTTTTTTACTGTGTAATTGCTTGAGTTCCTTGTATATTATGTATATTAATCCCTTGTCAGATGCATAGTTAGCAAAAGTTTTCTCCCACTCTGTAGGTTGTCATTTCATTCTTTTGATTGTTTCCTTTGCTGTGCAGAAGCTTTTAAGTTTGATATAGTCCCATTTGTTTATTTTTTCTTTCATTGCTTGTGCTTTGGGGTTCATGATCATAAAGTCTGTGCCCAGACCTAGTTCCTGAAGTGTTTCACATATATTTTCCCTTAGTAATGTTACAGTTTCAGGTCTTACACTTAAGTTGTTAATCCATTTTGAGTTGATTTTAGTATATGATGAGAGGTGCATGTCTAGTTTCATTCTTCTGCATATGGATGTCCAATTTTTCCAGCACAACTTATTGAAGAAGGAGTCTTTTTCCCCAATGTATGCTTTGGTTGCCTTTGCCAAATATCAGATGGCTGTAAGCCTGAGGGGTGATCTCTGGGTTCTCTATTCTGCTCCACTGGTCCAAGTGTCTATTTTTATGCCAGTACCATGCTGTTTTGATTACTATAGCTTTGTAGTAGAATTTGAAGTCAGGTAGTGTTATGCCTCCAGCTTTATTTTTTTTGCTCAGGATTAGTTTGGCTATTTGGGGTCTTTTTTTGTTCCTTATGAATATTAAGATTGTTTTTTCCATTTCTGTGAAGAATGTCATTGGTATTTTGATGGGGATTGCACTGAATCTGTAGATCACTTTGGGTAGTAAGGACATTTTCACAATGTTAATTCTTCTGATGCAAGAGCATGGAATGTCTTTCCCATCTTTTTGTGTCTTCTTTAATTTCTTTCAGTAGTGATTTGCAGTTCTCATTGTAGAGATCTTTCACCTCCTTGGTTAAATTCTTAAGTATTTTATTTTTTGTGACTGTTGAAAATGGACTTACTTTCTTAATTTCTCTTTCTGTTAGCTCATTATTGGAGAATATAAATGCAACTGATTTGGGGGCATTTATTTTGTATCCTGCAATGTCACTGAAATTATTAACCAGCTCTAGGAGTTTTTTGATAGTGTCTTTAGGTTTTTCTATATATGGTATTATGTCATCTGCAAATAGAGAGAGTTTGACCTCATCTTTTCCAATCTGGATGCCCTTTATTACTTTCCCTTGATTGATTGCTCTGGCTAGTACCTCCAGTACTATGTTAAATAGAAGTTGTGAGAGTGGGCATCCTTGTCTTGTTCCTGTTCTTAAGGGAAAAGCCTTCAGTTTTTCCCCATTCAGAATGATACCGGTAGTGGGCTTGTAACAGATGGTTTTTATTGTGTTGAGATACTTTCCTCCTACACCTTATTTGTTGAGAGTCTTTATCATGAAGTCATGTTGAATTTTGTCAAATGCTTTTTCAGCATCTATTGGGATAATCACATGGTTTTTGTCTTTGATTTTATTGATGTGATGTATCACATTTATTGACTTTCGTATGTTGAAACATCCTTGCATGCCTGGGATGAATCCCACTTGATCATGGTGTATACCAGCCTCTGAAACTTTAAGCAATAAATTTCATTTTATTATAAATCACCCAGTTCCAGGTAATTTGTTATAAGCAACAGAAATGGATTAATACAGAAAATTGGTACCATAGATGTGGGGTGTTGCTTATAACAAATACTTGAAAGTGTGGAAACAGCTTTGGAACTCGGTATTGAGAGGCTGGAAGAATTTGAATGAGCAGGCTAGAAAAAGCCTAGATGCTGGTGAAAATTTAGAAGGCAAGAAAACTAGGGAAAGTTTGGAATGTTTTAGAGACTGGTTAAATGGTGATGACCAGAATGCCTGTGGAAATATGGGCTGTAAAGATCATTCTAAGGAGGTCTCAGATAGAAATAAGAATGAGTTTATTGGAAACTGGGCAAAGATCAACCTTGCTATGAACTGGCAAGGAACTCAGCTGCATTCTGTTCATGACCAAAAGTTTTATGGAATGTGGAACTTCAAGGTTCTGACCCAAGGTATTTGCTGGAAGAAATTTTTAAGCAGCAAAACATTACGGAAGCTGCATGGCTACTTGTAACAGCTTACACTGAGTTACGCTGGCAAAGGCATGACATAAATCCCAAATTTAAAAGGGAAGCAGAGTGTAAAGATTTGGAAAATTTGCAGCCTGGCCATGTGGTATAGAAGCAAAGACCATTTTCAAGAGATCAATTCAATGGTGTAGCCTAGCAACCAAAGAAAGGGATTATCAAAACAAGGGAAAAAAGACCTTGAAGGCATTTCAAGAAATCCTGGATGCTGCATCTTCTATTATTGGCCCAGAGATCTAGGGAGACAAAATCATCTTGGGGAACAGGCCCAAGGCACCCTCCACAGGCTTGCTGCCCAAGGACACTTTGGGATGCTGCTCCCCACACACACCCTGGCTGGTTTGTTTGCTCCAGCCATGGCTAAATTGGCCCCAGGTGTTCCTGGACCCATAGCTAGGGAAAATACAAGCTGGAAGCCTTGGCAGAGTCCATGGGGTGTTAGATATGCAGGCCCACAGAATGCCAGAGCTGTAGAGACCTCCACCATGATTTCAAAGGATGTATGGAAAAGCCTAGGGACCCAGGAAGAGATCTGATATGGGGCAGATTCACCACAGACAGCCTTCACAAGAGCAATGCTGAGCAGAAAGGTGGGTCAGAGTTGCAGCAAAGAAATCTCACCAGAGCCATGCCTAGTGGAGCTGTAGGAGTGGGACCACCGTGGAGACCCCAGATTTGTGGAGCTACCAGCAAGCAACACCAGCCTGTGAGAGCTAAAACATTACCTGAACCAGGAAAGCCACAGGAGGCTTTCCTGAGCTTCCTGAGGACTTAGGGACCCAATCCCCATACCAGAGTGCAGAGGAGGTCAAACATGGAGTCAAGGTACATGATTTGCCAGTTTTGAGGTGTAATGCCTGCCCTGCTGGGATTCAGGCTTGCTAATGACCTGTTACTCCTTTCCTTTGGCCTATTTATCCCTTTCTGAATGGGAGCAGATAGCCTATGCTTGTCCCACCATTGTATCTTGGAAGCAGATAACTTGATTTCATAGATGGGAACTTGAGACTTTGGACTTTTGAGTTGAAACAAGTTAAGACTTTGGGGATGGAATGAATGTATTTACCTGTGAGAAGAACATAAACTTTGGGGGACCAGGAGCAGAATATTATGGATGGAATTGTGTCCCCCCAAAATTTAATGTGTCAGAGGCTTGGTCCCACTGTGAAAGGGTAAGGGTGGGAAATCCTATTATGGTAATTGAAAGGTAGGGCCTTGAAGAGGTGATTAGATTGTAGGACCGTGCATCTCCTACATTCCATGTCAATGGATTAATAATGGTGGTCAGGAGCATGGTTCTGAGGACTTTAAAAGAAGAGCACATGAGAGGTTAGCATCTCTCTTCTCTGCCATTTTCTGCCACAGGAGACCCCTAGGTCACTGTTGGCACCAGCAAGGCTTTCATCAGATGTGTTCCCTGGATTTTGGATTTCCCAGCCTCAGAAACTATAAGCAATAAATTTCATTTTCTTACAAATTATCCAGTTCCAAGTATTTCGTTACAAGCAACAGAAACAGACTAATACACCAACCCTTTAAGCCAGCACTTTTGGCAATAGTTGGACCTTACCCCCAAACCAAACATCAAATCCTAGTTTATCTATGAGCATTTTTCTTACTTTACTTTTTAGCCAACACAATAGAAAAAAAAAAAATGATTTGGCCTTGTATGTTTATTGAATTCTTTTATAATTTTTTTCTGATTTCAAAAACAATAAATGATTTTTATAAAAATTACCAATATTGAAGAAATAGATAATCATGTTTAGGTTCATGTATATTTCTCAAGAGTTTTTCTATGAATATGATTAAATATGTTTATACAAATCATATCATATCATATAAATGCTATTTTGTGGTCAGCTATTTTCATTTCAAAAATCTTTTTTTTTTTTTTTTTTTTGGCAGCTGGCCATATGGGGATGTGAACCTTTGTCCTTGGTGCTATAACACTGTGATCTAAGCAACTGAGATACCGGCCAGGCATCACTTCAAAATCTTTCTCATTTTGATCTTTATGAGAATGCTTAAATAAATCTTGGTCAGCCAAAGTAATTTATAAGTTAATAAAGAGGAATATTAATGAAAGCTATTTTAACTAGAATATCTTAAAATGTTATCAGTGAACAATGCATGTTCATTTTTATTCATTTTCCACTTGTGAGTGTACACAATTTTCTCTTTCTAAATTTTCCAAATTCATTTCACAATCTTCTTTCTACCTACTATTTGAGCAGTCCCACCTGAATCATTTTCTATCTTTATAAGTTTTCTTTATAGACATAAAGCCCAAAGAGCCCTCACTTTTCTGGGACATTTGTGATTTCAAATAATTTGTCTCATTTCTATACACTGTATAATAAATATGAAGAATCTTTTCTTGAATCCTTTCTTAAGTGTTTGCATTTCCTGATTGTATCATTTATTAAACATTTCCCACCTTTTGTTTCTGGTATACTAAAAACATGAGATATTTCAAAATAGTTTTCGTGTTTGGAGAAGATGAATTAGGAGCTATTTTGAGCTTATAAAAGTGCAAGGATCCTCCTTAGAGAAGCAGCTGACTGTAGGACTGGGGCAGGAAACACAAAATGACCCTAGAGCATTTTGTAGCATAAGAGAGTAAGAAAGTGCTCAAAAACAAACCAAAAAATCCATAGCGATCAGAGAATGTAGAAAGGGTGTAGGAGCCAACAGAGCTCCCAATGGCCAAAGCTAGAACAATTTAAGCAATAAAGTAGTACTGTATTATAACCCAAAGTATAAAATAAATATCCATGGATGGATATTTTGTCCATACTAATATAAATAACTGACTAAATTAAGAAATGGGTGAGAAGAGATCATCTCTTATGCAGGAGAATCCCAAATAAATTATGAAGATATTTCACCCTCAAGGAGGGTAAATATAATTCCTTATTCCTTAAGTGTGGACTGAGAATAGTGATTTCCTTCCAGAGAGTATGGTATGGAAAGGGAATTTTTAAAAGAGTAACTTTACCATGGAGAAACCTGACAAATACCACCTCAGTCAGGGGATCAAGGTCAACATTAATGATTAGTCATGCTGATAGTATGTAAGTGCTATGTTTCAATTCTCTCCCACGCCCCCCCCAACTCACTAAAGCCTGATCCTCATTATAACAGTATTACAAGGGTGGGAAATCAGACTATAGTGTTTGAAAAGTGGGGCCTTTGGGAGGTGATTGGATCATGAGAACTCCGTCCTCCTCAATGGATTAATCCATTAATGGATTAATAGTTTAATGAGTTACCAAGAAGTAGATTGGGGGCTTTATAAGGAGAGGAAGAAAGCATGTGGAGAAATGCCCTTGCTCAGCCCTGCCGCATGAATCTCTGCGTTGCCACAGGACTCTGTAGAGTCCCCACCAAGAAGAAGGCCTGCACCAGATGTGCCCCCTGAACTTTGGACTTCCTAGCTTCCAAAACTGTAAGACATAAATTTTATTTCTTTATAAATTACCTACTTTCAGGTATTCTGCTATGAGCAACCGAAAATGGATTAAAACAGTACCCTTAATATGATATGAAGACAATGGCACTTTACCTGTATAGTCTTCCTTCTAAATACCTCTGACTCCAGTCTATCATGACAGAAATATCAAGAAAATTTCAATAGAGGTGCATTCTACAAAATACCTTTCCAGTACTCCTCAAAACTCTCAAGATTATTAAAAAATAAGACAAGTCTGAGAAACTGTTACAGCTAAGAGTTAAACTAAGGAGACAAGACTACTAGCCGTACTGTGCTATCCTGGTAGGGATCCTGGAACAGGAAAAGGACCCTAGGTAAAAAGTAAGGAAATCTGAATTATATGGATTTTAGTTAATAACAATGTATGCATATTGGTTTATTAATTGTAACAAATGTACTATAGTTATATAAGATCCTAATAATAATGGAAGTTGGAGGGGTGCATAAGAGAACTCTCTAATATATGCTCAATTTCTCCATAAATCTAAAACTATTCTAAAAAATAAACCCTATTAACTAAAAAAAAAAAAAAAAAAGTCATGCAACTATATGTACTTTTAAAAAAAGAAAAAAATACAAGGTCCCTAATCAGAAATGCTAAGAGCCCATAACATTTTCTTTATGCAGAGGTGGGACCAGGTGCAAAGATGAACAAATTATATCTTTGCTCCTAGAAAATTCTGGTTGAAAACTATTTTAAAAGAAATCAAAAAATTTTCTTTTTTTTTTTTTTTTAAAGATGACCAGTAAGGGGATCTTAACCCTTGGCTTGGTGTTGTCAGCACCACGCTCAGCCAGTGAGTGAACTGGCCATCCCTCTATGGGATCCGAACCCATGGCCTTGGTGTTATCAGCACCGCACTCTCCCGAGTGAGCCACGGGCCGGCCCCCCAAAATTTTCTTTTTTCTTTTTTTTTTTTTTTTTTAAAGATGACCGGTAAGGGGATCTTAACCCTTGACTTGGTGTTGTCAGCACCACGCTCAGCCAGTGAGCGAACCGGCCATCCATATATGGGATCCGAACCCGGAGCCTTGGTGTTATCAGCACCGCACTCTCCCGAGTGAGCCACGGGCCGGCCCCCCCAAATTTTCTTTTTTTAACAAAAAGAAATTACCTGTGAATCCTTTATATATTTTTGTAGCCATATTTAGACATATTGTATTAAATAAAATAAATTTAATAAGATCAAAATGGAGTTGAAAAAGAGCTCATTTTAAAGAAAAACCCATAACTTTCATTTTTTGAGATAATAATGCATTCATGATTTAAAGTTTCAGAAGCTAGTAAGTCCACAGTCCAGGGAACACATCTGGTGAAGGCCTTGTTGGTGGCGACAGTGACCCGGATGTCTCACATGGCAGAAAATGGCAGAGCAGAGAGAGACTGACCTCTCATGTGCTCTCCTTCTAAAGCCCTCAGAACCATGCCCCTGACCACCATTATAATCCATTCACTAGGGTATGGTCCTACAATCTAATCACCTCTTCAAGGCCCCATCTTTCAATGATCATAATATGATTTACCATCCTCAACAGTTAAAATGGGGATTAAGCCTCAATGAAGTTGGGTGGGCACCCATTCTACAGCATTCTGCCTGAACCCCTCAAACTCATGTCCTTTTCACACATACATACATTTATTTTGTCCCCAAAGTCTTAACTTGTTTCAGCTCAAAAGTTCAAAGTTCAAAGTTCCATCTGTGAATTCAAAAGAAGGTATCTACTTCCAAGATACCATGGTGGGACAAACATCAGGTATATTTTCCCATTCAACAAGGGAGGAATAGGCCAAAAGAATAGGGTTACAGGTCCTAAACAAGTCCAAAACCCAGCAGAGCAGGCATTAAATCTTACAGCTGGTGAATCATGTACCTCGACTCCATGTTCAACATCCTCTGCACATTGGTGCAGGGGTTGGGTCCCCAAGTCCTCAGGCAGCTCTGCTCCAATGGCTATGCTGGTATCAGGCCAAACATCAGCTCTCTCAGGCAGGCATTGCACTCTGGTAGCTCCACAATTCTGGGGTCTCTATGGCAGTCCCACCCCCAGGGGTCCACTAGGCATGGTGCTGTTGAGGTTTTTCTGCTGCAACTCTGACCCCACGTTTCCGCTTGGCATTGCTCTAGCAAAGGCTGTCTGTGGTGACACTGCCCATGTGACAGATCTCTTCCTGAGCCCCCAGGCTTTTCCATACATCCTTTGTAATCGGGGTGGAGGCTCCCAAACCTCCATAGCTCTGGCATTCTGGGAGCCTGCTGACCTAACACCACGTGGACTCTGCCAAGGCTTCCAGCTTATATTTTCCTAAGCTGTGGGTCCAGCCACAACTGGGGCCAACTTAAGCATGGCTGGAGCAGCCAAAGCAGCTGGGGTGCTGCTGGTGGAAGTAGCCTCCTGAGGTAGGCCTGGGAAGTAAGCCCCTGCAGGGTGCCTCAGGCCTGTTCCCCTCCTGTTCTCCAAGACCTTTCTGTCTCCCTAGTAGCCCCAAAGACTTCCGCAATGCCTTCATGGCTTTTTCCCCCTTCTCTTGATAATCCTTTTCTTTTATACTAATCTTTGTAACACCATTGCATTTTTCTCCTGAAAATGCTCTTTGCTTCTCTACCACACGGCCAGGCTGCAAATTTTCCTACTCTTTACACTCTGCTTCCCTTTTAAATTCTGGCTTTATGTCGTGCCTTTGCAACCATAACTCAGTGTAGGCAGTTACCAGTAGCCGCATAGCTTCCTTAATGTTTTGCTGCTTAGAAATTTCTTCTGACAAATACCCTTGTTCAGCACCTTGAAGTTCCACATTCCATAAAACTTTTGGTCATGAACAGAATGCAGCCAAGTTCCTTGCCAGTTCATAACAAGGGTGATCTTTGCCACAGTTTCCAATAACTCCTTTCTCATTTACATCTGAGATCTCCTCAGGATGGCCTTTACTGTCCATACTTTTACCAGAATTCTCCTTGCCACCATTTAACAAGTCTCTAGGACATTCCAAGCTTTCCCTCATCTTTTTGGCTTCTTCTAAGTCCTCCAAACTCCTCCAACAGTTGCCTAACACCCAGTTCCAAAGCTGCTTCTACATTTTCAAGTATTTGTTATAAGCAACACTTCACTCCTGGTGCCAATTTTCTGTATTAGTCCATTTCTGTTGCTTATAACAAAATACCTGGAACTGGATGATATGTAAAGAGAAAATTTATTGATTACAGTTTCAGAGGATAAGAAGTCCAAAGTCCAGGTAACACAGCTTGTGAAGGCCTTGGCAGTGGTGACAGTGACCCAGGGGACTCACATGGCAGAAAATGGGGGAGCAGAGTGAGAGATAGTTCCTCATGCACTCTCCTTTTAAAGCCCTCAGAACCATGCCCCAACCACCATTATCAATCCATTCAGTACAGCATGGTCTGACAATCTAATCACCTCATCAATGCCTTACCTTTTAATTACCATAATAGGATTTCCTACCCTCAAGTTACAATGGGGATTAAGCTTCAATGAGGTTGGGGGTCATCCAATCTAAAGCATACAGTATTTTAATATTTAATAAATCATTCTATAAACTAAAATATTCATGTATAACACTGACCTAAAAGGAATAATTACCAACATCTCACTTCCAAAATGATGTATTTTGCTGTTAAAAAAGAGACAGAGGGGCCGGCCCATGGCTCACTCGGGAGAGTGCAGCGCTGGTAGCGCCAAGGCTGCGGGTTCGGATCCTATATAGGGATGGCCGGTGTACTCACTGGCTGAGCGCGGTGCAGGCAACACCATGCTGAGGGTTGCAATCCCCTTACTGGTCAAAAAAAATAAAAGAGAGAGAGACAGAGGCTGGCCAGTTAGCTCAGTTAGTTAGAGCATGGTGCTGATAACACCAAGGTCTAGGGATCAATCCCTGTACTGGCCAGTCACCAAAAAAATAAATAAAAAAGAGAGAGAAAGAGAAAACAACAACAACAACAATATGTGAAACATTCACAATATGTACTCATAGAAATCAGAGTATGTGGTGAACACTCAGCTAGAAATAAAAATGGGGTAAATTTGGTGGGTCTTTGGTAACCTGTACTACATATATGTTACAAGTTACTCACTTGCAGCCTAGATTCTCATCATATTTCCTTTATGACTGGCTGGGGAGATAGGGAAGAATGGGGGCATGGACCCCTTTGCACTGTTTTATATTTTGTTTTCTGTTGTTGCATACTTAGTTTTATTTTTAAATTATCATACGGTAAAATTGACTGGGGGAAGGGGCCTACAATCCTATCAGTTTTAACACATGTAAATAAGTATAGCCATTGCCACAATTAAAATGCAGATGAGCTCCAACACCCCAACAGACTCTCTTGTGCAATTCCTTCATATCACTTTGTTTTCTTTCCCTGTCACCATGGGTTCTCATCCATGTCCCTTGTCACTTAAGTTTTTCTCCCTTCTTCCCAATCATTTCTGACCAATTGATACTAGAAAAGAATGGGGCAAAGGACAACACCTCTATCTGTGGGTGGATACCGAGTAGTGAGAAGGAGAGGTAGAGGAAGTTGGAGAAGAGGCCTCCTGGGCAGCGGGAAAGCAGGAAACTTATTCAGATCATGAAATTTCCAGTGTTCCATCTGGACAAGTCTTATAACCTGTAAGGGCATCTTGGGCTCCTCATCTATGAAAGTGAAGAGTTGGAGAATTTAAACTCACAAAAGAGCTACAGCACCTGGGAATCAAGACATTCATAGAGGAATACCATAAAATGATTTTTTAAAAAAATTTTAGCTGTCAATATATACTTTTACATTAATTCAGATATTATCTCATCAGATTCTATTTTAAAAAGTAGAAAGCACAAATTGTGTAGAAATTTGGAGAAAGAAAAAGTAAAATTAAAAATTGTATCTCCTCACGTAATGCTCTTTGTAAATAAGGACTTTTAGTTTTCATCTGTAGTGATGCAACACTTCAGTTTAGCTCCCAAAAGAATAATACGCTAAGATTCCTAAGTTTACTTCAGATTTCACATTTTATAATTCTATGTATGGGCTTTACCTATCTGTGTGGGGAAAGAATACATAAAATATAAAGGTGATAACCAATATTTGAAAAGAAAAGCAACTTAAGTTACAGCAGTTGATCTTAGAACAGACATTTATCAAATATTTTGAAATATGTTAGAGGTACATATAATGATGAACAATTCATTTTATGTGTTAAGAGACCTAAAAGAAGAGAAGAAAAGAGACCTAAAGACCTAAAGTGATCAAAAAAATCATTATTTATGTGTTTAATTTGTCTTATGAGGTACAACAAAATAAGCATATTTATGCATTTAAACAGTTCCTTTATTAGGAAAGAATAAAACTACCTGAATTTGAGCCTGGTCCAGAACAGTGAAGTGTGTTCTGCTCAAAGATACATGTTTACTTCCCAAAGTGCTCATCTGAATTTGAAAATAAGGTCAGAAAGCTGTTCAACTACTGCTATATTTGATAGGTTTGGACAAACGTCTTCCCCTTTTAATGGGCTAGTAGTTTTCGATTGTTATTTCCTCTTACCCACTCAATTCATTCTGTAACTACACTAGACTTCTGTTTCTAAACAAATCAGGTCCTTTAATGATTATTTGCCTTTATATACATTGTCCTTCTATCAGGAATATCTTTTCCCTTCTCTATGAGTGAAAACCCTATTCATCTCATGACTTTACTCTCCCTACCCACTACCATCACCAAGCAGAACTAGTATTGTTACTCAATACCTGTTTGAATACCTTCCCTTTCATACTATATTACCTATTCACATCTAGATCTCCCCTACTAGATGTCAAGAATTTTAACAGTCTAAGGTCTAAGATTTTACACTACTTACAAGTGAACAAATTGCTATGGTTTCATGGATGCAGACAGAAAACATGAGACTCCTGGGTCAGAGATAAAGGACTTTATTACTCACAGCATAGCAGACAGTATGAGCTTCATGTTCACATTGGTTTTCCTTGTCATCTCCCCAAGAGCCACAGGGATGACACGGAGCACTCCTGGTCATTGGTGCACATGCAGTGGGTTTGTGTTACAGCTGAGGAACCTCAGGCTCAGGAATCTCAAATCTTCAATAATCAATTGCTTTATGAAAACATAGTCTGGAAGAAGTTTTCAGTGCCTTTGCCTGCAAGATGTGCAGAAATGCAAGAACCCTACAAGAATTATCTCCCCACACTAGACTTAAAAGCTATTGAGCAACTACTATGTACAAAAGACTAGGGAATATACAAGAGGACTAAAACACATTGTCTTAGTCTGTTCAGGTGGCTATAACAAAGTACCATAGACTAGGTAGCTTATAAACCACAAACATTTATTTCTTACAGTTCTGGAGGCTGGGACGTTCGAGATTAAGGGACAGGCAGATATGGTGTCTGATGAAGATGCACTTCCTGGTTCATAGGTGGTTATCTTCTTGCTGTGTCCTTATCTGGCAGAAGGGGCAAAGGAGCTTTCTGGGGACTCTCTCTTACAGCTACTAATCACATTCATGATGGCTCCACCTTATGACCTAGTCATTTTCCAAAAGTCCCACCTCCAAATACCATCACATTGGGGATTAGGTTTCAACATATGAAATTTAGGAGGACACAAACATTCAATCTTCACCACATGTCTAATTGGACACTCAATACATGTTAAATACATGAATAAGTGATTGAATAGATGGGTAATTACTGGGCCACATGGATATGCATATTCCCAGGAGGGACATTTTTGTCTGTCTAGTTCCATTTTCTTACTGAACAATCTATTGTTCTTGATTTCTGAAGTAAGCTTTGGAATCAATTATTTAATTAATTTTCTTATTGGAAATAGGCCTTGTGTGAATCTGGTTAGCATGAGCTAGTTTTTCTCAGGACCTCATAATCCCTAGATAATAGTTAAAAGGATGTGATTCGCAACCCTCCTGCGCTCATCCAGTGAGCGCACCGGCCATCCCTATATAGGATCTGAACCCGCGGCCGGAGCCCGAGTGAGCCACAGGGTCGGCCCAGTTCCATGAGTTTTGCCACATTCTTTTTTAAGGTATTAATCTCTTTGTAAATTTCCTCCTTCATATCCTGGGTTTTTTCCTCTCATTTCATAATGTCTCACTGAATCTTCTCATATCTCAGTGAGCTTGGAATTCCTTCTCAGTCATTTCAACAGTTTCCTACTCTATTACAGTTTCTGGTATTTGAGATTTACTGTATTCTTTTGATGGTGTTATGTTTTCTTGGGTTTTTGTATTTCTAGTATCTCTATGTTGATGTCTAGTCATCTGGTAGAGCAGTTGCTTCTATTACTCTAGAGTGGGCTTTGAGGAGAGAGATGTCCTCTTCTTTTTCTGGTCTCCACTGGTGACACACCTTGTGTCAATGCAGTCGAGTGTCTGGCAGGCCACCTGCATGGTGGTTGTGTTACTGCTGCTGCATCAAGCTGCTTTCATGGCTGCAGTGGCTGTGGTGGGCCACCCGTGTGGAAGTAGCATTTTCAGCATGTTCCTTGTCTGCTTTCAGTTGAGGGATGCTGCCTTCAGCTCCTGCGTAAGACCCTGGGTATGCTCTGTTTCTTGTGTGGTGAGAACATTTAAACAGGGATTTTCAAAATACAATACATTCTTATTAATTATAGTCACCATGTTGTACAGTAGGTCTCTTGAACTTATTTCCCCTATCTAACTGAAATTTTGTATCCTTTGACCAACATCTCCCTAACCCCCAAGCCCCCTCAGTTCCTGGTAATCACCATTTTCTCTCTACTTCTATGAATTCACCTTTTCTAGATTCCACATATAAATGAGATCGTGGTATTTGTCTGCCTTTGCCTGGCTTATTTCATTTAACATAATCCTCTCCAGGTTCATCCATATTGTTGCAAACAGAATTTTCTTCTTTTTAAAGGCCGAATAGTATTCCGTGATGTATATATACTAAATTTTCTTTATCCTTTAATTTGTTCAGGGACACTTAGGTTGATTCCATTTTTGGCTGTTGTGAATAATGTTGCAATAAACATGGGAGTGCAGATGTATTTTTGACATACTGATTTCATTTACTTTGGATATATACCCAGTAGTGGGACTGCTGGGTCATATAGCAGTTCTATTTTTAATATTTATTTATTTATTTTATTATTTTTTTTTTTTAAAAAGATGACCGGTAAGGGGATCTTAACCCTTGACTTGGTGTTGTCAGCACCACGCTCAGCCAGTGAGCGAACCGGCCATCCGTATATGGGATCCGAACCCGGGGCCTTGGTGTTATCAGCACCGCACTCTCCCGAGTGAGCCACGGGCCGGCCCTCTATTTTTAATATTTAGAGGAACCTCCACATTGTTTCCCATAATGGCTGTACTAATTTACATGCCCAACAACAGCATGTAAGGAAGATTCCCTTTTCTCCATGTCCTCACCAACACTTGTTATCTTTTGTCTTTTTGATAACAACAATTCTAACAGGAACAAGGTGATATCTCATTGTGGTTTTGATTTGCATTTCCCTAATAATTAGTGATGTTGACCGTTCTTTCATATATCTGTTGATCATTTGCATGTCTTCCTTTAAAAAATGTCTATTCAGGTTTTTGGCCCATTTTTTAATCAAGTTATTTGTTTTCCTGCTATTGAGTTGTTTGAATTCCTTGTATGTTTTGGATATTAACCTTTTATCAGATGTATAGTTTGCAAATATTTTCTCCCATTCTGTAGGTTGTCCCTTCACACTGTTGATTGTTTTCTTTGCTCTGCCCAAGCTTTTTATTTTGATATAATCCCATTTGTCTATTTTTGCTTTTGTTGCCTATGCTTTTGGGGTCATATCCAAAAGAATCGTTACTCAGACCAATGTCATGGAGCTTTCTCCCTGCGTTTTCTTTTAGTAGTTTTAAGGTTTTAAGTCTTACATTTAAGCCTTTAATCCACTTTGAATTGATTTTTGTGTATAATTTGAGAGAAGGGTCTTAACTTCATTCTTCTGCATGTGAATATCCAGTTTTCCCAGCAGGATTTATTGAAGAGACTGTCCTTTCCTCATTGTATGTTCTTGGCACTCTTGTCAAAAATCAATTGACTGTAAATGTGCGGGTTTATTTCTGGGCTCTCTATTCTATTCCATTAGTGTATGTGTCTGTTTTTATACAAGTACCATAGTTACTATAGCTCTGTAGTATTTTTTAAAGTCAGGTAGTGTTATGCCTTCAGCTTTGTTCTTTTTGCTCAAAATTGCTTTGGTACTTGGGGTCTTTTATGATTCCATGTAAAATTCAGAATTTTTTTCTGTTGCTGTGAAAAATGTCATTGAAATTTTTATAAGGATTGCATTGAATCTGTAGATTACTTTGGTTAGTATGGATGCTTTAACAATATTAAATCTTTCAACCTATGAACATAGGATATCTGTCCATTAATTTGTGTCTTCTTCAATTTCTTTCATCAATGTTTTATAGTTTCCAGTGTAAGGGTCTTTCACCCCTTTGGTTACATTTATTCCTAAATATTTTTCTGTGTAGTTATTGTGAATGGGATTGTTTTCTTGATTTCTTTTACAAAGAATTTGTTGTTAATGTATAGAAATGCTACTGATTTTTGTTTTTTGGCAGCTGGGCAGTATGGGGACCTGAACCCTTCATCTTGGTGTTACAAGGCCTTGGGCTAACCAACTGAGCTAAACGGCCAGCCCAGACCTTGGTTTTATAACACCACACTGTAACCAACTGGACTACCTGGCCAGCCCTGAAATGCTACTGATTTTTGTGTGTTGATTTTGTGTCTTGGCACTTCACTAAAGGTGTTTATTCTAACAATTTCTGGTAGAGACCTTAGGGTTTTTTATGTATAAGATCATGTTATGTGCAAGCAGAAAAAATTTAACTTCTTCCTTTTCAATTTGGATGCCTTTTATTTCTTTCTCTTGCTTAATTGCTCTGGCTAGGACTTCAGCACTACGTTCAACAGAAGTGGTGAGAGTAGCCATTCTTGTCTTGTTCCTGATTTTAAAGGAAGAACTTTCAATTTCTTACCATTGAATATAATGTTAGCTGTATGCTTGTCATATATGGCCTCTATTTTGTTGAGGTATATTCCTTATATAAATAATTTGTTGATAGTTTTTATCATGAAAGGATGTTGAATTTTGTCAAATGTTTTTTATGTATCTATTGTAATGATCATATGGTTTTTGTTCTTCATTCTCTTAATGCGGTTTATCACATTTATAGATTTGCGTATGTTGCATCCTTTTATGCCTGGGATAAACCCCATTTGATCATGGTGAATAATCCTTTTAATGAGGTATTCAATTTGGTTTGCTAGTATTTTGTTGAGGAATTTTACATCTATGCCTTCAGGGACATTGGCCTTTAATTTTCTTTTCTTGTAGTGTTCTTGTCTACTTTGGCGTTATGCTGGCCTTGTAAAATTAGTTTGGAAGTATTCCCTTTTCAGTTTTTGGAAGAGCATGAGAAGGTTTGGTATTAGTTCTTTAAATGTTTGGTAGTATTAGCAGTGAAGTCATCAAGCCCTGTGCTTTTTTTGATAGGATTTTTAAAAAATTATTGATTCAATCTCTTTACTTATTATTGGTCTGTTCAGATTTTCTATTTCTTCAGGTTCAGTCTCAGTAGGCTCTATGTGTCTAAGGATTTATCCATTTCTTCCAGGTAATCCAATTTGTTAGTGTATAATTGTTAATAATAGTCTCTTATGATCCTTAGTATTTCTGTAGTATCAGTTGTAATGTCTCCTCTTTTATTTCTTATTTTATTTGAGTCTTCTCTTTTTTTTCTTAGTCTAGCTAAAGGTTTGTTGATTTTGTTTATATTTTCATAAAACTAACTCAATTTTGCTGATCTTTTCTATTGTTTTTCTATTCTCTATTTCATTTATGTCTGCTCTGATTTTTATTATTTCTTTCTTTCTACTAAATTTGGGCTTAGTTTGTTCTTAGTTCCTTGAAGTGTAACATTAAGTTGTTTATTTGAGATCTTCTTTATTGATGTAGATGTTTATTACTATAAACTTCTCTCTTAGAACTGCTTTTGCTGCATTCCATAAGTTTTGTGTTTCCATTTTTATGTTTATGTTTCCATTTTTATGTTTATGTTGTGTTTCCATTTTTGTTTGTCTCAAGGTATTTTTAAATTTCTCTGTTAATTTCTTCCTTGATTCATTGGTTGTTAAGGAGCAGGAGCATATTGTTTAATTTCCATGTACTTGTGGATTTTTGGAAATTCCTCCTGTTGTTGATTTCTACTTTTATACCATTGTGGTCAGAAAAGATACTTGACATGATTTCAATCTTCTTAAATTTGTTAAGACTTGTTTTGTGGCTTAACATATGATCTGTCCCGGAGAATCTTCCATGTACCCTTGAGAAGAACGTGTATTCTGTTGTTATTGGATGGAATGATCTGTATATGTCTTTTAGATCTAGCTTAAGTCCAATGTTTACTTATTAATTTTCTGTCTGGATGATCTGTTCCTTGCTGAAAGTGGGGTATTGAAGTCCCCTACTATTATTGTGTTACAAACTATCTCTCCCTCCAGATCTATTAATACTTGCTTTATATATTTAGGTGCTTTGACGTTGGATACGTATATATTTACAATTATTATACCCTCTTGATAAATTGACATCTTTATCACTATATAATGACTGTCTTTGTCTTATTTTACAGTTTTTGACATAAAGCCTATTTTATCTGATGTAAGCATAGCTACTCATGCTCTCTTTTGGTTTCCATTTGCATGGAATATCTTTTCCATCCCTTCACTTTAAGTCTGTGTGTGTCCTTAAAGGTGAAGTGAGTCTCTTGTCGGCAGCTACATAATTTTGATGGATTAAATTTCTCAAATGAAAACTATATTCTCTCAGTATCAAACACCAAAGTACAAGATGACAAGTGCAAGTTATACAATCACACCACAAAACTTTTTCTAAACCAAACAAAAAAGTATTGATACCATGGGTTTAATTTACATTTTCTACTGTTCTATACTTGTTTTTACATCTTCCCAGGGTTGCAAAGTCACTTTCCCAGTTTTGGAGAGCAGAAATATAATCTCAGAATTGCTGAAGTCACTTCATTTAATATTCAATACTGTGTCAGATTATAGAGTTGAGCTATGGTCAGAGGCTCTAGACTTGGACATGGGTCCAGGGTGCTACTTACAGGATGATTCCACTTTATTTCATGGCAACACATTAAAACCATTTTTGCTTTGGTAACAAGGGATCCCAAAGTCCATGACTTTTTTCATTAGGATTTAGAGTAAGTTCTGATTTAGTGTAAGTTTTAAGAGTCTTCTTGATGTTCCTTAAGTTTCACTCTTACCCAATTTTTTATTTCAGTCTTCTATGTAATTTCATATGGCCTGATTAGGTTAGTTTAAATTAGCATTTCTTATTTGAATTACCACCAATATCATCCTTACCTTATTTACACTGAAGAGATTCTGTGGCTTCTTTATATGTTCCCTAGAGGTCTCATAAACTACCATTTTATAGACATTTTATTGACATTCTCTCTTTTATTGACAAACTACACGATTACCCTTTATACTTTAAGTTTGGATTTTTAAAGTAAAAACTAATATAACAATTTGTATTTTTCATCTGTAATAAGCACAAAGCAGTAAAACTAATACTAACACAATAAAAAGAAGGTAAATAATAAAATCTACTATTAACATACCCTAATAGAGACACTCCTTTTTTTTTTTTTAATGTGACCGGTAAGGGGATTGCAACCCTTGGCTTGGTGTCGTCCGCACCACGCTCAGCCAGTGAGCGCACAGGCCATCCCTATGTAGGATCCAAACCCATGGCGGGAGCGCCGCTGTGCTCCCAGTGCCACACTCTCCCGAGTGAGCCATGGGGCCGGCCCTAGAGACACTCTTTTATGTGTGATTTACAACTACCTTTGATACGCTTTTTTGTTTGTTTGTTTGTTTTTTAAAGATGACTGGTAAGGGGATCTGAACCCACTGCCTTGGTGTTGTCAGCACCACACTCTCCTGAGTGAGCCACAGCCCCACCCCAATACACTGTTGTTAACTCTCCCCTTTCAGAGTATACTGATGCACTCACAGCTCTTTAGAGATGAAGATTATTTTGGGGCTGGCTTGTTAGTTCAGTTGATTAGAATGCAGCCTTATAATGCCAAGGTCACAGGTTCAGATCCCCCTACTGGCCAGCTATAGAAAAAAAATATTTCAATAAAGTACAATTATTATTCTTTTGCTAATGCATATATGATCACAGTTTGGCCAGAGAGATCCCCTTAGCTAGTTCCTGTGCCTATTCATCCATACTGCTGAATTTTTGTTCTGGCAAAAAGATGTTCAATCCCCATTGTAAAATTTCCTTGCATGGAGAAAAGAAATCAGAAACTTTCCAAGGATTCCTGGTTCCTTACAGTGGTGAATAGTATTAAAAGACCAAACTTTGCGTATTGGGATACACGTTAGATTGTTTCTGCCAAACACTAGTGGAAGCTAGTATGGCACCACAGCAAGAGCAATTCAGTGACAAAGCTAGAAACATAGAACAGTATTTCCCCTGTGAGAAATACTAGAAATACTATACAGTTGTTAAGAACAATGAGGTAAAAGACTTTCTGGAGCACAGCATTCTGGGAACCTGAATGGGGCTCCCTCCACTTGCATTTCCAACTCCAGGCTAAAAGCAGCTGGGTAAGGTGTTGGGCTTTATTGGGAAGTGATGAATCATGGGAGAAGCTCAGCATTCCCTGGAGAATATCAATATTAGTGTGCTAAAAATGAGCTGGAAGAGTAAACTACCTTTGTTTTCTCTGTCACTGAGGCTAGATGACCACAGGGAACTGGAGAACTGAGAAAATTCCTTCAAGTATTTCGTAGAACTTCTAGTCTACCTGACTACCAGCCACAGGTCCAGACATTTCTTCATCTTTTACCATCTTATGGGATTTCCACCATTTTATGTTCCTCAATTAGCAGACCTAAAGCTCAATGACAAAAAAGAGGAAAAGAATAGCCCTTCTAAGGCACCCAAAGGGAGAAAGGCCAGGCAGAACAAGTAGTTTTCATAATGATGAAACTAAACTTCTGGAAAAGACAAATAAAAATCTGAAATAATAAACAAACAATAAAAAAGCATTTAAAAATATTCAAGCACAGCACTTATAAATAATTTTTCAATTAGAAATTTCCGTAGACCTTTTTAATAAATGGTGCTGGAGCAATTAGACATGTATAGGCAAAAATAATAATAATAAACGTAAATTTCATAACATAAAACATAACTCGAAAATTGATGACAGACTTAAAATATAAAACTTTTAGAAAAACTGAAGGAGAAAATCTTTAAGATCTAGTACTAGGCAAAGAGTTCTTAGGCTTGACAATAAAAACACAAGCTGTAAAAGGAAAAGTAATTACTAAATGAGCTTCATCAAAATTAAAAATTTTCACTATGCATAAGACCTTGTGAAGAGAATGAAAGACAAGCTACAGACTGGGAGAAAATACTTACACACCACAAAAAGCTCATATCTAGAATATATGGAGAACTCTTAAAACTCGATAGGAAAAAAACCAAAAAATCCAATTAGAAAGTGGGAAAAAGACATTAAAAAAAAAAAACCTTTCATTAAAGACAATATACAGCAGGAAAATAAACAAATGAAAAGATATTCAACATCATTAACTATTAGGGAAATGCAAATCAAAAACACAGTCAGCTATCACTGCACACATTTTAGAATGGCAAAAATAAAAAAAAAACAGTGATGACATCAACTGCTGGTGAGAAAATTTGATCACTCATACATTGCTGGTGGGAATATAAAATGGTTCGGTTACTTTGGAAAATATTTCAGGAGTTTCTTTAAAAACTAAACATGCAACTATCATACAACCTAGCAATTGCACTCCCGGGCATTTATCCCAGAGAAATGAAGACTTATGTTCACACACAAAAAAACTGTACACATGTTCACAGCAGCTTTGTTTGTCATATCCTCAAACTGGAAACCACACAGATGTCCTTCAGTGGGTGAATGGTTAAACAAACTGAGGTACTAAACTATATGAAATTGAGATTTGAAAAATAGGAGAAGTAAAGTAGGAGGAGAAGAAAAAGAGGATACAGGGGAATGAAAGTACTCTGTGGGTCTCATTTTACTGGCATGAAAGGATACTCTTTTGGGGGGAAATAAAACATCTTACTGGAGGAAATTGGGGATATATAAAGCACTACCAGGATAAAGAGAATTATACAATGATCAAACACACAATTATAAATGTGTGTGTGGGTATACACACATATATCTTTTTAAGCAATACTAATAAACCTGTATGCAACAAGCAACATATTGGTTAAATACATAAACACAGTCATAAATGCAAGGAAAGATTTATAACAATACAATGCATGCATAGCTTTAAGATTTGAACAGATCTACTGAATAAAAATAAGTAGGTGTAAACTTAAGCAACTTTAAGAAGGCCTGTATGGTAAACTGACACTCTTGCTGCACCTATTTAGATAATCAGGCCAAACCTAATGAATATCATGATCAAGAATAATTTTTCTTCGAGGTTGTTTTGATAACAAGATGGGAGACTATAAGGAAAAATTTTGTTTCAGTGGAAAGCCAGGTATTGTTTAGAGCACATCTTTCTGGTTTATTTCATTCTATAGGTACTTTGTGCTTTTCATTATCTTTGCACAATTTTATACTCTGTAACTTATAAATAACTGATAGTAGCACAATTAATTCTTGCATCATAGACATACATTATAGATATAGCAAATAATTTTCCTCTTCCCCCTCACCTCTCTACCCTATGGAAAAAGCCAATTTCATACACATTGGCATATTCATTTTACTATTCCTGATCTATATATGTGCCTGCTCTTTGGATTCTCCTTTGAACCAGTTGTAACATCTTCCTGGTTTCCTTATTATTTAATGAGTTAAATAAATTATTTGAAATGTGTTCATTTTATATGAGAGTCATGATTTTACCTTTTTTCTCCTAATTATCCTTTAACATAGGAATATAAAAGAGTTGAACTAAATTTAATTTAGCTGACAGCTAAGTACAGAACTTTATACACACTGGATATACACAGAATAGTTGCAAAAATTGATGTTACTTGACATAGAAATATTTACAATGTTAAAAAAAGTTGAGTTTAAAAAAAATTTATAGCTCATATTCTCTGATCATAATACCCCCCAAATCATTTTTTATCCCCCAAATTATTTACACTTATTTCTACCATAACTACTGAAATCGTAATCCCTCCCTCAAACAATAACTAAACCCATCCTTTTAGTTTATAATTTTACGTGTCATTATTTTATTATTGAAATAATAATGCTAAAGTTTCTAGCTTATTGATGGCCTTCCTGGTGCCATTCATGGAGCTGAGGGATGTATGAATAACATCCAAACCTCCCTATCTCAGTTCTGGGTACCCAGGTATACTCTACACAAGTGCGTAAGTTATTATATCATCATGCTAATAAACAGGGATTCTTTGGAGCATTGCTGGGCTATTTGCGCATAAAGAACCTGACACTGGTAAGAAAAAAAATGCCTGTAAGCTGGGCAGTTAGTTACCAAAAACTCTTATTTTATATTTCTCAGTAGTTGAGCAGTATTTCACACAACTATCTGTCCTTTCTGGGCTTAGGCACCTTTTTGGCTTAGGATTCCTTCTCAGTCCACATTTTCCTGATATGGGTGGTGTCTCTAACTTTATATATAGCTTGATAGCTTCCCTTGCCTATTAACTCCGACCCCCCCCCCTTTTATGCTCTGCTTCTAAATACCTGTTTTCTTCTATTTCCCCAATAAAACTCCGGATCACCCTCTGGGAAAGCAAACCCACATCATTAGAACATGAAAAAGAGATATTTTCATTCAGCCAAGAAAAATGTTGCCTTCCAACTTTACCTGATTCCTGCCATAAAAATGGGCTGAAAGAAAGGAAAACAAAAAACGATGCTAATTTTTTCAGTGTTAAAATACCCCATCCTGCTCTAAGAATGAAGTATGAGTTAATTTGTTATCCAATTTTATTCCTGCAACCCTCTGAGGATGAGTATTATTGTCCCATTTTACAAAAGAGAAAATTGAGGGCCGGGGAGACTAAGAGATTTACCTTAATCAGAGACCAGAACATTTGCTTTGAGAATGCTAATCCAGAGGTTTTGTTTTTTAATACGATTTTTTAAAAAATTTATTTGTTTTTATTTTTTGGTGGCTGGTTGGTATGGGGATCTGAACCCTTGACCTATAATTCAGAGTTCTTGATCCTCTACCTCACTGTCTTGCAAAGCCCATTGCTGAGTCACTATTTCAAAAACAAGAGCATTTGGGAATGACTAACCAGTTGGGCATTCATTTTAAGTCTCTTTTTTTCCTAGTAAAGGGGAGAGATACTAAGCTACCAACAGACATTCACCTGATTTCCCTTGTGATTGTGGCTTATAATTGTGGGATGGTCCATAGCTGTAGAACAAGATGCTTTCAGCATGGCAACAACTGATCTAAATGGAGACCAAACTTTGACCTCTTTAGTACCAATGTCTAACCATACATGAGAATCTATTTTAATATCACCCGATTAACTCACATCAAAATAACTGCTTTGACTTTTAGGGCCACTTATTTTCCCTGCTTTTCAGGAAGATAGAATGAAGATTTATATGACTGAAGTGTCAACACAACAGATTCATGCCTACTTATTCCTACTATAGAACACTCTGAGACCAAGATTTCAACCTTTCACAAATAAATGCATGCCGGGTCCTCCTACACCTCGGTCACCACACACATAAGCACACCTGTTTCCTCTGAATCAGCTCCTACTCTCCTATAATACCTTGGCTCCAAATCAATCTTTTGCATAATTCAATTCTACTCTGGTGACAAAAGCATAATTGGAAGATATGTTTAGCCCAGAACTAGAGCAGTTGCTATTGACATTGGTAGAAGTACCGCTTGTGCTCAGCTCACTGCTCTAATTCTAGCACACTGAAGGGGAATAGTTTCTAATTAGAGGGAGTAGAATTAACAGAGCATGAGAAACAGGAGATCTGTGTTGTAACTATGATATCACACAAGTCGTTTTAATGTCTGTGCTTCAGTATTAAGAAACTTCAACTAGGTGATCATCAAAGTTAGTTCTAGCCCCAACACTCCAAATTGTTGAGATTCCATAAAATCTAAACTGAATAATGCTGTCTGTTTTTTAAAAATTTGTTCATTTATTTTCTGCCTATCTATTAAGGAAAAGAACTAGTTGTAAAATCAGCATTACTTGGTTAGAGCATGCTGCTGATAATATCAAGGTCAAGGGTTTGGATTCCCATACCAGCCAGCCACCAAAAAAAAAAAAAAAAAAACAGTATGAAAAGCTCTCTAATTTAACATTTTTTTTTCACTCAGTGTCCAGTCATTTGATATATGTGGAATATACCAATATTTATATATAAAGCAAATATATTTCACAGGGCCTAGTTTTTTGTAGTTTCAGGTTTAGCCTAACTTCTTAAAAGAACATATAAAATGTTGACCTTACAAAAGACTGGGAATTTTCCCCAGGCTATAGTCTCTGTTGTAAGATAAAGAATTGCAGCACAGCAAGGTTTCTGGCTCAAGGACAGACAAGTTACTGATTAATGTGTAAAGATACTGGGAAATTTCTGTAGGGAGAGAGAATGTTTGCTAAGATCAAGCTTTTGTTGGTGGATCAACTTAACCTCTTGCAAATTGCATTATGGAATGTCACCTTGTTTGTTTTACTGAATGTTACCAGCCTCTATTGTTAAAATTGTCAAACCATTACCCCACCTATGTTCTTTTTCTGTAACTTCCTGGTCTGGAGAACCCCAGTTCTTGGTTAATTTCCCAAAGAGAAGGAATGTCTCTCTCTTGAGGGTTCCAGGAGATTAACCCCTTCAGGGCTTCTCACTGCTCAGAAGAAATGGGCTTTGAGTAATCCTTTGCGGCTCCATCATCCAGGGGAAGAGGGGTGACAAATCCGTGGGAAGCAAAACAACAGTATTTGTAAACTTTCTAATCCAGAAACCTATGTGCCTTCAAGGTAGTACCATCCCAACTCTACTTGGAATGAAATGTTTTCATCAATGCATGATTTTCCCCAGCCAGTTTGAACTAAAATTGTTCTCATACCCTGCCCCTCATTCATTCTTCCCCCTCTATGTTTTGTTTTATTTATTTATTTATTGGCTGGCTGGTACTGGGATCTGGACCCTTGACCTTGGTGCTGAAAGGTGGCGCTCTAACTAACTGAGCCAACCAGCCAGCACTTTCCCCCTCTATTTTTAATCTAAAGGTTCATGATAAAATTTAATCTCGCCAAGGAATAGATCCAGGATTTGAGGGGTCCACTTTAAGAAAAAGAATATAAAATTACAAATGAAAACAGCTAGGTCCCAGCATAGGGCCTTGGAAAGGAAATTTAAGCTTTAAGATAAATCACCTGTTTCCAACATCTGGAAGAGTTTAAATACAGCCCATTAGTTGTACAAAAACAATGTTACCATGAGGTAAAACACAAACACACACACACACACACACACACACACACACACACACACACACACACACACACACACACACACACACACACACACACACACACGCAGAGTCCAGAAGATGGCGCAAGACATTACTTTTCCCATTGTGTTGAGCCTCTTGGCTTTCTGATCTGCTTCCCTCTTCTCTCTTCCCCTCTCTGCCCCCTTCCCCCGCAGTCTTTTCTACCCCTCTTTAATTTTAATTTAGAATCTTAGTATAGTGGTTGAGGTGGAATTGCTGGGCTTATTTTCTAGTTCTTAGTTGTGTTAAAGATAGATGAAATTTTAGAAAATCATAGTAATATGCAAATACAAGGCACTCAATAATTCAATGGCAAATTAATTTAATTTATAAATCAACACAGAATCAACATTCTTAAAAATATATTCAGGCTCCAGAAATGGGTTGAAACAAACAGCATGACAGTTAACAAGGATTAAATGTGATGGCCTGGATTTAGGTTCCAAAAAATTAAATAATTACGTGGAGTAAAGGTAATACAATTCATGTTAGTCACAAGCTTTATTAAAATCTTTATCGAACCTTGCTCCTAAAAGAGACAGTCTCCTTTAAAAAAAATGCAATCAAATATCAAGAACACTATTAGAAAAAAATCTCTCACAAAAAATGACATGTGGGTATGGAACAACATATTTTACACATAGATATCTATGGAAGATGAGAAAAATCTATATCCCCAACAATTGTTGAAAAAATGATTAAAAATTTAGAGGGTTGGACGCTATATAAAAATGTGTATGTGCTACAGAATAAATGTTTATGTCCCCCCAAAATTCATATGTCAAAACCTAATCCCCAGTGTGATAGTATTTGGAGGTGGGGCCTTTGATTAGGTCATGAATGAGATTAGTGCCCTATAGAAGAGTCCCTAAAGAGTTTGCCCACTCCTGTCACTTGAGAACACAGCAAGAAAAGGGGAGTCTGTGACTCAGGAAGTGGGCCCTCATCAGATACCATATCTGCCAGTACCTTAGTCTTGAACTCCCCAGCCTCCAGAACTGTGAGAAAGAAATGTTTGTTGTTTATAAGCCACCCAGTCTATTGTACTTTATTACAGCAGCCCAAATGGACTAAGACAGTGATTCTGATGTTATTATTATAACCTGAGTAATTGGGTTGCCATTTGCTGAGATGGAAAAGACTAGCAAGTTTACACATAGAAAAAGAATCAAGAATTCTATTTTGAACATGTTATGTCTTAAATATCTATTAGACTTTCAAATACAGATGTTAAATAGGAAGCTATCTATGCATATCTGAAGCCCAGGGAAGAACAGGGATATATCTATTGACTTGGGAATCATCAGTGTTTCAGATATCATCCTATTAATTCCCTCCAAAATGTTCTTGGTCTCTGATTTAATTTCTCCAGAGCACAAACTCATAGTCTCCTGTTTAGAGGTTGGGAGTGTAGTAAGAGGGGAGTCATTCACTCGACTATGTGTAGAGGGGAACCCAAAGGCCTAAATACTCATTCTACAAACTCTCAACCAAATCCTATTTTCAGCCCCCATCTTTTGAAGTGCCTGGTAGCTACTAGTCCTGAGCCTCTGATAAGTTCTTTAAAGTGAATCAAATTGCTTCTCATTGGAATTTCCTCCCTACAGCCTGTAACTACTAATAACTATTATTCTTCCAGTCTTTCAGTCTTACAAAGATTTGTTGAAATCTCATCTGCTGGAACTCTGCTTTCAGCCAAGATGGAAAGACCTGTACTGAATTTATCCTCCTGCCTAAGAGAACTAGAAAGCCAGACAAAATGCATAAACAATTTTCAGACAATGGATAAGAGGCAGTACAGGACTGTGATTCCCTGAAGGAAGGGAAAACACAAGGTGAGCCCTACAACTGAACCAGCCTACTGCCTGGAGGCAGTTTCCGGGCTGTAGTGCAGGTAAAGGGAACCTAGACAGAGCATGGCTCTCTGGTTGAGTTGAGAAGATAGATACTAGAGTTCAGGGAGGCCATTAGAATTTGTAGGACAGGGTATTAGAGAGGACAGAGCTTTACAGAGAGAGGTCTAGAAACCTGGAAAGGTGTTTCCTCAAGTCTGTGGCTGAGTTTTAGGCTGTGCATGCATGAGAAGAATATAACAAGGGTCATGAAAATAATCTCTGGAAAGGCGTAGACAGAACAATTCCTAGACCTCACACAGGGCTGGAAATAAATTATTCATGTTCCATGAGTCACAGTGGAAGGACGTTGGAATATACAGGATATCAGATTATTGCCTTAATTATGGGATTAAAATAGGCCACGATAAAAAGCTGTTTTTTACATACACTAATAATTTTAAAATAAAATTTCAAAAGGATCTAATTTCAATTACTCAATTGCACACTATTTAACAGAATTCAACAAAATTCAGTAACCAACAATGTAAAATTGACAATGTTTGGCATCCAATCTAAAATTACCAAGCATGTACACTTAAATACGAATCTTCAGCAAAATAGTGAAATTAACCACCTTAATTTAGGAGCTAGTGTTTTTCTCTTCCCCATGTATGACAGTTGTACATACTCAGATGAGTACAATAAAATCAGCTGAACTATAAGTTCAGAATAGAACTGAGGGATAATTTTGCACAGCAACTTTGTATGCCAGTTACCATACATTCTTGGTATAAACTTCAAAAGCAACAACACGCACACATAACTTACCCACGTATACACGTGTAAGTAGGAAAAATAACTAAAGGGATCAGTACGTCAGTTTTGGTGATCATCAAATACAGTGAAGCTTTATTAACTTGGAGTTTGTAATCGTTCAACTAGAACTAAGTAGAACTCATCTTTCTAAGGAGAGTTGGTAGCATAAATGGGATTATAAATGGTATACATTCAGAGTATATCTATACTATGACTCTGGCATTTACACAATGTTCAAATCTATGTAAATGTAGTCTCATATATCCTATGGATTACTAATGTAGTCTTGCTTGATTGTATAAATTTTTAAGTTTTAGTATACATATTTATTGGTTTATAAATAAATGATTAAACACTTGAAAAAGAAAATTACCAAGCATGCAAAGAAGCAACAAAATATGGTTCATAATCAGAAGAAAAACAGAAAAATTAATCAGTAGAAACAAACCCAGAAATAATGTATGGTGGATCCATCAGACACATTCTTTAGAACATACCTTATGGGTACACAACATATGTTCACCAGGGTAGAGGAAAACATAACTGTGGTGAGTACAGAAAGGGAAGATATAAAAAAAACTCCTAAATAGGACCTCTAGAAATGAACATGCAATGTCTCAAATGAAAAATACATTGAATGAGATCAAAAGCAGATCAGACACTGCAGTATAAAAGATCAGTGAATTTGAAGACACAACATTAGAAACTATTCAAAATGCAGCACAAAGTGAAAACAGAGTATGTTTATAAATAAGACAATACAAAATAGTCAACCTGTGTGTAATTGCAGGCAGGCAGCATTAACAAAATAAAAGCCACATTTTTTCCAAATGTGAATAAATACATCAAAAAGCTCAAAGATCAACAAGCAGAATATACATAAAGAAAACCATAACAAGGTACATCATATTCAAATTTCTGAAGTCTGTGCTGAAGAGAACAACTTAAAAGCAGCTGGAGAAAAAGAACACATTACAGAGAGAGAAACAAAACTAAGAATTAAAACAGACTTCTCATATGGAAGTTAGCACGAAATCGAAAGGCACTTTAAAGTTTGAAAGGAAAAAATTTGTCAATCTAGAATTCCTTATCCAACAAACATCTTTCAAAATTAAAGGCAAAATAAAGACTTTTTCAGGAGGATAAAAACTAAGCAAATAGTTTTTTTTTTCTTTTTGTCACCAACACAAATAGCACATTTTAATATAACCCATATGGTGAAGAAGAAAACAAAAGGGAAATAAGGAAATATCTTGAACTAAATGAAAATGGGAATGCAATAAAAACTGGTAAGATACAGGTGAAGCAGTACTTAGAGGGAAATTTATAGCATTAATGCTTTCAGCAGAAAAGAAGAAAAGTCTCAGAACAATGACCTAACCTTCCTCTTTAAAGAACTAGAAAAAGAAGAGTAAATTACATTCAACGTAAGCAGAAAAAAGGAAATAATAAAAATAAGAGCAAAAATTAATGAAATAGAAAATAGAAAAAAAAAAAAAAAAAAGAAGAAGAAGAAGAAGAAGAAGAAGAAAGAAAGAAAGAAAGAAAAGTCAGTGATTCCAAAGGCTGGTTCTTTGACAAGAGCAATAAGATTGATAAAAACAAAAAGAAAGAGAAAAGATAAAAATTACAACTTTTGGCTTGAAAATAAATATCACTACAGATCTCATAGACATTTAAGGATAAAGGAATATTACAAACAATTTTATGCCAATAAATTTGACAATGTAAATGAAATAAATTCTCTAAAAGGCACAAACTACAAAAGTTTACTCAAGAAGAAATAGATAACCTGAAAAGATCTATATCTATTTTGTCTCTTTGACGGTCTTTAATTCCACAATAGTCTCTGAGTATGTTTTTTTTTCCTTATCTCTCTTGTTTGGCAGTCTTTGAATGCTTTCAATCTGAAACTATCCTTATTTATGCTATAGGAATATGACGTTTGTTAGGATTTAAAAAACAGTATGTCAAGTATTTAGTATATGTGCAGTATTCAGTAAATGTTAAATGTTACTATTTGCTAAGAGAGTTCAGACAAATGAGTATTTGGCATTTCTTTTAACTTTATTAGCTCTGTTAGGGTAACAATGCTATCTTTTTCACTACTGTGTTCTCACTTCCTAGGAGAACACCGGTGCATATATATATATATATATATATATATATATATATATATATATATATATATATTTGTTGGATGAATGGACGGATAAAAGAATGAGGAATTAACGTGGGGGAAAAAACTAAGATTGTGTAGATACAGATAGATTAGAGATGATTATATCACTAAATTTTATTGTATATAATCTAATTTCTAAATTTAAGAAAATGGAAGATAATTATACATATGTAACTGTTACATAATAGACTTATATATAATGCTGAATAATATCTAAATTATTTTTGATGGAATTTCCTACCCCATCATTAGAAGTTGAATTCACTAGTATTCTTTCTCTAGTATGAATATTAGGCCTCTTTTCCTTACATTCTCAGTTCACTGATCTTTTATCCTGCAGTGTCTGATCTGCTTTTAATCCCATCCAATGTATTTTTCATTTCAGACTTTTCATATTCAATTCTCAATGTTCTATTTAGGACTTTTTTTATATCTTCCCTTTCTCTACTCACCATAGTCATGTTCTCCTCTACATTGGTGCACATATGTTGTGTATCTATAATGTATGTTTTAAAGAACTTGTCAGATAGAAAAAAAAAAAGAAGTAAAGAAAACTAATCACCTGTAGGGATGGCATATATCTTCAAGCTATGGTATTCAGGTTTCTTTTATCATCTAAATGACTGTTTCCAAATAATTCTGCATGCTAAAAACTCAGATTCAAAAGTCCCCAAGTGAATCACACAGACAGTTTAGAAACCAGGACTCAATTATAAGCTGTCGGGTCTGGGTGTGGAATGGCTGGGTTTCCCAATCGTATTTTTCTAGTTGCTATTATAAAAATGTTACATTTTATTCGAGGAGAACAAAATATCCACATGATGGCACTATAACCTACAAAATAAGAGACTGTCAATTTACAAAGACGAAGAACTTGATAAATTCTAGTTAGAGTACTTATTATTAATAAAGCATGCTTAAAAATAAGGCATTTTATATACAAGGTAATATGGATAATTCCCTTATGTTTTACAGAGACATACTGGTTCATCCGTCATCTCTCTTTCCAAGTGCATTTTTCTTCATGGCTCATTTAATAACAGCATCTTAGTCCTCATCTTTTAGAAAACAGTTATTAAACATCTTTAGTACATGGCATTGAACTACGTAAATCAAATAAAAGCAAACAGATATTTTAAAACCTAACATGAGCACATGACTGTGTTGAGAGATATTTAATGCGTTCGCCACCATGTCACGTCTTCCTATAGGTGATTCTAAGGGGGAATTCAGGAGCTATTAAGGAAAAAGTGTTAAATGAGATAGATGCCATCACAGAGTTTATATTCTGGCAGGGAGATAGGCTATAAATACATGTGTACCTAGTTACTTAAATACAATTATGATAAGTGCTACAAAAGAGAAGTCTAAGTAAAATAAAAGCATGTAAGTGGTTAAAGGAGCTTAATCCAATCTGGAAAATTAAGGGAAGCTTCACTGAAGAAGAGAAAGGAGTCACGCTCTGAAAAATGAATAGAAAATGAACTAGACAAAAGAAAGGGTATACTGGGGGAGTGGGAGGGTGGTTGGGGAGAGGTTGGGTGGGGGACATGGGGGAACAATTGCAATCTGAAGTGGTGGGCATGCTGATAGTATCGAGTTGATCATCACAGCTTGGGCACAGGTGCTGACGGTCAGCTCTGTGCCCCATGAATATGTGTAATCAATAAAAATAAATAAATAAGAAAGGGAAAACCATTACAGTCAAAGGTAATGGCATGTTTCAGGAATTGAGAGTATGAAAAATCCACCCTATTTTGATTTTCACAATCCAAACTTTACTTCCAAATATTTTATTACCAATTAATTAATATCTGAATTTCGATACTATATCCAACTTACAGATGAACTGTATTCTAAAAGTGTGATGAAAATTGAACTGATTAGAAGGAAAAACATTTTTTATGGCAAAAATAGTATAAATAATAGTACCATGAAGCCAATTTAAGCCATAATGTAATCATTATTCCCCCAGGGTCTAGCTTAGTGCCCAGATTGTTCATGAAAAATGTCCTCAATAAATATTTCTTAATACATGAGATATGCAATACTTCTGCATTATAAGTAATTAAATAGAAGAAAGATAAAGTAGAAGTAATTTTAAAACTTATCTGTATGCTGAAGATGGAGTATAATTTGAGACAAAATTAGGTCTTCAATGTAGACTTTTGTGAGAATTCTAAATAGAACTTTTATGCACATGAAAGCGTTCTTTAGAGGTTGATGGTACTGACTCTTTTTTAGCCTAATTTTACTTTAAAAGTTGATGCTTTCTTTTTCCTTGGCTTAATTGTATTACTACCTCTACTCTTATGCTCAAGGACCATGGTTACGCATGTGTTCTGGCTTCCTAAATGAAATGGAGTGAGAGAAAGTAAAGGAGACAGGTTTTTTCTGAGTTTTGTTTTGCATTTTCCTTTAGCAACTAAGTGGGAGTTGAAAAGAAGAAAAGGAGAAAGTAAAAGAAGGGAATGTGGGCATAGGTGTGGATGTGTAAGAGGAAGACATGACATCCCAATGAGGGAACAGCCTGTAGTGGGCCCAACTGTGATATGAGCACTCAAAGGCAGAAGAAAGAGAGTGCAGCAGATATAAAAATCTCTCCGATGAAGAAAGTAATAAAACAAAAGGGAGGTAGATGAAACCATTCTCCCACCTGTCATCCACCTGTCATAAGTGTGGTAGTCAGGGATATTTTAGTGTTTCCTGTGGCTAAAGGGCAGTTGGAAGATTTTGCTATTTTTATTCATATGTTGTAAATTCAAAATGTAAGAAGTACCTGTATTAGAGGATTAAACATTACTACACGATTTCTAAATGCTTCTACTACATACATTAATATATTATATATATGACCTAAACGGACTGTGTGAAGTAATAATAATAGCTAATGTTTATTGAACATTCTATGATATGCACTGTTCTAAAGCCTTTACGTTATTTGCTACCTAATGTATTCTTTACAAACACTTTATGGCATCAGGACTAGGTTTCCTATTCTACAGCTAAAGAAAACTAGGCTGAGGGGCTAAAGTTGCAGAGCAAAAGCATGGCACAGAGCCCTTTACCAATATGAAATATATTGATAATGATAATCTCTGTCTTTTCCTCACACCTCACTTCTCCCTTGCTCTAGTTCTCAGGGGCTTGAAGGGTGCAGGGTATAGCATCTAGCCCCCAAGAAGCACTGACACTCTCCTGTGTTAACCTAGCCTTGTGTTATATATTTTTGTTCTGATCAGTTGCGTGTCTCACAATATGAGTTGATCCAACCTCGTGCTTTTTACCTAGCTCTTAGTGTGTGTTTTGTTTGTCTCACCTTGATTTCTCCTTTTCCTGACAACTGCATGTGTGCCTGAGTTTTTATAGGTGCCATTTCAGTGTAACATGCTTTTTCCTACATTGTTGAGACCCTGACCAAACAGTTGTCGGAATGAGCTATCTTTATTTTGGGAAGTGCTGCTGTATTTTAATCCAGTAATCTTCTAATTCTTTTATTTTAAAATTAGGCTGGATTCTTTTAAAGAGTTTTATACGATAGTTTTGGATTTAAGTCTGGGTCTATTTTCACGTTTTTAAAAATAATTTAAATGAGTAATAAAGTACTTAAAAAGCAGTTCATATGCTTTATGAATTATCATTGATATATTTACCATGTTTGTATTCCTCTGGCATCTCAGCTAAGTACTTAGAAATATAAAAATCAATGCTTAAAATGGCAAACCTTATGTTATATATACTTTACTACCATAAAAAATACAGCAAAAAATATATATATACATATAAATTAAAGAAATATTAATTACTACCATTATTTTACAAAAAATATTCGGAGAACAGAACCAAGTCTCTACATTAATTCTTTCAAATCCTGCAATCTCCAGGTTGAACAGAGATCTATTTGAGCCAAGGTTCATAGTTTTCCAGTCCTTAAGATTCTCTCTGATAACAACTACAATGTAATTATGTGTGGTAAACACTAAATATGACAAGCAATTGAGTTTTTGTCAATTAAAAACATGTAGAAAAATTTGAAAGTAGATTTTCATTGAATATATATATTTTTGGCGATTGGCTAGTACAGGGATCTGAACACATGACCTTGTTGTTATAAGGCTGCACTCTAACCAACTGAGTTAGATGGCCACCCTGGATTTCATTATGTTTTTATGATTTTAAAAATTGGACATGATAGTTTAATGACTGCAAAGAATCTCATAGTTTTAAAGAATTCTGTAGCCTGAGTCTGTATTATAATATTCATCCTTTAACTACGGTTCTAAGTAGTCTGCTGAGTTCAGAGCACATTTGGAAGTTTAAGTTTGCCAAACTTAAAAACCAAAGCACACAAATATACACACAGAAGGATATTTCCCGTGTTGGAATCTAAAACTGTTAACTTTCTAGTAGAGTGAAACATTCCTTGCCAAATGGCAAATTGTAGATGTAAATCAAGCACATATTATACTGACTTGTTTTACTTTTCTCAATTATTTACATTGGGTACACGATATTTGCAAGAGTCTCAAATCCTAAAGCTTAAACAGAAAGGGCCTGTGTATAAATGTTTTAAGGTGAATCCATTTTTTAATTTTTCCCTGTAGTAAATTAGTAAAATAAACAAAATTGGAGGATAGTCATTTGAACAATGCAAAATTCCCAGATCTTGCGGTTGAGAGGAAAGAGTACAGGATTAAAAATCACAAGTTCTGGGTTCTAGTCCTCATATTATTATGTACTAGTCAAAGCAATTCTTGTAACCTCTCAGCCTCCACTTTCTGATTTATTGAACAACGGGGTTGATTTATTCTATGACTTTTTGTAGTTCTCAGATTCCACACAAGTCAACAAAGGAATTTGGACAAGTCATAAAATATTACTTATAGCTTATATTTATTTAGTGCTTACTTTGCACAAAGTTCTACATACTTTACACAAATTAATTCTGAAACAACTTGTGAGGCAGGTACTAATGTCATCCCCATTTTACAGATGAGGAAACTGAGGCTCCAGGCAGTTTAGGAACTTGCCCAATATTCACACAGCTCATAAAGTACCAAAAATGGAATTTTAACTAAAAATTCTGGCTCTAGAGTTCTGACAGTAATTATAATTACAAGCAAAGTGGCAATAGGTTATTTCTAAAGAGGATTAGTAAAAGAGGTGGTTTTTAAGCTGGGTCTTAAAGGATGGGTAAGATTTTAACAGGGAGATATAGAGAAATGATGAGAAAATACAGTGAATAAAGATAAAGATCGGAAAGTTAAGGCATTTATATAGGACAGCAAGTGGTAAGATTTGGCTAATGTGCTGCAAAGCAATAATCTTGTTCATTGGACTGATCAGAAGATCATAAAAAGAGGTAAGATTTACGAGCACTTACTTTGGGAATTCTGATTCAGTAAGTCAGTGGGTGGGGCCTGCGGCCTTGGAACATGTCTTTTCAACAAGCTCTTCATTTGATTCTGATGTGCAGCAAGATACAGGAACCAGTGTGGTAGAAAACAAGAGGGACTAATAAAAAGTAGGGCAGTAAACTTAAGTTTGGACCTAGATTATGAAGGACTTTATGCCATACTAAGATATTCAGACATTGTTAGCCAATAAGACCTGACTGAAGTTTTTTGCTTTAATTAAAATTTTATTTACTTTTAAAATATGTAAAGCCTTCATGTCATACAAAATTCAAAAGGCCATCAAAGGGAATTTATGATCTCCTTTCCACTTCTGTTCCCTTAAGTTCCAATCCCTCCTAGTCATTGTAGATTTTTGAGAAGAGAAATCACATCACAAGAGCTGTCTATGGAAAATGAATCAGAAATATTTGGAATGAGCCATATAGGAGGGAAGGATGACTTCAACCAGACTGGTAATAGTGGGAATGAAAAGGAAAGGATCAATGCCAAGTTCTACAGGTAAAAACAGTAAGACTTGGTTGGCATTTAGCATAGGGCCTAGAACATAGCAGGCAGTTTGAAGTATTTGTTAAGTGGCTCCTGAACAATATGAGTAAAAGAATGACCAAACTGATTTCAAGGCTTAGAGGCAGAATGACAAGCTGAAAAGTGCCATTAACATTGTTGAAACAAACAAACAACAAATCAAGGATCAGGTATGGAAGGGGAAGAAGATAATATACGTAGTTTTGAAGCTATGAGTTGGAAATGCTTATAGGCCAGACAAGTGGAAATTTCCATCAGGTGGTTGGAAATATGATCTGGTGCTAAGGAAAGAAGTTGGGAGGTTTGGACATAAATTTTAGAATTTTCTTTCCAAAGAAATGGGAATGATCAGATCACTAAGGGAGATACTGTAGAAGATAATGTCCAAGGGCAGAGAATTAACTGCCTACATTAGGAAAGCGAAGAAGATAAGTGAAACTAGGAGAGCTAAGTGTCATGGAAATGCAGGAAGGAGACTATATTAATAACATAGCAGTACTTGGTAGTGTCAGATGAGAAAAAGAGGTCAAAGATAATTAAGAACGAGAAAAAATGGTCAGATTTAGCAATCAGGAGGAAGGGAGACAGTGCAGAAGTCAGATAGGCATGAAATAAATGAAGTGGTGGTAAGAAAGTGAATATCCCAACTGCCTTCTACTCTTGCGAAGTCTGGTGTTGAGAGGATGTCAAGTGATGCAACAGTAGGCATATGGGCAAAGGATGAAATGTGAATGTATACCCTGGAATTGGCAACTCTGTGGTCTTCCTTCTGGGGAGAGCAGAGTCAACAGTTTCTAAGAGGTGAGATATTAATACATTTGCAGGGAGAGAAGGAGCCAAGAGGAAGAAAGAGATTGAAAGTACAAGACGGTTGATAACTGAGCTAGATCAGATTTGGGAAAGAAATGAGAGCCATCCTACAGTTGGATATGGAAAGAAAAAGAGGACCTCCTCCTGACCCAGAAAGGGAGAAATAATTTAAGATATAGCTATTTTGAGATGAGGAGGGAGGATGAGTGTGATTGACAGCTCATATTTTCTCAGGAAAGTAGGTACTCTAGTTGTCCCTCCTCAACAGAGAAATATCACCTAGGTGAGGAACCCAAAAAGCTAGGCATGGGACCAACATAAATATGGCTAGCTTTTTTATTAAGCACTTACCTAACAGCAGATACTATATTTAATCTTTATACAACCCTAAGAGGTAGGTACTATTATTCTTCCCATTTAAAAAATTTAAGCCTCCCTAAAGAGAATATGAAACTTGCCCACAGCTAACAAGCCTACATTCAAACTCAGGTTGGACTGCATGATTTTTTAAACTCTATCACAGCTCATGGTAAGGGTTTGGTGGGTATACAAGTCAACGTATCTCACCCCAACTATTATCTTTGCCCAGTTCCTCCAAAACATAGCATTCCTGGACAGATAAAAGATGTGGTACTCTGGGCCAACCCCGTGGCTCACTCGGGAGAGTGCAGCGCTGGGAGAGCCGAGGCTGCGGGTTTGGATCCTATATAGGGATGGCCGGTGCACTCACTGGCTAAGCGCGGTGCGGGCGACACCAAGCCAAGGGTTGCGATCCCCTTACCGGTCACACACACAAAAAAAGATGTGGTACTCCAATATTAACATTCTGATCTTTTGAAAAAGGAAAATAGTTTGTGCTTTTTGAGTTTTATAGTTAAGAAAATATACATATATAAGTGAAATATTGGCAGGAAAACAGAGTAAAAAATATTTTGAAAACAATTGCCATTGCTTTGATTCTTTTGGTCTGATATGAACTCCTGTGATAGAAACAATTGTGTATGCAATTCCCTTAGAAGTGATCTATGAACATCAGACTTGAATAAAGGTCTAGCTTGGATTTAGACTAGATCTTACTCAGTGCAAATTACAGACACTGTGATACTACAGTGGGTCATGATATGAGAATACTCTATAACCATGCTGCTTTTTTATTCCTTATAGCCCATTTTAAAATTTACGATAATCTTTGCAGTAGGTATAAATATGAGAAACTAAAAAACCAGTTATTGGCATTTCTAATCATATGCTTGAGTGATTTGTAAGGGATGACCTCTAAGAGGTAGGTGATTTGTCTTAGGAGCTCAAGCTTCTTTTGGAATCCTTCACTGTGGGTAGGCAGAATAATGACCTTCTCACCCCAAGATGTCCACATGCTAATCCATGAAACCTATGAATATGTTAAGTTACATGGCAAAAGGAAAGTAAGAGTGCAGATGGAATTAAGGTTGCTAATCAGCTGATTTTCAAATGTGGTTTCTTTTCTGTGGCTTATAACAGAATACATTTTTTTTTTTTTGGCAGCTGGTGGTACCAGGATCTGAATATGTGACCTTGGTGTTACCAAAAATACCTGAAACTAGGTAATTTATACAGAAACAAAATTTATTTCTCACAGTTTCAGAGGCTAGAAAGTTCATGGTCTAGGGGGGTGCAACTGCTGAGGGCCTTCTGGGTGGGAACTCTTTACAGTGTCCCATGGAGATGCAGGCAATCACATGGCAGGGATGGCAAGAGCTCTTTCATGTGCTCTCCTTATACGGCCACCAGTCCACGCCCATGACAACCCATTAAACCACCAACCTCCTTGAATTAATTATTCCATTCATGAGGGCATAGTAGTTACAATCCAATTCTCTCTTAAAGGTCTCACCTCTCAACACTGCCATAGTCAGATTTCCCTGGCTCTTAACACTGTTGCAATGGGGATCAATCTTCAGTGAGCTTTGGGGGGACATACAGCTGGGAAATTAGCCTGGATTATCAGGGTAGGTCCAATGTAACCATGAGGTTCCTTACAAGTGAAAGAGGGAGGCAGAAGAGAGAGAACCAGAGAAATGGAGCAAGAGAAGGCCTCAACCAGGTGTTGCTGGCTTTGAAGATGGAGGAAAGGACCATGAGTCAAAGAATTGGGTGGCCTCTAGAAGTCGGAAAAAGCAAGCAAGTGGACTTTCCCCTAGAGTGGACCCCTTGATTTTAGCCCAGTAAGATCCCTGTGACTTCTGACTTAGGGAAGTGTAAGACAATATAACATTGTGTTGTTTTAAGCCATTAAATATGTGGTAATTTGTTAGGAAACTACCTGTATCTGTTCTGATACCTCCTGGAGACCCCACTGTCTTCTGTACTATTCTTATCCTGCTATCAAGAATTGGAGAGGACATTTACATCTTAGTGTATGTTGACTTACCACTCTATACTTGTATTTCAAAGCCTTTGTCTAATATTTAACTGTACAAAGAACATATCCTATGTTAAAGAAATTTAGGAATAAACAAACAGGTAGAGAACAACGTTTGGGGAAGAGGAATGATCACTATTTCCCCTAAATCTCTGGTAACTAAAAATCCATTCATCCAGCACATGGTCAACCTTAACCACAATGAATGGCATGGTTTTCTGGGGTTTAGCAATTCTTTTTTTTTCCTCTTTCCTTATAATGACTCCCTTTTTCGGAGGTAAAATGAGCTGTATTGCTTAGGGATAAATATGCTGTGCCAACTTTGCCTAACCACACACACACACAAAATACTCGGTTCATTTTTTATTTCCTTTAATTTTTAATTAATTTATTGGTTTTCCTCATTAAAAAATTACTTTTTCACGCCATGTCTATTTCATTAAAATAAGAAAGTTCAGAATTCTGCTTTTGCCAAAAGGTGGAAGTGCATTACAAATGGAAGCAGTTCGGGGTGCCCAAAATCTAGCACTGAAGAGTTCAGGATTTTCTCACTCTACAGGGACTCGCTCTAGTATTTCACAAAGTATCCTTTCTCTGCGCGCGCTACGTTAATATACTTTTATTTTTTCCAGCAACTTTTCAAGTAGTGCCCTCGCCAGGGGTTTCCAGAGTGTCACAGACCTGAGTACCCTAGGGTTGGGTGATAGTTCATTGTTCGGAATTTCGTTTTTCCTGAAGGTAAAGAGGTTTACTTTCCTGAATGTAAAAGGCTAAAAGCCCTGCCCTTTTGAGGGCCTACTCTGTATGTCTAACACGTACAAATGGGTGTCTAGTTTACAACAGGCGACTACTTTACAGGACAAAAACGTTCCTCTCACCGGAAAGCCCGCGATTTCCAGAAGGATCAATATGAAACTCTCCTCTTATAGGCAGGCGTTTTTCTTTGTTACCAAAAGGCCTTACTCCCGTCCGTCACATTTCTACGCGGGGCATACCGCTGTTTCTCCGCGGCACCAGACAAGTCAAGGGGAGGTGGCTGCAGGTTGGGAACAAGGGCGGCCAACCCCGCCTGGCGGAGGAGCCCGTGCCCAGTAGGGGACCCCGGCTCTGAAGGAGTTTCTCTAGATTGCGTACCCGACAAGGACGTGGGAGGCGGGGACGATCCTGAGGGTCGCTCGGCAGGCCCCGGGGGTCTGCAGGATGCACCTTCGGCAAGGACAGAGCCGCTACGCTCGCGTACCTTGGCCTAGGACTAAGGCTGCCCTAGAGAGCTGCCCGAGAATGACGCAACTTCGAGACACAAGGCCCGCGGAAAGGCCGTTAGCCTAGCTTGCAAGCAATTGGCCTTCCGGCGCAGGCGCGGCTGGGGTAGCTTCCGGGTTCCAGCTCCGCACCCTACGCTCCGTCCCTGACTCTCCTTCCCACCCCCCAGGATAGTTCCTCCTCCCGGCCCCGCCCTCGGGCCCATCCCTCCTCCTACCCCATAGGCTCCGCCCCCTGGCCCGCTCTTCACCCCCACCCCGTTCCATTTAATTGTTGGATTGTCAGCGCCGCACTTCCGCTGGCGACCGGCAGGGGACGGAGTTCGAGTTTGGATTTTTCCGCGGGCGTGCCCCGGGAGGCAGTCGCCGAGTTGGGGAGGGGAGGGCGGGGCGCGAGGACGCGGTTCCGTCGGTTGTTGCGCCACTTTTGGTCCGGGGCTCGGCGGGGGAGGCCGCGGCTGCCGCATCAGAGCTGACGTGGGGGCGACGTGGGGTCCGCGCCGGCGCCGGCGCAGATTTGCTGGGCGGCGACGCCGCTGCTGAGCGGCGGCCGGCCTCGCCGTCTCCACCTCCTCCCGTCCGTAATCAGTGACGAGGTCCGCTACGTAAATCCCATCGCGGCGGGTAAGTGGAGCGTCGGCCCCAGACCCAGAGACCTAGGAGCCGGCGACGCGGCGCAGGAGGCGGAGGAAGGAGGCGGAGCGGAGCCGGGGAGGCGGAGCAGAGCCGGGGCGCGACGGGGCCGGGGGGCGGCGGGGCCGGGGGCGTCGGGCCGGGGCCGAGCCGGGAGCGAGAGCGGGAGAGCAGCGCGACCTCCCCGGCCCGGCGCCCGCTGCCCCAGGCCGCCGCCGGGCTCTGGGCCTCAGGACGGGCGCAGCGGCGGCCGCTCACCTCTCCCACTCGGCTGGCGACCTTGCTTTCGCTGTAATCGCCTAACTCCTAAGCGGGAAGTGGGCTCGTCCGCTCCCTAAACCCACCTGACTCCTTGTGAACTTGATACAAGTTGGAAAAGCTCTCACTCTTTGAAAAGAAAAAGGGAACAAGAAGTAAGGACGTTGGTTTATGTACCACAGGCGACGAAGAATGTAGCACCTCTGCCCTAGTTTGATGTACGCAGTGTAGATGCAAAGTAATGTTTCTTCTCCGAAATGTGAGTCGGAGGGACATCGCTGTTGAGTTATTTTAGTCCCCAGACACAGTAAATCTGACGAGACAGCGCGAAGACTTTACAGTGGCTGCGAAGAAGGCACAAATCCGTGACAGCTAGTAGAAATCGCAGTCTCCTTTATTCGTCACTTTTGATTTTTGCCTTTTTAAGGCCATCTGGTAGGGTTCCCGGAGGCTGCTGAATAGGGAATAATCACGTTATTTGACGTAGGTCTTTACTGCCTGTTAACTTGTGGATCAGATCCCTGAGTTTGAAATCATTTAGTCGTTTTCTGCACTCTGCTCAGTAAAGCAGCTATCTGTAATGAAATTTTCAGAAAATTTGACTTACAGGACCAGTCTGGAAATCTGACCGAAATCGAGAAGAGCCCCTTTTAACAGCCAGTGGTGACTTTCATAAAGTTTCTTCCTTTTCTTCTCAATTTGCTTGGTACATAGGTGTGCAGTCACCTTCCCTAGAAACAAATAAAAACCTAGACGCACAGTAATAGAAGTCCAATATGAAAATTGTATTAGATTACACTAATTCATGTTTTCTACTTTTTTCCATTGGGTACCACATTTTTCTCCTAGACTTGATTTTCTTTTTGGGTAACAAACTTGTTCCCCTTCATAAGTCTAGCAGTCTTTAAATCTTTGCATTAAAAGTAAATTTTTTTTCCCCAAAGGAAGGCAAATTTCAAACAATATGTTTTGGCCCGTAAATGCTAAGTGCTAAGTAGTTGTAAAGAACTACTTACTGATCCACACAGCTTTAAAAGATATTTCAATGATTTTGATCTCGGGCGAGTAAACCTCTAAAGCATTGTCATATTAAATGTTGATAATTACACAGACAATTTTGGTGAATCTGTAAATAGATAAGTGTAACAGCTGCTTTCCCAGTGACTTGGTGGTGGACATGGAATCAGTTTGGTGAGTGAAGTTGTAATTACACTGATGTTTTGTGTACATATTTTTGTAAGAGTATATGAATAAATTTTTATTGAATGTATGAACACAGAGGAGCTTTATAGTCTTTTTGTTCTTGCATTGTCCCTGAAAGTTGATGAAGTTTGCTTCTACTGATGAATTTTAACCAACTCCAAACTCCGTAAATATTCTAGTTTCCTATTGAGGCGAGTCACTGCATGATTAAAATACAAAATCTTGTTTAGAATTATGGCCATTTCATGAGAAGTAGGGAAGACTTTCAGATTGTTAATATACGTAAGGAATACTGACTGAATCTTTACCAGTATAGGCATACACAGGTACTTCAAAAAGTTCTTGAAAAAATAGAATTAAAAGATAATATGAATCTCAAGACACAGTGCTACCTGGGGCGGGGGGGGGGGCGGGCGGATAAAAATCTTTCCTTGACTTTTTGAAGTACCCTCATGTATTTCTGATACTGTTTCCCCAAACGTGGTATTCTCTACAAGCAAACATTAGGCCAGAAAACTGAGCCAGGTTTACTGTTGAAGTGGGTAGTCTATTGGAAAGCTCTTAAAATCCTATTCCATTTTGTTTTCTTAAAGCAACTGAATAGTGCAGACACTTAACAGCTGAACCACCGAGAGACTATTTTTAGAGCATTTTTAGAACCACTGATATCTTGATGTGTAGTCAACTTTGGTGAGTAAGGAACGAAAATATGCCTGAAAATGTCTGAATTTTAAGTGTTTCTACTTTATTGAACTGATGGGTTCCACATATGTAAGTCAATTTTGAGAAGTTATTATCGTACACTGAATAAGGTTTCAATATTACCAATAGAGGAACATAATACAAATTTCTGGAAAAATTTATCTCATCCATCACACAGTAGGAGAAAAGAACATATTAAGTATGTTAATAATTTCCTTTTAAAGAATACGTAAGGTATTTAAAATACTTTTTTCTGTGGGAACTGCACAGTAAAGAATGTGCTGTTCTTAAGAGTGAATGCTTTTACTCATGGGTTTTCTTTTTCTGATGCTCTAGAGTATCCAGAGAATAAGGAGCACAGAGGAAAACCTAAGGATGACACTAATGAGAATTTATCTTGTTATTAGTCACAAAAACACCTTAAGTCATATTGGTATTAATTCAGTTGTAGAAAAGTTTAAGAAGTAAAATGCCCATTTTACACTTCGCATGACTGGCCTTCCTAGGAGTGTTAGAGGAAATTACCGGCAAGTTGTATGTAAAACAATTTTTATAAGTAAAGGAAATGGATAGGCTATGAAGTTACATGATAGTTTTGCTTGAAGACTGCTTAAATAATATCTCATTGGTCAGGAAGGATACTTTCCTCTAAGAAAACATTGCTAGCAACTCCTTTTCTCATGTCAGGCTCTTTGAAGCCTCCCAGTTCTCCCCAAATGGGAAGCATCTTTATATATGTTTTCTAAACTGTATTACAACCAGGCCAGTTAAATATCAAAAATAAAATCCTATGAAATGATTTTAATATTTTACTTGAGAATTTCACAAAATAAATTCAGTTCCTTCACAGTTATCTGAGTGAAGCTTTAAAAAAAAAAAAATCATAGTAGACTTAAAATTAGGTCATCCTAACTCTGAATGACAATACTGTACAGTTTGTTCATAGTCTCAAATAGCTTAAGTTTTTTCACTGATAGCAAAAAAGGTGATTTTTTTTTTTCCTTAAAAATGTTTAACTGGAATTTATATACTAGCATTGATTATGATGGAAACTTCCAGCTTTAGAACTGGGGCAACTGTATCACACATGAAGACCCATGTTACTGTATATGGGTGCTTGGAATGCTTTTACTCTTAAAGTTGCCAAAGTAGTTAAATTTAATTAGGCATGTTTCTGCGCTGAGAAAGATACCAGTTTTGTTCAGATGTACAAAATAGAACCAATCTAGGTAAGTATAATGTTGAAATTTTTTTCTCTGAACCTTAGCTAATTCAAGAGTCTTATCTACTTTCCCAGATTTACTAGTAGTCTATTCATTTATATTTAGTATGTAGGTAAGTGTTTTAAAATGCATTTAAAGTGTAGTAAAGAAGCATGCTATTGAAAAGAAAAACCTTACAGTGTCTACTCAAGCTAGTAACTCCCCTAAACGTCTTAAAATTTGGTTTCCCTTTATCAAGTGATGGTGGTGGTGGGGCTGCTTGAAGGGATGGAGATAGGCCATGATTATTTGAATTTTGTTTTTCATTTCCTCCTCAGCAGCTGATTCTGCAGTTCATTGACTGTGAAATAGGCAAAAGCAGGCAGCAGGTGGGAAATGAACTGAAAAAGAGATGCTTGAATATAGTTAATCATTTAGTAATTTTAGTAATGATTTCTTAAATAATAACAGGTATCTCAAGCAATTAAATTGGAGTAGCCTTGAATCTATATTAGCGTGCCTCCTGACTATATGTATAATTCGTGTTTGAATATTAAAGACATTATTCTTTCTGGCTACTTATATGAGTATTTTTACATAAAAATGTAAGGATTGTTATTTGAAAGAGTACAAAACTTTGCTTCACAAAGAGTACAAAACTTCAAAAGTGATATAATTTCCTGTTTCTGCTATCTCACTTTGCTTTCCTGTACATGCTCATCTCCTTCACCTAAAATACGTAATAACTATAGGCTCATCCCTGTCAATTGCAGATATATGGCTAAATTTGGAATTACAGTCCTATTGGAATCTCCTGTGGATAGCAAAATTGATGATGCTTAAGTCCTTGATATAAAATGGCGTAGTATTTGCATAACCTATGTACCTCCTCCTGTATACATTTTTTTTGGTGGCTGGCCGTTATGGGGAACCCTTGACCTTGTTGTTATAAGGCCACACTCTAACCAACCCCCAGTCATCTCTAGATTACTTAAAATACCTAATACAATGTAAATGTTATGTAAATAGTTGTTATGCTGATTGTTTAGGGAATAATGACAAGAAAAAAGTGTGTTCAGTACAGATGCAAATTTTTTTCTTTTAATTTTTTAATTGACACATACTGATTGTACGTATTTATGGGGTACAGCATTACATGAATACAATGTATAATATTAAAAACAGGATAATTAGCATATTCATCATAGAAAAAATTTATCATTTCTTTGCGATGAGAACATTCGAGCTCCTCTCTTTTAGCCAATTGAGAACATACAAGAAATTATTGCTAATTATAGATGCCTGGCACTACTGCAGACCATTAGAACTTATTTTTTCTATCTAGCTGTGATTTTGTATCCCATAAGCTAAAGAATAAATACTGAGTTAGAAGATTAGAGGAAAAATATTTATCAGAGAAGCAGATCTTTGCTATCATAGGCATAGACCTAATTCCTATAGCAACTATAAAGTAAGGTTGGAAAAAGACCAAGTGGCATTTTATTTAGATGAGTATCTTTCAGGTGTCAGAGCTTCATGCTTAGAGGTAAGGTCTTGTATCCAAATATTCTAGAGTGAGAGCTGCTTACCCTTCCATTAGGACTGTATTGAGCAACTTCACATGCAAAATTTTTTTTCAAATATTTTTGATCCACGTTTGGTTGAATTCAGGATGCAGAACCCACTGAGTCAGAGGGCAGACTGTACTTCCGTGTTCCAGCTAGTCCCACCTTCTCTAACATTTTAACCGACGTGAGAGGGACTAGCTTTACAGTATGAGCTTCATATTCTTTATCTTTCAAACATTATTAGCTGTTGCTACTTAGATTATAAACCTGTGAAGATCAACTTTCTCAAAGAACTAAAAGCTTGCTTCATCTCAGAACCAAAGAAACAGATGTACTTCTCTGTGTTCTCTTTCTCTTTCTGCTTCTATAAAAGGTGCACTGCCTTTTATTCTTTCTTTTTTTTTTTTGGCTATGCTAATTGCAGTGTTTTTTCTTTCTTTCTTTTTTTTTTTTTAGCTTTTCTTACAAAAACATCTCAGTATTGCATAATTTGCAGTTTTCATTTCGATGGTTTTGAAAGAGCAAAAACTTAGATCGTTTTCCAAGTGTCTTATAAAGAGCTCTATTTTTGTATCACGAACATGATAATGAATTCAAGGGATATGTTTTAAGCAAATAGAATTTTTTTATATTGTATAAAGCTCATCATGAGAACATATTAGGACATTTGAACCCTCAACCATTCAGGTGTTTGTGTAGGTGGGGGTGGAGGAGTGCTACCCAGTAAGAGCGTGTTCTGAAGCATTAAAAGCAGACTTGAGATTAGATAAGATTAGATTAGAAAGCAGTTGAATTTTTCAAAGTATACATAGTTTATACTGTAGTAAACCGGGACCTCTGCTTTACAAATCCAAACGAAGTAATTTTGAACCTGGAAAATTGATGTAATAGAAAGGAACGGCAAACCTTAACATCTGAATGCTTTTACAATAAGCTTTATTAAGCCTCTACCAAATACCTCATATTAGAATGCTTAGATTTAGGATATTTATCCTAAGACAAGGGGAACCATTGGAGAATTTTAAATGAGGAAAGAGCTTGTTTGGATTTGCATTTCAAATAGTGTTGTAGTCTAGCAGAGGGAATTACGGAGGCTGATATGAGGTTGTAGTGGGGTGAAATAATTATAGGGAGAGACTATAATTGTTTTATAGGGAAGCTGTTATTGCGTTAATCATGTGAAGAAATGATTGGGGTCAGAACCTTGTGGCAGCGAGGATGGAGAGAATAGAGCAGGATCAGGAAGTAGTTAGGAGGGAGAATTATTGGGGCTGAGTAAGCTAATGTTTCCAGTCTATACGAGAACAATTACACATCTTGTATTCATTACTGCACTTCCTCTACGCAACATGATTGGTGTCATCTCCTCATTTGACAGGAAGGAATGCTTGGAGCAATTAAATAATTGAGAACATGCAGCTAATAAGTGATAGAACTCAAGTTGACACCCAGTTCAACCTCCAATGCCAATGCTCTTTACACCACACCACTACTATACTGCAACTATTAGACCACATTGCCACCTCAGGAATTGGGGACAAGGGAAGTGGGGAATGAAAGGAGAGGAGGATTCTCAGATAGGGTGGCTGAGTCAATAGTGGTATTTGTCACAGAGAGAAGAATACATCAAGAGGAGAGCAGCCAAGCGATGGAGTTTTAGTTCTGAACATTTTGGGTTTGAGGATCTGTGAGAAGACCATTAAGAGACACCTTCTAATAGATATGTACATATGGGGCTCAGGAGAGAGGTTTAGCTGGAGATAAAATTTGGACTCATCAAATAAGGACGAATAGCCCAGGGAGAATGTGTGGAGGAGAGTGTAGTGACGAAACCTGGGGAATACCAATCTTTATTAAAGAGTATGCCAAAGAGGACAGAACAAAGGGCTAGATAATGTGGAAGAATAGCGTGAAACTGATATAAAGAATTCAAGGAGGACAAAATTTCAGGAGGAGTAGGAAATCCTGTAGAGATGTTAATTAAGAGAGACTAAAAAGCATTCTTTTAGATTTGGCAAGCAGGCAGTCAGTCATTGATGACTTCTTTCTAGTTAGAATGAAATAGTTTTATGATAATCCTGAGTCAGGATCAAGTTTATCTTGTCATTATTCAGGTATAAGGCTAGTCATTTTTCTCTTTTGAAATCCTGTGGTTGTAGTGGCAGGAAGCTGGAGGTTTCTTCAATGCTGGTTGCCTCTAGGAAGAGGAAGTGGGTGGCTGTTCTGGACTTCACCGAATACCTTTTTCTACTTTTTAAATTTTGAACCATGAGAATGTTATTACTTACTTAACAAAACTAAAAATAGTTCTAAGAAAAATACAGCAGTTATTTCTCTGTTGTATGGTGCTATGATCATCATTATTGTTCAAATGATGTTTTCATTATTCTTTGTTTACACATCTGTCCCTTTTTAGATTGCAGGCTTCTGGAGTGCAGCGCATCCCACTGTGTCCCACTGTGTAGGTTAAGGGCCCAGAATATAATGGGTGCCAGTCACTGTTTAATAAATTAAAAAGCCTTCTTGGTTATACAGTTTTTAAGGAAGATAAGATGTCCCCTGTAAAATACTAGCTTAATATGACATAGAATAAGGTTTAATCCTGGGAATGGCACCGTCTTTGCCTTTTGTTTGTATTGTGGGTAGCCTGGTTCAAATGCCCTACCATCTCTTACTGTCCTTATTCTGGGGAGCAGATGGTAGCAGCAGGAACCATTGCCTTAGTAACCTAAGTGAGGTGTGGCAAACATGCCTGCTGTCTGCAGTTTCAAAATTGACTGGGATGGTATGACACCATTTTAGAGGGGGCCCCTTAGGCGGGAACCTTGAAAGCAGCATGTCTGTGGCTAAGCACCACTGTTGCTGGCATAGGCGCCTAGGAGGTACTTACGGATAATTGTTCTTTCCAGCTGTAAAATAAAGACTCTTAGATATTCTCTGTGTTTTTCTTTGCCAATTTTTCTTCATTCCGCATGTCAAATATGTATTTTTACTTTAAACGATATTAGTAAAAAATAGAGGGGGGTTAATTGCTAGAGTATCTAAACCAGCTTTTAAATGGATTGAAGGCTATCAGAAGGTTTTGAGTAAACTGTTGATATTTTGTTTGGAGTTATAATTCTCTGACAAAACCCAAGTTTGCTTTTTTATTTTTATTTTATTTTTTGGTGGGTGGATGGTATGGGGATCCAAACCCTTGATCTTAGTGTTAATAACACCAGACTCTAACGAGCTGAGCTAACCAGCCAGCCCCCAAAACCCAAGTTTGAATTTAAGGTAAATGAGAAGTGGTTGAAAATTTGCTGTAATGGAGTGAAATTTAAGAAAACGATAAATATGTGAAGTTTATTAAGTGATTATTACCTTTGTAAAATAGAGCTGATACCTATGAGTTATACTCATGTGTATTAGATGATTGAGATAGAACTGCTTTCAATTCAACAGAAAATTTGGTAATAGTAAATAAGTTTTGTGAATTTTTCTCCCTAGGAAGATAAGAAAATTGAAGAAGTAAGGTTGAAAACAGGCAATACAGAATTCTTTTTTAGCCTTCTCTTCTATTGTGTGTGTGTGTGTATGTGTGTGTGTGTGTGTGTGTGTTTAGCTTTATATAAATTAGAATATTCTTCCTGACCTACTTTTGAGAGGTTCTAATTTTTTTAAAAAATAAAATGTTATGATTTCCCAATTCAACATTATAATTTTACTGCAGGATAAATAAAGAAGAAAACGGAGAAGGAGCAAAGCATTGATTACAAATGTCTTAATAATGAGCAAATGTGGCAGGAAAAAATATATTAAGACAAATCTAAGGTAGGTGAATACATGTTTTTCTCTTCTTTTGAAAGTTCTACTTGGAGAGCTTAAAGTTAAAATGATGAGTTGATTTATATATTTGTACAAATACATATATGTATATTTATGTGTGTGTATATATGTGTATTATAATAATATATACTCAAATTATTCAGCCATTCAATTAAGGCATTGATCTTCTAGCATGTACTGTACTAGGCACTGTAGGGTGTAAATGGATATTAACATTTGGCTTATGCTAAATGCTAGCCTTTTCAGTTAGAAAGCAGACCATCTATAAGGATGTGGACAGTTCAGTGGAATTGTGGAATTAGAAGACTTCCCAGAGTTTTATTCTTCCTCCTTGCCTTTAGGCTATATTTATGTCTAACTTTGTAAAACAGGAGAAAGTCTCTACCAATGTTTTACAGAAATCCAAATAGAATTTTCCAAGTTTTCTTTTGGTTAATTTAGGAGACTTCCTATTTCATCAGTTGGATCTAGCTCTAAAGAGAAAATAAATTTTCTATGACATCTTTTGTACAGCTGTTTAAAAATAGAAAATAGAAACAACTTTAATTTCTTTTCTTTTCCAATTGGATTCTGTGTTTAGAGGAGGTGAAAAAATTTTTGCAAGGGTAACACATTGCTCTGCAGTACAGCTTATCTTTGCAAATTGTATACAACTAAGATTTTAGAAGTTAATTGAACACTTTTATTATAAATAAGAAACTGCTTTTGTCTTATTTTCCATTTAAATATTTTTGGTTTATATTTCTTTTTTCCTTCTTTGCTCCTAACTTATCTTTTAAGACAGTTTTCTGGGTACTCGTGATAGCATTCCTTTAAAATGTTTTTCCTTTTTCCTTTCATTTATTTCTCCTGTTTATATATCTGTTCCTGATATGTGGTTATGCCTAAATAACTTTGGTGATTAATTGCCTCTGTTTCTATAAGTATAGATATTTTTATGAATGTATTTCTTTGTATTTGTTTCTCTTTTTTTTGGCAGCTGGTCTGTATTCATTTCTTGTAAGTATATTATAGGTGTCTACCTATTGTTTGTATTATACTGAACAAATAGTACTGTATTATAGTACTTTAGTATTTTGGGGAATTATTACAGTATGATGCAGATGTTATATTATAGTCCTAGAAAATAACAGAATAAATCCTAAAAAAATAATCAAATAAATATAGTTCTACCTCCAAAAAAGTGGTTTACTCTAGAAGTCTTTAAAAACTGTTTTAATGGAAGATTCTGTTTTTTTAAACAGTTACATTAACATTTTTTTAAGTTGGATCCCAATATATTCAGAACATGTTGGGATAATATTTGCTTTTCTATCAAAGGAGGGAAAGGTCTGCTAAATAATATAAAAGAGATTTCAGAAGAAATATTTTAAAAGAATATGGCTATTCTTCTTTATCATTTATAAGTTTAAATATCCCCATTTTAGCAACTCCTTGTCTGGTTTTTAGAATTGTAGAACCAAATATTTGCCAGTATTTTGCTTGCTGTTAGTTCATGGTGCTTAATAGACTTTTTTATTTGTTTTAGTTGTTTATTGTTTTATTTTTAAATATTCTGCAATTTTTTTTTTTTTTTGGCGCTGGCCAGTGTGGGGATCTCAACCCATGATCTTGGTGTTATAACATTGGGCTCTAACCAATGAGCTAACCAGCCAGCCCCCAAATATTCTGCAATTTATAATTGCTAATTGGTTCTATTTCTCTCTAATAATGATTCTTGTTTAAGATTAAAATACTACATAATTAATTAATTTTAAGATGACTCTATTTTAATACAACTATGTTTAATATTTGGCTGTTATAGAAAATGAGATTTGGGGAAATTCATTCTATGATGCATCTCTTCAATTTTAGTATATTTAGCCATAAAATATATAGTGAACAGTGCAGGATTATAATGGATCTTTCTTACTCATTATAAATAAATTCAGTGTGGAGCATCTGAGGCTGATTTACAGATGTTAATGTTGTATGTATAACATTTACAGCTGAGTTCTGGGTCCTACATATCCTGCTGAGATAATGCTTAAAAATGCCTAGTGTAGGGCCTGACTCATGTTGAGCACTTAAATGTTAGTTGAATCTTCTGTCCCTGGGTCCTGTCCTGGGGGTTGGTTTTTTGGTGGGTTTGGGAGGTCGTACTGGAGAGCAGAATAAACTTGCTTGAAAATGATTGGGCATATATTTTAAATTGCTAGTGTTACTTTTCTGTAGATAATTTTTACCTTCAAATAAACTGATTTTAGTACCAAACTTTTATTGAGTAACGTACTGAGCATCATACCAGATACTCTGGAAAAATACAAATGGCATAAAATTAGAGTCCATACATCCAGTATGAAAGACAAAACATATCTGAATGAAGATTGTGACAACAGTTGTGGCATACTCAAAAACACATCATTATTGTAAAATGTTGTTTGAACGGAAGTATTCAGGACACTAGTGTGTAAGGAACCCTGGAGACATAGTCATAAGACCTCATTTTATCCCATCATGTTGTTGATTATGCATCCTGTAGAAAGTCAATTTCTCTGAACCTTATTTTTATCACTACAGTAACATCTGACAGTTGCATAGTCTTCCAGAATGATGGAGTTTGGATGTATTGTCCTCCTAGAACTCATGTGGAAATTTGGTCCCCAATGTGGTAGTGCTGGAAGCTGTTTGAGTCGTGGGGAAGGATCTCTCATGAATGGATTAATGCACTTCCTGGGGGGTGGGGGAGTGAGTTCTCACTCTATTAGTTCCCACAAGAGCTGGTTGTTTAAAAGACCCCTGGCACCTCCTCCCTCTCTCTCGCTTCCTCTCACCATGTGATCTGCTTGTACCTGCTGCTGCCTGCTGTTTTCTGCCATGAGTAGAAGCAGCCTGAGGCCTGCACCAGATGCAGCTGTCCCAGAATCGTAAACCTCTTTTCTTTATAAATTAGCTAGTCTCAGGTATTCTGTTATAGCAACACAAAAATGGACAAGACACAGAATAATCAATTAATTGGTTTATTTAACATTTATGGTAGTTACTGTACTAGGGACTGGAAATACACAGACATCTAAGATGTGATCCCCACTTCTGAGTTGCTCACGCTAGTGTTATTACTGTGTGAACAAATGTATTATAGGCTAGACAAGTGCTATAATGGAGGCATTGCATAAAATGCTTTGGGAACTCAGAAGAAAATAACTAATTCTTCCCAAGGCTATTAGCACAGGCTTTTGAAAGATGGTGTCCTTGAGCCAGGCCTTGAAAAACTAGTAGGAATTTGCCTGTTAGACAAAGAAGGGGTAAAGGGCTTTCCAGGGAGAGGAAAGATCTGATGTAAAAGATTAGAACTGTGGGAATAAGATGTGTAGTTGGAAAAATGGCTTATTAGGAGCCTGGATTGCAGAGTGTGGGAAGGAATGGAGTGACTAGAGATGAGGCTGTAAAAGTAAAATGGGGTCACATTGTGGAAGAGATTGAATGGCAGTTTGGTTTGGTAATTGAGAATATGGACTTTGAAAAAATACCTTGTTTCAAAACCTGGCTTATGCCACTTAATACCTTTGTGGTAAGATCAGATTTTTATGTCTATGTCTCCTTTTTCTTATCTCTAAAAGAAGAACTAATTGTGTTGACCTTATAGAGTTGTTAAGGATCAAATCTACTAGGCATTTACTGCATTATAAATGGTAGTTACAGTTATAATGGTTATTATGAGTTTAGATTTTATCCTACAGTCAATAGAGACTACTGAAGAGTTTTAAGCAGAGAAGTGTTTTAAGCAGAAATATATGGTTTAGAAAGACAACTATCGACATGGATTGGAGCCAGGAGATATAGTGGTGGCAGTTGAAATGTAGAGAAGGAGACTTAATTGTTCTTTAGAAGGCAAACTTATCATACCTGGTGATGATCCTATAGGAAATGAAAGGGACGGAGTTTTAGGGGTGACACCCAGGTTTCCGGTTTGAACAACAAGGATGGATGGTGGGGTTCCATTTCCTGAGATAGGAAACTTAGGAGATAGAACGTGTGTGCAGGAAGAAGAGGAATTTAGTTTTGGACCCATTGATTTTGAGGTACCTACCGGATATTTGTTTGGAGATATGAAATAGGCATTTGGATATATGATTTCGGAATTCAGGAGAGACCTCTGGGGTAGAGATGTAGATTTGACAGTCATTTGCTTAAAGCTGGCATTTGAGTCCAGAGAAAATGATGATATTAAATAGGGAGATATTTGAGAATGAGGCAAGAAAGCTAAGCAGAGGACTGAAGATGTGCAATATTGAAGGTCAGCACTGAGTGAGGAAAAGAATTGACAAAGGAGCTTGTAGAGGAATTGTCAGAGAATTGGATGAGAACAGGAATAATGCAATATCAGGACATCAAGATAGAGTTCAAGGAGGAAGATGCTGTCAACACTTTGAATGCTGCTGAGAGATCAAACAAGATGGAACTTAAAATGTACATTGGATTTAGTGAGAGATTGATTATCTTTTCTAGAGAAGTTTTAGAGAGGCAGAAGCCAGTTTGGAGTTGTCTAGGAGTAGTGGAGAGGTGAAGAAACGGAGGTAGTCTTGGCAGTTTAGCAGTGAAAGAGAGAGGAGAGATTCAAGGGAACAGCTAGAGAAAGAGTTTTGGTCGTGTGTGTGTGTGTGTGTGTGTGTGTGTGTGTGTGTGTGTGTGTGTGTGTGTGTGTGTGTGTGTGTGTGTGTGTGTGTGTGTGTGTGTGTGTGTGTGTGTGTGTTTGAGATAGAGTTTAAATCTTGACAGGAGGAAACCATTAGAGACGAGAGAGTAAACCATGGTATAGTGCTCCTGAAGTGGGCAGAGAAGGGCATGGGATCCAGAGAATAGATATAGGAATTTCAGAGCAGGGAGAAGGCAGGAGGCAAGAGAAAATGGGGACTATAGATGTAAGTGGGTTGGTTGATTGGTGGCAGGATGTTGAGGTAGTTTGCATTAGAAACAGGAGGCAAGGTTTTATGTCAAGAGTAAATCAGGGATTTGGGAAGAGGGAAAAAAATTGAAATGGTTGTGGAAAATGGGAGAGTAAACTCACTAGGGAAACTCAGTAAGATCGTTGCCCATCTGAGGATGAAAACCGTGAATTCAATAGCTTTAACAATATTCTTTTATAATTTTTTCAGTACTGTCAGCCTTGGTGCAGGCCTAGAGGAGACAGAGAGTTGGTTTTATCCAAGATTGGTTTTTACCAAGCAACAAAAGGAAAGGGGACAGTAGAATTTAGGGTATTGGGAAACAGTAGTTAAAATGAGAAACCATGTAGCTGAATAGGGTAGGAAATGAAGAAAGGATAAGGCTGTTGGAAAGGGAGAAAGTGGTCCAGAGATCTCAGTGTGGTGAAATAGCATGTGTGATAGGAGTTATAAAGGCAGGGGATAAGCTAGAAGGATAGGATGTTGAAGTCAGAGTGAGATGTTGGAATTAATTGTTTCAGAGCTGGAGTAGTTTTGCCTGCCGACAAGGTCTGTTGTGTGGCCAACTACTCAAGGAGATGGCTGAAGTGTCATAGAGAAAGTCATTGATCTGAGGCAACAGGGTGAGGGATGGGTCCTTAAATGTTGAATAGACACGGAATGGTTGAGGAAAGCTTTTAAGGGCCAGAGTCCTCAGTTTATATCCTGGAGGTGTGTAGAAGATGAGACAACCAATTACCTTAAGCCTCAATAAACAAAGGTTTTTATGAGGGAGTAGAAAAGGAAAAGCTGGGAAGCAATAGTGGGGAACAAAGAGCATGTCATGTCAACACTCTGATCTTGAAGGGGTGTGGGAGGATGAGCCCTCTTGAGAGGGCTGTACGGGGGCTTTGGGAATTCCAGACAACACATTGAAAAGGTTTGAAAGGAGAATAGGATTGAGGGATTGTGTTGTGAGGGGAAAGGAAGCACTAGTTATGAGAGTGAAGATGCAATATGGAAGGGGCTTATATCTTGGAAACAGGAATGTGAGGTGTTAATGGACATTGTCTTAGTCCATTTTCTGTTGATGTAATGAATACTTGAGACTGGGTAATTTATAAAGAAGAGAAATTTATTTCTTATAATTCTGGAGGCTGGGAAGCCCAAGATCGAGGGGCTACAACTGATTAGGGCCTTCTTCTAGTGGAGACTCTGTAGAAGTCTAGAGGTGACTCAGGGCATCACATGGCAAGGGGGCTCACAAGAGAGAGCCAAACTGGCTTTTTTACAACAGACCCACTCTTGTGATAACTAACCCACTCCTGTGATAACCCATCCATGAATGGATTATTCTATTCATGAGGGGAGGGCCCTCATGACCTTATCACCTCTTAAAGGCCCCACCTTTAATACTATTACATTGGGGATTAAGTTTCAACATGAGTTTTGAAGGGAACAAACATTTAAACCATAGCAGATGTGATTCTGGGACAGGTGCAGGGGCATTGCGATTCAGTTACTGCTTAGGAAGAGGCCCAGTATCTGTGATTTATGATCTTCGGAGTAGATGGCAGCAATTGTGAGGAAGAGCAACTCAGCTGCTTGGTCCAGTGTTGGGATAGGAGGTTATGATGGATGACGCCAAGTGGTCATCTGGCAAAGAGGATGAATGGAGGTGACTGTTGACCTTCCATTTCTGCTTTTTTTCACCGTGAGGCGCAAGGCCTCAGAGCATCCTGATTTGGCTGATGTTTAGCTTTGTGAGGTATGTCTTTTGCAGCTGACCTGGGTCTGACTGACATATGACACGTGATTATAGCCTTTGGAATTTGAGTAGATGGTAGTACTCTTGACTAAAAGGAGGACTATAAAGGAAGGGGCAGGCGTCTATGAAAACTCCGGTTGAGATGCTCAACAGGAAGGAAGTGTGCATAAATACAGATTTGGGGCCATCTGAATATAGGATTGAAGGAGCCGTAGTATGTAGATTGTTCAAAAGAAAAGGGCAAAGGATTGAACTCTGGGAAATACCCAAGAGAAAAAGAGACTACTTAAGATGATTGCATTAGATAGTATATTTAAAAACACTTCCATGTGTAAAACATTTTGAAATCTGTTTGACAACTTATAAAGTCTTTTATTATATCTCAAAAAGTGAGTCCTGAATAGTTCTATTTTTTAAGCATTAAAACTTTTTATTTTGATGGTAGTCTTCTTGGATTCTATTATACATAACCTTCTATCCTTAAAGTAGACTGTATTAATCTCTTTCTGATGCTTATAATGCAATACCTGGAACTAGGTGATTTATAAGGAAACAAAATTTATTGCTTAGGGTTTCAGAGGATGGGAAGTTTAAAGTATAGGGAACACATTTGGTGAGGGTCTTGGTGGTGGTAACAGTGACACAGGGGTCTCTCATGGCAGAAAATAGCAGAGCAGTTCTCACTGCTCTCCTTTTAAAGCCCTCAGACAGGTATTGTTTAAATCCTGTCATTTAATTGCGTTTTGTTTAGATGATTTAAATATCTTTTGATCATTCTCTTCTTCAATGTTAGTTGGAGGTTTAACATGGCATGATTTAGCTTCTTTCTCTTTCTCGCGGGCATTTTTGTTTTAATGCTGGGTTTTGCTCTTTCTTGTGTTTGTGATAGTGGTCATCATTATTCAGATTCCAGATGAAGGACTCCCTTGAGGATTTCTTGCAGGGCTGGTTGTGTGGTGGTGAACTCCCACAACTTTTGTTTGTCTGGGAAATACACTATTTCTCCCTCATTTCTGAAGGAGAGCCTTGCTGGGTAAAGAATTCTTGGCTGGCAACTTTTTTCTTTTAGTATTTTGAATATATCACTCCACTTTCTTCTTGCCTATAGGGTTTCAGTTGAAAAGTTTGCTGTTAGTCTGGTGGGGGCTTCCCTATAGGTGACTTGATGCTTTTCTCTTGCTGCTTTTAGAATTCTCTTTTTGTCTTTGAGCTTTGCAAATTTAACTATAATGTGTCCTGGGGAGGATCTTTTTGGATTGAATCTGGGGACCTTTGGGCTTCCTGGATCTGAAGGTCTGTATCTCTCCCTATACCTGGGAAGTTTTCTGTTACTATTTCCTTGAACAGGTTTTCAATACCTTTTCCTTTCTCCTCCCCTTCTGGAATACACACAATTCAGATGTTAGAGCACTTGAGGTTGTCTGCTATCTCTCTTAGATTTTCCTCATTATTTTTAATTCTTTTTTCCTTTTTTTCTGTCTGCCTGGATTATTTTGAAAAGACCATCTTTGAGATCTGAAATTCTTTCTTCTGCTTGCCCTACCCTACTGCTCAAGCTCTGTGTTGTGTTTTTTATTTCATTGAGTGAATCTTTCATTTCTAGGAGTTCTGCTACACTCTTTTTTAAGGTATTAATCTCTTTGTAAATTTCCTCCTTCATATTCTGTGTATTTTTTCTTGTTTCATTGTGTTCTCTAATTGAGTCTTCATGCCCATGACCAGCATTATTAATCCTTTCATGAGGCATGGTCCTCAGAATCTAATCACCTCTTCAAGGCCCCACCCTTCAGTTACCATAACAGGATTTCCCACCCTCTTAACAGTCACAGTGGGGATCAAGCTACTAACTAATACATAAAACTTGGGGAACACAAGCCATTTCATATACTAATCATAATTAACCTTTTCCTGATTATTTAAGATAGTTCTTGTAGATATAATTGTTGAATTGTAACTCACAAATCTTTTTTTTTTAACACATATTTCTTGAGTATAAAAAACTAGGCAAATTTATCCTATATGGACCCAAATTGCCACACACTTAGAATTCTTGATCTGTTTATTATAAACTACATAGTGTCCCCCCCTTATTGTCACCTGTCACTTCTTATATCCAGTATATTTAGAAACCAGATAAATTAGAATTTTATTTGAAATAAGAATAAATGGTTAATGTGTGAACCAGGAGAGGTTCTGTTCATTTTAGAAGTTTTAGGCCATTTGTTTTGCGCATTTATAGGTAACTTTTGCTTATTGTCTGGTTCTTCACTGAATTCTATATTAATATCAAATAGTTGAAACTTTATACAGTACAGATTGACTCCATAGATACTGAAAGACCTGGAGTAGAGGAGGCATATGAGTGAGATGGTATTTTTCCATCTCTTTTTAGAGTATTAATACATTTTCTAGAGTATTATTGAAGACTTTTTCTAATATGGTTCCATCCAACCTTTCTAGCCCTGCTTCTACCAGTCCTACTCTCTCTTCTCCCCACTCTAATTAGACTCCTCTACCCAGCACCCAGATTTTTACTCCAGTCAGCTATTCTGTTTCCCAGACACACTTTGTATTTTCCTTCTGCTCATAGTCCACCTTTCCTTTTCTACCTGGTGAAATCCTACTCATCCTTAAATATACAACTCTTAGGGCCCCATCCTTGGGCAGACTTATTCATTCCCTCCTATGTTTTCCAAAGCATTTCACACATAACATACTTCACACAATTTAGGAAGTTACTTCGCTTGTGTTCATTACTGGTCTACCAATAAGCTAAGTGTTTCTCAAGTCTTAATATGCATCGGAGTCACTTGGATATAAAAAATTAGGTCCCCCAGAAAGTTTGATTCAGTAGGTTTGGGGCTGAGGCTGGGAAAATGCACTTTTTAAAACAAGTACTTTAGTTAATTCTGATGCAGATTGTCCACGGACTATACTTTCAGAAAACAAGGACCATCTAGTTAATGGATTCCTTCAGGGCAAGGGCCATGACTTGCCCACTTTAGGTGATGCTAAATGAATGTTTCTAAATTGAATAGAGTTTACTGGGGAAGGCGTTTCAGCATGTAATTTTTGAGTTAAGACTCAAGTTGTTGGCAGGACCTTAAGAGAGCTTTTAACAAAGGTGTAAAATATAGCACATTTCTTAGGTTGTTTCCAAAATGCTCCTGCTAGGGTATGCACTGTGGAAAATCGATTCATCTGGTGGTCAAATACTTTTGGAAAATGCTGCCTATTGTATCTGTGCCCTCTATCTTTCTCAAGATACACTAGCGTATTCCACCTTCAGAGATATTCTGCAGTAAGAAAGCCCTCTTAATCTCAGATATTTAAAATGTTTTGACCAAGCATTCCCCCTACCCTCTTTTCCTGGATATTGCTTTTTCATATCCTGCAGAACTAATGTTCTGAGGTATTCTCTTTGGGAACTGCTCACATAAGCAAAAGTAGAGCAGTAGGAATTAGCAGATGTGCATGATGATGACCGGTACTTACCTAGAATTGGAGATGCTGTGCTGTGAAATAAGAAAAGAGATAACGGAATTGGGGAATATTAAGGGAATGGTATTTTGCCATGGTAGGCTATAGGTTTTTATTTTGGTATAATTGTTCTAAATTGTTACGGCCAGTTATGAGTATTAAAATGATTTTGTAGTATAGACTATAGCAGACAGGTTTGAGAATGGTAGGCTTGGATTCAGGTAATAGCTATTGAAATGCAAAAGAAAGTACTATGTGAAAGAGTAGATGAAGGATCTATGGGACCTGGTGCCCAATTAAATCTGGGAACACAATTTAGACATTTAAATTCAAAGTTCTAGGTCACATGGGGGATAATCATAATTTGAGGTAAAGGGCATGCTGACAGTATTGATCTGGTCATCACATCTTGGGCATAAGTGGTAATGGTGAGCTTTATACTTCACGAATATGAATAACCAATAAAATTTTTTTAAAAAGTTCTAAGGGGGACTTCATACTTTTTGGATATATGAGGGTACTTCTAAAAGTTCATGGAAAAATAAGATTAAAAGATATTATGAATGCTCATACTGGCCAGCCACCAAAACAAACAAACAAACAAAAAAAGATTATATGAATCTTTCTATGAACTTTTTGAAGGCCCCTCATATATTTAGACTAGTAAGGTGAAAAAAACACATTACATTATTGACAATTGAAAAGATGTACAGCTGCAGGGAGTAGTTCTTACAAGTAAGTTTTTAAAATTTAATTATTTTGTTTGTATTTTATATTTTCCTTTAACAGGATGAAATTTATTATAATATGGTTTACCTTCCAGAAAGACTTCATATAGAATCATTAACTTAAGTTAAATTCTTAGACAAACTGAAATCGTGTCAAAAGTTTACCTGGAAAAATTAGATTCTCCTCTTTAAATAACTGAGGAACTGCAGGGCAAGTGGTCAATTCTTAGTGATTCAATTTGTTTGGGAGGCTTATTTATCAGAAACTACTTAGTGCTAACAAAGCAAGACACATTTTTATATTATAACACATTTAATTTAGAAAATGGAGAAAGTCTTTCACACTACATCATAATATGAGTATAAAGCAGGTATATTAGGTCTTGAGGATCATAGAATATTTATATTTTTCCTATAAAATAGAACACCTAACTTTATCCCTCATTTACACTAAACAGAATGCTTAAAATAATTATCAAGGAGACTTTATTACAATATTTTTTTAAGTTTTAAAATAAGCTAATTTCATAAAATATTTTGCAGTGCTTCCTTGGTAATGTTCACATTCAGTGAGCAGAGAAGGTGCCTTAAGTTTGGAGAGTTAGCACTCTGCTACTGAATCTATTCTTGAAAAAATACGAGAGTACTTTAGAAAGTTCAGGGAGAAAATAGAGTTGAAAGGTAGTTCAAATCTTTCCGTGAATTTTTTCAAGTACTCTCGTAAAATAATGTAATTGGATGTCAAAAATGAATATCTGAAAGCTAGGCAAAAACCATTATTTCCAGATACTTCAGATAGGGTCTTAACACTCTTCCTTTTTATTGTCTTTTCAGACAAATGACCACGGAAATAATTGAATCCCAGCAGGATGGAAGTATAACACATTCTGTGGCAGAGAGTGAATCTGCTCATATGCAAACTCAGGCTGGTCAAAATTTAATCCCTACTTTAGCTCAGGTAGGCAATAGGCAGGCACTAATGAAAGTTAAAATATATGGAAATGAGAATTATTTCCATTCTGTTTTTTTGCAGTTTATCTTAAATTTCGCATGTTCACTGGTTATCAGCCGTCCTTACTGATTTGATTCTGAAGAAAAGATACATATTGTAGTTACATTTGCATTGTAACAGACACTTGGCAGTGCCCCATGTCTACTACCACCACCAGTATGCGAAGGAAAAACAAAAACCCCTCCATTATATGTAATCCTCAAATTATTACTTGAGAGGGTTGCTAATTCCAAATTCATACAGTTCTAATATTCTCAGATATAAAGATGGCAGAAATCTTACATTTATTCGGTATGTATTTGGCTTGATTCTTTTCAGTTTGGTCTTAAACTGAATTGGTTTCATTCCCAGAGCACCAGTGTCAATTAGTGCCAATTTTTCAGCTCCTAAAATTTATTTTTGAGGTATTTATAAAAATGTGTGGTAAATGTCAGTGGTTGCCAGGATTTCAGGGGATGAAGGAGGGAGGAGAGGAGAGAGGGATGAATAGGCAGAACACAGAAGATTTTTAGGGTAGCAAAACTATTCTGTGTGGTTAATAACATGAGATTATGTATTAGGCAAAACCCATAGAACTATACAATACAAAGAGGGAACTTTAATATAAAATTAAGTAAATAATAATATATTGATATGGATTCATAATTGTAACAAATGTACCACACTAATGTAACAAGTCAATAATAGAAATTGTATATGGGGATGGAAGGAAGATTTGGAAACTACCTGTACTTTCTGCTCAATTTCTCTATAAAACTAAAACTGCTATAAAAATAAAAAACAAAAATACGTGTGGTAAAAACAAACATTTATTAATTAGTTTCTCAAATATTTATTGAATACCTATTTTGTCTAGGCATTATTCTAGATGCATGGGGATTTATAGTTCCCAACCTTAAATATCTCATGGGTAGTGGGGTAGACAGGTATTTTAACAGTAATTGCAATTATTTTCTCCAGGCTCATCCATATTGCTGCACATGGTAGAATGTCATTCTTTTTTATGGCTGAGTAGTATTCCATTATGTATATATACCACAATTTCCTTATCCAGTCATCCATCAATGGACATTTAAGTTGGTTCCATCATCTGGCTGTTGTAAAGAGAGCTACGGTAAACGTGGGAGTGCAGGTATCTCTTTGACTTGATGATTTTCAATCCTCTGGATATATCCCCAGGAGTGGGATTGCTAGATGATATGGAAGTTCTATCTGTAGTTGTTTGAGAAACCTCCATACTGTTCTCCGTAATTGCTGCACTAATTTACAGTCCCACCAACAGTGTAGGAGGGTTCCGCTTTCTCTGCATCCTCGTCAGCATTTGCTATTCTCTCAGAGTGGTTTTTATTTGCATTTTGCTGATGATTAATGATGCTGAGTATTTTTTCATATACCTGTTGGCCATTTGTATGTCTTCCTTTGAGAAATGTTGATTCAGCTCCTTTGCCCATTTTTTAATCGGCTTATTTGTTTTTTTGCTGTACGCACTCGGTAGAGTGCTGCGCTGGGAGCGCAGCGACGCTCCCGCCGCGGGTTCGGATCCTATATAAGAATGACCAGTGCACTCACTGGCTGAGTGCCGGTCACGAAAAAAAAAAAAAAAAAAGTTGTTTGAGCTCTTTGTATATTCTAGATATTAATCTCTTGTTGGATGTGTAGTTTGCAAATATTTTCTCCCATTCTATAGGTTGTCTCTTCACTCTGTTGATTGTTTCCTTTGCTGTGCAGAAGCTTTTTAGTTTGATATAATCTCATTTGTTTATTTTTTCTTTTGTTTTCTGTGCTAAGTGAAACAACCCAGGTACAGAAAGAGAAATACCATGTGTTCTCATAACCGGAGCTGAACCATAAATAAATAAATAAACAATAAAGATAGAGAAAGAGAAAGAAACAACAATCACAGTAATACACTGAACTTTTAGAAAGAGAGAAAAGAACTGGTTACTAGAGGTGGAAAAGGGGAGGGGAGGGGGAGATGGAGGGGGGCTTATGAGGAATTGGTTAACAGACACAAAGAATGATTGCGTATTGCAGTGATCAAAAAGCTAACTATCCTGATCTAATCATCACACATTGTACACAGTTATTGAAAATCAACGTTGTACCTCACATGTATGTGTAATAAATTATCTAATAATAATAATAATAATAATTGCAAAGCATAAGAAGTGCTGTGTTAGGTACAGAATGAATAAGACATACAGAGGAGGAGCAGCCAGTTGACCAGGAGTGCTTTACAGAGGATTTGTCATTTGAGCTAGTCGTAAAGGGTGAGTAAGAGTTTGCTGGGTAGATAAGGGTACGGAAGCATATTCTAGGCAGAGAGAAGTGTGTGTACAGAGGCACAAACTTAGAGTAATGGGATATTCAGGGAACTACAGGCATCTAGTTTAACTGAAGCCTAGTGTCTGGACTTGAAAGTTGAGCTGATAAAGGTAAGTAGATAATTGCATACATTTGAGAGTTTAGGGTATCCTATACTAGAAATAATCTTGAAGTATTTTCAGATGCTCACTGTGTTTAGAACACTAGTAGCCATGTGGAGGTGGGATTGAAAGTCAGCGAGCTCAGTAGTGGGGCACCATTAGGGTGCCTGGTGGAGTCATGGTAGTGTGGGATGCAGAGGAGTAGTGAGATTTTAGTGATATACTGGAGAGGGAATAAAGAGGACCCCATGGGTGACTGGAAGGCCCAGAAGGAACACCAGGTACTTCCTGGATTATCTAAGGCCAGACTGATTCCTGTGAGATCTCTTCTTTTGCAGGAGTGGGGCCAATCACCCAGCCTGCTTTTCTTTCTCCTTTCAGGCTGCCAATACCCACTCATTCCCTGGAGGTTTTCTATGAGTATTCTGTGGAGTTGCGTGTCCCTAGCAACACCCTTCTTTGTTATCCTGGAAGACAGGTGTGCAGTTTTGCCTTAAAAAAAATAAAAGCACAACCTGTTTCTTGTTTTTTAAAAAAGTGCATGTTTATTGTGAAAAATTAACAAAATAAATATTATTAAAAAGAACATAAAAACTGTACATAATCTTAACATCTAGAGATTTAATTGTCGTTAACATTTTGATATACGTATGTTCTTTAGTCTTTTTATCTGTGTGAGTATAATAGAATAGATGTCATACATATTTTTCATGAATTTGGGATCTTCCAGTGTTCTCATAACTATGATTCGTGATCTATAATTCCGCCTTTCTTTGCTGAAGTTGTAGTTGAAAGCAAATCTTCCTTATGATTCCACTTCCCTCCCTTTAGGTACTAGTTCACTAACTTCTACACATACCTTTTTCCCCAGACTTCTGGGCTTGCACAGTCAGAACAATAGATCTCAATTGTCTAAAGATGATAATCTGCAATTCTGAGGCCCTTCAGGCTGGGTGACACCCAGCTCTGTGAGTCTCAGAAGTTGCTAAGAGATCAACTAATAACAAAGTCTAAAAATTAGCCTTCATTATTTGAGGTTTTGGAATTGAATAGGATTTCAGTGGACAGAAACTAGGTTTTAGAAGGTTAGAGAATAAAAGGAGAAGAAGTGGAAATTGGAAGGATAGATTCTTCAGGAAATTTGTCTATGAGATAATAGAGAAAGGTGGGTTGTGAGACAAGAGAGTAAGAACTGGGGGAAGTTGGAGATGTTTTGAATAAAACAGAAGAGGTAGATAGAGACTTGTGAGAAGGCTTAATCAAGAAACTAGAAAAACCCTATGGTTTCCATTTATAATGCTTCTTTAAAAATCTCAAATATATCAGATGTTGATATTTGTTAAATATGGATAGCAAGTTGATGGATTTTTGCTGTTTTTCTGTTTCTTATTTGATTGAAGTATTTGTTCAGTAAATAAACTATGGTTTTTATCTTTTACGTGATAGAAATGTAAAGAGATTAAGAAATAACTAAGAATTATCCTCTATTCCATACATAGATCATGATTTTTCAAAGTATTAGGACACAGTTCTTAGAAGTCAAAATTTTATGAGCACAATTACTAATTTAGGTTCTTGTGATATCTGAAGCTATTCAATTTATGAGCATTTGTTATTAGTATACAAGATTATGTAACTAGAAGGATTAGGAAATCAAGCTGAAATCTTTATTAACCCTATGATGTATGCCAAAAGTGATTGACTCTTTTGAACAATTCCTTTTGACATCATATTTACTTGCCACTTGTCTGATTTTTTTCAGACTTGAGGATTGTAAATTCTCAGATGTTTTAGACTTAAATTCAGTTTTTTGTAAAGAAGGATTTATAATACTTACTTTTCTTATTTACATGGTCAAAATATGATTAAACAGTATGGGAACAAAAGGTGTGACCACAAGATACAGTGGGTTTGATCCTTTGCATCTGATGTCATTTGGTATTAGTACTTTTGACTGCCTTGGCCTTTCCAGAGCTTCTGCTAATCAAAGTGTACTCTGAAAATCATTCTGTTTACAAAGATCTGAAAACCACTGAGCTTGCTCTTGGCCCTCATTCCTCTGTTCTGTTGATGGATTAAGGTGAGGTAGTGGTGCACCAGGAGAGGCTACAATTTTAAATTTTTCTATTTTGTAATTTCCCAGTGGTAAATGGAGCTTTTTCTTCTACCTGTGTTTAAAAGTAAAATCACAGTGGTGGTAATATCAAAGTTGGAAGCAGGAGTTGCCATTAACAAACCTTCAGGTGGCATATAATTGGGGATTAAATATTGTGACATGGCTTTCTTCTTGCCTGAGTTATTTTTTATGTTGGCTTATTTTTAATTGAAGCTGCTATGTGTATGTGTTGATATATAAGACTACATTCCACCCAACCTGGGAAAAACTCTTGGTGGTAAATTGGAGAGTCTATTTTAAATAACCAAGCCAGGAAGAAACCCTTTCCAGAAACCAAAGTGATGAAAAGCAAAAATACTATATATACGAGTAATTGTAAAATAGTTACATTTACATCCTCTGGAAATAATATAATCTTCAACCGTATAATGGGAAATTTAGACTTCTTTTATTATGAAAGGCTTTAGACATATACAAGAGTAAAATAATGATACAACATATATATAAACTTAAAATTATCAAGATTTTATAGCACTTGCCTCATCTATCTTCTTTTTTTTTTTCTTTTTACTGAAATATTTTAAGCAGCTCTGCAGATATCAGATACCATGTCATTTTACTCCTACTTATTCTGGGTGTGCAGCTCTTAAAAAATTATGGACTTGTAAAAATATAACCAAATGTCTCTATCATTACTAATAAAGTCAAGTATATTCCCTTGGTATAATATATAATCCATATTCACATTTCCTCATTTATCTAAAAAATACGTGATCTGTTCTGAAAGCAATAGTGATAACACCTTGGAACTGTTCTTGTTCCAAGTCACTCAGGAATTGATAACACTGCCATGAAGATTTAGGTGGGTGAGGTAATCCAGACAGAGCCATTGGAAAGGACGTGTTTTAAAACTGGCCTTCTGAAGCATAATTTCTTATAGTTGCCATGAAGACTTAGGTCCGAGCATGACACCTTGAGTCTGGAAGCTAAGTAACTCTTCTGTGTAAATGACCAATTCTCAAGGTTTCAGCAAAGACAGAAGGGAAAGATGAAAGGAGCAGAGTTACAGGAGTCATAGAGCTGGAAGGAGACTGGAGATTGTCAGGGTGGCATACTGCATTGAGAGAATTAGTTCTCATGTAGAATTTAACCTCTCTGAGGACCTGCGTATTTTTGGAAACAAGGAGATGCTAGGGAGGAAAAGAAATCCACTAGGGAATGTTGTTCAGAGGTTATTCGCCGCTAATCTCCTTTCTTATCTTCTCCATTCTAAATGCGCACAGTGTGTAAAGAAGCACCTCAGAATAAAGTGGACCTGGCATGTGGTGAGGGACTGAAGTAGGAATGATTTAACAAGGGATACTTGGTGTTTTTTTTTTTTTTTTTTAATTTTATTTTGTCGATATACATTGTAGTTGATTATTGCTCCCCATCACCAAAACCTCCCTCCCTTCTCCCTCCCCCCCTCCCCCCCAACAATGTCCTTTCTGTTTGCTTGTTGTATCAACTTCAAATAATTGTGGTTGTTATATCTTCTTCCCCCCCCCCCGGTTTGTGTGTGTGTGTGTGTATGTGTGTGTGTGAATTTATATATTAATTTTTAGCTCCCTCCAATAAGTGAGAACATGTGGTATTTCTCTTTCTGTGCCTGACTTGTTTCACTTAATATAATTCTCTCAAGGTCCATCCATGTTGTTGCAAATGGCAGTATTTCATTCGTTTTTTTTTTTTTTTTTTTTTTTTTTTTTTTTTTTTTAATTTTATTTTGTTGATATACATTGTAGCTGATTAATGCTCCCCATCACCAAAACCTCCCTCCCTTCTCCCTCCCCCCCTCCCCCCCAACAATGTCCTTTCTGTTTGCTTGTTGTATCAACTTCAAATAATTGTGGTTGTTATATCTTCTTCCCCCCCCCCCCCCGGTTTGTGTGTGTATGTGTGTATGTGTGTGTGTGAATTTATATATTAATTTTTAGCTCCCACCAATAAGTGAGAACATGTGGTATTTCTCTTTCTGTGCCTGACTTGTTTCACTTAATATAATTCTCTCGAGGTCCATCCATGTTGTTGCAAATGGCAGTATTTCATTCGTTTTTATAGCTGAGTAGTATTCCATTGTGTAGATGTACCACATTTTCCGTATCCACTCATCTGATGATGGGCATTTGGGCTGGTTCCAACTCTTGGCTATTGTAAAGAGTGCTGCGATGAACATTGGGGAACAGGAATACCTTCGACTTGATGATTTCCATTCCTCTGGGTATATTCCCAACAGTGGGATGGCTGGGTCGTATGGTAGATCTATTTGCAATTGTTTAAGGAACCTCCATACCATTTTCCATAGAGGCTGCACCATTTTGCAGTCCCACCAACAATGTATGAGAGTTCCTTTTTCTCCGCAGCCTCGCCAGCATTTATCGTTCATAGTCTTTTGGATTTTAGCCATCCTAACTGGGGTTAGATGGTATCTCAATGTGGTTTTGATTTGCATTTCCCGGATGCTGAGTGATGTTGAGCATTTTTTCATATGTCTGTTGGCCATTTGGATATCTTCCTTAGAGAAATGCCTACTTAGCTCTTTTGCCCATTTTTTAATTGGGTTGCTTGTTTTCTTCTTGTAAAGTTGTTTGAGTTCCTTATATATTCTGGATATTAATCCTTTGTCAGATGTATATTTTGCAAATATTTTCTCCCACTCTGTTGGTTGTCTTTTAACTCTTTTAATTGTTTCTTTTGCTGTGCAGAAGCTTTTTAGTTTGATATAATCCCATTTGTTTATTTTTCCTTTGGTTGCCCGTGCTTTTGGGGTCGTATTCATGAAGTCTGTGCCCAGTCCTATTTCCTGAAGTGTTTCCCCTATGTTTTCTTTAAGAAGTTTTATTGTCTCAGGGTGTATATTTAAATCCTTAATCCATTTTGAGTTGATTTTAGTATACGGTGAGAGGTATGGATCTAGTTTCATTCTCCTGCATATCGATATCCAGTTATCCCAGCACCACTTGCTGAAGAGGCAGTCCCTTCCCCAGTGAATAGGCTTGGTGCCTTTGTCAAAGATCAGATGGCAGTAAGTGTGAGGGTTGATTTCTGGATTCTCTATTCTATTCCATTGGTCAGTGTGTCTGTTTTTATGCCAGTACCATACTGTTTTGGTTATTATAGCTTTGTAGTATAGCTTAAAGTCAGGTAGTGTTATGCCTCCAGCTTTATTTTTTTTGCTGAGCATTGCTTTGGCTATTCGTGGTCTTTTATTGTTCCATATAAATGTCTGAATAGTTTTTTCCATTTCTGAGAAAAATGTCTTTGGAATTTTGATGGGGATTGCATTGAATTTGTATATCACTTTGGGTAGTATGGACATTTTCACTATGTTGATTCTTCCAATCCAAGAGCATGGAATATCTTTCCATCTTCTTGTATCCTCTCTAATTTCTCTCAGCAGTGGTTTGTAGTTCTCATTATAGAGATTTTTCACCTCCTTGGTTAACTCAATTCCTAAGTATTTTATTTTTTTGGTGGCTATTGTAAATGGGCAGGCTTTCTTGATTTCTCCTTCTGCATGTTCACTATTGGAGAAAAGAAATGCTACTGATTTTTGTGTGTTGATTTTGTATCCTGCTACTGTGCTGAAATCATTTATCAATTCCAACAGTTTTTTTGTAGAGGTTTTAGGCTGTTCGATATATAGGATCATGTCATCTGCAAACAGGGACAGTTTGACTTCATCTTTTCCAATCTGGATGCCCTTTATTTCCTTCTCTTCTCTGATTGCTCTGGCTAGTACTTCCAACACTATGTTGAATAGGAGTGGTGAGAGTGGGCATCCTTGTCTAGTGCCTGTTCTTAAAGGAAAAGCTTTCAGCTTCTCCCCATTCAGGATGATATTGGCAGTGGGTTTGTCATATATGGCTTTAATTATGTTGAGATAGTTTCCATCTATACCTAACTTATAGAGGGTCTTTGTCATGAATGAGTGCTGAACTTTATCAAATGCTTTTTCAGCATCTATAGAGATGATCATATGGTCCTTGTGTTTGAGTTTATTAATATGGTGTATCACATTTATTGATTTGCGTATGTTGAACCAACCTTGCATCCCTGGGATGAATCCCACTTGATCGTGATGAATAATTTTTCGTATGTGTTGCTGTATTCTGTTTGCTAGTATTTTAGTGAGGATTTTTGCATCTATATTCATCAAGGATATCGGCCTGTAGTTTTCTTTTTTGGTTATATCTTTACCTGGTTTTGGTATCAGGATGATGTTTGCTTCATAGAATGAGTTTGGGAGATTTGCGTCTGTTTCAATCTTTTGGAATAGTTTGTAAAGAATCGGTGTCAATTCCTCTTTGAATGTTTGGTAAAATTCTGCTGTGAATCCATCTGGTCCTGGGCTTTTCTTTGTTGGGAGCCTTCTGATAACAGCTTCCATCTCCTTTATTGTTATTGGTCTGTTCAAATTTTCTACGTCTTCACGGTTCAGTTTTGGGAGCTTGTGTGTGTCCAGAAATTTATCCATTTCCTCCAGATTTTCAAATTTGTTGGCGTATAGTTGTTTATAGTAGTCTCGAATGATTCCTTGTATTTCAGATGAATCAGTTGTAATATCGCCTTTTTCATTTCTAATTTTTGTTATTTGAGTCTTCTCTCTTCTTTTTTTTGTTAGCCATGCTAATGGTTTGTCAATTTTATTTATCTTTTCAAAAAACCAACTTTTTGATTCGTTGATCTTTTGAATTGTTTTTTGGTTTTCAATTTCATTCAGTTCTGCTCTGATCTTAATGATTTCTTTCCGTCTGCTAACTTTAGGATTGGATTGTTCTTGTTTTTCTAGTTCTTTAAGGTGAAGTGTTAGGTTGTTCACTTGCCATCTTTCCATTCTTCTGAAGTGAGCATTTAATGCAATAAATTTTCCCCTCAATACTGCTTTTGCAGTATCCCACAGGTTTTGGTATGATGTATCATTGTTTTCATTAGTTTCAATAAACTTTTTGATTTCCTGCTTGATTTCTTCTTGGACCCATATGTCATTAAGTAGAATGCTGTTTAATTTCCATGTGTTTGTATAGTTTCCAGAGTTTTGTTTGTTATTAATTTCTAGTTTTAATCCATTGTGGTCTGAGAAGATACATGGGATAATTCCAATTTTTTTGAATTTATTGAGACTTGATTTGTGACCTAATATGTGATCTATCTTGGAGAATGATCCATGTGCTGATGAGAAGAATGAATATTCTGAGGTTGTTGGGTGGAATATTCTGTAGATATCTGCCAATTCCAATTGGTCTAGAGTCTTGGTTAGATCTTGTGTTTCTCTACTGATTCTTTGCCTAGATGATCTGTCTAATATTGACAGTGGAGTGTTCAGGTCCCCTGCTATTATGGTATTAGTGTCTATTTCCTTCTTTAGGTCTAATAGAGTTTGTTTTATAAATCTGGCTGCTCCAACATTGGGTGCGTACATATTTATGATTGTTATGTCTTCTTGATGGATCAGTCCTTTTATCATTAAGTAGTGTCCCTCATTGTCTCTTTTTATGGTTTTTAGTTTAAAGTCTATTTTGTCAGATATAAGAATAGCCACTCCAGCTCGTTTTTCTTTTCTGTTTGCATGGTAAATCTTTTTCCATCCTTTCACTCTTAGTCTGTGTGAATCTTTATGGGTGAGGTGGGTCTCTTGTAGGCAGCATATAGTTGGGTCCTGCTTTTTGATCCAGTCAGCCAGTCTGTGTCTTTTAATTGGGGAATTTAAGCCTTTAACATTAAGAGTTGTTATTGAAAGGTGTTGATTTATTCCTAGCATTTTATTGGTTGTTTGGTTGTCTTAGGTGTCTTTTGTTCCTTGCTTTCTGATTTACTGTTTGGGTTCTTTGTTTGTTGGTTCCTTAGGTTGTAGATAGTGTTTTTGTTAGCTTGTTTTCTCTTCATGAATGCCATTTTTATTGTACTAGCGGGTTTAGATTTTTCTTAGGTTTTTATGGCAGTGGTAGTTATTTTTCAGGAACCAAACCCAGTACTCCCTTGAGGATTTCTTGTAAGGGTGGTCTTGTGGTAGTGAACTCCCGCAGTTTTTGTTTGTCTGAGAAATATACTATTTGCCCCTCATTTCGGAAGGATAGCCTTGCAGGGTAGAGTATTCTTGGCTGGCAATCTTTGTCTTTTAGTATTTTGAAAATATCATCCCATTCCTTTCTAGCTTTTAGGGTTTGTGATGAAAAGTCTGATGTTAACCTGATTGGGGCTCCCTTATAGGTGATTTGACGCTTCTCTCTTGCAGCTTTTAAGATTCTCTCTTTGTCTCTGAGTTTTGCCAATTTGACTATGACATGTCTTGGAGAAGGCCTTTTTGGGTTGAATACGTTTGGAGATCGTTGAGCTTCCTGGATCTGAAGATCTGTGATTTTTCCTATACCTGGGAAGTTTTCTGCCACTATTTTGTTGAATATGTTTTCAATGGAATCTCCATTTTCCTCCCCTTCTGGAATACCCATGACTCGGATATTTGAGCGCTTGAGGTTGTCTGATATCTCTCTCAGATTTTCTTCCATGTCCTTGATTCTTTTTTCTTTCTTTTTGTCTGCTTGTGTTATTTCAAACAGCCCATCTTCAAGTTCAGAGGTTCTCTCTTCAACTTCGACAAGCCTGCTGGTTAAACTCTCCGTTGTGTTTTTTATTTCGCTGAATAACTTCTTCAGTTCAGCAAGTTCTGCTACATTTTTTTTCAGGACATTGATTTCCTTGTATATTTCCTCTTTCAGATCCTGTATACTTTTCCTCATTTCATCATGATGTCTAGCTGAGTTTTCTTGTATCTCATTCAGTTTCCTTAGAATTATCACTCGAAATTCCTTGTCAGTTATTTCAAGGGCTTCTTGTTCTATAGGATCTAGAGTATGAGATTTATTAACTTTTGGTGGTGTACTTTCTTGATTTTTTGTATTTCTGGTGTCTTTTTTTTGGTGTTTATTCATTGTGGCAGGGGGTTTCACAGTCCACCGGTTTGAGACTAATGACTAACTAGGATGTTGCTGTGGTTGCCAATTTGGTATGGCTCCCGCCGTGACTGCTCAGTTGGCCTCTAGTGTCTTGTGTGTGTGGTTGCCTCGGGTCTTGGGCTTCTCCGGGGATCCACCTTTCTGGTCAGCTTGTACTCTGCTGGGCTGGTGGATCACGTACCACATGATCTCTGTTGAGCTTTCACTTTCTGTACAGGACTTCTCCCCGTTCCGTGTACTCTGGCCCAGGCTGTTACATCGTGCAGTGGCGACCCCACCGGGTGTGTGGTTTCTGTCGAGTCTCCGCCTCCCTGGCCGCACGTCTCCCCCCTCTGTGCACACTGTGCTGGACTGGGGTGTGTCTTCTGCACCCCTCGTCTATCAGCTGGGCCTTCAAGACCCTGCTCAGCACCGCCTCGCCCAGGAAGTCTACCAGGTTTCTGCTAGGCACAGACGACCAGTCTCTCTGGGTGCCTTTGTAGCACTGTGTAGATCTTTCTCGGGTCTTGTTCACCTTTGTATCCCCCCGGTATAAACCGAGTCTAGTGCCCGCCTGCAGCCTGCTCTCCGGCAGGTTCAAGCGGACCTGGGAACTCTCCTGCCACACTATTCCCAACCCGAAATTCGTTAGGCTTTTTTCCAAACTGGTGGTCGCAGAGATGGTATCTGCCTCCCAGTAACAGGAAGTTTACTGGGGCCGGAGTCCAGGGTGTGGTGGAGTGACAGTCGGCCCGCCCGTACTTCCTAGCCCTCCCAACACTGGTCGGGACGCCCCACACCCCCAGCCCCGCCAGAGAACCGCGGAGGGAGTGGGAGAGGAGGCCGGCCCGCAGGGTCCGGAAAGCCCCGCGCCAGGCCAAGCAAATGGGTTCAGTGATGGCCAAGCAGGGCGGAGCTGCCCGCACCTGGGAAAATGGAGGCAGCACCGGGGCAGTGAGTGGCCTGGTGGTGCAGGCGGGAGCCGCGTGGGCATCCACCCCCCGAACAGAGCTGTGCCAGGGATCACTCACAGTGCTGTGCCAGGTCGGGCGCTCGCTCTGTCTCTGGTTTGTTGCCTTCCGTGTTCTCGGCGCTGCCGCCTCGGGCTGTTCAGTCGCGGCGCCGCTCGGGCGCTCCCAGGAATCTTCTTTAATGCCGGCCTGAAACCTCGAATCCTGAATAGAGCAGCTGGCCGCCTTCAGTGCGGCCGCAGCCTCTGGGATCCTGGCTGCATCCACAGCAGCCCTGGCGCGTGTTCCCTCTAACAAGGGATACTTGGAAATGTTGTATTTTAATGTATGAGTTGTAAATTTTCTTTTTCCATCTGGTAGAAAATTGGAATGGCATTTCTCATTGTTTTGGCGAGCTGTGCCAAAAATCCATCTTACTGGTTGTAAATAGGACCAGGAAGGATGCAGATGCCTATCAAAAAACAAACAGCTCCAGGGCCGAGCCCGAGGCGCACTCGGGAGAGTGTGGTGCTGGGAGCGCGGCAACACTCCCGCCGCGGGTTTGGATCCTATATAGGAATGGCCGGTGCACTCACTGGCTGAGTGCCGTCACGAAAAAGACAAAAAACAAACAAATAAACAAACAAACAAACAAAAACAGCTCAGCTGGTTAGGGCACAATGTTATAACACCAAGGTCAAAGGTGTGGATCCCTGTACTGGCCAGCTACCAAAAAATAAAACCCCACAGAAAAACAAATCCTCAAGCAACATTTGCTGTTGATAATAGGTCAGCACTAGGCAGAAAAACAGAAGCCACACTAGGTATTACAAACAGAGGATATTTAATAGAGAGAATTAATTACATGCGTGTTGAAAGTCTAAAAGAGCAAAAAGGGAAAGGTGACACTAAGAGATCAAAAACAATCAGGACTTTTCAGAATAGAGAAACTAAATGGAAGAGGTAATGCTATATAAAAAAAAAAGGTAAGCAACATCATATTATATATTAAAGATGGCCTGCATCATGTTAGGTTGATTTGATGTATTAAACTTAAGTAGATCTTTTAACTAAGTAGATCTAGTTTAAGCTCATTGTTTAACTGACTCTTGTTTTTTAACTTCAATATAATAATTCCATTAGCTGAGGAACTCTTACTGAAGGATAAGGATATTTCTCTCAAGATTTTGCAGTAAAAATTTCCATTTTATTGTTGATTTTCCCTCTCTTGCCCCTTTTTATGTATTTCTTCCCATGGCTCTTTTTTATTGCCCTCATTTTATTTTTTGAACATAATGTTTCTGTTCACTTAGAATTATCTGTAAAAATGCACAAAAGTGGGAAGAGAAAGTAGGAGAGTGATTTTTTTTCAATAAATGCTAAATCTGCATTATATGTGGTTCCTTAGTCAACCAAATGAAGAAAATCTGCTTTGAAATGTAACTCATTCTTGAAGGTAATTGAAGGTTGAAGGGCCATAAAAAGTAATTGGTGAACTGTTAATATTAGTGACCAATTTTTTCAACTCAGACAAGAATTTGTTGCACATCTGTACTCATATTTTGATAATTTTGTATACAGTACTTTTTAAAAGGTTAGTCTTTGGCGAATGCACTCTTATGTTTTCTTCCCATTCAGTGTATTACAAGTAATAAAACTTTGCTTTGAATAAATTTTGATGTTTCAAATGTAATTTCAGGAGGTATAAAGCAATCAAAGTCAAATTTCAGAAAAAGATTTTATTTTTACACTTATAATAAAAAAACAAACTTTTTTTATTATTTGAGAGATTGTTAAAGATTTGAGGTTTGAGTACTCTTTATCTATCTATCTATCTATCTATCTATCTATCTATCTATCTATCTATCTATCTATCTATCATCTATATCTATCTATCTATTTAGACAACTGGCCAGTATAGGGATAGAACCCTGGACCTTGGTGTTAACAGCACCACACTAAAAACATCTGAACTAACCAGCCATGTCCCTGGGTACTCTGTTTAATATTTAAGTTCCTCTTCTTAGTTTTAATAATTGGTAGTTTATCACTTGCAATAAGAGGAAAGTAACAGTATAAACACAGTTCTTCTTTTACCCTTTCTCTGTGATTTTCTATTAGTAAAAGAGTAGTCTGGGAGAAGGGGGAAAAAGGGAGTGATTGTTTAATAGAGTTTCAGATTTTCAAGATGAAAAAGTTCTGCAGAGCTATTTAACAATAACGTGAATTACTTAACACTATTCAACTTTACTCTTAAATGGTAAATTTTTTGTGTTTTTTACTACAAAAAATGAACAACAACAAAAGTCTAGACATTGAAATTTGAAAAAGGAAACATTCGTTTTTGTAGTTTCTTCTTTGAATAAGATTCAGATTTGCCTTATTTTATTCTTTGTTATTACAACCTTTGTAAATCCCAAACTGTTAAAGGAATTACATTTGGAAAACACAGAGGCTTTGGACAATTTCCACTTCATTGAATAACTGTGGTGACATCATCTTCATAGTGCTCTCCAGAAATGTGAATTTTCTGAGCCCTATTAGAGATAAAAATCCAGTAGTTTTTCAAAAAGACGTGGGACAGAAGAGCCTGGCTATGGTAGTGAATGTATTAGTTAGAGACAACATCAGATGATGATGCAAACAGAAATTAAGGAAAAACACTTACATTTGGCAGATAATAATCTTTTAAAAGTAACAAGTGTAAAGATACAACAGACAAAGGTAACTACAGGCTGTATCCCTGATGAACACAGATGCAAAAATCCCCAACAAAATTCTAGAAAATGGAATTTGGCAACACATTAAAAAGATCATTCACTGTGATCAAGTGGGATTCATCCCAGGGATGCAAGGATGGTTCACCATACACAAATCAATAAACATGATACATCACATTAATGGAATGAAGGACAAAACCCATATGATCATTTCAATAAATGCAGAAAAATCATTTGACAAAATTTAACATCCTTTCATGTTGAAAACTTTCAACAAATTAGGTACAGAAAAAGAATGTACCTCAACACAATAAAGGCCATAGGTAACAAACTACAGCTAACGTCATATTGAATGGGGAAAAGTTGAAAGCTTTCCTCAAAGATTTGGAATAATACAAGGATGCCCACTTTTGCCACTCCTATTCTATATAGTACTGGAAGTCCTAGCCAGAGCAGTTAGGCAAGAAAAAGAAATAAAAAGTATCCAAACTAGAAAGAAGGAAACCAAATTGTCCCTTTTTGCAGATGACTTGGTCTAAATATAGAAAATCCTAAAAACTCCACCAAAAACTGTTAGAACTGATAAACGAATTCAGTAAAGTTGCAGGGTATAAAATCAAGACAAAAATCAGTAGCATTTTTATACACTAGAAGCGAACTATCTGAAAAGAAATCAAGAAAATAATCCCATTCACAATAGCTACAAAAAATATAAAATACTTAGGAATAAATTTAATCAAGGAGGCAAAGAGTCTACAAGGAAAACGAAAAATTGATGAAAGAAATTGAAGAAGATATAAATAAATGGAAAGATTCTGTGTTCATGGATTGGAAGAATTAATATTGTTAAAATGTCCATACTACCCAGGGTGATCCACAGATTTAATGCCATCTCTGTCAGAAAACCAATGACGTTCTTCACAGAAATAGAAAAAATAATCCTATAATTTGTATGGAACCATAAAAGACCCCAAACAGACAAAGCAATCTTGAGCAAAAAGAATAAAGCTGGAAGCATCACACTACCTGATTTCAAAATATATCACCAAGCCATAGTAACGAAAATGGCAAGGTCATATCTGGAATAAAAACAGACACATAGATCAATGGAACAAAAGAGAGAGCCCAAAAATAAATCCATGCATTTACAGTTAACTGATTTTTGACAAAGGTACCAAGAACACACATTGGGGAAAGGACGGTCTCTTCAATAAATGGTGTGGTAAAACTGAATATTCACATGCAGAAGAATGAAATTAGACCCTTATCTCTCATCATATACAAAAATCAACTCAAAATGGATTACAGAGTCAAATGTAAGACCCAAAACTATGAAACTACTAGAAGAAAACCTATGGGAAAAGCTCCATGACATTGATCTAGGTGATGATTTTTTGGATATGACCTTAATAGCAAAGTCAACACAAGCAAAAAGACAAATTGGATTGCATCAAAATAAAAACTCATGCACAGCAAAGGAAACAGTCAACAGTGAAGAGACAACCTACAGAATGGGAGAAGATATTTGCAAACTGTACATCTGATAAGGGGTTGATATCCAAAATATATAAGGAACTCAAAGAATTCAATGGCAAGAAAAATATCTCTATTAAAAAATGGGCAAAAGATCTGAATAGACATTTCTCAAAGGAAGACATACAAATGACCAACAGGTATATGAAACAGTGCTCAGTCATCAGAGAAACGCAAATCAGAACCGCAATAAGATATTACCTTATTCCCGTTAGAATGACTGTTATCAAAAAGACAAAAGGCATGTTGGTGAGGATGTGGAGAAAAGGGAATCTTCCTTTAAACACTGTTGATGGGAATGTAAATTAATACAGCCATTATGGAAAACAGTGTGGAGGTTTCTCAAAACTCAAAAATAGAATTACCATGTGATCCAGCAGTCTCACTACTGGGTATGTATCCAAAGGAATTGAAATCAGTATGTCAAAGAGATATCTGCGCTTCCATGTTCATTGCAGCACTATTGATAGTAGTCAAGATGTGGAATCAAACAAGCATCCACCAACGGATGAATGGATAAAGAAAATGTATATATACCCAATGGAATGCTATTCAGCCATCAAAAAGAAAAAAAAATCCTGTCATTTGCAACAACGTGGATGAACTTAGAGGACATTATGTTAAGTGAAATATTTTAAGCACAGAAAGACAAATACTGCATGATCTCACTCGTAGAGTCTAAAAAAGTTGATCTCATAGAAGTAGAGAATAAAATAGTGGTTACCAGAGGCTAGGGGGGCTAGGGGTGGGGGTATGGTTAGATGTTGACCAAAGGATATATAGTTACAATTAGATAGAGGAATAAATTCAAGAGATCCATTGTACAGCGTGGTGATTATAGTTAATGGTGATGTATTATGTTTTTGAAAAATGGAAAGATAATGGATGTTAAGTGTTGTCACTGCAAAAATAATATCTATGTGAGGTAATGCATTTGTTAATTAGCTAGATTTAACTATTCCACAGTGTATATATATTCCAAAACATTATGTTGTACACAATAAATGCATACAATTTTATCTGCGAATTAAAAAAAATTTTAAAAAACGTACATCTGCAGCCTCCATATGTTTTTCTAGTTCATTTCACCTTTGCTGTGAGTCTTTCTGCCTGTTGGTGTGAAACACCCTCTCTAGGGAGCGGCTCTCTACAAAAAAGGAGTCCAGAATCTAAATTCATAAAACAGACTGCTTCGGGTGGTACTGGGGAGCCTAGGCTTCTCACAGGCCACAGGAGAGGTCAGTTGCAGCAAATTTGATTTTTCTTTGTTTTTGCAACCACCTGTGCTAATTTACCTAGTTGGCAGATTAAACACTTACTTGCTTAGGGTACCAGCAAATCATGGCCACCAGAAAGCAAAATCAAATTCAAAATAATAATAATGTATAGTAATAATGATGGGTATATATTTGCTATTGGATATATTAATATACCATGGTAGGTACTGCCAGTGTAAGTTGGTCTCCCAGGTCTTTTGTCCTTAGAGCTTTCTCGTTCTTTTCTAAGGGCTTATTTACTGCTTCGCACTTGGTATAAGGAAAAAGAGCTCTAATTTATACATGCATAGTTTGAATTAAATTTAGTTTGTTTACTTAAAAGTAGTTGTGTGAAATATTTTAGTACTATATTTTAATACTAGAGACATAACATTTTAATTGTTATACATTGTTTTAAACTATTAAGACAGAATTATCATTATTTGTTTTTGTTTTTGTTTTTTTTTGGCGGTTGGCCCAGTATGGGGATCTGAACCCTTGACCTTGGTGTTATAACAGCACACTCTTAACAAACTGAGCTAACTGGCCAGCCCGAGACTGAATTATTTGATATTCGCTTTTTTACCTAAAAAAATTGAAAATACTAGTTAATTTTATAGATTAAATTAGTTAAGATGATTAATGTGAAACATAAGCACAGTGCTTGGCACATAGTCAATGTGCAATAAATGCTTGCTTTTATCATTGTAGTAACTTGCCTTAATCTTAAAATGGTAATAATTAGGCTTATGTGGGTTTAAAAATATGTTATATTAGGAATCCATTCTAAAGTAACATAAACTACATAAATGTACTTACTGTGCTGAATAGACCTCCAGACGGTATAGAGAAGAAAAGCTAATTTATAGTTGTTTTATGAGCAAAGTTCTCCCAATATGATGTCATGAGCTTGTTTAAAATTATATGTTTTATGTTCCTATATTTAGGTACTTTACATTTCTTTCAGGTATTTTAAAACATTGTATTAAGTTCCTTCAGGTTGTTTTGGCCTTGAAAATCTAAAATATAATTTATAATTGTATCTCAGATTTCATGGTAAGACCAAATTTTATCAAGAATGATTTCTTAAGTGCGTAGAATTTACTATTTATGAACTCCTTCCATTGAACTGGAACTGAAAAAAGCTTGAGGATGCAATTTGGTCTTGCCGTGTTTTTTCACTGATTCAGATTTTGATTTTACTTTCATGTAAATCCTTGGTTTGTTCTTTCCTTGCCTCCATTTTGGGGAAGATTTTTATAAAAATGTTAATCCTTTCAAATAACAGGATTTAATATACATGTATATTATTTAAGCTCTACTTTCTTGACCAAATTATTTAAATTAAATATAACGATAATAAAAATAACAAAAGTTAGCATTTATTGAATACTTGTTATGTGCCAGGTGCTTTATACACATCTTCACAGCAACCCTGTAGAAAGGTACTGTCCTCATTCTCTTTTGCAGTTGAGAAAGATAAGGCACAGAGAGTCTGAATAACTTGTCTCAGATCACACACAGCCAAGTTTTGATCCAGGCAATGTGGCTTTAGATTTCATTAACCACTCCTCTGTAATACACAGATACTCAGTGTTGTACCAGATAATTTCAGAGAGCATGACTTAGGAAAATTCATACTGAACCAATAGTAACAATAAATATATGGTATCATATAGTTACTATATAGCACTTTATATGTGTATGTATACTGTATACACAGAAACTATTGTATACATACATATATATTGTCACTCCTTTATTCAATGGCAGAGAAGACAGTTTCATATTTATTTATTTATTTATTTTTATTTTTTCTTAATTTTATTTTGTCGATATACAATGTGGTTGATTATTGTTGCCCATTACCGAAACCTCCCTCTCTCCTCCCTCTCCCTTCCCACCCAACAATGTCCTTTCTGTTTGCTTGTCGTACCGACTTCAAAGAATTGTAGTTGTTATGTCCTCTTCCCCCCGCCACCCGGACTTTTTGTGTGTGTGTGTGTGAATTTATTTATTAATTTTTAGCTCCCACCAATAAGTGAGAACATGTGGTATTTCTCTTTCTGTGCCTGACTCGTTTCACTTAATATAATTCTCTCAAGGTCCATCCATGTTGTTGCAAATGGCAGTATTTCATTCATTTTTATAGCTGAGTAAATTCCATTGTGTAGATATACCACATTTTCCGTATCCACTCATCTGATGATGGACATTTGGGCTGGTTCCAACTCTTGACTATTGTAAAGAGTGCTGCGATGAACATTGGGGAACAGGTATACCTTCGACTTGATGATTTCCATTCCTCTGGGTATATTCCCAACAGTGGGATATCTGGGTCATATGGTAGATCTATCTGCAATTGTTTGAGGAACCTCCATACCATTTTCCATAGAGGCTGCACCATTTTGCAGTCCCACCAACAGTGTATGAGAGTTCCTTTTTCTCCACAACCTCGCCAGCATTTATCGTTCAGAATCTTTTGGATTTTAGCCATCCTAACTGGGGTGAGATGGTATCTCAGTGTGGTTTTGATTTGCATTTCCCGGATGCTGAGTGATGTTGAGCATTTTTTCATATGTCTGTTGGCCATTTGTATATCTTCCTTAGAGAAATGCCTACTTAGCTCTTATGCCCATTTTTTAATTAGGTTGCTTGTTTTTTTCTTGTAAAGTTGTTTGAGTTCCTTGTATATTCTGGATATTAATCCTTTGTCAGATGTATATTTTGTCAATAGTTCTCCCACTCTGTTGGTTGTCTTTTAACTCTGTTAAATGTTTCTTTTGCTGTGCAGAAGCTCTTTAGTTTGATGTAATCCCATTTGTTTATTTTTCCTTTGGTTACCCGTGTTCTTGGGGTCGTATTCATGAAGTCTGTGTCCAGTCCTATTTCCCGAAGTGTCTCTCCTATGTTTTCTTAAGGAATTTTTATTGTTTCAGGGTGTATGTTTAATTCTTTAATCCATTTTGAGTTGGCTTTAGTATATAGTGAAAGGTATGGGTCTAGTTTCATTCTCCTGCATATGGATATCCAGTTCTCCCAGCACCATTTGCTAAAGAGGCAGTCTCTCCCCCAGTGTACAGGCTTGGTGCCTTTGACAAAGATCAGATGGCTGTAGGTGTGTGGGTTGATTTCTGTTTTCTCTATTCTATTCCATTGATCAGTGTGTCTATTTTTATGCCAGTACCATACTGTTTTGGTTATTATAGCTTTGTAGTATAGTTTAAAGTCAGGTAGTGTTATGCCTCCAGCTTTATTTTATTTGCTCAGCGTTGCTTTGCTATGCGTGTTCTTTTGTTATTCCATATAAATGTCTTGATAGTTCTTTCCATTTCTGAGAAAAATGTCTTTGGAATTTTGATGGGGATTGCATTGAATTTGTATATCACTTTGGGTAGTATGGACATTTTCACTATGTTGATTCTTCCACTCCAAGAGCATGGGATATCTTTCCATCTTCTTGTATCCTCTCTAATTTCTCTCAGCAGTGGTTTGTAGTTCTCATTATAGAGATTTTTCACCTCCTTGGTTAACTCAGTTCCTAAGTATTTTATTTTTTGGGTGGCTATTGTAAATGGGCAGGCTTTCTTGATTGCTCTTTCTGCATGTTCACTATTGGAGAATAGAAATGCTACTGATTTTTGTGTGTTGATTTTGTATCCTGCTACTTTGCTGAAATCATTTATCACCTCCAAGAGTTTTTTTGTAAAGGCTTTAGGCTGTTCGATATATAGGATCATGTCATCTGCAAACAGGGACAGTTTGACTTCCTCTTTTCCAATCTGGTTGCCCTTTATTTCCTTCTCTTCTCTGATTGCTCTGGCTAGTACTTCCAACACTATGTTGAATAGGAGTGGTGAGAGTGGGCATCCTTGTCTAGTTCCTGTTCTTAAAGGAAAAGCTTTCAGCTTTTCCCCATTCAGGATGATATTGGCAGTGGGTTTATTATATATGGCTTTAATTATGTTGAGATAGTTTCCATCTATACCTAACTTATAGAGGGTCTTTGTCAAGAATGAGTGTTGAATTTTATCAAATGCTTTTTCAGCATCTATAGAGATGATCATATGGTCCTTGTGTTTGATTTTATTAATATGGTTTATCACATTTATCGATTTCCGTATGTTGAACCAACATTGATCCCTGGAATGAATCCCACTTGATTGTGGTGAATAATTTTACGTATGTGTTGCTGTATTCTGTTTGCTAGTATTTTATTGAGGATTTTTGCATCTATATTCATCAAGGATATCAGCCTGTAGTTTTCTTTTTTGGTTATATCTTTACCTGGTTTTGGTATCAGGATGATTTTTGCTTCATAGAATGAGTTTGGGATATTTGCGTCTGTTTCAATGTTTTGGAATAGTTTGTAAAAAAATCAGTGTCAATTCCTCTTTGAATATTTGGTAAAATTCTGCTGTGAATCCATCTGGTCCTGGGCTTTTCTTTGTTGGGAGCCTTCTGATAACAGCTTCAATCTCCTTTATTGTTATTGGTCTGTTCAGATTTTCTACATCTTCATGGCTCAGTTTTGGGAGCTAGTGTGTGTTCAGAAATTTATCCATTTCCTCCAGATTTTCAAATTTGTTGGCCTGTAGTTGTTCATAGTAGTCTCGAATGATTCCTTGTATTTCAGATGAATCAGTTGTAATATCACCTTTTTCATTTCTAATTTTTGTTATTTGAATCTTCGCTCTTCTTTTTTTTGTTAGCCATGCTAATGGTTTGTCAATTTTATTTATCTTTTCAAAAAACCAACTTTTTGATTCATTGATCTTTTGTATTGTTTTTTGGGTTTCAATTTCATTCAGTTCTGCTCTGATCTTAATGATTTCATTCCGTCTGCTAACTTTAGGTTTGGATTGTTCTTGTTTTTCTAGTTCTTTAAGGTGAAGTGTTAGGTTGTTCACTTGCCATCTTTCCATTCTTCTGAAGTGAGCATTTAATGCAATAAATTTCCCCCTTAATACTTCTTTTGCAGTATCCCACAGGTTTTGGTATGATGTATTATTATTTTTATTAGTTTCAATAAATTTTTTGATTTCCTGCTTGCTTTCTTCTTGGACCCATATGTCATTAAGTAGAATGCTGTTTAATTTCCATGTGTTTGTATAGTTTCCAGTATTTCGTTTGTTATTGATTTCTAGTTTTAATCCATTGTGGTCTGAGAAAATACATGGGATAATTCCAATTTTTTTGAATTTGTTGAGACTTGATTTGTGACCTAATATGTGATCTATCCTGGAGAATGATCCATGTGGTGATGAGAAGAATGAATATTCTGAGGTTGTTGGATGGAATGTTCTGTAGATATCTGCCAAGTCCAATTGGTCTAGAGTATTGTTTAGATCTTGTGTTTCTCTGCTGATTCTTTGCCTAGATGATCTGTCTAATATTGACAGTGGAGTGTTCAGGTCCCCTGCTATTATGGTATTAGTGTCTATTTCCTTCTTTAGGTCTAATAGAGTTTGTTTTATAAATCTGGCTGCTCCAACATTGGGTGCGTACATATTTATGATTGTTATGTCTTCTTGATGGATCAGTCCTTTTATCATTAAGTAGTGTCCCTCATTGTCTCTTTTTTTGGTTTTTAGTTTAAAGTCTACTTTGTCAGATATAAGAATAGCTACTCCCGCTCATTTTCTTTTCTGTTTGCATGGTAAATCTTTTTCCATCCTTTCACTCTTAGTCTATGTGAGTCTTTATGGGTGAGGTGGGTCTCTTGTAGGCAGCATATAGTTGGGTCCTGCTTTTTGATCCAGTCAGCCAGTCTGTGTCTTTTGATTAGGGAATTTAAGCCTTTTACATTAAGAGTTGTTATTGAAAAGTGTTGATTTACTCCTAGCATTTTATTGATTGTTGTTTGGTTGTCTTAGGTGTCCTTTGTTCCTTGCTTTCTGATTTACTGTTTGTTTTCTGTGTTTGTTGGTTCCTTAGGTTGTAGATAGCCTTTTTGTTTGTTTTCTCTTCAGGAATGCCATTTTTATTATACTGGTGGGTTTAGATTTTTCTTGGGTTTTTATGGCAGTGGTAGTTATTTTTCAGGAACCAAACCCAATACTCCCTTTAGAATTTCTTGTAAGGGTGGTCGTGTGGTGGTGAACTCCCGCAGTTTTTGTTTGTTGGAGAAATATACTATTTGCCCTTCATTTCGGAAGGATAGCCTTGCAGGGTAGAGTATTCTTGGCTGACAGTCTCTGTGTTTTAGTATTTTGAATATATCATCCCATTCCTTTCTGGCTTTTAGGGTTTGTGATGAAAAGTCTGATGTTAGCCTGATTGGGGCTCCCTTTTAGGTAATTTGATGCTTCTCTCTTGCAGCTTTTAAGATTCTCTCTTTGTCTATGAGTTTTGCCAATTTGACTATAACATGTCTTGGAGAAGACCTTTTTGGGTTGAATATGTTTGGATATCGTTGAGCTTCCTGGATCTGAAGATCTGTGATTTTTCCTATACCTGGGAAGTTTCCTGCCACTATTTTGTTGAATATGTTTTCAATGCAATCTTCTTTTTCCTCGCCTTCTGGAATACCCATGACTCGAATATTTGAGCGCTTAAGGTTGTCTGATATCTCTCAGATTTTCTTCAATGCCTTTGATTCTTTTTTCTTCTTCTTCTTTTTTTTTTTGTCTGCTTGTGTTATTTCAAACAGCCCATCTTCAAGTTCAGAGGTTCTCTCTTCAATTTCGACAAGCCTGCTGGTTAAACTCTCCGTTGTGTTTTTTATTTCGCTGAATAACTTCTTCAGTTCCGCAACTTCTGCTACCTTTTTTTTCAGGACATTGATTTCCTTGTACATTTCCTCTTTCAGGTCTTGTATACTTTTCCTTCTTTCATCATGATGTCTAGCTGAGTTTTCTTGTATTTCATTCAGTTTCCTTAGAATTATCACTTGAAATCCCTTGTCAGTCATTTCAAGGGCTTCTTGTTCTGTAGGATCTAGAGCTTGAGATTTATTATCTTTCGGTGGTGTACTTTCTTGATTTTTTGTATTTCTGGTATCTTTTCTTTGATGTTTATTCATTGTGGCAGGGGGTTTCACAGTCTACAGATCAGATGAAATGAGCAGAGCATCTTCTGTTCCACTGGGCAGTCTGATGAACACAGCAGGCAGACTCAGAGGAGAATCGGGGGCAGCGCATAGAGTCCCTGGTCCCAGTGCGGCCACCGCCCGTTGGCTCCAGCTCGGCTTGATATGTTGGGGCGCCTGGGTCTGGAGGGCCCTGATGTTTGGGTGAGGAGGGACCGCCACTGCCGCCACCGCTGCTGCCGCCGGGTGAGGAGGCGGTACCGCTGCTGCTGCCGCCGACGCCTAAAATTTTATTTCTTTAAAGATGTTGCAGGGCTAAATCCAGTGCTGGTGCAGGTGTCACCTGAATCAAGCTTCTGGAGTTTTGACTGCAGAATCACGAAGAATGAAGTGTTGTGTACTTTAACCCATCGGATGAACACGACGGACAACCCCTGACGGCCAAATTTTTTGCGGGGGATTTTTTAGCAGCTGGCCAGTACAGGAATTGAGCACTGGATCTTGGCCTTTTTTTCTTTAATTGTCAGCAGGGATTATTATACTCATATATACAATATTTTGTTCTCCCGGTGTTTACGTCTTGTGGGAGCAGATATTTTTCGGGCTCGTAAAGGGCCAAAGCTTTGCACTCTGCTTGTAGCAACCCAAGTCAAATTTGTTGATCTTCGTCTCTCTGATCCATAGATATGTTGCTTTTCTCCAGAATGTCAATTAAAGAAGATCCTGTAGCACTTGAAGTGCCATAGGGGACTCAGTGGCCAAACTGACCGAATATTAATTTCAACTAAGTTGCAGGATTCCTGAGTAGTTGACGAAGAACGGGGTATTTAAAGGAAAAGCCAATTTATATAACCCAAGAATAGGCTTTGTGTGTTTTAACCAATTAAACCTCCTCTAGTTTTTAACAGCTTTGTTTATGAAGCCCATATTGAAAATTAAATGTTTATTACAATTTTTTGAAGGTGAGGTATAGAACTTGGCAAAACATTGATGAATAACTTGGGGATGGTTGGTGTAAGGAAACCGGTTTTGAAACTAGCTGTAAACAACCGACAGTTTCATATTTAGATCCTAATTCAACTTCTGACCTTGGGTGTATGAAGAGCATAGAAAATTTAAAGTTTATCCACTTTGGTGCATTAGTAATTGTTTCCATATAATTCCTGGCATTAATAGCCATTCTGTCTGTTGAACTCTAACTCTGGGGCCAGGAGTACAAGAATGTCCAGAGCTTTAGAATTACATCTTTTAAGAAGATGAGGTAATCAGTCGTATTGCCATTTAGTAAAATCAGTTTGTTGAATGTTTTCTTTGTGAGAAGCTAGTTAATTATCACATCCACCAAATTTGGGGCTATTGTCATTACTATTTTTTTGTGTGTGTGGTAAAAAACACCTAACATAAAATTTACCATCTTAACCATTTTTAGGTGTACACTTTATCACTGTTGTGAAACACTTCACATTGTTGTGAAACAGATCTCTAGAACTTTATCTTGCACATCTGAAACTCTGTACCCATTAAACAACTTCTTTGCTTTTCTTCTTTCCCCCGGCCTCTGATAACTACCATTCTTTCTTTCTATGACTTTAACTAGATACCTCCTATAAGTGGAATTATGCAGTATTTGCTTTTTGTCTTATTTAACTTAGCATAACGTCTTCACGGTTCATCCATGTTGTAGCATGTGTCAGGATTTTCTTTTTTTTTAAGCTGAATAATATTCTGTTGTATGTATATATTACATTTTGTTTGTTATTACAGTTTTTTAAGGTTTTTGCCAAGTCAGTTCTCTTTAGATGTATACCAAGTGATTGGTAGAAGAAATAATGATAGAATAATTCAAATTAATTGCAGTTTGCTTCATAGATGATCTGATAAAGAGTTGATTTAGGTCAGAAATAAAGATTAACATGAAATTTTGGATAAGTGATTTTTTAGGCATTCATTTTGTGGTTTCTGACTTTTGGCTTATACATTTCCTATTCATTGTTAGAAATTATCTGTATTATTAAGAACAGTTTTAATATCTACTATTTGCCCTTATAAAATATCTGCTGCATAAAAGCCTTTTTTGGCTTATGATCTCTCTGCAACTTATTTCTCTACGTTCATTTAATACTTTGAAATACATTTGGCTAATTATGATTAGTTTCAATCCAAATACAAGATTGACTTTTAAAAGTTCTAGAGTTAAAAGAGTTTTGACTTCTATAAAGATCATTTAGTTTTGTAGTACTTTTAAGATATAATAAATGAAACACATCTCATATTCATTAGAATATAAAATGATGCTCTGAATATTATAAATAGGAAATTCAAAGACACTTTAAGAATTAACTAGGAAAAAAGAAAAACGATTAGCTAGACCATGGTTTGTCAGATGATAAAGAACACTAATTTTAATTTAACTTATTACTTGTAAGTATTATCAAAATAGACTCTAAACCTCTCCTGTTTAATTATGAATGGCTTGATTCTGACATCTGCTTTGGCTTCAAAAGGTGAATTTTTTAGAGACATAAAATCTGGCTATTTATATTTATAATACCAGAAACAGTGATCCCTTTCCCCCTGTTATATTCACATTATAGATTTCAGATGTTATTTGTTTATGCCATACACACACAAAAAGGATTTGAGGTAACAACATCTCTTTAGAATTTTAACAGATAGTAGATATAAAAATATTAGTCTTACTTGGATAATCTATTTTTAACAAATATTTTCAATTGATATTCTCAATGTAAAATCAAGTAAAATTTAACTCCATTGATTTTGCAATTTTTTAGCCACATTGTTTTTTTAAAAAAAAAAAAACAGGAAGGAAGTTACTCAAGATACCAAAATGAGGACCAACTCTACAGTTTTCATTTTGTGTTTGTCTTCATTTAGCACAACCAAATACGAGTCTTAAAAAAGTAAAATATTTTGCATATTTATGCAAATGTTCAATTTATAATATTCTTATTTTCTGTTTTTTTTGTTTTTTTTTTGTCTTTTTCGTGACTGGCACTCAGCCAGTGAGTGCACCGGCCGTTCCTGTATAGGATCCGAACCCGTGGCGGGAACGTCGCCGCACTCCCAGCGCCACACTCTCCCGAGTGCGCCATGGGCTCAGCCCTTTATTTTCTGTTTTCAACCTTAAAATATTCGAAATATTCTTTAAACACTTTTTTTCTTCCATAGAAGAAAGAGACACTTGAGAATCCTGTCTTAATACAGAGAAATCAAGATAGTTTTCAACTTCTTGCTTAAATTTTTGATGGATTTTCATTATAGTCCTAGAAATTAAATTAGATAATAGAGACTTGATTTCTCAGGCAGCAGAGTTGATAGAGCAATCTGCTATATTGTGAATTCACATTTTAAAAATCCTTTATTAGCTGTCTTGAATGCAGGCCCAGTAGCTCTGTGACATTTACAGCTGTACTGTGACATCATAAACTCCATCATAAGGGAAACTTGCTGTGGATTGGAGCTAGTCTACTAGGTGCTAATCAAATGCTGTATTACAACATTGTGAGGTTTTCACAGTTATGTGTCATTATTAGGATTTTCTTTTAATTGCAAAGTCAAGTGAGGCTGTCAATTGCATCATCTTAACTTATTTCAGATTAACTACTGTCTATAGTGGGGTTTTTGGTGGATGTGGTGGCATCAGCGTAATCTATGTTTCAGGCATCCTATAGAAGATTATTCTTCAGGGGATCTGGAAAAAGAGGTAAATTATGTCTACTATGAGTTCATTTTACACACTTTCAAAATACCTCATAAAAAGAGGTATAAAATACCTCATAAAAAGAGTTTTAAAAATTATGAAATATTTGTTTTTTGATCAGTCACCTACTTGGTTCTTGGAATGTGATGAATATATTCATAGGTCTTCCTGTGACCCCCTCCCTTTCTTTTAGGCTTCTTGCACAATCTGTTTTCTCCTCTGAGAAGCTTTCCACAGGTGGCCTCCTTCCATCCCCAGCCTTCTTTGTAATTCTCTAACCTTTACCCTGCCTTATTTTTCTTTTAAGAATTGAGTACTACCCAAAATTGTGTATGTATTTCTTCATCTATTTTCTGTCTCCTTCTGATGTAGGAAGGCAGGGACTTTTCTTGTTCCCTGCTACATTTCTACTGTCTGGACTGGTCCGTGGCAGGCTCCCAGTAAATATTTGTTGAGTGGATAAAAGAACAAGTTAATTCATAAATAGGATATGTTTCTATGAAATTTTCACTTTTATTATTTATTTATTTGTTTGTTTTGGAGGCTGGCTGGTATAGGGATTGAACCTTGGACTTTGGTATTATCAGCACCACGCTCTTAACCAACTGAGCTAACAGGACAGTCCCTGAAATTTTTGCTCTTAAAGAAGTCTTGGAATGAATATTTGATGTTTATAAGAAAGAATTCTCTATTTCTATTGGCAGTATGCATATAGTTCAAGTGAACTTTCATTTGTCTCCCTGTAAGAGTAGTGTCTTTTAGGAAAGACTTTTAAATGATTCCCTTGTGTTTCCAGAGGTTCTTTAGAACCTTATTTGTACCTCATGAATAAAGTAATTATAATACTCTTTATAGATTGCTCTTTGTCACTATTACTCAGATCTTTATTTCCTGTCTAAGCTCTAGCCCAATAATCAGTCTCATAACTCTCTTTACATATTAAATAAACATTTCCACCTGGTTGCCCTGCGGTTGCTTTAAACCTAGGCTAGGTTTAGAAACCTAGGTCGTCAGCCTGTCTCAGCACTCTGCTGTTCAAACTGAAAGCCAGGGTATAGGGGCTACAGTAGTCTAGAGCAGTAGTTTTCAAAGTGTGGTGCGCAGAACCCTGGGGGAGACTCTGAGGAGACTTAGACAGTTTCCTAGGACAAAACTGTTTTTACAATAATGCTAAGATGTTACCTTCGTTTTTCTCTGTATTGACATTTGCACTGATGGTACAAAACCAGTGGGTGGTAAACTGTCAGTGCCTTAGCTCAGATCAAGTCAGCGGCACCAAACTGTACTATCAGTCATTGTATTTCTCACTACCATTCACTTGCAGTTAATAAAAAAGAACATCCTTGATGAAGCAGTAAAAATTATCAGTTGCATTAAATCTCAGCCCTTGAGTACATGTTGTTTTAATATTCTGTGTCGTGAAGTGGAATGTTTGCAGAAAGCACTTGTGTGTACTGAAGACTGGTGGTGTTCTCGAGGAAAAGCACTTGTGCTATTGTTAGAGTGGTAAGATGAACTAGCTGGGTTTTTTCCCCACAGGACAACATTTTTCTCAAAAGAATAGCTAGCAGCCAAACTATTATTCAAACTTGAAAACATTTTCTCCAAAACAAATGTAGTGAGCTTGAGCTTGTCATTTCAAGGAAAACAACTGACAGTGTTTGTTGTCAATGATAAAATTCAAGCTTTTAAGCAGAAATTTTGAATTTTGGAAAACTTGCATCTGCCATTGTGAACTTGACAATATAGGGTTTTCTGATGAGGTTGGTGGTTTAATGAATATAATTTTTGATTATGTGTCATGAAGTGTGTCAGCATTTGGAAGATGCTTAATTCAGTGAGCCAGTATTTTCCAAATGACTACTGCATGAAGTTACAAAATCTTGCCAAAAGATCCAGGCAAAGTACAAAATAAATCAATGGACTTTAATGTAACTGATATGGTTTCAGATTCCAAGTTGCAAATAACCTTTAAGAAACAGCTACTTGTTGAGCTTTGGTGTAGTATCAATAAGAGTATCCATGTTTTTCTGAAAAAGCTATTATAATACTCCTCCCTTTTCTAATCACATATCTATTTGAGGCCCAGATTTTTTTCACATACTAACTAAAACTGCAGATTCAATGCAGAAGCAGATATGAGAATCTAGCTGTCTTCAATTAAACCAGATGTTTAAAGAATTCATAAAAATGTAAAGCAGTGTTATTCTTCTCATTAAATATTTTTTGTTTGTTTTGGAAAATGTAATTATTTTTCATAAAATGTCATTTTTGTTAGCATGTAATAGATTTATTATTGTGATTTTTAAATTAGTTAATAAGTATTTTAATTTCTAATATGGTAAATAGAACTAGATGTAACCAGTGGTGTCCTGAAGCTGGCTCTTCCTGGGCTTTTACTGGCTAGTGATGGTGTGTATCTTTTTTAAACTTTGTGTCCAGTGTCATCTGTTGGTAGCTTGAAGTCATTCATAGTGGGAATATTTACACCACAGAAATCAGCAAAAGCTACAAATCAGAGCTGTCCCTTCCCAAGACGTGGTTATTAAGTGTTTATCAGCACTTTATTGGACATAAATCACCTCAAAGAAGGTCGTCAGTAATTTTTAAGAGTGTAAAGGTATCCTGACACTAAAAAGTTTGAGGAAAGGTGTATCTTTTGGTAGTCAACACAGAGGTGGATGCCTTTTTATAATTAATACAAATTATGTGCTGGAACATTTGTAAAGCAAATACAGTGTTTTTTTAATTTGCGGTTCTATCCGCTGGTTCCACAGAGGATGACATTTCTCTTTTCTCTTACAACCCAAGGTGGATGATGATTCTCTAGGTGTGGGGAGACTGAATTTGCCCCTTGGGCTGCATATTGGTTGCCTCTACGCTGGTTTCTTACCTTCTGTCCAGCTGTTATCCAGGATCAGATCGAGGTCCGGCTCAAACTCTGGGTTCTACACAAAGCCTTCGCCTATTGTTCAAGCCCATACTGTTCTTTCTATTCTGTACTCCTGTGATATTCATGACCTGTAAAATGGAGCAATTAGTTCTATACCGTTGGTGTGCTATTGTTTCTCAATTGTTAGTTTTATCAATCTACTTTCTACCCTAGTACACCTACCATTGTACACCTAGTACAATGCTCAACACACAGGTTCTCTTGCATGGATAAAAGATTTTTAACTTTTAGATAGCCAGAGAAGTTTATTTCTATGACAATGTAAATACATTTTATGGTTATTTGTTATAAATCCAGTTTTAAATATTTCTTTTAAAGTATAAGTAGGTTGGAAATCATTAGTGTTCCTTAAAGTGAGGTCACACACAGAGGCTTCCTTCAGAAATTGTTGTAGCTACTGCAGTATTATTACCACTCATAATAGAAACTGGTGGCTTATTTCATTTCCAAGGTCTTTGACTGTTTTGAGTAAGTCATAATGAATATCAAATCTTAATAAAATGAGGCAAAGTTTCTAAAATTGCACTGGTGTATAGGACAGAGTTGTTTACTCATTAGAAAACTTGGCAGGTTTTGAGTCAGGGGACTGGGTGTATTGTTTTTGCTGGTAGGGATCTCGGTTGAAAGCACTCTGAGTAGCTGGGAGATGACTATTTTCTCTTCTCTCTGTTCAAAGAGAAGTGACAGTTCTGGCCCTCTCTGGATGCCTGAGCTAGGGGAGAGGAAGAGTGTCAGGGGGCCATACCAGCTCCAAGGCATGAGCTTTCTCTGGTCAGAGACACAAAGGGCTTGAAAGGTCCTGGAATTTCTTTGGCCTGTTTTTTGTTTTTTGGATTTTTTTCTCTGCAGTTATGGGGTTATAAAAATAACTGCAGTTTTTATCAGTATAGAGACAAGGCATCAGCTTGCTTCTGGAGGAATATCAGAATATCGTTATGTCAAACATTTCATGTAAAAAATAATTCAACCTATGTAAGTTCTATCTCCAATTTCTCTTAAGAAGTTAGAGAGGATAGTTTATACTCTGGCTTAAAAAAGCCTTCACTGATAGTAATCATGAGGTCGTAGTGAGGTAGTTTAACTGCCTTAGAACTTTGTGCTTGGGACATTCTTAGCCACTGAAGCATGGGCACCGAAAGTGAGGACCATGGGTTCTTTAATATCTATCACATCAGAGAATGACTGTTCCAGGACAGTAACTACCTCCTAATGGTAAGTACCCCGGCTTGTTTGGCATTTCTTAGAGGCAGGGGAAAAAAGAGAAAAAGGCCAGTCATAATAGTGAGTGGTATTTCTTTGTTTTTTGGGTTTTTTTAGTGGCTAGCCCGTACAGGGATCTGAACCCTTGACCTTGGTGTTATGTGAGTGGTATTTCTTAAAAATAAACAAAAATAACAAAAAAAAGGTCCAGCTTTAGTCCTCAATGATGACAATGATGATCATTTTTGCAGGTTTCTGTAGCTGGATCAGGCACCAGAAGAGGCTCCCCAGCTGTAACTCTAGTGCAGTTACCTTCAGGTCAAACAGTACATGTCTGGGGAATAATTCAGACACTACAGCCATCTGTTATTCAGTCACCACAAATACAAACTGTTCAGGTTAGCTTCCTTCCTGGATGACTTGTCTTTGACCTTCTTGAGGTTTTGTTTTGTTTTTTCTTTTACTAATTCATTTATCATCATTTTTCCATGTGTAGCTTTTATGCTCAAATCTTTATATCAGATATTTGGGAGAATTTCTTTTTTACATGTGAAGTACATTGTTCCCTGCTAGGTACAGAGATTTGACTTAACAGTTGCAGTTTTGTTGTCAGCTCTTAATTTGCAGAATGAGTAATTGCTAGATGAGCAATTTATGTCGTCTTCAAGTTGTTCTGTGCTCAAACTCAGATTTATTTAGCAAAGCTCAACAGGGGTGCTTAAAAACATTTTGAGAGTTCTTTGGGGAAGCGATCTGATAAACACAGTCCTATAAAGATTATAGTACTGGTGCTGTTTTCATATATACTCACATTAGTAGATGGAAATTTAAGTTTATTTTAAATTCGGTATATATAATCCTTAGAAAGTAATATATTATTGTCACTTTGGTGTTAGGTTTTTATGTCACCTTGGCTTTTGTAGATGTGATTATTATTGTGGTTGTGATTCAAAGATGTATTTTATTATTTATTATTATTAAGGTTGGTCATAAATCCTTAACATTTCTTGAAAGTAAAACATTTTTTTTCATCACTAGATGTAAAGTATTAAGTATGCATTTTTAAAGTATATTTTTTCTTATTTATTGAATTTATTTCTTTTCCTTTTTTAGGTCAATTTGCTATTATTCTTTAAATGTTGAAATTATTTTAATCTAATTGATAACAAAAAAGTCTGTGAGGAAAATGGAGATCCTTTTCTTGTATGTTTGAGTAGAGTTTATCACAGCATAAGGATGAGGGTTGCAACAAGACATTCGAAGTTATGAATCTACATGCATTAAAAGCTTTGTTATCTTTTCAACACTAGTATCTTTTCTTGTGTTGCTCAAGAGTGTAAGAATAAGTCTCATCAGTCTTTTTTTTTTTTTCTTCCTGTGATAACCCTTTATTCTAAGAGTTTCTAACTCTTTCTGACCCTAATTAAGAAACAAAAAAGTCTGCTTTCTCCTTTGTATTAAGACTTTTATGGGGTTGCAGATATTTCTACTTAGTTTTAGCCTGGCTAGTATTGGAAGAAAGTATTATTTTATATTCAGTGGGCTTTTTTTGGATTATATTAAATGAGTGGCTTAATTGTCTTTGTGTAGAGAGAGGTGCTGGTGGATCTTGTCCTAGAATTCCTACCTGTTGGACCATGGGGCAACTCACTTTATCTCTCTGTGTGAACTTCACTTTTTACCTTTCTAAAATGGGCAAAAATAACCTATGTCACATAAGGGAGTAGTTTTGATTATATGGCAGATGTGTGAAAGTCCTGTAAAGTGATAAATATTTGGTGGTGATTTATGATTGTTTGATGCAACATTTTTTTCAGTAAGTTCTGGTCATTGGGTGTGTGTGCTTATGTGTGAGGTGTCCATGACCAGAGATGCATGGTCATTTGTGTAGGTGGATATGTACACACATCCATGTGCTTTAGGAAGTATATTCTTGCTTGCATTGTTGATTTTAATAAGCTCTTTTGATTCTGCCCAAATCAAATTCCCATGTAATGATAATATTAAGTAAACTGAGGTTTGTAAACTCAGCTACTCTAGGCCCTCAAAGTTAAATGGCTGTGTATATTAACAGTAGTCCTGTTATTGTAGAAATTTATTATTTTAGTTTTCTAACTTTCTTTAATAATCAAGTCGTTGTATTATTACTTGACTTGAAAAATGAAATCATGCATAAAACTCTGATCTTTCTCTTAAAGAGGAGTTCTTTATTTTAACCGTTAGGACCTACTACGATAAAGGGCCCTAATCTACTCCTTGTTACATAAACCCTAACTTCAACCAGGCTTGTTTACTCAGTTATTTATCTACTTGAATATTTTTTCTTCGTTCAGTCTGTCTACTGCCTTTAACCCTACTCAAGTCAGCTGTGATACTGTGAAAAGACCAGTGAGATTGAGGGTGATTTTTTTCTGCCTCTGGTGCCTGCTCACTTTACTCCTTTCTGGATTTGTAAGGGCTCCCTCAGGTTTAGGATCCTGACATTCCACTCGACAGTCCAACCATTGCATTTCTATGGTATTTAGTATCTGTACCATTCCTTCCCATACACATTTGTTTTACAACCTAAATGTTTCTGTCTATGTTTCCTTTCCTGAGCCAGATCGTGAGCTCCTTTAGTGCAGGTTAACTGTGTGCTGTTGCTTGCTCACTTTCCACAGCACCTGGCGCAGTGCTGCACATATAGATCCTTAACCACCGCTTTTTGAATTAAGAAGAAGATCATATATCTTATGATGCATTTCAGAAAATCTTGTATTACAGGTAGCAACAATTGCAGAGACAGATGAGTCTGCAGGATCAGAAGGTGTAATTGATTCTCATAAACGTAGAGAAATCCTTTCACGAAGACCCTCTTATAGGTAAGTTAACCAAGTTTACACTGTAACTTTTTCCAAAGAGATAGAATAATTATACATCAAACCACTGCTTCCTTTATAGCTTTTCTGAGTCTCATTCATATACCTTAATTACTTATATTGTTTAATTATATTTTAGAAAAATACTGAATGAACTTTCCTCTGATGTGCCTGGTGTTCCCAAGATTGAAGAAGAAAAATCAGGGGAGGAAGGAACACTGCCTCACATCACTACCATGGCAGTACCGACTAGCATATATCAGACTAGCACGGGGCAATACAGTATGTATGCTGCAATTTGATATGATACAGTGGTATCTTAAGTCATCTCTAGTTACAAAAGCAACTCAGGTTTTGGCATTAAATTGTTCATTTTAAAATGCACCAATAATATCTAAGATGTGTATCATAGAACAAAAAGTACATGTTAAAGAAGTGAGAGATTTCTACTGACAGCTGTCTTATACTTTTGAAAAGTAAAAATTTTTATTGCTGAATATAGAAGAAAATTTTGAAGTAAAAATAAAGGGAGACCTTTTCCTACTTATATGTTTATATTAATCTCTAGTGAAAAATTAAAACTTATTGTTTTTTTGTTGTCTTTATGATGCATGCAAACATAAGATATAAATGTCTGTATTTCATTCTTGTCTTTTGTTAAGAATTACATACTATGCTTCCTAATCTAAAGGAGGAAAATTTCTAAATTGCTTTAAGTGTAATTGTTTTTGCTACTTTTCTACTGTGTTAATTTATGCTCCAGTTTTTCCTAAAAGAGAATGGAAAAATTTTAATTTTAAAAGTATAACAATTGGATAGATCCTTTTATTTGAAATTTTATGCACTGAAGGCTGTAAATAAACAGATATATCCACATTTAGTCTTGTGCATTTTAATGGGCTGTTAATTCTGTACTTTTTGTTCTGATTAAAGTAAAGCACTAGTTTTTCCCAAATCAAGAATGTTTGATACGTAAGAATAGTAAAACACGAGAGATAGAAAGAAAAGAAAAAGGGGGGAAAAGGACAGGGCAAAAAAAAACTACTTAGCTACTGAAATATGTGTGATATTAAATATTGTGCTTGTCCAAATAAGGTGTTAGGTTTTAGATATATTCTCTGTTTTTCCTTTAAAAAATAGCAATACCTAGAAAAAGTCTCAAGTCTTAATTTAAGTCCTGGCTATTAAGCTACTTAATATGTGGGTCGACCTTATGTAGTCATTAGTTTTTATGCTGTTTTTTAGAGTTTTTCTTATAATGGTGGTAGATTTGCAGTATTATACTATTAAACTGATTCTCCTTTTGTAGTTTTGGGTAGCTCCTACCATGATACCTGGCAGAATTAGGATGTAATTTATCCACAGCCTCTATAGGGCTCTGAGTGGACATGTCCCAAGTCAGTGTTAGGAAAAGAAAACTCTCATTGTCTGTAAGAATTAGACCTTGAGGTTTACACTGTCATTTCTCTTTTATTACTTCTCTTGTTTATATGCTTTTTGGTCTGGTCCACTGGGGACATACGGTGGGCCTTTTAGAACTGTAAGTCAGAGTTTGCCAGCTGTATGCCTCTGCATGCTGTACCCGGATCACGGAACTGCTGAGCTCCTCCTCCCCTCAGTCCTCACGGGGCTGGGCAGGTCTTAGAGCTGCTGGAGTCTCCTGGCTGCTCAGCTTTGTCCTTGAGCACCTTTATCAATTTACCCCAGGGGGCTGCACACACATTATTGTTTTCTATTTGTGTCATGACAGGGAAAAGGTTGGAAATTACTGCTGAAATAATACTAAGACTTCTTAAAGTTTTGGGGACAATCTAAGATGCGTTCACCTTAACATTCCTCTGGCATGTCCTAATGTTGTCTGCGAATTCTCATAGAAGCAGTGATCTCTTTAAAAGGTGATAGAGAAGTGGATGCTGTAGATTAATCTGCCTAGCTTATTAGCTGAAAATTTGAAATTGTGAAAACATATGGGGTTGAGAGATTCTTGAAGCTGGAGACAATGTGGGGAAGCATCCCCTTTTCTGCTGTTTGCTAACTCAGTGATCAGAGTGAGCAGCTTTATTTTCACATCTCAAGTTTTAGATTTTGAAGTAGGAATAGTACCAAATGGCCAAACTCTGGGGTTAGTGTGATTACAAAAGGTGAAAGTAGGGGGGAAAAAGATATACTACTATTGACATGAAACAGAGAAATATAAGTTAGCTACGGTAGAGTCTCATTCGTGATCATTAAACTTTTCCCTCCAGCCAGCTCTGACGCCTGTATTCCTTGTGTTCTTGGTGCCCGTTTGCAGCAGGGGGCTCAGCAGTAAACCTCACTCTGTGTGTGTCAGTAGTTCTAGTTGAGAACTAGAAAACTATGTTTAGAAATTAGACATTTATCTGTTTGCCACATAAGAGGTCATGGACTGTTTCTTTTTTTGGCTTCTTACTTTGGGCCTGTACAATATGATCTTGCCAGTTATTTTAATGAAAAATTGTAATTGTTCTGTTTGTCCAGTCTGCAGGTAAAAATTGCCATTTATTGGTTTACACAAAGCAGTATTGCCTTTGCTAGAAATGCATTTTTGGGACATTTACTGGTACTTGTTTATGTGGATAATTCTTTCATTTGAGAAGTGAATACTAACATTTAAACTTTTTAGAAGACATTTACTGTAATTGGAGGGTAAAATGTACATTTACACACATGTAAGATCCATTTTCATTCATGATATTTCTTACTAGGAATAACTTTACAGAAGTTAATGCTTTAATGTTATGCCTAAATATTAGAAATAGAAACAATTACTGATGTCCCTTTGGTTTTTAGATTACAGGAGTTTATTTTATTAGAATTCTTGAGATTCTTCCTTTTTTTTTTTTTGAGACCCTTCATAACCTTTTATTATAAAATTTTTTTTAGGTTTAATTCTTAAACTTTTATCCATAGATAACTTTCCACCACACTTTGCTTTTGTTTCTTTGTCAAAGATTATTATTTTATTATTTATTTTTAATTTGGTATAACGAGTTAGTATGTGTTAAAAACCAAAGGAACTAAATGTGTGTCAAAGTTAAAGAAATAAAATAAAAATAAATGTACTTAGGTTTTCCCATATACAAGCAGGTACCTTTTTAATAGTTGAAAGATATTTGATAGGAGTTGGCCTTTTTATTTCAACTGATTTTTTATCACAAAAACTAAGAAATGAAAGTTGGAATAGGCTATTCCTTGGGAGTAGGAAAAATGACTTAAAATAGGCAGGAATTCACTATTACAACATCAAGTAAGTGAGCTGCACCTGCAAAATCTTCACTAGAATTAAAGACTGTAGTGATAGGTTGTTGTATAACAGTCAAGTGATTCTAGTAAAAGGAAATCTGCTTTATCTTAGGAACATATATCTGAAAGGTGGCAACTGAGATAGAATTAGCAAAGAATATTACTTGCTGCATAAGACATTTAAGATTTGCTTTGAGTGAGTGAATTCATAAAAGCATAGAAAAGCAGCTAAAGAAATTAAAATGTTTAAAGTTTCTTGATTCATTAAATTTTCTCATAACATGAAGTTTTTTTTTAATCCCCCACCTTACTATTCGTGATCTCTTCCCTTACGAATTAAGGACTATCACCCAAGACTTTATTTTTTTTCTCAGTGTCACTCAAATCTTTGTTTGCTCCTAATTTATTTTACTAGGAACCTTATTAGAATGAGTGTCTAATCACTCATCTTTATTGGAGTTCTTATACACTAAAGGTAAGTGGATCAATCCACAATCCACCATTACAAAAAGATAAATGTGAACTTTGTGGACTGTTTAAAGAATTCAGAATTCTCAGGAGACTCATGAATAAACATCAATTCCATTTCTTCACAAAAAGAATTGGCACATGATAGGCCTTCACCTTCTAAAGTAAATGCGGTTACATTTATTATTCTTAATAGTGACTTTGCTTATATTCCTCCAAGGTAACTGTTTCAAAATTACTTAAGGTACTGCTTAATGTAAATCTGGCTTTTTGACCTTGGTGTTATACTTCTCATTATACCATGATTTAGTCTTCCTTCTGCTGTATGCACCTCTTGGTTTTTAAGGCACAGGCACTCATAGGTTCTCTTTTGTGCTCACTTTTTAAATTTAAATCTGAGAATTCATTGGAACAAATGTCTTTTTGCCATTCTTTTTAAAGCAAATGCAGGGAAATTGTATTTATGAATCTTTTGATAACGGTTTGGAGTAAGGGTGGTTTTAAATTGTTATTAAATATTTACATGTTTACATATTTGAATTTGCTCATATGTACACGTTTAGGATTAAAAATGTATAATATCAAGTGAAAAGAGAGCTCAGATAAAGTTTTAATTTAAATAAATTTTACTTCCTAATTTGGCTGTGAACTCTTTTTTTTTTCATTTTTCCACCCTTTTTTAATCATCTTTTTTTGTCTTTATTGATTATACAGGACTTTAAAATATTACTTTTTTAGTTAAATTTTTTATCAAAATTCTTGAATTTTCATCTTATAAATAATATTCCCATTATTTTAATGATGTTAAAGTTCTTGGAGAGAAATGCTCAATGGCAATGAGCAATGGAAGTAGCAGATTTCTGAGCACAGTTTTGTATCTCAGGAATTTTTTTAGAATTTATTGCCTAAACTTAATAGATTTGATACCATCCTGGTTACCATGATATATTGTAAATTGGGGGGGGGGACTGTACTTGGGTTAATACTGATTTGAAACTAAATATTATGACTATGAAGGTGCATACAAAGATGTTTGTGTAACTAACTAAAACTTAATGGAAATATGCATAGTAAATTAATGAGTTACATTCTTTCTATCTAGACCAAATTCAGTGAGTAGGTGTTGAGTGACCTACTTAATTATGGTGTATAGCCCACCTGAGACTATCAAAAAAAAAAAAGGTTATTTAGTTAGCTTCCAGAGAAACTAGGACAACAGAAGCTAACCTCTGCCCACCACTGCTGTGAGCAGATAGCACAATAGCAGGCTTGAATCAATCAATAATGGAAGTTGAAGTCGAATTTACATAATCTAGCTGTGTTCAATTTTAATTTAGTTTAAGAAGTTATTTATTTTATGTAATGTTCTTAAGAATTGTTTATAAGATGAAAATAAGTATGCATATAGTCTAAAATTAAAAGACACTTTTACTTCTGCTTGAGTCCCAATCAGTATTCATAGACCTGTGTGGACTTGTCATTGGTGTCGGCAGAAGCGTGTGGCTATAAACCTTATACCTCAGTTGTATGTCAGTCCAGAAAAGTATCAGTAATACCCCAGTCCCCAGAGTAAAATTAGTGAGAAACACAAAGCTATTTTATTTTCAGTGGTTACTAATGGCCTTGATATGGGCCAGTCATTTTATTTGAAAATGATCAGCCAGACATGATATCCAGGTTTTGGTTTGAAATACTTCAAAGCAAAAAAAAAAGTGAGTAGGCAGGGAAAATAGTCAACAAAAAATCTTTTTATTTTTATGTTTGCTAGAAATTTTCCATTATAAATTTTTAAAATATATAATTATTTAAAATAGAAGTGTCAAAATTCATTCAGTTAATTTCATCTTATTTTTTTCTACTATTTAATTTATCTTGATTTATGTTTATTGAAGACATGTTAGACTGTCCTTTAATATTTTGAAACCTACAAAATTTCCTCCTTAAATCTTTGAATACACACAGGAACATACAAAGCTATTTCCAGGATTTTGAAGCAATGAGAAATCTTGTTTATTGCCAAATGAAAGATAATGAATGTGAAGATTCTTTGTCATTTGATAACCCCCAGATCAAGAGCACCTTAAGTATAAAATAAACGAAAGCTAGGCTAAAGTATGAGAAAACTAGCCTAAATATGAGAAATGTTTCCCTGTAGTGCCAACTTGTGCATGTGTGTATTTAGCTTTTGTTTTCCACATCTAAATATATAACTTCACCAGAAAATAAAATGACAAGAGAAACAGATTCTTGATAGGTCAACTATTTATAGTGTGAAAGCAAAGATGTTTTGGTTGTAACTATGGGGAAACATTACTGAAAAAGAAAAAAACAGAGAAAAAGGAAATAAGAAAGAAAAAAGAAAGTAAAGATCTTTGTTATCTACCTAATTGGAGGCAACTAGTCTCACCTCAGATTTACTAGTCCAAAACCTTGATGATTGTGTTGTTGTTGAAAATTAAGTTCTATAATTGGAATTTGAAACTGTACCTCCTTTAACTTTTCTAAATTCACAGAGTTGCTTATAATATAGTCTGTTGTGAGGAAATGATAGCTTTTTCATTCACTATGTTTATCGAGTGCCTGCTCTATGCTAGGTTTTGTGCTTCCAACACGTGGTTATACAACTGTCTTTAGCTGTTCTTTCTTAAGCACTATTTCTAGGACTTCAAACTAATTATCAACCAAAAATATATGTTTCAAATGTATGACAAAATATAAAATTCATTCATGTCCAACTGTGAAGATCCGAGAACACAATATCTCTTGTCTTTTTCATACTTCTCTTTTAAGAAATTAGGTCTCTCCCAAATCCATTTATTATGAGGGCTGAATCCTGAGACCCTTGAAATCTTTGAAGAGTTGTGGTTTAAAAATACCCTGTTTTAAAAATGTATACAGAATATAATGCTTTAGATGAGCCAAATAAAATGTTATTATATTAGGGTTTCTCAACCTCAGCAGTACTGATATTCTGTAATTGATTCCTGTTTCTCTTAACCCTATTCTAATAATGGCCTGTCAGTGAACTAAAACACAGAGAATGCATCTGTGGTGAAATCTTTTAAAAAATGCTAACCCATCTTTGTGTGTTAGGCACTAGAACCTTACGTCAAAGAACTGAAAATTTGTTGTTACTCTTTCCATGGTTCTGATAGGTTTCTTCTATCAAGGTATCACCTAAGAGGTCTTTTGCTTGGATCCCATTAAAATCATGTGGGAATGACTTAGAAATACTGAGTATACTTTAAACACTATTCTAACTTTCCTGTAAGGCATTTACGTAGATTCATAGGTGTCGTGTTATTCTGATGATTTTTAAAATCTTCATTTTAAGGTCTAATTAGCTAGTTCCTAAGTGATTTTTTTTTTAAAAGATAGTACTTGGTTCTCTTTAATCTCTACTGTTTAGAACATGCAGTTGTAATCTTTATGTTAAAGTGTACAGACCTCTCAGACATTTTAAAAAGTACTTATTTGTCTATTAGAGTGAAATTTTAAAACAAAACTTTTGATCAATTATTCTTCTGAAACCTTAAGTTAATATGTTAACTTTTAAACATGACTGGTAAATCTTAGTATTAGAGAAAGTCTATCTCATTTGTTGCCATTAGCTGAAGTTATTGTAGACGCTTGATAGATGTAAGTATTATAGCACAATATATTCTATATATTCTAAGAATATATAGCTATTCTTTCAATAGTTACCTTCTAAGGTTCTTTTCAGCTTAACATTTCATATTTCAGGATTCTCCTGATAGTCAAAATGGTAAGGCTAAAGTTTTGTAGACTTGAACTTTAAAACCAAAATATATGACATATAGTCCTCTAAAAGCTAATTTCTTTTCATGATAAATTTAAAAAGTAGTTAGCTGAATGAAGTTACAAAGTCATAGTAATTGTGATGCTCAATGGAAATTTCACTGACTATTTCTTAAATATTAGAAAGATGTTGTTTATAACTAAAAACATCTGAGAGAATGGAGAAAACCAAGAAGGTGGATTCTTTCCCTGTCTTCTTCTCCACTCTTTTTCTTAAATAATTTAGTTGGATGGATGTTAAGGAAGAGGAAAAATCCATGGGTTCTATGAATTTCCAACAATTCTGCATATAAAATATTTCCAAGTGTTTATAGGCTTTTTTAGAGTATTGCTCCATAAAGAAGCTGATGTTTCTTATCAATTCAGCACAGAAAAATAATGGTAGCTTGAAAATGAGAGGCAATGGTAATAGACGCTGAGTATATTCTTCCAATATGGAAATGAATCTTGAAATTCTCTAATATTTCTTTTCTTTTTCTGTTAAGTTGCTATAGCCCAAGGTGGAGCAATCCAGATTTCTAATCCAGGATCTGATGGTGTTCAGGGACTGCAGGCATTAACAATGACAAATTCAGGAGCTCCTCCACCAGGTGCTACAATTGTACAGTATGCAGCACAATCAGCTGATGGCACACAGCAGTTCTTTGTCCCAGGCAGCCAGGTTGTTGTTCAAGGTATATTTTATTAATCTAATGCATTTAGAATGCCTATGGATTACTATATCAGACCAGTTAGTGGTGACTTCATAGTTTTCTGAAATACATGGAAAGTAGTTTATTTGGGTGGGATGGGAGGCACTTAGAAAGGCTGGAAGAAGAAATATTTTAGTATGTTAAATAGCAAGTTAAATGAATTATGTGATTTTCACTTTTAGCAGGTTTTACTGGATCTAAAGAAAGGTTATATTCAGAGTAGCATGATAGAAAAAGGGTTGGAAACATGAATGAATTTTTCAATTAAGTAAATATTCTTCATTCGGGAGAGTTACAAATGCTTTACCTAATATATTTCTATTATCTAATCTATGAGGATTTAAGAATTCAGTCCATGATCCATGATGCCCCAAATTTGGGTTTTTCCCCAGCTGTTACATTCTAGTCTAATTCCGAGACAACTCATTTCAAAACAAATGCTATTTTTGTTTTCGGTTTTTTCAGACTGTTCTAAGTATATTTGAATTCTGAGATATCCATTCTAGCTCAATGGAAGCTGACACTAGTGAAATAAATCAGTTGGCACGTAGCCCTAAGCTTTTAAGGTTACCTAAGATTTCAATTAAATTTCAGTTATACTTTAATTTCATTCAGTTGTGCTTATAAGAGATATATTTAATACAGCTTTCAAAAATCCCTTGTCTTAGTATAATTCTATAAGGTTGCTTCAAGAAGTTCATGGAAAGATTTGTATTATCTTTTAATTCTATTTTTCCATGAACTTTTTGAAGTACCCTAATATTCCTCTTGGTCCATTTGTGTAGGGCTCATGATATAGCACTAATTTTAAGGAAAGTAATATAACTTCTTTTAGTCTGAAAGTCTTGTGAGTATAGAAAAAGCAGATTATAATTGATGAACCTCTTGATAATTAGCTTTACTTTTATGTATTTTGGGGGTCAATGTAAACGAATAAAAGTGTGAAGAACTGAGGTAGTGGTGATTATGGAGTAAAAAAATTATAGTACTTACTCAATAGTGTAATGTTTTCTTTTAAATATAAAATTAAAGCCACCTGTTATATTTCCTTATATGCATGAACCCTTTATGTCTAAATGAATACTCTTAAAGAATAATCATTTCTTCTCACTTTATCTTTTTTAAATGGAAAAATCTACTGCAAAGTTGATACTTTAATCAAAAGAGTTTTTAGAATTTTTTATGTTTTACATAATACACACATAAGTTTGTGTTTTGGGGGTTTTATTTAAGAACGCTTCTTCCACAGGTCACAAAAATATTTTTCTACATTGTCTTCTATTAACTATGTAGTTTTACCCTTCACATTTAGGTCTTTAATCCATATGGGATCCACCTCTGTATATACTATCAGGTGGGAATCCATTTTAAATTTTTTCTCCGTATGTAGAGCTAGTACCAATGGTTTGTTCTTTCTTTATTAATTTATGGGGAGCCTTAATTATACAGTAGGTTCTTATGTATACTTGGATCTGTCTCAGAACTCTCTATTCTGTACCATTGTCTTTTTCTCTATGCCAGTACCATACTGGTTGTTATCTCACAAAACAAGTTCCCCTTGTCTTTTTTCTCCTTTTACTTTAGCTGTTTGTGAACTATTATTCTTTCATATGCATTTGGAATAAGTTTGAGTTTCTAAGTAGTAATAATAATAATAAAACTAATGATGAGATTGCATTTAGTTTATACATTAATTTAAGGAGAACTGAAGTCTTTATACTGTTAAATTGACCTATCCCAAACCATAGAACGTTCTCATTTATTAAGATCTGATTTTACTTCTTTTCATAGTTAAAAATTTTTCTCCAGGGAGGTCTTGCATATTCTTTGTTCAGTTGGTTCCTAAATGCTTTATGGTTTTTGTTGCTATTATGAATGGTACTCTATATTTCTATTATATTTTCTAATTGCTGCTGGTACCTTATTTTTCTTTTATATTTTCTAATTGCTGCTCTAGAGACAGTGATTTTTTAAAAAGTTGGTCTTTCATCTATTAACCTTGCTAAACTTGAATTACTTCTAATAATATGCTGATTCTTTGTGAATCAATCTGTGATACTATGTGAATGTTTATAACCATATACTAATAATATTTTGTTTCTTCCCTTCCAATCTTTATTCCTCTTGTTTTTCTTTTTCTCCTTTCCTTTCCTTTTTTTTCTTTTTTTTTAAATGACAGTGGCCTGGAGTTCCAGTTCTGTGTCATACATAGCAAGGTCAGTGGGCATTCTTGGCTTCCTGACTTAGAGACAATGTTCCTATCCACTTGCCACCCTATCATCTCACTGAAAGGTTACATGAATTTCTTTCTGAGTTCTCCATGCTTACCTGGATTGATCCTGAATGGTTTTTAATACTGTTGACTTCTGCTTCCTTTACTTCCCTGATGCTGCATTCTCATTAATTTTTCTTCACTTCCCTGCCTCTCTTTCGGTCTCCTTTGCTGGGCTAATCTTCCTCTTCCCATCTTCCTAGTGTTAGCATCATTCCTCAGGCTTGCATCCCTCGCCATCTTCCTGTTTGATTTGAGCACTCTCCCTGATGACTTCATCGCCACCCATGGCTTCATTTCATTGTGACTATGCTCCTGACTCCAAATGGCTGCTTAGATGTCCCACAAACATCTCTGACTCCTTAAGTCCAAAACTTGACTTCCGTTTTTCCCCACCCCAAATCTCCCTTTGTTTTCTCTATTTTGGTGGTAGACTACCATCCCTCCTTTTGCTTTAAGCCAGAAACCTGGGTGGCATCCCTTACTTTTCCTACCCATCTCCATCCGAAGTCACTTTGTAGTTTCTTCCTCTAGCTAATTCACACATTTTCACTCCCCTCCACCCCCACTGTCTCATCCTAGTTCAGGCTGCCATCCCTCTGACCTGGGTTAGGACAGCAGGCTGTAGTTTCTGCCAAGTGGCTGCCCTGAAGCTGGCAGTTGTGGAACAGCTTCCTGATCTTCCTAATCATGCCAGAGCCAGCACCTCCCTTCTTAGCTTGGTCTTTTGGGAATTATTCCTGAAAGTTCAGCTAGTCCCCCCCCCCCCCCCCCCCCCCGCCGCAATGATTCTTGGAGATACTAATATTTCTTAAAAACAAAGGTCTGTGCCTACAACGTTTCACTTTCTACATTATACTCTCTATTCTGCACTTAAAATTCACATCTAATCACATGTCTTAGTCCATTTGGACTGCTATAACAAAATAGCTTAGACTGTGTAGCTTTCACTTTAAACTTATTTTTTACAGCTCTGGAAGTTGGGAAGTCCAAGATCAAGGTACCAGCAGATTTGGTGTGTGGAGAAGGACTGCTTCCTGATTCATAGACGGCCCTCTTCTCAGTGTCCTCACATGGCAGAAGGGGCCAGGGCACTGTATGGGGCCTGTTTTATAAGGGCATTATTCCTATTCATGAGGGCTCTATTCTGATGACATAATCAACTAAAGGCCCCACCTTCTAATACCATTGCATTAGGGGTTAGGATTCCAGCATATGAATTTTGATAGGACACAGACATCCAGTCTACAGCATCTTCCAGTCTCTGCTCAAAACCCTTCAATGAATGCCTATTACCTATTAGATATGGTCCAAAATCCTTCTATGTGGCCTATATCTTTGCTTGGTCTAAGCCTTGCTTTCTTTATTAGCCCCCTCCTTCTCTACTTCTCCCTCTTTTGTAATGCAGCTCTATTTCTTTCATTTTCTGTGATAGGCTAAGCATTCTCTCCTTTCTAGGGTCTTCACACATACCATTACAAGAACACTTTTCCTGATCTAATGTATTATTCAGGCTTCATTTTAGGTGACACTTCCCTTCAGGAAGCCTTCCCTGATCCTTCAAATCTGTCTTAGGCAACCCCCTGTGAGTTCCCACTGTACTTTTTAGGCATGTATCACACTGTATTGTGACTCTCTGTGTCCTGCCCAGGTGGCAAGTTCTGTTTGGACAAGGATTTTCAGTACCTAGCAAGTCCCTGGCATGTGATAAATGTTCAAAAAGCATTTAATGAATGGGAGTGAAATATTCTTCCTCTGTGAAAATGTTATTAGTTTCGTGTGCTGATTGACTGAGTTTTAACTAGTCCAGGGAATATATTAAAACTTTACTAATAGCAGTAATCAACTGAGCAACCAAATTCCCTCCTTCCTTTCCTTCCTCTACTCTTTTTTTACACTAATAACTATTGAGCACCTATGTGCCAATTTAAAGAAACATTGAGATAAAAATCAATTTGAAAGGATGTCTTCTATTGAAATCTCAGGCCTCTTCTCCGATGCTCTGGAGAATTTGTAGAAACATGGATACTCCCTGACATTTCACTTCCTAAGAACCTGAGTATAAACTCCCTGCTTGTACTGGAAAATGCTTAATTGAGTAAGGCATTTTTGTGGTGGAATGTCCTTCCCTTGACATTAGGTTGCGTTGCATTCTATAAAGATAATAGGTCTCAGTGACATGTCACTTATTTTTGTACAGTAGAGATGCAAAAATTTTTTTTTCCAGTCTATGGTCTGTTATACTGTTGAACGTCTGCCAGTTTTGTGTCTTAACCTTATAATCATTAAGTTTTCTATAAATGATCCAGCTCTTCATGTGCTGATCCTTCATTAAGTGATCCAAATAAAAATTGACATATTTTTGGAAATTTAAAAATACTAACTGTGATTTATTTTTGAATTTTAAAAATCATAAAGCTCTTTTCCAGGCGCTTTAATCTGGTACAATAATGTATTAGATTGAATCACATGAAATTGCTATGTTTGTGAGCCAAAAAAAGTCAAATATCAGCAAGGTCATATGATTCAATCTAATAGTTCTGGGAGAATGCTATATAATACTTGCTCTATTGGCACAGTGAATTTTTAAAATTTTAGTATCTATTCCCTTCAAGTGAAGTTAATAAATTCTGTGTCCCCTTACCTAGCTGGACTTTATGTGTTGTAGCAAAGGGTTCAGCAAATAAAAATGTAAGTGAACAAAGGTGGCTGGATATTTCTTATTTAGTGAATTTAGAAGTGTCTATAAAATATGTTATTTCTGTGCTGATTGTCAGTGTGTTTTTTTTATCCCCAAAGTTTAAATCTCCAAGTTTTTTTTTTTTCTCCTATGAATTATGAAAAATATATATGGTCTATTCCCCTTATGTTTACCTATAAACCTTGGACAGTAATAATAAAGAAGTAGCCCTGTGAAATACAACCATGTAACTTATAATGCTAATGAGACTTTTTTTTTGCCAGAGCCCATTTCAACAGATTTTTAAGTAAAAATAAGAAACAGCATTAAGATGGTTTATTACAGGAAGAGTTTTTATAGAGCCTTGGTTTCAGTGAGCTCGTCTATGACAAAGCAAATTGATGGCAGTGATAGGCTAGTGATGTCATTGTGATGTCAATACTCCTACTTATCCTGCACATGCTTGCTAGTTGGAACACTTTTTGTTGAACTGTGATAGGGGAAACAAGACAGTTCTGTATGCCGAAGCCCATCATGGCTGTAACCAGAGAAGAAACAGGTAAGAATTTTAAAGAGTGGTTTAAATTAATTCTGCAGAGTTTTTTGAAGTTTAGGAAAAGTATTTAGGAACATCTGAGTGTTTCAAAAAGTGTTAATTTCCTAGTTGCATAGGAGTAAGAAATTTCTTTTAATATATTCTATATATGCAGCTTATTTTGTTAAGGGCATCTGAGTGTAATTGCTTCTTTGCTCGGTATTACATTGAGCAAAGCTTACTTGATCAGGGCAGTAATCCTGCCTCTCTCCCTCCTGCCACCACCCCCCACCTCTCTCTCTCTCTCTCTCTCACTCACTCTCTTTTCGTTCCTCCCCCGTCATGTGTGCACCATTCTGCCCTACTAAAATAAACTATTACTTCATCTGCAACCTGTTGCAAATTCAGTCTAACTACACGTTAAACATATATACTGTTCACGTTGTAAAAAATTAAGCTTTCGATTTCATTACCGTGTACAAGTGTAGATCTAAACAGAATAGGCAAAACCACTGTGTTATGGATGTTTGTGTGCCTACTTGTTTCTTTCCTCCTGTTTTTAAAATGGTCTGTTCCTCAGCTAATTGAGTTCAAAGGGCTGATGTCATTACATTTCCTGGAATCGTGTTTCAGCATGGAAGTGGAAAAGTTAAACTCCAAGCGAGCTGCACATTGACGTCAGCTCTGAATCATGTTGTGATTTAGTCAGTTCCTTTCTGCTTTGTCAAGTGCTGCTGACAGATTTAGAGTTGTTAGCTAGCTCACCACTGCCTCTATCTCCAAAATCGCTCTTAGACTGGATAGCTTTTCTTGTAAGCTTTACTTTAACATTTCTCTTGAGGTAAGTATCTGCTTGAAGAGGGGGAACACTTTATGAAACCTGTTGTGCTTGTATGAACAGAACTCAGGAGCTGTCTGGCAAGCTTACGTGGTAAGGTTGAGCCTCCTGATAAGGGTGTCCCTGCACATGCCTGGTGAGAAGTGGATTGTATATAGGCTGGAGGTTTTCTTTACTCTTGATGTATAGGAACTTGTGATTCAGAGTACCCTCTAGTGCTGAAGTCAGGGAAGTACTTGTCTTCTCATCGTTACTCCAGCCTCTGGTATTTAAATTTGTAAACAGTAATTATTCACGTGGTTTGCTTTTCTTAGTTACAGATAGTGATTTTGAAAGACATGGTTATTAATGACCTTTGTGTGGTTGTTTATTTAGTGGTCTTATTTGTAACCCACAACTGAATTTGCAGTTGAATTCAGAAAGAAGGGATGATTATAAACAGCTTCACCACAGTTTAGCTCTTCAGAATCAGTAGTAGGTCTCAGCCCTCTTCCTACATAAGAATATTCAATTGTCTTGGACAAGTAAAACCTGTACTGAGTTGTTTTTTAAATTGTCTTGCGGAGCTATATTTTTTTTTTTTCAAAGAAGTTTTTGTAAAGTTTAGAGATGGTATAAATTGCAGAAGCTTTCAGATGACAAATTTATTATGATATAGATGAATGTAAAATAATCAGAAATACTGCATGTCATATGTGTTTAGAACCAAAAGACATTTTGTGCATATATTTATTTCCCAAAAATTATTGGTTTATATCTTTCTTTACTAAACTTTTATTCATATTCACAGTTTGACTTGAATAAGCATGAGATAGAATCATAACAAAAATAAAATAAAATGATTTGAAAATACTGAGTATATTTAGAAATGAAAGTTTAAGGTAAAAATTTAAGTAAAATTTTTAACCATTGCTTGTAAATAAATGAACATTTTTATACATTTATGTTTAGAGAATGAACATACTATCCTTGAAGAGTTCTTTTTTCACAGTTTTACCAATAATGCTTATACATAATTTGCCCTTTCCAATTCAAAATTTTCAAAATGCCGAAACTTAAAAATGTCAAATAATGTAGAGCACTTTTTCAGAAAACCTGATTGTGCCTTTGGAAATCATTATTTTTAAAATCTAGTCAGTCCTCACAGAATCAGTGCTAGCAATTTGAAAAGCTATTTGAAATGAAAAACAAATTTTATTTCCTTTTTTATTTTTAAGAGCCAAGAGATCACAAGGTTTAAGGAACTTTTTCAAAGGTGTAGTAGAGCACTTTTAGGAACTAGGCCTTTGGATTCTCAGTTCGGTAGTATGTGGATTGGTAAACTAAGTGGATTGATCTAGATCGGTGGCTTGCAAACTTTTTGACCATACCCACATTTTCTATCATGACACGGTGGACCTGTGTGTGTGTGTGTCATAGTCATTTTTCTGCAGGATTAAACGTGTGCCCTACATTTATATAAAACAAATTCAAACATAATAATTATCCTTACTATATGCAATGTACTGATACTTCCTTTTCTATCTTTCTTTTTTATTTTAATGTTATTCTTGACCCATGAAATTGATTTTATGACCAACTAATCGTCTACGATTTATAGTTTGAACAACTCTGATCTATACCAAAATCAGGCTCCTAATAATAATGACTGGCCTGGAAAAGATTTTAGCAGCATTTACTTACTGGATCATGCAGTTAAACATAAAAAGTAAATATCTGTAGTTTATAGGATTATATTATTGGTTCTGTGCATAATTTAAATTTCTATTAGAAATTGTTTTTTTGTTTTATTCGTAAGCTGATTATGTTCATGTCATAATTTCGTATCTTTTAGACTCTGAGTCTTAATAAGCTGTATTCAGACTGGAATTCTGTATTGTTAAAAACAAACTTTCCAATTATTCAAATTTAGAAAATAGTACCTTAGTTAATATTTGATGCATGAGAACAAGGACATATACTTTTGTGAGAGAAGGCTATTGGTAATGATTTTTGTTTGGAGATTTGCACATAAAGGAATGGTTCTGATTGGGTTATAACAGTTTCATGAAGTTGGTAGCAAAGCAAGTTATAATTATGTTGGAAGAGAAAATAACAAGTCACTTATCTATCTTAAGTTCCAATAAAACTCAAAATCTGTATAGAGGGTGAAATTGAAAATTGCTATGATGCTATTTTCTGACTATTTTTGAAAAATTTTTAGTGAAATATAGTTTAGGGTGTTTATTTCACTTTGCCCTGTTTTATATTCCTATAAGAATATATAGCCTAATAAAATAATTATGATGATACTTTAGGTAAACTTTAAAAACTCACTTAAGGTTGCAAATAAATAAATACAAAGTAGAAAGTGCTATCAAAGAAACTATCAGATTGTGAGTGATACACAGGAAGCAGGAAATACAGGTTAAAGGATCAGGGTAGGCCTCAGTGAGGAAACCATATTTAAATGCTGAAAAAGGAGAAGAACTTTCTGTGCATTCTCACTGATACACACAGGGCAGGTACTATTACACCCATATTATATATAACTGAATTCAGGTCAGAATGGGTAAATTACTCCTCAAAGCTAACAAAGCTAGCAAGTGCTGAATCAGTTTGGGGCTTCAGACTCCTTCTCTGGTTCTGTTCATACCATATTACATTGCTCCTCAAAATTCACCTGACATTGGTAAGTTAATGCTATTGTAATAGCTGAGTTACAATAGCATGCTACACACTGCTTATAAAATATATAAAATGAAATTAGCATTATTTATCAAAATAGATTTTTTTCTAGAGTATTATTACTGTAATAGGACAATAGAGCATATATTTGCCATTATACAGAACATTAAATATCAGTATTCACAATTTTCCCATCTTTTATATAGACTTTGACTCTAAGATTTTCACTTAATAAAAAACTTAATTAGGTCCCTTATGTCTAACTTACTTAGCTTGATTGTGGTAATCAGTGTCACTATATATGTCAAAGCATCACATTGTACACCTTGAATATATACAATTTTTATTTTTCAATTATATCTCAATAAAGCTGAAAAAGTATTTAATGATTTAATTCTATGTGGTCTATGTGTTACAGTAATTGTAATAGATGTGAAAATGTCCAGGGCTCAAATAGTCATTTTAATGTAGGATTTAATTTTCCCAGAGAAAATGGAGCAATGGAGAAGGAAAATTTTTCTGACAGTGTAGGGACACCAGGAATGGACAAACAGAATTTGGGTATTAAAAGCACTGGTGTGGTGGTAGGGAGGGAGAGAACCAAGAAACAAAAGTAGAGAAGATGTCAGTAGCTTATTGGAGCTAGGGAAAGAAGCCTCCTGCTTATAAGCATGATTTCTAAGTTACCTCTGTTGCTTACTTAGGTGTTTTTTTTTTTTTTTTTTTGTCTTTTTCGTGACCGGCACTCAGCCAGTGAGTGCACCGGCCATTCCTATATAGGATCCGAACCCGCGGCGGGAGCGTCGCTGCGCTCCCAGCGCCGCACTCTCCCGAGTGCGCCGCGGGCTCGGCCCCTTACTTAGGTGTTTTTAGGATTAGTGACACATAGTAAAATGACATATGAAAGAAAGTAGGAATTCTCTCTATAAAAATGTTTTTATTCAGTTAATGTGCCCAGTACTACAGACATCTCAATAAATAAATAAATACAATATTCAAACAAAGAAAATCACCATCATTTGAGATGTTGATAAATTGTTTCACTTTAGAAGCTGTCAAGATAGGCATTTGGCTGCGTTTCTTATTTATGTCTTTGTTTCCTACTCTGACTTACAGGGTTTTTCAGTTTTTTCTTATACCAGTCTGATGAGAGTGTATCATTTGGTCATTTGTGATTGTCCACCTTTGAGGTTCTATTTTAAATGATTATATACATGGAAAAGGACATTTTATGTTATCTTTAAATAATTTATTCTCTAAAGGGATGTAACAATATATTATAAAATTTAAAAGTTTTTTAATAGGTATATTTTAAAACAAAATAAGGAATAAGAGCTATACATTTTGATTCCCTAGGTTTATTAAAAGGAAACTCCAGGGGAAAATGTATTTATGGATGTTATATGTCTTTCAACTAATATACAGTATATTGGAACATTGTCTTTAAGAACTTAAGGAAGGGAAGAGGAAGGGAACTAACATTTACTGAATGCCTACCATGTGCCAGGCACTGTGCTAGACACTTTGACATACATTACAGAGTTTGTTGTGAGTAGACACTTTGACATACATTACAGAGTTTGTTGTGAGTATTAAATGAGATAATGTATCCCCATTTTACAGATGAGGAAACTGAACTTGCCCCAAGTCACATGGCTGGTAAGTGGCAGAGCTGGACTAGAACCCAGACTCCAAATCCCATGTTTTTTCTGCTGTACCGTGTTTAAAGCTTGCAAAGAGAGGTATGAAGTTAATGACCATGAATTAAGAGTTCTAGGAATTTTCTTTTCCTACAAAATGTTTGATACTAAACCTAAAAAAAAATTTTATGTCAAGAGTTAGATGGTTGGAAATACTATAATTAGAACAACTCTGCTTCTAAAGTGCTACAATAGATGTAACTAAAGTGTATTTAAGGGAAGATTTAGGAAATAATGTCTTTTATCAAGAAAGGTCACTGTGAGTAAATACATAACATCTTGTAAGGCTTTCCATGTCTTAGTGTTAAAGACTTAAAGACTTAGCTATAATAATATTCTATAAGAAAGACTTTATTTTAAACATTACAGATGACAGTGAGCTTGTGCAAAACCCTAGAAAGTTCAAACTTTACTTCATAATGCATGCGTAAGCCCATGAAGCACCCATTATATGCCAAGTACTGTGCTAGATTCTCGAGGTTACCGAGGTAAAGGAGGTAGTATCCCTGACTTGTCTTAAAGTTTTTGCTTGATGAGAATCAAATTAACGTATAAATCTTATTATCTTTCTTCAATCATGCTTTTTAAGCCCACACTGATGACCCATATATTTTCAGAATATGAAAATGAAATTCTAAAGTAAAAAATAACTTTGACACTTTTAGTAGTTAGATGGGACAGGAATTGGCCTTTATAAAAATACAGGAATAAGAGTATGTCATCAAAAAATGTAGGATGGTTCTTTAAACTTTGATCCTTGGTATCAAATCTGCTGTAAGTTACTACTGAATTTATAAATATTAGAAACTTGAACCTAAATAAGATAAACTCTTTTTTAAATAACTTGTTTCAAAAATAAAACTTTTTGACATTTAGATTTCCTCAAAACAAGAGATTCTCTTTGCCCATATCTTTTTAATGTACTTTATTAATAAGATGATATTTGAGTATATAGAGTTTATCCATTGACCATTAGAAGTATGTAATCACATAGATTGTTTGGGATATTACAGAAATTTATACTAATTCCTACTAATTTACACTAATTCCCATTTCTGCCTTAAATTAATGAGCTATGATCTTCTGATTTTTGTTGAAGGAAATAAAATGAATATATATCTAAAAATTTGTAATAAAATTAAGTTTGTTATCTAACATCTGAGAACTAACACATCCACATATATCATCCCCTTTCAAGTTTTTTTTTTTTTTTTTTGGACCGGTAACGAGATCGCAACCCTCAGCACGGTGTGGTCTGCACCGTGCTCAGCCAGTGAGAGCACCGGCCATCCCTATATAGGATCCGAACCCGCAGCCTCGGCGCTACCAGCGCCGCACTCTCCCAAATGAACCACGGGGCCAGCCCGAAAGTGACATTTTTTCTGAGTTATTGCTCATTGTGTTTTAAGAATGCTTCTTTTGGAATTGCCATTAGCCTTCGTGGCACCAAATTTGGTCCTTTGAGAGTGAGTGTGGCTTTTGGAAGCAGGCAAACGTTGTTTAAGACCATTTCTGGTAAATATGAAACCAATGAATGAATTTTATTTTTCATCTGTGAAGTATTTCCACCCTGTTCCCCCTTTTTAAAAAAACATGGTTTTTTAAGAAAACTGGCTTTTGTATATCATGTAAGCCTTCTGCTCTAACTTTGTATTATGGAAACTAGCAAATGTATACAAAATTAGAGAGTATAATGAACTTCTCTGTACCTTTCTATTAATTTTATTGCACTTCCTTGTGAGCAGCGTTTGGAAAGAACAACCCTAGACCAAGGTCTGCATTCATGCCGCCTGAAAATGTCAACAGGGTGACATGTAAACCCCTCATTCGTCACTGATTGTTCTCATTTCGGGAAGCCTGTGTAGCCTCCATCTGTTCCATTGTTTCAACCTTTATTGTCCCATAACCACCTTCTCTGGATGTGGGTAAAGAGAAGAGAGAGAGAACTATGTTATTCCATGGTCCACTTCATCTCCTGTGACAATATGATTAAGATATTTTTTAAAACATTTAGTAAGTTAGTTTATAACTGGTTTTTAAATGATCTTCCTAAATATTTCAAAGCTATAAAGTTTTCTATGACATATGTTGAGACATCTGTGTATACAGTAATTTGAATAGTCACATAAAATTTAGGACTTTTCCAAATTTATTAATAGAGATTTTGCTGGTGACCATTAATCACAGTTGCTACTTATCACCATTGTTTTTTAAATTACATATAGAAGGAAGAAGCAGTACAACCTTATAAAATGGTATTTTTACTGTTGATACAAATGGTCTTCCCTCAAAACCATGTTTTTTATTATTTTATTCTTTCACCTAATTCTTGAGCCCAGGGTGGGGAGGCAGGCAGGGGAATTGGCATATACCCAAATAGGAGCACATAGGTAGTTAATTTTTGTTTAATTTTTAAAAACTCCTTGGCTGTTTTCAATAATAACATTCCATTTAGGTGAAAAGTCTTTGTCTCCCATTTGGGTAAAATTTGGTTCTTACTCAAAGGGTATAATACATTTTAATGAAATATGGAAGTGCTGTATTTTCTCTTTTGATTGGCATATGGTTCAGACCAACTTTTATAGGATTTAATAACTTGGGGCGTGGGGGGAGGCCTTTTCCTTGCATTTAGCTTTGAGAGAGCATGAATTTTGTAATATTTCATCAGAGTATCAAATTAACTCTGGACCATACATTCTCAAAGTTGAAGTGTTGGTGGTAGAAACATCTTTCAGCACTGAAATCCATCTGTCTTTTCTAGGAAGCTAAGTTTATTGCAGTAGATAGACATACTTTGAATATAAATTAGGAAACTCTGAGAACTTACTTTTAGTATTCAATCTGAATACTAAGTAAATATTAAATCTTTTAACTTGATGATTATACTTAGAGATATTTTTTAAAAAGAATACTTAGAAATGTATTATTATCCTGAGAAACCTAAGACAAAAATTATCTTTCCTTAAAGAAACCAGTTTTAAGTACAGCTTTGCTGTTTTGTTTTGTTTTGTTTTAACTGAAACTGCAATGAGCTAGATTCCATTCAGTTCCTCAATCATTTTCTGGCCATAGGATTTGCACTTAAAGACATTCAATAACTGTTTCAGGCATGATAATAGGGTATAGGAAAATCTCTTAACTGAAATATTTCAGAGGATGGAGATATTCTGCTTAATTAAAATTTCTACAGTAGTGTCCTAGAGCCAGCTCCCACTAGCTTGCTAGAGCTGATAGTTAAATTTTCAGCATCTCTGTGAACTGTTGTTAAAACAACCATTATTAAAAATTACACACACATGCACAAATATACTCTTAAATTACATTAAAATCATTAGTTCTCAAAACTCATTTCTAATTATTTCATCTGTGCTCTTGAGGTTCTTTATATCTATTTTATCCGTATGGTATGCTACTTACTGTGTGTCCCTTTCCAACTCTACATTCAGTGAAGTCACATAGGTAGCTTGAAATTTACCATGGTGAATCATGGGGATCATAAAACACTACAGATCAGGGCTCCCCCACTTAGAGAGCTGTTTCTTAAATGTCTAGCAGCACACTACTGATTTTAGGCTAAATGAACTATCAGCTGAAAAGCCTGCTGCCTTTAACCTTTGATAAAAACCTATCTAAAATGTGTTAAGACATTTTTCTACCTAAAATGTATAGAACGTGCTGAGTATCATGGTTCCAAAGCTGAAGAAAACCTTTGACACTTAAGATTCTTGCAGTGCTCAGAATAATCATCTTAAACATTACAAGATTACCTCTTATGCCATGTAAAAAGTATGTTATTTCCAGGTCAATTTTAAATAAAATATCAAATAGTGACTTGTTTATATAAGCTTGTAATATTTTGCTTCCTTGCAGCCACCACTGGTGACATGCCCACTTACCAGATCCGAGCTCCTACTACTGCTTTGCCACAGGGAGTGATGATGGCGGCCTCACCAGGAAGTTTGCACAGTCCCCAGCAACTAGCCGAAGAAGCAACACGCAAACGAGAACTGAGGCTAATGAAAAACAGGTAGGACGTTTCACTAGAAATTAGTAACCACTTGCAGGACACAATTTATTTCTGTGGGGCTTTTACAAAAAATTACACTTTTCCTAAGTGTTTCTCCTGAGTTAAATGTTATGTTGCATTTTATGTGGGTTTGTGCTCTGCACGTGATGATGATTAGATTACCTTCTAGTCAGAATTCCTAGCCATTAAACTATTTCATTAGTAGGAGGTACATCCCTATGTGTTGTAAGGGTAATATCCAAAAGATATATTAACTTTTTTGTAAAAATGATAGAAGGACTTTATCACAAATAAGGATTTATTTTGTGAAGTAGGTGATAAGTATAGTTTTTTGCTTCTTTATGAGCAAAATAAATTTAAGTGTGAGTTAATATTTTCTAAGTTTTTTACATGTAGTTGCCTATTTTGTAAATTTTTTTCTATTATATTGAAATACATATTTGTTCTGGTAAATTTTTGTCAAGTGTAAATAAATATAAAATAACAAAAAGAATTAAAATCACCCATAGCTCCACCACTTAGAGATACCTACTAATATGTGTATTTCCCTTCTGCTCTGTTTTTCTCTCACTTATTCTCGCTCCGTATCTCTGTAATTTTATTATTAAGCAGCAGTATATCATAAAATGCTATTTTCCAAAAAATTTTTAAAATTTAAACTTAAAATAAATTTCACTTACATATTTATTGGTTTAGTTTTAGTTATGGAGAATGGTATAAATTAATGTGATTTTTGAAATGAACAGAATTGTCTAAGAATTTCCCAATAGTCTTGTCACCTTATTCCTAAGTGTTAAATAATGTCCTCATTGTAAGAAAACAACACATTTCAGAAGGTATCATGTGCTTTCCTGTGATCAGGACCACATGGTGGTAGTTAATTTAGGAGGTGTTACAACCTAGTGAATCTAGAAATTGTGGCCCCTGAGCCCTTCAGATTCGGTGCTAAGTTCATCACAGTCCTTGTAACTGAGTGTGAACCAGAAGTAGCTATATTCAGTTTATTAATAACCTTTTAAATGTCACAGTTTGATATATTATAGGAATCTTTAAGTTGGCTACTGTTCCTAAGCTTATTAGTTATCATAGATCATTAGATGGAGTTTTGTAGACTGGTGAACTCAACAGATAACCAGAAGTAGGACTGTAAGATATGGACATCTTGATTAGTCTTTATTCCTTGTTTGCTCAGTTGTGCTGGATTCATACTTTTTATCATCAGCATTTTGCTCAGAAATCCTAAATGAGCTGATGGGTGAAGCTAACACAGCATCATACTTATTTGATGGCAGTCTTATTATTGAAGATCCCTAACTTTGATCTTATGGAGAAATGCAGATACTTTAAAATTGCACTTTCTGAGATCTCAGGAGCTATGAGTATAATTGCCTCTCTGGTCATAAAATGTACATTGTGGAGTTCAGTTTAGAAATATAAGGTATGATAATAATGCAAACTGTAAAATTGTTCATTGATGTCTTGTTTTACCCAGAGGAAACAAAAGGAAGAACCAGGAAGTAGTCTTATTATTTCCCTTTTGTTGTATTTCTCTACCTTTATTTTTATTTATTTATTTATTTAGCAGCTGGCTGGTTCGGGGATCCGAACTCCTGACCATGGTGTTATATAACACTGCACTCTAACCAACTGTGCTAACTGGCCAGCCTCTACCTCTACTTTTAGATTTTAAGTTTGTCACTAGAAATACCAAAATGAAATAGATAAAATATTAGGCAGTGGGTTCCTATAAATGTGCCACACAACTGCCTACACATACATATGTAATACCCCTGAAGAAAAAAAAACACAAAATTTTAGGTTTTAAAAAATTAACAGATGATAACTATTAGATAGCATTTGTGTTTGGCCTGCAAATAACCAAAGGAAATGGAGGCTTAAACTTGTAGGTGTTTTTTTGATCTCATATAACGTATCTGGAGGTATGTACAGCCAGAACAAAGGCTCAGCAGTGTCATCAAGGTTCCTCTGCCCTGCTCTGTCATCTTCAGCATCTTCTACCATACATTCTTATGATCACAGCATGGCCGCTGCACTCCAGACACTGCACCAGGCAGGAAGAAGGGAGAAGGGCTAGAACCAAAAATTGGGGTTGGCTAAGTCTGGCTCTTCTGAAAATCCTTCCTAAAAGACCCTCCTAGCAACTTTCACCTATATTTCATTGGCTAGAAATAGGTCTCTAGTCCCAGCTGTAAGGGATTCTGAAAAGGGTATATTTTAGCTCTCCAAATCTCAAGACAAGAGAAAAGCAGATGATAAATGGCTATTAGGTTGCTCAGTGTGTGTTTAGCAGGTTTTAACTGCTTTGTCTCTCTGTGCTTTCACATGAGAATAGGTCTGGTTACTATCCCCATTTTGTAGATGGGGAACTGGGGTTCAGAGAGGTTAAGTAATAGGTTAGTGAAGATCGCATAGCCCAAACTGGACAGAACCAAGATATGCAGTCAGGCAGCCTTTATTCTAGAGCCTGTCCAGTACACTAACACCAGGGTCACCTCAAAAAGACCTCATTGTAAGCTCCAGATTTAACTTCATGGAAGTATGTAGGTTGTGATAATTAACATGAAAGTTCTCTTATACATTCTCTCTTTTTATTCTTTGGCTGGCATCTATAATAGATATTTAATTATATTGTATTTCTACCAATCCAACAACAGTTTTTATTTCTTTACAGCCTTGTTAGTTTTTCCTTTTTGCCATGTATTACCTCTGTGCCATGTATCTCTTCTCCATGCTGAAGATATGTCCAGACAAATGCAAGGCCGGGAAAATGAGCTAACTATTAATAGAAGAGACAGGTGTTTTCCATAGCTGAGAAGTACTTAGGAGTGAACCATCTACTTGTGTGATCATTTAAAGCTTCGTGCTTGGAACATTTTGACTTTAGTAACATGTGTGCACGCATGCGTGCACATATGCACAAATGCAAAATGTGAAGTATGGATATTTACAGTAAACAGCTGATAAATAAAATTTTAAAATTAAATACACCACAAAACTGCTATTAGGTATTTAAATTTTCACTTAATGGTAACTTGTTTTGTAAAATAACTATCTTCCTTCTAGATCTAGAATTTAAGATAATGATTTAATCATGGAAACCTTGGTATTCATAAATGAATAAATAAATATTCCTTTGTGGAAGAGATTTGAATTATGTTCCCAAATTGGTAAATTTGTAAGTGTGCTTGGATTTATTTTTGACTGTGCATCATTAATTAATCAAATGAATTGCTATTTACCAGATTCAATTCACTTTTACATTTTTAATTTTTTTTGTTAACCAGTTGAGAAGTCTGAGAACTTTGTGAGTTCACAGGGTGAGTGTATTGTTCCTGGCTAGGAAGTAAGGGTTGATCTTTTCCTGTAGTTCATTGGGATTTCAAGGTTTCTTTTCTGCTGATTCTTGGTTTCCGTAGAGAAAACACAGATATCCAGTTAGTGAGAGTCAGCTTTCCTAAAAATAAAACAACTGGCCAAATCTGTTGTATGCATCACACTTAGTTCAGAATTACAACAATGCTAATTGGCATTACAGTAACTGGTGTTTAGACATTCAGCACTACTTTTGTTAAAATATATTTGAATGATAATATCTGTTTCAGTATAGGCTCTCTTGATATGAAGGGTACAGATGTACCCCAAAGTCAGTTATTCTGGAATTGAATACTCAAAAATAAAGCTGTTATCAGAGAGTATCTTCTATAGAGGAGTTAAATGAAGTAGTTGCCATCCCCTCCCACCATGAAAAGAAGAAAAGAGAAAACATTGGCTTTATTTATTGTTTTTTGGTGGGATTATGCATGAAAATTACTAACTCAGCTCATCTATTTGTTTGTGTTTGTTGCTTTGGCTGCTGGTCTGTTCTTTCCTTTGGGCATTGCTTATAGTGCTTTAAAATTCATTATATTGGATATTAAATGCATGTGATCAAAGAACAGTCTTGAAATACACTTTTGGGTTATTCAGTAGCTTCCTTTTCATAATTTTAATTGTTGTGTTCTTACATTGTGGGTTTGAATTGTCTGAATTATTGAGCGTTGTGTTACGTAGCCTCCTCCTTTCCTTCTTTAGTTTTCAGAAACAGTGTTCATTTCATTTTGGTTTATAAAAATGTACATGTTTTGTTTATTCTTGTAATTTATTCATGTTGTGTTTTCTAGCCAATAAATCATTTCCTGCAGTCGTGATTGATCTTGTTTAACTGAGATTTAGTCTTGAAGAATAAAAATCTCCAATATTGACATTTAAGGTTTCTGAGGATTAATTCGTATAATCATTTTTGATCAAATAAAATTAACTCATTGTGATGGAATGTGTGGCTTTTGGCAGACAAAAATAATTAAGAGAATTGAAAGGATCTGTAAGTGTTTCTTTAGAAATTCTGGTTGGGGATGTGGTACTATTGTTTTAGTTTACTGAAAATAATTATGGTCATTGTTATCAGGGAATGTGTGCAAATGGAATCATGGAATGCTGGGCAAATTGATTGTGCTCTCAGATCAGTCCTGTTGTCTTACAGTAATCTTACAAAAAGGTATATGCTTGGTTAGATTTGTTATGTGGCTTTGTGCAAACCTTACCTAGGATTGACTGGTTGTTGAGTTTGGGGGGCAGAAGTTCATTGAGCCACTCTGGATTGTGCTGGGAGGTTGTTCCTTTAGTCATGTGCCTTGTGTTGGTTCCAGGGAAGCTGCCCGGGAGTGTCGCAGGAAGAAGAAAGAATATGTCAAATGTCTTGAAAATCGTGTGGCTGTGCTTGAAAACCAAAACAAGACTCTCATTGAGGAACTCAAGGCCCTCAAAGATCTTTATTGCCATAAAGCAGAGTAACTGTCTTTGACTTGGACCTTGTTTACTATGAACTCTAATCACGGCAGGAGATGCAGCAGTTCTACTAATTGCCATGTGGACTTGTGGAAGGGACCTTTGTGACCCTTAAGAATCCAGTTTGGCTTAGTGTTTGAAAATGAATTGGGAATGTTGTTCCAAGATTTGGAATGCAACCATGATCACATTTACCGAGCTTATTACTTCAGTCTGTTTGTCAATAGCATGCAAAAAATGTTTTGTTTGCCCTTTTGCTTCTACTTTTTTCAGGGAAGCTGCTAAAGAATGTCGACGGCGAAAGAAAGAATATGTAAAATGTCTGGAGAGTCGAGTTGCAGTGCTGGAAGTTCAGAACAAGAAGCTTATAGAGGAACTTGAAACCTTGAAAGACATTTGCTCTCCCAAAACAGATTAGTAGAAATATTTAACTATGAACTGATTGCAACGTGCACAGTTGCTTTTGAAGGCAATACAATATATAGCCAGCAAGAATTATGGCTTTTTTCCTTTTTATCATTCATTTTCTTCTCTAATCTCTAACATTCCTAAAATGCTTCACTGTACGTAGTTAACTCTTAGCTATAACTTCAATTTTTTAAAAGAGACAAACTGTAAAAATGTATGTAACAAATTCTTAAAATGCAATATTTGTAAGACTTATTCAGATACCACATATTTGCAGTTCCCAGTCCCTGTGTCATGAATAGTGTCCTATGCAATAAAATTTTTTGCAGGTCTTTAAAAATCATTTTAGGAAAGGATGATCAAAGATAATGCATCCAGCAGTACAGTAAAAATAAACCACAAAAACATAACTCAGGAAAGAATTTTTTAAAAAGTATATCTAATGACATGCCTATATGAGAATAATAGCCTAGAAATGAATTTATGGCCTTTGCAGATTTTTACGTTGGTTGCTTTGTAAAGAAAATACTGTATTGCTGTCCTTGAATGCCACAGTTGAAGAAAGTTTTTAATAGAACCAGGTTGGTTGCACTTTGTAGTGTTTGGTGCTCATTTAAATATCTGAACATTTACTACAGTTTTTACTCATTGTATAATGTAAATGATCTTGTAGAATTTCTTAGTCTTGGTTTAATGTTAAGGCTTGGAGTGAGTTACAAGCCTATTAGAACTGTAATACATACCTTCATGGGTACTAGCCAATTTCTGCATTGGGTCATAATCCTAGCACATGTTCTTTCTGCCATCTCATCAGAAGGACAGCCCCAGAATTTGGCACACAGAAGCACAGAGCTGCAATGAGAGATTCAGCCTTTGTGATGGATGAGACCTTTCTGTAGATGGTCTGGAGATCTCCTCCTGATGGGCCTGTATTTTGAGCTTTAGCTAACAACCACAGGAATTTCAAAGTAAAAATGAAAACAACCCAAGATTTTATTTTTCATTTCAAAACAGCTTGTGGTCCACATTAGATCAGATATTCTTATGTCAGCACATTCAGATGAAATTAATTACAATCGAGACAGCAATGTTATTATTGGTATCTACATTTCATCCTGTTTTTATAATAAAAGGCTTCATTCAAGGTGTAAACCCAAAGCTCTAACCATATGATGTGACGTCACCTCTCATTCACTAACATTTATTGAATGCCTACTATGTGCTAGAGTGTGCTACACTTTTTGCTTCTAATTCTTTGCTTCTAATTCATTTTTTGCTTCTAAACTTCTCATTTGTTAAGGATCCCTCCCACCCCCCAGTTTCAATTGTGGAACTGATCAATGTGTAAAGGGAGTATAAAAACAGAGGTCATATGTATAGTGTCCAACTCCTGCTTCCCCCATACCATGGTTCTTTCCCTATCTGTAACTCCCAGAAGGTAGGATGAGTCATTGTTGGCTTTCTTTAAAACTATTTATTCTTTCTTTAGAGTTTGAGCTCTGAATTTCTTTTATCTCAATTTTTGTCTTTTCTTCTGCAGAGAAGTAAGGTGAGGAAAGAAGACAAGGAAGAAAAAGAGGAAAGGAAAACTCAGAGTTTCAGGTGAAGGAAAATAGTGCTTTGCACTCATTCATTCATTCATTCGTTGTCAGTCAGTCAGTCGCTATAAATCAGTTGTGTTCTCGGAACGGCAGACATGGAGAGAAAGACACAAGAATCAGCAGACAAGATGTAAAAAGTTAGAGGCAGTAAACGCTATGTGTTAGAATTAGAGGAAGATGTAGGCAGGGATTAAATAAAAAACTTCATGCAGGAGGTAGATTTTGAACTGGGGAGGAGGGTATTCTAGACAGGGAATACATGCTCCAAGGAGCTAGAATTTGGGGGGCTGAAGGAGATAAAGCCAGCATTCACATAAGAGTCAATTTCATTTTAAAAAGACGGTGTTGGGAGGGAAGAGAGAGAAAATGAATGTGTATATGTTCTTGTGTATCCTCTATAAAACAGATTGTTATTTCAGAGGAAGGGGACTGTATCCAGTGACTTGGGGCTACAAGTAACAGAAGTCCCCCTTCCTGAACCTAATGACTTAAACAATAAGGAAGTTTTATCACAGTCGTCCCCACATACCCATGGTGTACACGTTCCAAGAGGCTCAGTGGACGCCCAAAACTACAGATAGTACCAAACCCTGGATATACTCGTGCTCTGCACAGATTTTTTTCCTTCTTCACAATTTCATGGATAGAAGATTCCTTCTTACCATAGATTTTAGCAACCTCGGCATATGATTTTTTTCCTTTCTTTATTTCCTTTCTTTATTAAGTCGAGAACTTCTACTTTTTCACTTACAGGAAGCACTTTAAAGCTCCTCTTTGGCTTATCTGAATTACCAGCATCACTACTCTTGTGCTTTGGAGCCATTATTAAGTAAAATAAGGGTCACTTGAACACAAGCACTGCGATACTCCGACAGTGCATTTGATAACCAAGATGGCTTACATGACTAAATGGCGGGCCGTGTATACAGCGTGGTGATGCTGGACAGCGGGGTGATTCATGTTGTGGATGGGACAGAGTGGGACGGTACAAGATTTCATCACTGTGCTCAGAATGGTGAGCAAGTTAAAACTTATGGATTGTTTATTTCTGGAATTTCCCATTTAATATTTTCAGACTGCGGTTGACTGAGGATAACAGACCGCAGAAAGCAAAACTGTGGATAAGGGGGAACTACTGTACCTCACAAAACAACAAGTCCAGCGTTAGGAAGTCCCAGGATTTGCTTAAGTTAGTGACTTAACAATGGCATCATGACCAGATTTTTCCTACCCATTCTGCTCTACTTAGCTGGTTCACCTGATCCTAGTATTGCTGCCACAGTTCTATGCACCAGAAATGGAAAAGACAGCATCCCCCACTTTTTTTGGTCCTGTTTGAAGAGCAAAAAAAACTTGCACAGAAGTTCTTCAGCAGGAGATTCCCTCTGAGTCTAGCCAGATTTTTATCATGACCTTGTTTCTTAACCAATCACTGGCAAGGGGAATGGGATGAAAAACACTGGGTTGCTAGTGAAAATTCAACCCCTGGGGCTGGGGAAAGTTTTAGCTTTTAGATCTGGGAGAGGGATCGGAATCCGCCCCGGCCCCAGCCCCCCGAGAACCCGTGGACGTCACCGTCTGGAACAGTATTGATCCTTTTGAACTTTTTTTTTTAAAGTGTAAATGGACCGTGTTGAGATTTAAAAGGGGTGACAGGGAAGCATAGGGCCATCAGTGTTGAATAAAATTGGGGTTCCGAAAGAATGGTGTGTAGGCAACTGGCAACGTCTGCCACTGGGATGATACGTGAGCACTAAAACTGTTCAGGAAGTTAGGGACAGCTTGTGAAAGGGTTGGGGCTGGAGCCAAGTTCTAAAAGAAGCGCAGGAACTCTTATTCTTGCTCATCTATTTTGTCCCTAAAATCCAAGCTTTTACTACCAAAGTAGCATGATTTGATAGCTCTCCGTTCAGCCTTACAGCAGATATTGCCTACAACCTCCCACTGAACAGAGCAAGCAGGAAACTGGAAGCTTTGCATGAACACTAGAATCCTGTATGTCAGTGTTGCACAGAATCCAGAGCTGTCATGCCTTTGTGTCTTTTTTTCATCCTAAAACGTTTCAGAATCTGGACTTTTGGACATAGTAATAAGTGAGCCTGGATCATGGGGTTACACTACCTCGTTTGTCATATTTAACTAGGTACTTCATCATGCTAAATCATGTGAAATGGGAAAATAAAGGAAATAGACATGTGCCAGTATTTAGATGAGTGAGGACTGTGCTTGCATGAAACTGAGAACATGTGGCATCAGTGATGTACTTGGAGAGAATGGCAACTGTATTATTGCCTGATTCCTTCTTCCTTGCTCAGCCACGCTTCCCAGTTCTCTTCATATACTCACTCTTCTTACGTCCAGTACGTGCTCCTCCCTATGTGCCTGAAAGTCACCTTTAGAAAATTGGATGATTTGTGAAACCAACACACTTTTTCTAGTCTCCACCAAGAGTAATGAAGCAATTTCGACATGCGTGAGGCAAGCAGAGCTGTTGCCAGTTGGCTACCCATGATGTAATGACCTTGACTCTGTTTTATTGTGGTACGCCATGGTTTTCAGAAACTTAAATGCACTTCGTCTTTTCTAAAGTCATCCTAAAGACACAGAACTGATTCTGAGCTACTCAAGCACAGTATATTTTAATCTTTATGCTTTGCGGGTAGCTTTTTTCTATATAAATCCATTTTCTTGTAAGCACATTTTAGAATTTTAAATGTATTTTTAACACAGAGCATTTTTAATACAGTATTGTTTGTTCTTTAAAGATCCATTTTGCCAAAGGGTGCTATGTGGTAGCTTACTTATAATGAGATTTAAGGTGTTTCTTTTCAGGGCCATTCTCGTCCCACAGTCACCCATAATTCTGTCAGGAACAGAAAATGACGAATAAAAGGAGAAAACTAGCCTTGTGCTTGGTTATACTAGACTACTTGCACAAATAAAGTGAGCCCTTGTTATTTCTAGGTCAGTTCCTAATTTTCAAGAGGAGGCAGAGTTTTTTCCAGGCTGTTTTCTTTATTAAAAAAATATTTTTAAAAACAACAATGAAAGGTCAAGCCAGCATTATTTGGACTATGCACACAAACAGAGACACACTTCGTTTGCCCTCTGTTCTTTTAATTCCCATCTTTACCTTCTCTGGGTCGTAACTTATAGGGAGGATTTGGGATTAGAGTCAGAGATGAAGCCTTGCTCCAAATCTATAACAGGAATTCTTTTGGTTTCTTTATGCAGAAAGCAGTCAAATCCTTGATAATCCTGAACCAAAAATATTTCCCTCCCTCCCTTTCTGTCTTCTCATGCCTTCTACCCAAACCCCTGTGCTTGGGAAAAACAGCCGCAAAGGCCATAAATGCCCTGCAGTGCACGTGAAGCTTGCCCATCAGCTCTCAGCTCTCGTGAGGAAAGGCATAACTTTTTAAAATACAAATTGTGTCATTTTACTTTTCAAAAATTAACTTGTTTAAAAATACTTTATGTTTTAATATAGACAAGACATACTTGAGGTGCAGAGTTCAAAAGATAAAATAGGTATAGTGAAAAGTAAATCTCCCATCCTTGACTCCAAGCCAACCTGTTGCCTTCCTGGGAGAGCAGCCACTGTTGTTTCTTTTTTGTAAAGGAAATAGCTTTTTTTTTTTTTTTTTTGGTGGCTGGGTGGTACTGGGATCTGAACCCATGACCTTGATGTTTCAAGGCTGCACTCTAACCAACTGTGCTAACGAGTCAGCCCAAGAGATATCTTTTAACTTGTTGATCATGTCACCTGTTGCCTTAAATTATCCTATCTTCAGGGCTGTGTGATGGGAAGTTTCTGGAAAGAAACATGGGAGTCAGCATGTTCATTCATTCCCTCAACTCAACAAGTGAGATTACATTGGTATGAATAAGTCCAGAAGGAGAGAGGGCAGCTTACTGGGACCTGGGGCATGGCAACAGGGTGACTTTACTAGTACTTTTACGGGCTTCCTTCAGCTATGTACTGAGTTATATGGATGCTACAACCATGCAGTCGTGGTAATCAAAAGCAATAGCTACCACTTACTGAGTGCTTACCCTGTATCGTGCACCACACTGTGCGCACATGGGCTTATCACGTTGCACTCTCTTAACAACCCACTAAGTGCTGGTGTTCTTATCACCTCCATTTTACAGATGAGGAAACAGGCTTGGAGAGGTTAAGTAACTTGCCCAAGGTCACATGGCTGCTAGAACTCAGGACCAAGAGCAGGACCAGGGCAGGGTGTCTGTGTCCTGGCAGCTGTCACCCAGCCTGAACCCAGAGGCAGGAAATTGACAAGAGTAATGATTGCTGGCAATGGCCCTAGTAGGTGGTGGCTGCTGAGAGACAGTTCTGTGGTTCCAAGTGGTTATATTAGGAATGCCCAAACCTTTCCTGTTCGTATATTAGTTTCTCTCTGGTTTTTAAGATCTCTGATTCTAATCAGGAGGAAATGACTATACAGTTTAAGGACAAGCTATTGAGATATCAAAACTACAGTTGTACTCATTGAAATAGACTCTTAAAACTAGAAGGTCTTACAGGTGTAATTTACTCCTTTAATGTTATAGACAAGGAAGCCAAATTTGAGGTTGATTCATTTCAATATTGACAGTTATTGATAATGAAGAGACTAGAAATCCTCAGATCTCTTAATTAGTGTAGTAATCTTTACATTACCCCACTGCCTCCATTTTTCTACAAGCTAAATTTTTTGACTGGCTTTGGTGAAGCACAGCTTTCTGAGAAAGCATTTCTCCCTGTGGTCTGAATAGATGGAAACCCTGGAAGGAAAATCCTATTACTTACTATACAAAACTCCAGCTGGTCTCTGTGAGACAATTGGAGGACACAGGAACTCTGCCAGATCCGTTTCAGCCACAATACTTTACGAAGGATACTTGACATATGGTACAATAGTTTTCTAGAACAGATGGCTTTTAAAAAGCTTATGATAGGTCATGCTTTTAGCGTTTGTCAAGCTCTGAGAAGCATTGACTTAAGGCAGACCATTACCAGTCTTGATTTACGAATGAATTCTAAATTCTTACCTTTCAAAACACAGTAATTACTGATAATATGAGGAGTTTGGTAGCCTGAATAAGGAGGCTCTCAATGAAAATGGGCTATTTAGTAAGAGAATAACATGCGTGTGCCCATATGTTTATTCTGTTTTGAAATTCAGATATACTGAATTTTGTTCAGTAGGTCTGAGTAACTATTTTTAACCAGTTCCACGTGTGTTTCTGAAGCACATAATGTTGGAGAGCACTAAACTATGTAATCTGGGATCGGGCTTGACCCAGTTTTCCCCTAAGTCGTGGATGCTCTTGGATGGGCTGTGCCTATCCAGCATTTATTGAGCACATAAGACTGCGTTTCATGTCATAGCCACAGCCCTACCCAATGTATGTGTTAATTCTATAATTCCTTATTTTCTTTGAAACATTATTGGTTGGTGAACACTTGAAAACTGATGTGTGGTGTTTCTTTTCTGACATGGATTCCCCAAGTGTATGTCATAGCCCCATGCGGTAAAAGCAGTTTTCTCTGATCTAGTTTAGTGAATTATTTTCATAGTAACTCTGGGGGAGTCTTGGGTAAAGTAAAGAGTAGGGGCAATTTGACAAGATTTGACAACCCTATAACTATAGATTTTCCTACAAGAGTATACATGTACACAGTTACAGGAATCTTATAAGTCACTTCCAGGCCATATGTTTTTAGCAAGTAAGTAACTTCAAAATGAATCAATCTTTTTTCAGTAGAATTGCCATTTTTGCTTTAATTGCTTCTAATTTGTTACTTTAGGTGGTTAAAACATAGTGGGAAAAAAGACCAAGGTCAAAGAGTTTTGTGTGTTACTTAGTTATGGCCATGGATGGCATTTTAGCTCTTAACTTGTTATCAGAATGTTGGCCTCATGGGGATCGGATGAGCGTAATCATTTCACTAAAAGTTATTGACAGTTCTTGGAAAATAAGTGTATCATTCGATGTAAGAGAGTAGTGATATTTTCATATTTTGAAAAATATATTTGTCTTGTTGACTTGAAAGATCAAGAAAATATAACCTGAGATGAAGGTACCTATGGCATTTGGTGATTGCTTACAGGTTGATTAGTGACACAGAGTAATGATAATTAGGTTAAATGCCTTTGAGCAATTTAAATTCAGGGATTTTTGATATATAAAATTATGAATAATAAGAGAATATTAGAACTTGAAAATTTTAGGATATTAATCATCTCAATATTAATTTGTTTAAAAATAAATGCACATACATGAATACTTCTTTGGCCAGCCAGAATTTTTACTATCCTTTTCCTCACCTGACCAACCAGTGTTAAAATGTATTTGATGCCACTGTGGTTGCAGCTTTTAGGCAGTGTGATTTTTTTCCCAGATATGTATTAGGTCTGTATTATTTACATGATTTCATTTGTCCTTTTATAGAGGTGTCAGAATTGGTGTAACCCAGCTGGATTTTGTTGGAATATAGACATTGAAAGGTGGAAGACAAATCTATTTATCGAGGGTATATAACATGCCTACCCCATTAGTCTTTCCAGTCAAGTAACATGATTTATATCATTAAATGCTGGGTTGCTGTTGCTCTGGAAATGCTTATAGGATCCTAGCATTTTGGGAGAGTGGAGGGGAAGTTGGCATGCAAGAGTGTTCAGTATCAGTGAGCACCCAGTGTAATGAGAGAGAAAAGATCGGGTTGCTGTGGAGGTGTTGCAGAAAATCTAGAACCTTTCCACAGCTGGCATAGACTTCATTCACCAAAGCACACTAAGATTCACTGTGTAGTTTTTTAGTCATAAGGGATTTTCAGTATAATAACTTGGATACTTTTAGTGCATTTAGTCTCCCAGACATCACTGTCTCATGACTGATTTCAAATTGAGTCACACAGCGATAATGTGTTTTTTAAAAATCCATCCTGAATAAAAAAAACTACAGACAGGACAACAAAACCAATGCTACAGGTACTGGAAAGAGTGGGATGGATAATGGATGCATGTTTTAATTGAGTACTCATGGCTGAGATCTATGAGACCTAGGTTCTGGTGGTGGCTTTTCTGTTAAACTACCTGTGTCACTTTGGCCAGGGCACTTAACCCGTCTGAAGCTCTGTTTTTTCCACTTTGACCTTGACATTTGGGGATACTATGTAGAAATAGCAGACCTTCAAATTTCAAAGAGTTATTAAGTAACATTTCATGGGACCTTATTTTTTCTTACCCTTATGAACACAGTTCTTGGATTCTCAGTACTCAGGTCATTAATCCAAGTAACTGTTTTTCAGTTTGCCTTCAACATCAATTTTTTTAATAACCCATTCTGAGAATTGCCTTTAATATTAAGCAGAATTCAAGAGAAAAAGCTTTAGACTGAAACTGGTCTTGTAATGAAGGCAGGAGAGTCTATTTTGATTTTGGTAACCTACATTAAGACTTTGACACATGAAGACTTTACTTGGGCAAATGTTGTTTCACTTACATTTATTTATAAATATACACTCAAGCTGTGACTGACTGAAAATTATCCGGCACACAAGCTTCCTCTGCCCTTCCCAACCTTGCCAAGGCTGCACTGAGTAAGAGAAAATGTCACTGGCCCAGAAAAGGTTGTGGTTTTCAATGTATATTAGGAAGGATACCCTCCCATAACCTGCTTTATTACTTTTAATGTTCTTGAAAGAACTAAAGTAATGAAGGGAGAGACAATACTCCTTTTAGAAGATTTCTCCAGGGCCGAGCCCGTGGCGCACTCGGGAGAATGCGGCCCTGGGAGGGCAGTGACGCTCCCACCGCGGGTTCGGATCCTATATAGGAATGGCTGGTGTGCTCACTGGCTGAGTGCCGGTCACGAAAACGACAAAAAAAAAAAAAAAAAAAGATTTCTCCATATTAACTAATTATTTGAAAAGTTTTACTGATTCCTTTTTTTCCTAACAAAAAGGAAATTAGACTGAAATTTTTAAAAATTGCACTTTAAAAAGGAAAGAAAGACAGAGAGAAAGAAAGAGAAGACCACAACAATACAATAGTTGAACTTTCAGAAGGAGAGAACAAACCTAAGGGTAGTAGAGATGTGGGGGAAGGAAGGCGTTTGGGGAGTGGTAGGCCGGGTAGAAGGCATAAGGAAACATGATTTGTAATAATGATTATGCTAATAAAAAGTAAAAAAATAAAAACAGGGAATCACAAAAAAAAATTGCTGTTTAAAATGTATGTTTTTTATATTTGTCAGTTATACCTTAATAAAGCTGGAGGGGAAATAAGTAATATAAAATAAATTTATTAGATGTAAAATATGTCATAAAAATGAAGGTTTATAAAACATGTTCACTAAAATGTATAACTAGCCTAAGGCAAGTTTTAAATAATTTTAATATTTTTGGTAGGAATGGATTTTTAGTTTGCTTATTGAAACTTATTGTGGTATGAGTATTTTTATTGTACACACAATAGATAAAATTATTTGATAGGTTCATTCACTGTAAATTTGCATAAGGTGATATTTGAAAATCTGTCCTCATTCTAACACCTGGCCCTGGTGTTTGATAACTTTAAGCATCTGAGACCCAGAATGAAGGAATATCTGTAGTGAAAAGGGAGCTACATCTAGCGGTTGGTGACATTCTCACTGGAAAACTAGGTTTGTGCAAAAATTCTTCACGGCTGCCTTTGCTGACCTTCTGTGGTCATATGAAGCATTACAACTAATCTGGTGTGTTCGTGTGACTTTACTGAGGTATACTTTACATGCCATGAGAGTCACCAAATTGACCAAGTTGTGCAGTCAACACCACAATCCAGATTTAGACCATTTCCATCACCCAATAATATCATTTGTGCCCATTTTACAGTTAACTTATAATTTGGTTTTATTTTAATAATCATTCATTAGTCTGACTAGAGGAGTTCCTAAATTATTTATGCCTAGCAGTAGCAGTCTAAGAAGGTAACAGCCAGCCTTACCTGAAAAGGCAGTAACCAAGACAAACTGCGTCTTTGGCTCAGGTGTCATCTTCAGGCTTTGAGATAAAAGAAGAATCACTACACGGTAGTCACAATGCTGGCAGGTCACCATGTAAGCTTCTAGACATATTGATAGGTGGCCTGACTAACTACGTGCAGATACTCTGTTTATGTACTTCTGGTGTCCTCTGAAATGGGCAGCATAGGCCTTCCTGCACCTGGAAATCTCTCTATGTGCCCAGGATGGTATTCTGAGCAGAGCAAGGCATCCATTTCAGGCTGCTTTGCCCTATAGGGGAGAAGATTCCTCCAAAAAGAAAATTGCACACACACACACACCCACACTCTCCTAACTTTGCATATGATTTCCTGGCTTTAAAGGGTCCCCTTAAGCTAACCCCTGGACTATATATTAAAAACCTCTGACCCCCCTAGACATTTGTTAATATGCCTGAGACAACTTAGAAATCACTTCAGGTGACAGCATATTTATATCCGATTTTTAAAGCACTGAGAAATTAATCCAATTTATTTTCCTGTTTTCTGTTTCTAAGAGGGAGAGAACATACCTTGGGATACTGATTGGAGTGGGGGGAAAGGGGGTGGGAGGTTGGGGATAATTGGGTGGGTATAATCACAATTTGTGGCAACGGGCATGCTCCCAGTATGGATCTGGCCTTCACATCTTGGGCACGAGGGGTGACAGCTTTGTATCTCATGAATATCCATAACCAATATAAATAAATAAATAAATTTAAAATGGCACCTTGTCCCTTTCTTCTAGACACTTGTTGTAAAGTGCTACAGGCCTTCAGGTCTTTTAACACAATACTCAAATGGCTAAATAATTTTTGGTACATCCAAGATATTAAATGTTGTTATAACATTTAAAGCACGTAAGAATGATATGTACTGACAAGGAATGCTTTCTAAGACATATTTGCAAAAAAATTAAAATTATAAAATAATTCCAAAGTATGATCCCAGTAGTTCTACAAAATTTTAGATAGATAGACACACACACACTTATCTATGTATATAAATTTATGGAAACTGGTCAGGACTTTATTTCTACTAGGTACTCTGAGAGACTCTACTGCAATTCATCTAGACCCTGGAGAGGGGTACCCCCACACTCTCTGAGGGTAATCCTCTGAAAAATAAAGGCAAGCTGGTTGGAGCAGGTGGCATCCTGAAGGTTGGGTTGTCTTGGGGGAGGGGGAAGTCTACAGCAGTATTGCTGCTGCGACACTTACTCTTGGCCAGGGTGCGGTGGGGAAGTTGGGCTTAGGTTTGGGGTAAAAGGACATTGAACAGGGCTGAGAGCAAATCATCGCTGGAGGAGAGCTTCCCTACGTTACACCTGGAGAGCTCAAGAATCAGTGAGCTCACAGAGCTCACCAAAATACACGAGAAGGCAAAGTGCCACAAGAGCGGGCTGCAGAGGTGGGTTTCAGATCAGTGAGGAAAGCAGACACTTCATAAATGGTGCGAGGTAGTTGGTTATTCACATGGGGGGAAATGAAATATCTACCTCAAAGCATATCCCCAGATCAATTCCTGATGGATTAAGTAAGACTTGAGTGTGAGAAGCAAAACTATCAGAAGAACACATAAGAGAATATCTTTTTGATCTTGGAGTAGGGCATATTTCCTCAACACACAAGTAGACTAACCATAAACAGAAAGATGGATAAATCTGACTACATTAAAATTAAGAATTTCTGGTGGTCTAGGGTGATTATAGCTAACAATATTGTATGCTTCTACATATCTAGAAAAGAGGATCCTAAACGTAATCACCACAAAGAAAAGATAAATGTTTAGGTGATGAATATGTTATCTACCCTAAGTGAATCATTGTATCGAAACAACACACTATACCCCACAAATATGTATCATTAAAAATAAATTTTAAAATAATTTCTGTTTATAAGTGAAAATCTAAAACAAATGGGGTGTTAGTTCTGCAATATATATAATTAAAAGTAATATCCAAAATATAAAGAATGCTTACATATCAAAGAGAAGTTCATCCAAAGAAAAATTAACAAAAGCATGAACAAGTATTTTACAGAAGATTAAACATGTATTGCCAATAAACACATGAAAAACACAAGAAACAACTTAAGATCATGAGACATCATTTTGCAACGACTAGATTGGTAAATTAAGAAGTCTGGCAATACAGAAGTTTAAAGAGGGTATAGGAGCCTCCACTTGTGGCCACGATGAGTGACAGGGACCAGATTTACCTTCCCACCTTAAACAACTGGAAAGGTATATGAGAAAAAGGTTTTCGGCAGCACAGGACAGGGATCCCAAGACAAGGGAAACAGCTGAGGGGAGCTCTGTAATTGCCTGAGCCCATTGCTTGGGAAGAGTTTCTGGCCACTCTGCAGGGAGAGGAAGCAGAGCCCAGCAGCTCCCTAAATTGAAAAGACAGAACGGAGGCAGCCAGAATTCACAGCATCTTACTCAACCCTTCCTGAGCACTGACGAGCTTGCACACACCAGTCTCAAGCCTTAGGAGGGAACCAGGGAAAGGAGCAGGAGGAACCGCCCTCAGAGCTCATGCAGAGCCAGGAACCCTCTGAGTTTCCAGCTGTCAGAGTGGAAGCCGCTCGTAAGTCATGAGGCAGTGGGTAGACTGCTCAGAAAAGTCCTGCCTCGGTGAGCCAGCCTAGAAGCAGAGCCTTCCCCAGTCAGGTGGCTGCAGCTTTGTGTAAGACCCTGAATCAGAGGACCCAGTTAAGCCAACAGAAACTGTGAGGTAACAAATGTTGTTTTAAGCCACTAAATTCTGGGGTTATTTGTTATGCAGCAATACATAACTAATCCACCTGCTTGCTGGCTAATGTAGCAACCCATGCAACTGAATATCTAATCTACCAACAACAGAGACCAGTACTGTGTCCTTTAATTATCACTATTCCCTGAGGAAACCAACCAACCACTAGGTTGCAAGTCAACTATATGGGACTCCCTTATGCCCCGGAAGGGACAGAGACAGAACATTTGACCCACTGGCATGGGATGCCTCATAACATCACATCAGGCCTGGGGACCCACTTTACAGCAAGGGAGGTGGGAGTGGCTTGGGACCCAGAAACAGCTGACCTGATGGAGTGCTGGAACAGTCTGTAAAAAGCAGGGCTGAAGGGCCCACTCCAGAGCAATACTTTAAGAGGATGAGGAGCCATCCTGTAGGACTTGGCCCACACTTTGAATATAAAGACCCTTACACCGTGCCGTGTACTTAGTAGGAAGAACACATGGGCCTGGGGACCAAGAGGCCCTGCCTGCATCGTTTCTAGGGACCTGCTGGGGAAGGAATTGCTCTTTTCTGTCTCCACAAGTCTGGGATCTCCGGGTCTAAAGGTCCTGGTCCTGGGGAGGACACGTCTACCAGGAGAAGTGCCACCAGGGTAATCAGGCTCCTTGTGCCAGGTACCCTCGCAGCAGAAAGAGGAGTCGTCACGTTCCTGGCAGCACTAATTGGCCGTGATCACCAGGAGGGAGCGAGGGCTTCTGTTCCACACTGGAAGAATATGTTGGCACCCAGGCGGTCTGCTGGACACCTCTTAAAGGTAAGCAGGCAGGTGCAGCAGCCCCCAGCTGACAAGGACAGCAGATGTGCTAGCTGAGGAGTGGAGGAATCTAGAACAGATGGCAGATGTAATAATAAGAAAACCCTATTCACAATAGCAAAAATATATACAGTATCTAGGAATAAATATAACAGAGGTCGAAGAACAATTCTGCAGAAAAAAGTATAAATCTTTACTAAAGGTCACAAAAGAAGGCCTAAATGGAGAGACAGACTATGTTATGAATGGAAAAGCTCAGTATTTCAAGATGCCAATTCTCACATCTCTCTGTACATTCAGCGCTATTCCAATCAACATCCGAGCAGAGCTTCTTTTTTCATAGAACCTGGCAAACATGTGAAAGCTCAGAGTGAATTGAGAAATGCCAATATGGTGGTTGAATAATGGCTCCCCCCAAAATGTCTACCCTTTAATCCCTGGAGCCTGTGAACATGTTACCTTACAATAGCCAAAGACACTTCGCAGATATGAGTAAGTTAAAGATCTTGGATGGGGAATTTATCCTGGATTATCTGGGTAGGTCCAATCATAAGGGTCCTTAAAGAGGGACATGGGATAGTCACAGTGAGAAAAAGTCCATGTGGCCACAGAAGCAGAGACAGAGATTGGAAGAGGCCACACTGGTGGCCTTGAAGAAAGCGGAAGGAGCCACAAGCCAAGGAATGTAGGCAGCTTCTAGAAGCTGGAAAAGGCAAGGAAATGAATTCTCCCCAAGAGCCTCCAGAAGGAATGTGGCCCTGCTGACTCCATTTTAGACGTCTGACCTCCGGAACTGAAAGAGATTAAATTGGTGTTTTCAGCCACTAAGTTTGTGGTAATTTGTTACAACAGCATTAGGAAACTGATACAGTAAAAAGTAGTCTCTGTGTTTTTTATAAAGCTGCTGTGATTTAAATCAGGTGGAACTGATGCAGAGATAGACAGATGTATCAATGAAACAGAAATGAGCTCTAAACAATCCTTGAATACTTGGTGTACCTGGAGTTGGCCTTACAAACCAGAGAGGAAAAGAATAGACTCTGCAATAAATGGTGCTGGCCAATTGCATATGCATGTGATTAAATGATTAAAACTAAATGAGGTGCACCAATCAAAACTTTAAGACTTTGAAGAAAATTAAAAGAATGTCTATATCAGGACAAGATTCATTCAAAAATTCATAAAAAGCTCAAACGATAGAGCAAAGTCAGGTATGGATGGAGTGTGCTAAAAAAGAGAAAGCTGATATATGATAAATAACACCCTGACAAAGGTAAAAGACAAGCTGCAGGCGAGGAGATGATATTTTCATCATGTAAAACTGGCAGAGGACTAGTATCTAGAATATAACAAGAACGAATATAAATTAATAAGGAAAAACACAACAATCCAAATGCAAAATGGACAATAACTGAATGTATACAAAAGGGAAAACACAAATGAAAAATAAACATAGGAAAACATGCTCAATATTACTTGTATTAAGGAAATGAAGAGTAAAGCAGTAATTAGCATTTCATATCCAGCACATGGGCAAAACATTTTTAACTTTAATACGACCTAATGTTGGGAAGCTAATGAGGAAAGGGGACTTAGATGCTGTTGGCTGGAATGCAAGCCGGTACCACCACTTCCTAGAGAAATTTGTTTATATCCACTAATGTTGAAGAGGCACATATGTTATCACCCAGAAATTCTATCACTCCCAGGTATACATTGGAGAGAAACTCTGGGTCAGGTACAAGGATGTTGTTTATTGCAACAATGTTTATAACAGAAAAATTTAGAAACAACCTACATGTCCGAGAAGGGAGTGATCATTGTGGCTCATTCGTACAAAGAAATGTTATTTAGCAGTTCAAATTCATGAATTATATCTACGTGTATCAAAAGGATCAATGCTGACAACACATCTCTTCAAAAGGAAAACTTATAAAATGATCTAAGTGTTATGACACCGTTTGTGTACACTCAATGTGCATGAAATGACACTATATAGTTAAGGGTGCTTGCATAAATTGACATGTAAAAGGCAGGCATGAGAAAGCTACACCCTAACATGAGGACAGTGACTATGTCTGGGAAAACAGGGGCCCTAAAGTGTGTCTCGAATGTTTTATGTCTTTTCCGCTTTTGAAACAAATTTTTTGTTCTGGGCTTTTCTTTTTTCTGTGGGGGGGTTGGGGTGGCTGGTACTGGGATCGGAACCCTTGACCTTAATGTCAGCAGCACTGTGATCTAACCAAATCAGTAAGCAACCAGCCAGCCCTCTTCTGGGTTTTAGATACACAGGTGCCACAGTTCCTGTTTGAAATATTTCATAATTTAAAACATTGTTTTTATTTACCACAACAACTATGGCTTAGTTACTGTGGCAGAAACTACCCTCTGTTCACCAAATACCCATTTTCCCTTTTTTGAGCAATAGACATCTCTCCCCAACCACAGTATTTTTTAGCTTGATATATTGTGTCTTCGAATGAAGATACATTTCTCCACCTCCCATGTGCTTGGACATGTGGCCAGGGGACTGAGTTCTGGCTAAGGAAATACTCGTGTAATTAGAAGTAGGTGTGGACTTCATGGAAGTCCCTTAACAGAAGCCAATTCAGTTAAGAGGACCCTTCTTTTTGCCCTCCTGCCCCCTGGCTTGCAGACTTGTTGGCTGGGGACCCAAGCAGCCTTGGACCACGAGGTGACCTTGATGACAGGTCACGTCCTGAGGATGGAGAGATAGAAACACAGCTGTAAGGACGTGAGGCTGGCTCCCTCTCTGTGAAGCCACCATACTGACCCCTGACGGGTCTGGGCTTTTACATGAGAGAATCGGCTTTTGTGTTTTATCCGCTGTCTTGAGGTTTCTGTTACTCCTGGGGGAACGCAGCTCCTAAGTGCTGTAGCTACGACATCCCGAGATCTGGCTGAAGCAGACCAGAACGGTGCTTTTAGGGATTCAAGTTTCTTTGATCCCATTAACGTGAAGGCCAGTTGGTGACGTTTTTTCACAAGACTGCAGATTGCAGACTCCACCACCACCCATGAAGGAGCAGAGCCTATTTTCTATTTTATCTATAGTTTTTTATTAGGTAACAGGTCAATAACGCTGAATACAATAATTTCCGTACATAAAATATACCAAATAAATGTCATCACCTAAAAAATCATTGACAACACACATATTTATTTTTTAGCCACTATGATAAGGTGGAAAATTGGCTTTATTTTTACGGCTGGCACCAGAATACTTTTGAGAGAAAAAACACTCTCTGTTGGGAAAACATATGTGTGTGCTTTGGGTAGAATCTGATTCCCTAGAGCGTGAGCACGGGCCAGCCCCACGTGGGAGGAAATTGAAAACTACTGAGCACTGAAGAGGAGAGAATTTTGTAGCTCCAGAGTTCAGTGGTGTGGGGGTCGGGGACTTGGGGGTGGGTGGAGAGTGGGTGGCAGCATTCACTGTGTGATAAAGGCCTCCTTAGGACCCCACATCTTTACGTGTCACAAATATCTGCTCTGTGTGTGTGCCCGTGCCAACTCTATGACAGCATAAACTCGAGACCAAACAGAAACAGTATGAGTAGTTGCAGAAACAAGCTGATGTCTTGATTACATTTGGGGGTTTTTCCTGTTATCCTCTGAGATAAACTCCTCTAGGACTTAGTTACAGTTTATCATCACCAGGGCTGCCAGACCAATGGACCCTGGTGCTGGAGGGCGGGAAAGAATTACAGACCAATTTAGTTTTTAAATAGGGAAGACAAAATCCTGGATAAAATATTTATAAATATAATTTAAAAGTATATTTAAAGAGCAACAAAGTGAGGTTCATCTCAGGAATGCAAAAATCAATAAAATGCAAAAATACTAAATCTATGAATATAACATATTAGTTAAGGGAGGAAAAATCATTATCTCCATAGATACCAAAAATATTGACTGTCTTTAACATCTATTTCTGGTTTAAAAAAACTATAGTAGAAGAGTTAATTTGATTTTTTAAATATGAATTTAAATACATGTGTCTCAGAGCAGGAGCTGAGGTCACGTTTGATGCTGAGAGCTGGAGGTCAATGACAGAAGACAGACAGATGACAGTGACCAGGTGCTCACTCTGATGCTTCCTTTGACCCTCTCCTCCCTTATAAAATCTTGTCCTATTGTTTTCAGTTTTGTCTTCTAATTTTCCAAAACTCCACTTGTTGCTGTAATCACCATGGTTGATACCCATAGCTCTGCCTTCTGCAGCTTTCCTCCCAACCGGGGGCAAACAAGATGGCAAGTGGAAGCTTACCCTTGTACTCCCATACAACTGACATGCCTCTTTCTTGTTGGGTATGTTAGGCTGTTTTTAAAGGGATTTTTTCCCTCCACACACCTCCCTTCCTCTTATGTAGCTTCTGGGAGTGGAAACTGGGATGAGTCTGGAGCATCTAGAACCCTGCTCGGTCAAGAGGGTAGTGGGAATCTCCTGCCTTTCTTATTCTTGATGGGAATCTTTCAAGTTTATGGTATAAGTGAGACTCCCCCCGCAACTCTCCTCCACACCCCGATGGACCTCTTTTATTGCTACTACATTATTTTGTTGCTTTCAAACCACCCCTTTTTTTGTTGTTAATTTTGGAGAGAGATGATCTCTTTTGGATTCTCCATTTTATTGCTGAGGTCTAGAATAGACAGTAATTTAAAGAGCAATGGGCAACTTTCATGGGAGGGTGAAAGACCCTTGACAATGATAAAGGGAATAATCAAAATGAAGCAGATTTTCCAAAACTCACTGCCGTGCGATGAGTTTCATGAATTCGATGTTGACATTTTGTTCTTAAGATAAATAATGCATAAACAATCTTCATATCAAGATACCTAAAACCTTTGCTATAATACAACTGCTGATGTATTAGTTAATGTATAATGTGCTGGTTTTGAATAAGTCATCTAGATATTGTTAAGAATAGCTGGAGCGTGGGGCTTCTGCTTTCAGGTTGCACGTAGCCACTTGCTTCTCAGGTTGTAATCAGCAGTCAATGGTTGTGATTTCTGTGTTCTGTGAGAAAAAGACAACTGTACTTGGAACTTGCCCCTCCCGTTTGAAAGTCCCTTATAAAACGTCTTTGCTTGCAGTAGACTTTGGAGCACTTTTCAACTCTGTTGGCTTGTGTTTCTGGGTCAATCCTAAGCTTGGCTTTCAATAAATCTTTGTAAAATTATTTCTGCCTCGATAGCCTTGATTTCGGTCCACAAGAGTCACATATGAATTGATTAAGACCCTACTCTGCTTTACCTACAAAATGGGAACCTCTGGAGCCTGTGGTCTGTCCTATTGTGGGCCTGGCTACCATGCAAACACTGAAGCTCTTCTTTGAGTTTGGAAGACACCGGAAACCAGGTACGTTGCTGGGGAATGCAGGACAGGAATTGTAGATGGGCCTTTATATTCATCTTTAGAACTTGCCACAAAATGTTGTAGCAACGGGAGCCTCCAAGGCAGAGAGAAGCAAGGAGATTTAAGAACGAATTTATGGAGGCACACCTTCTGAATGTTGAATGGATTTAGAGCTGTCAACCTACTGGTTCCTGTGGCAGATGTCTGAAAACATTCAGATGGGGACTCTGCAGCAAAGAGTATCGTCAGGAATCATCTGTCAGCTTTCTAAATACATACTGATAGGAAGGAGGAAAGATCTCTGCCGATGAGTTAAACTGGAGAGGCTCGTGCCTCAAGCCCCAGACTACTGAATCAGAAACTCTAGGGCAACTGTGTTTTCAGAAAGCTCTGCAGACAATTCTGATAGTCAGGGTTAGAACCACTTCAAGTAAAGGCTCTTGTTTTCCCCACCTGCTGTGGCTGGGGACTCAGGCCTCCAGCACAACAGGTATGAAGTGATGAATTCATGCTGGTCCAGGAACACAGTCCCCCTTGTGAAGCAAAGAACTTCATATCAAGATACCTAAAACCTCACCCATTTTCTATAAGCCAGTACAACTCATCCCATTCTTCTGAAAGTTAGAAAGACATGATAAAAACCATTAGATATCTAATTTTTTAGCATTTTTGAATTCACCTTTTATTTTGACGCTATGTATTTTGTTTAGGGCTCAAGATTTAATCTGTTTTTAGAAGACAAAATATTACTGCTGGAAAGGAAAAGATGTAACATGTCAATATAACAGGTATTAGAAGAACCCTAAAAATCCCAGGCAGATTTTTCCAATTTTCCTTTGCACTCCTTCCTGTGGGTATGGGACAGGTTAGAACACTCAGTGAGATGCCACCACCTGGATTGAAATGTTTATCACAGTGTTGTTGCTTCACAGGGAATGAGCACAGATGTAATTCCAAAGAAAAATTCAAGGGTGCATTCTTGATGCATTGTCACAATAGGTAAGTGGATTTCTTTTTACAGTTATTGTACCTAGGTTGATGCCCAGTTAAGAGGAAAACACTTAATAAGCTATCTGGTTAAAGAACAATTTTGTTAAAATGGTACACTGGTTTTATGCTAATTCATAGATACAATGCAACGATATCGATTTGTTTTTAAAATGAACTCCTGAAGAATATCAGCCAATTACTTAAGTAAAAGCCCTGTATTTCACCCTGGAAAGATAGAAATTTTTTGGACTTAATTAATCATAATATCTGTCATATGAATTCATCTACCATGAAGAACTGATGCAAAGGCCCTGAAAGAGGAAAACCAAAGAGAGAAAAGTTGAATAACTTTATTTACAAAAACAAGCTAAGGGGCCGAGCCCGTGGCGCAGTTGGTAGAGTGCTGCGCTGGCAGCGCGGTGACGCTCCCGCCGCGGGTTCGGATCCTATATAGGACTGACCGGTGCACTCACTGGCTGAGTGCCGGTCACGAAAAAACGACAAAAAAAAAAAAAAAAAAAAAAAAAAACAAGCTAAGAATGGTTTTTACTTTCTAGAATGATTTTTTAAAGTCAAAAGAATAATAATATGTCATCATACATGAAAATTATATAAAATTCAAATGTCAGTGTCCATAAATAAAGTTTATTGGAACTCAGTCCTGCCTGCTCATTTATGTTTGGCTATGGCTGTTTTTATGCTACAAGGCCGAGTTGAGTAGTTGAGACAGAGACCGCATGGGCCTGCAAAGCCTGAAATGTGGTATATATACACAATGGAATACTACTCAGCCATAAAAAGAATGCAATTCTGCTATTTGCAGCAACATGGATGAGCTTGGAGAAAATTATGTTAAGTGAAATGAGCCAGGCACAGAAAGAGAAATACCACATGCTTCCAATCACATGTGGAAGCTAAAAAAGTTGACCTCATAGAAGTAGAGAGTAGAATAGTGGTTACTAGAGACTGGTAAGGGGAGGGGGGTAGAGGGATGGGGGACGGTAGTCAATGGATACAAAATTATAGAGAAAGGAAGAATATGATCTAGTGTTCTATAGCAGTATAGGGAGACTACAGTCAATGATAAATTACTGTGTAACTTCAAGTAACTAGTCGAGAGGGTGTTGAATGTTCCCAACACAAAGAGGTGACAAGTGTTTGAGGTGATGGATATGCTAAACACCCTGATATGATCATTGCACACAGTGTAAATGTACCCAAATAAAATATTGTACTCCATAAATGCAGTTATCATTGGTCAATTAAGAAGAAATAAATTAAAAAGAGAAGAAATCTCAGAGACAGAAGTAGATGAGAGGTTACCAGAAATGGGGGGAAGGAAGAATGAGAAATTATTGCTTAAGGGGTACAGAGTTTATGTTTAGGATGACAAAAAATGTCTGGAAATAGAAGTAATGGCTACACAGCATTGTGAATGTAATTATTTCCATGCAATTGTATGTTTAAAAATGCTTAAAATGGGAATTCTTGTGTTATGTATGTTTTACCACAATGGAAAAAACCTCAAAAAATAAAATTAAAAAATTGATATTTAAAAAAATACCAGGGCTGAGCTCTATCTCTGCTAATTAAATCAGACGGAGGCATAGTGAAGGGGCTGGGAGGTGGGCATCGGTGGTTATGCTGAGCTCCCAGTGTGATTCTTATTCGCAGCAGGGCTGAGAACTTGGGGGCCAACCACATGTGTTAAATCTCGGCTCCCCACTTAGAGCTGTGTGACCTTGGACAAGTGACTCCAAACTTCATTTCCTTACCCATAAACACACAGGTTATACCAGGGCCCAGGTGAGGAGTTCAGTGTGGTGTAAAAGATCTCCTTTGAATGTAGATCAATAAGTATTTGGTCATTTCACCTAGTCATATTAAAATCAAGATATCTCAGGATCCCTGGAGCTTAAAACCAAGTGTTATCTGATCAGACCTTTGGTTTGATTTCTTTCGGGAACTTAGAGAAAAGCTTCAAATGAAAAAATAAGGACATGCCATGATAATGTGGGAAAATAGTTTGGAATTGGAAGTTTTGATCTTGAGAAACCTCATTTGTTAAACAAAGTGTAGAACACTATACATATGTAGAGAGCTGCCAGATTAAATCTATGTGGGACATAACTATAGTAAAAAATTATTTGCTTTTTATCTGAAACAAATTTTACTGGGTGTCCTGTATTTTTATTTGCTAAATCTGGCAGCCCTATCTACAGACATTAGTAATTTTTCAAAAAAAAAGACTAAATATAATGTTTGCCAAAAAGTAGACTCTATCAATCAATTTCAATCAATCATTTCCCCCAAAATCTTGCTGTGAAAAATTACTTTGCTTTATGTTTTATAATTCAAACCTACTAAAATTTACAAACTGACCTGTAGAGGGAGCCAAATTGATAAAGAAACCAAAATGACATCCCCTATCCAGGCTGATTAACCTTATTACATGGATTCAAAATGAGCCTTCTAAGAGAATAAATCACTTTCTTGAAAGACATGTGTTTCATTCCTTGAAATAAGTAATACATGCAATGTCTAAAAAAGTAGCAAACAATATATGCTTCTCCATCCATTTGTCCATGGATGGAGACGGGGGTGGGTGTAGGGAGCAGGGTGCAGACTCACAGGAAATACCTGAATAATGAATGCTAAGACTGACTATATAATGCATTGAATCCAAGGTTATAAACAAGAATGTAATGGTGGTACGTAACTATAAGGATGATGGGTAGTTTAGTTCTTTGAGAAAAACACCAAGAAAACAGTGAGGGAAATCACAAACTCTCCTCTTGACCTGATATCACCCATTCGGGCCTCTCCTCTCGCCCGTCCCCGGCAGTTCTCTGACTACAGGGCAAGTTAGGATATGCTCGTCAGCTGCAGCTTCCCCTTCCAGACCCAGAAGGAAAGGGCTGCTCCAATTTTACCTTCTGTTTCAAGGGATTCCCTTACACTCTGGTTTAAAGTAAATTTCTGTTTTACTTTCAAATTTTTCAAATTTAATCATTTTAACAACAATCATTCATTGTTAAAAAATATTATGCCATTATAATAATCTGTGACCCAGCCAGTCGTAGTTTATATTTTTTGCTTCTTGAAATATAAAGAGAGAGCATTTGGAATTTAGGAAATCCTTTCTCTTGAAAGCCTGTTTTGCAAGTCTGTGATCTTAAAAATTCTCAAAAGCAAAGACTAGATTGCAAACATGGAAGATTTGCTCTTTATTTCTCTTTGCCTTCTGCCATAAGAATTATAATCCTGCCTGAGGCAAATAAATGCTGCCCACAGAATAGGGAGAGGTCATATACCAGGAGGAACAGGGAGAAATCACACTATATATTTCAAAAATAATATCCATTGCAATGATTATTCAGCATCACAATCCACCCAGCTTTACCAAGTACTTTCTTACACTTGATGTTTAGACAGCAGTCACTCAGATCTAAGCAAACAGAAATATGGTTGACCCTTGAACACACAGGTTTGAACTGTGTGGGTCTGTTTATACTTGAATTTTTTCCAATAAAAGTAACATGATATTGATAAATACAATACAATATTGTAAATGTATTTTCTTTAGGATTTTCTTAAAAACATTTTCTCTAGCTTACTTTATTGTAACAATACAGTATATGATACACATAACATACAAAATATGTTAATCAACTGTTTATGTTATCAATAAGGCTTCCACTCAACAGTAAGCTATCAGGAGTTAAGTTTTTGAGTTGTCAAAAGTTATGTCGATTTCCAACTCTGCAGAGGGTCGGCATCCCTAACCCCTGAATTATTAAAGGGCCAACCATAGTTCCTAGCCTTTTAGCACCTACATTTGTGATTAGGATGTACACATGTCCCTATTATTTGGAGATCATCCTCTGGTGCCACTCCAACCCTCCACAAACATTAGAACAAACAAAAATAAAAAATATTCTCAGTGCCGGAAGTAGCTATAGTAGACCATTTGACCAGGAGTCTAAATGGCAAAAGGATTGTTCTAACAGGATTTTTCAAGTGATCATCCATTGTTAAAAAATTATGTCACTGTAATAATTAAAGCACTGTTTGGTACAAGGTGATCACGTGATCTGCTCGTGACTGGTTAATGTCATGCCAACCCAGTCTGAGAGGTAGGTGTGGGTAGAGATGGGAATGGGCAAGGACAGTGATCTCTCAGTGTCTGATCTTGCTAGTAACCCAGTAGTTTGAACGGTTCTTGGTAGTTTTATATGTTTCGGTAGTTACTATTTTAAAAGATTGAATAGCATTTTGCAATATATAGTAAACATCAGTGGAAATAAATGAAGACCAACCAAATGAGAAAAGCAAAGGCTATTTATCCTGAGCTTGCTATAGTAAGGGAGTCAGCCACCCTTGGATTTGGCAGACTCAAAGGCAGGCAGAGCAGTGGGAGGCTTTACAGTGGAAGAAAAGGAAGGCTTCAGGTATGTGCTGATTGGAGGCTGCTGGCATGGGGGAGCTGTAGGTGGCTTAACTAGAAGTGGGGCATCGTATGCGATTGATTAGGGGAGCATATCTGGCTTTTTCTAGTTAGTCCTAAATTGGAAGCAGGGACAGAAATTAGGGAAACTGTCAGTTATTAATCAAATCTGTGCCATTTGGGGCTGCCTGTTACAGAAGTTATTGTTTAGCTTCCTGGACTGTCACTAGAGATAGCAATCTGCCTTCCTGCATGTCTGCCTTACATCAGCCTGGCTTCCTGGCAAGAGTTTATCTACAAGTTTATCTACAAGATTAGTGTAGATAAGGGGTTGGTTTCCTCGGGAGGTTGCTGTGGGTTGTGGATGAAGGTTCTCTTTTTATATATGGTCCAGTCATTGTCTGTATTTTCAGTCTCTCCCATCCCATTCCCTAATCTATATAATGGAAAGAAAAACAAAGCAACACATCCGAAAGATATTGGAGATAGATCAATTTAAAAAATTTTCATCATTATGCTCCTTTAGAATTAAGATATTTAAACTTCAGACGTATTCTTCATCAAAAGAGAAGGTTGCAGATAGTCTGGGTAAAACATTTATTTTATAGAATCCAATGTCCTTAAATGATGCAAAGACTATGCAAAGGTAGGTGTGCTATTCTATACGAGTTTTACAAGTATGTACTAGAATATAAACTCCATGAAGGCCAAAACTTTGTTTTGTTCAGCACCTTCTCCCTGCCACCAACAACAGTCTGATATATAATAAGCACAAAAGAAATATTTTTTGAATGAATTAATGCATGCTTCTCTTTCTTCAAAATTTGTCTTTGATTATGATAGAATACATATAACATAAAATTCGCCATCTTAACCATTTTTAAAGTGTTCAGCTCAATAGTGTTAAGTACTTTTACATCGCTGTGCAGCCAATCTCTGTTTTGCAATACTGAAACTCTGCACCCATTAAACAACTCCTATTTCTCCTTCTTCCCAGCCCTTGGAAACTACCATTCTACTTTCTGTCTCTATGAATTTGACTACTCTAATTACCTCATACAAGTGAAATCCTACAGTATGTGTCTTTTTGTGACTGTCATTTCATTTAGCAAAATGTCCTCAAGGTTCATCCATGTTGTAGCATATGTCTGAAATTCCTTCCTTTTTTAGGCTGAATAATATTTCATTGTTTGTATATACTACATTTCATTTACCCGTTCATCCATCAATGGACACTCGGATTGTGCCCATCTTTTGGCTATTGTGAATAATGTTGCTATGAAAATGAACATACAACTATCTCTCTGGGACCTTGTTTTCCGTTCTTCTTGGTGTATATCCAGAAGTGAAATTGCTGAATCATGTGGTAATTCTATTTTTAACTTTTTGAGGAACCGCCATACTGTTTTCCACAGTGGCTGCACCATTTTTCATTCCCACCAACAGTGCGCAAGCATGTTTCTAACTCTTAAGTTTGGTTATCTTGTTTCCTGGTCTGGTATAGATTAGAAGCAGTAAATTAAAAGGGGTTAGCAGGTGAAAATAATAGCATGAAGTATCATCTGGCAATCTGACATTGACAAGAATTCTAAATAGCAGAATTAGTACTGGATTATTACAGTATTCAGTAATGGATGCTCTGGAGAAATCATTAAAAAAGTTAAATTATGTTTGATTTGTCATTGTATATGGAGGGAGGCATCTATATATATTTCAGAAAGACATTCGTTGATTCTTAATTATGTAATTGCAATATTTAACTTTATTATTTCAAAAACTAAGAGTTCATCAAAAATGGTGAAATTTTTCAAAGGGTTGGTCTTTACGGAGGTCATTTTCATTTATTGCAAACTTTCATTTCTATGGGATGGAGTTCTTCCCTATAATGTCACATCAGTAGGAAGTTACTGTTTCTATATACAAGAATGAATCACACAGACACCTTCCCAAATATAAATTGTGATGTTATAACGATAAATACTAAGCTAAGACAATATTTTCAGTTAAAATTGTTTGCGTGGTTGTGAAATATTTATTGATTACAAAAGAGGAAATCTAAATAGATTAAATCTAAATCTAAAAAGCTAAACAGCTAGGAAAAAATCTTATGGAGCTGCTACTCAGACATCTGTGAAATAGGATACTTAAGGGTGAAGATAAAAATCAGAATTTTGGGGGTACAACATGTTTCCTTTCTCCTCTCATCTCCTCTTTCTTCAACCCAAATTTACAGACCAAACCACTGAGTCTAACGATCAATTACCATTTGGGGGGCATATATCGAGCTGCATTATGTGCAGAGCACCAGGGATTTGAATTAGTTGGGAGGTGACATAGGCTCTGAGGCGGGTCATGACATAGTTATGACACACAAGAGGTATTGTTACAGTGTGTGTGAGCTGCCCATGGAGGGAACAGTGGAGTCAGGGAGATGTACGCTCCAGCCTGTGCCAGAGCCACTGTGGCCACTGCCTTGGTCACTGGCCGGCAGGCGTGTCCAGAGACAGCGTGGGCACAGTCATGGCGGTGAGCCCTGTGTGGAGAGGAAGCAGGAGCGGTTACTGGGAGGGAGGGGATTTGGGAGTCAGGAATCATGTTTGTCAAACAGCTTAATCAGAGGGTTCAGCCTCAGACACTGAAGCCAGGGACATATGGGAGGTTAGGGAAGGTGAAGCGATCTGAATAGAAGGGCAAAATTGAGGGAAAAAAACCAAACGAACAATTAAACATTAAAATTGGCAAACTACTGAAAGGTGTGCAGGGAATATCACCGTGAGGTTATTATTTTGTATCTCTTATTGGGAAAATGCTGCCATCACTTTATTTGCTCCACTCACGGGTCCTTTGTAAAGTAAGGTGCATTGTTCCAGGTTCAAGGTGGGGAAACCTGGCAGTGAACCCAGTCACATCAACATCAAGAGCTAAACTGGGACTGGAATTCAATGGCCTGCAGCTTTCTGCTACCAGGTGAGCCTTGATCCTGTGATTTTCCAGTGCTAAATTTTTTACGCTTCCTAGGAAAAGCTTTTGTTTCTAACAAATGTATTATGTTTTAATGGGCAGTGGGATGTGGGGCCTGGCGATGGAGGGTGATTGGTACAAACATATCCATTAAAAAATCACAGACTAGGGGCCGGCCTGTGGCTCACTCGGGAGAGTGCTGTGCTGATAACACCAAGGCCATGGGTTCGGATCCCATATAGGGATGGCCGGTTTGCTCACTGGGTGAGCGTGGTGCTGCCAACACCCAGTCATCTTTAAAAAAAAAAAAAAATCACAGACTAATACTCTAAGACTAATACTCTAAATACTAATGTGTTTCCTCAGCAGCGTTGGCTTAGGAAGTGGCCTGAATTTTAGGTGGCTCATTTATTTCAAGTCTTACTTAGAAACACTAGGTTTTTGGTGCCATGATGAAGACTTCTATTCAGTAGTGGAGATTCTATAGCAACCATTAAGCATGTGGTGGACTGATGATTTTTATCTGAAATGAAGGTATTCATCTGTTTTGTGGGCAATGAAGCAAAAAGCTTTTCATGTATGTTTGAGCCTTCCAGTGGAGATTTCAGAAAAATCACTAAAATGTAAGACTGGAGATTGTTTATGTTGTTTAAGCTTTAAAAAAATAACTAGATTAATAGCGAATGTCTTGATCATACTTTAGTTTTCAACTGAAAGTTGTCTTATTTGATATTTAAATATTTAAAACTGACGGCAGGAAAGTTACTTCTATTTAGTTGCAAACAACATTCTAGAACGTCCTGCAAAAAGTGTGGTTTAGGATTTGTAATATCAATACCAAGGTGGAATGGGCCGATCCCTTCTTCCTATCTCACCTCTTACAGTAGGGAGTCCTGTAGAAAAAAATGACCTTGGAGCTTTGAGAAAGGTCACCTGGGATCTAAAGTGAAGGACAGAGTGAAGGCATGAAAATCAGGAACCACTAAGGCATGTTTCTCAAAATGCAATGGTCCATGTGTCCTCAGCACTGGAATCTTCTGAGATATTTGTTAGAAATGAACGTTCCTGGGCCTCACTCACTAACTACTGAGTGAAAAAATCTTTGGGAAAGAGGTTTGGGAATTTATGTGTTAAATAAGCTAAGTAATTCTGTGCACATTAAGTCTGAGAACCACTGCATCAGAAGAGGTAATTGTCAAAGTCAATGCTGCCTAGAATAGCCTCTTCTGGACACTTAAAAGTTTCCATGACCACTTGATGAGAATTTTTTCACTTAAATTTCTAACACTTCTTGAAGTGACAGATTTATATATATTCATAAAGTTCCTTTTCAATTAATGAAAATACATCTGGGACAATTAAGTGGTTCTCATCTAACAGCTGACTGAGGTACTTGCTCTGATATTGGGGACGTTGAATTTAAGGCAGTGTTTTTTCAAACTCGACCTATTTAACTGAACCTTTAAAAAAATTTTTTAACATTTATTTGTACATATTTGTGCAGTACAGTGTGTTGTTCCAATACACGCATATACTGTATAATGATTCACTTAGGGTTAACTAAACCTTAAAAAGAAAAAATTGTTGACCTCAGAGTTGTGAGTTCAGACTATGTTTTCTAATGTTATGTATATAAGAGCAAATATAATATTAAACTCCTCATGCAGATTAATTTTATTGATGTCTGAATCCAATACAAGATGTACAAATGAAATACAAACAAAACTGTAAAACTAATAAAAATTCAAATTGGCAGCTCTGATGGAAGACAGATGGTGTTGTTTGCTGAAACTAAATTGCATGTGTTAGGTTTATAGTAGGAAAATGTAACTTCAGGTCCACTTCTATTTTTGATTAAAGTAACATGACTGCAGACAAGGCTTTGTTTGCTAAATCAGGATAATTAGACTTCATATTTAACCAAACTTTCCTTATCAAGCAATCCTTCAATGTCACTTTTAATGAGGTTTCCCTGCAACTTTCTGACACCCAGGAAAGTAGAAGTTCCTCAACTGCATAGTTAAATGGATTTTGAAATTTGAGAATTTCCTTTGTACTTGCACTAAGATCCAGAAAATACTGCTGGAATTATAGGGTGAGCTCAGAAAATATATTCTCTGCAAATCTGTGTGGAGTAGACATCTTGCTTCTTGTTTTAATTTTGACAGCATAGGAAGTGAATAAAGCGTCTTGATACTGCTTGTGATTCAAATATTGGTTGTCATCTCAATGACTTTATTGCAGTATAAGTTTTGTATGTAAGCTCTGTTTTGCCTTGTAGTTTTAGGCTCAGTTCATTAAGAAGCATTATCAAGTCTGCAGCAAAAGCTAGTTTCCAAAGCCATTCAGAGTGTGGTAATAGTGATTGAAGGAAGTCTTCATTCAGAAAAATTTAAATCTTAACACTGAGCTTAAAAAAAATCTCAGTAAAATTTTACCGCCACTAAACCACTGAGCTGCTGTGTGGTAGGGCAAATGAGGATATTTGCTTCTATTTATGACAATTCATGTGATTGAAGATAAGTTCATGAGAGCAAATGAAATTCACTGTTGACACTACTGGTTCAATAACACATGATAGAATCAAATATTTTCCTCATAAGTACCTGCTGGTGAATGATACAAAAATGCAGTGACGTCTTTAAACACCTTACGTTTCCTGAAACTTTGTAAATTAGTCCAACTCAGCAATTTTCTTCTCCACATAGATTAAAAATAATCACCATCAGTTGTAACACATCTTAGCAAATTCCACTTGAGGTTATTTATACTGAGTTAGTGTTTTCTCAATTTCTCTGAAAATATTCTTAATTATATTTGTTCCTCATAGACCATTCACAAAAGCTAATACTTAGTGACTTCAGGCCTGGCATTGGCTCTTAATAAATGACAATTGAACAGTGTCGGACATATCTATTGACTCATCAAAACCCAGGGAATCATTTGCCTCGTTTTTATATTGATTATTGATGTTGTTCCCAACGTCCTCAACTCTTCGAGTAACTGTTTTTGCTCAAAAGCTAATAGTGGTCAAACAGTTTATTTTCCCTGGACGCATTTCTGCATAAGTACCTGCTGAATTAACATGATTTAATTAATTCACCATAAGCAAATGACTTTCTTTGCTTACCTAAGAAATGAATCATTTGGAAACTTACTTTGATTGCACCTTCAGTTTTTATTTTTGTGAAAAAAATTCTGCCCCAATGAGGTATTCCTTCTGAAACTTCCTGATTTTTCTGACCATTGCTGTACTGTGAGTTGGCAATATTGTGATAAGTGCTTAGTTAGTTTGGTAATATTAACATATATTGTATTTTTTCTTCAGTGCAGCTATGATACCATTTCATAATAAACACAATTCCTTTTCATCTAATTTGATGACAAAAGAATCTGCACTCCATTATGTCTTAAAAGTGTAATATTTAAAGTCTACTTTTCTCTTCATTGTTTTTTTGTCTTGACATGGTAGGCATGTACTGGCAGTAAAAAATTACAAAATGTCATGGTATGGTGATACCATGGACATTGAAAAGAATTCCATACTTTTCAGGTCACAAAACAATATTATTTGATTTCTTTTCCAACCATTTCAAAATGTAAAATTATTCTTACCTCGAGGACCATATGAAAATTAATGGTGGGCAGAATTCAGTCCACAGACCATAGGTTGCCCACCACTGCCCTACACCAAAGTCAGGCCTTTTATTTTATGTTTCTCCCTATTTTTGAAATTGTGAGGAAATATACATAACATAAAATTTACCATCTTAAGGGCCGGCCTGTTGCCCACTGGGGAGAGCGTGGTACTGACAACACCAAGTCAAAGGTTAAGATCCCCTTACCAGTCATCTTTTAAAAGAAAAAAAAAATTACCACCTTAACCATTTTTAAGTATACAGTTCAGTGTTATTAAATGCACTCATAACGTTGTGCAACTATTACCCCCATCCAGCTGCAGAACTCTTTTCATCATGTGAAACAGAAGTGCTATTCCCATTAAACGACAAGTCCCCACTCCCTTCTCCCCCAGTCCCTGGAAACCACCCCTCTGCTTTCTCTCTGTGAACTTGACCACCGTAGGTACCTCATATAAGTGGAATCCTACAGTGTGCGTCGTCTGGTGACCGGCTTATTTCACTTAGCGTAATATCTTCAAGGTTTATCCATGTTATAGGATATATCAGAATTTCCATCCTTTTTGAAGCTGAATAATATTCCATTGTACATATCTCATACCCCATTTTGCTTATCCATTTATCCACCGATGGACATGAGTTGCTTTCATGTTTTGACTATTGTGAATAATGCTGCTATGAACGTGGATGTACAAAAATCTCTGAGACCTTGTTTTCAATTCTTTTGGGTATATACCCAGAAGTGGCATTGCTGGATCATATGGTAATTCTATGTTTAATTTTTTGAGGAACCACCATACTGTTTTCCACAGCAGCTGCACCATCTTACATTCCCACCAACAGTGCACAAGGGTTCCAATCACTCTGTATCCTTGCCAATATTTGTTATTTCCTGTTTGTTTATTTATTATGTATTTATTTTTAGTTGTCAAGTAAAAATTGTGTGTATTTATTGTGTACACCATGATGTTTTGACACAAGTATACATTGTCAAATGGCTAAATTGAGCTAATTGACATATGAAATTGAACTAATTCATATACTTATTTTTGTGGTGAGACGTGTAAAATTTTTCTGCTTTTTTTTGATAATAGCCATTCTAATAGGTGTGAAGTGGTATTTCATTATAGATTTGATTTGCATTTCCCTGATAATTAGTGACAGTGAGCATCTTTTCATGTGCTTATTGGCCACTTATATATCTCCTTTGGGCAAATGTCTATTCAAATCTTTTGCTGATTTTTGAATTGTTTTGTTGTTGTTGTTGAGTTTTAGGAGTTCTCTATTCTAGATATTAATCCCTTATCAGATATATGGTTTGCAAATATTTTACTCCATTCTGTGGGTTGCCTTTTTACTCTGTTTTATCTTTTGATACACAAAATTTTTTAACTTTCATAAATTTTAATTTAGCTATTTTTTCTTTTGTTGCCTGTGTCTTTGGTATCATATCGAAGAAATCATTGTCAAATCCAACATTGTGAAGCTATTGCCGTTTGCTTTGCTCTAAGAGTTTTATAGTTTTAGGTCTTACATTCAGGTTTTCCATCCATTTTGAGTTAATTTTTGTGTATGGTATTAGGTAAGGGCTCAACTTACATAATATCAATTTTCCTAGCACCATTTGTTGAAAAGACTGTCCTGTCCCCATTGGATGGTCTTGGCACCCTTGTCAAAAATCATCTGACCATACATTTGAGAGTTTATTTCTGGACTCTCTGTTCTATTCTGTTGGTCTGTATGTCTGTCTTAATTCCAGCACCACACTGTTTGGATTACTGTAGCTTTTTTTTTTTTTTTTTTTTTAACTGTACTACTTAGTTTTATTTTTCAGTTTAAGAAGGGGGAAATTGATATTTATAACTCAGGACAAGTGAAGAATTACATTCAATCTTCAGTGCATTTGTTCTTCTTTATTCCTTTGTCTCCTTTACGAATAGCATATCTTCATAAATCACTCTGTCCACTTGCTTTGTTCCTCTCACTGCACAGATCCAGTATTGAAACCAGGATTTACTTCCGTGCTTGTGATGTACTTTTTGTTAGCCTGGCTGATGCTATGTGTAGTCTGGTTGATTTCAAGAAGACCCCATCTCAGAAGACTGGGTTATTCTCCGTGTGTGCTGACGTAATTACTGCAGCTTTGTAGTAAGTTTTAAAATCAGAAAGTGTGAGTCCTCCAGCTTTGTTTTTCTTTTGCAAAATTGTCTTGGCTATTCGAGGTCCTTTGAGACTCCACATGAATTTTAGAATGGATTTTTCTATTTCTGCAAGAAAACATCATTGGGATTTTGATAGAAATTGTATCAACTCCGTATATTGCATTGGGTAATATCAACAACTTAACAATGTTAAATTTTCTAATCCACAAACATGGGTGTGTTTCCACTAATTCATGTCTTCTTTAATTTCTTTCAGCAATGTTTCGTAGTTTCCATTGTACAACTTTCACCTGCTTGGTTAATTCCTAAGTATTTTACTCTTTTTGATGCTCTTGTAAATGGTTGTTTTTATAATTTCTTTTTCAGAGTATTCATTGTTATTTTATAGAAATGCAAGTGATTTTCATGTATTGACTTAGAATACTGCTACTTTGCTAAATTCATTAGTTTTGTGTGTATGTGTGTGAAATCTTTAGGATTTTCTACACCGAAAATCATATCATCTGTGAACAGAGATAATTTTACTTCTTCCTTTACAAGTTGGGTACCTTTCATTTCTTTTTCTTGCCTACTTGCTCTGTCTATAACTTTCAGTACTAGGTTGAATAGAAGTGGCAAACATGGGCATTGTTACCCTATTCCTGATCTGAGAGAAAAAGCTTTCAGCTTTTACCATTGAGTGAGATGTTCACTGTGGGCTTTTCATATATGGCTTTATTGTGTTGAGATGGTTTCCTTCTATTCCTAGTGTGTTGGGTATTTTTATTATGAAAGGGTGTTGAATTCTGTCAAATGGTTTTTCTGCATTGAGATGACCTGTGGGTTTTTCTCCTTCATTCTGTGAAAGTGATTGTATTACTCTGATTGCTTTTTGCATGTTGAATCATCCTTGCACTTCAGGAATAAACCCCACTTGATCATGGTGTATATAATCAAGTTTAGCTGAATTCAGTTTTCAAATATTTTCTTGATGATTTTTGCATCAATCTCCATAGCGGAAACTGTAGTTTGCTTGTAATGTATTTGTTTGGCTTTGGTATCAGGGTAATGTTGGCTTCATACAACAAGTTAGGAAGTGTTCCCTCCTCTTTAATTTTTTGCAAAAGTTTAAGAAGGATTGGTATTGGTTCTCCTTTAAACATTTGATAGAATTCACCAGGGAAGCCATCTGGTCCTGGGATTTTCTTGTTAAGAGATTTTTAAAATTACTGATTCAATCTCCTTACTAGCGTAGGTCTATTCAGATTTTCTATTTCTTTTGGTTTAATTTTTGTAGGTTTTGTGTTTCTAGGAATTTGTCCATTTCATTTAGGCCATCCAATTTGTTGATGTACAATTGTTCACAGTACTCTTATAATCCTTTTTATTTCAGTAGAGTTCATAATAATGTTCTCACTTTTATTTCTGATTTTAGTAATTTGAATCTGAGTCTTCTCTCTTATTTTCTTAATCCATCTAGCTAAAGGTTTGTCAATTTTGTTCATCTTGAAGAACCAACTTTTGTTTCATTGATTTTCTCCTTTGTTTTTCTGTTCTCTATTTTGCTTATCTTTGCCCTAATCTTTATTATTCCTTTCCTCCTGCTAGCTTTGGGTTTAGTACATTCTTCTTTTTCTAGTTCCTTAAGTGGTAAAGTTAGGATGTTGATTAGATATCGTTCTTTGTTTTTAGTGTATTTATAGCTATAAAGCTCCCCCATAGCAGTGCTTTTGCTGTGTCCCACAAGTTTTGGTATCTTGTGTTTTTATTTTCATTTGTCTCTAAGTATTTTCTAATTTCTTTTGTGATTTCTTCTTTGATCAATTGGTTATTTAAGAGTTTAATTAAACAAATTTAATTGTTTAATTTCCACAAACTTGTGAATTTTCTGGTTTTACTTCTGTCATTGATTTCTAAACTTCATCCTATTGTGGTCAGAGAAGATACTTTGTGTGATATCTATCTTTTTAAAACTATTGAGACTTATAGCGTGGCCTAACATATGGTCTATCCTGAAAAATATCCCATGTGCACTTGAGAAGAATGTGTATCCTGCTGCTGTTGTTAGTCTTCTGTTTCCTTACTTGTCTTCTGTCTGGTTGTTCTATTCATTATTGACAATAGGGTATTGAAGTCTACAACTATTATTATAGAACTATTTCTCCCTTCAATTCTGTCAATTTTTGCTTCATACATTATGATGGTCTGTTGTTAGGTGCATAAATGTTTGTAATTGTTATATACTAACCTGTTTATTTTCTTGTCAGAGGAAAAAAAATAAATGAAGAATAAAGTTGGAGTTGGAGATTAGGATTTTTTTAAATTGACAAATGATGATTGTATATACTTAAGGGGGGAAATTAGGGTTTCTACAAGAGTTTGGGGTGTGGATTTCTGAGTCATTTCTGTTATCACTTATAAAACTTAGCTTTGCAGTTTTTGTGCCTAAATAATTTATTTCCTTGGAGGCATTTTGCTTGTAGTGACTACTAGGTGTACTGGATCTTGCCTTTGTGAAGCTGGAGTTGAGAACCACTGGAACAGAGCACTGAAAGGACAATGCCAAAGGTCTCAAGGGACTGCTCCCAAACCAGCTTTAAATGAGAATCTGAGGATGCACAAAGGCATCATGTCACTAAAATGGGCACAAGACCATTAATTTAGCTGATTGGACTTAGTGGTTAAGGAGAAAGTGGGGCTTTTTGGGAAATGCTGCTCCAAAGCATAGAGCTTCTGAGAGTCAGGAGCACAGAACAGGCCTGGTGCATTGGCCAGTGCTGGCGCAGATATGAAGCTCCACAGTGTGTCACTGGCACACTCACCTCATCCCACACTGTCAGGGCATACCTGCGGGCCACCAGGAAAGGCTGTAGGTCACACTGCTGAAGCCACCCCACTCTTTACATTCTGTAAGTATAATTATCTTCTAAAATCTAAATAATAGCTACATCATATATTGTATTTTTGCTTACACAATTATGCTGTCAGTGAATAAAGAGAGTTTTACTTCCTTTCTAATCTGTATGCCTTTTATTTTTATTATTTACCTTATTGCACTGGCTAGGACCTCCACTCCAATGTTGAATAGAAGAGTTGAGAACAGACATCATTGTCTTGTTTTTAATTTTGGGGGGATAATGTCAAAAATGATGTTACTTGTAGGTATTTTATGGGTGCCTTTTATCATACTGAGAGAGTTCTCTTCTCATCCTAGTTATTTGGGAGTTTTTATCATAAATGATGTTGAATTTTGTCAGATACATTCCTGAATCTATTGAAATGCTCACATGGTTTTTCTCCTCTATTCTGTTAATAAGGAGAATGACACTGATTTTCAAATGTTAAGCTAATCTTGCATTCCTGACCACACTTGGTCATAAGATGTTGTCCATTTTAACTTCAGTTGCTAATTATTGGTAAGTATTACTGCCTCTGTGTCCGGTAAGATTTGTATTTTTCTTTTCTTATCTGCCAAGTTTCACCGGTCTCATCTCTTTTTCTGACAGAATCTGTGAACAATTGGTATTATGATTTCCTTAGGTGTTTAATGGAATTCACCAATAAAACTATCTGAGCCTAGAATTTTCTTTATCAGGAGATTTTTGATTACCAAATTTCATTTATTTAGTACTTATACAACTATTCAGGTTTTCTATTTCTTATTTTTCATAAATTATGTTTTTCAGATAATTTGCCCAATTCCTCTAAATTGCTGAATTTATTTTTTTCCTTTATTTCACAATCAGTCTTACTAGAGGTTTATCAGTTTTATTAAACTTTTCAAGGAATCAACTTTTGGCTTTGTTAATTTTCTCTACTTGTCTACTTTCTATTTCATTGACTTCTGATTTTTATTTCCTTCCATTTACCTGGGTTTAATTGACTCTTATTTTTCTGAGACGCTCTTAAGTTGCAGCCTTAGAGCACTGATTTTAAACATTTTTTTTCTTTTCTATTTAAGCATTTTGAAGTATTAATTTTCCTCTATGTACTGCTTTGGCAGCATCTCACAAAATTTGATATGCTGTATTTTCATTATTGTTCAATTAGAAATACCTTCTAATTTCCCTTGTGATTTATTCTTTTACACATGGGTTATGTAGAAGTGTGTTATTGCATTTTCCAATATTTGGGTGGTTTTAATTTTAATTTTATTTTTTTATTTTTATTTTTTTCCTAGTCTCAAGGATTTTTTCTTTTTCTTTCTTTCTTTATTATTATTATTTTTTAATTTGACAGTTATTTTATTATTTTTATTTATTTATTTATTTATTTATTTTATTTTGTCGATATACATTGTGGTTGGTTATTGTTGCCCCTTACCAAAACCTCCCTCCCTCCTCCCTCTCCTCCCTCCCACCCAACAATGTCCTTTCTGTTTGCTTGTCGTATCAACTTCAAGTAATTGTAGTTGTTATATATTTCTCCCCCCCCGGTTTTTGTGTGTGTGTGTGTGTGTGTGTGTGTGTGAATTTATTTATTAATTTTTAGCTCCCACCAATAAGTGAGAACATGTGGTATTTCTCTTTCTGTGCCTGACTTGTTTCACTTAATATAATTCTCTCAAGGTCCATCCATGTTGTTGCAAATGGCAGTATTTCATTCGTTTTTATAGCTGAGTAGTATTCCATTGTGTAGATGTACCACATTTTCCGTATCCACTCATCTGATGATGGACATTTGGGCTGGTTCCAACTCTTGGCTGTCGTAAAGAGTGCTGCGATGAACATTGGGGAACAGGTATTTGGGGTGGTTTTTAGATATCTTAATTTTAATGAGTTCTAATTTAATTCTGTTGTAATTACAGAACACACACTGTAATAGGTATCTTGAGAGAATTTAGGTGCCATTTAGCATGCATTTAAAAGATTCTGCCTGATTTCCATGCTGAGAACATGAGCCTGATAGATTTTTTTTTCTGATAGATTTTTCTTATTCTAATAATTCAGTGTATTATGTGCTTCTCTACAAAGCTATGCCCTTACTCGAACTGATAACAAGCTATCAAAAGTGAGCATTAGCACAGACATAGCTGCAGGGGCTGTCATGCATAGAACAACAGATTCAGCTTGGTTGAAGGCTGAGAAAACTCAAGTGGAAAATCAAGAGAAATTAGTTTTTATAGCATAAAGTCACACATAAATGCCTTAGTAAGAGTTAATCATTCTTTTGATTGGTTCCTTAGATTGGTGGCTGTTCCCTACCAAAAACAGGCTCTTGAATAGATGGGACCCTGGAAAATGAGTTTAATAGGAGAAAAATGAGATTAAGGAAATTATCAGAATGCAGGGTTTTGTCCAAGGTAGGATACACTGTTTAGTAACAAGGGCCTACACATACAGAAAAGTGAGAGGGAAGGTGAAGAGAGACAAGGTGGTACTGGAGCTGTTTCCTCTGTCATGGTTCTGGCTAGTGCAGTTTCTCAATGCATCATCAATATCACCTGGGAACTTGCTAGAAATGAAAAATTTCAGGCCCCACTCTAACTACACTGAATCAAACTCTGGAGAAAGGAAGCAGTCTGTATTTTACCAGGCCCTAAATCCTGATGTACACAAAAGTTTAAAAACCACAGAGATAGGGATAGTCCTATAGGGGATGCTATATTAGTCCATTTTCTGTTGCTTATAACAGAATACCTAAAACTGGGTAATTGATAAGAAAACAAAATTTATTTTTTACAGTTTTGGAGGCTGGGAAGTCCAAGGTCCAGTGAGTGCATCTGGTGAGGGCCTTCTTCTTGGTGGGAACTCTCTACAGAGTCCTGTGGTGATGCATCAATCACATGGCAAGAATGACAAGAGCACTCTTAATGCTCACTCGCTGTCTTTATAAAGCCACCAGTCCACAACCATGAAAACCCATTAAAACCATTAACCCATTACTCCATGTGTGGATAAAACCATTCATGAAAGCATAGTCCTCACGATCCAATCACACGTTAAAGGCCTCACCTTCCAACAATGCCACACTGGGAATCAAACTCCCACATGAGCTTTGAAGGGGACAACATGCAGACCATAGCAGATGCTGCGTGGCCATTGCATGGGGGGCTTGTATTATTGTCACCACCGAACACCTGTACAACTCATTTATGCTTCTTCTGTAACTACTTATTGATTGTGGCTCCTCTCCACTGCATATCTACACACAAAGAGACATTGCAGAAAGAAACTGTAAAATGTTGACTAGACTTTATTGTTCGTAAGACAATTCTCTGCTCATTTTAGAGCAAGGTTCCGTTTATCATCAGTGCCAAACACAACGCTTGCTACATAGAAGGAGCTCAATAAATATTTGTTTAGTGAATGAATGAGGATTGCCTTGTGGTACCTACCATCAGAATACCGAACCAAGCCACAGGCGTAAAACAAGCAGAGAATTCCAAGAAAAGTTTTGATACTTAATTTTTTTTAATATAAGTTTATCTTTTGCAGTGGTAGTGCCAATGGATAAAGTTAGCATTATTTCTATCCCCTAGAAGTACACGGTTTTCTTGCTCTGCCTGAGTAGATGACAGGCTAGTAATGAAGCCAACATAGAGTCAGGCAATGTAGAAACTGCTCCCTCCAAGAATTGCAATCACACCAGTAAAAATGCATTCAAATAATACTTCCTGGCCACGTGGCACGTGCAATCGTTTATACTGTGATTATACATTTCTCAGGATTTTTGTGTGTATGGTACTGTTATTGACATGGGGAAAATGACTCGTAGGCTACTACAAAGCTAATAAAGAGTAATTCCTTAAAAGAGAAATGAAGGTGAATGTGGGTTCCCAAGATCAACAGCCTCAATGCAGCTTTAGCTGGGATAATCTTCATTATTACTTTTTTGTAAAACAGCTTTATTGAGATGTAATTTACATACCATAAAATTCACCCTCTAAAAATATAGAATTCTATTGTTTTTAGTTTATTTACAGATTTGTACAATCATCGCCACAACCTAATTTTAGCATATTTTCATCTCTTCTCCTAAAATAAACTCCCGTATCTCCCAGCCCCTGGCTATCATGTATCTTCTCTCTGTATTTATAGATTTGCCTATTCTGGACACATATATATGTGTGTATGTACATGTATATACATATGTACATATGTATATCTTTCCCTTTTGTTATGATTTGTTTTATAGATAGTGATGGTTAATACCTATGAGATGTAGTTATATGCCAGTCATTATTTTGAGCACTTTACATATATTAGTTCATTTAATTCTCAGACAAAACCTAGTAGGTGCCTGGTCTAGCAACTGCGAGTTTGTCACACTGTGCAAGGATGAAGACAAACAGCCTGTACCCCAAGTCTCCAAACCAGTGTGGTAGAAATCCACAGATCCAGAGGCAGTGGTGGGGCTGGGCTGAAGGTTTAATGCCTGCAGATCAGGTAAGAGAAAGTGAGATTCCTATCAGTAGGCCTGCTGGGTGCTCCCTGGCCATTCAATCTCTGGAGTTGGCTTCTAGCCTGACTCCTGGAGGAATCTTTCCAGCTATCCTTTTACCTGATGCCAGTGGCACTTCAGAAGGGCCTTCCAATCCCTTTACTCTGCATGCTGTCTCCTTCTGAACCCACCTTGGGTTCCATAGTCCATTGTTCTAGTTACTCCCTGGCTTACACCCTCAACTCGCACGCCCCTCTCTCCTTCTGTTGTACTCAGAGGCACAATCTCAGCCCTGGTGAAAACGCTGCTAATGGCTTACTCCCCACTTGCACCCAGGCAACTGAATTTGGATGGAGAAAAATGCAAACTCAGACACTGTCACAAATTGGCATAAATTTCAAGTGGGCTCTTAGTGCTCCTTGGAAGTTCTATATTTCCCTAGTCCATTTTCTCTCCTGCTCTCCTAAATGTGTATTTCACCTAATCCTGTCTCCTCACATCTCCAAAACCTCCTCTTCCTCCTCATTCTTATCAGCTTATGTATTTACCTGTGCTCTCTGGCCCAGCCTGGGCCCAACCCTAGATGGGCATGCCTGAGCCCTCTTAGGAAAGATGGCTGCTGGGCCCCCAAACATGTGGCCAGGTGGGTTTGACAGACACAGGTCACAATGAACAGCTCTGCCCACAGGGCTTCTTGATGTTTCATGATCAGACACATCAACTCTACCAGGACCAGCTGCCTGACAGTAACTGTTTTATTTGCAATGGTGCAGAGCCTTGCCCCCAAACCTGAGGAGTCTACACTGTGATTCTCCTATTGGGCTTACCATAAAGTCCCCACAGCATCTTTTTCCACCATAGGTACCTCTAGGATATAGGTTCTGCTAGGTCAGAGGGCCTCAGCAGAATGACTGCTCACACTGCAGGTGAGACCCTTCTTGTCCTAGACTCAGTCCATCAGCCTTCCATGTCATCTCATAATTGGGTGGGAGCAGCATTTCCAAGTGTGGAATATGCTACCTCCAGAACCTGGAAAGACTTACCAAATACTATGCTTTTTCTCAGTGGCGATGTCCCAGCAGGCCCCAGCCCTCTGCACCCCTCAACACTTCCCTGGTATAGCAGGCTCCTTGCAGGGCTTACATCCCAACCTTTGGACTGCATGTGTCTTACCAAAGCTCCAATGTACTTGCCACCTCTTTCTCCTCCTGTCCAATTAGCACCAAGTCATCAGTATAGTAGACCAATGTCTTATTCATGCCGACTATCATGTGAGAGAAGGCAGGGGAGCTAACATAGTCCTGAGGCAAGACTGAAATGTATATTGTTTCCTGTCCCATGTGAATGTTAACTGCTTCTAATTCTTCTTTGTGACAGGGATGGGAAAGAACACTGGTCAGATCAGTGGTCACACACCATGCTCCAGAGGCTGTGCTCATATGCTCTAGCAAACATGCCACAACAGCACAGCAGCTGCTGCGGGGGCTGCTATTTAGTTAAGTCTGCCGCAGTCTTCTAACATCTGCCATAACCCATCTGGCTTCTGTAGGGGCCAGACTGGTGAATTGAATGGGGATATAACAGGAACCACTAGCCCTTCATTCTCTGAGGCTTTGAGGGTGACATTGATTTCTGAGGTATTGTTTTTGATTTACTATCTTGACTGAAAAAGGAAGGCATTTCACAGGTTTCTACTTGGTCTTCCCACTGCAGTAACTCACCTCACGAGTGACGGTTCTGCCAGCTAAAGACTATGTCCAGTTTTGTTGTACATTTAGGACCAGGGAAGTGACCACTGGGTGGGTCTGTGGACCAAGTCAACCCACTGTGAGCTGGACTTCAGCCAGGAGGACCCCGTTTACCGCATGGTCCCGTCCACCTCAGTTTAGCAGAGAAGGCACGATAGTGCTTTGGATTCCCAGGAATCAATGTCAATTCAGACTCTATCCAATAGTCCTCAAAAAGTCATTCCCCTTTCACCGATGCATGGTTACTGTGGAGGCAGCCATTGTTTGCAGGAGGACTGGGGAGTCGCTGCTGAATACACTTGTCGTGCTTTTGCAGACACTGGCTCCTCACAGTCAGTAAGTTCTGAATCAGAGAACAGGCTCAGGCCCAGAAACCAGACAATAGATCATGACATTTACTGGGGCAGCTGCCTTTACCCTCCCGATAATCACTGATTTTAAAAACTGTCTAAGTAAAACATAGTGTCCTACGGGCCCTCTTCCTGGTTCTCTGTATGAAGGACTCCCCTAGCTGCCACTCCAACCTGTGCTCACTGGAATAATTATACCCACCTTGACTGTAATGATTAAGTGCTGCCACCCAGTCTCTGTCATTTTGGACGGTTACAATCCTCATGGCTGTGTCAAGGAGGCCAGTTGTGAATGGGGTCTCCTTTCATCAGCCCTGGCCTACAGGGGACAGTCACCACTGAGCTCTCCACAGTCCTAGGGCCCCTCTCACCAGTATTTCTCCATCACTTCTGTAAGTGGAGTGTCTTCCGGGCCCCAGCGTGGAGCACAGCTTGTGTGCGTTCTGCCCTTCATTTAGTGTGGCCCATCACCCTTCCCAAGCTTCCAAGAGCCATCCTCAAGGTGTCTTAACACCTGCCACGGTGTTAAATCCTGTATCACAGGACAGTGCTTGCAGGTTGATAAACTTTCACTCATTCATCTCTATGTTCAGCGGCTCTCGATCCAGCACCCTCTGGATTACATCTCATTCATATTCTCGCAGCTCCTGCTGGCACGTGTTAGCCAGAGCCGGCAGCCCCTTTGGCGTAAAGTCCCTTTCCTCCCTCAGCAGGCTCAGGGCATCCTCAGTTGGGCTCTCCTGGGACCTGATATCTGTTACTGGGATGGTTGCCAGGAGAGAAAGTGGGGGTAATTCTGAGGGCTGCAACCATCGTCTTGCAAAGCACCTGCCTCATTTGAGACCTTTGCAAAATCTTTAAGCAAGGGGAGGATGCTATTTTTACAAAAGAAGAAATGGACCACTCCTGCAGGCCCAGTGGGTTCGAGGTTCTTAACTGCATCTATCTAGATATTCCCACCCCCAAGTCTCAGGGTCCCGCTCCTCTCCTATTAGGCCCTGACCCTGCCCGGAGACCTGCTGGGGCTCAGAATTCAACCTTCTCTGAGGCTCTGCTACTGTTCAGATTAAGCTCTGAGCTTAATCTTTGTCTTCTCCTCTTTGCCTTCTCTCCAGATACACATTGAGATTTCCTCAAACTCTGTAGGAGACCCTCTGGTTCTCATGTTTCATCATGAATTGGTGATAAATCAATTGGCCAAAGCCTGTCATATTTCTTCACATGATGAATTTATGGTGCTTAGCAAGTGGTTCAATTTCATAATCTTTACAGCTTCCATTTCCCTCTCATTCTCTAGCACCGGAGATACTGCAATAGTCAGTGCACCCTAGGCCAGTGGCACCCCACCCCAGTTCACTACTGGTAAAACTTTAGCAATTGAACTGCTGCAGCACCCTGAATTCTGTCCATCCTCCACTAATGACGGGGTCCTCACTGCCACCCCGCCAGCAAGAGATCCAGCTCCAAAATCCCATTATAGAGTCTGCTTTGTAGGACCACTCCAATCTTTCTAGATTATTCTTTGGAAACAGAGAGATGGAGTGTTGCATGCAGGTTTATTGGGAAATTGAGAGGCACAGGTAGAGAAGTGAAAAAGACAGGATTGAGGAGAATGAGAAACTGGCCCGAAATGCAGCCACAGGGAGAGCTTCAGCCAATCCCATGCCTTTATGTTCCTGCATCGTTGGCCATGGGTCACCTACTGGGAGGGGGAGTAGCCTTGGGCAAGGCAGTTTTCTGTGGCTGAGGGCATTTGCCAGTGAGGGACATGCTGTGAACCCACATGGCCAGCAGCTAGGGTATGGGCACCTTGGCCCTCAGAGGGGGATTGTTGTGAGGTTGTCACCCCGGAAAGGAACCAAACACTTAAGAATTTTAACAGAGTCTTCATTAGCCAGTCGGTGACTGCCTCCCCTAGGTATTTTGGGAGAACAGCAGCTAGCCTTGGTCTGCTGGAGTTTAGAAAGGCAAAAACCACATCCCATTGGCATACAGGTTTGTCCAGGTGCACAAAGCAAGCTAGGTCACAGAAGCCAGAAGTGAGCAGTTAAGGCAATCAGGCATAAAATTTTCTTTGTGTATGGTTTCTGTTTCTATGCAATGGTTTCTGTTTTCAGTGGTTCCTCATGCAGAGGGGGTTTAGCCTGCGTCTACCTTAGTATTGTTCAGGGTCCTCTGTTACACGATCTCGGCAGAGTGTAGTATCCACTTGCCTTCTCATTCCCACAACCCTCTCTCCCTTTTTTCTCATCAGTATGTCCCTCTCTCCTGGCTCATTCTCATCAGTATACAGTCATGCTGGTGAGGCCTTACATTGAAATACAAACACACAAAAAACCTTCTGTCGGGCTCAGCTCAGCTCTAGAGAGCTGAGCAACCAGGTGTTGGAGCAGTTGATTAAAACAAGCCAAAATGAAAGTAACAGTGAAGCCTTTAGTCATTTAACGCAATAGTGTAAGCAAGAGGCCAATCTGGAGAAAACCCCAACTGCCCCCATCTACCTTCTCTCACGGAACGGTATGCCAGTCAAGAGTCAGATGATCAGGAAAAGGGTTAAGAGGAGAAAAGTACTGAGTACTGAGTCAGAGTAAAGTGTCTTCAAGATTCCCTCTCCTTTCCCTAAGGAGGAGAGGCACCTGAGGAAGGCCTGAGTTGAAGACCACAGACAAAGAGGCTTCAAATGGGGATGCCTGGACTTAGAAATGCAGCTATGCAGAAGAGCAGCGCTGGCCAGCAGTGCCGAGTCCTTGACTGCAGCTCTCTGCAGAGATTGCGAGATGCTGGCTGTGCACCAAGTCAGGCGTGGGAAGGGCAACTTTCCCCCATGAGGCCTGCCATGAAAACCCTTTGTAATTGCTTGTGGTCAGGTTTGAAAAGATTACATATTGGTTTTTAGCTAGGAACTAGATTCCTTACCCTCCTGTTAAGGCTCCATTTCTCTGCTTTTCCTCCTAGCAAAACTCAAAAAACTTGTTTCTAATCATTATTTCCAATTCCTCTCCTCCCGTTCTGCCATGAACCCATTCCCATTAGGCTTTTGTCACCATCATTTCATAAAAACTGCTTTTGTCATCACCAAAGATCTCCATGGTCAACTGATTCTGATAAGTGCTGCAAGACCGTTTAATGGGAGAAAGAATAGTCTTTTCAACAGATGGTACTGGGACAACTGAATAGCCATAATCGAAAGAAGCTGGACCCTTACCTCACACCACATACAGAAATTAACTCAAATATAGCAAAATACTAAGTATAAAAGCCCAAACTATAAGAATCTTAAAAGAAATCATGACCCTAGATTTAGCAATGGATTCTTAGCTAAGACACCAAAAGCACAAGTAATCAAAGAAAAAATAGATGAATTGGACATCAACAAAATTAAAAATGATTGTGCTTCAAAGGACACTATCAAGAAAATGAAAAGACAACACATGGAATGCAATAAAATTTTTGCAAATCACATATCTGCTACGGGACTTGTATCTAGAATATTTAAAGAACCTTACAGCTCAACACTAAAAAGACAACCTAAATTAAAAAAATAGGCAAAGGATCTGAACAAGTATTTCTCTGAAGAAAATATACAAATGTCCACTTTAAGTGATTGTAGAAGAAATGATTAGATGATTAGGGGGCAGAAGCCAGGTTGCAGTAGCTTGGGGAGTAAAAGTGAGGTTAGAAGTGATAAAAACAGAGTTTGGCTACAAAGATGAGGCAAGAGATCAGGCATTCACAGACGTGGGGGAACAGGGCTGGAGACAGGAGTTTTTAAAGAAGATGGAGTCTTGGTGTGTTTAAGCAGTGACGGGCAGTGCCAGGAAAGGGGGTAGGCTGGACATCCAGGACGTTCTGAGTGAATGACCAACTAGTGAGTGGGAGGATGGAGCACAGAGTAGGTGTTAGGAGCTGGGCCACTCAGGTGAGCCTCCTACCTGAATCTGCCGAATCGCTATAGATCAGACTGCTAGGCTAGAGAGCAATCATTCTGAACAAAACCCACGTTCTGAGAAGAGAAAATAGGCACTTGGGATGATCTCTCTCCATTTCACCATTCCTGGTCCTGCTCCTTTCCTGCTTTCCTCCTGCTGCTGCTACCTTGGTCTCGGAGAGAAGAGGGTGAAAGGGACGTGAATGCACTTTTTTCTGAGCAGCTGTTATATGCCAGGCACTGTGCTAGTGCTTGCCATGTGTTTTTCGTTTTGTTTTGTTTTGAAAATCTGCACAACAGCTTTGCAACGTAGGTGTTCATATGGCTATTTAAAAAAGGAACAAAGATGAGAGAGCCTGATGGGAACTACTCAGTGACAGGGAAGACAAGATAGTAAAGGAAGGTAACGAGACAATGATAAATTAGAAGGCAGAGGACAGGAGGAGGAAGCTCAAGAGTTGATTGTACCAACACAGAAATAAGAGGCGTGAATCAAGGCTCCCACCAAAAAGGAGGTTCACTCTGTACATGCTTTCCATCTTTCAGCCTCCTCACATCAGCACTTGCTGTGCACTGAAAGTGGGGTGCGGTCGTGTTTGTCACTGTATGTTGTTCTGTACTCTTCAAGAAGAGGAGGATATTACCAGGCTTTGAGGATACATAAATTGTATATTGCTGCTTAGCAAATGACAGCTAAGACATAAATCTTATGATGCTCAAGATTAGTATGCCCAAGAGAGTTCTAGATTCTAAGTACATGCTATAATGTGTTCCGAGGTTGTATTTGATTGCCGAGATGTGCTGCATGTTGAGTGAACTTCACCTGGCTTTCACTATCCCATTGGGATCATTTAGGTACAGTTCTCTAGTCTGTAGCAGTAATGAAGGCAGTGGATTCTCCCTAAGGCCAAAACTAGCTTTTGATTCATGTATTTTTAGGAACTGTGCTAGTGAACATACTGCTGAATAATTTCAGTGTACTGTAATTGATGATACTAGATGTTAAAAACTATGCTCTACCTAAGTGAATTGAGCAGCAGGAGACACAAATCTTTTGTTTTAATAATTTAGTGCATAGAGGATGAGACAAAAATGGATAGAAAATAATGCAACATTTCATTGTAGAATTATTTGTTAGGGACAGTTACAGTGACTTGAGAAAGTCAATGGTGGAGGAACAATAAAAGCTCTGTGCTCAGGACTGGGGGCAGCTGTGATAGTAGATTATGGATGCAATAAGAGCTCTAACCAACTTCAAGGGAAGGAAGAGAGAACTGTCTCATAAGGTTTTTTTGTTTTTGTTTTTGTTTTGGTGGCTGGCCAGTACAGGGATCGAACCCGGGACTTCCGTGTTATCAGCACCATGCTCTAACCAACTGAGCTAACAGGCCAGCCCAAGATTTTTTTAAAAAATAGCTTTATTGAGGTATGCTTTACATACAATAAGCTGTACATATTTAAAGTATTCAATTTGATAAAGTTTTCAATTTAAAAAAAAATTTTTTTTTTAAATTTTGTTTTGTCGATATACATTGTGGCTGATTATTGTTGCCCATCACCAGAACCTCCCTCCCTCCTCCCTCCCCCCGTCCCCCCTAACAATGTCCTTTCTGTTTGCTTGTCGTATCAACTTCAAGTAATTGTGTTTGTTATATCTTCTCCCCCCCCCCCCGGTTTTTTTTTTTCTGTGTATGTGTGTGTGTGAATTATATATTAATTTTTAGCTCCCACCAATAAGTGAGAACATGTGGTATTTCTCTTTCTGTGCCTGACTTGTTTCACTTAATATAATTCTCTCGCGGTCCATCCATGTTGTTGCAAATGGCAGTATTTCATTCGTTTTTATAGCTGAGTAGTATTCCATTGTGTAGATGTACCACATTTTCCGTATCCACTCATCTGATGATGGACATTTGGGCTGGTTCCAACTCTTGACTATTGTAAAGAGTGCTGCAATGAATATTGGGGGACAGGTACACCTTCGACTTGATGATTTCCATTCCTCTGGGTATATTCCCAACAGTGGGATAGCTGGGTCGTATGGTAGATCTATCTGCAATTGTTTGAGGAAACTCCATACCATTTTCCATAGAGGCTGCACCATTTTGCAGTCCCACCAACAGTGTATGAGAGTTCCTTTTTCTCCGCAACCTCGCCAGCATTTATCGTTCAGAGTCTTTTGGATTTTAGCCATCCTAACTGGGGTTAGATGGTATCTCAGTGTGGTTTTGATTTGCATTTCCCGGATGCTGAGTGATGTTGAGCATTTTTTCATATGTCTGTTGGCCATTTGTGTATATTCCTTGGAGAAATGCCTACTTAGCTCTTTTGCCCATTTTTTAATTGGGTTACTTGTTTTTTTCTTGTAAAGTTGTTTGAGTTCCTTATATATTCTGGATATTAATCCTTTGTCAGATGTATATTTTGCAAATATTTTCTCCCACTCTGTTGGTTGTCTTTTAACTCTGTTAATTGTTTCTTTTGCTGTGCAGAAGCTTTTTAGTTTGATATAATCCCATTTGTTTATTTTTCCTTTGGTTGCCCGTGCTTTTGAGGTCATATTCATGAAGTCTGTGTCCAGTCCTATTTCCTGAAGTGTTTCTCCTATGTTTTCTTTAAGAAGTTTTATTGTTTCAGGGTGTATATTTAAATCCTTAATCCATTTTGAGTTGATTTTAGTATACGGTGAGAGGTATGGATCTAGTTTCATTCTCCTGCATATGGATATCCAGTTATCCCAGCACCATTTGCTGAAGAGGCAGTCCCTTCCCCAGTGAATAGGCTTGGTGCCTTTGTCAAAGATCAGATGGCAGTAAGTGTGTGGGTTGATTTCTGGATTCTCTATTCTATTCCATTGATCAGTGTGTCTGTTTTTATGCCAGTACCATACTGTTCTGGTTATTATAGCTTTGTAGTATAGCTTAAAGTCAGGTAGTGTTATGCCTCCAGCTTTATTTCTTTTGCTCAGCATTGCTTTGGCTATGTGTGGTCTTTTATTATTCCATATAAATGTCTGGATAGTTCTTTCCATTTCTGAGAAAAATGTCTTTGGAATTTTGATGGGGATTGCATTGAATTTGAATATCACTTTGGGTAGTATGGACATTTTCACTATGTTGATTCTTCCAATCCAAGAGCATGGGATATCTTTCCATCTTCTTGTATCCTCTCTAATTTCTCTCAGCAGTGGTTTGTAGTTCTCGTTATAGAGATTTTTCACATCCTTGGTTAACACCATTCCTAAGTATTTTATTTTTTTGGTGGCTATTGTAAATGGGCAGGCTTTCTTGATTTCTCTTTCTGCATGTTCACTATTGGAGAAAAGAAATGCTACTGATTTTTGTGTGTTGATTTTGTTTCCTGCTACTGTGCTGAAATCATTTATCAATTCCAAGAGTTTTTTTGTAAAGGTTTTAGGCGGTTTGGTATATAGGATCATGTCATCTGCAAACAGGGACAGTTTGACTTCCTCTTTTCCAATCTGGATGCCCTTTATTTCCTTCTCTTCTCTGATTGCTCTGGCTAGTACTTCCAACACTATGTTGAATAGGAGTGGTGAGAGTGGGCATCCTAGTCTAGTACCTGTTCTTAAAGGAAAAGCTTTCAGCTTTTCCCCATTCAGGATGATATTGGCAGTGGGTTTGTCATATATAGCTTTAATTATGTTGAGATACTTTCCCTCTATACCTCACTTATAGAGGGTCTTTGTCATGAATGAGTGCTGAACTTTATCAAATGCTTTTTCAACATCTATAGAGATGATCATATGGTCCTTGTGTTTGACTCTATTAATATGGTGTATCACATTTATTGATTTGCGTATGTTGAACCAACCTTGCATCCCTGGGATGAATCCCACTTGACCGTGGTGAATAAGTTTATGTATGTGTTGCTGTATTCTGTTTGCTAGTCTTTTAGTGAGGATTTTTGCATCTATATTCATCAAGGATATCGGCCTGTAGTTTTCTTTTTTGGTTATATCTTTACCTGGTTTTGGTATCAGGATGATGTTTGCTTCATAGAATGAGTTTGGGAGATTTGCGTCTGTTTCAATCTTTTGGAATAGTTTGTAAAGAATCAGTGTCAATTCCTCTTTGAATGTTTGGTAAAATTCTGCTGTGAATCCATCTGGTCCTGGCCTTTTCTTTGTTGGGAGCCTTCTGATAACAGCTTCAATCTCTTTTATTATTATTGGTCTGTTCAAATTTTCTACGTCTTCATGGTTCAGTTTTGGAAGCTTGTGTGTGTCCAGAAATGTATCCATTTCCTCCAGATTTTCAAATTTGTTGGCGTGTAGTTATTTATAGTAGTCTCGAATGATTCCTTGTATTTCAGATGAATCAGTTGTAATATCGCCTTTTTCATTTCTAATTTTTGTTATTTGAGTCTTCTCTTCTTTTTTTTTTGTTAGCCATGCTAATGGTTTGTCAATTTTATTTATCTTTTCAAAAAACCAACTTTTTGATTCATTGATCTTTTGAATTGTTTTTTGGGTTTCAATTTCATTCAGTTCTGCTCTGATCTAAATGATTTCTTTCCATCTGCTAACTCTAGGTTTGGATTGTTCTTGTTTTTCTGGTTCTTTAAGGTTAAGTGTTAGGTTGCTCACTTGCCATCTTTCCATTCTTCTGATGTGAGCATTTAATGCAATAAATTTCCCCCTTAATACTGCTTTTGCAGTATCCCACAGGTTTTGGTATGATGTATCATTATTTTCATTAGTTTCAATAAATTTTTTGATTTCCTGCTTGATTTCTTCTTGGACCCATATGTCATTAAGTAGAATGCTGTTTAATTTCCATGTGTTTGTATAGTTTACAGAGTTTCATTAGTTATTAATTTCTAGTTTTAATCCATTGTGGTCTGAGAATATACATGGGATAATTCCATTTTTTTTGAATTTGTTGAGACTTGATTTGTGACCTAATATGTGATCTATCCTGGAGAATGATCCATGTGCTGATGAGAAGAATGAATATTCTGAGGTTGTTGGATGGAATGTTCTGTAGATATCTGCCAATTCCAATTGGTCTAGAGTCTTGTTTAGATCTTATGTTTCTCTGCTGATTCTTTGCCTAGATGATCTGTCTAATATTGACAGTGGGGTGTTCAGGTCCCCTGCTATTATGGTATTAGTGTCTATTTCCTTCTTTAGGTCTAATAGAGTTTGTTTTATAAATCTGGCTGCTCCAACATTGGGTGCATACATTTTTATGATTGTTATGTCTTCTTGATGGATCAGTCCTTTTATCATTAAGTAGTGTCCCTCATTGTCTCTTTTTATGGTTATTAGTTTAAAGTCTATATTGTCGGATATAAGAATAGCTACTCCAGCTCGTTTTACTTTTCTGTTTGCATGGTAAATCTTTTTCCATCCTTTCACTCTTAGTCTATGTGAGTCTTTATGGGTGAGGTGGGTCTCTTGTAGGCAGCATATAGTTGGGTCCTCCTTTTTGATCCAGTCAGCCAGTCTGTGTCTTTTGATTGGGGAATTTAAGCCTTATACATTAAGAGTTGTTATTGAAAGGTGTTGATTTATTCCTAGCATTTTATTGGTTGTTTGGTTGTCTTAGGTGTCTTTTGTTCCTTGCTTTTTGATTTACTGTTTCTGTGTTTGTTGGTTCCTTAGGTAGTAGATAGCGTTTTTGTTTATTTGTTTTCTCTTCATGAATGCCATTTTTATTATACTAGTGGGTTTTGATTTTTCTTGGGTTTTTATGGCAGTGGTAGTTATTTTTCAGGAACCAAACCCAGTACTCCCTTGAGGATTTTTTGTAAGGGTGGTCGTGTGGTAGTGAACTCCCACAGTTTTTGTTTGTCTGAGAAATATACTATTTGCCCTTCATTTCAGAAGGATAGTCTTGCAGGGTAGAGTATTCTTGGCTGGCAATCTTTGTCTTTTAGTATTTTGAATATATCATCCCATTCCTTTCTAGCTTTTAGGGTTTGTGATGATAAGTCTGATGTTAGCCTGATTGGGGCTCCCTTATAGGTGATTTGACGCTTCTCTCTTGCAGCTTTTAAGATTCTCTCTTTGTCTCTGAGTTTTGCCAATTTGACTATGACATGTCTTGGAGAAGGCCTTTTTGGGTTGAATACGTTTGGAGATCATTGAGCTTCCTGGATCTGAAGATCTGTGATTTTTCCTATACCTGGGAAGATTTCTGCCACTATTTTGTTGAATATGTTTTCAATGCAATCTCCGTTTTCCTCCCCTTCTGGAATACTCATGACTCGGATATTTGAGCAGTTAAGGTTGTCTGATATCTCTCTCAGATTTTCTTCAATGTCTTTGATTCTTTTTTCTTTCTTTTTGTCTGCTTGTGTTATTTCAAACAGCCCATCTTCAAGTTCAGAGGTTCTCTCTTCAACTTCGACAAGCCTGCTGGTTAAACTCTCCATTGTGTTTTTTATTTCGCTGAATAACTTCTTCAGTTCAACAAGTTCTGCTACATTTTTTTTCAGGACATTGATTTCCTTGTACATTTCCTCTTTCAGGTCCTGTATACTTTTCCTCGTTTCATCATGATGTCTAGCTGAGTTTTCTTGTATCTCATTCAGTTTCCTTAGAATTATCACTCGAAATTCCTTGTCAGTCATTTCAAGGGCTTCTTGTTCTATAGGATCTAGAGTTTGAGAGTTATTAACTTTTGGTGGTGTACTTTCTTGATTTTTTGTATTTCTGGTATCTTTTTTTTGGTGTTTATTCATTGTGGCAGGGGGTTTCACAGTCCACCAGTTTGAGACTATTGACTAACTAAGATGTTGCTGTGGTTGTCAATTTGGTATGGCTACCTCCATGACTGCTCAGCTGGCCTCTAGTGCCTTGTGTGTATGGTTTCCTCGGGTCTTGGGCCTCTCCGGGGAGCCACCTTTCTGGTCAGCTTGGACTCTGATGGGCTGGTGGATCACGTACCACAGGGTGTGTGATCTCTTTTGAGCTTTCACTTCCCGTGCAGGACTTCTCCCTGTTCCGTGTGCTCTGGCCCGGGCTTTTGGATCGTGCAGTGGTGACCCCACAGGGTGTGTGGTTTCTGTCAAGTCTCCGCCTCCCTGGCCGCACGTCTCCCCGCTCTGTGTGCACTGTGCTGGGCTGGGACATGTCTTCTGCAACCCTTGTCTATCAGCTGGGCCTTCAAGACCCTGCTTGGCACCGCCTCGCCCAGGAAGTCTACCAGGTTTCTGCTAGGCACAGATGACCGGTCGCTCTGGGTACCTTTGTAGCACTGTGTAGATCTTTCTCAGGACTTATCACCTTCCGCCTGGTATCGTGGTTATTTGTGTACTTGTCTTATCTCCCACACCAGAGTGTGAGCTCCTCAGGGGAGGAGCCCGCAGCACACGGTTCACCTTTGTATCCCCCCGGTACGAACCGAGTCCAGTGCCCGCCTACAGTCAGCTCTCCGGCAGGTTCAAGTGGACTTGGGAACTCTCCTACCACACTATTCCTAACCAGAAATTGGTTAGGCGTTTTTCCGAACTGGTGGCCGCAGAGATGGTATCTGCCTCCCAGTAGCAGGGAGTTTACCGGGGGCCGGAGTCCAGGGTGTGGTGGAGTGACAGTCGGCCCCACCCGTACTTTCTTGCCCTCCCGATGCTGGCCGGGGATGCCCCACGCCACAAGCCCCGCCAGAGAACTGTGGAGGGAGTGGGAGGGGAGGCCAGCCCACCGGTCCCGGGAAGCCCCGTGCCGGGGCAAGCAATTGGGAAGGCTCAGTGAGGAGCCGAGCTGGGCTGGAGCTGCCACCACCTGAGAAAATGGAGGCAGCCCCGGGGCGGTGAGAGTCCTGGTGATGCAGGCGGAACCCGGGTGGGTGTCAGCCCCCCGAGCAGGGCCAAGCCAGGGGTCACTCACAGGGCTGTGCCAGGTCGGGTGCTCACTCTCTGCCTCTGGCTTGTCGCCTTCCCCATTCTCGGTTCCCGCTGCCTTGGGCTGCTCGCTCGGTCCCGCGGCGCGGCTCGGGCGCTCCCAGGAATCTTCTTTTATGCCAGCCTGAAACCTCGAATCATGAATAGGGCAGCTACCCGCCTTCAGTGTGGCCCTGCCCTCCGGGTTCCTGGCTGCATCCACAGCAGCCCTGGCACCGTGTTCCCTGTTTAGAGACTCGCTTTTGCAGCTATGAAACAGTTCTTTTCCAGTTCCATACTTCAAAGCTGTTGCCTGTAAATGAGGCAGCCTCTCCTGCCGAGGGCAAAGTGGCGGTCAGCCCCCATGACCAGCCACCAGCAGCGGTCCTCCCTTAAGAGATGGCAAGAGGAAGGTCCACAAGTTTCCCGGCTGCCTGAGGCCCAGTGGCCACCTTTTCCACCTCAGCTACTCCGCGCCAACCACCGCAGCCACCGCCATCTTGAAAACGAAAATCCTAGTTAAGTTTTAAAAAGGAGTGTTCTACCAGCTGTCTTCGCAGTAGCAGCACTGACTGCAGCTCCGTCATCCTCCCCGCCAAGGGCCCGGGCTAGTGCCGGGGCTGTCGAAGGGCTGGGGACAGGCTCTGGGGGCGGCTGGAGCTGGGTGTGCTGAGGAACCTGGGCCCCGCGACAGGAGCGCCGAAGCCCAGGTAGCCTTCTTAGATGACAAAAATGTCCTCAATCTTGATCGAGTACCCGGCTCCTCCTCCACCACCCGCACTGCTCCCGGGCCCGCTCTGATAAATTTTGATGTATATATACATCTGTAAAGTCATCACCATCATCATAAAAATGAACATTATCTATCGTTCCCAAAGTTTCCTTATGCCCTATTGAAATCCCTTCCTCCTGCCCTGTATAGAGTGTTCAAAGTATTCCTTTATCACCTTTTTAATGTCTGTGGAATCTGTAGTGACATCTCCTCCTTGTTCCCTGATATTTGCCTTCTTTTTTTGTAAGTCTTTCCAGAGGGTTATCAATTTTATTGATCTTTTCAAAGGCCCAGCACTGATCTTCTGTATTGTTTTTTGTTTTCAATTTTGATGATTTCTCCTCTGATACTTGTTTTCTTTGTCCTGCTTGTGTTAGGTTTATTTTGCTCTTCTTTTTCTAGTTTCTTGAGGTGGAAGTTTTGACCAGTGATTTGAGACCTTTTTCCTTTTCTAATATAAGCATTTGATGATATAAATTTCCCTCTAATCCCCGCTTTAGATTCATTCCACAAATTTTGATATGTTCTATTTTTATTGTCATTTACTTCAAACTAATTTGTGATTTCCCTTGGGACTCTCTCTTTGACCCATGAATAACTTAGAAGTGTGTTGTTTAATTTCCAAGCATTTGAGGATTTTCCTACCTTCTTATTGAAATCTAGTTTAATTCCATTATGTTTAGAGACCATACCTTGTATGATTTCAATTCTTTCAAGTTTGTTAGTTTGTTTTATGACTCATATGGCCTATCTTGGTGAATATTACACATGGACTTCAAAAGAGTGTGTATGCTGCTGTTGTTGTTTGGAGTGCTCTATAAATATCAATTAGATCCAGTTGGCTGATAGTTTTGATCAGTTCCATAATTTGATGATGTTCTGTCTACTAGTTCTATTACAAAGAGAGAAATGTCAAAGTCTTCAATTATAATTGTGGATTTGCCTGTCTCCTTTCAGTTCCATCAGTTTTTGCTTCACGTACATCACAGTTTTATTGTCAGGTGCATACACATTTAGGATTGTTATGTCTTGTTGAATTGACACTTTTATATTATGTAATGTCCCTCTTTGGCCCAGGTAATTTTCTTTGCTCTGAAGTCTACTTTGATGTTAATATAGCCACTCCAGCTTTCTTTGATTAATGTTTATATGGTATATCTTTTTTCATCCATTTACCTTTAACCTACCTATAGCATAGGTTTAAACTCAAATTCTTGTAGACAGCACATAGTTGTATATTTATTTTTATTTATTTATTTTTGTCAGCTGGCCAACACAAGGATTGAACCCTGGATCTTCGTGTTATCAATACCATGTTCTAAACAACAGAGCTAACTGGCCAGCCTGGCTTATTTCTTATTTTTTATTTTTTTAAAGATGACCAGTAAGGGGATCTGAACGCTTGACTTGGTGTTGTCAGCACCACGCTCACCCACTGAGCTAACCAGCCATCCCTATATAGGGATCCGAACCTGTGGCCTTGGTGTTATCAGCACCACACTCTCCCGAGTGAGCCACGGGCTGGCCCCCTGGCTTATTTTTTAATCCATTCTGACAATCTCTGTTTTTAAATTGGTGTGTATAGGCCATTTGCATTTAATGAAATTATGGACATGTTTGGATTTAGGTCTACCATCTTATTATCTGTTTGTTCCCTCTGGGTTAATGTTTGTTTCCTCTTTCCTAAATTCTTTGGGATTATTTGAATATATACTACTATTCCATTTTAATTTATTATTATTTTTGACCATATCTCTCTGCACAATTTTTTTTCCTTTTTTTAAAAATGGTGGTTTTAGGGATTACAATATGCATACTTAACTTTTCACAGTTTACTGTGAATCAATATTTCACCATTTTGATAGAAATGTAGAAATATGTTATGTATGTCCATTAAAAACCTCATAAGACTGGCCAGGCACCAAAAAAATAAATAAATAAATAAATAAAAAGAAGCCCTCATAAGATGATGTCGTTAAGTTTTGCTTTCAACTGTCAAACATTTTAAAGAACTCAAGAGGGGGAAAAAAGTATGTTTTATTTACCCAGTTGTTTACCATTTCTGTTCTTCCATCACTCCAGATGCTCCAAACTTCCTTTTAGTATCATATACAGAATGATGTATACATGATGTGATACACACACACATACACAGAGTAACATAGCTTTCAGGCAGATTTACTTTTTCTTTATTTTTTAATGTTTTTTTTTTTTTCCTTATTCACCTCAATTTCACTAAAGGCCACCTTTAATTTCCTGTTCTAATTGTGGTCCTAAATGAACTTTCTAGCTGATTTTTACTTTAAAGCCTTCCTATACTAAATTCAACAAAATGCATTATCCAGATTTAAGTCAACACACCAGCTATCAGGGTGGCATTACAAAATTCCCATTTTTCAAGGAAATACCGTCATGCATCACTTAATGATGAGAATAAGTTTCAAGAAATGTGTCTAGGCAATTTTGTGTGACATCACAGAGTGCACTTACACAAACCTAGATGGTACTACATACCTAGTCTATATAGTATAGCCATGATAACGTCATAGGACCAGAGTCACATATGCAGTCCGTCACTGACTGAAACGTTGTTATGCAGTACATAACTGTATACATAAAAGAGGTAATTTGTATGTTATTTATAAAAAATGTCAATATCTTAGGCATAATGAACTTAATTTTCACACATGGTTGCTGAAGGACCCTTTCTATGTGTTAACCAGACAAACGGCGTCCTTACTTCCCTATTTTCCTCTGTTATGTCTTTTTTCAGAGCACACAGAAAGCAGGGAGATTTTTGAGGTTGTCTTTTCTCTCTCCATCAAACAGGGTAATCACTTAGCCACAAACTTTTTGGCAATGAAAAACTTTGAAAGTAGGCAGAGTGTCTTCTTTTTTCAGGATTCAACAGAGTGTTTTCTATTTAGAACTTAAGAGGATTTACTCTTAGTTGAGGTTCAGACTCAAAGGTTAGATTCTCTCTGAATCAGTCCGTTCTGTGTTGCTGTAACAGAATACATGAGACTGGGTGATTTATAAAGAACAGAGGTTTATTTGGCTTACGATTCTGGGACCGCTGCACCTGGCACGGGCCTCAGGCTACTTCTACTCATGGTGGAAAGCAGCAGGCAGCCAGTGGGTACAAGCAGATCACATGGTGAGAGGAAGCAAGAGAGAGAGAGGAAACTAATAGAGCGAGAACTCACTAACCCCCTCCCCAGGAAGAGCATTAACCCATTCATGAGGGATTCGCCCCGCTTAAGTCAAACAGCTTCCAGCACTGCCACACTGGGGTTCAGATTTCCACAGGAGTTCTGGGAGGACAACACATCCAAACTCCACCACTCTCTAAAGGTTCAAAGCACTGATGAATGTAAAAAACAAAAGTGTTCTACTGTATTTTGTCCAAATAGGGGTGTGTGTGCTTTTTCAGAAAGAGAGAAACTCTAAAATTATTTTGAGGATATATTGCTGCTCTATGTAAATAATTAAAATTATTTTGATGTTCTTTAAATATTACATTTGCTTTTTCGAATAAACATTTTGGGGTTAATCTACATAGAATAAAATGCATCCATTTTAAATAAATAGTATGATAAATTTTTGACAAAAAATTTATCCTTCTGTATGAGGACCACAAAAATCAAGATATAGAACATTTCCATCACCCCCAAAAGTTCGTGTATTGTTTCAGTCAATCCACTACGACCCCCATCCCTGGACCCAAGCAAACACTGATGTGTTTTCCAACAGAATAAGATTAGTTTTGCCTGTTCTAGAACTTTATATAAATTGAACCATGTAGCATATATTTTTATGTCTAGCTGTTTCCACTCAGCATATTTTTGGGATTTACCACATTGTTGTGTGTGTCACTGGATCATTCCTTTTTATTACTGACTCATATTCCATTGTGTGAATATACCACAATTTGATTTTCCTTTTACCTGTTAAGGAATTTTTGGTTTGGTTTTAGATTTTGACTATTGGGAATAAAAGTGATATGAACATTCATGTAAAAAGTCTATGTGGATATGTGTTTTCACTTCTCTTGGGTTAATATCTAGGAATGGGATTGCTGGGCCATATGGTAAATATATGTTTAACTTTATAAGAGAATGCCAAACTGTTTTCCAAATAGATATATCATTTACCCCCTACCAGCAACGTGCAAGTGTTCCAATTGCTTCACGAAGTAACTGATTATTGGTACTGGCAGTCTTTTAAAAGTCTAGCTATTCCCTTGAGCAGGTAGCGATCCTTGCTATGGTTTTTGACTTCTGTTTTCCTGATGACTAAAGACATTAAACATCCTTTCATGTGCTTATTAGTCATTTCTATATCTTCTATTGAGAAAAGCTTTTTCAAATCTTTTGCCCATTGGGTAATTTGTCTTACTGGGTTGTGTTTATTTGTGTTATTGTGTAATTGGGTTATTTGTCTTATTATTGAGTTATCAAAGGTTTTCTGTATATTCTAGAAATGAATCATCTAGACGTATACATATAAATGTGGTAAATATTTTCTGCAGTCTGTGGCTTGCCTTTTTATTTCTTTAATACTATATTTTTGATAGGGGGAAATTTTAAATTCTGATAAAGTCACTTAATTAATTTTTTCTTATAGTTTGTGCTTTTTGTGTCCTAAGAAGTCTTTGCTTATTCCAAGAATGTAAAATTTTCTCCCAAGTTTTCTCCAAGTAGTTTTAGAATTTTTGGTCTTACATTCACGTGTATAATCCATTTCAGTTAAATTTTTTGTGTGGAGTGAGGTAAGGGCTGAGGTTCATTTTTTTTTTTTTTTATAAAGATATCCAGCTGTGCCAGAACTATTTTCTGGAAAGAGTATCCTTTCCCCGTTCAATTACCTTGCAATCTTTGTTGAAAGCTGATTGGCCAATTCAAGTATCCATGAATGCATGCATATATTTATGAATTCTTCCTCACTGTCTTGATTATCATAGCTTTATAGTGAGTCTTAAAATCAGGCAGCATTAAGACCTCCAACTTTGTTCTTCTGCAAAATTGTTATGGGTATTTAAAATCCTTTAAATTTCATATAAATTTTAGAATCAGCTTTTCACTTTCAAAAATCCTTCTGGGACTGTAATAAAGATTGCATTGAATCTGTGTATTGATATTGAGTTTTCTAATCCATGAACATAAATATCTCTCCATTTTAGGTCTTTTAAAATTTCAACATTTTAGAGTTTTTACTGTAAAGATCTTGCACATATGTTATTAAATTTGCTCCTAAGAATTCTATTTTGCATATTACTATAAGTGATATTAATATTAATTTTCTAATCATTTTTGTCTATTATATAAAAACACAATTGGTTTTTGTATGTTGACCATGTATCATAAGATTTTGTTAATATTACTTATTAGTCCTACAAGACTACATTTTTGAGGATTTTCCACATACACAATCATGACCTCTGTGACTAAAAACAGTTTTACTTTTTTCTTTCCAACCTTTGAGCCTTTCCTTTTTTTTTTGTACTTTATTGCATCATCTATGTCCTACAGAAAAACGAAGAAAAGTGGTAAATGTGAACATCCTTGTCTTGTTCCCAATTTTAGGGTAAAAGTATTTGGTGTTTCACCATTAATTATGTTTTATTTTAATTTTTTGGTACGTACCTTTCATAACTTAGGAATGTTGCTTTTTAAAAACTAATCATAAAAAGGTATTAAATTTTGCTTTTTTTGCATCTGTTGAGAGAATTACATATATTTCGCACTTATTCTGTTAACATGGTGAATTTCATTGATTTGTTTTTATTGATTTTTTTCCTCTTTTTTTCATGATGGGTTTATTATTATTCACATACCCTACAATTCACCCATTTGAACTGTACAAGTTAATGGTTTTTAGTATGTTCTTAGAGTTGTGCAACCGCAACCACAACCAGTTTTAGAACATTTCAACACTTCAAAAGAACCCCCCCTGTTTTAGTCCGTTTTGTGTTGCTATAAGGGAACTACCTGAGACCAGGTAATTTATAAAGAACAGAGGTTTATTTGGCTTACAATTCTGGGACAGCTGCATCTGGCACGTCCTCAGGCTGCTTCTATTCATGGCAGAAAGTGGCAGCAGCCGGTGGGTACAAGCAGATCACATGGTGAGAGGAAGAGAGAGAGAGAGAAGGGAGAGAAGGTGCCAGGGTCTTTTTAAGCAAGGAGCTCTCGGGAACTAATCCAGAGAGCGAGAACTCACTCATTACTCCCCCCTCCCCCAGGGAGAGCATGAATCCATTCATGAGGGATCTGCCCCCATGACTCAATCAGTTTCCAACACTGCCACATTGGGGATCAAATTTCCACTTGAGTTTTGGAGGAACAACACATACAAACTCCATCACCCCCTATCCGTTATCAGTCACTTCCCATTCACCCCCAACCCTTCCAGCTCTGGGTACACCGTACTCTACTTTCTATCTCTATAGATTTGATAATTCTAGAAATTTCCTATAAATGGAATCATGCCATACGTGGTCTTTTGAAGCTGGTTTCATTCACTTAGCAGAATGTTTTCAAGATTTATCTACGTTATAGCATGTATTTCTACTGCATTTCTTTTTATTTCCAAAAAGTTTTCCGTTACATGGATAGAATACATTTTACTTAATCATTCATCAGTTGTTTGTATTGTTTTCACTTTTTCCTCTTATGAAGAATATTGCTACAACATTCATGTACACCTTTTTGTGTGCACGTAGGCTTTCTTTTCTCTTGTGCATATATTTAGGAGTGGAATTGCTGGACCATCTGGTAACGCTATGTTTGAACTTATGAGAAACTACCAGACGGCTTTCCAAAGAGGCTGGACCATTTTATATTCCCACCAGTAATGTAGGAGGGTTCCAGTTTCTCTACATATTCTCCACCCTTGTTATTATCTTTTCGATTATAGCTATCCTAATGCATGTAAAGTGGCATCTCATTTTGGATTCGGTTTGCACTTCTCTGATAGCTAATTATGTTGGTGGTGTCTTCATGTGCTTATTGGCCATTTGTATATATTCTTTGGAGAAATTCAAAATTTTTGCCTATTTCTTATTTGGGTTGCTTTTAAAATACCGAGTTACAGGAGTTCTCTATATATTCTATAAACAAGTCTCCTACCAAATATATTATTTGAAAAATTTTCTCCCATTTTGTGGGTTATCTTTTCATTCTCTTGATGGTATCCTTTGAAGCACAAAAGTTTTTAATTTTTATGATGTCCAATTTATTTTTTCTTTTGTTGCTTATGCTTTCAGTGTCATATCTAAGAAAACAGTGACTGCCTAATTCAAGATCATGAAGACTTACTCCTGTTTTCCTCTATGAGTTTTATAGTTTTTGCTCTAACAACTTAAGTTCTTGCTTGATTTGGGCTTAATTTTTGTATATGGTGTGAGGTAGACAATCCAACTTCAAATTTTTGCTTGTGAATATCAGTTGTTTCAGCTCCATTTGTTAAAAATACTATTCTTTTCCCCACTGAGTTGTCTTAGCCCCCTTGTCAAAAAATCAATTCACCATAAATATAAAGGTTTATTTCTGAACTCTCAATGTAGTTCGTTATGCCAAAAGCACACAGTTTTGATCACTTAGCTTTCCAGTTAGATTTGAAGTTGGAAAGTGTGAGTCCTCCAATTTTGTTCATGTTTTTCAAGATTGTTCTGGCTAATTCTGAGTCTTTTGAATTTCCAGATGAATTTTCAAATCAAATTGTCAGTTTCTGAAAGAACTCAGCTAGAATTTTACTAATAAATGTATTGAATCTGTTCTGTAGGTCAGTTTGGGAATATTGCCACGTAAACAATATTGTCTTACAATTTATGAACATAGACTGTTTTCCCATTTATTTAGATTGTCTTTAACTTTTTCAACAATGTTTTGTAGAGTATAAGTTTTGCACTTCTTTTGTTAAATTTATTCCTCATAGTCTTTTTTTTCTTGAGCTATTATAAATGAAATTGTTTTCTTAATTTTATTTTCAGATTAATCATTGGAAATGTATAGATATAGTTTATTTTTGTATCCTGATCTTGTATCCTGCAATCTTGACAAACTCATTTATTAGTTCTAATGGTTTTTTATTAAGATCCTTGGGATTTTCTATATACAAAATAATTTCATCTGCTACAAGACATAATTTTATTTCTTCCCAACCTGAATGCTTTTTATTTCTTACATTCATTCTGGCTAGAACCCCCAGTACAATATTGAGTAGAAGTCTTGAAAGTAGACATCTTTGTATTCTTCCTTACCTTAGAGTGAAAACATTCAGTCTTTTACTATTGAGTATGATGTGAATTGTAGATTTTTCATACATGCCATTTATCAAGTTGAGGAAATTCCTTTACAGCCTAGTTTGTTGAATGCTTTTACCATGAAAGATTGTTACATCTCATCAGGTGCTTTACTCTACATCTTAAGATGATCATGTGTTTTGTCCTTTATTCTGTGGATGTGGTGTATGACATTAATTGATTTTCAAATATTAAACTGGTTTTGCATTTCTAGGATAAATCCCATTTAGACATTGATAGACTTTGGATGTGTTGTCCCCCACAAAGCTCATGTCAAAATCTGATCCCCAACTTGGCAATATTGGGAGCAGTGCGGGGTTAAGGGGGGAAGATCCTTCATGAATAGATTAATGCCCTTGGGGTGGGGGTGGGTAGTGACTGAGTTCTCACTTTATTAGTCCTGTGAGAGCTGGTTGTTTAAAGGACCCTGGCACCTCATCTCTCTCTCTCCCTCTTGCTTCCTCTGGCAATGCAATCCACTTGTACCCACTGGCTGCCTGCTACTTTCTGCCATGCATAGAAGCCGCCTAAGGCCCATGCTAGATGCAGCTGTCCCAGAATTGTAAGCCAAATAAACCTCCGTTCTTTAGAAATTACCCAGTCTCTGAGAATAATAAATGCTGACGAGGTTGCAGAGAAAAAGGAACTCTCATACACTGTTGGTGGGACTGCAAAATGGTGCAGCCTTTATGGAAAATGGTATGGAGGTTCCTCAGAGAATTACAGATAGATCTACCATATGACCCAGCTATTCCACTGCTGGGAATATACCCAGAGGAATGGAAATCATCATGCCAAAGGGATACATGTACTCCCATGTTTATTGCAGCACTATTTACAATAGCCAAGAGTTGGAACCAGCACAAATGTCCATCATCAGATGAGTGGATAAGGAAACTGTGGTACATCTACACAATGGAATTCTACTCTGCTATAAAAAAGAATAAAATACTACCATTCACAACAACATGGATGGACTTAAGAGAAAATTATATTAAGTGAAACAAGTCAGGCACAGAAAGAGAAATACCACATGTTCTCACTTATTTGTGGGAGCTAAAAATAAACAAACAAACAAACAAACAAATAAAGGTTGTGGGCGGAGGGAGGAAGACACAACAATCACAACAATTCCTTGAACTCATTAAGACAAGTGAACAGACATGAAAATCAACTACAGTGTATATTGAGAAGTTAAAATAAAAAAAAAAAAAAAAAAGAAAGAAAGAAAGAACCAAATCTCAGGTATGCTGTTATAGTAACACAAAAATGGACTAATGTAGTCATGGGGCATAATTCTTTTTTTATGTTGTTGGTTTCAGTTTGCTAGTATTTTGTTAAGGATTTTTGCATCTATATTCATAAGAGATATAGGTTGGTAGTTTTCTCTTCCAGTAATGGCTTTGTCTGGTTTTAGTATTAGAATAATACTAGAATAATAGAAAGATTTAAAAAGTGTTTCATCCCTTTTATTTTTTGGAAGAGTTGGTGAAGATTTGGTATTAATTCTTATTTAAATGTTTGGTAGGATTCACCAGTGAAGCTATCCGGGCCTAGAATTGTCATTGTGGTAGTTTTCTGATTATGAATTCAATCTCATTATTTGGTACAGGTTTATTTAACTTTTCCATTTCTTCTTGAGTCAGTTTCAGTGGTTTGTTTCCTTTTAGGCATTTACCTATTTTAATTTGTTGGCATACAGTTATTCATAGTACAAATAAATAATTCCTTAGAAGATTTTTTGTGTAAGGTCAGTAGTAATGTCCCCTTCTTTCATTTTTGAGTGAAGTAATTTAAATCTTTTTTTCTTTTTCACTTGGTCAGTCTAGCAATTTTGTTGATCTTTTCAAAAAACCAGTGTTTTGTCCCATTAATTTTCTCTGTTGTTTTTTATTCTCTATTTTATTAATCTCGGATCTAATCTCTGTTATTTCTTTCTTCATGTTTGCTTTAGGTATAGTGAGCTTTTTCTCCCCCAGTGTCTTCAGGTGGAAGGTTAGGTTTTTTTATTTGAGATATTCTTCTATTTAATTTGGTGTTTACATTTAAGAGTATAACTTTCCCTTTAAGCACTGTTTTAGCTGTATCCTATAAATTTTGGTAAGTTGTGTTTTTATTTTTATTAATCTCAAAGTATTTTCTAGTTTTCCTGGTGATATCTTTTTTGACTCTTTAATTACTAAGAAATGTTTTGTTTAATTTCCACATTTGTGAGTTCCCCCAATTTCTTTTTGTTATTGATTTCTAATTTCACTCCATTGTGGTTGTATGACATAATTTGAATGATTTCAATTCTTCTAAATATATTGAGACTTGTCTTATTGCCTAGCAATGGTCTATTCTGGTGAATGTCCTATGTGCACTTGACAAGAATCTGTATTCAGCTGTTATTGAGAAGAGTGTTCTATGCAGGTCTGTTAGGTATAGCTGGTTTATAGTGTAGTTGAAGTCTATAATTCTTTGTTGACCTTCTGCCTAGTCATTCTATCATTGAAAATAGACTATAGAAGTCTCCAGCTATTGTTGAATTGTCTCTTTTCTCTCTTCATTTCTATCAGTTTTTGCTTTATGTATTTTGGGGGCTCTGTATTTAGGTGCATATATGTTTGTAATTGTCATAGCTTCCTGAGAGATTGACCCTCTCATAATTATAAAATGTCGCTCTCTATCTCTAGTAACACTTTTCTAGGAGTCAAATGTTCTAAGTCTACTATATCTGATGTTATCATGGCCACTCCAACTTCCTTATGGTTGCTGCTTGACTAATAAATTATTTTACTTTTAATCTATTTGCACAGATTACAAATATAATATTGAATATTATATTGAATATGTCTGGTAGACAGCATGTAGTTAGACCTTGTTTTTTTTAAATCCAAGCTGACATCTCTGTCCTTTGGTTGGATTATTTAACATGCTGGCATTTAGTTTATCATGAGGCACTGAGATAACATATTCAAAGTGCTGAAAGAAAAACAATTTAAACCAAAAGTCTTCTGTCTAGCAAAAAACAATTTTTCAAAATGAAGGTAAAATATAGTTGAACTTAAATGTACTCTTTTACATGGTGTTTTTGATATACCTCGTCTTTTTGTTCCTTTATTCCTCCTTTACTCCTTCCTTCGCATTAAATATTCTCTAGTGTAACATTTTACTTCCTTGAATGAATTTTTCGCTATGTTTTTTGAATTATTTTCTTAGTGGTTGCTCTAGGGCTTACCAAATACATCTGAACTTATTAGACTCTACTTTGGACATATACTAACTTAATTCCAGTGAAATATAGAAATATTACTATAGATTTATTCCCCTTTTCCTTCTTTTGTGCTATTATTGTTAAATATATTACATCTACATATGTTATAAACCTAACAGTACAATGCTATAATTATTACTGTATGTAATTTTAGGTCTACTAAAGAAGCTGAGAAAAGAGAAAAAGTAAATAGCTATAGAGTTTGTTCTATTAACCTTCATATTTAGCTTTTCTGGTTCTCTTCATTTGTTCTAGTGGATTTGAGTTGCCATCTGGCATCATTTCCTTACTCCAGTACAGATTTACTCCCACCCAACTCATTTGTGCTGTTATTGGCAAATAGGTTACATTTCTATATGTTATAAGCTCAACAATACATTACATATATACTGTTTTATATAATTGATTTTTAAATCAGTTCAGAAAAAAAGACATAGAAATATGTATTTATGCTGTGTTTTATAATTACATAAATACCTTTTCTGGTGCTCTTTGTTTGTTTGTTTTTATGTGAATTTGAATTACTGTCTGCCACTTGTGTTCAGCCTGAAGAATTTTCCTAAATATTTATTGTAGGACATCCCAGAAAGCAGTTTTCGACTTATCTGAGAATGTATTTATTTCATTTTAATTGTGAAAGACAGTTGTGCTAGAAAGCAGATTCTTTTCTGAAACTGTTTTTCTTTCAGCATATACCTCGCTTCATCCCGTTTTCTCTCTGTTCCTTGGATTTCATCATCTATCTTTAAATTCACTGATTCTTTCCACTGCCAGTTTAATTCTGTTATTGAGTCCCTCTAGTGAATTTTTCATTTTGGTTACTGTACTTTTCAACTCTAGAATTTCCATTTGCTCTTTTTCTTTTAAACAATCTCTGTTTCTTTATTGATATTCTCTATTTGATATGACATTGTCATCATAGCTTCCTTTTCTTCTTCGTCTTCTTTTTTTTTTTTTTTTTTCTGGTAGCCTCATTTCTTTCATTGTGATAAAATTAACCATTTTTAACCATTCAATTTAGTGGCATTAAGTACATTCACGATGTTGTGCCACCATCAGTGCTATCCATTTCCAGAACTTTTTCATCATTGCAAACAGAAACTCTGTTCCCATTAATCAATAATTCCCCATTTTACCCCACCCTGAGCCCCTGGTAATCTCTGTTTTATTTTATGCCTCTATGAATTTGCCTATTCTAGGTACCACATATAAGTAGAATCATACTATATTTGTCCTTTTGTGTCTGGCTTATTTCACTTACCTTGATCTTTTCAAGGTTCATTCATGCATATCATGTATCCGAATTTCACTCCTTTTCAAGGCTGGATGATATTTGATTGTATGTATATACCACATTTTGTTTATCCATTAATCTCTTGATAGATATTTAAGTTGTTTCCACCTTTTAACTATTGGGAATAATGCTGTTATGAACATCGTCCTTTATTTGTTTAAGCATAGTTTCCTTGAGTTTTTTGGGGGAAAAAATATGTATATATATAAAATTTATAATTGCTGCTTTGAATGTCTGCCTGTTAAATCTAATATTTGGGATCTCTTACCAGCATTTTCTATTATCTACTTTTTTCCCCTGTATGTGGGTCATGCTTTCCTGTTTACTTGGATGCCTCATAATTGTTTGAAAAATAGACATTTCTGGTCATATATTGCAGCAACTCTAGATATTGATTCCTCTTCTTCTTTCTCCAGGGATTACTTTTGCTTGTTAACTTGGTTAGGATTTAGTCAAGTCTATTTCCTCCACAGTATGCAGTCTTTGATGGTATTCCTCAGAAGGTGCAAGCATGTGCCCAGTCTCCCTGATTCAGCAGGATTCTGTCTCTTTGCCTGATTTCTCCGTTAAGCTGTCTTCCTTATTTGGTATCACACACAGCTGTTAGGCTTCACTAGTTGCTAGCTGATTGTTCTATTATTTTATACAACGCCCTGGGATATAAATTGCTCCACAGTCTGATCTAATTGAATTTTGGTAGTGGTGGTTTTCGAGGCCAGTCTTTGAAGTCTGTTATGACCTAGATGGGCTCCTCTTAGTTCTCTTTCCTTGTTCTCTCTGGTAAACTGGTTGTTCTGCAGTTTAGCTTGTTGCTGTCATAGAGCTACCAGCCTCCTCTTAATTGTTTACCACCAAGGTCCCCATTGTTTTCAAACATGCCCTTAGGTTTGAACTTCTCCCACCCTGTGTTTCAAATAAAATCAGTTCTAATGGGGAGAGCTTCAGTGCCCTCTCTGTTCTTATGGACTGCCTCTCATCCTGGGCAATATCTCAGCGCCACTGCTCCAGGCACTAGGCAAGTGGAGTAGCCTCTGGTCTTCTTAGTTATGTCTCTCTCAATGTGGAACCTCTGCCCTGCAGACAAGCTTGGGTGAGGGAGATTGGAGCCCTAGTATTCTTGGTCTGTGCTACTGTGGTAGAGTCCCTACCCTTTCAATATGGGGCTAGGTGGATAAAGGAAGCTCCCACCCTCTGGGCTGTACAAACCCATTTAGCCTCTGTAACTCAGAATTGGAGGGGTTGAGAAACACTGGTAGCTTATCCCTCCTGATGAAATGCTGTATCTCTTGATTTGGAATGGAGGGGAGGGGGAGCCCCATCTTCTGCCTGGATGGTGCTTCCATCACACTGAGATAATTGGGGGGGAGGAGGGGAGAATGGAGCGGGCCATGGCTCCAGTGCCATAATCTCACTGTTCTTACGGACATTTACTGGATTTTCTTGAATAAATGTTTCTACACTTGCTGCATTTCTTTAGACAATGTACACTTTAAATGGTTTAAAATATATATATATATATATATTACCAATTATTGTTGTTTCACTATGAAAAGTCCACAGAGGTCCTCATGCCGATTCCAGAAGTATTATTTTTTTAAAAATTGGCAGAAGGAATGCTTTTAATTATATAACATAAAAACACATGTGTTTAACTAGATTTGAATGTAAATACATAAAGTATTAATTGTGATGACCACTGGACATAGAATTATGAGTGGCTTAAATTAATGAAATTTATTGAGGTGTCATTAACATAAAATAAGTGCACCCATTTTAGGTGCTCCTTTCAATGAGTTTTGACAAATATAACCACACCATGTTCAAGACATAGAACATTTCCATCATCCCTAAATGTTCCCTCGTGTCATTTTGCAACAATCCCAACCCCAACTCTTGGCACCAGGGAACAATTGATTTGCTTTATGTCACTATTGATTCTACATTTTCTAGAATTTTATATAAATGAAATCATACCAATATATTCTTTTATGTCTGGCCTCTCTTACTCAACATATGTTTTGGAGATTTATCAATGTTGTTGTATGTATTAGTAGTTTCATTGCTGAGAACTGTTCCATTATTCTCTTATACTACAGTTTACTTTTTGTTTTGTTTTGTTTTGTTTTTGTTTTTTACAATTTTTTATTGAAACATAATGATTGCACATATCCGTGGGGTACTGCATTGAATATTAATACCTGTGTGCAAATTGTGATGCTGAAATCAGGACAATCAGTACATTTTATACTACAGTTTTTTAAATCCAGTTATCTGTTGACAAACATTCGGGTTGATTGATTCCAGTTTTTGAAAATTATGAAGAAAACTGATAAAAACTTTCATGTGTAAGTTTTGTACAGGCACGTTTTTATTTTTCTTAGATAAATACCAAGAAGTGGAGTTGTTTATGTCTGACTTTATTAAAAAAGAACAACCCAATAACTGTTTTAAAAGTGATAGTAACATTTCATTCACATTTCTGCCATCAATGTATGAGTTCCAGTTTCAATTATTGATTTCTAATTAAATTGGATTTTGTCAGAGAAACCCTCTATGTGATTTTAATCCTGCTGAATTTATTGAGACTAGTTTCACAGCACGGCATATGACAAATATTCCATTTGCACTGCAAACACTTTATAGTCTGTTCTAGAAAAGTTAATTAGATCCCGTTAGTTGATAGTGTTGTTCAAGTCTTCCATATTCATACCAATTTTCCATCTACTATTTCTATCAGTTACAGAGGTAGGGATGATGAAATTTACAACTCTAATTGTGAATTTGTCTCTTTCATCTTTCAATTCTGTCAGTTTTTGCTTCAAGTATTTTGAAGCTCTTCAATTGGGTATATTCGCATTTGGGATTGTTATTTCTTTTTAGTGACTTGATATTTTATCATTATGAAATGTCCCTCTTTATTTCTGGTAATACTCCTTGTTCTAAAGTCTACTTTGCCTAAAATCAATATAGCCAGTCCAACCTTTCTTATGTTTCATGTTTACATGGTATACCTTTTTTCATCCTCTTACTGTTAACCTTCCTTGCTGTATATTTAAAATGGATTTCTTGTAGACAACACACAGTCAAGATCTTACTCAATTATCCAATTGGATAATCTCTGATTTTTAATTGGAATGCTTGGTCCATACTCATTTAGTATCATTATTGATATGATTAGGTTTAAATCTACTGTCTTGCTATTTGTTTTCTATTTGCCCCATATGTTTTTATTTCTTTTTTTCTTGCCTTTTTGGATTAATTGAGTATCCAGTATTTCATTTTATTTCCTCCATTGGCTAATAAAACCCTTTGTTTTATATTTTTAATGATTCCCTTAAGATTTATGGTATGCATCTTCAGCTTATCAGTGTACCTTCAAATAATATTATGCCACTCATACAATAGTTTAAGACTTTTACAATGGTATGCTTCCAAGGTCTTTCTGGTCTGTCTGGTCAGAACCTGAACGTCTCACAGATCTCCTTGAACTATGGGGTTCCTCATTTTACAGCTTCTTAGTAGATGTTGTTTGCTTGGCCTCTGAGAGTTTCACTCTGCCTGAATCCAAGAGGCAAGGTGGCTTTCATGCAACTTTCTAACTCTGATCTCTGTCTCCTCAACTCAGCAAGACTGCCGTGCTCTGCTTGAGTTTCCCCTTCTCATATCACAGTCTGTAAAGTAGCTCCAGGAGGAAAGCTGGGACATCATAGGCCTTGTCTTGTTTATTTCACTTCTCTCAGGGGTCACAGTTCTGCTTTGTCTGTTGTTCAATGTCTGAAAACAATTGTTTCACGTATCTTCTCTAGGGTCCTGTTGTTTATTGCAGTAGGGCAAGTCTAGTACCAGTTACTGCTTAATGGCCAGGAGCACTAGTTTCCTCTTTGGTAAATTTGTATTTCTTATAACTTCATTTTTGTATTTGCCTACACAATCTATTTTTTATTCAATGGTTCATTGAAATCTATGTTTATTCTTTTCTATTTAACGATTACTTTTCTCAGTGGGTCAAATGTGCTAGCAGACATACTGTTTGTAGCATTTTTAAAGTAAACATGGAGTTTTCTCAGACGTGTAATAATAGCTCTATTACATGTTCAAGCTAGTATTCTAGTATTCACTAAATTTTTTATATTAATTAGCACTTATTGTATATAATTTCATTTAAGTCAGTCCTTAAATAGATATATCTGTGATTTAAAAGAATAAATCATACTCTCAGTGTGTTGGAGAGAAGTTTTCCAGCCTCGTTTCCTATCATGGGAAAGAACTAGATTCATGCTACCTTTATGTCATTAGTGAGCTAAGCCTTTCTTAAGAACTTACAATTAAAAAAAAGCATGTTTCATGTATGTTCTCTTTATAACAGGAAATTCCAATACATATCTAGCCTAAACTTTTCCCCTTACAATTTAAATTTACCATCTCTTTTCCTATCCTTACTGGAAACCAAGATTAGATAGACTAGAATTTGCCAAAATTTCAAATTATTGGTAAAGCAATGAATTTATCATATCAGCAGTTGGAAACAACAAATACCTATCTGGGGACTTAATATTTTTAAAAACCTTCTTCAGGTACTGTTGGCAGTAATAAGATCTTATTCTTGGTTTATATAATCCTGTCCATGTAGTTGACTCTTAATGACTCTCTTGTTTGTCTTTCTTGCATTTATAGCCTCAATGAATTCCGTTATCCATGAAACTAGAAATAACTACCATTTTGCTAAGAAGTGCTAAGAGATTGCTTTAAAAATGCCAAATTATAAAGTCACTACAATTAAAGCAGTGTGATACTGAGACAGGAATAGACAGACAGATAGATAAATGGAAGAGAATAGATTCCAAAAATAGACACTTTTACATATGGAAATTTAGTAAGTGATAAAATTAGCATTTCAAATCAATGAGGGAGGAAAGAATTATTTAACAATTGGTGTTAAGACTATTGGAGAACCATTTAGAGGGAAAATTACATTCTTATTTAATAATATATACAACAATAAAGTTCATATGAATTAGAGAGCTAAACATAAAAATTAAATTATTTAGGAGAATATGTTCATAATTTTGAAGGACAGGAAGCCAAGGTCAGAAATCTCAAAGAAAGATTAGCTCCTGTATAAGTGTGTGCATGTGTGCGTAAGTAAGCATGTGCATAAAAATGTCTGGAAGGATCTACACCAAGCTCTTAACAGTGGTTATTTTTAAGGGATAAGGCTAAAGGAAACTTATGTTCTTCTTCATTCATGCTGCTTATGTTATTATTTTCTTTTTACGATTAGTATGTATACCATATAATCAGGAAATTTTTTCATTTTGAACAAAAAGGTGATGAAAATGGATATGCCCATGTGTACATGATGAAATAACAATAGCTAACATATGTTGAATGTCTTATGTTCTGTTTTACATGTATTAACTTACTTAGAGCTCACCACCACCCCATGAGATAGGTCCTATTACTTATTGCTATTGAAAAGGAGGAAAGATGGTTTAGAGAAAGTCACACAGGTAGTAAATGGCAGGACCAGGATTCAAACTCAGGCAATCTGGCATCAGAGCTGAGACCTTAACTTTGACACGGTATTAGCTTTCAGAACGACTGTTGCCTGATCACGGGCATACTAGTCCTTGTTTAACAGACATATGCTTAGACACGACGGAAGGCCAAATTATGAATATGGATTGAAATGTGTTTCTGTTTTCATCAACACTAGAAAGTGATATCTGAGACAGGGTGTAAAGACTTTCCTGGAAATATCCTACAGTGGAATTGTTTATATCCTACCTGGGAGAGTGAGCGTGAAATGAAGTACCTTCTCTTCATGTAATCCATGGTGAATTGGGATCACCATTTTGCAGATATTCTTGGCTGCACAGAGCTTTTATGCATGGAACTTCTCTTATTCTTTGAACACATGGGCTACCTGAGCCTGACATATAAACAGTCTTCCCTTGTTTTGACCAAAAGCAAGTTTCCATTGCTATTTTTCTATCAAAACAGCAGGTTAATACCTTGACAAGTTAATATTTTAAAATCAAGAACAAAACTGCCAACCTAAGCAAAACAATTTGCAGGCACCCAAGGGCATCTTGGGATGAACAATTTATGGCTGATGAATTCAATCTATATTATAGCCATTGATAACAATATTAATTTTCTGATTAGCAGCAAGAGCAAAAAGACCATGGAAAGATAATCAAGACTAAGTAGAAAATTGCACTTTTACAAGTGCCAGTATAAAGGCTTCTTGTAAGAACTGTATACAGTACAACCAAAAGAATATTTATTAGGAATTATAAAAACAATGGGAAAGAGAAGAAGAAAACCATGAGTTTATGTCGTACTAGAGCCCTCTCCCATATAACAAATGGACATTGGATTTACAAGTATATTGTTTTCTTTCTTCCTTGGGATTTTGAATCTAATCAATTGATGATCAGTTATACCGATTTAAATACATGGATCTAAATTCCCAAGATGCTGGTTTGTACTGTTCTACTGATGAAGCACACATACCTTAGCCCTTGCTGGCTGCCCTACAAATTCATGAGTGGGCCAGCAGGAAGAACACTAGAAAGCTCAGTGCAGTGCTGTCCCCCTCCTGAGCAATCCCACTGTTGTGCAGTGATCAATGAGTAGTTTATCATTGCAAAAGGCAGACAAGAGCATAGTTTATTCGGGGAATAGTGGCAGACAAGGTTTCATCCCTCTCTTCACTGCTCTCATCACAGTCAGCCTGCAATTAGAGCTAATTAAGAAGAAAAGAGCATTCCTGGTACCTGCTGGGTGCTAGCCACAGTATCCATTTTCTCTGTCTCCTGCACCAGTGGGTGAGCTTCTGGATGGCACTGACCTCTCCTACTCTTTTAGTTTCTTCACAGCTCCAGCCCATGATATGAGTTCATCATAAGTTTATTCAGTGAAGGTGAAAGCTAGGTTAGAAATTGATTGGGGAGGGAATTGAAATTAGGCTGAGGAGGTTGCTATTTATAATCAAATAAGGAAAGAGCTGTTGAAGGTTCTTGAGAAGACTTCTTTTTTTTCTTCTTTTAATTAAAAGTGGTTTTGTTAGGTTATTGCAGGGTTTTTCAACCTCGGTACTATTGACATTTGGTGCTAGATAATTTTTCATCGTAGGGGGCTGTCCTGTGCATTGTAGGATGTTTAACAAAATCCCTGGCCTCTACCCACTAGATATCAGTCACATCCCCTAGTGGCAACAAGCAAAAAATATCTCCAGACACTGTCATATTTTTCCTGGGGGGCAAAATTATCCTGGTTGAGAACCACTGGGTTGTTAAGGGGAATAGTGAGACTGGAGGCTGGGGAGATCAGATGCTCAGATCACAAAGAAAGAGGAGCCAAAAAGGGGGGGCATTAATTCAAGTGTAATTTGATCTAAGGGTAGTGACTCTTATTACTGCTGTTGTGTTACAATTACACATATTATTTTGGAGCCTAATATAAAAATGTTGTTTGGTATCGAACTAAAAATCTAAGGGGACAATTTAGGAGGCATTCCTATTTGTCTCCTCTGGAAAAATATAAAACCTAACATTGCTGGGAGAAAACTGTAGCCAGTTGTCAGGAAAAGTTACGGCCAGTTGTCCTTTTGCCTGAAAATAATTATCCTTTATGTGACTGGAAATACCAAAAGGAAACATGTGTCTTTGAATGAAAATTGTCATTTTATATTCACAAAGCTTTCCATTTATTGTACAAGAGAAAACTTTCCTACAGTTTATGCTGTAATTCTTCCCTGCTATGGAGTATATTGTAAAACTCTATGCTGCTACCCTTTGAAATGTGGAGAAACGTTCCTTAAAATCTAGAGGATGTAACATCAAATCAGTTTCAGGACAGGCTTGGGGGAACAGGAACATGAAATATATATTAGATGCAAACAATATGGTTTTGAAAAATCTGCACATTTGTTGTTTGTTCCAATAGTGCGTTCACTGTAACCCAGTAAAGTCGCAGTAGCATCTGGTGGCATATAGTTGTGAAAGAGCTGTTGTTCACACAGTTAAGTAAGGCAAAGATTAGGCGAGGCTTGCTCTGCCTATGGTTTGTTGCCATGCCTTCGTTTTCCTAATCCTCCCTATTTTTCGTCCCGGCAAGAAATAAAGAATGGTCATGTTCTTTTTAGATAGTCAATACTATCTTTTAGTATTGATGATTGGGACATGTGGATACTTCTAGGTAGATGTCTATTTGGAAAAGATGTTTGCTTGGTGCCCTTCATGCTGATGACAGCAAGAGAAATTCCCCTATTGGGATCTGGCTCTTGACACACAGTCCTTAGAGGTAATGTCCCTTGGGATGATCGTAACAGTCTGGCTCCGTATAACATGTCACAGATATGCTTGAGATCAGTTAGACTGGGTTTCTTTTCTATCATAAAAGTGGTTGATATAAGGCACAGGAAATCCACCCATATTTTTCAGAGTTAGTTTCTAGTGTTGTAAAACATGTTGTGTAATTTTGTGCTTTAAATTAATATTTATACCATCTTGAATTTGTCATCCGGCACAGTGTGAAAGTGGGCACCAAGCATCTTGCTTCCTTGTGCAATATTTCAACCTCACAGGATTGTTTCAGTTGAGGAGAGGCCTTCCTAGTGGAGTGTTTGTTCTGCCGTCCTCTGTCCTGGGTTTCTACCAGCCCCATTCCCTAGCTTTCAGTCCCTTCCAGCTTCTCAAAGCAGAAGTCCACCCCTGCCTGGGGGATTGAGAAGGTACGCATGCTAACCAACATATACGTGAAGGCTGTCGTGTGTTTAGAGTGAGGCACCCATCACAGTGCAGGCTGTTTGGGAGGATCTGGCCTCTCTGGTGTTCCATTCTTTCTGTTCACTCTCTCACCTCTTCTCCCACATGCCCCTGCCTCTCTGTCCTTTCTCTGTTTTCTTTTCTCTTTCTTCTTCCTTCCTTTATTTGCTACATGCTATAGCCACCTTCAGGTGGGAAAGCATCTGCTAGTAGCATTCCTGGCTTTTATATGTAATTCTGGTTCTTTTTAGGATGTTCTTTAAAGGAAGTTTCAGTCCTCAGGGGGCCAGGAGGGTGGCAGTAGTGCTCTCTCAAATAGTGTCAAAGCATCGTTGGGGAGTGCAGGCCTCTGCTGCGAGAGAACGTCCAGCTACAGAAGAAGAGGGTTTACGCCAGTCACTGAGTCAGTAAATGAGTACTCTCATACCTGCCTGGGTGTACGTGATCCCATGTCCCAGGCCGCGGTAAACTGCAGCACACCTAGCTGTTGGGCCAGGCTGCAGTCTCAGCTCTAGTGCTCATGAACCTCGTGCCCTTGGGTAATATGCTAGCACCTTGCGCTCTGCTTCCTGGTTCCTAACACAGGAACAATGATAGCAAACTCCCTCATGGGGTTGTTGTGGGCCTTAAATGAGTTTATAAATGTAAGTGCCAGCCCATAGTCCACACTCAATAAATGTCAGCTATAATATCAGTATCCTTGTTTTCAAGGAACTTGCAAACTAGTTAGAGAGGTGGACCAACACACATGAAAGGATTGCAAAAAAGAGTCTGCCATGAAGGTTTAAGCATCAGGGAATAAATGCCGTGAGAGTTTAAAGAAGAACGGAATTTGTCAGCATTTGAGTGGCCAGGTAATGTTAATAAAGGAGGATAATTATGTTAGAGCTTGAAGGTTGTTAAGCCAACATACATTAAGTATTTACTACTCTACTACTCACCCACTTGGGTGTTTAACATATGACATTCCTTATGCTAATCATGTTTTTCTAATCCTAAAAGGAGCTTTGTGCTAGGCACTGGGCTAAATAACCCTTCCATATATTATGCCATTTAATCCTTTCAACAACCCTGGAATTAGGTAATAATATCTCCATTTTCATATGAAGAAAGTGAGGTTTCAGAGCTGTGAGTCTGTTGAAGGTGCTAACATGTGGCCCAGCTGAGAGTGGAGCACATGTTATGTGATGGCAGAGCATGCAGAAGAGGGGTCTGCAGGGAGTGAAAGTCAGAGAGGGAGACTGAAAGAGATGTGGAGGGAGGGCTGAGACCAATGTGACTGCTATTCTAATGGGAACAGAGCATCTACTGAGAGTCAGAGAGAAATTGGGATTGCTGAGGGGGTTGGGGTGGGGTCTGCTTAGAAAGCATGCCCCAGGCCAAGTAAAGGTATTTAAACTTGATCTGGTGGCCATGGGAAGCTTGTGCTAGCCCCTGAGCCCGGGAGTGAGTGACATGATGAAACAAGCTGTTACCGCATTTTGTCTTGCTGGAGGCTAATGGGCTAGAAACAGATGAGAAGGGCAAATTTCAGCAGGAGGGAAGGCAGCCAGGCACAAGGAAGTGGGAGAGATGCAGATGGGAGCTGGTAAGTGTTCAGGGTCAGGGTGGCCAGGAGAACCTAGAGGAACCATGACGTCTATGGGACCCCTTAAAGGCAATATTAACAGGTCTCTGGCAGCTTGCATGAGTACAGTAAATAAGGGAGGTAGGGTGAGGGTGGTCTGAGAGTTCTTGTCCTGGCTGTCCTGGAAACAGCGACATCTCTGATGAAGCAGGGACAATTGGGAAGATGACTGGGGAAGGATTCATTTTGCTTTACACACATTGAGCTTGAGGCAACATGTGGGAAACCTGTAAACATTTGGAGATTGGAGTATATATGAGCCGTCAAGGCTAGAGACAAAGATTTGCGAGTCAGTCACAAGGAAGGAAAGGATACACCTCAAAGACACTGGTAATGACATGGTTAGGGGCCACAAAGGAAAATGGCCACAAAGGGACAAAGGGCGATGGGGTTTGGATGGAAAATCAGGAAAACAGAAGAGGTGCCTCAAGAAATAATGGCACCCCGCATTAGGTCAGAAGGCAAGCACTTGGGCCCTGTGAGGAAGGAGACTCACACTCAGTACACTGTGGGGGCAGGGTGGGGGTCAGTCAGAAGCAGGTGGGGAAGAATAGAGGTGCTGGAGACCCTGCACAAGGGCATATGTGAAGGTGCAATGCAATTGCATGGAGGGACAGACTTCTCAAATCTGTGCTTAGGGAACAGACAGGTACAAGATCAAAAAAAAGCTTTGGGGGTGGGAACATTTTACTGCTTTCTACAATGGCAGTGGGACAGTTCGGATCATGTCCTGCCCCAAAGAGAAATGGAGAGTTTTTCATAGTTTGTAGAAGTGGCCTCCCAGCTTTTTCTGATGGCTTAACCCTTGTAGCACAATTTGTTTTTGGAGCATTCAGCTTCAATAAATATATTTAATTTTAAAATAAACATATGCACTACTATGATTAGCTAATATCTCAGGGTACTAATGAAAATAGAGAACACACTTTTATATTTCAAATGTTGTTCTTGATCATTTAAAATTGTTTTTGGTGACTCCCCGTTAGAATTGATTATGTCGTAATTACGCTTACCTTGTTTGTGGCTGAGGGCTTGTTTAGTAACGCTATGTAACTTAACCCATATTAACTAGGTCTCTGCAAACTAATGTTATGTGGGCCCCACGCCCACTTCAGGGCACCACATACACCGTTCCTGACCCACGGCTGTCTGACACAGGACTGCGCGAGGGCACCAGGCCAGTCTACATATTAAATACTCATAAGGCCGTCTTTCTCCCTCCCTTCCTTGCTACAAAACGAAAATCCACAGAAGATTATTTTCTTTTACCTCCCAGGAAATCATCTCACCCTATGGTATGTGCTCTCTTATTGGAGACTATAACTTTAAAGAGCACTAAATTGAGGAAATGAGAGGATCACACTTAACCGTTTTCCCAGTATGGTATTTCTTTTTCCTTTAGTATAGTGCTTATGCATTTTCCTGTGATGTCTTATCACCTTTCCTTCTAGGCATATTGCAGGCCATTAAAAGTGCCTTGGACTGGGAATCAGAAGACTTGGTCTTCCTTTTCTCTTTGCCTCCAACACGTGCACTGCGCCCTAGGGCAAGTTTCTTTACTCTCCCCAAGTCTTTCCTAATCTATAGTCTAGGGATAATACTATCTCTCAGACCTTCCTGAGAAGGTCACAGTGGGTTCACATGGACCAAGGTGTGAGAAAGTGTTGCAAAAACTGGAAAATGCCAAGATAACTGTCTTTCCAATCTCATCTCTAGAAACATACAGATTCGACACAGTATACCATTTTCACAAATTTCTTTACATTGTAGCAAATCCTTTGATTGTTAAGGATTTATTTTCATTATTTTAAGCTGCTGAGGTAAAATATGTACAGGTAGAGCTATGTCTCTCGTTAGCTAGCAATACTTACAGATTCCTTGCTGGTCTCTTTGCCCACCTTTCACTTCCCTGCAGCCCCTTCTGTTTCAGGCCCTCTGCAACAAGCACTGTTTTTAAGAAAGTCACGTGCCTGCGTGTACCGCTGGTTGAGGGGCAAGGGCCTCCAGATGGACCAGCTCACTGTGGATGCTATCAGGTGTGCCCAACCTCAATCTACAAAGCCATCCAGACAACTCAGAGGGGAGAAAGACACCCACACACTGATTTTGCTTAAATTACCAAGATTAAAATAAAAATTTGTTTTTTGTGGGGCTGGAATAATTTTTAATGATTCTTTTCTGATTATGAATATTCACAGAAAATTAGAAAGATAAACAGAAAAAGAGAGTAAAAATGACTGTCATCTCAATTTCTTTTAACATTTTGGTGTAAATGGTCCCCACTTCTCCCTTATGTTAATAGGAATCAAGATCACACTGTTTGGTAACATTTTTTAAATTTTTTTTTTTTTATTGTGGTAAAATACATATAACATAAAATTTACCATCTTAATCATTTTTAAGTGTACAGTTCTGTGGTATTAGATACGTTCATAATGTTGTGTCATCATCACCACCATCTACCTCCATAATGCTTTTCATCTTGTAAAACTGAAACTCTGTACCCATTAAACAATAACACCCCATTCCAATCTCTACCCAGCTCCAATTCTACCGCATGTCCCTATGATTTTGGCTACTCTAATTATACAGTATTTACCTTTTTGTGGCTTAAGTAATATTACTTTTAAATATGTGAATTTTCTATTATTAAATATTTTTTTATAATGTGATTTTTAATGGTGCATTATATCCCATTGCATGGATCACAATTCATTTAACAATCGCTATGGTTGAACACTTCAGCCATATTTTGCCTGCACAGCAGCATTAACAGAGTCACAGATCTGGGCAAGAGGGTAGGAGTGGGAAGTTGGAGACACAGAGCAAGAGTTTCCCCTGAGCACAAGCTCCAAAGGAGATACTTGGGTGAAACCTTCAATGATGTTCTCACTCCTCTCTTGATAGGAGAACTTGGCTACATGTTTACCACTACAGTGTATATCCCATATAGCTATGTCTTTAATCGTATCCATGATTATTTCTTTTGGATGAATTCATAGAAAAGGAAATATGGGGTTAACAGGTTTATAATATTCTAAGGCTTTTGATAAGTGTTGCAAAATTGTCATTCAGAAAGTTTGAACCAAAAAAAAAAAAAAAAATTGAACAAAGTTATATTTCTAGGAGCAATGTAAGAGAACTCTCATTTCCTGGTGTTAATGCCAACATTGGCTATAACTGTTTATTAAAACATATGAAGGTACTTCAGAAAGCTCATGCAAAAATTTGTATTATCTTGTAATTTTGTTTTTCCATGAACTTTTTGAAGTATGCTTGTATTTTGAGCTGGAATATTTTAACCATTTATGTTTAGTGAATTAAGCAGTGCCATGAATATCTTGCTAAAAAAGTTCTGTTTTTTGAGCCTCTTTTGGGTGGTTGTGAATCTTTTAGTTTTCTGTTTGTTTTGAAGGGAATAGCCACAGCGAAGAATGAGAGCAGAAAGTACTGAGACAGTGTATTACAATCACAACTGAACAATACGATGTGTTATTAGAGCATTTTTACAGGCAAGAATTCAGTGATTAAGGTATTGGTAGAGTGTGTTTTAGATGACAAAGTACGTGGACCTACACTTAAAAAAAGAAATTTAATTAAATATGAATAAAGAAAATGTATGGTTTCAAACTTAGGTACATTTATGAAGACAGATAGGGCCAATTACCTAATTCTTTTGTAATAGGTTATGAGGCAACTCCTAGGTTTTAGGGAAATAGTGTCTTGATGTTTGAATAGGATTTTATTTCTCTGTGTCAGCTCTCCCTGCAACCATTACACTGGCTGCTAACAAAATTTGATAACATCCTAAGTGTAGCTTGCCAAGGCACTCTAGTGATTCACAATCTGTTAACACTGGCAAATGTGTATCTTATATATTGCACTATTGTCTTTCCTATATTCCCACGTTATGGGCTGAATTCGGCATCCCCCTGACCCTCCTAGCCCAGGCCCAACACCAAATTCATATGCTGAAGTCCTAACCCCTAGTACCTCAGAATGCAGAATGTGATTGTATTAAGAGACAGGACTTTTAAAGGGGTAATTAAGGTAAAATGAGATCAGATGGGTGGCCCTAATCCAATATGACTGGTGTCCTCATAAGAAGAGATTAGGACACAGACAGACACAGAGGGAAGACCATGTGAGGCTACCAGAATGTGGTTACCTACAAGCCAACAAGAGAGGCCCTCAGAAGAAATCAACCCTGCTGACACCTTAATCTTGGACTTCTAGTCTCTAGAACTGTGAGGAAATATATTTCTGTTGCTAGGTACTTTGTTGTGGCAGCCCTAGCCAACTAATGCATCACATTTTGCTAGTGATCTGATTTCCTCCCAGCAAAGCATCTCATTAATATAACTTTCACCCTCCTTTTATGAAAGTACTTTCCATAAAAGTACTTTCCTCCTACGTCTGTTTAACATGTCATTCCTTGTTTCATGAAGACTTCAAGTGGAATTATTAGCTAGTATAATTGCAACTTTCTAGCACAGCTTGAGATATTAGCACCAATATGGTTATGAAAATGAAGTTTCTAAAGTCCCCAAATGATATTTTATGTTCTGTTACTTATGTAATGCACAGGAAGAATTAACATGGAATGCAGCATAAACTAAAGCAAAGACAGCTGAGTGACAGGAATTCAGAGACTAGCAGAAATCATGCTCTTCACTCAACAAATATTTTCTGATCACAGAGTATATACCAGGTCCTATTCCAGGGGTTGGGGGTGCAACGGTGAACAAAACCCAGGGTCTGTCCTCTTGCTGCTGATGTTGTACCTTACATGATAAAGACGGCAATAACCATTCCTTCTCTCTTCCAGTCTACTTGCATTACACAGCACCACAAGTTTAATCTCCTTTCCTGCAGAATCTGTTTGATTTAAACCTTGAATTAGGCTAGATTTGAGTTAGGACTAGGAAAATTCCCAGCTGGTTTCTCACCTTTAAATCTAGAATCTTGAGCCAAAACCGGATGAAGGTTGTAACTGCACTGTAACCGCTTGGCATCTCTCAACACGGTGGAACAGAGCACATTTCAGTGAGAGCCCTATTTCACAAATCTTGGCAGGCTCAGTCACTGATGTAGTGGAAACAATGCTGCTCTCCTACCTGTGGGTATCCCAGGGCAAGGAGATGTGGGAAATAGTGATGCTGAGTGAAGACTCACTTTCTGTCTTCAAGTGTCCCAGTCAACTTATAAGTGAGCACTATTTGGAGAAAGTGACTGCTTTACTGGGGCAAGACCCATCTAGAGAGACTTTCCCCTTGGAGGAGTGACCTACACAAGCGTCGACAGTGACACTCACGTGTAGGGCTGACAAGGGCTATCTTAAATAGTTCTATGTCAGGGAGGAGGGGAAGAAAACAGAGCTGTCACAGCTTCGTGACACCACAGCTTCGTAACACTCACCTATGTGCAATTTTTGGCCTTGTCAATTGAGAACAGGGTAGTGGACTTGAATTTAGTTCTATCGAGTAATGAAGTAGAAATATATACTCCTATATCTACTGAAAAGAGATGAAAATCAGTTTCACTACATGTGACATTGTTTTCATTACACAGATTTTAGCATTAGACTATATGAGGCTATATGAGGGTACTTTAAAAAGTTATTGGAAAGATTAGTATTATTTTCAATTTTATTTTTCCATGAATGTTTTGAAGTACATAGGAAAAAAGTAAATGATTCTTATTTTTGAGATGGTTGGGTGGCTATTTTATGCGCCTATATTGTGAACTAAAATGTGAGAGAAGCCGCATCACAATGTGATTTTCTGGCAGTTCTGACTATAAATTTCCTTTGGCAGTAACAAAAAGTATGGGCTTTCTTATTTTTGTGCAGGGATCTGTCAATCTATAGGTCATTCAGCAGCAGCAATGTAGTGATACAAGCTGTAGAAGAATCATGATAACCCAGAAAATTCCTATTTAACTAGAGAGATTGAGAAGTGTGTTTTTTAATTCATTGACTATTTAAGTTAGTCAACTATTGAAGTAGGTGTGTGCCAAATACCTTCGTGCTCTGTATATTGCATTCTGTTAGGTTGGGAAGGTGGTGGATGGCATAGAGCGAGGGTGGTGGAAAGACATATAAGAAATGATCCCTGCATCCAGGAATTAATAAACCAGTTAGGTAGACAATATTCATATACATGAAACTGGGACTAACTGGCTTGCAGACAGCTGCCTTCTCACCATGTCCTCAGATGGCAGAGAAAGAGAGGGCACTGGTCCCTCTTCCTCTCTTACAAGGGCATTAATCCCATCACAGAGGCCCCACCCTTATGACATCATCTAAACCTAATTACCTCCCAAAGACTCTACCTCCGAATATGAATTTTGGAGGACAGAAACATTCAGTCCATAATACTAATAACCACATTAAATGTAAATCATCTAAAACTTCCAATTAAGAGACAGATTGTCAGACTGAATGAAAAGGCAAGACCTGACTGTGCTGTCTATAAGAAACTCACTTTAAATATAAAGACATACATAGATTAAAAGTAAAAGGATGAAAGAGAATCTTACATGTAAATACTAATCATGAGAAAGATGGAGTGTCTATATTAATATCAGAGAGACTTCAGAATAGGGAATATTACCAGGAATACAGAGGTACACTAAATATTGATAAAGGGATCAATTCATCAAGAAGACCTAACAATCCTAAATGTGTAAACACCCAAAAATAGAGCTTTAAAATATATGAAGGAAAAATTAATGGAACTGCAAAGAGAAATAGACAAATCCTCATTTGCAATTGGAGATTTCAATACCCCTTTGTTAGTAATTGATAGAAAAAGTAGACAGAAAGTCAGTAACCACAAAGATGATTTGAACAACCTTATTGAACAACTGAACCTAATCTACATTTATAGAATACTTCACCCAACAATAGAAAAACACATTGTTTTTTCAAAGTGCACATGAAACATTTACCAAGACAGATCTAAATGCTGGGCCATACAACATGTTTCATCATATCTTTAAAAACTGAAATAATTACACATTACATTTTCCGGAAAAAAACAAAGGAATTACCAGAAATTGTCTATGAAATCCTGAAATATTTTGAAATTGTAAACAAAGAAGCAAATAAAAAATCCAAATTAAGTAAACCTTAGGTAGATCAAGATATCACAAGGGAAATTAGAAAATATTTAAAACTAAATGAAAAAGAAAAAAAGAATTCAAAATCTGTAGGATACTGTTAAAAAGTACTTGGAGGAAAATGTATAGCTTTAAATGCTCATATTATAAAATATGAAAGTGCTAAAGTCAATCTAAGTGTACATATTAAAAAGCAAGAAAAAGAGCAAATTAAATGAAAATAAAGGGAAGGAAATAATGAATATAAGAAATGAAAGTGATAAAGTAGGAGAAAAGAAGAAAAGAAAAAAGTCAATAAAACATAAAGCTGATTCTTGGAAAACAGTAAAATTATAAGCCTCTAGGTAGACTGATCATGGAAGAGAAGAAGGTGGAGGAGGAGAGTGAGAAAGAGAGAGAAAAGAAAAAATTGCCAACATTAGGAACAAAAAAGAGGACCTCAGAACAAATTTTGCTGTCATTAAAACAAAAATAAAAGAATATTATGCAAATAAATTCAATGGCATAGATGAAATGGGCAAATTCTTTGAAAGCCACAGATTAACAATAGTAACTCAAGAAAAAATAGAAAATCTAAGTAGTCCTATATGTACATTAAAGAAATTTAATTATTAATTAAAAGCTTCCTGCAAAGAAAACTCCAAACCCAGTTGTCTCCACTAGTAAATTATATCAAACATTTAAGGAAGAAATAATAGTAATTATATACAAACTCATTCCAAAAATAAAGGAAGAGAGAACACTTCTCTATTTTTTCTTTTTCTTTCATTGGCCAGACAATGATGTTACAAGGGAAGAAAACTAGGGACCAATATACCTCATTGAACATAGATGCAAAAATCCTTAATTAAATTTTTAGCAAACTGAACCCAGTAATATATAAAAAGGATAATGTGTCATGACTAAGTGGGGTTTACCCCAAGAATGCAAGGTTGGTTTAACATTTAAAAGTCAATGTAACTACCATATTAACAGAATAAAGGAGAAAAAACATATTATCCTCTTCTTAAATGCAAAAAAAGATTTAACAAAATTCAGCACCCATTCATAATTAAAAAAACTCTTAGCAAACAAAGAATAAAAGGAAACATGCTCATTCTGAAAATCTTTCAGCTAACATCTGTTAATGGTGAACAACTAAATGCTTTCCACTAAGACTGAAAATAAGGCAAAGATATCCACTCTCAAGATTTCTATTAACATTATACTGGAGGTCTTAGCCAGTAAAATAGGCAAGGGGGAAAAAAAAAAAAAGAAAAGCATACAGATTGAAAAGAAGTGGTAAAATTGTCTATTTGCAGATGACATGATTGGGTATGCAGAAAAATGTGAGGACTCTATAAAAAGGCAAATAGAACTAATAAGTGAATTTAGCATAGGTTAATACAAAAATATATTTTCTTTATGCTAGCAATGAGCAATTAAAGTTAAAATAAAACAATACCATTTACTATGGTATCAAAAACATGAAGTACTTATGGATAAATTTAATATAATACATGCTAGGCACCCATACAATCAAAACTATAAAACATTGCTAAACAAAATTAAAGACTTAAATAAATAGAGAGATATACCATGTCCATGAACCAGAAGACTAATTATTATGACAACTCTTTCCAAATACTCAGATTCAATGCAATACTAATTAAAATCCCTGCAGACACTTATATGACTTATTCTAAAATTTATACAAAAACACAAAAAGACCTAGAATGCCAAAAAAATTTTGAAAAAGAAGAATAAAGTTGGAATACTTAAACTATCAGGTTTCAAGATTGACTATAAAGCTACATTAGCATAAGACAGACATATTGATCAATGGAGCACAAGAGAGTCCAGAATAGACCCATATATACTGCCAAATAATTTTTGACAAAGCAGCCACAGTAAAGTCAATGTGGGGTGGGGAGGGGGAAGGAGGGAGATAGTATTTTCAACAAATAGTGCAGAAACAACTGGACACCCAGAAAGGAAAAAATGATCCTTGATTCTTACCTTACTCCATTTACAAAATTGACCTCAAATTGGATCATATACCCTAAGCTTAAAATTTCCAGAAGTAAACATAGGAGAAAATCTACATGACTTGGAGGTAGACAAAGATTTCTTAGGACACAGAAAACAACAACTATAAAAGAAGATATTGACAAATTCTATGGTTACAAAGTTAAAAACTTCTCTTCAGAAGACAACGCCCCAAAAATGGAAAGACAAGCCACAAACTGGGAGAAAATATTCACAAAATACATAAGCCAAAGGAGTTGTATTCATATATAGAATATATAAAGAACTAATACAAATGACTAAGAAGACAAACCAATTAAATTGAGCAAAAAATCTGAATAAACCCTTTACAGAGTAAGACATATCAATATCCAACACGCACACAAAGATACGTCAACATTATTAATCATCAGGAAAATGCAAAGTAAAACCACCTTGAGGTATCACTAAATATACATTAGAATGGTGAAAATTTAAAAGGTTGACAATACCAAGTGTTGGTGAGAATGGAGAGCAACTATAACTCTTCTATATTGCTGGTGGTAATGTAAAAAGGTACCAGTACTTTGGAGAACAGTTCGACCATTTCTTAAAAAATTAGACATACACATACCATACAGCAGTCTTACTCCTAGATATTTACCCGAGAGAAAACATATGACCACACAAAATCCTGTATGTGGATGCTCATAATGACTTTATTTATAACAGACAAAAACTAGAAACAACCTAAGTGCCCACTAACATTTGTGATATATAAACAAACTGTGGTATATCCATGCTGGGGAAAACTACTCAGTGATAAGCACAAATGAAACATACAACATGGATGTCTCTCAAAAACATTATCCTGAGCAAAAGCAGCCTAACACCAAAGAGTATACAGATACAGTATGATTACATTTTTTATAAAATCCTAGAAAAGACAAATCTGATACATAGTGACAGAAAACAGATCAGGGATTGCCTGGGGCCACCTGGATGAGCACAAGGGAATTTTGGGATGTTGGAAATGTTCTGTATCTACTATGTACCATGTGGGTCGCACGGGTGTATTAATTTCTCAAAACTCAAAAATGTATAATTAATGTATAATACTCAAAATGTATAATTAAAATGGATGTATTTTGCTTTATGTAAACTGTACCTCATTAAAGTTATTTATTTTTTTAAATGGAAGGGAAATAAAAGGCATTACCAATATAATCAGGTTTAAATTTTTAGTTTAAATCAAATTTTGGTCCTGCTTCTCTGAATCTGTTGTGGTCATTTTGGCTCAGCTGGGACTGCCAAGAACGTCAATTTCATATCTCCAAATAAAACTTTTGTAGATAATTTATATTTATACAACTAGATAGTTCTTTACATTTTTATAGTATGTTGACACTCAATATGTCAATCTCCTCCAGTGATTCTGCAGTGGGATTGGGGCTATTGTGGATGTTCTCATTGTAGCCTTCAGAATGCTGACTACCATACATATGAGTATGCAAAAATAACTATTATTCAGAGAATTAGAACTGTAACAAAATATTCTTATAAAGACTACTTTTAAATAAAGCCTAATGTTTATTTTTCAGACCCACTTCACAGCCTTATTGAAAAATACTTTAGGCATAAAAACAGTATTCTATATCTAAAAAATTTTACTGGTCTTTTGGATTTTTGGTTCTGAATAGATAGGAATTTTCCATTACACCTCTCCAGACCACTAAAGCCTAAAGTGACGCTTCTCTTTCTCAGCTCTTAAGAGAGATTACTAGGTGTATTGCTGATTTGGCAATCTAACTCTTCCATGCTTTCAAACTCTCTTTTCAACAGATCTTCAGCTCCTTGAGATCACAGTAGATAACTATTTGTTGGTGTAATTTTGTTGTATTGACTGAATTCAAGAGATTTATTCATATATTTTATTTACAGGGCTTTTAGTATAAATCCAAAGAAGCTCATGCTTAGTAATTCCATAGAAATGTAGGTATTCAGATTAGTGCTGCTCAATCATGCCATTTACCTTACAGAGCTCAGCCACAGAATTTTCTCAAGAGTGGGTGATGTAGAGGAGAAGACATTAGCTGAGGAGCAGGAGACCTGGACTCCACAGTGGGCAGTAACAGGGCTGAATCTGGTTTTACAAAGCAGGTACTGTAAACATCTCATGCCTCCTTTAGGACAAGGCTCTGAGCTACACGTGCCGGGGGTTTCTTTCTAAGTGGAGGTTTCTTAAAGGAATTGAGACTAGTTTGCTGGGCCTGAGGTTTATTCTTTTTTCACTCACCCTTTGTACACCAAATATATTTAATATTTGATTTTCAAGTTTAGACCCTCGGGAAAATATTTTTCAATGGAGAAAACCATGGTTTACATTTTGGAGACATTATCTTTTACAATGTTTTAATAATGAAAAGGTATTGTATACTGTGCATACAGTTCCCCAGTTTCAGCTACTCAGACCGCAGCCTCGGGGAGATGGGAATGGGAAAGGAGGGGCAGTGAAGTGGCATGGGCCTCAAAAGGACAGAACCCAAGAGACTGGAAGAAGTCATCTTAGCCTAAGTGGCAGCACAGCAAATATAATTTCACAGTAAATTAAATAACCTGGAGGATAACACATTCAGTGCTCAAAGGCAAGAAATTGTAGCAGTTGATGCCTTTCATCTAAAAGCGAGAATTCTGTACTGAATGCCAAATTTCCATGTTGCACTTTTCCTGCATCAGAACCATTGCTTCCATTTGTCTCCTGGTCGTATAGCCATGGATGAGGTGTCCTCCAGCTTGGATTCTGTTCTATCATGGGCATGGCTTCTACTCCACAATCCTTCCTTGTGTTGGGCAACCAGAATGGTGTAGACAAAAATTAGAGGTGCAGGGAAAGCATTTGAGGTAAAAGGATGTAACTACGAGGGAGGAAATGAATTATTGCTTTTGAAAAAGGCACACATTTAAAGTAAAAAAGAAAAAAGGAAAAAAGAGAGTAAAACAAAATCAACTAAATTATGCATTTCAAAGATACCCATTGTTAACTGTGAATATCCCTAGGAACATCCCTATGTATATATATATTCATATGGATATAGTTTTTCATAAATGAGATCAAATGATACATTCAGTCCTGTGATTTGCTTTTTCTCTCAATGATATTTCATGCCTTTTATAACAACAACATAGATGCACATTCTTCTTACTTTTGGCGGCTAGTGGATACAAGGATTGACTCCTGGACTTTGGTGTTACCAGCATTGTTTTTACTTTTTTGACTTAGAATTCCATTGTAAGTAGCATAACTTACTTAACTAGTCATGATTCATGAGCATTTAGGCTGCATTCAGTTTTTCACTATTATAAAATTAAGTGGGAATTTTTAGCATATTTTCCCCAACTTAATATTTATGAATATTAATATTCTTTTCAAATATTTTTTTAAAATCAGTAATACAGATTTGTGAATGGAGAAGACTGTTAGCAAGAGTGGAATTATTATTTCCTGAGAAGTCCCTTCCTTTTTCTACTCCTTTCACAATGTTACAACATGCACTTTTAGGGTGACCGAAGTCATGTTCCTCTCTTCTGTTTAGCACTCTGTACACAGCAGCTTCCTACGGCTAAGTTGTGAACTGTACATTTTGAGGAGAGTTTAAGGCAGCGGGGTGTACGAGTCTTTCCTACATGGATTTTGCTGTTTTTCCCTTGATTCCCTGTGTACTTGGTGCTCCTGCATTCTCCTCTGAGTGCCCTGGGCCCTGCTTAGTGGCTCCATGCTAGACCCCTCAGAGAGGTCTTGTGCTCACTATCCTCACTCCTTTCTCTCTAGCTCCTCAGAGCTTATTGAGCGAAGGAGTTAGGCTTATGGATGCTGCCCTGTGTTTCTCCATTCCTGTAGTGCCTTGAAAGGTGACCCATCTGGTTGATCAGATAAACTAGCTGGTACTATGCTATTAGAGAACAGAAATGTTTTGATGTGTGACTATTCCAAACATCACTTATCAAAGATGAGATTTTAAGGTCTTAGTCCTCCAACATGGCCAACTAGGATTTTTGAGCACTCTGGTATTCAATGAGGTTGTTAACATCAGGCAAATAGGGTGCCTTTGCATCCTTAGACCACATTAATGTGTGTATGGCGGGGAGGAGAGGTGCCTGCTTTGACCAGTCTCTTTCCAGCTCAGCACCACAGCAAGAAGAGCTACTGAGATATTATGAAGCTGAGCTCATTTATAAACAGAAGACCCCAAATCTCTGGGGCTGATGCTAAAGGGTGTAAAAGTAAAGCTGAGATAAAGACAGAAAAATAGAGATTCTCACTTCTTTCTTTATATAACTCATTGTTTTTCTTGATATTTGTCATACAGTGACTGTTAACATTCATTTAAACTTAGCATTATACACTTTTCCAAGGCAAAGTCCCTAGGAAATTCAGAGGATAACCAAGCAATAGGAAGAAGTCTCTATGAGGTTTGTTGATAGTCATTTCTCAGGCTCTTGAGTGACTTGGGTTATAAACTGATACTATATCATGAAGATATACACTGCAGGTATTATCACCTGCTGGACAAAACAAAACATAGTAATGTTAAAGGATACACTGAAGCAATTTAGAGCTTGGAAAAAGGAAAATATGCTGAAGAGTTGTCAGGGTTAATTTAGGTAAATGCAGCTCTCCACTTATATGCAGCTTCCCCATGTAAGGTGTGCAAAACCTTATTCTGGTCCACGACAAGGAAACTGAGATTGAGACGATTACTATTTCTGGAGTTTTACCTGAAAAGTACCTTGATGCCTGTTCGGTGTTACCATTCTCAGTACTGAGTTACAAAGAATAAGACAAGTTCTGCTTTCCACTTCAGAGATTACTTAGAGAACTGCAGGTAAAAAAATAATACATATAGATAAATGCTGTAATACAGGTATGTATAACATGCTGTTAGGAGTGAAGGAAACTCATCAAATCACAGATCACAGAATGACCAAACGTTCTCTAAGCTTGGAATATCAATAAAGAAACAATCATTTGTGTAGAATGATATAAACTTTCTATAAAATTATATGGCAATAATTATCAAGAGATTCTAAAAAGTTCCTTTCTGATCAAAATGACCTCGTAATTCCAATTTTAGTAATTCCTTTTATGAAAATAAGCAGGTGCAGTCAAGGATCAGTATATAAAAATGCTCATCTCAGAATTGTTTTTAATAACTGAAAAAGAAACATCCATTAATTGGGGAATGGTTAAATAAATTATGGTACATCTCATATATTTTACAGTCATCATAAATATTTTTTAAAAATGTTAACTGATAAATGGAAAGATATTTAGGATACTAAAGAAAAAAATGGAGGCTACCAAATTTTATACATAGTGTGATCCTATTACTGTAAAAGAAAAAATATGGAAAATGGTCAAATGATCAAAGTAAATACTGCCCCCCCATAAAAAGAGGGAAACATTAACAAAACCCTGAATGAGCTAATATGAAGGAAATATCATTATCTCTGACTCTAAACAGATTAAATTCAGTGGTGTTTTCTATGTTATCATCTCAACAATGTTCTCATAGGCTTTTTGCCTTCTAAGCCCTAAATGAATTTATTCTCACTTTAAGGGGAAAAAAATCTGTTATAGGTCTTCTTATCTGCAACTGGGCAGATTCCTGGACTCATATATATATATTTCTAGAGTGATTTGGAAAAACTGAAGCCAGAATAATTGCTTAAAAAGTTCTTATGCAGGAAGTTATTTTTAAGAAGTGTTTTGAAATGAACAATCTTTGTTTTTCCTTTGGAAAACAAGTGTTACTTTTTCCTTTTAAACAGTTTTCAGTGGGAAACTAGTCCAGATAACGAATTCTTGACAGAATGTAGTTGCTGTTCTTTTCTTTCAGGTGTTATGGAAAGTACTAGGATATATATTTTCTGATGGAAATAAATGACATGTCTGAAGTGAATAACTGACAGATTTAGACCAGGATTTCTCGACCTCGGCACTGTCGTGATTTTGGGCTGTACAGTTCTTTGTTGTGAGGGCTGTCCTGTGCATTGCAGGAGGTTTGGCAGCATTGTTGGCCTCTACCCACTAGATGTCTGTAACATCACCTCCCTTGTGCTAACAATGAAAAATGTCTCCAGACATGGGCAAATTGCCCCCTGGACCACTGATTTAGACAAACTGACAACATTTGTCAACTGAATGAATATGGCTAATTAGTATGTATGTGTTGCATGCACACACACATGCACGCACACACACAGTGTTCATTTTCCTCTGGAGGATTTGGGTGTTCAGAAAAAAGAACAGTCTAAGCTGCACAATTTAGATGTCTCCCTTTGAGGAAGACAACCTTTACTTTTATTCTAGTGTTTTTCTTCCTAATACAGTCAGAAGTAAGGTCTGAGACATACAACTCCATTTCACAAGGGCTAAATACCTGATTAAAGAGAAAGCGTCAAAGGTAAAAGAATACTATTTATTGCCAACAGGTATCTATGAATCTTAAAACCCTACAATGCAAAGAATAACAAGAAAAATATTTTCTCAAACATTTCAATCTATAATAAAAGAGAATTATCAGTGAAAACTCAGTTTTCTACAATCAGCACTAGCAACCCAGCCCTCCTGACCCCAATTCATCCTTGCCCTTCTCTTGCTGAGAAAAAAATGGAAAGAACAATACCAGAAGACTGCGGAGACTGAGGGAGTTAAAGGAGCATGTTCAGGTACTTCTGTAACTTCTTTCTCAGGTAATAGTTCTCACGTGTCCCCTAGATGCCACGCCCCATGGTGAGTACAAAAAGCAATCTGAGAAGTATGTGTTCTCTTTAGCAGCTTATGGTTTACTAAACTGTAGGTAAGTAGGTAAGATATAGCAAATTAATGCATAAAAACAACAAAAGGTGGGAAGAGGTAAGTGGCTCATGAGAGTTTTAAATAAAATCTGTGTGACTTATGATCTCCAGTACCAGGCACAGAGAAGCAGCACTGCTGGTGCTGGGCCTTGAAGGTTAAGTGGGATCAGAAACATGTGCAACTGGGGCAGGGGAGGAGGAACGGTGTTTCAGGGGGTGAGGCCGCACGTATAAAGAGAGTAGCCAGAACGGCAGGCACAAGAGTGCGCTGTGAGCAGTTCCGATTGGCTGTGGACAAGGAGGATTTGGATGCCAGGTGGGCTGCAGTTTTTACTTTAAAAACAATGAGAGGTTATTGGCAGATTTTAAGCAGGGGAGTGATAGGATTGCCAGCTTCGGCACAATCTGTTTGAGCTGCTCATGGGGGCTCTGGGGCTATTTTAATGTTGAATTATAGCTGCAGTGTGTTTTGAGTTGCTTGGAGGTTACCAATGTGAAGTAGAGGCAATATGTTAACTCTACTCATCAACTGTCCTTGTTTTATTTGTTTTGTCAAATGTTGGGAACAGGGTCTTAACCGAGGCCAGTTAATAAAGGTATGTGAAAGGGAGACATTCAATAAACTCCCTCCCAACGCCAGCCACCTCAGACTACAGACTTCCTGCATGTGTTGGGAATAGTACGAAGTGGCAGAAACAACCTTCTTCCAATTTCCAAACAGTCATGAGAGGCTCAGGTAGGTTGCTGAATAAGAAAGTTCTAGTTTGAACAGGAAAGAACAATTTCCTGGGTCAGGTGGATTTTCAGCATATATACCAGGGTACATTCATAGAGTTTCCTGCTCACAGGAAACTTTGGCTCTGGTTCTGGGAATAATGAAGTGCTATATTAAAGTAATACATGAGACAATTCTTTTAATTTGCATGGGGACTAATCTGCCTTTTGGACGAATAACTTCCTTTTGCCATCAAAATTCTACCTTGGCTCCAGAGCCTGCCTACTCATCCTGTCATTCCATCCTGGATTCTCCTGTGGGGAGCCAAGTACACATGACTGTCCCATAGTTCTTGGTCAGAGCCCTACTATCTGGGGGCCAATCAGTGAAAAATGTCAACATGAATAAATAAAACTCTTATCAAAAAATAACCTCAAATCCTGGCCAGATCAGGATTAGGTTTGGCTGCATATAACTTAGCAATTCAAAATAACAGTGGTTTATACAACATAATTTATTTCTCTCATGTAAAAATAACTTATGGGGACATTAGCTTAGTTCATGGCTTTCATCTTTAAGGTCACCTGGTACTCAGAACTGGATGTGAGAGTTCCAGCCATTAAATCCATATTCCAAGAAGCAGAAAAAAGGAAGCTTCCACTCACATCTTATTAGCCAGACTTAGTCATGTGGCCATTTGTTGTCTCTGAGCTGGGCATATTGCTGTTCCTCACAAAATAAAGGGCCTCGAAACTATGGGAGAGGGGAGAACAGACATTGGGTAGAAAAGCAGCAGCCTCTCTTACTCTGACCTATGCCTGACCCTGCTAGATGCTGAGTTTGCCCCATCAAAAGTTCTAATTCTCAGGGATGACATACATATACCATTCCTATTCCTGGTGAGCATGGAAGGATGAAGAAAGTAGAGTTTGTTAAGAGAGAGTTTAGTCTGGAGACAGATAGCAAATTCTCAACGGTGAGGTAGATAAACTACTTTCCAAGTGAGTCTTCTCCCAGATACTCAGAGACTATGGCTGTCCCCTGCTTCATTGTGTATTCCATAAGCAAAGGTTTTACCTTCATTTTATTTAATTTTTTAAAAAATATGTGGCACAAGTGCCATTTTCTCCCTCCTTCCCTCACGGCAGCAGTCTTCCCTGCTGAGCTGGAACATGAACTCAGAATCCTTCTCAACATGATGTCCCTGGCAGTTACCCGGGTCCAAAAGACTTGGCACTAGTACTTAAACCTGCCAGCCATTCTTATTCTTGTGAGAATTTTCATTCTGATGGAGAATCTTGGGTATAATTCTTTACTTCAGGGGAATAAATCTCTCACAATGGAATTTTAGGTATATCCACAAGTGATAAATGTAGATATTTGTACCTAGCAGGCTTGGCATTCTTCAGATTTTACCACAAACTGACTGCAATCACCCTTATTGCTGAACATGTTCTCAACTTGTGACTGGTTTACCTTACTGGACTGTGAGTTTCTTAAGGGCTGAAACTATATCTTATCTACTTTTGTGTCCCCAAGGTGCCTGGCTCAGTACACTCTCAAGAAATACTTCATTAGTAAATGAATCACCTGCATTGGTCGAGGTCAAGTGGCTATCAAAGTAAATACTTCCCCTATAGCTGGTTACATTGTGGATTGCTTATCACCAAGTACGAAAGGAAGGCCTTACTCAGAGAGGAGGTCATTGGAAAATAAGAGGGTGACAGGAAGAGCATCAATGGTACAATAGACAAAGGGTCTCAGAACTGCCTTAGAAATGTTTTGAGTAACTGACACAGGAAACTGGCTACCAGGTGATAAGAAAAGGGCAGTTATATACTGGGCAGATTTTTTTTTTCTGAGACTCTAACTCATTTTTTTCTTTTGATCAAAGGTCCAGGTCCTGGGCTAAGTTGGCTCAGTGTTTTCTGTGTTCCAGAAGGTGATCCAGAGAGGTGTACAAATGATTGATTCATATTCGATGAACATGAGTGTGGTTGATGTAAAACTTCAATTATGCTCCACCTAATTCAATTAAAATCGCCTATTTTGGTGGTTAAGTAGATCTAATTTTTAAGATCTAATATTATACTATTATTGCTTATGTTTTAAATATGGTGGTTCCACAGAAAATTTTGTTAAAAAAAATAGCTACTACTGCTAAAAAAATTTGAAGAGCAATGACACGATTTGTTCACCAAATTTCCATATTTACCTCTTTATAGTGACCAAATTCTTGAATAGTGATTATGGAGAAAGATGAAGGAAAGTAATTTTAAAATTATTCTTCATGCTCATAGAGTAGGAGTGCGTACAGATCCAGGATGATGTTTTTTTTGTTTTGTTTTGTTTTTTTGTCTTTTTCGTGACCGGCACTCAGCCAGTGAGTGCACCGGCCATTCCTATATAGGATCCGAACCCGCGGCGGGAGCGTTACCGCGCTCCCAGCGCCGCACTCTCCCGAGTGCGCCACGGGCTCGGCCCCAGGTTGATGTTTTTTAAGAAGGCTGTACATTTTGAGGATAGGGTCTTGTGCAGTGCTGGGTGCTCACCTCTCCTTCCCCCACCCCCAGTCCCCATTCTGGGTTAGATCCACACCCCACTGAGGAACCGTCCCTGCATTTAGATTTCCAAGTGACACAATGTGGAAGATGTGCTAAATGCACATGTTATTTCTACATAATGCTTATCCTCAACCTTGTTGCTTGCCTTACTCTGCTCAGGAGGGTTGAGCCCCACAGAAACAAGGCTCTCCTTTCCCCTTTATCTCTCTTCTTAAAGTCTAGAGCCAGTCCTAAGCAGTCGGCTCCGGCTTCCTTCAGAAGGAGAACAGAAAAGAGAAAAGTGGAGAAAAAAAAGTAGAGTCTTTTCCACTCCCAAATGTTGCAGATTTTTCCAATTTGCTTCCCTTCTCCCCTCCTGTTCAGTGATACCTGGAGGTGGAGGCAGGAGGTCAAGGTGAATGCAGCTGAGAGGGGACCTCTTGGATTCCGGAATCAGAACAGGTTCAAATCCTCATTTAGGCCATTTTTCAGTATTTTGACTTTGGATAGGTTTACTTATTGAAGTGTCTTTATTTCTAAAATGGGAGATAACAGCATAGGCTTAGATGTAAAAAATAGTACATTTACCAGGTATTCAGTAAACGACACCTTTCATTATTATCATTTCGGCATCATGTTGCCTCTACTCAGAGTTGGCTATTGTTCTGGCGTGTGTGTGTGTGTGTGTGTGTGTGTGTGTGTGTGTGTGTGTGTGCGTGTGTGTGTGTCTATTGTTCTGGCAGGTGTGTGTGTGTGTGTGTCTGTGTGTCTCTATTGTTCTGGCGGGTGTGTGTGTGTCTGTGTGTGTGGTGTTCTTTCCTCTCCAGGCCTGGTGACCAAAAGTCACACTCGTGAATAAGTCCAAACGTGCATTTCCAAGGCGAATACAGCATAATGTCAAAGAAGAGGTGGAGATGTTGGGGGTAGGGGGTTTGCAGAAAAATCCCTGCAGACCAGTGGCTGTACCACCCTTTGATAATGGTATATAGCTATCCTGACTCCCAGGCATATCCCCCCCACCTCCAGACTCTCTTCCCAGTTAACACTGCCCAGAGAGATGCCCAAATGGGAAGCATGCAGACACTCATTCTGTCTCTCCTCTTAAGCCATTTAAACCATAACGTTAATGTAAACATTGTACATTTTATGATTAAATAAAAATTATGTAACGTCCCTGAGTGGATATGCCATGCACTTATGGTTCAATGATTGGGTGCTTACTTTCATATATTGCCCCATATAACAAAGCAGCAATCAGAACAGTACGATAACCCTTCCCAATTTTTAGCCGTCTAATCCACACATTGCAGCCCAGAAAATCTGAATGTATGAGTAAATTCTTCCCAACAAAGGCAAGAAACAAGCCTTTGTAGTCGGGGATAGGAACCAACATTGACTGAAGTCTCCCACGTGCCAGGCAATTTCACATACCTTCATCTTAGTTAAGTGGCCTCAGTTTAGGCCCTGTTCCCAACAAAACCCGACGGCATTGTAAAAATAAAACAAGGATAGTTGATGAGCTGTGTTTACTTACTTGTCTCTACCTCACATTATCCTCCTAGAAACTCAAAACAATCTGCAGCTAATTCGACATTAAAATAGCCCTGGGGCCCCCAAGACTTATTTCAGGGCTTCAATCAAGGTCACCACCAAGTCCTCGGCAAAGCCCAAAATAGAAGTGAACACTCCCAAATCAAGGCCCAACTTCTTTTAAACATAAAAAAAAAAAAAAAAAAAATAGCCACCCCTCCGCCCCGAGAGGCGGGGACAGCCTCAGAGCACCCGGGGGGCGCGGCCGTGTCCCCCACCCCCGTCCCCACCTGCGGGCCCGCGGGGACCGGCCGGGACGGGGCGCGCCGCCACACACACACCTCTCATCCCAGCGATAGGCGCCGTCCTCCCCGACCTGGGGGGAGGTGGAGGCGGCGGAGGAAGCGAAAGGGCATCGGAACGCGGAGCTCACGACGACGTCTCCCGCGACTCCCCAGCGCCCGCGTGAGGGGCGACCCTCGAGACTGAGCCCACACTCGCACGGGGCCGCGTCGGCCCGGGACCTCCTTCCCCGGCCGCCGATCTGCTTCCAGGGCAGAGGGAAGAGGCGGCGACGGGGCGAGGCGGGGGCTGCGGCGGGGGCGGGCGCCGAGGCGGAGGCGGGCGCGCGAGCATCCTACCGGCCGCACCGCGCCTAGCCGCGCCGAGGCCCAGCGGCCGTGCCCACGCCTTGCCGCCCGGCCGTCTGCTCCGCCGCCGCGCGCGGACACGCGTGTCCCCGCCGTGAACCGGAACCTCTTGCCGAGCCGCCGCCGCCGCCGCCGGGAACCGGGCGCCGACCGGGAAGCGCGGGGGGAGGCGGCCTGCGCGGCGCCGCCCGCCATGGCCGCGGCGGGGTGAGCTAGGCGCGGCGGCCTCAGTCGCGCAGACCCGAGCGCTCCTCCTTCGCCGACAGGCCCGCCGGGGCCGGGACGGGCGCGCGCGGAGGCCCAGGGGGAGCCGGGGCCGCCGCCCGCTCGTCGCCGCCGCCGCCGCCCATGGCGAGGCCCCGCCGCCGCCGCCGCTGCTGACCCGGCGGCCGGCCGCGGCTTCCGCCCCCTCCCGCGGCGGCGGGCGGGCCTCCCCTCCACGCCCCCGCCGTCCGCGCCCGGCACCCGCCCGCGCCCCGTGCCCGGGGACGGGGAGGAAAGCGAGAGCAGCCGGAGCCGGGGGGCCGCCGAAGATGGGGAACACTACCTCGTGCTGCGTGTCGTCCAGCCCCAAGCTCCGGAGGAATGCCCACTCCCGCTTGGAGTCCTACCGGCCCGACACCGACCTGAGCCGCGAGGACACAGGCTGCAACCTGCAGCACATCAGCGATCGGGAGAACATCGACGGTGAGCGCGGGCGGGTCCGGGGCGCGGGCGGCCCCGCCGAGCCCCTTCCCAGCAGCCCGCCGGCATCCGCGGGCTCTCACCGCACACCCGCGTTTCTCCGGCCGGGCTCCTTTTGCTTTCGCAGCCTGTCTCCGTAACCGGTGCATAGCGGGGTTTGCGTCCGCGTAACTGGGGCGCTCCGGGGCCCCGCAGCCCCCGAGCGGCCCCCTCGCTTGTACCCCAAAGTGAGCAACCGGGACACTTTGTCGTCCGAAGGCTCGGGAGCGCCGGGGACGAGTGTGTGTGTGTGTGTGTGTGTGTGTGTGTGTGTGTGTGTGTGTGTGTGTGTGTGTGTGTGTGTGTGTGTGTGTGTGTGTGTGTGTGTGTGTGTGTGTGTGTGTGTGTGTGTGTGTGTGTGTGTGTGTGTGTGTGTGTGTGTGTGTGTGTGTGTGTGTGTGTAGGTCGCGACGTGACACGAGCTGGCCCTTGTCCAGACGTGAACGGCCAGTGCTGGGGCGGGGGTGGCCTGAGAGCCCTGGGTTCCAGGCAGTGTCTGACATTAGCCTGAAGCCAAGTTATGCGTGAGAAAGGTGAGCGCGTTTGTCCTTAAAAAGCAAAGGGAATGGATGAGCTTTGGCGTAAATGAGGAGTGAATTACCGTTTTGGAATCAGGGTCTCAATCTGGAGTTGAAGAACCGGCTTGGCCTGAGTCAGTTTCCCGGGAACTTACAGATTGACCTCACTTGGCTGTCCTCCCACCCTCATTCCCTTTAAAAACCAAAACAATATTTAAGGGGAATAAAGGATTTTGGTGGTGGCAGTAGGTGTTGGAGTCCAATGATCTTCACCTGAGAATGCTTTTAAAAGATAATCACACAGCTTTGGATTAAGTCACCAGTTTTTGTATGGGCCTGAATTACGGTCCTAAGAATTTTTGATTGGTCTGGGTGACTTTTGATTTGGACTAGAGTTTGCTTAAAAAAATAAAAATAAAGGACTGATTACTGCACGTAGTAATGTTTTATTTTATTGGTGTTGCAGTATCATTATTACTGTTTATCAGTAAGTTCTGGGGCCTAATTGTACAGAGGAGTAGTTTATGTATCATACTTAAAATACAGTTTACATCATTTTCAACTTAAAAAGCTTTGAAACTGGAAATATAGTTTTATGACAACTTCATTTTTCTTTTCTTAACCCCATAATCTTCTCACAGTGTGGTTGATCTGAAAAAGTTTTTTGTGTGGATGAATTCACACAACTCTGTGATAATCCTTTGTTTTTGACTTTAGGATGAAACATTCCCACTAATGTGGAAAGCACTATTTAAACTCTGCTAAAGGCAAGATTTTTCTCATTGTTTGGCTTCCTTTAATTTCTTCTAAATAGTAATTTCATGTTTTTAGTACAGAAACTTAAATGAGTACCATACAATATCTGGTCTACAGTAGGTGCTGAGTAAATTATGGTTCCATATAACATTTCTAGAGTTGTTATTTTAGACTTCAGTGATCTTAACGTACTGTTTAGATGTCTTTGAACTACAGTCTTACTTTGTTTTAAATTTATGCATTTAAAGGCTTCTAGAAGAAAATTAAGGCCAGATCTGTTTTGATCACTACTATAGCCCCAAGCACCTGAAAGAAACGTTTAGCATATATAAAAGATTCAATAAATATTGTGCTTTAAAGGGATGAATGAATGAATGAGTTTATTATAGAAAGCCGCTACCCAGTTTTATACGATGTTGACAGGCAAAAACATTTGGAAATAATTTCTCCTTTATGTTGTGCATTAATATCTCATGGAGCTTTATGTTTTCCATGATGGATTAAAAAAAAGAGAGAGAGAAATGGAAAGAAGAGTCACATTTCTTAGAGCCAGGCTGCATACCATTGTTATAGACTATAGCAAGGAAACTGGAGAAAAAAAAGTAATTGTAACCAGCTATTTGGCTCTTAAGGCTTAGAAGAATTTTTATGGAGAACAATGGAATAGTATTGTGTGTTTTTTCATTTGAAAGAAACCTAAGTTTCAGTCATCAAGCATTTTTGAGACCACCAACTCTTGTTTTGCAGATTCAGCATAGAGACAGTATAGCATATGATAAGAGGGTTTCTAATCTAGGCTATAGTGTCCTCTCCCCACAGAACCTTTGTATGATGCTAGTTTAAACTCAGAAATACTCATTTACCATTTAAACAATGTTCTCTGTGTCTCCCAGATTCAGTAAATAATACTTCTAGGATTTACCTAACCAGGGGTTCTCAACATTGGTTTTAGTTAGATCAGATATCTAAGGCTGGGTGTTGGCATTAATGTGTTAATATTTAAAGCTCCCCAGGTAATTCTAAGATATAGTAGGCTTGAGGATTGCTGGCTAGATAAATCTTGAAAGTGTTACCTGCTATTCAGGGACATTTATGGTAGAAATTCATCTAGTATCAGAGGCTGGGAAAAGAGAACAGATTTGTTTAAGTTAAATAGTGTATATACATGTACTATGCTAGTACATCTGTATATACCTATCGATATCTATATATATTTGAACATCTGTGTTACATTGTTATATTATTAGTAAACATTTTAAAACTACATCTTAAGTATTCTTAATTCAAGTGTATATCAAAAGCTAAAGTGATCAAGTACCATCTTATATCCTGAAAATATCCCAGACAACTAGTATTGAAAGGTTCAGAGAAGTTCATGGATCTTCGATGATAGATCAGTTTCTGTAAATCGCAGAGATATAACGTACGTATCCGTGTTTTCCCCATACTGCCCCCAAACACGTAAGGGGTAGTAATATAGTTAAGGTAGTTAGGCTTCCGTGACACTTACTGGCAACTTGCTGTGTCTTTGTACTCAATGTACCTTAGTGTTAGGTTATTCGTGTTTTCGAAATTTGTATTAGACTCATCCACTCCCCCAGTTTTATTTCTCATAAAATCATTCAGAAATTGAGAAGTAACAAAATCAATTAACAACAATGATAGTAGTAATTGCAACGCCTATATATTTCTTACTCTGGGCCAGATGCTGCCCTAAGTGCTTGGCTCACGATAATCCTATGGATATTTTTACCTTAAAAAAAAATGGATATTTTTACCTTAAAAGAATGAGCATAGACAGAAGAAATGACTTGCCCAAAGTTACAAAGCCAGTAAAGGGCAAATGGGAACTTTCCATTATTGCTTGACTAGCCGTCCAGTGTTGTAGTCTTGGGTTGACTGCTGTGATAGTGTGTCTGTTGTCATTGCGGTCATATCCATAGTTTCTCATAGAAGAAACTTCATCTGTCTGCACCAGTTATTCAGTCTAGACTTCATGATTAGAGGATTTCTGTGGAAGGAGAAAAGGAGGGGTGGAGTAAAGAGAATTTAAAATGTGATGAGCCCCAATAAATGGGATACCTGTAACACCTATACTGTAGTGTCAGTTTGGGGTTTTGCCTCAAAACAATTGATGGCAACGTCAGCCTTTATAGCTTACCTGTTGTCTTTACCAACTCGATTTCTCCCTCATCCCATATCCAGTCTGCTAGGAAAGCATGGCTCTTTACCTTCAAAATATACCCAGAATCTGAGCACTTCTCAGAACCTCTCCTGCTGCTCTTCTGAAGATCTAAGTAGCTGTTGTCTCTGCCAGCCTACCTGGTCTCCCTGCTTCTGCCTTTGCCCCCGACAGTGTGTTCTCAACACAGCGCTGTGGTCAAGACTCTTTTTAAAACTTTTAATATATCTTCTGCTCAAAAACTGCAGTGACTCCTTGTTTCCCATTGAGTAAAAGCTGTTCCCTTGCAATGGACTCCCAGGGCCTTTTGTGATCTCCCTGCCCTCCAAACTCACTCCATCACTTGCTCATTCTAGCTACACTGGCCTCTTTCTGAGCTGTTCCTTGAACACGCCCAGACACACTCCCACTCCAGGGCCTTTGCTCTACCCCTCTGCCTGAAATGTTCTCCATGTATCCTTTGGCTAACTCCCTCACCGTATTCCGTCTTGGTTCAAGCCTCACTTTTTCAGCGAGGCTTTCCTAATCACCTCATTTAACATCCCTCCTGCTGCTCTGCCAGCAGTCCACATATGCATTCCCTGTTTCTTTATTCTATGTCATCATATAATACACTTTATAAGTATATACACATATAATAACTACTCCCACCTACTAGCTTGTAAGTTCCAACAGGACATTTTTTGTTTTGTTCACTGATGTGACCCAAGTGCCTAGAATAGTGCCTGATTCCTTGAAGATGCTCTATCAAATATGCGTTGAATGAATGAATGTAGCCACAGTCGTTTAAGGACATCTGAGTCAGAACATCATCACATATGTTTATTGGGTGAGGGATATAGAAGAGAAAGAGGGAATGAACAGGACTTGAAATCATAAAAGCAGAGTGGGTGTCAAACATTTTGGCTTTGTTTGTGTCTTAACTTGAGGGGTAGCAGATAGGGTTAAGTCCTGAAATGAAACTTAGAAAGTTTTATGTTTTAAAGCATAACAAAAGAAAAAAACCCTCCCCAATGGAAAGGAAACCATGGCTAATGGCCATCTGTTTAGCAATGTGATATGTTTAGTCTGTTTTCCTTGTCTGTTCCAATGAATGATGTTAGCTGTGGCCTTACATCCTTGGGATCAAAATGAGGCTCAAGTGCTTAATTAACCAAAAAGTACTAGGTGAACATATGTGATTATGAACATAGCCACTCCTGTTCATTGTCTTGTTTTAAATGTGATGTGTGTTACAGGATATACAGCAAACAGTATTTGAACTTTCTGTAGCCAGAGAAGCTAGAAGCCTGAGGGACTCATCCTAAGGACCAGAAGGATAACTAGAAAAAGTATAACTGCTGTTAGAAGGGTGGGGAGACAAAAGAGCGATGAAAAATCTAAGGACCTGTTGTCATCTTGAATTATTGCTCTTGTTTCTTTGGGTATCTGTGACCTATTTAACCTCATCTCTTCGGCCGTTTTTTTTTCTTGAGTCTCAATCCGACATTGACATTACCAGCCCTGGTGGGCACGACCATGCCTGTGGACATTTATTCCAGGCTAAGCTCTGTTATTCTCACTGCCTGCGAGGTGCGGGACGCTGCTCCACCCAAGCACGGGCTGACTGCATATTAGCCGTTCTCCACAGCACTGAGGGTGACTCCGTGACTTCTCTATCTTGACTTGACTTATTTCTTTAATTTAGAATCAGGGAGTCATTTGCTCCCACACCTCCATTTTATGGATAAGAAAACTGAATCTCAGAGAGGTGCAGTGTCTTGTCCAGGCCATGCAGATCATAGACGCTGGTAGTAGATTTGCTCCATATTAACATTGGGCCAAGAACTGTGCTAATCTGTTGACCCGTATTATCTTTCTTAATCTCCACATCACTCTCCCCATTCTACAGGCAGAGAAACAGAGCCTTCCAGGTTAAGAGTTTTGCTCAGGGTTCCATGGCATGTTAGTGGCCGTTGGTATTCAATCTGTCATCATTTTCTAGAGCTCCATGCCTCAACTGCCCTGTGACAGCTAATTAAGGAGTGATCCATGTCTAGAATCCAAACCTGCTGGTGTCTGGTCCACTCCCACTTTGTTTTAAGAGATTTATAATCATTGTCTGTATGCTTTTCGTTAGCAATACTTTGTGATTAGGATTTTTACTTTCCTGCTTTTTGAGAGGAGTGAAGATTAAATAATTTTATGGAGTGGTAGGTTTTCTCATCCTCTTCAAAGCTTACTATTTCTCATCTTAAGGAGGTGACTGCTTTTACGTTTCTGGCTAGATGAAACTAAGACAAAGATTGAATTCATTCCTATCCAGGAAGGGGCAGAACCAAAGGAAAAAAATAATGAGAAGCAGGACATGTGAGTGGCTTTGAAATTCTCTTTTAATTACACAGGGTCAGAGATTTAGCTCCAAGTGTGTCATGTTAGACAGTGTTTGGTATTTTTCACAAGAGGGCTATTGACAATATCATGCTTGTCATATTTCAAAGTACGAATCCTTTCATGATTCAACATTTAGGCAAAACGGGTAAGTCCTCAGCAGTAACAGTTGACGTAAGCCCCTCGTCTACTTTCAGTATCATTTTCAGTTCGTAGCTGGAAGAAGAAGAGAGTTCACTTCCCCTACAGCATTTCTCATCATCTTGAAATGTTGAGAAGTTTGTTGTTGGGAGTCTTGATCAGGAGACCATCTCTACTCTGTGCTCTGAGGCTAGCATTATTCGATCCTATCTTTCCTGAAGAATGAAGGACAGGCTCAGGAAGCATAAATTCAGAAGAAGGCTCTTCTCAGGGGGTTTACAGGGCATGCTCCTGGCTCTGTGGAGTGAGGTAGGGGGGCAAAGAGCCGGAGCCTAATAATTGGAAGACCCACATTCCACATGTGGCTCCCCTGTTACTGTGGGGCCTCATTCTGCTGAGCCTCACTTTCCTCTTCTGCTTAAAAAAAAGTGCTAAGAAATACTGTCTTGCCTTACATCCTGAGGTACTACTGTAAGGATCAAAATGCGGCCAAATGCTTAATAAACTAAACAGCACAAGATGGGCATATGTCATTGTGAGCATGACACTCATATTGATATTCTTGTATTGAACATGAAGTGTGCCCCAAGATCTACACCAATTGTGTTTAAACTTTCCATAGCCGGAGAAGCTAGAAACCTGAGGGGCCTATTCTAACAAAGACATCAGTGTAGTATTCAAGGCAGTACTGAAGCATAACTGGAATTTTAGAGCTGAGTAGGGTGAGGTTATATAGAGCTCTGTGACCTTTAATGGGAAGTTTGCTGGTTGTAGAATTTGGAATAGAAATAGTTCTCTTTCTAGCATTGCTCTTCTGGGTTGCATGCAGCAAGCATTGAGGTGAATATTTGAAAACATAGCTCTTGGGATAGCGGAGCCCACCCAGGTGGTCTGCTGACTCTGTCCTGGGAGCCACATTCCTGGGGATGTCAGCATGCATCCTTAGATGGAAGCTGAAGCCAGGGATTTTTTTTTTTTTAATTCTTCAAAGAATAGGGTTTTGAAGCATGCATAAATATGTTTTATTATATTACAGTACTGCTTTCAATAAAGGAGAGTTGGTGGACTGAAAAAATAAGCTCAAGCAGCCCTGAGCAGGTTGCTGGGGGCTGTTTGTATCCATTTCTTCTGGGAAAGAGTCTAATTGGCTAGATCCACGGTTGCCATTAGATATATTAGATTTCATGTGTCTTCTGATATCTAACCCACCTTTCCTTTCTTTTTCTTGGCTACTTAATGCTGTTGCTATGGCTCTCTTTCTTTATTTCTTTTCATGCTTCTTTTGCTGTCTGGCAACACATAAGTTGGCAGATCCCTTAGATGAGCAAGATTTTGCATGGAAAGTCTCTTGGTGCTTCTGACAAGAGAGGTCATTTCAGGAGTAGTCACCTCCAAACTACCACTGTCCTAGCAGCTGTTGGGTTGGCAGAAAGGTTCCTTTTTAAATACAGAAGTAGAAAGCCTTGAAGTCTTTTTCTTCACCTTTGTCAGAATATCGATATTCTGTACATTAGTTTTGACTAGTGTATAGTTTTGTAAGGAAACTTTTTGTTTTTTAGTATGGCTTTAAAATTGGAGAGCCAGTTTCATAAAGGAAGTTCTAAAATACATGGGGAACGGTAACATCTCTGGGCTAAATGTCTAGTCTCCCACAATTTTATTACTTTGATTAAAAATAATCTCAACCTGGTTTCATTGCTCTATAGGCACATTACCTGGAATATGTAATTTTCATTTCTGGGTCATTATTTTGTGATCTTTATCCCCTACTCTAGATAGATAGTGGGTCTTCATTGGGTATGATAGATGGTGAATGCCGTGCACAGCAGAGATGTATCAGCATCTGTAGACATGTCAGCTGGCTCCTGGTACTGAGAGAAGTACAGCTGGGATACACTAAAGATAATTGTTAGCAACTACAATTACATCTGTGCCAGTTTGCTTTGCGAGCCTTGCTTAGTTGGGTGGTGAGATGCAAGTCACTTCTATTTTGGACACCTCTGATTATAGACCTGGTTCTGTGAAGGATGAAGAGGAACTACTCTGCATGGGAATTCATATGTGATATAGCTGTATGTTGCAAAACTGAGTGTAGTGCTGAAAACATTTTATAAACAAGTTCTTTACTTTGGATCGATGCTTCTGTTCTGGGTGGACAAAAGGTGAAAAGAGAAGTTATTAAAGATATTTTGTTTATATTGGTAAACTTGACTCACTGCAAATTTAACAATAATCAGAGGAATTAGTGCATGGATGGGTAGGATATGAGGTCTGTGTTATGCCTTTCAAGAAAAGATTTCTCTCCAAATTTAGAATTCTGTCGTTAATGATTGCAGGTTTTCAGGATTTTAAATGACATTCAGGATTTTAATTGATAACTGCTATTCTAGCAAGAGTAATTATAATTATCCTTTAAATTATCTCTGGTTCTTGTAATAGGTTTATAGATGTGGATCTAGGATTTGTGTAGTTGCTTAAAAGTCCAGGTTTTAGGGCTTCCTGTCTGTGTACTCTGCCAAAGTCTAGGATGAGAAATGAAGTCATGATACTGTGTTTAATCTAGTTATAGAAATTTCACATTTGTTAATTCATGAAGATTACTTTCATTTATAGTGAATTTTTTTTTTTTGCCAGTTTATATGGATAATCTTATTTTTCTACAGCATTTTCCCCTCAAGCTATGTGTAAGTGATGGATTGTTATTTTAATATGTAGTTACTTTAATGTAGTAGTGTTATCTTACTTGAAAAGCATTGGTGAATAGTCTGAATAGCCAGTGCCAAGGAAACAAAGTCACTGGTCAGGCCTGGCTACCTGGCTAGAAGTTCTGCAAACCACTGACAAACTGACAAGACATAAAAACATGAGGAGATTGAGGAACTTGGTCTTAGACATTGACTTAACTGTGTTTTTAGTGACAGAATAACAAACCAGGTTAGGATTGTGATACCCATTTCTTTCCAAGCCTTGGGAGAGCATGAATTAGGAGAGCTGTTATCTACCCACTAGCACAAGGTTTACCAGTGTCTTCATGAGGAGTGCTAAATCAAGAGGGCACAGTACATTTGCAGATTCCTACACACGGAGAGCTGAGAGGTCACAACACAGTTGTTTGTCGTCTTATTCCCCCTTCTTTTGAATTTTTAATTGCTAAGTTGGATTTTTTGAAAATGCAACTTACTCTTGTGTCCAGAATATTTTATAAGACACCATTGGGGCAGGAATAGAAGGAGAGAATGAAGGGGATTAAGGGTAGGGGTACTTGGCTGAAATGAAAGTCAGAGAGAAGAGATCATGTAGATGGGTGAGCTTGGAAGGCAGCCTGCTATATGATAGCCAGCTGCGTCCACTCTGTTCACAGATGCAGGATGGTTTAATGCAGCTGTGTCCTTACCACCTAGTCTTCTGTGTCCTCAGAGTGCATTTGTGTCTTTACTGTGGACAGGGAAGGTCTATAGTCAAGACGTTGAATGAGTGCCTTTCCCCTGTGATGTATGTCTGACTTTAACATGGTTTGAAACATAGTGTTAAACTACAATGTTGATGTCCACTAAAGAAGGACAGTCTGTAAACTGACTGTATACTTTTTAGTGTTTTATTCCCCAAACTAATTTTCATAAATGGGTTTCTGTCTTGATTAGTCATATTCACATATGAAAGTGTATTTGCTGAGTCTAGCCTTTAGGTGTGAAATTCAGGAACACTTTCAATAAAGCAGGAGTTGTTAATGAAACTGTGGTAGGGTTCTCAACATCAACACTATTGACATTTTGGGTGAGATAATTCTTTGTTGGTGTTAATGGGGGCTGCCCTGTCAATTGTAGGGTATTTAGCTGCATCCCACTTTTACCACTCGATGCCAGAGGCAGTAGCAGCACCAAACCCCCTTCCTCAGGTCATGACAATAAAAAATGTTTCCAGACTTTGCCAAATGAAATTTCCCCTAAGGGGACAACTCCTCTCCCTGCCTTTAGAATCAATGAGCTATAGGCACTAGGATTTAAGATGAAAGAGAAACTTAGTAGGGTAACTTCCTAATGGTTCTGCCTTCTTTGCTTTTGTCACTTTCACACGTTCAAGGCCTCAGGGAGGACTTCACAGATTCTAAGTTGCACAACTCCAGGGGGCGCCATTAACTTCAGACTTTGATGTGAGTGATGCCCCACTCCTCCTCCAGTTTTGCAAAGGGCTGCATTGTTCATTTTAACTCATTAGAACTAACATCTTGTTCTAAGATGGTGCTCTGCGTGGTATTATTGACAGAATGGACATTGTCCATAGTTCTGACAGTGGATGGTGGGATAGCTTCTAGTGAATACTTGGAAGTTGTATAATCTCTTTAACTCAGTTTCATAATCCACTTAAACCTTCTCCTTTTTCATCTTTTATTATTTTTCCTTTTTGGTGTAGTATATCATACTGAAAGCATGATAAATTTTTCTTCTTTTAGCCAGAAGTTTTATTTTTTATTTCAGTTTTAAAATCAGCTAGTTCTGTGTTTTCCATATTTTGTTAGTACTCACAGTGGACTTTCCTTTTGAGAGTCTGTTCCAATGAGGAATATAAAAATGGAATGACTGATAAGAGTCTGTAAAGCTCTGATCTGACTACATTTTCTGACAGTTCATATCTTTGGCTTGGTTTGAGTGCTCAGTGGAATTTTGTGTCTTTGTGGACCTTTTGGAATCTCATCAACTGCAGCATGATGACCTGCCTCCTAGGGCAGGTGGATAATAGAATGGATATTTGATTTAGGGGTCTGATATTCAAGGATATCCTTAGTAGAAAACTGTGGGGTGTGTAGGGGGGAACTCTCGTGTTGCATCTGTGTGGAAACATTGCACTCTTAAGAAAGAAATAGTTAGGGATGAGCCCATTTAAATTATTTGATTTCAAGAGTTAGTTTCTTTACAAAAGCACACTGCTGCTGGATTGAGAAATGTCAGTGTGTGTTTCTTATAACAGTGCTTTAGAAATTCAAGTCTGGATTTGCAGCTTGCCTAGGTGAAGGAAGCTCTGAAGAATGTGGTGATATGGTATTCCTGACAATTCAGCATTGACTCAGAATATTTGAACCGAAAGTGTCAGTCCCTTAGAAGTAATCGTGTTTATAAATATTCAGACGGAAGTGATTCTTGAAGTTGAAGATGTTTTCCAAAAGCCTGAGGTTTAAAAATGTATAGTCAATTCCTGCTATTCCCACATAGCACAAACCATTAGTTAGGAAAGTTATCATTATAAAAGCACAGCTATTCGTTAAAGAGGTGGTTTTCAACACCTCTGTTACAGAGTGCACAGGGAAATTGGGTTGCTGGCGCCATTGCTAGAGGATTAAATATGCCCCTGGTAGAAAGATGAGAAGACCAAGGTAGAGGCACTTGACTGTCCGGGCCTGTCAGTGTGTGCAGAACCAATTAGGAACATTATTTGGAGTTATGAGAACGAACCTCTCCTTGTTCGTTTGACACATCTGGAAGTGACAGGGAAGATGAACTCTTCAGATCAAGTCAGACCACGCAGAAGCAGCTAAACTTTGGCTATTTTCTCAGTATTCTTTTTGTATGGTGAGGTCTTCTAAAGTGACCTTAAGTATTATTTTTAGAGTGAATCTGAAGTTTAGACAAGCCTAGTTTATGCCTGATTCCATGAAATATGAGGTCTCTCAGGGAAGGTTTAGCTTTACCCAAGTTAAACATATTCTTTAGTTCTTTCATCTGTTTTTCAAATGCATATAATCTAGAAAGTCTGTACAAAATGAAAATATGACAAAATATATTTTATGCAACTTACATAGTGGGTGCTTAGCAGTTTGTGGGGACCAGGGATGTAATCCTAAAACAAGGGAAATTATGATTATGGAGTATTTTAAGTATTTTTATGTTAAGCATAAAAATCCATTGGAACAAGATTAACAAAAGTGCTTCTTATTAGGCACCCTTACAGGACCTCTTTATTAGGGAATTTTATCTTTCTAACTACCTATCTATCTGTCTAGATCTATCTATCATATTTATAATGAGCTTGAAATCATATTCTGTTAATAAGACTGGTGCTTCTTTTCAATGTCTTCAGCCTAATAAACTGTGGAGCCATATCTCATTATATAGTTTGGTGGTTCAGTTTAACCATTTCATGATGGAAGCGATTGCTGAGATCCAAGTTAGCCATGTTGTTTTCTTTGCTTCTGAGTGTGTAAATGATTAATCCAATTTTCAAGTATTATTTTAAGATCATTGGTATGTAATGTTTTTGCCTTCAGTTCACTTGTTTTATTCCACTGAAATCCTTACCTGGAACACATGTCTCTTGTTACAATTTTTTTTTTTTTCTTTTAAATTTGGAATGACTGTTAATGCCAATGGTGGGGTCAGTAAAAAAAACTGATCGAAAAGCTATATTAAAATAGTTTTTTTCAGAGTTTAAAAATGGTGATAATTCTTCAGTTTAAAATGCTTGCTATAGATGAAGAGGTTACATAAGCAAAATGCTAGTACTGTAAGGAACTAGACAAGCTGAGAAGTTAGTGGAGTTCCTTTCCTTTTAAACTAATCTTTCTAGCAAGTGGTAAGGTCCCCTGTGTAAACATGTTTTTAGAATGTGTTCTCTTCAGCCACAGAGAAGAAGGTGTTGGAGAGAAAATGGAATTCAGTAGGCAAGTGTTGGCTGAGAAAGAATTACCAGTGCCCGTGATGAATAGGCTTAGAGCAACTGCCATTGTAGGTGGTCTACAGATATGCTAGCCTTGAGGAGGGGGACGTTTTCCAGAAGTGTGAGAATTTGTTGCCTCCTATGGGAGTTCTAGATTCAGTTCTTCAGTAGGTCAGCAAACATTGGTCAGTCCAAGTACAGTGTCCCAGGCTCCTTGCTGGGTGCTGGGAATACAAAGATCAATTGTATTCCCAGCACCTTGCCTTTAAGGACCAAGTGATCTGTTAGTGGAGACAGATACAAATAAGTGATTACAATACTGTGTATAGAGGTAGAAGGGAAGCCGGAGTAATTAGTTGTGCCCTGTGTGGTGAGGGGGTATGGTCAGGGAAAGTTTTCAAGGAGGGTCTGGTGGTCAAGAGGCAGGTAGGGGTGCCACAAGAGGCAGAGGGGAAAGCTGCTTCTGAAAGATCCTGTCTGGACAATGATGTAGGTTTGTTTTGAAGTCAGTAGGTAGTTTAGTTGAACTTGTCAGTGGCTTGGTCCCAAACATTTTATTTAATGAATTATGGTCATTATGAAGGGCATTTGTTGAAAAAGAGATTTCATAATGATGGATGTGCATCGGAGAGCAGTTTCTTATATATTTTGTGTGCACTCTGTTCTGGAAAATGATCACTCGGAGTTGTAATGTGGAAGACAGAATAGATATCTTCAGAACTGTACAAAGAATATGCTGTTTTTATTCAGTGTGATAAAATAGCCTTTATGGAATCACAGAATGTTCATACCATCAAGGACCATAGAGGTCCTCACTTTACAGCTAGGACAGCTGAGCTCTTAGAAGGAGTTGCTTTTCAGCATCACATAGCTAGTTTGTGGCAGTTCTCAGTCTGAGAGTAAGTCTCTTGATATTGGGGTCAGAGGCTTTTACTGCAACATCCTGCGCCTCTTTTAAACCAGTTCTTACAACAAGGTTAAATATTCCCATGAAGATATTGACCCATTTATGTGATGTTAAGAGTAAGATATAATTGAGTAAGAATTATATCTTAGAGAATTGTGTTAGTTATCAAGCTGTGTAACAAATTACCCCAACATTTAGTTGTCTAAAACAACAACATTTATTATCTCTCAGTTTTTGTGGGTTGGACTCTGGTCACGGCTTAGCCGGACTTGGGATGTCCCTTGACATTGCAGTCAAGCCTTTGGTTAGAGCTATAGTCAGCTCAAGTCTCAACTAGGGGACTGCTTGCAGCCCACTTCCTTGGCTGTGACAGGCATCAGGTACTCACTGACTTGCTGGCTGGAGACATTATTCCTTGCCACATTGGCTTCTCCATAGGGCAGCTCACAAGGTAGCTGGCTTCCCCCAGACCAAGAGATCCAAGAGAGAGCATGAGAGACCCTAAGATGGAAGCCACAGTCTTTTTATAACCTAAACTCAAAAGTGACATTCCATCACCGCTGTCTGTGAGAATCAAGTCACTAAAGTCCAACCCACACTCAAGGAGATGGTATTATTCAAGAGTGAGAATACCAGGAGATATATTGGGGGCCATTTTGGAGGCTGCCCGTTACTAGCGTTAATTAAGATCCTGAAGGTTGTATGTAGCAGAAATTCCCTAATATTGACTCCAGCAAAATGGGTGGAGAGGGGGTGAGAGAAAAATTATTATGTATGAGGATTTTTCACGGAGATCAAGGGTGAGGCATATGACTGAATCTCATGAGAAATTGGAGTTGGGAGTTAGACAGCCTGTAGGAACTGAGGCAGCTATCTGCTTCAGTATCTGAATTTAAAATTCTCTTATCAGTCTTAGTCTTACTGTTCTCTGTGTCTCACATTTATTTTTCTGTAAATCTTTATTCTTTATAAACTAACTTTCTTTCTTTTTGTCCATACATGGTAGAAAATGGCTGTCCCAATGTCCTCTCTTCTAGGACCACAAAAGACCAACTAGAATCTCCGTGTTCCAGGAGAGAGGATTGAGTTGACTCAGCCCAGCTAATGGGATGGCTCCCCCTGCGGAAGGTGTCCAGTCAGCTGTGGCAGGGTCAAGGTTGAGGTCAGGGGATGGATAAAGGGAGTGAGGGTGGAGGGGCCAGTGGGTGGTGGGGGAAGCACATTTCAGAGAAGAGCACTTGAAAATAATTTTCTCAAATAGGTATTTTTTAAAATCCATACTTGATTTTTCTTAAGGGATTCCCAAGTATAGTGCTAAAATAAATTAATTTGGGTAAAACTGAAGTTGGGGATAGGTTAAGCAAACACTTTTGAAAAGAGAAGCTTAGTGGAAGAGCAAGGTTATCTATATTAAGAAATTTTTTTAAAAGTCTTGGAGACTTTGAACATAAAAACTAGAAAACTTATTGGTTATTGTAATTACTGTTTCTCTCTTTCTTACGTTGCCCTTTATAAATCCCAAGTTTACCTACTTTTATTTTTTAATGTTCTTATGCTGTGAACATCTGTCAGCTTTCCCATCTTAGATTATTTTTTTTTAGTAGCTTATGTAACTTGAAATGAAATTAACATTTCTGTTCTAAAACTGCCCGTTTAGTGTCTTCATGGGGTTTGCTTTTGGCTTTGATTGATTTCGGTAAATTACAAAGATGCAGAAAAGGTTTTTATTGACATTTTTGCATGCTTGTTTACTTCCATCATATTTTTAAATGACACACAGTCTGCCTTAGCAGCAAGAAATTTTGTATTACAAAGATAGAAACTCAACCCAATTAATGGGATGCCTTTCCTGAAAGCCTTTCCTGGAGGTCCTTTTCTTTTTGCTTTGTAGATAAGTCAGAAGATTAATCCTGTAAAACCTAAAGAGTCCACCAGTTGCGTGTAGTTGGCTAGTTGTGATTTTGGTTCTTGGAGTTTGACTACAGAAATTCAATGGTAGCAGCAATTAAAGCAGATTAGTATGTGGTAATTACTTAACTTTGTACATCTTAAGATTTTTTATTGGCCAAAATCCAGTTTTAAAAGTTGAGATTGACCGAGTGGACTGGGAATTGCTGGGTGGTGGATAGCTTGGTTAACAGCCCTCCAGGAACCCTGCATGGGGGAGGCAGGTGGTGTACATGGGCGGGGGAAGCAAGGCAGTGGCATTGGGAAGGTGATGTGATTAGAAGAGTGCATCTGACTGTGGCCGGGCCTGTGGGTTTCAGCAAGGTTTGCTGGGTGGTGCTTCTTTGGACAAAAATCTACTCCCACTACTTACTCACACATTACTCCACTTTTATGGATTTAGGTTGATGATAATGCTGCTGTTTAGAAAACTGGTAGGGAAATGTATTGCAGTTGCAGAGATCTCTGGGAAGATGCAATATGTTTCTGTAGCGTCCTAATATTAATTGCTTCCTGTGATCCATTCTCTGCAGTCTGTTCTTTCTTATACTCCTGTCTCTCTCCCTTTAACAAACGTGGAGTTGATCATGTCGCTGCCCTGCATATAACCCCTACTATGTTTCTACTTGGTTAGAGTAAAACATGAACTCCTCCCAATGGCTCACAGTTGTTACTGTTTGTCTCCTGCCTGTCCTGCAAACCTCCTGTCTCATTTAGTGACTCCAGCCAAAAGGGCCTCCTTGGTGTTTCTCAGACTGTGTGCCTGCCCCTGTTTCAGGGTCTGTCCACATGTTATTCCTTCTGCCTTGCATGTTCTTCCCAAAGATCATTGGGCTGTGTCACCTTGTTAAGGGGTGTTTCCCTAAGAACACAATCCAGAGAGGGCAACCCACCCCCTCTCTGGTGGTAGAGGCCACCTCTGCTCCAGTCCCATCCTTCTCTATCACTTACCTTTATTATGCTAATATGATATTCACCACAGTCTGAAATTATCTAATTTCTTTGTCTGTTTCTTATGTGTCCTCCTGCTCCCCCAAATATAAACTCCATGAGGACAGTGGGGAATATGTCTGTCTTGCCCACTGTGATATCCCCAATCACCTACAACAGTGCTTGGCACATATAGGTGCTTAGTAAATATTTGAATGAACCTAGAGGTACTGCATTCATTTAACATCTAGCAAACATTTCTTTGTTTCTTGATCTTGGCATTTTTAAAGAACACAAGCCAGTTTTCTAAAATATCCTTCAATTTTGGTTTGTCTCATGTTTCCTCTTGATTAGATTCAGATTAGGCGTTTTTGGCAGGAATACCACAGAAGTGACGCATTGTATCAAGAGGCACTGGCATTGGGGATGTCAGCTTTGATCACTTGGTTAAGGGGTGGTATCTTTTAGGTTTCTTCAGTGTAATGTTGCTATTTTTCCCTTTGTAATTAATAAGTAACTTCTGGGGAGATTGACACTATGTAAATATCCTTTTTTTTTTTTTTTTGGCAGCTGGTCTGTGTGGGAATCTGATCCTATTTCTTAACAAGCTTTTACTCACTAGTTTTAGTAGCCATTGATGATTTTTTTTAACTCCTATATTTTTTAGTAGGCATTCTGTTGAAAGGAAGAGCTCTTCCTTCTCACCATTTATATATTTATCAGTATGGAGTCATGGGTTCTTATTTCATTCATTGAATTCCAATCTATTCTTTTTCTTTTCTTTTCTTTTCTTTTCTTTTTGTAGCTCAAATTGTCCCTAATTTAGCTGATGGGACTCTCTTCATACTGGTTTCTCTTTAAGCTGTGTTCTTTTGATATGTCCTCATAATTCCTTGAGCACTTCCTTAATTCTGGCAGAATATTTGCTTTTCAGAAATCATTTTTCTCTTGGTTTGGAAAAAATAGTGCTTTTTTCCCCCTTAAGAAATATGGATGTCATATTTTCCTTTGCAGACACCAGAGTAACATCTATAGTCAATCATGATGCCTGAAAATGTGACCTTAAGCAAGTCTCATCGATTTCTTTTTAAAACACATTATTTTGCTTGCTGTTTCTGTGAAATCAAAGAGCAACAGCTTACCTATTTGTAGCTCAGGGACAAAATAATGTCATGTGAGATGGTCACCAATATTTACTGAGTACTGCCAGTGTGTATAAAGCATTCTACCTGGAGCTGGAAAGAATTATAAAGGAAAGTAGCAGGGAAACACGTCTCTGCTCTCAGGGATGGTAGGATTTGGTGGAGGAAGACAAGATTATAGTACACATAAGAACAAATGAAGTTGAAAAGGTTAATCTTGGAAACAAACAGTCTCCTTTATTCTGCTCACATGTAAAGATTACCATTTAATTTGTAACAGTGATCTGTCTTGAGAACTCGGTGCCATTTGTGACTACTTGTTGAGCTCACATATAAGACAAGTCAAGGCCAAGGCCTAACTGATTTGATGTGTAAAAATACAATGAACCACTTTACTTACACAGACAAAGAAAAGAAGTATAAGGCAGTTTCTTGAAACCCTTGCCCAACACATCAACAAGGGTGACACTGAAGCAAAAGGGGCCAATGACAGCGTGCATCCTGGAATACCCTGCTGCCGAGGAGCCAGATCTAGGCCGTACGTGGTTTATGTTCTGGAGCTCTATTTGGGGGCTGGGTGGAGGAGTGCCCAGAAAACCCACTTCACCAGAACCCAGGAGGCAGTGAGAACCTGTCTCATGACAGCCAGCAGGGCGATAGGGAGGTGAGGGGGACTAGCAGCTTCTCCCTGCGCCTACCCCCACCCCCTTGTGTTCCAGGGCGATCATAAGGTGTTCGTCCAAGACAGAACAGCTGCAGTTCAAGCCTTGCCTTTGTGGCTTATTTAGATGAGTGCAGGGTTGCCAGGGTGCTATGGTCGAGCCATTCCCCTGCACTTTGGATTTGTAGTATGACTGATGTCTCCACAGAGAAATAAGTCATATTTCCTCTGCCTGCCACTCACCTGCTATTCTGCTTCCCACTGTCCTGTCCTACCTGTCTGCACATCTGTTCTCTAGCTAGCTATTGTGTGAATGAGGTTGTTCTTGGGGCCTTTTTTCTGTCTACCCTGTTCTTTGTCTCCGACCTGAACACGTAGGTGGATGGCATTTGTTTGAGAATCCTAAGTCAGGCTTTCCTTGTGTTCATCCAGAGCTGCTGGACTTCTGCAAACATTGCCTCATAGTACGTGGCGGTGTTTTTTTGTTTGTCTTAAAAAATTTTGTGGTAGAATATACATGACATAAAGTTTACCATTTTAGTAATGTTTAAGCATACAGTTCAGTGGCGCTGGGTACATTCACACTGCTGTGCGGCCGTCACCACCATCTTTCTCCAGAACTTTTTCATCTTCCCAAACTGAAACTCCATACTGAACTGTTAAACAGTAACTCCGCATTCCCTCATCCCCTAGCCCCTGACAACTGCCCTTCCTCATTTTGTCTCTGAATTTGACTACTCTAGGTACCTTATGTAAATGGAATCATAAACCATTTGTCTTTTTGTGGCTGGCTTATTGCACTTAGCACAGTGTCTCGATGGTTCACCCCTATTCCAGCATGTATCAGAATTTCCTCCCTTTGTAAAGCTGCATAATATTCATTTATGTATATGCCACATTTTGTATATCTATTCATCTGTTGATGGACATTTGGGTTGCTTCTACCTTTAGGCTATTGTGAGTAATGTTGCTATGAACAAGGATGTACAAACATTTGTTTGAGTCCCTGCTTTCTATTCTTCTCCCTGCCTATGTACATAGAAGTATAATTGCTGGAAGGACTGCTGTGTTTGAAATCCTGATTTTTGATGAATCCTTGTTGTAACTTAATGTTACATGTGATGTGTATAAAATTGATGAAGAAACTGGGTTATCATATCATATGTACCTTATGAGGCCAAAATGGATGATAGGTATTTTAAAATTAAGTCTTATTTTTAAAAGACTGTTTATTGTTTTCCTTCTTGATTATGGAAGCAATATATTCATTTGTAAAAAAATTTAGAAACATACTAAAAAACACCTATAATTCCACCATGCAGAGAAATGCTTGGTTTTAATATCTTACACCAGTATTTTTATACTGATATGAACATATCCAAAAATACCCTAATGGTATATTTATATATGATTATATATAATGTATATAGCTTAAAGAAAATTAAAAAGTATATGTCTGTGGGTCAGAAAGCAAGCTTATGTGGTGGGAATTTACCAAAATGAAGGTATTTATCCATTTATTGTTTCATTTTCTCTCATATTTGTATTTATATATATGTGTGTGTGTGTGTGTACACACACACACACGTGGCTGTCTAGTTTTTTCATAATTGGGACCATGCTGTAAATATGACTTTATAATTTTCTTTTTCTCTTATTATAAAATTAATGCCTCTAAATAATCTAAAACATGATTGTTAATTACTGTACGTACTACTTAAAAGGCATATGAATTCCATAATTAATCATGACAATACTAATTATACTAGCATTAATTGAGTCCTTAGATGTAGATTTTGGTCTTTTACTGTTTTTCTTTTTCTTTTTATAACTCTCATAAATAATAATATGATATTTGTTTGCATGTCTTTGGGGGTATTTCCTTAGGATACATTTCTAAAAGTCAATTCTTTGAGACAAAGGAATGAAACTTTTTTTTTTCTTTTTTTCTTTTATTTTTATTTTTAATTTTATTTTGTTGATATACATTGTGGCTGATTATTGCTCCCCATCACCAAAACCTCCCTCCCTTCTCCCCCCCCCCAACAATGTCCTTTCTGTTTGCTTGTCGTATCAACTTCAAATAATTGTGGTTGTTATATCTTCTCCCCCCCCCCCCCCGGTTTGTGTGTGTGTGTGTGTCTGTGTGTGTGTGTGTGTGTGTGTGTGTGAATTTATATATTAATTTTTAGCTCCCACCAATAAGTGAGAACATGTGGTATTTCTCTTTCTGTGCCTGACTTGTTTCACTTAATATAATTCTCTCAAGGTCCATCCATGTTGTTGCAAATGGCAGTATTTCATTCGTTTTTATAGCTGAGTAGTATTCCATTGTGTAGATGTACCACATTTTCCGTATCCACTCATCCGATGATGGGCATTTGGGCTGGTTCCAACTCTTGGCTATTGTAAAGAGTGCTGCGATGAACATTGGGAAACAGGTATACCTTCGACTTGATGATTTCCATTCCTCTGGGTATATTCCCAACAGTGGGATAGCTGGGTCGTATGGTAGATCTATCTGCAATTGTTTGAGGAACCTCCATACCATTTTCCATAGAGGCTGCGCCATTTTGCAGTCCCACCAACAATGTATGAGAGTTCCTTTTTCTCCGCAGCCTTGCCAGCATTTATCGTTCATAGTCTGTTGGATTTTAGCCATCCTAACTGGGGTTAGATGGTATCTCAATGTGGTTTTGATTTGCATTTCCCGGATGCTGAGTGATGTTGAGCATTTTTTCATATGTCTGTTGGCCATTTGTATATCTTCCTTAGAGAAATGCCTACTTAGCTCTTTTGCCCATTTTTTAATTGGGTTGCTTGTTTTCTTCTTGTACAGTTGTTTGAGTTCCTTATATATTCTGGATATTAATCCTTTGTCAGATATATATTTTGCAAATATTTTCTCCCACTCTGTTGGTTGTCTTTTAACTCTTTTAATTGTTTCTTTTGCTGTGCAGAAGCTTTTTAGTTTGATATAATCCCATTTGTTTATTTTTCCTTTGGTTGCCCGTGCTTTTGGGGTCGTATTCATGAAGTCTGTGCCCAGTCCTATTTCCTGAAGTGTTTCTCCTATGTTTTCTTTGAGAAGTTTTATTGTTTCAGGGTGTATATTTAAATCCTTAATCCATTTTGAGTTGATTTTAGTATACGGCGAGAGGTATGGATCTAGTTTCATTCTCCTGCATATGGATATCCAGTTGTCCCAGCACCATTTGCTGAAGAGGCAGTCCCTTTGCCACTGAATAGGCTTGGTGCCTTTGTCAAAGATCAGCTGACAGTAAGTGTGTGGGTTGATTTCTGGATTCTCTATTCTATTCCATTGGTCAGTGTCTCTGTTTTTATGCCAGTACCATACTGTTTTGATTATTATAGCTTTGTAGTATAGCTTAAAGTCAGGTAGTGTTATGCCTCCAGCTTTATTTTTTTTGCTCAGCATTGCTTTGGCTATGCGTGGTCTTTTATTGTTCCATATAAATGTCTGGATAGTTTTTTCCATTTCTGAGAAAAATGTCTTTGGAATTTTGATGGAGATTGCATTGAATTTGTATATCACTTTGGGTAGTATGGACATTTTCACTATGTTGATTCTTCCAATCCAAGAGCATGGGATATCTTTCCATCTTCTTGTATCCTCTCTAATTTCTCTCAGCAGTGGTTTGTAGTTCTCATTATAGAGATTTTTCACCTCCTTGGTTAACTCAATTCCTAAGTATTTTATTTTTTTGGTGGCTATTGTAAATGGGCAGGCTTTCTTGATTTCTCTTTCTGCATGTTCACTATTGGAGAAAATAAATGCTACTGATTTTTGTGTGTTGATTTTGTATCCTGCTACTGTGCTGAAATCATTTATCAATTCCAGCAGTTTTTTTGTAGAGGTTTTAGGCTGTTCGATATATAGGATCATGTCATCTGCAAACAGGGACAGTTTGACTTCATCTTTTCCAATCTGAATGCCCTTTATTTCCTTCTCTTCTCTGATTGCTCTGGCTAGTACTTCCAACACTATGTTGAATAGGAGTGGTGAGAGTGGGCATCCTTGTCTAGTTCCTGTTCTTAAAGGAAAAGCTTTCAGCTTTTCCCCATTCAGGATGATATTGGCTGTGGGTTTGGCATATATGGCTTTAATTATGTTAAGCCCTTTTATCATTAAGCCCTTTTATCATTAAGTAGTGTCCCTCATTGTCTCTTTTTATGGTTTTTAGTTTAAAGTCTATTTTGTCCGATATAAGAATAGCTACTCCAGCTCGTTTTTCTTTTCTGTTTGCATGGTAAATCTTTTTCCATCCTTTCACTCTTAGTCTGTGTGAATCTTTATGGGTGAGGTGGGTCTCTTGTAGGCAGCATATAGTTGGGTCCTGCTTTTTGATCCAGTCAGCCAGTCTGTGTCTTTTAATTGGGGAATTTAAGCCTTTTACATTAAGAGTTGTTATTGAAAGGTGTTGATTTATTCCTAGCATTTTATTGGTTGTTTGGTTGTCTTAGGTGTCTTTTGTTCCTTGCTTTCTGATTTACTGTTTGTTTTCTGTGTTTGTTGGTTCCTTAGGTTGTAGGATAGTGTTTTTGTTAGCTTGTTTTCTCTTCATGAATGCCATTTTTATTATACTAGCGGGTTTAGATTTTTCTTGGGTTTTTATGGCAGTGGTAGTTATTTTTCAGGAACCAAACCCAGTACTCCCTTGAGGATTTCTTGTAAGGGTGGTCGTGTGGTAGTGAACTCCCGCAGTTTTTGTTTGTCTGAGAAATATACTATTTGCCCCTCATTTCGGAAGGATAGCCTTGCAGGGTAGAGTATTCTTGGCTGGCAATCTTTGTCTTTTAGTATTTTGAAAATATCATCCCATTCCTTTCTAGCTTTTAGGGTTTGTGATGAAAAGTCTGATGTTAACCTGATTGGGGCTCCCTTATAGGTGATTTGACGCTTCTCTCTTGCAGCTTTTAAGATTCTCTCTTTATCTCTGAGTTTTGCCAATTTGACTATGACATGTCTTGGAGAAGGTCTTTTTGGGTTGAATGCATTTGGAGATCGTTGAGCTTCCTGGATCTGAAGATCTGTGATTTTTCCTATACCTGGGAAGTTTTCTGCCACTATTTTGTTGAATATGTTTTCAATGGAATCTCCGTTTTCCTCCCCTTCTGGAATACCCATGACTCGGATATTTGATCGCTTATGGTTGTCTGATATCTCTCTCAGATTTTCTTCAATGTCCTTGATTCTTTTTTCTTTCTTTTTGTCTGCTTGTGTTATTTCAAACAGCCCATCTTCAAGTTCAGAGGTTCTCTCTTCAACTTCGACAAGCCTGCTGGTTAAACTCTCCGTTGTGTTTTTTATTTCGTTGAATAACTTCTTCAGTTCAGCAAGTTCTGCTGCATTTTTTTTCAGGACATTGATTTCCTTGTACATTTCCTCTTTCAGATCCTGTATACTTTTCCTCGTTTCATCATGATGTCTAGCTGAGTTTTCTTGTATCTCATTCAGTTTCCTTAGAATTATCACTCGAAATTCCTTGTCAGTCATTTCAAGGGCTTCTTGTTCTATAGGATCTAGAGTTTGAGATTTATTAACTTTTGGTGGTGTACTTTCTTGATTTTTTGTATTTCTGGTATCTTTTTTTTGGTGTTTATTCATTGTGGCCGGGGGTTTCACAGTCCACCGGTTTGAGACTAATGACTAACTAGGATGTTGCTGTGGTTGCCAATTTCGTATGGCTCCCTCTGTGACTGCTCAGTTGGCCTCTAGTGCCTTGTGTGTGTGGTTGCCTCGGGTCTTGGGCTTCTCCGGGGAGCCACCTTTCTGGTCAGCTTGGACTCTGCTGGGCTGGTGGATCACGTACCACAGGGTGTGTGATCTCTGTTGAGCTTTCACTTCCTGTGCAGGACTTCTCCCTGTTCCGTGTGCTCTGGCCCAGGCTGTTAGATCGTGCAGTGGCGACCCCACCAGGTGTGTGGTTTTTGTCGAGTCTCCGCCTCCCTGGCCGCACGTCTCCCCACTCTGTGTGCACTTTGCTGGGCTGGGGTGTGTCTTCTGCACCCCTCGTCTATCAGCTGGGCCTTCAAGACCCTGCTCGGCACCGCCTCTCCCAGGAAGTCTACCAGGTTTCTGCTGGACACAGACGACCCGTCTCTCTGGGTGCCTTTGTAGCACTATGTAGATCTTTCTCGGGTCTTGTTCACCTTTGTATCCCCCCAGTATAAACCGAGTCTAGTGCCCACCTGCAGCCTGGTCTCCGGCAGGTTCAAGCGGACCTGGGGACTCTCCTACCACACTATTCCCAACCAGACATTCGTTAGGCTTTTTTCCAAACTGGTGGCCGCAGAGATGGTATCTGCCTCCCAGTAACAGGGAGTTTACCTGGGGCCGGAGTCCAGGGTATGGTGGAGTGACAGTCGGCCCTCCCGTACTTCCTTGCCCTCCTGACACTGGCCCAGGACGCCCCCCGCCACCAGCCCCGCCAGAGAACCGCGGAGGGAGTGGGAGCGGAGGTTGGTTCGCAGGCTCCGGAAAGTCCGGCGCCAGGCCAGCAAGTGGGAGGGCTCAGTGATGGCCGAGCAGGGCGGAGCTGCCCGCACCTGGGAAAATGGAGGCAGCACCTGGCGGTGAGTGGCCTGGTGGTGCAGGCGGGAGCCACGTGGGCACCCACCCCCCGAACAGAGCTGTGCCAGGGGTCACTCACAGTGCTGTGCCAGGTCGGGTGCTTGCTCTCTGTCTCTGGTTTGCCGCCTTTCTCAGTTCTCAGCTGCTGCCGCCTCGGGCTGTTCAGTCGCGGCGCGGCTCGGGCGCTCCCAGGAATCTTCTTTAATGCCGGCCTGAAACCTCGAATCCTGAATAGGGCAGCTGGCCGCCTTCAGCGCGGCCCCGGCCTCCGGGATCCTGGCTGCATCCACAGCAGCCCTGGCGCCGTGTTCGCTGTTTCAAGACTCGCTTTTGCAGCCAAGAAACAGTTCTTTTCCTGCTCCACCCTTCAAAGCTGTTGCCTGTAAATGAGGCAGCCTCTCCTGCCGGGGGCAAAGTGGCGGTCACCCCCCACGACTGGTCAGCAGCAGCAGTCCTCCCTTAAGAGATGACGAGAGGAAGGTCCACAAGTTTCCCGGCTGCCTGAGGCCCAGTGGCCACCTTTTCCACCTCAGCTACTCCGCGCCAGCCGCCGCAGCCGCCGCCATCTTGAAAAGCCCAGGAATGAAACTTTTGATACATTGAGTAGGCAGGAATTTAAAAAATACTGGATGTTATTTTTTAGATATATGTGAATAACTTGTAGGTTTGAGAATTGACTTTCTGCTCTCTGGAGTCTTCCTTAATTTTCTTAAAAAATTTATTGAGCATTTACTGAGGACCATGATATTAAATTAAGCATGTGGGTATCATTACAAAGATATATAAGACATGGCTTCTTATTTCTTGGTCACTAAATTATAATTGTGAGGGTAAGAAGTACTAGGGTACTTCAAAAGGGTTTACTTCAAAAGGGTTATGGGAAATAGAATTAAAAGATGATATGAATCTTTCCGTGAACTTTTTGAAGTACCTTCGTATGCCCATTATTATTTAAGGCAGTGTGTGATGAGTACTGTGTTAGTGATATAGTTTGGATATGTTTGTCCCCCCAAAGTATATGTTGGAATCTGATCCCTAATGTGTAGTGTGGGGAGGTAGAGCCTAACAGGAGGTGTGTGGGTAGTGGGGGTGGATCCCTCATGAATAGATTAATAACCGCCCTGAGGGGAAGAGCGCTCCTAGGAATGGATTTGTTCCTGCCAGAGGGGGTTGTTAAATGGAGCCCGGAACCCACCTCCCTCCCCCCCTCCATTCCTCCCTCAGTTTCTCCCTTCCGTCCTCTCTCTCTCTCTCTCTCTCTCTCTCTCTCCCCACCTTCTCTTGTTATCTCCTTGCACCCACCTGCTACAGCCCAAGCTGGATGCAGCTACCCCAGAATCATGAGCTAAAGAACCTCTTTTCTTTGTAAATTACCCAGTCTCAGGTATTGTGTTATAGCAACACAAAAATAGACTAAAAGTTGTACAAAAGTAGGTGCTAAAATCAAACCAAAAAGAGAAAGTGTGATAAGATATCAAAGGTGGAAGAGATGACTTTTGGCCTGGGTGATCTGGGACAAAGTTTCATAGAAGAGATGGGTTGGGGGCTGGGTCTTTTGGGTGAGTGGTTCTTGTAGATAGAACTTAGAGAACATTTCTGGCAGTGGAGAAGGCAGTAGGAAAGGCTTAGAGGTGAAAAAGTACAGGATTTATTTGAGTCATGGTGAATGGAATTAATTTACTCAGAGAAGATGGGAGGAGAATAGGCCAGACAGGTCTTGGGCCTTTTGCAACCTAATGGGTCTGTGCAGTGTAGGGCCCTGAAAGCCAAGCTAGGGAGGGCCAGGTGTTTAGATCACCTGATCTAACGGCCCCAGGAAGATTAATATGTTGGGGATATGGGAAGTGGAAAGGAATGGTAAAAGACTGGAGCCAGCGAGATGAGTTATATTGATTCAGTGAGAAAGTCTGAGCCTGGGATAGTTGGATTGGAAAGGAAGTTGTAGAAACAGCCCTGCTACTGCCCTACGCTTCCCACTCAGACATTCTCAACATGCTAAGCCTTTGTCAGTCAGAGCCAAAGCTTTTGCAAGTCTTTGACTTCTCTTCCCCTCCTGCCCCACAGCAATAATTTTGCACCTAAAGGTGTAGTGTAGAGGGAGGGAGGATTCAGAATTGATCTTGAGTCTTGGGAGGTTGGGTGACTGGATGAATGTTGTTTTAGTGGAGGGAAACTGGAGAAGTGAAGAGGAAGGATTGGCTTTGAGGAGGGAGGTGGTAAAAATTCTGGGTTTGGATAGGTTTATACAGTCTTTCTCAATGTTAAGGGATAATTGCTGTTTCCAAAATTTATTTTAATATATTCTCATTAAGAATCCAGTTTTCTCTCCTAATTCTAGTAATGCAAAAAGATCTAAGTGTTCTTACCCCCCCACTGTTGTCAAAGAGATGATCGAAGAATCCAGATTTATAGTCAGTTTACTGGATGAGAATGTGTGTTTACAGCAGCTCTTGATGGTCTGGGATCTCATTTCTCATATGGCCTCTGGTCATTTAACCCTGTCACCCGTAATTCACCATCTGTCTGACCAAGAGGCAAGTAGGAGTGAAATTCAAGTACTCAGATTTAATGGAAATTTATTTTTGATTATTCATGTCTTTAACTTTTTCAAGCTAGCATTGGTCTATATCAATAAGAGAATAAGAGAAAGCTAACTGAATTTTACGTGCATTTGACTCACATATCATTTGATATATCAAAGGGTTGCTTTTGACCACCATATGTACGTTTTTATATTAGTTAAAAATAATGTTATATACTCAATTTAAAAATATTGTTGTAGCAGGGAGCAGATACACTGTTAGGATACTCTGAGTTCACGTTCAGAGCAGTGTTAAAAATATTAAGAGATGATATATTTCTAAAGACTTTTTGAATTTTTATGTGAAAGCTTGAATAGGAACATTACTTACATTAGGCATACTAACCTGCATAAAAACCTACAGTAGGTTTTTTGAATCACTAAAGTTTTTGAGTTGTTCGTAGATTAGCCTAGTAAGTCTTTCTTAAAATTATTTCAGTTTAAGAAGTCATCTTCTTTTATAAATTGAGGTCTTTACCAAAGCAAAGGCTACATAAATTCCATTTGGGGAATGGTTCTATGTAAGAATTGGGCCCTTGTCGAAAGGTGGAAATTTTCTATTGTGAGTTCTCCTACTGTTGGTGTAAGTGAAGACTACCATCTATATGCTTTTGAAACTAGCCAATTAGGATATGTTTAACTATCAGTAGATTTAAGCAAATGTATTTGCATCATATTGAACTTTGGACGTTAGGACTTTGGAAGGTGGAAAATTCCAAATGCAGGTGAAAGATTTATGTCGTTGAGCTTCATATTTTACAAGATTTGTGTCATTGAGCTTCATATTTTACAATCAGTCCTATCTCAAACTTACCTGGAAATGTTTATTGAGCTGGTGAGGTTTATGGAGTATAAATAAGATAGGTTATCCTTCCTGGAGGACATTTGAAATCGAGAAAAAGCAAGATTAATGTAAATTTGATACTCAGCTAGAGAAGAAAATGTATATACATATTTATGTTTAACTTGACCTCATGCTATAAAGTCTTGCTTTGCATGTTTGAAAAAGAGTGATTGCCTTTTTAACTGCAGCCTTAATATATTAAAGTTAAACAGAATCTAGATTTATTTCTTCTGTGCTTTGTTTTCCAAATTCAAAATGAGGAGACATTTCGGTGCTTCCTACTACCAACTGAAAAAATGTTGAACATCAAAAATAAAAACTGCAGAATAACCAGAGCTAAAATTCTCCTTTATTTTTATGTTGTTATTGTCAAGATTACTTGCTACTGCATTACCTCTTGCAAATTGAGATATTTTTGGTTAACTTCACTGGATTTTGAGATTGTCACTTTTTACCCCTATTAATCTTTGTACACTTAGAAATTTTTGTTTGTTTACTTATTTTTGATTATACATATTTATGGGGTACAGAGTGTACACTTAGAAATTGCCAGTTAAATATAATATTAGGTTAAAAATAAAATGATTAGAAATCTAAATAAAATCCTTAGTTAATAGTATTGTACCAGTGTTAATTTCTTAGTTTTGAAAATTGTACTGTGGCTATACAAGGGTACTTCAAAAAGTTCATGGAAAAATAGAATTAAATGGTAATATGAATTTTTCCGTGAACTTTTTGAAGACCCCTTGTATGAGGTGTTAACCTTAGAGGAAGCTGGATAAGGGTAGATGGGAACTTTCTGAACTATTTTTATAATTCTCTGTAATCTGAAAGTTATTTCAAATTAAGGAGTTAAAAAAAGATTAGACTAACTCATCGGCTATAAAATTATTAATGTACTACAAAACCAGAGAGATATGATCTGTGTGTTGTAGGGAATGGGCAGAGATTCTTTTCTATATGGATTTTGAATTTCTTGTTCATTTTCATTAACCTGAAAAATTGAGAGTTGATGCTAAATCTCATGAGGATGAAGATGCTGTGTAAATGTGTTTAGTAAATGCAGATTTGTTCTTTCCCCTTGCAGATTTTTAATATCTCTGTGCAGAAATACACAGATATTAATTTGCATACGTACATGCACCGAGTGCTTCTAAAGTGAGGTGACTTTCTAAAAATATTACAGAATTTCATTTTTAGCTTGTTACACATTTGTTTTCTTGATGGTGGCCTTTTGAGAATAAATTAGATTATTTTATATTCAAGACATCAGCGTGGGATTTGGGGCTTCATGTATATTTTGAGTGATCAAACTTTCTAATACTGATTTAGATCTAAATTTAAGTAATGAACTTTTTTTGTTTTTTAATGAATGGCTTCAGAATTTATTTCCCAAGACTAATGCAAAGTTTCTTTGTGCAGTGCTGCATCATTGGACTAAATCTAACGTTTGTGGCTTTCAACTTTAAAGGATATTATTTAGATGCATACTTCATTTATGTTTATTATAAATTATTAGTGTTGTCTGTGTTAACAGCGAGATGAAAGAATTCAAGGTTTTTCAGCAGTTACTATGCCTACACTCATGCTGTAGCTTAGTGTTGACACTAACCTGGAAACTTGAGCTGCACTTCCATTTTTCATGCATTAAATCCCATTTTACCCTCTTTGAACCTACCCTTTTCCTTTTGTTCTAGGGTAGTACTCTCAGGGCTTTCTGTGATCATGGAAATACTGTGTATCTTCACTGTCCAATCTGGTAGTCACTAGCCACATGTGGCTGTTGGGTGCTTGAAATGTAGTTAGTGTGACTGAAGAACTAAATTTTAAATTTTATTTAACTTTAAAGGATAAATTTACATAGACACATGTGGCTAGTTGATACTGTATTAGACAGCACAGATCTCGGACTACCATTGCTAGTTCCTTGAATGGTCTACCTTGAATTCAGTTTAAGAGTGAAAGGAGAGAGTGGACACGGACATTTATAGGGTAACTGAATTGTCTATTGTTCTAATATAAAATTTCCATCAAAGGGGTTTTAATTGACTTATGGTAGAAATGCTGTTACTATGTTACCATACCTCCTTGCTTTTGAGGTACCTTTTGTGAGAAGTACTTTTTAGGTACCATTTTAAAACCTAATTTTTTTTCACAAGCATTTCCATGTCAATAAACACATGTCTCTCTCATCATTTTTAAGACTATAGTATTCTATTTTATGGGTGTGCCATCATTTACTTATCTAATCTCCTATTTATCCTTTTTCAGAGTTTTTATATTACACAAAATTGTGAGAAGACTGATTATGTGCATATATTTTGGGACTACATTTTTGCTTTGTTGCTTAGGAAGTTCGTAGGATTATAATTGCCAACTCAAAGGGTAGGTATATGTTTAGGGTTTTGCTATTGTTTGTTGAATACATACTGTCGAAGTGTCCTCTGCTGCCACAACCTGCGTCCCCTCCCATCAGCATTTGTGAAAGATTGTTAATCAAAGTAAGAAACATTTTAGGGGTTGTGTGTTTACACAAAGGCAGCTTTAACGTAGCATCTATGTACTCATAAATCTCGTTTGTTTATTCTTTTGGCTCTGTTCAGGACAGAAATAAAGTGGCCCTGAATGTGGTATATTTTATTTGGCTTTCTTGGGTTGCCGTGGGGTGGGGGGTGGCCTTAAAGGAGCCTCCTTGGAGTAGGGTTGAGGCTCTGACGGGTCTTTTTTGGAGGGAGTTTGCGCCAACATTCTCTCTGCCGGTGATTCTGCACCATGCTGTCTGCTGTGTTGCTTAATAGAGAAACCCGGTTCCTGGGACTGCAGTCTGGAGCCCTTTAGTTGAGGAACAGGGGCTCTTGTGTTCCTGCCCTGAGCAGTGCTGCTGCCCTCTCTGATATTGAAGGCCTCATCTGAGCACAGGGGTGTGTTTTTCATGAGGTTGAGTGACTTGCTGGATTTAGCCAATTGTCTGGGGTCAGTGCTCCAGTCTGGCATTGAAAATAGGTGCTTATTTTAAATTTGGGACAAAAGGAGGCCTTTTTTTCACACTTTTGTTAGGATACTGTCTTGTCTTAGTTTTAAGAAAGTTCAAGAAGTTCAGAGGCTTCTTGAAAGAGAGTGGCTTGCTTTTTTTAAAAAGTAATTTTAAAATTGTAGTGGGAATGGATCTGTAATAAAAGGTTAATCTGGGGCAGTGCATGGCTGGCTACTGGTAAGGAGACAAAATCCCCAAGCTTTAGAATGGATGGTGAAAAGACTTTTCTCTTTCAACAAGTACTGGACATGTACAAAATATAGGGCTGTATAAAGATGGGACTGACAGTTCTTGCTTATCAGGGAGTAGAGAGTTTATGTGAGAAATAAGATATACAATGAAAAGTCACAAAATAAGAAATCTTATATAAGAAGGTGGGAGGGGCGATGGATTAACATTTATTGATCACCTGTTGAGTGCTCGGCACTTCGCCATGCTTCACGTCCATTATTGAGTTTAATGTAGTTATAGAGGAGTCTCAGGGGCACCCACAGGTGGTGTCCTGTGAGTGGTGTAGGCTGCATGACCCAAGTCCCAGGAGGGGGAAGACAACGAGTGGAATTGGCAGGAGGGGCAGGGCTTGAGCTGAACTTTGGAGCCTAAGTGGAATTTTGATGAAAAGGAGAGGATAAGCATCCTAGGCACAGAAAGGATTTCAAACAAACCCTGCCTCTGAGTTTTGAGAGGCCACATCCATCCTGTTTACAACATATCCAAGTGTCTAACACAGTGCTGGTGTGAGTAGATGCTGAATAGGTAGTAAGGGATAAGGGGCGTGCAGTAGGTGCTCAGTAACCATTTCTTAAGTAAACTGAATTTGAAATGATTGTTTCAGATTAGTTAGTTCTGCTTGATATAAAGGTTCTTGTAGAGGTGAAGAGAGGAGACTAGAGAAGTAGGCCGAGGCCATGTGGAAGACTAGGGAATTTGAAGTTTATTCTCTAGGCAGTGAGAAAGATTTCTCTGCAGGGCAGTGATGTGATTAAGTTGGAATTTTAAGAGTATTAGTGAGTAGGATATATTGGAGGCACAGGTTAAAGGCAGAGAAACCTGAATTCCTGTCTGGAGACAGGGATACTTCTGAATGTCATTGGCTGTTCTTACTCTTGAAGTTATCACTGAAAGCCAGGAAGACTCAGGGCTCAAGAGCTGGGTTTCTTCAATCCAGCTGCAGGTTAGAATCCCCATGTGCCAGCTGTGAGAGCCAAGACCTTTTACTTAACTTCCTTCCTTGTAAATGGGGATAATAAAAGTATCTACCTTGTAGAATTGTTTGGGAATAAAATGAAATAATAAGATAATGTGCTTGTTGTTACAAAGTAAGTACTCAATAAATATTAGTTATTATTAGCAACATTACTAGGTAAAGGTCATTCCTTGTAAGATAACATGAGCTCAAATCTCATGGATTTTTATAGAATTAAAAAGACACTTTAAAAATTGGGACAGTTTAGACATCTCTGGAATGCAATTCTCGCTTCCCAGAGGTGGCCTCTTCTGTAGAAGTCACATTGATAGAGCACATCTTCCCTCCCCGCTCTTGAGCAGTGTCATCTGGAGGTGGGTGGCAATGTCAGAGAAAGCTTGCATCAGTGTGTCTATTCCTTGAAGCTCTTCACAGATCTGCAGTTTGAAAGTAATTTTCCTAAACCAGAAAAAGGTATGTCTCAATTACAAGAAGTAAAATATTTCATTTAACAAAATCTACTGGATTGAGGCAAGATGACAGACTAGAGGTGCTCAGGGCATGTTCCTCCCACAGAAAAAGACCAGAACAAGGAACAGATGGCTGAATACTAAGGAGAACATCAGTGGGAGAGTGTGGGGGTGCAGTGGGAGTCTGGTGAGGTCCCCGTGGAGCACGAAAACCCAGGAAGGTGGTGTAGAGAGGAAGAGGCACACAGTTTCTACCACCACATCTCCAACACCAGGCTTGGTGCAGGAGAAATTTTCCTTTGCGGCAAAAGTAATCTCAGCCATGAGCACTTCTGAGGGGTAATCCTCTGCTTGCTCACACCTGTCCCACCGCCAACACTTCTGCAGTTGCCAGTGCCATTGTGTGGTTCCAGAACCATGGCCTGTCTCCCTGCATGGCAGTTTGTCCAGCTCCCTGCTGCAGCCTCCCATTACACCCTGCGACTACATTGACACAGGGAGGGTCACAAATGGAGCTGCTGGAAAGAGGCGAACAAATGCAGCTCCACAACCCAGTAGCCCGACCCATGGGGAATTACACTGTCCCTGTGGTCGCTCAACTGGGGGTAGGAACTACTTGCAGTTTTGCCCAGGGTTACCCACCTCAGCCCAGGGTACCTGGGTGCTTCTCCCAAGCACTCGGTGTCTCACCCATGTCGTTGATGACCCAGCACAGTGTTGCCCACTTCAGCAGGGAAACACTGGGTGCCCCAGTACTGAGGCCATGGAGGCACTCACATGCAACTCTGACACTGAATATGGTTGAAGTACCCACATGGAGACTACACTACCCAGAACCAAAACTAAAACTCCCTACCCAGCAGTCAATATAAAACATCTACAGGAGGGAGTCTCTCTCCTCAAATGCCACTTCAGAATAATAGAAGCAGCAGCTGCTCTACCAGATGAGCAGACATCAATGTAGAGATACTAGAAATATGGAAAAAACAAGCAAATGTGACACCTCCAAGGAATACAGTAATTCTCAAGTACCAGACCCACACAGCAGGAAACGCTTGAAATGTCTGAAAAGGAATTCTGAGTAATAGTCTTAACAACAGAAGACCCTGAATAGCCAAAGCAGTCCTGAGCAAAAAACATAAAGCTGGAGGCGTTACACTACCTGACTACAAAGTTATAGTAAACCAAACAGCATGGTACTGGTATAAAAACAGACACATGGACAAATGGAACAGAATAGAGAACCCAGAAATCAATCCATATACTTATAGCCAACTGGTATTTGACAAAGGCACCAAGAACATGCATTGGGGAAAGGACAGCCTCTTCAATAAATGGTGCTGGGAAAACTGTATATCCATGTGTAGAAGAATGAAACCAGACCCCTCTCTGTCACCATAAGCCAAAAGCAACTCAAAATGGATTAGACTTAACTATAAAACCTGAAACTGTAAAACTCCTAGAAGAAAACATAGGAGAAACACTTCAGGAGGTAGGACAGGGCAAAGATTTTATGAATAAGACCTCAAAAGCACAGGCAACAAAAGAAAAAAATAAACGGGATTATATGAAACTAAAAAGCTTCTGCACAGCAAAGGAAACAACCGAATGAAAAGACAGCCTACAGAATGGGAGAAAATATTTGCAAACTATACGTTGACAAGTGATCAACCTCCAGAATATACAAGGAACTCAAACAACTCAATGGTAAAAAAAGCAAGTAACTCCATTAAAAAATGGGGAAAGGAGCTGAATAGACATTTCTCAAAGGAAGACATACAGATGACCAACAGGTACATGAAAAAATGCTCAGCATCACTAAGCATCAGGGAAAAGCAAATCAAAACCACATTGAGATATGTAATCCCAGTTAGACTGGTCATTATCAAAACAACAGAGAGTAACAAATGCTGGTGAGGATGCGGAGAAAAGGAAACTCTCCTACACTGTTGATGGGATTGTGAATTAGTGCAGCCATTATGGAAAACGGTATGGAAGTTCCTCAAACAACTACATATAGAACTGCCATATGATCCAGCAATCCTGCTGCTGGGTATGTACCCAAAAGAATGGAAATCATCATGTCAAAGGGATATCTGTACTCTCGTGTTTATCGCGGCTCTATTTACAATAGCCAAGACATGGAACCAACCTAAATGTCTATCAATGGATGACTGGATAAGGAAAATGTGGTATATATTCACAATAAAATAAAAAATGAAATTCTACCATTCACAGCAACATGGATGAGGTTGGAGAAAATTATGTTAAGTGAAATAAGCCAGGTACAGAAAGAAAAATGCTCATAAGTGGGAGCTGAAAATGAATAAATAATAAAGAAAAAAGAAGCAGCAATCACAATAATACGTTTAACTTTCAAAAGGAGTAAACAGAACTGTGGTTATTAGAGGTGGGAAAGGGAGTGGGGAGCAGGGTTAGCAAGAAATTGGTTAAGGGTCACAAAGAGTGATTACATTTTGTAATGATGAATATACTAATTATCCTGATCTGATCATCGTGTATCATACACAGTTACTGATATTAACTCTGTATCCCACAAATATGTATAATCAATTATGTTTCAATAAGAAAAAAATCTACTTTCATGGTACCTCTAATTTTGCATGTTCTCCTGAGTAATGAGGTACAAAACATAGTCACATACATATTGTCCCTCTTCCACACCCTTTTAAAAACTTTGTAGTATAGATGCTGGTTTAAAGCGCTTGGCTAATACTTAGAAGGAAGGCTATTAGAATAAACAGGTTGAAATTATCAGAAGAATGATTTAGGTGCACATGCTAAGGAAACTCTTGAAAGTAAGAAAGGGCAAATTCTGGAATTGATTACAGATGAGGCTGTGGAGTCTTCTTGCTTGGAGGTCATTACAGCAAAGATGAGAACTGTTTATTTGGGAAGTCAGCTCTGCAGTGGAAAAACACCTAACCAGAAATCTGGAGACCTGGTATAATGTTTACTCAGTTTTTAGCTGAATGACCTTGGGTGAGTCCAATAAGTTTTCTGGGCATCAAGTTCAATCTTCATCTCCAGCATTGACTTAGAGACTGTATCCCAGTGTTTTTCATTTGCAGAAAATGCTCTGCCATTAAAATAGAATAATCATTTGTCTTTTCCTAATTTGCAAAAAAAAATTAAATAAATAAAAAATTTTCAGTTAAATCGATAGCGTTTTTAACCCAGTTTTTCTTATGTAAAATTGTCTTACACTTTTTACCACTCTTTATCTGCTACCAAGTGTTATTTTCATGGGTGTGGTAGATGGCAGTTCTCATTTTATACTTGGCTCCGACATCATAGGCAAAGCTCTGCTAGTTGAATCGGTCTGAGGTTTCGGGGGACCTGTCCACATCCCCATTTCTTGATATTTTTGGAGCACTCTCCAGCACCATGACTGCCTTGCGCATTGCTTGCCCTCGGCCTGGCCTCGAGGGTCAGATCAAACCTGCTGCGGCTGGGCAGTATGATGTGGGGGTGCCCTTCTAATTAGGATTAAAGTAGAAGCTTTTTGATGTAAAGAGTCATAAACTCATAGAGTTTAGATCCTCACAGGGGCCTCAGAGGTCATCTTCATCAGTTCTCCTTAACCAAGGTGCAGAGTTATTCAAGTTGCAGGGCTGGTGAGAGGCTAAGCTGTACTGAGCAAGCAGGTCCCTGGGCTCCGGAGTAGTGGGATTCCACTGCTGAATTCTGAGATCTTACCACTGTTTGTCTTCAGAAATCGTTCCGCTTCTTTCCATGCTTCTTGTGTACAAGAAGGAGTGTAGTAAACTGCCTGTTACCTTGAGGAACTTCCTGCTGATCTGACATCATGGAAATTGCCCTGCTTGCTTCATGGAAGTCGTTCAATGCCAAACCTTCAAAAAGCAGTCTGGACTAATAAATATTGAGGCAGAAATGACCTTGCAGTATATTGTGGACAAGATTAATTAAGAGTATATGAGGTGCTGGTGACTGTGTCAGTACTGATTTCCACTTGTGTGTATATCAGTGGGACAGAGGTACAGAGCAGGGCAAATGAGCCTTGATCCCACCTGTGACCTTGGACTCAACACTGTGCTTCATTCCACCAGAGGCATTGGCCAAAGTGTTAACGGTATGAACATTGTTTGGTTTCAGGGATAGATTTGTTGTCACATTTGCAACAAGGATAAAGGGCTCAGCACAGCTTAGGGAAGTTGTGGTCTCTGGCAAGATGTGAACAGAACTGTTTCCTTAATCCCTGAAAACTGGGATTCTTGCCTACGGAAGACACAGAAGAAATTCTGATCAATTATTTATGGGAAAGAATCACGAAAATATAAATTAAGAGAATAATTGGGACTTTTCTCTATTAAGTTTATCTTGCCTGAGATTTTCATGAGATTTTTATTCATGTGCTGAACCAAACCATTTAAGTGAACTGAAGATATTTACAAATTTGCAATTGAAATGTATTTTCTGAGATTAAACCTACTAATATGCTGTTTAATGTTTCTGCACATTATCTAAATATGTGTGAGTTTTATAAATTGGACCTCATAAATATTGATTTCTAATCAATATTTTTATTAGATTAGAAGTGACTAAATATTTTAATAAAGTGCATTTGAATGCAGACCTGTGTAACTCTAAACTTTGCAGACCACTTTTAAGAACATTTAAAAGTGTGACCTGTGTACTTTTCCGCATCAGAATTAGCTACATGGCTACTTGAAAATACAGATTTCTAAATTAGATTTTGCAGGGATAGGACTGGTGAACATGCATTTTTAGTAAACTACCCAGATGATTTGCCCTGAAGTTTGAGAATCACCAGCTGCCTTAGTTCATGTAGACTTCACAGCATCCCCGGCTGGTGAGCGTGTATACTCAAAGAAGGTAGGTACATTCATCCATGTATGCCTCACTCATATTCTTTTGAAGTTTATGTGTACTTGCTCTGTGCCTAGGAACAGACTAGGTATGAAGCCTAAGTTCAACATTACCATTATAAACATAGCTAATTATAGACCCTGGATGATAATGATTAGGATTCTTCTCTGGTGCATGACCTTGGTGGCTTGGTGTTATCAGCACAGCACTCTAACCAAGTGAACTAACTGGCCAGCCCTGTTTTTATTGATGTGCAGTTATTCCAGAGACTTGGTCAGGTAATGTGAAGTGCCTTGTATTTTCCCCATTACTACTTTTCTTCCTTTTGTCAACTATCTGATCTTGGATAGGAACTCTTAAATCCTGTTCGCTGTTGATTGTCTGTTAGGTTGCTTATTTTCCTTGCTGTTTTGTAAAGTTTTTTAAAAAGGCTGGATTTCTCTTCTTGTCTTCCCCACTCAGCCTGTGTGTTCCTTTGATGCAGGGACTGTATATGGATCATGTTGTAATACCACTGCTCAGCTGCACGTGGGGACACAGGAGGAACATGAAACCTATGTATGACTGACAGGTGAAAAGTGACGTGACATGATATCAGCTAATGCTTCTTCGTTCATTTAACTTGGACTCTCACAAAACCTCTCCTTTCTGTTTCCCTTGTTGCTATACTAGTTCCTGTCTTCATTTACGAAGGCTGGACTTAGGGGGTCCTCTTTGCCTTAGCCTCCTTGCTTTTAGATCCATCCTTCATAATCTTGCCAGTGTTTGTAATCTTTCACAAACACTCCTTTGAACAGGTCCTTTCCTTTCTCAGTGACCATCACTGACCCTCCCTGGTATGTGAGGCCCTGCACAATCTCACCTCTACCTCCCGTTCTAAATGTCTCATCCTGCCCTTTCCAAATCTAGTCTGTGCCCATTGGTGACAGGTGTTTTCATCCTCCTCACAGCTTTAAATGTGGGGCTTGAGCTTCGAAGGAGGATCGGGACAGGGCGGAGGTGTTGTAATTGTTCCACGGTACTGGCAGGTGGAGAACAGGATGGAGGGCCTAGGATAGGTCTTGGGGAATGCAGTACTCATGTTTGGGGGGCATGTGGGAGAAGCAGAAACATAGAGGGATGGTCAGAGAGGACAGGAACCAGGACAGGCAGCCACAAAAATGAAAGGAGGAAAGAACTTCAAAAATGAAGAGGATGACCAACAATATCAGGTGTTTAGGCAAGTTGATGAAGACTGAGTAAATTCTATGGCATTTGATGAGTTATTGGTGGCAGTTTGGTGTGTGTCTTAAAGATTTCAGTGGGGACAGAAGCTGAATTGCTGACATTGAAGGTGACAAAGGGTGCAACAACAAGTACAGACAACTCATTTGTGTTGTTTGAATGTGAAAAGGCAGGTAATATGTTTTATATGTATTTTTTCTCCAAATGGCAGATGTGTATGTGCTTCGCAGGCTCAGAGGATAGAGCCAGTACAGAGGGAAAAATTCAAAATAATTAAAGGAGTCAATCTGGAGGAGAAGGGAAAGGCTGGGACCCTCCAGGGATTCCATTAACCCTGACAGAAAAGAGGAGAGGATGGAAGGCAGGAGGGAACCACTTCATTCAGATGGCTTCATTTTCTTCTGACAGGTAGGAGTGGAATTGCGCTTGTTAGCACAGTGCATGGGGCAGCTTGAATGGATGGTGCAAAGATTAATCTTCCAAAAGTCTGTCTTGTGTTATCTTATTCCTCTCCTCATAGGCAGACCTTAGATGATTTTCCGTGAGTTCTGGCATCAGCTGAGGGCCTTCCTCCGTGGTACGCAAGGCCGTGAAGTGTGGCTCCAGTCCATCTCTCAGGCCATTACCACACCGTTTGCCTTTGCAGACTCTGTGTTCCCTTTGTCGTTCCCTGAACATTCCCTGGCTTGTTTGCCAATGTGCCTTTGTTCACTGTGGACGTGCCTTTGCTCACTCTGGCTCATGCTTTCACTGGGAATTACCCTTTCCTGCTCCACCTTCCTCTTTTGTGTTCCATTCTGTGTTAGTTAGCTGTATCTCATCTCACAGACAATTGAAACAGACTGCTTAAAACTGTGGTTATTTTTATTTATGCTTTTATTTCCTCTGCTAGGTTGTAAACAGAAAGGACTTTTAAATCCAGGAATAATTTTAAATGTAATAAAATGTAATAAGAAAACATAAAGTATCAGAAGACAAGCCTGAGTTGGTAGATTTGAGTTTGAATCCTGTCCCTGCTTCTCACTGGGTGTGGTTTTGGGGGGGTTACATCCTATCACTTTATTCAATTAATTTATAACCTGGAGATAATGGAACCTACCTCTTGGGAATGTTGGGAGATTAAAGGAATGTAAAGCATTTGGCCTAGGCCTGGCACATAGTAAGCACTCAGTAGACTTCACTACAGTTGTCAGTAATAGATTCCTTGCTTCCCGACAGTGTTTGGTGGAACATCTGAGTGGGTGATGAATGAGTGGAGGAGAGTGGATTAGTGTGTTTCCGCCTCCTCTCCAGTTGCACTGAGGGCAAGGACAGTGTATTGTACTTTACTTTGTATTTCCCACTCCAGTGTCTAATACAGGTCTGTATGTATAGCACAGAGGAACTGAATATGTTTATGACTGTATTAACTTGTTTTGTAAAGTGCCCTATGCAGATAATAGGTTTTTTTCATGGTGATTACATAGAAGGAAGTATTTATTCTAGCAAAGTGGTGTACATGTGGTTGATAATGTCATTTTATTCAGCTTCTGGAAGAAAAAGTTGGCAACTAGTTGGAAATAGCACATAATGAGATGTTTATAACATTTATAGCAAGAGGTATAGCTTAAAAAATTAGTTTCCGCAATTAAAGTCCCTCTGTTTTGTTTTTGCCCACAGAACTCTGGGTATATTGAATGATTTATTTTTTGGCCCTTTCTTTTTCAGAACAAATGCTGATCCTGGAAATTTTAATAGGGCAGTTGTGTGAAGTGTGCATATTATACAGTTTATGAAACTAGAGATGGAATATTACCATGGGCTAATTTTTTCATATTAATTTTTAGTGCATTTGACATCGTTCCTGGGAAGCCAATCCTTCCAGTTTCTCAGTAGGAACACAGATGTCTTCTAACAGAAACAGGAAAAGGAGCTTGCTTGATAAGAACTCAACAAACCAATATGAATGTTTTTCACAGTGCCCAGTTGATCTCCATGGCTAGTCACAGGGGTTTTAGTTCTCATCCATTTTTGTGATAAATGAGTGCTTATGTGTTTAGAGAATAGTGACAACACTTTCAACCAAGAGATCATGTTGTTTTGTAATTACAGGTAGGGTGCTGTATCCTAATTGAGCCAGTTGCAAGTTCTATTCCATTGAATGGTGATGTAACTTTGATCTTTATAAACTATTTCTTGGTTTGTCAGGTATGCATTCTGGATCAATTTATATTCATAGCATATTAGAGGTCCTAATACATGCCTAAAAATAAGCATACTTGCCTATTTTTCAGAGGAAATATAGGTAAAATTGGCAAATATGCCAAAGAGGTTGGTGAAAAGAAGGGGGGAAAAGTGAAGTCATTGCCCATGAAAGAGATTTCGGATTGTTAAAACAAGGATGCCGAGGAGACAAAAGCAAACTGGCAACACTTGTTACTAAGGGGTACCAAGTAGGTACTCTGATGCTTGTCGTTTGACAGAGAAAAGGGTTTAAAATAATGGTTCAAACCATAAAAAGGGAAATTGAAAAGCTCAAGGGAAAGAGTGTGGATAGGTCAGTGCCTCTATCTTATGACATGGGTAGGAGTGGGGGTTAAAAGTAGGGGAGGGCAGGATTCTTAAAAGTATAATTTCTGAAAAAAAAAAGAATGATTTAAACAGTATTAGTTTTCTATTGTTGCCGTAACAAATTACCACCAAGTTAGTGGCATAAGACAACACATTTATTGTTTTATAGTACTGACACAGGTCTCAGTGGGCAGAAATCAAGCTGTCAGTAGGCTGTTCCTTTTTGTAGGCTTTAGGGGGGAATCTATTTCCTTGTCCTTTCCTGCTTCTAGAAGTGGCTCACATTCCTTGGCCTCAGGTCCTTTCCTCTATCTTTAAAGCCAGCAACTGTAGGCAGAGTCTTTCTTATACCTCATCACTCTGACCTCCTCTTCTGCCTCCCTCTTCCACTTTCAGGGACTGTTTTGATTACATTGAGCCCACCTGGAGAATCTAGAATAATCGCTCCATCTTAAAGTCAGTTGATTTGCAACTTTAATTCCCTCTGCAACCTTAATTCCCATTTGCTATATAACATATTCATAGATTATGGGGATTAGGACGTGGACATCTTTGGAGCTTATTCTTTTGCATACCACATAAATTATGCAGTTTCTTTATACTTTAATTCCTTTTAAAATTTATATTAAAAATTTGCTTTTGGTTGAATTACTGTAAAAACACATTCTTCATTCTATTATGAGTAATCTTGTTTGAATTTTGTAGGGTACTGAAATTGAGGGAAACCATTCTCTCCAAAAATTATCAAAGGCTTGGTTTTAGTATAGTCAAGACTTAGTTTTTGCTGCTTCACAAATGTAATAAATATTACAAAACTTCATTTATAGAAAGTCTACCCATGGAATTCTGGAGCAGCACTGAAACCTACAAATACTTGAGAGAAATTGTGTTTATAGCTGAAGCATGTTCTAAGCATCAGGAAGGGGAGAAGAGGTGAGGGTGTGAAGACCATGACAGGCACATACATACAGAGGAGCTTGATAAGTGCAGAAAGTGAAGTGCTCTGTTTGCCTGTTGATGTCTGCGGCAGGTGGTCTTTTATGGAAAGCTAGAAAGCACAGTGGAGGCAAAAGGAGAGAAAGAAACACTGAGGAAGACAGTGAAAAAGGGATGCAAGAAGAGAGTGGCGGGCAGTAATGTCTCGAGAGCTACCGGCACCAATGGCAGAAGTGGGAAGGAGAGCTGCACCATTCCTGGGGGTGGGCTGGGGCAAGAAGCCACTACGTCCACTGTATTGCAGAAGCTCTAAGGGTGGCTGTTGAATCTCCCTGAGTCTGAGCTCCTATAGTACGTTATACCTTCATTGAGGAAAGGGACCGTCTTTTATCTTGGCATCCTTGCAGGCTAGCACAGCAGTTCTCAAACTTTTTGGTCTCAGGAACCCATTTACAGTGTTAAAAATTATTAAAACCCTCATACATTGCTGTTAGGAATGTGCAGCCACTGTGGAAAATATTTTGACAGTTCTTAAAAAAATTAAACATGGAGTTACCATGTGACCCCGCAGTTCCACACCTCAGTATATGCTCAAGAGAATTGAAAACGTATGTTCATACAAAAACTTGTACACAGATGTTCATAGCTGCACTATTCATAAAAGAAAACTAAATGTCCATAGGTGGAAGAATGGATGAATAAAATGTGGGGTTTCTTTTTAGGGTGATGAAAATATTCTGGAATTAGATAGTGGCAGCAATTGTACAACCTTGTGAATATGCTAAAAACCACTAAATTGTACTTTCTTTTCTTCTTTTTTTTTTGGCAGCTAGCTGGTAAGTGTACGTTTTTAAGTGGTGAATTTTATGGTGTGTGAAATTATGGAGCACCTGAAGAGTTTTTATGTCTGTAGATATTTATTATATTAAAAATTAAAACATGTAATTTAAAAATATAAAGTTTTAAAATAATGTTATAATATCCATTATGTGTTAACATAACATTTTTTATAGGAAATAACTAAAATCTCCAAAACAAAAAATTTAGTGAGAAGAGCCGCACTGTTTTGCATTTTTATTATGTCTTTAATATCTGGTTAATAGTAGGTAGCTAGAATCTTATATGTGCTTTGGTGTCAGTCTTTTGTGATACATCGCTTTGGAGAAAATCCAGCCTTATAAGATGTGGTTGGAAAAGGAAGGAATATTGTTTCTTAGCCTTTTTATATAATGTGGATATTCTCTGATGCTACATCAAAACTTGACAAATGGTAGTTTAAGAGTTTGTTGCAGTGTGGAATCTGAAACCATTTACTCTGTTACATTAAAATTTACTGATCTAGCTTGTACTTTGAATGGATTTTTTACCCATGCAAGATTTTGTAAAATCATGCTTTGTCATTTGGAAAAGCATTGGTTCACTAAGTTATGCAGATCTTCCAAGATATTGACACATTTCATTTATTAATATCACCTCTGTCTTATCACAAAAGTCCTTCAAGTTCATGGTGACAGATAGGGGTTTTCCAGAGTTCTAACTTCCATGGAATAAAAAGTTTTGGTTGGCTTCAGTGGGTGTGATCTTGAATGTTTTATAATAGAAGACAAGATGAAAGGATTTTTTGGCAGAATTTTGCCTCATGTTAATTTATTGATATGGATAACTCCCCAGAAAGGGTTACTGGAGTCCTCTGGGGTTGCTTCTTATGCTAAGGTGGGGTGTATGTGTATTGTGAAGTCAGGAGGGTTTTTTTGTTTGTTTTGTTTTGGTGAACTCGTAGCTTCAGAGCAGAGACAGAAGGGGGCTAGAAGGAGACTAGGAGAGTAGAGCTGAGTGTTGAGGTTGAGTAAGGTAGGCTCCGCCCCATGGAATTATATTATGTGCACATTTACAGTTGACAGAGTGCTGTTCTGTATCCTGCCCCTTTACATCCTCACCGTGATCTTACTGCTTAGACAGGGAGGGTGTGTTACTACGCTTGTTTTATTATAGGTGTGGAAAATGAGATTAGGAAAGGTCAGTTGAATTGTCTAAAGTCACATGGTTAAGCTGTCAGTGGTGGAAAGGGCAGCAGTCCTCCGGCCTCCTGCTTCCTGATATATATATGCTGGTTTGTTTGTAACCACACTTGGCTTGCTTTAGCAAGGAGCTGCGATGGAGGTTTCTCCTGGCTAGAGTCGAGGGACACATTGGTGGAGTTGATGCTCCAAGTGGCTACCTTAGGTCAGACTTGGGTGGAGGTCAAAAGGAGTATACAGCGTCTCTTATTCATAAAATGTGGTGGCCTTTCTGCAGAGGTCGAATGGACCCTGCCCAGAGTTTGTTTCACATGTCAACGGCTGGAGAGATTATACGACGCACCCAGAAAGGATTTAAGGCTTCTCACGTTGAGCTCTCTGGGGGAGAGCAGGGCAGCCTCTCAATAAGGCCCAAGCGTGAGACTGGCTTGGCTTTCATTGTGATTAGAGGCGGGGCTGGCCAGGGCCTCCTCGCTGCCACCTGCCTGCACTTGGGTGGTTTCAACTCCCTGCAAGTGCCAAAGGAGGGGCCCAGCCTGTCTTATCAGCTTGCCCAGATGGGGTACAAGGGGGAAGTGGGGAGTGGTAGGGCTTGAAAGCTGTCAAAAATGGAGCCAGACTCTGTATTACAGGAAAAGGCATCTTTTCTCCAGGGACCTCTCAAGAAGCAGTTTGATTCTAATTCAAGACTTAGAAGAGAACCAGCAAGGGGAGTGACTAAGCGGGCTACTGGCAGGACTTGTTGATTTAGCTACAATTATAATTCTGCTTGATTTCAGCTCTACGTATCCTGTAAAGCCACATTGCCTCCTCCTTAATAAAGTTATGCATTTGAACTAATTGAGAATGTTAGATCTTCTAACAAATATATAACATATTTGTTAACAAATATTGAACAAAGTGAAGAGTGTGGGAAAAGGAGGTAAAGTGGGACCAAAAGGCCATGCCTGCAGGGATGTTGCTTTCAGAATTTTCTCTTGCTTATCTCTGTCCTTCATCTCATCTCCCCAGCTCTGTTTTACCCTCAGAATTGTTAGGAAGAAAGTTAACCTGTTGCCATCTGTTGGAGGATTTGAAATTCTGTTTTTCCACATGGGAAGGAAGAGGAATCATAGCTGTTCCCTCCAGGAATTCTGGCACCTATCAACCCAAAGCCGTCACATGAAGCAGTTCACGTGGCCCAGGGAAGCAATGTGAACAAATCAGTAGATTTATGGCAGGATGGCTTTGTGATTTGAATGTTTGGACTTGGAAAATTGTCTCAGTTATTGATTAGGTTACACTTGGAAGAGATTTTTTGGAAGCCAGTGGGATGTGAGCTCTAACAGACCATCACAATATGTGTTTTCAACGTGAAGGAGACTGGCCGGGTACCAGTTTCAGAGCATTGAGGACTTGGAAGTGCTGGTCCCAGTTTGGTTTGTATTTTGTAAAGAATGCCTGGAGTCAGTCTGACATCCATTTGAGACATCCATTTATTATAAACTGAAGCATTTATGTGTAAGGCATCGATTATGCCATGATTACTCTCAAGGAGATGACTGGTGCTCAAAGCTTATTTCTGGAATTTTCCTTCTTGTCTCTCCCATTCCTGATTTACATCTGGGAAATGAGCCCCCTTGCTAGTATGTATAACAGGGTTTTAGGGCCCAAAGAGACCTTAGAGATCATTATTTTACTGTGTTATATTTTAGGAACCTGACAATAATAACTAACTTTAAACATTTATTTTGAAAAATTTCAAAAATATGCAGAATTAAAGAGAATAGTGTGATGAGTTTCTATATATTCTTCATCCAGATTTCATAATTTCAAGATATTGCCCAGGTACAACTAATTGTATATAGAGCACTTAACTATGCTTTACTTTTATTATTACGTCACAACAGCCCTATGGGTTAAATACTGTTACGTTTCCATCTTGAAGATGAGAAAATTGACAGGCCCAGAGAGGTTAAGAAACTTGCTCAGAGTCACACAGTCAGCAGCCAGCATTCAAAACCTGTGTCCTTATCCTCTCCACTGTACAGTCTGGAGAAGTTTTGAAGCTTGCCTAAGGTGCACAGTAAGCTGGGGTCAGACCAGAAGTGGGACCAGAATTGGAACCAGAAGATTTCACTACTGCATTGTTTCTTTTATAATGATTCTCTTGTGACTTTTCTCTTTCTATTATTCTTTTGCACCCCACTTTCTGGGCTTGAAGCTTCTGGGTACCATTTTAACTGTGATAGGCAGACTGTGGTGTACGAAGGGTTGGGTGGTGGGAGTAGTCTGCTTCCGTGCAGGTGATAAGGGGTATATTGTCTGTAAAGAATTTAATAACAATAATAAAGCCATCTAAAAGTCTGCCTGCAAAGTCTGGAAGTCTAGAATTGTGCCTGCAATTCTTAACAATGTTAGTGATAAAATATTCCTCCTCCTGAAATCTATTGGTGTGTATTCCAAGTAATTGCTATGTAACTTGAATTTTAATAATATATATGTTAGCTTCAAATGAGCACGTTTTGGTTACTTATCCTTTAATAGATACTGTGTACTACATGGAAGTTAAATCAGACACTCATAATTATACAGTTAGCCTCCAATACATGGGGACTCAACTACATGCATTTATTTTGAGAGTAAGTTTTTTAATAGTTTGAAATTGTTCAAGTTCGCTCAGGACATTCTTCAGGTATTTAACTCCTGTAGTACTACATATTTCTGCATTTAAACAGTAGATTTGAAATAAACAATGATATTATTATTGATGATTATAGTTCTGTCATTCTATGTGATTACTTAGATTTTTTTGTCCATGCTTAAAAATTAAAACAGTGAAACAGAGTGCAAACCTTGAGGCATAATATTTTTGTTTGGTAAGTACAACTTTTAGTCCATACATGAAATGTTTTATTGAATTAGAATAATATTTGTAAAACTGAAAATTTTCATTTAAACATTATTAATTGATTTTTATAAAACTAAAGAACAAATTGAGAAAATAATAGTTATTGTTGATTTTTACATAATTATTACTGAAAATAATTTTTTTCATATGCAGAGGGTATGTTAAGAAACATGATCCTTTTCAGATGTCAAATATGCTAGGTATGCCATTGTAGGCAGAATGTGTATGATTTGTTTTTAAGTGAACAGATTGAGAATCTTTTGTATGAGCAAATGAACCTTTAGCAAGATAGGAAGAAAGTTACACACGGGCATTACTTGTCTTGAGGCACTTGATACACCTTTATCTCACTTTGTCATTTGACAGGCTTCTCCTGCCTTTCTTCAATGCTGACAGACTGAGAGACAGAGCAGTGAGAGCTCCAATAGGGCCTGCTGGGCTGGGCCCCTTTGCTTATCTGAGAAGCCTGCAAAGGGTGGCTTACTGCCTTCTCTTAGGAGGTGGGGAGCCTTTGGAGTGGTGAGACCACAGTTGGAGTCCTGGCCCCTCTGCTCTCACCTCTAGTATCATTTAGGGCAGTGTTTCTTAACTGATTTTGCCCCCAGGGGACATTTAGCAAAGTTTGGAGACATTTTTAGTTGGGAGTGAGGGAGTGGTGCTTTTGGCATCTAGTGGGTAGAAGCAGGCTCCTGCTAAACATCCTGTAGCACACAGGACAGCGTCCCTACCCCCACAACAAAGAATTATTGGCCCAAATTGTCAGTAGGGCTGAGGCCCAGAAACTCTGACTTAGGGCAAGTCACTTAAACTTGCTTATGCTGCTTTCTCATTTCCTCAGAATGGGGAAAAGAGTAGTACCTTTCTCGTAAGGTTGTTGTGGAATCTGTGGGTGACAATACATCTAAGAGCTTAGTAGTTATTGTTGTGGTGGTGGTGGTGTTATTATTTTTATAACAGTTATGATTAGAATAATGACCCCGGATCAATATTCAGTGTATAAAACTTAGTAAAGTAGGAAATTGAACTAGAACCCATTTAGAAACATTTTCAGCAGAAAATAGTGTGTCTGGCCAAATGTTAGTCAGTATTTTCTAAATTGATCTGATCATAAGTCACCTGCTATACTTGTCAAACTGTATAGTCCTTCCCTTGAAGATTTGATCAAGATGTCAGGGAATACTTCAGGGAATCCTGTTTTAACATAGCAGTCCTAGATGATTTTTTTAAAATGTATAAACAATAGGAGTTTATATTATATTATATTATATTATATTATATTATATTCATGGTTCTGGAGGTTGGGATATGCAAGAGCATGGTGCCTGCATGATTCTTATGATCATGCAAGTATAGGAGGTTCCTTTCCTGCAGCACTTTGCTGAGCCCTTATATAATAAATTGCATTATGCATTGTGGGGAATGGAAGTAAGAATATATACATTAAGTAACATTCCCCAAATTTATTTAACTATGGAATACTTTCTATTGACAAGATAATGTTTACAGACCACACACTTAGAAACAATGAATTATAACAACTAATTCTCCACAGATTCTGGTTAAAGGAGGGTTTCCAATTAGTGTTTTAGCTGAATAGCTGCTTGGCTTTGTAATGTGCTAGAAGAGAAGCAGATGGAGTGACCCTGCAGTGGAGTGGCGACTAACATGGAGTTGGACGTGTATCGAGTCCACCTGGGTGTGCACATTCATGCACTGAGATGACTCCAGGCCAATCCTGTGCACATGGTTGGTTTGTCCTCCCCAAGAAGATGATGACAGTCCTGGGGGGCACGCTCATCGTAGGTCTTTGTGAGGAGCTTTCCTCAGAATGTGCTTCTGAGGCAGGAGTCCTACCTTTTGAGAATTCTGTTGGCTCCTTAAGTGATGCCTTGGGATGGTTACCGAGTTTCTCTCCTAGGTCCACACCCATGTGTGTTTGTCTCAGGAAGCTCCTGCCAGTGCTCAGATGACTGATGAATTCCTTTTGGGCACTGCTTCAGCTAAGGGCAGTCATCGCTAGGAACTCAGATTAATGCACAAAGTCAGATCCATGGCCTTTGTTCCCACCAGATGGATTGAGCTTATCTGTATTATACAGTAATTGTGGCAACAAGGTAGTAGCAGAGACCCAGGTATATAATAGCTATTGACGTATTGAGAATTGATTGTGGCTAATAATCTGGTTACTTACATCTTTCATTATTGAATTTGATAATATTAAATCTGAAGTAAACAAATATATGAATTTGAAAATTGTAATATTTTTAAAGCACGTTTATTCCTTTTAATTGCTATATAGTATTCAATTGTATCCTTATACTCTATTTTATTTAGCTATTCCTCTTTTTTTCTAATTTCTCATTAATATTGACCATGAACATTTTACACATCTCTGGACACATGTTTGCATGTTTTTACAGGATAGATACCTAGTAGTGGAAGTATTGGGTAATAAGGAAATTTCAAATATTTGTAAAATATAGATAAACTTCAAGTTAGCACACTTTTATTGTCCTTTTTAACCCTAACTGACAGTGGTTAACCAAGAACAGAGAGATGGGAGTGCTCTGCCTGCCCCTTTGCTGGGTGTAAAGGGGCATATTGACTATAGAGAATTTAAAAATGATTATAAAGCTGACTGAAAGTCTGTTTTCTTTCTTTTTTAAAATTTCCATGCACCTGCTGTTCTAAACAATGTTAGTGATAAAATGCTCTTCCCCTCCAAATCTTTCGTTGATCTGTCTTGCACATAATTGCTGTAATAACTTTTGATGTTTTTGTTTTACTTTAGTAAACATTCTGTTTTACATGGAGTTTCCATGTTGTATAGTTGGCTCCATGCATTTAAATGCAGCTGTTATACACATTTGTTGTGCCAGTAAATTCATAATGATTTGTATTAGTAGTCTTGAGCTCACTTTGTACATAGTTTGCATTTCCACATCTGTGGTACTCCTGTGGTAAGCAATTGATTCAAGTAAGCTCAGTGATTATAATTTTGTCATTCTGTGTGAACACTGCAATTTTTGTTTGTCTTTACATTTTAAGACTGAAACAACTTGAGGTATAATATTGTTGTTTGGTACCTGCAAAGTTTAGTTCATATATGAAATACATAGTCAGTAGTTTTGCAAAGTGCTTGTACCAGTGTATAGTCTCAGTAACAAAGTTTGAGAATTCCATTTGCTCCACATCTTTACCAGCACCTGGTATTGCTTTTTATTTATTTTTTAATTTTTCTTCCAAATTTTATTTTATTTTGTCAATATACAATGTGGTTGATTATTGTGGCCCATCACCGAAACCTCCCTCCCTCCCCCCTCTCCCCCCTCCCAACAATGTCCTTTCTGTCCGCTTGTCATATCAACTTCAAGAAATTGTAATTGTTGTATCTTCTTCCTTCCCCTCCCCCCCAGTTTTTTTTGTGTATTTATTTATTTATTTTTAGCTCCCACAAATAAGTGAGAATATGTGATATTTCTCTTTCTGTGCTGGTATTGCTTTTTAAACAAGTGAAATTTAGTTTCACTGTGATCCTCCTAGTAAAAGGTAAAAAAGAAAATGTTAAAGCCCAGTTGCACTTTGTAATGTGCATCATCAGAACCATCCGAGGAAGGATATCCGGGTGTGTTCCATATAGGAGAACATTGTGGTCTGTCCTTCCAAGAATGAGATGTTTAGTTGTTTTGATTGAGAATGACAGTGGCCCTTTCCTGAACCACTTGAAAGACAAAAGGTCACCTTTATACTGTCAATTTCAGCAAGCATGAAGACAGAACAAAAATATGTGTGAGTTCTAAACATCACTACATATCTGTACTAGTGTTTCTCATGATATAAGTGTTTTGCTTCTTTGTCTGTCTATAAATTTGTTCCCAGCAACCTGATTGAAATGAGAAATAGAGGGATGAGAATTGGTTGTGCTTTTGGACCTCTGGATGTGTAATTCCATTAGCTAAAAATTTGTGTCATGTTCCTATAAAAGAAGAGAGCTGGTGACCTGGCCATGCCTAACGTGGGGTTGGCTGGTTGAGAAGTCGTTATATTCTGTCAAGTTTTCTTTTTTTGTGTTTGTGTTATGTCAGAGTCTGTGGAGCCTTATTTTTCTTCCCTAGGTCCTATTAACCCTGGTGTTAGAGAAAAGGCAGGTCCAATGTGGAAAGGGATCCCCGGTATTCGTGGCCACTTTTTCCGTGTTGCAGGTCTCTCTCCATCCTACTGGTGATTGTTGTTCTGAGGGCCAGGGAAGGATGGAAAAGAAGACGACGTTGCTCTGCACCTAAGATGACAATAAGTCCTATTCTGGGAACAACACTGTTTACCCAGCATTGCGTTTGGTGCAGATGTGGGACAAGGGTCATGGGAAGGAGAATGGCTTTTTGTATACTGTCCATCGATCCAATATGCAAATAGGATGTTAGGTGATAATGCTAAGAAGAGGTGAGTAAAGAAAAGAATTAAATCAAGAAAAGGGAGGAGGAGAGTACACGTGCACATGTTCTTAAAAGTGGTTATAAGTACATAAGATTTGCTTGTTATTTAAAAACTTACTGTGGGCAGTTTTCTAAGTTTTTCAGAAAAGCAAAGTAAAATTTTGGATTTTGTGTAAATAAAGTTGGTAGTTATTGTATAGCATGCAGAATTAAGCATTTTCCTCCTGAGTAAACTTGCTACTGGGATCCCCAAGTCAATATTTAAGGCCACCGATTGTTGATGGATTCTGAACACACCTGTAGAATTTCCTACTGAAGCACGGCTTTCCAGAAAACAGCCGAAGTAGGTGTGTCCCTTCCTCTCTTGCCCTAGTCCTGCTGGATTGTGCTCCTCTGAGTCACCTCAGGTAAGGAAACAAATGCTGGGCTAGTATTTAGGGGGAAGTAGCCCCTTTTTCATGTTCCTTTAGTGTTTTAGAACATGGCCTAACAGGTAGCTTTGGGGCTGTATTTGACTCTGGAGAGCAATTCCGGAGGAGCAGATTCTCTCTGGCTCCAGACCAGTATTTGGAAGATAATTCTGCAGCTTTTCCTGGTATCACATTTAAATGTTGTGCTCCATAGTAAGCTTTATTTATAGAATTTCAGTTGACTAAGGCTGAAGCAAAATAGACTATCTGAGATCAGACATTTCAGAAGGCCTGTCTGAGCATTTGTGTGTGTGACACTTAAGTGCTCAAAGTGGTAGTACTGGCAATTTCTGTATCAATAGTTGTAGCCTTGTACTGGTGAGTAGTTTGTCTCTCAAATCACAGCTCTTTTGGCTGGTGAGTATATGAAAGATGTTCTGGGAGCAGGCACTGCAGATTTAATGTAAGATGATGAATGCATATAGCTTGGTATTTCCGTTTTGGCATCAACCTTTTAGGTTTAATGTCCTTGCTCTCCTTGCTGAGTGTGGCTGATGAAGCATTGGTAAAAATGAATGTTCTCTTTTGACATATAAATAATTGCATTTTCCAGCTGATGGGCTGTGTATTAATTTTCTTTTGCTGCCATGACAAATTATTACACTCTTAGTGGCTAAAAACAATTCCAATGTATTATTTTACAGTTCTCTAGTTTAGAAGTCTGACACAAGTGTCGCTAGGCTAAAATCAAGGGGTTGGCAATACTGTGTTCCTTTATGGAAGCTCTAGGGGAGAATCCATTTCCTTGCCTTTTTCAGATTCTAGAGACCTCCTACATTCCTTGGCTTATGGCCCCCTCCTATCTTTAAAACCCACAGTTTAGCATCTGTTGAGTCTGCTTCTGTCATCATATCTCTTTCTCTCCCTTCTGCCTCCTTCCACTTGTAAGTGGATTACATTGGGCCTATCCAAATAATGCAGGATAATTTATTTTAAAGTCAGTGGATTAGCAACTTTAATTCCAATCTGCAACCTTAATTCTCCTTTGCCATGTAAGGTAATAAACTCAGGTTCCAGGGATTAGGGCATGGGCATCTTTGGGGCCATTATTTTGCTTACCACAGGCTCTTTTTCTGTGTTCCCATAGTACCCTCCTCTGTACCAAGATGTATAGAAGTTGTGTATTTACATATATTTCACTACTGCTCAATTTCACAAACGTCTCAAGGGCAGGCAGTATGTCTGTTTCATCTTTGAATCTCCAACATTGCCACAGCACCCGGTGCACATAGATGGTGCTCAGTAAGTGTTTGCCAAGCTAAAGGGAACTCTTTCAACCCCCTGATTTTATTTATGAACAAATTAAAAGCAAGAGAATTGTGACATGAAAGCCCCTTTATCTCTTGATTTCCATGAAGCCATTAAATGCCAGTTTCAACTCTTCCATGCTTTAAGAAATCCTATGTGTGTATAATTAGAATGCATTATTGTTGCCTTCTCTCATAAAGGCATCATCTGATATTGGTAAATAAAACAAAATGACCAAGACGAATTACCGCTTGTGTAAGACTCCTTTCCTCTAAACAGAGACTATCACTTAGTAATAAATCAGCTCAGCATTTAGTAAATGGAAAATGAAGAAAATCTCATATCAAGCATTCATTGGCTTGCTTTAAGGATTATACTTTTAAAATGTGAGAACTATGAGATTATGTTTTTACAAAATATAGCATATAAATTAAATCAGCAAAATAGCATAATTTGATCTTGCTTTATCTTATGCACTTGTGGCTATGTATAGATAAATTCTTGTCAGTGAATTTTGACTTTGTCTAAATGTCCTTTCTTTTGACTTACTTTCAAGGTTAATAAGTAAGAGGCAAACCTAGGATGGATAAACACCCCAAAATAGTTACCCAGGATTCCTGATGCACCAGCAGACAGTATCCCTACCCCAGAAGCAGGAATGCTGAGAAAACCCACATTCTTTTGCAAAGTTGGCACACATTCAGATGATTTTAAAATAGAGTTGCAGATCTGTCACATTTGTTTTGGTATTTGAAATTTCTTATATCAAAGCTAATCCTAAAGAAGACATCAGGTTTTCTTAAGTTTTTATTTAAAAACTCAGAAAAAAAAAAAAAAGGCTGCTTTGAGCATGTGCTTTGAGAATGTCTCTGGATGAGATCTGGTTTTGGTGTGAGCCAATAACTGACAGTTCTCACTAATAAAAGGGCTCCTTTACCTCTGCCTTGCTTCAGTACTTCTAGAGCTTTCTGGATCCTCATTTTTCATTCTTATTTCCCTCTGCTTCCCAACACATGCACAGGGCAGGCGTCTTCCTACCTCAGTATTCCCCAGCTCAACATACCTTCCAAATATACTTCAGTTCCCTCAGGGCCTTTGGAGTTGGCAATATGGCATAGGGCAGAGATTTTCAGACTATGGTTTAGTTTTGGAAGTATTGGGGATTCCTGTATTTTTTAAAATGACGTCTTAGAAAAACACTCAAGATGTATAAAATGTGTTAAAGTAGAAGCTGAGTGGAAACCCAGAGCCTTCCCTGCTCAGAGCTGGGGCCTGAGGTCAAGTATCCAAGGATCCTTCTGGGAACATAGAACCCAGTTGAAAGATACCTAGCAGGGTGGAAAGAGCACACACTCCAGCACTTACTAAATGGGTGAGATGGGTGACTTTGGGCAAGTTACCTTAGTTTCCAGTTTTCTCTTCTTTAAAATGAGAATAATACCCCTCTCTGGGAGGTTGGAAGGTTTAGATGAGATTATGCTTGTAAGGAGCCTGGGATCTAACATGTTCACAATAAATGGTAGCCACAATTGCTTTGGAGATTCCCTTCCCTATCCCCTGCTCCCCTTCGTCCCCCTCCTCCTGTGTCTGGCTGCCAGCCCTTTCTCACTTCTTCCGTGACCCCTCACTGCCTGTTCTTAGTCATGGGAGTCTCAGCCGTCTCCAAATTCCTGCAGCACTTATTATTTGTTCTATTAAAATACTTTCAAAATTACATTTTTTGCATTATAATAGGAATGCATGTTTATAAGAGGAATATATATTTATTGCAGAAAATTTAGAAAAAATATTTTAGCCTAGAAGAAAAATAACTATAAGATCTTTCAAGACTAGCACTCTTCTTTTTTTCTTTTTTCCTTTGGTTTTCTAGAATCAGGCAATATCTCGTTCTATAAAATAGAATGAGTGTTCCAACGAACTCTCTATTATTTTTTCTTTTCTTGCTGTGTAGATTTAGTGGGCATCACGTACTTTATCCTTAATGATATTTCTCATAGATAAAACTTATTAATTTTAAGTCTGCGGTGTTTTATTAGCTAATTTTAAAGCTATTTCGATTTTTATGGCAAATCAGGAAAAGGGCAGGCACTATGAAGTTAGGAACATAAAAACCAGGGGGAGGCACTGTTCTAGGTGTTGTGAAGGATAGAGAATGGCCCAGGACAGGATCCCTGTCCTTAAGGAGCTTATAATTCAAATGGGACTAAGTGCGTTAAAAAATAATCTAGTTCAGATAGAATGTCTCTGGACTCATCAAGGATGAGGAGGTTGGGCCTAGCTGGGGGCCTGGGAAGGCTTCAGTGGCATTGGGATTAGAGCCAGATCCTGGAGTGAGTAAGGATTTCGATAGATTGTCAAAGGGCCACTGAAAACATTCTGGTGTTGGGGAAATGGGAAGAGGAGAGGCAAGGGGCAGGGAAGTACGAGCTGTGTTTAGGTAACCCCTTTGCCTGAAAGGGAATTGATGGAGTTTGGGTATGTTGTACCCCCCAAAGCTCATGTTGAAATCTGATCCCCAACTTGGCAGAGTTGGGAGTGGTTTGAGTCATGGGCAGATCTCTCATGAATAGATTAATGCCTTCCGGATGGGGTGGTGGTGGTAGTGAGTTCTTGCTATGTTAGTTCCTGCTCTATTAGTTCCTGCCAGAGCTGGTTGTTTAAAGGACCTTGTCACCTTCTCTCTCTCTCTCTCTCTCTTTCTCTCTTCCTTCCTCACTCTCCCTCTCACCATGTGATCTTGCACCTGTCAGCTGCCTGCTGCTTTCCACGAGTAGAAGCAGCCTGAGGCCCACAGCAGATGCAGCTTTCCCAGAATCATGAGTCAAATAAACCTCTTTTCTTTGTAAATTACCCAGTTTCAGGTATTCTATTATAGCAACACAAAATGTACTAATAGGAATGTTCTTGTAGAAGAGCAGAGGAGAAGGGGAGAAAGTCAGGGGAGGCCTGTTTGGGACCTGGGCCTCGAATTCCAGGCTAATCCTGCAGAGCTGTGGAGTCACTGCAGAGTTGTGAGTACAGAAGTGAAATGACCAGGTGACAAGACAAATGGGGAGGTTTGGGGCAGAGAGGCCAGGAAGACTTTTGTTGTGGTCACTGCAGAACCTGGCCCAGGTGACAAAGACTATCTCCTTGACCTAACTTTAGTTGGGCTCCTCTGTGCCCTCTCTTTGATTAGGCCTCTTTCTTGGGCCGTGTCTTAGGCCTGCCTAGCCCAGTTTTAGTAAGAATCCTGCTAAGTCACTTTAGCAAGAATCCCCCACCTTGATATCTAATCACCCTGTCCTTCCTTCAGCAGGAATCCTAAGTTGGTTTAACAAGACTCACCCTGTCCTTGATATCTCCTCTTAGTAATTTTCTGTCCACTGACCCCTCACTCTGCCCACTGGCTGTAAATCCCCAGCTGTCTTTGTGCATTCTGAGTTGAGCTCGATCTCCCTCCCCTAGTAAGATAGTCTTGACGCATATCACAGTAGTCCTGAGTAAAGTCTTATCATTTTAACAAGTATCAGAATAATTTTTTCTTTAACACAGGTCTAGTGTTATACGCTCTAATAAATACATGACAAAATTGAGTTGATTTGTGGTAGAAAGAGGAGATGATCAAATAGCAGTGCTTTCTCCCTTGCTGTCCTGGGCTTTTTATTGGCATTGTCCTGAGTGATTTCCTGTGCCTTTTGTCGATTCAGAGAGCAGTCATGGCCTAGTTGCTATTTGGGAAGGCATGTCTGTGAGTTGGTGCTAATTGGTGCTGTTTAGTATTTCTGTTCCCTGCCTGGCCTTTCTTCCTTAGTCTGTTCACCTTCCGCATTCTCTGTACCTGCCTTGGGACACCTGCCTCACTCACAGATTACTTCTGGAGTATTAATGTTAAGGATGGTGTTGACCTGAAGGCCGCATACAGATAGTTTTGGCCTCCCTGATGTTTTTCTTTCATCTTTTTTCTTCTCTGGTTCTCAGCCATTCTCTGTGAAGAGGCAGCTGACCAGGAGAGTTATGACTTTTAGAGCTTGTTTGTGTTTGTTAACTTCTAGCGCGTTTTCTCCAGCCTCTTAGTGTATGGTGAAGACTTCATTTGGTAAGTAGAGTCAGGAGGAAAAGGGGTGATGGGTGTGTGTGGTGACATTTAAGAAAGCAGTTTGGGCTGACCAGTTAGAGCTCAGTTCGTTAGAGTGCGGTGTTAGAACCCCAAGATCAAGGGTTCGGATCCCTATATCGGCCAGCTGCCAAAAACACGCACGCACGCGCGCACGCACGCGCGCGCGCACACGCGCACACGCGCACACGCGCACACACACACACACACACCCCCCCAGTGCGGCGGCTGGGCTAGTGCGTGGTCACACTTTGTCATTCCCGCACTGAAGACAGTTCTCAGCCAGAGTCATCTTTTTAGTATGCTCTCGCACAGACTCTTGTTAATATTTAAAGTATTTGTGATCTCTTGAGCCTTTTAGTCCAGAACTTTTGTTTGTTTTTTTAGGGCAAGTTTCTCATTTCTGACTTAGCCTCAGTTTTGAAGGCCCTTCATGAACACAGTGTTCTCTCTAAAATGACAGGGCCAGAATATATTCCGTCCCAAGACCCTCTGCTTCCAGACACTGTGATTATTCTGTGCCGTAGAAAACTAAACGGTGGTATTGTAAACTCACTTTATGAGGCCTTCTCCTTTGAAACCTCACACCCATTCCCCACTTGGGCCTCCCCCAAGCCCTTCTCCCTCTCTAACATAGGGATGAAGAATTTGGGGATGAATAAGAGAGGTGGAAGTGTAACAAAGCAGGATCCTGTCCTTTAAAAGACTGGCAGTGGTTCTATTTTATCCCCCCGGTTCTCCTCTTTGGAGTGCTCCTTTAAAGGTAGCCCATGCTGGTGACTCCTCATTATTCTCCCTGGGGTCCCATTCAAGGAGGCACTAACAGTTAAAAACAATGTTTTCACCAGGAAGCAATGGGTAGTAGTACTGGCTTCTGAGGAAAAGCTATGTGTTGTGTTGTTAAAGAAAAACCAGAGCTGGACAGTAATTAAAGTGCTAGGAACAGATTTTATTCAGGAAAACTCTTGCAATAGGGGGAAAGAGACCTCAGTGTAAAACTGGGTTCAATTCTGAATGTGGCATAGGCCAGCAGGAATTTGGCATAGGCCAAGGAGCATGGGTGGGGTTAGTGGATGAAAAATCAACAAGAGAAAACATTACAGATAAGGAGGATTCTGGCTAAACTGACCGAGCAGGATTCCTGCTGAAGGCAGGCCAGGGTGAGCATACATCACCTGGGGATGAGAGAGGAGGAGGAACCCCACTAGATATCCACCAAGAGTGGGGGGTTCTGGCCAAACCCACTTAGCTGGATTCTTGCTGAAGTTGGGTGATTGTAAGGAAGGATATGGAAACCCAAAAGTCAAGGCCAAGTTGGAAGAGGATTCGGAAGAGCCTGACTAAAGTTTGGTCAAAGAGAGATTCTTCATCAGTGTCTGACTGTGTGTTACTTTTAGTTTTTGTGGATTCTTTTTTTTTGTGTGTGTGTGTGTGGCTGGTCAGTACGGGGATCTGAACCCTTGTCCTTGGTGTTATAACATCACACTCTAACAAACTGAGCTAACTAGCCAGCCTGCCCCCACCCTCACCACCCGCTTTTTTAATTGAAAGGAAAAAACCTTACCTTCAGCTGTGCTATGTGATTCTCAAAGGCTCAGTTTAGGGCTGGGGACTCTGTGATGGCTCCTTGTGGGAGGTGGGTAAAACTCATCCTGTGCAGAGGTTTTAAACCTGCCCTTAGCTGGTCCAGTGTGTGGTGGTTGTGGGGTCAGTAAAGCATCCAAGAGAGGATTTTGGTTTTTCTCAGTATGTTACTTGCAATTGATTCTTTTTGTATTTATCTTTTGTAAGCCGTGATCTTGATAAAGTCTTTCCTGTCCATTGTCCTCAGCACAGTGTTTTGTACACAGCAAGTGCTCAGTAAATAGTGCATGAAGCAGTGAATGTCTTTGTATGAAAATTAGACCCATCTCTTTATGATTCATGGTAATGGGATCAGGGGATCATGGAATAAAGAAACCAATAGAGAGAGCCTGGAATGGAAAGCTGTAATTATTTTAAAAGCTTTTATTCCCACTCCTTCCCAAGCCACTTAGCAGACAGGCTGACTGGTCTCTCACCTCCCTTATTTGCTCCTCTCCTCCCTACTTGAAGCCTGAGAAAGGGCAGGTGCCAAGGGGGTGTGGGGTAGAGCTGAGGCCTAGGTAATCCATGAATTGGGAAATTAGCCCTTCTTCTTGGCCCTGAGTGATTGAATGTTATGTAGCCTCCCGTGGCACCATCAATGGGCCAGGGTGCCCAGATATTCTTCCTGGCTCAGAAAGGAATGACTTCCTCTTTTCTGTGCTCTCTGTGCTCTCAGGGGTGGGTTGGGGGAGAGCCCTCCAGCTTTGCTCTGTGAGTTGGTGAGGGAGGGCAGGAGAGTTTCACATTATCTCCAAGAACACTTCCAGTGAGAGAAGAGGACTCCTGCTGGACAAGGGCCACCCCTACACATGCAGCTGTGGGTGGCTGCTGGAGGTTTTCAGGAGTCATTGGCTGAGGTGCGGAGTGACCTCGAGTCCTGTATGGGTCCTCCCCCAGGAAGCTGACCAGGCAGGAGTCAGTGCCTCTGACCCAGGATGCTCATACAGCACTGCTTTCCTTGTGGACAAGGGACCCTTTGCAAGGTTCCTCTGAGCTCTGTGTTTCTGGGATTCCCACTTGTAAAAGGTTGTAATCCCACCTGCAGTGGGTAGGGAAAGTTGGAAGCACTAGAATCAGATCAATTTTTCTGCTTATTACAGTTCTGGGGTCAGGCTTAGAGGGAGCAGGTTTGAACTAATGCTTAATTGGGAGCTCCAGGTACCCACTTGACAGCACACTGCACAACACAGCCTTACTCCTTCCCAGAGCTGGAGTCCCTCTGCCACGGCTGTGTGAATCTTGTGCAAAACAAACACACAAGGCAAACTTGGAGCTAGTAGGAAACTTTGGGTTCAGAAGAAAAGAAGCTGTGACAAAACCCAAGTGCCAGGGCAGTTGTCCTACTGGCTAGGCCTGTGTGCAGGCAGCAGTGATGTCTCTCATAGCCTCCTCCCTTCAAATCTCCTTACCCCATGGAAATCCATTTAGCTTCATTGCCTGAAATTCTGCCAACTAAGTTCAGTAGGTTTTATTGTTATTTAGAAGTAAATGTATCTTTGGATTTCCAAGGATCTATCATTGCTTGCCTCCCACATTAGTTCTGGGAGATAGCTTTTGACTGGCCACCTAGTGGAGATTGACCAAACCAAAGAAAGAACTAAAAGAAAAGTTTTGAGTGTTTTAGAGGTTAGGTGCACTCAGATAATTTGGGGCTGGGAATACTTTGGAGGGTAGGACAGGCCCTTGAAGGGCAGCAGGTGGCTCTTTGGCCCTGGATTAGGGAGGAGGAGTTGCAGGAGGTGGGGGAGATACAAGTTAGCGGTAGGAGAGAATAAAACTTCTCCTAGGGTCAGCCTTGTATGCAGGACACCAGATGAACCCTGTTCCTAGGACCAGAGACCAGGAACTCTGGCTAGAAACAGTCATGCTAGCAGTGCCTGAGTTATGTCTGAACAATCCCAGGAGATTCCTTATTTCTGACGAGAGAGCAGAAAGTGCCCAGCTGGGTGTTGGCTGCCACCTTCCCTCCCACCTCTTCCCGTGCCCCATGTCCTTTCTCTCCTGCTTTCCCATGAACTTCTCATTTTGATTCCATATGTGAATTAAAAAGAGGACTTTAGACCACCAGTTTCTAAACTTGGGTTAAGATTCTCAGAGGGAATGGTGACCACAAGTAGTCAGGAGCCGTTGTCTCTGGTTGTGTGCTTGCTTCCAGGGCAAGCAGGAAGGGGACAGCGGTGAGACTGTGCTCTGTTCTCTGAGCAGTGGTGGAGGAGAAGCATCCTCATCCAGATGGATGGGAGTATTGGTGCTGGCAGCGGGAGGCAAGCTGCTGGGCTGTCCTGGGGCCTGGATGGATGAGAGCGAAGGCCTGTGTTCCGGGAGCGTGACCGGGAGCTGAGGTGGCCCTCGTGTCTTTGCAGTGAATGTGGAGACAGGTGGGATCCTGATACCCTAAGTCATAAGACTGAATGCATTTTGCCAGAGAATCAGAAGTGGCTCAAAAGCCAGCAAGGTCCTGGGTAACATCATCTAGATACAAGTTGTATTGCTCAGAAGTTGTGGAGTTTGTCCTTTGGCATAATGTGGATGCAGAGTTGCTGCCCTTTTCTCATCCTCTCTGCAGCTAGTTTTGTCATGGTCATGGGCCCTATTATTGGTCAGTACTCAGGGGTCATTTAGTGTCTGATGGCCTAGTGTAGTTCCTTTGTTCTGGCAGCTGGGCCAGCAGGTCTGTGTGATTAGGGCATTGCCAAGTTCCCAGTGGTTGAAATCATTTGCCATATGGTTGTCTAAATTTCAGTCTGTAATTCAAACTCCTAAGACCATGAGTTTTTGATAACTGCCCTTGAAGTGGGTCTCTCCTTGTGTTTTACAAAATGCATAGTAGATTTTGTCTAAAAAAAATCTGAAAATGACCAGGTAAGTAAGTTTGCAGATGAAATGCCTCAGTACATATTTTTTCCCTTAAAACCACTGAAAATGTGCTTAAGCTTTATTGTATAGTTCAACCAAACCCACCTCCTGCCCCACCACTGAATTTGGGCACTAGAGTATAAAGGTGATGAGAAGATGGTGACCTGACTCCAGATCCCAGCCTGCCTGCCATGTTACCTTGACAGGAAACATGAAGAGAAACACAGGCTATCCTGTTTTCCTCAGCTGAGAAGGGGTTCTGTCTCTTCTGCAGTAGGTTTTATTTTATGTGCAGACTGTTGAAAGGGAAAGATATAACTGGACTCCTTAGCAGATCGTAATGATATGCTCCCTGCAGTACCGTGTGGGCAAGGAAATTCTAGGGCTGTTGTGTTGAGAACCCCGAGAGAGCTTTCTCCTCTAGATTGTGGACATTCTGGCTGAACACAGGATCAGCTTCCAAACTGGTGTTCGCTTTTGCTTTTAGAATAAGATACATGCCTAGTAGAGAAATGGCATATTCCTCGATTAATGTGGGAACTGAGAAAATATGTGGAGCTGGAGTCCCCCTGAAGCCTCTAGACATGCTTGGGTCCCCTCTGACACCTCTCCACTCTTCCCGCCCCAGATCTCTCTTGGCTGAGTTAAGCCACTTGGATAGTTTTCCTTTATATTCGGATTCCCTTTTACTGTATATTTGATGAGGGCAGCTTTATAGAGATGCCTGTTGGGCTTTGTGAAATACTGAAATCTCTTCCTTGTGATTTGTTCAGGATCTCCCTAGTACAGTGCTGGAGGTTTTGTTCCCTTTCTTAGAGGGATGCTGCCCAATTTCTGCCTTCTCACTCCTTCCCCCCATCTTAGGAATGAATGTTCAGGGCATTTAAGTTGTTTTCTTTGAATTAGCCAATTCACAGAGGGAGAAGACACTTTATATCGTGGTATGGAGCCTTGTAGTTACTGCTGACCTAATTGGATTACTTGAATAACCTCTTATACTTGGTTCAGAATATGCTTTGTGAGGAAAGCCTATTTCTTTTCTAGAAAATTAAGAGTTTTTTCTCCCACTCCCTAACCAAAAGAACTATCAGTAGGTATTTCTAGAGATATCTACTGTTTGTTAGTAGGAATACTAATGGTGTAATATGTATTTAAACAGTATTTTTGATGGGGAGAATTCATGTATGTGAAAATGAGGGAGTTTGTTTCCCCTCCCTCAGGACTGTAACTTGATTTTTTCTTCTCTTTCCGGAGTCTTTTAAAGCATTTTGGAATGGAATGGTTGATGTTACAAGTTGGGCCATGGAACAGTTGCTGTGGAAACCCTAGCATGAATGTCTGGACTAATGTGTTTTCTTTTTATTAATGGACATATTGTGGCATTGACCTATTATTTTAATGTGTACTTTGTTTTCTTTTGAGAGAAGGAGAAGGTGGTTGAGAAGAAAAGAGACTCTTTGAATGTGTGCTTTGTGGAACACTGACTGAAATAAACTGAGCTCTGAAGGGCATGCAGAATCGTCTAGAGTGGAGGTGCAGCAAATGGCAGGGGCCCTGGCCCCAGTGGCAGTTGTGTTGTAGGTGTATCAGGCATCGGCATTTCCTGCTTTTTGTGGAATCATGTACTGAGTCCCATGTGCTTAGAATCCTTGGACTGTATCTACTCATGTGGTAATTCCTTCTCCGATTTAAGCGGAATAAGGGAGCTGAGCGGTAGAGATGAGTCAAAGGTCTTTTAGACATTTGCTCACCCAGGAGGGGAAGCTGCAGATGTGTTCTTTTGTAATAATGCTGTTTATCTGTCTAGTTAAATCATCATTGCTTGGGAGTTGATATTGAAACCCTGGAATCTCTGAAAGGATCACAGAATGTTTTTTCCTTCCAGTTCTGTTATTTCCAAATTAAATGATTATCTGCCAATCTCCTTCTTGAACAGCTATAGCAAAAACTTATTTTGTCAGGAACAGGATCAGTTCTAAATTTCTCAGTTTTTCTTTTTTTTTTTTTTGGAGGTGGGAGTGCGGGGGGGGCTAATTTCAAGCAAAGACATCTTTCTCCCTCTGAAATATTTTTTCACTCAAAATTAGCAATAATAGTACAATATAATGGGTTGAGGGAAATTTGTTGTCAGAAGGGAAAAGGAACAAAACAATCTCAAGCTTTATTGGAGAATGTTGAAGATGGGGTAAACAGAGGCTTAGATTAGAAATTAATTAAAACAAACCATACTGTTTCATCATTAATGGCTCCACATGTATTCTTTCCTTCCATTACTCTGTGTAACTCTTGTTCTTTTCTGGTTATGAAGAAAAAGGAAAAGAAAGAATTAGTCTTTTGCCTTGACCCAGACACAGAGATGAAAGCAGAAGTCAAATTTATCCTGTGCAATAGTTTAGGACTAGGCAGAGATACAAACTACTTTAAGAAGGCTGTTTTTCCTCCAAGGACCATTAGGCTATGTATTGCAACCAGCAATTATCAAGCCTCTGATAGTAATCCAAGTCGGCAAGCTGTGATGCGGTGCAGCCAGCTGCCTTGGCAGGGGTGAGTCCTGCATCTGCTGCGATGACCCCACTTGAATACAGGAGCGGCTCCCTCCTCGCCAGCTGCGTACCAGTGAGCTTGCTGTGGTATGCCAGGTCACAACAATGACAGCCTAAGAGCCTTTGCTGCCTTTTTTTCAGATCCTCTGCCCGAGAGAGTGCACCGAGCAAAGTGGGCATGGCTGCTGGCCGTGGGTAACGGCGTGCTGCCACCACAGCTGCCATCTGGGAGGCTGAGTGCACGGGCAGCTGGGCCCCACGCTCCAAGAAGTTCCAGTCAGTGTGAAGCGACTATAAGCAGCTGGGACGTAACAGCTGTGAGCAGGAGAAAGCCTGGTGTTCTGCTCTCTGCAGACCTGGCCAGAGTGACAAGAGGTTGAGGAACAGAGATGGGAACAGGAAAATGCAATTCTAAAGTTAAAAAAACTTCTTAATTTTAACTCTGATTTACAGGTGATTCGGAGGTAAGAAAGACACGATATGGGAAACACTCTGAAGACCTCACACTAAAATAAAAAATAAAACAGATAGAGAGATATCATGCCTCATGTGAAAAAGTAATCTGTGATTCTTATACACAACTTAGATGGTACAGAAAAGCAAGGGAAGGAAAATCAACCTTGTCCTGTCACTCTAGGAGGAGGAAACTAGACAGACAAATGGGAAGCACTGACTTTTAAGGGCAGTGTCGAAGCCCAGAATAAGCTGAGCCTTATGCAAATGCTGAAGACAAAACAAAACAGTCAAAAAGAGTTTTGTGCTCAGAAAATGGAAGAGGATATAAAAGGAACAACTTGGTTCTCTGACATTCATCCCTGTTCCTGCTCTATTTGCATACCTACCCAGGTAGGAGAAAAATTGGTGAGAGATTTTTTTCTTTTAAAAATCATTCTGTCCCAGAGGCTAAGGGAACTAGTATATGTGATCACAGAAATATTGCAGATAAATTTTAAGGAATTGTCAACAATGGGTAAGAAATGTCACCTGATAAGGCAAATGATGTCCTAATTTTCATAAAAGGATGAAGAGACGGCTTTGTTCACTGTGGACTGGTAAGCTTGACTTTGCTTCCAAGTGAAGTGCTAGAAAGGCCAATTAAACAGTTTATGGATATTTAGGAATCAGAGAAGTGCTAACTAAGAGCAGGATAAATTCAAATAGGAGAAATCAGCGCAAGCATACCATTTTCAGTTTTGAGAGGGTTGCTAGACAGGATGCACAGTCAGATGCTCTAGGGGTCTGGTTCTCAAACGAGCTGCCTTAGAATCACCTGGAGGGCTTGTTTCTGAACAGTAGGTCTGGAGGAGGGCTCAAGAATTTGCATTTCTGAAGAGTTCCAGGTTGACATCCATGATGCTGGTTTAGAGAACAACTGCTAGTGTATAGTGTTGCTGGATTTGGGGAAGACTTGTAACTTTTGGAGAATATTGAGAAGTTGGTTGGAAGTGTTAATGGTGGTTGGTGGAGGATGGGGAACTTCTGACTGATTAAACTGTATGCAACTTTGTTGTCACCATTTTAACTTGAACATGTGCCTTTAGTGTTTTTTTCACAATACTCTGATCTTGACCTTCATCTATTAAGTAATTTTATCAGGGACTAAGATGACAAAAAAAGTGTGTTTCTTAAATATGAAGCACCAAAAAATTAGGAGGGATAACTAATAATGTTGAAGGAGGGTTTAAATGATCTTGGTATGTTGGAAAGATTTAGCAGTGACACATGTAAAACGTCTACAGTTAGCTGCATACATACAGGAGGCTTGAAAATATTTTAGGAGATAAAGACTTAGGGATTTGGGTTGACCACAGTATTGTTTGAAAGAAGGTTATGATGGACTATATTTCTCCCATCTGACAACCTGATTCCCCTTTCAGCCCAACCTGGGAAAGAAAAGGAAAAGCCAAGACAAGTTTATGTTCTACTGAGGGATTTCTTCCATGGTCAGGCCATATGTAGAGTATTTTGTGCAGTTCTAGACCACATTTTAAGATTTTGACGAAATTGCGAGTGTATTGAGGGAGGAGACCAAGATGTTTAAAGGGGTACAGACAGACCAGAGGCTGGCATGTTTAGCCTTGAGGCTGTTCAAGAGATTACATGATATTTACCTACAAATATTAGGATGTTAGATGTGTTTGATGTAATACCTATGGGTGAGAGAAGTAACAACGCTGAAAAATAGTGGGGTATAAATTTTGCATCCCTATTAAAAAACATTTTGTAGTAATGCAATGTAATTTCTTGACAGTCAATGAATGTGGTGCTAAATGTGATGTATACAAGCTAAATGTGGTATATGCAAGCTGAGACTTCATGGCTCTATCTGGAATGATCTGGAAAATCTGGGATTGCTTTGCTGTGATAACACCACCAGTATCTCACTGGCTTACAATAACAAACCTTTATTTCTTGCTCATATCACAGGAATGCTGCAGGTGAGCTGTGGCTCCTCAAGGCTGTACTCAGCTCCAAGTGTCTATCAGGACCCAGACTGGAGGAGCAGATCCTGTTTGGGTCCGGGACATGCTGTTCTCACAGGAGAGGGCAGGAATGCAGGAGAGTCTAAGGCAAATCATGCAGTCATAATTACAGCTTCTGCAAGGATGGGAAAGACATGTTTGCCTCCATCCCTTTGGTCAAGAGAGCTGCAGGGCCAAAGTCAGAAAGGTAGAGAAGTGAACTCCGGCTGGATGACAGGACACAGCCTGAGAAGGGGGTGGGGGTTATAACCTTGTTGCAGGGAGGGAGCAGATAGTTGGAAACAATAATCCAATCTACCACAGATGGAGATTCAGTTACCTCAACATTTATTGATTGCCTACAGAAAAATCAGGCATCGTGCTGAGGCATGGAAGATTAAGAGATCAATAGAAACAGTTCCTCAAGGATCTTAGTCAAGCAGGGTAGAAGGAGTTACAATAAAATAAATTACTACATGACATGATAAATGTAAAAATAGCAGTATTCCAAGTACGGAGGCAGCAGAGAAGAGGGAGGGAGGGACTGCAGGGTAGAGGAGGTATAAGGGAAGTGTTCCCTGGGTAGGGGACATCTAGCCTGGAGTTTGAAGATTGGATTGAGGATTTGCTAGGTGGACAAGAGGGTGGGGTTCAGGTTGTGGGTTAGGGATAGCATAAGTGAAATCAGAGGTATAGAACGTCAGGCTGCTTCATGGGAGCCAAGACTGTTTTGTCCACTGCTGTATCTCCCTTATTTAGAACAGTGCCTATTGAATGAGTGATTTGGTATTGTGTTGGAGGGGTAGGAAGGAAGGACCAAGAGAGGCAGACACCAAGAGGTGATTTCTCTGCCATTTTTCATGTGACACTTCAGGGTTAGGTTAGAAGAGGCCAAGACTAGAATCAGGGAGATGAGTTGCAGGAGGGAGGGGGTGAATGTCTGCAGGAAGGTAGGAAACGATGGGATGGATTCAAGAGATATTTGGGAGGTAGAGCTGTTTGGACTCAGTGGGTGGTTGGGTGTAAAGGGTTTAAGGGGGAAGGAATCTGGGTTAAATCCAGTGGTGACTCAGTGGACACTGGTCCCTGAAATCACCAAGGTTAGGAACACAGGAGAAAGAAGAGCAAAAATAAAGATGGTGATAAGGAAGATGATGATTAATGTTTTTGTTCTGTTTAGAGTTTGAGGTGACTGTGAGACACTCAAGTGCGGATGATCAGTAAATCATTGGATATATGTGATTCCGCTCTAAAAATGTATATGTGAACTTTATCAGCATGTGTAGTTATAGCATAAGAATGACTGTAAAATTTGAAAAGAAAAGTGCCCAGGACAGAAGCTCTAGGACACACAGAATATGACATGGGCAGGAGAGGAAGCTATTTGGAGGACATTTGGAGGGAATGTTGTCACAGGTGAGAGGAGAACCAGGAGGGAGTGACTGACTGTCAGACACCACAGCGGGGCAGGTGAGCTGAGGGCAGAGCGTGTGACTGTGCCATTGGAGCTTCAGGAGTCAATGAAGAAAACACTCCAGCGGCACTCGAATGGGAAGTGAGGTAGAGATTTGGAGGACACACTTTTCAGACCTTGACTGAGAAGCGAAGGACAGAGAGAAGGAGTTATGGTATTTGGCAGACACATAGCCCTTTCCCTCCTTCGTAAAGGGAGAGCAGAGCCAGGGGAGGTCGAACCTGACTTCACCAGTTCCCCTCTGCTGTTGAGCTTCTGTCGGAAAGTGGAATATAATGATAACGATCTTTTAGCCCAAGGATTTCTAGCCTTTTTAACCTGTTCCTTCTGTGTTAGTTTTCTATTGCTGTGTAAAATTACCACAAATTCAGCAGCTTAAAACAACAGACAATTTATTGCATCACAGCTTCAGTGGGTCATGAGTCTGGGCATGGCTTAGCTGGGTCCTGTGCTTCACAGTCTCTCATGGGGCAGCTGTGGCTGGGGTCTCCTCTGAAGACTTGACTGGGGAAGGATCCCCTTCCAAGCTTACTCACAGAATCTAGATGTTGGAAAGGTTCAGTTTCTTGCAGGTTATTGAACTGAGGGCCACAGTTCCTTGCTGGCTGGAGGCTGCCCTTGGTTCCTTGCCATCTGGCCTTTTCTACCATGGTGGCTTACTTCATTAAAACCAGCAAGAGAGAGCCTCCTAGTAAAAGGGAAGTCTCTGTCTTATGCAACCTTATCACAGAAGTGACATCACCTGTGCCATATGCTGTTGATTAGAAGTGAGTCACAGGTCCCACCCATACTCAGGAGGGGATTACATAAGTACATGCATACCAAGAGGCAGGAATGGGGGAGAATTTTAGAGGCTGCATGCCACAGAATAGAGCTCCATGGTACATCTCATAATCTTGAGACTTTTGCAACATGCCTTTAAACCAATTGAGGTCCATGGCAGAAGGGAGTGATTCAGCTCACTGCCAGAAGAGATCTTCACAGTGAAGGTGAGATGTGAACTGAACTTTGAAGTGGTAGCTCTAGAATTTCCATATATAAAAGGGGATTAGGGGTAGGGTGACGATTGTAAGAGGGGTACACAACAGCTTATTTGGAGTGGCTTGAGTGGTAGAGCTGAAGCCTGGTCAAGCCATGCCTTGAGACTGACACTGCTCTGAAGGATGCAGGGATTTTGTGGGTGAAGAAGAGATGAGGAACCAGGATGAAGCTGGTCATCCTAGCCAGAGGGAGCAGCAGGGGCGGAGACACTGGGATTTGACAAAGCATCATGTATTTTGGGAGAAGGTTAGTAGTTTTATGGGACTGGATATTAAGGTGTATAGAAGGTCAGGAGGGAGAATAAAAGCTGGAAGGGTAGGTTGTATGCCTTCAAAGGAAATGGAGCTTGGTCCTAGGTAGAGGGGGCTTATAATCAGGAGAAAGATGGGATTAGATTTGCGCTTTAGAACAAGTTATCCCGGGCTGCTGAGGGGAGGATGGCTAAAAGATAGGAAGGTGTTTTTGCCATTCAGATGTGCCTCATTTGCTTTTGGCAGGAGACAAGAAAGGATACAAGCAATGCCGAGAAGTCAGGTCTGTGACGTCTGTTTTCCCACCTTCTGTCTCCTGAGAAGCCTGGGTAACTGCTCAGGTTTGGGGAAAGATGGGAACATGGAGCCTCACACAGGAATCAGCACTACCCACTTCCAAATCACTCTGTAGGCCAGCTTCTCACATCATACCTTTCAAACAAGGGGGCTCGGTCATTCTGTGGGCCAGGCAAGTGGCAGTGCCAGCTTGGACTAAATAGATTACTATAGACAGTTTTTATATATAAAAAGCAATTTTTATTTTTATTTTTTATATGAATTTGTGAATATTTTAAAATTTATCGTTATACAATGTAGTTGATTTAAAAACCAGTAGTTTTTAAAAAGGCATTTTTTTCTTGAGGTAGTGTTGCTATATTAAATGTACAGAAAAAATGGTTGCTTTTTTTGTTTCACCCTTTAAAAAACAGCTTTAAACAATCTTTTGGCAGCTGATTTTCAAATTTTTCAAAAGGAGGGAAAGGAACTGGCATTTGTGGCAGGTTATGACACTAGTGAATATTGCATACTGATCAGTGTTATGTAACATGACTTGCAAGCTTGCGATACTGGGGTGTGTGTTTGTGTCGGGCTTTGTGTGGGTGCTACTTCTGTCCTTGGCCACCCACCATTTACTTTGAAGCTGACATTTGTGGGTCTCTGCATATGTGATATTTAGCGAGGTACATAGCACTTTAAAATGGGGAATCGTTTAGATTGGGAAAAAATGGAATCTCATTTTTGGGAAGGGTCATAAAACAAGCTATGAATTTGGAGAAGCACCGTGCCATATAGTTACCTGATTATGTCTTAAATTTTTAAGTTGAACTGTGTTAGACTTACCTGAGAAAATGATGGTGAAGATACCACAGAACAAGAACAAGATTCCCTGTTGCCTCCTGGGCTTTTTTACTACATAAAACTATGTTGCAGTGATCTATTCGATTGTTATTGCCCTGTTCCAAACATGAGCAGTTTTTAACAGATGGGTTGGAATGGGGCCCAGATGGAAGGAGGTCCCCGAACCACCTGCTTACATGGCCTTGTTGCCTTGGAGATTATTCTAGCCGTGACCGTGTGTGGCCTCTGGGAGCAAAATAGACTCTTCAGACAGGTGGCAGTGGGACCAAACTCTAGCCTAGAAGAAACTGGGGAAGAAAAATTCCAGCCTCAGTATAGCAGGAAGGAAATTCAAGTCCAAACATGTTCTTATGCCTTTTATATTAGTCAGGGTCATTCATGCTACCTTTTGTAACCCATCAACCTTCAAGTCTCAGGGTTTAATACAGCACAAGTTTATTTCTTGCTTAAGAAAAGTGATATGCAGATTAAGAAACCATCCTCCATCTAGTAGCCACCTTCCCCAGGGTCACTTCAGTAGGAGAAGAGAGATGGAAGAGGCACACTTAACCAACTTATGGTCGAGCGGGACACATCACTTCTCCTTATGGTCCATTGGTCTGAACTAGTCACATGGCCCCAGCTGATTGCAGGGGTGACTGGGAAACATTAGGAAGCACATGGACCGCCAGTTTTTGCTACACTTCTGCACTGCTTTGACTCTCATGACAGCTTTCCAGGTGTGCTGGAATTAATCCATCTTTGTGGATTGCGACAGAGATGTTCTCATTCCACAGTGTCTTTTAGGGAGGTAGAGAACAAGCTGGTCTCACAGGCATGGAGCAGAGTGGCTCAGAGCATGGACTCTGGTATCAGAGTCTGAATTCTTGATCCACCACTTACTGTGTGACCATGTGCAAATTATTTAACTTTTCTTTCTCAATTTCATTATTGGTAAAATGGGTCACTAATAGGACTATTGAAAATATAAAATGATTGTTATAGTTTTATCTATGGGGGAGAGAAGTTGGTGATGATCAGTTTCAGTTAAAATGTTTGAGCATCCTTTTCTTTTTTTTAATGAAGGGGAAAGTTAAAATCAAATTCCTTAGGATGTGTTTGTAAACACTGGGTGCTTAATAGAGCTCTCGGTCGTGCAGTTTTAATGTTCTGGTGTTTGCCTTCTGTGGCTGCTCTTAGGCGTTTGGGGGAATCAGACCTGCATCTTTTTATTGCGTTAATTTATTTTAACTTGATGCTCCAGTAATAATGAGTATGCCAGCAATCAGAACTGACTCTGTTATGCTCCAGAGAATTGTAAGAGATTTCAGTATATGCTTTTCAGGGTCTCTTATCATGTCTCTGGGTAGACAGAGCTGGCAGGTAAGAGGAAACTACTAGGAATAGTTCACCTCTCCAGCAGTCTGTTTTCTTTCCTCATCAGATGTTTCCAAAGATCCTTCAGCAAGATGCTGTGTGACATTCAGCTTATACCACTTCCAGTCAGTCTAAAAAAGCTCTAAACCCATGGCCTTTTGGAATGTGTCTCCTTAGGAAAAATCAGTAAAGCTCAAGGCTGAGGTCAAGTGTAAAATATGGTTTGTGCTACAAGGTAGAAACTGAATCATTTAGCTTCAATTTTAGTGAAGGTCTGAGAGTTTATGTAAGAGAACTGCTAAGTGCTTTCTTTTATATCAGGGCTGGCGAACATTAATGTCAGGGAGCAGGAAAATAGGAAATGTTCTTCTGTGGCCTGGGTGGAGTGTTTAATGAACTTGTCCTACACCTAACATGTACCTGTATCTGCCTGTAGTTGAGGATGGAGGAATGAAGAAGGCTTGGAAACTTTCCTGGCTTGGATACCACATCTGCTGACTAGGAGGAAAAAACTGTAGAGAACAAGACAGAAACATGCCCTTAAGTGATCTTGCAGAGAAATTCATAAACTAGTTTTTATATGTCAAGCACTGAGAGCCATGAGCTCCAGGCAGAATTAGATGTAAGATAATTCTCTTGTCCAGCAGGCATTTACCTGAGTAGGGGTGCTGGATCATGGTCCTACATAAAAATAATAACAAATGGGATAAGTGATAACTGAGAATATCCCTTTGGAGCTCAGAGAAGAGAGCCCAAGCATGGGAGGCGTTTATGAGGACAGTGGAGTCCGAGTGCCTGATTTGAATCCTGACCATGTTGCTAGCTCATGTGAGACCAAGCATAGGCAGTTTATTTCACTGTGCTCAGTTTTCTCATCTGTAGAATGGGGATAATAATAGTATTTATGTTATAATGTACTTGTGCTTCATTGTATTATTATTATTATTTGGGAATTCTTGAAGAAAAGTTAATAAAAAGTAGGTTGAGGTTTTTGTGAAGCACTTCTAATGTGATGTGATGCTAAGGAATTTGGACTTTATCCTGTAAGCAGTGAAAATTTTAAGCAAAGAAATGGTGTGAAGAAAGTGTTTTAGAGATAGTGAACTCTGGCAGAAAGGTCCAGGATGGATCCAAGGTAGAAAGAGAGTGGTGGCAGGAAGACCATCTGGGAAGCTCTTGGAATAATGCAGGTGTGATTCGGGGTAGCAGTGGGCACCTAAAAGAAGGACTGGGTTGTATTAGACTTTTCCCTTTTTTTTTTTTGCAGTGTGGAGAGTTTTTAAGGTTTTAGATTATAGGTTGAAGGAATGATTGAATATATAATTTAGAGATTATCCAAAACTAAACCCCCATAGACATGCAACTTGTTTTAGTTTCAGTCATAGTCCTGTAAATTGATCTTGAGTACTTTATCTCATACCTATCTCTCTTTCTTTGTATACTTATAAATGTGTATGTGTGTGTGTGTGTACAAGAACAAGCATATAATACTTTAGGTTTTGACACTTTCAGATCATTGATATAGCATTGTGACTTTGCTGAAATTAGGAAATAGGTTGACAAACTACTAATTCCTAGATAAATTTTCTAATTAAAGGAGAAATAAATATGGCTGTGTATTTTATTAAGCACAGTTCAAAATAAATGGTGCTCTTTTGTTGCTGCAAATAGTTTTTCCTTATCCAGTTTTATTTTTCTGTACATGAAAAGTCTTGGTGACTCCTGTTCTTTATTTTCTGTTGTTCTTAATTTAGGTACTGTGTCTATGCCTGCCAGATTTTTCCTGTGATAGTGGAAGTATTATTATGTTTAATAATTCCAGAAATTTTCACTTCATCCTCTGTACGTGCTAAGGAAATCTGTGTCATGCTGCATCTTTTGTGTGTATGTCGGAGTGTATGGTAATGCTGAGTGATTCATGTCTTGCTTATGTCAGGAAGACTGTTTGGTAAAGTTCTGGTATTGTTTGCCTTAGCATGCAGTGGGGGTGAAGTTGTACAGTCTGGCCCCAGTGGCCCTAATGGAGCTAGATCTAGAAACTAGGTCTTCCTGGATATTCTGGGTCTTTCTCTCTGGTCCCCTTGTGTTTCTGTAAAGGTGTGAAGGCATCTGTGATATTTTTATGCCTCTGACTTGGCACAGTGCAATTTGAGTAATGTAAAACCTACCACTGATGGGGGTTCTGGAAAGTGGGGTGTGGGATCCAGGGTGATCTTACCCAGTCCCTGATGATCAGTTCACGAGGAAATCTCACTTCAAAATCTCATTTGAAAATGAAAACAAAGTCTCACCTAAAATATAGGGACTGAAGGGAAGGAAACTTGTCTTTTTTCTAAAATAAATGAGCTCTCAAATTGCGAAAAGATGTTTTCTTTTGGCAGTTCTGCTCCTCAAACCTGAGCTGAATATGAATAGAGACTAATTTTTAGCTGTTAATTCAGAGTAAAGATCTAAAAGGGTCTGAATTCTAATTTCAAAATCTTATTTGAACTCTGTGTTTGGCTGACTGAGGTGGAAAATGTGTTATTGCTTACTAATTTAGAGTCATACCCTGTAGGATTTTTTAAGTCAAATTTGAGTGAGACAAGGCCAAATGTAAATTTGCATATTTCCATTTATTTCTTAATAACACAGCTGAATTGATAGGCCTGTCATCTGACTGAAGCACTCATGCTAGTGGCTGCTCTGTTTTGTGGCTGGACCTTGGGTGAGGACAGGGGATGCAGCTACACAGGTGTCTGGCAGGCCATGTCTGGAGAAGCACTCAGGTACTATCTTGGGTTACCTTTCTAATGCCAAGTGTAAAAGGAAAGGAAATTTCTTTTATAGGATGCATTCTGGTTTCATTGGCCTTTTGTTACTTTCTCATTTCTGGAAGTTACAGTCTCCGTACTGTAGGATAGTTCAAAGGCACAACTAGTCTTTAACACAACGTGGGCCTCTCGCACTGCTGTCTCTTTAGTTGCAGTGAATCCCAGCTCTCTTCTTCTGCTTAGCTCTATGCTCCATGCCTTGCAGTCCTATCCAGCTGCCCCCTGCCCGTGTTATTCTGGAACCCCTGACCATGACAACAGAGAGCTTGCTGGTCTTCGTTTTTTCACCTCCAGTTTAAGGCCAAGTAATTGGCTTTTGCTTCCCTTTGGTATTTAGAAGAATCAGATAGTTTTTGTCAGTTTTATTCCCCTTTGACTTTTTTCCCAAAACCACCCCAGTAATCTTACTCAGTTTTGGATGTTCTCCTAGCTAGACTCCATAACCTGAAGTTTACAGTGGATTCTCATTTTCCCCAGCTGAGTCACTTGTTCTCATTCAGGATGCCATTCCTTATGGCTCATCCTATTTTTTTCCCATTACTTTTTTATTTTCTGTTCTTTCTTATATAACCAGGCCTGTTGGGTCTGAATCAAGTCATTCTGGATTTTCGTCAGATGTTTTTCTTAATAGTGAACACAAATTCAGTAATTTCTATAAGTCAGACACTGTCCTCAGTCTTGGATGAATTTTAACTCAGTCCCCATAATAATCTTACATGGCAGGTACATTATTCCCCTTTTGCAGATGGGAAATCAAGATACACAGAGGGTAAGTAACTTCCTGAGGTCATCAAGTTGCAAAGTGGGTGATCAGGGTTTGAGCTCAGAAAATCTGGCTCCAGAGCCTATTCTCTTAAACTCTATTCTATGTATCTTGCTAGTTCATTGTCCCTGTGCTCTCTAGATTCTTTTTTAGATCTGGCCCAGTTGCTCCCAGGATGAGATAGCCCTTTCATATGATATTTAGCCACAATTTTATGTAGACATTTGAGGTGTTTTGAAAAAGCATTGGGCTTAGAGTTAGATCTGGGGTCCTGGCTTCAACACTTGAATAATTGTATGACCTTGGACAAGCTTTGTCACCTCTTTGACCTCTCAGTCTTTGCATTTTGTGATATGACCTAACTCATATCACAACTCATAGGTGTTTGAGAGGATTAAATGTGAGAGTAGCAAGTGCGTAGCTCATAGAGGTAATCAGAAAATGGCAGGTATGCTTATAATTTAAAAGTTGAGAACAGTTATTAACTTTTAAAATGTGCTGTTTTATGGTTACATTTAGTCAGTTAGTTCTGGTTTGTAACTGATAGGATCAAGAAGAGAAATTTCTCTTAATAAAGCAAGGATTTATTTATTTATTTTTATTTTATTAATTTATTTTTTGTTAGTTAAGAGCTAAAGGACAGGAGAGAATTTTGCCGTTCCAAACAAAATAATCTTAACATCTAGTTAAGCATTAAGACGTCTGTCTTTTGCACATTTTTCCCCATTTATTTTAGCTCTAAGTAGTATTGACTCATTTAATGGTCTGGCTAGAGTAAGGGCCCTTATAAATATTTTCTCCATACGCACAGTAAAATAGTATTTGCTTTCATTTAATTGCAGTCTTTGAAACTGACTTTGCCACCTTTCTATACATAGCCTTCTTTCATTTATTTAATAATTTTCTACTGACAGAGGCTTTTTTGGGGGATGGAGGGAGACATATGCATTGAGTGTGTTTGTTATAAACAGCAGGTTATTTTAGTACACTGTGAATTAACATTTTATTGAAAAATTTTTTTTCACCTTGGGTTTGTTGAATGGTGGCAGATGTCTCAGTTTGGGTTCGATGACTGAGTTTTTTGGAGAACCATGCAATGAAACCTTTTGTCCAAAAAGAACTTTTGCCTGCTTTAACTCTAGATTAGGTAAATGATTAAAAATAGCCAAACTCTTTCATAGACATAGTCCTTTGAACATTCTCAATTTGCTTTTTCTGAACTTCAGTAAGGCTGCAGTTATCCAGAGGTCACTTATTCTTCATGTAATAGAAATCTTACATTAGACCTTCAGAGTTAGAGAAGAGTCCTTTAGATGGCATCTGAGTTGACCACCTCAATGTGGAAATTAGGAAAACTGAGGCCTGGGATGGGGGGAGGTAATTCTATGCCAGTAATAAAGTGGCAGAGTAGGGAGGATTAGGATCCTGGCCCTGAAGTCAGGTTGCCCAGGCTTCATTCACATCTTGGCTATGCAGCTGAAAGGCTCTGGGGCCTTGGGTAAGTAGCTGAGACTCTCAGGGCTGTTTCCTCATCTGCCAAAAGGGAGTAGTAATCATAGCTCCTTCAGAGTAGGTGTGAGGATTGAATGAATTAATATACATATTGCATATACAATATGCATATGGAACACCCAGCCCACCGTAAGTTCTCAAATATTCGTTATTATATAATAATTGTAGTAAGCAGTTTCTTGCACTTCCACAGTGCCTCGTGGGTTACAGAGTATTTTCTCACTCATTACCTTATTTGATGCTCACACAGTGATCTCAGGAAGGTATATCTGATATTATTAAGTGCTTGCCCAGGGTCACCCAGGTCTCGAGTGGCATGACCAGAGTCCAGTTTTGCAACACTTATGAGTCCAGCTGAGAACCAAGGTGTATGTCCCAAAATGTGCCTGGGCGGGCACAAAATTCATGCTTTAAAAGCCTTTTCCACCACTAGTAACTTCCTCCTGCCCCAGTAAAATGGCTAGGAACTCAGCCTCAGGGGTTTTCTTTTGGTTCTGAAGAGGTCCTGGTGCTGTATGCAGTGTTCCTGGACGTAGCCGTGAAAATTCCACTTTCCGTTCTGCATGTGGGGAGACATGCGCCATTCCTCTGCTCCAGAAATTGCTAGGCTGATGTGGGAGCTGTTGCCCTCCAAACAGACTTGTCTTTGGGTCACTGTTTCCATGGCACTTCGTGATACAACCCATTTATTTAACTTAACACTTGATTTTCTCCCCCATTTTGATCAGGAACCTTAGATAGGCCTGAGGATTGTTTCATTGTTATTGTATTAAATTTAAAAATCAGGTCTTATAAATTGGTACCACTTGATTGGAAGGCAGCTGTTTAAATTTATTCATGCCCTTTGACCTAGGAATTTCTACTTAGAGGAAGTTATCCCAGAAATATTTGCACATATTTGCAAAGATCTAGAGATTCGTCACAGCATTGTTTATAATAACTCTTTAATAGAAGATTGGTTACATAAATTTTGATACATTCATAGAGTGGGATATTATGTATGGCTTAAAATGAATTTTATAAGTACTAATATGAAAAGATACTTACTTATCATAGGACAGGTTCACTGAAGAACAGTAAGGTGAGAAGAACCAATGTTTGTTTATAACGTCTGTGGTGAGAGAACACCACGGGAGAAATAAGTGATCTGATTTGGAAAAATGTGTTGTAATAGTTGAGAGTAGTAGTATACCTGTGTGAAGAGAGGGTCATGTTATTATGACTTTCTACTCTGTAGCTTTTACGTTTCTGTATTGTGTAAATGGTTAAGTAGTTATATAATTGCTTTTGCAGTCAGAAAAACTAAAAACTAAACAGTGAAATAATTGTCTCTTGTCAGTGACTCCACTTGTGCCCTCAGAGACCAACCCTGTTTTTCCTCTGGGTGGGCATTCTCCATCTTCGCTGCTGTGATGTTTCAGGAGGGGCCTGTAACTTCCTGCTGACCCCTGGGGACACTTAGTCCTGGCATCAGCCGACAGTGCAAAGGAGCCTGATCAGTCTTCTGTCACCTGAGCCCTGTTCACATAAAACCTCCATTCTCATCCACTCACGCACAAACCCATTCACACTCACTCGCATATACAGACCCATACACACATGCGTGCACACACACACAATGAGTACTACTAGGCTTTTGCTCTGAAACCCTCTCTACAAACAGGCTGTCTTGTCCAGTTTCCCAACCGGCGACAGGTTATTAAGAAGTCCTGATAGTAAAGAAGGAAATGGAAAAATAAACTGAGACCTCAAGAAACCACACAGTTTAAAACTCCATTTAGTGTTGGTGCAGATAGCCCACCATACTTCAGCAGCCACTGCACTGTTTACACAGTCACTGTGGTTTATGATGATGACTTTGGATAGGCATCAAGACCAGACAAAATACTCTTTGAATTGCTCTGTTTAGGAAGGCAGGATTGTGTGTAATACATTTTTTCAATGTTGTTAAAATTTTTAACAGTATGGTATCTTAAAGTGTCAGTTATCTGGAAATTCTCTGATATGGAACCAATGATTTTACTGACTTTGAAGCTATTATCTATATTCCTGGAACCTTTTATCTAAAGAGTAAAATTTCAGAAATCCTTTTACCCTGGTGCAGTATTGTGAATTTGCATATCTGCATAGGCAAAATGAAAAACTTTGACAGAAAAGACTTCTCGGTTTCTTGGTGTCTACCCGTCTGTTTCACAATAGGCTTTGTGGTTCATTCATTATTATTAGATCGAATTATAATGAGGAGAAACCATTGTGCTTCTTAGGTTTCCTGTCTTGGTCCCGATGGATGATGGATGCAACCCAGTTGTAGAAACAATATCTAAGACACCTTGGTGCATTCTTCAAAAGTATGTTTGTGTCTTATGCAGAGCATAAGATTTTTTTAATATTTGGGGGCTTTATATTAGTAATTAAAAGCAATAGACCCTATCACAAATTTATTCAACATCATTGAAAAATCCACCACTTAAGCTGAAGCACTCCAGGGCATGCTAGATAGAGTGAATTTTGTCAGTTGGCAGCTGGATAGACCGAGGAAGTAAAATGTCAGAATGGAGAACTGGGCAGGTATTAGATATTGTGGCCTCTGTAGGGTCTTTCATAATAGCATGGCTAACCCCAGGCAGTGCTTCTTAACTCTGGCTGCCCAGTGGAGTCCCCAGAGTGGCTTTACAGTCTGCTATGCCTGGGCCCACCCCAGTCTCATTGAAGCTGAAGCTTTTGGGGTTGGCACCCAAACACCAGTTTTTTCTTACACTTTCAAGATGAATCTTATGTGCATTCAGGTTGAGTGGTGGCTCTGTCACCACCAGCTTGTGACCTTGGGCAAAGTACATATCCCCTCTAACCCGTAGTCTTCTCATTTTTAAAATGGGCATGATAATAGAATCTTTTTAAAAGCCTTGTGGTAAGAATTAACTGAGATAATAGTGCATGTTAAATTTTTAATATTATGACTGGCACATAAGTGGGATGTCAGGGTGGGAGGAGGAGATTGAGAGAGAGAAAGAACGTGAGACAGATAGACATAATCAGAATAGGCTGGCTACTCTGGAGAATAGATTAAAATGATCTAGATTGGATATGTGGAAGTGATTTGTATAGGTGAAAGATGGTGGAAATGAGGAGAAGCGAATATGTTTAAGAGCAGTTTAGGTGGTATTGGCAGGACTTGGTTTAGATGTGTTGGATACATGGTGTGAGGGGGCTGTGTTGTGGTTTGTGCAGTGGGGTGATGGTTCCAAGCACTTCAGGGAGCAGTGGAGGAGAGATCGAGTTGGGAGGGCAGGGATGGATTTGAGTATGTGTTGCCTTCGAGACACCCAAATGGACATGCGCAATAGGCAGTTGGGTAGACTGGTTCTTGAGCCTAGAGTCGGGGTCTGGGATGGAGGCATAATTCTTGCATAGGTGAGCTTACCAAAAGACAGGGTGTATGGAGTGAGTCACAAAGTGGCCTATGGCATGTGTCTTGGGCTCCTCTAACATTTAATGGTGGGAAAGAGTAGGATGAGTTTGAGGGAGACTGAGGAGGGGCTAAGAGAGGCAGGAAGAAAATGTGGAACGTGCAGAGTCACATCAGGCCTTGGAAAAAAGAGTGGAATGGTGAGCAGACAAGTGCTGCTGGCAAGTCAAGAAGAGCATTCTGCAAAGCCCTTCGCATTTGGCCACAGGATAGTCAGTCACCGCAGCCCTGGGGATGTGTGTTTGGCAGCATGAGGAGGGAGAGAGAGGAGCAGGTTAAGGAGTAGGAGGCCAGAAAATGGAGACAGCATGTGCAGAGTCTGTCAGGAGGTTTGGGAAAGAGCTTAGTTGGAGGCTGTAGGTGGGGTTGGGGTGGAGATATTGGATCAAAGGAAAATTTCTCCTTACTTTAAAAATGAAAGACTTGAATGTGTTTAAATATGGATGAGGAGACATTAAATGTGGTTGCAGGAGAGGGGATAATTTATACTGTTAAGATTTCTAAGACGGTAAGGTTTCTAAGATGGTAAGAGGAGTTAGATCTGGTGTAAGGGGAGGGATTAGGCTTGGCTGGACTGTTATGACAACTGATGCAGTCTCGGTGTACTTGTGACTTCACATAGCTAAATTCTGACCCACTTCCTACAGATTTGACAGTGTTTGAGGGCACAGTACTGTGTCCTTCATTTCTAGTTCCTTGGGGCAGAGCTTCTGTCTCTCTCAGTACTTCCAACAAAACTTATACCAAACTGTTTACATGATTGGGACAGTGTGCCAGGAGAATTACACAGTATTCTGTCCCCTTCATCCAAGGTGGAATTTTGTAAAAATTAATGTAGTGGTAACTTAATTACTGAGAAAGTTAAGTAACGGTTATATATATCTTAAAACTGTATGAAATGATTTAAGTCCCACAGCTCACCCAGTTCTGTGACAAATTCCTGACATGTAAGAATTGACCACACATATGAAAAAACTCCTTTTTAAAGCTAACTCTAACCTTTAATTTAGCTGTTTCTCAATTTCTGTAAAGTGCCACACCTCCTTATTACATTGATGATTTAATTTTCACATGGAATGAGTTTTTCAGGTTCCTGAAAATTTTACCCATAGCCCACCCCCCACTCTAGGGCAGCAAAGTCCTTGGGTCCCTCACTCAGGGCAAAGCACAGTACTTTCTTTTTCATCCTAAACAATTTGAGGAGAACCACATTATATTTAGTTGTAATAATTTTCTCTCATATTTATTTTAGTTTGGGATTTTTTCATATACTTTGAGCTCATAAATGACGTGTTTCTAGTCACCTTCTACTAGGACCACATCAGGTGCTAGCAATCTAGTCAATCTGGGTGATGAGGCATATTCTTCGATTTTGTGATTTTCTTCATATATTTCAACCAGTGCAGCATACTGAACAGATTGAATGCAGAAGCACATAGGAGAATCCAGTTGTCTTCTCTTAAGCCATACATGAGAAAGATTTGCAAAAATGTGAAACAGGGTCTTTCTTCTCACCAATTTTTGTTTTGAGAAATATAGATATTTTTGTAGATAAAGGTTTTTATTACAACATACAATGGGCTTATTTTTGTTATTTAAAGGTGAATAAAGAAATATTATTAAAATTTCTCAGTTTTAATTTCCAATATGATAATAACCAAAAGATATAGCCCACATAGAGCACATCTTTTTATGGTCTTCAATAATTTTGAGTTATAAAGGAGTCCTGAGACCATAGACTTTGAAAATAGCTGATGCAGGCCCTCCCTGTCTGTGCAATATTAAACAAGTTATTTAAACTCTTAAACTCAGTTTATTAATCTGCAAAATGGGGAGAAAATGGGGTTGCTACAAGTATGGAGGTAAACAACTGAGTTCCTGGTATTTAGTAACAGTTTGATAAATTGGTAGCTGCATATGCTGTTACCATTACTGGGGTCATTTCAACTACATTTCAACTCTCTTAGGTATGTGGCTGTGTATTATGAGAGAAGTGTACAGAATTTCTGTTACTGCTGGAGCAGGTGTTTAATAAAAGCGTGTTAAGCAAGTGAATTAGAAAATTCCTGGGGAAAACCTTTGAAATAATCTTTGATTATTCAGGAGCTAACCTTGGGTATTTGACTTATTGGCATAAAATTAAAGAACAGCTAGGAACACAGGAAACTTTGTATGTCTCACTTATCCTGTCCCTGGCTATGCCACATGTGAGCCCTGTGACCTTAGCTAAGTCCCTTCTTCTCTCAGTTTCATCATTTAAAAAAAACAACAAAAACAAAAATTTGAGATACTGAAATCTTGCCGCAAACTTTCATGTTCAGCTATAGTGAATTTCATGGCAATTTTTTTAAAGACATGGGGGAAGGGAAGGAGTGGGAAAGCAAAGAAGGAGAATGTGTATCATCTTGTGACTGAAAATCAGAAGTTACCAAGTAGATAAATTAGGAGATAGCTATTTAAATTGCACAGGAATTTTTCACTTTAGAAATAGATTGGCCACATAATGTCAACATTAGTGCAGAGTATTAACTGCTTAAAAGAGAAGAGGATTGAGGGGTAAAAGTTAGAGTTTAAAATCTGTTATCTGAATATCCATCAAAATTCAGGATATTGATTATTGGAAATTTAACACAATTTAAGAAGAAAAAGAATTTTTTGCTCATACTTGTATTATTAACATAATTGGTGAACATAATTTTATGAGTAGGGGTATTTCCAAAATAGTTGCGTGTATAGAATTTTTGAAAATTTAATACTTAAATTAATCTTTGGTCATTTGGATAAATCTTTCTGGTGAATGTGTTTATAAACTAAGCTTGCTAATTGCAGAGAAGCATAATTTGAATTGCTCCACTACTGTTGTTTAAAAAATTTCCCCTGTCCTCTATCTTGTAAGTGAAATTGCTCATACTTAGAAGCACCCAGCATCTCTCCCTCTCTCTGTTTCTCTCTTCCTCTCTCTCCCTCCCTCTCCCTTTCTCCACCCTCCCCCTCCCATTGTGTGTGTGTGTGTGTGTGTGTGTGTGTGTGTGTGTGGGTGTGTGTGTTTGTGTATGTGTATGTGAGAGAGAGAGAGAGAGAGCGCTTTTGAGGTTGTAGCTATGATCTGTCATTCCTCCAATCTTTAAGTTTTCTCTGATCTGGCTGGCCAATGCTTTAGAATCTAATGCTGCACTTTTTATTTTGTTTTTATTGGCTGAACTATCATTCTTTTGAGTTTTGACATGTGTTCTTACTGCAGGATCCAGTAAGGCCGTGTTCATTTCATTGGGGAAGGAGAACGATCCCAAGCACGAGGTCCCTGGCTCAGGCTTAGGAGCCCCAGCCTAGACCCCTGGTTCCACCACTTACACGGTGTGGCCTTATGCAGGTTACTTAGCCTAGTATTATGATCCTCTGCTTTCACATTTGTAAAATAGAGACAGTAATAGCTACATCATGGATTTGTTGGTATCGAGGTATGTAAAGTATTTAGCACAGTGTCTGGGAAAAATTATGGTGCATTTTCTCCTGTTGAGGAATGGCGCTAGCACAGATAGGAAGGTCAAATTGTGGAAAGAGTGTCAGTGTGAGAATCTTCTTGGTATATCAGTAATTTAAAATTTGAGTCATGTCGTACATTTTTATTAGTATAAGCTAATACTGATTTTCCAAGAGCAGGGTAGAGTGTTGGATTTGATTCAAAAGAGCTGTGTTGGAAGCCTGGCTCTGTTACTTGCTATTTTACTTTGAAAAAATATTTTAATTTTTCTCAGGTCTAGTTTCCAGATTCACAAAATGAGAATAATAATAATAGCTGTCTCAGAAGACTGGGATGATTAAATGAGATTATATGAAAGAGCCTAGAGTGCCTGATACACCGTAAGCTCTAATAAATGGGAACTCTCTAAATTTTGTAAGTAAACACCCAACATTTCTGTCTAACTGCTTACCTTTGACTGAAACTTTGAGCTTTATTTGGACCTTCATATAATTTTCGTATCACTTGACTTAATAGCTGAACAAGACTACATTGTACTTTGGACACAGGATTATCATACTTTTGTTTGAGTGTTTTGTAATATTTATTTTAAGTACTTCTTTCTCATCTGTTTTTCCTAATAAGATATTTGAGGATATATACTGATCAGTCGTCTTACTGAGAGAAATAATCTCTTCCTTTCAGTGAAACCTTAGGATCACAAAATGAAAATCTCATTAATATGATAACAAAATCAAGTTCACATTTTGGGTTTCATAAATTTAATTATGTTTAATTTTAGAATTAAAATGTTTTCTGAAAAGCAACTTTTCAGTTTTCTCTAAGAAAAATCCAATATTAGAATGTGAAAGACAAAACAAATTTTTTAATTACAAAGCATAAGAAAAGGTGAGAGAACCCCCAATACATTTTCTGTCTTCCTCAGTTTCTTCCTTGGCAGTTTCTTTACCATGTATAATTTTAAAACAGGAAGTAACCTTAAGAGAACACCTAGCTTAGTGCTCTAGTTTCACAGCTGAGAAATCTGGTGCTCAGAGTTGGGGGAGTGGGATGTCATAGCTAGTTAGTGGCAGAGCCAGGATGCAGCCAGCCTTTAGAGTCTTACTTGAGTGGCCTTCCTAGTAGGCAAAGGTGCTCTAGGCTCAGTGTATTTATTTGCTTGTCTTTTTTTGTCAGTGCCTTTTAATTTGATCCTTAACGTACCTGGAATGTGGTAAACATTATTAAATATTTTGAATTGGGCTAGTGTGCCATTACCATGCAGCATTACTGCCTTGGTCATACTAGCTGAGTAAGGATTCAAATTTGGGTATGAGGTTAACATCTCTTTAAGAGAATATGTAAACTAAGGCAGGTCCCCCCCCCCATTATTCCCCTCCCCCTTCATTGTAAAATCTTTTGATCGAAATAAAATATTTTTTCCTTTGTACTCTTCTCATCTTTTAAATGGACTTCTTTTTTTTTTTTTTTAACTCCTAGAACTTTTTTCCAGCCTTCTTTTCATTATTTAATAAAACCACTTCTTTTTTGTTTCTTTTCAAACCTTCAATACTGTAGAAAGATCTCACATCAGTGTAATTATTTGACAGGTTTTTATCAAATAGTGCAACACATCTATTGTCAAAGAAAAGATATGGAAAATGGTGTTCAGTGTTCCAAAGTAGAATAATTAAGCAGATATGTAGACTATTATGGATAGAAAGATAGAAACACAGATTATCCATTGTATGCTAATGTATATTAATCTTGGTTCTGCTGTCTTAAGAAATAGTGGATTTTGAAAGTAATACAGTTTACCATAAAAAGTTGCTTAGTATTGGGAGTATTTCCTCGAATGTGAACTTGAGTGCTGCGAGTCTCGTCAATCATAGTTACACTCTTGTGAGTGACAGAGAGGGAAGAGGAACAAGAGCTCGCCTGTGAATTTTCTTTGCTGGAAAGTAAACTTCCATTAATTCATTCCTTTAGGGTATTTAAAGAAGTGACATAGCAGGAGGGAGGGCGTAGCCCAAGTTGCTAATGTGATTCTGATGTGGGCGCTCATTATGGGTTTGTTTTTTTCCCCCACAAATGCTTTAAGTCTAGAAAAGACTGGCACAGTGCCATGAGTTATTATATTGTCTCCCTGTGTCTGAAATGGGGATTTGGGTGTAACAGGTTCAGGGAAAAGGGATGGCTGTGTAGTTTTTTATCCCCATGAGTTAGTTATAACCCACAGCCCTCAAAGAAGGCACAGCAGGGCAGACTGTAGAGCGGCTTATCCTGTGTGGATGGAGACTAGCTGTTGACTGCAGAATGTTGTCCTGTCCTTACTTTGGGACTAAAACCACTCATATATGATTTTACTATTTTAGGGGCTTGTACTATTTGGCAAATGGTATCAAAAAAAAGTCCTTAAAGAGGAAGTGATTACTTTTGAACTTCCTTTTCTTTTAGTATATTTATATTTTACCCTTATGTGAGCCTTTGTCAAACGTGTCAAGCACCTTTTTTAAAAAAAAAAAAAATTTAGGAACAAGAATCGTTTTTCTGCTTACGAAGTGTTACCCTCTATTCCCAGGGTGCTTTGAATGAAATGAGTACATAGGTGCTTTCAGAATGACTTCTCCTGTTTTCCTTCTTCATATCACAGTTCTGAGAATGGTTCGTTCTTTTTATCCAAGTCTAGGCACATTTGCTATTCTCAACTATGGCTGCTACTTGGGTATAACTGTTTTCTGTTCTCTCAGTTACTTATTGGTTCTCTTTTTCTCTTTTCCTTACTTTGTATCCCTTACTCTTCCTTTCTGCTTGTTAATGTGTTGTCTTCTGCTTTTCACCCCTTTTTACTTAATTTTAAAATGTGAATGAACAGAATTGTCTAAGCCAAGCACTGCAGGGTGATGGGCTGCAGGTGAAGGTGAACTTGTGGGAGAGGGGTCAGATGAGGAGACCCAAAGCCCCTGCCTTGCAGAGGCTGTACCCTGTTGGAGAAATGGACATGATTACATGAATGTTTATGAGTCTCAGAGATGGCAGGGGACAGTGTCTGCAGAAGGTTAGTGAACAGAAAGTTGGTTGGAAGCAAATATGAGACTAGGAGTCAGAAGTCGCAGTTACCCATTCCTGCCAGCAGCTATAGGATAAGTCACTTACCTCCCTCATAATTAATTTTGTCATCTGTAAAATAATGGAAATAACTATCCATTCTGCACATTTACGCGCTTATTATGAAGGTGAAATAAGATAGAACGTACATAACGGCTCCTTGTAACAGATTAAGCCCAATGTGTAAATTAAACCCGCATACCCTTGGAGAGCAGTGTTGCCTAATGGTCCTGTGGGTATTATGGGACCATGTGGCCCATCTGCATGAAGATAAGTAATGTGAAAGATTATTTTTATACTAAAACAGTCACACAAACACATTGTATTATAGTATACAATGCTTACCTTTATTTGAAAGATGAAACATGACATGGTCAAGATGCCATTGCATCTCTTTGCCCTTTCTGAGTTACATATTTCCTTATTTTTGTTCATTAGACTACCTCAGTGACAAACTTGGAGAACTGTTGGTATAGTCAGAAGCTTTTGTGTTCAGGAGTTAATGGACTTGTGCTCAGATGTCATTACTAATTCTTCTTGGGCCTCAGTTTCCTCATCTCTACTGTCAGCGTGTTAAATACTAGGTTTTGTTGAAGATTAAATGAAATAACTTCTGGCACATAATGGTGGGTAAGATGTTTAAGTTCTTCTCCTTATTACGATGGTAGTAGTGATGATGGATATGGATATTTCCCCCTGTAGTTTTGAAGGAGAAAGTTCCTTATAGATAGAGGTGGTCAGCAGAACTTCTAAGAAGTAAGGGAGATGTAAGTTGGATTATGAGAGAAGGATACAATTTAGATAGTGGATGAGAGGCCATTTCAGGTGGAGAGAGAAACCCAGAGATGGGAACTGAGAGGTGGGAAGGAGCAGGGTCAGTATCAGCTGGGCATGGGGGGGAGCGTGAGGGTGGGCAGGAAGGACTCAGGGAGGGAGCAGGGGGAGGGAAGCCAGGGAAATTCTAGGTGTGGGGGCCTTGAGTGCCAGGCAGGGAATTTGGACTTTGTCTTTTGAAAGAGGCAGGGTTTTCGAAAGGTACGTGTGGTGGAGGGATGCAGTGCTCACAAAATAATTCTTTCCAAGATAAATTAATTCTTATAAGTCTCCCCACTCCTCATTGCCTATCTATGAAGATTGTTTTGGGACACAAAGGGACAGCCACTCTGAAGAGTCTGTGCTCCTCCTACACTCCCTTTTCTTGGAGTCCAGCTCAGGTCAGCTGTTGCTTCTGACTCCATGGCTGGGTCAGTGTCGGGTTTTCTGCTGCTGCCATTTCGTGCTTTACCTCTGTATGTGGCTGAAGGGCTTCCAGTTGGTCTCCAGCAGGCAACTGGGAGGTCACCCGGCTTCACCTGAGCTCACTGTGTTATCAGCCCTCATCCTGCTCTGCTCGGGCCTTGCTCTAAGGAGAGATGCATGTGATGATCATGATGTTTCTGAGGTTGGACTTAAAATGCCAGCTTTGTCTCTTTCATGATATGTGGCAGGAAGGTGGCACGGAAATACACCTTGAAAGAGGAGCACTCGCTTTTACCCATGTTACTCTTTTTCTCCTTGTTTTGAGATCCTTGGATAAATGGTACCTTTTTAGAACTTGTGCTGGCTTTGACTTCTGTCCATTTGATGAAAATGCAATTTTCAAAAAGCTTACAAGGAGTTAATTTTTAAAATATTTGTTTTTCCTTTCCTATTGGTGATCTGGTTTACAGATTTATAATTTATCCGTTTCTTAAGTTGTATATTTGGCATCACTTGATGGAATTGGGTTTGAAATGCCAAAGTACATGAGGGTTTTAATGTTATATTTGTCTCAGGCAAAGGTCTGATGAATTGAAATCGTATTTTTCCCTAGCTGTGTTGTGGCCTTATGATCAACATGTATAGAATGCTTTCCCATTCAATTAATATTTGACTATTAAAAATATCCTTTTAAGTGAAGCTAATATGAATATAGTGAGAGTAGGCTTGGCAACTTCAAGGATGTCATAAAATCTGTAGCAGTGTTTAAATAAGTGTAAATACTTAACTGTTTCCATTGAACTTTTAGCTGAATTCTTCCATGTTTTGTCTTCAGGTTGGGACTTTTTCTTGTTCTTTTAAAAAGTCTTAAAATTAGTCAAGACTGAATAGACAATAAAATGGAAAGGAATGAAAATAGTATATAGAGGAAATTGTCCCCTTTCTCCCACAGCCTCTCCTGGTCACTAGATGCCATATTCTCTGCAGACTGTATCTCTCCAGAGTGAGTCTCTGCATTTATTGAAATATAGATATAAATATATACTCACCTTCATACAGATGATCATATACAGTACGCACTGTCCTGGCTCAGCTTAGTTTCCATAACAGCATATCTTTTTGTATCTGGTATGTAAATTTCTAACATTCCTTTAATTGTTATGTAGTATTCTTCTCGTTTATTTAACCAGTCCTCTATTAGTGGACATTTAAATTATTTCCAGTCTTTCACAGTTATTCAGTGAATATCTTTGTATATAGCAGGTCATTTTGTATATGTAGGAGCTATGTAGTTGTCTTAAAGATATCTGCTACTTACATTTAGAACCACATCAGCGTAACACTTTATGCTTTAACTGTCACATGTAATTTGGAAAATTCAAGAGGAAAAAGAAAGCCTTTTATATTTACCTATATTTTTACATACCCTGTTCTTTTTTCCTTTCTGATGTTTTATCATTTCCTTTCTGTTTAGAGAACATCCTTTAGCCGTTCTTTCAGGGTAGGTCTGCTGGCAAGAGATTCTCTTAGTTTCAGGAGAGTAACATCTTGATTTCTTCCTCATTCCTGAAGGATATTTTCGCTGAGTACAGGATTCCAGGTTGACAGTTCTTTCCTTTCAGCACCTGAAAAGGATTGTGCCACTCTCTTCTGGCTTCCGTGTTTTCTGATGAACAATCTGCTGTCATTCAGATTGAGTTTTTCCGCCCTTAGGTAGGTGTCATCTTTCTTTGTCTGCTTTAACAATTTTTTTTTTTTGTCTTTAGTTTTTAGAAGTTTAATGATGATGTGCATTGACATGGATTTCTTTGAGTTTATTCTGTTTGGGATCTGTTCAGCTTTTTCATTCTGTAGGTTTATGAATCTTGCCAAATTTGGGAACTTTTCAATTATTATTTTTTCAAGTACCTTTTAAGTCCTGTCTTTATCTTTTCTCCTTTTGGAACTCTGATGACCCAAATGTTAGATCTTTTGTCATAGTCCCACAGGTCCCTGTGACTTTATTAATTTTTTTTTTTTCTTAAATTTTAGTCTCTGAGGGAGTTTAGATGTGTTGTCCCCTCCAAAACTCATGTGGAAATTTGATCTTCAATGTGGCAGTGTTGGAAACTGATTGAGTCATGGGGGCGGATCCCTCCTGAATGGATTAATGCTCTCCCTGGGGAGGGGGGATTAATGAGTGAGTTCCCTCGAGACCTGATTGTTTAAAGGACCCTGGCACCTCCTTCTCTCGCTCTCTTGCTTCCTCTCGCCATGTGATCTGCTTGTACCCACCGGCTGCCTGCCACTTTTTTGCCGTAAGTAGAAGCAGCCTGAGGCCTGTGCCAGATGCAACTGTCTCAGAATCATAAGCCAAATAAACCTCTCTTCTTTATAAATTACCCGGTCTCAGGTAATTCTGTTATAGCAACACAAAATGGACTGAAACAGTCTCTTTCTGGATAATGTCTTTTGTTCCATCTTTCTTTTTTTTTTTTTTTAAATTTTATTTTGTCGATATACATTGTGGCTGATTATTGTTGCCCATCACCAGAACCTTCCTCCCTCCAAACTCCCCCCTCCCCCCACCAATGTCCCCTCTGTTTGCTTGTCATATCAACTTCAAATAATTGTGGTTGTTATATCTTCTCCCCCTCCCCCATTTTTTTTTTGTGTGTGTCTGTGTGTGTGAATTTATATATTAATTTATAGCTCCCACCAATAAGTGAGAACATCTGGTATTTCTCTTTCTGTGCCTGACTTGTTTCACTTAATATAATTCTCTCGAGGTCCATCCATGTTGTTGCAAATGGCAGTATTTCATTCGTTTTTATAGCTGAGTAGTATTCCATTGTGTAGATGTACCACATTTTCCGTATCCACTCATCTGATGATGGACATTTGGGCTGGTTCCAGCTCTTGGCTATTGTAAAGAGTGCTGCGATGAACATTGGGGAACAGGTATACCTTCGACTTGATGATTTCCATTCCTCTGGGTATATTCGCAACAGTGGGATAGCTGGGTCGTATGGTAGATCTATCTGCAATTGTTTGAGGAACCTCCATACCATTTTCCATAGAGGCTGCACCATTTTGCAGTCCCACCAAAAATGTATGAGAGTTCCTTTTTCTCTGCAACCTCACCAGCATTTATCGTTCATAGTCTTTTGGATTTTAGCCATCCTAACTGGGGTTAGATGGTATCTCAATGTGGTTTTGATTTGCATTTCCCGGATGCTGAGTGATGTTGAGCATTTTTTCATATGTCTGTTGGCCATTTGTATATCTTCCTTAGAGAAATGCCTCCTTAGCTCTTTTGCCCATTTTTTAATTGGGTTGCTTGTTTTTTTCTTGTAAAGTTGTTTGAGTTCCTTATATATTCTGGATATTAATCCTTTGTCAGATGTATATTTTGCAAATATTTTCTCCCACTCTGTTGGTTGTCTTTTAACTGTTAATTATCTCTTTTGCTGTGCAGAAGCTTTTTAGTTTGATATAATCCCATTAGTTTATTTTTCCTTTGGTTGCCCGTGCTTTTGGGGTCATATTCATGAAGTCTGTGTCCAGTCCTATTTCCTGAAGTGTTTCTCCTATGTTTTCCTTAAGAAGTTTTATTGTTTCAGGGTGTATATTTAAATTCTTAATCCATTTTGAGTTGATTTTAGTATATGGTGAGAGGTATGGGTCTAGTTTCATTCTCCTGCATATGGATATCCAGTTATCCCAGCACCATTTGCTGAAGAGGCAGTCCCTTCCCCAGTGAACAGGCTTGGTGCCTTTGTCAAAGATCAGATGGCAGTAAGTGTGTGGGTTGATTTCTGGATTCTCTATTCTATTCCATTGATCAGTGTGTCTGTTTTTATGCCAGTACCATACTGTTTTGGTTATTATAGCTTTGTAGTATAGCTTAAAGTCAGGTAGTGTTATGCCTCCAGCTTTATTTTTTTTGCTCAGCATTGCTTTGGCAATGTGTGGTCTTTTATTATTCCATATAAATGTCTGGATAGTTCTTTCCATTTCTGAGAAAAATGTCATTGGAATTTTGATGGGGATTGCATTGAATTTGTATATCACTTTGGGTAGTATGGACATTTTCACTATGTTGATTCTTCCAATCCAAGATCATGGGATATCTTTCCATCTTCTTGTATCCTCTCTAATTTCTCTCAGCAGTGGTTTGTAGTTCTCATTATAGAGATTTTTCACCTCCTTGGTTAACTCAATTCCTAAGTATTTTATTTTTTTGGTGGCTATTGTAAATGAGCAGGCTTTCTTGATTTCTTGTTCTGCATGTTCACTATTGGAGAAAAGAAATGCTACTGATTTTTGCGTGTTGATTTTGTATCCTGCTACTGTGCTGAAATCATTTATCAATTCCAACAGTTTTTTTGTAGAGGTTTTAGACTGTTCGATATATAGGATCATGTCATCTGCAGACAGGGACAGTTTGACTTCCTCTTTTCCAATCTGGATGCCCTTTATTTCCTTCTCTTCTCTGATTGCTCTGGCTAGTACTTCCAACACTATGTTGAATAGGAGTGGTGAGAGTGGGCATCCTTGTCTAGTTCCTGTTCTTAAAGGAAAAGCTTTCAGCTTTTCCCCATTCAGGATGATATTGGCAGTGGGTTTGTCATATATGGCTTTAATTATGTTGAGATACTTTCCCTCTATACCTAACTTATAGAGGGTCTTTGTCATGAATGAGTGCTGAACTTTATCAAATGCTTTTTCAGCATCTATAGAGATGATCATATGGTCCTTGTGTTTGACTTTGTTAATTTGGTGTATCACATTTATTGATTTCCGTATGTTGAACCAACCTTACATTCCTAGGATGAATCCCTCTTGATTGTGCTGAATAATTTTACGTATGTGTTGTTGTATTCTGTTTGCTAGTATTTTATTGAGGATTTTTGCATCTATATTCATCAAGGATATCGGCCTGTAGTTTTCTTTTTTGGTTATATCTTTACCTGGTTTTGGTATCAGTATGATGTTTGCTTCATAGAATGAGTTTGGGAGATTTATGTCTGTTTCAATCTTTTGGAATAGTTTGTAAAGAATAGGTGTCAATTCTTCTTTGAATGTTTGGTAAAATTCTGCTGTGAATCCATCTGGTCCTGGGATTTTCTTTGTTGGGAGCCTTCTGATAACAGCTTCAATCTCCTTTACTGTTATTGGTCTGTTCAAATTTTCTACGTCTTCATGGTTCAGTTTTGGGAGCTTGTGTGTGTCCAGAAATTTATCCATTTCCTCCAGATTTTCAAATTTGTTGGCGTATAGTTGTTTATAGTAGTCTCGAATGATTCCTTGTATTTCAGATGAATCAGTTGTAATATTGCCTTTTTCATTTCTAATTTTTGTTATTTCAATCTTCCCTCTTCTTTTTTTTGTTAGCCATGCTAATGGTTTGTCAATTTTATTTACCTTTTCAAAAAACCAACTTTTTGATTCATTGATCTTTTGTATTGTTTTTTGGGTTTCAATTTCCTTCAGTTCTGCTCTGATCTTAATGATTTCTTTCCGTCTGCTAACTTTAGGTTTGGATTGTTCTTGTTTTTCTAGTTCTTTAAGGTGAAGTGTTAGGTTGTTCACTTGCCATCTTTCCATTCTTCTGAGATGAGCATTTAATGCAATAAATTTCCCCCTTAATACTGCTTTTGCAGTATCCCACATGTTTTGGTATGATGTATCATTATTTTCATTAGTTTCAATAAATTTTTTGATTTCCTGCTTGATTTCTTCTTGGTCCCATATGTCATTAAGTAGAATGCTGTTTAATTTCCATGTGTTTGTATAGTTTCCAGAGTTTCGTTTGTTATTAATATCTAGTTTTAATCCATTGTGGTCCGAGAAAATACATGGGACAATTCCAATTTTTTTGAATTTATTGAGACTTGATTTGTGACCTAATATGTGATCTATCCTGGAGAATGATCCATGTGCTGATGAGAAGAATGAATATTCTGAGGTTGTTGGATGGAATGTTCTGTAGATATCTGCCAATTCCAATTGGTCTAGAGTCTTGATTAGATCTTGTGTTTCTCTACTGATTCTTTGCCTAGATGATCTGTCTAATATTGACAGTGGGGTGTTCAGGTCCCCTGCTATTATGGTATTAGTGTCTATTTCCTTCTTTAGGTTTAATAGAGTTTGTTTTATAAATCTGGCTGCTCCATCATTGGGTGTGTACATATTTATGATTGTTATGTCTTCTTGATGGATCAGTCCTTTTATCATTAAGTAGTGTCCCTCATTGTCTCTTTTTATGGTTTTTAGTTTAAAGTCTATTTTGTCAGATATAAGAATAGCTACTCCAGCTCGTTTTCTTTTCTGTTTGCATGGTAAATCTTTTTCCATCCTTTCACTCTTAGTCCATGTGAATCTTTATGGGTGAGGTGGATCTCTTGTAGGCAGCATATAGTTGGGTCCTCCTTTTTGATCCAGTCAGCCAGTCTTTTTTTTTTTTGATTGGGGAATTTAAGCCTTTTACCTTAAGAGTTGTTATTGAAAGGTGTTGATTTATTCCTAGCATTTTATTGGTTGTTTGGTTGTCTTAGGTGTCTTTTGTTCCTTGCTTTCTGATTTACTGTTTGGTTTCTTTGTTTGTTGGTTCCTTAGGTTGTAGATAGCGTTTTTGTTTGTTTGTTTTCTCTTCATGAATTCCATTTTTATTATACTAGTGGATTTTGATTTTTCTTGGGTTTTTATGGCAGTGGTAGCTATTTTTCAGGATCCATCCCCAGTACTCCCTTGAGGATTTCTTGTAAGGGTGGTCGTGTGGTAGTGTACTCCCGCAGTTTTTGTTTGTCTGAGAAATATACTATTTGCACTTCATTTTGGAAGGATAGCCTTGCAGGGTAGAGTATTCTTGGCTGGCAATCTTTGTCTTTTAGTATTTTGAAAATATCATCCCATTCCTTTCTAGCTTTTAGGGTTTGTGATGAAAAGTCTGATGTTAGCCTGATTGGGGCTCCCTTTTAGGTAATTTGACGCTTCTCTCTTGCAGCTTTTAAGATTCTCTCTTTGTCTCTGAGTTTTGCCAATTTGGGTATAACATGTCTTGGACAAGGCCTTTTTGGGTTGAATACATTTGGAGATTGTTGAGCTTCCTGGATCTGAAGATCTGTAATTTTTCCTATACCTGGGAAGTTTTCTGCCACTATTTTGTTGAATATGTTTTCAATGCAATCTTCATTTTCCTCCCCTTCTGGAATACCGATGACTCGTTTATTTGAGCGCTTAAGGTTGGTTGTCTGATATCTCTCTCAGATTTTCTTCAATGTCTTTGATTCATTTTTCTTTCTTTTTGTCTGCTTGTGTTATTTCAAACAGCCCATCTTCAAGTTCAGAGGTTCTCTCTTCAACTTCTACAAGCGTGCTGGTTAAACTCTCCGTTTTGTTTTTTATTTCGCTGAATAACTTCTTCAGTTCAGGAAGTTCTGCTACGTTTTTTTTCAGGACATTAATTTCCTTGTACATTTCCTCTTTCAGGTCCTGTATACTTTTCCTCATTTCATCATGATGTCTAGCTGAGTTTTCTTGTATCTCATTCAGTTTCCTTAGAATTATCACTCGAAATTCCTTGTCAGTCATTTCAAGGGCTTCTTGTTCTATAGGATCTAGAGTTTGAGATTTATTAACTTTTGGTGGTGTACTTTCTTGATTTTTTGTATTTCTGGTTTCTTTTTTTTGATGTTTATTCATTGTGGCAGGGGGTTTCACAGTCCACCGGTTTGAGACTCTTGACTAACTAAGATGTTGCTGTGGTTGCCAATTTGGTATGGCTACCTCCGTGACTGCTCAGTTGGCCTCTAGTTGCCTCAGGTCCTGGGCCTCTCCGGGGAGCCACCCCTCTGGTCAGCTTGGACTCTGCTGGGCTGCTGGATCACGGTGCGGTACCGCAGGGTGTGTGGTCTCTGCTGAGCTTTCACTTCCTCTGCAGGACTTCTCTCTGTTCCGTGCGCTCTGTCCCGGGCTGTTGGATCGTGCAGTGGCAACCCCACAGGGTGTGTGGTTTCTGTCGAGTCTCTGCCTCCCTAGGCAACATCTCCCTGCTCTGTGCGCACTGGGCTGGGCTGGGACGTGTCTTCTGCACCCCTCGTCTGTCAGCTGGGCCTTCAAGATCCTGCTCAGCACCGCCTCGCCCAGGAAGTCTACGAGGTTTCTGCTAGGCGCAGACGACCGGTCACTCTGGGTGCCTTTGTAGCACTGTGTAGCACTTTCTCGGGACTTATCACCTTCCTCCTGTTATCGCGGTTATTTGTGTACTTGTCTTATCTCCCACACCAGAGCATGAGCTCCTTGGGGGAGGAGCCCGCAGCACATGGTTCACCTTTGTATCCCCCCGGCACGGACCGAGTCAGATGCCCGCCCGCAGTCAGCTCTCCGGCAGGTTCAAGCAGACTTGGGAACTCTCCAACCACACTATTCCTAACCAGAAATCGGTTAGGCATTTTTTTGAACTGGTGGCTGCAGAGATGGTATCTGCCTCCCAGTAACAGGAAGTTTACCAGGGGCCGGAGCCCAGGGTGCGGTGGAGTGACAGTTCGCCCAGCCCGTAGTTCCTTGCCCTTCCGATGCTGGCCGGGGACGCCCCATGCCACCAGCCCCGCAAGAGAACTGCGGAGGGAGTGGGAGGGGAGGCCAGCCCGCAGGCCCCAGGAAGCCCTGCGCCGGGGCAAGCAAGTGGGAGGGCTCAGTGAGGAGCCGAGCTGGGCGAGGAGGACAGGCTTGGCTGAGCCGGGCCGGAGCTGCCACCACCTGAGAAAATGGAGGCAGCCCCGGGGGCGGTGAGTGGCCCGGTGACGCAGGCGGAAGCCGGGCGGGCGTCTGCCCCCCGAGCAGGGTCAGGTAGGGGGCACTCACAGGGCTGGGTCGGGGGTCACTCACAGGGCTGTGCCAGGTCGGGCGGCTCCCTCTGTGCCTCTGCTTTGTCGCCGTCCCTGTTCTCAGCCGCTACCGCCTCGGGCTGCTCAGTCGGTCCCGCAGCGTGGCTCAGGCGTTCCCAGGAATCTTCTTTTATGCCGGCCTGAAACCTCGAATCCTGAATCGGGCAGCTGGCCACCTTCAGAGCGGCCCCAGCTTCCGGGATCCTGGCTGCATCAACAGCAGCCCTGGCGCCATGTTTCCTGTTTAGAGACTCGCTTTTGCATCTGAGAAACAGTTCTTTTCCTGCTCCATACTTCAAAGCTGTTGCCTGTAAACGAGACAGCCTCTCCTGCCAAGGGCAAAGTGGCGGTCACCCCCCACGACCGGCCACCAGCAGCAGTCCTCCCTTAAGAGACGGCAAGAGGAAGGTCCACAAGTTTCCCGGCTGCCTAAGGCCCAGTGGCCACCTTTTCCACCTCAGCTACTCCGCGCCAACCGCTGCAGCCACCGCCATCTTGAAGAATTGTTCCATCTTTCATTTCACTGATTCTTTCCTCTATTCCTTCCATTCTGCTGTTGATCCCATCTACTGAACTTTTTACTTTAGCTGTTGTATTTATCAATTCTAAAATTTCTATTTGATACTGCTTATATCTTTTCTTCTTTTTACTGAGACTCTCTTCCATTGTTCCTGCTTTCTGTTTTTTCATTCATGTGTGTTTGTAATTGCTCATTGGAAAATTTTATCATGGCTGCTTTAAAATCTGTCAGATAATATCTCTGTCATCTTGTGCTGGTATATGAGTACATTGTCTTTATTTCATTCAGTTTGAGACTTTCCAGCTTCTTGGTGTGATGATTGGTTTTTGATTGAAACCTGGACATTTTCTTAGCATGTTAGGAGACCCTGGATCTTTAACTTCCGTTCTAGTTGACTTGTAACATTGCTCTGGCAGGGGATAGAGGGGCACTGCCTTGTTACTGCATGGTAGAGAAAGATCAGGTTCCCCGTTTAGCCTCAGTTGACACTCAAGGGATAGGTGGGTGGGGCTCTTTGATATGGCAGGTGGGAGTCCCACCTCCCCACATTGTTTTCATTGACAGTGCAGTGGGGTGGAGGAGTGATCATTACTGGCCAACGGAGGATGAAGATTCCAGCTCCCTACATGGCCTTCTTTGACCCTACCCTGGCAGGGGTGTTGGAGTACCTTGTTACCACCTCACAAGGGTAGATGTTTAGGCTCCGCACTCAGCCTTTGTTGTTGTGGGTGGGGCTGGGGCCACAGTCTTTTCTGTGGTGCCTGTCTGGAGTAGAGTGGTTATTGTCTAAAAGTTTTCTGTCTTGCTAGATGAGCTCCTAACTGTTCCTTTGGCTAAAGACAGCAGGCATTTTTAATTTTTTTGTTTTTGTCTGCACCCATTTGCGTTTTCAGGTTTCCTGCTTCTTTAGCTCCAAGTCTGAGATATATTGAGGCAGAAAGAAAACCCAGAGAACTCACCACTGAGTCATTCCTCTGGTCCTGATGTCCCTAGCCAGCCTGCTTTTTTCTTTTCACCCTTTGGAGTCTTCTTATGTTTGATATATAATGTCCAGGGATTTCAGTTGTATTTGTCAAGAGGAATAGAGAAAGCTACATCTACTCCATCATCCTGGCAGTAGGAGTGGTATATGCATTTTAAATTTTGATACGTATTTCCAAATTGTAGGCCACAGACTTTACATTTCCCACCAACAATATATTAGTGTGCCTGGGTCAGTTTGGGAGTTTACAAAAGCAGAAAACTCTTTGGTATCAAAAGTCCCATGACCCATGAGATTTGGTTTTAATGCTGTGGTGGGAGAATCAGAGAGGATCACTCAACATTGTTCTTTATGACCAGGAAAGGCTGAGTCACTACAGGGTGTCCTTATTTGGCTTTCCATGGGCTTGAGATTCCTACGTTTTCCACCCTCCTCCACCAGGCAGAAGCAGACAGAAGGAGAAATCCACCAGAGATAGATACAAGGTGTTCACTGTGTACACCTGTGTGAGTAGCATGCCACTCCCCCTCTGTCCCTATCAAGAAAGGGATTCCCCCCAACTGTGCTCTGTCTTGCATCCTTGCCTTTGGAAACTGGGTCTCTGGGATCTCGAGGCTGCATAGCATTTGGAAGGAGTGCTTGGTCCCTACTCAGGCCCTGTCACTCACTGGCTATAGGACCTGGGGTTGGTGTCAAATGCCTTCTGCGTATTTGCTAGTGAAAGGAATTAAACTGGATGATTCAAAGATTCATTGCTGCTCTAAAGTTAGTTATGTGATTCTAATTTGCTTCAGATTCTTAAAAGGTATTCATGAAAACTTAGTTTGGTGAGTTACCTTGGTTAGGGCAGATATCTAGCCCATTTTCAAGCTTCCTAAGAACGGCTCAGGAATTCCTGTTTGCTGTGATGGAATATTTTCTGAATTTCTTAAGAGAACTGTTCTACATACCCCTGGGGGATTTCCTGATTCTCCTTGATGGATGCTCAGAATTTAGAGGTTTGGGAATACCAAGGGCTGCCCTCACGTCTCTCCAGAGATAATAGTGTATTGCTTAATCTTTGGCAAGCATGCCCACCTGTAACTGAACTGTGGACTCAGACTGCTGTGTAGTTCCACATGTTACACATGCACCAGCAGCAGGAAAAATGTGTGCGTGGGGGAGACAAATGCTGGCTCCCTCTCCTGCCACTGAAAGTCACAGAACAGAATTGCAAAATCCAGATCTCTCTTTAGTATCCACAGGTCCAGTTTTGCCGAGAAAGGAAAAGCAAGAGTGAGCTAGCATAGAAATAAATGATTATCTGTTTTTATCTAGCATGGAGAAGGGCACTGGGGAAGTATACAGATGCTATTCTAAGCTCCAGCAACAAACAAAATAACCATGGAGGACAAGCAGTCTGGCAGAAGAAGCAGAGTAAGATATAGTGAAAGGAGAAAGTAGTCACCACAAATTATTTTTATAACCACTCAGAAGTAATGAGGAGTGTCTCATTTATAGGCCTGATTAGGGAATGAAGTGAATTGCATAATGTGACTTTTCTTAAAAATGGAAAGTTACCTTTTAATTTTAACTATATTTGATGGAAATCATACAAATATGATGTAGTTGGAAGCACATTAACTACTTGGTAAGTCCTTGGGAGATCATTTTGTCTTCATTTGTCCCTCTGTAAAGGAGGCTGATGATCTCTAAGGTCCATTCCAGTTCTGAAATTCAGCAAGTACATAGCATGTATGATGGACTTTCTTGTTTTGTAGTATTGAATCTTTTATATAAGATTCAACTTCTTCTTGGCAATTCATCAGTTATTAAACTGTGCTGAAATATAGAGCAGTCTGTAGCCTCATCTGAGATGTGTGGAAATATTTGCTCTGACCTTCCGTTGGCCCGAAAGGCTTTACTGCTAAAAACAGTGCTTTTAAAAATTATATTTGTTTCTATTTATAGCAATAATAAATGCTTATCATAGGAATTTGAAAAATTGAATACAAATACAATGAAGAAAACAAATACGCATTTTGAATTCCACCCCTCAGATAATCACTTTTAACATTTTGTGTATTTCCTTTCAGTTTATTTCTTCTAATATGTTCTTTTATATGGTTGAAATCACCCTATATTTATGGATTTTTTCTTTCTTTTTTTTTTTTTAATTTTATTTAATATCTTCTAGTAAGCATTTTGCAATCGTATTAAAGTTTTTTACAACCCAGCAGACTTGGATTCAAATCCCCGTTTTCCCACCATTATGGCTGATGACCTTGCATATCTCACCTTTGTAAGCCTCAGTTTCCATTTGTAAAATGGGGGTAAAAATGCTTCCTTTTTAGGGTTGCTTTAACTAGCCCCATTAGGACGTTATTAACTTCTGCCATACACAAAACAGATGGACACACATCTCATCTGTGCTGTAAACATTGTGCACAAAGGAAAGGCAAAATGGCAGCGAGTGAGGACAAAAGGATTCTCATATTATCAAAATGCATGATTTTTGTAAAAACAGATATTCGGATTATATAAATAACTTTTTACTTTCAGATGTTTGAAACTTTTTGAGATAATTAGCATTTCAGAGTAAGAGGCTCTTGAATAAATATGTTTCTGTATTTCTTCTATACATAGATAAAAAGAATGGGTACTATTGCTTTTTTTCAACAAACTGTTTTGAAAAAGCTTACTGTAATTATTTTCTGTTTCTTGTGGTATTTCTCACCAGCAGTTTATGAGAACTAATGTACTTATTCTTTACTTAGAAGAGAGTCATTTTGGAAGGATGATACTGGGAGATGGGAGTGAGAAAAGAGTGTGGGACTGTTCTCTGCTTCCCTCTTCCTCCATGCCTCTTAAGTATTAACGTACCATAGACATTCTGTTTTTTCTGGGGAATGACATCTGCATTCCACATATCTAGATCATTCCTAAACATATGTCCAGTCTTGGCCTTTTCCTTAGCTCTGGACCAGAAGTCATCTGACGTTTTTTGGAAAAGGCCATGTGGTCTCTGTCTCAACTACTCAACTCTGCCATTGACCCTCAGGAGCAACCATAGACAAGATGTAAAGGAACAGGCCTGGCTGGGCTCCAAGTCAAGTCAGCCTGGGGCTGGGTTTGCCCACCTCTGCTCCAGACCCTTACTTCGCATGCCTCCTATAGATGATTCTTTCCTAGGTGTCTTCAGAATAAGCTTTGAGATTTTTGGGTGCAGCTTATACCAGTGTTGTAGACCCATGTCCATGGCATCCAGTTTTTGAATATTTGAATATTAGAACAGCTCAAGTAGTGGCGATCACCTGTTGGAAAAAACAGCTCCTAGAAAGAGTCACCTTGGGCAGCAGAAATGATGGAGCCTGAAGCAAATTCCAAAGTAGAATGACACATAATTGAGTACACTGGGACTCCAGTCTCTAGTTATCTTTACTTCTGGTAAGGATTACATACATTTCTTAATAATGCTTGTTAATTATACTATTAGAGAGATAGTCTAACTTATAAATTAACTAAGCTGAAATATGTCTAGCTTTTCATGTAGTGTTGCTGTTTTAAGGCATCTCTTTTCACACATTTTGTTTTAAGTGTTCTTGTGAAGAAGAATGAGTGTTCTTATCATATTGCTGTGGGATTGAGGCACTGAGAAATCATGTGATTTTTCTTCAGCTGAGAGTATTGGGATTGCCAATTCGGAGTTCATTCTAAATTGTGAGCAGCACTTCCATCGTAAGACACCATTTGCCCGAAATATATAGGCAGAGTCCTTTCAGAACTAGAATGGGGCCCCATGTGGTTTGAGGGTAGGGAAGATTCTACAGCATTGACAGGTATTTTGTACTTTTCCTTCTGAATACAGACCTGTTTTACCATGTTGCAGAATGGGGCCATTGTAAACTGAGAACAAATTGGCTTTAAGCTGTTGTTAGCAAAGAAGCAGAAGCCGTCTTCTTTGAAATTACTTTCACTTTGGAAGGAACAGTGAGAAGATGAATAAGAGCTTTCCCAGATGTGATGTGCTTATGGCCTTGGAGAGTGGCACAGCTTCTTTTCCTATGTATCAGCATTCTGTATTTTTCTTTTAGTGCTCTAGTAATATGACTTTAGCTTAGAAATTGGGCTTTTAAATGGAAAAAAGCAGTAAGTTATTAGCATAAACTTGATAAGAGTTAATCCTAATGTATCTTATTTTAAGGTATAGTCACCTTTAATAAAATTCATTTCAGTTAATGAAGCTAATTACCTTTTAAATTGTAAAATAAAAGAAAATATGTTTCTCTGGAAAACAAATTTGGCTTTACGATTTAAGATGACCATGCTTAGGAGAATACCCAGTGTTATAAAAGAATATATGAAAGGAAGTTTTTGTTTATATTTTTAGATAAAATGATGACATAGTTTTTAGAGAAGTTGGATTCATTGTTACATTTTGAATAATAGTTTAGAGTCTAAGTAAAGCAATAGTGAAAGTGGGCCTAGGTATAAAACATGGGATAGAAATGTCATTTAGCCTGTATGATCTGCTGAGAGTGTTGATATCATTCCTGATGTGTAGGGTGGTGTGCTTGGGTTGGACCTATGCATATCCCTAAGTCAGGGCTTGTTGCTCTTCAAGGACTTTCAGTGGTAAGTCAGAGAAATGGCTGTTCTGTTCAGCGATAACAATTTGGGGTGGCAGAAGCTTAAGTCAAATGAGCTATTTATATAAGAACTCAGGAAATGTAAAGAAAGGAGCACCCTCCTGGCTTCTTTGAGTGAAGGCACTAACTAGGTTGGAGTTGGCTTTAAGCAGAATAGAAATGATGCATGCATAACAGAACAGAGGAGGGAAGGTTTTCCAGGCTAGAGGAGGTGAAAATTAGTGGAGAGCAGGGCAAACAATGCCTGTTTTGAGAAATAAAGTTTGATTGGAACAAAGCCATACCTATGCATTTACATCTAGTCTGTGGCTGCTTTTGTTCTGCAATGCAGAGTTGAGTAGTTGCTGTGAGGATTGTATGATCCTCAAAGACTAGAATATTTACTATCTGGTCCTCTGGAGAAAGTTTGCTGACTATCTAGGGGGTAGTTCATGAATAAGTACATCAGTTTGACAGACGTGGAAGATAAGGATATATAGATAGTGTAAATTAAAGTTGGAGCACTAAATAAGGGACAAATTAGATAGCCTTGAATGTTAAGCTTAGAACTTTGAAGCAGAAACAATGTGAGTCATTAAAAGAACATAAAATTAATTCACTGTTCAGTAGCCATCAGCTATACATAAGACTCATAGTGTGGTGGGACAGATGGCTTTATAATTAAGAGGTGGTGAAATAATGAGACTGGAGACTTATAAATTGCTTTGATAGGAGGTACTTTGGTGGGAGTTAGGAAGGTCTGCATACAGGACTTGACATTTGAACATAGTTTTAAAAGACAAATAGGACTTTGAAGGGCAAGGACTTTTCAGCCAGGAGAAAGCCACTTGAAATACAGAGCTGTGAAACAGCATGATTAGTTTGGGGAACAGAAGATACTGTCATGGTTGGAAGATACAGGGTATGCTAGATGGAGTTGGGAGGGGCCAAAGAGAGGAAATGTTGGCCCCACTGATGATGGATGGGGAGAAACCATTGGAGAACTGTGGGTGGCTCATGAACTGATTTATGCTATTTCTCCCCTTCATTTCATATATTTTTCTTTAAAACTTTTATACAAATTAAATTATATTTGTACTTTAAAAAGAGAATTTTGATAAAGCAGTGTGGAGAATGGATTTGGGGGTGGAGGAGATGAGAGGTAGAGATTTAAGTTAGGAGACTATTAGATAGTCCAGGTGACAGATGATGAGGACTTCAATTAAGGTGGTAGAAATAGTGATTGAAGTAAGAGGGGTTTCCAAATAGGAAATAGAATTGACCGGATTTGGGTGTGAAAGGTGAGGGAACAGTAGAGATCAGGACAGATTTTAGTACTTGTGGTTTGACATCAAGGTGATGTGGTGCCATTAACTCAGTTTGGGATTATAGAAAGAAGAGTGCATTTTGGTGGTAGATGAGTTCATGTCTATGGGACGGTAAATGGAACTGCCCACGGGTGGTTGGCAGTGTAGGTCTAGAAGTCAGTGGAGGGGAGTAATCCTTAAAAAATAGATGTTAGCAGGTACTGGAAACAAGTAGTTGAAATTATAGGAGGAGATGAGTTTTCTGAGGGAGAGCCTTTAGAGCAGGAAGTCGAATTTCAGGTAGAGCAGGAAGGGATATCAAATTCCAGGAGGCATATTGCTGCTTCTCCACTACTACTTCCCACTCTCCATCCACAGCATACTCCACTGAACAATTACCGTTCTTTCTCACTGTGTTAGTCCATTTCTGTTGCTTATAACAAAATACCTGGCACTGGGTAACTTGTAAAGAAACGATATTTATTGCTTATAGTTTCAGAGGCTGGGAAGCCCAAAGTCCAGGGAACACATCTAGTGAAGACCTTGTTAGTGGTGACAGTGATGTAGGGGTCTCCCATGGCAGAATGGCAGAGCAGAGAGAGAAAGGAGAGAGAGAGACAGACCTCTTCATTTGCTCTCCTTTTAAAGCCACTAGAACCACTCCCATTATTCCAAGAATGGATCAGTACATTCAGGAGGGTACAGTGCTCACAATCCAAACACCTCTCCGAGGGCCCAACTTTCGACTACCACAGTAGGATTTCCCACCCTCTTAAAACTGTCACATTAGGGACCAAGCCTCAATGAGTTTGGGGGAACATCCAGTCCACTGCAGTTACTGAGCCTGTGTGATCATCAAAATCCTTCTCAAGGCAGTGCACCAGGAATTGACAGTTGGGGCAAAATGTGGATCTTAAATGCAATGGCAAAATATTAGGGTACATAGGAAGAGAATTGCATGGAGAGGCTGAGCAGAGATGCAGAAGTTGAATTCGCATCCATGCCAGGAAAGTTGGAGTACTGTTAGAGCTGAAATGTGTTGGCAGATTTAGGACCAGGAAGTCATTGATGCCTTTGGTGAGAACAGTTTCAATTGAGAGAGACAGAAGCCATGTTTTGAGGCTATTTGGAGCAGGGCGTAGGAGGTGAGAGACTACTTTCCCTGGAAGCTTGATTAAGAAAGGAGGTAGTTAGGGTGGAAACCAGAGGGAAGAAAGGCTGGAGCTTGTGTGTGGAAAACAGTTCATACCTACGTAACTTTTCTCTTGTGTACTAATCCTGCCGATAAATGTTCTTTAACATTTTATTTGGAAGCAACTTTAAACTTAAAGAAAAGTTGGAATAGAAGTAACTTCACCCATAGTCACCAGTTGTTAATGAGTAAGTTGCAGACAGTAGGTGCCCTTTACTTCTAATTCTTTCATGTTTTATGGGCTTTATTTAGCATCCTTTACTCTCATAAGAAAAGGTCATTGGGAAGTCCTGTTAAAATAACCAGAACACCCCCTCCATCCCCCAAAACATTTTATGGTTATTTGTCTCAGGAGAGGCTTAAAAAGGAAATTTGGGACTAGGACTGTACTGGATATTTCTATAATACAAACTCTTCTTTTAGATTTTGGTCTCTGTTGATTGGCTGCTGATCAACAGAAAAGGTAGAAGGAACTGATGACTACTTTAGCTTTTTTCAAATAATAGTGTTTGATTTCACAGTACAGTACTTAATTTATTAATCTTCTGAGAAGTGTGATAATAGATCAGTGAGGTCCAAAAGTCTTCTCTTAAAAATGCTTACATGTCAAATAAATACCTAATACGTCATATACCTGATTGAGACACTAGACAGACTCACTCCGTGGAAAATGTGGGGCTTTTTCCCCCTCTATAAATATAGAACATTTTATTTCATTTAAATAGTACTTAATTGTCCTAAATTAACTAGTTTCCAGAACACATTTGGGTGCAAACAGTCATTTCTCTGTCCTTTTCCTGCCTTTTGTAAAAACATGGTAATGTATTTGAACATACAACTCGTGAACAGGAGTTATAATAAGCTATTACATCAAATTGTGTTTCATGAGCAGCTCCCCTTCTTTGACGGGTCTTTGTGGGCGGTAGTGGTCTTTTTGTGTCCACCTGCCTTGGCATCAGCTCACTGGAGCTAGGAGAGAGAGACTGACAATGCTGGGTTGTTCCTGCTGCCCCTGTCCCTTGTGGGGTCTGTAAGGCTGATGGCCCCTCTGGATACCCCAGGGCTGTTTTGTTATTCTCCAAACTGTTGGGGAGACATGAAGATTGGTACTTAAGTGTAAGTAATCTCTTCGTTTCTTGAGTTTCAAAATTGCATAATAATTGAAATAAGTTCTAAATTTATAAATCAGTCTCCTAATTTCTAATACAATTCTTACATAAATTTGATTATACAGATTTTTGAAAAATTGATACAGATTAACTTCTAGTCAAAGGTGGGTTAGTTTGGATTCTAGAAAAATTGTAGTTAAGAACATGTAGCTTTGTAATCAAGACTTTAAAATGTCATGTTGTTTCAAAAGGACAGGAAGTTTTACTAGTGAAAACGTGGTGAACCAGAGAGATATTATTATTTACATTTAAGGGCAGATGATAGGAAACATCAGTGTGATCCTGAGATGGTGATTATGATCATCATCTGTGCATTTTTTTTAAAGTAATTGAATTAATGAGATGAAGAGATAGTGAAGCCCTATTTGCTACTTACATGAAAGAACATTTTAAAAAATAATCACTGCACAAAATACAAAGGGTAGGGTTATGCTGTGATATTAATTTTTTCTCCATAATGTTTTTTCTTGACTGTTCAAAAAGAAAATAAAGTTTCTACATCAAATTTGTTTTTGCAATGCCAAATTGTGACACAATCACTGCCTTCACATATCTGAATATCTGTAATAGTTTCTCTGCGTTGCAGTTTATGTTTCCTTAATGATGCGGTCGCTAAATAAAGAGCCCAGGTGATCGGCATTTTCAGTGTGAGCAGTAATAACCATGTGTTCATGAATCAGATGTGACTGAGGCAAAGAGGTTCTAGTCTTGGTATTAATAAGTAACTCCAAGAGGCTCCTGGGTGGCATAACAATGGAAGTGTTCAGAGGGATCACATAGCATATCCAGCTTAAGATCGAAATAGACTGTGAGTTTCTTGTTAAAGTCATAAATGACATCGTCTGAATCACTATCCACAAACTCTGAAACAGGCACACTGATGAATTCAACCTCATCTTCTTCAAAGATCTTAATATTTTCTTCAGTATTGTGGTTGAGAGCAGCTGGGGCATCTGCAGAAGGTTCATTTAAGATGACGTTTGATATACTTTACCTCAGGGTATTTGATGTACTTTATTTCACAGTAAGTAGTACATGTCATCTGGCTGAAGGACAAAAGATTTTTACAGGTATGCTCTTCCTAGAATGAGATCCCCAAGCATAAATGCTAGTCCAAAGCACATGCACCAACACCAGGCTCTTCTTTGGCCGATCGGTACCACAGCATCTGTGTCCTTGCAGTCCACCATGATGCTGTTGGGGGCGGGGGTGGTGATGAATGCCTCCTGAATGCCTCCTCACCGCTCTTGGCCTTGTCCTTCTTGGTCTCCTTTTGGGCCAAAGCCAAGTCGAATGTCACCTTCACCATGGTGGGGGACTGGAGTGCCCTTGAGGCTCAGGCTGTGGCGCAGCTACACATCTGTCATTTCTAACTCTTTTATACTTTACCCACACATCGCCATTTCTTATGGAAAATATGCCAAGTTTGAAAATAATATAAATAAAATCTTAATTTCTAAAATTTCAAGAGGTTTGAGGGGTTATTTAGTAGCAGTGTCATTTCAGTAGCTTGAAAGATTTATAAATAACCCAACTGTAGCATTTCTGCCCAAAATGCCAGAAATAATGAGCACATCTGCCATTTGGGGGAGTTTTTGGGCTTCAAATGATTTCTGTTCACTGGTTCACTCAATCTTTTTAGCAAAGGTAGGTCATTTGTGCTTGATCTGTAATCTGATTGGGAAACGTGGCTGTAACCACAGATAGTGTGATAAAGACATAACAGGCAAGAAAGTAAAAGATATGCTTTCAGCCAAAACGTGGAGGTTTATCCCTGGCATTTCCTGTGAGAAAGGTGTTTGTGGGCTGCGCTCAGCTGCTCAAGCCGCGCCTACTTGTTCATTTTCAGCTTCCAGAAGTATCACTAATTCCAAGTGCACAGGAGGGCATGCCTTTGCTCAGCTCGCTTCCAGACCATTCTGCAGCCTGTGAGGGAGAGCACCTTCGCCACTCAGGAAACCAAGCAAACCGCATTTTCATTGTGATTTGGTTACTCCCTTGTGGTGGCAGATTTGATGAAAGTTTTGCAGGGGAAACAGGTGTGATCGAATCATTTCTTTCTTCTTTCAACAAGTCATTACCATGTACCTGCTCTGCATTAGACAACATCTCAGGCTCAGGGGTGGTCGTGAACGAAGCAGGCAAAGTCTCTGCCTTTATACAGGTCGCGTGATCACAGAGGAGAAGACAGACAGGTGAAGGAGATGAATACCTCTCAAATCAAAGCAGAAAGTTAAGGGTGGTGATGTAGGAGGGGTGGACGTAGCAGAAATTCTGGAACCAGACCACCTGAGTTGGAAGCTCAGGCAAGCTCTTTACCTTTTCTGTGTCTCAGCTTCCTTGACGGTAAAATGAGGATAATAATATTATTAAATGAGTAGTACTAAATAAGTTAACATACCTGAAATTCTTAGAACAGTGTGTGACTTGTAACCCCTGTTAGATATTATGATAATGCTTATATAAAATGACTTTATTATTATGTTATTCTTATGTAAGGTGACATTTGAGCAGAGACCTGAAGAATGTGAGGGAATGAGCTGCGTGTGTGTCTGGGGGAAGAACCTTCCAGAAAGAGTGGGTGTGTGCCTGTTGGGTTTGGGGAGCCCATGCGGAGGGAGTGAGGGCGATGTGTGGTAGATGAGGTGGGAGAGGCAGCAGGGCTAGACCATGTCCAACCTGTGGCCATTGTGAGGACTGTGCACTCTGACTTTGCAGTTTCAGTAGACATGTTCCAAGTTCAGTTTGGACAGGATTCCTCTGGTTGTTGTGGAGAGAATGTACGATAGAGGGGTGAAGAGCAGAAACATGAGACTGGGAACAGATGATGGGGTTTCAACCAGGGTGGGAGCAGTGTTGGGGGTAAGGAGAGGTTCAATCTGGCTTATGTGTTGAAAGGTGAGTCGGTGGGATTTGCTAATGGATTGGATGTGTGGATGGGGGAAAAAGCAAGGGATAGAGGATGAGTCCAGGCCCTGAGGTGTGGAGTTGCCATTTGGCAAACTGTTACAGACTGTGAGGAGCGGGTTTTGAACCCGTTGATTTTGACTTGTGTATTAGATAGTCAAGGGGGGAGTAGAGTAGGCTGTGTGGGAGCTCGGGGGTGAGGTCAGTGCTGTAGGTAACAACGTGCGAGTCACTCACATATTGAGGATATTTACAGTCTGTGGCTGAGGTCACTAAGCAAGCGAGTGTAGGTGGGGAGGGGAGGTCTTGCTGCCCTGAGTCCTGGGGTGAGGCGACAAGGGAGCATGGAAAGGGGTCGTGGTGGTGTGGTAGGAGGAGCTGGGAGGGAGGTGGGGGGGGAGAGGGAGGGAGAGAGAGAGAGAGAGAGAGAGAGAGAGAGAGAGAGAGAGAGTGTGTGTGTGTGTGTGTGTGTGTGTGTGTGTGTGTGTGTGTCCGTCCGTCCGTCCATCCATCCGTCCCCATACGTCCTGGCAGCCAGGTGAGGGAAGTGTTTCAGGAGGGAGCAAGCAACTGTCTTAGGGGCAAAAGCCTATTTGGACAGGGTCCCCTAGAGAGTGGGGGTGAGGAATTGGAGCATTAAGGAGCCTCGCTGAAAAGGGAAGCAGAGACATGGAGAGGAAGCTGGAGAGGGAAGGCTGGTTCAAGAGTTGTTGTTTCGTTTTTTGAAGTGGGAATCATTAGTGTGTGGGCCTGCGCTGATGGGAATGATCCTGTGCTGAGAGGAGAATGTGTGACGCAGGGATAGAGGTGAGGGGGCAAGGAGCCACTGCAGAGTGGGGAGGTTGGCCCTGGGGAGGAGCAGGAGTGGGTCTTGGCAGGAACCAAGAGCAGAGGAATGGGCAGAGTGGAGGGGTGAGCAGCTGGATTCTTCTCCTCCCTTCTGTCTTCTCAGCTAGACAGGCAGCTGGCTGAGAGTGACAGTGGGCATTGTGAACTAGAACCTGAGGGGGTTGTCAAGAATTTAAAGTGGGACCAGTTCACCATGACTCTGCATTTCCCTCCAGCTGTGTGCACCTGCTCGTGCAGATGTAGAGCAGGTGGAGAGTTAGACTTAACCTGCTCTGGGGTTTCCAGAAAGTTGTACAAGGGGTCAGAGGAGCGTGGTGGCAAGCGAGTGCAGCAGGGGCCATTACAATGATGAGTCATCAGCTCTGCGAGGCAACAGTACAGGTGAGGGACAGCGGAAAGGTAGTAGTGTATGTGGTCTGGGTGGTTTGAGGAATTGATGGGGTTGGGATATTAGGGAGGGTGAGCTGGGAAGGCATGAGATAGGATGGTCAGAGAAAGAGGCGGCTCAACTTTGACATCAGGGAGTCGTTATTGGTGACTACAAAGTCTGAGATGTGTGACCACGGGGACAGGAGACCAGGGTAGGGTGAGGACAGGGTCACAGAGAGCAGGGTCAAAGCCTAGATATTTAAATCACTAGGAATTGTGACCAAGTAGTGTGCAACAGAGGACTATGTGGGGCAGGGGCAGGAGGGGAGGAGTTGGGCCTGAAAGTGGCAGTGAGATTGAAGAGAAAAACACATGATTTTGCAGGGAAGTGATGTCCTTGGTTAGAGCAGAGAGAGGTTCAAGGAACAGTGTGAAGAACATAGGGCATTTTGCTGAAGATGGGCCATGAGTTCCAGAAGGCTTGGTGGATTGATTAGTTACCTGGGTGCAGCTGTTTTGCTCTGGGGCTCTGAGCTTGCTGTATTATTCTTAGTTTTTTGTGTGCATACTTAGGAAGTTGTACATGTTGCCAAGTGTCTCAGACCAGGATGAGTGGGTGGTTTTCCATTTCTTTTAAAATGACCAAAAAATCAGTGATTTACACCAAGATTTTCCTGATACCAGAGTACAGCCACACTGAGGGCTGTGCTGAACAAATGAAGCCAGAATGCTTTTCCAAGCAAGCTTTGGTTGATTTGGTTCCTCTTTTGTTGGTCCTTTCGTGTGCAGATTGATTCTGTATGGCATTCAGCAGAGGTGGTTAGATCTGAGAAATAAATTGTTACTGTTATGTGGATTGAGAATGGGCCATGACACACACAGGAACTTCCTGAGGTCAGTCCTTTATAGTTCCTGGGCTATCCTGGGGCTGGACCTGTTAACTGGGGACAAGCTTGGGGCTCTTGTCTTTCACCCCACGAAACAGTGCAGCCTTGTTAGTTAGTACTAACTGACCCCAGGGAATGGCCTGGACAGGGAGAAGCGGCCAGTGCACACCTCCTCCTGCACTTCTCACCCCAAGCCAGCAGCAAGCACTGCCCCGTGGGACACCTGCGTCCATGCCATGGTGACTTGGAAGGCAGTGACATTGGGCCTGGCAGTGTCCTCTGCCAGTCTCTTTCACTCAATTTTATTTAACGTAGTATTGTAGAGAAGTGTTTAATAAGACACTGTCTTTTCTTTTTATTCTTTAGTAGTTCAAAGAGTAATATATGCCAAGACCAGACTAATGTTTTGTCTTGCTTATTAGTTTAATAATTTTCTTCTTGTTCCTACATGAATTAATTTATATAGGGCACAACTGAAGGGGCAGGGTAGCATTTGTCCTGTTTAGTACTAGAGAAAAGACAGTAAATAATGATTTGACATACTGAAGATGCAGCTGCTGAAAATGTCCTCCTGTAACAGTTCGTACTGCATTCACAGTTGAGGCTCAGAGCAATTGGAGCAATTTCAGCAATTATTAGTTTGTTCTGTGACTGAGACTGTTAGTCTCTGCATATTCTTTTAGGTCATTAAATGCTGCAGAATTGAGAAATGAAGCAAAGATTTTTTTCTTCCCACTCAGACCTTTTCAAAACAGCCTTTTAGTTCCTATCAGATAAGTAATAATACTCGGTTTGGCCTTTCTTAAACCAAGTATAACCCTGCTTATCTGAGAATAAAATATTTCTTTCCTGAAGTAAATAAATTTAACCTTTACTTTTTAAAAATTTTAATGTTTGTTTTCCGATTTCATGGTATGAAATTCCTACCAGCCCCTTTTCCTTTCCCTCTAAGTGACTGCTGAAGTGTCCACCACTTCAGAATGTTTGTTTTCTGAGGTTGGAAATTTAGTGGTAAAATTTTAAAACTCTATGGTATAAGTATACTATGGTATAAGTATAATGATACTATATCATTCTCTTCATTTTGAATGTGAAATGTGCCTATTTGAGAAACATTGGAAAACATTGAGAAGTAAAGAAGGAATAAAGCCCCTGTGTTTGCCTCATACAAAGAGAACTATGTACTGTGAACATTTATGTGTAATTTCTTCTAGTACTTTTAAAGGCTGATTTGTTTAAAATAAAACCACCACCAAAGCAATAAAATCCAAGCATCTAAAACCTACATAACATATCATTGTGGTGACATTGCATATAAAATTTTATATCTTCCTTTTCACTTAGTGTGATAAAAAGAAGTGTTTCCTCAATTACAAATATATTATACTATTTATAAAAAGTATTTATTGTTTTTAATAGCTACATAATTTTTCATATAGTAAATTTGCCACCTATTCAGTCCCTTATACTGGACGTTTAGGTTTACTGTTTTCTTTTTTCTACCATAAATAACGCAGTAATGAACATCTTTGTGCTTAAAGCCTTGTCTGCATGTCAGATTATCTTAGCAAGATAGAATCCCAGTAGTGGAATTAATGACTCAGTGTTTCAGATGCATCTGCGAATATGACAAGGTACATGATACAAATATTTGAATTAGCAAAAGCTACTTCTTGGGTGTCTAAGTTGGGCAACATTTGGTAGGCTTGTTTTGGATTCTTTTTAATTACTTTCTTCTCAAGTGATTAGACACTTTAAAAGATTTTAATCAGTAGGTGAAAGAAAATCTGGCCTATTTAAGGATCTTTGTATAGTTGGCAATATCTCTAGTAACTGTTGGTGTTTTACTGCTTTACTAGTGGCTTTCCAGTTTTTGGACTGGAAGTTTTTTGACCTATAGAAGAAAATATGTTTTACATGTGAATACAAATCTGTCTTTCATATTGATAAACACACATGAAAAAATATTTATCTTTATGTCCTCCATATGGTTTATTATGTTCTGAAACTTCCTGTTGTTTAATCTTTTTTTTTTTCAAAGATGAGTCATGATCCTCTAAATTGATTTTGTAATCTCCTAAAGGGTCCAACTCGCAGTTTGAAAACCACTGTATTATACTATATAACACAGAGCGAATTTCTTTGTAACATGTGACTTTTTTTTTTCTCTGACTGCCTTTACTTTTTCTATGTGTGGGTAGGAATCCAGTCTCTCATCGTGACAATACCTCAGAAATAAGAAAGTTAAGTACCTTGCCCAAGGACACGCAGCTATTAGTGGTTAAGTTTGGACTTGGCCACCTCTTGGTGACTCCCAGGCCCGGGGGCCTTAGCACCGTGTTTTACAGCCCAGTAGTCCGGAGCCTGGAAGCTCTGCAGCATAGCAGCCATTCCAGCTTATGTTGTTCTAGAGGGCACAGAGGCATCCAGAGGAGAACCGCCTGGTCTGCAGGAGAGACTCAGCCACACTGGCTCAGTGTAGCTTTACTGAAAGGCAGTTCCCCTTGAATGGACTGTGAAGCCCTCCAAGGAGCCATGGCACAGCAGGCAGGAGTGAACCAGGGCTGAACATAGCTTTTCACTCTGAAGTTTGCTCCTTAAGAAAATGGAACCTGATCATGAATAGGAGAGAGTTAGAAGTGGAAAGCAAGTTTTCAGTCTTTGGAGGAGGATCTTGCAAGGCTATTTGAAGGATCAGTTAAGAATGTAAATCTGATTGCTCCTCTTGGCCTTCTGCACTTCGGTGGCTTCCCTTTGCTCTTTACCTTTAACTGGTCTGGAGGGCCTGCGTGATGTATAGGGGAGGTGGTGTGTGCACAGTAGGGGGTGGGATGGGGTGGCAGAGACATCAGTGACAGTTTCAACAGTCTTGTTCATGAAGCATCTTTGTTGAGCCTGGAGAGGGGGATGCTCCCTGGGGGCAGCTTTCCTTCTGGCATTCTTGTTGAATTGTCCTCCTTACCAAAATGATTCTGCCAGGATAAGAGTATATAGTCCATGAGCACTGGTGGAGGAAGCCAGCAGTCATGTACAACAAAAGCTTGCCTCTCTGTAACTTATCAGAAGGATGATGTGGGTGACCAGCCAAGAACAGCACGTGGAGAGACACATTTTGCCTAGAGGGTTTCAGAATGGCATGATGTAACTGAAAACTTTCCCTGAATGGAATGTACCTTTCCATTGGGTACAGTAACCATCGAAAGTCTACATGTTAATTAACGCTCCTGGACATTTCTAATTATAGAAGAAAATACTTGTTCCTCTCACCAGGTGAAACCATCACTGAAATCAAAGCTACTTGCCAGTAACATTTTCTGTTCTCAAAGAGCAAGTTCATTATACTGTATCATGCAAACAAGTAATATTTCTTCTTTTCAACACAGTCACGTTGATTGTCTGGAATTTAAAAATAGAGAATAGGTGTATATTGTTGATCTTGGATTTCTTGGCATACTGAGAAAAATATTACCTTAAAAATCAAATTTCACCAAACCTAGCAGATTGCAGTAGGAAAACAACAGAATAAATGTGTCTTTACCCCCTCCTGTTCTCCAGCACAAGGAATCTACAAGAGAATCCTGTTTCCACTTCCGGTCAAACAGTAGGAAGAAAATGCTGTCCTTCAAGTCATTGCTGAGCTGGTACAGTAAGGTTCAGCTAGTGAGCCTGCCCGGGATGCCTTGGGATCTTGCACCTCCTTGGTACCTGGGGCCAATGATCCTTTTTGAGTTGCAACTTCTTCTAGTGCAGCTCCAGGACCATGGACATGACCTGGCATTCATAAGGCTCAGTAGTCTCTAGCTCCCCTGCCCTTCCTCTCGCTGTTTCTCCCTGGGCCTTGAGAGGAGGTGAACCAGGATCATAGTGCTGTGCCCATGGCTTTCAGCATATTTTATTGAACACTATTTGTTTACTAGGTTAGCCAACCAGGAAATCTCAGTGACCCTTTAAGGGCCCCAGTAAAATCCATTCCAGCAAAATCTGGCCTTGTTTTACTTTTATAGTCATGGTGACTTAAAATAGCAAACTTCAGGTACTTTGCTGCAACATTACAGCCCAGTATTTTTCCTCTCCCATTTCTCCCTGTGTATTAGTCTGTTTAGATTGCTTATAACAAAATACTTGGAATTGGGTTATTTATAAAGAAAAACAAATTTTATTGCTTACAGTTTCTGAGGCTGGGAAGTCCAATGTCCATCTGGTGGTGGCAACAGTGACCCAGGGGTCTCACATTGCAAGATGGAGAGAACAGAGAGAGAAAGACAGACTCTCCTCCTCTTTTAAGCCCTCAGAACCACACCCCTGACCACCATTTTTAATCTAGCCACTACTGCATGGTCCTACAATCCAATCACCTCTTCAAGGCTCCATCTTTCAACTACCATAACAGGATTTCCCACCCTCTTAACAGTCACAGTGGGGGCTAAGTTTTTAATACATAAAACTTGGAAGATGATTCAAGCCTCAGTGAGTTTTGGGGGCATGTAATCCAATTCACTACACTCTGTTGTCTCAATATCTCCAGTTTTGCAGGAGAAGAACGGTTGTTGTGTGCACTGGTGTGTATATAATTGTACTCACACATGTGTTCAAGGTGGTAAAGTTGTACTCACCGTTCACCTAAGAGTTGTGGAGAGATAATCCGTGCCTTCTTCTCTCTCTGTCTCTTTCTCTCTCAGTGCAGCTTGGGTCAGAGCCCGATGTGGCAGCAGTGTGCTTCTTGAGTAGTCAAATGGAACAAAGAAGAATTAGAATGGAGCTCCTGTTGTGCTGGGCTGATTGCCTTATTATTGATTCAGCTTTGCAAATAAAATGGATTGTTCAAACATTTTTGTTTTTTTGATTGTTTTAATTCAGGTTTTATTAAACTGGACGGCAGATTTTTGATGGCAGGATTCTGAGGCACATTTGTATGTATCTTCAGTGTAGCTTTTCTGAATGTAAATCTTGTCCATCTGGGCTGCCTATTATCCATCCCTCCGAAGCTCAGCAGACTTGATTAAATTCAGAACAGCTCTGCCTTGGGACTTGCATCTCAGATTTTATCATTAGTTATGCATTACATTTCCTGTGTCTGAGGCAACCCTCAGAAGCCATGGTATATTCCCTTTCTGCTTTCTCCAGAATCAGAATGTTTGAATGCCAGGTTTGTAGTTACAGAATGATGTGGAGAGTAAATTCAAGATTTAACTTCCCTTTTCTTCTTAAAATATAAGTTATATATCAAGGCTGAAAGTGAGTAAAATACTGATAGGTGATTATCTCACTTGTACATGGAATTGTAGAAGTGGTCTAGAATGACATATATTGAAATAATAATTACGTTTTGTGGGATATAAATGGTTGTAAAAAAAGATTGAGTTGTTCTATTTGCTCTGGCATCTGTTGATATTATGCCATCTGATTTAAGTAGTGAACCAGTTCTTTTTTCTCTTCTGAAAATCCTGGGAGGAGGGGTACCTTAGTATTCACATTTTGACTTAGCTGTCCCGCCCAGGTTTTCTTACAGGTTGGTTCCACTATATTTATCCTGAATTAAATGTTCTTTTCCCCCATGTTTGATGTATATCCTTTCATAATCTTATTTACTTAGTTTCTTTATGTGCTTTCTCCTTTTCATTCTCTTTGAGATAATTTCTGACTATAGAGCCATGATTTCTTTTTAAGATTTTTCTTCTGCTTTGGATGCTACTCTTCATTAAAATCTCCGGTGATGCCTGTCTTGCTGCTTTCTGGTGTGCAATCTGTGCTTCCAACCTCCTCTCTTGGCCTCTAGGTTCTAGTGGTCGTTTTGTCTGCTGGTCTCGATTACGTCCACTCCCACCTGTTCTTTCTTGCCGGATCAGTAGAACTCAGCCCAGGAAAGCCTTGCCCCTGAGTGTTTTCAGTTTCTTTTCACAGATGATGTGCCTTGCTAGAAATCAATGGGAATTGGATCATAAAACACATCTATCTTTCATCTCCTGCACGTTTATTTTGCTATAATCTAAGTTCAGGCTTTTATTTTTAAATTCATGTATGGGAAAATCATAAATGCAGAAATATGAGTTAGATTCTTTCTAAAATTCTTTCCTCCTATTTTTTTTAAGTATTCAATTTCTTTTTGGGGGGTGGGGGAAGATTATAGTAAAACAAATACGTGTTCTTTGTTTAAAAGAATTGGAAGCAGTACCTTTCTCTCTATAGGGAAAAAGAAATGTTTTGTGTTTTCCTGGGGGGTAGTTTCTGTACACGATGGTTCAGTGTGTGTTTTTTGACTTTATGATGGTTTTATCAGGATGTAGCCCCATTGTAAGTCGAGAAACATCTGTCCTTGTACTTGACTGTTGTAGAGGAAGTAGTCTTTGTGGGGTATGTCAGTGTCTCGAAGGACCCCAGTCAGCACATGTCAGAGTTGTTTATCATGGAGCCTGCAGACCTGTGACTTGCTACGCTGCTCACATGCCACGTTCCCTCTCTCTGTCAAGGGTGGAAAGATTCTCGACTTCCTTCTGCTGCCAAAGTTCATTGGAATTCTGTTTTCTGAATTTATTAGCTCCACCACATACAGAGTTTGTAAAAGCTTCTAATAGAGGAGGGATTTTGATTAGATACATTTTTCATTCATTTATTGAAAATCTGGGCGGGAATGGCTGAGGGACCACCTGAGTACGTTCACGTGAGGCTTAGTGAAGTTTTGGTCAACAATGGACCGTGTATACAGCGGTGGTTGGAACAATAGGCTGTATATATATAGCCTAGGTGTGTAGTAGGCTGTACCATCTAGATTTGTGTAGGTACATTCTGTGGTGTTTGCACAGTGACAAAATCTCCTGACAGTGCATTTCTCAGAATGTATCTCATTGTTAAGCGACACATGACTGTACTATATGTAATACTTACCTTTCCCTGTCTTTAGCCTCAGCTGTCTAGAATGCAGGAGATACATGGAGAGTGTGATCAAGGCCCTCCTAAAGTGTGTGCACTGAAATTCTAAGCCAGTGCTCCCCAAACCTGGCTCTGCATCTTCTTCATAAGGGGTTTCCACTCTCACGGAGTGTGTGCCCTGAGGGTGAGGAGGATCTACTGCCTAGGCTCCTTCATAGGTGGACCCTTCAGGCTCCTTTGCATTTAGTGCTAAGGGAGTGAAATAGCTTCCTTTCTCAGCCCTTAGTTTATTAAGAAATGGAGGGAGGAGACAGAAAAGTCTACTGGAGAAGCAGAAACGTCCCTAGGCACCTGGAGACCTCTAGGCTGAGCCACATAGAAGAGAAAACATTCTGTTGAGAATATGTAGGGAAGTCCATCATATTTTATAAAAAAGAAGTTTAACTGATTGTTCAAAGAAAGTTTTAGTTTAAAAGAGTATAAAATGAATGGCAATCTTCTCAGATGGGACTCAGTTGAATCCTGAGAGATGCAGACACACTGTGAGAGGGAGATCTGAGAGTCAGAAGGCTTGTAGGGCTAGAGCTGTTATCCGAGAAGGTGCAGAATCTCTTCCAAAGGTGTAGAGGAATGAAGTGGACACTTTCCTAGTGAAACGGGGGCACAGACTCCTGATTTTTTTCTAGCTGTTCCCCTCACCCCTATCAAAACAGGCCTCAGCTGGAAAAAGGGAAAAATAAAAAAGCTTTACTTGACCAAGCAGAAAGGACTGGATTCTTCAGATTAACAATAAAGTACAGTCAACAGTAAGATAGAAATAATTAGTTAAACATATACTTTCCTTAGGCTAAAACTTAATTTAAAGGTCAAGATGTTTGATCGATCCTTAACTAAAATGGCTTAAAATAGCATCTATAACACCAATCTTGAGTTGTCTTTGCAGACCACCTACAACTGCAAGCCTGCTTTAAAACATGCACACCCTGACCCTAAAGTGCTGTACAAAATACCAGTCAAGATGCTAGAAAGAGTTGTGATTACTTCACCTTGAACCAGTCAGATTTCTGCTTGACTCCTGGGACCACCCCCCTCATAATTCTGCTCTCTGATTACTTGTGATTTTAAACTATCGGGGAGTATGGGATCTTTAAGCTCCTGTAGCTGCCTTGTGCTCCTTTGGCCATTCAAATAAATACTGATCTTTATCACTACAGACTTTGGTGTGAAAACTTCTTAGTCATTTGGATGTTGGATGATGAACCTCTGTTGATTTGGTTAACACTAGGCACTGTGACACTGAGTGTCTCAACAAGGCAGGTCCATGTTTTATAGGGGTTTGCAAGATATGGTAGAAGATACAATGGTTTCTTGGAACTACTCCCAGTCTAAAAGAGTGACTGGGAAAATAGTGCTTTGCTCTGCTTTGCTCCCACACCAGCTCAGCACCCAATAGAGCCTGCTCCCATCATGTCATTATGACTTGCCTGGCGGTTGAGGGATGGGCACATAATTAATATACTGTTACTTAATCAGACATTTTCTGGATTAGTACCTACTTGGGGCTCTTATTATATTGTGTGCTGTGGAGGGATACTTCTCACCAAGTCCAGTAAGTGTAGTTAACTGATCTCCCAGTCCCTGGACAATTAAAAGGAAAAAAAAAAGGGGTGGGGGGTGGGGAGTGATTACTGGCTAAGGTAAATATGAGGGGTCTTCAAAAAGTTTATAGAGAGATTTGTATTATTACCTTTTAATTTTGTTTTTCCATGAACTTTTTGAAGTACCCTTGTATATATTGGTGCAGCCTAAAACAAAATCTGACAGCCTGGAAATGAAGACATAAAAGCTGTAAAGACCTCTGCTGCATGCTTGTAGAATAGTAAGGGACATTAACAGAATCTTTAGATGCCAGAAGTAGCTTTACAGTGAAGTAGCATAGTGTAATGGAAAAGAATGACCTTTGTTTTAGGCAGATCTCTCAGATCTCCCCTGGGCTGGAAACTGCCAACCTCTTGGCAGCTGTATAAGCTTGGGAATGTTCTTTAACATCTCTATCTCTCTCTTTTTTATAATAGTAACAGTGTGGATGATTATAACAGGTTTCAATGTTTTGTGGGGAATTGGATTTCATGTTGGTGAAATGCCTGCTGTAGTGCCTGGCACATAGCATTCACTGAGTATCAAGCTGTTATTATAAAATATGGTTGAACAAATGGAAATGAAGAAAGAAAATACCTTTAGCAGAAGCTCAGAGGAAATAATCAGCATGACTTGTTTGTGGGAAATATTTATCATTTTGTTCATTTTGTTAGGTCAGGTTTTCTAAAGTGTCGTAAATGTGACATCACAGTAATATGACACTGTACAGTATCGTAGTAGTTCTTAATTATGTCCTCATTTCACTAGATCAGTTTCACTTGCTTTATTTATTTAATTATTTACAGAGCATACATTGATAAATGAAGCTCTGTGCTAAGCACTATATGGTGTATTAAGATGAACAGGAGACAATATTTGTTATCAAAAGAACTGTTGAGTTGGTTTGAGTGCAGTGCTGATAACACCAGGGTGTCAAGGGTTTGGATTCCTGTGTTGGCCAGCCCCCCCCCCCGCCCCCAAAAAACAAAAAAAAACGAAGACAAAACTTGTATGTGGATGTCGGGCTCAGACATCCACTTATCATAAACTAAGGAAGGAATGTGAGGAATGGGGAGCAGTAAGAAGGGGTGGGTGTGGGTGGGGCTGACTGTGGACTAAACCAGCCTAAAATCCTGGACTTAGGGCATTGACAGCTCCCAAAGCCTGCCAGTGGCCTGGCTGCTATGGAAACAAGGAGAGGTGACGGGTTCTGAAGGATGACACTTTTTACATCCTGTGCCTGAGGCTCAGTTGTGTTAAAGAAAAAATTATTCAGTGACACTGTTTAAAGCACAGTAAGACAGACTTTATTCAGGACCATCTTGATAGGGTAGAAGGACCACAGCAATGAGATTTTGAAGGTGGAGCTCAACTCCAAATATAGCTTAAGCAAATGAGAATTTATAGCCAAGGAGCAGGGTAGGGCCAATGGATAGAAAATTACTAAGAGGAAACATCCGGGGTAAGGAGGATTCTGGCTAAACTGACCTCACAGGATTCTTGCTGTCTGAACAGACATCACCTGGAGGATGGTAGGGGATAAGGAACTGGATCAGATATCAAGGGTGGGAGGTTCTTTGCTAAACTGATTTATCAGGGTTCTTTGCTAAAACTGGGTTTTACAGGAACGTACATACAGATGGGCCTAGGAGAAGGTTCAGAAACCTGACTAAAGTTTGGTCAAGCAAAGAATCTTTGTCAGTTGCTGGTTGATGGTCAACTAAGCATCTTTCTTTAGGGTCACCCCCCAGTGTCTTGGAGATCTTTTGAAGAATACTTAGCACCACTTGATGAGAGTGTGATCCCATGGTCTTTCTTGCTGCCCTCTTTCTAGTGATGTATATTATTTGTGGCAGGATGGGCTTTTAGTCAACTCAATCATTTTGTGTTTGAAAGTGGAAATAATGTGCAATATGTTACTGAGATATCCCAACATTAGTATCTTTGCCCCTGATGTTATTCAGTTCAGCCTGCATAAGTAAATGCATCAGTGAATCTTTTTGTGGACTGAGTTTTCCTAGTGTTTTTATGTTTTTATCTCTAGCACACCCCATACCTTGCCCCTCACCTTATACCCAGTATAAGTCAATTTAGAGTGTTCCCCAGACTCCAAGTGTTTGCTTAAATGATGACCGAGCTCCAAGGAATTGAGTACTGGAGTTCCATTCCCTCATGAATGGATTAATGCTCTTCCTGGGAGAGGAGGGGTAGTGAGTGAGTTCTCGCTCTATTAGTTCCCGCGAGAGCTCGTTTTTTATAGGACTCTGGCACCTCCTCTCTCTTTTTCTCTTACTTCCTCTCTCGCCATGTGATCTGCTTGTACCCACCAGCTGTTTGCCGCTTTTCTGCCATGAGTAGAAGCAGCCTGAGGCCCATGCCAGATGCATCTGTCCCAGAATTGTAAGCCAAATAAACCTCTGTTCTTTATAAATTACCCAGTTTCAGGTATTCTGTTATAGCAACACAAAACAGACTAAAACAATATTTTTCACTAAAATAATGACAGCATAACACTTTTGCATCCATCAGAAACAACATTTTTTCAAAGCAGTTGTGTTAGTTGGAGCTTTGTTCAGTGTTCCTTGTGGAATGGCATTGGAGCCGGTTTACCAGCAGCAGAAGCATCCTGGACTCGTGACTACTGGGTGGTTTGTTTACTGCTTTTCTTCCGCGTTTTCACTCCTCACGATTTCCTCCATTTAGCTTCTGCTCATCCTCACCCTTACCCCTTTGCTGTTCCTTCGCCATTATGATCTGAGAGGATCCCCAGGAAGGGGTTTTGCAAGAATCCCTGAAAATCAGGAGACTGTAATGAACTGGATCATGGGGACATGCTGAGTCTGAGAACTGAGATGGGCCTTGTTCTGAACAGAACAGGAGCAGACTAACTTTCAGAAATGCAGAGGGTGAGGAACTATTGTACCATAACCTTTATTCCTTGCTGCATTTGGCATGCTCACATCAGTTGCAGTGCCTCTCCATGGAAGCTTCTTAAGGTGTTGAGTTGGAGAGGTCTTTTTGGACTAGAGGGGTGGCGATGGATTGAGAAGCTGCTCCCCATCCCAGATCAGAAATGCCAGGCATTCCCCTCCACACCAGCAGCCTGTGCAAGTTGTGTCCAAGATCACAGTGTCGTTTGTGTGCCTTGTCAGGAGGGCTCCTTTTCTTGGGCACCTCTGCAGTGCTCAGCTGCTCTGCTGTGGAGAACCAGAAGCACACAGGAGTGGCAGTTTGGCATCCCCAGGATTGTTGTTGTGTATCAGCAACATAATGCCCTAATTAGAAATGTTTGGGGAAATGGATACCAAAAAAAGAAAAAAAAAAAAACAATTTGCAAAAACACTTTTGAATGTATAACCCTAGGTAAGCTGGGACTTCTGTACAATGAAAGTGAAGATTTGTTTCAGCAGCACTGTCATTTGGTAGATGGAGTTCCCTGATCTTCATGGCTTCTAAGTGACTTCTTTCACTAGAGGGATTCAAGCCAGGATTTTGCACTCAGACTTGCTAGGTATGAAATCATAGTCCTACTATCTACTAGATGACTGACTTAGTGACTTACCTTATCTGGTCCTCTGTTTATTCATCTGAAAAATGGAGTTAATAGTGTGTATTTCAAAGGGCATTTGTGAGGATTAAATAGATACGCCAAGTGCCTGGCACATGGTAGATGCATAGTGAACATTAGTTCCTTCCCTTTGCTCTTGGTTACCCATAGAATTAACTTTTAAAAAGCATTTACCATATTACTTCAGTAAAAAAGGACATAGAATTTGCTAACTCAGGTGATCCAGAACAGATTACAAAATATATGTAAATATGTATATACACTAATGAATCTTACAGAAGGGAAAATCAATGACTTTTTTGGTCATGGGATAATAAAGAGACATAAGCTAGTTGAGGGAAATAAATAATGAAATCCAGGCAGCACCAAGTTTGGAAAGGAAGAAGAATCAATGAAGCTAGGAGATTACAATTTGATAACAACTGACATCATCTACCAGGACTTCGGGAAGTATATGTCAAGCAGAACTTTAAAAAAGATTTATTGAAATAGTTTTAAAAAGCTGATGATTAAGTTTGGCAGTACATCTTCAAGTTGGAGAAAAAAGAAAAGGCAAAAAAAGAAAAAAAACACAAAAGCCTCTCCTGTAATTTACGGATATAAGCAAATGATAAAGAAATACTTCCAGAATTTAAAATTTACACCATCATTTGCTTAAGAATAAGTAGTTAGTTGTAAGCCTGATTTGGGAAGTGAGTTCATGACATTGTTCTCCCTGATCACCAACAGAGAAGTTAGATTATGGGGTGTCATGAGTGGCCATCATTAAAGGCTTCAGAGCAAACAGTGGGCAGAGAAGGTGCAGGAAACTGCTGCCCTGGCTGGGCGTGCCTCCAGTGTTCCAGATAGTAGCAGGTTGTATTAGTCCATTTCTGTTGCTTATAACAAAATACATGGAACTGGATAATTTGAAAGAAAATGAAATTTATTGCTTACGGTTTCAAAGGCTGGGAAGTCCAAAGTCCAGGAAACACATCTGGTGAGGGTCTTGGTGGTGGAGACTGTGATGCAGAGTTATCACATTGTGAAATGGTGGAGCAGAGAGAGCAGAGAGATTCTCCTCTCTCTTCTTTTTTAAGCCCTCAGATCCATGTCTCTGACCACCATTTTTAATCCATTCACTGTGGCATGGTCCCATAGTCTAATCACCTCTTCAGGGCTCCACCTTTCAATTACCATAATAGTATTTCCCACCCTCTTAGCAGTCACAGTGGGTGCCAAATTTCTAATACATAAACCTGGGGGACACAATTCAAGCTTCAGTGAGTTTTGGGGGACATAATTCTAACCACTACAAAGGTTATCTTGTTTAGCCTGGAGGAAGGTTTCTAGGGAATGGGAAAAGTGTCTGGCACAACTATAAGTGTATGGAGTTTATTAGATTGTCAGGCCATTATTTTCCCAGAGGTGGGTTAAACCCAACAGCATATCCACCCCTGAACTGACTCTTCCCTGCTCCTGCTCTGTGCCGCATCTCCCTGCATGGCCCCATCGTCAACCACAGATGTTATCCTGATTTGCTTCTTTGTCCTTCATTCTATCTCTCATCACTAACCAGGTGCATTCCTCTCCCCTATAATTATCTTCAACTACATCTACTTCTTTCAACCCCCTTTCCACCTGGACTATGGCCATGGCTTTCTGACTGACATCCCACCTTCCAGTCTTGCCGTCCTTTGGTCCATTTTTTCACCAGTGTACAGCCATAACAGTTTTTCTTAAGTGTTCATTTGATCATGTCACTCCACTGCTTCAGCAACTCCCTGGTGTCTTTGAGATAAAAATCCAAACTCTTACCACTTCCTCCCTTTCACAGTGTGTCTTAAAGGCCCAGTGTGCTTTTTTTTTTTTTTTTTTTAAGCCTTTTTGTCTTTGATATACTGAGTCTTCTGCCTCTAATACCCTTCTCTCCTCCCCTTTAGCCTGCCTGGCTAACCTGTTCTTCCAGCAAGCCTTGCTGTCTCTCTGGTTCTCCATAGTACTTAAACCTCATGCAAAATACCTTGTTACTGCCTCACACCTGGCGGGGACCACAAGGTCTTTCCCCATTGTGTTTCTTGTACATGATGCCCATGTACTGAGTTAATTCTCAATAAATATTTGACTTTTAAAAAATATGTATGTTATGCTTTTAATCACTAAGAATTTTAAAAAGATGTAAAAGTTAAGCAGGTATAAAACTAAAAAAATAAATTGAAAACTATGTCTTTTATAACTACATGAAATTACTTTTCTTTGTGCTCTTAGTCTTTTTTTGTGCTTTCTTTTTTTTTAAAGATGATTTAAAAAAAATTTTATTTGGCTATAAAACAAATCTTAATACATTTAAAAAGACTAAGATCATAGAAAATATGTCCTCTGACCACAATAACAGAAGGAAGTTTAGAAAACTCACTAATGTGTGGAAATTAAACAACACTCTCCTAAATAAACATAGGTAAAAAAGAAAAATCACAGGGAAATTAGAAAGTACTTTAAGATAAAAATCAAAGTGCAACGTATCAAAGTTTGTAGGATGCAGGGCTCATCGGTGCTTAGAGGAAAATTTATATGTGTAAATACCTATATTAAAAATAAGAAAAATCTCAAATCAGTAATGTAAACTTCTACTTAAGAAAATTGAAAAAGAAGAACAAATGAAAACAAAAGCAAATATAAATAGGAAATAACAAAGATTCCAACAGAAATACACGAAATAGGGAATTAAAAAACAATAGAGAAAATCAACAAAACCAAAATTTGATTCTTTAAAAAGATCAACAAAATTTGCAAACCTTTATCTAGAGAGGCCAAAAAAAAAAAAAAAAAGACTGAAATTACTAAAATCAGAAATAAAGCAGAGGCATCATTGTCATTATGGGGTTTTTTTTGTGCTGGTAAGATTTAGTTTCTTTCTCTTTCTCATTTGCATTTTTGTTCTACCAGTGGGTTTTATTCTCCCTTATATATTCATGGTAGTGGTTATCGTTTTTTGGATCCCAGATGCAGGGCTTCCTTGAGGATTTCTTGTAGAGCTATTTATATGGTGGTGAACTCCCACAGTTTTTGTTTGTCTGGAATATATACTACTTTTCCCTCTTTTCTGAAGAATAGCCTTGCTTGGCTGGCAGTTTTTTTTTCTTTTAGTATTTTGAGTTTATAATCCCATTTTCTTCTGGCTTATAGAGTTTCTGTTGAGAAGTCTGCTGTTAGTCTGATAGCGGCTCCTTTATAGGTGACTTGACAATTTTCACTCGCTACTTTTAAGATTCTCTCTTGTCTTAGTGGTTTGCCAGTTTGACTGTAATGTGTCTTGGAGAGGATCTTTTTGGTTTGAATCTGTTTGGGATCTTTGAGCCTCCTGGATCTGAAGCTCTGTGTCTTCCCTATACCTGGAAAATCTTCCATTATTATTTCATTGAATAGGTTTTCCATGCCTTTTCCTTTCTCCTTCCTTTCTGGAATACCCATGATTCGAACGTTTGTGTGATTAGGGTTGTCTGCTAGCTGTCTTAGATTTTCTTGATGTAAAAAATTTTGTTTTCCATTTTCTTGTCTGCCTGTGTTATTTCGTAAAGATTATCTTCAAGATCTGAAATTCTTTCCTCTCCTCGTTTTAGCCTGCTACTTAAACTGTTGGTTGTGTTTTCTATTTTGTTGAGTGAATCTTTCAGTTCCATGAGTTCTGCTACATTCTTTTTTAAGGTATTAATCTCTTTGTAAATCTCCTCCTTCATATCCTGGATTTTTTTCCCCTTATTTTATTATGTTGTCTGAGTCTTCTCATATCTCAGTGAGTTTCTTTAAGATTGTTGCCCAGAATTCTTTTTCAGTCATATCAAGTGTTTCCTGCTCTATAGGGTGTGGTATTTGAGAATTACTGTGTTCTTTTGGTGGTGTCATATTTTCTTGGGTTTTCACATTTCTGGTATCTCTATGTTGATGATGTCTCGTCATCTGGTAGAGCAGTTGCTTCTTCTGTTACTCTGGAGCGGGCTTTGAGGAGAGAGATTTCCTCTTATTTTTCTGGTCTCTGCTCTGACTCTCTTTGTGTCAATGCAGTCGAGTGTCTGGTAGCCACCTGCACTGTGGCCATGGCTACTGCTGTGGTGTTGAGCTGCTTTGCAGCAGCTGTGGCTGTAGCGGTGGCTGTGGTGGGCCACCTGCATGGAAGTGGTGTCTTCTGCATGCTCTCTTACCTGCTTCTGGGTGGGGGATGCTGCCCTTGGCTCCTGCCTAGGACCCCAGGCGTGCTGTGTTTCTTGCCTGCTTCCAGGTGGAGGGGGCTGCCCTCTGCCTGTTGACTGTTGAATTAAGTAATGATAGGGGACTCAAATGTCTCTTTACTAGCTTTCAGGATGTCATTTTAGACAATTTTTAGTTGTCAGCAACAGCAGATTTCATCAGTATTGCCCCATAGTTAAAAGACCTACTCGTTTGCCTGCTGTTAAAATACCAACTATCCAAGTGGCATTTTTCCTGTTTTAATGATAGTGCTAATTCTTGCCTCTCAGGAGAGGCTGGTTGCTAGGAGATTCTTTCTCTTTGAGTTCATCTACGTTTGAGTTAATGGTTGGTCTTTGCCAGTTTATCTTTTTTCTTTCCAAAATTTCCTTTTCTTAATTTGTTGAGAAGTGCCATTTCTTTTATGTTATTTCCATTATTGGGCTTATTTGTTAATTATTGTTGAGCATTTGGACTTTACACATGGTAGAATAGGTGCCATCTCTGTCTTAAGGTGGTAGTGATTCCAGCAGATGATGACTGCGCTCAGCCTTTGTGCATGAGCCACCTGGCTTTAACCACCATTGTCTTTCTAATGGTCACAGGACCCAGTGAGGTCATTATATGTATTTCTCTGATGTATGACTTTTTTCTAATCCTTTTTTTGAATATAAACTTGTCATTTCACCTTCAACCCCCCCCCCCCCCCCCCCCACTATCCTTCTAAACATAAACACAGCAGTCAAATTTGAATTGTTGAAACATTATCAGTGGCTCATTCCTCATTGTCTACAGGAAAAATACAGCTTCTTGTTCTGGCAATCAAAGCTTTCCACAGTCTGGCCTGAATCCACCTTTCCTGCTTTCCTTTCCTGTGGCTTTTTCCCCCTGAACTATCCAGCTTCACATGTTTATTGGCTGTTCTCTGATAAGCTCTTCTCTGTCCATCATGCGCCTTGTCCCTATTCTCCTCCTTGTGGATCAAATGCATCCCCTCTGAGCATATTCCTCCAAATAAAAGTCCAGCTCTCTGTCACGCCTACCAAAATCTCGTCTATTGTGTTAAGTCAGTTCTCCTTTACCAGTGAACCAGAAGCATTTCCCATTCATGCCATCCATATGATCCTTGTACTCTGCCTTGCTTAAGGATTATTTGTGGAAGTGTGTGTGTGCCAGTGGATAGAAGCTCCTTGAGAGTGGAGACTGTATCTGACATATCTCTCTGTTAATCTACATGTCTGGTTCAGTGTCTTGGTGGCATACATAGAGAAGACATTTGGCTCATTCACTGACTCTTCTTTCTGCAGTCAGTACACATTTTGGTTTGAACATGCATTCAAACCAGTGATTTAGGGGACTTAAATTTGATGGAACACAGGCATGTACTAAGCTTGATGGTAGTGGAGAAGAAGTCATGAAAGTGAGCCTAGGTGAGTCAGGGAGGTCTTCCAGGGCACAAGTTGGCCTGAGATGGGTGGAAGCAGGGGTAGACCAGATGACCCAACCTAGAGAGGGTTATTTAGGGCAGAGGGGATGGCCTGGTCAAGCCTGTGAAAAACTTAAAGAATGTTGTGTTGCTGGAGCAGAAAGTATAAGTCAAAGAGAAATGGGAAGCAAGGCCAACCAGGAAGAGCCAGCCAGTTATGAAGGATCAACGACCAAGGATATGGGCCAGTGAGACTGTGTCCCCAGTTCTGTGAATATGGTACATTGTTCTTGATGTGTTGACTCACACCTGTGCTTCCACTAAATCCAATATGGAAGCAGACAGGTACTAGTGTTTATCTCATTGCTCTTACTAGCTCCCTCCCACCTTCAAAGTGACTTTTCATAGCCTTTTTTATGGTTTTCCTTGCCTGACTTTTAGTGGATGTGGTAGTAATCAGTAAAATGCTCAAAAAGGAGCAATGGAGGGATGAAACAAAGGTTCTAGAAAAGCCACATCCGATTTTTAAGTTTTAAAATGAAAAATTAACTTGTAATATGAACTTGTGACTAGTCAGAGTGATAATCTTAAAACTTTCAGACACTTGGATTGATAATTCTGTGAGCTAGGACTTTGCCTGTGATGTTCAATGTTGTATCCCCAGCACAGCACATAGCACGGGGCCTGACACAGGATAGGAGTGTATGTATGTGAATAATTGTATGGATATATGAGTGTATATGTATGTATGTAGAATATATATCACACATAAACAGATGTTATTAATTTTAGCTTGTTTACAAAACTTTATAATTTTCTGTATAAGGTCTTACACATGTTCTGTTCAATTTAATGATAGTCTTTGTTGCTTAGTAAATGAAATATTTTTTATATATTCATTATTACATTTGCTGATTGTTTATTGCTCCAGGTCATAGTGTTTCTCAATAAATATCCTATTGGCATTGTGAGGGACAGTTTCTCATTGTGAGGGACAGTGGTACAGATGAGTAGCAGTCATTTGTCACTGTGACAGCCCAAAACGTCTCTACACATTAACAAACACCCCTAGGGTAAAGGGAATGATATTGCTCCTTTAGTTGAGTGCTATTGCTAAGATAAAGGAATGAAATTGATTTTTATATGTTAATTTGTATTATATTTAGCGCCAATAGGTTTTTAGAGCCCCTAGTATTATCTGTGTAGACAGTTACATACAAATAATAACAGTTTTGCTTCCTTCTAATCCAATAAATTCTTTGTATATTATATTTCTTGTCCTGTTGCATTGACCAGGATCTCTTATACAATGTCGAATTTAGGGTAGCTGGATCCTAATTTCATTTCTGATTTAAGGAGAATGTACCTAATGCTTCGCTATTAAATATGAGGATTGCTATAGGTTTTTGCCATATAGGCTTTATCAGGTTAAAGGCGCTTGCTAAGAGTCTTTTTTATCCTGAAGGTTGTGGAGATGTAGAACCACTATTATTTGGACTTTTTTCATTCTGTACAATGTAACTCTTTATCTCTGTACTTCGTTCTAAGTGATTTCCTCAGATCTATTTTTCAGGCCACCAGTTCTATGTTGAGGTGTATCTAATCTGCAATTTAATCCATCTGTTGAGTTTTAGATTCCAATGACTTTTTAAAATTTATAATTATATCTATATCTATGTGTTAGTCATTTGAGCTGCTGTAACAAAGTACTACAGACCAGGTAGCTTATAAATGTCAGAAATTTATTTTTCCCAGTTCTGGGGGCTGGGAAGGCCCACAGATTCAGTGTCTGGTGAGGGTCTGCTTTCTGATTCATAGGTGGCTATCTTCTTGCTGTAACCTCACATGGCAGAAGGGACAAGGGAGCTCTTTGGGGGCTCTTTTATAAGGGCACTAATCCTATTCATGAAGGCTCTACCCTTATGGCCTAATCACCTCTCAGAGGTCCCACTTCCAAATACCATCACATTGGGAGCTAGGATTTAACATGAATTTGGGGGGGGGGGTCACAAATATTCGGTCTATACTAGTATATGTTTGCTTGTGTTTATATACATATATGTATATGTATATATGAACACACACACATAGTTCTTTTTAAAAACTCCCTTTTCTTTCTTTAGAGTATCTTTTTTCCTTTATGTCTTTATTTCTTTTGTGTTTAACCATTGTGCACGTATTTATTTTATGGTCTTTATTCAATTGTTGTATTATCTCAAGTTCTTGAGGGCCTAATCTCAGTGTTTCCTGAGTCTCTTAACTGTTGCTGGTAATGGATTGTCTCCTGTCATGTCTTGCCATTTTGGATGATGAGCCTGTCATCAGAGGGCATAATCTGATGGAATTCTGGAAGACAGGCTTCCCTAGAGTGGTTTACAGTTACTTCAGCCAGGCACCTTGGGGACATCACTGGTATGTGCCCAATTTGGTGCAAATTTCTTGTCCAGGGGTTTCCTGGACTACATATGTAGAGTACAATAGAATGCCACGTTAGAGATACAGACAGACCAGTGATTACCAGTTACTGGAGGCCTGGGAGACTTTCCTCGTCCAGGCCCAGCCTCCTTTTCATCCGGGTACATATATCTTTTTTTTTTTTTTTTTCCTTCAGTTTTTCCCTGAGATTGTAGCCCTTTTGCGGATTCCAGATGTATGTAAAAGTGTCAGATCTAATTCCTGGCTTATATCCTGTCCTGCAGGAACATTAAAATAAGGTGACTTCCAAACCAAGACTCTTGATAGTAAGGGGGGTTAGAGTTAATAATTATGCCAGGATAACAGGTATAAACTAGGATGTATGTCACCTCAGTTGAATCTCAAGACCCAACTCACATAGCTGGATGACCCCACCCTGCCAGAAGACTTCAGTTCCCTCTTTGATTAGGGCCTCAGGTAATTTAACTTGCCTTCTTGCCAATTTCTCCTAGGCATTTAAAAGGATGTCTTATATTTTATCTAACATTTCTAAGTGCTTGTAGCATGAGAGCTTTTAGGTTATCTAGTCTGCCGTATTGGCAGAACAATCTGTCTTTAGTCTTAATGTTAGGATCTTTCTGTTTCTTTTGGTTCATCTTAAGGCAGAATACTAGCTATCTTAAGCTGTAATGTGAGAAAGAGGGGCTTTGGGGAAGGGATAGTGGGCAAGAGGAAATAGACAGTAATGGGGAGAGAAAAAGAGTGAATGGAAGAGAGACTGAGAGGTTGGAAAGAGGGAGCTGGAGGGGGACAGTTAAAGGGCAGGTGAATGAGAGATATGTGTGCACAGGGAGATGTACACAGAGGCACATAAATCCAGACATGGACCCACCCCAGAGAGACTGATCTTGACGCACACACACATGTATGGACACAGAGACATGCACTCTCACAAAGACACATGCCCGTCACCCACAGGGATATGGCAGCTGAAAGAAAGGGAAAATAGAAAATAGCCAAATCTGTGTAATAATAATCAAAAGAATAAACTTGAAATCAGTGGGGGTAGAAAAGATGACTTTAGAATGAACTAGAATTGCAGTAACAGCAGTTTGCTGCCACAGCAACTGTGATGCTATAAATATCGATGCTGATGTTGGCTGCTGGGATTGGGGCTTGCCTGGGTGGCAGTCTCTTGGAGCAAACCAACTAGGACAAGCTCTTGATTTGGTCTCATTGACACTAGTGAATGTAGATAATCACTCATTTTCAGGCACCGGGACAATAGCAACTAAAATAATAAAAGGAACCAATTTGATTTAAAATTAACAGGCTTTATTTGTTGATTTCATTATTGCCTTATAGATCACAGACAGATTTAGAAATATGACTACCTAAAGTTGAAACTAGAAGTCTGAGATTTTAACCATGTCAATATTTGTCTAAAGACAGGAAATAGACCAAGTGATAACTTCTGAGGTTAACCTTGGGATTGTCAGCTAACCACAGTTGGTCTCCAAGTCTTCTTGACTTTCTGCCATGATGTTCCAAAAACTATCAAGGAATCACAGAATCCCTGGATCCTTTGGGTCTGCTCACTGACATCGTCAAGACCTAAACCCACAGCCCATCTTTTTGGATGATTTATTGGAATGATGATCAACTGCAGCCCGGCAGTGCAGAGGATGGAGGCAAAAGTGGGGTGTTTTGGTTTTGTGCAGATTGTCTTTTGAGTCTCCTCTCCTATCCATCCTAGACCCCATGCATTTAGGTCTTGCTGGACTTTTCTATTTTCCTTTTTACTAGTTTTTCAGACCATAAGTGATAGACAGTGACATCTGCTCCTCTTAGGCATTATTTTATTACCTGGATCCTTCATCATGCTGAAAGTAAACTTGGTGCTGGTTTAAAAGCCGACATGAGCAGCTGTGGATCACTGCTATTGTAACATCTGTGGAAAGAACTGAAGGAAATCAGGTTGCCTGGCGTGGAAAAATACTGCCAAATTAAATTGTTTAGCAAGCATGCCGTCAATTTACTTTCAATTTTGAATAAAGGGATCTTGTCATACTTGCACTCAGCTGAAACATGGACTGAAAACAGCGTGACCACATATTCAGTTATCACCTCAAAGTCTGGCAATAGACCTTTAGAACAAATGTCTGTGAATATTTTAATTTGTCTGTGTGTGTTAATTGGTATCATCATAAAAAAAGCAATGGTTCAAAACTCTTCTTCCTAAATATTAGATTGAAGTCAACTCAAGGCAGTTTGCCTTTTTTTCCTGCCTTTTTCTCTTCAAAGGCTAGTTTATGGATTGTCATGTAATTCTTTTAAGAGGTAGGAGAATCTATAACAGGACTGTGAAACACTGAAGTTTTAAACATCAGTTTCAAGCCAGCACTCCTTAGAGAACAGGAATTATATACAGGAATTATATAATGAAGGTTAACACAGTCTTTAGTATCTCTAAGTTTAACATATATGTATTGAGAGTTTTATTTTTTTTAGCACTGAGCTAGGTGCTGTGGCATAATCCTTTTTATATACATTTTATAGCCATTAGTTATGGGGCATCTATTATATGGCAGACATCCTGCTTATTGCTTTTTATACATAATTTCTAATCTTCATAGCAATCCTCTAAGTTGGGTGTTATTAGCCCACTTTAAGGATAAGGAACATGAGACCCAGAATAGTACTGTACCACAGTTTGCTCAAGGATGTAGAGCTAGCAGAGATGAATTCAAATATAGACTGTTTTATTATAAAATGTGTTATTTCTCTCCACCATTTGAGCTTCTCTTTGGGGAGCAAGTGATGCACAGAACTCTCGGCCAGTCTGCTTTCAGTTTTCTGAATGTGGATTATAGAGTTTATAGAGTCATTCATGATGGACTTTTCATTTTTTTTTTGTTTTCTCAATTGATACTTGATACCTTCAACTTTAGAAAGATGCTCTAGTAGGGCAGGGACTTGATCTGTTTTGTTCACTTCTATATCCTTAGTATCTGGAACTCGGCAGTACCTGGCACCTAGCAGATACTCTGATTATTTGTTGCATGAATCAAAATTGTGTCAGGTTGGACTGGCCTTGACAACCCCCCCAGTATTCATACTAATGGCATCTAATTAAATGCTAATTTATCCCATCACAGTGTAATTGCAAAGGTAAATCTATGATAGAGATACAAACGCATTTTAAAGTCAGCTAAATATGTGTTTTGTCTCACCGTTAATTGACAGCCCTTTCAAAATCAAGAATGCATTCTTATGACCATGAAATAGTTCACGTAGATAATAGGAAGGGTAATGACACAGATGTGGTGGTTACTATTCCAAAGCAGTCTTTTGATACCAACAGGGTTGAACACAAGACCTGGCATACAGTAGGGATTTCATGCATGCTTGTTCAATTTAACTGCATTCAACTGAATAGCTTGCTGGGGTGGGGGTGGGGGGCAGTATTTATTTTTGACTCTTAGAGTTCAAAGCTTTGAGTTATCTTGTTTTAAGCACGCTATTCTCTGTCTCATAGGATTTGGTCAGATATTTCGTTCTTCATTACTCACTGGTTGGTCCTAGTGTGTCCCGTACTTCATCTTGTCTCCCTGACTAAATTGTAAGTCTGTGTGGGATAAACCATGGCTCATCCTTCTCTGTGCCCCTCCCAGCGGCTGGCCAGCGCTAACTTGCCTTCTCTGTATGTCACCAGCCAGTTCCTCTCTGCTGCTCTTTTCCTAGGGGTGGAAATACTCCAGTGGGGCCTTACTCTTTTCAGGAAGGGCAGTGGTTTCTGCTCAGCTAACACCCAGTGGGGTACCTATTTAAATGGTATATCATTACTTCTTCTGTGTAAGTTAGCATGTGAGGTACTTCAAGAGTTTAATAGGAGCAGGTGTGAAAAGTCAGAGCTCTCTGTGCTCTGGGAAGGTGAGCCTGAGGGGAGGGCTGGGGCTGCCTGAGGTGTCCAGGAGGCTTGGGGAGAGGTGAGGAATGTGTGGTCTGGTGGTGGCTTGAGGGAGGATCATGTGAGCAATTAGTGTTTTAATTACTACTTTAAAAATAGGTAGTATGCTGTTAGTTAGAACCGACTTCAGCAAAGTGGGTTGCATTCTTTAGCAGTGAAGTTTATGTCATCTGCAATCTCTAGTTTTAAACTCAGTCTTATGAATTTCTTCCTTTTAATTCTTGTCAATTAAAAACATCATGGAGCTGAACTGAAACTACACTCTTCCAAATGTGTTTCAACTGTTGTAAATATTTGGAGTATCATTTTTCCTGACTCTGCAGTGAGGGGATTTTTTTTCTTTATGGCTGAAGTAGCAATTCTTTCATGCTTGACCTCAGAGTGTTAAGTTTGAGTGATACAGCAGGTTTACTTTGCTTGGCTTATGAGAATGGTGGCTTTCCCCATTTTTTTGTTCCCCCAAAAGTTGGAGTTCCTGTGCCAAAGAACATATTGTGATTACCATATTTCTCTTCAACATCTGGGGCTGGTCTCTTAAACTTGGATCACAGGACACACCTAGCAGTTCCAAGTACCTTTGTACTCTGCGTTTTTGCATGTTTAAATCAGTGCTAGGTAAGCCAGGTTTTGTGACTGACCTACCTTCACATTAATGGTACTCGGAGAAATGGGTCCTTTAGACTTGCCCTGTATAAGGGAAGCCTGTTAGCTTGCACCAGACATCGTGTTTTATTACTTTGCTTTCTACAGTTATGGAATATAAATCTGAATTAGGATTGGAGAAATTGCAAAACAACGTTTTGTTAAATGCTTTTTTATAAAAAAGGAAAGCTCATGAAAACCTGGTCCCCTAACATGTATAATCTTCTGAGCATATTTTCAAATAAAAAGTAGCTGATGACTTCAGAAGCTTTCCTTAGAAGCACTGTATACCCTTATGTCCAGATGCAGAAGGTCCCTTGATTTGGGAAACTTCCTGGTTATCTCATCCAGGACCTAGATTCTAAAACTTAAATACAAGTAGAACTTCAGAAAAATTGTTATGTGAACCCAGCTTTTACGGGCTTCTGGTTTTTCCTCCACATTAGCCTTTGCCTCCCTCCTGTTTCAGGCTTTAGTCCTTCTAGGGCATTCAGGATCTGAGGCAAGGTCTGGCCTAGTGGAGCTAGTGGGAAAAACTCTGTCATTACCCAGCTGGACACAACCTCTCCCAGCCTCACTCGCCTCCTCTGTGAATGTCATGTCAGACACTGATCTTGAAGTCTCCTCTGAACTCTGCATGACTTGCTCTGTGTCACTGAACTGGGTAGATATGACACCTGGCCTGACACTCATCAGAAAACCACCTGTGACACAGTGAGCATTCTGATCATACCTAGAATTATGACTTGGTCATAAAGACAGCCTTTTCCTCGTGTCACATGTACCTTTCATAGGGAGAGCGTGAAACATAACTCCTGCTGCTTGGTTCCCCCATAGAAGAATAAGCAAGTTATCTTGCCCTTTCTTGCTCTGGCCCTGTTGAGAGCAGGAAAAGTGAAGAGACACAGTGGCTGCTGGCAGAAGACAAGGGCACCTCTGCTTTGCGGTCTCTCTGAATTGATCATTTTTCGTCACAAGTTTCTACAGCAAGTGGACAGTGCTGGTGGGGAGACTCATCTTGGTGGCTATGTGTGAGTCTCTGACTTTAGGGAGCAGGGAAAGCTCCGGAGCATCTGCTGGGAATACTAACATGTGCTGAAGAAGTCATTCAGCCACCCTGGAGGGTAATAGTGGCTCAAATCAGTTTTCACAAGGCTTTTTTTTTTTTTTTTTTTTTTTTTAAATTATAAAAATTTAAAAAGCTCAGTGCAGAAAACTTAAAAAACATAGAAAAGAAATAAAAATTTCTCAGTCTCATTATTCAAAAGTAACCAAATATTGGTGTATATTCTTTTGGTGTTTCTTATATGTGTACATATTAACGGCCCTAAAATGATGTTATACTGCCTTCTTCACCTAGTGACATATGAAATATGTTTCCATGTCAATGAAATAGTCCCCACATGATTTTTTAATGGTGGCATAACATTTCACCATATAGATGTACTATTTACTCTACTAAATGCCCTATTATTGGAAGCCCTTTTTTAGAATCTGTGACATCTTCATTCTTAAGGGGATATAGAATTTCAAGGCCTTGTGAACATTATAGCACAGAATCCTAATCTCCAGGTAGTCAGGGATTGCCCTGTGGGACATTCTTAGACTTAAAAGCAGGATCTCAGTTCCCTAAGAAGTGGCAGTCTTGTGTTATTTCTGCTCCAAACAGGAAAGCTTTACACTTTCCTACTTGTGGTGTTCTACAAACCCCTACTGGTATATTTTAATAATAAAGGTGTATCTTAAAGAAAAGTGGTCTGGTAGATGTATCTGAGCTGGGTGTTAAGGGAACAAAGTAAGAATTTGTGGTGCTGACAGTGTCTGAGGCTAGAGGATTGATTTCTTGGCATTGCCTTGTTGGCATGCAGTCATGGCATGCACGTTATGTTTCAGTCGATGCTGTTCTATGTGTTAAGGTTTTTGGACATTAACAGTGTCCAGCATGGATGGGATTACATATTTGCCCTCATTTTTGATATGGAGAAGTTCCCCAAAAATCTAGTGGCACATTTGTTGTTTATCCTTGTTTATAACAAGATTATAGTTAAGTAGGAAACCCCCTCATCAAATGTCTTTTTTTTCGGGAAATTTCTGGCCTAACTTTATCGAGTTCAAATTGAAGCAATTTTGAAAAATTGTCTCTTTTGCCCATCTTTTTCCTTGCATCAAAACCCCTTAGTGCCTTTAACTGTGAAACTACTGTATAACTTTAACAGAAGTTACATAAAAGAAGGACTAGGTAATTAAAGTAGCATCTTTTTAAGATTCAATAGGTGTTTGTTTGATCAAGTGAGAGATTAGGAACTATAGTCCAATAAGCCATTGGCTGATATGGGAAGAAATCTGCCCTGCTTCAGAGGTTTGCTGAGGATACCTCTCCTTATGGATGAGTGTTCTGTCCAGTGTACTTATATATATATGATCATCCCTGTTTTTCCTTCCTTTTATCTTTGACTTGATTATCTATTAAAGCTAAGGATAGGCACTGTCTATTTTTATTGGTGTTGGATAGGTTCCTTTGCAAATTTATTTTAAAAATTGAACCCAAAATAGTTTATATTCTAATGCCATAAGCTGATGTGAAGAACATTCTGACTTTCTAGTAATTTTGATCTTCTGTCTTTCCTCTCGAACCTAATTCTGTTTTGCTAACCATTTTGCTATGGAATCAATTTTTAAAAACTAGATAAACTCTTCTGTGATGGGGTTCTAAATTGTTTGCACCATACTGACAAGCCTCTCATCCTTAGAGATTGTTCTAAGGAAGGGATTGCAAAACCAAGTGCCCTTGGGGTAGGAAGGGTCAGAAGTGAGGAGCAGCAGAGAGGGGTGGGGATGGGGAGCGTCTTACCTCTCATCTGAAGGCGCCTGGTGTTGCCAAATGATCCAGTTTCTCAAGAGAAGCTAGAAATAGGGATTTTTTTTCTTTGTGGTATGTGTTTGAAATCTCTTGACTTTTATATGTGGGCTCAAATTAGGGGGAAAAAAGTATAGATCAAGCAAAACACATCCGTGGCCCACATTAGGCCCCCAAATGGCAGATTTGCAGCCTTTTCCTCTGAGGGTTAAGTTTTGCCTTTTCAAAAAATAACAATCTCAATTGAGCAAAGTATGGAGATGCTGATTCAGCCTAACCAGTTCAGATACCCTCTTTTAATCACCTTTAACAAGGAAATATTTATTTAGCTGTAGAATTAAGATGAGTCTGTTGTAGCACATAATTCTACTTAATTGCATGTGGTAACTCTGTCCTGCTATTTCGTAGTATCTTGGGTGCAGAGCAGACTTTTTCAAAAGAAAATGGAGTTTTAGGCTAATGGATCTCCAGCCAAGTGTCTAATTTTTGTTTATGACTTTTTCGGATATCTAAGTAGAAGTGTTCTCCATTGAACCAAAAGAATTGATTAAAACAGTAATTTTAGGATTCCAGAATCCTTGAATGTATTAGCAATTTATGGTTGAAAAAATTGAAATTCTTGGCTCTCCTTAGTTATCAGATAGTTATTCATATAACTTTTTTTTTTTCCTTTAAAGATTTGAACATGGAATTCAATCCTTCAGACCATCCTCGGGCCAGCACAATATTCCTCAGTAAATCTCAGACGGACGGTAGGTTACTAATTATTTATGATTCTTAAAAAGAAAAAAAAAAAGGCTCATGTTGGTAATTAGCGTGTCTTGATATTCCACTAGATTTATTTTCAGGGTGAAATAGAATTCCCTTTAGTGACCCCCAAGTATATCATTTAATAGTGGTTCCCTTGGCGTTTTTTTTTTTTCTTTTGTAACAAGTTATGTTTTTAGAATTTCCTGTTTGATGCAGCTATTCCTCATTTTGCCAATCAGCTGGATTATTTTTGTGTATATTCTGTAGCAGGATTTTCTGCACTAAAGAGTCAGAAATTTTCCTTTAAGAATTGATGTTTGTGTAGATTCTTTAAAGATCAGAAGTGTTTGCTAGTTTAGAGGGTATGTAAAAGAAAGCAAAATATAATCTTTAAATAAAAGCACCATTAAATATCTCAATTGTGTCATATAAGAGCTGAATTGCCACACTTTTAATAACCAGTTTATCCTTACATGCAAATCCTAGTTTATTCTTATATATAGGTCCTGAGATCTTTGTGGTTTGTCCCAGGTGTGTGTGAGATTTGTCCTAGGGGATTTTCCCTCATTTCAGCCCCTGGCTTATCTCACTGTTCCCTGGCTCTTGGCTACAAAAGAGAGATAAGATAAAACTTACACAATACAGGGAACACAAATCTTAGATTCGTATAGAAGAGTGTGGCAGGAGAAATTTATTAGATGATGACATAGTGTCCAGGATGTTATTTTACGGTACTGGAGTCCTACATGATTCTCTATTCCTGACTCTTTTGGCAAATTACTAAGCTCTAATTTAGAGAAGATCCTAAACTCACTGGAAAATAAACCAAACATGTTTAAGACAGTAAGTTTGTATATAAGAACTGATAACTCCTCAATGATAATCAGGTAACAATTTTGACAACATATAATGCTGATATAGTATTGGTGATCTTTAATTAAGCAGGCCACTGACTTGATTTGAAAGACTTTGGTGCGTTTATGAAAAATAAATGTTTCCGAGAGTAAGAATAAGTCAGCATAGGCATCATATATTTGTGAAGTAAGTTTTGAATGTATTGAGTACCAAAACTTGTTTCTCCTGTTGAAACAGGAAGCTATTGGGAGAGGTAGGATATTAGGAGGGAAGGAAAGTGACAATGAGGTTGAGTGGAAGATGGGAGTCAAAACCAATTTTTTGTGGACACTTAATGACAGTGCTGTGAAAACAAGTAACAAGGTTGGCTTACTTTCAGATTTGGTTCTTGCTGCCTGTGAATTCAAGGTGCAGACCAACATCACTCAGAAAATGTTCTAATGAGATTTGCATGAAATTACATTAGAGTCTCTAAACGGATGACACATTCCTGAATTGTCTGATAAAAGGAAACTTGATCTATTGGGAGAATTGCTCCTGAAATAGCTTAGGGAAATACATCTTTCCCCTTCACCTTTGCTGTAGATGTCATTCCCCTTCCTCTTCTGGAACACGAGGGTGTTGATTACTCTGACCCCTTGGTTTATTGCTTCAATTTCTCCTTAAATGCTAGTCTTTCCACACAACATGTAAACCTGCTTGAGTCTCCCAGGTTAAAAGCAAGAAAAGGAAAAACAACCAACACCCTCCCCCTTAGGTGTTCCTCTCCGCTCCTCTGTTTAGTGAAAGCTTCTACACAATGCCTGCTTCTGCTTTTTCTATTTACTCTCTCACTGGAACATTCCACCCACACCACTATTTCATGGAGTGTATGTAGGGAAGTTACCCGAGGACATTTCCCCTCCCTTAGTACTTGACTACTCATGTCACATGAAATTTATTGCTTACAGTTTCAGAGGCTAGGAAGTCCAAAGTCCAGGGAACTCATCTGGTGAGGGTCTTCTTTGGCCGTGGCTTTACAGCAGTGTGGAGAGGTCTCACGTAACAGAAAATGGCAGAGCAGAGAGACTCATGTGCTCCCCTTTTAAATCCCTTAGAACCACACACCTGACCACTGTTACTAATCCATTCACTGTGGTATGGTCCTACAATCCAGTCACCTCTTCAAGGCCCCACCTTTCAATTACCACAATAGGATTTCCCACCCTCAACAGTTACAGTGGGGATTAAGCTTCTAATATATGAACTCTGGGGGACACAATTCAGTCAGTCCACAGCACCCTCTTATCTTTTTGGTCTGCACACAATTTCTCATGTCTGACCAGATTTTTCTCTTCAGTGTTCAAACCCATGTGTCCAGCTACCTGCTGGACATCATTACAATGAAGGCTATAGGTTCCTCTAACTCAGTATGTCCTAGAGAGAACTTATGAACTCCAGTTAACTTTCTGCATTTCCTACCCTGCCCAGGTCTCCAAGCCAGAAAAAGCTTTGAATTTTCCTGGACTCTTCCCTCTTCTCAATTCTCACATGCAGGTAGTAGTGCTGGAGCTGACTTTACAATGGCTTGGGAGAGCTGATTGTACATATTTCTGCCCAGCTCCATGTTCAGTGACATCATGATGGTAGCTTGAAATAGCCATGGTGGGAGTATTTATGCCATGGAAATTGGCAAATGCTACAAATAAGGGCATTCTTTTTTTTTTTTTAAAGGGCAGCTGTTAAACATATACTGGCACGTCATTGCATCCAGGTAATCCAAGGTGCACTGAATTTTGCCTCTTAAATATCCCTTGAATTTGACTAACTCTTTCCTGTTCTCATTGCTGCCACCTTAGTTCAGACTCATCATTTCTCACTTGGATTACTGCAGCAGTCCCTAGACTGGTCTCTCTCCCTTTGACCATATCCCTTTCTAATCCTATGTTCTTGCCGCTGCTAGGTAAAGGGACTTTCTATAAATCAGATCTGATTATGTTACTTGCTTACTTAAACTTTTTAAATGACTGCCCAGTTGCCTTAGACTTAAATTTCAAATACCTTAGCATGGAATCGAAGGCCCTTCATAATCCAGCTTCTGCCTTCCTTCCCAGCCTACGTTTTCTCCTCTTTTTGCACCCCTGTGCTTCAGCCATTCTGAATCACTTGCAGTTCCTATGTTTGCATCTGCTTGGATTTCCTCTTCAATCTTTCACATAGCCAGTTTCTTCTGTCTTCAGGGCTCATTTCTGCTATTAATTCCACCTTGAAGGTTTCCTTGACTCCTCGGGTTAGGTTAAGTGGGCATTTGGTGAGCTCCTGCAGTAGCCTGTGAGTGCTTTCTTCATAGTCTGAGCTATATTGTGGTATTTAAAACTATTTCCTTGTCTGTGCCACCCCCTAGCTCCTACAGGGAAGAAACTGATAGGTGGATGTCAGTATTCCCTGTGCCTCACTGGGTGCCAGGCACAGAGGACATGCCAACTCAACTGCTTGAGAGAAGGAAAAATGTAAAAGCCAGGAAACATTCTTGATTCGATTGTGATAATTCCTCACTTGGGTAAACTTATATGTCTGTTGCAAGACCCCCACACTTCTAAGAGTTCTAGAGCATTTCACAATTGTGGGTCCTACACACCCCGATGTTTTTCTTTTAGTGGGAAGAAATGTTGTAATCTGAGACAATAAGGCACCTAGCACCTTTTAGATTCCTTTCTTTTGAATCTGGTGCTCTCTCCTCTTTTTTTCAGGTTGCTTTTCTTCTTCAGTACCTTAGACTAGGTTTGTGGGTAGGAGGCCATTGTTGGGGTGATGACAGTTACGTCAGGCAGCTGTTGCTTGGGTCCACAACCAGGTAGCTCCTTGGTCTTTGCAGCTCTCTCTCTGCAGACCCCTCATCCTCTTTCCTACTCCAGCACTTGATGATCTGACAAACAAGCTCTGTTGGCCATGCTGCCCACATGCCAGCTGTTCATTACTCTGATTTTGATGGGTTAGGTCATTAAGTCGTTGAAGTTTTGGGTTGTTAAATTTCTTTTCCCTGTGGATATCAAAGAGATTTAGTGTGAGCTTGGAACCTTTTTCTCATTGTTCAAAAGGAGACTGGAAACTCCAGCAAAACTGAATGGTAATAGTGTGCTTGCTAATTAGACTCCTCCAGCTGGCTCAAGTGAGGGGGTATTTTATCCAAAGCCAGAGCAACTGCTCTCTCATTTCTTCACACAAGTGGGATGTCATTGCAGATTTTCTTTGTATAAGAGCCATTCAACAAAGGAGGGACCAAGGGTTTCTAATGGGGGTAGCGGAAATTGCCAAGTGAAAGAGGAATTAGTTTACTTGGCCTGACTTGGCTTTTCAAGCTGTCATTTTTGCTCATGGGGAAGAATTGCAGTTCCAGGTCTCTTTTGCTTTTCTATACCTATTTTAATTCATTGTTTTCAAAGATATGAGAACCTGCTCTCTTAAGTATTAGGAGAAAGCAGCCAATCTACATCTTTTCTCTTTTAATTAGTATGCTTTTTAGAGATTTCTTGCCTTAAAGAAGTTGGACAAAAATAAAACTCTGTATGTGTGTGTGTGACCTGTGTGTTTCTCTAGAGTCCCCTCAAAATAATTAAAGGAATAAAAACTGCTTGTTTCTTGAGGGTCTTGAAACCAAAGTAGAAACATTAAAATTCAGAAATAAAATTATAAGCCACGGTTTTCTTTGCCCATCCTTTTAGAAATACTGAAATTGGTAAAGTGTTCTGTGGCTGTCCTCTGTTTGAGGCTGTGCTTTTTTTCCTGGGCAGAGTTGAGCCTTTGCAGCTTGAGAGGACTAGCCCTTATGTCCTCCTTTTCGCTGGCATCTAGGAGTGTCTTCCCCTGTGTCCTGTCAGATCTCCTCCCGCAGTGTTCCCATGACCCTTCTGTCACCCCTCACCTAGATTTCCCTGCTATCTTCGTCACCGTCATGTGTGCTGGGTTCTGGAATGCTGCTTTCTCCAGCTCCTTGTCAGTCCTGCCGTGTGTTCCTTAGGGCTTGCTGGGCTCTGTAAGGAAGACTTGGGCAGTTAGGTAGTGAAGCATCATAGGAGCCAAAGCTCTTACACCAGGGATTTTTTTTTTTTTTTTACTTTTTTCCCTTTGCTTACATACCATGGAAAGTAATTTTGAAAAACTATGAACTCCCTTAAGCATTTTTATGTTGACCTTAATTTTTAAAAATCCTATCCCCAAGGATATAGTTTCTGACATATTGTAAACATTGATGTTTTAAAATAAAGTTATCCTTCTTTGAAAAAATGTTTTAAATGAGATTTTAATACCATAGTTATTTGATACCCATCATCAGTCATTTAAAAATGTGTGAACATGCTGTTCTTTAACAGTTAGAAATTTCAGTTCACTTCTTTTTCATCTTAAAACTTGAATTTCCATTCCATTTTCTCCATAGAATTTTATCCTAATGTAATATATTTTGATTTCTGAAAGTTGTTAATCACACTGTCATCCTTCTATAAAAATATAGGGCTAAATTTTTATTTTTATTTCTGATTATTGTAAGTCTCAATGTTAAAAATAAACTCTAGATTGAGGTATTATTATTATCATTAGTCCTCAGTTGATCAAAATAATACAAACATGCTAAAATTTTAATGAATAATTATTGAACAGAAAAGTGAAAGATTTTTTGGAAAAACGTTTCTTACTGAGATGCTTCTATAATTGACTACACTTATTATTGGAAGGAAGCAGTATTCATCATCAAAGCCTTTGTTTTTATAGATGTAAGTGCTGAGGAACCTTGTTCATTACATAAGTAGATGGGAATAGGAGTTTTGTTATAATAATGTCACTAAATTCTTTCTATTCCATCTGGTTTATATGTGAAATAATCTCCAAGGGATTTGTCACCCAAAATAATTTCTCATAGTCAGCTACAATCTTGTTCTCCTTTACTTTTATTGACAATAAGGAGTCGGAATCCACTTGATTTGCAGGAGTTACTCACCCAGTTGTAGGAGCTACTCATTTTTGCAGTGTCTGGAAAGTGCACCAAAACGGCATTATTAGATGTAACAAATGACTGAATTATATCTGCTACTCGTTTCATGTAGTGGCACCTAGTTTAACATGATACACTCCGGAGCTTTGGGAAAGTGAATCTATGATTCATTTCAGAACACGTTCCCTGATTCTTCTGCCCCCACTGCCATCTGCGTACCACGGTGTCATAGCACTGATCTTCACTGTATTGTTATGGTTTATTGCATGTCTTTCTCATGTTCACATCTCTATGCCATGTACAGTGACTAGCCTGTAGAAGGAACTCAAATTGAAGAGTCTCCATCAACCCTTTTCCTCTGAACTAATGTTTTTGGCTTCTCTTTTGATTTAAATATATTTTTGTCAAAATGTTGCATGTCCTTCATATGATCTTGTTGGCAAAGCCAGGCGTTAGTGTCAATCCAGTCAGTCAAATCAGACTTACTTTCTATTAGGAAAGATCTGATTTCATTTTTTCCAATTCATGTAACATGTTGATAGGCATGCCTGTGACCTCCATCGCTTTTCTGATCATAATGGCCAGACAGGTACGGTAATGTACATGCTCTGCCACCAGCTTGCTGCCCCTTTACTGAGGCTGCCCCTTCCTGCTCTTCCCCATACTCTCTTTGCTCTGCTCCACTGCACCTCTCCCCTGGGGCCTACATCTATGCTGGGGGTCTTGGTCCTAATGGAAATCATTACTGTGATGTCTGCAGATTCAGAGCCCAAGTGCTCCCTGTGCCCCTAATGGGAACGTCCACAGGACAGGGAAGACTCCAGGCCATGCTGCAGGTTGTGGAATCTGGATTAAAAGTGGCTACCACAACCCCAGTAACTGCCTGTTCCTCTGGTGCCCTGGGGGGTTTTCATGCTGGGTTGGTGCAGGTCCGCTCTTGGGGAAGATGGCACCAGGGACCCCTGCATCACACATCAGCCCTTTTAAAGATCTCTTTTAACACTTGCTTTGAGGACCCTGAGCTATCCTGTGACAAGATCATTTCAAGGAAAGAATTTCAAAAACTACCTTACCCTGTCTTTTTCTCTAGTCTCAGTAATTGAGAGTAATGATCGGTCATTTTGCATGTGTTGGGCTCCATCCTGGGGCCAGCAGGTAATCACCCTGTGGCCTCCAGTTTGACAACCAGAGCTGCAGGGTGGAGCTCTACCTTAGGCCCTTGTTTGCCACTAGCTAGATTTATAGTCACCTAATCCCTTGGGTCATAATTTCCTATAAATTGGAAACGATCATATCTGTGTCCTCAGAAGATTGTTGTCCTGAAGCGATAGGATGAAGTCCTGGGCACTTGGTTAGCACTCCCTCAGTGTCTGCTCTTGTTATCTGTGAAGCAGGTCTTTGAGTCCCTCAGTGCTGACATGTGGGACTCCCCTGGGCCATCCTATTCCCCGGGGCTAGGAGAAGCCACCCCACCATCCTGGCACTGTAAGCCCATGTTCCAGATGGCTATTTCCCACTGTCTGGTAGACATCCCTGTCTGGAAAGCCCATATACCCCTCTGGGTCATCATGTCCAAATCAGAGTCACCATTTTTTCTCTCCTGCCATCTTCCTCTCCCTTATCTCCTATTTTAAGAAAAACCCCACTCTGTCTAGGTCCCCACTCAGCAACCCAGGATTCCTGTGATCAGTTCTAAGTCCCGTCTGTTCCCTAAATTCCTCATTCCTCCCCTTCTCTTCCTTCCTCCCCCCAGCTCCCTCACTCATGCCTTCTCTTTGCTCACCTGGTCTGTGGCATAGCCCTGTCCCAGCCTTCCTGCCCCATCTTGTCTTTCCCCTTTCCTCCTCGTGGCCCAGCCACTCCCTGCCCTGCTCAACCGTCGTTCTCCTCCTCACCAGCAGGGAAAGCGAGCCCCTCAGCATGGCACATGCAGCCCTTTGTGCCATCCCTGCCAGCCTCCTCCCCTGCATGCTCTACCATTCCCAGCTCCCGCAGTCCTGGGAGGCCAGCCCTCTGCGCTTTGTCCAGCCGTTGCTGTCATGGCAAGCTTGGTGTGCAGCACCCTGCCCTCTGCTCGGGCCAACCCAAAGGCTGCCCCTTAGGTGATGGTTTCCTGCTTCCCCACATTGCATCGATCCTCATAGGCACTTTCCCAGCTGTAACATCTCTGAGATCAGGGCAGTCACACTTGTCACAATTTAATTGGCAGCATTTTTTCTTTTTTAATGACACATTGAGTAATGGTATACCATAAAATCAGTGACATTAAATTCAGTGCAGTTAGTATATACCTTTATTATGGGAGAGATTATTTTTATGGTTTATAAATAAATACCAGGTCTATTTATCCACTAAATTGCATGTTGCTTGAGTAGAGGGATCAGGTCCTCCTCGTTTTGCAATCTCTGTACGAAACACAGTGGCTATCATATAGAAGAAACTTCAAAAGAAAAGGGAATGAAGGCATGATGGCAGGGAGTCACAATCCATCCTGGACAGACAGGCCAGGCATTGTGACAGTCTTCCTTGATTAGGTGGCTTTCTGTTATATGCTGCAACTTCACTTTCTTTCACATTCCCTGACTGTTAAAAAGGGACACATCCATTATTTGGGGCAGGAGGATGGAGATTCTTTAGGCCCAGAAAGTGTTCTTGGACATAACTCTTCTGGGTCTGAACTTGACATGCCCATCTTACCCTCAGAGCAGCTTTCCTCTTTCTATAATGAAAGGATCACTTGGCCAGGCCAAACCCTGTAAGTTAAAGGGACAAAAGAGGCCCTTTTGGGGCCCTGTGGCTCTCTTTTCTTGGGAGCATCCTTCTACTCCAGTGTCCAACCTCTTGAGCCTTTCAGCTGGAGAAAGCTGCTTGCACAGTACAAACTCGGATGAAATTAATTAGAACCAGTTTTTCTCAGTATGCCTTTTACTGTCTCCTCTCTCCCTGTCTATCTCCCTATCATAGGTATCTGGGGATACCTGTGCTATCCCCAGATTTAGTAGTCAGAAAATTGCTCAGTGAGCACAGACCCAGAACAGAAGTTGTTGGTGGCAATTCACCCAGGCTGGGGTGGATTTTTGTCTTGCTGTTAGTCAGACAGCACCCTCTGACCTGTTAGTTGATAGTGATTAACTCTTACTTTTCAGTTCTTTTTAAAACTCTGAGCACCCTTTCAATCTCCCTTCAGTTAACACAGACTAACCCTGTAATACTTTTCATAGCTTATTGTGTGTATAGCTTGCATCACATGGTATGTTTTTGGTCTCCTGCCCCATCACATCTAGGGAGGTACCTGAATTTCACTGATAATCTGACTCAGTTACCATGTAGGAACAGTTAATGCCTTGGAAAGATTTCCTAAAAATAGTGATGATTAAAAGCACAACCCTCTGGAATCGAGCTGCCTGGGCTGTTGGAGGCTTAGATCCATCACTCTCCATAAGATCTCTTGTATACGTGCCATATGATCTTCCTGAACCTCAAATTTTTCATCTGTAAATTGGAGTTAGTACCTCTTTGTGGGATTGTCAGAAGACTGAATGTGTAGTCTGCCCAAACTCTGAGCACAGTACCTAAAACAGCATAAGTTCTCAGGAAGTGTAATCCTTACTTTGGAGTGTAGGTTCTCATTTGCTCAGTTGGATTGAGTTTCTTCCTTGACCCGGGTCTCCATCTTCTTAAGCTTGTCTTAGATTTAGAGCCCTCCTTTGTTCTGACACCTTACACCAGAAAGCTAGGTCTGACCAGGAGGTGCAGGGATGTATACCAGCACAAGGGTGGAGGGTGCCCAGGCCCATCTTTTTCTGTCCATGTTTCCTTGATACAGTAGATCAATTTTGGACACCCCCCCACCCCCATTTAAGAGTTGCTTCTACACATCCTGGAATCAAACCAGCAAAACATCAGGTCTGAAATGATATCGGGCAACATTTGATAACAGCCCTTTATAATAGTATACGCAGCATCTTGAATCTCACCAAAAAAATCAAATGATAAACTCACCTCCACCATATGGCAGAATAGATATCTGATAGATCAACTGGTTGTAGATTAAATGTAGTGAATATAATCATAAACATCTAGAAACAATGTAAATGACTGTTTAATCTCAGAATGGGGAAGGGGCATGTAAGTCTATAAAAGCAGTAGAGAAAATTGCCTAAAAATGAAAATTATGTCAAAATAACACACCAATAGAAAAATGGGCATATTTCTGCTGGCATGTTTATGTATGAGTACATGTATGTTTGCACATATTTATATACAAATACATCCATTTACAAAAGTGCGTATACATCTGTGTAAGTATGCACAGAGACAAAACTTAAAAGATACACGCTGAAATACTAATAGTGACTGTCTCTGGGTTGTTGGATTGTATATTTTTTGCTTTATGTATCTCTGCATTTTTCAAGTTTTAATTTTTATTTGTAGTTGTGTTTTTTATTCTGCTCTGTCTGTTCCAAAATTTCTACAATAAACAAGCATTTCTTTTACAATAAGAAAAAGTTTTAAAAGGATCCCATTTTTTTGAAGTTTCTGTGCTTCTGAAGAAATCCTTTGGCCCTAGATAAATGCCACAGAAAACAGAAAACATCTAATATTAGTTGCCAGCTTAAATGAATAGTTTTCTCCTTATGCCCTACCTGTTTCTGCCTCCTATTCTCTCGCCTGGAATTTTCTCCTCTCCATGACTGGGTCTGCCCTAGACATCACTGATATTTTTCCTTCTCTTTTAATTTTTGTTTCATCTGCCTTATTTAGATTTCAGTTTGACTGTACAGAGCGTCCCATTGTTCTGTGTCCAGGTTTAGACATAAACCCAGGTCTGAGACCATTCAGAGCTCCTTCCTGCAGCACATGAGGTGTGCCTCGTGGGGAAATGACCTCGCTAGGATGCCTTGTCTGAGCTTGGAAGTATGGGGTGATAATCCTGCCACAGTGTGCTTTGTGTCCTAGTCATTTGTGTTTATGATTTACTGCCTGGTCATGGAATGAACTCAGCAAGGCAGGAGCCTCCTATGAACTCTGAACAGGGGCTCAACAGTTGTGTTTTGAATTAAGTGAATGATTGAATTCACTGAATTATTGATAGCTGTAGGAATTGTGTGGTAAACCCAAACTTATTGTGAGAAATTAATATTGAACTTTGAGTTTGATTGTTCAGATTAAACAAATTGATCTATGCTACTCACAGGAAAAAAGAAAGGGAAATAAAAGCTTTTCTTTTGAACCAGATTTTTATGATGTACATTGGCTCTACTATCTCAGCAATCAGTTTTATATCTCCAAACAAAATTTTATAATTCCTCACATTATAGTTGAAGCCTCCCACTTGTTTGGCAGAATAATTAATAGGCTAAGTAATTTTTCTTTGCAGAATACCTCACCTCTCTTCATATCGGATTCTAATTATCATTCTGTGTTTTATTTATTTTTATTTTTTTATTTTTTTGTCATTTTTTCGTGACCGGCACTCAGCCAGTGAGTGCACCGGTCAGTCTTATATAGGATCCGAACCCGCGGCGGGAGCGTCGCCGCGCTCCCAGCGCAGCACTCTACCAAGTGCGCCATGGGCTCGGCCCTCATTCTGTGTTTTAAATGGAACTCATTTCATGCAGATTCCAAGGGAGCTGGAGGTGGGTAGTAGAGAGGCAGGAGCCCGAGCGGCCCAGCACACGCCTTCTCTTTCCTTCCTCCTTCCAGCCACTCTCTGTCTGGGCCTGCTTTGGCTGCTTCCTAATTTTCAAAAGAAGGATGTTGGATTAAATGATACGGTGGGACCTCCTTAGTCCTAATAGCCTATGGCTTAATGGTGGCTGACACTTGGCATTGTAAGGTTGATTTTAGAAATGAAAGAGGAGAAACCAAGGCAATTCTTTTAAGTGCATAAAGGGGATTAGCTGAAATTGCATTTAGATTATTAACAAATTTTCATTAATAATTAGGCATTAGATTTTTCCAGGAAGTATATTTGTAAGAGTAAAGAAATTTTACTTCTGTGACATGTGGCAAGGAAATGTCCCGTAGCAACTTAAGTGAAATTTTGTTTGTCCCTCACATTGCAAACACTGTCATTTACTCCTCATTCCCCATTTTATCTGGAGATTTTTAATGCCAGTGGTAGTGATTTTGCTGATTTAGATGGCTTATTTTTTAAAGACACTGTTTATTGTACATTTTCTGTTTAAGTCATTATGCACTATCCCTGTAGCCAATTAAAAATCCTCTTCAACTATCATAGATTGGATCAAAGGAGATCACTATCATTCTTCTCCCAGGAAAGATGAGATTTATGATCCACATCAGTTTATTGCCTATTTTCCCTATCAAAGCAAAATGACTGTTAGTTTACTCAGTTATGTAGGAACTCTGAAAACTCCAGAGATTTTGTTATTAGTAACCAAAAATACTGCAGTTTTACAAATGATTAAAGCCATCTATTAGGAATGAGTTGGCATATTGCTTACACCATTACATAAAACAAAATACCTAAAGCATTTTTAAATTTCAGAGCTGATAAATTGCCCCAGTGGTTTCAAATGTATTTTGAATGACATTTAAATTTGGGTAACTTTGTCCGTCTTTTTTGGTGATACACCACTGTGAGAGATTTTACTTATTTTATTATTCCCCCCTGTGTTAGTGTCTTAGTCCTGCTCCAACTAGCTTAGGCAAAAAGGAATAATTGATTTTAAGGACACCAGGGTATCTCAGAAACCTCATGCGCGATTGGAAGTAGGTGCTAGAAGCCATTAGGAACAAAGGCAGCACCTGCCTTCTCATCATCCCCCTCCCCCATGCTTCTCTGCATGGCTGCTGTGTTGAATCACCAATCCCCCAGGTTCGGTGATTCAGTAGGGGGAATCATAGGACTCAAAATACAGTCACACTCAAGTCTATGACATTACAGTGAAAAGGCATGAAGCAAAAACAGTGTGAGGAAGAGGTGCATGAGTGAGGTCCACAGGAAACCAGGTGCAAGCCTCTAAGAGTCCTCTCCCAGTGGAGCCACACAGTTCGCACTTCATTCCCTCTGTGATGAATGGGTAGTGATAACACGTGTGAAATGTTCCCAGCCAAGGAAGCTTGTCGGTAGAGACCCTAGCGCCAGAGTTTTTCTTGAGGACTGACTGCTCATAGAGGAAGCCCCTGCCTGGTATGTAACAAAATTGAAGAGTCCCAGGAGGAAAGCAGGTATTCAGCAGAGGCTATAGTTTCTACAGACAGTTTAGGCACAATGAGCCACTCTTACCGATTAGGGAATGATGGGAACCCAAAATCCCAGTTCTCAGGTGCCAGCCAAGGGCCTGCCTTTTCAGAGGTGGCAGTCAGATGTGTTGCATTAATTCTTTCCTGCACAGCAGGAGATGTGCCCCACCCTACCCCACCCCATGCCTGAGTTGGTATACCTTCAATTAAGGCACTAGCAATGGTGAACTAGCATCTCAAGTAACTCCACATTCCTGGAGAGAGCATTAGACCACTAGGGTTGGGTATCCTTCCTGATCCAGGCAGTATGGTCAGAGAAATGGATCACCTAGTCCAAACGTGGGTATGAAATTCTTCCTGTCTATGTAGGGACAGGTGGTTAGTTTGCGGGCTTAGAAGACACTCCAAAAGGAAGTCAGTCATAGGGATGTGTGGAAAATTCACTCAGGCACTGTGCAGAGTTCATTTTGCAAAGTCCCTCTTAGAAACAGCATTACAAAATAATAGAGGAAAGTTACACCTGATTCAGGCTGCTTGAGCCTCATGTTTCAGATCAGATTCAGCAGACCCAGTTACTCTGAAGGAGATAGGGTAGTGTGTAGGTGTTCAGTTGTATAAGAGCAGTGAACGCCTAAGAGATTCCGTAATAGATTCAGATATCTTATCCTTAGGTGTTTTGTAATAGTCTTAGAGAACTTTTTTTTTTACCATTCTAATTGGAACAAGTTCAGGCTCATGGAAATTACTTGATTTGTCCCTGGGATTGATCCTTATGGGTGATGTACAAGAATAGCATACACTTTTACTATATTCCTATTTGTCTACTGTGGTTTTGTTTTTGTTATAAAGCTTTCTTGGTAAAACATTCAGTCAAAACTCTTGAAGGTTCTGTATTTCAGCCCTATGTTTGAATAATTCTTAATCTCCTCATTAGTACCCTTATAAGAAGCTCTAATATTTCTTGATGAATGGATATCTTTTATCTACTGGAGACACACAGCCTGATGTAGGGTGTTGAGGTGACCTTGGAGGTGGTTCTCATAATTGGGAGACACATAGTCTCTCTTGCACAAACCTATAGCTGTGATGCTCTGAGAAGAGCTAAGTGTCACCTACAGAATTTACTAGAAACTCTGTCAGGTCTATGGCCCATGTAGAAAGTGTTCCCAGATCCCTTCAGTGATCCCTTCCGGCCACACCCCCATTTTTCTTGGTTATGGTTCATATGTAGATGCTAATTTGGAGTTAGCCAGAAGTAACCACACTCCCTCCACACCATGCAGAGCAATCTGCACACTTGCATTCTTTGTGTGCAGGGCTGGCCTCTGGCATGGCCAGGTGCCCAGCACTCTGTGTGTGGCACTAACCTCCTTGTCTTGTGACAGGAGCAGGCTAATGGCCTGCACATGGATCCATCCATTGGCTTGGTGTAGGCACCTTCCGTCTGTCAGTCTCTCTCTTTAACGCTCCCAACAGTGTCCTCAGATTAGTTTTTGCTTTTGTATCTCTATTATCTTTGAGATATTAAGGGGGACATCAGTCATGCCAGAGAGGATAGGACTTCTAAGGAAAAGAGAAACGTTTCCTTGTGAATCTAAGAACCGCATATGAAGGACAGGGAAACAATTCCTAAGCTCCTCCAACAGATCAGCCAGAGGGTTTTTGAAAACTATAGTGAGTCTGCTTTGGGGCATGGCCTGCAGGGAAAAAACCCTCCTTAGATGGTAAGCTGGATTTGCACACTCTTGTTTTAGGATAACCTGAGTAGCATTATTGACTCCCCGGGACCTAAAAAGTCATCTCCTTGGAAGAAACCTATTCTTTATATCCTCGACATAACTACTGAATAAATATGTTGACAGATTAGTAAGCACCCACAAAAGTGAGTCCTTAGGAAAGAAAATACAAAATTCAATGGTATTAGGTTATTGCAAGCTCCTCTGGGTTCCCTGTCATCATCTACATCTCCAGGACTGAGGACCTCTGCTCTGAGAAACACCAAGGTCTGGGGGCACTGGAGGCTGAGGCACCGAGTGTGGGCCATGCTGTGCAGAAGCAGTGTGAGAAGCAGTTTTAGACAGACAGCAGTATTTATCATTGTGAGTTGTAGCAGCCTCACTGAGAAAGAGGGAGAGAGGGCACTGCAAGATGCTCGAGGGGGCCTTCAGACAAAAGCCTAGTCTTCCTCACCACCACCCAGTGTGGAGAGTGATTGGTTTCTGAGATGAGTAACACTTCTGATGCACTTCTGCCCTGTGTCTTAATGCTGTTATGGATATGGTGGTGGTTATTTATATTCCACCCATATAGTATGGACCTTTATGGGTCTAGTTGGGTTAGAAATGAATAGTCCTATTATTTGTTAATCACCTTAAACTAACGGATACATACAAATTTTATGAGATTTACTAATTAATATTTTATTCAGCTAATGGAAATTGATTGCCCCCTAATTGATTTCAGCTGCAGTTATTTTGTTAGGGTGCTATTGTTTAAGTGGATGTATATGTCCTTCTGTTAGCCAAGTTCAGATCTGCATTTGTGCAGGTCACATATCCCTATTTCTGGTAATTGAGCAACTGGATGCTTTGGTTGGTGGAAGGATGGGACCACGACACAGAGGCCCAGTCCTCAGCCACCTGCGAGGTGTTGGCATGCAGGTGTGTAACATTTCTGTTGCATCTTTTGTTTTCACAGTGAGAGAAAAACGCAAGAGTCTCTTCATTAACCATGTAAGTGAAGCTGTCTCCCTGTGTGTTTCATAATGACTGTACAGTGTAAAGAGTGGAATAACTGTGTCTGTGGTGGGTGGAAATGGTTCATGTATTTTATCGATACTTAGAAGAATGTGAAGAATGTTGCAATGTACTTAAACTCAGTTTGGTTTGTAATTGGACAAGCACCACTCAGTATTTATCCACTGTCCTAAATGTTTTTTCAGAAGCCCTAGACTCCTGTTGTTCATGGAAAGACGTGCATGAACAGTGCCTTACCAAATACCACACAGGTCCAAATGAAAGCCACTTTCTTTCCTTCCTTTATCCCCCCCCCCCCCCCGCAAATTCCTTTGCTTCTTGTAGCTCAGTTCCATTTGAATAAACTCATAATTGTTTTCCATGAGGCTTTCTGCCTCCACACTCTCTTTCCTCTTCCCAGTTGTGGTTTGTAGGTCCAGTAGAGTCCGCACATTCTTTTGGTGCTCAAAGAAAGAGGATAAACGTGATAACGCTTTAATTTTTAAAGGATTCTCAAAAATCCAGCCCTAATATCGTGGCCATTCTGAGAAGTATGTCCCTCCCCTGGTGGCCAGGTATAAGGTGTCCATTCAGCTACTTCAGCCTTTTTTCCTGAGCAGCAGGTGCAGCTGGCTGGCTCCAGCCCCCCACCCCCACCCTGTGGTAAGCCTTGCCTACAGACAAGTCATAGCCACCCTTTCTTCTCCTTATACATATATACCCCTTTCTTTAGGAGAGAAAACTATCTCCAAGAGGTATGGAATAATGAAATAGGTATATTATGAAAATAAGTGTGCTATATATAAATCCTCATACTAGAAACAAGAATGATGTATTTGACCTTACAAAGGTCTTTCTCAGGATTTTTAGACTGTCTGCATTTAAATATTTGCAGATCTTGAAGTACTTAACAGTAAAGCTGTTTTTAAAAGAAAAGCCATAATATTGCATTCCCTGCCCTTTGAAAATCTGGACAAAATGCAATTGAAAAGAAATTTGTAAGTTGGGCTGATGATGCACTTAAGGGGCTGCATGCTCTACCCTTAGGAGACTGGTTATTGCTTTGTAGTCAGTGTTGGTATATATGTGAGTATACAGGTTTCTATGAGTCAGAAAGTTTTTATCAGGTTCTGAAAGCAATTTGTGACCTCTTCCCTGGCCTCCTTAAATTTTGAAGCGTCAGTGTATATAGCATCTGTGAAATTACAATATATGTCATGGGGAAAATATGATGAAAATTGCCATGTTTTCTTTTTTTTTGAAAGCAGTATATACCTGGATATAGAAATTTGAGTGATTAGAACTAAATGCTTGTTTGCATTTTTTCCTGCTGGTTGCACCTGAATGCTTTCCCACTCATTAGCACATCTGCCGAGGAGCTTGCAAGGGAAAGAGTACAGCTGAAACTGTTCATTGCAGCTCTTTAAAGGTGTATTGAAGAAAGAGGAGGCTAAGAGTTTGATTGTCCATGTCACTGTGATCTTGGCTCATGAGACAGAGGTGTGCTCTTACAGTTTTAACCTGCACATCTATTTTTATATGCTCTCCCACTTACCCTCACATTTTGTGTCCTGCACAGTCCTGGGCACCTGCCACACACAAGGTAAATATCTGTTGGACCCAGCATAGGGATTCAGATGGTAGGCTGAGCATTGTAACTTAAGGTATCCTCTGTACACTAGCCCAGCCTTCAAACCTCTGTAAAACCTCTTATCTATTGACAAAATAAGTGAAATCACACAGTTGTTAAGATCTGCTCAAATGCACTTGTTCCTATTTTAAAAAGAAATTTCTTTTCTAAGTGTCTTATGTAACAGATGACCCCATAACAGCATGACCCTCCAATCTGTGAAGAGACCTAACTGCAAATGACCATATCAGTTCCGCCATGTAGGGAAAAGCCATTGGAGTGTGCCATTCCAACCCACTGAAATATAATTTGAGTGAAATTACCTGGAGATTCAGTTAGGCTAATAAACCAACTATGCTTTTCATGTTTAGAGACTTGGGCGTAATAAGTTAGCACAGCAGAGAAAGGATAAGGAATAATAATAATCAGTACCGTCTATTGAGTGCTGTACTGTGTGTGTGTGCCAGGCTCTGTTCTAATTGGTTTAGTATACTTACTCATTTAGTTAGCACAGTAACCATGCTGGCTAGGTACTATGTATCATTCCCATTTTACAGACAAGGAAACTGAGGCACAAAGAAGCTAGCCAAGTAAACAGTGGATCCAGGATTGGGACCCAGGGGATCTGGCTCCAGACTCCTCAGCCCTCTTAGCTTGCATCCTATATGCTCCTCAGATTGCAACACCAATTCCCACTGGGACAGAGGATGTTTAGCTTGCTTGTCTGAATTTAACATTTATAATTAAATTTTTATAGGATGATCTGTAGGACTCATTTCTGAATATGTATCCCGACTAAAATTAATAATTTCATTTGTTGTTGAACTCTGGAATGACAGTTATTCTTAGCCTTTGTTTGTAAAACCATTCCATTTTGTATTTGCTTTATTGAAAGGGATATTGTTTCTTTAATTTCTCCTTCAAGTTTCTGAAAAACCTTCATACATGTTGCTAAGATAATCTAAAAAGAGGCTCTAATTTAAGAAAAATGAAAGCAGTGGATATAGACAAGCCATTTAAGTGAGAGAAGAGGGTGGTTCAACTCTACTCCTATGATGGTGGTAACTACAGGGAAAATAACGTCTTCCAAATGGAGAAAAATGAGGTGTTTTTGGCTCCCAGCAAACAACACACATTAGCAAGTAAAAAAGAGTAGACTTTGGCCCAGAACATTCTTCAGGAAAAGGAGCAGTAGTGAATAGAACCCCAGGCTGGAAAAAGAGATGAGCCTTTAACTGCTCAGGAGAGCCAGGAGACTTAAAGGATTAGGTAAAAGGAGGCTGCTTGTGAAAGAATTATTATAGGTTTTAAAGCTTGAAACCATTTGAGGATAAACCACTCTGGGAGTTTTGACAGCAAGTTAAATCAGAGTGAATTATAGAGATTAATATTCTAATCAGCACCTATATTTTAGATGTAATTAACAGTTAAAGGAAACTTTAATACATTATGAAAGAACGATACGTAGGTATTTTTAAAAGGCTTATGAAAAAGGCTTTGTTTAAAGTTTGTACTTTATTTAAAATTTGGCGATGTTTTGGCTTTGCTTTTTTTTTTAAAAGGTTAGCTATTTTAATGAATATTTTAATTAGACTGTGAAAATCTGATTATAAATTGTGGGTGGTATTAGAGTTGTCTGGAGTCCAGAATTACTCCTGAAACTTCGTGAAAACTCATGCCTTTTACCTTGGCCTAATTTCTTTATATGACATTCCCTGCCACTGGTGACAGCATACCTGAACTGAATTAATCTAAGAAGTTTAAAAAAAAAGATATTAAAACTGAATGAGTCAGGAGTTGAATGGCCAACTTCCCTTATACCTCATTTGCCATAGATGCACTTTGAAATGAGAAAGCCAAACTGGGGATGTTGTGTCATCCTCACGCAAAAAAAATCAAAGTATTTGTCTCAACATTGAGACAGGTGATAGTTCTGCAAACTTTGTGAGGAAATAATGCAATTAGGGAATATTATTTATCGGTTAAGCAAGAGTCACATTGTTAGCTGGACTTGGAGCCAAAAGAATTTTGTTCAAGACCTAGTTCTACTACCTGCTAATTGGGTGACCTTGAAAAAGTCTTGAAGTCTCAGTTCTCTTATCTCTGAAGATGGGTCATAATTCTAGGCCTCTTTGATTCAAATGAGGTAATGAGCAGAAGGTGATTTGTGAACAAATTATACCACCATATAAATATGTTGGTATTATTATTATTGCCCATGGGAGTTTTAGATATATTTGATTTAATCTTCCAAGTTCAGTATCAAAACTGATGAAAGTCTTTTTGGTGTTTTGAGTAAGGATATAGTTTTTTCATAATCATTAAGACCAGGATTCCCTGGGAGGAGTATATTCTGTTTAACTACTTTTGGGAATACTGACTTAAATAGTTTTTGCTTCTCTTAAGTAGTTCAATTCAAAATTGACTTTTTCTACCTTTTAGCTTTTAATGCGATAAGAGTAGAATTCTTTATAAAATGGTGTCTCTTCTGGTTGTACGCCATCTGTAAGCCATAAAAGTCAAGGAATGAAGTGAGCTAGATCCAGGACTGAAATTTTAAAAATTTTAAACCTTGCTTTTGCCTCTGGAAAATTTGCTTTTAAATAGAACAAAAATGTATTTAGCAGCTGAGTACGTTAACATCAATACAATATATTTGGAGTGTGTGAAAGAAGACTCAGTAAGATTTTAATCTCAGTAAAATTTTAAAAATTCAATAAGATTAAGGAACTCCAACTTTTATTTGGAAGAAAAATCAAACTTACAGAAAAATTGCAACAATAATACAGAGTACGGGATTTTCACATCACTGAAGGAGCCTTGAGATACTTACGTTCTCAGACCGCTCATTGTACTTGACTCAACGATGTTGAAATGGGCTAAATGTTTTACTTTCTCTCTTCTTTCTTCTTTTTCATTTTTTCGTAGAATGTCTAGACATGGTAATGCTATATACACAAAACTGCTGGTACAGATGAAAAGCTTCTGTAGGATGTCAGTTCCTTGAGTGTATTGCTTGTGTGTGTGAAAGACTCTTTTCTTGCCCTTTCCTGTTTCCTCCTTCACATACCCTTCCCTTACTCCATCACTCTTATGAGGCGCAGAAAAAGCAGCACATGTAAAGTGTGATCAGCTGTACAAATATAGGATCGGTAATGGGTGGAATCGCTTTCCCAGTGCCTTTGCAGAAGGTCATTTGGAAAACTACATTGTCCTTGTTAAGACACACAAGTGAAGGGGTCACTGAACTGAAGTGATTTATCCTAGACAACTCATGTTGTGTTCTCAGTGGGTGTTGCTGTGTTTGAAGCCCCAGTCTTTTGTATATGGCATTAGGATCTCGTCCCTGAGTGAGCAGGCACAGATTCTCGACCACGGCTGCCTGGTCTTCACGTTGCTCAGACACTGCTGTGTGTGGAGAAGGGGCTGTTCTACTTTACCTTACCTCCGTCTTTCACTTCCCGGTTCCATTGGTGCTGGCCGCCGGGGGTTAGAGGGAGGCACAGCTGTCCCTGCACCAGCCGTGCAGGCCAGGGCCCTGTATGATTCCTCTCTCTCTTCACTCTGCTGTTTTATATTCACTTCATGTTCTCTTAACCATCTCAGCTTTCAACTTCATCACCTGCTTAGGGATTTCTGGAGTAGAGAGAGGAAAGAAAAAAAAATAAGTCTGAGGAGCAAACTTTCTGCTTGAAGCAGGGACTTGGTCAGGAAAGCCCTTTAAGAGGCAGACTCTCTTTCCCTTAGCCTCGAAGCAGAGCTCCTACCCCCAGCATCTGTGTGTTACAGTCTGTTCTTTGACTTTTCATATATATGTTTTTAACTTTTAGTTTGAAAAATGTCAAACTTACAGGACAGTTGTGATTATAATATAGAAAACTCTCGTATACCGTTTACCCAGATTGACCAATTTCAAACTAGTGTTTTATCACTTTCTACATGTCCCCTGATCGTTATCATATATTATTTTTTCTGAATTGTTTGGGAGTAGCTTGTCCACATCATACCCTTTGCCCCTAATACTCCACTGTGTACTTCCTAAAACCAGTTCTACTCTCTGTGTAACCAAAGTATTGTTATCAAAATCAAGGATTCAACATTGATACAGTTCTTTTTAATTTAACTGTCCACATTCCATTGGATTAAGTGGCCCCTAATGTCCTTTATAGTGTATTTTTTTCTGGTATCAGTTTCAGTCCAGGATAACACATGGCATTTAGTTGGCATGCCCCTCAGTGTCCTTTAATCTGGAGCAAATCTTCAGCCTTTCTCTCTTTCCTGACATTGATATTGTTGGAGAATACAGGGCCAGTTTTTTTTTGTTTTTTTTTTAACAGAATGATTCTCATTTGGAATTTGTCCAAAGGATTCAGGTGAGCATTTACAGCCAGAGTACTACAGGGAATGTTCCCTTGCCCTTTTCAGGGCATCAAATTTGGAGGCACACACTATTCATCTGGCCCTCATTGGGGATGTTGGCTTTGATCACCAGGCAAGGTGCTGTCTGGATTCTCCACTGTTTATTTACTAGTTTCCCTTTTGCAACTAATAAGCAGTTTATGGGCAGACACTTTAAGACCATACATATATCTGCTCTTTATCCCCACCCCCAGATTTAGCAACTATTGATCATGCTTGCTGGAACCAATCTTTATTATTTTGGTAACAAAATGGTTATTTTCCAGCCCCGCTAGTTCTTTCATGTTTGTCAGTCGGCATTTTACTCTAAGGGAGAGCCTTCTCGTCCTGTCTATCCATCCACCCACCCACCCATCTTCAGAATGGACTCTTGGATTTCTGTTTTTTCAATGATAAAAATACAGGTCATTCCTGTCCTTAATGATTTTGGTGCTTACATGGTCCTAGATTTGGCTAGTGGCAGTCTCTTCACACTGGTTCTATGTTCTTGTGACATGCCCCCATCCTTTTTCCTGAGCACTGCTTTCCTTTTTGGCACAGTAAGATATTCCAGGCTCATCTTGTGCCTCCTCTGCCTCAGCCCTGCAATCAGCCATTTCACTTGGGAGTTCAGATTCATTTTAGTGACAAACAGCTTTTTAGAAACCATGATCTGGACACCATGTTTGCTCACTGCTACTGGGGTGTCATAGCTTCTAGGCCCATTCAGCAGACTCAGCTAGGAAATAGATGTTTCAAAAAGCATGAATTCATGTTAATACCTTAAATTTCCAATGCCAGTCCATCACATTAGGATTTTTCTTGACTTTGGTCTTTGACTATTTTTTTTCCTTATGAAAAACTTACTTTCTAAAAAGCAGCTTTATTGATATATAATTTACATGTTATAAAATTTACCACAATAAAATATACAATTCATTGCTTTGTCATATATTCACAGAGTTGTACAACCATCACCATAGCCGATTTTTGACCATATTTATCAGCCCAGAAAGAAAGCCCATACCCATTAGCAGTCATTCCCCATTCCTCACTCTCCTCTAGCCCCTGGCAACCATCTACTTTCTGTCCTATGGATTTGTCTATTCCGGACACTTTATATAAGTGTAATCATATGTGATCTTTTGTGACTGGCTTCTTTCACTTGTATTTTCTTCAAGGTTCATACATGTTTCAGAACTTCATTGCTTTTTATGGTCAAATAATTTCATTTATGGGTATATAATATTTTGCTTATCTACTCATCAGTTGATGGACATTTGGGTTGTTTCCACCTGTTGGCTTTTATGAATAATGCTGTTATGAGCATTCTTGTACAAGTTTTTGTGTGGACGTGTTTTCATTTTTCTTGTTCATATACCTAGGAGTAGAATTACTGGGTTATATGTTAACTCCATATTTACCATTTTGAGGAATTGCCAAACTTTTCCAAAGTAGCTGGTATTTGGCTTTTAATATTTTATTAGTTTGTAGTCTTATTAATTGGATTTTTAACTCTGATCAGCAATAATATACTTGTTTCTTCAAAGCACAACTCTTTTTTTTAATTTTGTTTTTTACTTCCTTTGTATTTTAAATTTTTTAAAACTTTTCCCAAGAGAAGAAATGACTCTTCGGAATCCTTAAGGTTTTGACTAATGTAACTGTTTAGAGTAACATATTTTCACATAGAGAAATGTGAAGGTAAGAACAGCATACCTGTAGCAAGAAGAGCACTGTTAGGAGTCAAGTGTCTGAATTCTGATTCTTTGGATACTTCTCCGCTTTGTGATAACAAGTTACTGTGTCACTTGGCAAAGTGCTTTAATTATGTCACCTGTAAAGAGAAGCAGTCCACTTACCTCCCCTGTCTCCCAGGATAGTTACAAAAGGCAGTGGAAATGGGATAATGTGAAGGTCCTTAAACCTTTGCATTGTACAAATATACTTGGCATATTTGAATTTCTGTGACAGTTTACTAATTATGTGGAAGAGAGAGCTCTAACAAAGCAGGAAAGAAACTTGAGTTTCTTGCATTCCAGGGCTAGTCCAACCCATTTTTGAGTCTTTCTCTGTAGAGTAAATTAAAAATTTTAAGACCTGCACTTGAATAAACATCTGTCCTACCTTATCCTTCGTATTCATTACTTATCCCACCGTACCCTTGAAAGTCACAGCCTGGAATATATATATGACCATTAAACTCAAAAACTGAAGTAATAGTAGGAAAATGTTATTTTATAACTGCAGAAAGAATCAGGCAGCAATAAACCTCATGCTAGTTGCTGAGCAGAAGCCTCCTGAGGGTGTGCCTTAGTTAATTTTCTGTCCTTTATAACAGAATACTTAAAACTGGGTAATTTGTAAAGAAAAGAAATTTATTTGTTACAATTCTGGAGGCTGGGAAGTCTAGGGTCGAGGGAGCGCATCTGGTGAGAACCTTCTTCATGATTGGGACTCTGTGCAGAGTCCTGATGTGTTACAGAGTATCACCTGGTGAGGGGACAAGAGCATGTTCATGTGCGTTCTTCCTCTCCTTATAAAGCCCCCAATCTACTCCCATGATAATCCATTAACCCATTCATCCACAGGTGGATTAATCCATTCATGAGAGGAGAGCCCTCATGATCCAGTCATCTCTTAGAGGCCCCACTGTTCAGGTACCATATTGGGGATTAAGCTTCAGCATGAGCTTTGGAGGGGACAGACATTCAGACCACAGCAAGGAGTGTGCAGTCAATCAAGAACACTTCCTTCCCTCATATGATGCCAGTCCTAAATGGCTGTATTTCTGGATTTTTGATTCACAGTCAGAACTATAATGAGAAAAAGTACTTCTCATTATAGAGTCAATGCACGGAGCCATGATGAAACCAAGATTTGACCTGGGATTGAAGTAAATTATGAATGTAATTATTTTGCAGTGACAGCATGCATGACTCACAATAGCGCAGCATTCTGCCTCAAAATTGGCATTTTCCCAGTTTTTGTTCTTGAGATCCAAAGTTGATTTATTTCTCTGCTTTCACAGAGAATGATTTTGTTTACTTCTGTTCTTAATTCCATGGCCATTTGCTTTTCTACCTTATAGTCTTTCCTTACTGTAAAAAAATTGATCCTGCTAAAAGCTGTGCATCCTTTTTCTTTCCATGGAATAATAGTTTGTAGGCATCTTGAGGTCAAAAATGAGGGTTTTTCCTTTGTTTTGTTTTTTCATCTTGTGTCTCTGTGGCCCATGGTATTGGAAAGACAAGTATGGTGCCTTCCTCTCTCCAAGCCCCAGAGACTTCTGCATGTTGTGTACATTATCCCAGCTGGGAGCACTTCTGCCCTGTTGGATAAGGGCTCCAGGTTTGCACTGCTTTTGGAATTCCATGGAATGTCCTTGACTCCAGCTATACCCCGTATCAGCTGTGTGAATCAGGAAAAGATAGTTTTGTAAAATGAGGGGAATGCTCCTTCCTCCTTCATGCTTTTGTGGAGACTGTGTGTATTCCATGAGTGTTCAGGAGGTCGTAGGTGGTGAGTGGGACAACCCAGCCTCTTTCTCCATGTCTGCACTCTGTCCCACACATGTCTGCACACATCAGGCCTTCAGCTAACTCTTAATAAAGGATTGCTAGTGCAAAGTTCATTTCTCTGTGCCCCAGGAGGCTGCAGACAGAATCCTTCCTTCTCTGGCAAGGTCATAGTTTGCCCTCCTTAGAATTGGGGTTTTTTGGTTTTTTTAATTGTGGAGATTTCATTTTTAAAGATTCTATTTATATCACTTTCTTAAGAAAAGCTTTATCACTTCTTTTCCTCTAATAATAATATGTCATATTTTTTAATGCTTTTTTATTTGATCCTAACAAACCCTAAGAAGAAATAGTACAATTTCATCTAATCATTGAAGATGGGCAGTTATAGCACAGAGACTCTTAAGTGTTACTGAGAGACTTAACATTTACTGAGCACATTTATGTGCTAAGCGCTTTACAGGTATTTCCCATGTAGTCCTCACAGCACCACAGTGGAGGGCAGGCTCTGCTGTCTGTATTGTACAGGCGAAGACATTGCTTTGGGAGGTTAAGCCTAAGATGATAGGCTTATAAATGATCAGTTATTGCCCAAACTGGGACATTTTAGAGTGTGAAAGGGGCTGCTATTATTTGTTACTCCAGGATAACAGGGGCAACCAGGACTGTCCCCAGCAAGCCAGGATATGTGATTGTCCTACTTAAGTAACTCACCCAAGCTAACAGCTAATCAGTGGCAGAGGTACATTCTGAGTGCTAGGCTTTCTGATTCCAACCAGGCTCTTGCCTGCCCTGTCCTGGAACATCTCATCCACATTAGCCTTGACTCTTTTGTTCTGCCAGCCACTGCCCCACTACACTGTGTCCTGGGCCTGTCAGCATTTCCTGGCCTCTTAGCCAGCTCGTTGCCACACAGCAGATTCCGTTCTGCCGTGCCGCGGCTGCACTGTCACCAGCAGCTCACTGAGGCTCCTGCTGACATCCTGGAGGCACATTTCCCTGTGGTTGGTGGCAGTGGTATGCGCACTCTAGTCTCAGAAATGGGACCGTTCTTCGTTTGCTGATTCAAGAAAATTATCCAGTCTGTACCTCCAAGACATTTACAGTCTGGACCCTAGAGAGAACACAGACGGGTGAGCTGGAAATATAACAGAGAGTGATCAGTGCGGTGAAGGGCAACCACAGGGTGTGTAGAACGCACAAGAGGGGCACTCAGCCCAGTGGGTCTGGAGCGGGGAGGCCTCCCAAGGAAGGGTTGTCAGCAGGTTCTGAAAGCTGAGTAGGGTCCAGGAAGGAAAAAGGCCTGTGGATTATCGGATGAGAAGGTTTGAGAGAGCATGGCACACGGTGGGAAGGCACGGACATTGGAGTCAGACAAATGTGGCTTTGAGCCCTGGTGTCTTAGATTCGATGTTGGAAATGTTACTTTATTTCTCTGACCTCCTTTGACTTATCTGTAAAATGGGAATTCTACCTGCTTTGCAGGGTATGTTTGAAGCAACCCAGAACATGGTTGGCTCATGTTTGATGACCATTAAATAAATGTGATTGTTGTTACTGTTATCACTTAATTATGTCTAAGTGTAGTGTACACGGAAGGAGAGAGTGAGTGGTGAAGCTGGGGAGGTGAAAAGATGGTGAATGTCCCTCTCCCCAGTATAGAAGCTCTGAGACATTTAAGCATGGAGGCCACGCCATCTGATCTGCTCTGTAGAAAGATGACAGTAGCATCAGAGAAGTAGCGTTTGGAGAGGAATGAGCCTAGAGGCAGGGTGATTATTGCAGTGATGCAGGTGGGAATCCATGGTGGCCATTCATGCAGCCTTAGCGACTGGAGGGATGTAGAGGAAAGGAAGATTTAGAAACATACTTAGAAGGTGGAGTCAATAGCACTTGATGCAAGGAGACCAAGGGAAAGGAAGACAGATGCATGAATATTTTGCGGATTTCTGGTTTTAAGCCATTACAGTTGATTGTAGGAGCCAATTAGTTTGATATTTGAGGTGCCCATGAGGAACACTGAGGTAGAGAGGTCCACTAGGCAGTGGTGGGCTCAGAAGAGTAGTTGGGTCCAGAGAGGAGAGATTTGGGAACTCATCAGAGAGCGGAAGGAAGTTGAATTAATGGGAGTGGTTGAGAATGCCCTGGGAAAGAGTGTGGAGGGAGAAGAAAAGACGATCACATTTAAGGAAATACAGAGAAGTGGAGTCCACAAAAGGGACTGAGACTGAGTAGCCAGAAAGCAAGGGGAAAGCCAGGAGAGAACCCAAGAGAGGATTCTCAAGTCAAATATGAGTGAAAAGTACCCACTGGTATAGCAGACTGGAGTTCCTTGTGAAGGAAGGGAGTGTGGAGTGTGAGCCAATTTGGAAGTAAAGTTTGAATGGAGCGACTAGTTAGCCCTGGCCTGGGGAAGGTCATGTCTTCCACTCGAGGCGAGGGGGTGGGTATGACAGGTTCATTTGCTAGGGAGGAAGAATGAAGAAGGTGTGTGGACATTGCCTACTGGCCTCTCAGTTCTCTGTGACCTGCACACCCCACAGGAGCTCAGGGCCAGGCTGTGGGCAGAGTATTGAAGAGGTGGGTGTGGGTGTGGGGGTTTAAATATTCAAGGGAAGGATTTCAGGTCACTGTGGATAGGCCAGTGGGGGTCTTATCCCTGCTCCTCCCTTCTCTTTACCCTTCACATTGATTGTATATGTGTGTGCACATGTGTGTATCTGGGTATCTTTGTATCTGACAGACATCAGCATTGTAATTACCTAGGGGGATAAGCTCATTATTTTGGGACACATGATACTCTTTAATAAAATCTTCTTAAATATATAGTTTAACAATTTTTGTGTATTACCTTGATGTAAATAATAGGTTTTATACTATAAACATTATGTGAATAGGTAAATGAGATGATCTTGTTTCAGTCTAGCTCTAAAATTCTACTACACTACATATTCATAACTTAATTTGTAAAATATGCATTATTTCAAAAAAAAGATCAAGAGCGTTTCTGGTAGAAATTTCTAGTTATTTCAGCTTTTTAAGAACGTGATGTTTCAGATCAAGAGAAATTTATATTCTATGAATCTTATAGTACTGGCATTCCAACAAATGACTTAATGCCCGAATGATATTTAAGGGGTGAGACACCCTTAAAACCAATAACTTTATAACTTAGATTTTTATTATTTTTATTATTACTTAGGATTTTTATTCAATTTAGAAATTGTTAAATAGTTTGAAAGCTGAGTTGGGAAATTGAAGGCTTTGATACATCATCAGCCCTTAGTTCTGGGATACTCAGACTAACAGCTGTGTGATCCCAAGGCCAGGACTGGGTTCAGTGTGGCTGGTTTTTAGTTAACCCCCCTGACCTTTAGGGACTGGGCCAACAGAGGGGTGTTCGTGCTCATTAGCTCATAAAGGTAATTTCTTAGATTATGAGGGGATGTAGACTGTACTCACCCAAGTACATCACTCATCTCTCCCTGACTTCATGGCTTATATTTTCTTAGGGAAACCATTTATTCTGTGCAGTTCCCATTGTATTTTAATCTGGAAGGAATTTGCATCAGAGGAAATAGTTGAAACCCCACAAGAAATAGAAGTGAAATACTATTGTCCTTTTGCTTCATTGTCGGGATTATTAAGTTACTTCATATTTCTGAAAATTCACTAACACTGGAAAAAATTCAATTAATTACTTGATTTTTGTGTTAAATATAGTATCTGTTGAGATTTTTGTTTAGTAGTTTTACACCTGTGTGGAAAATTTCACGAGAATTTTTAAAGCTTGCTACCCATACTTGATAGTTATTATTAGAGTATGAGTTTTAAGTGTGTCTTCTGTGACTTAAATGTGATTGCTACAAGAGCTTAAAAAGAAAAAGAGGATTGTTTTTAATGCCTTTGGATTGTCTTAATGAAATAGTGATTAATTTGATATGAAAATGCCATGTTAAAATTAACACCCAAGTTGTAGCTTCAACTTTACAAGCTTTCTTTTGCCCTTTCTTTACACAGGCACATAACAGTGTGAGCTTAAAAAGGAAAGTTCGAGAACAAATCATATCTTTTGCGTTTCCTGACTTTGGTTATTTCCTGTGACCTATAAGCTATTTATGTAAAACCCAAGCGCGTGAGGGTCACAGTGCTTAAGTAGTGCAGTGCCCTCTAGCTGTGATTTAAGGAATTGGATACCCAGAGTAGTAACTAGTATCATTTATTATTTAGTTTTCAGAGGAGATTCTGTTTATACATCTTTTATGTATTTCTTGGGCTGCTGAAGATTTTAATAATTTTATTACAGAGGAAACCTTATTATGTGGGAAGTAAATTTTAAGGTATTGAACATTTGGTCTCTAATTAGCCCTGTAGCTTCCTTTACTAAATTATGAACGGTGTACACCAAGGGTTTTGTTGGAGGAGGGCAGGTCAGGCAGGTAATTTTACAATCCCTAAGGAATTAGTTTTTTGGTTGCTGAAAATGACACCTAGACAGTCAACACTGGATCAGGCAAGTAGAAAAGTGTTCTCATGATTTGAGTTTTTTTGTATCTTGCTTTTGATCAAGAATTATCCAGATGGATGTGTACTGATCGTATTGTCCAAGTAGTTGCCAAATATCTATTTAGGATTTAACTAGTTGTCATCAGTGTATAATTTAAATTCTGTTTTCTCTACCATTATCTCTCAGAAGTAGTTCTTCGTTCTAAAGCCCTCCAAAGAGCTCAAGACTTGTACAGTTGCAAAAGAACCAGGCATAAGACTGCACAAGCATGCTACCAAAAGGTCATCCATTGGTGTATTTTCAAAAGTATCAGATAATCTTCCCCTTTAAAACATATTTTGGTCCTAACAAAGGAATACTTTGAAATTCAAGCAGATTAACCAGGAGATTCGAAATTAACATTGGCTGTGTTTTTGATGGCTCCCAAGTCATCTGTACCCGCAGAGTACAGAAAATGCTTACAGTGGACTTTGTTTTGATCTCAGTGCATAAAACCAGGATGCCACCTCAGTCATGGCTTTCATTAGCACATGGGCCCTGGGGCAGGTGATTTTTATGGATCCTGAAGCATACTCTTTGCTGCTATATTGAGAGAGTTTACTGTTCTCCTGATGAAGGAGGTTTGGGACAAAGAGTGGGTGGTGACTTTTATATGTGGAAGAGCAAGGAAGTTCATTTTATGAATAAAATGTTTTTGAATCATTCGCAGTGGTGATGTTAACATTTCTTGCCAAGATATTTTTCTTCCTTGGTCTGATCTCAAGCTAACGGAGTGATGTTCTTGGAAGAATTCTGAGCACTGTATAATTGTCTTTGTCTTGTTGCCATTGTTTTCTAGCATCCTCCAGGACAAATAGCAAGGAAATACAGCTCCTGCTCCACTATTTTCCTAGATGATAGCACAGTCAGTCAACCAAACCTCAAGTATACAATTAAATGGTGGGTATACAGATTTTTGCTTAACTGAGTGCATTTTCTGTTCCTGAAAATATTTCCGTTCCTGATCGGCTAAGCTGGTTGGATGTGGGGTCAGGCAGTGACAAGATTGGGTGGGCAGGCATGGGGAGAGCACTAACAATTCAGGAAATGTTTTTTAAAAGTGATTTTGGTAATTAAAATGTGAAGTGTTCAAAATATTTGTGCATATTACTACTTACCTAAAAAGACCAAAATTTCGAATTACTTTAAACGTAGATTATTTGAAATTTATTTTTGCTTTTTGTGCATACTTTCTACCTTTTCACTTTTCATTGACGCCGTCCTGGCATACTCTGCTAGTATTTTACCTCCTGAATAAAACAGTGCTCCTGTGGTCGCAGTTTAAGACTCAGGACTACAGTAGAAAGCCTGCCTCGCATAGTGAAAGTGTACTTGCCTGGGGTCTGGAGATCTGAGTTCTAATCTTGGCTCTCTCACCAACAGGGAGGGTTTGGGTAGGGCCCTTTTCTATGAGACCTTTAGTTCCTTATTTTAAAATGGAGTTTAAGAGGGAGGAAGGGGACTCTTTGGATGAAATTCATTCCCTTTTGGGGCTTCCGTTTCCTTATTTTAAAAGGGAGGGAGTGCTTTTTCCCCTGTAATGTTTCTGCTAGCATTGTGGTAATAACAACCCTTGGTAGGAATTACAGAGAATTTGATGTGCTGGAGTCTGTGGCCAGCAGCTCACCTGTGCAAAACCTGGGACATTTTTATCTCTACACTTGTTGAAGAAAGTCTATATTTAACAACAATACAGGTTAGCATATGAAATAGGTGTTTAAATGTGTAAACAAGAAGTATTATTCTCTGTCAGTGGGCCAGGTTTTCAGGCTTAAAAGCCCTGTTCTGAACATGCCCACATGAGACAGTCATGGCCTCAGTCAGGCTGTGAGGACTGTGACCATCTTCCATGGACAGTGTCCACTCCAGGTGGAAGACGAAAGACGAGACCAATGGATAGAGGCTACCTGTTTATGTACAATTCCCTTCTCCCCCGTAAGCTTGTGTGCTTCCCAGGTCCTAGTGGAAATGTAGCCTCTTCCCTCATTAGCCCGGCATTTAAGGGCATGGTAAGTGGCTAATGAACAGAAGCCCGAAAGTCAGCGTCGCAGCTGGGAAGGATTGGATCTTAGCTCCACAGTGCAGTTACCTGTGTGACCTTACCATACATTACTGCTTGGAAATGAGAGGGGTAGCACCTCTTGGAAGTACTTTCTAGATTAGTCATTAGTACTTGTGGAGAGAAGTGGAAGGCCCTGAAGATCTGTGCACCATGCGGCTGTTGGCATCTGCTCGAGCTCTGAAGAGCCTACAGTGAAAGCTACTAACTTGAATCCTGGGATCCACTTCACAGGAAGCGAGGCAGAATAAAGTAGAAGGAGAGTTTCACTTTCAGGGGCAGCAGGAGCTCTTGAGATTCACAAGTGGATCTGACCCTTAGATGATGTAAAATTGTCACTGGTTGTGATATAGACACTTAGGAGCCTGGTGGGAAAACTGAGTGACAATTTGGTAGTGCATTGGTCAAGTCGAGGAAGTGCAAGCACCTAAGTTACAAATGTGTGTCCATGTAAATCACTGGTTCCCGCCCTGGCTGCACCTAGGAGTCACCTGGGAGCTTAAAAACACCCTGAGTTTGATGTCTTCCCTGTAGATCCTGATTGAATTTGTCTGAGGTATAGTCTTGGTATCTGGATTTTTAAACCTCCCCAAGACATTCTAAGGGCAGCCAGGGTTAAAGACCTCTGATGTAAAAGGACAGATGCCCTCTCCTCCCCCACCAATGTCCCCTTGAAACTTTGAAAAAAACTATGAGTTAATATGTAAAGGATAAAGGAGCTGAAAAGCAGGAACGACTAAAATAGCTGACTGTGGAGACAAAATATTCAATGCAGATACTGTGGCTTTCCTGGCCCAAAAGACATTTACTCTGCACTGCCCAAATTTGAAATTCCTTCAGTCAGTAGTTCAGTTGCTTTAAAAAATATTTTCTTTTTAAAATGTACATTTGAGATCTGGGCAGGGTAGGCCCTAACTGAAGTAGTGCTGTCAGACTCCTTCCCTGTAAATACCAGCATCTCACACTTGGCTTGGTTATGAGCAAGGAGCAGAAGGATAAAAAACATTTTGAGGTGTTAACAGACCTGGGTGAGTTCTTCAGCCTGGGGTTTGACAGTATAAGGGGAGAGGGGTACTCAGAGGTAAAGTCAAAAAGTGGGTAGGAAGACACTAAATCCAAGTGCTATTTAATTCTAAAATTTTGCCTAAACCTTACCCTATGCCTGTCAAAAGGAAATTCCTACTTTCTTTTTTGCTTTTTCCACCTCCGCTAAATCTAAGTCCCTCTTGCCTCCTACCCCTGACATTAAAATTGATAACAGAATCATTAATACTGTAGTTCAGTTCCATTGTAGGCATAAGTGAGCATTTGTGGGCCAAACTTGCTTCCTGAAAACCAGTTATAATCTTGTTTCTGTGAGAGAACTCTTTTGAGTTCTAAACAACTGACTTGTAAGCTAATTTTTGACAGACAGCCCACGTGTATATTGGTGATTGCCAAAATTAATGAACATATTTACAAATTCTAGTTGGGGGTGGGATGGAGGGTTGAATGCTAGTCTAGCAGTGAAAGAAAAAGTATCAAAAGTTGAGGCAGTCATTCTACGCTCATTTTGTCTGTCAGCATAATTTCTTATTTTAAGAACTTGATTTTCCCATCTTTCCCCTCAATGCCAACAGCCGTGGTGTGAATTCAGAGTGTGCCAACCACTCACCATGCCTCTGGAACCATCCCCACCCCACCAAATCCTGTAACAAGCATAGGAAGGATGATCAGAGAAAAGGGTGGGGGGTAGTGGGGAGCCCCATTCACACAGTGGGCCAGGTTATCCATGGCCCTTGGCCTCCGAAGGTCAGAGAGCAGCTAATTGCCCACCAGCCTCTAACTCTGTGGTTTAGCTCCTCTGCAGCACCAGAACTTTCCACCTCTTGATCTTCAGAGGTTTTAGAACAGTCATGTGCTTTGCTGATTTTAGCTCTAGGTAAGAAGTAAGACAACTGCAGTGCCAATAATCACACATCTGTTCTGTTTTCTTGGGCAGGAAAATAGCATTTTCTTCCTTCCTAGCTATGTGGCAAAAGCAGCTGAGCAAACCCTTTAGTCCAAATGTACTTCTGTTCTCTGATTTGGCTCTGGCCTCTCCTTGGGGAAACCTCACCGTTTTCTGAGGACATGGCAGAACTGACCAGGCCTCTTAAGCTGGGCACTTGGAATGAAGCCTCAAGTCCGGGACTGATTCAGTTGTCAACTGACTGCCTTTTCCCCGGCAATCACTTCTTTCTAGATGACCAGCTCAACTGGCCTGTGGAGCTCTGTGACACATGAATCCCCGCTTAGTGTTCTCACTTTCCAGGTTGTAACCTTGAGTGGAAATTGGCCTACAGAGTGGCTCTATTTTTCCTTGAGGTCTTAGGCCATGATAATGTCCAGTCTTGCCTTCGGCTTGAGAAGAGATAGTGACCTCGGGGCCCTGAAGATTGTCGCCCACTCTGCAGAAGCCAAAAGACCTCTTGGTAGAGGAATAACAATGATAAAAGTAACTATTGCTTTAGAAATTTATATTTGAGATAATGCTTCTATATATTTTATTTTATTTGGTCATAGTAACAACTCTGTGATGTGGGTTGTATTGTCCTCATTTTATAGTTAAGGAAATGAAGACTCTGAGAGGTGGGTTAACTCTAATAAATGAAACAGCCATGTTTTGAAGCCAGGTTGGTCTGACTTCAATCCAGTGATGTTTCTCCTGTCTTGTGCTCCCTTGCAGGGGAAGCAAGAATCATTTTTTTCTCAATCAATGAAAGATATTAAACTAATCACCGCACTAAACCCAATCATATGAAACATTCAATTTAAATCTGACATTAGATTAGAAAAGCAATCATCACAGCCTGACTATTACATGGATAAAACAGTAGTTTCTCCCTTTTTTTCCACAGGCAACATAGGGGAATGAAAGGGCACAAAACCATTACACAAATCAGAAATCCTGGCATCTCATGTCTGAACCTGAGTTTTCTCATTTATAAAATAGATTCAATAACATCTGTTTTCTGTTACAGGGTTATTAATGTATGTGAAAAAACTTTGAAAACCGTATTATTATTTTATTAAATTCTGAAGCCCTTTCACCCCAGTTACAATTCCTTTATTAGCTTAGCTGTTTTTCAAGATGTTAGGAGAAAAAAGATATATTTCCATTTATTTGCTCATGAGTACTTTAACACTTAGCTGAAATTATTTGAATGAGTAGATCTGGAAAGAGATTTGGAAGAATATAAGTTTTGTGATAGAGTGAGATTAGCTATTGTTATATTAAGTCATAGGTAAACATCTGAGCTCTTTGGAATTCAAGATGCATGCCCAAGTCTCTAAACTGGTGTCACCGAGTAAGCAGACATATTTGGGACTGATAATGTGTCTCCAAGTTGGTGTCCTGGATGGCAGTTTCTGTGCTCTGAGAGAACCAGAACACAGTTTTATACAGCCAACAAGCCATGTTTTTAGAAGCTTAAAAAATGATTTTTGGCTTCCTCAATAAATTTTAAAGTAAACAAAAATAGTGGAAGAATCTAGACGTTTTTGATAGAGGAAATTTTTTTAAATGGCCAGTCAACTCGAATAACCTTGGCAACCTGATAGGTGACTAAAGAAACTCAAATTGAAAAAAAGGTATAATTTTTTACAGTTGGAGAACACTCTTTCAAAACATTCAAGGTGAGTGCTGCAAGTGTGAGGTGATACAGACACTAGTGGGGAAGTATGCTGGTACAGTCTTTCTGCAAAGATATTTGGCAGTATATGTTGGGAGCCTTACCATTACTAATGACTGTAGAACAACTACTTCCAATTACAGGATGTTTTCTTATGGAAATAATCTAGTCTTAAATTGCACAAATATTTTTCTGTGAGAATGTTCATTAGGGTGTCAATTATAATTGCAAAATATTTGAAACAAATGTTCAATAGTAGGGGAATAGTTAAGTAAATTATTCAACAACCATATGATGGAATATAATCAGCCATTTAAAATCATGTTTTTGAAGAATATTTTAATGGTAAGAAAAATGTTAGCATAATAAAGGTAAAAGTAGGATGCAAACCTGTTTACACATATAATTTATAGATAGAAATGGATAGCTGTATATGTCATGCTAATAGTAATTATCTTTGGACAGAGGGATGATTTTTCTTTATACTTTCTGTATTGTCCAAAATTTCTACAATGAATATAATGTATTTTCTAGCCGGAAAAAATTATTTTAAAAAAGAAAAAATTCAGGGGAGGAGAATGTAATTGTTCATTAAATTCAAATCTTTTAAAATGTAAGGTAAAATTTTAAGGTAGTCTACAAATAAAAGTCATTTCAGTAAGTGAATGGATAAGTTGGGTAGGTTGCCAGTAGGTTGTTGATTTAAGATAAAAATATCAAATTTCTGTTTAATATTTTTCTGGTAAAAAATAAAAATTTTGATTGAAAGAGCAGTTTGTTTCTAACTATCACTTAAAGTTCACTTGTTTCAAGAAAAGATTTAATAATTCCTGGGAATGAGTGCCAGATTTATTTATTTGGAAGAGGGCATTTTCTTGATCGCATTCTGAATGAAATGGGACTGTTCAGATGGATTGTTTGGATTTTACTTAAATTTAAATATGTTTAGACTGATGTCAGGTAATACATGAGGTCTCGAATATGCTATGAAACATTGAACTCCTGCCTTTTATTTTACAGTGTAGCTCTTGCAATATATTATCACATCAAAAACAGGTATGTGGATGATTAATTTTATGCTTAAAAATATCACACATTTTCTTCTATTATGTTTTTCCTATTATATTCTAGTTGCCTCAACCTTTGAATTTTATGTTCTTAATTCATATTTTCATAGACTTTCTAACGGTACTATAATTTACCAGACTTCTCAGGTAAGTGCTGCTTCTGAATCAGAGGAAGCCAAACGGGAGTTTGATTAAAACCAGCAAAACAGAACAAACTTCTTGATAATATTCAGCTTCTTCTTCATTCTTTGTTTTCTGTATAATTTGTTTAAATATTCTGTATTTTATAAAATATTTAAAAAATTTAGTGTGTGCAACTTTCACATAAAAAATGTTTATAGTTTGAATTCAGTAGAGAAAATTTTGGTATAAATCTAGACATAAATTGTTTTAATGTAGTAGAAGCCCTCTCTCTAATATAAGTATATCTGGCAATAGTTTATTTAATTAAAAAGTTAGTTAAAACGGGATCAAAAAGAAATCTACCTTAAATATTTATTTCAACATAAAACATGTAAGAATACGTTTATTTGCCAATTTTTTAATGCAGTATCAAGACTTTTGCTTCAAGTATGGATATTGATTGGAGTACCAAAATGTCTTTCTTTCATAATCTACACCTATAATTCATCCTTCCCAAGTTGGTATTTTCTTTCCTCCTCCCATCAGGGAGAGAACTTAAAGACATTTGCAGGACAATCAGTGTAGAATCTTTCGGGTTTGGACCACAGCTAATCTGCAGCAGATTTATTTGTAGTGATTTCCTTTTATTGGGTCTTTCTAAAGCATTCTTCTTAGTTTTCGTAAGAACAAAGCCACTGTCATTGCAGTCATATATATGAGTATAATGAGCACAACTGGCGTGAAGTAGTTTGGGAACAAGCTGAGCTCATGTGAAGCATGGATCTCAGCCTGTGGGAGCAACACCACCTTCACCACCTTTACAAAGAGAGGAGAGAGTTAGGGGAAGTCAGTGAAGTGGTTCAGAGCTTCTAGTGTACAGCTCTCTGGGAAAACACAAATATCTGGAAGCAAACACCTGGAAAGGCATTCTCCCTAATAACCTATTACCAAAATTGTGATCCATGGTTCTTTATGGTGCTTGAGAATTTTAAATTTAAGAACTTACAAACTGTACTTTTGGAACTCTGAATCTTGAACCAGAATAAAAATGTAAATTTTTGTCTTGTTTATATCTGTGGTACTAATTCAGACTTTTATTTAAACCTTAACTAACAATGTAATACTACTAGTGAAGCTCAGATGTGCTTTCAAACCAATTATTCATTAGCATCTTTTAGAGATTTCTCAGTTCTTAAACCATTGTGGATTGCGAAGTTAGCTTTGCCATACGTAGCTAATAATAATGAGCCAACATTATTCAGCACTTACCCTGACTATTCTGGTCAGTTCTTTACATGCATTATCTCATTTAGTTTTAATAACAACTCCATGTGGTGATAACTGTTCTTATTATCTCCATTTTACAAATAAACTTAGACACAGAGAGATTCAATAATTTGCTGAAGATTATGCACCAAGTAAATTGGGGAATTCGAAATTGAACCCAAACAATCTACCACTCAGACCTTTAATCATAGTGTTCTCCTAGATTCATGGTGATGAATTGTGCCATAAGTGAGTGGAAGTGGGTAGAGTCCAAGTGAAAAAGTGAGCATTTGTAAACAAGCATAATCTAGGTCTCTAGGGAGGAGGAGGCATGGCTGTCTGCAGACTTTGTGATAAGTCATACTGGGCAAACAAACCTTTGGAGCTGGTGATTGATTCATTAGCTTGATAGAGATGGTGCTATTCAGCTGGGATACACAGCTTTTAATGAAGGTGAACCAAACACTCCACTTTTCAGAGGATTCAGTTTTTTTCCCAAGTCATTTTAGCTCCCATTCTTGATCCTCTTTTATATTCTTAACCTGTGTTTTCGTTTTTAGAATTACTTTTGGTGAATGTTTCTCTAGAGTGCTGGGTGGCTTTTCAGGGGCTCTCATGCATCAGGAAAATTGAACAGGGATCAGTTGCTTGAGGAAGTGGGATGCTGGACGCTTCACAGCACCTGGAATGTCTTTCAGAGGCTATAAGTAAGTTGAAGGAATCAGCTGATTCTGCCCGGCCAGGGTTATTATCAGAGGAAGTGTAACCTGGTGCACCCAGAGGACTTGTCTTTATGCTTTCAGACTCTGCTGTCAGGTTAAACCTTTCTTTCACTCAGGTTTATCTTTGTTGCTTGTGTTCAGGTGAGCAGGCAAGTGCAAGTGAGCACGGGTGTGAATGCCCTGAGCTTTAGAAGCAGTAACCATTGTGCCAATATAGGAATGAAAATTGAGCTGTTTTGTTAAGCTCTTTCTTTCTCTTTTATTTCTATGCACAGTGTATTTATAAAGCAGCAATTGTAGAGTTTGCCATGAAAGGTGTGTGTTAGGGGCAGGTCTGTAGACTTCTGATGTTCTCAAGCCTAACTGGCATTGAAAGCACAAACTATGGAAATTGTATGCTATTATCCAAAAGCAATGTTTCCCAATTTGGCTTTTTAAAGAAAAATTTTTAGGCAAAACTCAAATTACATAAAACAGACGAAAGAAGAGCTGTCACTGGTGAGGTGCAGATGGTCGCTGCAGATCATAGCAGCCCAAGGCACTGGTTTACAGTGAAAGCCACCACTTTACCAGCATTTATCAGCCATTCTTTTATAGGTTTATTGTATTCAGCCTTTCTACTTGTTACCTTTTGTTTTTCAATATAAAATTATGAAACTCTTAATTAATGAAGTAGTCAAGTTGCATGTTGTGAACATTTCAAACTGACCTCAAAGGTGCATGGAATGTTGGTTCTTACCCTCAGACTTCTTTCCTGTCAACTACGATGTGGTGTTGGTTTAAAGAGATCCATCAGCCTTTGCTCAGAAATGAGACATTAAAAGAAATTTAAGTTATTTGCTTAGGTTTGGTTCATTTGAAAACTCAGAAAATGAAAATCTAGATTTTTACTTAATCCAACTAAATTTGGTTGATAACCTTTATTTCCATGGACTATTCAAACAAAAATGATGAAATGTTGTGTCCAAGAAAAACAAAATATTATTCATGAATAACCAGTGGTGTCTCTTACATTTAGCACTGCCTATTGTTTCTTGAAATACAATTGAATCAAAATTTATTTTTGTTTTATTTTGAATGATACTTATTCCTATAAGAAAGTAAGCTCCATTTTCTATTATTTCCCCAACCAGGGACCCAGATGGAAGGATGCTCTTAGATATTTTTGATGAAAACCTTCACCCTCTTTCGGTAATATTCTCCTCCTTGCATTTCATGAGATTGTTTAATTATTTCTCTCTTGGTCCTTTTGGGTGACCAGTCATCTGAAAATGTTTCCTTCTCCAGAAATCCGAAGTGCCACCAGATTATGACAAACACAACCCAGAGCAGAAGCAAATTTACCGGTTTGTTCGGACGCTGTTCAGTGCTGCTCAGCTGACCGCTGAATGTGCCATTGTCACTCTGGTGAGTGCCTTCAGGATGACCACACTTGTCCCCTCACCAGGTGGTCCTGGGCCCGTTCCTGTAGTTCACCGGAGTGGGGTGCAAGCAGGGAATCGTTACCAGGTGACCCTGGGGAAACTATGGTGCAAGCTTCAGTGTTGTCTTTTTTTCGGGGAGATAGAGTATGGATATCACAAAAGAGGGTGTGACATCTGTTTCACAGTCCTCACCTAAAGTCATTAGCAAAATCACATTCCAAATCAATAAATTCTGAAATGTTAAATGCAGGTAAGTAAAACAGTTGGGCTAAGGAGGAATGAGAAGGATCAAGGCCACCTGCTATTAATGTCCTGGTTTCCTGCTGTTGTTTCTCTACAAAGATTTTAATGACATTATAAGATGTGATAAATGTATGCATCCTGTATGAATACATGTATAGGAAGGAATATGTATATTGCTAGCTTCTGTTTTGTTATATTTGTGTACATTTTCTGTAAGATATTCAGAGACAACATGGAGGTAATCTGCATTTTAAGACTAAAGAGAAAAAATTAAAATGTATTCTTACTTAAATCCTTAAAACTTTATGGACTATTTATGTCAAATCTCATTTGGGAAATAGATTTAACAATGGAACCTGTTGTCACTGACTTTTTACATGTGTGTAACTCAGGTAAGAAATTAGTGTTGCCTGTGAATGAGCTACCTTGGAGATCAGAAAACCATTCCCTATTGTTTCTGAGAAGAGATTATTGTCTAATAGAAATTTTGTGTGACCTAAGGACTCTGTATTTCTGCCACACTAAGAGCTTTGTGCTCTCAGGCTAATTCAACAGCAAACCTGTTTGCTTGTTAATTCCATTCGTTCATCCGTTTGTTCATTCTGTCTCATTGAACTTGAAGCCTAAAGGGTAAAACAGACATTCGAGTAATCATTAGGTCTCATGTCTTAATTGACAAATGTATTGCCCAGCTTTGTTTCCCAAAAGGATTTCAAGTTCTTACAAAAACACACATCACGGTAACCGGGCTGAGATTTTTATGTAGGGAAATTGTGTTGAAAGGAAAAGAAGGTTAAGAAAACCAGATGAAGCCACAGATGAGACTAGCATTTTTCATTGTAACTACTGATGTCTTCACTTGTCCTACCAGGTAAGCTGGTGGTTTAGCAGGATGTTAGTTGGTTTTGGGGTCTTGCTGGGGTGAGCCTGGAGGGGAGCAGCTTTAGAGTCCTTCATGGTGGATGCGGCACTGCAGACCTATCTCCGGCTGCCACCGCTGCCTTAGCTGCAGTCAGCCTGCAGGCTGTGGTCCAAACAGTCAGTCAGATGCATTCCCAGGGCGAGACCCTTGTAGGATGACTCTTCCCTTCTCTTGTGTCCATTAGAGTTAGAAGCAGCCATTCAGGGCAGGTGTGGTCTAGAGTTGGCAGAGATGAACTAATCCCTGCATTTCTCCTGGGCGTGTGTTTGGCATCTTGGCATGCCGCCCAGCAGGAGGTGGGGAGGGACAGCAGTGAGTGCTGACTCTGCTGCCCACAAGGAGCAAGACTGCAGCCTGCTGTGCTAAGAGAGCTCACAGGACCTTCCAACACGCAGAACCTAGTTAACCCAAAGCAGGCATTGATTGCGTAGCTCAAAGTAGCAGTAACAAAGTATCACTAAGTATGTTTTTTTAGCATTGCAGGATATGCTAAAAACTCTGCTAATGATACTGACAAGTGAAGAAATTTAAAAAGTGCGTTAAGAACATTGAATCGCACCTTGCTGAGTTATGTTACCTTTTTACGTAAGGGCAATGATGAGGTGTGTGGAGGGCCATAGCATCTGATTGCCCCTCCGTGCAGCCTGTCCTTTCTCTCAGCAGTTACCCAACCTGGGAGACCCTTAGAACCAGGAACGGACATCCGTTGTAGGGTGGGGTACATGGATGACAAAAGTAAGCTCACCGCCTGTCTGAACTGGGAATCTTTGGTTGTGAGGATGTGAAACCCCCACCAAGAGGCCAAGGAAGAAGGAGATTTATTGTAAGGTCCTGGAGTGTTCCCATATATCCCTTGTCCTCTAGAACTGGGGCCCATTGGGGTCTGCAGCATTAATTTGCAGGTTGAATTTTACTGCTTCAGATCGGGCGTGGCAGGGAAGTAGCTGCTCCAACCCCAACTCTACCTTTCTCTTCCTTTTAAGGCCCCGCACCGGCTAACTCGATCTCTTGTGTTTAGTTAACATTTTGGACAGGGAAAGAATTTTGACTGGCTCAGTTCCTTTGCGGTCAGGTGTTCACCTGTACAACAATCAGTCATGGCCCGGATGTAATAGGAGCTTTGTTTTCTCATTATTTTGAGCCATTATTTTTCTCCCTTTGCACTCTCTGTTCAAAACCTGCAGTTGATAAAAAAATTTTTTTCTTTCTTTAATAATAAGGTAACCTTAGCTACTATAACTTTTTTACTTTATAAACTTTTTAATTTTTTAAAACTTTTAACGCTTAGCTTAAAACACAAACACATTTATGGCTGTACAAAAATATTTTCTTTTTTGTGTCCTTATTTATAAGCTTTTTTCCATTTTCTAATGTGGTTTATTTTTTTTAATTGAAACAATCAACTATACATATTTGTGGGGTACAGAGTTGACTATTACTTATGTACAATATGTGAAGATCAAATCAGAATAATTAGCATATTCATCATTACAAAATGTAATCTTTTTAAAAAATTTATGTTTTTTTTTTTTACTTTTTAAATGGAATTTCTCAGCTCCATTATAATCTTATGGGACCACTGTCACATTATGTGGTCCTTTGCTGACTGAAACATCATTATGCAGCACATGATTGACTGTATTGTGCAACCATCACCGCAGCCTAATTTCAGAATGTTTTCAACACCCCATAAAGATACCCCTTCTCCCCATCCTCTACCGCAGGCCCAGGCAACAGCTAATCTATTTCTTGTCTCTATGGATTTGCCTATTCTGGACATTTCATATAAGTGGAATCATGTTTGATCGTTTGTGACTGGCTTTTTTCACCTGCATAATGGTTTCCAAGTCCATCCATATTGTAGCCTATATTTCATTCTTTTTTATTGCCAAATAATATTCCATTGTATAATTATACTACATTTTTAAAATTCATCAGTTAATGGACATTTAGGTTGTTTCTACTTTTTAGCTATTATGAATAATGCTGCTGTTAACATTTGTGTATAAGTTTTTGTGTGGGCATGTTTTCATTTCTCATAGTATATATCTAGGAGTGGAATTGCTGGGTCATATGGTAACTCTCTGTTTAACTTTTTGAGGAACAGAGTGTTTTCCATAGAGGCTGTACCATTTTACATTCCCATTGGCAATGTTAAGAGATTTCCAATTTCTCCATATCACATACTCATCAACACTGTTATTGTTTTTCTTTTTTATTTTAACCACTCTAGTGGGTGTGAAGTGTTACTTTACTGTACTTTTGATTTGCATTTCCCTGATGATTAATGATTTTGATCATCTTTTCATTTTATTGGCCATTTGCAGGGGTTTTTTTTTTTTTTTAGTAATGTCTATTCAGATTCTTCGCCCATTTAAAAAAAATTTTTTTTTGTTTTGTTATTGAATTGTAAGAGTTCTTTATATATTCTCGATACAAATCCCTTGTCAGGTATGTGAATCACTAATATTTTCTCCTGTTCTCTGTGCTGTCCTTTCACTTTTGTAATGGAATCATTTCCAGCATAGGTTTTCATTTCATGAAGCCCAGTTATTTTTTTCTTTTGTTACTTGTGCTTTTGGTGTTTTAGCTAAGAAACCATTTCATAATCTATGTTCATGGTGATTTACCTCTATATTTTCCCTCAGGAGTTTTAATTTTAGCTTCTGCATTTAGGTCTGTCATCCATTATGAGCTAATTTTTGTGAGAGATCCAAATTCATTCTTTTGAATTTGGATGTCCAGTTGTCTCAGGATCATTTATTGAAGAGGGTATCCCTTTCCCAATTGGACTATCTTGACATCCTTGTCAAAAGTCACTTAACCATAAAGGCAAAGGTCTATTTCTGGATTTTCAATTTTATTCCATTGATCTATATGTACATTCTTTATTCAAGATGACACTGTCTTGATTACTGATTACCATAGATTTATGGTTGAAATCAGAAAGTATGAGTCTTTTTTGTTCTTCCCTTTCTATGTTGTTTTGGCTGTTCTGTGGTCCTTGCATTTCCTAATGAATTTTAGAATTAGCTTGTCAACTTCTGCTCCCTCCCTCCCCCAAATAAAAATAAACCAGCTGAGATTTTGATAGGGATTGCATTGAATATTTAAATCAATTTGGGGAGTATTGCAGTCTTAATAGTAAGTCTTCCAATCCATATGCATGGGGTGTCTTTCCATTTGTTTGTATTTTCTTTAATTCGTTTGATGATTCTGTAGATTTCAGTGTGCAAGGATTTCAGTGTACATGCCTTACACTTTTTTGTTAAATTTATTTCTTGATATTTAATCCTTTTCATGTTGTTATAAATGAAAATTTTTCAAATTTCATTTTTGGTGTTTTATTGATGGTGTATAGGAGTACAATTGATTTTTGTAGATTGATCTTATATCCTGCCACATTGCGGAATTTATTTATTGTTCTAATGGTTTTTAGTAGAGTCTTTGGAATATTATATATGCAAGATCCTGTTGTGCAAATAGAGTTAGCTGGATGCCTTTTATTTCTTTTTCTCACCTGGGTGCCCTGGTTACTACCTTCTGTACAGTGTTGACTAGAGGTGGCAAGAGGATACATCCTTGTCTTCTTATTGATCTTAGGGGGAAAGCTTTCAATTTTTCTCCATTAAATAAGATGTTAGCTGTGGTTTTTTTTAGAGATGAACTTTATCAGATTGAAGAAGTTCCCCTGTATTCCTAATATGTGGAGTGTTTTTATTTTGAAGGGGATTAGATTCTGTCAAATGCTTTTTAAAAAATTTACTGAGATTGATCATGTGGCTTTTGTCTTTTATTCTATAAATACGTTAAAGCACCCTTGAATTGCTGGGATAAATCCTACTTGGTTGTGGTGTGTGATTCCTTTTTATATGTTGTTGGACTCAGTTTGCTAGTATTTTGTTGAGGATTTTTGCATCTGTATTTGTAAGAAATATTGGTCTGTGGTTTTCTTGTGACATCTTTGGTTTTGATATCACAGTAACACTGGCCTTATAGATTGAGTTGGGAAGTATTCCTTCCACTTCTGTTTTTTTAAAGGTTTGTGAAGGTTTGGACATGGTTTAACTTTATTTGTTGTTTGCATCCATAAGCACGCTTTACACTGAGTTTTATTTGTTCGGATTAATCGTATGACCATGGTGGCTGGCACGAAATTTACCAATCCTAGATTAGCGTAACTTAGTCAAACTTTTGTTCATTGCTAAATTTTTATCACTGCTGTGTCCCATGGGGGTGTGGCTAGGCGAGGTGTCATGAGCTGCCTGGTTGGCATGCTTGAAGTCTACTCCTTTTGGTTGTTGTTGACTTAGAGGGTGTTTTCATTGGGAGTTCAGATGCTTGCATGTGTAACTTCACTAGTAACTAGTAAAAAGGCTAGGACCAAACCTATGTTTATGGAGTTTGGGTACTCATCCTGGTATTTTCAGTACCTAGCTTTGGTAGTTTAAGCTACATCAACTCTACTAATTTTCGGCTGGATGCTAAATTTTTGAATTTGGGTGCTATGTGAGTATTGGGAGGGAGGTTGAAAATCCTGATAAGAAAAAGGGTTGGGTTTCAGCCCATTAAGCCTAAATTTTGGGCAAAAATTAATTTGCTTTACTTGAGGGTTGGGCTGAAACCCATTTCTAGATGAGTTTATAATTAAATTGAGGGGCTTGTTTTGGTTGAGGTCTGTTGGGTTGGGGCGTTGCTGTGGGCATCTCCAGTTGATGGGTGGGTGTATCTCTTGTTTTTGGGGTTTGGCAGGAGGAAATAAAAACCCATAGTCTGCTAAGATTGGGGGGGGGGGTTGTGGACTTAACCAGGGCTAGTCACGTGGGTTGTGTGCACCTGGGTTGCATGCACCTTTCGTGTGTTATGTCCTACAGGCATGAATGAATTAGCACCTTATGGTTGGCATGTGAGAGGTAAACATTGATTCAAAGTCCAGCTACAGCGGATTTGACTGTGTCGAGGCCTCCCTAGGCCAATGCTGAGCCCCGGCACCCCCCCAACCAGTTATGTGTGATCATGGGCTGACTAGTCATTAGTTCATTGAGATGTCTTATTTAAGTGGAACGAGTGGATGATCTTAACGCCATGGCCCTGAAGTAAGAACCAGATGCCAGATATAGTTTCAGGCTAGAAACCCCCAAGGTTCATGGGTCCGGAGCAAGGAGAGGAACACTTCCTGAGTGGGTTGCTGGTTTCTCGAAGCTTGGTAGTCAAGCAACCAACGTTGGAGGGGATATGCATGTTGGCTAGACATGATTTGACTTGGATGTGCTACATTTGATCAAGGTATTAACGTTTGTTGTGAATACTCATGTTCGGGTCGGCTTCATGCCTGATAAACCACCCTGTGTCTTATGTATGGTAAACACTTATTTAAATGTTTGATACAATTTACCATGGTAGCCATCTTCACCAGGGTTTTTCTTTGTTGGAAGTTTTTATATTACCAATTCAATCTCTTTGCTTAGGTTATCTCTTCTTGAGTCTGCCTTGGTAGTTTGTGTCTTTCTAAGAATTTGCGTATTTCATCTAAGTTAATTCATTGGCAGACAGTTGTTCATAGTATTTATTCCCTTATGTGTCTTTGTATTTCTGTAGTCTGTTATGTCCACTCTTTGTTTCTGATTTCATTAATTTAAGTCTTCTCACTCTTTCTCTTGGTTGGTCTGGCTAAAGGTTTGCCAATTTTGTTGATTTTTCCAAAGAACTAACTTTTGTTTTCATTGATTTTTTTCTGTTTTCTTATTCTCTATTTTATTTATTTCCACTTTAATCTTTATTACTTCCTTCCTTCTACTTGCTTTCATTTTAGTTGGCTCTTTGTCTTCTAATTACCAAACATACAAGGTTAGGTTATTGTTTCGAGATCTTTCTTCTTTTTTAACACAGACATCTGCACTTAAGCGTTTCCCTCTAAGTTTTAGCTGCATTGCATTGCATAAATTTTTGATATATTGTGCTTTCATTTTCATACATGTATTTTTTTAAATAAGCCTTTTATTTTAGAAAAGTTTTAGATTTACAGAAAAATTGTGCAAATAGGACAGTTTCTGTCCAGTTTATTATTAACATCTCTAATGTTATATCATATTATATATTATATATCTATAATGTTATATCATATTATATAATGTGTAGTATTACCATCTTATAATAATGTGATATATTTGTTACAATTAATGAACTGATATTGATATGTTATTATTAATCCAAGTTCATTCATTATTTAGATTTCCTTAGTTTTATTCAGTGTCCTTTTTCTTTTCCTGGATCCCATCCTGGACATCACATTACATTTAGTTGTCATGTGCCCTTGGCTGTGATAGTTTGATCTCAGACTTGCCTTGTTTTTAATGATCTTGACAGTTTGGGGCATACTGTTAGGTGTTTCATAGAATGTCCTTCAATTGGGATTTGTCCCATGTTTTTCTCATGGACTTGGATTATATGTTTTATGAAAGAAAACCACAGTTAAAATACCATTTTCATCACATCATATTAAAGGTACATATGATTACCACAACTTTTATTTTATTTTATTTATTTTATTTTTTTTTATAGTTCAGTATTAACTTTTTTTTTTTTAAATTTTATTTTGTCGATATACATTTTGGCTGATTATTGCTCCCCATCACCAAAACCTCCCTCCCTTCTCCCTTTCCCCCTCCCCCCCAACAATGTCCTTTCTGTTTGCTTGTCGTATCAACTTCAAGTAATTGTGGTTGTTATATCTTCTTCCCGCCCCCCCGGGTTTTGTGTGTGTGTGTGTGAATTTATATATTAATTTTTAGCTCCCACCAATAAGTGAGAACATGTGGTATTTCTCTTTCTGTGCCTGACTTGTTTCACTTAATATAATTCTCTCGAGGTCCATCCATGTTGTTGCAAATGGCAATATTTCATTCGTTTTTATAGCTGAGTAGTATTCCATTGTGTAGATGTACCACATTTTCCGTATCCACTCATCTGATGATGGACATTTGGGCTGGTTCCAACTCTTGGCTATTGTAAAGAGTGCTGCGATGAACATTGGGGAACAGGTATGCCTTCGACTTGATGATTTCCATTCCTCTGAGTATATTCCCAACAGTGGGATAGCTGGGTCGTATGGTAGATCTATCTGCAATTGTTTGAGGAACCTCCATACCATTTTCCATAGAGGCTGCACCATTTTGCAGTCCCACCAACAATGTATGAGAGTTCCTTTTTCTCTGCAACCTCGCCAGCATTTATCGTTCATAGTCTTTTGGATTTTAGCCATCCTAACTGGGGTTAGATGGTATCTCAATGTGGTTTTGATTTGCATTTCCCGGATGCTGAGTGATGTTGAGCATTTTTTCATATGTCTGTTGGCCCTTTGTATATCTTCCTTAGAGAAATGCCTACTTAGCTCTTTTGCCCATTTTTTAATTGGGTTGCTTGTTTTTTTCTTGTAAAGTTGTTTGAGTTCCTTATATATTCTGGATATTAATCCTTTGTCAGATGTATATTTTGCAAATATTTTCTCCCACTCTGTTGGTTGTCTTTTAACTCTGTTAATTGTTTCTTTTGCTGTGCAGAAGCTTTTTAGTTTGATATAATCCCATTTGTTTATTTTTCCTTTGGTTGCCCCTGCTTTTGGGGTCGTATTCATGAAGTCTGTGTCCAGTCCTATTTCCTGAAGTGTTTCTCCTATGTTTTCTTTAAGAAGTTTTATTGTTTCAGGGTGTATATTTAAATCCTTAATCCATTTTGAGTTGATTTTAGTATACGGTGAGAGGTATGGATCTAGTTTCATTCTCCTGCATAAGGATATCCAGTTATCCCAGCACCATTTGCTGAAGAGGCAGTCCCTTCCCCAGTGAATAGGCTTGGTGCCTTTGTCAAAGATCAGATGGCAGTAAGTGTGTGGGTTGATTTCTGGATTCTCTATTCTATTCCATTGGTCAGTGTGTCTGTTTTTATGCCAGTACCATACTGTTTTGGTTATTATAGCTTTGTAGTATAGCTTAAAGTCAGGTAGTGTTATGCCTCCAGCTTTATTTTTTTTGCTCAGCATTGCTTTGGCTATGCGTGGTCTTTTATTGTTCCATATAAATGACTGGATAGTTTTTTCCATTTCTGAGAAAAATGTCTTTGGAATTTTGATGGGGATTGCATTGAATTTGTATATCACTTTGGGTAGTATGGACATTTTCACTATGTTGATTCTTCCAATCCAAGAGCATGGGATATCTTTCCATCTTCTTGTATCCTCTCTAATTTCTCTCAGCAGTGGTTTGTAGTTCTCATTATAGAGATTTTTCACCTCCTTGGTTAACTCAATTCCTAAGTATTTTATTTTTTTGGTGGCTATTGTAAATGAGCAGGCTTTCTTGATTTCTCGTTCTGCATGTTCACTATTGGAGAAAAGAAATGCTACTGATTTTTGTGTGTTGATTTTGTATCCTGCTACTGTGCTGAAATCATTTATCAATTCCAACAGTTTTTTTGTAGAGGTTTTAGGCTGTTCGATATATAGGATCATGTCATCTGCAAACAGGGACAGTTTGACTTCATCTTTTCCAATCTGGATGCCCTTTATTTCCTTCTCTTCTCTGATTGCTCTGGCTAGTACTTCCAACACTATGTTGAATAGGAGTGATTACCACAACTTTTAAACATTGATAGTAACCCTAATCACGTGGCCTAGATAGTGTTTGTCAGATTTCTTTACTATAAAGTTACTCTTTTTCTTCCCTTTCCATATTGTGCTTTTTGGAATAAAGTCACTATGTGCAGCTCACACTTAGGGAGTGGGGAGTTATGCTCCACCTCCTTAGATGGTATATTTCTTTTAACTAGAGAGAGTACTCGTTACATCAGCAGGTCAGGAATGAACATCATGTCCAGCTGAGTTGGGTCTCACCTGGGGTGGCCCTGCAGCGCCCGTCGTTGCTGCAGCCATCAGTGCCTGCCACTCAGCTTCTGGATTGCAGCCCCCAAAGGCCTTCCCTGAGGCTTGTGCTGTGATGTTGAAGTGACTGTGGAATCAATTGCTTCTAACCCTCAAAGACCCCTTTTTGGGTCACTTTAATAGTTTCTAAGGAATTCAAACACTGTTATTCAAATGGCATCTATTCAGTGATGAGTTCAAATATCTCCTTCAGTTGCTTCTCTAATTGCTAGCAAATAAGAGGAGGTGATGGAGTCTCAAATGATCTAAATTCGGTGATAGGGAGTCTAAGAATTGCCATGGTCATGCCAGTTCAAAAGCAGGTATGGGCAGGAGATTCAGTTATCCAAAATTCAGAAGAGTCTAAGGCAATGATTTTAATATTTTTTGACTCAGCTCAAAGTAAAAAATACAAATTATGTCAATTTCAATGCATGTACCCCTTCCCAAGATTTCACAAACTAATATTTCAACTTACTAGATCTAAGGCTTTTTTTTTTTTTTTTTAACTCTTTTCCATCTATTTCATTTTTTTGCAGATGCTCTTCATAATGCTGTATACTTGTTTAAGAACCCACAAATAGGGTGCAACATGCAATTTGTAAAATACTGTGTATATTAGGGGTTCCCCAAGACCAGGCCAGGTTTGACGATTCACTAGGTGGACTCAAAAGACTCCTCATATCGTCATACAGCTATGACTTACAACAGTGGCAGGATACAAAACAAAATTAGCAAAGACGGAGGGGGAATGGGGCAAAGTCTGGAGCAAAGCAGTGCACGCTTCCAAGGGTCCTCTCCCAATGGAGCCATATGGGACACACTTGATCCCCCAGTAATGAGTTGTGACAATACTTGTAAAATGTAGTCTACCAGCAAAGCCCATTAGAGACTCAGCACCCAAGGTTTTTATTGAGGGTTGGTCACATAGACATCCTCTGCTTAGCACATACCAGAATTCCAGACTCCAGAAGGAAAGCAGGTTCAGCATAAACCACGCTGTTTGTACCAACAGTTTAGGCACAGTGAGCCACTCAGCTGTTCTAGGAATGTGGGGTACCTTCCTGAAATCCAAGTTTCCAGATGTCACCCAAGAGTCAGCTTTGGAAACAGGTCTTTTCTAACAATAGCAGTCTCAGGCCTGCTGTGTTTACTCTTTTCTGCACACTGTGCTGATCTGTTCTTTCTCTTCTGCTGATACCTCTTTAGGTAGATGACTAGAACCATTTCCTGGGCTGCAAAGGCCTGCTCTTATAGGGCACAGGGAAGACAGAGTTGTTCCTGGTGGCAAATGCTAAGTATATGTTAATGCATGTGTGTATGCGTGTACACTCAGTAATGCCTGAAATTTACTTAGTGGCCAGTCCTTGCCATGTAGAAATGTGGAGCTGGGGTCTTCCAGTATTCAAAGAGAAACTGGAAGCCCAGACTTACTTATGAGAGTTCCCAATTGTTTAACGTTAGCTCAGATTTTTGAAAAGAGTCGTCAAGCCAAATAAAATCTGTCTGTGAGCTACATCCAGCCTGTGGATTGCCAGTTTGCTTTTGGCAATAGGTAGCCGTCAAAGGTTTTAAGACAGGTATATTAGTTTACTAGGGCTGCCATAACAAAATATCACAAACTGCGTGGCTTAAAAAAGAGAAATTTGTCTCACAGTTCTTAGGGCCGGATGTCCAAAATGAAGGTGCTGGCAGAATTGGTTCCTTCTGAGGGCTGTATGGGAAAGATCTGTCCCAGGCCTCTCTCTTTGGCTTGCAGATGCCACATTCATGCTCATGCATGTTCCGTATGCATGTCTGTCGCCAAATTTCCCCTGTATGTTAGGAACCCAATCATATTGGATTAGGATCCTCCTTAACATTTTAACTTGATTACTTCTGGAAAGACCCTGTCTCCAAATAAGGTCACATTCTGAGGTACCAGGGATTAGGACTTTAACATGAATTTTGAGGGGACACAGTTCAACCCATAACAACAGGATATTGACAGAATCATGCATGTATTTTATGAAGATTTCTCCAGAGACACTAGTAAATAGGTTATTGCAGTTGTTTAGGTTTTAAAGACTGTATATTATATTAATTTATTAACTTATATTTATAATATAAATGTATACTTTAGGCTACTGGAAAATCTTATAGCATCAGGTACTAAAAGAGTCCAAATGTAAAAGATACAGAAATTTTATAAACAGAAAATTTAAATTCTTTCTTTCTTTTTTTTTGCTACAGAAGTGGCAATCATAGAGCATTGTTTAATGCTGGGAGTTTGAGTGGCCATCCCCATACCCTGAAATAGTACATTTATGAGAGAGCTGTCTATAATTGAGGTATGATTGGGAATGGAATGAAGCTACCAACTCTTCTCACAGTCTTGGCCTTAACCTTATTGCAACATGCTCTAATCAGCTAAACCAAACAGCTATAATAGGATTAAAACTCAGAAGGAATCGTACCTTGTAAGGATTCAAATAATTAATTAGCTTAGCATTACTCTTTAAAATGGGTTTGGAATAATTTCAGCATCATTGGGATTTTGTTTACATATATCCTTAATGTTGTGAGTTTGCATTTGATTTTTCCCCAAATGCCTTTGAACAGTTTTGTTATATGCTATCAACTGCATACTCTTTGTAGCTCTATAATTGCTCATTAACCTGTGTTTTCTAGAGAGACTCTTTAGGAAGTCCCTACGAATTTAAATCTGAAAATTTAATTGAGTAAGAGTGTTCTGTTAGCTATGGTCTAGGGATACTGTTTACAAAAATCAATTGTATATTATTTTACTTGACAGAGAATTAAAATTCCCAAGTGAGAGTTTACTAAAGAAATTGCAACTGACCCTTGAATACAGCTTTACTGGCAGGTTCTGCTAAATTACATGCCATTAAGTAGAGCTTATTATGAATGTCTCATCTCCCAACATAACAACTGCTCTCCCTCACTTATGGGGTGTACTGTAATATCTAATTCCTTCAGTTAGCCCTAGTGGAACATCACATGTGGTAGATGACTGTTGGGTTTTTTCCCAAACATTATCTTAAATATTATCTGGTGTATTTATTAATATCTATCAAATGAGGTAATTTAAGTAAGTTGGAAGAAAATTGAGTAGCCGCCTTTTTTGCACTGAGCAAGTGAGAATCGATTTCAATGGAGAGCTTGGAGAGTTTGGATAGTTCATATATATATAAAGGAATAGAGTCTTGAGGATCTGGATGAAGATTGCCTCACAGCCTCCTTTTTCTATTGATCTAAAGATCTGGGGCTGGCCGGTCAACTCAGTTGGTTAGACTATGGTGCTGATGACACCAAGGTCCAGAGTTCAATGCCTGTACCAATGAGCTGTCGAAATAAATAAATAAACAAACAAATAAATAAATATCTGGTGACTTACGTTCATCCTCAGTTTTCTGCTCTCAGTATAATTTTATTGTACATTTTTTGATTCTCTCCTTGGTAGAGAATGAGAAGAGTTCATTATCAGTCTTTGTAAAATATGCAATCTAGGGTTCCAAGGTCAGTGCCCAGCTGAAATTCTGCTTGGCTTACCCAGATTTTTCTCTGGAGAGTTACAGTTTTCACACAAATAAAAATCATGATCTAAAACATTAGTTTACTCTTTCTGCTCAAATTTAATATAATAAGTGCCATTAAAAATGACAATCTCTAAAAATTGATAAGGTTATTGTGCTCTGTTAAGTGATCTATTTTTTTTCACCAATAGTTGTCACAACCAAATGCTATCATTGCTCCATAAAAGATATATGGAAACTGCCACAAAGGTCCTTATAGTGCAATTAGAATACATGTTTCATGACTTCTGGGCCTTATTTGAAGGTCTTTTTGACTTTGCGTGCTTGGCACAGCAGAGTGGACTCTTTCTAACCTGGAGCTGCTGCCTCCAGGTAGACTTTCATCATTCACCACTGCACCTGTCTCACAAACCCAGGACTCAGTTTCACCTTTAATTCACTCCACCTTTGTCAATGCAGTTTTCTTTCCTGATGCCATTATTTGTGGTGATCTTACTAGCAGAATACCCATTACACTCCTGCTGAATTTCCCTTGCATAGAAATCTACCCACTTGTAGCCGTATTCCAAGAGCCTGCTGTGGGCTCCCAGGTAGATGTTGTCATTTGTTCATACCTGCGGGATCATGTGTCCGGTAAGCAAGCATGCAGGGGGTAGCATTCTGTCCTAGCACTGTGCTAGGTGCTGCACACAGTGGGAGTGAGATGAGGTCCTAGTCATGAGGGACTTATGGTTTACTAAGCGGAGAGACAAAAAAGAGGACAGTTAAACTATACTGAGATAAATACAGCATTGGGGGCAAGTGGGAGGGTCACCCGAACTAATTTGGGGGAAGACAAGGTAGATTTTCCCCTATAACCGTTCCCCGTTGTTTTACTTATCAGTAAACTTAGGATCTCTTATCCCAGCTTATTGGCTATTCTATCTTTGGGATTTGAAATATATTAGTACTTTCTTCTCATGATTTTTAATTTGTCTTCAGTGCAGTGGCTCTGATCCATACCGGGAAACATCTGATGTCTGAGATTAGCCATAAGAATCTAGGTTTTTAAGATTTTAAAAATTGCTTTTTCATTAATAAAGCACTGAAAACAGAACAATAATCTTTCTAAGCAAAAGAACCATTAGTCTTATATTTATTCATTCAGCAGACAATTGAATGCCAACCTCACATCTTGGCAAAGCCCCTATTTCAATTGAAGAGGCAGACAAGATTCACACACACCCATACCCATACCCATACCCACACCCACACCCACACCCACATGCACACACTTCTCTAGGTCTTCACCACTTGCACCTGTTTTACAGACAGATAACAGGCTGGTGTAGACTGGCAAAATAAGCCATAAGGAAGCTTCTAGCTGCTTTGGGGGTAACATATAATTCTCTCACTCTGTCTGTGGTTTAGGGACCAGGGGAATTAGTTCTTCTGTGGAGGAACTGGCCAAGCCATGTAACCCTGGCTCTCCGATGGTTTTTCCTAATCTACCCAGAGATTTTCCTTCCTCCCCTTTGCCCCTCCCTGTCTCTCTCTCCTCTCCCCACCCTTTCTTCCCTCTCCCCCGAACTCCCCCCACCACTCCCCCCTTAGTTCCTCACCCCTGCTGCCCCCCGCCCTCTCCTGTCTACCCACATAGTCGCTGCCTGCCATGTCTTTGCTTCTTTATTTTACTTTTTATTGTGAAAGAGACCACTCAATTTCCTTCTCATATGCCCTGTATAATACTGTAAGCCTAATTCAGGTACTTCCAAACACATAGCTTTGCCTTGTAAATGCCTCTCCAAACTATTACAAGACTCAACAAAAGCAGAGCATACCAGATTTTCTTTCTCACCTCTTTTACTACCCTTCATCTTGTCTCCAGCCCTTAAAATGTGAGGGGACCTCAAGTCTGAGGCCGGGCCCCTTCTCTTCTCAGTCTTTAAGCCCTCTCCGCAGGTCATCGGATTCATGCACAGGGCTTGATTCTGTTAGTATGTTACAGACTCTCAAATTTATATCTCAGTGCTGTTTTCTTTGAGCTCAAGACCAGCAAGTTCACTGACTACATGGCATTTTCTGGGACATCTCAGACAGAAAACATCCAGAGTCAGATTTGGGATCATCTCCCACCAGACTTTTCTGCCCTGGTGTGTCCTGTCTTTGAGGACAGTGCCCATCAAGCTGCACAAGCCAAAGCCAAGGGGTGTTCCAAAGCAGTCCACCTTCTGTGGTTGTTGGGGTCACCACCTGCAGATCTCTGGAATACACCTCTGCTCTCCACTGTCATGTCCACAGTTCCAGGGCTGGTCCTCTGTTCGCACTGTTTCAGGAATCTCCTGGTGGCCTCTTCCATCAGCTGTGCCCCTTTCCAGCCCCTCCTGTGTCCACAGCAGTTAGCTCAGAACTGGCACATAGCGAGTGTTCAGTATTTAGACAGTGAATGATGAGCTGAGCTCACTTGTTTGTACACACCTCTCATTTATCCATTCTCATCTTGTGGTCTGTTTGTTGTGTAATTATTAGTTTACTTCCTGGCAGTATCCTGTACTTCTGCCTATACGTTCATGTCATTTAAGAGACCTCGCCCAATCAATGTTAATTACCCTCTTTCTCAAGAACTTCCTAAGTTCAGCCTCCTCCCCAGAACCCCTAATGAATTCTTTCTTTTTTTTTTAACCTTTCCCATCCCATTTATAAATGTTGGTATTATGCAACGGAAAACGATCTGCATTTTATTTGTGTATGTAACATTTTCCTTTTCACATGTGCCTTTTTTTTTTTTTGCATTTTGCAGTATTTAAGACTTTACAGACATCATGTACTGTGAATAATTACAACACTGTAGATTTCATCTGTTTTAGAAAGCAATATCTTTAAAAAGTATGGATGATGTCTGTTTAATTTTGGTTATTTCTGATTCAGTAGTTCCACTTTGCAAATGTATTTGATAAAAACTATTGAAAAAAATCATTCCATGATTCAGAGAAGTGTATAACAAACTAATAAGTAAATTTTTACTATAAGAAATTGTTAAAGGCATTCTTACCTCATGACCCAACTTAAGTGATGGACATTGTGGGTATTTCTGATGTTTGTCTTCAAACTAAATTCTGCTAATTTAGAAATTTTATATTATTTGGTTTCATTTTTCAACTTTAACTAGAATGATTTCATTGTACCTATTTAAAAATAGGTGTATAAAATCAAAATCACAATGAGATACCACTTCATACTTATTAGGATGACTATTATAGAAAAAAAAGTATTGGGGAAACTGTGGAGACATTGGAAGCCTTGTGGATTACTGAAATGTTAAATAGTGTAGCCACTGTGGAAAACAGAATGGAGCTCCTCAAAAAATTATAGAATTATCATTTGATTCAGCAATTCCACTTCTGAGCATGTACCCAAAAGAGTCAGAAGCAGGGATTCAGATGTTTTACACCAGTGTTGATAGCTGCATTATTCATGATCACCAAAAGGAGGAAACAACTCACATGTCCATTGATGAATGAATGAATTGACAAAGTGGGGTATATGCATACAATGGAATATTATTCAGCCTTAAAAAGGAAGGAAATTCTGACCCATGCTACAACATGGATGAACCTTGAGGACAGTGAGCTTGGTGAAATAAGCCAGACACAAAAGGGCAAATATTGTATGATTCTACCAATATGATGAACCTAAAATAGTCAAATTCATAGAGACAAAAAGTAGAAGTGTGGTTGCCAGGGGCTGGGGAATAGGAAGAATGGGGGGTTATTATTTAATGTGCGCAGAGTTTCAGTTTGAGATGATGAAAAAGTTCTGGGGGTGGACGGCGGTGATGATTACACAACACTGTGAATGTCCTTAATGCCACTGAGCTGTACATTTGAAAATGATTAAATGGTAAACTTGATGTTGTGTACTCATATATTTTAGCACAATAATAAAAAAATTGGTTTATCAACAGCTGCATGTAAATCTACAATTATCTCAATAAAATTTTAATAAAAAAAAACTTAGACCAAAAAAATAGGTTTGTTCCCTTCACATTCTTTGTTCTCTTTGTTGGAATATTTGTTGAATTTGTGTTGATATCATAGTTGATAGAGTGAGAAATTAACCTGCAATTTGTTCCTGTCTCAGAGGCTTTTTAAGAGCCAGGTATATCCATGCTGTCCAATTACGGGGTGTGACCTTTGGCCTGTTTTTCATCAGACTCACTGAGCCTTTTGGCCTTTTAAAAATAAATATGATGAAGGAATAAATCCCTGTTTAAAGGCTGGTGAAATGGGATAAAACAATTTTAGAATTTCTATACGTATGCTAGGGTGTAGGAGAAAACAACTCAGTCATTTAGCTCTGGCATTGTCGTGTCTTCCCAGGTATACCTTGAAAGACTTCTAACGTATGCAGAGATAGATATCTGTCCGGCCAACTGGAAGCGAATTGTTTTAGGGGCGATCCTGCTGGCCTCCAAGGTGTGGGACGACCAGGCCGTGTGGAATGTGGATTACTGCCAGATCCTGAAAGACATCACGGTGGAGGACATGTGAGTTGGGGGACAGCATTCAGTGTCTCAGCGAGAATATTTGAAAGGAAACCACATCCCTTTTTGAATGGTCGATACAGAATTGAATGAATGAATTAGACTGAGTGTCTGTTGTGAGCTGGTCCAACAGGGACACAGTTGTGAAATGTTACATGTGAAAACCTGTATTTCTCCTCATTGTGGATCATGAACAGGTACTGGTAACCCTTTAAGGTTTTGTGAAACTATATTATAGGCAGACATTCTTTTCCTTTAATTGGAAGGGTGTGGACCAGTGCTGATACCAGTCTGTATTTGGGCTCTGTATCTCACTGCTGACTGATAAGAGTTAATGCTCCACACAGTGCTTTGTGGGCAACATGCTTACAAAAAAGCAGAACTAAAATATTATCTGTTTCTGTTTAGTTTCAGAAAGAAAATTTTCACCGCTTTATAATATTTTGTAAGTTCATTTGCTTAAAATCAGCATCATGTCCCTTCGCCTGTCCTGCGCCGTTGCCATCAGGGCTGCATGCTCCCCAGCTCGGTGGAAGTGGCATATAAACCTTGGGGTGGGGCCGAGAGCGTCACAGCACTCAGGGCAGTGTTAGGATTCCTCTGATGGTTCGATCCCCAGATTCAGGGGAGGATTCTTAGTAGGAGACCTGCAGACTACTGTCTGGGATCTCTGGGGTATGGGAATGCAGGAAATGTATTCAGAGCCTCTTGGGAAGAAGGAGTTGTAGAAAACACCCAATCAGGATGGCACTTCCTCATGGTTTATAGCCATTTCTGACACTATACTTGCTGAAGTTTTTCTCATATTTTTTGTTTGGCCTGGTTCTACAAGCCTCCATGAGGAGGCTTTAGGCTGGAGGAGGCTACCAGCTGTGTCCCAGTCCACATCCATGTCTCTCCACCTAGTGATCCTGGGGTGTAGGATCCTGGGCTGCAGGTACATGAGCATGTTGGTTCCAGATCCTCACCGGTCTAGGGTCCTCCTTGCCTCTGGATGCTGGTAAGAAATTTTGGCCTGTTGTCTTTATTAGGGGTTATTCTTTCATCAGCTTCCTGATGTCCTTCGACACTGAATTGCACGCGATGGGAATGGCTTCCTGGTTTTCCCTTCCCATTTGTGTAAATTAGGTGACATACGGCCAGTGACTTGGTGTGGTAGTGGCGCTCAGGTTCTGTAAGAGCATGCAGAGGTCCCTCACTGTGTCTATATCCATGTATAGGCAAAAGAAAATACCTGCTGAAGTCAGACTTAGGTCTTAAACCTTCTTATCATTTATATCCCAGCTATTTCTGAAAGGAAGTAAGATACAAGTGCAAATTTCAGATTCCACAGAAGCATTACAACAAAAGAGAACAGGGAAAAATGAAGAGTGCAGAGCATCCGAGGTGGGGCGGAGATTCCTTTTGCACTCATCCTTAATCCACCAGGTTTAATTTGCCAAAGTGCCAGCAAAACTGAATTTTCATGTAAACTTAGGATCAAGAGAAAATCTGAGTAGCTTGTTTAAAACGTTGAGGAAATATTTATAAAATATCTATCAGTAGTCACCCATTGTCCAGTTCATGAATATTTCAATGTGATACTCTCAGCAAACCCTAACATACAGACTTCTTATTTCCACTTTACAGATCTGCAGTCCTGTGGCCTAGAGAAGTTAAATAATGCTCCAACAAAATAACCAAGTGGGGAAGTTTCTCCCTAGCTGATTAAGAAGGGTGAACCTTTCCTTATGTAGTGACCATTTCTTATACAGTGCTCAGATGGGGAAACAGCAGAAATGGTGTGTACTGGTCCCCAGGCTGTCCATGAGGATGCTTTAACTAAATGCCTGAAATATTCATTTTTTAATTTGTCATTCTCTCCTTAAATGAAAAAGTGAGAGGGCAAAAATAACAGGCAATTTGGAATTCCAGCTACTGAGGTTCAACTTATTGAAGGTTTAAATTATCAAGTTAGGAAAAACCAGTTACCAGAAATATTTATGATAGCAGTAACAATGATAATCATGACAACAACAATCATAACAATAATAATAGTGGCAGCTGTCATTTATTGAGCACTTCCTAGCCCAGAAGGAACATTTTGTGTGTTAATTCATTTCTCACTGTTATCGGTGAGGTAGTACTACTTTTATTCCCATGGTACAGATAAAAGCGAGGTGGTGAGAAGTCAAGTAAGATGCCCAGAGCACTTGACTAGTGACACAGCTGGAATTTATGTTTCTTTTCTTCTTAGCAATTGAAGCTAATAAAATTGCTGCCTTTATTTAATATTTAATAAAAAAGGGCACCTATTTAAGTTAGAAAATTTGGCCAAAGTTCATTGGAGCTGAAATTCAATTTAATATCAAGAATTATTTGGATGATGATATATTTGTTTTGTTTTGGTGGCTGGCTGGTATGGGAATCCAAACCCTTGACCTTGGTGATGTCAGCACCACCATGCTTCAACCAGCTGAGCTAACTGGCTGGCCCTGATGATGATATTTTTAATATTTGTTCTTTCAGTGAACAGTCAATACCTAAAGCAATTATACATTGTAATGAAGTTGGATTTTTTTTTCAAGTGCAAAATAATAGTAGTAAATGTTTGATTGAATGAAACTGCTTCTTAACTCATTAATATTTGGAAAGAACCATCACTAGGGTGACTGTAATAGTAGTCAGTATTCATGCAAAAATTCTATTCCATACTTTGTTCAAAGAAAATTGATAATTTGGGGGGCCTGCTTTTCATCCTGTTTTGAAAGCCATTGATGACCAGGCCACCCCACTGTCATGTGAGCCAATGGCTGAGCCTTAGCAAATGGTACAGCTTTTGATGAATGCCTCCAGATGCCTGTGGCTGGGCAGAGGAAGAACAGAAAGAAGAGCTTTCGCTCTGGAAAGGTCAGATTGTAAATAGTTTTCCTGAAGAAACTCTGGAGTAATGCCCTGCTCCCTAGCCATGTGTGAGGCTTGTGAACAGGTCATCAGTGAGATGCAGCTTGGGGTGTGGTGGTGGCTGGCTGTGCCCCTCCCCTTCCCCTTCAGAGCTCTGGAGACTGGAGCCCTGGGACAGGCCCAGTGGTAACTCAGACCACAAGACTGAGTTCTTGCGTGTTCCGATTCTTGCATGTTAATTCTCCCATTTGTTTTGAGAGCCATTGTTATTCATTTAGAACATACTGTTTGATCTGTGGTGATAAGTATTAAGATACTATAACAGCCTGTATATTCTCCTATGAAAAATTGATCAAATAGTTGCATATGTGGAAATCTGGGAAGGAATGTACAAGTTTTCCCCTTGCCAAAAGGTAGAAGGAAGCAGAAGGATCCTTTCCAGGAGGGAATATTAGCTGCCAGGCTGTTCTTGCACTATATGAGGGTACTTCAGAAAGTTCATGGAAAAAGTAGAATTAAATCTTTCTGTGAACTTTTTGAAGTACCCTCGTATGTTTATAATTCCTGATTGTACAAAGATATTCAGAGCAGTTGTGTCTCCATACCTGTTTGGAAGTGCAAGCCAGGTATAAACACAACAGCAGAGATCTTCACACATTTTGGCTTGTTCATCCCTAGAAGAATTTTGAAAAATTTTATATCCCCACTACATTTTTAAGTAGACATTAAACATTTTTCATCGTAAGTTGCAGTCACTGCAAAGGATGTCATTTGCAGTATATTTTAAGTCATAGTAGTTTAAAGTTAAAAGTATGTATAGGAGATTGAATACCATAGCAACATGCTACCCACCACTATTTATTTTCTTAGAGTTGAAAATTTTATAGTTTCTGTTTTTTTTTTGAACTCATTATTTCCATTCCAGTTTCCTCCCACATTAGTTTATTCCTCAGAATTCTCTGTAACGAAAATGTGCATGTAAGTTAAAACTGCAGTGCTGTTTTCTAGACTATAAAGTTCTTACTTACTAAAAACATCTTTAGGTCTGAGTTATCATCAGTACATAACTGGTCAAAACAATGTAAGCATATTACAAATTTTGACAAAGATTAAAAAATATAAAAAGTAAAATCTTATGGAAAATATCCCTCTTAATGAGATCAGTAGTTGTTTTTTTCTATTAGTTCATATTTTCATTTATGATTATTGTTGATAGAATGAAACAAAGTTTAGTGTCAGTTTCATTTCCATTTTTCTTTAACACGAGAGCTGAGAGAACGTGTTTATATAACTAGATGAAATTGCAAGGACCTTTGTTATAACAGTGTCACTCAAGTCTTTAAATGCTTTTTTTTTTTTTTTTTTCGTGACCAGCACTCAGCCAGTGAGTGCACTGGTCAGTCCTATATAGGATCCGAACCCGCGGCGGGAGCGTCGCCGCGCTGCCAGCGCAGCACTCTACCAAGTGCGCCACGGGCTCGGCCCTTTAAATGCTTTTTGGATTATGTACTAAAGTCACATAAGTCACCTATTAGTAAAGATTATTTAAATGAGCCTATCAACCCCTCCTTCAGTTTGTTGAAAGCAAAAGTTGGAAGCCATCTAATATATTAGCCTGTGATTAGAGTCATTCTCTTTCTCAACACCAAATATTGGAATAGCTCCTTTACTTGGCTCCTCACAGGTTTTCCCCCTTGGGACAGTGAACTTTAGTATAGGTGGTTCAGCACCTGCCTTTCCCTCCCAGAGCAGGAGAAGAGTGACTGGGAAAGAAGCAGCTGAAATAAGAACCTGCATACTCAGATGTGTTCTCCAGCAAGTCAGTATTAGGAGAGAGAAATGAAAGTTACAGATCTAGAACTCTGTTCTCTAATGCTGTTGTATTCCTAAGCATGCTTGGAGAGTCTTTTTATACCATAAGTGAATGCATATCCCAGCATAAAGACCGGTGTGCCACTGAGCCCTGTAATAGATACCCAGTGTTATGGGCTGAATTGTGTCCCCTAAAATTCATATGTTGATGCTCTAACCCCCAGTACCTCAGAATGTAACCGTATTTGTAGATGAGGTCATTAAAGAAGGAAGTAAGTAAAAATGGGGTCGTTAGGGTGGGCCTTAATCAAATCTGTCTGATACCCTCATAAGGAGAGGAGATTAGGGCACAGACAGAAAGATGACCATGTGAGGACACAGGGGAGGTGGCCATCTGCAAGCCAAGTACAGAGGTCTCAGAAGAAACCAACCCTGCTGACACCTTTATCTTTGACTTCTGGCCTCCAGAATTATGAGAAAATAAATTCCTACTGTTTAAGCCACCCAGTCTGGCAGCCCTAGCAGATCAATACAGATTTTGGTACTGGAAAGTAGGGTGTTGCTGTAACACATACCTAAAAATGTGGAAGTGGCTTTGGAACTGGGCAATGGGTAGAGACTGGGAGACTTTTGAGGAACATGTTTTAAAAAATCATAGATTACCTTGAAGAGTGTATTAGTCTGTTTCTGTTGCTTATAACAAAATACCTGGAACTAGGTGATTTGTAAGAAAACAAAATTTATTCCTTATAATTTCGAAGGCTGGGAAGTCCAAAGTCCAGGGAACACATCTGGTGAGAGTCTTGGTGGTGGCAGCAGTGACCGAGGGGTCTCACATGGCAGAAAATGGCAGAGCAGAGAGAGACTAACTTCTCACGTGCTCTTCTTTTAAAGCCCTCAGAACCACGTCCCTGACCACTGTTATTAATCCATTCACTATGGCATGGTCCTACAATCTAATCACCTTTTCAAGGCCCCACCTTTTAATTACCATAATAGGATTTCCTACCCTCAACAGTTACAGTGGGAATTAAGATTCTAATATATGAACTTTGGGGACACAATTCAATCAATCCACAGCAAAGAAGTTTTTGGTAGGAATATGGATGTTAAAGGCAATTCTGAGAGAGCACAGAAAGAAAAGAGGCAAACTATAGAGAAAGCTTCTATCATCTTAGAGATATCCATACATGCATTATCATGAACAGAATGTTGCTAGAAATATGAATGTTAAAGGTGCTTCTGGTGAGGTCTCAGACAGAAATGAGGAAGACATTATTGGAAACTGCCAGAAAGGTGATCCTTGTTACCAGGTGGCAAAGAACTTGACCAAGTTGTGATTTAGTGTTTTGTGGAAAGTAGAATGTTTAAGTACATTAGTACCCCCTTATGTGTAGTTTTGCTTTCTATGGTTTCAGTTACCTGCTATCAGCCACAGTCTGGAAACAGGTGAGTATGGTACAAGAATATAGTTAGAGAGGCCACAGTCACATAACTTTTATAACAGTATATTGTTGTAATTGTTCTATTTTATTATTAGATATTTTTGTTAATCTCTCACTGTACCTAATTTATAAATTAAATTTTTTTGTAGTATGTATGTATAGGAAAAAAGATAGTATTTGTAGGTTTCGGTACTACTGTGGTTTCAGGCATCCCCTGGGGATCTTAGAATGTATCCCTGGCAGATAAGGGGAACTACTGTAATGAACTTGGATATTTAGCTGAGGAGATTTCTAAGAAAAGTGTTGAAGGCACTGCCTGGTTCTCCTTGCTGCTTATAGTAAAATGTGAGAGGAGAGAGATTAATTGAAGAAGGAATTATTAAGTAAGAAGGAACCAAATCTTCAAGTTGAAGATTTAGAAAATCTCTATTTTCTAGTCATAGCCTACCCATGTTGCAAAAAATGAGAAAGTATGCTATGAAGAGAACACTGACAGTATTTGCTAAATAGATGATAGGCATAACTCTTGGATCCAATTAGCATCTCAGCAGAAGTGCTGCCAGCTTAGACTGAAGGGCACAGAGACAGGACAAAATGAAGTAAGGCTGTCAGACTTCTGGGAATCTACAGGCTAGGCCAGTAGAGCTATCTGGCTCTGACCTGGGTTATCCTTCAAGAAAAGGGAAGAATGATCCTGAAGGTGGATCAGAGGTCAGCAGAGCTATCACTGCCACCATAGGCCCAGCAGGCACAGTCCCCAAGGACAGGGCTATCTCCTCCTTGGCTCCCAGTGGGCCAGATGATAGAGCGTCAGCCAGATGATTTATTCTCAAGCCTTGAAATGTGATGGAATTTGTGTTGCTAGATTTCACACTTGAGACCTGTGACTTCTTTCTTCCTTCTGATTTCTCCCTTTTGGAAAGGGAATGTGCTATGCCTGTCCCAATTTGTATTTTAGTAGCAGATAACTTCTCTGGATTCACAGGCTCATAGCTGGAGGGGGATTTTGTCTCAGAATGAATCATACCTCTAGTTTCATTCATACCTGACTTAGATGATATCTAGATGACATTTTGGATTTGGAGTTGATGCTGGAATGGGTTAAGACTTTGGGGTTGTTGGGATGAGGTGAATGTATTTTGCATGGGAGATGGACATGAATTTTATAGTGTTTGAAGGCAGACTAATGAGGCTGAATTATGTCCCCCCAAATTCATATGTAAAGTTTTAACCCCCAGAACCTCAGAATGTAACCACATTTGAAGATAAGGTCTTTAAAGAGGCAATTAAGTTAAAATGGGGTTATTAAAATGGGCCCTAATCCCATACGATTGGTGTCCTAGAAGAACAGGTGGTTGGGACAAAGACCACACACAGAGGGAGGACCACATAAGACACAGGGAAGAGGTGGCCTAGGAGGGAGACCTCAGACTTCCAGCCTCCTGACTATGAGAAAATTAATTTCTGTTGTTTAAGTCTCCTAGTCTGTGACATTTTGTTATAGCACCGCTAGCAAACTAATAGAACCTGTAAACTTTATTGAAAGAAGAAATGAAATCCATTGCATTCTAGCAGCTATTCAGGATGTGCATGGTGCTGAACCAAGCTTGTGGAGATAGAAGCATCAACACAGAATCATACATTTACTGTTAGATTTTTTTTTTTTTTAATGAATGCTTAATTCAGTCTTTTCCAGCATAATTCTGTGAGTCCCCAAGAATCAGTGGAATTAGACAGCACTCAGCTGAATGGCTGAGGAAAAACAGTGACTCCCAGATACCCCTTTATGGGGAGCAGGAGCCGTATGGGGGCATCACTGGAAGCTGGGAGCTCTGGGCTAAGGTGAAGATGAGCAGGAGGCAGTGGTGTCCATTTTCCCAGCAGAACTTCAAAAACTGAACTGGGACAACACAGCCTCCTTCTTAGCAATCTGATCTGTGCCATGTGGGCCTTGCCCCAGGCTGGGCAGCATCCACACTGGAGTCTGAAAAGGCCTGGAACAGCTCTGAATTGCTCTCTCTGATGTGCTGTGTGAGAGGAGACGGGTAGCAACAGGAGGTTTGGACGGTCACCTGAGCGGCAGTCCTTACATGTGGTGTATTAGGTGAGCAGTCACTCCCAGCCGCAAATCCCACCTGGTTGTCCCAGAATGGGGGAGGTGTATGCCACATGGTTGTCGTTCTTGGCATGCTGTGCAAGTCTCCAGAGTCTTATAATCCTCCTCTTAAACTCTGCCTTCCAAGTGTCAAAGGAGCTGTGGGCGAGGGCTGGTGGGAGGCCTCTGGGAATGACAAGTCTCAGATCTACTGAAATCTCTGCCCTGTCAGGGTATGACCTGCCATATTTTTTCTAATAATCCCATCACTCAGAAAGAACAGTTGCTAACATTTTGATATATAACTTTCCAGTGTTTACATCTATTTTATTTTTGCAAAACTGCCCATATTGTACACGCTATTTATAACCTTTTTGCTACCTAGCAGTGTGTTAATCTTATATTATTAACCAGTGTTAATTTCCTGGCAGAGGCAAACACGAGCTTGGAGATTCCTTTGGAGCTCCTGACCATGGAGAGGGCTCAAAGTTTCGGATGGAAAGCTTTTTAAAATGTGTTTCTTGGTGCTGTTCACACTTCAGGCATCCTTCTGACCCCACTCTGCACCCTTCTTTCTGGCCTCACCTGTGTATCTGCACCCCACGGTGACCTTCCTGGTATTTCTGACCCCAAGTTAATCTCCAGCTCAAGGATCATCCAACAGTGGGGAGCTTAGAGTGCTGTCCTGTACCTTGGGACGGCGGGTTCTGGCTTGGAAGCAGCAGAGCATGTGAGCACAAAGCTGTGGGAGAGGTGGAAGAACATTTTAAGACAAGTGTTACTTGTAGGTAGAACGGTCAGGGGCAATGGGCCGTGCAGACAGAGTTCACCGAGGGCGGTCAGACTGCAGATTTGGGCTGACCTCGTGCGGGAAGACGGGCCACAGGCCAGTCTTTCTCTCACTGACACCAGCAACAAATGGTCACACCATCTCAGGCCAACTCTGAGTAACAAATGAGCCACAATTGCTGTGGATGGGAAAGGGAACAATGAAATTTGGTTGTGCAGAGTTCTGTTGGCAAAAATGCTATTTAAAAAAAAAAAAAAACCACCTTGGGGTTTGTCTGGGTTTTGCTTTGTTTTGCAGTAATCCTGTAAGGGTCATTTTTGTATGTAGACAAAGGAGTTCCGCCTGAGGAGAAGCCAGGTAACTTGTCTGAGTGTTGCATAGCAATAAGGAAGCAGAGCAGAGCCGTGGTCCCTCTGTAGATGCCTGGTGTCTGTCGTTTTTGGGTTTTTTTTATTGTGGTAAAAGTACGTTCACATTGTTGTGCGATCATCACCGTCATTCATCTTCAGAACTTTTTTATTTTCCCAAACTGAAACTCTACCCATTAAACACTAACTTGCCATTCCTCCCTCCTCCAGCCCCTGGCAACCACCATTCATTCTACTTTCTGTCTCTACGAATTTGACTTCTCTAGAATTTGACCACTTTACATAAGTGCAGCTGTACAGTATTTATCTTTCTGTGATTGGCTTATTTCACCAGCATAATGTCCTCAGGGTTCATCCATGTTGTAGCATGTGACAGAACTTCCTTTTTAAGGCTGAGTAATGTTTCATTGCATGTACGTGCCACATTTTGGTTATCCATTTATCCACTGACGGACACTTGGGCCGCTTCTACTTTGGGCTCACGTGAATAATGCTGCTGTGAACGTAGCTCTACAGATACCTCTTCAAGACCGTGCTTTCAATTCTTTTGGGTATATACACAGAGTGGGATTGCTGGGTTGGTACCTGGATTTTGAAGTGAGCTCAGTTTTTAGAAAAGCAGGCAGGATATAAATGATGAAAACAACTCTCCTAACTCCATTTTAGAGTCCTATTTTCAAGTTGCTAAATTGCACCAATTCAGTAGAGTTTCTGTGCAATGTTGATCTAATGTAACAGATACTTCTAAAATGTGTTTTTTGTTTATTGACTTGAATATGTTTCTTATAAAGTTTTACACCAGCACTATTTCATCATAATTATCCAAGCAAGGGCAGGAAATATCCATCAAGCCCATTCTCTCTGCACCACTGTTTGTTTTCTGATACTTTATCACATAGCAAGCTGTTAGATGTTCCTTTAAGATGTGCTGCTGCAGATTGGAAATTCAAATTTTGGAAATTATTTTTATTTTCTAAATCTTGCCTTAGTATGAAAAACTAAAATCCATATTTCTTCCAAAGCTTAACCAGAAACAGTTAAGAAACTCAAGCCCAGAAAAAAGTTGTACTGTTTTGAAGGAACCCTGGGAAAATGCCTCCTTATTCAAAACCAGGTTCCTTTTGACTTTGCTTATAGTGTATACCTTCTCCTGGAGTCTGTATACCATTTGGGGTAGGATTATTGGACTAATTCTCTTATAATGTTAAAACAAGATTTTCTTGGCACTGGGAGAATTAGTCACAAGCTCTGCAGTGACACCTTTTGGCCACCAGACGGCAGTCTGTCCACAGGCAGCTCACCTCCGCCCAGGACTGCTCCTTCTAGCCCATTTGCTTTGGTACTTCTGACTGCAGCAGGATTTTGGACACTCTTGTTTCATTAATATCTTATCTGGGCTCAAGTATTTCACAGGATGATCTCTTATTAAATCTCATTTAAATGAAGCATAAACAAAAGTTATTCAAAGTAAAAATTATCCCACATAAAAGTAATTTAAATTCCTTAAAAATATTTAGCACAGTATATACATGTGGAGCTTGTTAACTCCTTCACTAGGCTGTTTGGAAACAAGCCAGCCTGCTGTTTATCTGATTGAAATGCCTGAAAGTGTGTTCATTAGCGACTTGCTGAGGTTTCATGACTCATGCTCACTGTGGCTGCCTGCCCTTACCCGGATCCCAGCCTCCCTGCCCCTCCGCTTTCCTGCTCCTATCACCTGTCGTCACAGTCTCTGATCACTTAGTGCAGTGATTCACCAGGAGCAGGCTATGTGGAACTTGGGACACCATGGGGGACAGGGTGGTGCGGCATTAGTTTGAGGCCTGAAAACATCAGGGTCCGTGTGTACGAGGTCCAGAACTGGGACCCTCAGAGTTCAGGGGAGTCAGCGGAGTGTGACTTGGAATGCAGAAGCTGGGTCAGGATCAGGAGGCCTAAGGCTCCATTCGGGACAGGGCTTGTCAGCGTTCAGCTTCACTAATGGGAAGTGGTGACCAGTGTGTCCTGTCTTCCTGCGGTAGTGTGCAGGTGGTCTGAGTGGGCCCACTTTGCCAGAGATACCTTAGTTTCCCCTGCCAGCACTCCATGCTTCCCTAAACTGAGTTCTGCTCTCACTCGTACAGGAGGTCTTCTGTCAGGTACTGCGCTAGGAGTCAGCCATGCAAAATCGGTTGTCACAGTTCTTGGCTATGAAGAGACAAGAATGGAGACTGAGTTAAGCCAACAGTTACGGCATAGTGTGATAAAGGACAGAAGGAGGTGACAGTATAGTGCGCCATGGGCAGGCATCACCGGTGCTCCCTGGGGGAGGTGGCACCGAAACTGAGTGCCTGGCCCAGGACCAGCACCCAACAAATAGATCTGTGCATGAAGAAGCCCGCCACCCCCCACCCCCCACCCCAGGTAGTACCTACTGAGAAATAACCTACCTTGACAGGTGACTAATGAGGGAAGGTCTTAGAGCAGAAGTTTCAAAGTTTATCCTGGCTGCCCGTCATTCATTTTCATCCAAATGCAAATGGGTTGGCAGGGGAGGTCTTCACACCACCTCTGCCGACCTAGCACTTTGGTGGACGGCTTCTCAAAGTGTGGGTCGGGGACCAGCAGCCACGACATCACCATGGCTTGGGAACTTACTAGAAATGCAGAGTCTCAGGCCCCACCCCAGAAGCACGGAATCAAAGTCTGAGGATGCAGCCCGGCAGACTGTTCATCAGGCCCTCCAGGTGATTAGGGGTGCGTGCTTTTGGGGAACTACTGCTTTCGTTGTTGAGAGTTGGTGAGTTCCCTTTCTAAGAGACTGGGGCTGGGATTGGACACGTCCTCGTCCCTTCCTGTCCTCACCTTTTGCTTAGGGAAGCCCGTAGACAGTTGGTTCCTCCACTCTTTTCTCCCAAGAGGCAGGGAAGGGCCAGTGAGGAAATCCAGTCCTCTAGGTGTACAGAGGCTGAGGTTTTTCTTCTGAGCGTCCGTCCGTCTCTAGACCCTTCCTAGACTCCACTTGACAGCTCTTGACTGCTTCATCAGCACTTTTGAGCAGACTGCTCACGCTGGGATTGCAGCCAGGGCCTGCTGTGTGTGTGCTAGTACTCAGCGAAATCAATCACCCCGAAGCACTTCCTGGTGATCATCCCAGTTAATCAGGCCTCATCCTTCTGGGCACCAGATCAAGTGGATTTGGCTTATAATCCCAGTTTGGTGGTTAAACTGCAACTCTGGTGTCCAAGCAGGCAATTAATTAGATCACTTTTCTCCCTGGAGGATGCAATTCTCTGGAGTCTGGTCTCCAGCAGCTTGCCTCAGTGGCCCATGCAGCCTGGTGTGGCAGCTAAGCCTGCACTAGTGTGGGGGATTTTTTTGGTTTGTTTATTTTTTCTTACATGTACTATTTTTGTCTTTGCTTTGCAGGAATGAGCTAGAGCGACAGTTTCTTGAATTGCTCCAGTTCAACATCAATGTTCCTTCCAGCGTTTATGCCAAGTATTATTTTGATCTTCGTTCTCTGGCAGAAGCAAACAACCTGAGCTTTCCCTTGGAGCCCCTGAGCAGGGAGAGGGCTCACAAGCTTGAGGTATGATGCTTTAAAACATTGTGTTTGGGTACCCTGTTGCAGATGCATCGTCTGGGTTCCACAGAAGTGTGTGAGCACGTGGCAATTTCTCCCACTGTGGTTGTTGTAAAGTAAGGACAAGGCACCTGGATTTATAACTGGCCAGTTAATTTAGTTAACTATAATTTGTACAACTTCACATTTTAATAACTTTCCTAATATCAGTTTTTACTTAATGTGCACTGATTCTCTTTTGAAATCAAAGCTTTGTTTTAAAGCCATATTCTTATAGATAGGTTTTAAAAAAACAATTATAAGCCCACAAAAATGTATTTCCCAGCATGTACTTTTATAAGAAAAAGCTACGTATGTCCTCAACAGTTGAGATTCTGAAAAGGTTCGATTCTGCTTTTAATTTTTTTTTCCAAAATATTTTTTTCATAGCTCAGTTTGAGCTGCGACAAGCCGCACTGGTCTTGGTCTGGGTTCAGGGCCTTCAGTGTGAAGCTAGATGTCTCATCCCAGCATACTTGTATGCAGCTCAGCTTCATGTTTTCACCAGGCTCTTCCCATCTGACTTTGTGACAGAAGAGGTGGGATAGTAAGCAGGACCATCAGTGAGCACCTCTTCTGCAGAGAGTGTGTGCTGAGGCCTCTGGACCTTTGTCCCTGGGCATCACCTTGGTTTCCCCTTTAGAGCCTTGGACCAAAGTGGTAGTTGGTGCAGTTATGTCCCAAGCTTAGTGAGACCCAACATGTCCTCATGCTGCTCACCTGACTGTCCATCCCAAGTGGAATGGACAGGGCCAAGATGGACCACGCGGTGGTCCAACAAGGTTAATAGCCGTGTACAAGACAAAGTCTCAATGTAGGAGGAAGACAGTTATAATGGACTGCAGGCTCAAGAAAGCAAAATTTTTTAATAAAAATTTTTAAAGTGTGTAATATGTTAACCCCAAGAAGGAAACTTAGGAAAACTCTGGAAAAGACTGGGTGTATAGCACTGGCTTTAAAATAAAAATCCAGCGAGGTGTTCAGAAGTCACCTATTTTGCTGTAATTGTGCACCAGCCATTGGAAAGAACACACTGTTGAGTCTCTTGTTTCTCACCTATTCAAGAGGAACAATGGAGAACCCTCCCTCTAAAGGATTTGCTCCAAGGCAAATGCTGTCAAACCCTCACAAGCACATCTGTGACACAGAATTCGGATTTCCCAGTGAGCGCGAGCCCCTCGCAGCCTGTGCTGCAGCCCTGGCACCCCCAGTGTGCCGACATGGGCTCCAGTCACTCCTTCAGTGCTGGGAGAGGAGCTTGGAGCTCCTGGCAGTCGCTTAGCCCCTCAGGAAAGCAGGTCTGTGTTCTCCACTGGACAGAAGCTAGTGCTGCAGGTCAGCCAAACCATCAGAGCGTGGGCTGGCTGAGATTGGTGGCACTGGGCCTGCTGCTCCCTCCATTGCATTTGTCTGAGTGCAGAGAATGGAGAACTTGGCTGCTTCTGGGGCTGCCCTGCCACGTGCCCGCTGGGCGTACCGGGGCAGGCTGAAAGGCCAGTCATGTCCTGACAAGGCTGTTCTTTCTCTTCTCCTAATACCTGGAGCCTTCCCAAGACTCAGGCCATTGCCCCCACAGGACAGGCTGTCTCACCCTTTGTCACCTAGTGCTGGAAACCTTGCTCCTGGCCAAGGCACTCCCCGCCAACGGCAGAATGTTGCTCATCTCTACATCTCGGGTTTCTGTGATCCTCTCCTGGTTCCCTACCTTGGCGAGCATCTTTTTCTGCTCTGAGTCTCTAGTTAGTGGCACAGCCGCAGCTGCCAGTTGCTGCCAAGCACTGAACTCCCCTCCCAGCGAGGCTCGGCTCGAAGCTCTTGTGCTTCACAGCAGCCCCGCGGGGAAGGGGCTGTGACTGCCCGCCGTGTCCACGAGGGTGCGAATGATTCCAGAGTGGGTACAAGCCTGAGCTCACGCATCCCTCTGTGGGGCACCAACGTTGTGCTCAGTCTGGCTGACCCGCAGGCTGCATGCACTGTTTTGTGATTATGTCACATGCTGGCATTCTTTTCTCAGTTAGACTGTGAGCACTTGCGGAAAGGGGGACTATGTCCACACTTCCCTGGTATCCCCACTGCAGCCTGCAGAGACCTTGGCTTGGGGTGCCAACTCCACAGGGGTGGGGACTCTTGTCAGTTTTGCTGATGAAGTGTCCTTGCTATCTAGAGCGATGCTGGCACACACAGGTGCTGGCATATGTTTACCGAGTGGCAGGTGGGGGCACTTTGGTGGCACTTGCTCCTGAATCCAGCCCTGACCTGAATTGTTTCTCTTGCCCCTCAGGCCATCTCTCGCCTCTGCGAGGACAAGTACAAGGACCTGAGAAGACCCACGAGGAAGCGGTCAGCAAGTGCTGACAATCTGGCTCTGCCACGGTGGTCCCCGGCCATCATCTCCTAACCGCACACGTCCCGTGGAGGCCCTATCATCCCTCACTTTCTCCTTTAGTTTGAGAAAAAACAGACTTGGGATGGTTTTGTTTTTGTTTTTTCCTTTCCTTTTCTTGTTTAGCTCATAACTCCGTCAGGCTGCCTTGGTGACCCCCTCTGTGCTGTGTGGCCCGCACACAGCAAGGCTTCAATTGTCATCAGTATTCTGGAAATCCTGTGTGACGCCTTTCCCCACCATCACTAACAGCACTTCCTTCATGGAGGAAGCAGACTGTCATCCTGGAGGAGGAAGTGAGGGGAAGGGAAAGTCGTGGAGAGGCAGGGAAATGGTTCGGTGGCTCAGCCGTTTCTTAAGTCCCCGTCTGGTCAGTAGCCGATAGGACGGAAGCCACAGCAGTAGATAACAAAGTCGGATGTGCATTAATGACACAAGTGCCGCCTGCACCAGCCCCGTGCGGGTCAGTGTGTTCTGTAAGACTTCCTGCATTCCTTCGAGCTGCTTTTCTGGGATTTGGGGGATCTTTGTTTGTTTGATTTTGTTCTGTTTTGGTTTTAGTCCCACAGAGCAGAGAATATAGTTTGTACCCACCATGGCACAGACATCCAAATAAATAGTACTGGTTGTTTCTCTCTGCACCATTTTTGCAAGCTGTCTTCTGAGCCTCCTTCCTCAAAAGTGGGATGTGCTTGTTATATTTCTGTACATCTTTATTTTATACGTGTTTCTTCAACAGTGGCAAAATTAACTTGACTGTAGTACTAAACCAAAAGTATCCATTTCCCTGTTTATTCCTCACCCCGAGAAAATTCTAGATCACATGGGTGCTTGTGCCTTCTGATTTTCTTGCAGTTTTTTTCTCTTACCTGAAGTTGTAATTACAAAATCAGTCTGACTTTGTGGGCTGAAGGAAACAATTTGCAGCAAAGGGTATCCTTTGGATGGGAATTTTTGGAGAGAGCCAGGTGTTTGCCTGAAGTTACTGAGCAGGAACCGTTTCTTTGTACTCCCTGCCTAGTTCATTCCTCTACTTCCAGCGTCCATTGTTGCAAGCAATATTCTTCTCAATTTTTATATGTTTACTTTAAATCAAAGTTAGTCTATTTGTATAAAATTTTTTAAAAATCTAAAATAAAAAAAACAAAGGTGGGCGGGTGTTTCAGTGGGAAGATTGTTGAAATGTTACTATTTACTGAGGTATTTTTCTCAGAATGATTGAATAAAAAAACTCAACTTGCGTTTTCATTTGTGGGTGCTTAGAGAAGTTATGCAGAATTCAAACTGTGAAGGTTTCAGCTTCATTCATCATGACCGCACTTCACTTTCTGATTGACTCCCCTGATTTCCTTACGGGCCAGATGAGAATCTTTTATATCTAGTAAAACAAAAGGTTTAATATAGAACATCAGATAGGAAATTTGATATTAAGTCTACGAATCTGAGTCATGAATGCATATAACGCTTTGGGTTTTTGCATATTTCCTTAGGTTATAATGACAGAGGCTTCTGAGTTCTTGCTTTTTTCAAGTCTCTGTGAGGCAAATGGCAGCAGATGCTGTGTTTCACCTTCCTCCTACGTGAGCTTGGAAAACTTTGAAATCTTGTATTAATTAGTGTTGAGTACCCTAAAACCATACACCTGATCCCCAAACATGTCTGCTCTCAATGAAATGTGCTTTGAAATGGAAGAGACTCAGAAAGTCATGATCCCAAGAACACCAAGCCAAAAGTGCTAGTCAGGTTTCAGTGAAATTTGTATTTTACAGAAACATCACTTTGGGGGTCAGAAATATCAAGTTCTTTCTGGCCTAAAGTTTAAAATGCAAACAAGCAAAATATGAAAAGTTAATTACCTTTCCATTGTAATTGTGTTGATACACTCTGTGTGGGTACCAAAATGAGCTTCTCTCTTCAAGTAAGAGTTGGATTTAGAACTTTGAATACAGATCTAAAAATGTAGAAAATATCATTTTATATTCCCTAATCTATATAGCTTGAAAAGGGACATATTTTCTTAGATGAATATGAATACCTCTTAAACATAAATTAGTTCCTCTCATGTAAAATATCTTATTTTACCAATCCATTTCAGGAAAGAGGTTCTGCTGCCTTTATAGCAGAAATCTTATTTTTATCCCTTTCATTTGAATGAGAGATTTGAAAATTGAATTATGTAAATATTTCAATGCATCTGCTATTATTTTGTGGAGTTTATTAAAACTACTTTCAAAAATTGTATAGTCTATTTATTGTATGTATGTACATACAGTCTGATACCTAAAATTTCAAGTGGATTCCGTAAAACCTGGCTCAGTCCTGTTGAGATTATTGAATATTGTTTTAGCCTTGTACACTGGACTCTACCTCTGTATAGGAAAATTTTCCATGTTCATTAATTAGTGTTGATCTATATTAATTGGTTATGTTTCTTGCATTAAGGATTTTTAAAACTCTGCTGTAAGTGTAGATTTTAGTTTTACTTTTGCAGTATGAATCATTTGATACATAGGTAGACACTTCAGGTTTGTTTTATTTTATTTTTCTATGATAAAGACTTAGGTTCTGTTCTCTGGTTTGTTCTAAGTTTGCCAAAACAAAACTCAAAACTAGTACAGTACCTATTGATAAATCGTAGTGACTGTAATTTGTTTGCAAGGTGATACAGTGCCCTGCAATTAAAGCTGGATTGCTATTTAGGAGCACATTGTCTTAGTTTTTGAATGAAGAGTTTTCGTCATTAATGAAGGATGAAGAAAGCCACACAATTTGTTGACTTTAATTTTTGACTGACTTGAACAACAAATAAAGTCATTGGGACAATAAATGTATATCCCGATGAATTTTTTTGGCTTGTTTTACTTTTTTTTTTAACTAGGAAAAAGGAAAGATGTCAGGGTTTAAACCAAATTGGAGGGTAAGTTGAGAGATCCCACCGGATCTGGGATGGGCGCCCTGGCTGTCATGCGCTAGCTGAGGCCAGTGGCAGAGCCTGGCGCTGTTGTCTGTCTCCTCTTCTGGTCTAGCTGTCCTGCGTTTCTTCTCTTTCTGTGTGGCAGGGCCGTCTCCATCTTGGGGTCTCCCTTGGTTCTGGGGATTTTGATCCTCAGCTGAGCTGCAAAGAAGAATTTTGGGAGAGAGTGATTTTGACTTTTCTTGCTGCTTTTGGTAACCTGTCACCTGGGGCCATATTTTACAGATTTGAATTTTTAAAAAAATAAAATATGATTCTTGGTTCATTGTAGGTATTTAACAAGTGTTAAATAAATATATGCATAGAACAAATAGTGCCTGCCTTCCTGCTGTATTTTTTGAGATGTTGAGATAAACTTCTGCAGTTCTTGTGGACACTGAGTGAACCAGTTCTTTATAAGAGCAGTGGTAAAAGTGGTATTAGCCCTGTAAGACTTGAATGATTCATGGAAATCTGAGACCTACTTAGAAACCTCCAGCAATGGAGACAGTTGTACAGTAGAGACTGAATAGAGCACATCACTTTTATGTCAATATCCTGTTTAATTACTATTTCCTTTGACATTATTGAAGTCAGCATCTCAAGACTTATGTTGGGTGGGTCTTAAAGATTTGGATGATCTTCTGAAAAGCCAAGCATAGAGAGCTCCTACCTTTTCTTTGGAAAAGAGAAGAAAATAGGAAACATGCCCTGGAGCTGAGATGCGAAAATGTTACTTAAGGGGTTTTATAGCTTAAGCTATATGGACTACACGGAAAGTCCTACGAACAGCTTCGTTAAGATGGTGATTTGTTGCTACTGAATGGAAAGGCTTACGAGGGACCTGTTGCACCTGAAAACAGATTGCCTCCCACAGGTGCCAAACAGGCCCCACTGGTGAGGAACACAGATTTTAAGGCCAGTGGGAAACTGCTGAAGGGTTTAGATAGTATCATTTATTTACCAGTGGGGTTCTGGTGCTCAGGGAACGAATATGATGTAGGAAGCATGGTTTCTGCCTTTTCGCTCACAAGCGGAAGGGAGGGAAGAGCCCTTCATAGATTAGACGTAGCGAAAGAACAGCTAGCAAAGTCACGAGACTCCACTTACTGCTGGCGAGGCTTATGCCTTCCCGTGTCAGTCAATTTGTTACAGATTATGTGTTTATGAAGTTAGTCAAAATACTGAATACCTATGATCTTGCCAGGCATTGTACACAATGGGACTATATCAGGACTAAAAAGCGTGGCCCCTGCCCTCACAAAGCTGCATTGATTTGGGCTGGATCAATGACTCTGACATGACAATAATGATAGTAGACACTTTATCCTCTCCTGCGCATGAAGCAGAATATCTGAACCTGCCTCTGGTAATAGAAATATATACAAAGTGCTTCTTGACTATCGTTTCTTCCTGCAGGCATTCATGGGGTCTACAATCATTTAGTGTTATATATCCATTTTTTGGGTTCCTTGAAGCTAATGCGATTGCTACCAAGAAAATGTAGGAGGAACAACTGAAAAATGATTAATAAGAATTCAGCAAGATGACAGTTACAGGATCACTGTACAAACACTGGCAGCTGACGTGGTAGCTTTGGGCTGGGATACGGTGGCTTTGGGCTGGGACACGGTGGCTTTGGGAGGGCACGGGGCTTCATGCGGCCAAGACGGCACAGGGGAAGCGTTTCTCATGTTCTCCAGTGAGGTGAACAGAGGAGAGAGATTTGGCTCTAACGTCCAGAAGTCAGACTGAAAGATCGACCTGTCCTGGTTCCTCTGCAGTTCGAACCCATTTGAGGTTCTTCAGACCGATCCTCAAGAGACAGATAAATACAAAAGAGGTTTCGGCGGTTATCCATGTGCATCCTGACCAAAAGCAAGGTGATGCTGACAGAGCACAAAAGACTTGAAGCTGTGGACAAAGCTTACAAGTTGCTACTGGATCAGGAACAGAAGAAGAGGGCCCTGCATGCAATTCAGACAAAAGAGTGGGCGGAACCACTGTGAAAGAGCGAAACACAAGGAAGGAAAACTGCAAACGGAGAGGTGTTCCTGAGCTGTTCACACACGCAGTGAGTGTGTCAACAGCCCAGAAGCTCTTTGCTGAGCTGGAAATTAAAAGGAGCGAGAGAGAAGCCCGAGAGGAGCCCGAGAGGAAACGACAACGGGCAGAAGAGATTGAGGCTCGAGAATGAGCTAAATGAGAAATGGCATGGCAGAAAAACAGGAGTCGAGATGGTTGTGTGGACAGCTGGCGAGCTTGCCAGCAAATACAAAGGGGAAGACCGAGAAGGAAAATCGGACCTTCCTGAGACTCCTGAAAGTGAAAATGGAGCAGCCTGAGTGACCATCGGGGGTCACAGAACCTTCCCCAGGCACCTCCCGTTCTGCTTTAAGGATTCATTCTTCCCTCCCACTTCCACCCCACCCCAGAGCAGTATTTGCTTTTTAGTCCATTTTGTTTTCAATGCAATTTAATATCAATCAGAGTAATCCTTCTGTACGTTGAAATTAGGGGCTGTGTTTTAAAAAATACCATGCCTATCCCCCTAGAACGACTGGGATTGGAAGGTGCTGCCACCGATGCCTTCTCTTCCCATAGCCTTTAACTTGTGTTTTGTACTTCACTGAATTGTGAGGGTTAGAAACTTTATGTATAGTTTGTGGAAATCATCCAATTAAACATATTGCTTTTTAAAAAACTGATTGACAGCTTTCCAGTTCACCAGCAATAACTAGAGGATATAACAGAGAAAAGATGCCATTCAAAATAGCAACACATTACAACATATCCAAAAACAAAAAAGTGCTTACAATGTGTCCAGAACAGCTTAAGCATTTAGCACATGTTTATTCAATCCTCATCACAGTTTTATAAGGTAGCTGCTGCTATTTCTGAATGAGGATGTTTAGGCTTGGAATTTCCTGGCCAGTAAATGGTATAGCTGGAAAGCCTGACTGTACAGGATATTTTTAATCACCGTGCTATGTGGTATTTCACTGCCATTGATAGGAAAAAATAAATAAAACTGAAAAAACGTGCTATCGGGGGTTGGATAGCGTTCCCTCAAAATTCATGCCAACGCAAAACCTATAGATATGACCTTAATTGGAAATGGGGTCTTTGCAGATATAATTAGTTAAAATGAGGTGACACTGGGTTAGAGTGAGCGCTAAATCCAGTGACTGGTGTCTCTGTAAGGAGATAGATTTGGAGATGCAGACACAAGGAGACAGACACATGGACAGCACCACGTGAGGATGGAGGCAGATATTGGAATCATGCAGCTGCCGAGGACCACAGGGATTGCTGGGGCCACCAGAAGCTGGAAAAGGCAAGGAAGAATTCTTCCCTGGAGCTCTGAGAGTGTGGCCCTGCTGACACCTGATTTGAGACTTCTGAGCTCTAAAACTGAGAGTATACTCGTATTGTAAGCCGTTCAGTATGCGGACACTTGTTATGTCAGCTCTAGGAAACCAACACACTTGCAGTACCTAAATAAAGAAAATGCTGAACTTTCCTGGCGGTCATCAAAAAACCTGAACAGAGGAGATGGACAGTGTTCCTGAGTGGGAAGTCACGGTACTGTAAAAGTGTCACATCTCCACTTTATTCCCCCTGTCTCCCCTTTGTCCAGTGTAGTCCCCCCCCACTCTTCTCTTTGCCATGTGTAGTCTAAGGATACCAATTTCTGTCCCAATTTGGGACCTTTCTCTGAGCTGTTATTCTGTCTGGCATATTTGCCCCTGGAAACTTGCATGGCGAATTCTTCTCATTCAGACATCTGCTTCAATGTCATGCCCTCTTCGGGGCCTTCTCTGACCCCAGCCCCCGTAGGAGGAAAGCCTCCCTGTTGCTCTCACCTCTGGTCCTTGCATAGTGCTCGTCACTGCCAGTCTTGTTCATTTGTTCACTCATTCCCTGCTGCACCCCAGCACTCAACACATGTCGTGCCCTTTAGTGAGTGTCACGTGAGGGAGTGGATGGCCTGGTGCACAAGTCCAGAGAATAAGAAGTTAAGCCGTAGCCAAAGTAATCTTGAGCAAAAGGAACAAAGATAGAGGCATCACGCAGGAAGACATACAGATGGCCAACAGGTGTATGAAAAACTGCTCATCACTGATCATCAGGGAAAAGGAAATTAAAACAACAATGGGACATCACCTCACACCTGTTAGAATGGCCATCGTCCAGAAGACTAAAGGTGCACTTGCCTTTTTGATAGTAGCCATTCTATGGAATGGTGTGGAGAAAATAGAGAAAAGGGAACTCTTGTGTACTGTTGGTGGGAAATGTAAATTAATACAGCCATTATGGGAAAAAACTAGAATTATCCACTTCTGTGTATACATCCAAAGGAATTGAAACTAGAATGCCAAAGAGATATCTGCACTCCCGTGGACATTGCAGCATTATTTGCAATAGTTAAGACATGGTAGTACCTAGGTGTCCATCATCAGATGAATGCATAAGGAAAATGTGTTATATACACACACTAGAATACTATTCGGCCTTAAAAATGAAAATTTTGTTATTTGCAGCAACATGGATGAACCTGGAGGAGATTATGCTAAGTGAAACAAGCTGAGCACAGAAAGACAAACTGCACGATCTCACATGTGGAATCTAAAAAGGTCAAACTCAGAGAGTGAGTGGTGGTTATCAGAGGCCGGGGGTGGGAGGGGAGAGAGGATGGGAAAAGGGGAGATATCGGTCAAAGGATGCAAAGTTTCAGATAGGAGGACGAGCTGTAGTGATCTATTGCACAGAACAGTGACTGCAATAAATAATAAGGCATTGTGCATTTCAAAATTGCTAAAAGTAGATTTCAAATGTTTTCACCACAAAAAAAGCATGTGAAGTGATGGGTTTGTTAATTAGATTAATCATTCCACAATGTAAATGTACCAAAACATCACATTATATCTCCCAAATATATACAATTTTTATATGTCAATTTTAAGTAAAGTTGAACCATGAGGCAGCTTAAGGAAAGAAGCAGTTTGAACTGGGTGTGTGTAGAATCTGGATAAGTGGGAAAGGAATTCCAGCCCAGGAAATGCGTGAGCTGAGTGCCCGAGTCAGGAATTCCCCTGCCTGCCCGCTCTCTGCGTTGCGGAGGGGCAGTGTCAGGCAGAGATGAGTCTCGGCAGAGATGTACGTAGCGAGCATGGGAGACTCTGGAAGTCAGCCAAGGAAGTTTGAACGGTGTCATTCAGTCTACAAATATCTGCCTTAAAGTAACATTTTTTAAGAGACATATATACTGATCTCTCATATTTTGAGGCACTTGCAATTTGCAGTTTTAAATTGATGAATTTCTTCTTCTCAGCAGCTCCCTGATGTAGGTAGAGCAGGTGTTATCTCTGTTGTTTTCCAGATGGAGCTGAAGTCCAGAAAGGATAAGTAGCTTTGCAAAGGTCACATGGTCAGCAACCAGCAGGTTGTTCGGTTCATCTACAGCAGGCCCTAAAATCTCAGAGCGAGGCAAGCTACACCTGTCTCACGAATCTCCGTGTGCACTGTCCTTGGAAAAGAGACAGCTGCAGTATTTTAGCTTTTTAAAAAAATACTGAGCAAAAAACCGTAGCTATAAGCATGAATGGTCCCCAGGGATCCTGTTATTTTTATGGTTGCTAAATATAGAAATCACACAGACGGTGGGTCTGGCCTTTTAATGGCATTTTACAGAAGTCTAAGAGTTGCAAAAATTTCTGCTTGGCTTTCAAGCCATATCCCCTTCCCATCAAGCTCAGTTTAAGCGCTTCAGAGAGCCTGGAAACTTGGGGGTTGCATGTGCAGCCACCACCACCCCCTCCCCTGATTTCCACGGCCCCTTCTGTAGTGCGCATGGGTCCTGCTCAACCGTGGCTTTGTTTTTATGTACTTGCAGTCTCTCATTTTTAAGTGTGACATGCTTTTTCTAGCTCAAAATTTGCTCAGCCTCCAACTTTTATTGGATGTCGTAGTATGGGTTGATCTTCCTCAATATTCGTGTCTCAGCTCAAAAGTCATCTCTTCACTGGCCTTTTCTGGCCACCTCATCTTAAGTAGCACCAGTCCTTATGTCTCACCCCATCACTGTTAGCCTTCCTCATCTGGTGTCTTTCATGGCATGCCATCATCTGATAGTGCCCTGCTTGTTTACTAGGGTCTGAGTTGTCTGTCTCCCCATCAAAGGCAGAGCCTACCACCCCCCATCTGTAACAGAAAGCTGACTTCATTGCTGAGCACGGGAGAGCTGGTCAGGTGCAGTCGGAGCGAAAGGGGGAGTGGATCTCACGTAGGGCATTAGAAAGAGTGGAGTGCAGGGATCTCAGTATCCAGAGCACGTAGTCACTGAAGGGAGACTGTTGCTAATTGCCTGGCCCTGGCTACTGATGGGAAGTTCCTGTAGATCAGTGAGAATGGGTTTTACTCCAGTTCTGGTGGTCACTTGTTGCTATAGCCAAATAAGCAGTCCTTCCCAGGAGAACAGAAACTTTTTATCCCCCGTGCTCCGTCAAGGCTCATAAGCTTTACAAAATCAAGGATTTTGTCTTGTTCACCACTGTATTCCAGATCTTGGAAAAATGCCCGTGCTAGGCACTCAGTAAGTATTTGCTGAATGGATGGGTGAATAACTTAATGGAGAGCTGGCCTCAGCTTCTCCTGTGCTGGATGGGCCTGTGAGATCCGAACTTTGAAGAATTGACTGAAGATGAAAGATGGAGCTGACGTTACTTTGTATTCTAGAAGGCAGAACTGGAGCCAGTGGGCAGTAGAAGTTACCAAGACATGGATTTCTGCTCGCTATGAGGAAGACCCTGTAAGAGTTACATCTGTTCAGAGGATGAAATGGTAGCCTTGTCGTGGTGTTGATTGAGAATGGTGTTAATCAGCGGTTATCATTGCCAACTTCCAGTGGCACAGTCCTTTCATACCGTGAACTCCTCTGTGGACCCTCAGTCTACACAGGACAGACACACAAGACACACATGGATCTGCTTTAGTGGAAGGATTGCAGAGATCCAAGTTCACCATTTAGCCATCCCTGAAAAACCGTGATCAGACCCTAAGGTTCTAAGAAACAAGTGTGAGAATCACTCCTTCCATTATTTTGAAAATTCCCCAACTATCTTATGCAGTGGGTATTATTTCCTCCACTTTCCAATTGAGAAAATGTAGGGGGAAAGAAGGTAATTAGCTTAAGAGTACCAGAGCGAGAATTGGAACCCACACGGGTCTGATTCTTAAATTCACCTCCCAATGGGGTGAAATGGCCCTGTCTGTTTTTAAAAAAGGAAGTCCGCTGGGTAAAGAACAAACTCCGTGTGATTTCTTGGATTTTCAGATTCTGTCTGTTAATTGTGCCTCTTTAGAAATCCTGGTGACATATTTATTAATGACCAAGATGAATCAAGAAAATATTGCTTTAAAAATCTTGTGAGTGCAAATTCGGTGCTCGAAAGCAACTGAGTAAATACAAAAGGATTTTCCCACTGGCCACTGGACAATTTATTAGAGAGCCTAGTACTGAATCCAGTTAAAATATCTTCCCATCCGCTGCCTCATTAGGCGTCCAGTTTGTTAATCCACAGTGCCTTCATCATTAACTTCCTGCTCCAATAAGTGGGGCTTTGAAAGGCCCTCTGGTTGGTACAGGACAAAGCATTTTGCATGAGAAATTGTACATTTGTGGGTGTTTGAGGTTTTTGGCTCTGATTACAACATCTTATCTATTTACTCACCAGTCAATAGCAGAAATTGCTCACAACAGAGCATACTGAATCCTGTATTTTATTACCTCTGCTAGAAGATCTTTACTTTTGCAAATTGCTTGACTCATCCCATCATAAAACTTTACTAAAGCTATAATTGTGTTACAAATATAAGCTCTAAGGACCCTGCAAAAATAGAAAAATTTAATACTAACAGGGGAAGATAGACTCTAAGTCCTCCCTGCACTATTTTTCTCTCCCCAGGCCTGTTCTTTTTAGTTTGCAGAGAATGCACATCTAGCCACAGGAGATAGATGTCCGTGGTACCCAATTAGCCTAACTTGGAGCAACAGCAAACTCATTCCACTACTTTCCCTGATCAGGGTCCACGGTGGTCTTTGTGCAACTTCCCCTGAATCTCCGTGATTGAGTCTCTTGGAACCAAATACTGAGGAAATCAGAATGTCCCTAGTTGTTGAAATAGCTTTGATTTTGTGAATGAATATTTTCACATCCTTGTGCGTCGTGTTTTCTATGTAATCTGCTATAAAGTAAGAAGAGTTGTGGTATTAAATTACATTAAGACGTTTCTACACCCAGATTCTGCCTGCATATGATACTTGTCCGACTAAATGAGTTCTATTCTTAAGCCCTCAGATCAAAGAGTTGTCAGCTTTAGATGAATTAGATTGACAACTTGGTACTCCCATGGAAATCGTGTGGCCATTAGGGACAGCCTGTTAGCAGGAAAATGTCCCAAAATAGCTGGAGCAACTGGGCATAGCACAGGATTTTCCAGCACTGCAGCTCATTTATTTAGAGCCCAGGCCAAAGGCTGAATGCTCAGTCCTTGGGGGAGGGAGGGGCTTCTAGAATGGCACAGATAAAGGCCCAGGCTTGGAGGTACCAGCTTGATGAGAGCTGACTCATTTCTGAAAATCAATTCAATGTTTATTCAAGAGGTCTTACTGACTCCAATCCTCCAGCTTTTCTTGGAGGAAGCCACCCAAAGCAAACCAAGTGCCACCCACCGAGCCTCATTCCTCACCAATCCCCAGGAGGCCCAAGGGTTGGAAGAAAGGGTTGCCGCAGCCTCCCAGTGATGGTTGGTGGAGAAAAGGAGTTTGTAACAAAGTGGTGGGTGTGGAAAGCCTGCCTTGCTGCCTGAGGCGCCTCACCTCACTCTTGGTAGCTAAGAAGGCTTGAACAGGCAGCTTCCAGTACAGACGGGGAAGCTGCGTGTGGAGTGTGTGATGCCTTATATACCAAAGCCAAGGTCTCACTGTCCATCTCCAAGAAGGGAAGCTGCATTTGGTGAGAAGCTGCAAAGCAAGTGATAATGATGGAAACTTAGTGTTACAAAATTGAGGAAATGCCTCCATTAAATGAAATGAAATGCATTAAATTAAATGCAGGCCATTAAACAGTCGGCCTCCACCTGGGCCTAGGTCTAGGTCTAGGTCTAGGTCTAGGTCTTCATCTCCAGACCAGGCTACTCTCACATCTCTGCTTGGCCGAGGCCACCCTTCCTCCCTCCCGAGGCCTCTGCCTCACACCCACTCCTTCTCTCCAGTGCCCATCTCAATGAAGGCAGCCCTGCCTGCCCAGTTGCCCAGGCCGGGGACACTTCCTCCTCAGACCCTCCCCACCCCACCCCACACACCCTTGCCCATTACTGTCCATTGCCACCTCAGTACCCCTTGGTTCCGTCGGCCTCTCTCACTAACCCAAGTCAGATTCTGTCATCTCTTCCCCAGGATCAGCATGTCATCAGCATGGCAGCCTGGGAAGGTCTTGCCTCCAGTTTTGCCTCTTTCCGACTCATTCTCTTCATGGCATGTAGTGCCATCTACTTAAAATGCAGATCTGATGATGTCACCTCCAGCATAGACCCTCGGTGACTTTCCATGGACCATGGAGTGAAACCCACACTCTCTGGGATCAGCTGGGAGCCCTCTGAGGCCTGGCCCTGCTGCCACCAGCCAGGCTGCCAGCCTGCTCCCACCCCAAGCTCCGCTCATCCTCAGTGGTGGGCAGGCCCCTGACCCCACGGGCTCACTCACAGATTTGGGGCACTGCACATGCTGCCACCCTGCCCAGACCAGCCTCCCTCCCTCCCCATCTTAGCCTGGCCACCGCCATGCGGTCCACTGCAGCCAGTCATGCCCTCCTTTAGACAACAGCCCTAATCCCAATACTGTCCCCTTCCTGTGCCGCTGACCAGCAGGTGACCTCTCTGCCTCCCACCCCACATGGTAATCTTCTGGGGCAGAGCTTGTCTCCACAGTGTCCCTAGTACCAAGCACTATGACTGACATATACCACTCACTGGATTAAAAATAGTGATGTACTTGAATTTAAACATGTCCACACTGAGCATGGACATACTTTGAATGCACCTCACCGTGAAAAGGGTGGGTTTTGACTCTTCCCCCAATGGAAAGTGGCCCAGAGAGATTGGAGAGCTCTTTGCTGACGGTGGCCTTAGGGTTCCCAGCGAACGGGAACTGTCGATGTTCAGTGCCACCATCTGCCCATGGGAAGACAGGTGGGTCTTTGGGGCTGGAAAACACTGCAGATAGCAAACGCTATGTTGATATAAAGTGCTACGAATGGTATTATAGAGGCAGAGGAGGCATTTTACAGAATAGTTACAGAAGTGAAAATTCACTAGCTAACCCAAACTAAAGGGAAATGACTGTGCTCCATGAAACAAGGCTGGACATGCTCTAAGGCAGCCAGAACTGGTGACCTGATGCTGGGTAGAAAGCCAGAGGAAAGGGTGAGGTACCGGGGACTCTGTCCAAATGTAAAGGGAGTGAGAGAGCCCTGTGGAAGTTCTGTCATAGAAGAGCATCCAAACATTTAGGGAGTTGGCTTCAAAGCAGCTTGGAGGCAAGCAGGAGTTATTTATTCTCCCTTTGTGCAAAGTTGTTCAAAAATAGCCCCGATCTAAGCTCTTAGGCCCCACAGGAACACACGAGCATTCACCCTTAAGCTGGGCGTGTTTGGTGGTGGCAGCAAAGGCACCTCCCACGTAGGACAGGCTGGGACCAGCTGCAAGGCAACGGAAGCCTGCAGCCCAACTCAGCCTCAGCCTAACTCACCCTTCCTGGGGCACACGGTCTCTTTCTGTGTGTAACACACACGCCCCCGTGTAGACTGTCTGCACCCCCTGAGATCAGAACTGGAGTGCTCGTTGCACCACTGGTTCTGCTCCTGATGTGAGTCTCCAGGGTTGGGCTTCCTGTGACCACCAAAAGCATTGTTTGAAGTGCACAGATTTCCCCCATTATAAGCCTCCATGCCTTCAGAGGACCGTGTGGGAAAGACCGTCTGAAAGTTTGAATGAGTCCCCTGTACGTACATACATGCGTGTGGATGCGTGTGGATATCTCTCTGGTTAAAGGAAAAGAGACAGAGTCCTGGAAGAGACAGAGCTCGAGCCCGAATTCTTATGTGATCTTGGGCAAATTCTTTCACTTTTTGTGTAACAAAATATCACAGACAGCGTGGCTTTCACAGCAGAGATTTATTTTCACACACTTCTGAAGGCAGAAGGCCAAGCAAGGTGCTGGCAGACGTTCTCCCGAGGCCTCTCTCCTTGGCTTGCAGGTGGCCGTCTTCTCCCTGTGTCTGCATGGGGTCTGTCCTCCATGGGCATGTAACCCTGGTGTCTGTGTGTATCTGTGTCCTAATCTCCTCCTCTTATTAGGACACTGGTCAGATTGGATTAGCGTCCATCCTAACGGCCTCATTTTAACTTAATTACCTCGTAAAAGGTCCTACCTTCAAATACAGTCACATTCTGCGGCACTGGGGGTTAGGGCTTCAATGCAGAAACTTGAGGGGGACGCAATTCAACCCACACACTTTTCTTAACTTCATCTGTGCTCTTTGGTGTCTGAAGGACTTGAGCCGATGATTTTTGATTTCTCGGATCCTTTGTAACTCTGCCGATGCTGCCTGAGAAGGATTTCTCTAGTTGTGTTTGGTTTCTCCCTTCGTCTTTTCTGTTAAATTGGAATTCCAGGAGCCGAAGATGCCAAAAGATGTCTCAAAGTACAGATGGTCCCCAATTTATGGTGATTCAACTCTGATTTTTTGACTTTACAATGGTGCAAAAGTGATAGGCGTTCAGTAGGCTAGTGGTGTGCGGTGCGACGCTCTCTCCTGGTGCTGGGCAGTGTTGTGAGCCGTGGCGCCCAGCCGGCCACGCAGTCACCCAGTACTCCACAGTGTACGAGTGCTGTGTTGCCAGCGTTTTTTGGATGTTGCATTTTGTGTTTTCCCATCCCAACATGTCTACAAAATGCTCATTTTCAACTTATGATATTTTCAACTTGCAATGAGTTTATCAGGACATAACCCCATGGTAAGTCGATGAGCATCTGTACAGACGTTTCAGGATGGCCACTGGGAGCAATGTAAGTGACCAAGGATAGTACAGGCCTGGCTTCTGACAATAACTGTGTGCCTGCGGCCTCTGTCTGGAGCTGAGAGGAGAAACGCCTTCACCCAAAGGACGATTCCAAGCACGAATTTCTTCCAGCCGCCGACACAAGGTCATTTTTCTGTTTGCTGGGATTTTCTGCTCATTCGACCATTCTCCATTCTCCTGCCTCAGTCCGTTGAGGAGGCTTGTAATTAAATAAGGGCATTTAAAAAAAACTGAGCCCAAACCCAAAACTATATTAACCACAAAAGCACATTTAATTTCAACCCCTCTGTCTTTTGTCAGGAAAAAACACCCTCGTTTTCGATAACTCTGGCAACAGTGTTTGTAAGAGCTAGGTCTGGATTAAGAGAAGTCAGAAATACAAGAAGCAAGAGCTCAACACCTGTTGCTTTTAAGATACATTATTTACTGATGTCATCAACTGCACAGAGCCATTTGCTGCAGAAGCTAAAGGGAGTTACAATGCGTTAGCTGTGTTAGCAGCACAGCTAGAATACTTACTTAGAAACAGGCTCAACTCTTCGAGTCTCCGGTATTCAACACCGACTTTCACTCTAATGCTAAAATGCATTGTCTTTATTTGAGAACTTTCCAGTTTTCTAGTGATTGAGTTAACATATTTTCACTCTCACAGAAGTCCTTCAGGTTTTGATGTGCAATCTGACAGGAAGAGAGAAGAGTCTTCTGACAGCAATGGACGATAAGCTCACGTCGCTGCAGGAGACTTAGAGAGGATCTTCCCCTCTTACGGGGGATGCTTCCCACAGAGCAGGTGGCACAATGCCTTGGCGGTAAGAACAATCCTCAGGGCAGAATTAAGTGCTGAATTACCAGTGTGTGTCCTCGCCAGTAAAGGTGGAGAGCCCCAAGTATATCACTATAGTTATTTATTAAAAAATTGAAGATTATGAAGTAAGCAGGACAGTGTACAAGGTTAAAACAAATAAAATAAACTTTGTCATTGAGAAAAATTATTTTACTATCAATACTGTCTTGTAAAGTTTTTTTTGATATCAACATGCTTTTCCTTGCAAATGGGAGAAAATGCAATGAATGAAAACAAATATTTCTGGTGCCTTTTTCTAATCTATGTCTCCATATTCACAGCACTCCTGGTGAGCCACAGGGCTGGAGGCAGAGCGCTCTTACTCTTTTGAAAAACAAATGATGAAGAGTTAAAATTCTCACTCATTTCCTTATCTGTTCTTTGTCTTAGTCCATTCGGGCTGCTATACCAAAATGCCACAAACTGGGTAGCTTATAAACAGCAAACATTTACTTCTCGCAGTTCTGGAGTCTGGGAAGTCCAAGATCAAGGTGACAGCAGCTTCAGTGTCGGGTGAGGGTCTGCTTCATGGCTCATAGATGCTGTCTTCTCACTGTGTCCCACATGGTGGAAGAGGCAAGCCAGCACGGGGTCCCTTTTATAAGGGCACCAATCCCACCATGAGGGCTCATGACCTAATTACCTCCCAAGGGCCACACTTCCTAATACCATCACCTTGGGGGTTAGGATTTCAATATATGAATTTGGGGGGCACACAAACCTTCAGACCACCACATTCTTTCTTCTTTTGTCGTTTTTTTCCTCCTCTCCTTCTCTTTCCTTTGCCTTTCCTCTTCTATTCTCTTGCTTTTCATTTGTCTTTCTTTCCTAAGGGTCCACAGTCTGCTCTGTAGGTGATAATGCCCGGATTTAACTTCATCCTTTTCATGGCCTGGTTAGAATGATTCATTTCAAGTTGCTTGCAGAGAGACAAGCACACATCTCTGTATAATGAGGATGGATAGTGTATTGCTAGGGCTACTTTCAGAATCCTGCCAACGTAGCCAATTGTATTGTCAGGTTAGGGCCCACAGACCCTTCAAACCTGTTGTACAGATGGGTTACAGACCCCTCATATACAGACTTGGTCACAGACCCCTCATATGCCAGGCTCGGTCACCAGACCCGTCATGTGCCAGGTTGGGTCACCCAGACCCCTCACGTGTCTGGCTGGGTCACCAGACCCCCTCACGTACAGATCCACAAGCCAGGTAATTGGGAAAGATCCCAGGAGCTGTTTGCAGATGACATGAGCTCAGTCCTCAGCTTCCTTAGCAGCAACAGCAGCTTACAGCAGCCTCCAGCAGCAGCAGCGGTGGCCTCCTGGAGCATCCCAGGGGCTCTGGCAGCAACAGCCTACAGCAGCAGTAGCAGCCTCCCTGTGTCCCCCCTGGGGTTATCTTAGGGATGGGGGGGTGCTATGGATCAGAGCCACTCATCATTTATACTTAAGTCTGATAACCCAGGACACCTGGGTGCAAGTCAGACAACCCAGGAACACCTGGGTGCACATGCACAATTATGTTAGACAGTAACCAAGAAACACTTGGGTGCAGGTGTATATTTACATCATATGCTCAGCAAGATTCTGAACATCTGAGGGGCCCTGACCATTTTCTTCTGCTTTCCCTACAGATAGTTTACAGATTAATGAGAGGGAAAATCTTGGTCTTTATGTCCCCAGGGTAAAGGGAAATTGGAGTCAAGTTTGACCCAGATCATCAAGCAAGGGTTTCTGCCCATGGCCAGGACAGAATAAATGGTACTAGACTAGACCTCCCACTGTAAACAACTAAAAAAAACTAGACAAAAAATGTGGAGCAAAAATTTTCAGACATTGCAAAGTCAAGCATTTGGATTCACTTACTGGCCAGCTACCCAAAAAGAAAAGAAAAAAATTTTTTTTCAGACATTGAAAGTAGGTAGCAAACGATTGTAATCCCTGATGGAAACAAGTGAAATGAGCCCTGGAGTGGATTGAATTATGTTCCTTCAAAACTCATGAAGTTTGAATTGTGTCTCCCAAGTGTTATGTATTAGAAACTTGGCCCCCACTGTGACTGTTAAGAGGGTGGGAAGTCCTATTATAGTAATTGAAAGGTGGGGCCTTGAAGAGGTGATTGGATTATAAGACCACACCATAGTGAATGGATTAATAATGGCTGTCAGGGACATGGTTCTGGGGGCTTTAAAAGGAAAGTGAATGAGGAGGTTACTCTCTCTGCTCTCTCTGCTTCCACCGTCTTGCAATGTGAGACCCATGGGTCACTGTCACCACCACCAAAAGGACTTTGGACTTCCCAGCTGCAGAAACTGCATGCAATAAATTTTATTTTCTTTATAAATTACCCAGTTCTGTGTATTTTGTAATAAGCAACAGAAATGGACTAATACAAGCCCTATGACGGTTTGAGCTTTTACCTGGAGGCACTTCTTGGACTCTACCCAGAAAGCACCCAAGCAGAGCACGGAGGTCTCACTGAGTTGAAAAGACAGAGATCAGAGTTTGGGGAGGCAGAAACAGCTGAAGTGTGTAGGGCAAGATGCAGAGAGGAGGCAGATACACAGAACTCCAGAAATCTACATAGAAGTCCCTGCAAGTCTTTGGCTCAATGTTAAGCTATGCATGCAAAGCACAGGACTCCAAAGGTCAGAACATGAACAACTTCAAGGAAGTTTTAAGTTGAACAATTCCTAGGTCTCACATGGGGCAGGGAGACATTTAAGTTCTAACAAGCTACAGTGGGAGACCTTGTTAAACACCTGGGAAATTCAGTAAAGACTCAATAAATGTAATACCCGAGCAGTAGGGCTAAACTAGATCCACTCTAACAATGCTTAAAATAAGCCTCAGAAAGATCAAGCTGATACACAAACAACTCAACTTCCTGTCAAATCAAAATTCAACACGATTTGAAAGAAGATAAAATTCAGACGTTCAACAGCATAACATATGCAGTGTCCAGCACCCAATAAAAATAACTAGACACTTGAAGATGCAAGAAAATGTGAGCCATAATAAGAATCAGTCAGTATGAATAAATCCAGAATAATAGATCCAGTTGATACAATTCACAGACAAGGACTTTTAGACCAGTTATTCTAAATATGCTCAAGGATTTAAAAGGAAACAAATATAATGAGAAGGATGGTGTTGGGAAAAATAGGAAAATGTCAGGGCCCCTCGGATGTTCAGAACCTTGCTGAGCATTGGCTGTAAATATCCTCAGGTGTTCCTTGTTACTATTGAATGTGAGTTGTGTATGGGCACCCGGGTGTCCAGGGTTATGGACTTAAGTATAAAAGACTAACAGCTGTGATCCACAGTGCTTCTCAGAACTCTCAGAGAAGCTACTAGGACAGTTGCTCCTAGATCTGAATAAAACCCATTCATTTTTCTATACCTATGGATCCTAGAACCTTTTTTTTCCTATCACCTAGCTCACAGACCTGCGTGTGGAGGGTTTGTAACCCAATCTGTGCAGCAGACTCGAGGGGTCTGTAAGCCCTAGCTTTACAGATGGTTACACTGATATCAGAAAAATATACTTGAGGACAGGAGTATAACTAGGGATGAAGATGGACATTTCATAATTAAAAGGTCAATTCATCAAGAAGACAAGAAAATCTTAATACATATGCACCTGAAAATAAAACTTCAAAATACACGAAACAAGCCAATCAGGAAACAACAATATCTATACCTGTTGTTTTAAATTGAAAAGGACGATACTACACAGATACTTGCAAAGTCATCTTTATCAACCTAGATTTATTAAGTATACTATCATTAACCTGAGTGACAGGAAAATAGTTTAACAGATTTGGCACTGGCCTCAAGAAGCTCACAATAGTGTTGAAATGCAGAACCCATACAGAGATTAAAAGCTTAAAATATGTCTCATGTTGTATTTTTTCTTAAGCTCTGCCTTTCAATTTTTGAATCAATTAAACCATTAAGCTCTTGTTGGCTGTTTTCCATCTTGAAGTATTAGTGCTTGGCCTTACAAATGTCATAGTAACTCAGTCATCCCTTCTATGCCCAAGTTGCTACGTGACCCCCAACCCACTCCTAGGTCCAGCTGGAACCCAGGATTGGAAATCTGGTGGGGGACCATTGTTAACATGTCAGACTAGAGCTCTCCTTTGGGGTCCCAATCAGGCTACCCCCTATCTTGCTTTCTACCCATTCTCCAAGCAAGCAGTGAGCTATCGGTGCACTCTCATTATGAGAATACTTCTTAAAAAAGAAAAAAATGATTAGGATTCAGGGTGATTCACACTCATTATGATTAATTACATCAGTAAAGCTCCACTTAGCATGAGAAAGGAGCCACTCCTTTGGAAAAATCATTCCAAAATATCCACTTTATATACACATATTTAATCTTTTTTAATTCAATACTATTTCCCAGGGAACCTACCTGGAGGTAATATTGGGATTAGGATGGATTAGCCCCCAAAAAGCCTTTCTATAAACCCAAACTCAGCTAACAGGAAGGGCTCTTTACGCCTTTCAGTAAACAGTTGAATTTACTTATGCCACCTCTTTCCAGGAGAGATTAAAGCAGCTTACCAACACACCCTCTATAGATCATGGCTTGTTCCAGAAAGGAACAGCAGCTTCTCAAAAGATATGTCTCTTCTAGTCTTGCCCTACAATGAGAGCTTCTCTATGAAGCTTTCCCCAGGTTTCCCAGTTGCTCCTGTTTTTGTGTTAAGTGGAAAGAAGGTGGACCTTGGTGTCACATGGATTGGGATAGAATCCCAGTCTTGCCACCTACAACCTGTGTGGTCTTGGGTAGTGGTGAACCTCATGGAGCCTTGTTTTCTTCATCTCTAACCTCGCTCCCGCCCAGGTGTGTGTATATAATACGAACATGGGCTCTCTCCCTAATGCTCACTTTCTGCCTCTCCTAGAGGCCTCGTCATTCACGACTGTTGCAAGACCATGTCTCAGGTCTTTTGGGATCCGGGAAGTTGGCCACTATTCTTCCTGTTAGAAATGTACTTGTCCACCCCGCTCTCCTTCGCGGAAAGGCTGTGTCCTAGTCACGCTCGTCCTCAGTCCCCGCGCTGCCTGGCACCCAGTACTGCTCAGGATGTTACTGCTGGACACAACCCTCGTGCTTTATCAGAAGCACTCCACGAGCTCTTCATTACCTTGCTTGGGGAAGAAAAATAACCAAAAACAAAACAACTCCTTCAGTTTTCTCTTATGGCTCCCTCACGGAATGTGTTCCCCTCCAAGCTGAGGCCACAGCACCCCTGTGGGACTCGTGACGAGCTTTGAGGTCAGTCCCTGTGTCCGAGTCCCTGCTCCTTCACTTACAAGCTGGGTGGCCTTGAGCCATCAAATAAGGAAATGCATGTGTACTGGCTCATGGGAGGGACACAGTGTGCTTTTGTCCCTGTCCTGTCCCCTATGCCGACCCAGATCACACTCTTAGATATAAAGGTGATCCTCTCTATGGTTGATGTGACCTGAGCCAACTTGGCTCTATCACTCAGTCACTCTATAAACTCTTGTCCATTTTTCTCTTCTTTTCTTTTCTTTTCTTTTTTTTTTTGGTGGCTGGCTAGTACAGGGATCTGAACCCTTGACCTTAGCGTTCTCAGCACCACGCTCTCCCAAGGGAGCTAACCGGCCAGCCCTTGTCCACCTTTCTCATACTTAACGCTTCTGCTGTGTCTGTCTTTGCGATCACGTGGGAGCGGGCCTTGGTAACTGCGTTGCTGGTCTCTGCGGAGGTCCAGGCCGTACCAGCTGCACTGTGGCAAATGGAATGGGACGTTCCCTACCTTCCTTTCAGTGTTGTTCCTTAAGAGAAAATTTGAATTAAAAAGACCTTCTGAGAAGATCCCTTGTTTCTAAATGTTGGAGTTATAGGGGGGACATTAGCTCAGAGACGAATTGACTGCACCTGCTCTTCAAGACACCATGGTCTGGACCTTCTGAATATATCCTTCATTTTTAAAAACCACACTAATCCCTTGTCCCTAATCAAAGTGGTTGTGAATGTCTGGAGGGTTAGCGTTTAACAGTTGTGAGTTTTAAAATAGATCGAATTCCTCATTCCCCCTTCTAGTATTTCATGGCAGAGAACAGAGACACGCACACAGAGGGGAACATGAGCTGGCTCGTCCCACTTAAGACTCGTTCCTGTGACACTGAGGTCTCTACAACCATAGCTGCCCAGTGTCTTTCCTCTTCCTTCCTTTCTCCTTCATTCATACATTTGTTCCTTCCTTCCTTCCTCTCTGCTTACTTCTTTCAGCTATTGCCTAAAACATACAAATGAATAACTAAACCTGAATATGGCTTGTGGGCTGTGTTCGAGAGCTGGAGTTTGGCAAAATGGGAAAGTGTTTATGACAGCACAGTGGCCCCGTTCCCCTAACCAAGGTCCTTACCTTCATATAAAAGCCTGCTTCCAGGAACAGTCTTTCTAACTCATGCTGTCGTGGAGATGAATGCTGAAAATCAGTGGGCTGCGCTCCTGAACGTACTTTCATTGGCATCAGTCCTGAAAGCCAGAGGACCTCCAGCATCATATATAGTTGATATAGTTGATGATAGACAAGAGGTGTTGTGAGGAAGGAGGCCATTCCCGGGCCCCTGCAGCTGCCTCCCAGTTATCCAGAGCAGGAAATAAAACCATCATCTACTCCCCGCACCCCCCATTTTTATTACTTGGAAAAGGGAACTTAAAAATAAAGCTTAATGAAAAAATTATAACAGTGTTTTTGGAAACAAATCATGCACTGGTTCCATACTGAGGGTACCTCCCCTCCACACACCAATGACTCAAATGTCATTTGTGAAACATTTGATTGCTGAGTATGGCCAGACTGTGGCTTGCACCGTATGTGGGTTGCCCCTACAGAGGGCCCGTGGGAGCTCCCATGGGATAACCCCTGCCAGTCAGAGGTGCTGCCACTGATTTCTGGGGAGATGTGCGTTTGTGGAGCCTCACTGGGACGTGGACTCTGTTCTCTCAGAGAAATAATGTAATACACTCCAGTTCTGGGTAAGATCTGGACAACACGTCTGGCCTTCAGGAGACCTAGGCTTTTGAAATGGCCATGGACACAGAGGTTGGGATAAAATGGTTAATTCTGAACCTTTAATCTCAAGGAAAGTTGAGTCAGGAAGGGTTCAAGATGCAAGATACAGGCTCCGGTGTGTTGTGACTGCTCCAGTCACTGAGCAAAGAGAAAGCACCACTCTAGCTGGTTGGCCATGCCACATGGAGGATGTGAGAGGAGTAGGAGAGACTTAGTTCTAGCCACCATTTATGGAAGGCTTCCGCTGTGCCAGGCAGCCTACACATTTCATCTCATGTCATTCTCTCAACAGCCCTGAGAGGTAGGTGCTATTAGCACCCCTGTTTTACAACCGAGGGACTAAGACACAGGGTAAGTGATGGAACTAAGACTCCAACCCACATCTTTCTAGTGTATTCTCTCTACTCTTGATTAAGTTGAACTGGCTCCCAGCTGAAAAGCAGTGAGTGCAAAGGCAGCTGGTGGGACAACGAGAAGAACCAGCAACTGGCCTGGTCCTGCGGGTGCCGGAGTGGCAGGGCAGGGAGCCTGGGCACTAAACTGAGAATGCATGGTGGCGCCTGTCATGATGGGCACAGGATGAGGGCACCTATTGCAGCCTTGGGCAAAGGAGATAGAAGTCTCTGGAAGCCAGCCAGAGAAAGGAGGAGGTGCCCGCAATAGAGGAGACAGCCATGGCAGGTCTCAGAGGCAGCAGAGACCGGCGGGGGCTGCAGGAAGTTCAGCTCTGCTGCAGGGTGGACAGAGTGCCGGGTTAGGGGCGAAAGGAGCCCCAGAGGCCAGCGGAGGCTGGGGCTCGCCCGGCTTGCTGAGCGCTACCTGGCACCGTACTGGAGGCAATAACAAGCCACCGAAGAGCTTTCAGCAGGGACATTTCTTTAAAAAGGGATAAGCAGGTTGAGAACTGGTTTTTCACTTGAGAGAGGTGGATCTTGGTGTTCTCACCTAGGGGGAAAACACACGAAAAGTGCAGTCTGTTTGGACGTGTGAATTTGGGGTGTGAGCCATCCAGAATGGAGCTGAACTTATGGGTCTCCTATTTTCCCACGCAGTGAAAGTTCTCATTAAATTAAATATGCAATTATTCCACAAATATGCATAATTAATAAAAAATTAAGTATGCAAAAGACCAATATCATTTTATTGTTTCTGGAGAGCTTTAAAAAAGAAATCCCTTAACACACTTTGTGTTTAAGATTCAATTTTAATTTTGTTTTTTACCTTCAAGCCTGAGCACAGAGGTACTAGCTTGAGTCTAATTAATTCATTGTTGAGGCTAAAGATGTGCCCTTTGCGTCTGCTCAGTGCCTCTCATCTATGGCTCAACTGCGTGATGCTGATGAGACCGTCATTTCTGGTCACTAATAGTATCACTTTTATTTTCCAATTTTCTACCAATTTTTCCAAAATTATAAGGGCAAAGCATAAAATTGGGGAGGAATTTAGTGACTGTCTCACAAGTTGCCTGCAGATCCTAGAAAAGTTCCTGCTGCTTTCAGGAGATCTTCCCTAAAGCACCTGTGAGTTGGGGGCTCTTCCGTGGGTTCCCATAAAGCAGCAGCCTGTACTTTCCCTATTCTGCATCCACCACACTTCACTGTAACTGCTTATTTTTGCATTTTAAAAGTAGCTGTCTTTCTGCTAAAGGCAGGAACCCATCACTTTTTCTTGATTGCATTCCCAAGACTTGGCAGAGTTCTTAGTAGGTGTTCAAATACATTTGGAACGAATGGATCCTCACAGCTGCATGAAGCAGGCATCATTGTTTCCGTTCTGAAAATAAGAAAACAAACTCAGAAAGGTTAATATTTGCTTCAAGTCAAACACTGGTAAGTGGTGGGAACCAGAACTGAACCCAGTCCTCTCACCTTGAGCTCTGTGGTATTTCCTTCCTGATTATTTCTTTGGCTACCAGTGACTGCTTTGATGAATAATTTTTAATTGATTTGATTATATATTTTAAAAAATCCCAGCAGTGAAAGGAAGAGATGTATTTGTGGCAAGTGTGGAGACCCCTACTGGACACGCATGGGGTTCATATGAGAATATTTCCACTAAGTCCCCGCTCTGCAGTGTGACACCACTGCTTCAACGGCGAGTGGGATGAGAAATCATGTTACGGAAGTGGTCTGCTGCATGGCATAATTTGGTCCATATGGTATGCACTGTAAAGGATTTTGGGGCATTTTAATAATTCAAAACGCACCAGATGGGCATACGTCCTAGTATAGCCCTTCACAGGGAGGCCGTCCTGTGTCTCCACTAAATCTGGACATCTCCTTCCCTGCTTTATTCTTCTCTGTACTTTTTGCTATCTTACAATTCATTTTGCTGAAGATATTGAGCTCCTTTGTCGTCAGACCTTCCCATTAGAATGTGAGTTCAATGAGGGCAGAAACTTCTGTTTGTTTCATTCTCTGCCATTTGCCTAGGGCCAAGAACAGTGCCTGAGACATAGTAGATGCTCAGTGAATGTTTATTCTATGAACCGTGTTGATTACACTGTCAATCATATTTTGAAAGGCATCAGTAGTCAAAGGGCATTCATAAAAACAGTGACAGAGGATGATTCCTTCCTCTTTGAGAAGGGACTGTGTTGGATCTGATTTCATCTGATATTGCAGGAAGGGTGTCCTGACATATTGCCCAGACCTGTAAACAAGAAGCAAGCTGATGGTGGAGTATTTTGCTTTCTCCACGAAGAAAACCCAGTTCCCGGAGACTGCTAGGTCCCTGAGCACCCCTCCCACCTGTACAATCTGTCGTGCTTTGTTTCCTCAGTTCCTGAAGGGCGCCTTAGAAAGATTTCTAAGGCATGGAAAAGTTAAATTAATACAATTTCAAACACTTAAAGGCTAACATTGTGCTATCCAGGTAATTGTATTTCTTTAACATTCTGGACAGTTGAAAAAAATTTTTTGTACTTTTGATATGTTATGGATCAAAAATTCTCTGGCCAGCATGGGGACACCTAATGTCACTTAAGCTCTGTACTGAGGTTGGATGGTCTTGGCCACATCTTCGTTTTGCCTGTAAGATTGGGAAGGTGGACTAACTCGATTTTAAGGTGACCCCTAATTCCAGATTTGCATGGATCAGCAAGTCTGTGTAAAATGGAATTTGTGGGTTCTGTGCATTCCTCATTGGGGCTCGTCTGTCCTGCCTTGTGGTTTAGTGGATTGAGGAACAGCCTCAGATATAAGATATTTGTTGACCTGCTTCTTTCATCTGACATCGCTGCATCTGACAGGCAGTTTTTTCATTAGTCACTTTCCTTCAAGATCTCAGCAGGGTCTTCTTTGGCAAACATGCCATCCTGTGGCTTGGGAAGCATGCATCGTTATGTTAAGATTGAGAAGATGGATTTGCGTTCTTTCAATGTCTTCTTTGGCAAACATGCCATCCTGTGGCTTGGGAAGCATGCATCGTTATGTTATGATTGAGAAGATGGATTTGCGTTCTTTCAATGTCTTCTAAAAGATCTTACCTAAGCTTACCTGAGGTGAGAACAGCATTGGAAAGTTCTTTGCCTCCTTTGAGAGAGAAGTCACACTTCTATTTATAAGAACCAGCCCAAGTGCAGCAGAAACAAAATTCAGGGGTGCCATCTTGGTAAGGAGAAGACGCCTGGAGGCTGTGAAGTTGAGTTGGACTGGAGTTGAAAATGCAGTCCAAGAATGACAACTTTGGGACCACAGGAGCAGGAAAAGGCTCAGCTGTACAAAATTTTCTCCTTGTACCAGTCGTTAATTTTTAGCTGTAAATCTAGTGTGGGGGAGTCTGTGGGTGTGGCTGCGGGAGGGACTGCACAGGACTGGTTCACCTAGATTACCTTTGCCTGTGCTAAACTGTACTGTCAGGAAAGTAACCAGTTATCATCTATGTAGTTAGATTTACATATGCAGATGAGATGCAACTGTGGGCATGATTAATCTGTTGTGTTGGTGCAGATGCTGAACATTTATTTACTTTCTATCCACAGTCCTGAAAAAGTCATTTAAATCCTGAGAATAAGTAAAACATTCATTTCTCAAATTAGTTAATTAAGCTATTCCACACACACACACACACACACAGAGTAAAACAAAACAGATGCCATAATTTTCAAGCCCTCCAGAAACTAAACTCTTTTTCCCCTTGAGTCAGTTATCACTTTGAGCATGAGAGGAAAAATACCCTTCTGCCAGGTTTCCCAGCTGAATGATCAGGGCCCTGGAGGATCCATCCTCTGAAGAAAAAGCTACTCCAAGACCCCTGGACCTTCACTGGTGCCTTATTCTTAGCAGGTAATAAGAATCAAAACCAGGTTGTTGAGTATACATTATTGGCTGGGCACTGTCCTATGTTTGCATGCTTTAAGAATTTTCTCACTTATTTCTCACTATCATTCTAGGGGTTAGGAACTGTGATTTTACAACAAGGAAACTCAGTTAAATAACTCCCCCAAGGTCATTCATTCAAGAAGCTAGAAGTTCAATGTAGAGGATTCATAAAGCAAATGTACCTCACAGGGCCTGGTTTATCAAAGCCTTGCAGTTTCAAATATTGACCTTACAAAGAACAGGAAATTTTCCCCAGGCTATTGAGTCTCTGTTGCAAGTAAGAATCATGACACAGCAAGGCTGCTGGCTCAAAGACAGACAGATTACTAATTGATATGTAAAGTTACTAAAAAGCTGCTGGAGGGAGAAGGAATGTTTGCTAAATCAAGCTTTTGTTAGTGGATTGACTTAATTGTGTGTTACCAGCTTCTATTGTTAAAACTTGTTAAACTGTGCTTAGCAAAACCCCACTGACATCTCTCCCTGTAACTTGCTGGTCTGGAGAATAAATGCAGGAAGAGAACCCAAATTTGTGGTTAATTTCCAGAATGGAAGGATGCTTCATGCTTGAGGGTCCTGAGATTTAAGCCTCTTTCTTGGGCTTCTCACTGCTCAAAAGAGATGGACTTTGACTAATCTTTGGCAGCTCCATCACCCAGGGGAAAAAGGGTGACAAATCTGTGGGAGGTAAAGCAACAGTTCAGTCCAGGCTGTCAGACTCCAGAGCTTGTGCCCTTAACCTTAATATTATGCTACCTCCCATAATTATTTTCACATAGACCAGACATTTTTAAAAATCTCTTTTGGCCAAAGCATAAAAATAATACAGATAGATGTGGAGGTGCTCTGACTGAGTCAGGATGGAGTGTTAGGGTCTGGAGCCTCGACCCCTCCCTCACTTTTTATAATTCCTGAGTCCCTGGGGCTCCTGGAGACACATTTCTCTTCTGACTTGACCCTTCCTGGGTCTCAACTTCTCTCTAGTAGATCTCTGTTATTAAATGCAGTCAATCCTCAATATTCACAGATTTCATATTTGCAAATTCACCTACTCACTAACATTTATTTGTAACCCCCAAGTCAATATTCACGCTTTCACAGTCATATGTGCAGGGAAAAATTTGGGTCACCCACATGCACATTCCCAGCTGAGGTTAATCAGGTGAAGCCGTGCCTTCCTTTTATTTTTTGCATTATTTTTGCTTTTTGTTGGTGATTTTGCTGTTCAAAATGGTCCCCAAGCACAGTGCTACAGCGCTGCCCAGTGTGGCTAGGTGCACGAAGCCTGTGGTGGGCCTTACAGAGAAGTCCGTGTATTACAGGATGTTCTTTCAGAAATGAGTTAGAGCATTGTTGGCCGTGAGTTTAATGTTAATGAGCTAACAATGTATATTAAACATGTATAGAATATATCAAATATGGTGTCTTTGGACAGAAACACACATAAAACAAAGTTATATATTGATTGGTTGATGAAAATGTTATGACCAGGGACTCACAGGAATCTAACCCTATATTTTCCCAAGGAGCCTCTAGCATTCACTAATTTAGTGTTTGTGGCAACTTCCTAGAACATAACTACCACAAATAAAGAGAATTGACTCTAGTTATTTCAGTTTTTTTTGAGAGCCTCTTATAGGCCAAATAGAAGATGCTAGAACCTTCATTAAATGAACCCTAATTCTCAACCCTGTAAGTGAAGTATCATTATTCCCAATTTACAGATGGTAAAACTGAGTAACTTCCCAATGTCACTAGACAAAAGGAAAGTCAAGGCAGAGTAGAATTGCTCTGTTCCTCTCTTTCCTTTTTGCTAACTGTGTTCCGTTAGGGAGCTAATCCCAGGCCGGCATCTCGTGCATTTCAGCTATATCCACGTCCCATCACCCGCCTGGCTTCTTTTACATTATGTTGAGCACAGTACTCGCCCAGATCTCTCTCTGCTCCACAGACACACACATGGAAACTTTCCCATTGATTCTGGGATACTTTTGGAGGGAGATAGGCCGGCGATTGATGCTCCGGCCACGTCCTCCTCCTCCTCCTCTTCTTGTTCTATCTCGTTGCTGGTAGCCATTGAGGTCAGGATTTACAGGTAAAGCAAAAATGTCTCCTAGCAGGAGAGAGAGTGACAGAAAAGGAGAGAGAGGGAAAAGACAGGAATGGGGACAGGGCAGACTGAGAGGAGGAAGGGCACGTGGGTCTGTTTAGAAGATGCTGCTATGGCAAAAGGAAAGACAAAGGGTGGGAACCCCAGAGGCAGGCCCTGAGATGTTCCTGTCACGGACACCCGTGTAATTCTTTATATTTGAAAATCATTTTCATGTCTGTGGTCTTATTTTGCTCATCACAACCACTCTGAGCAGGTGAGGTGCATGTTCTTTTTTCTACTTTATGGGTGAGAAAACTAAGGCCTGAAAAACTCTGGTGATTTGCTCAAGGCCTTGCAGTCCTGAATTATTTCACATCTGGAAGAGGCTATTTCTATCGTACAGCGAAATTCAGTCATTGCTTTCCTGGTTTTTCAGTTTTTAAGCCAATATCACGAACAGTCTAATAAGGCACAAAGATAGTCTCTTTTGCTCTATACTTGCACCATATGACTATTTCAATATTTAGACTTAACTACAATTTCTCTGAATGTTATTGTTCTTGTCAAAGCATTTGCCTAACATATAGCAAAACCACTCTTCCTTTCAAGGGGGTCCACATGTTTCTGGTGGACGGGAGCGTGTCATGCAAGTAAGATGAGAGCAGCTTTGTCGTGCTCCTCTTCTGGGAATTTTTCTAGGGATATTACTAAAGTCAAGAATAGATCAGAAATGAAGAAAAGGTAGGAATATAAAGAATAGCTTTCATGGAAAATTGAAATCGTTCCTTTGAAAGTTCACAATTTCCACCCTGATGATAGATCCCCAGCCTTGCAGGATGGGTTCTCCCTGGGTATAAAGGTGACCGCCAATGAGAGGGTTTTGAAGTGACTGTGATTGATGTCAGCAGGGCCACATGGTGATATTTTATTACAGACTGAATGGGCATTTATTAAGCAGATTCACTGGGAGCAGCTCTGGGCTAGATGGGGTTGGGAGGTGCAAAAGGAAGACACAAGCAGTGAAGACTTTAAAGGCCACTTAGAGATTGCAGTCCCCCCGGTGGGCCATGTTACACACCCGCTTCACGCTAGGTGCTCTCGAAGTCACCACGCCACGTGTACTTCCCACAAATGCTGAGCAGAATGGCTCAGTTCTCCTTATTGCAAGATGAGGCCATCTGGAGAGACTTAGTGATGTCCCCAGTGAGCAGGGGGCTGCCCTGGGCTCTGCACCTAGGACTTTTGTCTCCAGGTGAAGAGCTCCTGTCACTAACCTGCGGGAGAAGCAGCTGGAAAAGCACCGAGTCACAGTCTAAAGTTGGGACACATGACAGAGGTGTGGATTTCTGCTGGCATCAATGGTATAGGCATTCAGAATGAGCCCAGTCCTTGTGGGTTAGTGACGGTGGGATGCTGGGGTGCGCTTCATAGAGAGGACAAAGCATGAACACTTTAGGGCTTCTTTCCCAGGTGAAGTGGTTGTGGAAATGTTTTCAAAAGGGAAATGCCTTTTTAAGAGACAAATTGACCTGGCTGGTTAATAAAAGTTTTCTTTCTCGGGTTAAAAGGAGTTGCTTCTTTTATATCCTGAAGCATCTGGCTGTCCTGGTGGAGACATGTGAGCGCTGCCCCAGGCCGGGAATATCCCGAGAGAGTAAGAATAGCCCACAATAAGAGATGACTCCTGCTGTCTGGTCACTGCAGTTGTCAGGAATGATTGCTTCGGAGGCAAACGGCTTAGGGCCGTCTCAACTTGGCGACAGAAAAACTCACCTCCTACTTCTGGGCTCGAATCTTTCCTTTCCTATCTCCAACTCTCGCCTTGAAGTCTTGTGTAGCTAAAATCCATTTATTCCTGCAAAGATTTTCTACCTCCTTGGAGAACACAGGCCTCTGATGTCTCCGGCAGCCTCGAGTCTGTGACATTCTGGAAGCATGGAAGGCTTGGACTTGCTGGGATTCCTCATCATTACGTTAAACTGCAATGTGACCATGGTGGGTGAGTGTCAGGAAAACCTCCAAACTCCTGCTTGGTTTTTGTTTTTGTTGCTGTCTTGGAAGTGAATCCTTCTTAAAGGGTCAAAGCATTTTCTAACTTTCAGTTTGCCTGGCCCACCCCTGAAAGAAAGGCTTGTGTGGTGCTGGAGCAAAGGGAGCCATTAGCTGGGTTCCAGCTTTCCTCTAATTGCTCCACGGTTCCACCATGGTTTAAGGAAGTCTTGGGTATAAACCTTGTTCTCTCACGTGGTCTCTCCTTACTGACACCCTGGTGCTGAGCCTGAGTCCAGTGCAGGTGGAACGCGTATTTTTGCATAATACAGAATGCAGTAATAGTTAATGAGAAAGTAACACCTGAATTATGCTTTCTTCTCGTTCATCTTTTTGGATTTTATCCTCGAAGCTTAACTTGTAACGATTAGTAATGTCTCTTGTGCACTTTAAACTAAACCCCGATTGCAGTTTAGTTAGTTTTTTAACAACAACAGAAAAAGATTTCTGAGTTTGAAGCAGATGAGTCAATCCTTCAGAGAGGTATGGGTGTCACAGAAAAAGGGACTGAGAAAAGGACTAATACGTGCCTGAGATGTGGTTGACACTTTTCTCACTCACTGTTATGTAGAATTTAAACATCAATTTGGCATTGAAAGTTCACATCAATGGCTTTGTCACACGATGATATTATTCTTTAACTGCCGTCACTTATAATAGAGTTTTGGTTTTCTGACGTCTGCTGTTTTCTCTTTCTCATCACAAAACACAATGTTTTAGGTTATTTGGGCTGTGTTTTAAACATGTTCCAAAATAGATGAGCCATGACATGATAACATGGCTTCGAAGTTATTTTGGTTTCCTAGTTTGGTCTCACTCCCTCACAATAGATCAGAGAAGATAAACCTCATTACTTTGTAGTACCTGGAATAGGGAAAAGGGATTGTGAATTATTTAAAGAATCTGAACAATGGAATGTCCTTAAAGAAATTCAAAGACCATAGAGCAACGTGAAATCTAAGCCCTGGGATTAAACAGAAACCTTGTGGTGACGAGGCCATGCCTGCTGCTTTTTTCTAGGAAAGATCTGGCTCATCTTCATGGTCCTGCTGAGGGTGGTGGCGGTCGTCCTGGCAGGGTACCCCGTCTACCAGGATGAGCAGGAGCGGTTTGTCTGTAACACTCTGCAGCCAGGATGCGCCAACGTCTGCTACGACATCTTCTCGCCCGTGTCCCTGCTGCGGTTCTGGCTGATCCAGAGCGTGTCTGTTCTCCTCCCTGACGCTGTCTTCAGTGTCTATGTCCTCCATCAGGGAGCTGTGCTCGCGGCCCTGGGACCCCGCCGGTCACACGGAGGTCCCGTGCTGAGCGCTGCGGAGGGGCGCTGCCCGGGGCGCTGCCAGCTGAGCGTGCCCGACTTCTCGTGCGGCTACATCGCCCACCTCTCTCTTCGGATCCTGCTGGAGGCAGCTTTCGGGGCCTTGCATTACCTGCTGTTTGGATTCTTGGTCCCGAAGACGTTCTCCTGCACTCAGTCCCCTTGCACCAGCGTGGTGGATTGTTACGTCTCTCGGCCCACCGAAAAGTCCATCCTGACGCTTTTCATCTGGGCGGTGGGTGCCCTGTCCTTGCTCCTCAGTGTCGCTGACCTCATCTGCAGCGTGCGCAGGAGGACGAGCGGGGGGCGAGGCCCCAGGCGAGGGGCGAAGGGCTCTCGCAGCCTGGGGAGGAGTCGGATGCACGAGGACGGGGAGTGGGAGGCGGAGGCGATGCCCACCCACCCGGGCATGTGGGCCGCGGGGGACGGTGCCCACGGCCCCGGTGGAAAGTCTGGCGCGTTGGGGCGGATGGAGCTCCCAGATGAAGGTGACAGTGAGGGGATGTCCTCAGCCAGTGAAAAGCTGGCTAGGACTCCCAAGGGGGCCCGGGATCGCTCCCCCAGAAAGGTCGCCCAGGACCCAAGGAGCAAAGGCCCTGCTCGGTCCGAGGAGCAGCCCTCAGCCCCTGGGAGCCGGCTGGCCGGGCACTCTTCATGCGGCCAGCTCCAGCCCCCTGCCCGGCTGGCCAGCTCCGGCAGCGCCCCCCACCTGAGAGCCAAAAAATCCGAGTGGGTGTGAGCACGGAGCACGAGCAGCCCCGGCGAGCCCTGCTCTGCAGCCCGGAGCCGCTGTCCCGTGCAAGGGAGATGCCCGTGAACCTCGGCACCTGCCAAAGCTCAGCACTCGACCCGGTGCCTGCAGAACATGAACAGGCAGAAAAGCCAGCTGGCATGGGACACGTGGACTTCGTGGGAGACTCTGATACAATGCCAATCCAGATTTAACATAGACACTGAAAAAGGCACTTGACACAGATGCCCACACGAAGCTAAAACGATCGATTGGAGAGGGCCAGGTGACTGGCCATCGTGACACTGTTCTGTATGCCACGCTCTGTCTGGTTCTATCACCTTATTGTGTGCTTAATGTGAAGCATGTTCTCTTACATTCGTAGAGTTCACTAATGCTTTAATGTTTTCTTGTGAATTATCATGAGGTTTTTGTTTTGTTTTGTTTTTCTGCTTGGATGAAAGAGACATTCGTTATGCATGTCATCAACAGAGACACATTAGTTCCACTTCTCCAGACCCCTTTAATAAAACTCATGCTGATTGCATTGTAATATCACAACGTGTTACTTCATCATGTTATAGGAGAAATGACAAATGCAGAAAATATGGCTAATAAATTGGTTTTGGGGAGCATCTTATGCTGTTATTGCGTGTGACTGTAAGGTACACAGGCTGTGGGATGAGCCCACGGCTTGCTCGCTTGTCCCTGTGTGTGTTTGCCGAGTGGCTGTTCTCACTGCGTACAGGGAGTACTTTTGCTGTTAATGAGTGGCCATAGATTTGTCATAAGTTTCGGAGAGCAGGCTTTGTGTCCTTTAGAGAGTTGTAGAATTAAGATAGCCCTGAGAATCTTCATGTTCTAGTGGAGCACATGGGAGAAGCTTTGAGTGCTGCAGCCTGCACAGTGTGTGTTCATGCTTTTCGTGTGCACACTAGAAACAGAAAACGGCCCCAGTTCTTGGCATGGGCTCCGCATAAGTGCCTCTCTGCACTTCTTGGCATCATTGTGGCTTTGATGTAGGTGCTGCTGAAGGTGAAGTATGACTGCGTTAGAGCTTCAGTGCTGCCCTAAATTGGGAGAGACATAGTGTAGCAGAAAGATCTGCTATAGGACAGGATAAATCAGCTTACCTTCACCAAGAGAAGAGAGAACCCCCTGGGTATGGTTCGATAACTGATAAATGTCCTCTGGTCCCCAAACACGGAATGGTTGAGGAAGAGGAACTGCCCTTCACTCCAGCAAATAATAAAAAGATGAACCAATGCACTCATGAAAACGATGGACAATTTTGACTGTCCTAAAGACGACCCTGACAGTGACATATCTGCCAGGATGGAGATGAATAGCCTGCTTGATATATCTACAAGGTGTCAGAACAATTGGTTAAAACTTAAAAAAAAAAATCATCCAAATTGGTTTTGGCAAAAAGCTATTTGACTGAATATGCCTATTTTTACATTTGCTATCAATCTCTCTCTCTCCGTTACTCCTCAAGACACAGAAAGCCATGAGCCATGTCTCAGGCACCTTTCTTTAATATTTAGATCAGTGTCTGGTACATAGTGACTGCTCAATTAGTGTCATTTTTGAGTCTCGTATTCCTGAAGTGTTCAGGGGCAGATCTCGTTGTTGCCCCTTGCAGCATGCAGTTCCGGTGGACTTCCCAGGGTTGGGCACAGTCTTAGAGACACAGGAATTCTTTAGGGCTACATTACCATTTTAAAAATAAGGACCACAGGCCCCTCAAACAGCCCAACATGTACGTTGACAATGCTGAGTGATGAAAGAAGATCAACTCAACTACTATTGGTGGTGTGTGCCATGCAGGGTGCCTGGATAATAGCTGGGAAAGGGAGGGGGCCAGGCAGATCTGGGGCTCCCTCTCAGCCACGGCCCCAGAAAGAACTGAGCAGAGCACAGCTGTGTTCCTTCTACCACTGGAGGCCACGCTCAAGTTTGGGTTTATGATCAAGTGTGATTTTATGTGGGTGGCAGCAGGAAGGGGTGCTTTGGCCTCTCTGAGCCTTGAGGTTTGTTCCACGGAAAACTGTAAATGCTCCTTGGAGCAATGGGTGCCCAGAGAGAAGGGGGGAGGTGACAAGCCAAGGGGAGATCTGGGCTCTTATCCCATATCCACCATTACTTGGCAGGTCAGTTCACTCCTCTGGGCCTCAGTTTCCTCTTCTGAGTGATGAGGGACCAGACTAGACAATTCCTTAGTGCTCTACAAGATTAGGACTCTGTCAATGAGATGTGCATTAGTCAGTCATTTTAGCATTAATAGGGGTTAGTTTCTTAGGCCTTTCCATTCTGCTAGCTGCCCAAGTGCAGGTTTTGATCAGATGAAAATGGTAGGAACAGGAAAGGCCTGCATGTCCTTAGACGAGGTGCCACAGAAGAGAGATGGGGATATGGAAAGTGGGGTCCAGGTGGTCTGAGGGCAGTTCATTGACAATATCCTGAGCAATGGCTCAGGGCTGGGTGGACAGACATGGGGGACATCTGATGTGACCCCGTCCTGTTCTGGCACTTGATTGGCTGTGCTGGTCTGAGTGTGAATGTCTTATGGGAACCTGCAAATGGAGGAATTCCTCTTCATCTCTTTGCTGTTTGCAGAGGACACTGCATATCTCCCCTTATTTTGTAATCAGATTTTGAAGGCTTAAAGATTTTTTCTATTTATTTAAGGGGAGAGGGGAAAAATATCTTAGACTATCTCCAAAGGGTCAAAAACGTACAAAATCATGTGGCTATCATCTTCTTTTTCAAGACTTCAGTCTGCTTCTCTGCATCTTTGGCACACAGATGAATGCAAGATAATTCATGGGCTTGTATTCCTCCCACGGAGATTCACCAAGTATCCTATTGCCCAGGGCAGAGACAGCATGCAAGTTGAGGTAATTGTAGCTGCTCTAACAGGTAAACCCCAATTTCAGCCACTTAACAAAGAAGTTTGTAAAGTACAAAGTGAGTGTTCCTGATTAATGAGCAGCTCTGCTCCAGGTGGTGACTCAGGGATCCCGCCATCCTGAGGTTCCAACATTTTCTGTCTGCAGAAAAGAGACTGCTGTGGAAGGGAGAAGGACTCCGTGGGTGAGGCCTGGAGAGGGTACTGGCATATCTGACCACCCTCTCTGTCTAGAACTCATTCCTAACTGCAAGGGAGGCTATGAAAGGTAGCCTAGCTATGTGCAGATAGGAGGAAGAGTTTGGGTGAACAGCTGGAAAGTGTTTGCCTTGGGCAGCAACCATTTCCAGGGTGCCTGCCCCATAAGAGGCATTTAATAAATCCTAGTGACCAAAAACTGGTCTCATAGGAGGAGAAGCTAAGCAGGGCCATTGGCTCAGGTCCTTGCATGTACGGGGCCAGGAGAGAAGAGAAAAGAGGTGATAATGACTGAATTGCAGCTAGAACCCAAATCTCTTGTACTTCATGACTTTCCTCTGAATTGCCATCATTTGAAATAAAAAAGAATCCAATTGGTTTATGTGTGTGTGTGTGTGTGCATGTGTTTTAGTTTAGCTCTTTTTTTTTTGCAAGTACAAAAGGCTCATTAGATATTGCCTAAGTCTGACTTTCAGGGACTTAAATTCAGAAATCTCTTCCCAGGCTAGCATGCAGATGGAGTCTAAGGTGACGGGAACCCTCTGGTGGAATCGAAACTCTGATCCAACATGTACAGCTGGCTACCTGCTGAGACAAAAATGAAAGACAGATTATGAGGATCAATGAGATTACGTTTATAAGCTTTCTTGTGCTTAGCCAAGAAAGGTTTTATTTACAGAATTAATAAATGTGACACTTTTTTTTTTGGCAGGATGTTGCAATCTGCTGTGGGAACCCAGTTCGAATTTTCTGAGTGTAAATTTGGTTTCAGGCAAGAAGTGATGAGGAGAGGGGCCATCTGGGTTTCTCAGGCACAGACTTGCTGAAGATCTCCTACAATGTAAAGGCCTCCCACCCGTGACTGCAACATTCCGGCTCCAGGAGCTGGGTTAGCACAGAGCCTGGTAAATCCTGCAAGCTGTATTTTGGTTGTGCTGTAGGATAAATTCTTTCTAGAAATGAAACAGATGCCTTTCCTCCCTGCATTTGAAATATATGTGTGTGCATATATATATACAGACACACACATATATACATATACATATATACATATGTATATGTTTATATATATATATGTTTGCTCCTTCCTGCCAGTCATAGAGCAAATTTCTTCCTTGGGGAGCTTCCTACTTGAACTCCATCTCTGTGCTTTGACCACAGAGAGATATATGAGTGACAGAAAGAGCCAAAAGTAAGGACCAGCTTTTTTCATAAGCTGAACCTTGATAAAAGGCATTTCATGAGAATTCAGGAAATTAAAAGTCAAATGGAAAAGTAGAGTTTAGTAAAAAGAGCTTCCTCCATCCCCGGGTGGGTGGAACAGGGAAGTGCATGACAGTGCTTGGCCATTGGCTTTGTCTGGCCCTCTCGAGGCTGGAAGACTCCCGGCTGATGACCTCTGTGTCACAGGACCGCTTCCTCTCCTCCAGCCTCCTCTGGCAGGTACTTCTTATGCTTTCACAGATCCTGCACGAGAAATAAACATTTCAAATCTGCAGCACTTAATTGATAAACCAGTATTTATGGAACGTCAGCACCGCACCTAGAATTGGATCTTCTGCTTTTGTTTCTTTCTGTGAAGCTAAAACGGCATATCCATTTATCACATGAGCAGCCAGCAAACTGTGGTGAGAATTCTAGCAAAGGGTCATTGAACTCCGCTCAACTTCTCCAACTTCTCCAACTCCTGTAAACCTTAATCTTCTCAGTGCTAACACGGGTGCATAGCCACTGCCTTGCTTCATAGGCTTGCTGAAAATTCAGATGAGATGTGACAGGGAAGCCCCACCAGAGGGACATAGTCATGTGCTGCCAGAAGGTGTTTCCAGGGCTGTAAAATCATCGATGCTTGATGGATCACTATAAACAGGTTTCTTCAGGAATTATGGCGGTTCACACGCTTAGGAGCACTGCAACCTCTTCCTGTATCCTGTCTTACCAGCAGAGGCCTCTCTTGGACCATACTCAAGAGGCAGTGTTAATAAGCACCACAACAAAATGCTAATTTATTTCTGGTGGTACCTCTTGACAATGTTTTGAGTTATTGCTCATTCTCTTCAATCACCTCCTTTGCTTATCTCTGCCCAGAAAAAGCAGGATTTAAGAATTCTCAGTAGTAGATATGAAAATTCCATTCAGTTACTTTGGATAACAAAGGGGGCGAGAAATTAGTGAGTAATGATGAGTTGTGGGTGATCTGGCCTCATGGGAAGGAGATAATTTCACAAGACAATGATTATCCTCTCAGAGTTGACATGCAGTTCCTTATTTCTAATTTATTTTCTTTATTTTTGCTCACCAGCGTCTGATTGTTTTTCTGCCTGGCTTTTCACATGATCAGGCTGCAAAACTGCAAGGGTTTAGCTTGAGCTGTGGATCCGTTATGAAAGATGACAGCCAAGAGAGGCAATGGTGGAACTGGGTAGATGCTGAAAACCCTCCAGTGGGACTGCTCAGGAAGCTGTCCAGCGGCTATGCCAACAGAACACAAATATTCTCTCTTCCTTCATTCAAGAGTCCTCCTTCCAGCTGTTTACAAAGCTGCTGCAAAAATTCCTCATGGCTGTAACTTGTCAAATAAGGTATCTGCGGAGGTGTATAAGGATTTTCCCCCTTGGAGTTTGAAATGATGAGTTAGTTTACATTGAAGATTTTTTTTCCCTTTTCTAGGGCTTTAGAAAGTTAAAGTGCTTTTGATCTCAGAAATGGTATTTGAGAAGCAATTAAATGTCTATAAATTGGTCTTCCTCACCTGGGATATTTGATCCAAAAAAGCCTCAGGCATTATTAAAGTCTAGGCTAAGCATTTCTAGTGCCATTTCATTCAGAAATGAAAAGTAGGTATTTTATAGAGGTAGTTTGTGGGATTGGCCATTAGAAAGAGATTTTAAAAAAAGGCTTATGCTGAAGCAAATGCATCATATTTTGTTGTGTGCCCAAAGTGGTTCTTCAGAGAGAAGTTAAGAGAACAGCTAAGACCTCATTCAACACACAATGGAGTATTTTCACTTTCTCATTAGCTAAGGACTCTGAGAACATTACTTTTCTTTTCTTTTTTTTGGTGGCTGGCCAGTTCGGGGATCCGAACCCATGACGTTGGTATTACAAGGCTGTGCTCTCACCAACTGAGCTAACCGGTCAGCCCCCAAATTACTTTTCTTTGTATATCTTTATTTCCTTATCTATAAAAAAGGGTTTCACCCCTTCTGTCTAGAATATGATATGATATTTACTGTGGATTAAGGGGTTTTTACTCATTTGAAAGACAAACGTAAACATTGAAGACGACTCAGTCTGTCTGTGTTTACTGAGCATCTTTTGTATGTCTGGTGCTTGTACAAGGCATGGGACGAGGTACAAGAGAATGATAAAGAAAGACCATCTTTACGTTTGAGGATCTCTTTTGAAGTGATCATTGGGGACTGAATGAAGGCTGCATATAATAAAAAATTAAATTTCATTTGCATAATTCACCATAAAACTTCTATTTCTTGTAACTGAACCAACATTGAGTCGAACAGCAAGACTTGTTGCATAAAGTAAAGGATCGGGCCACCTTCATTACTCATTTGGGGAATGGGGGAAGGCTGGGCCTTTGATATTATCCTACTTCATTAAGCTATGACCCTTGGCTTTCACTGGGTGCCCCTTCCTCAGGCACTGTCCCCTCACTGCCCTGTATAGCCATGGCCCCTAACTCAAACTTTGCCTCTGGGAGGCCCCCAGAGCCCATTCCCCCCAGTACCAACACTCAGCATCATGGAATTGTCAATCTACCAGGGACCTTAGTAACTTGACTCTAACCTGCTCATTTTACACCTGAGCAAATGAAGTTTCAGGAAGGTGACAAAACTCATCTAAAATAATCTGGTCAATCAGTGGCCAACCCTTCTTACTCCCCGCTGGTTTTGGCTCTCTTCTTGAAGGTAATCAGATAGAAGGGATTATTGATAACAGTAGCTTAATGGGGAAGCTTTCTAGGAGCATTTGCAAATTAACAGAGGTTCAGGGTCCCAAGAGAATGCATCTTTGATAGTGGTATTTGAGGCAATATGAGAGGTATACAGGAGACCTACAGAATAAGAATGAAATTGTTGTTTGATTACGAATTCGATCCACAAACATTTCCTAAAGTTAAAAAATTATAATAGAAATATGAGAACACAGAAGTTCTGAAATAATGCCTCTGTCTTCCTTCAATACCATGATATCATAATCTGTTTGTATTCTTAGCCTCTTGGGTTTTAAATGTATAATTGTATTTGTCCTACTTACATTCTGCTTTCTTTCACTTGCCAATAAATCATATACCTTTTTCACGGTTCCTAGTCTCCCTTACGTACCAGTTTGAATGACTGAGGAACAGTCCATCGAGCGCACTGGAACCATCTTCCCCAGCCTCCGCTGCTGAGCATTTATGTTGTTGTTGAATAAAATGCTTCTAGCTTTTCGATATTAGAAAATAACATAGCATGGGTACCCGGGCCTCCCATAGGATAGTTTTCGAGAATTTTCAAGTTAAGTTTACGCATATCCTCAACTATCAAGCTGGTTTCAACCACATGCAGACTGCTATTTGTGATGCTGACGTAATTCATGGATTGAGCTTAAAATGCTGACCTTGAAGATACCATTTCCCTGTGGTGCTTTGTCTAGAACTTGGGCAAGCTCCCTCCAGGTAGACAGGGTGTCTGAGCTCTCCCCACCAAGCCTGTCTGTGAAGTTTCCCGTGGGCATGTTTAACTGAGTCATAGATCAAGCTATTAATTATATTTTAGTAATTAACAAATTATTAAAGCAGTTATACTTACCTATTAGAGAATTTAAATTAAATAATGTTTACAAATTGGGCCATCTTTGAAAGGAACTTGATCAGCTAAGTATGCTTAAGTACCTCGCATGATGTAATTATTTAAGACATGTTTTTCCTTCATGCATGGAGAAATTGCCTTTCTGGGATAAATTTCAGTTTAGATTAAACTCAACACCCCCAATTCTACCTTTCCAGCCTGTGGCCCCCAACTGCTCTGAGAGATGGTCTTGCCATATTCCCCGGCTCCTCTGCCTGATCCATTTTATGTCAACATTGGAGCACCCAGGTCCATCCACACCTAGAAAATAGGGATGCTGAGGAGGTGTCCAGAGGAGACCCGTGTTCGGGGGGCAGAATCTACATGATTCTGTCACTGCTTGGATTGTGGGGTGAGGAATACAGAGGAGACCCTGGCTTGCATTCACCCAAATAGGAATGCTGGTGGAGGAGATGGATGTTTCTGGTTTAGAAGTGCTGAGGTTGAGTTGCCTTTGGAGCATTGAGGAGGAGATGCCTTGTAGGAAGCTGGGCTTATTGGACCAGAGCTCAGAGAGGAGCTGGGCTGGAGATAGATTTGGGAATAATCAACATGGGCTGCTACTGAGTCCCTGGGTGGTATTGCCTATAGAGTCTCCCCTCGGCTTCAGTCAATCTCACACCTCGTTGGTGACCCTAGAGGACAGGAAAAGCAGATGGCAGCAACATGTCTATCAGGATTTCTACAATCAGTTCAAAGCGAGGGGATTCCCTTGTTTTCCAGTTTAAGAGGCAGAGCTTATGGCAAAGCAGCCCTCATTGATTGACCCTGCGTAGTGACTTGGTCAATGGGACAATACTGCAGTATTCCAGAAGTTCTCAAATATCCATGCTTACCTATGTCTATAAAGCTCCAACCCCCTTCTTCCTGTGCTCCCTCTTCTGACACCACCCAGGTTTCCACCCCAAACCTGCAAAGAGATAATCTGTACCATGCCCTAGGTGGGCCCCCAGGGCTGCCCCTTCCCAGACTGCCCTCCCTCCGCCCCCCAGGTCCTCTCTTGTATTTCCATGACACTGTAACAGGGGATGGAGACAGCAGTGAGTTACTTATCTACTTAACATTATTTTTACAGGTACGAGCTGCTGTTAAACTTCATCTTAAAAAAAAAAAATCTCTGTACTGTTTTTTCCATTTTTTGTTGTTGCGAGGTTGTATTTTTCTCAGATTAAATTTAGTGTTTTTTAAAAACACTGTTTAAATTTCAACATGCTAATATATTTTATTGCCAATTATGCTCTCCAGACACAAATAGACAAAGACATCCCAGGGACACAACGCTGAGAGGAAAGGATGGCTTGGGGGGCTCCTGGTGGCGACTGGCCCTTCTGGAGAAAATGGCCCAAGCACCCAAACTGCTGCTGTTATAAATTCGTGGTCTCCAGTAGGGTCCCTCACCCTGTCCCCTCTAGCTCCATGTTTTCCTAGTTAGCTCCCTTTTCTATGCTCCCATCCACCATTTAAACCTCTTCCACTCTCCTCACACCTTAGGGTGTACAGAGGAGCCATACGGTGGGAAATCCTTAACCACCCGGCACCTGCCACCCGGTTCCCCGACTTCCTGTTTACATTGCTGTATTTCTTACTAGATTCTAACACTTAATGAGGACCTACTGTGTGCCAGGCAGTGTTTGGAGCTTTGTCTGGATTTTCTAATTTAATCTGTCATAACACCCTCTATGAGATAGGTGTCGCACTGTACTGGGACTCGATGTACAGATGAAGAAACTGTGGTTAGGGAGGGTTCTATGAATTCCAAGTTCACCACTGTAGCCTCCCTGTATGGTTTAGTGTTTGGGACTGATAGGTGTTCGGTAGAGAATTTTTTGAGCTAATTTTCTTAGAGGAGAAACTGAAAGCCTATTGGGGCCAGAACAGCACACAGGAAAGATTTGGAGACATGCAATAAAGAGGGAATCAATTACAAAGGAGTTAGTAGAGTCGATAATGGATCAAAGAAGGCCCGAGGGCGATGGGGCAGGAGGGAGAAGTCTTCTCTGGACACCAGAGGAAAGAGGGCAAGGGTGGGAGCAAGTGAGAATGTTCAGAGGAGAGTAGGGAATTTCTGGAAGCCAAGAGCATTAGGACAGTGGCTTGAGGAGAAGAGTTAAATCTGGAATAACTGCTGTAAGGAATGGGAAGCTGGCCAAGGACGCACAGAGAGATCACCTGGTATTTCATGGCTGGAGAAGAAGAGCGTTTACCGAGTGCCTACTGCATGCCAAGAGCACAGGTCAAGCTATCTGATTTTCTCAGTTGCCCCATGAGTACTATTTTACAGACAAGGAAACTGAGGCTCACCAGTAATTTTTTCATGGTCACACAATGGAAGAAACTGGGGTAGGAATTTAGGTCTGACTCCAAAAACCCAGCTTCTTTTCCTGCACCTGGCTGCCTCTTGCAAGCTTTTGGCTCATAACAGAAGAAAAGCCCTCCCCACACTGTAATCAACTCCTGGCTTGCTCAAGGCTTTTTAATCACTTCCTTTCTGGTCAAGGAACAGAGAGAAAATGCTTATGGTTGCAGAGGTGCTACTTTTGCCAACTGCTGATTTTTTAATCAGAAGAGGATTTCCAAGCTGCCTGATTAACTCATTCTCAGTGTCTCTCCTCCTATCGGGTGTGTAGATGTTTGTATGCGCTTGGTCCTTTTATCAGATACCCAACGTACGCAGAATCTGTCTGCTCTGGGTATAAGTAAATTCAACCATGTCTTATTACACAACTTCCATTTCAGAAGTAAAAAAGCAAAACCTCATCTAACAAATCATTAAAGCAGAGGTGTGAAATTACATTTCTATAACTCCTCGAATTTTTTTCTAGTTGGGTAGGGCCCACTTATGGTTGATATTTGAATTAAGGCTTCAAGCTTGGATAACTTTTAAAATCCAAATGCCTAAGGAAGAGAGTTCCTTTTATCAGTCAATTACGCTTTGTTGAGCATGACAGATTAGAGAGATGATTATGATAAGAGGGAGGGAAGGAGGATGAGATGAGGGAGTTCCCTAGGCTTCTTGGGCGTGAAGGAGAGAAGTGGTTGACACCAAAGAAGGAGAAAAGGAGAAGAGACTAGAGTCACAAAGACTAACTTTGTGTAAGAGACGCCAATAGATAGAGAAGGGAGCCCAGGCAGGTAGGATCAGGACAGTCAGCTAATTGTGCTTTGGGGATCAAGGGCAAATACCAGGACCAGAGGGCAAGAGGCAGGGTTATAAAGGCCCCAAGTTTGGAACCACAGTGCGGCTGAGTAAGCAACATGTAGGATAGGGTTTGGGTTGGAACCTGGTGGATCTGAACATTTGGGGGCGTGGGGGTGTGAGGGCTTGCCTTTGTGTGTATGTGAATCAGAGTGGCCTAAAGGGCCAGCATCAGGACTATCTGACATGTCAGTAACTTCATGTCTCTCACTGGAGCCATCAAAGGTTCAACAAAGATTCCTGGGTGTCAGTCTGAGGTAAAGTGTATGTTTCCTCCTTTGCAGCATGATGGATGGGGTGTTGTAAAACTTCTCTGCACAGGTGTATCTCCCCAATAGACCTTTCCAATAATCCTGGATATTTTTCTTGCATGAAGATTTCTTAAGAAATTTTCATTTATTAGGAACTACTGGATCAGAAAGAATACTCTCAATATTATATTTTTTATAGCTCACAGAAATCCTGGTATGGTCAGTGCATGTACTCTGTTCTGTATTCCTTTCCTTGGAGTCTTGATGAGTTGTGTTAACAAAGAGACTCATCACAAATGTCACTGTAAAGGAAGGAATACAGGATAGAGCTTAGTCACTGAGAAAGAAATATGAAGGTCACAGAAGAGAACACAGAAAGAGGGCTGGAAAGACTCCAGAGGGACAAGCTTTACCTTCTTCTGAAATTGGTTCCCATCGCACTCCAGTAGGGTACAGATAGGCTCTTGTCTGAAGGTAGATTTAGGGACAATTATGGTAGATATATTGGTCTGGGAAATAGCATGAAATGCGTGTGTGTGTTGAGGGGGTAGGTAGGGAACGGCATCCAAGTTGTTTTGGTAAAGTCTTGATTGTGCTAAGGAAATAACACTGCTGATAATCCAGATGGGATTAACACCTTTTGTTGTTAACTTGACACTTCTCACACAAGTTAATGAACAGCTCACAGTGAAGCTAAATCAGTAACTTTAGGGGCCTAGGAAAGTAACTGACTTACTTCAGACCCACCCTTACTTTATTGAATTTGGAAACATCTGTGTTAGTCTTGCACTAATCCTTCTTGGGTTGGCACAACATGATTTTGTTGGAAAGTTTCATGGAATTTACCACATTCATCCTTTAATTAGACTACACTTGGATTTAAAAGCTTCTGTGTGATTTGGAAAAATCCAGTCTTTGGTCTCAGACTGTTAAGTCCTTTGAGAATTTTGAAGTGCAAATATACAAAATCATAATACAGTGTAAGGTTCTGTTAATCTTAAGAGTACGTGAGTCATTTTAAACCTAGAGTATTGCAGATTTAGTCATTTCCTTCATATGAAATCCAACTTTCCAGCATAAAAATTGCAAAGTTTCCCTGCATATAGAATTCCAAGCCTAAAATATGGAAATGGTGTATAGGTGAAATGTTGTTAATGTGGCTGCAACATGTTGCTGCAATCTGATTTAAAAACTTTTTCTGCTTTATCTGAACTTGTCTTGTCATAATCTTTCTTCTGTATTCTTTCTTACTTCTCTCTTCTTGCTGTTTAGCTTTACGGTAAGTGTATTTTCTCCGTGGATCAGTTAGTTTCATATGAAGAAGTTGTCTACAGCTGAATATGCCTTCCCGTATCATGGCAGTCAATGGAGACACTGGATGGAATTCCCAGTTCTCTGTGCATAGCAGCTGCTCAGCAAATATGTATTGAATAAATGGGTTTTTAGAACAACACAAAAGTTTAAAAACAAAAGATATTTTCTCATTTGAGTGAGTTCAAGTGCTGATACTTAACCATTTTGAATACTGCGGAAGTCACAAACGTCTCACTGAGAAGTATATCTTGAATTTCCTTCTTTTTTTTTTTGTAACCAGAGATTTAAAATGTACTATTTTTATCTCGGTCATGTCATTTGTTTCTTAGAAGAATGGTGTGCAAAGGGCCGTGTAATGATTATTATCCTCATTTCACGGATGAGGAAAATCAGGTTCTGAAAAGTTAACAAGGCTAATAAAAGACTAGGGCAGGAACACAAATTCTGATCTTAGTGTAGTTCTTTTTGTATTTTACTTCGCTGCTTTCAGTAGAAAGCACAGTTAACGCCAGTGGCAAGAGAGAGGACATGTGAATACAAGTATATTAAGGTGGGCAGCTGCAATTGTCATAAATACCATTTGACAAATATTTCTAGTTTTTCTTTTTCTGGGCAAGTGGTATATTATTTCCCTGCATCATTTGGGGTGCCATATGGCTATATGACTTGCTATGGTCAATGACACATGGAAATATGATAAATGTCATTTCTAGGCAGAAACTTTAAGAAAAAGTGCACAAATTGATACATTCCTTCCCCACTGATGCAGGGATCATGAAAGCACATGCCCAGATAAAGCTTTTGTCAATCTGGATCTTTGAGTGCCCAAAGTGAATAGAATCCCTTTGCTGATACATGCTGGACATGTGTAAGTGATACATTATTTTTTGTTGTGTTAAACTGCTAAGATTTTGAAGTTGTTTGTTATTGCAGCAAAACCTAACTTATTGTAATTGATATAGAAATTAAAGAGCATAAATGGGTAAGTAATGCATGTATCAATGGTTGGCCGGATGGTTAGATAGACAAATGGATGGACCAACATAATAATTAGTGACTGGATGAAGTCCAAGGAATAAACTACTTCTCTTTGTGTCAATGTCCTAGATTCATATACTCAAATAAAATGCAAGTCACTGGGTTCTAGAAGGGTATTTTTAATGAGGACACACTTATACGTTCATTTTTATAAGCAATGTGTCTACAGATACATATTATACGTCTAATCCCAATGTGGTAGTCAAAATAATGCCCCCCACCCCAAGAAGTCTATGTCATAATCCCTGGGACTTGTGAATATTTAACCTTACATGGCAAAAGGCTCTTTGCAGATGTGATTCAGTTAAGGATCTTGAGCTGGGTTATCTCATCTTGGATTATTTGGGTAGGTCCAATGTAATCACAAGGGTCCTTATAAGTGAAAGAGGGAGGCAGATGAGTCAGAGGAGATGTAATATCAGAAGCAGAGATTTGCATAACGAGATTGCTAGAAGGGGGCCATGATTCAAGAAATGCAGGGGCTTCTAGAAGCTGGAAAAAGCAATAAAAAAAAAAAAAAGATTCTACAACCTCCAGAATGAATGTGGGTTTGATGATATTTTTCTTTGCTTATTAATATAACTTGATTTATTTAAGGAGTCTCTTATTGATAGGCACTTTAAGTTGCTGACAGATTTTGCTATTATAAACAATGCAAGAATTACTGTAAATATATATTGCCGTACTTTTGCAAATATATTGGGTTAAATTCCTAGCAATATATTGCGAGATCAAAGAGCATGTGTATTTTAAATTTTGATCAAATTTTTCTCCAAAGAGGTTGTACCAATTTACACTTTCGGTTACCACATGTGAGACAACCTTCATTTTCAACCACTAACATTACTGAACTTGATTTTTGCAAACTGAATGGGTATACCATTTTAATCTTATTGTTTACCTTTACAGTTTTAAGATTATAAATTAAGTATTTTTGTATGCTTAAAAGCCATTTGTATTTACTTGCTCTTGTTTTTAGTTTATTTTTCTACTGAATTGTTTTTCAGGTTTATAAGAAGTTTTTTTTACTGAAGCATAATTAATTGTATATATCTGTGGGACACAGTGTTGAATATCAATACCTGTGCATAATATGTGATGTTCAAATCAGGATATTAGTATACTCAACATTGCACAGTGTAATCATTTATTGTGGCCCTTTACCAATTTCTCCCTAACTTCCCCTCCCCCCTTTCTCATCTCTGGTGGCCTCAGTTCTGTTCTCTACTTTTGAAAGTTCAATGTATTATTATTATTATTATTTGTTTGTTTGTTTGTTTCTTTATTATTTTAGCTCCCACTTATGAGTGAGGACATGTGGTATTTCTCTTTCTGTGCCTGGCTTATTTCACTTAACATAATTTTCTCTAAGTTCATCCATGTTGGGGCAAATGGCAGAATTTCATTCTTTTATAGGACAGAGTAGTATTCTGTTGTATATATATTCCATATTTCCTTTTCCAGTCATGTGTCAGTGGACGTTAAGGTTGGTTCCAACTCTTGGCTATTGTAAATAGAGCTGCAATAAATATGGAGTGCAGGTATCCCTTTGACATGATGATTTCCATTCTTTTAGGTATATACTCCCCATGGGATTGCAAAGTCATGTTGGCACTTCTGTCTGTAGTTGTTTGAGGAATCTCCATACTGTTTTCCATAATGGCTACGCTAATTTACAGTCCTATCAACAGCACAGGAGGGTTCCTCTTTCTCTGCATCCTCACCAGGGTTTGTGGTTCTCTGTCTTTTTGATAACAGCCAGTCTAACTCGGTGAGATGGTATCTCAATGTGGTTTTGATGTGTATTTCCCTGATGCTTAGTGATGTTGAGCATTTTTCATATGTATGTTGGCCTTTTGTATATCTTTCTTAGAGAAATGCCTTTTCAGTTCCTTTGCCCATTTTTTAATTGGGTTACTTGCATTTTCACTGTTGAGCTGTTTGAGTTCTTTGTACATTGTGGATATTATTCCCTTGTTAGATGAATAGTTTGCAAATATTTTCTCTCATTCTGTAGGTTGTCTTTTCACTCTGTTAATTGTTTCCTTTGTTATGCAAAAGTTTTGTAGTTTGATATAATCTCATTTGTTTGTTTTTTCTTTTGTTGCCTGTGCTTTTGGGGTCATATTCATAAAGTCTTTACCCAGTCCTGCTTCTTGAAGTGTTTCCCCTATGTTTTCTTTTAAGAGTTTAATAGTTTCAGGTCTTATATTTAAGTCTTTAATCCATTTTGAGTTAATTTGGTGTATAGCAAGAGGTATGGGTCTAGTTTCATTCTTCTACATATGGATGTCCAGTTTTCATAGCACCATTTATTGATGAGGCAGTCTTTGCCCCAATGTACATTCTTGTTGCCTTTGTCAAAGATCAGTTGGCTGAAGTATGTGGGTTGATTTCTGGGTTTTCTATTCTGTTCCATTGGTCTGAGTGTCTGTTTTTATGTCAGTACCATGCTGTTTTGTTTACTATAGCTTTGTAGTATAATTTGAAGTCAGGTAGTGTTATGCCTCTGACTTTATTTATTTATTTATTTATTTTTGCTGAGGATTGCTTTGGCTATCAGGGTCTTTTGTTGTTCCATATGAATGTTATGATTGTTTCTTCCATTTCTGTGAAGAATGTCTTTGGTATTTTGATGGGGATTGCTTTGAATCTGTAGATCGCTTTGGGTAGTATGGACATTTTCACAATGTTTATTTTCTCAATCCAAGAGCATGGAATGCCTTTTCATCTTTTTGTGTGCCCTTTAATTTATTTCAGCAGTGATTTGTAGTTCTCATTGTAAAGATCTTTCACCTCCTTGGTTAAGTTTATTCCTGTTTTTTTTTTTTTTTTTTTTTTTGCAACTATTGTAAATGCACCTGCTTTCCTGATTTCTTTTTCTGCTAGTTCATTGTTGGAGTATAAAAATGCTACCGATTTTTGGGTGTTGATTTTGTATCCTGCAACTTTACTGAAATTGTTTATCAGCTATAAGAATTTCTTTGTTGAGTCTTGGTCAGTTTTTTTGTTTGTTTGTTTTGTTTTTGTTTTTGTTTTTTTGTATATAAAATCATGTCACCTGCAAACAGGGACAGTTTGACTTTGTATTTCCCAATCTAAATGCCCTTTTTTTCTTTCTCTTGCCAGATTGCTCTGGCTTGTTCTTCCAGTACTATATTAAATAGGAGAGGTGAAAGTGGTTATCCTTGTCTTGTTCCTTTTCTTAAGGGAAAACTTTCAGCTTTTCCCCATTCAGGATGATATTGATGGTGGGTTTGTCACATGGCTTTTATTGTGTGGAGACACTTTCATTTTCTACCTAATTTGCTGAGAGTATCATAAAAGGATGTTGAATTTTGTCAAGTGTTTTTCTGCATTTTTTGAGATAATTATATGGGTTTTGTCCTTGATTTTGTTGATGTGGTGTATCATATTTATTGACGAGTGTACTGAAGCATCTTTGCATCTCTGGGATGAATACCACTTGATCATGGTGTGTAATTTTTTTGATGGGTTGCTGCATTCTGTTTGCTAATATTTTGCTGAAGATTTTTGTGTTCATCAGAGAAACTGGCCTGTAGTTTTCTTTTTGTTGTTGTATCATTGTCTGGCTTTGGTATTAGGGTGATGCATGCCTCATAGAATGAGTTTTAGAGAATGGCCTCTGTTTCAATTTTTTGGAATATAGAGATTTTGTACTAATTCCTCTTTAAAGGTTTGGTAGAATTCAGCAGTAAAGCCATCTGGTCCTGGGCTTTTCTTTGTTGGACACTGCTGATTACTGCTTCAGTCTCATTGCTTGTTATTAGTCTGTTCAGGCTTTTTATTTCTTCTTGGTTTAGTCTCACTAGTTTGTATGTGTCCAGAAATTTATTCTTTTTCTCCAGGCTTTCAAATTTGTTGGTGTGTAGGTGCTTTTAACAGTCTCTAATAATTCTTTGTATTTCTGTGATATTGGTTGTAGTATCTCCTTTTCATTTCTGATTTTTTTTATTTGGGGCTTCTCTCTTCTTTTTTTAGTTAGCCTAGCTAATGATTTGTCTATTTTATTTATCCTCTCAAAAACCAACTTTTTGTTTCATTGATCTTTTGTATCATTTTTAGGGTCTCTATTCCATTTAGTTATGTTCTAATCTTCATTATTTATTTCTGTCTACTAATTCTGGGATTGGATAGTTCTTGTTTTTCTAGTTTTTTGAGTTATAGTATTAGGTTGCTCATTTGAAATCTTTCTACTCTTTTGATGTAAGCAATTATTGCAATAAGCTTCTCTCTTAGTATTGCAGTATCTCACAGGTTTTGGTATGATGTGTCTTTATTTTTATTAGTTTCAAGAAATTTTTTTATTTCCTGTTTAATTTCTTCTTGGACCCATAGGTCTTCAGGAGAATGTTGTTTTATTTCTATGTATTTGCATAGTTTCCAGAGTTTTGCTTGTTATTGATTGGTAGTTTTAATCTGTTGCGTTCTGAAAAGATACTTGAAATGATTCCAATTTTTAAAAATTTGTTGAGACTTGACATGTGATGGAACATGTGATCTATCCTGGAGAATGTTCTCTGTGCTGAGAAGAATGTATATTCTGTAGTTGTTGGATGAAATGTTCTGTAGATATCTGCCAGATCCAATTGGTCTAAAGTGTAGTTTAAATCCTGTGTATTTGTATTAATTTGTTGCCTAGATTATCTGTCCAATGATGAGAGAGGGGTGTTCAAGTTCCCCACTATTATCATATTAGGGTCTGTCAATTTCTTTAGGCCTAATGGTGTTTGCTTAATACATCTGGGTGCTCCAGTGTTGAGTGCATATATATTTATGATTGTTATGTCTTCTTGCTGGATAGATTCCTTTATCATTATATAATGGCCTTCTTTGTCTCTTTTATGGTTTTTGGTTTAAAGTCTATTTCATCCTATATAAGAATAACTACTCCTGCTCATTTTGTGTGGTATATCTTTTCCCACCCCTTTGCTATTAGTCTGTGTGTGTTTTTACAGGTGAGATGAGTCTTTTGAAGATGGCATACAGTTGGGTCTAGCTTTTTAATCCTATCAGTCTGTGTCTTGTGAATGGGGAATTTAATCCATTTACACTTAGGGTTGTTATTAAAAGGTGTTGTCTTATTCCTGGGACTTTGTTGATTTTTGTTTGGCTGCTTTAAATATCTTTTGTTCCTTTCTTCCCCTTTTATTGTTTGTCTTTGATGTTTGTTGGTTTTTTGAAGTTGTAAGATATAGTTTCTTTCTATTTATCATTTGCATTTTTGTTCTACCAGTGGGTTTTTGCTCTTTCTTGTGTATTCATTGTAGTGATTATCATTTTTCAGATTCCATTTGCAGGAATCCCTTGAGGATTTCTTGTAGGGCTGGTCATGTGATGGTGAACTCCCTCAGTTTTTGTTTGCCTGGGAAATACACTATTTCTCCCTCATTTCTGAAGGATAGTCTTGCTGGGTGTAATATTCTTGGTTGACAGTTTTCTTTCTTTTAGTATTTTGGATACATCATCCCATTCTTTTCTGGCCTGTAGAGTTTTTGTTTAGATGTTTGTTGTTAGTCTGATGGGGACTCCTTTATAGATGGCTTGATGCTTTTCTATTGCTTTTTAAAAGAGTCTCTGTCTTTGAGTTTTGCCAGTTTGACTATAATGTGTCTTGGAGAGAATCTTTTTGGATTTAATTTGGGGATATTTGAGCCTCCTGGATCTGAATGTTTGTGTCTCTCCCTATACCTGAGAAGTTTTATACTATTATTTTGGTGAATAGGTTTTCAATGCCTTTTCCTTTCTCCTCTCCTTCCAGGATACCCATGATTCAGATGTTTGTGTGTTTAAGATTGTCTGGTAGCTCTCTTAGATTTTCTTCATTTTTTAAAAAATTCTTTTTTCTTTCTTTTTGTCTGCCTGGGTTATTTTGAAAAGACTGTCTTCAAGATCAGACGTTCTTTCCTCTGCTTGCTCTAACCTGCAGCTTAAGCTCTCAGCTGTGTTTTTTATTTTGTTGAATGAATTCTTCAGTTCCAGGAGTTCTGCCACATTCTTTTTTAAGGTATCAATCTCTTTGTAAATCTCCTCCTTCATATCCTGGATACTTTTTCTCATTTCATTGTATTGCCTAACTGAATCTTCTTGTATCTCATTGGGTTTTCTTAAGATTGTTGCTCAGGATTCCTTCAGTCATTTCAAGAGTTTCCTGCTCTATAGGGTCTAGTTACTAGAGAATTATTGCATTCCTTTGGTGGTGTCATATTTCCTTATTTTTTCATATTTCTACTATCTCTACATTGATATCTGGTCATCTGGTAGGAGTTGCTTCTTCTATTACTCTGGAGTAGGCTTTGAGGAGAGAAGCTTCCTCCTATAGATGTATTTAATATTGACCATTGAATAGGGTATTTCAGTATTGGTTCCAGGTAGATGCAGTAGTGTATTTTCTGTGTTAGTAATTTGGCCATATTCAGTGTTGTAGCTGTGCTGAGTGCCTCTGTGGCCTAGGCACTAGGGCACTTAGTGGTTCCTTGCTGAGGTTAGTGACACTGTGTTGGTTTGTTGAGGATGTGGGTGAGTTCTGAAGTTCTTGGGAGAAGTGCTTGGGTGCCCTGTCTCTCTGGCTAGGGTGGGTGACTGTGGGTGGGCTGTTGGCACCCTGGCTAGTATTCCATGACCCTGATGGGTGCACTGGGGTATACTGGAGGTCCTCAGTTTGAATGGGTGATCTTGGGGAGGGTTTCTCTTTCCTACAGGCAGAGGCTCCTCCTGGGTCTTTACTTCCTTCAGTTGAGGGATAGGTTGGTTGTTATTGCAAATTCTCTTCCTTACTTTTTTTGGGTATCCTGGTTTCTGCACTTTTGGGGGAGTCTGTGTGTGTCTCTCTCCTGATCAAGACAGTCATATGGACTGAACATGTACCTCCCACCCCCAGATGCGCTATCGTGTGTGGCAGTGTAATTCCCCCAGTGGGTTGGGCCACTGCCCCATGGATCTGTGCTCACTTACTTCTTTCCCTAGGCTCTGTTAGTGACTCTCCGTGTGTCAATGTAGTCCAGTGGTCTGTAGGCTGCCTGCAAGGTGGTGGCGGCTGCTACTGTGGCAGTGAATTGCCCTTGTGGTAGAAATGTGCGTGGTGGTGGCTGTGGAAGACCACCCACACGGCAATGTGTCTGTGACAGCAGTGGGGACTGCCTGTGGCTGCTGAGGTCCCTGGGCGTGTCTTCTGCCATCTCTGATGACACCTTGATTTGAGCTCAGTGAGACCTATTTTGGACTTCTGGCCTCCAGAACTCTAAAAGAATAGATCTGTGTTGTTTCAAGCCACTAAGTTTGTGGTGATTTGTTATAGTAGCAATACAAAACTAATATACCCATTTTTATATTATTGTTGTTATTGATCTTAAGAGGGACATAGCAGAAGAATATGAGAAACTCAGTGCAAACCCATCACCACTTCTGGGGGAAATATATTACATGATTTATAAGCAAGGCCCAGCTCAGGTGGGGAAGTCTTCTCTGACCCTACCATCCAAAGGTTATATTGACAGTTTCTGAAGTAATTATTAATGGTAACATGCTCATGACATTTGTCTTTTCTGCTTGTAGTTCTCAAAGAAGTTGGTGTTGCATAACCAGATTTTGATTTGTTACCAAACCAAAAAGCTGAATAAGCCAGTTTCCCATTTGTATTAGTCTGTTTTCTGTTGCTGATAACAGAATACTTATAAGGTAATTTATAAGAAAATGAAATTTATTTCTTACAGTTTTGGAGGCGGGGAAGTCCACAGTCCAGAGGGTGCGTCTGGTGAGGGCCTTCTGGGTGGGGACTCTCTATAGGGCTGCATGGTGCAAGGGTGTCACATGGTGAGCATGGCATGAGCGAGCACTAAGCTTCTAACTTGCTCTCCTTATAAAGCCACCAGAACCACTCCCTGATAACCCATTAAAACATTAACTCGTTATTCCATGAATGAATTAATCCATTCATGAGGGCACAGTCCTCATCATCCAATCACTTCTTAAGGCCCCCTTTCAGATACCATAGTCCAATTTTCCACCTTCTCAGCACTGTTAGAGTGGGGACAAACTTCAATGAGTTTTGTGAGGACACAGACCCATTCATTGCACCACCTGAGAATTGTCACTTAGCACCATCACAAAATGGAGAGAGAACTCGATGTCTGGGAATCCCTTTTTGACACCGGACCAGGTCCTTGTCACCCACTAGTCCTTAGGCTCCTTGGACACAGGAGCCTGTCTTACATCATGTTGCATCTCCAATAGGTTTCAACACAGTGTTTTAAGAGAAGTAAGTGTCTCATATAGCATCACAACTTTGAGGGCCTACTATGTGCCTGATATGAAGGTAAATAAGACAGCATCTTGGCTTTTGAATAGCTCACAGTCCAATGGGAGAGAGATAGACATGGTCAAATAATTATGATATAGTGTGGCAAGTGCTAGAATTCAGAGGGATGAATTGAGAATATAGTTGAGAAAGGTGAATTGACAAGGTTGCTCTGCAAAACTGGAGGGGGAGCAGCAACTCAGTGTGAGGGGGTCAGGGAACACTTCAGAGAGGAGATAATTTGGCTGTGTATTTAAAAATGAAAGACCTCCAACAAGGATTTGCTAGCAGAGAAGAGCCTTCCAAGCAAGGAAGCAATGCATTCATGGCATGGAGTATGGAGGGTGTTTATAGAACAGAACAGTGGTGGGGCTGGGGACAGGAACAGAAAGTGCACAGAGGAGTTGGTACAAGTCACCTGCTTTATACTTTCAGTTCCAAGTACAGAATGTGCTGCTGGACAAGCTGAGTTTCAGTTTTGCAAGAAGGAAAGTTCTGGTGATCTGTTTCACAGCAGTGTGAATATACTTAACACTACAGAACTGTACATCTAAAAATGATTAAGGAGCCGGCCAGTTAGCTCACTCGGTTAGAGCACGATGCTGATAACATCAAGGTCCAGGGTTCAGCTCCCGCTACTGGCCAGCCACCAAAAAGAAAAAAAAAATGATTAAGATGGTAAATAAAGCTTGTATTATATGTTATTTTAAAAACCACAATAAAAAATAAACAAAATAAAAAAATGCATATGGAAACATGTCTACAATAGAATGAGCTCCTTAATACTGGTAGCTGACATTTACTGCTCCAGGCAGGCACTGTTTGATGCATTTTACTTGTATTAGAATTTAATTTTCACAACAACTCTATAAAGTAGATACTGTTCTTGTCCCCATTTTACAGAGGAAGAAACTGAGAGAGGCAGAGGTTGAGTAACTTGCTAAAGATCACTCATCAGAGGAGCCGGGCAGTAGGGTCCAGAGTCTGCACTTTTTGTTTTTAAAGTAATTGATCATACATATTCGTGGGGTACAGAGGTGACTATCAGTACTTGTGTACAGTATATGATGATCAAATCAGGACAATTAGCATATTCATCATTACAAAATGTAATCATTCTTTGTGTCCATTAATCAGTTTTCTAGCACTGCTACCCTTTTCCCACCTCTAGTAACCACAATTCTGTTCTCCTGCTGAAAGTTCAACATATTATTGCGAGTGTTCTTTCTTTCTTTCTTCTTATTTATTAGCTCCCACTTATGAGTGAGGACATGTGGTATTTCTTTTTCTGTGCCTGGCTTATTTCACCTAACATAATTTCCTTCAAGCTCATCCATTTGCTGCAAGTGGCAGAAATTCATTCTTCTTTATGGCTGAGTAGTATTCCATTGTGAATATATACCACATTTCCCTAATCTAGTCATCTGTCAATGGACATTTAGGTTGGTTCCATATCTTGGCTACTGTAAATAGAACTGCAGTAACATGGGAGTGCAGGTATCCCTTGGACATGATGATTTCCATTCCTTTAGGTATATACCCAGCAGTGGCATTGCTGGATCATATGGCAGTTCTATCTGTTGTTGTTTGAAGAACCTCCGTACTGTTTTCCATAATGGCTGTACTAATTTGCAGTCCCACCAATACTGTAGAAAGGTTGCCCTTTCTCCACATCCTCACCAGCATTTGTTATTCTTTGTCTTTTTTATAGCACCCAGTCTAACTGGGGTGAGATGATATCTCAGTGTGGTTTTGATTTGAACTTCCCTGATGACTAGTGATGTTGAGCATTCATTTTATACACCTGTTGGCCGTTTGTATGTCTTCTTTTGAGAAATGTCTATTCAGCTCCTTTGTCCATTTTTTATTGAGATTATTTGTTCTCTTTTACTGTTGAATTGTTTCAGTGCCTTGTATATTCTGCGTATTAATCCCTTGTTGGGTGCATAGTTGGGAATAGTTTTTCCCATTCTGTCGGTTGTCTTTTGACTCTGTTGATTGTTTCCATTGCTGTGCAGAAGCTTTTTAGTTTGGTATGATTCCATTTATTTATTTATTTTTCTTTTGTTGCCTGTGTTTTTGAGGTCTTATTCGTAAAGTCTTTGCCCAGTCCCACACCCTGAAATGTTTCCCTATTATAGTCTGCACTCTTTTTTTTTTTTTTTTTTTTTTTAAAGATGACCAGTAAGGGGATCTGAACCCCTGACCTAGTGCTGTCAGCACTACGCTCCCTGAAGTGAGCCATGGGCTGGCCATAGTCTGCACTCTTTTTACAGCTTATTGGAGATTATCTAAGTTAATCAAGTAAAAATAGTGTTTATTATGAGATATTTTCCAGAATGAGATATTTTCCAGAGTGATTAAATTGGCTTCTTTTTGGTTCTCATTAAGTATGGCCAAGAGGTACTCTCCAGCAGTATTACACAAAATTTGCATCCCTTTTGTGGGTTTGGCCTATGACCCTCTACTTAGGCTCATCCTTACTGAATCATGATGAGGTGTAACAGTTAAATTCTGAAATCATACGTGTTAATGCAGAATCAGGAAAACTTCAGAGTTTAACTGTGAAAGTGAATCTCACTTTCTGGGTCATCATTACTTATTTCATGGTACCCAGAGAAAGAGTTGATTTTTGCACCGAATAAATGTTATCCTATAATTCTAAAATTTGACTGAAGTTCCAGCATTAGGTAAGACAGTAAGTTCCTTTCGAAGATGGCGAGGGGGGGAGATACACATATTGTCATACATTCAGGACCGAGCTGGCCTGCTGCTGGTTCAGCTCCCTCCCCCTAGGCTGTAATATGACCAAGCACCTGGTCTTCGAAAGTCATACCCATCTTAGGTCACTACAGACTGAGTGTCATTTCTAGCAGAGTTAGTCTCAGTAAATAAACATTTACTGAACAAAAAGAGAACATTTTAATAGCTGAACTAATTAATGCAGCAACACTATTGATTCCTCGTAGGTTCACAGGTTGAGTTTAATTTCTAGTTTAATAGAATCACACCCTATGTGTGCAATTCTTTGTTGTTTCGTTATAGATGAAAAAGCAGGGTTATCCGAAGCTGCTGTGTGATGAGATCCTCGGTTCAAAACAACGCATGAAGTTCTCCTTTTGGACCAGGTGAGGGCGCTCCTGTCCTCTCCCACATGTTTACCTCTCAAGGTGACAAAAGAGAAAAATAACCACTTCCATTTAAAGTAGCCAAGTTGCGGGCCCGGGCGGTGGGGGGCCACGGGCCTCGGCCACGCCCCCCGACATGTGCAACCCGCCCAGCGATGACCACCGAGCAGCAGCAAGAAGGGCCCCGGTGCCCGAGCTGGGCTGGTGGAGGGAGGGGGCTTTTGCAGCAACCCCCCGACATCTGCACCCAGCCCAGCAATGACCAAGCCACCGCTGGAAGCCCCCTGGTTTCCCCTGTGGGAATGAGGCGGGGGGTCACAGGCCTCAATCCCTCCCCCTCCTCCTTTCTCCTTCTTCCATCCCATTTCCTTCCCCTTTCCCCCCTCCCCTACCCTCCCATCTGCTCTACAACATCCTAGAATGTAAAATAAATAAATAAATAAATAAATAAATAAATAAATAAATAAATAAATAAATAAAGTAGTCAAGTTGCATGACAATAGCTAGTTTGCTTAGCTAATTTCTATTTATATATAGTTTTAGTTTCAGATCCTAACATCACATTTAGTTACATCCTTTGGTTTTCCTCTCTGGCTGCGGAATCAACTGGGGTAGTTTTAGAAAACTTTGAATTCTCAGACGGTACTCCCAGAAATTCGAATTCTGTAGGTTTGGGGTTTGGCCTGGGCATCGGTAGTTTTTAAAAAACATCCCAAACACTTCTAACATGTAGGCAGGGGTGAGAACTAACTGCTGGGGTGTTAGTTAATCAGAAATGGGTTTCTTAGAGGAAAAGTGTTGAAAATTGGTTTTCCAATTTAAATTAGTGTATGAATCACCTGAGTGTTAAAGAAGGTGATATAAATAAATGTGTTTGTCCTCTGTGAATAATGGTTGTCCCCAAGGCTTGGAAAGCCATTCAAACTCGGTCAGTTAGTTAACATTTATCCTAACTTGACTCTTGCGTTGGTCAGTTCCCCTTTTCTCCCATCTTTCTCTGGCTACCAGGTGTCTTTTTCAGGTCTTGCCCATCCCCGTTTCCTCTGGGCCTGAGCCTGTGGTATAAGTCAGCTCTGCAGACTGCCCAGCAATCTCACACTCTGCAGGCCCTTTGCTCTCTCTGCTTCCGGCTCCTTGCACTGACCTCTGCTGCTGAGCGGCTCTGCTGTTCACCTTCCTCCCTGTTCCTGGGTAGGTTCTCCCTGGAGGGCCTTCAAGCCTCTGCTGGCCCCTCTTCCCAGTGGGAACTCTATCAGACCCCTTCTTCCTCTCTTCTGGTCACTGCAGCTCCTCACTAAGCCAGGACATAGACTCCATGTCCTTGGGTCCTTTGCATCAACTAGGAACATGTTAAATATATGAATGTAGATAGCAAAGAGTAGATGAGCTGGCCTCAGTAGGCCAGGGGCAGGAGAGGCAAGCCTTTCCAAAGCTGTCCTTGCAACCACCCAAGGCTGGGTGTTCATACATGCCTGTGTAGGTTACCACCAAGCCGTGGGGACACTCTGGTATGATTCTGTAACTAGGTAAACACAGCCCTGGTAGGCTGATGTTTTGGCTATGAACACACATAGTGGTGGTCTTAGTGATTTATATACACAAGGGCAGGGAGGCTGGCAAAGGCCTACAGAAATAGGAGTGACAAGGAGGACCAGTAGCTTCTAGGCTCAGCTCTGCTCTTGACTGTTTGATCTTCAGCAAGTACAGTCATCTTTGGGTTTCAGTTTCCTCACCTGTGAAATCAGGGATGGTATGCTAGATCTTTCTCCATTACAGTGTACATGTGAAACGTGGGGATCTTGCTAACGTCCAGCTTCTGATTCAGTAACAGAGACCTGAGATTGTACATTTCTGTACTGCTGCCAGGTCTTGTCTAGGCTGTTTGTCCATGGGGTAGCAAGGTTCTTGATGACCCCTGGGATCTCTCAACTCTAAAATCCCATGATCCTTGCAAGTGACTTCTAAGATCATATTTCCCTCCCATCCCCTCCAGCCATCTAGTCCTCAGAGACAAGAAGTCTTCATATATGGGCTTTATGAGGCTGCATTTTCTCCATGCTCATTCTTCTTTAAAAGCCCGGCCTCCCCACACCGCTGTGCTATGTAAATCTCCTCCTGAGGCGTCTAGCATTCCAGAGCATATGCTTTTCTCTTTCTTCCCTTTGGCTGACCTTGTTTTCTAGCATAGTTTTTATTCCTCGGTGTGTTTCCCCGAACACCTGGCAACCCAACAGCATTCGTGTGCAGCATTGAAGAGTGTCCCCTGGACTCCGTAGGTTGACTTCTACATGGAAATTGTAAACTGTAAAGCAGTACCTTTAATTAAGCAAGCCAACTGTCTCCCATCTCAAAATATTCTTCATTATTCATTCTTTCTCCTATCAAAAGTTTTGGTATAGTGGATCTTTGACCAGCATCTCATTCTCTAACTAAAAATAACTCAGAAGATAATTAAAAAAATATATACACCCTTGGATTTTAACATAGGTCAATTATATTTTTAGCATATCCGTTATACTGAGGATTTAATTCAATTGAGGTTAATAAAAGTAATCTTACTGTGTGGCTGGGATGTCTTATGGGGCCTTAAACTGATGCAGTTTTGGGGTCCTTTTCTTAAGAAAAAGAATTAAAAATTATGTATATAAAAGGCATGCAGGCCCTCTGGGCGGGGTCTGTGCATGTGACAGGGCTAGCCCTCTGGGAGCTCAGTATTTTTGAATGAATTAATTGAATGAGGGAAACTGTATAGCCTAATTCTGGAACTTTGTGGTACCACAAGATGGCAGTAGAGTATTAAATGTGTAAAGTGGATAGAGGCACTTAAAATTTGTTTGGAGTCTTAACAGAATATGTGCACCTACACTTTAAATTGCATCCTGGGCTCCGCAACTGCTCAAGTCTCTTTCTGTGATTTTCTTTTGTCAACACAATCTGACTTCCTTTCCCCAAACTTTGAAGTGTTACAGACACCTGCAATGAGGTCAATACAGGTTAAGAAATTGTAATGCAATAGGGTTTGCTCCTTAAACCTTCCTATAAACTTTTCTCCCCTCTGTTTTACGGTACTTTCAAATTGCATTTATTGTAAAGCAAAAAGAAAGTGTTTCACATAACTTTTCCCACAAGTGACTTTAATGAGTTTTGGCTTTACTAATTGTGTTAACCATATCACATTGATTTATTTACAGTGATTTTCTAGCCACACAGTAACCGCATCAACCCTCCTATAATAATTTGACAAGATATCAAAAAAACTAACACTTGTTTTATATTAATTAAGGACACATCTGTATAGCACACAGGGTGCTCTGGCAAAGAACCCATTCATTCATTTGTCTAATGCAAATAGCCACACAGAGACCCTTCTTTCCTTCTCTCACTCCTCAAATCAGTTTTGGGTTTTTGATTCCATTAGTAGATACCACCTGGGTATTGGCAACTTTTTGACTCAAGTTTTAGCTTTAAAGGCAAAGAACAAGCATTTGTGTTTTAATAACAGTCTCTAAAATCAGTCACTAGTCCTTATAGGTGCAGGTGTTTTTACTGAAAGTTGTCCTCAGAATGTAAAATGTTTTTTGTTTGCTTGATAAGCTTGCTTAGATTGAGCACAGTTACAGCCATCTTGTAAAAATTATCAAATATGGCATTTTAGAAGGACACATCAAAAACTTAATAAAGTGAAAAGCTTCAAAGGTGAACATCTCCCACTTAGTCATATAGTATAAAATGTGTCGATAAGAAGAATACTGCTACATGAGAAAATCAATATACTAACTAGTGACTTTTAGCCCTCTCTCCATCCCACATAGATAGTAAAGACTATGGGACCTGCCCTCAAAATTCTACTTTGTAACTGAATATGTGAAGTTTATGGCTGGCTTGTGTACACCACAGTACATGAATCAGCACATGGGTTAGATGCAGGCTACTGATTGGTACTTAAGTTACAAAATAGTAATTCTTTAATGAATGAAACTACTGGAGAGATGATGATTCTACAATGCTTCTGATTTTAAAAAATAAAATTGGCATGATAGCAAAAGTAGCTGTTCTTATTGCATATGAAATTTTAAAAATCCAATTAACACCAAGAATGACTGTGGAAAAGATTTGCAAAATGTTACTACCATGAAACTCTTCTTAAAAGCCTCTTCCATGGGAAAGATCAGTCAAGGAAGTAGTTCCCATCCTATAAGTTAAAAAAAGGTGTTTTTTTTTTTTTTTTTTTTTCACTACTAAACATCCCTATTAGGAAAAGTAAAGAGAACAAACATTTTAGCAGGATGCACAGAACAAGTTCCCTCCCATCCCACAATGATTGATGCCCCCGTCATTAGCAGGGTAGCTGCCCATTTCTTATCTTGATTGACAGGTTAATAAGGGACCTGGGGCTATCTTTTCAGTATGAACACACAACCTTACCAATTACTTTTAAATTATTGCTAATCTGTCAGAAAATAACAAGCATAAGGAGTAAAAATATCCGAAAAAGAGAAATGTCTGCTGAAGGAGCTTTTACTTCCGGTACGTTAAAAGGTTCAGTTCAGAAAACTTGCCAGAATTTAGTCAATAGAATTTAGGTACTGAGCATTTTTTTTTTTTTTTTTAAAGAAAAACTTGTAGTTTATAATAGTTCATTGGTTCAATTAGGAGCGAAAAAGAAGGGAGTTTTGTAATGCAATTGTCCAGCAAAGGAAAACGCTTTAAATTGGGGGATTATGTGTGCAGACCACCTGTAGGGCATTCAGAGCCCTTTTCTATAATGCTTCAACCCATGCCTAGCTGCCTGCAGGCTGGCTAACAATGCCGGGAAAAGCTGTTTAAAAGGCTGAGCGCACTTGTGCCTCTGGTCTTCACTAACTGTTACAAGTCTTCCTCTCCCTCACTCTCTCTCCTTTTTAAAGTAAAAGTCCCACATCCCTTTAATGGAAGAACTTTAAGGCTCTGCGGTGGCCAATTGGTCTGCACCAAGAGGAGCCAGGCAGCAGGGAAAGAAACTTCAGACTATACAGCACATTTGGAGAGGAGAAAAGATCAAAGTTTTTCAAACTCAAAAGACCAAGTTCCCTACAGATTAACCCTATTCATTTAGCTCCTCTTAAAGGAATGATGTGCTGAGCCACTGGGCAGACAGGTAAAAAGTTCAACAATTGCCAAAGCATTCTTCTGCTAATTCAACAGCCTTCTGCTCAAATAAATTAGCTTAGTCTTGACAGAGGAACAATAGCTTTTTCTCTAGGAAAAGAAGCACATTTGGTATACACAAGCACGGAAGGTTATTAAGATGTTCACCCGTTAGTTTAATCCATTAAAGAGCGCCTGCTCCACTACCAGATTGTCAAGTGACTTACACTGTAAAGTGTGATCTATGGTTGAAAACATTAACCTCTACACTTCAGCAGTGTGTTCGGTCCCCGGAAAACCAGGTGCTTTCAAAATCACGGACGCGAGAAAGGAATGTGGGGTTTTGAAACCTTTAGTGATATTATACAGGATAAATAACAAGGCCTAAGTGGAACTACTGCCTTGCAAAAGTTCCACTTACATACACTAAAGTGAGAGCTGTTATCCATGGATCAGAAAAGAGCTACCAGTAAAAACACTATGTTTGGGGAGGGTGCAAAAACTCAGTTTTGGTTCAGTTCAACAATTTATATTTACTTTGCTAACAACTTAAGAAATAGAGTTTCACAGGTAATTTTTTCCATGCCTAAGGTCTGGGTACAGAATGACAAACCAGAAAATGTCCATTTTTTCCCCACGCGTCCTTGGCAAGCACTTTAAAGGTAACAGTTTAGAAGAGGCAGGGGGAGAGGGTAAGGTTCAAATCATTTATGAAAAGTCATTTTATTGACAAAATAGAATACTTATATTTGTTCTTACAGGGGTAGCCTCTAAACTTTTTACAAAAAATGTACACATTGTATATCTTTGGATATATACATATTTTACACATTTTTACAGTTTAACAAATAATTATATAAATACATCCTCTAATGTAAGAAACCCGTATTTACTTGGGGTGTATAATTAAGACATTTCTTGTTTGTTGATTTAAGGCATTTGCCTGGTCATCAAGAATACCCAAACCGTGCAATCCCATTAGGTCGTGGTCGTCCCTCCTCTAGGACAGGTTAGCAGTACGAGTTTACCTAAGAGAGTCGAGAGAGAAAAAGTGGTCCCTCTGGCGAAATCTGTAGGTCTGGCTTCAAGCTCAGCAAAGGGCAACCAGCGAGGGCTGCAAACCTGGGTTTCTGGAAACGCTGCAGAGTCCACCCACCCTCCTCTGCCAACAGAAATTAACGCCTGGCGGGAGGATCTCCTCGCATATCAATGGAGGAAAGGGGGCTGGGTCTGGGAGGCTTCAATGCCAGGTACTTTGTTCTAAGCGAGTCATTTAAGTCCCAGCTAATGGATACCATTAAGAGTTCATTATCATGCTAATAGCAATCAACACTGTGGAGGGGTGGGAACCTCAGCCCGTCAAGTGTCCCTTCGCTGCACTTGGTCTCCTCACCCGTCTCTCCACCCCTGGTAAGCGCCCCCTCCCCTCTGCTCAGACCTGGGACAATGGCATCTGCTTTGGATAAGACACGGAGCTGGCCGTGCCAGACCGCCACGTCAAGCCGGTGCTGACGTCGCTGTAGAGGGAGCCCCCGCCGCCGCCCGGCCCCCCGCCCCCGCCGGGCCCCGCGCTGCCACCGCCCCCCGGCCCGCCGCCACCCCCCGCGGCCGTGGCACCCGCGCCCCCACCCACCGCGGCGCCTTTGCTGGCCCAGCAGCAGCGGGTGCACAGCGAGCGCCAGGACTCGAGCGTCTTGCCGGACCAGACCCACACGCCCGAGGTGATGCCCACCACGAGGCACATGAAGTACTTGAGCATGAAGACCGCGTAGTCGGGCCTGCGCGCCTGGTCTGGCTGCAGGTCCCGCAGGCACGGGCAGTTGTGCGTGGCCTCCCAGCGCGGACGGTTGTGCTGCTCGTAGAAGAGGCAGGCGACCACGACGGCGGCGGGCACGGTGTAGAGCACGGTGAAGAGGCCCAGGCGGATCATGAGCTTCTCCAGCTTGTGCGTCTTGGTGGGGCCGCCCTGCTGCTTGATGACCGAGCGGATGCGGAAGAGCGACACGAAGCCTGCCAGCAGAAACATGGTGCCGATGAAGAGGTAGATGACGAGCGGAGCCAGCACGAAGCCGCGCAGGTTGTCGAGGCTCTGGTTGCCCACGTAGCAGATGCCCGCCACCGGGTCGCCATCCACCGAGCTGAGCGCCAACACGGCGATGGACTTGACGCTGGGCACGAGCCACGCGGCCAAGTGGAAGTACTGCGAGTAGCCCGCGATGGCTTCGTTGCCCCACTTCATGCCCGCCGCTAGGAACCAAGTGAGCGACAGGATCACCCACCAGATGGAGCTGGCCATGCCGAAGAAGTAGACGAGCAAAAAGACCACGGTGCACAGCGCCGGGCCGGTGGTCTCATAGCGCACATGCTGCTCCACGGCCCCCAGCTCCTCGTACTCGCCGCGCCCGCCGGGACCGCCCGCGCCCGCGCCCGCCGCGCCCGCGCTTGCCGCCGCCGCCGCGCCCCCCGCGCCCCCCGCGCCGCCAGCGCCCGGCGCGCCGCCGCTGCACGCCACCTTCTCGTGGCCCGCCACCAGGCGCACCAGGTAGCCCACCGACACGAAGAGGTAGCAGGCCGAGAGAAAGATGATGGGCCGCTCGGGGTACTTGAAGCGCTCCATGTCAATGAGGAAGGTGGAGACGGTGGCGAAGGTGGACACGAAGCAGAGCACCGACCACAGGCCGATCCAGAAGACCGTGAAGGCGCGCTCGTCCTGGCTGAAGAAGGGATTGTGGCACGGCAGGGCGCAGTTGGCGATCTGGCCTGTCTTGACGCGGTTGTAGAGTGGGTGCCGCTCGCTGGACACGCTCACCATGGGCGCGCGGCACTGGCACCCTGGCTCGCAGGGAGCCGCGCCGCCGCCAGGGGGCCGCGCCTTCCCGCCGCCGCCGCCGCCTCGAGCTGGGGGCGACTCCGCGTCCCCGCCGCCCCCGCCCCTGCCGCCGCCGCGGTGCGGGGGCCTGGCTCCGGGCGGGCGGCCGTGGCCGCTGCCCGAGGGTGGCTGCTCGCCGGGCGGCGGCGGCGGCAGGCGGCGCGGCGGGCTGGGCGCGGCCGTGGTGAGGTCGGTGCGGTTGTAGTCCATGCACAGCGTGTCAGGGTTGCCCTGCTCGGGGAGCCGGTCGCAGCGCATGCGGTCGGGCCAGGCAAAGCCGTACTGGCGCATGAGCGGCGCGCAGCCGGCCTTGGCGCGCTCGCACACCGAGCGGCAGGGCGGCAGCGGCTTCTTGTAGTCCTCCAGGCAGATGGGCGTGTACATGCTGCACAGGAAGAACTTGAGGTCGGGCGAGCACTGGATCTCCACCAGCGGCCAGAACTGGTGCACCTCCAGGCCCGCCTCGTCCTGCGTGTCGTGGTTGAACTGGTTGGGCATGTAGGTGTAGTTGTAGCCGATGCCTTTGCACAGCGGCACGGTGATCTCTTGGCACGCCAGCTCCTTGGCTGAGGCGGCCGCCGCGCCGCTTGAGCGCTGCAGCAGCGCCAGGGCGGCCAGCAGCGAGGTCACTTCCAACAGGTAACCCCACTCCATGCTGCGCACCTCGGCCCCGCGCCCTCGTCCTCCAGGCGGCGCGCGGAGAGATGCCGGGGGACCCGGCGAGAGACCTCAAGAGGGGGACAGCGGGTGACTGCTGGTTTCTCTCCCGGCAGTGTGTATTTGGGGGGTGGGGTGGGGGGACGTCTGCCGATAATCTAGCCCCTTGTCGGGGCGCGTCTGCAGCGGCGCGATCCGAAGTCTGCGTAGGGGCCGTCCACACCTCCTTTCCGCCACTCCGGGGATCTGAAGGTGGCTGCAGGGGCGCGCCACAGTCTGCCCTGCACACTCTGGGTCGCCCTCAGCCCTCGCGGAGCAGACTGGCCGACCCTCGGTTCATCGTCCGGCACTCGCTCGCTTCCTCTCCCGCGCTGCCGGCCACTTCGGGTGACGCTCGGCGGCGGCGACTTTGCCAGACACGGAGGGCGGCGGCGCAGCAAGTTTCCTTTCGGGACGCGGTGCGCAGTCAAGATGGCTGGGCCAGGCTGCTCGCCGTGCGGGTCAACCCTTGCGGCCCCTTCTCGGCCCCCGGGGGCTCATGCCCGGCCCCAAGTCTAGCCGCCGCCGCCGCCGGAGTTCGGGATCAGCTTCTGCGGAGGCCGCCGCCCTCTTTCTTGGGCGTTCGTCCGTCGGTCCGTCCGCCGCCGGGACAGAAGGAGCTGCCTCCGGTAAAAGTCCGCGCCGCGCTCCAGCCGCAATCGGGCGAGGTGCAGGTAGTCCCCTCCTCGCTAGACACACAGAAGGAAATCCAGACTAGAAGGCGGAGCGGACACTTGAGCGGCGCGGCCCGCGCCCAGCCGCCTCCTCCTCCTGCTAGGCGGGAGCAGCGCCTTTCGCCCAACTTCCCGGCTCCAGCCCTGCTAGAGCCCCGCGGCCGGCTCATGAATATTTATACAGCGCGGACTCGGTTTCCGCCCCCCGCACGGCGGGCCAATCGCCGGACAAGGGGGCGGGGCCTACGCGCTCCCAAGACTCAGCCTGCCTTAAGGCAGCCCGGAACGTCCGCGTGGCCATGCGCGCTTTCTGCGGACTGAGAGTTGTAACCTTGGGATTGACCGCGGAAATGGAGCGTTTGCCACTTCTGTTCCCTAGGCGCCGTGTGCGTCTGAGGTCTTGGTTCCATTTCCCTGAGTCTGCACTTGGGGACTGGGACCGGGTTTGAGGCAGCGCGTGTCTACGCAGCCAATTTCAAAGCAGTCAAGCCCCCGCCTGCTACCCTCCACGAATGTGGGTGACCTGGCGATGGGGAACTGCCCGGGCCCGGTGTGCGGGGAACCCGTGTCCTTCTTGGGGTTCTCAGAATGATGGTTTTTGAGGCTTGGAGATGGGGTGGGAGGAGTGTAGCGAGTGTAGTTCCTTCTAGATGGTGGGGCTGGACTGCGGGCGGCCCAGACGAAGCGCTCAGGAGCCCCACCGCGGGTGCGCTAGGGGGTCGGGGCACAAGGGCCCACCCGAGGCTCCCCCCGTGCGTCCGCTGAGTGACCCGGGGGCGCCTCGGGTTCTTACCCGGAGAGTGGGATAATCACAGCACAGATCTCAAAAGGGGATTTGATAACTATTTATATATTTATACATACAATGCACAAGTCATCCGAGACGCAAGTGCTTTCTTATGAAAAACAATTCAATTTCTCCTTGAAAACGGAATCAAAACAAAAACCTATAAGCAGAACAGACCGGAAACTCTGCGCTGGATTCTCTCTCTTCGCCTCGACGTTTAGAATATGCATTCGCCTATTCGCAGCTCACGTCCTTTTCTACCGTGGGAGGAGGGGCTGCACCCTGGCGGGGACGCGCGGACACGTCTCGGCGATCTGCACCGAGCCGGAGCCGGATCCAGTCGTTTTTAGCAGCCACTTGGGACGCCGCCAACGAGCCGTGTCCCGGCCAGCTCCGCAGCCACCTTAAGGCTGGCCGGGGAGGGGGGCGCGGGCGGGCGGCCTGGCAGGTTCATTTACGCTTGTTAGGACGTCCCAGGGGGTTGTCTTTCTCCGAGAATGGAGTGTTTATTTTTTAATTGATGTGCTGTTTCATTTAGCGCTTGTGTGGAACTCATGCTGGGGCTGTAATTACTGTAATCTCGGGAACAAGCATTTCAGTTAGCCAGGAGGGTGGCAAAATGCGTTCTGTCTCTACATTTCTCCACGCCACCCCCTCACGCCCCCTTTTTTTGTTTCGAGATTTTTGCTATTTGTCAGGTTTCATACCAGGGACAGGTAGAGCTAGAGAGCAAAAGTTGCCCAGGGCGTGGGGACAGAGAAAAAGAATTAAAGGCACATTTCAGGCCAGTTCAGGTGTGTTTGGGTTTTTTTTTGGGGGGGGGGAGAAGTGGCGGTGGTGGTTGTTGGCGGGCATCTGTTTAAAATCAACTCTTGTCACAACACAAAAGTAACTAGCAGTATTTGTATATTGCTCGAGCTGATGGAAGCTATATCTTCCTCCTGTTCTCTCTAGCTTGGTTTAGCAACCTTATGATGAACCACATTGCAAGTAGACAGGCAGAGCCCCCCGCTCCCCGCCCGTTTTGGGGAAGTTCTGTATTGTCGCCCTTCTTAGGCATGTCCACCACCAGCTATAGTTATATACCTCACCATTTAAAAAAAAAAAAAATTGAAGTCTAGTTAGAACCTTTTTATACTGAAAAGCAACATTTCCTTCCCACTTTTGTTTTGGAAAAACTAATCTCCATAGGAATCTGACATTCAAAGGCTTCAGAAATATTAGCTGATTCAGCAGAAAACCGCCCATGGAAAACAGCAGATTCGACCTTTAGTTGCTCTTTTTTTTTTTTTAATCGATTACATTTCCCTCCCCCCCCCCCCCCGCCCCCGTCTGTATTCTCATTTATGGTATGTTGAATGTAGAAAGTCGCCTCTCCTTTTAGTTGGTACCTTGTTCACAGAAGGCCGGTCTCCGGAATACTCAGCTGCAGGTAATTCCCGGATTAGAGTTCGGATCCCAGCGGTGAAGACGAAGCCCCCTTAAGGACCGGCAGGAGCTTTGCAAAGCCCGGACGGCAGATGGGAGGGGCTAGTTTCCAAAAGCAACACAGATGGCGAAAAGTTTCTACTGCTTTTCTTCAGCAGGGAAATGTCAAATAGTGAAGTTTAGAATTACACTACATAAATTTATTAGAATTACGTAAAAACAAACTGACCTTTGAAAATCGAGGCTGAGAATAGTTGATTTTGGCTCTTGATTGGCATTAATTTTTTTTTTCTTTTGAGACAAGACGAAAGGTTTGATGATGTGGAATGTGGAAATTTTTGGTAAGTATATTAAGCTTGCATGAAAAAATAAGCAGACAAGTTTAGACTTTCAGAAAATCCTGTTATCAGCTATTTGGAGGATCTTACCAATTTGTGAGATTAAAACCACTTACATAAAAATCATGAAAAAAAAAAAAACCAAAAGAAAAAACAAAACAAAAAAATCATGAAAAATTTACTTTTAGTTGAGAGAACACAAGAATAGCATTTTAAATGTACTATGAAATTAAATGGCTTCTTGACAGTCTTTCAGAGTAAAAGAGAGAGGAAGCCAATTAGTGTAATAAAGGCAATGATGGGTCAGCTAAAAGAAACTAGAACCATTAATCTACTTTGCTGGCTAAATAATGATATTTTCTTTGTATGTAAAGCAGCTTTTTTTTTTTTTTTAGGAGAGTGGAAATAGTTTTAGTAGTGATATAAATAATGTAGGAAAGTTTTTAAAAGGGATTTCTGAACAGATATATTGTTACTGAATGGCCCACTAGCATAGTAATATAAACAGTTGAAGGCAGGACTCTGCTTCAGAGGAGGGAAGGTTTCGTAAAACATTGGATACCAAGTTAGACAGGAGACTACACTGTCTGTTTCAAATTTAAGAAACTTTGGGGAAGTTATGTTTCAATGGGTTACCGTTTAAAAATCCAATATAAGAATCTCGGTAACGAGAGGGTGTAACACGTACCAATAAAATGTTATGTTCCAAAGAGTAAATGGAGAGTTCTTTAATAACTAATGAAATTTCTCAGGTATTATATAAAATGCCAATTGTTTCATTCACTTATTTATTTATTTACTTATTTACTTATTGATTGATTGATTGATTGATCGATTGATTGCGGCAGCTGGCTGTTTTCCTTGATCTTGGTGTTTTAACACCGCACTCTGACCAACTGAGCTAACCGGTCCCAATTGTTTCTTTTAAAAGCTTATTTTCTTCCAGAAAAATTATTGAGTAGTATTTCATTAGAGAATATAAAACTGATATTACCCTGATAGGGTAATATTGGGGAATCTTGGCATTTTAAAATCTGACTTTAAAAGGATTATGTCTTGAGTCACCCACTTCATAAATGGAAGGGGAATGAAAAGTGAACTGGTCTTACTTCAGTCTCTACTAGAATTAAAATGGGTTAAATTATTTTTATATTCTTCCATTCTAACACTAAACTTTATTAAAGGTCTTCTTCTTCCCACTAGTATTTTCTCCACCACCAGAAAAAGGCTTCTGTTGGAAGGAAGCGTTCTTTGCTGTGTCTGCTGTAACAAGGCTGAGGTACGAATGCACGGAGGTAACTGAAGTGAACAGGTGCCACTGGCTAGACTCAGATGCTCACTGTACGTGCAGCTGCCATTTTTGAAAATAGTGACTGCACTGCCATTATTTAACTTTATAATTATTCTAAAATATGTTTTAAAAATTGATAGATGATTTTTTCTCTCATTCACTATGGAATACTCACCAGATGTTGAAACTCTTTTAATGTAGGATGCGTTGTGCATTATTTTGGGAGCTCTCAGATGCAATAAAGACCTCCTAAGTAAAACTGGCTTAGTCAAGAAGGACATCTCACATATCAGCAATCTAGAAGCAGGAATTTCAACATTGGTTCTGTCTGTGACTCAAGATGTTAGGCCTGCAGGTCGGCTTTTAGGCTCTTGGATTCATTCCCCTTTGGTTACATGGGGCCTCCCACTGCTGAATCTTCACACTGGACGGCTGCCAAGGCAGGAAGAGTGGCAGGATCTGCTCTGCGAGGCTCTCTTTCTATTAGAAAAGAAGATCCTTCCCTGAAGGCCCTTGAGTAACTTCCCCTTTGGGTACACTGGTCTGAGCCTGTCATGTGACCACTCTTAGCTGCGAGAGAGGTTGTGGCAGTGAGGATCTGGTAAGTGGCTGGTGACAGGGGTGGGCTCTGGTGGCAAGAAAGGAGAGGAGGAGACAACCAGCAGTGTCAGCTGCACATTACTCTGTGGAAGAAATTAACTTTCAATCAGTTAGTCAACATGCCTAGTTTTCGAGCATATTTTGTTCAGGGATATGAATTAAGTATGATCTAGATCCAAGAAAACCTTGATACCTACATTTATTTCCTTTTGTAGTTTACACAATTCAGTTCTCTGCACAGTTAGTGTGAAATAAATGTCAAACAGTTTACAACGTGTTTTATTTATAATCTGTATAAACTGTATAGTGTAACTCCTTAGTTCCTTTTTGTTACGCTTTCCTCCCCTTCCCTGCCCCTATTTTGGAGACTTCACTAATAACACGGACACAAGTCTAGAGTGTTAGTGTTTTTGGTTTTTTTTTTCTTTTAGTTCCTATACCATGTAACTGTACCGTGTACTGACAAAATTAAATACAATGCAGGATAAACCATATCGATGTCATTTCTGAACGGCTTATGGATGTGAAAGAACCTTTATGTGAGAAAAATATTGATCCAGACAAGAGTTTATATTTGGTAACAGCGATCCATTTTAAATGGTGGTGTTTAATAATAATAAAATTTTACATAAGTTGTATGATTAGAGCACTAATGGCAGAGACATGGGGGGGGTGACAATATCATTTCTATTTTATGTTTGTCTTTGACGAGATTCAAGGAAACATGCAATTTTTTTCTAGAGGTGACAGCTCATTTTTTTTTTTCCTGGTATGAGTCTTGTTTGCTCTTAGAAGCAAATATATTTCTATAAGGTTAACCCTATAGTTTACCCTATAGAAATATAATTTGTAGTATAATAATAATTTATAAAGATAAAATAAGAAAAAATGTGTTGAGTCTATTTAAATGATATCACAACATAAGTACGAACTCCTGGCATGCTTTTTTAAAACACAATCCGGTAGGGTGCAGTTTGGAAAAATCCTAGACTAGAATGCATTCAGAATATGCTGTTCTGGTTAGAGCATGGTGCTGATAACACCAAGGTCACAGGGTTGGATCCCTGTGCCAGCCAGCCACCTAAAAAAAAAAAAAAGTACACACACACACACATATACTGTTATGTACTGTTAAGTGGGAAAAAAGCAGAATATAGAACTATATTGTATGGGCCCCATTATATTAATAAATTTACTTAGAAAAAAGGCTAGAAGGAAATTCAGCAAAATGTTACCTATAGTTGTGTTTGAGTGGATTAATTAGGAGTAATTTTTATTTTCTTTTTAAAATAATGATCTAAATTTTATACTTAGAAAAATTTATCTTGAATCAACCCTGGACTTAGCACCTGTTATGTATTGTTTTGTGCTATTCTTTATTTTGCATATTTTTCTTTTTCTCCTTATATTCACCAATATCACCAAAGGGCAAAGACCATGTCTTGAATATCTCTTTCTCTCCACACAGATTCTATACTGTGTATGATCAGATGTTGTTAAACTCTCTGATTTAGCTGATTCACAGATTGACTTATTGTCTTTATCTTTGTTCGAATTCTCTAACCCCAGTGCCCCACTACTGTCCTTTTGACTGAAGGTCTGTGCTTTTGAAAGGGATAAGGAGGAGGAAAGGAGGAAGACCATTTTTATTGGAGGGCCACAGAATTGGCCTTAGAAGTAGAATTTGTGGTGGTGCCAGCCTTATGTGTCTTGGGCACAATATCCAGTCTCTGGAGCTAGGCCACATTCTGTGAAATCCGTATCTCTTCTTCGTTGCATTAAACCTGTTCTCACTTTCTACCGTGACTCTGCCCTTGAATTCTTTCCTGTGGCGGAGTCAAGAGCCTGGTAAGAGGACAGGGTGGGTTGAGGCCGGCTATCGGGCCTCCCAGATCCCTTCTCCTCCAGCATCAGTTGGACTCTTCAAGGGTGGGGAATCTCCCCAGCAAGCATCTTAAGGGTGAACACTGCAGGACCCTTTTTATGACTTAGCCCCAGAATCATACAGCACCCCTTCTACTCTACTGTGGTTGAAGCTGCATGGATTCAACGGCAGGGGCATGGACCTACCTCCAAGTGGAGGAAGGAATGTCAAGCATTAAGTATTTTAAAACTGCCACATCATCTTAGTATCAGGCCTTGTGTGAAGTGCTGGGGCTATAATGGATAAGACATTGTCTGTTTTGCAGAGAACTCACATGGGACAGCTGCAGATAGACAACTACAATGCTGTTGGGTAGACAGTTACAAAGTACACAGAAATAATATTAGGGAACAAGCAATGTTCCTAAAAGAGCTGGGAAAGGGAATCATGGAGGTTTTTAAGAATGATCAGGAATTTGTTAGTTTGAGGAGAGGAGGAGAGTTGGAGGCAAGTGACAAAGCATTTACAAACCAGAGACGAAATTGCCTTTGCATTTGCTGTTCACGGAACGGCAAGAATTTTCCATGAACAGAAACATTTTTATTTGTATTCAATCACTTGACATAAAGGTTACAGGTGGAGCTTGTGGAGTTCAGTATGTTACAATGTTTTCCACTTGGAGTAACAGGAAGCCCAGCTAAAGTGGCCCAGGGGATAGTTATCTCATACTCCCCAAGATCTGGAGATGGGCTGGCTGCCGGGATGGTTAATTGGTCCACTCCACATGTTATCAAGATCCAGGTTCTTTGCATTTTTTTTCTCTGTCAGCCTTGGTGTTTTGGTTAGTTCCCTTCACGGTCCTAAAGTGGTTACAGATTGAAGTTTGTGTCCTCACGTGCCAATATCCAGAGGCAGAAAGAGGGGCACTCTTCCCCTTGTGCCTCTTTTTAAGTGCCAAGGAGGCTTTCCTGGAACTGACTTCCTCTTACTTCTCATGGGTAAGTGTTGGGTGAAAAGCCACATCACTGAGCCCTGGCCCAGTCCGTGCAGGGATCATGTGAACAAAATCGAGGCTTTGCCAGCAGGAAGGGTAGTGGACTAGCCTTGGGTAGGTCACCAGGAGATCACCTGCTCGTACCCTGAGGCCTGTTACACCACATGGTAAGAAGCCAGCATCTCTTTGGGTCTAACTGCTGCTGTCCAACATCAGATGCTTTATAGCACAGTAGCCTTTGAAGAAGATTTCTACGTTCTTTGTGTGTTAATTATCAACAATACTTAAGTCCTTTCTCCTCCTCTTTTCCCCATAACCTCATGCAGGTGGGATCTGTTAATAAGGTTTCAGTTGTTTGTTTCACTAGAGCAATGTGTTTTGCTTAAGAGTCTTTCTGCTTTAAGAAATCCAATTGCCTGAGGGGCCTTTAGGCAAGGCCAAGTTAGAGAATGACTCTGTCTAGCAGAACAAGCTGGGTGGTTCGTAGTGTTTGCTCATGTTCCTGTCTCACCACAAACTCCCCGCGAGGTAATTACTTACAGGAACACCTTACTAAACAGCTAGGAAGTGTAACTACTAAGGACTGCCAGAGATGAAAATTTATTTCTTACCTGTGTGTTTTCCAGAACCTCATGAGGTTGAGAAATAAATAGCTTCCTATAACCTGCAGAGAACACAGAATCTGGGGGAACCTTATGGGTGTTTCAGCCTATGGACATATCCAATTCTCTACAGCTAATGCCCCCAAACAAACCAGTTTCTAAAGAACCATGCCCCCATGAAAGTACTAAAGTTTATTTGTTCTTTATCTAGCATTTTGTGTCTTTAGTCCATTTTACTTTCTCTACATTAGTCCTTTTTTTGCATCCTTCTCGTTCTTAGGAATATATTTGTGGCACAACGATTGACCGTTGTTTCTGCTTTGATCTTGGTAATTGCATTTCTTCTGTAGATGCTAGTTTGGGAGGCTCCTTTCTTACTAAGTCTTGCCTACAAGCTTTTAGTAGAATGCAATTGCTGGACTTGTTAGTGCAGGATTTCTGCCAGCAGGTTCGCCTATCCTACCCAAGGTGAACCAGATTCACTTAGACGGTTTTTTTTACAATCACATTTGCTTCCAAGCTCATCCCAGAGTCTCTGCCTCAGTAAGCAACTGCCACTTGTGGTAGAGAATCTTTTCCTCAGGCATGTTGGTTTTAGGGTGTTCTGATGCTCTGAGGTCTGGAAAGGAAGTATTCATGTTTTTACTTGTTAGTCTATCACCCTGTTGATTATTAATTATTATGTTTTCTATTGGTATCCATGAGGTCTCTGGTTTCTTATTTCAAAATATTTGTCCATCCCTATATCCTCTGTGGCATTATCTGTTCATTTTGTGTTCTCTTTGGTTTTGTCTTCCAGTCTTAAAATAAGTAGAACAGAAAGATTCACCCCATGGTTTTCACCTGTCAAAAATCTGAAAGGATTCATTTTCTATTAGGATTGTTCTACTAGAGTTTGGTTGCCTTGTGGTAATAAAATACCAAGGTTTCTGCTGGAAGGTAATCTATTGAAATTATACATCCTGATTTTTTTTTGATTAAAGTAAAAAATGTAGATATAACTAAACAGAGTGAATCCTAACATATAATTCATAATTGCAGAATGATGAATGTGATTCTTGTTCCTAAATCCCCCAAGTGAGCAATAAAAACTGTACTTAGAAAAATGAAATTTGGATTCTATACTAATGGTTACTACAGGGAATAGTCACTTTGCTTAAGAATAAGAGTGACCAGAATAAGGATGGAAAGTAGTTTGATCTATGTTACATTGTTAATATACTAGAGGATAGAGTGAGAGGAGACTGGCCGGGCAAGGTTGGAGTAGAATAGTAATATTAGCTACCATTTATAGCATGCCTTTTATGTGCCAGGCTCTGGGCTTGACCCTTTTGAGCATTTAGGATGTTTCAGCCACGAGTAACAGTTAACCCAACTCAAGCCGGCTCATGCAAAATGGAAATTGTCAGCTCACATAACAAGTAGGGCAGATTCCCAGGTTGGTTGATACAGATTCTCAAAAATATCGTCAAGGATTCAGGTTCTTTATACAAGGGTAATTCCAAAAGCTCATGGAAAGATTTATATCATCTTTTAATTCTGTTTTTCCATGAACTTTGTGAAGTACCCTTGTATTTCTCTGCCCCACCTCCTCAGGGCAGTGGTAACCTCAGGGTCACAAAATAGCTGCAGCATTCCAAGCATCTTCCCCGAAGTCTCCTGGCAGAATCCATTGGCAGAATTAGGCTCAGTCCCCAGCCCAGAACCAATTACTGGCAAGAGGAGTGGGATGACCTCGATTGGCTTAAAGAAATCAGGTTACCCATCCCTGGAGCTGGGAATTAGTTCTTCTGGCCGTATGGAGGAGGGCGAATACCTGAAAAAATGAAGATTTATCTGAAAGCAAGAAGGGAAGTGGAGACGTCGGGTAGGCAACCAACATTTTGCTACTTGACTATATCTGCCTCTCTCTCGCTTTCCATCTCTACATATTTATAATGTCTAAGTCTCATGGCAAATATGCAAGATGGGTATTAAAAGTCATGTTTTACAGAAGAGGCTCATTCCAGCACCACATATAATATCACAGTGCTTTTAAACAGCAGAACCCTTTCTTCCAAACAAAATCTTGTGCCAAACTGCAACACATAGACACACAAAATATCTATGCTTGAGTTCAGATTATAAAATGGATAGTAAAAATCAATTTTAAAAAGCCTAATTTTGATGAACACAAAAATTAAAACTATCAGTTATGGATGATATTTATGTCATCATATACACACCTGAACTCAGAAAAAGACCAGTGCTGCTCTATACCTTTCCTAACCAATGTCTCAGAAGACGTTTACACAGATGCACAGAAATGACAAAAGCAGCTTTATTCTGGGGGCTTCTTGTAAATGCTGATCTGGCAGCACAATGCACTGTGCTGAGTGTGTTAACACTGTATCCATAATGTTGGGGTGTGTCTTTTCCACCTCCTGATATTTCCTTCTATAGGAAGCGTCTCCACTGGCGGGGTGGTCCTGGCTGCCCCCTACTCTTCCTGGCAGCTCACTCGCTCCTTCTGCTTCTTTGGCTGTGATTTTGGAAGGAGGCCTTGGGGATGCCCTGGCCAGCCCCTCCTGCTCTGCTGCACTCTGCTACTCCTCTGGCAAGCTGCTCTCCCCAGCACCGCAGTGACCTGGGGCAAGTCTGCTCAGCACTGGGCTCAGTGGTAAGAAACTCAGTAGCCCGTGCATAAAAGCCACATTTTCTAATATCAGCTTTGTTGGTTACAAAGATTAATTTTACTCTCCATTGACTGCCTTACAACTTATTTTTCAATTGTTTTGTAATCGAGGGTGTAATAAAGTTTCTGTTTATTCCCTCTTACCCCACCATAAACACGATGTGTGTTTCTTTTATGAAAACAAAAATATGATATTGTGAAATATTTCAAGCATATAGAAAATATGACATATACAAGCCATACTTAATGTGTATTATTAAATAAGTACAATGTGTATTAAAAAATATTAATTTTGACATATTTGCCTCAGATCTCTCTTATCTTAAATAAAAAATACTTTATACGAGTGTGGCTAAAATCCCACACATCATCCCTCCTTCCCCAGAAGTAAACATGATCCTAAAGATGGTGTGAATTGGACCCTTGAATGTCTTTGCACTTTTTACACATATGTATATACATAAACTGTATGGTATTATTTTGAATGGATTTAAAAATATTTTTAAAAGTATTATCTCTATCCTTTTATATATAGCTTTATAAACTCAATATTTTGATTAATATTGATATGGTTAAAATTCTTAAACTGATCATAATATCACATTGTGTGAATAAGCTACTCTTTATTAGTGATGAATAGTTTGGTGGTGTCCACGTTTTTACTAGTACATTTAGTGTTGTAGTGAATATCTCTGTAATATGCCCCCTTATGCACACGTTCAGGAGTTTCTTTAAAGTAGGTATCTAGAAATTGAATGGCCGATGTGTATAATATACTCACCTTCAAATTTACTGAGTCTTGTTGCCAACTTGCATTTCAGAGTTGTTGAACCAAAGTATGTGCCCATAGGAAATGTACAGGAGTTTCTGATTTCCCACAGCCTCACCAACATTTAGGAAGTCAGACTTTACCATTCTGATGAGTTTATAAAAGGAAATCGTTGTTTTCATCTGCATTTCTGATTACTAACAACATTAAACACATTTTTATATGTTTTTTGAGCAGCTGGGTTACTTTTTCCACAAGTTTCCTCCTTTTATCCTTAGTCCATTTTTTTCTTGTGTTGTTTTGTCTTTTTTGTTTTGATTTTGGGGAAGTTCTAAAAATGTATTGGATGTTCATCCTTTTGCTTTGAAAATGTTTTCTCTGAGTCTGTGACTTTTTAAAATTTTGGTATATCTTTGGTAAAAATCTTTAAATTTTTAGTCTTCTCAAATTTATCAATCTTTTCTTTTATGGGTTTTGTTGGTTTGTTTTTTGTTTTGTTTGTTTGTTTTTGTTCTCAAGAAATTGTTCCCTAACGTGTTGTAAAGTTATTCTGCTATATGTATTTTTTCCTAAAAGTTTTGAGGCTTTCCTTGTCATATTTAGATTTTAATCCACATGTAATTTATTTTTGTAATTTGTGTGAAGGAGGTATCTAATTTTATTTCTTTCCATGTACACTGCCAATTGAGATAGCATGGTTATTGAGCAGTCCTTTTTCTTCATTTGTAATGCCACCTTTAGTACATACCCAGACCTTATGTGTACTTGAGTTTGTTTCTAGGTTCTATTTAGTTACATTGATCTATTTACTATTCTGCACTGTTAACACTTATTTTAATAGCTAAGGTTTTATAAGTCTTAGTTTCTGGTAGGTGAAGACACCTTCATTTTCCTCTTCAAAATTATCTTATTTATCCATTCTGGTCCCGCCCACCCCCAAGAATTTCAAGACCCCTTTGTCACAAGTCTGTGACAACACTGTTGTATTCATGGTTTTGTTTCCCTTTTATTCCTAATTTGTACCATTTGAATATTTTCTTTGAATGGTTTTGCCAGAAGTTTGTCCATTTTATTAGTCTTTTCAAGGAGTCTGTTTTTGGTTTGTTGAATCTTTTCCTTTTTATTATAATTTCATTTTTGAACCATGAATTATTTAGAAGTATTTTTTTTAATTCTGATTTTTTATTGCATTTTGGTCAGAGAACATGTTCTGCATGATTAGATACTTTTTGAGACTTGTTTTTTGGCTTAGTTCATTTTGTGGCAGTGCATATGGAAAGAAATAAAATTAGGTACCTACTTCACACAAATTACAAAAATAAATTCCACATGGATTAAAACCTAAATATGACAAGGAAAGCCTTAAAACTTTTAGAAAAAAAACCCCATTGCATAGTAAGTTTACAACATGTTAGGGAACGTGTTAATTTTTGTAAATGTTCCACGTATGGTTGAAAAAAAATGTAATTTCTCTAACTGTTGTGTGCAGGGTTCTACATAGGACCATTGAATCACTTATTGAGAAATGTAAATTAAAATCTGCTACTAAGATTGTGAGTTTCTAAGTTTCTTCCAGTAAATCTATTTTTGTTTGTTTGCTTGTTTTGTTTGTTTGTTTGTTTTGAGACTATTTTGCTAGGTGCAGAAAGGTTCAAAATTGTTATATCTTTCTGACAAATTGCTCCTTTCATTATTGGGCAATAACCCTCTTTATTCCTAATAATTCCTTCTCCTCCTTAAAGTTAATTTTGCTGATGGTTATATGTTTATATGAGATTTTGATGTTGTTATTGTTAGTATTTTTCAGGTATTTTTGCCTCATTCTTTAACTTTAAATTTTTCCGTTATGATGTTTTAAAGTGAGTCTCTTGTTAACAACATAAAACTAGATTTCCAAAATACAATCTGTAAGTCTTTATATTTTATTTGGGAAGTCTAGTTTCTTTACATTTATTATGATTACCTTATACTGTATTTCATCAAATCTAAGATACCATTGATTGTTAGATGCAACATTATTTTAGGCACCACTAAGAGAGAAAAAAATCTTGTAATTAAGCAATGAGATAATGCTTATCTTGGGCTTTATAAGGGATCTTTTAGAATTAATTAGAAATATTAAAAAATCATATGTCGATCTTTTGTGTATATATACTTGAAATAAATTAATAAAGTTATTTCCAAAAATTGTTACATTCAGAGTCTAACAGTACTTAATTAGTTTTTGACTCAGGGTCACCAATGTTTGTACTTTTCCAGGCCCTATCACTTTTTCTATTATTAAGAGCATTGGTGATGTGGCATTTCTCAAAAGAACTAAAAGCCATTAGAATTAGCTCCTGAGCTGGCTTTGAAATTATGTAGAACAAGCGTCTTTTTGAGTCCAGCTTTGGAAATGTTGTTAAACCCGTTTGATTCATCACCTTCTCTCTCCTTTCCCACAACTGTTTGGTTCTTAAGAGTTAAAATATTGCTTTACTATTGTTTCCAAGACTTTCTTCTGAGATGCCAACACCCATTATGCAAGTTTTGATACTGGCATTTTTGATGTTCATGTCACTGAAGTCCATGTCACAATTGCTGCATGTCTAACAGTGATTTTAATACACCATCAATTGAAATATGCATTCTTATTTCAGAGGTGTTAAAATGTGAACAAATGTGCACCATAGAATTGATTAACTGTTTTTCCACTTTATTTACATATAAAAATATAAACATTATTTTTATGCTTTATTCTGCTTTCTCTTTGACCTATCTTTTTTTCTGGAATATTCTTTCCTGTCTTTCCTTCCAATTATTAAATTGATCAGTTTTCTTTGGTTTCCTTTACTGGACTGGCAGTTACACATTTTAATTTTATTCTTTTTCAGTCCCTTTACGTTTTTAACATCTATATTTGACTTGACAAAGTCTAATCAATATCTCTATTTGCCTCTTTAATAATTCACCAAATTGATGGCTTTGACTCTTCTCCTCCCTCATTTTACATGTTATTGTTTTCTGATATCATAGTTTCCCCTTGTTTTTAATCATCCAAGTTGGTCACCATCATTATTATTGTTATGATTTTTTATGATCAGTTCTTACTCAGATTTACCCACACCTCTAACGATGTCCTTCCTTAACATTGCTGCTTATATCTCACTTCTTCTTCTGAGTAGAGTTTCCTTCTTTCTGAAACACACCTTTTAGTGTAAAATGTCTGTGTTGTGCCCTCACTCTTAAATATAGTTTAAATGAATGTAGAATTCTTGCAGGGGTGGGAGGAGAGGGGCAAGGCCATGTGGTTTCTGATACCAGCTGGTGTGTAATGTAAACTGAGTTTCAAACTTGCCCATATTCTCAACTTAAAACGTGAGCTCATTGTTGTTCAGGTTAGTTAGCAGGGATTTCCTCATTTCCCGTCCACTGAGATAGAAGCTTTCCATGGTTCTGGCTTAAGTCCACGTCATTTCCACTTGACATGTGGAATGGGCCCACTTCCTGGCCTTCTGTCCCTGCTCACACTCTGGCTTTCAGACTTCTCTTTTTTGCCTGCTGTTGGGGATTTCTCTTTGACTCTTCTGAATTCAGGTCCCCATTAAATTTCCATCTTGTATTTCTGGGTGTTTTTGTGGCAGGAATGTTTTTGCATTGGCCCAGTCTGCCTCTTCACGGACCCTCTGAGAACACTGTATTTTTCTTCTCACAGTGTATTTTTTAAAAAATATTTAAAATAGTTAAGTCTATGTTAAAAAGTGAAATTCAAAGTTTTCCCAACTTCTGTTTCCAGGAAACCTTGGCTTTTTGTAAAATATGGTTTTTAAACCACCGTTCTATTGTATGGCTTTGAAATCCATAGTTCAGTGACTGCTCAGACATGAGATCCCAGGCGTGGAAAGAGTAGAACTGATTATAGGCAGGGGCCTCCTCTTAGATATGCATAATACATACATACCTGAGGTATCGGAAGTGACTCCCCCTGGCAGGCTCTGGGTTGTCACCTCCAGGTGAGCTGATGTACATGGCAAACTGCTGATTTGTAGCTTCAACTAGGCTAGACAAGAAAAGGTGGCTGGGGAAGAGCAGAGTAGATAATCAGTACATAGAAAGAAGAGAGAACATCTTTTCGTATGTTTTAGTGGCTGGTTGCATTTCTTTCTCTTTCACGTGAAAGGGAATTACCTCATAATTTTTCTATGATGTGAGGTCAAGGAAATGAAAACTGTCAAGCCTGCTGGTATGAGTATAAAATGGTATGGACAATTTGACTCTATCTTTTTACTCAGTTAGCTTCTGCTATGCAAAAGACCACTCCAAAACTTAGTAGTTTAGAAACAACAAACACTATTTCTTGCATTTTTGTGAGCTGGCTGGGCAGTTCTTCTGATCTGGGCCAGCTCCTTGAGGCTGGGTGGTCTTGGATGGCCTTTTTCACTGGGCTGGGGCTTGGCAGGCTGGTTGGCTTGGGTGGGTCTCAGATGGAACATCTCGCCTGTGCTCCACATGGGTTCTGCTCCTCTAGTAGGCGAACCCAGGCTTTCTCACCCAAAGATCTCAGCCTTCCAGAGAGCAGCAAGAGAAGCGAGCAGTGCACCAGCACTTTTCATGCCTCTGGTGTGTTTCTTACATCCCATAGGTTAAAGCCACTCATGTGGCCAAGCCCAGAAGACTGCATTTCTCAATGGAGGAGATCAAAGTCATGCTGCAAAGAGTGTGCATGCAGGGATGGAGATCATTTTTTGGCCATTGTTATAATCTACCATAATATAAAATGAAAACAAAATAAATACTTCACATTCTTTTTGATGTCTATGCTAGAGGGCCACTTGTGCATGTAGCAGTGTATATTAAATATATACAAGGACGTTTATCTCAGCTTCTCTTTTTACAATAGAAGAAGCTTGGAAACTACTCTAAAGTACATTGGTTGGAGAGTGGTAACAAAAAAAAAATCTGTGCTATTGATACCATAAAGCAATTAGAGAGAATGTGATTGCTAGATTCATGTACATGGCCCTACAAAGACATAATTTTCAATATAAAAAAAAGCCAGTCATTAAACCGTATGCACCTCATACCTCTCAACACACACATAAAAACTAAATTCCTACAGGTACATGTACATTATATCATGCATATGCGCAGCAAAATGTTTACAGTATACACACTGGATTGATAACAATAGTTGCCTCTGTGGGGGGAAGTAGGATTGAGGGATGGTCAATAGGAAATATTATTTCATTTTGGGGGGTATCGTTTGTATTTTTTACAAAAATGAATGCACTTATATATTGTTTATTTAAAAATGAATTAAATTTAATTTTAAACTTAAAAAAAGAAAGAAGAACTTGGTGTGAGTCCTGTGCATTGGATTTCAGTCTTACCATCTTACTAACTATGGTTATGGCATTACACTTGTGTGTGGAGACTTTCTCTCCTTTATTCGTTTCCTTGCAGTTACATGCACTGTTTGGTTGGAGTGTTTCAAGGTTAGTAAACTAGATCCAAGTAAGTAAGGGTAAATTTCTGGAATTTGTCTTCTTAAAAACACAGCACTTACCATAATCATTATAGTGCACAGAGGGCCAACTGGCATAATTCCTGTTTATGTAGTTTCAGGGTCCTGTGTGCAAACACCATGCAAAAATGTTAATGGTATCATTTTTCCGAAATAATTTCAACATGGTCTGAAGTCTGTTGGTAATTACTTTTTTGTGAAACATTCAGAATCTCGTGAATTAGAAGTTTGAGGCTGACACAAATCCACATTAAATTTTTGCCATTTCCTGTTCATTCCAGTCAAAATCTTTATCTTTTGAAATTTCTGCCATTTCCACAGTGTAGTATATAAAGGTAGTCCACTGTCCACAGGGACTGACTAACCATTTAATTATTATCTGTCTGTACCAACGTTTTGAGGTTCTGTGGGAAAGAAGTAATGCCAGACAAAATACCAAAGATCTCTTTGGCATACCCGTATAACTTATAGAAAGCAGGGCAAGAAGTGCTTCATTTTATTGACCAAATAGAATAGAGCCAAAGAGAAACGAAGGATAAAAACTCATAACACTTATAACTATTATTTAAGAAACAACTGAGTATTAGTGGTAATTATGTAATATTATTTTCTTTTATTGATTTTTTATATTTGTGCCAAATAATGTGCTTATATAAAGAATTGACTTGTTATTTTGAAGGGAAAATTTAAAACTGCTATGACAAAGTACAAAGGTTCATCAAAAAAACGTTTGGAACATATGAAAATGTAGTTTCTCACAAAAAGTATCAACTTGCAGGTTTTAAAAATTTTTTGTTTTTCTTTTCTCCTACCCTGTTTTTTAACGTGTCTATGTATATACAGTTTTACTGTAGAACACACACACATACAGATCATTATTCACTAGATCTCTAAGAAAGACCAATTTCCCACAAGGATAAAATAAGTATGCACGCCTCTTTTATACTAGGACTCACATCAACATTTTACATTTGGAGGGACTGCCCCTCTCTGAGGCAATGTTAGCCTCTTAGTCTTTTAGTTTAACATCACAGAACCAGTGGTAGTAATTGGATATGGGCATACCTATGAATTATGAGATCACTAAGTCCTCTCATAGGATATGGGCATGTGGGTTATTTCCATAAAGCTTCTTGATTCACAGCTGTGTATGTGAGTTCCTATTTAGAAGATAATTTTTAGAGCATCATGTATACTTTATAAGTGTCAGCATAATAATTGGATGCAGTTAGGTGAAATCATATTGCAACTGTTGCAGGTGTAAAATATTTTGCTGTTAACATTTAAACTTCTCTCCAAATTTAGACAATGCAGTACACCAGATAAAATTGTTGGTTAACAATCAGGAAACTATTAAGGCATTTTACAAATTAATTATAGGATAACTATTATGTATTGGCAGCAACTGAAAGCAAAGCAATTGGTTTGACAAAGAACATTCTGGATGAGTAGAGTCAAGAAAGTGTAATTTGTCAGAATGTTTTCCATATGTCAGTGAAATATTAATATATATATATAAAACTTTCCTTGCTAATAGATAAATTTATTGTTAAATATTTGGATGTTATAGTAAGACATATTTAGTTTTGAGTTCACCCAATTTTTCTAAAAGGGAATGAGATTATTCTGTCGCTATCTTTTTAGTCCAAATGAATGAACACAGTTTAATATTGATGTCAACTCTGTCACCAAAAGTTTCAATTAATAGCGACATGTTAGTTTCTGAGAGGATATTTATTGTAAAGGAGTGCAAATTTTATTTGGCAAAATGATTTGTCTTGCTTGATTTTGGTAGACGCTGGTTTCATATTTGGAAGTCTATTTCATTGAATAATACGATGTTAAAAGAGTATAGACTCATACATGTAAGAAATACTGATTCTGAGTTTCTTCTCTGAAGTCCTTTCGTTATCTTACATACTGTATCATTGACACACAGCTATTTGTGATAACCTGCAGTTCTAATTCCCCTCCCTTCTATTTACCTCCTCCTGGGTTTATTTACATGCAGCATTGCTGCTAATTAGCTTCGGGGAGAGGGGTGGGAGATTTCTATACATCCTCTTGGTTGTGGCCCCATGAAGAGAAAGATGGTCCCCCTACCTGGGAAAAGCTTCATCTTTTGCTCATTACCTTCAGTAAATAGAGCTGTCCCTTCAGTGACCAACTGCTGCATTCACAGCTTCTTGTAAGGAATTGAGCCATTTGCCAAATTAATTTTCTCCCCTTCGAGGTAGTTCTCTGTGGGTAACGCCTACCTATATGCACTCTTAACTGGATGACTTCTTACAAACGCCCTTTCCAAGATGGAAAAGTCAAAGATGAAAAAGGGTCATCTTTCCTGCCCTCTCATGACTGATTTTTATAGTGTATTAAAAATTGTGTTCTTGTGGTTACATCATGGAAATGCTTTTTAAGATCTTTGGCTAATTTTGAATTCGTTGAAAGCCAGATGTATTGCTTTGTTTACCCTAGAGAGTTTTCATCTGGTCACCTAATTGTAGCAAGAGAGACAACAGGTTCTGAAAACGTTCTTCGATTGGCCTTTCCAGAGGGACTAGCAGCTGCCATGTTCTCCCCAGGCCAGTTGAGTCCTTGCTGTCTGGACTGGGCCACCATAGCTGCAGCCTGGGGTCATCCCCCAGCAAGAGCCTTGGGGACTGTCTAGAAGTCAGCATGGAGGAGGTGAGATTCCGTGTCTACATGACCTTCCTGGAAAGGCTAACACGCTCTTGTTCCTCACATCTCTCTAGGGCAGACACAGGAGTTTTTACTCAGACTTCCTTCCTCACACGACATCAATAAATATGGAAATTAAGGCTTCAAATCTCACTTCTGCTGAAACAATATGCTGTCTAAATTCAGTTAATTGTAAGGTACTTAGTGTTGAAAGACAAAGATATGCTAATCTTATTAAAATATGCCTGGTTAAATTTAGCTATAAATTCCATTCAGGGACTCCTGCTTTTTACATTGTTCCAAGTCAGAATGTCTGGAAAGAAAACCACCCACTGTGCAGGATACAGAGTTAGTAATTTGGAAAGGTGAAAAGTTTAATTATGAGTCTATCTTCTGCAGAAAAAGGAAAACAAGGCTGAATTCTTAATTTTTTTGTTTGTTTAGATTAAACCGACTGAAGGACTCTTTCACATTGTTTACATCTATATTACTCTGACAGTAGGAAAGCTTTTAGCATTTTCTCTGTTTCATTTGAATTGAAGTTGTTTTTAATATATACAAGTGAGGGGAAGAGCCTTAACTAAAGGTAGAGTTCAATGCTATTTAGACAGACTTAACCAATTTTTAAGTTTCCAGATAATTAAAGGGCATAGCATTTTGAATTTGTGGCTAAAAGCCTGACTAGGGATTTAGACACCGAGGGTTTCAATCCTGACTTTTTTTCTTCATGTTGCTGTGTAACTTTGCACTTATTACTGAGCCTCTCAATACCTCAGTTTCTTTACATGCAATCTAGAATGAATCAATGATGCATTTTAAAATGAGTATTTATTTTTATTTTTTCTTTCAGAATAAAATATCTATTTTTATAGAATATATAAACATTCATATATACCTTTATAAAATTGGGATAAATGTAAGTACACATATTTATTTACATGCACACACACACACACACACACACACACACACAAACACAAACACAGTGACATCCATAATCCAACCACTCAGAGATAACCTCTGTCTCTATTCCATTTTGGTTAGGTTCCTAGACACTTGGCCATCAGTCTGTGCCTATGTGCATGTATATTTGTGCCTAACCATCCATTAACAAATTCTAGATTACACAGTACCTATTTTCTATACCCTTGTATGTCCAATTACTACATGGTGACTATCTTCTTGCATTATTAGACATTCTTCCATACCATGGTAGTAATTTTATTTTTAGGAAACACCCATAATTTATTGCTAGGACTATATTGTTAGGCACTTGGTGTGTTTATTTTTTGTTAATCATTGTAAACAATGCTGCAGTGAAAATCTCTATGTGTTACATCCTTTGGTACATCTATGATTATTTACTTAGTCTGATTTAAATTGTTTGCTATAATGTGTTTTAAAGAAGTATGTATAGGAAGGCAACAAACCAGAGACAGAGCGAGCGCCCAACCTGGCACAGCACTGTGAGTGATCCCTGGCACAGCTCTGTTCGGGGGGTGGATGCCCACGCGGCTCCTGCCTGCACCACCAGGCCACTCACTGCCCCGGTGCTGCCTCCATTTTCCCAGGTGCGGGCAGCTCCGCCCTGCTCGGCCATCACTGAGCCCATTTGCTTGGCCTGGCGCGGGGCTTTCCGGACCCTGCGGGCCGGCCTCCTCTCCCACTCCCTCCGCGGTTCTCTGGGGGGGCTGGGGGTGTGGGGCGTCCCGACCAGTGTTGGGAGGGCTAGAAAGTACGGGTGGGCCGACTGTCACTCCACCACACCCTGGACTCCGGCCCCGGTAAACTTCCTGTTACTGGGAGGCAGATAACATCTCGGCGACCACCAGTTTGGAAAAAAGCCTAACGAATTTCTGGTTGGGAATAGTGTGGTAGGAGAGTTCCCAGGTCTGCTTGAACCTGCCGGAGAGCAGGCTGCAGGCGGGCACTAGACTCGGTTTATACCGGGGGGATACAAAGGTGAACAAGACCCGAGAAAGATCTACACAGTGCTACAAAGGCACCCAGAGAGACCAGTCGTCTGTGCCTAGCAGAAACCTGGTAGACTTCCTGGGCGAGGCGGTGCTGAGCAGGGTCTTGAAGGCCCAGCTGATAGACGAGGGGTGCAGAAGACACACCCCAGCCCAGCACAGTGTGCACAGAGGGGGGAGACGTGCGGCCAGGGAGGCGGAGACTCGACAGAAACCACACACCCGGTGGGGTCGCCACTGCACGATCTAACAGCCTGGGCCAGAGCACACGGAACGGGGAGAAGTCCTGTACAGAAAGTGAAAGCTCAACAGAGATCACACACCCTGTGGTACGTGATCCACCAGCCCAGCAGAGTACAAGCTGACCAGAAAGGTGGATCCCCGGAGAAGCCCAAGACCCGAGGCAACCACACACACAAGACACTAGAGGCCAACTGAGCAGTCACGGCGGGAGCCATACCAAATTGGCAACCACAGCAACATCCTAGTTAGTCATTAGTCTCAAACCGGTGGACTGTGAAACCCCCTGCCACAATGAATAAACACCAAAAAAAAGACACCAGAAATACAAAAAATCAAGAAAGTACACCACCAAAAGTTAATAAATCTCATACTCTAGATCCTATAGAACAAGAAGCCCTTGAAATAACTGACAAGGAATTTCGAGTGATAATTCTAAGGAAACTGAATGAGATACAAGAAAACTCAGCTAGACATCATGATGAAATGAGGAAAAGTATACAGGATCTGAAAGAGGAAATATACAAGGAAATCAATGTCCTGAAAAAAAATGTAGCAGAACTTGCTGAACTGAAGAAGTTATTCAGCGAAATAAAAAACACAATGGAGAGTTTAACCAGCAGGCTTGTCGAAGTTGAAGAGAGAACCTCTGAACTTGAAGATGGGCTGTTTGAAATAACACAAGCAGACAAAAAGAAAGAAAAAAGAATCAAGGACATGGAAGAAAATCTGAGAGAGATATCAGACAACCTCAAGCGCTCAAATATCCGAGTCATGGGTATTCCAGAAGGGGAGGAAAATGGAGATTCCATTGAAAACATATTCAACAAAATAGTGGCAGAAAACTTCCCAGGTATAGGAAAAATCACAAATCTTCAGATCCAGGAAGCTCAACGATCTCCAAACGTATTCAACCCAAAAAGGCCTTCTCCAAGACATGTCATAGTCAAATTGGCAAAACTCAGAGACAAAGAGAGAATCTTAAAAGCTGCAAGAGAGAAGCGTCAAATCACCTATAAGGGAGCCCCAATCAGGTTAACATCAGACTTCTCATCACAAACCCTAAAAGCTAGAAAGGAATGGGATGATATTTTCAAAATACTAAAAGACAAAGATTGCCAGCCAAGAATACTCTACCCTGCAAGGCTATCCTTCCGAAATGAGGGGCAAATAGTATATTTCTCAGACAAACAAAAACTGCGGGAGTTCACTACCACAAGACCACCCTTACAAGAAATCCTCAAGGGAGTACTGGGTTTGGTTCCTGAAAAATAACTACCACTGCCATAAAAACCTAAGAAAAATCTAAACCCGCTAGTACAATAAAAATGGCATTCATGAAGAGAAAACAAGCTAACAAAAACACTATCTACAACCTAAGGAACCAACAAACAAAGAAACCAAACAGTAAATCAGAAAGCAAGGAACAAAAGACACCTAAGACAACGAAACAACCAATAAAATGCTAGGAATAAATCAACACCTTTCAATAACAACTCTTAATGTTAAAGGCTTAAATTCCCCAATTAAAAGACACAGACTGGCTGACTGGATCAAAAAGCAGGACCCAACTATATGCTGCCTACAAGAGACCCACCTCACCCATAAAGATTCACACAGACTAAGAGTGAAAGGATGGAAAAAGATTTACCATGCAAACAGAAAAGAAAAACGAGCTGGAGTGGCTATTCTTATATCTGACAAAATAGACTTTAAACTAAAAACCATAAAAAGAGACAATGAGGGACACTACTTAATGATAAAAGGACTGATCCATCAAGAAGACATAACAATCATAAATATGTACGCACCCAATGTTGGAGCAGCCAGATTTATAAAACAAACTTTATTAGACCTAAAGAAGGAAATAGACACTAATACCATAATAGCAGGGGACCTGAACACTCCACTGTCAATATTAGACAGATCATCTAGGCAAAGAATCAGTAGAGAAACACAAGATCTAAACAAGACTCTAGACCAATTGGAATTGGCAGATATCTACAGAACATTCCACCCAACAACCTCAGAATATTCATTCTTCTCATCAGCACATGGATCATTCTCCAGGATAGATCACATATTAGGTCACAAATCAAGTCTCAATAAATTCAAAAAAATTGGAATTATCCCATGTATCTTCTCAGACCACAATGGATTAAAACTAGAAATTAATAACAAACAAAACTCTGGAAACTATACAAACACATGGAAATTAAACAGCATTCTACTTAATGACATATGGGTCCAAGAAGAAATCAAGCAGGAAATCAAAAAGTTTATTGAAACTAATGAAAACAATGATACATCATACCAAAACCTGTGGGATACTGCAAAAGCAGTATTGAGGGGAAAATTTATTGCATTAAATGCTCACTTCAGAAGAATGGAAAGATGGCAAGTGAACAACCTAACACTTCACCTTAAAGAACTAGAAAAACAAGAACAATCCAATCCTAAAGTTAGCAGACGGAAAGAAATCATTAAGATCAGAGCAGAACTGAATGAAATTGAAACCCAAAAAACAATTCAAAAGATCAACGAATCAAAAAGTTGGTTTTTTGAAAAGATAAATAAAATTGACAAACCATTAGCATGGCTAACAAAAAAAAGAAGAGAGAAGACTCAAATAACAAAAATTAGAAATGAAAAAGGCGATATTACAACTGATTCATCTGAAATACAAGGAATCATTCGAGACTACTATAAACAACTATACGCCAACAAATTTGAAAATCTGGAGGAAATGGATAAATTTCTGGACACACACAAGCTCCCAAAACTGAACCGTGAAGACGTAGAAAATTTGAACAGACCAATAACAATAAAGGAGATTGAAGCTGTTATCAGAAGGCTCCCAACAAAGAAAAGCCCAGGACCAGATGGATTCACAGCAGAATTTTACCAAACATTCAAAGAGGAATTGACACCGATTCTTTACAAACTATTCCAAAAGATTGAAACGGGCGCAAATCTCCCAAACTCATTCTATGAAGCAAACATCATCCTGATACCAAAACCAGGTAAAGATATAACCAAAAAAGAAAACTACAGGCCGATATCCTTGATGAATATAGATGCAAAAATCCTCACTAAAATACTAGCAAACAGAATACAGCAACACATACGAAAAATTATTCATCACGATCAAGTGGGATTCATCCCAGGGATGCAAGGTTGGTTCAACATACGCAAATCAATAAATGTGATACACCATATTAATAAACTCAAACACAAGGACCATATGATCATCTCTATAGATGCTGAAAAAGCATTTGATAAAGTTCAGCACTCATTCATGACAAAGACCCTCTATAAGTTAGGTATAGAGGGAAAGTATCTCAACATAATTAAAGCCATATATGACAAACCCACTGCCAATATCATCCTGAATGGGGAAAAGCTGAAAGCTTTTCCTTTAAGAACAGGCACTAGACAAGGATGCCCACTCTCACCACTCCTATTCAACATAGTGTTGGAAGTACTAGCCAGAGCAATCAGAGAAGAGAAGGAAATAAAGGGCATCCAGATTGGAAAAGATGAAGTCAAACTGTTCCTGTTTGCAGATGACATGATCCTATATATCGAACAGCCTAAAACCTCTACAAAAAAACTCTTGGAATTGATAAATGATTTCAGCACAGTAGCAGGATACAAAATCAACACACAAAAATCAGTAGCATTTCTTTTCTCCAATAGTGAACATGCAGAAGGAGAAATCAAGAAAGCCTGCCCATTTACAATAGCCACCAAAAAAATAAAATACTTAGGAATTGAGTTAACCAAGGAGGTGAAAAATCTCTATAATGAGAACTACAAACCACTGCTGAGAGAAATTAGAGAGGATACAAGAAGATGGAAAGATATTCCATGCTCTTGGATTGGAAGAATCAACATAGTGAAAATGTCCATACTACCCAAAGTGATATACAAATTCAATGCAATCCCCATCAAAATTCCAAAGACATTTTTCTCAGAAATGGAAAAAACTATTCAGACATTTATATGGAACAATAAAAGACCACGAATAGCCAGAGCAATGCTCAGCAAAAAAAATAAAGCTGGAGGCATAACACTACCTGACTTTAAGCTATACTACAAAGCTATAATAACCAAAACAGTATGGTACTGGCATAAAAACAGACACACTGACCAATGGAATAGAATAGAGAATCCAGAAATCAACCCACACACTTACTGCCATCTGATCTTTGACAAAGGCACCAAGCCTATTCACTGGGGAAGGGACTGCCTCTTCAGCAAATGGTGTTGGGATAACTGGATATCGATATGCAGGAGAATGAAACTAGATCCATACCTCTCACCGTATACTAAAATCAACTCAAAATGGATTAAGGATTTAAATATACACCCTGAGACAATAAAACTTCTTAAAGAAAACATAGGGGAAACACTTCAGGAAATAGGACTGGGCACAGACTTCATGAATATGACCCCAAAAGCACGGGCAACCAAAGGAAAAATAAACAAATGGGATTATATCAAACTAAAAAGCTTCTGCACAGCAAAAGAAACAATTAAAAGAGTTAAAAGACAACCAACAGAGTGGGAGAAAATATTTGCAAAATATACATCTGACAAAGGATTAATATCCAGAATATATAAGGAACTCAAACAACTTTACAAGAAGAAAACAAGCAACCCAATTAAAAAATGGGCAAAAGAGCTAAGTAGGCATTTCTCTAAGGAAGATATCCAAATGGCCAACAGACATATGAAAAAATGCTCAACATCACTCAGCATCCGGGAAATGCAAATCAAAACCACATTGAGATACCATCTAACCCCAGTTAGGATGGCTAAAATCCAAAAGACTCTGAACGATAAATGCTGGCGAGGCTGCAGAGAAAAAGGAACTCTCATACATTGTTGGTGGGACTGCAAAATGGTGCAGCCTCTATGGAAAATGGTATGGAGGTTCCTTAAACAATTGCAAATAGATCTACCATACGACCCAGCCATCCCACTGTTGGGAATATACCCAGAGGAATGGAAATCATCAAGTCGAAGGTATACCTGTTCCCCAATGTTCATCGCAGCACTCTTTACAATAGCCAAGAGTTGGAACCAGCCCAAATGCCCATCATCAGATGAGTGGATACAGAAAATGTGGTACATCTACACAATGGAATACTACTCAGCTATAAAAACGAATGAAATACTGCCATTTGCAACAACATGGATGGACCTTGAGAGAATTATATTAAGTGAAACAAGTCAGGCACAGAAAGAGAAATACCACATGTTCTCACTTATTGGAGGGAGCTAAACATTAATATATAAATTCACACACACACATTCACACACACACACACAAATCAGGGGGGGGAGGGAAGAAGATATAACAACCACAATTATTTGAAGTTGATACAACAAGCAAACAGAAAGGACATTGTTGGGGGGGAGGGGGGAGGGAGAAGGGAGGGAGGTTTTGGTGATGGGGAGCATTAATCAGCTACAATGTATATCAACAAAATAAAATTAAAAAAAATAAAAATAAAAAAAAAATAAAAGACAAATTGATAAAACAAAACAAAACAAAAAAAAAAAGAAGTATGTATATATCTCATGATGGATAAATGCTTATGGTACTGTAATAAAGATTATTTTCAACAAAACTTTGATTTGTGACTATTTTTGTTATTTTAAAATGATGATATTTTAGATCTGTTTAAAAATGTAAATGATTCAACTATTTACTTTGATTGATGGAAAATCTGTTTGAACCCAGTGACTGATGAATTAGTAGCGGAAGCATAGTCCTGTATGATACCTGCTATGGTTTGAATGTTTCTTCCAAAGTTCATGTTGAAACTTTGTCCCCAATGTAACAGTACTAAGAGGGTGGGAGATCAGACTATGGTATTTGAAAGGTAGGGCCTTTAAGAAGTGGTTGGATCATGAGAGCCCTCAAGAATAGACTAATCCATTCATGGATTAATAGATTAACGGGTTAATGAATTAATATGTTACCACAAGAGTGGCACCAGTGGCTTTTTAAGAGGAGAAAGAGACCTGAGTGAGGACATTAGCACTTTAGCACCCTTTTGCCCTCTTGGCATGTGATGATCTGAGCCACCTGAGAACTCTGCAGGGAGTCCCCACCAGGGAGAATGCCCTCACCAGAAGTGCCCCCTCAATCTTGGATTTCCCAGCCTCCAAAGCTATAAGAAATAAATTTCTTTCTTTATAAATTAACCAGTTTCAGGTATTCCTTTATAAGCAACAGAAAATGGACTAAGGCAATGGTCACATATAAAAATAGCATAGGTTCCTGATTTTTTTTTTCCTAAATTTCTATTATAGAAGAAAAGTTTTGGAATTAGACATACTGAATATTATGCCTGGTTTACTACGTATTAGCTGTGTGATCTTTGTTGTTATTTATTTTATTTAAATTTCAATACGCTCATGAGAAAAGTGGTCATGTAATGCCTAACTTGGGAGGCCGTTTGGAGGACTGAATGAGATATTATTGGTATAAAGAACCGAGGTGACAGTGGCCACACCTTGGCCAGTGCTTTGCCATGTGTATGGTCTCTGAGAGTTGTTCCGTCTCACTCACTTTCCTGATCCAAGTAACAGCTGAGCCCTGTTGATTCCACTCCCTAAATTCTCAGATCCCTGCTCTTTCACAGTCCCATTCCCATTGCCCTGTCCATTTTTGACTTGACCAAGGACATCGTCACCTCCTCAGCTTGTGACTAACTGAAGAGCTCTGGTGACTCAGGTATCACTGGCCTTCCTTTTTCAGACTCCTCAAATGAGCCAGGCTCATGCAGTATGTAGGGCCTTTGCCCTGCTTATCTCTGGAATGCTCCCCTCTCCCCAAGACCCTTCCCCAATGGACCTGAACATTGACTGTTGGACGCTTTTCTACTATTCAGCTCTTAGCTTAAAAATTGCCCTCTCAGAAAGACCCTTCCTTGCCACACAATCTAAAGTTACTCACTACCCTATTTTGATCTTTATTGATTGGCTGTTTCCTCGTATGTACAATGAAGGAAAATATTGTGTCTACCTAGAAGGATAGTATGAGCATTGCACGAGTCAAAGATATGAGGGTACTTCAGAAAGTTCATGGAAAGATTAGTATTATCTTTTAATTCCATTTTTCCATGAATGTTTTGAAGTACCCTTACATGTCAAATACTTAGAAATTGCCTGGCACAGAGACAATGCTATGTAATAAATTAAGTATTGCTACCACCTCCGTTAACAGGACCAACATAAACACCATTACCACCACCACCGTCACCACCGTAACTCCTGCTAGCATGACCATCACTACCACCATGACAACCATCACTACCGCTACTACCACCACTGTAACTACTACTGCTGCATGCTGTCATCACCCCCACACTGTCGTCACCACTACCATGACCATCACTACCACCATGACAACCGTCACAACCACTACTACCACCACTGTAACTACTACTTCTGCATACTGTCATCACCCCCACACTGTCGTCACCACTACCGTGACCATCACTACCACCATGACAACCGTCACTACCACTACTACCACCACTGTAACTACTACTGCTGCATGCTGTCATCACCCCTACACTGTCGTCACCACTACCGTGACTATCACTACCCTACAAATGTCACCACCATCACTACAACCAGCATCCTACAATTGCCATCCCCTTTCCTCCACTAATATATCCCTAGTGCCCACAACAATACCTGGCACGTACCAGGCACTTCACACATATTTGCTGAATGTGTGAACTTGAACTATTGCATTTACCTCCTAACTGAAGATCCCATTCTGCAGTCTTTCTCTGTCTCTAGCCCCAACCATTCTCAACAGGACTGCAAATCTGATCATGATATGACTTCTTTTACAATCCAGACATTTTCCCCCTCAAGTCAAGTCATGGTCTGATACACAAAACCCCTCAAAATCCACCCCTTCACTTTCATCTCATGCTGGCAGAGCTCATGTCCCTGGCTTCAGCTGCCAAGACCCTCTTACGGTTTCCAGAAGAGATCGATCAGTCTCTCTCCTGCTGCCATGCCTTTGCTCACAATGTGCCTCCTGTGTGGAACGCATTTCCTCCTCTCTTCAATCTGGCTAATTTAAGTTTATTCTCCAAACTTCAGCCTGTGCATCATCTCCTTCTGGGATTGTATCCTGAGCCCTGCTTCTCTCACCACACCTTGATGAGGGGTGCCTCCTCTGCACTTTGCCGCAGTGATTCCCTCCATCTTCCATTGCTGCATTTCTCATGCTCCATCAGAATGGTGGGGCTTCCCCTCCTGCACTGGGAAAGGGGATTATGCCTTGTCTATTGTTGTATTCCTAGCAGGTAGGACATTGAGAGGCTCTTCCTTGATGCACAAGAAACATTAGTTGAATGAATAAGTGAATGAACATTCCATTTCTGTGTGGGTTAGACACCATTAGGTTGATAAAGGAGAGGATTATACCAGGGAGAGAAACTGAAGTAACAGGAAATCTTATAGTAGGTTTCTGGATATCTTAATAGAACGGTATATTCAAAAGTTTGGTAAAAAAACAAGCGTAAGCATTATAATGCAATGTTCAAGCATGTGTATTCAATACCTTTTAACAGCTAAGGGGGAGGTGGGGACATCGCTCCTGAGGGTGTCAGGTACAGCTTGTGCACTAACGTCTCAGTCCCATCTTTTTATTTTTATTTATTTTGTTTTATTTTATTTTATTTTTTGTCAGACCCATCTTATTCCAGTTGCTTCTGCACTGACCAATTCTGTGGATGCTCCAGCTAGTTTTGTGCAGGTGTAATCTGATAGTATAATCACTCCAGCACACAAGTTCCTGTCCCTACCTGTCTTGGAGCTTCTCTGGGTGGGATACCCAAACACATCAACTGGCTCAACATTCAGGCATAAGCAACGGAGGTGTGTGTGTGTGTGTGTATATGTGTGTGTATGGGGTGAGTAAATGCCTGAGGGGCAACTCTTGACCAACAACAGCAAAAGCCAATGAATAAATGTTTTCCCCTTTCCTCCCCCAGGCGGACAATTCTGACATGCATCTCAATAAGTCTCCTCCAAGGTCCTGGCAGGATCTAGCATGAGTTGCCTGCAGCAGTGGCCAATTCAATTACACATCCCTGCAGCAGCTACCCCTGTAGCCCTGTTTCATCTTCCCTAATCCTTCCCTTCTGCACCCTGGGATCACGTCCCAATTAAACTACCTGCACACTAGCCTTTGTCTCTGGCTCTGCTTGCAGGGACATCCAGGCGAACAAGGGCTGCCATGGTTTCAGGTTTAAAATTATCAGGAGACCTCAGACACATATTCTAGAAAACTGTATTTTCCAACAAGAATGAGATTCTTAAAGAAGATAAAGAAGAATATGGTTGTCATGTATTTATTTCTCCCTTTTTGAAGGGATTTTGAATAACAACTATAGAAAATAAGAATTATTTTTCTAGCCTCTGAGAACACACTTAAATGCTTTATAGATTTGGTTACTAGATGGGGATCCTGTTCTTGATGTCTTTACTTAGTTTTATTAAATAACCATTTGTTGATGCTATTACACTTGTGGTAAGTGACATTTTTTTATTTTTATTTTTTTTATTGTTTATTTTAGGAAATTCTTTTTTATTTTTTAAAATTATTTTTATTGAATCATGATTGATTATACATATTTATGGGGTTCAATGTTAACATATGTTGATCAAATCAATATTATTAGCAAATATATTATTAGAAATTGTACTTATTCTTTATGCCCCATATCCAATCTCTCCCCCAAACCCCCCCATCCTCCCACCTCTGATAACCCTAAATTTCTTCTCTCCTTCTGAAAGGGTAGCAGGCCCAGTGGCAGCAGCAGTGTGCCTGGTTGTGGGGGGGGGGGGTCGGCCCCTGGCTCGAAACCTCAGGACCCTGGGTGGGCTCAGTTATTTTAGGAAATTCTTATGTTGGCTCTACTGATTCATTTTTTTTTGCGTGTGATTGATTCTCATGAAAATCTTTTGACTGAAGAGGAAATATTAATTAGTTGATCCAAATTTTTCAAAATGGTTACACATCTAGGTATAGCTACAGACCTAAGAATTTATCTGTCTGTTCAGCACAGTAAATTCTTATATGGCAGCCACTGTACCAGATGCTCAGGTTACCATAGAACTAAGATGTGGCTCCTGCTCCCAGGGCACTGCCACATTGTAGAGAGAACCCGTGTAGTAAGCAAGTGCACTGTATTTCTGCCAGTGTAAACAAAGCATAGAAGCAGGAAGTGCCTTGGTACCTGGGCACAGCATCAAAGGAGGTGGTGGCTGCTCATGAGACTTGGATTTTACTATATAAGCAATTAGAGCCACTGAAGACCACTAGGCAGGAGGGTGATGTGTCTAGACTAGCAATGTGGTTTATTCTGAGTGAGAACAGAGGCAGGGATAGAAGGTGAGAGACACCAAAGCCCCGAGTCAAGACTTCTTTGGAGGGAATGGAGAAAAGGGCTGTGTAGCCAAATGTTAGTGATTAGGGCCTCTCGCTTGGTTGGGAGCAGTGAGTCAGTCTGGTTTGCTGAGTCTTAGGAGAATTTATTGATCTAATAATGCCTAATAGGCATTTGCCCGTGGAAACAGGTGATATGGGGTCCCAGCTTCCTCTATAAAACTTTTCACAAATTTTTATATCAGTTATGTCCTTGTTCATGATGAGGTACCTGTTCCCAGGTTATCACCCCCTCCACCCTTCCATCTATACAACATGTGATCAGGTATTATCTGAAGACTGTAGGGAGTGAGTTCACAGATGTCACTTCTGCACCCATTTCAGAATTTCAGATGTGTTTTTCATAAAGATCTCATCGAGTAATCCTAGTCCTTTGGCAGCTGTAGCACATAGCATCTGGCTGTGGACACAAAGACACTTTATAGCTGGACCTGAGTGATGCTAATGTCATGGTCCTAATGATTTTTCTTGTGTTTTCCTCAATGTCCAATGCTAGGCCATCTAAACAGTAGCAAACTTTCAGAAACCATAGTATCAAATAGGGAATAGGTAAAGGCAAATCATTCCAAGTCAAAAGGAGAAGTAACTATACAGTCACAGAAAATACATGCCAATATTTTTTTTAAAAACCTTGTGAATATGTTTCTGAATACATTCTGAATTTCCTTCAGAGAAAATTAAATATTTTTTATTATACATTTATCGAAAGTGATCTTAAAGTGATTATACAGGGAAAACATTGTTCAAGTGAATATAATGTATCAAAGTCCAATAGTAAATTATGCTTTTAGTGTGCGTTAGTATTCTACCAGTCTTGCAAAAAAGTAAAAGTTTTTGTAGCTAATATGTATATTTATGGTGTATGAGCTCTGTACACAGTAAACATACACAAAGTTAGACATATTTATATCTAATTTTATATATGTGTGTGTGTTTATGTAGCAAACTGTAACAGAACAAATTTACTGGTAACAACATTCAGTGGATATCTATAACTATAAAGCAAGTCATAGTATAAAATCAGTTTGAACACTGGGATAGATTAATTGCTTAAGTGACTCCAAGTTTTTGCTCTTCCCTGTATTAACACCTTTGGCAATATGACCTTGAACAAATAACCCCGATTTTTTACTTTTCTCTGTATCCACATCCTTGGCAATTTGATCTTGAAGCTACTTTCAGTGAGAGATGGATTCAATCTTCCCATTCTTGAATCTGGTCTGGCTTTGTGACTCTCTCTGGCCAACAGAATGTGACAGAAGTGACCTTACTGAGCCTACACCTCAAAAAACTTTGCTCATTTTTGTAGGTTTCCTAGTACCAATCACTGCAATGAGATCAGCCCCTGCTGAGATCAGCCAAGCTCAGCAGAATCACCCAGTCAATTGTTCAACGTACGTACAAGTAAATGTTTATTGTTTCAGGCCACTGATGTTTTGTGGTTGTTTGTTATAGAGTATTATTGTGGCAATAGATAACTGAAAAACGCATTCCTTATAGGAGATGCAGACACAACAGTAAAATGGTTATAAAACAAGTAGCAAAACATAGTAAATAGAAATGGATTTCTTTAAAAGTAGCCACAGGATACAAACACCAATATTTTAATATGTTGGTACAAGTAAGCAAGAAAAAAATAAATTTGAAGGAATTTCATTGCCATTCTCGTGAATGCCCTAAAACATAGTTATATAAATAGTAGTATCTAACCAGCAGTATGAAAAAGTTATTTCATTTAAATAGAGATTAGAATTTTTGTGAATATTGTAGCTACTGAAAGAGTAAATATGTAAAAATGTATCATGAAGGTTCTCTTCTTCCTTCTCAAAATTTAAGAAATCATCATCCCATGTGATTTACTGAGTTGCTGGTATTCATTGTAGTAGAAACAGGTGTTACTATCTTTCCACAGTGCAGTTATTACTATTTTCAAACAGTCATATGTAGACAAATGATATATAATCTTCTATTACCAACACTATGAAATCATAGAATTTTAGAGCAGGGAGCATATGCCCGGCCCCATAACACTTAAGGCAGGAAAAAAGAAGATTATAAGGGAAAGTGAAATATTATAAAGGTATCTGAAAAAGAATGATCAGAGACATGCAAGAAGAGAGCCAGCAGAGACAGCCAAAGGAGGAGAGCGTTCCTGGCAAAGAGTGGTCAACAGGGTTAAATGCTGCTGAAAGGTCAAGGTGATATTAGAAAATGTTAATTTGATTTGACAATATGCCATTAGTGATCTTTGCCAGAGTAGTTTAAATGGTGTGGTGGATGTCACATTGCTATGGTTGCACAGAGTTGTAGGAGGTAAATGCCTTACGTGTAGATTATCCCTTTGAAGAACTTGGCTATAAAGCATGGTTGTATCTACAGGACACAGGATCAAATAAGTTTTTATTCTTTCTTAAAATGAAAAGACCTTAAGAATATTTAAAATTGATGGTGAAGGAATCAGTAGACAGAGACAAGTAAGAATAAGAAAATTGGCATGTTCAAAGTAAAGGCAGATGTGAATAAAGAATGAATTTTTGCAATTTAAGGTTTTAGAAATGATTTAGTTATGGGAGACTGAGGTCAGTGTATCATCACAGGGAGGGGTTGCTGACAGAGATTTAGGAACTTTAAAGAGTATTGGCTGGGTTTCTCATGTGAACATTAAAGGACATTTTCACTGGATATAGAAGTATAATTTGGCAATATATTTTTAAAGATTATTAAAGATGTCACTTCATGGTCTTATATGCTTTTTCTTTCAGTTTCAGCAACTTGACTATGATGTGCTGTTTTCTTTCTTTTGTTCAAACCTTCCTTGAGATTTCCTAATCTTCTTGGATCTGTGGGGTTATTTATGAATTTAAAAAAAATTTTGGCCAATATTTCTTTTGTCCCCTTCTCTGTGTCCTTTTATCCTGGGATTCTAATTACATGTGTTACAAGATTGTCCCAGAGACCTCTTATGTTTGTTCAGATTTTTCATTCTTTTTATGTGTTTCAACCTGGGTATTTTCTATTGATCTGTCTTTGAGTTCACTGATCCTTTCTTTTGCTGTGTCAGTCTGCTGTTAACTCATACAATGAATCCTTCGTCTCAGATATTACAATTTTCAGTACATGGTTTTTATTTGATTTTTTAAGAGCTTCCAATTCCATGATAAAATTATCTGTGCATTCATTCCATTTATATTTTCCTCCAAATTCTTTAACATATTTATAATAATTATCTTCTAAAACCCTTGTCTACTAATTCCAACATCATGGTCATTTGTGGGTATGCCTCCATTAACTGTTTTGTTCCCCTTTTGTTTATTGATCACTTTTCCTCTTTCCATGTATTACTTTTTAAATTTATACTGGACATTTTTTAAAAATAAAAGAACAGTGGAGGCTGAACTATATAATATTTTTTGTTCTGCTTTATTTTTCTTATAGAGGATATTTCCTTTTCTCTGTAAGGCAGTGGGGGTAAGGCAAAACCATTCAGAGCCCACTCTGAGTCAAACTGAACGAGGGATTAGCTGCAGATTTTCAGTTTCAGTGAACTGGTGGTTTCAAATGAGATTATAGAGACCTCTTGTTGCCCTTCAGCTTAACTCACAACTTCCCTTGCCACTACAGAGAGATTTATTATGCTGCTATTATCATATCTTGGCTAGTAGGAAGTTGGATTCCAGGTTTAGTTAGTTTACCTCTAAATTCAATAGCAGCAGGGATCTGGAACAAAGCACTGAATAAGACTACAAAATCTCTTTATATTTTTCATTTCCACCCTATGTCCATTTATTCAGTGATATTCCTACAGGGTAGAATTGTTAGGTCAATGGACTTATTTTATTGTCGGGACTTGTAATGGTTAATTTTATGTGTCAACTTGACTGGGCCACGGGTGCCCAGATATTTGGCTAAACATTATTTCTGGGTGTTTGTGGAAAAAAAAACAAAAAAACAAAAAAACAAGTTCAGCTAGAGTAGGTTTGGCTAGTGCAGGACCTTGTTGCTAATATTAAAGCAATTCACAGCCCAAGTCTTATTGATAGTGGGTTATTCAAGGCATGTTGATATGTTTGAAGAGATTCAGAATTCAGCAATTCTTAAAATTTTTAACAAAATCACCTATTGGAAAAATTCAGCATACCTTATATCGAGTGCTAATTGATAGGACTTCTCTTAGATAAGAAAGACTTCTGGTGAGGAAGAGTGAATAAAACAAAATGATTTTGTGTTAATCACGATTTTCCAAAGACCTCAGATTTGGGAAATAATACATTCAAGTCATAAACTCTATGAAGGTAGCTGCTTTTATTATTCCCACTGCTTTTCACAGGTTCTGGCATATTGTTGGTGATCAATAAATGTATGTAATACAAATTGTTTGAAAATTTTAAAAATCCTATGTACCCAGTAGCAGAGGTTTAAAGTGTACCTAAATGTTCAAGCCTTAGGAGACTTACTCATTATCATTAATTTAGAAAGAAAATTTCCCTAAGTTGTCCTTAGTCTAAGTCTTAGAATGTATTGCTTTTCCTTAAAATGGAATTGATGAATTTCACCAATAAAATTAAGTAATGGTGGTCATTTTCCAGAGTGGCTGAAAAATATTAGAATAGACAATTATTTTCTAAGATTTAAATTTTTATCTCATGAATTTATCATCAAGCTTTGGCACCTGTTACTGCTTATAGATCATGGCTGTATATTATAGATTAAATTAAAAATGTTTTAGCTTTAGTCTTGGTCTACATTGTCAAATAAATGTTTTACTTTGAACTTTGTAAATATTGCCACTGGAAAAAATAGCACTATTTGCTAGATTCTCTCAAAAAGTGGGGCTGTATATGCTATGTTTTTGTTTGCCGAAACATAAAATGATGTGAAAAATCAGGAAATTAGTACAATAATTGGACCAAAACCACATAGCCTGAAATAGCACATTAAGAAAAGGGTGGAATTTAATTTTGTTATTAAGGGAACAAGTCTTCCATTCCCTTTGCATGTGTAAACTTAGTTACATTGTGACAGAGACATAGGCTGTGAGCTACACTTATGTATGTCCAAAATGGAGTCATTGGACCCAACCATGTGCCTGGATCACATTTTAAAATTGCACCTTTTGAACAGCAGCAACAATAGCAACAACAATAATAACAACAGCTATCTTTTAAAAGCAAATCTGTCGTGTGAACAATAAAGGTGGCAGGTATCTCTGTTAAAGCATATCTTGTTTAATCGCACATTATTATTGGGGTACTAGGTCTCCTGTCTCTTCAGAGTCCCTAGACTCTCACATAAGGTCTTGTGAAAAAAGCTCACGTCACATTCTAATTCATGATATATTTCTAGAATTCGATATATTTACTATCTTAAAATAATTTGAATTCATAATAATATTATGAATTGAGACAATTTCCAATTATATTACGATGATCACTGTTCACTATAATTGAGGACTCATTTTGAGCGTGACATCACGAACAATTTCTAGAATGTAGAAGAGCTATGTTTTCATTCTTTTTTAAAACTAATAAACTTCATTTTTTATGAGCAGTTTGAGGTTCACAACAACCCGAGTGAAAAACAGACAAGGTTTTCATATACCCCCTGTCACTGCACATGTGCAGCCTCCCCCACTTTTGACATCCTGCACCAGAGAGGTACATTTGTCACAATTGGTGAACCTACATCGACACACCGTTATCACCCAAAGGCCATAGTTTACATTAGGGTTCACTTTTGATGTTTCTATTAGTCCACTTCTGTTGCTTATAACAAAATATTTGAAATTGGGTGATTTATTAAGAAATGAAATTTACTTCATACAATTCTGGAGGCTGGGAAGCCCACAGTCCAGGTGGTGCATTGGGTGAGGGCCTTGTTCTTGGTGGGAACTCTCTGCAGAGTCCCGTGGCAACCAGGTATCATATGGTGAAAATGAGCTCACCAAGAAAGAGCTAAGCTTCTCACTTGCTTTCCTCATACAGCCATCATAACCATGTCCATGACCACCCATTAAACTGTCAGTGGATTAATCCATTCATGAGGGTAAGTCCTCACAATCTAATCACCTCTTTAGGGCGCCACCTTGCAATTACTGTAATAGGATTTCCCACTCTCTTAACACTGTTACAATGGAGATTAAGTTTCCAATATGTGAACTTTTGGGGGACACATTTAACCAGTAGCAATGTTGTATGTTTTATGGGTTTGGACAAATGTATAAGGACATGTATCCACCACTGTAATATCATATGGGATAGTTTTAATATGCTAAAACTTCTCTGTGCTCCACCTATTCATCACTTCCTTCCCCCTAACACCCAGCAACCACTAATCTATTTATTGTCCACATAGTTTTGCCTTTTCCAGAATGTCATGCAGTTGGAATCATTCAGTATGTAGCCTTTTCAGATTGTCTTCTTTCATTTAGTAACATGTATTTAAGTTTCTTCCGTGTTTTTTCATGGGTTGACAACTCATTTATTTTTAGTGCTAAATAATATCCGTTAACTGAATGCACCACAATTATTTATCCATTCACCTACTGAAGGATGTCTAGGTTGCTTCCAAGTTATGACAATTATGAAAAAAGCTGCTATAAACATCTGTGTGCTGGTTTTTGTGTGGACATAAGTTTTCAGTTCATTTGAGGAAGTACAAGGAGTGTGATTGTTGGATTGTATGGTAAGAATATCTTCAGTTTTTTAAGAAACTGTCAAGCTGTCTCCAAAGTAGCTGTACCATATTGCATTCCTACCAGCAATGAATAAGAGATTCTATTGATCCACATCCTCTCCAGTATTTGGTGGGGTCAGAGCTTTGCACTTTGGCCATTCCAATACATGTGTTTTTTAACTTGCAATTTCTAATGACTTATGATGTTGAACATCTTTTTATGTGTTTACTTGTCATCTGTATATCTTCTTTGGTGTGGTGTCTGTTCAAAGTCTTTGGCCCATTTTTTAATTGAACTGTTCCTTTTCTTCTTGTTGTGTTTTAGGAGTTTTTCATAGATTTTTGGATAAACAGTTCTATCAGATGTGCCTCTTGCAAATGTTTTCTCCAAGCTATGGCTTGTCTTCTCACTCTTTTGAGATTGTCTTTCACAGACAAGAAATTTTAAATTTTAATGAAGTTCACCTTATCAACTATTTCTTTCATGGATTGTTCCTTTGGTGTTGCATCTAAAAACCTAAAAAGTCTTCTCTGTACCCAAGATCACCTGGGTTTTCTCCTGTGCTATCATCTAGGAGTTTTATAGTTTTACATTTTACGTTTAGGTCTATAATCCATTTTGAGTTATTTTCTGTGAAGGTGGAAGGTCTGTATTATGGTATGAATGTTTGAGTCCCCCAGAATTGATATGTTGAAATCGAGGGACGTTTGGCTGGTGATTAGGTCATGAGGGTGGAGCCCTCATGAATGGAATTTGTGCACTTACAAAAGAGGCCTGGGAGAGTTATTTTTCTGCCATGGGAGGATACAGTAAGAAACCACCAGTCAGCAACAGAAAAGGGGGCCTTCGTCAGAACTCGATACCCTGGCACCCTGATCTTGGACTTCCAGCCTCTGAAATTATGAGAAATAAATTTCTGTTGTTTATCAGCCAACCAGTCTATGGCACTTTGTTATAGTAGCCTGAATGGACTAAAACAGTCTACGTCTTGATTTATTTTTTGCCAAGTGGATGGTTGTTTGTTCCAGCCAAAGTGTTTGTTGAAAACACTATCTTTGCTGAATTGTATGCCTTTGCTCCTTTGTCAAAGATTAGTTGACTAGATTTATGTGGGTCTATTTTGGGGCTCTCTATTCTGTTCTCTTGATCTATTTGTCTATTCTTTCACCAATACCACACTGTCTTCATTAATGTTGATTTATATTAAGTCTTGAAGCTGAGTAGTGCAAGAACTTTATGATAACAAAATATTCCTAATTCCTCCTCCTATTCCTTGTATCATTCCTTGCATCATTCATCTCACTTATACATAGCATGCACAAGCGTGTGTGTGTGTGTGTGTGTGTGAGTGTGTATACATGTACACAGTTGTCTCTCAGTATCCGGGTAGAATTGGTTCCAGGAATCCTTGTGGATATCAAAATCTGTGGATGTTCAATTCCCTTATATAAAATGGCATAGTATTTGCATATAGCCTACACACACTGTCCTAAATATTTTAAATAATCTCTAAAAATTTAAATATTTACTTATAATACTTAATACAATGTAAATGCTATGTAACTAGTTATTATAATATTTTTATTTGTATTATTTTTTATTTTATTTTTTTCCAAATGTCTTCAATCCACTGTTGGTTGCATCCGCAGATGTGTAACCCATGGATAAGAAGGGCCAACTATGTGTGTTATATAAATATATACAATATAATATAATCATATATATTGTTGTTATTTTGAACAAATTGTTAACTGTTAGATCAATTAAGAATAATAAATACAGAAATTTTTATTTTACCTTCACTTATTCATTTTCTGATACTCTTCTTTTCTTTACATCAATTGGAGTTTCTGATGCATATCATTTTCCTTCTCTTTGAAGATCTTTTTTCAACATTTCTTGCAAGGGAGACAACAAATTCCCTCAATTTTCATTTTTCTGAGAGAGTTTATTTTTCCTTCACTGTGAAGGATGATTTTGCAGCATACAGAATTCTAGGTTGATTTTTTTTCCCCTCGACAATTTAAATATTTCACTCTACTCTCTTCTTGTTTGCATGGTTTCTGAGGAGAAATCAATTATAATTCTTATCTTTGCTCTTCTATATGCAAGGTATTCTCTGAGCTTTCTATCTCTGGTTTGGCGTTTAACATTAATTTGGGGAAATTCTCAGTCATTGTTGCTTTAAATATTCCTTCTATTTCTTTTTCTCTTTCTTCTCCTGGTATTTTCATTGCATTTTTTTACACCTCTTGTAGTTGTCCCACAGTTCAACAGATATTGTGTTCCATTTTATTTTATTTTTCCAGTCTTTTTTCTCTTTGCTTTTCAATTTTGGAAGTTTCTATTATCATGTCCCCATGCTGAGAGATTCTTTTCTCAGCTGTGTCCAATCTACAGCCCATCAAAGGCAATCTCCATTTCTGTTATAGTGTTTTTGACCTCTAGCATTTCTTTTTGATTTTCTCAGAATTTCCATCCTCTGTTTAAATTATTCATCTGTTCTTGCATGTTGTCTACTTTTTCCATTAAAGCCTCTATCATATTATCATAGTTTTAAAAATATTTTTGGTCTGATAATTACAATTTTCATATCTGATTCTGATCTGATACTTTTTCATTCTCTTTAAACTATGTTTCTTGTCTTCTAGTACGCCTTGTAATGTTTCATTGACAGGCAGACATGATGTACTGGCTAAAAGAACCTACGGTAAATAGGTCTTCAATTATGTAGTGGTAAGTTGTGGGGGGAAGGGGAAGCATTCTATAGTCCTATGATTAGGTTTCAGTCTTTGGTCAACCTGTACCCCTAGACTGTAACCTTCACCACTGCTTTTCAATTCTGCCCCACCCCCCAGCTTAGCTGAGGCAGGATGGTTAGAAGGGGCTGAAGTTGGATATTTCCCTTTCCCCAGGCTCCGATAAAACCCCAGCAAGTTAGGTTCTGGTAAAATAGTTTCTCCTGAGGGTAGGCTTTTTAAGATCAGAATGCTCTGGCATATTTCAAAATCATCGTTTTTTCTCTCCCTGATGGAAACAGAAGTGTATATTTCTCTGATATTTACTATGAGGACCTGGTAGAGGTTCTGGAAGTAAAATTCATCAAAGAATTTTATGATATTTTATGGTTAGGTCCCCCTGCAGTTTTCATCTCTCAGACTTGTCCAAATTGAGTGTCAAGGAATCCATCAATCACACTTCAGGTTCTCCTGCTCTGCACTTGTTCTTGTGGAGGTTTGTGCTCTTGTGCTTCTCCTCTTGTAAACTGTGATTTTCTTTATCTGCCTTTCTGGCTCCCCAATGTTGGGGGCAGTGTTTTGTCCTGTGACCTCACTTCTCTGAGGGATCTAAGAAGCACTGTTGCTTTTTTTGGTTTATTGAGCTTTAACTTGTTGTTAGAATAGAGTGGAGACTTCTAAGCTTCTTGAATGCCAGACCAGAAGCTGGAAATCTCCGCTATGGTTTTATTCTTGGAGAGCTTATTTATTTTTATCGTGGTAAAATATACATACACTTATTTATTTTAACCATTCATAAGTTCACACCAATTACATTTACAATGTTGTTTAACAACCTCCACTATCTGTACTCCCAATTTTTAAAACAAAAACTCTGTACCCATTAAATACCAATTCCTCATTCCTTCCTCTCCCTGCACCTTGTAACCACCATTTCTTCTATCTCTGTGAATTTGCTTATTCTATAACCAGAATCACACAACATTTGCCCTTTTATGTCTGGTTTATTTCACTAAGCATCATGTTTACAAGGTTTCGGAAACTTTATTTTTAAAAGTAGCCAACTTACATTGTGAACATATCTGTGTATAAGAACAAATGTACAAAATATAAACCTGCATGAAAATATGCATTGTGCTGTGGTGGGGAAGAGTCCAAATGACTCTTCCAAGAACATACAAGAACAGGTATTAAAGCTGACATTTGAGTCCATTATGTAGCATTTAGCTAAGTATAGATTTGCTTATATATGACGCAAGCATTCTGATTTTATATGATATTTACTGGGGGTGTAAGGGCGTTAGCTAGTTACATTGTGTCCATGTATTAATATTTATATATATATATTGGAATTAAGTCACAAATGAAATGGGTTCATATAGACTTTTTAAAATATAAAAATATGTGTGACACTGAAATAGTTTAAAACCCAGTAAATCTGTTGCTTAAAATGAGTCTAAGTTATTTCAAGAATAATTAATGTTAATTTAAAAATTCTTTTTTGTGTACAGCTACAAACTCTCTTCTGAAAAGGTTTTAAAATATGAAGTATGATGTAATTGGTTATAGATGTAGAAATTAACTGATTTGAAACTGAGAGAGTTTGAGCAGGTGCCTCGCTAGTTCATGGGGATGTATTTGCAATGTTTCTTAGTATGTTGTTCCAGAAGGAGAAAATTTGCACACTTCCTAGTAGTAGAATTGCTGATCTTGACTGAGAAAGAACCCCAAAAGCGTTAAAGCATTTACTCCATCACAGTTGTTTATAATAGTCTCTAATGATTCTTTGTATTTCTGTGGTGTCAGTTGTAATGTCTCCCTTTTCATTTCTGATTTTTGTTATTTGGGTCTCCTCTCTCTCTCTCTCTCTCTCTTTCTCTCTCTCTCTCTCTCTTTTTGTTTGTTTATCTAGCAATGGTGTGTCTATTTTGTCTATCTTCTCAAAAAACCAACTTTTAGTTTTGTTGATCTTTTCTATTGTTTTTTGGGTCTCTATTTCATTTAGTTCTGCTCTGATATTAATTATTTCTTTCTGTCTACTGCCTTTAGGTTTGGATTGTTGTTCTTTTTCAAGTTCTTTGAGGCATAGTGTCAGGTCATTTCTTTGGAGTCTTTCCATTTTTTTGATATAAGCATTTACTGCAATAAATTTGCCTCTTAGTACTGCTTTTGCAGTATCCCACAAGTTTTGGTATGATGTAACTTTATTTTCATTAGTTTCTAGAAATTTTTTGATTTCTTGTCTAATTTCTTCTTGGACCCATAGGTCATTCAGGAGCCTATTATTTATTTTCCATGTATTTGTATAGCTATTTGATTTGCTTATTGTTTATCTCCAGTTTTAGTCCACTGTGGTCTGTAAAGATTGTTGGAATGATTTCAATTTTTAAAAATTTGCTGAGACTAGATTTGTGAGCTAATATGTGGTCTATCCTGGAGAATGTTCCATGAGCTGATGAGAAGAAAGTGTATTCTTTAGCTGTTGGTAAAATGTTCTGTATATATCTGCCAAGTCTAGTTGGTCTAGGGTATAGATTAAATCCTGTGTCTCTTTGCTGACTTATTGCCTGGAAGTCCTGTCCCATACTGAGAGAGGGGTGTTCAGATCACCCACTATTAATGTATTAGGTCCTATCTCCTTCGTTAGGTCTAAAGGTGTTTGTTTAATATATCTGGGTGCTCTGGTATTGGTACATACATGTTTAGGATTGTTATGTCTTCTAGCTGGATATTTCCCTTTATCATTATATAATGGACTTCTTTGTCTTTTTTAATGTTTTTTGGTTTAAAGTCTATTTTGTCCAATATAAGAATAGCTACTCCTGCTCATTTTTGGTTTCCATTTGTACGGTAAATTTTTTTCCATCCCTTCACTTTTAGTCTATCAGTGTCTTTACAGGTCAGGTGGGTCTCTTGAAAACAGCATATACTTGGGTCTAGCTTTTTAATCCAGTCAGTTAGTCTGTGTCTTTTGAATGGAGAATTTAGTCCATTCACATTCAGAGTAGTTATTGAGAAGTATTATTTAATTCCTGTCATTTAATTGCTACTTGTTTAGGTCATTTAAATATCTTTTGATCATTATTTCCCCTTTTATTTCTCCTCTTCAATGTGAGTTGGGGATTTAAGGCAGAATGATTTTGCTCTATTAGTTCCTGTGAGAGCTTGTTGTGTATAGGATTCTGGCACCTTCTCTCTCTCTCATTTCCTCTCTCGCCATGTGATCTGCTTGTACTCACCGGCTGCCTGCCACTTTCCGTCATGAGTAAAAGCAGCCTGAGGCCCATGCCAGATGCAGCTGTCCCAGAATTGTAAGCCAAATAAACCTCTTTCCTTTATAAATTACCCAGTCTCAGGTATTTCTGTTATAGCAACACAAAATGGACTAAAACAGAAAATTGGTAACAGGAGTGGGGTGTTGCTATACAGATACCTGAAAATGTGGATGCAGCTTTGGAACTGGGTAATGGGCAAAGGTTGGAGGAGTTTGGAGGACTTAGAAGAAGAGAAAAAGACAAGGGAAAGTTTGGGATGTCTTAGAGACTTATGTGGTGGCAAGCAGAATGCTGATAGAAATGTGGACAGTAAAGGCCATGTGGATGATGAGATCTCAGACAGAAATGAGGAACTTATTGGGAATTGAACAAAAGATAACACTTGCTACACCATAGCAAGGAATCTGGCTACATTGTGTCCGTGCCCTTGGACTTTGTGGAAGTTGGAACTTAGGAGCTGTGAACCAGAGCATTTGGCCAAAGAAATTTCCAAGCAGCAAAGCATTAAGGTCACTGCATGGCTACTTCTAACAGCCTACTCTGAGTTATGGCAGGAAAGGCATTTGTAAAGTCAGAAATTAAAAGGGATGCAGAGAGTAAAGTTTTGGAATATTTGCAGCCTGGCCATGTGGTAGAGAAGTGGAGAGCCAGAGAACAATGCAAGGGTGAAGCAGATAAACTGTTTGCTAAAGACATTATCTTAGGGTGAGGCAGCCAGATGCTAAGAGCCAGGACAATGGAAAAAATACCCTAAAGGCATTTGAGAAGTCAGGAAGGGTGCCCTACCCATCACGGGCCCTGAGGCCTAGAAGGACTGAGTTGTCGCAGAGGACAGACTTGGGGCACAGCTGCCCTTGGGATCCTGCTCCCTGCATCCCAGCTGCTCTGTCTGGAGCAGCCTCAAGTGTGGTTCATGCAGCAGCCCTGGAGAGTAGAGGCCTGAAACCTTGGTGGTGTCCACCTGGTGTTAAGTCTGCAGGCTGGCAGGACATGAGAGCCCTGGAGGTGTGGCAGCCTCCACCCAGATTCCAGAGGATGTATGGAAAAGCCTGGGGACTCAGGCAGAGACCTGCCACAGGGGTGGAGCCACCACAGAGGCCATCTGCTAGAGCAATACCAAGCAGGAGTGTGGAGTCAGATCCCCCACAGATAGCCCCCACCAGAGAAATGTCTAGTAGATCCAAGGCAGTGGGGCTGCCTCCAGGACCCTGGAACTGCAGGGCCACTGGTAATGTGCAACACTGGCCTGGAAAAACTGCAGGCACCAGCGCAGCCCAATGGACTGTGCCTGGCAGAGATGTGGGAGGAAGGCTGCCTGAGGCTTTGGGGGCCTGGATGCCCAATTGTGCCCAGGATATAGGACTTTGAGTCAAAGAAGATTATTTTGGAGCTTTAAGACATAATGTCTGCCCTGCTGAGTTTTAGACTTGTTTGGGGCCTGTTTCTCCTTTCTTCTGGCCTATTCTCCCCCCCCCCCTTTTTTTTTTGTATCAATCAAATAGCGAAAAATCTACTTTATTCTTTTTTTTTTTTTTTAATTTTATTTTGTTGATATACATTGTGGCCGATCTATTCTTCCCTTTTGGAATGGGAATGTATACCCAGTGTCTGTTCCACCATTGTATCTTTGCATTAGATTAATTTGGTTTTGACTTTTACAGGTTCATAGCTGGAAGGACTTTTGCTTTGAGTCTCAGAGGAGACTTTGGACTTTGCACTTTTAAGTTGGTGCTGGAACAAGCTAAGACTTTTGGGACTGTTGGGATAGAATGATTGTATTTTGTATGTGAGAGGAACATGAGTTTTGGGGGGCCAGGGGTGGAATGATGGAGTTTATATGTATTGTCCCCTCCAAAACTCATGTGGAAATTTGATCTCCAATGTGGCAGTGTTGGAAACTGATTGAGTCATGGGGGCAGATCCCTCATGAATGGATTAATGTTCTCCCTGGGGGAGAGGGGAGTAATGAGTGAGTTCTTGCTCTATTAGTTCCTGTGAGAGCTTGTTGTTTATAGGACGCTGGCACCTTCTCTCGCTCTCTCTCTCGTTTCCTCTCTCGCCATGTGATCTGCTTGTACCCGCCGGCTGCCTGCCACTTTCCGTCATGAGTAGAAGCAGCCTGAGGCCCACGCCAGATGCAGCTGTCCCAGAATCGTAAGCCAAATAAACCTCTTTCCTTTATAAATTACCCAGTCTCAGGTATTTCTGTTAAAGCAACACAAAACAGACTAAAACAAACTGTATGACAACAAATTTGAAAATCTGGAAGATATGAATAAATTTTTAGACACATATAAATTACCAAGACTGAACCAAGAAGAGATAGAAAACCTGAACAGACCAATAACAAGCAAGGAGATTAAAGCGGTAATTAACAATCTTCCAACAAAAAAAAGTCTGGGTCCAGATGTCTTTACAACTGAATTCTATCAAACTTTTAAAGAGGAGTTAATACCAGTTCTCATGAAACTGTTCCAAACAATTGAAACAGATGCTATTCTCCCAAACTCATTCTATGAGGCAAACGTAATTCTGATACCAAAACCAGATAAAGACACAACAAAAAAAGAAAATTACAAGCTAATATCCTTGATGAATCTAGATGCTAAAATCTTCAACAAAATATTAGCAATTAGAATACAGCAACATATTAAAAATATTATACACTATGATCAAGTGGGATTTATCCCAGGGATGCAAGGATGGTTCAATATACGAAAGTCAATAAATGTGATACATCACATCAACAAGCTCAATAGATGCTGAAAAAACATTTGACAAAATTCAACATTCCTTCATGATAAAGACTCTCAACAAATTAGGCATAGAGGGAAAATATCTTAACACAATAAAAGCCATTTATGACAAGCCTACTGCCAGTATTATTCTGAGTGGGGAAAAATTGAAGGCCTTCCCCTTAAGGACAGGAATAAGACAAGGATGTCTACTCTCACCACTTCTATTCAACATAGTACTGGAGGTACTAGCTAGAGCAATCAGGCAAGAGAAAGAAATAAAGGGAATCCAGATTGGAAAAGATGCAGTCAAACTTTCACTATTTGCAGATGACATGATACTATATATAGAAAAACCTAAAGACTCTATCAAAAAACTCCTAGAGCTGGTTAATAACTTCAGTAACATTGCAGGATACAAAATAAATGCCCGCAAATCAGTAGCACTTATATACTCAAATAATGAATTAACAGAAAGAGAAATAAAGAAAGTAAGCCCATTTACAATTTTCACCAAAAAAATATGATACCTAGTGATCAATTTAACCAAGGAGGTGAAAGACCTCTACAATGAGAATTACAAACCACTTCTGAAAGAAATTAAAGAAGACACAAAAAGATGGAAAGATATTCCATGCTCTTGGACTGGAAGAATTAACATTGTGAAAATGTCTATACTACCCAAAGCAATCTACAGATTCAATGCCATCCCCATCAAAATACCAATGACATTCTTCACAGAAATGGAAAAAACAATCTTACCTTTCATATGGAAAAACAAAAGACCCTGAATAGCCAAAGCAATCCTGAGCAAAGAAAACAAAGCTGGAGGCATAACTCTGCCTGACTTCAAATTATATTACAAAGCTGTTGTAACCAAAACAGCATGGTACTGGCATAAAAATAGACATTCAGACCAGTGGAGTAGAATCGAGAACCCAGAAATCACTCCTCAAGCTTACAGCCATCTGATATTAGACAAAGACAACAAAAATCTACATTGGGGAAAAGATTGCCTCTTCAACAAGTGGTGCTGGGAAAACTGGATATCCATATGCAGAAGAATGAAACTAGATCTGCATCTCCCATATACTAAAATCAACTCAAAATGGATTAAAAACCTACGTATAAGACCGAAAACTGTAAAATTACTGAGGGAAAATACAGGTGAAACACTTCAGCATTTAGGTCAGGGCACAGGCTTTATGAACATGAGCCCAAAAGCACAAGCAGCAAAAGAAAAAATAAACAAATGGGACTATATCAAACTATAAAGTTTCTGCACAGCAAAAGAAACAATTAACAGAGTGAAAAGACAACCTACAAAATGGGAGAAAATTTTTGCCAACTATGCATCCAACAAGGGACTAATATCCAGGATATACATAGAACTCAAGCAATTACACAGTAAAAAAATAAATGACCCAATTAAAAAACGGGCAAAGGAACTGAATAGACATTTTTTAAAGGAAGACATACAAATGGCCAACAGATACATGAAAAAATGCTCAACATCACTAGTCACCAGGGAAATGCAAATTAAAACCACACTGAGATACCACCTCACTCCAGTTAGATTGGCTATAATCAAAAAGATGGTGAATAACAAATGCTGGCGAGGGTGTGGGGAGAAGGGAATGCTCCTACACTGTTGGAGGGACTGTAAATTAGTACAACCACTATGGAAAACAGTATGGAGGTTTCTCAAACAACTACTGATAGATCTTCCATATGATCAAGCAATCCCTCTTCTGTGTATATATCCAGAGGAATGGAATCATCATGTCAAAGGGATACCTGCACTCCCATGTTCATTGCAGCTCTGTTTACAATAGCCAAGATATGGAACCAACCTAAATGTCCATCAATAGATGATTGGATAAGGGAACTGTGGTATATATACACTATGAAATACTACTCTGCCATAACAAAGAATGAAATACTCCCATTTGCAACAACATGGATGAACCTGGAGAAACTTATGTTGAGTGAAACAAGCAAAGCACAGAGGGATAAATACTGCATGTGCTCATTCATATGTGGGAGCTAAGAGAGAAAGAAAGAAGGAAAGAAAGACCACAGTAGTCTCACGATCCAACAGAGGGAGGGAACATTCCTAGGGCTACAAATTGGAATTGAGGGGAGAGGGGGAAGGGGAGGGAGGTTGGGAGATAAATGGAAGGGGACAAAGGGTGCAAAAGTAATTTCTGGTAATGGATATGCCCCCAGTATGAATCTGGCCCCCACATCATGGGCCGGAGGGGGGGGGCAATCAGCTTTGTATCTTACGAATATTCTTAATAAATAAAACAATAAATTTAAAAAAACATTCAAAAGAGCACAGAAATTTGTAGCATATAAATTAATAGGCTTTTGTATTCTTTTCTCTTATGGTGCCATTCCTTCGTGATAGCTACTGATATGTATATTCTTCCATATTTTCTCACATATGCTACAATAGTTATAATTATAATTGTTATTGATACATATTAGTACATCATAAATTTACTCTGGCACTAACTTTTTCACTTATTATGTCCTGTACATTTTTTGAGTTAGTCTGTATAGATAATAAGCTCATTAAAAATATACTGCATATTATTTCATTGTTTATTTTACCAATTTACCGTAGTTTATTTTGCCAGTTGCTTATTGTTGAATATCTGTGTTGTTTTCTAACTTTTTCACTCTTAGAAACAAGGCTGAAAAGAAAATCTTTGTACACTCAGGGAGCATTTCCCCAGGAAAAATTCTGTAAATAGAATTGCTGATTTAAAGGGTATGCATGTTTTAAAATTTAATACCTCATGACAAATTACCCTCCAAAAGGCTTGTACCAGTTTGAACTTCTGCTTACCCATTTGTTGGTCAGCCCTGGTTGTTGTCTATCTTCTTAAGTCAATTTGATGGGTAGAAAAAAATCTTACTTTTTATGCCTTATACATTAGCATTACAATAAAATATGTTATATAAATGTAATATAGTATTAGTGAGATTGAGTATTTTTGATATGCTTACTTTAACTAAAACACAATATTTTAATGAATGCAATTTCTATTACCTGTTTATTTATTTAGGCATCTGGCTGCTATAGGGATCTGAACTCTAAGACCTAAGTGTTAGATGCTGCTTTGAATGTCTCTAACCAACTGAGCTCAACAGCCAGTCCAAATGAATGCAATTGCTAGTTAGTTAAGCACCTTACTGTCTTGCTAGTTCAAACACAATTTTATAGTTAACTTGGTGTTTCCTTTAATACAAATTTAAAGAGGTAAGGTTAATTGACTTTTAAAAGTCACGAGTTAAAGTGATGTAATTGGTTTCATTCTGGGTTTTGGTTTACACTGTTTGGTAAATGCCTGTAGCTAGTGAGTGAGCTGAGAATCTTAACCTGACAAAGGTTAATTCACCTGGCAATTTACATGAAATCTGACGTGACATCCCCAAAGTTATAAAATCGATAATTCTGATGGTGTTGAATAATTCTGATGGTGTTGATAATTGGCTAAACATCTGGGTGAAAAATGAAAATTTATTTTGATAGTCTATACACTACCAGAAAAAATCTAGATGTTTGGCTTTATATTGTTCGTCACTTCTCCCTTCAAAATTGTTTCTTCTCTTTCTGTATCTAGTCCATAATTGCTTCACTTTTTCTATGTGCTTCAAAGGGAAGAATATGTGCAGTTTGTCTTTCCCTTTGCTCATTGAAATTCCTTTAATTTCAGGTTTATTTAAGATTATTATTTCCTGATTGAATAACTATTTACGTATTAGTGTTTTAAGGGGAAATTGAGGCAGACTATCTTCTTAGCTAGCCTGCACTTTAGTTTTTTAAGGTAGTTCCAGCATTAGCTGCAGTTGTTTGAAAACTCATTGAATCTGGTAAAAGTCTCAGTGTCTACAGGGGTTTATCTTCCCCTGCGCCAAGGAGCTTGTTCGATCTCCTTCAAGTTCATTAGCAGCTGTGGACTCCTTTCTTCTCTGTGTTCACAGTATCATATATACCTTTTAGGAGCAAGGAAATGAAGTACTTTGGGCTCACCTTCTATCTCCACTTCATTGCCTGCACCTCATGTATTCTTAATTTAAGTGCTAAGATAAACATTCTCCCTGGATGCCTGCATTGGCCACTCCCTGCATTTCCATATCAATACCCGAACTCTTTGCTCTAAGTCTCTACCTCAGTTTTTACATCTCACCTCTCATCTCTTCTGATTGCCCAGCTAATCCATTCACTTGGTGATTTCCTTCCGGTAACAGTCTTTGTATTTCTGGAGCTCCAGAGGGAGCCCTCTCTTCCTTTAAAGTCTTTCAAAAGCTCCCTCCCATGGAAGCACACTCTAATAAAAGGGGATTCAAGGCAGACATTGGGACCTGTGTTATGCCTATACCCTAACTCTGGGCCAAACTTCTTTACATCTGTTCACAAACCACTTGGCACGTTAAATCATTCCCACTTTCTACCTATTTCTTTTACTCCGATTATTATTTTCTATCTTGATTCACCTGTTCATGGATTCACTTATTCCTAAGATATTTATTAAATTCCCACAAGGTACATAAGGCCCTGCTAACTGTCCTGGGGATGGAGGACATTGGTAGAGGGAGGGACAGAAGTTATCTCATTTCCCTCATGGAATTTGTAGTCTAGTTGGAGACCCAGGCATTTCTTCATAGAAAAGTTGATACTGCATATGATTAAGTGACAAATGTTTGGTACAAGTTGGTACAAGCAATATGTGCCTTGGGATGTCAGAAGAGAGAAAAATTTCCTTTGATGGGAGGATGGGGTTGAGAGGTGGGTGTGTAAAGGAGCTGGCCTTGAAGCATGGATAAGATTTGAGAGGCAGGGGAGGGTGAGAAAATTCCACAAGGGAGGAAGGAGATATGGCAGGTAACACAGCCTTGATGGAACAGCTGTGGGGTGTGGAGGTACCCCTTGGCCCAGAACCCCAGCCAACATTTGTTTGGGGAGCTCCAGGGCATTCTTCATTGTAGCCCTCCTTCCACTTTCTACAGCAAGATCTTTAACTGAAACACAGGGACAGAGAGTTTTTCTTCTGCCTTCTGATAAATGGTTAGAAGTTAAACATCAATACACCTGCTCTTTTCTGTGGCCCTGAGGAGCTGTTGGAGCCTCCACAAACATTCTGTCACCTCCATGGGGGCTGGTGTGCCTTGAAAAGAGCCTTGTAGGTTTTTCATGGTTCTGCCTACTCCCTCACACACCTGGAAACGTTTCATTTGTATGTATACAATTCTGCAGACTTGTCCCTGAAAAGATGGCATTCTGTTCCTCTCTGCCTCCATGCCGAGTTAATATGCAAAGCATGGTTCTGGTATGGAGCTGAGGTTTGAAGAAGATTCAGTCTGTTCAGTTGGGAACCTGATTCTGAATTCTCTCTCTCTGTCTAGCTAGCTAGCTATCTTCTCTTTCTCTTTCTTTCTCTCTTTCTCTTTCCCATAATCTCTCAAGCTCCCTCTCAAGCTATCATCTCTCTATCTGCCACCTTTCCCCCCTTTTTTATTTATCTCTCTCTCTGTCTGAATACCATCTCTCCATTTGCCATTTCTTTCTCCCTCTCTCCTGTCTCTCTCTCTGTCGATCCTCTATCTATGCATATACAAGAATACTTCAAAAACTTTGTGGAAAGATTTGTATTATTTTTAAATTTTATTTTTCCATAAATTAAAAAAATACCTCTGTATATGTGTGTGAATATATAAAAATCCTTATTTTTAGGGAAAATTGGATTAAAACAGTACTTTTTACCAGACCGTTGATAATCTTAACAGAAATACATGAGAGCAAGTCACCATCTACAAAGAAAACCAGGACCAGCATATCTAACAGAGTTTTGAAATAATTGCAATTTCAAGTGTCTGGAATTATACCCACATTTGAATTTTTTTCTTTTTCAAATTTGAAAAGATTTGGTAGAGGGAAAATTACTCCCTTTCCCCTACCAGATAGTCAAAGAGCTATCTCCTCTTTGGCCATTTGCAAGTCCTCCACAAATCTCGGCAAATGAGCCATGGGTTCTAATGAACATAACATTCTCAGTTGAAGAATACCAATACAAATAAAAATTTGGCTTAAATTGAGCCAAATACCATCTATGTGAGGGGATAAGTCTAAACGGATGCTCTTATAGTGTATTGTCACATGTAGTAATGCTCTCTTTCAACTGCTGATTTGTTATTGGTTTTAAGTACTGTTCATAGTATTGCTTTTGTGTTCATTCTGTTTCCTAAGCATTTCATACATCTGCATTATACATGTTTCTTGCATCCACCATGATTTCTCAGTGAAGGCTGAGTTCCCAAATCCTTAGTCTGTTCTTTCTCTCTTTCCCCTTACCTTCAGCCCCTGGGCCTAATTATGATACAACTTCAAATATATACAAAAATTTTTAAACAAAAAAGCATTCTGCTTCCTGTGAACAATGGACTAGTTTTTTTTCCTCTTTTCTCTTCGAGAGTTCTAATTCACTTGGAGTGCTGTGCAGTTGGCTAGACCTGAGATTTCTGGGAGCTGTAATTGTGTCTCATTAATTCTTACAGTAATGTAGGGTAACTATAAGGAACAGGCAATTAGTGGTTTGGTCAATGAACAGAGCAGTTAATCAGCAGACAAAGGACAGGGCTCAGGACCCATTAGGCTGAAAGGAAGTGTTAGGGCCGTCCCAGGCCCCAGGAATGCACTGGGACATGCCTGCCTGTTGGAAGGGCTCAGAAGACTATGTTTGTCTTTTTGCTAAACCAGCTCTTTTTTTTTTTTTTTAATTGGTGTGGTATGTGTTTATTCAAACACTTGAGAGATTCCTGAGTGTCCTGCAATAGTACACCATGCATTTTTCTCACCTCATGTTAGCTGGCTTAGGATTTTTTTCCCCCTGACTGTGCAAATAGACCCCCGGTACACACACAACAAAAAAGCTAAAACAAGCCAAAAACCAACCAACCCACCCTCAACAATAAAAAAGAGAAGGAAAGCACAGTGCTGCTTTTACTGAAGCGCGTTAGAAATAAAGGTTCTCAGCTGACCCCTCTATCATCAGGAAATAAATGAATGGGGGGGGGACCAATAACATTTAAATAAGCCTTTGGGTTGTCAGTCAGTCATACCTCCATATTCATTTCAATAAAGTGGACCTTTGTACTTCTGAATGGAGGTACTTTGAATACATGTAAATGTATGCAGATAAGCAGATGAGTTTTAAAATGTTGCAGGCCTTATAGCTACAAGTAACCTCAATTGTGTGTTTTCTATGAGAGAGTTTTGTCAAATTTGGAACTTCGAACACAAAAGTTAACACATAAGAATAAGGTTGCTTTTTCCGGGCAACATGAGCTGTAAGTACCCTTGCCTAGGAAAACCATGGGAAGGTTACAGAAGGAATCCTGTGAAATGTTGTAAATGTGAAGTGATGATTATACAAGAAAATGGGTTTATCAATAATATATTGCCCTGGGGTAATTCTGAGCTCAAGCAAACGGTTCTTCAAATAGAATGACATCTCTCCTCCTAAGTAAAGCATATATTTGGAATAAAGAAGGAAGGATTACATTTGCTTTTTAAAAATGAAACTAGTTTAATAATTAACTTACTGAATCAAGTGCAGGCCTGAAAATAAAGGCAGAGTTTTTTTTGTTTGTTTTTTTCTTTCTCTCAAGCCCGTCTGCTGTTTTATCTTCTTGGGATTCAGATTGGAAACTAAGAAATGTTCAGAAAATGAATTTGCTTAGTCTTTATATTAGAGACTCAGTTATTTTTGAATAATTAGCTTCATTTGTTAAATATTTGAAAGATTTTTTACTCTAAGGTAAGGAATAGCATAGGGAGAGATGAGAGCTGCCAATGATATGTATCTTTCAGAAGAATCCCTTTTATCAATTAATAAGGAGCAGTAAGCCCATTCTACCTCCTTTTTCGCTTATTTAGATTTTCTTCTCTAAAGAAATGTTATTTTTTATTCAAAATATCACAAAGTTTCCTATTTCCTTAAGTGACATGCTATGCATTGTTTCAGAAATTGGAAAGTGATGTAGCAGGAGGTAGAGAAGGCGGTTTTAGTCTCGACTGTACACTATCTAGCTGTGTACAGCCAAGGGACCTAACCTTTGAGCCTCAGTTTCCTCATTTGTAAAATGAGGATTTTAAATCTAGCTGATCTTTAAGGATCCTTTTAACTGTGTTCTTTTGTGCTTCTTTTGGACCAACAGTAAAACCATGTCAAGTGTTATTTAAGCATAGGATTTACAAGCTATCCGTTGCAAGCGTGATTTGGTTTGCTGCTGCTACTGTGGGCTATGGCTGGTACCAGCATTAGATTAGTTGTGAAAGGCTTTCTCTCTAATCATTTTTTCCTCACGGTCCTCATTTGACTGATTGCTGAATATCTACCTTGTTTCCTAGTGAATAAGACTCCTTCACCTTTGTGGAGATTGTTTTAATTACCTTGGTCTTTTTTGATAGCATGTTGTCTGCCTGCTTATATCTGTGAGTGGTCTCTACCAGTCTAATTTTAATAGCATAGCATAGCTTCTCAGCAACAAATTGACTTCGACATCTTCTGTAAGACCGATACTTTCTTTTGGTTGCACATTGCTTTATAAAGTACTCTGCTTGTGGGATACATCTCAGAAACCATAAACATGTTGTTTCTCATTTAGGAATGGTTTGGTTTCACCTCAACCCCTTATTCTATACAGGAAAAGAGGTGTTCGCATGCAGATCAGCCACATACAAGGGTACTTCAAAAAGTTCATGACAATATTTGTATAATCTTATAATTCTATTTTTCCACAAGCTTTTTGAAGTACCTTCATATGCAGGCTATTCACACTAATCCTGGCTGGAATTTCTGGTCCTTGTGGCCAAATCTGTCCTTCTGGTTTCTCTGTCTTATGTGACCACTCTCCTTCCCCCAAGACTGTATCTTTAACAACCTTTCAAATTTTTAGAGATCTTTCTTATCATAAGATTGCACTGGGCAAACAAACTTTCCATTTTTTTTCTGCCAACATTTTCTTCAGGATCAGTGTGACCTTTAGAGAATACAGAATAATCAGTAAATGATAAATATATTTATTACTTATTCACAGCTCAGGGTCAGAACCTCTCATGCCAACCTGGGCCAGGCAGATAGTGTAGGAGCCAAGCGAGCCAGGTAGAAAATTACAGAGTGGTGGGGGCTGGTGGAACCCTCTGGAGTACAGGCCTCTCTGCTAAAGAGAACAGCCTGCACTCAGTTTAGCCAATTGTTGCCATATGGGAATGTGGCCTGATGTTGTCAGAGCTTCTGATTTTTTAAAAAATTGAAACATAATTGGTTGTACATATCTGTGGGGTACTGCATTGAATATCAATACCTGCATGCAATAAGTGATGCTCAAATCAGGATAATTAGTATATTCAACACTACACAATGTAATCATTTTTTGTGGCCCTTTACCAATTTCTTGCTTACCCACCTCCCGCTCCCCCTTTCCCACCTCTGGTAATCTCAATTTGTTCTCTCCTTTTGAAAGTTCAACGTATTATTGTGATTGTTGTGTCTTTCTTTTTTTCTTATTTTATTTTAATTTTTTTTTAGTTCCCACTTATGAGTGAGGTCATATGGTATTTCTCTTTCCTGGCTTATTTCACTTAACACAATTTTCTCCAAGTTCATCCATGTTGCTGCAAATGATAGAATTTCATTTTTTTTTTTGGCTGAGTAGTGTTCTATCGTGTATATATACCATATTTTCCTTATCCAGTCATCCGTCAATGAACATTTAGGTTAGTTGCACCTCTTGATTATTGTAACTAGAGCTGCAATGAACATGGAAGTGCAGGTATCCTCTCGACATGATGATTTCCATTCCTTTGGGTTTATACCCAACAGTGGGATTGCTGGATCATATGGTAGTTCTATCCGTAGTTGTTTGAGGAACCTCCATACTGTTTTCCATAATGGCTGTACTAATTTATAGTCCCGTCAACAGTGTAGGAGGGTCCCCCTTTCTCTGTGTCCTCGCCAGCATTTGTTATTCTCCTTTTCATAATGGCCAGTCTAATAGGGGTGAGATGATATCTCAGTGTGGTTTTGATTTGCATTTCCCTGATGATTAGTGATGTTGAGTATTTTTTTTGCTGTGTCTGTTGGCCATTTGCATATCTTCGTTTGAGAAATGCCTATTCAAGAACTTTTGATTTTTAAAACAAAGTTAGAAATGTGGATTTTATGTGAACTTTCCCAGTTTTTAAACATTAGTTCACTGTCCTGGCCAAATAAATTACATCTATTTCCAGATTGATCATTGGGCTACCAGCTGGTTACCTTGGCACCAGGTGATAGCAGAGGCTGGGACATTTCATTCCATTAAGGGGTAGATGGGGAAGCTGAATTACCTAGAAATCCCTCCAGTTCTTCCAGATTCAGATGCTTAAGATACATTTACATCTGTTTTACTAGTCAAATAAACTAATTTGATTGAATTTTTGTGGTTTGAACACTCCATTCTGGAGGAAACATGCTTTGTCATATATGTCAGTGGAGACTTCACCCTCACTGTGAATATCCTGCCATGGTCACCTGACTTCATGGTAAACACCAGGGCAGATGACAGTGTGCTTAATTTTAGAGAGACTTCCTAATTGATGCCTATTAATTCAATTCTCCTGGCATTTTTTGCCTGTTATATGCTGAGAACAGTCCAGGATGTAGGAGAGAGTTATTTGATTTATAGGCATCTCTTTTGAAATGGATTTGAATGGATTTTGTTCTTTCAGTGATCTATTATTTGGATACAGGTACAACAATTAAAATCTTCTGTTACAAGTCCTAGAGAAAATAGTGCATGCAGCATCAATTACTACCTCTTTTTAATAATAAAATTTAAAGGAACACTGATTATATTATGATCTTTCTCCTGTGAGATTTTGGCTGGGAAGAGGAGACAGAAATCCAGTTCTGACATTATTTCTTAGAAAGATCATTTATTAGTTTTATGTTCTGGAAGACATTTTCAATCAACTAACTTGAAAGTTACCAAGTGGAAATAAAGTATGTGTTTTAGAGAAGATGCCTTTGTGACTAGCGTAATAGCCAGTGTTGCTGGGTTGTCAGAGTGCAAGGGCTGAGTTACACTGGAGACATCTGCAGAAGGACCAAGTTGTAGGTCAGAGCACTCATTCTGACCTGATAGTTCATGCAGGGGGTGTGCCAAATGCTCCCCCACACTGGAATGGAGCCCAACACTATCTGCAAGAGTTGATAAAAAGGGGAGCACTGTTAAAGGATAAATTGTGTACTTTCTTCTTGTGTTGGAAGAAGATGTGTGAAATCTGGAGCTCAGAAATGGGCCAGGAGAAGTAGAAATTCAGTTTTAATTTCGCTCCAGGGAAGAGAGGAACTGATGGTTTGGGGAAGGCTATTCTTACAGGTGAAATTCAGTCCTAGGGCAAAGGTATGTCAAGTCCTCCCCTGACTTTTCCTCTTATCTGCTGCCAATAGCTCTGTGTGTTTCAGGCTGAGTGTGTGTGGGTGGTGGAGGCAGCACATTTGTGTGCTGTGTGGGGAGTGCAAGATGGACACCTGTGGTGTCGGGAGAAGGTCACTGTGGCTTGTGCCTGCCATCCTCAAAGACCACCTGAGGTCTGCCCCCTCCTCTGTACCCCCATGCCTCTTTCCCACTCCTCCTGCAAGTTCTAAAATTCTTTTGTGGGCCCTGGGCCTGCATCACAATGATATCATTAATACCAGAAATTATCATTAATACCAGAAATTCATGAAACTTTTTTTTTTAGTTTTTTGTGCAAGAAGTTTTTTGTTTTAAAAGAGTAAGCTAAATGAGAAGATGGATTTTTAGTTTTTAGATTACTCAAATTGGTTCGCTTATTTTTTTTACCTCTGAGGAAGTGGGTGAGACAATGATATTTGTTGCCCATAGAACATGCAAAGATAGTGAAGACCTTATTTAATTACATCTGGAATTAGTAGGTCAATAGTGTGGTTAAATGTCAGGTTCTTTTTCTCCTTGAATCCTTACACTATCCTGCGATGCTTTCAGATTTAACTTATGTAGATCCTAGACTTGTCACGGGATTAGTAAGTGGAAGAACCTGGTCCGAGCTCAGGAGTACATGCTCTTAAGTTCTCTGCAAAGGAGCTGGTCCATGATCTTGAATGGTCTCCAGCCTGACATTTCAGATTTCATGCTGGATCATGATCCTCAGGATGACATAGGAGTTACTTTCTGTTTTAACAGAACTGCAATTTAAATAAATTGAAGCATAGTTAGATATTTGGTTGAACGACCTCACGGCAAGTGTAGAGAGTTCTTTCAAAGTATTCCCGAGTGAAGACTTTTCCCTGAAGGTCTCAAAGACTAGAAAGCAGGTAGGGCAAGCAGGACTCACTACTTCATCCCTTTGGACTTAAAATGATCTCTAGAAATCCTTTGATAACCTACAGGTGTTAGGAGACAGGCTGAAATAATGCATTAAAACTTTAACCTGAATGATTTGATAATATTAGCAAGACCTTGAAATAATAGGGAACAAGACAGATAAGTTATAGTATATGTACAAGTATTGAACGGTGCTTAGTATATAGGAAACAGCCAAACGCTATGAAGGGACAGGGAAAGGCGGGAGAAGCAGGAGCAGGGTGTGGACCTGGTGGTAGCCGGATAGGGAACAGGACTTCAGAAAGGGGTAGGGAGGTGAAGAAAGGAAGGGTCAGACAGTTTTGACCTGCCACAGAGGTCAAATTCAGCCCTGTGCCCTGGTTGTCCCGACCCTCTCTCTTTCATTAGAGTAGAAATCAGGTAGAAATAATGCCCATTATTTGACTGTTACAGGAGCTTTCTGGTTCCGTGGTCTTAAGACACTCAGAGTTTTACCTCATCTGTTTAAACTTACACATTTCAGCCAAGATGATTGCGAACAAGGAAACTAAAGAAAGAAATACATGTGGTACCGAAACAAAAATTTTAAACTCCTTCATATGTAAACATGAAAGCCAAAGCCCATAAACCCCGATTCTGGTAAAAATCAACCACAATGGATTATTCAGACAATGTGAAATTTATGTGCACCTCAAGCAGAGGATTATTTAGCTTCCTGTATTTCCTGTTTCCAGATACTGTTCTAAATTGAAAATGGCAGAAAAGGTAAATGATGAGACACTGAAAACTTCCTTCCTATTTTATTTATGATCAAGAACTACTGTGTGCATTTGTGTTATGCAGCTGTATAAAAGTAGACCAAATGTTGACGGACAAAAGGCACGTGCACCCTGGAAGGAGCCAAAGCAAATATGAAGGGAACTGTAAGGAGGAAGCATCAGAAAGGGCAAGGGATACAGACACGTGCGACCATGTGAAGCTGCTTCATTGAAAAATGTGCCACCTTAGTGCTGGACAGGTAGTAGGTTAGTTAACGTGACTGATTAAATGGAACTAGGTTCTCCTGTGCATGATGCAGCTCTGGTCCAATCTGGATCATTAAGGGTTAAAGGAGACACTGGTTTCCCAGGGAGCCATGCGTCTGGCTAGAGTCTTAGGTGGACACCTGGGAGCCTGGAAATGGTGCTACCAATGCCTTCTCCCATCTCCCTTTAGGTGCAAACTTTTCATCTGAAATGCTTTCTATTTAAAGATTTTCCAGGAAGTGTGTCTAAACAGTGGGAAGAGGAGTAAGGGCTAACCCTGAATTATTGCTTCAGGTTGCACATTAGAATGGGCCTAAAGCCCTGCAGACCCATCTTGTCATTGCATAAGACTTTTAGCTGGTTGCCAGAGTGAGGAGCAAATGTAAGGTGGGGAGAGAGTGAAAGAGGAAGACTACTTCCTTGCCTGTTAGGAAGTCAGACAACTAGAGAATAACTTCAGGCAATTTAGGGTCAAGGCAAATTTATGTATGTCCAGATCCCAGTCTTCCCAATGTAATCCACGTTTAGAATAAAAACATATGCATCTGTACTCTTGGGTTTGTTCCCAAGGTGGAAGGGCCATCAGAGTAAGTTGGCAATTCAGGATTTATTTTTTGATCAACTGGATTCCAAATTGGGGGTGGAGGCGAGGGATAAAACTCAATTACTCCATGTTTGAAACAGATTACAAAATGTCACCCAAACCAAGACAAGGCTGAAGGGTGCGGGTGTGCATATGGGTGTGGGTCCTTTCCCCTCCTCAGTACACAGTTTTCCTCCTTCCCCGCAGTTCAGGGAGTGGGGACTGGTGCAAATATGTATCCAGTACCCGATGAAACTTAGCTGCACGCTTTTTATGAGACTTTAGGATTTGTAACTCCATGATCAGGGTTGAGACTTTCAGGAACTGCTACCCTCACAGACCAGAGAAGAAAAACTGATATAGCTCTGCATGCCTACTTTTCATTTTAATGAGTGGCACTGACAGACAAGCAGGCTGCTAAACAATCTATTTTTCAGATAATACCAGGAACTGACTAGAAATACATTCAGAAGGAAAACACAGTAATTAATTTGTCACCGAAACCTGAGGGGTCCGGCTCCACTTATAGGTGATAATGAATGTTTTGCATGTAATTAGCAAGAATAATTAGCACTTTCCTGGTTACAAATAGACTGACTGGTACTCTGCAAACAAAATTAATTGTTGTGCTAACAGAGGCAATTGTGTCTCTTTATTGTCTGACAATGTCCCTTATTTGCACTAATACCTACTTTAGACCTCTGCGGCTTTGTGCAGATAGGAAGGGGAATCTATAAACTTGTACCTCTTCCATCTGCTTTTCAGAAATTTCAAGACCACCAGGGGACTTGTTTGTCAAAACTTGTTAAACAATTTGTAATCTTTAACATGTGTTTTACTGTATTAACGGATGAGCCGTTCAAATTAACTTACTAGGTAAGCTGGGAGAGGTACTCAAATCAATCAAATGCTGATATTTTTAATTCTGGGATTTTTTTTCTAAACCTTCCCTGATAATGAAATATATAAAAATATTGAAAATTGAAGAATATTCAATATGAGGAGAAAACTTAATTTCCACTGATGCATATCAAGTTTATTTCTGCCATCTCGGCATTATAAAGTGAGTCTGGACTTGGAAAGCCTGTTTGTGTTTTCAGATTGGCCATAGCACTTCTTTCTAAGAAGAAACACAGTGGTATCCCTTTTATAGTCCTTTAAACTCTTTTAAACAGCATGTAAAAGTCATATACACAGTAGGCCTCTTTCTTCCTGACATTGAGACATATATTTTAGACTTTTGAAGCTTACAATGTAGGAAAATAGTTTTTTTAATATCCATTTTATTTTATTACTTTTTTAAAAAATTCACTTTTTTTGGTTGTATAGTTCTATGGGCTTTTATAATTGCATAGAGTTGTGTAACCATCACCATAATTAGAATATAGAACAATTCCAACGCCCCCAAACATTTCCTCCTACTGCCCCTTTGATATCAAATCCTCCCCACACCCCTAACCCCTGGCAACCACTGGTCTGTTCTCCACTCCCTTGTTCTGTCTATCCCAGAATATCCTATGCATGGAATCATCATGCTATGTAGGTTTTGAACCTGGCTTCTTTCACATAGCATAATGCACTTGAGATCCACCCATGTAATTGTATCAGTTGTCCAGGCATATTATTGCTGAGTAGTTAGGAAAATAGTTTTAATGAACATGAATATTCTAGTAAATTCTTGGGATATTCAGAGAAGCTGAGAATGCTAGGATGTACTTTAATGAGGACCCTCTAACAGAACCGCATGTTGAACAGAACTTCATTTATTGAGCATTGGGTGCTCAATAATTGATTATATGAACTGAACTGAAATTGAATTTAGGCTGTTGGTGGCTACCAACCTTCCTGAACACTCACCTGGCTGCCTGCGAGGAGCAGAGCTGGGTGAGGATGGCCTGGCTCTTGAGCTGGGATGACCTCCTTGTAGTGTCACTCATGGGCAGATCCTTTCCCTCTGGAACTTGTCTGCTCTTGGGTTTCTATGACTCCATGTTTTCCTGTCTCTACTCCCCTCTCTTTAAGCGCCTTCTCAGCTTCTGCCCTAGTGCCCTACGCCTTCCCTCAGAGGGGGGCTCCTCCGCTTCTGGGGTCCTCTGTGGTTACATTTTTGGACACAAAGGTTGACTGATGTCGTATCTTGACTTCTGTTTTTTTCTCATATTTCCAACTCTGTTGGCCACTTCAATCCAGATGCATCACTTTCCTCTCAAATATCTGCAAATTTATCTACAGCGAATGTTCTGCCTGAACATTCCTGTATTTGCTCATGAAACCACGATTTTATCAGCCATGGAGTCAGGAAATCTTTGGGTTATCTTTGTTTCCTCTGATTCCAACCAACTTCGAAGTCATAGTCAGCGTTTGCTGAATAGTATTTCTCTGTTCTTTTTCATTCCACCGGACACAAGCCTACTTTTGCTGTCATTTGGACTATTCTATGAGCCTCCTCAATGGTTTTTCTATTGTTGGAAATTTGTGTTCCCTATTGCTTCCTCTGTTTATTCTGAGCACCGTAAATATATTCATCCTCCCAATGAACTGCTTTGAATCATGTCATTCACTGGCTCAAAAATATCCACCGGACTCCTTGCTTAACATCCAAAGCCCAAACTTCTTCACTTGATATCCAGACTGCTCCATAGTTTGATCCCAGTAGTCCCTGTGTATAAATATGCTCTAGCTAGACACCCTCTTTTTAGATAGATTTTGTATATTTTGACTCCACGAAGCCTCCAGCCTCCATGCCCTAGCTTCTACCTTCTCTCATCTAAATCTATCCGTTCCCCAAAGCTCTGTCCCACTTTCCTTTCCTTGCAGAAGCTTCCCTGGCTGCTAGAAGCCATAGTGCAATTCTTTCCTGGACACTGTATCACCTCGGTCTGGTCACTCAGTCAGGATCAACACGGATGGCTTACTATTAGCGTTTACTTTTTCCACGCATATTTCTTGTCTTTACAATTAAATTTCTCAAGACCAGGACACAGTTGCTGATAATTCACTTTTGTATCAATCATGTTTTACATTTATTTAAAAACTACTTTTATCATTCAAACTGTCCTTTAAGATGATTTTTCTCTTTTTTGGGTTCTGTCTCAGGCTCTGGGTCTTGCTTCACGTTTTGCTTGCCCAGAGTTTGGTGGCTCTTGAGCAAGGATTTGAACTCATGCAGGGGAAAGAACATGCATCCAAAGCCGAGCATCCCTGTGCTTCCAGCACGGCAGGGTCCTGTGATGGAGAATGAATGAACGCTCTCTCCTTGGCTGGAGGATTTCACAGGGCACACCTCTGGAGAGTCATGAGGTGGAAAAGTGACTACAAATCAGGAGAAGCAGGTTCTAGTTTTCCCTGCTGCTGACTAGCTGTGTGACTCTAGAAAAACTGCTTTGCCTCTCTGAGACTTGCTTTCTCACCCGCAAAGCCCATGAATTTATTAATTTAGCAGGTATTCATTGAGCTCTCACTGTGAGTAATTTTGTCTGGGGGATCCTCTGAACTCCCAAATGTTTTTTCTTTGGTGCTCATAAAGCATTTCGTTCATATCAATTTATATCACATGTTCTAAAATTAGTCTTACACTTATCTTTCTTCTCAGATAGTAAACTTCTTGGGAGAAGAGGCCACATCCAATCATCCATGTATTTCCAGCCCCTGGCAAAGTGCCCTGGGTCCTGCTTTTTTTTGAATGAATAATCATGCAGAAAGATTAGGGCTAGTCATTTCTGACTCATTAAGTATAGCCATAAAAGGACAATTTATTTTCCTTTGGATCTCCTTATAGGAATTTGAATTTTTGAGCTCTTTCTTTTGGGAGGTAAAACAAATATTTTGTGTAAATTTCCCACTTTGGCAAATTGACCACTGACTTTATCCAGAATAAGTTCTAGCTCATTTTCTGGCCCTTAAGCTTTTCTTTTACATGAAATCACTGTGAATTTTGCAATTATGCTTGCTTGATATCGACTATTTCTTACATAGACGTCATGTATATCCCAGGGGTCCCCTTCACCTAGGTGAAATGATTACATGCAGTTTTGGTAAAAATAGATTGAAATGGATTCCTGTTCTTCAGCAGTTGGCCAGGAGGAGGACTATTCTAAAAGGGAGAAAGTTGTTTATGCCAAAACTATAACAAGCGGAAAGATGATCCCAAGATCTACTTTGTATTATAGACAAACTGGTTTTAGCTTCTGACTGGGTCTTTAATGTTAAGTGACTTGCTTTCTAATACAGCTGGCATTTCATTTCCTGTCTGCTCACATTTTTATTTGTAATCTCTAATAACTGGGAAGGTGGCATTGATTAAGTTCATAAAATAAATATGGAGATTTTATTAGACTAGAACCTACTTTGGATTGCTTTTCTTGGTTTAGCGTTCAGTAAGAGTGAGTGAATTAACAAAATTCTTTCCTCCTGGGAATAATCTCAAATTGGGCTTCCACTGGATGTTCAGGAAAAGAAAATAAATGTTTGGTTAGCTTGTGTGTGTGTGTGTGTGTGTGTGTGTGTGTACACAATAGGAATTATAGCATTTGGAATACAGATACCAGAATTCAGCATTTTTGTGATCTTAGGTACAGTCATCAGTTTAGGAATGCTTCTAGTTTGACTATTCATTTACCATTTCTGTGGGACTTAGCTGCAGGATTGGGCTTTCCCCAGCTCCTTTCCTGAGCCACTCTTGTCAGCCCCCTGTCGTGTGCCAAGGCACAACAGGATAGTGACTGTTAGTTACCATCTTGAGTGAGAGGATAGTTCTGGCTGCTGTGGGTAATGGGGGCAGCTAAGAGGCTATTTTCTAGCTGAGATTTTTGCACAAGCACAGTAGGAATTCTTTCCACATGCCCAATAGGAATGGAAAATTGTATTTTATGAGCATTAAGACAATGGAATTTGGTCAGGGGTGTGGAGTCTTGCCCTTCAGAATTCTGAAACAGCCTAAGTCAGGGGTTTCAGAAAATATGTGGAACCTGCATGTTATTTCACTTTTTCACTTATATTCAGACTTTGACTAAAAGAACGTAGTGGATGAATAGTAGATGGAAATCAGATATAGAAGGTAAAGAAATTAGAAGGAGAGTGTACTTACTTTCCACGTACATTTGAAATAAGGGAAAATGTTCTGTTCTGGATATTTGTTGATGTTACTGGGTTGATGTTACTTAGGTCGAAGACATTAGAAATAGTAGTTGACTTAAATTTGAATCAGAGAAGCTGCTATCTTAATATTAAAATCCCTGTCCTGCTAGATAACTCTTCGTGGCAAATTTTACATGACTTAACTGTTAGTGAGAACATTTTTAATTGCTTGTACCTCTGATTCTTGGAACAGATAGGGAATCCATTGTTCTTTCCACCCAAGTTATATACTAACATGGCTTTTCAGTATGTGAGCTCCTTGCTCTAATGGGACAAGTGGGCTCCTCCTCTCTGTCCTGCTACACCCCTGAGCACCCCCTCTTCCCCCAGCCCCATGTCTTGAACTTAAGTTACTAGTCTGACTCCCTGAACCAGAGCAATGAACTCATAGAATGATTCTAAGGCGGAGTAATTATGTCTCCAGGTGTTTGACATTTAAACCTTGAAGCTGAAACAGGAGCACGGTCTTTCTGTATCCACTTATGATAAATGTCCTTGAAATATTCCACTTAAATGCTCAGCTGTAGTCAGTTTGCACTTCAGCTGTGGGCATCATTAGGAAATGGAAAAAAGGAGGCTTTCTTCATTAATAATGGGGAAGGCAGCCAGTCACCAGAAGCAGAAAGGCTTTCTTTTGAGGTGGAATTTTCTTATCCACCCGCCCTGCTTCCACTTTCTCCAGGTCAGAGAAGAAACTGGTGAAACCCTGCAGTGGTGACTTTCTTTTTTTTTGAGGTGTCCATAATACTGACTGATATTTGGCAATTCACTGCTTTAAAACATTTATGTACTGTCACAGTAAATAAGTTTCCAGGAGTAGACCTGTGTGAGGCTTCTTAATATTCCAAAAGGGTACGTTAAGTCTCCTTGGATCTTGAATACAAACATCCTCATGCTAATGGATAATTCTACTAATTGCAGTAAATGACCTAAGAAATTTTTGAGCAAGATTGAAATAAATATTATAGCAGTAACAAGGCCATTTCTAAAGGGTAGTCATTTCCTTTCCTTCTGAATGATTCACTCTATTTGCTCCATCTGGTGGGTCTCACTGTTTAATGTAATAACTGTTTAATTTGATAAAATTTCCAGTAAACTATAAAATTCCTTTCTTATTGCTGCATTAATTCTTTTCTGAGGGAGAAACATTTTGTTGCCTCAAGGATGTCAAATATATCCTACATGTGTTTGGGACGTGTAGGGAGCCACCTCTCCATCCATATGTCAAACACAAGGCTTTGAGTGAGAACTATTCATTTAGTGTGACCTGGCTGAGGGTGGAGACAAAACTGGAAGAAATAACTGCACCAAAACAAACTGAGAGAAAAATATTGGGTTAGATATTGGAGAAGTTTACAGCATTGGCACTAACTCTGAAATTTACTAGGGCTCACAAGAGTTCCAGTGTCTCTGTTACTTCCCATCTGTGTACCCCTAAGGAAGTCTTTCTGATCACACTAGTTTCACAGGTGAATTTGAGCTCGTTGACTAAACACTCAGCCTACTTACCTTAGATGACACACTTTGAAATTTAAATCATTTTAAAAGTGTCTTTTTTGCTTATTACTTTGCAATCATGCCCTGGGAATAATGATACATACACCTACAACTAGCACATGCACAGCTCCTGCTGATGACCTCCAGCCCAGCACTGTCAGCACTGGTTCCTGAGGACCTTCTCACTGCATGGTTCCCTCCAGAACAGTGCCAGGCTGTGGTGCAGTCAGTGGTACCAGGTGGATGAGGAATGTATATTTTCTTTTGATTCTTGCAACAACCTTGAGATACACAGGGCAGAGATGAGGAAACCCAGGCCAGAGAGAGGGAGTGGATTGCTTACTGCCTCTGAGGAGCACAGTTGTATTAAATCTGTTTTTGTTGCTTAAAACAGAATATCTGAAACTGGATAATTTAAAAAGAAATGAAATTTATTTCTTAGTTTTGGAGGCTGGGAATTCCACAGTCCAGGAGGCACATTTGGTGAGGGCTTTCTTCCGTATGGTAACTCTCTTCAGGGTCCTGTGGTGACCAGGGTATCACATGGCGAGAATGGGCTGAATAAGAGAGAGCTGACCCTCTCACTTGCTCTTCTTATAAAGCCATCAGAACCACATCCATTTCTCCATGAATGGATCAGTCCATTCCAGGCCACAGTCCTCACCATCTCATCACCTCTTAAAGGCTCCACCGTTGAAATACCATAATTGGATTTTCCACCTTCCTAACATTGTTAGAATGGGGGTCAAGTTTCCAATACATGAACTTTTGGGTGACCCATAGCAGTGGTAGACCCAGAACTGGAACCCAGGCCTTCTGACCTTCAGTGCTGGCTTACCTCATGCCACCACTACGGAAGAGGAATTGTCCTTATTAACAATAGTTTAATTAGTTGGCTAAACAGATATACGGCGGGTTCCTGGAAGGCCCCTAAGACTTACTTTGCTGTTGTCAACCATCTGCCATTTCCTATACAATGAAATCATACAAGCTACCCGACTGAGTGCCTGCTGTGTGCCATGCTCTGGTTTTATGTGTTCTAAACGTGGACTTGCTGCTTCTTATGACAGTCCTAGGAAGTACATATGATCATTATCTTCATTTTGCAGACAGTGAAACGAAGGCACAGCGGAGTGAAGTAGCTTGCCCAAATTTCTGCAGTTTGTAAGTGGCAGAGTTGAGATGTGGGCCCAGGCCCTGTGTGTCTAGAACCCAAGAGACCTCACGCATTGACCTGCTGTGGTGTGCCCAGTGCTCTGACTTCTGCATGTGATGCCTCACTAAGCCCATTCTTCCCAGAAAACTACACCTGAGTTTAAACTTTCTCAAGGGCTCCTGACCTGATTAGTAGCTCTATATCAATCAGGCTGTCCCTTCCCCCAAACCAATAACCAATACCTCCACCATCAGCACACAGATCTGTCCCCTTGGCCTCTCCCTCTTAAGGAAGGCACACAGTGTAATTGTCTTCTCTAGATTTCAAAAGAGAAACCAGATGAAATAGCACTGTCCTGTGTTTTTTTTCTTAGGCCCTGTTTTCTGCATCTCTGGTCAGTTTAGTCTTCTCTGAATCTTCGTTCATGTCTTCATATCCCCCTTAAAATTTTGTGGAGACAAAAATTGGGCACCATCCCTTTAATTGTCAATTAACCTAAGTCGATGAGAGCTGTGGGCTTATTCTGTAGCACTGGTGTGTCTTTCCTCTGTCATTCCATCCCAGCTCATGCTAACTTGCAGTCACAGCACTTGCTTGCTGTCACTGTGTAACACCCTGGGTCTTGCCAGGCATAAAAGGATGCTTTCTTGAAGGATTTTTTAAAAATCTCAAAATATGATGACTTACATTAACTCTTCGACTTCATTCTGTTTTTGCTGAGCCTTTTCTCTTTTCACAACTTATTGATTCAATACAAACCTCCTCTCCTTGAAAAGCTTTTGACAAAAAATGCACTCTTATATGCACTTTACAAATTGTATTATTTAGTGTAGAAAGCTAAACATGAAATGCCAAGACTGTACATTTTCTTGAGCTAGCTGGCCCAATGGATCACTCATTTTCCATCTCTCTCATGCACACACACCTCAACACAACACCCTCAACACACACGCCAGCACACATGCACACGCCAACACACATGCACACGCCAACACACAAGCACACGCCAACACACATGCACACGCCAACACACACACCAACACACACGCCAACACACATGCACACGCCAACACACATACACACGCCAACACACATACACACACCAACACACACGCCAACACACATGCACACGCCAACACACATGCACACATCAACACACACACACACGCACATGCACAGACTGACACAGAGACGCCATCACCCCCAAACAACACCCCAACCCATAACCCCCAACACACACACCCCAACGTACACCCCCGAACACACACACAACACACACCAACAGAACCACACACCAACACACACATGCCCATGCACATGCCAATATATACACACAGACCAACACACAACACATTTCAATATACCCGCCCAACACACGCACGCAGAAAACACACACACATAATATTTGAGCAAGTTTCCTCCCACAAAGTCCAGGGTAAATTATAGCAAAATCTATAAGTAGTTTTGTTTTCTACTATGTTAGCAAGGGGACTGGTGAGAAGTTCAACTATTTTAGACATAAGTGAATTGGGAAAATACTGGAAAAGGCAGGGAATTGCTGTATATTGGCATCAAGATAAGCAGATAATTCAGAAAATTATTGTGGTGTGTTCTACAAGTGTTGGATTTTTTGTGCCAACGATTTCCTATTCAAATTTAATAGTATTCAGTGCCTTATATAGAAATACATTTTTTATTGTATAGCTGTAATTTGACTGTGAGCGTGATATAGTAATGTAATACAACATTTCACTGTGTGTATAGAAAGAGAGGCATTTTATAGTTATTAAATTACAATCATTGTATTCTCAAGGTACATAAATGAATGTATTACTCAGGACAGATTCAAACACAGAATACTATTTGTATAATATAAACCCTTAAGAATATATTTAATTATTCCAAAAATAAACTTAACATTGATAAGGCTTGTTTTTATAATTCAAAAATTGGAATGAGTGCAAGGAATATAAATATAGATTTAAAATAAAGCTTGATATAAGGACATTTGATTGTTGTGAATTGCTATGTTCAAATGATTATTTTGCTAATAGGCGTGTTTGTGCATGTGTAGTGTGTGCATGCACGTATGTTTGTGCACATGTGTGCATGCACTGTGCTTGTGTGTGCATGGTTGTATGTATGTGTGTGTGTGCTTATGCACATGTGTGTGTGTGAGTTGTGAAGCCAGCAATGATGATGAGATTTTAGGCATCCGCGCTGGCAATGGGCTCTGCTTCCTGAATCTTGCAGTATTTTGACAGAAGCTTGATTGCCTGAGGGCTACTAATTGCACAGACCACATTTTTCTCTCTGGGTTTCTCACGATACTGCTGGTGACACACAACATTGATGTCCAAGCTCTGGAAAAGTATTTTTAATGAGTCAAATACACATACATCTGTTTTCAGATACAGATGTTTTCTCATGGTAATCGTTGACTTTCAGCAAGACATCCTGGAGGGACAATAGAGGTGAAGAGGAAATGGGATGCTAAGGAAAGGAGAAGCAGTCCTCATCCGGCCCCGCTGTGTTCCACCCGAGGCTGCTGCAGCTCGCAGTTTTGTCTCTTAGGCTTTGCTCATGTTTTTCTCTTTTCTGTCCTTCTCACTGTTTTACCCTCCCTAGTTCTGTCCACCCACTCCTCAAATTCAAGTGTTTTCACAGTGTACAACCTGCCCCAGCTCCCCCAATCTGCACTACTAATAACTTCTCTGTGTTCATTCTAGTGCCAGGCATTGTACAAAGCACTATACATGTATCATATCATATGATCTTCACAGTAGCTCTATGAAGTAGGTACTATTAGGATGGCAATTCTATTGCTTTAGAAAACAAAGATCAAGTTGAATATCTGCCCAAGATCACACAGGTAGTGAGCAAAGGATTGGGGCTTCAAACCGTGTTATGTCTGCTGCCCCTACATCACTCTGTGATCTGATCTCCTGTTTTTTGCACAGTTTTAGCATCTATATAAGTGATGCATATAAATCTCTTAAATTTGAGCAATAGGCTATTTGCTCTCCTTTCCTTTTGTTGTTTTCCATGACTAGATCTCATTTGTCTAAAGAGATTGTGATCATCCCTTGTCCACACTACGAAGTTATTTGTAGGGTGGTGAATTGAAAACTCACAACAAAATTACAACTATTATAGTACTACTAGTATACTATTGCAGCTATTATTGTACAACTATTAGAGTAGTATGGAATAGTACAACTATTCCATTTCATCTCCCACTACAGGGAAATTAAATTTTATTTCTATTCATTGTTTGTTTTCTATAAAGTTACACTTATTAAATATTTTTAAAAACCCAATAACTTTCATGCTCTTTTGGAATATGAAGACTGAGCTCTCATTTACCCCCTTCTTTTAGATTCATCTTTTCTTTTGTTTCTTTTTTATTTTTAAGTTTTATTTTGTTTTTAATGGACATATATATAATAATCCTACAGTGTGAAGTTTCAACACATGTATACATTGTTTAATGATCAAGTCAGGATGATTAGCATATCCATCACCTCCAACATTTACCATTTCTTGTGGTCAGAACATTCAAAATCCTCTCTGCTAGGTATTTTGAAATATACAACATATTATTATTAACTATAGCCACCCAACTGTGCAGTAGAATGCCAGAACTTATTCCTCCTACCTAACTGTAACTCTGTACCCTCTTTCCATCCCCCCATCCCCTCTCTCCTCTCCAGCCTCTGGTGACCACTGTTCTACTCTCTACTTCTATGAGATCAACTTTTTTAGATGCCACGTATGAGTGAGATCATGTGGTATTTGTCTTCCTCCGCTTGGCTTCTTTCACTTAACATACTGTCCTCTAGGTTCACCCATGTTGTCACAAATGACAGGATTGTATTCTTTTTTATAGCCAAATAGTACTTCATATTGTTTGTTTTTCTTATGTTTAGTTTCATCCATCTTCACCAATTTTTTTGCTCACTATTTCTTATATCCCAGGTGTTCCTTCTGGAATTATTTTCCTCTTTTCTAAAGTTCTTCCAAGTTTTTCAAAGCCTGAAAATGTCTTTTTATTATTTTGTTCTTGAGAGTTTTGCTTAATACACCAATCTGTATTGACAGAAAACATCTCACCTTTATTCCACTCTTGTCTGTCTTCCATTACTGTTGTGGAGAAGTCTGCTGTTTGTCTAATTGTTTTATTGTTGGCGATCTAGATTTCTCTTTGGATGCTTCCAAGATTCTCTTTCTCTCTCTCTTCCTCTCTCCCTCCCTCCCTCTCTCTCTCTGAAAGTTGTTCCTCAATTTAGCTATGAAGAATTATTGTTTTCTTTTTGTTTATCTGTTTATACTTGTTTTTTTGTTGTTTGTTTATCTGTTATTCTTTGTGGATTAATGACTTTAATTGATTCTGGAAAAATTTCAGCTATTGCCTCCTCAACTCTCTCTTACTAAGATTGCAACTAGATGCATGTTAGAGTTTCTCATTATTTCCTCCATATCTCACAGTCTTATTCAGATTTATCTTCCAGGTTATCTAAAGTGTGGGCTTAATTTTCCAGAGTATTCTTTTTTTTTTTTCAGTTTTATTTTATTATAATCCTACTTGTGATTTTCCTCTCACATTCTAACCTTTGAGCTTCACTGGCATGTATGTATGTGTGAGGCTGAGAATGTTGAAATAAATGCAGCTGTTCTTACTTCAATAATCAGGCATGTGAATACTGGCCCAGATTTTCATCCTATGTAACTCCATGGGAACTCTCCCAGGACACGATTCAGATGACTGACCTTAAACAACCACCTCCCTGTTCGTCTATCAATCATTCACAAATCCATCTGTTTCTGAGTGAGTTACTGCAAACACACCAAAAATACCTAGCATCTGTAGTCTCAGGGGAAACGTGTTATGATCCTCACCAGTGGTAATTTCTTTTAGTAAACGTTAGTACAAAAAACAAGTCTTTTATAACAAATATGACTGCTATTATCTATATCTACCTCAACAGAACTAGAGACAACAATTATGATAATTTGGACTGCACACAGTGGAACTAGCAGTTAACCCAACAAGAGAAATTTTTCTTGACATGAAAAAAAAAAAAAGTCTGTATTGCCCATCTGTTCATGCCTTGACCATAAATGTACTTTTTGTAATTTTTGCTTTGCCAAGTTGCTGTGCCTGCCTAAGGTTGCTGAGTTGCCAGGTTGTTTCCTTCAGTTGAATCTGTGTATCTTCATTCAGCAGTTGCCTTTGGGTGTGTGTGTGGGGTGTGTGTGTGCATGTGTGTGTGTTCGTGTGCATGTGTGCGTGTGTGCATGTGTGTGTGTGTGCGTGCACATGTGTGTGCGCGTGTGGGTGTGTGCGTGTGTGCATGTGTGTGTGTGTGCGTGTGTGCGTGCATGTGTGTGTGCATGCATGTGCGTGCGTGTGTGCATGTGTGCGCGCGTGTGTGCGTGCATGTACATGTGTGTGCATGTGCATGTGTGCATGTGCGTGTGCGTGTGTGTGTGCGTGTGTGAAAGAGAGAGAGACAGAGAGAGTGTGTGCGTGCGTGTTTGGGTATTTAGAGACAGTGAAGACAAAGAAAGAAAGAATGAAAAAGAGATGTGGCTGCTGTCTTCAATGGAAACAATCCTTTTATAATTATGCCCCTTCTGTTTAGGATTCCATTTGAAAATAAAGTATAGCCACAGTCCCAATCACACCACTAACAACCTCTTTTAGGAGCACAAGGAGCTACCATTTCTACAGTTGATGATGAGTCCTCTTCCTTTTTTATCTCCCTAATTACAGGACGTCTTGTAAGCCTGCATATTGGTTTTCGGTATCTCCTTCCATGAGCCACTTTGTTGGGGAGGTTGTTCACTTTCATGGTTTTCAATAACACATTTGTGCTATTAATTTTCATTACGCCCGAATCTAGATGCTACATTTCAAGTTACTTACTGGCAACTTTATGTAGATTTCTTGAATTGACTAATTCAAGTTCTGTGAGGACAAAATCAAAATCACTGTCTTCCTCTTCAGATTAATTTCTCTCCTTAACCTCCTCATGTCTTTCAGAAGTGCTGTCATCCTTCCAGGTTCTTTTGTGAGGAATTTTGCAGTCATTTACAGCTCTCATCTTCCGTCTATCCCCTCAGCTAGGACCAATTTATCCATCAGGCACAGGAAGCACAGTGCAGAGGGCCCTACGGTAGTTTTAGGGGTCCGTGAAAACGTTTTAATTTCTTTTGAAATATAAAGGAAAAATTTAGGTAAGAGTTTTCCTAATACATAATATCTATGTATTCATCTTTATATCAATGTAGTAATAAAATACACATAAGTATTTTTTAAAAATTCTTTCTGTTTATGGAAAAAGGGACTTGTGAAGGCAAAAGCAACCAATCCTCAGTGACAGTCAGTCTTCAGGTGTTATTAATTGTTCTGTTGCATTGAAGCTTTTCCTCTTCATTTTTCTTCATTATGACCAGCTTAATCCAGTCTTTTGTTGCATCACTTCTAAATAATACTTGCCGAGTGCTATTGGAGCCCCTAGGAGAATATACGTGAGCAGGTCAGACAGACAGGAAGTTCTCCATAAAGGTGAAGTGAATTCCAATCTGCTTCACAGAGGTAAGTGTGAGTAGAAAAAACAGACTTGAGCTCAAGAAAACTAGTGGTTGTGTTCTTGATAAATCTGAGTCTTAATTTCCTTAATTTTAAACTCTACCTTCCTCCCAGTGTGGTTGTAGGAACCAGATGAAATAAAGAAATTAAAGTGCTAGTGTTAACTTTCAAGTGTGCGACGATGGCAAGGGAGCTCCCTTGACCTGGCTCCTTTGCGTTGATTTTTGGACTAAGGAGAACGCACACACATTCCTTATTGCTAACTTTACCAAGTGAGAGCCCTGACTGACTCAGAGGCTCTTTAAGCTGGCCCTGTCCTGCCTCTTTCACTGTTCTCACCAGACTCCCGTGTGCTGATTTCTCTGTCCTGGGTCGTCCTCACGTCACACCTCGGCTCCTGGCAACGCAATCATGGAAATGCTTTTGATCGGCACCTCTCCTTCTGAAATGTCTTCTGACTTGCTCTGTACACTTTCCAACTAGATTCCACACTCCTTAAGGACAGATTTGATTCTCTTTGTTTATCCCATAAAGTCTGGCAGCGCCTTGCATCTATTTTACGTAATTACTTGATTCCCGTGCCTTCATGTAGGCTGTTTCTTCAACCACAATAACTTCTTCTCCACCACCTCTCGTAGCCCACTTATCTTTCAGAGTCTCACTCAAGGCCTGAATTCTTCATAAAGCTTCCCCACTACCATGCCCCTGGGACCCCTTCTTACACTGAACTTAGGTTGCACTTCCTGAATAGTTTAGCACCTGGTCACACAGCTTGTGCCTTGCTAGAAGTAAAAGAAGAGAATGTGCTTAGGTAAAAGTATTTTCCACATTATAAAGGGATTGAAAACATTTTGGACTGGCATATTTTGAGCTCCGTGTAAATTTTGTGTGATTAAAAATGACCCCTGTGAGATTATCTTCATTAAGAAATGCAACCTAGAGAGGATTTGGGTGACCCAAATGCAGATTAAAACAGTATTTTTGGTATTGTTTAGAGAATAGAAGTTCAAGATTTAAAAACTACTGAGGAAATTAAAATGTAGGAGTCCAAGGCCCCAGTCTGGCCTTCACTGGGTCAACTATAACAATATTCTGTATAATCCACGTGTGGTAACCTAACTCTGTTCCAGGAACTCTGAACCTGACACCTTCCTTCCCTGCCTAATTGCTATGATTAATTTTTGCACTCGTAACATAATACTTGGCTCTGTACTATAACAGGGACCCACAGGTCTCAAAGCAGTTCAATTCCTGAATAACTAAAGAAATTCCTGAGTGACCTGAAGGTGCTGAATGGCCCTTGTGAACAGCAACTGGCTGTCTGGGTTGAATGTGAGATGTTTCTGGATTCATGACCGTATAGGTCTGGTGTGTGAATTCTTTCTGTGGAATAAGGGAAATATCTAATGACAGCAAATTGCTGATTTTGGACCATTTTTGAACCTGGTTTTAACATTAGAGAGGAAACCACACCACATCTGTTAAACAAAGAGCCAGACAAGGCACTTCATTGCACTCTGGGTCCAAGTGAGTGCCTGGGGCCCACCTCAGGCCTCGAGTCTAGAGCCCAAGCAACTGTGGTGGCTGACGGGTGAGTCACACTGGATGAGTGGATGAGCTTGCTTCAGAGTCAGCACTGGGACCACGAACTCCAAAACCTGGGAGAGGGATGCCATGAGGAAATGGGTACAATTGAAACAGATCAATGGCTGACTTGACTGGAGGTGACCATTGATGTACTCCAGTTTGTGGGCACGTGAACATTTTAAATAGCAGAGTAAATTGTCAGCCTAGAGACACAGATATAACTCCTCCACTTATAAATACCTTTTAAAATAACCAATCTCCTCTTTCTCCTTCTATCCCTCCCTACCTCTCTCTCTTTCTCTCTCAATCTCTCTGATACGCACATATACCAGAAACCAAAGGCAATTTCTGCGAAATAATCTGCCAACGGGCTTAGAATGAAAAAAACAAATCCAAACAAAAACCCAACAAAATAATGACACTACTCCTGAGAGAACTATGGCATAGCTGTAGAGCAGGAGGAATGACTGCTGTAGTTTACTAATAATGTCTGCCACTTAAAGGTAAAAATGTCCTCATCCAGGGTCCAAGTCACAAAAGTGAATGGATTGATAGGACATTAGGATGTACAATTCTTTGGCTTTTCCTGAACTCTATGAACCAGTAGCCTTAGGATCCCAACTGTTTTTAAGACCCCCTTGCTTGGTCCTGATACGGCTGCCACATAAAACAGAGACAAGGACATGGGGAGACCTACTTTGGGGGATGCATCTACTTCATGCAGAGACAAGGCTTCAACAGTGAGTGTACTGTACCACGCTCTGCAAGGTGGCTGTTCTGCTGGAATTAACAGCAGAGCATCTACCTTCCAAACCATAGCTAAGATAAAAGAGAGATAAGAGACTTAATTTCTTTCTTTTCTTTTTCTACTTTGGACTAGAGGATGCTTTGTAAATTTGAGACACAGGCAAGCTTGACTTCTATTGAGTAAAACTCAATGACTGGCATCTCCCTATGAATGGAATGACATAAAAAAGAAGACAGTGACAGTTTTTTAAAAATTGATTTTTAAGGTGGTTTATTTCTCTGAAAAAGTTATTACAGGAAACAAAAAATTCAATAGAGGCAGCAAACAGATTGCTAACTGAAGAAAATCAAACTAGTGAAAAAAAGCAAACAAAATTTTGGAGAATAAAAGGCAAAGGGTAAAGTGATGAAAATATAAGAGAGAAAATAATAGTCATTGAGAGCATTTATCAAGGTCGATGTAAGGATCATAGCCCTACTGATAAAACAGAACAAGTTTAACATGAATAAGAAAACATTGAAGAAATTATTCTTGACCCAAAGGAAGAGTTCAATGAAGATGTTTAAAATGATCTAGGTAAATAATGAAAAGACCCACTCCCAGAGATCCTACTGAATATTTTAAATATTAAAGACAAAGGAAAAAGTATCTCATATGCATTTAGGAAAGAAAGTCGTGAGGATAATCACAGATACTCCTTTAAAACACTGAATACAAGAAGAGGATGTAACCCTCTATGGTGAACTTTGAAGGGAAATGTGGATACACGGTGGGGCAGAGACTAATTACCCTCTGGTATTTACTCTCTGCTTCTTTCTTTCGGTAATAGAAACCTTTGGATTTGGCTGGGCACACGGCCTCCCAGCTGAAGACCACACTTCACAGCCTTGCTCGTACTTGGGTGTGGCCACGTGAGCAGGTGCACACTAGTGGATGGGATCAGAAGCGATGGGTGCCATTTCAAGTCATCCCCTTAAAGACAAGGCTGCTTGGGTTGGGTGCTCTTGTCGCTTCCCTCAGATTGGATGTCAGCCTGGGCCACTAGGAGGAGGGCGGTGCCCGAGGAAATGGTGGGTCTGAACGCTAAAGGGGCCTGGGTCCCTGAGTAAACCCATGCATGGAGCTTCCTAGCAACTTAAAAAAATTTTTTTTTAATTTGTATTTTTTATATTTTATCATCATACAGTATAAACATTTTTTGTGGCCCTTTACCAATTTCTCCCTAACCTCCCATTCTGCCACCTCCTCCCTCTTTCCTCCCCTTCCCCCCACCCTTGGGCTAGGCAAAGAGCTTACAGAAATAACATGGAAAACGCAATTCATAAAGGGAAAAATGATAAAGTGTACCACATCAAAATTAAAAATGTTTATTCTGTAAAAGCCCATGAGAAAAAAATAAAAAGATAAATTACAGACTGGTAGAAAACATTTGCAAACCAATGTCTGACAAAGGATTAGTGTCTACAATATATAAAGGACTTTCAAAGCTCAGTAGTAAAAAACCTTCTCCAAATGGTCCAATTAGAAAATGGGCAAAATACATTTCACTGAGGTCAATATACAGCTGGAAAATAAGCCCATGAAAAGATGTCAACATCATTAGCCATTTATGAGAATGGTTGGAATAAAAAAGTGACAATTCTAAATGTTGACAAGGATGTGGAAAGCCTGGATTACTCATACATTGTTAGTGGGAATGTAAAATGGTGCAGTCACTCTGGAAAACAGCTTGGCAGTTTCTTTAAAAAATTAAAGATGTAATTTCCTATGACCTAGCAATTGCTCTCTTAGGCATCTATCTCAGAGAAATGAAAGCTTATGTTCACACAAAAACCTGTATGTCCAAGTTCATATCAGCTTTATTTGTAATAGCCACAACCTGGAAAAAGCCCTGATTTCCTTCAATAGGTGAATGGTTAAACAAACTGTGGTATATCCATGTTGTGGAATATTATTCAACAATAAAAAAGGAAAAATTATTTACACACCCAATAACTTGGATGCATCTTCAGGGAATTATGCTGCTTGAAAAAAGCCAATCCCCAAAGGTTATAAAATTCCACTTATAAGACATTTTTGAAATGTGGAAATTTTAAAAATGGAGAGATTAGTGGTTAGAGGCAGGGTGTATTAGTTAGGGTTCTCCAAAGAAACACAATATATATTTATGTGGAATATGTATGTATATGTATATATGTAGAGGGAGAGACGAGAGGTGGAGAGATAGACAGAGACAGAGAAAGAGAGAGAGACGTAGACAGAGACAGAAACAGAGAGGGGGAGAGAGAGAGAGAAAGAGATTGATTTTTTATAAGGTATTGGCTCACTTGATTATGGGGGCTGAGAAGTCCCACAATCAGCTCTGCAAGGTGGAGACCCAGGAAAGCTGGTGGTATTGTCTGAAGGTCTGAGAGCCTGATGGTATAGATTCCAGACCAGGTCTGAAGACATGAGAACGAAGAGCACCAAGGGCAGGAGAAGATTAATGTCCCAGCTCAAGCAGTCAGGTAGAGAGCAAGAGAATCCTCTCTTCCTCCACATTTTTGTTCTGTTCAGGCCCTAAACTGACTGGATGATGTCCACCCGCATTGGAAGAGCAATATCAGCTTTACTTAGTATACTGATTCAGATGCTAATATCTTCTGGAAACATCCTTACAGACACATCCAGAGATGATGTTTAACCAGATATCTGGGCGTCCTGTGATCCAGTCAAGTTGACACATAAAATTAACCATCACATAATGTGTGGGAGGGAGATGGAAGTGATTGTAAAAGAGCAACACCAGAGATCTTTGCCATGATTGTGGTTTCTCAGTATTTTGATTGTGGTGGTGCATGCACGAATGTACAATGTGTCCACGTACACACACACATGGGGTAGAAGTAAAATTGAGGAAATCTGAATAAGAAGGGTGGATTAGATCAATATAAATATCCTGGTTGTGATATTGTAGTATAATTTTTGCAGAATGTTACCGCTGGAGGAAACTGGGTAAAAGGTAAACAGAATTACTCTGTATTATTTCTTATAAGTACATGTGACTCTACAGTTATCTCCATAAAAATTTTAATTAAAAAATGCAGGACCAGGAAATATCCAACTACTTTCCCTAGGTAAACTAGTCAAAAACATTTTTTTAGAGCAATGAGAAATAAAAAAATTAAAAACTTTATTTGGAAGGGACTGAAAGTGTGCTGTTATAGCTAATTCCTAGTAGAAGTTTTATATACAAAGATATTTTAAAGACACAACCTACCTTACATAAAATATGGCATTTATATACCCAAATGAAATTTACTGAGATTGTGATGGATGATAGAGTGAGGCAAAAGTTCCAAGTTTCTCATCTTCTGTAATAAAAAATTGTTGCTCTGTTGTTGCTGCTGATAATTAAATGCATGTTTAATAATTATTTTGGAAGTCTTGGCTGCCATCATGAGAATTACAAGCAGAATGTTTACCTTCTGAATCACTGTAGAAGAACAGCAAACTATACAGTCTCTAAACACACACACACACACACACAAAAACTTAAAGAAATATCATAAAAGTTAAGTATAAAGCAAGATGATATACATAAGATCAAGTCAAACAGTTATAAGACTCTAAAATGAGATATACTTATTAAAAGATTTGTGATCTGGAATTAAATTAAAAACAATACTTGACCATTCTGTCTTTAAGAAGCCTGGAAATAGAGGAACTTGAAGTGCTGCATTTAGGGCTGGGTGTCTTCAAGCCTGGGTTGGACACAGGGACGGGACTGGATTAGTTCACATGTTGTAGCATCAGGAGTTGGGAATAATCCAAGTGACAAAAATCTAGGATAAAAAATTAAATCAGAAATGTAGGCATAGTCCAAACAAATAGTCCAAACGATAGAAGGGATTTTTAAAAATACTCTTTTTCACTGTAATTGGGAAAGAGCTGTTTAAAGTGTCAGGTGAACTCGAAGATGCTGTCTGTGGGAGATACATCTGAAATAACTGATGGAGAGAAAGTATTCTCTAATGTAACCAAAGGGAGCCAGGGGGCATTTGTGCGGCATTCTCCTTGCAAGAGATGTCTGTGTCTCTCCCAAGTCTCGCTTTGTTTCTCTCTTGAATACTTTCCAGCCAGGTTTCTGCCCCTGCTGACTTACTGTACTAGTCATTAAAGTCATCCAGGCCTCCATGAGGCCACTCGTCAATCCTCATCTTGCCTGATTCACTGGGCACTGGTTCAGTCAGTCACTCTCTGGGTGGAAACACAGTCTGCACTTGGCTCTCAGGACGCTGCCCTGGCTCTCCTGTCCCCCTGGTCTCCCTTCCTTATCCACCTTTGCTGGTTCCTCTTCATCTCTTCAACCTCCACATATTTGAAGGGATGAGCACTCAGTCCTTGGATCTCTTAAAACAGTGTAAAAAATTTATTATCTGTACTCATTTCCTGGGAGAGCTCATCCAGTCTCACGATTTTAATTTCAATCTAGATTGGGTGTGCATTTGAGTTGCTGCTGGGAAAGCTGAGATAGGGCTGCCCATCACATTTATTGATCTCAAAAGCTGGATGAACAATACAATATAAATGAGGGGTTCTCAACATCGGCACTACTGACATTTTTACATCAGCTGACTCTCTGTTGTGGGGCTGTGTTGTATATTACAGGATGTTTGACAGCATCCCTGGCCTCTACCCACTAGATGCCAGCAGCACCCTCTCCCACAGTTGTGACAAACGAAAGTGTCTCCAGACATTGCCAAATGTCTCCTGGGGGGAAAGACTACCCTGAGAACTGCGGGTATAGATAATAAGAAAAGAAGGCTAGAAATAATCCCCGTAGAGAAGAAGGAGAGGCTGGGTGTGAGCACTCAATAAATTGGGTTCATTTAAAAATTAAACATGAAGAACATTAAATCTAGAGAAACAGAAGGATCCTGAGATAGGGTTTGCTAGTCTTCTGACTGCAAACAATATTTTATGTACAGTTGGTAGCAAAGTACCCTTCAAGGAACAATGCCCCCAAAGGCCAAGCTGATTGCTTATTTTGTATAAAATTTCTGTTATTTATGAAGGGAAGGAATAAGTTAAGTGGTTGGCAAGACAAGTCGAAATTTTTGATGTTCATTTGCTTGATTACTAATCTTCTTAATATTGTTTTTCCATGTAATGTTGCCAAGTGGAACTAAATATTCCTTGTGGACTCCTATGTACATAAGCTCAGGACTCTTGTTAGCTCAGCACATATTTCTCTAGGGTCAATCTACATGGTCAATGAAATAACCTATTAATGCATCAATCACAAAATGGTCATTTGAAGGTGACTGTGTCAGATCTGATGGGTCACTTTATGTCAGAATGGCTGAGCAAATGAAATTGAAGTTAAATTACACAGGGTCACTTAGTTTTGGGGTTCCCCTCTTTTTCCTCCTTTCCCTATTTTTCTCGTTCTCAATTTCCATTAATTTCTTTTTCCCTTTTTAATAATAATATTCTTTTGATGGATGCAGAGAAAAAGGCAATCAGTCGAGTAGAGAAGTAAATATAGGGAGAAGGCATTATCATTTTGACAATAATTGGGAAGGAATTGTAATGTTTTAAACAAATAAAACCCTGAAGTTTCCATATAATCACTGGTCTATTATTAATCCAGATTAGAAAGAGATGGCAGATTCATGCTGCTCTTAATATTATCTTCTGTAAATCTTATATTTGTCAGCCTGTGGTCTTATTATAGATTTTTTTCATGTGCTTACAGTAACTGCTAAAGCAATCTAAATAATGGTGTGATTTGTCCAGATTTTCTTTGCCTTATTTTAAAATATTTCCATAATTAAAATCTTGAAAATGCCTGCATTTTGCAGTTTCTATGGAAACAGTGATTATTTCATTTTAACTCACAAATATAAAAATTCAACAATATTAATCTGATTTTACTTTCTGTAAATTCAGATGGTTTTAAAATAAGAGCCGGGGTGGAAAAATGAATGTAATGCCTTAACAGATTATAAAAACATTGGAAGAGAATGTTAAAGAGGAAGAGGAAGTTTGAAAAAGTCTTCATGTTTCCATAAATATTTGCTCAGAAGATGCAGCAATTCCAATATGCAAAAGCTATTAAAATAAACCTTTTTCTTTTTCTTTTTTTTTTTTTTATCCCTGGGAGTTTTGCAGAATTTCTAACCACATTTTTTCCCCTTTCCATTCATCATTACAAATTTTCATGTTGTAAGGCTACATGTTTAATAATTATGTAGAAGTAGAAAAGTAAAGGCAAAATTTTATGCCATGAGCCTCAGGTTTTGTGCCTATAAAGTTGCTCATAGAATTAGAAACATAATGGAATTAGTGCATGAGCCCCGTTTACTATACCCCCATGGTTTCTGAAGGACGTGGAGCAGACACTTCACACATTCTTGTGAAAGAAGAGAATATGTTTTAGTTCATAAGATAAAAATGAACGTTGGTGTGCATTTGCATTTATTTTGCTTAAGAAGACTGAACTGTGTTTTCAAAGGTAGATCTACTGATTAAACTCCTAGCAAGTGGACCAAGGGCAAGACTTTACCCAGAAAAAACAAACATCTTTCAAACAACTTGTTCAAACACCTATGACCTTGCTTCTTTCCCTCAGTTAAAATCCACTCCCTTTAAAATGTCCTAGAGACGGCAACTGGGTATTTTCTCTGATAGAGAAACATTTTTCCGTGAGTGCAAAGTTTATTGCAGCAGGAAGACTCCAGCACTGGGGAATCCCTGATTTAATCTTGAGAAAGTCACTGGTTGTCTCGTACCTTTGGTTCCTTATCTGTCAAATAAGGTAGTTAAGATAGACACCTTGTAGGGTCCCTTCTGGCGTCCCACGACGACATGCTCATTAAGTCTCTTAAGTGGGATGATTAAGGCAAATTAGGGGAACTTCCCTGGGGGGCGAGTTGTTTTAGATAATAAGCTTTGTTCTTCTGGTGAACTTATATTTTTGCTACAAATAAATTCTCTCTCTTCCCTCCCCCCCCAAATCCCCCTTGTCCTTGAAATTTTCAGAAATTATTAGAACTATCATCTTCTAATTCAACCTTAGAAAAGAAATATGAGCTAGCCGAATGACAGTTTAGTAGAAAATCTATTCCTTGTTAATATATCTTGTTGCTATATTTTGTTGCTAAAGAGATAAACAGTTTGTAGCAAATTGTGGTAAGAATCAGGATTTTGGCACAGATTTTGTAGACTCAGAAAAAAGGTGTCTGTGTCTAGCTCTGAATCCAAGCTTCTGATTGAATGGATGAGAGAAACTAAAATTGACTTTTTGATTTATTCGTTCTGTTCCATCTCTGAGCTTTGCCTGGGTCAGGACATCTTATTCTCGAGTCACTGCCTTCAACCTCGGTATGCTCAATTTTTTCTCTTGTGTCATTACCTAAACTCCTAAAACTCCACTTACATTCCAAAACCTTCCTCAACCAATTGGGTAAAAATTCGTGCATTCGATCCCTTCTGTCCTCTACTCCCCTTCAACCCTCAGTTTTGCTACATGAATAGAATAAAGGAGGAAATCAGATACTCGCTTTGCTTTGAAGAATTTTCATTCACCCCAATGCTTCTGAAAGGTTAAAAACCGTTCTTGTGCCTATTCTTTTTGGAATATAGTCTCACTAAAAGTGAGGAAAATGTCCTTGAGTATTTTAATTCGATGTTCAAAAAGCATGTTCTCCAAAATGAATCACACAACTCCACGTTTTGGCCTTACTCCGTTTTAATCTACATATATCCTGGAGTATATAAAAAAAGATTCATTTTGAAAATGCAATCATAAACTAGGCAATGCTGGGCAAGGGGTGAATAAAAAAATCAACTGAAATGACTACTCCAGGAGGGATACTTTATAGTGTTAAATGGGTCAGTGCTGCAAATATTGGAGGACCAGTTTTAATTTCTGGTTTTAATCAGGAAGCAAGTCTTCTCTATACAATGATGTTAACCTTCCCATGTCCTGGCCCCCAGCAGCTCTGCTCCCCTCTCTGTCCCCTACCAATCACCATATGGCAGAATCTGATTAGACACAGGGAACAGAGACATATCGACATTATATTCTCCTGTTACAGAAATAGCTACAGCAAGATAGGCTCCTGGTTGGAATGAGAAGTGACCAGGGACATCTGTAGAAATGCATACACAAAATGTAGCAATCAAACACACATGGAGTGTGGACACATGCAAAGGCCAAGACTGAGTGACAGGGTCCTTGTATCAGGAAGGAGATATTACAGAGAGATCCCGAGACATGGAAACAATCCTTGGCCACCCTGGAGAGATTTCCCAGGCTCTTTCCTGAGGAGAGCTGGAGGCATGTCAACACCCACTGAGAATTCTTTGGGGTACATCAACTGTAATTGACATAGAGTACATTTTATGTTGCATGGATTCCTGAATATGAGTTCAGTTATTCTTAATAAACTTGTGTTGCCTCAAAAATCTCTCATAAATACCCTAGCATTAGCCACTGCAATTAACAACCCAAGATTCAGTAGCTTAACACACTAGAAGTTGCTCACTCACAGAACGGTCCAAGGTAGGTGTCCATGGCCAGCAGGACATCGCACTACCTGGTGATTCAGGGACCCAACTCCTTCCATCTGTGGATCTGTCCTGTCCTAGGGTTTAAGGCTCTCTGAACTGAGAAGCTGGATGGGAAGCAAAGTTTTACCAGTAGTGGTCATTGTGGTTGGTCCTCATCAATCAAGACAGCCTGAGAAAAGTAATCCAAGATAATCAGATTTATTTTTCTAGGGCCTGTGAACCAGTATAGAAAAAGACACCTGAAGGTAAGTTTGTTGGGGGATGACTGAGAAAGGTTTTCTTTCCCTTAAGAAAGAGCTATGGGAGAGTTGCTCTTTCTTTTTTTTTTCTTTCTCTGTACTGTTGTTCCTGGATATGATGCCATGATCTACCGTCAGTTAAAGATAAAGCAATACTGAGGGTGGAAAAATGGAGAGATATAAAGGAACCAGATACTTGAGGTTATTGTCAGGCAGCTGGGTCCGCCTGGAAACCTCCTCCCTTCTGAACTTCTCTTTTTTGTAACAATTAGCCAAAAGTCTTTATTGTCGTAGGCACTTTGTGTCAGATTTCTATTATCTTCCATCAAAGGAACCCTTACCTACAGGAGCTTCTCTTTCATGGTGATGAACAGAAGTAAACTTTGATGAAATAGTTTTGTTTGCAGTTACCACATGCAAAGCCCTGGGCTTGGTACTATAAGATGGTGCAATTATGAGAAAAACAGAATTTTTTGTTCCTAATAAATTTCCAGTACATTTTAGATGAAATGAAAAGTTGCTGAGAATACTTGTTTTCAACAGCCCTTTGGCACTGACTGTTTCCCAAGAGCAACTATTTTGTACATTCTGATCTCTCTATTCCAATTTATCCTTTTGGTTTATTCCTGAGATTTTTCTATTTGCCATTATAAGAAAATATATTTAAAAAATGGAGCTGAAATGAGTCAAGGACTTTTACCAATTTTTCAAAATATCGTTTATCAGGAATATTTTCATATTTGCCTATTATATGTAGAAAAAATAATTGTGTGCCTGCTGTGCATGAGGGGTGATTTCATTGTTGAAGTCGCTGCTTAAACTGAAATGGTTTATTTTGCCACGCACGTTTTTGCCTTAAAGAAATGTCTTTTGGAGGTAAATTTGGTGCAATCCCATTTTTCTCCTTCCTTTCTATGCTGGGAGGCAATCTTTCAGAGCCAGAGATCCACATTTACTGTGTCTTTTGAACATGAGTGTATCCTAAAAGCGGACCTTTGCCTATGAGAACTCTAGTGCTCATTGACCTGACCCTAATAGGTATAGTCTTCTCAGCCTAATTATTGGTGAACTTAGATCATAGGAAACCCCATTGCTTTTGTTGTCTTTCTTTAGAAAGTGACACAAGGTGAGCAGCGATTGCATAGCACCCTTACTCCACAGCAAAAAAGTGAGCTTTCATAATTAATTCAGCATTGACCTATTGCTGCATGACCTACATCAGTCAATTTAATGATAGTGGAAAAATGCTTTGGGTTCATTCATAGCCATTTGGAAATTCCCAGGGTTAAAAAAAATGCAGTGATTATTATTATTAACCTATAAAATGACCCTTTTACTATTTAGAAATTGTATAGAACATTACTATGAAGTTCATTCCAGTTCGGAACCTGATTACAATTCTGCCCTTCTGCAGTAAGAATTTCCTTGTGGAACTCCAACCATGTGTTTTTTTTTTGTTGTTGTTGTTGTTGTTGCATGGGCTTTAGTAGTACTTAGAGCACTTTGTTAAAGAAAATGGTCAATTAATCTCAGTTGCAACAGTTTAGTTTAGCCTATCACTACAAAAGCATGATACAAGTTTTAACATGATGCAGATGTTATACTGATTCTAGAGATGAACACATTCTTTATCCTGTGTTATCCCAGCTCATTGGTGTGTTTTCTGACTTTGGCAGAAAATTAAAGTGTTCATGGGATTAATTTCTAAAGAGGCTATTTTTCCTTTTTCCATGTGTGTGAAGTGAATAAATGCCTCTTATTTTTGGCTTTGCCATTGATGCTTTTTTTGAACCACATGTAAGAATAATTCTGTTTTAAGTTTTACCTGCTTCTTTTCACAGGATACTTATGAAGCCTAAAGACTTCCTAAAGAGTAAAATGAGGCAACGGAGGGTGGGGCCCATTTGGTTATTCATGCATTCATTCAATAAATATTTGTTGAGGACCTATTATGTGCCAGGCACTCTGCTAGGTTCCAGGGGACACAGGTGGCAAAAGCAAGCATGATCTGGGCCCATGGAGCATTTACTTGGTACTTACAGGGAAAAGAATGTCTCTAAAAAGCATCAGCCTAATTAACTATGGTTCCCAAGAAAACAGAATAAATTAATCAACTTGAAATAACCTAGGAAAAAAAGGTTACAAAGCAACCCAGTTAAGAGTAGAATAGTTAGGCTGGAGTCAGCCAGGTAATCTGTGATTCATCTAATCTCATCGTATCACTAGTCAACTATTGAGCAACTGGCATGTGCTAGGCATCATGCAGTTTGCTGGGGATATGGAGGTCATGAGATATGGCCTTTGCACTAGGGACACTCACAGTTTAGATGGGAAACAGGCAAGTCAACTAGCCATTACAGAGCTTTATGATGAGAGCTGCAGTCCACTGCAGGCGCATAAACGCAAGGGATTTGTAAAGATGGGCAGCTGACTCAGCCTTGGTGGGGTGGGGTGAGATTTGTTTTTTGAGAAAAGAATGTTTAAACTCATCCTTGAAGAATGAATGGGTATTAGCAGGAGGAACACCCTCTAGGTAGAGGAAATAACATCAGCAAGGCACAGAGAGGTATGAGAGAATATGACACATTCAGGGGAACTTCCAGAATGTTATATGAAGGGTATTAGTAAAGGAAAGTCTGTCTTGAGGAGCGGTAAAACTTAAAGTTGGAAATTTAGCCAGAGCCCCGTCACGGAAGGGCTTCTGTGTAATGAAAGGAACTAGTAATGGTTCCCCCAAATGGGATCAAGAGTCATGGAAAAGTTTACCCAGCAAAGAGATCCAATTGCCTTTGGAAAGGCACATCTCCGAAAAGGAGAATAGATTAAAGGACCAGATTGGAGGCAGGGAAAAATGGCAAGCATAATCGGGGAGACATGCTCGGGGGGCTTGTTCAGGTGTCATGAGTGAGATGGTGGTGGTACTACTGACATCTAGTAAGCAGAGGCAGGATTGCTGCTAAATGTCCTATAATACAAAGGACAGCTTCCCATGCCAAATAATTATCTAGGCCAGAATTTCAATAGTGATGAGGCTGAGAAACTCTGTGTACCATTATGATATATATTCCTAAGGTTAGTTCATTGACTAACTTGCACTTTTGCTATGGATCCTTGGATATTATAAAAAGACAGAACTAACAAGTGGAGGTGCTTCTGCTGGTTAGCAGAATTACACAGAACATAAGGGCCAGAGCAGCTTTTGAGATCTTCTAGTGGTGTTTTTCTTCGAGCTCTCTCTTTAAAGATGAATTCTTATGTTTTTATGCAAAACCCCAAAGAATAAAGAGGGGGAGGTGCAACTGCTCTTGCTATATTACGGGCAGTTCCTGGGGCACCTTCTGAAACCCTAGGATTCTGCTCAACATAGCTTGAAAATTATTCATCTGGTTTAAAAGTTTCTTAGTCATGAAAATGGAAGATTAAGTGATTTTCCTAGGATCATATGGCTGGTTGGTGACAGAACCATGGTCTTACAATTAATTCAATGCTCTTTCTAAACAGAACAGGCAAATAATTAAACCACTTATTATTGCTCTTTTTTTTCCATTTCACCAAACTCTATTTGTAGGGTCTATTGACATATACTGTAAAATCATATACAAGGGTTCTTCAAAATTTCATGGAAAAATAGAATTAAAAGATAATACGAATCTTTCCATGAACTATCTAAAGTACCTTTGAATTTATCAGTTTACTAATATATACTATATAAATCATTAGTTTGCTAATATATATTATATATAACTAAAATAATATATAATATATTATGATAATATCATATATAGTGTAATTTTTATTATGTGTGTGTGTATGAAAGTTTGCTAGGGCTGCCATAGTTCTGGAGGCTGGAGGTCCAAGATCAAGATCAAGGTGTCAGCAGGGCTGGTTTCTTCTGAGGCCTGTCTCTTTATCTTGTATATACTCATCTTTTCCCTGTGTGCTCACGTGGTCTTTTCTCTCCACTTGTGTCCAAATTCTTCTTATAAGGACACCAGTCATGTTGGATTAGGGCCCACCATAATAATCTCATATTAACTTAATTACATATTTAAAGACCCTATCTTCAAATACAGTCACATTCTGAGATACTGCGGGTTAGGACTTCAACATATGAATTTTGGGGAGACATAGTTCAGTCCATAACAATATATAGACATAAATTTTGTGTTTGTTGAAGAGTGATCATTACTTTCAAAATTCCGAGCAGCGTTCTGCTGATCTGCCTTATAGTGGAGACTTGTTCTTGTTTGTAAAATAGGAATACAGTTATGGATACTTTTCTACCAGGTCACTGTGAGAGTGATCCACAGAAAGAATTGTAAAATACCCAATATTGGGAAGTGCTCCAAAGATCCTCAATGTACTGTGAAATTCTTTGATAAAAATCTTTAAATAAATTTTGCATTGGCAAGTTTGAATTATAATTAAGCTGCATTAATGTGCCCTGCCATGAGCACATTTACGACAAAGTTGGGAGCTCCCCAAGCACTTTCTGCGCACTAGGAAGATAGAAAGCTGACCCGAGGACACAGAGGTAAGAGATTCATCACTCATTAGCTTTTTTGAATTTATCAGAAATGTGAGCTTTGAGATTTTATGCCTGCCGCTTTCTGCCTTTAGAAACCTAGTAGCTTATGTTCAAACTCAATTTTTGAACTTTGGAGAACGGGTTTCTAGTCTTATGCTGGAATTGTGTAGTCAAGGACTTTCATGTAAAATATCTGTATTCAATTGTACAGTGTGGGGTTTGTTCAAAGCAAGTGATGCCTCCTAACTCAGGGATAATGTGCACATCTGGGTTGGGAGAATTCTCTACCCAAGAGAAAGAAAACTTGATGGTACTACTTTATTTATGTCCTAGAAGGAAGAAAGACCCTGTCAAGTTAGGATTGTGATCTAAACTGACCAATGGCTCTTAGCTGGACTTGGAATGAGGGGTTCCTGTCTCTGAAGTATATCTCCCGTGTCGTTCTGTGTCTGTCTTTGCTGCCCTAGCGCTCTGGCTTGTGCTGCCTTTTGCCTGGATTACTGCTGAAGCCCTCGTCCCCCTGCCCCATCTTCCCGCTCATCCAGCCAGCAGAGAGATCTGCCTGAAACACCACCTGATCCTATTGCTCTACCCTTTCCTCTTGGAAGCCTTTGAATGACTCCCCATGCCTTACAGATAAAAGGTCGTATATTCTGCTTGGTGTTCAAATTTCTCCCCTTCCGAGGCCTTCCCCTCCCGTTCTCGCCCTCTTTACCTGTAAACCCCAAGTCTAACCCTACAGGCCTGCTCACGGTTGTTCTCGCACTTTTTCTACTTCTTTTCAGCTGAGCCTGTGTTCAAGTGTTTTCTATTCTTTGGATACTCTCATTTTTGCCTTGTAACCTGCCAGATCCATTTCTGCAATTTCAGTCTCCCTCTAACCCCCAGAAGCCTTCCCAGGTCACCTCGACATGACCAAGCTCTATTAGCTGCCATACAGCTCACCATCTACCGTGTCTCTGAGCATTTATTTCTGTGTCGGTTTTCCTCACTAGATGGAGACCTAAGAGGTGGAACTGTGTCTCATTCACGGGTCATTTGTTTCCCTACAGAGACCCCAAAGTGCTTTGTACAGAGGACACCCTCAACAAATATTAGCTGACTAGAATAGATGGAACCATCTCCAACTATAAATGATGAAATTTACAGCATTTGAGAAGAGATGGGATATGCTGTAAGTGCCATGCAGTTTGGATCAGTAACCTCTCCACCAGACAAGATTAACTGGGATGGAAGTGAACTATGGAGGTGCTGAAAGGCTCATTTGCTTCTCAGGGGTGAGTGGATTTTCAGTTCAGCCCTGCTCAGTTTGTTACTAATTATGGTAACAAGTGAACTGAGGATATGACTTTCTTCTTGCACTTGGGGGTTTTGATAGATGAATGTTAACATCAGTAATCATAACAAACTAGAATTTTGGTACTCTTTCCAGAGCAATCGCTTGTTTGGAAAAATCTTGATCCATTTGGATATGCAGCATGGAGTTCCTGCAGTCACACTTCACAATGAGCAATGGATTCTGATGTAATTTATACATACTGCCTCAGTGCAGGTTGTTTTGCTAATAGCATATTACTTTCCTTCCACAGAACTCGTATGCAGCAAATGCCACATAAAATTTCCCGGGATTTCAGGATTGAGTCCTCTCTGTTTATAGTGTTTTGTGGGTTGGATGTACGTAGACTGAAGACACTATATTTATCATATTTGAGGATATATTTTAGCTTTTGCCTAAATAAATCTTCTAATAACTTTAATTTGGTATCCTTAAAGTATGCAACTTCCTACTTATGTTCGCAGTGTTATTTCTCGCTACTCTTTCTAGGGTGTCAAATCAATCTGCTTGCTCTGCTATGATAACTCTGGTATAATTTTGCTTGTAGTCTTCTCTGGACTATATGTCTTCATCTATTTCTATTGTGCCTTTGTTATTTTGTTATTCCTAGTATTGTTTAATTTTGTGTTTTCTCTGTTTTACTTGATCAGTTCTGCCAGGGCTTTATCCATTTTGATTTTTTTCCCCTAAGAACCAACCTTTGCTTGTGTTGTTTTGCTTTACTGATTTAAAAAATTGATTTCTATATGTATCTTTATTTCCTTCTACCTTCAGATTTGTCTGTGGTTTCTTTTTCTAGTTACTTTTATTCATGAACATTTTTTATGGTGTTATTGAGGTGTAATTTATATACCATTAAATTCATGATTGTGAAGTGTATAATTCAAAGATTTTTAGCAAATTTGTAAAGTTGCACAACCATTACCACAATCTACTTTTAGAACTTTTCCATTGCTCCCAAAATTTCCCCCAAGCCTGTTTACAGTCAGTCCCTGCTCTAGGCAACTGCTGATCTGCATTCTGTGTCCAAAATATTTGCCTTTTCTTGATACTGCCTAGAAATGGAACCATGCAATATGTGATTTTGTGAGTCTGGTTTCTTTCACTTACTGTAATGGTTTTGAGGTTCATTCATGTTGTAGCATGTATTGGTATTTTGTTATTTTTCATTGCTGAATAGTATTCCATTGTGTGGATACATGTTATTTTGCTATCCATTCACTGGTTGATGGTCTTTTGGATTGTTTCCAGTCTTTAGCTATTATGACTAATGTTGCTATGAACATTGACACGTAAGTCTTTGTGTGGACATATGTTTTCATTTTATCAGGTATATTTCTAAGAGTGGAATTGCTGAATCAGATGATAATTTTCTATTTCATTTTTTTAGGAAATTGCCAGTTTTCCAAAGTGCCTGTGCCATTTTACATTCTCATTACCAATGAATGAGGGCTGGCATTGTCTGTCTTTTTGAATATTATCATTCTAGTGGATGCATAGTGGTATTTTCATTGTGGTTTTAATATGCATTTCCCTAATGTTTAGTGTAGAGCATCTTTTCATGTGCTTATTAGTCATTTATATGTTTCCTTTGGTAAAATGTCTATTCATCTTGGCCATTTAAAAAATTGAATTGCTTTGTCTTTTTATATTAAGTTGAAAGTTGAGTTTTTTTAAAAAATATATTCTAGATACAAAGTTTTTTTAAAAAATCAGATCTGTGAATATTTTCCCCTAGCCTGTGACTTATCTTTTTAATTACTTAATTGTGTCTTTAGAAGCAAAACAATTTAATTTTAATGAAGCCCAATTTAACAATTTTTTTAATGACTTGTGCTTTTAGTGTTGTATCTAACTCTTTGCCTAGCCCAAGGTCACAAATATTCCACTCCCCACCCCACTTTTTTCAGAAGTTTTTATAGTTTGAAATCTTAACTAACAACAGCCCAAGGTTCAGTAGCTTAATTAACAAACTCATTCTAAAGTGTAGATGGGAATGCAAAGGATAGACGGAGACAATATAATTTTGAAAAAGAACAAGTTGGAAGACACACTAGTGGGTCTATGTGTGGGTCAGGGAGCATATCAGATTCAGCTCATTTTCAAGTCTACTCCAGGTTTTATTTTATCCCAGGCCTCTTGCATCTCCTCTGTGCATGTGCATGGGCTCCATCAAGTAGGAATACATGGGTGGCTTGGACATCTCCTGGTCTTTTCTGCTCATGAGTTAAGTCTTGGAACAAACCTGGTAAATGTGGAAGACCTTATGAAGCCCCCCACGGCTGTCTCATCTCCTGGAACTCACTGTTAAATCCCTGAATAGTCTGTTGGTTAATTGCTTGCATCCCCAAGTTAGCAAAGCCACTAGCCTTCTCTGTTTTGTATAATTTACAGGTCCTAGTGCAAAATAAAAATTGATAAAAAATTATTATTTCTTTTATGCTTGCTGAATTAGAGGCTGTAGAATGTATTGCTATATTTTAATCTAATTTTTAAAAAACACATCCTAAATCGTATTTTTCTAGCAAGGCTTTAAGTCATTTGGTGTTTTTCTTCTTTTCTTGAACATGATATGAATCATAGCATACTGTTCTATTAACACCACTCCCTAACTCTCCTTTCATGATTGCCATCTACAGTTTAGTTTTGATGTGTTCATTTAATACAAAAAGAGTTAAATTAATTTTTTCAGTAAATTTTAATTAAATTAATCAATAAGCTTTTATCATTTGCTGTACTCAATGAAATTTATTGTATCTTTTAAAAGTTCATTAAGTTGAGATCTAGGCACATAAACTTTTCCCGTTTTTGAATGTTTGGAAATACCTGTATTTTGCTTTTACTTTTGAGGGATTGTTCAATATAAAATTCTATGTTAAGAGTTGCTTTACTGCATCTCATTTACACCATTGAAATATATTTCAAATATATTGTTTTTGAAATCTATTGTTTGTAAGTCCAATTATTTTTCCTGTGTAGGTTATTTGTCTTTTCCCTCTAGTGACGTTTTAGATTTTTTTAGCATTAATATTTACTATAATGTGTCTATGTGTAGTGTTCCTTTATCTTGTTGAGTACTTGGAATGCGTTTTTGAGTTGAGCACCCATTTCCGAAAAGTTCTCAGATATTATCTCGTTCTATTTTGCCGTCTACTATTCCTTCTATTGTCTTTTCTGTGACTCAGTTTAGATGTATGTTAAAACCATGGTTCTCAGTAGGAGGCTATTTTGCCTTTCAGGGATATTTAGCAAAGTCTAGAGATATTTTTGGTCCTGACAACTAGGAGATGTTACTGACTTCTAGTGTAGAGGCCAGAGATGCTGCTAAAACTTCCTACAGAGCCTGGGGCAACCCCCTACAACAAAGCATTATCCTGCCCCAAATGTCGACAGTGTCTGGCTGAGGAAGTCATCTATAAACCACTATCAGATATTACACTGATATTTCATATATATTTTTAAAACTGTTTCTTTCTTTCTTTTCTTTTTCTTTTCTTTTTTGGCGGCTGGCTGGTATAGGGATCCAAACCCTTGACCTTGGTATTATCACTGTGTTCTAACCAACTGAGCTAATCGGACAGCCCTAAAAACCATTTATTTACGCTGTATTTTAATGACATCCTCAGTACTGTATTCTAGTTCTTTCATTTGCTCTCTGACTTTTTTCATTTTAACATTTATCCAGTTGAGTTTATTTCTAAAATTGATCATAGTTGTTATTTCCAAGCTTTTTGAATTATTCTTTATAATTTATTTCAGTTTCTGCTTTGTCTATCTTCCCCAACCCCAATAATTCTTGCTTTTTTTTAGATGAAATTTATTTCATTTATCTCTTTAAACATCTCAGCATACTTATTTTAAAGTCTATATTATATTGTTGTATCACATTATTTTTACCTGGAACATATTTACTTCCTGTCTTTCTCTATTCAGGTTGCTATGACAAAAACACCATAGACTGGGTTGCTTATAAACAACAGAAAATTATTTCTCATAGATCTGGAGGCTGGGAAGTCCAATTTCAAAGTGCCAGGAGATTCAATGTCTGGTGAGGGCCACTTCCTGGTTCATAGATGGCTGTCTTTTTGCTGTATCACATGGCAGAAGGAGGCAAGAAAATTCTTTAGGGTCTCTTTTATAAGGACACTAGTCCCATTCATGAAGGCTCCACCCTCATGACCTAATCTCCTCCTAAATGATCACATTGGAGGTTAGGTTTCCACATATTAATTTCGGGGAGACATAAACATTTAGCATGTAGATAGCATTCTGCTCCTGCCAGCCCCAAATTCATGTCCTTCTCATACACAAAATATATTTATTCCGTCCCAACAGCCCCCAAAATGTCAACTAGTTAAAACATCAACTCAGAGGTCCAAAGTCTAACATCCGATCTAAGTATCATCTAAATCAGATATGGGTGAGACTCAAGGTATGATTCATCCTGAGGCAAATTCCTACCCAGATGTGAACTGTGAAATCGAACAAGTTGTTTGTACACTTCCAAAATACATTGATGGAATAGGCATAGAACAGACATTCTTATTTCAAAAGAGAAATAAGAAAAAAGAAAGGAGTGAGTCTAAACAACTCCAAATCAGGGCAAATTCCTTTAGACCTTAAGCCTTAAGAATAATCTTTGACTTGATGTTCTGTCTTCGAGGCCCACTGGGGTGGAGGTCCCACCTTCTGGATCCACAGGAGTAGAGATCCTGCCTTCTGGACATACAGGGGTGGTGATTCTGCCCTCACAACTTTTCCAAGGAGAAGTTGAGCCCCAGGGCTCTTGCTTGGCCTGCCCTCATGGCTTTGGGAGGCCCGTCTCTCATGGTGGTCCTTTACCTGGGCCCCACCCCCATGGCTCCAAGCGATGCTCCTCTTGTTCTTTGAAGTTCTTTGAAATCTAGATGGAGGCAGCCATGTCATCCAGGCTCATGCACTTTCTTTTCTGCCAAAGTTTGCTGCTTGTGCCTTTCAGAGGGTTGATCCTCATGGCCTGTGTCATATGTGGGTCTACAAGAGCCACACCTGGGGCAGCTGAGAAGCTCAGTATTGGAATGTAGGGATGAAGTCTGTGATGCTGGGTGGTGTGAGGCAGTGTGCACCGAGGCCTCACAGGCATTGGAGGCCTCTCCTTTGCATTCTATCATTGTCTTGAACAGTATCTCCTGCTTTCAGTTGAGACCCCTGACTAATCTCCTTAGTAAATCATCATGTAGCCACACTTTTAGTGTTCTCTTCTGAACACATGTTCTCACTTTCTACAATATAGATGGGCTGAAAATTTTCCAAACCTTTAAGTTCTTCTTCCTTTTTGATTAATAATTCTGTCTTTAAGTCATTTTCCTCTTCTCACTTTTTACTATAAGCAATCAGGAGGAAGCAATACTTTGCTTAGAGATTTCCTCAGCCAAATATCCAATCTCATCCCTCTCAAGTTCCATCTTTTACATAACACTAGGATGAGAACACAATGAAGCCAAGTTCTTGGCCACTTTATAACAAAGATTGCATTTCCTCCAGTTTCCAATAACGTTTCTTATTTCCATGTGAGACCTCAACAGAATAGCCTGTAGTGATCATATTTCTACAAAGATTCTGTTCAAGATTACTTAGTTATTCTCCAAGAAGATCGAGGCTTTCTCAATAGCTGTCTTTTTTTTTTTTTTTTTTCTGGGCCCCCTCATCGTGATCATCTGTGGTAAGGTAAGATTTTTCTAGTGTGAACCTCAAAATTCTTTTAGCATCTACCCATTACCCAGTTTTAATCCCATTTCCACATTTTTAATTATTTGTTGCAGCAGCACCTTCACTTTCTTGGTACCAATTTTTGTGTTAGTATGTTTGGGCTGCTATAATAGAATACCATAGACTGGGGGGCTTATAAACAGCAGAGATTTATTTCTCACAGTTCCAGAGGCTGGGAATTCCAAGACCAAGGTGCTGGCAGATTTGGTGTATAGTGAGGGCCCACTTCCTAGTTCACATGTAGATTTTATTTATTTAATTTAATTTAATTTAATTTTTTGCTATAACCTCACATGAGAGAAAGAGGGCTCTGGGGTCTCTTTTGTAAGGGCACCAATTCCATTCATGAGGGCTCCACCCTCATGACATAATCATCTCACAAAAACCCCATCTCAAAATACCATCACATTCAGGATTTGGATTTTAACATATGAATTTTAGGGGGAACACAAACATTCAGTCTATAGCACCTCCATTTAAAAATTATATGGCCATTTTATCTGTGTTAGATTTTCCCATAGGTTTTTGAATTTTGATTTTCAGGCTCATTTTGAATGGTAAGTTTTAGGTTTAAATTTTTTTTTCCTTTTTTCTCTGTTCTTACCATCCTTATTTATTGGTTTTTCAGTTTTCTCCCCTGAGATTTCTGGGCCCCAGTTCAGACCAGGTTTTACAATGTAATTTGGAGGCTCCCATCCCAAGTCATTAAAGATGTTGTGAATTCAGTCCCTGGGCCAGCAGGTGGCTTGTTTAATTTTTGGTCATTAGGCTGTGTCTGAGCTTTCCTGCCTTTTTGGGCCTATAGCTTGTTCAAATCTGTTTTCTTTAGGGAAAGTTTAGTACTATTTCTTTGTTTTCCAGCACTGAGCACCATTCCAGACTCTGGCTTCAAGCCTAGCCCTAGCTGGCCATGTGACATAGAGAATGTCTGCTTTTATGTAACCCATAGGAACCAACCTCTGGCCACCAGCAGCAGCCAGCCTGTGGCTTTACTCTGACTTGCTGTTTTGTTTCTTTCTTCTGTGGATGTTTTTCTCTTAATTTGGAAACTGACTGTGTCTTTTTCTTTTTAATTATTATATTTTATTTATCATTGCTATGTGTTTGAAAGAGAGAGGAATTCGAAGTGTAAACTCACCACACTATGGTGGCCTGTAGATTTAAAAAAAAACCTTTCTTATATCTATTATTTCTTTTAATATTCAACTAAAGGGATTCTTCCTAATTTAAGCTTCTTTAATACTCTTATTGTCTACACTTTTAAAAAATCAATCTGTGACATTTTATGATGTCCTTTATTCTTATTGTGATCTTTTCATTCCAATCTTTGTTCATGTTTGTTTCTTATTTTTCGAACTAGATTGTGAGTTTCTTAAACTCTATATTTTACTTCCTTTTTTAGTCTACAATGCAGAGAATAAAGCTTTAAATGGAATAAATGCTCTCTATATTTCTGTTGCATTGTTTATTCTACATAAAGAGTAAGTGTTAGTGAGCTCTACTTAGGGAAACCATTTGATCAAGACATAGCCTGTAGATATTGTATTCTGTAGTGAGAAAATGGGCATTTTGGTTTTAGAGGTACAGTAACCTGGTGATAGAGTTTGGATATGTTTGTCCCCCCAAAGCCTATGTTGAAACTTAATGCCCACTGTGCTAGTGTTAAGATGGTGGGAAATCCTATCACGGTAAATGGAAGGTGGGGCCTTTTAGAGGTGTTTAGATTGTGAAGACCATTGCAAACTGCATGGATTAATACATTGATGGTTTAATGGTGGTCATGGGCATGGTTCCAATGGCTTTAAAAGGAGAGCCACTGAGGAGCTTAGTCTCTCTCTCTACTCCTGCCATTCTTGCCATGTGATACCCTGCATTGCTGTAGAGTCACCACCAGAAAAGGCTCTCACCAGCTGTGTTCCCTGGACATTGGACTTCCCAGCCTCCAAAACTGTAAGCAATAAATATTGTTTCTTTACAAATTACATATTTCAGGTATTCTGTAATAGCAACAGAAACAGGATAATATAGCTGGTATATTAGTCAGGGTTCTCTAGAGAGATAGAATCTATAGGACATCTTATAAATATATGAGAGGGGATTTATTAAGGGAATTAGCTCCTGTGATTGTGGAGAAAAGTCCCATGATAGGCTGTCTGCAAACTGGATACCAGCAGCATGGCTCAGTCCAAGTCTGAAGGCCTCAAAACCAGGGAAGTTGATGGTATTCTCCTGGTGTAAGTCCTGGAATCCAAAAGCTGCAGAGTCTTGACCTATGATTTCATGGACAGGAGTGAAGAGTATATCCCAGTTTCAGATAGAAACCATTTTTCTATCTGAAAATGGAGAGATAGATTCACCATTTTCTCTGATTTTTTTTTTTTTTTTTTGTTGTTGTTGTCCTCTCTGGGCTCCTAGTTGATTGGATAGTTCATGCCCATATTGAGGGTGGATTTTCCCACCCAGTCCACTCAGGCTGTCATGCTAATCTCTTCTGGAAACACCCTCATGGACACACCTAAAAACACAGCTTTACTGGGTTTCTCAGCATCCCTTAATCTAATCAAGTTGACACCTAGAATTAACCTGCACACTTGGCATGAGTTTTTTTAAAATCAAATCCTATTGATGAGGTGAATTTGCATTGGATCCTAGAACCATGGAGCATTTGACCTAGGAGGAATTTTATGGAGCTCTTATTCTGATCCACTTTATCAGTTAGATTGAATCAGTTATTTAAATGAATAAGAGTTATTTTTCTCCTGTAAGAAGTGGGAAGTAAAGCCAGAGGTGTGCAGTGTAGCAGGGTTAATGTGGCCTCTCAAATGTGCTGACAGGGAGGGACCCGGCTTCTTCCATTGCCCTACTTCTCCACTTTGGTGGGTGTTTTCCTTCCTGATGGTGTTAAGGCAGTTGCCATGTCTCCTGCCATTGTTGACACATTCCAGCTAGGGATGAGAGGGAAAGGAAAAAGGCAAAAGGCCTATGTTAACTAGAATTACATCATTGACTTCCCTGGCTCTGAGGCTTTCAGACTTGAACTGAGTAAGCCACACCACCAACATCTCAGGGTCTCCAGCTTGTAGATGGCCTATCACAAGACTTCTCAACCTCTATAATTGTGTGAGCCAATTCCCCAGATAAATCCCCTCTTATCTATCTATCTATCATCTATATTCTGTTGGTTCTCTCTGAAGAACTCTGACTAATACACCATAAAATAGAAATTAGGAGTTTTATTTGGAAGGATGAAGGGGAAATGGATGATGTGTAGGTAAATTGCAGTGTGTGCCCCACTTCTAACCCTTACTTTTTACATAAGGATCCCTCTAGAGGGATCTTAAAGGGCTTTTACACCTGCTGAAGGTGAGGATGATAGATGGTAGGTAGGTGAGGATGTTTACAGACAGACCAGTTAACTTACTTATTCAGGAATCTTGCTGAGAAGCAGTTCTGAACTAGGGCAGTGGCAATTATGGCTAAGAGGCAGAGCCAAGATCCAAATAACTAGGAAATGGAATGGGTACGATTTGGTGGCAATCACAAAAACTAGGAATAATCTCAATTTCATTTTACACATGGATTTTGATTAGTTCTTTAAAAAAATCAAAACCTCTTATCTTTCAGCATTGGGGAAGAATCTGCAGTTCAACATTTTAAATAGAAATAGAATGAATAGGTACAAGCCAGCCTCCAATTGTTAATAAGACAAAGAGTTGTCTGGCATTTTTCAACAGGAAATGCTATATTAGAGCTTCAGATACTGTGAAAACTGAGGTGGAAACATTATACGAACAATCTTCCTTTTGTAGGAATTTGGACTTGAGGTAACACAAATCAACTAATATTTTTAAAAGAACTTAAATGCTGTTCTACAACTTACCATAAGTTTTGTGGAATAAAACTGTTCTTATTTGGAGCAGTTCACTCCTCCTCAGACCTCATACCGTGAATGACGGTGGGTGTATTTCCCAGATGCAGCAAGTAAAAGAACCATCATCACAGCTCAAGCACTGTGGATTTGTATTAGACCATTTTCTCTCACTCACTCACTTCAGAATACCTGAAGCTGGGTAATGTATAAGAAATGAAATTTATTTCTTACAGTTTGAAGGCTTGCAAGGTCCAAGGTCCGGGGAACACATCTGGTGAGGTCCTTCTTGGTGGAGACTCTCTACAGGGTCCTGTGGCAACACAGGCATTCACATGGCGAGAAGACAAGCGAGCTTTCATGTGCTCTCCTTATAAAGCCACCAGTCCACATCCATGATAACCCGTTACTCCACGAACGGATTAATCCTTTCATGAGAGCATCATCCTCACAATCCAATCACCTCTTAACTGCGCTGCCTTTCTAATACCATAGTCAAATGTCCCACCTTCTTAACATCGTTACAATGAAGATCAAACTTCAGTGAGTTTTAAGGGGACTTTCAAAACATGGCTGGATTCATTACTCTCTTTTGACTAAACCACTAAGAAAAGTTTGAATTTGTAGGTTTAAGAGAGCCTTCCTGAAGACTACTTACCGCTTCTGAGCTGTCATTTGAAATGCCAACATATCTCTCAGCAGTTGGTCAGCGGGAAGGCTCATGTTTTCTACTGAGCATAGAACGAAGCAGTCAAATATTAATAAATATTATGCTTGAGAATGATTGTGAGAGCCAAATAATGCCAACTTGAATATTTCAAGGAGATAAAACAAAACAAAACCGTAGTTCTAGGGTATGAATTGTGCTCTCAAAACCTTTTTCATTTAAGAATATTGAAAGATATGCTCTAGAAAATAGAAACAGAATTAATTTCAGAAATAAAGTGCTACATGTTAAGATTGTAACTGGTATGAAAAATAAAATCTCAGGGGAGTTGAAGACTTGAAGGGGTTTATAAGCCAAGGAGAGAAACACGTTTGATTGAATTTATACTCTGGCTACATGGTCCTGAACTTCTGGAAATTTCTACATATAACCATTAATGGTTGTAGAAGAAACAGATTATCTGGATGCCTGACACATTTTTGCTAAATCCAGTAAGAACACAACAACGTCTGAGTAATATGTAAAATATCAGGCAATTTACTCACTTAATTTCTTAAAAACAGCATTTCAATGATTTAGGTCAAAATCCACAAAGACGTGACTTTCCTTGATATATATGGCTCATCCTTGCATTTGACTTCAGTTGTGACCTTTATCTTATGATGAATTTTGTCCACCTCGTCAGAACTCATGGAACTACATATTGAAAATGTAATCTAAATAAAAAAGTTTTTGATCACAGTGTGATACATATCATTATACTTCTTCCCAGAAAATAACATTCCAAAGAAGATGGCTTCACTCGATAAATGGATCTATAATGCAAAATTGTTGTGCTCCAAAATCCAAGTCGTTTTTCAGGAAGCATATAGATTTCCAAAATTTCACAGTCGTCTTGTAAATACAGCTGCTGTGTGTTATCCTGTTTAGATAAAACATTTACAATGAGCAACTGCAGTGTTTTGCTTGTAAAGTTACTGTGTTAACTCGTGATTTAGATTATTGAAGACACTAAGGAATTTACCTAATTCTGTCATTTAGCTGCTGAGGAAGAATATAGTTTTGATTGCCAGCACAATATAATTCTTTGAGTTGGTATTTTTCTAATGGAGAAAACTGCTGAAGTTATGCGTATATATATATATATATTTTTTTTTTTTTTAAGAGAAAGAAGTTTCTTAATGGTCATTTAGGTCAGTTTACTCACTTGAAACTGAAGCTCAGAGACAGTATTTGACATCTGTGGTCACAAACCTGCTTGAACATCTTTTTAGTTTGCCTGGCCTACTGGATTCTGCAAAGAATACAATATTGCACAGAAAGAATGTTGCATTACAAATGTCTTTTAAATATATTTTGATATGCATATTGACAGGATCTCTATTAGAATTTGTTGTTTCTTTTTGCTGTTCACCATCTCTTTTTCTCTTATGAAGAACCCATTTCATGTGGGCTCAGGTGGGGGCTTGGCCAATTGGAATTTTGTATTCTTCAGGCCACACGACTGGTTCAGGGATGGATAGTAAGCTGTGCTGGTCAGTCAGAGCCCTCTCCAGGCCTGTTGCTAGAGGTATATAAAAACAGTACTCTCCGTTTTCTATGATTGCTTTCTTTAAGCCTAAAACTCCTGATGACTCTCTTAAGATAATGAAATCAATACAGAAGAAACCAGAGCAAACTGAAAGACCACATCTTCATGACATTGTCTGATTGTCTGGATTCCCCTGTGTCTGAAGCTAAAGGTGTGTCCCCTAGACGCCTTCCTAGTTACTTGAGCAAGTAAATCCTCTCTTTGTGCTGGAGCTGATTGGGGTTTTTCTATTTTACTTACAGCAGAAAGAATCCTACATTATATAGCACCTACGTTACACAGGGAACACAGGAATCTCAAGCATTTTTGTGCTTCTACAGTGTTCAAATGAATAACACACTGATTCTCAGATGGGAAAGAGGAAAGAAGGGGGCCAGGCATTTGTGTTGCTACCTTGCACCAATCCAGAGGATGCTATTCATATAGAGACAAGGTGCCCCTGGAGTTGTACAGCGTCACAACTGGGAATTATTAGGGTAGAAAGGGGAAACTGTTTTTTTTAAAAAATTCTGCTTTTTTTCACTCAGGAAATTTTGATAGGTTCCATCAATCCTGGAAGATACATCAGGATAAGGAAAGGAGCTCTTTGTGTTCGGATACAGGTGGAGGAAAGGCGGCATGGTACAGAGGTGGGGTGCACAGGGCTGACTTCCTGACCCTTCGCACCCCAGCTGTGTGAGTGTGGGCAAGTGCTTCATGGCTGGGTGCTCAATCACCTCTTCTTGGAAACAGAGGTGACCACAGAAATTGATGGCTGTATTTCTTGATAGGGCCATTGAGAACAAAATGAGACCTGTGAGGCTCTCAGAACATTGCTGAGCACATGCCTGGTGGATAGTAAATGTTACTTGTTTTATGATATTGTCTTAAACAAGTAGATTGAGGGTCATTGCTGTTTCACAAGGATGACTATGTCCTTATGAAATAATTATTCCATTTGTGGGGTAATGGGTTAATGGTTTAGTGGTTTGTCACAGGACTGGCACACGTGGCTTTATAAGGAGAGCAAGCGAGCATGTTAAAGATTTCTTGCCATCCTTGCCATGCGATTGCCTGCGTGGCCACTGGACCCTGTAGAGAGCGCCCACCCAGAAGAAGGCTCTCACCAGCTACGCCCCCCTGACTGTGGACTTCCCAGTCTCTGAAATTGTAAGAAATAAATTTCATTTCTTCATCAATTACCTAGCCTCAGGTGTCTGTTATAAGCAACAGAAAACAGATAAGACACTGACCACTGAAAAAGAGGGGTTAATTTTTTGAAACTAGTCTGAAGAAACAGCTACTGACTAATGGACCCACTTGTAGAATACCTGCCCCCTTGAAGTCTTCAGCCAGGGAAGGAGCCAAGACATCAAATGCGTGAATAGTTAGATGATACGGCAGATAACAAGGAGGCCGAGGGAGAGCAGGGACAAGGAGCCGAGGGTCACTGCAGAGGAGCTGAGTGGCAGCGAGCATGCTGGGGTGTGGGTGGGGGTGGGATTTAGATAGCACTGAGATCACCGCCAGGCAGGGAGGCCTGGAAGGCTGCAAGAAATCAGTCAGTCAGTCACTTTAAGTCTCTTGCAAACATTTAGGAGCCTAGGGAGGTGCCAGAAGTATTTATCATTCAGATTAAAGAATATATTCAAAAGAGGTAATATGAGAGAGAAGTAAAAATCCCTAAAAATATGACCTCTATTATTGTGAGGTCTGCAGTGTGTCTCTGAACTCACTCCATGAGTCTGGATTGGGCATTTCCTCCTAAACTAGTGGAAACGAAGGGAAAGTCTCCCAGAGATCCTTTGCCAAAAAGAAGTGTCTGTAGAGAAAGCACGAGAGAGCAACTTGATAGCTTACTGCTCCTGAATTATTAACAGGTACCTGGGCTTCTAAGCTGCCAGTGCACTGATTATTCTCCTGCAGGGGGGTCTTGGCTTTAAGTGTAGCAATTGCTAACCAGAGCAGGAAGACCGGAATTGGAAGGAATTTGAATTGGTTCCTTTTGAAAACAATCTTTTCTGGATCCTAACAATTATAAATAAGCATCTGTTACGGGGTAGTGATAATCTGCCTGTGTTTTGCTCATTAATTAGTGTTCTTGCTGAGGGGAAAATGATTTATTATATATGTAAGAAGGGAATTAATTTCACAGTATCCGTAGTTGAAATCTGAAGTTATTCACTTCAAATATTTGCATCTTCCCCTCCTCCCCAATACTCATTAGAACTAGTATATATATTTTTTCATTGGCTTAAAATGCTAATTGAAGTACAAAAGGCATAGGCTTGAGCTTCTTGTAATTAGACACTCTGGATGCTATTTTCTGACACAGACGCCTGCAGCTTCACATGTCTCCGTGGGCCCTATGTCAGACCGCGGACAACTGGTTTTATGATGAGTGTGTTTGATTTATACATCTTAGACCCTTTAGAGGTCCAAAATGAGAAAATAGAGAGCTGAGTCTGCTCAAATCCTGTTCTGCTATGAACGAGGATATCCTTAGGACAACTAAAATTGATACAAGGATGAAAAGGCTATGACATCACTCAGTCAGGCAATTCACTTTGCTGGGTAGCATGTCTTGGGCACTGTGGATGTTACCAAGGAGTGTAGGACAACAGTCTTGTCCTCTGAAAAGTTCTGGTTTGGCAAAAGACCTAAAACACATTGTGCCTAGGAACTTCAGGGATAGTCCAAGGCAGGTTACGGTACATGTGGAGTCTTCACCATATGTGTGGAGTAACTACCCTGTGCAGCACCCGTAGTGAGTGCACAGGAGGCAGCCTTCATCCTCAAAGTGTTTATAATCTCGTGTATATGAAAACACAGATGACCATACGGGATACCACCTACTTTATCCCTACTGGGTAGAACAGACTAGAAGCTACCAGAGTTCCAAGGTGGGAGACATTACTCCGACCTAGTGCAACTGGTCAAGGTTTCACTAAAAAGTAGCATTTGAAGTTGATTCTTAAAGAAACAGAATAGTTTAACAATGCGGAGAAAACAGGCTGCAAAGAACTATGGCAGGGGGAGGTCTCTGAGGGTGAATTAGAATTTAGGAGCGCTAGTTTCAACTCCTTTCCTGCCTCCTATAGTTTGTGGTTTCCCCCTTTTATGACAATGGCTAGCACGGGTGACAGAGATTCACACGGCTGATAAGACTTTGATGGAATCTGACAGAGTCCAGGTAATACCAGAAGGCAGGTGTCATGCGATTCATCTCCTACAGGCCTCTGCTAGTCTGTGACTGATTTAGTCATCTTGGTCTAGTGTGTAAAATGGAGACAAATGTCTTAACAAACATGGAGGTTGGCAGGCAAAACCTCTGACATAGCTTGGGGAAGATTTTAATGCTTGAGGTCATGTAAAAGGGACTTGTGTATAGAAGCCACCATATTTCTCAGGCATTAAACAGGGGCTGATTCATTGATCTGTTTAGAAAGAATCACCCAGTGGAAATAGGAACCTTACCTTGGGCCGCACTGTCTCCCATAAGCAAAAGGGAAAATGTGCCACGGGAGAGGCGTAGATTCTGGTGGAACAATGTTGCTCTCGCAGGAAATCCATCTATTTGAAGTGACGGGAGGCTGCCACAGCACAATGGCCTGTAACCTAGTGAGTAGAGGAAACCAAACCCTGAGTCCTTTGCGATTGGGAAACACACCCCTCGGCAGCTGGGCAAGTCCCTCTGAATCTACAGGAATTGGAAGACCCCAACGAGAGCGACTGAGACCTCCTGGCCTGCCTGTCTGAAGACTGTCTTTCCTCAGAGTCTCAAGCCTGCTTTAAAAATAAGCAAAAAAAAAAAACCACACACACACACACACACACACACACACACAAATAAAAACACGAGTTCATTTCAATGCCCTCTTTTAGAAGAAGGAGAGAAAGCTCACAATAATACTTTGAACTTTCAGAAGGAGAAAAAAGACCTATGGCTACTAAATTTGGGAAAGGGGGAGAAGGAGAAATTTGGGAAGGGACACAAAGAATAATTACCATTTGTAATGATGAACATGCTAATAATATTGATTTGATCATCACGTACTGCACACACATACTGATAGTCAACTCTGTACCCCAGAAATATGTATAATCAATTGTTTCAATTAAAAAAACAAATTAAAACAAAATCCCCCCCAAACCCCTCCAAAACATAAATGCTCTCTTTCAGATTTAAACTTATTTTTCAACAGAGTTGGTGGTGCTCTGTGGAATGATTCTCTTACTTGTAGATGCTCAGAATAGAACCTGTGTCCCTGCATGGGAGCTACTAACAGGAAAACTGAGAACTTCCAAACTCTGAAAGGAATCAAGTAATTGTCACCATCAGAAAGGATATTTATTGTGTTAAGGTTTGAATTCTTTGGGTAACTAGAGGGTTAGATTTGCTGACAACTTCTCTTTGTATGTAAAATTCACACGTTGTATATGTGTATTAAAATATTACTCAGTACCCCATAAATATGCACAGTTATTACATATTAAAATAAGTAAATTTTTAAAAAGTCAGAAGGAGACAACAGAGACATGGTGTGCGGTTAGATTGAGCACATCCCCCTGCGTCCCCTGGGGACTGTTCCCCTCTGAGGTCGGTGGGGGTGACGTGGCGGGAGAGACAGAGAGAATTTGAACCTGACTCTTCAGAACATCCACATGTAAATGTTATTATCGCTCGAGGTTTAAAGGAGCTTTCACTAAAAAAACAAAGAACCCAAAACCTAAACCAAATCACACACACGTGAAATACCGTCTCATGTTATGTTCGGAAATCAGTGAGGTCCATTAGCTCCATCCATTCCGACTCCCTTCTTGGCTTTGGCTCCCGCTGCTGTCCGCTCTGGCCTCGGGGCTGCGTTTTCAAGGTTTTCAGTGGCCTCCTTCCCTGCCTTTCCACAAGCCCGTTCTTCTGAATGTCTGGAGCATTTCACTGCAGCCTCCTTCCTGGAACGGTCGTCCCCTCCCTGCTGGTGTGGCACAGTCTTGTGACATTTTTGAATTGCCCCCTCCTCCTTTGCTGTTTCTTTGGCAGCCGTCTCCTTCTAGTGCCTTCTGATCTGTGAAGGTTGCATGAGGTTCCTCAAGACACGTAGGTCACATAGCTGCCCAAGTGAAAAGTGCTGCTAATTTGATGATGGTCTAATGTGTGTTTCATGTCTTCTCAACGAAAAGTCAATCTATGTTTTAACTGCCTGTTCCCTCTGGGTTTCCCGCCTTTCCTCAGGAGAACCTCACCCCACACTGAGCACACCACCTTCTTCCCATGTTGGCCCCTCATTCTTCCGAGTCCCTTGTGCTCACTCCACTGGAGCAGAGGTGCCAAGGTGACAGTGAACTATGGCGTGAGGGTGACAACTGGTCTGAGCGTCTAGCAGTGAGGACAGGGGTTGACACTCCTCAAAGCGACCCTCTTTGTCAACAAGCATGGGGTCACTAACAAGCTAGGCCTCACACACACCAACAAGTTTCCTAAAACTACTATTTTCTGGGTTAATTTACCTGTTCTTTTTTGTTTCCTCAACCGTTCCTATAATTTTGTAATCAGGTTCCTGTATTAAATTCTCTTTGTTCAAAATATGTCGTGTATTTTCTGTTTTCTGAACTGTCCTGACTGGACCCCCTGCCTTTCCTGTCTCCTCAGAATGCTCCGGAGCCTTTGCCAACAGCACGGTCACTCGCTCATCACCAGATGCCATAATTTTGTCTGCCCAATTCAACAATTGTTAGAAATTTGACAAAGGTTTCGTATATATACGGTTTGTGTGTGTGAAGGGGAGTAGTGGCGCTTAGATAATATATTTCATTTGAGCAGTTTGTGATAGCCTTTTTGAAGACTATGGAACCAAAGTAACATTTTTAACTTAGATCTAGACTTCTAAAAATTTTTTTGATTATACATGTTTTGGGGTACAGAGTTGACTGTCAATCAGTATGTGTGTGCAGTATGTGATGATCAAATTGTGTTATTAGCATATTCATCATTATAAATACTAATTATTCTTTGTGTCCCTTATCCAATAACTCCCTAACCCTCCTGCCGCTCCCCCTTTCTACCTCCGGTATCTATAAGTCTGTTCTCTCCTTCTGAAAGTTCAATGTTGTATTGCCTTCCTTCCTTCCTTCCTTCCTTCCTTCCTTCCTTCCTTCCTTCCTTCCTTCCTTCCTTCCTTCCTTCCTTCCTTCCTTCCCTCCCTCCCTCCCTCCCTCCTTCCTTCCTTCCTTCCTTCCTTCCTTCCTCTTTTTTCTTTTCTTTTCTTTGCTGCCACTTATGAGTGAGAACATGCAGTATTTCTCTCTCTGTGCCTGGCTTATTTCGTTTAACATAATTTTCTCCAACCTCATCCATGTTGCTGCAAATGGCAGAATTTCATCCCTTTTTATGGCTGAGTAGTATTCCATTGTGTATATATACCACATTTTCCTTATTCAGTCACCTGTCAATGAACATTTAGGTTGGTTTCATGTCTTGGCTATTGTAAATAGAGCTGCAATGAATATGGGAGTGCAGGTGTCCCTTTGACACGATGATTTCTATTCCTTTGGGTATATGCCCAGAAGTGGGATTACTGTATTGTATGGTAGATCTAGACTTTTAAATGTATATTTGATTTGGGGTTATGTTGGGAGAGGGAGCAGGCATGGAGGTTTAGAATGAAATCTTAATAAAACGATTACCATCCCTCTGTGCTCTAGCATTCTCTGACTCTCACAGGACCCAGTTAGTCAGGTAAGGTAAGAGGGCTGTACTGGACCAAGACCACCAGGTCAAGCAGGCGAATTGGGGATAAAACCTCCCTGCTTTGTGCTCTTCAAGCCCAGGACTCTGGGATAGGCTGAATTCATCTCTACAATGAATTCTGCACACCTGTATACCTATTGCTTGTTTTCTATTTTTCCAGACTTTAATCACAACTAAAATAAAAGTTAATGTCATTTCATTGAACTCAAAATGACTTGGAGAGGGAGGGGCTTTTCAGTTGTACACAGGTGCGGTGAGCTGGCACAAGTAAAGTGATCCCACTTTAGAAACCAAGGTAAGCCAAGCTCCGTGATGGAAAGGCGCTAATGTATATGCCCACGAAATATTCCCAGGCTACTTCTCTAATTGTTCAATGACTCCTGAGAGACAATGTCTGATTGTCCTTTGGCAGAGTCTGAATTGGAGCTTCAGTGCTTAAAATGCATGGAGTCTAATTCTAATTGAGGAGGATTCCATCCCCCACCTTGATTTCATCTCCCCCCACCTTTTCATGAACAACTAACTACATTGAAATGAGTGCTGACTCAGTCAAGTTTGCCCTGATTGTCGAATGATTATAAAGTTGAGTTCCAGCTTTCTCAATTCAGATCCAGTTGGCCTGGAACATGTCACAGCCTGCTTCTCTTGACATTTTAATTGTTGACAAATAAACAATAAACTCTGTTTAATAGTAAGTTAGTATTTTTTTCTTTTTTCTTTTCTTTTTTGTCGTTTTTTCGTGACCGGCACTCAGCCAGTGAGTGCACCGGTCATTCCTATATAGGATCCGAACCCGCGGCGGGAGCGTCGCCGCGCTCCCAGCGCAGCACTCTACCGAGTGCGCCACGGGCTCGGCCCGTGTAAGTTAGTATTTTTTTAAAGGTGCACCCACACTCCTTCTTTGGGCAACATTTCTATGACAGTGAAAGTGATCAAAGCATGCGACTAAAGGGAAATTCTATGAAATGACTCTACTTCAAGAAAGAAAGAGCCCCAAACCTATGGCATGCTAAATGAGATCCTAAAAGTCAGGTGCTCAGCATAATGGCCACTGAACAGTATGTGTTCAGTTAATGTCCAGGGCTAACACAGCAGTTTTACCAGGGAGGAGAAATTAATGTAGGAAAATGGGTAATCAATATTAATCAATAAACCTAAGAGAACAAATATTAAAAAGGTATTTCTTATGGAATAAATTTTACATTATTTCCACACTCCTCCAAGCCTGGCCCAAATCATCTCTCTCAACATCCTGAGACAAGATTTAGAAGAGTTCTGGGCAGCATAGCATACAGCTAACTCGTGAGCTTCCGTTATTTTTTTCTGTCTACAAGGCAATGGTCCTACCTATATGGCCATGTCACTGGGGCAACTAGTTTTGCTAATTGTGCCAATAGTACCAATAAATGTGGGAAGACCATACGGCTATCCCTGTATTTGATGGGCTGCAGGATTTGGACCTAAATATGCAGGAAAGACATCTCAGGAAATGTGAAGTCTTAATTCATGTCTATTAAATTATGGCTGACCACATCTGAAACAATTGAGTAATTAAAATCAGAAGTATAGGAGAATAACCTTCCTAAATGCTCGGGGGAGAATGAATTTTGCAGACCTATTGCTTTTTTTTTTTTTTTGCTTTTCTTTCTTTCTTTCTTTCTTTTTAGCTCTGAAATAGCAACATAAAACTATATTGTCCTCAATAAAAACTGGAATTGCTCTTTCCTGGATATCTTTGTTATAAAGCAACATTTTTGCTTAATTTTCAAGAATTATTCCAAAATTTCAATCCACTTAACAAATAGAAATCATCATTAGATCAAAAAATTTTTAGACTTAGAACAATCAGAGAATAAAAGCCAACTTAACCTTACTTAACTCACAATGATTTTTTTCTTTTTTTTGCTAGTTCAGAAAGTTTTATTGTCCAATATGTCTTAGAATATTAGGAATGATCTAAAATTTTAGCAAGCATTTTTCCCCCCTCTGAGAGCGATGATAGGGATTTAAGACCAGTTGTTGACCCAATTCAGGGTTTGAGTGTATAAAATGCCTTCTGTAATTTAGTGTCACTGAACAGAGTTATACATATCCCTTTTTTAATCACCACGACCCAAAAGCCAAATAACTTAGCCCAGAATTCAGCTTTCAAAAAGCAAAAATGAGAAGGCATCTACCTAACTCTTCATATTTAATAGGCGTTGTAGAAATAAAATAGTCAGATGCTACAAAAGTCATAGCTGACAGTCATGCTATTAGTATGAGAATATGATTTCTTAACCATAAAAATTTTTTTTTCTGATAGTAGATGTTAGGAATTTTTGTATAGTTTCATACGCAGTCATATTTCACAGTATGGAAATCATAGGCAAAAACTATACTTCTTTTTAAAGGTCAAGAAAACTTTTACAATTCCTAGTCTCAGTGGTGGGTTGGAATGGGAAAATACATAAACAGAAAAATGCAAGACACAAGCTTCTCAGTTTTGTAAAACAAGAATTTATAGGTATCCTATTTTCTGTTCTTGATGGTAAAATTTTTATTCTATGGCCAAAACTTCAATTCACAAGCTTGCTGCATAGAAAAATACTTTCATGGAATATTATTTCCATCTTGAAAGTCTTATTATTCCCCCCCCCCACCACCACACACATACAACTTTGTGGCCAGGAAGCAAAGATCAAGACTTTGTTAAGATAAAATGTATTTGGTAGCAAGCATCACATATTACTCTGGTAAGGTAACAGGGATGAAAATACTTTGGATGAAAAGTATTAAATTAAAACTGTAAAGATTTGCTGTTGTTTTAAACTTAGGTCTTCTACTATGAAGATTATGTTTTCTTGTAGTTTTTTTTTTTATCTCTAATGAGTTGGTAGGTTTAAATGCTATTCCCCCACTTTTGTCACTGTTAAATTTAAAAACTATGTTTAAATTTAATGATTAACACTGTGAATGAAATAGTACCTACGTACTCCTTCCTTATAAAGGATAGTCTTAGAATAAGATACTTCCTCCCTTACTTCTCACTCCATTTTCTAGTTCTTTATGATAGAACTGTAATTCTAGATCCAGATGATTATTACCTTTTACATCCTATAATTATATGTCAGTAATTACTTTTGACACTTCCATTCTATGACCATATAAACAATGATTTAGAACTGGTTTTGTGTCTCATTACCCATAATTTCTACTGTAACTTTTCTATTCTGGAGGCACTTATTTTTACCCGTAATTTTTCCTACAAAATTTCCAAACTGACTTATTTTGTTTCATCTCTTTAGATTACATCTTTCAGTAATTTCTTTTTTCAGAGAGGGTAGGTAGTACTTTTCCATACTCTGTGTGTGTGTGTGTGTGTGTGTGTGTGTGTGTGCGTGTGCACAGGTACTAGGATTTCTGTCGTCCTTGTACATGAATAATAACTTGAATGAGTATAAATTTCTCAGCTCCATTATCTTATGGTATTTAGAGTTACAGAGAAGAAGTCTGAGGCAAGCTTTATGTGCCTTAGACTTCTTTATAAAGAAAGCTTTATTTCTTTATAAGCAACACGATCCTTCTGCCTGGATGCTTGTAAGTTTTGTATCTTTGAGTGACTTGAGTACACCTTCTTTGCATCAGCCCCCTGCATCACAAGGATGATCCTCTCCGTTCAGCAGAGTTTGGGTAAACAGAATTTTCCTCATGTATTCTCTGCCGCACTGTGGCCTCTTCAGTGATGGCTGATCCTCTGCCTCTTTCAGTTCCTCCTTGGTCCTCAAATCTACCATTAGTCCTTGTGAGGCTCCTACCATCACCTTTGTGGCCTCAGCAGGATGACAACATGGGGAAGGCCAACTTCTTATTACTGCCTATTTCTCAATTCCCCACAATACAACTTTTTTCTGAACTAAAAATTTGAGGGTCATTAGAAGATATTAGAAAATAGAAAAATTTTCTTAAGCAGGATGCTGAGTACAGTATTCCATAGAGGCTAAGGGAAAAATCATAGAAAGGTGTCGGTGTTTCACTGGGATCCCTTCATGGCTTCACCCTGTTTGTAGGCCTTGCTTTTCTGCCTTGAGTCCTCCCTGCCTTCCCTACTCTTCTAGGAGTCCCATTCCTTTAATTCTTCACAGTGTACATGGACACCCTATTAAGAAGCATCTCATGCCCTAGCCCCAGCAGCAGTGGTTTTTAAATTGAGGTACAATTTGCATATAGTAAACCAATCCTAAGGGGACAGATGGATGAATTTTTACATGTGTATCCCATTTCCCCCAGAGCATTTTGGAAGACCCACTAGTTCACATCTACACATTTCCCAAAGCATGGCTTATGAGTCTGGCTAACACATGGAACGTAAGCACAGTAGACCCTGGCACGTTTTGGCTTCTGAGTCAAGCAAAATAGTCCAGGGTGTACTTTGCACCCTATGGGTGAGTCCGTCCTGAGGTCTCTATCAGCCTGAGATGAAGCTGTGTTTCCTCCATCTTCATGGGGACTTTTTTGTCTGTGAGTAACTCTTGGATTAACACACATTTACCCTTTCCAAGGATAGATAATAATTATAATAATTTGCAGAGAGAAAGAGAATCTTTTAAAATCTCTTAAAATTAAGTCAGAGAACTATTTTCCTAAAGGCAACATGGGCAGGATCTCCCTGCTCCTGGTGAAGATAGTGTTTCATATTGTTATTGAAAGCTGTCATCAGGACCTACTTTCACCCTTGTGCCTCCACATCATGCCTGCATATGCACATGGTGCCCAGCACTATGTCCTAGAACATCTGCTCTGGTCATGACCACTAGGTACCGGAAGAACATGCAGGGCCTCTTCCATTTTTCTTCATTTAAGTTCAGTTCACATTGCGGGCCTGGTTCCTCCCTCCCTCCCCATCCATCTCTCTAAATGTAACAAGGACAGTCGATGCCTTTCTTTCTCTCCTTGATATTGTTTGGATATGTTTGTCCCCTCACAGCTCATGTTGAAACTTAATCCCCACTGTGACTGTTGAGGGGGTGGGAAATCTTATTATGGTAACTGAAGGATGGGGCCTTGAAGAGGTGATTAGATCGTGAGGACCATGGCCTAGTGAATGGATAAATCATTGACTGTTTAATAGTGGTCACAGGCGTGGTTCTGATGGCTTTAGAAGAAGAGTGAATGAGGAGGCTACTCTCTCTCTCTTGCTCTACCATCTGCCATGTGAGATCCTGTGTCATTGCGTAGAGTTACCACCAAAAAGGTCTTCACCATGTGTGTTCCCTAAACTTTGGGCACCCCAGGCTCCAAATCATGATAAATAAATTCTGCTTTCTTATAAATCACCCAGTTTCAGGTATTCTGTCATAAGCAACAGAAACAGATAAATACACCCATTGTGCAGAGCAAGATCCAGGGGTACTGGGAACATTTTGCCAGAAGATTTCTGGGTGTTGCACCGTTTTCATTAATGCTACCAGCTACTTGTGAACTACAGATGTGCAGATTCAGCTCTTTGTTCAGTCTAGGAATATTGTCTTCTCAACTTTGAGTATTATCTCCCTTTCTGTGCTGGTTTTCCCTTCTGGAGTAGTGCTTTTTGCAGTGAACTTTTTGTCTTTGTGCTTTTGGCTGTCTGTCATTGACCCTAGCCTGATTTCTTTTCGGGGAATTGCACATCCCTCATTAGATGAAGTCTGGTGGGACTGTTTATCTGGGAGTCCTGCCCTCTCCTAGCTAAAGAATGTGAGTCCTTCCCTGGAATTTGAATTTTGAGCAGAGTGATAGAAAGTCTGACCATGACTGGAGTTCATTTTCTTCCATGATTGTGTCAGGCTGAGGTTTTTGAGCAGTCCCTGCTCCCCTGACCCAGTCATGCATCCTGCTTCTGTCCCAGCCTACATCTCTAGCCTTGCTTGGACGATACAGTGAGCTCCCCAGATCCTGCCAATAGCTTCCTCTTGGGCATAAGTTAACTGAAGCTGGTTTTTGGAAACTTAAGTAACCAAAGAAACAGCTGACACACTTACACATAGGCTGCCTCTCTCTGTAATCTGTCCTTCCTGTTTATTTTCAGATCTTTTCTTTCTTCCATTGAATTTGTCTTGCACTTCAATAATTTTTTTTTTTTTTTTTGGAAACCACCAAAACTTTTGAATGTTACTGTCATGTGATCATTACAATTTGGTCCTGACTTATTTCTTGTAGCTGCATCTTCAGTTTTTGCTCCTCTGTTCCACTCCATGCCCCAGCCACAAGAATTGGATTTTCTTCCTGATTCTGCCATTCTCACCCTAACCTTCCTGCCAGTGCACCTGGGCTATTTCCTCATCCTAAAATATTCTTTCCTTGCTTTTTACTCTGGTATACTTCTGCTTCCACAAAATTTTGCTCAAATACCATCTCCTCTTGGAAGCCTGTCCTGGTTCTCGACATGGTTCTGATGGCTTTAGAAGAAAACTCCATTTTTAATGCTCCTTTTATTGGAATCTCTTAGCACTTGGTCTTTTTTGATCCATCACTCAAATTAGAATTATTTTCAGCGTGTGTCTCTTTTCCAATAGACCATGAGCTCCTTGAAGATAAAGTCTGTGCTTTGCTTATCTCTGTGTTCAGTAACTTGTACAGTGCCTAACACTGTTTTTATGTCCCTGACAAATGTTTATTAGATGAATGAATGACTAAATGAATAGACAAAGGTTCCTTACAGAACACCCTTCCCTGCAGTAGAGGCAGACTCACTGGTTGGGAGTTCTTAGCCTGCTGCTGGGTCTGGCACATATAGAAAGAATTTAACTTGTATAGATGTGTGACTCTCCTTTGCAGGAATTAGGCAATGAGAGTGATATGTTGCCTTTTGTGTGATTGATGGCCCTAGACTCATGGCATCAAAATATTTGTTTTTCTTCTAACCTTGCCAAATATAAGAAACCATTGATTCACTTATCTATTCAAGAAATATTTGATGGGTGTCTGTAAAATGCAAAGTCACTACGGAAGACACAAAGATGAACCTGCACAGATACAGTTCTCAAGAGGGACCCAGTAGAGTAATGTGATGTCACAAATAACCACAAACAAAGCCCAAAACATTTGAACAGACCCTCAGAAAATAGCCTATCTTTCAATAAGAGGAGATGAGAAGGAGGCAATTTTAAAGTACTCATATATAAGAATAGCTTTTATTTATTTATTTTTCAAACAATGAAGTATATACTTTTAGTTTTACAAAGGGCCTATTTGTAGACTTTCAGTTCATAATTTGAATTGATCTTGAATTTCTCTTTGAGGTTGTTTACCTTGGAAGCTTTAAAAAAGTCTTTAAGGGACTCTGGGTATAAAAATGCTCCTAGAAAGTCTAAGATTTAGTTTTCTTGATATTTTTTTGCCAAATTTTTACAATGAAAGAAAATTTTATTCAAGCATTTTGAGTTTTTGTGTTCAGACCTTCCTCCAGTGGTTACCAGGTGGGAGAAAAGTCTGATCCTTGGAGAGATGGCAGCCATAAAGAAGATCACAGTGCACTCAGCATGGAGAAGTACCTGCAATCTCAACCAGCCACAGTCAGCTTTGAGCTGCATGTTAGAATCTTCTGTAATTGGTGAAGTTGTCAGGATTCAGTATGTACCACTCTTCTTAAAGTAATTAAGTGCATAAACAAAGACTAACACTTAATTACAAGGGTCCTTGTAGGAAACAAATATACCAGTACATTAGTTGTGGCAGAAGCGTGGGGCCTTCAGAAGATTCATACAGATGGACATTCTTACCCTTTCTGGGGAGGATTATCAGCAGTTTCTTAATCTGGCAGAACTGGGGACTCATATCAGAATGACTGTATTTCCTTTAGAGGTCATTATATGAACGTATGCCTAGTATATTGTCAGCATTCTCCTTGTGGACTGTGGGTTCAGTTTTTCTTAGCCAATTCTTTTATCATCTTCAAAATGTTCTGAGCTAAAGAATACCTCTACATATAGTTAAATATATATATCATGAGTGTAGAATCTACCTGTTCACTAGAATCAGTGCCAGAGTGGGAAAAACTAGATAAGTTGAGCTCTATTTGGATACAGAACAGGTTACAACATTGTTTTGGGATTTATAGACTTAAACTCAATGATTTGCATATGGATGTGTATTCTTTCACTTACTGTTCATCCATCCATCCTACAAAGTAGGTTAAAATAATTAATATTTATTGAATACCTGCTGCAAGTAAGGAATTGTACTGAATATTTTTCTGGCGAGTACAGATACTTATTCCAAAAAGTTCTGCCTTTAAATGTCTTTTGTTCTAGTTGAGAAATTCAGACATAAATACGCAAAAAGTTAAATAAAAATACAAGTGATGAGAACAGCTGAAAGTGGCAGTGAAATGTCTCCATACAGTGTTGTAGGTCCAGTGTGAGAGGAGTTGTGCCAAGAGGGACCCAGGGGAGCAGGTTTCTGCACATCACTGGGACCACCACAGGACTGCGGAAGGTTAGCAGGGTTTGCCTGGTCCTTAGAGGAGGAGGGAAGGTGTGGAAGGAAGATTCATAGCTTGAGTAAAAGCCCAAAGACCAGAAAGTACCCAGATAAGTTGAAGGTGCTGAGTAAGCCACTTGGGCTGCTGAACAGGGTTTGTAGAAGGGCTGGGGTGGGAGGTGAGAGTGGAAGATGCTTTGGGGCCAGACTGTAGAGATACAATTAGATTATTTGACAATCTCTTAAAGAGCACACAGGTCGAAAAAGTAAAAATGAGCTTTCCTTTTAAACCATATAATTATTAATTTTTATTTTAACCCTCAATAGTAGCTTGGTGTAATGGAAAAACTAATACATTGGTAATTAGAGGTCTTGGAGTTCACGGCTATCAGCTGGCCCATGGCAAATCCCATTCCCCCTGGGCCTTGTGTAAAATGCAAACGCAGGAAAGAATGGCCTCTCAGTTCCCATCGAGTCCTAAGATCTTGTTGCTTTTTTGTTCACTGTCAACTATACTGGGTGATATGGCTTCTTATCCCACAAGCGGATCATTTTTGGAAAAAGCAAATGATTCATATTGGAGAAATCAGAGTCACTGATTGCTGCTTTTATGTCATCACAAAAAAGTAGGAAGAAAAAAAAAAGAAAGAAAGACAGGAAGAAAGAAAGAGGAGCAGGTAAGTTGAGAGAAAATATAAACCCGCTTAATAAGCTTTCTCCCCGTTATTAGTAAATTCTGACAAAAGAGACCTTCTGTCCCCCCTAAATACCAATGGCTGGCAAAGAACAGTCAGAGAAATCATTTGGTTTAGCAAATGCTCCCTGTCTTAGAGCATATTTTGATGAGTGCTGGTCAAATTCCATCCATAGGAGCAAAGGCAGCTTTCCCAAGGGTCTTGAGAACAGAGAGTAGACAGGGGAGGTGTTAGGCAAGGCTGGGTGGGCTGCAGGTTCCAATGTGCTTTGCGGGAAAGGCACAGGAAAATGTGACAATGAACGTAACGAGTAGCCTACACCTTTCTTGGGTAGGAAAGTCATTATCTTCTCTTAAAAAACAAAACAAACAGAAAGTAAAGATATTTTAAGAATGGCCAACCTATTTCAAAAAGTCCTTCTAAATCATGGGGAAGTAGGAATTGAGTAAACGTGAAGGAATGTCTGTTGGAAAGACAAAAATATCAGCCATTTGATGGTTTAGGGTGAGTATATTACTTGAAGGTGTTTTTAAATGGAGGATTCTAACACAAATTTACAGTTGGAATGGCTAGGTGATTTGAAAGCATGGAATTAAATAAAGATGCTTCTACAAGTCAGATGACTATCATTTACTGAGGCTGCTTCCATTTTCTGTTGAAGAATGCACAGAATTGAGTGGTTTTCCATTATTTGTGGGTTTTGCAGCTGTTTTCTCCTCTTTTGTGTGGATAGAATTAATTTCTTCCACGTACACTCTAGGTGGACTTTATGGCACCCGTGACTCCTACTTCTGGATTGTTTCCAAGTGGACAGAGTACTTTACAAGATTAATTGTTTGCATCATTATATAATGAGTAGAATTCTGGCATCCTCCTTGAAAAAAGGCTATAATTATCATTAATAGTAATTTTTTTGTTTTGCAGAGTTTTGTCCAAACAATAATAAAAAAGCAATTAGAAATATAAAATCATGGAAACTCTCATAACAATAAGAGGTCATTAAACTTGGCAAGAATTGCTGTATTCAAAATTTTGGTCTCGTTCCTTGGTTTTTGGATTGCATTTTAAGAAAGCAGTGATTACATAAATTTTTATAAAATAAATGGTGTTTGGCTAAATCTTCACTTGTATTTCTTTGGGGAAAAGGTAAAACCTTGTGAACTGAAGAGAAGCAAACTTCTTAATTACTCTTTACTATTGTTTTGGATTCAACTCAACCACTAGAAATGGATTCAAATTTTGGGGGGCCTGAAGTTTCTACAATTTTGGAGGGCCTTCTTTAAATTATGAATTTAAAGTTAGTATAAAACTGAATGTTTATTTAAAATGAAAAAATCAAAACAATTCACAAATTTACAAAAGCAGACAAATTCCACAAACATCACAAAATGCAGAAACAACAATATCCTTTTAGACTAATCTATGACATGCTGCTAAAATATTCCTTTTCCCTACATTTTCCCGATTTATAATTTTATATACTAGGTGGTTTGAAGGGTTTTCCACAGTCTAGTTCTGCCTCCATCTGTTACAAACATTGTTCCTCTTCTTCTATCATTAAATGTCACAGAACTCATTCCTGTAACAATGAAACTTCTGTCCCTTACCTCTAAATCATGCTGCCAATTGAGTCTGGACAGTGTACAGTAGGAATATTCCTGGAAGCCGTCCTCATCCTGCAATGGCGAGCAATAACTATATAATTACAACTAGTTGGAAGTGACTACAACTATATAAGTAAGTACCTTCAGATCCAAATTAAATGTACCCTCAACTCATCTCCTTAACCAGGATCCAAAAAATGCCCACAGCCCCTGCAACTTGGCCTGACGCTATGGCAGGTGTGACAGAGGGGAAGTTGGAGTTAAAAGAGAGAAGTGTCACTTGATTGCAGTAAAAACATCTTCCTTCTACGAGTTACACAAAAACAAGTGTGAATGTACTGTTAGGGCTTCTCCCAGAGTCTTGGCAGTGTGGGATCCAAACCATGGTCAAGGCACCTCTGCTAATAATGTATACTCTTCCTAATGATATATATACACACATATATATATACACACACACATATGTATGTGTATACATATATACGTGTGTGTGTGTGTGTGTGTATATATATATATATATTTTTTTTTTTGCAAAAGTAATGTCAGATAATCTCCTTTTGTAAGGTCGTCTATGTCTCCCCACCCACTACCCATCAGCCACCTCAAGGTGTTTGGCTTACAGTCGTCATTTCTCTGCTTGGTTGCCTTCTCCAGATCCCGGCTTCATCCTGATGATTACCAGACTGGTTCCTCCCCTACCTGGACGACTCAGTCCAACGTCTTCCACTCCACCACGTTTACTGCATGTTTTCTCAGATCCGGGTGTCCTCTGGAGCTGCTCTGCTTCTGATTTTTGCTATCTGGCCATAATTTCCTACCTTCCCACTCTTAACCTTATCTTAGTCCCATGACCTCTGCTGTTTCACACTGTAGAAGATTCCACGCTCTTAAGACCTTTCGCTTCTCATTTCTAGCAGCTCTTCTGTGGCTCCAGTTTTCTACCAAGCAGCCTAGATTCTCTGGTCTATCACTCCGAACACTTTCAGGGCCTTGTCTCCTCCTCTTCAGCCTCTCGGTCCAATTCTCCTTCACAAGCTCAGGGATCAATCATTGCTCTACCCCCTGCCCCCACTGCCCTTACCTTCTGCAGAACTCCCTCATGCCCGTTGTGTCTATACACAAGCTCAGGTGTCATCACATTAATAACAAACCTTTATCTCAACTCTGCCTCCCTCTCTAGCCTCTGAAATATGGACTTTTCTCCTGCCACCCCAAGAACTTATTCTGGCTAAGATCAACATGACCTCTTCACTGACAAATCTCATGGCTATGTAATTTTTAAAATTATAAAATATATCAAGCATTTTGAAAAATACAGATAATAACAGGATACATCCTCATGTGCCCAGTAGCCAGATAAAAAAACCACTGTATTTGTTTAACGTATTTAAAGGTTTTTGTTTATTTATCTGTCAACAAAATGTTTATTTGGCAGTAAATGTATTGTTTTTTTTAGTTTATTTAGATATTATGAACTTGACATTTATTCTATATACAGTGCTATTTCATGTGTTTTAAAGATTTACACAAATGATAATGCACGGTATGTCAAAAGAAAGTTCCAGAATGATATATACAGTCCATTATTTTGTAACTTGCTTTTCTTAGTCAAATTAATGTTTTCAATATTTATTCATATCCATACAACTATATGCTATGTATGTTAACTTCCCTAAAAGTGATCTATTTTATTAAATAGTGCAATTTTATTTATCCTTTCCTCTAACAGACTTCCAGGTTGTTTCCAGTTGTTCAATATTTCAAACAATGCTTCAAACAATATTCTAGTACATGCCTCTTGTGCCAACATGGTAAAGTCATGTTTCGTAACAAGTCATGGAGTATTCCTGTCTGCACTTTACTAGATATCACCAACTCGTCTCATTTATGCAACTATTAGCACATGGGAGTTTCCATTTTCTCACATTCTTGCCAATACTTGGAATTCTAATACTTTATGTTTTCCCAGTATTATGGATATGAAATTGTACCTTATTTCAATTTACAGTTACCTCATTATTAGAGAGTTTAGGCATCAGTTTGTGATTTCCTGTTTGCATTCTTCGTATACTTTTCTAACCCCCAATATGATATTTGAAAGGTGGAGCCTTTAGGAGGTGACTGGATTGTAAGGACTATGCCTTTATGAATGGACTAATCTATTAATGAAATAATGCTTTAATGGGTTGTCAGGTAGTAGACGGGGGACTCTATAAGGAGAGCAAGCGAGCATGTAAGACGTTCTCCCCAGCCCACACTATGTGACGCCCTGTGTCACCACAGGACCCTGTAGTGGGTCACCACCAAGAAGAGGGCCTTTACCAAGTGCACCCCTCCATCTCCAGCCTCCCAAACTGTAAGAAGTACATTTCTTTTCTTTATAAATTACCCAGTTTTAGGTATTCTGTTATAAGGAACAGAAAGCTGACTAATACAGTGGGGTTTTTATATATTACGACTACTAATCTTTTATTCTTTTGGAGTATTGCTATGTCTTTCTAATTTTCTCTTTTTAATAATTGTATTTGTTATTGCCATATATACAGAGCAGAGGGAGGTTTTTAAAATCATGGCCTTACGAAGTTTTATTGTTTCAGGGTGTAAAAAAAATAAAAATAAAAATAAATTTAAAAAAAATAAAAAAATTCAAATTTGAATTTAAATTTAAAAATTAAAAAAATAATAAATATTCTGTTTTGCAATCTCAAAAAATAAATAAATAAATAAAATCATGGCCTTACAATGCCATCTTGGCTAGAAGTTCTGGATTTGTTTTCTATTTTATGTTTTTTAATGGCTTTCAAAATAATGCTTATTTACTGCATGAAATTTTAAAATTTGCAGAAAGTGTCGAAAAAACAAATTGCTCATCCCTGAGGCAATCACTGATAATGTTTTGGTATATTTTCATCTTGCCTATTTTATTTTTTAGTGCATTTTTTCTTCCCTTTCTTTAAGATACGTTTTTGCATTTTGGTTTTTGGCCTAACGAAATGGACATACTCTTTTTGTTATAATAAATTTCTATTTAAATACATTTCGTCAAGGAGAGAAAGCTTTTTCTTTTTTTGGAAGAAAGATGCATAGCAGGATACATGGTTCATCGCGGTTAGCTCATTTATTCTGTGCGAGCTAGTCCCGAGAGTTCAGACAACCTGGGCAGTCTGATCTTTCTCAGTTTGACTGTGTATAACTAAAACTCAAAAATGTTGCTTCAGAAAGTGTCATAGAGTGTGACTATCGCTTCCTGAAGTGCCCTCTTCCAGAAGTTCACTTAACTAAGGGAATCTGGCTGAACACAATTCCTTGTTAGAAAAACTCGCTCTAGTATCTGATACAATAAGGCAGCATTTTAAGCACTATACTTCCTTTCTGAGCCAGAGATTTATATTTCAGTGTAAAAATATGTAAAGATATAAACTAAGAAAAATTATGTTTTGTACCCCAAACATGTCTTATCTTCCTAAATATGAAAAATATCATCACCCTCTCCTTCCCCCAACCCCTTCCCCCCATCAGAATCAAGTATTGTTGAATTTATTTAGTTAAAATGGAATTTTTTTTTAAGACTAGATGATTCAAATAATATAAGATATCAGACTCAGTAAGGAAAGTAAGATATCACTCTGTTTGAAAGGTTGTCTCCAAGGCTCTGAATGAGTAGTCAGAGAAGGTGCCAGTAACATGAAAATCTTTCTTCAGTAGTGGGTCTTTTCTGTCAAGACATTTCATTAGCTCATCCCTGTGAGCAATTAGTATATAGGTCTTTTCTGTTGACACATTCTTCTCTTGTCCCAGAAATGTGAGTTTCAGGCATATGCCGAGCTGATTCTAGAGAGGTTTTCAAGTCCTCAGCTACTCAGTGCTTTTGGAACAAGGTTTTGTTGTTTGTGTTTGTTGTATTATTTTTATTTTTATTTTTTAAAATTATAGCCAAAACAAAGAACTTGAAAACAGAACTAGGATATGAAGTTGTTAAAGCAGTTGTCCTGGTTTGCCTTATTTGTAAATTATTCATAAATATTCTATCCCAGCAGTTATTTGTCTATTGTGTTTTGGACTTCGGTGCTACTTTTCTTTTCACATGACTCTGTGTTAGAATTCCCCAGTAAATATTGCTGACTCAAGAGAGAATATCTTAGAAAGAATATCCAGATGTTGAGTTATTCTGTCCATCTTCTCTCATCTATTGATGGTCATCCTTACCATTTCTCACTGATATTCTAAATGGAAGTGTTGTAGAGAAACTGTTCTTTTTGCCTTTTCAGATGCAGTGATTGAATTTCCAGGCGGCAAGGCTCAGTCTGCTTTGGAACTCACTTTTCAGTGCAAATCTGTGGTCACACACAGGACCTTTTGTAACTCTTTTCTGGAGTTCCCTCTCCCCCCTTCTAAATCCCCTTTGGACTTTTTGTTAATATATGCTATTCATTTACCCCAGGAAAATTCAGCTCTGGAGCCTGGTGACAGATCTGATTCTGTGTAATTGATGATGAGTATAAATTTCAGTTGCCTCTGTACTTTGTAGCCAGGGCAGGGATGTAAGGTCATATCGGTGAGACCCAGACTCTAAGACTGTGGGCCTTTTGTGTTTTCTTAAGGCTTCAGGAAGTTTGAGCAGTTTATTTAGTGTAGCACAGTTAAGACAAAGTTAGATTGGTTTTTCTAAAACGAAGACATTCATGTGTCTACTTCTTGCTGAACCACTGAACCGTCCCTGGTTCTGATAATGTTGTCAGGCCCTATGCAGAGGTGAGAAACTGTACCTCTAAGCTTATGACATTTTAACTAGGCATGGCTCAATTAACCTCTGACCTTTCTCAAGTTCATCAGGAAATAGACTTTAGTACTCATTGCTTAATGGTAGGTTTGTGGTTAAAATTACACATTACCGAAATTAAGTCTAGTAACGGGAAATGTGTGAGAACTAATCCATAGAAACAAAAACAAACCTTTGACTTACCTACAATTTTATTGGACTTTCCCTCTTGACTCTATTTCCCTTTAAGTCAATAAAAAACTAGGACTGCTTATTAAAACTTGTAGAAGGCTTTGTTGTCAGTCATTATGTGGCCTTCTAGTCCATTTCTTCAGGGGACTGTTCCAAGTCTAAATGATCATGGGAAGCCTTTCCCATGAATTCTTAGGGTAATCATGGCTGATGTAGTTTACTCTGATTGGAACTTTGTCATGTAACGATTGTTACCTGTATGGTATTCAAAAGCCCACAGTTGGGTCCACAAACATATTGAGCAGATCGAGTTTGGATGTGGAAGTTTACCTCCGTCAAAGGCATATTCTCAATGGTAGATACAGAACAAATGCTGAAACAAAAGCAAACAAAAATACAACTTTCATGATTGAGGAGAGAAAGGAAGATGTGCTACTTCCTACAAGAGTCTTGGGTGGGACCTACGGGACGTGTTTCTGTCCATGCTCTGCAACTGACGGAGGACCGAGCACCACTCATTTTATTTATTTATTTATTTACTTTTAAACTTTATTTATTTATTAATATATATTTTTTTACATTCTATGATGTTGTTGCAGAGCTGTTGGGGGGGGTGGAGAGGAGAAGGGAGAAGGAAATAGGGTGGGAGATGGAGGAAGGATGAGGGGTGAAGTTGAGGCCTGTGGCACCCCCCTCATTCCTGAAGGGGATACCAGGGGGCTTCCAGTGGTGGCTCGGTCATTGCTGGGCTGCATGCAGATGTCAGCAGGGTGTGGCTGAAGCCCTCACCCATCACTGCCCCAGCTCAGGAGCCTGGAGAGTTTCTTGCGGTGGCACAGTGGTTGTCACTGGGCTGGTTGTGGGTGTCGCGGGGCATGGCCAAAGCCCTCGGCCCCTCACTGCCTCAGCTCAGGAGCCCATCAGCGCCATTAACTTTATGTCCTTGCTTTTTAGTTTCTGGGTGGAAATAATGGAGCATGCATAGCTTCTGTATTTCCCAGAATGTTTTGATAGTAAGTAAAACCATTGTTTTTTAAAAAGCACTTCATAAACATAAAGAAGTTAAAAGGTACGGCGGTTAATATCCTAGGCTATGGAGTTAGACAGATTTGGGTTTCAGTACTGTCTGATAGGATTTCTCCCATTTACTAGCTGTATGCTCTTGGGCAAGTTGCTTTACTTTTCTTCACCTCAGCTGTGATCGGTAGAAGATGGTGAATCAGACTGTCTGACACCTGCACACACAGCTGAAGCGAAGGTGAAGTCAGACGTGTGCGCCAAGCATTCAGAACAGTATTTGAGATGCAGTAAATAACACACACTGTTCGCTAATTTATGTGGACAATACGGATGATTGCACTGTCAGTACGGAGGAGAGTATTGCTCAGATTGTCTGAGCACTGTGAGGACCCCCTTGTCTGGAGACTGCAGCAGGGTCTGTATTATCTCCTTCAGCTGATTAGCTGAGTGACCCCTTTCTTTAACCAGGTCTGCCTGTGACTGAGCAGAAAATGGAAAAGGAACTCTTCCTCCCTTCTCCAGCTCCTTAGGTCCACAGGCCTGGGTGTTTCTCTCCAGGCAGCTGAACTCCACCACTGAGCAAAACATACTCAACAGCAGCAAGACCAGCTCGATGCTGCCGCAAGCTGTCACTAGACTCCCTTTGACCCACAGCACTTTCTTCCTCCTTCTGACAATCCACCTCCCCTCCCCCAGGGGCCAGCACCTATCCAGGTCACATTCCTGGCACATGCTCACTCTCAGCTGGTTGTCAACTAAGGTGTTGGCTGATAACAAAGCTATGAACTGATAAGACTTAATACCTTCAAGTGGTATTTTAAAAAGCCAGGAAGCCTTCAAGAGCTAAAGAAATAGTGGAGTAAAGACAAGCATTAACTCTGTGTGTGTGTGTGTGTTTGTGTGCATGTGCGTGTGCATGTGTGTTGGGGAGATATTGCTAATTTGGAGCCAGGAGACTTGACTCTCATTAGAATAAGCCCTACAGAGGCTATCTGTGCCACCGAGGTCACCATAAAATAGCTTCTTCTGTCTAAAACTGAATCTGATCCCACTTAGGAACTAATTGAAGTCATGATTTTTCTACTTTAGATTTAATTCATTTCACTCTTAGCCTAGGAACCCTCAGAGACAAGCATAATAAAAATACAATTAATTAAAATGTTAAATGATTTATGTGCCACATTCCCTATGATTGAATAAGAGAGCACTCACCCCATCGTCAGGAATATAATAGTCACAAAGAGTAAAATAAAAAATAAACTAACTCTTTTAAGAATCAACTGCTTGCCAAGTATTTCAAGTTGAAGATGCCCAAGTTAAGAGAATGGTAAATACAAGAGAGCAAAGAGTTTACAGTACTTCCTTAACTGGAATTTCATCTCTCGCTCTCTCACTGCACACATGACAAATTGGACCAGAATGGAAAACTGCCTGCTACAAGCTAAGCCATGCTCAAGAGATCCGAAATCCAATAGTGTTACCGTACAAGTTGGGGGAAAATAAAATCCTCCAGGGAACTCTCTTGTAAAAGATTTGCAGATATTCAATTAATTTTGAATCAGGATAATTGCTACTGAATATTGGGCAGGGTTTGTTGATTACAGTATGGCCACAGATAACTGTGGATACAGCCTCATGTGTATGTACTATATTGCCTTTTAAATATTTACTCTTATAATGATTTTGAGGTTGCGAATGATATTAGTTTTTGAAGACTTTATCTTTTTTTTTTTTTTGTCTTTTTTGTGACCGGCACTCAGCCAATGAGTGCACCGGACATTCCTATATAGGATCCGAACCCGCGGCGGGAGCGTCACTGCGCTCCCAGTGCCGCACTCTCCTGAGTGCACCACGGGGCCGGCCGTATCTTTTAAAAATAGTTTTAAGTTTACAGCAAAATTGAGAGGAAGGTACAGAGATTTCCCGTATACACCCTGCCCTGACACATGTACAGCTTTCCCCATTATCAACATCCCCCACCAGAGTGGTACATAGGTTAAAACTGATGAACTTACCTTGACACATCATTATCACCCAAAGTCCATAGTTTATGTTAGGGTTCACTCTTGGTGTTGTACATTCTATGGGCTTGGACAAACGTATGATGGCATCCATCATTATAGCATCGTACAAAGTATTTCCACTGCCCTGAAAATTCTCTGTGCTCTGCCTGTCCATCCCTATTGCCCTGCATTCCCTACCCCTAGCAACCACTACCCTTTATGGTCTTCATAATTTTGCTGTTTCCAGAATATCATATAGTTGAAATCATACAGTAGGCAGCTTTTCATATTGCTTTCTTTCACCTGGCAATATGCTTTTAAGTTTCCTCCATGTCTTTTCATGAATCAAGAGTTCATTCATTTTTAGTGTTGAGTAATATTCCATTGTCTGGAATATACATATGGATAACTTATTTATCCATTCGCCTGCTGAACATCATCTTGGTTGCTTCCAAGTTTTGATAATCAGAAGTAAAGCTGCTATCAACATCTGTGTGCAGGCTTTTGCATGGACATACATTTTCAGCTCCTTTAGGTAAGTATCAAGAAGTGTGATTGCTGGATTGTATGTTAAGGTTATGTTTAGTTTTGTAGGAAACTGCCAAACTCTCTTCCCATGTGGCTGCAACATTTTGCATTCCCACCAGCAATGAATGAGAGTTCCTGTTGCTCCACATCCTCGTCAGCGTTTGCTGTTGTCAGTGCTCTGGATTTTGGCCATTTTAATAGATGTGCAGTGGTATTTCAATGTTTTAATTTGCATTTCCCAAAGAATAGCATTTTGAGTTATATTTTGAATGATGAAAGAAAGGTGACCCTTGTGTCCTTTATTACTGTGGAAGAATGCTTTCTGTATCTCTCATGACTTTCTTTCTTTTTTTTTTTTTGTCTTTTTCGTGACCGGTACTCAGCCAGTGAGCACACCGGCCATTCCTATATAGGATCCGAACATGCGGCGGGAGCGTCGCTGCGCTCCCAGCGCCGCACTCTCCTGAGTGCACCACGGGGTCGGCCCTCTCATGACTTTCTGAAGGTTTTCCCAAGCCCACTGGAAGCAGCAGAGGTGAGTTAGGAGAAGCTATGGGAGGATGACATCGCTGGCCACTTCCAAACACACAGCAAGGTTTAGTCATCCGTTTGGCAAATACATATTGAGATCCTATCATGTGTGTGGTACTTGACCAGGCATTATGGGCACAAGGTGTGCAAAAAAGGCACGTGGTCTCTGCTCTCATAGGCAGATGCTGAGTGGGAGAGGTCCTTGGAGCTACACCTGCAGGGAAAGACACCTGGGCATGGAGGTCCAGGAAGCCTTCCTCGGGGAGATAACAGTTGGGCTGAGATCTTAAAAGCATTCGTGAGAAGCGTCCAGGGAGTCTAGACATTGTGCAACACAAGGGCTAGTCCTGCACAGCTAAGAGTTCTGTGTATTACATGACTTCTTGTAGGTGAAAACCCTTTTCTCTTCTATGAGCCTCCATTTTACATGTGAATACAAAGTCTGTTTTGTACCATTTAATATACATTGATTTTTTTTCAGGAATACAACTACTGTATAAATCAAGGGAAAAGGGAGTTTTGTTTGTATCTTGAACTGAACTGACAGCCGTTCATCATCTATGAATGTCATTTCACTAATGGCAATGCTCTCAGGTATTTCAATTACTCCTCCTGGTATCACCATGCCTTGGTGGCTGTCACTTTCATGGTGACTTTCTGACCACCTGATTAAATGAGAAATCTATTTGCGTACTAAAATACGTATTATTGTAAATGATTTTTCTCTTGCCATTTTAAGCATATAGTTAAGAAATCATATGGGTTAATTTATGTGTACAGGAAGGTTATATTATCTGTTATTTCATTTCAGGGTAATAAGGAGTGTGCTGTAAAGTATTTGTAGCAAAAAGAGGGTATTGAGTCTGATTGAATTCAGAACCACTGATCTAAATCAGCTTATTTGTTACTTCCTCGAGGAAGCCTTCGTCAACACCTCCCACCCAGATCCCACCTCTGTTGTCGGGGTAGATGCTCTTTGTGTTTCCATGGAATCTTCTGTGTATTTCCTTTATGGTTATTACTTGTTTTATTACATATCTTCTTTGGTAGATTATGTGCTCCTTGAGCACAAGGACTATGTATTTCTTGTTCACCATGTGATCCACAATCCTAAAGCAATTTCTGATATATAATAGGAATTTAATAAATATTTGTTGAGTACATGAATGATTGAATAGCCACCGTGAATAGGCTTTTCTTTCTTTCTTTTTTTTCTTCCTTAGATTTCCTGATTTCTCATTTTTCCCTGTTTTGGCTATGAATCTGTGTTCCTATTGATTACTTATTCCTTTTCAGGTTCACGTGGTTTGAACTCAATCTTGTGTTTCTAGTGTCAGAAGTCCTCCAGGAATTGCCTTCTGGTGGACTTCCACCTGGCTTCAGTCCTCCAACATCCCCTTTATTCTATTTAGACCCACCTCGATCAGATTCCTTTATAGCTGTAGTTAATAGTTTTTCATTCGACTTCCCTTTATACTTTTTTTTAAAAAAATATATTGCTCTGGAATTGTTTTGAACTTCTAACCCTGTAATGCTCCATCCTAGTGTTAGATATAAAAACGTATTTTGGGGAGAGAGTTCTTGGTGTGGCTTCTTCCTACAGAATTAACCTTTATTTACCTGGACTGGGATCACAAGTCTGACAAAGAAGACTATGTAAATCTTTGTTCTGTCACAGTTTAATGGGCTTCAGTGAATGCAGGAGTCATGACATCACTGCATGGGACCCTGGAAATGCACCTGGCAGCTCTGGTCCTTCTCTGGAGGCTCATGACTCATAAGAAGTGTCCTCCTGGGTTACTGATGGAAGATTCTTCGTCTGTCCTGGGAGAGAAAGACAGAAGACGTTTGTGTGGGGAGATTTGATTTCTTATCCTTTGGCTTGAAGTCAGATGTGAATGCAGATATATTACATGAAAGGGGTAGTGCTGTGAAAAATTATTATCCATTAATACCTGGACCTATTTTTTGTTTCCAAAATTAGACTTGTAGATTCTGGGGCCAGAAGAATGAGACAGAGGACTGGTAAGTTTTGATGGGCCAGCATGGGTCCTGTCAGGGAGGAGATGGGGCAGACCTGCGTGGGGTCCCTGTCGGTTGGTAGGAGGAATCAGGGGACCTGTGAGAGCTGAAGGAAGAGTGACAAAAGGAAGGAGAGCAAAAGAAGAGAGACAGAAGGGACACCTAAACCACATGTTTCCTCTTTTAGAATGTATGCTTGAACAAACCCTGTGTTAAGACTACATGGTCTTTCCTGGGTAAGTGCGTGTAAGAATGAAAAATTCTTACATGTTTGCAGAAAGGGAGGACAAGGAAATTCATCTTTGTTTTAAGTTACTTTTCCTGATCCAGGTGGGGTGCGGGGGGCCTGCAGGTGGTAAGGCAGAGTGATCCTGATTTACAGGGATGTTTCGGTTTGCACAATAGTCAAAAAAATCTTCTCAATAAAAAGTAAATTTTTAATTGCTTTAGGAGATGTTGCTATTCAAAGAAATGTGGTGAGTTGGCTTTTGATAAAGCACACAGTCTTTTGTCGTTGTGTTTCAGTGCTAAGTGAATAATCATTTTACTGCATCTGCTCCATAAATCTTGACTGCCTGGTATCCGGTTTGCTGAGCGCACCTGCCTCGACCCCTGCAGAGCGCTGTGAACCTGCCAGGCGCGGTTAGCCCAAGTTCTAGTTCAGCAGCTCAGAGTAATCTGAACAGCTCTCGAGTTTCTCACACAGTCTGAGGTAAACTGCTGCCTGACCGAACAGGCAAGTGCAGTTGGCGGAATAAAAATTTGCCCTTCTAAATCTGTCTGAACACACACTTGTACAATGGCTGATCAAGGCACTGTGTGTTAACTATCTCGTCCAGCACTGACAATTTACATAACCTCTTCAGGAAGATTCTCCTGGTGAACCTTTTATTTTTGCAGTTCATACTAGGACAGTACCAGGAAGTATTGTCTGTGTTTGCAAAATACAGCTACATGCTTGCATCTCTTCATGTTTATTTATATGGATGCTCTCAGCACCAGGGTAGCAGCGGGTCTGGCAGAAGGAGGGGACTTTTCTGCTGAAGACGCACCAGAGATGCTGTAACTTGAAAGATTCCTGTCATTTCTTTCTTTGACTCAACCTAACCAAGAAAGAAGGTTTTTAGGAAAACAATAACTTGAAGAGCAAGGATAAAGTTAATTAAAGCCAGGAAATGGAGATGAATTTTAAAATCTTCTTGGCAGTTATTCTGTATTCATACTTGTAATTATTTCCCCTCCTCTCCATCCTTTCCTTCCTTCTGATAAAGGTGGTGCCATGGGGGCAGAGTCAGGAACAAGGTTTAGTATGATGATTCTGAATTCTTATCCTTAAAGTCACTTTGCCATCAGGTTTCCTTGGGCACTGAATTCAAATCACTTCTGTCCGAAAAGTTTGGGGTTTTTTTGTTCCCTTTTTTTTTTCTCCATTGCTCCTTTACTCTTCCAGTTATATTTAAATCTGGAAATCTTCCTCTTAAAGGAGGCTGCGATGAATAGTGGGAAGGCTTCCGCACTGAGAAAATCCTGAGCTCACCAAACCACTCAGGAACCATTCCCAGGCGAGCGAACAATGGTTCGGCGTTCATTACAACGTGACGTGCAAGCAATCGTGACCATTTTCAGGGAAAACGACAATTCTCAATTTCATGGACGCACATGTAATCGTGACTACTTTCAGGGACTTAACAGTGATCAATTACCCCCACTCCCTGATTAATTAAGAGCTTAATCTTCCCTCCTGAATAATGTGAACAATAGTCCACTGTTCCAAGCTCCTATTATGTTTCCTCAGGACAAAGACTTAAGTGACAGGTAACGGAAGGCTCAGGTCTGTCGCTCTAGATTTCTTGCCTCTCCAGCCAAATACAGTAGGCACAGATCAGTGTTAAGATTCTCGCATTTGCTGTAAGCTAGGATAATGCCCGTCTCCACAAAGCCAACGTTTAACACATTTTTTTTTTTGTCTCAGAATAATCACTCGTTTTTATATCTTTGCAAATAGTGAATAAGGCAGTCTGCTGGGAAAGAAGAAACATCTCAAATACCAAATTTCTTGGTGCATAGGCTAATGCTTCATTTCCCTGCTGCCTTCCAAAAAAGTAGCTTTTTATTTCCTATGCTCTTCCTCATGTTGAGCCGATGGGTGGGGGAGGTGACAGCTTTGTTCTTCTTTGTATTGCCACTTCCAGACTCTCCCTTTCTCCCTTCTTCTTTTCCAGGATGCCCGGATCTGAGCACCACGTCAGCCCGGCCACCCACTGCCCACCCCTGTTGTAGCTACGGCCGTGGCCGCTCCCCGGCTCACTGCTGGTCTTTCCAACTCCACTATTGCCCCAGATCCTGGTGATTTAAATATCCATGTGTGTGACCTGGTCTCTCACTTTCTTGATCTCTTCTCCAAAGATCTCCTTCTAGACACCACCTCATTCCCTCATTCCACAGCCACACCCTCCAATAATTATGAATTCCATGACCCCCATCTCAAACATCCTGGTCGCCAGCTGCAGCCTCCTTTCCTTGCTGTTCACTTCCTTTATGCTACCCTGTCCTACACCACCCGATAGCTCGTTTAATCCCATGGCCCTTCCACGGTCCTGGGTCCCTCTCATGTCCTCTTCCCCTCCACAGCTTACATTCCAGCTTCATCATTACAATCATTCTTTTGAATCACCCCCCTCCGTTCCTTTTTCCAGCTCTCCTCATTAGATATATCTTGCAAAACCTGAACACTAAAGTCCAATTTCCACCTACTTTGTGTCTGTACCACTAGCTAAAAGTGTCCAGAGAAAAACCACATGCCCAGGCTGACTGGTCTAGCTCTAATTCATGAGCATGAGCCTCCAGTGGGTCTTGAGCACCTGTGACAACCAGGCTCTAATTCTCTGTTTCATTTGGTCCTCCTGGCCCGTGCCTGTGGCTCTTCCTCCTCACCTCCCTCTCACACCTTCATCACTCACCTGATGCTTATAGGCAGTGCCTTCTGTGTCCGCCCATGGTAGAAGGGGATAGCCAGCTCTCTGGGGTGTCTTTTAGAAGGCCACTAATCCCATTCATGACTGAATCACCTCCCAAAGGCCCTACTTCCTGATACAGTCACATTTGTAATTAGGTTTTGGCATATGAATTTTGAAGGACACAGTATTCAGGCCATAGCTCTACTCCTTTGTTTACAATCTAGAAAAATCTCCCTTCCATGTGCAGGGCTGAGGCCCCAATCTCTGGCATATGTGTAACACCCTGCGTGGCTGGTGCTGTCTCTCTCGCCTCTTGCTACTTCACTGTAATGTACTGCACGTGACACCTTTCAGTCCCTAAGTGTATGCTCCAGTCTCTAGCCTTCTGTGCTTGTCCTTGTGTGACTCCCTTCATTGGAATGACTTGCTTCACCCTTGTCTACAAGCGACTTCCTGCTCATACCTCAGGGTCAATCTAGTGGGTTGCCTCCAGGAAGAAGTTCTCATTAATACCCTGGATGGAGCTAACCACTCTCTCCTTCGGGCCCTTGTGGTACCTTATACACATTCTTCTATGACAATGTGTACAGTGATTTATTTGAGTCCTTATTTAAGTGTATTACCCTTCTCTAGGGCAGGGACCAGTCCTGGCTCATTCCAGAATCATCAGGGTCTAGCAGAGTGTCCTGAACATAGTAAATGCTCAGTGCATGTTTACTGAAGGAAAAATGAGTGAATCAATTAGCAGGGTGTTTACCATTACCTAGGTCTTGGGCCTAATTACTGCTTGGAGAGAGATAGTAAATGTAGCAATTTTTAAAAAGTGAATAGTAAACAAACAAAATAACATAATAGCAACTTAAATGACATTTTAAAATTAGGTACTTAACTGATTTTACCCTGAAGAATTAGTGATGCATGTGAGTGTAAGTCATCACTTTTCTGCTCTCGTGTTCAAAGTAGAACTTCCAAACCAAATGACACTCACCCCTTTTAAAAGTTTGTAGAAATACTAAATATATAGAGTGCTTAATCAGGAGCATTCAGTAACCATTGAAAACAGTGCCAACAATTCCAATAGCAGTGTTTTGCACCACATTAATAAATGAACAAAAAGCAAGAAACCATCATTTAGACATTGGAATGTGCAGATCAACTTGGTTGAAAGAATCGGTTTCATCATTTCAGGCAGTGACTGTGACCCAGGAGGGTATTGCCAGTCTTACTGTGCTTAACGTTCTGTACCTTGCTCTGCTATAAGACTGTGTTTCAGTCGTGTTACCAGATGCTTGTTCTCTGTTTCATGTTGTGTCGTAGCTGTACTGGAAAGATGAGTGTTGAAGACTCAGTAGTTCATAGCAGACAGTGGACTTGTGTTAAATACGGAGAATGCTTTTCTCTCTAAACTGTAATAAAGCCACTTTAGATTATACTTATTCTGGTATTACCTTATTTGCTTCATCGACCATAGATACTTACACATATGCTCAAGTCTTATAAAAATGGAATCTAGCAGCAGCTATAAATAATTAAACTTATCCTAGCTGGGACTTGCCGGTATAAAGATGTTACAAATTCAAAGCCATAACAGGGATGGCAGAACAGGTGATTTATCATTGCTAAGCCTAATAACTACCAGCTTCTGGATCTGTGTTTCTACTTATCTGGCTTGTTGCTGAGTCCTGGGGTCATTCGTGACCACAGAACCCCATGGAAGGGGACAGAGAGACACAAGAGACCAGAGAAACGATTGTGGTGCTTTCTCATAACTGGACCTGTGCATGCGTACATCACAGTGAGACTTTTCATAGCTAAATCCAATTTATATTTCAGTAAGGTCCCACATAATCTGAGTAAGTGTGTCAGTTCAGCATTAATATTAGAATGTGCCGTGATTACACCAGCAGGGAAAAGTGGGCCTCTCTTTGAGGAATGTGGCTTCTGCTTGCAGCAGCAGATATACCTCTTATTTTTCCCACTTTAAAGATGTAACCATTCATCATGAGTTGAATTCGCTTCAACATGGGAGCATGGTTGTTACCAGATCGGTCTCAAACTATTCACTTCTGTGACAGTGCTTAATTATGATCTCAGCTCAGGACAAACTTTGTGATGAAGTCTTTTTCTATTCTCATCAGTTTGATTACTGATTTTACATGAGAATTCACGTAAGGTACTATTCATAAAAGTAAAGATTAAATGAATAACAATTGCCTTGAAAATCAAATCATTACCAGAGAAAGAGTGTGTGTTTGCTTCTTTCTGCAGTTTGACAAGGGTCCTTTGATGTGTCGTGTGGCAGGGCTAAAGCTGAGCTAAGCTGCTGGTGTTGCTGTCATCAGCTGGAAGCCAACTTTAAAATGACTAAAAGCATCAGTGGAGATGTGTTCATGGTAGGAATCCCAAGTCACACATAAAGCTGGTTGGTGTTAAAGGAAGATGTCATGGGTGACCACAAGGCCAGAGGGGCTCTGGAAGGTAGATATTTAAAAGGCAGGCATTGTGGCAAATTACATACACTGTAAACATGTAAATGGAGCAGAAACTGCTTGTGGGGAAGAATTTGATCAAAAGAATGAGAGGAAAGGGGTGAGTGAGAAGAAGAGGGCATTGGAACAGGCTTACGAGGAAAGGGAAGGCTGACAATTTAAGACAAGTTTAAAATACTACATCTCAATTTTGATGGGAGCCAAACTGTATAATGGCCACCAGGCACTGTCTGTGGTTGAGTGTGAAATTCCAGCTGAAAAATTCCACTGTTGCAAGAAGCCCCCGTGTCTTCCAACGAGAGGCCTGCTGCTGCAGACCTGGAATACCACTGACGAATGAGGACTCTCAAGGGGCCTGTTATCAGAGCACCGCTTACACCCTATGGACACACCGGGGCCTGCTGGATGCCTAGTCCATCCAGGACAGCTGCTGGCTCCATTCTCTTCTTCGAAAATCTCCCGAGGTGGAGACTGTGAAATATCATATCTCTTTCCAGCGGCTGAGCTCTCTGTGAGTAATTTTTTCCTGTTCCCATTGACAATTGTTCCCACTTTTTTTATTCCCCTGTGAGAGAGGGAGCTATTCATCATCAGTGTCTTAAGAAAAACACTCTTATATTTGACATTATTAAAAAGTCATTATATGACCATATCTGACCAATTTCATTCCCTTTGCCTTTTTCCCTAAAATTAAGAAAATCAATATTAAATAAAATGCGTAGTGTGTGGTAGGGAGATAACATTTAAATGCATTTGTGCACCTGTTTACCAATTTCACAGCCATTTATTGAAGGTCTACTGTGTGTAATTATAGCTGTTAACGAGAACATCCCAATTTGGAGTCAGTTACTGGTTACTAGTGTGTTTTTACACAAATTACTTAATGGCTCTGGGTCTTCCCAAGTTGTAAACTGTTGGTAACAATGCTTAAGTAATCATTATGAGTAGTAAGTGTTTTGAACATGCAAAATGTCAACTACATATTATATGCTTAATATGTTTTAAATTTTAAATCAGGAGCTATGTCAGATGCAGAGGTTCAGAGAAAAATGATTTGGACCCTGCCGTCCAGGAGCATGTTGTCTTCCTGGGGATGGGCACGAGGCCAGGAGGTGAGGAAGCCTCGAGAGAGAACAGACCAGGGCTTGGGCTTGCTCGGGACCGGTCAGAAAAGGCTCCCCTGGGCAAGGCCTGTTTGGAATGGCAGAGGAAGGTGGAATGAAATCCCTAATGGTGCAGAGTTGCCACAGCAGCAGGAGACATCCACCCAAAGTCCCATCTGTGAAGGGGCCAGGCAGACTGTGGGCAATTGTGACCAAACCTTCCTGGGAAGCCAGGCAATTCTCTGTTGGCCAGCCAAGGAGAGAGCACGGAGACAGACCAGTTCTCTTCCCCAGCGCCGCTCCCCAGCCTGGCCTCAGAAGGAGGCAGCAGGAAGCAAGGTCTGTGTCTGGGGGCTTTCAGCCCAGGGGGTGGGCCCTCGGCCTCTGGAAGGTGCCCCTGCAGGGCTGTGCTGGGGACCTCAGTCAAGGCCATGGGAAGGATTATGTGGAAGTGAACTCCTGGTTGGCTGAATGGTCACTGTTCTGAGATTCATGTAGATTGGCCAGAGGCCCATCTTGGTGGAAGGAGCCGAACTTGGCTCTCAGCCTCTCTGTTTCCATCCTCGTCCCCGGCAGTTTTTCAGGGAGGCTCGTCAGTCCATCAGTCCATGCGACAACTCTGATTCCCATTAAGGCGAGTTTCATGTGGATGTCGACAGAGAAGAACTCCCTGTGAGACCAGAACCAGATACAACAGGGGAAAGCCTCAGAATAGCAGCCCCTAACTGGGTAGAAAAAACAACCAAGGCCCTCAGAGAATCACTCCCCTGGCCATGTTCCCTGTCCAAGGGCCACGGCAGGTCATTCGAGTAAATAAGGACAATGCTGGGCAGCTCCCCATGCTTGGCCCAGTACCCTGGGGCTCGTCAGCTCGTGCGTGACATTCAGCACCGACGGTCAGTTTGAATGGGTCCATGCCACTCTGGCTCCTAATCTGTTTTGGAGAAGGAAGTGTAGTTTATATCATTTCTGTAGTGTGCTGTTTTCTCTGTGCTCTCATGCTACCATGACTCACCTTGCTGGAAACCGGTATACTGTTGTGGGTTGCGCACAAATGTTACTTTGAATAACATTTTGAATGGTGAGGTGGGAGGAAGTTTGCCAGGCCTTGGGAGTGGTTTCACATCCACCAGCACCAGGTGACAGCCTTCAAATGGGAAAGGCTTGCTCACCTCACCACCAAGCTTCAGCCCAGCGAAATGTCAGCTTCCTCACTAAGCCTTCACACTCCTCTGGTCACTGTAACAATAAAATAATAATCGCTGCTCTTTACTGAGAACTTACTGGAAGCCCTGTGTATGCATTATCTTCAATGCCTAGCAGACTCGAAAGGTAGGAATTACAACCATCGTTTTGTCGATGAGGAAACTAAGGCTCAGAGAGCAGAGGTGACTTTTTTTTTTTTAATTAGCATAATTGACTTGTTTGAGTTTGCAAAAGTTTGGAGAAAAGATCTGAACATAGGTCTGTCTTAGTGTCTACAGCTCTTGTGTTTCCCACTATACTAATGCTCTATGTAGTTTTAAAAGTTTGAGCTCTGTATATATGTTACAGCCTTTGTTTTCTCAGAATTGAAATTCTCAAGAGGTATTTGGGCCATGTGGGTGACTGTCCTCGAGGATCTTATTTAAGAAGGGCTCCCAGCCATCTCCTATAGCTCACCTCACCCAAATCTTTAATTTTCTTCTTACTATCTTGCATGGTCCTAAAATCTAATCAGAGATGATTTCCATCCTCTTTAACTGCACATTTCCCTGAGGTAGTGTCAGATCCTGCTATCTGTTTTTCTTATTGAATGTGCAGACTTTGGATGAAGCTACTCTCTCCTACTACATATTTGCCTTTCCCAGACTTTGCCGCTAAAGTAGAATTTCAAAATAATCCCTCAACATTATTGTCGCCTGAAGGAGCAGAGCCGTGGTGGGAACAATGTAACTCCTACTAAAGTCAGTACCTCTAAGTTAAGGCCTGCATACCATTAAAATGCGGAGAAGTTGCTAGAACTCCTCCACTCCTGCAGAGTTTGTTGCCTTTCTGGGACTGGGTGACAATATTTGTTCCCCCTGCTGTCGCTTTGCACTTCCCTGAATCTCTTTGGATGGCATTTCGTGATTTCTTCCTGCAGCGGTGATGGAAATATGTCAGAGATGTCAAAGGCAATGGCTCTCGTGGCAGAGGCAGCCGGGAATAAAGCAGCTCCAAGTGAAGGTTGGTGGTCCCCCGCCGTGCCACGCTCACCATGGGACGATTTGCCTGGATAGTGTTTAGGTCGGAATAAAAAAAATTTTTTTTTTTTAATCAGGTAACTATTTTAGATTGAAGCCAGATACTTTTGTTATAGATCAAACCTGGTAACTTATAACTCTTTAGGAGAAAATAGAATAACATTCTCTGTTGGTCTAATACTTAGCAGAAGGGCCCCTCTTATCCAAACTAACCTCTCCAAACACCCATTGCACAAGTACATTTGTCCAATGCAGTTCCTCCAAATTAATATGATAGATTAAATAACCTTACCAAAGGCAGCAATGCAGAAGTTAATAAGCATATGCTTTTGGGGATTTCCATCATTGTGTGAAATGTATACTATTTCTTATGTATTCCAGTGAGTGGCTTACGTGGCTTGTGGGTGACTTAAGGTTATAGTCAAAACCATAATGTTGTTATTGGCATTGATTTTAGTTTCACATTTCTAGTGCTTCCCACCACTTGGTTTCCTTACTTCTAAAAAAGGAAAAGAAAGAAAAGAAACTAAATTGAAATTATTCACACAAAAATCCCATGTAGACTTTGAATATTTTAAATTTTGTATGAGTAAAATGCCTGTCTTACTCCTGACAGCCAAGATTGTTAAAGATCTGTTTACATTTATAAACACTAAGATGCACAAATAAATTATTTTATTGTACTTTTAGCTAAAAGTCTTGGATGTTTCCAAACGTACTAAATTCATGAGGATGAAAATGACCTTAGGCCCTGTATCTCCTCATTTACACGTGAGAAAAGGGAGGCCCCGGTGGACCAAGTTGCCTGAGATCAGATAGCTACGTAGCACTGGAGCTCCAGTGGCGCAATCGGTTAGCGCGCGGTACTTATACAGATAGCTACCTAGCAGATAAGCCAGAACTAGAACTCAGGTCTCTGCCTCACAAATGAGCCCTCTCTCCACAAACTGCTAACTATATTTAGGCTCGTGATCATTTTGGGTGAATCGATGCTTGCTTTCCTCTCTTAATTTGTTTTCATTGTTGTAATTTTTAAGTTCAAGAATATCTTCAACTGTTAGCCCATTTAATCTTCCTCATAGGTCTCTGTTCCTCGAAGGCAGCAGGAGATTGCCAGTGCCAGGTCCCATGCAAACCAGAGGATTTGTGGTTTTGCAGACCCACTGGGCTCCGTGCACCAGTGGGAGCCTGAGGAAGACACTGGGTGTGTTCTAATTTGACTTCTGGAAGTCTTCTAGAAGACCATCCAGCAGTTTTTCAGGACCCTGCTACTGCAGCAGGACACACTGAGCAAGACATTGACACGAAGAAAGGGAAGATGAGATCAGGAAAACCATGGTGGCATCCGACAAGTCAAAGTAATCCAAGGAACATTTGTTTATTGTTGTTCTCAAGAAGCTTGTGATTTCTTGGGGAGAAATTAGTCACATACATACCAAGTATCGTAAAGTCATTAGAAGTTGTCTAAGGGGGAGGAAAGTTTCGAGTTGTCTCCCTCCCAGATCCCTTCCTTGGATTTAGGAGACACTAATTAATTGGTCACATTCCAACACTCTGATTAGCTATTTACAAGTAGACAAGGTCACCATGCTTTAAAAAGTCAAAGACCCGTTTGTCACACTCTCTTAGTTGGAGGTCACCACTCTCACTCCTCCTCTCAATTCTTGAGTGTGGGCTTGGGTGTCTGGGAATGTGGTTTGCAGCTGTGGTCTGTCACTTTCAAGACTGGGATTTGGAAAAGAAAGGAAAGACCCTCCTTGGAACTTGAGCCTGAGCTGGGTACTCCAACTTGGGTTCATAGAGAGGCCCAGCCTTAGATGTGGGTTCCAAGCCCAGATAGCAATAACAGAGCACTTCAGTCTTCCCAATGGCTAGATTTTCATGGGAGAGTTCTTCTTTGGAAATTTTACCATAAAAATTGACAGGGCAGAATCCCAGCATTTGTTACCCTTGGCTCTAATATCCACCCTCACCGTCACCCCTAGTGCCAGCTGTTATTAAGAAAATGGTAGTAGTGCTGAAACAGCTTAAAGGCAGTTAGTTTGAGAACCATCACATGTAGCAGATGCGATTCTGGAAAAAGCGTCTTCAGCATTAACTAAAGGCATATTGGTATACACAAGGAAAGACAGGATAAAGACATCAGAAAGTGTCTGGAGTAACTTCTCTTGGACAGAGGGACCATGTGCTCTTCTAGACGGCTCTACCAATGCAGGAATGAATTACGGGTATCTGGTGGTGAATGGATGTGACCGGGTGGGGAAGAAATGCCCTTAGGCCCGATGAACTGCAGATGTATGTCACAGAAAAAGATCCCCGAGACAGGCAGCAACCAGATTTAGAATGAATTTAAGTAAAGAGTGTTTACTGTGGGAAAGCAGGATGCAGGACTAACAGCAATAAGGAGAGAACACAGTATCTTTGAAAGGGTTGAGGGATTTGTGATGTCCTGCCTGGCACTCCAGCACCCCTGGTGCCACTAAAGGCTTTCTCTCAATTAGACCCCTTGAACTGATGGAAGACAAGGTAAGTTTGACAACTGACATCTTTGTGCTTCTTCATTGGGCCTGCTTTGGGGACATGCAATGTGTTAAAGCAGGTCCCTAAGTGAAGCAGGGAATTCTTAAAACAACATTTGCAGGCCAGTGAAGGAAAGGTCCTTTCCCCATAACATGGTTCAACATATTCTCCATGATGAACTTGAAAGAACTCAAGCTGACATCATATGTGAAAATCAGGGTGAAAAACATTCTATTGCTACAATGAAACGTGGAAGCTCTGTACAACATGCAGTTGCATTTTTATCTATACCTGTATCCATGCAAAAGCCTGTAATGGAATGTGCAAGGATAACATCCTTGAGTATTCTTGCTGTTTTTTTTTAAAAACAGCTTTGTGGTTGATTTATTTATTTGGTGGGTGGAGTAAGGGGTTAGAGGGAAGAATGATGAGAAAAGGGGAAGGCAGGGCCATCTTAACAATTCCCTGCTACAAAATGATGATGGATGGTGATTGATCTAACCTGGTCATTAGGTGTGTGAAATAACATGGCCGAGATAAACTTAAGTAAACTGCTTCCTATTTTAATTACATTAGACACTTGGATATTCTGTTTTTATAAAAAAATCTCATCTACTCTTTAACAGTAGCTTAAATCTTATCTTCTCAACAAAACCTTTTCTTTGTACTGCAACCAGAAAATTTTTAGTTCTTTTTACATTTTTGACCATATTATTCACTTGAAACGAATCATACGGAGCTCCATTGCACATAATTATTTCCATGTGTACATGTCTCATTCCTCACAACAGACATTTCTCTTACAGAGGGAGAAACCATGGTGCAAAATGGTTTTCCTCAAGTGCTTTCTACACTGGGTTCGGTGTGGCAGAAGCTTAATGAGCATTTGATGGGAGCCTGATATTTGGAAAGTTTGGCTCACTTTCAAGGCTATGCAATTTAATGATTCTGCCAGAAAATGAAATCTTTAGATTCCCATGATGTATTTTATCATCCTGACTTCATCCATTTTAATAGGAAATTGACTTATTGCCCAATTTCTTATTTTCTTTCTCTAATATGGAGAATAGTAAATGGACGCATGCAAATGTTTTGAAGAATAATGAATAAAGTTTGTCAATCAAATGTGAAGATGTATCTCTAAATTAAGGTAATATTAATGGAGATTGATAAAATATACCAGCTGGTCATGATGTGGAAGTGATGAAGTTAAAAGTTGCACTTTTAAGTTTGTTATATGAATAAATATTTTTGAAAACCAAATGCCAAATTTTTAGTGACTAAATGGAAGATTATTTGGATAAAAGACATGGGATTTTGTGGGTAATTTTGAAGTAGAAGAGAAATTTTTAAAAATTCTGAGATTTTATGATAGGATTCTCTAAGACTATATAACCTTCTTAGTCTCTTGAACTCTAGATAGTGTAGGTACTAACTTTGCTTACAAATTTAACTAATCAATTTTTGATTAGATAAACATGTGCATGGTTAAAAAAATTCAATGAGACGAACTCTTTCTTCCATTCCTGTCTCCTAATTCCCTGTTTCCTCTCCTCAGGGAAAACTACGAGATTTCTTGAGATATTTCTAGAGATATTCTCTGTAGATACAAACATATTTCTAAATGTGCCTTTCACTTTTATAACACGAAAGTATTGACCAAAGGATTCTACTTTGCTTTTTTTCACTTATCAATATATCTGGAGATTGTTCCATGTATACATGTCGATCTACCTCATTCTTTTGAACACCGAAGAGTCTGCGTTATGGAGGGAACACAACCGGTCAGGCAGATAACTTCTCAGTTTAGCAATTTCAAGGTTGTTATATAATAAAATTCACTTTTAGCAGACTTGTCTTTTTCAGAACATTTCTGGGCTTCTAATGTGCCATGTGAATTATTGCTGGAAATTTAGGGCTGCATTCTCTGGAGCTGCATTTACATTCAAGGTCTACAATATAATATTCACAATTATATTCCCCAGGCCCTTCACCTTGCTTCAGTTTAGACTGGTTATAATTCACCTTGAACTTTTTCTTGAAACTCTGCTGTTTCCTGGATTTCTTGTCTTTGTTATCCTGGACAATATTCTCCAGTAGCAATGTACACAAGAGTTATCAGAAGTTTAATGTTTTGAGTACTTGAATATCTGAATATATGTTTATTCTCTCTTTTCACAATTGAATTGATACTTTGACTGGTTATAGGCATCTGGGTTAAAACAAGTATTCTCCATAATATTTTAGGCTTTATTCTGGCACTCTAACATTTTTATTATTTCTATTGAGAATTCTGATTTTTTTCTTTGAATGTAACCTGTTTAGGTATCTCCATCTTTAGTTTTCTGACCTATTATTATAACCTGTGCCTTATTTCTTTTGTTGTGCCAGATATTTGTTAAGCCTTTTACATGTGGAGACTTGTGTCCTCTGGTTCTGGAAATTTTCTTGTATTATTTCTTTGATAATTTCATTCTATCTCTTTTCTCTGTTTAGTCTTTCTGGAACTCATATTTCTGGTGTATTGGGTCTCCTGAATTGGTCCTTTATTTCCTTATTTTTTTCTCATATTTTTCATTTCCTTTTGTAGAATGTAAGTTCTATAAGGGCAGAAATGTCTATCTGTTTTGTTCACTTTGTATTTTCACTATCTGAAACAGTGCCTGGAACATACATATTTATTTATTGAGTATTTTCTCTCTGTTCTTTATATAGTATATTTCTTCAACTTTACCTTCCAGTTATCTTTTGGATTTTTAAAACGTCTTGTATATTTTTACTTTTCAAGAATTATTTCTTTTTTTCTGATTTTTCTTTTAGTATGACACCTTGTTCCTGCTTTATTGATGCAATATTATGCTCTGTATTTCTTCTTTAAGCTCCTGCATTATTTTGATTTCATTTGGCTTAATGTTTCTTTGTTTCTTTCGGTCTCTTCCTCATGCCAAGTTTTTTCTTGATATCTTCTGTGGACTTGGATGGAGATTACCAACTGGAGAACATCACTTTGGGGTAACTGGTGGGGAGCTGAATGTTTTGTTGGAGGAATTCCACAAATCAGAACATGGAGGTCTTTTCAATTTCTGCAGAAAATTGCGGGCAACCAGACTGCTGTCTTTCCCAGGAGGCCAAAGATCTGATCATGCCATGAGCATGTTTTGAATGAATACCCCTGTTTATAATCCCATGATTCACTTCTGCTTTTGGGTAAGGCTGGGGCTTCCAAATCCTAAGATCCTCTCATTTAACTTTTCCAGGAGGAAAAGAAACCCCAACACACTGCATTTTCCTGCCTGGATGTGGTGGGGTGAATTGGGCAGACACTTGGACATTATTTTTCTGGGCAGAGGGTGGAGAATGGGTCTTAACACTGCTCTGCTCTGCTTTTGCTGCCAATTCCTGAGCCCATCTGGGGTTCTGGTGAACAAGATTGCTCTTTTCTAAATAGTACTTCTAAGTGCATGTCTGCTAGGTATGGTTTCTGCTGCTGTCCAAAGACATTTTGCTCAGGCAGGTTCCAGTACTCCATCTAAACTTTGTTGAAATTTCATATCCATTGATGTCCCCTCTCCTGCCTAATTTTAAGTATTGCCTTTTTCATTCTTTTATTTTTATTTTAGTATAATTTAGAGAAGGTGAGGACATAAGCTCCCTGTCTATGCACCATCTTTACCTTACAGAAAGCCCAACTCTGTCTTTTGAACTTGAAATCAGAATGTTTAAGAACACTCATCTGATTTTGATGGCTGTAAAGAATGCTTTGTTTCCCCTTGATATGGGGAACGTACGGGGAATGCCAACACTTTCTTAGACCTCACAGATAAACACGGTTTAATATTCATTTAAAAATTGATCTGCAATCTAGCTGAGAAAACTAATACAGAATATTTCCTAACAGCTGGTTTCCAGAGGGCTGAAGTGGCAGGACAAGCAGGGGACGATGTCAGAGTCAGGCACTACCTGTTTGGGTGAGGACATCTCATTCTTATCTACAAAAACAAGTATTTAACAGGCAAGAACATTCTGAAATAAATAACAAACTTTTAACAATGATGAATTCTATTATATTTATTTTATCCTTCTCTGGCAATAAAAATATTACAAATATAAGAAATCTTGAAAACTACAGACAAGTAGATAATAAAATAAAACCCAAACACAATCTCACTACCCAGAGAAAACTACTGACAATATTTTTGTATAGTTCCTTTAGTAGATAATTTAACTTACATAGTTAAAATAGCATAGAATATAGAGTGTATAGTTTTGTATGCCGCTTTTTAAAATCATACAAAATTATATGCTAAGGGTTTTACATGTCGTTCATTTTCACACTGTTTGGCAACTAACCTCTTTGAATAACTATCTTTATACAGTTGTGCTATTATTCCTATAGGAATATTTTCCTTTATGGTTTTTAGCTTAGAGGCTACAAAGTATTTCTCTTAAATTTTTTCTAGTAGTCCTATGATTTTGTGTTTTACATTCACATCTTTAATTTATTTGGTATTTTATGGATAAGAAACTAACTTTGTTTTTTGAAAAAAATGTGTTGGTCCATGGTCCCAACCCCAGTTATTATGTAATTAATGTTATCTTTTCCCACTTATTTTAAATGAGGATGTCATCATATGAAAATTTCAAAATTACCTGTTTTTGAACTTTCTATGCTATTTCAAGTAGCTATAATTCTATTCTTAAACCAGTACCACACTGTCTTAATTATTGTAGTTTTTTTGTATGTGTTTTATAAATCCTCCTCATATTTTTCTAAAGTGTTTTGGCTAATTATTTTTCTAGATGAATTTTATAATCCCTTAATCAAGTAAAATCAAACCAACCATACAAAATTAACAACACTATTTAGGGAATTTTGATCAGTGTTATTGGAATTTTATTTTGACTGTATCACCTATTGACTCTTTGACTTCAGGCTAATGAAGTAGCATTCTGAGCCTCAGTTTCTTTGTCTGTAAAATGAAGATAATAAAAGGATAACAACATCTATCTAGCCTGCTCTTATCAAGGAGTCTGGAGATCAAACATGCGTGTGCTTTCAGAACTATAAACTGCTATGTGCCTGCAGGTATCATTTTACATGTAATTTAGTATGTAGACTTTGGAGAAAAGAGATACACTTAAAATATGAATCTTCTTGTGTGGAACCTGATATCCTTTCCATATTTTGGCTTAATTTCAGATCTTTCGATAAAGTTTGAACCTTCTTTTCATGTAGGTCTTGTACACATTTTTGGTATTTGCACCAAAGGTCTTTGCACACTGGATTTTGAAAGTGAAGTTTGAACCTTGTTGCTGTGTCTCTGAATTTGTTACGTGTCTTCGAACCTGGAACTACGTGGAGAGGCAGCAGGATGTGCATTCTACAGGCATTTGTGGGTGGAGGGAATCCTGCCTTTACTGTGGGAGCAATGTTTGATATGACAAGCTTTTGAAATGCTCCCGTGGTTGGAATTTCAAACTATCCTGCAGCTCCCTGAATGGGAGGTCCAGAGCAGACTTCAGGAGGACCAGCTTACCACTTGCTGAGCATCCTGTGCAGTGAGAACAGGGTGGTTAAGAGGGCTTTAACCCATAGACTCTTCTAGAACCTCAGAATTATTCTGAAAAGCATCCTTTCATTCTGGCAGAGTTTTGGTGAACATAAAAAGGAATAGCATGGTAAATTACCTTTGGAGATATACATGGCACTTAGCTCTTGCCCACATAGGCAAGGTGTTAAAACAGAGAAAAACATATTAGTAACAAAATGAAAATGCCACTGTAGCTTTATTCAAGATAACTGACTTGGAAGCTGTGATCTGAAAATAGATTGTTAGTATCATATTCAAAGGAAACAACATGCCCTTAAGTAAAAGTTTTATATATTGAGAAGTAAAAAATATTTTGTAAGAGCAGCATGCAAAGTTAAGGTACTTAAACTAGCTGCCTTAGTCATTTTAGAAATAGTTTGGCAAACCATTTGGGTCTGCTGGTTTCAATTGATCTGAAAAATCAGAAGATATTTTTTCCTGGAATATCGTGGGGACGTGGAACAGAATACTTCATGATTCCTGGAATCAGAACATTGAAAGCGCAGAGACTTTTTGTTAGTTTGAGAATATTGGGACATTATTACCTTTCCCTGAGGATGATGAGCTAATAGAAAGGGAACTAGACAACTGGTCAAAAGACTTAGCTTCTGGTCAGGGCCGTGTCACTGACTGATATGTGACCTTAGTTGGGGTAACTGACCTCTGTGAGCCTCAGTTTCTCCATCTGTGCATGATAATAGTGACAGAATAGCAATATTGATATAGTCTACCTGCATAAAATTGTATGAAGGTCTGAGAACTGTAAAATCTTATGCAAATGCAGGTCTAATTTAAATTTAGTTGGATACATAAAATTTGTCGCATTTATTTATCAGAGAAGAAGTCTATATAGTATAGGTGGGCTGAACTTGACGTCTTACTCATTTACTAAATACTGTTCAACCTTGAATAAATCACTCCACCTCTCTGTGCCTCAGATTCCTTATCAATACAGTGAGGAAGGTGACAATGAATACTTCATGGAGTAATTATGAGACTCAAATGAATGTGAGCACTTAGGACACTGTAAGCACAGAGTAAGCACTAACAACTTGAAACTTACTATAACTATGCATAATTACAAAATAAAGATCATAATTTCAAATTAGCAAAGTGAAATTCGTATTTGCACTCTCTGAAACTGATATCTCACATGAATCACCAAATGAAAACGTTTTCTGAATCTGGTATTGAATGAATGACCACTTAAAAATTGACAAGGTTGTTTGGACGGTAAGAGGAGATCAGATCAGTTCAGGCTTAAGAACAAGACTCTTGTGATTGTCCTGAGGCTCTATCATGCGCTCGTCTCCTCGGCTACTGCCTTGCGCGCTTCCTCTGCTTTAGAGCCCACGTGTCTTGCCCACGGTGCTGCTACCCTCTCACTGTCTTCTCTCTCCCCGACTCGCTCTAATCTAGCTTCCAGCCCCAACACTGCACTGAACCAGCATCTAATATACCGACAACCTCGATGTGGTTAAATCCAGAGGGCACCTTCCAATCATCTTAGGTGATCATCGATCAGCATTTAACACAGTCGACATGCCCCTCTTCTTGGAACAGTCTTCCCTCTGCTTCTTTGATGTTATTTCCTCCCTTCTCCCTCCCTCCCTCTTCTGACTCCTTTTTTCCTTTTCAGATTTCCCTGGCTGCCGTTTGCCATGATTTCTTCTCTATCCTGCCTTCAATCATGGTGGTCAAATTCTCTTTTCACACCATAGTCTCTATCTCTGGGTGACTTCATCTAAACCAGGGTTAGCCAACTTTTTTGTAAATAGTTAGACAGTCAATATTTAAACTGTGTAAGCCATAGGGTCTCTGTTGCCAGTATTCGACTCTGCCATTGTAGCAAGAAAACAGCTATAGATGACAGGTAAATAAATGGTCTTGGCTGTGTTCCAATAAAACTTTATTTACAAAAACAGGTGATGGGCTGGATTGGGCCTGTGGGCCATCATGGGCTGACCCTTGGTCTAAACCCAGGGCTTCAGTTAGCACCTATATGTGGACAGCACTCCAGACTGGTAAGTCCCGCTGCTGACTGGATGTCTCCCAAGGCCTGCCTCTCCAGAGACCCACTTGCAGCTGTCGTATAGCCAGGCCACCCGCGTCTGCTCTCCGTCCGTTGTTCCTGTCTCAGTGAACAGCACTGGCAAGTGGATAGTCAGGAGCCATCCTTGTTATGGGGGGTGGTATAAGGATTGAAGTTCAGTCCTCACAGACTCTGCAGCCAGCTGCATGGATTCAAATCTAGACTCTTCCATCTACTACTTCCAGGACTTGGACAAATTAATAATGTTTTGTGCCTCAGTGCCTTCACTGTAAGGTGGGGATACTAATAAGTGAATAATACACACACTTTACTTAGAACTGTGTTTGCCACTGGTAGGTGCTTTGTTACCATGTGCTTTATTATGGCTATTATTATTATTACTATTTCTTTCACTTTCATTCATAACCAGTCAATCAAGGAGTCTTACAATTTGAGTTCTTAAATAGTTCTTGAATCTGTACATTTAGTTCTAAATTTTCTGCTAACACCGTGGGCTGAAGTAAGATCACCTCTTGCCTGGTTTACTGCGGGAAGCTCCTAACTGTTCTCCTTCTGATTCCTTTTGCTCTCTTCCAAACCATTCTCCACAGTGCTCCCAGAGGAATCTTCCAGAAATGCAAATGTGCGTATATCACCTATCTTCTTAAAACTGTCCAGTGATTTTCCATTGCTCTCGGGATAAACCCACCATCTACAGCCCCAACCTGCTCCGGCCCTTGCCAGTCTCTCCAGCCTCATCTACCCCCCTGCCACGCCCCCCATATCACTCTTGCTCCCACTACCCCTGACTTCTGCTTCCAGGCGCTCTGGTCTTTCATTGCTTCAAGGGTCCATGCTCCTTTGCACCTTGGGGGTTTTGCACGTGCTTTCCCCGTCTGCCCCGTCGGCTTCACTTGGTTAATGCCTCCTCCTGCACATTCTCATGTGCGTGTAAGACCTTGCACGGGTCTTCATTTCACTGTTACATAATTCATTATGTTTATTGTTTAAAACATCTCTAGTGCTAGAATGATGCTCTCTGAGTCCAGATCTGTGGGGGTCTTAGTCATTATCGTTTCCTCTCTGTCTAGCACTGTGCTTTTGCTCAGTAAATATTTATGGAATGAATGAACTAAATATTTGATGCCAATAATTTGCCAAAAATCTCAGTGACTCAACTGTGTGCTGACATTTGTACAGGGTTTTATACTTTTTAAAATGCTTTCACATATATCTGCTGACAGCAACCCAGGGAATTAGGTGTGGCAACCCTGATTATTTTGACTCTGTTGCTGAAGAAATCTAAGTTCACGTAATTAATAAACAAGGGGACATGGGTCTTGTCATGCCTACTTTGCTGGTCTCCTCCCCACACAGTTCTGGTGTTTTCTTTGGTGTCAGGACAAAGTGTGGCCAAGAACATGTCTGGCTGTTATGAATGAGGAGCCACTGTTGGACTGAGACTAGCTGAGATCCAACTTTGTGATCTGAGAAATGAAACTTATTGGAAGAAGTATCTCCACTGTCCACAGGAGCAGAGGGTGAAGGTAAACTAGGGCCTGAGCTGAGAAGAAAGGGATGTGCTAGTGCATTGAGACTTCAGTGGAGAACCAAATTAGGGAAACAGTCCGTCCATTCAGCCAACAGTGACCAAGTACCAGCTATATGTGGCACTCAGTATTTAGTGCTGTGGGATCCAAAGGTCATAGGATCTGGTCTCTGTCCTCAAGAAACTTGAAAAATATAAGGCAAAGCACGTGAGAATACATCGGACAATGCAAGTATTTCATATGTCAAATGAGTTACAGGATATCACATGCTTTTAATATTTTGCAAAATGTAAACTTTAGCAAAGCTCGAACAATAGGAAAGAGGTGGACAGGTGGAAGAGACAGATTTGTTCATTAAAATGATTTCTTGGGCATCTACCACATTTCAAGCCCTCATCTAGGCACTGGGGTTGCCGCAGTGAATAAGACAGGTGCTGTCCCTGTTTTTATGGAAATGTGAGGACAGAGAAATAGCAAGTTATGTTGCAGGGACAGTGAAATGAATCCATTGCCCAGAACTGTGCTATCCAGTATAGTAACAACTAGCCACATGTGGCTACTTAAATTTAAATCCATTAAAGTGTAATAAGTTAAAACAGCAAAAAACCTAATTTGTTCCTCAGTGACATCAGCCGCATTTCAAGTGCTCAATAGCCGTCTATGACCAGTGGCTACCACATTGAACAGTGCAGATACAGAACATTTCCGTCGTCACAGAGAGTTCTGTTGGACAGTGCTGGCCTGGAATGTAACATTTAGGTTGAAAGTTGTCTTCAGGGTGAATAACCTGGTGTAGTTGATAGACTGGATTTAGGGGGAGAGACGTTTGACCTAGAGAGAGGGGCCTTAACCAGGGCAGTGGCTGTAGGAGTGGAGGTGGATCTTTCCGTAAGCCGGAGAGACAGAAGCAAGTGTGACAACAGCAGCCAGTAGTGACTCTGAGCTTCTATTCTGAGTGACCAGAGGTTGAAGTCACCTTAAACAGGCATTGAGCAGTTCTAGGGGCCCTATGATGAGAACAGTTTTGGCAGAATTCTGTTTAAAAATAAGTGAAGAGACGTGCAGCTTAGTGTTGGCTTTGAGTGGGGTTCAAGAGATTTCTGTGCTGCTTCTACGCCAAATTGCTTGGCCTCCCATGGGAGCTGGGCGAGGAGCTGGGACCAGTGTAGAATCCAGTGAGCACGGGAACAAAACCTCTGCTACTGCATCAGGCGGGTTCAGAAGGGTCCGCCCAGCTGCTTAACAAGCCGTCCGGGTGAATCCGGGGGAGAAATCAACGGGGAGCCCAGATATCTGGCTTCCAGATTTGGATCTCTAGGCTTCGCTTTTGAATTTGTGAAATGAGTGCGACTGGACATAGACCTAAAGATGTCTGTGACTGTGTATTTCTGTGAATTGTTGAGGGGATGTAGATTTCAGTGACAGTTTGGGTAGGCGGTGTAAAAATTGCCACACTCCGAAAAATGTTCAAACCTTTGATTTTGTGATATCACTTCTGAGAATGAATCTGAGGAAGTAATATTTAAAACATGTACCTCTGTCATCTCCAAGCTCGTCGCAGCAATCACAAAGGAAATTTTCAGAGAACCGTTTTCAGTGGCAAAAGGTAAGAAAATGGCTAAATAAACCTGGTGCTTTTACGGGAAGAATATTAAACAAACGCAAATAAATAAATAAATAAAAACAAGTGAAAGAGCAGGTGTCCATGCCTAGCAGACAGTGGAAGACAAGAGACTGGAGAGACAGACAGAGAGCGAGCAGTGAGCGCAGCTATTTTGTCGGGGATAATTGGGTCCTTATGAGTTCATCAGCCAAAGAGTTAGACAGGACTGGCCATGTCATCTTTAGCCTAACTTGCCTGATTTTCTAGCTCAATTGGTGTTAAAAATGTAGGATTTGAAGATCTGAGCTTGAAAAGAAATTGAGCCTGAGTATTCAAACCTAAAAATAAGAATTAAAAAAATATTTTGTGTGTGTTTTTATTAACATTATATGTGGTAGTAGGTGCCTAGAACTGTCCTTGGCCCTGAGAAGTTGACCCATACAGCATGGTGTTCTTCCTTCTTTAGCGTGGGTGCCGATAACACCAAATTCCTGATGAATACCTTACAATCCAGCAGCACCCTGCCGTTGTACATGTCCAGGTGAGCTGTAGCAAGCTGTGTGACACTGTGCTCTGGTTCCTGAGGGAGTGACAGCAGCTCCCTGCCAACCAGCAGAGCACCGGGGCACAGATCCAACTCTGGGCCGTCTCCCCAGTGCTGGGGCCTGGCTCTCAGCGTGATTCCACATCTGTGAAATGAGAAGGTTGAACGGGCTGATTTCTATGGTCTCTTCCTATCTAGATGCTGTGATCTCAGAACTCAGGCCCAGGAAGGATCTTACATGCACTTTTAGATTGTCACCTATCAGATTTGGGTCAGAGATTGAGAAGTCAGCTATGCCTATGTAACTTGAAATGCTTCTGATAAAGAAAAAAAAAAAATCACGTATTCATCCAGACACATTATCCAGTAAACATTGAATAATGGCAGAATTGATGGGGAATAAGAATTGGCTGGTTTGACCTTGCCAAGCCATTGTAGTGGCCTCTGTTCATGGCACTCTTCATCTGAAAACTGACAAGTCCTTTTGGAAGTGCTGTAATACATTCAGAACCTCTGATGCAGCAACTGACTAGGTTGGCCTGGTTGACACCGTGGTGAACGACGGCGTATGCAGGAGTAGAACAATTGTCAGCAGTAATCAGGGCACTGAAGAAACGACCAGAGAGGCAACTCTAGCTTGGGATGTCACCCTCCCACAGATGGTCTGGAATTTTTATCCTAAAACCCAGGAATCCAAATTATGAGTGGGGGTGTGGTGAGAAAAAGTGCATTTTGATGAAAATCCAATTAAAGCAACAATTAATTGGGCACTTACTACTCACAAAGCACTGTGCTTGATGATTTAAGGAGACGAGGATGAATCGAATAGGCTCCGTGCCCTGAAGGAATTTATAATACAAGGGGGAGGGGTGGGTGGTTAGGAGCAAAATAAACAACAAAGGGATGAGTCAATGCTTTGGAAAGAAGATGAAATCAAGATGAGCGCAGGTAACCCAGAGGATATTCGAGTTAGGTGTGACCAACTATGACCAAAGAAACCGGAAAGAACCAGAAAAGGAACAGTCTGAAGGACATTGCCACCACCCCTTCAACCTCCCACCCCCAATAATGCTTGCTGCCCAAAAAGAAATTGAAAAACTTTGGTAAATGGTGACTTTCTTTAGTAAATCATATTTAAATGAGGCAGCTGTATTTTTGTGCTTCATGCTTAGCCAAATCCTATTTAATTAACCTACTTAGACTTGTTGATTGAGGTTAATTAGACCTTAGGATTGATGTTAATTGCCATTGTAAACTGCCAATGTTATAGGCAGTACATTTTGGATTTGGTAAAAGAAAATTGAGGTAGAGGTCTGTTTTTCTTAGCTTGCTTACTTTTTGTTTTATCCTTCCACCCCTCTTTAAATTAAAAGGCATTCCTCCATCTCTAATTGTATTTGACTTTGTTTTTGTTGTGGGTAGTGGGGAAGATGTGTTATTGAAAGTGCTGATTTCACTTTAGCCAGTAATTCCTAAGGTAAGTAGGCAGTCTCTTTCTCTTGCTCCCTCTTTTTCTCTTTCTTCTGATTATGCCCCCCAACACATGCATATGCACACACAGATGTATATGCACACACAGCATACACATCCACACATACACATGTGAATGTGCACACAGGCATGTGCACAATGCACAAATGCACATACAAACACATGCATGCCCACACTCTCTCTCACACACACACGCTCATACATACACACGTGCACACACCAGAGTCCATTTCTTTTAGTTCCACTCCACAAAGCTGCATGGATTTTCTCAGCCAGCTGCATGCAGTTTGTAGGACATTCGATGGACTAACAAAGAAAATGAGTAACTTTTTGGTCAAATGTGTTTGTGTAGTGTTGGTGGTGGTAGTATGTGAGGAGGTCAGCAAGGAAGACACATAAACACAGCATGAGAAAAAAAAAAAGAACAAAGGCCATACTTCCAGAGCCAGAATGTGTAAGGAGTATGGCGCGTCCCCTATTCTATTTCAGGGCTAAGAGTTTAAATCCCAGCATAGAAATTCCTGTGCCATTAGCACTGCCAACTTTCCCCTCCTCAATTTCTCTTCAGCTTCTAGGTCTTCTTTTACATAAACTCAGCTCAGCTAAAGGAAGCTGTCACATTAAAGGCTCTCTGTCCTCAAACATACAAATAGACATATCTACATGTGTGAAATGCTGTGCATATTTTTTTTGTCTTTCTATACAAAATATCTAAATAGATATATAATTTGGATCTCAGCTGTCCGCAGTGATCTGTTCTGGGGGACATTGTGATATCCCATCTGTGGGTTCTATGCTCACCCACTTCCTGCAACCACCATCCTTTGTCCTGATAAGTCACATTTCTTGTTCCCTGAACTCTGACTCCCCCACCCTTAAATGACTTCAGATAGGTCAGACTCCAGTCCCCTCTAATCCCTCCTCTGAGGTGGCACATTTGATGGACACATTGATAACACGATAGTAACTAAGATGGCAGAAAAATCATTCTTTTATTTCTCCTATGAAGTGGACTTGAACTTCAGAAAAACTACTATAGTTGGGAGATCAGAAATTATATCTCAAAAAAGGGCAACGTGAGCTTTCATAAACAAGGGGAAGCCAGGGGCATGCTTTCGTGTATGTGTGTTTATGTGCTTGTGTATGCATCGGTTGAAGTTCTTAATACCTGACATCAAAAGCTTGGGAAAATAAACAGAATCTCAGCATCTCACCTGCTGTTTTTATTCACCATCTCTCTCTTCTCCGTTGTCCATTTGTGCCCTTTGTGTGTTTTCTTAGTGACTGAAAATTCTTCTGATTTTCTGGTTAATATTAAGATCACTTGGGTAATTCTGCACTGGAGTTTAGACCACATGTGTCCAACAGTAGGCATTTTAAAACTTTCGCTGAGGTGAGATTCAATCTGTCTCAAAGAATCCAGCATGAATGTTTTCGTCTGGTTTCCGCAGAAGGTTTTATTTTTACAATACCTTCTAAATTAAAAGGAAATTCTGTTTAAAAATGCATTTCTTTTCTAGTCAGAGAGCTGTTACTTTACGTTTTTACTAATGCAGATGTGTACAGTGATAGTGACAGTTTATAAATAAGAGTGTAGTTCTTAATGATCATGTTAGTTCTCCTTTTCTGAAAGAATGAGATGGAGATTGATATTTGAACATTTTTTATAAGGGCTTACTTATTTCGGTGTATGTTAATTTAGTATTTTAAGGTACTGTACACATTTTAGGAGTGTTTTTACTTATTTCTGAGAAGAATACCTCTGAGATTTTGATAGAAATTACAATGTATCTTTACATTGCTTTGGGCAGTATGGATATTTTAACAATATTAATTCTTCTGATCCACGAGCACTAAATATCTTCCCATTTATTTGTGTCTTCTTTGATTTCTTTTGTCAGTGTTTTACAGTTTCCAGCATATAGATCTTTTGTTCCCTTGGTTAAATTTATTTCTAGGTATTTTATTTTTTTGATGCTATCATAAATAGGATTATTTTCTTGATTTCTTTTTCAGTTAGTTTGTTATGTGTCTATAAAAGTGCTACTGATTTTTATATACCAACTTTATTTCCTGTAAATTTATTGAATTCATTTATTTTAACAGTTTTTTGGGGGGGTGAGATTTTTAAGGATTTTTACATACAGAATTATGTCATCTGCAAATAGAGATAATTTTACTCCTTATTTCTAATTTGGATGCCTTCTATTTATTTATTTATTTATTTATTTATTATTTTTCTGATTGCTTTTGCTAATACTTCCAGTACTATCCTGAATAGAAGTGGTGAGTGTGGACATCCTTGAACTGTACAAGATCTTAGTGGAAAAACTTTCAGTTTTTCCCCATTGATTGTAATGTTAGCTGTAGGTTTTTAAATGAATGGCCTTTTATATCTAAACTGTTGAGAATTTTTATCAAGAAAATGTGTTGGACTTTGTTGAATACTTTTTATGCATCAATTGAGATGATTATGTGGTTTTTAATCTTTTATTCTGTTAATGTGATGTATTGCATTGATTGATTTGTATATGCTGAACCAGCCTTGCATGCTATAAAAGACCCAAATAGCCAAAACAATTCTGAGAAAAAAAGACATAGTTGGAGGCACCACACTTTCTGATTTAAAATCATATTACAAAGCTATAATAATCAAGACAGTGTGGTACTGGCATAAAAACACACACCCAGACAAGTGGAACAGAATAGAGAGCCCAGAAATAAATCCAAACATATATAATTAACTATTTTTGTGTGTGTGGCTGTACAATTAACTAATTTTTGACAAGGGCACCAAAAGGACACAATGGGGAAAGGACAGTCTTTTTAATAAATGGTTCTGGGAAAATTGGATTTTTACATGCAAAAGGGTAGAATGAGACCCTTACCTTACACTATACACAAAAATCAACTCAAAATGGTTAAAAGACCTAAATAAAAAGCCAAAACTATAAATTTCTAGAAGAGACCATAGGAGAAAAGCTCCTGGACTTTGGCGTTGGTAATAATTTTTTGGATGTCATACCAAAAGCTCAGGTCACACACACACACACGCACAAATACACACACATGTAAATGAGATTACATTAAACTAAAAAGCTTCTGCACAGCAAAGGAAAAAAACGAGATAAAATGGCAGCCTATGGATTGGGAAAAACTACTTGCAAACCATCTATCTGATAAGAGGTTATTATCCAACATTTATAAAGAACTCATCATACAACTCAATAGTGGAAAAACAAACTGTCTGCTAAAAAATGGGCAAAAGGCCTGAATAGACATTTCTCTAAAGCAGACATAAAAATGGCCCAAATGGTATATGAAGAGGTGCTCAATATCATTAATCATCAGGGAAATGCTAACCCAAACCTGTATGAGATACTACTTCACATCCCTTAGAATGGCTATTATCAAAAATTCAAAAGATAACAAATGTTGGTGAGAGTGTGTAGAAAAAGGAAATTTTTGTATCCTCTGATATGAAGTGGCAGATATGTAGGCTGATAATGTCTAGAGATCTAACGTACAACATGAGGATGATAGGTAATAAAATTGCACTGTATAGGAGATTCATGCTACGTAAGTAGATAGCTGCTCTTACCACAAAAACAACAAAAAATGGGTAACTATGTGAGATGATGGATGTGTTAATTTCCTTCACTACAGTAACCTTTTTACTATCTATATGTATCCCACATATGTATACCTTAAATATATCCAATGAAATTTATTTTTAAAAAAGAATGATCAAGAAGAAAAAAGTAATTTTATTAAGCTTTAAAACCAGATTTTTGGCTATCTTCTTTGCAAAGTAGCTTCTTATTATTAAGAGGAGGGGTGTATTTTCATATTTATTCTATTAATAGTTTTTAATATCATTATCTATGCTAGGTGATCTCAGGAAGCTCACAGGCTACAATAGTAAATCGGCAGGGTTATGAAACACTCTATTTTTGTCTCCAGGACGGGGGGTCCAACTAGGCCTGCAGTTTTGAGGAGTTGAAAAGCTTCTCGGAGTTGGTAACTACAGAGATGGTTTTTGAGTAATGAGTAGGAATTAGCTAAAATTAGGGTTAGGAATTTACTTTAAGGAGATATTGAGGATATTTTTAACCCAATAATGCATTTATTGTTCTTACATTTTCAGACCTTGCTATACTGTTTGTGGTAAAGTTTTGAAATTGTTAAGACCCATTTATTTGTAATTTTTGTTTTACCTACTTCCAAAAATGACTTGAATGATTGATGGTGACGATAACGATGATGATTTGTGTGTGTGTTTGTGTGTTTGTGTTGTGTGTGTACATTTACATCCATTGAAAAAATTTAAATAAAAATTAAACCCCAAAGAGTGAGAAAGGGGAATGTAATTAAAATTATAGGTTAACAGAATTTCTGTGATTCTATACTAAATTTACTTTTAAATAGCCAACACAGAGTTGTGTTTTATATTTCTATTTGCCTGATAAAATAAAACTAGGACATTCATCAGGAGAAACAGACTTTTTCTTGGTACCAAATTCCAAAAGGAATGTACTACGTGGATCACTATTTAAGGGACTTGGAGCCATTCCTTTCTGAGTTATGGTTGTTTCCATGGGCTTTTAGCAACACCAAAAGTGGAGATCTCAAGCCCAGCAAGATTTCTTTGGCAGTGCTTGAAGGGCAGAGCCTCTGTTGCTGACTGAAGGGACATCCTAATTTCTAAGACATCAGACACACAATTATCAAAGCTGACATTTCTTTGTGAAGGCTAATGAGTGCTAGCTGAACACCTGCTTGCTGGGAAAGCCTTTCTCATCCAGTGTGGAAATGGGATGGGGAGCAATGTCTCTGGATTTGCCTCTTTAGTTGAAACCCCTCTGTTCCATGTCACAGAGCATGGAAGAGCTGACTCAGGCCTGGAAATCATTACGGGTGGGTATGGCCAGTTGGCCAGCTTGACCATGAAAGAACCTTGCCCTCATTCTTGTGGAGCACTTGACCTTGAGTACTCCTGCCTCTCTCCACTGGGAATTAGCTACGCAATGTGCCACCAAGCAGCCAAACTAACCTCTAGGGTGGAGTTGTTTAAGATCTTTAATTCAAATAATGAAGATTGTATGCTAGTATTGTTTTTGTTGAGTTGTTCTTTTGATGTTAGTTAGATGTCAGATCCAGTTTTTTTCTTGAGGCCATTTTTATGTTCATCATAATAAAATCATGTTTCTGATCCATCTAAAAGCTTCATCAAATTATTTAGACATGGAAAAAGAAGGGCATTAGAAAACAGCCTCATATCCTATCTATCATTTGAGATTAAAACTGAATCTATGAGAAAACCATTCCTGCCTTCTTAAATTGTTAGTAATGTAATATGACCAAGGCTTTGAAGGGGCGTAAATAGCCGACAGTCCATAGCAGGACAAATAATTTGACCCATGAACAATTTCTATCTATGAAATCAAAAACTTAGATCAGTCAACATAACAACTTAGCTTTTCGGTGCTGCTGCTGGTAGAGTTGGTAGAATGTGAAACAGAGGACATGCTGATCGTTGGTGGAAGTATTGTGCTTTAGTATTTTATGTGCAAGATAAAAATATTAACATATCTCACTCTTGTACAACTCTTCTGTTTACTTGGGGCTTTCACATCAATGATTTTGATTTTCACCACAACCTTGTGAAATACAGAGGGCAATAGGATTATCTTTGCTCCGTGTGATGAAACTGAGAAAAACTGTGAGAGGTTAAGTGATTTATTCATGATCACACAGAAAATAAGTAGAAAACTTGAGATTTGGACTTGGATTTTCTGACTCCAAATCTAGTGTTCTCTCTACTATATCCGGACTGCAATTCATTTCAAAGAAAGCTGATGTAGACTTTGGATGAATTTAAAAGTAAAGGAACAGAAAATACTCACCTACACATTAAATTGTGAATCGTTGTGCAATATTTACACATTCTAGAATTAGCACAAGTTTTGACCGAACAAAAAATAGGAACGTAATATTTAAGCCTTACTGAGTAAACTACGTGTAATTAAATATTTATCTTGTGATCGGAGAAAGTACAGTATTTGTTAGGATGCTCTTAGTCATTGAAAATAATGACGAGCTTTAGAGAACGGTTCAAGACTTCTGTTCAGTTCCATAAGTTGGCCGGTTCTTTCTGCTCCAGCAGACATGGTACCCAATGATTTGATTTCAAGCAATGTGTGCACAGGGACTTGCACACATTGGTCATAAAAAACATGGAAATAAGTGTCTTTGGCGGCTTTGTAGTTTAGATTCTCTGTATCCTCCATTCCAACAACTCTGGGAATGTTTACTGATATCATTGAAGCTCAACCATCAGCAAAGCTGTGCCCCAAAGGGACAGTGTGTACTGGTCTCGACTGGTGTCAACAGACCCGGCAGCCTTTAATTGTCTGCTGGATTGCTGATTCTCTCTCAGCATCACAGGACTTTCTCCTTTGCTCCGCCTGCTAAGAAGAGCTGTCACTATTTCAGTAACTATAAGCAACAGATTGTTTTATACGTTAATCCATAAATAAACATTTCTTTCTTTGAACTTCATTAAATGTAGATCTGTTTTCATTTTGAAACAATCCGGCATCCCTATCATTTAGACATATAAAACTATAAAACCAGCAATTAATTTTGGTCTTTAGGAGTGCTGGTGGTCTAGAAGCCGGGAGTTGATGCCAACAAAAGCAAAGGAAAACCACAAACATGTAGACATAACACTTCAATAAGAAAATCACCAAGTGTTACACTCAGTAGCTAAAGGAGATTATCTTCAACTTGTTCCTGATGGTGTCCATCAAAATTCTCAACTTGTTTAAAAGATTTTGAAGATGGGAATTCTATTTCCTCAAACATTATTCATCTGCATAAAATAACTGTCTGAAGAAAACCTAAAAATTGAGTCATGGTTTGGATGATTATGAAGACATTTCACCAAAAACAATTACCTATTAACTATAAAAGCCAGACTCCTAGATACCATGTGACTTCTGAAGCCAGGTCATAAAAGGCACTGTAGCTTCTGATTTGGTCTTTTGGATTCCTCACTGGGGCGCTGGGGTGTGAGCCAGCTTTCTGCTGAGAGAACACTCTAGCAGCCCTCTGGGGAGGCCCATGTGGGAAGCATTTAGGTCCCCTGCCAACAGCCAGCACTAACTTGCCAGCAGGGTGGTAAGTGCCAGCAGAGTGGTAAGCTGCCTCCAAAGTGGATCCTCCACTCCTAGTGGCGTCTTCAGATCCCTGAGGCTCCAGCCACCATCTGCTGCAACCTCAAGAGAGACCCTGAGCCAGAACCACCAGACAAGCTGCTCCTGAATTCCTGACCCACAGAGACTGTGAGAGGTAATTAGTGAAAATTTCTATGTTTAGCAACCAAGTTGGAGGTGACTTGTTACACAACAATAAATAACTAATACATTGAGCATCTAGCATATGCCAGGTGCTATTCTGGGGATCAAAATGGCGAAGACTTCCAGAGTTTATAATCTATCAGGGAGATGATCAGTTAAAGAATAAATAAGATGAGATCATACAGAGTAGTTTGACCAATAATTAAGACTGAATGTAAGACATTTCAAATGACCTGTAGTTATAAGCTATAGAGTCAAGAGAAGATGAAGATAACTGCTTGACTTGGGGAGTTGAGAGCAACACCTGGCAGGAGGTGGGTTGAGTGGGCTTTGAAGGGGGTGTATGATTTGGACAGCAAAGCACAAATGGAAGGGCTCTCCAGGTAGAGGAAGACAGATGTGCAAAGGAAGCAAGGTGGGCATTGCCACCCCTGCTTGCGATGTGGTGGATGAATCAGTTGGGGCAAAGTGGTGGTGGGGTGCAAAGAAGCCTCAGGTCACGTGAAAGAGACTCAGCCGCCTGGCTAAGGTCGGGCCTGGTTGCCGGGCGACAGAAATTATTGGAGACTTTTGAGCTGGTGCGTGGGAGCATAAGGATTTAATATTGTCTTACCACTTCCATTAGTGTTTATTAATCACCTACTACAAGCCTACCACTCTGTTAGGCATTGTGCAGGACCAAATTAATCACAAACCGCTCCTTCCCTAAGGGGATGTACAATCTCACTGGGGATACAAAATATGCACACATGAACAACAGAGATCATTATTCTATTTACGCGGCATAAAACAAGAAGGCAGCAGTTAGTCATTTAGAGGATCAATGTGTAATAACAATAGCAAAAGCTTGTATTGTGCTTGCTATGTGCCAGAGACTATTCCAAGACTATACATAGATTGATTCAATTAATACAACATCTACATGAATTAGGTGATATTAGTATCTCTGTTTTACAGATTAGGAAACAGAGACACAAAGAGTTTAGGTAAATGCCCAACATCACCGACCAGTGAGTAGACAAAAGGATTTACCCCAGACAGTCTGGCTCTAGAGGCTGTGACTAGCCACCGCACGACACTGCCTCTCAAATGATAGTTCAGACTTAGTATGGCTTTGAATATGTTGACTCTTTCAATCCTCATTAATTCATATAATTTGTAGCCAATATAAGTTGTTCTTCTCAAAGATGTAGACGTAGTATCAACACTGCTGAACTTTTGTTTTACCGAATGGTGCTTATAAAATGTTACTCTCATTGCTTTGGAACACACTAAAAGTTGACTTAAGGGTCAGCTAGTTCTTTTAGTGACATGTAGTAGACCTATACTTCTACAAGTATAATTAATTTTAGAAAGCACTAAGTATCGTGATGGCATTTGTAGTGTAATAGCATTTATAGCTTACACAGAACGCACACTACAGTGCAAGAAGCCCAGATCTAGTGTCACGACGTTGAGTTCTAGTCTCAGCTCTGCTACTCTTTGATGTGTGACCCTGGGAAAGCTGCTGTCCTGTTTCCACATGGCAGAGCTCACATTACCTGTTGTCCCCAGTTCCCAGATGATTAAATAAGACCGCAATGTGGAAGCTCTAAGAAAACCAAAACCCTGGGCGCGGTACTTAACTCCCTTGCTTGGAGGAGTCAACAGATACTATGTTTCGTGAAACAGTGAGCTCAATCAACATTAGCTACACATACACCATCAGATATTAAAGGTAAAGTAGTATTATTTTTAGTTTTCTCGGTTGCATCTCACAACAATTCTCTGAAGAAGATCAAAATTTCCAGGCTGAACTGGGAAAGTTCTGGAACACCACAGTAGGGCTTGTCTAGTGTTTTCTTTCCGCCACCTTGTTTTGAAAGCAGAAGTACTGGAAATATTGCATAAAAACCCAGGTTGGCTAGATTTCAAGGCCTATTTCTAGACCAGAGTGGTTTGGATCAGGTTGAATAGGATTCTGAACATTTGGATGCGGAGAAAAACCAACATACTGAGAAATGACAAACATACTGAAAATTTTCAAATTATGGGATGGTTTAGGGGCTATGGGCAAATGTCCACTAGCAACTGGGATGCAATTTTCAAGCTTGTTTGTGTTTAGCCCCTGTCCAAAGGGCCACTTTTGGTTTTCACTTGCTGTCCTCTGAAGTGCAATTCCTGCCTGTAGGACCCGGCAGCACCAGCAATTAGAAGAACTACTTATTTTTATCAGTTTCCTGTTAGAATTTTGCTTAAGAATGATTATACTGGCACTGACTAACTTGTGCTCACTTTGTAGTGATTCTCATATATTCAAAAGCTATAACAATTAAGGGGTTAATAATGCATAATTATAAGATTGTTATAATAATTATCACACGATAATGAATAATTATAATAGAATAATTACAATTACATGTAACTGTAGTTACCTGACTAAAGTTTGATGAGTGCCTTTTATGTACCATACCCATGTGGAGCACTGAGGAGCTTGCAGTGCAGTAGGGGAGACCAAGTGGCAGCCAGTGACACAGTCTAAAGTGTGCTGTCTCAGATGCGACTGAGTACTTCCCCTCACCCCCATGCCAGGGATACTGAAGGCCATTTATTTAGCATCAATGCTGTGGCAGGCCTGTGCACCCATGGCATCCTCTTTATCTGGAAACCACACACACACAAAAGCTGGTCTATCCACTCGGAAGACCCGTTAAAGGGCTTAGGAAAAGGTGGGGATTCTTTTTTGCACAAAGCGATGTACTTGGGGTGGGGCAAGGTGGTGAAGTTTCCATTTACACCTGGGAGGAGAAGCCCCAGTTCCTGGAGCTGCTGATCTGCAGGTGGGGCAGCTTGTGCATGAGGGGCCACCTCTGTCCTGCTTAGAGAGCTCGCAGCAGAGACACATGCTACCCAGTCCCATAAATTTTTAATGACTTGGACTTGAAAAGTAGTTCCAGAAGGTGAGCAAAATACTAAGTTAATTGAGCACCGCTGCGCAGCTTCCTTCTCCCAATGTAGTCTTCAAGTGAAATATGGCTGAAATATCAGCTGTCAGATGATGAATATTTTAAAGAAAATTCTATTATGCACCCAAGTTTCATTCAGCTCGGTAATGAGAGTAATGAGGACAGTTACCTTTAGGGAAAGGAAGTGAGATCACTCTTGCCACTTACCGGGGGCTGGTTTGACAGGCATCTGCTCTGAGCATGGGGCTATGTCTGGGGAAATCACAGCTGCTTGTCTGAACCTCACCTGGTAGGAAAAACTCTATCTTACAATGGTTTGGAGCTTTATCTGGCAGAGAGCTGGCTGCAAACTATTTTTATTCCCTTGGCTGATCATTGAGGTAGAATCTATCACCTGATGAATATTCAATGGATGAAGTTAAAAAAAAAAAAAAAAAAGAACACGATTCCATCTCTGCTATCCTGCAAAGCCCTCTGTGGCCCAAACAGAAAGAAATCACAAAGATGAGAGAGGAAAAGTCAGGTACATCCCCTTCCTCCTCAGTATGAATACTCTGAACAGATGCTGGCCTGACCCTGGGAAAGGCAAAAGGAAAAGGAATCAGTTTTCAGATTGTTTCAGAGAAGTAGCCAGACAGAAAAGAATTTTGCCTTAAAATGGAGAGAATACAAAAAGTGAGCAAGAAGGGTCCCCAATGCTCTTGCTACCTCTGGTCCCATATAGGCTGTTTGGCTTTTTCCTTGAGTTTGGAATGGACACCAAGGTTTAGGCACCAAGGGGTGAAAAAGAATAAAACATTATGCTGCTACAGGGTAAGGCAGCCCTGACAGGGTCTGTCAGAGATCAGCGGCGTCGGCTGCGCTGCCTGCAGTTGGTAAATAGCACACAGTACATTTTCACACAGGAGGAGAATAGAGAACAGTTATTTCACCATTGGCTGTATTATGAAGCAAGTTTTGCCAGTTGCGCAACTATTGCTTGTCAAGCCAAAATGGAAATAGCTGGTGTTTTGGTCCATGCTGTTCCAGCAGGATTTGATGAACGGTGTGGCTGCAGAGCGACTGTAACCGATCCCATTTATTTCTCTTATCGTCCTGCCTGTGCTCCGACCACTTATGTCAGTTCTCACGGTACATGCTTCCCTGTATGTCCCCACCTTGTCCCCAGTTGTCACAGCAGTGCCTCACACTTCTAGGCTGGGATGATGTGGGGTGTGAGAACAGCATTAAAAGGAACTGAGAAGTTAGGCACTCCTTGTGGAAGAGTATGGAATATTCTTGATAATAAAAACTACCATGGAATCTGTGCCCTCTAGGTACCTGGTGTTAATCAGGCTCATTACAGATAATTTAATCCTCACCAGAACTCGAAGACATATGTATCATTTTCTTCATTTTATAAGTCAGGCAAATGGGGCTCAGAGAGGGTAAGTGGTTTGATCAAAATCACACAGCATTTGGGCCGAGCCCGTGGCGCACTTGGTAGAGTGCTGCGCTGGCAGCGCGGCGACGCTCCCGCCGCGGGTTCGGATCCTATATAGGACTGACCGGCTGAGTGCCGGTCACGAAAAAACGACAAAAAAAAAAAAAAAAAAAAAAAAAAAAATCACACAGCATTAAATGGGGCAGCTAGGGCAATTGTGGGTGGAATCTCAGGTGGCCAAGCAAGTCCTCAGAACTTTCTAGCATAAAATCTACACCTACCCAGAAACGGGGTTGCAAGTGGGATGGCCAGGAAGCTTGGGCAGATGCTGGCCTGCAAAGCTGGACTATACATGCTGGCTGGAGGGACAAGACACGTGTTTGGTTCCAAACTCCAAGTATGGCAATTTAATAACAGAAACACAGAGATTTAGTTTTCACCTAAAAAATACATAATGCAGTTTTTGTAGCCCCATAAGACGCTTCTGGGTGTGTGATACAATCAAATAATGCCTAATGGAAGGTTTGAGTAACTCCACTGTGGAGAGCAGAAGGGTCTTTTCTGATATCACGGCCCCACCCTGACCAGTCTCTGCTGGTGCAGCTTCCAAATGCAGAGCCTTCGAGGCCGTCCAAATAGGAATTACTGGTATTTACTGAGTAGCTGCTAGGTGCAGGCACTTCACATGTGTTCTTTTCATTTAAGACTGAAAAGTAATTACTATTTTGCCCATTGCCCCTTCCTCTTCAAAGAAGGAACTGAAGCTCTAAAATGTTGGCTGACTGGCCGTAGACAACACAGCTAGTAAGCAGTGGGACAGGGACTTAAACTCAGACCTGATTTCAAAGGCTGCATTTCTGCTAGTTGTTTGATTTCTTTGCTATGACCAGGGAGGCTGCTCTGTGGTGTTCTTTATCATTTTAACCTGCGTGAAAAAGTGATGCCACCATGTCCAGCTCCCAGGGAAACTCTCCATTGGCTGGATTGTGTCTGTCATGATCAGGGGCTCCCTATATCCCCTGATTGTCTCAGAAGCCTCCAAGTTCCCCAGCATATTCGGGGGACTGACATACATCAGTCACACAAGGAGCTGGGGTTTCATGCCACCAGACAGCTTTCTCCTCTGGGTCCCTCTACCATGCTCCCTGTCTTTGGGTGCCAGATGGCTGTCATCTTCCTTCTCATCTGGGGATCCCACTGTTCCTCTCCCTGGTTCTTCTTCCATGTGACCCTTTTATCTCCTTTGCCGCTCCCCCTGCCGTGTCTTATCTAGACCTGGAGGGGACATCTAGTCTAGCAAACACGATGCAGAGAATCTTGACTAGAACTTAGGCTGTATTTTTTCCCTAATCCCCTCATGGGTTAAGGAAGGGAAAATGGTCTTTGGGATAGAAAGAAGGGAGAGAACAGAGGAGGGGAGAAACACACAGACGACAACCAGCAACACCTCCACACAACCTGTGTTGGAACTGGCCTGAGCTGACTCAAATCGGGGATGTAGCCAAGGATTGTCAGGCCTGAAAAGTATTTAATTTTGGAGCCCTATTAAAAATGAAGAGTATCTAATTGTGTCTAGAAAGTTAGATACAGAGCCTGAGAAGAGGTCCCTATGAGTGAGGGACTTTGAAATTGAGGTGTCACCAGCTTCACAGTGAATCTGCATTTGTGCACAGTGTTTAGCTTCGTTTTGGTAAAGAGCCACCAGAGATATTTGAGATGTGAGGGAGGGTCATTCCCTTGAACCCTAGGTATCAGGTGATAATGAATAGATATTTCTATACAGACGTGTATTAGCCAAATATTCATCATAAGCAGACAGAAAACAGTTTATACAACCTGTCCTGCAACTCAGTCAAACCCCAGCTCTTGGCTGCTTAGGTGTTCCTACCACACAGGGTCTGTCAAGGCAAGCCCAGAAACACCCCTGAGTCAGACTTCTGTGCCTTCTAGTCGGCGTCAGGTAGCCTGACTACACCCTGCCCCGACCAGGGATCTGACTTCGAGTGTTGTGTTGGGGGTACCCTGTGCTGGCTGAATGCTCTTCTATGCTCTGTTCATGCAAGGTTGGGGAGCATTTGTAAGTAATTTTAGTGAGTCCACATGCTCAAAAGTCCTTTCAGTTCACCAATGAAAGACATTTTCTAACATGGGTCATGTTACTTAAAAGTCACTAGTTTCACCAACGAAAACCCACTTTTGACACCCAGTGTACTCATTTGCAAAGTGATAGTTTTAAAAAATTTTTATAGATTTATTTGTTATTATTATTTTTTAAATTGTGGTAAAATGCACATAACATCAAATTTACTGTCTTAGTCATCTTAAGAGTACACTTCAATGGCATTAAATACATTCACATTGTGCAACCGTCACCATCATCCATCTCCCGAACTCTTTTCATCTTGCAAAATGGAAACTCTGCATCCATTAAGCAACAACTCCCAATTCTCTCCTCCCAGGAGCCCTGGCAAACCATCCCTCTACTTTCTACCTCTATGAATTTTACTACTTTCACTACATCAAGTAGAATCATACAGTATTTTCCTTTTGTGACTGTCCTATTTCTCTTAGCATAATATCCTCAAGGTTCCTTCATGTTGTGGCATGTGTTAGAATTTCCTTCCTTTTTTAGGCTGACTAATATTCCACTGTGTGCATATACCACATTCTTTTTATCCATTCATCCTTCAATGGACACTTAGTTTGCTTCCATCTCTTGGCTATTGTGAATAAAGCTGATATGACGTGGATGTTCAGAGACCCTGCTTTCAAATCTTTTAGGTATAGATCCAAAAGTGGAATTACTGGATCACGTGGTAATTTGATTTTTAATTTTTTGAGGAACTGCTATACTGTTATGCAAAATGTCAGTTTTTGATGACAATAATGCTAACAGAAGAACTTATAGTTGCTGCCTCAGTGTGTGACCCTTTCTGAGAAAGTGCTGCTGACCCCCTCTGGGCTGGGCATTCTGGAGAGCACATAGGAGCTGACCGTTCCTAAAATGGAAGCCCAAACTCAGTGCCCCTTACCTAACATCATAGCGATGATACTGTAACTATAGCTTGTAACTCACAGTCATATGACAACCTGTACTCACAACAGAACGGGAAGCTCCTTGACAATACAGATCAAGTCTAGTATTCTTTTTTATCTTCCTTTGCCTTTTGATAGTTACTCATTTAAAACAGTCAAAGAGGTAAGAAAGAACACTGACTCAGAGATGGAAAACCCAAATTCTGATTTTGTGTCTTTTCTTTCTCCTATCATGGAATCTTGGGCAAGCCTATCACTTCCTCATCCTTGAAACTGCAGGAGTTCTGTATTGACCTAATGAAGATTTGTGTGGTTCGAATGAGACAACACAGCTAAAAGCATGTGTGCATATCTTGTACATGGGTATTGACATTTACTAGCAGGAGGTTTTCTGAGGGAGACGATGGGACTTCTTGAGCCCATGGTTTTGCATCTGGAAGATGCTGCCCCCCAGGCACCTGGGACCTATTCCTTCAAATAATGAAATGAGCACAGGATCCTCTCAGGACAGTTTGAAACAGAAGCCTCCATCCTGCTGTCTATCTTTTTTTTCTTCCTTCTTTCTCAAGTCTGATCACACAATTTGATTAGGGGAGGGAAAGGACAGGAGAGCAGATGGAAGCAGGAGGTAGCAGGAGGTAGGTGGAATCATTTTTTCTCTTTAGGTTTTGGGATGACTGATCGTGCTGCCACCCCAGCCTGTCTCAGATGCTTAGCTTCATCTTACTTTCCAATTAATAACGTTCTAATCAGTGACTTAAGCTTGTATCAGATCAAATGACAGAAACCTGAACACTCAGCCCTGCTTGGCGGCTGCAGGCTCACACTGAGGTCTGCTTGCAGGAATTTTGACTAGGATTTTCTGGAGAGAAAAAAAATAAGACATCTCATTTTTGTTTTTAATTAATGCAGTCACCAGTTTTTCATTCCAAAGTGTCACATGCAAAAAAATCAAAGAAGGCCTTGTATAAATAATAAGAAAAAAAGGTTCTATCTATTAGTAATGGGAAGCACTTTCAAGCAGAGCTCGATAGAGCTCTGATAGGCTTGGCACTTCCTTCAGGTGAAATCTCTCAAAAATCATAACATAAATTATAGGTTTGTTCAAGTGTTTTCATGATGGGGTATTAAGAGTCTCATTTTAATAGTATATTAAGTCAAAAGAAATAAGCATATAAGAGCCTCTTATCTAGGTCATAATATGAATCCTTCTGATTCAACTAAAATGAGAAAAACTTGTAGCTTTTTTCTCTTATTGGCTTTTGTTTTAATTTTGTTACAGTCTTGAGAAGGATTCTGTGAAAGATTATTCTGGGATTTGTTTTTGTTCTCTCACTAGTTTCTCCGGAAAACTTGATCAGGGAGGAGTAAAGGATGATTTTGTTTCATTTGACCTGTCAGATCTGAATCCTCAGCTGGAGATGGGACGGAGTTGCTGCATATCCTCCAGCAGTTTGCCATATAGAGTATTAACTGTCAGTCACGGGGATGGAGAGCTCTGAGCTCAGTTCCCTTTGGGGCTGGTTTGTTTCCTTTGGGTTTGTTGTGTTAAGCCTCCTGAAATGTGCTAGCTGGAGCACACCATCTTTAACTCCTGTTCTCACGGTGAAATGTGTCTCTAGGACTTGCCGAGGGAACTCACTTCAAAAGACAACATTGCCTGACTCTAGTTGCTATTTACATTTTTATTCTTCCAAAAGAGGTTTCTCCGGATCACTTCCTCCCTCAGCTGGCCCTGCCAAACCTGCGACTTCACTGAGTTTCTCACCTGCTGTAGCAGATTCGGGAGTAGACTTGAAGCAAAGAGGGAAGGGGGCAGGCAGTCAGGACAAGAATCCACTGGGATGCTGTTCTTTGCTTGGAGTGTTGTGTGTTTACCCAAACCACCTTGCATGCTTGTCACAGCCATCAGAGGAAGTTGGCAGGGAGGGTATGTTTTTCTGCCATCCCAACCTTACAGATGGAGAAGTCACAGAAGGTCCCTTGACTAGCAAATGGCAAGCCAAGCTTTGAATAAGGAGAGATTTTCTGAATCCTGCTCTAAGGTTGCTTTCACATGATGCTGCCTCTTGGAAACTGTTGGTAGACGATCTGGAGGAACATATGGTTAATGTGAAATCAAAAGACCCAGATTTAAGTGCAAGTCTGGCCACTTACTACTCATACGACCAGAATCTTTAAACCCTCTGAGCCCTGTTCCACTTTCTGTCATGTTGGACTGTATTATTCCTACTTTGTGGAATCACTGGGGGGACTAAATTAAAAAAAAAAAAAGCATAGTGACAGCTTGTAAAGACCCCTTACCCACCAATAAAACCCACAAGGCTATTAAAATTTTTGAACTTGGCTTCAACTGACAAGTTCGTTAATTAGATACTCTCTATACAAGGGGGTGGTTTAGGAGGGTGGAGGGAAGAAAGCCTGGGTCAAGAGTTCTAAGAACGCTGCTGCCTTGGTCTTTATTGTTATAGCAATGACAAAAGAGCAGAACCTTACAAGTGAATTATAAAACTTCCAGCAATATTAGGTAGTTCCTTTATTTGTAAATGAATGGGTGGAACAATTAAAGAAAAATCACAATTGCTTTCAGAGAATGTGAATTCACTGATTTACCAACATATACTTATTGTTTATGCAGTATATACCAAGCACAAGTTGTAAGCTGGACAGAAAATTTCCTTTTTCTGATGGGTCTTACATTCTCGTGAGGAAATAGAGATAATAAAGAAATAATGCAATACAACACAAGGAATCATTGGTGTTACGATGAAAACAAAACAGAGTGATGCCAGCTAGAATGGCGGGGAGGCTTCCTTGGGTTGGAAAGTAAGAGAAGGCTTCTGTGGGCAGGTGATCTTCGCACCTCATCCTGAATGATGCAGAGACACCTGCAAGGAACTGAGAAAGGCATGGCAGCCAGTGGAGTCAGAGAGGCGTCTTGATCTGTGCCAGTGGAGAGAAACACTGAAGGGGGCATTCTAAAGTTGTGGCTAATTCCAAAGCAATTAATGTTTGTCCTTGAATGTATTACTAAAGAAAGACACACAGAAGGCAGAAACATTCCCACACACAGGGACAGCCACACTCACATCACAGAAGCTCAGATTTGTTTCACAGGTCCTGGGAAGGCAGAATGGACCTGAATGTCTGCAAATACACACTGTGTGGAGCAGGTGCAATCACAGTTCCCACCGAGTGCAGAATTGTGTGGTATGATTAGGTGAGTTGGGCTTCTTGAAGGGGGTGAATTATTCTGTGTTTAGAAAGTGAAGGGCAGAGAGAAGCTGAGAAAATCACTTAGGTTGAATGAGACTTGAATTTGGCCGTAGCAACAAGCAAGCAAAGTTTGGGGGCTGGTGAGCAGATAGACTTAACTAAAGCAGAGGGTTTCTAAGGGGCCGAAAGGAAATGGCTATAGTGGAAAAGAAAGTGGGTATTTGTGGAAGGTATCCAAGGGTGGGCTGAGGCGTTTGGATTTCATAGGATGGCAGTGGAGAGCCTCGGCAGTCTTTGGAAATGGGTTTTCTGTAGGGAGGAAATCTAAACATGTCCATCTCTCGAGAAGAGTCAGAGCACTCATTTCCTCCCTTCCACCCCATTACCTGCTCCTCCGCGCCCCATTCATGTTTCCTTCCCCAGTGTGCCCAGGAAGGCTGGATGCATGCCTCACTTTTCCAGTTAAATATGTTCCTCCTGCCAGATATAATCAACCCCTCCCCTGAGTGCCCAGGTTTATAATGTGAAGGTTGCCATGACAATGGCAAAGCAGAACTATCCAATAGAATTTAAACCCAGCTGTGCTAGAAAAAGCTATGGTGTAGAATGTCCATCGGTTAGTGGAAATCAGGGACGAACCTCCTGCCCAGCTCCGTCTTGGAAGGTAAACAGGAGCTCCCCTCTGACAGAAAGCAAACAAAGGAGGAGAATCCGGGCCAGCACTCAGCATCTGGTGAATGCTGGTCAGGAATTCATGTTCCTAGTTTACTCCCCCTCAAAAGAAAAAGTTGCTCTGTCCTATTCCTCCCTTAAAAGCTCTCACTGTGTCTTCTCATTTCTATACTGCCTTGCACCTGTGCTCATCTCTTTTTCTCTTTATCAGTCTGTTACCCTGCAATTCTCCCTGGGATGAAATTTAGTCCTGCTAGATTTCCAAAGCCCCTCCAACCTAAAGCAGAGATTGGAAGTTGTAGCTGGGGCTTCTTACCCTACCTCCTTATCTGGTCTTCTTTCAGTAGCGATGTATTTAAGCCTCAAACCTGAAATTTGGAAAGAAGAAATGACAATGAACTCTAATCAATAACTTTCCAATCACTTTGCAAATCCTGTTTCTCTCCTTCTCTGTCATTCATTTCTTAAAATAAGTGGCTTGCTTTTAATATTCTTTTGTCTAAGTGACTCTATTCAGAAATTTGGAAGAGGGTTCTTAAAAAAGAATGAAATAGTGCATCTAAATTTTAGTTATTTTGCAATGCTTGATGTGCAACTGTAGGTGACCTGTGATTCCTTAGTAAAGGAGAAGATGCAATTTATGAAGGCCGCTGAGGTTTTCTTAGAAGCTAGTGAGGGGGAAATACTTGCCATAAGTCTTAGCTGTAATTCTCGCTAGCGTATCTATATGAGTACGGTTGTAATAAAGTAGCTCATACTATACTAAATGATTACCAAAAGGAACATATGCTTTATTTCTGCTGATTTCAAAGAAAAGTAACCTCAAGTGAATTATATTCTACCTGAAAAGTACCTAATTATTTCATGTGAGATTTTTGGTGTCAGTTAGTCCCCTGATAAGGCAAAATTACAAAGTAGTCAGATCTCCTTTGTGAGCCCTGCTCCCCAAATTTCAATGCTGAACTTCCCTCTCTGTGTCAAGTGCTCTAATTTTGCCTAAATCCATCTGAACAGAGAAATAAGTGACACGTTGATATATTTCAACAAATCGTTAAATGCATATTTTGAGCCAATTCACCCAGAAGTCAATATTAGTAACAAGTATATCTCTCTGAGGGCTATTTGTATCCTAGAAAGAGTATAACAACAATAATAAAAAAGAAAAAATTAAAGAGAAAAAGAAAGAAAGAAAGAAAGGAAAGAAAAAATTATATTCATAGGCTAGCTGATCATTGGAGAATTATTTGCAGCAGCAAAAGATTGAAAACAACTTAAATATCCATCAATACAGACAGGACTGGTTGAAAACTATGACATACTCACATAAAGAAGTACTAAACAGGTATACAAAGGAAAAAGACAAATATTTTATGTACTGTTATGAATTAATCTCCAGAATATTTTATCAAGCAGAAAAACAAGGTTTAAAAAAAACTATGTATAGTATGTTACCTTATAATCTAGAAATGAGGGATACGGATACTATATATATTATTATATATAAAAATATCTATATATGCACACATATAGTATATATTCACGTACATATTTATATGTAATAAACAGAAACCTAACAAATATTCACTTAAGGGGAAAAGAAGAAATAAAACAGAGAGGAGAGAGAGAGACCTTAAACTTCTCTGAACATACTTTGTTTTGCAGCTGCAATTTTGAAATCATGTAAGTGTTTTATCAAATTATGGAACAAAATTAAACTTAATAAGCTATTTCTAAAGAAAAAAAAAGTAAATGAACAAGTGGACCTAACCATATGTCAAATTTGTGGCATAACCACACAGAGAGAAATTGTTTCAAGGGGCTTTAAACACAGTAGTTTGTCTATACATCCCTAGAGAAGTATACACTAAAAACAAAACAAAAAAACCCAAACTGGAAAAAAATCTTAAACTTTTTAGTATTCATATTGTTAGAGATAATATTAGTGTTGTTAGTCTAAAGCTATTAAAGACATTATCAGATAAAGCAAGTACATAATTTTGTTAATGTCATTAGGAACTATGTAAGAGAAAATGTACAGAAATATAAAATTACAATGGGTTAAGTAAGACTCTTGCAATACCAACCTTGGCATGAACTCGTTAAGTATTTTCTCTCTTTTTTTGGGGGGGCAGTTGCTCGTATGGGGATCAGAACCCACAGACCGTGGAGTTATAAGGCTGTGCTCTAACCAACTGAGCTAACCAGGCAGCCCCAGTATTTTCATTTTGAAAAAAATGTATACCCTAGTCTTTCCTAGATCTAGAAATAATAATCAACTCATTATCAATGAATGCCTCTAGTAGGCAGATTGCGGTCTCTAATATCACTTCTCTTATCAGACAGCTAGAATTAGCTCTTAGATAATGGCCGATTCCAGATCTGGGGCAGGAAATATAAAAGATCGCAAGCAAGTAAGGTATCAAAAGTTACATCAAAAGGGCCACTGAGGAAACTTGAAGAGGTTACCACTGGTTGAAAAAAACCAGGACAACCTCAGTATTGATAAGAATAATAATTGCAACAAATTCAAATATATCACATATGAATAAATCAATAAAATCATAGTACTACCAATAAAGGAAACTTTTAAGGGTGTTGGTGAAACACCTAATTATTATGAAAACTAGTAAATAAAGGAAAAAAATCAAGAACATTTGGTTACCCAGAGGCACACTTATCCTGTGCCTCTGGGTAACCAAATATTTGATAAGAAGAAGTTATTGGTGTCTTGGGAGAGTTGCATGTAGCCTAGTATTTTCTGCTCTATAAAGCAGAACCTGAACTTGATCAAGTATCTAGCTCTTATTACCAGTTTACAGGAAATACAGGGGACAGAAGAATACATGAAATGACACCATTTGGATGCAATCAGCAAAATTCAGAATTTGGAAACTTTTACAGGACACAGGATCCAGTTTTTCCCAGTAAATACATTGCCACAAAAAATAAAGAGGGGACGGGGAAACATACAGATTTTAAAATGACTTAGACATATTTGTAATGTATGGTCTTTGTTTGAATCCTGATTTTGGAAAAAAAAAAAAAAACTTGTAAAAAGTTGTTTGAGACAATCAAGGAAATTTGCACACTAATTGACTCTTTGGTGTTACTGAGGAATTATTATCCATTTTTAAAAAATTAATAAACTTTATTTTTTAGAGAAGTTTTAGGTTCACAGCAAAATTGGCAGAAAGTACAGAGGGTTCCCGTATAACCCCGCCCCCACAGGTGAACAACCTCCCCCACTGTCAACAGGAGGCACCAGAGAGGCGCATTTGTCCCAGTTGACATTTGATGAACCTACATCACCACATCATTATCACCCAAAGTTCATAGTTTACATTAGTGTTCACTCTTGCATATTCTATGGGTTTTGACAAGGCCTTAATGACGTGTATCTGCCATGGCAGTGTCATACGGAGTAGTTTCACTGTCCTAAAAATCTTCTGTACTTATTTGTCTCATCTTCCTCCTTAACACTTGCCAACCACTGATATTTTTACTGTATCCATAATTTATTCTTTTCCAGAATGTCACATAGTTGGAATTTTACAGTATGGAGGCTTCTCAAATTGGCTTCTTTCCCTTAGTTACATGCATTTGAACTTTCTCCATGTATCTTCATGACTTGATAGCTCATTTCTTTTTAGAGTTGAATAAAATTCCATTGTCTGGAGCTATCACAGTTTATTTATCCACTCACCTACTGTAGGTCTGTAGTTTTACTTTCTTTTAATGTCTTTATCTTGTTTTGGTGTTAGGATAGTGTTGACCTCCTAGAATGAGTTAGGAATCAGTTTCTCTGCTCCTTCTGGAAGAGATTGTGGAAAATTGGTATAGCTTCTTTCTTCAGTGTTTGGTAGAATTCACTAGTGAACCCATCTGGGCCTGTTGCTTTCTATTTTGGAAGGTTATTAATTGAATCAATTTCTTTAATAGGTTTAAGCCTATTCAGGTTGTCTGTTTTTTCTTGTATTAGTTTAGGCAGATGGCGTCTTTCAAGGAATTTGTCCATTTCATCTAGATTATCAAATCTGTGAGCATGTATATTCATAGTGTTCCTTTATTATCCTTTTAGTGTCCATAGGACCTGTAGTGATCCCCTCTTCCATTGGTGATACTAGTAATTTGCATTTTCTCTTTTTCTTAATTTTTTTTTTTTAGTTAGCTTGGCTAGAGAATTACCAATTTCATTGCTCTTTTCAAAAAACCAGCTTTTGGTTTTGTTGACTTTCCCTTTTAATTTCCTGTTTTCAATTTCATTGATTTCTGCTCTTAGTTTTATTTCTTTTCCTCTGCTTAGTTTAAATTTGATTTCCTCTTCTTTTTCTAGTTTCCACGCTCTGCCTATTTACACTAAATATTTTCTATGTATAGCATAATAAAATTTTGCTTTACAGTAAAAATATCACTAGTTGCCTTGTGGTTGGGGAGGGCTGAGTAGGTGAAGAACTTATTTTAACATGTTTTTGCAAGGCAGGTCTACTGGCAACAAATTTGCTCCATTTTTACCTGAGAAAATATTTCTCCTTCACTTTTAAAGGATAATTTCTCAGGGTACACAATTCTATGTTGATAGGGTCTTTTTTTTTTTCTCTCACACTTTAAATATTTTACTCCACTCTTTTTGTTTGCTTGTTTTTTTGGGGAAGAAGTCAGATGTAATTCTTATTTTTGCTTCTCTAGAAGTAATACATTTTTTCCTTTCTGGCTTTTCTCACTATTTTTTTCTTTATCTTTGATTTTATGTATTTTGAATATGATATGCCTCAGTGTAGTTTTGGGGGGATTTATCATGACTGGTGTTCTCTGACAATTGGGTTTTGTGGTGTGGTGTCTGATATTAATTAAAAAAAAATTCTCAGTCATTATTGCTTTAAATATTTCTCTGTTCCTTTCTCTCTTTCTTCCCCTTGTAATGAATGGTATTTCCACTACTTTTGTAGTTGTAACACAGTTCCTATATATTCTATTCTGTCCTTTCAGTATTTCTTTTCTTTGTTTTTCAGTTTTAGAAGTGTTAATTGTCATATCCTCAAGCTCAGAGATTCTTTCCTCAGCCACATCCAGTGTACTAATAACCCCATTGTTCAATTTATTTTTGGTGTGATAATATTATGGTATGTTTTTAAAAGGAGTCCTTTTAGAGATTCAAAGAGAAGAATTTACAAATTAAATTGCATTATTATGTCTAGGATTTGCCCCATACTAATCCAGTAGAGTGTGGGTGGGTGGGTGGAAATGATCAAGTTTAGCCATGAGTTAATGAATGTTCAAGGGTGTGATGTGTACATGGCAGTTTATTATACTATTCTCTCTGATTTTCTACGTGTCTGAAATTTCTCATAATAAAATAGATTAAAATAGGTTAACAGAGAGAGAAAAAGAACTTAACCCAGAGAACAGATAGTGGTTATTTCAGATCTTAAGTTACCATGGAAGAGTGCTTTTCTGGGCCCCTGCAATCATACATAAGTGACCAAATTGTCTGCCTTTGCCCAGCATTCCTGCTTAGGAACTAACTATGCCTTCTACAGATTTGTAGTTCAGTGTTATTTTTGTCATTCTCTGAAAACTGGTGTCTGCGACTGCCTGCACAGCAGCCCTGGGCAAATTCCCACATGCACTGTTAATCAAGTTTGCTAAACTGCCACAAAGTCTAGGGGTCATTAATCCCCCTGGACCCTGCTCAGTGCTATTGATTCCTGCCTGCTGTCCTGTGGTCTTGTGACCTCCCTGAATGCCCCATGGCCTGTGTTTCCTGTCCCTCCGGGAGTACAGTTGTCTGCTCTATAGTTTCCCTTGCTGCAGGGAATACAGTGTGATGCCTAATAAAATCTACTGAGCAACCATGAGGTTCAAGGTTGGCTCCTCCTGCAGAGGAGTTAAGTCTTATCTGCTTTCAGCACCACTCTCCCTGTGGTACTCAGCCAGACTTGTTGAAGATTTTCAGAGCAATTGGTTTTCAAGCTGTTGCTGCTAACCCTGGCTCTAGCCTCTGAGGTGACCTTTCTCCAGGCTGGATTATTTACATCTATCCTGCAGCCTCACTAGGGAAGTGTGTTTGGACCCTGTACAAAGATTACTGTCTCCTATATGGCCTCAAAACATTTCCCTGCACATGACTCTCCACTGGGATACTTTGCTGGAGTTTGCTGACTTTATTTTAGTTGCTTGAGATCGTTTCATTTTTGAGGTACTGGAGGCTTTTCTTTGGGGACCTTTATTGTGCCCGTTTCAAATAGGTTTAAAAAATGTCCTACAGACAGTAGGTATAATTTTCGAAGACACGTTCCGGAAGACTTTGGAGCAATGGATAGTAGTGCTGACCAAGATAAAGAGGGCCCAATAAATTTTAGGATTTGGAACTAGTATGGCCTAGTGGTTAACGTTATGACCATTGTGAGGCTGACCTGGGTTTTGATAGTCACTCTCCCACAGCTGTGTAATTTTTTAATTGAGTTTAATTTAAATTGATAAATAATAATTGTCTGTATTTATGAGCTACAATGTGATGTTTTGATATATGTATACGTTATGGCAAACTGATTAACATATCCATTATCTCACGCACTTATAATTTTTTTGTGTTGTGATCATTTAAAATCTACTCTCTTAGCAATTTTGAAATATACATTACATTATTATTATTAATTATAGGCACTATGCTATGTAGAAGATCTCAAGAACATATTCCTCCTTTGACCGACACCTCCCCACGTCATCCCATGCCTTAGCCTTTGGGCATAACCAAGAGCTGTGTGATTTTGAAAAATTGGCTAACCCCCTGGGCCTCAGTTTCCTCAGCTCTATCACAGTACTTTTCTTGGGGAGGCGGGGGCGGTTGGGGGGGAGTGCTGTAAAGAGTAAGAGAGATATTCTATGTATGCTTGCTACATAGTGATTGCTCATTAAATGGTAATTATTCATATATTATTATAATAATTAACCACAATATATAGTTATAATTCTCATAGTGACAGCTTTCAAAACCCATAGCACTTCATACATACATCGATTAAAACACTTACTACATTACACTATAATTATTTTTATTGGATTGTTTTGTACCCTAGGCTCAATGGCAGAAACTCTCCATATTTACTTTTTTCTTCCTAATATCTAGCCTATGCCATGACACCCAGTAGTTATTCAGTATTTGTTGACTGAATGAATTGTATTGACTGCTTGTGGTTGTGACAAATGAAACTGCCTTTTTTCAGTTATAAAATACAGCGTGCACGGGTATGCTCAGATACCTCCATGTGCATGATCCAAAGACTGACACTCCCCAGACACTGGATTCATTGTTTACTTCTTTCAGAAGTGGCTGCTCAAGGCAGCTTCAGGAGATTCCTGTGGGTCCTTGCTCCTACTTCCTTACACTGGAAAGAATAGCATATGCAGAAAGGCCACTGCATGGTTCAGGCAGAAAATGAGCTGCTGTTTTGTAGAGGCATGCAGATGAGGCTATTGATCTGTGGTTAGAAGGACATTCATTTTGTGGCTTTTCTTGTAGTATGCAGGCTTCCAAACCTTTATATTGGCTAGGGCTTTTCTGAATTTTTCTCAGATGCTTCTGAGTTTTGTGTTTTGCTCTTCTGGGGTGCCAGAAATGAAGCACACCATGTCTGGGGAATGCCAGTTATGGTGTAGTGCAGACAAGTGGAGAATCTTACATCAGGATCAGATACCTGAGACGAGGGACAGGTAAACACATCATGACTAAGCTTTCTCTACAAAAGTATAACTCTCTGTTAAAATACTGTAACCACCAATCCTTAATGAACTACAGTTACATAGATATTTACTTACAGTGAAGACACTATGTAAAGCAAGATTTAAAGAAATAAATCTACTCTTTCTTTGCAAATCTACGGTTTTCTAGAGGCTTTTTCACTTTATTTCCCCAGGAATTTATTTCCTCAACCATACCTCTCCTCTGGTCCCAGGCCCTTCATTATTCTGGTTCCCTGACTCAACTCTGGTTGCTCTTCATTGAGGAGCCTTGACTGCACTTTGAAGTTCTTTTAGGTGGGTCTGGGTTTGGGTCAAATACTTCCATCTAGTTACTATACAAATGACAACAACAATAGCAATGGTGACCGTAATGAAACACAAAAAATGCCTCCATAACTTTTTGCTTCAGGCACCCGAGAAAAGCGTAAAAACTTATTGCCTCAACATATTCCTTCCCCCTACAGTCATAATACCTTTAAATTATTTTTCTGGGGAAATTCAGTCTCCCACTGCAGTTTTTTCCACTGTGCATCTACATTTTCCAACACACATATAAGCAGATACACACACACACACACACACACACACACACACACACACACACACACACACACACCTGTCAACCACCACACAATAACACAGAATTTCAATCTTTTCTGGCATTAAAAAAAAAATACTTGTAGTGTCCAGATTACTCTTTCAAGGTGGGAAGCATCTCTGAGGGGTACAGAGACTGCACCAGGGCCATTTCCTACTGATGCAAATCAGCCACTTGCTGGATGGAGACAGATTTTCCAGCGAGTCAGCTTCAGCAGGTTACTAGTTCTTCTCTTCTGGTGACATTTAACTTATCAGTTTAAGTCACTTCCAAGTTTTCTGCAAAAACACTCCTAGTGTATGTGAAATACACAATTTTAAAAGCAAACCCGAAAGGAAAGCTCCCTTATTGCTGTCTCTAAACAGTGTGAAGGAATAGAAGACCATGAACACATAATCACATGATTTAGATACAGCCCTTATTGACAAGCCCAAGTGACTACAAGGCATTAGAGGAGAAAGTCCAGGGGCAACATCCTGATTAAACATACTCAACTAAAGTTGGAGTTCTGCAAAAATACTATTATGTGTCACTGCTGATTTTCTCCTTTAGCACAACTAAAATAAATTGATTTCTTTGTGCCCATCTTGCCACTTTGAATGGAATTCCCTTAGTGTAGGGAATACCAGGAGTAGGGCTGCTTTGCACCTGAAAAATTGGGAAGCAGATGAAGTTGATTTCTGCTGCCATCTTACTTTCTCTTTCCTTGTGTCCTGATTTCCTGTAGTCGTTCCTCAGGCTCTATCCTCTGTCCAATTCCCAAGGGCCTCCTTGCTGTCAGTTAAAAATAGCTTTCAATGCTGTTACTCTTCAGGGTTTTTGCATTTTAATAGGGCCCCCAGGGATTAAAATACCTCCAGAACCCAAAGAATGAATCTCTAACAGTGAAATTTTAGGTACCAGTGACAGGCATTGTGGGAGAGTTTATGGGAGGGTTCTCTCAGAAGACAAACACCCCAACAGCCTTCAACTTGACTCACTTGGTATAGTTGGCCCTACAAAGAAGTACAAGTCAGCAACGAAATACCAAACTTTATTAAAAACAAACAAAAACCCTTAAACTTTGCTAATTACAACTTAATGTTTTAATCAGCTTTCCAGTAGATGAATATGTGGTAATATAGGAGGTATTTTCTAGGTGGGAAAATTATGCAGTATCTTAGGGAAAGTTTTCTCGAGCGACAGTGCAATAAAAAATCCAGGGTTGTTGGGATGAAGACGCTTCGTAATCTTGTCTCAGGTCTTATCCTTTCACTAAAGGAAGTGATCACATTGACACAGAGGAGAATTGCTGGATTGACGCTTAGGTACAGGCGTGAAGTGATCAGACACCTCATACTGAACTGTGGTTTGCATAGACATTTTGTATATGGACAAAAAAAGGAAAGAAGCCAGGATATTCTCCTCACTATTGTTAAGCACCAGAGGATGTCAGATTCCTGCACTTTATCTGGACCTCTCTATCACTGGCTTTTTTTTTTTTTTTTTCTTCCCCTGCTAAGTAAACAGTGGAGCTCCATCCATTATTCAGCTATCAGAGACTGTCAGGATCTTCTGGCTGGGGAACATGGGAGTTCTTGCATTTCTTTAAAACTGTGGAAAAATGTATTTGCAAAACTGCTGGAAAGGGAAATGAAGAAAGATATCAGCTCTTACAATATAATTAATCCTTGTGAGCATCTCCCCAGAGAGCTAACTTGAGGGTTTTTTTAGTAATGGGAATTCAGGTTTTTTTTCTTTTTTGGGGGTTGTCATTATTCACACTTAACTACCTGTGGTAAGTACTGTGGAGGAGAGAGACTATTGTAAACAGGTCTGAGACGCACAGGAAGGAAGGGCTTTGAAACTGTGCCCCGTGAGAAAATGTCTAGAGCTGCCGTGCAGGGCTCTACCTTAAAGCTGGTAAACACACAGCCCTCCCCACAAACCAAGTGTTACAAATTCTACTTTTATAGCTCTTGGAAGGTTTTCTGCAATCTTTTCCATGTCGAATGCTGTGGTTTAAAGTTTTCTTTTGGAAAGGTTTTTCAGGTCAAAAGTTGGAGGTATAATATTGAAAGGAATGTAAAATCTTGTGCATGTAAATTTATATTTTAATGCTCTCATCTTTTGAATCAAGGATGGTGACTTTTGCACTTGGATGTAGAAAACAAATATCACAAGGCAGGGATTGAAATGCAAGAGGAATGAGGAGATAATTGCAGGAGCCAATCAAATACTTAAAAGGGATTCAATACTCAAAAGGGTCTCCATTCCACTTTCGGTTGAGTGCAAGAGACTCCAGACAGGGAGACAGATGACCCGGTGCAGGTTCAGCACTTCCATTTGCTGTGCCTTCTAGAGGTGACCTCTTCAAGCAGGGGATTCACTGCACGCACCCTTACATTTTGTAATTTTTTTTTTTTTTTGTAAATTGCAAAGCACTATTGAAGTATAAGGTATTAGAACGATGGAAAAGTTATTCTTGTGATTTTAATCACAATCTGCATCAATCTGAGGTTATAATATTTATTAAATGCAATAGAGAGTGCTCAGAATAGAAATAGCTGATCGGTGTGAGCCTGCATTAATGCACAAAGAAAAGGAAGCAAACTCATTTCCTTTTTTTTCTCGCATAGTGATTAGAGTAGCGGATTGCTGTAAATTTGACAAAATCATGATTTTCAAAACTCATTTGAAAAATTCTCTCCTGGTAGAATGTGGGCATGCAGGTAGAAATCATGATAATAATAATATCTGACACTCAGGAAACAATTGTTATATGTGGGGAGAAATGTTGAAAGAAGTAACCAAGTTAAAGAGACCCAAAGCTTGTGAACAACCGTATTATCAAAAGTCACCAAGATTGTCCCAAAGAGAAGAGGGTCTCAGGGAAAGCTGCAGAGTCCCATATGTTTCTTTGATAAAAAATTTATCAATGGATGCATGAAGACGAAGAAGATACCAGCACAAATCCAGGTGGAATAGCCAATAAAATTGATGAAACTATCACGATTTAACATAGAATCCAATGAAAATGAATATTTGAGAACCCATAATTTGGATATTAAAGGGTGGGTACATAAAGATAACATGTTGGGGATCCTCACAATTTAACTGGGAGATAAAAGCATAAACAATTAAAATAAGATGCAATAAATAAGACAGGCACTTGAGTCTGGATTTGAATCCCTGTTCAACCACTAATTCGTCTAATCTTAAACAAATTACACTTAATCTCTAAAAATCTCAATGTGCTTATCTGTACAATGGGATAATAATAGTACCTATAATAGAACTTTATAGTACTGTAGCACCCAGTATGTTTTAGCCATATTATTATTACTATTATCATAGTTACTGTTAAGAATAATACATGCTATGGTAGAGATAGCTGGTCCTGGTAGATAACTGCAAATTTAATGGAAATAATGATGAACTTTAACATTTAGTTTAAACAATCCATTGTGCAAGTAAGGATTGGGGAAGCTTGGTTTAACAAATGTTCATATGAAATGAAGTTGAAGGTTTTTGTTAATAGTAAAGCTTCATTTTAACCAGTAGTGTAGATTAGCTACTGAATGAGATAATGGCTGAATTGATAAAAGCATACTGCCCAGGTCTAAGAAGATAAATGTCCCTTAGCACTCTAAAATAGCCAGATCCTGTATGAAGGACCGTGGTTGGTTCTGAATAGCTGATTCCAATACAGATGGGTTAGAGATGCCTCTAGAGTCTTGAGGAAGGGGATAAAGAATAGGGGTCAAAGCCATAGAGCAAAGATTTGGAAGGAACAGGGTGATCACCTCCTTAAAGTGGGTCAACCACCCTGATTGCCCACCTTGATTTCAATTTATAGAGGCGACTGAGTAACCACATGGAGAGGCTAATGGCATTGAAAGAAGGTTTTCATTAGTTACACTTCCTGAGACGAGGGGCATGGCATGCCAAACAGGGCCACATGGGGAAACACCAGTGTAGGTCAGGAGGCAGAAAAGTGAGAAGAAAGCACAGACCACAGAATTTACTGTGTTTTCCATGGGATGGGCAAATCAGGACAGGGGAGGCCATTTAGGATTGGCTAATTTGAATAGTTCCAGTGGGTTTTGGGGCATAGGGGCTGTTCCCAGTTGTTAGGTACCTGGCCCTGAGTTGATTTAAGGCAGGGGAAATATTGGCTTGGTGTGTAAGAGTTAGATAAAGGAAGTGAATATGGATTAATTGGCTTGCATATGAAAGGCATGCTTGCAATCAGGTCAGTTATTATCTTAGGAATTAGGTAGCCCCAGGACAGGCAGTCTCTCCCCATCCAGTTAGGTCTTCCAAGATGTCAAAACATCATAAAACATAAAAAATTAAAAAATATATGATTAATACATCAGGGTATGAGCTGCAGCTTTAGGGGAGGAACTAGGAACCATGGGGAGAAGTTGTAGCGATGCCGATTTTAGGAGGAAAAAAGTCTTCCTATAAAAGTCATCTAAAAGTGGGACAGATGTCTTTGTCACACTGAGAATGCCTGAACACAGATGTATTCTGAGATGGAATAACCAGGTCATTCATATGGTGCGTGGGATTCCTTCAAGGACTGGGAAGTCAGAATCAGGTCCGACTCACAGATGCTATTATTCTATGGTTAAGGGCATGCCTTGCCTATGAGGGAAATTGAATGGCAATTGTTTCTTTTCATGGTCTACTCTTTAACTTCTCAGGAGTAGAACCAACTTAAAAAGACTAAACTTCAGCACTGGGAATAAATGACTTTTTTTCTTTTACATAGTTGTAATAACCGGGGCTCTGATGGGGAGGATTGGAAGCAAGCCACTAGAGCAAGAACCCCTATTTTAGAGCCAGCTCAGTGGAAGCCAAGTGGCCGGATGCCTAAGTTAAAAACAATGGGCTGACCTTGAGTTCTCTTGAGAAACTAGGTTTGCATTGGCAAAGTCTTTCTATGAAGTCATTCTTCTACTAGAAATACATCAAGCTCTTGCTTTTCCCTGTCCTTACTGTGTGTCAGGACCATCTTTCAGAGCCAGCCTCTTTATCGATTATCGTTTTTGAATCTGCGCTCCCTTATTAAGTGTTAAAAGATCCTCACAATAGTGAGATTTCAATTTTCGCTTCCTTAAAATGAAGGGGTTGTACTGAAATAATCTAATAACTGAAACATTTCCTTCTGATTCTAAAACTCTTTGATTTTGTGATGATATTCTCTGTGGTACTTTCAAAAACTTTACTCCTTGGATTGACTCAAGTCACGTGAGCTACTTGTTGTTGGTAGTATACGCTGTTGCTATCTAGAGTTATTCTAGGTGCTTCCATCTGTTATCAGGAAGGTAGGATTGTTCTTTTATAGCCAAAGAAGCTGAGACTCAAGACAGGTGCAACAAGAGGGAAGATTGGGAAAAACTGAGTCTGCCTGTGTAACTCTTCCTGTCTCATTATGTTATAGCAATGAGCATACCGTGCTTTCAGAAAATGATGCTAGGAATGCCATTTTTAGTTTGACAGTAAAGTCACTGCCTTCTGGCTTGGAAGTACTGATCATTGTATTTGCGATCTGAGGACTAAAGGTGGTAACCATGGTCTCATTGCCTCCCTCCCCAAATTCGAGTTTTTTTTTTTTTTTTTCTGGTGGGGGTGGGGAGAGAAGAAAAACAAAAAGGAGAAAAGATATATTTGAAAAATTGTGGAAGTATTTGGATTTTTCTTTCATTTAATTATGTTTTTTTTCCTCCACAAGTCTAATACCATTTTTTGTTTGCTCCAATTCTACTTAAGATGAGAAGAAAATTTACTTTCACTCCTAAAATTCTGTTTTGATATGCAAGTGATGTCAGAGGGTAGGGCCCGGGGGTCCCAATAGTTCGCCTCAACCCACCCAGTCCTCGTACCAGGTTCTTGACTCTGCCACAGGAAAGAATTCAAGGGCAGAGTCACAGTAGAAAGTGAGAACAAGTTTAACTTAACAGGTAAGAAATGCAGGTTCCACAGAGACAGGGCAGCATAGCTCCAGAGACTGAGTAGGGCCACACCACGTTTAACACAAAAGTAAGAAAAACATACTTAAAGTTCAGTACAGAGTGCAGGCTGGCTCAAGAGAACGAGCAGCTGCTTGCTGAAAGTAAGCTCAATACAAAGTAAAATATACACAAGTTGGCCAGCAAAGTGCAGGTTGCCTCGAGGAAGTGAGCAACAACCCTGCCTTCAGCTGGGATTCTGCTTTTGTAGTTTCTCTACCTAACAAACATTCAGCTAACCGAGTGGCTCTCAGTTATGTAACATTTAGTCTTGCACATGCTCAGCTGGTCTCTTCCTGGAGCATGTTCATTGGTTAGACCCTATCACATGCCCCAGGCATATTCAAGAATATTCTGTGCTCTCTATTGAGCATGCTCAGCCACTGGATTTGCAAAAGCCAGCCCCTTGTGGTCTCATTTTCCCTGCCTTGGTGCTAAGAATAGGTCTAACTAGCAACAGTAACTTTCCTTCAGGGGAGAGCTCAGAGGAGGGGGCCTGAGACGTCAGGGAGTGGCTGGAAACCCAAAGGCATGTTCTGAAACCTGAACCCAGGGAAACTGAGTACCTTCTGTATCACAAGGACAGGCACTGCCTTGCTTTTAAAATCCATCTGAGCTCAGGATGCCTTTCAAATTGGAAATTTTATGGCCATGAAGGTTATTTGAGAATCCCGGACATGTAGGACTCAATTAGGGGACTTGAACTCTTACCTAGTTCTAGATAACAAGCTGTTTCCATGTGGATGGCGTCTTCATGCTAACAGAAAATATATGAAATTAGCTTTCCTTCTCAGATATGGATTGCTGTATCTCCATCCATTTTTATCAATCATGCGGTCACTGTAATTGAAAATGTGTCATTTAAAGTGTTATTGCCATGAAAACCCTCAACTCTACTTATTTTAAAAGGAACAAACCAATTACGTTGGGATGGTGCTTTGTAATGCACAAAAAGCTGGGAGTGCCAGGCTCGGTCAAGGTTGTACATTTGTGATGTTTAGGCTCAAACATCTGTCGGAACTTTGAATTGTCTGGATAATAGATACTAACTAACTAAGCTAAACAGTTTGTGTGGCCATCTGCTCAGAATTAAAACATGGAGGGGGAAATTAGATTAATCATTCTGTAACTTGGGGAATTCAGTATGTAGATCTGCTTTTACTGTGTATGCCTTTATTTTCAAACATTGGAAGGAAAGTTTTTCACATCCAGTTTCCACTATATATTTGTGAAAATGAAATTTAAGGGGTGTGTGTGTGTATTTGTGGCATGTGTTGTGTGGCATGTGCATGACACAATTTTGGGGGGGAACAGAGAGGACAGGTGAGACAGCAAAGTGGTTAGGCATAGGCTTTAAAGTCACATAACTTTTGAGTAGGAATACCTCACTTTTCTCAACTATAAAATTACCTATTTCATAAGGTCCTATAAGGTTCAAATACTCAATGTACTGTCTGGCACATAGTAAACACCCACTAAATGGTCTTTACTCTGTCATTACTCATCATCACCATCACCATCATCATGTAATCATCACTTTTGTGATCTTATTTCAAAATACAGAAAAAATTTTAAACCCTTCAGTAACAGTTTTCTTCTCTAGATTTATCTTCTAAGGGGTATGTATTGCATTAGTAACAAATTAAGTGGTGTGTGCGTATGAGTGTGAGCACAGTGTTAGTGTATGAGAGTGTTGGTGAGTGTGTGTGTGTGTGTGTGTGTTGTAATGGATCCAATTTTTGAAAACTCTGTTTGATTCACTTAAATTGCTTCATTTGCTGAACTAATGCCTCGTATTAACATAGAATAATTCCTTTCCCCCCTTTTAAATATAAGGATACACTATTGAATATGTTACAGTGAATGCTAAAATGACTAACACATGAGGGGTCAATTTAGCAGGAACCCTTAATCATGACTTCTTGCAACAGGGCCCCTGTTGGAGATACATAATTACAGATCAGTAATTGTAGATAACAGAACACTGAAAACTTGAGCTCAGGCCAATAGAAACCAGCCCCAAAGCTCTTCTCAATATAGGTTTTAAGAAATTGAAGTTATCTTGGGTATAATCTTGCTGAATCTTTGTCTCTCCCACTCCACCTCACTTGGCCTCTTGGCCTCCCACTTCAACCTGACCTTCTCCCACCAGCAATTTCTAACGACCAGAACCCACCACACCTCCCTTCCTTCCTTTTTTCCTTTCTTTATCCCCTCCCTTCTTTCTCTTTCCTCTAGTCCCCTTCTTCTAATACATCAATTGGGTGTACACTATGTGTCAAGCCTTGTGCTAGATTAAGTGTTGAATAGAATAGACTTTTTTTTTTTTTTTTTTTTGCTTTCATGGGATTTACAGAGCAGATGTTAAAAAAAATTCACCAGTAATTAATTTCAGTGTTTATAAGGACAACAAAAGACAAATTCGCAGTGTGTGAGTTTGTAACAGGGGACCTAACTTGTTCTATGGTGGATGGGCAAGAAAAATGGTTCCGGCAGGATGACATTTGAACTTGCTGGTGGAAGAGGAATTAGCTAGGTAAAAGGGGGGACGGGAGCAAGTTTTCTTATTAGAGGGAGTAGCACAGATTACATGAAGGCCCTGAGACAGGAGAAGTATGGGACAGGGGGGAACTCAAAGAGTCTGGAGAGAAAAGAGCTGGGAGGAGAGTGGCTGATGGAGGTCAAACAAGGGATTTTGACCTTTATGCTAAGAGCAGTGAACAGCAAAGAAACAATCTTAAAAATGATCAGGTTGGAATACAGCATCTCAAACATACTTAAAATTATACAGTGTCATAAACAAAGATCTCTGTATTGGCCACTCAGCTTTATTAGATTGAGACATTTTGCCGTAATTACCTCTTTTTAAAGTAACGTAACATTGCAGATGCTCTTGAAGTCGTGGTGCACACCTTCCTGACCTCTCTCTCTCTTCCCAGAGAGAATCACCCTATAGAATTTGTATCCACCATTCACATTAAGGCTTTTATACTCCCACTAAAATGTTATGTAGTCATACACAGTATACAATGTTGTTTTGTGAGATTTAAAACTTTATATAATTAATATTACATACTCTCTATATAATTAATATTACATACTCTATATATGATCTTACAACTTGCTTTTTTTACAAAATATATTGATATTTTTGAGGTTTATACATTTTGGTATATCGGGTTATTTATTTTTAACTGCTACATAATATTTTAGTGTGTGGATATAACATTAATACTCCAACATTTATTTATGCATGTTCCTATTAATAGACCCTTAGGGGTTTTCCATCTTTTTTTTGCCGACATAGACAATGCTGCTAAGAACATTCTTGTACATGGCTCATTGTGTGAATAAGCAAGAGTTTTTTTAGGAAATATTCCTAGAAGTGGAATTGGTAGGTTGACTGATATGCAGAACGTCTAATAAATTTCTTTCCATTGTCTATTTGTCAGTTTCATCGGTATATAACGTATACTATAGCTTAATAATAGGTCTTGGTATCTTATATGGCAAGTCTTTGTTCTAGTTCTTTAAATTTGTCTTCCATGCAAATTGAAGGATTAGTTTGTAAGTAATTTGCCTTTTCCTTCTCTTTGTCCATGTTTCTTACTGCTGCGTGTGTCCTTTTCTTATTGAGTTGTAGGAGTTTTCTGGTCATACCGATTCTAATCCTTTGTAGGTTGTATGCTTAGTAAATAACTTCTCCAGGTCAGTGATTTATCTTGTTCATTGATTTGTTCACTCTTGTTTTTGATTTTTTTTTGACATACAGTAAGTTTTAACTTTTAATTTAAAATATTTTGTATTTTCATTTATGGTTTCTACTTTTCACTGCATGAAATTATTACCCAAGATGATATTTTAAGTTATTTTCCCATATTATTTTCCAAATTTTTAAAAGTCTGACTCTTCACATTTAGGTCTTTAATCCAGCTGGAATTTACTTTTGTGTATGGATGTAATTTTACTCTGTTTTCCTTATGAATAATTAATTGTTCTAGTACCATTTGAATTTTTCATCCCCTCCATTTATATTGTCATTTTTGTCATATATTTAGTTGTCATATATGTGTGGTCCTCTTTCTTCACTTTCTATTCTGTTCCATTGGTCTGCTTGAAGATCTCACTACTGTACAACACATAACCTTATAAAGAGTCTTCATGTCTTACATAGCAAGTTAGTCTAGTCATTGAAATTTGTTCTCTATATGAATTTAAGGATCAGCGTGTCAATGAAATACCCTTTTGGGCTTTTGATCAGAATTGCTTTAAATTTATAGTTTAATTTTTAAAGAATTGATATTTTGACTCTATTGACTTTTTCATCCATAAATATGGCACTCTCTCATTTATTCTAAACTTCTTGTATGTTCATTAATAATTATTTTCATTAAGTTCTTACACATTTTTTGTTAGATTAATAGCAGGTGCTTATAATTTTAATAGAAATTTTATGTGGAAAATTTAAAAATTATGTTTTCTATTCTATTTTAAGTGATTATTACCAGTGTATAATAAAGCTATTTTGTCCTTATATCTAGCAACTTATTATACACATACATGCAAAGAATTTGTAATTTTTTAAATATTGGTTTCTTTTCTAACAGTCAACTAAGCTCCCAGCAAACTGAGCCTCTCACATATAGTAACTATACACATTGAACAAATAAACAAACAAAGGAAAAGGAAAGAAAGAAAAAGCAACACTAGAAGGCACTGGAAGGTGAACCAAAGCACGAATATTAGGAAAGGGAGTTGACACTTGGAAGAAAGCAATGGCCCTAGATGAGTGTCTCATTTTTAGGAAACCTGAGGGGATTCTACACCATGTGAGGCAGCTAAAATTCTGAGAGAAAACCTACGGTGTTTCTGGCATGAAGAACCAGAGAACAAATTTAGGCACCGCAGTCTCTGAAAAGTTAAGAACGAATCTCAGAAAGAAGAAAGCCAGAGAGAGAATCTCCAATTCTTTGTATAATGTCTGCCCAAATCTTGGCTGATCCGTGAGTCATATATTTGTTAAGATAGACTCTGAGAAGCTCAGCTAAGGATAAAAAAGTGGACTGGGATTTAAACTGCCATCCAAAATACAGAGTTTTCACTTTGAGTCCAGTCATGTAAATTGCCTCGTAAACAAATAAAAAACAATTCACACTCTTTAGAGAATTAGAATCCAGAGTCTCCATAACATAATATTCACAATGTCCAAGATACAATACAATATTATTTGACTTACAAAGACACAGGTATACGTGACCCATTCTCTAGGGAAAGAAAATCAGTAGAGACCATTCCCAGATGTTGAAATTATCAGGCAAGGCCTAAAAAGCAGCAATTATAAAAATGCTCAGTTATGTAAAGAAAAATATGCTCATAATGGAGAGGAAGTCTCAGCAGAAAAATAAGAACTATAAAATACGGAAATTCTAGAACTGAAAAATAAAATATATAAAATAAGAAATTCACTGGACAGTCTTGACTGTTGAATGGAGATGGCAGAAGATTATAGTTACCTTAATAATTGATCAATAAAATTATCCAATATGAAGAATAGAGAGAAAAAAGATTGAAGAAAAATGAACAGAGCCTCAGCAAACTGTGGAAGATGTCAAAGCTCTAGCATATGCATAATTGGGGTCCCAGAAGTATAGGAGAGAGATAATGGGCCAAAAAAAATTAGTTAACGAAATTATGGCAGAAAAAGTTCCAAATGTGATGGAAGATTCAAGAAGCTCTGTAAATCCCAAATAGGATAAATAGAAAAATATGCCTAAGCACATGATAGTCAAACTGATGAAAACCAAAGCTGAAGGGATAATCTTGAACACAGGCAGAAAAATGACACATTGCATATAAGAATGCAATCATTCAAACCACCAATGACTTCTCATCAAACAGTAGAGTCTGGAAGTCAGTGAAATAACATATTCAAAGTGCTGAAAGAAAACAAAAACAAAAACGTCAGCCCAGAATTCCATAACCAATAACCAGATAAAATATTCTGAATAGTAATAACACCACCACGAAAAACATTTTCAGATGAAAGAAAACTAAGGAAATTTTTGCCAGCAGACCTGGCAATGCTAAATTACAAGAAATGTTTCAGTTATAAGAAATGTGAAAGGAAGTTTTTCATGCTTAACAGAAGTGATACCAGATCTTCAGAAGAAAAGGAGAAAAACAGAAATTATTAAGAAAAATAAATAAATTTAAAAGACTATATTTTCTTCCTTATTTCTTTAAAGTACATGTTCCTATTTAAGGCATAAATTTTTAACAATGTCTTGTGGTATTTATAAACACATGTAGATGCATATGACAACTATAGCATCTAAGCCAAGGAGGATGTAAAAATGTCATTGCAAAACTTCTATATTATATATAAGAGTAACAATATTAACCCTAGACTTTTGGATTTTCTCTGGACGATTATAATACCTACAAATAAAAGCAAATTTTGCTTTTTTCCCCTAATTCTCATACTCACTATTTATTTTTCCTGTCTTATTGAACAGGACATTCAGCATAATGTTGGTGATAACTGAAAGCTTTCTAAAAATTCCTGATTTGAATAAAAATTTTCTGAATTTTCACTATTAAGTATAAAAATTATGTAGGTTTGTGGTAAGTTATTTTAGTTTAAAATTTTTTCTATTTTTTCAGTTTTCATACAGATTTTAATAATGAAAAAGTGTTGAATTTTCTCAAATACTTAATCTATTGAGTTGACAATTTGATTTTTTTCTCTTTTTTTGTCTCTGACTATGCTGTATTACATCAATAGGTTTTTCTGATGTTGAAATATCCTAAAAATCTGGTATATTATTTTCACAAACATCTAAATTTGATTTGCTCTTTAAAATTAATTTTTAAAGGATTTTTGTGTGTGTGTATATTTTTCTCCATTGGCATTCATCCTGTCTCTTTCTGGGTATCAAGGTTTTACCAATACCCCCAAATGAATACCTTTTTCTCCTTATCTAACTCTGAAACAATTAATAAAAGAGAAATTACCTATCCCATGAATGTTTGGTAAAACTCTCCTCTAAAGCACTATGGATCTGATGACTTTTAGAGATGGAAATTTGATAGTTAATTTAATTTTAAAATGAAATTTGTTCAGCTATCTATTTCTTCTACAGTCAATATTGGTAAATTTTATTTTGAAAAAATTTATCATCTTATCTAGGTTTTCAAATTTATTTTCATAAAATTATTTTTGAGTTCTCTCAGTTAAAAAAAATTCTGTCCTTATAATCATAGCTGCCTTTTATTCTCAGTATTTTAAATTTGGGTTTTCTCTGTTTTTCTTAACAGTCTTGCAAGTGATTTTTCTATTTTATCATTTTCAAAAAACCAACTTTTGATTACTTTATCTGTTATTTCTTTTCTATTTTCTTATCTTTATTATTTTCTCCTTTTTATTTAGATGTGTTCTTCGCTACCAAGCATCTAGATTGAATGCTTAACTTGTCTATATTTGATCTTACTTGTTTATTAAATTAATACATTTACACTATAATTTTATACTTAAATACCTTTATGGCTTTAAATGTGGTTAATTCATTATTGTTCAGTTCTAAGCATTACTGATTTCTATTGTGAATTCACGTTTTGCTTATGAGGTTTTTGTGCACTTTAAAGTTTCTAATCATACAATTTTTGGTGCTTTCTTTTTATGTTCTTACATAATTTAATTGAATTTTGATAAGAAAATATAGTTTGTATTATATTAAATCATTGATTTACATTGAGACTTCTTTGTAACCAAAATATCATCATTAAAAAATAATTGATGGAAAAAAATGCATATTGCCAATTCTTCGGGTGCAGAATTATGTATAACTCTATTCCTTTTACCCCCCGCTTCTGTCCCTTCTTATTCATTTTTTTCTTAATTTATTTTTTGTCTGGTATTAAAGTTGCTGTAACAGGATTGTTTTTAAGAAATGTATTTGCATAGCGTATTACTTATCCTTTATTTTTATTCTTGTGATGTCTTCTGTTTTAGAGGTTCTCTTACAAGCAGGAGTTATTTTTTAATCATCAATCTACCTTTTTAAATAGATGGTGAATCTGTTTATGTTTATTGTAATTACCGATATATTTTTTACCACCCTATTTTGAACTTTCTTTATACCAACATCTTTATCTGCTTTTTTTTCTTGTTTGCTTGCAGGTAGATTGAAAAAGTTTTCTAGACTCCCCCTCTAGTTTTTAGTCTTACTGATTTGGAAGCTATACATTGTATTTCCATTTTTGGATCATTATTCTTAACTTTTAAACCAACATCCTTAGCTGTAAATTTGTCTCACAGTATTTCTATCCTGCCCCTGACCCTGAATGCAACATGGGCACGTACCAGCCATCCACGGAATATTCCATCCATCTTATCGTTGTTTTTAGTTTTCTTTTCAAAAAAGGTTTTTTTCGCTTAATAGTTAAATACATTTACCAAATCTCTTCATCTTCTTATCTGGTCACCTTTACTTTTTTAGATCCTGTATATATTTTCTGAGTTTTTTTTTTTTCATATAATCCTTTAATGTTTTTAGTGAGGGTGTGCAGATATTTAACTCTTAATTTTTCTATGTCTAAACATATTTTTCCCCATTGAGTGTTGAGTGTGGAATTATATTTTATCTGTGTGCAAAATTTGAGGTTGAGAGTTAGTAATGTTTCTCATTAGGTTAAAGATATGGTTTCTTCTGTTATTTACTGTTGCTGATGAGAAATTCCACTGTCATTCTAACCATAGTTTCTTTGTAGGTAACCTGTCTTTTCTCGCCAGTAACTAAACCTTTTTTTTTTTTTTTCTTCATGTTCTATAGTTTACTATGATGATCCTGGGAATGGCTTTACCATTATTAATCTGTCTGGGACTTGGAGTGTACTCTTCATATGAGGATTAATGTCTTTCTTCAAATCTGAACGATTTGAAATTCTGAATAATGCGGCTTTCCCATTTTGTTTATTTCCTAGTTCGAGAATTCCTGTTGGAAGTTTAGATCCTCTCAGTCCATTCTTTGTGTATCTTCACTGCACATAACCTCTCTGTGCTGCATTCAGGGCTGAAGTTCTCTCCTCTCTGTGTCAGGACTGGGCAGATATCTTGAGTTTTTAAACTCAATGCTTTCTTTGCTTTTTTTTTTTTTTTATTTATGTCTGTTTTTATTTTAAAATTTCTCACACTTCCAATAACTTGGAAGTTATTCATTTATCTCATTGGGCAACCAAACATACCTATTTTAAAGTTTTGCCAGATGGTTCCACGAACCTAATTTCCTCTGGGGCATATTCATGTTTTGAGTGTTGATTTTGTTGGCTGTCTTTCTCAGTATTAGATTTCTTCCTCTGTTTTGGAATTTTGCTTTGCCAGCTTATTTTGAGTGCAAGGCTTTTGTTTTTGTTTTTCTTCTTTCTGTTTCCTCTGTGTTCACCCCTCCTGGGCCAGTGGTTTTGTGGTCACCTTTGTCCAGATGCTCAGGACTCCCTGCCCTAAACCTGGTGGTGTAATAGGGCTCCTGTCCCATAGTGAGATAGTGTGGCTTGCTTCCTGTCTTGGCTGGAGACTGAATCTATCTCCTTTTTCCTTCCGAGGATTGTATCTTATGAAAACTCCTAGTCCCCAGGGAATGCTTAACCAGAGTTTTGGGTTTCTTTTATGGGTGGGTGTTTGGAGTGCGTGGGGGGGTGCTGGTGAGTGATGCTAGCCCCAGTTGCAGCTCTTGGGTGGAGTAATCTTATCCTCTTTACCTCACTGGAACAAACTGTGCACTGCCACAGCCTCCTTCCAGAACAGGCGGCCACCACACTGGTGGCTCCAGCAGAACCCACTGGCTTATGTGTCTCTTCTGCTTCTGGTTCAGGGAGATTTATCTTGTTTTGTGAGCCTCATGATGCCTTTAGTTTTCTGTTTTATCTATTTTTGCTCTGTTTGGATTGGGGGAGGCAGCTCTCATTAACGGGTCTCAATTACATAATGACACAGATAGAACTATGTTTTAATAAGAGCTTTCTGTTTGTGTAAAACAGTTTGAGGGGCCCAAACGGGTGGGCAGGGAGGCAGCTTATGAGGCTATTTCACAGTCCAGGTGAGGTGACCTTGAATTGGACTTGGGGGAAAGCAGTGGAAATCAGAGAAGCTTGCTGATGCGACTTGCATTTAGCTGCTAGGAAACTTAGGGGTTTTTCATCGAATGAGGTGAGAGTGTCTGCCTCCAGATGTCCCTCTCTCGGCATTCCGTGTTCCCACTGGAGCTTCCCCAAGTGTTCTCCTCATCAATTGCTCTTATTCCTTTGATCCACTTTTTATTATTCACTCTTTATTTTTAAATAATCCCTTCCATGACTTTCCTCTTTGCTAATGTTCCCCTCCTGCAACCCATCCTACTCCCCAGCATTTATGGGGAGGGCCAGTTGAGCCCAGGGTACGTGTAGGAGCAAGGTCTGGCAGGGCTGCTGCTGGGGAGGGGTCCGGGGTGTCTGCTGGGTCTGTCCTCCTGGCCTTAAGGAGAGTGATGAGTCTTTTCAGCCTCTCAGTCCCCCCTCCCACTCCGACCCTCCAAGCTTCCTTTGACATCTAAGGCTAAGGGGGCTTCTGAGCTGCTGATGAAAGGCAGGGTGACCTGAGAGGAGATGAAGAACAACCTTGCAGGTGCCCCCTCTTGCATTCTTACTCATTCTAGAGCCAGAGATCCTCCTGTCTGGGAAGTCTGCAAGGGATGGCATCTTCCTGTTTCAACTTGATGCACTATTTCCCATTCAGACATTCTCCTGAGGCAGTGGATGGGGTGTGAGCTCCATCTCCACTCAAGGGCTTCAAAGCAGCTACAACTGCTGCATTTGGGGAGCAGTCAAATCCAGAGGCAGGTGAATCCAGTGTACAATTAAACTGCAGCAGCTAAGGACCCCAAACCATTTGCACTGCTCATAGGCTTTGAGAAGGGATGAACTACACTGGGGGGAGAAAAGCACAAAAAGGTGCCACTACAGTGTTCCCTTTAATTTGCTACAAAATCCCAAATCTTTACTAGTTGTAAATGGACTAAGAAACAACAATCCCTCTCCTTCGGGTAGTAATTTACATTTACAAAGCCCCCTCACATACCCTTTCCTGGGATCCCCAGAGGGACGTCAGGAGAAGGCAAGGACACTTGCTGTCACCTCACTTTTGAAAAATGATAAAACCTGTTTTAGGGAGAGGTCCAACGTCACAGAACTAGGAAGTGTGTATGTGGGGAGCAAGGCCCCCCCCCTTGGAGTCTCTTCCTACAAGTCTTTCAGATCAGTCCCTTGCTTTGGACAGGCTTAGGTGAGTTAAATTTGGAAGCATGTGGTAGAGTGATAGGAGATCCCATTCTTTTTCCCATGAAATCTGGGTAACTGGTTTAGTAGGGAAAAACAAAAAGTGGAAACAATTGGGTCATTGTCTCAGCTCCTTGTGGTCAGTTTGCAGTGGGGTCTACAAACTTCACACCTTGGCAGATCGGGGGACAGGTGCTATGGAGGGTGAAGCATGCATCAGTGCAGCTGGGAGCAGGGACTGCTCTCTGAACTACTCCTGTCTGTCGGGGCCAGCGTGAGGAGGTTTTGCGAGACCCTCTCAGGGTGCTTTCTGCCCTTTCCCCAGCATTTTCATGCAGGTAAAGTCATAGCGTCAGGTGGGGAATAAAGGAATAGGAGAATCATAAAAGGCCAAAGAGAAGCCTGAGGGACCGAGAAACGTCGGGGAAGGGAGTCCACAGACCACTGATCCCTCTGCTTGTTTATTCCAAAGGACACCCATGAAATGCCTACTACATGCCAGGTGCTGTGCAAATCTGAGGATGAAGCATGAATCAAGAGAAGGTCCTTTGTTCCCTGGGAGCAGACACACTGGTGAACAGGTCAAAGACAAGGAGATAAGAGCAGTACTTGCCCTCTGATGGCGAGGGGGCTTCGCGGGCTGGTTGAGGGCCGTGTTTCCAGGACTGGCTGGCTGGGAATGCTGGTCTTTTCCCAGCCGTCTCCCTCGGCAGGGGATTCAGGGAGGAGGCAAATTTGGGCACTGAGCCAGAAGTGGAGAGCACGCTTCCTCAGAATCAGCCTTCATCCCTGGCATGGACTTCCCCAGTGGTGACCAAAATCAGCTCCCCTTGGGGCATGCCTTTTCTGATGTTCTAGGAAAAGACCAAGAAAGGGGAGGGAGGGCAGAGACAGTCGAGACACTGAGTCCCCACAGAGGCTGGCCTAGTGACATTTGCTGAGCCCCAGCCAGTGCCCAGAATGTTCCTGATGGCCACATAGATGATAGGTCTCCTCCAGACATTAACACTAACTAGGGCTATAAGAACCTTGACAAAGAAATATATAAGAGCAGCATTATTACAAAATACATCCTTAAAAGAAATTGAGTGACTGAGTCCGTAATTGCAAGAAGGGCCTTGTAGGAATAGCTTTTGTTGTATCTGTGTTTCTCCCTACCCCGCCTCCACCCCCCCAAAATTATCTCACATGGCTATGAATATCTTTGTGACTTTGTATGCAATTCTGGTAATTTTGGTACAAGTATTTATTAGGCTGTGTAGGCCATTTGAAACCTTCAAATCCCAGTTAGTTTGGACATCCACTATTAAACATGATTACTGTCAACGTGGGTTAGGCTTCCAGGGAGAAAATTAAATAATGAGACTGTCATTTATCTGTAAATAACATGAAGCCTGTGATGAGAACGCATTGTATTAAGGGAGGAAAAAGCTCTGGCCCTTGGCTCAGTAAGAAGTGCTCTTGGAGACTGCAGCCTCCTGCAGCGGTGGACAGAAAAGAACTTTCTGCCCCAGGGCATCCCCCGACCGTGGCGCCTACCACACGCTCAGCCTGGACCGTCCAACCCTGCTCATCATTTCTGGGTATTTGCTGGTTTTCTTTTCAGCTGCATGCACTGCACAGTTAATTACTGAGGTGAGGAGAAAATGCCCCCTTGCTTGGAATTATGGAAATGCTATCAGACGCTAAGGGTTAATGAGTATGAACAGGTGTGAGATCAGATGCAGAGAGAATAACAAGGCACGGCTGCTTGTGCTTGTCACAGGCCTTGTTAGAGCTGCTCAAACAAAACAAATTCTGTTGCTCAGGTGATTTTTTTCCAAAAAAATTTTTTTTTTCTTCACTAAGCATTCTCTTTTCTTGCCCATATAGCTAATAATCCCATTTATTCGTGACTTCCCTCCCCACACACACCCCACACCGGATCAATCTCATCACCAGCAGCTTCACAGAGGGTTAAATTGCTCACACACAGGTCTCGGCACTGTCAATCCAGAGTCTATGTTAATTGGCATCACTAAAAACTGTCCCCACCAGCCTGGAGTAACTTTCAATCTCACATTTCCATTCAGTCATTTATAAGGAAAAGCTTGCACAAGTGGTGGGAACTTTTCATGAAAGTCTTGTTCCTTTTTACAAGAGACACTAATATATACTATCATGATTAACGTATAATCTCAGAACTTCGTTGTGCTTTCCTGTTGTTGTTGACAATGAATTTCCTCTAGGTAGCCATGGCTGACATTATCCGATTTCTATCATGTATATGACACCAAAGCTAGAATTGAAGACACCATGAAATTGCCATCGTCCCATTAGGGGCCCATCCCCAAACAATGTGTGATGGGATGTGGGGTGTGGAGAGACCCTGCTTTTGTACTTGAGTATATTTGATTAATCAGTGTAAAAAAAAAAAAAATTCATGTCACGTACAAGGTGCTAAGGACTGACAGGACACGCAGTTTATAGGTTTATAGGAAACGCATTCTTCCCTGAAGGAGCATGTATTTGAAGATAGGAGTCAAGGTCCTGTTCTGTAATGAATCCTAAACATATTTCATCATCTTACTATTATAAGTAAGAATACAAGGTCAGAGCAAGATTTGGCAGTCACCGCTGGCATCCCCAGGAGCTCCATCCAGAGGCTGGCTCTGACCATTAGCAGATTAAGGGACTCATTTGGCAGTTTCTGCAGTGGGAGTTGTCAGCTCCCGGCTCTTGGCTTCAAGCTACCCAAATTCACACCAAGAAGGGATTGATAAACCTGATGCTGAATATTCATGCATTTATGCTGAGAAGCCTAACTGCAAAGAAGATCGGGATACCATTTATAACAAGCCTCATACGTAGACACTGTTGGAGGCGGGTTCTTCCTGGGAAAAGAATGTACATCTTCTCTGTTGTGTTTCTCAAAAGGAAACATGTCTCCTCAGGGTGCTAGGGACTCTCCTGGGTGGGTGGCTGCAAATTCACACCTGGGTTCAGCTGATTGATGACAGGAGGAGAAGAATAAGGAGGGGCTCTCCGGGTGGGGGTGGGGGGCTGAACATTAGATTCTGGGAAATGTCCTTGACCTTGGAGGAAGTGCCCTGCAGCTGCAGCTGAGTGAGCTCTTAATTTCTCCCTCTCAGGAAAACAGGAAGAAGTTCTGGAATCTCACTCTGAAACTCCCTTAACTGCTCACGTTTCTCCCAGTCTAATTGGTGAGGCTGCAATCTTTTCCAAAATTAGACTGAAGTTTTAAAATGCAAACACTGGTTGAGGTGACACACTGAAATTTATGCCCAGTAAGTTAAAATTACACTACTGGTCAAATATAAATGAGTAATAGCAGACTTGCTTTGTGAACTTTAATATAGAGAAGGTGGATGACAGAGTTTAGAATAGCTCTGGGAATCTGAACGGAGGGTGAAGAATCACCAAGAGACGAAGAAGAAAAGAAACCTCATCTCTGAAGTGTTGATGGCGATAGAAACACTTACTGGTTTACTATGGGCCAGGCAGGGACTAAGCGTTTAATTCTGCTTAGTTCTTCCCATAAGAATATGCAGTAGGGATTATTCACTCCCATTTTATTGATGAGGAAGCTGAGGCTTCAGAGCCTATGCAGTGAAATTGCTCAGACTTCCAGGAGGCTCTGTGCAGTGCTTTGTCATGCCAGCAGCAGGCCTTTGTAGCACAGCTTCGACAGTTTATGATTTTTTTAATCATTCATGTACATTAATACAGAGAAAGTAAGTTTCATCACCAAAGCATTAATAATTGAGGTGTTCCTTTGTACTCAAACAGCCAAGAGTTGATGGCAGTGAGTGCTAAGTGCCCAAAGAGAGTTGCTGATAATAAATAACCTGGAATGCAGAAGCCAGAGGTCATCTCAGGCCAAGGTGTGTGGGAGGCGTCCTGGAATGGGAAAGGTGTGAGCAGGTCTCAGGGAGAGGAGGGAGGACAAGGATGTCCACATTCAGGGAACAGGGAGGAGTGATGAATTATAAGGACGTTAGAAATGAATAGACTGGAGAAATCGGTGGTTACTTTAATGGGTGTATTAGTCCATTTCTGTTGCTTATAACAAAATACCTGGAACTGGGTAATCTGTAAGTAAACAAAATTTATTGCTTACAGTTTCATAGGTTGGGAAGTCCAAAGTCCAAAGAACACATCAGGTGAGGGTCTTTGGTGGTGGCTTTATGGCAATGCAGGGGTCTCACATGGCAGAAAATAGCAGAGCAGAGACAGAGACCCTCACATGCTCTCCTTTAAAAGCCCTCAGAACCACGCCCCGACCACCATTATTAATCCATTCACTACAGCACAGTCCTACAATCCAATCACCTCTTCAAGGCCTCATCTTTCAATTGCCACAATAGGATTTCCCACCCTCGACAGTTACAGTGGGGATTAAACTTCTAATATATGAACTTTGGGGACACATTCAATCAATCCACAGCCATGGGGTTGGGGATGAAGGGAAGGTGGAGTCTTCGGTTATGAACGTTTTGGTGTTGGTTGACTAAAGAATGATGATGCTGTCCCCTTTTTCTGACTGGAGTCAGATTTAAGCTCTAAATCTGTCCTTCAATCATTAGCACCCGCTTCTCTCCCACCCTCAGGCACCCCCTACCCACTACTTGCTTCACTTTTCTTCTCAGCATCATCATATAATATGATATACTGATTTATTTTGTTGATTGTCTTGCCCTCCACTGGATTGTACGGTCCCAGGGCAGGGATATTTGTCATTTTGATTTGTTGCTTTATCCTCAGAACCTAGAGCAAACAGGACTTAAATGTTCTCTCTTTCTCTCATGTGTGTGTACACACACACACACACACACACACACACACACACACACACACACACACACACACACACACACACACACGAGAGGCCTTCAAAAAAGTTCAATTCCCTTTTCCATGAACTTTTTAAAGTAAGCTTATGTGTGTGTATGTGTGTATATATATATATAAATTCTTTCCATCTTAATATTACTGCTTTTCAGTATGAACCTTCCACTCCAGTCTCATTTACTATTCTATTTTCTACATGTCTTTTTCTTCCCTGCTTCTTTGTCCCTTTCACCTACAATTTTCTCTTCTTTATTTCAATTATTCAAATTCTGCTCAGCTTTCAAATGCTCAGTCCAAATTCCTTCTCTTCTACAAAGTCTTCTTTGACTTCATGTGTCAGGGTTCTTAGATTCCCTCTAGCTAGTTTAAGCAGAAAGATATTTATTAGCATTAAATAGCTTACAGAAACCCCAGGGGGTTAGAAAACCAGATTTTGATGCTAACCATAGCAGAAGATGTGGGAATATAGTGAAAATCCCATGGCCACCGCCTCATGTCACTTAGCACCTTTGATACTGGGGAATGTACATGAGAACTTCAACCAGTGCTCTTTTAGAAGCCCACACTTATGCCACCGTGTTAGCAAGAATAGCCTAACTGTGCATATGATTACATCATCATGTGCAGGCTTCTCATGTTGGTGCAGTTGTTTAGCAGCACTTGGACCATATCCAGAACCATAGCTGCAAAGGAGTCTGAGAAATGCAGACTGGATCTTTGGAAGGCATTTGGAAAGAGAGTTGGGCAAGTCAATGCATAGTATCTGCCATATTTAATTATCTTAATCCCATGTGATCCCTGCATACTATTGAACTCCTAGGGATCTTGTGCTCTCTAACATTTCATAATGCATTTTTCACTTGTCAAATTTCTTTGGTTTCTATGAAAGCTTATTTGTTATAATCTTTGAACTGGACCATTGAGAACATATTCAAGGTACCTTAGAATATTTTTTGACCTTAGAGTACCTGGAAAAGTCTTTTAAAATATCAGATAAACAATATTTATTGACTGCGTAATATAATTTCAAGAAATTGGATTTATAAAGCTATGTCCTGTTTTAGGAAATTTTTGTAGGTAAGAGCAGGAATTTATAAATATGAACACATATATCAAGAATGTGCTTATTTGCTTTATAAGAGAATTCTTCACTGACGAAAATTACAAAAAAAGAAGACAGCACAGGTTACATTGAAACAAATGCACTCTTAGAGGACTTAAAATGTGAAATGGGGCCATTACTTATAGAAAATCACATTACACATGACGTGTCAGCAAGGCGTCTATAACAGAAAGCACCACGTGCCCTTAGAATATATAGAAATAAAACAATTACAACTGAGAGAAGACCACAAAATGTCACCAAATACTGACAATAACATATCTGACAAAACTGAAATAGCATTTTAGAATGACCTGAAGTCATAAAACCATCTTAAAGGTGACTGCTTATATTATTTATAGCGTGTGTACATCTGATCTCTGAAATAAGTTTCAGCGTGGTTTACCTGAGTATTTAGAAGACAGTAATGTCTACCCGTGGTCCTGGTCTTCATCTGGATTGTGGTGTGGTGATCTGTGTTCATCATTAGTTCAGTGCATAGAAGTGCTACCTGCTAAGCATCTCGGCTCTTTCCCTGACCACCCATTGCCACTGCTGGTTGCCCTAGGTTAGCCCCCAGCACTCCCACCACTTTTTGTTGTTTTCTTCTTTTGATGGCTTGGACAAACATGCTAATCTCTTAACATCTCTTTGTTTCTACTCATTTCCCTCTTAGCATGTTGCTGAATGTTTTTGGCTTCGAGTAAGAGAGTAAGAGAAACACTTGACTTAAGCAGCCTTAAACAATAGAAAATTTATCAGGTCAAATAGCTGGGAGTCCAAAGGTACAGCCGAGTAGCTGAGGGCTGACGTGAAGAACCCAGGCTCGCTTTGTCCCTCCACTCTGCCCTCTTCAGGATCAGTTTCGTCACGGTGCTGTCTGGGGCAGCTCATGGCCATGGGAACCGCATGTTCAGTAAAGAGAAAGGGAGGGAGAGACAGAGACAGAGACACAGGGAGACTGCTCTCAAGCATGCAGTACACATCGTCCCTTTCAGGCTGATTTACCCAAATTAAGTCTCTTGCCAGTCCCTGAGCAAAGAGCAGTTGTCAAGGAAATGCCCTATGTTGGGTGGCTTAGACTAATCAGGATTGCCCTTTGAGACTGGAGATGGGATAGTATACGGAGTCTCTATAGGAATCAGATGGCGTGCTCAATTCCAAAAGAATTAAATAAAGAGGCAAATTACTGAGGTGTAGTAGGGTAAGGGAGCTAGGAAGGAATGGTGAAGCTCCCAGGGACTAGTAATTGTGGGAAGCTAGTGCCATCCCTGAGCTGAGGGGCACGGGAAGGGATCAGCGTTATTGAAACACAATGAGAGTTGTAGCCACAGGAACGACTGGCAGACAGGAGCTGTGGCCAGGGAGGGAGGCTGGCAGGAAGAAATACCCCTACCTTCCTCTTCTCCCAGGTGCTGGAGCCTCCCAAGGCTGACCCCAAACAGAAGCCAGAGGGCAGGAAAGGCCAGAGGATGCAGAGAAGACAGCAAGAAAGGGTGGAGACTGGTTCTGGAGGGACAAATGCGGACTCAGCAGCACTAAAACGGAACAAAACCTGTCAGGAACCAAGAAGAAGGAAATGGGACAAGGGTGACAACCTCAGTGTCCCACAAACCTATGAATCTATTTTCTACCCTTGGGGCAGAGGACTTGTTCTGAAATGCAAATATAATCATGCCGTTTTCCTGCTTTCAGTCTTTCAAAGAGTTCCCTGCAACTTTAGGATGAAATCTTAAGCATGCACAGAAAGACGCTCTGACATCCAGCTTCCTGCTCCTTCCCTCCAGACGTATTGAACTCCTGCAAGTTTCTTCTTCCACTTTAGCTTGTTTGTTGCCTTTGCACGAGATGTTGAGATATTTCCTCCACCTTCTCACTTCGCAGCCAGGCTAGCCACTGTTCCCTGAGGCCTGGACAGACATCCCCTCCACTGGAAACCTTCCCTGACCCCCTCTCTCCCTGGTTGGGAGCTCCTCCCCTGAGCCCCTATGGTCCCTGGGGTTCACCTCAGTCTCAGCTGTCCATACCGGGGGTGACAGTTTACTCCTCTGCCTGTTTATGAGACTGTGAGCCCCTCCAGGGTAGGGAATCGATTTTTCTTCCCTCTATAAATGAGGATCTGTTGAATAAATGATTGTGTCTAAATGAATATTGATTTCATTCTATCCAGCAGCTGTTATCAAGGTCCAAAAGAGTACTGGACTTGGGCCTGGAATTATGTCCTAGTTCTACCCTACAATTGCTGCAGGACCTAGAGCAAATTCCTCACCTTTTTGAGCCTATTTCCTCATGTAGAGAATGGAGATTAACACTTTTTAGGGATGTTTTGAGACATGAACATAATCATTGTAAGCCTTCTCAGTACTCACTGCCTGACTCTTAATTCTCTCGACCCTCCAGCCCTTATATGACCCTAAGGCAAATATCCATGCCCAACCTTTTCCTATAGATGGTCTTCACTAGACAGACACCTTGACCATGGCCCCAAGGCCATTAGCCCAGCCTCCCAGCCTCTGTTGCCTCTGGAGAGAGCTGCCCTCCACTTCCAAGTCAAACCTTACCTCTTTTCTCTCAACCCCAACTGTCTTTAGGTTTACACGTTAGGAAATTAAATCAGAAACACTGCTTAGAAATCACACATAACACAGAGGGGGCTCTTTTCACCAGAGGTAAGATGTTATTTTACCTGAACATGAAATCCAGTTCTGCAACTTCTGGAAAACAAAGAAAAATGAGGGTGAAGCTAAGAAAATTTTAAAGAACTAGTAATTGCCATTATACAATGATTACAAAGATTATTGTTATTCTCTATATGAATTTCAATTCGACATTTTACCACAATCATCTCAGAAGTGAAAGAGTAATGAATCAGTTACTTATGGTCACAGGGGCCAGGAGCTAGTTGACCTGATTCCCACATGGTCATGCACTTCAGGGCCTGATCTGCCCCATCCTTCCTACAGCGTGTGCAGAGTCCCCTCCTGCCCCCATTATTGTCAAATCACCCACTTGTCTTCTTTGATATTGCTTGTTGCATAGAAATAACTCTATTTTGGTATTGTCAATCTGTATAATATTTACTGTAAAACAGGATAGTAGTACAGGCTAAAGTCCCATTCCTCTTCAGTCTAAGATTCAGAAAAGGGAGCAGAAATAAGAGATTCCAAAACTGTGAAATATTCGAGTTGAATAAAGCTCTCCCCCTGACCCCTCTGTTTTCCAGCCAAACACATACCACATGGTCCAAGCAAGCGTTGTCTGGCAGTTTTAACTGAATCTAAGGAGAGCTGCATAACGCATTTACATAATTGCACAAATTAGAGATATCTTGGAATGAAAGGTTTCCTGGTGATTTTTCTCTGCCCTTTCATTTGCTGGTTACAAAATTACCAGCGCTCCCGCAGAGTGCAGCAGCGTTTCCTCTCCCTGGGCCTCATCCAGTGAACAATTGCCCTGCTCCCCTTCTGGAAATGGCTATCAGGAGGCACCTGAGCTGGAGGCTTTCCTGGGGAAACCGGAGGCCCCAGAGCTCCTGTGGTCAGGCCTGGAGGCCTTGCAGTCCCTGCACACTCCTCCAGCCCAGGTGGCTCCGTCTCCCCTTCCTCTGTGTGCCTCCTCACACCTGCACCCTCAACTGGGGTCTGCCCTCAACTTGGGTCTGCAAAGTGAGAGCCAGAGATTAGAAAGAATCTAGGGTGACACATTTTTATTAGGTAGCTTATCTTTCCCTATCTTTGTTTATAAATTGTCCTTAAAAGTTCTGGAAGGTTAACTGCTCTTGAGATGATTTGCTGCAAGTACCTTCTGTAGATTGAAAGCAGTTGATTTTTGCAAGTTTTTAGAGCTGGAGTCACTAATGGAAATATTTGATTCTGTTTAGTTTAGGGAAGAGCTTATTTCTTCTTTCAGAGGTGTGGGCTGGTTTAGTGGTAGGGGAACTGGTCGAAGAGCTGGCAGACTTGTTTTTAGCTGCTTTCCTTCCATTGAGCTGCTGTGTCCCCCTGAGCAAGCCCTAACTTGTTGTCCCTTTACTAAATTGCAAAAATAAAATGTCTGCCCCACCTGTTTCATGTGATTGCTGTTAGAATCAGGTAGCTTTATGTTAATTATAAGAGAACTTTATATTAGCACAAACGTACAAAATAGTGAAGTAAAAGGGGCATGTGTTTTCATCAAGAACCTTGGATTTAAGTGCTGGCCGTGCTGAGCCCTATGTGATCAATTGCAGGTTAGTTCATCTATCTGATCCAATTTTTACTGATGTGTAAAATGGGGGTGATGATACTTTCCTCATCTGCCTCGTGTTGATTCTGCCAAACACATTCTTTCTAAAACTGCAAAGGTAGTAAATTGCATATAAACGCTCGCTATGTGTCAGGAATTGGCAACTGACCTGGACGGGATCCGAACCTGTGACTTTGGTGTTATCAGGATGCACTCAAACCGACTGAACTAACTGGCCAGACACAACGAATTCTTTCATAACCACAGTGATCCTTTGAGGGAAATAATACTATCATCCCACTTTCCAGTTAAGAAAACTAAGGCTCAGAGAAATGGAGCCACATGCTGATCGGTGGAGCCAACATTCAAACACAAGTCTGTTTGACTCCCGAGATTGCTTTTATTCACTATCTGCTCAGCCATGGATTACTATTTTGCTACTTTTATTGTTGCAGTAAATGACAATGACATAGTAAAGGCACAGAGGATGTTATTTTCTCAGAGATGGGGGTTCTCATGGTTGACCTCGTAACATTGCATTTATGGAGCACCTTCTGTATTCTTCAATTACAATCGCACTCAGTGAGAGATGTCACTCCTCAAAGGGCCACGAGAAGGGAGAAGGATTCAGTAAAGTTCATCCCACTCCCTCCCGAGTTCGGGTTACCTCTTGAGTACAATTATTGCTTCCTCCTTTCCAGATGTGTGAATATAATTCTGAATATATTCTGAACGTTAGTTGAGATCTTTGGAAAACGAATTTATCACATCCAAGATTCCTACTTTAGGGCAGTAAATATCTTCTTTTTGTTGCCTTGGTCACTTGTGAAAGGAGGAACAGGGAAAAGGAAACGCGAACATATATCATGTGAGAAGCTCTGGTAAAAGACTTTTGTCATCGAGGGCTGAATTTCTAAGTCGAACATGGGTACTTATTCCTTACGTATGTATTTATTCATTTATTTATTCTTTCTGGCTTTAGAGTATTCATTTTCTTGGATGGTACCTTTTAGGAGAGAAATTTGTCCCTCCTTCTAGTTCTCATGGCACTTTATGTCAGAAAGCTTTTGTAGGTAAACAGGGATGATTTTCTGCAATGACCTGATGACTCTGAAGAGAGAATAGTAAAGACCAGAAATAGGAGAGTTGGAGGTAAGAATGAAAATGATTTAAGAAAGGAGAAAAGGGTTTTCATTCAGTGGAAGTGACATGTGCCCTGGGTCTTGGATGGCAGGTAGGGAAGGGTGAAGGGTAGAGATTGCTCATTGGGGCCAAATGAGGACAAATGACTTTCAGGGGAGAAGAGCGGAAAGTGGCAGTGACCAGAGGGGAGAAATGTATTAAATTTTTCATAGTAAAAAATAAAAATAAGTAAATAAAGTGACAATTAATTTTGCTAGAAAAAAAAAGAGACATCCTCCTGCTGCAGATAATAATATCCTGTGTCTATTCCACGGGCTTACATTGAATCTAACTTGAAGATAGTTTATATCCTGACTCTTGGATATAAATGTTATGAAGGAAGTCTGATCAGAAGAGATCATGACCGTTATGGTGCTTTATTTGAAGAAACTGGACTCAGGGCTGTGTTGGGGAAGGTGGGATGGTGGTTACAGGTGACAGCCATGAGACACTGCTGCAAATATCCTGCTGAGAGCAGGGGACTCTGTTGCCTCAAGCCTTGGGTCCAGCCTGGTGATCTTCCATCAGCGTGCTATGCTCTGCCTTGCAAGAAGGGTCTTTACCTCACGGTTAATATAAGCTCTTTTGTTATTTTTGACCTCTCAGACAGGTCTGATTTGGGAAGAAAGACTAAGAAATGCCCAGCTACCCTCACACTCCTCAGCTGTGTCTTTGCTTTCTTACACTCTTAAGAATTTGGTACTCGTGTCCAGAAGAGGAAACACACCTTTGGCTTGAATGTCAGGCAGGTAGTCTCCCTTAGTCTCAGTTTGGGATTGGTAGTTGATTGATGACTTCATGTCAAGGAAAAAGATCCTTTCTCAGTCTATCAAGCTACTGCAGATTTTTCTCACAGCAAAGCAAAGTCAGTAGAACGATCAGACTCAGTTGGTTTTTAGAGAGATTTCCAGATAGTAGGTTTCCTCTCCTCATTTGCTCTAACTTCAAACCTGGGGTGGGTGTGGTGACTCTGTTTTCTGAAGCCCTAATCAGACACCTGCTTTGTTCCCATGAGCAGATGTTCTCTGAGTTCCTCCCTCAACAGCCCCTGGGCCCTACCTCTTTTTATCTCATGACCTGGCACTCTCAGAACCCCTCCCAGTAAGCATTAGAAGTAGGGAAAACCAAAAGTAGCTCTTCATCAGGAAGAAGTTGCCTTAAACTGAAGGGAGAAGGGCAGAGGAAAAGAGAATGAAGACCCTAATGGTTTCACTCTAGGGTAGATTACTTGGAGAAATAAATGCTCAGAGCCACAGTCAGCATTTAAAATGCGATGCAAAAGCAATCAATTTCAATTCTTACCCTTTCAATTTCTTCCCCTTTTCTTTTTTCTTCCCTCCCTCTCTTCCCACATTTTCCGTTTATTAAATGCATTTGATGTTCATAAGGTCTCAGACAAGAGTATGTTTATTTTTCTAATTTGTTCTCCCCAAAGCAAAGGTCTAGTTATATACTGCCATTAGCATTTTCCTTCTGAACACAAGCTAACCCCCTACAGCCCTGACATTCATTCATGGATTCATTTGTTCATTCATTTATTGAGTGTATACTTTCTTCTAGTCCCAGCATTTCCAAAAGAATTAAAGCATTGATAACTATTAAGTATTTTCTAACAATAGTCCCTATACTGTTCAATAGGCAAAATACATTCATTAAGTGGTCCCAACAACTTAATTGTTACTGCCTGTTTTCCAGATAGAAATTTAGGTTTAAAGAATATGAAATAACTTGTCTAATGTCAGTACAGCTAGGGTTTGCACACAGCAGTCTGATGACAGGACTCTAGCCTTGCTATATGCTATACCTTTCTAGAGGGGGCTCTCAAACGTCAGTTGCATTAAAATTGCCCAGAGGGCTTTTTAAAACATGCATTTCCAGGCCCCACTCCCAAAGTCCCTCATTCATAAGCCTGAGAATTTGCAATTTGCATTTCTAACAAGCTTCCAGATGATGTTAATAGGGACCCCACTTTGATAACCACTGCTCTTGGTTATCCCACCTTTCCTGAAGTCTCCCTCAGGTCTGGTTGCTTTAGGAAAAGTGAAACATACACTGCAATCAATTTGCAGCTCACATCTACGCTACCTGTAAGTGGAAGAGCCAGCTGTCCCAGCCAGGCCTCTGCAACACTGCTGTTCTCTTGTGCTGTATCCACAGTTGGGAAGTCGCCTCAGGTTCTTCTATTCCCTCAGTGCTGCCTAAGAAAATACTCCAGAGATAAAACTGTTTCTAACAGCGGTGCTGGTTGCTCTTAGCGACTGGCTGTATAAGATATTTAGTGTGTTCCAGTGTGCTGGTAATGGAAGTATTGCAAGCAATATAGGCATCTACATAGTTTCCAAATTCGCTTCTGTTTAATATCCTCGGGGCAGAGTCCAGTTGTTCTAGAACACCATTCTGAATCTTGAAAACAGATAGCAAAACAGCAGCTGTACAGAGACTGTTTATTTATTGAATTCCTCATGTTAGCACAGCGACGATGACGGATCATCACTTGGCGTGTCAGCATGACTGCTCCGCAGGGGTCTTGTCCTCATTGGAGCCCACTGGCCTTTTCCTGTGTCTGCAAACAGGAAAACCGGAAACAGAAGGGAAATATGAGTGAGGAAATGGTGTTGGGTTGCAAAACAGGGATAGAACAATTGGCCCTGCGATTCCCAGGACAAGCAGGACCCCCCTGGACGGTGGAGGCACAGACCCTAGAGGCGGTGGTACTGTCCTCTGACACCAAGGGTGTGCATTTTTTTGCAGCCTCGGATTCATCCTGCCTCTAAGGAAGCTATTTACAGTTTTGCACAGTGGGATAGTTTTATGAGCCAACCCTCTCATTTTTATGAGGGTTCCCAGGGTACAGCAGTTATACAATCTTACACCAGCACACCAACTTCAGTGCAGTATGAACAATGTAAAGTAGGCCATCCAGACCCACAAAGCAGGCAACGCCAAGCAGTCGTGATGTAAGTTCAGTTCAGTGGTGACCTGGCTTATTACGATAAGATAGAGGGATGAACAGAGCCTACGCAGGGAGAGAGCACGAGTGAGTGGGAAATAAATAATTCATTGGGCTCCTTCCAGAAGCTGTAAGTTGAAGGGACAGAAATCTTGTTATCAGAAAAAGGACTAAAATTCAATTGCTGGGACGTTCTCTCAAATTACTTTTCGGATTCGTCGGTTGAAGGAAATGACACCAACTTCTACCAAATATTTGGTCAGCAATCCATCCTCAACACCACGAGGCTTTCAGATCTTAATATGGCTTTCTAGGACAAACCAACTTCTCCCCAGAGAACCTGTCGAGAACAAGGTCTCTGGGTGTGCTTGTACTTACAAATGAGTTTGCTAAGCTCAGACTTCATAAGACGACAGGGTTAATTATGAACTAGACTGTGGATCTTAAATTTATCAGCAGGCTAAGGAGCTGGTGACTGCCCCAATCAGAGTCTGCGTCCAGGAAATGAAACGGGACTTATTTACATTTAGAGTGATGTCCAGCTTCTTAATCATCTCAAAGCATTTAAAAATTAACTTTACTACCAGCAGCTCAAGAAGCGTCCTGAACCCTGGGAGGGCATTTGTTATTCTCTCTCCATCTTCTTGTTGAGCTGCCTATTCATTATTTCAGCCTGTGCTCTTTGCCTACGTCTTTTTGCTAAACCCTGGAAAGTTTCTCTCTGATTCAGTTTTTCTAAATAATCTGTGGTTTCTCCGGTGAACCTACTGATAAAACAGTTTTCTAAAACCTTACCAGAATTGTTAATGTTTACCGGGATAACCTAGGGTATGTGCACACTATGAGATAGAAATTATTCTCGTAAACTTTCTTTGATATGAAATGTTTCTGTTAAATGAGTGGGTTACCAAAGGGTTATTGTGGGTTACACATGCCGGAAAAGAGGGGTGACCCAAGACTTCTCACATGGCTATAACATTAGTACCAGTTACGTGAACTTTGGATTAGAAAGTTCTAGTCAGCTGGTTAAAACATAACCAGAGCAGTTAGGATGATAGTTGCATGTATAAATAGCAGTTTCAGTCTCATTCTAGTTTAACACAACCTCCAATTCAACTTAAAATTTTTCTTTATTTGGATCTGCAGTCTTTAATTATTTCATAGGTTTTGAATGCAGCTGAGGACAGTAAGGTTTGCTGGTGGAATGTGAATGACACTAAAGCCTTCCCTGCCTTACTCAAATAGTTGTAAAGATTTGTGAAATTTTTTGTCAACTGAAAAGAACTGTGCAAACATAAGATATCTTGACATTACATTATTTATTATTTTAATAACATGTTTACCCATTATTTTTGTTTAATTTTAGATATTGTCAGTATATAACATGCCATCCCTTTAGAATCATTATGTTTTTCTCTTTATGCAATAAGCTACCATGCAAAAACTTTATTTTAAAGAAATTTGTCTATGAAAGATTAATGGGAAAAAAAGGACCTAGCTGAGGCATTATCAAGAGTACCTTTTTTGGTTATAGAGGAAAGAATGAACTATTTGCATTTAAAGGATTTGTGTGCTTTCTATTTAGGAACCCATGATGATATGAATCTGGATAGAAGAGAGGCTCTTCCTTCTTGCCAAATTATAGCAGCCAAGAGGCCAAGAGGTAGATTCTCGGGGTTTCAACTCTGACCACAGGAGTAGGTTCGCTGACTTGGGCGACAGGTAGGTCAGTTGGATTCCAAAAGCTCATTCTTGAAAAAGGAGCAGAACCAGGGACTCTGGCTCTGTATCTCTGTTAGAGGCAGGACATTCTATACTTTACTGTTTACACTGTGCCGAGTCTGCTGGAGGAAGATTGGCGGCTACACCTCTTGGGCTTTCCCATAACAAGATATTCATCTCTTGAGGCTGTCCTGGTGAGCCTCGCCATATATAAATCCATTCTAATTAAATATGCTAGTCTCTAGGGGGAGATGCCTTCATTATAGGGACTTATTTCAGGGGAATATAGATATGTGCATATCTGTATTTTAGTGATAGACACCGGCGTCTGTTTGCAAGCCAGAAGTGAATATACCACCCCCCTCTTTCTCTCTCTCATCTTACATCTTGCTGTCCAGAGACTCACACAAAACAAATCCCTGGGGATTGAACATACTTTCAAATATGTGAAGTTAAACCTTCCTCAGACACAGGCATCTTTCCATTATGAGTACAGTGAGAAGCATTCTATAACTCTAAATTTAATGGTGCCATCTCTCATTGAAGCACCTGGCCCAATTAGGAGTTAATGAGCACTTTGTGATAATAGAGATAATGAGCACTTACAGCTACAACCAAGAAGCATTACTTCTTTTCTTTTCTTTCTTTCTTTCTTTTTCTTTTTTTAAAATATAGCCCAGAGAAGAAAAGTAAGCATCTAACTACATGGTCAAAACATTGCCCTTCTCTTGCTTGCTTGTTTTTAAAAATGAAAAATTAATGTCTGAACTTAGATGTCAAATCTTTCACAAAAAGTTATACTCAAGCCCCAAATGGACTCATCTTAACCAGACTCTGCTTCAGAGCTAGAGGAGGTAGAAGATTCTGGAAGCACATTGCATGCTTGGAAACAGTTTTCCTACCTCTCCCCCTGCCCTCTCTTACCCATTCTGCATGGGAAAGGATCACGTGCAACAAGTGGCAAAAATATTCAGGTGAGGTTTGGTGCTTTTTCACCTTCACCACTTGATGGGTGGAGAAGAGTGAAATATTGTCACCAGATCTTTGGAAAGTAACGTCACCCTCTAATTCAAGAATTTAATGGTTGTAGGACACTAGGTACCTGATAAGACAGAGAAATGAATGAAGGGTACACATTTTTAAAAAAATTCTGCATGTAATCACACTCAAAAGACCTTTGAATTATTCGAAAGCGGACTTTGACTTTTATATGGAGAATAATTTACTTTAAAAATGTATGTATTTTTTATTGTTTTCGAATACATATGAATCATATCGAAGGGATTTACACTCAGATGAGGAAAAAAATGTTGCTATGGTGACACCCAAGAAAGATGCGTAACCAATTGTCCATTTAATAGAGAGGAGACCTGCTGTTGCAGTATTTTTCTGTTTCTATGAAAGTTATAGCTGATTTATTTACATTGCATTGATGACCTTGTTGTCTTATGTATTCAGATGGCGTGTAGATTCTCTGAATTTTTCTGGAGACTGTTTCCAGAAACTCATGGTCAGATTGAGTTTTCCTCGGTATTCTCATGAAGGGGTTGCTTGGGCTCATTAAAGGGACTTTCTTTAGATAGACAGGACAGATATTTCTAGGTCATTGACAATGAAGATGCGTACGGAAAGTCTGTTTCAAATTGGAACAATGATCTTTTAGTACCACATGTACTTTTACTCTACTTTTCTATTTCACAATTTAGCTTAAACTTTGGGGGATCATACCCTTTGTCTTCAATTGAAGTAGTATCTTGCAAGAATTTCTATTTCTGCATTAGAAGGAAATCAAGACCAAAATAGTCCTTGTGAAATGACTTCTTTGGTGAATTAGGGGAGTGAAGCTTTTGGCCAGTACTCCATGGGATTGCTGAATTTCTTTTAATTTATTGATGGTGTATTAAAAATATTACACCCTACTCTGATGTTAGAATGGCATGTCGACTCTCTTCCACACACTATATGGTATGTTGAATCCTGTCTTCAAACTCTGCGTTTTGAATGTTTGGATGTGCCTTTGCAGAAGTCCTATATCTAACATGTTTATGTTGCCTATTCTAAGGTAAAGATTTCAAAATTGATTTGGTTGATGGCCAGGCATGGAAATGAACACAAATGTGTTTGAAAATTATGGTATGAGGGTTTAGTCCGTGGAAATGTAGTAGTATGTTCGTAGTGGAGTCTTGGCCACAGGACAGCACACATCCTTCACTGACCATAGTATGGAGGGCACGGGGCTCTGACAATGATACCTGGTTCAGGAGCCCCCCTAGAATCCCCCTTTGTCTAAGGGACTAAGTCTGTATCTGGGTCATCTTGGTGGAAAGTGTATAAGTATCACTAGGAATAAACTTTGGTCCCAGAAGTGATGCATCTCATGTTGGAGTTTCAGGGGCTTGATAGGAATGTCAAGAAAAAAATATGGAACAATACCTTCAGCTTTATTTATTTTTTGCTCAGGATTGCTTTGGCTATTTGGGGTCTTTTCTTGTTCCATATGAATTTTAGGATTTTTTTTTCTATTTCTGTGAAGAATGGGATTGATATTTTGATGGGGATTGCATATAGTTACTTGAGGAGGGAAAGGGGGAGCAGAGTTAGGAAGCAACTGGGTAAGGGACACAAAGAATAATTACAATTTGTAATGATGACCATGCTAATAATATTGATTCGATCATCACATACTGTACACAAACACTGATAGTCAACTCTATACCCCATAAATATGTATAATCAGTTATGTCTCAATTCAAAAAATAAATTTAAAAAAAAGAAAATATGGAACCAAATACCAGTGAGTAAATTCTAAGCCATGCCCTGCCAGGTTGGGCAGACTGGGAAACTTTTTCAATCAAGTTGGAGATTACTTTAGTGAAGCTAAGCAAGGAAGAAAATTATTTAAAAGGAAATATGGTCCTTATCCGTGAGAATCTTAGAGTCTAATGAGGAGATAAAACAGACTTGATGGCTTAAGAACATGATCAAACAGTGTCAGTAAATAAAAATATATTTAATGAGAACTTAAGAATTATCCCGATTTTTTTTTTTAATGTAAAAAATACTGACTTCCCACTCTAGCAGAGGAAGTCTGTGTTCTGCAACCACTGTGGCTTTAAAAGCTACTTGAGCTTGGATCTGGGTTCTAATCTTGTCCCCGCTCCTTGCTAGCTGGGTGAATTTGGGGGAAATTTCTAAAACTTTCTAAGCCTCAGGTTTTTCTTTCAGTCTCTAAAAGGAAGGTAAAAATAATAGTGTCTCTTTCAAGGTTGTTGTAAGCATTTATGAACTAGAAGGCTAGCCGTGGAGGACACCCACACTTGCCTCTTCTCCAGGACTAACTGGGGAGTGCCAGATATGGTGATCACAGCTACCAAGGAGAATCAGCCTTAAACATCTGGCAGCGGGCATCCACTCCAGGTGCAGAAGAGAAAGCTACTGAGTTAGCTGGTTAAAGACTTGCTCTCAGGAAGCAACTACTTCTCCTTGCAAGGACTCTATAAAGAGCATTTTCTAGCCTCAGCCTACAGGAGTGCAGTGGGGGAGGAGAGGTTATCAAAGCAAAGAGGATTCTGCCAGGGCCTGGAGCCCCCCATGGCCATGGAAGTGGGTGGGAACTGGTCTTGGATCACCACGCTTCATGTTCTGCTAAAATGTTTGACTGTGAAAGTAGGAAACACCACCGAATCCTGTTAGGACCAACTTCAGAATCCTGAATCAATGGCCAGGTCTATGCTTAGGCCAGAATTCCAACAAGCTCCAGGAAGGTCCTGAGGCTCAAGCTCTGTCCTTCTGGGGAAATGCTTTAGACAACACTCTTCCTCCTCATGGCTTCGGGGCATGAGTACCTGCCAGCTCCTCCTAGTCCTTGTTCTACTTTAGATCCCTCTGCCCTACACTGACCTTAAAACTCTGCTTATCTAAGACCTTTTTTTCTTGTGAGATCTTGCTGGTGAGATCTTGCTTATTTCTTCTGGGATCTTCTTTCTCCCCCATCTTAATTTTTAGACATTTCATAATTGTAATCAAAACTTTAAGAGTTAGTGTAGCTGAGAGTACTAATGTCACCCAATTGCAATAGAGGACGGAAATGCCTGAAGACGGCATTGGCTTACTTTTAGATGTAGAGACCCAGACAAAAAAGGTGCAATAAATTGTTCTCTTGGGGGTAAAGTCCTCTCAAATCTGCCTTCTTTCCTGGTTAAACAGTAGGGTGGGGTGGCAGACTAAGAGGATAAGAGGTGGTGGGTTAGGGTCGTGGTGGATGGATGAGGTTCTCAGGACCCTGTTTTAGGGGGATGTCCCAAATACAGTGATAGCCTTATTTCAGGGGGAAAAAAAAGTTCCTAAAAGCTCACCCCACAGTAGTCTCCCTCAGAGAAGCAGCTGTCCGTGGGAGGGATCCGAAAGCTGCACAACAAAGACATCTGGCCCAGTTTTACCGTGGTCTAACCTGGGAGTGAGTTATACATCTTCTCCTGCTGTTTGTTTCTTCTCTTGCTCACTCTGGTTAAATGAGAAATCAACTTGGCAGGAACGTTATGTTTCTATTCATTTGCTAGAGCGCTGGGCACATGAAGCATACTTGGTACATGTTAAACGATAGTACTGGGACAATAAGGCAAAGACTGTGAACTGGGGGTAGCATTTGGAAAGCCAGTGGGAAGTAGGAGTCTGAGAATATATACAAGCTTGGGCAAATCACTCACCTTTGCCATTAAGTAGCTTCCAAAATATACCGTATCCTGTGGCACATTGAATGGGGGCATTATTCATGAGTGGTAAAGTATGTGCAAATTGTAGCGAAATCCAGCTGGGAGGACAGGAAATAGCATTCAGAGAAGCCCGGCAGTGCAGCAGCCAACGAGCAGCCCAGCAGCGTGACAGATCCCAGAGGCAGCTTGGAAGCTGCCAGCATAATTATCCCCGGACCTCGTCACCTTAGCCAGCTTGGCACCTGGGCCGTGGCTGCAGGTGGGGGACGGAACGGGGACTGCCTGCTGGATACTGTCTTTTCAGGGCTGCCTCTTGTCCTTTGTTTGTTCTTATCCTGGGATGAGGGATGGTGGCTCTTGTTAACCAAAACACAAGGCAGAAAAGTACTGATTTTAAAAAGAGATCGTTCTGATTAGCTGTGAAAGCAGATTTGCTGCCATTAAAAAAATAATCAGTCTTCTAAAAATGCATGTGTGCATCCTTTAACGTCCCTGCTGTAGCAGTTTGGATCATTTGCCTTTGGGAATTTAAAAGGCCACACACTGAGAACAACGGGGGCCCCCAGTGAGTTGGGGTGAATTTCTCTGAAGGCCTGGGCATGCAGTCTCCCCAGACCCCTCAGCAGGGTGCTGACCAGCTTGGGAGACTTTAGCATGGCTCAGCCATAAAACAGAAGGGACAGAAGGACTGAGAAAGCCCCTGTGGTGGGGACTGAGGACACTGGAGCCCTACAGACCCTCCAAAGGCCCATCTTTCATCCAGCCTTTCTCAGAGACCTCCAGATTCTACAGTCCTGAGGGTACCTTCCTATGGGTGCCCGACCTTGGAGGGACTTTAAGGAGGGGGTGAACTGCAGCCATACACACAGCCTGGAAGATGACAGGCCTTCTGGTTGGTGGGCTGGATGGAGGCTTACCACCCTATAACATGGTGTGCGGGGTTGCATGGTGGGGCTTGCAGTAGGGTTTGCAGCATGGGGTCTGCCCAGGGTTCCCAACACTGCCTGGTACTTGGGCTCCCAAACTAGCTGAGCCCACTTCTGACCAGGTTTCTCTGGTTGCTGATCATCTCCATGAACTGAGGATCCACCAAAGTCCAAGTGATCTTCCGAGGCCTCCAGAGCCTGTGTTCTTTTAACCCCTTGCTTATAGCTGCCCCACTTTACCTTACCCTGCAGTAGATAATAACAATTCTTTCCATTTGAAGAAAGAGCATGTTAGAATTTTCAGAATCTCCTTGCCCAGGTTGTTTGATCTTCATGGCCAGCGAGTATGGTGGATGTTACATCAGTCTTGAAGACGAAGATACCAAGATAGGGAGAAGACAGAGAACTTTATGTGTTTGATGTGGTCGAGTTGTGACCTGAGCCCAGGCTGGTAACTGCCAGCCCGGTGTTGCTGCCTTGGAGACCCTGGAAGCCGTGAGGCTCTTGCAGCCCAGTGTGGTGGGAGGGTCTGGGCTCTGCAGCCAGGCTGCCCTGGTGGGAGTCCCAACTCCACCACCGACTAGCTGCTTGACCGGCACAAATGTGTTCACCTCTGTGCCTCAGCTTCTTCATCTATAAAATGGGATTAGTGGCCGCCTCATGCTTGCTAATACAAGTCAGTGTCTATCATAACAGCAACTCCAATTTGGGGCTTATTATGTGTGCCCGGCACTGTGTGATACACTTTATGAGCATTATTTCATTTAATCATCACAATGACCCTTGTGGATAGGTACACTAATGACTCCCATTGCAGAGATATAGAAACTGAGGCACAGAGAGTTGAAGTAATTTCTTTTTTTTTTGTCTTTTTTTTTCGTGACCAGTACTCAGCCAGTGAGTGCACTGGCCATTCCTATATAGGATCCGAACCTGCGGTGGGAGCGTCGCTGCGCTCCCAGTGCTGCACTCTCCTGAGTGCGCCACGGGCTCGGCCCTGAAGTAATTTCTTAATAGTACAAAGACCAGGGACCAAGCTCCTAAACATATATATATATGTATATATGTTTTTTTTTCTTTTTTCTTTAGCAGCTGGCCAGTATGGTGATCTGAACCCTTGACCTTGTTGTTATCACAGATTTCCTTTTAAAACGGAGCTGGGCTCCTGGTAAGTACTCAGAAAACATTGGCTGCTACTGCGGTGCTGTGGCATGGGATAGTATAACATTAGGACCCCACCACCGCAGGTACCTCCTCTGCAAGTTAGCTCCCTGTGGCCAGAACAACACAGTCAGACTTCAGTTTGGCTGACTAGGGCCTTTGTCCCTTGTTAAAATGCAAAGTCCCCCTGGGATAGCTTACGTTAAACCTTAACTTGCTTCTAAGTCTTGTTGTCAGTGCGCTCAGCTGTTTCTGAAGCAAGTCTGATGGGGGAGAAGGAGAGAGATCTCGAGGAGATTGCTTGGAGAGGTAACGAGGGACGTTGCTTCTAGTGGGGATGTGGCAGAATGAGGTAGACATTATGTAAAAGGGGAGGATGAGGACTTGTCTATCTTACAGTTTTTCCCAGCTGTAAAATGATCTGTATCGTAGGACCTCATTAGAGTTCATTTTCTGAGCACTCTTTTCATGAATTGTTTTAGTGCTGTTATGTGTTGGGAATCACAGACGAATAGGGCTCCTTTGACAGATGAGGAATTCAAAGTATGGAGAGGTCACACGACTAGACAGTAAAAATCCAGAGCTAGCACCCCAGAATCCTGCCTCCCTGTATGAACGCAATTTATTTTCCTATTCACTGATAAACTTTATGAGGAGATATTGCATAGGACCCTTGCAATAAATTAAAAAATTTCACTGATTTTCCTTCTTGGCCTCAGCTTAGGAGCAGGGGTCAGGAGTCCTTTGCTAGTTTGGGCACCAACACTGAGCCTTTCTGGTGGAGGGCTTGTCATTTAACTTGTAGTTTCCAATCTCCTTTCCTGAAACCTACATTTAATGATGCTTCCCTGCCTTCCAGGTATGTAGTGAGGGTTAATTAGATAATGTGTGCGTAGAGCTTTGAAGATGAAAGCACCTATAATTGTTATTGCATATCATCTCTTCCAGAAACCAGGAATGCTTCTGCTTCAGGGAACACTTGAACATGTCTTCGCTTGTACCGTTCACTTTAGGATAACACTTGTCAGGCATCGGTGAACTAATGATCCCGTGTAGAGCACCCAGGATCAAACGGTCAAAACAAACAACAAGCACTAAGAATGCCTTGGCTCACCAGGAAGCAGCTGTCAGGGGGCTCGGGGATGGAAGGAGCCCGCCCACCCAGCTGAGAGCTGCTGGGGAGTACTCACATTCTGGATCCCAGCACAGGGAACATGGGTCATTAAGAGAATGTCATGGCTCCATAAACCAGAAAGTGTACTGAAACAGAAGGCGGTGGCAAGAAATGACATTTTGCAAGAGCTGTGGCGTGCAGCATGTCACAGGACAGAAGTGTAGCCGATGTGAAAGACCTTTCCTTTCTTACCACATGTGAAAATTATTTCAAGAGTTTCCTGATTGGTCTCCCTGCCTCGGGTGTGACTCCAATACATCAATCCGTGTTCTTTCCACTGTCAGGCTAATTGTAGTTTTCATCATTGTATGTCTATGGCTTGTAAACCTTCAGTACCTTCCTCTTGCCTGGAAAATGAAGTCAAGTCCTTTTAAAACTTACTATGACCGTCATGACCCTCTATTGTCTGCTTCTTGTTGACTTCCCTATTCTTTTCCATCACACACTTCCCGCGTGGGAACTCTCTTCCAAACTAGCTCATGCCACCCCATCGTAATCTGGATAAAAGACCTTCCACACCTGCAGCATCTTTCACCCACATGGATCTTTGACATTTAGCCCAGTTTCTGTCTCCTTGCTGCTTTCCCTGATTATGCAGGTCCCAAGGACTCCCTCCTTGAGTCAATTTTGTTTGCTGCTCATTTATTTAACATTTACCTATATCATCTTATATTGGCCTGTATCTGTTTATATGAATATTTCCTACTTGCTATTTGGACTGCGGAATCAGGAAGAACAGGGCATTGTTTCTTACATTCGTGTAGGGTACTGGGTCAGCAAGTTTTAAACTGCACTAAGGGGATGAGTATCTCCAGTATCTAACACAGTGCCTGACATATATTAAATGCTTGTTCCAACTATCCATTGCCACGTAACAAATCACCCAAACTTACTGGTGTAAAATAACAACAATTATTTGTTATTATCATCTCCCTTGGTCCCAGGGATTGACTTGGCTCAGCCAGGTGGTTCTTGCTTGGGGTCTCTCATGTGATTGCAGTCAGGTGGTGACTGGGCTGTATCCATTCAAAGGCCTCTTCACTCGTATGTCTATTGCCTGTGCTGGGAAGACTCAAACAACTGGAATAGCTGATGTTCCTTAGGTATGTCTCTCTATCTGTATTTGGTCTCTCCATGTGGTCTCTCCTACATGTCAGCTTTAGGGTAGCTGCACTTCTGTCATGGTGACTCAAGACTCCGAAGATCCGTGTCTCAAGAGAACCGTGCAGAACTGCATACCCTTTCTAGAGCATCCTGGGAGCCAAGCAGTGCCCCTTCCACTGCTCTGTGTTCATTCACAATGTCATATACCAGTCCATATTCAAGAGGAGGGGAATTTAACCTCCTTGAAGGGTGCTGTGGGTTGAATGTCCCCCAAACTCGTTGACGCTTAACCTCCACTGTAACTGTTGAGGGTGGGAAATCCTATCATGATAATTGAAAGTTGAGGCCATGAAGAAGTGATTAGATTGTGAGGATCATGCTGTAGTGAATGGGCTAGTCAATCCATTTGATGGTTTAATAGTGGTTGTGGGCATAGTTCTGATGGCTTTAAAAGGAGAGCATGTGAGAAGGTCTTTCTGTCTCTGCTCAGCTATCTGCCATGTGACACCCTGCCTTGCTGTCACCACCCACCAAAGGAGGCTCTCACCAGATATGTTCCTTGGACTTTGGACTTCCCAGCCTCTGAAACTGTAAGCAATAAATATTGTTTCTTTACAAATTGCCCACTTTCAGGTATTTATGTTATAAGCAACAGAAGTGAACTAATACAATGGGGCAAGTGCCAAAACATGGGACATGTTTTAAAACCACTGCAGTATTCAATACATACTTGTTGATTGATTGAATAAATAAATGGATGAACACCATTTTTTACTGTTTCCAATATCAGAGAAAAGCAATATAATAGAAGACTGAAGATTTCTTACTGTCTCCTTCAACGTGACAGACATATTTATTTATTTACATGTTTACAACTCATGGGAAAGTAAGGATTTCTTTTGTCTTTCTCATAAAACCACATTATGTAATTAACTCAAATTAGTGGGTGTGGGCTTTATTTCTCTAGATATTAATTTCCTTCTGTGGTTGCACCAGAAATACCTAGTTGTATTAGCTTTGATGAACCCTTGCTGCCATCTGAAAAAAACAAAGGCGATAGTCCAATGTCATTAGTACCTCTTATTTCTTATTCATCTTGTGCAGAAGTACTTCTTTGCTGGGGCAGGTTAAGCAAAGTTTTAAAAATTTCATCTAAATTGCTCTGAGATCCCTCTAAGAGTAAAGAAGTTTATAGAACAGTGACAACTCTGGGGTCGAGAAGATGCAAAAAGCACTTTAGATTCTCTATGTCTAGGTGTTTATGCCGTTGCCCCTAAAGAATCTCTTAGATTCATACATTGTTCTTGATGACCAAGAAAAAAAGCTTCCTGAACTCTGACTTATAGGACCTCAAATTATGAGTTTTCTATTTTGATGGCTAGGATGGGTTGTGGTAGAACTTGAGAATTTCCATTTAATGTTTTCACCGCCTGTCTCCAGTCCTGAGCTGGCATCCTAGCTGTGTGGCTGAAGGCACTTACAGAAAGACACTCTGATCAGACAACAGCTTTCTGGCGCTGTTCATTGATTCAGTAATATTTCTTGTTTACCTCCCATGTGCCAGGACGTATCACACCTGGAAGGTTCCATAAAGGAGAAAACACTTCTTAGAGCTGAATTTTGTGAAATGAGGTGGTGTAGTGGATTGAATTATGTCACCCCAAAAGTCACTGAAGCTTGGGTTGTTCCCCAGGTCTTATGTATTAGAAACTTAGCCCCCACTGTGACTGTTAAGAGGGTGGGAAATCCTATTATGGTCATTGAAAGGTGGAGCCTTGAAGAGGTGATTAGATTCTGAGGACCATGCCTAGTGAATGGATTAAAAATGGTGGTCAGGGGCGTGGTTCTGGAGGCTTTGAAAGAAGAGGAGAGTCTGTCTTTCTCTCTCTCTCTGCTTCCACCATCTTGCAATGTGAGACTCTGGGTCACTATTGCCACCAAATAGACTTCGGACTTCTGGGCCTCTGAAACTGTAAGCAATAAATTTCATTTTCTTTATAAATCACCTAGTTCCATAGTATTCTGTTATAAGCAATGGAAATGGACTAATACAGGTGGCTTCCAGCCCCCAAATTACTGGAGATTGACAGTTGGGATGAGCTTGCTTCAGGAGGAAATAGCCTAGCTGAATTTATGGGAGTATGAGTGGGGACTGAGTTCATATGAGGGCCGGTCCCTGGGATGGAGCAGAGGGGGTCAAGGGGTAAAGACAGTAAATTAGGCCAGAAGAGGCTGGGGTTAGACTGTGAAAGGTCTTTGATGCCTTGCTAAGGTCTTTGTTCTTTATCCTTTAGGAGACGGGAAGCCATGTCAGGTGGGAGGAATTTTAATAGGGAACAGATATAGATCATACATGAGATGTAGGATTAAAATGCTAGTGCAATGGGGAGGGGTGGGAGGGTATTTGAAAGAGAAAGGGAAAGAAAATAGAGTGATGGAGACCATTCAGAGGGCACTTTAGTGGTCCCAGGAAAGAGACAGCCAGGGGCTGGACCTCAGCTGTAGAAGTGAGACTAGAGGCAGGAGACAGAAGGAGAGCTCGGGAAGGCTGACTTGACGGGACTTGGTGTCTGGTGTGAACCAAGGCTGAGGGAGCAGGAGGAGGTGAGGATTAATCTCAAGGGTCTGGATGGCTGATGATGTCACTAAAGACTAAAGCACGTGAGCAGAGGAGCAGGTCTGTGGGGAAAGTGCAGTTCAGGCCTGTATGAGATGAGGTTTCGGCACCTCGGGGAAGCACATTCATTCTTTCTGAGGCAGGGGGCTTGTGTAGTTATTTACTTCATAGCATCTCCCCTATGACGTGGTCACAGTACAGGAGTTTTTTTTTTTGCCGCCTGTCATTCCCTTTTGAGTTCTTCATCTGTTCTTTCAAACGTGGTGACTCACAGTGTGGTCAGACTGCCAGTGGAGCCCACACCTGGGAGCTCAGTTCCAGCCCCGCCTCAGACCTGCCCAATCAGAGTCTGCGTTTTTGCAAATCCCCAGGTCATCTGTCTGCACCTTAAAAATCGATGAGCATTGCCTCAGAACTCTTCGGTCTCTCTTGTCCTTTACCTCCTTCTTTGTCCACACCTTAGTGACTGTATTGAAATCTCAAACATGACACGATCTTCTTCAGGGGAGGAAACTCAGTCCTGGTGAAGCCCTCTGAGTGGCTATTACAGATGCACGATTAAAATGGGAGCAGGAGACCTCCCGCCGACTCACCTTCAGTGATCCTGGATGGTTCACTCTGAGGACAGTGTTGTCAGTCTTTCTTCTGCTAGATGCCACAAACAGAGCAAGTCCAGGTGCAGGAGCCACCATTCATTCCAAAGGCAGTCTTTTGCCCACTGAACATACTTGCTCCTCAATAAATTTTTTCCTATTAATCCTGGTATAATTGGGGCCAAAGCTGCTGCTAAGAGTACCCATCATTTACTTATGTTTCGTGGCTTACAGAAGGCCTGCCTTTGTTTCACTGTATCTTCTGTAACTACTCTCAACAGGGTGGACTGAAACCTGCTAGGTTCAGTTTCCAGACAATGTTATTCCTTATGCAATTTGGTTTTTCTGATACTCTTCTAGGCTCTTCTTGCCTCACCTAAATGGATGTATTGCTTTTTACAAAGGAATGATTTCTTTTCATGTTACTGACCTGCAGGCTGATGTGGGGGGTAAGTAAATATTTTATATTGACTGTTAGGTAGGGGATCACTTCCTCAGCATGTTAGGTGGAGTTAGAAACATTGCATGTCCTCCCCGAGGGCTAGCTGAGAATGCGTTATACAGTTTTCTCTCCTTAGGTATAGCTGCGAGATGAACTGTTCTCTTTCCAAACCCCCACATATCTGGATCTGAGATAGATTCTTTATGCTTGTATGCCAGTCATATCTAGGCTTGATTATTTTTATTCTGTAACATATCTAGGAGGATGCAGGAAACTTCTGAGATCCTGGCCACTTCTTTCACAGATGATAGCAATGAATGTGGGGATTTCTCCTTTGGTTAAAAGATGTGGATATAATAAATGATGCTACTGGTTTGCTTCCAAGATCCCAACTAATGTTTCATCCTATATGCCTGCAAAGAGTAAAGAAGGGCTTTTTTGTCATTTTAGAGGTTGAGACTTTAAAAAAATATATAATGACAAATTGTCAGTGCGAGTTACATTCTGTTTAATTGCACGTCTATCTTTTGAAGAAATCGGGTTGTCTAAAAACTTTAAAAACAGAATTCTAATTTTCTCATTATAATTCAATTCAAATTATGTTTTAAACCATTTCTCCTTTTATGACATATCTAGCTATTAGAATTTCATGATTACTTCTTAGAGTATTGGCATAGCATCATTAGAGCAAACAGCATTAAAAATATAGCTTACAGCTTTAAAAAAAATAGGATAAAAATTTAACCAATCATACTGCCATACCACATAAGCACATCTACACACGCCTGTACTCCCACTTTCACACACAAAGTGTAATGCCGTGACAGGCAAATTAGCTGACTGTGTAGTGATTGAGCACACAGTCCTACTTCGTACATCTGTTAGGACCTGGCTCATTTCCCTGGTGCTTAAGCTGTTAGCTCGCATGCAAATACCTGCTTCCAGGGGACTGAGGCCTGTGCTGCTTTGGGCCTAAATTGATTGCTGAAGTTACAGGACTGAAATGCCTCAGGTCAAAAATTCAGTCAAAAGAAAAACATTAAGTCAACAGCTATGTAAAGCATGCTGCCTGACAGCTAGGGATGCTCGGGGGGATGGAGGGGCTACTGCAAATAAGGTCAGTGGAATTAAGACTCAATTACCCCTTGACTGTGAGAGGGCTATCAGAGGGGGTGCCACTGCCCCGAGTGCATTTCTGACTTCAGCGAATTTTAGGTTAACTCCTTTGTTTACGTTACCTGTCTATAAATTAAAGACACATCATTTACTTTGTCAACCCCCCCACTCCAATTTTAAAAGTTGTCTTAATTATTTGTAACTGCTTTTACTTTTAAGTACAGGAAATTGTATTAGTGGGCATCCACCATCTATGTTAATATCTATGAAAAATATATAGTCTTGTTTTATATGTGGTCTGAACTTGACCTAAATCCTATTGTATAGTATACCAGCTGGAACTCCTTATATATTTTTCTCAATATTTGTTTTTCCATTGTTTTCATTGTTTGTCCTTGGTAATTAACCACCTTTTGATACCTGAATTATACACCATTGTATGCATAAACCACACTTTAAAATTTTTTCCCCTTATTTTTTTGCTTATTATAACTTTTTTACACGTGTCTTTGTGTTTAGTGAGTTCTCTGGGGGTAACTATTCCGAAATTCCTGTCTATGTGCTTATACGATTTCACAACATATTTCTCGATTGCTCACCAAAATCGCTGTAATAAATATTCACAGAGGTTGGTTACTCAGCTGGTTGGAGTGCAGTGTTATAACACGAAGGTCAAGGGTTCAGATCCCTGCACTGGCCAGCCACCACCACCAACAAAAAAATTGCAAAGTTAGCAGTCTGTCTGAGAGTTCCTATTTCCCCATATGCTTGCTGACATGGGCTGTTCTCTGAATATTTACTTTCTGTCAGTGTAGCTATAAATTGATGCCTCTGATGTGGAGTTCTCTGATGACCCACTCATGAGGACACGCCTCTTTGCACACCATCCTTCCTGTTTCTAGTCCAGCGATTTGAGCATTCACACCCTTTGTCCATTTTCTATTGGGTGGCTTCTCTTGTTTTTACAGATTTGTAAGAGTTTCTTAAATATTCTGGGTATTGATCCTTTCTTGATTATATACATGGAAAACATCGTCTCTCCATCTGTCACCTGTCTTTTGCTTAAATGTATTTTGTGTCTACAATGTATCTTTAATTTTGATGTAATCAGATCCTTCTATTTACCCCTTTATAGGTAGTGCTTTTCTCTGACAGGCTTAAGAAATCCTTCCTGATCCAAGGGTGGTAAAGCTATTCTCCCCACGCCCCCACCCTACCTCCAATAGCTTATTATATTTTATACTAAGGTTTTAAATTCATCTGGATTTATTTCTGCTTATAGGATGAGGTATGGATATAACTGAGTCTTTTCATTACAATGAGTTAATTGTCCCAACACCGTTAATTAAGTGGTTTGGCTTTTTCTCCACTTAGGTTTGATTCTACTTCCATTATACCCAACTTTCGATATGAGTATGGGTCTGGTTTTAGACTCTCTATTTTGTTTCTTTGCTTAATTTGTCTATTATAACCGACCAGAAATGTAATATTTTAATGATTATATCATGTGCCATGTTTTAATAGCTTGAAGGGTAATTCTAGCTACATGGCTCTTGTTTTTCAGAATCCATCTGAGATTTTTGACTGGAACTGCATTGGTTTAATATGATTCTTGTAGCTTTTTGTCTTCTATCTCTGCACATGCAGAATACTGTCTCCAAGTAGCACATGAACTCTAGAACGTTAATTTTGAGAGGTCCAAATTTCCAGAGAAGGAGTGAATTTCTGTGCTATATCAAGTTTTCACATTCTCTAGTGGCATATCTACCATGAGTTTTTGAGGAATTCTTCCCTCATACATCCTCATTCATTCATATTTGAGCTCATCCACTTAGCAAACATAATTGAGCACCTGCTGTGTATAAATCACGATATAAGTGTGGTCAGTAAATATTTTCAAGCTTCCACTTTACTCACAGATTTTAAATTAACCAACTATATTCCTTTGTTGTTAGTAGACTTAACTATTGCTTCAACAGTGAGACTTTGGGGATCTATTCTTTGTATTAGAGAGCTCTGCTTATATTTTTTAGAAAATGATGCTGGCACTGTCACAGGTTAATGTTGTCAGATTTGGATCCAAATGCTGACGAATATTCTTTGGAGATCTTGATTTTAGTCTCCATTCTGACACCAACCAGTGGGTTAGTTAAGTGTTCTGAGCCTTCATTTCCTCATTTATAAAATTAAGACATTGGACTGGATGGTTTCTGCAGTCTCTTTCAGCTCTGAGATGAATTTTTGATTCTTTGACAGGTGGAGCATGAAAGTTCTTTGATCATACCTGCAAGGGTACCTGTGGGTCTTGGTAGTGAAGTGACTGGCATTGGATGGGATAATTTCCTGAGGGAGGTACATACCGAGCAGAGCTCTGAAGGAGGGGAGGGACTGTGTTATTGAAGAATGTACAAGGCAGGGACAGTGGCAATGAAATGCAACCACGTATGTGGGGTGGAAGGTAAATTGCTCTGGTTGAAATATAGCTGAGCTAAGGCTGAAGGTCAGTGAGAGGTGAAGGTGTCAGCTATTGCTAGGCCTTAAAATAGTTAATGACAATGATATTATTATTAAAATATCATTATTATATAATAAGTACTATTGCCCTACTTATACAATATAAAGTGAAGTAATATGTTATCCATTTGATCTTAAGAATCCCATCCTTATGCATAGTGAGTATTCTTAGCTTTATTTTGCACATGAGGAAACTGAGGCGCAGAAGTTCAAACAGCCTGACTACGAGCTTGTCATGGTTGAGGCTGGTACTCAACCCACATGTCTCCAAAAGCCCCATAATTTCCACCTTACCGCAATGCATGGACCAGGGTTTTAATTTGGTGAGATAAGCATGCAGAAAGGGCCTGTACTACTTCTATATCCAGGGACTCAGAAAGAACTATCTTAAACCTTGTGGGTTTCTTTCACTTTCTTAAGCAACCAGTGCTCCGATAGAAGCCCCTTTGATTAAGGAAAAGTGATCCCTTCCCTTTGATTTTTTTAAAAAATCTCCATTTATACCTGTTGTTGAGAAAGACCCCACCATCCCCAGGGCTTTCCAGACTTTTGTCTGCTCTCTCCAGATCAGATAGTCAGTGTGAAGTGCAGCAGAGGGAAAAACAAGCCCTGAATTCCTTTCTTCATATCTGTGTTCCTGTGCTTTGCAGCTTCCTGATTTCAGAGGACAGGAGAGTTCAATTAGTCAGCATGTAATTGACATGTTTTTGAGTTGAACAGCCAAGATGGACTCCTTTATTTAAAATAGCACTAAAAAAACAGATGGAAATGACTTTGAGCTTGCAAGTCTGTCCAAGCTCTGAAATTTCCTGTTAGGCAGGGCCAAGCAGAGCTGGAGGTCCGGTACTTTGTAGCCTTTATGCTGGGGTTTAGGGATTGTCTGTTATTTAATGAAGGATGGTTTTGATAGCACCTCCCTAGACCTAGCAGGGATTCTGTCCGTGCTCATCAGAACTTTAGAAGCCTTGAATTTAGATTTTATTTTTATTTAAGATCAACATAGTTCATTTTTTCTTTCCTAAATTCAAACTCATCTCTCTTTTAAACCACATTAATTTTCAGTATCTTAAGAAATGATTTCCCAAGAAAATGAAAGAGAAACAAAACAAGAGAAATTCTGTAATTTGCTGCCTTAAGTTTCCCAAATTTGTTGTTTATTATAGTCACTATTTTTATATTGCCAGAATCCCTAGATATGCCAAGGGAGAGAGAAAAAGGTAGCAACTTTGCTTTCTATCATGAAAACAGGACATTTGAGGCAGATGGCAAAATGTGCAACTTTATGATTTGGTTCTATGAGATTTCTTTCTGTTGGAAAAACTAGACATTTGGTATTATGATAGGCTTTTTAAAAGTTACTGATACCCGTCAGCAGAGATTTAGATTTATCGTTATTAGAATACCTTAGGTGATTTAAATGCACTTCCGGGGTCGAGAGCCATCGATGCCTGGACCATCCCTGACCTGAAGCTGTGCATTTCTCCAGGAGCCGGGTATGAGAAGTAGACTAAGTGGGACATTTTTAATCATTTAAAAAAATTTATGACTCATATTTTATTCTATTTTTTATTAATGAAACAGTTTTAGATTTACAGAAAAATTGAGTGCATGGTATAGAGAATTCTCATATACACCCCTGCACACAGTTTCCCCTCTTATTAACATTTTATATTAGTATGGTACATGTGCTACAATTAATGAACCAATATTGATACATTATTATTAACTAAAGTCCATAGTTTATTCAGATTTCCTTAGTTTTTCCCTAATTCCCTTTTTCTGTTTCAGAATCCTATCCAATATATCACGTTACCTATAGATGTCATTTGTCCTTAGACTCCTCTTTGCTGTGACAGTGACTCATACTTTCTCTGTTTTGGGTGATCTGGAGAGTTTTGAGGAGTACTGGTCAGGTATATTGCAGGATGCCCCTCTTTTGGGATTTTTCTGATGTTCTTCTTATGATTAGACTGGGGTTAGGGATTTGGGGAGGAAGATTACTGAGGTAAAATGCCATTTTCATCGTATCATATCAAGGGGATATAATGTCCATTGTTGCTCTTGACCTTGAGCACTTGGCTGAAGTAGCCTTTATCACATTTCTTCACTTTAAAGTTGTTCTGCCCCGCCCCCCCTTCTATAATACAGTATATTCTTTGGAAGGAGGATGAGGAAGCCCACATTTAAGAAGTAGAGAATTATGTTCCTCTTCTTTTAGGGTCAAGTATCTACATAATTTATTTGGGATTTATATGTATGAGAGATTTGTCTTTATTTCCCTATTTATTAATTTATTGAATTATTTATTTATATCATTATTGGTTTGTGGATATTTATTTTATACTTTGAGTTATGATCCAATACTACTTTATTTATTTTGTTGTTCAGATTGTTCCAGGTTTGGCCACTGGGAGTTCTTTCAGTCGGCTCCTGTCCCGTTAACATACCCCGGTCCTTATGGGGTTTTTGTTTCTGAGTACTTCTTTGTTTTCTAGGACTTACAAGATGCTCCAGGCTCATCTTGTATATTTCTTGCCTCAGTCCTAGAATCAACCATTTCTACAAGTTTCCCTGGTTGCTTTTATTGGTGAATGCTATAGAATCCTAGATCTGGGAGCTTAGTTTATTTTTAAAGAAATTGGAAATTACATTGGGTAAAAATGCTGACTTAGCCTGGTCTGCTAGTATGTTGTTGTGGCTAACTGCATATTTTAATTAACTGAATTTGATTCATTTACATTATGATATTTTGGCAGAGAAGATTTATCCTTAATTGCTCTTAAATTTATTCAAGTGTCAATTGTGATATTTGTTTGTGAATGACATGCCCTCAAACATGTTCAGAACGTGAAAATAAGTTAGCTGGGGTCAGTTACACTCAAACTTTGCTATATTACTTATTTTCAAGTTTTGCTTCTACATAAATAAAACACATTCTTTTTCTACACTCCTCCCACCCCAGTATGGCTCTTCAACAGTGACATAAAATGAGAGGAAACCACATTAAGTCCTGAGACTTTTGGGCTAAAGAGCCAGAAAATTTGTGGTACTATTTTTGACACACAATCCTGTATTTCAGTAAAAAGTGACATCAATTTACTATGATGCTCCATAGCTAGGAGGACCATTTGATCATAACTATGTAAATATAGGCCTAAGAAAATATACCTACATGCTAAGAGCGTTGATTGGTTTCGAAAGACATATAAGTGACTTTTTTTCTTTTCACTTTTAGAATTTTGCAAATTGAAAAAATGAGAATAAATAAAGAAGATAATTGGGAAAAGCCTATTATTTTTAAGAACCTATGTATAGACATTCAGGAGAGCAGTGCTGGCCTCCTGCTTCCAAGGTTCCACCAGCTTTCTTGAGAGCTGCAGTCAGGGTTTGCTGTTCTGGCCCCTCCTGTTTCCCCCTCTGCCCTTCACCAACCCTGTAGAATGCCACAGGACTGGAAAAATGACTAACTTCACTCTTCTCAGTATAAGTTCACATTTTCAAAATGGAATTTATCAAATCATCAATGACAAACTAGTGGAATGTATAAAGGTGACTTAGGTTTTATCTGGGAGTCTGTACCCTTTGCTGTCCCCATGCCCACAACAGGAGGAATTTGTGCCAGACACTGTCATTGAAATCATTTGGCCTTGGGAAAATGATTTCTGGGCTCTTGTTTCACATTTTGAAAAATTAAAACGTTCAATTTTATAGCTCTCTAAAATCATTTCTATATTAAAACATGATATAGAAGAAAAAGTCTTTACATTTTTTCAAAATTTGGTGAATATCACAAGATAGTTTGGGGTGACTATTATTTTCCTCCGTATCCTTGACATCTTTCCTAAGTTTTTGATGAATACTTTTCGTCATTAATTCTTCTCTCACCAAACAATATAAAATTTTATCCTTTGGTTGAAGAAAACAATGTACATTTAATTTACTTTTCATTTTACATATGTGCTCATTTCTCCCTTATTAGGCAACAAATGTCCCTTATTAGGACAAATGAACAACCTTATCTTCTGTAGACAGAAGTTTTTAGGGCAGTAGTTTAAAAATGTTTTTGGTTCAAGGGCCATACTACTGCCACTAAAGACTCAAGAAAAGCAACTCATTAAATATACATGGGAGTCAGAAAATGACAAGCCGTTAAGTGAGTCACAAGGAAAGTGAGAACTCTTTTCGATAAGCCATTGCTTTACATCAGAAGCACTGATAGGACCTTATCATTTAGAAAGTAATAACAACAGACGAATTGATAGACGAGAACTTAGAGATCATCTTATCCAACCTTCATGTTATAGATGAGGAAAGTGAGGTTGCAGAAATTGAGTAGCTCTTCCAAGGTTATAGAGCTGATCAGTGGTCGAATTCTTGGAATCCAGACTACTTGACTGGTAGAAACTCTACCACAAAAGCCAATGATCAATTTATAATGGACCCTAGAATGCAGATACTATGAGGCAGGGGATGCGTGTTATGGTCATAACTATATCCCTATTGCCTAGAACACTGTTTAGCATGTTATAGATATTGAACACATATTTGTTATGGGATTGACCCTGGACAATGATCCATAGATCACTCTGAGACTGTTTAGGGTTTAGCAAATGCACCTTTGTAATATAGCAATCAGTGTTCATTCCATTAGGATTTATTGAACACTTCGTATATGTCAAGCGTTGTGCTAGCTGCCAGGGTTACAACTGTGACCAAAAGTGGTTACAGTCTCAGTCTTCATGGAGCTTCCAGTCTCATTGGAGTGACAGAAGACCCACAAAAACAGAGATAGAAATACAGATGTGAAAAAGTAGAAGAACAGTTTCTGAGAATCATGACAAAGGGATATGTCTGGTCAGGGAGGCTAGGAAGGGTTCCTCTGAGCGAGGAGACTCTACCTTGAGATGTCAGGAAAGAAGAAGCACTGACTAGGTAAAAACAGGGGGGTGCCCTCTGTTGTGCTTGTTTATGCTGAGAATGAAGACAGTCATTAAAGGGTTTTGGGTGTGCGTGTGCGTGTGCGTGTGTGTGTGTGTGTGTGTGTGTGTGTGCAAAAAACATGATCAGAACTGACACTGACATTTACAAAGAACCCAAAGACTCCTTTCGACTGTAGTACCATGAATAGTTTGGGGAAAAGCCAGAGTGCATCGGAGCCTCAAGGGTGCTGTGGTAGACAGTCTAGTGCAGACAGTGGAGTTAAACGTATTCAGGAGGCCTGCGAATGGATTAGAGATGGGGAATGAGGGAAAGAAGTTTCAAGGATTTGTCCTTATTTCTGGCTTGAGCCAATGGATGAATGACAGTGCTGTGTCCTTCTCAAGGTAGCGAGTGCTGGAGGATGATTAGGTCTAAAAACTGGGTGGGGATCAGAATGGGAAGGTAGATACTGAAGATCATGATAATGATGCGTTTAAGATTTTATTGAGAAATTACTTAGATTGCCCTAAAAAAATTCTGGATTTTACCTTAAGGTATTTTGAAGCATTTAACAGCTGAGCAAACTGAGGCCCAGAGAGCTAATCTGACTTCCTTAAGGGCCTCCAGTGAATTAGTGGCAGAATTGAAGGCAGAACCCCGATCTGCTTCCTCTCAGTACAGAATCTTTACATTGCACCAAGTACCTTTTAATCTCCTTGTTCCTTGTTGCTGAATAAAATTTGAATTTTTAGCATTAAGTATTTGGGTTGAGTTCAGGTTTGGGGAAATCCTATGGAAAAAAAGAAGACTCCTTTTCTCCTTATTTTTACTGATCATATTTAAGCCTCCCTGGGGACTCTGGAGGTTGATGAGACTCTTTTCATGCCAATCTACCAGCTCTGTCTGGGGCCGCAAGACTTTAATTAGAATTCAATATTTTATCTCATGTTTCAGATCCACAGCCCAGAAATGTATCATGTCAGCGTGTGGCCTCCAGGATGAAACTCTGCAAAATATTCTTTAGCCATGGAGGAACCCCAGGAAATATACTATTTTGCTAGTACTGTGGAAATACATCTATAGTCTAGAATATTTAAGAAAAGTCACCATATGATATTTTCATTGTTTACATGGTTAAATTATTCTGCTAAAAAGACATACAGTCATCCCTCAGTATCTGTAGGAGTTTGGTTCCAGGACCCCAAAGGATATCAAAATCTACTTAATGCTCAAGTTCCTGACATAAAATGGCAGTATTATTTGCATGTAACCTATGCACCTCTTCCCATATACTTTAAATCATCTCTAGCTTACTCATAATGCCTAATACAATGTCAATAGTTGTTACACTGTATTGTTTCTCTTTATTGTTGTATTGTTATTTTTTATTTTTTGGACATTTCCATTCACGGTTGGTTGAATCCTCGGACGTGGAACTGTGGATACAGAGGGCTGACTGTACTTATTGTCGCCTCTGGTCCTGTCTAAATTGGCAGCGTGGGGAGAGGTAGAGATATGAGGCAATGTTTTAGGTAATAGCTGGTCTCAAAAGAGGAAAGAGTATGGAAATACCTTGTAGCAGAAAGTATTCAATTGTGAGCAACAGAAAACTCAACTGAAATGATTTAACAGTAAGGAAATCTTATCAGTTCTCATAAGAAGCTCAGGGGAAGAGCAGGCCCATGAGACGACAATTCAGCGGCTTGACAACATTGTCAAAGGCCAATTTCTCCCCCTCTCTTTCTCTCTGTCCTACCCAGGACATGTTGCCTTTTGTTCTCCGACTTGCTCCTTCACGGTTGCAGAATGACTGGTCTCAGAGTAAAGTGTACTGTGTTCATACGTCAGTGTCCAAAGGCCAGAGGAGGAAAAAGAACTTAGCTCTTTTCATGTCCCACTTTAAGAGAGAGGAAAGTGTCCTAGGAGAACCACCAGGAATCTTGTGGCTCAGGGGCCAGAATTGCAACTCATGACCTTCAGGAGCTACTCATTGGCAAGGTGGATGGTGTAACTTGGCTCGTTGAGGGCCCATCTTCCCTGTAGCACACAGCCACTCAATTTCAGGATGAACTCGGGCTCTGGAGCAAGGAGTTGGTGGAAAAATGACTATGTGAGAAACCAAGGGTCGCCCGCACATACTTCCAGTCCTGACAGTCTCGACACTTCTATCTCTGGTGAAGCTTTTCAGGTGATACCATCACAGCGGAGGGTTTCCATTTTGCTTTAAATGAGGCCACTTGGGGACAGGACAAGGAATCAAAGTGCCACCTGGTCTCATGCCTCTCTAAGTTTCACTTTCTGATTGTACAAAGTGCAGTACACAATTTTTGACATTTCTTCCAGGCCCATCTTGGGCCTTCCTTCATGTCTGAGTGATGTAACTGATCATAAACTTTCAGAGAGGAGGCACCTGCTGGACCAGTGTGTGGCCTGGTGGCATGGTTTTCATCCAGATGCTGCTGTCTGGGATGGAGCTAGTTTTACAGACCTAAGTTTTCTGGCTCCTCCTTCCAAGCTGCTTCAGCTTTGCTTATTGACCTTCCTCAGGGGGTCTGGTGTGATTAGTACTGAAGACCTGCTAATTTGTGAAGGGTATACAAATCTCATTGAGTTTAGTTTCATAGAGGGAAAGGTTATGAGGGAAAAAGCTGTGCTCACTTGGGCTAATAGACTAGAAAGTCAGAGTGACTCTGGAAAATGTACATGTGCATGATTAGAGAAAAGACTGGTGAAAACTATGATATAAATGTGAATAAAATAATAAGTGGGCTTGAAGTTTCAGGATGCACTATGGATTGAATTCTAAACACTTAAATGGAATTCAGGTAGAAATGTATAAAATACATGAAATCTCTCATTCTTATTTTCCAAAAGGAAAAAGTGTCTAAGCAACAGAAATAGAAAGAAAAAAAAAAAAAAAGCCCCCAAAAGAAAACCCTCCCAAAACCCAAACAAGAAATGACTTTTCCAGTAAAGGAAATATGCAACAAGTAGTTACAGAAATGTCTATAATCGTATTAATTTTTGCAGGGTAATGGTGCACATTCCCAGACACATTACTTAATAATGATTATCTTGGATAGAGCCAGGTTTTTCTTGTCACTGTTTGCCTCTTTCCATGGCATCTGAGGGAAACATCTTAAACTGGATCCTTTACTTCCTAAAAATAATAAACACAGCTTTTTACATCCCTTTTCATTTCTAATACTAAGTAAATGTGTCTCCCTGTGTTGCATCTGCACCTTGACTACCACTGCATCTCTATATAAGTTCCTTTTTAAATGATTATTTGACAAAAAACCTGTTTACTAACTATTCCAGCATTCAGTAGGATAGAGGACAAATATTTAATTACCTGCCCAATGTTTTTAACTTTCTTTGTGTGCTTAACATTGTGGAGATGTTAATATTTATATAAAATATTACAGATTATAATAATGGAATTGATTTTGGGTATAAATCGAGCCTAACACACACCAGCCACTTATCAAATGAGTTTGTAACAGTTTTAGAGAAAGAGGAGACTCCTCAAAATTTTTGTGAATATGTGGCACTACGGTTATTTAAGCCTACTTATTAGACTGTTGGCTCAAGTTTGGGGGAAAAATTCAACCACTTGGAACCACTAAATTCTAGGTAAAAGAGCAGACACTGCTGCTAAGCTACTGGTAGAAGTCCCTGCTGTCTGTCTGGAGATTGCTGCAGCTGCCAGCTCTTTGGTCCCTGCCAGATTTCAGATGGATGCTGCAGACAGACAGACGATCTTTTCCATAGAAGTGGATGTAACAAAAACCAAAACCACGTCAAAACCATATGACTTGTACACGATTCACAAACACTGCCTGTGCGCATTGCCAAAATTACCTGTGTTTTCATTATATATTGCTAGGGGGCAGGGTTAAAAGTTCTGTGATGTTCATTCCATACTAATAGCTGGAAAATGCTCAAAAGTTGATAAAGAGTTGTATATTCTCTTTTTAATTTCTTGTTCAATAAATAACTAATGAATTTTCTACTAGGCAAAAATAAAGTACTGATCACGATGTTATTATTCATTAATAACAGTATTGTTATCAATAAAAATTTTATTTTAGTTTGAAACCTTTTTCTAAATCTTTTCTAAGACCCTTAATAATTTCCTAAAGCAGATAGTTGAAAAGTATAAGACAATCCAATAATTTCCTTGTAAGGTATCATTTTCCCTGAAATAATTGTTCTGATGCCATTGATAATAAATTGAAAAAATAAAACTAACATTTTTGGAGTCTATTATGAGCTAGTCACTTTCAGATGCATCCTGTAAGGTATGTGGTATTACTCTTATTTTAAAAATAGGGAAGGTCAGACTCGGTGTGGCTGAATTGTTCGCCCAAATCCTCACCATTAACAAGTGGCCATTGTGGAGTTTAAACCCACACTTGCCTGACTGCAAAGCCTAATTCTTTTAACATGCCATCCAGACAGAGCATGAGAAATATCTCCTGCATCACCAGTGCTCTGAAAGAAATTCAACTATTTAAGTCAAACATAAGCTACTGTGTATTACTTTTCTTCCAGGAATCTCAAATTACAGATGAACAATCTGGTGTGATTGTTACTATCTCATGCTTATTAAACAGAGTCACACAGTTTTCAGGCCAGTCAAGAAAGGAACAACACAGAGCCAAAGGACATTACCAAAGAGCATTAAAGACATTCTTAGAAGCATGTTGAAAGGAAGATTATACAGCAACTCCTACTTGCCAGCAGGACAGGTACAATTTCTAGGTCTAACAATCATCACCCTTTCAGATTTCTGAAGTTGTGGTCTCTTCCAAAATATGAAAAATTATATAATGCAGTGAGAAATAGTTTAATCTTTCTTTATAGACTGTAGAAGTTTCTTTTCAAAGCATTATAGGGTCTGACAGGACAATGTCCAGCTGTTTACTTTCAGCACATGTGAAAGTTTAGGAAAGTAACAAAGACAGAATGTAATGTGTAGATGAAACTACAAACAATAGAAAGTGATAATAAGGCTAATGCTAGGAGTATAAAGTCTCTTCTGTTTGCAGAAATCAAATGCACTAAATGAACTTAGTAATCTCAAACTTTTAATTCTTCATTCTTGAATTTTTTTTTTTTCTTTTTTGCCTTTTCGTGACCGGTACTCAGCCAGTGAGTGCACTGGCCAGTCCTATATAGGATCCAAACCACCGGCTCGGCCCCCATTCTTGAATATTTTAATAATTTATTCTAGCCATTACTATGTGTTGTGTGTATATATGTGTGTGTATGTATGTGAATGTAGGTGTGTGTATGTATATTATGTAGCTGTGTTTTTTGTGTGTATGTGTGTATAAAAATATTAAATAATTAAGTGATAAATTACTAATTATTTATTACATAAGAAAAACTACCAGTAAAATATAGTATATTCCAGCTTTGAATATAGTATAAAATATGAACTAGAAATATGTGGGACCATTGAAGATCACATGGTGGAGATATTTTTGCTATACAATGTACATTGAAACAATTTTTTCTGAGATTTGTAGAAATAATGAAAGAATTTTTTTTTAATTTGAAAATTTTCACAGGAAAATGAAAATCATATTAAGATTCACTTTCTACCCACTGTTGGTGATAAATGGAGGCAATTAACTCTTTTCAGCACATTAAAGCTCTGACACACAGGTTAATAAAATAACATCTTAACATTATATAGAGTTTTAAACTTTTAAAGTGATCTTGCTATATAGCAGGTGCTCAAGAAATACCTAGACTCAAATGTAATTAATTTTGGAGTGTTTAGTCAATGTTAGATACTTGGTAGGAAATGTTTACACCCATGATCATCTAATAATGTAGGTATATTTTTTGTTCCAATTTTACAGATAAAAGAGTTGAAAAAATGAAATCTAAGTGATGTCGCTTGCTTTGGCCGCTAGGAATCTCAGCACCTAATTAAAAACCCTAACTGGTCCCATAGTTATACATTTAGTGTGTTCGTTTTGTTCATCTTTTCTTACATTTTCTTTATTCATGTTCTTTTTAAACCTGTTGTTAATGTACCTCTGTAGATCAGCTCAGTTCTTTGTTTTACTTTGCTTTTTGATTTTGTTTTAAAAAGAGAAAAATTAAATTGACGATTTAATGGTATATAATGGTAGTGTTTGCCTCACCTGCCGTTTTGTTGCTGGTCCAGGGCTGGAACCCAGACTACCTCACTCCCTTCCTCGAGGTCTAGATTCTCAATGATCATAGAAGTATCAAGTGGGATTATTCCTTTTAAAAGCTGCAACTCACCCTCAAATAATTCATGAACTGATTGGTGAGAGAGAGAAGAGAAAAAATTAAAACAGAAAACGTACTAATGGATCAAGAAGCCATTCAAGTGACCTTCAAGAGCAAAGAGAAGATGATCCCAGGCTTGCTGCCTTTCCCTCCCTTCTCCTGTCAACCCCCTTGAAGTTTCAGCCTTGAAGTTAGAGACCAGACCCAACTTAAATGAAGGTAAGGGAGGAAAGGCAAGTCTGGCCATGCATGCTCCAAATCAGAGGGAGTTTCTTTCAAAGGGGGTAACTTGGTTAACAAGTGGCACTTTTCTAGACATCAAATGGCAGACACAAATGCAAATGAGCATCAAATAGACCTAATTGAACGTATTTTGTCAACACACTATGGTGAGACCTTCTGCTATAGGCACCTGCTATGTCAGGCCGCAACGCAGACGTAGCCAATGCAGCTATCAACTCAGATCGTGTGAACTTTAAAGTAGTGAGATGGTTCCGAGAGCCCCAGCACAGATCCAGTGTTGTCATTTGCAGTTCCTTCTTTCTAATTTGCACGTATGTGTTTATGCAATCCTACATATATCAGACAAAATAATTTTCAGTTTATTGACATTCTCCAGAGTACAAAAAAGAGAGAGAACTAACTTTAAAAAGTGCCTTCCACATAGGTGTCTATTAAGTGTTTGTTGAATATAGAAGTAAATGAATTGAAAATGGCAAAGCAAATGAAATAGTGCCTGATATGAGAATAACATACAATTTTTGTTCAAGAGAGAAGATCCTAATTTGGTTAGAGATGTAATCTATCCTTTTAACACACAAGTGTTGCATAACAGAGCGTTAGGGATGTGGAAACTTGGAAATCTATGGCCTTTGATATTATTTTTGCTAGAGAGAACCAACATGATATGAGACAAATTTTAACACTGAGACTATTCTTCTTAGAGAACAGAGGCAGATCTATGGTTTCAGTAGATCAGGAAATAATCGTGAGCTTGGCACTCAAGCAGACAAAGCAAAAACTTACTAGTCAGAGGAGTAAGCATACTGTAAAGGTTGAGCTGTACTGCTTGGAAAGCGGTAGAAAGAGAAAGGAGGGTGTAAGTCATTAAATCACAGGTAGCATCTGAATGGGGCATTCATGAGGCAAAAGAGAAGAAGAGATTTTGAGTAAAACATTTTAGGGTCATGGTAAGATCAAAACAAAAGGAGACGCTCTGTAGGGAAATAGTATAAATCAAATAATAGAGAAATTAAAATAAAATCAGATTGCAGTGGTACATGACTCTGTGTGTTCTGCTGCAATATGACAGTCAATTTGAGGACTGCAGGTAGGATGGAAGGACCAAAGATTGTTAACACACCACAACCATTTTTTTTTGTTGTTGTTATTTCATTAACTTGAAACTGAGAAAGAATTAAAGAAGACCTAAGTTCCTAATGTAGCCTCAGAGTAAACAAAAGTTTTCATCCATTTTGACAAGTTTTCTTAAATATAATAAAATTTGTGAATTTAAGCATCATTCTTTCAGCCATCTCTCCTTGATAAGGATACAAGAGAGCCCAGAAATTCTAGAGGGGTGGGGATACAGAAGGAGGATGGGAGAGGTGGGCAAGATTGGGAACCTGGAGAAATGAAGAGAGGCCAGAGGGTGGATTTAAATATTCCTGTGACCCGCTGTCAGCAATGAGTTTCTCTTTGGTTCATGTGTTCATTTCTTCTTTGGCTCACTTGTTCATTCATTCATTAGATACTCATTTTACCTTAATTATGGGAAACTGCTGCTCTGGTATCTATTGAGAATATTACTATGAAGAAAGAAAGGAAAAGCTTCCTAGGGTGCTAGGAACTGTGGGACAATTGAGATAAATTTACTTATTTTTCTGGATCACAGTGATTTACCGAGTAGAATGTAGACGCATTGTTTTGCAGGTGAGTTGGCCAGCTGTGGCAGGCATGGAAATCCCTTATTCAGGGCAAGTTAACCAAATTAATCAGGGGTAAAACACTGAGTGATTTGTATTCTTGTAGGGCCAGAAAATTCAGAACTTGCTTCCTTCTAAACTCCCATTAGACTTCCCTTCCCCCCTAGAGGAGGGGACAACACACCACCCACCTTCTCTTTTGTTGTCCTGGTTGTTGATTTTAGAAGAAAGAGTAATGAAGACTTTGAAGGGTTTATCATAGTGGGTAACAGGAACTACTCAATTTAATCTGTTGTCCTTTCCCTTAATTTTAAAATTACAATTCTTTTACTTCAAATGGACTTTGATCTTTTTTCTAACTAGTCTTTGCAGAACTACAGTCTGGATAATTTGTGTCTAGTGTATATCCTATTGATACAAATGTCAGGTGTACATACACCCACTTATTGGGTTAGTCTAATTTATCATTACCGGATTTTCATGTCTAGCCTAGGGCTGGGTTGTAAGAGAGACAAAGTACTTCCACATTTCCTTCTCCTTGCCAAAAATTTCTCTGTGCTGTATTACATTGAGTTTGATTTTTTCTCCAATCTTGCTTAACTTTGTGAGCTGATTTTTTTTGTATGTTTATTTCCATTTTGTTCTGACAGACATTTTTGAAAGTACTCTTCATTTATTTAGGATTTGAAAATTATTGAATGCAGTGTTCTCCCATCAACAGGAGTGTAGTTTTTTGTTCTGTTTTGTCTTATGAAAACGCTTTATTTTCAAAGGAAAAACCTACCTTAAGAATCCATTGTATTTTCTAGTAAACTCTAGTCAAGCCATCATGTTGATTAACTGAGAAGATCTTATAGCAAGCGCCTGGTTCACCTATGAACAAGAAAACTGACACATTGGGATACTGTGTGACTTGCTCATGATCGCGGAGCTGGCCAAGCTGAGTTGGACTACCTTGCCTCTCTCCCACTACACCCCTGTGCTGGGCTCCTTCTGACACTATTGAATCCCCTTTATATGACTTCTGCAAGTTCCTTCTTGCTTTCTCTGCTGCAACGATACTGTGTCTGTTGGTCTTGTTTGGTTATGGCAGAGGTAGGATCAGTACCTCAAGAATGCATAATTGTATTCTGGGAGACTAAGAAGCTCCCTCTGGCTTTTTATTTTTTATTCCATGGAGATGTTTTTAAAAAGTGCATCTCATCTGATGTGCTCTGTGCATACCTCTTATGTAGTGCTGTCTTAGTGACACAACGAAGATGCACAAAATTTCCTTCCTGGGGCCTATCTGTTCTTCTTGCCTGCTCTACAATTCCCTGCTCAGACATCAGGCTCATACATATTTGGGGAACAGAAGAGGGAAGATTCTAGAACTCACTAAGGAGGCACATGCGGGCGGACATGCTTTCCCCTGAAACTTATTGGCCTCAGGTAAACGGTCAAATGGTTAACTGCAAATCTGATTTATATCCTGACTGAGACTGAAAATGTTGGGGTTTTTCCAAAACTGTGAGTTAAGCTCTGTGTGTTTGTTTCCCCAGCAGCACTGACTTTTCTGACTTTATTTTTTGTATTGACTCTATCTTCCCTCATCCAGTGGTGACCTTTCAGTCACCCAGACGCGCCCGTGGTGATGCAAGCCTCTTCTCTGTGTCTCACCACAGGGAATAGCATCGCTCTGCTTCAACCACAGTCTTGTACATCTTATGACTTAGTTTCAAGTTCCTTATTGATTGATACTGTAATCAAATGGTTTAGATTATTTTAAGGATATAGAGGATACAACTTGAATAGAAGGAAATCTTACTAAGCTCTGTGTTTGAAAACAAAACAAAATATCAATAACAGTTGTTGGTCTTCTTGACTTATTCATAAAGTATCTTCCAATCGAATTATGTTTATGGCATGAGCTGAAATGTCCCTTTACAAATATTTATTTGATAAAAACATGATCTCAAATTTTACATGCAATTTATTCACTGAACATTAATGCAGTATGTGTCCCCCTATATATCTTTTTGCAGTTGGCCCATTTCTGCAATTTCTGTTAGGGTTGTTTGTGTGCTAGGTTTCCATGATGTCACGTGGGCATACATTTTCCATAGCTAGCATCTAGTTCCTCACTCTTGGTTGGTGATAATTCTTGCTGTGAAAATAGAGGTGCTCTATGAAGGAGCTACTGACTCTTTAACAGAGGTTTTCGAGAACAATTCCAGACCCAAGAATTCCCAAGTAAGACATGAATACTGAAAGTACCTAACACTCTTTGTGAGGCCTGTAGTCCATCCATGGGATCACAGAGGATAAAAGGGTATTCTGAATTTGAGATGCTCTGTCCTTTGTCAAAGAATTCTTTCAGGAACATTTCTTTGTGTAGTCAGCAAACATCTATTTGTTTGTTGCCAGGCATTGTGCTGAGGACTGGAGGTAGACAGATGAAGAACATACAAACCCTGTCCACAAGGAGGTTGCAACCAAGTAGGTGACACAGACGCACAATCAGGATTACAATTCAATGTACTGTGTGCCACTCTAGCGTGCATACACGTACATTTTATGGGTGTGTGACCAGTGTTGCTGCACAGGGCCCTGTGCTTAGTTGTGGCCCATGCTTGGTTTAATACTCGACTGTTACCATCTTGAAATTATTAGTTTTCGAACAAGGGATTTTATATTTTCATTTTATGATGGACCCCTCACATTACACAGCCAGTTCTGCTTATATCCATACCTTCACTCAACATATGTTTTCTGAGTGCCTGCTAACTGCCAAGCACTGTTCTAGGTGCAAAGATAGAGAACAAGACAGCAAAATTCCCTGCCCTCATGGGGTTTGTATTCCATGGGGGGAGAAGACACGATAAACAAGTTCTAATATATCCTGTTCAGCAGTGACAGGTGCTAAAGAAAACATAAAACAAGACAAGGTAGATCAGGAGGGTTCAAAGAGAGGATTCCAGTTAATTCAGGGCAGAAGCTGCAGTGTAAGATGACTTTTCCACGTGTTTATTGTCATTAGTGTGACTTACAGTATGATAAATAGTTTCACAGAGTGAGTGATACCCAGAACCCAACTGGGTGTCATAAATTGAGAGTTGTGGTTTTCGTAGAATAGAAAAAGATAAAAGGAAAAAATTATTACTGAATCCAATCAATTAAGATCAGATGATAAAGAATATGAAAGAAATACATTAGAGTCTGATGTATCAAATGAAATGCCATTAAAGGGGCAAAGACATTAAAATATCATGGGAGGGCAACAAAACAAAACAAACAAGCAAACAAACAGACCCAAAAAGGAGGGAAGGAAGTTGACTGTGCCTGAAAAGGGGGAAATGGATTCATATCAGAAGGAAGAATTAACTAACATGGAATTTCAGTCTAGGGTTGTAGGCTTGGAGATCCATCCTTCTATATGTTATGAATTCATTGTTATAATGACTGATTAAGATTCAGCATATCCCATCAGCTTTGGGGCAAGAATTGAATTCTGCACTTCAGCCCCAAATCTCTCTGGTTAATATTTAATGGTGGTCCATTAAGCTAGACACCCTCACTTGCTTGGTAATAACATAAACACCTTTTAATCTTGGGGATGACGAGAAAAGTTATAGAAATGATGAAGTAAACCTGACTTTCAATACCCTATTTAGGAATCATCTATATATATTTGGGCAATTTAAATAGTGTTCAAATTAGGATATCTAACAAATAGGCCTCATGATTCAAATTTAAAATGTAGCTGACATTATTGTGATTTTAAATCAGAAGTTGTGAGAAGTTTGTGAAGTGTGTAAACAGTATTAAAATAGTAATAAATTTTAAAATTTGTCCAATTTATGCACTTAGTTTATTTGATTTTGAAGGGCTTATATTTTAGAAAGATTCTTGTTCTTAGAGACAATTAGGGTACATAAAAGAAATTAAATATATTAAATGTATGCATGTAGTTTAAGGCAATTAAGGGAATTAACAAAGTTGTAGAAGACCCCTTATAAGTGATTGTTAAGTATATCAGATTACAAATATATAAATAATTAAGATATATAAGATTATGAATCTTTTAAAATCTTTATGAAATTATAAATAATCTTAAAAGCTCAGTTAAAAACAGAGTTTTGAATTAGTGACTTTAAAAAGTCATATTAATTTTAAAGTCCAAAGTAACTATAAATAGTCTTTCCTGTGCCTAAAGCCCACCCTTAAGGAAACCTAAATTAATTAAAAACAGAGTTTTGAATTAGTGACTTTAAAAAGTCATATTAATTTTAAAGTCCAAAGTAACTATAAATAGTCTTTCCTGTGCCTAAAGCCCACCCTTAAGGAAACCTAAATTAATTTTGCCATTTGAGCCAGAGGTAGTGGTAACAGTTAAGAGTCTGGGAACCACCTAGCGGTTTTTTTTTTTTAAAGGACTAACTTGCTCTTTGTTAATTATAAGATAGGACTGGAGTGATGAAGCTACCCTTCTTTCAAGATGCATGGTTAAGAAGGATTTTTCAGAGAACCAAGAAGATGAATTTTATCCAAAGAAATATGACTCCCCAGTGTTTGATATTCCTCTAATTAAAAATGCAATCATTTTGCACACAGGCTATCCTAGACTTCTGAGAAATTAAAAGACAGGTCCCTTGTCCTAGTGGATTTTATAGTGCTGTTGGAGAGCCAGGTATATTTAATGAAGACTAAGAAATAGGGTAGAATGTAAGTGCTAGAAGAAAGAGCTATGAGAAGCGGTGGAGTGAAGAACAAATTTCCATTTGGGGACAAGGGGAAAGAAGGTCTCAAAAAGCTTTCTGAAGGATCAGCATTTGAGGTGGATGTCAGAGGATCTTCTGGATAAAATACGGGTAGAGGAAGATTGGGAAGGCAGCCAGCCAGACCAGTGTGACCAGAGCTAGAGAGACTGGAATGTGAGAGGCAGGTACGGGGAACAATGGGTGACAGATAATGTGGCTGGAGCATCATGAGAATAGGAACGTGGAGGGAAAGTAAGGTTGGGTAATCCTATGGGCAATTCTACCTTTTCTCAGGCTATGGTATTTTTCTTCCCCAGTTACCATCAGTACCTTTATCCCAGTCCTAAGGATGTCTCTTCCCACATCCAGATCCTCCTGTCAAGACTCAGGCCCCGATTTTCCTTACTCCAGGGTGTTAGAGGATGTCTATCTCTCCTAAAACTCGTGTTCATGCTAGTTCTTTGTCATGTAATCACATATTGTGTTGGACAGCTTTCACGGTGGGTTGTAAAGGAGGAGGGACACTTATTCCCAACCCCTTGTTTCTGGGAAGGAAGTTTTTTTCCCAAGCATTCTGGCTTCTTGCCCTGATCGGTGAGGCCGGGATGAGAAACAGGTGGTCATAGCTTGGTCCCTTCCTCTCACCCTCTCTTAGGAGCCAAGCTGCCTGCTACACCATCACTTGCTTCTCTGCTTGAAAACTTACCTGGGGACGACTTCAACAGGAAATGCTATGGTTGTCCACTGTGCCTGTGACTAGGTGGGTTTGTCTAGTTCTGGGGTTTCAATGTTAAGAAGTCCATTATTGGCTCACACCTTGGACACACTTTCCAACCCAGTGAGGAGCATATGATTTTGATTTCATCTTCCTGCTCCTTTGTCTATTTCTTAATAGAGTGAAACATAAAATAAATAGTTTACTCTACATTGAGACTGCAAACACAAATAGGGATGGTAAAATGTACTTTGTCCACCTCTTGGTTCTTTCACTCATCTGTCCTTTCAGCAAACATTTATGGGCTGTCTACCACATCTTCTATTGATAGATGCCTTTTTTTTTTTTTTTTGCATAGGGCTATTCTATATATTAAGGCTATACTATAAAAATGTTAGGGCCTCAAATATTTGTTGATTGCATGTTAAGGAATTTGGACTTTATTTCACAGGCAAAGGAGAGTAATCAAAGGTAAATGAGACAAGGTCAAAGTCTTCCTCTTCCCCTCCCCTTAGAGATCAGGTTTAAAATACAATAGAATTAGGGATCGCATTACTGTAATTGCACATTTATATGTAAATAACTGGTCCTTCCCTACATTCAGGTTTTTCTAGGACCAGGACAAAGCCGCTACAAGGTCAACCTAAGGAGTGGGGAGACTGATGGTGGGTGTAGAAAGGGGAGGTTGGGAAGACTTAAAACATCCTTGGATAAGTAGGTTTTGCCAGAGATTGGTGGAACGCTTAGGCATGGAAGTGACAAAAAGCCCTCCACATGTCTGCCCTCTGCCATTTACTCATCTCTTTGCAGGGCACCCTAAAAATCAGGTGACTAAACAAAAACTCTGTTGTTGGTCTTTGCACTGCTTTTCTCCTTAGGGCCATAGCATTGGTTCTGCCAGGCTGCTCATCTGAAATAGCCTGGCTCATTTGACAGGTGGTGCCAACTAGATCTAGAGTCTTAAACTTACTGTATGAAGATAGGGATTGTGACACCTGATACTTGACAGTAAAGCTATAACCTGGAAGGCTCTCATCACTGGATTTATTTACAACAGAGGAATGCGACATGTCAAATAGTCGCCTTACAGATAAATGGAGCCCGTGATGAGAGAAAATCATCTTTTTTTCCCTCTGCCTGGGAAGATCTTAGCCCTGCTGGGCTGTGTCTGGGAAAAGATTCCCATTCGAGCTCCCTGCTGCTAGGAGGGTTTGCCTAACACAGCAGAGCATTCAGAATACAGGCAGAGTCTGTGGGGCTCCACCCAAAACCTGGAGTCAGATACCGCATGTTGCTGGAAACATAGCTCCTTCTTACCAGAGGCGTTTCATGTCATCAAAACCAAAGGCTCTTCAGTTCTGCTCAGAATGGTGTGCCGCTCGTCACAATGTGTTTGCAAAATCAGAAGGAGCTTGAATGAACATGTGTGTGTTTAATTCCCCGGCCAAGTCCACCACCACAGCAGGGGCTGATGCTCAGTGTGATATTGGTTTTCACCAGCTGTTTGGGGAGTGAGACACACGACAGGTGGGTAAGGCTGGCAGACTCAACAGCTTGCCTTCTCATTGCCAAGAAATAGATTGGCTAGCTCCAAATAGGGTCCGTCTGAGTAGTCAGATGCCTTTGGCATGGCAGGAGAGTATGACCACCCTGCTAGGGAAAGATGCCAACGTATCCTGGGTGTGCTTGGGTGGTCCCGATCTCAACCACTGTAGGCGCTGTCAGACCAAGTGACGGATCAGTTGAACCCTGCGTCCCATGCATCAGTGTACATGTAGAGGTTAATTAACAGGCAAAGAGCTACACCTGTTTTCTCCAAATTGTGCTCAGTTGTCACAGCGTCTGAAATTCCATCATCAGGAGTTCAGTACTTCGGTCTTGAAGCCTTTTGTAAAACTTTTAGGCATCCTCATTAAAACAGCCAACTTCATAAGCAGTGAGTACCTGAGAAAAAAGTTCTTACCATTGGGTAAGTGGGTATCAGGAGCAGGAGAAGCCACCGAAGGCTTGGACAATGGAAGAGAAACTTATACTCATTCAAAGTCAGGTCCATGTCTTCACCTCGTATAGGGCCATTCTAATCTACATGCTGACCTCACTGAAATGAATACTTTGTAGAAGTTTTATTATTAAGGTAATGCAAGATCTTGTTCTGTTCTGTTAAAGACACTGTCTATTTTGTTTAAAAATGTTAGACCATATGTGATACTGTTAACATTAGAAAACAGAAGAGGCTAATCTCTTCAGGGTTCCTTGTCATCGGGATAGTGATTGTAAGAAAATTTCTGGGTCCTTGGAAGAGACTTAGGAACTAGAGGATAGGAAATGACTGATTGGAAGGATGTAATCAAATATCTTACCAAACCTGATTTCTGCTATTACCTCATTTCTGCTTTGCCACAAGGCAAAAGGAAACTGCACTAGAGTCAGAGTGCTCAGAAACAAAGAGGTTTTCCATCAGTGTTAGGTCTCTCTTGTTAGACATATGTGATCAAGGGCTAAGTGCAAGCTCCCCAAAAGGAAAAGCAAGAGCGCGTCTCCCCATCGGATGTACTGCTGCCAGTCCAAGGAAAGTTCAGCAGGCCCCGGTTGAATCAAGACCAGGGAAAATGCAGACCAAAATGGAGATGTCAACATTTTTTAGATGAGTAAGAAATCTATCTAATTGTACTTGTAGGTCCTTAAAAATATGTTTCTAAATGAATTCTTAGTTGAATATTCAGTATTCTCTATGGAATCATTTTTGATAAGATTGTGTTCTGTATTTCCTGATTCAGATAACTGTGTCTGTGGGAAGTGAACGGCATAGACCATGAGAAAACATTGTTTACCTGGTGGTACTTGACGTTCACTGTGGTATGAAGACCTTGGAGGAAACAGAAAAGGCCACACATGTACTCACCCCCTTAGTTGTCACCACACCACAGAAACTGCTCTTTCTAAGGTATCTGCTACCACGTGTTTGCCAAATCAAAGAGAACAATTTCAGTCCTTTTCTTCATTGACCTTTCTGTGACATGGGACACTGTTGACCACACCCTCTTTAAATTCTTTCCTCCCTTGACACCACCTTCAATTGCTTAGATTGCTTCTTTTTAGGCTTTTCCTCAAGCCTTCCTTACGCTCTTTGAGTATCAGCATTCCTGAAGACTGTATCCCCGTTGGGCCTCTTCCCTTCTCTCTCTCGATTGTCCCAAGCAATCCTGCACGTGAACGTGGCCTCTCCTAGCTTCCGTATGAGGCTGGAGCTCCTTTACAAAGCAAATAAAGCCCTCAGCTTCACATCTTGCCTTTCTGACTTTCAATCTGATCTCTCACCATTCAACGCCTCATGCCCCAATTTATAGCGCTTTCACGTGACTTGCTGCTCTTTGCACAAATCATGCTGCTCACTGGCTTTGTGTCTTTGTGTATGTGTCCCTCTTAGCCTTATCTCCCTGGCAAACTCCTATCAGACCTATGGGACCCCCTAAGGAGCCCCTTCCTTTGAATTCACTCGACAGAATTAATCATTCTTCGTTTTCCACTCCCTGTCTGCCCTATGCTCACCTCTCGTGTAATGCTTATGTTGAATGCAATTTTTATGTTTCCTATTAGATTATGACCTGTATAAGATCAAAGACTATATCTTTTATTTATCTCCTGTCACTACCAGTGACCATGTTGACATAACATATATATATAAGAAAGTCAATGAAGAGTTGGAAACTGAATGCATGAAAGCCAGTCCTCGACGGTGTAACATGGCTTCACAGGTCACCATTGGTCTGACTTTTCCTTCTCGCAGCTCATACTCTCGACTGTAAGTGTAGTGTAGTGTTGATGGAGCCGTTACTTCTGAAACCTGACTAATTTCAGATGCGTCAGTCAACTGAGGGAAGATGGCAGAAGGGGTTGGCTTCAAGTCCCCCGGTTTATTTTGTGAATTGGATAAATCAGATTGTACCTGTCTCCTCGCACTCCATTGGAAGCATATAGGTTCCTGCTCAGCATACCCCACCCATTCAATTAATATAAATAAAAATTTACTCACTCCCAAAGCCCAGTTCTCTCAGCTGTTAACCACATCTTTCAGTTTACTGGGAAAATATTCAGAAACAGCGTGCCAACTCCCTCCTCCCCAATCTTCCATCTCACATTCGTTTGTCATGTCATCTCTCTTTTTCTCCTCTTCCGTGGTAGAAAAAAAGTGTCACCTCCCTTCCCCCTTTAGTCACCTTGTTCCCCTCCCCTTTTTCTTCGTCCCCTCCTCCTCATTCTCCTCCTTCTAAATTCGTGTTCTGGCTTCTTTTTACCTTCTGGTTGTTCTCTGCCTTACATTTTTTTTAAAAAACCCTTTCATATAGCCTTCTCTGCTGGTTCTTTTTCTTAGTCTCAAATACGTTCAACTCTTTTGTCCTAAAAATTATTTCCCCTCGAATTTGCCTCTCCTCCAAGGTATCAGCCTCAAGCTCACTTCGTAACAGCCACACTTGTGGGAAGAGGAGTCTACACCGAACTGTCCCCTCAGCTTCAAGTCGGTCTCCGGTCCCTGGCCGAGGCTGGTCTTGCTAAGATCCCTTAGCAATGACTCTCTCTCCACGTCTCCACGCCTTTGATCTCTGTGGAGAATCAGACACTGGGGACTATGCCTTCTCTCCTCTTTTTGGTGCACTTTCTTTTGCTTCTGTTTCTGACCTTTCTGTTATTCCATCTGAGATTCTGTAATTGTCCCCTAAGGCTTCCATAAAAAGAACCACTGAGTGGCTTAAACAATAGAAATGCATTTCCGCACAGTTCTGTAGGTGAGAAGAATGAGATCTAGGTGTCGGCAGGGTTGGTTTCTTCTGAGGACTCTCTCCTTGGCTTGTAGATGGCTGTCGTCTTCCGGTGTCTTCACATGATATCCGTGTCCAAATTTCCTCTGCTCACAGGGACAACAGTCATATTTTCCCACTCGTATAACTTCATTTTACCTTAATCACCTCTTTAAAAGCCCTATCTCCAAATACAGTCACATTCTGAGGTCCTGGGGGTTAGGACTTCAACATATGAATGTGGGGGGGGGGTCATAATTCAGCCCCAACATTTTCCATTGTTGGCTTCTCTGTCTTTGCCCCTCTTATTTGCTGATATTCTCAGGAATTGTCTCAGAATAATCTTCATGCTCTGTCTACAGCAGTGTTTCTCAAAATATGGTCCTGGACTTCTGCTTACAAACATCCACCCCTTTACCACATCCCAGATCTCTTGAGTCAGAATCTCTGGGGAGTGGTCCAAGCACTGACTATGCCTTTTAGCCCCCTTCTTTGATGATTCTTACTCACTTTGATGTTTGACAACGATTGTTTTGCATGGTCCCCGCTCAGCACATTACTGCCATGGCTTCTGTTACCATCTCTTGGTTGATGTCTTTAAGTTTAGGGCTCTTTACCTAAATTTTAAGCTTCAACTTCACGTTATCATATGGACAGATCCACCCTGGTGTCTTACTGATATCTCAGTTCCACATGTCTGAGGTGAAATGATTTATCATTCTCCCCCAAATCAGTTCTCTTCCTAAAGCTCGTGGCATTTTTACCTGCTAATGCTGGACCTCAGCCAATGACCTTTCTATCTACTGATACTTCAGAGCTAGAAACTTTGGTGTTGTCCTTTATTTCTCCTCTTTATTGACCTCACCTTCCTCTCTATAAAATCCACGTGATTCTTCCACAGAGGTGTCTCTTCGGTCTGGCCCTTCTTTCCCCACATTCCAGACCCTTTATTGCTGCGCTCTTCCGCAGGTCATTCAGCAGCCTTCCAGCAGTTTCTCTCGTTGTCTTCACATGGCCATTCAACTCCGTACTGCTGCTGGGGCCACTTTTCCAATATCTGAGTGTAATCACATCGCTTTCCTTGTTTTCAACCCTTCTGTGAGCTCCCCTGTTCGATTATGGCAGTGCTTCTCAGTATGGCTGGTCATTAGAGGACCTGGGTAGTTTTTAACTCAGACTCTGAGGCTCCAAGGCTCTCCTGATTCATCGGTCTGGGCTGACATCCCGGTTATTCTGAGGATCAGCCAAGTCTGGGAACACCTAGCAGCTGGATTCTAGCCTGTAGCATAAAAAACAACCCCCTCAGCTTAGTGCTTCTCTGTATGACTTAACCAGCCTCCCCAGCCTCATCTCCCTGCACCTTGCTTCGTGTCCACATAAAACGAGGCTTGGGTTTTTCTAAATAGGACCCTGCTTCTCACCATAACTTTGCAGTTTCTTTCACCTGTGGGTCCTTTCTCTACTATCATCATCTGGCAAACTCCTATTCATCCTTAAGAATCCAGTTCAAATATCCCCTCTTCAGTCAAGCTTTTCCTAGCCCTTGTCACCCCTCAGCTAATCCTACATTGCTGTAGCACAATTACCACATTACAATGCAGTTTTCCTATGCACGTATCTGTCTCTTCAAAAGACCAGAAACTCCTTAAATATCTAGTATATAGTAACATATAGCAGAAGCCTAGTAAATATTTGTTGAATGAGTGATCCTTCAACATCTAGGTGCTCTGATCTTATAGGGATAGAAACCACACAAGCTTTTAGCTGTGACTGCAACATGCTTCTGTTTTGAACAAGATTTCAGCTAGAGTCTAGAGATACAGCTATTCTCTGAGGCACCGGAGACAGCAAGAACCCAAGGGGCTGTGGGTCAGGACAGGGCTCTAGACCCTGTGGAATAACCAATGTCCACCAGAACATGGATTCACTATCACAGTTCAAGGATGTGGATATACACAGCAGAGGGCATTACGTAATGTTGTAAGCACACTGTGGTAGGTTGAAAAGATCCACACACTCTTTGAATCTACCCCCACCAGGAGGAGGAGTCTAGTTCCCTACCCCTTACGGCTGCACTGGTTTTTTGACTTGCTTTGCCCCCACAGGATACATGCAACATTACGTTGCATGACTTTGTAGCAAGGCCTCAAGAGCCCTTGTTGCTTCTGGTTTTGCCCTCTGGGAATGCTTCTGCCATCATGAAAAAGAGCCTGGTGTAACCTATTAGAGGATGAGAGGCCACATGGAAGAGAACCAAGGTGCCTTAGCTGACAGCCCCAGGCAGCTTCCAGACATGTGAGTCCATTCCCAGCTGACCTGCCAGCTGACTGCAGGTGTACAAAGGTGCCCAGGAATACCTCAACAGCAGGGACCAGCTGTCCCAGCTGCACCCCATCGTCCCTGCAAATACCCATAATCACAACCATGTAAGTGAGTGTGCACCACTGAATTTGGGGATGGTTTGTTATACAGGAGTAGATAACTGGTACATGGATTGATAGGCACAGTAGCATATTTTTGGAACATCAATTACTGAACTAACAAGACATTTTCCAAAACCTCCATGAGACAGGGTAGGCTCTGACATTCTATAGAGCTTGAGCAGGATTGGCTTAGGAACTGGGTGGAGTTGAACCTGAAGCTGACAACCAGGCTTCACTCTGGGCAGCCAGGAGACACTGAGGGAAGCAGGGACTGGCAGGAAAGGAGAGTGAGCAGTAAGCACCACTAAGTCACACCACTGCATTTGCATGATCACCTTGTGCCTGGAGGTGTGCTGTGTAGAGATGGATGTTGTCACTGTCAGATATAGAAAAACACAGCTGGAACTATAATGGACTACTGAAAACATGATCTTTTCCTGAGAACTCCTTAAAAACAATATGCTTTTCAAAGTTTTCTTTTATTCTTAGTTTCTTTGGTATTGTTGTTTGAGATGGGTCCCTAATGCCACACCCACCATGAATTGTGTGTGGGAATAATTTATAGTCTCAACCTCATCTCTCCGAAGCAGTGTTCTTCTAAAATGTCAGTTCCATGGCTCCGCAGCTGATGCAGATGAACTGTTGACTGATGGTTAAAGACGTTGGCACGATTTGGTGGTGTTTGCCATGAAATGCCTTTTGGTTTTCAGGACCTGACCCTTCAACAGATGCGATGTAATACCCCACCGCACTTAACCCCCGTGATGGCTTTTATCTGTCATCATATCTCAATGCATTTCAGAATTCAGCTTCTGTTGCAATTTTTTCACTCTTCTCTTTACAAGATTTCATTACATTTTCCATGTTTTAATCCAAACAGCCAATGCCAAAAAAAAAAAAAAAGAAAAGGAAAAAGAAAAGAAAAAAAGAAAAAAGAAAACGAAAAAAGAAAAGAAGGAAAGTACAGCTGTGGTGAGTCATTAAAGTGATTCTTCCAGCTGTTTAACTATTATGTCTGGCCCCACAGCAGCAGCCTCTAGGAGGCTAAGAAAACGCTCTGTTTAGACTTTCTAGGGCTGAGAGTTTGCAGGTCACTGATTTTTCTTACATTAATATATCCTTATTACCAACTCTTGGAGCAGTGGAGCAAAGGAACATAGGAAGGAAATAAAAGATAAAAATGTTTTAGTTTAGTAATAAAAATCTTGAACACTGGAGTCAACAGACCTGGATTTAAATCATGGGTCAGCTGCTGATTAGCTCAGTACACTGAGGAAGTTATTTAACCTCTTTGAGACTGTGTCCTAATCGATAATATGAGGCTATTATCTAAGTTATAGAGTCCTTCAGAAGAGTGCATGAACTGATATTGACAAAAACCCACTTAGGCAGTAAGTGCGGCACAGTCACTGCTCCAGCACAGCGGCTGTGATTATTTTGCTGGTCTGGAGGCCTCGTCTGCTGTGCTGGTTCTTTCTTCCCTGTCAATGTAGGGGATTTGCATTGTTCTTTTCCCAGCAGTTGGGGTGTCGAGGAGGAGCACACTGCAGGCTGTGGTGTTGAGCCAGATGGCCCAGGTGTATTACTTTCATGAAATTTACAACACAGGGGTATTTACACCTGTCACAGCTGTCACTCATTACAGGCAGATCAGACAGCATTCCCCGAGAGCTGAGCGCAGATATGTCACATCCAGCTCTGCAGAAAAGCCTGGTTCTCTTCCTGGCTGCCTTGCAGAGTTGGCAAGATGCTGATCTACGTTCCCCAGTCAACAACTATACCATTTAAATAGTTGTATGTTTTTGCAGGTTTTGACTAGTAGAGGGGAGTTAATTGGGATGTTATTTAATATATTTTATATCACACTTTAGGAAAGAGGGTGAAGGTAAATCTCAATATTAATGATTACAGGAATATGGCTGTAGCCTCAATCTTCACAGAAGTTGAAGTTTTAGTGGTTTGTGGTATAAAGACTTTCTGATCTCATGAATAGTAGGATGCTAGGTCCAAAAAAATCAATGGAATCCATGAAACTCACAGTTATCAGCACATGGGTAAAATGGCATCCTCCAGCCCCCTTTAGTCCATTACTTTCCTAGTGTCCAATGGTGTCCAGTTGTCCAGATGACAACTGGCTAGGGGCCACCAAACAGGATGGCTGTGAAGTCATTTAGAAAACCATTTGGAGGCTTGGATATGAGGCTGTAATAACTTCACCTGTGGCCTGACAGCATGCTGAAATATCACAGATTTCTTCTGGGCCCTTAGCTCTTACTCTAGAGACACATTATGACTTAGAGGATCTCATAAAATGCCCTTTGCTTCATCCTGGACTCACTTTTCATACAGAACAATGCTAGATACATCCCAGGAGAATAACTCAGACTACTCTTATGCCTACCTCTTCTTTCATTTGGGGGTCTACATTGAATAAAGTGATTGACATATTAATACATTTGTTATATTTGTATTACCGTATTCTTGGATTTCTCATTAAATAAGGTGTATACTATTGGGATCAGTGGAGAAACAAATTAAACAGGACATCTGGTTAGTGATGATTGTTGTGAACTATTTCCATGAAAAAACATACTAATGGCATGTTTCCACAATTTCAAAGACTTTAATTTTATCAAAAATCTTAAAATTCAGTAGATCTTGAAATATTTTAATTGAGATCATCTCATAACTGCCCTTTTTTCCTTGATATTTTGAAATCTCAGGGGTTTTTTAATTTTATTTTTTATTTTTTTAAAGCTGGTACCAGTTGACTGTAGAGAGGTGTTGATATGAATCTGACATAGATTTATAAGATTTATAGAAGCAGATAACCTAAATCCTCCATTAAACCCTAGAATAGCCTGAGATCTTTCTCCGTGAAGATAGTCCATGGTAGAAACATCGCTCCTATTTCACAAAATTTGATAACTAAATAGAGTTGATCAATTAGTGACATGATTTCCATTACTCTAGAGATAATTATTGTCTACAGGGAGATTTTTAGTCATTGGGGACCAGCCCCTTTCACAGAAGCACAGGAGCTGTTTGCTTGTTGTAGCCAAGAACACATGGCTTCCTTCTCAGTCGGTGCCGATCTCGTTGCTATTGGTGGTTGTGAACTACGCTGCAACTTATTTTGATGGGCCCATTGATTTTGGTTTGGCCTATGTGCTGCTTCCCGTGGCTGTTTGCTCAGTGATATTTAGATTTCATTTTTCAGTTTTGATAAACAATTTATTATTTTAGCTAGTAGTTAAAATAGACACTTGACTATATATGACTATTAATCTTCTTAATTTTTATTTATTTTTAATTTTTATTTATTTATTTATTTTTTTGTCTTTTTGTGACCGGCCGTACCGCGCTCAGCCAGTGAGCGCACCGGCCATCCCTATATAGGATCCGAACCCGCGGCGGGAGCAGTGCTGCGCTCCCAGCGCCGCACTCTCCCGAGTGCGCCACGGGGTCGGCCCAATCTTTTTTTATTTTTGAAAGTTCTCCAGGAAAAAATAAAATTGATAGTGTAAATATGGAACTGTTAGGACGCTCACACGTTTTCCTTCATTTAAATCAGGATTTCTCAACATTGGAATTATGGCTATTTTGGGGGGGGGGGCTGTCCTGTGTATTGCAATATTTTTAGTGGCATCCCTGGTCTCTACCCACTTGATACCAGTAACACCCTCCCCCAGTTGTAACAACCATAATATTTCTAGGCATTGCCAAATGGACCCTAGGGGACAAAATCATCCCTGATTGAGGACCACTGATTAAAACAGTTAAATTTTTTTTTCACTGAAACATAGTTGAGTGTACATTTCTGTGGGATACAGAGTTGAATATCAATATCTGTGTGCTATAAGTGATGCTTAAATCAGGATAATTAGTATATTCAACATTATACAATGTAATCATTTTTCATAGCCCTTTACCGATTCCTCCCTTACCTCCTAAAATAGTTGTTTTATAGTATCATTTAATAACATGGAATTTCTCAGAAATTCAATTCTCAAATGATAGCAGCACAGAATTTGCAGTGCTTAGAGAAGTATTTTAATAACATGTACAATTTTTTCATTACCGTCATGAAAGTAAGGTATTACTTTTAAATATTTACCCAGATTTTGTCACTGAAACTTACCTTTCTACTGCTCTAAAACCTTAAACATTGGATGTTCATTGGTCAAAAAAGTTAAGGCTCATTGGGCATTTTCATTAGTTTTTATTTTCTTTCTTCAATTTTAGATATTTTTTATTAAGTTTGTCAAAGTCAATTTAACATTCCTTTCCCATCTCTTTAATTTACTACTTCAAATCCCTGAAGATAGTCTAATTCATTAGAATAACTTCAACATAAGCACAAATAGACTCTAAGTAAGAGTTTGAGGCTCTCTCTTATAAAGACCTTGCAAGAGTGTTAAGCACTGACTTTGGGGAAAACCCATATAATTGATCAAAAGTCTTTCCAGATCTTACTATTTTTAAAGAGTTGAGGTTACCAGGTAATGAACCTTTGGCTAAGTAAAGCTGACTGATCAGAGCTGACCAGCTCTGAGTTTTAGGAAGTTCTCTTTAGAACAAATCTTCAACACCCTGTATTGTTGGAATATCTACTAATTTTCATGAAGGTGTTTCCATGATGCTGTTTACAATGTGGTGGCCCATGTCTTGCTACACCTGTCACATTCTAGTCCCTCCGTTTCCTTTACCTTCTTTAGTGCCTTTTCACCTTTTGACAGACTGCTTTCTCCGATGGGGCTGCTTTCTCCCTCTTTTGTGTAGCAAATTCCTACTCATATGTCAAAGCCTAACTCACTTTCACCTTCTCTGTGAGACTACCCTAAATGTCTCCAAGGAATGGCAAACTCCTTTTCCTCTGACTTTTTACAGCCCATGAGCTCCTGTCCACATATCTTTTACTCCACTTTATTTTGTTTCTTTGCAAAATTCTTCCTCCAGCAGGTTGGGCACTCAAAAAAGGCAGAAACTTCATCTTTTTGCATTTTAGTAGCTCTGGCACTGTGTAGATGCTCCCTATATGGGACTGTCCTGATGGTAGACTCAAAACTGTCTTAAACTCCTTTCCAGTGTTCCTTGTCTTTGCTTTGTCATTCAGGGCAGAGCAGCGTCCTCATATAGATTCATTTCTTTACTCCTGAAGGAAACCCTCCATGTTGGGCAATTTGCACAATGGTCACAATAACTAGTGGTCCTTACGGTTTCTGTTTGAAAAGTAGAGGTGAACTTTTTCTTCCATTTCTTTCTAGAGACTGTCTTTCTGTGGAGAAATTCCAAAGCAACTGTAAGTACAGCTAGTTGAGATTAATCTGAACGAGACCATAACATTCTGTTAGTCATAGTAATGGAAAGAAAAGGGCTTTGATATTTTTCATGGTGCAGCACTATGAAGGCAGGGAGCAGACAGAAGCTCATGCACATCTGATTATTTAATTCTTTTTGTAATTTATCAAGGATAATCTATCTTTTTTTTAAAAGGTAAATGGAGAGAAAAGATCTGAAAGAAAACCTAGGAAAAAAATAATCCCACTTAAAAATGAAAGCTATGCAATAGAATATTCATTGACCTTAGCCCTAAAAAAGTTCATTCAGAGAGAGGAATGTTTAAAACACAGGAAAGAAATGCAGACGGCCCTGTTCATGGAATGCAGAGTTCTAGCCACTAACCAGCAGTCTAAGGAAGGCAGAGTGACAGACACTGAAATACACACGTGAGTTGTTTTCTCAGCAGCTTTGGCTTTCTAGCTTTGCTCAGACTTCATCTGCTCTGTAGCTTTGGCTGCTGAATCATATGGGAGGAGGAAATTTTGGGGATGTTGAAGAATTGGGTAAAGACTGGCAACTAAGCAGCTTGCAGGCTTCAGTCTTCTCCTTTTTTCTTTCCTCCCTAAAGGGAGTCCTGGAAAAGGAATGTGCCTTGGCTGGGGAAGCCCAGGCCAGGTTTGACCTGCTTCTCCTTGAAATTTCAAAGAGCCCTGCTCTGACTCTGGCCTCACCCTAAGGCCAGCCTTACACCCAGTGGTTGCAAGTCTCTGCGTCAGGAATGGAGCTGTCACAGCACTAGAGAACGGCTGATTTCTTAATATCCCAACTCAAACCACAGACATGCTAGTATTTCCTCAAGGTGCATACATATGGGTGAGCATAATGATTAAAATTAATGATCTAACTCACTTTGGAGGTTGATTAAGCATCAGGAATTTTGGGGCGGGGGTAAGTGCTTTATGACCAAAGAGTTTATGCACATAGACTGTGGGCAAATCATTTTGAATGAAAATGTAGTTATATTTTCTGGGTTTTTTTCCTCTTCATAATTAGGCTCTTTCTCCACCACCTCCTCCAGCTGAATGGAGCCATCCATGACCTTGTACCTCACATGCAGGTTCCCTTTTACGGAGAGACTGTACTAAGCTTTAGTGGTGGGATAAGAGGAAACTGGAATTACTCTGCGCTTTTCTCCCATTCTCACTCCCTTCACGTGGCAGCCCCACTTCACACGAGTGTAATTTTTGGAAACACAGTTTCCCCCAAATGGTACCAACTAAACTATAAATACAATTTTTTAAATTAAGCGAAATTTGTGGAGAGTCCACAAAGAGCAACTGAGCAGGTAGGGCAGCTCTTTGGGGGTATGCAGTTTACCACTGAAGAGCACTGTGTCTCCCTGTGACCACCTTCCATGGCGCAGCAGAGACGAGCTGGGAGCCCAAACGCATTCTGTGCTTGGAACAGGCTCGTTCTGCCCTAGGTCTGGTGTTATTTCCTACCGTTGGGTCTTGAGATGGATTTGTTCTGGACACATGAGGAGTCTTCTGGATCTCCTGGCTTCCTGGCTTGGGGTAGATGCTGACTATACAGTTGCCTGGAGGCCAGGATTTATCCCCCACGTGCTCTCAAAGCATCCCATGCCTCCTCTATTTTGGAACACATCCCAGTTCATTCTGATGACCTGCTTAATTGTTTCTTTCCCTCCCTAAATATTGAGCTAGATGAAGCAGAAATCTGACCTTGTCCATAGTTATCTTCTGGACAATTTTTTGGCACCTAATAGTTGCTCAACAAAATTTGTAAAATCAGTGAGTCTCTCCGATTTGAATCCAAACTATCCTTGTTGCCTTAGAAGCTGCTGGAAGCTGAAATTGAAGCTGTGCCTGAATTTGATACATGGGTAAAAGTATTGTACTGTCAGGATACTTCCCTAGGTACCAAATCATGCTGGGGGCTGCACTTTAGCTGAACTGGTTGTCATGTTATCTTTTGGTGAGCATGTTTAAGCCGATATGCTCTAATCTCCAAGCAGCAGGCCAATTCTTACGCTTACAAGAGGTTAGCAGGTTTGGCTGCACTGGAGGCAATGGTCTCCAAGAGGCTGGAGTAAGGGAACTTCATACCACCCGTGTAACTCTCCTTCACTTTTCTCTTCCAAGCAGCCTACAAACTGAGATCAGAGATGCAACCCAGCTGAACTACACCCCCTTTGCCTAATACTGTCACATATCTATTCTGTCTTCAAAAATTAACTTCCAAGACTTAAAGCACCAAAGAACCACCCCCGATGGAAGGTAAAATGAAGGCACAGGTATGTTTAAAAATTGCAAGCAATAGTGGCTCCCTTTGGAGTGTTTCAAATGTAAACTGGGATTAGAATGCACAGGGCTCACTAATTTGAGCAACCTACTCCCCCTCCCCTACCCCAAATGAAGGGGGATTATTAGAAGCAATACTTTGCCTTAAATAAAGAGCGACTGTTGTTCAGTGTATTTCTGTGGAGCACATAATACACATTCACACACACACTCACACATACACACTCCAGAGGCTGAGTGAGTCCTGAATACTGTCTCCTAACTGTTTGATTCAATGATTGTTATTAAGCAGTAAACCCACGCCAAGCGTGCAGTCATTGTGCTTCTGAAAAACGTAAATGTCACTTTTTTGGTCTTTAAAAATTATTAAGCAGAGAGAAAGATAGCAATTTCCAGTGTTTGCTTGGATGGTAAGATGCAGGAGAATTAGCATTACTCTTGAGAGCTGCCATTGGTTAGCTGGAGGGAAAAAGGATATCAATTATACATAATCTAAGAAGCCTCTGCATAATAATCAGGCCCAGTAGGGGCTTTGGGGCAGCTTCGTTATTCTCTTGTAAACACAAGAGCCCAGATAGACATGTCAGTCAGGAGGAGCGGCAGCAATTCTCCCTTTTTAACACCTTCACATTCTATTGCTTCAATATGCAAACAAGGCTGTTTAGCTGAGGGTAGAGCCGGTGCTAATGAGCTCCCTGCACTAACCCTGAAGTAAAAAGGTTCTGTTTCACAGCTGCTCAGAGACAGCTCCTCTGGGCATGCTCAGGTATTGGAAAATAAGGCCTTTTAAACAGAGAAATGCCAATCAGGATTTTGTGCCTACTTTCCCTTTTCTCTCTGTGCTAATGCAATTACCTCATAACTTGTGAACTTCCAGTGCATTTGTCTGCCGTTTTCTCTCTAAATGATATGTTTGGAATGTGGATGTGGAAAGAGAATGCTCGAAAATGCAGGACCTGTAAAAATATGCACTCTCCCTAATTCCTAGAAGGTGCTATCTCGAAGCTAATGCTCACATTTCCGCCTTAAAGGTGGACCATTCTTTTATCTCTCTTCCCCCCCCCCCCAATATTATTATTCCTCTTTTTCCCGAGGTCACTTTAATGACCTGAATGGACAATGCAGATCAGGACAGGCTTCTCGAGCTGGAGGGTTTGTGCCCCAACCTCTGTGGTTTGGGAGCTGTCATGGGTCCTGGGCTCGGGGCGTCGCTGCAGCGAGGCAACTTTATAATTGGCTGAGCAAAGACACACAGGACCAAGAAGAGGGGGTGGGAGGGAGGGGGCTTCATATATCAGTTGACAGTTTCAAATCAAGATACAATACATGATGGTTTTTCAATATCCAATTATTCTCATGAATAAAGAAATCTTTTGCACAGAAATATTCTCCCAATTCCCACTGGGTTAATTTACCATCTTACAGAAACCACTCAGTTTTGCTGGCTTAATACATAGTATGTGATTGCTTGCGTAATTAGAGGACATCCTCCTTCTCACCATTAAGTCAGTCTCAGGACCTTGCCTTCTAGGTGCCTGACACAGGAGACAGGGCCTGTCCATTGTGTCCAATAAATGGGTGTTAAATACAAGCACGAATACCCTCAGCTCTTAACCAGTGTTTTAACTCTTTCCCATAAAAAGAAATGCCGCATTTCCCGTCCTAGTTAACCAATCAGTGGGCGGGTTCCTAACCACTGTCTCCGTTTATGACAGTACAGTCAGGTACTACGCAGTCAGCAAGAAAGGCATCCTGCTGGAATATTTCAGCATTTAAATTATTTAGTAGGGTAGCTTTACGGCATATCACAACCTATTTGAGACAGGTAGAGTGAACTTCCTTCTGCCACATGGAGGCTCATTAAATGGCCATCATGACTGGTCAGACTTAATTGCTTTACACCAGATAGTCCTCTGTCATGATTTAAATCCCTAGCAAAGCAGCTGACCCCAATTCTCAGGGTGATTTGATTCACCCCTAACTCGGAAAATGAGAGCAAGCGAAGAGTTTGCTTGCACATTTTAACATGTGGTTGAAAAGGTGCAAGCTGGTGAGATGCTCTGTAGGAAACAAGCCATTGGTAATTGCATATGAAAACAGTTAATTAAAACTTCAACTGCTTTTTTTTTGTTCATTTACTTGAATTGTTCGAATTATTTTGAAAGAGAAATACTTATAAAACAGTTATAATCATTTGCAAACTCACTGCCTATGTTTAGAACATAATATGATAAACCAGGTTAACAATGCTATTGTATTGAAATTCAAATGCCACGCCATTTCAGCTATGATTGCTTGTACATCTGAGTAATATTTTAAGGCCATGCTATTGGTTCTGAGTAGAATAAAGATGTTAAACCTGGTGCATTTTAGATTTCTGAATTTTGTGCTAGATTGGTATAGTGTTTAGATTTGTCTTCTGCTGTATTATGAGAAACAGTATAGCATATGGATAAGAATGCAGACTTTTGAGTGGGTCTCTTTGAATTCTGGCTCTGTGACTTACTAGCTACGTAATCATGGTCAGGTTAACCGCTCTCTCTGTACCTCAGTTTTCTCATCTGTAAAATAGGTGTAGTATTAGTGCGTACCTCATAGCATTGTTGGAACAATAAATCTGTGAATATATAGACAACTCTTATAACTCAATACACATTATTATTATACTATTATTGCTCATTGCTATGGTATACAATAGCCTTACAGCCATTTATATGGTAGAGCCACCTAGATATGTCTTCTCATATGACTATCACCATATGGTAGTCTGGACTTACAATTTGCTGATCAAATTCCAAGTCAGCAGTTTGTCCTGCTGACAATAATTTATCCAATCTAATTGTCTTTTATATTGACTTTTATAAATATGGACTGTTTAAAGTTTGTACCAAGATCAAGTGCCTGCTGGTGGAGTCATCTATTGCTTTATATTGAGCTCTTTATGGTGGTTAAAAGAGCCACAAACTATTGCTGTATGGTTCATCTTTATGTCATTCATACACCCCTTGTTCTGCTAGATACTCCCTGTAATGTACTTATGATATACAAGTATAAACCAAGAATAGTGATGCTGTTTCAATGGCTTAGTTTTCCCTTGTACTATAATGTGAATTTATCTTTTGATCATAGGTTCTGATTGGAAGACACTCTGAGCAGAATAGTAATTATAACAACATAAAAAAAAAAAAAAAACATGCAAGGCTGCTTTGAAGGAAATAAGCAGTTTTTCAAGGCAATGCAATTTGAATGAGTTGGGGCTTTACTCTCCTCATTTGCCATATCCTGGATGTGAATCGGAGGAACAGATGAATCTTGAGAAACTGGTGTAAGTTGTAGTTAAAAATCATTCTCATTTTCCAGTAAGCTGCCATTTGCTCCATGATTGGAGGGATTGCTATGTCCAGAGTGAATCTGGGAAGTTCGACAACCCCCATAAAGGGGAATCTCTGACAGCCTTATAATTAACTGGGTGATAAAGTAAAAGGTGTGCTGAGATTAACATACTTTATTCCATGTATCAAAGAGAGGGAGGGAGGGAAAAAGGGGAAACACTTCTGTTTTGCATTTTGATCATCTCAGGGAGCTTTCTTTTAATTGGAGGATAGATGTAGAGGGTTGAAGAACTTAAGAGTGTAAATGACTATTTTTGAAAGACATCTTCAAAAATGAGACTGTTGTGTTGAATAGTTTGGAGATCCTTAATTTTTAGCACCTGGAAATTAACCATATGTGAAATTCCACAGGTTGTTTCCTTTGGTTCCCGCCCATCCCCATTAGATTTCATAAGGCTGGTGGGAAATAGTACAGAGGTTATCTTCTAGCATGACTGCCATCAGGGCTGGCTTCTGGGTTTTCAACCTGTGCAGTTGCAGCCTGTGAAGACTCCCGTGCATGGCTGAACGCTCTACTTCATTGCCATAAAATTTTTAATAACGTTTGAACACCGTTCATTTTGCCTTGGCTCCCCACAAATTATGCAGTGATCCATGTTTGAACAGTATCAACTCTATCTAGTGCACACATTTTTTTCTAAGATAAGTAGGATAAATGCTTGCATGACAGAAATGTAATTTGTGGAATATGTAATGATTTGTATTCTCTTATATTTAAGCCAGTTTCTCTCCTTACACCTTTCTGCCATTAAGGATGAACCGTGAGGTAAGGATTGGATAGAGATATAAAACAAGGGAAGGAGAAAGTAAAGAAAACCCTGTCTCTTTAATGAATTGTGGATTGTAGGGAGAAAAAAGGGGGAAGCATTTTTTAAAAAATAGCCATATAGGTGTGAAGGTGCTTTAGAATGCCAGGTGAGTGGACACGGCTTGGGAAATGTTGGCAATATCCAAGAACACTGTAGCCTTTGGGTCAGAGCCTGTTTAACCTAGTGTGAAATTGATGGGTGGAAATGGGACAGCACTCTTGCCCCCGCCCACGTCCCCCACTCCAACATGTACACAATGTACAGAGAATCCAGACTTTGAACTTCTGAGGGGTCAGTAGGTGAGTGGTGGAAGAGGCCATAATGTGTGTGAGGACTCTGCGACTGGAGGCAGAGGGTTGGGACAGTGGACTCTACCTGTGGGAGCCAGAATGTCACTCTGCAAGGGCAGGTGGTGCTGGGGCGCATACCTCAGTGGTCAGATCAGCAGATTAGGGAGCAGATCAGAGCAGGCACTCTCAGAAAAGGCCACCAAGAATCCAGTGGACACACAAGGATTCTACACCATATTCTCCTGAGGACCATATGAACCAAGGGCTGGTCCTTGAAAAAGTGGCTTTGACAAAGAGATTACCAGGAGGAATTCTCTGCATATGAAATAATTGTGAATAGGTCAGATTTGCCTAAATAGATCCCACCTGATCCCCTGTCCACTCCCTCTCCAGTAAGGAGGCTTATGTGGAAGATTAGATCTGTTTTAGAAAGTAAATACATACGTACATACATACATAAGCAAGCTACATTCCTTTTGTACATTTGGTGAGAAAAGGTGCATCTGTGAGGTATTTGTTTTAGTTAATGATGAAATAATAAACTCTGGCTGGTCTCTACTATGTGTTTGGCAGCCTCTTAAAATTTATCACATACTCTCATCTGTCCTTTACTCCCTTTCCTCTCCCTTTCTTCTCCTTTCTCCTCCAACAGCCCTGATTCTGGGAATTGCTCTGGATGTAGGTAGGAAACCTATAATCTTCACTTACTTTTTTTTTTTTTGTAGGGAAATTGGCTTCCTTGTACTTGTTTGCAGGTGGACTGTAGTAGAGAAAAGACTTGCATATATGAGTTTGGTTTTGGTTTCTTCCAATTATACCTTTGGTTATGTCTGTACTATTTTTCTCTGTACACCTGGGGCAATATTTATATGGTATTACACAAAAGCACTGGTTCTCCAACTCTGCTGCACATTACAATCACCTGGGGAGCCCTTACAAGTACAGATCTCCAGACCTTGTTCCATTCCAATTAAATTAGAGTGTGGGTTCGGGAGCAGGCTCAGGCATCAGGAGTTGTTTAAACTTCCCAAGAGATCCCAATATACAACCGAGCTGAGAACAAGAGTTCAAGACAACAGTGCTTTCCAAGCTGGCTTGATTATAAGAATTACCCACGGTCTTTTTTAACTATACAAATTACCTGGTCTCTTCCATAGAAGTTTAGATTCCGCAGGTCTAGGTTCGGACCTAAGACTGTATAATTTTAACAAAAGGCAGAAAGAAGTGGAGGACAAGGTTGTTTGTCTAGTATGGATGAGAGCACTCTTGGGGGGTTTGATGAGAATTTCTGGAGTATTTTTGTTTGTTTGTTTTGGGGAGAGTAAATAATTGAGGAACAGAGGAAATAGATTAAAACAAGTGTAGCAATAATTGCAATAAGTTGTGTGTTTAAATTCCCTTATTATATTCTGAGAGACATGCAAGTGAAGGATTGGAATTATTTTACAATTTCTTGTGCAGGAGGAATGTGTTTTACTGAAGGAGATATCTCTTCCAAACTGAACTAAACAGGTCTCCAAGTTCTAAGGAAAAAGGAGGCAGAGTTATATTTGGGTGACTCGGGAAGGAGGTTGAGAACTTGAGGAACACCAGGAAAGTTTGAAGTAGCTCAGAGGAGAAAGGGGAAGGGACCTCACCAGAGACGCAGAATAGGGCTGCTCCGTTGGATGAAAGAACGACTGAGCTGGGACATCATCAATTTCTAGTAGCCTCTATCTGAATGGTTGTGCGACTTTTTGGGGGATGACTTAGCCACACAGGTGTAAGAGTGGAAGAAACAAACGGTGGATTAATCAATGGATGGAATTTTTCAGGAGGGTTATGTTGTAGGGCTTGGAGGCGAGAGAATTGAGTGTGCTGGAAAGAGAATGATTATTTTGGGATGGCAGTTACTTTAGTTACCTATCGCTACAATAATGCTGCATAGGAAACAACCACAATCCTCCACTATGTACATCAGTAGCTTTTACCACTTGTGTGTTGGGTGTGGGTAGGTGGCTCTGCTGGTCTTGCCTGGGCTTGCTCACGTGTCTGGAATTTGCTGGCTGCCAGCAGACCTTGGATGTCCTCAGCTGGGATGACAGGATCAAAATATGAGAGTGAAACAAAGTTACATGGCAGAGAGTATAGAAGCAGGGAGATGAGGCACTGGGTCCATTTTTGCAGTCTACCATAGTAGCCATTGATGGATTTTTAGCATCCTTTGAAATCACACTTACAAGGGATTAATTACTTTGTACATATAAGACAAATATGTGGAAAAATTATTCAGATCTTTTTTCTTTAAAATGCTTGATATTACTGTTATCACTAATAAAAACTCAGTCATCATAAATCACTGAGCCACTAAACCAAAAATTATTAATTTTTTATTGTTCTTTTTCTCTGTGACCCATGCCTGTACATATACATTTTACTGATCTCAACCAGAACTCATTAAGCATTTTCAAGATATAAAATGTGAAAGTTAAAATTAAATTCTCCCAGAATAAAATCATTCCTGGTGTTAAGTTTCCTTCAGGACATTCTTTTTTAAAAAATGAGTTAAGACATGAAGAATAACTTTGTACTCTGTCTTCACAGTAAAAGTGCCTGGAGTGAACTTTTTTTCCACTCAAGCTAAATTGTTAATTAGTTCAAGGTACACCAGAGATGTGATCTTGGAATCTGCTGTTAGCAAATGTTTATTAAAACAGTAGTCATTGGTCTTGATTAGATTTATTGGGAGGGTTGGGGGAAGGCAGGTTAGAGTAATTTCAATGTGTCATAAAGATTCATGTTGAAGCATTTTAATACTTGGCTGCCTAACAAAAACACCAATATCTCTTTTATCAGAATTTCTAAAAGGTACTGTCTCATCTTAACATATTCTTTTCACTTTCATATGCATATTTAATTTCTCTACAACTGATCCTTTTTCAGGGACCCTGTTATATACTTTCGTAATATCGTAGCCTTTTTCTATTGTAGAAATTGCTTGTACTTTTTGGTATGGTGATTTGACTAGTGTCTTCTCCTGCTGGATTGTGAGATTCACGTGGGCAGAGCTCTGTGAAGTTTTCTCACTGTCCTTGTAGTCTCAGCAGCTAGAACAGAGTAGGTGCTCAATGAACATCGTTGAATGAACAAGTAAATGAAGTGGTCCTTTGCAAGGAAAAAGAAAAAGAACAAACCTCAAAACAGGTAACTGCCTGCCTTGAGTGATTTAAAGCATTCTTAGACATGCTTTGCTGCCTCTAAATATTTCTCCGGTCAGATCACCAGAAAGATATCTGTAACATTAGGCTCTGGGACCATTTGAGAGGAGACTAGCTGCTCACATATTTCTGAAAGAAATGCAAAACCTTTCCCCCGGATCCTGGGTGCTCAGCTTTCTTTTCTTCCCTCCATCTCTTTTTGCCTTGCTGGAATGGAAACTGGAAACCCCATGGAATTCTTGCTCCCAGCTCTTATCTCTGAGGGTAGATTTCAACATACCTCCCCCCACCTCAGTTGGTGGCTCTGAAGAGCCAAGCAGAATAGAACAGCAATAGTTTGCATCTGTAAAGTTCTGTAACCTGGGTGCATGCCATTTTAGGAGACTCTGGCCTCAGGGGTGCACAGCTCCCCTGTGGACTGCCCTTGGAGTCCCTGCTGGGCTTAAGGCTGAAGAACTCTGCTTCCTGGGTCCCAGGGACGTCAATGTGATCAATACAGAACTCTGCTTCCTGGGTCCCAGGGACGTCCATGTGATCAATACGGCGTGGTACAGTGATAAAACACCAAGTGCCAGGGCTTTTATTTTGTCTTATTTTTACCAGTCCTTTGAAAAGGGAAGAAAAACTATTTCCCCCTTGTGCTTTATCAAAAGATATACATATGTATTTTTTAGTTGACAAATTTAAAGGAAGTGAAGAGAATCACCTCTTACCATAGCCTCTTAGCTGGTAGAGAGGGCCTTTTTTAATATCCGTGCTTTTAAAGATATGGGGAAACACACAGCTACAGTGACAGTTTCTTCAATTCTCAGATTTTTTCTGCGAATCTGCCTCCAGCACTGGCCTAAGCCTTCGCAGAACTCTGAGTGAACATTACCCAAAGCCTCCGGAGAGAGTCTCCAGCCAGATCTGCATTCATACAACGGTCGGGATTCTGCTTCCTTTTAAGTCTTAAATCAACCATTGACAGGTTTGCAACATAAAGCCATGATGGAACTCTCCCAGGTATAAAGCCTGGAAATAAGGGGAACTAAACAAAAGACAGTAGTGTTCGAGGCAAGTGCGCTATCTTCAAGCTAAACTGGAGTCCTTTGGGGTGAGTATTTTTCCAGGGCCTTCGTCAATGATCTGGAGAAGGCCAAATACTTTCAGACCTGGATGTTTTCTTTTTCGACCTTTATAAACAGGGAACATTTAAACAGGATGTTAAGGAGACTTCCTCTCAGCTGTAACTGAGCAAAGGGGATGAGATAGAAGGTTTGTGTTTCTAGTCCTCAGCCTGTTCGTAGTCAGATATCACTGCCCACTGTGATTAAAGTGTCAGAGGGAAATTTCATCTTCTTGGTACATGGTTGGGACAGATGGTCTAGAGGGAGTTGGTGAGGTTAAAAAGAAACAGCCTTAAATTATTTCCCTTCCCTTTCCTTTCCCTTTCCTTCCTTCCTTCCTTCTTTCCTTCCTTCCTTTCTTCCTTCCTTCCTTCCTTCCTTCCTTCCTTCCTTCCTTCCTTCCTTCCTTCCTTCCTTCCTTCCTTCCTTCTTTCCTTCCTTCCTTCCTTCCTTCCTTCTTTCCTTCCTTCCTTCCTTCCTTCCTTTCTGCTTCCCTCCCTCCCTCCCTCCTCCTTGTTTCTCCCTAAATCATTCTCTTTTGGGGAGGGTGCAGGTAGTTGTTATTATTTAATAAAATTTGTCTTTTATGGTAATATCAACAGCAGTATGTCCAAAGGGTTTTCTAGTAGGGACCTTGGTTGCAATGACGTCAATACCTTGAACTTCCTGTATTATTATAGTAAAATGAACTGGTGATTATCAGCTAATAAAATATTTATTACGGACTTAGTATAATGGTTGCTGGGCTCTGTAGGGAATACATAATGGATAAGATACAGTCCCTGCCTTCAAGAAACTTCTAATTTAGGGAACAGAAGTATTATGTATATAAAAAGATAACTGTAGCAAGACTTAATTAGCACCCTGTGAGCGGTCCAGACAGTGAGCATGGTTGAAGGGCAGCACAGGAGCTCTTGCAACTCTGCTGACTATTTTTTCCATGCTTTGTGATCACCAACAGTCTGTGGCCTGGAGCTTCTGTAAAAGTGTTCATCATAAATATCAGATTCCTGTTTGTAGCAAAGCTGTGAAATTCTGCACTAGCAAAGTATTTCAAAGTTCCAAGTGAAATCCCTTGAGGTACCATGTGAAAAGGACCCATATTTGCTAAAGCTACTTGGAGTGAAATTCAGTGTCTGGCAGAAGATCCCCTCTGGGTGAGGAATGCAAAGCTCTCCCATCTCTCCTCTCTTTTATTCTCATCCTCTTTTTATCTCACCTCTCCATCATTTCCCCTGACCCTTTTGCTCATTTTAGTAGCTTTCCCAGTCTAATTGGGATCCCTTGTAAAGAGGGTCAGTAAAGGCTGCAAGAGAAAGGAGGGTATTCTGAATGAGGAAGGCAGAATCCCATTAAAGAGGCAATTTGCCCATAAGTGAAATTTTATGTCTAACAAATACACCGCCCTATTCTAAATTCACTGCAATTAAAACTCAACTACATCATCTAACTGTGCTAAGCCAAGTATTGTAGCTCTTGGGATATAGTTTTGAGTGTTCACATTATAATTGCTAAATCATAAAATCAGTCAATTCACACTGGGTCTGTAGAGCATTAATATCTGATAATGAAGTTCTACCATGGTGGGAATTCCACTCAGTTCTTCTTCCAAGAAGCAAAAACATTTCCATTAACCCTTGGTGAATGAAATGCATAGGGTCTCAAGGAGTCAGACTCTCCTGCTCTTCTGGATGCTGAGTAATTTGTGCAAAGTAATGATGAACTTGGTGAAGATGATTGGGCAATGCTTCCGTATGAATGGAAGGGGCTGAAGAAATCATAGCAAAAGAAGTCTGGATAGTTGTGGGCACGTGGGTTGCTTCATTTTGATTTTAGAATTTTGAAAACAGCATGGTGGGGAGGAAGAAGAGACACAATGGGTAAGTATAGACCTGCAGGAAGGGTGGGTCATCTTTTGGGTTGGCTTTTGATAGGCAATTACAAAAGTTAGAATTAGACTCTTAGGACTTTGCAAAATATGAGGAAGTGAAATATAAAATGTGACTGTTTTTGATACCCTTGATTGATGTTGCAGATAAAATCTGATACTCTTTGGGGGGTACTAGAAATGTGGTTATTGGTTTTCTTCAATCATCGTTGTCTTATACATATCATAGTTACGAGATGACTGTGGTATTTTTTATTTTACAGTATAAACTTCATGACATTATAGTTCTCAGATCCCCTGGGAAGGAGCAGAAGTCTTAGTTGGTGGGTCAGTCGTTCTTCATGTCTCTAATCATAGCTGTTTCCAGAGCTCTGGGCATGGGAAAAGCCACAGTGATCTCAAGACTGGGAGTGGTTGGGCCTTAGCTGGACCCATGACAATTGAAGGTGCAAAAAGTCTTTACTTTGATAGTAGAAACCACAAGGTTGTATGGTTTTCAGGCAAACATAGAATAAATGAAATGTGTGGGTATAGAAGGGATGAGTTGGTCTCAGGTAGGAAAAGCAGAAACAAGTTTGTTTCCCTGAGCAGCAGTTTCAGTCTTAATCAGTCTGTCAGGTCAACATCACCCCTGTTTACCCAAGATGAAATATTTAACCCATGTTTATACCAGCCCTGGAATATGCTTTGCCCTCTTAGGTTTTTATTTGTGAGTTTGGGGTCTGGGTTAGGTGAAGCACTAGTGGTCCAGCCTCAGATCAACCTTTTCCATGAGCTTTGTATCCAGCTTTGGGTGGAGCCTCAGCCTCCAAGGATCCAGTTATAGGAAGTTCTTACAAGTAAAATAAAATCCAGGATAGTGATCAGAGAAGATATCCCCTATTTCCCCCTTTACTGTTTTCTAGTTTTGGGGGTATTAACATAAGTAGGCTTATCTTTGTGAGTTTTCCTAGGCAGCTGACTGTGTAAAATTGGGGACAAAGGCTTAACTACAGGGTCTCTCCCATTGTCCTTCCTAAGGTAAAGTTCTGCCTGAGCTTGACCTCCTGCATGAAGGACTCTGGAAACAAGTCCTCTCCTAAAAAATTCCACAATACCCAGCATGAAGCAGCCTAAGCATCTAGAGGGTGCATTCTCAGCAGGGGTGATATATGATCCCCAGCTGCAAAAAATTGGTTTTTGGGGTTGTGGCAAAAAATCTTAGATATTCAGTAATTCATGTTCCTTCAAGGGGCCACAATTACATAGACAGATGTATAGTATATCTCTAGTATTAAATTTTTATAATATTCTATAAATATTTAATAAAGACTGTATTTATTAAAGTAGGCGGGGTTGCAATTAGGAAAAAAAATGTCAAAAAAAGCTCCTTAAGGGGACAGTAATTTAAAAAAATCGTTAAGAGTCATTGTTCTAGGGTGAGGTATGATTTCAAAAGTTATAGCATTAATTCCTGTTTGGGGACAGTTCTCCATGGAGCATTTAACATAATTCACTACTTTTTCGAAAGAAAATCAAACCCAGAAATTTTTGATATTGGATAGAGTTCAGTATCTAAGGCTAACAGGAAGAAAAACCTCTAAAAAATAATACTGTCCTTGCAGCATAGAAATCTTACTGTCTCTGAAGTTTTCCCTTGAGCACATTTAAAAAGAGGACAATGTTCAGATCCAAGAGGATGGGCAAAAACAAGTGCCTGAAATTCTCACTGATGTGCTAACCCTGAGGATGAAGGTGAGCCTGACTTGGTATCCATGGGAAAAAGACAGATTTTCTGGTGCGTATTTCTCACTGAGTGGGTTTCTGAAAGTACATAAATCTTGCTGTGGATTTAATCTTTTTAACCATATATTAGTAAATGCTGACAATTGAGAATATTGCTTCTGTTTTATAATGCGGTGTAATCCAGGAAATTTGACAGTGATGTTTAGAGGAGTTCCTTTTGGTGGCAACTGGGTCAACCCTTTTAGAGTTTTGCCATTTGCATTTTCCAGAATTCTCTTGGAGTATCATCTCTGATTTTTATTTGATAAACTTGACAGACAGCACCCAAGCTTTCTAGCTTTTATTCACCATCTACTATTTTGCTTGCATAGAATAATGGAATTGCATTATTTTTAAGTACTTTAAAAACATTACTTGGAAATGGTTATATTTTTATAAGAAAGTGTCAAGTGTTTTGATTTATATTAAAACCTAGTAGTCTTTTCCTGGAAAATTATTGGTAATGTTGTAAGAGAATAGTATTCAATATAGAAAGCTTGTACACAGTGATTTCACCGTAAGATGCTGAAATTTGATAAATGAAGACTTGACTTTCTACTACAGCATAAATTGTCATATAGGCAATTCTGTCCCAAAGTGAAGAAAAACTTATTCCTGTTTAGATATAAAAATTGTGAAGCAAAACTTTGTAGGCCTAAATAGGAATTAAAATAGACAACAGTGTTTATAGATGCTATGGATTAAATGTGTCCCCCAAAAGTTCATGTATTGGAAAACTGATCCATTGTAACAGTGTTAAGAGGGTAGGAAATCCAATTATGGTGCTGGAAAGGTGGGGCCTTTAAAAGATGATTTGATCTGAGGACTGTGCCCTTGTGAGTGAATTGATCCATTCATGGAGTAATGAGTTGATGGTTTAATGGCTGGTCATGGGTGTGGTTTTGATGGCCGTATAAGGAAAGTGAGTGAACAGGTTAGTTCTCTTGCTCAGCTCATTCTCACCATGTGATACCCAACCTGGCTGTAGAAAAAGGCCCTCATCAGATGTGTTGCCTGGACCTCAGACTTCCCCCTCTGAACTGCAAGAAATAAATTTCATTTGTTTATAAATTACCCAGTTTCAGGTATTCTGTTGTAAGCAACAGAAATGCACTATAATACAATAGATCTCATAAAAATAATTGGATAGGTAGTGAAAAGTATCTTTTTTAATGCTAATTTTAAATCTTGATCTTTAATAAGGCTATAGTAGAAAAACTATGAAGGACCTTAAGAGAAATCATTCTTAAAAAAAAAAAATGAAGACTTCTGGATTCTGGTTTGGTATATAAGGAGCTTGGAAGCCACCACTCCATCCTAACAATGGGTAAAAAGCTGAAGAAACTGAAACATTAACAACTCTTTTTAGAACTCTCAGAGAAAGGAAGTCACAGGGCGAACAATTGTCCTCCAAATTGGAGAGACAGGCAGGCAAATACAGGGAATCACAACTTATCAGGGCAGAGACCTCTGTGGGAACCAGCATGGGGGTACGAAACCTGAACTGCAGTTGATGAATTGCTGGAGGCTCAGTGTGAACAAGCCTGAACATTAAAAACTCTAGGGGGCCCGAGTCATAGGAAGACCCCAGTCATAGAGGGGTCTTTTACACTTTGGTGAGTTTTACCTCCAGGAGCTCTTCTAAATTCTCAGAACAATTATCTGAAAAAAATCTTGTGCTTCCAGCAGAGGAAGGACAAAAGTAACCATTCTGAAATATGCCAGAAACTTTTGTTGTTCTTGACAAGGCCTGCCCTTAGGAGAAATTATTTTACCAAAGTCTAACCAACCTGAGGGAAAGAAAACACCCAACTCCAGCCCCCTCTAGAGATTCTTTATTTTCCCCCTTCTAGCAATTCTGTCCCATCTAAGTGGGAAAAAATACTGAGAAGCACTGGTAAGTTCACAGTCCAGGGGCACAGGCATCAAAAGTCCAAAACTACAGAGAGCTTCCCTTTCCCTTATACCTTACTACTTCATAACTAAATGCATATTTACCAAAGTTTTTTGTTTGTTTGTTTGTTTTGTTTTTTGCCCAGGATCATGTCATGTCTGGTTTTCAATAAAAACATTGCGAAGTACACTAAAAGGCAAACACACACACACACACACACACACACACACACACACACACACACACACACACACACACACACACAAAACCCCTCCCAAAAACAACAAAAAACTTTCAAGAGACAGGAAGCATCAGAACCAAACTCAGATATGGCAGAAATGTTAAAATTATCAGACTGGGAATTTAAAACAACTGTGATTAATATGTTAAGGGCCCTAATGGAAAAAGTAGACAACCTGCAAGAACAGGATGGTAATGTAAGCAGAGAAATGAAAATTCTGAGGAAGAATCAAGGAAAAATCCTAGAGACCAAAAAATCTATAGCAGAAATAAAGAACGCCTTTGAGGTGTTCATCAGTAGACAGTACGTGATTGAGAAAAAGATCTCTGAGCTTATGACTATGTCAAGAAAAACTTTCAAAAACAAAAGCAAAGGAAAAAAAGACAAAGAAAAAAAAAAAGGAACAGAACATCCAAGAACAGTGGGACAACTGCAAAAGGAGTAACATAAGTGTAATGGGAATACCAGAAGGAGAAAAGAGAGAGAAAGGAATAGAAGAAATATTCAAAGCAATAATGACTGAGAATTTCCCTACATGAATGTCAGACACCAAACCACTGATCCAGGAAACTCAGAGAACAGTAAGAAGAATAAATGCCAAAATAACTACATCTAGGCACATCATGTCCAAACTGCAGGAAATCAGAGATAAATAAAAAATTTTGAAAGAAGAGAGAGAGAAAAAAAAAAAAAACACTTTGCCTATAGAAGAGCAAAGATACAAATTACATCTGTTTTCTCAGAAACCGTACATGCAAGAAGAGCGTAGAGTGAAATATTTAGTGTTGAAAAAAAAAGCCTATGATATGGATTGTGTCCCCCAAGTTTTATGTATTAGTACCTTGACCCCCACTGTGACTATTAAGAGGATGAGAAATCCTATTATGGTAATTGCAAGGTGGGGCCTTGAAGAGGTGATTAGGTTGTAGGACCGTGTGCTAGTGAATGGATTAAAAATGGTGGTCATGAATGTGGTTCTGGCTTTAAAAGGAGCATGCATGAAGAACTCTCTCTCTCTCTGCTCCACCATTTTCTGCCATGTAAGACCCCTGCATTGCTGTAAAGCTGCCACCAAAGAAGACCCTCACCAGATGTGTTCCATGGACTTTGGACTTCTGAGCCTCTGAAACTGTAAGGAATAAATTTTGTTTTCTTATAAATTACCCAGTTCCAGGTATTTTGTTGTAAGCAACTGAAATGGACTAATACAGCCTACCAACCTCGAATTCTGTATCCTGTAAAATTATCCTTCAAAAGTAAATTAGAAATAAAGACTTTTTCAGACAGACAAAAATTAAGAGAATTTATTGCCAGTAGACTTGCCTTCCTGTTAAAGGAAGTTCTTAGAGAGAAAGAAAATGATATAGGTCAGAAACTCAGATCTGCATAAAGAAAGGAGTAACATTAAAGAAGTAATAAGTGAAGATAAAATACAAACTTATATTTTTCTTATTCTCAATTGGCCTAACAGAAACCAGTTTATTCAAAATAATAACAGCCATACCGTAGTTGATGATTATAGCTTACATGTAAGTAAAATGAATGATAGCAATGACATAAGGGATGGGAAGGAGGAATTAGAAATATTTTGTTGTTATAAGATACTTGCACTACTCACGAAGTGATAATACTGGTTCTTGAAAATGGACTTGGGTTAGTTGAAATGTATGTTGCAAACTCTAGGGCAACCGCTAAAAAACGTAAAAAAAGAAGTATAACTGATATGCTAAGAAAGAGAGAAAATGGAATCATAAAATGATTTATGCCACTTAAGACTAGTTTAGCAATCTAAAATCAATCGGTAGAATCCATCACATTAACAGGTTAAAGAAGAAAAACTGCATGATCATATAAATAGATCCAGAAAAAACACCTGGCAAAATTCTACCCCCATTCATGGGAGGAACTCTCAGCAAACTAGGAATAGAGGGAAATTTTCTCAACTTGACAAAAACATCTATAAAAATCCTACAGTCAACATCATACCTAATGCTGAGAAATTAGAAGCTTTCCTGCTCAGAACAAGGGAAGAATGTCCCCTTCTCACCACTCCTTTTCAACATCTTTCTGAAAGTTGAGCTAATACAATAAGATAAGAAAAAGAAATAAAAGTTGTACTCATTGTGAAAGAAAAATAAAAGTGTCTTCGTTTGCAGAACAAATGATGGTCTCAGAAGAAAATCTGAAAAAAATCAACCCCCAAATTCATAGAACTAATATCCAATTATAGCAAGGTTGTAGGATACAGAGTTAATGTACAAAAGTTAATTGCTTTCCTATATGTCAGCACTGAACAAATAGAATTTGAAATTAAAAACACAATGCTGTTTCCATTAACATCCCCAGCAATGAAATACTGAGGTATACATCTAACAAAATATATACAAGATCTATATGAGGAAAACTGCAAAACTCTGATGAAAGAAATCAAAGAAAAAAAAAGTAGAGCTATTTCAAGTTCATTAATTCAAAGACTCCAAGATGTAAGTTCCTCCAAACTTGAACCGTAGATTCAATCAAAATCCCAGTAAGTTATTTTGTGGATATTGACAAACTAATTTTAAAGTTTCTATGGAGAGACAAAGACCCAGAATAGCAACACAGGACTGCAGGAGAAGAACAAAGTTGGAAAATGGACACTACTTGACTTCAAGCCTTCCTTAAAGCAACAGTAGTCAAGACAGCATGGTATTGGTAAGAGAAGACCAATACATCAATAGAACAGAATGGAGATCCCAGAAATAGACCCACATAAATGTCACCAACTGATCTTTGACAAAGTAACAAAAGCAACACAATGAGCAAAGATAGTCTTTTCAAAAATGGTGCTGGAACCACTGCACATCCACATGCAAAATAAATAAATAAATAAATAAATCTAGACATGGACTTTTCATCCTTCACCAGAATTAACTCAAAATGGATCAGAGACCTAAATATAAAATGCAAAACTATAAAACTCCTAAAGTTTGAGGAGAAAATCTGGGTGACCTAGAGTATGGCAACCACTTTTTAGATACAACACCAAAGGCATGATCCACGAAAGAAATAATTAATAAACTGGACTTGATTTCAAAACTTCTGCTCTGCCACTGTCAAAAGAATGAGAAGACGAGCCACAGACTGGGAGAAAATATTTGCAAAAGACATATCTGATGAAGGACTGTTATCCAAAATACACAAAGAACTCTTAAAACCCAATAATAAGATAAAGAGAAATCATGATCAAAAAGTGGACAACACACACGAACCTTTCCAGAGAAGATATACAGATGGCAAGTAAGCAGGTGAAAAGAAGCTCAAGAACATATGCCATTAAGGAACTGCAGATTAAAGCAGCAATAAGATACCACCACACACCTATTGGAATGAACAAAATCCAAAGCCCTGACATCACATGCCGGTGAGAATGGAGTAAGAGCAACTTTCATTCATTGCTGGTGGGAATGGAAAATGGCTCAGCTACTTTGAAAGATAGTTTGGCAGTTTCTTACAAAACCGAGCATAGTTTTGCCATATGTTTCAGCAATTTCTGATATGTACTCAAATGAGTTGAAAACTTATGTCTGTATAAAGACTTGCACATGGCTTTTTCATAATCTCCAAAACTTGGAAGCAACCAAGATATCCTGTAGTAGGTGAATGTTAGACAAACTGTGGTACATCCGGAAAATGGAATATTATTCAGCAGTATGACTAAGTTAATCATGAAAAGACGTGGAGGAAACTTATATGCATATTACTAAGTGAAAGAAGACAATCTGAAAAGGCCGGATGATTTCAAATATATGACATTCTAGAAAAGGCAAAACTATTGAGAAAGTAAAAGGATCAGTGATTGCCTGGATTTAAGGGGTTGAGAGGCAAGAATAAGTAGAGCACAGAGGATTTTTAGGGCAGTGAAAATATTCTGTATGATATTATAATGCTGGATACGTATGTCTATGCATTTGTCAAATCCGTAGAATGTACAGTACCAAGAGTGGATCCTGATGCAAACCATGGACTCTGGGTGATGATGATGTGTGAGTGTAGACTCATCAGTTATAATAAACCTATCACGCTGGTGGACGATCTTGATAACGTGGGAGGCTGTGCATGTGCGGAGCAAAGCGTGTATGGAAACTCTCTGTGTTTACTCCTCAATTTTGCCATGAACTTAAAACTACTCTAAAATAAAGTCTATGTTAAAAAAAAAAAATTAGATGCCACCCCTCTGCTGGAATCTAACAGAACATACATTCACACAGACTTGTATGTGAATGATCAAAGCCACTTTATTCATCACAGCCCCAAATTGGGGGAAAAATGGATCTTTGGGGCCAAACAGCCCGGAGAACTGATAAGAAGTGATAAAACAACTAGTGTTAGGTTCTGGGCAGACAGCCCCTTGGTAGATATCCAGCCTGAAGCAGAATCATCACCGAGGCTGTGAGGTTGTTTCTGGGCTCTGGGAGGTGAGAGGAGGCACCAGGCTCAGGAGGTGAGGTCCAGCTGGCTGCTGAGACATGCCCCATGGACAAAAGTCTGAGGTCCATGCTGGATGTGATGCTCTGCTGTACCGGCTGTATGTGAGAAGGTGAGCAGCAATGCTTTAGGCTTGGGGTGTATTTTGGTGTGATTTGCTTTACTATATTTTAATTCATGTTGGGCCAGCACCTGGTTGTTAAAAATCTTACCTTGTCCCTTCCTGAGGATGACAAAAGCTTTTTTCTAAATTTCATACTTGGATTTATCAGTGGCCTCTCCCTCTTTATTTTTGTCCCTCACAGTTCAGCTTTTATCAAATACTTCCTGATATTTTCTAGCTCATTCTGTTCCACTTTCTCAGCCACAGTGACCACAGGCCTAGCTGAATGCACTGCTCTCCGCCGCCCAATTTATTCTGCAAACAGAAGCAAGAATCATATTCTTCGTGCTGGTATTAATCATGCCTCGTGATCCAAGGATCCTGGAGTGCATCCCAATTGCCTTTGGAATCAATTTAAACTTGACCATGTGGCCTCTGTCGGCCCTCTCTCTTCCCCTCTCTGTTCCTCTTCCCCTCTCCAGATTGATTTGATTATGTCATGGCTAACGTTCTATGATCACGTAGACTCAATCCTTATTATGCTTTAAACATACTGCCTCTCAAATCCAGTGCACAACAACCACCATTCTGCATGTCCCTGTAACCCTCCACACCACACTCCCTAGTTAGTCAGCTGAGGAAATCACACTGTGAATGTCGTTGTAATGATTGTCCCCAGAACCTCAGAATGTGACCTTATTAGGAAACAGCGTCTTTGCAGATGTAATTAGTTAAGATGAGGTCATACAGAATTATGTAGAGCCCTGTATGGGATGATCAGTGTCCTTGTAAGAAGTGGAGAAGACACACAGAGGTGCACAGAGAAGGCAGCATGAATCGATGGAGACGGAGACTGGAGTGATACAGCCACGAGCCAAGGAATGCTAGGAGTCACCAGAACCTGAAAGAGGCAAGGAAGGATCCTTCCTGACAGCCTTCTACAAAGGTACAGCACTGCCAACACCTTGATTTTGGACTTGTGGTCTTCGGAACTACGAGATGATAAATTTCCATTGTTTTAAGCCACCGAGTTTGTGGTAATTTTTTATGGCTGTCCCAGTCATCAAGGTGTAGTGAAATGAGCATGGATCCTGGAGTAGATCTGGCTTCAAATCTGGACACAATTTTTTTTTACCGTTTAACCTTGTGCTGGTAACCTAACCTCTGAACTCCAATTTCCTTATCTGCTTAAAGAGAGATAATCATATACGAGTCTATCCCCCACAGTGAGTGTGAAGATTCGATCAGGCAACACATGGAAAGGCCAGAGTGAGAGAACACACTTCCTCTCCTCACGTTCCTATCCCAGTCATAAAGAGGAAGGAGGAGACGTCTGTGTCCCTCCCCACCCGAGGAGTAGGATAGTGTGCTCTCTCAGCCTCTGTACTCATTCTGCCTCAGCTGTGGGTCATCTGCTCCATCAGAGCTGGACATTCACGGGGCCATGTCTTCCCCATGGGATGTCTCACGCCACCCTCACTTCCTTCTCCTCGGGAGCACTTGGCCCATCTTTCTCTCGGTCCCCCCTGACACCTGGGCCTGTGAGGCAGGCCTGCACTCCACACCCTGTGCTTGGTCAGGTCAGGCTGCTTGGAGTTTGATAGGTCTTTGCCCTATCTGCAGCCTTGACCAAGTGGGCCAATTCCAAGATAAAGATTCAAGGAGTTACTAGCCCTGCTATGTTTTTCTAATCCAGGTTTATCAAAGATTCCTGCCGTTGGAGTTGTGGATGCTTGTAGAACTGATAACAACGGGGATTTATTGTCTGTGTGTTTGCTCCCCCCGTCAGACCTCCACTGGGGAGGCAGTGCAAACCCCAGCAGCCACCAGAGTGCTCCAACAAGGCCAGTTCTCTCAGGTCCCTTGCTGGCTTGCTCCTGGAAGAGTGAATAGAACTGATAAAGGTAGACACATAAGTATACAGATGGCAGTGATAACACCTGTTCATTTAACCAAAAAAAAAAAAAAAATGTAAAAAGGGAAAGAGACTTGAGGGGAAACTCACTTATCCTGCAAACTTGGAATTACCAATTTATCTTATTTTCAGTGGACTAGCTTCTCCACTGTGTATGTCACAGTGAGACCCTGGATAATGACTAATGGCCTCAGCAGGTGAAAAATGCCTTTATTCATGCACAGAGGTTCGTTACACTGCTCCTGCCTACGCTGAAAATTTTGTTGGCTTCAAGTAAAAGCTTCTTTCCTGATAAATCCCACTGGTGAGAGAAAAAGTTTGTGTTCTCATAATGCACTGGAATTTCATAACATGTTTCATTTCACAGCAGGTTTCAGGTTCCAAGAAGAAGAAAAAAATCATGTACCCATAAAGGTCATATGATCGATTTTGCAAAAATGGGTCTGCCTTTTTTTATCTCCTGTAATATGCTGGTCTTTCTCCCTTCAGTGTGCTCCGCTATTACTCCCCACACCCAGATTCTATTTTCCATTAGTGCCCCAGACAGTGTCCTACATACTAAATTGGTGCAGTTTCTCATACACAGGAGGTGCTATGGATTCAGCCTCCCCACAGACTCTTGGGGCCATCTCTTGATAATTCATTAACACTTGACTTAGCAGCACTCACCTTGGCTTCTGTGCCTGCTCTGGCAGTGTACTGTAGCCCTTGTCTAAGTGCTGGGCATTTGCCCTGCAAACCTCCCTTTTACCCTAGTGCAGAAAACAGGACTCTGTTCTCTAGTTCTGTGCTCAAGACCTCTGCTGCCTCAGGGATTGGTTTGGCTTTCTTTCCAGGGTGAGCCTTGTTTCCATATATCCAATGCCCTCTACATGTTGCTGGGCCTGTCTGTGGCTGACTCCCTGCCCACCAAATCGATAGGCTGCCTGTGCTGCTGCCTCTAATACCATATTTTTCTTTACTTCATTCCTCTTCGTGGTAACGTAGAGATGCAATGGGAGCTCAAGTGTGAGGAGGCTTTCCAGAAGAGGTGAGGTCTAAGCTGACAGTTTGCTTCTGTTGCCTTCTGTGAGTTTCGCTAAAGCAAGCTGTATCTTTGGGGAAGCATCTACATAATTGAATGTCTGAACCCAGAACTCAAGGACCTTCATGACTTGATACTTTGAGGCTACTTTCTTTCTTTCTTTCCTCCTTTCTTTTTCTTTTTCTATTTTTTTACAAGGTGCAAGTTTATTTCTCCTGCGGCAATTGTCTGAGCACGTTCATCCCTGGGCTGATACAGCACTCCCACAGGGTGGGAGACCCAGGCTCCTTCCATGTTGTTGCTCTGTGGTGCCTCCTATTGGTCCTGCCCTTATGGTGGACCATGGCTCACCAGCACATCTGAGGGTCACCAGCCAGAATAGGAAGAGTGGAGGGGAAGACACAACATTCCTTTTAAAAAGCATCATTTTGAAGCTGCTTTTGGACATGACTTTTTTAGCTTCATCTCACATTGTTCCAATTCTTTCTTCCCAAGCCATAAAGTTAGCTGTACTGAACTGTGTGTCATTTCTTGAGCATTTCAGGCTCTGTTACACTGACTTCTCATCTCTCATGATGCAGTTGACAATCTCGTTTGTCAAGCCTTTCCTGACCCCTCACCCTCCAACTCACCAGCAATTTGGATGGTGACATATAGGTGTTCTGCAAAAATTCTATCACTGGGAGCCTTCTGGTCTCTGGGTCCCACCAATCCTGTTCTCACCTATTTGGATCTTGGTCAAACACCAGGTTTTGAAATCATCTTTCCCTTTAACTATAGCCCACAGATGTCTCCCTTCTCAATTATAGTAGTTGTTGTCTTGAGTACACATGTGGTATTTAATCATATACCATTCCATTGTTGAATGGTAATGTATGTGCACACTTTCTGGTAGCAAGGACTGTAGCCTATGCTTCATTTATGTTCCCCTAAGACACTAAAATAGTGTGGGTTGGGGTCCTTGATGTGTTTGTTAGATAGAGGAAGCTCATTTTCCTTTCTTTGGAAGGGACATGTTGCTGGTTCTAGGAACCCCCTTGACATGGCATCTTATACCTTGAAAACTACCCCTCAGGGGTTCTGGGAATAAAGTACTCACACAGTCCATGTTGTAGTGCAGAAGATTCATATTGTCAGTCTGTTTGTATCACTTATGAATCAATCCAACACATCAATAGGGACAATCCCATACAAATAATTGTTGCATTTCCAAGTTGAACTCAAGGATTGCATTTCCCTACAGTTTCTTTGAATCTCTCCATGACATATGCAGTGTTTTAGGATTCATGGCAGTTTAAAAGTGGAAGATTCTTCATTTGGTGGGTCAGAGTTTTCCTTAGAATTCTAATTCAAGTCCTATTCACTATAGGTCCCCTCACTGTACCTCCTATTCCTGAAAGGTTGGAAACCCAAATTCTGTGTGATGTGCTTACACCTGAGGAAACAAACCACACACCTTCCCCAGGGGCCCAGAACAAACAGCAAACAATGGGGGAAAAGAAGTGACCTCCCAGGTAGACTACTTCTCCACTGACACTCTGTTTCTAGTAGAGTGGCTGATTTAACAGGTCTCTATGTTAATGGGGGGAGGTGGACTCATCAGTTGTGCTGATGTTTCCTCTTGTTCCCAATCTAATTGCTCCTTTGTAAATGTTTTTTTGAGTTGCTAATCATTCCTAATGAGGATAATTAAGCAAACAAAGCAGTGGGTGGAGAACAGAGTATGTAAAACAGATAAGATCTAATGAGGAACTGACTGATATTTCTTGCTCCTTGGTTGGTTGGTGACTAGAGTCTACCCCAGAGATGCTTCTGGTGTGGACATGCACATGCAGATGCCCCAGTTGCTTTTTCTGGATCTCTCTCCTTCCCTCCCCTTCCATAACCTGGCTCCTCCACACCTCTTCACTTTTTTTCTCTCTCCCTCTTTCTTTCTCTCCCTCCTTCCAACTCTTTTGGGGAGGAGAAGTAGGGCAGGTCAATAAATTAACAGGGGTTTAGGGAAAGGGTGGGTGTTCTCCACTAATCTAATCAGTTAGGCTTCTCACATGGGTGCAGAGTTTTAGGGGGTTTGTGAATTAGAAAGTGGTGTGACTTGGGAAGTGACAAGGAACAGGGGAAGAAAACTCTAAGAGGACTGCTGGTCTGACTGGCCAAGGCAGTGGGGGTGGGTGTCAAACATGAGGTCTGTGCTTCTTGGAGAGACAAACCCACCAGGCTGAGACAGCTGAACTCAGATGAATGGAGGTTGTTGTGTGGAACTGAAGAAACTGGGTTATGGTGAGATAAAATGATTTCAATTCAAGAACTTCACAGTGGAGGAGCTGGAAGAAAGCTCAGGTGTAGAGATCTGGGTTCAGTCAACCTCTTCACTGTGGTCATTACATCTTACCAGCTAATGGAATGTGATTTTGTTGAGTAAATGACATTTAGGAGAGTTCACCTGTGCATGGAGCAGGACCTAGGCATCGTATATCGTGGAGTGTGGGTGTGGCGGAGAATAAAGTGGAGCTGAGTCTGAGAAAGGAGCCGTGATAGTACCTTAGGACACCTCTACACTGTGGGAGTGAGACAAGTAAATCAAGAACAAAGAACACAGGAGTGCTGCCCATACAGAACAGGGGAAGCCTCTGGTCAGGTGAGTTAACTGAGCTCATGTGTATTTGGGTCATGTCTATCTACATTTAACATATTGTAAGTTAAAACTGAGAAAAATGGGAAGTGCAGATGCTCCTTGACTTTGATGGGGTTACGTCCCAGTGAACCCATCATTAGGTTGAAAATATGTCGAAAATGCATTTAATACATCTAACCAACTGAATGTCACATCTTAGCCTAGCCTGCCTTAAACATGCTCATAACACTAGCCTACCACTGGGCCAAATAATCTCACACGAAGCCTATTTCATAATACAGTGTTTTGAATATCTCCTGTAATTTACTGGATACCACGCTGAAAGTGAAAGGGACAAAGGTCACATGGGTACTTGCAGTAGACTTCTACGGAATGTGCATCACTTCTTCCACACGGTTGTAAAGTCAAAAAATCAAGTCAAACTGTAATCAGGGACTGTCTGTAGAGGATTCACGAGCACATGCTCCATAGTCAAAGGAGAAGCCATGTCATCACACATCAAGAAGCTTCTGAAAATAACACTGTGAATGGAAGAATGAGAATGATACAAGGCACATCATGTCTTAGTGTTATTATGGAAATAGTTTTGACTTTGTAGACTCCCTAGAAAGGTCTTGGGTGTCCCCATGGGTCCCCATCAGTACACTTTTGAGAATTGCTGCTTTCAGAAAAGAGAGAGTGAATGTAGATTTCCATACACAATGGGAGACGAAGAAAATAAGGAACCTTGCCTTAGAAGCCCAGTTACAGTCTGCTTTTTGTACATACCTCCTTGAAAACACAAGCAACGACAAGCTGTCGCTTACCCCTGTCACCCTCACCTTCTCTTGCTCTGCGTTCCTGGTGCTCTGAATCTGTCTCTCGCTTTCCTTCTGTGTCGCCTTTCCTGTCTCTCCCTTCTCTTTCTCTTTGACTCTCTCTCTGTTCCCTCCTCTACCCTTTTTCTTTCTCTTCCCCTCTTCTCCAGCTCTGTCTTTTATAAGTATATGTAATTATACTGCATGCTATACATACGAGTATGTATAAGGTGTGAGTATAAAAAACTAAAATTTCATATCCACACATAAAAAGCATACACATGTGTACAAAAGAGCATATTTGACATATCTGCACAATTTATAACAAATGTGTACTAACAAACAGTGTAGCTATCAAGCTACAGAAAAATCCTTTAAAAGTTCCCATGTGCCCCTTCCCCAGGTGCATGCTTTTCGTTTCTACAAAAGTAACCACTTATCCCCTTTTCATTCCCGATATTCTTTATTTCTGCTTTCTCATATGTATTCTTGATATATCTTACCAAAGCTGTCTTTTCAACAAAACAACTTTGGGCCATGAAAAAAAATCTTTTTTTTATTACATTAATTTCTCCCCTTATCTGTTATTCTTTTCTTTCTTCTACTTTCTTTGGGTTTATTCTAACAGTCCTTTCCCCCCTGAATTTTTATGTGATGTTGTTAGCTTATTTTCAGTCCTTCTTTTCAAATATGTGTGTGTAAGTCTATGGCCCCTTAAATATAATTTTAAATGCATTTCACAGCTGTGATAAGTAGTATTTTTTTCAACATTCAGCTTTAAGTACTTCTATTATTTTTCCTTATTTGGCCCATGTTGTGTGTATTTATAAATAACTATAAATATGTTTGTAAGTACAAATATATTTGTTGTGTTTAAAATTTTCTAAATATATATGTGTGTACATATAACTTCTGTTATGTTTTTGAGAATGAGTTTATCCTAATTGGACAGACAGAGAATGTGATCTCTCTGATACCAATTCTTTGAAATTTGTTGAGACTTCTTTATGGCTGACTTTTATAAGTATAAATTTATACTTATAATATATTATATAAAATATTATATATATATATTATATAGACAATTATGATTATGTATATATTTTATATATGTTATATAAAATATAAACTTATAAATGTAAATATAGTCAACTTTTATAAATGTTCCATGAATGCTTGAAAAGATTCATATTCTTTATTTATTGACTGTAGTTTTTTATATACATGAGATCAAACTTGTCAATTTTTGTTGTTAATTGTGTTGTGTTGTTTTTTATCTTTTCTGATTTTGTTTTGTTTTGGTTTTTCTGCTTGATTTGTCAAGTCCTAAGAGAGATATCCTGAAACTTTTCGCTGTGAGAGTAGATTTCCCTATTTCCTCTAGAGGTTCTGATAACTTTTGCTTTATACATTGTGAGTGTTATCACGTGCATAGAAGTTTAGGCTTTTTATATATTTCTGATGAATTGAATCTTTGATCAATGTGAAATGACTTTTGATTATTACACCCAGCTGAGGATATTCTCTTTCAGGACTTCTGGATATTTGAAAAATTCTTGACCTGACCTCATATTCTTCTTAGAGATCCAAGCACTGTTTCTTGCTTTTGAGGAGTTGTAGCCTATTTAAACCTAGGATCTACAGCCTCAGAGATGAGGCCCTAAAAGCTATGGACTTCAGGCCTTATTCAGTTCTTTGATTTCATGCTTGTTTTCTTTTCTGTTTCCATTTTTTGTTTATTTGTTTGTTTTCTCCTTTCTGGCTTACTTGTGTTATCTGGCCTCAAATGATTCTCTTTCTCCACAAGTATTTAAAACTTTTTAAAAATTATCTTTTTTGACTATCTTATCCATCATTTGTGTATTCTTTTTTGGAGAATTTCTTCATGCAAACATCTATTATGATACTTTTCCAGGAGTGAAAGTCCCATCCTAAATTCTTCACACATATGTGGTGTGTATATCTGTAACTTACCTTAATCTCTTTGTAGTACTGAGGAGAAAAAACTACTGTAATAACTTATAAGAATTACTTAGCATTTTTTTTTTGGCTGGGTTTATTGAGGTATAATTTACATGTAATAAACTTTACCCCTTTGAATTGTACAATTAGGTGTGGTTTGACAAATGTTTACAGTAGTATAACTTCCATCACAATCACAATATAGAACATTTCAAACACTTCCAAAAATACCATTATGCCATTTTGCAGTTAATCCTCTTCCCCAAACTCCTAGTCCCTAGAAACCACTGACATGCTTCCTTTTAATATATTTTTGCCTGTTCTAAAATTTCAAAAAGATGGAATTATATAGTATAAAGTCTTCTGTGTTTGTTTTCTTTCACTTACTACAATGCTTTTGAGATTCAAAATGTTGCTGCATTTATTAGTAGTCTGGTCTTTTTAAATTCTGAGTAGTATTTTATTGTGTGAACATACCAAACTTTATTCATGCATCAGTTGGTAGACATTTGGGTTGTTTCCAGTTTTGGCCATTGTGAATAAAAGTGCTCTGAAAATTCATGTAATAGCAAGTCCTCTTTGGAAACAAATTTTTGTTTCACTTGGGTAAACACCTAGATTGGAATTGTTCAGTCATATGGCAAGTTTATATTTAACTTTATAAGAAACTGCCAAACTGTTTTCCAAAGTGGTTGCATCATTTTGGATTTCCTCCAGCACCAACACTTGATATTATAATTCTTTTTAATTTTGGCCATTCTAGTGTATGTAGATTGGTGTCTCACTTTGGTTCTAATTTCTATTCCCTTAATGAATAATAATTTTGAGCTTTTTTTTCATGTGGTTATTCGAAATCTATGTATTATTTTTTGGTAAAGTATCCAAATATTTTGCCCATTTAAAAAATTAAGTTTTCTTTTTAGTACTGAATTGTATTTATATGTTCTTATAAGTATATATACATTCTTATATCTTTATATATCCCATTGCCTGACTTTAATTTTCTCAGCAGTATCTTTTGAAGAGCTAAATATTTTATTTAGGTGAACTCAATTTAATTTGATAAATTTACCAGTTTTTTTAATACTTTGTGTTTTTATGTCCTATTTTAAGAATAAGTGCTTAATTTGAGATTACTAGGATTTTCTCTTATGTTTTCTATTAGAATTTTCATAGTTATAGCTCTGATGTTTAAGTCCATGATTGATTTTGAATTAATTTTCCTGTATGATGTGAGATAAGGGTCAATGCTCTGTTCTCTCTCTGCATGCGAATATCCAACTGTTCTTGTAAAATTTGTTGAAAAAATTATTTCCCCATTGAATTGTCTTGGCACCTTTGCCAAATAGCAATTAGCCATACATGCATGTGTCTAGTTCTGGACTTTACTATTTTCTATTGAATAATAATTATTATGCCAAGATCACAATGTCTTGTGACAGTATAGCTTTCCTAGTAAGTATTAGGTGTGTAAATTCTCCAACTGTGTTCTTGTAGTGTAAATTCTCCAACTGTGTTCTTTCTTTTCAAAATTATTTTGGCTATTCTAGGTCCTTTGCATTTTCATGTACGTTTTAGGATCACCTCCCCAATTTCTACCAAAAACCTGCTGGAATTTTGATTGAGATTACATTGAATATGTAGATAAATTTGGGAAGAATTGATCTCTCAACAATATTGAGTCTAATATATTTCTTTATTTATGTACATCTTTAATTTCTTTCAGCAGTATTTTGTACTTTTTAGTGTATAGGTCTTACATATTTTTTGCTTAATTTCTCACTAAATATTTCATGATTTTACGAAAGGAATGACTTTAAAATGTTATTTTCTTATTGTTCATTGCTAATATACAAGGATAAAATGATTTTTTAATATAGACCTTGTAGTCTGTGACTTTTCTAACGTCATTTATTGGTTCTGGTTGATACTGACAGATTCTTATGAGTTTTGTAGATAGACCATCAAGTCGTCTCTGAGTAAAGACCATTTTACTTCTTTCTTTCCAGTATATATATTTCTATTTCTTTTACTTGCATCTATGAATGGAATCCAATCGCACATCTATAAATGCAAGAAATAGACACATATATACCATGCATAGATAGACCATGCATTATAATGTTGAGTAAAAGTGATGAGCAGACATTTTTGTTTTGTTCTCTATTTTGGAAGAGGAAAATCATTCAATCACTCTATTAAGACTGTTAAATATGATATTAGCTGCAGTTTGTTTTTTTGTAATGTACTTTGAGGAAATGCCCTTTTCTTCCTAATTTGCAATTTTAAAATCATGAATGAGTGTTAAATTTTGTGAAAATTTTGTTTAATTGTATCCTTTAAGATAAATATGTAGCTTTTTAGTTTGTAAATATGGTGAATTAGATTGATTTCCTTTTTTACATATTGCTGGGCTTAATTTGCTAATAATTTGTTCAGGATTTTGTGTTTATATTCACAAGAAATATTGGTCTGTGGTTCCTTTCATATGATGTCTTTGGTCTGGTGTCGGCATCAATTAGGAAGTGGCCTTAAATTAATCAAAAAGTGGTCCCTCCTCTTCTCTTTTTTTAGAACAGTTTGTGTAGAATTGGTATGACTTCTTTCTTAAGAGTTTGATTGAATTCATCAGTCAAGCCTTCTGGTCTTGGAATTTTATTTATGGGAAGAATTTTAACCATAAATTAAAATATATTGTTTATTTATGTTTTCCTTTAGGTTATACAAGTTATGTGTTGTTATCTGTGTTTTTCTTGAGTGAGCTTTAGCCATTTATAAATACCAAGTGATTTATCCATTTTATCAGAATCGTTGAATTTATTAGCAGAAAGCTGCTCATAACATTCCCTTATTGCCATTTTAATATCTGTAGGCTCTGTACTAATGTCTCCTTTATCACTTCTGATACTAGTAATTTGTCTTCTTTTTACTCAAGACTAGTCTAGCTCAAAGTTTATTAATTTTATTAACATTTTCAAAGAATGAGATTTTTATGTTGTTGGTGTTTTCTCCCCCCTCCTTTTTTTTTTTTTTTTAGCTTATTGATATTTGTTCCTTTGTTTATTATGTACCACTCTTAACTACTTTGGGTTAAATTTTCTCTTTTTTTTTTTCAAATTTATTCAGGTAGAAGCTTACATCATTGATTTTAGAACTTTATTCTTTTTTTAATATAAGCATTAATTCCAAAATTTATCTCTACACACTACTTTAGCTTCATGTTACAAATTTTCATATATCCTAACTTTCATTCTGCTCAAAATAGCTTAATATTTGCATTGTGATCTCTTTGATCCCATCATAACTTTTTCATGTTTTGCCTAACTTCTAAATATTTGGGGATTTTCCTGATATTTTCTATTTTTGGTTTCTGATTCCTCTGCAGTTAGAGAACATACTCTGTACGATTTCAGTTCTACTATTTAGGAATGATATGTTCTTTTGATTAATTTTCTCCTCTATTATTATGTAATATCCCTTTTTATTCTTGGCAATATTCCTTGCTCTAAAATGTACATTTCTGATACTAATACAACCAGATCAGCTTTCTTTTCATTAGTGTTAGCATGGTATATCTTTTAACAACATTTTGCTTTTTGTTAAAGTGCATTTTTTCTAGACAGCATTTTTAAAAAATCCAACCCAACAATCTCTGACTTTTAATTGAACTATTTGTATTATTCACTTTTAATTTGATTATTGGTATGATTGGCTTTAAATCTGTTATCTTGATATTTGTTTGCTATATTATCTATTATTACTTTTTCCTTTTTTCTTGCCTTCTTTCAGTTTAAAGAGTATTTTATATGATTCCATTTACCTCCATAATTGGCTTAATAGTGCTATCTCTTTATTGTGATGTTTTTAGTTGTTTAGTTCTTTTTCCTTCTGTACTTCAAAATATATATCTCTGTTTTCTTCTTGCTATCATTTAATTTTTTCTTCATATGTATGTAATTTAACTTTTCACCCCATGTGATTGCTTCTAAGATTTTCTCATTCTTGCTTTTGTTTTCAATCTGATTATGATATGCTTTGGTGTAGGTGTAGTAGATTGAATGGTGTCCCCCCCAAACTCCCTGAAGCTTGAATTGTGTCCCCCAAGTCTTATATATTAGAAACTTAGCCCCCACTGTGACTGTTAAGAGGCTGGGAGGTCCTATTATGGTAATTGAAAGGTAGGGACTTGAAGAGGTGATTGGGTTGTAGGACCGTATAGTAGTGAATGGATTAAAAATGGTGGTCAGAGTCATGAATCTGACAGCTTTAAAAGCAGAGACTATGTCTCTCTTGCTCTTTCTCTGCTCTCTCTGCTTCCACCATCTTGCAGTGTGAGACTCCTGGGTCACTGTTGCCACCACCAGATGGACTTTGGACTTCTCAGCCTCAGAAACTGTAAGAAATAAATTTTGTTTTCTTATAAAATACCCAGTTCCACATATTTTGTTATAAGCACCACAAAACGGACTAATACAGCAGGTTTTAAATTTTTCTGTTTTGGGTTCATCGCACTTCTTATATTTGTGGGCTTACGTTTTTAATCAAATTCTTAAAATTATTTTCCCTTTCATCTTTCACCTGTCCTTCAGGAATCCAATTACACATACATGAGGCCAGTTGATATTACCCCAAACATCACGGATGCTCTGCTCTTATTTTTCCAGACCTTTTTCTTGATGTATTTTATTTTGGGTAGTACCTTTTGCTATGTTTTCAAGTTCACTTTTATTTTATACAGAATAATTTTTTATTCTGTAGGGTTCAATATGTTGTTACTCCCACCCAGATATTTTTCATTCCAGATATTTTATTTTTCATCTCTAGAAGTCCCATTTGGGTCTTTTATATGTTGGCCATTTCTCTCCTAATCATATTTATGTTTCCCTCTATCTTTTTGAGTATATTTTCATATATTGTTAATAGCTATGCTAATGCCTTTGTCTACCAGTTCTGTCATATGTGTCATTTCTGTATCTGTTTCTCTGTTAGTTGATTTTTTTCCCCTCATGATTATTTTTCTGCTCTTTTGCATGCCTGGCAATTTTGGGTTGGATTTTTTTGGGTGTTGGCTATTTTTTTGTATTCCTTAAACTATTTGGGGGCTTTGTTTTGGAACCTGATTTTGATGCTTGGAATCATTTTGATTCTTTTAAGGATTATTTCTAAGCCTTTATAAGGTGGGTCCCGAACAGCCTTTTGTCTACTACTAAGTCGGAATCTATTCAATGACCCAGAATCTACCCGATTTTGCAGAATCTACTCAATAATCCATGTATCCTCCCATCTGACTGTTGCAAATGTAAACTATTCCTGAGGCTATGTGTGCTCCAGAGATTTTTCTGCATACTCTTTGATGGTTCTTTCCCTGGCCTTGGTAATTTTCCTACATGTGTGTGAAGGTTGGTACTGGGCCAATGACTCATGGAAACTCTTCTTCAGATCTCCAGAACTTTCAGTTTTTGTAGCTCTGTCTTCTTCATTATTCTGTCCTGTAAATTCTGCCTACTTTAACCTCCACGAATGCTGAGCTCTGTTTTCTCCAACTAGTGAGGCTGTTGTCCTTTGTTTTGGTTCCTCCTCCTTGCACTGATACCTGGCAAATCTCCAGACAGTAAGCTGGGGCATTTCCAGAACTTACCTAATTTGTTTTCCTTCTTTCAGAGATCACTGATCTGCCCTGCCTGTTGTCCAACATCTGAAAACTGCTATTTTATACTTTTTTGTTGAGTTTGGTAATTGGTTAAGGGAGGAGAATAAATTTGGTCTTGTTAGTCTATCATGGCCTAAAACAAAGTGCTATCACTCAGAATTTTAATGTACATTCTTCCAGACTTCCAGTGTTCTATGTGTAAGAACACATGCAAGGGATCCTCAAAAAGTTCATGAAAAAATTCGTATTATCTTTTAATTCCATTTTTCCACAAATGTTTTGAAGTTCACTTGTATATTCTTTCATGTTAGGATAATATTGTAAGACTGTTTTATTCTTTCCCCCTTAACAATGTATTTGTTAGCATTTTTCCTTGTTATTACCTATTATTAAAGGACTTCTTTTCCTTATTGTGTCCCTCACCCCTTTTTTCTCTGGCTGTGCCTCTTTGGATTCTCTGGAATACATAGACGTTTACGGTCCTTTCTGTTAATCCTCTCTCTCTTTCTGTTTCTCCTTTTCTCTTCTTTCTCTCTAACAATGTCTATTCTTGCTGCATTAAAGAATGTAGATTTAGTCAGAGATTTCTGCTGGGCAACACCATGAATATTGTTATGCTAATGATAAGGATATCAGTAGTATCCTACATCTTTGTAATTCTTAGCTCTTTATCAAGTTGCTTTCAAATTTTGACCTCAGAACAATGAGGTAGGTGGTATTATTCCCATATTTCAGTAAGGCGATTGAGAATCAATGAACTTAAAGTGAGAGGCAGTGTCCTGGGGTAATTGAGAGTGAGGACTTTGTAGTTTCAATTTTCCTTGGTTCAAATCCCACTTCTGCTACTTATTAGCTATGCAACCTTCTGCAAGGTACTTAACCTCTTTGTGCTTTAGTTTCTTGATCTATGCAATGAAACCAATAATAATGTTTACTTATAGGGTTATTTTGAGGGTTAATGACTTCATACATATAAAATCATTAGAGCAGTGCCTAAAACATATTAAGTCCTCAATAAATATTTTAATTATTAGTTGACTCTTCTAGGGTCAGACATGGAGGAAAATATCAGAGTCTAAGTTTAACCTCAGCTCTTCTAACTTGAAGGAAATGCGTGATGTGACTATTTAAATTATGATTGTTAAAAGCCTTGATGAATTCTTTTTTATTTCCTTCTTGGTTGCTTAGCTCATAAATTCTGTTTGAGCTTCAACTGTGGGATTCTGAATTGTCCTCTTATGACAGATTCCTTACATACCACTCCATCATAAATTTCTGAAATAATTTGTGTTTTTGTTGTCCTTGGGGCATTGAATATTTCTTTGGATGTCTTTGACACCAAGTTCATTTCCTTGTCTCTCATGATGGCTGAGATACTTTTTGTATATCACTAGAAATACAACTCACACACTTCCTGGTAGAAATTAAGGTTTAGTATATGGGCTTGAATGCATGGGAGAAATGGTGACAAGACAGTCAAGATGGATCTGAGAGTTTTGAACGTCTCTAGGCTTTCATGACACCTCTCTCTCTGTTGCTAAGGCAGGGCAATAGAACTATCCATTATGCACTCTATGTCTAGTCAAAAATCTAAATAGTTAAATTGAAAATTTAATCTTGCCGTGTTCCAAGAATAGTTTCCATGGTATTCTCAAATTGGACTGGTTTAGAGCATTAAGTGCTGTCACCAGAACTTATGCAAATTGAGAAATGAAGTACTTTTTGAAAAATACTTGGCACCAATCTTGGTTTGTTTTGTGACTGTCAATATATTTAGAAACCGGGTTTACTTATTTTCTTTCTTTTTTTTTTTAATTAAGAAAAAGTACATCAATATCTTCCATACTGAAGGAAGTGGAAGGCAGGCCTAATAATCTATATACATTATCTCTTACTTCCATGATTTTTTCCTCCTTCTTGGGAGTTTGAATATAGTTTTTGATTGTGGAAAATATCACTCATTGCTAATTTCATGGTAGCAGAGAATCTTATTGATCTTCTGTCTTGTTTAGAAAACAGCAGAAGAGGAAGCCCTCTCTTCTACTCTGGCTTTAGAATAGGTCTTCATCTGTTTAGGATGAGCAGCCCTTGTAGATCTGCTTCTTTTGCTTTCTTCCTAGATTAACAATTGCACCAGCATGTGCAGTAAAAGGAGTGTCTCTGATTGCCTTTGTCTGCTCCTCCTTCTGTCCTCTCTAGGGAAGTCACATTTTCTCTGAAGGATGAACTGGACATTTTTCTGGATGTTGCTAATTAAACTTCTGCTGTGATATGGAAAAGGATTCTTACCCTGTCTAAGTTGTTTATATGCAGAAGTGGGTACTGCAAGTATGCTGGAAACCTCGCCAGGATGTGCAATGGCTTCACTTACACCCCTGGTTAGTTCTCTTGGGAGTGGACATCCGTCCTTTGGCTTGAGTACAGTCTAAGGCACAAAGCAAGAGCTGTGGAGCAATGTAGTATTGCAACTACTCAGGTCCACCCCCTGTACTAAGCAGGACTCATTAGGTTACCCTCAGCACACTAGTATTTGGCTTATTGTCAATAGGGTCATCATAAAATCCTGCGGTCAAGCCATAAAACCAGGGATGTTACCTATAATCTGAAAACTTGTTTGGAAAAATGATCTTTGGGTGTTCTGTGGCACCAATGTCTGAGGGGCCTATCTTTAGAGAACATGGGATCAATTCTCTCAGTCAAGTTCAGGAAGACTATAATCACTTTAAGATTAATTTTTTTCTTTTTAAAGACATGCATAGAAAAAAAGAACGAAACAGAAAATATTTATTGTATTGTCACTGTGGGTCATGTGCCAGGTCCTCCTCAGCATTTTAGAACATGCAAATATAAATAAGACCTGGCCTATGTCTTCATGAACTTTGTATTATTGTGGTAGAGAAAGGCGTGTATATGAGAGTTGGCTTTTTTTCTTTCATGTGAAGTGAAGGGCCTGATCTGACATGCTTCTGGGACACTTATTGGCTTATAGAGCCTCATTGGGGAGCTCTGAGGACCCACCAGGTCTTAGCCTGTGTATTTATGAAATAAATAGTGTGTATGAGTACAAATTGGTGGGGACAGTTCTGCTGAGTAAGCTATAATATTGTATGCGTGGGACTGCAGATATGACTCATGTTGGGATGAAAGGAGAAATTTCTGTTTGGTTTCCTCTCTCCTGATCCAGACGTTATATTTTGTTTGGGTCATGGAAAGCCCCCATAGCCCCCAAGATAGTACCTGTTTCATGCTGGGGGTTTCCAAATGTCTTGTCTTTCGTATTTCCAGAAGAATTATATGGAAGAGTGTGGAAATTCCCCTCTCTATCCTTTACTGTAATTTTCTTGCTACTCAAATTAACTTGGGGTTAGGTATTTTTACCTCCTGACAAAGTTTTAGTATTTTGTGAGAAAAAAACTCTAAAATGAAGTGGGAATATTTTTCTATCATGGGAAATTACTCAGGATACCAAAAAAAAAAAAAATGTTTTGCTTATGGCAAAATTTGTAAACCTTTGCTCATTGAAAAGTACATGTTTTTGCTCAGTGGTGAAGCTGGCGAAATGTCAAATTTACCTGTTTCTCTCCATGGGGGCAATTTTTGAACACCACACTCTCGCTCACTGCATGTGCTCTGTTTTCCTTTGGGGCTAGAATTAGACCAACAGGGGTGAATATTTCAGCAGAAACATAAAGACTCAGGAAGATACTAATGCAGAATTGCACAAATCTAAACCTGGAGTCAGTTCTTAGTACATTATCCTCCTTTGCCCAACCTCATTCCATTTTAAAAGTATGAACTTATTGGTAGCTTTATGTAAACTAACAGTTTTAGTTCCTTCAACACAAAGTTTATTTGAGCACTTCGATGTAAGTGTGCGGTGATGTCTAGTGCCAACTGATCCTGTCTAAAAGCTATTTGCTATCCCAGTTGGTTGGACAGCAGGCAGGTTAAAATATTAATTAAAAAACTACCATATCTTTTCAGGAGATATCAGAAGTCTTCTTAGAATAATCCACGGCTATTCTGATGAAAAGAGTTGATATTTCATTGGTATCCTTTGAAATAATATTACACAAAAAAATAAATAATATGAATTGTAAAATCATTTGTCTAACAATGATTAGGAGTTTTAAAAGGTGGCTGAGGTGGCTATAACAATTTAAAAATAATGTTTTTGCCCATCAGTGAGAGAGCCAACATGTAGTTAAGAGTACTGGATATTTGAAAATTATTGCACTAGTAAATACTTTGCTAACTGTGCTCCTTTCTTGGTAACTGTGCAGTAGGAAGGTTTTCTTTCCAAGTCTGTTACTAATTTCAGCTATTGTTTATGTTAGAGATAAAGGCAAACGATAACAGCTTGGTCACTGGTTTTTGATTCGGGTCATCAGAGTGATGTTCTGAATGGTGTTCGTATGTGTGGGTGTGTATGTGCGTGTATGGTGTGATATGTGCAGAACAGGTGTCGCCATATTCCCTGTGGTGGTGTGTCTATGGGACTGGTGTTTCTGGAATCTCCCACCTTTTAGAACCACTTTAAAATATGTATTTAGTTCTTTTTAACACTCCTGCCAGGCTCTTAATCCTTAAATGGGAATAGACTAGAGGAAAGTTCCTGTAGTTGAGTCTGTTCAGGATTTGTGCATGTGTGTGTGAAAATTAATATGAAGTTGGATCCTGTACAAAATTTTATATTCAAATTGCTTTTGAAGACAAACACGGTATATTTTTTACCATCAAACGTAAGAGATGTTTGTCCATCTAATTTCCTGCTTGCTTGCTTTTACATTTCTGAGACTCCTATTAGCCTGTTTCCAGCCAACAATGGAAATAACAAGGGTGAGAGTCTTAGGGGTCAACGCAGAAAACGTGTGACTTCTCCTTTCATGTCCAGAACCACTTGAGAATGAAGAGCCAAGAGACAGACAAATAGAGAACTTCAGCCTCATTCCTGATAAAGCCAATTGGAGAATGTACTTTTGATCTGTGGGTAAAAGAACTTGCTCAAACCTCCCACCTGGATTAGACAAACTTATACTCCCAGTCATGGTGGTTCCAGGCAACTCCAGGCTGCCATCATGGGGCTGGCCCAGACTGCAAGGTAGAGAACCAGCATGGTGCTCATGGCAGGCGGGCTGGTCTCCAGGAAGGTGAGCAGAAAATTCTAAGATCACTTTCCTCTACTGGCTCATTAGTTAGAAAAGTCACTCATCGCCTGGTGCCAAATAAGGCGGGGGACAGGGAAGAGGCTCCAGAAAGGCATTTCTTGCTCAAGTGCCTCCTCATAGAAACATGAAAATTGGGGAATAAATGTTCCTGCCTAACAGCAAGTAGGACTGATGAATTCCTTGAACCACAATATGCAGAGACACAAGCAATACAGGGACTTCGTGCTGCAGTTAGTGTATTTATCTCTGGTAGAATACGTTCTTTTCATCCAAGACAGTCCTGTTTGTGTCCTTTGGCCTGGTGTAGTTGTTAATAGAGCTCCTTGCACTCTCAAACCTGTCCCAGTGTGGATGATAAATTAGACGATTCCTGCAGTGTCTGGGGATAAAGAGGTCAATAGATTGAATCTCCTTAGATAGCCTGACAGTAAACTCACGCTTGTGTTATTCTTGGAGTTTGAGATTGTTTTCCAGGATATTCATTTGGTGGAATTTCATATTAGTGAGAACTGAAACTATTCATCAGTGTGAACAATAACGACAGTGTTTGCAGCAATGCGAAACCACTGCTTCCCGTGTGACTTTGGTGAAGACCTTTCCAGACTGCATATAATGTCCTTCTGGACCAGGCATTTTTTCATTTCAGAGATGGTGATTTAAAGTGAATTTCCTCCCTTTCTGTGGCCACAGCTGCACCATTTATTGACAGGTTTTGTCTTTTATGACATAGGGATTATGATGGTATTAAGTCTGCAGAAAGAGAGGCTTTCCTGGGGGACAAGAAACATAAGAAACAAACTGAGGAATGGGGGGGGGGTTAGAGGTAGACTCTAAGAAGACTCCAAGACATGTCCTGAAGAAGTGATATTTATAACAGGATGTAGGAAATGATTCCAGCCCCACAGCATGGGAAGAAATGGCTGTATGGCTGGAATCCGAGGGGAACTCTTTGCTTGCTCTCTTGTGTTCAGCTACAAGAGGGCAAATTATTATCAGCAAGACTGCACATGCTCAAATATATTGCCCCTGGTGTCTAGAGGAAAATTTTAAAAATGTGTATTAAAAGTATTCTGACTGAAGGTTAGGATTTGAATTTCTTCTATTAATTGATGAGAATTTGCGAGGCTCTGTCAGAAACCATTTCTTTAGGGATCCAAACTAAAACAGGTGTTAACTAGGTAGCTGGACTCCTATTCTCAGTAATCCCTTCTCTGCCTGCTGTGCTGACATACTAATTTCTTACTAAGCATTTGAAAAATACTTTGAAATTAAAAGTTCTGTAAACTTGAGGTGTTATGTATAGAGAGAACTAAGGTAAAAATTAAATATTTGCGTCCCACATATTTTATTGTAATAGTTAACTGTACTGAGGAAGTAAGAATAAATAGTTCAGATATCAATGAATTTATTTTATTTATTTATTTATTTTTTTTGTCTTTTTTTTCATGACGGGCACTCAGCCAGTGAGTGCACCGGCCACTCCTATAGAGGATCCGAACCCGTGGCGGGAGCATTGCTGCGCTCCCAGCGCCACACTCTCCAGAGTGCGCCACAGGCTCGGCCCTCAATGAATTTATTTATGTGCATGTAATTATAAATGTTTAGAGCTTAATAGGCTCCTAAAGATAATTTATTGCACTAAGTTTCCTTCTTGTTTCTGGATGGAATATAGAAAAAAACATGCCTAGCTTTGTGTGTAAATACTTTAAAAGCAACTATTACAAAAATAGTGTTAGGATTGATCACTTCTGGACCACTAGAGGGAAAAATGAAATAAAGAAAAATTGATCAAAGCAACCAAAGGCAAGAAAGTAAAATAAGCAAAAACAAAAATTAAAAAGAAGGAACAAACAGAACAAACAAGAATGAATAGGAAATAGAAAACAAATAAGATGGCAGAATTAAGTTTAAATATAACATTAATCTGAATTAATCTCAGTGAATTAAATTCTGCTCTTGAAAAATAGGTGCTTTCAGATAATAGAGACACAAATCCAAAACCACAAACCTTTGTAACAGGGAAAGGCTGAAAAATAATAAAAATAGGTTTTTCTCTCACATAAGCAATACTCCAATCTCATGCACAAATCTAAATGCAGTATTCTTAGATACATATTAGAAAATTGAACCCCAGTTTATTGAAAGAAAAATCTTACTTGATCATGATGTATTTAACTCAGGAATACAAGGATGGCTCAACAATAGGAAATATATTATTGTAACTAATTATTACAAATAGATTAAAGAAAACATCACATTCAATTTTAGGAAAATATTGGTTTATTTTCTTTAAGTGTAACATTTTCTTTTCTTACTGATTTATAGGAGCTCTTTATATATTCTGGATGTTAATCCTCCCTCTGATGCTTATATTGCAAATATTTCCTCTTTTTTTATAATGTCCTATATTTTGAATAGTTTAGAATGTTACTATTCTCATACTGTAAATATTGTCAATTTTGTTATTTTATCCTCTGGGTCATATCTTGTTGAAGATGCACTTTTCTTTTCCTAAGTTTTTTTTTTTTTTAATTATCCTATATTTTCTTCTACTACTTTTATAATTGTTTTGCTACATTGCTGGTTGTTAATAGCAATAAACTGGAAACAAACTGAATATTGTTGGTGAAATCATGGTGTATTAATACAATAGGATACTTAACATGAGTTCAAATAAATAAGCAGAGTTATATGAAATGATATGGAAAGAACTCTAAGACTTATCGTGAGTAGAAAAAGAAAATCACGGACTAAAATATGATGACTACATTAATGTAAAGAAAAAGGCTTTAAAGAGTACAAATGCACAGAGAATGTCTATAAAGGTACATACTAATGCACATCGAACCGTGGTTACTTCTGGGAAGGGAAATTAAATTGACGTTTACTCTGAATATTCCATATTATTTGAAATCAAGAAGATCATGTTAGAATAAAGAATAAAAAGAGGCAAAAATAAGAAAATAAGGACAGTCATGCCATAGGAATCACAAGAGCTCCTTTTCAGCAGCATCAGACTCAGGTGAGGCTGTGGTTCTCCAGGCACAAACCTCTCTGGGACTTAATCTGGGCAAACTTAAGAGCCCTGGATCAGTAGCCAGGAGGCCTGAGATAACCCCACTCCACCACCGTCACATAAGCTCCTGAACCTCTGTTGACTCTTGGGGAGTCAGCATAGGGCAGGAATCAGGTCACCACCTATATGACCACAGAGACCTGGGTTCAAATCCCGACTCCACCCCTTTGAATTTATTTTGTCTTTGTAGAAGGAAAATAATGCTAGCCCTACTGGGTGTGTGTAGGTCAAATGCGATACGTTTTCTAGCGCAGTGCCATGTTACCTTCTCTTCTTTTGGATTATAAAATGAAGGTTTCTAAGGTTCTTTATGGTTCTAGTATTTTATAGGTTTTTTGAAGCTGATAGTGGGAGGGTTCTTTCTAGCCATTTCTGTCAGGTATGTGAAGAGCATTTACTATGGTAGCTTCTCACTGAGGCCTGCTAGATTAGATTAATTATTTGCTGTGGATTAAACTGGATTTGAATTATGGGCTCAAATAAGATCCTGGTGCGATTCATCCAAGTTAATGTTAAGACTATTTTTTTCTAATGGTTCTGACAGAAAGAGGGGAAGGCTATTCTTGGAACATGAAAAAGGCATAAATAGCCACAGCTGGTTTAATTACAACTAGGACGAGATCAGAGGGAAGAAAAAAAGAGGAGGTATATGATCCCATGATATGCTAATTAGAAATTTTCATATATGTTGGTTTGCAAACTACTACTGAATACACATCAGGTATTTTTGCAAAGACCAAAATCGCACTATTTTATGAGCCTCTACTCTTTCTGAAGATAGTAACTTTCCAAACCACACTGGTCAGGGTGAAAACATGACTTTCTGTAATTGTTCTGTAGTCAGCTCTTTGCAATCATGGTGATTGAAGTGAAAGTGCTGATTAAGGACTCCGCAGGAAGGTGACATGTGCAGAATTATAATAGGAAGGTGGCAGTGATTCAACCATTGGGTCATTTACTTTGGCAACTATCATTAGCAGGTGACAGGGCTGCAGTGGAGGGAAAAAGAGAGTCATTCCAATTATGTTCCACTGCATTTGCTTATTCCTCCAATTCTACTCCTTACTTAATTTTGCTTTTTACTGTTAGTTGTTTGCATATCTGCCTGATTTTAAGCTGGGGAAAGGTATAAACCAGACAAATATTCATCAGTTAACCCTACAGCACTTTGCACAATACTTTGCAATAATAGTTGCTTATTAAATGCTAGTCAATTGAATTTTCAAATATCTGGTCATGCTGATTTATTCCACATATTCTTGTTTAAACATTTGGCTATAAGCTTAGGCAGAGATATGGGGTGGGCTTTGTGCTGGGTGGAGGAGAGTTTGAGTTTGAGACTGACTCTTCGTTAACTGTGTTGAGTCCCAGTTTGCACTTGACAGAGTTACTTCAGTATATTGCTCGTCAGGAGCTGTAGTTGGATAGTAGTGCCCAAACCAGTCTGATTTTTAAAAACTCCAGAGGAGGAGGAATCAAAGGAGCTGAAATCAGCTTTGAGGTAACTGATGCTAATTTTGAACACCTCTTGGTATCAGTAAATCCTTCCTTCTGTCTAACCACAATCCCACAAGATGCATTTTAATCCCCTTTATTCTTCCCTTTCTCATGGAAGAGATGGATTTTGGTCACTGCACTGTGTTATGTAGGAGAACCATTTATGCTCTTTACAGTGGTGGCAAGATTACTTCCTAGCCCTTGGTAAGGCTCAGGCCAAATCATTTATTGTTCTGTTTTTCCCATTAACTGGTGAACTGTGGAGTTAGAGCCATCAGTGTGGATTACATTTTGAAGCTTGGTCGTCAGTACAAGCCTGATTAATTTCTTTAGCTCTGATATTAGTCCAGAGGCAGAGCGAGCATTTCAGTTGAGTAAAAAACGTTAACTGCCTCCTTCATTTGGGCTGATTGATTGGTGGCTGAACAGAAGGCATTTCTTCTGGCCCAAGATTAATGGAAATTCCACTTCAGATGCTCCCACTGAAAGCGTAAGCTTTGCTATGCTCATGCAAGGAGTAAAAAGATCAGGTTTCTTCTTTTCTTAACAGCTTTTTCAGAATTGTAGTTTTCCCCTTCTCTCAGCTAGCAAGAGAGCTGGTGACAAGACACCGACTTTGACTTGGGGGGTGGGATTGAAGGCTGCTCCTGCTGCTTCCTCAGTCAGTGCATTAATAAACAGCTCAGAAAATAACATGTCAACTCAAATTTCCTCTCTCAGCAGTGAATAACATTTCAGAATGCCTTGAGATGCTCACGACTGCAGTGCATTATTTGTGACTGGTCCCTGTTCTTTCCTCCCTAACATGCACATTCATTTCCTCTTCCTTTTCCTAAGCCGGACTTGAAATGTTTCCTGCTTGCCTGGGTGTAATTTTCTAAGGGAGGGATCAAATCTTTGTCCTTGTGTTTTAACTCTGCAATGTAAATGCTTGATGTAACCATTTAATAGAACTGAATTTTATGTGAACTATTTAAAAGTTGGGACAAAACAATGAAAGTGAACTTCAGCCCAATTTTTTTTAATGGCAAGTCACCTAATAGCTAAATTTCTTCTAATAGTTTCAACTTAAATGTCAATCTGTGTACATTTCTGTTGCCTGTTATTTGTGTTGAAACCAGAAGTATTGAAAGGGGTGAGTATTACTTTAATCAAGAATTAAGCTTGGAATCTGAATTGAGGTCAAAGTATAATAATTATAGCTAATGTTTATCATGTAATTATGAATAAGGCACTTGCTAATTACTTTATGTGCATTATCTCATTTAATTTCAAGAACAGCCCTAAAAGGTGAGTACTGTTGTTATTATTATCATTTTGCAGTTGAAGAGACTCTGGATCTAGAGTTAAGCAACTTGACCTAAGGTAACATGGCCAGAAAATAGAGAAGGTGGGACTTAAACTGGAGTCTACTTGTCCGGGTGAATACAGTAAGCCAGTAGGTTAAATCTCCAGGCAGACTGTGAGTGTGTGGAGACACACTCCTGTTGTCTGTTAAGTGATTAATACCAGCCTCTGGAATGCTGTTTTCTCAAAAGATGTAATCAGCATCAGGGTTGCTCTTCTCGTCTTAACATTCGCTTTCAAGTAGATTGTAGAATGTGTGCAAATACATGTGGATGGGTAGGTTATTTTCTAGCAGAAAAGGGGTTATGTCAATACATGGAAGAATAGGGATTTAAGGTTGGTCTTGAAGAATGGGCAGGATTTGGAAAAGGAGTGATGATTGCAACTTGAAATACCTGCTTCCAAGGGTTATAGTCTAGATGAACTGAGCCTTTCAATGTTATCTTCAAAAGACAGAAATAATTTTCCTTTTCAGTGAATGAAGAACATGATTCATTTAACCCATTGCAGTGTCTTTTCTATGATTTTTATGTGTGACCCTTTCCGATGCTATGGCTTTGTATAGTGGTATGGGCAACATTAGCTAGCTCTTGGCTTTGCAGCATTTGAACACTCTCCTACTTGGGAGCTTTCCTTCATTACTCAGATCTTGGTGGAAGGGAGGGCCAAGATACCCAACAGATGCAAAAGTAGGGGACAAATATCGCATCTCCCTGCTCCTTACTAGACTTGGCCAGTCAGATGCTCCTGTCCAATACTGTGATGCAATCTGTGGAAACTTACAGCAGTGGTGAGCATTCAAGGGAAATAGCACAATGCTGGAGCCCTTGCCAGACATTCTAGTGCAGCCTTGGCTGGGTCCTGGGTGCCAGGCTTCCTCTGTTTTCTGCCAATATTCTGAATGCATTCTCCAGACTTCTCAGAATTTTTTGTGAACTACCACGGCCCAGTATTTTATAATACCTTGTATCAGTCAGGGTTCTCCAGAGAAACAGAACCAATAGGACACACACACACACACACACACACACACACACACACACACACATTTATTTATTTATTATAAGAAATTGGCTCAGGTAATTACAGAGGCTGAGAAATTCTGTGATCTGCCATCTGCAAGCCGGAGACACGGGAAAATCAGCGGTACAGTTCTGAGAACCAGTGAGCTGATGGTATCAGCTCCAGTTTAAGGGCAGAAGACTGAGGTTTCAGATCAAGCCATCAGGCAGAGGGAGAAAATTCTTCCTTCTGTCTTTTGGTTCTATTCAGGCCTTCAGCTGATTGGATGAGGCCTACCCACATTGGGGAGGACAATCTGCCTACCAGTTCAAATGTTAATCTCATCCAGAAAGACCCTCATAGACACACCCAGAAATAACGTTTAGCCAAATATCTTGGCACCCTATGATCCAGTCAAGTTGACACATAAAATTAACCTTCATGGACATATTGCCACCCACTATGCTATAACTGGTTTTTGATACATGTAATCAGAAATGCCCACTTGGTGATTGGGAGCAATAATCAGCCACAATGTATATCGACAAAATAAAATTTAAAAATAAAAAAAAAAAGAAAAAAGAAAAAAAATTATTAAAAAAAAAAAGAAAAAAAAAAGAAATATACAAATAGATTTCAAATAAGTAATGGAATTGTAAAAAATTAATATAAATTACATTATAGAAATGTGTGAGCCAGAAAAATCTTGCATAATCACATCATTATAATTATTATCACATTTGTGGATTTTTAAATTCTTTTTTTAACATATACCCATTTCCATGGTTATTCTTGTGTCTCATTCAGCTGTAAAAAGATACTCCTTGTGACCAGAGCTCTTTTGGGGAATGCAGTTGGTCATGAGATTCTGGAGGATCTGAACAAAACGTGTTTAATAATGAAGAAACAGGATCAGATATGCCTCACCCCTGCCCTGGTGAGTATTTATTAAGCTAAGCATCCGTGCACTTTTTAGAAAGTTCTGTTAGCAGATAAAGGACAATTGTGTATAGAAGATTCTCCTTCTACTCAGAGATGAAAATGTAAGGCCGTCAGAGAAGGTGGATATTTAAGGGGGAAACTGTGTGGCTAAAGTCTGTTCGTGATGTGTCCTGATGCTCACATTCAAATTGGATGAACACATTTAAATTGAATTATGCAGATATGTATCCAATTGTGCTGGATAGAGGAAGACAATGAAGTACTTACTGGAATCCCTACTCTCAAGGACTTTACAATCGAGTTGCTGTGATAAGACATGCAACATAAGACAACTAGAGGACACGAGGCATGGGTGTAAGAGCAGTGGGAGTTAGGACCAGAGGACATCTGTGTGTCTTACAGTTCCCAGGAAGGGCTTCTTGGACATGGTAACACTTCAGATTTGCCTTAAGGAATGGGCAGGATTTGGGTGGGTGAAGAGAAGTAGAGACAGCAAGTTGAGGGGCCAGTATTAGCAAGGATAATGCGGTGGCAGAAATGGAATGGTTCTTCGGTGAGGCATTCTCACGGTTTAGCTTCAGTTATGTAATAATGAGAACTTGGATCAGCAGTTCTCAAACTCTATGGACCCAGAATCCCTTCATATTTTCAGAAATTACTGAATACATTTATTATTATTATTATTATTATTTTTAGGAAACAGATTCCACAAGGTGCGTTAATTGATGAGACCTCGAGTGCTGTTTTCTCTCTTGAATTTTTGGATAGAAAACAGTCCATGGGGACTGCACACAAATGCTATGACAGAATAGTTGTTACATTAAGTCAATTCATGGGACTTGACTGGTGATGAGGCTTTATGACATGCTTGAACAATGCACTGAAAGGGATCCCATCTGAGTTAATATGTTGTCCAGCCACTGTAGAGGTCCACTCAGATGGAGTTCAGTCCAGCAGGGAGTACTTGTCGCTGTCTGTCTTCAGTTTTCTGCTCCCCAGCCTTTCACAAAACTCATACCTGTGGCGCACATTCTATTTAGCTGATACATGGCTTCAAAACTTTGATTAATGGACTGAGCCAGAAGAGTAGCAAATTCCTGATTGTTGAAGATCACCAGATTACAGCCTGGTGGAATTTTACACACTGTTGCAGGGTGCCAGCCGTATCTCTGATCACAATTGGGGCTCTGCACAGAGAACGCACTATCACTTAGGCACTCAGCAAAAACTTCCCCACCTGTGTAATATAAGTGCACGCCTCTTCTTATATGCTTTCTCATCATTTCTACTGTAGCATTTTGCAAACAGAACAGAGAATTTTTGTCGGTGTGGGCAATTTCTGTCATTATTTCATCAAAATTAAAATAAGTAACATATTTTTATGAAAAATAATTATATTTCTAAAACAAAAAATTGAGTGAGAAGAATGGCTTTTGTTTTTGGAAATCTCAATAGAAGACAGCTGGATTCTTTTATTGCCTTCTGCATTAAATCTGTTGCAATATGTTGTTTTGATTGCAGGAGATGAAGGAAATCTGGCCTGATCTGGTGATTAGAAAGGGGAGATATATTTTAATAACATTTTCAGGTAGTTGTGAATATGTTTCTTTGATACTACACTAGAATTTGACAAGAAGTAATTTCTTTAGTGTTAGTTGCCATGTAGAATCTGAAACCAAGTCAATGATCTTCACACTCTGCCATGTTGTGGTATGTTGTTGGTCCTTCATGCAGTTTGAATGGATCTTTTTTACCTGTGTGAGATTTTGGAACGTGATGCATGAGTAACTTGGAAAATAATGGTTCATTGAGTTGTGTTGATCTTCCTAATGCTGACACATTTCGTTAAACAATACCAAAAGATCGCATTTGCTGATATCATCCCCTCATCTCATTAGAAAAGTCTCTAAGTATTGGGAAGCTGTCAGCCTTATGGTGGCAGATACAAGTTATCCAACATTCTAATTTTCACTTGAAGGCTAGAATTTTATCATTGGCAACAGGTTCCATTTTCCTTGAAGTGACAGGGTCATGTCATCCAAGTGTGAATGACTATTGTGTGTCAATAGTTCTTTCAGGTAAAAATATATTTCATGAAACAAGTGGCTAGTTCAGCTCACGATTCAAATGATCGCTCAGGATCTTACCTTCTTTGGTTTGCAGCAAAATTGCTTTGTGCCCACTGCCTGTTAGTCACACTGAATAGTCAAAACATGCAGTCAAGAGTTGGGATTTAATAAAATTAGTAAATTTACTTTATCCCATCAAGGATGTTCTTAAGTGACTTTTTTTTTTTTTTTTTTTACTGCACTGTGAGGCAGTAAAAACCACCAGTATGGCTTGTGTCACTGCCTTGATTTGTATGGAGATATCAGTAGTTCTGCCCACCTTTGCTTTTGCACAGTCTGTGCAAATGTCAACAGATTTTAAAAAAGCAAACAAGGTCTTATGTTATAGTTAAAATAGTTTCCATTTACTGAAAGGGTCTTGGAGCCCTTAGGAATGTGTGGAACACACTTTGAGAAACACTGACTTAAGTTTATAAAAAGTGTCCAATATACCAGACATTTTTCTGTGATTTCAATGTATTAAGTTATTTAATTCTCACAAAAAATCTCTTTAGGAGATAATATTATTATCCCTACTTTATACATGAGGAAACTGAGGCTCAGAGGTCACCTTTCCAAGGTCACATGGGGGGAAGTGGTAGAGGCATATTCTGGCTTTAGCCCATAGTATACTGGCCTTGCTTATGAACTGAACTGGACAATTTCCAATTGTACAGAACCCAGGGCTGGGTGGATGCAGGTCAAGTCTCATGTTCATAATAGAATGGTCCTATATCAGTAATGTCCTAACAGGAGAGACGATCCACTGCCAAGGGTGTGGGTGGTGGGTAGGGAACTTTTACAGTTTCCTTGTGCTAGATACTTTCCACTTGCCTCCTGGATCCACTCCCTCCCTTTCTTGATCCTTGCTGACTTGCACCCAGGCAGTCCCCTAGGAAGAGTAACAGTGGGCAACTTTACAATGCTAGGCCTGGAAAGAAAGAGAAAGAGGACTGTGTAGAGGGGATCACCTGCAGGATCTTTGGAAGAAGGATGTTCTCAGTTAGCCTGTGGCCACACTGCAGGGTGGGATCCTGGGGACTGTATTCCCCAACCTCATGATTCTCTGTCCATCCAGCCTCCTGCTCCATGTCCAGCTGGAAGCCAGGGAGCATGGGTGTTCCCTGATGTAGGTGATATGAGTCAGCAGGGATTAGGAAAAGTTTGGTGTGGGTCTGGAAGGGCGAGTGGAAGGGATCTAGTGCGATGAACTTGTACGAGTTCCTTCTTTAGATTGACATATCTCATATTTCAACTGGTATTAAGTCTGCCCTTTACTTGCACAGCTGGAGGGTAGACTGGTATTTGTCTACAACTGGGATACTGATGTATTTCAGATGTGACAATGATTATCATTGGACTGTCATGGCAGGTAGAGCTTCCTTACAGGTTTGGCTCTGGCTCATCCTTTACAGGGTTTGCAACAGAGTTCTCCTGCCCCTGTGCATGGTGACCTACTTATTACCCCTTCCCCATGTGCTGGGATTGAACTCTTGTGTCTGGGATTGCCTCAAGATGCAGCCCCTCCAGCTCCCCACCTGGAGCTTCCACCTGGCAGCAGAAGCTGCTACTTTAGTTCTGGGTCCTGGTTTCATTCATCTGTTTGTTTCAGATCTCATCAGTCCTCGCTCTGCTCTTCAATTGATTCAAGGCCTCACCCCCAAACGCTTCCTGCTGTGCTCCCCATCACCTCCAGCTGATGCCCAACATTTCCTAGTAACAACTCTTGTCCTCTCTGGAGATACAATCATTCAATAATTAGCCCTTATTAAATAATGTACATAATTAGAGAAGAGTAGGGGAGCACAGAGTTGAAAGGCTTTTCTGATGGCCACAGAGCTGGATCATTTTGGATCTGTTCAGATATATTGGTTGAAGGTTACTGTGATGGTTAATTTTATGTGTCAACTTGACCAGTTTGGTCAAACACACCTGTCTAAATGCTGCTGTGAAGGTATTTTTAGATGTGATTAACATTTAGCTCCGTAGACTTTGAGTGAAGCTGATTACTCTCTGCAATGGAGGTGGGCCTTGTCTAATCAGTTGAAGACTTTGAGAGAGAAAACAGCGGTCCCTTGAGGAGGATGAATTCTGACTCCAGGATGCCTTTGAGATTGAATTGCAGCATTAACTCTTCTGTGGGTCTCCAGCCTGCTGGCTTGCCCTGCAGGTTTGGGATTTGCTAGCTCCTACAATCACAGGGGTCAATTCATTACAATAATTCTGTCTGTCTGTCTGTCTCTCTTTGTATATATCCATATATAAATGTACAAATCTCTTAAGGAATTATAGGGATTGGTTCACTTTCTAGACCCTGGCTGCATAGTAGAATCAACCGGGGAGATTAAAAAATACTGAAGCCCAAGCCCCACTCCAGATCAGTGAAGAGCCTCGGGGGTGTTACCCTGGCACTGGCATTCTAAAAGCTCCAGGGTCAACCACTGAATTAGACTGTCTTTGGGAAGAGGTGAAGGCAGTGCTGAGGAAACACAAAGACAGCTCTTCTTCCTGGGGCATAAAATGCAGCCACTTATAAGGGACAAATTAACCAGGAACAATGTGCACGCTGATTACACCTCTTCACCCCTGGCATTCACCGCCAGCTCTCTGGAACTTTCACTTTCAGCAAACCTGTAATTTATGGAATTCCTTTGAAGACACCTCTGTGAATAATGCATATCTCTGTCTACCGTCCATCAAATGATTTTGTCATTCCGAGTGGGCATAACCAATATGAATAGTCAGAACTGAGCTCCTGCTGGACTTGAAGGAGGATCACCCTCCTATTCGTAATTACCTTGTGTCATCAGAAAAGAGTTTTGCCCTGGATTCACAAAAGACTTTGACTTGACACGTTACCTTACCTTAACCATATGCTACTGTGCAGGCTAAAAAAAATAGTGTCTTTTGAATGCTGACTGGAATTATATTCATTTCCCCCCCAAGATAAATAGATTCTGTTGAACATATTCATTTTTCAAAGACCATTCAGTATCAAGGAACATGCACCTGCTCTTTAGGTGGGTGGTGCTGTCAGGGCCAAATGAAGCGAGTACAGGTGAATTAGCCAACGTGGTGCCCCCAGGACTAACCTCCCCTTGGTCTGAGGGGCCATCCTGTGGTTGCTACCAAGGATCTCTCTGCTAGAACCTTGGCCTCTAACCCTTGTCCTAATTTATTGAGGTGAAGCTTGAAAGTGGAGCTATTTTTACCTTTGGGTACAATGACAGCCAGCACCACATGGAGAAGGAGTGTGCTTGGCAGCAAAGAACACGAGCGATGTGAGTGTTCGCCTTTGTTCTTTGTCCAGAGCTTTGCTCCCAGGCCCGTCTCTCGCCGCAGGTGGGGTGCCCCGGCCAGGGAGGGTGTATGTCCTTGCTGTCCAGGATGGGTCGTGCTCCGCCCACCCTCAACAATGCCACCGCGTGCAGGAGCGACGTTTGTGCTTTGCAGAGCACGCTCACCTCGACGGCCTCATGTGGTTCCCATTCTGTGAATACCACCTTTTGGGGGCAAAGGAAATCACTGAGAAATAATGACATCCCGTCGCTGTCCTCACACAATTAGGGAATGGCAGCCCCAGGACTGGCATCCCGTCTTCCTATTTCAACACTCTTAAGGCCAAAGCAATAGTTATTTACTTCTCTTTATCAGGAAGGAGGTGTCTGTGTGCGCCATTTGGAGTAAGAAGAAAGGTCCTTTGGAGAGAGTGGGAGGTTGGGGGCAACCACTGTCGCCCCTGCCTTGGGGACCGGCAGGCAGGTGGAATTCCGGGGGCTCTTCGCTTGCCCTGGCGCGCAGAGGCCAGGCGGGCAGTGGCGGGAGTGGGGCCAGGTCACTGGCTCCTGAGTGGCTGGCAACGGGGCCTGAGTGCACAGGGAGTGTCCCCTCGTGCAGAAGCCCTGTACAGTGGCTGGCAGACAGACCTGTCAGGAGAGCCAAAGTGGGTGCCTTTGTGTTGCACACGTGTATGGCTCAGAAACTGAGGGGCCTGCATGTTTTCCTGTATCACTGGAGAAATGTTTACTATTTGAAGAACTTTATTACTAGCATTATTAAAAGGAGAACAAACTTTCAAATGCTAGAAAAGCAGCCCATACACCCTTGGTCTGGGTCCCACTGATCTGAGTCAAGTGTGTCAGGGGGTTAGGGCTTCTGGCACCCCATGGACCCCATTGGCCACTCCTGGCCCCCAACAACACATGCAAACTAATACTGCTAATACTGTTGGGTTTTTTTCCCTATCAAACTTGCCAAAATGAAAACAGGTTATTACACGATGATGCTGAGAATGGTGAGAGTTTTGTTGTTGTTGTTTTAATGAAAATGCATGTTCAAGGATAGTCATTGCAGCAGTATCTGCAATGGTAAAAGCTAAAAACAAGTGAGCTGTCCCAGCAGAACAGTTATAGTACATCGCTGTAATGAAGTTCTCAGAAATGGTGTTTCAATGAATATTGAATGATATGGAAGATGCTCAAATCAAAAAGAATGAGATAGAGCTACATAATCATGTTTCCAACCTTTTAGAATGTATGTAAATGTTTTTATAAAATTTATGCATAGAAACACTTCAAGGAAACATCAAAATATTAGTAGTGATTGTCTCTGGAGAGTAGTTAAGGATGGTTTTCATTCTAATTTTTTACTTGTTTGTATTTTTCAAGTTGTCTGTACTGAACATACTTTTATTATCAAAATAAACCCAAATGTTATTAAAATACACAAAAGATCCCCATAGAATTTGTCCTAGTGGTTTTGAGTCAGAAGCAAGGTGACATAGACAAAGGCCAGTATCTTTCCCACGTCAACCTTTCTTTCATTCATTTCTTTGTTCAGCATTTATTGAGACACTAGTATGTCCCACGGTTGCACAGCATTTGGAACCTAATATTGAAGAAACCATGGTCTGCAGTGTGAATTGTTAGCCACTCAATAGGGAGGACAGACGTGTATCGTGGGATGCAATTTAGTAGGGGTGTTTAGAAGATGCTGAGGGAGCTCAGAGGAAGGGTGGGCAAGATGTCAGAAAATGGGCACTGAGCTAATGTTGAAGAATGACTATCTAGAAGAAAAAGAACAATGTTCCAAGGAAACTAAGACCCTCCACCAAGACACAGAAGAAAATGGCTGGGGGCTGGTAAATTGTTTCCTGTGGCTAGAAATTAAAATTGACGGACAGAGAGTGATGGGAGATGAAAATAGAGAGACTGAGCCCTGATCGTGCTAAATGATTAAGGCTTTCTTCCCTAGCCTGGTGGTGTTCAAATTGTGGCTCTCACAATCCAGGTTGTGAAATCATGTGGTAGATCACAGCCTGCATTTAAAATAACAGCACAAGAATACAAAGGAAGAGAATTTTAAAAATCAGACTACATCACCTATACTAAGGATGAAATGTAGTTGATGAAATGTATTTTTCTAATTTTTTTAAAAACTTTTTATTCTTGACAATTACAGATCCACAGGAAGTGGCAAATAAATGTGCAGAGAGTTCCCAGGTACCCCCCCACCCTCTTCCAGTGTTAGCATCCTGCACAACCACAGTGCAATATTGAAACCAGAAATTTGACATTAGTATAACCCACAGAGTTTATTCAGATTTCACCAGTTATGCACATTCTCATTCGTCTGAATGTGCATCTATAAATCCACGTGATTCCATTGCACGTGTAGTCTCATGTAATCACCACCACCATCAAGATGCAGAGCTATACCCTCACCACGAGGCTCCCTAGTGCTACCTGCTGATAGCCACACCCACATTCTATCCCTTCCTAACTCCTGGCAGCCACCAATCTATTCTCCATGAAATTGGTCTTTCGGTTGTGTGTGTGAGTATGTGTACGGGGACGTGTGCCGGATCAAGATGTAAAATGCATTTCTTTCTTGGAGTTCCAGTCCAAAATCATTGAAAGCTACCACTGCTGCCTCCAGAAGGATTTTAGGTGGGGCCAAGGGGGCATGACATCACCAGATTTATTTTAGGGGTTGTCCTGGCAGCAGTGTGGAGGACAAATTGAAGAGTCAAGTGAGGGCAAGGGGACCCGGTCTCTGTCTCACCTGCAATGAGTTACCAAGTAAAGCGTGCCCCTTCCCTTTCTCCTTTTCTCTCTCTCTCTCTCTCTCTCTCTCTCTCTCTCTCCCCCTCTCCCTCTTTCTCTCCCTCCAATCACTAAATATAGCCCTATATGAGGGTACTTCAAAAAGTTCATGGAAAAATAGAATTAAACTATAATATGAATTTTTCCATGAACTTTTAGAAGACCCCTCACGATATTTCTATTGATCCCTGGTAGTCTTAACAATTCTACCCCACGCTCTTCAAAATATTGTCTTATAATGTATGTAACACACACCCCGGTTAATTAGGATGGTGATATGGTTAATTAATCCTTTTTCACCAACGCCACCCATGGGAATGACAGCGGGACATTACAGCTCTGTTTATTGCTAACTTGTTCCTGATTTCCTTTACTATTTTTTTTTTATTCTATACTGTGATCATTTTTCAGTTCAAAATACTGCAGCTGGCTGATTTCACTTGTTTTCATTATTGGTAAAGGGAAGTGAGGACAGGAGCATTTTCACGGAGGCCAGAGAATTTTGGTTCTGGCTTATGACACGTGTCTTCCTGCTTCTGTTTGCTCTTACACAGGTGGGGGTGGGGGGACATATGGAATGTATAAGAAACGCTTTGGGAGTCCTTTGTACCCCACCCCGACAGGGTTGTTCAGGAATACACAGTGAAGTCACATGTGTAGGACGAGGTAAATGTAAGAAACCTGGACAGGGACTGTCTAGATTGAGGTTAGGCAGGGACATGAACTGAGACACCGGGAGGAAAGGAGACCCTGGGAGGAAAGGAGACACTGGCAAGCTTAGGAAGGCTGGGTGATCTTTGCTGAAGGCGGAGGTGGAGTCTGGTCGGTGGGCAGAAGGCTGTCGAGACGCCGAGAGAGCCTCTCGCAAGAGAGGGGAAGACCACTCGGGCACAACGCAGGGCCACTACTTTTATCTGAAATTGGACTTTAGTCAGCCTCCTTTTACAGTTTTCTCAATTGTTAAATGGGTGTCATCACATTTCCTACATCACATTGTTGCTATAAGGGTTCGATATCCCATTTGAACTCTAGCTTTGTGATAGACATTAAAATGCTGTGGAATAAATAATGCTCCTGACTTTTGGCAAAGGCACCATCAGAGGCAGTGTGGGAAGGGTCGGGCTGGACGACCGCTCAGTTCCTGTCTCTGTGTAGAAGGGGCCCTTGAACTTAGACTGTGTACCAGAGCCATAGCCCCTGTCCCAAGTTTCTTTCACATCCAACACTGTTTCAACTATCACTTACCTTTCAGTCTCCACCTACTCTTCTGGTAGATTCCTGCCCCGTAAAGTAACTCTTTGATATTTTTAAAGCTTATTGTCTATAAGAAGACATTTTTCTTTTCCCTATTTTTTGACTCTGAAGCTATGGTGAAATTTCAAGCATTTATCTCTTTTCTCATTAAAGAGTGACTTTGTCAGAAGCACCAAGATTTGTCTCCATGAAAAACGTTTTCTCAGTCCTCAGACTTTGGAGAAGTCTAGCCCTGACTGCCCACAGTGTGCTGGATGGTCTCATGAGCCCCTTCCCTCCTTGGCAGGAAATGGAGAGGAGGTCATCCACGACATCTTCCTGCCTTGCGGTCTGGGATTCTCTTTAAGTGTAGAATTGAAGAAAAAAAAAAAATCAGAGTGTTTTGTTTCTCTATGGACAGTGCCTTGTTTTGCAGACTAAGCAGCATTATTCCCTTTTTCTTTCCAAGATACTGAGTGATCATACTCGCTAATAGAAAGTGACCGGTGAAGGGGCTGCATCTTTCTGGCAGAGCCTGTAGCTAGCTGTCCCTCCAGATGCTGGTTCTATGAAGATGCTGAGTTTTTCCATTTGTCCAGAGTAACTGAGTTGGAGGCTGTGATTCTGCCAGAAGTGAGTGAGGCCTCCCCAGAACACGCACTTCCCAGGTGGTCAGCTCAGGTGGGAAGGGAGGTCACCAGGCAGCTGGCAACAATTCTGTTTCAGGGAGCCGAGGTGGCTTTAGCAAGTGCAAGTGTGGGTTGTTTTGAAAGAGTGAAGGAAGAATACCAGTGCAAAGCGATAAACAGAGGAAAACTTACGGCTTGGCAGAACTGTCTGTGTATTTACTTCAGCTGAAGCTTTGAACTCAGATGGTTTATTAGGCCCCTTCTCCTCTTTTCAGAAAGTGTTTTCTGTAAGAAATGTCAAAAGACCCTAGTAGGAGAAGACTGTGAAGACAGACCTGGGACAGCAGGTGCAGCTCTTAGGTCTCCTGGGCCATTGCACCTGCCAGCCCATCTAGGTGAGGAGACACTGCTGTTGCTAACAGAGAGGTGAGGTGAGAAGTTGCTTTTGGCACCAGTTGGCCCTGGGCATGCAGTGTTCTGCTTTTTTCCTCTTTTTCTTCTTTTAGCCATTAGTCTGAGATGGCATGAGAAGGGATGTGGAAAGAGGAAATAATGACCAGATTTGAGCAGGAATGGGACCATCTCTATTCTGTCAGACTAATAGATGCTGCGTGTGACGTGCACAATTGGCTTATGTGATCCACTTTCCAAGTAAATGTAAATAGCTAGAAATAGAGGCTAAACTGTGTGCAGAATCAGGGCTATCTGGGTGTTCCTGGACTTGGTGCTTTTGGTGCTCTCTTAATGAATGGTGGAAGTCAGAATAATCACATCTTTAGGCTGTGTCCAATTTCTTTTAAGAAGAGAGACAGCCTGAGGCAAAATGCCACAGTTTCCGCAGGAAGCAGCTGAGCATGTATCGAGAATTATTATCATCAGGGAAGGGAGAGGTGACACTGAGCCTGTCACTTGCCTGGTCCAAGCAAGCTGGGGCTGTGGCAATGTGAGGGAGGGGAAGCGAGTCTATTTTGAGAAACTAGCCAAAACTTTTCTCCCTGTCCCCTCCCTCCCATATCCTTTTAAAAAAGGCGATGATAAGTTAAGGAGAGGAGCAGGGTTTGTGAAGAAAAGGTCTCATTAACTGGATAATTGAATTAATTATCCATTTTACTTTGGAATTTTAGTGTTTATAGACCTGCGTGTGTATGTGTGTGTGTGGTGTGTATGTTTGTATTTAAGGTTTGGTTTTCCATATAATGTGCCCAAAGTGGATAGCAAGAAGGTAATTATGTAAGATTCTTTAAACTCAAAGGACTTTATGCACAAATTTGCCCTTTTAATGGACATGTAATTTGAATATTGGCTCCAATGCATTTATGTTGCTTTTCCAACTTTTATATTCTCAGATAGGTGTTTTTCCCTTAAATTAGACTGTGCATATAAAAAATACTCTCACGAATGAATCATATTCTGCTTTTGGGGGAAAATATAAAATATTTTTTACTATAAAAATAAGCCAATAAATTATAGTAAAAGGAAAAGTATATTAATATAAAAATTCAAGAATCACTTCATGTTGGAATTTTATCATTTGTGAAATATTTATCTCTTGGTAAAATTTTAGCTTTCTGAATTGGTTTCTGTTTTGTACAATATTATTTATATTGTGACATTGTGCTTTGTTTTATTACTACATCCTGGTATATGATTTTTCTGTCTCTTTATTTTCAGTGTTTGTTGTCACTTAGTCTGGCATCTTTTTTTTAACATTATACCATCATGCCATTCTCCTGTGAAATCCTTTAAAGAGGAAAAAAATCAATCTATGTATGTGATATACGAAACAAAATAAAAGCTACTTTATTGTCTTGTTTTTCTCATCTGTTTCACCTTGTTTTCTTGACTTTCTTGAGCATATATATATACTTTAATGTATTTTCTTGCTGCTATAGGACTAACTTCTCTTATGTCACTCAGAATACCAATCCATTGATCAAAATTTTTAAATTACTCCTTGTTAGTTACTCCCTTAACTCTAAACTACTCTTCCTTTATTTAAAAACCAAGTTGGCTTTTAAATATTGTTGAATAGATAAATGAATGACCCTGTTACTCCCTGTTCTAATCAGACCAGTATGCTGAGTCTCCCATGAACATGCCATGTGCTGTCCCTTCTCTCATGTTGATATACTTTTCAGAATAGGAAGGAGAGAACTCTCTGGTAGAACGAAGGAGCAACGTGGGATTTGACATGCATTCCATCCTCATCCTGTCTTGAAGTCTCTGTTCAGGTCCACTTCTCCGACAGGGAGCTTCCCAGGAAACTCAAACCTTACTGATCTTACTTCTCTTCTTGATTTCAATATGATTTCTTTATTCAGCCATACACTCTGCATTAGTTGTCATCAATCTGCATTAGTTGTCATCAAAATTAGTTGTCATCAATCTGCATTAGTTGTCATCAAAATTAGTTGTCATCAATTTACCAGAAACACATGAATATCAGTTTTGTCTTCCCAATTACACTATCAGTTATGTTTATATCTCTTTAATATGCTCATAACATAGAACTGAATATTGGTTGTGTGAGTGTTTATTTCTTGTTAACCAATGAGTTAACTTCCAAACAATTGACTTAGAAGTAGAGTTTGGTTAGGGAACCTGATTTCTGAGCTGAGGACTACCTATCTATGACTTACTTTGCATGAGAAGTAAATATAAATATTTGTTGAATAAACAAACAAATATAAATTCCTGAATATTTTGGTTGTTAATAGATGAGCTGCTAATTTTTTCCCCGCAAAATATGGTTCTGTATTTGATAAGCTAATGAGCACGAAAATGTAGAAATGTAGAAAACTGATAATTCTCTCTGTTATTGAATATGTGAAATTTTTCTCTTCCTGCATTTGTAGATTCATGGATTACAAGGCCCTGCACTCCAAGTGGCACACATTATGTAACTGTGGCTTTTTATCTTCCTCTCTTGACCCAGTGGAGTGGGTTTATCGTTTCTCTCATGCAAACTCAAGATTATTATTATTAGGGTTAGGCTTATATAATAAGCGTATAACATGCCAAGTGCTGTCCAGAGAATACTATGCTTTTCCCAATTGATTTTGAGATGGAACCTTTTGACCCAGGCTCTAAGATAAGCAATCTAAATCATGCCCTCAAATACGTTTAATGGTATAATATCAAATGAAGCCTTTTTAGAAATAGATCAAAAATAGAAAGATGCTACATTTTTCCCTTTGAATTCATGCCTTTCACTAAAGCCCTTGTCAATGCACATTTATTTACTTTCACTTTAAGCTGCTTGATTAATAATATATTTTTTCTATTAGCAATTAGCCAAGATGAAATGTGGAGTTAGGGAGTGTTTATACAAAACTTACACAGGTTGAGCATCTCCAGTATAAAAATCTGAAATCTGAAGTGCTCCTAAATCTGAAACTTTTTGAGTGCCAACATAATGCTAAAAGGAAATGCTCACTGGAGCATTTTTTAAAAATTTATTAAGAATATTCATGAGATACAAAGCTAATTTTCATCCCTCCTGCCCGTGATGTGAGGGCCAGATTCATACTGGGGGCATACCCATTACCAGAAATTACTTTTGTACCCCCTGTCCCCACCCAATTATTCCCCAACCTCCTTCCCCCACCTCCTTTCCCCCCCACAACACTTTGTAGCCCTAGGAATGTTCCCTCCCTCTGCTGGATCATGGCACTACCGTGGTCTTTCTTTCCTTCCTTCCTTTCTCTCTTAGTTCCCACATATTAGTGAGCACATGTGCTATTTATCCCTCTGTGCTTTGCTTATTTCACTCAACGTAAATTTCTCCAGGTTCATCCGTGTTGTTGCAAATGGGAGTATTTCATTCTTTTTTATGGCAGAGTAGTATTCCATAGTGTATATATACCACAGTTCCCTTATCCAATCATCCATCAATGGACATTTAGGTTGGTTCCATATCTTGGCCATTGTAAACAGAGCTGCAATGAACATGGGAGGGCAGGTATCCCTTTGACATGATGATTTCCATTCCTCTGGATATATACCCAGAAGAGGGATTGCTGGATCATAGGGAAGATCTATCTGTAGTTGTTTGAGAAACCTCCATACTGTTTTCCATAGTGGTTGTACTAATTTACAGTCCTACCAACAGTGCAGTAGTGTTCCTTTCTCTGCACACCCTCGCCAGCATTTGTTACTCACTGTCTTTTTTATTATAGCCAGTCTAACTGGAGTGAGGTGGTATCTCAATGTGATTTTAATTTGCATTTCCCTGATGACTAGTGATGTTGAGTATTTTTTCATGTATACCAAAACCTGTGGGATACTGCAAAAGTGGTACTAAGAGGCAAATTTATTGCAGTAAATGCTTATATCAAAAGAATGGAAAGACTTCAAATAAACGACCTAACAGTACACCTCAAAGAACTTGAAAAACAGCAACAATCCAATCCTAATGATAGTAGATGGAAAGAAATAATTAAGATCAGAGCAGAAGTAAATGAAACAGAGACCCCAAAACAATAGAAAAGATCAACAAAACCAAAAGTTGGTTTTTTGAGAAGATAAATAAAATGAATATTGGAGCATTTTGTATTTCACATTTTCAGATTATAGAGGCTAACCCGATATGTATTTTGCAAATATTTCAAAATCTGAAAAAATTTGAAATCCAAAGCATTTCAGAGGGAGTGTTAGCATGCTGTGGGTAACACTCATACATGAAGCTGTTCTGAGTGAAGCCCAAAGACGAAGCTGGAAAGGCTTAATTTAGCATTTTGAAGACCTTTGAGGGTCAAGGCTATCCAAGTGAAGATTGTCTTTTTATTGAATTATCCTCCATTCGTTTTCTCAGAATCTCTGAACTCTCTTGCCTTCAGTTCCTCAATATTGAAGCCCGCATTACTACTTGGCTCCTCAGCTCCCAACTACTCCAGCTTCTTGGGTCCCACTCTCTGTCCCATCAGTCATTCTAACTGTGTGACAACAGTCGGTCTCCTGCTTTCCACTCTTTCCTCAATATTAAGGTTAAATTTCAAGTTTTGTTCTCTACAAAATAATTCCTGTTTACACATTAACCCAGCTTCCTTTTGATGCCATTCCTGCAGAAATGGAATTTGGTCGCATTGCAATTAGCATGTTGTAAACTTCTAGGGGGAATCTGCACCATTTTGCATTCTGTACCTGTTGGACCCTGCATTTTAGTAGTCCGTGATTCATATAGAAACATAACTTAGGATTGATGATTTACCTATCCTCCTCCTCCACCCCTCCCCTAAAAAGAACCACTCCTATTTCTGCACAGGTGAAAATAAGAGCCTCAAGACACAAGCTGCTAGAAGGGGCAATACATCCACGAGCTACCTGAGGGACATCTGGGAAGGGAAGTGTCACCTCCTTTGAGGTTTATCAGCTGGTTATGTGTGTATTTCTAGCCCTAGCAGAGTATGACCTTCTCCTCCTCCTGGGCTGTCTCCCTACAGACTGTACAGCATAGTCACTATCCAGCCACAGGCAAGGGCGAAAGGTCAAAATCCCCTAGGCTGAGTTGCCACTCTCCTCTTCTTACCCTACGGCTGCTTCTGAAGATAATCTGCCACTCAGCAGCACTTAAAAAAAAATAGCATTGGAGAACTAAAGAATTCACTGTGGAATACTGAATATTTTAGATTATTATATCTAAATCTGGGGTGCTTCTATTCTTGGGAAATATTAAATGTTAGCTTAATTTGGCAATTCCACAAAGTGTTCCTGGTAAATCAGCAATGTCACTGTCTTTCCCTGGGTCATCCTGCAGGAGAAATCACGTTGCCCTCACAGCACCACAACATGATGATTTTGCTGGCTGGGGAGGAGAGAGGACGAGGGATGACGTAAGACTGACAGATGCAAAATGTAAAATGCGGTTGTATTCTTTTAGCCTCCCTGAAACACTGTGTGGTGAGAAAAGAACATTTGGTTTGAAGTAAAAAGTTGTTTACTTTCTTGCCGTATGACATGGTGCGAGTCGTGCAACCTCTCTTTTCCCCAGTCTCCTTACCTGTGAAATGGGAGTGATATTATACCTGCTCAAGTTCAATAGTAGCTAACATTTTAAAGAGTTTCTTATGTACCAGGCACTGTTATAATAGCTTAGTACGTTTTAACTCCTTTAACCCTCAAGTCTATAAAATAGGTATCATTATTGTACCCATTTTACAGATATGACAGTTGAGGCACAGAGGACAAGCAACCTGTAAGTGGCAGAACCAAGATTTAAACCCAACGCATCTGCCTCCAAAGCTATGAAGGTCCACTTTGTCTCTAACACATTTCACAGGATGGTCATTCAGGTCAAATTACTTCTTTAGCTCTGATGTAAAATATTAATATGAGGTGTTGTAATAGTGAGGCAGCTGATGATACAAATATATACGATGCCTATCAGTCTCTCCCTGGCTAGTCTAGTTGTGTTTGGGGGGTTTCGATTCAATCCATGTTCTATTTAAATCCATGGAATAGTGAGCCATGTGGTAATAGGATTATAGACTTCCTGAAATGTAAAGCTGAAAGAGCAAAAGCCATCTGCACATTGGAGATCAGGATTAAACCTTTTCTTGCACTCAGATTGCATCTTCTTTGTATCAGCCAGAGGCTGCTTGAGAGGCAGCTGGAGCAGTTATTAAGAACGGGGGTTTGAACTTTGGCTGTGTTCCTTATTATCTCTGTGACAGTAGGTATGTCACTTGATCTCTGTGCTTTGGTTACCTCATTCATAAAATGTGGGTAATAGTGTTACTTTCCTTACAGGATTGTGATGAGGGTGAAGAGTTAGTGTGTGACCAACACCCGGAAGCGTATCTGGCACAGGGCAAGCTCTTTCTATAGATGTTAGCTATTACTAATCAAGCTTTTCCAGAGCAAACTTTCTTTTCAAAATCAGTAGATAATGCATCTAAAACAGACAGACAGAGAAGGATGTTTCCCTAATTATATGTACGTTGAGGGAGGCATGGGAGACAGAGTGAGAGAGAAAATGTGAGAGAGAATATGTACTGTATATGAATTAGGTAAAAGTTCTTTGAAGATGGTGGGGATAGTGACTTGGTAGGGGAAAAAACTGAAAACACATTGTGGGGAAGACAGAAAACTCCCACTGGGAGATCCTAAAAGGAATCCCGGAAGGCACATGGGCATGGCCCCGGCATTTCTCAGGGCTGTCTAGTCCACACTCAGATGCAGGTGGGAGCTGATTTGGAAGGTGGGTGTCTCCCACAGGCTGGAGACTGGAGAACATGATTCTAACTTATTCTCTCAGAGCTGCGGAGGCTCAATGCCATTGCATTTTGCTTCATGTCAGCCAACATTGCTCAGAACAGATGTTCATGGTCCTCCAAAATAAGCTTATTTTTCATGGCAGGCACAATGTGAGCTAAGCATATTTCCAAATACAGCAGAATGGCTTCTGTGTGCAGCTGTAACTTATATTTCTTAGCATATCTGCAAATGTCAGAGGTACTCGAAAGACTTTTTTTTTTTTTTAGCATTCTATTGTTAGTAGCTTGGGTTCAAGGCTAAGTCTCCATGTATTTGGGGCGATGAGGATGAAAATTAGCTTAAAACAGTGAATAAGTGAAAATGTCTTAGAAATTTTTAGCTTTAATTATTTCCAGTACAAAAAGAGACATAAACTCTCATCCAAGAAACTTTAGACTATATAAATCTTGTTGGACATACTTTAGTAAAAGTATTATGATTTTGAGCTTTGCAAATTGATGTCTGAGAAAGCTATCACATTTTAAATAGAATCTTATGTATACCATCAGTTTGCTTAATAAGTTTAAACTTTTGTTATAAGCCTTAATGATTATTACAGATTCTGAATAGTGAGATTTAAATTAATATAATTTTATGTTTGCAACTGTTTAGTGCTTCTGAGTAGCACATAGTTTAAAATAAATGAATAATGCATTCTATGAAGTTAGTTTTCTTAAATGCGGAGCTTTTTCTTAGGGTTCTGTGTTCAATTTGGGCAAAGGCCTAGAGGCAGTGGGGCAAAAAACATTTTGGAGTCAGATCAACTAGCTTTAGGGTGCTGACTGCAGCTTTCTAGCCTTGCTATCTCAGGTAACTCAGGGAACCTTCCGAGGCTTTTTCTCATCTGTAAGATGCAGCTTTGAGGGTGAAATGAGATAGCGCCCGTAAGATAGCTAGCATACTTCTGATACCTGTTAGATACTCAAAATATGGTGATTATTATTTTAATTCTGGTGGTTTTTAGAATCTGCCTACAAATTCTTTGATACATCTCCTTTCAGAGGGGGACTCTGCTTCTCTTTCCTTTGGATGTGGGCTGGGCAGGGACTTGTGTCTAATGAATACAATGTGGTGAAGTGATAGTGTATGACTTCCAAGAGACTGTGTCATGAAGAGAATACAATGTTTGCTGCCAGCCGCCATGTTGTGAGGATGCTCAAGCAGTCTATGGAGAGGCCCACTTGGAGGAGTCCAGCTTAGGGGTTGAACCAAGGCCTCCCACCAGTATCCAGCACCACCTAGCTGGCTGTGTGAGTAAGCCACCTTGGAAGAGAATTTTCCAACCTCCGTCAAGCCTTCAGGTGATTGCATCTTGTCTGCAGCCTCAGGAGGGACCCTGTGTCACAACATCCAACTAAACTGCTCCTGATTCCTAACTGTGAGATAATACATGCTTACTGTCTTAAGCCACTACATTTTGGGGGTAATTTATATATCAATAGACAATACAGTAAAGAGAGCAGTAAAACTTACCCCAGAGAGGGATGAAAAAATTGAATTAGTTAGCAGTCCCTGCCTGTGTCCAGGCAGTTACAATTGAAACTAAAAATTAAGAGCATCATTAATTTTTTAATGTATTTATTCATTTTGCAAATTTATAGAGTACTGCCTGGGCCCTGGGCACCATGTGAGCTGCTGAAACCAGGATCTGTTACTGGACAGAGACAAAGGCTCCTGATGCCTTTATTCCCCAGATCTAACCAAAGCCTAGTGCTACCTCCAAGGATCTTCTGTTCACCATCTTTATCTTACTGCCACCACCCCTGGGCATGCCACTGTAGTCCCCTCCCAGGACTAATGACAGAATGGTTTTTCTTAGCTAGGCTTCCTGCTTACATTTTGTCCTACTACAAAACACATATGTAATTATTAATTATAAATAGCCAGACTGAACTATATAAGCCAAATCAAATTATTTCCTGCTTAAAACATTACGGTGTCTCTTCATCTATTTAGGAAACAATAGGACCTTTCCTGGCTCATGAGGCCCTCCCTGATCCAAACCCCACTTGCCTACTTCTTTGAATTATTATCTTCCATCACTCTATCCTTGGCTGGTTTTGCTTCAGCCACATTAACATTCATTCTGTTCCTCAGACTCGTTGGGGGATATTGTTACAGTAAGCGCACCGATGAGTCACCTGTCCCTGTATCCATGCCCTTGTGTGCCCCCCCCCAAATTGACTCTGCCCTTGACCATGTGCCTTGCTTTGACCTCTGCGACAAGAGCAAACATGATGTAAGAGGAGGCTTGATAAACACTGCACATTCGGGATTTCTCTCTCCAGCTGCTTGTAGAAAAAGTCTGAACTGCCCTGTATTTGATGGGTGACACATGGCTCAGGTTCCTTCATCATCTCTGCCAACCTCCAGACATAGTGTGAGCCCATCACGGGATGAGCTGCTGTAGCTAAGCCCGGCCCACACTGCTGACCCACAGAATTGTGACAAATACACGATTGCTGTTTTAGGTCACTAAGTGTTGAGGTGGTTTGTCACTGGCAGTGGACAACTGATATGCACACTGAGCTCATTCCTATTCCTGAGTGCAAGGACTGTTTCCTCTGCCTGGTTTGTTCTCTTTTCATATCCTCTCAGGGAGGGCTCCTTTTGGTCATTTAGATCCTAGTTTAAATGTCACCACTCTGAAAGTACCACTCGGCTCAAAGTAGGGTGGTACCCACTCTCTGTCGTATCACCACATTGTCCTCATACTATGTTTATCATTGTCTGGAGTTTTCTGGTTTTCCACATTTTATCAAATCTGAGAAACTATTGATTGTAACCCACACTCCAACTTCAGAATTTTTACAGTATAAAAAATGTAAAAAAAAAAAAAAGACTGCTTTGAATTGATTTATTTAGTACAATATTTGACTATTTATTCCTTTTTGTCTTTCCATGGGAAACATATGCCCTGGGAGAGTAGGAACCTTCTGCTTGGTCTTGCTTCCACCAATTGCTTCCCATGTTGGAAAAAAGTAAACTTTCTAAAATACTAATCTAATCATGCCACTCTTCTCCTTAAAGTGATTAATTGGCTTCTCACTGCTCCTAGGGAAACATTCAAAGTACTTCAAGACTCACAGGCCCTTTGAGCCTGGGCTCTTGCTGAGTTATCATCCATCCAGAATCAGACCACCCTCTATGTGACTTATTTTTCCAGCAGCATACACCTTCTTTGTGGTGACCATATCATCTTGCCTCATGGTCACCACCATGGTGACACTCTCCCAGATGCCCTTCACCTAGCAAACTTGTACTAATCATCCATCCCCAATTGTCACATTCTCAGCTAAGCCTTGTCTGCCCCTCCCAACTGATTTAACATCACTTTTAATGAAAGTCTACACCAATAACTACTGCAATTATAAAATATTTGTATGATCGTTGACTTGTTTATTTAACACATACTTATTTTGTGTTGAACACCTACTATATGCCAGATACAGTTTTGGGTGCTGAGGTAACATCCGTACAACCAAAAAAAATTCTTGCCAAATGGAGCTTATGTCAATGAAGGTAGACAGACAATAAATAAGATAAATATAAAAATATGAGGACATCACATGATAATGAGTGCTATGCAGAGAATTAAGGCAGAAAAGGGGAAATCAGAAATCCTAGTGGCTGGGGAGGACTGTAATTTTATGTAGAATGCTCAGGAAAAGATGACATTTGGGTAAAAATTGAAGGCGTTGAGGGAGTAGGATTAGCAGATGTCTGGGGAAGGGTATTTTAGGAGGTAAGAACAGCAAGTCCAAAGTCCTGAGGCAGGATCCGGTCACTGTGGTGGATTTTAAGAACATCCTTTAGGAAACCACTGTGGCTGGAGTACAGTTAGCACAGGAGAGCACCGAGAGACGAAGTGAGAGAGTTGATGAGGGGGATTGTGTAGAGCCTCGTGGGCCACTGTGAGGACATTGGCTCTTATTCTGAGTAAGTCCTTTGAATAGGAGAGTGACAATGATCTGAGCCAAGTTTTACAAGGACTCCTTTGTCTAATATGCTAAGAATTGACTTTTGAGGAAGGAGAGCAGAATCTAGGTCACTGAGGAGAAGCTTAATAATTTAAGCAAGAGATGACCATGGCTTGTGAGGTATGCTGGTCAGTGGTCAGAGTCTGGATGCAATTTGGAGGCAGAGCCAAGAGGATTCCTGTGGGATTTAGTATGATGGTGTAAAGTCAAGAAGGACGTCAAGAGTTTGGCTTAAGCAACTGGAAGGATGAAATTGTCATTAACCAAGATGGGGAAGGCGGATGTAGACAAGACTTTAGTGGAATAAGGGGAGTTTAGTTTTGGATGTGTTAAGTTTATAATACCTTCTAAATATCCAAAGTGTAGCTATCAGAGTTGCATCTATAGATCTAGAGGTCAAAGACGGTGTCTGAGCAGGGGATATAAATTTAAGAGTAATCGACATCTGGAAGATATTTAAAGGCTTGCACACAGAAGAGATTACCATGAAGACAGTATAGATTACAGAAGAGGTCAAAGATGGGACTCTGGGCAGTCCACTCGACAGTGGTCAGGGGAATGAGGCGACTGGGGAGATCAGCCAGGAGGATGTGAGATCCCATCAGTAAAGGAGGAAGGAATAAGCAGCTCTGTCTGATTGTTGCAAGGAAATCAGATTGGTTGAGCATTGGCTATTGACAGCACTGACAAGGGTGGTCTTGTGGTCACAGTGAGGATTTCATGTCTTTATCTCTCACTACACAGAATTAACTGTAGTTTCTGTTATTTCCACTGCTGTATTTCCAGTATCTAGCACAATTCCTGGAGCATACTAGAAATTAAATTAATAGTTATTGAACAAGTGGTTGAAAACTGATCATTAAGTAGTTTATAATGGTCCTCAAATGAATTTATCAGGGAAATTACAAAGTAATTCCCTTATGATTTAGAAATTTGACTGCTTTTTCAATGGGTTGGAGTCACCAAAAGATGAGGAAATGAGAGCATTTTGACCTCAATAAATGTTAGCTTTTATCATAAGCACTATGAGTCCACATTAATTTACATTTTAAAAGAGAAAACTTTGGTGTTGTGAGAAGCTTGTCTTACTTTATGAGTTCCTAATGTAAGGATCCATGTACAGAGGGCATGCTTCTATGCCTGGCTGGGAAGGAGAGAGCTCTGCCCACTGGTCAAGGAGAAAAAAGCCTCAAGTTGGCTTCAGAGTGGCCTCAGAACAGTGGGGTAAACTGTTGCTTGATGACTGATGTCATGCATTTTGGAAATGGTCTCCAGAACCCTTGAAATAGTTCCCTTACCTATTGGTGTTAGGAATTCCTTTAATAGGCTCCAAATAGGTTCCAAACTTTTCATTCCATAATTTTTATGATACACTAGTTCAAGATGTAGAGAAAAGGCAGTTTCTTTCTTTCTTTCAATGCATGAGCCTTTACAGGAAGACGTAGTCTCACAGAGTATGATTAAAGCACAAACAAGTTGGTCTATGATTCCTACCAAAGTGTCAACTTCTCAACCCTCTATCAGATTCTATTTACATAGATGAAGGAAAGAGACAGGTGGAGTCATCCTGAAGGGTTCATGTGGAAACTAGCTCTTGGACAGCCAGAGGAGGGACAGTTCTGTTGTCAGTGGGACTTGGCAGCAGCAGCAAGTTGGGACCTGGTATGTGTCCTGTGGCCTTAGGCTGGTGAGATACATCCATGGAGCCAGCTGGACATGCTTATGGTCGACTTACCTCTGGGAAGAGTGGCCAGGCTCTCAGGAATCAAACTGGCCAATATCATCTGCGGGGACCACACAGGTAGTTGTAGAACTATTTTTTTTTTACATCCATAGGGTCTAGGCATTGAGACTGAAGCTGCTTGTGTGAACATAACCCAACAATCCTTTTAAAAACACATAAGTACAAGTCAATTACACACATCCATTTAAAACATGGCATTAGCGCGTATACTGCCGTATTCTAAGCAAGATGCCTCAACCAGCTTTACATCTAAGGCCCGTAGGCATCACTTTGGAGTCTGATGACCAAAGAACCTGACTACAAAGCAAAAAGAGATTATCCAAGCTAAATCTCACCAAGACACCTGGGAAGAGGAACAATGAACTGAGTTCCTGTCAACATGTACATGACGGATATCTAATACTTTCCTGAAAGCAGGTTTTGTTAAAAGTGGGAGAGAGCAGGAGGGTCCTGAGTGTTTGAATGTGAAACGGAGATGGGGGGGGAAACAGAGGATGCAGAGCACAACTCTGTCATTTTCTAAACCTTATTCAAAACCAGTTTCATTTGGCTGTTTCTCTTCTCAATGCAAACGGGATCTTGGCCCATAATGTTCTTGTCGAGATTTCTTATTACCAAGGCTGCTGATTTCATTGCTTTTTCTCCCAGATAAAATGTATGAAGTTAGTATGAAGCTGTTTGACAGTTCATTCATTTATTATTTATCCAACATTTATATTTACATTTATCCAACAAATAATTATTATTGCCCTGCAATAAGTAGAGATGCATAAGAGAGAGTTTTGTCCTGTAAATCAAACCTGGCTTCCAAACCTGGCTGTGGATTTAAAAGGCAATGCATACTGGGGTTTTTTTATTTTATTTTTTTTCTTTTCTCTGACTGGTAAGGGGATCACAACCCTCAGCATGGTGTGGTCCACACCACGCTCAGCCAGTGAGTGCACCGGCCATCCCTATATAGGATCCGAACCTGCGGCCTTGGTGCTACCAGTGCCGCACTCTCCCGAGTGAGCCACGGGGCCAGCCCAGCAATGCATACTGTTAATAATAATTCAAAGACTATAATGTGTATATAATTAAAAGATATGAACACCTGCAAGTTAACATTTTGGTAATCAACCCTCCAAAATCATTGCTAATTTGCTTGCTTTCTCTATTTTTCTTCTGTTGATTATTGTTGAGATAGTTTTAAAAGACATTTCTGATAGGAAGATAAAAACTTTCTCATTATAAATGTGAAAATTTTATATAAGATCATGATAAATAAGTTAAAAATCCTAAAGCCTTGAGAAAAGTTGGATTTTGTTCAATTCTTAATTTAACCAAGTGGCAGATGTTTAGATTTAAAATTGTTTTTTCTATATTAAACAACACTGTTTAACATCTTCGTGCACACATTTTTTAGATGTTGAATTGTTAAACTACCGTATGGGAAGGCTACACCCGCCAATATTGCACAAATGCCAACTTGGAAGGAAAGTATGTTACATAAAGCACAGTGTTTTGTGGTTCAGGTAAAGTTGATTATTATTGTTTTTTTCCCTGTGGATTTCTGTAGCTACACTATGCAGAAATTTGGGGGGTGGTTAGCTAGAGAAATATTCGCTCTAGTAAAGTCTGTTGCTACTTCAACAACTTCATCTGAGTAGATAATAGAAAAAAATAACATGCCTAATTCTGGGTATGGACCCATGCTTAGTTTTGAGGCCAAAACTCTGAAAGTGGAAAACCTGCAAATAGCAGCTAACAATGTGGGCGAAGTTTCATTCCCTGTGTGGTGGGCACCGCTTTATCACATACTTTATTTTGCTAATAAAAATAACATCGTCAAACAAAAATACCAGCTAAGATAGTGTTGGGTTATATATTTAGCAGTAATTCTCTTATTTTACATTCACAAGTACTTTAATAGGAAGTACCAAGGTAACAGAGAAGTAATTTGAAGTCTCCAGTGAAACCAGGATTTGATCTGCAAGATTTGACTCCAGAGCCATGCTCTTGACATCAGCTGCCTGGTCATTAATACTCTATTGATATGACAATGAAATTCAACTTTTAAGGATATATTAAACAAAATCAATTTTATTTGAGTAAGATTCTTAATCGTAGATACCTATATAATAATTTTCTAAATTTAAAGTGCATATTGATTATTTATTCAAAAACCTTAATGAGTACCTCGTATTTGCCAGGCACTGTGCCAGGCTCTGGGATACACCATGGTGACCAAGATAGATGTGGACCTTGCCTTCATAAAGATGTCACACTGTGGAGGAGACAGGCAGGAAAACGGGTTGTTGCAGAACTGTGTGTGGAGCCTGAAAGTGTGCTGTGGGGAATGAAAGAGGGGGCCCAGACTTTGTAACCTAGGTCCAAGGTTTATCTTTAAAGCAGACTAAAGCTAAGTAAAAGTGGTTTATTTTCACATATACAGCCTAAAGACAAAATAAAGTCTTGTCTAGGAATCAATGTTGGAAATATTAGACAACTGTAACATTCAAGGTTGATGAATAGTTCATTTCTTATTTTCTAACTGGCCTTATAGTATGACCAGAATTTCAGATAAAGCTGAGAAAAATATGTAGGTTTTGGAAACTGGGCAGTTTTCTTTAGTGTTTCTAATAATTTATGGGTCTCATGGGAAAGTTGTTTAGCTCTGGTTTCTGGGATGTGCTAGAACTTTATAGAAATCGACAGGCAGCTTTCAGAAAGAGAGAAGTTTCCAAAATTTATATTTCAATCTTGTTCCTGAAGTCTCTTGATACCAGATCTCCCAGCCACTAAACCAGATACATTTAGGTGAACTTCACTGTGAAAACTGGGTGTGTCCCACGGTGAGGGGCATGTCCATCACTGCCTCCTAAGAGAACACTAACAGAGTAGCCTTGTCACTTGGGCACTGGTGATCATCTTGGGAAAGGGACTAACTCTGTCTTTGCTCACTATGCATCTTCAGTGTGCACAATGCCTGACACACAAAGTGGGTGCTTAATGATTGTTTGTTAAATGAGAGAAGTGTATCTCTGGGAAAACTTTAAAATATACAAAGAAGAGCTAGCGGATTGATCTTAGGTTGCCTGCTAAAGCAGCTCCATTTACTATGTTGCAAATCTCCTCTGTCTACTTCTCCTGTAAGTGTATAGTATCTGAAGGAGGGGCTGCCTTTGATGAACAAAATATGTTGAAACAGGTGACATTTCCACAATCTATTTAACTTTCCAGTATCAAGTCACACCTTTCAGTGAGAGGTATCACCATTTTTCTAGTATCCTGGAGATGCATTTGGAACACATGATTTGAGGAAATGGGTTTGTTTTCAAAATATAAAGTGTATTTCTAAGTGTTATGTCAAGGAATATAATAGAGGAAGGACAGTATGTTCTAATAATCTTTATAATTTGTCCACCTTCTATCAATTTTTTTTTTTATAACCAAAAAGAACAGTTTCTGAAAGACAGATTGTGGGCTCTTTTGCTTTGAGCTGCTGACCTCAGAGGAAAACATGCTGCATGTGCTGATAGCACTTCAGCAGTATGGGTGATATTACCAGGGAAACTGTATGATATTCACTATCTAATTCTTTTCACTTCTTTCAATAAAGATGCTGAAAGAACTGATTTTAATCTGAGACTATCTCTTTTAAAGATATCTCAAGAGACGTAGTGCTACTGGAGAAGCTAAAAGATATGAAAGTTATTTGTTAACAAGCAAGGGAAGCTTTAAAACAATGTGGAATAGGAAATGTATACCTGGTGACCTGTCCCCTACCTGGAAAGATAGTAAAAGAGATGATAGGGATGGCAACTGTCACTGGGTACTGATGTTAGACTTACTTTCTAATGGAAAGACAACAAAGGCCAAGCTCAGTGGGTATTCAGTGATCAGACAAAACCATCCAGAAGCATAAGGGTCTTACCTGAACATTACTTCAAAGAAGTGTTCTACCACTGGGAAACACTTAACAATATATAGAGAAAGGAAGCTCAAACTGATGTTTAGATTATCTACCTAAAATGATCTCAGAAGAAGTATAGCTGGAAAACTATTCTGCACATTATTATTTGTTTTTAGAAATATAGAATTAGTTTTATAGTGTACCTTTCACCTAAATGTTTAGACTGCATCTGTAAAACAATAAATTCTTTTATCCAACCACCCTAAATTGAGTTGCCTGAAAAATTTGCGATGCTAGTGTATATGTAATCATGTCCATTTTGTGTGTATGAATATGTGCATAATTAAAAAAAAAACTTCAGTTCACTCGAAGTAAATATTATAAAACAGGAAGGGTGGTATTTTGCAAATAGCATATATGTATGTATGTATGTATGCATGTTATGAAATCAGTAAGTTATTAAACGAGATATGTGAAATGTGTTTTGTTCAGTATAATAGATGAAATTGTGGGAAAATAGAACAAGTAAAGTTCATATGCCATTTGATTTGAATATTTGAGATTTGTGTAATATGAGTGATTTTTAAAATTTGTTTTATACTAGTATTTAGAACAGTACAAATGATTCTTCTCACCATATTATTTTTAGAAGGAGAAGACAATATATATGATATAAAATGTATGTTCTGAAATCATGTATTCTCCAAATGATCTAATAATGATACATGGAAATAATTGATGAATAATGTGTCTGAGAACCTTTTATGATTTGGGGAATATAAGATAGGGTGAAGTACATTAGCCACAAAGGCAAAAATCCCAGGAAACGTCATTGTCCATTAACCTTGCCTTTTGCTTTGTTATTAATGGATAGGATAAGGGGCTCCCCAGGACAGTGGGAATGATTCCATGAGATAATCAGATGATTGAAAAATGTAAAGGAATGTTTTCAGTGACTGTTAAGGTTTATATATATATATATAAAAGTACACTTCATTCTTTCAATTACAGTTATACTTTCCCACATAAATCAGGTTCCATTTATTAAATACAGATATTTTAAATTAATGTACAAGATTTGTTAGCAATTGTGATTCAATCTGACTGTATCTGTGCACATAAATATGATGCTGTATGATTATTTCTATTTTAAGGTCTAGTTATATTTTTCAATGTGCTTTTGGAGTTTCTTCCTAGTACTTTGTATTATGGTGCATAAGTTCATAGAAAGTTCAAGATGATTAAGAACTTTTGTTTAAGAGGACAAAAATCACAATAGTTCCTTTATTGAAGAGTGTAAATTTTTAACTCAGTTTAATATGTTTACATAAGAAAAAGCAATTGAAAAATGTTTCACATCAATATATTTAATTCACTAATTACTTTTATGTCATAACATAGATGCATATATTAAATCTGTATATTTGTATATGCATTCCTCTCCATTACCCTTTCAAAACTGTTTGATTGTTTATCTTTTATAATGACAGTTGAGAAATCCTACATTAATTTGAATCTCTTTCTCATTTAGGTAATGACTTTTGCTTCTAGAAAATCGGATTCTTCTCTTTATGAAATTTCGATAAGCAGACATCTATATGTGTATTTGCTTTTAATATTTTTGTCCAGCAACGGGTGAGCACCGCTCTCTTAAGGACTTAAGTTCATCTTCAGCTCAAGAAAGTTTTTTCTTGTTTCTTGGATTGATTTTCTGTAATTTAATGCAGCCTCTCCTTCTAGTACTTGGTGGGCATGACTGTCCTAATAACTCAAGTCCAGCTTCAGGTCAAGGAATTTTCGTTTTCTTTTTTTTATTATTTCTTCTCTACCACTTACTCCGTTCTCGTCTCCTGATGCTTCTAATAGGTAAATATTGTGACTTCTGGATCCATCTTTCTTGTATCTTAAGCTCTCTTCCATACTATCTTGGGGGTTTCTTGTTTTTGTTTTTAAGCTGTAGGGAATCGCTCAAGATGGGATTCCAAATCAACAATTCAGTTTTCTAGAGCATCTGTTATGCAATTACATCCATTTATTAACTTTTAAGTTACAGTAAGCGTACTTTTAAATTCCAAGAGGATTTTCTGATTCTACATTTGTTTGCATAGTAGCCTGTTCTTCTTTGATGGATGTGACAAGCAGCTGGATTCTAGATGTATCTGAAGACAATGAAATTTGGTGATACGTTGCACTGCATGTGGGGCATGGACGAAAGAGGAGTCAAAGCTGAGTCCCAGATTGTAGGGCTGAGTACCTGAAAGGAAGAGTATCCATTACTGAGATAAGGAATACTAAGGTGTAACAGGTTTATCAGGAGAGGTTAGGATTCAGTTTTGTACCCGTTATATTTGAAATACCTGTTAGACATCCAAATAAAGATGTCACCAAAGCATTTGGATATACACATGGGCAGTTTGTGGGAGACATGCAGGATAGAGTTATGAGTTTGTGAGCCACAGGTTTTTCTGAGCCTGCTGATAGGTGTGCTTCTGTTTAGGGTGTGTGGAGGGAGGTGCGTTGCCAGTTCATGGACCTCCTCAGGTGAGGAAGTAGGTGTCCCTACAAATGGAACACATTCGGAGATTTCTCTGCCATCATTAGCAGTCATTGCCCATTTGAAGGCCGGGGTGTAAAAAGCCTAACGTTAGATGGAGAACTGCCTTGTGTGTTTCTAGCCTTAAAGTTCATGCTAGGAGTCCACTGTGACAGGTCTCTCATTTCACCGAGAGGAGTGGTTTTGCCAGTAGAAACGTGGTAAATGCTACAGCTGCAGCCTGTGTGCACAGAACACAGGTGAGGACAACCCCCAAGGTTTTCAATGGGCTTGCAGAACGCTCTGCAGCATGCTCACAGTGGCAGGTTTCGCTGGAGTTTAGTTAAGGAAATGAATGAATTTAACTTGTCTAGAGGGTCCCTTTTTAACCTGAATTGGGTCTTAGGCCACTCATCTATAATTATATGTTCTGGCAATATGATCATTTTGTTTTTTATTTTACAGAAATTATACAGTTTCTCGATCACCAGTATTATGATACTCCATCTATTTTTTCCAGTTCTGTAGTGGATGTGTGTGTGTGTGTGTGTGTGTGTGTGTGTGTGTGTGTGTGTGTGTGTGTGTGTGTGTGTGTGTGTGTGTGCGCGCGCGTGCTGAATGTTACATTTACATCCACTAATGATGAGATTTGGAGAAAGTGGAAAGGTGAATGTGGACTTACCTTGAAGTAGAAGTCATTTAAAAAGTTTCATTGTGTTTCAAGGAAAGTTGTTTTCTTTGAAGGCACATGAGATTACAAAATTACCAATCACAAAAGAATCCGAGTAAATATTTAAAATGTAAAACATATTTTACTTTTGGTACTAGATATTACAATGTTAAAAAAATCAAGAAGCTTAATGTCTCTGTAGTCATTATAGCTGTAAGTGTGTCAATAGCTTGCTTCAAAATAATATCAAAGAAAGAGTTAACCTTATTAGAAGTAGCTGGAACAGCAAGAGAGAGAGGCATGGCAACAATTGTATTGGAAGATTAAACTTGAGAGATACTGTTCTTATAGGGATGTAATTTGATGGAACTATTTGGTAAATTTTTCATTTGCAATATAATGTTTCCTGTTACAACAATTTACTAATATGGCTTACATTTTGGGTCTATAACCAATTTTGCTGCTCATGATGTAATGTGAAAAAGCAGTCAAATTACCTAATTTAGAGAAACAATGCATTTGACCAGAGGCACATTCTGTGATTGATCATATTATTTGTGATGTGACAGATGCTATGAAGTTGAGTGGGAAGGGGACTTACAATTTTGTGCATACCAAACAGGAAAAAAAGGGTGACATAGGAAATCCCTAGCCACTGTGCTTTGATGCCAAATCATAGTACTCAACTTATATTTGAAGTAATTTCCATAAATGACAATCTCATTCGTTCAGAATAAAATGCCGCACTTCAGTTATTCTAGGGAATAAAGCTGAGTTACTATCCAAGAGTTTTTGAAAGAGGTTACTGATCAGATAAAATGCAAGATACAATTTATATGTATTTAGTATAGAGAATTTCACACAAATGGATTGTACTCTTAGTATTTCTGTGCCTGAACCACACTGTTAGTCCTAAAATGAAAACTCCAATGCTGTTTTCAGGTTTGACCGGGCATTTGTTCCATAACTAGCAAGATCTTTTGGCACTTCAGTAATTGAGTTCCCTTGGGAAGAATTCAAATCTAGGTCTCTCCCAACGTTTTGTCTATTATAAAGTAGTTTTAGTGAGTTATAGGGAGGGATTCTGTGCTGGTTATTTTCTATTTCATTCCTTGCCCCCTCCCTCAACCTGCTCTTCTTTCTTGCTATGTACCAGGCTGGCTGACCCCTGGGTCACACTACCTGAGTGTCTTTGACACTGGCAAGGAGTGAGGTGTGGCCAGTGGAAGGCACTAGCCAGGCACCAGAGGCAGAAGGAGAGAGGTAGGGGCATTCGTCGTCCCATCCCTGTCCTGCATCTTGTATTTAGATGTAGCTATGTCCCTCCATGACTGCAGCCTGGCAGGTCTTCCTCCAGAGTTCCAGCTCTCAGAGTGGTCACCTTAGCCTCTTCTGCTCTAGAGGTGGTAATATGTCCTCGACTGAAAATTTCTGGGTGACTCAATTTCCTTCATTGATACCCTTAGTGCTGCTCATGCTTCTGAAAGTTTCCTTTCATTGAAGTCTCTCCAACTGAGTCATTGGAGTGGAACTCTTTTCCTGCTGTGACCCTGACTGATTTAGGCACGATGATGCTGATACTGTATGATAGACCAAATAACATTTTGTACTTCACAAGTGCTTACCTTACTATCGAGGATGGAGGCACTAGAGAGATCTGAACCTATTCTGCGATGACTTCTGCACTACTTAATAACACGTCCTTAGTTATTGTGACAATTATAGGGAATGGCTAGGTATCCCCATATTTTGAGAGTAAGTTGGATAAGAGATTCCAGAAATGATTATTCCATGTACAGGTAGTAGCCTCCAGAAAAAAGGAATGTTGTGCGTCCTGTTGACATAACCATGTCATAGCAGGGGCTGTCATCCCTAGCCTGATTAAACATTCCGGTAGTCAACCCAGACTCCATTAGAGTAATGCTCAGTTGGCTACTTCGACTTCTGGATCTCTTCCAAGGAAAATTATAATGCATAGTCTAAGTAAATTGAGAATCACCGTGAAAGAAGGGTTCTTCACCAGAGGTGAAATTATGAGGAGATAGCAGAGTGAAATGAAGATCCTGATTGTCAGTGGAAACACATCTTTGAGGTTAAATATAACCCCCGTTTGTGCAGAAGACCTAAAAACTGGTAGCTACATCATAGATATTAGGTTCAAGGATGTTTGTTGAGATTCCTGGGTTCCATGTTCCTAGCGTCTAGGCTAGCTTACTCTACATCTGCCTTCACAGATAAGTTCCTAGTCCTGGCTTTCTCTCCCTTCTGCATATCAGAGCTGGCTCCTATAGTCTTCATTCTCTGGGCCCCCTGTCTGGCTATATTCTCTTAGATTTGGCCATTGGAGACACTGGCCGGAAATCAAATATCAGAGGGGAGAGATATATGTGTATATAGACAGAGAGAAAGAGAGAGAGGGGGAGAGACATCTGGGACAGTTTTCCTCCACTCCCTCTCTTGTCTCAGGCAGTGTCTGTGTCCCTCAGTGACGACAGCTCCTGCTGGGTGACCCTGCCCTCCACTCTGATGCTCTCACAGGGCTCTGATAGCACATTTTCATCTCCCTGCTCCTCCAGCCCTACTGGTGTTAACAGTTTCTCACTGTTACAAGACAGGGTGTCTCGACATCTCTTGCTAGTTACCTTAACAAATTCCACAACTCGCTATGTAACTCCCTCATTAAAGCACTTTTATTTGAAACATCTGTGTTGGATTTGTTTTTGTTCCTCTATATTCTTTCTTAAATTTTTATTCTTTCAGTAACGTTAGCTCTGAAGTAATATGCAATTGGTTTTATTGCTACAATTTTAGTCAGAGCAATGCTTATATTGTTTTTGGAATCACGTGAAATAATGCCATTATAGTAGAAGCAAGGATTATTATTATTATTATTATTATTATTATTATTATTATTATTATTATTATTATTATATAGAAGCATTTACACACGAGTAATTGGAGACAGTAAAGCTGAGAACAAACCCAAGGCAACCCTCTCAGTAGCCAAGAACATGCATAACAGTGGTTTCTTGGTTGAAAAGTTCTTTGTAAACGTCCAGAGGGTGGAGAAGCCTACCTTGCAGACAGCTGCGTTACATGTAGAGTTTTATAGGCTGAGTCAAAATTAGCTCTTTTCCTGGTTTATCAAAAGGCAAACCATGTGACCTTTTGGGTTTGTGCTTTCTTATTTGCATAGCAATCCTTTCCTTCAGTCTAAAATTTCCCTTTAGTGTTCTCTTTTTAACATAACAATTTTTTTTTTAAAAACTACATTGTTATTACTGAATAGAGTTACACAAGAATTTAACATAAATATGTATATGATTGTTAATAAACATGTTAAAATTTTCATGTTTTATTTTTAAAAACAAATGTAAAAAATTTGCAGGAGAGAGAGAAACAGAATTGGAAAAATATGGGCAGAGTGCCGTGAAGGACTGATTAAGACAGAAAAAGAACTCAAAAAACATAGGATGTGAGTCTCTAGCCAGGAAAGAAAGAGGATAAAGAGAAAGGAAAATGATTAGGTTTTAGGGTAAGACAATTAACTTACTCTCTTTTCTCAATAAAATCAGTTTAGTGGTGTTGGACCATGGATTTAACAAAGCTGATTTAATGGCTTGAAAAGAAAGAATGGGTCATGGATTCTTGGGAGGTGGCAATGATAGCTGTTAGCAGATCAAACATTTGGGAGATGAATTGATTGCAGCAGAGAGGGCAATTCCACAGCCATGTGGGGCATTTGACGAGGCCATTTTGGATGACCGGTTTTCAGATAACTGCTTGGAAATGACCCTATCAAAGAGTAAAGTCATGTTTTAAAGTTATATCCCTGCCTCTTACTCTGTCCCCACCCAACCAAGGCTATGTGGCCCTTTTATTCACTTTTGTATTGTTTAAGTTTTTTATAGGCAGCTATTATTTTTGTTTCTTTTAGTGTAACTACATTTTCTTTATTTTAATATATTTAAAACTTTGGTTATTAAATACAATATATTGTTAGAGTTTATAGATTTTTAACAGGTTTTATTGAGATATAATTCATATACCATAAAATTCACCCACTTGAAGTGCAGAGTTCAATGCTTCTTAGTATATTCACAGATATGCGCAACCGTAGATATGTTGCCACAGTTAAATTTAGAAACTTTTTATTACCTTAAAAAGGAATCCCATACCCTTTTAGCTATAACTCCCCTCTCTTCCATATTCCCCAAGCCCTAAGCAATCACTAATCTACTCTGTCTCTCTATAGATTTTCCTATTCTGGAAATTTTACATTAATGGAACCATATAATACATGGTCTTCTGTATCTGGCTTTGTTCACTTAGAATGTTTTTAAGGTTCATCCATGTTGTTTGTATAGTATTTCACTATTTGTCATGATCAAATAATATACCATTGTACGGCTATACTGCATTTTGTTTATCCATATATTGGTTGATGGACATTTGGATTGTTTCCACCTTTTAGCTATTATGAATAATGGTGCTATGAATATTTGTGTGTAAGTTTCTGTGCGAACTTGTTTTCGTTTCCCTTGGGTATATATCTAGGAGTGGAATTTGCTAGATCGTAGGGTAACTCTATGTTTAACCATTTAAAGAATGCTATAGACAGAATTGTGTGTCCCCCTCCCCCCCAACCCCAATTCACATGCTGAAGCCATAACCTTCAATGAGATGGTATTTAGAAATGGGGCCTTTGGGAGAGAATTAGGTTTAAATGAGATCGTGAGGGTGAGCCCTTATGATGGGATTTACTGCCCTTATAAGAAGAGGAAGAAACACCAGAGCTTGCTTGCTGTCTCTCTTTTTGCCATGTGAGGACACAGAGAAGGCAACAGCAAACCAGGAAAGGAGGCCTAACCAGGAACTGAATCAGCCAGCACCCTGATCTTCAACATCTCAGCCTCCAGAACTGTGAGAAATAAATTTTTGTTAAGCCACCTGGTCTATGGTGTTTTGTTACAGCAGCCTGAGCAGACTAAGACAAGGAACTACCAGACTGCTTTCCAAAGTGGCTCTACCATTTTACATTCCCATTAGCCATGTGTGAGGGTTACAATTTCTCCTCATCCATGTCAACAATTGTTATTATCTGATGTTTTGATTCCAGCTATCCTCGTGGGTATGAAGTGCCATCCTATTGAGGTTTTAATTTTCATTGAATAATGATGTTGAGCATTCTTTCATGTGCTTAGTGGTCATTTGCATATCTTTATATGGTCAAATAATTTGTCCAGTTTTATTTATTTGTCTTTTTATGATTGAGTTGTAGGAGTTCTTTGGATTTTCCAGATGTAAGTGCCTTATCAGATATATTATTTGAAAATATTTTTTCCCATTATGAGGATTGTGTTTCACTTTCTTGATAGTGTCCTTTGAATCCCCAAAGTTATCAATTTTGATAAACTCCAATTTCTCTATTTTTTCTTTTGTGGCTCATGCTTTTAGGGTTGTAGCTAAGAATCCATTGCAAACCTGAGGTCATGAACATTTACCTCTATGTTTTCCTTTAGGAGTTGTAGAGTTTTAACTCTTACATTTCAGTGTCTGATCCATTTGAATTCATTTTTGTACAAGGTGTGAGGTAAGGATCCTGCTTCATTCTTTCATGTGGCTACCCAGTTGTCCAGCACCATTTATTAAAAAGACTAGTCTTTCCCCATTAAACAATCTTGTACCTTTGTCAAAATCCATTGAACATAGACACATGTTTGTTTCTGAACTTTCAATTCTATTCCATTCATCTACATGTCTATCCTTATGCTAATACTACATTGTCTTGATTGCTGTTACTCTGCGATGTTATCAAATCAGAATATGTGAATCCTCTAACTTTATTCTTCATTTTCAAGATTGTTTTGACTATTCTGGGCCCCTTACAATTCTGTGTGAATTTTAAAATTAGCTTGTCCATTTTTATAAAGAAGCCAACTGGGATTCTAATAGGGATTACATTTGAGGAATAATGCCATTTTAACAATATTAAGTCTTTTCTGACCTATGAATATGAGATGGTTTTCCCTTTACTTAGATCTTGTAAAATTCCAACAATGTTTTGTAATTTACATAACACAAGATCTGCATCTCCTTGGTTAAATTTATTCTTTTGCAATGTTAAATGCTATTGTAAATAAAATTGTTCTCTTTATTTTCAGATTGTTCACTGCAAGCATGTAGAACTGCAATTGGTTTTTCTATATTGACTTTATATCCTGAAATTGTGTTGAACTTTTTAAAAATCAGTTTTAATAATATTTTTAGTAGATTTCTTAGAATTGCCTATATACAAGATCATGTCATATGTGAAAAGAAATAGTGTTACTTCTTCCTTTCCTATCTAGATGCATTTTTTTTCCCCCTGCCTAATTGCCCCAGCAAGAACCTCCAGCCAATGCTGAATAGAAGTGGTCAGGTGGGGAGAGCTGATATTCTTGTTTTGTTCCTGATAATAAGGTGGAAGAATTCAGTCTTTTACCATTAAGCAATATGTAAGCTGTGGGTTTTTCATGATGTCCCTTATCAGGTTGAGGAATTTCACTTGCATTTCTAATTTGTTGAGTATTTTTATCAAGAAAGTGTGTTGGATTTTGTCAAATTTGTTCTTTCTATTGATATAATCTCGTGATTTTGGATTTTTTGTTCCTTTGATAAGATGTATTCCATTAGTTGATTTTCAGATGTTAAACCAACATTGCATTTCTGTGGTAAATCCCACTCAGTCATGGTGTATCATTCCTTTTATATGTTGCTAAATTCAGTTTGCTCATATTTTGTTGAGGATTTTTGCATCTGTATTTATAAGGGCTGTTGGTCTATAGTTTGTTGTCATTGTGATGATGTCTTTGTCTGGTTTTGGTATCATGGTAATAGTGACTTCATAGAATGAGTTGAGGAGAGTGTTCTCTTACTTTATTTTTTGCAGGAATTTTTGAAGAATTGATGTTAAATCTTCTTTCAATGTTTGGCAGAATTCACCCACCAAGACATCTGGGCCTGGGGCTTTTCTTTGTGGGTAATTTTTTGACTATTAATTCAATGGTGTACTCAGATTGCCTGTTTCTTTTTGAGTCAGTTTCTGTAGCATGTGTCTTTCTAGGAATTTTTTATTTCATCTAAATTACCTAATTTATTGGTAAATAAATTCCTTTAGAAACCTTGTTATTTCTGTAGGGCAGTAGTAATATTCTCTTCCATTTTTGATTTTAGTCGTTTTTTTCTTCTCACTTTTTTCCCTCATCAACCTAGGTAAGGTTTGTCCATTTTATTCATCTTTTCAAAGAACCAGATTTTGGTTTCATTGATATTCTCTGTTGATTTTCTATTTTATTAATTTCTATTCTAATTTTTATTACTTCCTGTGTTGTGCTTGCTTTAGGTTTAGTTTGTTCTTCTTTTCCTAGCATCTTAAGTAGAAAGTTAGGTTATTGATTTACTATCTTTCTTATTTTTTAATATAGCCATTTGCAGCTATAAATTTTCCTCTAACTACTGCTTTAGTTGCATCCCATAAGTTTTTGTATTTTTTTTACATTTGTATTCATTTCAAAGTGTTTTCTACTTTCCCTTTTGATTTATTTAGGTATGTGTTAATCTCCACATATTTGTGAGTTCCCCAAGTTTCTTTATGGTATTGATTTCTAATTTTATTCCATCATGATCAGACAATATAATTCTTACTATTATTATCCTTCAAAATTTATTGAAATGTGTTTTATGGCCTAGCATACAGTCTATCCTGGAGAAGTGTACTTCTATGTGCACTTGAGAAGAATGTATTTCTGCTGTTGAGGGGGTGGTGTATTCTCTAGATGTCTGACAGGTCTAGTTGGTTTACTGTGTTGTTCAAGACTTCTGTTTCCTTGTTAACTTTGCTTAGTTGTTCTATACATTTTTAAAAGTGAGGTATTGAAGTCTCCAATTATTATTGTTGAATTGTTTATTTCTTCGTTTCTGTCACTTTTTGTTTTATGTTTTTTGGTGCACTGTTGTTCTATGAATATATGTTTCCAATTGTTATAACTTTCTGATGAACTGACTTTTTATCATTATATAATATTCCTCTTTATCTTCTTAGTAGCTTTTTTAGTTTGTTTTAAATCTATTTTATCTCGTATTTGTATAGTCAGTCCAGGTTTCTTGTGATTGCTATTTGTATGACATATATATTTTTATCCTTTTATTTTTAATCTGTTTTATATTTGAATCTAAAGTGTCTCTTGTAGACATCATATAGTTGAATCTTGTTTTTTTTTTCAATCCAGTCTGACCAATCTTTGCCTTTTGATTGGATTGTTTAATTCATTCACACTTAATGTTACTATTGATATATTTGGATTTTCATCTATTTTACTTTATGTTTTCTGTATGCCTCTGTATTTTTTTGTTCCTCTATTTATCCTTTCTTTTTAAGTGAATATTTTTCTAATGTAACATTTTTATTAACATTTTTTTTCACTATTTTTAGCTATTTCCTTAGTGGTTGCTCTATGGCTTACCATATACATATTAACCTACCAGAATCAGCTTCAAATTTATACTAACTTAATTCTAGTATAAAATATGTTACTTATGCACTTTTACTCACTTTTCCTCCATTTTTTAATGTTATCATATGTATTACATCTATAAATGTTATAAACCCAACATTACATTGCTATAGTTATATGTAGATTTACATTTTTTAAAGAAGCTGAGAGAAGAAAGAAAAATATCTCTCTATTTACAGCTTTTGTTATATTGACTTTTGTTTTTGTGATTTCTGGATATCTTCAATTGTTTCTATGAATTTCACACCCATCTGGATTGAATTCCTTTGCCCAGTAAATCTTTGCTCCCACCTGCCTCCTTCGTTTTGTTATTTACAAATATGTTAGTTACATTCCTATATGTTATAGGCCTAGAAATACGTTATATGCATTTTGTTTTATAAAATTACTTTTAAAATCAGTCGAGAAAAGAAAGGAGAAGACACATGCATTTATGTTGTCTTTCATAATTCAATAATCACCTTTGCCACTGCTCTTTGTTTTTTCATGTATTCACCTTGAGGTCATTTGCTTTCAGCCTGAGGAACTTCCTTTAGTTTTTTTTTTCTAGTAAGACAAATCTGCTACCAACAAATTCTTTCAGTTTTTGTTTATCTGAGAATGTCTTTATTTTAACTTCATTTTTGGAAGATAGCTTGACTAGATATAGGGTTATTGGCTGACAGTTTTTTTCTTTGAGTGCTTTGAATATGCTATGTGATTGTCTGTGGCCTCCGTTGTTTCTGATAAGAACTCAGCTATTAATCTTATTGGGGTTCCTCTGTTAGTTAGGAGTGAGTCATTTTTCTCTTGCTGCATTCAGGATATTGTCTCATCGCTGTTTTAGGAGCTTAATGCTTAGTGGGAGAGATAGAGCAGTCTTCCCCATCTCTCCTGAGATGGTCTCAGGTCTTCTCAGCTTGCTCCTCTGACTGTGAAACCTTCACCTTTCCAGCTGAGACAAACATGATGGGGGGCTTAAGTATTCTTAGCTGTGCCAGGCCCAAGGCAGACTCTCTGTCTCACAAGTGGGGGCTGAGTAGAAGAAAGAAGGCTTCATCTTTCTGCTTTACTCACTTGGAACCGAGCTTCATCAACACAGAGCTGAGGACAGAAGAGAAATGCTGATGTCTTGCCCCTCCAGAGAAGATAGCCCTCTGAAGAGCTGGTGGAGAGGGATCCCTGCATCCTTGGCTGCACTTCTCCAGAGTGAAATTTTTCATCTCACTGAGCAGAGAGAGAGAAGAGAGGGAGTGGCTCTTGGCACCAATACCACAGACTGCCACTGCTCTTAATGAAGTTTAGTAACTTTTCTTCATTTGCTGTATGACCTTAGGACCATTTCCAGAGATTTTAACTTTTCATTTTTTAAATAATTTTCACCAAATTTTGCTAGGGAGTAGGTCTGCAAAACTCCTCATTCTGTTGTGCTGCAAGGGAACTCTCATTTTTAAAGTGAATTTGCCTCCAGATGTGCTATTCGTCTTATTCTCCAAAGCCGAAGATGTTCTACATATGAAATACATTATTGAGAGGAATGTAATTGTAGATTTCTTCTGCAACCTGCATGACATTTTTTGCTTTTATATGATCCCTTGTAGTTACACATTATTGAATCTGGGAAGTTGCTATGCCCATCTTTCAAACTTCTCAGAGACAAAGCAGATAGTTTGAGCAGTTGGGGGCCTGTGCTGGGGGTGAGAAGTTATGGCTGAACATAGCTCTCAGTGATCCCTGGTTCACTAACTTCTGCTCCAAATCTGACTCTACATCCTTAACCCACATCTGCTTGCTGTTGCCCACTTTAGAGGCTGAAGAGCCAAGGGTAAGGCTCAAGGATGCAGTGAGTGTGTATATTTTTCATGCAACGTACTAATATAAAAGCTTATGTTACAATGTTTTATTTTCTGAGGTTATGTGAAAATATTGAGGATCAAAATAGCCCAAGTGGCAGTGTCAAAGAGCTCCTGGCATTGAAATAGAATCACCAAGTCAAAAATGTTACAAACATTCCAGAGAGAGCATGTTTTTGGCGGCCTCTAGATTTTGGTGGCTTGAGTGAGGAAGGGGAAGGATGGAAGAATGTATGCTAAGAAGATGTTCAGGGTGCCTTGAGACAAGGATCAATTTCAGGGAATTCAGGAGAGTCTGAGCAAATGAAGAAACTGAGGCAAGCACCACCAGCATCACACAGCTCCGAGTGCACATATGGCCAGATGGGATAACTTTTGAGTGCTAACGTCTCCCAGGAATTCTCAGTGATTTCTTACAGTTCACACTAGATATTAGAAAGTTATGGTTTCTTGGATCTTTTGTTAACAAAACCTTTTTATGTAACTCCTTACATATTTTAAATAGTTCTAGGAGGGCTGAAAAAGGAGAATATACTATTTGCCATACAGTATTCCATGGAACTACTTGCTGTTGGGAATTACTGAAAAAAATGTAATAAAGTGAAATAATATTACTTTTATTTATATAGCACAAAAAATAAAATACCAGTCAATTGCTCATGTCAAATTAGAATACGACTGATATTCTGTTCTCTTGAGAGTTGTAGAACCCACTCAGAGGGCTAAGAGCTTGAGTTTAACACACACTGCTTTGGGCCATTTGTATTTCCTCACACTGCGAGTGTAGACTCCCATTTGGGGGTCAGGCCTTCTGAAGGAGAAAATGAGGAAGTACAGGGATTGTGTTATTCCCTGCTTTTTTTGATTCAAATGAACTCTTTGTCCACTTACATTGGATGCTTCAATAACATTTTATCAGCTTAAGTATGCATGGTCTCTCAGCTTTCTGGCACAAAGAAAGAAAATATTTTAAGGTTTTCTTGGGGGTTCTAACTGTATGTGATAGACTAGGTAGATTAAGAGAATTACATAGGATTCCTGTGGCTGAAGTAGCAGTACATCCATGTTTGTTTGTAGATCTTGGTTCTTCTCAAAGATAGGCCCATAAATAGAAATAGAAACACTCCCAATTTATTGCCCAATATATACACATACACACATACATATATGCACACACATATATATGTATACATATGTGTGCATGTTTGTATGTTTATGAGAGGCCAACAGTTTCTATTAAGTGACTGTTAATTTCCAGCTAAAATATTGCCATAATCTTTTTTATGTATTGTATTCCTTAGTAACCGCATAACAGGCACTCTATATAGAAAGGTTATTCAGCACTTCACACTCTGTAATTATGATAGTGACTCAATAAAGTGAGAGGATGACAATGTGAGAAGAATGAGGGAGCTGGAAATGTCTGCAGTCCATTCAAAACACATTTGTCAAGTTAGAATGCCTCGAGTTGGTGTGTGGTTCTTTAAAATAGTAAAATAATTTTAGGAATCATTTAATGATTAATTCATGGTATAGTATCAAACATTCTCCTATTCATGGTTCTGTCAAAGGTCATTTGTCAATCTATTTTTATTTTAAAATAATGTGTGTGCAGCATATACTTCATGAAGAAGGGCATTCAGAGAGGTTTTAGATGAGAATAAAGTGCATTCAGGCATTTATTCCAAATGAGGCCAGATGTTTTCCCAGGAGTCTTGCATTCCTAACCACAAGCCAGTGTCTGCCAGATTTGAGTGTTAGGTCTCAAAAACTAAACACCCTGGGCTTAATGCAAATTAAATTAGAATGAGAAAAGTAATTATCCAGGACTTACAATGGCCAAGTAAAGAAATAAGATGACTGTCCTTTACATAAGGAGGTGTGGCTGATATGCTATTAACAAGGTAAGTTCCTTGAGATATTTGGGGGGGGGGGGTTGTAGTTGTGAGGGTTAGTGCTGAGCTAGCAATGTCTTCTCAGGCGTCCTGTCTCCTAATTATTCCTAAAGGTACACTTGAGAAAACAGCTGGATGGGCTTAAGAAATAACTTCCTTAACAAAAACTGCCTAACAGGAGATGTGGCTTAATACATCTACAAAAATAAGCATTGGCCTATGTGCTGAAAATAGTTCTGCTAGGCGGGAGGGCAGGTGGGGGCCATGCTGATAAAATGTAGGGCAGTCTTGGTCAAGCAAATGTTGCAGTGGGCTGAAAATATTTTCTGTTTTCTTTCTCTTCTAACTTTTTTGTTTGTTTGTTTCCATAGGAATTTGGCAAGGAAAGGAGACTGAGGAGAGGGAAGCTGATGATTTAGTGCATTTGCTTAACGTTGATTCATTTATTTATCAGAGCAAGCACTGATCTCACATCCTGAAGATTTACTGCAGAGTTGAAGAGGGTGGAGGATAGTCCAGAGCGCTCTGGTGGGAACCCATAATAATGCTGAAATCAGAGGCTAGATCTAATTCCCATGTAAATCAAGCTCGCTCTTTATGTTGTTTTTTTGTGCTGTAGAGGACGTGATTTTGCTTGGGTTATATTTGAACTGCACTGTATCGTCATAACAAGCTAGAATTAAACTTCATCTGCAAGAAAGCATTAATTCTTAGGTTCTGAAGTACAGCATTTAGAGCTGGGAAAGATATCTGGTTTAAGTGCTTGATTTTATAAATAGGAAACTAAGGGACTTGCCCAAGGTCACCAGCCCATTAGCATCTCTCCCTAGATAACCAAATAACTCAGTACCGTGGGAGACGCTACCTTTTAGCTAGACTCTAAAACGTATCAGTTCTGAAATAGCTGAGATTTCTTTAGCTTCAGTCCTGAGTTAGACAGTTTCTTCTTAATCAACCCTGGACATGTCAATAAGCTTTCCTGAATCTTTTGCCCATACATGACACTGTACGTTGATCTGCTATTGATAAGGTGAGTTCCTTGAGATACTTTACTTGGGTTATAGTTGTACATTATAGCAATGACAAATCTCGAGAGATATAACTACAGAACTCATCTTCTGATAGTTCAAAAACATGGCATAATTATCAAAAACTATCCTGTTTGGCTGTAAACATGGTATACAAGTCATCTGAGTTGATTGTGGGAAGTATACACTCCTAAAATGTGAATTTATATGTGAATAGTTAAAGATCCACCAAAAAATGCAATTGCTTTTGTTTATATTTCTCCTTTGGAATCTTAAGTTCTTCCTCAATGCTTATGATGAACTAGAGCTTTCTAGAATGTGGTGGGTGCCTTTGCTCAACCTGTTCTATGTCAAACAAGTTTTTATGAGCAGCTTGCTATGTACCTGACACTCAGTTTTACCATATGAAGTTACCAAGAATCAATGCTGAAATGAGGGGAGTATATTGTGCAGGGTAACAGAATTTTAGAACAGGAAGGTATGTTAAAGATCATCTCTACTTCTCTACTTACTGTTAAGCTGAGTAAAATAGACATGAGGCTACTCACCCAGGATGTAGATGGGATTAGCTTTTCTAGTGTTCAGCCTGTTTTCCTTCTACCATACAGGTGTTTCCCTTATTTAGTGTTTTCTTATGTGAAACAGTGATTTCATGAGTGATAATTAGCCCCCCCAAATGAAAACAAAAACAAAAACAAAAAACAGGTTTAAGGAAAGTTCTAATGACTTGGGCAAAAGGAATCTTGTTCGTGATACAACTAGTTAGTTTGCATCCAAATACAATCTACAGGCATGTTTTCCAAACTGAAAACCTATCTTCTTACTCTTACAAAAGTGAAAAAGATGATAATAATTTATATTAATTTGGCATTAGGAAGACAATAATAGCATCTTGTAAATACACTTCCAAAAAGAATAGAGAAATATAGAATCATCAATATGAGCCAGTTTCACTGGGAAAGTCAAATTTACAAGACCAGTGCTCTAACCCCTGAGCTATGGAGCCAACTGCGGGAAAGTCAAATTTAGATTCTGGCTCTTCAGGTCTTGCCAGTTGGGCTTGACCACTGAACGTATATGGAAAAGCCTGTTGGCAAGAGATGAGACTTACCTGTCATTGTGCCCTAACCCTTTCTTTATAGATGAGTACAATGGATTCCATAAGAGTGGTGACTTACCCAAGATCGCACAGCCATTTAGTGGCAAAGCACATTGATTCCAGCCTCTGATGCCCACTCAGCAGTTTGCCCATGTACTGTGCACCCAGTACAGTCAAATATTCCAAAATTCTCAGGAGTGTGGTATACCTGAACATGGTCTCAACATAGACATTTTCTTCCTGAACCAAAAGACCTGTGGCATAGCCATGGTGTTAGAAGGTAAGTTTGAAACTTGAAGTCTGTAGATGCCTCGTTCATATTCAGTAAGGCTGCCTTTTCTGAGGAACTCAAACTTTTAAGTAATATTGAATGCATTTAATATTGTTCTTGAGAATTTAGCCAGATTCCTCCACAGAGAATGTAAATCCCAGCAGGTATCTGGACCAAACTACAGTCTTTGCCTAATCTAAGCTTTCATTTAAAGTTTTTGTATAAAATATGAATTTGTGAATGGGAGTTGATGGCCAGAGGCTGGGGAGTTACGGGGATATTGAATGAGCTGTCACATTACCATAACCTGATTTAGATCCCCAGAAGGCAATTGTGACTGGAATTTTCTGGGCGGAATTGATGATGGGAGAGTTACATGTAGAGGTTATGACAGACTCAGCCCGAGGAGCGACTGTAAGGGCAACAGATTGACTAGAGGTGAAACTCGTGGGTATGTAAAGTAACGCTTTGAGAGGAAGGACGTACTGGGACAAAAAGGGAAAATTAAATTTGGAATTTTCAGGACACAGAAAATTTCAGAATCAGAATCACTTGTAGTGGGTACATGGATCATAAATGATGAGTTAAAAAAATATAATCACACATTAGTCATTGCAGTAAAGTAGCTGAGATGTTGGAAAACTAAGACCATTTTAGAACTTTCTGAGAGCAAAGGCTTAAATCTCCAATTTTATGGTCAGTCTTTGGTCTAGACTTCACATTTCCAAACTGAGGGGAGAAGACTGCCCACAAATTAGTGGTAGTTCTCTCGTAATTCAATTATCTCAGGCAGGAGCTCAGAAAACTCCCTTAATAGGAAAATGCTTGCAGTAAAATTAATAAAATCTCCCTTGCTTTAGTTAACTCCTGCTGGTTATAAGGAGTGTGAAGATGACCGTACTCCTCAGGATGTGCCTGGTGTCCTGCCCCAGGGGGTCACTAGTTCTGCATGGCAAGCAGAGCTTCTGCTGGGGGCTGCCTCACTGTGCCACCATCTGGATGGGGCAAGTGAGACCTGGCGAAGCTTGTTTCACTGAGTTTCCAGCCCTTGGAGGCATGGAGTGAAAAGCCAACACTGATTGACAGCTTCTGTGGACCTGAACCCCTTCCCCCACCCTTAAATATTAACTGACTAGCTTTTCTGCTTCTGTAATTAGCTTGCACAAGGTTTTACAAGCCCCTGCAGGTGGGACTTTCTGGTAAGGGCAGATAAAGGACTTCCCAAACGGCCCAAAGTTCACCCAGTTCCAGGAAGGGCCTAACCACACACGGGGTGGGCTGTTGGGCAACTCTCCAGTTCCTCGTCTGTATACCACCCCACTGAAAGCCACCAATGAATTTAAAAGTCACCTCGGGTGACGAATAAGCTGTATACAACTTATCCTGTTGCCAAAGTCTGCCTACCAAACTGTATAAAAAGTGCTTGTGTTAAGAGCTCAGGGCTGCTTCTGTCCTGAAGATGGAGCAACCCCAGCATGCTGGGATAAAAACCTCTTGCTTGATTGCAACGATCTCTGTCTCCTGGTCTTTGCGAGACGAGCCTTCCCCACAAGTAAGATTCGCACTTTTGGGCCAGTCTTACACTTCCTCTATGCCAAGCACTTTTCTAAATACTTTAACACATATTAACTAATTTAGGTCTTAGGATTCCCCTATGTAGTGCATACTATTTTCAACTCACACTTTGAAATGAAGAAAGTTTAAAAACTTGTCCCAGGCTGCACAGGTAGGATGTGGTGGGCTTTGAGTTTGAGGCCAAGCAGGTTTTTTTTTTTTTTTTTTTAATTGTGTTAAGAACGTTAACATGAAATCTACCCTCTTGACATTATTATGTGCAGTATTGTTGCCTAGTGGCACAGGAGAGCAGATCTCTAGGTTATCTTGCATAACTGGAACTTTATACCCACTGAATAGCACCTCTCCATTTCCCCCTCTCCTCAGCCCATGGCAACCACTGTTTTACTCTCTGCTTCTATGCGTTTGACTATTTTAGATTCCTTAAATATGGAATCACACAGTATTTGTCCTTCTGTGACTGGCTTATTTCACTCAGCACAACGTCCTCCAGGTTCATCCATGTTGTTACATATGGTAGAATTTTTTTCTTTTTTGAAGTTCAGTAATGTTACATTGTATTTATATATACTATCATATTTTCTTCATTCATCTGTCAATAGACATTTAACAGTTTTATTAAATAGCTCCTGATTACACCTAGTAGTGCCAGGTTTCCTGAATCCTTTTTCCTGCCTATAGCTCCTATTTCTTCAAGAAGTTTCTGATAGGGCATCTTTGCCCTTTATTTCAGGCAAGGAGATAATGATTCAAATCACATTTGTCTTATTCTCCCACATTGACATCATGCCCTGGAATTGCTATTTCACTGCTGGCATTTCCTTATTAACAAGTAAGGTTTCTGAGCTGCCTTGTATAGCTCAGTTTTCAAAAGATCAGGCATTTACCTAGTGGTCAGTCTTCTTCCCTTAATGCCAAGATAAAAACCAAAGATTGAGCCTGGAAATAGGGGGAGACTTAAGATTTTAATCATAAAAAGTTCTAAAATGGTACTATTTCATTAATACTTCAGCTATTTGATGTGTGTGACTGTTTTCTTTTTTAACTCATGATTTCTGATTTAATGCACCCTTTACATGATATTCTAATCCTGTGCTGCCTATACTCTTAAGTTTCCAAGTTTGACTCTCTATTTTTGGTCCCCCAAAAGCTCATTCTTCTCACCTTTATAGTTAAAAGAAACCCTTGGAAAAGCAGAGACTAAAAAAAAAAAAACAAAAAAAGAGATGTACAAATACCAGTAGATATTAAACATATTCATGTCCGACTGGTCATTCTAAACAAAATAAATTATGTCACACATAGTTGCTTTTGATTGGCCTGTCATTGGCTGCTAGAACCAGAGATAGCCCATGGTTTCCTCTGGTGTCTAATTTCAAAAATAAATACATATAATTATATTATTGATTAGAATATTTTGATTAGATTTTATTAATTCACATTCATTTATTCACTCAATACATTTACTGAATTCCTGAGATGGCTGGTGTAGGAGAGACCCTGCTTGAAGAGTTTGAAGTTGAGCAGGACTATAAGTCAACACCCAATCATAATGCTTCATAATAATTAGGCAATATTACAAATAAGAAATTATTTGTACAGTTTTCATTAATTTACTTTTGTAGAAGGGAAAAATCAAAAGTATATGATTTACTCAATTTAAGAATAATTGAAAAGTTGGCTGATTAGATCATTTGGTTAGAGGACCACCTTGTAACACCAAGGTTAAGGGCTTGGATCCCTGTTAACCACCAAAAAAAATAAAATAAAATAAAAAATAAAAAAATAATTGTATCCCTCTAGCTCACTTATGGGTTGGCTATTTGGAACCCAGCATGTATTTTCTCCGACAGAAATAGTAGTATTCATGTTTTAGGCTCACCAGGTTAGATCGCAGAAATTGCAGCTAAATGACATAGTTGTGCTGATATTATTACCTCTACTTTTGAGTCCTGGTAGCAGTGAAGAGGAGGGTAAAAAAGAGAATGGAGCACAGGCAGTGTGAAATGGTGGTAATAATGTGGTCTGACTTAGGCCCTATTCCTTTATCTCTCTGAGCCTCAGTTTCCTTATCTGTAAGAGAGATAACATTATCTAACTCTTAAAAGCATGAAGCACCTCACAGAGTGTCTAGTACCTCCTTTCCTGGCTATGAGGGTAGCTCTAGGAAACATCTGGAAATAAGTGGTTGACATCCATTAAGAGCTTTCTGCAAGTCTTCTCTTTCCCAATGCCCTTATTTACAGACCTCTAGACTTCTCCATCAACATTAGCCAACATTAGCCCATTCCCTAAAATTATATTTCACCAAAATTACTTACCTTTCTTTTCCAGCTTTTCATAACTCTGATTAACTCAGGATCGTTGATCTCAGGTGGGTATTAAGACGAAAGTCATCTGAGTGAACCAACCCACACAAGTATATGAAGGGTTTGATGGTCTCTGAACTCTTCTAGAGGTAGTTGCATTTAAAAAAAAAAACAACCCACCTGTGCTCATTATCCAAAAAGCATGTCCTAGTGATGTGATTTCATCCAGTGTGCCAGAGTGAAGTCAAAACTTCAGGCACAGTAGGGGAAAGATATTTTTGGGCTGGTGAAAGTCAGCTCATTCTGTGCACCTGTCCTTGGTCAGCTCCGTGCTGGATTTCCTTTTTTACAGTATCTTTTCTTTCTTTACTTCTGAACCCCCAATTTTTCTAAAGCTTTTTGCCTACCCGGAATGGCTTTTTTGGCAGTAGCACCAGGGATTCCAGAGGTGAGGAGACAAGGGAGAAAGGGGCATTTGCACATGCTGTTCGTGTTTCTGAGTCATTTATAGGTAGGGGTTGTTTATTAGAATTTTAGATACCCTTTACAATGCTGTGATAATAGCTATGTGATTGTTTAGATGTAAGTTTGGATAGAAATGTTCAATGGCAGTGAAAGTATAAATTAATGGAACCTCTGAAAATTTTCCAGTAGACTTAAAAAATAAGTTTCATAAGAATGATCGACTTACAAATATTTTTACCAAGACTGCAAATCTTTCATGTTTGCATTGGCATGCATCTTGGAGATTTATTTTTTCCTAGTCCCTCATTTCAAACACAAGGAAACCAAATCCCAGAAAGGTAAACATGAACGGCCTCTATTATAGCTCTTGTTTTCATTTCCTTTGGCTTCTCCACAGAGCTTGGAGGACAGACATGGAATGATAGTGGGCAAGTCTGTCCATGTTACTAACTTGAAAAAGCCTTCCTCCCCAGATGTGAAGTTTTAAAAAAGAAACGGTGGTGGATAAAGGAATGCAGAGGGCTACCTATATGGTGAGTTGTCTGAGGTATGAGGCGAGGGATCAGGAAAGGAAACTTCCGCATTTGCATGCTCGGAAGTGTTCGTGCAAGGCCATCTCCATAACATAACGCAATTCCCTGCTCACATTAGCAGTAGTTGGAAGATGCAGAAATGGCACTAGAGTGACTGTTTTGGGAGATCACCCATGTTGTACTGGGCGATTGCATAACACCACGACCCTCCACTGCCTGACACTCCCTGTTCACTTGCTCATTAAGGAAAAAATTGCAATTTGTCAAAAAGAGCTAAAAATGCTTGACCCTACCTCACAGAGTAGATGGGAGTATCAAATAAGGTCATCTCTATAAAAATATTTTATAAACCTACAGTGCACACAAATGCAAGGTGTTCTCACCGTGCTGACCATTTTATATGTGTCTTTTTTTGCTTCGTTTTTCCACCATCAGAATTGATTAAACTTTTTTCTTCAGGCTGGCATAATTCTCATGATGGCAATCCTCTAGTAGAGGTTCAGTTTTTTTTATGGGTAGGACTTAAATGCACTGCCAGGGGCGGCATGGAGGGTCGGAATCAAAGCTCAGTAGATTTCTAGTCATCGCTGCTCCTTCACATTGCTCTGAAAAGTGCAGGTCATTGGGCAAATGCTCTGGTGCCTGCTGGGGATACCTGACCCTGAAAATAGTGAAAAAATTAAATTAAGATTTTTTATTGTGCCCCCAGCAAAAACAGTTATCGAACCAGTCAAGCGTTAGTGTGACTGAAGCCTGAAGTCATAATTGTGATTCTAGACAAGTTCTTAGAACATTTGCCTTCCTCTTAATAAAATGTTTTAATTATATTACATGATTCTTGATCTTCCATGGAAAGTATCATCTTTTTTTTTTTTTTTTTTTCTGGCGAATCCTTGAATGTCCACTTCTCTCTAGCTTCACATTTTAAATTTAATCAAACATTAGTCACTGCAAAGAAATTAAAGAACAAACTAATTTTCATTGCTTTGTCCTTTGCCGTAACAGTACTTGACCTGTGCTGTCCAAATTTCTTATTATAAACAATGATAATTTCTATGTTATTTGAAAAGTATATGGATGTATAAACCAGTCAATTATAGAAACTACCCAAGCGTGTATTTTTTGTGTGTCTGCAGCTCACGTTGGAATATGCTCAGTTTTTTCATTTTACAAGCACTAGTACTATTATTTTTGTATTTGATACTTGGCAGATTTGACTTACTTATGATTCATTTTGAAATTACCCAATTAAATAATAAAGAGATTGTATTAATTTTATTTTCCAATGTATGTGTGTTTAGAGATTTAAAAACAAGTTACAAGCATTTGTATAATATTTTGCTAAAACACATTTGATGGCTTTATATAAGTAATTTGCAAAGTCTCTATTCACCTTGATGCATATTGCAAAAAACTATCACCTACAAATATTTTCAACAATTCACAGAGTAGGGATCTTCTTGTAGTGGAGTAGTATTTGCTAATCTAATACTAGGCATGGCAGGGCAGGAAGTAGTATGTAATATCATAAAAGAGGAATCAGCTGTCAGGCCCCGGAATCCAAGCAAAGACAAGGCAGGCGTGAAGAGCATACAACAGCCAGGGACCCAGAATCCAGGGGGTCAAATAGAGAGAAAGAGCCTGGCAGATATAAGGGCTAAGCATCAGAGAAGCAAAAACAGACTCATCATGATTAAGGAGGAAAGTAGGGCAGGACCTCTGTGATCCCACCACACCACTGAAGTTGTTTTTAACCGAGCTTGAGCTATTCTGCAAGTTTACTGAATGCTATGCTGCTTCTCTCCAAACATGTATGATTTCTTTGCAACTTGTGGTCATTTATGGTTTTTTGATGGCAACCTTCAAACTGCTAAGTGTCCATGGACCCCACCATAAAAACGGTTCTCATTTGATACAGTCTTTTTTAGTTAGGAGATCTACATCTTACTAGATGGCCAATGTTGAAGGTTAGTTATCCTATACTGGATCTACCTGATATCTAAGATAAGTCAGGCAAATTCCTAGGTTTCTGGTTCCCCCACCGTTGAGGGATTGTCAGAACCCCTTGCTATTCCTTTCACCTATTTGAAAAACCCAAGACAAAACAAAAACAAAATAGAATAGAACAGGAGGAAGAACTGATAGTTTTCTGAACTTGCCCAGTTGCAAACTCTTCCTTATGAGCCTCCATGAGCAATGCAGAAAGTGAATGTTAGGAACACGAGTGGCATTTTTAGAATATTTCATATTGTGTCCTTATTCAACCTGATGTGCTCCACTGTAGAGATCTTCCTATACACTGTAGGCAGTAGAAACATGGGTCTTGCAGTCATGTGAAGCGCCCGTGTTTCTCTACATCCAGGCCTCAAAGAGGTCTTCAATAAGCCTCGCGGAAGTTGAGTTTTGTGAGCAGGGATTGGTCAGCCCTGTACTGTAGGATGTCTTTCAGTATGGAGGTGACAGAGCCAATATTTCGGATCTACACTTTGGTCAGAGGTCAGTTTTTCTGAACTTGATATTCACTTTAATGAAGCAGGAAATCATGAAAAATAATTTAGATCAAGCATGCTCTTTCAACTGAGATACTTCAAAATAATTGGGTGAGATGCTTAATTTTATTCAAGTATTTTTTTTTACCAATTCACCTATAGGCACTTTCTTTTGTAGCTCATTGGAGGGTATTTGTTTCAAATTCATTCCTTTAGAGTGGTCACATTTACAATGACAATAAACTGATATTTATGTTTATGCAACACACCATTTTTACTAATTGCTAGTGGAACTGAAGTCCTTTATGGCTTTAAAAAATTTTTCAAAAATATCATCTCATTTGAACCCCAAAGACCCTGGAAGTAGGCAGCAGAAACAAATGACAAAGGCAATAAGTACACAAGTGAATATGAGCACAACAGTATTTATGTGGTATTCTTTCCAAAAATGCATAATCTGGAATCTAAACAGGAGGGAATATCTGAGAAATTCAAAATGAGGAACATTTCCCAAAATGACTGATCTCTACTTTTAAAACATGTCCAGGGCTGAGCCCGTGGCGCACTAGGGAGAGTGCGGCGCTGGGAGCGCGGCGATGCTCCCGCCACGGGTTCGGATCCTATATGGGAATGGCCAGTGCACTCACTGGCTGAGTGCCGGTCACGATAAAAAGACAAAAAAAAAAAAAAAACCCCCCAAAAAACAAAAAAAATATGTCCAAGTCATGCAAAGATAAAGACTGATTAAGTATTTCAGATTAAAGAAGACTAAAGAACATTGTTGGGACAACTGGCAAAATTTACATGGGGACTGTATATTAGATAACAGTATCAATGTTAAATTTCAGGAATTTTATAATTGTATTATAGATAGATAACATGTCTTTGTGTTTAAGAAATACACATCTGAACACAAAGTCTGTAACTAACTCATAAATGGTTCAGAACCCACCAATAATTTGTGTGCATGCACGTGTATGCATGTGAGCACGTGTGTGAGAGAAAGTAAATGTGATGAAATGTCAACAATTAATAAATCTCCATAACAATGCTATTTTTCAGCTTTGTAAATTTGAAATTACCTCCAAATAATACTAGCTGAAATAGTTTAACTACTATTTGAAATAAAAAAGTAAAAAAAAAAAAAAAAGATGAGACAGCATCTCTCCTAGGGATCTCTGAATTTCATGCAACACTGTATTCACCTAAACAAGAGGGATATTTTGTTTTTCTTAACTATCTCATTCAGAAAGAGTGGTCACTCCAGGATCGAAACCTAAGTCTGTCTATTCCTACAGCCCATGTTTTGTTTTGTTTTTTAAATTTTTTTATGATCACATAAATTTTCTGTTATGTTCCTTATTGTAAAATTCCTGTGCCAACTTCCATCCTACTCAGAAGTAGGAAAAAGTTTTTCTTCTGCTGAGTCGTGGTAATTTTACCAGGTGACGCCCTGTGTAAAACTTCTCATTCAGAATCCCAGTTCCAAGTACAGCTCAGGAGTCAGCCCGCTCAGGTCCTGCTTTCTTTCTTAGAAATCATGTAAATTATTTAATCCCTTTAACCTCAACTTCCCACATTGGGATTAAGTGAGATAATGCATGTTGAACATTTAATAGACACAATTACTCAAAAACATATAACCTAATATGATTAAATTTTGCGAAGTTATTTAGTTTAGGCTTTATATCAGTGTTAATCTTGCTTATTCATGCCTCTGGTGAACAAAGATATTTTTCCTTTTCAAAATAATCACTAGCATTATTTGTCAGGACAGACTAAGATATGTGGTAACCAAACACCCTCAAATTTTTGTGGTTTAGCAGAATTAACAAAAAGCCTTAGCAGGCTGGCCAGGGCTTTGCTCCATTTATTCCAGTCAAATATCCAAGTGGAGGTGGCATCCACCATCTTGTCCTTGGGACCACATGGCCTCCTCATCTGAAGTGGCAGGGGGGCAGAGAACCCAGAGAATCACACGCAGGCTTTTCATTGCCTCCACTAGGAAGTGACACATGACACTTTCCCTCACCTTTTCTTGGCCTATCCCAGCCTCACTCAGAGCATGGAGCTGAGAAGAACATCCTCCATACGCCCCAGAGAGGAGAATTGACGTAGGTGCCACTGGAAAAATCTCCTTCAAAATCCTGGCATTACATATTGCTATCTTCTTAATCTTGCTTTAGGGTATTACTTTGTCTTATTGTGCACGTTTTTTATTGTAAACCATTTCTAATCTTTTCCATGAAAAGAGCCAGTGGAAAATGACCTTCTGAGATTTTCACTGGGAAATTGGCTTTGTTTACCATTTTGCCATTTCTACTTCATTATACTATGTTATTTGAGGATACTTTCTCTGACACTTTCAGAATTTACATCTATTGTGTTTTATTAGATTCAAGGGACTTATTCCAAGAAAATTTAGCCGTCTTCTAGAACTGTTCCACCAAAAACTCATCCTCAAATTACTTAGAGTTCATAGTAATGGTTTACATTCTTTGTGGAAGTAAATACTTTCTAAATGTAAAAACTTAATGGAAGAAGATTAATCTCCATAGAGCATTAGTGATAATGCACTCTTTCTTAAAACCATTATGCTAAGCATTTTGTGTAATCAGCAAAATCCAACCTATTTTATTTGTGGCTAGGCATCATGAAAAACAAACAGGCATAAAGCCATCAAAGTGAAACGACTGTAAAACATGCAGCTGAACCATGCCAACAATAACTAGGAAATCCTCACAAGTTTATAATTTTGAAAATAGAAGTAATGTAGCTCAGATTAAAAAGGGATTCAGAACATCAAATGCTTAATCTTTTTATTTTTTATTTTAGGGACTGGCCTGTAAACATGATGACTCTCAGCCTGTCTTATTATTTTTGCTTCCATGTGGTCAGAAACACAAGAGGAGTCTTATTTCTCAGGATATTTTGAAATTTCAGTTTCACACCCTACTGTGAAACAGATACAGTAGAAACAGACGAAAACAAAGGGCTTATTGTTGTGATTTTTAAAGTGTTTTCTTTTAAATATAAGAATAATTCGATCTTTTACTTGATTTAAATTTGGGCACTTTGGAGGTAATTGTTATTCCAGGGCATGTGGTGATGGAGAGATGGCAGTGGTACCTTCACCTCCAATGCTGCCCCTTCCACAGGGAGGGGTCACATGTGAATAAAACAGAGTCCTTCTGAAGGCATGTTAGAAGTAGTGTGAAATTACGTGTGAACACGCAATCCCTTTGACTTCTGCCTCTCCCTCGTGCCCACAAATCTATTTACAAATCACTTTGGTTCTGCTTCCAAAGCCCCTCTTGAACTGCTCCTGTTCTCCTGACGGTCACCAGCCAAGTTCAAGTCACCCTCCTGTCTTGCTCAGAAATGTTCCTGATGCTACATTCAGCTATCCGCTCTAGACCTTTGCATGGGTGTAGCCTCCATTCTCAGGTCCGAGAGGGCATGTGCAAACGCTCATGGAATGACGCTCCCCTACCACTTTTCTCCTCCTGGACATGTTTCAAAGGCCACCCCTTGCCCAAAAGATTGTCTGAGGTCCTCAATAGGGCCCTGCAAGGCTTGTCTTGATGGTCCCCCGCCTACCTCTTCAGTTCCTCAGTGGCCCTTTTTCCATCTCTGCCATGCTCTTCCTCTCTTACGTGTGGGGGGGCTTTCTATCTGGTTCCTTTGGACACTGCAGTGGAGGGTAAAGAAGAGGAAAGAGGAGGACAGAAGCAGAAAATTAAAGAACTGGATAAAGGCTTTGAGAGCTAGTGGGCCACACACAGCAAAACCAGAACATTCACAAAAAGATTCTTCTTCAGTGTACAGACATTGCTGCAGAACTTGTCTGTTCGTTTAATATGACTTGACTGGACAAACAACAAACTATTTAGAAAGCGTTTATAATTTGGACAGTTTCTGTTTGGAAGGAGGGCATCTCTGCAGAAAGAGACCTTAGTGACGGAAGGGAAAAATGATGACTAGGTTCCTGTGTATAATGTGTTGCTATAAATTCATGACCTGGTTTCATAAATCTTCCTCTTTACAGGCTCAACTGTGCACTTTTAGTTTCATGTTGAGCTCTCGATATCCTTTTCATTGTTTTTAGTGCATGCTAGATCAGGTGAGTACATACGTACAAACCCCAAATTGTGAATTGATTAGTCATTTTTAGTCATTAATGAATTAACTAATAACCGGTCTCCTTAAAAAGTGACCATAATTAAGGGTAGGTCCAGAATTTTTATATGGAAAGGGTGCAAATGGGACGATTGATTGGTTGGAAGTAGGGACTATGAGATTTGCCCTGGAACTGGACTAGCATGGTGAGCACACCATTTCTTAAATAAATTTTTATGTGTATTTGGGGTAACTATGCAGGGAGCTGGAGGAGATTAAGGGGAGAACCCACCCAGCCATTATTGCATTTAGCAAAATGGTTAGACATTTCCCTCCTGCGCATAACTGCACTAGTATCTCCGTTCCCTGGCTTGTCACTTGATTGTACAATGTCGTGATTTATCTTCTGAGGTATGCTTATCTCATAGCCCTGTGTGTTCTATCTGCAACTCCAGGGAGGAACTGTGTCTCACACCTGCCTCTTTCTTAGCATCTGCTACCATGTTTTATATCTAGTCAAATCTCAATAGCCAGGCTTACGGATAAAATAATGGTTACCTCTTAAATGTGTTTTCTCAGCATTAGCGATTGGCTAGTCTCAAAACATTGGCCAGGTGTGTCATAGCTGAAAAGAGTTTCAAAGGGGGATTTAGAAGATAGTTTCTTTCTTGATTTTTTCATTTTTTTGGCATTTCATTTTAGGTTTTAGGCCTTATTACAGAAGTCATAAGGATTAGTTTCAAATAATCCTAACAACTGAGAGCTGGAGGGATTTTACAAAATTAGTCAAGTGTACACGATTTAGAAACGGAATACTTGAGAGGGTGTGCCCTGGTTCCAAGTCGAAGAGCTCACTGGTGTCCAGGATGGGATAGGAAACCCAGATCTCTTCTGCACAGCAAGGGACACTGTCAGTGAGGTGAAGAGGCAACCTACAGAATGGGAGAAAGTGTTTGCCAACTACACATCAGACAAGAGGCTAATATCCAGAATATATAATGAACTTAATGCAACAGCAAAAAACAAATAACTCAATTTAAAAATGGGCAAAGTACCTGAACAGTCATTTCTCAAAAGAAGACATGCAAATGGCCAATGGGCACACGGTAAAATGCTCAACATCACTAATCATCATGGAATTGCTAACTGAAAACACAATGAGATACCATCTGCCCCAGTTAGAATGGCTATTACCAACAAGACAGAAAACAACAAATGCTGGCAGAGATGTGGAGAAAAAAGAACTCTCTTACATTACAGATGAGACTGTAAATTGGTACAGCCACTGTGGAAAACAGTGGGGAGGTTCCTTAGAGAACTGAAAATAGATCTGCCTTATGACCCAGCTATCCCACTACTGTGTATACCCAAAGGAAATGAAATCAATATATCAAAGAGACACCTGCACTCCCATGTTCATCACAGCACCATTCACAATAGCCAGAAGATGGAGTCAACCTAAATGTCCATGGATGGATGAATGGATAGAAAAATCTGTGGTATAATACTACTCAGCTATTTTTAAAAAGATACTTTATTATTTGCAGCAAAATAGATGGAACTGGAAACCATCATATTTTTTTAAAAAATTATTTATTGAAACATATCTGTGGGGTACAGCATTGAATATCAGTACCAGTGTGCAATATATGATGCTCAAATCAGGATAATTAGTATATTCAGCATTACCCAATGTAATCATTTTTTGTGGCCCTTTACCAAAATCTCAGTAACCCACCCCCCCACCCCCACTTTTCCACCTCTGGGGGCCTCAGTTCTATTCTCTCCTTTTGAAAGTTCAGTGAATTTTGTGATTGTTGTGTCTTTCTTTCTTTCTTTTTAAATTTATTTGTTTATTATTTTACCCCCTACTTATGATTGAGGACATTTAGTATTTCTCTTTCTGTGTCTGGCTTATTTCACTTAACATAATTTTCTCTAAGTTCATCCATGTTGCTGTGGATGGCAGAATTTCATCCTTTTTTATGGCAGAGTAGTATTCCATTATGCTGATATACCACATTTTCCTTATCTAGTCATTTGTTGGTGGACATTTAGGTTGGTTCCAACTCTTGGCTGTTGTAAATAGAGCTGTGACGAATGTGGGAGTGCAGGCATCCCTTTGACATGATTTCCATTCCTTTGGGTGTATACCCAGCAGTGGGATTGCTGGATCGTATGGCAGTTCTGTCTGTAGTTGTTTGAGGAACATCTATACTGTTTTCCATAATGGCTGCACCAATTTACAGTGTCATCAACAGTGTAGGCGGGTTCCTCTTTCTTTGCATCCTTGCCAGCATTTGTGATTCTCTGTCTTTTTGATAATGGCCAGTCTGACTGGGGTGAGATGATATCTTACATGGTTTTGATTTGCATTTCCCTGATGCTTAGTGATGTTGAGCATTTTTTTGTGTGTCTGTTGGCCATCTGCATATCTTCCTTTGAGAAATGCCTATTCAGCTCCTTTGCCCATATTTTAATGTTACTTGTTTTCTTACTGTTATGTTGTTTGAGTTTCTTGTATATTCTGGTTATTAATCCCTTGTTGGATGCACAGTTTGTTTCTTTTGCTGTGCAGAAGCTTTTTACTTGATGTAATCCCATTTGTTTATTTTTTCTTTTGTTGCCTGTGCTTTTGGACCACAAGGTTTTGCCCAGTCCTACTTGTTAAAGTTGGACATCACGGTAAGTGAAGTTAGTGAGGCCCCAAAAGACAAATACCACATGATATCATTCATATGTGGAATCTAAAAAAAAAAAAAAGTGGTTCTCATTTAAGTAGGGGAGGAGGAGAAGTGGTGGGCTAACAGCTATACAACTATGCTATCTACCCCATGTGAATCCTTGTGCAGTGTACACATGTATTGAAACAATACACTGTACCCCACAAATTTGTACAAGTAAATGTTAAAATATTTTGAATTAAAAAAAAAGAAAAAAAGAGAACTCGGATCTTAATAACTTTCTGGTACTCTTTGCATTATATGGGAATCCTTTCATTTTAGTCCTAGCCACCAGCATGGCTTTTTACTGGAGATAGCTAAAAATATAATTTCAGCTTTGATTATATTGTAAAAATATGCTAATTAAAACCCAGGCCACATGACAGAGTCTCCAGAGTGGTAGAAAATATTATCATCAGTGTGGAATTCAAAGAACAGGATCCCATTCATTCTAATATTCTAAGCAAACAGTCGCTAGGGACAATCTGCCTCTAAACCATAGGAAATAGGAAAAGAAATATATCTGGAGGAAATGCCTCAGCTTTAAAATCTAATTAATTTTATTATTAATAATTTCATTATCCATAATTAATTTTATTATTTGAAAATTATGCAAAAATTTTAGTATATTTGACAATTTAGCTCTGAGATTTCTTTCTATTACTTATTTGCAAACCAAAACCTTTATCTATGCAGTTCTTTCCCGGGGCTTCTGACCTCAGTTTTGACATTTTCCACCAGCATAGATGTTTATTTTCTATGTGAGAGTTGGTAGGCCAGAATGCCTGCCTTCTAAGATGTGTCTTTCTCTGGTTCTTAAATTATTTTGGTTGAGTTTCTTTATAGTGTGACAAATATTGGCCAATATAAAGCAAATTTAGAACTAAGAATTGTTCCCTCTTCAATTCTTTCATCAGGTTTTATAGAAAAATGTAGAAATGACATAAAATAACAGTTCAATATGTTGATGCCATAACATGTGACAACATGTGGTTAACCTTTAAAATAATTTTTAAAAATTCTTGGCATTTGAATTTTGCTTTTTACAAACTGCTTTTCATCTTAGACTGATCTTAGTTTCTATACTTCCTTGTCTGTTTTTGACACACTATTTAGAGTTCTAAGTCTTAACCTCCCTGCAGGTAATTCACTGCAGTTCCTTTTGGGAGATTCATAGAAGGGGTATAAACACTGGCTTATCCTTTTCTGGGTTTAGTGATTTCTTTCCTGTGTTCACCTTTTTGGTAACATTCAAGTGCTGAGCTAAATTTTTAGTTATTATTCGAAAAGAAGGATTTTTTTTTTAAATTGATGAAAGCTTAACTAGCCTGCCACAAAATGAATTTTGCTAATTAAAAGGCTCTGATTCTTAGCCAGTGTTAACACCTGTCGAATACCAACAAATACAAATATCTTAGTGTTAACACAGGTGGCAGCATATCAGTTGATTGCAGAAATATTTTATGAGGCATAAACAAGAAGGCAAAAATTAATTATTGCTTACTGGGTTTAAATTAATAATTACTTTAGTTTCCATCAGCTTCAAATGAGAATTATTTTCAAAGTCAAACTGTCCAGAAAAGAGTCTCAGTGGCTTTGGGGTAATACTTTTGTAAGAGGATGTAGAAGAATGTTTATTTTCAGCATCTATTATTTCTACTCTTATTTAAAATTGTGAATATTACTTTTTTAAAGCACTAACCTTTATCTTTTCCAAGAGGTAGTATTCACCATAGGACACAATAACATTTTTAAGGCATGTCTCTGACATTTTTATGAGCATTTCATCCAGATATTTATGTGCTTATTTTTCTACTTATTTATAGCTCTCCTTATTTCATAGAGGGTTTGCTTAAGAATTATTCCATCATATACTAAAAAATGAAGAAATATGATATATGTTTTAAGTTTGAAAATGTTTAAGGAAGAAAAATCTATTATCACTATTATGTTGGATAAAATCCATCCAGTACTTATGAAAATAAGTAATTATTAGGCACCACCACTATGATGGTTTTAAAATACTATGGGAGTTCTTTGCACATCCCTTTCAAATTATGGGGTCTAATTCCTGTCTGCTAATGTGGGCTGAACTTAGTGACTCGCTTCTAATGAATGGAAAGTGGTGGAAGTGATGCTCGGTGACCTCTGGGCTATGTTAGGAAAGATGTCACAGCTTCTGCCCAGGTCTCCTGTGTTCATGGAGATACACACCTTGGGCCCTGAGCCAACACATTGGAAGGCTTGCTACCCTGAAAACACTATGCTGGAGAGAGATCCCATGGTGAGATGCACAGGAATAAGAGGAGATGTCTGAGGATCCCAGCTGTCCAGCCCTTGCACCGGACAGATGAGAGAAGAAACCTGGTGACGTCCCCAGCCTGAGCTGCCACCCGACTCCATCCTCATGAGGGTCCCTGAACCAGAATCACACAGCAGCGATGCTCTGGAAGTCCTGACCTACTGGAACAGAGAGATAGTAAATGATGATTGTTGTTTTAAGCTGCTAAATTTTGGATGCTTTGTTAAGCAGCTTAGATACCCAGAAAAACTACCACTACTGAGTTGGATAATTGCAGATGGTTTTAAAGGCCAAAGCAGTGACTGCTCATACCCTGGAAAGGTCAAATCATCAGGAAAATGTCATTCAAACTCAACAGATCTTTAAATGCCCCTTTCCTGGGGCTAGAGAATTATCTGATATGTATCCAGTAGAGTCTCTTCAAAGCCTCTGTCAACAGCTGTTGGCTGGGTCTGGGTCAACCCTGGCCTGGTTTAATTTCAGTCAACTGCAGCAACTCACTTTCTGTTTTAGGTGCTGGCCAATACTGATATTTTGATTAGTGACTGTGTGTGTGTATGTGTCTGAGTGTGATTGCATGTGTGTGTGTGTGTGTGTGTGTGTGTGTGTGTGTGTGTGTGTTTTCCCATTTTATCTGAAGGGTCCGAGTGATGGTACTGTGGCTGCTTTATATACAAAAGAATTTCTAGGAAAAGAATCCTGGTTATCAACTGAGCTTAAAACAGACATGGAGGTCGAGTTTTTCAAGATGGCGGCGGCTGCGGCGGCTGGCGCGGAGTAGCTGAGGTGGAAAAGGTGGCCACTGGGCCTCAGGCAGCCGGGAAACTTGTGGACCTTCCTCTGGCCATCTCTTAAGGGAGGACTGCTGCTGCTGGCCGGTCGTGGGGGCTCAACGCCACTTTGCCCCCGGCAGGAGAGGCTGCCTCATTTACAGGCAACAGCTTTGAAGTGTGGAGCAGGAAAAGAACTGATTCTTAGCTGCAAAAGCGAGTCTTGAAACAGGGAACACGGCGCCAGGGCTGCTGTGGATGCAGCCAGGATCCCGGAGGCTGGGGCCGCACTGAAGGCAGCCAGCTGCCCTATTCAGGATTCGAGGTTTCAGGCCGGCATTAAAGAAGATTCCTGGGAGCGCCCAAGCGGCGCCGCGACTGAACAGCCCGAGGCGGCAGCTCGGAGAACACGGAAGGCAACAAACCAGAGACAGAGCGAGCGCCCGACCTGGCACAGCACTGTGAGTGATCCCTGGCACAGCTCTGTTCGGGGGGTGGATGCCCACACGGCTCCCGCCTGCACCACCAGGCCACTCATTGCCCCGGTGCTGCCTCCATTTTCCCAGGTGCGGGCAGCTCCGCCCTGCTCGGCCATCACTGAGCCCATTTGCTTGGCCTGGCACCGGGCTTTCCGGACCCTGCGGGCCGGCCTCCTCTCCCACTCCCTCCGCGGTTCTCTGGCGGGGCTGGGGGTGTGGGGCGTCCCGACCAGTGTTGGGAAGACTAGGAAGTACGGGCGGGCTGACTGTCACTCCACCACACCCTGGACTCCGGCCCCGGTAAACTTCCTGTTACTGGGAGGCAGATACCATCTCTGCGACCACCAGTTTGGAAAAAAGCCTAACGAATTTCTGGTTGGGAATAGTGTGGTAGGAGAGTTCCCAGGTCCGCTTGAACCGGCCGGAGACCAGGCTGCAGGCGGGCACTAGACTCGGTTTATACCGGGGGGATACAAAGGTGAACAAGACCCGAGAAAGATCTACACAGTGCTACAAAGGCACCCAGAGAGACCGGTCGTCTGTGCCTAGCAGAAACCTGGTAGACTTCCTGGGCGAGGCGGTGCCGAGCAGGGTCTTGAAGGCCCAGCTGATAGACGAGGGGTGCAGAAGACACGCCCCAGCCCAGCACACTGTGCACAGAGTGGGGAGACGTGCGGCCAGGGAGGCGGAGACTCGACAGAAACCACACACCCGGTGGGGTCGCCACTGCACGATCTAACAGCCTGGGCCAGAGCACACGGAACGGGGAGAAGTCCTGTACAGAAAGTGAAAGCTCAACAGAGATCACACACCCTGTGGTATGTGATCCACCAGCCCAGCAGAGTCCAAGCTGACCAGAAAGGTGGATCCCCGGAGAAGCCCAAGACCCGAGGCAACCACACACACAAGACACTAGAGGCCAACTGAGCAGTCACGGTGGGAGCCATACCAAATTGGCAACCACAGCAACATCCTAGTTAGTCATTAGTCTCAAACCGGTGGACTGTGAAACCCCCTGCCACAATGAATAAACACCAAAAAAAAGACACCAGAAATACAAAAACTCAAGAAAGTACACCACCAAAAGTTAATAAATCTCATACTCTAGATCCTATAGAACAAGAAGCCCTTGAAATAACTGACAAGGAATTTCGAGTGATAATTCTAAGGAAACTGAATGAGATACAAGAAAACTCAGCTAGACATCATGATGAAATGAGGAAAAGTATACAGGATCTGAAAGAGGAAATATACAAGGAAATCAATGTCCTGAAAAAAAATGTAGCAGAACTTGCTGAACTGAAGAAGTTATTCAGCGAAATAAAAAACACAACGGAGAGTTTAACCAGCAGGCTTGTCGAAGTTGAAGAGAGAACCTCTGAACTTGAAGATGGGCTGTTTGAAATAACACAAGCAGACAAAAAGAAAGAAAAAAGAATCAAGGACATGGAAGAAAATCTGAGAGAGATATCAGACAACCTCAAGCGCTCAAATATCCGAGTCATGGGTATTCCAGAAGGGGAGGAAAATGGAGATTCCATTGAAAACATATTCAACAAAATAGTGGCAGAAAACTTCCCAGGTATAGGAAAAATCACAGATCTTCAGATCCAGGAAGCTCAACGATCTCCAAACGTATTCAACCCAAAAAGGCCTTCTCCAAGACATGTCGTAGTCAAATTGGCAAAACTCAGAGACAAAGAGAGAATCTTAAAAGCTGCAAGAGAGAAGCGTCAAATCACCTATAAGGGAGCCCCAATCAGGTTAACATCAGACTTTTCATCACAAACCCTAAAAGCTAGAAAGGAATGGGATGATATTTTCAAAATACTAAAAGACAAAGATTGCCAGCCAAGAATACTCTACCCTGCAAGGCTATCCTTCCGAAATGAGGGGCAAATAGTATATTTCTCAGACAAACAAAAACTGCGGGAGTTCACTACCACAAGACCACCCTTACAAGAAATCCTCAAGGGAGTACTGGGTTTGGTTCCTGAAAAATAACTACCACTGCCATAAAAACCTAAGAAAAATCTAAACCCGCTAGTACAATAAAAATGGCATTCATGAAGAGAAAACAAGCTAACAAAAACACTATCTACAACCTAAGGAACCAACAAACAAAGAAACCAAACAGTAAATCAGAAAGCAAGGAACAAAAGACACCTAAGACAACCAAACAACCAATAAAATGCTAGGAATAAATCAACACCTTTCAATAACAACTCTTAATGTTAAAGGCTTAAATTCCCCAATTAAAAGACACAGACTGGCTGACTGGATCAAAAAGCAGGACCCAACTATATGCTGCCTACAAGAGACCCACCTCACCCATAAAGATTCACACAGACTAAGAGTGAAAGGATGGAAAAAGATTTACCATGCAAACAGAAAAGAAAAACGAGCTGGAGTGGCTATTCTTATATCTGACAAAATAGACTTTAAACTAAAAACCATAAAAAGAGACAATGAGGGACACTACTTAATGATAAAAGGACTGATCCATCAAGAAGACATAACAATCATAAATATGTACGCACCCAATGTTGGAGCAGCCAGATTTATAAAACAAACTCTATTAGACCTAAAGAAGGAAATAGACACTAATACCATAATAGCAGGGGACCTGAACACTCCACTGTCAATATTAGACAGATCATCTAGGCAAAGAATCAGTAGAGAAACACAAGATCTAAACAAGACTCTAGACCAATTGGAATTGGCAGATATCTACAGAACATTCCACCCAACAACCTCAGAATATTCATTCTTCTCATCAGCACATGGATCATTCTCCAGGATAGATCACATATTAGGTCACAAATCAAGTCTCAATAAATTCAAAAAAATTGGAATTATCCCATGTATCTTCTCAGACCACAATGGATTAAAACTAGAAATTAATAACAAACAAAACTCTGGAAACTATACAAACACATGGAAATTAAACAGCATTCTACTTAATGACATATGGGTCCAAGAAGAAATCAAGCAGGAAATCAAAAAGTTTATTGAAACTAATGAAAACAATGATACATCATACCAAAACCTGTGGGATACTGCAAAAGCAGTATTGAGGGGAAAATTTATTGCATTAAATGCTCACTTCAGAAGAATGGAAAGCTGGCAAGTGAACAACCTAACACTTCACCTTAAAGAACTAGAAAAACAAGAACAATCCAATCCTAAAGTTAGTAGACAGAAATAAATCATTAAGATCAGAGCAGAACTGAATGAAATTGAAAACCAAAAAACAATTCAAAAGATCAACGAATCAAAAAGTTGGTTTTTTGAAAAGATAAATAAAATTGACAAACCATTAGCATGGCTAACAAAAAAAAGAAGAGAGAAGACTCAAATAACCAAAATTAGAAATGAAAAAGGCGATATTACAACTGATTCATCTGAAATACAAGGAATCATTCGAGACTACTATAAACAACTATACGCCAACAAATTTGAAAATCTGGAGGAAATGGATAAATTTCTGGACACACACAAGCTCCCAAAACTGAACCGTGAAGACGTAGAAAATTTGAACAGACCAATAACAATAAAGGAGATTGAAGCTGTGATCAGAAGGCTCCCAACAAAGAAAAGCCCAGGACCAGATGGATTCACAGCAGAATTTTACCAAACATTCAAAGAGGAAATGACACCGATTCTTTACAAACTATTCCAAAAGATTGAAACGGATGCAAATCTCCCAAACTCATTCTATGAAGCAAACATCATCCTGATACCAAAACCAGGTAAAGATATAACCAAAAAAGAAAACTACAGGCCGATATCCTTGATGAATATAGATGCAAAAATCCTCACTAAAATACTAGCAAACAGAATACAGCAACACATACGAAAAATTATTCATCACGATCAAGTGGGATTCATCCCAGGGATGCAAGGTTGGTTCAACATACGCAAATCAATAAATGTGATACACCATATTAATAAACTCAAACACAAGGACCATATGATCATCTCTATAGATGCTGAAAAAGCATTTGATAAAGTTCAGCACTCATTCATGACAAAGACCCTCTATAAGTTAGGTATAGAGGGAAAGTATCTCAACATAATTAAAGCCATATATGACAAACCCACTGCCAATATCATCCTGAATGGGGAAAAGCTGAAAGCTTTTCCTTTAAGAACAGGCACTAGACAAGGATGCCCACTCTCACCACTCCTAGTCAACATAGTGTTGGAAGTACTAGCCAGAGCAATCAGAGAAGAGAAGGAAATAAAGGGCATCCAGATTGAAAAAGATGAAGTCAAACTGTCCCTGTTTGCAGATGACATGATCCTATATATCGAACAGCCTAAAACCTCTACAAAAAAACTGTTGGAATTGATAAATGATTTCAGCACAGTAGCAGGATACAAAATCAACACACAAAAATCAGTAGCATTTCTTTTCTCCAATAGTGAACATGCAGAAGGAGAAATCAAGAAAGCCTGCCCATTTACAATAGCCACCAAAAAAATAAAATACTTAGGAATTGAGTTAACCAAGGAGGTGAAAAATCTCTATAATGAGAACTACAAACCACTGCTGAGAGAAATTAGAGAGGATACAAGAAGATGGAAAGATATTCCATGCTCTTGGATTGGAAGAATCAACATAGTGAAAATGTCCATACTACCCAAAGTGATATACAAATTCAATGCAATCCCCATCAAAATTCCAAAGACATTTTTCTCAGAAATGGAAAAAACTATTCAGACATTTATATGGAACAATAAAAGACCACGAATAGCCAAAGCAATGCTCAGCAAAAAAAATAAAGCTGGAGGCATAACACTACCTGACTTTAAGCTATACTACAAAGCTATAATAACCAAAACAGTATGGTACTGGCATAAAAACAGACACACTGACCAATGGAATAGAATAGAGAATCCAGAAATCAACCCACACACTTACTGCCATCTGATCTTTGACAAAGGCACCAAGCCTATTCACTGTGGAAGGGACTGCCTCTTCAGCAAGTGGTGCTGGGATAACTGGATATCCATATGCAGGAGAATGAAACTAGATCCATACCTCTCACCGTATACTAAAATCAACTCAAAATGGATTAAGGATTTAAATATACACCCTGAGACAATAAAACTTCTTAAAGAAAACATAGGAGAAACACTTCAGGAAATAGAACTGGGCACAGACTTCATGAATACGACCCCAAAAGCACGGGCAACCAAAGGAAAAATAAACAAATGGGATTATATCAAACTAAAAAGCTTCTGCACAGCAAAAGAAACAACAGAGTTAAAAGACAACCAACAGAGTGGGAGAAAATATTTGCAAAATATACATCTGACAAAGGATTAATATCCAGAATATATAAGGAACTCAAACAACTTTACAAGAAGAAAACAAGCAACCCAATTAAAAAATGGGCAAAAGAGCTAAGTAGGCATTTCTCTAAGGAAGATATACAAATGGCCAACAGACATATGAAAAAATGCTCAACATCACTCAGCATCCGGGAAATGCAAATCAAAACCACATTGAGATACCATCTAACCCCAGTTAGGATGGCTAAAATCCAAAAGACTATGAACGATAAATGCTGGCGAGGCTGCGGAGAAAAAGGAACTCTCATACATTGTTGGTGGGACTGCAAAATGGTGCAGCCTCTATGGAAAATGGTATGGAGGTTCCTTAAACAATTGCAAATAGATCTACCATACGACCCAGCCATCCCACTGTTGGGAATATACCCAGAGGAATGGAAATCATCAAGTCGAAGGTATACCTGTTCCCCAATATTCATCGCAGCACTCTTTACAATAGCCAAGAGTTGGAACCAGCCCAAATGCCCATCATCAGATGAGTGGATACGGAAAATGTGGTACATCTACACAATGGAATACTACTCAGCTATAAAAACGAATGAAATACTGCCATTTGCAACAACATGGATGGACCTTGAGAGAATTATATTAAGTGAAACAAGTCAGGCACAGAAAGAGAAATACCACATGTTCTCACTTATTGGTGGGAGCTAAAAATTAATATATAAATTCACACACACACATACACACACACACACACACACACACACACACAAACGGGGGGGGGAAGAAGATATAACAACCACAATTATTTGAAGTTGATACAACAAACAAACAGAAAGGACATTGTTGGGGGGAGGGGGGGAGGGAGAAGGGAGGGAGGTTTTGGTGATGGGGAGCATTAATCAGCTACAATGTATATCGACAAAATAAAATAAAAAAAAAATAATAAAAAAATAAAAATAAAAAATAAAACAGACATGGAGAACCCTGAGGAAAGAAATGCATAAAACCAAAAGGAAAAAAGAAAAACACTGCCATTTTTTCCCATTATTAACGTGAATTTTAAACTAAGTTAAAAATGATATTAAGGAGTCTAAAAGCTTAAACCGAAGCTTTAGAATAAATTGGTGGGAATTGTCACAATTATTTATGCAACTATGATGTAAACTAAGATTATAATTATTTTAAAAACCTAATCTAGTTGATTATTGTCACCAAATTTTATTCTCCAAGGACAGTCTATGTTATGATGCTTAATTCACTGTAAATTGAAAACAAAACTATATCCCCCAAAGATAAAATTATTTGTAGTTTGAGTAAAGACTGTTCTGTTTCCTGAGTTGTACAGGATTGCACTGACATTGTTTTGATGCCTTTTGGGAAAAGATTCATAGAGCACGGATGGTACAAATCCCTCCTGGTCCAAACCTCCCCTTATGATCAAATATACATGTTCAGGCATTAAGGAGAGAGAGCATCTGCTGCTGTCATGGGTTGGTTCACATGAACGAGAAAATGTGCTGTGTTAGTGCCTATTAAAAACAAACAATATGCATATAAATATAACTATGTATATATAAATGTGTATATGAATATATTAATCAAGGAAGTACTATGTTCCCAAATTATCAAACAGAAATATTATCAATTTTAGATATAAAGTTTAATAAAAATTTGTTATAAACCATGTATTTCATGAACACAATGGCAGGTTCTCTAGAAAGCTGTAGCTATTCACTGAATATCTACATTATTGACAAGCATGCCTTAGCATTGGGGATCCAAGGTCACAGCAAAGCCTAGCACCACCAGTCACTTTCATCAAATATGTGCACTTCCCAAAGTTGGTTGCCAGGTTCTTGTGGAATTTCACCTTGAAAAACCTCGCTCTTACGTTCTGGACAAGGCAGAATCCACATCCCCAATATTAGTAATTTTAAAGCAGAAGTGTTATAGGTGTTGGCCTGTAATTTAAATTGTACTCATTTAAAAATAAACTATTGGTAAATTTTGATGTCGAGTGATAGGTAATCAATAATCGGGTTAAAAGAATATTGTCCTCATTAAGCAAAATGAAAATGTTTTCAGCGATTTATGAAGACGTTTCACTGCAAAGAACAAAAGAATCTATCGTTTGTTTCTTAAAGAGCATCCACTTTAGGGCACTGTGCTTGGTGAACGGAAAGAGATGTTTTCAACACAGAACCTCACAGTTTATTGAGTTGGTAAGACAGGTGCAGATGATGAAAATCCAGTGTTGTAAGTGGTAAGGTTTATAATAGAGGCTCAGCAGAAATACCGTGGACATTTCTATTAATAGCTAGTATTTGTTGATCTGTATGCTGAGCACACTTATGGACTTTACACTTTATTATTTCTTTGGACTCTTACGAGAGCCCCCAGGTCTTTATTACTTCCGTTTTACTGATGATGATATTGAGGAGCAGGGAAGTTAAGTGATTGCTGAGTCTCACAGATTCAAACCCAAGCCACTGGGCTACAGAATTGTTAAGGACTACACATTGGGTAGATGGGGTAGTTACTTCTACTGAAGGCAACTAAAATAAAACACAACAAGGAGTCTTTCCTCCATGTAGTTTTCAGTCTTTCTTTTATATAGAGCAGGGGAAATTCAACCTGCTTCTTCCTTGGAAATACAGACTCTGAGTATAAAGACATCTTTTATAATCCCAATTTAGCAACAGCCTCAAGCTGTTCTTAACTTGGGAATGCTGCATGCCTGACTCAAACTGACAGTGACAAACATATTCTGGCTGACACTTTACCAAAATTTGAGTTTATTTATCTCATTAATATTTTTCTTTAGGCAAAATCTATTTGTAATGTCCTTTCTATTTATAAAATGGAAATGTTTTCTTTCTTGAGTCAGATGACCCTCAGTGACAGACATTGAGAAACACAAGACAGAAGGTTTAGATGCCCCTTAGCACAGTTTAACAGATGCAATCTCTTTGTAAAAGAATGTAAGTCCAACTCAGGGTAGCAGTGAACCATTTTGGGTTTTTGAATGCATGGGTTTGAGCGGAAGTTGCCTGCTTTCCTAAAGCAAGATTCCCACCATCCAGCCACAGTCCTGAACATAGCTCCTGAGAGAGAGGATGTGACCACGCTGTCTAATTGCGTTCTCTTGCACTGATGAAGTTTCTCATGGTGTGAGATCAAAGCTACAATCTAGCCCTGAACCAGAGTTTTGGGTTTCTGGTGCTGTGCCTATTTCATTCTTTCTTATAACTCTCGTCACGGGCTGTGTTATTCATAATCTTGTAATTGAGTCATGTCTTCTGATCTATCTCTTCCATCGAGAAGATTCCACCATATTGAAAAACCAAAGATGAACCACGAATATATTTTTTTAAAAGTATTTCTTACCAGAGATTTGGGTTTCTGGTGCTGTGCCTATTTCATTCTTTCTTATAACTCTCGTCACGGGCTGTGTTATTCATAATCTTGTAATTGAGTCATGTCTTCTGATTTATCTCTTCCATCGAGAAGATTCCACCATATTGAAAAACCAAAGATGAACCACGAATATATATTTTTAAAAGTATTTCTTACCTTAAAGCAGAATTGTTATTAGCAACAAGTGTGTGCTTGTGCATTTTGGTTTGAGCATGTCCGAGCATGAGGCAGAAATTGGGGGAGATTAGGTTAAGGAAAGAAAAATATAATCATTCTAGAAAAGGAAAATCCCGATAGAGGAAATTTTTTGGTGAGTCCTCATGAAAAGTTTAGTCGTCCAGATGACTCATGCAACAAATGTCAAATTTATCTCAATTACCTGGATAAATTAACCAGAAGAATTTTGTAGGTCTGAAATCATTACCTCAACTTCATGTTGCTCATGAATAAATATTGATTGACAGAGACCTAGGGTACTGCTCTTTCTTAAGAACTTATTTCTTAATCGCTGGCACCATTAGAGGTCTTCTCACTTATGATGGCCTTGAAAACTGCAGCCCAGTAATTACCAGACTTGCAGATGCTATAATGCTATATTACACAGTAGATTATATGAGGATCCACAGAGTACTTAAAAGATATGGGTCACATCCTTCAGGAGCATTTAACCCTGAAGGTCATGTCCTTCAAGGGCATTTACCAACAGCAGGTTGATAAACAGCCTCAGTGTTTACGTGTGGGGAGGCACCCTGGAGGGCACATTGTATTGTGTCCATGTGTTCAATGCTTATTTCTCTGTTATTAAAAATCAATCTTACAATCACAGTACAGCTGCACTGGTATTGGTGCTATTTCAGCATATCATGGACCAGGTGGGAATGCGTTAAGTTTGAAGAAAGAGGTTGCTGGGATTTTGTGGGTGGGGAAGGAGATGCTTTGTTCCTTGGCTTGTGAGGAAGCAGGAGAAATAAAGGCAGAAGAGTGAAGCCATGGCCTTTGTCAAAGTGTTCCTATGTAAAGGTTTCAGGAACTGAGAGCTACAGTGAGAGGTGGAGCAGGACGACAGTCTAACGTTAGGGCACTGACTACCTTAACCGCCAGCTTAAAATTTGGTTTTGCACACTGCTTAAGGGTGTGGCACCATTTAGAGCTGAGATTAGGGTGTCCACTTTACCTCTGGTGAACTTCTGAAGAAGTTGAGTCCTGTAGGCAAGAGACCAGTTGAAATAAATTTCATGTAACTAAGCAAACTAATTATCAGGAAAAGAAATTCTCATTAACAAAGTGGAACAGAAATCTTTCTATCACAAGACCTCAAATGGTAATTTGCAAATTCCTTTTTTAAAAAAGACTTTGTTTGTTTGTTTGTTTGTTTGTTTTGAGGCCTTAGTAGATGCCAGACCTATGCTAGGTGCTTTGTATACATTTTCCTTTGTGATCATGTAAGTTAACCCATTACATTTATGAAAGCAATGAATTAATCTGGTTCGTATAGGCCCAAATGACCAAGCCTTCCTATGGAAGAGGTTCTGCTGCAGAGTCCAGAGAGAAGGTGGTAATGTTGCTTTAGGTCCATTTGACTAAAGCAATAAATATTGTTCCCAAAGCTTGTAGCTGCAGACATTGTGAGCAGCAGGAGAACCTTTTCACAGTTCATGGAACTTTGCTGCCTGAAATGAGAGCTGCTGGGGATGGCAACGTGTCAGATATTTCTTTCTAATACTACTTAGCATTGGGAAAAAAAATTTGCTAACCAATCCATTTCACCCTAGCGTAGCATCCCAACAAATAGCCTGTATTTTAATATAGGGGGGAAGAGTGTGCTTTAAAAAGTTATATTCTATCAGATTTTGCATTCCCTTTTGTATCTAAATACAAACGGAAGGTGGAAATTCTGATTGGAAATGTTTTCATTTAAAATTTATTCTCAATGATAAAATTAGGTAAACATTCTTTTTTAGAGTAGTCTATTTTTCCATTAGTCTATTTTTAGTCTATTAGTCTATTTTCTAATAGTCCGTTTTTCTTCCAAGATCACACAGAGGTTTTCAAATATATTGTCTTGAATGTCAAGTTTAACCCTTTGGTGCTGGACTAAAGACAAGACCGTAGCAATTAGAAAGGTTTTCAGATAACCACCCATAAGAAGACAAAAGGATTAGCCTTGAATTGAAAAGATTAAAGGGACTATGCTCATTTAATCTGAAGAGAATGGTTATTTAATGATAATCTTTATATACACATGCATGATTGCTATACAGGAAATGGCCAGTAATTGTTTTCTATCTTTACTTGAAAAAATAATAGGAAGAAATGGAATTAAGCAACAGCCTGAAGGATTCAACTCAGATTTAGGGAAGAATTTTGATGGGGGGTTGCTAAATATGTCAGAGAGAGATAGAATGTCTTCTCTTGGGATTAGAGTAAGATAGGCTATCATCCACTTGCCTATTTTAGCTAGGGTCTTGTCTGATGACAAATTAAATTCAAAGATTTATTCAGGCTTTTTGATATTTTATTTTATGTTGTTTTGGCATTTAAATTTGTTAAACATGATACTGAAAAGCCTTAGAGCATGGGGAATAAATTGTCTGCCAGAACCATAAAAAAAAATCTGTGTTTTATATGGCTGGTCTGAAACATCCTCTTTATTTGATAGGAGTCAGGGTAAACTCTGATAGGAATTATGTGTCATTCTCAGTTTTATTTGGGATCATTAAAAAATATTCTTTCAAAAGAAGCTGGGTAAAATGATGGATTAATTAGTCATTGTGATTGACTCTTTAAATAAATAATACAAACTTATAATACAGTTATACTTATGTAATAAACTTAGAAGTAGAATTTTGGATGATAGTCTTTATAACTCTAGTGGAATGCTTGAAATAGAGCTTAAAGGTAACATGTAAGTAGATGATACATTTATATATTTTTTAATAACATTTCTTAAGAACAGTTTTAGATTTACAGAAAAATTGTGAGGATAGAACAGAGAGTACCCAGATACTCCATATCCAGTTTCCTCTATTATTAACATTTACATGAGTTTGGAATATTTGTTACAATTAGTGAATCAATATTGACACATTGTTATTATTTAAAGGCCATGCTTTATTCAATTTCTTCAGTTTTTATATAATGTCCATTTTCTTTTCCAAGATCCCATCAGGATACCTGACAGTTAGTTGTCCTGTCTCCTTAGGCTCTTCTTGCCAGTGAATTTCTTAGAATTTGTTTTTGATGACCTTGACAGTTTTCAGGAGTACTGGCTCAGTATTTTGTAGACTGTCCCTCAGGTGGGGTTGCCTGCTGTTTTTCTCATGATTGGCCTGGAGTTATGGTTTTCTTGGATGAATACCACAGAGCTAAAGTGCCGTTATAATCACTCCTATCAAGCGCATGTGCTATCAACATGACTAATCACTTAGTGATTAATGTTAATGATGTTAAACTTAGTCACTGGTTGAGGTCATGTTTGCCAGGTTTCTCCACTGCAAAGTTACTCTTTTTTTGTCCTTTCCATACTGTGCTCTTTAGAAGGAAGTTATAAGTACAACTCACACTTCAGGAGCGGGGAGTTATACATAAATTATTTGAAATTCTTCTGCATGAGAGATATGTTTCTTTCTCATTTACTTATCTAACCATATATTTATATTGACATGAACTCATGGGTATTTATTTTATGCTCTGTGTAATAATCTAATACTACCTTACTTATTTGTTGCTGAAATTGTTCCAGCTTTGGTCATTAGGGCTCTAAGTGCTCCTGTTCTCCTTTGACATACCCTCCATCACCTTTTGATTTCTTTTAATGCTCCTTACCTTCTGGTACTATAGGATGCTTCAGGCTTATCTTGTATATTTCCTGCCTCAGTCCTAGAACCAGCAATTTATCCAAGCAGCCCCAGTTCCTTTTATTGGAGGATAGCATGAGAGACTAAGATCTGGGTGCTAGATATGCTCATTGCTAGTGGGAGTTGTTGTCTCTTAGCTCACTGATCTGACAGAAGAAGGAAGTATATGTATGAATATTAACTGCTTATATACACATCTCTCTCTATTTTTTTATGCACATGTGTGTATCTGTGTTAAGCTAAATGGTAGTTCATCCTGATGTCTCCAACTCTAGTCCATCGGCACGTGGATCACTGCAACTTCCTTTTCTAGCTTAGCTGTGAACTCATCCTGATGTCTCCAACTCTAGTCCATCGGCACATGGATCACTGCAACCTCCTTTTCTAGCTTACCTGTAAATTCTCACTCCCACAGCTTCTACCAGCCACCATTCATTTACTCAGTCATTCAATTCTAGTATACATACATAGCAGTATCAGAACTGTTAACTGTGACCCCTGTGTTCCAACTAATGCAGTGATTATGTGAAATTCCTTTTGCCCCCAGTCCTAAAGAATCCACACGTTTCCAGAGTTACTGATATCAGCACCTTTTCCTCTGCCCCCTTCAGTGAAGTTGTTTTATGCATTTGTAATACAATTAGATTCTTTTTTTCTCTAGACTACATTCTATCTTGATATCCATCAGGCTAAACAATTTTTTAAAAATTTGCATGGATTAAGGTACTTAATGGTGGTGCAGCTTTTCAACACTCCACCTCTTCTGAACTCCTGGCAACCACAAAACTTTCAACCAATAATGGGTGAATGGAATTTAATTGGAGTAATACAATATGTAGCCTTTCAGGCTGGCTTTTTTTTTTTTTTTTTTTGCTTATCTATATGCATTTAAGATTCTTTCATATATTTTCATGACTTGACAGCTCATTTATTTTTATTATCAAATAATATCCCATTGTATGGAGGTACCACAATTACTTTATCTATTCACCTATTGAAGGACATCACAGTTGCTCCCAGTTTTGATGATTATGAATAATTCTGCTGTAAACATTTGGGTGCAGGTTACCGTGTGGACATAAACTTTCACGTTAGTTGGATAAATACCTAAGAATGTGATTGTCGGATCATATGATAAAGCTGTGCTTAGTTTGTAAGAAACGGCCAAATTGTCTTCCAAAGCGACTGTACCATGTTCATTCCCACCGGCAATGAATGGGATTTCATGTGGCTCTGCATCCTGGGCAGCATTTGGTATTGTTTGATTTTTGGATTTTAGTCATTTTAATAGGTTAGTGGTGGTATATCATTGTTGTTTTAATTTATAATTTTCTAATGACTAATGCCGACGAGCATCTTTTCTTCTGCTTATTTTTTTCTTCTGTGTATCTTCTTTGGTGGGGCATCTGTTTAGATCTTTTGACCATTTTTTAATTGGGTTGTTTATTTTGTTATCGTTGAGTTTTAAGGGTTCTTTGTATGTTTTGGATACAAGTCCTTTAACAAATGCATGATTTACAAATATTTCCTCCCAGTGTGTGGCTTCTCTTTCCATTCTCTTGACAGTGTCTTTGGCAGAGTAAAAATTTTTCATTTTAATACAGTCCATTTTTTTCTTTCATGGATAATGCTTTTGGTGTTATATTAATAAACTCATAGCCAAACCCAAGATTGTACAGATTTTTAAAAAATATTTTCTTCTAGAAAAGAAGTTTTATAGTTTCCTTTGTACTTTTAGCTTTATAATCCATCTGAGTTAATTTTTGTGAAAGGTGTAAGATCTGTGCATCTAGTCTCATGTTTTTTGTACAATTGTGGCAGCACTATTGATTGAGAAGACTACCCTTTCTCTATTGAATCACTTTTGCTCCTTTGTCAAAGATCAGTTGATTTCACCTTTTGATTGAGAAGTTACATCAAGAAATACCAATTATTGCTTTCATGTATTACAGGCTTGTTGATAATGTGTAATGAAACTTTGTTAGGTCATAAGAGCATTTGCTTTAGCATTGATTAAAACAAAATAATAAAGAGAAATAGAAAAATAATTAATAGAGAAACGAAGTAAATTGGTGTCATATCTGGATCTCTACACTTTAAGGTTTTCACTTCATCTGTGAATTAAAGTGGCTTGATTCTACACCAAGTCAAGAAGAGCATCTAAGCAAAGTCAAGAAAGGAAGCATCTGAACATTTTAAGCAGTGATTTGAGCAGGAGCTGAGAGTGGACAAGGAGGAAATTCAAGATCAGGCTGATTCTGTTGGGGCTTGCACTGCATGTTAGATGAATCAGCTCTCAGGGGTGAAGGCTAATTTTATGTGCTAACTTGACTGGGCCATGGGGTGCCCATATATTTCATCAAGCATCATTCTGGGTATTTCTGTGAGGGTATTTTTTAGATAAGATTAACACTTAAACTGGGAGACCGAATCGAGCAGATTGCCCTCCATAATGTGGGTGGGCCTCACCCAATCAAATGAAGGCCTGAATAGAACAAAACAGTTTGACCCTCCCCTGAGTAAGAGAGAAATCTTCCTGCCTGATGGCCTGCTATGTGAGACACTGGATTTTCCCTGCCTTTGGGGTCTCTGGCCTTCAGACTTGGATTGGAAATGCACCATCGCCTCTCCTGGGTCTCTAACTTGCCAACTCACCCTGCAGATCTTGGAGCCTGCATATCATATGAGCCAATTCTTTATAATAGCTCTCTTTATGTATACACACATCCTATCAGTTCTGTTTCTCTAGACTTACATCAGGTTTCCTTCTACTTTCCTGTTCAGTAAACGTACATTTCTACTTTGTGGAAGTGACAAGTCATCTTAACAGAAGATTCTTTCTGGTCAATTGGCTGAGCCTACAACAGGACCACTTTCCCCCTCAGCCCTCTCTTACCTGATATCCCAGGATAAAAAGCCATAGTCATGCTGGCCAAGGAGGCCTGTGTCACACACCTGAGTCTGATTTGGTTTGCTGTCACTGAACTGATCCAACAAGGTTTTTCTGAATAAGTGAAACAGGCACAGGGTTCCCACAAGGGGAATGTGTGACTTCAGGAGTGGAACATCCCTTTTCCTCCTTCTCTGACTGATTTTAGAGTTCCTACAAGGGCAGCTCACCTCTGTAATTAAGCAGGGTCCCAGAATTTGAGCCTTGGAAGTGAAGTTTGCTCAAGGGCAAAGATCCAAGTTTTCATTCTGCTTGAACGGAAGAGCGAGATTAAAAGAGAAATATGCCTGCACTGAGGACGGAAGACAGAACTCCGTTTCACCTCAGTCTGCTTTAGTAGTTAATTTCTTCTCAAGAGGGACATTAAGTCTTTTTACCTGGCAGACAGGCTCTGGTTGTTTAAACCCAATGTGGCCCATGGAACGGAGTGAATGATTAGACTTTGCATTAGTCATAGAAAGACAAGGTGTGTATTATTTTCCCCTGCATTTCATCATGAAATATAGGCTATCCTTCCAGTGAGTATTTGCTTAACCAGGTCATAGGAATTCTTAATTCAGAAAGAGGAAAAAACAAAGTCTGAGAAGTAGGACCAGCATATTAGAGAACATTTGCAGGTGTTTCTGGACAACAGAAACAGACTGTTTACTCGCCCTGTACTTCACAAGTATCTTTGCTCATGTTAATCAGTCATCCTGGGCTGTACTAACCTTCAGCTCAGAAACAAATTCTGTGACAGAGAATTATTGTGAGTATTTTCTTTCAGAAGAAAACTGTACATTTCTATAGATAGTATTATGGCATTAATTTGTATTTAATAAGCTTTGAACTCGTAATAACTTAAGCAGTATTCTGTAAAAATAATTGGAAATAAATTATTTAATGAATTCTTAGATTTTTACTTATATTTCAACTTCTAGTCAAAACTCAATAACTTAAAAGTATTATAGATTGAAGGAATGTCCTACAATGTCCTCAATTCTTGTGTCCACACTAATTTTTACGCAAAGAAACACGTTTTAATATTTCTGATACATTATGATGATTGCAGAACCTATTGAGAACTTTTAATTTTATCGTTTATCTCATCTTGCCAATCATCCATTTCTATTTTGGTTTAAAGTTGTGCTGTACCCAAAATAATAAAACTTACATTCCAGAGAATAGAAATGTCTGGAGAGAAGAGTGTTCTAGTAAAGATTGTGAATGTGAATACAATCTTGGTGTTGAGTTGGTAGAGCCCAGTGCCTGGTCATATGCCTTAAAACATACCAGACCACAGAGAATCATTGGTAAGTACTTGTTGAATGGACCTCTCCCTCCGTGACCCTCCACCCCAAATCAGTGGGAAAATTATAACTACCTTTTCCCTACTTAAAGGAATGACATGGCAGATTAATCAGTCTGGCCCATGTTACAGGGTAAGATGCTGAAGCAAAATTCCAGAAAAGTGGTGGTGGTATTTCAGAAAAATGAGAATACATTTTTGAATATTAGAAATAAGAAATTAAGTTTCAGTGAAAAGGAAATATTCCCACTGTCATTACTGCAATTTATAGCTGAAAAAAAAAATACTATTCACCAATTTTCAATATTATGTAGTACCAAAAAGGCTTTACCTACCATGATAAAACTCAGAATTGCTCACAGTTTTACCACATAAGTAAGCTAAAAAGTGAAAAGGGACCACCTTGTTTGTGATATTATTTTTAAAATACCCCATATGTCACATTTTCTGTGTTCACCACTTTTGATGCCTGGGATAATGAATGTGTAACTCTGACTTCAATGAGAGAGCTTTCGTTGGTTGTTTCTAAATAAAGCTACGGAGAACTAAGTGAATGGTCCTCAGTTGAAGAAAGATGTTCTTCTCGTAGAAAATGAGGAAGTAACTTCCTTGTGGAATGTATGGACCCATTTTGAGACCTATAAAGCATCGACGTCTCTATAAGAACCTATAAAACATTACTAGTCAAAACTATTTTTGGTTAATAACTTATTAAGTCCCAGTTCCTACATGCCCTTTCACCATTCATCTTGTATTAAGACACAAAACTTCACTTCATTATTTTGGGGTAACTCATAGTATTAATCCTGATTGATCAATACAGTTTTGAGATTAAATGGTTGTAGTTTTAGTTATACATGATCAAATAAATAATATTCTCACATAATGTGTTTCAGGCTGCCTCTTAATTTCCTTTCCAGGTAGGCATCTGGTTTTAAATTTGGCTTGTGTCAGTCTTGAAGGGCAGTATTCATAAGACTTGAGTCTGTCCTTGCTCCTGACCTGAGCAAGCGGATGTCAGAGAAGCAGAGCAATGGCAGCACTGCTTTTCAGAGCATTATTTAATTTTGGTTGTTGGCTCAGCTTGCTCATCAGAGACTGCTATTTCCAGCTGCACTGCAAGCTCTCCCACAGTTTAATTCTTTGCTTATTTTTTTTAGAAATCCTTCATCCAAGCACCACAGTAATGTGCCAAAGTATGACGATGACTTCACACCTCAGCTAATTCACATCTGCAAGGAGAGAAAACAGTTTGCAACTGAATCCAGCCTCACTAGTACCACCCTAACAAATTCCCTTTGCTCCTCAGCCACTCTGGAGACTTTGGGGGTCAACTCCGATTCTGTCTCAAGAAATGTAGATATGATATGATATGCAACTGCAGTATGCTTCGTACTTATTGATTTGTCTATTGACATGTTTATAGAGAGTCTGTCCATCTCATGGATTAAATTGAGTTTCATGCTGAAAAGTACCTAATAGAAAAAGTATGCACACTTCACATTTATGCTACTGTGATATATTCACTGTAGATATTCACAAAATAGAAATACTCTTACCACCCATATATTTATTAAACACCCTATATCACTGTGATCTGAACTTTGGGAAGACAGTAGGATCAATGCTAATAGTCTAAGTTGATGTTAGTATTTAAACAGATCCTCAAATCAGTTGTCCTGACAGGAGAATATAAATATTTATTGAGCACGTTGTATAGAACAAACACTAATCTAGACTTTGAAGATATAACGGGGACAAGATGAGCAGAATCTTTGCTTTCGTGGAGTTTTGTGTATGTGTTGTGGGGTGGTGTAGAATGTTAGTAAACAGATAAGTGAATACTTACGTACAAAATCAGATAGTGGCAAGTACTACCCAGAAAATTAAAATTGGATTATGTAACAGAGAGTAATGGGTGTCTACTTTAGAGTGGACAGTCAGGGAAGAGGTTTATATGGAGATGTTTAAGCTCTTTCAGACAACAAGGAGCCACGCATGTGAGCATCTAGTGGAGGAACATTCTGGGTGGGAAGAAGATCTTGTTCAAAAGTCCAAAGGCAGGAATAAACTTGGCTTATTCAAAGAACAGATGAAAAGCAGCAGTGTCTAGAAGAGTATCGGGTGATGGAGAGACGGAAGGAGAAGAGGAGAGTGAGGGGGAAGCAAATGAAAACATTAATCACACACCCACTGCACCCTGCGTGGCAGATGCCATGCTAAGCATTTTGCATCTGTGAACTCATTTTCTCTTCCAAACAGTCTATGAGGCGGGCACTAGTATCATCTTCATTTCACAGATGAAGACACCCAGGCACAGAGCATTATAATAGCTGGTCTTGTTGGGCGTCTCCGGTGGCCACACGGGACCCCAACAGGTTTTTCCTTTCCGTAGAGGGTTGGGGCCAAAGGGATTGCCCTTTTCTCCCCCCCAGGATGCGGGGCGAAAAGAGATTCCAAGAGATGGGTGAGCACGCCACTGCTCTCGCAGATAGGGAACAAACACATACACATGCAGCAGGGGTTCTGTCAGGCAGTTCCGTTTATTGTAACACAAAAGATCATATTTATATGCTTAGCAGGTGGGGATTTCCAAGCTTAGGCCAATCCTTGAAAAGGTCAAATGTGCACGTGCCTTGCCTCTCTATGCTTAGCCCTCTCCCTTAACTTCCCTTGGGTGCCACCTTTTATCTGTTTAGGCCATCTGTTGTTTCTGTTTAGAAAAAGGGCACAGTCCCATATTGTCTCAGGTCACACAGTGATGATCTGGCTCCATGTTTTCAGTCCTCAGATACTCCACGTAGTAAAGGGTTTGGATATCATTCTAAGTGTGAGGACAGTGCTGTACTGGAGGGTTTTACCAGGAGAGCAATTTGATCTGTCTTACAATTGAAATAGTCAGTCTGATCATGGTTTGGAGATGCATGGTGAGTTGGAGGGTGGACACTTGCTGAAACGGAAAGATGGCTTGGTAGGCCATCGCGGCAGTAAAGAATGAAGTCGTGGTGGCTGATCCCACCGGGGAACCATGGTAGTACTGTGCATTGGTGACCGGATTTGGGATGGGTTTTGAGACAAAGCCAGTAAGATTTATTGACAGATTCAGTGTGAAGGGTAAAGGAGAAGATCACTGATAACTATCTGTTTGACTTAAGTAATTTAGAAGGATGATGATTAATGATGATCATGATGTTAATATATAGCATTCATATAGTGCTTACTATATGTGCCAGTCAGGTTCTAAGCATTTGTATATGTGCTAACTCACTGAATCCTCATCGCACTCACAAGTGGGTACTATAATTATCTCCAGTCTTCACAGATGAGGAAGCTGGGGCACACGAGAATAAATAATATGCCCAAGGTCACACAACTAATAAGGGATGGATTTGAATCAGTCCACGTGGCTGTGCAGTGTCTATGCTTAAGCACAGACTCTCATTTGCCATCATTTACTGGGTCAACTGGCAGAAGAGCTGGGCTTTTCTTTTGGGGAAGGGGAGGAAATAAAGTTCTGATGGCTATGTAAATTCTGAGTTGGCTACTGGACATCTATGTGAAGAGGAATCAGGCAATTGGACTTATGTGTTTGAAGTTCTGCAGAGAGATAAAGGCTAGTGACATAGATTTGAGTCATTTGCATGTGGATGGCATTTAAAGTCCATGGGTCTGGATTTCATCAACTGTAATAATACTAGATAACACTTAAGCAGCATTTTCTATATGCCATGCACTGCTGTAAGGACTTTGTATACATTGACTAATGTATTTTTTCATAACAATTGCCTGAGTTAGAACTATTATCTAACCATTATTATGCTCATTTTTATAGATTAGAAAACTGAGACTTGAATCTCATTGTGACAATTGAAAGAGATAATTTGTTTAATGCCTAGAACATAGTGAATACTCAAAGGTGTCAGCTATCATTAATAGTGATAGGAGTAGTTTCTATGGTGATCTTATTCATATGCGTATACTCAGAACCTAGCACTATACCCAATAAATGAATTTTAATCTGTGTAAATGTCTCAAGTCGATGAAAAGAAAGCAAAAACGATACATTTATCACTCACTATGTCTTTGTTGCTAAAAGGACACAAGGAAGTGAGTCTTGGGAGGATTGTTCTGGAAGGGAAAAAAAAGCAGAAGTTTGACAAAAAAATATGATTTAGAAACAGATTGTTCTGCATTGCAGCTCACTATATTCACACGAAGATGGATAGAATAAAAATATTTCCTATTATTATTGCAGTAAGAGTCATTTTCTCATCTTGCTCTCTACCTCCAAGAAAAGATTTTGTATTTAGGGGTCTTGCTGACTTTTCTTTAACTCCCTCTTATGCCATGACCATCTTTAATGTAAGTGAAATGGCACAGAATTTAAAAGGGAGAAATATTTTTCTTATGTGATTCTAAGTCTTTTTGTTCCTGGGAAATTACATGGTGTGCTGGTGTCAATGGATACTTTTCCAGAGACCTTTGTTTTCCTGTCTCTCTTTTCCCCTGAGAGTAGTTTCTATTTCTCAGTCCATCTGGCACATCTGTATGACAGTATCACTGCAGGTGCTCTGTTGCTAACACAGGATAGATTTCCCTGGGTAATGGTGCTGACTCCCTTTCTTGAGTCATTCAAAACAAGACTGGCTATATACAACCCACTAGAGAATAAATACTGTAGGAAACAAGATTATCTAATCATCTGTTGTAACTTTATTTTCTGCTTTTCCATGAATGGCTGGTAACATGAGGAGTCACAGTTGTGGTTTTCATGCTTTTCCAGAACATACTTGCTGTTTAGTTTGAATTTCTCAAGTAGTAGGAGCGATAATTTTGTGTATATGATTTTGTTGTTGTTGTTGTTATTTTGATGTTTGGGGATTTTGAGGCTGAGCTCAGTGGACAGATATAGTATTTTCTGGATGGTTGTGAATGAGATTAATAAAGAATTCCAGAAAGGGAAAGAAGGCTTAACCCACGTGTATAGGTAGTCGTATGTTAATGTTAAGTATAGTTCCAATTTAGGTTATAGCTCTGAGTAAAGTAGATTCTTAGTTTGATTTTTTATTTAAATTTATTTTTATTGAAATACTATACATACATAGTTTAAAATAGTCCTCCAAAGCTTACAGTTCAAAGAAGTCCTCTATCTACTCCTTTAAGCCCCTGAGTCTTGCTCTCCAGAGGCAACCATATTCACTCTTTTATCTGATTCTTCTTGTACTTCAACATTCCTAAGTTCTGTTCAGATTCCTATACTGAGAAATAAAGTTTATATTTTAATCTTTGAATTCCATTTTCTGTGAACTTTTTGAAGTCCCCTTATTTCTCACGATCTCTTAATATCTACCGAAACTTAATGTAAAGACTTAAAAGTCAATTGGAAAATTTGATCATGGATGTGTGCATTCCCCTGAAGAGTGATCAGGCAAGAAGCCATCCACTTCAGAGAAGCTTTCCCTATACCAATTATAATTTTCTGGGCCATTTTTACAGAATATTGCTCTTTATTCTCCTGCCTGGTGTATATGTTTATCACAACATTCCAAGTTATATGGTACCTCCAATTCCCACACCTAGTGTGCAACAGGAATTAGATTGCTCTTTTGTGGCATTTCTTCCTGAAGGTATGTGAGTTTCAACTTTCTCTGCTGTTCTCAGAATGTAATCTATCACCACACTATCCATCTTCAAATTTTTTTGCTAATCTTGTCTCCTACCATTTTCTCTCTTGAGATGTTTGCCTTTGTGAATTTAAGCCTTTTTATTTCTTTGCCTTTTACTTTAGTATGGTTTAAGGAAGGAAGAACTCTTCTATGTTTAACTGGTTGTTGCTACACTCCTTAACATAATAAAGATCTCTCATATGGATATACAACGAAGCAATTTATCTGCAACAAGTCTGCACACAGAGAGGGCAATTGTGGGGCACAAAAGACGTGTGATAAGAACAAGCAAGTCTATCATAGTATTGACATTTTCTCACAAAAGGATGCTAGTAAGACAAAGACATGAAATAATGCAAGCTTGAAATTAAAAGAAAATACTAATTCAATTCACTTTAAATATATTGCACTACAATGTATTCATGCAATACCAATGCATGAATGCAATGTATTTTAATACAAGTTATTGCATTTTAATATGTTGAATACATTTTAATAATAATGAAAATTATTTTTTTGATTGAAAGTATGCATTTGAGTCAGTTATCTTTCTTTTTTTAATACAATAAAATACCTTGTATATGCACATTGAAAGCTTAATTATTTAGTGACTAATTACACAAATTGGCAATTATATATGAGCTTCTATTCTTTGCACATTTTCATGTACTTAATAGAGATGGCTATGATTACATAAGGGTATAAATTTTGCCGTTAAAAATTTACTTTATCGTGTTAATATCTACTTTATGTAACACATGAGTAATGTAATTTTTAAATACAAAATTGACGGAAATTGATTGCCCAGCTGTATATAGCAACGTAGGAAAGTAGTTATGAGTATAGGACCTGGAGTCACAAAGATCTGGTCTTAGAACCTGGTCCAATCAAATTGCTTTTCATTTCTAATTAAGGGCCCAAACTAGGATGCAACAAGTAAAATTTAAAAGGGTGACAACAAATTCAGTAATCACTTCTAGTTTCCAGCCCAGCATATTAGGAGCATAGAAATGTTTACTCCCTTATAACAAGTAAAAACGTGAACAGTCTGAAAAACTAACAACTCTTCTTTGATCTGTCAGAGAAATGAGACCATGGAGCAAACCACAGTCTCTCAAGTTGTAGAGAGAGACAGGTAGATACAGAGAATCACAACTTACTGGTGCAGAAACCTCCATGGGAACAAGTGCTAGAAAACCTGAACTATAATTGAGGAATTGCTGGAGGCTCAGTGTGGACAAGTATGAGAGATAAAAATCCAGGGGGACCCAGTCATAGGAGGAGTTCTCACACTTTTGTGAGTTTTACCTCTAGGATCTCTACAAAGTCCTCACAGTGAATATCAGAGAAAAATCCCCTTTGCCTTCTGGCAGAGAGAGGGAAAATGGAACCAGTGTGAAATATGCCAGAGCATTCCATTCTTACAGGGCATGACCTCAAGAGAAACTATTTTACCAGAGCCTGACATGCTGGGATAATCTGAGAGCCTAACCCACTTGGATAAAGGAATACCAACACTACCCTACACATGGGTGAAAAGTGTCCAGCTCCAGCCCCCTCCAGCCATCCTGTCCCACCTACAGGGGAAGAAAAAATAACTGAGATGCATTGGTAAAATTCACAGACCAGAGGAACAGGCACACCAAGAGACTAAGGTCTAATCATTGGACTGTAGAACATGTTTCTTTCCCCATACCTTACCAGTGCATTACTAAATGCCTATTTACTACAGGTCCTCTTACCTAGTACATCATGTGTGTCTTTCAAGAAAAAAATTACAAGGCATACTAAAAGGAAAACACACAAACACACAGTTTGAAGAAACTGAAAAAGCATCAGAACAAGAGTCAGATATGGCAAGAATGTTGAAATTAACAAAGTATTTTTTAAATTTTGATTAATATGTTAAGAGATTTAAAGGAAAAGTAGAAATCATGCAAGTGCACATGGAAAATGTAAGCAGAGACATAAGAAATCTAAGAAATGATAAAAAAGAAATGCTAGAGATAAAAACACTGTAATGGAAGTTAAGAAAGCCTTTGTTGGGATCATTAATAAACTGGACATAACTAAGGAAAGAATCTCTTGAGCTTGAGGATATGACAATAGGAACGTCTAAATATGAAAGGGAAAAAACTCTAAAAAACAGAACAGAACATGTAAGAATTGGGGGATGATTATAAAAGTTGTAACATACACATAATGGAAATACCACCAGGATGCAAAGAAAGAGAGAAAGAAACAGAAGCAATATCTGAAGTAATAATGACTGAGATTTTCTCCAAATAAATGCTGGACCCAAACTACAGATGCAGGAAGCTCAGAGAACAGCAATCAGAACAAATGCCAAAAAATTACACCTAGACATATCATAGCCACATTGCAGAAAATGAAAGATTTTTTAAAAAATCTTGAAAGAAGCCAGAACAAAAAGACAAATTGCCTATGAAGAAGTAAAGATAAGAGTTACATCTAAATTCTCCTTAGAAACCATGCAAGTAAGAAGAGACACGAGTGATGTATGTAAAGTGTTGAGAGAGAAAAAAACACCAACCTAGAATTCTGTGTGCTGTGAAATCATTCTGCACAACTGAAGGAGAAATAGACTTTTTCAGACAAACAAACATTGAGGGAATTTGTTGCCAATGTACAAACATTGCAAGAAATGTTAAAAGAAGTTCTTCAGGGAGAAGAAAAATGATATAGGTCTGAAAATCAGATCCTTATAAGGAAAGAAAGAATATTGTAGAATAAATAAGGCAAGGTAAAATAAAAACTTTTATTTTTCTCTCTTATTCTTTAACAGAAAATAGTTTGTCCAAAATAGTAGTAACAACAATTTAGATTATATATGTTTATGTGTGTGTGTTTGTATGTGCATAAGAATACTTCAAGATCGTGAAAAGATTCATATTTTCAATTTTATTTTTTCATGAACTTTTTGAAGTACACTTATATGTTTATGACTGCTTGTATAGAAGTGAAATAAATTACAGCAATGATATAAGGGACAGGAGGGAAGAATTAGAAATATTCACTTATTATATGGTACTTGCACCACCTGTGAAGTGGCATAGTGTTATTTAAAAATAGACTTGAGTTAGTTGTAAATATATATTGCAAAATCTAGGGTAATCACTGAACAAGTTTTTTAAAAGTGTAATCAATATGCTAAGAAAAGAGAAAAAATGGAATCATACAAAATGCTCAATTAAAACCAAAACGGGCAGAAAAAGTGGAAAACAAAAATAGGAACAAAGAACAAAGGCAATGAATAGAAAATAGAAACAAATATTGCCCATACTAATCTTACATCAATAATTGTTTTAACTGTTAATGGCCAAAATGCACCTTTAAAAGACAAAGATTGTCAGACTGAATCAAAAAATAACTATATATTGTCTAGAAAAAACCCACTTTAAATATTACAACACATATAGATTACAAGTAAAGGGATAGAGAAAGATATATCATGCTAACACTACTTAAATGAAGCAGGAGTAGCTATATTAACTTCAAACAAAGCAGATTTCAGAGCAAGGAAATATATCGGGGATAAAGAGGAACACTGCATAATTAATAAAGTCAATTGTTCAAGAAGACATAACAATCCTTAGTGTATATGTGCCTAACAACAGAGCATCAAAATGTGTGAGGTAAAATTGTATAGAACTGCAAGGAGAAACACATGAATCCATTATCATATTTGAAGACTTCAATATGCTTTGTTCGGAAATGAACATATCCAATAACAGAAAATTTTCAAGTACAAAGTTGAACTGAACAGTACCACCAATCAACTGGATATAATTGACATCTAATCATGCAACAATCGTGGAATACACATTCTTCAAGATCACATGGGACATTTACCAGGATAGTCCACATTCTGGGTCCTAAACAGACCTTAAGAAATTTAAAAGTGTAGAAATCATACAATGTCTCCTCTCAAACTACAATGAAATGAAACAAAAAATCAAAACAGAAAGATAGCTGGAAATACCAAGATACATGCAGATCAAACAGCACGCTTCTAAGTAACACATTCCTTAAAGAAGAAATTGTGAGCAACATTTAGAGCTACTTTGAACAAAATAAAAATGCAACCTATCAAAATTTGTAGGATTCAACAAAATCAATATTTAGAAGGAAATTTATAGTATTGGATGCATATATTAAAAAAGAAAGATCTAAAATCAATTATCTAATGCTCTACTATACAAAACTAGAAAAAGGAGAGCAAATCAAATTCAAAGTAAGCAGAAAAAAATTAGAGCAGAAATTAATAAAATTGAAAACAGGAAATCAAGAGAAAAATCAATAAAACCAAAACTTGGTTCCTTGAAAAGATCAACAGAATTGATAATTCTCTAACCAGGCTAACCAAAAAAAAAAAAGAAGAAGATAAAAATGGAAAATGTCAGAAATGAAAGAGAGACATTGCTGTAGATCACATGAACATTAAAAGAATAACAAAGAAATATTATAAACAACCCTATGCCCACAAATTTGATAATCTGGATGAAACAGACTATTTCTTTGAAAGACACAATCTGGCAAAACTCATGTAGAAAACTTAGACTATTTGAATAGGTCTATACTTATTAAAGAAATAGAATTGATGATTACTAACCTTTCAGCACAGAAATTTCCAGGTCCAGATGGGCTCACTGGTGAATTCTACTAAACTTTGAAGAAAGAAGTTACACCAGTGCTCTACTCTCTTTCATAAAATAGAAGCAGAGGGAATACTTCTAATTTAAACAGCATTACCCTAATAACAAAACTAGACTAAGAAATACAGGAAGAGAAAACTGAAGACCAATATCTCTTATGGATATAGATGCAAAAATTCTCAACAAATTATTAGCAAATTGAACTCAACAATGTACGAAAACAGGTATACACCATCTGGGATGTATCCAAGGTATGCAAGGCTGGTTCACCATTTGAAAATAAATTAATGCAATCCATCACATCAACAGGCTAAAGAATAAAAACCACATGATCATATCAATATATGAAGAAGAAACGTGATCAATCTAGCACTCATTCATGTTAAAAACTCTCAGCACACTAGGAATAAAGGAGAACTTCCTCAACTTTATGAAGAACATCTACAAAAAATCTACAGCTAATATCATACTTAATGCTGGAAATTGAAGCTTTCCTCCTAAAATCAGAAAAAGGCAAGGTTGTTTCCTCTCACCACTCCTTTTCAATATCATAGTGGAAGTCCCAGCTCATGCAATAAATTAAGAAAAGAAAAGAAAATGTTTACAGATTGGGAGGGAAGAAGTAAAACTGTCTTGTTACCAGATGACATGATCATTTATGTAGATAATTAAAAGCATCAACAAAAAGGCTCCTGGAACTAATAAATGATTACAGAAATGTTGCAATACATAAAGTCAGTATACAAAAATCAATCACTTTTCTGTATATCAGCAATGAAGAAGTGAAATTTGAAATTAAAAACACATTATCATTTACATTAGCACCCCCAAAATTAAATACTTTGGTATAAATCTACCAAAATGTGTGTAAGATCTATTTGAAGGAAATTACAATAAAGGATATCAAAAAAGAACTAAATAAAGGAAGATATATTTCATGCTCATGGATATGAATATTCAATACTGTCAAGATTTCAGTTCTTCCCAACTCGATCAGCAGATTCAACACAATCCAAATAAAAATCCCAGCAAGTTATCTTTTGGATATGGGCAAACCTATTTCTAAATTTTATATGGAGAAGTAAAGGACCCAGAATAGCTCACTCAATATTGAAAGGGAAGAACAGAGATAGAGGACTGACACCACCAACTTCAGGACTTACTATACAGGACTTACTATGATCTAGACAGTGTTTTACTGGTGAAAGGACAGATACATAGATTACGGGAACACAACAGAGAGCCCAGAAATAGACCCACAAAAATATAGTCAACTGATCTTCAGCACAGCAAAGGCAAAACAGTGGAGTAAAGATAGTCTTTTCAATGAATGGTGCTGAAATAACTGGACATCCCCATGCAAAGAAAATAAATATAGAAACAAATCATATACGCTTCACAAAAAATCAAGACAAAATGGATTATAGACCTAAGCGTAAAATGAAAAACTATAAAATTCTTAGGAGACACCAGAGAAAATCTAGGTGAATTTGGTTATGATAATAACTTTTTCTAGCTACAACACCAAAGACATGATTTATGAAAGAATAATTGATAAACTGGCTTCATTAAAAAATTTCTGCCCTGCAAAGGACACTTTCAAAAGAATAAGAAGACAAGCTGAAGAGCGGGAGAATGTATTTGCAAAAGCCACATCTGGTAAAGGACTGCCATCCAAAATACATGAAGAATTCTTAAAACTCAACAATAAGAAAATGGATGACTTAAAAATGAGCAAAGAAATCTTAACAGATACCTCACCAATACGATATGTAGATGGCAAGGAACCATACGAAAATATGACCAACATCATATATCATTAGAAAGTTGCAAAAATGGGTAATATTATCCATAACATTTTGTAGTCTTATTTGTAACTTATTATAGTTAGAAACATTTTTTTCTTTCTTTCTTTTTTTTTAGCAGTTCACTTTTACAGAGAAACTGTGCATATAGTTTCTGAATCCTTCTCCCTTCCCACATACACAGTTTCTGCTATTATTGACATGTTACGTTAGTGTGGTACATTTGTTACAATTTTGAATCAATATTGATATATTATTATTTACTTAATTTTACATTAGGCTTCTCTCTTTGTGTTGTACAGTCCTATGGGATTTGCCAAATGCATAATATCATGTATTTACCACTACAGTATCATACAGAATAGTTTTGCTGCCCTAAAAATCCTCTGAGCTCCACCCATCCATCCTTCCCTCCTTCCATTCCTCCTTCATCCCTTGAAATCCTGGCAACTGGAACATCTTTTTATATTAATATATTTCTTCATCTTCATCATCAAATTTAATAATTGTATAGTATTATATACTTTTACCATTCTCCTATTGCTGAACATTTATGTTATTATCCAATGTTCATTTGTTCATTCCTCAGTAAACACACATTTTCGTGCACAAAATTTACTAGAGAAAAATTACTAGATGAAAGTAAATATGCTCAGTTTTTTGATTGACATCACTAACTTTACTTCCATAATAGTTAATGATTCTAAATGCTCATTCAAAAGAACATGAGGATTTAATTTACTACACCCTCACCAATATGGTATATTTGCATTCTAAAATTTTTGCCAACCTGATGGGTAAAAATAGTATTATATTGTTATTATTATTTGCAGTTTTGAGAACTAATGAGAATGAGCTTTTTTCAAATGTTATTGGCAATTTATATTTGTATTATAAATTTTTTTTGTCTTGTATTATTAGTTTTTTCTAGTGGAATATTTGTATTTTTATTAGGAATATATAAACTGTTGTTGGGCATTAAGAATATTAGCTCTTGAATTATTGTATGTTAACAGTTAATTTTTAATTTTTAACAATTACTTTTTGTCAGCTGCCCTGTTTCAGCATTTGATTTATGGTACCTTCAAATTTTATATTTAGCCAAATTAATTGATCTTTTTAAAATGCCTTATATTTTAAATGCACCTTATAGTTCGTAAATAACTTTTATAATAGTCTTAAATTACACATACAAGTTGAGTGGGATTATAGTCTTAAAAATGCTATGTGTCATGTCATGACTGTAGGGACACAATTTGTGCAGAGGAGATTTGAGCTGGGGCCCAAGACTAGACTTCTTTCAAGTCCTGTATAAGATGTTTGATTTGACAAACTGACTTTTTGATTTACCTCTCACTCAAGTCATATGTTATTATGATTTAATGACTCAATGATAGTTTTTATTCAAGTGATACTCTCTTTAAATACTTTCGATACTTACTTTACTACAAGTTTTTTGCCTTACTTTGGATTATTAAAACTCGACTTTCTCCTCTAACATGCTTGGCCTCCAGTTGGATGACTTGGCTCTGATCTGGGTTTATCCCTTGCTTAATGTTTGATTTCTATGTCTTTATTTCTCTTTAGCTTTAAAATAAGGGAAATAAATATTAGATTCTCTACCTACTTCACAGGGCTAGATTGTCACCAAAAAAAAGCAATGCATTGAAAAATATAATCCCCTAAATAAATATTATTTATTTCTTTTTTGTAATAAGGAATTCTCAATTCCTTTTTTCAAACGTGTTGAGAGAAGAAAGCATCATTTAAAAATGCTTATTAGAATTTTATGTAGATACTTCCACTTAAGATCAAATACAGAAATAATAAATATATTATTTTATAGATAAGATATATAATTTTTAAAATTACAAGTAAAGTTACTGAGCAAGTCAAACTTAATTTTTTATTTTAGAAGAAAACCAAAGAATTGGGGTTATTCTTTCTGAGCATAAATTCTAACCGTAGTCATGCAGAAATTAATAAGGTGAAAGTCACTTTTGTACTAAGAGTTCGAATTTATTGTTAATTTTGCTCTCAGTATATTAATAAAATGGTCTTTTTCTGGAAATGTGCCTCCTATAACAAGATTTTAATTAAAGATTTCTAATATAGAGATACAAAGAGTGCTCAAAAAGTTTGTGGAATATGCCTATTGTGGAAAAACTATGCACAGATTTCAAAATTTTTTTGCACCACAATCAGCTCGTACTAACTTGTTATAACATGTCTGAACAGGAACTAATTTGAGGTACTGAAAAAGGTAAAACATCAGTTTGAAAAGAGCCCCTATAAGAGCAACATAAATTCTGCTAAAATTGAAGCAAGAAAAAACATCCAGTTTATGGTGAAGCTTGGGTGGAAGAATGGTGAAATCATTGATGCTTTGCAAAAAGTTTATGGGGAAAATTCCACCCCCCCACGCACCCACCAAAATCAGCATTTTACAAATGAATGATATTTTAAAAAGCGATAAGCTGATGTTGAAAATGAAGCCCCCAGCAGCAGACTATCCACATCAATTTTGGGGGAAAAAATTAATCTTGTTCATGCCCTAATTGAAGAGTACAGATGACTAACAGCAGAAACAACAGCCAACACCAGAGACATCTCAATTCGTTCAGCTTACACAATTCTGACTGAAAAATTACAGCTGAGCAAACTTTCTGCTTGACGGATGCCAAAACCGTTGCTCCCAGATCACCAGTAGAAAAGAGCAGAGCTTTCAATGAAAATTTTAAACAAGTGGGATCAAGATGCTGAAGCGTTTCTTCAAAGACTTGTAGCAGAAGACAACATATGGCTTTCTGAGTACAGTCCTGAAGACAAAGTACAGTCAAAGCCAGGGCTGCCGAGAGGTGGACGTGGTCCAGTCAGAGCAAAAGTGGACGCGTCAAAAGCCAAGGTCATAGCAACAGTTTTGGGGGTGCTCAGTTTGCTTGTGGACTTTCGGGAGGGCCAAAGAACAATAACATCTGCTTATTATGATTGTGTTTTGAGAAAGTTATTCAAAGCGTTAGCAGAAAAATGCCCAGGAAACCTTCACCAGAGAGACCTTCTCCACCTTTACTGTGCTCTGGATCATTTTTCTCATCAAACAAGGGCAATTTTGTGAGTATTTCAATGGGAAATTATGAGGCATCCACCTTACAGTACTGATTTGGCTACTTCTGACTTCTTTCTGTGTCCTAATCTTAAAACATCCCTAAAGGGCACCATTTTCTTCAGTTAATAATGTAAAAAAGACTGCATTGACATGATTAAATTCTCAGGACCCTCACTTCTTTAAAGATGGACTAAATGACTGGTATTATCGCTTGCACAAATATTTTGAACTTAAATCTTATGTTGAGAAATAAAGTTTATATGTTTTTTGTTTTTATCTTTTAATTCCATTTTCCATGAACTTTTTGAAGTCCCTTCAGATTCACACACATACAATGTGTTCATGTGTGTCGTATAAAATAATACCAAAAATATTGAGCCAAGATCATTTTCAATTTTATTTTATGGGTGTTTCACAGGTTTCTGCTCATTCTATGAAATAGAAAGCATGAAAAATATACTATTTTTATACACCTATATGTTAGCAGCATTAAGTCTATTGTGCAAAGACAAAAACATTTGCATGTAGCTGCGTTTTGTAACCTCTGTTTATGAAAAAGACATTGGTAAGTACCATAATGTCTTGGGGACAATATTCTTTAAAAAAAAACACAAAGTGTTAATTAGCTTGTTTTTGGTAATAATTTTACAATGTGTGTATATATCAGATCCTCACTTTTGTACCTTAAAAGTATATATACAAAAAGGACACCTCATAGAAAACCAATTTCCTTTATATACGTTTAAACATTTTTTGGTCCTGCTTAGAATGGAAAATGCCAAAAGATTAGTGAAAAAATAACGGGTGGATACTTCATCGTTGGAGCTGTGAAGAAAATCCTAGGAAACCAGCCCTGTTTTGCAGGGGTTTTTTTTTGCCAGTTCAGGAATGGAAGCTTGGACTTTGGTGTTATCAGCACCAGGCTCTAACCAACTGAGCTAACTGACCAGCTCTATTTTGCAGACTTAAGTAGCTAAAATGATTGTGATAAGTCTATGATATGTGTTTAGGAGCTTATCAGAAATGAGCCTCCTAATCACAAATTGTGTCTGCTAGAAGGGCTTCTTTCTCCTCTGGCTTGTAGAGCCACACCTCATGGGCTGAGGACATTAGCTGCATGCAGCTTCAGAGGTTGGAATACTTGAGAGTACCTCATCAGATTTCCTTGAATGTACATAAAAGATTAGCCTCATAAAAGATTCTTAAAATAACTCCATGTGGAAATTTAGATCCTGGGAGAACAGCAATTGCTTCTTTCTTGCTCAGTTTTCTTCCATTTCACCACTGAATTACGTAAATAGATTTGCTTGCCCTTTGGATGATGGCAATTGATCCAAATTAGTAATTCTCAGGGCCCAAGCCTCTAAAAATTAGTAATAGTGACTTTTCATTTTCTCTTTAGTGACCTTTAAATTTGCCAGTCAACAATTTCAGTGAATACAAAAAATGGAATTAGAAGAAAATAACTAGCCAGCAGGATTTGATAAAGGATACTAAGATGTGTTAAAAAAAAAAAAAATACTCACTAGGGAAAACTGAGAAGGGAAATGAAGACATAGGTAAATAAATAGTTTGAGACTTGTGGAGGAAAAGATAAGGCCAGTTCATTAAAAAAAAAAAAAAAAAAAAAGCAATCTGGGTAAATAATGTTAGCCAAAAGGGTTAATGGGAGGTGGAGGAAGTTTTTCAAATAATATAAAAGAAAAAATATGTACCATGGAGAAATGCTAGCACCACTTAGCAATTTCAGAGTGTTTTCATCTTCAAAGAATCTCGCATGTTTACTAATTAATCCTTCCAACACCCTTGTGACGTAGACGTGACAGACAAGGACAGAAGTGAGTCTAACATGACTAATCTACCCAGCTCACTGGTTGAGGAAGAGTTATGAAAGCATGCCAGTTGCTAATGAGCAAGATCCTATTAATGATAGGGATTTTATAGTTGAATTTTTGGTTTACTTTGGTGCTTTCTGGTTATTTAAAACCAAGCAGCAGGAGGATATATGTGTGTGTGTGTGTATACTTTCAAAGCTTGTCTACAGAAATACAGAGCCAATCATAGAAGTTTAAAGAAAGAATTCACCTCTGTTTGCACTCTGTTAATGCTATACTAATGTGAAATTCTTAAACAACCCAAACTTAAACCATCGGTATTAGCAGCAGCTAGGTAGTTGCTTTTTATGACGTGTACTTAATGCATGTAGAGGAGAAGCACCAAGTATAAAACTTCAGTGGGGTAAAGGGAGTAACACTTGTTGGGGACTTATTTTCTGCCCAATCCTGTGACATATTCTATATATTCTTTCTCAGTCATCCAAACACCAAAACAAGTATGCAAGCCCCCATTAAATGAGAGATCTGAAAATTAAAAATTTTTAATAACCAAGGACTTATTTTGGACATTTCTAACTGAAGCGATAGCTAACTAGAAACACCGTAAGTATTATAATGAAGTTCTTCGGCCCTGCCCTCATTCTGAGCTCATTCTGAGCTGGAGGAGAGAGCTGCATTTCTGTTTGCATGACTAGTTCTAAAACTTGAGTTACCTGGAAGTAGTTTAAAGAGAGTCGCTTAAGTGCCTAGAAACTCCATCTTTATAACTTGGATAATTGCAGGTAACTCTACTTCCCAAAAGAATCTATATAATCATTATTTCTGGGGAAAAGGAGAGAAAAGAATAGTTCTTCCTACATAAGCTCTTGGAAAATTACTTCTGTTTTGTGAGCTCTACCTTTGTGAATACAGCAATAGCCTATTTTGATTCATTTAAAAATAATTTGATATTAACTAATGGAAGTTTTGGTTTCTCTTGGAGATACTGTTTTTCTTCAAGAAATAGGATTTTAAAATATCTATTCTATACAATTTATATTTTGCTAAAAAACCTGTATGATGCTATTTAGAGGTTTCTATCAATAAATGCCAATAAAATTATTATAAAATAAAAGCAGATGGTTAATACTCATGAAATTATAAGAAAGTAGTTGACTTTTAAAATCATTTTTGTTAACTAAGGAATAAATTATATAGTTTTGACATTTCATTTAAATATAACATAGAAAATTATGTTCCAGCCTTCTTATTTGTCCCATGTAAATATGTTCCCCATCCTACCACCAGTATATAGTCTCCTTTATCATAATTTGGTTTTAGTTTTAAATCTTAGTCATTTATGCCTGTGACTGGTTTTTGAAAGTCTGTTTCACTTTTCTCTGCCTGTCTGTGTAGTACTGAGATACCTGTCTGCTATTACCCCACCGTGACAGCAGCATATCTTTCCCAAAACTTGCAGAAGAAAATAGCCTGAACTCATGACTACCCAGGGATGATAACAGCAGTGCCATGCTGTTGGCACCCTGAGGTGAAAGTAGCAGGGAGTCACATTACCCACTTAAAGTAACAGCCTTTCCATCTCAACTTAACGGGGATAACAGCAGTGTCTCCCTGATTGCAAACCTGCTACCATATGTGTCGCTCCCATCTCCTTCCTTTATGATAATTCTCATCGTGAGCATATTTACCCTTACTGTGTTGCTCGTAAAATTATTACTAACATCTTTGAGACAGTATTGTCCCACAAACGACAAATCACTAAGTATTTCCATAAAGAAAGCTGACTGACTTTTTTGCACTAATTTCCTTTCAACATATTAGGACTGGAGGGTACAATAGAGTTTAACCCTCATCCTTTCCCTTCTCGTTGTTGGCTCCACAACATGATGTGAGTTTGTAGCTTTCCCTTCCTCTCCCCCCCACCTTATTCAAAGATAAGCATGCATCCTCTCTCTTTTCCCCCCTTCTTTAGAGATAAGCCTGGATTTTCATCTCAGTCCATAATTTTCTTAACATTGTATCTGGGTTACTGAAGTCAGGTCTATTATTGCCCAAGATTTTCAAATATGGTGCAAATTTGTAGATGCCCATTGAGCCATTCAGTTAACAAATGCTTGTTGAGTACCTACTATACATCCTCACTGTTTTAGGCACCAGTGATACAACAGTGGATAAGACAAAGTTCCTGCCCCCTGCGGGCAACAGTCATTGGAGAGGCTGATACTGGAGCACTCATAATGAAGAGCTACTCACTTCTGTTTGATCATAAAATCCAATCAATCTACTACATTCCAATCACTCAGATACATTCTGTTGCTTTTCATTTCTTCCTGCATTTCTGTGTTGCTACCTGAGAACATTTTCCTTCTGCCTAAAGAACAACCTTATTATTGTTGTCGTGGTTCTAGTCTGTTGGCAATGAATTCTCCCAGTTTTTGTATGTGTGAAAATATCTTTATTTCACTTACACTTTTGACGGCCACAAAAAACCCCGATCACATTTCATAATGATAAATATGGCAATTATCCTGACTTGAGCATCAAATATTACGCAGAGGTATTGATATTCAACACTGTACCCCACAGATATGCACAATCAACTGTATTTCAATAAAAAAATAACTAAATAAAAAGTCCCTGACAAGCAAAAAAAAAAAGAATTCTAGTTTGGCTGTTGTTTTCTCTTACAGATATCATTCCTTGTTTTCTTGAAATTCTGTCATTTTCTATTGAGAAATCACTGTAACATTAAGTCCTTGTTGTTTCTTTAAAGATAATGTTTCCCTTTGGATGTTTTTTACTGTTTTCCTTTGTCTCTAGTTTTCAGCAGATTTTCTACGATTTGACTATTTGTGCGTGCGTGCGTGTGTGTGTGTGCACGCGTGTGTGCGTGTGTGTGTGCGTGTGTGTGTGTGCGTGCGTGTGTGCGCGTGTGTGTGTGCGTGTGTGTGTGTGTGTGAGCGTGGGCGTGTTTTGGGTGATATTCCTTGTGATCTGCACTTATTCTAAGATTGTACAGTAGTCCCCTCGTCTCCCCTTACCCGCGGGGGATGTGTTCCAAGTCCCTTGATGAATGCCTTAAACCTTGAATACTACTGAACCCTGGCTAAGGAAAACCAAGGTCACTTTTTCACTTAAACAAAGCACTTTATGGCTTCTCTTTGGCATATCTGAGTTGCCAGCATCACTACTTCTGTGCTTTGGGACCATTATTAAATAAAATAAGGAGTACTGGAACACAAGCACTGTCATACCACAACAGTTCACAACCTAGGAGGCTACTGAGCTGCTAATGGGCAGGTGGCGCTTACAGGGTGATTGACGTGGAGGGGACGGTGCAGTTTCATCGTGCTACTCAGAATTACTCAAAGTGGTGCGCAATTTAAAATTTATGAATTGTTTATTTCTGAATTTTCCATTTAGTATCTTCCAACCATGGTTGACCACAGGTAAGTGAAACTGAGGACAGTGAAACCAAGAATAAGGGGCTACCATTGTATATTGATTTTGGGGTCTGTTTTTGAAAATCCACAATCTCTTCCCATATTGTTTCTGTCTTACTTCCTTTCTCTTCTGGGATTTTTCTCCGTGTTATGGATATATATACACATAAGAATATGTACTCATATGTATACATATTATATATTGTATATATTGTATATATACATGTACTTATCTTCTCTGAATTATTGTTTTCTCTCTTTTTTTGGTCTGTATGCTTCAGCCTGTATTTTCTCCTCACCAGTTAACTAACCCTTTCTTTTGCTCTATCAATCTGCTGTTTAACTCATCTAAGTCTAAATTTCAGTGTATCACCTTTTCAACTCTAGAATTTTTCTTTAATTTTTTTAATTGATACCAATTATCTAATAAAATGCTCCGTTGTCATCTTTTTTTGGAAAAATACTAAATATAGCTGTTTTGAAGTCCTCTAATAAACTTCAATAACTTAGTGAAGTGAGGGCTTTGTTTCTACTGCTTTCTTTTGGTCATTTTTCTTGACACGCCTAATAAATTCTTATTGAATGACAGACATTGTATAGGCTCTGGAGGACATTATGTTTTGTTTCCAAGAGGGTTTACCCTATCCCGTACTACAGACAGAATAGTGTCAGGTGACAATGATCAGATCAGGGATTGCAACTCAATGCTGGGTTGCAGTTTTGTATGGCTAAGCCTATCTCTGGTTGTCCCACACCCCTAGGGTGTAGACTTTCAGGATTCCCACTAAGATCCCAAAGTATTTGCCGGGATCCCTATCCACTGATTATCCCAGGCTCTAATTTCTGTATCGTTAGCACGGTGCTGTTTAGTCAGTGGAAAATGAAGACTGTACTCTAAAGTATTTTTTTTTCTTTTTCTTCCCTTGGCAGTGTCATAATCAGGACTATATATACAGAGTAGATTCAGGGAGCTCAATTAGAAGGTTATAGCAATAGTCTGGATATGAGCTTGATGAAGTCTCGATGCAAGGAGTTGGAAGCAGGAATGTATATGAAGAGACAGATATAGAAACACTCAGAAAGAAGAGTGGGTGAGTACACTAGTTAACTATGTGAAGGCTGATGTGTCAAAGTTTCTTCAAGATTTTGAGCCTGGAAAGCTAAGATGTGTTCCAACTAGAAAAATGAGATTGTAACTTCGAAGAGATTTTAGAGATGGAAATAGTTATTTGAGGGTATACACACAAAGGAGAAGATTACAAATTTGGAAATGGAAGAGGGAATTGGTTGAGAACATACAGAGAAAGAAAAGAGGGTGTTGGAGAACAAAGTCACAGGAATCGTGCACATTGTGGGAAGAATCTGATGACAGATGACTCCTCTTTTCACTTAACAAACATGTGCTCCCTAACAGATAAGGCATGACTCCTTCAAAAGGAAACACTTTGCCTTTAAGCATAGACAGTGTTTAGTATTCATAAGGCAATGGAGATGAGGTAAAACATGAAGTAATTTTATGATTTCTATTCTCTTAACTCTTCCATTCTTGTGCCAGACTGACTAAAATTCCATCAGTGCTGTATGTAGAGACTGTCGGTCCTCCATTATTAATAAAAGATTTAATTAACTCTTTATTCTTTTTAGATCTCTTTATGCTTTTGAGGATTGCAATGACAAAAACAACTTGTTGAAAAGTGTATATGGAATTCTTAACTCCAGGAGAGTTTAGGGTGCCTGAGTAGAGCAAAGGGAATGTGTTAGTGTTGAAAGTAAATATACCCTGTGTCAAAATGCATTGCAAAGCCAGCGGTAAGTGATAAGATATGGAGGCTTGCTTTGGAACTCTCCCTGTAAGTGCTAGGACTGGGGTTTTAATAATGTAACAATTCTTTGGGCTTGCGGACAAGGAATGCTTGAAAGCATGCACCACTGCAGCAGGCTTATCAGTCCACTTCCAGGACAAATACAGAAAGAATTTTTCTATGTTAATCTTCAGTTAATACATTGGCCTCAGCTGTCAGTTACATTTGCTGAGAAAAACTAACCTTTGTGGTCTTTGCAATATTAGTAGCTTCAAGAGCACACTGGAATTGAAAGGAACCCATGATGTGAATAAAGAGTAATAAATTTGTTTGGGTGTTTCTGTAAGTTTTCAGAATTCTGCAGCTGACACTGATAGGAAATGTTTTTGGAAAAAAAACCAGCATAAATAATGGGGAAATATGTACTTGAAATATAGACTTTGTGACTTCTATCTATACACTATAAATGTAAGCATGTATGAGTATGTCTGTGTATAATTTTAATCTTTTGATAAGAGCATAGATTTATGGGTGTTTAACTTAACATTTGTGCCCGTAAAACCCAGCCTGACCAGTTTCATAAGCCTTCTATATTTGAAGATCTAGTTCAGACTCCTTCAAAACCTTCTCTTCACTGTTTCCCACCCCTCCATTTAGCTCCCTTCATTATTTATGTATGCTCTTATGAGTTACAAAGAAAGAAGCAGCGAAAACAATCACATTTCTGCTAACCTAAATGACATTAAGCAATGCAAGCATTAACTACCTTTTATCTTTGATTTTATGATCACAGGCTGGTGGGTTGGTACCTATCAGTCTAAACCAGTGATTCTCATCTTAGTAGCATATCGGTATCACTAAAGAGCTTTAAAAGATACAGATAGCTGGGTCCCACCCAGGTTCTGGTTTAATTGGTTTGAGCTCCAGCCTGAATATAGGGATTTTTAAAACTCCCCAGGTAGTTATAAAATGCAACCTAGAATAAAACCTCAAGAAATTCAATTCCCTAAAGTAACTCTTATAATTAACTTCTTAGAAAATCCTGCCTGGATTTTCATCTTATAAATAATAACCTTAATGGTTCTACACATAGTTATTGGCTATACTTATTTAAATGTGAATTCAATGTGAGTTTGAGGGTGGGGGTGTAAAAAACACAGGCCTAGTTTATATGTATAAGTGGTAAGCTTGCAAGACTTAGCAAATAAAATAGAAAATGCACAGTTAAATTTGAATTTCAGATAAACGATGAATAATTTTTTTAGTATGAGTATGTTGCATGCAATATTTAAGACATGCTGACACTAAAAAAATACTTTTTGTTTATCTGAAATTCAAATTTAGCTGGCATCTTGCATTTTTATTTGACTGCTTTAATTACAGGACATGCAGCAAATGTTTAGGAGTTCCACTTTAATGAAAGCTTTTTTGTTCGCTTGTAACCAATCACCTATGAAACCATTTCATATAGGACTAATCACGGTTAAGTCATACAGAACAAGCAATCTAGCCAGTGTGGCTGAGCCATTTAACCCAATTCACTAAGCCTCGTGGCCTACTTACTCATTTTAAAAAATCACTTTGTCTAAGATATTTATAGAGGAGATCAATTTTAATTTCCTTTACCTCTTGAGTACACAGTTTGTAATTCCTCCAGCAGAGATTTATCAACTTTCTAATACAGTTCTGGGGTAAAACCTGGGTGCCGAAGGGGTTCACTTCTACTTCAACATAAGTTGTCTCAACTGTCTTAATCTGTAGACCAATTTGCTCAACAGCCCCCTAAGGAAGGAACTTGTTGATTTTGGCAGTGTTTACCTTTCCTGCAAACAAATTCAACATTTTCCAGACTGGCTGGCTCTTAAAAATCACATGAGAGCTGGGGAAAAGCTGCCTCTAGCTGCTGCAGAATATTCACCACGATATTCTAGGAAAATCTTTGTGTTTCTCACAGCTGCTGGCAGATAATCTATGGAGTCATGATTATTTAGAACCTGTGAAGAGGCTGTACAGTTCCTGGACTTAAGTTATTTTCTAAAAGGAGAGGGGAAGAGTCTGTCAGATAAAAAGATGACATGCTCTTGCCTTATCTAACAGTGCTATGGACTTTTCCATGGAGAAAGAGGGAAAGAACTAATTTAATTTTTGTTTTCTCTTAAAACGTCATTTTAAGCATAGAACAGTAACAGTATATCAAGCGTGTTACTAGCTTTCTCTTTGTATTGTTATTCATTGTTTCTTTGGAAAGCTTGACTTGGTATTGTTTTGTGTCTTTGTATCTCTTTTATGAAGTTAAAATCATCATCTACCCCCATTTCTCCAGCTAGCTCTAGCCGCCCCTCCCCTCCCTTAAACCAAAACCCGTTTAGCATCATGTGGCAGCAGCAGTAAACATCTCACATGAAGGAATCTTTTTTTTCCCAGGCACTAAGTAGAGGCTGACATCACTATGAATCAAGACATTTCAATTTGTATTTTGCAAAAAGAAAGTGCAATGCATTTGCTTATTCGAATTTCTTCACATCTACCCCTTCATTTCTAAAATATTTGAGCTTTAATTGAATATTCTCCTAATTCTGTGGGCAATGTGCTAGAGAGGCTATAATTTTATATATGCAAATTATCTTGATCTGGAAAGTATAATTTACATTTATTTCCACATGATATATTTCAATGTTATCTCTGATGAATTAAAATCTATTCATCTATTTAATACAAGTTTTTTTTCCCTCCAAGTTCCTACTTTGTTGTTTTCATTGTTTTGAAAGAAACAGTTAATGTCTCAGGCTCTCAGAACTTCTTTCTCATCCTTGCCCACAGCCCCCTGTTCCCACCTGGTGGCTCCCACTTTTGTCACAGATCTTTTTTGTGAGCTTGCACTTCTGATATCCTGGGGGAGCATAACTTTGCTCCAATTGGTTTCTTGTCTCTTCTGTTTTCTCTTCCTCCATTATGTTTTTATTTTTATTTTTTTAAGTTTAGACTCCTCTGTCCAATGTCTCTTACCATTTAGCCTAACTTTGGGGTTTGTTGAGATTTCCCCCCCCCCCCTTTTTTCTATTCCTGACCTTTCTCTGCAATTCTGCATGGAACTAGCTATTTCCTTTCTCTTCCAAGTCTCTTCTTTTTTGGATTACTTCCTTTCCAACTCTTCACTCCCTCCTGTTTGCTCAGAAGAGCTGCTAACAATGAAATGTACTGTTTTGATTCTTTGGCTTATTTTTGCCATCCAGGCCAGGTCCTGGCACCGCTTTGCTTCTGTCACCTAGATTAGATGGATTATGGGGGGAGGAAGGCGATTGATTTGTAATTCACTACTGGAGCCATTCTAAAATATTGGAACCAAATCTGTAATGCTTGAATTTAATGCTTCAGAATGAACTTGAATCTTGGCCAAACTCACCAATTATTTGGCTTAGATTCTTAAACCTGAGCTGCATTTAGCACTCCTTCTGTCCCATGAGTCCTGGAGTAGAATTCTCTTTGTGGGTGAAAGCCAGAGTTCATCTATGGTTGGGTCTCAGCATAGTTACTTTTTACGGTTTGTGGTAAAGGGCAAGGGGTGGGAGTGGGGAAAGGGGAGGTGTAGATAATTCTCTTCCTTTCAACGGACATAGCATCCCTCATTCTGTTTTATTTATTTCTTAAACAGAGCCTTATCTGCACTGAACCTCTTAGAGTTTGGGGTTATATTTTTTCTAGTTTTTATTTTTTGGGTTTTTAAATGATTGGCGGTTGGAGAGATGTAAACTCTTTAGTTCGTTCTATGCTTTTTGACCATTTTTAGAAATATAGTACTTGATATAGCTTTGAGCTTATTTGATAATACATGCTTCAGTATCACACACATCAATTACTGCTCAAGTAATTGACCCTCCTGAAAATGTACTGTGGCCCTCTTTCCCAGATATTTAGGAACCTAGAATTTAGAATCAGTCCTCAGGTCCCATGGCACCCCTAACACCAAATACTGTCATACGGTTTTCTGTAACAGAACTTTTTCCTCATGGAAAATATACCATGTACCGTGACGACTAGAATTGTCAAAGGGGCTTTCCCAGAGGGCACATATCAGGTCTGTATAAACTCAGAGAGTCTGCCTTCTTGCTGGTTCACATCCGAGGCCACAGCAACTACTTGCTGCCAGATAAGTCCGCAGGGACATTCTGGCAGCTTGGAAGCGATTTTTATGTGGATGGATATTAACAGCTTCCCAGACACAATTAAATCAGACCAGGAACCATATTAGACAATTCTGCCAAATTCTTATTAAAGTAAACTAGGTCACTGTTCATTCCTTAACATTATTTTGGTAAAACTTAATCTACGTCAAAGGTTATAGGAAAAAGCGTATTTCTTTCACACCACCTTTGTTTCCTTCGTTCCAACAAAACAACATTGATTTAGGATCCACCAGAGTCACAGCTGCTTCCTAGCTAAACTGAAAATCGTCCTGAGCTGATTTTACAATTTTTTTACAGAGCAGGTTTTATAAAACCCATGAATTTCTACAGAGAGTTTCAAGTTCTCTATGGACATGCTTTGACTTGTACAGAAACGGGCTGTTTGCAACTAGCAGCCTAAACAGCCTGGCCAAATGTAGAAAAAAAATAAGAAAAACTAGCTGAAATAATGACCTCACTTTGAAAAACACATATTTTTATTCCAATTTCAACAGTTCTTTACATATGATCTGAGCAATACACAAAATACTGAACACCTATAGAAGCTACGACTGAGACATTCAGACTTCGTGAACTTCGATTTATTTGCTGGGCAATACAAGATTTTAGAAATGACTACAGGGCATCGTTTATAAATGTTGGATATGTAAATGTTAGATATGATATGGTAAAGTCAATGTAGCCACGAGAGGAGATGAGAATGAGGCCTGCAAGGTAGAAGTTTATTATACTCACAGATCCCAGAGAGGGGGTCGTCGCAAGTGAGGCAGGGCCATAGTGCTCCAGGTTTTGGTCAGGAGGCAGAAGACAGGAGCAAGGAGAAAGCATAGGCCAGAGCCTTTACAGGGGTTTTATGGAAAAGGCAAGGCAGGGCAGGACCTAGAGTTTAGGACTGGCTAGTTTGAATATTTCCATGGGGCTTTAGGCTATACTGGTGGTCTCCAGCTGCTTTGAACTTGGCCTTGGGATGTTTTAGGGCAGGGGATATATTGACTTTGTGTGTGAGTGTTAGATAAAGAGATGGCTTGGGGTATGGACTCATGATTGGTTGGTTTGAATATGAGAGACATGCTCCCAACCAAGCCCTTTGCAATCTCTAAGAAAGAGCTAGCCCTGAGAGAGGCAATCTCTCCCCAGTCAGCAAGGTTTTCAACATGTCAGAATATCACGAAATAGAAAAAAACAGAAAACATGTTTGATACTGTATTTTTAGTAACTTTAACACTATTTTAGGTGCTATGAATATTATTAAACTTAATCTCTATGTTTCATAATCCCAAGCCATATGGAACAAGGACACTTATAAGGGAAATACTGATTATATAAGAGAAAAAAAGAGATTATATTTTTGGTATGGTAGGAGGGATTAGGATCCAAAACACACATAAGGATAAGGGACAAAAGTCCATGGAGACGGTGCTCCATTGTTGTACCCACTGCTCAACTTAATAAAATATTACCAATAATTTCAAAGCCTTCTGAAGTTCCCATTCTTAATAACATCCTTACCCTCTACTCCCAGAGGTAACTCACTTTTGTGTTTATCTTTTCTTGGTTTTTAAAAACTATGTTACCTAGTAGGGATGAATCCCTAAGTAATGCATTATTTAGCTTTGCGTGTTTTTGAACTTTATAGAAAAGGAATCACAAAATATGTATTCTTCTGCCATGTGCTTTCTTCACTGGCATTCTGTCTTGAGATTCACGTTGATGAATACAGCTGCCATTGATTCATAATTTAGTCCTTCTCCTGTCAATGAACATTTGAGCTATGTTCAATTCTTATTAAATTTTACAATGATTACATAAAACTTCTTGTACATTTCCATGTGTACATGCTTATGTGGAAGAGTTTCCAGAGTGTAATTACTAGATTAAAAGTTGTACTCATAGTAAGCTTTCTTAGTAATGCCACAATGTATTCCAAATTGCTTTCCACGACCTTAATAGCACTTGCTATTATCAGACTATTTGATTTTTGACAGTTTGGTGGGGAGGAAAACTGTGTCTTATTGTGATTTTAATTTGCATTTTTTTTTTTTTTTACTACTTGTGACTTTTGACCAGCCATGTTCCCTTTTATGTGAAATACCTACTTTTGACATTTGCCCATTTTCTAGTTATTTTTATCAATTTATAGAAATTCTTTATAACGGTCACTAATCCTTTGTCAGTAATACGTGCTGCAATTATCTTCTTTCAACTTATGGCTTTCCTTTTCTGCTTTATTAATGTTGTCTTTAATCAACAGATTTTAATGTAGTCAAATGTATCAAAGTTTTTCTTTATGATTTGAGCTTTTTCCTTTGTATTTAAGGCATTTTCGTCTACCATGAAGTAATGAAGGAGTACATTTTCTTCTACATGTCTTAATAATTGGACTTTCACATTTAAGCCTTAATCTACTTAATACTGAATTTGAGATGAGTGATGTTTGTGTGTTTCATTTTAATTTGAATGAACAGACCCCCAAGTATTATTTATTGAATAATTCATCCTTTCTCCACTGACCTGTGATGCCACACATGTCCTATGTCATGTTTTCTTACACACACAGATTTGCTTTTGAGCTCTCTGTTCTGCTCCATCGGTCTATTTGCCTACCCCTGTGATATATTATATTAATTACTATATCTTAGTAGTCATTCTTGATATCTGGTGTGGATGTCACCAACTCTTCCTCCTCTTCCTGCTCCCTGCTCTTTTTCTTCTTCTTCTTTTTTTTTCTTCTAATACTTCTTTCTCCTTCTCTTGTTTCTCTTTTTCTTGGTTGTCTTGGCTCTTCTTGGCTTTTTCTTTTTATATGCATTTTAGAATCAACTTATATATTGGCATAGAAATAGCCTGTTGAGATGTCTGATTTGAATTGTATTCAACGTAAGAAACAATTTGTGGAGAAGTGGGCTCCTTATTATAGTGAGCTTTGTATCTACCTCCAAAAATCACTGTGTCAATCTACTGTTACTGAGGTCTTCTCTAATGTTTTTTAAATAAAAGTTTGCAATTTCTCCATAGAAATCTTACACAGCTTTTAGTATATTTACTCATAGGTATTTTATTACGGTTGTTATATAACAAGCTACCTCCAAACTTAGAAGCTTAAAACAACAATTTATTATCATTCATTATAGTGCCATGGGTTGGGTGGGCTCAGATAGGAGTTTGTTCTTATTTAATTTCTCTCATGCGGGGTTAATCATATAATCAGATAGTGACTGGGCTGGATTAACCTGAAGGCTTGACTGAGAAGAATATTTAAAATAGTTTACTCACATGGCTAGCAGATGACCCTAATTGTTGGTTAGATGCTCAGCTGCAGCTAAGAATCAGACCTCTCTATGAGTCCTCTCTATCGTGCTCTGTGCAATTTAGGCTTCTTATAACACGGAGGCTGTGTTCCAAGACAGAATGTCCCATAAGCAAGTGTAGTGAGACCACGTGCTCTAAGAGTACGGGGTGAACGCTTATGTGAGCTTTTGTTACCTGGCTTTGGAAGTCATGAAGCATCATTTCTGCCGTTCTCTATTGGTGGAAGCAGTCACAAGCTGCTTCAGGTTCAAGGGTAGGACAAAACCCCTCTTCCTCCCTTAATGGAAGGATTATCAAATCATTTTGGAGCCATATTGTAAATTGCCATATTAAGTAACTTACTTCTGATCATTTTTTGCTCCTACAGTAAGTGGTATTTTTTAATTACCTACATTTTCTGTTGACTATGTAATTGCAACTAATTTTGAAGTATTAATTCTGTATCTAGAAAACTTCCTAACTTTTCTTGCTAATTTACCAGGTTCTTTGGAGTTTCTCATGCAGATAATCATATCATCTACAAAGGAGGAATGATTTGTTTCTTCTTTTCTAACCCTTATGTATTAAGGTGGTATTATTACTGTTATTATTATTTTGACAATAGTTTGAGTTAAGATCTCCAGGATAACACTGAATAGAAATAGTGACAATAGGTGTTCTGGTCTTGTTCCTGATTTTGAAAGGGATGTTTTCAAATAAGGACGTTTCTCACTATTTGTAGTTTAATGTTTTGTTTTATTATAAATAGGTATTAAGTTTTATTCAATGCTTATTTTATATTCATTGAGGTAATACTACATTTTTCTACTTTAATACGTTATGGTGGTGCCTTGCATTTAATTAATTCATTTCCTTAAGTAGAACCACCCTTGTATTCTTGAGATAAAGTCAATGTTTTCATGTGGTCATGATGTATTGCCTTATATTTGTTTGCTTATTATATTTTGCTTAGCTTTTTGCATCTTTGTTCTTGAGTAAAGATGGCCTGTAATTTTTTTTAATCCCATGCTTTTTGTCTGGATTTGGTGACAAGGCTGTATTGGTTTCAGCAGTTACTTAGTGAGGGTTCTGATTCTTTCTTTTCTTTCTCTCTTCTCTGAAAGATCTTTCTCCATGAATGTGTAATAGAATCAGCCTGTAAAAACAATTGATCCCAGTGCTTTATTAATAGAGATATTCTAAGGTGTAGATTCATTTTTCAAAATGGGTATAACAAGTGAAATTTTCTAGTTCTTTTTGAATCAGTTTGGGTAATGTATATTGTTGTAGGGATTTATTCATTTCATCCAAGATTTAAAATTTATTTGCATTAATGATGTTCCTAATAGTCTCTTTTATTCTAAATTTCTGCTGCCTAACTAAAAATGTCCTCTCTTTAGTTCTTAGTATTATGCATGCCTTTTTCCCTCCATCAGCCTTGTCAGAGGTTTGTAAGTTTATTATTCTTTTCGAAGAACTAATTTTTTTTTCTGTTTTATTAACTTTTGCTTTTGGTTCATTATTTTCTTATTTCTGCTTACTTTTCGGGAGGGTGTTTATAACTTTTTATTTTCCCAACTTGTAAAAGCAAATGTTGAACATATTAATTTTGGCTTTTCTTCTTTATTAACACAATAATTTTAGCCTTTAAATATATCACTAACTACTCTTTCAGTGGGATCCCACAAGTATTGATATGTAATATTTTTATTATTATTCAGTTATAAATGTCAAATTTCAGTTATAATTTCCTTTATGGTCCATAAGTTATTCAAAAGTGTGTCTTACACATTTTCAGTTTATGGGATTTGAAAAATTATTTTTCTAACTCAATTGTATTGGGATCAGAGAATGTGTAATACACAAGTGTGAATAATACATGACTCTTGGAGAATTATAGAGACTTGCCTTGTGGCGTGGTATGTCTTTAAATGTCCTTGGAATTTTGAAAACAGTGTATATTCTTCAATTGTTAGGTATGATCTTCTGTATCTGAGATAGGATGTGCTCAGTTTCCCTGAATTTGGATTTCAGGATGCACCTCTGGGTTTCCAGTCACTCCCTGAGGTCTCAGGCCCCTTCTGTAGGCCCTCCTGTAGAAGAGAGTTCCTGTTGCTGGTTGGACCTATTTTCAGCACCAATGCAGGGAAACTGAGACCTCCGGGGGCTAATTTACACAAATGCAGTGTCTGGGCATACTCAGGAGAAAGGGGTTATATAAACCTAATAGCCAAACATGCTCAGTAAAGTGTAGTTTATATTCATTAAATATCATGAGTATGTATTAGACAGCAAAACTATGAAAGTTAAATCCCAGCAGAAGGCAGGTTTGTTGCTCATTTTCCTGGGGCCAATCCAGACTTGCCTTTAGCAGGCTGCTGTTCACTCTGGGGCCAGCCAACTCTTTGTCTGTAAATGTGTGTCTCCTACTTTTGTATTAGACCTGATGTGGGCCCTGCTCCGTCTCTGGAGCTAGGCCGCACTCTGTGAAATCTGTGTCTTGTATTCATTACGTTGAACCTGTTCTCACTTTCCACTGTGATTTTGACCTTGAATTTTTTCCTGTGGCGGAGTAAAGAATCTAGTAGTAGGATGGGGTGGGTTGAAGCCAGCCATTGGGCTTCCCCAGACTCTTTCTCTGACATCATAACCACCTACTAGGTCAAGTTGCTGTACTGTGTTGTTCAAATCTTCTAGTCTCTACTGAGTCATGAATCTTGGAGAGAATTGTATTAAAATGTTTCACTATGATGAGATTTCTTATTATAATTTTGTCAATTTTTGCTACATATATTTTGAAGTTTGGTCTTGGTCTATCGAATTTTTTATTATTGTCTGGTGATCGTACTTTTGTCTCCAGTAGTAGTCATTGCTTTAAAGTCTGATAACATGCATAGTATTTACCAGGGGCATAGTATTTACCTGGTATACTTTTTTACATGATTTCCTGTTAACATATTTGAGTTGAGCTTAATATATTTCTTATAAACAGCACAGAGCTTAGTGTTTAAAATAAAAATATAAATTTTGTATTTTAAGTGAAGATTATATCTATTCACATTTATTATAATTACTTGAATATTTAGATTTATTTCTACCATATTATTTTTTTGATTTCTATTTGTCTCACATTTTAGGTTTTACTTTCTTTCTCCTGTTTAAAATTTATTGTTTCTCCTCATTCTGTTTTTTTCTCTCTATTTTAATATTTTGTCATTACATGAAAAAGTTAAACATAATAAAATTAAATGTAACTTGATAGTGTCTAAAACTAATCACTATCTTTAAAATCTTTCTGAAAAATTCAAGACCTTACTGTGCTTTAATTCTGATACTTTCCTTCCCATTTTGTATGCCTTAATATATTTTAAATTTTATCTTGTTTTATTAAATCCTGTAAAATGTTCTATTATTATTACCAGTGTTGTTGTTATCCGTACAGCCATTGTTTGACTAGGTTTCTCTACATATTACTTTCTATTTTGTTTTAGGAAATATTCTTTAGAGGTTTTTTTTTTTTTAGTAAAAGTCTGTTTTAGGAAATCTCTTCATATTTTTCTAGAAAATGTTATTATTTTTTCTTTTTCATGAAAGATTTTTTTCTTCCCCAGGTATAAAACTCTTTGTCCTTCATTTTAGTTTATTCGTTCAGATCTTTTAATTTATTAAACTTTTCCTGACTTTTGCTCTTTAAATGATGTGTGGACTTTCCAAGTTCCAACTATTATATTTATCATTTCTAAGCTTCTATTTCATTTCTAGACTTCCAGACCTACCTTATCCTGTTTGCTAACCTTTCAATGCTTCGCCACACCTTCAGTACACTTTTTGTTATTTTTAAAATGTATTAAGCATAAGGATCTGCAGCATTTCTTAAATAGTGGGGATTTGTTTGTTTGTTTGTTTGTTTCTACTGATCTTATTCATAGTGGGTTTTTTTTTTCATGACTTTTAAATAATTTTTTATTGCCTTCAATCATCTAAACTTTGTGAGAACTCTTTAAGGCCTGAGTTTAAGGTGTTTAAGAGAGTTTGAGTGTACATCAGCCAGGTTCTGAAAAAGAGTCTTTTTACACTAAATTCTTAGATTGACCTTTGGTCTCAAGCCTATAGGAGGATAGATTTGGTTAGAAAATGTAAGAGTAGTCATCCCAACTCCTCCCCCATACTCAAAACCCATGGCTGAGATAGTTCTCTTCCTGCCTCTGTTGGGGAGAGTTGTAGAGCTGTTCCTTTTTTTGGTCTCCATTCGATGGTGAGACTCTTCTTTGCTGGTCCTGGCTTTGTGTAGAAGCCTTCATCAGACCTTCCACCTCGAATAGGTCCTATATACTTTGTTTCCTCTCCCCACGTCCAGCACAGCAAAACCAAAAGGTCTAGGAACCATCAGAGTAGGCAGATGACCCAGGGTAGCTGCAGACTTGACGATTTGGGTACTTCTCTAGTCTTGAGTTTTCATTGTTTTTGTCTTTTGAGAGTTTCCTTCACTTTCTTCTTATTTGTGTATGCAAGATCATGTTTTAAAAATTTTGTTTTTAAGCATTTTTAGGTATTTTCTAAAGAAATTGTGTGTCCACTTCATGAAATGTCTCTCTCAAATAAAAATATAAAAGCAGGAAACTCACTTATCACCTTTTTAAGTTCTATCTCTAACATTGCTTTAAAAAGTAAATAACTTTAAAAAATTAAAGCTTTTTATATTAAAAGTAATTTTTAATTAAAAGAGAAAAATTTAATTAAAAGTAAATTACTTGAAAAAGCAGTCTTCAGTTATTTCAATTTTCTTTCTGCTATTACCAGAACTCACATGGAGTAAGGCCATCTTTAACTTTTCTGTAGAGTTGCATGGGCAGCGGATGCTCAGATAGAAATTTGCATGCAGTACATTTCTTACAGAGTGCTCTTGGGATCAACACGTGCAGGAGGGAAGGCATAGGAGCAGGATGGAGCAGAGGGAGAAGCTGAGCTGCAAAACAGTCTCAGTAGAAGCCTCAGTCGACCCTGGTGCGAGTTCTGAAGATGGATGAAACTTCAGAGCTGTCTGTAGCAGGGGCAAGAGGACTGGAACTTTACACACATATCAGTAAGTCACTGGACGTAGGCTGTCACAGGAATGTGGATGTGACCTTGGACGAAGTGGCATTCTGCAGCTGGGGCAAACCCCAAAGAGGGCTTGTAGCTGAGGGCTGTGTGCTGGCAGCCCTCCCAGAAGGTAGAGTGATAAGTTCTTTATTCCTGAAAGACAATCTGAAGGTGCATCGCGGAGTCCACCACACATTCTAGTAACTCAACCATTCGCAGCATAGCTTCTGGCCCCATCACTTGGTCTATGTTCACCAATGACTTCCATGTCCCTGCAGCTAAAGGAGCTTTTTCTTTGTTTATCTTAAGTATGTCTTTTTTTATAGGAATGCTGTTCTTTTTGCCATTTCCTCTTTTTTAAAGCACACTCATGTCTGCAATATAGCTCTCTGCTCTTTTTCTCCCAACTCCCTTGCTTTGCTTTCTTTTTCTCCCTTTCTGGGTCATTTTTCTCTACATTGAATACAGGCTCTGTCTCAGCCTCTCTGCTCTTCCTTTTTTGTGTTCTCTCTTTAGCTGATTCTATTTATATCCCTTATTATAAATTATTCTTGAAGGATATGAATATTTCTCTGTACAGCCAAATTATTTTCCAGAAGAGATAGCCATATACAACATCAGTAGCAGTATATTATATCCATAAGTATTTCTATATTAATATTAAATAGAAAGCTTGCTAACAATTTTATCTTAAGTCTGAGTCCTTGGAGCTAGGACTATTCAAGTTTATCTTGGGTTTTATTGTAGTTCAGTAAATATTTATTCATATGAGTTTATATTCTGTAGAAAGGAAAAATATGGGCTTCTTTTACAGACCTACATTTGAATGAAATTGAATGAATATGGAGGCCTTTATTTTATAAAATTCATCACTGCCTCATCAGATATAATGAATTAGCAGTAAGTATTTACAATTTCAGGAAATTATACCTTAATATACAAAGTTAATTCTGAGCAACAGGTCAATGCCCAGGCTTATTCTGTCCCATCTTGGTGTCACACATTTTGAGAACCCTGATTTATATAATAGGTAATACAAATGGCAAACATTTTCTGATTCTTTCTAAGTGAAATCAGAATAATAACCAAGGAGAGGTGCCCAAAACACTGCCAGGCAAGGGACATGTTGGAATGCAGGGGTCACAAGTTGGTTACCTGAGGACAAAATTCAGCTGCTCCTCTCAAAAGAAAGGTAAATGTCTTTAGAGAGGCATTCTCTCTTATCTCCTCAGGCTCATTGATTTATGTCTGTTTGATGGCATTTGAGTTTTATGCCTGTTGGTGTTTTAAGGTCACTGCTGAGGAAATTCATTAAGTGATCTCTTAGATCGCTTGTGTTATACAGCCAACTGCAGGGGTCTTTACTGAAAGGGTCTCTGATATGTTAATCAGATATTATTACTGTGTCTGAAAAATAACTCATTCATAGACTTTTTCATTGATAAAAGATTATTTTTTTAAATTTTACCACAGATTCTTTAACATGTATCAGTCAAGAATCTCCAATGATTCATAATATCCAAGGTCAAATTTCTTCATTCAATTTATCTTCCTTACAGAAATTTAGTCACAAACAGTCGAAGCATATGAAGGTTTCCCTTGATTTAGGAAATTCAGCCTTAAGAATATATTTGGTAAACAAGCCAACTCTGGGTCGACAAACATATTTGTCAGAATTTTATCCTTTTTTTTTATGTCTTTCTTACCTTACTTGCATCCCACAAAGAAAAATAACAATTAAATATGAGTTTTAAAATTCTCACCTCCTCCTGACTCTACCAGAATACACCTATGTAGTAGAGAAAGCTTCGAAAGTACATTTCCATTTTAATTCAAATGTTCTAACACATAAGTTCTCAAACTAGTATTTCTGTATTGTTTTAAGAACAGTGACCATTTTTACCACCTCAGTGAAGAAACTGAGAAATATCAAGAATGAATCTATTTGATAGAACTGTTCTTGGTAAGTGATGCAGTAGTTACTGGAGAAAACAGGGTTTTCTATGGCCTCGAGGTAAGCAATGACTCATGCAGTTTTAACCACTTGTAGATTTTTTTCCTGTCCCTGCAGACATCTGTACATTCTTCAAGTGAATAGTACTAGATTGACAAATACCTCGCATAGGTATACATCTTGTTAAAATTTAAGAAAAAAACCTATGAACATTTTTAACAAACATATCTTTATCATTATAAATATAGTGAACAAATCCTAAGTATGATATGAGTTAATTTACCTAAGAGCCTAAAGTCTCTCAAACAATTCAATTTTGCACTTGGACGTATGAAACTGCATTATTTGGCAGTGTTGTGTGAGGAAAGTAATTTTTTTCTATAGTTTTGCTGTCTTTTTTTTGCCAAAAGGAGTTTTTTTGTTTTGTTTTGTTTTGATATATTTCAAGGATAGGACTTTTCCTATTTTTTTCTTTTTTTTTTATTTCATAAGCATCATCTTCAAGGTGATTCTGAAAATGGTCATCAGATGAACCTCAAGCATTTTAAGACTTTTAGTTGGACTTGCAGTCTTCTTTATATTGATCCTAGCCAAGACCTACCTCTTTTTCAGTTGCAAATTATCTATTGATTTTTCTTCAAAATATCCATGATTTGTTTTAAACTTGCTGCAAGAATAACAATTTCATATAGTTATTGCTCAAGGCAATTTATTTTGTTTTTGCACAATAGACATCAGGATTTTTACTCATTTAAATCCCCACAATAATATAACTAGTGTTTAAAATAAGCTCTGATGTCTGTCTTATGCCTTGCTGTGACAACTGCCCAAGCTAATGTCATCATCTCCCCTGCTCCAAGGGCACTGTGAGAGTCCCAGAACTGCACCATATATCACATCACTTGGGCTGAATCAGACGTTTCTAGCCTTTCTTGGTGCCAATACTATACTTAAAGCTTGTGATTTTTATCTGCCAATCTTGTTCTCATTTGAAAACATGTTTTAAAAATTGTATCACTTTTGTTAAAGATATCAAATGAAGTATGACTTAAAAATCATAATCCAATGATGAAAGTGAAGTTAAGCTTAGTCAAGATGTGTTTTGTGGATCATGACGAAATTGTCCTTGTTTGTGGAATCCAGTGTTGTTTTCCAAAATTTTTTAAAAGGTATTAAAATTAAGAACACATATATTTAAATCCCAATTGGTGGTCCTCTACTAACTTCTAAGGAATTGGAAGATTGATTTCCACTTTGGCGTTAGCCATATAGCAGTTACCAACTTTTAAAATCACCCATTACCTGTAAATTTTTGCTTATGCAGCTATTGCAATGAAACAAACAAACATTTACATTGTCTGGAACTAAGAAGTGGGAATTTGAAAGAAATACATTTGACACAATATTTTAAAATTTCAAACACTTAAAATGTTGTTTCTTTGAAGCTGCAGTAAAATGTTGGGAAGCTGTACCAAACTCAGCCTGCATTTGGTATGTGCCCTGGCCTGCGGACAGATCACCTCTGTGACTGTAGGCAGCATACTCTTGCTCTCCGAACCTAATGCTCTTCTTTTTGTTTAAAGGACTGACTGAGACAACATAAGTGAAGTATCAAGCAATTTTTCTGAAATTTAATAAATGTTCAATAAACGTCAACAACATATTACTATGCAATTTTTGTGTTCTGGAAAAATCCTCTTTTAATTCTTACATTTTTGGTGTTCTATTTATTTTTGTTGTTCCATGCATTATTGTTCCATATGTTTTTTTTTCAATTTTTCCATACATTTTCCCAAGCATTTTTGTTTTTAATTCCCTGCATAAGTGAATTGTTTGAAATTGGTCATCCTTTGGAAAATTAAATTTGGCCCCTAGATTTTAGCATAATCTGTTAAAATGCTAGGTAGGTATAACCATTGGAAACCAATATCATTAGGTTTTGGATTGGAGTTGGTGGTGTTATCCATTCTAATCCTCTTGGCTTTCTTTTTCTGGGATTCCAATAGTTTCTAAGTTGCACCCACCCATTCACAGCAACATTTACCCATTTGTGAAGAAATAGAATTGTTATCTTGCAAGAAATAAGTTTTGAAGCTTGTGAAATTCCCCCAGTAAGAACTGATGACAGCTTGACTGGGCCAAGAAAAACCTACCTGAAAAGGTAATTGTTTGCATCGACCAGAGTATCTTCTCTTCTGGAAGTGTCACATCAGAAAAATGATGATATATCTGCTCTGAGTTTTGTATATCCTGCATTAGCTGACATAAATGACATCTGTAATCCTTGTGCACTTTGGGTTACAGCCCCATATGTCAAAATAAAAGCCAGCAGGGGATGGTAAAGTGTTACAAAACATCCTCTCTCCGCTGTGCTCCCTGCATATGGATTGGACTGACGGGTCCACGCTGGTGGCAGACACATTCTGGGAGGTGGCAGTGTGAGAGAAGCTGGTTACCAGCACGTGGAAGCCAAGCCCAGCCTGGGCTTGTATCGATTGTAATGAGCTGTCAAGAGTCACAGTAGCATTTCAGGAAAAAAAAGAAATATACATGAACGTCAAATGTTTAGTGAATTTTAATACTATGATAACCTATCGAAATTTTTTGTGAGCCTTATTGGTGAGTGGGACAAAATTTTTTTCTTATACTCTCTGTTATCCACACAAAAAGGGGCAACATGGAGATAATGCCAAAGAATGGACAACGCGGATAACGCCTGCTGCAGACTGGACGCCTTCCCAACCTCATTGAAGCTCAATCTCCACCGTAACTGCTGAGGGTGGGAAATCCTACTGTGGTCATTGAAAGGTGGGGCCTTGAAGAAGTGATTAAATTTCAGGACCATGCCTACCGAACGGATTAATAATGGTGGTCGGGGCATGGTTCTGAGGGCTTTAAAAAGAGAGAGCACGAGGAGGTCAGTCTCTCTCTTTGCTCCACCACTTTCTGCCATGTGACACTCCTGGGTCACTGTGGCCACCACCAAGGCCCTCACCAGCTGTGTTCCCTGGTCTTTCAACCTCCCAGTTTCCAAAACTGTAAACAATAAATTTTATTTTCTTACCAATTACCCAGTTCCATGTATTTTGTTCTATGCAACAGAAACAGACTAATACGAAGCCAATGTTATTTTCATTTCGCTTTGGAATGCTGGTTGTGGTTTTCTTTGGACAGCAGATATTTTGTAGGTGAGATTTTCTTTTAAATGTTTCCCTTTTCTAAGGTGGCCAACTGCTCTGGGTTGGAAGTAAGGGCAAACCAATCTGCTCAGAAAAGTTTTAAGGCTAATCGTCATGTAAATCACCAATTAGTAATTACAGTGGCCATAGTGACAATGCCAGCAACTAAGGTTTATTGATCACTCACTATGCACCTGGTACTTTTATAAGTTCCTTAGTTCTCTTGTCTGTAAAATGAGAACAATAGTACCTACCTCAAGGACCTCTGTGGAAATTGTTAGTACCGAGAGATCATTTGGAACAGTGTTAGACATATAAAGACATGTTAGATGTTATTATGTGTTAGCTCATTTAATCTTTATAGCAATTCTGTAAGGTCGGTGTTATTTTTGACACTGTTTTACAGATGAGAAAACTGAAGAGCAGACAAAGTAACTTGCCCAAGTCACAATAGTAAGTGGCAGAGCCAGGATGAGAACTCATCTGACCAAACCTGCCCATATTGTTTGAGTTTCTCTATTTTACTGGGCAAGCCTTGTAATTCCAGGAAGGTTTTAATGACTTGGAATTATTATATCATGTATGATGAAAGCTCATGGGACTGACTGTATGAGTTGGGTCAAGTCACAATACATCCCTGCATCTTAATTTTTAGCTACATAGTAAGGGAGATGAACTAAATGATCTCCAAGGGTCTTTCCAATAGTAAAAACACTCTATAAGCCTGTGAAGTTTATACTCTCTCAAGCTATTCACCTGGTTTCATTTGACCTCCAGACAAAAGAAAATTGGTTTAAATTGTACCAGAAGGATATATATATATATATATATATATATATATATATATATATATATATATATATATATATATATATATATATATATATATATATATATATATATAAAGAATGTTTTCCTGGTAATAAGGTAGTGAAACACTGAAGAGAAGCTTTTAAATCTACTTACCTAAAGCTCTGTAAGAAGAAGGCTGACACTGCTGCATGGAATTGTCAGTGGGCTCTTATTGCCTGGAGGCTGAGCACAAACTAAGTTATAGATTTCTTGTAGCTAAATAGTTCTATTTTTTCAGTGATGTAACTCCACAGTAACTGTTAGGACTTGCAGTCCTGGCCAAATAATCAGCCTTAGTGCCCAGCTGTGAGTTTGGTGTTGGGAAAGAGAAGCAGACATAGGCAGCACGCATCCCCTACTCACCCAAGGAGAGGCAGGTGTATAGGTTAAGGGGTGCTCTCCGGGCTGCAGGAAGGAAGGACACCAGTGTGATCCGCTTTGGCTCAAGGCTGAATTGTGAAATAGGCTAGGGTTTCTCCAGGACCTCACAGTCCGATTACATACTACTTTTCTCTTCCCTTCAGGAACTCTGTGCTAAAAGCAAGACTTCCCTCTCTCCCCTACAGTATTCAGTGCTGGTCTTTCCTTCCTTCCTTCCAATATCCATTCACTCAAATACAACACATTAGCGGGAAAGAGTCCATGGTGGTTTAATATGAAATACCTTTCAGTTAATATTGGTGCTTTCGTAGTGGCCTTGCATGTGCAATCCAAAAGCCTAACATTAGGGTAGAGTTTTAGACAAAGAAGCATGACCTTCTTGAGTGGAATGTTTTCTCATTACGTGAGAGAGAGACAGCTTCTTTCTCTACTTATGGGAAAAGGCAGCCTTGCCCGGAATGGGGAAAATTAGAACCTCAAAGGAATGATCTATTAAAAAAATATGGGAATGTGATAAACGTATCAGATAGAAATTTTGAATGTATTTGGTTGTTAAAATTTTTCTATGAAATGATTAAGAATGATTCGAGATATGTTCCAAGGTTTCTACAAGCTATTTAAATTAATCACAGTAGTAGCAGTGATGGAAAAAGGCTAATAATAAGACAAGAAAGTCCACATAATCAAGAATAATAAAATTTTAATTGTAGTGATTGAACCTAGAGAAAATCTCTTATATTGGGTATGCTCATTAATTAGCAGCCTAACTTCTGAGATAGTAAAACACTTTTATTTAAAATGAAAAGTAAAATTTAACCAAATATTTGCATCTTTATTTTTAAAAAAACAAACCCACGCAGATATATCATTTCTTCTGCTTATTACAGTGGGTTATTATCAATGATCATGGAAAGATAGTACAGTAAATCTGTATTACTTTAAAGCTGAATGTCCCCTCTTATGTAAGAAATCCTTTGCTCAGGCTCAGGGTAGCTTGCAATCACTTTTCAAGGACTTATTATCCTCCTAGATTTCTGTAAAATCATCTTTTTTTTGAAATATAAACATAACTTCCACCCCCAATTTTAAGATATCTATCCCCATTATGTGGAGAACTGTTAGAGTTTTTTGACTATCTGCTATTTCTTAGGCATGATAATACACATTATTCCATTTGATCTTCACAACAACACTGCGAGTTAAATATCACTGTATTTGCTTTTCAGATGAGAAATTTTAGTTCAAGAAATAAGGTGAGTTGCCCATGATGGCATCGCTTGTAAATGGGAAGAGATTTCAATGCCCATGTCATTTTGGTCTATGAGAAAAATGCCCTACAGAATCCCTCTTACTTCTATCCTACTTAATTTCCGAGGCTAGTAAGCCAACTCTTTTGCTTATTAATCAAACTACTGATAAATAAGAGCACGATCACATCCAATGAACTAAATATTTTCTCCTCTGGATAGATAATAAAAGAGGACACATTTTTTAAAAGCTATTTTCCAGGAATCTTTTATAACTACCAGGTAAAGGTTTACAAGTGATTGCAGATATGATGTTCAGCTGAATGGTGTTGATTCATTAGCAGCAGGGAATTCTGCGTGAACTATATTTCACTAACCTGAAGCTATACTATATTCCCAAGCTTGCTTTTCAGCTTTTGCTTTTTATTCCTGTTAATATCTGTCCTTACCAGTATCGTTACCTCTCAGCAGAGTCAATCACTTACTGAATTCCTCATAGTCTATAGGTTTTTCTGAGATCCTTTAGCTTCTGACATGAATATACACAAAATCTGAACATTCTGGATCCACTCAATCCTGGAACCAAATCTCTGAATGTGGTTCTCAAAACAATTGTAATCCTTGAAGGTGACCTAGGATTGTTCCAGCTGCCTAGAAGTCCTCTGGCCTTCATAATAACTGGGTTTCTTTGAGTCTCTTGCTATGTTACAACGCATTAGCTCACCCCCTCTGAACCCGTCTATACGTTCCCTCCCCAAATCCCAATGTGTCTCCTATAAGCTGAGCCAGAATTGTCTTCTAGATATTAAATCACAGTGTGATTGGCTATTTGTATTTCTGAATGTGTTTTGATGAAGATGGCATTACATTTATTTGTCTCTTCATTTATTTTGCCTCCAATATACCAAATTTTATTAGGTTATATTGAGTTGACAAATCTAGGTGATTTATATAGTATCTGAAAATATACTGTTATTAAAAGTCAAATATATGTAATAATCCAAATATGCAAACTTTATGGTGTTATATGCAGAGATTTTGATGATATCATATTTATTTATAATTATTTCATGTAAGTCATAATATTCTAACTTACTCTTTCTGAAATGGTTTATTTAGATTGTTGTAAGAGTGGAATGGATAATGAACCATAACAGTTTCTTGTCTTAATTGTGGCTGTATCATTAATATTTTATATATTAATTTTCCTCAGAAAACCTGCAAAGTTCCCATATTTACCTCTACAAAGATGTCTATGTCCTTCTGAAGTGCATAGCAAGGATTCCAGGAGAAAGGTGATTGAGCAAGATATTCATGGTAATAAGGCAAACAAACAATAAGATTTAATCCACAAAGTCGGGTTTACTCAGTTGAGGTAGCCAATACATACTAGACAAGCCCAAATATATGACTGTGGCAAACCCATGATAATGTCACCCCATCACTACTGGTCTTTGACTTTTAAACTGAGTAGCAAATTTTCAGCCACCTGTTCCCATGGGATGGTGGGAGGAATTGATGGTCTGCAGGGTACCATCCTGTCTTATGGATTTATTCACGTTATAAAGGGGTCACTGTGGTCAGTCTGTACAGCTTGTTTCTATAGGCAGCACTTAACACTTAGCAGTTTAAGAACATTCTCTTGTATTCTTCTCTGTATTTTTGCAGACTTATTTTAATTAATTTCTTGATCCACTTTCCAAGTCCTGCTAATCCAGGACTCATATCTGATATGTGCTGGCTCACAGACTTTGGCTCTGGCAAATAAATTTAATACAGCCTGGATTCAAAACCATGTTATTTCAGTTGAAAAGCTCATATGTCTGAGCATGCATTTAATTCAGTTCACAATGAGGCTAAGAGTAGAGTTTTATGCTGTGCAGGAACGCATAGAAAACATAACACACACCACAGAAATATGCTTTTGAAACAAACCAGTCAATAAGCTTCCCTTTTCATTTATAGAAAACTGCCTGTTGGTGCTACTGTGATAATTGTGTAATTCCTGCCTGGCAAACTTGAATCACAGTTGTTACTATTTTCATAAGGAACAACTCTCTAGAAGTACTAAGTGGTGCCTATAAACACAGGCTGTATCATTTTCTTTTCTATCTAAGGGAGTAATAATATTTGGACAAAATATGACATATTTACCAATCTTTGTAAAATCTAAATAATAGCATTTAAAATCTTTTCCTTCCTCCTGCTCATCATTCAAAGCTGCCCATGAGCCATCTGTTGGTTATCGTATTAAAATTCACAGGCATTGACTTCCCTGCCCAGCAATACTCCTAGAAATATACCTTGTTGACATGAGCTGCTCAGGAAACAGGAAAAAAATAACAACAGCCATGAAAAATAATGTTCTTTTTTTATGAGGGAGGAGAGGAAAGAAGCAGCAAAAGAAACCTATTCATTATCATAGCCCCATTTTGTTGTCTTTAAATGACTGCAGCTTGTTGCCTCAAGCCCTTTTGCAAAAGGCCTTCTCGGGGTCAAGACTACTGAGATAGCCCAGGCAACCAACCTGCAGAAAAGGGATACTCAAGAGGGCAATTTGCTAATGGAGCAGAAGAAACTGGTGACGATTACAGAAGGAAAAGCAGAAAGAGACTCCCAGTCACCAATGCACTGGCTTAGATGTGTAAAAATGAAGAGACAATTAATTAGCAGTAAATCTAGCAGGAAATTGAGCCAGGGCCGGGAGTAATTAGCCTTTTGCTCTAAAATTCACTCTCTCTGCCTCACATTGGCTCTGTTGAGCTGCCCAGCTAATGAATTCTCCTGATCGCCCACCAGATTTCTGGTTCACTCAAAACAGACTAAGGAGCATCTTGCTATATTTGCAGAGTTCCCAAGCCTATTAGGTTTTCTTGAGCTGCTGTGACTTCAATCTAGCTGGGCAAAGAGACAAGGAGGAGGAAAGTGAAGATCTTAGTATTAACAGCAAAGGCTTTGTAGTAATCCTCCAGAGAGGACTGCCCCAAATCTGAGGGCATGCAGAAGGTTGACCAGCACCAGGAGAAAATCATAATCACAAATAATATGTGGGCATAATTCCCTCCCACTTTGGAGATGTCATGATTTATACTTGTTTTTAAATTATTTTCAGTACCCTAAGAGTAAAGAGCATATAATTTAACAAAACCTAGTGATTTTCTTTCAAGAATTCTGTGATATGATTTGAGATGAATAGACATTTTCTGAAGTATCCATAGGAAAATGACCTTCTATCTGCATAGTAGAAAAGAAGAAAAAAAAAATCCGTGATTCTAAAGTTAATCATTTTTAGAGCCAATTTGTTCATGTTTATTGGGTACATTTATGTACTTGCAATAGTTTATACTAAAAATGATTGTTTTAGTAATGCATCTAAAACACTGGAAGAACACTGAGGCTTTTCAGTCAACAATTCCAAAAAGAATATTTCATTGTGGTTAGTTTTTCTAATAGCCGTTAGTGAATGTTTCCAGTTGTCTGGAAGAATTTTACTTAATCATAAGATTTATCCTAGACATAAAGCAGAGACATATTCAATAAATTTGTTCAGAAATCTCTGAACCATTCATTCATTAAGAAGTTATTAAATTCTTAACCTTTCATGGAGGACATCAAATCTGAATCTGATCAGAGACAAACAAGCCAGACACTTTTACCACCTTGTTCCTCTCTATTCTTCCTCTTGACATAATTTAATAAAATGCGTTTGCTTAAATTAACCTGTTTATTTCAGTTTGTCCTAGAACCTGGCTTGATACTAACAATGGATATTTTTACAAGGAACGGAGCAGGAAGATGAGAAGTGATGCAGGTGCGCCGGATGCCACGTACACAGCTGAACACAATTTTTGTCATGACATTTGACGTTCAGTGGGTTCAGAGGCCACATGGATGAAAACACTTAGAAAGTCACATGTAGCATCTAAGTTTGGCTCAGAGCTCATAGCTTTGTAGACAACGAGAGCATCTCTTGGTTTTCTAGAAAACTTCGGTTGTGTGTATACACACATGCACACACACACACATATGTATAATAGAGAAATATAATTCATGATGATTGCATAGGCATAACAGATGGTCCCTGACTTAGGATGGTTTGACTTAATGATTTTTCATCTTTACAAAAGTACCTATGCATCTATTCTGTTGTTCACTTTCAGCATAGTATTTAATAAATTATATGAGATATGTAACACTCTATTATAAAATGAGCTTTATGTTAGATGATTTTGCTCAACTGTAGGCTAATATAAGTATTCCCAGCACATTTTAGGTAGACTAGGCTAGTGTTTGGTAGGTTGGGTGTATTAAATGCATTTTGCACTCACGGTATTTTAAATTTAGAATGGGTTTATTATAAGGAGAGCATCCGTAGAGGGAAATTGTTGAACTGTTATCCTACTGGGTAAAATCTGGAAGTTATTAGTAGAAATAATCTTGTTAAAAGGTAATTATTATGCTGAATAAATAATTTGATTTATAAGTAGATACTTATTTCCTAGAAGAGAGGTAAAAAATGTACATGATCTTTTTATGATGTTAAATTTGGGGTTGGAAAACTACGTTCTGCATGCCTAATCTGGCTCACCACTTGCTTTTATAAATAAAGTTTTATTGGAACACAGCTGCATTCACTGTTTTAACATATCACCTAAGGCAGTCTTTGTACTGCAATGACAAAGTAGGTATGGCAGAGACCATGTGACCCACAAAGCTTAAAATATTTACCATCTGGCTCTTTTCATAGAAGTTTGCCAACCCCTGATTAGTAATGATTTGAAGAAAGTAGATTAAGTTTGTTTTCATAAAATATAGGATTCAATGTTATTTATGAACTGAATTCAAATATCTCCAGAAGCTCAAACAATAGAAGGGGGAATTATGGCTTTTGAAAGTAGAAAACCTAAGATTATGCAATTTTTTTCAGAATTTGGTGCTTTACAGATTTTTTTTCTCTGTTTGCTAAAATTCTATTTTATTTATTTTTAAATGTACGTATTTGTGGGGTACAGTGTGTTGTTTCAATTCAAGCATGTACGATACTCTATTTAGGGTAGATAGCACATCTATCACCTAAACATTTATCTTTTCTTTGTATTGATTATGTTCAAGAGCCTCTTTCTTAGCTATTTAGAAATATACAATATAATACTATTAGCTATGGTCATCCTAGAATACCGTAATTTATTTATTCTTCCTATGTACCTGTAACTTTGTACTCATTAGTATACCCCTTCCCCACCTCCCAACCCTCTTTCCCTTCCCAGCCTCTGGTAACCATTATTCTACTCTCTACTTCTATAAGGACCACTTTTTGGTTGTTTTTTTTTGATTCCACATATGAGTGAGATAATATGGCATTTGTCCTGTGCCTAGCTTACTTCACTTAAAATGATGGTCTCTAGTTACATCCATGTTGCTACAAATGACGGTATTTCATATTTTTTATTTATTTTATTTATTTTATTTTATTTTATTTTTTTGTCTTTTTCATGACCAGCACTCAGCCAGTGAGTGCACCGGCCATTCCTATATAGGATCTGAACCCGTGGCGGGAGCGTCGCTGCGCTCCCAGCGCCGCACTCTCCCGAGTGCACCATGGGCTCGGCCCTTCATATTTTTTATATAGCTGAATAGTATTCCATTTTGTCTAATACCACAGATTTTTTTTATCCATTCATCTGTTGGTCTGTCAATGGACATTTAGTTTAATTCTGTCTCTTGGCTTTGTGAATAGTGTTGCAATGACAATGGGAGGGCAGGTGTCTTTTCTATATATTGATTTCATTTTCTTTGGATATATACACAGTAGTGAGGTTGCTGAGTCATAAGGTAGATTTATTTTTAGTTTTTTGAGGAACCTCCATACTGTTTTCCACAGCAGCTGATCTGAGTCCTGATCAGCACAGGTGCCACACAGTGGAGACAGGCTGTCACCACAGTGCTGCAATGCACACAATGCATAGGAAGGACACAGTCCAGGGCCAGATTTTCCACACAGCCCACTTGCTCCTGTGGAGACTTCCCATGGCCTGGGAGTGACTAAAAAGGCCAACCAAAAATTCTCTTGCACTTATTTTTGTGACAGGATATCTTGCTAATAGTCTAAAGCCTTTGATCATAGGAATGATTTCAATAGCATTCCATTTTTTACATTCATTTGGTTGCCAAATAAACACAAATTAAGAACTAGAATGAGTTGGTCAGAAGTAGATTCTACAGCTTTTAACCATGAGATTTTCTGCTGGTATGAAATAGCTTTAGAGATTCTATGGGTAGGGGTACCCTGTTTAATTGCAAACTAGATCATATACTTACTACCACTAGATTTGAGAAGATACTGCTAAATCCAGGTCATCAAGTAGATGGTGAGCCCTTGTAGGATACTAGTCAGAGCCTCTCTTGCCCTGTTGGGTTCCCAGGACAATAAAGTGTGGCACTGGCTGACCACCCTTTATTCCCATTTCCCAACTATGACACGGTGCAGTTAGAACAGCACTCCCAAATTAGAAGGCCTGAGGTCCAGTTACGTCTTGGGTTGGCCTTGACCCTATTACTTTATCTCTTGTGCCTCATTTTTCTCATCTGTAAAAAGGAATAATAACAGTGCCACCTCAGAGGGTGAATGCACAGTGAGAAGCGTGATGTGTCATCTATTATCCTCCAAGTGGAATGTCAGAAACAAGTCAATGACTTTGGGAAATAATAAAATAATTTAACTTTTTTAAAAATACAATTTTTTCACATTTGTGTAGGGAGTATAATGAATTCATGAGAATACTCTTAGAGAAACGGTTCAAATACAACATCTCCTCTTCGTCTGATGATAGAACATCTCCATCTCTTTGTATTTCTCTCTTTTTCTGTGTCTCTCTGTCTCTCATTTTTTTTTGTATGCAGAAACTAAAAAGGCGACGTATGTAGTTTGGGTCTTATGTACGCTGTCTTTGCTGAAGCAACACCTGGCATATTTTCCCCAAGTTTACAAAAGAGGTTGATTCCCTGACAGAAACGGGAAGTCTAGCAAGTCAAAACATTGCCTCAAAAGCTTGGTTGAGGTTATCCTGCTGTCAGACATGCATGTTTTTACCTGTATTATCTCTTAAAGTGTGCAGGGTAATGCTTTTAACCATGGCTTTAGATAATGTAAGTGAAATGGAATAGCAGATCAGCCAAATAGATGAATGATTGCTGCCATATATACAGTGGACCCAGGTTTGTTTTGTTTTTAATGTTTTGCTCACCTGATATAACATGTAATATTTTTTATCATGAACACAGGAAGGCAAGCCTTAAAAGAACCAAAAGGTGGCACCTTTAGAGAATGAAAAAGATGGAACATCTTGTCAGGACGGGCACAGAATCACACCTTCAAGCATCACTCAAAGGCCAGCATCTCGATGGGTTTTGTTTCCTTAAAGAATAGTTTTGATCTTCTAGCGTAAATTCTGCAGGAGACGTGAAAACCTTGAGGCTGCAGTGTAACTTTAAAACAACCCAAAATTTAAATATGCAGTGATAAAGCTCTTAGCTAGGAAAATGAGTAGTAGAAAGGAAAACTTGTTTTGAGAATCAGTTTTGAAGAAAACACCAAAAAAAAAAAATGTGTTTTTAAAGACATACTTCCTGCAGCTTTTGTCTTTCCTTTTATATTACAGTGAATTTCTTTTCTCACAGTGGGATTTTAAATTAATTTATAATTATACACACTTGCAGGAGATGAGAGAGAAATGACCTAATTATAAACCAAATGTATACCCTCTGGCTATCCTGCAATTAGAGCTACTGGGGCAATAGATGGGCTTTATCCCGTCTTGAGTAGACTCAGCGGCCAGCCTGGTAGTGAGCATTTGAAAGGGGTTCACACAGTCCACAGCGTAATGGCAAAATCTGCACAAATTATCTGGAAGCAGAAATAAAACTACACTTGAAAGTGATTATAGAACTCAAAGTTCCTCGGTCCTGAACAGATATAAGCACAAGCCGTGACCATCAAGAGAGAAAAAATAAGCAGAGGGTTTTAATACTGTCTCTGTATTTAACTAGCTTCTAATTAGTTACAATTAAGCTGCCAGGGAATAGCAGCTACAGTGACAATGAAGAAGAAAATGCCCAGTTCTAAAATTATTCCCACCATTTCTTTAGATTTCTCTTTTTTCTTGAGATGAAGTTGGAAATGACAGAGGAAGCAAAAGGTCTTAACAGGTATCTAACAGGGTCACTGAAGCAGCAAATTCCTTTTTTAGTAATGCTTTGGCCTTACTTTTTCTCTGTACACTCTACAGCAAGGAGAATAATTACTTTTATAATGTGTGCTCAATTCTTTTCCCTTCTTCCAGCCAAGCGGGCATTTCCCTGCCTGTTCTCTCTGTACCAATCCCAAACAGGGTACTTAACCTGCAATCTGAAAAGAGCCATGTTCTGTATCTTGCTAAGCCACACTTGTATTAGCAAGTTAAAAATATTCTTGCTAATCTGGAGCTCCTAAAACACATACGAAATAATTAGAAAATGATATAAAGACATGAGGTTGAGTGGAAGGAGAAAAAGAGCCAATGAAAGTACTTTTTATGAGTTGGGAGAAAATGAGAACAGAAAAGAGTATTGTCCTGGTCTGTACAATGGCTACACTGAATGAATGAGTGAGGTGAGGGGACCGTGGCCTAGGATGCGTGTGCTGAGATGGACCGTGATGGTGTTTGGCTGCTGACTGCACAAGGCAATCCTTGCAGCTGAAGTAATTAATTATTTGGTGCCCTTTTCTGTGTTCTCTTTTATGTACAAAGGAATTAGCTAAAGCCATGGTACAGTCAATATTTAAGTGATAAATATTTTTATGGCATCATTGACACATTTATGGTGGTTTTCTTAAGCAAAACCATGCAACACTCTCTTAATGAGATTTATACATATTTTAGTGAGAGCTAGTGGTTAAAAATAATTCGTCTAGATCTTACAGCTATCATTCCTGTAATACCATTTATTTTTGAATAGCAAAAAGTACTTTTAAATATTTACCAAAACCTCATGACTTGAAATCATGAGATATTCTGTCCCTTAAGATTTCTCAATAAGCTAGAATAAAAAATAGAATGAATGCCATCATCTTCTGATTATTATGGGATATTCTGTTTCCTAATTTAGACTTTGCATTCTTCAACAGGTTCCTAGGTACACACATAGGGAAGGCAGCAGGGGTAGAGTATGGGCAGGAGAACTTATCATAGGGCCTAAGAGAATAAGACTATTTCAGTGGTCTGCAAACTAGGTTTGTGAACTAAATCCAGCCCACTACCTAGCTTTGTAAATAAAGTTTTATTGGAACACAATCACTCCTCTTTGTTTACCCATTGTCTACAGCTGCTTTTCTGCCACCATAGCAGAGTAGTTGATATAGAAAGTGACCCTCACAGCTTAAAATACTTCCAATCTGGGCCTTTACAGAAAAAGTTTGCCAATCCCTGCTCTATTTTTCCTTCCTTTAGTTGATAAGATTTGGATATGGCAACAGTAGCTATATCCTCTAAAGAAGATGTGTTCCCAGTTTCTGAGGGAGACCTCAAGAAGCATACAGAGAAGTGGGCATGATCTCAGACAAGTTTCCCAGCCCTTCAAATTCTGGGGAGGGATGAATTCTCCAAATGAAGTGACTTGGGAATATTAGAACTAGTTTCCACTGCATAGAATCTCAGAATCTCTACTTTTTTTCAAAATTTGATATGTTGTTTACTCCCATTTTCTGTCTGCAGCCTACCTTCTTGCCTGGGCTCTTTGCTCACATATCCAATTAAAGACAAGACAATTTTTCTTGGATGATTAATGGGCATCTCTAACTCAACCTGTTCAAAAGAGACGTCTTGAGTCCTGCCTTCGCGACCCACTCTTTCCTAGTCTTCTCTAACTCAGGAAGTAAACCATCATTCACCCAATTATCCAGGTGCTCTTCAATCTTCTCTTGCTTTCAAATTCCGCACCCCAATCCTCTTTAGGTCCTGTAGAGTCTACTTTCCGTGTATAGCCTGGGTTTTACCAGTTATTACCTCCTCTGCTCCTACCCTAGTCCAAATGGTCATCCTCCCTCACCAGTATTTTACGAAGATCACCTTCCTTGCTCTCTCCGTTTAACAGATCATGTTGAAACCTCCAATGTTTAAAATTGCATTCTACGCAGTCCTACATGATCTAGCCTTAGCTGTCCTTTTGGTCATATCTCACATTTCTTAGAAACATGGAGCTTGCTCCTGCCTCAGGCCCACATTTGTACTTTGTTACTTCTTTTACAGAATCATTAAGTTTCCTGCTCAAATGTCACTTCTTCAGGCTTTTCTTGGCCACTTTCTTATGAGTCCTACAGCATCAACCCTAGTCATAACCCACACACAAATGGACATAAACCGTAAATAGTATGTCTACGTCCACACTCAGATTATTTTTCTTTATAAAACTTACCACTTCCTTTCATTATATATTTATCAGTCTATTATTTAATTGTTTATTTTATTTTTTGTTCCCTTTATTACAATTTAAACTCTAAGAGGAAAAGAAGTTGTGAAACCCGATTACATAGAATAAAACCAAACATACAGCAGGACCTCAAGCAATAGTAAAACCAATGCTTTGTTCTAAAAATTAATCCACATACCTAAATACCTAAATGGTAGTGGTCTATTATGGGCATATTCATAAAGACACTAGCCAAAACAGGTCACTCATGGCTCTTGAATTTCCTCCATACTCCCAAGCACCACAAATGAGAACATACTTCAGCATAATCTGAATTTCTTTTTGCAGAGAATAGTAAGTATTTCCATGTTACTGGAGTTGTTAGGTTGTTATCGTAGACAGTTTGGGCTGCTATAGCAAAATACCATAGACTGGGTGGCTTAAAAAACAAACATGTATTTCCCACAGTTCTGGAGACGGAGAAGTCCAAGATCAAGGTGCCAGTATATTTGGTTCCTGGTGAGGGCTGCCTTCTTCATTAGCAGATGGCCACCTTCTTGCTGTATCCTCACAGGGTGGAGAGAGAAAGGGCTCTGGTCTCTTTCTCTTCTTCTAAGAGCACTTGTAATCTCATCACAGGGTTTCGTCTTCATGACCTTATCTAAATAAATTGCCTCCCAAGGACCCTACTTCCAAATATCATCACACTATAGATTTAGGCTTCAACATATGACTTTTAGGGGGAACACAAACATTCAGTCCATAGCAATTGTCTTTCTTAAAACTAAGCAATCAAACAGGTTTCAGAGGAAAATGGACCTTCTAATCAGTTTACTAATTCCATGTAGCAATAAAATTAAATAAGCAGTCTTGTTAAGGTCTAGGAGCAATTACAAAATAAGTGAATATAATGAAAAGGCTAAGCTAGCTAAGCTAAGAATTTGCTGCTATGACAACATGAGTTTCATGTTACATCTAAGGTGTGTGTTGAATTGAGTCATAAATTACTAGGGGTCTATTTAATGGCTTCATGTTACAATTGAGAAATGACGCTAATCAACTTTCTCATGCAGCTATTTACAATTTCTCTCAAATCATTCTAGAATTGAGATGATTAGGTTTTCAGATGTTATTCATCTTAGTTACACACTGTAATTTATGATAAGTATTATTTATGCCCTCCTGAGCCTGACTGGTTGTTGAAAAGTAAACAATTTGCTGTGGCTTACTACTTTCGTCAAATGGTTCTGATTTTATGCTCCTATGACTGCAGCTGTTTTGAGGAACAGGGATAGGAAAATTTGGGCAGTATTCTGATCCTGCTTTAATTTTCCCTCCAAAGGTTTTTTGTTTCTGAAAAACTGAAACTATAGTCATCCTGAACTTCCTCTTCCACAAGCAGAAGGAACAGTTATGGCTTAAATTTTTACATTTTCTCTTTATTATTTAATAATAGTGATTATTCTCAAATTTTGGTGTAGGTCTTTATCACCTGGTGTATGTTAAAAATATAATACCTGGGCCGAGCCCGTGGCGCACTCGGGAGAGTGCGGCGCTGGGAGCGCAGCGACACTCCCGCTGCAGGTTCGGATCCTATATAGGTATGGTTGGTGCACTCACTGGCTGAGTGCCAGTCACGAAAAAGACAAAAATTAATTAATTAATTAATTAATTAATTAATTAATTAATATGTAATACCTGATTCCCACACCCCCAACTGATTTAATAGGTGTCAGGTAGAGGTAGAGAATCTTTACATTTAACTGTGCTTTTGTACAGCCACAGTTTTTGCACAGTACCTAAGAGATATATTCTAAAGAGTGGGACCACAAAAAGCAAAGCAGAAATATAGTTACTTTCCTTAAGGAAGGGGAAAAATATTGAGATTGAAATGATGGTTTTAACTCTAACAAAATGGAGCAACCTGAAAATATAAAAGGGTAATAAGAGATGAAAAACAATCCAGGAGCTAAGCAACTTAATAGAGGCCACAAAGATCAAGTTGTACATTTCAGAAAACCTAAAAGGTAAATCTGAAGCTGACTTACGTGCACAATATTTACAATTATTTATTGTGTGCCAGGTGTGCAATGGAAAGACTCTGGAGTATGGAATTTAGTCTACAGGAGGAGCTGGCCCCAGACTCCCCCAACACTCACAGGGAAAAAGATAGTGATGGAAATTATAAGACAATAAACATAGGTACTAGGTCCATTTTCATGTTGTTAAATGTAAGTTCAAATTGGTTTAAAGATGAAATAGTGACTGGAATGAAAACAGAAAATAGAACTTCTAAATCAGGGACTTTGGAATTGGACTGCCCAGGTCCCTTTCCTAGCTCTACCACTTAAAATGAGCTACACTTTGGGTGGGCTATGAATCTTTTTGTGAATCACTTTTCTCATCTTTAAAATGAGCATAATAATAGTACCAATTTACCTGCTGAAAGTAGCAAATATCTTAATATATGCAAAACCCTTGAGAGTGTTCCTATCCTTATGGAAAGCCTTTAATAAATGTTGGCTATTATTCCTATAGTTAAATCATTAAGGGAAGGACAATTTGAACAGGAATAATGGTGCTTGGCACATAGATGTTTAATAAATATTTTGAACAATCTAATGAATAAATATTACAAAATATAAGAAAGTAAACAAGAAATCAAGAAAAATATTCAAGGACTGAAATAAAAGAACATAAAATTATAAAAATAAATGTAAGTAGGATATATTGCTTTACTAAAAGACAAGGACTTTTAGATTAATAGAAGAAACAGATACATTTTGTCTCTAAAACATGACTTTCAACAAAAACAAAAAAGCTGATTTTGAAAATATGAGACAGGCCAAACTTTATCAGGCAAATGAAAAGTGCAAAAAGCAGATAAGCAATACCAACATCAGACAAAGAAAAATTCAAAGTAAGCACACATTATATGGGAGAAATAAATGGTATGTTAAGATAAAAATATGATTTGCAGTGAAAATGAGCAGACATTTACCAATATGAATCTAAAATATTACACCACATTTAAAGCAATAACTCATATAAATGTAAGGAGAAACACAAGACCTTATATGAGGGGTCTCCAAAAAGTTCATGGAAATATCCATACTTTTAATTTCATTTTTCAATGAATTTTTTGAAGTACTCTCATAATAAGAAGATATGACACACTTTTCTTATTCTTTACTGGTCAAATAACTATTTTTAAAATCAATGCTCCCATCTCATAAATCTTATAATTTCATACCCTCTTTAAGTGTTACTTACAATTTCAAAATAAATTGAATTATTATGAAAACCAATAGAATTTGTGGTAAATATACATTTAAAAAATTATAGACACTGTCCAATTTAATATGCCAAGCAAAGGTTTGTGGCCACTAGTTGAAAAATCACTGTTACATAGAATCTGAATAATATAGTCAATTAAATTAATTTTGTAAGCATGCAGAAAAACAACTTCATTAAGAAAACATGTTATTTTCAAATGTTTATGAGGCATTTACACAAAATGCTAATAAAGTAAACATGAAAATATTTTCCAATATATAGTTTGAAATATACAAAACTCTTGTTTCACAGGTGATAAACAGTTGACTAGTGACAGCTTCACACAGACCGGCCTAATGCAAGTGCTCAGACTGTGTTCTCTAACACTGCAGCAAAGGCGTAAATCACAAGTAAAGGTGAATGTTTAGGTGACGGATATGTTATCTACCTTAAGTGAATCATTATACAATATACGCATGTATTGAAATAACAAACTGTACTCCACAAATATGTACAATTAAAAATAAGTAAATTAGAAAAAAAAATACTACCAAAACATTTCATTTGGAACATAATTTTTGAAAAACCCTTGAACCTTCTAATGGTTCAATCAGAAAACAAAAATTAACATTACAAGCCATTTAGAAATTCATAGCAATAGGAGCAGTGTGGACCATACACTTTGGCATTTGTTTTCAGTTTGTGTTGTCTGGGTGGTTCTAGATCTGCTCCATCCTGTTTTTACCTATCTCTGCTATTTTTTTTTTTCTGCATTAAAATTCTTAATAGCAATTTGTGTGAATAAAGAGTCCTTCTACTAAGAATCAACTCCAGAACCTAGGAAAGACGATCATTTATTTAAAAAGAAATAAAACAAAAAAATATAGGTTAAAAAAATTAATTCAGAAAAAAAGAGGGCTGGCCTGTGACTCACTTGGGAGAGTGTGGTGCTGATAAAACCAAGGCCACGGGTTCGGATCCCTATACAGGGAAGGCTGGTTAGCTCACTTAGGAGAGCGTGGTGCTGACAACACCAAGTCAACGGTTAAGATCCCCTCGCCTGTCATCTTTCAAAAAAAAAAAAAAAAAAGGAGAGAGAGACTAAAATGGAATTGAGAACTAAAATTTGGAGCTAGAAAATTTAGATAGAAAACCAAGGGAAAATTCATATTCCAACATCAGGAATTACATGAGGGTATATTTCATATTATATAGAGATCGTTAATAAAAAGCAAATATTAATTCAAATTTTGGGCTAATATATTTGTGTGAGTGTGTGTATAAAGAAATAGAGTTAAAAAGAAGCCCCCCCCAAGCAAAACAAAACAAGATGATAAATAAAGCACTCCAGAACAGAGTAAAAACTACAAAGAATTACCCCCAAACCCTTGGTTTTAAAAATGAGTTCTATGAACCCTTAAAGGAATAGGTAAGTCCTATGGCATGAAGATAATATTGAAGGCTTTTCAATGTCCTGAAGCTCGATACATCTAAACATTATTAAGATAGCACAGAAAAGAAAACTGTCAACTATACTCACAAATTAATTAAATAAAGCACTTCTAAAAAACTTTAGCATGTTCAACCAGATAGTGTTTAAGGAATAATACATAATAAAATTCAGGATAGTGGTTGATTTGGCTGGGGACAAGCAGGGGACTGCTATAGATGCATGTAAGTAGATGTAAGGTTCTGGAAACACTCTTGTTTCTAGACTGGATGGAGATTTTTTGAGAGTCCTTTTAGGCATTATGTTTTATAACTTACATATATTACTTGTGTTCTTTTGTATATATCAAATATTATCTTAATTAAAAGTAGTAGAGAAAAAACAAAAGATTATACATAACAGAGGTTACTTAGTCCAAGAATGTGAGGCTCGTTAAACACTGGCAAATACAGTAATTCGATTCCTTATATTAGTAAAACGGAGGAGAAAAATGCATGGCCACTGTGACAAATTTTTTAAAAACAACAGAAGAGTTCAGCATCCACTCATAAAAATTTTAAAAATACCAAATGCAAGGTAAACTAGATATGGGTATATGATAAGATGTTTTATCAGAACCAGGAGCGGATATTATACTCAAGGACCTCCTGTTAATGACAAGAGCAAAACACTAATGTCATGATCACCTTTGCTGCTCAACAATGTTCTGAAATCAAAGTCCCAGCAAGTATAACAAGAGAGTAAAAAGAAATGACAGTATTCACTTTGGAATGGAATTGACGTCAGTTACTTACTACTTCTTTGATATTATACAAAACATAATCAATTGCAAAATAATTTGAACTAATAAAAGCATAAATAGGTGGTCATTTATTTAGTAAACACACAAAAGTTAATAGCCTTCCTATATGCCAGTTAGAAAATACAATAGAAAAACATTACATTCACAACAGCAATTTATACATTTTTTAGGAATAACCTTAATAAAAGGCATATAAGATCTACATAATTATAAAACTACACTGAGTGTCATAGAATAAAAAATTAATAGCCCCAACCCTTAGGAAAAAGATGAATATCTTCTCTACAATAAGTTGTTTTTTTTTTTTAAGAAGAAAAGATAATAAACAGATTCTGTATATTTCTGAGCAAAAAGAAGGAACTAAATAAAAGAAATGGCACACTATTTTCCTGGATGGAAAAGATAAATATTTTTAAAAGTACAAATCTGAAAATTAATTTATAAATGTAAAGTAATTCTAAGAAAAAATTCCAAGAGAAGTTTAAGTTTTTGATAAAATTACTCAAATTAATCATGAAGAATAAATATGAAAAAATGTGAAGAAAATTCTGAAAAGATATAAGAATTTGTCCTATTCCCTTTTTCCATTTTTTATTTATTTATTTTTTAATGTATTATGAAGTTACAATAATTCAACAGCATGGGCCTAAAACCAGATCAGACTCGTTGAAGAAACAGACCACAATACTAAAAGAAATCAAGATGAGTATAGACAAAATTATAGTATAACATTATGTAAAAGGTGGATATTTTATTTAATATTATTAGGAACGCAAGCTAATCATATTTTATGGAGATTATTAGATTGTTATGTCATACTTTATTTTATTTATTTTTTTTAATTTTTGGTGGCTGGCCGGTACAGGGATCCCAACCCTTGACCTTGGTGTCATCTCCCAAGTGAGTTAACCGGCCAGCCCTGCTATGTCATATTTTATACCTACAATAACAGTAGTTAGATGGAAAACTAAATATGAAATAACCCATAAAATACTAGATGCAAATTGGTAAACAGTTAATTTTTCTGTGGGTCAGACCTTTCTATGCATGCTAAGTTGGCAACAACTATAACAACAAAAACCTCAAACAAAAAAGGAGGCAAGACAAAAATTTCTGAATGGCAGAAAACCACTACAAATGGTATTAGAATGCAAGCCACAAATCTGGTAAAAATAATTTGTGGTGTATGTGATAGGCAAGTGACTCATTCAGATATGTAAAAAAGTTATTTTAAATTGACAAGAAAAAGAGGAATACCTTAATAGCAATTTGAGCAAAATATATAGCAGGGAATTAAAAAAATTAATTAATTAAAATGGACAATAAACTGATTTTAAAAAGATGTTCAGTCTCACTAGCAAGCAAAGAAATGCAAAATTCCAAGACTAAAATAAGTACTAATAGCATAAATAGGATGTTGGAAAGCTAACAAACATCTTTTGTAAATTGATAAAAGCTTTTTTTTTTTTGTCCTTTTTTGTGATCTGTAAGGAGGTAAGGGGATCACAACCCTTGGCTTGGTGTCACCCACACCGAGCTCAGCCAGTGAGCGCACCGGCCACCCCCATATAGGATCCGAACCCGCGGCGGGAGCACCGCTGCGCTCCCAGCCAGTGCCACACTCTCCTGAGTGAGCCACAGGGTCGCCCGATAAGAGCTTTCTAAGGAACAATTTAATATATTATGTGCATGCCCTATAATCTAGCAATCCCATTTGTAGAAACTTCTCCGAAGGAAAAATAAGCCAAAAGTCCCAAATGTATGAATTGCAGTGCATAGTAAGCTATTTATCATAGAGTTTAGATATCTAGTAATTATAAACAATTATTTGATAAATAAATTACCTTACATCCACTCAATGATCTAGCACATAGTCAATGGGTATAGAACAAGCAGGTTAAAACATGATCCCAATTTTATATAAAAATAGAAGTCTCTCATATATACACTATCCTACATATGTTATAATATATAATATTATATATACAGGAATGCTCCAGCACAGAGAACCAACCATGTGAGGACACAGTGAGAAGATAGCCATCTGCAAGCCGAGAGGAAGGCCTCAAAAGACACCAAATCTGCTAAATATTGACACCAAGATCCAGACACCTTGACCTTGGACTTCAAGTCTCCAGAACTGTGAGAAAATAAGTTTCCGTTGTTTAAACCACCCAGTTCTGATATTTTGTTATGGCAAACTAATACTTACTATATATGCGTGTGTATGTGTATATATGTATGTGTATGTGGGTATACGTATGTGTGTACACATATATGTTTATATAGAGACACAAAATAACATTTTCATGCATAATTAAAAGGCTGGAATAATATATCCTACAATGTCCAAAGTGGTTATTTCTAGAGAGTAATTTTATTTTTTAATTTAAAAAATAATAAAATAAATAAAAATGGTATTTTTATAGATATTTATAATCATCTTGTGTTTAAAATAATTATGTTATCTTAGTTTGAAAAAAAAACAAGGTAAGTATTTTTTATAGATATTTATAATTATCTTGTGTTTAAAATAATTATGTTATCTTAGTTTGAAAAAAAAAAACAAGGTAAGTATTTAATTGATTCTTGTTTCTCTGCTGTAACATCTAGTACAGTGTCCTACTCATAGAAAAAGCACAATAAAAATTTATTAATTAAAACAATTAAAGACCAGATGGTATTAATTGGCAAGTTTTTCTTAAATGACTTTTAAAAACACAGCAGACCTTCATGGAACTACAGTATCTCCATATTCTTATGAATAAATACTGAGGCCTGTATTTTCATGGTGCTCTCTCCCCTCCCCTATCCAGTAGGCATACATATCGAACTAATATTTGATTCTTCAGTATATTTACATCTAGTTTTCTGTGCAGCAATTTCAGTTCTGTGCTATTTATAAATTCTATTTGTAGACTTGGTTGTTCGGATTTGTCTTTTCTTTCTGACGTCACCTCTTGGTCAGGCCATGTGTAGGCTTGGTGAAATGGCTCCCCGACCTTCAGGTTTTTCTTTGCCTGGCCCCTCATCTCCTTGCTTTCAGCTCTGAAGCTACCTACCATGGCATATTGACAAGTGAGAACGGATGGAGCCCCAGTTTCTGACACAGAGAAAGCTATCAAAAACACCCTGCAGGAGCAAGCCCCAGGTCCTAATAGGTCTTGTTAGAGCTGTATAGACACTTTAGAGTTCCTCTCTCTGAACATACATTTAATCATTGTAAAGATGCAGGCCATTTTCTCTTTGCCCCTAAACTCTGGATCCTGAGATCACAAATCCGTACCTCCTGCAGGCATATATCTTTTATTAATGGAAACATCAAAATTCTGGCACAGCTTTGGCAACTCAGTTTGCAGAAAATTATTAAGCTTTTTTGAGTGCTCCAGAAAAGTAAGTTACATATCTGATATTTTAAAAACTCATACAGAGATGGAAACTTAATCAATTGTATTTTAGATGAAAGGATAAATGGCCTTTGCATTTTACGTTATTAGTGAAAACTAATAAAGTCAAACTAGGTCTGTGCGGAATAGTCTGAGACATTATCATTTACAGCTCCTGGGTGTTTAGCAGCTTCTATCTTGTAAAAAAAAAAAAAAAAAAATCCTTGTCTGTGGGATCTGAAGTGTCACCAGACAGAAATTTTTTTCTCCTTTTTGGGGGGCCTAATCATTTAAGCTTTCTCAAAAATACATTAGATAAGGTAATGAAAGCAAGGCTGTTTAAGTAAAGGGGGAAATCTTGAGTGGAAAATAGAAAGAGCACAACTAATGTCATTTAGTTAAGAATGCCCATCATTAAATTTGTGGATTCAGGATTGCTTGACACACATGGAAAACTGAAATGTGAAGACTTCATGATGGGGACGTGTGTTCCTTGTCATAGCCAGACTTCTCAGGAATTTGAGCTCACTGCATCATCAAAGGTAGAAATCGTCACATGTAACATGTATGATTGCAGCCACCAATAAAAAAGAGATATTTTCCCTAAATCTTAATTTTTCTAAGTTTTCACAGCCTATCTGGGGGGCGATTTTGCTGAGAATCTGTAGGTACCTGCCTCGGGAGCTTCATGATGCGGTATTTTGGGGGGCGGGGTTCAATGGCTTCACTGACTTCTGTGGATACCGCTACCCTGGTCTTGCCCCCCGTACACCCATAATTAGGGAAAAATGGGTATTTCCAATTTTCTGTAATGTAAGGAAGAAAAATGATGGAGATTAAAAGCTGAGCTGCTTTTGTTGAGAACCTAGGAAACATGAAATGGAATGTTTTATTAACATGCAGTAAAGAGGGATTTTCTAAATGGGAACCACATTAATAAAAAGAATTCCATTAGAAATATCCTAGAAAGGATATGGTTAGGAAATTTAAACTGAATCCTTTATTCAATCTAATTAATATGGAGGCTTAAAGGCAAAACTCTTGTAGTAACTAATGCTAAGTGCTCACTTTGTGACTAAGACTAATCAGCGTTAATTAGTGACAGAACCGGGTTTGAACTCATTTAGACCGAATCCAGAACTTTGTTAACTACCAAGTTGTGTGATTCCCTTTTATTATGAAGTGATGGGAGATAGGAAGTTACTGAGGGCAGTGAGTCATGAAGATGTCCTCACCTGTCTACTGCAATCTCTTTTAGATCTCTCAGGTCTTCACCATACAGCTTATGTTTTACAAAATAATACTTAGGTCAAATGAATAAATAGGCATGGAATTACCACAATCTGGTGTTTATGGTGTAGAAATTTGCGAAGGGGAACACTTAAACAAAAATTTTTTTAAAGGTAACTGTATCCTTTCTTTCCTCCTTTCTCTCTCCCACCCTCCTGCCTCCTTCTCTCCTTCCTTTCATTTGTGCCTTTTATTTGACATTTATTGACGTGCTGTGTAAAGTTGAATCGTCCATTGCACCTGTATTACTAATTTTAATTGTTTTAGCTGATTGGAGTTTATTTTTTAGGGCAGCAATAGGTTTACAAAAAAAAATTAAGCAAAAAGTGCAGAAAGTTTCCATAACCTCTCCCCTCTGCCCCATATTTCACCTATTTTTAACATCTTGCATTAATATGGCACATTAGATAAAAACTGTTGAGCCAATATTAACGCATTAACTAAAGTTTATAGCTCACCTTAGGGTTTGCTCTTTGTGTTGTGCATTCTATGGGTTTTGACAAATGTATAATGACTTGTATCCACCGTCACAATATCGTATGGAATAGCTTCACTGCCTCCAAAGTCCCCTGTGCGCCACCTATTCAGGTCTCTCTCTTCCCCACCCCCAACCCACTTGAACCCCTGGCAACACTGATCTGTTTACTGTCTCCATAGCTTTGCCTTTTCCAGAATATCATATAGTGTCATTATACAGTATGTAGTTTTTTTCAAATTGGCTTCTTTTAATTCACAATACGAATTTAAGGTTCCTACATGTCTTTTTGTGACTTGATAGCTTATTTCTTTTTCATTGTTGAATAATAGTCCATTGTCTGGATGTACCACAGTTTGTTCATTTATGTAATGAAAGACACCTTGGTTGCTTCTAAACTTTGGCAATTATGAGTAAAGCTGCTATGAGCATTTGTGTGCAGGTTTTGTTGTAGAAATAAATTTTTAACTCACTTGTGTAAATACCAGAGAGCGCTGTTGCTGGATCACATGGGAAGAGTATGCTCAGTTTTGTAACAAACTGCCAAACTGTCTTCCAAACTGGCTCTACCATTTTGCATTCCCACCATCAATGAATGAATGAAGAATGTTGCTCTACATTCTTATCAGCATTTGGTTGTTGTCAGTGTTCTAGATTTTGGCCATTCTAGTAGGTATGTAGCAGTAGACCATTATTGATTTAATTTGTTATTCCCTGTGGATATCCCATTGAACATCTTTTCATGTGCTTTTCTGTCATCCGAAAATTTTCTTTGGTGAACTGTCTGTTCAAATCCTTTTGCTTATTTTTTGATTGGGTTGTTTTCTTATTGTTGAATTTTAAGAGTTCTTTGTACATTTTAGAGACCAGTCCTTTATCAGATATGGATTTTGTCAAGATTTTCTCCCAGTATGTGACTCGTGTTTTTATTCTCTTAAAAATCCTTTCTTTTTTATTTCGTTAAATTAATTTATGTTTCTTATAAAAATAGAAAACTCAGGTTAAATAAAGAAAATAATATGAAACTAACTTGTACTACTCGGAGGAAGCTATTGATAATATTTCGATGTATTATCTAATATATATGTATACGTGTGTATATACGTACACGTGCACACATATACACGTTGCAGACAGAATGATGCCCCCCCCACCAGCTGTCCATATTCTCATCCCAGAAATTGGTGAATTTATTATGTTACATGGCAAGGAGGAATTAAGGTTTCAGAAGAAATAAAGGTTGCTAATCAACTGACCTTGAGATGGGGAGATTTTCCTGGATTATCGAATGAGCTCAACGTAATCACAAGGGACCTTAGAAGTGGAAGAGTGAAGCAGGGTCAGTGTCAGAGAGAGGGGAAAAGACGCGCTGCTGGCTTTGATGCTGAAAGGAGGTGCCACAAGTCAAGGAATGAAGACAGCCTCTAGAAGCCAGAAAAGACAAAGAAATGGATTCTCTGCTGGAGGCTCTAGAAGGAATGCAGTCCTACCAACGCTGTAAACTTAGCAGGGAGACCTCTTTTGGATTTATGACCTCCAGAACTGTAAGATAATAATTCTCTGTTGCTTTAAGCCACTAATGTTGTGATACTTCGTTATAGTAGCGATAGGAAAATACTACATATGCATATATGGAAATATATACATAAACATGTGTTTATGAAAATTAAATCATATTAAACATAATACTTTATGATCGGTTTTTTTCAGTTAATACAACATGAACCTCTTTCCATGTCAATACCATGCATCTGTAAATTATTATCTTTAGAGTTGATGTAGTATACTTATCTAATTTTTGTATTTAACCATTCAAAGGGTGCTGTTTTCTAAATCATTTTTCCTTTTTCCTCCTACATGCAAACATTAAGAACAACTGAAAATGGAAAAAAAAAGAAAAAAACATGAAACTAATTGAATAACTAAACTAATAAATGCCAGACATTTTATGTGTATTATCTCATTTAATTTTTACAATAATTTCATAATGCAGATTTTTCCTACAGTTCAAAGATGCAACTCCCAAGGCTGGTATTTAACCCATTCAGTCCGATTCCAAATCTTATGACAGCTCCAGGACACCCTGTTGTATAAGTGGGTACAAGTGAATTGAAAAATATTTGAGCTTTGTGTTGAGCTAATAATATGGGAGGAAAATTTCCACAGCAATGATATTCACTTAGTTATTACTTTAATTACTAAGAATTACTTTTAATGAATGAAGATATTGAATAAAAATACTTATGTATGAAGTGTGGTGGTTTTAAAATTTGTCCATAAATTCTTTGCTAGTCCTTAATTCTCCTTCCCTCTGAGTGTTGACTGAATGAGTTGACTCACTTCTGTGATGGAAGTGATGGCGTATGACTTCTAAGATCAGTTTATAAAAGGCATTGTAGCTTCTTCCATGCCTGCTCTCTTGAATCACTTGCTTTGGAGAGAAGCCAACTACCAAGTCATGAGAACACCATGTCTAGAAGCCCTATGGACAGACTCACATGGCAACATTCGAGGCCTCCTGCCAACAGCTATGTGAGTGAACCATCTTAGAACTGGATCCTCCAGCCTGAGTTATGCCTTCAGATGACTGCAGCTCCAGTCAACATTTTGACAGCAATCTCATGAGAGAACCCGAGCCAGACCACTTAGCAAAGCTGCTCCCAAATTCATGGCTCACAGAAATGATGGAAGATAAAAAATGTCCATTGTTATGTAATTTTCCGGTTTCAGAATAATTTGTTTCTTTTTCACAGGTAACTGATACCTAAGGAGAGATGTTTTATAAGAAAAGTTTCTTACAATTCTAATATTGCTTGACAATATGAAATAGCATAGAAATAGGGGAAAGTTTGGAAGAAAACAAAGAAGTAGGGTCTGCAACACTTCGAAGCATGGAAAGAGATTGAGCAATGGAAATAAGAATCCTGGGCTCAAATTTAAATGGTGTAAAAAGATCTTCATAAGTACCGTTGATATTCTAGATAAAAGACTGCTACTCTTAGGACACAATATTTTTAAATTTTAAGAATCATTTTCTTTGCAAACTTTATTGGTGGTTAGGTTATCTAGTAAATCCATCCATTCATTCAGATTCCCAAGCCAGAAACCTGGAGGTCAGGTAGATTCTGTCTTTTAACTTGCCCTCTTTTGCTAAGTAGCCACCAAGTGCTGTTGATTTCACAAAATAATTATTTAAAAAATCTGTCTCCTCTCTCCTGGGTCTGCTACTTCTCTTCCGTGTCTGCCATTGTTTTAGTTCCAATGCTCATCACTTACAGCCAAGAATTCACATGACCTTAATGTGTTCTTCATAGTGCTGTTGTAATTGTGGCTTTTCAGTTAAAATTTATTCCCTGTTGAAATTGCTCATTCTTTCAGTGGAATTCCATTACTAACCTCTCATTCTTTTTCTTCCTGTCTGTCTGTTTAAGATAATGCTGCTGGCACAGAAGTCATAAATTGTGTGCCTGAGGTGCTTTTGCAGGACTGTTGGAGTTAGCTTGGCCCAATACAAACTGGGCTAGGCTGGTTGAGACTACAGATGTCTTTACTGAGCCTGTGCAGATGTCTGACAAGTGACCTTGACAGCAGAAGGATGAAAACTCCACCTCTAGATCCTGCTAATGCTGTCATTTTCTGAACCTGAAGAAGCATGCTTATGGCTTGTGCCTGTGCAGATCACTGAAGAATTTCCTCAAACCCTTTAACCAATCACAATCGCCCCATGCCTTTCAACACCCCTGACCACTTCCCCATAAATATAAATATAAATATAAATATACCTCCTTTTCCACTGCAGACAAAACAAATTTGAGAGATATATATGTATATGTCATGTCTTTTCACTTGGCCTCCTTGTGAACAAACTTTTTCTCTGCTGCAAAGATTGGTTGTTTGGTATTTGGCTTTCAGTTGCATGGGCAAACAAATTCCATTCAGTTTGGTAACAGAGTCAGAATAGTCTAGAATGCAAAAAAAAAAAAAAAAAAAAAAGAAACCCCAGCAGTTCTCTTAATGCAATGGTATTTCTTACCTTTTTACCTTCCCACAGATGCTCTGCTACTTACCTGTTTGTGTCTATGGGTTCATCCTTTACCTTCTCTAAGTCTCAGGAACCTCATCTATAAAATAAGGATAAACATAGAACATAATAGAGTTGTTTTAATAACTACTAAGGATACATGTAAAGTACGTGGATGGGTGTCTCATATGTAGTAAATGCTTAATAAAAGCTAGTTACCTGCATAAATTCTTCAATCTGCCTCCCTTACTCCATTCATTGCATGGCTAACTCCTACTCCGTTTCAATACTTAGTTTAGATGTTAACTCCCTGGGAAGCCTTCATTCAACCACTATATTGATTTTGATGCCTCCTTTTTGTGTTTCTATAAGACCCAGTGCCATCGTATTGCTCCAACTGTTTTTTTTCATTGTTGCTTTTTTTTTTAAACATTCTTAACAGCTTTATTTAGGTATAATTAACATACTATAAAATACATCCATTGACAGTGTACAACTCAATCATTTTTGGTAAATTTAAGGAGCCGTGCAGCCATCACTGCATTCCAGTTGTCGAACATTTCCATCTCCTCCAAAAGTTTCCTCAGGCCCATGTGCAATTAATCCCTTCTACCACTCTCCCACTCCCAGACCCAGTCAATCATTGCTCTGTTTTTTCTCTCTCTCTATAGATTTGTCTTTTCCAGAATTTAATATAGATGGAATCATGAAATACATGGCCACTTTTGTCTGTCAATGAAGTTTTTGACTTTTTGTTACGAAATAATTATAAATTCATGGAAAGTTGCAAAAATAGAACGGCAAGGTCTCATTTTCGAGTATTGACAAACTTTGTACCCCTGCCTGAAAACTCCATGGTTCTATAGCAATCTAATAATAAAAATAAAATAAAAGCATGTACAACAATTAAAAATCAGTAAATGACAAGATGGAGTAGAAGTACTTCCTTCTGTTCCTCACACTTAGTGCAGACTAAGACTCTTAACATTTTATATATATGTATATATATGACTCTGAACAGTATTAAGAAGAAAGAAGACTGGCCAGCCTGAGTCTTCAGGACCTGAGGGAGGGCTCAGTGATAAGTTCTATGGGTTTTCTTTCTGCTTCATATATAACAGACTAGGTACTGTGGAAGCCAACAAACCAGAATATCATAACATTGTATGTTATGGTTCTCAATGTGTGCAGAGCTAATATTTTAGACAATCGTGTTGTAAATGGGGAACAGTAAAAAGACTGAAAGGAAAGGAAAGTTTCTACAGTCCACGTGAACTGGTAAAATGATGACATTAGTAAACGATGATAACTTGTGTCTGTGTAACGTGAGCAACCACTAAATGTCTATACAAAGCCATAGACAAAAAAACAAAAACAAACAAAAGAAACCCCACTGTAGATATATCAAAATAACTCATTCTACTTTAATGCTAGTGTATGGAGTAGTGAACTAATGAGTGTCATGTAACAACAGAGAATAATATTATTTTGCAGAATGAATTGGTGATTTTAGTGTAAATAACACCATCAACAAAATCAACAGCATCAACTGTCAAGTTTTTATAAAATTATATGGCAGAGATCCCCGTGGGCAAGGATTCCCTTTTCTCCACATCCTTGCCAACACTTGCTATCTTTTGTCTTTTTGATAATACACATTCTAACGGGGTGAAATAATATTTCCCTACAGTTTTGATTTGCATTTCCCTGATGATTAGTGATGTTGAGCACTGGTTTTTTTCCCAATGGTTTTGCCATAATTTATTATTTTTTTATTAGTATATTTATCAATATCTCAAAAAAAAAAAACCCTTTACCAACTCCTCCCCCCCCTTTCCCACCTCCAGCAGCCTTAGTTTTGTTTGAGCACCTTTTCATGTACCTGTCGCCCATTTATATGTCTTCTTTTAAAAAAATGTCTATTCAGGTGCTTAGCCCATTTTTTTAAAATTAGGTTATTTTTTCCTATTGAATTGAGTTTCTTATAAATTTTTTATACAAACTCTTATCAGATATATGATTTGCAAATATTTTCTCCCATTCTGTATGACTCAGCAATACCCACTACTGGGTATATACCCAAAAGAAATGAAATCAGCATCTTGAAGAGAGAGCTGCACCCCCATCTCCACTGCAACATTTTTCACAATATCTAAGATACAGAAGCAACCTAAATGTCCATCAACAGATGATTGGATAAAGAAAAAGTGGCATACATATAAAATGGAATATTATTCAGCCTTAAAATCCTACCATTTGTGATGGTAAGGAATAACCTGGAGGACATTATGCTAAGTGAAATAAGCCATCTATAGAAAGATCAACACCACACAATACGTATGGAATCTAAAAAAGTCAAAGTCATAAAAGCAGAGAGTAGAATGATGGCTGCTAGGGGTTGGGGGGTGAACAGAGGTTCAGTTATGTGAGATGAAAAAGCTTAACGATACTGCACTGTATACTTGAAATTTGGTAATAGACTTGTTCTTACATGTTCTCATCACACACACACACAAAATAGTAACTTTGTGAGGCAAAAATATGTTAATTAGCTTGATCATGGTAATTACTTCACATTATATGCATATATCAAAACATCACATCGAATACCTTAAGTATATGCAATTTTTACTCATCAGTTATACCTCAATAAAACTGGCAAAAAAGGCAATGAAGATAATTCAGAGAAAATCTTATTTTTAATTAAGAAAACTAAAAAAATTATTAAAGAAAATTATTAAAATTAAGATTAAGAAATTAAGAAAATTCTTAATTAAGAAAACTGTTAAAATGAATATATGTGAAAAATGGAATGTTCTGTCCAGATATAGCTTGAAAATCTAAAATAAGCACAAGTTATGATTCTTTGCTTAAAAATTTAAAACTGTTGAATAAACTTATTCTCTGAATGAGGAAATTTTAGTCTGAATTATTTACCAGGTTTCCCCTGTTGTCCCCACTCCTAATTCTTATCGTATTTGCTTCTGACTTCAATTACAAAGTTTCTATAAATTTAATTCTGGTTATCTGAATATTTATTCTTTATATATATAAATATATGTATTTTTATATAATATATAATATGTATATTATATTATTTATAATATATATATTTAAAATTTATATATTTATTTATAATATATATATATTTAAAATTTATATATATATTTATAATATATATATAATCTTCAGCTCTGCCTGTGTACCATTCTCTATTTGGTTACTATGCATTCTTCTGTCTCTAAGGAATTATTGATTTGGTTATAGCTGGACCTTTCCAATGTGAGTCAGTTTGAAAATGCTATTTTTATTCAGATTAAAGAATTCGGGATTCAACAAGTCAATAGCATACGAAGGATGTCAGGCTGATTCACTCCCTGAGTAGTCTTTTCAGATACCCTGGGGTATGGGATAAACTATGTATAGATTATTCAGGTCTGACTGCACAGCACTCTATTTTAATTCCATTTTACCTTAATAGCTATGCAGAATGTCTAAGAGCAGCAAGTCAATTGAACTACAAGAGATGCATTGAATCATTGATTTTGAACACAGCAGTCATAGTGCTTTGCAAGAAATATTGATTAAAACTAACTAAAGCAATTTTCTCTACTTTCTTCATTTAAAGCTATTTTATTTAACATTTGATTTCACTAGTTAAGAAAGGTATGCAAAAATTATGAGGAATACTCTACTATTTACTCATTCAATGCCCATTAATAAGAACCTGTGTGACTTTTGTTATTGTTTCAAAAATGACTTTTTCTAAATGTTCAGCTTTTTTTTTGATGTGTTGTACAGAAATAATTTTCTGATTGATACTTACTTGGTTCTGAGTCTTGGCAGAAAGTGGGGTTCTGTTAAGGTTACATTAAAAACAAAATTCTTAAAAACTATCACATAGTATCACCTATAAATGACCATTTTCTTGACAGTCTCACAATTTAATGAAAGAGACCAATCAATAACAAAGTTCATAACAACAGAGATGCGCATTTATAAAATGGACAGCTTTAAAATTAAATTAAGATGTTGAAAATAAGCAGACACTATCAAAATAATCCCGAGCATTTTAGAGAAGTGGAACAAAGGTTAAGGCCCCCAAATCATTTCAGAAATGATAGTTTCCTCTTGGCCCAATTAGGGAACCTGAATGTGGTTATGTTGTTGTGGTTCTTGGGATCCTAATTGCACATAAAATCTCCTTCCAAATCATAACACATGTGCTATTTCTAAGCCTCTTTCCATTCTAAACAAAAGGTGAATTATTAAAATGTGGTGAGATTTCATGCAGAATTGGCAGTCAGCTTAAAGGGCAATAATTTAACACTTGCACCATGAAATTAAAATTTACCTCCACTCATCGTAAGTCCACTGACCAGGAGCAGGCAGTTGTATTTTTATTTTATTTTATTTTTATGAGAGCAGAGAGATTTAATTACTTCAGCTTAAACAGAATGGCCTACCATTGACCGTTGACAGGACTCTGGTGCAGGCAAATTATGGCAGATAGTGTTACAGTTCCAGCGAGCTTCCTGAGGGGCGCCCTGGTCTCTCTGCTCTGAGCTGAGCCAAATAGAGGGACCCGGGGCAGCAGTTCCAGGTCTTCGGACAAATGCTCACTGTTTTGCTGAAAAGGAAGGTGCTCTGAGGATCAGACTTGCTGCTTGAATCTGCTACCTCTGTAATTTCTTGCTCTTCACTCTTATAAACGCTCACTTTTGAGGGAAGGCAAGGTTTTGTGCCTTTTCTTCATGGACACAGGGTAATGACAAGAGTAAAGTGTAATTTCCTTCTAAATGAGTAATATGGACAGCTAAATTTACATTTTTTTTTTGTTATAGGAAATAAATCCTAGCTTATCTTTACTAAGGATTGGAATGATCACCCCCCTCCCCCCACCAAAAAACAAGCAAACGATCGATCAAACAGATTTACAGTGGTATGTTTTAAATATTCCTTTTTCCCAGTGGCTGTTCCTGGAGCAGTGAACACTGTCATGACTCCCAGCTACACGATGAGTTCAGTTTTATTGCTGTTGAAGTAATGCACAATTCAGACTACTGTGTCTGAGCAGAAAAATGTGATAAGAATTTGGACCATAAGCATTTGTTGTACTACTAGGCATTAAGAAAAAACAACTTTAAAATCTAAAAAAAATGAATATCCTTATGTATTGAACATGTAAAATGCATAATGATGTTATAGAATAATATGGATGAAGGACATTATTTCCCTCTATCTGAAGCAATGACATTTCATTGCAGCATAACTATTCACTTGTTTAAACAGTACCTCCAGGGCCAGCTTCATGGGTGAACAACCTGTGTAGTGACACAGGTCCCCACGCTTGGTTTGATGCTCTGCTGTCATTATCCTGAAATTTTTAATAATTTTTGAACAAGGGGCCCTTCATTTCCATTTTGCACTGCAGCCTACAAATTCTGTGGCTGGTCCTGGGTGTCCCTAATTGTATATAAGCTGGGGCTGGAGTTCACAGGCTTAAGTTTTCCCTTCTCTGTCCTGCAAATGTGTTGCATGGTTCTTGTCTGGGTTATGGGTTTTAGCCTATTTTTACCTTTCTGCACTGCTTCTTATATTCCATTTTCACGGTGTTTAGATTATAGCAGACATGAACTTCCTGTGTGTCAGCGCCGGCCATGAATCAGGCTGGGAGCTGGGACCACAGGGCTGTCAGGGGAGCTGCCTGGTTCCAGCTTTAAAATAACAAGTGCTTGACAGCTTAGTTTACATAACTGCAAAATTGTGGCTATAGTCTACAATGCAGTTACATGTGACATAATAACTAGGGACTTTATTTAGACTTTTTCCTCGCAATATAATTTCCAATAAATAAATCTCCCAGGGGCAGGAAGACATGGCATTTTACAGTGCTCACATTTTCCTCCCTGAATTTGGACCTGTTTTCCGTTTTTGATCATTAACAAAATGAACACTACACCTCATAATTTTACTTGCCCTACTTACCACAGCCTATGTTCAGGGCTTATGAGAATGAATGAATTGCTCATGGACTGTGCTCGAACAAGTTTCACTTCACTTTTAATGTTTTCTTTTCTTTTTTTTTTTTTTTCTAATATTTTTTTCTAAGTATCCGAAGCAGCATTGATGATGACCTGCCAGAGAACAACAGAAATCAGAATTTTTTTTAAGCCCCGTAACCATGTGCAGAAAATTAGGTTTGTTTGTACCTGCATGTTTTTAAGTTATTTTTAAAATTTAAGGTCTCGGTTGAAATGTGTAAATGGAAAGAGAGGAAGGTGAAAGTAAATATTGGAAAACATCCCCTTCCCTCCAGAGGAAAGAGCAGTCATTGTCTTGTTATTATTTAATATTTATATAAGGGAAGAGACATCTAGGGCCAAGCACAATGGACAGAATGGTGCCAAAAATGAATACAATCCCTGCCTTGAGGTGCTTTCTGCCTAGGCATGGGTCAAGAGTATGTTCAAGGGAAGGAAGTGAGCTGAAGAAACTAGAATTCCACCTGGTGTGAGTGCCAAGCCACCTGTGGGTTTTGAACAATGGCTTTGGATGGGAAATGTTGGAGAAATCCTTCTGAAATCTTGGAAAGTTTATGGTAAGGCTTGAAAGTTAGCAATTGTTGTGAGTGTGTGTGCCTATGAACAAACAGACAAGGACGAATTTGTTAATGTTTGACAAGTGCTGATTATTTAGGCAAGAAGTTCTTAGAAAATTTAGAGAAGGGTTCTGTGGATAACCATGAAGATTGGAACAGAAACCTGACCTGGGGCTGGCTTCAGTTAGCCAGACAGCAGTCTCAGTCTGGGTGGTTGGTCATGCCGAATATCAGTGAATACTGTAAGTGTCAGAATTTCTCTACAAAAGGGAACTCTGAGGAATTCGGCCTTCTTCTCAAATTATAGCCCTGAGGATTCCATGTGAAATAAGCTGTATCACACGAAATAAAAAGTGTCTTTTCTTGTGTCCACAGTCCCAACTGCTTAAGTTGTATAGTGGATGAAAATTGTGATAGTGGGAAGAGAAATAAAGGCATAAAAGGATAGTATAAATTTGAGGTCAGCTTCTTCCATGTGTATTTTATTTTCGTGGGAAATACTAATAACCAATCAGTAAAAGACTCCTGATGTAGAACATACAGTAAGCAAATGGTAGAAAAGAGTACGATGACAATTTTTGGATGGAAAATTGTCCATGAAAGAAAAAGAAAAAATAATACAGAAAGAGCAATAAATTCAACTCCAAGGGTTTGGTACTTGGCAAGTCTTGGTAGATTTTTAAAGAGTCATTCATTTTAAGCGAGAGTCACTCCTCCATTGCTTCTAGTCCATAAAGTAGCCACCGATCCTATTCCGGGATTCTTCTCGGCAAGAAGTAACAGACACCCTCCTCTCACTACTTTACCAGGTCTACAATTTTTAAAACTTCTAATTTTATTTTTTTAAATTTTTTGTCTTGTACGGTGTATAGTACCATCATGTGTAGTTTCTGAGATCATGAAAAATAGTCAAAAAGGATACGGGTAGAACAGACAGCCCAGAAATAAACCCTCATTCATACAGTCAAATAATTTCCAGTGAAGGTGCCAAGACCAATTCAATGAGGAAAGGACTGTCTTTTCAATAAATGGTACAGGAAAAAACTGGATATCTATATACAAAAGAATAAAGTTGGACCTTTACCTTACATTATATGCAAAAATTAACTCAAGATGATCAAAGATTTAAATATAAAAACTAAAACTGTAAAACTCTTAGAGAAAAACATAGGAGAAAATCTTTATGACATTGTATGTAGCAATGATTTATTGAATGTGACACCAAAAGCACTGGCAACAAAAGAAAAAACAGATAAATTGGACTTTACTACAATTAAAAAATTTGTGCATCAGTGGCCACTACCAAGAAAATGAAGAGATAATTAACAGAATGGGAAAAAGATTTGCAAATCGTGTATCTGACAAGGCATTAATATCCAGAGTATACAAAGAACTCCTACAACACAACACAACAACAACTGCAAAAACCAAACAGCCAACTAAAAAATGGGCAAAAGATCTAAATAGGCATTTCTACAAAGGTTGTATTCAAATGGCCAATAAGTACTGAACAACACTAAATATGAGGGAAATTCAAATCAAAATCACAACGAGATACCACTTGGTAAAAAATGGACATTAAAAGTGTAGGCAAAGATCTGGAGAAATTGGAACACTTGTATAATGTTGTTGGGAATCTAAAATGTTTCAGCTACTGTAAAAAACAGTATGGCACCTCCTCAAAATGTTAAATATAGAATTACAATATCATCCAGCAATTCTTAGGTATATACACAAAATATTTAAAAGCAGGAAATCAAACAGATATTTGTATACCAATATTATTATTCACAATATTATTCATCATTATTCACAATAGCCAAAAGATGGAAACGACCCAAATGTACATCCATGGATAAAATCAAATGTACATACATACATACAAGAGAATATTATTCAGCCTTAAAAAGGAATGTAATTTTGACACATGCTACAACACGAATAAACCTTGAAGGTATTGTGCTAAGTGAAATAAGCCAGACCCAAAAGGACAAATACTGTATGATTTCAGTTACATAAGTTACCTAGAATAGGCAAATTCATAGAGACAAAGTAGAATGGTTATTGCCAGGAGCTGGGAGACGGAAGAGAACAGAAAATTACTGTTTAATGAATAAAGAATTGCAAATTGAGATGATTAAGAAGTTCTGGAGATGGATAGTGGTGAAGATTGCACAACACTGTGAAGGTACTTAATACCACTGGATTGCATAGTTAAAAATGGTCAAAATGGTATTAAACAAGGTAAAAAAAAAATTAAGAAGGATACACAAGAAATTTTTTGGAGACGTATTTCTTTTTTCTTTCTTTGGCAGGTCATCCTTGTCTATCCACTTTTTACTGTTGTGACTTGGAAATCGGAGCTGCAAATTGACCATGAGACTATGCTCTTTGCTGTAACCATATTGATTTTATTGACTAACGTACGAGTCAATAACCTACATTAAAAATAAAGTGAATCCAGTTAAATTATTAATGTGCCCATTTAAACAAAGACTGCAGAACTTGACTACAATTTTTAGGACCAATTAAGTCTAAATATCTCCTAAAACTTTATATTAAGCTACTATTATCTGCTTATCATAAGTGGATCAAAACAGTAAGATCCCAGGTGATACAGTATGTAGATATCAAGACACTGGAGAGCAATGTATATATGAAGTGATTTGATTTCACATATGGACATGTCATATCCACGCAAGTAGACTGTTACATTCCTGAGGGGGCAAGTGGATCCCTCACAGAGCTTAGTACGATGCCTCGAGTTACAAAAAGGTCCTCACCCACTCATCTCCCCGCCATTTCCTGAATGATTTTTCTGCTCGAGGTATTGGATGAGAAAACAAAAATGAAAAAACAAAAAACAGAACAAAAACCAAGATCTCTTCCTTTTCTGGCACAGACAAATAATTACAGTCCTATTGATACTTTAACAGGGATAAGAAAAGGGTGTTACAGGAGAGTCCTGTTCAATCTAGAATATTTGGGTAATAGTTTTATTGGGGGATATAATACCCAGACAGGTCCTGAAGGATGCGTAAAAGTAGCTAGACAAGTGCTTGTAATGAAATGAAGCCACAGGAAAGTTATGGTGACCCAGGTCCATGGGAGAGTCCAGCCTGAGAACTGGAACCACGTGCCCAGCCTGGCTTTCTACTGCACCCATGTACCGTCAAAAATGTATTTGGAATGTTAGTGCTGAAACAGCTACAGAGCACATATGATATACAAAAGGTGTTGTAAAACTTAGAATTAAAAATAGAAAATAGAATTAAAAGATAATATGAATCTTTCCATAAACTTTTGGAAGACTCCTTCATACATGTTTTTCTTTTTGAAGTTAGAAGAAACTTAAAATTTAGTTTCACTGCTTTTCCATACCATAACTCAAAAGTATTTATTTTAACAAAGATTTATTTTAATAAAGATAAACAAGGAAACTCTGAGAAGGAAAAAAAAAAAACCTGGAGCAAAGATAAAACAAAATGTGGCTAAATTATTAAAATATTTCTCCAAAAGTGACTACAAATGCAAGAGAGAAGAGGGGAGAGAGATTTCTGCAAAATTCATCAGCATGAAGTGAGTCTACAAATATCACAGGATCAGTACCCCAGACAGTCAGCTCAGCCTTCCATCTTTTCCCTGGTAAAGCTTTTCCAAGGTTTGCTGAATGATGTCAATGCAAAGTTTTCCCAAACTTCCTGGAAATTTTACAAGCAATTCACTAGAGACACAAAAAATATCTGGGGCCTTAGCCAACAGCATTCCTCTACGAACACTGCTCTTGATTTGCTATTTATTTTTCTTAATTAGTGTTGTGCAATTTTAAAGATTTACAGTTAAGGAGACAAGCACAATATAAAATTTAAAGAACAAGCAATGAATAAGAAAATGATAATTGTGTTTAACCCCACTGTGGACATAATTTGTTTTTTAATTATGTAGAAATAGACTGGATTTTCCACAAAAGCATTCTTTTAATTAGCTCTAGTGTAATGATAAATTCCCAGATTAAATCTTATTGGGGCTTATTAAATAAATGTTTTAATCAAATAGGTGAGTGAACAAAGTGTAATTAATATCATTTAGGAAAAAGGGCACATTTGCTAAACTGGTAGGAAAAAAAATGGAAAAGGAAAATCTCACATCTTATTTTTCTCCGAAATTCAGTTCTTTTTTTATTATCAGCATTTAATTCACTGACTTTTCCTTTTGTGTCCTCCAATTCCGTTATCTGGCCGTGTCTCAGTGTGAGTACTAAATATGAGATCAACTAGGCATTCGCTGCATCTCAGACAAAATCTTCTTCTGGGTTTTTAGACAGTGTCTGATGATGCCGACTTCTTCTCACCGGCTTTAGCAAGCACAGCCTCCGGGAGAGGCTTTTTGGGGGGAAAGAGAGCTCAGGAAAAAATGTGTGTGCTTCTTGACGAGCCATTCTAGGTTGGGTGTCCCTGAAAGTATGTGGGGGTGGTGTCCCTTTAAGCACAAGGAAAGGGCAGGTCCTGCTGTTATCCTTGACCCTCTGACAAAATAGTCAGACGCTGTTTGTAAAAGAGCCAAGTAATTAAAAGTATCCCAGGGTTATGGTGAAATAGGGCAAGTAAAATACGCTCCTGGATACCAGCGCTCTTTCAGGACCAGCTCTTTTGTATTTTCTCTCTATTTTGTTTTCTTCTTTATTTCAATTTTTCATGGCACAGTTTCCTTCTCCTGCATTGTTCTTCTCTGCCTGTCAGTTGGTAAGATAAGTACCCTTAATACTGCTTATCTAGCTCAAGGTCTGTCTGCAGCTATTGGCTTCCAACCCCCAAGTCACCCCTAAACTCCTGAGCTGTATTTGTCTCTTTTAATTTCAGAGCAAATATTATAATCATTAAATATAATACAAGAGGGTGCATAAATAGATTCAGTTACACAGGGGAAGGATGGGACCATTTTCAGCATTTCATAAGTATTTTTCTTCGGAATAACGTTTCTAGCAGAAGGCAGGCTTGAGGCGTGCTCCTTGGCTACCTCTAAGTTGACCATGTATCCCATTTAACCTGAAATAGTCTGGTTAAATGACTCTTGTCCTGGATCAATTACCAATAGCACGTCTTTTTGCTCTCAAAAGTGTTCTGAATTAAATGGTAGACTGTGCAGTTATCCTAGCTATCTCTCTTGTTGGAATGTCAGGTAACTGCTTGATAAACAGAGAAATTAGTTCTGATTTTGTTTAGAAAGTTCACCAAGCCCTTCTCTGGTAGTCACCCTGGCTTCTGTAATTGAATTACTATTGTACTGTCAGACTTTGGAACGGAGACAATTCGATACTGTTCAGATATTCCCCATATCGCTAGTATTAGGAAGCAAAAGAATACATGAGCTTTGTGTCACGTAGGATGCATTTGAATCTGTTTTGCCACCCAACAGCTGTGTGACCCTGGGAAAATCATTTAACCTCTCTGAGCCTAAGTTTCCATATCTGTAATTTGCACCCAATAATGATTTCTGTTCTGGATTTTTGTGAGGATTAAATGATAGATAATTATAGTTATATACTTACATTAATCCACGTATTCATCTAATCACCATCCATCCACATATTTGATCTACTATGCATTACTTAAGCACAGTGTGTGGCATTGCAGCTGAAGGTGGTTTCAAATAATAAGAATGTATTATTTTTCTTAGACAAAGCACTAAATTTAAATGCCGCAGGGTTAATGAATTCATTTCCTCCAAATCAGGTTCATCTAAGGCTGGTTCCTCAGGGTTGCAATGTGGCTGCAGCAGTTCAAGGCATCACATCTTGCATCTTTATGAAGAAACTTCCCCTAGAAGCCCCTCAGCATATCTCTTCTCCCTTAAACCTGGCCTGAATTACATATTATGCCAATGAACTTGGAAAGGGAATGGGAGCTTCAAGATAAGTGGGCCCACCAGGACTTCCCTGGTGGAGAAAGTTGGGTGCCTGATTAAGTCAGGGATCTGTGTGCTAGTAGGAGGGATGTATGTGTCACTGGGAGATGTAGTGTGGGATTCTGGATATCTGAAGTCCAGCCAAGTATATGATATCAGCTTGCTTCATGAATTTGTGAAAGTCACATTTCCCTCCATTTACCCGTGTGTAAAATGTGGTATTGGCTTCCTAGTAGTATTATGTCCCTTCCACATTTAACATTCTGTTAGGTTTGGTTTACTCAAAAACACCATAGTCCTAAACTCACATAGACATCCTTCCTACTTTCATATCTATTTCAGATTCACCACACAATTTTTAGATGATGAAAAACTGATAAAGGACACTAGAAGAAGAGTTAGAAAATCTGCTTTCAAACCCAAATTCACTGCTTAATGATTCTATGACTGTAATTCATAAAAGAAAAGGCTCTTTGTAAACTGTAAAAAACAAACTACACAAATCCAAATGATGGTTAGAGTGCACTTGACAAACTTCTAAGATTAAAAAAAAAACACTTTCTTTTTTAAAATTCAGGGTCCCTTTTTGAGGTTAGCTAGCTCAGGAATGCAGAACACTCAGGACTCTACCTTGAACTTGTTTCCACATCTGCTCTTTGTTCCTTCTGGGAGGGGATTGTATTTAAAAAGAAAAGTGGGGCTTTTGCCTCATCCCCTATTCCCAACATGCTCACTGTTTACAAATTATTTGCACGTACTAGGTTTAACTCTGGAGCATGAGGATGTTTGCATGACTTCTATAAAGTTGCCAAATTCATAAATAGTAATGACATAACCTGCTGTTGCCAAGTACTGTGATCTTTCTACCACTCCTTTGTCATTGTCCTTATTGCTCAAGTTTAGACATGGGCTTTATGAAATGACCAAACAGTCACTACCTTTCCTCGGGAGACTTCCTTCGGCAAGTGCAAGGGTGTTGAAGCAAATAGATGTCTAGCTTCTCTCCAGGGCTAACATTCTAAAATCCTAGGCTCCTCAAAAGAGCCACCTGTGGAGGTGGTACAGATTCGGGGACAATTGCACAATACAGAACCACAGCTTCAGAAGGTGGGTAACCGAATAAGAGTCAGTGTGAAGGACAGGTACCGGGAGAGCCGGAAATCACAATCAGTGGACATCAAGACATAGGAGCACCACGGGAGAGTGGGCAGATGCTGGAAGCTGAGCCTACCTTAGGGAGGCTTCCTCTGGGACCTCATCCAGTGGGTGCTCCTGATGGGAGCCACTCCAGAGGCTACAGCTGGGGCTGTTGCAGAGGGCAGCCGTTGAACTCCAGCTGGGGAGTCCTTTGATTTAGAGGTTTGCAATTGCTTACTATCTGTTGCCTTGTAGAAAGTGCCCAGATTTTTCTTCGTGTTCATCTTTCTTTCTTCTGATTTTTGAATCCCTAACACTATTTTAATAAAATGATTATGTTTTCCCTATCCTGGTGGGGGATGGGCTTGAAAAGTAAACCTTGTTAAAAAATTAAACCATATGTATTTATTCCAAAAGCTCCCTGAGAAGGTCAACAAGTCAAAGTCAGTTCTCAGCTGTCACATTCTTTGTTACCATCCAAGTTCTTTGCTTTTTATCCTCTTTCCCATCTTCTGGTCATTTTTTTCTGCTCATTAGCTACTTGAGCTTAGAGTGGGCAAGAAATGAGATGGAATTTTAAACCTGTCAAATTGAAGTCTGCTTAACAGCCATGTGGAGATACAATGGACAGAGAGGAGAAAATGAATTCTATATTTGGCAGGAATAGTAGCTGCAGTAGAAAAATTAGTCCTAACTTACTTTTCTTTCCCTGACATTAGTGACTAACGGTGACACAGTCTCCAGTATCTGCTATGGTTGAATTTTACTTTTCAAAATATAGGTTCAAAGAATTACAGATACCAGAGCTACAAGATTCCTTCCCTCTCAACTAAACCTCTCAATTTACAGATGAAGAATCTATGATCCAAACACATAAAGAGACTTACTTTTAGCCATCAGAAGAGCCACCATTTACTGAATGCTAGTGAGAACTGAGGTCAGGGTCCAAACCCTAATTTCCCTGGCTCTGACAGCCTTTCCATGATGCTACCTTGATTTGCCAAGGGTCACAGTGCTTGTGACAAATCAGGATCAAACTGTAGCACATTTCTTAAAGACCATTTAAAACAAATTTGATGTTAAGGCTTTTGTAAGTTATAATTCCCTTAGGAGCAAGAAGGGTATTTTTAATCTCTGTATTTTCAGGGCCAGACATAGTTTCTGATATGAAGGATATGAAACATTTGGTTATTTAAAAGAATATTTTGTGTCTTCCTGAGTTAAAGATTTTTTAATTATTTATCAAGATTTCATAATTAAGTATCCCTAGATTTATAAATCTGCATATTTTTAGTCTCTAAAAAATTCAAGCTATTGATTTGATTACCCTGTTTGACGACATGACTTTGCTATTATGTATGAGGCTCTGTGTCCTTGATTTTTCCTGGTTTATTGTCCAAGTGTCAGGACTGCTTAAAATGCAGCACTCTTCCCGGACAGAGCAGATCCACAACAAACATTATTAACACCATTTTTTTTTTTCTTTCTCTTACTTTTCCATCAATACCAAAAATGCAATTGTTGAACACACAATGGCCGGTAACCCTAACAACAAGCTTGTCTTTGGATTGTGTCATCATCATGATTTTAGTATCTAACTGGCATTTCAATGCAGTGAAATAATAAACTTCACCATCCACATCATTCCATGTGGTTACATAAGAGTGTCAGGGTGAGCTAGAAACCGTACGGACCATGAAGTCAAACACACCTGGCTTCAGATTCCTGCTCAAGCTGCTTGCGTGGCCTGGAAGAGCTTCAGTTTTCTCATCTGTCAGGGTAGAGGCTATGATCACCCCCAAGACAAGAACATAGTGTTATTTTGAAGATTAAATAAAATAATCACATTGAGTGTTTAAAATATACCGTGAAATACACTGCCTAGCACATAGCAAACACCTAATAATGGTTTGATGAATAAATCATTGGGGTTCAATAAATGTTATTTCTCTACTCTCACCTTTCTCACTTCCCCGAAGTTCTTGAAGTAGATAGCAATTTGGCTGTAAAAGAACCTACGAGATAAATTACCATCTTTTATTTTATTTTATTTTTCCATCTGCCTCTATCCAAGCAGAGGACTGATCTCTCCACCGTCAGAGGTTAGAAGAGAATTCGAAAGGGAAACACATTTCCATTTAGCCCTCAGTCTATCTGAGCACATCAGTCTACTTGAGCTGGGCTGGGTGAAAATGCAGCCAGGCTGCTGGGATTTTTGCTTTTTTGTTGCACCCTCAAGGGGAGAGATGCTTTTTACATCTGTTACTGGATGTGGTAATATTAGGCTGAAGAAGCACATCTCCACTGGAAGACACTCAGGTCTTTGGCTCTCAGTCAAAACAGCTCTTCCTCTGGCTGCTCAGGTTTGCCCTGGAGACACCCAGTTGCAGTGTTGGTGATCACAGATGTGGGAGTGAAAGCAGCTGACAGAAGCAGCAGAATGCAGAAACCCAAGACCTCACATCCCCAAACTCACTCTAATTGCACGATACAGAAAGGGTGGCTAAGTGTAAAGGAACATAACACGTTCATGTCCCTGTCTGTGCTTGGCAGAGGCACTCTCACCAACTGGGCAGCACCAGGCACAGAAGAGACAAGCAACTGGCTCATGCTTCAGCAAAAGACAAGCCACGACCACCACCTCTCTGGCTTCTCTCCCAATGCTTACCTGGGTTTTAATGGGATCACCTGGAATTTTAGTTGAATGTAGTCAGAGTGGTGACACGTTTAATCAGCCTTTCAGAAAGAGTATCCTGCATGGAAGGAAGGAAAGTGAATCCAAATAAAAAGGCTCACACAGCAGGGGTGTTCAGTGGGTTCCCAGCTTTCGGGTATAAGATTGAGGACAGAGCTGGAGCCGAGAGCTGCCTGGGTAAAGAGGCCGCTAATTCAAAGAGGCAGGTGCAGCTGCCGTTGATATTACCTTCTGTGCCATAAATCCAAGCCCCTGCTGAAGGGAACCCCCTAAACAGAGAAACGGTGATGACAATTGTTCATGAAAAGCCTGGGCAGTTGGGACTTTGGCCTTCTGTGGAATTGCTCCACTGGCGGCTCCAGCATTTCCAGTGAACTGTGGTTGGATTAGACATTCTTCTCTAAGCCAAGATTGCTTCTAACAGCTGGAGCAGGCGCCCCACCCCACCTCCGCACCTCTGTTCCAGCTCTTAGTGAAGACCATCTGTAAGGAGAGTTTAAAATTGCTAAATGTCTTTTAGGTAAAGAGCTTTTACTTTTCCACACGGAACTGCCAAAGACATGAAGGAATTTTTTTTAAAAGTAAGTTGCTATGTCTGGTAAATAGTATTTCTCTAATTTGGTGGCTGCATGATTATGAAGCTGGAGTTGTTGGACATTATCAAGTATTATTTCTTTACCTTGGCACGCACACCTACAATGCTGAGCAGTAGAGTGAAAATATGGTGACGGGATAAGGGTAATGAGAGGAAGCGAATCCATTGTAAGATAGCCAGGTTCTGAAAATCTCACAGAATTTGTTTTCCCAGAGGAGGGAAATAGGAATATTATGTCATTGCAAAACAGTCATTAAAACATCATTGAGTGCTCCACGAATGACAAAGGCTCACAGTGAACAATGTCTAATTTCACTCTCAGTGGAAGTTAAAATCAAAATCAATACCCTGGTGCGAAGCAATAACATGAATTAGAGAGCAATTCTAGAAAAGTTTCCTAGGAAGATTTAGCATATTCCTCAGCTAAAAAAAATTTTAAAGGAAAGAAGAAAGTAATCTTTGTCGTTGCTCTTTGCTGAGCACGGTCTTGAGAAGATACAGCTGGAAGGTTGACTCGTTAAGCAGAAGGTCTTCATGAAAACATATTGGGAAGAGGTAGAATACTTGTGAGCCCAGAACTCCTGGCCTTCTTTCCCTCCTTCCTGCAGATTCCACATGTCATCCCTATCCACCTGGATTAAAGTAGAGTAACATGGAAGCAGCATTATTCCATCCCACTGACACACTCACCATCGTTGCACACATTTTCAAATGTATATCAAAGAAAAAAATAGTTGGTGTTTGTGTTTGTCTTTTTTTTCACTAAATGTTTATCAATCTCTTATTATATGCAGATTTATCTTTGCTGGATATAGTTGTGGGACAGATATGGATTGACAAAGCAATTCTTGTACTGTAGAAGATTGGCTAATTTGAGTCTATTTTATACTTAGTTTAACATATTCCCTATATCTTCTGACCTATTAGTCATGCATTCAGTCATTCATTTAATATTTAGCTAATGCTTATCAAATGCCTACAATGTGCCAGGCTCTGTGCTAGAGGAAAGGCAGTCCATGTCTTACAGGACTCGGCAGTGGACTGGGGAGGGAGAGAATTACCACACCATGTGATACGAAATGTAGGACACTGTGGGAGAACATAAGAGGACTCCTAACTCAGCAACAGGAAGGGCTCCCTAGAGAAAGTAGCCCTCTCATGATATCTTAGAGGCTGAGGCAAGGGGAGAGTGGGAGAACATAGCTACAGCCAAGGGAACAAAGTTTATGTACAGAGCATGTTATAGATCCAAACCTTGTACTATAGGGGATGGGCAGACATTGCTGCATTTTGTGTAAGAGCCATCATAATAAAATTTAACCATTAAAAAACAGTATTACGTCTGTTTGGCAATGCGATTGCTGAACTTTAAATTACCTGAGGTTCTTGTTAAAATGCAGAGTCAGCAGATCTGGGGTGGGGTCTCAGATTCTGCACTTCTAACAAGCACCCAAGGGATGTTGTTAATCTGAGGATAACACTTTGAAGACCAGATAACCCCAAACACCTCCTAATAAAATACTTAGGGACTTTAGACAAAATATTTTTTTAAAAAATCCACTTAAATGCATAGCTGAGCTCCCAGGAAAATTAACCAAATTCTCTTGAGGCATGAGATGGTGGGTAGGGAGAGAATAAAAAAGCAAAGTAAAAGCAGCCACTTCAGCTAGATTTGTTAGTCATTGGGGCCTATGAGGTCCACAGGGTAGGAGAGAAGGCCCTGGGCCCACCTGGGTTAAAAAGAGTTGGAAGGAATTAGCATTCTCACATAAAACTAGGACCAGCAAAGGATTAAAACATATATAAAAGTGTGGACTGTGAAACATTTTGCTAATCTTATTCTGTGTAGTAGGTGGGAAAAAAGCCTCACCTGAGAATTTGTAGCTATTGCCTTTGCCTCATATGGCTTTGTGTTCCAATTTATAACACTCCTCACCATCTTGGAATTTCGAAACTGAGAATAATACAGACATGGTTCTAAGCCAATGATAACCCTAAAGGCAAAAGAAAACCTCACTTCCTCAGGTTAGGACAAATAAGAATCTCACCGGTAAAATTCCACTAAAGATGAGCTTACAATGGGACGTTATAAAATATATGAATAAATAATATAACATGAGCAAGAGTAAGCAAAAAGTAAAGAGCAGAACTGTACCTCTAAGAACTTCAAACAATAAAACTATTTGAAGCTATAAAATAAGCATGTTTAAAACGATTAAGGACTGTGGAATATACTAAAAAGCATATGTACTTCACAAAGTCTTGCAGTTTCAAATATTGACCTTGTGGAGGACTGGAAATTTTCCTCAGGCTATAAGTCTCTGGTTTAAGATAAAGATTTGTGGCACAGCAAGGTTGCTGGCTCAAAGACAGACTAGTTACTGATTGTTATGTAAAGATACTGAGAAATTGCTGTAAGGAGGAATCTTTGTTAAAGCTTTTGTTGATAGCCTTACTGCAATGTCATCTGGCTTGTTTCACTGAAAGTTACCAGCCTATATTTTTAAACTATAATCCCATAAATGTTATCTTCCTGTAATTTCCTGGTCTGGAAAATAAATACAGGAAGAGAAGCCAAATTCGGCATTAATTTTCCCAAGGAAGGGTTACCTCTTGCTGGAGGGTCCCAGGGAAGTTAACCACTTCGGGCTTTCTCACTGCTCAGTAGAGATGGGCTTTGAGTAATCCTTTGCATCTCCATCACCCAGGGGAAGTGGGGTGACAAATTCATGGAGGGCGAAGCAACAAAGGACATCAAAGAAAGAATAGGAGGATGAGAAAAGAATGACATATTGTGTAGTTAAAATAGATGTATTTGAAAAATAACCAAATATCATATATAGAAATGAAAAAATAGTAATTTTAATAAATATAGTTGTAGCTACGTAAATAACAGGTTAGACATAGCTGAAGAGAGAATTATTGCATTGGAAGACAGAGCTAGAGGGGATGGGAAATTGGAAATAGGGAGCACAGACTGAATGTTAACATCTTTTGTGTCTGGGAGAAACATTGGTTGGGAGACAGTAAAAATACAGAAAAGGAGAAAGTACCTGATGGAGCAGAGTCCCAAAGGAGACTGAAAGGTTGGGGTCCAGATATAGGTGGAGGGATTAATGTGGGTCAGAAGAGCAACATCTTCCAACAGTAAAGGAGGTATAAAATAAAAAACCTGAGTCAAATTTTTATAGGCAGAAATTAAGGAAATAATGACCCAATGGCTTTACTTTTTTCTGTGTAGTACTGATAATTTGTAAAGCTCATCATAAGTGTCAGGCAATTTTCTAAGTGCTTATCATATCCTCATATTATCACATTTGCTCTTTATTTCTTTTCTTTTCTTTTCTTTTTTTTAAAGATAACCGGTAAGGGGATCCTAACCCTTGACCTGGTGTTGTCAGCACCACGCTCACCCAGTGAGCTAACCGGCCATCCCTAAATGGGAACTGAACCCGTGGCCTTGGTGTTATCAGCACCACACACTCCTGAGTGAGCCACGGGCCAGCCCCTGCTCTTTATTTCTAAAACCAGAGATAGGTATTGCTATTGTTTTCATTTTACAAGTGAGCTAATGGAAACCTGGCCAGTTAAGTAAATTGTAAGTTCCCACTGCAAGTTAGTGAAAAGAAAAAGATTCAAATCCAGTCCACCTACTCTGTGGAAAGAAGGATGCCAGGTTATATGCTGAATGAGGAGAGAAATAGCAGAGCAGGAAGGAGAGGGTGAGAGTATAGAGAAACCTCCCAAGGGCTGCAGCAGAGAGATGGCAAGGCTTATGTAAGCAAGCGTGGCCTCACTGAGGTTCGAGAATCGTGTGTTTTCTTCAGAATTCTTCCTTTACCAATGCTAACAGAAGATTGTGTTTGGTAAAAAATCTTTGCAGAGCAATTGGTAATCCTTTTTTGAGATTAAGTGTGGGACAAGCTCTTTGTAGATCAATTTTTTAATTCCCAAAGAAGTTGAAGATTCATATAAACCCACAGCATAGCTAAATCATTTTCTATCCAAGAGAAATTTTCCTCATGGCACAAGATGTCTGTGGGGAACTCATATGTTTGCCCTTGTTTTAGTCTACCTGGCTATATATTCTCTCTACAGTACCCATTGAACTGTGGTTGCATCTCAGATCATGGGGTACAAATGCAATGCACGATATTACAGTTCTCCTCCACACTCCTTACCTACAACCTTTCCTAGAACAACACTCGTTTCAACCAGGTGGTCATTTTCATGCTATGTCAAAATATATTTTTAATGTGTACACTTCTCTCCATTTCCCGCTATCACATTGTCCACATCCAGGCTCCTGCCTGGGGGCCAGCAAGAGCCTCCCAACTGGCCTCTCCATTTCTTCACTTCCCCACTAAAATCCACAAAGCAGTTAGTGTGAATTTTTTTTTAAAAGACTTTATCTTTTAGATCTGTTTTAGGTTCACAGAAAAATTAAGATGAAGGTACAGAGATTTCTCTTTCAAATTTAGGCAGTTATGAATAAAACCTCAATAAGCGTCCATATGCATGTTTTCACATGGACATAAATTTTCAACTCACTGGTAAAATACCAAGAGTGTGATTGCTGGATTATATGGTAAGAGTGTGTTTAGTTTTGTGGCAAACTGTCTGCCAAACTGTCTTCCAAAGTGGCTGTACCATTTTGTATTCCCACCAGCAACAAATGACTGTTGCTATTGCTCCGCATCCTTGTCAACTCTTGGTGTTATCAGCGTTCCATGTTTTGGCCATTCTAATTCTAGGTGTGTCATTGTTTTAAGTTGCATTCATCTGATGACATATGATGTAGAGCATCTTTTCATATGAATATTTGCCATTTGTATATCTTCTTCAGTGATGTATCTGTTTTAAATTAGGTTGTTGGTGTTAACTTTTTACAATATAAACTAGATCATCACATTTGCTGCTTAAAAACCTCTAGTAAATTTACATCTCAAATAAAATAAAATAAAAATTGTTTTCACTGGTCTATAAGCCCATACTCAATCTGGATCCTGCCTAGCCTTCAGCAACAATTTATTATTCTCTGGGCACACTTTCTTTCTTTCTGTTCTCAAAAGCCACAAGTTTGTTCTTACCCTTGGCTGGGTCTAGAGCAAGGCAACCATGGAACCGAGAACACAAAATGTAAAGTGGCGAGGTGCTCATTTTCAGGGGCTCACTCTGCATCTGCACAGCCCTGGGAGTCAGTGCTCCATAGGAGTGAGGTGTCTAAGATGCAAAATGTAAGGAGATGCCTACTCTCAGGCCCGTGCAAGAGGAGAGTGCCTCCTTATATTTTGCCTGAGAGTGAGTGCCTCCTTATATTTTGCATACCTGTCTTCCTCTCTCTAGTCCTTGCTCAGATCCTACCCCACTGCCTTTGCACCCTGTGTACTCGCGACTGAAGCTCTACTCCTCTTTCCTCACTGTCCCTTCACTGCCCATTTTCTTCTGATTGGCTCTTTAATGTTCAGATCTTAGTTAAATTGCTAAATGTCATTATCCCCTCCCGCCCCTCCATGCACACACACAGGTCTTCCCAGACACACTCATATGCTGTATAGCATCATCTACAACATTTTTTGTTGTTGTTGTTTCTCCTTCAAACACCTATCACCATTTGAAATGATCTTTTTTATTTGTTTAGATGTTTATTGCTCTCCTGACTAAAAATGGGGAAGGAGAGATAGGTTGAGCACAGAAAGATTCAGCTCAGGGAACCAAACTGTAATTTTGCTTTCACAGAATTGATTGTTTCCAATCCTGTCCTGGTGGAGTATGATGTTCCAAAACCTGATCTGAGCTGAGGGACTGAAGAACACATAAGTGATTTCATTAAAGGCTGTCCCAGCTGCATGTGATATAGAGAATATTACCTGGAAATGTTCATCCTGTTCTAGAGAATTCTGGGGGATGAGGAGTGGGGAGAAGGAACTAAGTTAAGAGAACAGATGGCTATAGTGATGGGGGAAAAATGAAAAATGTGGCTGAATATTTGAGGCCCCTCAGAGCAAAGAAGTGATGAATGTAACCTGTGCCTGAAAGGGACCCCAGAGGCTTAATGGGCAGGAGTCCATCTGCTACATCATCTGCACTGGAGTTTAGGGATTGAGTGTGTGTGCGTGTGTGTGTGTGTATATGTGTGTTCCCCCCCAAATTGCCTAGACAACCTTCAGAGAGCCCTAACTCCTAAAAGAATTGTAGTGTATACACCTCAAAATTAAAATAATACTAAAACTATAAGAAGTACTCCTAAAATTTCCCCATGATGATTTTTTAAAGTTAAACTCTTTTCTTTTGATATACTTGTAAGAAATAATACAGAGAAACCCTGTGTGTTCTTTTTCCAGTTTCCTCCAATGATAATACTTTATGAAACTATAGTACAATATCACAACCAGGAGACTGAGATTGATACAGTCCATCGATGTTGTTCAGATTTCCCCAATTTTACTTGTACTCATTTATATGTGCATGTTCAGTTCTGTGCAACTTTGTCACGTGTAGCTTTGTGCATACATCACCATAGGATACAGAAGAGTTCATCACCACAGTGACTTCCCATGTTGCCTTTTTATGACCACACTGTAGGGGGCTTGAGGGATTTGGGGCTGATCGAGGAAAAAGACATGACTGCAAGTCAGTAGACCACACAAGCTTTATTGGGCAATGCTTTGACAGGTTTGTATGTTGGGCAAGTCCTTTACAGCAAGAGATTGTCCAGAGACCAGGGTATGGGGGTTGCTAGCTACTCAGAACAGGAGGGCAAGGGGACTCCGAAGAAAAGCAGAATTGCAAAGGGGGCTTATGTGTCTAGGTGATGTCCCTTAGCAGCACAGATGGAAGTATCTGGATCCTAGAACTCTAAGAGACAGGAAGAACTGGGAACTTTATAGCGCAGGGGTTTATGTTATCTACGACAAGCAGATGTTGGATGCAGTTTCCTGGGATATAAGAAGCAGGCAGGCTCTAAATGGCTAAAAATATGCTTATTTTAGCTATGTTTAAAATCACTGGCTGTGTAAAAATTTGAATTTGGTGCTGGTGGGCTTTTATACTAATGGGTCTCAGCCTACTGTGAAGAAATAAACAACCTAAGGGCCAATTTACAGAGGCCATCTTTGGTTCATTTACTTAACACATACACTTTTCCTTTCTACAACCACATCCCCCACCTCTTCCTTGGCAACCACTAATCTGATCTCTTCTCCATCTCTATATTTTGTCATTTCAAGAATGTTATGTAAGTAGAATCATACTGTATGCAACCTGTTGAAACTGACTTATTTACCCAGCACAACTCCATGGAAATCCATCCAAGTTGTGTTCTGTATCAACAGTGTGTTTCTTTTAATTGTTGAGTGATATTATATGACTAGAATGTACCACACTTTGTTTTACCATTCATCAATTGAAGGACATTTGAATTAGTTTCAGTTTTTTACTATTATGAATAAAACTGTTAAGAATATTAATCTATAGGACTTTGTATAAATATAAATTTTCGTTTATCTGGGATAGCAAAGAATACAATTACTGGGTCATATGGCAATTGCATGTTTAGTTTTATTTCTAAAGAAACTGCCAAACTGTTTTTCCAGAGTGGCAGGAACCATTTTACGTTCTCACTGTATTGTACAAATGGTTGTTTCTCTGCACCTTTGCTAGCATTTGGTGTTGTCACTATTTTTTTCTTTTAGCCATTTTGATAAATGTATAATGATGTGTTCTTTTCCTTCTAATAGGCTTTATTTTTAGAACAGTTTTAGGTTCACAGAAAAATTGAGCACAAGTCCAGAGTGCTTCCACATACCCCCTGCCAGAACCCATGCACAAACTCCGTCAACATCAACATCTCCCACCAGAGTGGTGCATTTGTTACAATTGATGAACACACATTGATACATCATTATTATTCAAAGTCCACAGTTTACATTAGGGTTCACTGTTGGTGGTGTACATGCTGTGGCTTTTGACAAATGTATAATGACAGGTATTCAACATTGTAGTATCACGCAGAATAATTTAACAGCCCTAGAAATCCTCTGTGCTCTGCCTATTCACACCTCCCTCCCTCCTAACTTTGGGCAACACTGATGTTTTTACTGTCTCCATAGCTTTGCCTTTTCCAGAATGCCATTATATTTGCAATCTTATAGTATATGTCCTTTGCAGATTGGCTTACTTCTTTTAGCAATATGCATTTAACATTTCTACATGTCTTTTTGTGACTCGTTAGCTCATTTCTTTTACTATTGAATAATATTCTATTCTATTACAACATTGTATATTGCATTACAATATTGTATTGTACTGTAGTTTATTTATTCCATTTATCTATCCAAGGCCATTTTGGTTGCTATCAAGTTTAGGCAATTATGAATAAAGCTGTTAGTTATGAACATGCATGTGCTGGGTTTTGTGCAGACATACTTTTTTCAACATTTATTTGTACATATTGTGGGGTATAGTTTCAATGCATGCATATATTTCACAAAGTTTTTAACTCACTTGTGTAAGTACAAGGAGCACAATTGCTGGATTATATGGGAAGAGTGTGTTTAGTTTTGCTGGACTGCCAAATTGTCTTCCAAAGTGGCTGTACCATTTTGCATTCCCACCAGCAATGAATGAGAGTTGCTGTTGCTTCACAGTCTTGTCAGCTTTTGATGTTGGCAGTGCTCCAGATTTTGGCCACTCAAATAGTTGTGTAGTCTTATTCCATGTTTATTTAATTTGTAAATCCTTATTGACATCATGTTGAACATCTTTTCACGTGCTTGTCTCCATTGTATTGCCTTTGCTTCTTTGTCAAAATCAGTTAATTGTATGTACGTGGGTCTATTTCTGGACTCTGTATTCTGTTCCATTGATCTATCACACTGCTCTTTCACCAATACCACACTGTCTTGATAGCTGCAGCTTTACAGTAAGGCCTGAAGTTGGGTAGTGTCCCTTGCATCTTCATGTAAACTTTAGAATCAATTTGTCAATATTCACAAAATATCTTGCTGGGATTTTGATTGAAATTGCTCTAAATCTGTAGACCAAATTGAGAAGAACTGACATCTTGACAATATTGAGTCTTCCTATCCATATATATGGAGTATCTCTCCATTTTTTTTTTTGCTTCTTTTTTGATTTCTTTCTTCAGATATTTTAGGGTTTTTTCAGATAAATCTTGTACATATTTTATTAGATTTAAAACTAAGTATTTCATTTTTGGTTGGTGCTAATGTAGGTGGTAATGTGTTTTTCAATTCAAATCCCACTTATTTACTGGTGGTATTTAGGAAACAATTAACTTTGTATATTAACCTTGTATCCTGCAACCTTACTATAATAACGTTTAGTTCCAGAATTTTTTTTTATTCTTTTGAATTTTCTGCATAGACAATCATATCATTTGCAAACAATAACCGTTTTATTTCTTCCCAATCAGTATACCTTTTGTTTCATTTTCTTATCTAATTGTATTTGCTAGGACTCCAGTACAATGTAGAAAATCAGTGGTGAGAGGGGACATCCTTGCCTTGTTACTAATCTTAGTGAGAAAATTTCTAGTTTCTCATTATTAAGTATGACGTTATCTGCAGGGTTTTTTGTAGATGTTCTTTAACAAGATGAGGAAGTTTTCCTCTATTCCTAGTTCTATGAATATTTATTTATTTTTTAGTCATGTATGGATGCTGGATTTTGTCAATGCTTTTCTACATCTATTGATATGATCATGTGATTTTTCTTTAGCTTGTTGGTGTGATGGATTATGTTAATTTTCAAATGTTGAACCAGACTTGCATACCTGAGGTAAATCTCACTTCATCATGCTGTATAATTCTTTTTATACAATGTTGAATTTAATTTGCTAATATATCATTGAAGATATTGGTCTATAATTTTCTTTTCTTGTAATGAGTTTGTCTGAATTTGGTAATATTAGCTTCATAAAATGTGTGGACGCCTGTTCCATTCTCTTCTGAGAGAGGTTGCGCAAAATTTGTGTTGAGTTTTCTTTAAATGTTTGATAGAAATCCCCAGTGAAGCCATCTCACAATGAGAATTTCATTTTGGGGAACATTCCGATTGCAAATTCAATTCGTTTAATGGAAATAACCATTCATGCTGTTTATTTTATTTTGTTGAGTTTGGTAGATTGTAATTTTCGAAGACTTGATTGATTTCTTCTAAGTTGCTTCTTTTATGACCATAAAGTTGTTTGTAGGATTCTTTATGTGTGCTGTTTAATTTTCCAGTGTTCAAAAATTTTCCTGGTTTTTTTGCTGTTGTTGTTTTTGTCCTTGTTGTTGTTATTGATTTTTAGTTTGATTTCATTGTGCTTGGAGAACATACTCTACATTATTTCAATTTTTTGATATTTGTTGGCTTTGTTTTATGACCCAGTATGGTTTCTTTTGGTGAATGTTTTAAGGGGACCTAAAAAGAATATGTATTCTGTTATTGTTGGGTAGGGTGTTCTATAAATGCCAATTATTTTTTGTTTGTTCATTGTATTGTGCGGTTCTTCTATATCTTTGCTAATTTTCTGGTTACAGTTCTATCAACTGCTTATAGTGGGATGCTAATGTCCCCAATCATGATGATTTTTTTAAAAATGTAATCTCATATATATTATATATATTAAGCTTATTTTGCTTGTCATTGTTTTGCTGATGCATTATGCACATGTTTAGTTGGACTGTTGGATAATTAAGCACTGATGGTGGTCACACGACCATACTTCAGACTCCCAATTTAGATGACTGGTTAGTAGATTTCTGTTTTTTAACATGATTTTTTTAAAAAATCATTTTACTTTGGTTAGATAGTAAGAAATCTTATTTTTTGATTATTTCATAGGATTATTCATAGGATTTTAACTTTTTAAAGGGTTTTCAACAAAGGCTATTTGGTTATGCTGAACAAAGCCTCAAAAGATAAGATCAAATTAGAAAGTTTTTAATGAACTTTCCAAGATTTGATCATTTAAATAATGATGGTATCTTTTATACCATGTAAGATTTTTATAACTTAAATATCTGTACATCTACATCAATATTCATATCTACAAACTTTCTCTCCAGTTGATATTCACAATACTTTGCCATTTGGTAAAATGTCTAATTTTTATTCTAATATTACAAAAATAAATTTGACATTGTTTTATTTTTTAAAGGCAGTAAGTTAATTGTGGTCCTTTTAATGTTAACATAGTAAACTTTTACCCAATTAAGAAAAAATATTATCAGTATTAACTTTCAAAAGTAAAGTGAGGTTTATTAGACACAATGCTTTCGAATGGAATTCTTCAGACCTACTGATTTAGATCTAAGGTTAACATATTCTTTAATTAATGCTTATTCCACTGGGTCTAATATGCATCAATCACTGGTTAGTATATCTGTAGCACACGTCATCGTGTAATAAATGCCTGATGATAATTGTAAATTGCAACAATATTCAATATGTAATAGTATATGGCCTACAATTAATTATTTTATTTTGGCATAGTGGTTGTTTTTAAAGTTATCCCATTATGTTTTATCATTTGGTCTTCCTTATGATTATTAACATGATATTTGTAAACACTCTGACTAGAGTTGAGTTTACTTTTTTTTTTTTTTTTTGCCAAGGAAAATCCCAATGTCAACTTGCATTCATCTGTTTATACTTTATATGTCACCTTTATTTTCCAAACTTAATTTGAAAAACAGAATTGGTCCTTGTGGGGATCATTCCCATTGCTATTAATAGAATGTGCAAAACCAGGGAGTCAAGTACTCCCACCACCAAGATCCCAGGGTTGCTTTAAAAGTTTCCTAAACTAAACCAGACATATTGAATCCATTGATTTTGTTATAATTTTATGTACCCTTCTCTCATACCTTACAGTTGCAATAAGCTAGCTTGAAAAAAAAAATATTAACAATATATCATTTTCTAGTTACTTGGTTATTTTATTTCCATGCCTGTGGAACACCCAATGTTATGCTATTTTACAAAATGTTTTATCGATCTCACTCCTTAAATAAAATTTGTTACTTGATTTAAAATGCAGCATGTAACTGACAGAACTGATACTATATATATATATTTTAATATTCCATAATTTATGTTTTCTACTCATTCAAATTGGGCATTCCCCTAATAATTAGTGTAAATTAATTAGACTTCACTCTATTGGTTTTATGTGGGTTTTTGCCCTTTTTTCTAAATACAGGCTAATCATTTTTTTATAAGTGTTCTAAAGAAAAAAATAGAAATAAATAAAGCAATTATACCAAAAATTACCATGGTATTATAATTTACCGTAATTAACCATATATAGATTATTCACTATTTGCTACAGAAAAATACTGAGAAGGTAGAGAATGTTTGGTGCTTGAGAATTTAAACCTATGTTGGGAACAAGAAAAAAATGAAAGATACAAAGGAGAGCCAAACAAAGACAGGAAAAGGATGCCAGTTCTCTGAGTTGACTAGAGTAAGAGAAATTGCAAAGTCTTCAGACTCTTTTGCTTGCTATCTTATGGTCACAGTGGAAAATATTTTACAACTTGGTTAACTTAAAGATTGATAGTAGTGTTACCTTCAAACCTTCTGGTTAGATAGTCCACAGAAAGCTAATTTAATTATGGTGGGGTTGGGCACTACGGGTTGTGATGGTTCATATTCCAACACTCGCTGGGCAAAAGATGCAGATGTGACCTACTCACCTCATTTGTTTCAACATAAAAACTCCACAGATGACAGTTCCATATTTCAACAAACACAAATTGGTTGTAGTAAATTAGGACTATCAATGTTTTTAATAGTTCCCGATCGAAAAGCAGCTTTCTAAATTCTTATACTTCTCAGGGAACTATTTGGTTTCTAATAAACACTCATCCCAAGGTTTGCATGAAGCAGAGTAATAACCAGACTTTCTCAGATAAATAATAAGTTTATCTGAGTATTAGGACAACACAATCTGTTTTCTGGTTTTTAAAAAGTAACTGATGCTTTCAGTTGATTTAAGGTAGAAAAACCTAGAGGTATAAACCTTTTATCCCTAATCCCCCAAGATACCCAACTCCAATAAAATAACTCTGGACATCTGCTTCCTAAGGCTTTTGACGGATTTGCACTTGTAGCTGCCTCTGTCTAGCTCATTCCTTGGGCACTATTTTATTTTGCTGGTTACAATCATAGCCCTGTTTGTTCTGTAGCAGAGACTTGACAGTTTGTGGACTAGGTCTGCTATTTATTTGTAACACAGTAAGATATATTGTCAGCCCCTGGGTGAAAGTTATTAGATTAGTGCCAGAGCTTATGCCTTTGACTGTGCTGGGAACAAGACATGAAAAATCAGGGCTTTGCATTCCTTTTCTTACTATTTCTGTTTTGTCCACTAATGAATCAGATTTTTTTTTTATCTAATGTTTAAAGTGGAGGACTCTAGTTTTTCCACAGAGCTTAGAACGCTAGTCTTGTCACTCAGCCTGAAAAAGTAAATGTCCTTTTACTCTGGAGGGGGCATATATTGAATTAAGCTGAGTCTATAAGTCAGAACAGTTGGAAGATGCTATTGACTTTGAATGCTCACTCAAGTGGAGTAATTTACATCTTCTGGTTATTTGCCGTGTGGCGGGTAGGAGAAACTACTTGACAGCACATGAATTTTGGTGAGTGACTAGCTATCTAGATTCAAGGTGTCTGTTCAATATAATGTAATTATATAGCTTAGAGTGAGTTCTGCCTCATCTCTCTCTCTTTCTTTTTCTTTTCTTTTTTTATTTTTATTTTTGGTAAACTCATCTTTATCATGTTGATAAGACAGAGACTATGTGTGGCTCTAAAAAGATTCCTTTCTCTGTTGATTACTTGGTTTTATGACAGACGGATGGTAGAAATTCATCCCTAAATTCTGCCTATTTTACCTTCAAAGTGTTTTCTCATCTGTCCCTTCTTTCACCGTGCCTCGACTGCAGTGCCACCACCCTGGCACTCGTCTGGAGTTGGGTAGACGTTCTGGAAGACTCAGGATCTATGCACTGAGGCCCCTTTCCAATTTGTTCTCTATCTACACTGCACTGGAGTAATCTTTGAGAAAAGCAAATCTTATCATATTGTCCCCATGCCTAAACTTCCAATTGCTATTAAAATAAAGGGAAAACCTCCCACTCATTAAGGAAGGGTGCAGAGTTCTGTGTGCCCTTCACTTACATGATGAATATTTACGAGTGCTTGTTTGTGCCAGGCACTGCTCTAGGCAAGGTCTTTGCACTCAGAGCTCCCCTTGAATAGGGGAGGATCCTCTCATCTCCAGCCTGACCAGGAGCTCCCTTTGCTCAGCACACATACCTTTCTTTCAGTCCCTTCCTCTGTCCTCCTCCTGCTTTGTCACAGGCACCTTCTTCATCTTTCTACCCTTTCACAGGGCCTCAGTGAATGTGCTACAGCAAAGCCTTCTTGACTTTCCTAATTAGGTGCCCTTGCAACCATAGGCTGTCTTAGCCAATTGCATTTCTCCATAACATTTCTACATTGGGTATGATTATCAACTAATGCCTTACTCTACCATTTGAAGGTAAGTTTCTTGAGGTCGGAGACTGCTATTTTTGCTTATTATTTTATTTCCAGTGCTTATCACAGGGCGTGGTATACAATAACCATCAATAAACGTTTGTTAAATGAGTGATTCCTTTCCCTTTGGTAATAACCCATAAAAATTCTTGATTTTTGTCTCACTTTGCCTTGCTACAGCTCAATTTGTGACACATATTATTTGTGAGTGGTCCAACATTCTCTCAAGAAAATGGGCTGAAAAACTGCTAGGAAAAATAGGCATACACAGTAAAATGACTGGCTACAAATAAATATACAAAAATTAATATCTTTGACTTTACTCATTGCATTCATTTTCTCCCCTTATTCTTTCTTCTAAGGTGATAATTGTTCACTGAACTGTCTTTAAAACACATGATTATACATCATCAGTAGATCCTCGCTTTATTCTTTTATAACGTTTACCACAAACTACACTATATGAGTATGTTTTACTTATTTATTGTTTATTGTTTTATGTTTTCCCCACCTCAGAATGCTGAATCCCTAGTGCCTGGAATCATACTTAGTACATATAGATATTCAATAAATATTGATTAAATCAAGGAACTAGTCATCTTTACCTTAATTCTTATAACGTTAAAACATATCTCATGCGAAAAGTATTTTTGTATTTTTAATATGTAACAAACAATATATTATATAAAAAATAATATATTCTGAAATATAATAATAAAAGTAGAACCTATAAAGCCGTCACCCAACTTAAGAAATGGATGGGTCACTAACACTGAAGGTCCTATCATCCGTGCTCCGCACTTTCATGTGCACATAATTCTGAATTGGTATTATTTTTAAACATTATCTGGATTACGTTTATAATCTTATCTCATATGTCCTTAAACAACATATTCTTTAGTTTTGTTTTTTTAAATTTGTAAAAATGATATCATATTATAAATGTTCTTTGGCTACTTAGTTTCTGAGAGTCATTCATGTTGAAATGTATCAGTCAGGGTTCTGGCAGAAAACAGCATTTATTAATTTGGTTTAAATGAAGAGATTTTAACAAAGACATTATTTGCAGCCCTGTGGGCAAGATTAAGAGGACAAACAAGGTGATCGTATCAAGGCAACATAGCATGTTGAATAACAGCAGAGAGAGTACAGCCAGACTACATTCACATCGTGACTCTGCTCCTTACAGTTTCACATTAGGCACACCACGTATACATTCTAGTGTCTCTGTATGCTCATTTGTAAAATGGAGATGTGATAATACTTGCTCCATAGAGCAAGTGAATTACATGTGCTAATCTATGTAAATTACATAGAACAGTGTGGATGGAGAGTGAATACTACCTAAATGTTAGCTAATTCTATCATTATTGTCTTGGTTGTCATCATTATCATTACAATTAAATAATATTATTGTTTTAATCTCTGCTGTACATATAATGTTTTTTAGATTTATATCTAAGTAATTCATACTTTTTATGGTATGTCGATGGTGCTGTTTTAAACATTTTGATTACAATTGTTTATGGCTAGTATGTAATAATACTGTTGATTCTTGTATATTTACCTTGTAGCTGATGACTTTGCTAAACTCAATTATGAGTTCTAGGGGCTCCTTGCAGATTATTTGGGGCTTTCCACTCAATCATATAATTGGTGAATGAAGAAAGTTTTATTTCTTCCGTTTAAATCTATATGTCTTTTGTTTTTGCGGATGTTTTACACTTATGAGACTTCTGCTGTGATGTTGAATAAGAATGTGAGAGTTGATATCTTTGTCTTGTTCTTGATTTTATGAAGTTAGCCATAGGTTCTTGTAGAAGCCCTTGATCATGATAAGAGTGCTCTCTCTGCTTCTTACTTTGCTGGAAGTGTTTGCCATGAATGGACGTCAAGTTTTGTCAAGTGCTTTTTCTTTGTCAAGGGGATGATTATTTAGTTTTTCTTTTTTAGTGTGCTAATACATAAAATTATATTCATTGTCAAATGTTAAAATAGGTGGATTCCAAAGATAAACCCAACTTACCATGATATATAATTCTTGTTGTACGAGGGTACTTCTAAAAGTTTGTGGAAAAATACAAGATAATATAAATCTTTCCATGTACTTTTTGAAGTTTCTTCATGTGTTGCTGTAATTCAATTTGCTAATGTTTTGTGGAAGATTTTTATGTCTGTGAGCATGAGGAAAATTGTCTGAAGTTTTCTTGCAATGTCCTTGGTGAATTTTGCTGTTAGGATAATGCTGGCCTTACAAAATAAGTTGGGGAGTTTTGCCTTCTTGTCTAATTTCTGGAAGTGATTATATAGAATTTGTATCATTTTTTTCCTTGAATGTTTTGTACAATTCGCTAATGATACCACCTAGCCCTCGAAGTTGTTTTTTTTTTTTTTTAAAGTAGGAAGAATTTTAACTACAATTTCAATTTATGTGATAAGCATAGGTGTATTCACGTTATCTGTTTCTTCTTGAGTGGGTTTTTATAACTTATGTCTTCAAAGGAACTGGTTCACTTAATCTAAGCTGTCTAATTTCTGGATATAGAGTTGCCCTTAGTATTCTCTTATTATTCTTTTAATGTTTGTCATGTATATAGTGATATTCTGACTTTTGTTTTTAATATTGATAATTTTTATCTTCTCTTTTTTTCTTGAATAGTCTGTCTAGATATTTATTACTTTTATTAATCTTTTTCAAACAATCAGGTTTTGGTTTTATTATTATTATTATCCATTTCATTGACTTATGCTCATTTATTATTATTTTCTTATTTCTGCATGCATTGGAACTATTTCACTCATTTTTTTTCTAGTTTCTTAAAGTGGGAAATTGTATTATTGATTTGAAACGTTTTTCTTTTCTAATATAATAATTTAATGCTATAGTTCTTCAGTTCACTTCTTTAGCTAAATTGCAAAGATTTTTTTTTTTTTTGAGATATTATTTTGAAAATTAGGCCAGGTATAGTCCCAATTTGGGAGGGTCATAACTTTTCAATCTAGTAAGAAAATTTTAAAAAGGAAAATGTCACACAAGGTCTTAAACATGTTATATTACTATTTATAGTTAGTTTTTACAGTCTAGCCCAGAATTATTATTCTTGTAATAGAGATTCTCATTTGACAAATTTTGGGTGTGTTTTGGAGTAAATCTATACAACTGCACTCCTGGACAGCAAGATCTTGTCTTGAATCAGACACTTGGTGGTTTCTAACATTTTTCTGATACATACTTCAGAAAGATAGAGGAGATTTGCTATTACATGTCAAAGCTATTTGTAGCAAATTTTTTGAGGGAAAATTCAATGAGTTATTGTAATTGTAGAAAACAAACTTCTCTCCACATATGGCAACTCTTTCATCTCATTCAAAAATGTGTATAGAGAAGTCTTCTCCATGCAAGTCTCTCAGTTTCTGGTAAACACTGGGGTATTCACACATGTTATTCTGACACCATCACCAACAGCTACCATCACTTCCTTAGCAAGCTCTACGATGGTTTTCTAACTATACTGAAGCTGGGTCAATTGAGTTCAGGAGGTGAGAGGTCTGAAATCGGGAGTCAGCAGGGTTGATATCTTCTGCTGGCTCTGAGGGAGAAACTGTCCTGTGCATCTGGCCTCCGGTGGCTGCTAGCATCCTTGGGATTTCCTGGTTTATAGTGGCATCGCTCTGATCTCTGCCTCACCTTCAAGTTATTTTCTTCTCCCTGTGTACCTTCTCTGTGTCTCTGTGGCCATCCCACAAGTTTTGATATATTGTATTTTCTTTATCATGTGGTTCAAAATATTTTCTCATTTTCCTATGTAGATATTTATCTGATGCCTTTCTGTTATTGATTTGCATTGTAATTCTGTTACAGTAGTTGGCGTATTTGTATGTTTATAATTTTCAATATTCACCCTACCTCATATTTTTTTAATTTTCTGCTTATGACTTTTTTCTTATGCTTATTTTTTCTCTTGCTTTTGTTTAGATTTATCATTTATTTTCTCATTCTATTTTTCACTATTTTTTGGAAGACATTTTCTTTTTTAAAATCCTTTTGGTCTTGATCATACATACTTAATAAAGTCTAAAATTAATCAGATTCCTCACTCTCCTCTTCAACAATACAAAGACCTTATTAAGGAGCTTTAATTCCAGTCACCATCCCCTTTCTAGTCTTGCACATTAAATAATTTAATTTATTCACGATTCCTTCTAGAATCCAGGAGTTTCCTTCTGGGGTCTTTTTTTTTTTTTTTCTTCTCTTCTTTGTGTTTATCCCTTACATATTCTTTTAGTGAAGATCTGTAGGTGGTTGTTGAAGTTTTCAAAGGGTCCCTAGTACATTGCCTACTTTCTTTTTGCCCATGTTATGAAAATTGAGAAGAAATACTGGATAAACATAATAGCCTCGATATTCCCTTTACTAGCAAGTGAGACCATGTGAGCAGAGGCACTGTCCTCGGAGGAGCCAAACAAAACATGATTCTATGAGTGGCTCACTCTTAAGTATAAAGAAGGATACTCTCTGTAAAGTTGTTATTCTTGAATTTGCCTACATTTTCTTGATTTAAGGTTCATTGGGAGGCCTAGAGTTACACTAATTTAGCTTCCTTTAGAGGAACTTATTATGAGCAATATATTGCAAGTGAGGAATAGTGCTTCCCTGAATAATAGTAAACCTTCTCTGTTATTATTTAAAATTACTTTTATTTCCTTTTAGTTTTAGAATGGTTGTGTTTGAGAATGCAATTCTAGATTGACAGTTATTTTCTCTCAGTATTTGGCAGATGTTTTACTACTATCTTTTGTCTTTTATTACTGCTGTTGAGAAGTAGGTTTTCAGTTTCATTTCAGTTAATTTGTAGGTAAACTGTGTTTTTTCTCTTACTATTTTTAAGATTTCTTTTTTGTCTTTCATGGCTCACAGTTAGGCTAAAATATCATGGAAGTGGACTTTGATTTGTCCTGCTTTCAGTACTTGGAACTTTTTAATGGAGAATACATGTCTGTCTTAAATTCTGGATTTTTCAGCCATTATCAATTCTGATGTTACTTATTCCTCATTTCTCATAACAAATCTCCATTTCTCTTTACTTGTGCTTACTTTAAGACTACTTTAGGGTTTTCTCTCATGTTTTCTATCCCTCTTTGCTTTGTGTTACATTTGATGCAATTTCTTTTCAGTTAACTTCTTGCTTATTAAACCTCTCTTCAATTGTATCTAATCAGTAATTAACTCCATCACTGGATTTAAACTTTCACTATATATAATATGCATGTTATATTATGTACTATATATTATATTCTATATTATGTTATATATGCATCACATACATATTCTATACCTATAGTTTCTAGAAGTGTTTTTTGTTTTGATGTTTTTGGTAATTATGATGTTTGATTATCTTTTTGTTCATGAATCTTCAGTTGGAGCAGGACTCAGTAAGGATAGCTCATCTTCATTTCACTTGACATTGGCTAGCAGTGGGTTTTCCTCCGCTTTCACTTCTCAGTGGGGCAGAGTGGCTCTCTCACAGAATTGTGGCTGAGTTCCAAGAAATAGAAAGTGGAAGTTTTCAGTGCTGTAAGACCTGGACCCAGAAACTGGCACAGCAGCACCTCCACTGGTGCATTGGTCAGGCACTCAGAGCCCAGATTCTAGGAGAGGACTTTGACACTACCTCTCAATGGAAATAATGCTAAACAAGTTTAGGGACATGTTTCCTCACAAATGCACTGATATGATATTATTCCTTCTAGACTTTGAAAATCAGAGAAATGTAAAATAAAGGTAGTTTTTTAAAGAAGCTTAAAGTGGACAATTAGAATTGCTAAAAACAGTGCTAGTTGTTGGACCTAATGGCCCTCGGAGGCTCATTTTAGGGCAGGTACATAAATATTGATATTCGTCTATGTACATTCTATGTAGCTTCCTCTTTGCCAGAGTGGCCCTCCCTTTTTTGTCTTTATTTGAGATAGTCTACTTTTCCTGAAACATAAGTGTTTATACACTTGTTATAAAAATATTTTACTTTCATTTTATCAAGAACATTTCAGCATCCTGAGGAACTCAGTGAATGTTTGTTGATTAGTTGGAGAAACAGCAACACAGACAACACAACATGACCTTTCAAGAAGGTGGCCTAGGGCTGACCCTGTGGCGCACTCGGGAGAGTGCGGTGCTGGGAGCACAGCGGCGCTGAGAGCGTCGAGGCCGTGGGTTTTGATCCTATATAGGACTGGCCGGTGCACTCACTGGCTGAGTGCGGTGCGGACGACACCAAGCCAAAGGTTACGATCCCCTTACCGGTCACAAAAAAAAAGAAGGTGGTCTAAGCAGCGTGTGTGGGACCCTGACATCCAGCTATCTGTACATCCATATCCAGGAACAAGCCAAGTCTTGCTCCAGGAAGGTGTGGAGGTGCCAGGTCCTCAATCTTGGACTTCCCAACCTCCAGAAGTGTGAGGAATAAATTTCTGTTCTTTTAGCCATCCAAAAAAAAAAAAAGAAGAAGAAGAAGGCAGTCTAGTGTTGAATGAGTGAAAAATAGCAATAGCAATAAATACAATTTGACAGTAAAGCTCATTTTTTGTCATAAAATACTTGTGAAATTTTCTAGAAACTTGCCACTGGGACTACTTGATGTTTAAGAGTACTACTAGAAATTTTAGTGGTATAGTTTCTCACATGCTGCCAGTTTAAAGTGTTAAGAATGAATGATTTTAGATTCCAATGGAATTTTCTGATTTCTTTCAAGCTTTTGTGGTTGAGGGTTCAAGTACGAAATTTCATCTTGGGCTTCATGTTTTCACTAGATTTAAAGATGGCTTTGCAGTTGTCCTGTTGACAGGGGCTTCAGAGACACAATTATAGAAAGGCAGGCAGTCTGTTACATGATCAGGGAAAGCAAAACAGGGCTTTGGTGCAAGTCAAAGCTGAGCATCGTGAAAAGAGCTCTCTAGAAATGATTCATAAATAGTTTCCAACAGGGCTCCAGTCAAATGATGACAAAAATCTTTTAAGTCCCAAATATGTGCAAATGAATCCCAATTTGGCTTTGCATTATGCTTTTCCTTCTATTTGATTCATTTTGAAAGCCAGCATAGTGTCATCATTGTTTCTTTCAGAAGTAGCAAATACATCCAAACTTGGACATATGGAATTATTGTGCTTCTGCTGGATGAATTAATCCCCCCCAAAGCCTGAAAACTTAAAAGCCAAACTTTTGGCATCTTTTCAGCTAGACTCCGAGGCATCAGACTAAGTGGATCTTAATTTAAATGCATGGATATAAATCTAATCGAGAAGGCTTATTTGTGCATGTTGTAAATTATTGGTGAAGAGTACATGAAAAGCACTCTGAATTGTCTATTGAAAACCCACATTCAGGTATTCCGAATGAAGTCCTATAACTTGTTATGTGTCCACTGTCTAAGTTTTCTTTTTCCATGGGAAAAGAAACACACATTTTCCATATGCTAACCTAAGCAGGTAGAAAATTATTTTGCAGACACGCTGACAGATGACTGTTTCTCCATGCACAATGACACCACTGTTCCATTATTGTACTGTTTGAAGTCTTATTTAGCATCTTTCACTCTAGCTCTCTTACATAATTCTTTGCTAATCTAATATCCAAAATGATCATATTCAAGATAAAACTTGTCTTTCCCATTTCTCAATCCCTTTCTTATGCTAGAACACTCAAAGACTGGCTTTGACTCCTTTTTCTTCTTTTCACCTATGCATCCTGAATTCTTATTTTGTCTCCTAAGTTTTTTAGGGTTTGTCACCTAGTCTTGATTTCTTCTGCTACTGCCCTAATTTAGTCTGTTCCTATTTTTAGCTTGGACCAATGCAATTAGCTCCATGCATGGCTTCTGGCTTCCAGCTTCTTAGTTTCTCAATATATCTTTGGTTAGGCTGTTACCTTTTTAAAAGTTCAAGTCTGATTATGTCACAATTTACTTATAAAGACATTGGACTCTCCTATTACATAGCTCAGAATAAAATCCAAGCTGCATAGGCCAGCTCTAATCTTTTCAGCCCCACCTCTTGCTACTTTCATCTATACACTAGTTTGTCATGCATTTGTGATTCAGCTCATATTCTTTCTTCCGCTTGGCATAATATTTCATTCCTCTCTTTTCTATTTGACATAGTCCTACTCATTTTCAAGTTCATACTTCAATATCACCTCTTTTCAAAGTCTTCTTTTAGGCAAAACAGGCCATTCCACTTTTATCTTTTTTTTTATTTTGATATTCTCAGTTTTATGTTTTCATGTATGATAAATAATGCAATCTAATGTTATTGAGCATTTCCTTTTTAACTACCACAGTGACCTTATTCTAGAGATGAAGAAACTGAGGCTCAATGAGTTTATCTAAGGTCACTCAGGCAGTAAGTTTCAAGTCTGACTTGAGCATCTACAGTCTAGCTATGTTGCTAAATTAGCTTTGTAACTCTTTTGGTACAATTTGTCTTCTCCTCTCGTCTTTGTATCCCGTTGCCTAGCATGTATGAAATCATCATCTTAGGGCATGTTCCTGGGTAAAAGAATCTAAGATAGAAACGTGCATCGTGGGGGGTGCTCTTGGAATTGGTGCCGGTGAAGGAATTAAGAAGGCAGAACTAGGCAAACTGAGAAATTGAACTGTGATGAGTTTGCAGCCAAAGCCTCTGTTGGTGCCATGGGGAGCTCTGGAGCTAAGAGGGCTTTGGAGATCCACCTTATCTTGAAGCAAGTGAGCGGAGCTTTTATACGCCTGCTTTGACCGGTAAGCAGGTGTGGGCTGTCACCAGAGAGAGGATGTAAACTCGGGCAGAGTATCTCCTGTCAAGGGCAGGCCGTCAATGGCCAACACTCCTCATACCTGGGGAAATAAACAGCTCAGTCATGAAAGGGGCTCCCAGGACTCCTCATACCCTTCATGACATTACCCTTCTGTCTGTGTCTTCTCCTTTTATGCTCTCTGATGGACTGATCAAGTTCCACTTAATTCCCTCTACCGGTTTGGAAGTTATACAGATACATTCAATATTTTTAGCGGTTACCCTTCTATGTTTAATATACATACATAACTTGTTTGTGTGTGAAGTTAATCATTACCTTTTCCAACTCCCAAGTGACAAAAGGATCTCAGTGAGTGTCTGTTAAATGCAAATTCTCTTGGTCTTCGCCTATCTGAAATTCTTTGCTTTGCCCACCTGTGAATCTTCTGGCAGGTTGTAGAATTCTCGGTTGACAGCTATTTACTTTCAGCACCTTGAACATATATTTTCATTTCTCCTGGCTTCTACTGTTGCCTTTGAGAAGTTTTCAGCTGAGTCCTGAGGAGGAACTCAGCTGAGAGCCATCTGTCCCAACACTCCTTGTAGGTGGGGAAATGAATGCCTCATTTCTGGAGGGGGCATCTTTGCGGTGGACCACTGTATTCGCTAGAGTAAGTAATCTATTTTTAAAAGAAGAAGAGTAGGGAAGGAAAAAGAGATGGAGAAAATCTCCAGTTAATTGTTTCATATTCAAGTTAGAGCACGGGTGATACTGAAAAGGCTCTTCTGTCAGAATCCTTTAGCTCAGTGGCCAAATATACTAATTTTAATATTCTTTCTATGTTTTGGAAAGTGCAATATCATATCTCCCTCATCTCTAGTGCCTCAACCAGCCCTTGAAGCAGCATAGGGATTAGTTATTTACATTTCAATTTAGCAGAGGGTAAATTTTATTTTCATATGAACTCAAGAGGGGAAGCCTATAACAGTTTTATCCCCATAAAACTGAGACAGGTTTAGACTCTAAGGAGAAGAGCAGATGTGTTACTGATTAGTCAAGCCTGGATAATCTCAGCAAACTCAGCTAATTTAATTATTCTACTCAGTCTGGGAAATTTGGGGGGGAAAACTCCAGTACTGGTATCTCATTAATTCTGTGATGCAGAATGGAAAGAAGTACTTCCTGTAGTAGACAATGCAGTGGACAGCCAAATGAAACAAAGTAATATGACAAAGACTTGTCACATTCTCTCTTATTCTGGTTTGAGCTGTCTACACATCCTGTGATTACCAACCAAGAATGTTTATTAAATGATACAATATAGAGAGTCTATTTCATAATTTATACCCCATTACTTCCAAAAAGAATTTGACATTTATATAAACATGAGAAGATTTTGCTAAAAAATATGAATGAACTTGAGTAAATAAAAATGAGGGTCAATTACTATGAAAATTTATACACACATATGCCCAATCTTCAGCTTGACACAGTTAAAAAGGGTGGACCACATCACTACTCTGGGCTTCCTGATGGCTGATAGGAAGAGAAAACTTAACAGGTATAAAACTTTTATGTTTTTTTATAATGACATGTAGCTACTTTCATAGTTCAGAGGTTTGGAAAAAATATCTTCCATGGATCTCCATGTCCCCAAAACATCACCTCCCCACAAAAAAGAGTTTAATATCCTACATTATCTAAGGTGCTATGCTAGAAATAAAAATTTATGTAAGATTTTTATCCATCAAATAGGAACTTACAATCAGGTTTGGCAGGTAGGATAAATTAAGAGGATAAATGATGACTTTCATATCAAAGTGGCAATTGGATAACAACAATTTCCTATCCCGGGACTTTTCTTTAAACACCTTATGAAGGCTTTAAAATACAAAATTTCAGAAGAACTGCAAACCTTGAGTAAATATCACAGGGTAGATGTGGCTGGACTTAGAAAATTACCATGGCTACATAACTCTTCCAGTTCTACAGCCCAAGGTAGAACAGGGAGGAAAAATAAAAAGCGTTATTTTATCCACTGTCACCATATAGATATTCTACTTTTAATTGCCACTCACGTTTTGTCTTTGTCCTACACTTTTCTCAAAACTCTCCATTCCTCTCTAAGCAGAATTACTTGGTGTCCTTACATCGTGTACTCATAATGTTTCACTATACTTTGGCGGTCTTTGGAAAGACGCCCATGTGTATATTTTACCTCATCTTTCATACAGCTGCACAATGACTCTTTCTAAAGTCTCACACTCAACCTTTGAATCAGCTTGAAACTCAGCATGGCAATCAAAACTCTGTATATTCTGTGCCTGTTTTTATAGCCCATCATCCAGGATTACTGTTTTGCATCTTGTGCTGACATAGGTTTCCATGAAGTTTTCATGTCTCCGAGTCATTGGGTATGTTGTTCTCTCCAGCCGGGTGACCTTCTCCCTGTTCTACGTGGCTAACTCCTACCTGCTCTTCAAAGTGCACTAATGCGTTCCTCCCAAGAAGCCTCGATGACGGCCCCATCTAAGTTAGGGTTCTTTGCCACCGCGTTGCAGGAGCACTGCCCGTATCCCTGTAACAGTCACCATTCTCATGGCTCATGGGAATGCCCATCTGACCATGAGCTTCTAATGTTTGGAAACTATTTTTTTTTTTATTTTACTCTTACGTTTTCTAAATTCATTAAGGAAAGAAAAAAAGAGTGAATTCAGATTAGTGTTTTTGGCTCTAATGAGTGGTTCGTGAGAGAGGGAATCAAATGACCCAAACAAGATTTAGGATTGTTCTAGATTTCATTATTCCAAGTATTCCATGACCACTTCGTTGCAAGAGTTTAAGGTAAATGTATTCTCTTATGGATAACTTTTCATGCATTTCATGCAACTTCTTTGGTAGTGATAGGACCCCATTTATTTTCTTAAATATAATACTAACTTGTATTAACTTAGGTAACTCAGCAAAACTACCTGCTTACTCATCATTAAATGAAAGGGCTACGTTAAGAGATTTCCTCCATAGGCTTTTTTCCCCCTTCATCTCCAACAAAATACAAGCAGGTTTCTGTAATATTACAGGTTGTACCCATTTATAAAAGGGTTTTAACATACTGCTTTTTAAACTTTCCCCTCACCCTGAGCATGCATTTAGCATAGGTTTAGTTGGACCTTCCAGCCTTACATGGTCCCAGAGGACCTTCTGTGTTTGATTAAAACCTTGTGTATTTACTAGCGTTTGTCCACCTACATTCCAGGAAATCATCCTATAGATCCACTCCTGAGGAATCCACGCAGCCTCAACAATGCCTCCCTTGTTGCCTGAGGTGCAGTTGGCAGCTGACACATGGCAGCATGGTCGATACTTACAAAGTCTAAATCTCTTCTTAGCACTTTGGAATAACTTAATGCTGAACAACATTTAGTTTTCTATGGTTTCCATAGCACTTCACTGAGATTAGGCAATTCATATCGTGATTTCTGACAGGTGACCTAAACCAGACTAAATAACTAAATATCCATTTTTTTAAGTCAGCCGAAATATCTCAGAGAGTAGAAAGACAATAATTCAAGTATAACAAGAATTGATGCAGATGGGATAGATCATACTTTCTCTAACATGCTTCTGACTTCTGTTCTGGCCAATGTCATGTCGGCCTCCCAAGAAGAGAGGGTCTCCACTCCCCCACTTTCCTCTTTTTTTCTCTCCTCTTTTCTTTCATGTGGGTTTGGTAAGGACATTCATATTTTGTATTAACCAGGCTATTAGGAAAGGAGAGGAGATGTTATTTTCTCATTAGTCAGGCTGAGTCAGCATCATGCAACTTTGTATTTTTGCCTAAAGCTGTAATATCAGTAAGACTATTTTTAAAATTCCCGTGTTATATACTCCAGTTTAAACTAGAAGATGCTTTTAGAGAAAACACTTTAAGGTGCAGATTTATTTTATTTTTGTCATCTCAAGTCAATCCAGAAAATAAAACAATAAATTGTATGTGCAGGCAGTACAAACTCCAGATGTGCACATTAAATACACAGAATATAGATTGGATGGTGATTCATCACATTTCAGGCATTTTCTAATTTGGAATAAAAATTTTTTGAAAAAAACCTGTGTGGATTCTATGACTAGACATGGGGATAAGTAAAGGAAATTGGCATTTTTTGAAATCTGCTACTTGCCAAACACTGCTACAAGTTCAAGCCTAATGTTTGCAATTCATACATAGTAGCTATTTATTAGGCACATAGTACAACACAGGCACCAAATGAAAAGTTCAAGTGTTCTTATCTGACTCCATAATCATTTCCAATAAATATCACCACAATTAATAATTCTGTGTTCATCCTTAGAGAAAACAAAAATAATTTTTTTGTATAAACCTGTATATGTAGTGATCTTTTTATATTCTTAAATGAAATCACACTATTTACCCTACATTGAACCTTGATTTTTCAACTATTAAATAATAAATTTTAGAGATATTTCAATAACAGTATACACAACCTTTTCTTATTTTTTAATGACAACACAGTATTTTATTTTATGAAAATAATAAATTTTATGTAACAAGTTACACACTGTTGTATGTTTAGATGATTCAATATTTTTACTACTATAAATTATATTATAATAAGCATTGTTGATCATATATCTTGAAATAATCTTGTAAGTACATAGAACCAAATGCTAAAAGTGCAACTGAGAGGTCAAATGTGATATCTGAATTTAAAATTATGATGAGACATCAGCAAGACAACAGAATAGGAAGCCCTGGACATTCCTTCCCTACGTAAACAGACCAATTTAACCACTCACAGAAAAATTCCTTTTGTGAGAAATCCAGAAAATAGTTGAAAGGCTCCTGCAGCCTTGGTAAGCACAAAACTACCCACATCAAAGATGGTAGGGAAAGAGAGACACTCTTTTGCCATAATCCCTACCCCTGGCAAAGTTCCAAAAATTTGGGAAGTAAACCTCCAGCTCCAAGCTTCTCCCAAGGGAGGGAGAGAGGTGGACCACATATCCAATGCCCCAACTTTTCTGGGGCTTACCCTGAGGACTGGTTTCTCTCTGCCTCATCTTGTTGTGCTTATGAGACCTGGCATAATCTAGCTGTCTGGGGGCAGAAAGAACACAGAAGACAGTGTGGGCTGGCAATTGCTATAACCCCATATCCTGTCTCTCTAGCTCAGCACTAAGACAGTGAACAAAAACTCCAGCTGAAAGCTTCTTCCTGGGAGGAAGAAGAGGTAAACCACATGTCCAATGACCCAACTATTCTTGGGGTTAGCCAGAGAACTGATCTTTTTATAGCTTGTCTTAAGCGCTGATGCTACCCCCCCACTGGGAATCAGTGAGAACATAGATGATTAGTTAAACTAGCATGCAACTCATTGCCACAACCCTTTCTTCCAGCTCAGCAAAGAGTAAATAGGTGAAAAACTCCAAATTTCAGCTTCTCACTGGTAAGGGAAAGAGTTGGACAGACTGTCCAATAACACAGCTTTTCCAGGCTCTGCCGAGGAACTATCTGGTCTCACTATCACTTGTTCTGGAGTGTTGACAGAACCCAGCATACTCTACATGCCTAGGGGACACTAAGGACTGTGAAAGTGAATAGAATCTGTACAAAGGTTGAAGGGCTCCTAGAGTCTCTGGCAAGACTCATTGGTGGGGGTCATCTTTCATATGAGGCCAGTCTGTGAAGATTGGAAGAGGTGGCTGTTTTGTGTAATATGCAACTACTATCACAGAGTCACGAAAAATAAGAAATAAGAAATACGTCCCAAACAAAGGAGCAAGATAAATCTCCAAAAACTGAACCAAAAGAAATGGAATTACATGATTTACCTGACAATGAATTCAAAATAATTGTCATAAAGATGCTCACCAATGTCAACAGAACAATACATGAACACAGTGAGAATCTCAACAAAGATATAAAAAGCATTACAAAGCACCAAACAGAGATCCTAGAGCATAAGAATACAATAACTTAACTGAAAATTTCACTAGAGGGTTTCAATGGCAGACTAAATCAAGGAGAAGAAAAGATCAGTGAACTTGAAGACTTGCCACTGGAAATTATTCAGCCAGAGAAACAAAAAGAAAAAAAAATGAGAAAGAGTGAAGAAGCTGAAGGAATTTATTGGACAATATTGAATAAAGCAATATACACACTATAAAAGTTTCAGAAGAAGAAGGGAGAAAGAACCAGAAAGCATATGCAAAGAAACAATAGCTGAAAACTTCCCAAATCTGTGGAACAAAATGGACATCCATTTCCAGGAAGTCCAAATGGCCTCAAATAAGATGTATCCAAAGAAATTCACACCAAGACAAATTATACTAAAATTGTCAAAGTCAGAGACAAAGAAAATTGTAAAAGCAGCAAGAAAAAAAGCAACTTGTCACATACATCAGCAGACATTTCTGCAGGCCAAAGGGAGTGGAAAGTGGAATTATGTATTTCAAGTATTGAAAGAAAGAAAAATCTCTGACAACCAAGAAAACTATTCCCAAGGAAACTCATGCAAAAATGAAAAAAAGATAAAGACATACCCATGAAAACAGAAGCTGAAGGATTTCATCACCACTACACCTACCTTACAAGAAAGGCTAAAGGAAGTTCATCATGTTGAAATAAAATGATGCTAAACAGAAACAAGATAGCATAAGAAAGTGTAAAACTTATTAGTAAAGGTAATCTACAGTCAAGTAAAGACTCCTGTATTATTGCAATGGTGGTGGGAAAATCACTTTTAATTTTAATATAAAAAGGGTTAAACATTTTTATTAGAAGTCTGTAAAAGGCAGTAGTAAAAGTGTAAACTGTTAGCTTAAAGTAGACTATTATAACAAGATATTTTAGTAAACCTCATGGTAACAACAAAGAATATACCAATAGTAGTTACACAGACATAAAAAGAGAAAGTAATCAAAGCATATTAATATAAAAAATAAACAAAATACAAAGGAAGACAGACAGCAAGAGAGAGAAAGAGAAATGAAAGAACTACAGACAAACAGAAAACAATGAAAAAAATGTCAATAGTTAATCTTTCCCTACTACTGATTACTTTAAATGTAGGTAGATTAAATTCCTTATTTATAAGACATAGAAAGACTGAATGGATAAAAATTAAGACCAAACTCTATGCTATTTGCAAGAAACTCACTTTAGATATAATAATAAACATAAGACAAAAATGAAGAAATGGAAAAAGATATCCCACTCAAATGGCAACAAAAAGAGAGCAGAGGTGGTTATACTTATATCAGACAAAATAGACTTTAAGTAAAATACTGTAAAATACTGTAAAAAGAAGAACATTATATAATTTTTAAAATGTTGGTTTACCAGGATGACATGGTAATTACAAATATGTATGTACATAATATCAGAGCACCTAAGTATATAAAACAAATATTGAAAGAACTGAAGGGAGAAATAGCAGTACAATAATTTTAGGAGACCTCATACCCCACTTTTAATAATAGATGGAACAATCACACAGAAAATCAACAAAGAAACAGCATACTTCAACAACACTAAAGACCAAATGCACCTCATAAACATATGCAGAACATTCCACCCAATAACAGCAGAATACACATTGTACTCAAGCTCACATGAAGCATTCTCTCGAATAGAGCCAATGTTAGGTTACAAAACAAGTCTTACCAAATTTAAGAAGATTGAAAGTATAACAATTATCTTTTCTGAACACAATGGAATGAACCTAGAAACCAATAGCTGATAGAAAACTGGGAAATTCAAAACTATGTGCAATTAAACAACAGACTTTTAAACAACCAATCGATAAAAGAAGAACTCAAAAGGGAAATGAGAAAATATCTTGACACTAGTAGAAATGAAAATACAGCATACCAAAACTTACACAGCAAATGTGGTACTTAGAGGAACATTTATGTTGATAAATGCCTATATTATTAAAGAAGAAAGGTCTCAAACAACGTGATTTTGCACTTCAAAGAACTGGAGAGAGAAGAAGAAAATAAGCCTAACATTGGCAGATGAAAGGAAAGAAAAAGATTAGAGCAGAAATAAATGAAACAGAATAGAGGAACAACAGGAGAAAATCAATGAAACTAAAAGTTGGTTTTTGAAAAATCAAACAGAATAGACAAAACTTTAGCTAGACTAATTAAGAAAAAAAGAGAAGACTGAAATAAATAAAATCAGGACGAAAGGGGAGACATTACAACTGATGTCACAGAAATAAGAAGGATCGTAAGAGACTACTATGAACAATTATATCCCAACAAACTGGATATCCTAGAAGAAATGTATAAATCTCTAGAAACATACAAGCTAGCAAGATTGAGTCACGAAGAGATAGAAAGTCTAAACAGACCTACAACTAAAGTAATCATTAATCAAAAAAACTCTCAACAAACGAAATCCCAAAACCAGATGGCTTCATTTAAGGAACTAACATTTAAGGAATTAACTTCAATCCTTCTCAAATTCTTGCAAAATATTACATAGGAGAGAACACTTCCAAACTCATTTTCTGAGACCAACATTACCCTGATACCAAAGCCAGACAAAAACCAGAAAATAAAAACAACCCTGCCCCCCAAAAAACCATAGGCCGATATCCCTGTTGAACATAGATTCAAAAATCCTCAACAAAGCACTAATAAAATGAATTCGACAACACATTAAAAGCATCATACACCACAAACAACTGAAATTTATCCATGTGATAAGGATGGTTTAACATACACAAATGAATTACTGTAGTATACCATTTTAACAGAATAATGGATAAAAAGCATAAATTATCTCATTAGACACAGAAAAAGCATTTTACAAAGATCTATAACAAGGAAAGAACTGACCACTTTTATTCAACATAGTACTGGAAGTCTTAGCCAGAGCAATTAGGAAAGGAAAAGACATCCAAATCAGAAAGGAAGAAGCAAAAATTTTCCCTGTTTGCAGATGGCATGATCTTATATATAGAAAACCCTAAGTACTCCACAAAAAACCTGTTAGAACTAATAAACAAACTCAGTAAAGTTGCAGAATACAAAATTAACAAGCAAAACTACTTGATTTTCTAAACACTAGGAACAAACTATCTGAGAAGGAAATTAGAAAAACAATCCCATTTACAATAGCTCTAAAAAAAATACTTAGGAATAAATATAACTAGGAAGGTTTGAGACTTTCACACTGAAAACTACAAAACATTGATGAAAGAAGTTAAAGACAGAAATAGAAAGATATCCAATGTTCACAAATCGGAGGACTTAATATTGTTAAAATGTTCATAATATCCAAAGTGATCTATAAATTTAATGCAATTCCTATCAAAATACCAATGGATTTTTGGGTCTTTTACAAAAATAGAAAAACAACACAAAAATTCATATGTAACCACAAAAGATCTCAAATGTACAAAACAATTTTGAGCAAGAAGAACAAAGCTGGAGGCATCACACTCCCTTATTTCAAAATACAAGGGTACTTCGAAAAGTTCACAGAAAGTTTCTTATTATCTTTTAATTCTATTTTTCCATGAGCTTTTTGAAGTACCTCATTACAAGGATACAGTAATTACAACAGTATGGTATAAAGACAGACATATAGACCAATGGAATAGACAGCCTAGAAATCAATCCATGCATTTATGATCAACTGATCTTTCACAAGGGCGCCAAGAATACAAGAGTGAGAAAGGATATTCTCACCAGCAAATGAGGTTGGAAAAACCGGATATTTATGTAAAAAAGAATGAAATTGTACTGTTATTTTACACCATTTACAAAAGCCAACTCAAAATGAACTAAAGACTTAAACATAAAACTTGAAACCACAAGCTCTTAGAAGAAAACCTGGGAAAAAGCTGCACAATGTTGGTTTTGGGTATGGTATCACCCCCCAAAAGCATAGGTAACTACGACAAAAATAGGCAAGTAGGACCCCATCAAATGAAGAAGCTTCTACACAGCAAAGAAAAAAACCCACAGAGTGAAAAGACGACCTATGAAATGGCAGAAAATATTTTTAAACCATTTATCAAATGGGTTAATTTACAGAATATGTAAGGAACTCTCACACTCAATAGCAAAAAAGAAAAAATAAACTAATAAAAAATGGGCTTAAAACTTGAATAGACATTTCACCAAAGAAGACACACAAATGGCCAACAGATATATAGAAAGATCCTCAACAAAACTAATCATCAAGGAAATGCAAATTAAAACCGCAATGATGTATCACCTCCCAATGTTAGGATGGCTATTATCATAAAACAAAAGACTAAGGTGTGGGCAACCATGTGGAGAAATTTGAACCCCTTGTATATTGTTGGTAAGAATTCTAAATGGTGTAGTCACAATGGAAAACAATATGGAGATTCCTCAAAAAATTGAAAATAGAACTACCAGATGATCCAGCAATCCTACTTCTGGGTATATATCCCCCAAGAGCGGCTATCAAGATCTTGACGAGATCTTAGCACTCCAGTGTTCACTACAGCGCTGTTTACAGTAGCCAATGTGGAAACCTCCTAGATCTCCATTGACATCTCCAATGTGCTATATAAATTCTACAAAATATTAGTCACCTTAAAAAGGAAAGAAATACTGCAATATGTGACAATGTGGATAAACCTTGAGGACATTATGTTAAGGAAGATAAGCCAGTCACAGAAAGACAAATACTGCATACTTCCACTTCTATGCGGTATCTAGTACGGTCAAACCCATAGAATCAGGGAATGGAATGGTGCTTGCTAAGGGTTGTGGGGCGGGGAAACGAGGAGTTGCTAATCAATGGGCATAAAGTCTCAATTTTCAAGCTAAATAAGTTCTAGAGATCTGCTGTATAACATTGCCTCTAGGGTTGACAACATTTTGTTGTACATACAAAACTTATTAGGAGAGTAGATTTCATATTAAGGGTTATTACCATAATATAATACAATACAACACAATACAAAAATCAGGAAAGATAAAGATATCTGCTTAGCTTTATAGTATCTATCTGGTTACATAAAATTTGTGTGTTTACTCTTTATCTGAGAATAAAGATTATAAATAATTGCAAAAAAAAAAAAAATGATGGTCTTGGGTTCCAAAAAAGATGTGAGACCATATACAAAGGTACTCAAAAAGTTTATGGAAAGGTTTGTATTATCTCTTAATTCTGTTTTCCACAAACTTTTGAAGTACCCTCACATGCATCAAAAATGAAACATATCCTTCCTTCCTGTTGTCTTTTACATTTCAGATTGAGTAAATTTTGGATCTATGAATTTAACCAACTAAGGCATGGAAAGGTGAAGCATTTTCTTTTCTAATTAAAAGAAATGGCTACATTGGCAGGGGATAGAAATGAACAGTATGACACTGCAAAATAATGTGCTTTAGAATCACAGTCCTTCAACTCCAGGTCTCAGTCACATCATCAATTATCAAAGCCCAGTTGTAAGATAAATTTTATTTTATTAATGTCTTACAAAAAATAGAATAACTAAAATGCAATTGTGATAGATATTGTCGATTTGCTTTTCAAAATTGATACAGCTTCCCAACACCATTCTTTAAATGCCAACTCTATACCCATTTTAAAGATGTCACTTCAGAAGCTTTTTGAAGGTCAGGGATCTACATTACCTTGATTATGGTAAGACCCAGCTCAGCATGACTGAAAACCTCTGTACACATCAAAATGATACTTCAATGTAGTTTAGATGAATAGAATTTGAAAAAAAATAAAGTGATCATAATTAGGCAGTAGTAATAGCTGCATTTGTTAGATCAATGAGCAATTTTTTTTTTCTGTTACACCATTGTGAGGATCAAATCAGAGAATAGAGAAGTTTGTGACACAGTACTGCTTTGTATGTGTAAAGTGGAATTTTTACAGGGAGACACATTGCCATGAGGTCTTACTGAATTTGACTACTGGAGCACCGAATTAATTTTAGCAGAATGTTGGAGAGCTAGTACTTTTAGTCAAGGGTTGTCAATGTGCAGAATAAACAAACTAGTTTGCAAACTCAATGTTATATTTTAAAAAGATTCCTTAGTAGTTTAAAAAAAAATCTAATGCAAGATGAATACTAATTTGAGAAATTTTGCTTCTAGGAGAATGGTGAAGTCATGAAAAACAACGGGCAAAAAAATGTATTCTTTTCCTTGCATTTACTTTTAACCAAGTACTTATTGAGTTGCTCTTACCATGAATGAGGCATTATGCTACGGGACCTAGAAAATACAAGAAACTACAAGAGGATGGTGATTCTCCAGGAGTTTACAGTTAATCATTCGAGTCAAAAAACAGCTTAAGAAAACAGTGGAAAAGAACCTATAAATCAATATGTAAATGTCAAGTAAATAGCACCATACTTGAATGCCTAGGAATTCAGATAGGAGAGATGACTTGAGGAGGGCTTTATAGAGAAGATAAAATTTGAACAGGGGCTTGAAGAGCCTCTAAACCCTGAACAGGTGAGAAGGGGAGGGAGGACGTTCCTGGGATAAAGCACGTGCGGTGATTTAATCGGAGGATCCGTAAGAGCACTGTGTAATAGGCTAGGCCCTTCAGAACTGAGTTTCTTAGAGAAGCTCATGGTTCGTCTTTTACGGTTTTTTTTTTTTTTTTTTTTTTTTTCGTGTTCTGCCTGGCGCCAAATGTAGGGGAGTTGTTTGTTTAGTTCCTTCTTTTTTTACTTTACCTTTTTTTTTCTTTTTTGGTGCAAATACCATTTCTTGGAATAGCTTTGTAGATGAGAACTGGCAGAATTTAACAAAAACTTCACCTGTCTTGTTATCACTGTACCATGCTAGGTTGTGTTATCTACTTTTATGTTTCATGACCTCTTTTTTGTCACAGGACCTTGTGACCTTTATCAGCGATGCTGTAAAAACAAAGCAGCACACATCCAACTGACAGAAAGTCAGCATAAGGCCAGCCTGAAATAAAGGTTTGAATAGAGGAATAGTAAAAGGTCTTCATTTAGCCAAGTTATCCTTTAGGGTACATCAAATTTTTGTCATTAGAGTCTCTCTTTTAGGTTAGAGCAGAGGTCTGCTAATTCTGGCCCGTGGTCCAAATCCAGCCTACCTCCTGATGTTTTTACAGCCTCTAATCTGAAAGTGTTTCTTCAGTTTTTAAATGGCTGGAAAAAATCAAAAGAAGAATATTTTGTGACACATGACAATTTTACAAAGTCCAAATTTAATGGTCCACACATAATTTTTTTTTTTTTTTTTTTGGAAATTCACATGCCACGATGACAGCTGAATCATTGCAACAGAAACCGTATGGTTCACAAAATATAAAATATTTACTATCTGTTCCTCACAGCAAAAGTTTGTCAACCCCTAGGCTACAGGATGGTTTTGGGGAGATCACAGTTAAAAGCACTGCCTAGACAGGTACAGGGACAGGGGAACTATTACTGCATTAACACCCACAGTAAGGTTTTCCTGAATTTGTGTAGGAAAGGAGGTGGCTGTGTAGGCATCATGGCTTTTTCCCTTTTTCCCTTCAACCCTGTGCCTTCACCATACCTTACAAGTAGGTTGAAAGGTATTAGAACCAATTTCCAATCAGCTCAAAATTCCCCATCTCCCCTTCTATGACTCAGGACTGAACTCCTTGGACTCATCTGATCAAAACTTTCAACTTTTTGAGTTTCTTCTGGGACCTTCCTTAGCCATCACTCTTTCTTTCTTTCTTTCTTTCTTTCTTTCTTTCTTTCTTTCTTTCTTTCTTTCTTTCTTTCTTTCTTTCTTTCTTTCTTTCTTTTCTTTTTTATTTTTATTTTTTTTAATTTTGTCGATATACATTGTGGCTGATTATTGCTCCCCATCACCAAAACCTCCCTCCCTTCTCCCACCCCCCTCCCCCCCAACAATGTCCTTTCTGTTTGCTTGTCGTATCAACTTCAAATAATTGTGGTTGTTATATCTTCTTCCCCCCCCCCGGTTTTTGTGTGTGTGTGTGTGTGTGTGTCTGTGTGTGTGAATTTATATATTAATTTTTAGCTCCCACCAATAAGTGAGAACATGTGGTATTTCTCTTTCTGTGCCTGACTTGTTTCACTTAATATAATTCTCTCAAGGTCCATCCATGTTGTTGCAAATGGCAGTATTTCATTCGTTTTTATAGCTGAGTAGTATTCCATTGTGTAGATGTACCACATTTTCCATATCCACTCATCTGATGATGGGCATTTGGTCTGGTTCCAACTCTTGGCTATTGTAAAGAGTGCTGCGATAAACATTGGGAAACAGGTATACCTTCGACTTGATGATTTCCATTCCTCTGGGTATATTCCCAACAGTGGGATAGCTGGGTCTTATGGTAGATCTATCTGCAATTGTTTGAGGAACCTCCATACCATTTTCCATAGAGGCTGCACCATTTTGCAGTCCCACCAACAATGTATGAGAGTTCCTTTTTCTCCACAACCTCGCCAACATTTATCCTTCAGAGTCTTTTGGATTTTAGCCATCCTAACTGGGGTTAGATGGTATCTCAATGTGGTTTCGATTTGCATTTCCCGGATGCTGAGTGATGTTGAGCATTTTTTCATATGTCTGTTGGCCATTTGGATATCTTCCTTAGAGAAATGCCTATTTAGCTCTTTTGCCCATTTTTTAATTGGGTTACTTGTTTTCTTCTTGTAAAGTTGTTTGAGTTCCTTATATATTCTGGATATTAATCCTTTGTCAGATATATATTTTGCAAATATTTTCTCCCACTCTGTTGGTTGTCTTTTAACTCTGTTAATTGTTTCTTTTGCTGTGCAGAAGCTTTTTAGTTTGATATAATCCCATTTGTTTATTTTTCCTTTGGTTGCCCGTGCATACTGTACCATACTGTTTTGGTTATTATAGCTTTGTAGTATAGCTTAAAGTCAGGTAGTGTTATGCCTCCAGCTTTATTTTTTTTTGCTCAGCATTGCTTTGGCTATGCCTTAGCCATCACTCTTTCCTGGAATAGTCCCCGTTTTCCAAATTTCTTCACTATGAGAAAGGTTGAAGCATGAAAACTCTGGACCGAAGACTGTCAATGACTGGTCCAATTTTTTCAAGGGGTCCATAAGGTCAAACTATTTGCATAGAAATGCTAAGATGCTATTTGTATGTTCCACTGTGCATCTTTGCACTGATGTAATCTGACAAGCAAAGATGGGCAAAACTACAGGTGCCTGGATCAGGCACCAAACTGTATTATTTGTGTCTATTCTTCACCACCACGCACTCTCAGTAGGAAAAAAGAAGCTGCTTTTTTGGGGGAAAGAATATCCTGGGTGAGGCATTACCTGTATTCAATACCAACTCTTGAGTCCATAGGGTTTTTTTATTACTTAATTTTTAAAATGTATTATTAGAATATTCATTCTTGCAAATCGTGATATTTCTTTATGCCCTTTACCCGACTGATCACTTCCCAACCCCCCTCGCTCCCCCAATCTCTAGTATCCTTAGGTTTGTTCTCTCCTTCTGAAAGTTTAATGTGGGCTTTTCTTTTTTTCCTTTGTTTCTTCCTTCTTCCCTTCCTCCCTCCGTCCCTTCCTTCCTAGCAGCCAGTTATGAGTGAAACCATGTGGTATTTTTTTTTCTGGCTTATTTCACTTAACATAATTCTCTCCAGACTCATCCATGTTGCTGCAAATGGCAGTATTTCATTCTTTTTTATGGCTGAGTAGTAGTCCATTGTGTATTTATACCACAGTTTCCTTATCCAGTCATCTGTTGATGGATACGTAGGTTGGTTCCATGTCTTGGCTATTGTAAACAGAGCTGCAGTGAACATGGGAGTGCAGGTATCCCTTCAACATGATGATTTCCATTCCTCTGGGTATATACCAGTAGTGGGATTGCTGGATCATATGGTAGCTCTATCTGTAGTGGTTTGAGAAACCTCCATATTGTTCTGAGTGACAAAATGGGCTGTATACATAAAACACTTACTTTTGCTGCCTGCCAAAGTATGGCGGGTATCTCCAGGAAAAAAACACTTGTGTGATGATAAAAATTGTGGGCTGACTAGCCACTTTGTGTGTGGAACACCTTTTCACTTGAAAGAATGCCCGACAGACTAAATGTGCTTATTCATACATCGATACTTGGCAGACATTTTCTTCAAAATGAACGAAATGAGCTTGTCACTTCAAGGAAAACAAGTGATAGTGTTTGGTGTCTGTGATAAAATCTGAGCGTTTCAAGTGAAAATTGGAATTTTGAAAAACTTGTATACACCACTGTGAAAATCTTGACAGCTTCCTGATACTTCAAGACTTCTATGACAAGATCCATGATGATATTAATGAATGTGATTTTTTTAGTATTACATAATGAAATGTGTTGACATTTGGAAAAGATGCATTACTTGGTAAACTGATACATTCCATATGACCAATACTACAAATCATATATGGATAAAATACTCTTTCAAAGTGCAAGACGAAAGGATTTTGATATAACAGATGTGAAAAATTCATTGATTTGCTTTCAGGTTACATATTGCAACCAACCTTTAAGAACTATTATTTGTCAAGTTTTGTTGTATTATCAAACAATAGCCACAATTTCTGAAAATTTTCTAACTACGGATGTATGTGAAACTGGATTTTAATATACTTCAACCAAAGCTGTGTATCACAACAGACTGAACACAGAAGCAGATATAAAAATTCAGCTGTTTTCTATTAAGCTAAACATTAAAAAGAGTTGTAAAAATGTAAAACAATGCCTCTTTCTGAATTTCTTTGTTTCAAAAAAGGTAGTTATTTTAAAAATAATACTTACATGAATATATTTAATATAGGGGGCTTATTACTGCTATTTCTAAATAAATATTTAAAACATCTTCTGTTTCAATATTCGATAAGGTAAACACCGATACGTGTAACTTTCATAAACAAAAGGCCTTTGGGGTACTCAGTCATATTTAAAATTATAAAGACATCCCAAGACCACAGAGATTGAGAATTGCTGCCGTAGGGGTCAGAGACAAGAACTGGAGTAAGAGGAAATTATAATCACCTTTCTAAATCTCAGCTGGATATGACTCAGCTGAGGTAGGAAAAGGTCCTTGGGATTGGTTTTAGTTTAAGAGATGTGGAGCCAGTGGAGCCAACCCTTGAGAGCCCAGGGCTGTAAAGAAAGTGGGAAGACAGGGAGGGGAAGACTTAGGAAGTGTCTGGATGTAGCCTACCAGAGGGCTGTGGACCTGGTTTGCACAGGGTAGTGAGCTCTGGGTCCTTGTACTGCTGCTAGAAAAAGGTAGTAAAATTTAATCCAGACATTGTTGTATGGTACTTCTGGGCAGGAGGCCATGGCCTCTCTGCACTCCTCTGATTTAAGGGAACCAAGTTTGCAGAAAAAGATAAGAGCCTTAGCCAAGATATGGAACCCACCTAAATGTCCATTGATGGATGACTGGATAAGGAAACTGTGGTATATATACATCATGGAATACTACTCCACCATAAAAAAGAATGAAATACTCCCATTTGCAACAACATGGATGAACCTGGAGAAACTTATGTTGAGTGAAATAAGCAAAGCACAGAGGGATAAATAACGCGTGTGCTCACTCATAAGTGGGAGCTAAGAGAGAAAGAAAGACCACAGTAGCGTGTTGGTCTTACAGAGGGAGAGAACATTCCTTGGACTACGAATTGGTGTAGGGGGGAAAAGGGGAGGGAGGATGGGGGGATAATTGAGTGGGGACACGGAGTACAAAAGTAATTTCTGGTAATGGGTATGCTGCCAGTGTGAACTAGCCCTCACGTCATGGGCATGAGGGGTGACAATTAGCTTTGTATATCATGAATATTCATAATTAAAAAAGAAAAAAGAAAGAAAGAAAGAAAAAGAGCCTTCTTTCTTCCCATCTCCCAGCCACCATAATGTGGAAAGAAGATTTAGCTTCGGGGTAACTCTAGAGTGATGTAAATTCAGAAGGATATTGCTCTTCCTCAAGTTTAATTCCACAATCTTGCTCATGTCTAAATATTGGGGCCCTTGACTTCCACGATCTTTTCTTCATCTCCCCGTTCTCCTTTCATTACTTTTCAACTTCTAACCTGTTTTGGGTACACAACTTTGTATGTTGCCTCAATTTCTTTTGTGGAATGGGTAGCATACAAATAACAGTAAGTAATCCAAATAATAATTTTGTGGTCTACAATTTTTATGAGTTCAACACTGTTGTACATGAACTTAATTTAGACTATTACCAATGGTATTCAACTTTCTCCTATTTCCGTGGTATATTTTGCACTTTTTCTCCTTGATGTTGAAAATATTATAGTTTGCTATTTTTCTAATAGCAAAAAAAAAAAAAAAAATGATGGTAAAAATACAAGTGAAAATTAGAAGACCTTTCATATGGAAGTAATGGATTTTGGTAATCAGAACAACAAATCTATTAATAATTATTGTTTACAAATAGGCTTTTATGTTGTGAATTTCTTTTAATAAAACCATTTGGTGATGTATTTAAAATTGTTCCAAATATGAGCGTTGGCAAAGGGAAGATGCTAAAGGTCCAAACTTGTTAGGTCACAAGAGTAAGTTTGGACAATAAGAACCATCGAGAAAATTGGAATTTACCTTCCTCATTTTGTTCATATTTTTCTCTCTTCCCCATTGACGAGATGACCAAGAAGATGGTGATGTGACAGGGCCTATGCATGAAAGTTATGGGAGGTAGGATAGGGCGCGAGTCCTTGAGAATGATTTTGTATTCCTTTTAGGAAGGGGATCACAAGAGCATAGTAAGATCTTCTGATAAGATTGTTACATGTATGTCTGCAGTTGCTAATGGTTTTGCATAACTGACTAAATTTCAAAGTTGTGTGATAAACTGTGTTATTTTCAAGCAAATTTTTCATACTTTAAGGCCTTTTTGTGATTATTTCCTATTTGAAGTCGAAACATTATGAAATGCGTAAGAGCTTGTGTGTTGGGTAATGTTTTGCACAAACCAGGAATTCACTGTGAGTCTGTCTGTCAGGACACTTGGGGCACTGTGAAACTAGATAACTTTTTTTCTCTTTTGCATTAAAAAAAAGCATGTTTGTAGCCCTAAATAAGTCATATAAGTGTCACAGACACATAGTCTGTGTCTACATGCTGCCAGCACAACCATTAGGGAAGTGAAAAATTGGTTCAAACCAGTGATTTATTAGACGTTTTATTGAATTCAATTTCTTTCCTTCTTCTTTTCATTTTGTTTCAGTCTTTGCCTTACACAGTGAAATAGGTTCATATGTGTAAATACCCAGTTTATGTTTTTCTAACAGGCTTTTTCTTTCCAGAACACTAGTGGTATACTTCCCACTTTAAAATTTTATAAATAAATAATTGGGTTGACTTTATTTTTACAGTTTAGATTCAGGAGTATAAATATTTTTAAAAGAACATAAATTATGAGTTCAAAGACCAATCGATTTATCTTCCTGAGGGTTTCTCAACCGACAGGATTTCTTCCTAAATTTTGAATAAATTTTGTACGATTTCTGATGTGCAACAAAAACTAGGTATGTCACGTTTGCATGTATGTGAGCCTCCTTTGTTTGTGAATGAGGTCTTTTCCTGCAGACGTGGGAGGTGAACAGTCTACAATTGCTCACTAACGAATGCCTGCCAATGCCTGGGAAGGAAATATACATCTAGACAGATTGAAAAACTTGCTTAAAAAATAAAGTTTAAAATCCGCTATCCATTATAGAATATTTTTATAGATCCCAACATTAGAAAAATGGACAGAATTGATTCTTCATCTTCATCTACCCCAATTAAACTGTACTTTGTTTCACTTATTCCGGTAGCATTATGCTATCGTAATGGTTTATACTTCTAAGATATTTGAAAATTTGAAAAATTTTATGAAAAAATTAAAATGTCTGGTTTTTACCATTAAAATGCCATTAAATCATGCCCAGGACTGACAATTAAGGAACTTAAAAATGTGGTAAAAGGTTTATTATTTTAAAGGAAGCTCTAATATTTCCAATCTGAAAATATTCATAAGTGCTGATCTTTTCTTTGAATGCAAAATAATTTGACTAAGTATAGTTTAAATAAGGCTCATAGTTTACTTGAACGTGAAAAATAGAGCTTGCTGGAATTGTTGGCTTCTTCAGAGGCTGTTTTGATGTTAACTAGAGACAAACTAAGATACTATCTATCTCAAAATCTTTAAAAATCTGGGTGTCTAGAAGACTCTAGTACATCCAGATATGAAGACAGTAGAAAATTTAGTGGACTTGGATTTTTCATGTGACATCAAGTCACATATTTTGACTATTAAAAAGTTTCTTTTTTTTTTTTTTTTGAGACCCAGATACACCTTGGACAAATGAATGATTTTTCTGAATAGAGTTTTACATAAACTAAGAAGATCTTACTGAGTGATCCTAACTCTGAATTTAAGTTACTGGAACTTGGGCGTAAGTAGAGTGCCAGTATTAGGAGCTGCACTCATAGTAGACCGACCTCGTTGCCAGGCTGGTCAAGTCACTGCAGTCATGAAAGGTCAAGGCAGGGACAAACACAAGAATTTAGACTAATAAAGGAAACAAAATGAAAATATAAACTATATTTGATTCTTGTAACTTATTTGAATGACTCTACAATTGGTATAACATCTTGATATCTTAAAGTCACCAAATTAGTAAGGCAATCTTTTTATAATGAAGATATAAATATTCAACCCTGATATATTTCCAACTAGTAAAATGAAATATTTAATCAGAATTAACTTTTGTTAAAAAAGGAAATCTTTTAATCTGGTTTGCATGTTAAAACTAAAAACGATAGAAATCCTTAATAATTTTATAACTGTTATGAGAAATTGAGCCCATAATTGCATAGAGGAATTGACCCATAATTAAGTAATTATTTATGGACTTGACTAAAATTAAAGAATTATATGGAGGTGACTCCATAATGTGTCATATATCCTAACATACCATTTTTATTGTTGAATTAATTCTTCCACATTAAAAATAATTAAGGTACCAGATCCTAAATACACATTATAAATTTTTTTAAAATGAAAAAATATTTATGATTGATGAAGCCCTAAGTAAAGGATGTGAATACCAGAACCTATAGCTATTAGTATAACTATAGATTGGGCTTATATTTTTCTTTCTTTCTCTCTTTTTCTTTCTTTCTTTTTTTCTTTCTGGCTCCAATAGCCAGTGATTGGTTTTAGAAATATGCTTCCAAGATGCTTTGGCTAATATCTCAAACTTTTTTTAAAAATCCTTTTTTTTACAGAATAAAATCAATTTGTACAACTCCAAAGAGATCCATCCTATCATCATAATTTGTTAAAAGGATTTTCTATTAAGAGGCTGTTAGAATATCTTAGACTCTAGAAAGACATCGAGGAAAAGTTATATTTTATTAGCTTATTTAACTTTATTAAAAAGAAAAATTAAGCTTTTGCTGGTATTAAGATCAGCATTAACATTAAAATTTAATATATATTTTGATCTTCAAATGTTATTGTAGCCTGAACCTGATCATCCATTCTTTTATACTTATTTTTTCTTTGTTTCATCCGAACCTTTGTTCCACAGGTCAAAATACAAAAACTTTGCAAGAAGTACAAGAACAGCAGCTACAAATCGGTTGTTAAATTCATAATAATGAGAAACATATGGATTGATTCCCCCTAAGTACTGCAGTTTCACAATTCAGGGCAAGTAGGTGAGGATAGACATTTGAGGCCTTGTTGCTGAGTTCATCACTTTTTGGCAAGTAAGACAGGTTGCCAAAAATCAAAACATGTCAATTTATCTCTCAATAGAATTTTATTACAGATACCAGATTGTGTTAATTATGTGTTATAAGTGTTGTCTGGCAGAGTAGCCAGCTATTTATATTTTAAATGTAAGTTTTCACATTTCTGTTTACCTCCTTTAGTTGGTGTGTAATTATCTAACAAGTTGCTTCAATGATATCTAAGGCTTGAATGTAGTTGTTCCCACCTAGCACTATTTTGAGATTTTTAAGAGGCTCAAGAAATAAGACCCCTTTCCTCTTCCTTAGTTAAGAGAGAGAGACAGTAGAAGCAGCAAATTTAGGCAGATGGAGCTTAAAGTTTCGACTGATAAAGCTGAGATTAGAAAATAAGACTTTGATTTATCATAGCAACAAACTTCTCAGTCCTCTGAACACCCAAACTGAACTTACCCATCTGCAATAAGCTACACTGAGTGGCCCAAGCCTCTCCTTGTACCATTCAGAGCACAAGGAGTACAGCTGATCTCGGCTCCCCACTTGCTCAAGACAGAGGAGCAGAAGGGTCAGCAGCAATGAGTGTCCAGTCCCTCCTTCCAAGCTCACCGCTCTGCTCACCCACTCTGTTTCCCTGGGAGAGCTAAGGGTGGAACAAAGAGCCAGGGGTGTTCAGGGAAGCCCCTTATTATGGGTCAAATGTGTCCCCCAAAAGTTCATATTTTGGAAACGACCCCCACTGTGACAGTGTTAATAGGGTGGGAAATCCTATTATGGTAATTGAAAGTTGGGGCCTTTAAGAGGTGATTAGATTGTGAAGACTGTACCCTCCTGAATGGATTAATCCATTGATGGTTCGATGGGTGGTCATGGGCATGGTTATGATAGCTCTCTCTTGCTCAGCCCATGCTTGCCGTGTGACACCCTATGCCACCAAGAAGGCCCTCACCAGATGTGTTCCCTGGACGTTGGACACCCCAGCCTCTGAAACTGTAAGAAATAAATTAAATTTCTTTATAAATTATTCAATTTCAGGTATGTTGTTATAGGCAACAGAAATGAATTAATACGCCCTGTTCATGTTAACCAGAGGTGTAGGGGAGAAATAATCCTAAGAGGCCTCTTCAATTATTTTCTTTCTGGGGGGTTCATCTTATCCAAGAACCACTTCTACCAAAGGAACTTCATTTATTAAGTAGTAAGTATAATTTCCAATTTTAATTAATCAAGGCATATAAAACGAATTGCCAATTAGAAGGGATGAGCAAAAAATAACTCACACTCACACAAATGAGTTAATATTATTTTAAACGAAAGCAAAGAAATTTAGCATTTTATTTAGCTCAGAGAACGTCCGTAAATTGCCCGTGGACACACAGTTTATAAGTAACTGATAACTGATTTAGGATTTAAACGCTAGTCTATTTTATTCCAAAATGTGTGCTGTTTTTACTATACTACTACCAGAAAAAGAAAGCCAAATTCATGTAGGTATAAACTTTTATGTTTGTTTATTGCATATATAATGAAGGAAAGGTAGAGCAATATATTTTGCTATGTGATTAAGCATTTTACTTTGCTCTAAGTAAATTACTTTCCGTCTCTCCTTGCCCAATCTTCCTCCCCATTTTTGTTACTATTATATTTTTAGTACTTCTATTAATAATAACTTTTACAATTTTAAATATTACTTTAAAACTTATTTTTCTTGATCTATCAATTTTAGTTGATGTTTCTTGATGCCACTTTATGTTTCTTTTTATTTGTGCCATAATTTTTCCTAGACAGATTTTTGTTTTCCTCTGTGTTTTCAGTTGCCTTTCTTTTTTTTCTATTAATAAAAGAATTTTGTAACTTTACTGTATCAACATAATCATTCAAATTTTTAACTATAGAATTTACAAAAGTAATTCTTTGTGAATACATTGTACTTGGATTTAGGTTAACTGCCAACCTGAAATTACTTTTATTTACAATCTTGAACTAAATCTACTGTTTCTTGGATACTGTGTTTTCTTTTCTCTAATTTTGCTGGAGAATATTGTGATATAGGTTGTAATGTATGCTGTTGGCTGTTTTTTTAAAAAAAAATTTTTCATAAACAGTGTGTAGAAAAAAACTTTCTAAGTCCTTGCACTTCTGAAAATACCCCCCCTTTTTTTTGATACTTTTAATCATTTCAGAGGATACAGAATTTTATGTCTGAAATTTTTCCCATCAAGACATTTTAAAGTCTTTAGGCATTTCTCCATTTTCTTGTAACTTGTAGTGTTGCTCATTGGAAATCTGATAACAATCCAACTTATTTCATTATTTGTAACTTATTGTTTCTCTTTATCTGCTTAAATGAACTTCCTTGTTTGTCTGCGTCCAGTTGTTGATGAAGAGCCCTGCAATCAGTTTCCTTATTTAACATCCTGATACTCTCTGGACTTTTCTATGAATCAAAAGTGACTTTCTACCATTTGCTACCCCCTATGCTGCAGCCTATTACCTATTTATTCTGCCCTGTGGCTTTTTAAATGGGTTTATCCTATAGTTCCACGATCAGAAATTCATCACAATCTCAAGTTTATTCATGGTCTCCATTTTCATCCCTAGCTCTGGAGGAAATTTTTTTCTTTTGTAAACATCACTGTCATTTCAGTGGAAAATGAGGAGGGAAAGTAAGTATACAGGCATGCTTGGTCAACCGTGTTGAACTGGCACGGATAGGAGTTTGGTAAGTCATAAATAAAGGGAGGATAAGTATTATAGGAAATCCTTAACATGGACACCATCCAGCAATTCTTTTAAATTTACCAAACCTGTTAGGTTTCCTTTTTGTTCCACTTACAATTTTAAAACTTGTTTAATTCCTCAGATTTCTGACTTACCACCTTCGCAGTCATTCTAGGCCTTCTTCAGAGAAAATCTAGAATTAAAGTAATTCTGTAAAGCTCCCATCTCTGAATCTACAACTTGCCTGTGTGCACACAGAATCTTTTCTTCCTTCCATATGTTGTATTTGGAAAAGGTGTTCTTTCTCTTAGGTAGTCATTCGCCTATGCTCTGGATCCTATTCTCTCCTACTTCCTCATGGCCCACTTCCATCGTCATCCCTATTTTCTGCTCCATCTGAAACTTTTCCTCCACTCTGCCTCCTTCACATCAGCATACGCAGATGCTCATCAGTCATCGAACCAAGCTGCCCTTGATTTCATAGTATCCAACAGCTATTCCCCGTATCTCTCACCTTCCTTTCATAGTCACTTTCCAGAGTGCTACTATCTATACTCTTTGTCTCCCCTTTCTCACTTTTATTCACAATATATAAAAAAACATTAATTTTATATATATTCTATAATATAAATTATTTTATATATATACTCTAACATGTAGGTATGGTAACCCACTATACATAAAGTGCTTATAGCTAGCTTTTTTCACTGAACAATTTCTTGGAGGCAACATGAAAAGAGCAGTTTTTAAAAGCTGCAATGGATTACATTGTATATTGTTGAATATACTAATCATCCTGATTTGAACATTACAGACTGCACACAGGTATTGATATTCAACTCTATACCCTATGTACCATCAACTATGTTACAGTAAAAATGAATAAATTAATTTAATTTAATTTAATAACTTTCTCTACCAAAAAGAAAAAAAAAAAGCTGCAATGTATTCCTCTATATGACTGTATTATAATTTATCTGGTCAGTCCCTATCGTATGCCACTTAGGTTGCTTTCAGTCTTGTATTATTGCAAACATGAATGCAAAAAATGTTGATGTCCCTGTGTCATTTTGTGCATGCATGCCTGTATAGAGAGAGTAAATTTCTAAAAAGTCAAATCGCAGGTTGAAGGATATGTGTCTTCATATTGACAGATATTGACAAACTGCTTCCCATGGAAATTATTCCAATATCTTTTCCCACCAGCAGTGTATGAAAGAAACTGTTTCTCACACTCAGCTACTTCTGATGATGACTCTCCCGGCTTTCCTATTCTTTCCTTTCCTTTTCCTGTCCAATCTCCTTTGTAGTCCTCTCTTCCTCTTTCATTCAGTATTGATGTTTCTCAATCTCTCTCCAAGACCTCATGCTCTTTTCACTCTACACATTTTCCCAGTGCAATAAAGCTCTTTTGGCTTTATTTCCAATCTATATATTGAAGACTCCCAAGTCTTTATCTTGAGCCTGGATGCTCTTGTGGGCCATATTTTAAATTGCCTCTCCAATATCTTCACCAAGATGTCTTTCAGGTGCAGACTTAATGAGTCTGAGACTAAATTCCTTTCCCCTCGAAGCTGTTGTACTTTCAGTGGTCCCTAGTTCAGTTAATGAGAGTTTTCCTTGAATCTGACTTTCTCTTTTCAGTCCCCTCTCTTCACCACCCCCCCTCCAAAATACCCAATAAGGCTCTGTGTTCAGCTAGTTCTATTTTTCAAACATTTGTCAAGTCGATCTGTTTCTCTGCACTGTCTCTGCTACTCCCCTCATCCAGCCCAACACTAACTCCTGTCGAATGATTTTTATGACCTCTAACTTAGATATCTGCCCCTAGTGCTCCCTTCTCGTCCAATCTCCAAACTCCAATCACAGTGATTTTTTTTTTTTTTTTAAGTGAATGTAGGCATTTCACATTCTGGCATAAAATGTTTCAATAGCTTCCCAATTTCCTTAGGGAAAAGTGCTTCTCTGTCCTCACATTATTTCAGTATGAGATCTAGCCAAATTGAACCTTATGCCTTCTCTTATTTTCATAGCTTCTTGGGCATGCTCTTCTCTCTGCCTGGACCATACTTTTTTCCACCATTAAATTGCAACTGAAATGTCATCTCCTTAGAGAGACCTTCTCTCGTTTCCATAAAATGTTAGGTCTCTTTGAACTTTCCCCATCATGATTTAACATTTGATTCTAAATGCTTGCTTGATATTTGTATTCCATTTTAGAGTATGTTTCACGATACCAAGGACTATTTTTTTCTTTCTCACCAATGTATTCCTAGTGCTTAGTTAGTACAAGGACTCATATATAGTAGCCCTTCAATGAAAGTTTATTTAAATATAGGAATGAACAAATGATTAATTATGTGTGTAGGTAAAAAATAAGACAGAAACATCAACTTATCTTCTCAGAAACATGGGTGGAGTCATGCTGATCTATTCATTTTAGATTCCCTGTGTTTCACAGCACACATTTCTCAGATGTGTGGTGGATAGTGTAGATGGATTGTCTGTGGCCTTGGAACATAGTGGGACAGCAGAGTCATCGGACCTGCACTGATCTTATCCTCATTAGCATGGCTCTGTAAGGAAGGTTAGTATTGATATGCAGCTATAAATTTCTAACAAGTGTAATTTATGTAAAATTTTGTGAACTATATGCAGAAAACCATTCCTCCGTGAGGGGTTAACAGATGATTTTTGACGTTCTCTATTGTTATTGCCCAGTTTTAATAAACTGCATAGAAATTTTCTAGAATCCATTATAGGACCAACTATTTTAGTAAGTTCATGTTTTTTCTTTATGGCGCCTGCCAAAAGTAGGAGTACAAAATCTGGATGACTTGGCATTTATTGAGTAAATGGCATTTCATTTTTACACAAACGTTGACATTAATTAAGTCTTCCAACATCTGGGATGTAGGTAAGTGGTCTGCTAATTTTGCAGAGGAGGAAATGAAATCACAGTGGCCTGGCAGTTCGCCAAGGTGACTGAACAAGTCAGTGTCAGGACTGGGAGGACTACTCAGGAATTTTTGGCTGTGAATCTTCTGTTCAACTACACTACACTCAGAAGGGAAAAGCATATTGGGAATATATTCCTGTTTTTATGTTTTCTATCAAACCTGGAAGGCCTAGTATTCTCATGAGAATTTCTGTTTCCAATCTCAATTTTACAAGTGAGTGCACCCTGGTGAGTACCACATATGCACAAACAATGTCATTCATACGTGTGAATCAGAATTTTGAAAAATGGTTTTACGTTTCCTTCCTTTTTCCTCTTTGTTTTATCTCTCTCTCTCTCTCTTTTTTTTTTTCCCTTGAAAATTTATTTTGGTCCACGGTGACTAATCCTTTAAAGAATATCATTGCAATTATAAAGTGAAGGCTATGCTAGCCAAGTAAATGTCACACTTTGCATTTCTAAACATCGTTTTGTAGTATGTACTACTTTGGTCATATTGTGTAAATCAAGAATATAAGATATAGAACTAAAAAAATATCATATTGCACAGTGTGGTAAATATAGTTCATGATAGAGTATTGTACAGTTCGAAATTGCTAAGAGAGTAAATTTCAAGTGATCTTACCACAAAAAATGTTAAGTATTTGAGGTGATGGATATGTTAATTACCTTCCCTTAATTATTCCACATCGTGTTCCTACATCATAGCATCACTTGGTACCCGCTAAATTTATGCATTGATAAATCGTCAATTTATAATAAAAATATTTTCAAAAATGCTTGTCCACCTTTGAAAGAATAATTGCATCATTATGGGTATAAATGATTAGGAGGCTGGACTCTGATGCAGGATGGCCTGGATTCCAACTCCACTCCTGTTACTGACATGCCCAGTGACCCTGAGAATATCTTTTAACCTCTTTGTGCTTCAATGTCCTCATCTGTAAAATCAGGGGATTAATAATGTTCACCTACCTGATGGGTTATTGCGAGGATTAAATGAGTTAGTCTGCGTAAAGCATTTAGAAAGGTGCCTGGCGCACAGTTACGTAACATGATTTTCAGTTATTAATATTGTCTGAGGTATAATTGCTGTATTTTGTATTTCTAAAATTTATCTTAGATAAATGTTACATGTGATATAGAACACCTTAAGTGCTGAAGGGGAAAAAAGTGTTAGAGCAAGAGAGGGAGATGCAGTTTGGCAGAAGGCCAGGTTCCCATTTGTAGCTTATTTCTGTAACATTTCCATAAACTTCCCTTGAGTACAATGAAAAAATTGTGTCAAGTAATACGGCTGGCTTTGAATGAACCCACAGCACAAGGGGATTCTCACAGTAAATTGAAGAGGCTGGCTAAGAATGTTCAGCTACTTTTCCTTCACTGGATGAATACAGGAAAATGTGGGCATATCATTTTTAGCATATTTTAAAATTGCTGTCAGACATTAGGCAATTTTGCTAAACATTAGCCAGGGGGATGGCAAGCTTGGCTGTGCTTGACATTTTATTGAGCTTCATGAAAGCCTGGTATTTGAGGAAGAGCTGCCTTTATTCTGTCGCTTTGGAGACAGAGATAGCTTACTAAAGATAGCTGCTCCTTAATAAATAAGAAAATGTTTGTAGGATGTGTGCTTTCAAGGTACAACCAGAATCCCAAAAGCAGGATTTAAGGAAGAGGAAGCACACTTTTTGATTCAGTAGTCATCGAAAGGCTTAACAGGTAAAAATACAATTCTAAAAAAAAAAAAAAAAAAACAATAAAAATACAATTTTACAGAATATTTGAAAAAGGTGTATAAAAATAAACAGGAAAACAGTATATTCAGTGTAGAGAATCACGCATAAACATATTGAGAAAAATTCTATAATATATACTTCAATATATAATAATTTGCAACTTGAAAGATAATCTAAATTTCGAGGTTTCACTCGATTTTTTATTATCAGGGACAGATTAGCTATTGTCCCCTTGAGTTTTTGCATTCTCACATAAGAGTTGTGAAAAACATGGATCTCAGTGAGTTTAGTGAGGTAGAAAAAAAAAAAAACAAACTGAAATGCAACTGTTCATCGTGACACAGGACGCTGTCTCGATAAAGTAGGTTTCCTAGTTTCTCGGCGCCACAAAAAACTGGAAACTACTGTGTCTCACTGAGCACTCATTTTGCAAAGTTTCCTACAAAGTTTTCTCCAGGCATGGAAATTTATTTATACATTTGTATAGTTATTTATTTATTTATATTGTGTGATCTTATTTATGTGAAATGTCCAGCATAGGCAGCTGCATGGAGACAGAAAGTAGATTAGTGGTCACCAGGAGCTGCGACGGAGGGCGGGAGAACCGAAATGGGGAATGAGTGCTAACGGGTGCAAGGTTTCTTGTGGAGGGTGAAGAAAATCTTTTAAAATTAGGACATTCAGACATGGAAATTTAAATGCTGAATAAGGGAACTCTCGATTCATCCCATACTGTCTTCTTTGGAATTTTGCTTGCCATACTTCACCTTCAAAATGGAAAACCGTACTTGTGAAACATCTGGTAAGTGGATTTGTGCTTTCAAAGAACAGTTCAGAAAATGTAATGGTTTTTCCAAGTATGCTACTAGGAAAAAACTTTCAACAACCGTATGCTATTTTTAGGAAGGAAACACTATTTTAGTGCTTTAAGAACCACTCAAACTTTTTAGTCAGTTTGCAATTAAAGTTGAACTAGATGCAATTGAATATAAGGGAGTGAATAAAGTAAATCTTACCTCTTCCTATAGTCAAACGTAGGATCTTCTCTGGGTAGCACTTTGTTAGTCATTAGATAATGATTCTGTGCAGCCTAAAAAATAAAACTCCATTTTGACTCTTTTGCTAATTTAATCTAGTTCTGCTTTCAATAATTACGTCTAATTAGTTAAATACGCATAGGAAATTCAAACTTTAGTTGAAAAAACTGACCCTATTTAGAGTTAGCTCTATTCTCTTATGAACAGTGAATTGAAACTAAGTCTCTTGATCCATCTTTCTTTAAATTCATGCAATGATTTAGGTGGTCCTTGGACCAGCAAAGGAGCTTGTTGGAAACACAGGATCTTGGGCTCCACCTCTGATTTTCTTAATCAGAATCGGTGTTTTATCAAGATTCCCCACTGAAGGTTAAGAGCTGCTCTAAGTGACTAGCACCTGGAAGAGTGTCTGGTTAAAAATAGGTGCTCAATAAATGTGTTGATTGGTTGGCTGACAACATAAATGAATGATTTCATAAAATAAATGGGAGACTGGCCTAATAGGAACTTGGGGAAGACAATTAACAGCCACATGCTTCAACAAAAAATGCTAATCAGTGCATAAAACTTGGTATTTTAGTCTGAAATAGCCTAAGTAGGTACAATGTTAATTCCCAAAGAAATGGACAGATATTTGAAGCAGTCTTATCATGAATGAAGCAGGATTCCTTTCCTAGAGTCTGGGACTGAAAATTATTTCTAATGATTCTGGGAGAAATAAAAGAAGTAAAGAAGTCTAGGTTGACTTTAAGAGATATCTCTAAGAAATTTTTCATTATGGTTGTAGAATTGACGAACTTTGACACTTTTTTTTTTTTTGGTGATTGGCTAGTATGAGGAACTGAACTCTTGATCTTGTTGTTAGAAGGCTGTTCTCTGACCAGCTCAGCTAACCTGCCAGCCCTGAATTTTGACACTTTTTTAGCATGGCTTTTTTCTGTCTGCCATGGTGGTGATAAATTGTTAAAATAGGTGACTTGATGGTGATTAGTGCAGTACGTGAATATTGCCATGTCGTTTTGGCCTATAATTTGAAATGACCCTCTCAAATCCTCTTGAGTAGGTTGCAAACTTTGAGTGGGTTTTCCTATGGAGAGAACCTGTATGCACTAATGCTGACCTCGCTTTCCAACTACCCTCTTTTTAACACATAGCCAAACTAGGACTGCATTCTGACGGTGGGACAGAACACAAGCCAACTGGCCCCCATGAGATTCAGACCCATGGCTCAAGCCTTACAAGTGCAGGACTCCACCTAGCTTAGCCTTTTGGCTGCTACAGTGTATGCCAAAAGATGGTTTACTCTACTGAGCTGAGGAAAGAAACATGGCCAGTGTGTGAAATGGAGGATGTAAAACAGTACACACAACAAAACATTCTGCTGTGAGTACCATTATCTTTGCAGACAATAGAATCAGTATTTCTCAAGGAGACAAAGTAAATTCACCACTGCATCATATGGCATGATAAAATGCTGTAGTTAAGAATATTTATTGATTCTGTAACAGTGGATCAGATGACTGAAAAAGTCTGTTTTTGTGTGATGGTAGCTTTTAAAATTTTTTTCTTTTTATAATAATTAGCTAATCCTAGAGTCATTTCCTTGCTTAAAAATATAGGTTGCTGTGAGAATCAGATACAATAATTATACTATTGTGCTGTGACTTTTCTTAAACTGGTTAGCCAAAAATTATTAAAATACTTACAGAGAAGAAAGTAAAGATTTCTCTTTTGGATATTGAACAAAATAAAAATAAAACAAAACACACACAGCATGCAGCCCAGATGCCATCAATGTGTAGCTGCTAAGTAAAATAAAGTGGTAAAAGAAGAACTTTAGACAAATTAAATTTAGGACAGTTTACCTGAGCAAAGGACAAGTCATGAATTGAGCAGCATTCAGAACCAGGAGAGGTGCAAGGCGCTCCTCCCAGCAACAGGAGCAGGTGAGATTTATATAGAGAAAAAGTGACATACAGAAACAGCTTGATCGGTTACAGCTGTACATTTGCCTTATTTGGGGATGGTGTTATGCAGCATTTACCTTATATGCTCAACTCTATATTATATTATTATCACCACTACTTTTATTTTATGCATTTCAAAATATTTTCAAAGATTTTCACATTTAAAATCTATTTTTAATCTCTTTAATATACCCTGAAGGACAGTCATTGCTATTCCAACTTAACTGATGCAGGAAATAAGACTCAGAATGTGTGTAATGACAAAGTGAATGTAGAATTCAATTTCCTCAACTATAGAACTACGTATGTCCTTTAAATTTTTTTTTTTTTTTTTTACATTGTTCAAAGTGCTTACTTGAAAATAAATGATACTAAAATCTATTTTTAGTTCCAGGCTCACTGAGTATTATAAAAATGATGTAAATAAATTATCCATCACTACAAAATGTGGTTTATCAATGGAAAATCTATATTGCTGTATATACATATATTAATGAATAGTGATCTTAATTAACAGATACATTTAAGAAGTCATTCATTTGTGGTCATGAAAAATTAAGGATTGATGGTGTAACTCTTGCTTAATTAACAGTCATGTGCAACCCTATGACACACTCCTTGTTAGTAATAAACATTTTTCATCGCCACCCTTTCTCCATCCCAGGTGTGCCTCCAGCCCCACAACCAAGCTCCTGGAGGAGAAGGGGTCTTAGCTGCTGCTATGGCTTGAAGGTGTCCCCTCCAAAATTCAGATGTTGAAGCTTAATGGCTAATGTGATAGTATTAAGAGATGGGCCCCTTAAGATGGTCATGTGGAACCCTCCCTCACACTTGGGACTCAGGCCCTCATGAAAGAAAGATGCTTCACACAGCGTTTGGCCTTTGTGCCCTTCCGCCTTCTGCCACGTGAGGACATAGCATTCCTTCCTGCTAGAAGATGCAGGAACAAGGCATCATCTTAGAAGCGGAGAACAGCCCCACCAGATGACCAAAACTGGCAGCCCCTTGATCTTGGATTTCCCGGCCACCAGAATTAAGAGAAATAAATTTCTGTTCTTTATAAATGACTCAATCTCAGGTTTTTTGTTATAGAAGCACAAATAGACTGAGACAGCAGCGATCACAACATTTGTTCAGCATTGTTATGTGCCAGGTCCTTACTCAGCTTTTTTTATGTATCATTTCAGTTAATGTCCACAACATCTCTATGGAGTAGGCATTATTGTTTTTCCTTTTTTATAGAAAAAAACTAAAAACTAGCAAGGAAAGTGACATGAGCAAACCCATTGGCTGTTAGGTGGCAGAGCTGGAAAAAATGCTTGAACCTAGTCTTTCTGATTTCAAAGTCTCTGTCCCATCCTCTTTACGTTACTGCTTTTCCATGGTATGTTCACAAGGAATGAAAACAAAGGCACATCCTGCTGTTCCGGAGGTGAGGGAGGTAGTTTTAGGTTCATTTACACCTCTTTTGTAAGAAAAGAATATGCTGCTTGGTAGCTATTTTGCCAGGTCCAAAGCCAACTGCATTGATTTTAGAAGAAAAGAACATTTGTCCACATAGCACTTGTTGGAAACCAGCTATACTCCAGACCTGGGCTAGGTACATAAAAAGCTACAAGGAAGAACCAGACAGTCCCTGATCTTTTGTCTAATGTGGGAGATACATATGTTAACCAGTAAGGTAATAAATGCTGTGATTTAAAAATACAAAATAAAGCACTTTGAAAACAGAGTAGAGGAAGTGGTTAACTTTGCCTGAAGCATTCTGAAATTCTTTAGAGGAAAGATAAAACTCAAACTGTCTTAAAAGATAAAGAGGAATTTCCAAGGTAGGTAAATCAAGGGGAAACATTGTGAGATTGGCATGCACGAAATGTAAAGGTCTAAACAGATGGTGAATTGGGAAAAGTGTAAGAAGCTTAATCCCAGAAGGATTAGGTCTTATTCCAGCTTTACAGAGAATTCACAGGTAATTTACCTGAACAATCTAGTCATGGTTATTTTAGAATGAAGAAACGGTACATTTGATTTTGGAGGTAGGCCCGGTTGGGGAAGAAGAGTCAATACTTGGATAGGGGATGTGGGGAGGTTGGAGATCCTGAAGGGAGGTGGGGTTATTAAGTGGCCAACACCAATTCCTGAGTTACAATAGAATTAATCTGATCCTTGTAGATTTCTCTCTTTCTTTTTGTAATGTACTGAGGAGTTCCCCTGTTTGTGTAAACTTCAAAATTGAGCCTCACACCTGTCCCCATAAAAAGTCTCTAAGGAGTACGAGTGTCTTAGTCTGTTTTATGCTACTACAACAAGATACCTCAGACTGTGTAATTTACAAAAAACTAGAAATTTATCCTCTCAGAGTTCTGGTGTCTGGGAAGTTCAAAATCAAGGCATTGGCAGGTTAAGGCCCAGTCTTTCTGCTTCTAAGATAACACCTTGAATGCTGTGTCGTCCAGAAAGGAGAAACGTGTATCCTCATATGGCAAAAGAGCAGGAGAGAGAGAGATTCCACTCCTGCAAGCCCTTTTAATAGAAGCACCTATCCATTCATGAGGGCTCTGTCCTCATGATCTAAACACCTGTCACTAGGCCCCACTTCCCGACACTGTCGCATTGGGAATTAAGTTTCAGCATGAGTTTTGGAGGGAACGAAAACGTTCAAACCATAGACTTTAGAGGACCTGGGAAAGGTAGATTCTTGCTCAGTTCCTTTCTCCCACATGACTTCATAAATACTCAAGTTGTTTATGTAAAAGTAATAATAATTATACTTGTAATAGTAATAACACCAACATCTGAAAAATGCTGGGGACGTACAGGCCAAGCCCTCTACCGCATCATGTCATTTGGTTCCTTTAGCAACCCCATAGGGCTGTGCTACATTGACCTCTCATTTTCTTGAAAACTGAGTCATAGAAGGGTTAAGATACATGCCAGGATCATGCTGTTTGTCAGAGGCAGAGCTGAGATTTCAGCTCAGGCCTGACAGAGACCACTTCATGTAGTTGGCTTCTCCCATGTACCCCAATTATCCTGCAGCACAGTAGCAGTTATTCAATGTCATTAGATAAAACGTTAAACTTCTCTATTAACCTTTGGTGATACTGAACTTGTTTCACGTAGTTATCCCTATCACAGATTATTGCTCACTCAGCGTGATTGAGCAAATAGAATTTAAATCAATTAAAAGGAGCTTTGCTTACAAGCAGATGATTTGTGACTTTGTACAGATTTCTGTAGTTTACAAACTGGAAACAGCCCTGTACTCACTCAGAAACTCCTTCACTGTTTGAAAATACATATATAAAATGCCATGACTTTTATCCCTTTAGAGTTGTCTAATCATGAGTGAAAGTAGCCAGGGTAAGTCTTGTTAGAACAGTCTGTTTTGAAGTTAGGACAGGACACTTTGGAGTACAAAGTTAACCCTGTGGACATTTAGTTTTCCTACAAAACTCTCCTGTATTTGCAGTCTTGAATACAGAATAATAGTGCAAGATTCTTAAGTATCTATCGCTAGGCTTCTAGAAACTAATTCAGATAAAATAAGAACATTTTCATGGAGTTTATGTATTTCCCAGAAGGTGAAAGTTAGATATTGACTATTTTAATGACTTTCACATTTATATTATTTTTCTATTTGAAAATGTTATGCAGCCCTAATATTTTCCTACAGTAATTTGATTAAAATTTAGTAGAATTTATGATTCAAAATATTTTGGGTCAGAAGGTACAAACACTGAATCAGAGTTTTCATATTCTTCTTTATTTTTGCTTGCATATGTTGTTTGGATTTTTTTAAAAAAAATAACTACACTAGCAAAACAAACGAACAAAAAGTCATGTAAGCCTGAACTTTATAAATGCCTTAGTAAAAATTTTCAGAAAAGGATAGCTTCTCTTTTAACCACAAAAGCATAGCTCCCAGATTATAAGGACCTTAAAGATCAGCTTGTCCAATAGCCTTAGAGAAAATGTTGCATTATTTTAGTGTGCAGGACCACTTGAACTGGTGGCGTACTTATTTAGAAAATAACCTCATAAGGTTCTGAACTGATCTGATCTGAGAGAAAACTGACACCTCAAGACAGCCTCAATGATAATATGTTTCAGTAAAAAACTAAACGAGTTGTCTTTTTATACGATATATATATATATATATATATATATATATATATATATATATATATATATATATATGCCAGCTTAAAAACTGAACTTTAGGTTATATCTTGCCATAAGCTCCAAGACAATTTTCTCCATTCCCTATGGTTTGTAGATAATTTCATTTATCTGAGCTGATGGTTATATAGTCCTGAGTTGAAGGCCAGTTATTATAGAGATGGATCTTGGAAGTTTACTTATTTCTAAGTCCGTTTCACCCTGTACTTTAATTAGATTCTTTTTTGTAAACCTGCTTTAAATATTATTAACATCAAAAAATCTTGTCTTGGGGTAAACATTACTTTTGTAACAAGAGGATCAGTGGATTTGACTCCTAATTGTGTTTCCTTACTGAAAGATGTGGGCATGCTTTAAGGCAAAGAATGTACCTAATATCTGTTTTGATGGGTAGAATAGAATCCTTTATATTCTAACAAAAGGACATTGAACAGCTCAGTTAATCTAGGGCTTGTTCTGTAGTCCTAAATCTACAAACCCTGCCAGTTCTCAACATCATAAGTAAATAGAAGACTAAAGACATTCTAACTCTTAAACAGTCCTACGCCAAGAAAAATAACACAAGTAGAAAGGAGCCAAGTGCAAACATAATTATATATCTCGTGTTCTCTGTTTTGGGTTTGGAATAAAACTGCTTCACAATCCACTGAGGGAATCTTACAGTTCTAAATGCATCTATGTAAGCCACCATTTACTGTTTCTATTCTGTGACAGCCTACCATTTTCAGCTCAAGTGATCGAGAGAAGTGAAATTCCTAACAACTTAATTTTTAGGCTATATTTATTACCCACCAATCAGAAACTACAGCAGTGACAAGAATTTCCTCACTTATCTGCAATTTTACTTGTGTTCTTTAAGAATATCTCTGCACATTAAAAAAAATCTCAACAGCAGTATGATACACATATTTTATCTATCTACACTGTATCTGCTCATCTGACATCTAGATAGCTGAGATAATAGTAATATTTGAAATCCAAAATTGTTAAAAAAAGAACAAATATTCTTATATTCTGAATTTATGTACAGAAAACACGCTTAGCATTCATGAATATAGACAATCAATTTATACATAGTTCTTAATTAAGGTTCATCTTCATTAGCTGCAACACAGTATACCTGGACTAAGTACTTGATTGTGTTCTCCTGAGAGGAAATTAAATTGACATCATTGCTAGATTCTAAATTAGTCCAAATTCAAACAAAGGGTCCTGGTTAACCATGGAGTGTTGGTAACATGTATTTATCTCCTCTTTCTACTAAAACCTAAAGAAAATGAAAGTATTTTTTCCAAAAAGTGTATTAACTCATAAAGGCAATGGGAAGATTTCAGCAGGGAAAACATTTACACTAATTTCAGAAAGACAGGGTTGGAGAGTGATGTGTGACTTGGCAAAGCAGGAGAAATTATAGAAATGATACTTTCAGAGGTGGCAGAGGTCACAATACCAATGAAGTTGTGTTAATTTGCTTTATAGAATCTCAGAGGGAGTCATCATTTGGAGGCTGCTATGGGTTAAATGCGTCCTCCAGAAGTTCATGTATTGGAACTTTGACCCCCATTATAGCAGTGTTGAGAGGGTAGGAAGTTCTATTATGGTATTTGAAAGGTGGGGCCTTTAAGAGGTGATTAGATTGTGAGGACTGTGCTCTCATGAGTGGATTGACCCATTGGTGGAGTCATGGACATGGTTCTGATGGCTTTCTAAGGAGGGCAAAAGAGAAGGTTAGCTTTCTCTTCCTCGGGCCATTCTCGTCATGTGACATCCTGTATTGCCATGGGACCCTGTAGAGAATTCCTACCCAGAAAAAGGACTTTAACAGATGCACCCCCTGGACCATCAACTTCCCAGACTCCAAAACTGTCAGAAAAAAATTTCATTTCTTTATAAATTACCCAATTTCAGATATTTTGTTATAAGCACCAGAAATAGACTAATACAGAGGCACAGGCCCCATAAGAGGCAGCGGTAAACAAGGCACGGATTGAAATCTGTCTTCAAGTCCTTTCTCCTATCCTGCCCAGGCAGGAATTGGACTTGGCCTTAATTCTTGTCAGAGACCACAGACTTATTTTCTGCAGAAACCAAGCTAAAGAGGTTCTAGACTTGGTGGCACTAGATACAGAAAAGATAGCAATGCCTGTGGGGCTTAAAATAAGCAGAGTAAGTAAGAGGAGCCTTCTTTTCTCACCCAGACTTAAAATCCATCTCCCTGCAGACAGAAACCTGAAAAATTATACTCTGGAGAAACTGAATGGTTAAAAAAAAAAAGTATAAATAAAATCTCAGCATAGACATTTGCCTCTGCCCTCCTCCCACCCCAGGAAAAGGCTAGGGAACTGCTTGATTGTCCTAAGTAAACCCCATCCACCAGTTCTTGCTGTCATACACAGGACTTCTAGCCAGCTATGGGAGTCTCACCCTTAAATATGATGTGGCAACCCAAATCACCAGACATCTGAGGGAAACCTCAAACTAGCAGGAGTAAAACCCAAACCAAGTTAGAAAAAGATGGAAGGAAGAAAGAAAAGAAGAAAAGGAAAGGAGGAAGGAAGAAAGAAAGGAAGGAAACAAGTTGTAGAGGAATCATAAAAACAAACTTAAAACAAAGAACTGTTGCCGGATCATACAGTAATTCTATTTTAATGTTTTTGAGAAACTGCCGTATTGGCTACTTCATTTTACATTTCTACCAACAGTGTGCAAAGGTTCTAATTTCTCCACATCCTTGACAATATGTGATATCTTTTTCTTTCTTTATTTTTTTGATAGTAGTCATCCTAAAACAGGCGTGAGGCGATAGCTCATTAGCTGCATTTCTCTGATGATTAGTGATATTGTGCATTTTTTTCATATACCTACTAGTGATTTGTATGTCTTTGAAGACCACAATAAAAAAAGATTAAAAACATTCTAAAAGAGATGATCTTAAAACAAGAAAAAAATTATGAATAAATAACATTTTTAAAACAAGAACTTTAAAGAATAAGATTGGAAGATACAGTTGATTACATCTTCCAGAAAATAAGAAAAAAAAATGACAAAAAGATGGTAAATAATTTAGAATAGTTAACAAAATAAGAAATTGAACTAATTCCCATAATTAAATTAATAGACATTTTAGAAAGAGAAAACAGAAAAAAATTAGAGTGGAAGAAATTACCAAAGAATGCATGAAAACGATTCCCAGAATTGACTGCTGAGAGTCTCCTCCTGATTGAAGGGCACTAGCTGCTGGCAAAGCAAATGTAAAAATGACAACATCAAAGCACTTTATTGTAAAAGAAAGATTCTAGATAATTTGAGAGGGAGAAAACTAATTCATACACAGAAGAATAAAAATCAAAATGGCATTAGACTTTCTTTGCAACATTGAAAGCTAGAAAACAGTGAACTAATGACTTCAAAATTCTCAGAAAAAATTCTTTTAATCCACAATTCTTTTCCCAGAAAAAAATAATAATAATAGTCAGACTTGAGGAAAAAGGCATAGTTTCAATATGCAAAAACTTAAAAAAAACCAAATCAACCAAACACCTATCTTTCTCATCTTTTCTTAGGAAGCTACTGGAGGACATGTTCAAGGAAAGTGAAGGATCGAAGAATAGGGGATTCAATATAGGAGAAAAGCAAAGAGCAATCTCAGGCCATGCTGCGCACAAGCCAAGAAAGTTGAAGAGCTCCAAGAAATATATAGTGGGCTATGTGCTCTACCTAGGCATTTGGTAGATGTGTTGGATCATTTGGGGGAAAAGATAACAATCTTGTGCAAAGAAAAGCAAGAAAACAAAAAATAAGGGAGCAATTATTAAATATGGCAGGGGCAGTGCTAGAATGAAAGTAATCATCAATATGGATGGAAATACCAGGAGAAACTAATCAAAGTGTTGAAAGTGTCTGCCTCTGGTGGGATGAACCCGAGACTGGAAGGTGGATCAGATAGGAATTGTTTTTTTGTGGTATAAGCTTTTCTGATCTATTTGACTCTTTTTTTATTAACATATGCTAACTTGCTTAACTAATAAAAATTAAAAAAAACATAAAATAAAAAGTAAAATATGTCTTAGAAATAGTTACCAGATAGAGTAAAAAAGGAAACTTTTTTTTTTTTTGGCTTATATTTTTTTAACTTCCTCACGGAGTTTGTAAGAGAAACAATTATTTTTTCTAATATATTTTTTAGTAAATTTTATAATGTTAACCATGAAAGGTACTTTTTGAAATGATTTTGAAATATTTAAAACAATACAACTTCAAAGTCCTATCAGAGATTTTTCTAAAGAATAACAGTAGAGAAATAAACACTCTTTTTGGCCACCTGTGTGTTAATGGATATGACCAAAAAAAAAAAAAATACATATAATCTTACCAAAAATCTATCTACTTGAACTTACTTGCCCTGATCTAATAATTCATCATTTAGAATTATCCTCTTGACCATGAGAAAAATGCTTACTTTTCAGTTTCTGATACAATTGTTGCAAAAGGTCATGACATAGATTTAATGAAATAACTGGCAAATAATACTGACTGTAATCTCATTACCAAGTGATAATTGGCCATTTAAAACTTCAGTACAATGTGAATGTCCCCAGTGCCGCTGAAATGTGCACCTAAAATGGTTAAAATGGTGAACCTGGAGGTTGAGGAATCCCACAGTCTGCTGTCTGCAAGCTGGTGTGATTCAATGTGAGTGTGAAGGCCTGAGACTCAGGGGACACGATGTAAACTCTAGTCCAAGGGCAGAAGATGAAACGAGATGTCCCATTTCAAGCAGTAAGGTGAAAAAAAAGGGGCATATTCCTCTTTCCTCTTCATTTTGCTTAATTGAGGCCCTGGATGGACTGGCAGTGCCCAGTCACATTGGGGAAGGTCATCTATGTCACTTGGGTCCACTCATTCAAATGATAACCTCATCTGGAAGCGCACTCACAGATACACCCACAAGCGGTGTTTAATCTGGGCGCTCGGTGGTTCACTCAACTTGATACGTAAAGTTAATCATCACGAATGGTAAATGTTATGTTATATATAAAGATAACTTAAAAATTAGTAAATACAGAAAATTGTAAAGAAGAAAAAAAAAAAAACTTTAATGATATCACGAAAGATTGGTATTTTTGCTTATTTCTTTCCAGACAAAATTTTTTTTATATGTGATAAGTGCTGTATACTTGGGATCATGTTAGAGATGCTCCTTAAATTATGATGGGGCTACATTCTGGTAAACCCATCATAAATTGAAAATATCGTAAATCAAAAACCCATTTAATACACCTAACCTACCAAACATCATAGCTTAGCCTTGCCTACTTGAAAGTGCTCAGAACACTTACATTAGCCTACAGTGGGGCAAAATAATCTAACACAAAGCCAATTTTATAACAAAGTGCTGAATATCTCATTTTACTTATTGAATACTCTACTAAAAGCGAAAACCAAAAAGGTCATGTAGGTACTCACCATTAATGTACTCAGCCTAAAACGCCATTGTAAAGTCGAAAAATCTAAAGTTGGGGACCATCTGAACATAAAAAAAATCAGTATTTCACTAATTTGTTTTTTATTCTATACTGTAAATTTTCTTATTATGCTTACTACTTCTCAAGATAATTTCATAGAATATATTAGTCAGTAATATGGATGCACCACAATTCATTTAACCATGCTCCTAGTATTGGACATTTAACTGACATTTCCAGTGTTTTGCTATTACAGATGGTACTAAAAATACCCTTATACATACCCTTTGTCAACATCTCTGCTGACTTCCTAAGTATTCCTAAAGTACATTCCTGAAATCGGGATTATGGTGTCAATATAATGATGTATTTTCAAACCTTTCATATGTATTTTGTAAGATGGTTTCCCAAAAGTCGTCACAATGTACATTTCCAGCAATATACTGCTTGTTTCACTACATCCTTAACAGCACAAAGCATTACCTTTAGAGAAGAAATTTGTCAATTTATGAAATAATAAATAATAGTATATTATTCAATTTATCTTTTATCACTAGTAATTTTATACGCTTTTGGCCTTTTGTTATTTTTTTGTGAGGGTGGTGGATTCCAGCCTTATTCATTTTTGTATATGAAGGCTTTTTAAATAAAATTTTAAAAATTATTTAACACTCTAGAGATATCGATGTTATATAAATTATACAAACTCCTTTCCCATTTAGTCCCCCAAATATTTTTTGCTTACTGCATTTTTGTTTTTTGGTTTTGTATGGAAATTCAGATTTTTAAAATATTGTGTCCTCCAAATTTTAAATATAGGCAGTTCAAGAATGTAAGTTTTGAATATTTGAGTTCCGTGGGCTGAATTTGCCCTTTAGACTACCTGTTTTTGACTTCTGCTTTAGATCGATTCTCATTTGGAACATGAAAATACAAAATATTTCAAAATTTTAGCATACGTCTAGATATCTAAAGAGACAATTATAGCTTTATATTTCTATATTAGAGAAGAAAAAGATTCAATAGTCTAAGAACTTCTCTTAAATAGCTAGAGCAAATTTAACCAAAAAAGTTGTTGATGCAGTCATAACTAAATAAAAAATAAAATTAAAGAAAATCATCAAAGCAAAAAGTCCTCACAAAATGCCAGTTAATGTGAAAGTGAAAATATTATGCAGATCTTACGGATATCAGAAAGAAAAAAAGGAGGCTGGCGGGTTAGCTCAGTTGGTTAGAGTGCAGCGTTATAACACCAAGGTCAAGGGTATGGATCCCCTTACCTGCCAGCCACCAAAAGAAAAGAAAATAAGAACAAAAAGAAAATACTAAGAGAACTTTTAGGCTAATAATTGCAACAATGTAAATTAAATAGAAAAAATCTATAACAACTCATCAAATTAATAAAATTAACTAGAAAATCTAAATCCATATTTTTTGAAGAAATTAAATTTAGGTTTAAAAAAAATCTTCCCATAATGAACCTTCCAAGCTCAGTTGGTTTCATTGATTAATTCTATCAAATATTTAATAAAAAATAATACTAATTGTGTACAATCTCCTTTAGAAAAAAAGACGCAGCAGAATCCCTTTTCATCTTGTTTTATGAGGCTATTATAAGCCTATTACTTTTCTATTCCTGTGTAATGAACTATGGCAGAAGTCAGTGGTTTAAAACAATGATTTATTATTTCTAAAGTTCTATGGGGATGGCTGGTCTTGGCTGCATGGCACTAATCCCCTGTGATGTCAGCTGGTGTCACTCATGCTGCTGCATTCAGATGGCAGATGGGGGAAGAGCTGGGAAGTCCATGTTAGTCTTCCACATATCTGGGGCATTGGCAGGGGTAATTAGTAGGCTGCAATGTTTCTCTCTCCATATGTTCTCTTATCATTGAGTTGACTGGTGTTGGATCCCAACAGATCTAAAGTGGAAGCTGCCAGACTTGTAAGGGATAGCAGAGAACACAACTTTGCCACATTCTACTGGTTAAAGCAAGCTATAAGGCTAAACCTATTGAAAAGGAGGAAAAAGAGACTAAACCTCTTAATGGTGGTGGTGGCATTTATATACAGAAATAACAGGAATTTTGGGCAGAGATGTTTGCATATAATTTGCCATGACAACCTTGATATCGAAACCTAAGCACAACAAGAAAAAAAAATTCTCATGAAAACAGAGCCAAAAGTTCGTAACAAAATGTTACAAAATTGAATCCAAAAATACACAAGAATAAAATCACTGTGACCTACTGGAGTATATGCAAGGAATGCAAGTTTAGTATAATTCATGATATTAACAGATAAAAGGAGAAACTAATTTTAATAAATGGAGTAAAAACTTTTGACAAATGATACTCAATACCTTTTTAAAATTAGAAAACTAGGAGTAGAAGGAAACTTCCTCAATATTTTAAACTAAAGAAAACATCTACAATTAACATCAAACTAAAGAATTAAAGTCTGAACATTTTTCCTCTAAGATTGGGAATAGGCACTAAGTTTTGAAATGAAGGTTCTTGCAAGTCAGGTAAAGCAAAGAATAAAATAAAATAATGCACATTGGACAAGAAGAAACAAAACTGTTTCTATTCCCAGGATACTTGATTGTTTACATAGATAATTGTAAGAACTCTACAAAGCAACTACTAGAATCAAAGGGTAAATTCATCCAAGTGACAAGATAAAGAGCCAGTAAACAAAAATCAATTGTTTTTCTAAATACTAGAATGCTATAATTAGAATTTTTTTAAATGTTATTTTCAGTACCCTTAGAAAGCATTAAATGCTCATAAGTAAATTTAACAAAATCAGGGAAATGCCTCTACAATAAAAAATATAAACCTGTGATGAGAAAAAATAAAGAATACCTAAATAAAATGGAGAAATATACCACATTGATGGATTGGAAGATTCATTATTGTTAATATGTCAGTTTTTCACAAATTTATTTATATATTCAATGCAATCCCAATAAAAATCTTAGAATTCCTTTTGTAGAAATTGTCAAGCAGATTTTTTTTTGAAATAGCCAAAGAAGTCTTGAAAATTAAAACGTTTGGAAGATACAAAATACATGACTTTAAAATTTACTATTAAGCTACAGTAATCAAGACAGTATAATACTGAGGTAAGGATAATCAAATAGCTTAAATGGAACAGAAAATGTAGTTCATAAAAGACTTACAGATATGGGGTTACTTGATTTTCAGCAAAGTCATAAAAACAATTTTATCAAAAAATTTCTTTCAGCAAACCGTGCTACAGCAGCTGCATTTACATATGGGGAAATGAGGAATAGCCTGTACTTCTACTATAAACAAAATTCGTTTGACATAAATCACAGATAAAAATATAGACGTTAAAATTGTAAAGCTTCTAGAAGAAAATAAAAAAGAATATCTTCATGACTTTAACGTTGATAAATAATTGTGTAGGGTACAGAAAGAAGCAATTGACAAAAGAAGAAAAAATGTTAAATTGGACTACATTAAATGAAAAACTCCTGTTCATCAAAAGACCTGATTAAGAAAAAGAAAAGGGAAGCCATTACATAGAACAAAATATTTTCAAAATATATACATCTGACAAGAAAAACCTTTATCAACAGAATAAATAAAGAACTCTAGTAATTCAACAAAAAGGGCAAACAGTAAAACATGGACAAAGGCTGAAACAGGTATTCCACAAAAGAAAACATATGGATATTCAATAAACACATGAAAAAGTCCTCAGCATCATTAGTAATTAAGGGAATCCAAATTTCAACCACAATAAGTTACCATTACTCATCCATTAGAATGGCTGAAATTAAAATTTAAAAAAAAAAAAAGACTGACAGCACCAAATGTGGGCAAGGATGCATTGCTAAGGGGGTGAAAAATGTCACAAATACTATGGAAAATGATTTTGCAGTTTCTTGTAAAATTAAGCGTATACCTACCCTACAGCCCAGCAAATTCCCCTTCTAGATATTTATTCTGGAGAAATTAAAATATATGTTCACAAAAGGACCTGTAAAGAGTATTCATAGCTTCTTTACTCATAGTAGCTCCAAACTGGAAATATCCCAATTGTCCGTTAACAGGAGAATGGAAATTAATGGGAGAATGACATTGCTGTACCCAGTGAAATACTACTCAGCAATAATAAGAGGAAAAACCCTACTGATATATGCAATAACCCAAGCGAGTCTGAAAGATACATGCTGAAAGAAAGAAGGTGACATAAAAGACAACCTGCTGTATTACTATATTTATATGAAGTTTTAGAAGAAGCAAAATTCATTATAGTGCAACAAATCAGAACAGGCATTTGTTGGGAGAGACAGTGGGTTCAAATTGACCAGAAGTGGCAGGAGGAAACTTTCTGGGGTGATGGGAATGTGTTCTGCATCTTAATAATGGTCTTTGCTACTTGGTGGGTTTTCCAAGAATGGCCACAGATCTATTTCCAGTCCCACATGATCTTTCAGAAACTTGCTACCACTGTCAAGAACCAAATTTGAGAAATCTATTTCCATTAAACCTGGGTGGGCTTGTAACTTTCAAGGACAGGTCATAAAAAAGATAAAGGTTGTTAGTTGGCTCTCTCTTTCTTGAGATGTTTTCCCTTGGAAATCAGCCACCATACTGTGAGGACACCCATGTGGACATACTCCAACAAATAACATCAACTGCCAGACAGGTGAGTAGCAAGTCTGGAAATGATTCTGGACCCACACCTTTGAGTCTATCAAGTGAGGCCTCAGATGTTAGAGATCAGAGATAAGCTATACATGCTGTATCTTGTCTGAATGTTTTATCCTCAGAATCTGTGAGCATAAGAAATGATTATGTTATGCCATTAGTTTTGGGATAATTTGTTACAAAGCCATAGTAATGTTAACAATTGTACTGCATAATCAGTTGTGCATCTTTCTTTCCATTTAAAAATTTCTCTTGAGTATGTCAAGTTATATATTTGATTTTTTTACTTTTGGGGGCATCTATTTTGCACTTTGAACCTAAACCAAATTTATGCAAGTGAAACACCACTGTCTATATATTGGTCCATTCTGTTTCATGCACAATCATAAATATAAAGCAACTTAATTTTTTAAAACATCAAAATAGTTTGTCAAATTTCTGACCTATTAACTATTAGCTTAGATGGCAAATAGTTATGAATTTATTCTTTGTAAACTTGGATCACTCTACAAACAGGCCTTTTAGTGACCGTATTACGAGGTAACCTGGGCACAGTGATTTCAAATATAGCAGAGGGAATGTGAAAAGATTTATGCACATAATATGGTTCAGAAAAAAAATGGAACTATGGAGGAGTAATAATATAATTGTTTCAGACAAATGGGATATCTCTGAATGAACACACCTTGAAAGAGTGGCACTTTTTAAAGTCTGAAATCTGTTCAGATTCACAAAATGGTGCCGTATGGTAGACAGAACTAATTTAGAGATTTGTGTATCTGGATTTCCTTCTGAGAAGAAGTAATGAACAGTTATTTTCTAAACTCTAGCTTCTAAATGAAATGAAATTATACTGGTGATTTTCCTTTAAATTTTTTTATTCTAAAATTTTTCTAACAAAAAATAAAGTATGAACTTTTACTATTATACAAAGTTATTTCTTCTAAAATGATTTAAAACACCTCTAAAGGGAATAGTACATTTTGGAACCTTAAAATAGAATAAGATTTTGAGGTTTTCCCATATCTTAATGTTGAATCACTAAAACATGAAGTAGAAATTCTACTAAATTGATATATTCTTCACATAATCTTGGCAGCAGTAAGGCTACCTATAGGCTTGCTTATATTTTAAAATAATTTTAATTCTAGGTTGGAAAATGCAGAGAGTGAATGTGTGCTGTACTTGGCATTTGATAGATTAGTTTGAATTTGGAGGCCCTGGATCAAGCAAAGCTTGATGTCTGATGTGAATTTGGTCGTGCCAATCCTGCTGACACAGCAAACAGAAAGAATAGAGAGAAATCCTCAGTTCCCTCAGGCCACATAAAAAATGTTCCAGTAGAAATCAGAAATGCAGTCTGACACTGGGATCTGTGGAGAATACAGCCTGTTCGCAGGTCATGGGAAGCAAATTTTATTTTACCAGGAATCCAAGTTGATTGAACTAAGTTACTCTTTTTCTTTATAAAACAACAACAACAAAAATAATTAACAGTTTCCAACAGGGGAGTTGAAGTTTACTGTACTGGCGTTTCAGTTTTGACACTCCCTCATTTTTTTGTTTTTTCCCCAACTGCTACCTTTACAAAGGTTTTAAGTATTAATCCAGTACATACTATACAGTATGTGCTAACAATTCAGAATGCCCAATGAAGTATAGCTTACTTTGAATACAATGCTTTTGGGGTCTCTGCTTTTAACAAATAATTTGTTGGTGAAGATAAGAGAGAAACATTGACATTGACTTAGCATCTATGGTTACTCTGCTAGGTGATTTCGTAACTTTTTTACATTTCTATATATAATTCAACCTATATAAAAACATTTACAGTTGAAGAAGCCATGTCAGAGATTTGAGGCAACTCAGCAGTGGCAAAGCAGGACTCAAACCCTGGTTGCTTGTTTTCCAACCCTGCACTCTTTGTGCTCAACAGTTGAAAACACTCAGCCCTCAGTTTCCTGGGAAGATGAGGGATGAACAAATGGACGAATTAAGGAATGAGTTATTGTACGAACAAACTGTGAAATGCAAGAGGTCCAAAACTAAGAAGTATTTCCCAACCTTAAGGAGTTTATAATGGATTCAAACATATGAAAAATATATACTCCTAACTATACGTTGAAACAGGATATGATAAAGTGATTTAAGACCGAAGTCCTATGAGCATGCAATGAAGGGAGAAATTATGTCTAGTAAAGGCTATATATGGAGAGAGGGGTGAATTTGAGCTGGGGATTGATAAATGGAAGGGTTTTAGGAGACAGCACAAAGTGAGCATTTCTGGAGGTAGAAACCTAAACATATAGGTTTCTAACAACTTATAATCAGATTTCTGTCAAGATAAAAATAACAATGTTAATTTTTGAAGAACGCATTAAAATACAATACGTATATTTGCTGATCATACTGTAAAATTTGCAAGACATTTAGAAAATGTGATATGATAGAACAAATGACAAGAGCAGAAATAACACTAATAAAAGACATTGGAAAGGAAAAAGTACCTGCAGTTTTTTGCGGAGGAAGCAGGCATTTCATTTTCAGTGCTATTGGCAAAAATGGTGAGATAGAAAATATTCGGAGGTCTTTACTGTGTACCACATTGTGCTAAGCAATTTACGTGCATTATGTCATTTAACCTTTAGAATAACCTTCTGAGTTAAGTGTTATCACCATTACACAGATGAGAAAACAGACTGGAGAAGTTAAGTAAGTTGTCTAGAGTCACACAGGTAGGAAGTGACAGAGCCAGAGCCATGAGATTTGAATGCCATTGGTCAAATGTCAAGGTCCAAGGTAGAGAAACATTTGAGATGAACTCTGAAAGATGGGTAGAGTTTCAGCACGTAGAGAGAAAAAAGTTTAGTTTGTTGAAACATAAGAAATATTTTGAATAGTAGTAGGAGTGAAACTAAAATAGTAGACAGGGATAAAGAAAACAAATAATAATATCATCACCACCAAGAAACGAAAAGTAGAGGAGGAAGAGAGAGAGAGAGAGAGAGAGAGAGAGAGAGAGAGAGAGAGAGAAACACTTGTATCTGGTTAAGGAATTTAGATGCAGGAAGCAATGACAATCAATTGGATTAGATCACAGAGGACAGTGACTTTATCTCATTAACCTTTTCTTTTTCTTCCTACAATATCTAACTAAAAGCTTTGAAAATATTTGAATGAATATGAGAATTAATAATCAGAATTGAATTTTAGAAAGATTCATTTAAAAAAGCTGTACACATGGATTTTATTTTCAGGGAGATAATTTTTATACTACTATATACTCTATATAATTCTTTCACTTTCTTAAAATTTTTCTAGGAGAAATTTATACTTTATGTCAGAACAGTAAATTTTTCAGTAAATAGCTTCTTGTCAGAGGATGGGTGTCCAAACTGGCATGCTTTTTGTTCATATTATTTCCCCTTTAGGTTTTGATCATATTCCAGTTCTTGTCAGTTGCAGAGTTGTAGTTCTTTTCATTTTTCTTATTGAAACAAAGTTAATTGTACATATCTGTGGGGTACAGAGTTGAATATAAATACTTGTGTGCAATATATGTGACACTCAAATCAGGATAATTAGTATATCCAATATCATACAATATAATTGTTTTTTGTGGCCCTTTACCAATTCCTCCATTACCTCCCTCTTCCTTTCCCATCTCTGGTAATGTCAATTCTGCTCTCTCCTTTTGAAAGTTGAATGGATTATTGTGCACTGGAGGCATGACACTATTTGACTTCAAATTATATTACAAAGCTATAGTAACCAAAACATCATGGTACTGGCATAAAAACACTCAGACGGATGGAACAGAATTGAAAACCCAGAAATCAGTCCACATACTTAACAGCCAACTGATCTTTGACAAAGGAACCAAGAACATACATTGGAGAAAAGACAGCTTCTTCAATAAATGGTTCTGGGAAAATGGGACATCCATATGTAGAAGAATGAAACCAGACCCATACCTCTCACCATATACCAAAATTAACTCAAAATGGATTAAAGACTTAAATGTAAGACCTGAAACTATAAAGCTCTTAAAAGAAAACATAGAGGAAATACTCCAGGAAGTAGGACTAGGCAAAGACTTTATGAATATGACCCCAAAAGCACAGGCAACAAAAGGAAAAATAAATAAATTGGATTATATAAAACTAACAAGTTTCTGCACAGCAAAAGAAACAATCAGCAGAGTTTAAGACAAACTACAGAATGTGAGAAAACATTTGCTATGCATCTGAAAAAGGATTAATATCCTGAACATATAAGGAACACAAACAACTTAGCAGTAAAGAAAAAAAAAAAAAACCAATTTAAAAATGGGCAAAGGAGCTGAACAGGCATTTCTCAAAGGAAGATATACAAATGGCCAACAGACACATGAAAAAATGCTCATCACTCAGCATTAGGGAAATGCAAATCAAAACCACATTGAGATATCATGTCTCCCCAGTTAGACTGGCAATTATCAAAAAAGATGGAGATTAATCAATGCTGGCAAGGATGAAGAGAAAGGGTAACCTTCCTACACTGTTGGTGGGACTGTAAATTGGTTCAGCCACTATAGAAATGGTATGGAAGTTCCTCAAACAACTCCAGATAGAACTGCCATGTGATCCAACAATCCCACTGCTGGGTATATATCCAAAGGGATGGAAATCATCATGTCAAAGGGACACCTGCACTCCCACATTCATCACACCTCTGTTTACAATAGCCAAGAGTTGGATCCAATCTAAATATCCATTGTTGGATGACTGGATGAGGAAAATGTGGTGTATTTATATAATGGAATACTACTCTGCCTTAAAAAAAGAACGGAATCCTGTCATTCGCAGCGACGTGGATAAACTTAGAGAAAATCATGTTAAGTGAAATAAGCCAGGCACAGAAAGACAAATACTACATGTCTTTAAGTAGAAGCTGAACAAACAAACAAACAAACAAATTTTTAAAAAAACAAAGATGTAGTTCTTCTTAAATCAGCCTTTTATACTCTTATTCACTCACGAGGTATTTTTAATACAAAAAACTGGAGCCCTGTTATTCTCGGGCCTGTCCTATCAGCATGTGCTACTGAGGGTCTGCTGTCATTTCTGGTTCCTACCTCTCTAAATAAGGTTAAAATGAGTACCAATCATCTTAATCCTGAATTACTTAAATAATGTCTGGGAAACTCCAGAGATTTTACATTTTCTTTATCTCTAACAAGTTACCTGACTGAATTTTTCCTGAGTTGCATTTCTACTTCTCTTGCCTTCTTCTTTTCCTAGCTGCAACTGGAGTATACAGTCCTTCTGGGTTCCCAACTCATCAGTGAGTTACTTCAGTGTTGTTCTAAGATGACCTAAAGTGCCTCGAGCCTTCAGTTTAACTACGAATACAAAAGTGATTCCTGTGCCTATTTTCTGATTATTATAGCTAAACAATACACAGAAAAATATCTTTATAAGGATGATTTATGCTTTTCAGGGCATTTTCTCCAATGACATGATATTCTGAATATTGAAATATTAACCAGTATTCTATTTGAGTTTAATGGAAATTGGACTATGTAATTTGTTCAACTAATTTTATTATTGCTTATCATTTTGACTAAAGTTTGTCTTATTCCAAAAGTATTTGCAACAATCAAAATTAAATATAAAAATAGAACAATTAGGAATAAAAATAGACTGAGGTAGTTTAAAGGAAGCAGAGAGGAAAGACTGTACTAGACACTCAAGATAGTAGGAGTAATATAATTTATCCCTGAATCTGGCTGTCAGTTTTCTGGCTGCTAAGTGAAAGGGAAAACATGTCACGTTGCATACATTCTACTTCGTACATTTATCTGCAGAAACAACATTTTCCTTAATTTAAGCACAAACAGAACTTCTTTGTCTAGCCTTATAAAAAGATCTTTTAGTAATGTAGAAGATGATATTTCCTACTAAAATTTTATAACATTTTCAAATAATCCTCTCTTCACTGCCAGTGCAAACAGCTTACATTATCTATTTGTTTTGCACATTTTCATCTGGATAATAAAAATACCTCAGAGGAAAAAATGGTGGAGGAGGGGTCCTTTAGGCTTGAACTACCCTTTTTGATTATCTGAACAAAACGAATTAGAACCAAATCTATAAAGAGATGGAAATGGAAGCCGGTTGCCAAAGATTTGGATTTCTAATATTTACAGTGTGAATTCTGTCATAAAATCATAGAAAAGTAGTGTGAAAGAGGGACTTGGGATGAACGAAGCCAACCCCTTAATTCACAAGTAAAAATCCTGAGGCCCTGGGAAAATGTGGCCTCAGTTTATCCAGTGTTAGGTTTGCCAGGCTAGAGTCTAGACAACCTGACTTCTGTCTATCACAACAAGAGATTTCACGTTCTCTGTTTTAGTAGGCATCCACTAAGCTACCAATCTTAACCAACTCATTCTTTCTCCATCAACCATCGAGATCAGGAATAGAATTCAGGAACTGAAGCAAAGCTGAATATGGCCAGTAGAATCCAAAGTGTGCAACTGTGCTTAAAGTTAACATCACACATGTCTTTATAACATTCTCACATTGAAAGTTCATAATGAACTTTTAGGAACAGTCCTAATTTAATGTAATATTGTGTTTTTGATAAAGGTGATTTATATAGTGTGTAACTATAGATGATTTGACTTTCACAGGGTTGCAATACTTATTCCACATATCAGAACAAAATTATTTATCAAATCGTGTGCCTGATTCAAATTTAGAAACTATCACGACATATTTAGGTATCAGATAGGGTGGTATTTTATTCTAATTAATAAGAAGATATTGACACCAATATACAGGTTCTCCTGTGCTTCACCAGATTCAATTAGTCAAAAAAAAAAAATTAGAAATTTCAAAGTGAGGTTTAAATGATTCCCTTCTCATATTTTCCCATTTTTCTTCTCCTCATCCCCACCTCCCAACCTATTTCAGTACAAATTTTCTACAAAGCCCATTTTTTGTAGAAGGAGCCTACAAAAACATTATAAACCTTATAACTAACAAAATTACAAACATAGATTACTTCAGTCTATCTGCTAAGCAACTGGAAATTAGCAAGTTCTGACATTCAGTTTCCTTATCACTTTTAAGTGCATTCTGTCTGCTTGGACTATAGCAAATCTTGTTCTCCAGAAGGAAGGATGTAAGGGTTCCTTGTTTAGTTAAAAATGTGACACTGAGCAGCTGTTGCAAGAGAGCCCCCAAACCGAAATAGAGAAAGCTCTGTCCATTTGCCAGCATGTCTTTCTCCTCCTCTGCCTTGTTCCTGGGCTTGCTGACACACAGATGCTGGTGTTGGTTACTTAAGCCACTATCCAGAAGGATTATTAAAATCCTCTTGAGCCAAATCTTCAGGAAACAAATGGGTTTCATAAATGTATATTAATCTGTTTAGCTTCAGATAGTGAAAACATACTTCTCTGGTATGAATCATATGTGGCGTGTGAAACCCAAGCCCCTCCCTCAGGAATGTAACCAAAGGCTCCGAGGTGTTGGAATGTGGCCTTGTTTTCAGGGTGCTTCATGGGAGGTATTCAAAATGCAAAAGAACAGATCCAAATTAGAGACAGTTTGATTTTGGACTGACAGCTTAATTCTGGTCTCTGTGCATCCTAAAAGTCAGGAGAAGACACCTTGCATCTTGCCTAAATGAGTGGACCTGGTCATCCCATGGACAGTATTTTAAAGAAATGCCTCCGCAGGTGGTTGCTGAATCACAGTAGGACTATGGGGCAGATGTGCTTTTGTCCTTGATCCTCTTTTGCTTAGGGGCTCACTGGGACCCCTGGTGACCACCACGCGCTGATATCAGCACAGGGCAGGCAGTTGGCTCACGAATTCAGACTCAGGGCTTGCACTAGTGGGTTCTTTGTATAGTCAGAGCCTTGACTCGAGAATCAATGGTTCACTTACTGAAGGCACAGGACATCATCAAACATAGTACAGCATTACAGTGTTTGAAGAAGAGAATTTTGCACCATTCCTATGGAGACAGAACCACTAAAGATTTTCTTTTGGCACGCCACTCCATCAGAATATAAAATTCAGTGATGGCGTAGATGACTACCCCATACTCAGAGCACATTAACTGTATCTATTTATACAGAACTTACTTTGGATAATCAACAGTCTCTGGAAAGGCATAGAATAGAGTGAAAAGTCTCCTGAGTGGGGTGTCATTACAATCATATTTAGACCCTTTCTCTGCCAAAGCTAGCTGGTGACCTTGAGCTACTGACTTGACCTCTAAGAGCCTATTTCTTTTTGTGTAAATAGGAAAATAATTCCCTAACCTACAAACTTTACAAGATTACCCCTTCAAAATAAATAGGTAACGTGTGAATTACTTCACATATATTAAAGCTATAGGAATTGAAGGAATAAATTATACTTTAAACACAATGAAATAGTGTTGAAATTTTAGACGTATAAAAACCAGAAATATATGTGAGATAAAAATGACATAATGAAATGTATATAAATGGAAACAAATTAGATTAGGTCTATGATTTAGACCCATAAGAATATTTTTAAATATGTATATTTTTGCTGACTTGAAACATGAAATTACATAATTTTGAGTAAAATACTACAAGTCTGATGTATTTTCCACAAAGTTGCCACATATAATTGCTCACAGATCTTAAAGACTGGTTCACACAGGAATTTCTGGTTTCCTACATCCTCATTTTCCCCTTCAGTCTATATATAGCATCTGCATTCCATGAACCCTGGGGCAGCAAGATTTCCACTGATAAGACAGATACATTTGAGGCAGGATATAAATCAGACTGATCTTTACCTAGGAGAAGCCCTAACAGAGAATCAACCTTTAGCCTTTTGGGCAATGACTAGATCCAGCTCAGTCCTTTTCTCTGTAAATGAATCCAAACTGATCGGAATGTATTCATTTCAGAGACTTGCTTGTGCTGGAATTAAACCAAATCTCTTCACTTTGCGGTAAAGTTCAGGGAAGAGAACTTCAGTGTGCAGACCCCACACCGAGTGATTATACAAGTAAGACACGTACATCAATTCTGCCAACTGCAGTCATCCACTTGGGCTGTTGGGTTTCGTCACTCTGCTAAGTGCTGACTTCAGTTTCCATTTGTAAACTGAGCTGCACCAAGTACACCCTTTTTGATACATTTGGAGTTGCTTCTACAGGTTCAAACATTTAGGGTCAGATGTGTTTTTTCAAGTGTAACCAATATTACTAGTGTCATTTTGTTTACTATTATTAGTGGCAGTAGACACAGCCCTGGTAGTAACGATAGCAGAAGCAGTCATGTTTACTTCAGCACCTACCAAATGCTAGGCAATGTGTGAGGAGCTTTACTTAAATTAATAACTATCTCGTAAAAGTTTGGCAAGATTTGTTTTATCATCCTCATTTTATTGAGGAGAAAACTGTCAGTTGAGTTGAGCCCACATTGCAAACTCCAAATTCTACTCTTTCTAACTCATAAAACTGGCTGCAAAAGTAGTGGCAACTCCACTACTGAATTGAATACTGAATTGGTCATAGAAAATATACCTGACTAGTGTGAATATAGGTAGATGATTCTAGAAGTTTCCAGAGACCACCGAGGATCCTGCTCTCATGGGCTTCTGCACCCTTCTTTGCCCTTTTGCACAATCTGAGGCTCTTTTACATTGTGTTTGTGTGTTGGCATTGAATGAGAAATTAATCTGATGGGTTGTGATTTGGTTGAGTCAAAATCTCAGCCCCAGACTAATGTAATGTAGTAAGCAAAGAACTGTATGGGTCTCTTTTGTGGGTTGTGTGTATAGTACCTAACTCCTTTCCAAAACAGCAGGAATCTAAAGGCTCCGCAAGTGCTCACCATGGCAGGAAGGCCCAGGCACTGATAATCCTGGGATTAAAAGACACTAAGGAAAAAAAGTGAGGGAAGACAGCTCTGCCTACCATATCTGGAGCTTTACTGCTCATCATGACCTCTGCTCCCATTCACCTAGATAAAGACAAAAACTGGTGTGTTGGTGTGTGCTTTAAGATGCCCAAAGTTTCTTAGGGGTTGACATTTCCAACCATCAACAGTCATGTAGCCTCAGCCTTCTTTAGACAATGGTCAGAACACATTCAGGACAGAATGACATGATGGAAGTCAAAGAGATAAATTTTCATTTGGGCAAGGAAGCCAAGTGAAGAAAATAGGAGCCTTCTTGAGGACAAAGTGATAATTATCAAAAGAAAAAAGTTAATCTAGCCCTACTTCCTGCATGAGGATTTTAAGACATTATGTTTGATTTGTACCCAGCTTATCTTCCACTTCACTCTTTGTGAAATAACTCTGAGAATATAAGAATAAGAGAAAACTGGAATTAACCTTGGGTGCTGGAGAAGGAATTTATTGAAATGCCAAGCATTGTTGGAGACTTCTTCCTACACATAGCACTGACGGGACATTAAAGACTGGATGGACAACTTCAAAATCACACCTGATGGAAGGAATGGTCTAGCTTTTTAGTGAGATATCAGTACGATCCCAGACCACATAATCACCCTCACTTTAGGGGCAAAGGATGAATGCTGATGTGGGTTATTACTCTCACTGGGACAATTCTATTTGAATCCCTGTCACTGTGAGTTGTGGTGAAGCACAACTCAGGGTTATAGGTTGTTGAAACTGTAAAAAGTAAAATTCACTGATTCCAAGGCAGAAGCAAAGTCATTAAATTCATATTTACATTTGAGAAAACATGGTTCCCATTAGAAAATAAGTAAACAATGAGATGGTAACAAAACAAATGGAGATAAAAAATTAGCTGGATTATGAACAAACTAAAAATTTTTTAAAAGAGCAGTGATAAAGAATATTCTGAAAAAGAATAGGAGTGCACGTAATTTTAAAATGCATTATAAGGAGTCAAACTGAAAAGTCAAATTGACTTTGCAGAAAACAAAGTCAGCAAATCAAAAAATAAAACATAGAAAACCTTCCATTATGCAAAAAAAAACTAAGAAATGGGGGGAAAAACAGAATATGAAAAAAAAGAGGCAAACTGTAGAATTAAAACATGCAAATAATGCTCTTGAAAAAGAAATTGGAATGAATAGAATGGAAACAGTATTTAAAGGTCTAAGTACAAATAGTATATTAATAGTAGTAATAAGCCATGGTTAGTAAGATTGCATTTCTGGAATGGAAGAATTATTTAACATTAGAGAAATAAAATACACTCATTGAACAATATTTTTAAATTTATAAAATTTATAAAATAAAATAAAAGAAAGATACCTCTTATAACTAATAAAACTCATGTTATTATTCTTATTTATTAAATTTATTCTTATTATTTTTTAAGTTGACATAAAATTATGTGCATTTACCACATACAACATGACCTTTTGAAGTATATATACACTGTAGAATGACTTAATCTAGCTAGTTAATAAATGCATTACCTCATATAGTTCTCATTTTTGTGATGAGAACACCTTACATCTACTCTCAGCATTTTTCAAGAATACAATATATCATTAACTTCAGTCACCATGTTGTACAATAGATCTCTCGAACTTACTTCTTCTATCTAACTGAAATTTTAACAAGCCCAGTCCCTGGTAACTACCATTTTACTCTCTACTTTTCTGAGATCGACTTTTTTAGATTCTGCATATGAGTGAGATCACGTGGTATCTGTTTTTGTGTGTGTGGTTTTTGTTTTCTGTGCCTGGGTTATTTCACTTAACATGATGTCCTCCAAGTCCATCCATGGTGTTGCAAATGACAGGATTTCTTCCTTTGTAATGGCAGAATAGTATTCCATTGTGCATATGTGTATATACCATATTTTCTTTGACCATTCTTCTGTTGGCACACAGGTTGATTTCATACTGTGGCTACTGTGAATAGTGCTGCAATAAACATAGGAGCGCAGATATTTCTTTGACATATTCATTTTATTTCCTTCGGATATATAACCAGTAGTGAGACTGTGGGATTCTATGGTAGTTTATGTTTTAAATTTTTTGAGGAACCTCCGTACTGTTTTCCATAATGGCTGTATTAATTTACATTCCCTGCAACAGTGTGCAAGGGCTCCCTTTCCTGCACATCCTTCCCAACAATTGTTATCTTTTGCCTTTCTGTTGGTAGCCATTCTAACAGGTGTGAGATGGTATTTCATTGTGGTTATGCTATTTATTGGCCATACCTAGGGCTTGGAATATTGAGAAACAGACACAGTAAAAAATGAGGGAGTAAGACATATGAAAGAATAACTCTGGTGTAGTCAATGTTCATGGCTTATGATTTGGGTGTTTTTGACTCCAATGGTTGGTAATGAGCCATGCTGTGTATCAGCAAGCTTATCCTGTAAGAGGACAGATAGTGAATATTTTTGCCTTTGTGGGGTCATACAGTCTCATCATTGCAACTCCCAACTCTGTCACTGTAGTGCAAAAGAGCCATAGACATAAAAATAGTGTGTTTATTTACAAAAATGTGCAATAGTAGATTGGCCCACAAACTTAGTTTGCAGATTCCTGACCTATATTGTGCTATGTGGCTGGCTTTTAAGATTTGTTAGTTGCTTGATGCACTTCTTTAGGTACTTCCTTCATTCTAACTTAATAACAATAGTAGTTAACATTCACTGCCTTACTCTATTCCAGAAAAGGGGCTACATGTTTTAGATAAATAATTTAATTTAAAACTCATAGCAACCTTATGAACTGAGAATCTGAGGTATTCAATAAATTGTCTAAGGTGACCAGTACTGGTATCAACATGAGGATGTCATTTCATGTCCATGTGATTCCCGAGTGAGTTCTTAACCCCTGCCTACTTCATCTCTTTTTAGAATGTAGCATTTTAATCAATGACAAATAAGAGATAGAGGTAAATTTGTCTCAGATGGCGGGATGCATAATTCCTAGCTCGATTTTCCTTAAACAGTCAGAATTTTCTTCAAAAGGAAGACAGAAATTGTAACAAAGTGGATTTGTGAGAGACAGGAAACATGCATCGAAATGGACAAGAATACTAATGGGAGCCGAATGGAAAGATTGCTGCTTTGATTCACTACTCATTTAGTGCTTCCACGGGAGGGCCAGATCATCTGCCTGCAGTTACACCAGTGAAAATGTCTATTCACATCCCATCTTGTTTTAAGCATGTAGACAAACCTGGGGTCAGAGCCAGAGTGTAAAGTCCTTGTATGGGTATCTATACTTTTATCCATAGCAGATCATTTTTGGTGGGGGAAGCATTGTCTTTACTTCGCAGTCCTCTTCGAAATCACAAATAATCTATGCAACATAATGCTTCATTTTTCTGATAGTCTTAGGGTAATTAAATGTAATATTTCACTTCCTTCCTCCACTTTTTTTTTTCTTTCCCTCACTTTTTGGATTCCCGTAAGTGTTTAATCTTGGTTTCGGTTATATATTAATTTCCAATATCTATTTTTAACTCCTTAAATCTCTCACATAAACTATAAGTGCCTAAAATAACTTTATAATAATCACCTCAGGAGCATTTGGAAAGCACTACAAAATCTAAACAGAAGTTCACTTGGCGATGTGTAGTAAGATTGATGCAATATCCAATTATACTCATAGATTCTGTCTGTGCTACTGAACATCATGAAAAGAAATGGTTAATTAAGAAAAAAGTAAAACATTAAAAAATGTTTTGAATTAAAATAGAAAATATTTTTACTTAATCGGGCTTTTTTCTGTCTTCTTCTTTTAGCAAGAAAGTTAAATTATTGGTTTAATCTTTTTATTTATTACCCAACTATGTTGGGTTGGGAAAAACCCAAATTTATTTTCCAAGTACCATTAATTCTTAAATGTAAATGTCCTCAAGGGAAAGTGAAAACATATGAAATTTAATGAGGTTGTTCTTAAGTAATCAAAGCATTGCTTGCTAGAGCTGCTTGATATTTAAAAAAAAAAACAACATCTATCTTTTCCTTATTAGCTTTTTCTCTCTCCTTTGCCAGAATGTTATGCTTTTTTTAGTTATGTAAAAAATTTTCCATGAGAAGGGTGATTCTTAAATCTAATTTATTTTAGTGTGGGTTACGCATACCACAGACCAATCCAGATCTTTATATCCATACTTGTGTAATTCAGTTTCCTTCCTGCTCTTTCTTTCTGTGCTCTCTTTGCCCACCTTTTGAGTTTTACTAACTTATTCTTCTATCAGTTTTTGGGCAGCAGAAAGATAAAAAGTCAAATCAGTTTCTTTTACCATTGTGTGTGTGTGTGTGTGTATATATATATATATATATATATATATGTATATGTATATGTATATTTAATTTAAATATTAATTGAGGACTGCCATGGGACAATTGTTATTAATTATATTCTATCAGCCCTTAATTATTTGTGTCAATGCCTTGCTTTTGTGAATGTTTGAGAGACTGTATAACTAGAACCCTTCAAGGTTTGACATTACTCTATAATACAAGGTATGGTTCTAAATGAGGATGATAAATGAATTTAGGAAAAACCACCTGGAATGTAGAAAGCTATTTGTGGAGTGTTATCATCCACCCTTGTTTCTTCTGACAAAAGCAGCTACCAGTAGTACCAATTTGCACTAAAAATTATTTTTACTTGAATTTGGACACATATTAATCAGCAACAGATTTGAAAATGTGCTGGCTCAAGACCAATCTCAAAATTTGCCCAATATTTTACTTGATCTAAACTCATACGAGGTCAATTTTAAAATACCCAGTCAAATACAAAATGTAAAATGTACATATGTAATATTTTCTTAATTTTACTATGTTCTTTAAGTGGGTCATCACATCTTCTTCTTCTTTCGGCATATCCTGCTTTCTCAGCTACTTTTTTTCACTCTTTCCAGCCTTGTTGTCTCAGGTATAACAACATCCAAAAGGTATTTCTGAAACATGTTGCCAAAGAAAGATCTTTGGATAGATTCTCTGTGCCTTACTCCCATCTCTGGACATGTTCATTTTCCATAGAGGGGAGTAATATCAATGTTTTGCTGTTATTGTAATTCTTATTGCTGCTGCTTTAGTTCTTATTCTTTTCTGTTCATTTATTGTCATTTTTCCACAGAAAGCAAACTTAGAATAAATCTGAGGAAGGCTTATTCTAAGGCTTTATTGTTGACAGAGAGGGTCTCAACCATAATATACTAGACATCTGGCATATAAATCATTATATCTGAGCTTAATTATAACTATACTTAAGGTGGTCTTCACTTTAATCTTTCCAAATGAGAGGTGTGCATATCATATCTTTATTAAATCTCTGGATTCTTAGCAGTCTAATGAATACCATCAAGTTTTCTTTAAATTAAATGTCTTTCTGTAAAGAATTTAAATATCTACAATTACTGTAAAAGGAATTTTAATCTGTCATCTCTGAGAGAGGATCCTTAACTAATTTTCCTACTATCCAAGCCATTATCAGTATTATTCTACAGCAAACAAAGTAAATTTTCTATCAGCTTAACCCAACTCTATTTGGGAAATGAAGGAACTAAAAACTACTCTATGTAGAAATTTCTTTGTTTCAAAAACTTAGGGGATTTGCATGTTTCTTCTCAGTGGCTCCATAACCTTGAGATACGTTGGAAACATTTCTGCCTACTATCCTAGGAATGGGTGTATGTAACCAGATAAAGTTTACAATTGGGAGGCTCTGAGGCAGCAGTGCTGAGCTGGCACCCTCTGTGGGAACATGGCCAGGTGAGACCCTGACCCTGAGAGGCCTGCCCCACCGACTCTGAGGCCACAAGGCAGCAACAGGCAGCCAAGGATCAGCAACACTCCCTGCCACTGCTGCAGACACCAGGGTGGAGCTAGTGGACCATGACAGCCCCTGCCACAATGACTAAACACCAAAGGAGAGATACAAGAAATACGAAAAAAAAAAAAAAAAAAAGTACACCACCAAGGGAATACAATAACTCCCAAGTACTAGATCTTATAGAACATAAAGTCCTTGAAATGACTGACAAGGAGTTCTGAGCAACAATTTTAAGGCAGTTAAATGGGATACAAAAAGACTCAGTTAGAAAACACAATGAAATGAGAAAAAGTACACATGACCTGAAAGAGGAAATGTATAAAGAAATTAATGCTCTGAAAAGAGTGTAGCAAAGCTTGTAGAGCTGAAGGATTCATTCAAGAAAATAAAAAACACAACAGAGAGCCTAAACAGAAGGCTACAACAAGCAGAAGAGAGAATTTCTGATCTTGAAGATGGCCTGTTCAAAATAACACAGGTGGACCAAAAAAAAAAAGAAAAAAGAATTTTAAAAATTGAAGAAAGTCTAAAAGAGATAACAGAAAACCTTAAGTGCTCATATATCTGAATCATGGGTATTTCAGAAGGAGAGGAAAAAGGAAATGTCATTGAAAACATATTCAGTGAAACAATAGCAGAAAATTTCCCAGGTATAGAGAGAGATACAGATCTTCAGATTCAGAAGGCTCAAAGATCCCCAAACATATTCAACCCAAAAAGGTCCTTTCCAAGACACATTATAGTCAAATTGGCAAAACTCAAAGACAAAGATCTATTAGACCTAAAGAAAGAGATGGACAGTAATACCATTATAGTGCGGGATCTGAATACCCCACTGTCAACACTGGACAGATCACCTAGACAAAAAAATCAACAGAGAAACACAAGATTGAAGCACGTTAGACCAATTGTACTTGGCAGGTATATACAGAACATTTCATCCAACAACCTGAGATCATTCATTCTTCTCATCAGCACACAGAACATTCTCTAGGATAGACCATATGTTAGGTCACAAATCAAGTCTCAACAAATTCAAAACAATTGGAATTATTCCATGTGTTTTTTCAGACCACAATTGATTAAAACTAGAAATCAATAGCAAATGAAACTCTGAAAACTATACGAATACATGGAAATTAAACTTTCTACTTAATGACATATGAGTCCAAGAAGAACTTAAACATGAAATCAAAAAATTTATTGAAACTAATGAAAATAAAGTCACCTCATACCAAAACCTGTGGGATACTGCAAAAGCAGTATAAGGGGGAAATTGATCACAATAAATGCTTACTTCAGAAGAATAGAAGGATGGGAGGTAAACAATTTAACATTTCACCTTTGAGAACTAGAAAAACAAAACAATCCAAACCCAAAATTAGTGAATGGAAAGAAATAATTAAGACCAGAGCAGAATTAAATGAAAGAGAAACCCAAAAAACGATACAAAAGAACAATGAAAGAAAAAGTTGGTGTTTTGAGAAGATAAATAAAATTGACAAGCCATTAGCAAGGCTAACTAAAAAAAGAAGAGAGAAGACACAAATAACAAAAATTTGGAGTGAAAAAGGTGACATTAAAACTGACAACTCAGAAATACAAGGAATCATTAGGGACTACTACAAACAAAAAATTTGAAAATCTGGAGGAAATGGGTACATTTCTGGACACACACAAACTACCAGGACTGAGCCAAGAAGACACAGAAAATCTGAACAGACAATAACAATCAAAGAGATTGAAGCTGTAATCAGCATTCTCTTAACAAAAAAAGCCCAGGATTGATGGCTTCACTGCAGAATTCTACCAAACCTTTAAAGAAGAATTAATACCAAGTCTTTACAAACCCTTCCAAAAAATTGAAACAGAGGCCATTCTCCCAAACTCATTCTAAGAGGCAAACATTATCCTGATACCAAAACCAGACAAAAATACAACAAAAAAAGAAAAACACAGGGGAATTTCTCTGATGAATATAGATGCAAAAATCCTCAATAAAATAATAGCTAACAAATACAGCAACACATCCAAAAAATTGTAAACCATGATCAAGTGGGATTCATCCCAGGGATGCAAGGTTGGTTCAACAAACACAATTCAATAAATGTGATACATCATATCAGCACAATCAAAGACCAAAACCATATGATCATCTTTATAGATGCTGAAAAAGCATTTGATAAAATTCAACATTCATTCATGATAAAGACTCTCCATAAATTGGGTATAGAAGGACAGTATCTCCACACAATTAAGGCCATATATGGCAAACTCACAGCCAATATCATCCTGAATGGGGAAAAGTTGAAAACCTTTCCCTTAAGAACAGGAAAAAGACAAGGATGCCCACTCTCACCACTCCTATTCAACATAGTGTTGGAAGTACTAGCCAGAGCAATCAGGGAAGAGAAGGAAATAAAGGGCATCCAGATTGGAGAAGATGAAGTCAGACTGTCCCTGTTTGCAGATGATATGACCCTGTATATAGAACTGCCTAAAGACTCTACAAAAAACTCTTAGAGTTGATAAATGATTTCAGCAAAGTTACAGGATACAAAATCAACATGCAAAAATCAGTAACATTTCTATACTCCAACAATGAACTAGCAGAAAAAGGAATCAAGAAAGCATGCCCATTTACAATAGTCATCAAAAAGTAAGATACCTAGGAATAAAGTTAACCAAGGATGTGAAAAATATTTACGATGAGAACCACAAACCACTGTTGAGAGAAATTAAAGAGGACACAAGAAGATGGAAAGATATCCCATGCTCTTGGATTGGAAGAACCAACACTGTGAAAATGTCCATACTACCCAAAATGATCTACAGATTCAACACAATTCCCCATCAAAATACCACTGACATTCTTCTCAGAAATGGAAAAAACAACACTAACATTCATATCAAACAACAAAAGATCACAAATAGCCAAAGCAATCCTGAGCAAAAAAAATAAATAAATACAGCAGGAGGCATAACACTATCTGACTTTACACTACACTACAAAGCTATAGTAACCAAAACAGCATGGTACTGGTATAAAAACAGACATACAGAACAATGGAACAGAATAGAGAATCCAGAAATCAACCCATACACATACAGCCATCTGATCTTTGACAAAGGCACCAAGACTGCACACTGGGGAAGAGACTGCCTCTTCAGTAAATGATGTTGGGAAAACTGGACATTCATATGGAGGAGAATGAAACTAGACCTGTATCTCTCACCATATACCAAAATCAATTCAAAATGTATTAAATAATTAAATACATGTCCTGAAATAATAAAACTCCTTAAAGAAAACATGGGAGAAACACTTCTGATGTAGGATTGGGCACAAATTTATGAATATGACCCCAAAACACGAGTGACCAAAGGAAAAATAAACAAATGGGATTATATCAAAGTAAGAAGCTTCTGCACAGCAAAAGAAACAATTAACAGAGTGAAAAGACAACCAACAGAGTGGGAGAAAATATTTGCAAAATGTACATCTGACAAAGGATTAATATCCAGAATATACAAGGAACTCAAACAACTTTACAGCAAAAAAACATATAATCCAATTAAAAAATGGGCAAAGGAGCTGAATAGGCATTTCTCAAAGGAAGATATACGAATAGCCAGCAGACACATGAAAAAATGCTCAACATCATTCAGCATTTGGGAAATGCAAATCCAAACCACTTTGAGATACCATCTCACTCTAGTTAGGATGGCTAAAATCCAAAAGACTGAGAATGATAAATGCTGTCAAGGTTGTGGAGAAAAAGGAACTCTCATACATTGTTGGTGGGACTGCAAAATGGTGCAGCCTTTATGGAAAATGGTATGGAGGTTCCTCAAACAATTACAGATAGACCTACCATATGACCCAGCTATTCCACTGCTGAGTGTATACCTAAAGGAATGGAAATCATCATGTCAAAGGGATACCTACACTCCCATGTTTATTGCAGCACTATTTACAATAGCCAAGAGTTGGAACCATCTCAAATGTTCATCATCAGATGAGTGAATAAGGAAACTGTGGTATATCTACATGATGGAATACTACTTGGCTATAAAAAAGAACGAAATACTACCATTTACAGCAGCATGGATGGACTTCAAGAAAATTATGAGTGAAATAAGCCAGGCACAGAAAGAGAAATACTACATGTTCTCAGTTATTTGTGGGAACTAAAAATAAATAAATTAATAAATAAATATACAAACAAATAATGGGTGGAAGCAGGGATGAAGACACAACTATCACAACAATTCCTTAAGCTTATTAAGAAAAGTGAACAGATATGATGTTGATGGTGGGGATGGGGGCTAGGGAAGTGGGAAAGAGGAATTGGTAAAAGGACATGAAAATCAACTACATTGCATTCTGATAAATTAAAATAATAATAATAAAATACTGGGGAAAATTTCATTGCTAAATGGTGCTGGGGATGCACAAATTTAACATTTAAAAAGATATTTATTCCTTTTAATAGACAGTTTGTGATTTTACTGAGCTTGTTTTAAATCAAAACCCAAAGATGAGTTCATCTCTCTGGAATTCCATCTGCTACAACACACCCTACCTTAGGGTTATTTTGACATGAGGTGACAGTGGTGAACTCACAAAATTATGAAGCAAAGGTCAATGTGGTGAGCATGTATTTATGACAAAATCTGGAAATAATGCAAGAGTAACTAACTTATGTGACCATTAAACAGTTCCATATCCTAGAAGTATCTCAGAGGGTATTATTTGAAAATCTCATAGTCCAGATGGCTATTGATAAAACACAACCTAAAATATAGAACTCAGTATAAAAATTTGAGTTTCTTGTCATCAGCAATTAGTTATTTAGACAACCTTTTATGTTTAGATTATGTGGACTGTAAAAAATTCTAGAAATGGCAAAAGGCAATTTCATAAGCAACCTTAGAAAACAGGACAGCATATTTGAGAATAAGAATGTGACATCCAACCTGAGGTAGTATAAACGAAAAACAAGACAGATTTCTGTGTTTCAGTCTCACTTCTATGTCAGATTTTATCATCTAAAATTCTTTTAGCCAAATGAAACTAAGTCATAGTGGTTTCTAAATACGTGGTTAGTCTTTGAATAGAATTCTTTGCATAGAAGGATCCAAATAATATATGTAGTATATGCAAATATTTCTGTTGTAATATATGCAAATATTTCTATTTCTTATTTGTCTCTACCTAATCTCTTGCACTGACATGGATTTCTGTATTGATAGATTATATTTGCATGGTTTGGTACATATACAAATATCGCTACATTTCTTCTAAGGAGAAATATTAATGAGTAAAAAGATTGCTTTATTTTCTTGCTGAGGCAGTTAAATGGATATCAGTAAAATAATCACATAACTATATTAATTATAAAAGCACTCATAATCTGAGGCCAGGAAACAGCTTAGTTGGGTTAGAACCTACAAAATCCATAGAAAATGTTCTGATTTTGTTTTGTGATAAATTAATAAAATCTCCCAAACTGTTACTGCATTACTTGATTCATGGAATACAAATCTATGATGAGAAAAAAAGTAAAATCTCTCTACTAAATTCTAATTATATCAACTAAATTAGCTATTTCTTCTAAGTTAAAGTTTCTAGTGACTAAAAAGGGACCATCACTTTACAGTCATTCAACACCTACTATGATTCAGATATGGCAGCCCCTGAATATACAAAACTGAATAAGACTGGATCTTTGCTCTCAAGAAGCTCTCAGTCTTTGGGGATATGAGGATTCTTTTCTCAGAACATTTATCCCTTAATAACGATATCAAAAATAACAACAGCATCAATAACAGCAACAGACGCAGCAACAATACTTTATTTTCCAGTTCACCCCTCATTTCTATGATAAAGATATTTTTGTAACGTGTGTGTCCAGGTGTGTACACAGGTGTGCGTGCGTGCGTGCATGTGTGTGTATGTAATCCAAGGAGCTGGACTCAAATTGAAATCCTCAAGATCTGGCTTCTGGTACTCGCTCTGGAACAAAACACAGCAGATGCTGGGAGATCCTGAGGAAGTTCCTTGAGCTCCATGTTTCTTTTTCTTTTTTTTTTTTTTTTTTTACTTAATGAGGATTTCTTAACAGTAATTCTCAATACTCTCACCCTCGAAGTCTCCTTGCCCACTCCACTCTGCTGAAGTCTTAAGATCAGTCTCTCACAGATTTTTATTGCAAACATTCAAAGAGAGAGGAGACCTTTGTGAACTACGTTGGAAAACTATACCCAAAACAGAGCATGAGTTTCATCCCTTTGCTTCAGTATAAATTAAAACAGATGGTATTTTTTTCCACACCCCCAACATTGCAAAGAGAAAATAAAATTACTTGGCAATTCCAGTCAGGTCTTTCTTTCAAGATACTCCTTGAAAGTCCCAGAGTAATTGTAAATGAAATTCATAAAGAGGGAAAAACACAGTTATTAGGCGGGTGTACATCAGCATGTGGGCAGGATTTAGCTGAGCCCCTTTTTCCTATTGAAGAAGTGATCAGACGACTTGACAGCTGGAGTTTACATGATTGTTGTACAATAAAACAGGACTACAGCTACCTTTTGCTGTGTTCCAAATGCCAAATGCAATTTTGAGTACTTTTTCTCCTTTATAAAAATACATCCTGGTCATAAAAGGAGAAGATAGACACACCTTAGAAGTGGCTATGTTCCTACAGAATCCAATGTGCATTAAAAACTAAAGAGAAATTAAACCTGTGACATATAATTAAAAAAGAAAGGAAAAACCTATTGAAGTTTAATGGCTGCGTTGTAAGAGAAGCCACACACAACATAGTTGGCCTTCTGAGGTCCGAGGTAAATGGATTGTGGGGTGTGTAGCTGGAGCTCAGCTGTGAACACTATGATGCTTTGAGAAGAAAGGATTGAATGCAACATCTCTTTGTTGAAACGCTCTCAGAAAACCCGACGAATCTGACCATTTCAGATGCCAAAGACAGCATTATTAGAAAGTACCGAAAACAAAAGAGGTGTAATATCCAAATTATATAACAATTAAATTACAGCCCAGGTTTGATTCCATTTTAATATTTTGTGTTAAGTTCTTCTTTTCTGAATGAATGAAAAGAGAAACTTAAATACATTTCTCCCATTTCATAAGGCTGTGATGACATGATTTGAAACTTTAACATTTGAAAATTGTGGATAAATATTTTTAGTTAAAAACTAATTAAAACTTAAAATTAAGTCTATGTTTTTCCTGGGCTAATTGCTCCCATGTATAGTGGAACCCCATTATAGGTAAGACATATCTAACTTAAGTAAAAAGTAACCTAGTTTTTTTCATTCTCTTTGATAAAATGAATACTTTCCACATTCATTCATTTATTATTTCAATGTTTTTCATAGTGCCAGCTATATACCAAACAATGTTTTTGTTGTTAGGGATAGTAAAACAAAACCAAAAAAAAAAATATATATATATATATATATATATATATATATAAACACATTTCTTACATTCTAGAGGGGGATATGGGGAGTTCTTTTTAAAAAACGAGAGTGGGAAAGATCATAAAAAATAATGTTAAGGGTGAAAATAAAGCAGGGAGGAAGATATGAAATGCTGAGTGGGAATTAAAATTTTAGATTTGGTGGCTAGTCACTGAGAATATGACTTTTGTTAAAGATCTGAGGCACTGGAGCTAGCTAGCTAGCCACATGGATATTTGTGGAAAGGGCATTTCAGGCAGTGAGACAGCATGTACCAAAGGTCTAAGGTAGGAGTATGCCAGGAGTGTTGAGAAACAACTAGAACACCTGTGTGATGAAGGGTTGACAGAGTCAACTGGAGGACAATAAAAAACATGGTCAGAAACATAACATAAGCTAGACTTTAGAAAACTTTGTGGTGCGTGGTAAAATCTAAGTCTCTTACTTTGGATGAGATTGGAAGTTTACTTTATTTGTCAAGCGTTGCAGACTTTTTTCTGTAAAGGGCCAGACATTTAGGCTTTGCAGGACAGGCAGTTTCTGTCACAAATACTAAACTCTTCGATTGCATTTTAAAACAGCCATAGACAATACAAAAATGAATGAATATGGCTGTGTTCCAATAAAACTTGATTTACAAAAATAACTGGTGGAGGGGTGATGTCAACAAGATGGTGGATTCGGAAGCTACAGACCCTCTTTCCTTCATAGAAACACTGAGTTAATAAATATGAACCAGAATATCTCTGTGAGAACTTTTGAGACCAGTTGAAGAGTTAGAGCACCCAGGCCATTGTAAAACTGAGAAGGGATTCCAGCAAAAGAGAGAAGGGAAATCTGTGGTGATTGGCTTGCTTGGAGAACAGGGCAGAATAACTTGAAGGAAACCTCCTCGTACCAAGGGAAGGAAACAAAAGAGTGGATCATGTGTGCAACATTATGGCTTGCATGCGGCAAGCCGGAGGAACTGCTTTGAATCTTGCCTGACTTGGAGTAATGATGGGGCCAGTATCAGAGTTTGGTAGCTGCTGAAAACAGAGGTGAACACATAGCATGTTTGGTCTGCAGTTCTTCAGGCAGAATCCAGGGGCCACAAGAAATCAGTGTTTGAGAGATCTTAAAACCTGCAGCAGGGCTGATGATGAAGATTTTCCCCTGCATGAAGCCAGTATGCAAAGACTGGGAGATTTTGTCTGCTTTTTCAAACACCGAACTCCCAACAAAAGATTACAGGCATACAAAGAAACAGGGAAATTTGGCCCAATCAAAGGAACAAAAACAAAATAAAACTCCAGAAAATGACTCTGAAGAAACACAGATCTATGAGCTGCCTAACAGAAACTTCAGAATAGCTGTTTTAAAGATGTTTTAAAGAGAACACATGTAGACAACTAAATGAAACAGAAAAAATGATGCATGGACAAAATGATAATATGAACAAGAGACAGAAATTATTTAAAAAAAGGACTGAACAAAAATTCTGGACCTGCAAAATTCAATAAATGACCAGAAAATTTTATTACAGGGGTTCAATAGTGGATGAAGGCAGAAGAATTAGCAAACCTAAAGACAGATTATATAAAATCATCAAGTCAGAGAAGCAAAAAGAATGAAAAAAAAAAGTAGACAGCCAGAAAACTATATGGGATACTATACATCTATGGGAATTTCAGAAGAAGAAAACAAAGAGAAAGGAACTCAGAGCTAATTTGAGAAAATAATGGCCCCCAAATTACTAAATCTGAGGGAGAAAATGAACATAGAGATTTAAGACACTCAAAGAACTCCAATTAGTATAAACTGAAGAGAACCACTTTAAGAGACATTATAATCAAACTGCCTGAAGTCAAAGATAAAGAGACAATCTTGAAAGCACTGAGAGACAATCAATTTATCATATATGAATGAGCTTTCATAAGATTACCAGTGGATTTCTCAGCAGAAAATTCGCAGGCCAGAGAAAGTGGAATAATACATTCAAAAATGATTACATGGTGCAGTGATAAATACAGTAATTATCCTGATTTGAGGATCACATACTGCACACAGATACTGATATTCAGTGCTACACCCCATGTAGATGTACAATCAATTATGTTTCAATTAAAAATAAATTTTTTAAAAAGTGTGGGCAAAAATGTCAATTGAGAATACTGTATTCAGTGAATCTGTCCTTCATCCAAATGGCCAACAGACATATGAAAAAATGCTCAACATCACTCAACATCCGGGAAATGCAAATCAAAACCACATTGAGATACCATCTAACCCCAGTTAGGATGGCTAAAATCCAAAAGACTATGAACGATAAATGCTGGCGAGGCTGCGGAGAAAAAGGAACTCTCATACATTGTTGGTGGGACTGCAAAATGGTGCAGCCTCTATGGAAAATGGTATGGAGGTTCCTTAAACAATTGCAAATAGATCTACCATACGACCCAGCCATCCCACTGTTGGGAATATACCCAGAGGAATGGAAATCATCAAGTCGAAGGTATACCTGTTCCCCAATGTTCATCGCAGCACTCTTTACAATAGCCAAGAGTCGGAACCAGCCCAAATGCCCATCATCAGATGAGTGGATACGGAAAATGTGGTACATCTACACAATGGAATACTACTCAGCTATAAAAACGAATGAAATACTGCCATTTGCAACAACATGGATGGACCTTGAGGGAATTATATTAAGTGAAACAAGTCAGGCACAGAAAGAGAAATACCACATGTTCTCACTTATTGGAGGGAGCTAAAAATTAATATATAAATTCACACACACACATACACACACACACACACAAACTGGGGGGGGGGAAGAAGATATAACAACCACAATTATTTGAAGTTGATACAACAAGCAAACAGAAAGGACATTGTTGGGGGGGAGGGGGGGAGGGAGAAGGGAGGGAGGTTTTGGTGATGGGGAGCAATAATCAGCTACAATGTATATCGACAAAATAAAATTAAAAAAAAAAAAAATGAGGTTAACTCTCCCAGATAAACAAAAGCTGAGGGAATTTGTTATTACTCGGCCTGGTCTACAAAAAAATGCTAAGGGAAAACCCTGTAGTTGAAATGAAAAAATGGTAGAGAGCAGCACAGAGCCATTTGGAAATGTAAGGTTCTCCAATAAAGCACATCTCAGCTTGAACTAGCCACACTTCAACTATTCAATTGCCACAAGTGACTAGTGACTACTGTACTGGACAGCACATCTCTAGAGGATAGAAAGTCTCATTTTTTCTCTCAGTCTTTCAATTGTCTAGCATTAAAATGCGCATTTGTGCTTGCAAACTGCATTGTACTGAGAATTATGAGGACTCACAATAAGTCGAGAGTAAACCAGTGTCTCTGAGCCTAAAAAAAGTGATGGAGAGGCTTTGATCCATGGGCAGTAGTTTGCCAACCTCTTCTATCAGTTACATTTGTGATTCCATTGGACAGATGAAATAACTGTGTCCCAGAATGTATAAGAAACATTTCTCAAACCATCGAACTCATTAGATAATGCTGCCGGGACTCAAATTCAGATCAGTATAATTTCAAATTCTTTTAGCTATATCACATAACCTTGATGAAGACCTTTTTGTTTATGTAGACCAATGGTTCTTGAAATGTACTGAGTGAAACTATTTTCCACGAGGCCAAAACCACCTTCATAATAATATAAACATTTTATTATTTTTCACTATGTTGATATTTGCAGTCATAATGCACACAATGCAGGGAAAGGGAGGTAAGACCATGCTGGCACCTAGCATGAATCAGAGCAGTGAAACCAGACCATACCAGTACTCACTCCGTTTCACCAGAACATACTCACAGGTGGTAAAAATCCAGTTTCATTTAAGAATGTCCTTGATGAAGCTGTAAAAACTATAGATTTTATTAAATTTCAACTTCTGAGTGTACCTCTTTGTAGTATTCTGTGTGACCAAATAGAAATTACACATAAAGCAGGTATGCTACACACTGGAGAGTGATGGTTTTCTCCAGAAAAAGCATTTGGGTGACTGAGTTGTTGGCTGAACTAGCCATTTTTGTTTTTTCATGTAACACCGTTTTACTTTAAAGAATGACTGATAAAGAAACTATGGTTATTCTGATTTGGGTATTTGGAGGACAACTTTTGTTTAAAAAGAAAAAAGGCAAGCCTGTTACTTTAAGGAAAACAACTGACAATATTTGCGGCCAGTGACATTTTTAGAGCTTCCAAGTGAAAATTAGAATTTTGGAAATATGTATCTGCCACTGTGAACTTGACAGCTTCCCAATACTTAACGACTAGCCTGATGAGATCAGTGGCAATATTAACAACCATAATTTTAAAAATGTTAAATAGTGAAATATGTCAACACTCAGAAGATCTGTATAACGTAGCAAACCAGTATTTTCCAAATTACCAATGCATGATGTTACACAATAATTTGTGTTAAAAGATTCTTTCAAAGTGTAGGACAGACCATAGGATTTTAATGTAAGACAGAAAAGCTAATTGAAAGGGTTTAAGACCACACTTTGCAATTAACATTTAAAATACTATCATTTGTCATGTTTTGGTACAGTTTCAAAGAATTTCCTTAAAGATTTTTTAATAGGCTATTAAAATGCCCCTCCTTTAAAAACTACATATGTGTGTAAAGCTAGATTTTCTTCATGTGTTTTAAATGAAAGAATATAGGACAACAGATTGAATGCAGAAGCAGATATGAGAACTTAGGTATATTCTGTTAATCCAGACATTAAGAGATTTGAAACGATATAAAAAAATGTCACACTTCTCACTACTATTTTGTTTTGAAAAATATAGTTATTTTTAATAAAATATGTTATTTATGTTAACATGTGATACATTTATTAGCCTTATTCTTAAACGAATTAATATAAATTTTTAAATTTCTCAGTTTTAGTTTCTAATATTGTAAATATTGCTTGATATAACACACATAAACTCAAGCTTATTGTGGCCCTTAACAACCCTTAAGAGGACCTGAGACCAAATAATCTTCAAGGGGACCTGAGACCAAAATGTTTGAGAATACTTGTGTAGTTAGAGTGTGTGTGTGTGTGTGTGTGTGTGTGTGTGTGTGGTGTGTACAGTAAACTCTCAACTAACTGAAGAAAATAGTAAGGATTGTCAATTAACGGGTCTGTGTTTTCTTTGATCAAATTTAGGAAGAAAACATGAATAATGAATCAAATAAGCTAATGTTAAATGTTTATATACACTTAGTGTGAAATGCTACTTGTATGATTGTATGGAGCTCAACTCTGATTCAAAGTAGGATAGTAAAACTTGTCCTTCCTACTTACAGGAGTTGTTATAAGAATAAATAACAATATAGAAAAAATGAAGTATTAGATATAAAATCTTTAGTTGCATATGAAATATCATGCAAATTTATGTAGATGTTATGTATCCTGAGGCATTTCACAAATGTTAAACATCAGAAAGATTTAATTATTTAACTCTATGTATATTTATCCAGCACTGACCAGTACTGGACAAATTAACTGGTCTGTGCAAATGTTATATACACTAAGTGTATATAAACATTTAACATTAGCTTATTTGATTCATTATTTATGTTTTCTTCCTAAATTCGATCAAAGAAAACACAGAACAGTTAATTGACAAATACTGGTAAGTGCCGGTATTTACCAGTACTATGCTAAACTCCATATATTCAAAGATAATTAAGACATTGCATCATATAATCATTATGTTGTTAGTGTTTATGAAAGATTTTCAACCATGGTTGAAACAAAAAACGTTTTATTTTTAGCCCATAGTTAATTATGCTATTTATTTTCTAAGTCTTTAGGTAAACACTTTCCTGTATCATAAATTGATGTGTCATTGTTAAATTAGTTTATTTGAACATATTCTTATAATTTCAAACCATCTAAAGTAGTATATTTAGTGTCATAAAACAAATTATATACATTAGCCCCTTTGAAGTTTAGTATTCTTTTGACATTTGTCTTTTGGAGCAAAATGAATAGCTTCTAAGCAGGAAACTAATTGAAATTACCTGTAGTAAAGTGACCAACTCCAAGAAAGCTATATAATATCTTTTTACTCAATCACTGGACCTAGACAGAAAGAACACTTTTTCCTATGGATTCATCCATGATGGCTCATGTACTGCAAATCCAGTGGCCCTGCATTCTCCCATTGTCCTACCTCAGAAAGAGCTTGTTTTGAATTGTGGGGAAGAGAAGGTACCAACATCTCATATTTAGCCCAAAGGAGCATATTTGCTTTTGCAGACTCCTGTCCTGTGTCTTCTCCCTGCCTCCCTATGTCCACCTCACTCCACGCCCCATGTAAACCTAAAAGATAGGTTTCGGGTTATCCTTTATTCTGTTTTCAGAAGGACATAGAGTGGCAAAAATTTTCACTTATTTGCACACACAAAGCTGGGCTCTGGTAGATGCAAATGTTATAAAGGAAAACCCCTGAGAGTTACATGAGAATTAATAAATAGCTCTAATTTGGGGAAGATGGTTTCAACATCTGAAATTTCAGGGGTTTTCAGAATATTCAGAAACACATTTGAATATTTGAATGATCATCTATCAGTTCAATCCATGGTCCCACAAAGCAATCAAATGAGTCTGAAAATTACAACTCCATTTACTATAAAAAAAAAAAAAACAAACTGTCTGTGTCATAAGGTATTCAGAACATGTTTCTTGTAAACGGTCTTTAATTTTATTAGTACCTTCCAAACCACTGAAATATGATCTGCAATTATTTGTTGATTTATTTTAATTACAGGGCTTGATTGAAAATGAGTACTTTATAGACAGAAAAGTACTGTTACTAAGGAATGGCACAAAAAATCAATAAATGCTTATTATAACTTAGAAAAGAAAAATCATAGGGTTGCCTGATGAGTGTTTTATTCTTGACTAGTTTCTTTTCTTTCTGTGCCTAGAGCTCATTAAGCAGACGAATTTTCCCCATGATTACAACACCCACAAAAGGGCCAAAGCAGAGAGAAAATCCACCTCTGCTCAGTTTCAAATTAATCTGAAACCCTTTAGGCCTCAGTAGGTGCCCCGGGCGCATCCCTCACCCATGTTATTTTTAGTTTAGCGCTATTCTTCTATTACTGGCAGCAAGATTGAAAACTGTCATGACTCTGAGCAAACCTGGTTATTTCAGAATACAGGCTTTCACAGCATTTCCCTCTAATGGGCCAGATTAGAAAAGAAAGGTTGTTTATACGTTTAAAAGGCCAAGGTCTCCTGAACCATCAAAGCAGTGGCTTGTGGTTTTAGAGCAATGCAACGTCCCGCTGTGTGTAATGGGTGAGCGCCTGTAGACGGCGCTTGAGCTGGGCTGCCACTGGGCACCGATGCTAATTGGCGTTCTGTGAGGGACACTCGAGCAGCCTATGAGCCTTAGCATTTCGTTTCATTTGGAGTGAAATATACTCTAAGTAACAAAGGACACACGCACCTGCCTATGAGCCTTAGCATTTCGTTTCATTTGGAGTGAAATATACTCTAAGTAACAAAGGACACACGCACCTTCTTTCTAGACATTTTTCTCTTCAGAGGATGGACTCACAGATTAAATGCCACCTTATTGCCTCCCACTTCTATACTGGCTACCTTTTATAATATTTAAGGAAGAAAATAAAATAGTTCTTTGCAATTAGATTTTACTTTTTGGAAGGATTTCTAGGAGAGCAGATATATTGAATATGTTTCATTAATAAACCTTTTGCTTGCAGAAACTAAACAGGAGAATGCATATAGGCATAAATATCTCCAAAGACATTTCTGAGGGCAGCTTGGTACTCAGGTATAGTGGTCTACCCCAGCCACACACCCTCTGCTCGCCTCTGCTGCGTTTTGTGCACTACTGTGTAAGGCTGGTTACATGTGTGTTTGGTTATTGTTTCATAATTCATATGTTCTGCTTATTTCCTTAAAATAATATCTGTCAATTATGATCTCAAGAATGTTAGGTAAAATAAGAGTATACTTCTCAATGCACAGTATATACACAGTGTCCTATGATATCCATGAGAGACACATGCCTGAAGAAACAAGGTAACATCACAGAAAAAAAAAAGGCATCATCATTAATGTGAATCTTAATCAACAAGCGACTCTATATGAGGCAAAAATAGAACTGGAAAAGCTATAGTTGAAAACTAAAGCTGGGCTATAAATATAGCTCACTGATGAGCTAATTCACTGTTAATGAGATTGTAATAATATTAAAACTATTATTTGTAATCATTTATTTCACATTTAGTACTACTAGTCAGTTTTTTTCTAAGCATTGTGACTTTGGGTAAGCCATTTACTATTTCTGGGCCTCAGTGACCCTGTATGTGAAAGGTTGAATGATTTCTAAGGCCACTCCCCATTAAAATTCTTGTGATGGTTCTATGATTAACGTAGTGTCACATAAACATATTCTTATGTTGGAGGCTGTTATTAAAGTCAAGGTTTAATAATAATCTTTGGGACATTGCAACAAAAGAAGGTAAGAGTCAGTTTCTGTTCTTAACAGCTAAGATAAATCGAGGTAATTCCTTTGCTCGTATACACATTTAGCAAATTTAAAAAGCTGTTGTTCTTATCTTTGATTTCATATATTTTGAGAATTAAGATGCTCACCTCAAATCAGAATGACCCTAGATTCATATATATTTAAAATTAATCGTAAATAGTTTTTAGGAAAAGAAAGAAGCACGCATAACATAAAATTTAGGTATTCTTACGGGGAGAATTAAATCTGTAAGAATTACAACAATAGTTATTTAAGAAGAACAATTTTTTTCATCATGTTTTATCCAGGCTTTCCATTAAGGAATTTTAAAATTTGACTAATTTAACTTCCTTCACATGTTTTTTGGATATTTGAAGGTTTTAAGTGTTTTTAGGATTAGGAGTCTTCAGCACTGATTCAGCAATCACACTGCCTTTGTCCAGTGTGATTTACATTTTCAGCAAGTTTCTTTCCATGTTTTCTACCTTCTACCAATGAACAAATGATTTTAAGACAATATAGATTTCTTTATGGAAAAATTTTGGGCATACGTTACTATGCTTTAAATAAAAAATGGGGTTATATAAATATAACGTGTGTACCTTTGTGTGTGTGTGAATGCATGTGTGTTTGTGTTGGTTGAAGCTGGGTAATAAATAAACAGAAGTTCAAAGAGGTTAAATAACTTCACTAATGGCACAAGATACTAAGTGTTGGAATGTGGATTCAAACTTCAGGTTGGATACTGACCTATAAATTATTTAATATTCTCTTGCACCCAATTTTGATGCAGATATCAAAGAAAAGCAAATATTTAGTTATCATAGCATATTTATTATCTTATATCTTCATGGATCTGTGCACAGGTATATCTATATGTAAGCCCATTAAATATATGTGTAGGGGGAGCATTCATGAATTTATGTAACTCGCCAGAAGAGAGGTGTGTGCTTAGAAAAAAAATGGTTGGTTGTGCAATATGCATGCACACAAGTAACCCCATCATCTTTAATGTTTGCATGTGATCACCCCAGCTCCTTAGGATGCTTGCCCAGACAATACAGGATGCCTCGCCATTACCACATGTGCTCCAATGTCACCTAAATTTCCTTCTCTAACTCCCTATGTAATCTTATCTCTCTTATTCCTTTCATTTAAGAAAACAACAGTTGTCTGCATTACTATTTTTTATTTCCTTGCATTTGCAATGACAACAACCACTACAGTCTAGCTTCAGTCCCTACTTTTCCATTGAAAGTGCTCTCAGTAAGACCAATAAGAATGTCTAATGGTCTAACTCCACCTCTTTTAGCATTTGACGCTCTTGACTGTTCTCCATGTGCTCTAACGACGACGTTGGTGACACAACACTCTACTCGTTCAGCATGGACTTTCTGGGCCCTTTTTCTTATTCTCGTTGATGTATTGACATCTCAGTGGCTTCAGAGAGCAAAGGTCTGTTTCTGTTGTGTTGCATATTTATTGTGTTGTCTCATTCTTGTCTGGTGGCCTTGCAATCAGGGCAGCCTCTCTGAAGTATGCTGGTTGCAATCGCAGAGGGAAAACCGAGCCTTGCAAAGAACAAACCAGCCTCCAAAGCTTCTGCCACCTCATTTCACTGGCTGAAGCTAGTCTTGTAACTGAGCCTGACTTCCACAGGGCAGGGAAATGTAATCGTCTTCCAGGGAGTGGAGGGAAAGCTGATAGTGGTGATGAGTACTACCACTGCCACACTCTCCTTGTGTTCACTGGGTAACTGTTGCTTACTGCCTTGGTCCATCTCTTTTATCTACAGCCAGGATCTGAAATCCTCCTGGAAGCTCATGATTCCAAAATCACTACCAACAATGTTCATCTCTCTTCTGCATTCAATCTCTTCTGCATTCAATCACTTTGTCCGTGTGCACCTCCACCTGAGTTTTAGCTATCCAGGTGATGTCTGTCTGTCAGGGCTGTGTGGAAGGCAGAATGAGGGAGATTAATGAGGCTGGGGTGCAGGTGGACAGAAGGGGAATGTGAGGGTTGCCATTCATTAGTAAAGAGTAAACCAGCCAAATATTCAAATTTTATTATAATACTTTTGTTTATCTTTAAAGTTCTATTAGTGAGGCCTGTTTCATAGGGTGATTCTGAGGATTAAGTGAGTTTGTATATATACAACGCCAGAATAATGTCTAGTTTATAGTGTTTGTTATTACTGTTATAAAGGCAGTCCCAGCCTCTAAACCGTAACAATCATGATTCTATAAATTCTTGAACATGCATTTGAAGAGAAATACATAGCAAGTTAGCCTTATTTTACAGGTGAATTTTTTTATTCCAAGGAAAAGATAGTAATTGACTAAATGAAATCATTAATCATTTTTTACCTTGGAGTTTCAGCATTGAAAGGGAGCACAGACATTACCTAGCCTTGCCTTTACTTCTACATATAAGAAAAACAAGGTCAAAAAATGTGCAGAGATTTGCAGAGTCCACAGCCAGCTGGTGGGTGGGCCAGTTCTAGCACTCAATTTTTCCAGTGCTCCACTCATATACATTTCTGGGATACCATATTGCCATTTTACATATGGGCCATAAAAATTCACAGGCAGAGATGCAAACCACTGTCATCCAATTATAGCATTGGTTTTCTTCTGATTGTATTCCGTTGCTAAAATCAGACATGTCTCATTATAAGTGCAACCCCATAGAGGAGTCATGTGCTGTAGAGTTTGCAGTATATTGAGAGAGGTCAAGATCTTGTGGCAGGATTTGGTCTATTGGTTGGATTTGGAAAGTTTCACATAGCTTTCTGGTACCCCACAAATTAAAGTAGAGTTGCTATAATTCAGTTCCTAAGTATGCCATGTAACATCAAATTATATTACATTACTATTGCTGTAGCTATTCTTAAAAATATTGCTATTTTTAAAACCAATATCGATATATGGAAAAGCTCAGAAATAGTCATATACAGCCAAAGTTTCTGTTTGTCATAAACAGAGAAGAATGTCTTGAATGTAATAAGTTGTTTGGGCAAATCTGTTTTTGTCTGCTGTGACCGACCGTCCATTATATCTGTGTCTATTATGAACAGCATATAATTTAAGAGCAGTGGTTTGTGAAGAATGAGGCGAATGCCAAGGTTGGGAGGGAAGCCCACGTTGTTCTGTTAACCAAATATATCTTAAAATACTTTTAGTTTTTCAAGAACCTTCTAATCTCTGCATACTTGGCTTTGCAATGTTACAAAGTTAAAATAATTTATTCAACTTAAAATATACACTTCATAGGGAAACAAGGAATACTTAATTTAGGAATCCTGTGTTGAGAAGATTTCAGAGGAATGTACTGGGACCTAGGACCAAGAATTCAGATTTAATAAGTTATTTAATTGAAGACTAAAATAGAAACTATGAGAATATGGAAGGAAAACGTATTGAGATATTAACATTTACTTTCTTTTCATTTCCATAGAATTAGGAACAAAGGCCATTTGTGCTTTTTTTTCTGTATTTTGACTTCTCCATTTCAAGGAAATGTTCAGGCTCTTTTATTTTTTTTGCCTCTTAGACATTTGTAGACATAAAAAGTATTTGCAGGAGACAATCTCTCATCTTCCTGTGAAAGCATAGAAAGGTTATGTAAAGTGTGTGGGAGTGGAAGAGAGAGTGCTTTTGAGGGATTGGATGAGAACAGGGGAGAGAAAAGACATTTCCCAAGACTAGAACAAGGGCGAGTGTCTGCAGGTTCTCGAATATTGGAGACCTGTGTTTCCATGCCACACTGAATGCATGTGCTGGTCCTCAAGGGGGTGGCTGCATAAGGCATGGAGGGAGGGTGCTTGCAAGGCAACTGGACTCTCAGCTTCAGCAAAAATTCCAGTGGCCAATGTTATACAGCATCAGCAGAAGTGCTGGGCCTTGCAGACTTGGACAAGGGACACAGCAGAACTGATCACTATGTCCAGCGACCAATGGATCCTTCTCATATGTTCTGCTCTGTTTGCACAACTGGATTTCCAAAACACAACAACATTATGAAGGTAGAGAGGGAACTCCAAAAGTGAAATTGAAATTCCCATCCATCTAAGTTTGGCTTGGAATTAAATTTCCAGAGTGAAACCTAGTTTAAACAGCATCTATACAAGAAGGACAGATGTGTGCAAAATGGATGACTCCCCCAAAATATATACATAACACTAATATGTTTTACTCTATGTCGATTATCTCAATATTATGTTGAGTTTGGGGGACGAATTAGTAATTAATTCCCTAGAAAACTAAGCAAAAAGCATACAATATGTTAAAATTAATTCAGGATTTGAAAATGTTGATATTTCTAGTTTTATTTCTGTTAATATTTTGTCGGATGTATTAAAGTATAAATTAAAGATAATGAAATTCAATATTTTAAGTGTATAGTTCAATGAGTTCTGATGGAAAGGTATAGCTATCCTACCACTGCCACAATCAAGACTTATGACATTTCCATAACCCTCCCTAAATTCCTTTCTGTCCTTTTGTAGTCAATCCATCTGCTGAACCCTAGCCCTGGGTAACCACCAATTGACTCTCCATCACTGCCATCTGTTCTTTTCTAGAATTTCATACAAAAGGAAGCAGACAGTGTGTAGTTGTCGACATGGCTTTTATCACTTAGCATAGTACTTTCTGTAAAGAACTGTGAAGAGTTTGACAATTTACCCTTCTTGCGTGATATCAAATGAGCCTGCCACAATTTCATAGATTTGGCAGAAGGTTAAATAGACTGCTATTTATTTAATAGAAGGCTACTAGACTGCTGGGTCAGAATAGAAGGATTTTATTACTCATGACACAACCGGGAGCATGAGCTTCATCATGATCTATTTGTACTCCAAGTCCCCAAGTGTCCCAGATGAATGTGGCACACGCACTGGGTCTGTGTCACAGCTGAGGAACCCTAAGCTTGTGATTCCACCAGTTTTATCAGGGGCTGCTAGTGACCCTGCCTAGCTTTAAGCCTGGAGGAAGACATTATCTTCATTATTGCAGTCAAGAGACAAAGAATGCCACAATACAGGCACTACTCTGTCCTCCTGGGCTTTTTGTTGCTGTTGTTTTCATACAAATGTCCTTGAAAAGATAAACTAAAACAAAAGCTGTGACAAGAAGTATAGAAATCCCACGGAAGATTGTCATCAAACAAGTTAATTCCTCTTTATTATTGCATACTACTACATTGCATGGATACACTGCCACAATACGAATGTATTTATCCATTTACCAGTTGATGGACATTTTAGTTGTTTACAAGTTTTGGCTAATAAAGTTACTTTAAACATCCATGAATAATTCTTTGTGTGGACATATGTTTAACATCACATATGATGTGATGTAGGTGTGGTATTGCCGGGTCAAATTGTAAATATAGGTTTAATTTTTTAAGAAAATGCCTAAATATTGGGCTGGCCCCGTGGCTCACTTGAGAGAGTGCGGCGCTGGTAGCACCGAGGCCGCGGGTTCAGATCCTATATAGGGATGGCCGGGGCGCTCACTGGCTGAGCGTGGTGCGGACCACACCATGCCAACGGTTGCAATCCCCTTACTGGTCAGAGGAAAAAGAAAAAAGAAAATGCCTAAATGTTTTGCAAAGTGGCTACCATTTCGCATTTAGGAGCATTCCAGTTGCTCCACATCTATGCCAATACTCAAAGCCACACTAGCACATATGATTGTGGTTTTAATTTGCTTTTCCTTAAGAAACAATGATGTTGAACTTTTTACATTCTTATTTGCCATTTTATACAATCTTTGGTTAAGTTTCTGTTCAAATCTTTTTTAAAGAAAAAATCTAGTTAATTATCTTCTTAACATTGAATAGTAAGCATTGACAAAAACTCTCTCCTTGACCAAATTTTAGACAGTCTTATCTGAATCCTCTTCCGTTTAGGTCTTGTCCTTAGGTCATGACTTTGGCCTGCCTAGGTTAGTTGTAGCAAGAATATGAAGTCAGTTTAGAGAAAGTCCTCCACCTTTAATATCTGATCAAATTTCTCATCCCCCACACTTGATGTCTAAGCCCTTGGCCTGCCTTCAGCAAGAATCCTCTTAAGTCAGTTTAGCAAACTCTCCCTACTCTTCCTGTCTCTTAATTTTTTTCCATCCACTGACCTCCATACTCTGCTCATTGGCTATAAATCTCTAGCTGTCTTTTTTTGTAGTTGGAGTTGAACCTAATCTCTTTCCCTTATTATGATAGCTCTGACACTTATTACAATAGTCCTGAATAAAGTCTTCCTCACTATTTTAACAAGTTTCAGGATAATTTTTTCTTTAACTGTGTTTTATATGGTCTGAATACAAGTCTATTGTCAGAAATAGTTTTGCAAGTATTTTCTCCAAGTCTGTGGCACACATTCTCATTTTCTTATTGTCTTCTGGAGTACAAAACTTTTGTTAAAGTCCAATTTATGAATATTTTCTTATATAGTTAACCTTTTTGTATCCTATAAGAAATCTTTACCTAACCCAAGGTCACAAAGATTTTCTCCTGTATTCTCATGTTAGTTTTATAGTTTTGGTTTTTGCATTTAGGTTATGTTCAATTTTTGTATATGATTTATGAGTGATTTATGATTTAACTTGTATATGTGCTGTAAGGTAGTATTTGAGATTCATTTCCTTTTTAAAAATGTTTTTCTTTACTTTTTTTTATATTGATATCCAGTTCCAGTACTATTTACTGAATACTTTTCTTTCTCTGTTGAAGTGCTTTAAAGCCTATGGCAAAAATAAATTAACTATATAAGTATGTGGCTGTTTCTGAACTCTGTTTTGTTCTATTGACCTATTTGTTTATTTTACATTTGTTTATTTTTACATTGTCTTGCTTGTTGATGCCTTCTAGTAAGTCTTGAAAGCAGATATTGGAAGTAATACAACTTCATTCTTTCTCAGTTTTATTTTCAGCTACTCTGGGGTCAATGAATTTCCATAAAAAATTAAAATCATCTTCTCATATTTCCTGATAGTATCATGATTGTGTTGGATCTATGGATCAATTTTAGGGAAACTCGATATCTTAGCAATATTGAGTCTTCTGTTGATTAACATGTTATATCCCTTCTTTAATTCCTCTCAGAAATACTCAGAAAATTTGTTTTATTTATTTCTAAGAATTTCATTCTTGATGTTATTGTAAACAGCATTGTTTATTTAACTTCAGTGTTTTGGGGTTTTTTTTTTCCTTAACATACAGTAATAAATTGAATTTTGTCTCTGATGACCTTGCTAAGCTCACCTATTAGTCTTAATAGTTGATTTCCAGATTCTTTATGTATGCTAGGTAGACAAGCATATTGTATGCAAATAAAGAAGTTCCACTTCTTCCTTTTCCATCTGTATGCTTTTGGTTTATTTCCATAGCATTATTGCACTGCATGAGCCCTCCAGTAAAATTGCAGAGAGAGAAAACGGGAGTGGACACCTTTTACTTTGTTTTCAGTCTTAGAAGTAGGTATATTCAGTATTTCACTACTAAGTATTTCACTACTAAGTATTAGCTGCAGATATCCTTTATCAGTTTAAGTTCCCTACTGTATTAGTCCATTTTCTGTTGCTTATAACAGAGTACCAGAACCTGGGTAACTTTCAAAGAAAGAAAATTTATTCCTTACAGTTTTGGCGGCTGGGAAATCCAAAGTTCAGGGAGCACATCTGCTAAGGGCCTTGTTGGTGGATGGTGACTCTTCACAGCAACATAGGGTGTCACATGACCAATATGGCCAGAGCAAGAGAGAGTTAAGCTTCTGTTTTCTCCTTTTAAAGTCATCAGAACCACACCCATTACTACAAGAATGGATCAATCCATTCACAAAAGCATCATCCTTAAAGTCTAATTATCTCTTTAAGACTCCTCCTTTCAAATTACCATAAAAGGATTCCCCACCCCCTTAACACTGTCACAGTGGGAATTAAGTTTCAGCATGAGCTTTGTGGGGACAAACATATCCAAACTACATCACCTTCTATTCACAGTTTCTAATATTTTATCATAAATAGGTATTGAAATTTTCTAGCTTTGACAATCATATCATATTTATTTTTTATTCTATTCATACTGTGAATTATATCATTTTATTTTTGAATGTTATACTAACCTTACTTTCCTGGTATAAGGCCCCCTGGTCATGCTGTATTATTTATTTTATATGTTGCTGCATTTAATTTGTTAATAATTTTTTATACATTTCGTATCTATATTTTGAAGATATATATTGGTCTATAGTTTTCTCTTCTTTTTTTCCTAGTTTTCCTAGCAGGTTAAGGACAGCCACATTAAACAAATTAGGAAGTGTTCCTTCCAAATCTATTTTCTGAGAAAGAGTGTCTGTAGACCTAGTATACCTTTTTTCTTAACTGATTTATAGAGTTCACCAGTTATTTGGGCTTGGAATTTTCTTTGTGGAATATTTTTAACTATTAATTCAATTTCTTTAGTAGTTAAAGATCTTTAATATCCCTTCTTGTCCCTATTGTCTACTTGTTCTATCACTGAGGGAAGAGTACTAACATCTCTATCATTTGTCTATAAATTCTATTGGATTTTTAATTTTTTGTCTCTGAAAGCTCTCTTTGAATAATTTTTAAATTTTCCATTTTTCCTTCATTATGTTCATATTTTCCTTTATATCCTTGAAAAATTTGTAATATTTCTAGAAGCTGTTTTAGATCTTTGTCTTGTAATCCCATTGTCTCTGCCCTTTGCATCTGTTTCTGCTGGCTGATTTTTCTCCCGTTATGACTGCTATTTGTATGCCTGGTAGGTCCCTACTGACTACCAGACACAGTGAATTTTATGTGCCAAGTGCTGGATTTTGTTTTACCTCATTAAGAAGTGTTGGATTTTTTTACTGACATGTAGTTATTTGCAGATTGGTTTGATCCTATCAAGGCATGCTTTGTGGCTTGGGAATGGCAAGTACAGAGCAGTGTCTGCTTGATAGAGTTTGGATGTGCTGTCCCCTAAAAACTCATGTGGAAATCTGACCCCCAACTTGGCAATGGTGGAAGCAGTTTGGGTTATGGTGGCAGATCCCTCATGAATGGTTTAATGCTCTCCCTCGGGGGTGGGGGTAGTGAGTGAGTTCTTGCTTTATTGGTTCCCATGAGAGATGGTTGATTGGTGGACCCTGGCACCTCCCCCCTCTCTCTCTTGCTTCCTCTCGCCATGTGATCTGCTTGTACCTGCCAGCTTCCTGCCACTTTCCACCATGAGTAGAAGCAGCCTGAGTCCCATACAAGATACAGCTGTCCCAGAATCATGAACCAAATAAAACTCTTTTCTTCATAATTTACTCAGTTTCAAGTATTCTGTTATAGCAACACAAATATAGGCTAATACACTGCTTTGGGGCTAGCTTTGCCCCCTACGATGGCTACACCCTTTTGAGGATTCTGTCTAATGTCCCAAATGTTACAAGGTGTCTTTGGCTGAGAGAACACAAATCATTCCCATCTGTGTGTTAGCTCTGAGAATTATTTGGTCAACTACTATCTTATTGTCTGGATGTTCTTTCTGACTTCATGGAGACCTGCTTCGGTCAGTACTCAGCCAAACACTCAGAGGATTCCTCAGCAGATCTCCGGAACATTCTCTCTCTCTCTCTCTCTCTCTCTCTCTCTCTCTCAGCTCTTCACCCCCATTCTCTTGTATTTTGCTTTATAATTTCTAGCTACAAACTGCCTCCAGGAAGTAAGCTTATGCCCTTGGCCCTTGTTCCCTTCCTTTGCATTGCATGACACCCAATGTCTGGCCAGAACTTTCATATGCAGTCAAACCTTATATCTGGGAATTCCATTTCACTACTTGCCAAAAATATATCTGTAACCCCAAAATCAGTATTCATGAAATTTTTGTGTCATTTGCAGCCATGTACAGAATGGATTGAAATTTGAGTTGCCCAATATGCACTTTCCCAGCTGAGGCCAAAAAAGGCAACTCTCTGCCTTTTTGTTTCACTTTTATACTATAAACAAGTGTCTTTTTTGCAGTCTATGGAGTGTCACATATTTTGCATTTTTGTGGACTTATGTTTTGTTATTTCACTGTTTAAAATGGCCCCTGAAATAGTGCTGAAATGCTGTCTAGTGTTCCCTAAGTGCACTGCAATCTGTCTTATGAAGGAAATAAGTGTGTTAGATAAGCTTCATTCAGGCACGAGTTATGCTGCTGTTGGCCATACATTCCGTGTTAGTGAATCAACAATATATATAAAATAAGGTGAAATAAGCAACATATATGAAACAAGGTTCCATATTGATCACTGATGAAAATGAGGCTCTGGTTTGTTTCCTTTTTCATTATAGGACATGTAACTATGTTCTTGGTGACCTAAAGCATAAACACACAGGCATTAGGAAAATTTACTTCTAAAGGACAAATGTGCCTTTAAAATCCCCAGTCAGACATCTCCTCCTCACCAAAAAAAAAAAAAAAATTGTTTAACACTAAGTAACCTGTTTAGTATATGCAATTCCTGTTTCTTGTTTCCAAATGTGCAGTAGACATGTTGTTATATTTCTAATTACTTGACATATCAGTAATCAGGCCCTAAACCTGATACCTCCTGTATCTTTCATCAAACTCAATAACAAGTCCACAAACTCCAGACATCCCTGCATTAAAAATTGCCTATATTGAAGTGTGTTTGTATGTGTAACCAGATGTTTATCCAGCCTGTCTTCTTGAGAACTGTGTCTTGTCTTCACCACACATTGGCATTTCCCCAACATTTAGCCCCTGCTAAATTAGAAGCCTACTCTTCTAATGGGTAGTACCTGTGCATCCACATCTCACTCACACACACTTACACTCTGCTACATTCCTAAAAGGCCTGTAAAAAGTGGTGTGTGTGTGTGTGTGTTTAGATCAGATTATCTTGTGTGCATACGGAATACAGGTACAAAAGTGAACTATTTTGTGTGTCTTCAGAAGATCCCCTTAACACACAGGCTGAAATCTTATTATTAAATCATTAATTCCTTTGAGTTAGTAAATCTGTTATTTAAAAAACACAAGAAAGTGTTCATTGTGTCCATACTTTGCAACTTAGCAGTACACTAGACACAGTATGGTGGTAACCACATATGCTGATTTTGAAGGAGAGCTCTGTGTTAAATGGTCTTTTTCACAAATTCTCCACTAGATGATTTGTTCCAGTGCTTGTTTCAGAAAATATGGTTATCCTGTGCCCAGTGCAAAGATCCCAAAGAGAGACAACAATCATTCCCCTCTAAGTATCAACTGTTGTCAGACATGCTGAAACATTACTGAAATTTGAAAGCAAAAATAAATAGCAAGAGAGAACTGCTTTATGAAGAGAGAGACATCATGAGGAGTTCCAGAAGTTCAAGGGTTCAGAAAGGCAGTGGATACAGAGGCAAGGTGGAGCCAGAAGATAAAATAACAATGTTGAATGGCATTTAGAAAGGCCAAAATTACATTTTTGCAACTGCCTCGCCAAGTTTATAATTGTCAATATATACTGACAGGTCTCAAATTTCACCTCTTCATAATTTGACAATGGAAATTAATTCCATAATCTTATGCTTCTAATCCAACAATTGCCAGAGGTTCCTGAAATCTGCTGTTGGATGTGGAATATACTATAAAGTATATGTACTTCCCAGGGCATGGTTTTCCAAAGCCTTACAGTTTCAAATATTGACCTTGTGGAGGACTGGAAATTTTCCTCAGGCTACAAAGTCTCTGGTGTAAAATAAAGTTGTGTGGCACAGCAAGGTTGCTGGCTCAAGGACAGACAGGTTACTGCTTGATATGTGTAGATACTGGAAAATTTCTGGAGGGAGAAGGAATGTTTGCTAAGATCAAGCTTGTTTTGATAGGACCACTTAATAGCCTTACTGGAATGTCATCTGGCTTGTTTCACTGAAAGTTACCAGCCTATATTGTTAAACTATGATCCCACTTATGTTCTCCTCCTGTAACTTCCTGGTCTGGAAAATAAATGCAGGAAGAGAACTCTAATTCAAGGTTAATTTCCCGAGGAAGGGTTGCCTCTTGCTGGAGGAAGCATTCCCAGGGAAGTTAACCACTTTGGGGCCTCTCACTGCTCAGAAGAGATGGGCTTTGAGTAATCCTTTGCATCTCCATCACCCAGAGGAAGTGGGGTGACAAATCCATGGGGGGCAAAGCAACACAAAGCAACAGTTGGAAATTTTCTTACTATTTTGATAGTTTTATGCCCTGTTACGGTAAAATGTGCCAGCCACAAGACTTATCTATCCTTTACCAGAAGTGTGCAGAGATTATGTGATTCTTTCAGTCACGTCTGGTCTCCCCAGTGGTCTAGGAATTCCCTACAGAAATAAACAAGGTTACTCCATATAGCTTCCTTTCTGCCTGTGAACACAAAAGACATATTAACTATGTGGCATTATTTGAATACCCTGAATTTGAATATCCTGAATGAGTGTCTCAGATTTCTGGTTTGGGAGTGTCCTGGAATCAGGCCTGCCTCTTGTCTGTCCTCATGCTTTCTCCAGGCCCTGAGAGATAAGGTGCATACATAATTCTGGGAGGCAGTCACTGCTACTAGAGTTAATGAACTTAATTGATAAATATTCCCAGGCTGGCATATAAGCCACCTCAATATATTGAGAAAAGCCTTAGATTTTTATTTTAAAAACTTATATTTGGGCCCAAACTTGCAACAGACTGAAGGTATAAATTTAGGGAAGCCCGTGGTTATTCTTGGTAAACTGTTGCCCTCTTGAATCGGTCCACATCTTCCCATTTCCACTGTTCCTACTTCACGAGCCATAATAATCTTTCTCCCCTGTTAACATGGTGGCCTCTTAATTGATTCCCCACCTTCTGTCCTCTGCTCCATTGATTCTCCAGGTAGAAGTCAGGTGATGTCTCTAGCATCTGTTTATGTCAGTTGCTGGGGTATAATATGATTTCAAATTCTCTCTTTCCGTCTGATGAAGTCCAGCCCAGCCATGATCTGATGCCTGCTTAGGTCTTCTGCCTCCCCTCTAGCCAGTTCCTCCCCATGACATACTCCAGTTAAACTGATCTTCCTTTAGTTCCAGCCTCCCAGCCTTTGCACATGCTGTCCCTGGATGGATGCTTTCCCTCCTTCCATCTTTATCATTCTAGTTCCACTAATTGTTACGTGCTAGTCTAAGCATCATATCCGGTGAGAATGCTGACCTCCCAAATGCCAGTTGCCTCTGAATTAGATGACTTTCTGGGTTTTCACAGTATCCCTATTGTGTCACTTTTTTTCCCCTATATTCCAACTACGATTTGCCTCTCTGTAGCCCATATAAAACTGTAGGTTTCATGGAAGTAGCTTCATACATTGACCATGAATTTGTGTAGTTAGCACACAATGTGCCATCAATGACTATGGACTGAGTCTCTAACTGTTTTTACATCTATCTCCCTACTGATCTGTAAGCTCTTTGAAGACAGAAACCGTGTTCTCTTTATTTTTCAGTCTTCAGCACTTAGGTATGTCCCTTACACTAGTGTTAACTCAATCAACCATTTGTTGAATGATTCCATATGTATAAAGGGAGAATTTCATGGCACTTACTCTGCTATATAGTGATTTATCATTTACAAATTTATCTCTTTTATGTGACCTGAATTATAGAGAGCCAGCTCTTCTCTGACCCAGTCTTGTTCGTACCACAGAGAAAGCAGTTCAGCAATGTTTTGAATGATAAAAGAATTTGAAATCTCCTGATCATGGATTATTAGGTTTATCCTATACTAAAACATGTAAGAATTTTTTCCTTATTTGTTTAGTAAGATGCACTGAGATTCTATCATCAATAACAACCAAAGAACAAAATCTAAAACCAATACTATGAAGAAATGCCAATGAAATATTGTTGACTCAGAAACCTTTACAAAATAACATTCTTTTTATAATTATATTTTGTAAAATCGAAGGCATATTTCTGTGTGTATGTATAGAGATATTTGGATGACTGGTCTTGAAGCATTAACAGTTATCTCTCTGCTGTATAATTTTAGATTATAGCTCCTTTTTTTACATTCCTCTGCTTTAAAATTATGTATAATGAGTATGCATTGTTTTTCCAGAGCCAGTAATGCTATTAAAATACCTATTGTATCCCTTTGATTAGAAATGTACTTGCCAAACTCCTGAAAGAAAATCTCCTCCCTTGCCCACTATTTTTTGTAATGTAGAAGAGGTAAAGTTGATGATTGTCCGATATTTTAAGCAGTGCTCTTTCACCAAGAGTGTGAATGGATTGTAGTTTAACAGTTAGCATAGTAAAAGATGAGGTTGGAAATTGAGTGTTACATGTGAGTGTCAGGGAAGGTAGGTGTGTCTATGTTTGTATTCCAATCAGTGCATTTGTAATGCATGAGAGTGAGAACGAAGGAAAGTAAAAGTGTTGACAAGTGTTTTTCCTTTTCTGAAATTCCGATGATGCTGACACCCTTGTCTGAGTAAACAGCACTTGCATTAAAGACAGAAAAATGAATAGACCAAATTTGTTTGGCTAAAATAAATCAGGTTATAAGATAGGCTACAGATCCATCAATATCATAGAATTTAGTTTTCCTTCTCTCTCTACACTTTTGTAAAAGTTGGTTCAATGAAAAAGACAACAAAATATTGCCCTATAGGGGCAGGTAAATCTGAAAATTTACACACACATGCACAAACACACACACAGATAAAACGAAGATTTTTGAACAGACTACTATTTCTAGGAAGAAGGAAAAAAAACCCATTCTTTAAAAAGTATATCCAGTATGCTAAAACCAAAATATATATATAGGACAAGTGTAAAATACACTTCTGTTACTATCAGAAGATTTTAATCTGACAGTAGCAGAAGATAGACTTTGAGGCTCACCAGAAAAAAACACACATCAAATTAACAGCCTAGAGACAGCCGTTCAGTTGGGAAATGTGTCCAGGTTGTGAGAGATGGTGGTATGCACAGGAGTGATGCCTTCTGTTTTCTCCTCTTCCCTGGTAATCCCTCTCTATATAAAGATTATTTAACTTCTTACTCCTCTTAGACTTTGTTTTGAATTGTTTTGGATAGCACTGGGCTTTTTAAAAAAATAACTTACACTCTCCCATGAAAAAAATCTCACCTAGTGTCTTTTGACTTGTGGTACAACAGCAGTGTAAATGTGTGATGGTAAAATACCCCTACTCTGATCACAATCGTTTTTGCTGAATTTGGTGGAGACCGGGAAGTTGGAGAGAGTTTCCCACCAACTCGTATTGTATTTTCTTTGTGAGAACCCAAAGCCAAAAATACCTTTGCTTAGTAACAAGAATAGTTAGAAATTCCACTTACAAATTGGATAAAAAATATTTTATGACATTGAACTGCGTAAGAGACAACATTTTGCTTTCTTTGGGTAGCCAAGTACTCAGCCCTTCCATGGTACTGGTAGATGTTTTACAACCGTCTCTCTGGGGAAAAGAGAAAAGTTTTGATTTGTAGCACTGGCCAATTTCTGAAGCATAAATGATTCCACTATGGATGATTTTAAGCTACCAACATTTTAAACTTCACTAGATGTGAAGTTGGGGAAGAGATGTGCACAGTTAGCTTTTGTGAGCTGTTGAGAACCAACTCCACTATCTTGCTAAGCCCGTCCATTCATTGTGCGGGTCCCTTAGTTATACACGGTTTAGGCATTTTCCTCGTCCCACACTTATTTCTACTCCTGTTTTTGTTCACCGCATTTTTAAGCACATGTTCCTCTGGATGGTTTATATATGTTTAAGCCGACTGAAATTATTTCTGGAATAAGATAACACAAATAAACGTAAATAACATAAGTAAACACCAAATGACATTAACTAATTACTAGGAAGATTCATTTAATTTATGATTTATGTGATGCTTGTCCTAAATATAACTTTTATCTTTAGTTTCATTAGCAATAACTACTGGAAGATATTAGCTCCTGTGAAGGGTTCCGTAGCCCTTTTTTCCAGCTCTTTCTTTAAAAAAGAATTGTAATATTAAGTAAGTATCACTCTACAGTTTATAAACCTACTATGTACTTTAGCTTATCTATCTGCCCAAAGCCCTGTGAGTTAAAAAGCGAAGATACCGACATCCTCATTTTATGGATGAAGATGTTTCAGAAGGCTAAAGGCCTTCCCTGAAACGATAGAGCTTGTAAGTAGCAGGTGCTCTGGGCCCTGCTTTTATACCATCAAGACCAAGAGAACAAATTACAATTCCTACTGATCTTCTCTAGGACATCGGAGTACACAGACACTATTTTCAGGTTATTTTTCATGGAAAATGAAAATGTTTACAGCTGCTAAATTTTAAGCATTGCTGAGAATTTGAATGCTGACGATAATAACATACCTGGATCTTTAGTTCCAGTGTATATACTGTTGCTTTTAAATTACATAACAATTAAGTTGAGGAAAGTCATAGTGCTAAGTTACCTATTGTAGGGGAATTTTTCAAATAAATGACTGCCAGAACAGTTGATAATTGATGAGGGGGAAAGTGCATCTGATAAGTACTTTCTACGGGGCTGGTAAATTCTGTGTAATTCATGTAAACTGTGAAATCTGTAGATGCAATGTAGCAAATAAAGGATAGGAGAGCATTCCGAAATTACCTCTTAAGTTAGCTTGGTCTTAGCAGGACCAAATCTCAGTGATCTCTAGAAGGATCTATGATGATTTTTGTGCTTCAGTCTACTTAATTCCTTCCAGGCTACTACAGCTTGATGGCATGAGAGCCACTCTGACGGTGAGCTGCAGAACTGCACTTGTGAGTGTGTTCACAGCTCCGGTATTGATCGCTCAGTTCTGTCCAACAACCCCTTGCAATAAACAGCCCTGCAAGATCCTGCACTATTGGGAAGCAGTGATGCATTATTTAACAGCTGCTAATCAATATAAAACAAGCCTCCCCTTTGTTACAGCAGTACTATTGAGAGACTGCTTCTCCTTTTTAATTTTTTATTATTTTGCATTGATTTCTGAAACTCAATTCTGTATCTTACTTTCCTTCCGTCAAGTAACTGTGAGCTGAGCCCTACCTGACTAGAAATCTAACATCCTTTTTGAATCGCAAATCACCCAACTTAATTAAGGAACAATTAGTTGAGAGTTTTTAAAAAATCATTCAACTCTGCTCTAATCAAATTTAATGAGTGAAATACATTAAATACAGGATTTTGGGGAGCTTATTTGTAGAAAAATCTGAAAAGATAAGATTATTGCTGCTGTATATGTTTTAGGGAGTAGGCTGTCAAATTTTCCCATTTGGCCTGGGTGAAAGTGAGTGGAAATTCAGGCACATGACTACCATTAACACTAATAGGGGTTTGTCCTCTGAGTCCTGCTGTATCAATGGAAGAATAGGGCTCTTGGTTTCTGTCTTTCATCCTTTTTTTTTTTTCTTTTTAAATCTTAGCTGAATTGTTTAGAATAAAACATCAATGGCAGCTATACTAAGCACTGTTGTGTTTGAGTGCTAACCCCTGATCTGCCAAACAAAAAATAAAATCTTATCATATATGTAAAGAGGGAGCCAGTTGTGGGTATGTATCCAGGTGCATGCAGATGGGTGCAGTCACATGAATTGAGCTGAAAATAAGCAGAGATATGCTGGCTGGTCCATTCACTTACTACATTGTTTGTAGTTACCATTTTTGGACGATTATAAACCAATAACAATAAAATCAACTTGGGTTTTTAGATAATTTATAAAAGTTCAAGATCTATGTGTCAGAGATATTTAGTTTTGGTTAGTTGTGCTCACCAATAGGTATTTGTTGTTTAATATGTAGTTTCTGATTATTAAAAAAAAATACAAGTTCTTTGCAAGACATTTCTAAAATGCATGAGTAGAAAGAAAATACTAATTGTCCCCACTCCTACTTATCAGATAACGACTGTTACATAGTTAAATTTTGGTGTGCAGGATCTGCAATTCATTCTGTAGTTTTTCTCCCTGTATATAATTAACCCACATTACTTGGAGTGAAAATAATACAGAATATCACATACAATCCCTACATAATTTTGCACAAAGTAACAGAGGCCAGTTCATAAATTATTTTAGGAGTTTTATTTCTGTTACCACTATTTAAAAAGCCACTTTGGCATGTGCATGACACTAATATTGAATTGAATGTTTGCTATAAATTTTAAATTATGGTTTATTCGCTAAGGGAGAGAGGATTGCCAATATTTATTTATTAATATTTATTCATCAGGGTCAAGAATTTCAAAGCCAAATTATTAAATACAAGTAACTGGAACAAACTAGAATTGGAAGTGTAAGCTCTCAGTAAACTGGAAGTAGGAAGCCAGGAGATCAGAAGCAAACAGTCTTGTGTAAGCAGGACAGTTTAAGCTCACAAATCAAAATAGGCTATAAATAGAGAAATCGAAAGGCCTTCAGAAAGAGAAAAGAGGCTGGGTGTAGATTTGCAGTTGCATCTGATACTGTCTCCATCCTAATTTTCATTCAATAATGCTCATCATGGGTTGAGCCCTGATGATATGCCCAGCATCAGAGCTGGCTGCTAGGAAATCTAGGGCCAAATTTATGAGCAGCCCATAGAAAGTACAGAGAATTCAGCATTTGCCTTTTAAATCTCAAGTTGACTTTGTTTTACATAAAACAAATTGACATACTCGTGTAAGAGTACATGCTCACTCTTATAATTTCTTCTTAGTCTTCTTTTAAAAAATCAACAATGTCTTCTGTATCTACATTTATGGTGATATAGCTGTAAACCATTTTAAATCTAAGTGAAGAAAACACAAGCTAAACTAGCTGAGCTAGAAACTGAGGGGAAGAAGGTATCAAATAAGAGATAGTTTCTGTTCTCAAAGAAATTAAAGTCTCCTGGAGAGAGCCTCCAGCAGCTATTCTATGAAGGCAGGTGAGATGATTGATGCTCACAATGCTCCCTGTGTTCCCAACCTGTCTAAGTCACCCAAAAGTAGTAATAGTAGTAATTACTCATGAGCCATTTAGGGGGCAGAAAAAATGACTTGGTCATTTGGTTTTCATTTCTGGAAGGTGCTTAACATATTTAGTTATTTAATTAAATAATTTTGACAAAGTTTGTATTATTCAATTGAGAGAATTACCATGAAAATTGGAAATGTAAGCAATTAGAAATGCAACCCTTCTATCTAAAGAATCATCAAATTAATCATCAGAGCTTAATGCCAAGTACAAATGATCTAGATGGAATTCTTTAACTTAGAACTTTAAAGAGAGAAAATAAATTAGTTGAGATGAGCCAAAACCTTTATAGGTGAGACTATTTATCATATACATGGGTGTAACTAATAATAATTACTTGTATGAGATAAATGTGGTTTTGTTAATACCTTCTCACTAGGCAATGGGAAAACTCTTTTGAGTTGTTTTCTCCTCGAGATTCACGTTTTTGTTTTCCTGCTGGTTAAGCAGCAGTGACTTCCTGATTAAAACCATTTTCTTTTTTGTTTAGACTTTTAAAAAAAATCTGTAAGGTGTAACACACATAAGGTAGAGTACACAAATCTTAAGTGTACACTTAAATAAATTCTACTCCTGCCTAACACCTATATATACCCTTGTAATCATCACACAGATCAATATATAAAATATTGCCAACATCCCAGAAAACTCCTTTTGTGTTTCTTTCCATCGATATTCCCCAATGACAACTACTCTTCTGATTTTTAATCCCATAGAATAGTTTGCCTGTGGGTAAAATTCATGTCGGTGGTATCATAGAACAGGTGGTTTTTACTTGTCTTCTTTCACTCAACATAACATCCATCTGTGGTGTTCATTCTTTCCCAACCCTATGTAGAAATCCTACATATGAATATACTGTGATTTTTTCATCCATTGTGCTGTGGATAGACATTTGGGTTAAATCAGGTTTTGAGCTATTATGAATAAAGTTGCCATGAGGATTCTTCAGTTTCTCTTTTGAGAGACACATGTACTAATTTCTTTTAGTTATTTTACACAGAGGCAGAATTGTTGGGTCACAGTGTAGGTGTAAGTTTCACTTTAATACACATCCTGCTAGAAAAGGTTTTAGTGTGGTTGCTCAGCAATACTTGCTATTGTCAGATTTTGTTTTGTTTTGTTTTTAATCTCACTCATTCTTTTGGGTATAGAGTGGTCTCTCATTTGGTTTTAATTTGTATTTTTCTAATGACTAATCATATTGAGAACCTATCTATATGCCTTTCGGCCATTTGGATGTCTTCTTCTGTGAAGTGCCTGCTTAAATCATTTGCCTACTTTTCCATGGGGTCATCTGTCTTTTTCTTAATGATCTATATAAGTTCAGTATCCAACTCTTACAGAGCTGGAACTTGTATTTTACCATGAATTTTCTCCACCATTATCACCGCTGCTACACCTAACACTGTTGCATTTTTGCTCATGGTCTGTGTTCCCCCTTGCTCTTCAATGTTTTTCCTTCCTGCTGTGATCAATCACTGCTCTCTGGGTCATGTGACTTTCATGGCTACTTGCAGAATAATAAACTTTCTAGCTTTCGAAGAGACTCCACTATGAGACTTCAGAACCCAGGGCTAGTAAACTTCTTGACAAATTATACATATAATGGTTTTCTTTTTGGATTTCCTATTAGTGTTAATGATTTTACTGCTGATTACCTATTTTTTAATTCAGTTATCCCACTGGTTACACTAGTTCATGTCACTATCAACCATCTGGCTCTGTCCTGGACCAACACATCGCTTAGATTTTCCCTGAATTTCTGGCCTCTGTGTTCTGATCCTCAGCCATCTATTGGCTGAACAGTATCATTTTGGTCAGTAAAAATAGCTTCCAGCAAGCTTTCAGTAGACAGGTTAGCCACCAGTAAACGACATAAGTATTTTTAAGTTCTTTCTCCTCTCTCTTACTTCAGGTTCCCTCTACATTATGGGTCACATAGGAGATACTGATGACTGGGCTTTTAACCTCCTTAACGTTTCCATTTTAGCTAATGTGGTGTGACTTACCTAGTACAATACAAATGGGAAGCCATAGTTTCTAACTGGGAGAAATTCCATCTGTAACACCATATTTAGGACAAAACGATTCCTCTTCATCAGAGGAAACTATAAACTTAGACAATGAGGGGGAACTGACAGGAGCTAGGTAAATTGACCCAAAAAGGCATGTGTCCACTCGTATGCACTGAGGGTCTGCCATGGCTAGATGTTGTGAGAGGACCCCTGGAAGAAAGAGATCTACCAGTTGTTCATCTTAGCTTCCACTAGTGCTTGCCTATAGTACTCCAAATAATAAATCTTACCTTAGATACATCAAACACAGTTTTATTAATGAAGAACATCAGGTGTCAGTGAGATTAAATTTCCCAGAGTCAGTTAGAATGGACAGGAGCAGATTATGATTGACTAGTTTGAGAAAAATGCTGTTTCTTCTACCTTGGCAAATGACTTCTCTACTGCCCAGACTCTGTTCTTACATCTACCATAGCACTTAAAACATTATGCTATGATGAACTTTTAGTAGCTGCTTTGGTGAGTATCCTTGTACAGTTGATGTGACTGAAATGAATTGGTCAGTCAGTTTAAATTTCTGAATAGGTTTGTGTCCATGCAGCTAAAGGCTGATGTCCAGGGTTTCATTTGCAAAGTCTCCCTTTACAGGAAAGAAATCTTTCTAGAGTTCCCGCACTTCACCTCCTAACGTATCTGATTGACACCTTTGTGTTTAATGAGTTATCACCTGGTTGTGTCTGATATACCATTTCCCCAAGTTTCATCATGAAATGACATCCTTTTATTTCGTATGTATGTATATTTATGCATGTAAGCTGTGTGGAGCTACACGTGTGTGTGTAAACATATACATGCACTCATATACAAACTTAGTAGTAATTACTATTATTCTTTCATTTAAAAAAATGTAGATGTGAAATGAACCAGGTATGTCTGACTCCAGAAAGAATAACCCTTAACAGCTATGTCTTGTGGCTGCATTGAGGTGGGTTTCAGGAGGAGTTGAACTGGAATACAGCTCTAAAGGGTTGTAGGTGCCCGACTTATGATGGTTCCACTTACGATTTTTCAACTTTACTGTAATGTGAAAGCAATAAGCATTCAGTAGAAAGCGGTATTATACTCTCTCTCCCAGTGCTCCCGGTCAGCTATGAGGGTAAACAAACAATACTCTACAGGGTACTGTGTTGCCAGGTGATTTTGCCCCACTGTAGACTAATGAAAGTGTTCCAGGCATATCTAGGATAGGCTAGGCTAAGCTATGATGTTCGGTAGGTTAGGTGTATTAAACGTATTTTTGACTTATGAAATTTTCAACTTATGATGGGTTTCTCAGGATATAACCGTATTATAAGTCAAAGAGCATCTGCATTCTTTTTCCAAGGAGCTCAACTTTTCCTCCTCATGAGTCATAAAAATTAGGTGGTATTTATTGATAGCCATTAGATTTTCTAAAGTCTCAGTATTTTAACCGTTTATATGATATGCTAGATGTTTTACTATACGTTCACATGTTATTGCACATGTTTTATATAACATAATTCACAAGGATGCGTATTAGATAATCTAATTTTTAAAATATCTAGGATCTGTGTCATGAACATTGACTTTTATTTTCATGATACAGGCTGAAGAGTAATTTTGAAAAACTTCCAGTGTGGTAAGAATTTGTTCATAGCATAGCCAAAACGTACAACAATCCAGAAGTACTAATAATACAGAAAAGAGGAAAAGACAAAAGAAATAAAAAATATGAAGTCACTCTGATGAAAAATTCCCACTTAAAAGGTTCATATTGTTTTATTATTTATTAGAAGAGGGTCGCCAGTAAAAAGTCTTTCTGATACTACTTTATATTCTTATCACATATTCTCCTAATTCTAGAGATATATTTCAGTATATCCACTTTATAGCCTTGGAAAATAAGGAGGCGTACAGAGCTTTTCAGGTTGTAAATTTTACTTTAAAAATGTAAATTGTGTGTCAGTTTATCAGAATTATTAATATGAAATATAACAGTAATATAAATATATCAAATATGTTATAGTTTGGAAGTAAAGTATATGTTTAAGAGTTTTCTAAATAATCCTCCAGCCCATTCTGCATCAGGGTCTTATTTTTTAGTATTTTCCAAGGTTTTATACTGTTTCAAATTTTAATGCTTTCCATTAAGATACAATTATGCAGTTACATAGATAGAACTTTTTTTATTATCCCACACTTTATTTCCTTTTTCCTTCAAACTCCTTCCCCAGAAGCTATAAAACAACTACAATTTCTACAAATTCATGGATTAGCAATGAAAGCGATTATTCAAGTTCCAAGCCAGCTGATTTCTGAAATAGATTCTTAGCTAATGTATTCCATTGAGAAGTGTAGCCACATAGATGCATCTAAATTTTGTCTAAAATGTTTACTAAAATACTCATCAAGGGAGCAAAGATGTTAGTCAGAAATACATGCTCAACATCACTCAGCATCCGGGAAATGCAAATCAAAACCACACTGAGATACCATCTCAGCCCAGTTAGGATGGCTACAATCCAAAAGACTCTGAACGATAAATGCTGGCGAGGTTGCGGAGAAAAAGGAACACTCATACATTCTTGGTGGGACTGCAAAATGGTGCAGCCTCTATGGAAAATGGTATGGAGGTTCCTCAAACAATTGCAGATAGATCTACCATACAACCCAGCTATCCCACTGTTGGGAATATACCCAGAGGAATGGAAATCATCAAGTCGAAGGTATACCTGTTCCCCAATGTTCATCGCAGCACTCTTTACAATAGCCAAGAGTTGGAAGCAGCCCAAATGTCCATCATCGGATGAGTGGATACGGAAAATGTGGTACATCTACACAATGGAATACTACTCAGGTATAAAAACGAATGAAATACTGCCATTTGCAGCAACATGGATGGACCTTGAGAGAATTATATTAAGTGAAACAAGTCAGGCACAGAAAGAGAAATTCCACATGTTCTCACTTATTGGTGGGAGCTAAAAATTAATATATAAATTCACACACACACACACACACACACACACAAAAAAAAAAAAAAAAAAATCCGGTGTGGGGGAAGAAGATATAACAACCACAATTACTTGAAGTTGATACGACAAGCAAACAGAAAGGACATTGTTGGGGGGGAGGGGGGGAGGGAGAAGGGAGGGAGGTTTTGGTGATGGGCCACAATAATCAGCCACAATGTATATCGACAAAATAAAATTAAAAAAAAAAAAGAAATATATGTATTGTGAAGAGATAGGATTTACTGTTTAGTTACCTTAACCTGCTTCGTAGATAGATGACCCTATAGTTTAAAGAAAAAAAGCAAAAAAAAAAATGCAAAAAACAAAACCCAGAACTATCAAGTTTTCATTAGCCTCTTTTTATAGCCTTTCTTTCTTTGTGGGGAGTACGGCTAAGGCCTCAGGGTTGTGATGCAACCACCTACCTTCCTCCTTGAGGGCCGGCCTTCCCTCTCACTGATGGGGTCAGAATGTTTGATTGTGTGAGGACACATAAGCCGAAGTGAGACAGGAAGTGCTCGTTTTCCCTGGGCTTGGGTTACAGGATGCACCTCTGGGTTTCAGGCCATTCTCCAAGGTCTCAGGCCCCTCCTCTCCACCCTCCGCTAGAGGAAAGTTACTGTTGCTGGTTAGACCTATTTTTGGCACCAACAGAGGGAAAATGAGATCACAAGGGGCTGGCTTATGTAAATCTAGTGGCAGAAGGAGCATATGACTGTGGTAGCTGAATGACCTTCCACTAGAGGTACTAGGGAGCACAGAATATTATTGAATATGTTCAATATGTGTGATCGGATTGGACCAATGACCATGTTCCAAAAGGAGACCAACTGAGCATGTGCAAGACTATGTTACATAACTGGGAACCACCCCCTTAGCTGAATATTCATGAGATAGCCAAACTATAAAAGCAGAATCCCAGCAGAAGATGGGGCTGTTGCTCATTCTCCTGGAGGCAAACAACACTTTGCTGGCTGAGGTGTGTATATTTTACTTTGTATCGAGCTTACTTTCGGCAAGCAGCTGCTCATACTCGTGAGCCAGCCTGCACTCTGTACTGAACTTTAAATGTGTATTTCTTACTTTTGTGTTAAACCTGGTGTGGGCCCTGCTCAGTCTCTGAAGCTAGGCTGAACTCTCTGTGAAATCTCTATCTCTTCTTCGTTACATGAAACCTGTTCTCACTTTCTACTGTGGCTCTGCTCTTGAATTCTTTCCTGTGGCAGAGTCGAGAATCTAGTAAGAGTACAGGGTGGGTTGAGACTGACTGTCGGGATCCTTGATATGTCCAACATCAAAAAGAATCAACATAGTGAAAATGTCCATACTACCCAAAGTGATATACAAATTCAATGCAAACCCCGTCAAAATTTGAATGACATTTTTCTCAGAAATGGAAAGAACTATCCAGACATTTATATGGAATAACAAAATACCACGCATAGCCAAAGCAATGCTGAGCAAAACAAATAAAGCTGGAGGCATAACACTACCTGACTTTAAACTATACTACAAAGCTATAATAACCAAAACAGTATGGTACTGGCATAAAAACAGACACACTGATCAATGGAATAGCATAGAGAATCCAGAAATCAACCCACACACCTACAGCCATCTGATCTTTGACAAAGGCACCAAGCCTGTACACTGAGGAAGAGACTGCCTCATTAGCAAATGGTGCTGGGAGAACTGGATATCAATATGCAGGAGAATGAAACTAGACCCATACCTTTCACCATACGCTAAAGTCAACTCAAAATGGATTAAAGAATTAAATATACACCCTGAAACAATAAAACTTCTTAAAGAAAACATAGGAGAAACACTTCAGGAGATAGGACTGGACACAGACTTCATGAATACGACCCCAAAAGCACGGGCAACCAAAGGAAAAATAAACAAATGGGATCATATCAAACTAAGGAGCTTCTGCACAGCAAAAGAAACAATTAACAAAGTTAAAAGACAACCAACAGAGTGGGAGAAAATATTTGCAAAATATACATCTGACAAAGGATTAATATCCAGAATATATAAGGAACTCAAACAACTTTACAAGATAAAAACAAGCAACCCAATTTAAGAATGGGCAAAAGAGCTAAGTAGGCATTTCTCTAAGGAAGATATACAAATGGCCAACAGACATATGAAAAAAGGCTCAACATCACTCAGCATCCGGGAAATGCAAATCAAAACCACACTGAGATACCATCTCAGCCCAGTTAGGACGGCTACAATCCAAAAGACTCTGAACGATAAATACTGGCGAGGTTGCGGAGAAAAAGGAACTCTCATACACAGTTGGTGGGACTGCAAAATGGTGCAGCCTCTATGGAAAATGGTATGGAGGTTCCTCAAACAATTGCAGATAGATCTACCATACAACCCAGCTATCCCACTGCTGGGAATATATCCAGAGGAATGGAAATCATCAAGTCGAAGGTATACCTGTTCCCCAATGTTCATCGCAGCACTCTTTACAATAGCCAAGAGTTGGAAGCAGCCCAAATGTCCATCATCGGATGAGTGGATACGGAAAATGTGGTACATCTACACAATGGAATACTACTCAGCTATAAAAACGAATGAAATACTGCCATTTGCAACAACATGGATGGACCTTGAGAGAATTATATTAAGTGCAACGAGTCAGGCACAGAAAGAGAAATACCACATGTTCTCACTTATTGGTGGGAGCTAAAAATAAATAAATAAATTCACACACACACAATAAATTCACACACACACACACACACACACACACACACACACACACACACACACACAAAAGAAACCCGGGGGGGGCGGGGAAGAAGACATAACAACTACTATTCCTTGAAGTTGATATGACAAGCAAACAGAAAGGACATTGTTAGGTGGGAGGGGGAGAGGGAGGTGGGAGGGAGGTTTCAGTAATGGGCCAAAATAATCAACCACATTGTATATCGACAAAATAAAATTTAAAAAAAAAAGAAAGAAAGAAAGAAAATACACACTGAAGTACCTAGCAGTAAAGGGGCACATGTCTGCAACTTACATAAAAAAGGAACAAGATGGCATTTTTTCCCCTCTTTAAGGAACATATTTACTTTCCCTGTTTCTTGCAAGACTGGAAAAGGAAATTAATATTCCTTCCCTCTTGGCTAAAACTAAATTTTTAAGTGAAAATATTTATTTCTTTTGTCAAAATCATGTGTTTGGTGGCTCCCCGTAGCCAATGGAGACCGTGTGTTCCTTTAGGAGTATCTTTCTAGGCCAAATATTATTGGCTAGTGCCATTATAACTCAGGCAGCAATAATCAAATTACAGAATATTTTTGGAATAGAAAAATTCTCTTAAAAATATAACTTCTGAATTCTTGTAATCTAAAACATATACAATCATAGTTTGGACATAATTAGAGTTGATTATAATGTGATTTTATCTGTCAGAATAATATGCCCTGACAGAGCCACAGACAAATGGAATGCTTTAGGCTATGGAGCAAGTTAAGATTTATATGCATGGCTAATTGGCTGGTAGCTGTGCATAAGGACCAGAGTTTAGGATTCCTTGGAAGAAACGAATCTGCTTGTGCATATCTTCGAATTCTTATTTAAACTTCATTTGGGGAATTTGGTGTATTTATAGGCATTTTAGATTCTCTTCCCCAATTCTTCTCTGAAAGTGTTTTTTAAAAAGTCAGCAGTGCAACTATCCCCCTAAAACACAAAGAGACAATGAGACACCGGACTCATCTAAGGTCACCAAGTGAACCACGGCAAAAATAAGGGCAGACTAGAATCGTGCAAGACCTTTCTGCTTTCTCTTATCTACAAAAGAAAATGTTTCAATAGGTTTAATATTAAAATTTGACCTGAATGCACTCGTAATTATCCATGGACAGGGAAAATAGCACATTTAACATCAAATTGGCCTATAACAAATTATTTCAGCTTACCTCAATTTCCCTTTCTTTGCTTATCTAATGGAGGAAGGCCTAATAAACAAAAAGATTACAAAAGTAGACAAGAGGAAGGAAAGGCAGAACTCAATTTCATGCAAATAACCATCTCCTGAATAATCAAAACTTGGCTGTGATTAGAAGTGAAGACAATGTAGCCTTTAACAAGCAAACTTTTAAAAGACAGACACACTAAATAAATGTATATTTCCAAGTGATTTCCTTATTCCCAGAGGCTGAATTTGATCAAATTAGACGTTTCAAACTTCTATCCTTTTAAAAGCCGATTGGCATTCCATATCTGTGAGCATCAGAGTCCCGTGAATTTGAACAATACGGCTCTACTGCGGGCTTTGTAGGCTGGTGGTTCCAAACAAGATTTCAGTCTCTGCCTTGCTCTGAAAACTTCCTTTTTCCACCAGCGTTACTGCACTTGCCAAGAGTGACATAACCTTGAAATTATTTGTTACATTTTCCAATGAACAAACCCAGCTTGTTAAGGAAATGGGCAGCCTATATCATTAGCAGAGAGTACAATAGAGGACTCAGAATTCAGCCTTGAGTGGTGGGCCCAGAGTACTACTCGTTTCTGGGAAATTTCTCTCATTTTAGAAACAATCCAGTATTTTAAATGTGCTGGCAGGACTGGATGAGCCTCTAGATGTTGTTAGGAGAGTATGCCACCTTCTGTACCACATGAGAGCTGAAGTTCATGTGGTCTTTAGTATATCCCAGTCCAGATAACATTTGCACACTCACTTCAGTTGCACCCGCCATATTTTAGTGGTCTTTCTTTGAAGCAGGTTGGTTGGCAAAGAAATAAAATCTTGACAGCAACTGTTATCGAATTTTGGGGGATTATAAAATTAATACACGTTTGCTGAAGACAATTTTAAAAGTCTCTAAAGAATTAAGTAGAAAACCAGGTCACTATCTTACTAGCAGGAGGTATATCAGGGAACACACACACTTATATAATTATCCCACTAGAAGTAATGAGCATACTATATGTGTTTTGATTCAGGAAAATAAGAGGAGTATTTATAAAATGACACAAAATTTGTTGGCTTTGTATTATTTACCCATTTATAAAGAGGATCCAATCCATCATTAGTCTATGTTTATAAACAGTGTGATATCTAGCAGTTGGATTCATCTGAGAAATATCATAATGAAAAACTTTGATCTGGAGAAGGCCTGACTTGTGGAATTAACCTACATGAAGTAGGTGCTTTCTGTTTTTTCTTTAAAAGGTATCTTATCCTATTGCTTGTCAAGTTAATTTTATTTTTGAATAGGTAATTTTGCATGTTACTCAAAGAAAACTGTATAAAAAGGTATGTTATAAAAACTCTTGCTTTCTTTCTTATATCTGCCCATACTATTATTATACCTTCTGCCCTAAGAAACTGCCTTTATTAGTTTCATATACATTTTCAGTATTTTTATGTAAATATAAGTACACATGAATATGTTTTTTTATTTCTCTACCTGTTTTACATTCGTAATAGCTAACTATTTTGACTTTAGGTATCTTACAGCTCCTGCAGATCATTCTATATAAGTGTATAGAGAACTTCAGGTATTTCTACAACTGCGTGTATTCCTGTGTGTGAAGGACTATAGTTTACGTAGTAGCATGAAGAAAGACAATTTTCCCCACAGCCTAAATTTAATCTTTCTTCACCCAAATTCTGTACACTAGGATGTTTTAAATATTTTCTTTTTCATAAATATCCTCACAGAATAAGGCACTTTTGATGAAAGATAATGCTATCTCATCCTGAAGAGAAGCATTGCAAATCTCTAGTTTATTTAAAGTTTAATATCATATTTCGTCGTAAATGGAAACGTTAACACTACAAACCCTTGGGATTTGACCATTTCAATGTCTAATCCCACGTATACAGTATGAGGCTTTTTATGATCATGAATATTTGATGAATTTATACGCTTTTGCATTATGGAGATATAGATCTCAACGTCAATTCCAAATGGTCTAAAATAGTTTTCTTGGAAGATTAATATAACTCAGACTTTTGTGTATTGAATTAACTTCAGAAAACCATCTGGGGATAAATGTGGATATATGTCTCATGCGTTCACAGCAGAGAGGCTAAAAATATAGAAAGGGTATTCACACACGTTAGTTTAATCCTCGCATCACTTTATATTCAACACACAACTGGTAATAACTTGAGGCCAATAACAATTTGGAAGATTTCTGTCTGCTCTGGGCAGCTGGTACAGTAGCATGTGCTGATATTTGTGATAACAATCAAACAGTTTGCTTATTTAGCATCAGCTGCCTTGAGTTAAAGTCTGAACGTGTCTTACACTCTGCATGTCAGGAGTGTGTAGGACAACTCTATCATTTATTTAGCTAGTACTGATACTACTCCCTGGCGGGTGGATTCAGAGCTAAGCTCCAAGGCTCCAGCTCTAATTGGAGAAATCACTGATAAATTCCCACAGCATTCCATTTGGACACGTATTGCTGTTCTGTTATGAACGTTCTCTGCCCCGCTCCCACACAATGACAACCCTGCTGGTGTAACCCTGTCCTATGAGAACTGCTATTGTGGACAGTATATCTTTGAACTGACTTGGTGGAGTCAGTTTTTTTCTTGTTAGTCTCAGAGCAGACATTCTGCCATTTCAGTTTCTTATTTTGCAGGGGTAATGGATGAGGCAAAGAAATGATAAATGCTGGCCGTAAGCCGAGTCATATTTTCTTCTTACCTAAAAAGAAAATAAACATCCTACAAACATCGTTTTAGGTTTACGTTTTAAATTACTTGGAGAAAGTATATCTAGCACAGGATGCAGTCCCTAGGTCCCCTTTATCATCGTTAAACAGCCTTATTCATTTTTTGTCCCTAAAGAAACTCTTCATGAACATTACTTTAGGCATATGTGGAAGACCTCCACTACATAAGACCATCCTACAAACATTTTTATCTGCCATGAATCCTTTATTTCTTCACATTAGTTAACAAATGTAAATTCAACCTAGGCTTAGATCTTTTCCCACATTCATTAGTTTGTCAGTTAAACCTTTATTTTGTAGGAACTATATACCAGGAACTGGGCAGGTGTTTTTTAGGTTCTGGGATACTTAGAGAATAAAACATAGCCTCTGCCCTTAAGATGCTCACATCAATGGGGAAAACATTCATACAAAGATACAATAATGCAAATATACAGCAGTTCAGTGAGGTGGGTGTTAGACTTTAGAAGCCATATTGTATTATTGGGTTGGAGTAATTTGTTCCAGGATAATTTGCTTGACTGTTCTGAAATCATTGGAAACTGACCAGAATGTAACATAAGCTAGTTGATAAGGATCTGGCATGGGCTGCAGCTCCTCGAGACTTTTCTCCTGGGGCCTTTGGTTACGTTGCTAGAGGCAGCTTGGGCAAAGGCCTCTACCCTTGGCACACCAGAAATCTTCCCTAGTATGGAGACTCATGCTTATTTGCCAGACGTGTTTTTAAAGACATTGTTATATTTTTATTTCTGTGCTTGCATGCTTGACATTTCTTTTCCTGAAACAGCTGGACCATGTGTTCTTGAATATATTTATTTTGTGTTTCACAACCGATTGCTACTTGTCTTATTTTACAGTGTTGTATATTTTTCCTGTCCTTTGGGGGAAACCTGTTCTAATAGAGGGAATGAAGTCTTGGGTGCTCCGGACATAGGTATTGAATTAATCATACTAAAGGAATCACGTTTAATTCTAGTTCTGTTACTTTGTCACCGGTGACTTTGGGTAACATAAAACTAAGGGGTCCTCTTCTCCATTATTATTGCTATTAATTCATCGATATTAAAATATTAATAACAGCACTTTTTTAAAAAATTTATTAAATCGTTAATTGATTACACATATTTCGGAGGTTCAACGTTGACATATGTTGATCAAATCAATATACTGGCATATATATTGTTACAAATCATACTTATTCTTTATGCCCCTTGTCCAATCTCTCCCTATCCCCTCCTCCTTCCCACCTCCCACCTCTGATAACCCTAGATTTCTTTTCTCCTTCTAAAAGAGTAATGGTTACTCTGTTGATTTGTTGCCTAGATGGTCTGTCCAATGCTGAGAGGTGTGTTCAGTTCCCCCCATATTATCGTAGAGAAGATGCTTCTTCTGTCACTCTGGAATGGGCTTTGTGGAGAGAGACATCGTCTTCTTTTCTTTGGTCTCTGCTGGTGACTCTGCTTGTGTCAGTGCACTCCACTGATTGGCGGACCATCTCCCAGCGCCAAGGAGCATGCCAAAAACATCACCTCCATGTGGGTGTCCCACCACAGCCACCACAATAACCACAGCTGTTGCAAAAGCAGCTAGATGCCACAACCACCACGCAGATGGTCTACCAGCCACTGGAGTTCATTGAAATAATTGCACTTATTTTTTACTAAAGAGCTACTCTACTTAAGGCATGCAGATGGGTGTTTTACATGCATTCTCTCGTTCTCACGATGCTACCTTTTACGATAAAAATCATATATTAGCTTCTATCATTGAGCGTATAGTGTATTCCCTGCTAGACATTCTAGATATATTCTTTCATTTAATATTCACAACAATCCTATGAGATCAATTTTTATAATTAACTTCATTTTATGGATGCAAAATTGAAAGCATAGATCATTTAATTTATGTCTCCTAAGTCACATATTTAGCAAGAAAACCCAGTTCGAGCCCAGGAATATCAGAGCAAGATCAATTTCACAAAGACTTTTAATTTATAAAAGTAATGTACATGAATGTTAAAAATATTAGAAGAGAGCCAGCCCCGTGGCTCACTTGGGAGAGTGCGGCGCTGGTAGCACCGAGGCTGCGGGTTCGGATCCTATATAGGGATGGCCGGTGCGCTCACTGGCTGAGCGTGGTGCAGACCACACCGTGCAGAGGGTGGTGATCCCCTTACCAGTCAAAAAAAAAAAAAAAAATTAGAAGAGTGACAATGAGAATAAAATGAACATTAAAAGCCTTGACTTAACAGTTTCCTGTCCCAGAGATAAGCGTTGTGATGCCAGCAATTGTATGCTCCTAGACAAGAATAGGCACACCCCACACATATGCATACATTATATATGTCACAAGTGAGCTCCTGCCTTACTAGGTCTGTTCAGCAGCTTGCTTTTCCTCTCACTTAATATATCTCCAAGATATTTTTATGTTGATATGTATATACTACCAGTACGTACAGGCCCTCTGTATACATGGGTTCAACCAACTGTGGATGGAAACTACAGTATTCCCAGGATGCAGAACTGTGTATATAGAGAGCCAGCTGCTCACATTCTTGTGTTCTGCAGGGTCAACTTCGAGATGTGAGCACCCTCAAGTTTTGTTATCTGTGAGGGACCCGGGAATCAATGCCCCATGGGTACCAAGGGAAGCTGAATATACTGCCTTGTTATTTTCAACATATGCACCATGGTTTTTTCCTGACTGAACAAGCTGTAAGATTAGGTTGTTGCAAGTTTTATTGCCATTTCAAACAATGCTGCACTGACCGGTGATGTATATATCTTTGTAGACTTGTTTATCTCCCTTGCAAGAAGTCCCAAGTTCCACTCCTAAACTGCTTATGTGTCTATATTGTCTCACAGGTCCTTGGCATAAACAAATTCTTAAAATTTTACCAAACTGGGGAGCAAATGAGGGTTTGTTGTCATTTGAGCATATATATAGCTATGCAAGCATGTCAGTCACAGAGGCCTCAGTAAAAGGTGACATTGAATCAAGCACTTGAGGGAGGCAAGGCGGGAGGCGTGTGGATTTATTGAAGGAGACATGGCTGGCAGAGTAAACAGTAAGTGCAGCAGCCCGAGGCTGGAACATAGGGGCACATGTAAGGCCCAGCAAGGAGGTCACCATGGTGGGTATGGGGTGAAAGTGGGGAGGGTAGGAGTCCTGGGGTTCTGAGAGGTGAGGTCCTGATTGGTCTATGAAAGGACTTTAATTTGTACTCTGAGTGAGAAGCGTGGTCACTGGAGGGTTTTAAGCCCATGAGTAAAATATCTGATTTAAATTGTGCTTAATTTTTCATCTGCTATGTTGTATAAGCCATGGCGGCAAGGGAGGAAGCAAGGGGACTAGTTATGAGGCCACTGCAATCATTCAAGAAGAGGTAATGTTGGCTTATATCAGTGTGAAATGGAGGCATGAATGAGGATTGGTAAGGTTCTGGATATATTTTGTAGGGGAGACATCAGGATGCACTGACAGATTGGATGGGGGTTATGAAAGAAAGAGGAGTCAAAATGATGCCAGGCTACAGGAACCAAGCAACTGCAATTTGGAGTTGCCTCTAACAGAGGAGGAAGATGGGAGAAAGTCAGGTTTGTAGGGGAGAGGATTAGGTGTCTGGTTTGGGCATGTTAAATTTCATGTATCTATTAGAAATGCAAGCGGAGGTATTGTTAGGACACTGGAGATCAGAGAAGAAGTCTGGGCTGGAGGTATAAATCCAGGCATCATCAGCACGTAGATGTTCTCAGTGAAGCCCTTGAAAATGAATTGCATCATCCAAGAAATACAGTAGTGCCTCCTGATCCAAGGTGGATGTGTTCCAATACCTCCAATGGATTCCTAAATCTGTGGATCGTACTTGTTGCTGTATTTACTATACTACGCTTTTTCCATCTGGTAACTGAGACGCCTACTAAGTGGCTAACAGGTGGGCAGCATATACAAATATGCTAGACAAAGGGATAATTTACGTCCTGGGCAGAACAAAGCAAGAGTATTTGAGATTTCATCACACTGCTCAGAACAGCATGCAATTTAAAACTTGCGAATTGTTTAGTTCTGGAATTTTCCATGTAATATTTTTGGACTGCATTCGACCATGGGTAACTGAAAGCACAGAAAGCAAAATGTCAGATAAGGGGAGGGCTACTGTACAGTATGTAGAAATTAAAAAACGAAGTCCAAGGACTGAGCTCCATGTAATAAAAATATTTTTGTTTTTGTTTTTTGACCTGGTTTATGCTGTTTTTTTCCAAGTTTTTCATATTGCCTCTATGCTTCAGCAAGGTAGGACTTTTTTCTTTCCATTTACAAAACAAACTATGGCAGTAACAACAACAAACTTAAGGCTCGGATGGGTAAAGTGACACGTTGCAAGGCCGGGATTGGCCTCTCTGCGTTTCTTCTTTTAAAGTCCGCCCTCTCCGTTCTGACCCACTGTGACCTTATGGTGCTTCTTTTTACCTGTAGAGAAATGTGACCTTGACCAAATAGTCTCTATTAGCAGAAAAACAGATTTTCTTGAGCTACTCTTGCATTTGGGTCTGCATTGGGTTTTTTGCTGACATTTTAACATAGTGTCCCTGAGGTTCAGAGTGGACAAATATTGTATCAAGGCTAGGCCCTAATTTAAATAAGTCTACAACAATCCCGGGTGAGAATTCAAACCTTCCTTTCACTGAGCAGTACACAGAGGAAGAGTAGGTTAAATCTAGGCTTCTAACAGTTGCACCTGCAGCTTTCTCAGTTCTAGAAGATGTGGATTTTCCCTTCTGTATTCTTGATGGGATCTGGCCATTAACTTAGTCAGGAAGCCCCCATTCCCTCCTTGTCTGCCCTACAGGAATATATATGGAATCCATTATGGACCTTTCATATCTTCTAGAACACTGTTTTTTTCAATAAATAATAAATCAGTCAAGGTTAACTGGTTTGCCCAAGGTCATACAATAAATTGGTGGTGCTGTGGCGAAACAAACTCTGTGTATAACTCCTGGCTCTAGGCTGTGACTATTCCCTGGACCCAACTATTTCTGTAGTTTTCAGGATTTGAAATACACATTTCACTTTTTGTAAAAAATACCACTTGACGGTAAGAATGCTTGAATGGTCCGCAGAGGCTGTGCTGGGATTTCTTAGCCTGTTACAAACATCACCTTCCAACTGGCATTAAGGAAACCTCAGCGTCTGTGCTGGGGAGTCAGGGCCAGGCTTGTGAGCAGCTGTCTTGGCTTAGGTCCTGAGGAAGGTGAGCAGATCACTTCTGGGTAATGAATTAGATAATCACTTTAAATCTGTTTTCTGATGAGGCCAGTGTGTTACTCAGCAGGGAACCACTAATGCTGTGCTAACCCATTGTCCAGTAGACTGGCCAAGCCTCTTGTTTGAGGCCTGGGGGGGTTGAATGGCATTAGAAATAGATAAAATGGGCGTTCTGAGTCCCCTGAAGGACTAACTGGTCACACAAGAGAATTCTGTCAGTGGGCAAGCATTTACTGATCATCGACTCAGTAAGAGAGAGTATTGTAGGCTCGCAGACTTTTGTAAGTGTATATATACTCTCAACTAACAAAGACACTTTCCCTAATCTGCCTTGTTTAGCCTAAGATGTCTGAAAATTTGATATTAGAGTGTGCTTTAATATTTAGATATATAATATCTGTTCTGAAAATTGCACAATGTGTGTTGTTATTTTTTTTCTGTGGGGCATTGTTTAAATTGAATTTTTCCTCAATCTTGAATATTAAATTTTAGTGCCTCATTGTTGGTTATTTAGACACTCCAACATGTCTAAAGATCCTCCATTGCCATTACTGTCCGTCTAGCTAAAATTCCATGTCCTTTTGTTGTCTGTAAAAAATTAAATTCATAATCTTCAAATTGAAAGTGCATCAACTTTAGGAATAACTATTCTTTCTTAAATACAATATGATTTCAGTTTAGCTAATTTTCTCAGTCTCCTAAGAGCTAGGAGAGAGTCATGGGGATTAGATTTGCCATATTTGAGAGCATAATCTGAGTTCCTGGAATTAAAACCACAAGTGTGGGGACTCTAAATGGATACTTCTTCCTCCAAAATAAGGATTACAGTAGGAAAAAGCAAGTAGCATCATGTATACAAGATTTAAACTGCAAAGTAAATGATTGGAAAAACCCTCTAAAAATGAAGGAACAGGTTTAAAAGAAATATCTCCAGCAATGAGTAAGTCAGAATAAAAATAATATAAAATACTACCCTGTTTGTCTTGCAATGGAACTATATACTAGAGTCTTAGAAGCTGAATATAATGTATTGATTATCTGTTTAATTTCTTCATTTTAGACATGAGAAAAAGAAAGCACAGTGTAATAATATTAGAGTAGTAATTATAATAATAATGACTAAAACTTATTGAGCACTTACTATGTCACAGCCACTGCTATGAGCACATTACACCTGTGTATGAGCTTATTGCATCCTCTCAACAATGCTGCAAAGTCAGTGCCATTATTATTAATACAGAAGGGGAAATCGGGCACGGGGGTAAGGAACTTGCCTAAACTCATGCAGCTAGAAAGAGACAGACTGTAGTTTTGAATCCAGGCAGTTGGCCTCTCGGGTTCATGTACTTAACCACACTACACGCGTGCACACACCCACGTGTGTGTGTACTTGGGCTTATGTATATACATATGTATTTAATATAACCCAGTTATATTTCATCTGGCTGTGCTACCAGTTCTCCAGATTCCTGGTGGTCACTCTGCTCTTTAAAATCGAACACAACAGCCTGACACGTCCTCATTCACATATACTGTGGGACAAGAATTATCTTAAAAGAGTTACTATTTGTTGAATCAATAAATTCCGGAGTTCCTTCCCGAATTTTCTGGATTCCCAGAAATTTAAATATCTGTGTTCACTCACTGTCATTCTAAGACTATTTCACTTGTAGGTGCTCTTTTACTTTTTCTTCACCCTCTACCTAAATTACCCCCTTCGAGATTGAAGAGGAATACAAGGTGTTATCCTAAACATAAAGTTGTCTTTATGAAATGCAAAATGACACAATTACAGAAAATGGCTGCAGGCTGCTGTCTTTAATAATTATTTTTTAAGACTTGTCTCTCTGTCTTTTCTTCATCCTTCCCCGTACTACGTCTTTGTGGCAGACTCTTCTTTCTGAACCATGTGTAATTAGTGTGAGTGTGTGTGTTTGTGAATCTGTGGTATTTTCTCCTATCCTATGGTGGAAAAGATCTGGCAAATTGGTCTTGTGACCTGATACGAGGGTGGAATACAGAGGTTATTTGACAGCCTACCTCACGGTCCACACTTACTTCTCCCTGCTGGCCCTCTGCCTGGTGAAAAGAAGCAAGGTGTTTTCTCTTTCCTGATGTATGGGCATGGTCCTAACATTTGTAAGCACAGATAGTGCCAAACCTATAGCTGGCACCCCACAATATCTCTTTCTTTCTATCTCTGCCTCCATTTTGTACCTCAGCTGCCAACTGGATTGCCAGTAACTACATTGCTTCAGGCCTGTTCCCCACCCCCTTGGACCTCCATACTGGGGTGTATAGGTTTGACCCACAGCTGAAGATTGTGTAGTTCTGGCCGTGGACTCGGGGCCATTCTGACAGGCTGTTCTGGTGCCCCAGGTTACTGCGATGGAGCAAGTCACTGGCTCTCAGGGCTGGGGGCTATCTGTTTGCCCCAGCGATCCCCTGTCCTGTGGGAAGGAGCCAACCATAAAAGGGTCAGGGTGGTACTACCTGAATATAGTTATTGCCATCTTTCTTAGACTAACCTATGGTTAACTTCAGTGGCGGTATGAGCATTTATTTTACTGAAGGGTCAGGGAAACATCTAGAAGCTGGACAGGGTAAAGAGGAAAAGGGCTGTGGCTTTATGTGGCTACTTGGTTAACTGGTGGGTGAGAGTGAGATGTATCATTTAGGTCTTTGCAGGGGATCCTACTTCCACTGTTTATATTTTGCTGGCTTTGAAATGAGGTTGGAGAATGAGGAAATGAGGTCAGAAAAATCTGCCACTGGTTTTTCCCAAGTCATCACTTCTTGCCCCACTGAATTATTCTTTCTACAAAAAGCCTAATCCAGTCTTCCTTGAGGAAGACACATTCTTTTATTCACATAACTCGATCCAACTCCTTGTTTAATAACAGTCCTAGGATTATTGTGCTTACAGATATTTGGTTTCTTCTTAAGCATGAAAGCCCACCTGTTGGCCCAGAGCCTGGGGCTAACAGCCTCAAGTTTTTCACTGAATGAAAAGATGGAGTATCTCAGTTCATCCTACAAAGAGCGTGCGTGTGCTCACACACAGCAAATGCTCATACATATTTCCAATTCACAAATACATAAGTATAGATTTGCAGGTACTTATATCTACTACATTTGCCTTCCTAATTTTATGAGGGTGCTTTAAAAACTTTGTGGAAAAATAGAATTAAAAGATAGTATGAACCTTTCCATGAACTTGAAGTACCCTTGTAAAGTCTGAGGGATGAGAGTTTGCTTTTCCTGAGCAAGAGCAACTTATGGTGAGAGATCAGAAATACAAGAAATGGCAGGGGAAACTCGGCCTCATGATAAAAAGAAAAACACACCTCATCACATGTCCACAGCATGGACACGGAATATGACAAATTGACAAGGACTGAAATGAAATTTAATTCTTTTGAACATGAATAGGACTGGAAAAATTTGGAAGCTTGACTATAGGCACTACTTTTCAGTAATCTTAGGACTGTTTATTTGACCATAAAATTTTTAATTATATCAAATTACTTGCTTTGGTCAACAAATTACTAATTTTAGTCAATGACATCAAATAACCTTGACTCATAGGATTCCCTAGGTGACACTGAGGAATTATTCTGGATAATTACCTGGGTGTGTTTCTATAAGTCCTTACCCATAGAAACAGAGGTACACTTATGTTCTCAAGTGAAAATCATTAAATGTATCTGTAGTTAAAATAATCCACGAGATGTTTCTCCTCAATGTTTCTTAGCACAATAAGCAAACTTCCAAACCGATGATAGTAAGAACATGCAAATAATCAGCGAGCTGGGGACAGGACTCCTCCTTTCCTGTCACCCTTTCTCCAACAACCACTTTTTAAAAATATTTACTCTCCTAACAGAAAATGATCTAGAACTCAAAAAAGTTACATGAAACATGTACTCATTAATTCATTTATTTCTGCAGCACTTACTGAACACCTACCATGTGCCCAACACCGTTCTAGGCGCTGGGGTTATGGGATTAAACAAACAGATGAAACAACAAAAAGAACAATGATAGGTTTCCATGGTCAAAGAACTTTGTTTTATCTGGCCTCGGGTTTAAAACCATTCTACGCTGTTTCTCAAGAATCTGAGAAAGAGATTCTGGGTTGGGCACGGTACACCCGTAAGGAAATGCAGAAGGCAGGAGGGGCCAAGGGAAAGCTGACTTGTGATCAGAGGTAGCCGAGGCCCAGCCCATCTTGCACTGGACTCCGAGCTGAACAAGGCACTCCAAATTAAGGCACAGGACCCTGGCCTTTGTATCCCAAAATCTTACAGTCATTGATCGCGAGCACTTCTTAGAAGGAGGCCTAATCATGCGCAAGACAATTCCCAATGTCTAAGGGCAATTTCCCATGAAAGAAGCAGGGGATGGTTGCAGGAGCTGGGGCTGGGTGCCTCAGCCCGAGGAGCTGGGCATTTACCACAGTATCCAGTACCTCAGGCTCAGGAGCAGGAGAAACACACCTCAGATAGGTATACTGTACATCAGTCATCCAAGAGGGAACTGTCCTCCATAGCTACTCATTCATATTTATTGTCTGCTGCATAAATTATGAGAAATAACCAATTCTTTAGGATTTGTAGGCACTTCATCAAATATTTTGCTTGCCTTTCAACACAATTTTTTAATTTCAAAGAGTAACATTAGATCTGGAAAAGGAATAATTCTAACTCAATGGACCTTTCCATTCTATTTCTTTTTTTAAAAAATATTTTATTTTATTTTATTTTATGGATATACAATGTGGTTGATTATTGTGCCCATAACCAAAACCTCCCTCCCCCTTCTCCCCCCTCCCTCCCCACAATGTCCTTTCTGTTCGCTTGTCGTATCAACTTCAAGAAATTGCAATTGTTATGTCTTCTTCTCCCCACCCCCGTTTTTTTTTTTGTGTGTGTGTGTGTGTGTGTGTGTCTGTGTGCGTGTGTGTTTATTTATTTATTTTTAGCTCCCACAAATAAGAGAGAACATGTGATATTTCTCTTTCTGTGCCTGATTTGTTTCACTTAATATAATTCTCTCTAGGTCTATCCATGTTGTTGCAAATGGCAGTATTTCATTCTTTTTTATAGCAGAGTAGTATTCCATTGTGTAGATGTACCACATTTTCCATATCCATTCATCTGATGATGGACATTTTGACTGGATCTAACTCTTGGCTATTGTAAAGAGTGCTGCGATGAACATTGGGGAACAGGTATATCTTCGACTTGATGATTTCCATTCCTCTGGGTATATTCCCAGCAGTGGGACAGCTGGGTCAAATGGTAGATCTCTCTGCAATTGTTTGAGGAACCTCCATACCATTTTCCATAGAGGCTGCACCATTTTGCAGTCCCACCAATGATGTATGAGAGTTCCTTTTCCTCCGCAATCTCACCAGCGTTTATCACTCAGAGTCTTTTGGATTTTAGCCATCCTAACTGGGGTGAGATGGTATCTCAGTGTGGTTTTGATTTGCATTTCCTGAGTGCTGAGTGATGTTAAACAATTTTTGATATGTCTGTTGGCCATTCATATATCTTCCTTAGAGAAATGCCTATTTAGCTCCTTTGCCCATTTTTTAATTGGGTTGCTTGTTTTTTCTTGTAAAGTTGAGTTCCTTGTATATTCTGGATATTAATCCTTTGTCAGATGTATATTTCGCAAATATTTTCTCCCACCCTGTTGGTTGTCTTTTAACTCTGTTAATTGTTTCTTTTGCTGAGCAGAAGCTTTTTAGTTTGATATAATCCCATTTGTTTATTTTTCCTTTGGTTGCCTGTGCTTTTGGGGTTGTATTCATGAAGTCTGTGTCTAGTCCTATTTCCTGAAGTGTTTCTCCTATGTTTTCTTTAAGAAGTTTTATTGTTTCAGGGTGTATATTTAATTCTTTAATCCATTTTGAGTTGACTTTAGTGTATGGTGAAAGGTATGGGTCTAGTTTCATTCTCCTGCATATGGATATTCAGTTCTCCTAGCACCATTTGCTAAAGAGGCAGTCTCTTCCCCAATGTACAGGCTTGGTGCCTTTGTCAAAGATCAGATGGCTGTAGGTGTGTGGGTTGATTTCTGGATTCTCTATTCTAGTCCATTGGTCAGTGTGTCTGTTTTTATGCCAGTACCATGCTGTTTTGGTTATTATAGCTTTGTAGTATAGCTTAAAGTCAGGTAGTGTTATGCCTCCAGCTTTATTTGTTTTGCTCAGCATTGCTTTGGCTATGCGTGGTCTCTTGTTATTCTATATAAATGTCTGGATAGTTCTTTCCATTTCTGAGAAAAATGTCTTTGGAATTTTGATGGGGATTGCATTGAATTTGTATATCACTTTGGGTAGTATGGACATTTTCACTATGTTGATTCTTCCAATCCAAGAGCATGGGATATCTTTCCATCTCCTTGTACCCTCTCTAATTTCACTCAGCAGTGTTTTGTAGTTCTCATTATAGAGATTTTTCACATCCTTGGTTGACTCAGTTCCTAAGTATTTTATTTTTTTGGTGGCTATTGTAAATGGGCAAGCTTTTTGATTTCTCTTTCTGCATGTTCACTATTGGCGAAAAGAAATGCTACTGATTTTTGTGTGTTGATTTTGTATCCTGCAACTTTGCTGAAATCATTTATCAACTCCAAGAGTTTTTTTGTAGTGGCTTTAGGCTGTTCGATATATAGGATCATGTCATCTGCAAACAGGGACAGTTTGACTTCATCTTTTCCAATCTGGATGCCCTTTATTTCCTTCTCTTCTCTGATTGCTCTGGCTAGTACTTCCAACAATATGTTGAATAGGAGTGGTGAGAGTGGGCATCCTTGTCTAGTTCCTGTTCTTAAAGGAAAAGCTTTCAGCTTTCCCCCATTCAGGAAGATATTGGCAGTGGGTTTATCATATATGGCTTTAATTATTTTGAGATAGTTTCCATCTATACCTAACTTATAGAGGGTCTTTGTCATGAATAAATGTTGAATTTTATGAAATGCTTTTTCAGCATCTATAGAGATGACTGTATGGTCCCACCTCACCCATAACTACTCACATAGACTAAGAGTGAAAGGATGGAAAAAGATTTACCATGCAAACAGGAAAGAAAAACGAGCTGGAGTAGCTATTCTTATATCCAATAAAATAGACTTTAAACTAAAAACCATAAAAAGAGACAATGAGGGACACTATGTAATGATAAAAAGATTGATCCATCAAGAAGACATAACAATCATAAATATATACATACCCAATGTTTGAGCAGCCAGATTTATAAACCAAACTCTATTAGACCTAAAGAAGGAAATAGACACTAATACCATAATAGCAGGTGACCTGAACACCCCATTGTCAATATTAGACAGATCATCTAGGCAAAGAAACAGCAGAGAAACACAAGATCTAAACAATACTCTAGACCAATTGGACTTGGGAGATATCTACAGAACATTCCATCCAACAACCTCAGAATATTCATTCTTCCCATCAGCACATGGATCATTCTCCAGGATAGATCACATATTAGGTCACAAATCAAGTCTCAACAAATTTTTTTAAAAATGGAATTATCTCATGTATTTTCTCAGACCAAAATGGTTTAAAATTAGAAATCAATAACAAACGAAATTCTGGAAACTATACAAACACATGGAAATTAAACTGCATTCTACTTAATGACATATGGGTCCAAGAAGAAATCAAGCAGGAAATCAAAAAATTTATTGAAACTAATGAAAATAATGATACATTATACCAAAACCTGTGGGATACTGCAAAAGCAGTACTAGGGGGGAAATTTATCGCATTAAATGCTCACTTCAGAAGAATGGAAAGATGGCAAGTGAACAACCAACACTTCACCTTAAAGAACTAGAAAAACAAGAACAATCCAAACCTAAAGTTAGCAGACCGAAAGAAATCTTTAAGATCAGAGCAGAACTTAATGAAATTGAAACCCAAAAGACAATACAAAAGATCAATGAATCAAAAAGTTGGTTTTTTGAAAAGGTAAATAAAATTGACAAACCATTAGCACGACTAACTAAAAAAAAGAAGAGAGAAGATTCACATAACAAAAATTAGAAATGAAAAAGGTGATATTACAACTGATTCATCTGAAATACAAGGAATCATTCGAGACTACTATAAACAACTATATGCCAACAAATTTGAAAATCTGGAGGAAATGGATACATTTCTGGACACACACAAGCTCCCAAAACTGAGTCATGAAGACGTAGAAAATCTGAACAAACCAATAACAATAAAGGAGATTGAAGCTGTTATCAGAAGGCTCCCAACAAAGAAAAGCCCAGGACCAGATGGATTCACAGCAGAATTTTACCAAACATCCAAAGAGGAATTGACACCGATTCTTTACAAACTATTCCAAAAGATTGAAACAGACACAAATCTCCCAAACTCATTCTATGAAGCAAACATCATCCTGATACCAAAACCAGGTAAAGATATAACCAAAAAAGAAAACTACAGGCCGATATCCTTGATGAATATAGATGCAAAAATCCTCAATAAAATACTAGCAAACAGAATACAGCAACACATACGTAAAATTATCCATTCTGTTTCTAAGTCCAACTCCCTCCTTAGGTCATTATAGGTATTTGACAACTGACACATTAATTCTGCAAAAAGTGGGACAAGATAGTATCTCTTTATTTTCTTCACAAATGTATTAAATTTTAAATTAAAAAATAAAATAAAATAAAATATACTATATATAGCAATATTCCACCTTGGCATTGAGTTAATATCTTTAGTTCTAATCAAAGGGGAAAAAAGGATAGTAATATACTCAAGTGCTCGTATTTAACTTTGAAATACTTTCACCTTTTGAGAATAAAACATACTGGTTTTAGGTTTTAATAGCTTCAATTTGCTATTTAATCTGAGTGCACAGAAAAATGGCTTTGCTAAATGTGGAAAATAAAAATCCAATATTACCCCACAAAATTCCAATCATTTTGGATGTTTCCCGTAGTTTCTCAGCTAACGTAAAACTCTCAGCCTCATTTCTTTTCTAAGAGAAATTTAATAAAAGGGAATAACAATGTCATTTGGCAATTGCAAGACTTTATTTAAAAGAAACACTCAAGGTGTATTATTTATGATTTACTGACTTCTATTCCAGGTATAAAGCATTTCTTAATATAAAATACATATGATTAGGGAACAGTTTTAACTGTGATTCTGAGGTCTTCGTCATAATTTATTACACCTTTTTCTGTCATTAAGTCTTTTGGACTTCAATTCCTTCTGGTCGCTCTCTTCCCCCTCTGTGGCTTCTCGTTGCTTATTCCCTTGGGACTGGCACAGCTCATCCATTTGTTTTCCAGCTGGAAGGGCTACCTGACAGGCTCTCTGCACAAAGTGAGCTGCTGTCTTGTCAGGAGGTATCTGATCCTATCACAAGACTTGCCATCTGTTGAATAAATACAGACGAGGAAACGAGGAAACGTTCAAAGTATGAGCACATGTGAAAACGTGCAGGGCTGCTGCATGGACCTCTGCAATTCAAATAGCCCTGAATAATTTTATGTTACTTGGAAAAATTTTATTAAGCATGAAGTCTAGCAAGCATTGAATTTTTCAGTTTGCATTTCTGACTATTTTCCTTGAAAAGTAATGGGAATCAATTTCCTGGCAAAAGTTCACACTATCCCCCTTTTATTTTTCCTTATCTTTTTTATGGTCCTTCTTAGCGCATCCCCTCCCTTAAGAAAAAAAACTGGACAATTAGTTTCCATTCCATGAGTAGAAATGTGAAGATCTTTTCTGGGTTTCTTGATGTTTTCCCCTACAGTTTGAAAGTCACATTTTGTATGTGCCTGTAATAACATTTCAGGGCAGAGTGAAATACTGCACAGGAACATGGGAGTGCAGGAGACTCACTCTTGGCAAAATATCATGAACACTTTGGTTTCACTTCTCTATACTGAATACATTTAGGGGAAGTTTTATCTTAATGATGCATTATTAACTAACCCTCTTATCCTTTTTCTTGTGGAGCTGTCCATGCTGGCACACACGAAAAAATGAATAAAATGATAGATATAAGCCCAAATAATCACACCAGAGCAGGGTGTTGGAGGCATTAGCATCGGTGGCTCATCTCAACCTTAATCTCTCTGCCTTAATTTTTAAAACACCTTTTATTAATATGACTTGTGGACCAGGAACAAAATATTTTAGCCAAGTAATACAGACTAGTAAGCATATCCAGTACCCTCTTATACTTCGCAGAGACTTTGCTTTTGAGTTGTTATTTTATCTTTGCATTTATAGCAACGTATAAAACATTTTACAGAAAAGCCCACTGGCTACTCTAATATCCCTGGCATATTATAAACAGATATAGTGTTTAGCAAAACTAAAACAGAACATTGAGTGAGTACTACTTTATGCCAGGCACTATTTTAAGCATTTTATATCCATTTATTTTTATTCTTTTTTCTTTTCGTCCTTTTCGTGACCGGCACTCAGCCAGTGAGCGCACCAGCCAGTCCTATATAGGATCCGAACCCGCGGCGGGAGCGTCGCTGCGCTCCCAGTGCTGCACTCTCCCGAGTGCGCCATGGGCTCGGCCCTTTATATCCATTTAATCATTTGAATATCACAACAACTTATATAGTAGGTAGTGGTATTAAACCAAGGCACAAAGAGGTTAACTTACTTGCCTTAAGTTACAAGGCGAATAAATGGTAGAGTTAGAAATAGAACACAGACAGTCCAATATAGGTAGGAGGTTTGTCACCCCTGCCCCCCCATGTGTTACCTGGTGTTGGTGAAGTTAGTTGCATCTTTTCACTACTCCTTTTCCATCACACTCCCCTCACGTCAGGCTGCACTGAAATGACCCTGGACATTTTGGGATCTCTCTAAGAAAAATTAAACTGGAAATACATTTCATTTAGGATTTCACAATATATTTACATTGTTCACAGTTACTGTCATATATAATTAAGTTACTGCTAGCTCTCCTGATGGAAATGTAGAAATGAGTTCTAGAAATAATCTTATGGCCAACTCTGCCAACTTAACTTGACATTGTGAAACAAAGGTGAAAGAAAGACAGAATTCAGGGGGCCATGTAACCTGTTCAGTCCATTGCATTGAACACCATAGTGTCCAATGATGCACAGTCCTAAAGTATATCATATGCAGAAGAAACAGGCTTGAAATGTATTTAGACAGAAGCGTGTCCTTCAAATACTACAGTTCATAAAAGACATAAACTTAATAGGATTTTCCCCAAATTTGACAGTTACTGGAAAAAGCAAACTGTTTTTCTTCTGTCCTCATACCACAACAGTCAACACAGAATATATGTGACCAGAGGTGTGGGAGTTTTTCCACGTATACCAAACAAGCAATCCTTTCTACAGTGTACAGCAGCTGGGTATTCTCTAATTCAATTCAATTCTGACACTATCTACCTGGAGATAACATCAGATCACATAGATTGAGGACGCAGTCCCACAAGACTGAAACCCACTACACATGCCAATTGCAAGCCTCAGGTTATTTTACCTGTGCTTCTGACCATCCAGCTATAAATCTGGGTTACCATAACACCCTCTTAGGTTCACAGCTCACAGAACTCCAAGAAATGTTTACTGGTTTATTACGAAGGATATTTAAAAGTATGCAGATAAAGAGATGCATAGGGCAGGTTATGGGGAAAGGGGCACAGAGAGTTTCCATGCCCTCCCTGGGCACACCACCCTCCAAAAACCCCTACGTGTTCAGCTATTTGGAAGCACTTTGAACCTGGTCCTTTTGGGATTTTACAGAAGCTTTGTTATGTAGGCTTGACTGATTATATCATTGGCCATTAGTGATCAGTTTAACCTTCAGCCCCTCTGCGCTCACTAGAGATTGAGGGTGGGCCTGAAAAGTCCCAACCCTCTAATCCTTTCCTGTGACTAGTCCCCATACTGAAGCTACCCAGGAACTGCAAGCCATCAGTCAACTTATTAGGGTACAAAAAGACATCTGTCACTTTGATGATTCCTAGAATTTTAGGAGTTGTAATGACAGGCAACAGAGACAAAGACCAAATATATAATCCACGATACTGCAGACAGCAATCCTGAAATTTTATTTTATATGACCATTAATAAGTCATAAAGCTGACACTTAAATTTTTTTTCTAACAATCAGAATAAGAAACATATTTGACCAAACATGCTAGAAGAAAGACTAAATTATGCTTCTATACTGCTATGGTTTGAATGTTTGTATCTCCTCAAAATTTGTATTTTGAAACTTAATCCCCAACTTGACAATATTAAGTGAGGACTTTGGGGGGTGATTAGATCATGAGGCCTTACCTTCATGAATGGGATTACTGCCCTTATAAAATAGGCCTGAGGGAGCTTGTTCACCCCTTCCACCAAGTGAGGACACATAGCAGGCACTCTATGAGAAATGGGACCTCATCAGACAACGAACCTGCTGGCACCTTGAACTTAGACTTCCCAGCCTCCAAAACTGTGAGCAACACATTAATGTTGTTTATAAATTACCCAGTCTAAAGCATTTTGTTATAGCAGCCAGCAAAAGACTAAGACAGACATTGGTACAATGAAGTGGAAGTGCTGCTGTACAGATACCTAAAAATATGGAAGCAGCTTTGGAACAAGGTAATGAGTAGAGGCTGGAAGAGTTTGCAGTTGCATGCTAGAAAAATCCTGCACTGCCATGAGTAGAGCATTAGGGGTGGTTCTGGTGAGGGCTCAAAAGAAGAGGGGACCTATAGAAAAAAATCCTCAACCTTCTTATTTTACCTAAGAGATCATGATGAGAATGTTGGTGGAAATATAGATAGTAAAGGCCATTCTGATGAGATCCCAGGTGGAAATGAGGAAAATATTATTGGAAACTGGAGGAAAAGTGATCCTTGTTGCAAAGTGTCAGAGAACTGGACTGAATTGTGTTTGCACTCTAGTGTTTTGTGGAAGGTAGAGCTCTCAAGCAATGAAATTGGATATTTGGCAGAAGAAATACCTAAACAAAGTATTGACGATGTGGCATGGCTTTTAATAACTGCTTCTTGTAAAATGCAAGAAGACAGAAACAATTCAAAGATAAAATCTGTACTCAAAAGGGAAGAAAGACTTAAAGATTTGGAGAATTTTTATTCTGTAAACAATGAAACATAAGATCAGAAGAGAACACCAAGGGTGTGGGCAAATGAACATTTGATAAGAAAATAAATATGATAGAAGGAAGCCAGATGCTATTTATTAAGAAAATAGAAGAATGACTCTAAAGGCATTTTGGATATCTGTGGAGCTGCCCTGCTCACTACAGGCCCAGAATGCTAGGATCTTGGGGAGTATAATGATTTCCAGGATCTGCTCCCTGAAATCCAATGCATCGTTCCCTGGCCACCCTAACTGTGGCTCAAGCAGGCCCAAATGTGGCTTGGGCCACCCTTCCAGAGGACTCAGGGAATAAACTTTGGTGGTATCCACATGATGCTAACTATGCAGATGCACAGAATGTATGAGCTGTAGTGGTATGGCTACCTCCAACTAAATTTCAAAGGATGCCCCAGAGAGCACTAGGGCCCAGGTAGAAGACTGCCACAGGGGCAAGAACACTGCAGAAGGCCCCTTCTAGGGCAGTGCCTAGTGAAATCATGGGTATAGGGCCACCGCCATGACCCCCAGACCTGTAAAGCCATGGGCATGTGATTCTAGCCTGGGAGAGCTGCAAACACCAGACTCTAACCTGTGAGAGCTGCCATGTAGGCTTCACCCAGCAAAGCCATGGGATCAGGGCTGCCTGGAGCCTTGGGAGCCCATAACCTGCCTGAGTGTTTCCAGCAGGTGGGACGTGGAGTCAAAGAAGATTATTCTCAAGTTTTAAGACTTAATGTTGTTTCCCTGTTGGGTGCTGAACTTACTTGGGACCAGTTTCCCCTTTCTTCTTCCTATTTCTCCCTTTCGGAATGGGAATGTCCATCCTATGTCTGTTCCACCACTGTATTTTCAAAGCACATACTTTGATTTTGCAGGCTCACCTTCAAGAGCATTTTTCCTCAGGATTTATCAGACCTTGAAGTTTCATATATAATTTAGATTATAGTTAGATGAGACTCTGGACTTTATACTTTTGAGTTGATGCTGGAATTAGTTAAGATTCTTGAAGTTATTGAGATGGAATGAATGCATTTTGCACATGATAAAGACATAAATTTTGAGTGGTCCAAGGGTAGAATGGTATGGTGTCAATGTCTGTGTCCCCCACAAATATATATGTTGAAACCCTAATCCTCAATCTATTGGTATTAGGAGGTTGAGTCTTTGGTGGCTGATTAGATCATGAAGGCTCAGTCCTCATGAGTGGGATTAGTGCCCCTATAAAAGAGGCTTGAAGAGCCTTCTTTACCTTTTATGCCTTGTGAGGTTAGAGTGAGAGGCTGGCTGTCCATAAGGAAGTGGGACCTCACCACATACCCAATCTGCTGGTGAGTTGATCTTAGATTGCCCAGCCTCCAGAACTGTAAGCAATAAATTTCTGTGTTTATTAATTACACAGTCTACACTATTTTGTTGTGGCAGCCACACCAGACTAAGAAAATGCTATAAAAAATAATAGGAAGTGCCAATCAAATGTATGCAGTAAAAAAACAAAAAGGTAAAATAGCACAGAGTGTTTCAAGTAGATAATAAAAACATTCCATTTTTCTAGTTTTCATGTTTGTAAGTTTTTGTAAATTTGTAACTTTTGATTTCTTTTTTTCACTTTTAATAAATATTTACTTTCTTACCTATTTCTATCATTCTTATTCTGTGTCCTTTTTTGTTTGTTTTTTTTTAAAGAACCCCCAAATCTGTGGTAGCTTCAGGTTGGAAGGATTAAACATACATCTGCTGGGAGTACCTACATATATGTACATCTTATGACAAGTGGCACATAGGATAATCATTAATATTTGAAGCTCCTCCTCTTTTCCTGTCAAAATATTACTTAGAGAAGTAGTGGAGTTTTCTTAACTGAGTAGTCTCAGGGAGAATTTAGAAGAAGCTCTTTCAATATGAATCTTTTAAGCATGTCCAAAGTATATATAAAGAAATGATCCCCTAATTCCCCAACAAAATATGATAATCCTGTGTCATAATGTTTTACAGTAAGATTTCTGGGATTTGGGGATATTCAAGATAAGGGCACCATAAATAAAGATGAAGAAGGAATTTCAAACATTCGGGGCAATGAACTAACTAGAAAATACTCACAGATCCATGCAAGTGTTATACCATTTAGATAAAACTTTGTTTAATTTTATTATGTTCTCCTTGGCTTGTCTATTTAAATAGGCTCTTTATTGGGCCAGACAATTTGTGGAATGGTCTGGGATAATATTAATTCATTCAGATCATTATTATGTGTCTGTTATACACAGGCATCCTCCCAGCTGCTGGTGATACAGTAGTGAACAACCAGACGTCTTTCCCGAAGTTCATATTCCAGGGAAGAAGACGGACAAGCAAGAAAGATCCCTTATGTCAGGATCAGGGACAGGATCCAGGCTCAGTGGACTCAGAAATCATTATGAATAGCTTACTTAAAACATTCTTAGATGGCCATCCACGTAACAAGCCACACCTAAGGAATGTTTAGATAAAGATACACACATTCTGTCATCAGGACCGTGGTAGCAAACACAAAATCTTGCCAGGGCCGGTAGAGAATGACACGTGATGCAGTTTATACCTTTGCTTCACACCTAATTCTCCCCAGGGTTCTTCATACTTTTGAGGTTGCTTTTAGATTCATGGTGCTATATTGAACACAAGGCAGATCTTAATACAGAATTTTAGTTTTATTTCTATATTTTAAATTCAGATTCTGTATCTCTCGTCTTATCACTTTTCTGTAGATTATTTGAGAGAAAATTTGAGGTAGCAAAGACACCAACATCTGAAAGACCAAAATAATATTATCACATACTGAGTCAGTACAATTTCTCATCTTCTGCCAACCCCCAGACTTGCGCAAGGGAAACTAGGGATACTAGTTGATGGGGAATGTGCCCTCCACCGTTGCTTCTCTGGGTAGGCTCAGAACATGTGGACAGTCACGAGAACATTTTCTGACATCATTAAGAGTGGAAGAAAAGCAGATATAAGACAAATCTAAGTTGTCTCTTTGAGTTGTATGTATCATCTACCATCTTGTAATGTGTGATTCTATTGATGATATCATAGCAGAAGTGTGTGCCTGTCTTTGGGGATGGAGAATACAATGATCCTTTCTAAAACTTAAGCTCCTAATGAGGAAGTAATTCTCAAAAGCAATACAAATGGAAAGAAAAGAAAAGAAAAGAAAGAAAGAAAGAGAAAGAAAGAGAAAGAAGAAAGAAAGAAAGAAAGAAAGAAAGAAAGAAAGAAAGAAAGAAAGAAAGAAAGAAAGAAAGAAAGAAAGAAAGAAAGAAAAAGAGAAAGAGAGGAACAGAGGAAGTAAGAAACACAATTTGCCTAGTAGGAATTAGAGAGAAAGAGAGGAAGGAAGGAAGGAAGGAAGGAAGGAAGGAAGGAAGGAAGGAAGGAAAAGAGAAAACAATACATTGAGCTTTCAGAAGGAGAGAACAAACTTAAGGATACTAGAGATCGGGGTGAGGCAGAGTGAGGGTTTGGGGAGGGATAGGTTGAGCAAAGAGCAGAAAGAAAAATCATGATTTGTAATAATGAATATGCTTATAATAAAAAATTAAAAATTTTTAAAAATGAGATGCCATACTTTACCTTTCATACTATTGAAGAATTTAACACACACACACATACACACACACACATGCACACGCACACACACACGCACACGCACACCCCAAATTTAGTGGCATAAAAGAACAATCGTTGCATTATGCTCATGGATTCTGTGGGTCAGGAATTCAGAATGGGCACAGCAGGTACAACTTGTCTCTGCTCCTCAGTGTCTAGGTGCACAGCTGGGAAGGCTTTGTTAATTTGCATGTCATATAGTTGCTACCACTTGTGTCCGGGACCCTCAGAGTGGGGCTGTCAACTGAACATCTACACACGGCCTCTCCATGTGACTCTTTGGTTTTCTCATGACATGGTGGCTGATTTCCAAAAGCAAGTGTCCCCCAAAAAAGTCAGATGGAAACACTCCCCTTTTATGACCTGGCCATAGATATCACATTGCATCCCTTTTGCCAGTCGTGAGTCCATTCAATGTCATAGGGAGGAAACCTAGACCTTACTTCTCGAGGAGGAGTGTCAAAGTCACATTGCAAGAAGAGTGAGGGGCACGGGAGACATTTGTAGCCATTTTTGGAAAATATAATCAGCCACACACCCTAATACCAAATTTTGATGAGGATTCAGGGAAACGAGAAGAATTACAAGTTAGCACTGCCAATCTGGGCACTGGATGTACTTAACGGAAGACTTAAAATGCACATATTCTTTGAAGAAATAATTCTAGGTTTTGAAGTACTAAATCCTAAAGAAATAATTTATGGTTGTTTCTATCATCCATAGGTGCGATGTCTCATCAGCCTGTGAATAGTTTGCCCTTATTCAATCATATTGGAATTATTGCCACATAAACCCCCAAGCTGTAAAATGATGCTGTGATTTGAATGTTTGTGTCTCATTCAAAACTCATGTTGAAATTTAATCCCCAATGTAATAATATTAAGAGCTGGGGTCCTTTAGGATGTGATTAGGTACTGAGGGCTCCCCTGTCATAAATGAGATCTAGGTCCTTATAAAAGAGGTTTCACACAGCCTTTTGCCTTTTTTTGCCCTTCTGCCTTCTATCATGTGAGGACACAAGCTTCACTCTTTCTGCCATGCGAGGACACAGCAAGAAGGTGCCATCCTGGAAGCAAGAGACCGGGCCCTCATCAGACATCGAACCTGCCAGCGCCTTGATCTTGGACTTCCACACCTCCAGAACTGCGGTAAATACATTTCTCTTGTTTATAAACTTTCCAATCTCAGGTATTTGTTACTGCAGCACAAATGGACTAAGAGAGATAACTATAGGATTTAGCTGCGTTGAAATATCCCTGCCCCCACCTAGTTTTTTCTGAACTGTCCCAAAGGTCTTTCTTGCAGGTAACCACAAGCCAGTTTATAAGCCACAGTTGCCACCAGCTCTCCACCCTGTTTCTGTGTTAGGTGCATTCAGTGATGCAGACTTTGAGCATTTAGTAACGGTGGAGGCAGTGTTACAGGTTATAGCAATCATTTTTACTGTGATTTTCTGAATGTTCTAGATTTTCTATGGTGAATTCATCTGTAGTCAGAAAAATAGTGCTTAAAATAACAATTTTTTTTTAGTTCTGATCCTATGCTTATTTGGGACAAAAGATGTTTTGTCCCTGTAATGCTCTTGCCAAAGGAAGTCATAGATAGATGAATATATATATATATAATATTATTTATTTATTTATTTATAACTATATAAATAAGTATATAGCATAGATTTATCATCTAATCATATATAATCTATAATATACATGTTATATGACATATATATTAAATATATAATTTTTAAATATATATCTTAAATACTGCAACAACTTCCTAACTGATCTCTCTGACAGTGAACTAGCTCACCTCTGTGCTTCAGACTATGTTTAGCCAGAAAGAACTTTTGAAAATACAATTTGATCACATTATTGCCCGGTTTAAAATCCTTCATTGCTGCTAAGATGCAGTCCCCACTCCCTCCCATAGCTTGCATTCTCTGGTAGAACCTGGTCCCTGCTTACCCCTTTCCCCCACCTCTTCCCACTACCCTCACAGCCACACACAATCCAATACGCATGTAGAACTACCATCTTTTGGAAATAATCCATGCTTTAAAAATTCCTGCACTCCTTCAGCCCCTGGATGCACTTCAGTTGGCCCATACTACATTTAAAAAAATAATTTTCTTTCTTGCTAATACTTATAAGTTAGGAAATTTTACATTAAAAATATCTGGATTTTAAATTTTTCTTAAAATATGACACATTTTGAATTTTCATTCTCGGTGCCTCCTTTGAATTTATAGATTGCAGCAATGGTCATTACTTGTGATGCTCCCTTACCAGCTTATGTCACTAATGTGCACCCCTTTCCAAGCCCCTGTACACGATGAAGTTTATGGACCCATGCCAAAAGTGAGATGTACAGCTAAATGTAATAATAAACAATTATTCTCTCTTTCCACCTGATTGTTCTGGCATCATCTACAGTAAACATAAATATTGCATCTTTTCTTGGTTAAGAAAGAGTAATTAAAATTAGTTCCTCAATTCTAAGAAACTCTGAGGTTTCTAAATTAAGTTAAATTCTTTCCAATTGAGCACTTTATTACATATCTTTTTGCACTGCTTGCTAATTTTTTCATGAGTATTAGTCCTGATCCTTCTACCAGACTCAAAACTCATTGACAGCAGGAGCCATGTCAGGATACTTACACTTAGTAAAGCTCTCAATAAATACTCCTAGATGATTTGATAGTATGTACCATTCTAGGCACCAGGTTGATATTCCCAGAGAATGGTACCCTGGTCATCGACAAGGCTAATTTAGCATAAGTCACCCAGCCCTATACAACTCTTTGGCAAAGGCTATTGTCTACTCCCATAAAGAAGTAGAAAGTAAAATAAGTCTTTATATATTGTAATTAAAATCTGCTTTCTTGCATTTATTTTTCAACCCAGTAGCTTTTAAAAATTAAAAGAAATGACATCATAGATTCTCTCCTTCCATGTGGGAAAAACCCAAGTGAAAAGCTCTCAGTAGGTTCAGCTCTACCTCTCTCTGCGATCACCATGATTTGCGTGCCAAAGGGAAGCCTGCAGGCAGAGTGGCCCTCGGTGGCGATGGGTGCAGTCCAGAACTGGAGACTGACAGGTATTGGTCAGAACACAGAGAAAGGCTGGCTCTGCAAGTACCCCTGGCACTGTCATCAGACTTCTTGGAAGAGCAGGATCCCCAGGACAGACCAAGGAGCTTGAAGTCAGGGAGGTCGCCAGTTGCAAAGTCAAAGTAAAGGCAGAGCTAAGTCTCTGTCTGAGAAAAATTAACTTCTTGAGGTGATGATAGTCAGAATAATTAAATGCCACTACTTTGTACCTTACTTTCCAGCTGGCCCAGGGTATTGTAACTTTGGAATCATTTTCTCTTAGGTGAAGATATGTTTAAGAGCTAAATGACAGTTTTAAATGGATGCATAGGTTTCTACGGACAACACTGGGGAGCTCTTTACAGCTACCTCTTGTGAAAAAGATATTTGTCAAAATTACAGGTAAGTAAATGGACAGGGAGGCACCTGACCTCAGAAGAGAACGAAAAGGAGTTTCCATTGCAAATCTTCCTCATTGGGACATGTATTTCTTCTTTTTCACTTTGGCTTGAATGAACTTACTGACCAATAGCAGCATATTCATTACTTAGAAGTGAAGCAAAGTCCTGCCCAAACTGACAGCAGACAAATGAGGAAAATGGCAGGACTATGACCAGATATTTTAGTGCTCTTTGGTAACAGGTGATGAGATTCTTATGAATTCCATGAGTAATCCAAAAATTAAAAAATAAACTCATTTTGTGTGTGGCTAAATGACAAAATAGACTAAATTTTCTCCTTGTAGAATAACCTGTCAAAACAGATACCCTCAAGACTGACTGACTTACATGCCTGTGCACATCCTCTTTTTCTCATGCAAACACATACATACACACACTTACATTGGGTAAAACTTCATGAGAAAAATAAGTGTACTGAACATTAGGCAAGTGTATTAAAAGTAAGTGTAGCAAAGGGAGAAGGGGAAGAAAGGGCTTAGATTTGGGTTTCTCAGTGTTGGTACTATTGACATTTTTTTTGGCTCATCATTTGTTGTGGGAGATGGTCCTGTGCATTGTAGGGTGCTTAGAAGGATTTCTGGTCTCTATCCACTAGATACCAGCAATACCTCCTCCTTCCATTTGTGACAATAAAAAAATGTCTGCAGACATTGCCAAGTGGGGTCAAAATTGTTCCAGTTGAGAACCACTGGCTTAGAAGATCTACTTCTAGCCTGGTGTTTCTTCTCGTTCCAACAGAATTTAATATTTGCTAAAATTCAAATTAAAGCATGATGCTATTGAAATATTGTTGTGGACCAATCTCTTTCTTTATATTTAAGAAGACCCTTGAGAGAATATTTCTATTTAGAATCAGGAATCATGGTGCTTCTCCTTAGCAATTTATTTGCTTGTCTCATATGGATGCAGGAATTGTGCAATCAGCTGTTTTTTACTTATTTTTAGGAAGTACATGTACAATAAAGTCATGCATTTTTGTATAAGCCCCATTCTTGACATATATCCTTTTATTTCATTTAATTTTTCTTTTCGTATGTCCTTTAAAACTATCCTGTAATCTTCCTTATCTATGTCCAATTTCTCTTCTAAGTCAAATTAGTCATTTTGAAAAAAACAGTCAGGGCACAAACCAAAATAAATAATGGAATGCAAAATATAATGTTCATCCAATGGATCATGTCCCTGCTTTGGGTCATAATGAACAATTAAATGTATCCACCTTTCTGATTTGTACATTTGTATCTCTCAGCTGATCACAGTTCCATACTGCAAGGACCTATAGATGGCCAATGATCAAAACCATATTCTTACCAAATGTATCCCATGTTGGTGGCTTTCTTTACTTTCTGTGGTCTTTATAAAGCTGGCAAATTACCTTCTATATACTTTGGCAAAAAATAATATTTTTCCAATATTCCATGTTCTTTTTTTCTGAGACCAGCACCCTATTTTTTGAGGGGAAATTGCTTCTTGGCACGGCAGTCATGTGGTTCTAATGGGGGTTCCTGATGCTTAACCACGACTTAGAGAAGCCAGTGCAAGTCTTAGCCTGAAACAAAGGATTAGAGTGCTGAAGTACTTCATTGTGCAGAAGTAGCTCTTGGCAGGAGAGAAGGGGAAATGAGAAAGTTCTGCTTGGTGGTGACTGCATCTCTGTTTACATTTGGCCACTAGATCCGGCTCTGCCTTTGCTCTTTCTGTAGACACGGAGGGTCTGGCCGGTTAGCTCAGTTGGTTAGAGCACAGCCTTATAACACCACGGTCACAGATTCGGACCCCTGTGCCAGCCAATTGCCAAAAAATAAACAAACAAAAAGTACTACGATCTCTGTACTAGCCACCTGCCCCCCCCCAAAAAAAATTGGGGTGGCCATTGTAGATATGTTATGGAGGATACTTTAGTGTGCCTTCTAAAAGGTTACCAATGAAATGTTAGACTTAATCCCTGATCTTAAGTATTTTACAGTTAAGCTAAGCAGACCCAACATACATGCTAAATTATACAATACTGACACTGATAGTACTTCAAAAAGTTCATGAAAAGTAGAATTCAAAGATAATACGAATCTTCAAAAATTCATAAAAAGTAGAATTAAAAGATAATACAAATATTTCCATGAACTTTTTGAAGTACCCTAGTATGAAAAAAGACAGCAGATTTTCAGAGCAGGGGAAATGACCACTGTGGGAAATATTCATTGGCTATATTTCTTGACAAGGAGAATTAAAAATGTGTAAGAGGACTGACTGGTTAGCTCAGCTGGTTAGACCGTAGTGTTGATAACACCAAAGTCAAGGGTTCAGATCCCTGTACTGGCAAGCTGTGCCCCCTCCCCCCAAATAAGTAAGAGATATAAAGACATAAAAGTTTTAAAAAGACAGTATAAATGTTCCCTGCACACCTTAGGATATAAGGTCCAATGATCACTGCAAGACATTTAATGAAAGGCCTTAAAAGTCAAGCAAATATATTTGGAAATAGAGAGCTATTGGTTTGTGAAGAAAAAGTTGCATGACAGAAACTTTGTAGTAATATACATATATATTCATACATCTCATATTGTTCTTTTTGCTTTATTCTCTGAATTTTTCTACTTTCCATTTAGTTATCCTTAAGTCACTACTCTTGTGTTCCAATGTGTCCAAATTACTTTAAAACTGATCCCAATGGGTTCTTAATGAGTTCTTTTAAGAAATATTATTTTTAATTGATAAATAATAATTATATACATTTTGGGGGTACCATGTAATATTTTGATATATGTTTACATTGCGGAATGAATATTTCAAGCTAATGAACAAATCCATCCCCTCACATATTTATTTTTTGGGGATGAAAACTTTTAAAATTTACTATTTTAGCAATTTTGAAATATGTGGTGCATTATTTTATTATAGTCACCTTTCTGTACAATAGATCGCTAAAGCTTATTCCTCCTGTCTAACTGAAGCACTGTGCCCTTTGATCAATACCTCTCCTTTCTGCATTCACTCCCCCTCCCCCAGCCTTCGGTAACCATCATTCTACTCTCTACTCCTATGAGTTCAACTTTTCTAGATTCCACATACCAATGAGCTCATACAGTACTTGTCTTTCTGTGCCTGGCTGAGTTCACTGAACATAATGTCCTCTAGGTTCATCCTGGTAACTCAGATGAATGAGTCTCCCTTTGGGCACTTGTGTGAGCACTACTCAGCTGGGACCACAGCTAAGGGGTGCTAGATCTCAACTAAAAGTATCCCCATGCCTTTGTAATATCTCCCAGACTGCAGCAAGAGGAGCTGCACCTAAGACAGGGTCCCTTTAGGATCTGTTGTTGGACAATGGCCAGCATGCCTGTCCTGGTGGCTCAGATGGGTAAATCTCCCTCGGGGTCCTGGTGTGCACAGGACTAAGCTGGGACCACAGCTGAGGGTGCTAGAGCCCAGTTACAGGATGACTTTTGGGCCCACTGCTGAGACTGAAGTCAGCAGGCCTGTCTGCCCAGGCACTAGTGTGTGTGATTCCTCCTAGACACCTTGGTGGATGGTTTTGGTAGAAGGCTCGTGGCCAAATGGAGCTGTAGCCAAGCCCTTTGGGGATGAGGACTATTTCCAAGTCTGAATCTGGGAGCACGATAAGCAGGTCTGCCAGCTGGGTGCAGGTCTGTACTCTCAAAGTGACCTTTCTAGGCCTTGGACTCCACCAGGGCTTCAGAACCTTCTATCTGAATTCCAGGGCTTCCCCAAAGAGATTTTGTCCATGAATGGGTGCAGAATTCTTGTTGTGTGGGAGGTACAAGCAGGTGCCCTCTTACTCTACTATCTTGCTGGTCTCTTTGATGTCTTTATGGGTTCTTAACATAGTGCGTTTTATTTTTCAGTTTTAGAGAATCTTTTCAATTATGCTGTATAGGATCTAATTCTTTGTTGAAAATCTCCAACTTTTTATATATTTTGTGCCTCCTTTCTTGGGTGTTTTTGGAATGTATTAAATATAGCTGTTTTAAATTTCTTGTCAATTAATGTAACAGTTGAATCACTTGTGCGTGAGCTCTTATTTATTTTTACCTGCTGTTTGTGGTTCGTGTATTCTTATTTCCTGCTGGTAGATTTGTTGCTTTCATGAACCTGAATTTTGCCCCGTCTCTCTTCTCTCACGTTGCCCTTTAACATTCCAGTGCCCTTTCACTTGGCACCATGTTCTGCTTCACCACGTGAGTATAGAAAAAAGCAACTGTGTCACTTTTTTAAAGTTTTATTTTATTTTTTAATTTACAAATACTTGTATATATTTATGGGGTGCAATGTGATGCTTTGATCCATGGATACGTTGTGAAATGATTAAATCAACAAAATTAGCAGATTCATCACCTCAAATACTAATTATTTTTTTGTGGTAAGAAAACTTAAAATCTCTCTTTGAACTATTTTGAAATGTACAGTACATTATTATTAACTATAGCCACCTTGCTGTGCAATAGAACACTAGAACTTATTCCTCCTTTCTAACTATAACTGTATCCATCGACCAGTGTCTCCCATTTCCCCATCCATCTTTGCCTGCCCTCAGTCTCTGGTAACCACCATCATACACTCTACTTCTATGAATTAGACTTTTTTAGACTCCCCTGTAGAATGAGATTATATGGTATTACTTTTTTTTCTACTCCAGAAAGAGCTTTCAACTATCATTTATTTTTAGAGTGACCCCCGGGAAGGCCTTTGTCTCCTAAACATTTTGAGACATGACACTGTAGAGCTATTATGGTTTAGCTGTTTAGCCATCTTCCCTCCTTCAAATTTCAATGAATGCCTTAAGGTAGAAGCCTACCGGGTGTCTGAGGCCCCTCAAGTACTCCAACTTTGTCACCTAACTCCATGTAACTGTCAAAAGCTCCGGTGGTTTCTCTGCCACCTAGAAGCACATTTAGGTTCTGGCTCTTCCCTCATAAATGGGATTAGTACCCTTATAAGGCCAGAGAAAGCTTGTTTGCCTCTTACGTGATATGGAGAATCAGCTAGAAGTTACCATCTTTGAAACAGAGAGAGAATCCTCATAAGACACCAAATCGGCAGGCACCTTGATTTCAGACTTCCCAGCTTCTAAAAATGTGAGCAATCATTTTATGTTCTCTGTAAGTCATTCAGTCTAAGGTATTTTGTATTAGCAGCCTGAAGAAACTAAGACAGATGTGGCATACAGAAGTGGGAGTGCTGCTATAACAAATACATAAAAACGAGGAAGCTGCATTGGAACTGGATAATGGGTCCAGGCTGGAAGAATTTGGAGATGCATCTTAGAAAAAGCCTACGGTGCTGTGAACAAAGCAGTAATGATTCTGGCAAGGGCTCAAAAAAAAAAAAAAAAAGAGAGAGAGGGAGACCTGTATAGAAAGCCTCAGTCTTCTTAGAGATCATCGTCTAAGTTGTTGTGATCAGAACGTTAGCAGAAATATGGATGGTAAAGTCCATTTTGTTGAGGTCTCAGGAGGAAATGAAAAACATATTATTGGAAACTGAAGGAAAGATGATTCTTGGTACAAAGTAGCAAAATTACTTGGCTGAATTGGGTTTGTGTCCCAGTGCTTTGCAGAAGGTAGAACGAGTGAGTGACAAATTGGATATTTGGTGGAAGAAATATCTAAGCCAAGTGTTGAGGTGCAACATGGCTTCTATTGATTGCTTATTATAAAACACAAGAAGAGAGAAACAACTCAAAGATGAAATTTATAATGAAAAAGGAAGCAACACTTAAAGATTTGGGAAATTCTCAGCCTGGACATGTAAAAAAGAAAAAAGTGTATTCCAGAGAGAACACAAAGGGTGTGGCCAAGCAACTGTGTTTGATGAAGACAACAGTGTAAATGTGCAAAAGTCAGGTGCTGTTCAACAAGAAAATAGAGGAATGATCCAAAGGCATTTTGGAGATCTTTGGGGCTGTCCTGCCCATCACAGTCCCAAAATGCCAGGTACTTGGAGCAGAATAACTTCAAGGCTCCACTCCCCACATTCTGGTGCAACGTTCCTTGGCTGACCCTGCTATGTCTGAAGTGGGCCCAGGTATGGCTCAGGCCACCTTTCTGGAGGTCATGGGTGGTAAACCTTAGTGGCATCTTCCTGCCACTATCTCCCCCAGGATTCAGAGCACACAAGCTTGTGGAGGCAAGGTTGCCTTCACCTAGATTTTAAAGAATAACCTGGAGAGCCTCAAGGCCCAGGCAGGGAACTCTCACAGGGTTGGGGCCAACACAGAGAACCACACCCCAGGGCAATGCTTAGTGGAGCCATGGGTAGATAGCTGTCGCCTTGACCCCAGACCCATAGAGCCATGCATATGAAACTCTAGCCTGAGAAAGTTGCCACATGGGCTGCATTCAGCAAATGGTGGTGGGGTAGCCTGGAGCCTTGGTGACCCGATCCCTGCCCCAGCGTTTCCAGAAGGAGGGACATGGAGGTGAAGATAATTCTCAAGCCTTGAGATTTAATGTTGTTTGCCATGTTGGGTTTTGAATTTACTGGGGACCAGTTGTTCCTTTCCTTCCTATTTATTCCTTTTGGAATGGGAGAGTTCATCCTATGCCTGTTCTACCATTGTATTTTAAAGCACATAACTCATTTGATTTTACACACTCACAGCTGGAAGATTTGCCTCAGGATAAATTGCACCTTGATTCTCACCCATATACAGGTATGACTTAGATGATATTTAGATGAGATTCTGGACTTTAGACTTTTGAGTTGATGATGGAACTGGTTAAAACTATTGGGGCTATTGGAATGAAATGATTGTATTTTGCATGTGAGAAGAACATAAAATTTGGGGTCCAGGGGTGGAATGCTATGGTCTGAATATTTGTGTCCCCCCCAAATTCATATGTTAAGACTAAATCCTCTACATAGTGGTATTATGAGGTGGGGCCTTTGGGAGGTGATTGTTATGAGGGCTCCTTCCTTGTGATTGGGTTAGTGTCTTTATAAAGAAGGCCTGTTGCTGGAGCTGTTAAGAATACATGTATTTTAGAGGTTGTGACAACATTTACATAAATTTCTGATAAATTATTTTGAAATACAAATTTTAGTATATTTAGAGTTGATGATTCTCATGGAACAATTTTAATAAAAATATTTAACTCTTCATATGAAAGAAAAAAAGAAGAAGGCTCGAGGGAGCTTGTTTGCCACTTCTGCCTTGTTAGGACACATAGAAGGCACTGTCTACGAGAAATAGTCCCTCACCAGACAGCAAATGGCTGATATTTGATCTTGGACTTCCCAGCCTTCAGAACTGTGAGCAAAAATATGTCTGTTATTTATTAGTTACTCAGCCTACAGTATTTTGTTATAGTAGCCTGAATGGACTAAAAAACTTGTATATTTAGCTAATAAGGAAATATTAGTATGTGGGGAAAACAACTGAAAAAGGAATGAATTAAAAGAGAAAATGTTTGGTGAATTTTTTTTATTTATTACTTTGTTGGATATGAGAGATAAATGCTCTGGCTACCCATTGTTCAGGTCCAATTTCCTTTTCGAGCATCCTGGAAACTCTCTGTAAAACATTTACAATTGATGGAAGTAAGAAATCAAGCAACTCAGTTTTTTGATTTAGGAGCAAAAATCTCATACTGCTTGAATAATATTGTTCATTGGATTTCCTCCTTGCATTTTTAGGTCATGTCCTGCGTGCCATTCCAGCAAGTACTAGAGCTATGTCATGGTTTTGTTGATTGTTGTTTTGTTCAGTCTTGAATTCCACCTCTGTGACCAACCCCTAGTGTAGATTAAATCAATATAATATCATAGGATTTGGGAGCTAAACAACTATATGATATATTTTTTGCTTTTAAATGCTGCTATCTTTTTCACAAAGAAACCAAAAATTTTATTTCATTTATAAGACTTACACAAAAACCTGGACCAATAAAATATGAAAAGTGTTCAACATCTCAAAGAAAAAAAATTACTTCACCTTCTTTAATGGTTTAACAAGGCTCTGTTGATAGGAAGGAAATTGGTATAATGCAAAGGGTTTGGAAACAGAAAATCCCTCTTTGAGTCCTATTCAGCTGTAAAGTGGAAGTTGTGATGAGAAGATTTAAATAAGATAGTGCAAACTAACAGAAATATGCCATATAAATGTTTATCTTGGTTATCTGGGGTTAATTTAAATTAAAATGTAAAAAAAAAAATTAATCCAGTTCCACAGTGCAAAAAACACTAATTTGGTTGAAGGCTATCCTTTATCTGCATGCATCAGCAGAAAATCATGAGCTTGACTTGTTCACTGGTTAAATTGAACCGAACTTGGAGCCATCCTTAGGAGGAGGTGGGAAAAGTTCACAACATAATTGTCTGTGTAGACAAACTATGAAGTGTTTTAGAAAACACCCATCACCCATTAGGGGTTTCAATTTTAGTGCTTTTCAGAAATATAACTTCTTAATATATCATTGGAGGAAAAGAAGCTTAAACAATAAAAAAATGTATAATACCTGATCCAGAATGTCAAAGACAATCAAGTGGCTTAATGGCTCATGGATAATGATGCTACTTTATAAGACACACATGAGCTGCATAGGTTTATCAAATACTGATACTTAGAATAAATAGAAACATAAATATCCCTGCGGAATTGTGAAATATGACATATTTAAAAATGCAGTTTCACTTGTGACTGTGAAACATGCATAAATTGAGTTGGAAACCTTCAGGCAGTCATGAGTGCTTTGAAACATGAGAGACTGCATTTTTACAAATGAGCCATCTATATAAGTGATTTTGAGTGTATATGTAGTTTAAACATAAAATTATACTTATTTCATTGCACATGTAACACCCAGTCCTACGAATACTTATTTTCCAGGACCTGGAGAATTAAGATGAAAGAGACCTTGACCTTGAAATGTAAGAGTTTAAATTTAAAGTCTCATGTGAGATATGAACATCTAAATAGATAATTTCAATAAATGCGATGGAGAAATTGGGGTTCTGTAGGACAATCTAAGCCTACAGAGTAGAGGAGCATATCTTTTCACTAGCCTAGAGAGAGCACACAGCGGAAGTGAAGGTGTAACAACAGGCTTCTCAAGTAAAAGGATCCCTGAGTTTGACAAATGAAAAGGGGTTTGGCCTGGCAAGGGGTTAAAGAGAGAAATTTCGAATCGCACAGCTGTGGTGTATTAGGAAGAGAAGGATAAAAGATGATCATAAACAGGCAGAAACTAAACCATAAAGGTTTACGTCTAAACATAAACTGTTTAGAGATGTGCATAAAAGTTGATAAATACTTTGTTTGTAACAGCCGAAAACTGGAAATAACCCAAATGTTTATCAGCAGGTGAATGACTAAGTACATGCTGATACATCTGTACAATGGAACATTACTCAGCACGAAAAGGAATTATCTGTTGAAAACATGCAGTAGTTTCAATGAGTCTCAAAATAATTATTCTCAGTGAAATGAGCCAAACACAAAAGATGACATACTGCCTGACTCCTTATACATAAAATTGTAGACAAACAAATCTATACTTTTAGAAAGCAGATCTGTGGTTGTCCATGGACAGGCAGGTGGGAGGTGGGACATGTGAGGTGCGGGGAAGGGAAGGATCCAAAGAAGCCCAAGGAAACTTTTGGTGGTGACAGGTTGTTAATTACTTTAATTGCAGTGATGGTTTCTTGGATATAGTCATATCAAAACTCATCAAATTGCACACTTTAAATATGTGCAGTTTATTGTACATCAATTATACTTCGTTAAGCTGAAAAACGTTTCTAGACAATAGAGATAATTAAAATGATTTAAGAAGAAAAATCGTATTGCCAGTTTTGTATTTTAGGAGCTAAATGATGTATGCCTTGTTTCTGGCTGGGACAATGGAAACTGGGCAAATGATGACGGTCATAAATCTATTCTATTCCTTTCTACAGTTTATCCAGAAATGAAGCTAATCCAATGCAGGACTATGTGTTTTTTATTAGGGATTAATTTTCTGATTTAGCCTTAAATATGGCAACTGCAGAGTAGTTTTTGGATAGGCTTAAGGGTTCACAAAGATGATATTGATTGGTTTATGCCTACAGAAGTTGCCTTGGTGGTTCTTGCCTGCCACTGTGGACATCATTACTTTCAACAGATCTCACGATTTAGAATACTGTGCCTGGCCCATACCAGAGACTGGGCTTCAAAAATATCTAGGACACAGTCCAAGTCTTTGGAGGTCATTGCCCAATTAGCTCACAAATATCCCTTACTGTCTTAAAGAGAGAGAGAAATGATGACTGATTGACTACTTACTAACTGCATCGTTTGTCTTATATCCCTCAATCCTCACAACCCTGTGAAGTGTGGACCTTTATTATCTCTATTTTACAGAAGAGGAAACAGGCTTAAAGACGTTTAATAGCTGCTTCTGGATCATGTCTAGATGACGAAGACCCTATCTGAGCCTGGCAATATGATTTCAATGCCCATATGATTTCCCTAACTTTCTCCTCCCAGTATTTCTACATCCCAACAATTTTCCTTAAGAAATTGTCATTAGCAAGTATTAGAATGAAAGAACATATTAATGCATTTGTATATTTGGCTTCTGTGAGTAAAGAAAGTGACACCCAGAAAGGGAAAGTGCCCACATCATAGATGAATTAGGGCAGAACTGGGGCTATCAATTCAAAATCCTGCCATTTTTTACCCCAATCATTTTGCCGTGCTTTGAACCGAGAGCAGTGATGATGCCAGGACCTGGTGCCTGCCTGGAAGAGTTTGATGTTTAGACTCCCTTAAGTGATGCTACTAAGTATGTCTGTTTATTCACCACTTCATTTACAAACAAAAGATTGTCAGGTGTTTTCAATGACACTATTCCTTTCTCACAGGGAAAGAATAAAATTTTAGACTGCTTTGAAATGAGGTATATAGATTTATACAGATACCATCTATTTAAATGTCTTTTTGCCCATTTCTATGCATGCCTGTAGTTCAAAATCAAAACTAACTTACGTTCTTCCTATTCTTTCATTAAAACACTAGTATGTTCTCTGCCTGTACTCTTTGTTTAATTGCATAATGGACGATACATTTTGCCTTTGATTATATGAAAAGACAGAACTATAAATATTTTGGTGTTACTTGCTACTCCTTATTTAATGGCATGTTTAACTTATTGGCCATCATAAAATCTGTCATCTTTTTCCCCTCATTTTTTACTAAGTAGAAGAGAGGTTTGACTTTTCGTTTTTTTTTAATTAAAAAATTTTTTTTAAATATTTACTTTAACATTCATTTGTACATATTTGTGGGGTACAGCATGTTGTTTCAATACATGCATATGCTATGTGTTAATTCACTTAGGGTAGACAGCATAGCTTTGTACCTGTTAGTCCATCAATTCCTTCACCACTTCCCTGCCTCTGGTAACCATTATTCTGGGTTTGGACTTTTCTTGGACTTTAAATGTCATTCTCACGCCTAATAACCCTACGATGGTTTACAGTAAGAGAAACTCTAGTCTCATGTAACCTTTTAAAAATTGGTTTCTGGTAATACTCAGATAATAGTAATGTTGAGAAAAACTGTTTTCTTTACAAACTTTTATGCATAACAATTAGTATAAAATAAACAATTTTGAATTTTGTAAATTTGATCTTTCCTGTGGAATTGGAGATAATTTTTAAATTTTTATTTCTGATTTTCTGTTTATTTTCCCCCTTCAAATTCTGTTGTCCACATGCATTCTTTTAAGCTGGGTCAAGAGCCTGTGTCTACACTGGCTGGGTGAGTCCATGGCTGTGGCTTGTTTTTTCCCCTCAGGCCCACCACTGCCTCCGGTGAAGCTTCCCGCTCACAGCCCATTCTCTTTTCATTCCTGCAGAAATGCCAGTATAATGAAATCCTCTGGGGTGTGTTTTTTTCTGCGGAAGAAGAAAAGAACATATTTTTAGTAGCTGGTTGTGAAAAACATTGCACCAGCTAACTTTAAAAATTCTGAGCTGTATGAAGGGAAACTCCAGATGAACAAGGGCAGGTTTCAAAAGGTTAGACAGCTCATTTCAAATGCTATGGATGTGGGGGAAACATGTGACTGAGTTCTTTCCAATTATCTCATCAGATCCTTCTTTTACTATTATTAATTAATATCCTAAAGCCTCATAACATCATCATCATCATCATCGTTATTATTTAGCTTTGAAATAGGATGCTGTGTTTGGTCACTCTTACAGGCAACTTTGAGTCTGACGGTTCTGGCTGATGTGACATGCACAACTAGTCTGGTGTCTTATGTCCCAAACTGATTATTGTTTCTGTGTAAATTGATTGTGGACATATTGAACTAATTTCTCCTTAATATGAATTTGCAAATTTGTTCTTAGGGAAAAGATTGGATGCAATTCAACATGTTTATCTCTCCCATCTACCTTTTCCAATTTTTGCTCAGACCAAAAATTATAATAACTGGCAAATGATAATATATTATTTTTCTGAGCTATATTCACAATTCCTTTGGCTTACCCAGTAACCATATAAGAAGCATTAGAACAGTATTATTGATTTCCTTATTCCCAGGTGCTCAAATGAGTCCCAAGGCGGGCGAATTACTTTCTTAAAGTCACAATTAAACTAGAGAAGAAACAGGAACTCCTAGCTCAGTTTTTCTAACATTTAGGTCTCTGCATTTTTTTCAGTCATAGATATTAGGTTAGAATCCAGGTTGGACAAAAAATGTAATTTCCATGTAACTTAATTTTTTGCAGAAGCTGTATCTTGAGGTATTTCTGATCAGAGGAAGATACAATGGAGCTAGTGATTATTGAACCCTCTAAACTCCAGTGGATATTTTATGTAATTCTTATAATAACACATGAGATCATTGTTATTTTTTTTTTTGTTTTACAGATGAGAAAACCATGAGACGGGTCGATTAGCCTGAGATCAGGTAGTATTTGAATGGTAAGGGTAGATCCGACCCATACCATGCCATGTGTCATTCACCCACAACTTTTGGAGGCAATACCAGCAACTTTATTGAGCATATTGGGATTGTCAGAGTTAAGAGAAGTTAGGTTGTGTTGTTTTCCACACCCTATTATACCTCGTTAGGTTTCAAGTGCTACAGACTCAGCTTTGCATAATCTAATATAAGCTTTAGTGGAATTCAGGAAACTCACAAAAACTGCTAGAGAGATGCTCTTGACAAACCATCATTCCATTCTTGGGCCATTCCAAATTGAAACTATTAAAATTCCAAGGGAATTTTATTACTGGATTGTTTCGATCAAAATGCCTGAATATCAAAGTCCGAAGATGTATTTTCTTTCTAGAATGTATGACCCAGCATGGTGGGTCTGTCTCTTCTACATAGTAAGTGTTCAGTAAATGTTGATGACTTAAATACATAAATTTAATTTCCATAAATTAGAAGAGAAGAAAATTAATATATGAGTAGTGCACAGTAAATCTATGGTAAACTTAATTGCCAAAGTCAAGAACCTTGACTATTATTATACAAAAAGCCATTGTCAGACCTTAGCTTGAACTTCTGACTTTCAATTCCCTGGCTATAACCATTAATCCAGAGTTCTTTCCTTTCTGTTATTTCACAAAATAACTCATATGTAATAAATGGTCAATATGGACAGCAACATGAATTAAGAAAAATGTCAGCTGTAAGCTTCATATGGTTTTCTCTGGAAAAAGGCAGATTCATATGCGAGATCATTCTGGGTCAGATCTCACTAACACTCTGGCCATTCATGCATGTGTCATTTGCCCCTCAACCTGTACATTTTCATTGCTGCATTGAGGGCATAATGAACAGGCTTCTGTTTCACGAGTAAGTTCCCAAGAGAAAATTGCATATTGTTCATAATGCAATTTTTGTTCCAGTAAATTTTTAAAAAATAATCTTCTCCTTCTTCCATCCTATAGCTTTCTTGCATGCCTGTGAGTTACAGTAAGAATGTTTTATATATCAGTTCATTATTTAAATCCTGCAATCACTTCTTGGATGAGAACCAAGATTTAAAGTGCTATGAAAATAGAATATTTAAGTTTATTCATGGATTATGTAGTGTAATCTCTTTAGGATACAACTAGGATACAACGAAAGTCTAAAATTGCATTTTAATGCAAGGCTAAAGATACACAAAACAGGTTATAACAGCTATAAATCGATAATTTGGATTTTGCAAAATTATCTTTCAAACTTTTACAAGTTAATATTGAACTTATATACATTGCTTCAATTTATACTTATTTTTTAATTGAGAAATTCAACTATAACAATATTTAGCACTTCCAATTACTATATTTTGTTCTAAATTATCATATTATCTTATCGGGCTCACCATTTATCAATTCATTTAGAAATCAATTTATTTACGGGTCACTTTTATTCAAAATCAAATACTAGGCACATGTGCACAAAATTGATGCTATTCAACTCTAAAGGAAAAATATATATCTCATTATTCACATAATACCTTTATTTTATAATTTGAAATCTAAAAATATAAAGAAAAAATTCCTAAGTTTGTTACATTCTTTATTCATATGTATCTGAGTGGTATGTGCATACTTATTGATCAGCTTTTGAGAAGGATTCTTTCATATAAATTGACATATACATTAGTCAAAAAAAAAAAAGAAAGAAAGAAAAAAACACAAACAAAATAAAGTTTTTTCCACCTTCGTTATAGTTTGAGATAGAAATTTCACTTTGCTGCTCTAGAATCTTGGAGAACGTTCACACAACTGAATTTAAAATAAATTGGTTGGGTAGGCACATGACATACTCTCAGATACATGAGACTATATGATTAAAGAATTCTTTTCTTTTCAATTTTGTAGGATTAAGGCTAAAGCCTGAGACATACTATGCATCATTGAAAATATGTTTCTCTAAGGAGAGTGACGTGGTTAGGCGTGTATTTTAGAAAGACCGCTTGTTTCAGCTACAAAACGGAGGTGACCTAGACTGAAAGCAAAGGGGACAATGAGAGGATTCACGTGGTAATCTAGACAAGAAATGTCACTGGCTTGGCCAATGGAAGTGATCATTTGGTAGACAACCAGGAGACAAATTTAAAATGTACTCTAGAGTCATGCCCTACACAAATATTATCTGAAAATGTGTTGTAGACCTCAATGAAAGAGCTAATCCTATAAAATTTTTAGAAGAGAAAATGATAGTACTAAGTCTTCATAATCTTGGACCAGGCAAAGTCTTCTTAGATATGATATCAAAAGTATAGGCAACAAAGGAAAAAATAGACAAATTATTTGTGCTCCAAAAAATACCACCAGGGAAATAAAAAGAAAACCCACAGAACGGGGGACAATATTTTCAAAACATATGCATGAGACTTTTAAGTAAAATATAGGAAAGTTCTTCAAAATTTCATGGAAAAATAGAATTGAAGATAATACAAATCTTCCTGTGAACTTTTTGAAGTACCAACCTATAAAAGAATTCTTACAAGTTAATAATAAAAAGCCAAATGACCCAATTTAAAAATGGCCTAAGGATCTACATGGACTCATACATTTCTTCAAAGAAGATATACAATGACCAATAAGCACATGAAAACATGCTGGATGTCATTCACCATCAGAAAAATGCAAATCGAAATCATGAGATACGACTTCATACCTACGAGGATGGCTATGATAAAATAAGATAATCACACTGTTGATTAAAATCAGATAATCACAAGACAGATATTCACAAGAGCTGGCGAGGATGCAGAGAAATTGAAACCCTTATACGCTGCTGCTGGAAGTGTGAAACGGTGCAGCTACTTTGGAAAACAGCCTGGCAGTCCCTCAAAAGATTGAAAATAGAGTTACGGTATCACCCAGCAGTTACACTCCTAGATGTGTACCCAAGGAAAACGAAAACATATGTCCACACACAAATCTGTGCAAGAATGTTTATAATGACATTACTCTTAATAGCCAAAAAGGTGGAAGCAGTTAAATTTTCATCAGATAATGAATGGATAAACGTTCATACAATAGAGTACTATTCAGCCATTAAAAGTAATGAAGTACTGATACACGCTACAACATCAATGAACTTTGAAAATATTATGCTAAGTTAAATAAATCATTTACTAAAGGCCACATGTTATTTTATTCCATTTATATAGAATGTCCAAGATAGAAACTTTTATAGAGACAGAAAATAGAATAGTAGCTGCCTAGTGCTGGGGAAGTTGGAAAGAAATGGGAAGTGACTGCTATCATGGATGGTGTGTCTTTTTGGAGTGATGAAACTGTCCTAAAATTGATTGTGGTGATGATCACACAACTTTGCAAATATATTAAAAAACATTGACTTGCATGATTCAAATGGTTGAATGGTATGGTATGTGGATTATATCTCAGTAAAGCTATTACGTGAAAAAAAATGATTTAGAAATTAAATTGACTAGTCTTGATTATTGTTTAGATGTGAAATAATAATATGGGAAGGAGAGAAAATGCAACTTTTTGATTGGTCAGTGTGGTAGATAGGGGTGACAAGGACATAGAAAAAGGAGATGTTCGTAGAAGGTGATGAGATCAGTTTGGGCCATAGCAAATTTGAGGAGATGGGGAGGAAGCCCTATCACTGAAGCTCAAGAGCAATGCATAGGCTGGGGATTATACATTTGAAACCATAACAATGGGTAATTGAAGTTATCGATGTGGGTGAGAAAGAGCCCAAGGCAGAAGAAACAAGGAGCTCTCATATTCAGGGGGGTTGCTTGGGAACAGGAATCAGCTAAAGAGACAGACAACTTCTTCAAACAGCACGTTTCTACAGGCTAACATGTATAACATTTGTCAGTAAAAAGCAGGACTTCAAGGAAGTTTTGTGCCATTAATATCCTTGGATAATCCAAATAACTGATTACGTTTTGCAATGATGAACTTGCTAAATACTGTGATTTGATCACCATGCATTGTATACATGTATTGAAATATAACTTTGTACCCCATAAATATGTACAATTTCAATAAAATTTTTTTTTAAAGGACTAGTAATGGAAATAGAAGCCTTATGCTAAGAAACTACCTTTTTGCTTTTTCTTTCTCTCTTAAAGTGATGTCAATTTTTAGAAACTGTGTTGTTTTGGAATAAAAAGTTTTTTTTTTTTTTTTTTTTTTTTAATTTTATTTTGTCGATATACATTGTGGCTGATTATTGCTCCCCATCACCAAAACCTCCCTCCCTTCTCCCTCCCCCCCTCCCCCCCAACAATGTCCTTTCTGTTTGCTTGTCATATCAACTTCAAATAATTGTGGTTGTTATATCTTCTTCCCCCCCCCCCCCGGTTTGTGTGCGTGTGTGTGTGTGTGTCTGTGTGTGTGTGTGTGTGTGTGTGTGTGTGAATTTATATATTAATTTTTAGCTCCCACCAATAAGTGAGAACATGTGGTATTTCTCTTTCTGTGCCTGACTTGTTTCACTTAATATAATTCTCTCAAGGTCCATCCATGTTGTTGCAAATGGCAGTATTTCATTCGTTTTTATAGCTGAGTAGTATTCCATTGTGTAGATGTACCACATTTTCCGTATCCACTCATCCGATGATGGGCATTTGGGCTGGTTCCAACTCTTGGCTATTGTAAAGAGGGCTGCGATGAACATTGGGAAACAGGTATACCTTCGACTTGATGATTTCCATTCTTCTGGGTATATTCCCAACAGTGGGATAGCTGGGTCGTATGGTTGTCTACGGCCATACCACCCTGAACGCGCCCGATCTCGTCTGATCTCGGAAGCTAAGCAGGGTCGGGCCTGGTTAGTACTTGGATGGAATAAAAAGTTTTAACAAGTAAAATCAACATAGTATTAAAATCTAACGTTTTTAATATTCAAAATCAATTCTTGACCAAACTTGTCATAGTTTATGTAACAGCTACTAAATTACATATTCTATCACCATGCCATAAGCCCTTTGAATGAAAGATGATATATTTTATTTTTCTCCCCACAGCCTTAGTATTCTGTGTCTTTAAGAGGTAATCTTAAAAAATAAAGTTAGAAGGGGAAGAAAAGAAGTAATCTACAGATATAATTTTTATATGTTATTAAAGCAATGATTTCCTACAAACAGGTTAATTTTCCAAAGGAGGTCAGTTATTGTAAGGTCTTCTATTACTGGATGATTCAGATTGTTTCTATTAGTACAGCTTATCGTTCAGAGTAACTTCATTAATGTTTATAATACGCTGCCTGGAATGCCCTGTTCTTCGAGATGAACTCACTGGAACTATTGACTTGGCAGCCAGCTGCTTTTTTAAAAGAAATGCACCAATGAGATAAGAATAATCAACTTAAATATTTACTTGAAACCTTTCCAAAATAATTACTTACAAGTCTCAAACCAGAATAACAACATTTGGGGAGGGATTGCAGATATGCTTTGCTCTCACATGCTTACAGAGGACAAAGAACAGAAAACACTAATATATTGGTCTTGATCCCTGTGACAGTGTTGTTTCCAATGTTTTAAAATACATGCCTTAGGCATCGGTGTGCATTCCTATTAGCTTATTTTCCAGAGGAAGGTGTTTTTTTTTTTTTTATTTATTTTTCCAGAGGAAGCTTCCAGGTTTTTTCTGATATGTTCAGAACTGCAAATGGTAACAGCAATTGTTTTTCAACAGTTACGATGAGGCGTGCCAGTATGATGAACCCTAATGGATATTTGGTAGTAGATCGTATGTTAAAAAAATATTATCAGGAATTTACGTGTAATAGTACATAAGAACAGGGCTTATGAGTTATCAATTGTGATTCAAATATTCCTTCCTTTTGTCTACAGCATATCCAACTGGATGGTGTTCATGTGCCATTGTCATGTCAATTACAAGACCAATAATATTTTTTGTTCTAAAATTCTGATCTAGAATATTTCTTGGGAACTTCACAGTATCCCCTTTTTCAGCATTAAGGACATTCTTGGAAGATATCAAAGGTATACCCTGAAGAGGGATCATGAAGAGTCACTATTAATGTGAAAATATTGGCAAGAGGTGGAACAATATCCATCCCCTAACCAGAGGAAGTAATGGCGTCTTTTCACTGCCCCTCAACTTCTTACATCCAAGTGAAACATCATCAAGATCTGGTGAGCAGGAGTTTCATGGAAGAAGTGCAAGTAACACACACAGTCCTTACCCTCCTATTTCCAGCAGAGAACATGTGTGAGGGTTTGAGCGGAAGTGGTACACCCAGGGCGTGGTACACCCAGGGCCTGGTACACTCGGACCTTGGAGAGCTCGATTGAATCAAAGCAAATTTCAGGGAAAAGAAATGAAGAGCACCTGATTTGACCATTGACTTCAGGAGGGAGATATTAAAAAAGTATTTGGTGTTTTCCTCATGGTAGCTAACCATAATCAGTAAGAGAAGCAGCAGACCAGTTATGGGACAGAGACTAGTGTGCATTTGGTGGGAGGAACCTCTGTGAGGAGGCAGCATCAGCCATAGCAGGTGCAGTCCGATGCCAGCAGATGCTGCCCTACTTGAACAGCAATTCAGAAGGAAGTTCAGATGAGTAAAATAAATTTGTCCTTTAAATTCTGTTGGACACAGGAGGTAAAAAAGAGTGAGGCTTCCAGGAATTTTTCATAAACATTACAAATCTTTTCACATGAGGCCGACTTCTCCATCAGAAGCCATGATATATATCATCTACATTTCTTCTTGAGGAAATGTATACCTCTCTCTACATACACACAATAAAGTTGGTATACATCTATTTTTATATTTAAGATGATTTAATTTAGTATTTAAAGCTACTGCCTGCAGCATTAAGGAATTTTTTTGATCTGAAAGTTAACTATTACAATTTACATAATGGATTGCTTTCTTTTTAAAATAGTTTGGGAAGAAAAAATGAGAAATAAATATATTTCTAAATTATATTTAAATTTCATATAATATGTATGGATAAGAATAATTACGTTTATATAGAGTTTTACAATACACAATTCTGCTTATAGTTATTTTTAGATTCATTTTATGAGTTCAATGAAGCAATTATGTTGAAAATCCAGGGTGATAATAAATCATCTAGATCTTCTTTCTCTGTGCAAGGCTCTCCTTACCACACAAGGCTAGCAGAAGCAGGGTGCAAACTGCCTTTGACCTTACCGGGCATTTGGAATTAAATAGAAAATGGCTTTGTCAGAATTCTCATAGCACGCACTGTTTTCTTACTTCCCAGCCTATGGAGATGGCCTTTGCTTCTAGCAGATGAAGTGTCAGCTCCAGCCATACATGGTCAATTAAACGGCTCTCTTCATAAGATACCAGGGGAATGACTTACTAGAAGGCAGTGATTTGCAATTGCATAAAATATCTCAGTAAAACTGATTCTTCGGTTTCTATTCTGCTGTTACTGTTTTGCATTTGAGAAAGAATATTTTTACTCCTATTTCATCCCTGTCTTCTCTCTCTTCAGAGTGGGCCTTCACAGACTGCAAGAAAGAGTTCTCAGCCGCTTTTCATGACCACTTCGTGTTGGCTATCTGTTCTAAATGAAAATATTTTTTATGACTGTCTCCAAATACATTCTAGTCAAATGATAGTAGAATCTATGGGAACTGATTTTGTGCACAGAATGTAAAGGATTTTTCAAGATTGCTGCTATTTATGAAATCTGGATTATTTGAACTCTATAGTAGTTTGGAATCATTCTCCAACAATAGAAATTCTTGGATGATTCTATAGCTAAATGATTGTAGAAACAAGGAAGTTATTCTCATCAGAATTTCTGTACTTTCACCAAATTCAGAGAACTGCAAAATTTTTCAACCCAATTAAAATGCTCCTGGTTCAGGAAAGCTGATTGAAGATGTGATGGGATCTCCATGCCTTCAGAGAGGGAATGCCTACTGTGTGCTAGGCTCTGGGAACACCACAGGGTGTCTGCCCCCAGGAAAGTTTCCAGAAGTACAGAAGAATCAGAGCAATTTACTGCTGAAGCATTAGGAAAGAAATATATCTAAAGGATACAGCAGAAAACAGTTCAACTGGATATGAAATTGAAAGCAGAATGTATTTCATAGAGGTGGCAATGTGTGAAATCATAAGGGAAGAGCAGTATTTGCTAATTGGACAAAGTCAGCAGTATGGCTTGAACAGAGATTGTGCATAGGGAGGTCTGAGTTAACACAGGAATTGAAGATGAGTCTAAGAAAAGAGGCAGGGTCTGTACATCATTAAAATAGGTTTTGGATTTATCCTTTAAGCATCAGGAAACTAATGAAAGATATTGAATAGTCTCCTATCATGACCATTATGGCTGTAATACATTGAATAGATTTGTGGGTGTTTGAGAGACTAGTGACAGGGAGACTAGTTACTAGAGTTGGGCAGAAATGTAAGGATCTAAACTAAAAGAATATCATTGATAATGAGTAAAATAGGGATGGAGGAAAAATATTAAGGTGGTTCCACAGTTAGCTCCTCGACCAGGGTTGTCAGCAGTGGTTAATTGAATGGATCTGTCAAGCATGATTCCTGTTCTCTGGGAGTGCAATCCTAGCAATTTATCTCACACTGTTGAGATCTAACTAGTGGGTATTGTTAAGCTAAGAATTCAACACCATAGGAATATAATAAAATATTTTTTGTTTCTTTGTTTTTTAAACAGCATCAGGTATCTATGGAACAAATGCAATTTTTCTGTGAAGGTCATTGTTTTTTTTTAGATAATGACTGACTGCATCAGGACTTCACCTTAGCGTTTTCTAAAGAGGACCTTGTCATGGCATTGACTATAAATTTACTGTACCATTGAAGTTTTATATATTATTCTCACTAATAAAGAGTTTATCAAACATTACATTTAAAATCCCATCATGATTTATTTTCAGAAAAAGCATAATTTCAGATTAAGGCTATAATTCAATGTCATAGTTCACCTTGAGTTAAAAAAATATATTTGCTTTAAATGATATTTTCATATATGATAAGAGTAGTAAGATTTATGTAAGGTTTAATGAATGGTTTCAAGCAATGCTCTGCTGTGGTAGAGAACTCCTCAGATGGCAGTCAATGAGACCCACCTCTTGGTGCTCATGCCCTTGTGGAATTGCTTCTCCTAACTGTGTGATGGGCCTAGTGAATGGACTGTGGCAAAAGTGCCAGGGTGTCAATTTGGAGATTAGGTTTCAAAAACGTTGTGACCTCTGTCTTACTTGCCCTTTCTTACTTTCTTATTGGCTTATGAGAGAAGCCAGTTGCCATGCTTTGAGTTTTGCTGTGGAGAGGAAAGGTCAATATCACAAGGACCAGATGTCTCTAGCCAACAGTCGGTGAGACCTAAGGCCACCAACAGCCGCTTGAGGGAGCTTGGAAGTGAAACATACTCCAGTTGAGCCCTAAGATAATGAAAGACCTGGTTGAAAATGTTGATTGCAGTCTTGCATGAGACCCAGAGTCAGAGGTACCTCTAAGCCACACCCAGACACTTGACCCACGATATGATAGTGTGATATCATGAATATTGTTTTGAGCCACCAGGTTTGGGGATAATTTGTTATGGAGCAATAGATATCTAATAAACCTGCCCTTGTCTGTCATCTATTGTAATTTATTATTTATCTTAGAGCAAATAAAAGGACATATAAATACTGGATTTTGTAATCTCTTTAATCTAAGTAACAAAAATATCATATGTTTATGATTATATTATTTTCTAGTCAGTTTTCCCTAAGAAAAGATCAAATGTTCTAATATTTATCAATTATTTCCAATGCTTACCTTAAATGCCAAACCGAACAAACAAACTGCTAACTCCTATCTTTGGGCAATATGTAAAATATTATTATACAATATTTAGTTATGCAAAATTTTAAAGCATTAAATTTTCTGCTCTGGTACAATGTGCAACTATTCTTCCCACTTTACTAGTTGCCATTTTGAAATTTGACTGTTAAAACCGGAAAATATCAGTAAGTACTACACATTTGGATGGGATCTCTTCTCTTCTTTAGCAAATAAACACCCTAAGTTTGGACATCTTCAGTATTTTCAGTGATTGTTTGGGCTCCATAATTTTATGTAAATAATATACATTTATTTTCATTTTTGAGCAGATATTTATCTGCAAAAATAAGTTAGTGTATGCATTCCTGCAGAATTTCACCATATAATTAGTTTAAATTGGCTGGTATTAAACATGCAGTTCCGTGCTGGTAAACCAGGGCAATGGCAGGGCTGGGTACTTGTGAGTGTGTATCATTAGCAGCAGTCATATTTGCTGACAGGATTAGAGACTGGCAAGTATGTTTTAAAAAAACATACAGTGGAAGCCATTAACTTTGGAATGGTTGCAAAGGGCAACAAGATCAGAGAAATACAGTTAACCCTCTTGACCCCTTGTGTCTGTGGGTTCTGTGTCAGTGGACTCAACCAACTACAGATTGAAAGTATTTAGGGGAAAAAATTGCATTTGTACTGAACATGTACAGACTTTTTCTTGTCATTATTTCCTAAACAATGCCATATAACCAACTATTTACTTAACATTCACATTGCATTAGCTATTATAAGTAATCTAGAGATAATTTAAAGTATAAGGGTGAATGTGAGTAGGTTACATGCAAATACCATGCTATTTTTTATCAGGGACTTCAGCATCCAGGGTTTTTGATATCCAAAGGGGCCTGGTTCTAATCGCCCTTGAATATTGAGGGACAACTGTAATATGAATTATCTTTTTAAATTTAGCCAATTGGGGAAAAACTAAGACAGTGTTAAAAACCATGAATAACATATTCAGAATTGGGAAGAGATCCGTGGATAGTAGCATTAACAAGAAGAGTAAAGGGAAATGAACTGAAGAGTTGGGAAAAACACACTATTTATGTTCAAAGGAGTATCCACTCTAGGCCCCAAATCAGTAATATGAGAGAATTTCTAGTCTTTTACAGAATATTGCTAAAACTGTGAACATGGTGTTCCACTCAATTCTAACTAATGACAAAGTGCATTCTTTCAGGAAGATGACATTACTGACCCATTAATGGTAAGAAACCAGATTTATTGTGTTTTCCAGTGTTAGTTATGTCATTATTTTGAGTTATAAATATTACTTCTCTAGTTCCCTTGTCATAAAATACACATATATCTTAGATCAGTCCTTTGGCTTAGGTGCATTTCTTATGAATCATAATACATATCGTATCAAATTCTCTGTCAGGCAAACAATTTATGAACTACTCAGTTTATAAACATTAAGGTCAATGAACTGTACCAGACTTAGTATTTTGCTTATAAAAATTTAACAGTTCATCACTTTCAACCCTTGCTTCTATTTTAGAAGATTTAGAGCAGCCATTGCCTGTCTGTTTATTAGACAAATGAAGAGTCTAATTATCAACTTTTAGCCTTCTTAGCACCATAGCTTAATTAGCTGAGCTAAATGGATAGAAGCAGGTTAATTAGTACCCTGGTTAATTCTGTGTGTGTGTGTGTGTGTTGTGTGTGTGTGTGTGTGTGTGTGTGTGTGTGTGTGTGTGTGTGTGTACACATTTTGGGTTAGGTTAGGTTCCCTGGGAACAGGCAATTGCCTGTAGAGGATTTTCTGGAAGGAGCTCTTTTTGGAGATAAACCAATAGAGAGCAAGAAAGATGGGATTGGGCAGAAGAAGAAACTGATCCTTAGCCTACAAGAAACTCCAATGGGTCTTCGAAGTAATCCCCCATTGAAGCAAGAGAGCTAGGCTTTTGTATCCCCACATCAGACAATCACTACCCACTGCCCCCAAAGCTGGGAGGATGCATAAGCTGGGACAGGCAGTTTCCTGGGTAGGAGGGCAAGCATCGTGAGGGGTGCAGTTGTTGGTCATCAGCAACTGATAACCTACCACCACAGTACTGGTGACTGCTGCAATCTACTCTTTGCATTGCACAAATCCACTTGTTTTAATGTATTTGTTTTGTCTGGGGAGAGTTTCTCTAGATTCTTCTTGGTCTTGTTTCCTGGGAATACTCACAAGAGAAAGGTTGTACGTTGATCTTGAGGTTGTGATGATACTCCTTAACTCCTCCTCTACCACCTGTTCGAGATCCCCCTTGTGCTCAGCTAGCACCCTTCCTAATCTGTGAAGCTCGCAGGCGGGGGAGCTAGACCTTCATCCCTGAGGGACTTGAGTCCTGGTTACCACGCACATCTCAGGACACAGCTGCTCTACTTGCCTATTTGAAAGTGGGCATGGGAGCCCCAAGGAAAGCCCAGTGAGAAATCTGAGTGCCCAACATATTTTGCCCTGTCCCAACAGGAGAAGCCTGTTGATAAAGTAAATGATTCCTGCTAGTTGCTGACTCCTTTCTTTTCCTGTTCCTCTCTTGGCAGAATACTTAAAGTTCAATAGGACTGCTACTATATCCTCTGATGCAAGCATTCCTCCTCAGGGAATCAGGATCTAATGATAGTGTCATAGTGTCACCTATCATCAGCACTGGCCTCCAGTGGGCACCCACCACTTACTATCTCAGTGATACTTGTGTCCCTTTCACTGTCATATTTCTTATCGTTTTGGCAAATAGAGTATCCTCTGGCCTCTCCCATGAAAAGAGTTAACTTCTGGAATTTCCAGATTTACTCTGTTCTGGCATGTCCAATTTACTCTACCTTTTCATTGTTTGGTTTATTATCTGCCATGGACGTTCTAGCATTTCTACTTCAATTCTTGTAGGTCATTGCTTTTCCCAACCTTCCATGAACTCTACCTTCTCCAGATTTATGTTCTACCATGTAACTCAGAATTCTCAGGATCCAAGGGAGTGGGGGTAGATCTTAAAGTAGGGGCAAGAATTGTCTTGTAAGGCACCTGACTCATTTGAGGTTTCTGCATAATCTGTAGTAAGGGGTGGCTATGTTTTAATAAAGAGGAGTGGACCACTTTTTCAGTCCCAGCAGGTGTAAGGAAATCTGGGAGAACAAGGATATGAGCTGCATATACCCACCTATTCTAATCTCACATCTTAGGATCTCACTGATTCCGTATTTGGGCACTCACATTGGTGTATGATACCATGTAGGGCTAAAGATTTTCTCTGTAGTTTCATTGCTCTTGAAATTAAATCCTGAGCCTGGTCCTCTGCTCTGTTTGCCTTCTAGCTATAAGAAAATCATATCAAGGACATCCTTTGGTTTTCATATTTTGCCTGAATTAGTAATTAACTTCCTCAAGTCTAACATTATCTCTTTTAACAAATCATTGGTGCTTAGCAACAGCTACCAACCTCTCAAATCCTCATATTTATCATTTCCTTTATAGGGGATAAATTTTAACAGCCAGCGCATCACCTCCACTAGTATTCCCTTTCAGTAAATGTTTCCATCAGTGAAAGTTTAAAGGGTTGGACAGCTACTGCATAGCAGTGGTCATCCATGCACCACCTTTCACAAGTAATAGGGTTCTTATTGCTAAGCAGCCAGGTCCAAAACAACATTTTAGAGTTTGCCTCCTGGGACAACTTCTGGAATTAAGAAATAGAACCAGAGATGAAGAGATGAGTGGTATACTGTGCTTCCTCTGTCCTCCCTTCAGGACTAAGGCACTCTTTGCCCCAATTACCTAGTGTATTGCCTGCTGGTGGCAAAAGGAAGTCTCTTCCAAGGATTTTTCCTCTGATGAAAAAGAGCTGCCTCACCCAAGTTATGGGCCTTTGTCAGGGACAGCCTGCACTCAATGACGGCTCCATCTGAAGGGACAAAAAGGCCCAGACCCCTGCTTCAATTCAGGACAACTATGAATGACCGTCACAGCTCAGAACTCCCTGTGGGACTGGATGAAGCCTTAGTTACAAATGCGCCACAGTTCAACTTTTTCCTTTACTCTTACCATTGCTGAGAACACGTACCAATAAAGATTTTGTATGAAAATCTCTGCATCCCAGGGTCACATACCTAAGACTTGTGCACTAGATTTGTGCTCTGGAGAAATATAAGGAGATGAGGAAGGCAGGACTGGACAAAGGAAAAGATTGACTAAAGTGCAGTTTCAAATGTAGTGCTAGGGACTCATATGGGGAACTTTGAAGGTGAAGCTGGAATTACCTCTCAGAATTTTCTTAAATTGTAGTAGTGGAGTTAGGCTAGTGATTGGCCATAATCTGTCACTTAGGAGAGATCATAAACTTGAATAAGGCAGTTCTGAAGTTGAGAATGCTTTCCAGCGAGGAACACAGCTGTGAGCTTCAGGAAGAGCCAAATGTCCTCCAAGGATATTTTACAAGAGTACCACAGTGTTCACTGCAGTGTGTGAGAGTGTGTGCTTTAATATTCCTATATTAGCTAATAAACTATTAAAGTGCATATATAAGGGTACTTCAAAAAGTTCTTTAAAATATAATTAAAAGATATTACTAATCTTTCCATTAACTTTTTCAAGATCCCTCGTAGACTAATAATGATTATAAGGATAACTCACTGTTAGGTTCTGTGCCCTTAAGATCTATATGCATTAGGAAGCATCCCATTGCAGTATTCGTGAAAAAATCCAATGTTTTCTTGGGGAGGCAGGGTTCATTGTCTAAACTGTGGCTCTGACCTGATTTATGAGCCATCGCACCATGCCATATGTGATGGTTAATTCTGTGTTTCAACTTGGCTAGGCCGTAGTGCCAAGATATTTGGTCAAACATTGGTCTAGATATTGCTGTGAAGGTATTTTTTAGATGAAATTAACATTTTAATCAGCCGACTTTGCAGATTATCCTTCATAATGTGGTAGGTCTCATTTAATCAGCTAAAGGCCTTAAAAGAAAAAGACTGAGGTCCCTGAGAAAGAGGAAATTCTGCCTCCAGCCTGCCTTCAGATTCCAGCTACAGCACCAGCTCTTTCCTAGTCTTTAGCCTGCTGACCTGCTATGAAGATTTCAGACTCACCAATCTCTCATTTAGCCACAGTGAATGAGCCAATTCCTTAAAATACATCTCTCCCTCTCCACACACACACACACACACACACACACACACACACACACACACTCACTTCTCTCTATCTATCCTATTGGTTTGGTTTTGTTTCTCTGGAGAACCCTAATACATCATACTATACCAGACCATGCATCTCTATTTAATGTAGAATTAAGTCTTTTTCCTTAATTTTTACATGCTTATATAACACACATATTCACACAAGGCCATTGTATAAGTAGCAGATTTTCCTGCAAGTTAGAAGAGAAAGATAGTGTATTTTTCTACAACATATATAATTTAAAATAGAATATTGAAGTTTTTTGAACAAGATTTTATATGAAGTATTTATATTAAATCAGAAAAAGCAGATGTACCAAAATTTAAAAATTAAAATACACAGTAGAAATAGACCTACAGATAATTCAGATTTTTACATTTTCTGTCATTAATGGGTCAATAAATTAAACGATAAAAACAAAAGCTTCATCAGAGAAGTGGAAATTATAGAAATAAGTCAAACGGAAAATTTAAAACTAATATAGTAACACAAACTTTCTAATCAGTAGTTTTATGTCAGATTAGAAATAATTAAAAAGAGAATCTATAAATTGGAATATAGGTCAGAAGAAATTTTTGAGTCTTCTGCACTGAGAGGCAAATAGATGGAAAATATAAAAAGAGCATAAGTAATATGTAAGATATTGCAAAAGGTCTATCATACATGTAAATTGTGTCTGAGGAGAAGAGAAAGAGAATGGGACAATAGTATTACAGGAAGAAATAATTTTTTTAAAGTGGTGGAAAACATTAAGTCACAGATTCAAGAAGCACAAAGAACTTTAAGCAACATATATTTAGAGAAAGCCATAGTTACGCAAAAATTGTAAAACCATTGAGAAGCAAAGAAAAAGAGAACTTCTTAAAAGTAACCAGAGAAGCAAAGGTGCTTAAACTTCAAAGGAGTAATAATATATCTGATAGCTAACTTATTAATAGAAACAATGGAAGCCAGAAAACAGGTATTAAAGGGCAGAAGGAAGTTAAGTGTTAACCATCCTCCCAGTCCCAAAACACAAAATACTGAGTCTTCACAAATACGTTTCCAGGCAGAGGGAAGGGAATGCATGAATTCTGAAGGAATAAGTTAAAGGTGGATATTTTAAAAAATCTAAGTGAATATCATCTTTATTAGAAAATCATGTCTTATATTGATTAAAATAGAGAGAATACAAAGAAATGATAATAATAGCACAAGATTCCTGAGACGGCAAATACAGTTAAAGAGTTATATGTTTGTTTGTTTTTTCATCATTTGCAACATAGTTAAATTCTTAAATAGTAAGTTTAATAATTCAAGAATGCAAATTGTAATGCTTAAAGAAGCCACTGAAATTATAACAAAAGAGTGCGTAACTACCAAGCTAACAGAGGGAAGTTTTACAATAATCAAAAACATTAAATCTAAGCACACAGCCCAGCAGCTGGCAAGGTGAGCTGAGACCAGACCCTTGTGGCACCAGAGCCAGTCTAAGGCCTAGAGGGAAGTGCACACAGTCCAGCAACTGCCGAGGTGAGCCAAGACTCATGTGGCACTGGGGCTCAGTCTACAGCCAAAGAAAGCAAGAACAGGAGCCAAGGTGGTGTAATACAGATACTGATACACCTTCTGTCTTCACAAGGACAGTAGCAGCCAGGTTCACTCTACAGGCAACCTGCCACTCACTTGACTACACTGATAGAAGAAGAGTCACCAGTAGAACCTGCAAATAGAGGAGGAAGTCTTTATCCTCATAACCGACCCCGGAATAACAGAAGAAGCAAGTCCTCTACCAGATGACCAAACATCAATGAAAAAATACTAGAACTACAAACAAACAAGAAGATATGACACCACCAAAGGAATATAGTAATGCTCAAATTCTAGACCCCATAGAACAGGGAATCCTTGAAATGTCTGAAAAAGAATTCCAAGCAATGATGTTAAGAAAACTTGAAGAAATAAAAGAAAACTCAATTAGATAACACAATGAAACAAGAAAAAATATGCAGAATATGTAGGAGGAAATTTACAAAGAAATTAATACCTTAAAAAAGAATGTAGCAGAACTCCTAGAAATGAAAGATTCACTCATTCAAATAAAAAACACAACAGAGAGCTTAAGCAGCAGGCTAGAGCAAGCAGAAGAAAGAATTTCAGATCTTGAAGATGTCTTTTCAAAATAACCCAGGCAGACAAAAAAAAAGGAAAAAAAGAATTAAAAACAATGAGGAAAATCTAAGAGAGATAGCAGACAACCTCAAACACTCTAACATCCAAATTGTGGGTATTCCAGAAGGAGAGGATAAAGGAAAAGGTATTGAAAACTTATTCAAAGAAATAATAACAAAAACTTCCCAGGGATAGGGAGAGATGCAGACCTTCAGATCCAGGAAGCTCAAAGTTCCGCAAACAAATTCAGTACAAAAAGATCCTCTCTAAGACACATTATAGTCAAATTTGCAAAGCTCAAAGAAAAAGAGAGAATTCTCGGAAAGCAACAAGAGAAAAGTGTCAAGCCACCTATAAGGGAAACCCCATCAGACTAACAGCAGACTTCTCAACTGATACCCTACAGGCCAGAAGAAAGTGGAATGATATATTCAAAACACTAAAAGAAAAAAGTTGCCAGCCAAGAATTTTTTACCCTGCAAGGTTCTTTTTCAGAAATGGGGGAGAAATAGTGTGTATCCCAGACAAACAAAAATTGTAGGCGTTCACCACCACATGACCACCCTGCAAAAAATTCTTAAGGGAATAGTGAATAATGAATGTCACTATCATGCATACACAAGAAAGAGCAAAACCTGCTGTTAAAACAAAAATGCCAATAAGAAAGAGCAAGAAGCTAAATCATCCCACCTCAAATACCCAAGTAACATTGAAGAAGAGAAATAAAAGGTGAAGTAATGATCAAAAGATATTTAAATTGTCTAAACAAAATGCAATTGAATGACAGGAATTAAACAATACCTGTTAATAACCACCCTAAATATGCATGGATTAAACTCCCATTCAAAAGGCACAGAGGGACTGATTGGATTAAAAAGTTAGACCCAAGTATATGCTCCAAGAGACCCACCTCTCCTGTAGAGACACACACATACTAAAAGTGAAGGGATGGAAAAAGATATACCATGCAAATGGAAACCAAAAATGAGCAGGAGTAACTATTCTTATATGGGATGAAATAGACTTTAACCCCCCCAAAAAAAACCAGAGACAAAGAAGGCCACTATATAATGATAAAAGGATCTATCTAGCTAGAAGACATAACAATCATAAATATATATGCACCCAATACTGGAGCACCCAGATATATAAAGCAAATACTCTTAGACCTAAAGAAAGAAATAAGCCCTAATACATTAACAGTGGGTGACCTGAACACCCATCTCGCAGTATGGGACAGATCTTCCAGACAATAAATCAACAAAGAGACACAAGATTTAAACTACACTTTAGACCTAATGGACCTGGCACATATATACAGAACATTTCACCCAACAACTAAAGTATATACTTTCTTCTCATCAGCACATGGAACATTCTCCAGGATAGACCATATATTAGGTCACAAATCTAGTCTCAGTAAATTTTTTAAAATTGAAATCATTCCAAGTATCTTTTCAGACCACAATGGACTAAAACTGGAAATCAATAACAAGCAAAAATCTGGAAACTATACAAATACATGGAAACTAAACAAATAAACTCCTGAATGACCTATGGGTCCAAGCAGAAATTAAACAGGAAATCAACAAATTTCTGAAACTAATGAAAATAAAGATACATCATACCAAAACCTGTGGGATACTGCAAAAGCAGTACTAAGAGGCAAATTTATTGCAATAAACACTTACGTGAAAAGATTGGAAAGATTTCAAATAAATGACCTAACACTACACCTCAAAGAACTTGAAAAACAACAACAATCCAATCCTAAAAGTTGTAGATGGAAAGAAATAATTAAGATCAGAGCAGAACTAAATGAAATAGAGACCCAAAAAACAATAGAAAAGATCAATGAAACAAAAGGTTCATTTTTTGAGAAAATAAATAGACAAACCATTAGCTAGGTTAACAAAAAGAAGAGAGAAGACCCAAATAACAATCAGAAATGAAAAAGGAGACATTAGAACTGATACCACAGAAATATGAAGAATCATTAGAGACTATTATAAACAACTATATGATAACAAATATGAAAACCTGGAAGATATGGATAAATTTCTGGACACATACAAACTACCCAGACAGAACCAAGAAGAGGTAGAAAACCTGAACAGACCAATAACAAGCAGCGAGATTGAAGCAGTAATCAGCAATCTTCCAACAAAGAAAAGCCCAGGTCCAGATGACTTTACAGCTGAATTCTACCAAACCTTTAAAGAGTAATGAATACCAATTTTCCTCAAAAACTATTCAAGAAAATTGAAACAGAAGCCATTCTCCCAAACTCACTCTATGAGGCCAATATAACTCTGATACCAAAAGCAGATAAAGACACAACAAAAAAAAGAAAATTACAGGCCAACATCCTTGATAAACTTAGGTGCAAAAATCTTCAACAAAATATTACCAATCAGAATACAGCAACACATCAAAAAAATTATGCACCATGATCAAGTGGGATTCATCCCAGGGATGCAAGGATGATTCAACATACAAAAGTCAATTATTGTGATACATCACATCAATAAACTCAAAGACAAAAACCATATGATTATCTCAATAGATGCTGAAAAGGCATTGACAAAATTCAACATTCCTTCATGACAAAGAGTCTCAACAAATTAGGTATAGAAGGAAAATATCTCAACACAATAAAAGCCATCTATGACAATCCCACCACCAGTATCATTCTGAATGGGGGAAAACTGAAGGCTTTTCCCTTAAGAACAGGAACCAGACAATGGTGCCCACTCTCACCACTTCTATTTAACGTATAACTGGAGGTACTAGCCAGAGCAATCAGGCAACAGAAAGAAATAAAGGGCATCCAGATTAGTAAAGATGAAGTCAGACTGTCCCTATTTGCCAATGACATGATCCTATGTATAGAAAAGGCTAAAGACTCTATCAAAAAACTCCTAGAGCTGGTAATAATTTCAATAACATTGCAGGATACAAAATAAATGCCCCAAAATCAGTTACACTTATATTCTCCAATAATGAGCTAACAGAAAGAGAAATCAAGAAAGTAAGCCTATTTACAACAGTCACACACACACACAAAAACCTAGGAATCAATTTAACCAAGAAGGTAAAAGATCGCTACAATGAGAACTACAAACTACTATTGAAAGAAATTAAAGAAGATACAAAATGATGGAAAGATATTCCATGCTCTTGGACTGGAAGAATTAACACTGTGAAAATGTCTATACTACTCAAAGTGATCTAAAGATTCAATGCAATCCCCATGAAAGTACTGATGACATTCTTCACAGAAATGGAAAAAACAATCTCAACATTCAAATGGAACAACAAAAGACCCCGAATAGACAAAGCAATCCTGAGCAAAAATATTAAAGCCAGAGGTATCACACTACCTGACTTCAAATTACACTACAAAGCAATAGTAACCAAAACAGCATGGTACTGGCATAAAAATAGACACTCAGACCAGTGGAGCTGAATAGAAAATCCAGAAATCACCCCTCAGGTTTACAGCCATCTGATATTTGACAAAGGGATCAAAAATATACATTGGGGAAAAGACTGCCTCTTCAATAATTGGTGCTGGGAAACTTCGATATCCATATATAGAAGAATGAAACTAGACATGCATCTCTCACCATATACTAAAATCAACTCATAATGGATTAAAGTCTTAAGTATAAGACCTGAAACTGTAAAATTAGTAAGGGAAAATATAGTGAAACACATCAGGAACTAGGTCTGAGCACAGACTTTATGAACATGAGCCCAAAAGCAAAAGCAATGAGAGAAAAAATAAACAAATGAGACTATATCAAACTCAAAATCTTGTGCACGGCAAAGGAAACAATAAAGAGAGAGAAATGACAGCCTACAACATGGGAGAAAATTTTTGCTAACTATGCATCCAACAAGAGATTAATATCCATTATATACAAGGAACTCAAGCAATTATACAGTAAAAAACAAGTAACCCAATTAAAAAATGGACAATGGAACTGAATAGACATTTTTCAAAGGAAGACATAAATGGCCAATAAGTACTTGAAGAAATGCTCCACATCACTAGTCATTAGGAAAATGCAAATTAAAACCACATTGAGATATCATCTCAACCCAGTTAGACTGGCTGTAATCAAAAAGAATGAGAATAACAAATGCGGTGAGGATGCGGAGAGAAGGGAACACTCCTACACTGTTGGTGGGGCTGTAAATTAGTACAACCCCTATGGAAAACAGTGTGGAGGTTTCTCAAACAACTACAGATAGATCCTCCATATGATCCAGCAATCCCACTGTTGGGTATATACTCAAAGGAATGGAAATCATCAAGTCAAAGGGATACCTGCACTCCCATATTCATCACAGCTCTGTTTACAATAGCCAAGATATGGAACCAACCTAAATGTCCATTGATGGATGATTGGATAAGGAAACTGAGGTATATATACACCATGGAATACTACTCTGCCCTAAAAAAGAATGAAATACTCCCATTTGCAACAACATGGATGAGCCTGAAGAAATTTATGTTGAGTGAAATAAGCAAAGCAGAGAGGGATACATACCGTATGTACTCTCTCATAAGTGGGAACTAAGAGCTAAAGAAGAAAGGAAAGAAGACCACATTGGTGCTTTGGACTTGCAGAGAGAAAGAACATACCTAAGGATACAAAGTGGAGTGGGAAAGGGGGTATCAGGAGGGAGGCCGGAGATAATTGAGAGGATAATTGGGTGGGGGACAAGGGGTATAATCACAATTTGTGGTAATGAACATGCTGCCAGTATGGATCTGGCCATCACATCTTAGGCATGAGTAGTGACAATTTGCTTTGTACCCCATGAATATTCATAACCAATAAAAAAAATATTTTTAAACATTAAATCTAAAAGAAGGTACAAAAGGAACATAGAAAAGATGGTCCAGTAGAAGACCAAAGTAAAGAGTAGATTTAAATCCACTTTGTAGAAAATGAAGTAATGAAAAAGGTATCATACAAAAAATAACTTAAAGAAAGCTTTTACATCTATTCTATACTATTTCCTAGTATAAAGGAAATTTCTGGAAGCCAAAAGGATCAACTATCAAGAGATATATAATTCTACACTTGCATGCTTCTAATAATATAGCTTCAAAAAACGTAAACTCCAAATTTTCAAAAATAAAGAGGTAAATTCAGTCATAGTCAGAGATTCTAATCCACATCTCTCATAACTGATAAAAATAAGTAGACATAAAGTAAAACACACAGAGAAGATTTGGAAAATACAATTAATGAAGACCTAACTAGGAGCAAGCACTTTCACTAGAGGATATTCAAATGGCTGAGAAATATATAAAATGCTGCTTACCCCTATTAGTCATCAGAAAACAAAAATTAAAATCACCATGTAAAAGCCTACACACCCACAGCTTAGTTTGAGGAGACTGACAGTAATACATGTTAGTATGGATAGAATTCACATATTCTGTTGGTTGAAAAGTAAATCTGAACAATTACTTTTAAAAACTGGCAGTATTCATTGAAGTTGAATATACACATAGCCCATGGCCAGAAAATTTTACTCCTAGGGTATAGCCAACATATTTATCAAAAAATATGTACAAATGTTTATAACAGTATTAGTTGTAAAAGGCAAAGACTGTAAATGATAGAAATGCCCATAGTAGAAATGGAAAATTGATTTGGATTTCATAATGATGATAGTAGGTTATCATCAGCAGGAGGAATGAATGAACTAATATTATGCATAATAACCTAAATGAATCTCAAAAATATAATGATAGGTGAAATAAGTCAATTAAAAATAATTCAAATCATATCATCCCATAAGTATAAAATGCAAAAACAATGTGTAGTCTTGTAAACAAAACTAGTCGCTACCTTTGAAGAAAGAGTAGTTATTGGGAGAGAGTACAAGGGGAGTTCTTGGGGTTTAAATAAAGCTCTATTTTCTTGACTCTGATAATGGCTAACTGGCAATTTGCTAAGCTAGATATTTATTAAGAGTTTTGCAGTTTAATACATATATATGTAAATCTAAAAATCTGTTTGCAAATAAAAATACGTAATATTGTTATGCAAAAATTTATTTTCCTGATTAGTTTAATCCTGTTCTACTGAATCATCATGGAGGTTTGAGTTTCCCTCCTGAAGAGATGCTTGGGGAACCATTTCAAGGTATTCAGCAATATTTTCCAGTAATGGAAAGTTGAACCAAAGAAACACTGTCAAAGCATCTTAGAAGTCACATAGATTCCTTCCTGAACTGCCATAAGATCTCTTTTGCTTAAATGTGTTTTACACAGCATATGCTTCAACTTATCAGGTTGTCTAAACCTATATTTGGGTTTCCCCCAAAAAAATCATCTGGTAACTTTTCAGGATTTTAGCCTTTTGTCTACACATTGTGGCCATAAGTCAGCAGTGAGGAAGTATACGATCCTGCTTTTATACCTGAAATCTATTCATAAATCCTCTAAAAAGTCTTGAGCATTGTATTTCACGTTTCCCCTGCTATTCACTAACAGTGGCTAAGAAATCTGTTTTTCTTCCCTTTTTGGATGTTTCTCTCTTATCAGCTTTTCCCTGCTGTCCCATCTTATTAGACTTGTAGACGTGCATACTGATTTTCCTCTCCCTCTTCATCCAGAAGGTAGGCTGTGCATGTGTGGTACCACCATGAAGGTTTGTGTTGCTGGGCAAGCAGAATCTCTCCTAACCTGGACAGTCAAGCATCCTTGAGTTTCCATCTGGCTCTTGACTATTTTCTTACCAGAAATTGTCAGTTTCTACTTTTACAGGGGGAACCACTCTCACTTAAAAATAACAATTTTTTAATTTGTGTTAGGTTTTGTCTAGTTTGTGTTGGAAAAAACGAGTATTCTATGTATAAGTTTTATTGCTTCAAAAACTTCTCCTTTTTGGAGGACAAAGGCAGGAAAAACAGGTGATTTGTATTGCTCTCTGTCTGCAAATATTTACCTTCAATAAATAACTTAAATCGGTGATTCTTCCTAGGGCAGAAATAAAGTCTATGCAATTTTTATAAAACTTGGACTGCACCTTTCAAAGTATTCTGAGTTTTGCTTAGATATGAATATGCAATCCAAAATTAGTTATCTTCTAGAGCAAAGTGAAGGAAAGAAGCTGAGAGAGATAGAAAGAGTTCTGAAAATAACTATTTTTAACCCCTTCCCAGGGAGGAAAATATATGTTAAGAAATATATTTGAATAACTTGCTATATTTGAATAATCTGTTCTTACAATTTTGTGTGTTCCTTTGGCTTAATATTTTTATTTGAAAAATGTAACGCATGCAGACTTATTTAGGTAAATGAAAAGTGTTTCCGTGCGGTTGTAAATATTGAGAAGTTCCTGTTTCGATATGCAAATCAGCATAAGGTGATTCACTGACAGGCACTAGCTTTCCAGCTGGGGAGACGAAGATATTTTGAAAATAACGTGTGACGCGCAAGAAAAGCAGCCAAAGCTAGCTTATTCATAGGGAGTAGCCTCTTTGTTTTGGATTCTGTTTCTGCTAGTCTTTAAAATCCCTCCCTTGTTGAGATGGCCTTTTCACATGAGTTTGTCTCAACACAGACTTAGGCTATTGGAATCCCACTTATAAACTGCAAGCTCTTCAGCATGGAAAAAAACAAAAAGAGGTAAAAACAGACTTCTATCCTCAATGAATTCACAGGCATGTTTTTTTTTTCCAAAGCAATCTAACCTGCTTTCCTCTTTAAAGAGTGCTCGTGAGAGTCCCATCTCTAATACCTGAATTAAGCACCTGACCCTGTTCCCAGGATTTGATCTATGGGACCTGCATCTTTGCAGCATGTATCAGGTACACTCTGGTGTAATAAAATATGCCCTGGGGTCCTTTTTCTGATCCTCTCCCCATTTCTTGCTGCTTCTACTTCTACTTTCCCTTCAGTGCCTCAGCCAGGACTACACAGAATTGACAGTGTATGCTTGGCCTGTTGGAGAATTTACGTACAAAGCTGAGCTTGGAAGAAGCCTCAGTAGCAGGGTTCAGAATTAAGTAGGAAAACAATGCTTTCGTTCTTTTCCTTATCTCTCTTGCTGAAAACAAATGGCCAGATCTAATAGACGACACAGAATCAGGTATAATTCTGCAAACAGAGGGGCATGTGGGTTAGAAGCAGAGACCAGTGATCACACACCAGCATGAGTCTTAGACTGCACCCTCAGTAACATGTCACAGCCTATCCAAGGTCACCTCTTGGGTGGGGGGGTGAATTATATGCTGCCTATCTTTTTTGTTTGTTTGTTGGCTTGTTTATGTCGAACTTCCCCCAAAGTGTTTCAGATACTTATGTTGGTGCCAGGTCAGCAGACCACCCCACTTCTGTGCCCCTTTAGCTCTATACATTAACACTGCTTTCATATTCCAGAATTTTCTCTACATCCCTCCACTCCTACACCTTCAGTATTCATTTACTTCTGTCCCTTCTCTTAGTAATAAAACTTCTATGACTGAGTTTATATGAGTAAATGTAGTTCACATGGCTGGAAAATAGACAACCTGGGATTAAAATCCAGGCCTTCTTTCTCTTAATCCAGTGGATTTCGTCTTGATCACTTCAAAATGATGTTCCACTGGAGTAATTCTGAAAGACCCAATTTTTCATCATACCCTCTGCATGAGGATATAACTGTTCCCACTCCCAAATGTGATGTATGCACTGTATTGGATCATAATTTACTTTGGCAATAAGAAAACCATGATCTTATTCTATAAACTTTCTACATCTTGTCTTATGGGGTCAACCACTTTCTGTTTCCTTTACAGAAAAATTCACAAAGGAAAATATGATGTTTAACTGCATCATATTTTCTAAACAATTGCTACCTTTGCTAAAAACATCATCCAAAACAAAAGTAGCAGATGACTTGGAAATGAGAGATTAACCCAGGTGTTTAGAAAAGCTTGGAAGCATAAACTACATTAACCTGGCAGAATGAGGAAAATCTATTAAAAAAAAAAAAAGAAAAAGAACAACTTCTCTTGAACTTGAACTCTAGAATTTGGTCACCATTATTCAGACACCAGGTTATCACGAGCAGACCAGCAGGAAAATTTGTTGAATGAGCTCATGTATAAATAACAGTTTCACAACGCTGTGAACATGCATGAGGCTCATTATGTTTCAGTTCTTGTTTAAAGGCAAGTCCCTACTTGGGCAGTGGAGTCCTGCTGATTTACTACTTATCAGGAATAAATTACAGTTTAGAACTTGGATTTTTCATGGTTTTCTTTGTGTCAGCATAAATAAACTTAGCTAATAGGGCTATTTCCCGCTGCCTATTAAACCGGCTGGGAGTAAAAGGCTTCCTGGCTTGTGAGAGAATATCAGCAAGATGAGAGAGCTGAGTCGTTTTACCTGAAAGTGTTTATAATGTGGAGGGCTTTGGGAAATAGATGTCAAATACTGCAAGTTATCAGCATTTCCCAGCACTTACTTGGAGTTTGCATCTTTTCGTCTCCATCAGCTAAATAATGTTATTATTGCAGAAGCCATGCTCATTGGGGACTGAGAAGTTGTTCTTAATGAATTATGGAGACAGAGACGCCTGCTCATCCTGAGACACTGGCAAGTGCCATCATCTGTGTATTGTCCTTTTAATGGAATCTAGAGTGATAGCTACACAAGCGTTGAGGGAAAGTTCACAATTTTGAAATTACTGAAAGAGAAAGAATCTCATTTACAGCTCTTTATCCAGAGTGATTCCTTGGCTCCAATGCCCCCATTCCATTTGCAGAAACGGCTTTTTGGTATTAGTTAACATTCAAGGAATAGTTTCAAGTTTTACAACTGCAAAAGGGTCATTATTTTTATCTGTGTGCTGGAGGTTATTTTGAGTCTGAATACAGAGGGCCCAATTCAATAAAATCTCAGCCTGAGTTTCCCAGCGGGACGCTCAAACCATGGAAATTCAACAGGGGAGCGCACATGGACTTCTGTGATACTGAACCAGGGCTGAATTTCCATTTAATCATTCTCAAGAAATCAAAAGACACTTTAGGATTAAATGGCAAACCTTTTAACTAGGAATTCCTCAGCCAAAAGGGCCAATCAACATTTAAACTGCAGAACTGTGTTATGTAAGAGGAAATGAGTAAAGAAAGAAAATATCTTCCTTATTAGTGAACAAGGTAAACCAGAAACATGAAGTTATCAGGAAAGGTACCACAGGGCTATTGTTCCAAAGAAGAATAAAAAGGATCCAGATTATTTACCTATTCTCATGTTTTTAGCTTTAATTGGCAAAATTAGCCCAAATGAATGATATTTGAAGCCACCTTTTAAATTATCTATTTTGTTATATCACATTTAGAAATTACTCAAAAGCTCAGTTTTTATGACTTATAATTGATTTTTTTAAAAATTAAGTTATATTATGTATTGAAAAAAATAATAAATTATATTTAGGGATGGCCCAGATTCAATTTTAGGTATTCATAAGATCTTTGGTTTTTCTTTCTTTTTTTTTTTTTTTTTGTTTTTTTTTTTTTTTTTCGTGACCGGCACTCAGCCAGTGAGTGCACTGGTCATTCCTATATAGGATCCGAACCCGCGGCGGGAGCATCGCCACGCTCCCAGCGCAGCACTCTACCGAGTGCGCCACGGGCTCGGCCCAGATCTTTGGTTTTTCTAAATCTCCTTCCCAATCTTTAAGGATGTACCTCAAGGGTTTAGAGGCCAAATACAATAAGCGTTGGCTTAAGAAAAAAACACACATTTAAGGTGCACATAAAGGGAAACATAAAACTTTCTAGAAATGTTGATGAAAATGTTCTTGAGCAGTTATTTATTATCCTTCTTCATGTATCATCAATTTTTAGACTCTGCTTTCACCAAGCTCAATAATTACGTAAATTTCAAATGTTGCTTCTCCACCAACATTTAATAATGTCATTATTATGTATGCTAGTATATATACGTTTTAAAAAATAAAATGGTAAGCAAATTAAGTGATTGTTATTTGTTATACTTTGCAATGTCTTTTTCTCCTTGTCAGTCCCTCCTCATGGTATCCCAGATAGTCTTCATGACATGGATTTTTGCAATATGTCACACTTGGTGAAGACCAGCAGTTGAGGACTGGAAGGGATCTGACCAGTTCTCACTGTGGCAGCTCCAGAAGGGAGAGAGATTGGATCAGGTAATACAGAACTGCTGTCACTCTTACAGGACACTGGGTCTGTTGCATCACTAGAGTAGATGATTACCTAAAGGCATGCAATTAGAAAATTCATGCTTTTCTCACCCACTCACCCGTTACCCAACCTGACAAGATCTTTTATCTGTTGAATGACTTGAAATTTTACCATAAGAATAAGCATTTCTGTTTACTTGGATGCTAATTCTAAAAGGTACAAGATACTTTTCTGTCTTTCTCTAAAAAACAACAATAACAAAGGCAAATAGATATATACACATATAATATGATTTCATGTTGGAAATTTAATCCAGGCTTCTCATAGGCAAATTGAAAGATAATATTTTGTAAATATCACTTATCATATGAACATTCAGAGATAAACACTATTAACAGTCTGGCCTGTCTTTAAGATCTTTATAAGTACTTGCCTATGTATATAGTCTGTACTGTATATATTTAGTAAATCTTGAATTATACGTATATACCATTTTGTAATTTGTATTTCTCTATTTTTAAATATTCTATTAGATTGTTCTTATCGGTTATGTAGTGTTTAAACATGGGATATTTTAATTACATAGTTGAACAACTTCTACTTTTGAACATTTTGGATTATTTTAAATTTTCTCCCATTTTAAACAATGCTGTAGCAATTATATTTGTGTGTGTGAAAATCTTTGTGCACTTTTTGATCATTCTCTTACTAGAGGAACAATTGTATACCATAGGATAAGTACTTTTTAAAGTCTGATTATTATCATCATTTTATTACAGTAATAAGGTATATACTCTCTAAAAACAATTACTAAAATTACAAACAAGTATCGCATTTCTTATTATAAGAGTGAACTTCAAAAATTTCATGAAAAGATTCATATTATCTTTTAATTCTATTTTTCCACAAACGTTTTGAAGTACCCTCGTATTCTAGGCACTGTGCTATTACACATTACTTCATTTACTCTTCAATAAAACACTATGGAGAAGGTATTTATATTATCCCGGTTTTATCGATGAGGACAATGGGACTTGGGCTGAAGAGCTTGCCCAAAGCCAAAAGATGAGTACCTAGCAGGGTTGCCTTATTCTAGAACTGTGTTTTCAAAACAGGTGATAAGGTTAGGAAAATATAGGGCAGTTCTGATGTTCACACTGATCAGGGAAAGGATGCATTTTGAGAATATGGGTTAGAAATGTTAAATATCTTGCAATGAGTAAGACAGCCCACATGACTTCACAGTGTCTTGCTGGATATTGAGATAAGCAATTATCTTATTTTCTGAAACTAAAACCTAAATCTCTTTTACACGTAAATACCGGTAAGCTTTACAGGGTTTTGATATGTAATATGCAATAAATTTACTAACATGCAAAAATTACATAAGTGTAGATAAACCTGAATACTGGTGTGCTCTGTTCAGGACTTTATCAAGAGTTGTTCAACATTTTGGAAAATCAGGTCACTGATGGCATCATACATGCAGTATGTGAGTCTTCAGCATGACACACCTATAGCCATCTAAATGTGAAGGGGTCAATGTCATGGTGATTCTAGGCGGAGGTGTAAAGGAAGCCATTAAGTAATGTCTTCTGGTATAGTTGTGCCTGAGTATGAAATACAGATTTTTATTATAAATTATTTCTTCTATTTTACATATAATATTGTAATAATTGCTTAAAAGTATGTGAGTGTATACTTTATATTATCAATTAATTTTTTCCAAGAGAGTAAAAGGGGGTTCCAAACTATTAGTTTATAAACTATTTTATATAAAATAGTTATTTTATATTTTGATACTTATACAAAATAACTCATATAAATAAATATAAATAAAATATAGAAATTTATGTAAAGTATAGATAAGTATAAACATAAACTATTACATTTAATAGTTACGTAAAATAACCTTTTTATATTATAACTATTAGTTGAAGGGGTATAATATCTGATAGGACTGAAAATACTGAAATATACAACATGTCTGGGGGACAGAATCAAGAGCACTTTTACATGTTAAGTATAAACACACATGGAGGCACTCACATGTGCATACACATGAACAACACATAAACACAGCTAGAATGCTAAAGCAACATGCCTGTGCTTTTCAAATGTTTGGTCTCAGTCTTTTAGTGAGCAGTGACATCAATGCATGGGTTGAGACCAAAACTTTTAATGAATAAAGTAGAACAAATAAGAATAGAATAGAATGAAATGAAGTGGAGTGGAACGAAATGAAGTGGAGTGAAATGGAGTGGATGGGGTGGAATGGAATAGAACAGAATAGAATCAGTCTGTCTCTGTTTTACATATCTGTGCTTATAAGGACATGCTATAAAATGTATCTTTTTGTGTGTGTGTGACCAGCCGCACCGCGCTCAGCCAGTGAGCACACCCGGCCATCCCTATATAGGATCCGAACCCGCGCCGCTGCGCTCCCAAGGCCCACTCTCCCGAGTGCGCCACGGGGTCGGCCCTAGAATGTACCTTTTACCTTGAGTCAAAAAGTTGAAAGGGCCGAGCCCGTGGCGCACTCGGGTGAGTGTAGCCTGCACGCTCCCGTAGCGGGTTCGGATCCTATATAGGAATGGCCGGTGCACTCACTGGCTGAGTGCGGGTCACGAAAAAGACAAAAAAAAAAAAAAAGAAAGTTGAAAGCCACCGAGCTGTACTACTTACTGTATCCTATACAGAAAAGAAGCAGCGTTTTTGGTTGTTAGTCATTCATCTGTACCTGAATGTGAAAGTTGGTTTTGATGGTGCTTGATGGGAGAGAAAGAAACCTGAAGATACCAGTGATTCCTACATACATTGTGTCCTCCATTTCACAGTTTGCCTGAGTGGAGGCGGTAATGCTGGGCACAAAGTCATTCCTGCTATGGTCTGAACTTTTGTGTCCCCCACCAATTCATATGTTGAAACCTAATTACCAAAGTGATGATAGTAGGAGGTGGGTTCTTAAGGAAAGTTATTAGGTCGTGAGGCTCCATTCTCTTGAATAGGATTAATGCCCTTTGAAGAGAGGCCCCAGAGAGCTGTCTTGCCCTTCCACCGTGTGAGGACACGTAGAAGGCACCACCTATGAGGAACGAGCCCTCACCGGACGCTGCATCTGCTGGTGCCTTCATCTTGAACTTCCCAGCCTACAGAGCTGTAAGAAATACTTTCCTATCGTTTATAAATTACCTAGTCTAAGGTATTTTGTTTTAGCAGCCCAAACAGCCTAAGACAATTCCTCATCCTCGTTTGTCTACTTGACTGCCACCAAATGCCGTTGTCTCTTCTGTGAGTAATCTGGGTAGAAATTATTTTTCCGCATTCTCACTTCTCCCTACTCTTTTTCTCTCCCTTCCCTTCATTGTGATTAAATGCAGAGAGCCTAAGTCCTCCTGAGGCCGTTTCATCCTGGCTTCCCAGACTTCTCCACTTCAGGGATCCATAAAATGATGCTTTTTTTCCCTGCTTCTTTGAAGCTTACCTGATCTCTGTCTCATTACTCTGTGACCTTACAGATGATCATCACCATTTTTTAGGTACATTCATTCAGGCTAAAATAGTAATGCATGTGACATTTTCTAGGGGGTATTTTTATTTTTAAAAGAAGCTGAGTATTCATGAAAAGGAATGAAAGCAAAATGGAAGACGTATTTGGCTGGGGTGACAGGAGACTGTGGTAAATTAGAGAGTTCCTTTCTAATAAGGAGACTGACTATAAGGACCCCTGCCTAAACATAAAACTGGTCTTTGTTAAAGCTGCAGACACTGTTTAGATCTGTTTTAAGGATAATAAAAATTATTATTTTTTTATTGTAACATAGTTGATTGTACATATCTGTGGGGTACAGAGTTGAATATCGATACCTGTGAGCAATATGTGATGCTCGAATCAGGATCATTAGTATATTCAACATTATACAATGTAATCATTTTTCATGAACCATTATTCCACTTTTCAAAAATATTATTTAAAAAGATTGGTTACTGAAGGCAAATTTAGAAATACACCCAAGAAATTCTATTTCTGTTGCCAGCGCCTGTGTATAGAGATACAGAATATGTCCATTATCTCATTATTCCCTCCTGAGAATTATACCTTGAAAACTTAAAGTCATCTTTATTTAGCCCTACTTGCCTTTTAGATCCAAGATGTACTGAGTTGTTCTGATTTGTACCTAGAGTTTTTTTTTTATTCTTGCTTTGATCCCTCCTTTCTGTTCCCATTGCAACTATATTCATTTTATCTAGATGCAATATTTCAACAGCCTCACAATTTCTTCTCTTTGTCTGATTCATGAGCAATGTCAATATTATTCTTCCATTACCACTGTTCTGATCATTTCACTTATTCATACAAAAGCATTTGTATCCTCCAATTGCCCATAGAATAAAATCTCATCTTCTCCCCTTTGCAGTCCAGTTCCTCAACAATCTCACTGCATCTTTTCTTTTACTCAGTACCTAAAAGAACTTCATTGAACTATGAAGAGTTGCTCTATGTAGAGGTTGATCTACGGTTTGCAATGTGCAATCAACTCATGGTCTATCTTCAAAAGAATGCACACCACTTCACATATAAGATGAGAAATCTATAACAACATATTTTTCCTATTCCCTCATTCTTTATGCCATTGTTATTACATAATTTACTTCTTCATCTCTGACATACTCCACAATGCAGTGCTATTATTTTATTTTAAACATTCAATTTTTTAAGATAAATTATAGAAATGTTTTTGATGTTTGCCCACGTATTTCCTACTTCCATTGCTTCCATTTTTATGCGTAATCCACATTTTCATTTGTCATTAATCTCCCTCAGCCTGAAGAATCTCATCTGACATTTCTTACAGTGCAGGTCTGTGGTGATGAATTCTTCTAGCTTTTGTTTACTTTAAAATGTCTTTATTTCAACTTCATTTTGTTTTTGTTTTTTTATTTCAACTTACCAGTATACAATGTAGTTGTTTTTCATGTTCCTTTAACAGTTCCACTCCCCCCAATCCCGTGCCCCCATCTACATCATACCCGTTCATTGTCTTAACAAGTTCAAGGAATTGTGATTGTTGTGTCTTCTTCCCTCCCCCCAACGTTTATTTGTTTGTATGTTTATTTATTATTTATTTTTAGCTCCCACAAATAAGTGAGAACATGATATTTCTCTTTCTGTGCCTGATTTGTTTCAATTAACATAGTTTTCTCTAAGTCCATTCATGTAGCACTGAATGGTAGAATTTCATTCTTTTTATAGCAGAGTAGTATTCCATTGTATAGATAGACCAGTTTCCTTATCCACTCATCTGATGATGGACATTTGGGCTGGTTCCAACTCTTAGCTATTGTAAATAGTGCTGCAATGAACATTGGAGAATAGGTATCCCTTTGACATGATGATTTCCATTCCTCTGGGTATATTCCCAGCAGTGGAATAGCTGGGTCATATGGTAGATCTACCTGTAATTGTTTGAGGAATCTCCATACCATTTTCCATAGAGGCTGCACCATTTTTCAGTCCCACCAACAGTGTATGAGAGTTCCTTTTTCTCCACAACCTTGCCAGCATTTATCATTCTCAGTCTTTGGGATATTAGCCATCCTAACTGGAGTGAGATGGCATCTCAAAGTGATTTTGATTTGCATTTCCCAAATACTGAGTGATGTTGAGCATTTTTTCATGTGTCTGTTGACCATTTGTATATCTTCCTTTGAGAAGTGCCTATTCAGTTGTTTTGCCCGTTTTTTAATTGGGTTAGTGTTTTTTTGCTGTAAAGTTGTTTGAGTTCCTTGTATATTCTGGATATTAATCCTTTGTCAGATGTATTTTTCGCAAATATTTTCTCCCACTCTGTTGGTCGTCTTTTCACTCTGTTGTTTCTTTTGCTGTGCAGAAGCTTTTCAGTTTGATATAACCCCATTTGTTTATTTTTCCTTTGATTGCTTATGATTTTGAGGTCATATTCATGAAGTCTGTACCCAATCCTATTTCCTGAAGTGTTTCTCCTATGTTTTCTTTAAGAAGTTTTATTGTTTCAGGATGTGTATTTAATTCTTTAATCCACTTTGAGTTGATTTTGGTATGCAATCCTGAGGGAAAAAAATAAAGCTGGAGGCATAACACTACCTGACTTTAAACTATACTACAAAGCTATAATAACCAAAACAGCATGGTACTGGCATAAAGACAGACACGTGGATCAATGGTATAGAACAGAAAAGCCAGAAATCGACCCATCCACCTACAGCCATCTGATCTTCGACAAAAGCTGCAAGTCAACTTCATTTTTGAAGAATGTTCAGTGGTTCTAGAATTCTAGTTTGAAATGTCATTTTTTCTTTTTTCTTTTTAAGATATCATTACAATGTCTATTGGCTTGGCAGTTTCTGATGAGAAGTACAATCTGTTTTACTTATTTTTTTCTCCATTTGTGATGTATTTATTTCAGTTGCTTTAAAAAATTATCATTGTTTTTTAGCAATATGTCTATGATAGTTCTACAAATGTTTTTGCTGTTGTTGTGTGTATGTTTAACCTGCTTAGAATTTATTAAATGTTTAGGATTTTAGGAGTTAATTTTCTCACCAAACTTGAGTCTATTATTTCTTCAAATATGTTTTTTCCCCCAATTTCTGCTTTCCTCCTGTGACTCAAGTCATATGTATGAGAGCACCTATGATATGGTTTCACATGTCATATTATAACATTTTTATTTTATGCACTTCAGTTTTCATATTTCCTACTGGCATATCTTCAGATTTTTTGATTTGTTTTTTCTACAGCATCCAATTTGCTACAAAGCAGATATTTCAGATATTTTACTTTGTAAGCTCTAACATTTCAACATTTTCTATTTCCATTTCTCTACTGATCTTCCCTTCTGTTCCCTTTTATGCCTGTCATTTCCTTTGTTGTGTGCTAATCACCATATCTCTGTTATCTCCAGATCTATATTTAATGATTTTTTTAAAAAAACAATTTCTATGTTTATGGGTCACATTTTGTGTATATTGTGAAATATCACTTTATTGAAAGCCACAGTTTAAAAAAATTAGTGTCAGTTTTGTTCTGGCATTTACTAACAGTTCTGGTTCATTTCTCAATGATTGTTTAAAGCTCTGTAAGAGTAAATATAAGGTAAGTCTTATAGGTCTAGAGTAGTCTCACTTCTAAGCTGAGGCTCTGATACCTCAGATGAATGCCTGCATTTCTCAATGAGGTCTCTGTATGATGCTTATTATTTCCCCAAGAACTTAAGGAGAAACCTACATAGATTTCCATGGCTCCTTCTCACTGCCAATCCTTCCTATACTTTTCCCCTTTACTGTAAATTGCAGCCTTTCCAGCAGCCGTGAACTCCAAATTCTGTCTATTCATCTCAGGGAGCTCACTCTTTACTTGGACATCACATTTCTGCATGATTTATAGAAAGTTCCTCTAGCAAAAGGCTGTAACAATCAGGAAGTTCACCTTAAGTGTTTTCATTCTTTGAAGGATTGCAGACCTGTACTATCTGTATTTCAGTTTTATAGTTGTTGAAGGTGGGAAGGTTATTCTGATACCAGTTATCTGTAAGGCCAGAAGAAGTTGCTTGCATTGTAGTTACACTCATTGGTGCCTCATTTCTCCCATGACATTAGAAGCACCTGAGGGCAGAATCTATGCCTTCTTCATCTTGTTCTTCCTCCAGAGCACTGTACACAGCCTATATGCTATTTATTATGTTCATTATTTAATTTTATTAAACATTTAATGAGCAAATCTTTTGAATGAGTAAATAAAATGAATGGAATAAAACAGTACATGAATTTTAAGAATAATTTCAAAAGCCATGACATTCATCACACACACTAATTTTCTTTCACTCACCAGTCCTTTTATATTCTGCAAAAATCAGGGAATACTTGGATTCCTAATACTCCCTTCTTCCTCTGCTGATTTACACCTTTTATTATAATCAGAAAACATGAAAAAATAAGAAACAGGGAGAAAACAAGCACCAAAAACCATATAGTAGTATGAGTGTTTTTTAGGCGTCAGTTGGAACGTTTTATCTTTGGAGTTGCTTTAAAGATGGTTATTCTCTACAGCTGCTTGAATACTCTTTCTTGGTCACACAGCCTATGATGACTTTGAGGGTTCAAGTGGTCATGAAGTCCCCGATGAAGAAAGGTCAGCACCTATTTAGAGCACAAAAGAGCACATGCTTCATGTGATAAATGCCCAATCAAAAATCTGCTGCACTTGAATGTAGACTGTTGTCGGGGTGCTCTCGGTCAGCCAGGCCCAGGCTCCGGATTTCCCTGGCCGTGGCCACCGAGTGATCCCCAGCAGACTCCCTATCCCCCCCACAGGCAGGACCAGATAAGGTACCCTCTGCGGCATAAGCCAAAGAAGGATCCCCGAAGGTGGGCGAGTGCACCGCCAGCCTATTCAGCCCACAAAGGAACACTCACATGCGGCGGGGGTTCCATCAAGCTGTTCCGTTTATTGTCTTTTAAGCACTTGTATTTACATCTAAGCAAGCAGGGATTTCCACACTGAGAGCCAGTCACTGGAAAGGTCACATGTGCATGTGCCTTACTTTCCTATGCTTAGCCTACTGATCATGCACTGATCACCAGCGTAGAAAAGCGCAACTACCAATAAAAATTTTTCTGAAACTAGCAGTGACATTCCCGCTTTACTTCCTCCAGGCGTCATCTAGTGTGGACCACGTGGCTGGGGAGCTTACACAGCTGTCATTTGGTGCAGCTCATTTTTACCATAGCGATCTCTATGACAGGCAGAGCGGTTGCGGCACAACAGACTGTCTCCTTTAAATTAGAAAATATACTTCATTTTCACTTTTTAAGACTCCTGAGGTTATCTATAGATAAGAGGCTAGAAGAAAAGGTTGTAGCTTCATATTATATAATTTTTAGAAATTAATTAAGCTGCTGTTAAGCAACTACCTTAGTGATTTTTAAGTGGTTCCACTCAACTGAGTTATTTAGACATCTGTTCGCCTATGACGCTCTTCTTCATGTACTTGACCATTTTACTAATTCTTACACCTGTATGATTCCTAAAGTCCCTTTCCTCTTCCCCTTTTCCTAAGAAAACCACATGGATGTGCAGATCACACTCACTGCACATACTCCCTGCGTTACCTGTACCCTCGATTCTGCTTTTCAGTCAACTCTTGTCAACTTTCCTGTGAACTCTACACAGCAATTATCCTCTACACCCGAGTGCCACTTGAATTTCAAAACCACATTTTCCACTGCTTGTTAAACTCTCTCATTGGCTATCCAAGGAGAAAATTTTCCTATATGTGCCAATCATAATCCAAATGAGAACAAACCATACATTGTTTCTCTTTTGCCTTTCTTATCCATTCCACAAACAACCGAGGTAATAGCTTTGTAGAACCGAAACTCAAAATTGTCGTGATCCCCTTTTCTTCCTGGTTGCTCTCACAGCCTGTCACTTTTCAATTCCTAAAGATGCTCTGCCCAGTATCCAGGCTATCCATCCTGTCCATTGATTTTCACTTCCTTTTTGACTTTGAATCATTTTTCTGTACTTGTATCTGATGGGCTTTCGTTGTCTGCAAGTCATTAATCAGATATGTGGAGTCCATTTTTTCAGACTGAATTTTTTTCAACTTGAGTACCATTGATGTCATTTTCTGCTTTAAAAAATTAAAATAAAAACATCAGTTTGTTTCCCTCACTAAGTACAAGCCCCTGAATACAACATTCAATAATCTCCAGAAGTCTCCCTTAAAATAGCCCTTTTTCCTTAGCTTCCATTGTTTCTCATGTGTTTCCTGTGTTATAACCAAAGTGAACTATAAGCAGGTCCCTAAATATTTTTTCCAATTTTCCCAACCCTGTGCCACAGTTAATGCTGTTCTTTCTACCAAACATAGAAGTTCTCTCTTTTGCCCTTCCCTTTAGGTCAACTTGCTGAAGTCTTACCTAGTCTTTCAAAATGTCTCATTTTTCTAAAGTCTTTAGTGAAAATTACAGCTGGGAAGACTTTCACCTTTCTTTGAAATTCTGTATTTCATTACTAGTACTTCTACAGTAACATTTGTTCATTTAAACAAATACTTACCAATACTTCATATCTATTGCTGTGCTTTATTTTTTGTGTGATTTTATTGTGCTTTTCTCAGCTTAATAAATTGTACCTCTTTGAAAGTATGCACTAGGTTTTATTTATTTTTCAGTGCCTAAATTGTAACCTTTACCATAGTGGATGCTGCACTAAAGTTACTGCAAGTCTTGCCTCTCAAGGCTGGTTTCCTTCCTTGGCACCTCTCATAATGGCAAGGTGTTTTTCTTACCACATATAATTGCACAGACCAGTGTGTCCTACCATCATTTTTACAAGGGCTCTCCATAAAGCGTTTCATTCAAGACTTACATGTATTTAGAATCCCACGATCTGCATCAATCTGGAATCATACATTCTGCTATCTGTTCCTTTCTTTGAACGTCCTGAAGAAACAGCTGAGATACACTAATGGGTTAATATGTTACTTTTCCCAATGTAAAAACTATTGGTATTTAACATAGGGTAGATAAAGGGTGAATCACCTCTAGAGAATTTCTGACTGAGTGACAGGCTGATACGGATGATATTTTTGGACTGGTGCAATTTTCAGTACCTTGTAAGTGGCTGACAAGTTTATCTGTGTCTGAGACAGAAGATGGGAGATTCATTTAAACATGCACCCATGCACTCACTCACAAGTGTACCATGACCCTCCAGTCATGTGAATGCAAGATTCCTAAAAACAATAGGAAATAGAAGCCACAGGTTCACCTGCCTCTCATTGCACAGGGAGCTGAAAAGAGCTCAGCAACTGCATGAGTCTGGATTTATACAAAATAATTTTTTTATTCCAAATCACATCTTCAATTTCGTCTCGGTATGATAGAAATATTAGTGAAATATGGAGAGGAATCAGAAAAAAAATATCTCTGGTAACAAGTTGAAATATTAATATTTTGAGATGCTCATCTCTACCTTTAAGTGCAACTTTACCTCTGTGTCCAGATTATATCCTGTTTTACTGGGCCCATAGTAACAATAGAATATTTTCACAATAATAGGGTTTTAGCCCTGATTTTGGAAAAAAAAAAACTGGACCCACAATCTTGTGCTATGAAAGAGTGAGCTCTCTCCTGCTTTAAAACCTGACAGAATCCACTCCTTCAATAAAAAACAAAGGCATGTTCTAATAAAAGTTTTTTGACTAGTGCTTCTCTATTGCAGAGTATGTGGAGCAGTGCTGATGGTGGTGGTGTCTCATATTCTTCCAGACACTTATTTTATATAAATGTACCAAATAACACAATGTATATTTCTCTCTCTCTCTCTCTCTCTCTCACGCACACGTGCACACTCACACATACACGCATACATGCACACACACTCATACTTATGGCAATTAAAAGAATGCAGCATTTAAGATAATCTTGGTGAAAGTAATCAGTAAGTTAACTAAAAAAATATAGGCAACTTTTCTTGTAGACCTGTTAAAAACCATTTTATACGAAAATGCACATGGCAACAATCATAACTTTATAATAGATCACAACATATCTGAGAGATATATCTGAAAAGCTCAATCTTAAGTCAGTCTTATTGAAGCTAAAAAATGTAAGATTAATGAGCTATAGAAGAAATTGATAAATAAATAATACTTGAGAGAATAATTTTAAAATATTTGTTTTAAAACTATTTCAGAAAGATATTGCAGAATCTAAAATTGGAACTAAATGGCTCTCTGAGAACCAAGTACATGAAAATATGCCCTGTGGGAAAAAAAATCAAACTAACATATTTAATTGAATGATGTGAGTAAATACCAAGATTTTAAAAGAATACACACACACACACATGCATACAGTTTTTATTATAGTATGCCTTTGGAAATACGAGGAAAAGGTCCAACAAATTTCCCAGTTTCATCAATATAAAAATAATTTGAATTTTTGTTTAAAACAAAACCAAACAAAACAGAACATAATATTACAAGAGAACACATACATACACACATAAGAGAAAAGATTTCATTAAGGCACTTTATAATTCCATGACTCTCCAGATTTCAATAGTTTTGTACATGCTATGAAAACAAACAGATCCTTCAGTTCTCCTTTCACAAAAGAAAATGCATAATAATGCGAGCAAGATATTTTTTAAAAAGAGAGAGATAATGTAAAATTAAACAGATTAATTAATTCAGGTTAATTAATAAAACAGATTAATTTATTCATTTACATATTTATTTATTCAATAGATATTTATTGAGTACCCACTATGTACCTGGCATTTTATATTATTAATGTAGCACTTAACATAAATTCCAATAATTAAAGCTTCTTGATTGTTTCATTTTTGCTGAAGGAATGGTTTCCTTTATGCAATTCATATACAGATGCTCCTTAACCTACAATGGGGTTATGCCCCAATTAACGCATAGTCACTAAATTTTTTAAGTCAAAAATGCATTAAATATACCTAACCTAACCTAACCTAGCCTAACTTTAGCCTAGCCTACCTTAAAAGTGCTCAGAGCATTAATATTAGCCTACAGTTGGGCAAAATTATCTGATAAAAAGCCTATTTTATTAAAAAATGTTGAATATCTCATGTAATTTATTGACTACTGTACTGAAAGTGCAAAACAGATGGTTGCATAGGTTCTCAAAGTATGGTTTTTACTAAATGCGTATTGCTTTCACACTATCATAAAGTTGAAAAATTGTAAATCAGATCATCATAAATTGAGAAAATCTGTATTTGTATGATTGTAAATTCCATGAGTAAAAAAAATATAGCTTATATAACTCAAAATTCTTTTATTCTAGGTAATATGTAAAATATGAAGTATGACTTTTCTTTGCAAGAAGAGTAAAATCAATCTGAATAGCTCTTAGCACAAATTCAGAAAAAAAAGAAAGGAGGAAAGAAAGGAAGGAAGGAAGAAAAGTAGGAAAGACAAAAGGAAGGAAGAAAGAAAAAAAAGAAAGAAGGAAGGAAGGAAAAAAGAAAGAGAGACCGAATCCCAAGAAATGAAATTTAAGTATTACGATGTGTAGTACAGATTCTACACTGTGCTAGTGCACCCTGAAGTTACTGGGACCAAGGGTTACAGTGGGGAGGAGCTTTAAAAAACAAGTTGAGATGTGAGTTGAGGCTTGAAAATGTGCTATTTGGATACCATTCCAAAGTGGGAGAAAAGTGTAAGTAAAAGATATGGAGAGGAAAAAAGCATTATGCATTTTAAATACACTGAAAATTAGTCTTTTTAGGGAATGAAGAGATAAGTTTAGAAAGAAAAAAATGTGTTGGCCTTGAATGACAGTCTAAAGAATTTGGACTTGCTCATAGGCAGTGAGAAATTAAACTCATTTAAGGAAGATCAGTCCTACAAAAACATTCAAGCTAGATTTAAGAAAGAAAATTTTCCAGTTTAATATTGCCTTACTGGGTATGTCAGAATACTAATTTTCAATGGCATAATAACATGCTTTGTGAAAAGTAATATAGTTGGAAAATGCTAAGTTAGACAAATTTGGGCAGATTTCTTTACTGCAGGACTTCCTAGAGCCTTAAATTTGGAAGTACTCATTTTTAAATATCCAACCAGAAAAAAAATGTATACACTATTTTTAGTCTTATTTTATCATGGGACATAGGAATATAGTTTGTGAAATGCTATTCTAGGTATTCATTGAAGCATTAAGATTACAAAGATCTTACACGTCATTTGATGTAACCACCTATCTAGTTATTAACTCACCTCTGAAGTATCAAGGCCATATGGTCCTGAGAACTCTATTGAGCATTTCGGGGATAAGACCTAATCCTCCCCAATGGCAACCATTTGGTTATCCCTCAAGAGAGCCCTTACTGTCTTTGCATACCTCTAAGATTAGAAAGTTCTGTATGTTATCTTCTCTAATAATCAATCATAGTTCTAGTTCTATTGATCTCTTGCTTTTTAGGGAAAAAATGAGTATCGTATTATTGAAATTCACAGGATTTAATTTAGACTTCAGTCGAATATTTCCTAGCAAAATGGTTCTGAGCACCAAGCTTTGGCCAAATTAACTAGTAGTAGTCTACTGGCTCAACAATGTAGTGTGAACAGTAGGTTTATCTGGGTCATTGTCATAAATACAAGTTGGACCTTCCCTTTGCAATTGTATCATTGCATGTTTAGGCATGGTCAGCAAGTTTTATTTCTAATGACCACTGAAAAATTGAGAAATTCCAACTCCCAGATTCAAGAGGTCATGAGGATACTCTGATTTAGCAATAGTTTTATCCCTAAAATAGACTGTTACACGGCATCCAACTGTAACAGCTCCTTTAGCTGTTTTTGAGGTGGACTGTGGGATGCCCAGTGGTGCTCCCTAGAGGTCTCTGTCTTTGTATTTCGCTTGTCTGTCCACACAGGAGTTTCACAGGTAACCTCACTTCACTTCTTTTTTTGTTCAGAAAGGTAGAATATTTACTCTAAAGTTTTGTTTCTGTTTAAGGATATTTCTTTGACACATAGAGCATAGAAAAATTGTAAAGGAACTAGGGAGTATCAGAAAGAGAAAAATATGCAGCCACAGAAAAATAGACAAACATTAACTTCATAAAATAGGGTACTTTTTAATAACAGTATTTTAAAATATCATTGCATAATTTTTCTTTAAGATCATAGTTACTGTCTAATACCTCCATGAGTGTTTTGTCATGTGGTGATCACAGTTTGTAAAAATATTTATCTTGTAACCAATGGATTTTATATTTATACATGTATATATACACACATACACATACATAGTTCATTTTAGTAATAACAGTGAAGATAAAATAAAGGATATTTGGCAATTATTTATCTTGAAATATTCATCTAAGTAAAAATATTTAACATTTTTTCATAATACTTATGCAACTCATATTTACATGATTTTATATGTTGCATATATAATATGTGAGAGTACCTCAAAAAGTTTGTGGAGTACTGGCCAGCTGCCAAAAAATAAAAGAATTTGTGGAAAAATAAAACTAAAAGATACTTATTCAAAACTTACCATGAACTTTTTGAGTACCTTCATGGATTGTCATATTGTATATAATAGAGATCATCTAATATATTGGCAAAGAGAAAAAGATGATTTCACTTTTATAGGGATGACGAAATCTGAAAAAGAAAATCGAAGCTATTTGTGTGAATGCATTAAATACTGGAGCAAAGTCAATGGGTAAAACAATATAACATTGACTCTTTTTAAAAAGTTATGAGGAGAATGACATGTAAGAATGCACTATTAATGAATTTGTTTATTTAGCTCTGAGCTGAGATAGGAGGTGCTTGGTTTCCATAGAATCTGATTACAGGACACAACTCTAGATTTCAAGCCATTCCCCAAGGTCTCAGGCCCCACTTCTAGTCCTTGCCTTAGAGGAAAGTTACTGTTGCTAGATTAGAACTATTTTCAGCACCAGCATGGGGAAATTGAGACCTCAGAGGGCTGGCTTATGCAAATCCAGTGGCTGCGCATGCTCGTAGAGAAGCGTTATGTAACTCTGGTAGCCAAGCATGCTCAGTGGAAGGAGCTTATCCTTTGAATGACCTTCCATTAGGGGTGATAAAGAGCACCAAATGTCCTTGAATAGGTCTGGTGCATGTGATAGGATTTGACCAATGAACATGCTCCAAAAAGAGACCAACTGAGCTTGTGCAAGACTATGTTGTGTAACTGGGAATCACCCCCCTTAATTTGATATGCATTAGATAACATGAATATGCATCAGATAGCAAAACTGTAAAAGCCGAATCCCAGCAGAAGGCAGGGTTGTTGCTCACTTTCTTGGAGCAGACTGCAGTTCTCTGCTGAGGTGTGTGTGCTTTACTGTGTATCAAATTTACTTTCAGCAAGCATCTGCTCATTCTCTTGAGCCTGCCTGCACTCTGTAAGGAACTTTAAGTGTGTGTTTCTCACTTTTGTGTTAAACTTGGAGAGAGCCCTCTGGAGCTAGGCCTCTCTGTGAAATCTGTCTCTCTTATTCGTTACATTAAACCTGTTCTCACTTTCTATTGTGACTCTGCTCTTGAATTCTTTCCTGCAGCAGTCAATAACCTGGTAAGAGGACGGGGTGGGTCGAGGCCAGCTACCAGGCCTCCCCAGACCCTCTCCTCCAGCATCACGTGCTGTGTTCCTTTTATCAAACACTACTACTTTTCTGAAAAAAAAATGGAAACTTGTTACAGTCAGCATAAAAACAGAAATAAGCCAAATAATTATTGTAATGATGGAAATAGCTGGAAATGCAACATACAATTTCATATTAAATCAAAGTCAGAGCGTTTTTTGGCCTGCTTTGCTAATGCTTTCTGCAACCATAAAATTTGGCTACAACAGGGCAATACAATACTGGTGAGAAAACACTGGGGTTATTACCACGTTTATAGAAGGAGAAAAAGAAGTCAAAGGAATATCACCAATGCATGTAAAGCAGTGAATGTTTACTCCCGTAACAATTGAAGAATCGCAGCTATTTTGGATTAGAGCTGCAGCCTGCAGATGAGGGGGTTGCCATTTGTGTAAATATCCTCGGGTGCTAAAAGACCTCACCTGGCAAGTGTCCTGGACCAGGCAGGGGCGACGCTGCCTCTGTTCTTGGCTGTGTACTCACATTCCCGGTGTTGCTGATTCTAGCTCCACTTTAGAGAGGATGGGACCAGGAGGCAACATAGCACACGTCAAAACAAAATAAAACAAATGTCCTGATTTTCTTCTTGATGTAGCTCCCATATTTACTATTAAAGCCCAGAATTCATAATCCTCGTGATGGGTACAGGAGCCTAACATTCTGGCAAGTTCCTCCTTCCCTAGCAACTCTTTTTTTTTTCTCCCTTTTCTGGCCTCTCTCTTGGCTAACAGTTTATTTCCATGAGAGACTCTGAAAAGGACTTGACTTTAAAATATTAGGTTTGTTTTTCCTCCTGCTGTCCTTGGATTTCTTTTCTAAGAAGATAGAGAACAAAAAATATATTCTTGGTGCAAAGTCATTGTTTTCTTGAACCTAAAAAGCCTTCAGAAATACACATGGTACAAACACAGTGACAGTCTGGAAGTTTGGGGATGAGCAACTAACTAGATTTTTTAAAATATTTTCTTATTTTAAGGTGGACTTTCTATTTAATACAATTCATCTTCCCACAGTTTCCCCCTTTATTTACTTGTGAAAAATACAAACCCCTTCAGAGTTCAAAACCACCATTTCATGGACAATTTTCTTTGTATGTCCTATCTTCTGACAATATTCTCTGTTTACAGTCGTATCAGTTTTAACAATGAGTATTCATGTTAGGTTAACAATGTGTCAGATTTAAAGATTTACTTTTTTCTTTTTTGGAGTTAAATTATTTTGAATTTCATACTTTTGTGTTTTCAGAAATAACTTAAGTTTTGTTTTGGGTTTTTTTTCTTTTTTCCTTTACAAAAGTAAGAGATCTTTTAGAGCACGAGTTACTTTTGTTTCCACAGGAGACTTAAATCCTGTATAGTTGGTTGCTTTTTTCCCAAGAGTCTGATTAAAGGTTATCTCCCTCTCAAAACTTCAAACTGATCATTTGGCTCTGTACAATAAATAACTTTGTTCTGACGTCTTAACGTTTGTCTTGGTAAACCCAGCAGCAATTATAACCGTGATGTTTTTATTTGCATAAACTGCACCTCAAAGGAAGTTAATACATAAGCATATTGCTGGAATCTGTGGAAAATTTGTTTTTATCTCTCTCTCTACCTATAATATGCTTGTTGGGCCATTTAGTTGAAAATACATCAACAACATTCAAAATAGAAGTATGTGTATCTAATTATGTGCATAAACAATAGGCCAAGATTGCAACATCTGGTACTTTCGTGTAATCCTGAATACCTGACATTAGGTTTTCCAATAGGGGGGCCCATGTTGGACAAGGGTACTGTGATACTCCCAGGGCTCAGACACTGGGCTAAAAGGGGTGCATGCCAGTCTCCTGTTCTATTCAGTCTTCAGGAGACGGCTTTTCTGGTTCGTGTTCATTTTTCTCCTAACTTTTGTACAATGAACTTCTATATTTTTTCATTTCCCCTCTTTCCAAACTGAGCTGATATTGAGGGGATGGCTTGTAGTGCCCCTTTCCTATTGTAATAATTGTTCCTTTTTTTGAAGTTAGTTATGCCTTTTGCCAATGTTTTCGTACCAACTCCAACTATCCCTTTGCAGGATCATGCATTTATAAGGCTGCACAGGAATTTCAGGGGCTACTTTGGAAAAAAGGACCTAACATTTGCTAAGCAACTACAATGAGCCATGACTCTCTGGGTCAACCGCCTGCCCGAGAGGCTTCAGACTTGGGAAATCTGGACCTAGGAAGAAACAAAACCAGTATAATCCAGTTCTTCTGTTTTATTCGAGGCCCAGAGAGGTAAAATGATTTATCCAAGTTCCTCTACCTTCTTTGCTAGGACAAAGTGGGGGCGGGGAGTGAAATTAAAATATAAAATTATCATTGTTAAGAACAACAAAAGCAACCTGCTTTTCTGAGAGAATAAATGTCTTTAGTAATTTGCAGATGCAAATGTTTCTTTAGCTGCCATATAAGCCAAATGCTGTTTGTACTCTCAGTAGACCATTAACAGCTGTTCCCACATAGATGTCCATGCTTGATGTCCTAGTAAATGTGAGCATAGAATCCTCTCGCGGCACTGTCCTCCCCACAGCCCCTCCCCCCAAACACACACAGCCAAGTGCGTGTATTAGAATTCTCTCAACTGTGGGCTAGGACACTATTTGGCGTAATCCAGATTCCAATTTGTTTTCTGCCCACTGGACAAGGCTACTCTGAGACAGTGTGGGAGGTGACCAGAATGTCAGACGGTGTGAAAGCCGTTTGTGTCTGGTCTCTACTTGGTGAGCTAGCAGGAGCTGTATGAATCAGGGGGAAGTAATATTGAATTGCTTGCAAGAAAATGATGTGAGACTCTGCTGGACAAGACTGAGGGTAATCAACCCAGGAACCCTGGCACTATTTTGAAGCAGGTGCTTCTAGACTCCTGGTGAAAGGAGAAGGCTCAGAATGTCCTCTCACATTTCTTTTGGGCCCTTCTATTTTCAAAACAATGAAAACAAACAATGTGGGTAAAATAACTTCTTCCCACACGATACCATAGACATAGCAACATACCATATTTCCTAGTGTCCTTTTGGATTAATAAATTCTCTTGTACTGCAAATAGCTCACCATTTTGTCCTCCTTTTTTCTTAAATTATCCATAATATTTCTCTCTCTTTTAGATCAGTTCAAGATGTAACTGAGCAGTTCAACAATTCAGCAATTCAAGTTATCTTTGCCTACAGTGGCCTCTCTCTTCCTGTGTAGAACATTTTGAAACTTAAACTTACGCCTTTTTCTCATCTCTGTCTATCCCCACCCCCCTGCCAATCTTTCAGCATTTACATTTTACTTCTTCTTGCACTTTCAGTTTTTTGTATACTAGTCAGTTGTGATCTGCATTTATATTAATCTATACACCTAGGTTATACTATCCTTGAGGACAGATGTCACAGCAGACATCAGGCTTTTGCATATCTGTACCCAAAGACTCAATGCAGTGCCTTTATAGGATATCCTGTCAGCATATATTGTAGAACAGATGAGTTCTTGGTTAATTAAATATTTTTATGTGCCTAACTCATCTTTTCAACAAGATCATAAACTGTGCAAGAGCAAGAGCTATGCGTTTGATTTCACCTGGTTCTTGACAAATGGTAGATTTTTAAGAAAAATATGGATGAGTTGAAATAAGACAAGAGATGATCACAGTGGATGAGAATCTGTGCTCAGCAAATGCTAGCACCTGCTATTAACTACAAACTACTGACACCGACTGAATATACACTGTTAGATGCTGCCTCAAGTAGTTTTCATGCATTATCTAACTTAATTGTTTCTCCTACCCTATTACATAATTATTATCCCCATTTAGAAGCAAGAAAATTGAGGCACATTAAGGTAAATAATTTGCCCAAGTTTACAGTACTCAGAGTTCATAGAGCTGGTATTGCACCCAAGTTGTCTGACTCCAAGATTAAGACATTATCATTAAATAATCTATATCCTACATAACTTGATAATACATGTTTATACATTTTTTATTAAGTTAAAATTTACACACAGCAAAATTGTTACTCTTTAGGGCACAGTTCTGTGAGTTTTGACAAATGCATACAGTCACATAACCAACAAAATGAAGACATAGAACAGTCCTGTCATCAAGAAGTCCCCCCATACTGCTTTAAAGTCAGCTCTTCCCCCGCCGCCAGCCCCTGGTAACCACTGATCTTTTCTCTGTCCTCATGGTTTTGTATTTTTCAAAATGGAATTATATAATATGTGGTCTTGCGAGTCTGACTTCTCACACTTAGGGTAATGCTTTTGAAATTCATCCATGTTGTGGCTTGTATCAGAAGTTTGTTCCTTTTTATTGCTGAATAGTATTCCACTGTATATACATTACATTTACCACAGTTTATCCATTTACCACTTTAAAGTTAGCTGGGTGGTTTACAGTTATTGGTGATTATGAATAAAGTCACTATAAATATTTGCATAGAGGTTTTTATGTTAATGCAAGTTTTTGTTCCACCTCGAATAATACCTAGGAGTAAGGTTGCTGGGTTATATGATATGTATGTGTTTAGCTTTATGAGAACTGTCAAACTCTTCTCTGAAGTTGCTGTATCATTTTTCATTTTCAACAGAAATGCATTCTTCCAAATCCTCACTGGTATTTGGTATTATCTTTTTTTTTTTTTTTTTTTTTTTTTTAGTTTAGCCTTTTTAACAGCTTTATAATATTAGATTTTTCCCTTAGGTCTATGATTCACTTTGAGTATTTACTTTATTAAAAATTAATGCAATGTATAGATCAAGCTATTAGTTTGTTTTGCACATGAAGTGTTCAATTGTTCTAGCACCATTTGTTAAAAAGATTATCCTTTCATTATTTAATAGTTTTTTGCCTTTGTCAAAATCGTTTGACCATAGACATATGAATCTCTTTTTGGACATTCTATTTCAGGGGTTAGTAAGCCTTTTTGCAAAAGAGCCAGAAAGTAAATATCTTATAATTTGGTGGCCATACAATCTTTGTTGCAACTACTCAACTCTACCCTTTTTTTGTGAAAGCAGCTGTAGACAATACATAAATGAATAAGTGTTGCTGTGTTGCAATAAAACTTTATTTACAAATATTGACTATGGGCTAAATTTGGCCTCAAGGGCTATAGTTCACTGATCCCTGTTCTATTCTGTTCCATTTATCTATATGTCCATTTCTGGTGTTTTTTTGTTTGGCGGCTGGTTGGTACAGGGATGGAATCCTGGGCTTTGGTGTTATCAGCACCGTGCTCTAATCAGCTGAGCTCACCAACCAGCACTATGTGTCTATTTTTATGCCAATACCATGTTGACTAGATTAATGCAGCATTATAATAAGTCTTGAAATTAGGTAGAATGAGTCCTCAAACTTTGTTTTAAAAACTCTTTTGAAAATTGTTTGACTATTTGCTTTCCATATAAATTTTAGAAACAGCTTGTTGATTTCTACAACAAATCCTGCTGGGATTTTAACTGAAATTGTGTTGAATCTTAAACCAATTTAGAGACAATTGACATCTCAGTAAATCTGAGTTTTTCCATCTGTGAACATGGTATCACGCTCTCTCTTTCTCTCTCTTTTTTTTTTTCTGGTCTTTATTGATTTCTTTCATTCCTATTTTGTGGTTTACAGCACATATATTTTGAACATATTTTGCTAGATTTATACCTAAAAGTTTCGTTTTTTTCTTTTTCTTATTATTATTTTATTTATTTTTACATTCTAAGATATCGTTGCAGAGCAGTGGGGGGGTGGGGGGAAGGGAATCACTGGGGGGAGGGCAGTGCAGGCCCATGGCTGACTCCTTCGCTGGCCTGGTTGCTGAGGGAGGGGTGTGTGGCAGAGGCCCACGAGTCCCCCCCACCCCGGCTCAAGTGTCCAAGGGGCTTTCATCCGCAGGCCAGGCTGGATGCAGATGTTGGGGGTTCGGGGGGCCTCCAGTGGCAGTGCTGGCATTGCCAGGCTGGATGCGGACATCAGGGGGAAGTGTGGCTAAGGCCCTCAGCCCCCAAAGCCCTGGCTCCAGAGCCTGGGAGGCTTCTTTGAGGCTTTGTCATCTCTGGGCTGGATGGGAACGTCAGGGGGTGTGGCTAAGGCCCTTGGCCCCCTCCCACCCCTGCTTAGGGGCCTGGGGGTTTGTGGAGGTGGCACAGTCATCACTGGGCCGGAGGTGGACATTGAGGGGATATGGCTGAAGCCGTCCGTGTCCCCTATTCCAGCTTGAGAGCCTGGGGGCATTCTGCTGAGTCTCAGTCATTGCTGGGCTGGATATGGACATGGGGGGTGTGGCTGAAGCCCTTGGGCCCCCCTCACCTCAGCTTGGGAGCCTGGGAGGCTTCTGGCTCTTTTAGGCTTTATGGGTGTTCTTTGGGGCTGTTAAACCGTTATTGGTTAATATCAGAACTTTGTCTCTGTGGATTTTCTGTGTTTTCTTTTAGTTCTGTGTTGGATTATTAGTTACTCCCACCACTTAAACTCTTCACTGGAACTAATTTGCTGTCCTTTGCTTACTTCTAAAATGGGGGAACTTCCTGTGGGGACCAGCACTTGAGATCTGTGGTTGAGCTAAATTGCTGCTTTGCTGCTGATTATCTGGGGAAAGCTTTTTGTGCAGCTCAGTTTTTAATTGTTGACCTTGTAAGCACTTCTGGGTCTTGTGAGGTCTGATACACCTGGGTTGTATGGAAACTCTGGTCTGGGCCTGATTCTTTTCAAAAAACTGCACCCCTTGCAGTTCTCAGTTTCCACTGAGTGGTCCTGTGCTGATTGGAGGGCAGATCTGCTGTCCATGCTACACTCCAGTGTTTCTCCAGTGGGCCCATCTCCCCAAACTCCCACACTCCAAACATTTCCCATGGGGTAGCCCATTCACCAGTCCCTTGCAATGACTCACCAGCCTTTGAGTGGCTCCTTTTTTCAGTTGTCTGTGGCTCATCACTTGTATGTGGATCCACGGGAACCCTGTCTGTGGTCTTGCTGGCCTGGGGGCCATCAAGGTCCTCCACTCCCCTGCAGTCTCCAAGCAACTTCACACAAAGGGCACAGCTGCAGTTTTTGCCAGCTCTGCTCTGTGTGCTCACCAGGGCCAACCTTGTAATGACTGGGGCTCGAAACAGTCAGTGAGATCCCTTCTTTGTCTTGTTGCAGCTTCTCCCACCTTCATGAACTCTGTAGGTCTCTCTTCTTCCCTTGAGCTCTTGCAGCCCCAGGTTGGTAGTCTTTGCTTTTTAATAATTGTAAACTGGTTGATTATGGGAGAGAGTGATGCTGGGGACCATCTATTCTGCCATCTTAACTCTCCCTCTAAATGCTTATCTTCAACACTGCCTTTTTTTTTTTTTTACTTTAAACATGTCCATTTTCAATTGCATATTGCTAGTAGGTTGAAATGTGCCTATTAACCCTTCATCCTGTGACCTGGTAAGCTCATACATTAGTTCTCACATCTTGTTTATAGATATTTTAGGATGTTCTATGTAATTATGTCATCTGCAAATAGAGCTTTATTTATTTCTTCTATTTGCATTTTATTATTATTATTTTCTTTTCTTATTGCATAGGCTTGAACCTTCAATATGATGATAATGGAACTAGTAAGAGCCCACATATTTGTCTTTTTCCTAATCTTAGGGAGAAAGAATTCAATCTTTTATGATTAAATATGATATTAGCTATAATATATTTTTATCTTCCTTTGCTTCAGTTGAAGAAGTATCGTATTTTTAGATTGTTGAGAGTTTTTATCATGCATAGATGCTGATCTTTGTCATTTTTTTTCTGTATCTATGAGATGCTTGTATGTTTTTCCTCCTTTATTATGTTGATAAGATGAATTAGATTAATTTCTGAATGTTGAACTAATCTTTCTTTCCCTGGGTTACCCCCACTGGGAATGATGTATTATCCTTTTATATGTTGCTATATTTGATTTGCCTAGGATTTTGTGGAGAATTTTTGATGGTTGTCTATATTTTATTTCATTGTCCTAATCAGACAGAAAGGCTTTCTTTTTTTTTTTTTTTTTCTTTTTTTCTGACCGGTAACGGGATCTCAACCCTCAGCACAGTGCTGTCTGCACCACACTCAGCCAGTGAGCACACCAGCCAACCCCATATAGGATCCAAAACCGCAGTCTCGGCGATATCAGCACTGCACCCTCCCGAGTAAGCCATGGGACCGGTGCAGACAGAAAGGCTTTCTTTCCCAGCCTTTCTTACAGTTAGGTTGGAGTCATGTGATTAGTTCTGGCCAATTGGACAGAAGTGATGGATGCTATTTTCGACTTGAAGCATGAGTTCTCTTTGTCTTTCTCATCCCTTGCCAAGGTGATTGTGTTGATGTTGTGAAGACTCATAATGAAAACAGACTCAATGCTTGAGTCACTGCTCAGAAGAGAACTTCCCTGGAGAACTCTTAAACCTGCAGCTCATTTTGGGTAAATGGATAAGAAATTTTGGTATATGGCCGTACCACCCTGAATGTGCCTTATCTCACAAGCTCAGCAAGATCAGACCCACTTAGTACTTGAATGGGATTCTGCCTGGGAATACTGAGTTTTGTAGGTTTTAAAAAATAATAATAATAATTAATTAAAACGGAATTTTTAAAAAATTTTTTAAAAACAAATTTTGCTTATTAAGCCACCGAGATTTGGGGATTAACTTGTTGACACAGTATACATTAGACTATCCCATCAAGTAGATACAGCTATAGGATTTTAATAAGTTGTATAAGAAGGAATAAAATTGCTTAAAGATAACTCTATTTGAGGTAAAGTAACTCAGTTTAAGGTTACACATCTGTTATTCAGAATTGTGACCCAAATTCAATTTAACATTTAATTTAACTGTTTGAAGAAAAAAATATCCAAATGATTCACTGCCTTCCAAGATTTAGTCAAGAATAAAAGTAAGTATTCACCCAACATTTTACACTGAAAATTTTTTCCTGCAATGACAACTCCTAGAGGAGTTGGTCCATTTCCAAGTCATAGGAATACAGAATTAAGATTTCCAGCATGAGTATACAGTAGAGATATTAATGTAGCTAACCCTTGTCAGATCTAAAAGCAATCTGTGAGCACCTCCATATCAGACAAGTCCAGATAAGCAAAATGAAATCTCTCAAAACAATTCACATCTGAGTCAGTTACTGATCACACTTGAATTGCTAGAAGAACCAATAAGCAACTATACTATGATGATTTTATCTTTCTGCCCTATGTGATTTTTTCACTTAAATCAGTCACCTTTAGCCATTGAATGCCATATAAAAGAGCAGATGGACCAGTAAACTTAAAGTGCCAATAGTATTAAGTCATCATTTATCTTGCAATAAGAAAATGAGGACTAATAGCCATTTTTTAAAAGTTATATGCATTAGACTTAAAAAATTAGTGTAAATGTAGAGAAATTTCTGCCCAATTATGAATTGGATAGTAAACTATTTTTCCTAACATATGTTTAAAAATTTGAATGTGCATAATAAGGAAATCATAAAAAGTCTCAAAAACTAGCATCTCACTTATGAATTTTATATTGCCATACAAGATTACTTTATCAAAGTATCTTAATAAATTCCTGGAGAATCAATTTAGTTGTGATCCTTTTTTTTTTTTTTTTTTTGTCTTTTTCGTGAGCGGCACTCAGCCAGTGAGTGCACTGTCCATTCCTATATAGGATCCGAACCCGCAGCGGGAGTGTCGCTGCGCTCCCAGCGCCACACTCACCCGAGTGTGCCACGGGCTCAGCCCTAGTTGTGATCCTTCTAAAGATTGTTTTCATAACCACAAAAACCTTGGTGTGAAAAAATTTTTTGACAGTTCTGTTCATTTTATTTCATCTTTCAGTAGCTGACACTTCTACATGCAATCAGATTGGCCCTTGGATCTAGCAGTAAATGAGGTTCTCTAATGGACTTGGAGCTTGCCCACGTAGGACTTACTCCAATTGCAGGTCCATTTAAGCATGGGAAAAATATACGTGTTTGCAGGAACTGCCTGTGCAGTTTCTAAGGTGATCAGTGTCGCAGCAATGTTCTCAGTTACATGCACCTTTTGGGAATACATAAGCAGATGTTGCTTATGTTACTGCTTCAAGGTTGTAAATCTCAGTAGCAAGAGTCAAATCCTGTCGCTAGAAAGAGTGGGCCTGTGATTACGCACCATACATTTTCCAGATGTTCCCCCTTGCCTTCCATTATCACCTTCATCCTGCCAGGTTATATTTCTTTTTACTTTTTTTTTTTTTTAGTTTTTTATAATTTGAAAAACTGTCCCCCAAATTTAGACAGTTATGAATTGTCTTCCAACTATTATTTTCATAAAACAAAGTATAAAATGTAAAGTTATACAAAATCTATTGGGCACCTAAGGACAAATTTCACAAAATACTGCATATTTGAGACTGTTATGGATATCACAAAGGAGCATGGATTTAAGCCTATTGTAAAACTCTTTTCTAGAGGTTCCTAAGATTCAAAGGGGGGGATCAGGCCTTTGTCATGCCTTTCTTCAGGGTTATCTCCAACTCTTCTCTTTCCCCCTTCTCCTCCGCTCTCCTTCCACTTTATCCTTCCAAACCTAATTGAAATTTGGATTCAAGAAAGCTATCAAACGCACATATTGTTAAGATGTGATTAAAGGCAAGTTAATCCTATAGGATTTTATCACTTCAAGGAAGAGTTTGTTAATCCAAATACATACTGACCTTTTAAGAAAGAGATCTTTTTTAAGAAATGGACTTTCTGACGTTTGCACTCACCCCACCTTTCCACCTCCACTCTCAGTCAGAAAGTATAATGCATATCTGAACATTATTCAGTAGTAGGCAGGAACATAATTCACCCAGTATTCCTATTTAAAGGTAGATATAATCTACAAAAGTTACTAACAGCAAAAGACAGTCATGCTATTATATTACGGAGTTAGGGAGCTCTATGGGTATGGTTTGACAACAAAGAGTGCTCCAGACCACAATGGATAATTAGTAATAGTGACATGGCTTATACTGCCAATATGCTACTCTAACCTAATGCTACTCTTCCTAACTAATGCTACTACTATAATTGCTATTACTTTAACTGATTGTAATGCCTTAACATTGTACAATCCTTTATAATTTATTTTTTAAATGCTTGAATGCTTTTATTCAATATCAAGTTATTTTTAAGTGACATGGCACTAAAAGCAGAGAAGAGAGTGGATTTAGTCCTAAGCACAAGTGTCTCTAATTTTCCAGGAATGAGAGGAAAGGGCTTTCATGCTACAAGCCCCTTGGTGAAATCCTAGTTCAAACATTAATTTTGGGCTCCATGCTGGTTATGATATAAAAATAGTAAAAGCTTCTCAACAGCTGACACATATTTTCCAGAAGCCCTGAAATTAGCTACCTTGACTTGTGTTGGTGGAAAACATTCTAAATGCAAGGCCAGCTTAGAACCATTGCAGCTGAACCAGTGCAGTGGAACACCCATCTGTGCTACTCATAGACTATTCTAGATCTATCTATGGCCGGCCAAAATTCTCAAAACTGTGATTTGTTCTCACTCACTTTTAGCCAAAATTAATAGTCTTCTGTCATTCCTTAATGTCAAATATCTTTTTGTTGCATTTGACTTTTAAATGGTCTCGTGGCATCAATGATTCTTGACTTCCCTCTTACTTCTTCTCTTTCAACTTCGACTGCATTTTCTGCATCCAGTTCCTCCAAAGTTATGGCCTCAATCCTGTTCTCGCCTCCCTAGACACACACTCTCTTTGAAGATCCAGTTTTATGTCTTTAACTGTTCCTTTTATAATTACAATAAACAAGTTATGTACATTTTTATTCTTGAATACTTATTTGGTTTTCCTCCAATATTTCCAGCTCATATAAGATCATTGCATTGTGGAAGTTACAGAAAAAATATAAAACCTGCACCTTGACTTTGGTTTTCATTCCTCTTGGATCCTTGACGTAATTTCCAGGCTTATACCCCAATATTCTAGTCCTCCTCTTCCAAACCAGCCTGTTCACTGATGTTAATTTTCTTAAAGACATCATGAAGGTCAAGAATCCCTCCCCTACAGAAGTATTATGCTTTCTATATTGTTGTATTGCTTCTTCATGCCAGAATGTATTTATTCAATAGTACCTAACTTACTACTTTGTTTTTATTCAAACCCGATATTTTTTAAGACCTGGATCAAAATTGAACTTCTCCAAGAAGCTTTATCAGGTGGATTGCACACCATGATGATCTTTTTCTGGCCCCAAATGATGTTATTTATACTGATATATTTGCCTTAAAAAAAAAAAGAAATCTGTCATATCTCAGCCTCCATTATAAGCTCCTTAAAGCTACACTATGTCTTTTCATTGCCTATTTTATTTTAATGTCTTCTTCCCCCTCCCCTGCCGGTTTTTTTCTTTGTTTATTTATTTATTTTTAGCTCCCAGAAATAAGTGCTCATTGCCTACTAATATAGACATATTCACCCATTTCTAATTTTTTCTTCAATCTCTCCCTATTGACTTTTAAATTGTAATGTTGATAGTAAATCTAAAAAGAAAATGGTTAGTATCCACATGATTCCTTTATTACATCGATTTATTTTTTATGGTGCATACCGGATTTTATCTTTTTTATTTATATATTTTAATTATTTTTTATTGTAACATAGTTGATTGCACATATCTGTGAGGTACAGCACTGAATATCAATACCTGTGTGGAATACGTGATGTCCAAATCAGGATAATTAGCATATTCATCATTATACAATATAATCGATTTTTGTAGTCCTTTACAGAACAATTCCTCCATTTGAGCCACATTCCCAGCTCTGGTAACCTCAGTTTTGTTCTATTCTCTTGAAAGTGCAGTGTATTATTGTGATTGTATCTTTCTTTGTATCTTTCTTTTTTTTTTTTTTTTTTAAATTTATTTGGGGGGGGTTTATGTTTTGTTTGTTTGTTTGTTTCCCTCTTGTCAGTGACGACGTGATATTTCTCTTTCTGTGCCTGGCTTATTTCACTTAACGTAATTTTCTCTAAGTTCATCCATGTTGCTGCTAATGGCAGTGTTCCATTCTTTTTTATGGAAGAGTAGCATTCCATTGTATAAATACACCACATTTTCCTTATCCAGTCATCTGACAATGGACATTTAGCTTGGTTCCAACTCTTGGCTACTGTCAATAGACCTGTGATAAACATGGAAGTACAAATGTCCCTTTGACATGATGATTTCCATTCCTTTGGGTATATACCCAGCAGTGGCATTGCTGGATCACATGGCAGTTCTATCTGTAGTTGTCTGAGAAACCTCCATAATGTTTTCCATAATGGCTGCATTTGTAAAGCATTTTTAAAAATAAAAGCAGCAAAAAATCATTTTACATAATTTACCAATTTACTGTAAATTCTTACCTTACCAAATTGGCCTACTTCACTCTGATCATGGACGCTATAAAAACCATCCCATAAGTATGTTCAATTCATGCAGGTAATAAAACATTTTAAACATTAAGGTAACTCAGATTAGACTGCTGATCAGTTTCATTTGTGAAAACCATCATTCATAGTCACATTGTGTTATGAAAACAGAAAACACACGTCAGATCTGCTAAAATTGGCACACCCATCTCAACTGACTCATGTACAGGGAGTGATAAACTACAACTTGCCAACAGGTTCTTGTACCAATTTGGGGCCGGAATTGGTGTCACATGGTCTTTCAACTGTTGCAATCTCTGGCACATGCATCTGACATAGAATGCCAGCTATAGGTCAATGGACATTTGTGAGAAAAAGAACACAGTGTCAGAGAGAAGTTTGCCACTTTTCAAAATGTGTAAGCACATTAAGAATTGATAAATGGGTTAGAGTGGGTCAAATTAATCTTTGGCTAATAAATTTCTTTCCTTTTCTATCTTTCTTTTCTTTTCTTTTTTTTTTTTGCCAGAAGAGTCAGTCAAGGTGGGAGTCTTAATTTTTTTTTCCAGCAAACAAATGTCATCGCTGCACAGAAAAATAATTGTTGTTCCTGTACTGACATGTACCGTCATAAATAGCACTGTTCACCTGCCCCACTGGGCCACTCACCGCCTCCGGGGCTGCCTCCATTTTCTCAGGTGGTAGCAGCTCCAGCCCGGCTCGACCAAGCCTGTCCTCCTTGCCCAGCTCGGCTCCTCACTGAGCCTTCCCACTTGCTTGCCCCAGCGCGGGGCTTTCCGGAGCCTGCGGGCCAGCCTCCCCTCCCAATCCCTCCACGGGTCTATGGCAGGGCTGGTGGCGTGGGGCATCCCGGCCAGTGTCGGGAGGGCAAGGAAGTATGGGCGGGGCCAACTGTCACTCCACCACACCCTGGGCTCCAGTCCCCAGTAAACTTCCTGTTACTGGGAGGCAGATACCATCTCTGTGGCCACCAGTTCGGAAAAACGCCTAACCAATTTCTGTTTAGGAATAGTGTGGTTGGAGAGTTCCCAAGTTCTCTTGAACCTGCCGGAGAGCTGACAGCGGGCGGGCACCAGACTCGGTCCGTGCGGGAGGGATTCAAAGGTGAACCGTGTGCTGTGGGCTCCTCCCCCGAGGAGCTCACGCTCTGGTGTGGGAGATAAGACAAGTACACAAATAACCACGATACCAGGAGGAAGGTGATAAGTCCCGAGAAAGATCTACACAGTGCTACAAAGGCACCCAGAGGGACCGGTTGACTGCACCTAGCAGAAACCTGGTAGACTTCCTGGGCGAGGCGGTGCTGGGCAGGGTCTTGAAGGCCCAGCTGATAGACGAGGTTTGCAGAAGACACTTCCCAGCCCAGCCCAGTGCGCACAGAGCGGGGAGACGTCTGGCTAGGGAGGCGGAGACTCGACAGAAACCACACACCCTGTGGGGTCACCACTGCAAGATCCAACAGCCCGGGCCAGAGCGCACGGAACAGGGAGAAGTCCTGCATGGGAAGTGGAAGCTCAGCAGAGACCACACACCCTGTGGTACCGCCCCGTGATCCAGCAGTGCAGCAGAGTCCAAGCTGACCAGAGAGGTGGCTCCCCGGAGAGGCCCAAGACCTGAGGCAACCACACACACAAGGCACTAGAGGCCAACTGAGCAGTCATGGAGGTAGGCATACCAAATTGGCAACCACAGCAACATCTTAGTTAGTCAATAGTCTCAAACCAGTGGACTGTGAAAACCCTGCCACAATGAATAAACATCAAGAAAAAGATACCAGAAATACAAAAAATCAAGAAAGTACACCACCAAAAGTTAATAAATCTCAAACTCTAGACCCTATAGAACAAGAAGCCCTTGAAATGACTGACAAGGAATTTCGAGTGATAATTCTAAAGAAACTGAATGAGATACAAGAAAACTCAGCTAGACATCATGATGAAACAAGGGAAAGTATAAGGACCTGAAAGAGGAAATGTACAAGGAAATCACTGTCCTGAAAAAAAATGTAGCAGAACTTGCTGAACTGAAGAAGTTATTCAGCGAAATTAAAAACACAATGGAGAGTTTAACCAGCAGGCTTGTCGAAGGTGAAGAGAGAACCTCTGAACTTGAAGATGGGCTGTTTGAAATAACACAAGCAGACAAAAAGAAAGAAAAAAGAATCAAGGACATTGAAGAAAATCTGAGAGAGATATCAGACAAACTTAAGCGTTCAAATATCCGAGTCATGGGTATTCCAGAAGGGGAGGAAAAAGGAGATTGCATTGAAAACATATTCAACAAAATAGTGGCAGAAAACTTCCCAGGTATAGGAAAAAGCACAGATCTTCAGATCCAGGAAGCTCAACGATCTCCAAATGTATTCAACCCAAAAAGGCCTTCTCCAAGACATGTCATAGTCAAATTGGCAAAACTCAGAGACAAAGAGAGAATCTTAAAAGCTGCAAGAGAGAAGCATCAAATCACCTATAAGTGAGCCCCAATCAGGCTAACATCAGACTTTTCATCACAAACCCTAAAAGCTAGAAAGGAATTGGATGATATATTCAAAATACTAAAAGACAAAGATTGCCAGCCAAGAATACTCTACCCTGCAAGGCTATCCTTCCGAAATGAAGGGCAAATAGTATATTTCTCAGACAAACAAAAACTGTGGGAGTTCACTACCCCATGACCACCCTTACAAGAAATCCTCAAGGGAGTACTGGGTTTGGTTCCTGAAAAATAGCTACCACTGCCATAAAAACCCAAGAAAAATCAAAACCCACTAGTATAATAAAAATGGCATTCATGAAGAGAAAACAAACAAACAAAAATGCTATCTACAATCAAAGGAACCAACAAACAAAGAAACCAAACAGTAAATCAGAAAGCAAGGAACAAAAGACACCTAAGACAACCAAACAACCAATAAAATGCTAGGAATAAATCAACACCTTTCAATAACAACTCTTAATGTAAAAAGCTTAAATTCCCCAATCAAAAGACAAAGACTGGCTGACTGGATCAAAAAGGAGGACCCAACTATATGCTGCCTACAAGAGACCCACCTCACCCATAAAGATTCACACAGACTAAGAGTGAAAGGATGGAAAAAGATTTACCATGCAAACAGAAAAGAAAAACGAGCTGGAGTAGCTCTTCTTATATCTGACAAAATAGACTTTCAACTAAAAACCATAAAAAGAGACAATGACAGACACTACTTTAATGATAAAGGGACTGATCCATCAAGAAGACATAACAATCATAAATATGTATGCACCCAATATTGGAGCAGCCAGATTTATAAAACAAACTCTATTAGACCTAAAGAAGGAAATAGACACTAATACCATAATAGCAGGGGACCTGAACACCCCACTGTCAATATTAGACAGATCATCTAGGCAAAGAATCAGTAGAGAAAAAAAAGATCTAAACAACACTCTAGACTAATTGGAATTGGCAGATATCTACAAAACACTCCATCCAACAACCTCCGAATATTCATTCTTCTCATCAGCACATGGATCATTCTCCAGGACAGATCACATATTAGGTCATAAATCAAGTCTCAATAAATTCAAAAATTTGGAATTATCCCATGTATTTTCTCAGACCACAATGGATTAAAACTAGAAATTAATAACAAACGAAACTCTCGAAACTATACAAACACATGGAAATTAAACAGCATTCTACTTAATGACGTATGGGTCCAAGAAGAAATCAAGCAGGAAATCAAAAAATTTATTGAAACTAATGAAAATAATGATACATCATACCAAAACCTGTGGGATACTGCAAAAGCAGTATTAAGGGGGAAATTTATCACATTAAATGCTCACCTCAGAAGAAGGGAAAGATGGCAAGTGAACAACCTAACACTTCACCTTAAAGAACTAGAAAAACAAGAACAATCCAAACCTAAAGTTAGCAGATGGAAAGAAATCATTAAGATCAGAGCAGAACTGAATGAAATCGAAAACCAAAAAACAATTCAAAAGATCAATGAATCAAAAAGTTGGTTTTTTGAAAAGATAAATAAAATTGACAAACCATTAGCATGGCTAACAAAAAAAAAGAAGAGAGAAGATTCAAATAACAAAACTTAGAAATGAAAAAGGCGATATTACAACTGATTCATCTGAAATACAAGGAATCATTCGAGACTACTATAAACAACTATACGCCAACAAATTTGAAAATCTGGAGGAAATGGATAAATTTCTGGACACACACAAGCTCCCAAAACTGAGCCATGAAGACGTAGAAAATCTGAACAGACCAGTAACAATAAAGGAGATTAAAGCTGTTATCAGAAGGCTCCCAACAAAGAAAAGCCCAGGACCAGATGGATTCACAGCAGAATTTTACCAAACATCCAAACAGGAATTGACACTGATTCTTTACAAACTATTCCAAAAGATAGAAACAGACACAAATCTCCCAAACTCATTCTATGAAGCAAACATCATCCTGATACCAAAACCAGGTAAAGATATAACCAAAAAAGAAAACTACAGGCCAATATCCTTGATGAATATACATGCAAAAGTCCTCACTAAAATACTAGCAAACAGAATACAGCAACACATACGAAAAATTATTCACCACGATCAAGTGGGATTCATCCCAGGGATGCAAGGTTGGTTCAACATATGCAAATCAATAAATGTGATACACCATATTAATAAAGTCAAATACAAGGACCGTATGATCATCTCTAGAGATGCTGAAAAAGCATTTGATAAAGTTCAGCACTCATTCATGACAAAGACCCTCTATAAGTTAGGTATAGAAGGAAAGTATCTCAACATAATTAAAGCCATATATGCCAAACCCACAGCCAGTATCATCCTGAATGGGGAAAAGCTGAAAGCTTTTCCTTTAAGAACAGGAACTAGACAAGGATGCCCACTATCACCACTCCTATTCAACATAGTGTTGGAAGTACTAGCCAGAGCAATCAGAGAAGAGAACGAAATATACTGCATCCAGATTGTTAAAGATGAAGTCAAACTGTCCCTGTTTACAGATGACATGATCCTATATATCGAAGAGCCTAAAGCCTCTACAAAAGAAATCTTGGAATTGATAAATGATTTCAGCACAGTAGCAGGATACAAAATCAACACACAAAAATCAGCAGCATTTCTTTTCTCCAACAGTGAACATGCAGAACAAGAAATCAAGAAAGCCTGCCCATTCACAATAGCCACCAAAAAAATAAAATACTTAGGAATTGAGTTAACCAAGGAGGTGAAAAATCTCTATAATGAGAACTACAAACCACTGCTGAGAGAAATTCGAGAGGATACAAGAATATGGAAAGATATCCCATGCCCTTGGATTGGAAGAATCAACATAGTGAAAATGTCCATACTACCCAAAGTGATATACAAATTCAATGCAATCCCCATCAAAATTCCAAAGACATTTTTCTCAGAAATGGAAAGAACTATCCAGACATTTATACGGAATAATAAAAGACCACGCATAGCCAAAGCAATGCTGAGCAAAAAAAATAAAGCTGGAGGCATAACACTACCTGACTTTAAGCTATACTACAAAGCTATAATAACCAAAACAGTATGGTACTGGCATAAAAACAGACACACTGATCAATGGAATAGAATAGAGAATCCAGAAATCAACCCACACACTTACTGCCATCTGATCTTTGACAAAGGTACCAAGCCTATTCACTGGGGAAGGGACTGCCTCTTCAGCAAATGGTGCTGGGATAACTGGATATCCATATGCAGGAGAATGAAACTAGATCCATACCTCTCACCGTATACTAAAATCAACTCAAAATGTTACACCCTGAAACAATAAAACTTCTTAAAGAAACCATAGGAGAAACACTTCAGGAAAAAGGACTGGACACAGACTTCATGAATACGACCCCAAAAGCACAGGCAACCAAAGGAAAAATAAACAAATGGGATTATATCAAACTAAAAACCTTCTGCACAGCAAAAGAAACAATTAACAGAGTTAAAAGACAACCAACAGAGTGGGAGAAAATATTTGCAAAATATACATCTGACAAAGGATTAATATCCAGAATATATAAGGAACTCAAACAACTGTACAAGAAAAAAACAAGCAACCCAATTAAAAAATGAGCAAAAGAGCTAAGTAGGCATTTCTCTAAGGAAGATATACAAATGGCCAACAGACATGAAAAAATGCTCAACATCACTCAGCATCCGGGAAATGCAAATCAGAACCACACGGAGATACCATCTAACCCCAGTTAGGATGGCTAAAATCCAAAAGACTACGAACGATAAATGCTGGCAAGGTTGCGGAGAAAAAGGAACTCTTATACATTGTTGGTGGGACTGCAAAATGGTGCAGCCTCTATGGAAAATGGTATGGAGGTTCCTCAAACAATTTCAGATAGATCTACCATATGACCCAGCGATCCCACTGTTGGGAATATACTCAGAGGAATGGAAATCATCAAGTCGAAGGTATACCTGTTCCCCAATGTTCATCGCAGCACTCTTTACAATAGCCAAGAGTTGGAACCAGCCCAAATGTACATCATCGGATGAGTGGATATGGAAAATGTGGTACATCTACACAATGGAATACTACTCAGCTATAAAAACGAATGAAATACTGCCATTTACAACAACATGGATGGACCTTGAGAGAATTATATTAAGTGAAACAAGTCAGGCACAGAAAGAGAAATACCACATGTTCTCACTTATTGGTGGGAGCTAAAAATTAATATATAAATTCACACACACACACGCACACACACACAAAAAAAAAACCAGGGGGTGAGGGAAGAAGATATAACAACCACAATTACTTGAAGTTGATACGACAAGCAAACAGAGGGGACATTGGTGGGGGAGAGGGGGGGAGGGAGGAGGGAGGGAGGTTTTGGTGAGGGGCAACAATAATCAGCCACAATGTATATTGACAAAGTAAAATTTAAAAAAATAATAAATAGCACTCTTAATAATTTAATTCATGAACAGGCTTTTATATCTAAATATTAAATCCAGGAAAATATATACAACACAAGAAATTAAAATATGCAAATATTTTTACCTAAATATAAAGCTTTCCTTATTTTTTTTGTGATCTATATGGTATTCTTTAATGTAAAAATAAATTGTGAACATATTCAGTTTAGAAAACAAATGCCTTACAGTTGCGCCTAAAAACCTGTGAGTTGAAGCTATTTAGTTTCTCTTCTGAATTGAGTCAGTTTACAAATGGGTGTCAAAGGAGACCATCTTCTTTTAATTAGGTAGTAAATAACCTACTCCGAAAGTTTCTTAGGAAATTAGTGAGAAAGGTTGTCCTTGGCAAAAAGACAGCTAGCTATGCCACAATAGATTAGAGTCTTCGACATGGTAGAGCAGAAACAAAACTCGGGAAAATTGAAAAAAATTATTGGAAGATAAGAGATAACTGTGATAACTGGGAGTCTTTGCTAAGTGATTATAGAAATCAGTATAAGAACATTGCTCCTGTCAGTTGATGAATTTAAAGAACTCCAGAGAGACACTGGAATACAGTGGGCTCTGGATCAGGCTACCTGGTACATAACTCAGCTCTGCTACTTTCTACTTATGTGGCCACAGACAATCTACTTAATCTCTTTGTGCATCAGTTCCATCGTCTGTAAAATGGGATAATAGCTATACCTTCTACACATGGGCTTGTTATGAGAATTAAGTCATGTAAAACAGTTTTAATAGTTTCTGAAATACAGTGGACTTCCAAAATTTGCTATTTTGAATATTATTAGTTGTGAAACATTGGATAAAATATTACAGAAATTCTTGGTGATTATTTGATTTTGACCTTGGCAATCATTTGATTTTTACCGTACACCTCAGGGAGAAATTCATCAGCAGATTTGATGATATTCCTTAAACTCAGCACTGGGTAGAGGATGTAATTAAAACAAGTGCTTGACATGGATTGAGAAAGTCTTTGTCATAATCTTCTTCTTGGCTAATGATTTTCTTTTTGCCCATCAAGAGAAGTTGCAAAGGCCAGTATAGCATCTCCTGCTCTACAGGGTCAGAAACTTTCATAACTGAAATCATACAATATGTGAGCCATTGACAAAGATCTATGGACACCTATTATGTTTCCCTAAAATTAAATACATATTTAATAGTTGTTTCAACATCCGTTCTAAAATATCAAGATATTGACAATTTTTTAATATCAATTTATCAGATCCTTTCTCAGTGCTGCTTAGCTAGCACCCTCTCTGTTTACAGCTACAGCCATCTACTCAGATTCTCGGAGCCAAGCTTCAGCAGCAAGACTGTCTCACAGAAAGTGTGTGCGGTAGGTGAAGTTGATAATAGGCATCTTGCCACCGCTTATTTCAGTCATACATACAAATGCTTTGTATTTCAACATGTTCTTCCTGTTCAAAGCCCTCTCTACCAGGGTTTCATTTTGCTCTGTTTATAGAAATTGTTTCATATGCTTTGTTTAGTAAATGGCATTTAATTCTAGGAGCATTAGGATTGCAGCGTTTGTTTATTACTTGAAGCACTGTCTGTGCTGCAAAATCCACTATATGTTGATAGCTAACGATTTGCAAACCATGAAAACAATGTGTTTGTCGGTACTTAGGTGCCCCTACCACAAATTCTAAAATTAGCTGCACCTATGTTATTAAACTGTGTCTCTGGAAGGACAACATGATGCTGTTCAAGCCACTGTGTGTAGACACATGGTTGGCAGGAAGATGAAAGTATGAATTGGAAATCCCTGAAAGCTTTGATAAGTTATAGCTGGAAGACTTGGCAACATTTTACATTTTTAGGAATTAGATTTTGATTTTGTGTGTGTGTGAAAACAGTAGGATCTGAATTGCTCCTGTATCTTCTGAAGAACGGAGCTCTCTGTTATCTCAGTTGAATTTTCAGCCACCGTAGTTTTGAAAGAATTAATGTTCTGAAAAGCTCTTTTGAGATCCATGGAATTCTTCTTTTATTTTCCTTTTTGGCTATAATCTTTATAAAAGCTATCTTAAAATTAATGTGAAATGCATCAAAGACATCAAGCTGAAATCCAGTCATACTTTCACATTGGCTTTGACATTTAAGGATTTAATCTTCAATTCATCGTGATACCATAAGGGGTAATCAGAGTACATAAGTTTAAACGGGGCAGAGGATTGAATGTCAGCAAGGTGTATTATGCAACTCAATTAGTGAATTAGCAATTTTAACAATCCTAAAAAACAGCTGAAGGATAAAATAACATTGAGATTAAAAAGTGAACAAACTCTGACTCGTATAAAACAGAAAAACAACCAAAAACAAATAGCTTACTTTGAAACAATCCTAGGTGCTTTGAGTATAATTTTTCCAGCAAAAAGAACAGTGTCAGTGATTGCGCCTTCTTGTTTGATCACTCTGACTTTCTTCTTTGAAGGGCACAGCATGTATTTTGAACGCCATGTCTGTACGATGTGCCCTCTGCCTATGTATTCGCTCTTTTCTTTCTCTGGATGTGGCTCAGTCATATTGGTGGCAGTGGCCTTCTGGTCCATAGTTAGAGATGATGTTTGGAAAAACACTGAGGTTGAAAAAGCCAGAGCAAAGAGATAGAGAGGCAAGAGTGTGCATGTTTGTTTTAAAACTAAACAGCATTATGTTTCCATACTAGTCCTGATTCACAGGTTAGTGCTATTCTAGGGTCATATTTATTTTTAAATTTTGCGGATGCACTCATACAGTTTTTCATGATGTTCATTTCTCAGACAAATTTTGGAAAAATCAATTAAAACATTGCTCCTAGAGTCTTTCCTGATGTTCGTGTTCATTTTATAACCAAATTTTGAATGACTGGTTAAAATATTACCATTTGAGTAAAATTGAAGTGAATATTATATGAAAAGACTGTCAGACAGTCAATTAATTTATTTTTAATCTTGCTAAATGTATTTAGCCGGGAAAGTTTAGATAAATAAAAAGATTTGTGCTTTTAAAATGAGTTTTTGGCAGTTTCACCCAGCAATCAATAAAAACAAACAATAATATAATTAGTAAAATGTAAAAACTAAGATCAGGTACCTCCATTGCCAACATCTATAAGATGGCACAATTTCACTCCCTGCCCATCCATCTCATGGGACTATTTAATTACTAAATGAAGTAATAAACCTGAAAATTGCTTTGAGATGTGTTGAGACCATGCAAGTGTAAGATAACGTGGATGGTCATTTTTTTCTAATTATCTTTTTTAAACCATATCTTCTGAGGAAATACATGGGGAAACGAAAAGAACACGGATTTGAGAATTCAGCTCGTTATTCAGTGGCTTGAAAGAAAATTTGCAAGTCACTTCATGCTTCTCCTTTGTTTCCCCAGATGTAAAACTTGAATGATATTTGCTTAGTAAGATTTCTGTGACTACTAATGAGACAATATAGTAACAGAACCAATACATATCCATTTTCTTCATTTTTCCCTTTCAATCATAAGGCCTAAGAAAGATAGGTTGCTATACATAGGGTATTAACATTTCAGAGATATTTAATGATAGTTTCTGAAGCAGTAATGTTCATTGGAACAGAAAACTGAAAATATGTCTCACTCTTCTTGTCCCCAGGGCCTAGCAAAGTGCTTGGTACATAACAGACTCTCAGTAAATGGCCAGTGATCTAAAGAGCACATGTTTCAAAGCCAAAATAGGGCTGGCTGGTTAGCTTAGTTGGTTGGAGTGCAGTGTTGATAACACCAAGGGTTCAGATCCCTGGACTGGCCAGCCACCAAAAAAGAAAAGACATAAAATGGTCAAAATATATTTATTTCAAAAAGCTATATGACAAGTGCACATACAAAATACAATATTGTATTATAGAACAGACCAAAACAAATTAATCATAAATTTAATTAATTGTACATTTTCTTTCCACTTTGAATTTGTAAGGCCTCTGGGGAAAACCTAAATTAAATTTGTAGAAGGAAATTAACCTGATGTGTATTTCTTCTCGAGGAGATTTTTAAATCATTCTCTTCACTGTGAGGATCTTCCTCTCTCCAAACCTAGTGAAATATACCACCCCAAACAAAACCCATAGCCAACAAATAAACGAACAAGTAAACTTAAGGGCTGAGCGGGAAGTTTGGGGAAAATGAAGGATAAACACTTGAGAGTGAAAAAATTCTACATGTCAGTTGGTAATCTCAGCAATAGCAGGAAGGCCTTCCAGGGCTTGCTATATTCTATACATAACAGCTAGATTTCAATGAAACAAATGGATTTAAGTGTTTTAAGCAGAAAGGGATTTAATATAAGAAATACAAGTTTTGCAAAGGCTAAAATAGCAGGAGTTGGGGCTACCAATGGCTCTATCCTGTTTAGAAATCACTGTCATAGCTTCAATCTAACGACCTGGAAGCCACTACCACTGTTATCTTCACTTCCACGACTACCTCAAAACCTCCTCAACAGTGCCCATGACCTGAAAGTGGATCCCCAAGCCTCGCCTCATAGCTCTCCTCCATGTTCACATCCCTGGGAACCTGCTTGCCAGCAGAAATAGCAGCAGGTTGATGGTTTTCATCTCAAAGATGAATTCCAGGTATAGCATGAATACAACTAACTTGCATCCATGACCCTATTTACAAAGCAGTCTAGGAAACAGGTTTCTGGTTTTCTAGCCTCTATAATGCCATAAGGCACATAAAAGGCAACAGGGATGAATATTGACTGCCAGCTGAACAAATTCAGAGCTCAAGAGTTTGTTAGTAATTGGAAAATAAACTGAACATTACAGGCATGTGATATTCCCTTGGCTGGGGGGAGAGGCGCTTGGTATACAGCGTTTAAGAGATCTCCATAGGAGAAAAAAGTCATATTCCCAGCAAGTTCTGCCTTCAGCCCCAGCAAAACTCTTCTCTTGTGCATTTACACAAATCAGGCTATAAAAAATAGACTGATCCCATATGGCAGGTTACAGAAAAGTCAGGGGAAAAGAGTAAGAAAAAAAAAGATGAAAAACATACACCTTAAATATTTATAACTAAATCATGTATCCACAAATGAAAATAGCTTTGTTTGATGAAATAATGACAGAACAAATGGAATTTTAGTGAACTCAGAGAATTTAAGTGCTGCCTAAATACCTAACAGAATACACAGGAGTGACTTTGGGAATAAAGATTACATTTAATCTCCACTTTTAATCTATCTTAATTCAATAAATTGAGCAACACAAAACTCATTTTTTGCCTGCTTTAAAAAAAAGTGCTTAAAAAGCCTAAGTTGACAGATATCTACTTCAATAGATAAAATATCCTTTTATAATAATTCCAGAGCTTGTTTTTTCTCCTTTAAGGCTTCACTATCCTGTAGTGTAGCTCCCTATCCTTGCTTGCTTTGGGCAAAAATGACTCATAGCTCAGGTGCTAATGAAGCTGTCGTCTGTAGCTTCTATTTGTATGGAATATACACATACATCCGTGTATGTATATATGGAATTACTAATTAAGCCAACTCTTTGTACGTGACTTTAGAAGTTTAATTAGTAGCATTGATTTTTAAAACAAGTTATTTCTTCAAGTCACTTAGTCCATAATAATATTTGTCCCTGAGGGCTGCAATTCTAGGAATTTTAATCATAATCTCCTTTTCAAAGTAAGAATCTTTTTCAAGACTCTTTTCATTAAGCAAATTACTTACACGAAATTCTCAGCAAGCAAGAACAAATCCCAAGCTCTACTTAGCAAATAACAACAACAACAACAAAACACTTTGAACTCATAGTTAATGCTTTTGAACACTTGTAAATCCAAACTTCATGTTTGGGGTGTGCGTGTGCGTGTGCGTGCGTGCGTGCGTGCGTGTGTGAGTGAAAATGCAAAGGCCTGAACTTGATGTGCTTTTGAACTAAGAAATGTCAGGTCAGAAGGAAAGTGAAAATAAAGTGGAAACCATTGGAAGACTGGTAGATGTCTTCAATTTCAAATTGCCCTTCGCTCCACAGTTTCCTTATCATCTGTGATGTGATTGAAAGTGTTACTCCGAGAGCTGAGACCAAGAGGCTCCATCCTCTCTTGGCCACTCACTGGATGTGTATCTTTGGTTACATATAGGACCCGATCCATGTCCCTCCGGGTAATGTTTCCCCAGATACACCCCATTAGGACTTTGAACAATATAATCTCTCAGCATGTCAAGTTCTGTAAGTCTCAGATGCTCACTGTTTCCTGCATTGTGAACATAGGCTTATCTATCCCAGTGGCTTTACCTTAGATAAGAACAATTTATAAAGACTAATAAGGCAGCATCTATAAAAAGACTGAATTGCTCACAGCATGTGCTCTGCTTCCTGCCATTGTCTTATGCCTTACAGGTTAAGGTTGGTGCGGTAGATGTCGCACACATGTTGTCTTCGCCCTCCTGCACACACAGAGGCCAGCCTCCACAGCCCCTTTACACGTGGGCTGCGTTAGTGAGAAGTCTTTTCTTTCCCTGCACACTAAAAAGCCTTGTGACGATGGACTCTAAGAAGGAAGAAGCCTGGACCTCTGTATTACTGAACAAAGCACAGTCACCAGTCACCACGCCTACAATGGGCTGGTTCTCTATACAAAGATGCACATCCAGAGATTTAACTTTCCCCCAGGTCTATGAAGTTGTAAAGAAGTAAGGAATTAAGCATTCTGTTATCGAAAGGTCAAAAGAAAACTGGCACTGAGTGAGTGACCTTAAACAAGTCCTGAAGCTACATGAGGAAGATTTAGCATGGGAGGAGGAAGGGGCTCCAGGAAGAAGGGTCCGAGGCAAGAAAGAGACAAGGACATGGGAACAGGGGTCTGGCTGGGGACACCGGGTTTATGAGCCACGCGTGCTCTCCAGCAGTTGTCGTTGTGGCTTGTCTGGCAACCTGGACCATCGTATTCAAAAAGTTCATGCATTTGCTTCTTAATTTAATTTCTTATACTCAAAACACTGTTAAAAATACCTTACTTCTTAAGTGCAAAGGTTGTTAAATATACATTGCTCTTACCTACACTATGGGTGAAAATTGAAAATGAAGCCAGTAACATAAATTATTTGTATAGAAATCACTAATTTAGAATAAGCTATATATTTATTTATTTTGAATTTTTATTGGGTTGGTATTAGGGTCGTTAGGCTATCTTGGAGGCACAGAAAAAGAAGTGCAGAAACTCACAATTTAAATTTTAGGTTTTATTGTTTTTCAAAAATTACTACCATTAATATTACTGGCTGCTTTGGTGACACTAACAATTCCCTTGGTGATTTTGTTCTGATTATCTATGGCTGCCTAACCCCCCAAAAACAAGAGGTTAAAAATGACCACCATTGCATTATATTTCATGATGTTGTGTGTCAGGAACTCAGGCAGCTCTCCCAGGGTGATTCTTCCCAAGTGGCATCACAGCAGGTCCCTCAGTAGTAGTACGCCAGTAGCCAGACTGGTCTGGAGGTGTCATGAAGACTTCATGCATGTGTATGGTGCCTTGACAGAAGCATCTGGAAGCCTAAATTTGTCTGGGTCCCTTTATGTAGTCTTAGGCCCTCACAACGGGGTCTCTCTAATAGGATAGTAAACATTTACAAGGTGGCTCAGGGCTCTGAAACTCCAAGGTGGAAGGAGCCAGTTCTCTTAAAAAGCCTAGGCTTGAAACTGTCAAGGTGTCACTTCTGCTACACACCATGGTCAAAGCCGTCACAGGCCAGCATGAGACAGGAGGGACGGGGAAATAGACCCTTCCTCTTGATGGGAAAGCTTATGGGGAAGCATCAAATAATCTGTGGCCGTCTTTAATCTTCCACGGCCTCAGACTAAGGGACCACACATACAAATGTAAAAGCATAAACTCCAATCAAACTTAGAAAGCCTGAAGCCTGATTTAATTCTAACAATAATAACTTACCAAAATAAACTAATCCTGCATTCAGACAGTGCTGAAATTAAAAGATCGCTGCATTCCACTCAAGAACTTTAACTGTCATGAACAAATGAAACATTAAAATTTAATGCTTTGTTTTTAGAAATAACAAATGAATTCAATCTTTGAATCCGCTTGTCCTTCAATATTTATCTTACTATTCCCTTCTGCTTTTACAAATAATTTACAAGAGTTCTGTTTGTGATCATCTACTTCCATAAAAGAAGAAAATATCATTACCCAACCTATCCAAAGCGATGATGAATTCTGATGCCAAAGGAAAAATTAATGTACTAAAATACTGTAATGTAAAATTGTATGACTCTAACGGAGAGAAAAATCTAGAAATATCTGCAACATCAGAGACATTTAAAAAAAAGAATTTTTTTATCACATCTGTGTCGTGTTTCTCTCTAGTTCCTATCCCTGTGTCATGTTTTGATGAAGCTCAGAGGAGCTAACACTGTATTAAAAACAAGAAGAAAAATTTAAATGCAGAAACAAAAAATAGGTCTTTAATAAGGTCTTTATATATAAAACAAGATATATTTATACACATATATAATAAATACATCCAGTATCATTTCTCTATAAAATCAACATTATTTTTGTTTGAGAAAGGTTAATCTCTCATTTCCGTTCTAGAATATATGACTGATGGATCATACAGGGAAAAATGGCATTCTTTAAAAAATATTGCTTATGTAATATAATAAAGAGAACTCTAAGATAATACACACTATATTTTCTAAGAAACAAAGTATAAAAAATGTTGACATTTATGCTGTGAATATTAAATATTGCTGACTACTTAAAAAATATCAGCCCGGTTATTTTCGTTGCCTTACTGAAAAATCTGGATCACTGAATTATCAATTTGATTAAGCCTCTTACACAAAATAGTAAATTGAGTAGGTGGACTAATGCATCAAAAATATAGCTACATAAGCAAGAACGTGATTAAGTTACAAACAAATAATCCTCAATTTTCAAATACATTTGAAAATGTTAATCTTCATATGATACTTCACAGCAGTATATATGAATATTATAGCTTCAAACTAACCATCCCCCTTGGTTTGTAATGGAAAACAATTAATGATTCTATAAATGGTGTGTACTTCTATGATAATACTTTTTGATGGAAACTATTTATTTAATAAAATCTCCTTTTAATAATTGTATATTGCTTTTTATATTTATATACTTATATGTTACATTTTTATTTAATTACATGTATATTTGCATTTCTTAAATTTACATTTCTAAAGTATTTTATTTTATTTAATATCACATAAGGTTATGATGTTTATATGAACAGTTAAGATGTGAATTTCTTAACTTTATAGGCATCTTTCATGGATTCACTTTCTATAGGGCATTTTCATGTCTGTCTTTTTTTATGCAAAAAAGGTATACTTCTGCACACTGGGAATGTATGAAGATGACAAAAACTATTTGTGATGCTTGTTAGTAAAGCAGAACTGAATGAAGTACAAGTTTTGAAAGTCACAGAAGCTCTAAAACCTACATCTCTCTTGGTCCAGGTACTGCATTCAACTGTACATGTAGAATTTTATCTTACTCGAATCTTACCATTTTAATCTGTTATTCATCTGTTTTTATAAGTATCCTCATTAGAACTACCTGTTGTGGATTTTTCTGCTGTTTTCTTTTCCTTTCCAATGTAAAAATGCAAAGATATTTTAGTTTCTATAAAGTTGAATATCAATCGTGAAAAACGGCTTTCTTAAAAATACATTTCACCCAAGACTATTAATAAGCATAGTGTCTATAAAGTCAGGTAAAATTATGTTACACATCTCTAATACAATTTTAAACCTCTCATTTAGAAGGATATCAACTACCAGGACACAGACTCGGTGAGTCTGTTATGGGAGTAATGTCACTTTTAGGAAAGATGTAAGAACTTGGAGAGGGGAAGGCTCAAGGGGGGTTTGTTGCCTGGCATGTGGAGAAGGTTTTACATTTGTCGTGTGAGGCTCCAAGGGGTAGAATCAGGTCCAAAGAATAGAAATCAGGTTTGGGTTGTCTTTGAGGTAGGGCTTATCTCTAGACTAGAAATGAGAACGAACAGTTCACATAATTATGACTGGACAAGAGTCACATGCTGAGTAGTGGTGAAGTCAACTTTGCAGGGCAGGTCCATTCTCTTCTTACTGCATCATCTAGAAGAAATGACCAAGTGGTACGGGAAACATATGCTCACCTGGGAGCAAGAAGACCCAGATCCCAGTTTAGTGCCAGAATCATGATGCATTTTTGTCAAGTTATTAGTTTTCTCCAAGACTGTTTCATCATCAGAATATGATATTCATCTTGCCCTGCATAATGTGCATGTATGTTATCAAACAGGATGATAATCATATGCAATCACTTGAAAAAGTGCTGAAGAAAAATGATACGTAATGCAATATTTTATCTTTATACTATTTACGAGATTGTCTTTCAATATAAAATATTAATAAACTTAAAATATATTACATGTCATATAATATAGCATAATAATATGACTTCAAATAGCTAATATTTATTGAGGGATTACTATATTCCAGGTGTTCTTTTCAGACTTTACATAAATTAACTCATTTGTTTTCAAAGAAATCTTTGAAGTAGAAATAATTATTATCATTTGCCATTTTATAGAGCACAGAGAGGTTAAGTCACTTGACTAAGGTCACACATCTAGGAATTGCTGAAACTGGGATCTAATATTAAAACCAAGATACATAGTTTTAAACATTGTGCTATAAAATAAAAGCCTCAAATTCCTGGTTCAACTCTTTATATAATGCATATGATCAAATATTTGTTAACTTCCCATTAAGTCAGGATGATAAATGTGTTAGAATGTTTCCAGAACATTGATTACTAATGCTATCCACAATAACATTTAATTTGAATTACATAGGCAGTGCAGGAAACACTGTAAACTTCTTCCTCTTGTCAAATATCTTATCATTACAAAAGATAAACATTATGAAATATATATAAATATAAAACAGTTTAGAACAATATAAAATATATTTATTAATAATATAAGCAGTTATCTTTAAAGGTTTTTTGCATCATATAACAAATGTTAAAAACTATTAATCTTTAGAACAATGTTTCTTTGGGAAGGACCATTAAGATTTTATTTATTTTTAGAAAATAATTCTTGAGTGCTAAAGGTACCAGGAACAGTTCTAAGTGCTGCAGGTCAAGAGCTGGATAAGCTCAATCCCTCCTACTATGATCCAGTCTAGTCACAGATTCAGGAACAGGTTTTTGGTTTTTTGGGGTTTTTTGGCTGCTGTCCATTACAGGGATCAAGCACTGGACCTTGGTGTTGTCAGCACTATGCTCTAATCAACTGAGCTAAACAGTCAGCCCCCAGGAACAAGTAATTTTAATACCACGTTGTTATAGCAGAATGGAAGCAGGACATATATGCAGCAGAATTACTCATTCATCTTTTAATTTGTGATATTGCCTCTATTATAAGAGACCCAAAAGAAGTAGAGACATAGTTTATCATCTGTAGATAGAAAAAGGGGGAGGCTCTCCAAATGCAAATGAAGTCATTTATTTTGGCTGTACTCTTGTGGAAGAGAAAAAATCACAGAGGAAAAGTCTCAGATGTTAAGGAATGGAGAGAAAGAAACTGGTAAACATGTAGGTACATCTAAACAGGTACTGTCTGCATCTATATATATGTATGTATGTATCTATCTATCTATCTATATATCAGAATAGCAATGAAAGTAATATATAACAATATATATATATCAAAATATGCATATTAAAATAGCAATAAAAACTTATGAGGTTAGCAAAGTAACAAGACAGATGTAAAATAAATGATGAAAATAAAATAAAGTTAGGAAGGGATTAAAGAATTTAAAGTGTACTGAAATTCATGTTTTCGTTCAAGAAGATAGTGAAAGTATTACTATTAAACTTTAACTTAAAAGTTGTAATTTTTCTGGTTTCTTGTATAAAGAAGTCAAACGTGAATATGAACAAATAAACGGAATTATTAAAAATAGCTCAATGCAAAAAAAAGCATTAGAGGAGAAAAAAGAAAATTAAACAGGTATAATAAACATAAAGCACAAAAATGAATTGAACCAAATACATCAGTAATAGCAAAAATATAAACAGACCCTATCTTCTAAAGGACAAACATTATTAGCCAAGATTTTTTTAAAGACTACCTACCATCTTCTATCGTATAAGAAAAGCAGAAAAGTTGGAAAGAAGGGGATTCAAAAGGACATAATAGCTCTTAAATAATAACCAAAAAAAAAGCTGGTGTAATTTTATTAATAACAGACAAAATAGACTTTAAGCAAACAAAAAAGTATTTCTAGAAACAACATGGGACATTTATTAAAGATGAAAGGGGCTTAGAAAAATATTTCAAATTTTATGTACCTTAAAACAGAGCCTTCAAATATATGCCAAAGATTAATATAAGGAAAAATAGACAAAACAACCAATGCAAAAAGTTTTAGCATATTTCAATCAGTAATTTTGAGAACGGAAAGGAAACGTGGAAACACAATTAGCAAATAATACGTAAAAGACATTGCAGAAGAGAATAACAGAATTTTTCATCCAAGAACTGTAGAATACAAATACTTTTTGAACAAATATTGAAAAATTATAATAACTGATCATATTGTGGACTATCAATCAACACTCAACAAATTCCAAATTAGAATCATATAGAATATATTCTAAGAATATAAATTTAATTAGGCTGGAAATCAATTACAAAAAGAAAACTAGAAATTTCCCACAGGATTGAAGATTAAGAAACATAGTTCTAAAAACTCATTGGTCCAAAAAGAAATAATAATGAAAATGACAATATTTTAAACTAAATGATAAAGAAAATGTGTTTCTAAAATTCTGAAATGCAGCCAAAATAGCAGTTTAAAGGAAAATTATGGGCTTAGTTAATGTGTATATTAAAAGGAAATATAATAAAAAATCAACAAAATATCTACCTTAAAAACTTTGGAAAATAACAGAAGGAAGAGCAAAAGAAACTCAATCAAACTAGGAGGAGGAAATATCAAAAGTAAGAACAGAAATTAATAAACTAGAACATATACAATTAATAGAAAATACTTTAAAAGCCAAAAGTCTTTCTTAAAAAATGATAAAACTGAAATACCTCAAAGAAAACAGATAAAGGTAAAATAACCAATATACCTAAGGAAACATATATAATGAAACATCCAACAAATACTGAAGACACTGAAAAGATAATAAAAGGAGATCAAGAAAAGCTGTATGACAACATTTCACAATTTATTTATTTATTTATTTATTTGTCTTTTTCGTGACGGGCACTCAGCCAGTGAGTGCACCAGCCAGTCCTATACAGGATCCAAACCCACAGCGGGAGCGTCGCCGCGCTCCCAGCGCCACACTCTCCCGAGTGCGCCACGGGCTCGGCCCTACAACATTTCACAATTTAGATAAAATGGAAATAATCCTTGAAAAAAAAACCCAAAATTTAGCAAAACTGATCCAAGAAAAAGTAGAGAACCCGATTAGTCCAAAACCATTAAACAGTTTGACTTGTTACTCAGTAACCTTCCCTCAGTAAAAACTCCAAGCCCAAATGATTTTATCAGAGAGTTTTCATATACAATCAAAGTAGAAATAAATCCAATTTAACACAGACTTCAAGAGAAACATGCTTAAAGTTCAGTCCAAAGCGCAGGCTCCCTCCAGAGCGAGCACCAGCTTGCTGAAAGTAAATTCCATACAAAGTAAATACACACCTCAGCCAGCCAAGGGCCAGTTGCCTCCAGCAAAGTGAACAACAACCCTGCCTTCAGCTGGGATTTGGCTTTTATAGTTCTCCTAGAGAGTATTTATTTAAGGGGGTGGTTCCCAGTTGTATGCACCAGAATGTTCTGTGCTCTCTACTGAGCATGCCCAGCCACTGGATTGCATAAGCCAGCCCCCTGTGGTCTCATTTTCTCCATGTTGGTGCTGAAAATAGGTCTAACTGGCAACAGTAACTTTCCTCCGGGGGAGAGCTCAGAGGAGGGGGTGTGAGACCACAGGGAGTGGCTGGAGACCCAGAGGCCTATCCTGAAACCGAGTCCAGGGAAACTGAGCACATCCTGTATTAGGAGGTCTGCTTTCTCATGTATCCAGTCTTATCATTCTTCTATGTATTTAAGAAACTGTAGGTTTGCTTTGGGGAAACAGAAATTGAATAGAATAAAGAATTTATATCTGAAATCCAGCCCTGTCTCTGAAACTACAGACTTGAACATCTCTGTATGTTTTCAGTAGTTCAAGTTGGAGGCCCAGTGAACATAGCAAACTCAGTATATGCAATATTAGATTATCCCCCCAAAACCCAACCCAGCCTCACTCTTACTTATCCTTTTCCTTAATATACCGTATCAATCTACTTATATATTGTTGGCTCTACTTTTAAGATATGCAGTATTTGACCTTTGACCTTTTTCTACCTCTATTGAAACTTTCTGATCAGAAGTGTAATCGTCCTGAGTAGTAGGATGTGTACTACTATAACAGCCTCCTAATCGATTTCCCCACATCTCTTCTTACCCCAGCCTGTGGGGAAAATAGGATAATTTAGTCAGCCTCCTGTGGCTCAGGTCTGGTTAGGGGGTCCAGCAGCACATTCTTAATTCTTTGTAAACAAGTTGTCTGTGGGTGGAGTTAGTGCAGCATGTGCACCCATGTATCTTTTTAGTTAATTGCAATTGTGTGTTCTGCAGTTTGTGAAGCAGGTTGGGGGCAGAGAGCTCAAGTCTAACAATAGAGCATGTTTACTCTACTGGCAGCTGCTCAGTTTCCGTTTGTCTTTGGACTTTGCCACTAGCAGTTGAGCTTCTGAGTTTCTCTGTGGACTATTTGGCTCATAGTGTTGTGCATGCTGAATAAAGACTATTCCTTCCTCAGCCAAGGCTCCAAGGACCTTTTTGTCTGGTTATCCAGCTCATAGACCTGCGTGTGAAGGGTTTGCGAATGGGCTCAAGGGGTCTGTGAGCTCCAGACCCTAGCCCTAGCTCTACACAGCCCCAGTCTATTCTTAAACCAGCAGCCAGAAGGACCCATGAAACAAAAATCTGATTGCTCAAATCCCTGTGATGGCTTCCCAAAGTCACTGTAATGGCCTAGAATCCCACATACGCTGTCTCTCATTAACTCTATGACCTCAGTTACTCTTAATATATCTCTTACTTTAATACAGCCACACTGATTTCCTTTCTTTTTCTTTGATCTTCCAGGTGTGCAGGTGTTTCTTAGCCTTTTCACTGGCCAAATACTGTTCCCCTGGACAACCACACTACTAGCTTTCTAATCTCCTTTCACTCTTTAACATTACTTTTTCAATGTGCTTGCTTTGACCATTTCAATTTAAATTAAATCCTACCCCTCTCCCCTATATCCCCTCCAGGGCTACTTTTTCTCTTTTTGCATAGTATTTATCACCATATAATATTTAAACAATTTATTTACTTACTATGTCATTGTTTGTTATCTGATTCATCACACAAACATATAAACTCCATGAGGGTAGAAAATCATATTCTGTATCATTTTTTGATGAATAACATGTGCCTAGAATATTGTCTGACTCATAGAACACTCTATCTGTATTGCAGTGAATAGAAAGCCCCAAACAGAGAATAAAATATATAACATGAAGTCAGAATTGCACAATGGTGGGACAAATGGACACTTGAATACATTGTGCCAATAACTGAATATCCATTTGGGAAAAAATACAAGACAGTCACAAAAAAGCAATTTTAGATTTATATAAAATAGTAAAAGTTGCACTGTTTTGCCTTTCATATCAAATAAAAGATTTGAATTTTAATGTCATGATTGTTAATCTTTTACATCATGACTAGTGCTTTTGTGTTGAAGGACAAAACCGTGAAACTTACTATATAAGAGAGGACCATCATTTCTAGTACTACACAGAAAGCTCTATGTAAAAGTTAATGTAAAGTTATGATGGAAAAGGTTGGTAGATTCATAATGTTAAAATTAGAATCTTTTATTCATCAAAAGTCACCATTAAAGGAGTGAAAAGACAAAATACCAATCCAGAGAAGGTATTTGTTTTATATAATATGAACAATGGATTAGTTTTTAGTATTTATAAATAATTTCCATGAACAAAACAAAAAACAGACAACACAGGGAAGAAAAATTGGGCAAAAAGCTTGAACAGGTACATTATAAGAGAAAGACCCAAATTATGCGTGCTCACTCACACACATTTTTATATATATATATATATATATATATATACACACACACACACACATATGTATACATATGGTACACATATGGTGTGTGTGTATATATATACATGGTACACAGACACACAAATACATACACATATATATATGCATCCATATATGGTATATATGTGGAATATATTTATTAATTATCAGAAAAATGCAAATTAAAGGCCTTTAATACACAATTATATACAACTGGGGTATTGGGCAGAATGTAAAGTAACTGTCATTCACTGCTTGTGAAGGTTTAAACAGGTACAGGGGCCGTGTAACACTGTTATTATTTAGTAAATTGGAAGATAGAAACTTCGAGTTAGCAATTGCTCTCTTGGGAATGTACCCTTGAGTAACTCTCACGTAAGTACAACATGAATAATTTAAAGTAATGTTCACAGCAGCATTTTCAATCAGAGCTCAAAGTTGGAAACAATCTAAAAGTCCATCAAACACTGTGATTAATAAAATATTGTGGAATAGTCATATGGTGGAAAGCTATACAACAAGAAAAATTGCTGCTGAATACCGACAACATAGGTGAATATCACAGACACAACATCTAGCAGAGGAAGCAGCAACACGTAGTATAACATATATTGCACAATTCCATTTAGATGGAATGCAAAAAGAAGTAAAGTAAACTACATTGTTTAGTGATGTATACATAGGCTGTGGAACTATAAAGACAAGGAGGAAGACAATTATTGTAAAAGTCAGGAAAGTGGTTGCCTCTAGGGGACATGGAAGAGGTTGTAATGAGGACAGACACAGGAGGTTCTCCATGTTCTGATTGTTTTGATGTGTATAATAGTTTTTGATTTTTCCCATTACTTTTTTTGGTTAAAATGTACATACGTATTTCAAGCATGGATGTGTTATTTTTAATTTTCCATATGACAACAATGTTCTCTTTTCAGAAAGTGTAACCTTTAAAGTCCATTAATTTTACCAACAAATATGTGTTGAACATCTACCTTGTCCAGGTATTTTTCTAAGTGCTGAGAATATAGTGAAAAGTGAAACTGACAATATTTATAAGGTTGCTGTTAAGATAACACACCCTTCAGTTTTAGGGAATCAATTTTATGGCTTAGTTCAAATCTTCCCATATGAAATAAGGCACTGTGGAGGACCGTGGTTAAAAGCTAAATTTTAATTCCATTTTTCCCTTCCTAGTTGCACTATCACAGAGTTGTCAGTCTATAGAGTCCTCAACTCTATAGAAGGCTACTAAACTCCTCAACTGAGCTTGCTGGAAAAATACAAAATTAATTCTTTCAGCAGCTTGTTTTGCCTTTAAAACAGAACCTGCTTATTATATCAGCTTTACTGATAATCAACTGTTCTACTCCTGCTTTTGTAAACATGCTTGCTTATCGCAATGACTACTGTACTGGCTGCAAGAATGCTGAGAGAACAAAACTTAAAAGAACCCATAAGAGTCCACCTACAAAAACCCTGTAAGACATAAACTCGAGGCTCAGATGTTGAAGCACTAGCTCATCTGGGCCTGCCAGCATAATAAAATACCTGACTCTCCAACCCTCTGAATGCCAACCATTTCTCTGTCAAAGTCCATTCTGTAACAAACTCACAGGTCATTTGTAGGGAAAAACATTATATATCAACTTACATTTTAAATCCTGATAGGAATGTGATTTATTCAGATATTTCTATATACACTTCTCTTGAAAGTTCTTCAAACAGTGGAAGTAGAACTTCTGTAGCATTGCTCCACGTTATCGGTAATACTGCATCTTGGCAGGGTGAAGAGAGTGTCAAATGTGTGTGAGTGCTGATGGTCTCTTGGTGGAGGGTAATGGGATAGGGGGTGTGGTAGCTGAAGATCTCTGAGGGTGACATTACAACATAAACTGTAATGGTTAGAACCTCTGCTATTTGTGCAGCTACCAATTGTGTGCATTAAAATCTACCACATACAGAACGTAAACTTACCATTTTCACCATTTTTAAGGGAACGGTTCAGTGGCATTAAGTACACTCAACGTTATGATTCAACCATCATCACCATTCATCTCTAAAGCTTTTTGTCTTCCCAAAGTGAAACTCTGTGCCCATTAAGCAATAACTCCCCGTTTCTCCTTGCCCCCAGCCCCTGACAACCATAATTCTACTTTGTATCTCCAGGGATTTAATTATTCTAGGTAGTTTATATAAAGGAAATCATACAATATATGTCTTTTTGTGTCTGGTTTGTTTTACTTAGCATGATGTTTTCAAAATTCATTCATGTTGTAGCATATGTCAGAATTTTCTTCCTTTTTAGGGTCGAATAATATTTCATTGTATTTTATCTGTCAGCGAACATTTGGGTTGTTTAGGTTATTGTGAGTTGTACTTACTATTCATATGGTTGTACAAATAACTGTTCAAGTCCCTGCTTTTGATTCTTTGGGGATATACCCAGGAATGGAATTGCTGGATCATAAGGTAATTCTATGTTTAATTTTTAAAGGAACTGCTATACTGTTTTGCATAACAGATGCACCATTTTACTTTCCCACCAGCAATGCATAAGGGTTCCAATTTCTCTACATCCTTGACAACACTTATTTTCTGGGGGGTTTTTTGTTTGTTTGTTTGGTTGGTTGGTTGGTTGGTTGTTTTTGGTTTTTTGTTTGTTTACAATAGCCATCCTAATGCATATGATGTGGTATCTCACTATCATTTGGATTTGCATTTCCCTAATGCCAATAATTGTTTTAAATCAGGGACAATTTTCAGGGCCCCCCCACTATGACCATTGTCCCCATGCTTGCACCCTCCCTTCTTACCTTTAAACAAGTAATATTGCCAATAACCAAAAGACTCTAGAATCTTCTGAGTAGATTTTCCTATCAGTCTCTCACACTGTACAAAAATGTTATTGCATGCACATTCAAAGAAAAAGATTTCAATTATTCATATAACATCACCATGGTGTGACAACTTTGCTTAGATCTTTCCTTTAAATTATGACATGCCTTATGTTAAAGTGAGGACCAGAAGCATCTTTTGCTTTAAGCTGTTATTCTGCACACAGAACAAATGAAAGATACTGGAAAACTTCTTGAGGATTCTAGGTTCTCCTGACCTTGGCTTGAAAATAAAACAAAATCAGGAAATATTTCTTTGTGGTTCAGAGCCAATAACTCTTGGCCAGAATCAACTTTGTAGAGTTCCTTTCGGCTGGCCCCATGAGGCCAGGCCTTCAGTGGAGGTCCTGGAGTGGCAAGGACATGGCAGGTCCAGCACCTCTCGTCTGCCATGCACCCACTCGGAGAAGACCTGGAAGAGACTGTCCCCTTGAACTGAATCCAACTTAGACAAGGTGACTGAGCTCCCAGCTTGAGGAGAATTCCCTCTCCAAACCCAGTGGGCAGGACCTATGAGCTATAACCTTCCTATCCAGTTTATTTTAAAACCCTGATAGAAGTCAGCACATTTTCAAAAACACTGAAGTCCATTGTTTCCTTTTGGGAGGGAAAAGAGTGCTAAAGAATTTTAAGCTTTTCTAGCAGCACCCTTACTCATAGACAGATTAAATTTCTCTTTCCTTCATAGAGTCCCTGAGGCATCATTATAATGAAAAAGTAGGCATGAGAAAAATACTTATCCAGTTGTGTCTGGAGAAAAAAAAAAAGTCACTTTTTGGATGACCCATGTAAAAATCTCTACACATTTTATTCTAATTAGAGCTCTGCAAGCCATTCTCGTCCCCAGTGGATACTAGTGAACTACTGCCCCGCAAAGGTCAGGACCTTGGACACCAGTAAGTGTTTATCATCAAAAACAAGACTAAAATAATACAGATGGCTGCTTTCAGGAAGTCTGAGAATGAAGCTTCCTCATGAGTTTTACTCCCCTGGTATTCTCCACAGTGTATCCCTACATTTGGCTAACTTCTCCCTCTCTGGGCTGCTGATCCCTTGGGGTTCTTATTTTCCAGACTTATCCCTTTCTCCTTGCTTTCTGTCCTAACCAGCACAGAAGATAAAGGTTAAAAGGGTTTTGAGCATGACCTGTACGGGGAAAAGGCTATTGTTCAATTCTAGTTTGTGGACTGCCTTCTCAGTAGATTTTAATCTCTGGGAGGATAAGGATTGCCATACCTGCCAATGTTTCTCTTGAGCCAAAACCAGTGTTTGGCACATATTAACAGTTGTCAAATTATTAAGCAAATTATTTTTGTAAAAAAAAAAATGTCATTCAGTTTTCTTGTACTCTTGACATATACTTATTTACTTACCTTTCTTTCTCCACTCTTTCTGTTAAAACCTCATACCATGTTACTCCCTTTTTCTTGTGTTTTTGTAAAATTCCCTTTCTTTCAACTGATTACTTGTTTTGACATTCTTTATCATATCTTATTTTTACATTGCCTAAGAGTCTTCCTGTGGTTCCATATTTCATAACCATTATTTGATTTGTAAATTTATCTAGAAGGGCCATCATCCTTTTACAAATGATTAAATGGGCAAGTAGCTCAGTTGCAGACTTTCCTTTTACAATAAATTGATATAGATACAGAGGACAGCAAATAGTTTAGAACTTTTTAAACATAGTACTATCTGGGAAAGGACCAGCATTCATGGGATATGACTTTGACACATGCAATTAGGTTTTGGAAGACATGAGTATGATTCATAATATGGTCATATAGTTGCTTAATAGTGAAATATTTTATTTTAGAACACTTCGCATTTTTCATTGAACTTTAGTTTAGATTTAGATTTTGGTTTTCAGATCAACTCTGTGTGGTAGCTATAGTAGTTCCAAACATCCTTATTTCATAGATAAAGATATTGAATAATGGGAGGCAGGGAAGGGGGTTTAGGGAGGAATAGATTGGGTAAAGGACGTAAAGAAAAATCATGATTTGTAAGAATGATATCCTCATAGTAAATAATAATAATAATAATAAATTAAAAATTTAAAAAGATACAGATACACCTCCTCTATATGGGTGCTTGCTATATTGCCTTACATGTAGTAAATATTTACCACATTCTCTAAGGGTTCATTCATTTATCAACATTGATTTAGTTGCCATTGTTATACCAGGTACATTGCTAGGTGTTGGGAATAAAAGAACAACACAAAGAGCAATAAAAATTTTTCTCCTGCTCTAAAATGATCACAGTCTATTGGGGAATTGATAACAATAATGATTTGTAAGAATGTGTTTCCAGCTGTTATCATTAATTCCACTGGTAGTGGAATAAAAGTTCTGTTTAGTGAAATCATAAAGATTTTGTTGTTAGGTTACAACTCAGAAAAAAAACCCAGGTTGGAAGCTGAGAGAATGATAGGGAAAATTATTTTATTTACTCTGTCAAAGACCTATAAAACTGATACTTTAAATTCTAAAATGGCTTGTTCTGAGGTCCTGAAATATTTGTTAGAATGAATTTTTCTTTTTCTTTTGAATGGACAAAGCAGACCCTAAACAGAAGAAAGTTAGTACCCTTCTGTCCTATATTGTCTCAGGTCCTTGGAAGACCCACTGTTACACAAAGTACCTCATCAGCACATTAAAGATGCATTTAGTTAATGTCTCAGAGCCTCCACTAAAATGTAGTCTGGGCTCCCAGAGTACTTACATCCATTGTGACTGGGATGTAAGTCACAATGGATGTAAGTACTTCTGCAAGAGTACTTACACTTCTGCAAGAGTAAATTTTTAAATGGGAATGGAGTCCAGAAAGAAAACTAGAACCTCCAGGAGGAAAATAGAGGGTCTGGGTAATACGATACTCTAGTCTCTAATTCCCTCAACCTACGGTACAACTCTTGCTGAGGCCTCAAGAATACTCCTTAGCCTCAATTTGCTGGCTCACCTAATACAGAGACATTGCTCACTGTCCAAAAGGTCAACTATAACAGAGAGTTGAGCAGGGATGAAAGAACATTATTATGCACATGGATAAAGAATGACATGAAGGAAAAAATATATACTTATTTTTACCATGTTCCATGTCACTTTATTATTATTATTTTTTTTTTTGGAGTGGTTCATTTTCTTCTTTTTTCTGTTCTCCAAAAATTATCAGGTCTCTCATTGGCCCAGAGGGGCCTAGTTTAGTTCTTATGTTTTTGACTGAATATCAAAAACATAAAAAGTTATCTGACTTTTTACAGCATTTGTTACCTGTTCGAGAAAATCAAGAGTTAGCTTCATCTCTTGATGAAGCTAAATGTCATGTTACAATTCTTTGTTGCCTATTAAGATGATTAAATCCAATAACAGAAAAAATATCCACTTTGTAAAGAACAGCGCTCATGTTTGGGAGAGGTCAATTCTCTTCTGTGGAAAATTGCTGCTAAAAATCCAAAATCACATCTCACTTCACCTACAGTCAAAACGTCTCCTCCATAAAAACCCAGACTGCAGAGGATCCAAGTGAAAGTGGGCTTAGAACCAGGAAAAATGTTACAAATCTGCCAGTGGAGCCACTGTGAGCACGATTCGTATGAGTCATTAAACCAAATAATAATAATAGAACTTTCTACAGTAGAACTCTTTTTATTTTTCAGTGCACTTTCATATAGGTTTCTAATTTGTTTTCAGATCTATTGTTTAAGGTTGGTAGACCAGATTTGGGGATATTAAATTGCCAGGCAAGTAAACTGAGCTGATTTGCAGAAAATCTGATGTTCAGCTAATAGCAGGACCAGGACCGTTTTTTCTTTCAGGCAATATCTGTTTGGGTTTTTTTCTTTTTTCCACTTAGACCAGTTGGAGCCAGGAAGTTGATATCTTATACTGAACTGCTATCCCCTTTGGTAACTATACAAAGTGGTTTTGGCTTTTTGTTCCAAAATCTTTAACAAACATTTCTATCCTTTTCTACTTGAAACAGTATAATTATCAGTAAATAATTCAAAATATATTTAAAATGCAGATTAATATACTGATTTTTGATATTTAATACTTAAACTTTCCAATTATATGATTAATGCATTAGTAGGAAGATTTGCCATGTCTGAATTCTTGAAGTCATATGATATACTTAGACATTAATGTGACCCTGCACTTTTGGAATGTATGAATGGTCCATAAATTTAATTTTGAAAGAATTCAATACAGGAAAATATGTTGCTTTGTAAAGGCATTTTCCCACTGTTAAAATATATAAAATAGTTTTTCTATCATTCAAGTTGGTATTTGACTTCCAACTTTTAATTTTTTGTGTGTGATAATAAATTCACAGCCTTATACTCTTGATTGCAGAGGACACTTAAAAAGGATGACATGTCTTCATTAGTTGATTGGGGCTGGTTTAAAGAAATCAAATATGTACCAAAATCATGAAATTTCCTTCACCAAGAACCCGTCACCTTCAAAGCTGACATCCCCATCCTCTCTGTAATTGCCACTCTTTAAGCCCCTCTCTCCTGTCCAATTTTCCTTGACGATAGAAAGAGGGGATCATTAAAGGACATTTTAAGAAATATAATTAACAGTATCACTGTGCTCTTAGTCTGCCTTCTGACTCCCCAGAGCTGGAAAATTATTCCTCCCTGATTCTTTATGCCTCAGCAAAGCTCCATTCCCTCTGACCTGCTGGGTCTGGCACTGTCCAAACACACCAGGTCTGGTAGTCTGGCACTCTTGCCTGAAATAAAAATTCTTACGGAATATGATTTTTTTCATCTCCTTTACCCTCCTGTTGGCATTATTTAGCATGTCTTGTTAGAAGAACTACTCACAGTGAGGGCTGCGTGCGTATGTGTGTGTGTGTGTGTGTGTGTGTGTGTGTGTGTGTGTTTTCTCTATCCTTAATGTCATGGATGAAAATAAAAGGATTTGCCGTATATTAGCACTGGTTGGTGTCCAGATGGTTGCTATAAAAAAGAAAGACATAGCTGAGAATCAACAGAAAACTTCCCATCCTGTCGAGATGTCAACACTACCAGTACTTTCTTTGATAATGAGGACCTGTTTAGCCACACCTGATAATGGTTAGCATGCATTCTATGACAAAGATGGGAGATTATTAGTGAGAATTTTTGGTAGTCAGCTAGTTGATGTAATTAATAGGTCGATGCAAATAAATCATTTTAAATTTGAATATTTATATCTTTCAACTTGTGAGTTACTGACCTGTACTTGGCCCCTGTCTCCTAATGTCTGCCTAGAGGAGCTTCCATTGACCAGACAATCCATCTTTCTACCCTCACTGCTGGAGTTGAGTCTCCCTGTCAACTCCATTTACACTCTTACGTTTTGTTGTTCAAAATCACACCTGCCTTCTTTGCTTCTTGCCTGTCCTGTTCCATGTTAGGGCCTTCGGGGGTCAGAAATTTGGGTGACACAGGAGAGAGCGAGCCCTTGCATTCCACATGTCTTCACGACTGCCCTAATGTGACAGCTTCCTCGCCTAACTTAAATGTGGTTTGTTTTAAAATGTAAACTTTACAATTTTATGAGTGTACACTGAGATATATTATAGAATTTTCATACAAAAGGATTTAATTTGATACTAAAATACTCTCAGAGTGAGATAGGAAAAGTATTGTCTTCATTCTAATAAGGCTTAGAGAATCTATAACACGGTCCTTGAATTTTAGACTTCAAACCCTACCTTCAGCTATTTTTCTACATAATCATGTGATTTTAGTAAATATTTGTGTAACCCTGAAACACCTACTGTTTGTTTGACTTTTTCTTGCCCAAAAGCAAGAACAATAGGAAAAGGTGGGCCACGGGATAAGGAGCAGGAAGCCGAGGCATGTACTCTCTAACACCTCTTAGTGGTTATCAGGAAACGATAAAATTACAAAAGTGCTATCTTCAGGCAGAAGAAAATGATAAAATGTTGTATGACCACATTTTGTTCCACAGTGAGCGGGGGGAGAATATAACTAATACTTAATGAGTTTCTATGAGGTGTCATGTTAGGCTTTTTTACATAATTTTATTTACTTCCTACTGTAACTTTATGAGTAGTTTATTAGACCCACTTTTTAATAGACATGTGTGCTGATTCTCTATGAGTTTAATTAGCATGTCTAAGGTTGTGCTATATTAAGTGCCAGAGCTTGGGCTTGAACCAAGCCTTTTGACCGCAAAGTCAATAGATGAGAGAAACCCAGTTGAAAGAAATACATTGTAGGAGAGCAAATGAAACAAGCAGAAAATAATAAGGTTGACAGAGGGGTCTGCCACCTGCTTAAGGCCAACAAGGTCTCCAGTGCCATGTTCTCTCCTTGGATCCAATACTCTGATTGCCATCAGCATGCATTTGGCACATATTGATGAGAGGAAAAAAGTGGAACCAGTGAAGGGTTTCTTTTGACTTTTCTATCCTCTAAGTATATGTTTTATTTCTTTATGGTTAGGGAATATCTTATACTGTCTTGCACTCCTCTCTATATTTGACCATGCAGGAAAAAATGTAACCATATCTTTGGTTCTCTGCTTCTTTATTTTTCTACTCCAGCTCTTGTTTACTTTTTTAGTATAGGCTGAGAGAAAGGCAAAAATTAAAAATATTTATGAGTATAGAGATGCGTTGAAAGCAGTAATATATGTAGCAGAATCTGAAGCATCAAAATGAAGTTACAGAGAAAAGGTAGACTTTTGATAGCATGAATTAAAAATTAAGGAAAAACATGATGAGATATTTAGTGTATGTTGGTAGAACTAATATATAGAAGACAACAGAGACCTTGGCATCTGTGTTAGACCGTTTTTGTGCTGCTATAACAGAATACCCAAGACTGAGTCATTTATTTTTTAAAAAAAGAGCGGTTTATTTGGCTCAGGATTTTGGAGGCAAAGAAGTCCAGGACTGGGCAGCTACATCTGGCAAGAGCCTCAGGCTTCTTCCACTCACGGCAGAAAACACAGGGCAGCGAGCAGTGTGCAAAGAGATCACATGGTAAGAGAGAAACAAGAGGACAGAGGTAAGGTGCCAGGCTCTTTTTAACAACCAGCTGTCCTAGGAAATAATAAAGAGAATTCACTCACCCCGGAGAGAGGGCATTAATCTATTCATGAGGGATCCCCGCCCCCATGACCCAAACTCCTCCAGCGAGGCCCCACCTCTTCACTGGGGATCAGATTTCACCCTGAGTTTTAGGAGAGACAAACACCAAACCATAGCACATCTCTAATTTCCATGAAGCCGGTGAAGTATTTCATTAAGCTGTCTAATGAAAACAAGAAAATCTCTCGATTCTACTAAAATCCTTCTTTTTTTAGGAATGTTTTTGCAACAAGTTTAGAGACCGAAATATTTTCCAGCAATTTCTTCTGTGAAATTCCAATAGCTTCTCACATAAATCATGAGCTCTGTATCCACCCAGAAATAATAACAAAAAAAAGACCAAAAGTTCATATTACTAAGAGAAAAAGAAACAGAATCTATTTTTCCATGAAAAATCTCCAGCCAATTTATGTCTCCGTGGAAAACATTTATCTGAAGTAAACAATCTCTAATATTTTCTCAACCATACTCATATTTTATAACCTCAATTATAATGTAAAATATTTTAATTTCGAAGTGCCAATGATTAATTAATTTCTTAAATATTTACTATATGCAATATGCTCACAAAATTATTTTACTAAATTGGAAATCTTAACAATGATTTATTGCAAGGGTTTTGGAAACTGCCCAAGGTTACATTTGTGGAGCCCACATTCAGCCCCCAGGACTCTTCTGCCTTTATTGTCAACCATCATCTTTAAATAATCAGCCACAAAAACCTTTTGAAAAATATCTTGCCTGGAGTATATTTGGGCTTCCAAAAATTTATGTTCTAAGGTTTCACTCTAAAGTTGAATTTCTTAGTATTGAAATCACTTGGTTCAAAAGCATTCTGTGTACTCAGGATAAAGAATGCCTCAGGATGCTTCAAATTTTTAGGTTAAATTAGCTATTAACATTTATTGCTTATTGTCCATGTGCCCAGCACCATGCTAAATGCTCCATGTGTCTGTTTGTGTTTAATTCTCACTATAACCCTACACGATAGAGACTGTCATTATTCTTATACTTAAGAGGAAACTAAGTCTTAAGGAGTTTAACAAAGTTACCTAAGGTGCAAGGTAAAATCAGGATTCAAGCCAAGGCTATGCTGACTCCACTAATCAAGTTTGTACATTTCAATATACCTTTAGTAGTTTCTCATAAGAGCCAGGTCCAGAAAACATGAAGGTGTTGATAAAGAACATCATAATTAACTGAGCACCCTATTAAATTGGCTCCTATGGGATTTATGTACTGTCTTTGGTGGGATTTCTCCAGAAGCACAACCTCAGATGAGTTTTTGGATGCGCATAGGTTCTATGTGATATGAGCCCTGAGCTGGTAGTAGAGTGAGTTAGTAGACAAGAAAGGAAAGAAGCTTTTAGAAAGTGTGCTAATATGTCGTTTACTGCTGAGGACCACTGGGGTTTCATTTCTAAGAAATGTAGAACAGTTGTTTCTCCGTGAGCCAAAAAAGTGGGATATTTAAGCATCCACTCCTGACTCATTTGTTGAGATCTGCTTCCCGGAAATTAAACACCCTGGCCCTTCTAGTCTGCACACCCCTGGCCCTAATAAGTTCCAGGGCACAAAGAAACCCATCAGGCATAGTCACAGGTGCTTGCCAGCAGAATGTACAGAAATGGTGAGTTTTAAGGAGATATGAGTGGGCCAATGACACTATCTACTACAGATAGTCAAATTAACTTCTGTATAATTTTCTAATCATTACAGAGGGAAAGTGACATACTTCAAGTGGATATCAGATAATCAAAAATCTGTAGAACCATGAGCAATTGTATTTATTTATTTTTCCTCATGATGTTGTTTTCCCCATAGATTTTTGAAGAGTAGGGGCATCGTATTATTTTTCTTTGTATCTTTGTAAATAGGCTATAATAAATATTTGATCAATGTTTGTTAATTTTGATTAAATTTATCGAACAGATATTTGTTAAAAACCTACTGTGTGCATTATACCAATTGCATTGTGAGGTGCACACAGTATGTCTTCACATTTTCTGCACATACAATATGTATGCTTAAATTGAAAAAACAAACAAGAGGGGCACATGCAAACTAAAGTACAACTAGTGTTCATAAATATCAGGAACAAAACAAATTGGTTGATTTCACTGCAAATGTACAGGGGGACTGGCAGTATTAGAAAAGATGCAATGGAGGAGGCAGAGCATTCTGTAAAGACCAGCAGATTCCATGTGGACGGAAAGAGCAGGGGCCTACATTCTGGTTAGGAGGTAGGGTATTGGCTTTTGGAAACACTGCACAATATGCTCATAAAGTAAACAGACTGTACTGTGGCTGCTAAAAATTGGATTATATAGAATACTTACTAAAGTATCATTTAGAAGCAAACATCATCCTGATATCAAAACCAGGTAAAGATATAACCCAAAAAAGAAAACTACAGGCCGATATCCTTGATGAATATAGATGCAAAAATCCTCACTAAAATACTAGCAAACAGAATACAGCAACACATACGTAAAATTATTCACCACGATCAAGTAGGATTCATCCCAGGGATGCAAGGTTGGTTCAACATACGCAAATCAATAAATGTGATACACCATATTAATAAAACCAAACACAAGGACCATACGATCATCTCTATAGATGCTGAAAAAGCATTTGATAAAATTCAACACTCATTCAGGACAAAGACCCTCTATAAGTTAGGTATAGATGGAAAGTATCTCAACATAACTAAAGCCATATATGATAAACCCACTGCCAATATCCCGAATGGGGAAAAGCTGAAAGCTTTTCCTTTAAGAACAGGAACTAGACAAGGATGCCCACTCTCACCACTCCTATTCAACATAGTGTTGGAAGTACTAGCCAGAGCAATCAGAGAAGAGAAGGAAATAAAGGGCATCCAGATTGGAAAAGATGAAGTCAAACTGTCCCTGTTTGCAGATGACATGATCCTATATATCGAACAGCCTAAAACCTCTACAAAAAAACTGTTGGAATTGATAAACGATTTCAGCACAGTAGCAGGATACAAAATCAACACACAAAAATCAGTAGCATTTCTATTCTCCAATAGTGAACATGCAGAAAGAGAAATCAAGAAAGCCTGTCCATTTACAATAGCCACCAAAAAAATAAAATACTTAGGAATTGAGTTAACCAAGGAGGTGAAAAATCTCTATAATGAGAACTACAAACCACTGCTGAAATTAGAGAGGATACCAGAAGAAGGAAAGATATCCCATGCTCTTGGATTGGAAGAATCAACATTGTGAAAATGTCCATACTACCCAAAGTGATATACAAATTCAATGCAATCCCCATCAAAATTCCAATGACATTTTTCTCAGAAATGGAAAGAACTATCCAGACATTTATATGGAATAACAAAAGACCACGCATAGCCAAAGCAATGCTGAGCAAAAAAATTAAGCTGGAGGCATAACACTACCTGACTTTAAACTATACTACAAAGGTATAACAACCAAAACAGTATGGTACTGGCAGAAAAACAGACACACTGATCAATGGAATAGAACAGAGAATCCAGAAATCAACCCACACACCTACAGCCATCTGATCTTTGACAAAGGTACTAATCCTATAAGATGGGGAAGAGACTGCCTCTTTAGCAAATGGTGCTGGGACAACTGGATATCCATATGCAGGAGAATGAAACTAGATCCATACCTCTCACCGTATACAAAAATCAACTCAAAATGGATTAAAGAATTAAATATACACCTTGAAACAATAAAACTTCTTAAAGAAAACATAGGAGAAATATTTCAGGAAATAGGACTGGACACAGACTTCATGAATACGACCCCAAAAGCACAGGCAACCAAAGGAAAAATAAACAAATGGGATTATATCAAACTAAAGAGCTTCTGCTCAGCAAAAGAAACAATTAACAGAGTGAAAAGACAACCAACAGAGTGGGAGAAAATATTTGCAAAATATACATTTGACAAAGGATTAATATTCAGAATATATAAGGAACTCAAACAACTTTACAAGAAAAAAACAAGCAACCCAATTTAAGAATGGGAAAAAGAGCTAAGTAGGCATTTCTCTAAGGAAGGTATACAAATGGCCAACAGACATATGAAAAAATGCTCAACATCACTCAGCATCCAGGAAATGCAAATCAAAATTACACTGAGATACCATCTCACCCCAGTCAGGATGGCTAAAATCCAAAAGACTCTGAACGACAAATGCTGGCGAGGTTGCGGAGAAAAAGGAACTCTCATACATTGTTGGTGGGACTGCAAAATGGTGCAGCCTCTATGGAAAATGGTATGGAGGTTCCTCAAACAATTGCAGATAGAGCTACCATATGACCCAGCTATCCCACTGTTGGGAATATACTCAGAGGAATGGAAATCATCAAGTCGAAGGTATACCTCTTCCCCAATGTTCATCACAGCACTCTTTACAATAGCCAAGAGTTGGAACCAGCCCAAATGTCCATCATCAGATGAGTGGATATGGAAAACGTGGTACATCTAAACAATGGAATACAATTCGGCTATAAAAATGAATGAAATACTGCCATTCGCAACAACATGGATGGACCTTGAGAGGATTATATTAAGTGAAACAAGTGAGACACAGAAAGAGAAACACCACATGTTCTCACTTATTGGTGGGAGCTAAAAATAAATAAATAAATTCACACACACACACACACACACACACACACACACACACACACACACACACACACACACACACAAAAGAAAAACCGGGGTGGGGGAGGGAAGAAGACATAACAACTACAGTTCCTTGAAGTTGATACGACAAGCAAATAGAAAGGACATTGTTGGGTGGGAGGGAGGAGAGGGAGGAGGGAGGGAGGTTTTGGTGATGGGCCACAACAATCAACCACATTGTACATCGACAAAGTAAAAAAAAAAAAAAAAAATACCACTAGCCAAAACTATACTAACCAAAAACAATAATTAATTAATTAATTAATTAATTAATTAGAAATTAAAAAATAAATAAAAAATAAAAATTTTAAGTTTAGTGGTGCTATCGTGAAACCAGCATTTTAAGAAGATAACTTGGCAGCAATACGCAACATAGGTTAGATGAGTAAAATATTCAATTTAGGAGTCCATTTAAACGGCTATTTCAAGCAATGAGAGTTACAGGAAACAATAGCAACTGAATAGTTTCCCTTTTGGTACATGATGTGAGAAGTGCTTGTCTCTGCTTAGAAATGGTACTAAGTCAGGTTATTGAGGTATTTGAATTTGTAATGATCATGGGTCATCCAGACAGCAAAGAGGTTAGCACGTGACTGGTAGAAAGGAAATATGAGCCGCAGATATAGATTTAGATGTCAAACAAATGGGAATGAGCTGAGAAGCTGAAAGATATAGATGAGTTTCTGTGGGGAAGAATATAAAAAGGAGTCAGGTTGGAGCAGAAAGTTGGAGTCTAAAACTTAGAACTACTCATAAATCGGATGTTCAGAAAAAAATTCAGGAAAAGACCAGTGTCAAGAAATATGAGATAGATCTCAGGAGTTAACATTCCAAACTTGTTTCACTTTCAATGGTTTTAAATCAGTAAAAAATTTGAAATTTAGAGGAAATAAGCATAAAGACTCAAAGTTCTATGTTCAGGTTTGATCCCAATCCACATTTTTAACACATTAGGTTGTATGTTGGACAGCATTTCCCCAGCCCACTCCCCAATACTCTGTGTGTTTATATTTGGCCATCTTAACAGGTCCCTGTTGGCTTCTAGTGGCCTCTTTCCTCAGCTGGGAAACACAAAGCCTTCCAAGTGCAAACCCTGTCTTCTGTGAATCCCACAGCAGCTACATCTGCTGCGAGTTCATTCTGCACTGCAGGAGCATTGAGTTAAAATCGTCATTGGACAAGACCCTCGTTCACTTAAACACCTAAGTGAACTAGGAGGCAGCTTGTGATAGAATGCTGACTATTACTTTTTATAGCATTCTAAAAAGACGTCTTTAAAAGTGAGGAATTTGAGAAAAGTGAGTTGATTTTTTTTTTTAATTGCAGATTCTAAGGAGGATTAGAAGCTGTGTGGAAGAACGCCTCCCATACTTCCAATGAAAGTGCGGTGTTCCTCAGAAATGCTTTCAGTTAGGAACAAACAAACATTTTCTGAATTCAGTCAGTGTGTTTAGAATTTGGATCAAGTTCAAATGATGATTCTATTATACTCATGGGTCCTTTCTCTTTTAAGGATAATGCGGAAAAATAACAAAATTAACACTTTTTCTTAGAGACACAATAGAGATTTGAATGCAGTAAACATTATTTTTAGTTTTCTTTTTCATTTTCTGGCCAATTTATTGGTGTAATATATGAAGACAAATCGTTCAGACTGAAGAACACTATATTTTGAACTCAAGTTATTCCTGTAAAGCTTAGTGAGCGCAAACTAAATGTTGACTAAATGGTGTTTGGATTCTTGGAAAACAGAATGAATCAAAACAGTAAGTATACAGCAATCATTGAAGTGTAAACATATCCTAATACGTAATTTCCACGTGGACCAATTAAACCCGTTGTTTAACTGCTGACCTCCTCGTCTTTCCTAGTGCCCCTTTGTTACCTGCGATTCAGTCTCTGCAGGATGTCTCAAGTCCACCCGTATCCATGCAGTCCCTTCAGTCTAGACATTATCTTTTAGTTGCTGCATCAGAATAACCTTATAAAGGCCAATCTTAGCAGTACACTAACAGATAAATGAGTGTGCTTAAACAGCAAGCCTTAAGAAAATTCTTGAGTGACGGAATTTTATTATCCAGTGAAATCTGCTGAGAGTGAGGAAGTGAATCCCTTCCAACTCATCCTTCCTGAAATATCCTTTGCAGACTCTTTTTTTTGTTGTTTTTGAAACATAATTGATTACATATCTTTGTAGGGTACAAACGTAAATATCAATACATGTGTACAATATGTGGCGATGAAAATCAGGATAGTCAGTATACTTGTGTTTATAAAACGTAATCAGTCTCTGTGCCCCTTAACTATCTCCAGCTCTGAAGATTTCTCTTCTGTGAATTTCCCAAGACCCTTCCGTCCAAAGTAATGCTTTTCTACAGCGTGATTCTGAACAACTTGTTAGCACGACAATTGCAGCACCTGTGACATTTGCTTTTATTGATGTGCTTTTCTTGTAATACTCATGAGAAAATAAGCACTGGGGAAAACATCTGGTCTTTGTGTATTTTCTCCCTTCATTGTCTATTATTTTTAAAATATATTAAACATTCTATGTCTTTTAATATGATGAAATGACCTCTATCCTTTCATCTGTGGAATATGATGCATTATATGTCTGAAGTCCCACTTATCCACAGAATTCTAAGATTCTATGACTGTGAATCTTCACAGTCATTAAAATAGCACATAAGTGTATTTCCGACAGGACCATTTCCACTTCTTAAAGAATGAATACTTTCACTCCACTGTGTTTGTGTCACTTGTGAATTTACTGGCTAATCTCACCCACTCTCCCATCTTCTACGTTCTCTCAGCCCCTTTGTCTGTCAACCACATCGTCCCTCCAGCTTTGCATAGAACTTTCAGTTCCAGGCTACACATTCTCTCTCCTACTAAGTCATCGTTTCATGGATGATAAAGCGGGGAGCATTATTTGCTGGACATAGTCCCAGGCTTCCCCCTTCATTGTTCTGTGCCTTAATCCCTCTTCCTCTTTGACCCCTGGTAACGCTGAAATTCACTGACCAGACAGAAACTTCTACTTGACGAGAAACCCCCTTCTATGCTCACCATGTCTTTACCAGACAGTCACCATTATGAAAGTAGGATGGTTTTAAATATTACCAGAAAAAGCCAGGGGGTCAGGCCTGCCAACTTCACAGAGGCTGTTCCAACCACAGAGAATTCAACATCTGCTTTTCATCGGGTGCACATTTTCTGAGGGAGAGGCATTTTCCTAGGCTCCATGGGGAATGAGGATAAAACCTGACACCTGGGTCTTATTCTCAAGATACTTGTAATTAGATTGTAATTTGCTTACCTGCCATAAACAGAGGTAACATTTAAATAACAATAGACAGCTAGCATGCATCTGATAAAGTACTAAAAGCACTAAAAAGAGACAGATAGTAGAGATGTTCAATGCTAACATTTTGGCTTATGTGTGAAATTTTCTTGTTTTCTCACCTTTATCTTTCAGTGACTTGAAAAAAGGCTTACCATTTTGTTAATTGCTCATTCAGTAGCCCTTGCAGAACAGTGAAATACACAGGTTTTCAGGGCAAATGTTGTAGCCTTCTAGAATGATGTATTAGTCCATTTCTGTTGCTTATAACAAAATATAAGCAACTAGGTAATTTGTAAGAAAACGAAGTTTATTTCTTATAGTTTCAGAGGCTGAGAAGTCCAAAGTCCAGGGAACACATCTGGTAAAGGTCTTGGTGGTGACAGTAACCCAGGGGTCTCACATCAGGAAACGGTGGAGCAGGGAGAGAGAAACTAACCTCCTCATTCACTTTCTTTATAAAGCCACCAGAACCACTCCCAGTATTGGAAGAATGTATCCATACGTTCAGGAGGGTACAGTCCTCACAATCCAATCACCACTCCAAAGCCCCACCTTTGAACCACCACAGTAGGATTTCCTACCCTTTTAACACTGTAACAGTGGTGACCAAGCCTCTAACACGTTAAAGTTTTGGGGGGGACACAATTCAATCTGTAATAAATGGTTTTCTAATAATTTTTGGTATGGATTCAACAATAATTTAGAACATCACTTATAAATTAAAACTTAATTTCTTTTAGTGTACAGAAGACTAATTTCCATCTTCCACCCCAAATTCTGTATAAAGCAATTAGGGTAGTTTGGTTCTGTCAATGTAGTGAAACAGTGGACTGGTGCTAGCTCATACTGGCTCAAGAGAGAAGACTGTTAAATATTCAGGAACTTTGCCATCTGTTTGTTAAACTGTTAATAGCTTGAAATTGGCCATAATGGGAGAGTTCACACTCGGGAAACTGGTAAACCATGTAAATGAGGATTTTATTTTATTCCCCTGTAGAGCCGGTTTACTAGCACACCATTGGATGGGGGTGTCCTAGAAGAGAAGCTCAACATGCACTTGACCCAAGACTTGGAAAAACTGAAGCAGGTTGGGTTGAAGTTGAAAAAAATGTGGGACCAAATGCTGCCCTGTGCCAGCCAGGTGAGCCAGCAGGTAAGTCACAGCAGCATTTTATGTCCTGCCACAACTTCCTAGTGTAAAAACCAGTAATCCTAAGAGTCCCCACACTTAAGAAAACCTGCTCTTTTCCATTTCTTGTCTTGTACTATTTCTTTTATTTTGATGCACACTTTAACCTTTAATGTTCCTCCTCCAAACCCTCACTCCCATCTGCAGAAACACACACACTCACACACACACACACGCATGCATGCACTGTGAGCTATCACACTGCTTTTAAATGAAAGGATACAACAAAAAATTTATGGGAAGATTCATATGATTTTTTAATTCCATCTTTCCATAAACTTTTTGAAGTGTCTTCATATTGCATCTCAATTGAGGACACATAAGGAGGCATTGGAGTCCATGAAGTATGAGCCATATCACACCCCATTTTTGAACAGAGAAGCCTTAGGTAGTGGTGACTGAGGACAACACAGTGACACCCTCCCCCTTCCTGGCTTTTTGCTACTCCTTACAGTGACTTATACATTGAGGAGGAAGGGAGATGGTGAGGATATAGGGTTGAGCAAATCACTGAACAGATTAAAAAAGAACATCCCTTTCGTTCTCTTACATAGACCTTTTAATATCAGGTCTCATGCCCTGAGGTCAAAGAAGTGAGTTTTAAGGAAACAATTATCCTTTATGCCAAAGCTGCTAATTTGGCAGAGTTGTTCTTAATACAGGGATGGAGATAGAGAAAACAGAATTTGGTGCAGAATCAAGATCAAAAATTTCTGTGTCTCTAGTTCTTCTTTAAATTAACACCTCACTGAAATAGAACTCTACGTCCAACTTTTGCAGAGCCACTGAAGCATCTGTAAGAATTATACTGAGAAGAAATGCTTGAAATCTGCTGCCTTGAATGGTTTCACTGTTGTTGTCCTTGTGACCTGCCTTCAAAGATACTGATCTCAACTACTTATCAGAATAATTTAATACCAAATAAGCTAGTTTTAAGTTATTTTGGCAGCAGTAAACTTAATGTATCTCCAGTGATGAAATTTCAGGCACTGCTATGAACTGGAGAGGAAACATTTATTAACTTCAGGGGATATTTCTGTTACCATAAAACTACACAGTTGGATAGATGGTCATGTAATTTTCCTATATCCCATCTATATAAGTAAAAGTAAATGACTTATGTGCAGAGCAAGGTCATATAATGACTGACAAATAAGAAACTCTTTGGAGAAAATCAAGAGAAAGGATAAATTATCCACCCACACCAGGACAATCGCCAAAAACCTCATGCCAAGCAAAGTAATAATTGACTGCTTAAAATCATATTAAATTATTCACACATCTGCTAAGAAAAGATAACTCCACAGGGAGTTTCTGATACAGAAGAAATGATGACATAATCCATTGACTAATCCTCAGTAACAGGTACCAACATTGACTTTTCTGATTTAGTGTAACTTTTTTTCCCCCAACATCACAAATCTTGGCATTACAATATGTCCCCAGCTTGTAAGTGAGTTTGCTTCTGAAAGCTCATTTATAAAAGGAGATATTCTGAACTTTTAATCAATTTTTCAATAGAAACAATGTTAAATGGTAGTGAGGTCCTCAGACTGACTCATTAAAAAATAATTAACTCATAAGATGGTCAAGGGAAACAGCAAAAAAAGCACTTTGAGAACACAATTAACATCTAGGTGAGTGCTCCTGGTTTCTCTCTGTGCTTCCTTGGAAATCTACTGTTTGGGTCTTTTGTACTTTGACCTGGGAATGAACAAGGCTAAGCTTTGCTGAGAAAGGCAAATTCCTTGTAGTTGCAAAGACTGATGACCTGACACCATGCAGTAGGTCTGTCTTTGGAGGCAGAGAAGTATCTTCATGCCACAGTTTTCAGAGCTGAAATTATCAAATACCTCTCATTGCCTTTATCCCTGACTACCACTAAAAATGTAAACTCCAGTAATAAATCCTCTTCTACATTCTTATTGTAACTTTGCCAGTTATTTTTCCCCAGGCTCACTCTTCCTCTGCTAACCTGCAGGCCACTCCTTTTACCTGCAAACCCTTCTCATCGTAATCAAATTGCCGTGGTCTCTCTATCTTTGCATTACATTAGCTTTCTCTTTTTGAGTTCTGGCTGAAACCCGGCTATTTCATGGGAATACATTGTTCCCTGCAGCCCTGTCCACTGTATGTTTCTTATTACTCTACTTATAAACAATACAAGACCAAGAATAAGACGCAGGGATGTCACCTTTCTTGCTTATACTTGGTAATATTCAGTTTTTTACCAATAACCTTGGACAAAATACAAATAACAAAAAAGGACAAATCAAACAATCCTTTATAGCTTTTCTGTCTAGCATAACAATCTTCTTGCCATCTCCCTGTTTTCTCATGTTTCTCTTTTATGCACCAGTTGTTTTGGTCCCTGGCTTGGAAATGTCCTCTCCAGCCCTGGTGTAGCTCTTAGGCCAATTTCTATCCAATGCTCCCATCTATTATCCTTACAGTTGTTCATGCAGATGAACTTTGCCACCACTCCATTGTAACAATTCATTCTACAGCCTTCACTGTAACCTGTAATTTCTCCACGCCTGATACCTTATACTTTCACTCTCACCATGGTTACCACGCTTACAGATAATTCACTTTCTCATTCCCAAAAAACCCACCATGCAATTGTTCCAAAACCTCCTGCAGAACATAAAACAGAAATTAAACACAGTTCCCTGATGACTGCACTTTATTGCAAACTGTCAGACTCATTCTGTCTTTGCCATCTCCTTGCTAACTTAGCTCTCAAAGTACATTAGTTATTCGCTTTCTCTCCACTGATCTGACATTCTAAATTTTTCTGGCCAATACCTCTTGCAAAATATAACCCTGTATTAATATAACATTCTTCCTTCTGCTTCTGTTGCAAGATGACATGACTGACTCCATCTTTGTCCCAGTTGTGAAAACAGCTAAATGCATTTCTGCACTCTGCGTAGCTCTGTGGTCACAAGCCTGTTCCTGTGTTAGAGAGAAAACCACAGACTACCAGCTCTTTCCTGTGTAGATGAGAAAGAGTTGCTCTCTAAAGCAGACCCCTCCTCAAGTAACCACACTTCCTGCCCTTACACCCAGGTGTGATAAAGACCCTTACCCCAAAAGCGTCTTTACCTAGGTTTAACTCACAACCACAGTAACCTAGTTAACCATTTGTTAAAAGACCCCTGATTTAGGAAACTGCCTGAAGACAGGTAGAGGATCCAATAAAAATGGCTTACCTGCTTATTCTGGCTTCTGTAAACCAGCTTCCTTGCTCTTGCAGAGCATACCATATGCCAAACAGGATGCAGTTTTTGCTTTTATAAACCCTTCCCTTATAAGGCTGGGGGCTGCTCTCTGACCACGCTTTCTGGGTAGACAGCCAGCCAGCCGAGAAGTAAAATCCCTAATTCCTGACTTTAACAGTGAGTGTCTGTCATTATTTACTCGGGAAGTGCACCATAGAACATTTCTACACCAAGGCTGCTAGGCACTTCTCAAGAAAAACCAGATAGTCATGAAGACTGCAGAAATAGGGTGACATATCCATAGGGCAGGGTGCCCAGGGCCCACAATACTTTTAGGGGTCCATTAAAATGTTTTATTATTATTTTTTAATCAGTTGTTTCTTCTTTTTTGAAGTAGTTATGGTTAATGAAGTGATCACAAATACTGAATTAGTGAATACTAAGCCATTGCTCCTGGGCGAATATCTGGTTAGGTTTCTGGGAGGCTCTGGTCACCTTATGTCAAGTGGCCAATACATAATGTTATTTTATGTGTGTTTTCTGTGTAAAAATGCATAATTTGATATACATTGTTGGTTCATTAACTTTGAACTCACGACCAACAGCACTATAACTCATGTCTGAATGAAGCTTATCTAGCAAGAATATCTTCGTAAGACACAGCACAGTGTTCTTGTGCTTAGGAACGCTGGCCAGCACTTTAGCACTACCCTTGGGGGCCATTTTAAACAGTGAAATCACCAAAAAAGAATACAGAAAATGTGAAAATGTGTCCCTCCATAGACCATGAAAATGACACCTGTTTACAGTATGAGAGCTCAAACAAGAAAGTCCCTTTGTTTGACTTTCGTTGGCAATGTAGGTATCGGGTGAGTTCAATTTTCCCCTGCTCTGCACACATCTGCAAATGACTCCTAAAGTGCAGCAAGGACTGATTTAGGGGTTACAAATAAAATTTAGCAAGTAGGCAAATTCATTAATATAGAATCTGTGAGTGATACACATAGAATATAATAGCTGTTATGGATTGAACTGTGTTCCCTCTAAATTCATATGCTGAAGCCCTAACCCCCAGTACCTTAAAATAAGATTGCTCTTAGAGATAAGGACCTTAGTGTGGGCCCTAAGCCAATCTGACTGGTGTCCTTATAAGAAGAGGTGATTGACACACAGACACCGGAAAGACACTAGCACAGAGACAAGGTCATGTGAGCACACAGCAAAAGCATGGCCATCTGCAGGCCAAGAAGAGAGGCCCCAGGGGAAACCAACTCTAACCACACATTGATCACGGACCCCAGCCTCCGAAACTGTGAAGAAATAAATTTCTATGTTTAATCCACCCAGTCTGTGGCATTTTTTTTTATGGCAAACTAATACTAGCAAACTAATACTACTGTAGGCTCAAGTCACTCTTATTTTTACATTTTCAAAGCCAATGGAAAATCTTATATGTTTATGTTATCTGACTTCTCAGTGATCTTTAACACATACCAGACAGGCTTTTTTCTTCTTAAAATTATTTCCTTTCCTGACTATTACTTTCATCTAGTTTGCCTTCTATAACTTTAACTATTGCTTCTGCTGCTTTTTTTTTTGTTATTGGGCAGCTGGCCGGTTCTCTGCTTTTACTTCTGTACATCAAAACTTCTTACCATGGTTCACATGCTCTACAAGATCTGCCACCTCTCTCACTTGACCTTTTGGTAACCATGTGGGAGCCACACTGGCAAGGTCTGTCCTTTAAACTGGCCATTCTCCCTGTAGGCCTATTAGCACATACTGCTTTTCTGCCCAGAGCAATCACTCCAGGAGGTGGCGTGGCTGACTCTTTCAGGGGTCTTCAGCACACCTCCTTAACAGACCCCCTCTCATCACATACGAGATTTTACTCTTTTCAGTACATTAAAGACTAATCAAGGTTGTAGTTACCTATTTATTTACTTACATAGTGTTTACCTGACTTGCTCCAGGATATTGTCATAAAAGAGCAAAAATGTTTGAAAGGATAGCACTATAATTTTCAAATTGAGAAATTGTATTTTTTTGTAGTTTTAAACACTAGATATTATCAAAAACAGTTCCAAAGCCCATTACATTATTGCTATAAATGTGGCCTGTCAAATAACATCATGAAACCCATTTTAAAATTTCTAACTAGCAGTAAAAACGCATCAACATCACATAGACATTATATACATGCACTTATTCATTCAATAAAGGCATAATGGATCCTTATTTTCCAGTCATTGTTTTAGGTGCTTGGGATGCAATGTATCACCTCCTTTTCTTCCTATGTGATGAAAAAGTTATCCTTCAAAAAACAGATACAAAATTACTTTTAAAACAGAATGCATTTTTACTGTTTCAGTGAATTGTGTGTAGTGTGTGCTTTCTAACCATTGCACAAACAGTTGTATTGGAATTCAAATTCTTTTAAAACTATATCTGAAAAATTTAGACTGAAAGAAGCAAACACACCTCACTTGGCTCAAAGATGGAAGAGCTTTGCTGTTATTTCTTCGCTCTGCGTCTTTGTGCATCTGTGTTTTCATGATTCCAGAACCACTGGCGTGAAAGTCATTTATCATATGTGTTCTTTGGACCGTATATACTGCAAAATACAAAGTAAAAACTTTTCTTTTGAATACATGTGGCCTAGTTGATGATTGTATGTAAACACTAGTTCTATGGCCGATAAATAAGTGGCACCTCTGATTTACAGTGCACCATGAAAGAAGAGCTATCACTCCATTTCTTAGGAACACTACTGAACTGTAGAGATTGGTCTCTACTTTTCTAAAATACAGTGGAGAAAGACCTTGTATAATGGATATGATTGGGGCCCTATCAGTTATTTCTGGTTTTTTTTTTAAATGCAACTAACATTAAAATTTTTATATTCTAATATTTATTCATACTTCATTGTACTTTTTTCTTAAAACAGGTGATATTTTTCAAATAAAGTTTGGGAAGATTGGCTAAAAAATATTGCCCAATGGCAGAAAAAAATAATCAAATAATAACTGTATTGATCCACTCATATCCTGTGGGAGGGTTAAAGTGTATAAATTAGCCATAAAGCAGCTATTTTCCCTAAAAAATGGAATGGTCTGTCCACCTATCCATAATACCGAAGAATCTCAAAATCACTGTTTGTTGGCACACATACATGAATTATGTACATGTAGTTAAGTTAAAACAACAGTGTGCAAAGGCATCGCTTTCCTTTAAGCTTTTGTCTTAAAAATTTTTGCATGTATACATACACATGGTTCCCAACTTACAATGGTTCTGCTTGGCATTTTTGACATTAGAATGGCCTAATAGGGGTATTAAATGCATTTCCAACTTAACAGTATTTTTGAGTTAGGATGGGTTTTTCAGGACATAAACCCATCCTACACTGAGGAGCATTTGTATGTGAAACAATGCTTTCTCTTTCATACAGAACACTTACACTGGCATCATGGTATTTGCAGTTAAATACAAAGCTCTGAGACGCTGATGGTGTTTTAATTACTAAGAATTGATTTAAAAAACTGAGTCCTAGTGGACAAAAAAGGCTTTGCAGAACATGTTAATAAACACTTTGTCTAATTCCTTTTAGGTCATGCGTTGTAAAATCTTCCCCAAGTGTTATTAACTATTAAATGTTTTGAATAGCTTTAAAATGCCCTGGATTTGCTGATTGAAGCAAAAATCAAAGTAGTTTTACAGTTTTGATACCTACATATAGCCATTCTTTTGCGTAATCTGAAATCTACATGTTGAGTAATTTTCACTCATTGCAAAAGAATCAATAGAGTACTCTCTGTCTCTCCCTTCCCCCCACTTAGTGACACCATTTTTCCAGAATGTGTATTATAAAGCAATTTGCAGGTTACTAAAGCCCTCATGTTCATTTTTCAACTGTGTAGCAATTTGTGTAATGCCTCCTGAATGATTTCTTCCTAGAGGAACTGTTGCAAGTTAACCTAAAAAAAAAAACCCCAAATTATAGTTTCAGTTTTTTAAAATACAGTGTGCACACTGTGCTCTCTGTGTTGCAGAAAGCAGTCGTTATGCAATGTATCCTAATCTGTTAGTCTCCTTGAAAATGTGCTGCCTACCTCCCCATAGAGTTTATGTACATTTCCTTAATAAATAAAATGTCATCAGGAAACATCTACTCTCTTGAGGCATATCATCATGTCTTTAAAACTCAGAGGAGAAAAGGAAGAATGCAGGGCAGTGCAGAACTATTCACTCAGTGCACATTAACAGCAGTCACCTACAAATGTTTGCAAACATGAGCTCAGTTATAATTCTCCCTGTAGAAATCTGTAGAACATAGCATAGCCTAAATGGTGATAGCATGTGGGCTACAAGGACATTTCAACATTGTGAACAAATATTAATTTTGGATGGACATACATGTGATTTGTAGCCATCAACAAAGACCGTATTGTTGTAGTTCTCCTTTAAGCTCCATTTTGGGCTTTGCTAAAGCTTGCATGTATTAAAAGTAAAGGAAAGGGATAAATTGAAATTTTTTTTAAAAATTCAAACCTATAAAAAATCAATGAATATTATTTCTTTTCAATGTCCAAGAGCCCACAACTCAGACGACTTTACAGCTAACTTTTCGAGCTTAAGTTTAAATACTGAGCTTTTTTGCTGCTCCCTTTCCCAGACCCTGAATTTTTTCATTGTGTGGGAGAGCTTCTGCTTTGCATCACATTGTATGAATTTACACTTGCATTTTGATTTCTCTTTAACTCTTAATTGTGACTTCGTTTGCCATTTGCTTTAATCCCTGTTTAACCCACGAAAAAGCCCTAGAGAAAACCTCCTTTAATGCGTATCTCAGAACTTACCAACTTTATAAGATATTTGTCTCAAGGACTGGTTTCAAGGTTGAAGAGGCAGTCTCTCTTTTGCTTACTGACATGATTTGCAATGCTTTGGGTTTAATTAAGTGACAGAATAAATTGACCACAGCGATCAGGAAATGTTTTGATCCAAATTATTGGAATGGAAATTCTACTTTGTTTTCCCAGTAAGTTAGAAGCCAGAATCTTTCACCATTAGATCTGACAACAGAAATTTACTCCGTATCCCCTGATATAGCTTGTAAGGAGCAACAGGCCAGAGTGTTTGTGACCAGAGGTTATAACATTCTTATTCATTATGCTGTAGTCATGAATCTGCCCTGTTAGAGACAGGCTCCATCCATCCATTTAGCTGTCATTCTGACCATAAATGTAATGCTATTATGGTGAGGGCCAAGTCCACTGCTCATGCCAGATGTTGTTAGGAATTCAATCCATCCTATGTATGAACACTGGCTCCTTCAAACAACAAAATGTTGAGTGAATTACATATTGAGTGGTGAGTTTTCTTGGCATTTAATTATCCAGCTCAAAGAAACATACTTCCCTAATTGTTCCTGAGGTTACTGCCTGGTATATAACTAAAAAGGATTTTATGAAGAAATTGTATAATATTGGCAGCTGTAAAAACATTTCAAGTTATTGTAATGTCTTTTTGTGATTTTTTTTTGTTTGTTTTTGGCTTGTTCCTAATGCCTGTATGTCAGTAAAAATTATCCATCTTTTAGATGTGATACCACTGTTAGATAAAATTTTAGGCAAAAAAAAGTCAGCCATAACATAAAAAATCTACTTTCACTTTTGTGTATTATGGTACAAACCTTGTCCACATATAAATATATTATAACATGGCTACAAAGATAGAAGAGAACATTTCTTTTATAAAAATGTAGTTCTTTTTCAAAATGACACGTAACATAATTATTAGAAGATAATTAATTTATTGGGATTTACCAGAGCCACCCAAATAACAAGAAACACTTCAGCTCACTTAAAATGACACCATTTAACTTAATATGGTTTTATTTAATTCCAGTTCAAAATGGGTTGGCAAAATTATCTTCTAAATTTAAAATTCCATCAAAATTATATCTTTACTATAAAATAAAAACATTTACTTACTTTGAAAAAGGATTTCAGGGTCTTAAAAATTAAGATTCTTTTTACATTGTAATTCTCAGTAACTTCAGATGCATTTCTATTTTTAGGTATCTATAAACTCTGAGGCCTTTTTTGATAAGTTTCCCACTTGAATTCATATATTCGATACCAGGAAAATCTATTTATTTATTTATTTATTGTCTCTGTGAGTTCATTTGTGCATTAACTAAGTAATTGACAATTCCTAGAGGTACCTTACTCTAATACCTAGAAGTCACATGATGCATGGAGGTGAACTACTGGGTAGATCCTTGATGCACTATAAACAATAGAAAAGAATTAAGATTTTCTCTCATCTTCATAATATTTAGCAATTTCATACTTTCTAACTAGAGACTAACAGAGATTTTACAAAGCACTTGGCATTTGTAGATGGCTCCTGCATGAGCTTAGATGGTGATATCAATTATGTGACTTAATAAAATCTTTTGGGACCCAAATCAGATTTAAAGTTTTTGTGAAGCCCTTCATGATTCAATCTGCTTTGAAACACAATAATTTGCTAGAATCAAAGTTACTTCTGGTATCAGCTTCAAAATAAAAATATGAAATATCATTTGTTATTAGAAAATTACAATTATAACGACAATGGGAATACACTACATACCTATTTAAATGGCTAAGAACCAAACCAAAACAAACCAAAAATCAAAAACCTGACAATGCCAATTTCTGGCTAGTATATTAGAGGAACAGAAACTCTTATACATTGCTGATGGGAATGCTAAGTGATACCACCACTTTGGAAGACAGTTTGGCAGTTTCTTACAATGCTAATCATAGTCTTACTACATGTTTTAGCAATCACACTCCTAGGTGTTACCTCAAATGAGTTGAACACTTAAATCCACATAATAACCTGTGCACAAATATTTATAGCACCTTTACTCATAATTACCAAACACTGGAAGCAACCAAAATGTCTTTTAATAGATGAACACAGCTGTATAAACTGTGGTGCATCTATGTGATAGATGGAATGCAGAATGTGACAACATAACCTAAATGTAGAGTTGGCCCTCCACAACTGCGGGTTATGCATCTATGGATTCAACCAACTTTGGCTGTAAAATATTTTTAAGAATTTTATCAGTTCTGCTTATGTATCGATTTTTCTTCTTGTCATGATTCCCTAAATAACACAGCATAACAACTGTTTGCATAGCAATTACATTGTATTAGGCATTGTAAGTAATTTAGAGATGATTTAGATTATAGGAAGATATGCATAGGTTATGCAAATACTACACCATTTTATATAAGGAACTTGAACATCCACAAATTTTGGCATCTGTGGAGGTCCTGGAACCAATCCCCCACAAATATCAAGTGTCAACTATATTCCAAATATCAGAGACAACCTCGCTGAAAGCAGTACAGTAATACTGTGCTGACCTAATAATTTTGGAAATGTGTGAATTCTGTAAAACTAAGAGCAAAAGGGATTGTACATAAGCACTGCAGTCTAGATGATGAAGTTGTTTTCCACAGGGTTATGGGTTAACAATTCTGAAACTACTACATATGTTGTAATGGTTAATTTGATGGATCAACTTGACTGGGTTAAAGGTTAACTAGATAGCTGGTAAAACATTATTTCTGGGTGTATCTGTGAGGCTGTTTCTGAAAGAGATTATCAGCATTTGAATCAATGAACTGAGTAAGGAAGATCTGCTTTCACCAGTGTAGGGAGGCATCATTCAATCCATTGAGGGCTCCATAGAACAAAAAAAAAAGCAGAGGAAGAGTGGATTTGTTTTTTCTTCTTCTGGAGCTGAAATATCCATCTTCTCCTGCCCTTGGACATCAGAACTCCAGGTTCTTGGACCTTTGGACTCCAGAACTTAAATCAGTCCTGCCCCTACACCTGTAGTTCTCAGGCTTTTGGCCTTGAACTAGGAATTACACTTTTGGCTTTTCTGGTTCTTAGACTTCCAGACTGAATCACATACTGGCTTTCCTGGTTCTCCAGCTTATAGACAGCATACCATGGGATTTCTTGGCCTCCATAACTGAGTCATCAATTTCCATAATAAATCCCGTCATATATCTCTATATATCTAATCAGTTTAGTTTCTCTCAAGAACCCTGACTAATGCACATGTATACTAAAAATTTACAACTAAGTAAATGGATGGTGGATGATGAAAACCAGGTTTCTCACTGTTGTAGTTTAGGTTATAGACAAGCGATGGGAGGAGGCTAGAATGATCCCTAGGTAATGGATTAGAGATATTAGTATGAATTCATGTTTAGTTTAATGTAGATATATTATGGTTACATATAGATATGTTTTAAGATTGTATGTGTGTGTATAGGTTACTATATACACACCTAATTCCTTGCTATGTCAACTGAGAGGGCCTAGAATCAATAACATCCCAGTAGCAAAGAGTACACCTAGCACACAGATCATGTTTTATAATGTCATTCTCCAAAAAAGTAATCAGGGCTCCTTAAAGAAATGGCTTATTCTGAGGCTGGGACAGGTGATGCAAAAGATGAACCTGGAACATTTTGTAGTGCTAGAAAGAGAGAAGTGCTCAAAGGAAGGGAAAAAAATGGCCTTGTGGTGGGGGTAAGTGAAACAGATACAGGATGCAACTGACAGATCTTCCAATGGCCAAAGCCAGGACAACTTGAGTAATGAAACCAAGTAGTGTTGGATTATAATCCAAAGTATAAAGTAAATGTCTGAGTTCTTACTGATATGAATGAATGATAGGATAAATGTAGAAATGAGGGTGAATATACAAATCTCCAGTGCAGAATTACAAATACTTTAGTAGGTATTCTGCCCTTAAGCTGGTGGAGCATAAATCCCCACTCCTGATGTGTGGGCTGTACACAGTAGCTTTCTTCCAAAGAGTACAGTACTGAGAGTGAGAAGAAAACACTAATTTTAGAATGAAGAAACCTGAGAAGCACTACTTCAGGCCAGGTGATCAAAGTCAACATTAGCAGGGACAATTCATGTTGGTGGTATGTCTAATGTGGTAAGAATGGCATGTCACCTCTGTGGTCTTCTTCTCCAAACTCTTAACTCCAGTCTGATCATAAAATAGCCATCAGAAAAATTAAAATTGAAGGACATTTTACAAAATACTTGACTGTTAATCCTCAAAATGTCAAGGTCATTAGAAATAATAGAAGTCAGAGAAGCTGTGCAATTAAAAGGAATGCAAAGCGATATGTTAATTAACATAATGTGAAATTGTGAATGCAATCCTGGAGCTGAAAATGGACATTACAGAAAAACCCAGTAAATTTGAATAAGGTAGGGGCTTGAGCTGATAATGATGTGTTAATATTGGTCCATTCCTTGTGACAAATATACCATTCTAATGTATGTTAACAAGATAGGAAACTGAGTGCGGGATATATGGGAAATCTTTTCATTGTCTTTGCAGCAATTTTATAAGCTGTTATAAAATAAAACTGTCCTAAAATTTAAAAGTTTACTAAAAAATGAATACAGATATACCTACTTAAAGTAACAATTTATTATTAAACTTCTACTATATGAAAATTAGATGAATATCAAAAAGTACATATTTTCTAAGCTATTCAACCATAAAATAAAACAGAAAGTAAAGCTTATTTCAGTTTAATGGGATTTACATATCATTCTGTTGAAGTTGTTGACAGAAATCTTGTTGGTAAATATCTCAAAGTATTTTGGGGATCTTTAAAACTAAAACATACTAAAGACTTCGCTGATGATATTCCCATTTCACTCTCTGAACTGTGAGTAGAATAAAAGAAAATTCAAATGTAATGAATGTCCACAATGCCTTTTATAAAATAAATAACAGACGACAGCAATGTTTTATGAATTTTAATCATAAACACAGTGACTGCACACTTTGATCAGAATTAATACTATTTTTTTATAAAATAACATTGATACTCACTCATTAATCAGAGTTTATGGTCTATTACTTGAACTAACAAAATTAATTCATGTAAGTAGAACAAACCTGAATTGTTGAGTTGAATGAAAACTCTAGAATATTCATGTCCTTCTGATAACCTCGCTATGTGGGAAAATTCTGTTGGAAGGAACCCTTTTAAAAGACCTCTTAGTAAGTAAATACCCAAAGTATCTAATGAATAAACAATTTCTTCTGCTCTTGGAATAAACATTTAAATTGTCATGAAATAGGCATGGCTATTAGAGTGAAAAATCTGATTTTATGTGCATTTGAAAATGTGATTCCAGGGATGGAGATTTGGAAAAACTAATATTTTATGATTTTACAAGTGTATGTGTGAAACACTTTCCCTTTGTTTTCCTTCATTCTTTCCTTTCTGTGTGTCATATCCTTAGGGATCCCAGTCCCAACAGGTAGTGGTTATATTGGGTTAACTATCTTGTATATTAGTAATGGGGCTTTAATTATTTTATACATTTTAATGGCAGTCACTTCAAGCTGTCGAGCAAATGCTGTTCTCAATCTTTGACTTATCTTAAGCCTCAATTAGCAGCTGCTTTACAGTTCATTGTCAGTAACAATTTCAACTGATCAGACTCTTAATAGAATTTCAGATCAAAAAATTATGTGGGTAAATCAAGGCATGCATATCCCCCAACCCATCTTAGTCCCCTTACTGTGGAATGATGGATCTGTTTGTATAGAAAGCTGGAGGTGTCGACCTCCAGAGACAGGTATTTTCAAGGAATGATTCCTGGCTGGAATCTGCTCTCTGACACCCCCACTATTCTGGGCCCCTTTCATCCACCACAGCCCCGTCTTACTCAGACTCTGGTTGCTTCCCACGAGCCGCTGCTACCGTTTTTATCTGTCATGCCACTGTGAAAACTACTATTTTTTCTTGGTTGTGGCGGCATTCTTGCCTTATCTTCCTCAGTGAGCATCTGTTAGCAGACAGAGGAAAGAAAGAGAAGAGGATTTGAGCACCAGTGCTTTGTACATTAATCTTGTGGTGTCAGTGTTTTTATTAACCTCTGTTTTGCAGGCGAGAAAACTTTGATTTGGAAATGTTCAGTAACTCACTGTAGCTGACAAACTTTTATGAACTTTCTGCTCATATCATGATAATATAGACTGATTTCATTGAATCTTTTCTTATTCGGTGATGTCACTGATATTATAATCTACACATATTTCAACAAATAATTTTGAGCACCTGTAACATACCAGATACCATTTCAGGCACTGCACACATACAGAACAAAACAAACAAAAACTCTTTTCCTCCTCAAGGTTTACATTCTACTAATCCAAAAGACAAATGCTTAACAAGCAAAATGCAAAAGGAACCCCAAGCTCTCATTTTTATGTTTTATATTTAGGAAAATTCACCATAAGGAAACAAGTCGTAAAATGACTCTCAGGTTTTTGGCTTGAGCAACTGGATAGATCATGATACTGCATTCAAAAGGGAAAGAAAATAAAATCATTCCTTTTCTCAATTTGTTGATTTGGCTCCTCAGCTCAATATTAATGTACTTTGTGAGATGAGTTGAAATTTTCCTTTTATTTCAACAGTTGGATCCTTATTGAGACAAATCAAATTAATATATGATCCTGACTTTTCAACTTTAGTTCATTTTTATAGAAGACTTATGTTTGTTTTACTTAATCATTGATATTTTAAAATGCTACTATTTCTTACAAAGGTTCTATTTATTTTATAATGAAAAAATATACATAAAATGAGTGGCTTTCCAACTCCCATCTCCTAAATTTTCTATATAGTTGATCTCATTCTGACCCCAAACTGATGTTTGCAGCTGCGTCTCCACATATATTTCAATTCTCAAACCAAATATAACTTCCTAGAGTTATTGGCTGGATAACCTGCCAGGAAGCAAAAGAAAAGAGAAGTTGAAGAGAGGAAACTAGTCCTATGAGATTATTGATTCCAGATGTTCCAATTACTCCTTTTGGGGACTTTATTGACTTAAGTTATACAAATCCTCCTCTATAAATCCTTACTCAGTCAGGTTGGCAAAGATTTTATTCTGTTTTTCTCTAAATACCTTTATAAACTCTTGGTAGAGTTCACACCTAATAGAGGAGGAAACAGAAATGTCATGGTCACATTAAATCTTACAGACTTTTAAAAAGACGTAGTTAACTGATTTAATCCTCGTCCACTGAGAGCTGAGGTGTGTCAATACAGCACAGCATCCTAAGGCATTTCATTTTTATTTTAAATTTTGTTAGAGACCAGTAAGCCATTCTGCAAATTAAATTTGACTGAAGTGATGACTCTTAATTAGTGTCTCTTATTTCAAAATGTTTACTCTTTACCTCAAAATCATAGCCTCCTCAATACTCTCCTGAACTAAATTTTACTAGAAACTTTGAGAAAAATAGAGCCCACACATTTTAATAATCATCCGCACCTTTACTTTAAATCAAATGAATCTGCTGCATCAACCCTACGTATCTCTTATGTGAAATTAAATACGGGGGAAAATCTTGTATTAATTCTACCTTTTTGTCAGTTTCATCTGAGAAAACCTTGGTAAAATGGACCTTATTTTTAAATTTTCATAGTGTAATGCCATTACTATATATTCTGAGACAAGTTTTTAGTTATTTCTTAATCTAATTAGCATGGAAGTGTCACAGACGGTTATGTAATGTATTGTCGCCATCCAGTGAGTGTAGATCATGTGTGATGAAGCTTGCAATACACGCTTAACTCAAGGGGAGTGAAGGACCCAACTTGTAGGTTCTCAATGACCTAAAAAAGTGACCAAAAAGAGGTATGTTTTGAGAACTCTGAAGTTTTTACCTCAGGAAGCAGACTTTCTCTAGCTTATTACTGTACGGTCAAGAGAGAGCCAAGTGGGTGGTCTGCACTTATCATACTTCCAGCCAACCTGCAAATAGAGGGAGGTAAATATTCTGCCTCCCTGTGGAGTAATGTCAGCCCTATGAAGTATGCAGTTAGAGTCCTCAGTGAAGATTCACAATCCTGCGAGGCTGGACATCCAGCAGAAGTTCAGAGAAGTACAATAATTTGGGATCAATCTATTTCAGGTGGAAACACCAAGTCACTGATTTGAAAGGCAATGGTCTCATTCATCTCCAGAATTCAAAGCCGTAATCTACACTGTTGAGTTTGGGGAAGGGAAACGAAGGGCAGCAGGAAGAATAGCATTGCTCCATCATCACCGTAGTTGGCAACTGAGTGCAGAGTAGAAGCAGTGAGCCTCCAAGGTCTCGGTGCTACAGATACCAGCCAAGTTGAAAAAATGGTCAACCTCTTATGAGACCGTAGCATATGTTCACATGGATAGAGAGAAGTGGTAGGTCTGCAGCGTTGCTTTTAATACACCTGTATAAAGACATCCAGTGAGACATAAATAAGACAATGGAACAGGGATGAGTGGCATTTTAGAGGGCCTCTTGGAGGGCACTATTGAGTTCTGCCGAAATCCAGTGATTTTCACAGGCACTTTGAGGACCAACAGAGACACAATCGGCTAAAGTGGAAGAATAGGGATGGAGTTTTGTAAGTGTTGTAACGGAGAGAGTCTTCAGTTCCATCACAATGTAATACTTAACACATTGATTGGGAACTCACATTCTCAAAATTTAACCTCGTCTGGCTCTTGCCTTGAAACTAACCAAAATGTCAGGAGTTAAGAGTTATGATTCAGAGATTAATTTTCACAGTATAAAATGATCTTATAATTTAGTAATTGTCCAGTGCCAATACCCAGCCACTGGGCAGATTAAATTATGGCTTACTCGGTAGTTGTAATGATCAATGTTAATTGCAGTAGAAAATGCAATTAGCTATTTTCCAAGTATTTACTGAGTCTCTTATGCCCAAAACATATTAAATAGTGGTCTCATGTAATACAATGCAGCATCAGAAACTGGCTTTTGTCTCCAAGGAGATTACAATCTAGTAGGCGCTTCAATATGTGAACATAAATTACTATAATACAAAATTATAAAGTGCTTATAAGAGGCAGGTATTACTGTAGAAGGTAAAAAGAGAAATTTCAATGACAAAGAGAATCAGAGAAAGTTTCTTGGAAGAGATGACATTTGCTCAGAGTGATGGTAAATGACAGAGTTGTAGTCCACAGAGAGTAAGAAAGGGCATACAAGTTACAGGGAGTGGCGTGAGCAGATGATTACGGTTAGGAAGAGGAACTGAAAGTGGTTTGCCGTCTGGCATGTAAGAAGCTTGAAGAGCTCTCCACCCTAACAAGTGAAAACATGAACAAACTGAAAAAATCAATAACTCTTCTTAGATCCATTAGAGAAATGAGGTCACAGAGTAAAACACTGCCTTCCAAATTGGAAAGACAGGCAGACAAAAACAGAGAATCACAACTTACTGGAGCAGAAATCCCTGAGCAGAAACCTCTTCAGGAGCCAGCAGCAAGGTAGAAAAACCTGAACTGTAATAAATGAACTGCTAGAGGCTCAAAATGGACAAGTCTAAAATTTAAAAACCCTAGGGGGCTGCTTATGGGGAAGAGGGCATACTTCTTATGAGTTTTGCCTCTGGGGGCATGACCAGTTGCTCCCAGTAAAGATCAGAGAAAAATCAGGGAAAAAAGGAACCACTTTGAATACTGTTCTTAACCAGGCCTGCCCTCAGGAGAAGCTATTTTACCATAGCCTAACCTACTAGAGTTTTATCAGAACCTAACTGACCTAAGGGGAGGGAAATACCTGACTCTAGCCATCTGTCCTACCTAAAGGGGGAAGAAAAAAACTAAGAAGCACTTGTGAAATCCACAGTCCAGAGGCACAGGATCACTAAAAGAATGAAACCGTAGAATGCTTTCCCTCCCTCCACACACTACAACCACATTAATAAAGGTCCATTTGCTTTAGTTCCTTCTACTTAACTACATCATATCCAGCTGTCGAGAAAAAAAAAAAAAAACTACAAGGGATATTAATAGGCAAAAAGCACAGTTGGAAGAGACAGAGCAGCATCAGAACCAGACTCAGATATGGCAGGGATATTGAAATTATCAGACCAGGAACTTAAAACAACTATGATTAATATACAAAGAACTCTAATGGATAAAGTGGATAGCATGTATGAACAAATGGGCGAGGTAAGCAAACAGATGGAAATTGTAAAGAAGAATCGAAAGGAAATAGCAGAAATTGAAAACACTGTTAAAGAAATGAAAAATGAGCTCATTAGTAGATGGGGCAGATCTGAACAAAGGATCTCTGAGCTTCAAGGTGTGACAATAGAAATGTCCAAAACTGAAAATCAGAGAGAAAAAATAAATAATTAAAAAACCAAACAAACAAAAACCAGGCAGAATATCCAGAAACAGTGGGGACTTCAAAAGGTGTAACAAACACATAATGGGAATAATATCAGAGGAGGAAAAAAAAAGAGGAAACACTAAGCAGGATAAATGCAAAAATAATAATAATAAAAACATTTCTTTTAAAAAAGAAAAAAACCCACCAAACTGAAACAAAAACAAAAACTCTAGCTATGAATATCACATTAAAACTGCAGAAAAATTGAAGATAAAGAAAAATATTGAAAGACAGAGAATGGGAAAAAAAAAACACTTTACCAAGAGAGAAATAAAAAGAAGAATTACATTCAACTTCTCAGAAACCATGCAAGCAAGAGGAGATTAAATCAAAATATTTGAAGTGTTGAGAAGAATAAAACACCAACCTAAAATTCTGTACCCTGCAAAAATTATCCTTCAAAAGTGAAGAAGAAATGAAGACTTTCTCAGGAAAACAAAAACTGGGAGACTTTGTTGCTGGTAGACCTACCTTGCAAGAAATGTTAGAAGAAATACTTCAGAGAGAAGGAAAATGATAGAGGTTGGATATCTGCATCCATATAAAGAAAGGAAGTGCATTAGAGAATGAATAAGTAAAAATAAAATAATATTTTTAAAATTTTAAATTGACCTATTATGGAGCAGTTTGTTCAATATGACAATAGCAACTAACTTGAATTAGTTGTAAACATATATTGCAAACTCTAGGACAACAAAAAGAAGTAAAAAAAGAAGTATAACTGATAGGCCAAGAAAGGAGAAAATGTGTAATTATATAAAATGCTGAATTAAAACCACAAAAGACAGAAAAGTAGAAGAAAAATAAGAGAAAAGAATAAGGATGAGTGTAAAACAGTAACTTATACAGTAGATATTAATCCAACTCTATCAATAATCACTTGGAACATCAATGGTCTAAATGTACCAATTAAAAATGGAGATTTTCAGAGAGGATCAAAAAACAAGACCATAACACATTTAAAAGCATAGAAATCATACAATGGCTGTTCTCTGACCATAATAGAATTAAACTAGAAATCAGTTATAAAGAGATGACTGGAAAATCCCCAAATAGTTAGAGATTAAACAATGTACTTTCAAATGACACATGAGTCTGAGAAGAATTATCAAGAGAAACTTAAAAATATTTTAAAGTAAATAAAAATCAAAATGCAACCTATAAAATTTATGGTATGCAACAAAAGAAGCACTTAGAAGAAAATTCATAGCACCAAATGAATATGTTAGAAAAAAAGAAATCAATCATCTAAGCATACACCTTAGGAAACTAGAAAAAGTAGAGCAAATTAAATCCAAAGAAAGCAGAAGAAAGAAATAATATAAATTATTCCTGATAATAAAATTGAAAACAGGAAATCAATAGAAAAAAATTAATGAAACCAAAGCTGATTGTTTGAAAAAATCAATGAAATTGATAATACTCTACCTTTGCTAAGTAAGAAGAAAGGAGAGGACACAAATTACTAATATCAGAAATCAAAGAGGAGAAATCATTACAGAGCCCATGGACATTTAAAGAATAATAAACAAATGTTATGAATAGCTCTATGTCTACTATTTAATAACCTAGGTGAAATGGACCAATTCCTCAAAAGACACAATCTACCAAAACTCACACAAGAAGAAATAGACAACTTGAATAGGCTAATAAATATTAAATAAGTTTAATTAATAATGAATAACTTTTCAAAATAAAAACAACCAGACCCCGATGGGTTCACTGGTGAATTCTACCAAACATTTAAGGAATCAATTATACCAATTATCTACAATCTCTTCGAGAAAATAGCAGAAGAGGAATACTTTCTAACTTATTCTATAATGTCAGCATTACCCTAATGCCAAAACCAGACAATGACTTTCAAGAAAATGAATCCTCAAAAAAATATTAGCAAATCAATCCAACAATGCATAAAAAGAATAATAGGAATACACTCAACCATGAAAAAGAATAAAATCTTGTCATTTACCGCAACATAGACAAGCCTGGAAGACATTATGTTAAATGAAATAAGTCAAGCACAGAAAGATAAAAACCATGCGCTCTCACTTATATGTGGGAACTAAGAAGTAAAAAAAAAGTTGAACTTCTAGAAGTAGAGAGTAGAATTGTGGTTATTAGTGGCTGGGAAGGGGAGACAGGTGGGGGAAATAGGGAGAGTTTGGTTAATGGACACAAAATTATAGCTAGATAGGAAAAATGATTTCTAGTGGTGTACATTAGTGCTAGACATCTATAATTAACAATAATTTATTGTATGTTATCAAATGGCTAGAAGAGAGGAGATCAAATGTTCTCATCACAAAGAAATAATAAAGTTTTGTAATGAAGAATGTGCTAATTATCCAGGTTTTATCGTCATGCATTGTATACATGTATTGAAATATAACTCGGTAACCCATAAATATGTACAATCAATACATTTCAATTAAATAAATAAATAAATTTATTTTACTTTATTTTATTTTATTTTGTTAAAATACAACGTGGTTGATTATTGTGGCCGATTACCAAAACCTTCCTCCCCCCTCCCTCCCAACAATCTCCTTTCTGTTTGCTTGTTGTATCAACTTCAAGGAATTGTAATTGTTGTGTCTTCTTCCCCGCTGCCCCGGATTTTTTCTGTGTCTACTTATTTATTTTTTTTTAGCTCACACAAATAAGTGAGAACATGTGATATTTCTCTTTCTGTGCCTGACTTGTTTCACTTAATATAATTCTCTCTAGGTCCATCCACGTCATTGCAAATGGCAGTATTTCATTCTTTTTTATAGCTGAGTAGTATTCCATTGTGTAGATATACCACATTTACCATATCCACTCATCTGATGATGGACATTTGGGCTGGTTCCAACTCTTAGCTATTGTAAGTAGTGCTGCAATGAACATTGGAGAACAAGTATACCTTCAGCTTGATGATTTCCATTCCTCTGGGTATATTCCCAGCAGTGGGATCGCTGGGTCATATGGTAGATCTGCAATTGTTTGAGGAACCTCCATACCATTTTCCATGGAGGCTGCACCATTATGCAGTCCCACCAACAATGTATGAGAGTTCCTTTTTCTCCGCAACCTCACCAGCATTTATCGTTCAGAGTCTTTTGGATATTAGCCATCCTAACTGGGGTAAGATAGTATCTCAGTATGGTTTTGATTTGCATTTCCCGAATGCTGAGTGATGTTGAGCATTTTTTCATATGCCTGTTGGCCATTCGTATATCTTCTTTTGAGAAATGCCTATTTAGCTCTTTTGCCCATTTTTTAATTGGGTTACTTGTTTTTTTCTTGTAAAGTTGTTTGAGTTCCTTGTATATTCTGGATATTAAACCTTTTGTCAGATGTATATTTTGCAAATATTTTCTCCCACTCTGTTGGTTGTCTTTTAACTCCGTTAATTGTTTCTTTTGCTGTGCAGAAGCTTTTTAGTTTGATACAATCCCATTTGTTTATTTTTCCTTTAGTTGCCTGTGCTTTGGGGGTCATATTCATGAAGTCTGTGTCCAGTCCTACTTTCTGAAGTGTTTCTCCTGTTTTCTTTAAGAAGTTTATTTGTTTCAGGGTGTATATTTAATTATTTAATCCATTTTGAGTTGACTTTAGTGTATGGTGAAAGGTATTGGTCTAGTTTCTTTCTCCTGCATATTGATATCCAGTTCTCCCAGCACCATTTGCTGAATAAGCTGTCTCTTCCCAGTGTATAGGCTTGGGGCCTTGGTCAAAGATCAGATGGCTGTAGGTGTGTGGGTTGATTACTGGATTCTCTATTCTATTCCATTGATCAGTGTGTTTGTTTTTATGCCAGTACCATACTGTTTTGGTTATTATAGCTTTGTAGTATAGTTTAAAGTCAGGTAGTGTTATGCCTCTGGCTTTATTTTTTTGCTCAGTATTGCTTTGGCTATGCGTGGTCTTTTGTTATTCCATATAAATGTCTAGATAGTTCTTTCCATTTCTGAGAAAAATGTCATTGGAATTTTGATGCACATTGCATTGAATTTGTATATCACATAGGACATTTTTATGGACATTTTCACAATGTTGATTCTTCCAATCCAAGAGCATGAGATATCTTTCCATCTTATTATGTCCTTTTTAATTTCTCTCAGCAGTGGTTCGGAGTTCTCATTACAGAGATTTTTCACATCCTTGGTTAACTCAATTCCTAAGTATTTTATTTTTTTGGTGGCTATTGTAAATGGGCAAGCTTTCTTGATTTCTCTTTCTGCATGTTCACTATTGGAGAATAGAAATGCTACTGATTTTTGTGTGTTGATTTTGTATCCTGCTACTTTGCTGAAATCCTTTATCAACTCCAAGATTTTTTTTTTTGTAGAGGCTTTAGGCTGTTGGATATATAGGATCATGTCATCTGCAAACAGCGACAGTTTGACTTTATCTTTTCCAATCTGGATGCCCTTTATTTCCTTCTCTTCTCTGATTGTTCTGGCTAGTACTTCCAATACTATGTTGAATAGGAGTGGTGAGAGTGGGTATCCTTGTCTAGTTCCCGTTCTTAAAGGAAAAGCTTTCAGCTTTTCCCCATTCAGGATGACATTGGCAGTGGGTTTATCATACATGGCTTTAATTATGTTGAGATAGTTTCCATCTCTACCTAACTTATAGAGGGCCTTTGTCATGAATGAATGTTGAATTTTATCAAATGCTTTTTCAGCATCTATAGAGATGACCATATGGTCCTTGTGTTTGATTTTATTAATATGGTGTATGACCTTTATTGATTTATGTATGTTGAACCAACCTTGCATCCCTGGGATGAATCCCACTTGATCGTGGTGAATAATTTTACATATGTGTTGCTGTATTCTGTTTGCTAGTATTTTAGTGAGGATTTTTGCATCTACACTCATCAAGGATATTGGCCTGTAGTTTTCTTTTTTAGTTGTATCTCTACCTGGTATTGGTATCAGGATGATGTTTGCTCCACAATCCAAACCTAAAGTTAGCAGACAGAAAGAAATCATTAAGATCAGAGCAGAACTTAATGAAATTGAAACCCAAAAAACAATACAAATGATCAACGAATCAAATAGCTGGTTTTTTGAAAAGATAAATAAAGTTGACAAGCCATTAGCATGGCTAACTAAAAAAAGAAGAGAGAAGATCTAAATAACACAATTTCGAAATGAAAAAGGAGATATTACAACTGGTACATCTGAATTACAAGGAATCATTCGAGACTACTATAAATTACTACACACCAACAAATTTGAAAATCTGGCGGGAATGGATAAATTTCTGGACACACACAAGCTCCCAAACTGAGCCAAGAAGACACAGAAAATCTGAACAGACCAATAACAATAAAGGAGATTGAAGCTGTTATCAGAAGGCTCCCAACAAATAAAAGCCCAGGACCAGATGGATTCACAGCAGAATTTTACCAAACATTCAAAGAGGAATTGACACCAATTCTTTACAAACTATTCTAAATATATTTCTTTTAAAATATGGAATTATACAACATGACCAAGTATGATTTATTCCAAGTATACAAGACTGTTTCAACATTCAAAAACCAATTAATATAGCCTATCACATCAACAGGCTAAAGAAGAAAAATTACATGATTGTATCAATAAGCTCAGAAAATCTAGGAATAGAGCAGAACTTCCTCAACATGATGAAAAACAACTGCCAAAAACTGACAGCTAACATTGTACTTCATGGTGACAAACTGTAAGCTTTATTGCTAAGACAGGAAAAAAGCAAGTATACTCTCTCACCACCCCTTTTTCAACATGGTACTAGAATTCTTAGCCAATGCAATGAGACAAGAAAAGGAGGGGGGGAAAAAAGGTATACCAATTAGGAAGTGGGGAAAAAAACTGACTTTGTTCACAGCTTACGTAATTGTCTATGTAGAAAATCTAATTGACAAAAACAAACAAACAAAAAACCTCCTTGAACTAATGGCAAGTATAGAAAGGTTGCAAGATGCAAGGTTAATATAGAAAAGTCAATTGCTTTCCTATATACCAGTTTTGAACATGTATAATGTAACATTAAAAACAATATTATTTTCATTCAAATGCATTAAGTAGTTGGATATAACTGTAACAAAATTTGTGTGAGGAAAACTATAAAACTACTATGAATAAAATCAAAGATGAACTAAATAATTGGAGAGATATTTCATGTGCATGCAAAGAAAGGCTCAATATTGTCAAGTTCTTCCAACTTGATCTACAGATTCAATGCAATCCCAATCAATATCCTAGGAAGTTATTCATTGATATTGACAAACTGATTCTAAAAGTTCACATGGAGAGGCAAAGGACCCAGAATAGCTAAAACAATATTGAAGGAGAACAAAATCATTATACATTTGTTCAAAACCCATGGAATACACAATATCGCGAGTGAACTCTAATGTAAACAATATATTTGGGGTGATAAGGATACATCAATGTGGGTTCATCAATTGCAACAAATGAAACACACTGGTGTCAGATTTTGATAGTGAGGAAAACTGTGTGTATGTGGGTGCATGGGGTATATGGGAAATATGTACCTCCTGCTCAGTTTTGCTGTGGACCTAAAACTGGTCTTAAAAAAACCATAAAGCCTTTACAAATACAGTTGGAGAACTTAGAAGATATGGTTACTATTTGAGTTTTGCTCTCACACAGGGTACCTAAGCTGAAATAATGAAAAATAAGTTTAGAAAATTATATTTAATACTAACTATGGAGGTCTTTGAATACCAGTAAAAAGGATTTTGAATTTTATTCTGTAAACAATGAAAAACCATTGAATAAATGATCTGTGGAATGGTGTTCTCTCAGATGACTAATCGGTATGACCATGTATAAATCTATGAGTCCCACAATCATAGTTCAATTCATTTGCAAAGAGATTTACTTTTAATGATATATTTAAGAGTGAGTTGTAAACCTTGGTTCATTGATAATTAATATTTATAATGCACAAACCAGTTGGTAAAGAACTTATTGAATAATGAATGCTTAGATTATTTAGATTATAGTGTCTGAAATAACCACAATTCTGGATAGATTTGAATAGCGTGTTGTCTCCAGGTATTATTGGATTTTTCTATTTCTATTGCCATCATGCATATCTGTAAAAAAAGGAAAGTGTATATGTGAATAGACCCTATTATAGATTTTTTTTCAAGAATTATTAGGTATGCACGAGACTTCAGATAAATGAGGCAAAAAATGTCTTTAAAAATAATACAACTTATTCACATAATAAATAGGAAGCTTATAGGGACTTCAGAAAATTGAACTATTTTAAACAAATAATACACATTATAGGAAGTCAATAAATAGCTATTGATTGTTTAATCAAGTAATCAAATCAATCTCCATTTTTTTTAATGAGGTACTATTTCATCACCCATCAGTGGAAGAAAGACACATATTCACTAAATCTTAGATTTTGATTTATTTCATTATTGGTAGATTATTTCATTTCTATGAGAGCAGCATTTTTCTTTTTTCTTCTAAATTTATATTTAATTTAGCCTAATAACTAGGACATTAAATTGTAAATGATGTAAGTCCCATTTCATCAACCCAATTGACATTAGCAGTCTGTGCTAGACTTTGTGTAGTTTTCCTAAAAAAAAAAAAAAGAAAGAAAGAAAAACTGTTTGGTGATGATGTCATCTTTACCAAGTCACTTGTCACTTAATCAAGGCCCTAGTAAAGTGTCAGCTAAGCTTTTCCAGAGCAGGAGAATGGTCAGTAAAGATGCCTGAAGTAGAAATTTCAGTTTATGACATTCTAGTACAGTGTACATTGGCAAGGAACCACTGGGGCAGAGGGAAAGAAAGGAGACATTAGGAGACATTTATGGATTGAATGAAATGCTGTATATGTGAAAATTATTAGTTAGCATAGGGCCGGGAACATACTAGATATTCAGTAGGCTTTAAAAATTTTGTTTTCCTTTTCTTTTTTCTCAAGTAACAGGCAGTAAAAGTTCTTTTAAAAAATGTTTGTATGTTTGTTGGTGGACACTGGCCTCATTGGTTTATTTGTTTCATATTTTAAACAATGTGTTAATTAGTAATACCAACATGTTGTCAAAATACAAGAAAAAATGGGGAAAAAAAGTTACTCATGTTTACCTGAATAAACTATAATCGTATAGATAAGGATTTTTTGTTTTTATGCCAGCAAATTATTTTATATAAATATATATAAAGTCTATTGTAACATGGAGAGCTATAGAACCTATGACAATGTTGTCTTGTAATTTTAAGAATTATAAAAGATTTGCTGTACCTGGAAACGTTTAGTAACATGGGCAGCAATGAAATTAATGTACTTAGTATTTTGTACCTAAGGACAAAAGCCGTTGCTGCCCCATTGAGTAGAGGTGGAGTTTTGGCCACTCTGCTTGGCTGTGGTGGGGATCCTCTTCATTTCTTACATTTTTACATCCATCCTGTCTTAACAAGAGTGTAAAGAAAGCGAATAATCTTCACTGAGGAGAACTGTTTGGGGGTGAAGGATATTTAGGTGTCTTGAGTCTCTGCATGACATTTTTTATAGAATTCCCAAGGTTTATTTATGGAAGACCATAAGATGCCGTGTCCAAGACTAAACCTTAATTTATCTGTTCTAAGTGCCAGATTCCTCATAAAGACTCTATTTAAAAATAAAATGTGTTCCTTCAACAGTCGAATTTATTTCCGCCTAATCGCTTGATCAAACACATCATTTGAGGGTCCAAAATATTTGTATGTGTTATTTTCAGTAGTCTGCAGCAACACAGATCCATTATTTTAGCACTCTAAAAATAAATTTTATTGCCTGCAAATAACTTAGTAATGGAATTGTCTGCTGTAGCTGGAAACTTGGCTTTCTCTTGTTATTCACATGCAAATCGGTGTTCCAGCAATTCTTGTTTGTATATGTCAAGCCTGCTAATAAAACTTTCCACACATGAAGAAACATTTCATGTACATCTGTAAGCCCATTTACCAGAGACATGGGGAGAGGTGGACAGGTTCAGAGGGAAATGTCCATTTTGCATATAGCACTGGGAGCTCCTTAAGTTATTATACTACACATAAGACTACTGTCCCCTTCAAAATAACAGTGTCTGGGAAAGCATTAAATTGTAAGAGCAGAAGAAAGTGCTTTAGAGCCATGAAGTGTGGATGAGACATTTGCTATGGCAAATGTTTGAAGATGGTGAACATTTTAGCATTCAGAAAGCTAAGAATATAATTCAGACACTATGGTGCTAACTGGCCCAAACAAAATAAAACAGAAACAACTAGTATCATTGGCCAGCAACAAGTCACTGGGGTGTGATTCAACTTCTCGTTGCTAAAAAAAAATCTAATGTGAATATGAGAAACCACTTAGTATGTTTTTCCTAATCCAGAAACATCACCAGGTGGACTCAATTTTATCTCATGTGGTGGGATATGTTCTTGAAATCCTAGTGGCCTCCAAGCGTGCTTTAAGCAAATTATCCCTGAGGCCATAGAACAGAAAGGTTTTTAGACCAAAGTAAGATGCTCAGGTCATATGACTTGCTAAATCATACAGCCAGATGCAAGGGGAAAGAGAGGGGGGAGGTTTATAAACTTAGGAAAGGAAGAGCAGAATGGAAAGACCACAATACCTGGGTCCAGTGTTACACTACGTTCCTGTATCCTGCTTCTCTGTCTGACACATCAGCCTGCCCACTCAAAGCTTACTACAAGTGTTTTTGTAGGTTCTTGTAGCTTTCTTGGACCTGCCAGGTATCCTTTTCCACAACCTTCCTACAATACAGAAATCATGTAGACAGAGGCTAGAAGCATAAGGAGCAGCCCCTGAGAAATCGTAATATTTTTCCTCCTTCTGCTGTCACCCTCTCCTCCTTTCTTCTCTTTCTCTTTCTCCACTTTGTTTTCCCTCCTTCCTGTTAATTCTGATTTAGAAACTTTGAGTTATATACTTACAAATTATTTACCCATTAATCTTTGATCCAACTGTAATATATCTTACTTTGTGTGAGTAATAGAAAACAGAAACTCACCAGGGACCAAACTAATTAAGTTCTTCCTGTGAATTGAGAAGTATTGACTGCAGAACCCTGCTTTGATTATGGCTACTGCCTTCTGCATCAGGTAGGTGTTGTTGAACGTGGGCTCGTTCTAAACTTGACAGGGCCACACTATAATGTACATCAAGACAGTGAGAGATGTAAAAAGCCAGGGTTAGTTTGTTAAAAGAACAAGTTTTAACAAGTCTTAAAAATGAATCTGTTCTTTGCACAGTGGATTCTAGATCTATATTAACATGATCAAACAGGTTGTTTAAAGGACAGGAAAACCAAAACATATTAGGACAAATATGCGCTGCTGTGCTTTTCTAGGGTGGATAGAGTGAATTCTCAGATGTGCTAGGCAAGGAGTATAAAAAATATACATACTGTATATAATTTGCAATTCAAGTTTAAACAACATTGCTCGCCTCCTTTCTCATTTGATTTCTTTCTTTTTTTCCTTTTTTTTTTTTTTTTTGGTGTATTCTTTATATTTAACCAAAATTAAAGAATGTGAGTGGCATTACTACTTGGGAATTTTTGTATTCCTTCTTTAATTTAACTTAATTTTTAAAATATTTCATTGACAAATGAAGATTGTATATATCTTTTAATTTTAAACACCTAAACATTAAAAAGTTAAACATTTATGTGTAGACATTTAATTGAAATATTTAAAAAATATTTTGAAGAGATATTTGTAAGTAACAGGATCACCAAAATGGAGGACTTGGAAAGAACTTGCATATATACAGGATAAATGCATAAACTATGCAATAATTTCAGTTGAACTTGAAGGTATAGTTTTTTAATACTGGTAAGAGAGCAAAGATTTATAAGCATTTCTCTTTATAGGTACTCTTCCTTAAACAACAATATTCAACAGATGATCTGAACTCCGAAAGCCAAAATTTCATCTCCATCAATCACTCGCTCAAGACTGAGACCCTCGCATATACCTCCTAGTAGATAAGTTAATTTCTCAGCTCGGGTAAGTTGTGGGTTTTATTTCATAAATAAGCATCTACACACTGGAATACTACTCTGCTATAAAAAAGAATGAAATACTGCCATTTGCAACAACATGGATGGACCTAGAGAGAATTATATTAAGTAAAAAGAGTCAGGCACAGAAAGAGAAATACCACATGTTCTCACTTATTTGTGGGAGCTAAAAATAAATAAATAAATACACAAACAACCTGGGGGTGGGGGGAGGGAAGAAGACACAACAATTACAATTCCTTGAAATTGATTCAACAAGCAAACAGAAAGGAGATTGTTGGGAGGGAGTGGGGAGATAGAGGAGGGAGGGAGGTTTCGGTAATTGGCCACAATAATCAACCACATTGTATATTGACAAAATAAAATAAAATTTAAAAATAAATAAATAAATAAGCATTGCACGTATTTGAAAAGAATTTTTCAAATGTTATTAGTTTTAATTGAACAAGATGATCTTGGTTTAATAAAAAAGATTATATCTACACACAATAAAACATTACACTTTTAAAATCAATTTTAGTTGAGATATTAAACTACCTATCTTAAAACTATAGCGACGTGGTAAACACTAACACTCTCCTGTTCAGTTTCTTATTATTAGCCAACTGAAGCATAAGCTTCACATACTCTAATTATCAGCCTCACAAAATATTCTAATTCCTGCTTCAGGAGTGAAATGTTTACTTAAGTTACAAAAGACTGTGTGCAATTAATTCTATTCAGTCTGCTTCTCTGTGGTATTCGTTTATTTGCCAAAGGGCAAATAAAGCTGGTTAACTAAATTATCACTAACTTGAAGCTCAAAACTGATAAATATCTTCCTAAGTGAGAACGGTGGTCAGAATTTTTAGTAATTACATTGTAGTCTAATTTGAACTAACCAATTTATAAGGTAAGGTCTAATTATTTTTTCCATGCATATACCATCTAGCACATATTAAATATTCAATAAACTTTGGAGAGGAAAAAAGAAGGACTGAGGGAGGGAGGAGAAAGAGAAAAGAAGAGGAGAGAGAAAATCAAGGAATGATTAATTAAGTGAATGAATGAAAATTGATTATTGAATCCTCCTAAAGTAACTTCGAAATAAATAAATACATTAGCAGAAAAGATGATGGATTGCTGGATATCTGGGTCTATGTATAATGTGTCTCAAAGTAATTTCATAACCCATAAAAGTCTCCTTACCTTTCCTGAATTCAATTTCTCAATGAATATTTCTAGATGTTTAGACAGAGCCTGAAACTCAAAATAGTCACAAATTTTTTTTTCCCTTCAAATCCAACCCATCTTATGTACTTTCTTTTCCTATTAATACAATATTATATGCAGTAGATTGTTTACAAAAATGGCTGCATTTTTTCTCCTCCCTAAGTCAGCAACCCTTGGCTATTTATGGCCTTGTAGCCCATCCCATAAAGAAATATAGTCTATTTTCCCACCCTTTGAAAAGAGGCTGGCCTTGTGACTTGATTTCACTAATAGAATGTGGAGCAAGTGATAATGTACTAGTTCTGAGCCTCAGGCTTATAGTCTCTGCGTAGTTCTGCTGTCTTAGAACCCTGCCCAGCCTCCCTGTGGAAAAGCCTGGACTAGCCTGCTGAAGGATGCAAGACTACATGGAACAGAGACTAGCCATCCCGTTTCAGGCCATGCTAGATCAGCCATTCCCCAGCAGACTACAGACACCCAAGCAAGCCCAGCCAACATCAGCCAAGCCAGGCCCAGTTCAGCAGAAATGCCCAGTGGACTAACATATTGCTCTTTTAAGTCATTTAGTTTGGGGGTGTTTTGTTACTCAGCAAAAGCTAACTGAAACACTACACTTCTAGAAACATAAAGCCTTCCTTTCTTCTTTCCTCCTTTTGGTCTTTACAAGTCAGTCCTCAAATCCTCAAATCTGTATTTGAATTAAAATGTCTTTGAAATGCAATCCTCTCTGCAGTCCCCTGATAATATTCTAATTCTGGGTTTCATCATTTCTGGCCTGGTGATGTCAATAGTTTCTTATTGGTTTTTCTGCCTCTATTCTCTTCTTCCAGTCCAGTCTCCAAAACACGATGTTTCAATCTAGAGATCTAATTATGTGAGCTATTTTCTTAAAACTCTTCATTGATGCTTTAGTCATACTTGGTTGGCAGTGAAACTTTCTTAAAATGGTATATAAAGTCCTTCCTGTTTTATTTCCTTCTCTCTTACCAGGTATATAACTTATTGCTGTCATCAATGTACCGTATTCCCATGACACAAAATGACTCATCTTTAACTTCATAATCACAGTTCTAAGCCAGTGCCCATGTTGTTCTTTTTGCCTGAAATCCCATATCAGCCTTGTCTACCTGTCAATCTTCTATTTATCCTCAGAAAAAATCTGCCATGGGAAGTTTTCTCTCAAACAGCATGAATTATACCTTTCTTTGTGTTTCAATAGCATATCTTTCTAACCCAGAACTTCTCATTTTCTATTTAATTCACTTATTTCTGCGTTTTGTCACACAGAGTAAGTGAGTTCTTTAAATGCTCTGTCATCTTTCCATCCTCAGAAACAAGCACAATGTCTTGCATATAACAGACACTCAATAAATGTTTTTTAACGGACACATGAGCAGTATTAAACCGACTCATCTGAAAATGTAAAAATTTGTTTATTAAGATAATTTTTTAGAAATTTGAAATCTGCACTTAATTGTCTTAAGTAAAGACTTATTGGGCCGACCCTGTGGCTCACTCGGGAGAGTGCAGGAGCGCCAAGGCCGTGGGTTCGGATCCTATATAGGGATGGCGGGTGCGCCCACTGGCTGAGCACAGTGCGGGCGATGCCACACCAAGGGTTATGATCCCCTTACCAGTCACACACACACAAAAAAGACTTATTTACATTTTATGTAAGTATAAATGCATGTTATATGGGTGACAAAATTTTTTCTTGCAAGATTTATTTCGGGGGAATTTGGCTTAATATGACTTAGAATTCCAAGGCATTTTACTGTTTCAGCAAATTGTAGGCAAAGGGAACCTAATATTTAATAGTTTAATAGTTCCTATCGGAACTTATTATCAAAGTAAAACATAAGAGGGATAATTGCTTGAGAAGTCTGATTTCAGTAACTATAACTCATATTCATTGATCTCTGTTAATTTATCAGTCATAGTTTATAAATCCTCTGGTTGGGGATTAAACTGAATTTTTAAAACATCAGTTATTTAGGATTCCCACTGAAAATATCTGTGACCTAGAGCAGAAAATAAAATCTTTATATATGCATTATTTATAAAAGATTGACATTGTCATCTTAAAACATCAGTGACTACAGATAATGCTTGTTTTTATAAATTATTCCAAATAATTGAGTCTTACTTTGATGAGAAAATTGCCTATAGTTCTAAACAAATCATATTTCTTATTCTTTTTATTTTAGAAAAAGAAACTAATTTGTAAAAAAAATTAAAATTAGAGTGAATTTTTAAGGACAATAACCAGTATGATTCAGTTAAGAGCTATTGAATATAAATATTATATTCAAAATAAAATTAATGTCATGGGGAAGTCTGTTAGTTTAGCACTAGATGAAAACACTTGCAAAAGATAGTGATTCAAGCCTTTACAAAGATTCGTATCGACAAATACTATATCAAATTTGTCAAAAGTTCTATTTAGTGAAGCATGCAGGGGGTTTCCTTGCCCTTAAAGAAAGTGAAACCTAAATGCCTGGTCATCTGAAGATCAGTAAAATAGCAATATGAATTAATTGTGATGTATAATTTATTTTTCTCTGAACAAAATGCATTGAGTTCTACTTCAGTATTTTTTGCCTTTTAATAAATTACCCAGTATCTTTACATGGGATTCAGATCAAGACCCAATATATTATTCTTTTGTTTAATCTGTGAATGAAGTTTCGGAAGCATGTTTTTATGTTAAGGTTGATATTTTAAAATATTTTTATAAAAAATCATAAAATAATGTTACAAATTCCTTTGGCTTTTTATCTTGCCATTTAATTTGAAGATTTTTAAGGAGGAGAGCAATCCAATCCAATTGAATTATTCTCAAATTACTATCAGTATGTAGCTGGACTCATAGTTAAGCTTGGGTCTATTTCTGTAATTGTTATGACCCCTCTTTCAAAACACTAACATGCTCGCAGATTAGAGGAAGAATCTACTTCAAATCTAAATTTGGCCAGAGTTTTACACAATTTGAGTATCCTCCTACCATTTGGAGGCATTAAAAACAAACATATCATTCCTCTGTGTGTCTCTTTTGTAGTCTCTTTCCTGGAAGCGGTGTTTAAGATCAACTGGGATCCTTAGTTCCCATACTGACCTATTAAAAATAACACATTTATCACTGTTTGGCTCGGGGACAAAGCACTAAAACAACAGATGGAATCAATACTAAACTTTGCAAAGGAATTATATAGGAAAATCAACAGTTCTTTCTAATGATTGATGATAATTGTGTGAATTTCTCTTTATGTTCTCAGCATTTTCTTCTTTTGAGAGACTCTAAGTAAACGCCATTGGTGCTGGGTGCTGGTTATAACACAGTTCCTAATGGGTATCAATTGAGTTCCATTCCAGGCTGTGATCAATCGTAAATTAGCATACTGCACAATAGGCACGCAAAAGGTAAAGAACAGAAATAATTACCTGGCTATTTTAATTAATGTACATATATGAGGAATCAGCATTCTCACAATCACACCACACACACATCTCCTTTCCTCAATTTCCCAGTATTGCTGTAGACAGTATTTTGGCTGAATCTATATTCAGTGGCTCACATTATTGTGACTCTGAATATATTATTCATGGCTAAGCCACAAAATATGCTATGATGACATTTCTTGTCTATGTATTTTTCCATTGTTACTAATTACTTCATTTATTTGCTCAATTATCTGTAAGCTTAATACTATTTCATCCATCACTTTGCAAAAACTGTACAATTCCAATGGTCAAATACATATATAGACACATTTAATATGTATAGTATGTGTGTGTGGAGGAACACTTCCTACATTCTCTTTCTGTTCTTCAGCCCCGATTTTTATTGGTTGCTCTCGAAACCTACTACACCATGGTCATCGTAAAGTCCGCTTCACCATCATTCAGGTACGACAGTACTCCAAAAGGTCACAGAAAAATAAAATTAAAAGATAAAATGAATCTGTCCATGAACTTTTTGAAGAACCCTTGTATCTCCTTTGCTTTTTTCATTGTATATGTACTGAATTGTTGAATGTAAGAATTGTTATATTTTGGGACATGTCTTCAAGGAGTAAAATAGAGGCCTTATTAAAGTCTGTCTATTAATTATTATCAAATTTAATTTACAGTATGGTTTGTACAGAATTCTAGGATAGAAAATATTTTTCCTCAGAATTAAAAGAGTGACAGATATTAATTGTGGCAGATACTCGGTAAATGTTCATAAATAATCCCCCTCTTCCAGCTGAGAATAACTTGCTTTATATTTCCCAGCCTGCTTTGCAGTTAGATATAGCCATATGACTCAGTGTTGGCTGGTAGAATGTGAGGCAGTGATGTACAGACCCTTATAAATTCCCAAATAATCCTCTGGATTCTCCTTTCTCCCCTACTTTGAAAATTGAACATAGAAAACCCAGTGGTAGATTCCACGCCCCTTATGCATAGTGGAGCCTCTGCATAGGAGAACCCTGGATTCCAGGGTAACTGCACATAGTAGAGGACCACAGTTCACACTGGTATGATATGAGCAAGAAGTAACTGTTTATAGTTAGAAGCCACTAAGAATTTGAGGTTCTTACAGCAGTGAGCTCTTTCCTTACTAATATGACATTGTGTAAATTTGAATGTTAAGGTACTTTGGTAGAATTATCATAGGAGATCATTGCATTTCTAAAAAATCTTTTGGATTAAAGACAATATGGTTTTGTTTTGACTATTTTCAACTTCAGATCATTGAAATCCTTCATATATATCCTGCTTCCTTAAATCAACATTATGCTTACAAGATGTGTGTGCACTGTTGTACATGAATGTACTTGGTTCACTTGCATTGCTGTGTATTCAAATATATGGGCATTTTCTAGCAACCATTTAGTTATTCATTTGTTATCTTTCAGTCAGAGAACTTGGTCAGCAGAGGACCTTGAAATTTGTTGAGGCTTGCTTTATGGCTTAATGCATGGTTAGTTTTTGCAAATGTTCTATCTGTGCTTGAAAAGAATATGTATTCTTCAGTTGGTCGTTGTCATGTTCTGAATAGGCTCATTACATCACTTTTGTTAATCATATTGTTCAGATCTTCTATAGGATTCTGTTTCTTATTCTACTAATTCCTAAAAAAAGCTGTTAAACTGTCTCATTATGGTTGTGAATTTATATGTTTCGCCTTAAAGTTCTTTTAAATGGTACTTTATATGTACTTTGAGTATCTATCATTAGATGGATATAAATTCAAAATTATTATTCTCTGTGACTTAAAACATTTTATCATTAAGAACCGTTTATCTTTATTTCGAATCATGCTTTTCACTTTGTTATTTTTTGATGTTAAAATAACACTAGCTTCATTATGTGTAATATTGTCATGCCATAACATTTCCCACGTTTTGACTTTTAGCTGTTTTGCACCTTCACGTTTTATACACTTGTAAACATATATTTGGTTGTAGAGTCTATCTTTTAACTAGAAATATTTAACAATTTTAATTCAGTGTAACCACAATAAGTACGGTTTAAGCAAAACTTCTTATTTTGTCCTTGCAGTTTGTTTCACCTATTTTACATTTCTTTTTATCTTCTTTCCTTCTTTTGCATATTTTTGCATATTTTTATATTTTCAATTTCCCTTTACTAGTTTTCAAAATTAATACCCTGTTTCTATTCTTTTAGTAATGATTCCAGAAATTAAAACCTGCATTCTTAGGTTATCAATGTCAAATTCTAAAGAAGGTGAAACTTCTTTAATAACACAAAGACATAAGAACACATTAACTCTTGAGCTGCATGTAATTTTTTGTTGAGTATTTTATTTCTAACGTATTTTATATGCCACAGATCATTATTGTTTTATAGAGTCAATACTAAATTGGATATATCTATATATTTACCACCTACTTTGTACATGATTTCTTCTTGCATCACTGATTTGCCATCTATGACCAAGTCCCTTCTGTATGTGGTACATCCTTTAAAATGCCTTTTAACAGGCCTCTGGCATTAACACATTCTTCAGGTTTTCATTTGTGCAAAAATGACTTTATTTCATCATCATTCTAAAAATATATTTGCATTGGATTTAGAGTTTCAGGATGCAAATGTTCTCTTTAGCCCACTGAAGATATCATTGCACTGTGTTCTCAATTCCACTTTTGAAATCAAAAAGTTAACTGTATACTCCCATTGTAAGATTTTTTTCTTTATCTTTGGTGTTTTACTGTTTTACTATGATGGGGCCAGCTATGAACTTTTTTTTAAAAATGTATGAACTTTTAAAAAAAATGTATTCTGCTTCAGATTCAAGCAAGTTCTTGAATTTCTAGATTGGTCTTTTATCACTCTGGTAAATTCCTAGTTATTATTTCTTCAGATCTTGCCTCTGACCATTCTCTCTCCTCTTCTTTTTGAATTTCAGTTCATTGTACATTAGATCTGCTCCCTCTGTGCTCTCAATCTCTCTCACTCTTTCATTTCCTTTTTCTTTTTTCTTATCTTTCTCTCTATATGACATTCTGGTTAATTCTTTCTAATCAATCTTTCAGTTACAAATTCTTTCTCCACCTCAATAAAACTAGCAGTTAAATTTGTCGACTGAGTTTTTAAATTTTGGTTATTCTATTTTGAATACTTATAAATTCTATTTGATGCTTTTTAAAATTTTCTATCAGGAGAGAGAATTTTGTTTGCTATGGAGAAAGTCTAGTGTGAAACTACGTTACACTAAATGCCTAACTTCAGTTTTCCCTACAGCCCAGTGGTATAAATCTGGTTGCAAATCTATGCAAGAGTTGCTTGTGGCCATACCTTTATAGAATTTTGTTTGTTTGTTTTTTGCCTCCTTTGCCACTGTAAAGATACATTTTTCTTCTGTCCTGCTGGTAGTGTTGATGGAGTGCCCATATCTGATTCATTCTTAATCTGAGTGCGTAGCCTTTTGTGGTCCCAGTTTACTGAGACTAAGAGTCTTCATTAGATATTCCACTTCATATGGGTCTTGAGTTTTGACTTTTCTACCCATCGCTCTGCAACTGTTGAAATCATTGCTTAAATTTCCTCTGATCAGTAAATGTCTTCAAAGCAAAAGTGATTTAGGGTTCAGCTTACACCTCCCCGGGCTCTTGCTTTCCCTGAGATTTGCACCTGGTAATCTCTAATGATCTTATCTTCTCTTTAATGTACCTATATCTACATCTAGGTCTAAGTTTATCTATATGATATCTCCCTCTATCCCCCCAACCCAAGCTACATGGTTTTTATTTTAACGTTAATAAGAATGTTGGCATAAATATTTTAGTTCACATTATAGGAAATCAACGTTCCTGTGATAGATAAATTTTGGATAAATTCCTCATTTCTGTTTTCTCATTCGCCTCTTTCTAAAATTGTTATGAGTCAGAAGTCGAACCCCTAGGGTTAGTCCTCTTTTTCGTACTTTGTCTTTCTTGTGTTATGCTGTTTTCTGCTATTATTGTCGTTACCCTTTATTTGAATTTTCATTTTTGTTTCCTATGTATTTAATATCATAGTCTTTCCTCAAATACTGGATAGATCTTTGACTGTCAATTCACATTGAGAGTGAGATAAACAACTGATTAGAAGCCCAGTGCTTAGGTACATTTACATAAGGTTGGCAGAATAAATATGGGCCTTATTTTAGGAAAATTAGGCAATAAGCTTGCTTTTTAACTGATTCCTTACAAATGTATTTATCTGTGGTTCATTTTCTCTGACACTAGTCTTTTTTTTTCTAAAAGATAAATTGTCAATTTTCCTTGTTTGATGGGATACACCTAGCTTTCATTCTTAGAGAAAGTAACTAGGAAATAGCCGGGGCAGAATCCTTATATATAGAATTCAAGTTTCAGCCCCATTCTCAACTGAACAAACATTTCTGGAAGAAGTTTATCTTTCCATTTGGATAAAGGGGAGCCTTGTAAGGCAGAGAAGGATATCTATGGATTTAACTACTCATCACTTAAGAGGAACTTGGTGACTTTCCATGGTTCTGCAGCACAAATTGGCTTTTATATTTTTTGCTTTGTTCCTTGCATTGTGTCGTCCAGTCTTGACACAGTTACCACTCACCCACAAACTTTCTAGATTTTAACACTTTGTCGATACCTTCTTTTTAATTTTGCCTCTTCTGCTCCTCTTATTCTTGTGAATTTACAACTTTTAATTTATTTACTACTATGATAAAAAAAAGATCCTGAGGTATAATGGATTTGTTTCAGTATTTGTTGTGGGGGGTGGGAGCTCCAGCAGGAGGTAGAGTCGGGGGTGGGTAGAGTCTGAGCTTTAAATGCACATTTCCAAAAAAGGATTTCTGCCTATATATGTTCTGTATTTTGAACTGTTGCATGAATTGATCTTTAATAAAATTATTTTTTCTATTAAAAAAATTGCAAATCACTAGTCTAGTTCAATCCACCCATTTGACAGATGATGAAAGTGAAATCTAGAGAACTGATATGATCAGTCCAACTTTCCAAAAGTAGTAAGTGGAGAATCAAAAATTATAATCCCATTTTTAATCCAAATTCATGGTATTTTCTATTCTACACATAGAAGACCCTCAAGATTATTGTAAGAAATAATATTGCATTTTTATTATTAGTTAGAAACATTTCTATTGTTTTTCACTCGAGGCAAATGACAATTGTGTTATAACTCAAAAAATATAATTTCTAATACTCAAATTTTTAACTTTTAAATTGTTTTTTAAAATGTCAAATATTTTAGAGAATAAGGGATAATATACAAAACAAAAATAATTATTAAACATGATTCAGGGAGCATTTCAAAAATAATGCATTAAATTATCATTTATTGTTATTTAGACCCTATTCCTGGATTATATGCTTTGGTATGTGATTAATTAAGAGCCACAATCTTATAAATGATGTATAAACAAACAAAATTAAAGTTAATTTTTTATTTAAACATATTTTATTGCATTCTCCACAATTTTTAAAATTTCTTTTAAATTTTTATGACTCAATAATTTTATTTTATTATATTGGCTAGAAGTATCAGGACAATTTTGAATAAGAAGGTGATTGTTGAAATACTTTTTTTATTCCTAACTTAGAGAATAATCCTGTTGCATCAGTAAATTTGATGACTGATAACACTTTTTGATAGAAAACCCTTATCAAGATAAGAAAGTTCCTTCTTTATTTCTATTTTAAGATTTATTATAATAAATAGGTATTACATTTTAGAAAACAAATACATTGTTGAAATTATTGATATGATTGTGCTTTCTCTATTTTAATCTCTTAGTAAAATAAATTGCATTAATTGATTTTATGTTATCAAATCAGCATTAAATTTACAGGCTTATGTTTCCTTGATCACCATATGTATGTTGACATTTTTATTGCATTCGTGTTTATATTCTGTGTATAAACTGCTTCTGAGGTTCTTGATCCTCTTCATCGTTCTTTCCATATCTCATTAATTTCTGCTTTTTATTATTCCATCACTCTGATTTCTTTGGGGTTTCTCTGATGTTCCTTCATTAATTAATTGTGATAAAAGTTGGCCCAATAAGGTTTAATCTTATCTTTCTAATATATACATTTGTAATGAAAAAAGTTCTCTGCCTAATAGTTTAGATTATACATAATCATTGTCCATTCAGGGAAGCCTGGACTTTATTGGGTATTTCCACAAAGATATTAATATAGAGACTTAATTAACTAAATATTGACTGAAGAAGCAAAACAGGAACGTTGTGGTAAAACAAAAGTAGTAACTTTTGTCATGGAAGAAAAAAGGGATGATGTTAGGTTATTAGAAACCAGAAGCTCAGAGAAAGGACCCTACAGACATGGGACTCTTTATTGGTTAGGCTACCTCTGAAGAGGTGCACTATGGGTAGTTTGGGAAAGCCCTAAAAATGCTAGCGATTGGAACAAAAGCCTACCACCTGGGTAAAGGGCCATGGGTCAGCTGATACTTAAAGTAATGGCAAGAAAGCAGGACAAAGAAGTTTCTTCTCATCTCCTCCTGTGGGGAAAATAGAATAATTTAGTCAGGCTTCCTCAGCTTGGGGGTCAAGCAGCACATTTCTTGTAAACAAGTTGTGTGGGTGGAGTTAGTGCACATGTGCACCAATGTATCTTATTGCTTTTGTGGGTTCTTGAGTTTGTGAAGCAGACTGCAGGCAGAGCTCACTTCTAACTGTTTGAAAATAGAGCATATTTACTCTACTGGCAGCTGCTTAGTTTTCAGTTTTTCTTTGGACCTTGCTGGTAGCAGTTGAGTTTCTGAGTTTCTCCTGTGGACTGCTTAGCTTATAGTGTTGTGTGTGCTGAATAAAGACTATTCCTTCTTTATTCTATATTATTTATTTATTAACCAGCCCCAAGGATATTTTTGCCGGTTATCTAGCTCATAGACCTGCGTGTGAAGGGTTTGTGAATGGGCTTGAGGGGTCTGTGAGCTCCAGACCCTAGCTCTAGCTTGACACCTCCTTTTTACTTCATTTCTAGTTCCTGACTGGAAGTCAACTGACAGTGCAAAAATATAGTTTGCAGAGTGCCTTTCCTAGTGTCACAAACAGAAAATAAAAACGTGCTTTTGGAGGTCAGAGACAATAGTTTAAAAAGTGGCAGAAATTCACTCATCATCCCACACATTTTAATGCAGAGTGAATTTGGGGTCATTCATTGTTAATTATTTTAAAGTTTCAGTTATAATTTTCTTTCACTAATGGATTATTTAGAAGTACAGCTTTTACCTTTCAAATCTGTTTGTACCTCATCTTTTTGATATTAATTTATTACCTTGTTGATTTCTAAGGGAATATGTTCTGAATGATATACATATTTAGGCACTGTTAGTTTCCTTTTATATTCTAATGTGTGATCACTTTCTAAATATGTTTTGAAAAGATTAGTTTCTGTTTATTACATACAGGATTCTATATCACTATATAACTTGTTTATTTTTATATTCATGTTTTCTGTATACCAAGTGATTTTTTAAAATATCTGAGAGCTATCAAAATTTTTAGGCGAGCTAAGTTAAATTTTTTCTAGTATTACCATGGATTTGTATATTTCACTTTCCTAATTATCAATTTTTGGTTTGTCCAATCTGTGTTATTTCTCCTATTTATCCCTTTTGCTAAAAATTCTTTTTAATTTCAATTAAGATATTCAAATATCTCACAAATCTATTTTTTTAATCAAATTTGTCTTTATTTTTTTATGGGAGTGGAAATTTTCCCATCCTTAAACTCCACATAGACTGCAAGATTTCCAGCTGCTTCTTCAGATGATTGGGCATTTTTTCCTAGCTTTTAAGTTTGGGGAACATTTTGAAGTCCCTCCTATGTTGGTGGAGGGCTGAGTTTTAGTTTCCTTTTTCTTTTTTACACATTCTCTGAAAACAAGGTTCAAGTTTCTAAGCTCTCTGTATGACCCCAAGTCAACGTGTGTCTTGTAGGCTTTGACTTCTTCTACTTGAGATGGGAGGTGCTTATTTTCCTAGGGTCTGGGTCTCAGGCCACTCCTCTGAGCCTCAAACCACTCCCCTAGAGCTCAGGCTCTTCTCCTGGGCCTTGAGCCAGAAGAGAGCTAGTGTTGCCTGTTGCATCTATTTTGAAGCACAACACAGGAAGATGGACACCCCAGGAGGCAAGTTTGATCAATTTCACTGCTAAAGCATGAACAATAGAAAGGAGTCTGTCCTTGAATGACCTTCCACTGGAGGCCTAAAGTGCACTGAGTATATTTTAAGTATACTTGGTGTATGTGCTGGAATTTGACCACTGAGCATGCTCTAAAAGGAACAGAGCCTGCACAAGGCTAGAGTTACTTGAGAGTTACATTACTGGGAACCACTCCCTTAGTTAAATATTCATAGATAGCATGAATATGTATAGATAGCCAACTATAAATGTTGGAAGCCAGGGCAAAGTGAAGCTGCTCACTCTTGAGCCAGCCTCTGTGTTTTGCCTGTGAAGTGTGTATTCACTACTCTTTGCTTTAATTTTTTTTCTTTGCTTTCTAGTGACTCTGTTCTTGAATTCTTTCCTGTGGTGGAGTCGAGAACCTGGTAAGAGGACAGGGTTGGGATCAGCTATCCGACTTCCCAAACCCTCTCCTCCAGTAACATACCCACTCCAGCTTTTATCTCTCTCTTTCTGATCTATGGTTATTTCCTTCTATTTTAAGCCTGTCTAATTAATTGGGGGAAAATGCTGCTATTTTTGATACTCTCTGTCTCTCTTTCTCTCTCTCTCTGTCTCTGTGTGTGTGTGTGTGTGTGTGTGTGTGTGTGTGTATAAAACATCAACTCAGTCTTCTATGTTTTCAAAAGTTAGTTACTAATTTTGTTTTTCGAACACGATTCTCACTTTGCATCATTTTACACAGGATCTTACACTTTCTCCTTTACAAGAACTTCATTCTAGAATAGAGGCCAGGCTTATCAGCTTACTAAAAGTATGACTTCAGTCTGGTGGAGCAACTTCTGCCCATCCGAAAACTTTTGGGAATAGCTCAAAAGGAAGAAGCACTGGTCCAAATTTAGGCATCATTGGACCTCCCAGAAGGGACCACACTTCTTGATAGACTTTATAACAGCCATATCCAGTTGCAAAAGTAGATATATATGTGCATGAAATGCCATAAAATGTTTATGCATGCACATATATATATAATATATATAAATAAAGGAAAGATAAGATGAGCTTAGAATTACCATTTGTTCATAAGATAACTGTAAGGTCAGCAAGTTCTTCCATTTGATGATATCGTGCTATGTTCCAAGTAAAAAGGAAGGATTTAATCTCCCAGGATGTAAGATGAAGAGAGTTGTTAACTTTTAAAGGGAAATAAATTTATTTGTAGAATTTTATTTCAGTGTGGCTTTTACCTCCACCATCGTACAAAAGCTGCTTGTATCAAGGGCAACAGTAACTTCTTCATTACTAAACCTATAGCCATGTCTCAGTTTTCATCTTACTTGGCCTATAAATAGCACAGGCCAAAGGGCTAGATGCCGCCTCCTTGTTAGTTTCTCATCTGGCTATCAGGACATTACACATCCATGATTTTCCTCTGAGCATATTAATGCCCCTTCTCAGGCTCATTTTTTGTGTCCCCCTCTACTTTCTGACCTTTTATAGAGAAGTGTCCCAGCAGTCAGTCCTGGGTCCTTACTAACTCCCTTGGTAATTTAATTTAGTGTTTTTAGTTTTAAATGCCATCTCTATGCCAATATCTCCCAATGTTTACCTCCAACGCAGATGTCTTTATGAAACCCAGATTCTTATATCCAGTTGCATCATCACTTGAATATAAAATAGACTCTCAAACATAATAAGTCCCAGACTGGTTTCTTGATAGATCCATCCCAAAGTGCTTTATCTACTGACCTCTCTGTCTCAACGAAAGAGAGAGATAAGAGTTCATCCTCCTAATTTTTCAATCCAAAATCGGTAGACTCATTTCTCACTCCCCCCTCCCACACAAGCAGCCAATACTACATAAATCCTCCTGGCTCTACACTAGTTCTCTGATCTAAAGCCACCATTGGTAATTGTATTAGTCTGTTTTGTGTTGCTATAGCAGAATCCCTCTGACTGAGTAATTTAGAAAGAACAGAGTTTTATTTGGCTTATGATTCTGGGACAGCTGCATCTGGCACAGGCCTCAGGCTGCTTCTACTCTTGGAGGAAAGCGGCAGGCAGCTGGCAGGTACAAGCAGACCACATGACCAGAGGAAGCAAGAGAGAGAGGGGGGACGCCAGGGTCTTTTTAAACAACCAGCTCTTGAAGGAACTAATAAAGCCAAGAACTCACGACTCCCTCCCTAACCAGAGAGAGCATTAATCCAAGCACCTCAGTGATCCCTGCACTGCTATGACTCCTGCTGTCTACCCTGAAAGCCAATAAAAACCCACAGAAGTACTCTTGATCTAAAGCAATTACTCTTGAAGTTTGCCTACCGGTAGCTTAAATAAACTTACAACTAGAAATTTAAATAAGTGAACTATATATATATATATATATATATATACACACACACACATACATACACACATATACACACACACACTAAATACACTTATGATGGAGGTCTGTATTTAGAGGAGCCTTGGTTACAGCATTAATATTGTAGCCTGGAAAGGAATTACTGTAATTTTACTTCATTTTTATGAACTAAAATTTCATAGATATAGACCCTGTAAAAATAAGGGAGAAAAATTATTAAATAAAATATGTCATGTAAGTATATAATGTAAGTATATACTTAAATGCAATCCCCATCAAAATACCAATGACATTCTTCACAGAAACAGGAAGAAAAATCCTAACAGTCCCACAGAACAACAAAAGATGCCAAAGAGCCAAAGCAATCCTGAGCAAAAAATCAAAATAAAGCCGGAGGCATAACATTACCTGACTTCAAGTTATACTACAAAACTGTAATAACCTAAACAGCATGGTACTGGCATAAAAACAGACACTCAGACCAATGGAACAGAATAGAGAACCCAGAAATAATAATTATAGCCTACTGATCAAAGGCGACAAGAACATACATTGGGGAAAAGACAACCTCTTCAACAAATCGTGCTGGGAAAACTGGACAGCTGTATGTAGAAATGAAACTAGACCTGTACTTCTCACCATATACCAAATCAATTCAAAAAGGATTCAAGACTTAAATATAAGACCTGAAACTATAAAACTCCTGAAAGAAAACATAGGGGAAACACTTCAGGAAGTAGGACTGGGCAAAGCCTTTATGAATATGACCATAAAAGCACAGGCAACAAAAGGAAAAATATACAAATGGGATTATATCAAACTAAAAAACTTCTGCACAGTAAAAGAAACAGAACAAAAAGACAAACTACAGAGTGGGAGAAAATATTTTTAAACTATGCATCTGAAAAGGATTGATAACCAGAATATACAAGGAACTCAAACAACATAACAGTAAAAAACAAATAACCAATTAAGAAATGGGAGCTGAATAGGCATTTCTCTGAATAGGCAAAGGAAGACATACAAATGGCTAACAGACACATGAAAAATGCTCAGCATTACTCAGCATGAGGGAAATGCAAATCAAAACCACAATGAGGTCTCTCACCCTGGTTAGACTGGCTATTAACAAAAAGTCAGAAAATAACAAATGCTGGTGAGATGCAGAGAAAGGGAAACCCTCCTACACTGTTAGTGGGACTGCAAATTGATGCAGTTTATGGAAAACAACATGGAGGTTCTTCAAACAACTACAGACAGATTTGCCACACAATCCAGCAATTCCACTGCTGGTTATATACCCAAAGGAATGGAGATCATCATGTTGAAGGATACCTGCACTCTCTTGTTTATTGCAGCTCTGCTTAAAATAGCCAATAGTTGGAACTGACCTAAATGTCCATCATCAAATGCCTGGATAAAGAAAATGTGGTATATTTACACAACGGAATACTACTCTGCCATGAAAAAGAATGAAATTCTGCCATTTGCAGCAACATTGATAAATTTAGAGAAAATTATGTTAAGTTCTGTACCCCACACATATGTATGATCAACTATGTTAAGTGAAATAAGCCAGGCATAGAGAAATACCACATGTCCTCACTCATAAGAGGAAGCTAAAAAAAATAAACAAAGAAAGAAAGATGCAACAATCACAATAATACATTGAGCTTTCAAAAGGGGAGAACAAAATTAAAGTTAACAGAGCTAGGAAGGGGAGGGGGAGGGATGTAAGGGAGGAATTAGTAAAGATCACAAAAAATGATTACATTGCGTAATGTTGAATATACTAATTATCCTGATTTGAGCACTACGTATTATACATAGGTGTTGATATTCAACGCTGTGTCCCATACATATGTACAATCAACTGTGTTTCAATTAAAAACATTTTTTTTCTGGAAGAAAAAAAAAATCGACATTTTAAAATGGCAACATTTCATAATGAAAATCAAATAAGCACTGGTTTTTGAAAAGCCCAGTCTGTTTTCTTTGTTTTGAAAATAAAGTGTATTTAAAAATTAAAATATAAATGATTATCATTGTTTTCAAAACTAAATTACTTGAATTCTATAGTATAATAGTGACATCACTGATTCTATTGCTGTATGTAATTAATTGCATATAATTAACATTCAATATCTTCTCATATAAATCCAACAGTATTAAACCATAAAAACACAATTAACTCAATTAATATTCAAATTCATATAATAGCTAAGATTACTATAGGATTGTCTTCCTCTAACCTACTCTAATTGATAGACTGCTAAGCAACTATCACCCTGGGGTTTCTTGTTACCACACTGCTGATTTGGAGCTGCTATTAAAACTGAGGGACCAAGCTTAGCTTTATATAAAAGTTGCATATCCAGTGTTGCAGGGCGTTACTGCAAACTTGCAGGGAGAAGCAGGAAACACCAAGGCTTGTGGCAGGAAGCAGAATTTATTGATGTGCCAGCACTGACTCAGTGGACTACCATCACAAAGGCTGAGCCCCTAACTCAGTGGAGCTGTTATTTATATATCATAGCATTTTCGGGTTTTTGCAACAGGGCAAGAGGGGTGATCTTATGATCTTATGTGGTTACAGCTCTATCTCAGGGTGGGAAATTACAGCAGGGGAGAATCAGGGTGGAAAATTCTGTTACAGCAGTGTGTAGCGACTGCAGTGTGAGACAAGGCAGGGGTGCAGCTGCAGCTGGGCTTGTATGATATCTGGGTGGGCGGTCTTGGCTACAGCGTAGCATGGCACAGCATGGATGTCTAATGGCCACAGCCGGGCAGGACACAGCGGGTAGGTACAGGTACCTCACCAGTAGGAATTTTGCCTGGAGTTTATGATGAAAATGATATCTCAAGTTAAATATTTACAGGTTATTGATTGCATAAGCTATCCATATTGATAAAATCGCCCAACCAAGAAGACTCCAAAAGGGAAATCTTAGAGAACAAAAGAGATTTCAATGGAAAATATTGATTTTGTTGTTGTTGTTGTTCTAGTTTTTTGATGGCTGGCTGGTATTGATTATTATTTTGAAAAAAAAAATTGGGACAAATTTATGGGGAGAAAAGGAAAAGGAACTAGAAATTCCAGTAAAAACAAATAATTGTTCAACAAAGACTTGGCTGAAATGTGAAGCAAAGTAACAGTGACATGTTTGTAAGGTGAATACATTCTTTTTACATGACCCAGGTCTGCATTAGACCCAGTGAAAAGGCAGCCTAGTCTTAGCACATCATTCAGATCAGCACTGACCAATATCCATGTAATCATAACAATTTGGACTTTTTCATGTTCAGCTCTTAATCAAAGCACAGAAAACTTGGTTGTGATTGCTGAATATAAAAATTGTTATCCTTATGATAATTGGAGCCTATAGAAATTTAGGATATGACAAGTATACCGTGCTAATAGCCTCAGCTTATAAAGATACATTCAAGGATGCTTTCAGAATATGGTGGATCAAAAATAGAGATTCAAAAGTATTATTTATAATTACAAATACAACCTACAAAAAAACAAGTATAACCAAAAGAGAAAAAAAAGCACACACCCATGCCTGTAAGCACACACAAGTTTATTAAACATATTGGAGTATATGAATAATTTTAAAACATTTTACATTTATTAACTAAATCTACATCTTTTATATCAAATGATCAGTTGTTATTTTTAAAAATTGATAAAGTGAAGGAATGAGGTATAATTACTTAAATGTGTGATTTTTAAAATGTGCAATGAGTACACAGTTTCCAAAGTTCCTTTACAGAGTGAATAAATGAATGAAAAAGTTTCAAGAGCACTAGTCGAATCTCCTTAGCTCAGCTTGCACAATCCTTGGGCCTGTATCTCAATGGCCTTCTCCTGTGTGTCTTTCTCTATACCCCCATCGTTCTGCATTCCTGCCCCTCTCAAGTTCTTTCCTTTTCTGGAATGTGCCTGTTTTCTCTCACCTCAGGCCTCTCACTCATGTTCCCTACTCTTCTTAACCCTCTTTACTTAGCTGATTCCATAGACTTCCAGTTTTCTGGGAAGACTTCTCTAATGGACGCAGGCCTCTGCCGTGGGTATTCCAAATAGGTTGCAGTTCTTCCGCTCTCATGTCACATTTTGCATTCTAAGGTAACTCTGTGTTTCATGTTTTAATACCCCACAATAGAGCCTATGAGGACAGAGACCTTATGCATTACAGCATAGAGTTCAAGACACAAAGCAGATGCTCAGAAATTAAAGTGTTGAAATCACCTGAAATGTATTAACAAAAAATATGTACAGTGTGATGTGATCAGAAGCCACCAGGTGGCCAAAATGGTAACACTAAAATTATTTTTATGAAAAAACAATTTGTCAACAAAGAAAAAACTGCTCTACATTATAAATATTTAGCACAATTCTTTGTAAAAGTCATGTATTTCAAAATCAGTGCCTGATTTAGAATAGATGCACAATATATATTTATTGGAAGACTGACTTAATGAATTCACTGAATAGCATTATGTTTAAGAGCTCAATCTCTCTAAGTAAACACACTTGGGTTCTTGAAATTAGTTGTGAGAAAAATGGGAATTTATCAACCCCTGCAAGTTTCAATTTTCTTATCTGTATGTCTTTGGATTGTTGTAAGGATAAAGGAAGATAACGCAACTATGCTCAGAGAGTATTAAGCTCTAAGTAGTAGGTATTATTATTAGATTTTTGATAAACAAATAGAGATCAGAACTATATTTACTGATCACATTAAGTGGAAATATGTTAACCAGTGTTCAACATCTTTCCACAGGATACATTTATCTAGTTTCTTACGGTACTTTTTTTTTTTTTTTTTTTTTTTTTAATCAAATGTAGCCTAGGAAACTAGAGCTTTAGGCTGCTGGTTTGTTTGGTCCCAGGCTATGTCTATAACAGGTGATGGTTTTCTTTGTAACACTTTGAAACATTTTTCATGAATTATAGGACTCTAGCTTAACAGATGCTCAACTCTCATTTACCCTCAAAGTCCATCAGTGGGATGCCTTGCCCCTTAGGTTTGTTTCCATGGGCAATCTCATCGTCTGGATTTCTTTATTAATATACATGGACCTTGCATTTATGCCTCTAAGAGCAAAAACGCTGATAAATGTATCTAGGGAAGTTGGAAGTACTTAACATGTTTATAAATACATATATAATATATATATACATATAAGTCACTACGTACCATTTTACAAAGCTTTTTAATGTATTATGTCAAATGGGTAGTGTTTAATCTAGGAATTTCAGCTTGATAGAATTAGCAAATATAGTTTTGAATTAAGAGGGTTTTTTTGCTGGTACCTTGAGAACCTAAAAGTAGAGGTGACTATAATCTAAGTATAGATAAAATTGTCTATATTCTTAATCTCATGTATTCTCCACTAAACCAAAAGTCATCTTACTGTTAAAATTAAGTGATTATAGTAACTTTAAAATTTGAACTAATTTTAATAATAATCACATGCATATTTGAATAAATGATTTAATGCAAAGAAGCAATAATTGGGGTCAAGAAACCATATATCCAGAGTGCAGATTTTTTAAAGTGTTGCCCTTCTTGGTGAAGCTATTCTACTATGGTAGTGCATTTAGATTACATAAATAATTATGGAAATATCCCAGCTTTTCAGAAATCAAAATGTTAGGCCCTGAATTGTCCAGAGATGAAAAGCAAAACGCTGTGTTTCATTTGCCTTAACAGTATTTGGATTATTTAGAACAAACAAAATGATTAAAGGGTTTGAGCAACTACGTATTCAGGATAGACTAAAAAGATTAGAATTCTTCAGGCTGGAAGTAATGAAAGCAGACATGAATGAAATCTCTGATATCATGAAGGTTGTGGGTAAGGTGAACACTTGTTCACCCAAATCACAGAATGTTAGAAAGAAAATGCTTTGGGAATTTAGTGCAAAATTCCACAGAGTAATCCCTAACAGAAGTCCTTTTGTGTTCATTATTTTCAAACTCTGGTGCCACCACCCAGTGGATGGAAGCTTTTCTCCTCTTTACACAATGGCTTCAGAACACTGCATGGCCCCTTTGTCCTCATTATGACATTTTCTCAGTCATGAATCATATCAATCTTTAACACACTGTTAGCCAGCTGTACGTAATATGAAGACAGTCGTGATTTAGTGTCAGGACTTTGGGAGTGAAATATATAAATTGGAAAGCAACTATCTGCTATAAACTTAGACAAAAAAATCTGTCCTGATGTCTAATACATAGCTTTGCACTTTCCATTCCAGTCTATTTCTCCTTAGAGATAGGTTGAAAGAAGAAAGGTGTTTTCTGGTTGCCTCACAACTTGAGTCCCCAATACCAGCTTATATTTGGATCTCAGCGAAAAATGTTTCTCAATTTTTTCTTCATCTTCTAGGACAGCTGGTGATTTGACTCCCCTGTAAGAATGTTACTTTCTTCCAGCAAATTGTGAATGAGTATCTTGCATTTATTTATTCACTAATTTGAAAACATTTATCAAACTTTTTTTCCATGCCATTTCCTTTGTGAGAGGCTGTAAACCCAGAGAACAGGCAGACGATGTCCCTGTTTTCATGGAGCTCTCTACTAGTGAACACAAGAGTTATATACTAGGCTGGCCAGTTAGCTCAGTTGGTTAGAGTGTGGTGTTATAACATCAGGGATCAAGGTCAAGGGTCAGACACCTGTACCTGTCAACCACCACAAAAAAAAAAAAAAAATGAGTTATATTGTGCTGTGGATTGATCCAATTGTGTCAAAAAAAGTTCATATATTAGAAGCTTAATTTCCACTGTAACTGTTGCGGGTGGGCAATGTTATTATGGTAATTGAAAGGTGGGACCCTGAAGAGGTGATTACTGTAGGACCATGCCATGGTGATTAAATTAATAATGGTGGTCAGGGGCGTGGTTCTGAGGGCTTTACAAAGAAGAGTACATGAGAGTCTCTCTCTCTCTGCTCTGCCATTTTCTGCCATGTGAGACCCCTGGGTCACCGTCGCCACCACCAAGACCCTCACCAGGTGTGTTCCCTGAACTGTGGACTTTCAGCCTCTGAAACCATAAGCAATAAATTTTGTTTTCTTTATAAATCAGCCAGGTTCAAGTATTTTATTATAAGCAACAGAAACGGACTAATACATATAGTAATTACAATAAAGTGCGAAGAGGGCTGTGATGGGAAGAAGATGAATGTGAAAACATGTAGAGAGGGCCCTCTGCTTGGGGAAGGTAGGGTGTGGAAGGTAGAGTGTGAATATTCAGAGGCTAAACAGTGTAGGCTAAGAAGATTGTGCAGACTTAAAAGAAATTTGCTAAATGTGACGCTGAAGAGCAGACAAAGGGCAGATGTTACAAACATGAACTTTATAAAACTAAGAACAATGGGAGATATTGCTTTCCTTTCTTGAAGATAATGTAATTATATTTGCAATACAGAAGAAGCACATTGTCTACAGCATCAAAAATGGCCTGGAAATGAGAATGGAAGTAATCAGAGCAGTTTGAAGGCTTGCTGCAGTAGAATTTGTCTAAACTAGGGAAGTGCCAATAGAAATAAAAAGTCAAGGAACATACGAAAGTTTTTTTTATACATAGAATTGTAAACTGGTTACTGATTCTACCGGTGCCACTCTCTGGGTCATCTGCCTCATTTTCTATTGCCCCTTTACTGGATGGATGCTTTGCTTAAGAAAAATCCAGATAGTGGACTGGATCAAAAGGATGCATTGTTTAGAGGAAAGCGTCTCAACATTATGTGCATATTTGAAAAAAAAATTGGGAAGGTGTTTTAGAGCATCTCAGTAGGACTGAACATGCATTTTGAATGTGCATCTTGCATCAGTAAAACAGGAAATTTAAAAGTGTCTCATGCAGAAACAGCAAAAGCCCAAGTCAGATCTGATGAGGACTCTGGGTGTTCTATAGTGTATGTAACCACCTGAAATCAATAATAAGAAATGAAGCACTGAAGAAACATGTGGTGTCCAAATTCCCTGATATCTGAAGCCCACATGTAACTTTCTATCAAATAAGAAATAGAAAATACACCAGCAATGGGCTTCTGTATTATGAGAGACCACCTATGAGGCCAAGTGAAACATACAAGTGTTTATTTTTCTTAGTTACTCAATGAGCAGAAATTGAGTAACAGCAGAAAAATGCCTGGGGCAAAAAACTGTTTTCATCCCCTTCCTCTCCACTATTTTCCATTTCCTTTTCTCTTGAGTCCATATGTCATGACTGATTTTTCAGAAGAAATATTAAATTATACTAGTAAATTTCCAAGAAATTAAACATAGACACAACATCATAAAATCTCAGCACAAGAAAATACTTTCAGAGGAAAAAATGGAATTGGAAGGATACTCTTTGCCTTCTCTTTCCTTTTGGCCACTTTCAGGAGTAAATTTCAGGGGGAATAAAGCAAGAGGAGGGGGAAAGAAATAAAAGCAAAGAGGAGGTGAAAAGGAACTAAAGCAGGACCTGGGTATTGTGGGAAACCTTTGTTTCATGTGCAAAGACAATAAAACATACTCTCCAGTGAGCAAAGACACTGGGTCCTAGAGTGGTCCATTTTCAGCTTTGCACCATCTGCATCCTTTTGCTTTGGTTAAGGATGGTGTATAACCTCTTTTGAGAAAATCAGCTTAACCAGGCCAGATTAGATATCTCCAATGTATATCCTGAGGGTGCTTGGGTAAACCCTGCTCATTGTTGACTGCCTCCTCTGGCTACAAGCAGCTGCATTTGCAGAAAGAGTAAGAGGACCCTCCCTCCTCTGTGTCCTGATGATGATGATGATGGGAGAGAAACCCCTGGAGGAATTACAGACAGGCCATAAGCATATTTATTTTCAGAGGGCTGATTGGATCCTTTTCCTTTATTTGCCCATGAAACTAAAAATAACAAACACCCACACACATATGAAAGTACTTCAGAAAGTTCGTGGAAATGTGCTATCTTTTAATTCTGTTTTTCCACAAACTTTTTAGAGACCTGTGTGTGTGCGTGTGTGTGTGTGTGTGTGTGTGTGTGTGTGTGTGTGTGTGTTTACGCTGACAAGAGGCTTTTCCAGGGAACTGTCCTAAGAAATTCTAATTTTTCTTAATGTGATTACTGACAATATCATCTGTCACCTCCCCCAGCTATCTTTATTTTAATAGTGGCTTTCTAAAGATACTGTACATAAATCTCACTTTCTGTTTTTGTAAAAGTTTGTTTCTAATTAGAATAGCGGATTAATTATCAAAGGTACTGAAGTCTAGTATTCATACCAGAAACATTACCATGACAGATTTTACATTAGTACTTATGTAACATTAAAAGATATATATAGATTGTCTCTGATTTAAGATGGTTGTACTAAAGTTTTCAACTTTACAATGGTGTGAAAGTGATATACATTCAGTAGAAACTGTACTTCGAGAACCAGTAGAACCATTACTTTTCACTTTCAGTACAGTGTTCAATAAATTACATGAGATATTCAACACATTTTTGTAAAATAGCCTTTGTGTTAGATGATTTTGCCCAACTGAATGCTAATGTAAGTGTTCTGAGCACATTTAAGATAGGCCAGGCTAATCTATGATGTTTGGTAGATTAGGTGAATTAAATGCATTTTCAATTTAGGATGTGTTCAACTTAACGATGGGTTTAGCAGGACATAACTTCATCACAAGTAGAAGAGCACGGTGTGGGTGTGTGGGTATTTATATGTATATAATGACAATTGGAAATGCCCCAGTTTTTGGCATCTGAAGAAAGAATGTCCAAGTTACTATTTGAAATTTTTACCCATGTTTTGGTGTCACATACCCATTCCCCTAAATATGTTTTCAATTGCTAAAAGCTTCCTGAAGTGAAAACCACTTCCTAATTCCCAACCAGTGTTTGATTTCTTCACTTAAAGAAGAAATATATAAGTATATTGTTTTGTTGCATTATATCTTGATCTTTTATTAAAGTATTTGTATTTCAACTTTGGAAAGTAAAACCCAAATGAAAAAAGCTCTAATAAGTATTTATTCTGTTCAAATCTGATGTCCAACAGCTTGCAGAGAGTCATCCATCAAAGGAATCATGACATTAGTGCTCTAAAATTCAGACTTGGATTCTAACAAGAGTTTTTTCTGTGCAAGCAGTGGGAGTTTGTTGTTACAGGGTTTGCAGAGCTGGGTTGGGAGGCATGGCAGGCCTGGGATTTTAGTGTTATCATCCTAAAAACAGCATCAATTATGGAGAGCCAGAGAATACACGCATCAATAACATCATTCCTTAACATGTGTTTTTGTCTACTGTGACTATCCACCAAAAACCAGTGTATGGATCCAATGATTGATTCAGCCTTTTTCACTACTAGTTGTTTATTTAAGCTAAAGTAGAGTCAACACAATAACTGACAACATTTTCCACTTGGCAATTAGTTAATGAGTGCCTTGTAATATTTCTCCTTCTATTGGGTCATGTTATAATGTACTTGAGCACTATCCAAATTTTCCATATTTTATGACCTGTCTCCCTGACTAAATTGCAAGTACCTCGAAGGCCCTAGAGACTCTACATTTTTAATATTGTCTGTCTTCACAATATCTAGAAGTTTCCCTGGTATTTAGTAGCTCCTCAAAATGTTTTATTAATTAAACTGAAAAATTATGTGATTTAATAGGAGTGAAAACACAGTACCAGAAGTTGGTTCTCTATCATGCAAGTGAAGATTTGCTAGATGGGAGCCCCCCCCCAGCCCCACCCTCAGGCTGAAGATATTGCACTTAAGAGATTCTCTTTCTTAAAAAGAAAAGCCCTTCAAGATTCAGAATTGATCAGGCTCTGATAAAGTGACTTGTTCTTTGAACTGCCCAGAAATTTAAACTCCCTGGACCTTGGCACAGTCATTCATTTCTCTCTGTTCCAGGAATGAGAGAGAGTTGCTTTTACTGACATATTAGAACAGTCAAGTGCTCTGAGAATATAGAGTTTAATTACAACGTTAATAGCACAAAACTGAACTGCATCAAGACAAAATTGTAATAGAAATGATAGTATTTATTTGGTATATCAATCATAATTTTTGTTAATTTCCTGCATTTGGCATCATCAAGTAGAGATCCCAGCTATGACAAAATTTTGGCTGACAAGGACTAAAGCATTCCCTATAGAACTAGTAATCATCTGCCATAACCTCATTTCTGTGGGATAAAATGGGCACCAGGAACCTAACCACAGTAGCCAGCAATGAAGACAGCATCAATTATGCCACCCCAAGATCTAAAGTATCAAAAACAAGACTACATCAATTATTCAATCTCTATATCTAGCATCATGCCAGAGCGCTATCTGAATGCATTAAGAATGTGTGTTAAGTTAGTTCTGTTCCAAATCACAGATTTGCTTGAAGAGTTATAGAATAAACATTAAGAAGTTGCTGTGTTTACGACCACAGAGCAAGGGTCAGAAGTGGAATTCTGGAAGCTGCTGAAAATTTATTTCACAATATTGCTCAAAACTGGCCCCAAGAGGGAAAAGAGACTGGAAAATGGCTCTAATTTCATCTTTCTCACTTGAAATTATTGGGTGGTATTTACAGTCCTGTCTCCGTCAACTAACAGCAAATCTTTTCCTGTGATTGCAGAACATTTCCTCACTTAAGTGAAGAGTGCTTTAAAGGAACACATGGGATAGAGTGAGAGAATTAAACACTGAGAAAAATGCTTCCATTGATACAAACTCATGACAAGACTTGATGATATCGCCATGAAGAATGCCCCAGCACTGAGCGATTTAACTCTGGAATCCCCTGAGGCCTTACACATGGACTTGCAAAGTGTGAGACTTTTGGATCTGGTGACAAATGCAGTCATCTAGAAATTCTGGCATTCAGTGAATTCTGTCAACATGGCTTCAACATGAGGGCTACACAAAATAGATAGATTTATTCAACACAAGTCTATGCAAGTCAGGAATTATGCTGGGAAGAAAGGGCCATTAAACCTTTTAGGATTGTTTAGTACAGCTAATGGGAAGCCAAGATTTACTTTTCACAAGCAAGTTATATAGAGTCAAGACTTTGAGAGATTCATTTTCAGTGATTTTTTTCTTTTATATAAACTATTCATTAAAATCTGTGATTTTTTTGATTGAGTGCCAATAATAATTGTAACAATAACTCAATCCAAGGGAAGTTTTTTGTTTGTTTTGTTTGTTCTTTTGTGTTTTTGTTTGTGTGTTTGTTTTACACAGAACCATGTGGTTACTGGGTAAAATTTAGATTTATACATTTATTTTTTCAGAGGCTATGATAGAGTGACCAATAAATACTTTGAATCTGTAAATATAATAAATGTGGAAAAACTGTGGGTGGAGTAGGATGAAAATACAAGTTCAAGAAGAAAAAAATAATGTAAATTTCTCACTATTAAAATTAAAGCTTTCTTATGTATTTTATAAAAGACTGAGAAAAGAGACACTTAAAAAGAATGATTTAATATCCTATTTTTATTACTAACAAGATATTGTCTTTAAGAGAATTACCTTGATGCATATATTATATTAAATATATAACTGAGATGACTAATAAAATTACAAAAAGTTTCCTTGGTGAACAGTGTAAATTTAACTGTAATAGCTCACTATAATTAGGATCTTAGCTAACAGATTCCTTGGGGAGGAATTGTTTAGTTATGCATTAGTTTAAACTAAAAACACTGTCTTGAATACAAGTGCCATAATAAAAATAAACAAATATTGTTTAACATTGGATTCCTATGAGATGCGTGAAATTTCAAAACAAAGAAATTAAAACATGTCAGTAAGGAACCAATATTAAGGGATGCATTTAATATAAATACTTTATTTCAAAGAATATTTAGTGTTTTCAGGATTCTGTCCAGTGACCTTGTTGATTTATATCCTTTTCTGTGGACATTATTCTGTGTTTGTATAATGCCATAACATATTCTACAAGGTAGCCTGGCCTCTAATTATTCCCATGTTTATCACATGTGTGAAGATTGCACTGCGGCTTATCCACACGTGTGTCCAGATGTGTCCCCGGATGCATATCTATCAATGTGCAAATTTGAATCTTAAGTATAAGAGCTATCTTTGTGTGTTGTGTGTTTGTTTTTCCTTTTTTCCTTTTTTTTTTTTTAGGTCATAACCTTTGTTGTAAAGCCCAAAGAATCTGATGTAATTTATATGAGAATCCTTGCTTTAGTGCTTGCATGAGACAAAACCACAAAGGCCCTTTAACAGTATGGTTTCTGCTTTAGCTGAAAGGATAAGGTAAGATTAAGCTCTGAAATTTATTTATTAAATACTCATATAATCTTGTCACTATTTAATGAAGAAAATACTTGAATTCATAAAAATTATAGGGCAATAGATTTGTCATCCATTTCACATAAGAGATTATGGTAGCATTAGAGAAAGATTAAACAGGCGAGTTCAACACCACTGACTCTTATATAGACAGGAATACAGAGCAACACTGATTGATCTAAATACATATATTTAGAGTAAAAACTGATGATGGGTATACACTACAGTGGTTTGTTCTGCTTCCATTCCAATCTTATTATAATCCAGTTGTTTTCACACTTTTTAACTATTATAACAGTATAAAATACATTGATATTCACAATAGGAAATACATTGGTTATCAAGTCCACTAAACATGCACACACATTGACAGAATTAAAAATGTCATGAAACTATTCTTACCTATGATATGTGGACTCATGTTTTTGTAGTACAGTATTTATAGTGTTTGGAAAATTCAAAATTAATTCTTTCATTAGCCTGTTTTGCCTTTAAAATGGTACCTGTTTATTGCATTAGCCTTACTGTTAATCAACTGCTCGCACTCTCACTTCTGTAACCATGCTTGCTTATCACAATAGCTACTGCAGTAGCCACATGAATGCTTAGAAAATGAAACTTATTGCAGCACTACCCACATGAATGTTGAGAAAACAAAACTTAAAGAACTGGGAAGCATCAGGCTATATAAACCCTGAAAGACCTAAACTTGGGGCTCAATTCTTGGAGCGCCAGCTCACCTGGACCTGCGGGCATAATAAAATACCTGACTCTCCAACCCTCTGAGTTCCAACTGCTTCTCTGTCAAGTCTGTTTGTAACGATAGTGTGATATTTACTCTATTCTAAAGTATGTGACCTGCAAAATGCAAAGCACTGCTCAATGTGGTGATTCTCAGCTGGGGTGATGTTTGTCACTTAGGGGATATCTGGCAATATCAGGAGACAGTTTTGGCTGTCCCAGTTACTGACATGTAGTGGGTGTAAGCTATTTATCCTACACCTCACAGCACAGCTCTTCACAGAAATAATTATCTGGGCCAAAGTAGCTGAAGTACTGAGACTATGAAACCCTGGTCTAATGTGTATTGCCCTGCAGAGCCTAAAAGGTTAGTGTGATGTTTCTCAGGCTTCCTTTCAGTCAGGGTTCTGATTGTGACTTAGATTTTGCTGTGGTATGAATGTGTCTCCTCTAAAATTCATGCATTGACCATATGACAGTATTAAGAGGTGGGGCCTTTAAGTGGCGAGTAAACCATGAGGATTCCTCCCTTGTGAATGCGATTAGGTGCGCTTAAAAAGGAGGACTGACACGGAGAGTTTGTTCCTTTTTTGCCATTCTGCCTTCTGCAATGTGAGGACACAGAGTTCCTTCCCTCTATAGACTGGACCTTCACCAGACACTGAACCTACTGATGCCTTGATCTTGGATGTTCCAGCCTCCACAACTGTGAGAAAATAAATTCCTCTTCCTTATAAATTACCTAGTCTGTGATATTCTATTATAGCATCACAGACTAAGACAGAAATCATCAATATATTTGAGGCAGAAAGGAGGAAGGACATAAAACAGCCATATGAGAAAAAGATCATGGTGGAGACATTGTGGATTTGTGACTTGGCAGAAGCTTTCTGACGTGGCAGCTTGTGTCAATGACAGTGGCTGCTTTCCCACTCACAGAGGCAGCGTAAGTTCAGGGCCTGAGAGCAGTTCTTGTAAACTGAGCATAAGGTCTGCTCTTTTAGCCCTTTCAACAACTTTACACACTAGCTGATATTCTCGTTTGCCCAACGTATTTGGAGCCACATCACTAGGCAGAATCTTCTAAACGTAATGTCTACAAAATAGATGTATGTACATTTCACCTCCCCCAAAAAGTCGACCAATAGGATGACCAAATGTGACCTAATCACCAAGCAGCTGTAAAACAGGGAAGTGCTAGTATAAAAACATATCGAAGCAGGGAAACAGTTTAAAAGGTAGTTCTTTTGAATTATGACTTTTTAAATGAAAAACTTTACCCCCAAATGGACATATCAAAAATAAGACATAAGACATGAAAAGGCTATTTTTGATGGTTTACCATTTAGCACCATCTGGGGTGAGATGATCCTTACGTAAGTTTCACAGTCAATGAAAACTTTCCTTTGTAAGGGCCCATATTTTCAACTTAATTTTTTGTTCAAAAATATTTCTAATGTGTATCACAAATATTTGTAGCTTTTCTTCGTGGTTCAATATTCTTTTATCCTTTCCCCAGACATATTTAATACTTTCTGTGTCTAAAGTATTGTTTCGTGATTATAATATCTGTGATTGTGCTTTGCAGTAATATTACCCGCACATTAGTGGGTAGAAGAACTGTGAAGCACCGCACTGGAAAGAGCACTTTATTAGGAGGGTTGCACATTTCTGGATATTTCCTCAAACAAATCTGAGCAAAACAGATGCAAACATTTCACAGTAGAAAAAATATTTGTATTATTGAACATTCTCTTGCTTTGTGGAAAAAAGAAAACCGAGGCTTGGAGACATTGAGATATAGCCTCAGTCACACACCCATGAAGGGGAAGTTGTAATTCAAACCTGTCCTCTGACTTGAAGCCCAGTATTGCCTCCACCCCACCCTGGCACACCCTTCAACAACCTGCACTTAGCCCAGCAATGCTATGTCACCTTTGATCTGAGGAGGCTTCTTTACTGTTCAAGGATCCAGGTTGCTCCCTCTTTAATTCATGCAAAATAAATTTGACACCTCATTTTCATCATTGTGCTACTGCTTAGAATCTGCTTAGTTATTTAACACACAGTTGTCTTGGTGGCACTGACAGTGACCTCGACTAGTTACTTAACTTCTGCAACCCTCAGTATTTTTATCTGTGAGCTGGTACTAATATTAGTACAAATCTTTCTGAGCCTGCTTGCGAGATCGTTTATTTATATATACATATATACATAAATTTTCACTTCTTATAAGTGGGGGTGTATAGGCCATAAGGATGAGCCACTCACAGGATTCTGAGAATTTGACTGATATAATCAGCATGTATTGATATGAAGAATCAGCAGTATTACAGGCTGTCATAGAAGGCAATCAGACGTTGACTCTAGGCCTCCAATGGAAAGTTATTATAAAAAACAACAACAACAACAAAAAAAACAGGATATAGGTCAATTAACCGGAAAGGGAGGCAACAAATACATATTAAAAATAATAAATTTTGCATAAATGCAATGAGATACATATATGAAAAAAAGTCATCAAAATATTATTAGCAACCAAGACTGAAAAAGAGGAAGTATTATTTTTTGTAATATTAGCCAAGATTTTTTAACACATCCTTTAGTAGGGGAACTTCTGTTTTGACAACTAATATCTGAAACCTGTTGGTGCTGAAAGGTTTGGAAAAAAACAGCTACGAAAGTTGCACCATAATGTAATTTTCCTCCTATACTAAACTATTGCATTAAAAGAAAAGAATATTGAATATTTTCTATGTGTCTAAAACAGCATTAGAAAATCAAGTGGGGTGAAAGAAGGAAAAACACAATCCCTATTCTCCAAGTTCTAATGTTCTTATTGCATGGTCTCTTTTTGGAGTAGAGTTATCAGATTTAGCAAATAAAAATATAGTATAATTTGTATTTTAGGCAAACTAAATTTTTTTTAGTGTAAGTATTTTCCAAATATTGTATGAGACATACTTATACTAAACAAAGACAGTTATTTGCTTGCTATTTATTTGAAATGCACATTTAACAAGGCATTCTGTATTCTATTCTAGCAACCCTACTTGAGAGATGTTGTTTTATTTAAAATAATTTTAGCTGGAAATCCGCTGGGCCCACAAGGCCCAAACCACCCACACTAGAACAGGTAGGCACGAGCATGGGACCTCCAGCCCAGGCCAGTCCAGAGCCCTGAGAGCCACAGGATCCACAGGGCCCAAAGCCTCCCATGCTGGAACTGGCAGGTGCCGCACTGCGGGAACCCCAGCCCAGACCAGCTGCACTGCCCAGAGAAGCCCAAGAGGTGCTGGGCCCAAAGGCCTTGAGCCACCCATGCGGGAACATGCAGGCGCTGCCATGGGACTCCAGCCCAGGCCAGTTCCTGCGGCCCAAAGAGGCCTGAGCCACCAGCCCACAAGCTCTGAGGCAACTGTGCTGAATGGGCAGTCTTTGAAAGATTCTAGCCAGACACTAGGATCAAACAAGACCATGAAATCCCCTGCCACAGTGACTAAACACCAAGAAAAGATACCAGACATATGAAAAATCAAGAAAGTACAACACCACCAAAGGAAAATAATAACTCTCAAGCTCTAGATCCTATAGAACAGGAAGTCCTTGAAATGACTGACAAGGAATATCAAGCAACAGTTCTAAGGAAACTAAATGAGATACAAGAAAACTCAGACAAAACAATGAAATAAGAAAAAGTATAAAGGACCAGAAGAAATGTGTAAGAAATCAATGCCCTGAGAAAGAATGTAGCAGGGCTTGCAGAGCTGAAGGATTCATTCAACAAAATAAAAAACACAACAGAGTTTAACCAGCAGGCTAGAACAAGCAGAAGAGAGAATATCTGACCTTGAAGATGGGCTGTTCAAAAAAACAGGTGCAAAAAAAAAAAAAAAAAAAAAAAAGTAAAAGAAAAAAGAATTGAAAAAATTGAAAAAATCTAAGAGAGATAACAGACAACCTTAAATGCTCAAATATCTGAACCATTGGTATTCCAGAAGGGGAGGAAAAAGGAAATGGCATTGAAAATATATTCAATGAAATAGTAGAAAACAGATATAGGGAAAGTCACAGATCTTCAGATTCAGGAGGCTCGAAGATCCCCAAACATAATCAACCCAAAAAGGTCCTCTGCAAGACATGCTATAGTCAAATGGGCAAAACTCAAAGACACAGAGAAAATCGTTAAAGCTGCAAGAAAGAAGCATCAAGTCACCTATAATGGGGCCCCAATCAGACTAACATCAGACTTTTCATCAGAAACCCTAAAAGCCAGAAAAGAATGGGATGATATATTCAAAATACTAAAAGATAAAAATTGCCAGCCAAAAATACTTTACCCAGCAGGGCTATCCTTCCAAAATGATAGACAAACAGTATATTTCCCAGACAAGCAAAAACTGCAGGAGTTCACTACCACAGAACCAGCCTTAGGAGAAATTCTCAAGGGAGTACTGGATTTGGTACCTGAAAAAGAACTTCCACTGCCATAAATACTCAAGAAAGAACAAAACCCACTAGTAAAACAAAAATGCTAACAAGAAAGAGAAAAAAAAGTTTATCTACCACCCCAAGAAACCAACAAACACAGAAGACAAATGGTAAATAAGAAAGAAAGGAACAAAAGATACTTAAGACACTGAAACAAAAATCAGTAAAATGCCAGGAGTAAATCAACACCTTTCAATAACAACTCTTAATGTAAAATGATTAAATTCCCCACTCAAAGGCACAGACTGACTGGATTAAAAAGGTGGACCTAACTATATGCTGCCTTCAAGAGATTCAACTCACCTGTAAAGACACACATAGACCAAGAGTGAAAGGATGGAAAAAGATATACCATGCAAATAGAAACAAAAAATGAGCAGGAATAGCAATACTTACATCAGATAAAATAGACTTTAATCCAAAAATGATAAAAAGAGATAAAGAAGGCCACTATATAATGATAAAAGGATCTATCCATCAGAAAGGCATAACAATCATAAATATATACACACCCAAGGTCAAAGCAGCCAGATTTATAAAGCAAACCATATTAGATCTAAAGAATAAAATAGACACTAATACCATAATAATAGGGGATCTGAACACCCTACTCTTAATATTGGACAGATCATCTAGGCAAAAAACAACAGAGAAACAAAAAATCTAAACAAAACTTTAGACCAATTGGAATTGGAAAATATCTACAAAACATTCTATCCAACGACCTCAGAATATTCATTCTTTTCATCAGCACAAGGAACATTTTCCAGGATAGACCACATGTTAGGTCACAAATCAAGTCTCAACAAATTCAAAAGAATTGGAATTATTCCATGTATTTTTTCAGAACACAATTGATTAAAATTAGAAATCAATAACAAATGAAACTCTAGAAACTGTACAAACACAAGGAAATTAAACAACATTCTACTTAATGACATATGGGTCCAAGAAGAAATTAAACAGGAAATCAGAAGATTTATTGAAAGTAATGAAAGTAATGATACACCCTACCAAAACCTGTCGGATACTGCAAAAGCAGTACTAAGGAGGAAATTTATTGTATTAAATGCTTGCTTAAGAAAAATGGAAAGATGGCAAGTAAACACCTAACACTTCACCTTAAAGAACTGGGAAAACAAGAAAAATCCGAAACCCAAAGTTAGTAAATGGAAAGAAATAATTAAGATCAGAACATAACTTAATGATATAGAAACCCAAAAATGATACAAAAGATCAATGAAACAAAAAGCTTTTCCCTTAAGAACAGGAACTAGACAAGGATGCCCACTCTCACCACTCCTATTCAACATAGTGCTGGAAGTACTAGCCAGAGCAATCACAGAAAAGAAGGAAATAAAGGCATCCAGATTGGAAAAGATGAAGTCAAACTGTCCCTGTTTGCAGAGGACATGATCCTATATATCGAACAGCCTAAAGCCTCTACAAAAAAATCTCTTAAAGTTGATAAAAGATTTCAGCAAAGTTGCAGTATACAAAATCAACACACAAAAATCAGTAGCATTTCTATACTCCAATAGTGAACATGCAGAAAAAGAAATCAAGGAAGCTAGCCCATTTACAATAGCCACCAAAAAACAAAATACTTATGAATAAAGTTAACCAAGGATGTGAAAAATCTCTATAATGAGAACTACAAACCACTGCTGAGAGAAATTAAAGAGGACACAAGAAGATGGAAAGATATCCCATGCTCTTGGAATGGAAGAATCAACATTGTGAAAATGTCCATATTATCCAAAGTGATCTACAGATTCAATGCAATCCCCATCAAAATTCCAATGATGAAACTAGACCCATACCTCTCACCATATACTAAAATCAACTCAAAATGGATTAAGGATTTAAATATACACCCGGAAACAATAAAACTTCTTAAAGAAAACATAGGAGAAACACTTCAGGAAATAGGACTGGACACAGACTTCATGAATACGACCCCAAAAGCACGGGCAACCAAAGGAAAAATAAACAAATGGGATTATATCAAACTAAAAAGCTTCTGCACAGCAAAAGAAACAATTAACAGAGTTAAAAGACAACCAACAGAGTGGGAGAAAATATTTGCAAAACATACATCTGACAAGGGATTAATATCCAGAACATATAAGGAACTCAAACAACTTTACAGCAAAAAAAACAAATAACCCAATTAAAAAATGGGCAAAGGAGCTGAATAGGCATTTCTCAAAGGAAGATACACAAATGGTCAACAGACACGTGGAAAAATGCTCATCATCACTCAGCATTCGGGAAATGCAAATCAAAGCCACTTTGAGATGCCATCTCACTCCAGTTCGGATGGCTAAAATCCAAAAGACTGAGAATGATAAATGCTGGCGAGGTTGCAGAGAAAAAGGAACCCTCATACATTGTTGGTGGGACTGCAAAATGGTGCAGCCTTTACAGAAAATGGTATGGAGTTTCCTCAAATAATACAGATAGATCTACCATATGACTCAGCTATTCCACTTCTGGGTATATACCCAGAGGAATGGAAATCATGATGTTGAAGGGATACCTGTACTCCAATGTTTACTGAAGCACTATTTACAATAGTCAAGAGTTGGAATCAGCCCAAATGTCCATCATCAGATGAGTGGATAATGAAACTGTGGTATATCTACATGATGGAATACTACTCTGCTATAAAAAAGAATGAAATCCTACCATTCTCAGCAACATGGATGGTCTTAGAGAAAATTATATTAAGTGAGACAAGTCAGGCACAGAAAGAGAAATACCACATGTTCTCACTTATTGGTGGGAGCTAAAAAATCAATAAGTCAATAAATTTACAAACAAACAGTGGTGGAGGGGTGTAGAGGAGAAGACACAACAATCATGACAATTCCTTCAACTTGCTAAGACAAGTGAACAGATATGTTGATGGGGGGACTGGGGTAGGGGAGGGGGGAAAGAAGAATTGGTAAAGGGACACAAAAATCAACTACACTGTATATGGAAAAATTAAATTTTTTTTTAAAAAGGATGCAAATAAAATAAAATAATTTTAGCTGCTGTAACACTCAAACCCTCAAATCTCAGTAGCCTTACAACTCATAAGAATATTCCTGTTTGGGTAGCTCTCCGCTTAGAAAGAACAAAGACCCTTCTATACTGTAGGTCCATTTTCAAAACATACATGGCTTGCAAATTTGATTTGGAGGTTGCTCCATTCTTGATACTTAGATAAGTAGCCTCACTCTTGGGGTGGGAGGAACAAATTTAAATATGACTTACGTTTTCTTGGCTGGAACTCGGACACATGACCCCACTTACCTGGGAATTATAGTCTAGCAGTGTGGCCCAGAAAAAGAGGAAACAAATTGTGTTATCAGTTAGCAGTCTGTGCTACAGATACTGAAAATAATACAGGAATACGAGAAGTATATCAATGGAAGAGCTTTACACAAGTTACGTTCAAGAAAAAGAAAAAACTACACTAATATTAATTCTAACAATGAAAAGGTAACTTACATAGAAGTTTAAAAGGACATGTAGAAGCAAATTACTATTTACTAACATGTCAATTAGAACAAAGATATGTGATCTACATATAGTTATTTATTAATTGTGCATGAATATGTGTGCAATACACATGATCTTATTTTATTTGTTAATATTCTTAAGTACTTCTAGTAGAAATTGATAACACTTTCCTGATCACCTCCTTATAAAGTACTTTGTGTTATCATTGTATTGGATGCAATAAAACTGCATATCTTTAGTTCTCTAAATCATATTGAAATTTTTCAGATGATTGCAATTTTAGTACCAAACTCCCATGCAAATACATGCAAAACACAATATAAAATATTGACTGAAATAAATGACGAAAGGCAACTACAAAATAGAAATGATAAAATATGGAATAAAATTTACTGTTATGATTTATTAATTGAAAGAACATTAAGTTAAACAATATTTGTTATAAGTGACATTTTGAAAATACATGAAAAAAGAAAAGAAGGTAAGAATAAAAAGACAACAAAGAAGATATAAAAATCAGAGGAAATGAAGATTAATCTTCAAAGTAAAGGCCAGTAAAAATAGGAGGTGATGCAAAGAAATGCAGAAAGAAGTCAGAGAAACAAACCAAAACCAGTAGTGAGATGCCTCAAATATATAAGGAGAGAAACAAATGGGAAATAAGATTTTTTAAAATCCCTAAAATTAAGCTGCAGCTTTTTTATTACTTCTAAGTATGAAGAAGAAATTTAATTTTGATTTAAAAGAACAGCTGTAATACAAAGCTAGATAAGCCATGTGTAGGAATATAAGACAGAAAGAGTATTTTTAAAGATACTGTACGGTGATTAGCTTCATGTTGCTTATCTGATGTAGCTTTAACCTTAACAAGAGCTTTTTCAGTTGGTGCCGTTATCTAATAACCTACAATTATCGATTTTCAGAGAAAACACACAATCTGCAGGAAAACTTTCTGAGAGTCACAAACAAGCATGAAGAGCCCAGAGGCAAAAGATTTGCACAATCTTTACAAGACAGCTAGAGGCGAGAGTTTGAGCAGTGGGAGCGGATCACCAAAAAACTCTACTCTGACTAATAAATGCTCCACAGAACAAGATCTATTCAAAGCACCACCCAGAAAGTAGAATCAACATCACGCTGCTGCAGTCTGCGCTTGTGACCTTGCTAGAAACAAGCCACAGGTCTGCAACTTACCCAGAATTATTCACAAACAAACAGCCCGCCTGCAGGAAGAGCAAAAAACACTTTAATAATCAAATCGAGTGACAACATAAATATTTCACCATGTCACTCTCGGGGTGCAAGCGGGTTTGTCGTCTAGAATAATTCAGGGAGCAAAACCATGATTTGATATAATAGACAAGTATTGTCTTAATACCTTATTTAGAAAAAACCGAAAAGTTGTAACTGCTCTCGTTGAAAGATACGAGTTGTTCAAGACTCACTCTTCATTTGAAACTTAAAAGCACCCACCAAATAATAGCACGAAACCAGACTCAGTCCCAGCTTCAACAGCATAAAGTCACCTTCAGACGTACATATCTATCCGTTTGGGATGACTTTTTTTCTCTCTTGGTGATTCATAATATAATCCCAAGAGAGACAAGGTGAGACAAAGCAAATATGAAAAAATTTAAGGGTAATTCTACACCATTTTCTGTTATCTCTGTGTAGTTTAATATTAATAGCATGTTCTAGGGAGTTAGATAAGTAGAAAAACTCCTCTTTCTCTACCTCTCATCCCACGCCCCACCCTGCCACACACACGTGTGCATGTGTGCACACACACGCTGTAAGCTCAGCTGTCCTTTCCTATCGTGTTTAATTCAGAGCTTGCTCTAGGCTAAATGGAAATGAGAAGGTCTTTCTTTGGCACCCCGATTCCCTACTTTGTGTACCTTTGACTCTTGTGGGTCTTTTCCCCTCGACTGCCCTATGTCCTTCATTTGGCTTACATTATTTTGTTAATGCTTTTGCCCTTTTAACTTTTCCTGCCTCCATCAAACCTCATTGTTCTGAGACTTGCTCTAATTTTAATTTTATGCCATGATGCAAAGAATTCCAAAAAAACATGTAATATTTTTATACAAATATAAAAATTTGCATACAATACAAATTTAATTTTAATATTATTAAAATATTACAATTTCATAATAAATATTTTATTATTAACTCCATGGGAACAATTGCATTCTAACAGAGAATTCTGGAGAAACAAAAACCCTAACCCAAAGTGTAGGGTATATGTGACCAGATATAATTTTATTCTCTCTAACACAAGACTTGACCAGGCTAGTTTAATTTCTTATAAAGGTCTGAATCTGAGGAAAGAATTTCTGTCACTGGCTGATGGCTTGGAAGTTCTGGCACCATTTGGAAACACAGAAATGTGACACAGGAAATAAACTGTGAGACAATTATATACACTATAATTCCTAAGGTTTTTCCCCTTCTGCCTTCCATTATATGAGGACGCAATATTTATTCTTTCCAGAGAATATAGCTATAAGGCACCATCTTGGAAGCAAAGATGAGCCAGCCCTCCTCAGACACAGACCTGCTGGTGCCTTGATCTTGGACTTCCCAGCCTCCAGAGCTGTGAGAAAATAAATCTCAGTTCTTTATAAATTACCCAGCTAGTGGTATTTGTTATATCAGCACAAAACGACTAAGACACCAAGTTTTCTAGTTTTGCAGCCAATATTAGTAAAGATACACTAGCCGTGTGCTTGACATTATGCTAAATACTTAATGCATTGTCTCACTTAATTTTTACTACAACTCTTTGAGATACGTACTATTATCCCTGTTTTGCAGATGAGAAAACCAAAACTTGTTTGATGAGTTTAAGTAAGTTGTCCAAGGTTGTAGGGACCCAAATGCCCCAAGGGATCACACCCCGATCACATAAGCCCTTCTTGGCCACACCCCATCATGGCGCTGGTTGCCCTTCTCTTCTGTACTCTCCTTCCCTCCGGCGCGAATTGCACACCAATCAGCTCACCCCAAGCCCCATGCGGTATGCTAAGTAGGGATTGTATTTTAAGCCAATCAGCTTTCCCCTTAAAGCCCTATATATGTGTGTGTGTGCTGCCTAATAAACGGGCTCTCTCCAGTGGATCGTCAACTGGTGTCGACTCTTCCTTTCAAAGGTTACCCCCCTGGTAGGTGCAGAGTTAGGATGCAAACCGAAGGCTACCTAACTTCAAACCAGGGCTCTTCCCCCTGTGCAGCAGTACCTGACAAAAAATTATGTTGAGGCACAGAAAGTCATGTCCAAGCTCCAACGGTTAGAGTTGTACACCCTTGACTCCACTGCAAAGTCTTTCCAGCTTTTTACTGTCCAACCTCACATTAAAGAGTCCATTTGTGTCTTATGGTGGAGAGGTACCAGATCAAGTGTGAAAAATCTAGTTAAGTCCACAGATAAAATGATCATCTGGTGGGGAGAAAAACACCATATTTTTAAAAATTTCAATTCCCACCTGAATATGAGTGAACGTGGATAACATACTATACATGTGCCTATATAAATATAAGGGGTTATTTGAAGATAACGAACAAAGAACAATATTCAAATACTGAATGAGAAAAAGTAAAAGATTAGGTAACTTTTAAGTATCATAACAAATTCAGTCTTTTTCTCATCCAAAACTATTTCCCTAATAATGAAGATTCATCTTAGCCATTTAACCATCTGAGCTTATCCTGCTTAGGTGACAGAGATTTTACATTAAACATATTACTATAGTTAAGTACTTTTCATTTCTTCTGTGACTATCTTTTATTAAAACCCATGCTATACAATTTAGGGCTTAAAATTATTACCTTCTTTTCAAATGGAATTTCTCTTTTTAATGTTAATTTCCAAAATAAATAATTAAAATATACAGATTTTGAAAGACATTTTTTGCAAACTGTATTCAATTCAGGATAACAATTATCTCTATTCTGAAAAATAAACGTGATGCAAATAACATTTAGTGTCAACACTATGTAAACAATAGCTGTCCTGCAATTACAAATCTATTTCCTTCATTACTGCTGATGCCTCAAATCTGAAGGAACACCATAGAAGACAGACAAAATAAAACAAAAACAATCCATTTTCTTCAACTTTTCCTGCTTAATAATTACTTCCTGTGTTCTATCTGATATCTGTTTCCTGTGGCCTGTTCTATACATTTTGCCCTTACAAATGGCCAATGGAAACACCATGACTGGAAAACGATTTCCACTAATTGTTGCAAATCTTCAGTCTGCCTCACTTAAAAATGAATTAAAATTAGAAAGACAATATAACCCTTTCACCTTTGGTTTATGTTAAATCATAAGAAATGGAGGATTGAAAAGTTTTCAAGATAAGGCCACTTAACTTTATTTTTTGTTTTGTCTTTGCATTCTTTTGTCTGATTGTTTTCTATCTGCATGTATATACATGTTCATGTCCTTATCAATTTATTCATCACACATTGTATACAAGTATTGAAATTAAAATTCAACTCTGCACATATATATGTGTATAATCAATATGGGGTTTTTTGCTTATACATTTTTTATTGATTGTGAATATTCCTGAGACACAAAGTTGATTGTCACCACTTGTGCCCAAGATGTGATGTCCAGATCCATACTGGCAGCATGCCCATTGCTACAAGTTGCGATTATACCCTGTATCCCCCACCCAATTATCCCTGACCTCCCTCCTCACCCCCTTTTCCCCACCCCACCTTGTATCCCCAGGTATGTTCTCTCCCTCTGCAAGTTCAATGCACCGCTGTGGTCTTTCTTTACTTGCTTCATTCTCTCTTAGCTTGCACATATCAGTGAGCACATGTGGTATTTATCCCTCTGTGCTTTGCTTATTTCACTCAACATGTTTCTCCAAGCTGACCCATGTTGTTGCAAATGGGATAACTTCATCCCTTTTTATGGTGGAGTAGTATTCCATGGTGTATATATACCACATTTTCCTTACCCCATCATCCATCAATGGACATTTAGGTTCGTTCCATATCTTGGCTATTGTAAACAGGGCTGCAATGAACTTGGAAGTGCAGGTATCCTTTCAACATGATGATTTCCATTCCTCTGTGTATATACCCAGAAGTGGGATTGCTGGATCATACAGAAGATCAATCTGTAGTTGTTTGAGAACCTCCATGCTGTTTTCCATAGTGGTTGTACTAATTTACAGTCCCTCCAACAGTTTAGGAGCATTCCCTTCTCTCCACACCCTTGACAGCATTTGTTATTCTCCATCTTTGTTGATTATAGCTAGTCTAACTGGGGTGAGGTGACATCTCAGTGTGGTTTTAACACACATTTCTCTGATGACTAGTGATGTTAAGCATTTTTTTATGTACCTGTTGGCCATTTGTATGTCTTCCTTTGGAAAATGTCTATTCAGCTCCTTTGCCCATTTTTTAATTGGGTTATTTGTTTTTTACTGTCAATTGCTTGAGTTCCTTATGTATTAAGGATATTAATCCTTTGTCAGATGCATAGTTAGCAAAAATTTTCTCCTGCTGTATGTGTTGTCATTTCACTCTGTTGTTTCCTTTACTGTGCAGAAGCTTTTTAGTTTGATATAGTCCAATTTGTTTATTTTTTCTTTTGTTGCCTGTGCTTTTGGGCTCATGTTTATAAAGTCTGTGAACTTTTTTTTTTTTTTTTTTTTTTTTTTTTTTTTTTTTTTTTTGTCGTTTTTTCCTGACGGGCACTCAGCCAGTGAGTGCACCGGTCATTCCTCTATAGGATCCGAACCCGCGGCGGGAGTGTCGCCGCGCTCCCAGCGCAGCATTCTACCGTGTGCGCCACGGGCTCGGCCCAAGTCTGTGAACTTTATAAACAGACCTGCCTCCTGAAGTATTTCACCTATATTTTCCTTCAGTAATTTTACAGTTTCAGGTCTTATACTTAAGTCTTCAATCCATTTTGAGTTTATTTTAGTATATGGTGAGAAATGCATGTCTAGTTTCATTCTTCTGCGTATAGATATCCAATTTTCCCAGCACCACTTATTGAAAAGGCAGTCTTTTCCCCAATGTATGTTTTTATTGCCTTTGTCAAATATCAGATGGCTGTAACCCTGAGGGGTGATTTCTGGGTTCTCTATTCTGCTCCACTGGTCCAAGAGTCTATTTTTATGCCAGTACCATGCTGTTTTGGTTACTATAGCTTTGTAGTATAATTTGAAGTCAATGTAGTGTTATGCCTCCAGCTTTATTTTTTCTTTTTCTTGAATGAATTCATAAAAAATATCTGCAATAATGCCTTGTAAATTTATGAAGATACTTTTTTTTTTGTACATATTTGTACCCTTTCCATACTGTCATTCAGAATGATTAATATAAACAGACAATTAACTATAAAATGGGACTAGGTCTTGTTTTAGAGGGGCCTATTTTTCAGTGAGAATGCCCATTGGATTCCTCTTTGAATTATTGCCCTGGGATATAGAAGGTATTTAATGTATCTCTTTTGTCCAGCCAAGGGTTTCTGGGGTGTATCTGATTGGACTCAAATATAAAAATGCAGGCTTTTCAGATGCTCTGGAGCTTCTATTTCTTGGGGTTTATGCGTAATAATAGATGTCACAAAAATTAATAACTAAAGAAATTCAGGAAACTTTTACAAAGTTAAATCTGTTTCTTTAGTGCAGCACTTCTCAGAAGTAACACAGCAATGTACATGTAAATTTCCATGTATGTGTCAGGTAAGAAGTAATTTGAGACAGTTATCCCCACACATCCTTATCTACAAAACCACTCTGTGGTGCACAGCTCTAGACTGTTGTTCTGCCTAAGCTAAATTGGGCAAAATAATAGCTCTTCAAGTACAAAATGGGACATTTTGCAAAACCTCAGGAATCTCAGGCATTGGCTGGCTAACCCAGGCAGGAAAGGGAGAGGCAGGAGAAAGCCTAAGGGGAGGTGCTCTAAGATCCTCCTCATTTGGCTGGCGCATTTCCGCAACACTTGCAGGGTAAGTGGTCCATTAGCTGTAAAGACATGCTCTGGAAGCCTGAGCGGAAAAAAATGTGATTGAACAAATTGCATTATGCAAAAAAGTCAGTGAAAGGATGGAACCATTTAATGAAGCTATCAATTGGACAATATAATAGGGAAGCTGTTGATCATTTCCATTTGTATACTTAGAAAACAACAACAACAAAACTTCCCTGGCAGGTATATAACATTTTATAGTGTAAATCAGAGTTTACAATCTAATTTGTGGTCAATAAAATCGAACGTCCTCATCACAAAGAAATGATTAAATTTGGTAGTGATGAACATGCTACTTACCCTGATTTGATCATCACACATTGCATACAAGTATTGAAATTGAAATTCAACTCTGTACATATATATGTGTATAATCAATTTAAAAAGACAAAAAAATTTGAGAGTCATTATTGGTAAATAATTTTATTATTTAGCCATCATATTAAAGGAGAAAACAAACCTTAGCTAATATCACATCACATTAATTTATCACATTATTAATTTATTGCATAGCAATATGATAAATAGGAATCAATAGGTATACATGAATCTGCTCTTCAGCATGTCATCATTTTAAAAATATGTTAATATTAGTTTATAATTGTAACAAATGTATCACACTAATGTGGTATATTAACAATAAGAGAAACTTTATGTGTGGGAGGAGGGTACGGGAACTATCTGTAGTTTCTGCTCAATTTCTCTGTAAACCTAAAACTGCTATAAAAATAAAGTCTATTACTTAGGAAAAAAATTTCTAAAGTGTAGTTAGGGATGGAATGATAATTGCTAAGTGCAAATTCTGAAAATCATGGAATTATTCCTATTGGAAAGGAAATACTAACTTCATTACTAATGAAGTTCAAATCATGGATAACAGCTTTCTTTTCTACTAAAGTGATAGAAATTTTAAAATAGATTTTTAAATAGAAATTTTAAAACTTAATTTCACTGGTAAACTTGTGAAATATTTTCTAGGAAATATCTCTGATGAAGAATGAATTTCTTTGTAGATGCCGAATTAAGATTAAAATATTATTTTCCTTATAATGATTTTCTTAAAATATTTGTTCTTCAAAATATGCTTTTAACTTAAAACCTGAGAATTAAACTGGAAAACATAAGCTGCAGGATCTTTTTATAAAAGAAATCTGAAAAATTGATATTGATATGTTGTTGAGTAACTATAATAAATTCCTAGATTTTTACTGAACAGAAGCGAACAGCTTAAATAAAGGTAGTTTTCTATTTTAAAAAAAGAATATGAAAAATGACAATCATTTTATTTCAATCCATTTATAATCATTACAAGCTTTTGTTAAATTTCCATTGATATTATAGATAATAGCTTTACATAGCTTATTTGATTAGGTCTTTAAAATTACCTAAGCTGAACTTTTAGGAGAGAGCAGAACTGTGGTTATTAGAAGTGAGAAAGAGGGGCCAGTCCCGTGGCGCACTCGGGAGAGTGCAGCGCTGGGAGCGCAGCATCGCTCCCGTGGCGGGTTCAGATCCTATATAGGGATGGCCGGTGCGCTCACTGGCTGAGCACAGTGCGGCTGGTCACAAAAAAGACAAAAAAAAAAAAAAAAGAAGTGAGGAAGAGGGGGGAGGGATAATGAGACGTTGGTTAATGGACACAAAACAACCGGATAAGAAAAATAAGTTCTATGGGTGTATAGTCGAGCCAGGCATTTATAGTTAAGAATAATTTACTTCACGTTATCAAGGGGCTAGAAGAGAGGAGATCAAATGTCCTCATTTCAAAGAAACGATTGAGTTTGGTAATGATGAATATGCTACTTACCCTGACTTGATCCTCACACATTATATACGTGCATTATACATATATGTAGCCCACAAATATGTATGATCAATACATTTCAATAAAAATAAGTTCATTAAAAAATAATAAATAAATAAAATTACCTTTGAGGGTAGGTACTCATTTTATCTTCATTTAACAAATGAGGAAATTTATCAGCTGGGCTAAGTTTACCCAACTGGTAAATAATGGAGTTCTGATTTGGACTTAGATGGACTGACTTCAGGGTCTGCACCCTCAAACGCTGAGCTCAGCACATCCTGGTCACAGAACTCCCTGCCCTGGCATCATCTCTGTTGCACAATAATTCAGTTGATGTTAGAAAAGTAAGGTCTTCAGAAATATATCTCACTCGTGAAACTAGCTAATCTTGGGTGTATATTGCACCAAAATGCACAAATTTGCCTACCTGACATATCACACATCTTCTCTGTGGTGGATCCATTAATAAAATACAGTATGAAGTGTGAAGTGTAGAATCAGGCCACTTTCTTTTTTCTTTCTTTCTTTTTTTCATTCTTTCAACATATATTTATTGAGCACCCTCTAGGACCAGTGCATAATACTGGGATAAACTGCAGTAAAAAAGATCAAAAAGAGATTTTATTTAACATCAAGGAAGGCATGATCTTTTATCAGGATACAAAACTATGAAAAATAAGTGAAAAAAGCATTGTGATGCACTACTATAAAATATATAGGAGGCACCCAAGAAGGGGACAGTGACTTAATCCTACTGAGGGAGCAGGAAGTGAGGCCAGGAAAAGGTTCATCAGGAATCAAAAAAATGAAGAGGTATTCCTCTATCAAAAAGAGAAGAGCATTCTCAGCAGAGGAATTAGCAAAAGCAGAGAGATGGGACTGTATGTCACAGGAAGAACACAGAGGAACAGACCAGAGAACTACAGAAGTCGAATTACAAATGGTCTTGATTTTATAAGGATAAGGAGTTGAGACTGTCATTTTGGTAAAGGGAAGTCATTGACAGATTTGAAGAAAGGCAATAGGATGGTAAGATTTTTTAAAAACCATTTTTAAAACTGCATTTAATTGTTTGATTACACAAAAATAATACATATGTGCATTTTAGAAACTGTAGGCAAAAAAGGAGGCTGTCCAAGCTGGAGGTGTGAAGGGATGAATGGGCCTCCTGGATCTGTGCAGCGCACAGTCTGTGAAGCCCTATACGACAGCTTTGCTCTAAACAGAGCATGGAAATGAAAATTCCCTATGATTCTGCCTCCCAGCAACAACGTTAACATTTTGCTAAATTTCCTTTCTTGCTTTCTTCTAGGTATATTGTATTTTCCCTTGTTTACAAATCCGCCTATTTTATTTATTCATTCATTCATTCATTTTTAAAGATTTTGGTTTTTTAGAGCAGTTTCAGGTTCACAGCAAAATTGAAAATGGAGATTTCCCATTTACCCCCTTCCCCACCCCCAGCCCCACAAACATAGCCTCCCTCGTTATGAACACCCTGCACCAGAGTGGTACGTTTGTTATAACTGATGGAACTTCATTGACACATTATAAGCATCCAAAGCGTATAGTTTACATTAGGGTTCACTCTGGGTGTTACACATTCTATGAGTTTGGACTAAGAGATTTTCTTTTTAGAAGGCAAACTATGACAGCAGTTTTAGAGACATTTTTTGGAGTGAGTTAGGACCAGAGGCAGAGAGAGTACTAAATAGATCATTATATTGGGTCAGGCCAGATAAGATGAGGAGGTGTGAGACTGAAACGATGAAGACAAAGAGGCAGTGATGGGTCTATTCACAGATTAAACATGGGCAGTAATGGAGTGGGGGAAGTCAATAATTATGCCGGAACAACTATCACGCCTTTGTACCTAGCGTTCCCACTCCGTAAGGTAAGTAATACTGGAAGTTGACTAGGTTCTTGGGGAAAAGAGGACTTTGAGTGTTTATGTAGGACACAGTTATTAAATATCTGCTATGTGTGCACTCTGATTTGTGCTGAAGATACAATAGATAAATTAGACATGATTCTGGTCCTCGAGGGAGTCATATCCTGTTAAATATACCCAGTAAGTCATTGGATATATTTGTGTATGCAATGATACAAAGGTTTTGGTTTGACATTCATCAACATATTCATAGTTCTGGATACCATGTGAGTAGAAACAAACACTCATGAGAAACACGGAAAGGAATAAGGGGGCAGAAACAAGGACAGAAGGCTGTGGAACACTGAACACTGGGCTGACCACAATGTTCAGCAGTCATATAGGAAAATAGCCAGGAAGGGTCAGATATCAGCAGCCACAGGAGACTGCAATCAGGAGCAACACAAGGGAGATGGTAGGTTCGTATACCACAGAGTGTGAACGCCAAGTGAAAATCAGGATGTTAATGGGCAACTTTAGGGACAGCAGCCTCTGGGAATATGGAGAGTGAGATTTATCACAGAGAATGTGTCAGAGATTAGAAAGTGGACCATGTGAAAATGGACTGTTCACTTGAACTGGACTTTACATGGAATACTCTCGAAGTGATGCACTCACTTTTTTCTATTTTTTGTTGTGGGAAAATAAAACACTCTACACAAATAACTCACCTATATAAGCTTTGCAACTAATATCTTTTTTCCCCTGATAACAGCACTTCATTGAAAAAAAAATTTTTTTTAGTAATTTAATTATTTGTTAACTGAATGTATTGGTTGTACACATTTATGGGATGCAGAGCTATATTTTAGTATATGGATACAATGTGTAATGATCAAATCAGGGTAGTTAGCAAATTCATCAGTGCAAAAATTTATTTCTTTCTGATGAGAACATTTGAGCTCCTCTCTCCTAGCCATTTGATAACATACAATAAATTATTAATTATGGATACATAGCACTGCTGTATACCACTGGAACTTGTTTTTCCTATCTACCTATAATTTTGCATCCATTAACCAACCTTTCACTATCCCTGCTCCTTCCTCCCCTCCCCAGACTCTAGTGACCACAGTTCTACTGTCTACTTCTAAAAGTTCAAGATATTAATTTTTTTTAGCTCACACATATGAGTAAGAACATGCAGTATTTATCTTTCTGTGTCTGATTTATTTCACTTAACATAATATCTTGCAGGCTCATTCATGCTGCTGCCAATGACAGGAATTTCATTCTTTTCTATGGCTGAGTAGTATTCCATTGTGCGTTTACACTAATTTTCTTTATCCATTCATCTGTCAATGGTCACCTGGGTTGATTCCATATCTTGGCTATTGTGAATAGTGCTTGTAATAAACACGCGGGTGCAGATATCTCTTCAATATGCAAATTTCCTTCTCTTTGGATAAATACCCAGCAGCGGGTTTGCTGGATCACATGATTGTTCTATTCTTACTTTTTTGAGGAACTTCGATACAATTTTCTATAATGGCTGTTCTAATTTACATTCCCACCAACAGCATATGAGAGTCCCCCTTCCTCCACATCTTTGTCCATATTTGCTCTTTTTTGTCTTTTTGATAACAGTCAGTCTAGCTGAGATAAGATGACACCTCATCGTGGTTTTGTCTGATTTGCATTTCTCTGATGATTAGTAATGTTGAGCATTTTTTCATATACCTGTTCCTTGCATATTAAGTCCTTTTTGCATCTCTGTTCATTAGGGATACTGGCCTGTAGTTTTCTTTTTTTGTTGTGTCCTTGTCTGATTTGGGTTTCATAGAATGAATTCCAGAGAATAGCCTCTGCTTTAATTTTTTGTAATAGTTTGAGAAGAATTGGTATTAATTCCTCTTTAGAGGTTTAGCAGAATTCAGCAGTAAAGACATCCAGTCCTGGGCTTCTCTGTGTTGGGAGACTGCTGATGACTGCTTCATTCTCATTGCTTGTTATTGGTCTGTTCAGGTTTTCTATTTCTTCTTGGTTTAGTCTTGATACTTTGTATGTGTCCAGAAATTTTAGCCATTTCCACCAGATTTTCAAATTTGTTGGCGTACAGTTGTTCACAATAGTCTCTAATGATTTTTGTATTACTATGGTATCAGTTGTAATGCCTCCTTTTTTGTTTTTGATTTTTGTTATTTGGCCCTTCTCTCTTTTTTTCTTAATTAGTCTAGCTAATGATTTGTCAATTTTGTTTATTTTTTCTAAAAACCAATTTTTGGTCATATTGAACTTTTGTGTCTTTATGAGGTCACTCTTTCATTTAGTTCTTCCCTGATCTTTATTATTTCTTTTTATTATTATTATTTAGTTTTAATTATACGTATTTATGGGGTACAGAGTTGACTATCAGTACTTGTGTACAGTATGTGAGACCAAATCAATATTATTAGCATGTTCATCATTACAAATTGTAATTACTATTTGTGTTCCTTACCTAGTCACTCCCTAACCCCCGCCTCCCTTTCCCACCTCTCAGAGCTATAGGTCTGTTCTCTACTTCTGAAGTTCAACATTTTATTGTGGTCTTTCTTTCTTTCGTAGCTCCCACTTTATTATTTCTTTTTGTCTACTTGCTTTGAGATTATTCTTGCTTTTCTAGCTCTTTGAGGTGCGATGTTAGGTTATTTAAAATCTTTCTGCGTTTTTGATGTCAGCACTCATTGTAATACACCTTCCTCTTAGTACTGCTCTTGCAGTATCCCAGAGGTTTTAGAGCAAGTCGTGCTTCTGTTTTCATTTGTTGCAAAGAATTTTTCGATCTCCTGTTTAATTTCTTCTTTGACCCATTGGTCGTTCGGGAGCATGTTGTTTAACGTCCACGTATTTGTACACTTTCCAAAGGTTTGGTTCTGGATGGGCACAGTAGTGTTGTCTCCGTTTAATTTTTTGGACTGTTTTCAACGTCAGATTTGTCTGTGAGTGCCTCCATGGCTGAGGCCCTGGGGTGCTCAGTAGCTTCTTGCTGGAGTGGATGATACTGGACTGGGTCTCTGGGGTCATGGATGAAGCCATGGGCTCTTGGGAGAAGCACTGGGGTGCTTTACAGCTCCTCAGCTGGAGTGGGCAACCCTGGGTCGGCTCGGTAATACCCTGGCCAAGATTCTGTGCCCCTGATAGAGCAGCTAGGGTGCTCTGAAGCTCCTCTGAATGCTGAATCCTGCATGAGATTTCTAGGACCACAGCCAAGACCTTGAACTTTGAGGGGGACAGTTAGGCACTCAGCAGCTCCTCAGCTGCAGTGGGTGTCTCTGGGTGGACCCTGCACCTCCAAGAGAGAGGCTGGTGCTCTTTGCAGCTGCCCAGCAGGAGTGGGCCATTCTGAGCAGGGCTGCTGCAATTGTGAGTGGCCCCTCTTCCCCCAAGAGAGACGCTGGAGTGCTCTGCAGATTCACTGTTGAAGTGGGCTGCTCTGGGCCAGATTGCTGGAGTTGCAGACAAGGCTCTTAACCAGAGGGATGCTGGTTTGCTCTGCAGCTGCTCAGCTGGAGTGGGTCACTCTGGTAAAAAAAACACTAGGGTCATGGGCAGGACCCCGTGCCTCCAAGAGAGATTCCACGTTGCTCCCAGGATAGCCCTGGGCAGGCTCACTCGAGCTATAGATGGGTCTCTGTCCTTGGGAGAGGTACTCACGTGCTCCACTGAAGAGAGCAGGGCCACCAGCAGTGACAGAGGGTCCCGATCGTCAGATTGCTGTCCTGGTAGTGGCCTACACACTGCGCTAGTGTTTCCAGGGGTGCAGGGTGCCATGTGGGCTCAGGTGTTAGAGTAATAATGTGATGAGGGGGCCTTAGGGCTGTCTCATGACAGACTGCACTCAGGTGTTCTGATCCCAAAATGGTGACATGCTGCAGCAGTCTGGGACCCAGCGGATGGGGGGGGCCTCAACGTGAACTCCATCCATCTCTGGACCAATGCAGTTGCATGGGCTCTGAGTATCTCCCCACACTGGGCTCATGACCTGCGAGGGCCGCATGGTCCCCCGTAGCTTGGATATCAGGTACTTGGGACGGAAGCAGGACTGCTCAGAATTCCACCCACCTACCTTTTCCCGGCAGCAAGGAGTTTCTCCCAGCTCTGAGCCAATCTTGGTCACGTACTTCACTCATCTTTATGCTGCCGTCGTGAGCTTCGGAACCTCAGGAGGTCTTGTTCTCTGTATTGCTGAATTCCGGTGTTTTCTCCCAGAAACTCTCCTCGACGTGTGACTATCCACTTGTTGTTTTAGACATTTTTTGCGTGAGAGGTGAGTTGGGCGCCTGTAGTCAGACCTCTTGAACCTAGTAACAGAGACTAACATCCGAGAATAAAAAAATCTTTCTTTTGCCAATACTGTACAGCCTAGTCCTCAAATTATTTTATTTTATTATAAAACAATTTTTAAGATGATTCTCAGAGGAAGAAATAAACAAAATCAAGAGAATACCACAAGCCACAGAAAGATTTGTTTTAAAATTTGTTCTAAAATAAACTCAAAGCACTATTACGCACAGTTTCTGATTCTTCAATAGATAATGATGAGTCAATTCATATTACTATACAATATTCTTTCTTCTACTGCTGTAAGTACTCTCATCTGATTAATAAGTAGTATGAAGGATATTTGTGGTCACATGGAATACCCATTGAAATATCAGGATTTCCTTGTAATTCTGGTTGCAACAGACACCTCTGGGATTGTAATGCATGCCATGAAATATGTTTACAAATGACCTGGACCCCTGCCAGTCTGTGGCTAAGTGGATTATTAACTGAGTGCATTTTCAGACAATTGCTCTTTCTTGTGGGAATTGTAATGAAAAGCACCCCTATTTTATTCATTCATAGATATCAGTGTACTTTCTTCATCCATGCTGTTTTTTTGAAAACCTATTGACAAGAAGTGAGAGCAGAACTCCTCAATAAAACTGTCCAATACAATAGTTATCACATAATATTTTTTAGGGGAACTTTAGCAGAGTACAAAGAATCAGATTTGAGAATAGAAACAATACTTCCTTTTTTTTCTTTCTTTACTTCTTCCTTGAAAATTTAGCCCAAAATCCTGAATGAGAAAAAACTGTGGGATATGTGGGAGGGCTAGAATCATTATGCCAGGTGGGACAGTGACAGCCTGATGCGGGGAGGTTGCAGCCCAGGACAGGGAGGTAACCCAGTGGACAGAAATGGCTGAGGAGAGAGTAGAGGCCACAAAAGGCAGGTGTCCTACAGCAGTGACCCGCTGGGGAAAGGGAATTGACTACAAAAAGGGGAATTGAGCAAAAACAAAAGCCTTGGATTGAGTATCCCCCCAAAACCTGATGCCCATTGTGACTGTTAAGAGAGTGGAAAATGTTACTATGGTAATTGAAAGGTGGAGCCTTGAAGAGGTGATTAGATTGTAGAACCAACCATGCCATGGAGAATGGATTAATAAAGGTGGTCAGGGGCCTGGTTCCGAGGGCTTTGAAAGGAAAGCATGTGAGAGTCTCTCTCTCTCTGCTCTGCCATTTCCTGCCATGTGAGACCCCTGCACTGCTGTAAAGCCAACACCAAAGAAAACCCACACCAGACGTGCTTCCTGGACTTTGGACTTCCCAGTCCCTGAAACTGTAAGCAATAAATTCATTTTCTTACAGATTACTCAGTTCCAGGTATTTTGCTATAAGCCACAGAAATCGACTAATATAGTAAATATACTGAAGCTAATGAGAGGCAAGTTTTGCCCTCCGGAAAAGAATAGAAATATGAAAAAGAGAAGAACTAGAATGAATCCTGTGGTGCTGAATTGGAATTAGGGGTGTCAGTGTGGACTCATGGTTTTCAATATATAGCTGTAGATATAACAACAAGTACAAATGTAAATGCTGGTGGTGGGTGGTTGTATGTATATTTCCAACTCTGGAGTTTGCTTTCTGAATATCAGGCCCCATTAAAAGAAACCAGAGCTCCTTAGAGAAATAAATGATTTCAAAGCTGGGCAAGATGAGCCTGGAGCATCTTTTTCTGCCTGAAAATGAAAAAGTGCTGAGAACATGTAAAATGAATATAGAAGTCAACTTGAGGGGCTTTTATTGGCCAGATCTGGGACAATTGAGTGTCAAAATAAATAATGACAGTAACAGATTATACAACCTACTGAAAAAAATAGTAGCCTATGAGTTCATACTGATATGAAATAGATGAATAAGGAAGTGGGAAGAAGAGAAACCTCTTTCTTGGAGTATAATGCCAACAAATATATGTAAAATGAATTGTAAAGTTGGAAGATCACCATGTGACAACCATGACAGTAATAACTGATTCTAGAGAGAGGGTTACATGTTCATAAAGTCCATACCCACAAAACGCTTGTTGAAGAAAGAGGGGAAAATGTAGGGGGAACACCAAGGAGGCAGCACTTCATCCAGGTTAACATCACCTATAATAAGACAAAGCTACATTGTGTGCCCCTGTGCACAGTAGAAAGAACGTCACATCACTTCTGTGATATCCCTGCCAAAGTGCATAGCCTGGATCTACTCATGAGGAAACATCAGAAGGATGCATATTGGGGTACATTCTGCAAGGTGCCTGGTCTTCAAAGGTGTCAAGGATATAAAAGTTGAGAAAAAGTTGAGAAAATATTTCATGAGGAAAGAGATTGGGAACATATGACCACAAGGTATAAAAAGTGATTCTGAGTTGGGATCTTTTGCACTTACGGATGTTGGGAAATTAGAAGAAACTTAAAAGAGGTTTAGATTGGATCATAGTGAAATGTTTATTTCCTGATTTTGATGGCTATGTTGTAGCTATGTAGGAAAGCACCGTGTGCTGGATATGAACACAGAAGTATCTATGCATAGTGTGACATCGTGTCTGCAACGTGATCTTGGGTGATTCAGAAAAAAAAGTTATTTAGACTAATATTGCAATTTTTCTGGAAGTTTGAAATGATTTGAAAATATAAAGAAAAAGTAATCCCATGTGTATGTCTGTATAGTCAACATGTTGGGGAGTGGATAAGGGTATAATGAAGCAGGATAAGAAAGAGAGAGAATCATAAAGTGATAGCCACTGAATCTGTGTGATAGGTACATGTCGATTCATTATAATATTCTCTGCTTTCATGTATGTTTTTGTAACCACAGGCAATTTGATCTATCTGAGCCACAGTACAATGGGACAAATGTCAATTAGACATATTCAAAGAGTCCAATGTGCTGTTATGTGGCATGTGTATAACTAATTTTGGTTAATGGCTTACTATGCTTAATAACTTGGTGGCATAATGCTGTATTAGACAAGATAGAGTAATCAGACACAGGCTACCTGTGAGGATGTAGGAAAGCTCTGCTTTGCTCTGGTGACCAGCCAAAGTGTACCATGCTAGGAGCCAGAGCTGTGCACTCCAGAAACTGATCACTTGTCTGTTGTTATTGGCCTGGTGCAAGCCACCATCAATTTTGCTTAAATTATTATAATAGCTTTCTATAATTCCTTCTTGTAAATCCCCCCCAACCAAGCTGGCCTAGCTCCTAACAGCATGTTTTCAATAACTGGCAGGTGCAATTAACCTAAAACAGAGCCGATGAAGGGACTCCTTTGTTCAAAACACTCCATCGGCTTCCAACCAACCTAGGGTAAAAAGATGTTTCTATATGACCTCAGTCCTCCACACTCAGGTAATTTTCTGATGTTAATGTTCTCTCTTAATATTCTTTCTTGCTCAGTTTTTATTCTGGAGGAAGTCTGCAGTCTGTGCTGTGCTGAGTATCCAAAACATTAATAAATACAAGTATTTCTGGATGATTACTGACCGTGCATGCATAGAGCAGACTCCAAGCAGCCTAGTTAAAGATAAAAACACTGAGGCGTATGTTATAAATGCAAAACACTAAAAAGGCTATGCGTATCAAGGATACTATGAAAGAACCACAGCACAGAACAGTCACAAAATGCCCTACATTTGTACTGAATGCACTTTTATTTTCATTGAATTGCCACCCTCATCCCGGCCCATGCAGAGCAAATATGCGTTCCCATCCTCATATGTGTCCATTGTCCTCACTGTGTATTTCCATTGCAGTTATAATCTCATAAATAGGATTTGCTTTTCATTCCTGTCCCCATGCTAAACTGTATGATCCATGAAACCATGTACCACATCTGTTTATTCTTTTATGCCTGACAATTTCATCATGGTTTCTGACATGTAACCGGTGCTGGAGTGAATTAATTATATGCATTAACCCCATGTTGATACAAATATCAATAATGTAGTTGGGATGTATTGGACCTCTCAAAGCTTATGTTGAAATCTGATCCCCTGTGTGGCACTGCTGGGAGATGTCTGGGTCTTGGGGGCGGATCCTTCATGAGTAGATTAATGCCTTCCCTGCGGGGAGGGGATTAGTGAGTGAGTTCTCTCTCTATTAGTTCCCATGAGAGCTGATTGTTGAAAGGACTCTGGCACCTCCTCTCTCTCTCTCTCTCTTGCTTCCTCTTGTCATGTGATCTCCCTGCACCTGCTGGTTGCCCTGTAGCTTTTGGCCATGAGTAGAAGCAGCCTGAGGCTCACGCCAGAGGCATAACGGTCAGCCAAATAGACTTCTCTTCTTTATAAACTACCCAGTCTTAGGCATTCTGTTATAGCAACCCTGAAATAAACTAATACAATCAGTAATAACTACATTGCATAATACAGGTGTTACCAACCTTGTTATTGATGAGAAAATGCATGTTCAAAGGAATCACTGAGAGACACTAGGCCCAAGGGCCAGAGCAGGGTGCCGGGTCCTGTGGCTTGTAGTACTGACTCTTCAAGCAACATTGACTGTGCTGAGAAGAACAATCACAGGACTTGAGGTCAGTCAGAAAAGGCCTCGTATAACCAGGAGGAAGGTCTGAGGCTGCTTTTAATGGTCCATCGCTGGCGAGGTAATATCAAACTGCTAGTGGATTCAGAGGTATGGAGTGCTACCACTGCTCTGAGTACTTCATGTTTGCATTGGGTAGTGGTAGTCAGTTTCACAGCCATTAGATTAGGAACTTCTGCAGTTTCAGCAAAGTGAGATTTGCCTTGGACATGAAACTGCTCCGTCTTTTCATAAGATTGCTGTGTAACAAGGGATCACATATGGGAATATAGTTTTTAAGTTACTGAAAGACATATAATTACAAATGAAGATGACTGTCAATATCTGTACTACTCTCACAACATTTTCCCGAATAGCTGCAGAATACCAGGAGGGTTAGACCAGTGGGCCAGCTAACCCAGTATCTGTGTTTTTAACAATAACCCAAGGGGATATTAGATAAAACATGCTGCAATTGCTCTCCGTGACATTCAATTCATAAGCCTAAGAATGTTCATTGCATACTTTGCTCATACATATCATCTGTCAAATAAATAAAGCAGGTTGTATTCTACTTCTTCAAATATATGAGTAATTTAGATGATAACTAAACTTGCTTTTAGAGCAATTTAATTTATAATCATGTGCTATTTTGGTGAATAATTCCTCTTCCTCCTCAATTTAAAAGTGAAAAAATAATACATGATTTCAAAGGCTTTAGATATATGAATAATCCTACTCACTTTCACTCACTGACACAATAAGCCACAGAATTTTATTGTCTGGATCATTGGCATGACAGATGATACTACCTCCTGTGGAGCTATTGTGGTCCATCTTGTAGATGGCAGCTTCCTCGCTTTAAAAATAATGCCCTGTATGTGGTCACTGATCCAGAATGTGTCTCAAAGAACAATAGAGAACCATGGATTGATCCTGATTTTTTTTATTCCATTGTGATCATAAGAAATTTCTAAAATTCAACTCACCCGATTAGAATTTCATAGCCCATAATAGATATGCATTTGAAGCAGCTCTGTTTAAAACTCATATTGTTCGGTTTTTCCTTAAATTCACATAACAAAACTAAATAGAGAATAGCTGTTATATGACACACAAATATTTAATTTGGAAACTCAATTCTCAAGGTTAAGAGATCAACAGCAAGAAAAACAAGCCGGTGTTTCTCAATTTATATTATCTGATATAAAATCATCTACACTCATCATACTAATAATTTTCACCTAGTTGGGAAAATTCTTTATCGGTGCTCCTTAAAATGTGCTTTCCAGAGCAGCAGCAGCAACACCTGGAAACTTGTTCAAATTCAAATTCTTGGGTCCCATCCTAAGATCTGTTAACTCAGAAACCTGGACGGTGGGGCCCAGCAATCTGTGTTTTAACAAGCAACCAGGTGGCTTGACGGACCTTCTCCTCAGCCCAAACAGACATCTACATTCAAATCTATGGAAACTGAATACGTAGCATCACATAACAAAAGGAAATTTGCATATGTGATTAAGCGTGTGGACCTGGATTGTTGGGGGTTGAGGGGAATCTAATTATATGAGCCCTAAAATGCGGAGAACTTTGTCTGGAATCAGAGAGATGCAGTAGAACAGGAGGCAGGAGAGATGGAGCAGAAGGCGAGGGCAGAGGGATTCCAAGCAGGAGAAATTTTGAAGCTCTTTTTTGGCTCTGAGATGCAGGAGTCACATGTAAGGACTGCACAGAGGTCTATAGTTATTAAGGGTGGCCCCCAGATGACAGCCAGTCAGGAAATGGGGGACTCAGTCCTATAACAACACAGAACTGAATTCTTTCAGCAACCTGAATGAGCTGAGGTGAATTCTTCCCCAGAACCTCCAGAAAAGAAGGAAACCCTCATGACACTTTGAATTCAGTCTTGTGAGACTTAACGCAGAGGGACCAGTTGGGCCACGCTGTGCCCAGACTTCTCACCTTTAGAAACGATGAGATAATTAATCATTCATGTTTGTTTTAAGCTACAAAATTTGTGGGTACATTATGGCAGCAATAAGAAACTAATACAACACTCATGTTGGAGAACCACTTCTGTACTTAATAATTCATTATCATTATCATTTATTCTATTCATGGCAAATAGTTGGAACTACATGGATAAAAAATGATGTTTCTTGGTTTATATGCTTATTCATGCTAGCTTCTATATAAAATAAGAATGTACCATAGTACATGGAAATCATGGTTAGTCCCATTGCTTGACAGTTCTGATGTTTAGAAACTTTTAACGGAGATAGAGACTTGGATTTAATTCCAGATTCATCTTCTTCTAAATGTGTGACGTGGTTAGATTTATTTAAACTTTCTGGCAGTAATGCTCTTTATAGAATGAGGTAACAAAACCCACCCAATAGAACTGCTTCGAAGATGAAAATAAATAATATATACAATAAACCTGACATTTAGTGGGTACTCAGTAATTAGTAGATCTTCCTGTGAGAGCAACAGAAACTTTAAACTTGGGAAGCACAGGCAACCGATGAAGATCATCGTCTCATGTTTCTTTTCTCCGAAGCAGAATTTGAAATGGATTCTTAAACGTGATTTTTTTCAGGACAAGGAACAGGAGGGAAGCAGGATAGGGCAGGAAAAATAAAGCTGAGCAAAAATGTGGGATCAAATGGAAACTCGTTCCATCCTGGTCCCCTGGGGAAAGCTTCAGAGCACAAGTTGCAGTGGAGTTAGGACCAACGTTCTCACCCCTGGTTCAGTCAGTCACTGGACTCTGGTAGTGGGGAGAGAAGATGATAGTTACCTAGAGAAGGGGCGGCTGTGCACTGGTAGCAGGTGACACTCACAGCAGCCGGTACCCCGGAGACAAAAGGGGATCTGAGTTGGGCCTAATGACACTCACAACAGTCATTTATGTTCCAAAATAAATCTCTGGCTTGTTTATAGATGAGGACCAACGTGAGCAGGCATTCCTCAACACTGTCCTATAAAATGCATAGCTTCAGTATTAGAATTAGTATAACTCCATCTACTTAGCTGTTTTGCCTTCCGCTCTTTGCTAACGAGGCTTAACCATGTCTCAGCCCTATGGAGAACTAGATTGGTTTGGACTAGTGGCCTCTGCTAATATAGTTATGTCTTCAGTGGAAAGATATGGTTGGAAGCGTTCTATGATAATTCTCTTGACAGTCTTCAGAAGCCAATCACAAAATGCATTGATTCGTGGATTATTTAAATTAAGAAAGGAAATCTTCTATAGCTTTCATTTTACCATATGACAAATTTGATCTTTAGTTTCAACTCATCTCTTTTATTTCACAATGATTGTTCACTATAATTCCGCCTGGTTCTGCCTGAATACATATAGTTTGTTAGTTTCGTACTTTTAGACCTCTAATGGAAACATAATTTTAATGGGAGAATACAGTATAAAACTATACAACAGGGTGTTTTTCCTCGGTGTCTCTTCAGCCTCCGTCTGTATCCACTTTAGCCGTGTCATATAAGCCACTAATTTACCAGACTCTCCAATTATGAAATTCTGTTAAGTGTTATTTCTTTCTGTATCACTGTAAGTTTTGGATCCTTTCCTTTCCATTAACTCAGACTGGCCTTAAGTCACACACCCTCTGCATTCTAAAAAGAGACTGGCTAATTCAAAGTAATGTGTTAATGGCTGAGAGGTTTCGATGCATTATTCTAAACAGACAGCATCTATATTTTGCCATTTGCCATTACCTCAAAGCAGTACAGTTACGAGAATCACAAGTATTGTAAAGACCTCTGAGAGAGATATAGCTAGGTGGACTAACCCTCAAATTATAACATGTAAGTGATTTTACTCTGTTTTCACTCTTTCAGTAAATATATATTCTAGGTATTCTAGTTCGTTTAAAGATTCTGGGGGTCAAAGAATTTAATAGTCACATGAAAGAAAGAAAATGGCACTTTCCTTCTGATCAGACAATAATGGTAGTAGACATTTTCTGAAATCTAAAATAATCTTCCAGTATATGCAAAGAACTATGTCAGCCACACTAAGCAGAATCAGACAGTTAACTTTAAACTAAGCTTTTAGAAGGGAATAGAAAAATCAATTCCTGAATCATCCCATCTCTCAAAATATCACCACGGTGATTGCCAAAGTTATAGCTTGTGGTTACCTGCATATTCTTTGGGACTCAGCTCATGAGCATTGTGTTGCCACCATGAAAACACCTCCCAAATCTGTTTCACAATCAGTGCTGAGCCGGATTTCTACAGAATCATAACAGTTCTGGTAAAAGCACATCTTTCCACTATTGAGCAGAAATTAGTAAATCCTATGTACTCTGTTGTTTTTTTCTTCTTTAAAAAAAAACTGGCATCGATTACTTCTGATAAACCTTAAATCAAGTTGTGAAAATTTGAGAATGGAATTTTTCTAATAATTATCAGAATATCAAAGATAATCCAATATGCAATAAAAAAGAATAATATTGTCCTATAATGCCATAGATAAAATTCATACTTTAAAGCTTATCTGTCTCAATATAATATTGACTTCATATTTTCAATGACATTTTGTAATTTTTTCAACAATATAGATAAGCAAGATGCTTCAGTCAATCACATTTTTTTAACAAGAGTATTTCAGAAGAAAACAATTAAATGAGGACATAAAAATTAAATGAGGCTTATTTTACAAAAAGACCAGCAAATCAGTCAAGAGGGCAGCTGTGAATTACAAGGGTGCAGATAAAATGGCTGTTATGAGATTGGAGGTGTACAGAACCCCGTTATCCTTACAATGCTCTCAATATTGACCACAAATAACACAGGACAGAGTTAGGCTGCTTCAAGACTAAGTATTCAGTCATCCACCATTTGGCTTTTCTTTCTAAATCCAAAATACTATTGAGGCCATTATCTTCAGAACTACTAAATTCCTCCTCAAGTACAGTGACAGGGAAGGTAGAGTCAATTTAGATGGAGTAACTTAGGAGTTACTCAACTTAGACATTTTTGTCCAGAATCCCTATTATGTTCTCTTATTATAATGTCTAAAGACCTGAAATGATCTTGATAGTTGTTTAGATATTTTATTTCATGTCAGTAAAGATATACTCTAATGTCTTGTCTTGTAAGGTTTCATAGGCCAGAAAATGGATACTTGAATGTTTTTTATTTTATTTTATACAAATTTTATTTGATTAAAAAACTTCGTTGGTATAACCATGTATACTAACATAGGGAGGCACCTACAACATGTTAAGTGAACGTGGCAGACGTACTGAAAGCTCACCACATATCCAGGTGATTATGTTCATGTTTCAGCCTCCTCTGTGGGAAGTTTACAGTGATGTGACTAGTTCTGGCCAACAGACTATAAGTGAAGTGATGTATGTCACCTCAGAGTAGAGGGGTACGAGCCAGTATACTTCTTAGGTATTTCTTATGCTCTGCTGCAGTGGCCTTTTGAGGCCATGTGTTCCACATGGCATAACTGAAATATGGAAGAACCCCAGCTAAACCACATCAAACTGTGACATCATTAAGAAATGTACATATGCTGCTAAGCCACTGAGATTTCAGGGCATGTGTCTCGTAAAGCTAGTACAAGTCATCCTGATAAATAGTAAAATGAATTCATGAAGTCACAGAAGAGTATATAGTGTGTGCACCTATTTTGTGTAGTACGTGCCTCAAAATGGTCTTAAAGTGTAGATTTAAACCTGTCAATAGTGCTGAACACTAGTCTGTGGAAAGCTAGGAATTAGGAGCAGTGACAAAAAAGGTCAGATAAGGAAGAAGATGAAAGACTTCCATTTTTAATTTCACACAAATCAATAAATTTTGTCAAGTTTTATGATGAACACAAATTATTTTTATATATTTAATCTATTTTTAACGAAGTTCCTCGTCACCATTATTACAACAAAAATGCATATGTTATGCATAGGTAAATTGCACACTTCAGATGCAAGGGATTGTGAACTTTCTGTATAAAAAGTCTAAGAAGAATTAAATAATTTGATTCAAGAAAACTATGTGATGTCTACAAATAACAAAAAAGACACAATCAAGAAGCAGAACACTAAGACTTTTTAAAAATATTTTGGACCTTTCTAGACAATGGGAATACTTGAATGTCTAGAAATCCAAAGTGAAGTTGCATTTTCTGAGCCTCCATAGAGACAAGTTTTCCGAAAACATAACCCAGGCTAAAGTCACTGAGTGACTCTATTGCCTAAATGGTTCAGTATTTACATAATGAGGATAATAATCTGTTTTAAATTTTATGTTTCAGAAACACAGATTTTGAAAATTCTTAAAGACATGTGCAGCCAAGAAGAAAATGCACACATACTTGTCTAGGTAACAAATGTATATATATAATGAAATGGCTTGTTACATCTTTACAAATTCCCCAAACTCAGAGGGAACGAGCACAGTTATATATCCAAATATTGTTGCTCACAGAGCTTTTATGAGGAGAAGCAGGGCGTTCATAAAAGTTTTGCTTCTGATCTCTTTAAGGAGCATTTGTATGCCAAGCTGCAGAGGTTTTCCCTGTTTCTACACAGTAGGGTGGACAGAGTGTAGACGGACTTTCACTTTCATTATGTCTCAATGTATTTTGTTGGTGCTTTCATGAAAACCCAACATGCCCTTTTGCCAACTGTACATTCTTCTCATTTTAAAAATTTGCCAGTTTACATCACTTAACTGATTAAAAAAGTATTTTGAAGCTTGTAATTGAATTTTTTAGAAGCTATTTCAACTCACAAAAATAAAAATAAAATCAAGATGAAGGTCATTCTGATTTCACGAACTGTACCATTACCTTTTGAAATTTGGATGTGGAAGTGGACTCCTAAACTAGAAGAGTCATGTTGTGGCTATCTTTCAGAAGTCCTAGGAGATGTGGAAGATTTGATTTCATTCAGAGACACTTGTCTCCATTTTGATTGATATTTGACCCCTCTTCCTGACAGGAAGAGCTGAGCATCACCCGAAGAGCCTAATTTTGAACCAGATGCAGTGATTGGATGGCCCATTGTGTTGTCTCATTTGGAGGAAGGAACAAGAGCATTCTGTGTGGGAGAAATGGTTAAATTGATGTTTTGTAAAATGAAGAACCAATCTTTGCAGAGACTAATGGTGAAACGGCAAACCCATTTCTTATTCTTTGGTATAAAACTAAACTATATTTTCTGTACCTTGTTTCAACCGAGCATCAGAAATATTGCAAGAATGAGAATTCATTAACCAATTATATTAACATTCTATGAACATTTATCATAGCACTGGTACAAGTAATAAAACAGCAACAAAGCATTTTACATTAAAAATTAAAGTATATTATCAATGTTACCCAATTCAATCATTTTAATTTATGCATATTAACTTACACATGCACCCTTTTTAAAATTGTTAGATTCATAGCACACTCATTCCACATATTTTGCTATTTAACCTGATCAGTCTATTGTATGCATTTTAAAAGTTTCTACGCATAACTCATCACTGTCATTTAAAATAACTGAATGCCATTCTGTCAAACTCTGAATTATTCCATGATAGATGGAAGTTAACTAGGTTATATAATATAGTTAACTATATTATATAATTCATTAACTATGAATTATTCCATAATAGATGGAAGTTAAGAACTGCTCTTTAGGATACGCCCTAATTCTAATTTTCATTTCTAATTATGTGAGTGTTGTAAACATTTTAAAGTGGGAAGATTATTTTTCAAACTATTTCAAAGATTGTTTTATTTTTCTCATTTTCCATCATGGAAACCACAGGAAAAAGATTCCAATGTGGGCTATTGTCTTCTTAAAAAGAGGCAATCTTAGTCACTGGGAAAGTCAGAAATGATACAGTAACTGTTAGGCTACAGAAAACAGCACAAAGCAAACCAAAAGAACACGCCCGATGCTGCTTCACCTTTCATTCTTATCACCTACTCACTTGTTCTAATCGCTACAGCTCTTGTGCTGTGGTTATCAGCTGCTGTTTCTTATACAAGAGAACATGAGTTGCAGCTCTGGAAGTGCTGGGATCTGATAGAAGCAATCACAGTAGAAGACATTTGAACACTTAACGTTTCAGTGAGTATTACCAGCTGCACTTCTCTCCTGCCATTAAAGCAAATGTTCTCACAGTCGGAAGACACTTCATTTTTGTGGTGGTAAAAAGAAATATGCAGGAATATAATGCCTTCAAGGAGAATAAACCCACAATTTCAACATGGGATTTGGTTTTATATTTGCCACATATTTTGGTATTTCACTGTATTCATGGGACTGTAGGAGAGGCCAAAAACAATATCCAATCTGATAGTCCCAGGTACAGGTCACCGTGTTCCCTCCCACCTCTCCCACCACAGGCATTTGTGCTTTGCTGCTACAATGCACAGCCAGCAGAGCAGAGGCTATCCTGTGTCTTCTCTGTGTTCCCAATTATAGCCTAGGCTCTAAAATGGAAACGTGAGGGTTCTCGTAATTAAAGATGTCATTTATCTTCCAAATCCCCTCATCATGGTGAATGACTTGAGCTGCTGTCACAGTCTTACTCTGTCTGTCTATTTCCTGGCCTGGAAAGTAGACCAGCTGAGCAGGCCATGTAGCTGGAGCCCTGCAGGGACACTGAACACTGTGGAAGTGTCAAGGTAACCCTGTTTTCACACGGTGATTCGTTCTGGTTACCCAGCTAGATAATTTGTTCTCAGACCCAATAAACCAAAAACAAATAATAAAGTAAAATAACTCAGAGCAAAATGAGGATGATAGAATCGGAAACCAGATGTCAAAATCTGAAGCCCACTTACTTCGCATTTCCTCTAGGACAAATTCTGCGAATGTGATCTTTAATATAAAAATAAATCAATGGTTTGTTGTAGCTAATTGTATCAGTGCTATATTATTTTCCTTTTTGTTCTTAAGAATTAAATTGATTTAACAGTATGCAGAAATTTCCTATACTATGTATCTAGAAAGCTGAAAAAAGCATCAGTGTTTCATAAGCTCTGAAAACTTAGATGTCTGTTTAATATGTCCATATCTATAACTTTTTGAAAGGAAACAAGTCAGCCTTGACCTAACATCTGTCTAAGACATTAGCTTGTTTATAAATTATGTGTTATTCAGAAGAGCATATTGGATTATTTTTCACAGAAGACACGACATTCTTCCTGAACATTAATGTGTGGTATTGGTATTAAATGGACTGAACTGAACCTTCACAGATGTTTTTGGCAGTGATCAGAGAGAAGATACGGGTTAACAGAAGGTTCTCTAGAGCATGCAGGAGTGAAACATTTATCAGCCAAATGTTATCTGACCCCTAGGCTTCTGCCCATCTTCATCTCATGGTGCACACACAATGGGCAAGGTCAGTCTCTGAACAAAAACTAGGAGAAAATGTCTTAAACTATCTTTCTACTATTTTATAATTTTATGAATTGTTACCAGTGAAGCACAGGTTCTACATTGGGATCAAAGGAATGTCACACCTTTAGACTCTGATAAGCTATGGGTAGAGCCTTGCCTAGTAAGCTCAGAAATAGCTGACCAACCATGGAAGAGAGGCCCCAAGTAGAAGGCAAATGTGGTCAAGTTCCCAGATTTTGCCTTGGGGAATGATTAATGTGACTAATCATATCTAAATGGACTTCACTCTAAGATGCCATAATAATTGTAGTACTACACGATAAATGTCACTTTATATTAAATAAAGTAAATAATGTGAACCTTCTGGGTACATTCACCTAATTATTATAAAAGTAATCAATAAAATCACAAGGATTTTGAAATATCTGACCTAGATTTAACCTCCAATTAACGATAAACAAAGGGGTATGAGGCATGAACTCAAATTTTACCCCTTCCAGTTAAAGCTGTGTGGCCTTGGTGAGGCTCTTAACTTCTGAAAACCTCATCTGCCTTGTACATGCTGGGGATAATAGGGTGTGCTTCGCAGAACTGTAGTGAGGATTGAATGAGAGCATCTGCACATAGTAAATGCCTAGTGAATTCATGCGAATCCTAATTTACAAAAAACAGGATATAACTGAAAGAAGGTACAACATTTTTTTTAAAAATGAAGTGAAGGAAAAAGGAGTCACAAACTCCACCATTCCAAATAAATGCTCCATCCATCCACATATCAAGCAATTCTGGTTAATTTACTAGAGTATCATTGTATCCAACTTCTAATTTTTTTAAAAAAAGAATCAATTTAGTCCAGAATCACTTTTAAATCGTTATTATTTCCCTGAGTAAGCAACTCTATGAGTCAACCCTAAAAGGCTGACATTTCATTTGTTTATGTAGGAAGGTTTTCAAGACCATTATAGCATTTATAAAAGGCTGAGTTTCTTTTTGGATGATGTATTGACAGCATAATGCACCCAATGGTTTTGCAGGGGGTTTTTTTTACCCACAAGTTTTCCTTCTCTAAATTTAATATGGATTTGGTTCTTGTTTATCTTTCAGTGTTTTTCTATGAAAAGAAAGGGCCAATATACTTTACAGAGGATGTTTATGAGTTACAGCACTGTGAAAGAGAGACTGAAAATCTCCCTCTTTTATCCCTCCCTTTTAATATGGCCTATATTTCTGCAATATTGTGGAAAGAAGAAAGGGAAAAGGCAAAAGGGAATGTTTTTAAAAGTCTACATCAATTTTCAGTATTTAGGTTGGATCGTATCTTATTCTGGAAGACTTACAGAAAAGAAAATTCTTTGTCCTCAGCACCCCACTCCTCCTTAAAACTCGATTCCATTTTTCTAAATCTATATCAGATTTTTCTGGCTAATTTGCAGTGGAGACCTATAAATATCATACAATATGCTAAATATTATAACAAAGATCTAACCAGTGAAATCTGCATCACCAAACAGACATAAAATGTAGTCATCTTCTACTTTATTTCAATTAAATGAATACTGGTCTGAGCCCACATCTCAAAGTTGCTGCAAACCCGTTATCTCTACACAGATTATTTCATCCCTTAAATGCATCAAAGACTGAAGAAACTTGCACAGTCCAAATGTGAGGGTTCAACTCACTTCATAGCCACAAAGAGGCCCCAGATCAGCTGCTATGCAACTACAATTTCTTTATCTATAAAATGATGTTGCTGTTGACAATGTGTCTTACCCATTTTGACTAAAGATCTTTTCCTTCATTTATTTAGCAAATATGTACTGTTTGATGTTATGTTCCAAGCACTGTTCTAGGTATGGGAATATAATGGAAAACAAAGGTGTTATTTTTATCAACCTCACATTCCAGTGACAATAATAATTATTTAATGTTTATTATGAGCCAAGTACTATTCATATATTGACCAACTTACTCTTTCCAATGAAGAAAGTATTAATATTATTCCACTTTTGTGATTGAGCCAAGTGAAACACAAAGAAGTTAAATAATTTGCCCAACTTTCTATAGCTAATAAGGGGGATTTAAGATTTGAATTTACACAGTCTAGTTTTAGAGCCAGTGGTTATACCATTACACTATGTCGTTTTGCCACTAGCACTAGTCCAATTCAAAGTTTTGCTCTGAGCCCAATTATCAAGGGAAGACAGTCTGTTATCCCGGATATTCAAGGGGTTTAAGCCTCTTCCCTAAAGGCTAAGGGAGTCTAAGGGCAGGCAGATGTCATGTCCTGTCTCTTACCGCTCACTTCTTCCGGTGGCACTAGCCCCACCAGGGTTTAGGAAGACTTGGACATGCATCCCTTGTGACTCTCTTCCTCCCATATGACACACACAAGTTTTCCCTTTCAACCTATTAAACAAAAGAGACTTTGGAAAATAGAATACCTGCAATAACACTTACTGTCAGTTCCCGGTTGTCCCTAGAAGCCTCACCCTACACAACGTAAAATATTTTATGTTCTTTCTTATTTTATAAACAGTAATATATCTCCATTTCCTCAAAGATACTTTTTATTTTCTTATGGATAATGCAGTGACTTTCTTTAATTTTCCCAATATAAAGAAAAACAAATAAAAATTGTGATGGGAATGTCAGGAAGATAGCAGAGAAGAAGATATTGGACTTCTTCCCCCAAGGAAAAGCAATAATAATTATTATTACTATTATTTTTAATCATAAGGATGTTTATTTAAGAACAGATCGTATTCTCCATTCTAATTTTTTTTAATTTAGATTTACCAAATATTTAAATATATTTCCAGGATTCGGATTTTATTTATATTACTAGTACAACAATAAGAGTGGAGATTGCTTGATTGATTAGAAAGTGTCATAAAAAAACAATAATTAGATGGCTATTCGTGATCAAAAAATAGCCTTGAGAGGGCTCAAAGTTTCAGTTCAGATCCTAAAGCAACACAATGGAGCAAAAAATGGAGAATGACCACACAGGAAGGATCGCTAGGGAGACTGGCATACCTGGGATGTCTGGAAACAGCTAGGAGCAAAGAACAAGGGAGGGGACTATTAGTGTCAGCCATATGGCAGATGCCACCATGGTCCCCAGTGGCCTGCTCTGGAGAAAATGCTGGCAGCTTTCACACTGAGGTAACTGCTATGGGTTGAATGTTTCCCAAAAATTTATGCATTGAAAACGTGGTCCCATTGTAATAGTATTAAGAGGGTGGGAAATCAGACTATGGCAGTTTTAAAAGGTGGAGCCTTTAAGAGGTGATTGGATCATGATGAATACTCCTCATGAATGGATTAATCCATTCATGGAGTAATGGGTGATGGTTTAATGGACTGTCATGGGTGTGGACTAGTGGCTTTATAAGGAAAACACACAAAGGAGCTCATACCATTCTCACCATGTGATACCCTGGTCAATACAGGACCCTATAGAAAGCCCTTACCAAGAATAAGGTCCTTGCCAGATGTGTCCCCTGGACCATGGACTTCCCAGCCTCCAAAATCATAAAAAATAAATTTCATTTCTTTATAAATTACTCAGTTATGAACAGAAACAAACTCATACGGTAACAAACAGCCATCACCACTGCAGCAGCCCCTTCCTCCAAGAGAGGAAGATGTTCCTGCAACCTCCACCAAAAAGGAGACACTGTTATACTGCCCTAGAACTGGGGCCATTCCCCCAGAATCCTGTGTGTGCTCTGAACCTCAGAGCCACAGCCTCTCTGCATGTGTCCATACTTCAGACCCTGGCTTTACAGTGGCACCCCTTTGGTACCATCTGTACCAGACACCAAAGCCACCTTTGTTGCAGGTTAGCCCCATCCTGGACACTGAAGCCATGGTCACTATGTGTGCATCTGTACCCTGGACCCTGGCTTCACTGCCACTCCATAACCACCTGCACCTCAGACACTGGAGCCACTGCCACAGTGAACTAGCCCATACCCCAGACCCAAGAGCTACTGTCACCTTGTGCATGCCTTGCATTCCAGATTCTGGCTCTGTGGCCACACCATGAGCACCTACACTGCAGACACTGGAACCACCACTACAGCAAACCTCTCTCTGGAGCCACTCACACTCCACACTTGTCTGTGCTCTAGACCCCAGCTCAATGGACACCATGCATCAGACACCTGTGCCACCCCTACCATAAGCATTCCCACAAGCTGGACCCAGCAGCAAAAGAGATCTCTTCAGCCACATCCTCCCCTGTGGGAGGAAGAGAGATCAGAAAAACACCAGTAGTCTTATCACCAAAGACCGCAATAATGCTCACCACTACTACAGACACCCAAAGCCTTGACTGCTGAGAACCCTTGAAATCTTCACTAGTGCCAGCCTCAGCTGACAGAGCTGCATAGGGACTATGATGTTGCATCCTTACCACAGCTGGAACTATTGCACCTGACCCAGCCAGTGCCCTTGCACCTGCCTATAGGTTAAGGTCTTTCCCCACTGAAATTAGTCTGTAAAGTCTGGAATAGGTGAATGCGCCATTAAATGTGCAACATAGCAATAATGAAAAACCAAGAGAACATGACTTCACCAAAAGAACATAATAATTTTCCAGTAACTGCCCCCCCAAAATGGATCCACTAATTGCCTGGCTAAGAATTCAAATAAATGTTTTAAGGAAGCTCAGCAAGCTACAAGAAAACACTGATAGACAGCTTAATGAAATCAGAAAAACAACATACAACAAAAATAGAAGTTTGACAAAGAGATAGAAACAATCAAAAAAAAAAAACCCCAATACAGATTCTGGAACTGAAGAATACAATGAGCCTCAAAAGCAGATTTGATGAAGCAGAAGATAAAACATCTATAGAGTTGAAGACAAAGCATTAGGAAATATCCAGTCATTGGATTTTTAAAAAATGAAGAAATCTTACAGGATTTATGGGACACCATAAAGAGAGCTAACATTTGCCTTTAGGATTTCCGAAAGGAGAGGAGAGAGACAAAGGGACAAAATGCTTATTTAAAGAAATAATGGCTGAAAGCTTCCCATATCTTGGGGAAGATATGACCATCCAGATACATAAAACTCGATATGTTTCAATCAGATTCAACACAAAGAAGACTTTGCCAAGACATATATTATAATCAAACTGTCAAAAATCAAAGACAGAATTTTGAAAGCAGCAGGAGAATAGAGGTTCCTCACATATACTGGAATCCCCATTAGGCTACCAGAGGATTTCTCAGCAAAAATTTTGCAAGCCAGAGGAGAGTGAGATGATATTTTCAAAGTGCTGTAAGGAAAAAAAAAACCTGCCAGCCAAGAGTACTATACCTGGCAAAGCTGTCCTTCAATAATGAAGGAGAAATAAACAAAAACTCCCAGACAAACAAAAACTGAGAGAGTTCATCACCACTAGACCTGCCTTACAAGAAATGCTACGGTTATTCAAGCTGAAATGAAAGGATCCTCATTAGTAACATGAAAAGATGTGAAAGTATAAAGCTCACTGGTAAGAGTAAGTATACAGTCAAATTCAGAATGCTCTAATATTGGAATGGTGGGATGTCAGTCACTTATTTCTTTAGTATGAAAGTTAAAAGACAGAGGTATTAAAAACAATAATAGCTACAATAATTTTTTAAGTAGCACACACAATATAAAAAGATGGAAATGGTGGCCTCAAAAATATGAAACGTGGGAATAAGGGTGGGGTAAAACTGTAGAGTTTTTGTATGCAATCGAAGTTAACAGCTTAAAAATAGACTGTTATAACTATTAGATGTTATATGCAAACCTCATAAAAACCACAAAGCAAAAACCTATAGTTAATACACAACAGATAAAGAGAAAGGAATCAAAGAATACCACTATAGAAAATCACCAAATCACAAAAGAGGACAGTAGGAGAGGGAGAAAAGAACAAATGATCAACAACAGAACAGGAAGAAGGCAATTAACAAAATGTTAATAGCAAATTCTCACCTTTAAATACTTACCTTGAATGTAAATGAATTAACTTCTTCAATCAAAAGATGTAGTGGCTAGATGGATTTAAAAAATAAGACCAACTCACTCCAGCATATACAAGGGTACTTCAAAACGCTGATGGAAAAATAGAATAAAAAGATAAAACAAACCTTTCCATGAAATGTGCTTGTATGGTCCTTTGACAATAATGCCAAGTAAACACAATAGGAAAATGTTAGTCGCTTCCATAAATGGTATTGGGAAAACTGCATATCACATGCAAAAATATGAAATTGAATTCTTATACCATACACAAAAATCAACACAAAATGGGTTAAAGATTTAAATGTAAGTCCTGAAACCATAAAATTCCTAGAAAAAAACACAGTGGGGAAGCTACATAGCATTGGTCTTGGCAATGATTTTGTGGATATGACACCAAAAGCACAGGCAACAAAAGCAAAAATAAGCAAGTGGGACTACATCAAAATAGAAATTATCTGCACAGCAAAGTAAACAGTCAACAAAATGAAAGGCAACCCACAGAATGGGAGAAATCATTTTCAGACCATATATTCAGTAAAGGTTTAATACCCAATATATATAAGGAACAGCCCAATAGCAAAAACAACAACAACAACAAAAAAAAAAGAGAGAAAATCATGTTAAGTGAAATAAGCCAGGCACAGAAAGAAAAATACTGCACGTCCTCTCCCATAGGTGGGAGGTAAAAAATAAATAAATTGTTTAAAGATAAAGAAAGCTACAACAATCACTAATATATTGAACTTTCAAAAGGAGAGAACAGAGCAGAGGTTATCAGAGGTGGGGAGGGTAAAGGAGGAATTGGTAAAGGGCCATGAAAAATGATTACATTGTGTATTGTTGAATATAGTAATTATCCTGATTTGACCATCACATATTGCACACAGGTGGTGATATTCAACTCTGTACCCCACAGATATGTACAATCAACTATGTTTCAATTAAAATTTAAAAAGTTTATAGAAATCTTTCCATTAAAAAAAAATAATAAAAAGAGGGCCCTGGAACCAATCTCAAGCAAATATTTTTCACTGGTCTGCTGTTATCTGAGGGGAGAGGGACAGTTTTTTCACCAGAGTCCAATCCTAGTCTTGGCAGCCCTGAGCTCTTGGACATGCATTTTAGAGCTGGAGATGGCAGGGTTGAGGAAGGTTGAGCAAGATCAATGATTTTTCCTAGGGTACCAATGTATCAATGTGGTATTTTTCACCAAGTGGGAATCATGGTATCCAGGGCAGCTCAATCTTGGATTAAAAGGGACTGTGTTATTCAGGCAAACATGACTTTCCAGAGTAACCCTAATAATTCCACCCTGGGATGATACATTCTTCTAACAGAATTGGCAAATCAAAGCAAGCAAGCAAGCAAGCAAGCAAGCAAACAAACAAACAAACAAACAAACAAATAATAAATAAATAAATAAATAAATAAATAATAAATAAATAAATAAATAGGCAAAGGACCTGAGTAGACATTTATTCAAGGAAGATACACAAATGATCAACATGTATATTTATATGAAAATGTGTTCAACATCAGTAATCATCAAGTAAATGCAAATCAAAACCACAGTGAGATACCACCTGTTAGGATGGCTATTTTCAAAAAGTGAAATGATAATGAATGTTGAAAAGGATGTGAAGAAAAATGAATACATGTTGTTGCTGGGAACGTAAATTGGTATAGCCATTAAAAACAGTATGTTGATTTCTCAAAAAACTAAAAATAGAACTACCATATGATCCATCAATTCCACTTATGGATGTATATTCAGAAGAAATAAAACACTCTCTAGAAGAGTATCTACACACCCATATTTACTGAAGCATTATTCCCAATTGCCAAGATATGAAAACAACCTAAGTGTCTGTCGATAGGTTAATGGATAAAGAAAATGTGGGGGAGGGGGTACGTGTGTGTGTGTGTGTGTGTGTGTGTGTGTGTGTGTGTGTGTGTGTGTGTGTAATGAAGTATTATTCAGCCTTAAAAAATAAGGAAATCCTGTCATTTGCAACAACATGAATAAACCTTGAGGACATTTTGCTAAGTGAAATAAGCCAGACACAGAAAGACAAATATTGCATATCTTTTATATGTGGAATCCAAAAAAATCAAATCATAGAAAGAGAGAGTAGAAGGGTGGTTATCAGAGGTCTGAGGGTGAAAGAAATGGAGAGATGCAAAGGGTGCAAACTTTTAGTAATAAGATGAGTAAGTCCTAGAGACCTAATGCACAGCATAGTGACTATAGTTAATAATAATGCATCATACACTTGAAATTTGCTAAGAGAGTAAATCTTAAGTATATGGATATGTTAATTAGCTTGATTTTGGAAATCATGTGACAATGTATATGTATATAAAAACATCTCGTTGTACACCTTGAATATATACAATCTCTATTTGTCAATGATATTTCAACAAAGCTGAAGAATGTAATGAAACATTTTCATAAAGTTGTGTGATATAATTAAAAAATAGTTAAAATTGGTTACATCGTCCAAATAAAGCTTATGTGAAAATAAATATTTGATCTTGAAATGGATGGATAAAGAAGAGTTTTTAATTTGGGGAAGTAGGGAGAGCAAGCCAAATGGAAGAGCGAGCATGAGTCCATCATGCCTGGCCAGTAGTCGGACAAGCCTTCCTCCTCTCTACCTCTGCAGCACCATGTACACAGCTCTATTACAGAATCTGTAAACTGTATGTAATTTTAAGTTATGTCTCTGTTTTGCTCTGGATAATCTCAGATCTTGAAGGCAGGGATTGTACCTTTACTCATTGCCTAGAGCAACGCAAGGCATCTAGGAAAGGCTTGAACATTTGCGTTAAAGGATGGATAAACGGACATTGCTAAAGAATACAGAGCTTAGAAGGAAACACAGAAGGACAGTGGGAAGGAACAGGGCTCGGTATGAAGGATTAAATGGGTTTGGAAATACATTACAGCAAGAAGTTGTGTCCTCGAGGCCATTTGTTCTCCATGTGTTGCTTGTAGAGTCCTGGTGCTTCTCCTAGATCGTTTCAGGACATCATGCAGTCAAAACTCTTTCTATGATAGTACTAAGACATTATTTTCATTTTTTACTCTTTCTGTCATGAGTGCACAATCGAGTTTTCCAAAAACTTCATGACAGGCAATGACATCATTATTTTTATGGGGAGTGTATATTTTCATTTTAAAAGTGTCTATTTTGATTTCTGATACAGTAAATGGAGAAAGATGAAATCCACATTAACAAAAATTTCTTGAATTCCTCAATAATTCTTAGGAATGAAAAATGTTCCTGAGACCGAAAAGTTAGAATTGTTGTTCTAGGTAAGCCATTAAATTTTTGAAGTGGGGTAGTGGTACAATTATATCAGTACTATTTTTCTATGCAGTTCAGTGATGGTAAGACAATTAAGTCTGATGAGCATAAAAACTCCATTATTTATTTGCTCATGTGTTGATAACCTGTTGTTATATTTTGCTTGTTTTTAATGAGAATTCTATATGGCCACCTTAGATGCAGCTTGGAAATACCATCCAAGCCCATAAACTCAAGTCAATTAAACATTTAACCATTATTTACTAACTTTGGTCTACTCTGGACTGAAAAAGGATGAAATCTCCCTTTTGGATGGTGACTTTAGGTGAAGAAGTTGGTTGTCTGTATTCATACATACTACCTCAAAATACATATGTTTTGTGATTACAGAGGATACTGGCTGGTAATACAGTTAGCTTAACACCTGCTGCCCACACTATTGCATTGAAGGGTCTTGCTATCTGGGCTGAATGGATTTAAAGTATTTTTTAACAGTTTAGTTATTCCAAAGTGCTTTATGCCCTCTGGTGCCCATGTGAAACTTTGGTCTTTCTTTTGACAGATGTCTTACCTCAAAAACTTTATATTTGATTTACTTTAAATAAGCAGACCCTAATTTCCACTGCTATATTTTGGATGGACTTTGTGAACTTCGTAACCTGATAGCAATAGGGTGCTTGCATATGTAATATTCATTTCCTGAACTCATTTTCACCTCACTTGGATACTTTTAATTTTCCATTTTCCCTTAATATATAAGTCAAAGGTACCATCCAAGTCAGTATCAAAAAAGCGGCACAGAAGAAATCCTCTTGTGCAGATATTTAAAATGGGTACAGAGTGTATTATCAAATTCTTACTTTCACTTATAATGTTCCTCTGAAAAGAGGTAATGAATATTTTAATCATTATACTGCCTTGATCAATTAATGCTTATTGAGGCATTGATTGAAGTATATGTTCATTTTTCTGGGCTCAATAGAGATAGCACTGCTTACCAAATACTCATATTGTTATAATCTGCTTTTATTGTGAAATCTCCCCAAGCACTTTACCAACTTTACCAAAAATTTACAAATAACTTACCTACAAAACATACTGTCTAAAATTTTTAATCAAGACATAACCAGAAAAAACTGTCAATCTGATTATTTTATTTCTCATATCATGTGACTGTCCATGTGCATGGAATGACTAAACCCAAAGAGAAACAGATGTGTGATCCAAACAGCTCTCTGATAAGGAATTAAATTCATAATCATTATTCACAGAGCTATGAAGTTTCTTGGCAGTATTGATTTTTAATTAATCAGATGTTTATCACACACCCTTTGAGTTTAGAAAAGATTGTAACTAGTTTTCTATTTCCTGAGTTGATAATCTAAATCACAAATGATGACTGATTTCTCTCTTAGTCTCTCTTTCGCTGTCCTTTATTACTCTTGAAGTAAAAAGAAGAGGCACTGAGTTAAAACTGAAGCCATTTAGCCTTTGACATCTGAGAGTTCTCATAAACTCCATGCTATAAATTTGAATGGAATTATAATATGTGGCACCATAGAGTTCTGAGATGGCAGAGTTCCATTACTTAATGTAGTAAAAAGAAAGAGAAAACCTAGAATTATTTCTGAGCGTAAAGATACCTTGATTAATTTTTCCTCATAAATTGGTTTATTAGAAAATCTTATACATTTTTTGATCAAGACAAAGTTGTGTTCCATCACATGGGAGGACACCCTTGTAGTGTTTTACTTGATTTCCTGCTGTAGCTCAGTAGCATCTGTGTCTGTGCCTGTTACCTGTTTTCTATACAATCAGATGGCGAAAGCAGAGCTGCAGTTGCAGAGAGTATCACTTCAGCACCAGTTTGACCACCTGGTTGAAGCATCTATCGTGCCATTAAATGACCGATAGATGTTATTGACCAAGCAATAGAGGACCAGTGGACTTTGAATAGCATAGCCATAGTCTCTAACCTCTATTCTTTAACAAGATCATAGCACTGAAATCATTGTGTGTATGAGGTGTGTGTATATGAGTGTTTGTGCCTGACAGAAAGAGAGATAGAGGCAGAGACAAAGAGACAGTGACACAGAGACAGGAAATATGAACTGAGGGAATAAGGGACTCTAGGTGAAAGTTACAACAAACATTGTCATGGATTTTAAAAATGTATGCTTCGTACACAATTTGCACATATAACATATAATTTGGGGGTCTCAAAAACTTTCTATTAAGAAAGCAGGGGGTTGTGGGACATTATTATACCTATTACTCAAATGAGGAACTAAAATAGGGAGAGAGACTTGCATCACCCAATAAATTAACAGCAAAACACGAGCTAAAGCCAAGTTTTCCTTTATAATTACTTGTCTGTGTGATAGATATTGGAGGATGTAAATAGAATTTCACTTTTTAGAACAGACATTGAGCAATAAATGATTGGAAATTTGTCCAGTGCTATGTATTTTTTCATAAATAAGGTTGGAAGTTCAGATCCTCTGAGCATGAAGAATCTGGATCTTTATTTTCTTTTAGACTAGTTTTAGGTTCATAGCAAAATTGAGCAGAGAATTCTCACAACCCCCTACCCTGAAATACAACATGCAGCCTCCCTGACATTAATATTCCCACACCACTGGGGTGAATTTGTTACAATCCATGAACCTACACTGACACATCATAATCAACCAAAGTTTGCAATAGTATGCATAGGTTCGTTGTTAGTGTTGTACATTCTATGGGTTTTGACAAAGTACAACGACATGCATCAACCATTACAGAATCACACTGAATAGTTTCACTGCCTCAAATTCCCCTTTGTTCCACCTGTTCATCATTCCCTCCCCTGATCTTTTTATTGCCTTCACAGATTTGTCCTTTCCAGAATATTATATAGTTGGAACCATACGGAATGTAACTTTTTCATATTGCCTTTTTTTTTCACTTAATCATATACATTTAAGGTTTCTGTCTTTTAATTTCTTGCTTTCTTATTTCCTCTTGGTGCTGAATAATATTCCGTTGTATGGATGTACAACATGTATTGATCCATTCTCCTATTGAAGGACATTTTGGTTGTTTTCAAGTTTTGGCAATTATGAATAAAGCTGCTATAAACACCTGCATACAGGATTTTGTGTGGATATAAATTTTCAACTCATTTGGGTGAATACCATGGAGAACGATGGCTGGATCTTACAGTGAGAGTGTGTTTAGTTCTTCACGCTACAGTAAGAATCTGCCAAGCTGTCTTCCAACGTGGCTGTACCACTTTGCATTACCCCTAGAAATGAATGAGAGTTTCTGTTACTCGCATCCTCACGAGAAGTTGGTGTTGTCAGCGATTTAGATTTTTGCCGTTTTAATTGGTATGTAGTGGCATTTCACTGTTATTTTAATTCTCAATTTTCCTAGTGATGTATGATGTTGAACATCTTTCTACATGTTTATTTGTCATCTGTAGAACTTCTTTGGTGAGATGTCTGTGTAGATATTTTTGCCTGTTTTTTAAATTGAGTTGTTTGTTTTCTTATTGTTAAATTTTAAGAGTTGTCTGTATATTTGGATAGATCTTTATTAGCTCTGTGTTTTGCAAATGTTTTCTCCTACTCTGCATCTTCTCTTTTTATCCTCTTGGCCGCACCTTTTATAAAGAAGGAGTTTTAACTTTAATGAAGTCCATCTTATTAATATTGTCTTTCATGGATCATGCCTCTTGTATTTGTGATGATTAATTTTAGGTGTCAACTTGGCTAGGCCAAGTTTTTGGTTACTAGTCTAGATGTTGCTGTGAATGTATTTTTTACATGTGATTAACATTTTTTAAAAATTTGTTTATTTATTAATATTATTATATTTTACATTCTAAGATGTTGTTGCAGAAAAGTTGGGGGGAGGAAGAAGGGGGAAGAGGCATAGGGGGACATGGTCGAGGCCCGTGGCACCTCCCTCATTCTGGCAGGGGAGACCAAGGAGCTTCCAGCAGTGGCTCGATCATTGCTGGGTGCTGGGCTGGATGCAGATTTAAGGGCAGTGTGGCTGAAGCCCTTGGCCCCCCACCACCCGAGCTTGGGAACCCAAGGTGTTTCCAGAGGTGGCTCAGTGGTCATCACTGAGCTGGTTGCAGATGTGGGGTTGGGTGATTAACATTTAAATCAGTAGAATTTCAGTAAAACAGATTATTTTCTATAATGTGGATGGGCTTCATCCAATCAGCTGAAGACCTTTAGAGAAAATTTTGACTGAGGGCACTCCAAGGAAGAGTGCATTCTGTATCCAGACTGCCTTAGGACTCTCGATGACAGCATCAATTGTTCCTTGAGTCTCCGACCAACTGATCTGCCTTGCAGATTTTGGACTTGCCAAGAAGGTCAGCTGGATGGAGACTTAAGGAAAAATTTCCTTAAATTCTCTAATAAATATCTGTAGTGTTTGGAGATGATGGTATTAGGAATGACCAGTTCACATTCTGCTGGGAATGTTACCATACTGAAGCGGGTACTGGTAGGGAAGGATATCAGACAAAATGATCTTGAAACTGTGCCAGACTTTTGGCTCAAATTCCATTTTTTTTTTTTTTTTAGCAAAAACAAATGAACAATTTAAAACACTCTATTTAATAAATTTAACCACTAGTTATGGGTTGTGTGCCTATGTGTGTATATGTGTGGTGGTGGTCGTGGTGGTGGTGATTTCTCTATGCTTTTTCAAAGATTTATAATGGAACTACAAGATAACTACGTGTTTTGATATTTTGTAATAAGGAGGTATGTTGGAACAAGAATTTATTACACCAATGCAATGAGTCAAACTCAAGAACTGTGTGAATCTTATCATCTGTATATAGGTTTTCCCATATAATTTTAACCCAGAAGGCTAAAATCACAATGCTGATTGCTTAGACACTAACACTGGGAACTCCCCATTTTTTCCCCACTTTGGTAATTATATTTTGTTTCTTCTATGTTGGACCCACACAACTTGAATATTCACACTGTAAGGGTAATAAAATGTAACCAATGTGACCACAGGAGCATAGTTCAGTTAGTAATGGTTCATAGTATTATGGGTTCTGTTTATTACTATGTGTTTTCCATGCCTAACCCGTAAGCTCTGATTATTTTATTTATTCAATGGAAAGACTATGCCAAAAATTGTCACATCTAGTCTAATGATTCATTTTTTGACCTAGATGGTTTAGCTATTTGAGAGCACTCCCACTCACACATCTTAGATTAAATGAATGAAAGCCATTCATTTTGTTATTTCTTGAGATGAATTCTTGCTATGGGAGAAACAGAAAAGCAAATGTGTGGAAAGAACCGTATAGCAAAGCAGAAAATGAGGCATTCACAGACGGACTTTTGAGGAGGAGGGAAAGAAAAAAATGATAACAATACAGTAAATTCTTTCTGTAGACTGTAAGGGATATTGAGTAAGAAAACAAAATGGTTGTGGAAACAAAAGTTTCAAGTTTAGTACGTGAATACATCTTACAAAACAACTAGAATTTAAGACTGTAAATTGTTCTTACTACAAATATAATTTTAAGTATATATCTCAAGGGATATAGCAAGTTAGAAAAATACAGTTGAATCTCTTGCAAACTAACTCAAATTAAGTGTAAAAAAATAAAAACAAAAACATTAGATTCATTCATTCATTATATTCATGAAATCTGAATATAAGGTCAAATCCTTAGGTAGTTACTTAGGCCCAGTTTTCTTTCCTCTATTCTGAATTTAAATAACTAAATTATATTCTATAATTAAATTTTCTAAAACTTTTTTTTCCCCACAGTAAAGCAAATTATCTCTGTGTGGATATTAAGACATATCAATGATCTATCTGTTCTACTACTATTATGATATGTTTTTCATAATAATCTACTCTTAATGGAATATTCTCCAGATATTATAATATTTATTCATGAGCATCTACTACGATAAGTATTTCACTAAAAATGTTATCACTAATCTTCTCAACAGTATCATGAAATGACTATTATTATTCCTGAATTATATCTGGGAAAGCAGAGGCTCAGCTAATTTAAGTAGATTCTCCAGAAAGATATTGATATGGTTTGGATATGTTTGCTCCCTACAAAGCTAATGTTAAAGTCTGATCCCCAGTGTGGGAGTGTTGGGAGCTGTTTGGGTCATGGGGAGTGGTTCTTCATAAATAGATTAATGCCCTCCCTGGGTGGGCAGGGTGCAAGTAAGAGAATTTTCACTCTGTTTCTGTGAGAGCTGGTTGTTTACCCTGGCACCTCCCCCGCCCCTGCTTCCTCTTACCACCCGCTCTACTTGCACCTGCTGGCTGCCCTGCCACTTTTGACCATGAATAGAAGCAGCCTGAGGTCTGCACCAGATGCAGCTGTTCCGGAATCATGAGCCAAATAAACCTCTTTTCCTTATAAATTACCCAGTCTCAGGTATTCTGGCATAGCAACGCGAAAACAGACTAATACCCATATGTACTTAGTGATGAAATCAGCATTCATTCTGAGTGTAAAGCCTTCACTCTTTCTGCCAATATAACGTCCACAGAGAAGCAAATCAAGTCAATAGAGGGTTGACCATAGAAAAAGATTTACATTTTGTTAATCATATCAATATCATGATAATTTCATCCTGCTATCATCTGCATTGATTTTTCCAGTGAACATTCTGGGTTTTGAAAAGTTGTGATTCTTACCCTGTTCTCAATGTCTGTTCTCAATTTAAATCTCTGTGGTCATAGAATTTCAAACCCCAAAGTGTCTTGTTTTATTATAACCTTATAACCTAGGTTTATTTTTCATGAGGAAACTGAGGTATACAGAAATGAAGTATTCACCTATAAATTCTAAGAAATAGAGCTACGTTTTTCATACAGTTTTCTTGACTTCCAGTTCTAGATCAAGGAAAACGGTAATTCCTTATCCTGTCTTTATATGCTTCAGTTGTTTCTAGAATCATCTGTAAGCATTTTTTTACTTATTCCGTGGTGATCTTCTACATTTATCTCATTTATGACTTATAGTGATTTCCCAGTATCAACTTGTTAAAAGAAAGGAAAATACAGAAATCTGAGTAACAACAATCCCAGAAATATGCCCTGATATCAAATCATAAATCTTACTCCATTTTAGTGGACAATGTGTCTCTTGATATTTGAACTTGACCTGAAATGCTGACATAGCTCTTTCTATCATTTTATACTTCTATATAAGAACTATAATTCTCAGTTCAGTATGATAAGGAAATAGAGGCTAAGAAACCGCCACACAGAAATTAGTCTCAACACAGAAATTAGGAATGTCAATAGTTCAATAAAACATGCTCAATATATACCTTTCAATACATATATAGTTTGTTTTGTATTTAAATTTTTATTTCATGTGCTTCTGTTTGAAAAGTGACATTTTTTTTTCAGGAATAGTCTCTTTCATCTATTTCTGTTAAAATTGTTCATCTGTTAATATATTGATCTTTTCTGACTTATTCATTAACATATTTATCAAAATTATTTTAAAATTCTTATCGTACGTAATCCCAACATTTTAGCAATCTGTGGGTCTGCTTCTATTGCTCGTTTTCCTTCTTGAACACAAGCTACATTTTCTTGCTTTATGAGTGTCTCACTTTTTTTTTTTTTTTAATGCTGAGTATTATTTGTAAAGGAACAATAAAGACTGAAGCAAATAATATTTTCAGGCAGGAAAGGGAAAGCCTGGATTTTTTTTGTTTTTTTTCTTTTTATCAACTAACTAATGCAAATGGGCTGAAGCAATCCAATTCATCATTGAGCTGGGCCTAGTCTTTGTTGCAGTTTTATTTATATTTCATTCACTGTTCACCTATAGTGTTTGGAGGACTCTCTTGAGTGAAGCACATGGTCTGAACAGCCATAAGTCTCCAGTGCTTACTTTATGCTTTCCAGCCCATCCATTGCCTTTCCAGACCACAGGAAGGTAAACTGGTTCCATGTTGTGGGGCTTTTGTGAGTTCTCTTTCCTTTTTAGTCCTGTCCTTGGTTTCTGTGACCTGGCAGACCTCTCTCCTGCCTGCTGTCTTCCCTCCAGCTTTCAGAGGGCCACCACAGTGCATTTGGTCAAAGCCCAAAGTGTCTTAGGAGGGATTTACTTCTGCTCTGCTCTTCCCTCAACCTTCTGTGGGCCACTGCCTCACAGTTAAGGAGGCCCCTCATGTCTCCAGGAATCACTCTCAAGTCTCCTGCCTTGCCCCTTGCATGTGGCACGCAAATATCTTGTACTCAATGAAGGCCCATGAGGAAGTTTTGGCAGGTGGTTGTTAATGTGCTCTGCAGCTGGAGCTCCTCTGGATATTCATGAGCCATACAAGCCAACGAATATCTGGGAAGTTTTTCAAAAGTTGGGCTGATTTCTACGTACTCATATTCGTGGTAGATCCGTCCTCCTCCTTTTGCTCTGCTAGGGTTGGAAGTGGCTTTCTGACTCCCCTCTCTTCGGCATGGCTTGTCAATTTCTGGCATTGAGTTTATTTGGGTTTCTCTGCATATTCTGCTGTCGGATGTGGAAAGAAATAATTTTGTAGCTTATCGTGCTTGTTCTTAATGTTAGGGTGGAACTGATAGTCTCTTTCGGCCTTCTGCATTCTAAGAAAAAGTAAGTTTGCTATAAATTTTTAAATATGAATTTTTACCTAAAACTGATCAGTATGTTTATTCTCCTTATTAACAATAGTACTATGTTACAACTTTAATAACTTTAATAGCTCTAACACGACTTAATTTACTGATGTTTTCCAGGATTTTAAACCCGGTATATTTTTATACACCCACCCCCAACATTTATCATTACTGTGATTGTTTTTTATACTATCAATATTTCTTTAGATCTACATGTTTCTAAATTTCTTTGCTCACATTCCTCTAAATCTCAGCCTTCCATCTGGGCTTTCTGATTTCTTTATCTAATATATCTTTTTCATTAGTTCCCTTAAAGAAGGACATTGTTAAAATTCAATCACTCTCTGAGTGCGAAAATACCTCTATATGGCCTTATTCTCAAATAATATCTAGTGGCCTTTAAAATTTGGGATTAATAGTTACTTTTTCAGTTTCTCAGTGATATTTTTCCCCTTTATTCTTGCTTCTGTTGTAGCTGTTGAGAGTTCAGCTATATACTATCATTGTTGTTTCTTAGTGATTTCTCTTCAGCTGCTTTCAAATATTCTTTTTCCTTTGATGTCTGTAGTTTTCAATATTTTCAAAACTTTTCCTTGTGTCTTTTTACCTCAAACATTATTATAGTATTAATCTGATTAATGTATCATCTAAGCATTTTGGAGTCTGTTACAACAATTTGTGAGAGTGTGAACTCATGCTCTAGCAGTTTTATCTGAGCACATCTTTTGAAACCTGATTCGGGGTTTCATAGCAATGTTGCATTTGCTTTGTTAAGTAACGCAGGAGACTTTTTGTGTCTTCTCAACCAGGCTCCAGGTCTAAAGAGGCCAACATCATCTCATTGGTCAGTGGGTTGGAATTATGTAGGTTCCCCCTTTCATAGCATTTATAACCTATAGATTATCCTGTCTCTATGCAGGAATCTCAAACTAATGTACTGCCTCTAATATTTTTGAGCCTTGATCTCATCTGGCTATCATTCTATGGTATTGCTCCTTCAGAGTATTGTTTCTTTTTTATTCCTATGGGATGGTAGGTGAGGTTATATAGTTTCCCATATTGCCAGAAAAGGAAGTCATTTGATAGAACTTTCACTTCTAATTCTGCTCTGCCACACATTTATTTTTTATTTCCGTGTTTGTTATGCTTCAGGCTGTTTTATAATTTTTAAAGCTTCTTAATTTAAAAACTTGGGAAAAACTTGGGAATTCACTACTTAGAAGAAAACATTTTTTCACATATCAGAAAGAAAAAAAGACTAAGTTAATAGACATTGAGTTTGACAAGAATTATTTTTACTCTAGATTTAGTTAATATTAGCCAAAACAATCTAGATGTTTTATTAATTACCAAATACATTTTACTAATTCCACATAATTGGAACTTCAGTCATGTGACTTTTTAAGCTGGAAAATATAAAATATTTACGATTTTTTTTTTTAAGAAAGGAAAACACGATCAACACAGGTGCAAACAATTTGCCTGGTGTATTTTATTTTGGAAAATTATTTCAAAGATTATTTGCTCCAAAAATTGTTACTAACACTAACAGATATTTATGTTATTGTTATTAACGTGTTTTCCTCGAGAGACACCATTAAGAACTGTCTATAACATTTGGCTTAAATTGTACAGCATGGGGAGGACAGTTCAGATGTGTAGTTAATTGCTTTAATTGAATATTTTTTACATAAATGTTTCTTCAATCTCAGCTCCAAATAAGTCTGAATTATCTGTGGAGGTTTTAGTTCTCCAGATTTTCAGGACCTTTTACAACTTCTGGAGTCAAAATCTACATGAGTTGGTCCAGACAAATGTGTGCATGTGTGTGTGTGCGTGTGTGCGTGTGTGCGTGCGTGTGTGTGTGCGTGTGTGTGTGTGTGTGTGTGTGTTTAAAAAAGCTTTACAGATGATTTTGAAGAATTCCCAGTGGTTGAGAACCACTGTGCTAAGTTAATGAGCTTAAATAACTTTTTAATACAAGTATTTGTGCAGTCATATAATTGTAGTCAGTAAGCACATGAAGGAGATTTTCTACCTCCAAGGTTTCATCCCTTTGTATAAGCAGCAGTTTTTATTCTAGACCCATCTCCTCTGGGTCTTAATCATCATTATGAAGTTTTTGTTTCAATCTGTTTTATTTTACAAATATAGTTTTAGGGATTCATTTAAATCCCCCCAAACCAAAGAAATTGCCTGAAAAAAATATATATTATATTTTAAGCAGTTGAAAGCCAACTGTATTTTACAATTTTTAATGAGTACAGGGGAAAAAGAAGTTAAGAATGAAGCAGAGCTAATTTCAGCTGCAAAATGTAGTACTTGTAGTTTGGCATTGTCAAACCTTTTCTCATTTTATTAATTGAAATGACCTCAAAAAATAGAGCCAACGACTCTGGAGTTATGGACAGAATAAGTCCTTTAATTTGAACAAATAATAAGTTAACTCCAGTAAATTGAGTTTATGTTCTTAATGAACTAATAATATTCACTGCTGAATCGTGTTGAAACAACCTTCATTTCATTATAATTGCAAACAGTTCAAGTTAAAATTTTTCAATAAAGTTTCTCTGTGTATGTGTGTATATTATTTCAAGAGAATAATTAAAATCATTCGCATTTAACAAAAAAATTAAATGTTGTTATTATCTCATTAACGTAGGAAAACATTCAAAACGGAAAGGTAAGTATGGGAAATTTGTACTGGGGGAAACAAACAGCTGGAAAATGTTCAGCAACCTAAAGAGCGCTGGAGGTTTATCAGGGCACATGGCTGTGACCAGCACAAGTGACTAACAAAGATGCTCTGTCCCTTAAGGTCTCATTTGGTTTTCTGTGCTGGGAGACAGGACTCAGAGTGTTAATCTCAGTGTATTAATTGTCTTTGCTTTGAATATTGCTTTTGTTGAATTTAATTATGCCTGAAAATGATAAGTGTTATTTTACATGTGTGATCTTTGATCATCAGCCAAGAAATACCAACAGTTTAACAGAATTGAAAAGCTGGGTCTAAAATTAGAGTTTGGAGGAAAATCTCATTTTTCGATGTCGTAATGTTGTTAGCTTCTCCCCAGTTCTTCCACCTTTTTTTACCTAAGTGATCCACGTGTTTTGATAATTTGTTGTTGAGAGTCAGAAATTTCAGTGTGAGGCAATTCTGTTATATAAATGGAGAGAGCACAAAAATTCCATCTATAAATGCTATTTTCTAATACACTGAATCCCTCTTTGTCACTTACTAATTTCTGAATGATCCATATTTTAAAAATTAGATGTCCTACAGAAGAGAGGGCAAATACAGCAGAAAGCAATGAAGTTTTGTAGAAACCCAAGCAAAACAATGGCAGAATAATATTTCCAGAGAATTTTTTAAATGGGATCAAGGATTTTTCCCTCCTCGGGATGTTCCAGCTTAGCCCTTCAGCATCATCTTTTCCAAATAATATAAACTAGAAAACAAACAAAAAATTATATTTTATATAAACAAACAAAATATATAATAGCAGCCCTGCATGACTAGCCACAGAAATCTTTATTCTTCAAGAAATGGGGAAAAGATAGGGAATCGTACTCAAGATTCAATTTACATTCCATTTCTATCAGACAATGACACGTGTTCTTCATGTAAAAAGTTCCTATCCAGACACTCAGCAGAAACTTCTACTTTTCCAACCTCCCATCATCCACCAAAAAAACTCACTGGGAGACCAGACTACCTTGACAAGTAAAATATTCAATCAAATGAACAATCAACAAAAGCTAAAGCAACCTCGCTTTAAATTCTGATGTTTGATCAATCAGGGCACAACTTGAAAGGTTCTCTCACAGTTAGTGTTATCAACACAAATTGTTAAGGTCTGCAAACACAGGCATATGCTGGCCTTGCATTACTTTGTCTCTGTTTTCTTATCCCATGAGATCAAGTGTATGAACTCCTGAGACTGTCTTTTTTTTCTTTTTTCTTTCTTTCTTTCTTTCTTTTTTTTTCTTTTTACAAATAGGCAATGTCGTATTTTACCTTCTATTTAGGAATGATTTTGAGGCGAATCATCAACTACTAACTATCTGGGGAACTATTAAACTGAGGTTTTCAGTGAAGAGTGAAAAGTTTCAGAATAAATAAGTGCTGTGCTTCTTATTTTTAGGTCCTGTATGATAGCAGGTGAGCCAAAAAATATTTTGCAGGATTTAAAAAGCTATTTCCCCTGTTACCTGTATTATAGCAAACATTTTCTAAACTTGACAATGGCCACCCCAGTATGTCAGTCAGTCCTAAAGTCTTGACCTGTTCACTGATAGCAGCTTCAGTTGATATCCCCAATCCATCTGCAATCCAATCTGCATACAATGATTTTAAACTCTGCCAAACTCTTGGATTTTATTCATTTGTGCTACCTTCTTAATCTTATTGGGCAGCGTGATATCTAAAACAGGAAAAGAATGGCAGATGTGTCAGACCAGAGATGAACGCAGTAGTCATATGTGCTTGGCTTATAGATTCTTATGTTGAACTTAGATGTGTTAACTATTAGAATATGTATAATCATTTCTGATCTAGTAATGGCCACATGAATCACATGAGAAAGAAAATCCATGGTTAGTATTATAGGACTCCTTTTGCCTTCTTTCTCCAAATGCTAAGTGATAAAGCAGTGCTAAAGAGGATGTACCATCATCTGTCTACTTATTTGTTAATTTATACCCCTCTTTTCCAACAAGCATTATAAACGGCTGACCCAAAATGGTTTAAAAATAGTCAAGAGAAGTTAGAATTTCAAAATAAACAAGGCAGAAAAAATTAAGGTAAAGTCATGAATAAAGATTAAGATGAAAATTAGGCTATAAATTTCTGTCTACTGACTGGAACTAGTATATTTCATTCATTCATTCATTCATTTTCCTCAAAAAATCAATACTTACTGAGGGATTTTTATGGACCTATTAGCACTTGCACAGGAGAGGCAGAGGTGTTGGAGGTAAAGTTCTCGCCATTAGGTTACATTCTAGCAGTGATGTAAACTCACCAATTACTTCATACCCATACGGGTTGTGCCAGATTTCATCTTCAAACATCAAGAAGGATCTCCTGAAACCTAGTGATTCAAGAAACTGAAGATGACATCAGCAAACAGGTCAAGGTTTCAAAAATAAATATCTTTCCTTGTTCAGGTCTGGCTTGTAAAGCTTAGGCATTCTCTGAATTTACTCAGTGATATCATCAAATACTTACCAAGGATTTTCTTCATCAGTTTTGATCTTATTTTAGTGATTTATACTCCTGATAATCTTATTCACTTCACACTAAGAAAATTTATCATTTAAATCAAAAGAAATATATAGAAAGCAAATAATCTCCTTCATTGCAAATCTAGAGACACTCTTGTTGTCGTTACATGTTATGTGCAGTGGGGACGATCCAAGAAACTTCTCATCTCGCAGTCCAACCTTCAGGTAGGTACATTGCAAACTGTTTTGACTCTCTATCAAGAAAGTAAGTAAATTATTTTTTTTCCTCTTACTACGATTTCAATCCTTTTTTCAAATTGACTTTTTGGCCATTGTATAAAGACACTTTCTATGGAAAACTCTTCATACGTAAAAATTGTCCCTGCAGTAGATACATAAGGAAAAGCCCAATAACCAAACTCCATGTCACCTGAAGCAAGAACCCAATAAACTAGATGATCCAGAGTAGAGACTCTGTCACAAATGCCATGTTACTTTATGTAATCTATTTTCACATTAATTCGAGTACATATTTTTTCTGTGAAATGATTGACAACAAATATATTAATAAAATGCTTTAACTCATAGTCATTTGTAAATTTTAGTTGGTCTGTAATATCTACCACCTCAACTAAGTTAAATCCCTATAACATAGAACAGGGTCTGCACACTTTTCCTGTAAAGGGACAGATAGAAAATATTTTAGACTTTATGAGCCAATAGGAAGAATCAACGTTGTTATATAGGTACCTATATAAAATGCAGCCATTTAAAATATTAAAAACCATTCTTAGCTTCTGGGCTGCACAAAAATAGGTAGTGAACTGTATTGGTCATGGGCTAAAGTTTACTCACCCCTGATATAGAAGCTTATAACACTGTGAATTTCTCATTCATACATTTGTCACATTTATGTGCAAATTTAATTTATGTCTTTCTTTCTTTACAAGATTGAATCTCTATGAATTCAGGAACTGTATCTGACCCTCCCACTTAGCACAGTGTTTGGTTTATGGTAAATGTTCAGTAGATTCCAGTGTCTTTCCCATGTCACTACTGCTCTGCAGGTTTAGATCCTTGAGGGTAGGAGCAGGGCATATTCATTTATTTGTTCCTAATACTCTTACAAAGATTTAACCATACAGAAGCATAAGTGTGGTTTTCTTCTATTGAAAGAATAAGTAGCCAACAATAGCTTTTTCCATCCCTAGAGGTTATAGGCCAATGTGCAGAAACACCTTTGTATTATTATAGTTTTGTTACCAGATGGGGTAAGACAGGGATGAGGTTCATACCAGTGTCTGATACAGTATCTCCTCTGAGCAGAGAGCAGGAAGGTAGAAAGCACAATTCAAATCAAACTGATTCATATTAACTTCATTTCTTTCCCTCGTAGGTGCTGAGTTAATGGCTTTGGAGAGTCATACGGATTTCACATATTGAAACTGAAAAATTTCTTCAAGCATTATCAAACCCTACCCACATGGACAAGAAGATATTCCTTGTCACTTCCTCAGGAATCCTCGCAGTTGCATCCTGTAGACTCACAATGAATTGCAAGGTGTTTTATTTCAGAGAGGGGTAGACTTAGTATCATGAAGGAGAAAAGGAAAATATTTGCTGAAGATTTCATGTTATAAACCTGTCCAGAATAATTAATGTTGAATACAGTTAATCATATTGTCTTTGGGATTGAACACACCATTTGGTGTGTTAAATGGTTGAAGGAATTCTACTACATTGATGGCCTAATGAAGTTTGTACTTTAACTCATGTTAATTTCTCATTTCCTCCTTCCTTCCTTAGCTCCTGTCTTTTTTGATTTCTTCCATTATTTCTTCCTTCTTTCCCTCCTTTTTTTAAGAATTGAGTTTGTTTAAGATTAGTGTTCTGGTTCAACAGAAACCAAAGTGTGAGGTGATGTTTGGTACCTCCAGGATGCCAGAGAATGTGTAAGTCAAAGATATGTCTCATACAAATAGTAAAAGTATAAATTTAAGATGACTAAAGAACTCAAGGATGCTTGTAAACTATCTCAACTTTCAACATGTGGAGAAAAGAGCACCATCAATATTTTGAAAATCCTTCAGTTCACAAAGAAGATGATGTACCTTATGAGAATACAAACAAAAAGAAGAATAAAAGAAATAGTTCCGGAAACAGAAAATTGAGTAAGAAAATCACGAAGGTGTGGTGAAAGGTTACTGTATTAGTTTGTTAGGGCTGCTGTAACAAAGTACCACAAACAGGATGGCTTAAACAACAGAACTTGATTTTCTCACAATTCTGGAAGCTAAAAGACCAAGATCAAAGTGTCAGCAGAGCTGGTCTCTTCAGAGACCTCTCTCCTTGGCTTGTAAATGGCTATCTTCTCCCTGTGTCTTCACATGGTCTTCCTTCTAAATAGATCTCTGTCCTAATCTCCTCTTTTTTTCTATCTTCCCCCTCTCTTTTTCTCCCTTGCCATTCTATTATAGAATCTCAGGCCAAAAGTTAGGTTTATCTCTGCTTAGATCACATAATCGTCTCTGAACCAGTTGTTGATAAGAGTTATGGGATTCTCTGGATGGTCCAGCATAGATTATGTGTCTGGCCCTACGGCCAATAAGGACTATTGGAAAGGTAATGGTCAGGTCCCCCACAGAAAGATGGTTTGAAATGCACATTTATTTCTATTTCTGTTGCTTATAACAGAAATACCTGAAACTGGGTAATTTGTAAAGAAACAATATTTATTGCTCACGGGTTCGGAGGCTAAGAAGTCCAATGTCCAGGACACATATCTGTTGAGAGCCTTGTTGATGGGAGGTGACTCTCCACAGACATGCAGGGTATCACATGGCCAAAATGGCAAAAGAGAGAGAGAGCTAACCTCTTTACTTGCTCTTCTTTTAAAGCCATCAGAACCATGCCCATTACTCCCATTGAGCCATCAATGGATTAATCCATTCACTAGAGCATGGTCCTTATGATCTAATCACCTCTTCAAGGCCCCACCTTTCAATTACCATAATAGGATTTCCCGCCCTCTTAACACTGTCGCAGTGGGGACTAAGTTTCAGTGAAGTGTGGGGGACATACAATCCACAGCAATATCCTTCCAAAAATCTTTCTACCTAATATCAGAAATTATCCTGTGTACGATAGAAATGCACTATTTCTCTCATCAAAGAAACACAACTTCAAACAAACCTCCATCTTGCATTTTTTTCAAGCCAAGATATTGGGTAATAAACATCTTTTGAGGTGGGTCTGGATGTGGCTCCTCATGGTCTAGCAACTTGCAGCTATAAGACTCAGTTAACAACCCCTAACATAACTGATATATCTTTATTGGAAAGGGGAAATGGAAAGCTGCTTACTTCTTCCTTGACAGTGTAGCGACTTCTTGGTTAGCTTATCTGGCCACCTCAGTTGTGCCCCTAGCCATGCTTCTGGCCACCTCCTACCAGTGATCTTAACCATGCCCGATGTGTGTGGGTTTGTGTGTGTGTAAGAGGGTGTAATACCTCAGTCAGGCAAGAGTAGGTAACAGAGGGTGTTCAATTTGGGCTCCTCCGTTTCCTTTATTTGACTGATGTCTCAGTATTGCCTTACTTTATGTTACTGTCTCTCAGCCTTTGGTTGTAGCAAGACTACATAGACACAGGAAATGTATCTTCTGCAATTGCTCAGTGCACTGGATGAAGGCAATCAAGGTATTTAGGATATAATAACTAATCTACTCTTCCATAATGTGTTATAGAGTATTGTGTGCCTGTGTAAACATATGATCTAAGATATTACTAATATGCTATACTGTAGTAACATTATTTTGTAAGAAAAATGGTTCTTGGCATTCCAGACATTCCAAGATGTCATGTTTACATGTTTTATTTCTTATGGTTCTTGATCTCTCCAGTGCATTTGATCTGATTCTCTTACTTCTTCACGTTGAGTGCCTGACACCCTCCTTAGTTTTTTGATACTCTCTTCTCAAATGTTTCTCCCCACTTGCTGGCTCCTCTGCTCTTTCATTCCTTCTTGGTCTCCTTTGCTCTTTATTTCTGGCTCTTTCTTGTTGTTCATCCTTACAGAATTACCTTCACTAGTCACTCCATGCATCCCCTTCAGTGATATCACAAAGTGATAATTCCAAAAAAAATCATCTCCAGTTCGATGCAATACCTGAGATGAAATCTGCATCCTGAACTATAGAGCTAACTTTCACTGGGCTGCTGCAAAGGCTTCTTAAAGGCAACGTGTTTTTGTGCAGATTAGTAAATACTACCCAATTTACCAAGCCAGAAACCTGAGAGTCATGCTGATTTTCTTCCCTACTCCTTCACTACACACATCTAAATAATTACAAAGAGCTGCTGATTTTACTGCCTAAATACTCCTGATTTTTAAAAGGCCTTTCTATGACCTATAGAACTAACCTAGTTGTTTTTTGTTTAGATGCAAATCTGACCATATCACTTCCCTAATTTAAAAAAAAAAAAAGTGTCAATGGACAACTATTGCTCTAAGGATAAAATCCAAACCCCTACTTGACCCATCAGACAAATGTATTTCTGAAATCAGTGAACTCAAGTCAGATGGCATAAAGAGACATGACTTTTGAAAATATTTTCCAAGTGAAAGGAAGTAACAATTATGGACAGAGAGTGCAAACATAGCCCACCGTAGTCTGCAGCTCCTCTCATCAAGAAATGGTATCTTTTTGTGCACTCCTTGAATCTGTACTCATATTCATGACTTGGTTTGACTAGTACAATGGGCAGAAATGACTTTATGGAACATCTGAGAATGGACCTTCACATGCCAAGAAACTTCCACTTAAACTAATGTTAGTTTAGCGATCCCTATTTTGTGCCACCGTATTTTCCAGAACTCCTACCAATTGTCAGGAACAGCCAATGTGCTCCAGTCATGTCACTGAAAAACTTGTTATCAGGAATTAATAAAAATTTGTAAGAATAGATGATGTGCTATAAGTCCAAATAACATTTTTCCCATGTGAAGCAGAAACTTTTATTCTTTGCTTCTAATGGCATTTTGGTGGAATCTGGGGTCTGGTAAATTATGGAAGAGCCAAGTCGATCATCCCAAACAAAAGGGTTTCTAGTATTTGCTGTTGCGCAATTCTTTGTGTTTAAGCACCCCCAAAAAGAGAACCACTAACTATTGACACTGTTAAACCTTATTTAAAGGATAAAATAATTAGATTTGTTTTCTAAAATCACATTATAAAACCATCCTTATTTTGAAATCAGAACATAAAAAGATTAATAAAAGAAATATTTCAGTCCAATTGCTAAACAATGCCTAACTTATAAATTTATTTTATATATTGTTAATGTTCATGGTCACCAATGGTCACCCTAAACCTTTCACTCTAATGTGAAGAAAGTTGGCAAAACTAACCACTTTCTCAAGGGCCACAGTGACCTGAAAAGAAAAATTCCACATAGGAAAGACACTTGCTTCTGGTTTCAAATCTACTACCTTCAATCCATTCATCCCTATACAGACCTGAGGGCTGAACATCAAAAGACAGGAAAGAATGTCTTTATCATTATTACGGTAAAGTGGGAATCAGTAAATCCTCGCAGTCATTTACAAGGAGAAGTCAATGATTAAATTAAGCACAGCAAGAGGAGGGCCAGCATGTGCCAAGACGGTTGCCCACTACTCTTTTTACTGCATTTACCGTGTTTAGCTGTCCTCTGCTCTCACTGCTGTTTCCTTGACAACCAAAACGTGATGTCTTCTTTTGTAAGGAAAATTGTTTCTACTCCTATATTGGAAGAGAGTTGGAGGTTATATGTAAATTCCTCACAATATCAAAATGAGAAGGACGATAGCTACACATCTTTAAGAATCGTGGCTATTCCTTTGAAATGAAGAGTGAGGAACAAGATCTCAGGGAAGTACCTTTCATGAGCAGTCTGCTCATGCAGCATCAGAAATTAAAAATAGTAAAATGCTTGAAATCTCCAAGTCAAAACACAGTTTTGATTAATAAAATTAATCTACTCAACAGCTATGGTCTGAATGTTTGTGTCCCTGCAAAGTTCACCTGTTAAAAATCCTACTTCCCAAGGTGATGTCATGAGGAGGTGAGGCCTTTGGGAGTGATTAGGACATGAATGTGATTAGTGCCCTTATAAAAGTGGCCCAGAGGCGCTCCTTTGCCCCTTCTGCCACTTGAGGTTACGGTGAGAAGACAGCTTTCTGTGAGGAAGTGGGCCTCCGCCAGACGCAGAACCTGCTGGTCTCTTGATCTTAGACTTCCCAGAGCTATAAGAAATACTTTCTGTCATTTATAAGCCACTCAGTGTATGGTATTTTGTTATAGAAGACCAAATGGACTAAGACACCAACCAACAATGTTCTTTTCGTGTATGTATTTTATTATCAGAGAACTTTTTTTGTATTTTTGAGAGTACGCCAAATAGCCCATGGCGTTCATTACAAGGCATTGTTTTAGCAAGGGTACTACTCATGAGACCAATGTTATGAGTTACTTGTTTATTTATTTACTGTTCTTCATCTGTTTCCAGAAGTAATTCAAGGAACTTAGATTACTTTTTCTTTTTTTTTTTTTAAAGCACAGATAAATTTTTTTTAAAAAAATTTTTTTTAAGTAAGAAACCTTACAGAAAATAGTGGGAAATGTTTCTATGAATCTGAAGTTGGTTATTGATTGTATATTTTACTTTAATTCTGAATTTTTGGTAGCAAAAGCAAAACTAGGAAGCATAATGGACTCTGTCATTTCCATTGTCTGATAAAAATAGCTTGGGAGAAGAACTCCTTTCCTGGTCTTAAATTATAAGTACTCATCACTAGGATCTTTTTATGAGGGACAGTGACTAACATAATCAGCATTGCTTTGCAAACACATGATCTAAGGGACTGCCATTGTTTTGGCCACCACCCACCCCTTCTTTAAGGAAATGCTTCTCCCCCAGCTCCAGCCAAGAGATTCCCATGAAAGCTACTGAATTTGTAGTTGGTCATCCCAAGTCACTGGTCTAAGAGAAAGAACCTGATCAAAGTTTTCGGGGGGATTTTGAACTTGGAAACTTTGCTTAGTGGTTTAAGCCCTAGAATATAAAACTGAGAACAATCAATTGTCATGTTTTCCACAATGTGAAGAAACCGAGTGTGATAAAAATGGATCTGACATGCTGAAAGAAGTCAATCAAAAAGATATAGAGACAGCATTGTTGGTATTTGAGACCATAGTTCAAGTCTTTACTGAGGTTCTTCTAATCCCAGTTTTCCTGCTCTTGGTGGTTCAACCTTTCTTGTGGACTCTGCAGAACAATAAATTCTCCTCTTCATCTAAAGTAGACCTATTTGAGTTTCTGTCATTTGCAACCAAAAGAATCTTGGCTAATACATGTGAAAACAATGCTTTCTACAAATATATCTGTAAATTCTAAGTGGATATTTTAATTCCTAGACTGCTATTTACTTCCAATTTCTAAAAAGTCCCACACTTTATTCTTAACTTTGGTTGTGCTTCTTTTAAAAAAATGTACTGATTGGAATGGGAATTGGGCACGAGAGTGTAAATAAACTGAACAGAAAGGCCACTTTTGAACTACATGTCCTAGTTCCGGACAGTAACTAATGTTGACCAGGGAGCAGCTAGTATATTACGAATCTGAAGTCAGGCACTGCTGTTTGGTGCCATATTTGTTTCTCCTGTAAGGATTATTATAGTGCTTTGAGTATGTTAAGCCTTCACTAAATGCTTTCTGAGGGAACACACAAGTGAGACATGCACTAACTCTTCATATATTTGAAGCCACAAAATTAGCATTATCATCATACACTTCAGGTTGGATATAATAACTCTGCTTCATCGTCGTCTTGCATTGCAGCACGTATAATTGCAATCTTCTCATGGTGTACACTTGTGTCCCAATATATCTTTCTGATTTCCATAGGGTCAAGCACGAATTCAATGCTTGATGCTGATTTCATTGTTTTGGTCTGAGTAACACTGGAAAATTCACCAAGATCTTCTCTTGTGAAGAGCACTCACCAGTCCTCATCTCCAGGCTCCACTGATTCCACTCCCATCCTCTCTGTCCCATAGCGATATACACCATTTGTGTGTTGTGTATGACTTTCGGGCATGCCTATATGTATGTGTATATAAAGTAGAGATTATACGTGCCAGGCCATTGCAATGCGAATATGCATGTCATAGTAAACTATGTGCATATTCAAGGAGGAAGACAAAGAGTTTTAAGGGAAGAGTGATGGAGGATTACATACTCTTTTGGGATAATTATCTTTGGCTACAAGAGTCAATAACAAGGGTGATGTTAGTCTGAAGTTGGACAGACAGTTGCTGGGAAGATGACCCTGCAGAAGTATTTTTCGTGTAAGGTTGCAGTGGCCTTTGTGCAAGGTTGTGGTTTTGCCTGTTTTATTCATCCAACAGAAAATCATCACCTAGAAAGAATTTCTTTAAGAATCCATAAAAATGCTGCACTGCTTTCGGTTAGATTAACTTCATGAGCAGAATGGCTTTTCTTTAGTTTCTTTTAGCACTTCTAGGTCAAAATAGGAAATGGAGAACATTTTTATCAGTTTGAAAAAGGAAGCCTTTTAGGACCAGACTCTTAATTCTTCCGTTCTCCTGTTCTGTGAGTTGCCTTGTAGAGGGCTTATAATCCCAAACCTCTTCCTGCCTGTCATTTCTCTCTTTTTTTTAAATTTTAATTTATCCTTATGTAGTGTAGTTGATTTTCATATCCCTTTACCAATTCCTCCTTTTCCTTCCTTCCTCTCAACCTCCTCTCTCTCTCCATCAACATCATATCTATTCACTTGTCTTAATAAGTTCAAGGAATTGTGATTGTTTTGTCTTCTTATTCCCCCTGTTCATTTGTATATTTACTTATTTATTTTTATTAGCTCCCACAAATAAGTGAGAACATGTGGTATTTCTCTTTCTGTGCCTGGCTTATTTCACTTAATATAGTTTTCTCTAAGTCCATACATGTTTCTGTGAATGGTACTATTTCATATTTTGTAGGGCAGAGTAGTATTCCATTGTGTAGATATACAAAGTTTTCCTTATCCTCTCCTCTGATGACGGACATTTAGGCCAGTTCCAACTCTTGGATATTGTAAATAGAGCTGCAATAAACATGGGAGTACAGGTAGCCCTTCGACATGATGATTTCCTTATCTATGGATATATACCCAGCAGTGGAATAGCTGGGTCATATGGTAGATCTATCTGTAATTGTTTGAGGAACCTCTGTACCATTTTCCATAAAGGCAGCATCATTTTGCAGTCTCACCAACAGTGTATGAGAGTTCCTTTTTCTCCATATCCTTGCCAGCATTTGTCATGTTCAGTCTTTTGAATATTAGCAATACTAAATGGAGTGAGATGTTATATCAATGTGGTTTTGATTTGCACTTCCCGAAAGCTGAGTGATGTTGAGAATTTTTTCACGTGTTGGCCATTTGTATGTCTTCCTTTGAGAAATGCTTGTTCAGCTACTTTGCTCATTTTTTAATTGGGTTACTTGTTTTTTCTGTTAAGTTGTTTGAGTTCCTTGTATATCCAGTTTATTAATCCTTTGTCAGATGTATATTTTGCAAATATTTTCTCCCACTCTGTTGGTTGTCTTTTTACTCTGTTAATTGTTTCTTTTGCTGTGCAGAAGCTTTTTAGTTTGATATTATCCCATTTATTTATTTTTTCTTTAGTTGCCTGTGTTTTGAGGGTCATATTCAAAAAGTCTGTACCCAATCCTACTTCCTGTAGTGTTTGCCATATGTTTTCTTTAAGGAGTTTTATTGTTTCAGGGCATATATTTTATTATTTAATCCATTTTGAGTTGATTTTGATATATGGTGAGAGGTACATGTCTAGTTTCATTCTCCAACATATGAATGTCCAATTTTCCCAGCACCATTTGCTGAATAGGCAGTCTCTTCCACAGAGTGTAGCCTTGATGCCTTTGTCGAAGATCTGATGGCTGTAGCTGCATGGATTGATTTCTGGATTCTCTATTCAGTTCCATTGGTCTGTGTGTCTGTTTTTATGCCTGTACCATGCTGTTTTGGTTACTATAGCTTTGTAGTATAGCTTAAAGTCAGGTAGTGTTATGTCTCCAGCTTTACTTTTTTTGCTCAGGATTGCTTTGGCTATTTGTGGTATTTTATTCTTCCATATGAATGTAAGGATTGTTTTTTCTAATTCTGAGAAAAATGTCATTGGAATTTTGATGGGAATTGCATTGAATCTGTAGATCATTTGGGGTAGTATAGACATTTTCGCAATGTTAATTCTTCCCATCCAAGAGCATATCTTTCCAACTTCTTATGTCCTCTTTAATTTCTCTCAACAGAGGTTTATAGTTCTCATTGTAGAGACTTCTCATATTCTTGGTTAAATTTATTCCTAGGTATTTCATTTTTCTGGTGACTATTATAAATCGATTAGTGTTACACTCTCTCCCCTTTGGGTGACAGAGACATGAAGGATTACTCAAAGCCCATTTCTTCTGAGCAGTGAGAAGCCCCAAAGGGGTTAATTTCCCAAAAACCCACAAGAGAGAGGCATTCCTCCTTGGAAAATTAACACCAAACTGGGGTTCTTTCTCAGTATTTATTCTCCAGGCCAGAAAGGAAAATAGGGTGATTTATGGTTAAGTATAGTTTAACAAGAGAAGCTAGTAACATCAGTGAAATAACAAAGTGACATTCCATAACGCAATTAGTAAAAAGTTAAGTCAGTCCACCAACAAAAGCTTGTTCTTAGCAAACCTTTTCTTTCCCTACAGCAATTTCCTTAGCATATTTACATAACAATCAAGTAACATACTTTTTTAAAAATTTTTATTTTATTTTCTCCATACACAATGTGGTTGATTACTGTGGCCCATTACCAAAACCTCCCTCCCACCTCCTTCTCCCCCCTCCCTCCCAACAACCTCATATCTGTTTGCCTGTCCTATCAAATTCAAGGACTTGTAATTGTTTTGTCTTCTTCCCCCCCCCCATTTATATGTGTATTTATTTATTTATTTTTAGCTCCCACAAATAAGTGAGAATATGTGATATTTCTCTTTCTGTGCCTGACTCGTTTCACTTAATATAATTCCCTCTAGGTCCATCCATGTTGTTGCAAATGGCAGTATTTCATTCTTTTTTATAGCAGACTACTATTCCATTGTGTAGATATACCACATTTTCCATATCCACTCATCTGATGATGGACATTTGAGCTGGTTCCAACTCTTGGCTATTGTAAAGAGTGCTGCGATGAACATGGGAGAAGAGGTATACCTTCGACTTGATGATTTCCATGCCTCTGGGTATATTCCCAGCAGTGTGATAGCTGGGTCATATTGTAGATCTATCTGTAATTGTTTGAGGAACCTCCATACCATTTTTCATAGAGGCAGCACCATTTTGCAGTCCCACCAGCAATGTATGAGAGTTAGTTTTTCTCCACAACATTGCCAGCATTTATCATTCACAGTCTTTTGGATATTAGCCATCCTAACTGGGGTGAGATGGTATCTCAATGTGGTTTTGATTTGCATTTCCCAAATTCCGAGTGATATTGAGCATTTCTTCATGTATCTTTTGGCCATTCATATATCTTCCTTTGAGAAACGCATATTCAGCTCTTTTGCCCATTTTTTAATTGGGTTACTTGGTTTTTTGTTGTAAAGTTGTTTCAGTTCCTTGTATACTCAGGAAATTAATCTTTTGTCAGATGTATATTTTGCAAATATTTTCTCCCACTCTGTTGGTTGTCTTTTCACTCTGTTAATTGTTTCTTTTGCTGTGCAGAAGCTTTTTAGTTTGATACAATCCCATTTATTTATTTTTCCTTTGGTTGCCTGTACTTTTTGGGTCATATTCATGAAGACTGTGCCCAGTCCTACTTCCTGAAGTGCTTCTCCTATGTTTGCTTTGAGAAGTTTCATTGTTTCAGGGTGTATATTTAATATTTTAATCCATTTTGAGTTGATTTTAGTATATGGTGAGAGGTATCAGTCTAGTTTCATTCTCCTGAATATGGATATCCATTTGCTGAAGAGGCAGTCTCTTCCCTAGTATGTAGATTTGGTGCCTTTGTCAAAGATCAGATGGCTGTAGGTGTGTGGGTTGATTTCTGCATTCTCTATTCTATTCCCTTGATCAGTGTGTCTGTTTATATGCCAGTACTATGCTGTTTTCATTATTATAGCTTTGTAGTATAGTTTAAAGTCAGGTAGTGTTATGCCTCCATCTTTATTTTTTTTAAATCAGAAATGCTTTGGCTATGAGTGGTCTTTTGTTATTCCATATAAATGTCAGGATAGTTTTTTCCATTTCTGAGAAAAATGTCATTGGAATTTTGATGGGGATTGCATTGAATTTGTATATCACTTTGGGTAGTACGGACATTTTCACAATGTTGATTCTTCCATTCCAATAGCATGGGATATCTTTCCATCTTCTTGTGTCCTCTTTAATATCTCTCAGCAGTGGTTTTTAGTTCTCATTATAGAGATTTTCCACATCCTTGGTTAACTCTATTCCTAAGTATTTTATTTTTTTGGTGGCTATTGTAAATGGGCATGCTTTCTTGATTTCATTTCTGCATGTTCACTATTGGAGAATAGAAATGCTACTGATATTTGTGTGTTGATTTTGTATCCTGCAACTTTGCTGAAATCATTTATCAACTCCTAGAGTTTTTTTTAGAGGCTTTAGGCTATTCGATATATAGGATCATGTCATCTGCAAAGAGGGACAGGTTGACTTCGATTTTTCCAATCTGGATGCCCTTTATTTCCTTCTCTTCTCTGATTGTTCTGGCTAGTACTTCCAACACTATGTTGAATAGGAGCAGTGAGAGTGGGCATCCTTGTCTAATTCCTGTTTTTAAGGGAAAAGCTTTCAGCTTTTCCCCATCCAGGATGATATCGGCAGTCGGTTTATCATATATGGCTTTAATTATGTTGAGATAGTTTCCATCTCTACCTAACTTGTAGAGAGTCTTTATAATAAATGAGTGTTGAATTTTATCAAATGCTTTTTCAGCATCTATAGTGATGATCATATGGTCCTTGTGTTTGATTTTATTAATATGGTGTATCACATTTATTGATTTGCATATGTTGAACTAACTTGCATCCCTGGGATGAATCCCACTTGATCATGGTGTATAATTTTGCATGTGTGTTGCTGTATTCTGTTAGCTAGTATTTTATTGAGGATTTTGTCATCTTTATTCATCAAGGATATTGGCCTGTAGTTTTCATTTTTAGTTGTATCTTTACCTAGTTTTGATATCAGAGTGATGTTTGCTTCATAGAACGAGTTTGGGAGAATTGCCTCTGTTTCAATCTTTTGGAATAGTTTGTAGAGAATTAGTGTCAATTCCTCTTTGAATGTTTGGTAGAATTCTGCTGTGAATCTTTCTGGTCCGGGGCTTTTCTTTGTTGGGAGTCTCCTGATAACAGCTTCACTCTCTTTTACTGTTATTGATCTGTTCAGATTTTCTACATCTTCTCGGTTCAATTTTGGTAGTTTGTGTGTATCGAAAAGTTTATCCATTTCCTCCAGATTTTCAAATTTGTTGGCATATAGTTGTTTATACTAGTCTCTAATGATTCCCCATGTTTCAGAGGTATGAATTGTAATATCACCTTTTTCATTTCTAATTTTTGTTATTTAGGTCTTCTCTCTTCTTTTTCAGTTAGCAGTGCTAATGGTTTGTCAATTTTATTTATCTTTTCAAAAAACCAACTTTTTGATTCATTGATCTGCTGTATCATTTTTGGGGTTTCAATTCCATTAAATTCCGCTCTGATCTTAATGATTTCTTTCCGTCTGCTAATTTTGGGTTTGGATTATTCTTGTTTTCCTGGTTCTTTATGGTGAAGTGTTAGGTTGTTCACTTGCCGTCTTTCCATTCTTCTGAAGCAAGCATTTAATGACATAAATTTCCCTGTTAGTACTGCTTTTGCAGTATCCCACAGGTTTTGGTATGATATATCATTGTTTTCATTAGTTTCAAGAAATTTTTTGATTTCCTGTTTGATTTCTTCTTGGACCCATATGTCATTAAGTAGAATGCTGTTTAATTTCCATGTGTTTGTATAGTTTCCAGAATTTCATTTGTTATTGATTTCTAATTTTAATCCATTGTGGTCTGAAAAAATACGTGGGATAATTCCAAATTTTTTGAATTTGTTGAGACTTGATTTGTGACCTAACATGTGATCTATCTTGGAGAATGATCTGTGTGCTGATGAAAAGAATGAATATTCTGAGGTTGTTGGATGGAATGTTCTGTAGATATCTGCCAAATCCAATTGGTCTAGAGTGTTGTTTAGATCTTGTGTTTCTCTGCTGATTCTTTGCCTAGATGATCTGTCCAATATTGATAGTGGGGTGTTCAGGTCCCCTGCTATCATGGTATTAATGTCTATTTCCTTTTTTAGGTCTAATAGAGTTTGCTTTATAAATCTGGCTGCTCCAACATTGGGTGCATGTATATTTATGATTGTTATGTCTTCTTGATGGATGAATCCTTTCATCATTATGTAGTGGCCCTCACTATCTCTTTTTATGATTTTTAGTTTAAAGTCTATTTTATCAGATGTAAGAATAGCTACTCCAGCTCATTTTTCATTTCTGTTTGCATGGTAAATCTTTTTCCATCATTTCCCTCTTAGTCTATGTGAGTCTTTATAGGTGAGGTGGGTCTCTTGAAGGCAGCATATTGTTGGGTCCATCTTTTAAATTCAGTCAGTCAGTCTGTGTCTTTTGAGTGGAATTCAATCCTTTTACATTGAGTTGTTATTGAAACGTATTGATTTACTCCTGGCATTATATTGATTTTTGTTTGGATGTTTTAAATATCTTTTGCTCCTTTCTCTCTGATTTATTGCTTGTCTTCTATGTTTGTTGGCTACTTGGAATAGTAGATAAACTTTTTTCTCTCTCTTTATTGTTAACTTTTTATTTTACTGGTGAGTTTTGTTCTTTCTTGAGTATTCATGGTAGTGATGGTTGTTTTTCAGGTACCAGACCCAGTACTCCCTTGAGAATTTCTTTTAAGGCTGGTCTTGTGGTAGTGAACTCTTTCAGTTTTTGCTTGTCTGGGAATTATACTTTATGTCCTTTGTTTCAGAAGGATAACCTTGCTGGGTAAAGAATTCCGGGTGGCAATTTTTGTCTTTTAGTATTTTGAATGTATCATCCCATTCGCTTCTGGATTTTAGGGTTTTTGATGAAAAGTCTGATGTTAGTCTGATAGGTGTTCCCTTATAGGTAACTTGACCCTTCTCTCTTATAGCTTTTAAGATTCTCTCTTTGTCTTTGAGTTTTGCCAGTTTGAGTATAATATGTCCTGGAGAGGACCTTTTGGGGTTGAATACGTTAGGGTATTTTTGAGCCTCCTGAATCTGAAGATCTGTATCTCTCCATATACCTGAGTAGTTTTGTGCTATTATTTCTTTGAATATGTTTTCAATGCCATTTCCTTTTTCCTCCCCCTCTGTAATACCCATAATTTGGATATTTGAGCGTTTAACCTTGTCTGTTATCTCTCTTAGATTTTCTTTAAGTTTTTAGTTCTTTTTTCTTTTATTTTGTCTGCCTATGTTGCTTTGAACAAGTCATCTTCAAGATCGGAACTTCTCTTTTCTGCTTGTTCTAGCCTGCTGGTTAAGCTCTCTATTGTGTTTTTTATTTCATCAAATGAATCCTTCACCTCCACAAGCTCTGCTACATTCTTTTTCAGGGCATTGATTTCTTTGCACATTCGTCTTTTAGATCCTGTATACTTTTTCTCATATTGTTGTGTTGTCTAACTGAGTCTTCTTGTATTTCATTTAGTTTCCTTAGAATTGTTGCTCAAAATTCCTTGTCATTCATTTCAAGGACTTCCTGTTCTATAGGATCTAGAACTTGAGAGTTGTTATATTCCTCTGGTGGTGTCATACTTTCTTGGTTTTTCATATTTCTGGTATCTCTCCATTGGTGTTTAGTCATTGTGGCAAAGGCTATCAGTCTACTTGTTCCACCCTGGTGTCTAGAGCAATATCAGGGAGTTTTTGCTGATACTCAGCTGCCTGTTACTGCCTCGGGGCACAGGGGTCAGTGCATGGGGCCTCTCTCGGAGATGGGGACTCACCTGGCAGGGCCTGGGTCCTGCACAGAAGGTGGCTGGACTCAGCTCTACTGGCTCAAGCACTGCCTGAAATTTCTGTGCATGGCGACATAGCATTCTCCCTAAAGGATGAAGTACTGCCATTGCTATGGGTCAAATGTGGGGGGCCAAAACTTGTGTGTTGGAAACTTAATCCCCAATGTAACAGTGCTAAGAGGGTGGGAAATCCTATTATGATATTTGAAAGGTGGGGCCTTTTAGAGACCTTTGATTGGATCATAAGGACTGTGCCCTCATGAATGGATAAATCCATTAATGGAGTAATGAGTTGTAATGGGTGTGGACTGGTTGCTTTATAAGGAGCACATGAGAGAGCTTTTAGATTCTTGCCATGTGATACCCTGCATCACCAGGGGACCCTGTAGAGACTTTCCACCCAGAACAAGGCCCTCGCCAGATTTGCTCCCCCAGATTGTGGACTTGCCAGCCTCTAAAACTGTAAGGAGTAAATTCCACTTTTTAATAAATTACCCAGTGTCAGGTATTATAAGTGACAGAAATGAACAGTCACCAATGAAAGATCTCAGAATAGATGGAACAGAGGCAAGAAAAGCATGTGTAAGATGACGAGAGTCCCTGCAAATGTTTACATATTCACGTATTGTTTCTGGGTTTAGATGAGAACTTTGGACTTTCTACATACAGTTTTATGCTCTTCAAATTCTTTTTGGCTTTTCCTTGAAATTTCCTCTTTTGTTTGATTGACATTTTACCTGTTTTACTTCTTTTTGAATGCTTAAGTATTTCTACAACATTGAAATATTTTTGCAAGACTATTTCAGACCCTCCTAAATGAAAAACTGAAACTTCTATTTGCTTTGAATTTGCAATATTTTAACATGTTTTCTCTTTATTAATTTCTAGTTATTTTGAACTTCTGAATGATCTAAATTTTCATATGCATGAATTTTTTTTAAAAAAACATTTTTTTAGAATTATATATCACAAGATACATTGTTTTTTTCTCAAGTGAAATAAAAAAGCAATACTAAATGAGTTTATAAGAATATGTAGTGAAGAATAATTGTAATGCAAGGTCTATAGAAATGATTTCTACTTAAAAACAACAACAACAACAAGATTGTAGTTTTCATGTAAAGTGGCATATGACTTAGGTATTAAAGAAAGATGGTGGACAACCAGTTTGTAGATGTTAGAGGGCAGTGACTAGTGAAGTACATCCGAGAAAATACACTTATGCATTATGCCAATCCCTTGTAAATTTTGAGTGTTCTGAAAAAAGCACAAATCTCTCACAGTTCCCAGATCATCCCTGCTTATTCACTCTTTCCTCCTCTGGAAGACATTCTTCTTTGCCCTGCCCCTTCTACCACCCCCCTGTGCAATATAGGTGAAGCATCGTGCTGGAGTAGAAAATTTGGGTGAAAACCTGCAGGTATAATTGTAGTGCTAAAAGCAGGGTCTGTTACACCTGTCTGTACAACCTACGCCATTTAACTTTTGTTGAATCCCTTAAATAAGGGTAATGGCACATATGATCTATTAATCCTTTATGTATTCGTGAACAACAAGTACCATACACAGGGTATATACCAATGATTAACACAGTCCTGTCCTTATATAGAATACGTTCATTCAAGGAAGATCAACATTTTAAAAACCGCTAAAATAAACTGTTAAAATTCAGACAACTGTGATAACTTAATGACTCCACATCTACACTGGGGAACCAGAGAAGGTCCTCCTGGAGAAATGACATGTCACACCTTAATTTCAAAATCTGTTTAGAGTTAAGCAGATAGAGATGGAGTGAGGAAGTAAAGTGGGAGATGGAGGAATATACTTTTTTTTATGTATTCTGAATGATATGTATGGGGGTCAGAGGCAGGAAGAGGCAGGCCACATTTTAGGAATTATAGTCCTTTCAGCTTCTAAATTCTGTTATGTCTAATAGATCCAGCTCAAGTTCTATATTTTTTTTACTGATCTTACCTCTAATCTCTTTAGCCTACATGGACCTTTCTCTCCCCTGAGACCGTTGACAAGTATCATTTGAATCATATAATTTAAGCATTTGACTATTTTTTTGCTTTGCCTTATCAAATCCTTTCACATATATCAGTCTTGTATTTTCACATACTTTTCAGCTCAGAATAAATAGGGTTGTGTTTTGCACTGCGTTAGTGTGCAGCATAATGTCTGTCACAGTGCTGGAAACCCAACTATTCATTAAGAACATTCTTGTTGAATTTATTGTTTCCGTTTACCCTTAATGCAGGCTTCCTGTCACAGTGGTGAGGCCAAGAATAATTCATGGGTTGAAATGTTGATGCAAGAAACAGTAGTAAATGTCTTATCAAATCTTTGGATCCTGTCATTCTTCACTTGGATTTTGGAAATGAAAAGAGCCTGACAATACCACCAATTTCCTCTGGCAGTGGTTCTAAAGGATCTATTCTGTTATACTTAGGCATTTCTGACTGATGGCATGAGCATCCCTGAGCAACCCAAGGAAATTAATCATAAATACCACAGGAAGGTTCTACTAAAATTGCCAAAAATAACAATGTTTTTTATTTAGGTAGTATTCTCTTTTCAAGGTGTTCAGAACCTAAATGTATAGGAACTTTGTCATTCCTACATTATTTCTTTAAGCTAGAATCAAGTACACATTGAGATATGAAAAAATCAGGATATAAAAGATACCACCTCTTCAGGGTTTTTTTTAAAAAAAAAAAACTAGTTATCTGGCAAGAAGAAAGATACAATAAAAGTCAGAATGCCAAATTAACTGTATTATTTCCCTCTTTTGCAATTTTTGTATTTTCCCTCTTTTGCTTCTGGTGGAGACAGCCAATACTGACAACTTAGAGATTAGCAGGACTGAATTTTAATTGTAATCACATTGCTAATTCTAGGCCTATATGCAAATATCTCTGTGAAGTATTTATATGCACTTATATCAAAAGAGGATACGGATATGTGTATATCATAAAATCAGAATGTGAAGTACAAATGTAGCTAACATTTTACAACTTAAGCATTCTTCTAGTCACTGGTAAATCAATGTGCATTAATTGAATCATATGGTTAAGTACATGTATGAAACTTATTAAATTATTTGTAGCATAAAGAATTCTTTTTTATAGAGAAGTGATCATTGCCCTCAATCATCCCCTGCTCACTCCACTTTCTGCTGTGATTTTCACAAACAACTTTGCAAAAATACAATGTAAAAGATTATTCTGAAAACAGAATAAAGTGGCTATGATATTTTACTTTATTATTCTAAAGGTAATTGTAATCTATAAACTAGATGTCCCTGGACCATTGACAAAAGTCTCTAAAAACTTTTGGATAAATGTGACAAAGATTACCTAAGTTGTGTTCCATGCATACTATTAAGGAAAAAGGAAGGGGGGAAATAGTCCTTGAGGAATCAGATGCCTGAGAAAGATTTAAGGAGTTTTTATACTTTGATAAAGCTTTTAAGAAATGTTTATCAATTTTTCTTTGCTCTGGCCACATACTGAGAGTGCTTGCAAACTGTTTACTTCAGAGTATGAATTTGTAATGATTTTAGAATAAAGTAGCCCCCTGATTTATAAACAGTACCTGTGGTTGTTATGTTAAAAGGAAACAAAAAAAAGGAAGGAAGAATATGAATTTATAATTTTTTTGGAGTAAAATAGCCCCCGATTTACAAACAGAAAGAAACAAAGGAAGGAAGGAAGGAAAGAAAAGAGAAAGAGAAAGGGAACTCTTTCGTAGTAGTAGGAAGCTATCAAAATTTACTTAATGGCATCGTTTGCAAAAATGTTTTCCTTTCCCTCCGAGACTCAATGCTTTCGCTGCCTGCTGATAGCCTTCCCATCTAGAATCTGCTGATCTTCCACAATATGCAAAAACAAAATATGGAAAAGTATTCTGTACAGGCGGAAGATTTGAAATTATTTATTGTGGCTGAAACGGGTGCATATCTTTATAATATGTTATCTCCTCCCAACTTCTCCTTTGAACTTGTTCAGTCTGTACCATTCAATTTAATAAGGCTTAGATCAAGTCAAAACAAACTGTGATTTGAATATCACAGAGGAGAATGCCTGGTAGGGGCTTGGATATTCTCCCTCCCTGTCCCCACCCCCTCCCCTGAGAGCATACTTTTTGGTTGATCAGCTCGACTATTTATGAAAAGGTAGTTCATTGTTAACATTATCCAGTAATAACTAAATGCATATCATTGAAGTATATTTTATTATTTGCTGATGAGAAAGAATACTTCAGAGTATCTGAAGTGAATCATATGGTTAAGTCCATGTGTGAAACTTATTAAATTATTTGTAGCATAAAGCATTCTTTTTTATAGAGAAGTGATCATTCCTCCCAATCATCCCCTGCTCACTCCACTTTCTACTGTGATTTTCACATACAACTTTGCAAAAATACAATGTAGAAGATTGTTCTGAAAACAGAATAAAGTGGGTATGATGCATCAGAGTATCTGAAGTGGAAATTAAAGTATATCTTTTCATGAAAAATTGAAAAATATCAAGTGTTTTTTTAAAAAATGAATCGTCTTTTGTGGATCTGCACATTAGAACTTGACTCATAGCTGAAAGCAGAAGCCATTCTTTAAAAAAGATAATTCTTTTTTAAAGTGAACTTATTTTAAGTAAAGCAAATCTGAATACAGTAAAGTGCATACATTATAAGCATGAAGCTCAAAGAACTTTTACAAAATGACACACAATCATTTCAGGGTTAGGGTTAGGGTTGGGGTTAGGGTTAGCAAGCAGTATAAATCAAGCAACAGCACTAAACTCCCTTTCTCTCCTACCCAGATTCAATCTCTACCTTATTTCAAATCATATGCTAACTTTTAACTTGAATTCTAGGTTGGTTTTCCCTGTTTTTGAATTTCTTAAAAATGGGATGATACAATATGTTCTCTTTTATGCCTGACTTCTTTTCTTTAACATGAATTGACACATTGTAATTATACATAGTTATGGGTACAATCTGATGCTTTCATACATACATATGTGATAGAATATTCAGGTCAGGGTAGTTAAGGTATTAATTACCTCGTGCATTTATCATTTGTCTATGCTGAAACCACTCAAAAGCCTCCCTTCTAGCTATTATGTAATATACAAAATAACTGTTTCCCGTAGCCACCCTACTGTGCAATCACATCAAAACTTCTTCCTCCTAACTGTAATTTTGCACCCATTGGCCACCCTCTCCCTGTTTTCCCTCCCCAGCCCCTTCCCCAGTCTCTGGTAACCATTGTTCTACTTTCTGCCTCTATAATATCAACTTTTTTTTATTCCACATATGAGTGAGATCATGTGGTATTTGTCTTTCTGCACCTGGCTTACTTCACTTAACATAGTATCTTCCAAGTGCATCCATGTTGCTGAAGTGACAGGATTTCATTCCATAGTACACCACATTTTTCTTACCCTTTTATCTGTTGTTGGACATTTAGGTTGATTCCATATCTCATCTATTGTACATTGTGCTGCAATAAACACGGGAACGCAGATTTCCCTTTGACATGCTGACATCATTTGCTTTGGGTATATCCCCAATAGTAGGACTGCTGGATCAAATGGTAGTTCTATTTTTAATTTTCTGACAATAGCCATTCTAACTGGAGTGAGGTGGTATCTCATTGTTGTTTTGAATTTCATTTCCCTGATGACTAGTGACATTGAGCATTCTTTCATATGCCCTTTGACCATTTGTATGTCTTCTTTTGAGAAATATCAGTTAAGATCCTTTGCCCATTTCTCAACTGAATTATTGATTTTTTGCTGTTGAGTTAAGTTCCTTGTACATTCGTGATATTAACCCCTTGTCCGATGCATAGTTTGCAAATACTTTCTGTAATTTTGTATATTGTCTCTTCACTCTGTTAACAGTTTCCTTTTATATGCAAAAGCTTTTTAGTTTGATGTAATCCTACTTGCCTATTTTTGCTTTAATTGCTTGTGTTTTGGGAGTCTTATTTGAAAAATCCTCGCCCAGCCCCATGTCATGGATCCCTTTCCCTGTGTTTTCTTCTAGTAGTTTCAGTTTCAAATTTTATATTTAAATCTTTAATTTACTTTGAGTTGATTTTTGTGCATGGTGAGAAACAGGGATCTAGTCTCCTTCTTCTAAATGTGGATATCCAGTTTTCCCAGTGCCATTTATTTCATTTTTTTTTTATTGGTTATGAATGTTCATGAGATACAAAGCTGATTGTCACCCCTCATGCCCAAGATGTGAAGGCCAGATTCATACTGGAAGCATGCCCATTACCACAAATTGCACTTGTACCCTGTGTCCCCCACTCAATTATCCTGAACCTCCCTCCCCATCCTCCTTCCCCCCACTCCACTTTGTGTCCCTAGATCTGCTCTCTCCCTCTGCAAGTCCAACACACCACTGTGGTCTTTCTTTCCTTCCTTCTTTCTCTCTTAGCTCCCACATGTGAGTGAGCACATGCAGTATTTATCCCTCTGTGCTTTGCTTATTTCAATCAACATAAGTTTCTCCAGGCTCATCCAGGTTGTTGCAAATGGGAGAATTTTGTTCTTTTTTATGGCAGAGTGGTATTACATGATGTATATATACCAGTTTCCTTATCCATCAATGGACATTTAGATTGGTTCCCTGTCTTGGCTACTGTAAACAGAGCTGCAATGAACATGGGAGTGCAGGTATCCCTTTGACATGATGATTTCCATTCCTGTGGGTATATACTCAGAAGTGGGATTGCTGGATCATATGGAAGATCTATCTGTAGCTGTTTGAGAAACCTCCGTACTGTTTTCCATAGTGGTTGTACTAACTTACAGTCCCACCAACAGTGCAGGAGCGTTCCCTTCTCTCCACACCCTCACCAGCATTTGTTATTCACTGTCTTTTTGATTATAGTCAGTCTAACTGGTGTGAGGTGATATGTCAATGTAGTTTTAATTTGCATTTATCTGATGACTAGATATGTTGAGCATTTTTTCACGTACCTGTTGGCCATTTGTACATCTTCCTTTGAAAATGTCTATTCAGTTCCTTTGCCCATTTCTTATTTGCTTTTTTACTGTGTAATTGCTTGAGTTCCTTGTATATTATGTATATTATGTATATTAATCCCTTGTCGGATGCACAGTCAGAAAAAATTTTCTCCCACTCTGTTGATTGCTGTTTTCACTCTGTTGATTGTTTCCTTTGCTGTCCCAGCACCGTTTATTGAAGAGAATATCTTTTGACAATATGTATTCTTTGTGCCTGACTTCATTCACTCAGTATTTTCTCTCAGAATTCACTCATGGTCTGGTGTATATTTATAGTTCGTTAATTTTCAGGCTATATGTGAGTTCCAATTGTTCCACCTCTGACCCAATACCTTGTATGTTTTATTTTTTGTATTTTCCATTCTAGTTAGTGTATAGAAATATTACATTTGAGTTTGCATTTTTCTGGTGAGTAATGAAGTTGAGCATTTTGGTTTTTTGTATGTATGCTGGCTATTTGAATATTCCATGTTATAAAGTACTTTTTTTCCAATATTTTGCCTATATTTCCATTTGATTGTCTATCTTTTACTGAATCCTTTAGATATTCAAGATACATGTATATAATATTTTCTTATATTCTCTGGCTTGAATTTTATTATACTAGTAGTACCCTTTTGAAAACAGAATGACTCCATTTAATATATTTCCATTTATCAAATTTGTCCAGTTATAGTTAGGCTTATTTAATGTCATGTTTAACAACTATTTAACTATCCCAGAAGAATCCATTACATTTATTTAAGTATTAATTATATGTCTCAAAATGCATTTCACTAATTAGTCTGTATAGTACTACATCTGTTGTTCTAAGTATAGTTTGTATAAAATTTGACCAGAAAATGTGCATTGAAAAAAGTCACATTTCTATAGAGCTATAAATTAAATTTAATTTCCTCCAGCACTTAACCTACTAAAATGTTAGTAAATTCAATCTCAGTCATTTGCATTTATTCTCATTTCCTGCAGGGAATCATATATGAATATTGGATTGAAGTGGTACCAAAACAAGTAAATAAGGAGCAGTGCATGCCCTTTGTCCATAGTGGGCCGTCTGTTTGCCTTAGCCTTACCCACAAGAGGTTGTGGTGCAGTGCTTGGCCCAGCTGTCTCTCCTTGGGTGCTACTGCTCAGGCATGAGACTGTCATCTCACCTCTTTGACACATCAATCTCTGCTACCTTGCTACTAGTCTCCTCCCCAGGAGGAAAGGGTAGGAAAGGCTAAAAATGCCTCAGATCTAGTTGGCTTCCACCTCTACCGGTAAAGCGCTTTCCTTCATATCCATGTGCTTTGCGATAAGGCAACTCCGGCTCCTTCAGTGGCTGTTGTCACTGGTTAAAGAGTTTGACCTTTCCTCCAGGATGATGGTGGGGAACGAAGGTAGTAACACAACATAACCTTTTTCTGAATAATATATGCCACTCTCAAAGAAAACTCAAAATATAAAAAGATTCTGAAATCACATTTAGAAATAAAATTAACTGTGGTATTTTGATATACACTAATAAATATTCAGAATCTAAAGTTTCTTTTTATTTCCTGAATCCACCAGAAAGACTTTTTTTTTCTTTTTTTTTTTTTTTTTTTTGAGTTGAAACATAATTGATTATACAAATTTTGTGGGGTACAGAGTTCACTATTGGCTATCAGTATTTGTGTACAATATCTGATGACCAAATCAGGATAATTAGCATATTCATTATTGTCAAATGTAATCGTTTTTTGCGTCCATTAACAAATTTTTGAGCCTCAAAAGAAACAGCATCTAATATCATGAAGCTAGTGAATAAGTAGAATATATTTGATACATAAAAATGTAAAACTTAAAATCAGATTATTTTTCTCCTGCCCTCCCCTCCACCATGAATATCACTTTTGAGCAAAACAAACATTACCAGTTAGTTTTTTTTAAACCTTCTCAGATGTTTTTACTTATGCTTTAAATAGTTGTCAGGTAAAGGTTGAATTAGAAAATATAATGGTATTTTGACTTTTATTTTTTCGACATTAACTTCTATAAGTATGTCTAAAATTGAAAATAGCCAGACATCCTCCAAACTGCAGGCAGAGATCAAGTAAGGCCTGATTTTGTTCACTCTTCATGGCATGACCAGATTGAAGTTAAGGTCATGAGTAATAGATTACTATGATCTTCCTTAGGAGAAAAAAATGCAACTTGACTAAAGCCTCTAGCCCCAGCAGGTTAACAGCCTTCCATCACTCTGAGCTCTCTGCATGACCCATGGCTTCAACCTCCTGAGTTCTTGCTTGAAAAACTTTAGGTTTTCCTCTCGTCCAGCCATGACTCAGATTATTTTATCTTCTTTCCCTGACACCTTCTCCAGTGATTAATTTTAGAAAATCTCATTAACTTATTTCAAACCAAATGTGATTTTCCAAAAAAATTTGAGCTTTTTGGAACTTAACTTGATAGATAAATTGAACTTAGTTTAATAGGACACATAAACAGGCCATTTAATAAGACAGAGATGAAAATTCAACAAACATGCAAAGAAGGTGATCCATTCTTTTAGAAAACAGATCCCAGGGTGAAAAGGGTAGAAACATGATGTTCTTTGATTTGTTCTTTTCCTTAACTGATTTATTACTTTCAAAAAAATAGTAACAGTTTTTTGGGGTTTTTTTTCCCAATTATAGTTAACATTCTCTTTATCACTAAAGGATTCAAAATAAATATGCTGTATATAGTTTGGATTGTTCTTAAGCAATCACTGGCCAGCAGTTAACACAGAATAGATGTCATATATTTTGGTGATTTTTTTGAAGTCATTTTTCTTCTCTTTCCACAGCTAACAAGCCCATGACCTTTCTTTCTCCTCAACCTACTCCCTCATCTTGAAAGACAGAGCAAAGAGGACCCTGTGCTGGGAACAGAAAGAACACTGAGTCGTTTTAAAAGGTTGTCTCCACCTCCCTCTGTGTTTTAAACAACTCAACATTAAACGCTGGCTTTAAATTCACATGCACACACACAGTTATACTGCTTAAAACAGGTAAAAAAAAAAATGTGGTATGAATTGTGATTATTTCCTCCAGTAATTCTCATAAGAATATCAATATGTCAATATACTGTCATTGTCCTTGTATATACCAAGTATAAGATAAAGTGTTAGAAGAATTCCAAAAGACATAACAGTAATGAATTAGAATAATTAAAATAAAACAGCCTAGTGGCCATCAACTTTCTCTCAAATTTCCAAAGCATAAGAAAATCTAGGGAAAACATAAACCTAACTTTACCAAAAATAAATTAACTAAATTTTCATAGCAATGCCAGAATCAAATCAGCCAAAAGCTGAAAATGGTAGATAATGTTTTCTTTTTTTTTCTTTATCCAGGATTCGTCTATTCAGATGATATGCTTACATTGAATAAATCATTTTATATACATATATAATATATATTATATATATTTCCAAAATTATAGCTAAGCAGGGACTGTCTTTCACAATCTGTAAATAAAATAAAATAATGCATTGTTGCCAAAGAACAGAAAGCACTAGATATAAAGAACCACCCTTTTCTATGATAAATGTAGTAAAATATTTTCTTTTAAAAAAATATCTTCAGTTAACCCAAAGGAAAGGTAAAATGTTCAGTTTTTAAGTGATAGCAAAATAACAAATACAATAAGCCTTCACAATTTGGCCTTAGATTTTTTTATAATTACTGTTTACATCCCTCTTTATATATCCTAGGGGGTAGTCACACTGGCCATCAGCTGTTCTTGAGAATTTGTTCTCTTTTGTGGAGGAAAATCCACTTTGTCAGGCATAGTCTTCCTTCCCTTTTTTCAGCCAGAAGTCTTTGACATCCTTTAAGACCAGATATTCCTCTCATATCAAAAGGTTTGAGCTTACAAGGAGGAGGAAACAGCCTTCCCTGGGAACTTCAGTAGCATTCCATACTTCTCTGTAGGACCAACTCTCATTCTACCTTTTGGCATGTTGTGGTCTGTTATAGCTTCAAGAATACTTACGCAACAGTGAAATTTCCTTACTTTCTTTGTGAGTGATCATTATTGATGGAGCCTCACTACTTATAGTGATTACAAATTGTTACACTGCAATGCTTTTCTTCCATGCAAAATCTTTTCTGGCTTTATCAAATCTGCTCACACTCATGGGAGTATATTGGGGATGTAGGTGGCGTCTTTCCTGTGTATCATGGAAGGAAATGATTAAAAGCAAAGCTCTGGACAGTATTCTCAGGCCTGGATAGATCTGCATTCTGGTTCATGGATGTTACCCTTTTGCTGTGTCTGCACATGGCAGAAGGAAGTTCCGTGGGGCCTCTTTTATAAAGGTCCTAACTCCATTCATGAGAGATCTGCCATCATGGTCTGATCACCTCCCAAAGGCCGCATCTTCTAATATCATCATATTGGTGATTAGGTTCCAGCACAAATATTCAGATGACAGCATTGTCTTAGTAATATATGAACATTAATTAAGCCACAGAGCTGGTGGATCTAATGCTTGAAATGATTCAGTAAAGGGGAATAAACATGTTCTCAGAAATAGGGCTGGGAGCTAGAATGGCAACCCAGACTGGAAAAAGCCAGATCCTGGAAATTCAGGTAGCATTCATGAACCAGAATGTAGGCCCTCACCAGACACCAAATATGCCTACACGCTGATCTTGTACTTCCCAGCCTCCAAAACCATAAGAAGTAAATTTCTGTTGTTCAGAAACTAGCCAGTTTATGGTATTTTGTTATAGCAGCCTGAACAAACTAAGATAGACAGTAACTATGTCTATATTTGTTTATGAACTTGCTTTCCTCTTTTAGATTTTTTATTCAATCACCTGAAATCTTGATGTTTTACAAAGCCTCAAACTTCTTTTTCCTTGGCAAAGTTACAGTTGATGAATTTTCAGTGGATAGTTTCAGCAATTATCTGGTAAGATAAAAGCATGTTGCAAAAAAAAAAAAGAAAAAGAGAAATAAAGAGAGGTGTTTGAGAATTTGAGTTTTCTATGCACATAGATTAAATTTTCCAAATAGTCCCTCTTTTCCTTCATATTTCCCATAGAAGTCAAAAAAATTACTTTTTTGTATATATTTGTATGACTGAAAGCCCCCTTGTCCTAATCAAGAATTAGGTATATTCCAGAAAATGAGAAAGAAAATATAATTAAGATAAAAACATGCATTAAACACATATAACAGTGTTTCAGGACAGTACAGTGATAAAATTGGGTGTTTCAAAGTCAAATAATCATGAGAACTAATATCATAAAAATCATATGTACAATGTTATTTAAATATAAAAATTGAAGAAAATATATCAGCACAAAAGGATTTTTTGGCAACAAGAAGGATTTAAAATATTAACAACCTGAGTATACATAAAACAACAAAACTGATTTGCCTCCTATCACTATTTTAAACACAAATTGATCTAATAGAGGCAAAAGAAGCTAGAAAAACAAGAAAGTCTTGTATTAAGCTTTAAAACAGGAATAAACAGTGAACTTGTAAATTACTATCTTACAAATCAGACATTAATACTTTTTTGAAATAATGGAACACATATTAACAGGATATTTGTGAACATTTTGAGAACAATAGACTCCTGAGCTGCACACAAGGTGGGTGATAAAAAAAAAAATCTCAACTTGTAAAAACAATAATAAGCTATCACAGAAAGGGAAAGGCAGTTATTTACTGGAAAAATTAAACATATAAATGAAATATAATCTTGGATATTTACAAAGCAGCTTTTCCCCAGGAATTCAAACATATTCTCCTTTAATATGATCTGGGCCTCCACAGCTTAGTGAGGGAGCTTTTATGTGGCCTCCCCTTTACTTCTGTTTTCATCCCATTGCATTTAGGATTTTTTTTTTTTGTGACGGGTAAGGGGATCGCAACCCTTTGGCTTGGTGTTGTCTGCACCGCGCCCAGCCAGTGAGTGCACCGGGTCATCCATGTAGGATCCGAACCTGCGCGGTGGGAGCGCTGCTGCGCTCCCAGCGCCACACTCTCCCAAGTGCGCCACGCGGTCGGCCCTGAATTTAGGATTTTACCACTACCAGGACCCCACACTGTTCCGGTTGGGGTCACTAGTAACTTTCAGTTGATAATCCAACAAATTTATTTTCAGTTTTTATCTTCCTTAAATTTCTTGCAGCATTTTAAAAGCAAATTTGTATTAAAGTATAACACATATATAGAAAATTGTACAAATCACAAATGCACAGCTATATAACTTTCTATAGTTAAGGCTGAATCTTGCTTTCTCTCTCTCTATTCCCTCCTCCTATTTCTTTTTAATTCTCTCCTCTTGGGCTCTCTCTCAAGGTTCTTTCTTCTCTCTTATCCTTCCTTTTCAACTTCTATTGTAGTTTCCTTTCACTGTTCTTATCAACTAGGAGTTCACCTCCAGAGTCTATCCTGAGATCATTTTCATCAACACTTTAATACTTTTCAGAGTGATCTTCTCCACTGCTATAACTCTAATAGTTTTCTATGCTATGATGACATCTACGTCCTGTCAACTATTCTCCAAACCCCACAGTTGTATAATACAACTATCTCTCCAACTTCTTGTTTCATAAATATCGCAAACATAACGTAGCCAGAGCAACAGCACAATGCTATGGGTTCTAGAGAAAGGCTGCCTGTCTTCAAGTCCTGGCTTTGCCACTGACTACATAACCCCGAACAGGTCACTTAATATCGATGTTTTACTTTTTATAATGAGGACATACCATGCATTAGTTTCTTGTGGCTGATGTAACCAACTGTCATGAATTTGGTAGTTTAAAATCACAGAAATTTCTTTTCTTACAGATCTGGAGATCAGAAGCCTGAAATTAGCGTCACTGGGCTGAAATCAAGGCATCAGCACGGCTGCACTCCCTGCAGAGGCTCCAGGGGAGAATCAGTTCATTGCTTCTTCTGGCTCCTTTCTGGTGGCTGCTGGCTTTTCTTGACTGGTGGCCACATTGCTCCAATCTCTGCCACCACAATCACTTGCCTCCCCCTGTTCTGTGTCAAATGTCCTCTGCTGCTCATAAGGATACACATGATGGCACTTTGGGCCCACCTGGATAATCTCTCCATTTCAAAATCCTTAACTTAATCATACCTGCCAAGACCCTTTTTTTCCAAATAAGGTAACATTTATAGATACCAGGGGTTAGGACATGGTACCTTTGGGGGTGCCATTATTCTAAGCCTAGCATATTTGCTGTTGATTATTCAGCTGAGTTTAATATGTATCTTAGGGGGTCATTATTCTGCCTACTACACATGATAATAGTAACTGCCTCACAGAATTGCCATATGGTTAACAGAGGCAACTTCAGACACAACATGCAGGAGAATACCTGAACAGACTAAGCACTTCCTGGGTATTAATTGTTTTTATTGTTCTTCATATGTCTCCTTGTCTCAAATTCCCTTTCTCAGGAAAAACCACCTCCTAGAAAGCCAGTGATCCTGTCCTATCAATTCCATCTCCTTAATATCTCATTGCCACTGACTTAGTTTTCATGGTCCTATCTCCCACCTGAAATATTATAGCAAACTGGCTCTGCTCCAACACAGCCTTCCTACTGCTGCCAGAGCGCTACGTCTAAAGTGAAGACCAGTCATGACCGCCCTCAGCTTAACACCTTTTCGTGCCCAGATGTCTCTCTCCCAGCCCCCCTTGTCTGACTGAAATCACAGTTCAAGATTAATCTTAGATGTCACGTTGCCCAAGAAGTTTTGCTTCTTTCTGCCCTCACCATTCCCTAGTTAGACTTCTAATAGCCATATTGATATTTATTCCTTCCACAAATGATTATTTAACTTAGTGTATGCTTGGCACTAAGAACACAAAGAAAATGAGACAGCCTGATGGGGTAGGCTGTCAGACAACAATCACAGTAGGTGAAAAATTCGTCCCTCAAAGATATATTTATTTCCTAATCCCTCGAACCTGTGAATATTATGTCCCATGGTAAAACGTGACTAAATCAAGGATCTTGAGAGTAGAGGTTTACCCTGGATTAGCCGGGTAGGCCCGAGAAGTAATCACATGTATTTTATGAAAAGAAAGGGAGAGAAAAGTTAGACAGAGACACACAAAGAGATGAAAGCAGTGTGAAGATGGAGGGAAAGACTGGAGCGTAGCCCCCATAAGCCAAGGAATGCCGAGGAATGCCGGCAGCCACCAGAAACTAGAAGACACAAGGTATGCATTCTACCGGGACCTTCAGGAGCAAGTGTGGTCCTACCGCACCTTGATTTTGGACTTCTGGCCTCCAAAACTGTAAAAGAAATTCTGTTGTTTCAAAACACAAAGGTGATGGTAATCTGCTGTGGTGACCCCAGCACTCTAGCACAGCAATGCAGAAGGGCAGGGAGTACCTGCTCGCGTTGGTGCCAGATCAGTGTGAGTGCAGTGTGGAACTGATCAGGAAAGGCATCGTGGAAGAAACGCTACCTGAGTTGAATCTTTCCATCTGAATGGGAGCTAGTCAGGTGGCAAAGAAGGAAATATGCACCCTGTGAGACACAAAGGGAGGCAAGAAAGAACGAAGTCTTCAGAGAACGACTTGCATTTTGGTACTGCCAGAATTTTATGTCAGAGAAGACCAACAATGAAGCTAGAGATAAAGTTTAGAATAGATAATGTAGAGCAATTTTCTTCTTTTATAAACAATTGGGAATTTATCCTATAGTTACCGGAGCTACTGACACTTCTGAAGCATGATTCTGTTTAAAATAGTGCCTATATGTGGCCACATTGCAGTGGGATAAGATGGGTGACAGGAATACCAGATAGAAAGCTGTAAGGATAGAGGGCAGGGGATAGATTACAAACCTTTTCATTGTGTAATTTCAAACAGCTAATAGAGAGGTTTTCTAATGTTCCCAACGCAAAGAAATGACAAATGTCTGAGGTGATGGCTATGCTAATTACCCTAATTTGATGATTGCACATTGTATACATGTACCCAAATATCATCATGTACCCTGTAAATATATTCAATTATTATGTGTCAATTAATAAAAAATAAATTTGATTAAAATAAAATAAATTTTTAAAAATCTTTCTAGTAGATATAATCAGTAAGACTTTATAATTATTTAGCTGGGTTGGAAAAGAGATAGAGCAGAGGAAGGAAGACACAAGTTTCTAACTTCAGTGACTGCTTGGCTGTGGGTGAGTAATTATAGCACCTGCAGGTAGAAATACCTAATATGTAGTTGAATATACACGCTTGAAATTCAGGGTAGAGGTCTAGACTGAAGATGTACATTTGAAAGGTGCCTGGATTTGTAACAAACACATTATCACACGTATTTTAATGTCTTTCTCAACTTCTGCTAAACTAAAACTTTTTAAAGAAAGTTTATGTCTTCTTACTCTTTATATGCTCAGCTCCTAGCAGAAAATGCAGGCGACATCCAAGGTTTAATAAATGAATTAATATACTGATTTGAACATTGATGTTTTTATTACATAAAATTAGATGTACTTTGAGTAAAATGCTGTTTTTAAAAAATCTAAATTTTTGTAGAAAAAGTCCAAAATAACCCATTCAGCCTCAATAATCAATAATGCTAACGTCACTGGATTAAATGAAAAAAATCTTATTTTCATAAATTTAAAAAGAGAGCTATCTAGCATAGATACATATTCTTTTTTATGTAAGATTCAGGAAATGGGAAAGGAATATTTAACATCAGGAAAACTTAACAAGTAAGAAATTGGAGGCAAAAGCAGATATGTCTGATACTGAGCTATTTTCTCACCTATGCTATTTTAAGCTATTCTATAACACACAGAAAATTTTAATAAAGTTAAAATCTTTACTAGCAAAGGACAGAAAAAAAATAAATAGTTGATTGTTATTAGCTTTGATTTCTGCGATGCTAAGAATTTCTTACTTTGTTTTCCTTTTTACTAAAGACAAAACATTTAATAAAATGCTCCACCTACATCAAGCAACACCAAATAAAAACAGCCACAGTTGGGCCAGGAAGATTTTCTCTAAGGATTAAGTTCAAACAAAAAAGATTTGTCTGAATAGATATACCTTTCAATTACATTCACTCTTTATTGCCACAACCATTTTCTGTTATGAGCTAACACATTTCACACAAAAAAAGAGACTTTCAAAAACATATACACATTATTAGATTTAATAATTAGCCACCCACGATTGTGTTGATTAGTTAGATTTTCACACTTCCCATGTGTAGAGGTCAAGGCTTCGAATGGAAGAATGTGCTCTACGATTGCAGAGGCAAAGAAAAGAATGAAAAAAATATATAAGGCTATTTTTCTCAAGCAATTAAAGCAAAGAGGATTGATTTTATTTACAATATTTTTCATTGTTAGTAGATTTTTAGTGGTAATTTTTTGTTAACGTTAACTTCATATATTAGAGATGAAGTAAAATAGTGACCTTTGAGTACTTTCTAAGTTACCAAACTCTCCAAACCTGGGTTCTTTGAGCTGCCCTGAAGTAAGGTTGTGTGTTGCAACTCTTCCTGGAATTGTGGCTGCCGTGATCAATGTGCCTCATATAAGTAGCAAAGCCCGGCCCATGAAATGTGATCAATAGGATATTTGTTAAGTGACGCAAAAGCATTACGAATTATTACTTCACAGAGCCAGCTTGGGGATAACTTTGAGAAGTGGCCTAGATGTACCAGAAATTGAAGAATTGAAAATAATACATAAAGGTTATAACACACAAGGAATTGAATGAAGTAAGGGAACAGAGCAAACCTGCTTTGTTTTAAAATGATTGTCATACATTATCTGTGAGATTGAATATACTTGAAAACAGAAGAAACACAGTAGAGAAAGAGCACAAAACACTTGTTAAACATTTAAAGCTTTGTTTAAGATTGATCTTCTCTATTTCAACAAGAATGGAAAATAAAATACTCAATAACATAATTGGTGATTGGGTAAATGGTATTTGAAAATTGGGAAACCAACAAAATTGTGTCTCATCAGATGTGACAGGGTAAGGCAGTACAAGGGTCAGTAGTACTATGGGAGTATATTCTGCTGCAAGTCTTTTTGGTGACCAGAGGGCACCTCTTCTAACCTTGCCTTCTCATTCCTCCTTGAGATTATAATCTATATGTTAAAACTTATTTTCACGTTTAGTCTCTTTAATGAGACCCAAGATATATATATATATATATATATATATATATATATATATATATATATAAGCCTGGATTTTCTTTTAGTGGATTTATTTAAGGAAAGTGTATATTTTAACTTATTTTCTTCATTTTTCTTATTGATGGACACTTGGGTTGCTTCTGCATTTTAGCTATTGTGAATAGAACTGTAATGAACAGCGCAGACAAATATCTCTTTGAGACCCTGGTTCTCAGTTCTTTAGGGGTATATACCCAGAAGGGGAATTGCTGAATCATATGGCAATTCTGTGTTCAACATTTTGAGGAACCACCACACTCCTTTCCACAGTGGCTGTACCATTTTGTACTCCATAAGGGTTACAATTTCTCCACATCTTTACCAACATTTTTATTTTTTTATTTTTATTTTTTTTCATAGTAGCCATTCTAATAGGTATGAGGTGGTATCTCATTGCAGTTTTGATTTGCATTTCCCTAATGATTAGTGTGTTAAGAAACTTTTTATGTGCTTATTGGCTGTTTGTATATCTTTGGAAACACGTCTATTTAAGTCTCTGCCTATTTTTGAATTTTTTTTTTTTTTTTTTTTTTTTGCTGTTGAGTTTTAGGAGTTCTTAATATATTCTGAATATTAATCCTTATCATACATATGATTTGCAAATATTTTCTCTTATTCTGTGGCTTGGGTTGCCTTTGCATTTTGTTGATAACGTCTTTTGATGTACAAAATTTTACAATTTTCATAGAGTTCAATTTGTCTATTTTTTTCTTTTGTTGCCTGTGCCTTTGGTATCATAGCCAAAAAACTATTGCCAAATCCAATGTCACAAAGCATTAATACATACATTTTTTAAATTCACACAAAATCATCAGCATGATTTTTTTTCATTGAATTCATTAAGTTTAGATCATTACTAACTAGACTGACCAAACCAGTCTCCAGTCTCCAGACTGACTTTTGAAACAGTTACAAAATTTTTCATTAGTTTTCTCACACTTCAAGTTGCCTGTCTTTAGTTATATTTTAATCTCATTTTTTATTCCCTCTCTCCTAGGACCAGTGTAAAAATTATATTAGTTCCAACTAGCATGAAGATGTCAATGATAGTGATCATGGAGTGATCTAAAGCAAGTAAGACAACTGAAAAAGACTAGTAACTACTATGGGTAAGAGTTAACGTCCACAGGCATTAGGCAAAAGTTAAAAAATATGTAACTGAAAAGAATTAAGAAGGTAGTGAACTACAACACTGTCTTCAAAGGACTCTAACGAAGTTCTAAGGAAATGCCTCTAGAATTGAAGAAAAAGTAATAATTGAAATTTAAATGCAATGGATGATTTAAACTGCTCTGCACATTAGATGCAGTTAAAAAGAGAATTAGTAACTCAAAAATATTTGAACCCGAATAAATTATGCATGCTGTGGTAGAGAAAAAAAAAAGATGCCAGGGATTTCTGCCTATTTTGATTACTTTTCCTTCTTGGAATTTAGAACAGTGCCTGGCATGCAAGGCCTCCATGAATATTTCTTGAATGAATTAACGAATGTGCTCAAAGTGTATCCTTTGCTTATATGTTACTGTAAAATGTGCATTGTTTTGTGTGAAATTTTTTAATATTTTCAATTTATATTCTTAACTTTTTAATGATGTATTAAAGTTTTTTGTGTTTTATTTAATCATTTTGACATTCTATACAGTTTTAGGAATTTATCTGTTCATTTGCTTAAGGAAAGCAAACTACAGTCTTTGAGTAAAAAATGGTTTTAATATTTTTAAAGATTCATTAAAAAATGAAAAAGAAAAAGAAAAAGAATATGATAGAGACCGTATGAAGCTCATGAAGCCTAAAAAAAATAATAGCTGGCACTTTACGGAAAACAGTTGACAACACTCACTCTAGGGTATAAAATTATTAACATGCAGTTATTAATAACACTTTCATAATGTATTATTCTCTGTTGTCTTATTTTCTTTTGTTCTAAAATTTTTTGATTCCTCATTTTTCTGAAGAATTTTGTAAAAGGTGTATCTTGCTTACTTTTCTTTTTGATCAAACAACTTATAGTTTCATAATCCCTATCTGCTGTTACCATTATTTTGCTCTATTTTATTGACTTCTACCTTTATATTTAATTTGTTTGAATTGAATAACAGGCTGAGTGGGGAACCTAGATTTTTATCCTACATGACTGTGAAATTCCACATCAGGGCAGTATCTGAGGAAGCCAGCTAAAACAGAAGGTTAAGTAAGATCAAGAGTCTCACAGTATAATGCCCAAAATATCCCAGTTTGAATTAAAAATCACTTATAAAATTAAGAACCAGGAAGATAAAAACTTAGTTTAAAAAACCAAGGGATGCCAACATCAAGATGACATTGATGTCAAAACTATCTAAAATATTTTAAGGCATCCATAACCAAAATTCTCCAACAAACATTACAAAATACTTAAAACAAATGGAAAAGAGTAAAGAGTTTTAGCAAATACATATAAGGTATGAAGAAAAATGCATAAAAAATTTTGAACTCAAAAATACAATAACTGAAATAAAAGGTTGAGTGGAGACTTCTGACCCAGCATGTAAAGAGTTTGGAAATCATCATTCTTATCCACACAATAACAACAATAAGAAAAGCTGAACAACTAAAAATTAATAACTGTTCTTGAATTTGTTTAAGAATTGGGGTCACGTGGCAAACCGCTGCCCCCAAAATTGTAGAGACAAAGAGGTGCAGAGAGAGAATTGCATCTTACTAGAGCAGAAATTCATGAACAGAAGGAAACAGGTTCTGGTGAACCAGTACTAAGATAGGAAAACCTTAATTGTAATTGATTAATTGTTGGAGGCTCAATGTAGACAAGTTTGAAAATTAAAAACTCCAAAGGGGCCCAGTCCTAGTGAGGTTTATTTCCAGGAGTCCTATCAGTTTCTCAGTGAAGACGAGAAAAAATCCCCTTGTGCTTCTGCTAGGGAGAGGAGAAAAGTAGCCATTTGGAAATACACCCAGAGCTTTCTGTTCTTCTTATCAAGTACTATCCTCAAAAGAAATGATATTACCAGAGGCTAATTGCCTTGGGAAAAGGAGAACACCCAACTCCAGCCCACTCTAGTTTTCGTGTATTACCGAAAGAGGGCAGGATGCCGAGGAGAACGTGTGAAGATAGCCCCGGGACATGGGCTCACCAAAAGCCTGAGACCTAATCATAGGGCTAGGGAACGTCAAACCTAACCACCACATCAACGAAGCTTCTGGAGAGCAACAGGGGACTACTCCTAAAAAACCCTGCTTTTCCAAGGCCTTATTTAAAAAGCCACTAGCCCACCCCAAAGACAATAAGGGAGACAGAAAGAACTTCAGAAGAAATTTTAGCTTAGGATACCTACAGTTATAGCAAACAATATGCATAGCCCAATACTCAGCCAGATGAACATAAAACCTTACACTAAAGCCTCTTTATCTCTGTCCCTTTTATCCTATCAGGTTTCAAAAAAACGATGAGGCATATTAAAAGACAAAAATACAGTTTGAAGAGATGGAGCAAGCATCAGAAATGGACTCAGATATGGTAGAGATATTGGAATTATCAGACTTGGAATTTAAAGGTATGGTTAATAAGTTAAGGGCTCTAATGGAAAAAGTGTACAATATGCAAAAACACATAAGTAATGTAAGGACATGGATGAAAATTTCAGAAAGAATCAAAAAGAAATTCTAGAAATCCAAAACATCGTAACAGAAATAAAGAATGCCTTTGATGGGCTCATCAATAGCCTGGACACAGATGAAGACAGAATTAATATGCTTTAAAGAAATTTCAGCAGAAATTTTCCAAACTGAAATCAAAGGAAACAATAATGAAAAAGACAGAATATCATATCTAAGATCTGTGGGACAATCACAAAAAGTGTAACATACATGTAATGGCAATACCAGAGGAGAAAAAAAAAAAAAAAGACACACACACACACAAAAAAAAACCAGAACAATAATTGAAGCAATGATGACTAAAAATTTCCCCCAATTAATGATGGATGTCAAACTACAAATCCAGGAAGCTCAGAGAGCATTAAGCAAGGATGAATACTAAAAAATTTACACCTACACATATCATATTTAAACTGCAAAAAAATCAAAGAAAAAAAAATTCTTGAATAAAGCCAGAAGAATAAATCACCTCGCCTAAGGAAAAGTGTGGATAAGAATTACATTGCACTTCTTTGCAGAAACCATGCAAGCAAGAAAAGAGTGAAGTGAAATATTTAATGTTGAGTAAAAAAATCTACTAACATAGGATCTGTATTTAATGAAATTTTTTGTATATCTAAAGTGAGCAAGAGATAAAGACTCTCTCAAGAAGGAATTTACCAGCAGAACTGCCTTGCAAGAAATGTTAAAAAAAAAAAAACCTTCATAAAGAAAGAAAATGATATAGATCAGAACATCAAATCTACATAAAGAAAAAAGTATTAGGAAAGAGATAAAGGTAATATAAAATTTATTATTATTTTATTTATGGTTGTTCTAACAAATAGAAATTTGTTTAAAATAATAATAGCAATAACGCATTGGTGATTATAGCTTATGGGTAAGTGAAATAAATAACAGTAATGTTATAAAGGATGGGAGGGAAGAATTTGGAATACTTTGTCAAAAAGCCCTTGCACTACCTGTGAAGTATTATAATGTCAATCAATTCAAATGTAAATTGTCTAAGTACACTAATTAAAAGATAGAAATTGTCAGAGTGAATTAAAAATAATACCCAACTATATGTTGTTTATGGGAAACCTACTTTAAGTATAAAGAGAAAGAAAGGAGAAAAGTAGAGAGATAAAGTTATACCATATGAACATTAATCAAAAGAATGGTATAGCTATGTTAACTGCAGACAAAGCAGATTTCAAAGTAAGGCAAATTATCAGGGATAAGAGGATAATTACACTATGACAAAGAGGTCAATTCTCCAAGAAGACATAACAATTATTAATGTGTATAGACTTAACAACAGAACATCAGAGTATATAAGGCAAAAACTGATAGAATTGCAAAGAGAAATACATAAATTCACTATTATAGTTGAAGAATTTATTGCCCCTCTTTCAGTAATGAAGAGACCCAGCAGGCAGAAAATCAACAGAGACATAGTTGATTGGAACAGCATCATCAATCAACTGGATCTGATAGACATTTATAAAATACTTTCTCCAATAATAGCAGCACATACATTCTTCTCAAGTTCACATGGAATATTCACCAAAATATACCATATTCTGAGCCATAAAACATACTTTAGGAAATGTAACAGAGTTTAAATTATGCAAGGTATGCTCTCAGTGGAATTAAACTTAGAATCGATAATGGAATGATAGCTGGAAAACACCCAAATACTCTGAAATTAAACAACATATTTTAAAATAATGTATTGGTCAAAAAAGAAATCTCAAAAATTTGAAACTATTTTGAACTAAATTAAAATAAAAATATAATTTATCAAATTTTTGCAGTGCAGCAAAAGCATTGCTTTTAGGAAAATTTATAGTATTGAATGCATATATTAGAGAAGAAGAAATATCTGAAATCAATCATCTAAGCTTTCACCTTAGGAAACAGGAAAGAGTGGAAATTAAACCCAAAATAGAAGAAAAAAAATAATAAAAATTAGAGCAGATATCAGTGAAATTAAAAACAGTAAATTAATAGAGAAAATTAATAAATCCAAAAGCTGGCTCTTTGAGAAGATAAATAAAATTGATAACCCTCTATCTAGCTAATGAAGAAAAAAAAACATAAATAATACAGAAACAAATGAAAGTCATCACTATTAACCCCATGGATGTTAAAGAATAATGAATGCATATCATGAACAATTCTGTGACCACAATTTTATGACAGACTAAATGTGACCACAATTTTATGACAGACTAAATAGACCAATTCTTTGAACAAGACAATCTACAAAAATACACAAGAAAAAATAGATAATCTAAATAGGTGTATATTTATTAAATAAATTGAATCAATAATTAACAATCTTACAAAACAGAAAGCACCAGGCCCAGATGGGTTTATTGGTAAATTCTACCAAACATTTAAGGAAGAATTTATACAAAAGCCTTACAATCTCTTCCAAAAAAATAGGAGCAGAAGAAATACTTTCTAATTCATTCTATAAGGCTAGTATTATCCTAATAACAAAAATCACCAAAGACATTAGAAGAAAGGAAAATTACAGACTAACAAACAGAAGCAAAAATCCTCTACAAAATATTAGCAAATTAGATTCAACAATACATAAAGACCACACAGATATATATATAAATTCCAGGTATGCAAGGCTGGTTCAACATTTGCAAATCAATAAATGTATGCAATCACATCAACAGACTAAAGAAAAGAAAATCATATGATTACATCAGTACATGAAGAATGAGCGTTCAACAAAATTCAACTTTGATTCACTGTAAAAACTCTCAGCAAACTAGGAAAAGAGAAGAACTTTCTCAAATTCATACAGAACATCTACAGAAAACCTATGGCTAACATCATTCTTAAATGGTGAGAAACTAGATGTTTTCCAGCTAAGATCAGGGACAAAGAAAGGATATGCCCTTTCACCAATTCCATTCAATATTATATTGGAAGTCTTAACTAATGAAATATGACAAGAAAAATGAAACATAACATATATAGATAGGGAAAGAAGACATAAAACTATGTTTGTTGGCAGATGACAAGATCATCTATGTAGAGAATGCTAAAAATCCAACAAAAATACCTCTTGGATCTAAAAAGTAATTTTAGCAATTTGCAAGACACATGGTTAATATACAAAAGTTAATTTCTCTTTTAAACACAGTAATTCACAAAAGGACTTTAAAATTTAAAACACAATACCATTTATATTAGAACCATAAAAAATAGACATAAACCTAACAAAATATGTACCAAAATTATATGAAAAAAACTACAAGACTCCAAAAAAGAAACAAAAGAAAATCTAAATAAATGAGATATTCTGTGTACGTGGATATGAAAACACAATAGTGTCAGGATGTCAGTTCTTCCCAACTTGATATATATATTTAATGCAATCGCAATAAAAATCTCAGCAAGTTATTTTGTGGATATTAACAAACTGATTCTAAAGTGTATATGGAGAGGAAAAAGACCCAGAATAGCCAACACAACATTAAAAGAGGAAAACAAAGACAGATACTACCCCACTTAAAAACTTGCTATAAACCTACATTAATTGAAGTGAATATACTAAAATAGTTGAATTGTATACTTCAAATGGGTGAATGGTATAATGTATACATTATATATTAATAAAGCTGTTTACAAAACAAACAAAAAAAGACCTTGGGTATTGGCCAAAAATAGAAAAATATATCAATGGAACTGAATAGAGAGGCCCAGAAAAACAGACCCACACAAATACAGTCAATTTTTCTTTGATAGTAGAGCAAATGCAAGTTAGTGGATAAAGGTTAATCTTTTCAACAAACGGTGCTTTAAAAAACCTGAACATCTACATGCAAAAAACCAAAATATTACAGAACAAAAGAACAACAATAAAAGAATCTAGACACTGACCTTCCATGGAACATCATTCTCCTTTTATAAAACTGAAAGGAGAAATAAACAAATCAACAACTATGCTTGAATACTTCAACACTCCTCTCTCAACAATTAAAAGAACATCTAGACAAGAAAACATCAGAGATGTAGAAGAATTCAACTAACAGGATCTGATGAACATTTACAGAACACTCCAAGAAATAAGAGCAGAATACACATTCTTTTCGAGTGCCAACAAATGGACCAAAATAGACTATATCTTGGGCCATAAAACCAAGCATAACAAATTTAAAACAATTAAAATCATACAGAGTGTTCTTTGACCAACTGCATCAAACTAGATATTAATAACTGAAGGGCAACAAGAAAATACCCAATACTTGGAAAATAAGCAACACACTTCTAAATAATCCATTGGTAAAAAATGAAGTCTCAAAGGAAATTATAAAAATTCATTGAACTGAATGAAAATAAAAATACAACATATCAAAATTTGTGGGACACAGCTAAAGCAGTGGAGAGTGCAACATTTATAGCAATAAACACATACACTGAAAAAAGAAAAAGTCCTGAATCAATAATCTAAGCTCTCACTTCAGGAACCTAGAAAGAGAAGAGCCAAATAAACTCAAAGTGAGCAGAAGGAAGGAAATGATAAAGATGTGAGCAGAAATCAGTAAAATTGAAAACAAAAACAACAGATAAAATTAATGAAACAAAGATCTAGCTCTTTAAGAAGATCAATACAATAAAAAAAAACTAGTAAGATTATCAGAGAAAAGACGGAAGACAGAAATTGTCAATATCAGTAATGAAATGGGGCATATCACTATAGACCCTGCAGACACTAAAAGAACAAGAAAAGAATACTACAAACAGTTCTACAGATATTATTTGACAACTTTGATGAAATGGATTGATTCTTTTAAAAACACTACAACTCACCCTATATAAAATAAATAATTTTGATAGCCCTATAACTATTAAGGACATTGAAGTTATAACTTAAAAGCTCCCAAAATGTTAAATCTGCAGGCCAGATGATTTCACTGGAGAATTCTATCAAACTATTAAAGAAGAATTAAGACCAATTCTATATAATCTATCTTACTAAAAATATAAGAGAAGGAAACATTTCATAATGCATTTTATCAATGTAGTATTACCCTGATATCTAAATCAAAGACAACACAGAAGAAGAAAACTACGGAATATAACCCATGAAGATAAATGCAAAAATTCCTAACAAATTATTACCAAATAGAATATAGTAATCTATAAAAAGAATTATACTCCATGATTAAAGGGGTTTATTCAAGAGTACGAGACTGGTCCAATATTTGAAAAATCAATGTACTTTACCATATTAACAGGCTAAAGAAGAAAAATCATACGATCACTTCAATCATTGTAGAAAAGCATTTGACATAATTCAATACCCATTCATGATAAGAACTCTGAAAAAAATAGAAATAGAAGAGAATTTCCTTAACTTGACAAAAAACCTACAACAACAAAAGTTATACCTAACATCACACACTGGTGAAAGACTAAATATTTTTCTTTTAAGATTAGGAACGAGACCAAAATGCACTGCTCCTATCCAAATTAGTGATGAATGTTCTAGCCAGTGCAAAAGGCAATAAAAAGACATAAACAACATACAGATCAGAAAAGAAGAAATAACAAAGTCCTTCTCCACAAACACTGTCTCTATTTACAGAAGATATGAGTGTCTCCTTAGAAAACCCAAGGACTCTACAGGAAAACTCTTAGAAGTCAGTGAATTTAGCAATGTCACAGGATAGAAGATAAACCTACACAAGTAAATTGTATTTCTATATACTAGAGGTTGACACTGAAATGCAAAATGCAATACCATTTGCAATTTCTCAAAAAAAAATGGTTTACTCAAGTGCAAGTCTACCAAGACATATACAGAACTTCTAGGCTAAAACTTAGAAAATGTTGATGAAAGATTTCAAGGAAGTTCTAAATAAATGGAGAGATATACCAAGTTTATAGATTGTAAGACTCACCATAGTAAAACTGTCAATGTCTTCCAAAAATTAACATGTGCTTAAAATGATACTTATAAAATCTTGGGAACACTTTACTTTAAATATATGCTAGCTTATTCTAAAATTTATATGTAAAGGCAAATAAACTAGAATAGCTGAAACAATTTTGATGAAGAACACAGTATGAGAAATCAGTCTACCCAATCTCGAGACTTTTAAAATAACTACTGTAATCAACACTGTAGTTTTGGCAGAGTGATTTACACATAAATCAATAGAATCACACAATTATGCCCAATTCTCTTGTTTATCAAAGGTACAAACATTATTCAGTGGAGGAAAGATAGCCTTTTGAACAAATGGTACTGGAGCAATAGGACATCCATAGATGATTAAAAACAAAAAGACCCTGACCTAAGTCCCATATCTTACACAAAAATTAATTGAAAATTGAAAACATTTGGAAAAAGCAGGAAAAAAATATTTAGTACACAGGGCTAAACAAAGAGCTCTTAGACTTGACACCAGAAGCATGATCCATGAAGAGAAAAACCAATAAATTGGACTTCATCTAAATTAAATTCTTCTACTCTGAGAAAGAACCTGTGAAGAAGATAGATAGACAAGCTACAGAATATACTTATAAACCACATATCTGACAAATGGCTAACTTTTAAAACATAGAAAGAACTTTCAATATTCAACAGTAAACAAAACAAAACACGAACAAAAGTGTGTGAAGAGATATTTTACTAAAGACATACAGATGCAAACAAACACATGAAAAGATGTTCAATATCTCTAGCCATTAGGGAAGTGAAAATTAAACCCACGATCAGATATCACTACATATCTATCTGACTGACTAAAAAGAAAAAAAGAAAGAAAGAAAAAACAGTGTCAACACTAAATGCCGGTGAAGATATAAAGAAACAAACATTTCTGGTGAGAATGGAAAATGGTACAACCACCTGCGAAAACAATTTGGCATATTTTTAAAAAAACAGCAAAAACAAGTGATTATCATATGACCCAGCGATTGCACTCTTGGGCATTTATCTCAGGAAGATGTGTTTTTTATGTAACATGTTCACATAAAAACCTGTACACAAAAATTTATAAATTCATAATATCCCAAACCTGGGAACAGCTTAGATGTCCTTCAATAGGTAAATGGTTAAATCAACCATGGTATCACCATGTCATGGAATAATACTCAGCAATAAAAAAATGAACCATTGATACATACAACGACCTGGGTAAATCACCGGTAAATTATGGTGAGTTTAAATTGTCCATCTATCCATCCAAAAAGTTTATATGCTTCATGATTCCATTTATTTTATGTTCTTGGTATAACAAAATTACAGGAACAGATCATATATTAGTGGCTGCCAGGGCTCATAGAGGTGACGGGAGCAGGAGGAAAGGGTGTGCTACTGTAAAAGTGCAACATGAGAAATCCATGTAGAGATGAAAGTGTTTCATATCATGACTGTATCAATATCAATATCAGCTACAAATTACATTGTAGTTGTTCAAGATATTACCATTGGGGGAACCAGATAAAGAGTATGTGGGATCTTGTGTTATTTCTTACAAGTGCAGGCAAATCTACAATTACATAAAAATAAGAATTTAATTACAAAAAGTGAGGAAAAATACAGATTTCTTTATTTAAACAAAAACTAAGAGAATTTATTGCTAGCAGACCTACACTATAAAAAACATAACAGGAAGTTGTAAACACAGATAAAAAAGAAGTGCATTCACTCTCACCACTCCTATTCAACATAGTGTTGGAAGTACTAGCCAGAGCAATCAGAGAAGAGAAGGAAATAAAGGGCATCCAGATTGGAAAAGATGAAGTCAAACTGTCCCTGTTTGCAGATGACATGATCCTATATATCGAACAGCCTAAAACCTCTACAAAAAAACTGTTGGAATTGATAAATGATTTCAGCACAGTAGCAGGATACAAAATCAACACACAAAAATCAGTAGCATTTCTTTTCTCCAATAGTGAACATGCAGAAGGAGAAATCAAGAAAGCCTGCCCATTTACAATAGCCACCAAAAAAATAAAATACTTAGGAATTGAGTTAACCAAGGAGGTGAAAAATCTCTATAATGAGAACTACAAATCACTGCTGAGAGAAATTAGAGAGGATACACGAAGATGGAAAGATATTCCATGCTCTTGGATTGGAAGAATCAACATAGTGAAAATGTCCATACTACCCAAAGTGATATACAAATTCAATGCAATCCCCATCAAAATTCCAAAGACATTTTTCTCAGAAATGGAAAAAACTATTCAGACATTTATATGGAACAATAAAAGACCACGAATAGCCAAAGCAATGCTCAGCAAAAAAAATAAAGCTGGAGGCATAACACTACCTGACTTTAAGCTATACTACAAAGCTATAATAACCCAAACAGTATGGTACTGGCATAAAAACAGACACACTGACCAATGGAATAGAATAGAGAATCCAGAAATCAACCCACACACTTACTGCCATCTGATCTTTGACAAAGGCACCAAGCCTATTCACTGGGGAAGGGACTGCCTCTTCAGCAAGTGGTGCTGGGATAACTGGATATCGATATGCAGGAGAATGAAACTAGATCCATACCTCTCACCGTATACTAAAATCAACTCAAAATGGATTAAGGATTTAAATATACACCCTGAGACAATAAAACTTCTTAAAGAAAACATAGGGGAAACACTTCAGGAAATAGGACTGGGCACAGACTTCATGAATACGACCCCAAAAGCACGGGCAACCAAAGGAAAAATAAACAAATGGGATTATATCAAACTAAAAAGCTTCTGCACAGCAAAAGAAACAATTAACAGAGTTAAAAGACAACCAACAGAGTGGGAGAAAATATTTGCAAAATATACATCTGACAAAGGATTAATATCCAGAATATATAAGGAACTCAAACAACTTTACAAGAAGAAAACAAGCAACCCAATTAAAAAATGGGCAAAAGAGCTAAGTAGGCATTTCTCTAAGGAAGATATACAAATGGCCAACAGACATATGAAAAAATGCTCCACATCACTCAGCATCCGGGAAATGCAAATCAAAACCACATTGAGATACCATCTAACCCCAGTTAGGATGGCTAAAATCCAAAAGACTATGAACGATAAATGCTGGCGAGGCTGCGGAGAAAAAGGAACTCTCATACATTGTTGGTGGGACTGCAAAATGGTGCAGCCTCTATGGAAAATGGTATGGAGGTTCCTTAAACAATTGCAAATAGATCTACCATACGACCCAGCCATCCCAGTGTTGGGAATATACCCAGAGGAATGGAAATCATCAAGTCGAAGGTATACCTGTTCCCCAATGTTCATCGCAGCACTCTTTACAATAGCCAAGAGTTGGAACCAGCCCAAATGCCCATCATCAGATGAGTGGATACGGAAAATGTGGTACATCTACACAATGGAATACTACTCAGCTATAAAAACGAATGAAATACTGCCATTTGCAACAACATGGATGGACCTCAAGAGAATTATATTAAGTGAAACAAGTCAGGCACAGAAAGAGAAATACCACATGTTCTCACTTATTGGAGGGAGCTAAAAATTAATATATAAATTCACACACACACACACAAACCGGGGGGGGGGGGGAGAAGATATAACAACCACAATTATTTGAAGTTGATACAACAAACAAACAGAAAGGACATGGTTGGGGGGGAGGAGGGGAGGGAGAAGGGAGGGAGGTTTTGGTGATGGGGAGCATTAATCAGCTACAATGTATATCGACAAAATAAAATTTAAAAAAAAAAAGAAGTGCATTATTTTCTTATTTTTAGTTGCTCTAAAAAAATGGCGAAAAAGGTCACACTATACTTCCCTATTATTCCTAATTGCTGAGAGATTTAAACATAAATGGATATTGAATTTTCTCAAATGCTTTTTCTCCATCTATTGGTATGATCATATATTTTATTTTATTTAGTCTGTCAAGTATTACCTTAATATCGAAAATCAAAAGTTTTACAAGGAATAAAACACTATGGACTGATATCCTCATAAGCATAGTTACACAAATCCCTTACAAAATATGAGAAATTCAAATCCAGAAATATATAGATAGGACAATGCATTATGACCAAGTGGCCTTCATCCATAGGATGTAAGCCTTGTTCAACATTTGAAAATGAATCAGTGTAATTCTCCACATTGACAGACTAAATAAAATGAAATATATGACCTTGTAAAGAGGACTGCATCTTCCCCCAGGGCCAAACTTACTGGGCAGGTGACAATAAAAGCTCTGAGAGGGTATGGGTGATACAAGACAAAAGAGGTCCTCTGCATTTCTTCCTGGAGACCAAGGCTTCAGACTTCACTGGAGTCCTAAAGTGACACCAGAAGCATTAAGAAAAAAGTATCTGTATGAATTTTCCCAGACAGCATGTGATATGGAGTTGCGGATCCCAATAAGAGGTGGGAGAGTAGAATACTCTTTTTCCATTGAAGTGGGGAATAGAAATAGTGAAGCATCTTAGATAGTCTCTCTCAATCTTATAAAGTGATGCTGAAAAAGTTTAAATGTGTCCTGTAAGCATAAAATGGAAGTAAGCTGAAAAAGAGCCAGAGTCTGAGAATGTACCTCCACACGATAAAGGTCACGTACGACGTTTACCCACAGCTAACCTTATACTCAATGGTGAAAAGTTAAAAGCTGTTTTTCTAAAATCAGGAACAAGTCAAGGATGCCTTGTCTTACCACTTCTTTTCAGCAGAGTACTGGAAGTCCCAGCCGGAGCAATTAGGCAAGTGGCCAGCATTGGGCAAGTGGGTTCCTCCTCATCTGTGCCCATTAGATGAGTGACGCTCCTCATGCAATGCCAGAGTCCATTTTTATGGTCTTGGAAACTGGATAGGACTTTGGCAACTTTTTAATATTTCTCAATGTGGGCTAAGAGCCTCAAGACCTGGCGGGATTCAATTCATTGGACTAACGGCCAGGTTTCTCGAAGCCCCAGCTACAACAGGACCTGAGCTGGAAGGTGGCACTTTTCTACTGATTGGAACACTTCGTCTCCCACGCCCGATCTCCTTCAGTGTTGAGGCTTTCCTCTATTAAAGGATTTGGAACGCTTCTTACCTGGTAAGCCAGGGGATGTTTAAGGGACACCACTCTCTGCTGTATCAGCCATTCTTCTTAATAACCTCAAACCTCTGAGGTCGGCAAGGAACATGTGTTTTAGTAATCCCTGCCTTCCTGAATCAAACTCTTTGTCAGAGATTTGAGACGCCTTCTCTCTTGGGTCATGAAATCTGTATGAACTCTTATTTACTGGTGAATTCATTAATACTATGACTTTACTTTAAAAAATTTTTTAACATTACTTATACGTATTTGTGTGCTACAGTATGTCGTTTCAATATATGCATATACTGCACAATGATTCACGTAGGGTAGAGAGCATAAGTTTGTACCCATTAGTTTACCACTTCAGGAAATATTTATTGAGAACCTATGATTTGAGTGGGGATGTAGTATAAGGAAAATAGACAAAAATCCCTGTCCTCGTGGGTGCCTTCATGTCCTCTCGTGTTGGACCACTGACAATCGTGGTTCACTAGATAGTGATCAGTGCTAAGTTGAAATAATAAAAGAGAGGACAAAAATAGCAAGAGGCAAAAGGATGGCATTCGAGATTTTGATAAGACAGCCAGGGAAGGACCATTGAGAAGGTGACATTTTAGTAAAGACCCGAAGGAAGAGGAGGGGAAGCATTGATTTTGAGAATGGAGACTGTCTCACATGCTCACAGGACAGCAAGCAGGCAGGTGCCAAATGAAAGGGCAAATATTGTAGAATAAAGTCAGAGAGGTCATGGAGGGTCCGGTGCTATGGACGATCCTATGGGCTTTCCTAAGAACTGGAGCTTTTACTCAGGATGTCACAGGACAACACTGGTATGTCTTTAACAGGAATGACATGATCTGCCTCTGGTTTTAACAGAATCACATGTGGCTATGTTGATGACAAAGCAGGGCAAGGACGAATGCTGGGATGCAGGTAAGAGATGGCAGAAGATTAAACCAGAGTGGTAGCAGTAGAGGTGGTACAAGTGGCAATATTCTTGGTTTTCTTAGGGTAAGTTCAACGTTCGATGGTCAATTAGGATGGAGATGTGAGGAAGAACATTCAATTCTAGTCTGCAAGTAATGTTTACTGTTTTCTCCAAGACAGTTTAGGAGTTTCTTGAGACTATAATCGTCACCCTTTTGTTTTGACTTTTAGTAATAAAAACATATCACAGTACACAAGGTGGATATGCGCTTTAGTCTCTATCCATGACCCTTGCTAAAATAAATTTGTATCCTATTATCTGACATTTTATTTTATTTTATTTTATTTTTTAAAATTTGTTTTGGCTATAAAACAAGTGTTAATACATTTAAAAAGACCAAGATCATAGAAGGTATTTTCTATGACCACAATAACAAAAAGAAATTTAGTAAATTGACAAATGTGTGGAAGTTAAACAACACTCTCCAAAAAAAAAAAAAAAAAAAAAATGGATAAAAAAAATCACAGGGAAATATAAGAGAACACTGAGATAAAAATCAAAGTACAACATACCAACATTTATAGGATGCAGGGCTCATGCAGTAAACACCTATATTAAAAATAAGAAAAATCTCAAATCAGTAAAGTACTTTACTGACATTTTAATATTTACTATACGCATTGTCTTAGTTCTTACCCATGTGTGAGTAGGAAAGAAAGACATGAGAGAAAGAGTACACTGAAGGGTAACATTTCTTTGGTTTAGTGGCATAGTCTATTGATTAGGTTTCTTACTGACTGATTTTGTCCTTTGTCACTTCACTATAATGGACTGAAAAGGTTACTTAACCAGAGTTTCAAATCTGAGTTGGCCTTGTTTATAAGGTGAACACACTCAGAAAAATTAGTTAACCCTCTTATCTCTGAATTTTCCCAAATTACTAATTCAAGGAATTAAACTACAGATATTTAAGTTTCATTGACTGTCCTCATGTGTTTGGAAGTGGATTAGAATGCACCTGGCCAGGTAAGGGAGAAATGGCATGTTTTTACAAGGGGGAACTCATAAAATACAGACTGTCCCTATTGGAGGGAACCCTGGGCTCATCTAGCGTCAGCTCTCCTATTGCAAGCTTGAGTAACTTGTCAAGTCTAGCCAGCTCACAGCAGAGCCAGGCTGTCTGACTCTGACTGGTAACTTTCCAGCTCTAGGAAGAACAGGCGAACACAGAGCGGTGCTCTGAAAAGCCAGAAATGAGAGAATTAACCCAGATCATTTTTTCCATCTTAAAAAATAAAAAAAAAAGTTTTACCACGTTATGGCTTCTGTAACAGGACTCCCTTCTGCCATGAACTTGGACAGACATATGATACATGACTATCATGAAACACGAGGTCTTTAAAACTAAATGAGCTGCAGCTTTTGTAATAATGCGTGTCTCTATGACAATCAGCCTTCATTAAGAATGTAAAATGAAACAGTGAGTTCCAACTTCTTTCCTATTTCTGGAAACACAGAAAAGTAAAATTTAAATAGATTTTGTCTGGAAGTAAGTCACCAGAAGTTGATTTTTTTTTAATTCTACTTAAAAATAAAAACAGGGTGGGGTCTAGCCACTTTTTCACTATATTTAACTGAAATTCACTACAATATTTTTAAACTATGTAATCCAAAAGGTTTTGTGGGAGAAGTTAGCAAAAACACAAATTGGTGTCCATTTCCTCTTATTTTCCATGTGTTTCCTTTGGCTAAATAAGTGATCTAAAAATATAAAATGCGTTATGTATTAGGAAAACCCTCTGGAAGGTATACATATTGTTTATACTCAGTTACTCCACTGGTAGATTGACAGCAGTGGTTGTTGGGTTGATAAGTCCTGCCTCAACCCAAAACTATAATTTGATTGAAAAACTAAACATCACAAAAGTGAGTTGGTAAGAAATGTTTTCAGTTAGTAAATATGAGTTGTAGCCTGGTTAACATAAGTGACCAATTCATGTGACCTGTTTTATCTTTGAATATTCATTCCTTCAGGAAGTGGCCTGGGCAGTGGACAGCCATTTGTCAAGGCAGGTATTTTCTCATGTATTTTATTGTGCTGTAGGAACATTTAACCCCTTATTACCACAGTGAATAAACAACAGAGACCTTAAATGGAAAAAATGCAGTGACCTGTAAGAAAAAAAATTTCATCTTAGTTATTGGCAGTACACTGTCTTTACTAGTTTTAATGAGTCCAATTTGTACATCGTATTTGAGAGTAACCATCAGAGGTATTGTCATAGTCAAGGAATGATTTACGGGACCACTAAGGACCTCTGAAGATAGGATTGTTATAATCTTAGGTGTAACCAAATGTAGATTTGAACTTTAGTAATAAAAATCTTGGCCCAAATACATCAATAGAAATATCATACATAACATCTCTTAGAAGCAAAACTCTATTTAGCTAAACCAGCTTGGGTATGTTCTGCCGAGCATAGGCCTACAAGGTGTGTGGTTTGAATGTGTCCCCTGAAATTCAGAGTTTGGAAACTTAATCCCCAGTGCAACAGTGTTGAGAGGTTAGACCTTTAAGAGGTCATGAGGCTAAGTCCTCAGGAACAGATTAATGGCGTTCTCTTGGGAGTGTATTAGTTATCAGAAGAATGAGTTTCTGATAAAAGGATGAGTCTGGCCCCTTTCTTTCATGCATGCACATGCACTCTCTTGCTGTTATGATGCAGCAAAATGTCCCTCCCCAGATACAGCCCCTCAGTCTTGGAATTCCCAGACTCCAGAACCATAAACCAAATAAACTATTATTTTAATTACCTAGTCTGTGGTATCCTGTTATAGCAGCATGAAATGTTCTAAAGCACAAGGTATTGGACAAGATGTTTATTTAGGCATGTGGCTGTGAAAATCTTGAAATACTGGAGTTCATTACAGTTAGTCATTTGGTCAGATCATACACATCTTCTAGTCTGTTGAGTTGTTGTGTCATCATCACTTGTAAAACTGAACCTAGAAAACTGAAAATAGTCTTTTTCCTAGATGAACAGAATAGGAGCTTCATGCTGGCCCATGTATTACTTCTCTCACTTCAGAAACATTTATTGAGAAATTCCTAAGAACCAAAAGTTGTGACAGGTCTCGAAACACAAATATGTTTACTACACAGGAGTTAATTATAGCGTTCTAGTAGGAGAGGGAGAGAAAGAGAGGGGGAGGAGGGTTGGGGGTCGGGAAAACACAAGCAAGTGCTTGATTGGGAGGAGAATATCTTAACATAACAATATGAGATAATCATAATGACAATCAGATCATCGACATCCTGGAAAATATCCTTGTCGCTACTATTTTATTTTAATAAGCGATAATAAACTAATAGGGGAAAATATAAGTAATTTTAATTCATTCTCTTAATGGGGACATTAAGATATTTTTTAAAAGGAAACCAGGAATGGATTAAGGGCATTATCTTGGGAGAGGGTTTGTTATCATAAGAGTGGGTTTGTTATAAAAGTGAGCTTGACCCTCTATTCATTCTCTCTCTCTCTCTCCCCCACCCTTTAGCTTCTACCATAAGAAAACCCAGAAAGAAGGCAATCTTCTCACCATATTCCAGATGTGAATCCCTCTATCTTGGACTTTCCAGCCTACAGAACTGTAAGAAATGTCTCCGTTCGTTATAAATTGTGCAGTCTTGGGTATTCTGTTATAGCAGCACGAAACAGACTAAGATACTCACTCAAGCTAGAAATTTGGGGGCCTTTTCCTCATTTTGTTGCCCTCCATTTAACTGTCACCAATCCTGCTAATATGATCTGTAGACTATTTTCCAGTCTTATTTTTCTTCATCTTCACAGTCATTGCCTTCGTCAAGTTCACCGCCGTCATCTCCAACCTGAGCTACTCTAACAGCCATTTAACTGTCCCTTCGATTTGTCTCCTCACTGTCTCTAGCCCCGCTGCTCAAGAGTGTGGTCTGTGGACTAGCTTCAGCGTCACTTGGGGGCTGATGAAAAATGAAGACTCTCAAGCCTCACCTCACACACGGTGACCTAGAACCTGCATTCGCTCATCTTCAGGTGATACCTTTGCGGTTGCAGTGGAGTAATTTTTTAAATATTCTTCGGCAGTTTTCTGAGGGTGAGGGTGGGGCAGATAGTGGAGGATGCTGTAGCCCTGAGATTTATCAACGTGGGCTGCGAATAAACTAGTGTGAGGCACAGCAGGTCTGCAGTAACGTCAGAAGCTTCTGAACCAGCAAACTAACTTCAACCTTTTTATTCAAAAATATCAGTTCTCCCCTTCATGGTATCATCTCATCTTTTTTTTTTTTTTTTTTTTTTTTTTTGAGGCACACACTTTTCCCAAGGGGAAGCTAGCCAGACCATATGTAGCTCTGATCTTAACTACTATCTACTTCATAAGCTTCGGTCCCTCTCTCTCTTTTTTTTTTTTTTTCCTTCTCTTTTTATTAAATCATACCTATCAAAGTGTAGGGTCTTATTGTCAGGGAAACTGGTATTTACGCCAGTGAATTCCAGCACCCTGATCCCACTGGCTTCCCTTTATTCACAGTACTGAAAGAATACAAAGTGCTCTGCCGTTCTGACTGCTTCCCTCTGCTTTGTCTGTCTCTCCTGACGTTTTCATTGCGTTCTTGGCTAAATGTTCGTGCTAACTCATGTTCTTTCCACTAATTAACCTTGTTCCTTTCCTCCCCCAGTATAATGGAATCCTTCTCTGAATTCTCTCTTCTTGCAGAATGAACCATTAAAAAATGTATTCAGATCATCACACCTCGTTGCTTCAAACTCTTCCGTTGCCTCCTGCTATGCTGATATTCCAAACATTAGAACCTGGACCCTAGTCCTTGCAGGATTTCATCCTTGGCTCTTTTGCACCTTTAGCTTTGCTCTTCTCTCTCACTTACCACCCTCCAAACACAAAGGCCTCTTTTGGTTTATCAAACTGCCCAGTGTCTCGCCTCCTCTGCCCCACCCCCAACCTTCATGCCTAACTTTGGTTCTCCTCATATTTTCCCCTCAATCATCACCTCCTTAAAGAGAGTTATCCATTCTCATAGCACCCTGAAGGTAACAGAACAAATCATCATCTCTAATCATATGTGTATTTGTTCATGTTGTTTAGACTTTGGGCCGAATGAAAACACAGTCCATTCCTGTTTTGTCCACCATTGTATATGTCCCTACATATGTAGGTTTTATTTTTCAATGAATGGATCCAATCCAGTTCCTTCATTTGGCAGATGAGAAAACTGAGGTTCAGAGGGTTGAGTTGACTTGCTGAAGGCCATGATTTTCGTCAGTAGCACAGCCAGATTTTCCGGCTCTCATGACAGTAGGCTTTTCATTACATCTCCACTGCACATATAGATTCAGCAATTTAAGACATAGCCCTGCTAATTGAAAATGACTCAGGAGACATAAACTTTGATCATATAACTCAAATCACCCCTCTGCTGTAGTCACGGACACTGAACTCCACTGACCGTCAAAGTCAGCAGTGTGAAAACGGCTGTTTTTCATTGACTGAGGCCGGTAAGTCTAAGGTAAATAGAGAAGCAACTCTCTGCACTGACTCATGAATCCACTCCAACAAAGTCGGTGGAAGTGAAATGAGTACTGGTAAACCGAAATCTGACTCACTGGCCACCAAGTCTGTTTCCTCCTCCTGGGAAACAGCTGGTCTCAGGCTCACTGGGCCCATTTCTCAGCAAGTCAAGCGATCCAGTGTCACACCCTGTCAGCCTCTGTTGGCTCTCCTGGGTGACGGGTGTGGATGTGGTGCAGTTAGGAATGTGCCTCGCCCTCGCAGTTAGGAATTTGTCTCATGCAAGAGAGACAAATTCAGTGTAGCAAGAAAGTGGGGCTCCAGGAAAAATTCTCTCCTAAGAAAAAAACATAAAATGGTTTTTAAATGCCAAAACTGTGGGATGCACTTAAACTTATCTGGTGATCAAATTAAGAAATTTTATTTGTTCTTATAGCATGGATTGGGTCGGTTCGACAAAAGTCAGTTTCTTCTACAAGAAACAAACAACAAAAATCAAATAAAATAGAGAAGCACTGGAATTAGCCATTTGATACCAACACCACACTAGGTCTAATCCCCAAACAAGGAAATTATTTCTCATAAAAGACCCCAGTTTATGATTTTGAGGGTGAACACAGGAGAGTATGGCAGTATTTGAAGGAGATGAGGGTCAGTATAAAAGCAGTTACATTGCTCATCTGACTTACCCTGACATTTTACATTCTTCCTGCCTAGAGCTGTGATTGTTTGGGGAGGGGTGAGGGTCTGACCTGGCATTCTCTAGGTTCAGTCGTTAAGTGGCTACTCCTGTGAGAGTCAGTATATACTAGATTTTATTCTTTCTGTATCTCTACAATTTTGTATCCACTGACACCCTCTCAGTGGCAAACAGCCAAGCTGGAAATTACATCTATTGTATATAGTGCACCTCTGTTGTTCATCTGTTGCTGAAGACACTCTGCTCAATTGAATTAGGCAATCAGCCTTTTCCTAAACCAAGAGCATATGTGATAGGCATGTCCTCTTGATCCAAGATAGTGTCTGTCTGTGTAATGAGATTATCCATTAAACTGAACACATTCTCAGGGTGCACCTGCAATGAGCAGGCCATGTAATGAGGGTTAATTGTGGGGTTAATAGAATGATAAACTTTGCTATCCTCAGCAGCTGCAGGTAAATGTTGCAGCAAAATCACTCACATGTGTAACTAATTTAGGGGTGCCTCGACCTAGGCACCTATAACAGTTAGTAATAGAGAGCAAATAATTGCATGTGTGGTATAAATAGACTTTTAACTACAGCTCACAAAAGCGCTTTTGCTACATGTTGCAGAGCATTCATGGTTGGCTGATATGTGGTTTCAGACGAATTAAAACCAGATTAGGAAGACCTATTGAAGCCAAGCACGCCTTCTTATGATAAAACCTAATGAGGGTTAATTTGGCCTTCTTGTTCACCAAGTGCTACTAAGTGTTGAGTGCTCTGTCCACGCATGTGCACACCTGTGTATGTGTGTGCACCTGTTTGTGAGTGGGGCTCACAGATGAGAAATTTAGGAAGCTCTTGAAAAATCCTAGCCAGAATATAGGAGTATATTGCTGTCTCAGCTTGAAAGACGACACCATTGGTAGAGATCACTAACTTTGAGTGCCTGTGCTGACCCATGAAAGAGGAGTTTTCACTACACAGCATGAAAGTAAAATGGCAAGAAAGACATGATTTAGATTTTTTATAAATGAGAAAAGCCAAGAAATAAATCAGTGAGAGGAAAAACCACTTTCTTTGGCACTTTCCTGGCTGCTAGCATCAGGATGGTAAAGAGATGGGGTGGAAAGAGGAGACCTTGGTAAGGGTTCTCCTAATTGTTACATATCATGCTCATTTATTCCCCAAATGACACAGGTTGAAGGAACCAGATGAAGTAGGTGGTTGATCTTCTAGAGCTGTTGCTGAACATTTTGTACAAACAGTGAGTGTAGCATTTATCCCATCAAGGAGGAAACAGTATGCTTTGTTCAAAAGACCAGTACACTCAATCGGGAGATGAAAATTCTTTTTTTTTTTTTTTTTTTTTTTAATTTTATTTTGTCGATATACATTGTAGCTGATTAATGCTCCCCATCACCAAAACCTCCCTCCCTTCTCCCTCCCCCCCTCCCCCCCAACATTGTCCTTTCTGTTTGCTTGTTGTATCAACTTCAAATAATTGTGGTTGTTATATCTTCTTCCCCCCCCCCCCCCGGTTTGTGTGTGTGTGCGTGTATGTGTGTGTGTGAATTTATATATTAATTTTTAGCTCCCTCCAATAAGTGAGAACATGTGGTATTTCTCTTTCTGTGCCTGACTTGTTTCACTTAATATAATTCTCTCAAGGTCCATCCATGTTGTTGCAAGTGGCAGTATTTCATTCTTTTTTACAGCAGAGTAGTATTCCATTGTGTAGATGTACCACATTTTCCGTATCCACTCATCTGATGATGGGCATTTGGGCTGGTTCCAACCCTTGGCTATTGTAAAGAGTGCTGCGATGAACATTGGGGAACAGGTATACCTTCGACTTGATGATTTCCATTCCTCTGGGTATATTCCCAACAGTGGGATGGCTGGGTCGTATGGTAGATCTATTTGCAATTGTTTAAGGAACCTCCATACCATTTTCCATAGAGGCTGCACCATTTTGCAGTCCCACCAACAATGTATGGGAGTTCCTTTTTCTCCGCAGCCTCGCCAGCATTTATCGTTCATAGTCTTTTGGATTTTAGCCATCCTAACTGGGGTTAGATGGTATCTCAATGAGAATTCTAATTCAAGGTCAGTCCCCATTCCTATGGAAATTTGGTAAATCACTTGAACCCTTTGGGTTTCAGTTTAGCTATCTATAATATATAATAGAATTATGGAGATTAATTGTGTCATGCAAAAACTCTAACAGACCTTCAAGAAGATGAGTTAGTCATTTGCTTCACTGCAGAATGTAAACATTTGTGATGAAGGAATGAAGTCTTTTTATTAAAACTCCTACTATACAAGACAACATCCCTTTTCTTTATGACTTATTGGTTAAATGTGTTTAAACCAAATCAACCATTTTATAATATGCCTTTTTGGAACATATTTTAAAACAACTACACTGAATTAACATGTGCAGGTTTGCAAAAGCTAAAGCCTATCTTTTACAATCATATCCGACAAGTACCTAACAAGCTACTATTTCTAACTCAATCAAATATCTCAGTTTTTGTCTTCGTTCTTCGGGTTTTGGTTTTGTTTAAAATCTTACAATTGCTTCTGTATATCTTATATAATTTTTGAACTTCTATGCGCAGACCCATTTACAACATTCCTTCCTACACACATATAAATTAATTTGTGGTTTTTAGATAAGCAACTGAATTAACATTTTTTCCTTAATTCATTCAACAGGTATTTAGTGTTTTTGCTCATCGAGTGCTAGTCACTGTTCCAGGAGCTGGGTGACCCAGTATAGAACAAAACAAAGTTTCTGTTTTGTTAAGCTTACAGTGGTGGGGGGGAAGGTTGGGAAGAGTGTTTATATATATAAAATAATATGTACAATTACTATATAAAAATATGTATGTATATATTTTATATATGTTTGTATATTCACATATGCATATGTATATACGTGTGTGTGTGTGTGTGTGTGTGTGTGTGTGTGTGTGTGTGTGTGTGTGTGTACGTATATATAATCTCAGATTTGTGGCTACTACTAGGGCTGTATGAAATTTTACAATAGATACTCTTTTTGTCTTTCTGGCAAAAATTTTTTTTAAAAGTGTCCTTCCTGTGGGCTGACTTACCGCAAATGTAGAGGTCTAGGCTTAGCCAGCAGAGCAAGCCTCCTCAGTCCTAGCCTGCCCCCTTCCCCAGCCAGCCATGAGTTGGGCATAAGGGGTATCACCATACACAGTGGTCCTGATGAGCATTTTCTGTGGAGAAATGCTATTTAATTCAGGGTGCTCAGTAAAGGACTCTTTGATAAGGTGACGTTTAACTAGACATCTAAACAAGACAAGATAGCAGCCCTTGCAGATATTTAGGGGAAGCCCATTTCAAGCCCAGAGGGGAAAAACTGTGAAGGACCTGAGGTGGGAGGGTACCTTGTGTGCTCTTGGAAGAGCAAGAGACCCAGCGAATCTGGGTCAGACTGAGTGAGCGGGAGCAGAGAATTCAAGTCCTGAAGAGACATTGAAAAGTCTTTAGATTTTATTCTATGTGAAATGGAAAGCCATTGACAGGTTTAGGGCAGAGGAGTGACACAATTTTACTCATTTTTGGAGGGTCCCTCTGAGCTCCTCTATTCATAGAGAACAGACTGTGGGAGATGGCAGGTGCAAGAAAAGAGGTCTGTGAGGAAGCTCCCACAAGAGTCCAAGTGAGAGGTGGGTGGTTTGTACAAAGTGAATATTGGAGAGAGTGCTGATAATCAGTCATATTCTTTACACATTTTGAAGAAAGACCTGAAGGGTTTAGGTATGAAAGGGAAGAGTCACCGATGACTTCAGGGTCTCTAGGTAAGCAACTGAATGAACACAGAGTTGCCATTTATTGAGATGAGGAAGATTGGGATCGGGAGCAGGTTTTAGGGGGAGAAATTAAGAATTTACTTTTGAATACACCAAATTTGAACACCTCTGTGACACCCAGATGAAGATATCAAATGGGCAATGATATCTCTCAGTCTTGAGTTCAAGGGGAGAGGTTGGAGCTGGAGATCACAACAATGGCCTCTGTCATTACCACTTAAGTAGACTGAGTCTTCCAGCTGGTTCAAGGTGACTCTATTCTGGAGTTTATTTACACTTATTTAGCAGCATTTAATAAAACCACAGAAGTTAGAGATCCACTGTACATCATGGTGACTACAGTTAATAACAACATATTGTGTTCTTAAAAGTTGCGTAGAGAGAATTTTAAGTGTTCTCACCACGAAAAAAGGTAAGTATGTGAGGTAATACACATGTTAATTAGCTTGATTTAGCCATTCTACAACATATACACATATCAAATCATCACACATTGTACACGATAAATATATACAATTTTATTTGTCCATTAAAAAAATAGGAAAAAAAACAGCCCAGAAGTGATTGGTCTATTTGTTTAGAGAATTTGGAAGCTATTTTACCATGTTATTTTACGAGTTTACAAGTTATTTGTTTTTACAAGTTTACAAGTTATTTTACCTTGTTATTAACCACGACTATTCTATCGGGGTGGAAGTCAACATGTGAGAAGAATGAACCAGTATCTTCCCAATTAAGAGGATTTCCAGGACCTTAAAAAGAGTATTCAATTCTTTAAGGAAAATTTTAATCTCTAAAAGGTCACTATAAGATATGAGTGTGACCACTGCCAGTTCTCCCTTCTCTCTGTCTGGCCAGGCACATCCAATCTTTGATGTGACCTAAATTCCAGTTCTCGTGTTAAGGCTTTGGTAGTCACTTTACTCATAATGTCTGTTTTCTCCTCTGATCTTCCACGTCATGTAGAATGTAAACTTGATTCATTCTTTTCTGACTTTCCTGCAGCCTCTGTTTAAATCATGGATATGCCTTTTATTATATTTGTGCCTTGCAGAGTCTACTCTCTCAGCTTCAGTTTCCTCATTTATTAAGGAAGCAAAGGACCAAAAATGAGCTCTATACTGTAGGCTTATGACATCCAGCCTTCCAGAGATGTTATTTATGTTATAACATAGTAAAAAACAGTGCATTATTACAAGTTGCTCAATAAATGGTAGATATAATTTTATGAATATGTGCATATATTTCTTTTGTATTTTTATAAATCTTGTCTTATTTTCTATTTACAATAACATATGGTGCAATTGGATGCAGGGACACATACTTAATACACATTTGTCAGATAAATTAAAAGTGAATAAATAGAAGAGAGAATATTTTGGGGTAACAAAGTATATGCTTTTGAAATGACAACTCATTTAGAAAGTTTTGGAAGATTCAGCCAATTTGGAAATATTTGTGCTATGTCCCCCCAAAAAAGACTACAACAAGTAAAAGTATTCTAAGAAATTAATCTCCTTAAGCCTTTTTCATGAATATGCACATTTTAAAAAATTAATTAGTCAGAATATATGAGTATAACAGTAAAAGAAACTATAGGTAGTTAAAATCATATTTGGAAGCTTAAAATTATTTTCACTAAATAACTCAAAATAAACTGTATGTGAAAAATAAATTTTTCTTTCTAAAGTAAAAAAGACAGGGCAATTCTGATAACTTTTCTTTTTTAATATATCAGGACATTTACACGGAACTTCAAAGAAAGCCAGACTTAAAATAATCTGAATCCAGCTGCATTTTCATCAGTTAGGCTGTTAGGCTGCTCTATTACTTTAACTATCATTCATCATCTGAGTCAAACAGTTTATAGAGAGAGAACATAAATGCTAACCCTAAGCCAGGAATGCTATCAATGAGTTTGAAAGTTTACATTCTGTTGGTGTGAGGTCACAATTTGCTGTCACTGGTGATCAATGGCCCAGCCAATGTCCTTAGCCCTAGGCTATCTCACTGGGTTTAGCCAGTTTCCCAGTTTTAACAGGTTTACTTACAGAACTTAGAAAATGATTCTCTATTGAAATTCACCAAATCACATTTTGGTGATTTAAAATAGCAAACAATTTTTAAAAACAGTAGTAATCTAAATTGCCATGCATGGGTATTTTAGAAACAGTGATCGATGAAACAGAGCAGAAAGAATTATGTCTATACATAAACAAAGACTTAAAACCTTTTAGCAAGAATATTTATATCGCCCAGTTTAATCTCTTATGACAATAGTTCTAATCTCCTGGGAATTTGACAATCTCTTCTAGTGATTAGAAAGGTATTGTTTCCTTCCCTGTACTAATACGGAAAGAACAGGGGGTATCATGGTTAATATTTTACTGAATTGTGGAAAAGTAGGTTTTTCTCAGTCCCAGTGGGTACTGACATTTTAACCCACTTATCTCTGATTTATTCAAGTTCTTGACAGTGCCAAAAGAAGGATGCCTTTTGCCTGAAGGATCTATAGTTAAGGCAATCTGACATATGCTTTTTTTTCTCTCCGAAGGGGGTGGTTCCAGCTGTACAATTGCCATTTCATGGTGCAGCGGTCATCAAGATTATTTCTTAGATGGTGGAGTTTTGTGCAACCATGGTATTTTGAAAATCTTTAGCATAAGTAAAATGACATTTTACATTAAATTTCAAATTTTATGGAAAAACAAATACTTAAACCTAAAATTATATCCAGAGATTATGCAAAAGGATACATTGGGGTAAATGCCCAATGATACATGATAGCATAAATACGATAGATAAAAAAATGCTTATTAGATATTGATCTCTTTGTCATTGTATTTCTCATATTGATTAGATTTCTCTTTTAAGGCACTAACTATAAGAGTGCATACTCCCGGGGAATTTTGTTATCATTTTATAAAAGTTAAAGTGATAAGAAAATTTATAATTACAGTCATGCACCACAGGATGTTTCACACAACAATAGACTGCATATAAGAGGGCAGTCCCATGAGGTTATAATGGCTGTACTACATAGCCTGGGTGTGTGGGCTATACCACCTAGGTTTGTGTAAATACACTATCACGTTTGCACAATGACAACACTGCCTAATAACACATTTCTCAGAATGTGTCCCCATTGTTAAGCAAGACAACTATACGTGATTTACATGAATATGTGAAATTATGATTTACATGATTACACAGGATAGTCTTCATTTAAAGGATATTACATTTCTCCTCTCTAGCTCCCCTATTTGGTCACCAGAGTAGTATCCCAGGAGGGTAAGCTCCTGCGTGTGATCTTCTTGATGCACTCAGGGATGCACTCTGTTTTCAAGTAGGCATAAAATATTTTTTATACATATTTAGTGCCAAACTATTGCATGTTAACTGTGTAGTTCTGTATATAGACCCAGAGTTACCACACATATTTCTCAAACTCCAGGCAGCTGTCTGGAAGGGTGTGCTGTAGGTTATTAAAAGACAGAACAGAGCATTTAAGAGGCTGGGATAAATTTATCACAAATGCTGGAAAAACAACTCGGAGACTGTACCTTATTTACAAGAGGGTCAGCATCATCAACTTTATGTATAAAAGCACCAGTCTACAGTAATCTTAGCTCCCAAGTTTTCATCAAGGGGTGTTTCAAAAGCTTCTAAAATATTGTTCAGCCCTACACACAGAATGAATGGAAAATGCTGAGTTCAAACAAAATGGGTTTTTTTTGCATTAGCTTTTTAATTTGACTTTTAATAAAGAGAATTGCAAATATAATGTGTCTTCCCTTTATGTATTATTGTAAGGACCCTCAGGAAATATAAATGGATAAATTATTTTTCTTTTGAATCACTATACTTATATGCACTTCATTAAGTGACTACATTTTAAAAAGTGTATATTCAAGTAAATGTTGCATTTCTGTGTATCTACCTTCTGATACTATTGACTAATTTTTATAATGCACCTTGATCAAATCATAGTGGTAACTATTTTTAATATCATTTTACAAGCCACATAACCATTATATAACTATAACTTTTAAAAAATCACATCCCTTAAAAATATTAACAGGATGCTACTGAAAATTTAGGTTTGGCTGTTGCAAAAATAAAATTAACCCCAAAAGGAAGAAAATTTGCAGGGGTAAGAATATTTTCTTGAGGAACATTACATTGAAAAGAATCTCTGGAAATATTTTGAGTAGTAGCCACATTACCATAATTGCATAACCTCTCTAGATGGCTAACTTAAAGGGGAGAATCTCATTTGAATGTGTGAGTTGCACCACGTTTGTTGGACAGTAAGTTGCATTCCCATATATCACTCTTCCTTTCAACGTGGTGGTGCTGGATGCAAAAACTAGGGTTTTTCAAAGGGTGACATTCGTGCCATTTATAGTGAACATAAAACAGTATGAATGAGCAGAGATTTTTATAGAAACTCCCAAGATTTTACTGAATCCCATGTCAACCTGCAAGTATAGCAAGCCTTCCCTGCTTTCCCACTCATCTGACCTTTTGTTTCTTCAGAGTAGCAAATGTTTCTGACATGTTGGTCTATTCAGAAACTGAAATTCAATGTTTTTCTCTTATCGTACCCCCACATAGCAACAAATAGTCATATGTTTGGGTTACATGCTTCTGGTTCTGTTGTACCAGAATTCAGAGAGGGCTAAGTAGAAAGGAGTAATTTCCATGAAGCTCATTCAGTAAAGAAGACTGTCCAGGGACCATCACAGATGTGCAGCCAAGAAGAAGGTTGATTTGTTTTCTGTCTTACAGGGCTGGCCTCCACTGGTTCTTCATTGTCTTTCCCCATTTCACTGGTGATTAAAAAGTAAAATGTGGATGTGGTTATCATTCTCTACCATCAGCAGCACCTTTAAAAAATACTTTTTATGGGATAAGCTAGGGAAGTAAATCTGCTCACTCATTCCCCATTCCCGTTGTATGTAGCTTTTGATGCTGTTTCATTACGATACTTTTCACAATTATTTTTTCACAGACTTCAAAAGAAATCAATGTTTATTCATTGCCAGAGTGCCTCTTTTCCAAAATATAACATTACCCAAATAATGTATTTTAATCCCCAATACATGGTGCCTTGGATTGAATTCCCCCAAAGTTCATGTATTAGAAACTTAACCTGCACTGTGACAGTGTTAGGAGGGTGGGAAATCCTATTACAGTAATGAAAGTGTGGCCTTGAAGAGGTGATTAGACTGTGAGGACCATGCCTAGTGAATGAATTAATCCATTTGATAGTTTAGTAGTGGTCATGGGCATGGTTCTGAGGGCTTGAAAAGGAGAGCATGTGAAAGTCTCTCCCTCTGTGCTCCACCATTCTGCTGTGTGTCACCCCTGCATCACTGTCACCATCAACAAGACCCTCGCCAGATGTGTTCCCTGAACTTTGTACTTCACAGCCTCTGAAACTGAAAGCAATAAATTTCATTTTCTTACAAATTACCCAGTTCCAGGTATTTATGTTATAAGCAACAGAAATGAACTGCTACATATGATAGTTTTCAATATACAAGAGAAGAAAGTTCTCCATTCAACACTCCTTTGAGTGGATTATTAAGACATGAGAAGGAAGAGTGGAAGGAAAGGGTTCATATTCCTGTCTAATTCTATTTCTACACAATACTTTTGACCTCTTAGTCTAACATGCAGAGATTGAAATCACTACAAATCAAGTTACACTCTTAATAAAGAAACAGTATTGATTTTTCTTTTCATCACAATGAACATGTATACTTTAGTTTCTTTTAAATTAGTCTTAATTGTCACATTTAATTTTTAGGGGAAAAAAAAAGGGCGTTTTCACAATTTATAGTTCTGAAAGACCAACCTGGAATTTTCAATTTTCTTACTACCCAAGTAATTTTTAAAACTTTGATGCTGATAAATCATTGTCATTTAATTAATAAAATATGGGAAATATTTTCCCATATTTCCTAATATTTTGACATTTTACAATAAAAGAATTTAGTCCTTTAAAATATTTTACAGTTGGTGAAAGTCTTAAAATTTTTTTTTTAGTTTTGTTCTTTTCAAGGTAAAATAAAATGTTAACAATAAAGAGAATAAAAAAGTTTTCCCACTATTCCAGGAAACCAACAAACACAGAAGACAATCAGTAAATCATAAAGAAAGGAACAAAAGATATTTAAAACATCTGAGCAAAAATCAGTATAATGCCAGGAATAAATCAATACCTTTCAATAATAACTCTTAATATAAATGGTTTGAATTCCACACTCAAAAGACACAGACTGACTAGATTGCTGGACCCAACAACATGCTGCCTTCAAGAGACCCACCTAACCTATAAAGACACACATAGACTAAGAGTAAAAGGATGGAAAAAGATATACCATGCAAATAGAAATGAATAAAGAGCTGGAGTTGCTATTCCTATATCAAATAAAATAGACTTTAATCCAAAAACCATAAAAAAAGATAAAGAAGGCCATTATATGATGAAAAAAGGATCTATCCAACAGGAAGACATAACAATCATAAATATTTATGCCCCCAACTTTGGAGCAGCCAGATTTATAAAGCAAATACGATTAGGCCTAAAAAAAGAGAAAGACATTAACACTATAATAGTTAGGGATCTGAACACCCCTTTCTCCACACTGGACAGATCATCTAGGCAAAAAGTCAACAGAGAAACAAAACACCTAAATAACACTTTAGACCAATCAGACCTGGCAGATATATACAAAACATTTCATTCAACATCGTTAGAAGATTCTTTCTTCTCATCAGCACATAGAACATTCTCCAAGATAGACAACATGTTAGGTCACAAATCAAGTCTCAACAAATTGAAAAAAATTGGAATTATTCCATGTACTTTTCCTAACCACAACAGATTAAAACTAGAAATCAATAACAAACAAAACTCTGGAAACTATACAAATACATGGAAATTAAACAACATTCTACTTTATGACATATGGGAACAAAGAAGAAGAAATTAAACAGGAAAGAAGAAATTAAACGGGAAATCAGAAATGTATTGAAACTAATGAAAATAATGACACATCATATCAAAACCTGTGAGACACAGCAAAAGCAGTACTAAGGGGGAAATTTATTCCACTAAATGCTCACCTCAGAAGAATGAAAAGATGGCAAATAAACAACCTAACACTTCACCTTAAAGAATTAGAAAAACAAGAACAATCTAAACCCAAAGTTAGTAGATGGAAAGAAATAATTAAGATCAGAGCAGAACTAAAGGAAATAGAAACCAAAAAAACAGTAAAAAAGATCCATGAAACAAAAAGTTGGTTTTCTTTGAAAAGATAAATAAAATTGACAAACCATTAGGCAGGCTAACTAAAAAAAGAAGAGAAAAGACACAAATAACAAAAATTAGAAATGAAAATGGTGATGTTACAATCAATATTTCAGAAATACAAGGAATCATTAGAGACTACTATAAACAACTATATGCCAACAAATTTGAAAATCTGGAGGAAATGGATAAGTTTTTGGACACACAAAAACTACCAAAACTGAGCCAAGAAGACATAGAAAACCTGAACAAGCCATAACAATCAAAGGGATTGAAGCAGTTATCAGCAGTCTCCCAACAAAGAAAAGCCCAGGACCAATGGCTTCACTGCAGAATTCTACCAAACCTTTGAAGAAGAATTAATACCAATTCTCTACAAACTATTCCAAAACATTGAAACAGAGGCCACTCTCCCAAACTCATTCTATGAGGCAAAAATCACCCTGATGCCAAAACCAGACGAAGATACAACATATCCTTGATAAAAATACATGCAAATATCCTCAATAAAATACTAGCCAATAGAATACAGCAATGCATAATAAAATTATACACTGTGATGAAGTGGGATTCAACCCAGGGATGCAAGGTTGGTTCAAGATACGGAAATCAATAAACGTGATACACGACATCAGTAAAATCAAACACACAAAAAATGATCATCTCTATAGATGCTGAAAAAGCATTTGACAAAATTCAACATTTGCTCATGATAAAGACTCTTTATAAGTTGGATATATAAGGAGAGTATCTCAACACAATTAAAGCCATATATGATAAACCCACTGCCAATATCATCCTGAATGGAGAAAAATTGAAAGCTTTTCCCTTAAGAACAGGAACTAGACAAGGATGCCCACTCTCACCACTCCTATTCAACATAGTGTTGGAAGTACTAGCCAGAGCAATCAGGGAAGAGAAGGAAATAAAGGGCATCCAGATTGGAAAAGATGAGGTCAAACTGTCCCTGTTTGCAGATAACATGATCCTATATAGAGAACAGCCTAAAGACTCTACAAAAAAACTCTTAGAGTTAATAAATGATTTTAGCAAAGTTGCAGAATACAAAATCAACATGCAAAAATCAGTAGCATTTCTGTATTCTAACAATGAACTGGCAGAAAAAGAAATCAAGAAAGCTAGTTCATTTACAATAGCCACCCCCAAAATAATAATAATAATAACTAGGAATAAATTTAACCAAGGATGTGAAACATCTCTATGATGAGAACTACACACTACTGTTGAAAGAAATTAAAGAGGACACAAGAAGATGGAAAGATATCCCATGCTCTTGGATTGGAAGAATTAACATTGTGAAAATGTCCATACTACCCAAAGTGATCTACAGATTCAATGCAATCCCCATCAAAATTCCAATGACATTTTTCTCAGATTTGGAAAAAAAACAATTCTAGCATTCATATGGAAAAACAAAAGACCAGGAATAGCCAAAGCAATCCTGAGCAAAACAAATAAAGCCAGAGGCATAACACTACTTGACTTTAAACTATACTACAAAGCTATAATAACCATGACAGCATGATACTGGCATAAAAACAGACACATGGACCAATGGAACAGAATAGAGAATCCAGAAATCAACCCATGCACCTACAGCCATCTGATCTCTGACAAAGGCTCTAAGACAACACACTGGAGAAGAGACTGCCTCTTCAGTAAATGGTGCTGTGAAAATTGGACATTTATATGTAGGAGAATGAAACTAGACCCGTACCTCTCACCATGTACCAAAATCAACTCGAAATGCATTAAAGAATTAAATATACATCCTGAAACAATAAAACTCCTTAAAGAAAACATAGGGAAAACACTTTAGGAAGTAGGATTGGGTACAAACTTCCTGAATATGAACCCAAAAGCACAAGCAACCAAAGGAAAAACAAACAAATGGGATTTTATCAAAGTAAAAGCTTCTTCACAGCAAAAGAAACAATTAACAGAGAAAAAGAACATCAATCAGAGTGGGAGAAAATATTTGCAAAAAAAAAGGATTAATAACCAGAATATACAAGGAACTCAAACAATGTAACAGCAAAAAAACAAGTCAGCCAATTAAAAAATGGGCGAAGGAGCTGAATAGGCATTTCTCAAAGGTAGATATATAAATGGCCAACAGACACATGAAGAAATGCTCAACATCCCTCAGGATTTGGGAAATGCAAATCAAGACCACTTTGAGATACCATCTCAGTCCAGTCAGGATGGCTAATATCCAAAAGACTGAGAATAACAAATGCTGGAGAAAATGCAGAGAAAAAGGAACCCTCCTACACTGTTGATGGCACTGCAAAATTGTGCAGTCTTTATGGAAATAGTATGGTGGTTCCTCAAACAACTACACATAGATCTACCATATGACCAAGCCTTTCCACTGCTGGGTATATACCCAGAAGAATGGAAATCATCATGTTGAAGGGATACCTGTACTCCCATGTTTATTGCAACACTATTTACAATATCCAAGAGTTGGAACCAGCCAAAATGCCCATCATTGGATGAGCAGATAAGGAAAATATGATATATCTACACAATGGAATACTACTCTGCTACAAAGAAAAAATGAAATACTACCGTTCGCAACAACATGGACAGACTTAGAGAACATTATATTAAGTGAAATAAGCCAGGCACAGAAAGAGAAATACTGCATGCTCTCACTTATTTGTGGGAGCTAATAAATATAAATAAGTAAATAAGCAAACAAATGGTGGGGGAGCAGACACAACAATCACAACAATTCCTGATTTTGTTAAGACCTGTGAACAGATATGATGTTGATGGGGCGGAGGGGGACAGGGTAGAGGGAGGGAGGAAAAGGTGGAATTGATAAAGGGACATGAAAATCAACTATATTGTTTATTGATAAATTAAAATTAAAAATTTTTTAAAAAGAGAGAAAGAAAGAAAAGAAAAAGAAGAAGAGGAAAAAGAAGAAAAAGAGAATAAAGAAAAAGTAAACAATTTTAGTTCGGAAATGTGAGACACCCCAGTAGGTAAAATAATAACTATTTGCTTATGGATAGAGGGCCTTGAATTCTGTATTAGCCACTAGGGAAAGTATGATAACGTCTTCTAGATACTATTTTAGCACATCATTTACCCACTTCACAGTTTAACCCAATTGCTGGTGTCTGTACCCAAACTTGTTAAAATAAACATTACCAAGTGTCAGGATCAAAGTTCATTTTAAAAAGCCTACTGATTGCAACACCTTGTAAATACATTTAGAGGAAAGGAAAGAGCAATGCTGTACGAGGATTAATAGGATGTTAAAACTGAATGGAACCCTGGAGGCTTGCACAGGTGTCAGTGAGAAAGCCAGGACTAGAGCTGCAATGAATATTTTGTCCTACTAGAAACTATTCTAAAAATTATACACCTGAATGTATTTATTAAGAATTCCAGATATGCTGGCAATGTTCTTGGCACTGGCAATTCATAAATGAAAACACAAAATCTCTAAAAAACAAAAAATGTGAGAAAACACAAAACCCAAGAGAAGGGAGTGCTCAACTCCATAAACAATGTGGAGATATTGAGAGGGATGAGGACCCAGGGTATACAAGGGATTTGGAAATACGCACATGACCTTGACAAGCAGTTTCAGGATAGTTCTCAGAAGGGAACTTAGATTGTAGGTAAGATAAAGAATGTATAGGGAACTGCTAAAAAACAAAAGCATTAAAGAAATCCATAAAAAAATGGGCAGCAGTTATAAACAGGCAAGGTTACATAAGATGAAACCTAAAATACCTATTAAAAAACATGGTTCAAACTCTATAATCAAGGACATGCAAACAAAAGCAATGTGCATTGTCCCCAAGATACAGCAATATCTCTACTGGCTGTATTCCCTAGAGAAATTCTTGCACGTATGCACCTGAATAAACGTATGATGTAGTCCACTGAAGCAGTGTAACACACACTGAGCAACAATCTTTGGAAAAACAGATTTACAAAATTGTATTGCCACTACCTGATTCAGGACCCAGAGCTTAGCAAGGAAGACATTTTAGCCCTTTCATCAACTTTTGAGGTTTGGATCCATTTCTTCACTATACAAAAACATCTGCCTTATATTTGAGCGTGGCTATGTTCTTTTGGTTTTCTGTTTCTATGCTTTCTTCATCATTACTGTTTTTAACTTCTACCTGGAAACACCAAAATATATTTTAAATATATATTTAAAAATTCAAAAATTGGGTAAGCTTCTCTATGGACTAGAAATGAAATTTAAAATACAGCAGTAAGTGACGGTTGAAGGTGCAGACTTACTGTACTGGGGTCCATGGGACGGTCATCCCACATGAATGGAGTCCAAATGTGTTGCTCAGGCTGGGGCAAGCCAAGACACACACACACACACACACACACACACACACACACACACACACACACACACACACACACACACACACACACACACAGAGAGAATCTAGAATACCATGGCAAGACTAGGTACAAAGACTCAGAAGGGAAGAAAAAAATAGCACCTTTGGAAAACATCAAACCCTTTTGAAATGTAGAGTTTATAATGGGAACAAATAACTTGCCTTAAATTGAAATGGGCATTAAGTATAATACCTTGGATTGAATGCCTTCCCACAAAACTTAATTTCTACTGTAACTATTGAGGGTAGGAAATCCTATTATGGTAATTGAAAGATGTGGCCTTGAAGGGGTGATTGGATTTTGAGGACCCTGCCATAATGAATGGTTTAACAATGGTCATGGGCATGGTTCTGAGGGCTTTAAAAGGAGAGCACATGAAGAGCTATCTCTTTCTGCTCTGCCATTTTCTTCTACGTGAGACTCCTGAATTGCTGTAAAGCCACCACCAAAGAAGACCCTCATCAGATGTGTTCCCTGGACTTTGGACTTCTCAGCCTCTGAAACTGTAAGCAATAAATTTTGTTTTCTTACAAATCACCCAGTTCCAGGTATTGTGTTATAAGCAACAGAAATGGACTGATACATATAATTTTATTTTTCTATAACCGAACTTCTTAGTCAGCTCTGACTGCCATAACAGAACACCATAGACTGGTAGAAGGCTATGCTGTCACATGGCAGAGAGACAGAGAAAGCAAACTTTCTACTGTCTCTTCTTCTAAGGGCACTAATCTCATCACACCAGGGCCTCACTCTTACAAACTCATCTTATTCATAGTACCTCCCAAAGGCCCTGTCTCCAACCACCACCACATTTGGGGTTAGGGCTTCAACATATAATTTGGGAGACATAAAAACATACAGTCCAAAACACTAAGTTTGATTTCATTTTATATGAGTTCAATCTGATAGTGGGAAGTTAATTTCAATCAATTTGGGGTAAACTTTGCTAACTCATGTTATGTCCTCCCTTCTTTTCTATGCTGGCTCTAAATTCCAAGGGCTAACAGGACTAGGACACTAGATTGGTGATAAGGACATCAATACCATTAACACTCCAGATGGCATCTTTGACATGTCTTTATTCTGATCATGCCACCAGGGGTCAGTCCCTGCTGCTTCATTCTGCATTCTCTTTTTTGTAAGCTCTCCTTAATCTGGTGTTCTCTCTTCTCTCCGCCTCTCTCTGTGTCATAGTCTGTGTGTGCCTCTTGCCTCTTTCTCCCCACTCCCCTACACCTCTTCTCTGCCCCTCTTTACCGTGTGTCAACATCTGCCTGCTCCCTGTTCAATGTTAGATCTAGGGAGCTGTAACATTATCCTAGACCTATCTGCCTGCACAATCCCTGCAGCCATGTCGGCACGACCACTCCATGTCACTGGCTTGGTGGAACTCTGTGAATCTTGTCTCCACCCAGAGCCCATCCAGTAATGAAGACATCTGTTTCCTCAGCTCTTTTATTTCCTGGAAACAGCTGCATAATTTATAGAAGCCGAGTGCAAAATAAAAAATGTGAAGCCCCTTGTTTAAAAATTTATTGGAAATTTCAAGGAGGCAACAGAAAATCATTAAAACAAGGGTGGAGCCCTTCTGAGAGCAGGACCTTGTGCTATTGCATGCCCATGAAGTTCATCCTGATGTTTCCGTTGTGTCTTTATAGACACCCCATGCACCCCTCCACCTACACACACAGAATTATTGGGGGGTGGAGTTAGAGGGGAGTGGGAAAAAAATTCCATGTTCTTCCAAGCTTTTGCTTTTAGGTGTACTCCACAGCTACCATAGCTAAAGAATTGAGATATTTCAGTTTACTTTTCCTTCTCCTCTCTTTTGTTATTCCATTTCTAGGTTAGAAATGTGAAGTCTTTAAAATTTGGAAAGGAGGTAAAGTCATGGGACATAAGCAACTATGGGGAGATGTCCTTCAATGAATAACTTAAAATATTTTATTGCTCCCTTTTCAAACACTATGAAGGGAGGCAGCACGAGGTGAAGAGATAGGTGAGGAAGATCCAGGAGACTCCTGGTTTCAACTCTAATATGCAAAGATCATGGAAGTCATCTCTCTAGTCCATATAACAAGAAAAAAATTTTAAAAAAACTGAATCCCCACTACTTTTCTTGAAACCTTCAGAAGACCGAAGCCGCGGGGCAAAGCACCCACTTGAGATCTGGAGAGACAGGAGCAATCCCAAAAGTCACAGCTGAGATCTGCTTACCTGGAACAGAAGCCACTGGAGCCAGAAACTGGTAGAAACACTTAAATCGTCATTTTTAAGAACCGTCGGAGGCTGAATAGACTGGGGCGAAGAAAAAACTTCTGGATCTGGAGCTTTAACTGGGCTCCCCCGTTTTCAAAGGCTTCACCTCTAAGTACTGCTCAGGTTCTCATGAGCAGGAGCCAGGAAAGATCCTCTCTTGGCTCTGGCAGGAGAAAGGAAAGAGTAATTCCTATAAAATAGAACAGAAACTTCTCCATAGCAAAGGTTTACACTTTAGAAGAAGGAAATTTGCCAGAGATTTATTATAGTTGAAGGAAGGGAATTCTTCCTACGCCAGCCCCCACGCCCCCACCCCCCAGCTTTCCTGTTTCACCTAAAAGAAAAACAACAGAATAACAAGCAAACAAAACGCAGGATTTCGGCTCCCACAAAGATGCGGAAGACATGATTTTCCCTATTCCTTTTGCTAAAATCCCTAGAAATTATATATAAAATAAACATAAAGAAACTCTGAAAGGTGGAGAGAAGAAAAGCAGACCAGCTAGGGAACTTGGGACACAAAGAAAAACAGAGTTCCTGGGTTTGCTTTCTGCCTTATATAGCCAAGACTTTGGGCTGCAGTAGCCGGTAATATGGAAAGGCCAAGGGACAGAGATTACAGAAGCCTAGACCAAAGCCTGCTCTCCTAACCAGAGGATCACAAAAGGTGCAGTGCAGCAAGACAGAAAACTTAGTCAATATCTCTCTATCACAGACAAACATAACAGAAAAAAATTATACCAACCAATTATACCCAACCCCAATGATCCCAGTTATACCATCAAAGGCCAAGTGGAGAACCTAGATTTTCACCCTTACCAGGCTGTGATGAGGTGCTCCAACATCCCTGCCAGGGATTGTGTCAGAGAAGACCATTTAGGGAGCCATGACATTTTTCCTCACCTGTTGGTCACAAGCCTTCCCATGCCAAGGTGTTAGTGGAGACTGGATGGGGAACCTGGTCTCCCATTGCCACCCAGCAGTAAAAAGACAATCCACTCTCCCTAATGGATTGATTTCAGAGACAACCTAGTGGAGAAACAAGAATTCACCATTACCTAAGGGTAACAAGGCCACCCACTCATGGCGTCAGTGGGGACCCCATGAGGAGCTGGAATGCCCACTCTTACTTGGTCCCCTCCATCTGTTGTCATGGTGTCTGAGTGGTGGACCTAGATTTCTACCTCAGCTGAAAGTAATGAGGTGGTATTGAAAGACTCCCAAAGTGGGTAGTCAGTCAGTTCAGGGAGACCCTCCCAAGGAACAGCGAGACCACGAAGACGGATGCAAACAGCAAGAGGTTTATTTGAACACACGGGTACCCGGGCGACACAGTCTTTTGGAAGACTGGCGCGCCGAGTGAAGCTCCTGGGTCCTTTTTATAGCAAAAAGCGCGGGTACAGAAGCGAGAAGCGAGTTTAATTGGTCAGTTCAAATAAGCGCGGGTACAGAAGCGAGAAGCAAGTTTAATTGGTTAGTTTAAATCAAGCCAGGGGTGAACTTCGGTCAAGTGGGAGTCCTTGAAACAGCTGAGGGGCACCCTGGAAACTGGTGGGAGTCCTTGAAACAGCTGAGGGGCACCCTGGAAACTGTTGGGAGTCCTTGAAACAGCTGAGGGGCACCCTGGAAACTGTTGGGAGTCCTTGAAACAGCTGAGGGGCACCCTGGAAACTGTTGGGAGTCCTTGAAACAGCTGAGGGGCACTCTTGAAACTTTAACTGACTTGTCTATTTCTGGGAACTATCCGCCCTTTGCCTCGGGCCGGGGCCCAGGTGCATAACCACAGATATCCTGTTCGTTATCTGGTCTCAACCTCAGGCTGTACTTTTCCTATGCTAGGGACTTTTAACCAGGGTAATGTTTTGTGCCTTGCAAAATGGCGTTACTACGGCTAGCTTAAAAAGTTCTTTCTTCATTCCCCCATTTCTTTTGTGGATAGCTCTAATCTTAGAGCGGAGTTAAAAGTTATTTTCATTATCTATAGTCTGATATTTTTGTCTAAGAACCAGGACCTTAATTGTACTCATCTTATCATTGATGAATTGGACTAACCTGTTGATGACACAGGGCCCCAGAATGAGCAACAGAAGAAGGAGTACTAGGGGCCCGGCGATGGTTGATAGTAGGGTGGTCAACCAAGGGGAGTTATTTGATCTGGTTATAAGCATTTTCATAGTTTGAGTCAGGAGGCCTGACTCTTTTAGAGGCCGGTGCATCAATTTCTGGAATATCCCAAGCCTCGAGACCCGCCGCCAGGGCACATATATCAGGGGTAAGGGAGGGCCACCAAGTCCAAAGGGGGTGGACTTCTGTCTTGAACCAGACAACCTTTCCAGTTTGGGACAGTACCTGCCAGGTGAGGGTGTTGGGCTGGTTAGGGTTATTACTTGGTAGGCTTGCTCCGCCGCCGCCGAATGCGCAACTTAAGAGGATTATCAGTCCTCTCCAGCTCCCAGGATTCATCTGGTACGGAGGGTGGCGCAGGCTTGAGATGGGAAGCATGGACCCAGGCAGCGATGCCATCAACTTTTACTGCGGTCGGGGTGGTCAGCAATACCAGATACGGGCCTTTCCACCGAGGCTCAAGGTTGCTGGGTCGATGGCGTCTGACCAGCACTCGGTCTCCGACCTGGAACGGGTGGGGGACAGCTATGGTACCGGGCTGATATGTCTCTTTGATCTGGTCCCAAATCTGGGTCTTCACAACTTCTAGAGCCTTTAAGTGGGTAAATAAGACAGGGAGAAAATTATCATCGGGACCCAGTGTTTCTCCCAACTCAAGTATGGGGGGGGGTCCCCCGTAGAGGATTTCATAGGGAGTTAGACCGAACTGGCCAGGGGTATTCCTGGCTCTGAACAGCGCTAAGGGAAGGAGGGCCACCCAGTCTTTTCCACCGGTCTCTAAGGCCAATTTAGTTAAGGTCTCTTTGATGGTTCTATTCATTCTCTCTACTTGACCTGAGCTCTGGGGCCTATACGCACAATGTAATTTCCAATTTATCCCCAGTTGTGTGGCTAGTCCCTGGCTTACCTGAGCAACAAAGGCTGGGCCATTATCTGACCCGATCACCTTAGGGATCCCGAAACGGGGCAGGATTTCTTCTAGTATCTTTTTACATACAGTCAGGGCCGTTTCCGTTTTGGTAGGAAAAGCTTCTACCCATCCAGAGAAAGTATCTACAAATACTAGCAGATACTTGTTTCTATACCGGCCAGGCTTTACCTCTGTAAAGTCTACTTCCCAGTATACGCCGGGTCGATCTCCCCGTTGTCTTTTTCCGGTCTCTCGGTAGGTGGTAGCCGCATTAGTCATGGCGCAAGCTGGACACCGATTGGCGACTTCTTGAACAGTGGACCGGAGGTTCGGGATGGAGAGGCTGGTGCGGCTTGCCAGTTGAAGGAGCTTTTCTGGTCCTAAGTGTGTTAGCTGATGTAACCGCTGAATGAATTCTTTTCCCTGGTCAGGAGTGAGCTCTCTTGGCTTGGTCCTAGCTTGAGCAGGCTCGATTGGCTCTTGAAGCTTTATAGTTTCTGCTAGCACCCTGACCGACAGGGCGGCTTGTTTTGCAGCCTCGTCGGCCCTCCGGTTCCCGGCCGCCACAGGGTTATTTCCTCTCTGGTGGCCCGGGCAGTGGATAATGGCGACCTGCTTAGGGAGGTAAATGGCCTCTAGCAGAGCCAGAATTTCTTGTTTATTTTTAATGTCTTTTCCAGCAGAAGTGAGCAGTCCCCTCTGTTTATATATTGCCCCATGAATGTGAGCAGTGGCAAAAGCATACCTGCTGTCCGTATAGATGTTGATGTTTTTTCCTTCGGCTAGGCGTAATGCCTGCGTCAAGGCTATTAGCTCGGCCTTCTGGGCTGATGTCCCTTCTGGCAGGCTGCTTGCCCATACCGTCCGTTTGCCATCTACGATGGCGGCCCCTGCTTTCTTCTTACCTTCCGCAATGAAGCTGCTACCGTCTGTATACCAGGCAGGCACTCCGGGCAATGGCTGGTCCTTCAGGTCCCGTCGAGTCCCAGCTTCTTCAGCAAGGATTTCTGAGCATTGGTGTACTGGGGTGGATTCTGACTCGACTGGTAGTAGGGTAGCTGGGTTCAGGACAGCAGGGGGCGCGAAAGATATTCTTTCGTTTAGCAGCAAACTCTGGTAATGAGTCATTCTGGCATTGGTCATCCACCGATTGGGGGGCTGCCGCACGATACTTTCGAGGCTGTGGGAAGCAATCACAGTCACATTTTGCCCCAAGGTTAACTTATCAGCGTCTTTGAGGAGGAGTGCCACTGCAGCAACCGCTTTTAGGCAGGTTGGCCACCCACTGGCCACTGGATCCAGTTTTTTTGATAGATAAGCTACTGGCCGTCGCCATGGTCCTAGGGTCTGAGTAAGCACTCCTCGGGCTACACCGGCTCTTTCATCTACGTACAGAGTAAATGATTTGGTGAGGTCTGGGAGAGCCAAGGCGGGGGCAGACAGCAAGGCTTTTTTTATGTGGTCAAAAGCCTTTTGATGCTCCTCAGTCCAGGTAAAAGGAATGTTTTCCCTTGTCAGGGGGTACAAGGGTGCAGCCAGGGAAGCAAACCCAGGAATCCAGAGCCTGCAGAATCCGGCAGTACCCAGAAATTCGCGGACCTGCCTGGGGGTTGTGGGAGTAGGGATCTTCATAACTGTAGCTTTCCGGGCCGGGGTCAGCCATCTTTTTCCCCCTTTGAGCAGGTACCCCAAATAGGTGACCTCTTTCTGGCATAACTGGGCCTTTTTAGCTGATACCCGGTACCCCAACTTACTCAGTTCCTGCAAGAGCTTTTGTGTCCCTCTTTTGCAGCCTTCATATGTGGGAGCTGCCACTAGGAGGTCGTCCACATATTGGAGTAATATGACCTGGGGGTTGAGAGCCCTAAAAGGAGCTAAATCTCGGTGGAGGGCCTCGTCGAAGAGAGTGGGAGAATTTTTGAACCCCTGTGGCAGCCGTGTCCAGGTCAGCTGACCTGTGTTACCTTTTTCTGGGTCTCTCCACTCGAACGCGAACAGTGGCTGGCTGTTGGGGTGTAGTCTGAGGCAAAAAAAGGCATCCTTGAGATCCAAGACTGAGTACCAAGTGTGACTAGGCGGAAGGGAACTCAGGAGGCTGTATGGGTTTGGGACTGAGGGATGAATGTCTTGCACCCTTTTGTTAATTTCTCTCAAGTCTTGGACTGGCCGATAGTCATTGGTCCCTGGCTTTTTTACTGGTAGCAGAGGGGTGTTCCAGGGCGACTGGCAGGGCACTAAGACCCCTAGGTCTAAGAACCTTTGGATGTGGGGTCTGATGCCTTCCCGGGCTTCTTTAGTCATTGGATACTGTCGGACGGCCACCGGTGAGGCACCCGATTTCAGCTCTACTACTACTGGTGGGACGTTATTGGCCAGTCCCATACCTGTCTTTTCTGCCCATACGGTGGGAAAAAGTTGGAGCCAGGATGGGTCGATGGAGGGAGAGGCCGGCTTTTCATACAGCCGGTATTCTTCTTCTAGGTTTAGGACCAGGCACATGGTAGAGTGATCTCCCCATGTTACTTGTGGGCCCTCTGTAGAAAACTGGATTTGAGCTTTTAGTTTGGTCAGGATGTCCCGGCCCAACAGAGGAGTAGGGCACTCAGGTATGACCAAAAAGGAATGGGTCACTTGCTTATGTCCGACCCTTAAAAGTCTCTGTGTGGTCCAGGGGTAGACTTTGCTGCCGGTCGCTCCTACTACGACTGTCCGCCTGGACCCTACCTTCCCCATGGGTTGGGTCAGTACCGAATGTTCAGCCCCGGTATCGACCAGAAACTCGATGGGGGTCCCCTCCACTGTCAATGTTACCCTAGGTTCGGGGAGGGGGTCCGAACCTTGACTCCCCTAGTCGTCTAGGGATAGAACCCTAGCTTTTTTGTCGTTTTTCTTTTTTCGGGGGCATTCCCTTGCCCAGTGGCCTTTCTCTTTGCAGTAGGCGCACTGGTCCCTGTCGAGAGGAGGCCTTTTGTCCCTAGGTGTCGGTCTTGCCCGGTTGCTCAGGGTCCCTTTCTGCTTATCTGTAAACCCTTTATCACTTACTACTGTGGCCAAAATCCTAGTTAAATTTTTTTCTTGGCGTTTATCACGCCGCCTCTCTCTCTCTTCTGTCTCTTTTTTTTCTCTTTCCTGTCTTTCTTCTTCTGTTTCTCTCTTGTGGTACACCTTTTCTGCCTCCTTTACTAAGTCTTGTAAGGAAAAGTCTTGGAGCCCCTCTAGTCTTTGTAACTTTTTCTTGATATCTGGGGCTGACTGGCCGATAAAGGCCATGGCAACTGCCGCCTGCTGTCCCTCAGAAGAGGGGTCAAACGGAGTGTATCTCCTATATGCCTCCATCAGGCGTTCCAAGAAAACCGAGGGGGGTTCTACCGGTCCCTGCAAGACCTCTCTTACCTTAGCCAAATTGGTGGGGCGCCGGGCTGCCCCTTTGAGACCTGCCACTAGAGTCCGGCGGTAGACCAGAAGACGCTCCCTACCTTCGGCCGTGTTGTAATCCCATTGAGGTCGATTGAGGGGGAAGGCCTCATTAATGAGGTTCTCGAGTTGTGTAGGGGCCCCGTTGTCCCCGAGAACGTTCTTGCGGGCCTCCAGAAGAATCCTTTCTCGCTCTTCAGTGGTGAAGAGGATCTGGAGTAGCTGTTGGCAATCGTCCCAAGTGGGCTGGTGAGAGAACATAAGGGACTCAAGAAGTCCCGTGAGTCCTGCTGGTTTTTCAGAAAAAGACGGGTGGTTAGACTTCCAATTGTAAAGATCTGCTGAGGAAAAAGGCCAATACTGTAGAGGGACCAAGCCATTAGGCTCAGCTGGGGGCCCTATGGCTCGGAGGGGCAAAGCTACGGTGGAGTCAGGACCGGAGCCGTCTCTCGGACTGCGAGGTTGGCGGCTCCTAGTCCCCGCAGCCGGTCCCTCAGGGCTAGGATCACCGGGCGCTCGGCCTGGTGCCGATCTGTTTCCTTGAGGGGCCAGAGGGGGCAGCGGAGCCGCCGGGTAAGGTGGGGGTTCAGAGAGAGAAAATAGGTCATCTGGTGTCGGGAGGACGGGGGGTTGGGGAGGGGCGGAAGGCTTCCTTGTAGGTGGCCTTTGAGTATTTTCTGATCCCGAAACAACAGCGACTTTGCTGGAGGGTGGCACCCAGGGAGGGGGATTCTGGGCGAGGTCTTGCCATACCACGACATAGGCAACCTGGTCCGGGTGTCCTCCGGTCTCCTGAAAAACAATCTTTTTAACTGCAAAAATGACAGAAAGGTCAAAGGTTCCCTCTGGCGGCCAACCTACGCCGAATGTGGGCCACTCAGACGAACAGAAAGTCTGCCATTTTCCTTTTTTGATCCCCATGGACAGATTGTGAGCCCTGGCTTTGACATCTTTCCAATGATCTAGAGTAAGGGAGAGAGGCGTAAGGGCACCTTGCCCCATCTCGAAAATTTCCAATAGGGGAACGACGACGCAAAGACCTATCACAACTAAGACAAAAAGAAACCAGAAACGGCGACGAGACCGAGTGCCGTAAAAATAGAAGAAAGAGTCCGATGGCAGAGCGCGCCTCCCGAGACGCGGTGAGACCAAAACACAATAATCCTCTGCCAAGGGGTCCACCAGGCGTCCCTGGTCCTCCCCTGATCCTGGGACGTCTCCCAGGATTGCCGGGTGGCGAGCCCCCGAACACGTCTGTTCGCTACCCGCACTTCGCTCCCAGAGCGACTAACCCGGAACAAACTGAAACCAAAATGCGCGCACTCAGAAAGACAGTCAGAGTCACAGGATTAGACACAGAAACGAGACACAGAAACGAGACACAGAACGACTGCTGGCCAGCTTACCTCCCGTTGGTGGGTCGGTGGTCCCTGGGTGGGGGTCTCCGATCCCGGACGAGCCCCCAAATGAAAGACTCCCAAAGTGGGTAGTCAGTCAGTTCAGGGAGACCCTCCCAAGGAACAGCGAGACCACGAAGACGGATGCAAACAGCAAGAGGTTTATTTGAACACACGGGTACCCGGGCGACACAGTCTTTTGGAAGACTGGCGCGCCGAGTGAAGCTCCTGGGTCCTTTTTATAGCAAAAAGCGCGGGTACAGAAGCGAGAAGCGAGTTTAATTGGTCAGTTCAAATAAGCGCGGGTACAGAAGCGAGAAGCAAGTTTAATTGGTTAGTTTAAATCAAGCCAGGGGTGAACTTCGGTCAAGTGGGAGTCCTTGAAACAGCTGAGGGGCACCCTGGAAACTGGTGGGAGTCCTTGAAACAGCTGAGGGGCACCCTGGAAACTGTTGGGAGTCCTTGAAACAGCTGAGGGGCACCCTGGAAACTGTTGGGAGTCCTTGAAACAGCTGAGGGGCACCCTGGAAACTGTTGGGAGTCCTTGAAACAGCTGAGGGGCACTCTTGAAACTTTAACTGACTTGTCTATTTCTGGGAACTATCCGCCCTTTGCCTCGGGCCGGGGCCCAGGTGCATAACCACAGATATCCTGTTCGTTATCTGGTCTCAACCTCAGGCTGTACTTTTCCTATGCTAGGGACTTTTAACCAGGGTAATGTTTTGTGCCTTGCAAAATGGCGTTACTACGGCTAGCTTAAAAAGTTCTTTCTTCAGTATCTCCCTTTCCTGATGCCAGACTGGTGTCAGAAAAAAGCCAGTTAAAACAGAAGGTATAAATGACATAGAGAGTCTTCTAACATAAAACAGTGTCCAAGCTTCAATATGAAATCACTCATCATACCAAGAATCAGGAAGATGTCGAACTGAATGAAACAGTCCATGTATGACAACGTCAGGATCACAGACGTGATACCACTATCTGACTACTATTTTAAGCAGTCGTAATAAAAGCACTTCAATGAGTACTTAGAAACACTGTTTAAAAAAATGAAAAAGTAGAAAACTTAGCAAAGAAACAGAAGATATAAAGAACCAAATAGAAATTTTAGAAAAATACAATTAACTTAAAAGCTCAGAAAATGGGGTCAGTGGCAGGACGAAAGGAACAGAAAAAAGGAGGAATGAACTGGAAGAGAGAAAAATATAAATTACCCAAGGTAAAGAACATAGAGAAGATAGATTTTTTAAAAAATGAACAAACACTCAGGGATCTGTGGGGCTCTAGGAAAAGATCTAACATTCACATTACTGAAGTCTCAAAAGACAAGAGAAAGTACTTGATGAAATAATGACTTAAAACTTCCCAAATGTATCAAGAGACATAAGCCTACAGACCCAAGAAGCTGAGTGGATCCCAAACTGGGTAAATCTAAAGAAATTCACACCCAGACGTACTATAATTAAACTTTTGCACATTAAAGACAAAGAAAAAAATCTTGAAAGTAGCAAGAAAAAAAACAGCACTTTACTTTACTTTATATAGTAAAAGTAGTTTGAATGACAGCAGATTTCTCAACAGAATCCACAGAAGGAAGAAGAAAGTAGTGCAATATTTTTCAAGTGCTAAAAAAAAGACCTGTTATCCTGGAATTCAATATCCAATGAAAATAACCTTCAGGAGTAAAGGAGAAATGAAGATATTCCCTGATGAAGAAAAACAAAGACAATTTGTCATGAGAAGAACTACCCGAAAAGAATGGCTAAAGGAAGTTCACTAAAATACACAGAAAACAATAAAAGAATGAACTTTGGAGCATCAGAAAGGCAGTAAGAACACAACAAGCAAAATATGAGTAAACATTGATGATCCCAGCTCCTGGTTAACCTATATGTGATTTTTCAGGATTGCTCATAAGCAATTACAAGGGCTCCACCTGGCAGGCCTCACGGAGGGCAGCTGCCCCTCCACACCAGGATTGGTGCATAGCCAGGGCATTGCAGGCTGTAAAGGGAGTTGATGTCAAGGACTCATGGCCCCCTGCCCAGCCATGCTTTTACACATATTTACATTCCTAACCCAGGTGCATTCATCCCTAGGTTACTTTATCTGAAGCCTTGAGCAGAAGTCCTCAGGTGTCTCTGTAAAGGTAAAAAAAAAACCCACACTCATGTATATACTATAGAACTAACTTTGTTTCCCCTTTATACCTTTGTTTTTCCTTTATAATGATTAAGATTGTATCAAAAGCAGACATTCTGTTTTGCCTGATACATCCGTCAAAGCATCTGTCTCACAAAGCAGGAAGTAGCTGTCCATCACACTTACAGACATCCTACATCCTGTACACATCTCTCAAAGCATCCTATCTCACCAGATACATTTACCTATATAAACTCCAGCCCTCAATCAACAGAGGGGATATATCGACTGGGACTTTACCATCTGTCTCCCAGTTGAAATCTTCCAAAATAAAAACTCTTTTCTTTAAGTTCTGTCTGACAAGTGATTGGTCATCCTGTACTGGTGAACACTTAGACCCACGTGGGTCAGGGATTCCCCTAGAAGGGGAATACCATAGTACTCCTTCATTACCACCTTTGCTGAGACCTTATCAAAGGAGGGGGGGGACGTCTTGAAGACACTTGTCCCTACTCTGACTCATACTCCGTCCTTTCCACCCCTAGCTTTTCCCCTTCTCCCTCCCCCTAGTCCCAGTCCCAGGATCCATAAAATTGCACATGCTTTTTGTTTGAGATAACCCCACATCTGTCAACCAGTGCACCATTCCACTGGGAAAAATACAGTAGGGGAGAGTCAGCACTTTCTCTGGTTCAGACCATGTTACCACCTGGATTAGTTGCCAGAGAATTTTATGAGTGAAAAATGCCAATCCCAAAAGGTTATTGTATTCATCCATTTCTGTTGCTTATAACAAAAATACTTGGAACTGGGTGATGTGTAAGAAAACAAAATTTATTGCTTACAGCTTCAGAGGCTGGGAAGTTCAAAGTCCAGGGAACACATCTGGTGAGGACCTTGGTGGTGGCAACAGTGACCCAGGGGTCTCACATGGCAGTGAATGGCAGAGCAGAGATGGAGAAACTCTTATGTGTTCTTCTTTTAAAGTCCTCAGAATCATGCCCCTGATCACCATTATTAATCCGTTCACTACAGCATGGCCCTATAGTCCAATCAACTCTTCAAAGCCCCATCCTTTTGATTAACATAATAGGATTTTCCATCCTCTTTACACTGTCATAGTGGGGACTAAGTTTTGGGGAGGATATCAATCCACGGCAGTTATATAATGCATAATTCCATTTATTTTTACAACATTCTTAAAACAACAAGTTTATAGAAATAGAGCACTGATTACAGATAATTGTTGCCAGGAATTAATAATAGGGTGGGTTTGGGAGGCAAGTGGGAATGGCTATATAAAATCAATATGAATTATCCTTGTAGTAATGGAAATGTGTAGTATCTTGACCTTGTCAATGTCAGTATGCTAATTGTGATTATGTAATACAACTGTGAAAGTTGTTACAACTGGGGAAAACTGGGTAAAGGGTAAATAGGATCTCTCTATATTATTTCTTACAACTATGGTGAACCTTCAGTCATCTCAAAAAAAAGTGTAATTTAAATATATATATGGACAACAAGGGTTGAGGCTTCCAGGAAATAGATTGGAAACCTTGTAGCCAAGGAAGTGAAAAGGCAGCAAAGGGGAAAAAATAGCTACAGCACTGGAGAAATGCTTATGAAGGTCACAGCCCTAAGCCACTGGCCCACAGAAATACTGAGATTTCAATTATTACAGAATTATCATAATTAATTTATTATAAAATTATTTAATACTCCCCCTCCTCACATCTGACAGGGCTCCCATATAACAACAGTGGATTATAACTGAAAGAATTCTAAGACAGACTCTCTCTGAGGAAGAATATTTAGGGTAGCACTAGGTCAAGAGAGGAGACAAAAACAGGGACACAAGAAGAATTTGAAGTATCTGCTGCCTACAGCTACAACAAGTATAACCACAGCCCAACTCTAAGCCAGATTAACATAAAACCTTATAATAAAACCTATTTATGTCAGTATCTATTACCCAATACAAAATATCTGGATTTTAACAAAAAAACTACAAAGCATGCCAAAAGTCAAGACAAAAACACTCTGAAAAGACAAGTCAATCATCAGAACCAGACTCACGTATGACACGGATGATAGAATTATCACACAGGGAATTTAAAATATAATGATAAAATATTTTAAGAGCTGTAACAAAAAGAAACACGCAAGAACAGACAGATAATGAAAGGAGAGAGGTAGAAACTCTAAGAAAGAGTAAAAAATAAATGTCAAAAATCAAACAAAACAAAAGAAAAATGCCTTTGATGGGCTCATCAGTAGGCTCCACACAGACAAGGAAATAATCAATGTTCTTGAAGGAAGTTCAATAGAGAATTCTTAAACTGAAACCCAAAGAGAAGAAAGAATAAGAATACAGAATAGAGCATCAGGTATTGTGAGAAACTTCTAAAAGTGTTATCTGAGGGTACCCCAAGAAGTTCACAGAAGGATTCATACTATCTTTCAATTCGATTTTCTCGCAAACTTTTCAAAGTATCCTTTTATACGAGTAACGGGAACACCAGAAGTAGAAGAAAGAGAGAAGAGACCACAATAAATATTTTAAGTAATAATGACTGAGAACTTTCAAAAATTGATAGATATCAAATCATGGACCTGGAATCCCAGACAACACCACAAAGAATAATTACTCCCTCCCCTACATGATATCCCCCCCCCCAGAAAAGTTAACACACACACACACACACACACACACACACACACACACACACACACACACACACACACCCCTAAGAATATCATATTGCAACTCAAAAAAACAAAGACAGAGAAAATCTTCAAAAAACCCATAGCAAATAAAACACCTTGCCTACAGAGAAATACAGGTAACAGTTACAGTGGACTTCCTATAAGCAAAAAGGGTAGTGTGAAATATATAAAGTGTTGAAAGAAAAAAAACCCAGCAATGTAGAATTGTATATTTAGAGAAATTGTCTTTAAAATGCGAAGCAGAAATAAAGACTGTCTCAGAAAAACAGAACAAGACAAAAGTGATGGAATTCAGTGCCAACAGACCTGCTCTAAAAGAAATGTTAAAATAAGTTCTTCAGGCAGAAGAAAAGTGATGAGTCAGACTTGGAACTATGTAAGGACAGAAAGACTGTAAAACAGTCAATGAAGGTAAAACAAAATCATTTTTTAATTACTTATTTATTTATTTTTATTGATTATACACATTCGGGGTCACTGAGCTAACCATCAACACCAGTGCCCAAGATGTGATGATCAGATCAATACTATCAGCATGCCCACCACCTCAAATTGCAATTATTCCCCGTGTCTCCCACCCAACCTCCCCCCAACTCCCCTCCCACTCCCTCCCACACCCCTGGAGACCTTAGTTCTGTTCCCTCCCTCTGTGAGTCCAATACACCACTTAATGCTTTTTATTTTTTAATTGACTTAAAAGATAAAGGTACCTAGCTATACTACACAGGAAATGGTATAGCATTATTTGAAGATGGACTTTAATTAGTTCAAAATGTATATTGTAACCTCTAGGATAGCCAATAAAGAGTTTTTATACAGAAGTGCAATTGAGGTTCTAAGGAGATAAAATGCAATTCTATAAAATGTTAGGTATCAACCTAACTTTGTAAATAATCACTTTAAATGTGCATGGTCTAAATACATAAATTAAAAAGATAGAGATTGTCAGTAGATAAAAAAGTAAGACTCAAATATATGTTGTATACAGAAAACCCACTTTAAGTATAAAGATGCAGAGGTTAAAAGTAAAGGAATTGAAAAAGATATGCCACACAAATACTCACCAAAAGAAAGCTGCAGTATGCATATTAATTTCTGACAAAGCAATCTAGACAGTTTTCAGGGATAAAGTGAGGCATTACATAATGATAAAAGCATCAATGTCTCTAGAAGATATAACAATCTTAATCTTGTATGAATCTAGCAACAGAAAACCAAAATGCATAAAGAATACATAAAGCAAAAACTGAAAGAACTAGAAGAAGTAGGTACATCCACATTTGTAGTTGGAGACTTCAGCACTCTGTTTTCAAGCAGAGAACCAATAAACATATGTTTGATCTGAATAGCAACATTTAACTGCATCTAATTGACATTTATACAATACTCTATCCAACAACCACAGACTACACATTCTCTCCAGACCCCATGGAACATTCAACAATATAGACCACATTCTGGGACACAAAACACACCTTAACTAACTTAAAAAGACAGAAATTATATAAAGTATGTTCTCAAAACACAATAAAATTAAACAGAAATCAGAAACAGAAGATTAGCTGGGAAGTTCCCAATACATGAAAATTAAACAACACACTTCTAAATAATCCACCAGTCAAAGACCTCTCAAGTTTAAAAAGTATTTTAAACTAACTGACAATGAAAATATGACTTATCAAAATGTGCATGATATACCACAAACATTGTTTATAGGAAAATCTATAGCATTAATTGTATATATTACAAAAGGAGAAAGATCTAAAATCAATAATCTAAGCTTTCACATTAGGAGACTAGAGAAAGAAGAGCAGTGTAAAAAAAATGAAATATAAAAATAACAGAAGTTGGAAAAGAAATTCATGAAATTCAAAGCTGGAAAACAATAGGCAAAAGCAACACAACCAAAAGCTGTTTCATGGAAGAGATGAATAAAATTGATAGGCCTCTAACCAGGCTAACCAAGAAAAATAAGAGGGAGGAAAAAGTCAAGAAATATTTTCTAAGATTAATTGTTTGATTTTACCCTAACATCAATGGGAAATGTTGTGAAAGAAAAGGACACCAGAGTTGACATGCTCAATAGCCCCATCCAATAAAAACAGGGCCTGATATTCTGTACCATCACCATAAATACATATTCAGGAAGATGAAATCAGCTAATTAGGTGTGAAATCATTTAACTGGTGGTGGAAATAAAGTAAGCCGAAATCTATCTAAAATATAATTTCATGAATTCCAAGACGATAGTTAGGCAGATATTCAAAAGGGTTTGTAACTCTAAAGGTGAGAGTTCAGGGAAGATGTTCTGGATAACTACGAGAGAGGTCTATGCTGAGGGTAAGCAGTGGGACAGGGAGGAATATAGGCATCATTGACGCAGTATCAGCATAAATATGTCACAGAGGTCCAGCTGATTTGGACATGGTTAAAGAGAATGCACTTTCAACACAATTTAATACGGAAAAAATTGAACAAGTGAGCCAGCCTTGATAGTCAGCTGGGATAGAGGTTTCAGAGACCTCGGTGTCAAGCTGTAATTGAAGGCAGTGTATGAGATGGAACTGCCCAAAGAATTAGGGTAAAAGTGAAAATAATAAGGGTGTAGAACCAAGTTATATAAGTTCAAAAGAAAGAATGTTGGATCATGGATTGAACAGAGGAACTACTTCCCCCAACATATAGGAGACCCAGGAACATTCTCTTTAGTGCCAAGATTTTCTTGGTGCTGGGATGACTCTGGTACAGTACAAGAGCACTTGGGAAGAATGTACTTGAAAAGTTTGAGTTGCATTACTTTTCCTGAGTGGCTAAATATATTGATCTGTTTTCCTTTACTTGTCCCTGAATAAAATTTTGTTGCTTAATATGTGCTACTTTTATTTATCTTTCCCTCCCCTCTGTCAGTATGTGGCCTATTATAGCATTTTATTTCAGGAAAACAAACAAACAAACAAAAAAGTCAGTTTAATCAAACTTAAGACAAAAACTAGGAATAAATCATTAATGTCAATTCTGCTCAAAAGCTAGAGGAAGTTTTTAAAATTGTTTTGGATGCTAACGTAGAAAATTTATTTTCACCTAAAGAATTTTATGTTCCTTTGAATTTTTCATAGCTTTTTGCATGAAGCATTCTTAAATATTAAATAAATGGACTGATAAGTTTGACTTCAATCATTTTCAGCTTCATCTCCATGTTTTCACTTATCCATTCTACCTTTTCATCAAGGTCTGTCTTTAGTTAACTCAGGGTTCTTATGACCCTAAACTGTTATCTGTCAAAAGTTCCTAAATCCAAACTTTCACAAAGCCGATGTACCTTGTTATCATGCATTTACTCTCATCTTATATTCTTTAACTATAGCCATTTTCAACTTATTATGCCTTTTTATGAACTTGCTGAACAGCAAATGCTACACAGTGTCCTGTGCAGTGTCAGAGAGTTTGAGAGTTAAATTGAATGTTGGACTTCAGTGATGGGAATCTTAGTTTCAGGATATGCCAAAAAGAAATGGAATGAGTAATCCATATTCATTTCTTTGTGAATAATATAGAATTTGAAGCCAGATACCAACAGGTAAATGGGAAATACATTTATCTACTGAGCTTCTTCATGGTACTAAGTGGAAAAAGAAAAGGAAGGATTGAATGTACTTCTCTTTCAGGAAATGAAGCAATGGGAATTAGGAGGATTCCAGGCATGTGCAGAAATAACACTAAAGATAAGTAAGTAAGTAAGTAAGTAAGTAAGTAAGTAAGTAAGTAAATAAATAAATAAATAAATAAATAAATAAATAAATAAATAAATAAATAAATAAATAAATAAATAAATAAATAAATAAATAAATAAATAAAAGCAGTATATTTGCGTTATCTACCAGGGATTTGAAGTCCAAAGCAGGTAAGAAGGTTGGTATTCAAAAGCTACTGCACAATTGTTTGCTTTTGATAAAGCCCAACTTATTGTCTGTTTTACATCAGAATGAATTTTCCCTGAAAAAAAAAAAAGTATCCTCTTGCTTTCTACAGCACAATATGTAAGAGAAACATTTTAATTTTAACATCCCCTCAGTGACAGTGACCCCTTCTGCCCTCTCCATTTTATAAATTATTGACAAAGCGTCAGGAAGATTCCAATTGTGCAACAGCTAATTGGCCCCTCTGGTCATTTCTCAACAGCCCTGAAAAGTTCATTGGTTTTAGATAAAGGATTTCCCAGAGTTGCAGGCTCAAACATTCTGAAAGTTTGAACAAGTTTGTGTTCTTTATTTGCTTTTTAAATACAACATTTCGAGGCCAAGGCTTGGCAAAGAATTGTGAGATTGTGATATATGCTTGCTAAGGAAAAAATGAGAGCTAGAACTGGCATTTTATATGGAATCAAATTTGAAATATATATTTTATAGCAAAAATAGACTTAAGCTAATTTTAAAACGGGAAAAAATGAATGCTGCTATAGAAAAAATTAATGTATTATGAGAAAAGGTTTAAAGGTAAGAATATTTAGGTAAAATATTGCTATCCTCAAGGAATATCTTATAAAATATTTCATAAGCCTTAACTTGAGATTAGGATTTTGACTTTCAAGATGCATTATTTCTGTCTGTGCAATAAAAAATGGCTTTTTGTTGTGAAGTGGTTAGATATAAGATGAAAATGCTTAGTTTATATTTGAAAGACCAAGGGAATATTTTCCAGCTTCTTTTTGGAATTTTATTTTGGTTGAGAATTGTGATGTCAAAGTCAACTCTTTTGACTTACATCTAGCTTTCCATTACACTGTGACCTCTGAAATGTGTATGTCACAAAGACACAGCTCTGCAGCTGTGAAGTAAACTTTTCCTACAAAATGAAGTTCAATGCAAGTAAGCGGATGTTTTAGTCCACACATTGGACTCATGCTAACCCACATGAGAATCACTTAAAGGAATATATATATGTCTATATTTACCCAGATCTGTGATAAAACATAAATGCAATTACTTGCTAGGCTTATTTTCATATACATTGCTTTTCCTTCACAGTGTTAAATTATGGTCTTAGGGGTGTGTGTGTGTGTGTGTGTGTGTGTGTGTGTGTGTGTGTGTGTGTGTGTGTGTGTGTGTGTGTGTGTGTGTGTGTGTGAGAAAAGGTGTGTAGAAAAGATGGAAGCAATTTTTCCCTATTTATTTCTGCAAATTATCTGTTTTGAATACTATTATTTCAGTTGTTTATAAGAAAAAGTTCTCTGAAGAAGTTTGAATTCCTTTATTATAGTAGGACTTGTCCAAGAACTTTCTGCTTATCTCAGTATAAGATATGACTTTTTTTCCCGTTTTATCTTCTTTAATTCTTTCTAAAAATAATCAGTGTTTTGTTTGACCACCTGTTAAAGGTCTGTTAACTGATAGATAATCCATGCAAAAAAAAAGAAAAAAAGAAGAGGAGAAACACAAAGGAGAAATTCAGGAAGAAAACAATTAAAAAATGGAAAAAAAGAATGAGAGAAAGAAAATTATTTCAAAATTTCATAAAATTATATTTCCATTCAGGTCCACAAACTGTTTAAAAGCCTAGTGTTTCTCAATTGTTCTTCCAGGCAGTAGATTTCCAGTAATCTTTTTCAGATAAGGGGAAAATAAAAGGATAAATTTAAGATTATGACAATCCCAATTCAAATGAAGACAATTTATCTTTTAAAACTAATTAAGTAAGAATGTGAACACATCTGAAATTGTGTTTAATATGTTTATCAAGGATAATAACACAGGCTGGCCAGTTAGCTCAGCTGGTTAGAGCATGGTGTTGTAACACCAAGGTCAGGGGTTCAGATCCCCATACCAGCCAGCCGCCAAAAAAAAAAGGAAAAAAAGGGATAATCACACACAGGCACTACTCATGGTGTAATTAAGAGTTAAAAATGGATGCATTTGAGAAACAAAAGTAATGATTCGATGCCATTCTAGATCTCAAATGGTCATTTGAGAAACTTCCCACCATTTTGAGCTGTCTTGTACACCCAGGTCATCACAATTTTTAAAAAGACACGGTTTCTCACTACACAGTGCAATATTACGCATACTGCACCGTTTATTATTCTTAATTTCTATATTTGTGTTGTAGCATTCAGGACACATGAAAGACACTTGTATTGTTTGTCCTTCTCAAGTTGTAGAACTATAATTACTGAGAGCAAACATTTATAATCCTATTTACCCTGGCATTTCAAAACTTTCCAAAATTACAATTGAGAGACACATTCATATTTCTGTATTTCCAGTGAAAGACTCCCGCAGTGGGTAGTCAGTCAGTTCAGGGAGACCCTCCCAAGGAACAGCGAGACCACGGCTTCGGATGCAAAAACAAGAGGTTTATTGAACACACAGGTACCCGGGCGACTCAGTCTTTCGAAAGACTGGCGCGCCGAGTAGAGCTCCTGGGTCCTTTTTATAGCAAAAAGCGCGGGTACAGAAGCGAGAAGCAAGGTAATTGGTTAGTTTAAATCAAGCCAGGGGTGAACTTCGGTCAAGTGGGAGTCCTTGAAACAGCTGAGGGGCACTCTTGAAACTTTAACTGACTTGTCTATTTCTGGGAACTATCCGCCCTTTGCCTCGGGCCGGGGCCCAGGTGCATAACCACAGATATCCTGTTTGACTCTGTTCCCCTTGTTTCTTAACTTGACTTTTTGGCTGTATTTTCCCTATACCCTTGTAAAAAGCACTTCCTTCATTCCCCCATTTCTCTTGTGGATCGCTCTAATCTTAGAGCGGAATTAAAAGTTATCTTCGCCATTTAAGGTTTGGTATTTTTGCCTAAGGACCAGAATCTTAACTGCACTTACCCTATCATTGATGAATTGGACTAGTCTATTGATGACGTAGGGCCCAAGGGTGAACAACAGAAGGAGGAGTAATAGGGGCCCGGCGATGGTTGACAGTAGGGTGGTCAACCAAGGGGAGTTATTTGATCTGGTTATAAGCATTTTCATAGTTTGAGTCAGGAGGCCTGACTCTTTTAGAGGCCGGTGCATCAATTTCTGGAATATCCCAAGCCTCGAGACCCGCCGCCAGGGCACATATATCAGGGGTAAGGGAGGGCCACCAAGTCCAAAGGGGGTGGACTTCTGTCTTGAACCAGACAACCTTTCCAGTTTGGGACAGTACCTGCCAGGTGAGGGTGTTGGGCTGGTTAGGGTTATTACTTGGTAGGCTTGCTCCGCCGCCGCCGAATGCGCAACTTAAGAGGATTATCAGTCCTCTCCAGCTCCCAGGATTCATCTGGTACGGAGGGTGGCGCAGGCTTGAGGTGAGAAGCATGTACCCAGGCTGCAATGCCGTCTACTTTTACCGCTGTTGGTGTGGTCAGTAGCACCAGGTACGGGCCTTTCCACCGAGGCTCAAGGTTGCTGGGTCGATGGCGTCTGACCAGCACTCGGTCTCCGACCTGGAACGGGTGGGGGACAGCTATGGTACCGGGCTGATATGCCTCTTTGATCTGGTCCCAAATCTGGGTCTTCACAACTTCTAGAGCCTTTAAGTGAGTAAATAAGACAGGAAGAAAGTTATCATCGGGACCCAGTGTTCCTCCCAACTCAAGTATGGGGGGGGGTCCCCCGTGGAGGATTTCATAAGGGGTCAGACCAAGCTGGCCAGGGGTATTCCTGGCTCTGAACAGCGCTAAGGGAAGGAGGGCCACCCAGTCTTTTCCACCGGTCTCTAAGGCCAATTTAGTTAAGGTCTCTTTGATGGTTCTATTCATTCTCTCTACTTGACCTGAGCTCTGGGGCCTATACGCACAATGTAATTTCCAATTTATTCCCAGTTGTGTGGCCAGTCCCTGGCTTACCTGAGCAACAAAGGCTGGGCCATTATCTGACCCGATCACCTTAGGGATCCCGAAACGGGGCAGGATTTCTTCTAGTATCTTTTTACATACAGTCAGGGCCGTTTCAGTTTTGGTAGGGAAAGCTTCTACCCATCCAGAGAAAGTATCTACAAATACTAGCAGATACCTGTTCCCATACCGGCCAGGCTTTACCTCTGTAAAGTCTACTTCCCAGTATACGCCGGGTCGATCTCCCCGTTGTCTTTTTCCGGTCTCTCGGTAGGTGGTAGTCGCATTAGTCATGGCACAAGCCGGACACCGATTGGCGACTTCTTGAACGGTGGACCGGAGATTCGGGATGGAGAGGCTGGTGCGGCTCGTTAGTTGAAGGAGCTTTTCTGGTCCTAAGTGTGTTAGCTGATGTAACCGCTAAATGAATTCTTTTCCCTGGTCAGGAGTGAGCTCTCTTGGCTTGGTCCTAGCTTGAGCAGGCTCGATTGGCTCTTGAAGCTTTATAGTTTCAGCTAGCACCCTGACCGACAGGGCGGCTTGTTTTGCAGCCTCGTCGGCCCTCCGGTTCCCGGCCGCCACAGGGTTATTTCCTCTCTGGTGGCCCGGGCAGTGGATAATGGCGACCTGCTGTCCGTGTAGATGTTGATGTTTTTTCCTTCGGCTAGGCGTAATGCCTGCGTCAAGGCGATTAGCTCGGCCTTCTGGGCTGATGTCCCTTCTGGCAGGCTGCTTGCCCATACCGTCCGTTTGCCATCTACGATGGCGGCCCCTGCTCTCCGCTTACCTTCCACAATGAAGCTGCTACCGTCTGTATACCAGGCAGGCACTCCGGGCAATGGCTGGTCCTTCAGGTCCCGTCGAGTCCCAGCTTCTTCAGCAAGGATTTCTGAGCATTGGTGTACTGGGGTGGATTCTGACTCGACTGGTAGTAGGGTAGCTGGGTTCAGGACAGCAGGGGGCGCGAAAGATATCCTTTCGTTTAGCAGCAAACTCTGGTAATGAGTCATTCTGGCATTGGTCATCCACCGATTGGGGGGCTGCCGCACAATACTTTCGAGGCTGTGGGAAGCAATCACAGTCACATTTTGCCCCAAGGTTAACTTATCAGCGTCTTTGAGGAGGAGTGCCACTGCAGCAACCGCTTTTAGGCAGGTTGGCCACCCACTGGCCACTGGATCCAGTTTTTTTGATAGATAAGCTACTGGCCGTCGCCATGGTCCTAGGGTCTGAGTAAGCACTCCTCGGGCTACACCGGCTCTTTCATCTACGTATAGAGTAAATGGTTTGGTGAGGTCTGGGAGAGCCAAGGCGGGGGCAGACAGCAAGGCTTTTTTTATGTGGTCAAAAGCCTTTTGATGCTCCTCAGTCCAGGTAAAAGGAATGTTTTCCCTTGTCAGGGGGTACAAGGGTGCAGCCAGGGAAGCAAACCCAGGAATCCAGAGCCTGCAGAATCCGGCAGTACCCAGAAATTCGCGGACCTGCCTGGGGGTTGTGGGAGTAGGGATCTTCATAACTGTAGCTTTCCGGGCCGGGGTCAGCCATCTTTTTCCCTCCTTGAGCAGGTACCCCAAATAGGTGACCTCTTTCTGGCATAACTGGGCCTTTTTAGCTGATACCCGGTACCCCAACTTACTCAGTTCCTGCAAGAGCTTTTGTGTCCCTCTTTTGCAGCCTTCATATGTGGGAGCTGCCACCAGGAGGTCGTCCACATATTGGAGTAATGTGACCTGGGGGTTGAGAGCCCTAAAAGGAGCTAAATCTCGGTGGAGGGCCTCGTCGAAGAGAGTGGGAGAGTTTTTGAACCCCTGTGGCAGCCGTGTCCAGGTCAGCTGACCTGTGTTACCTTTTTCTGGGTCTCTCCACTCGAACGCGAACAGTGGCTGGCTGTTGGGGTGTAGTCTGAGGCAAAAAAAGGCATCCTTGAGATCCAAGACTGAGTACCAAGTGTGACTAGGCGGAAGGGAACTCAGGAGGCTGTATGGGTTTGGGACTGAGGGATGAATGTCTTGCACCCTTTTGTTAATTTCTCTCAAGTCTTGGACTGGCCGATAGTCATTGGTCCCTGGCTTTTTTACTGGTAGCAGAGGGGTGTTCCAGGGCGACTGGCAGGGCACTAAGACCCCTAGGTCTAAGAACCTTTGGATGTGGGGTCTGATGCCTTCCCGGGCTTCTTTAGTCATTGGATACTGTCGGACGGCCACCGGTGAGGCACCCGATTTCAGCTCTACTACTACTGGTGGGACGTTATTGGCCAGTCCCATACCTGTCTTTTCTGCCCATACGGTGGGAAAAAGTTGGAGCCAGGATGGGTCGATGGAGGGAGAGGCCGGCTTTTCATACAGCCGGTATTCTTCTTCTAGGTTTAGGACCAGGCACATGGTAGAGTGATCTCCCCATGTTACTTGTGGGCCCTCTGTAGAAAACTGGATTTGAGCTTTTAGTTTGGTTAGGAGGTCCCTGCCCAACAGAGGAGCGGGGCACTCGGGTATGACCAGAAAGGAGTGGGTTACTTGTTTATATCCAACTTTTAAAAGTCTCTTTGTGGTCCAGGGGTAGACGTTGCTTCCTGTCGCTCCTTCTACAACTGTCCGTCTAGGCTCTATTTCTCCCATGGGTTGGGTCAATACCGAATGTTCAGCCCCGGTATCGACCAGGAACTCAATGGGGGTCCCCTCCACAGTCAGTGTTACCCTAGGTTCGGGGAGGGGGTCCGAACCCCGACTCCCCTAGTCATCTAGGGATAGAACCTTGGCTTCTCTGATGTTCTTTTTCCGGGGACATTCTCTTGCCCAGTGACCCTTTTCTTTACAGTACGCGCATTGGTCTTTGTCTAGAGGGGGTCTTCCATCCCTAGGTGTTTTCTTTGCCCGGTTGCTCAGGTTCCCTGTCTGCCTATCTCTAGACCCTCTTTCACCTACCACTGCGGCCAAAATCCTAGTCAAGTTTTTTTCTTGGCGCCTATCGCGCCGTCTCTCTCTCTCTTCTGTCTCTCTTTTTTCTCTTTCTTGTTTTTCCTCTTCTGTCTCTCTCTTGTGGTACACCTTTTCTGCCTCTCTCACTAAATCTTGTAAGGAATAATCTTGGAGCCCCTCTAGCCTCTGCAACTTTTTCTTGATATCTGGGGCTGCCTGTCCGATGAAGGCCATTGCAACTGCCGCCTGCTGTCCCTCAGAAGAGGGGTCAAACGGAGTGTATCTCCTATATGCCTCCATCAGGCGTTCCAAGAAAACCGAGGGGGGTTCTACTGGTCCCTGCAAGACCTCTCTTACCTTAGCCAAATTGGTGGGGCGCCGGGCTGCCCCTTTGAGACCTGCCACTAGAGTCCGGCGGTAGACCAGAAGACGCTCCCTACCTTCGGCCGTGTTGTAATCCCATTGAGGTCGATTGAGGGGGAAGGCCTCATTAATGAGGTTCTCGAGTTGTGTAGGGGCCCCGTTGTCCCCGAGAACGTTCTTGCGGGCCTCCAGAAGAATCCTTTCTCGCTCTTCAGTGGTGAAGAGGATCTGGAGTAGCTGTTGGCAATCGTCCCAAGTGGGCTGGTGAGAGAACATAAGGGACTCAAGAAGTCCCGTGAGTCCTGCTGGTTTTTCAGAAAAAGACGGGTGGTTAGACTTCCAATTGTAAAGATCTGCTGAGGAAAAAGGCCAATACTGTAGAGGGACCAAGCCATTAGGCTCAGCTGGGGGCCCTATGGCTCGGAGGGGCAAAGCTACGGTGGAGTCAGGACCGGAGCCGTCTCTCGGACTGCGAGGTTGGCGGCTCCTAGTCCCCGCAGCCGGTCCCTCAGGGCTAGGATCACCGGGCGCTCGGCCTGGTGCCGATCTGTTTCCCTGAGGGGCCAGAGGGGGCAGCGGAGCCGCCGGGTAAGGTGGGGTTTCAGAGAGAGAAAATAGGTCATCTGGTGTCGGGAGGACGGGGGGTTGGGGAGGGGCGGAAGGCTTCCTTGTAGGTGGCCTTTGAGTATTTTCTGATCCCGAAACAACAGCGACTTTGCTGGAGGGTGGCACCCAGGGAGGGGGATTCTGGGCGAGGTCTTGCCATACCACGACACAGGCAACCTGGTCCGGGTGTCCTCCGGTCTCCTGAAAAACAATCTTTTTAACTGCAAAAATGACAGTAAGATCAAAGGTTCCCTCTGGCGGCCAACCTACGCCGAATGTGGGCCACTCAGACGAACAGAAAGTCTGCCATTTTCCTTTTTTGATCTCCATGGACAGATTGTGAGCCCTGGCTTTGACATCTTTCCAATGATCTAGAGTAAGGGAGAGGGGCGTAAGGGCACTTTGCCCCATCTCGAAAATTTCCAATAGGGGAACGACGACGCAAAGACCTATCACAACTAAGACAAAAAGAAACCAGAAACGGCGACGAGACCGAGTGCCGTAGAAATAGAAGAAAGAGTCCGATGGCAGAGCGCGCCTCCCGAGACGCGGTGAGACCAAAACACAATAATCCTCTGCCAAGGGGTCCACCAGGCGTCCCTGGTCCTCCCCTGATCCTGGGACGTCTCCCAGGATTGCCGGGTGGCGAGCCCCCGAACACGTCTGTTCGCTACCCGCACTTCGCTCCCAGAGCGACTAACCCGGAACAAACTGAAACCAAAATGCGCGCGCTCAGAAAAGACAGTCGAAATCACTGAGTCAGACACAGAGACGAGACACAGAAACGAGACACAGAACGACTGCTGGCCAGCTTACCTCCCGTTGGTGGGTCGGTGGTCCCTGGGTGGGGGTCTCCGATCCCGGACGAGCCCCCAAATGAAAGACTCCCGCAGTGGGTAGTCAGTCAGTTCAGGGAGACCCTCCCAAGGAACAGCGAGACCACGGCTTCGGATGCAAAAACAAGAGGTTTATTGAACACACAGGTACCCGGGCGACTCAGTCTTTCGAAAGACTGGCGCGCCGAGTAGAGCTCCTGGGTCCTTTTTATAGCAAAAAGCGCGGGTACAGAAGCGAGAAGCAAGGTAATTGGTTAGTTTAAATCAAGCCAGGGGTGAACTTCGGTCAAGTGGGAGTCCTTGAAACAGCTGAGGGGCACTCTTGAAACTTTAACTGACTTGTCTATTTCTGGGAACTATCCGCCCTTTGCCTCGGGCCGGGGCCCAGGTGCATAACCACAGATATCCTGTTTGACTCTGTTCCCCTTGTTTCTTAACTTGACTTTTTGGCTGTATTTTCCCTATACCCTTGTAAAAAGCACTTCCTTCACCAGTAAAAGTCAACTCTTCATCGTTTCCTTTGCTCGGTAAATGAGGAAGTTTGTTTTGCAACTGGTTTGGCCCAAAGTGCCATAGGTCACCCGCACATCCAGATGTTACACATATCCTCACTTTAAAATCTGGTGAGGGGAGGTTTGTTTTTATATGCTTTGGTAGCCAAAGGTCATAAATAATGATTCTATGTGCTTGATATGTGTTGTCCTCAAAAGTCGTGTGATCAGAAAGAAGACAGTCTATATAAAACGAATCAAAATAAAGCATGCACATCTCCACACATTAGTGCACGGACCCCAGCACCCCTCTGGTGGCCATGAGTGCACATTGTCATGTGCACAACATGTGCACAACAAGCTATTGTGTCAGTGGGTACAGGGGCTACACTGACCACCCTTCAAACGTTATTTTGCTTTGCCTTTCCAGTTTCACAATCGAAAAATAACATCTGGCATTCACCATAAAAATCAAGTCGTTGGATACTATTGTTACTTTTCTTTGCAAACAAAGCAGTGAGGCTATTATGAGCCAGTAAAAAGAAGGAAAAATATATAAATTTAAGAAATCATTTACTTGTATCTCAAATTTTATTGAAGCATTGCTTACTAAAAAGCAAAGTGTCATTATAGTGGAACACCAATGCTTCTCTAGAAGCAGTGGAGGTACAGAAATAAACAGCAAATTGAAAAAGTAAATGTGAACTCAAAAATGTAACATTTTTCCATCTCTATTAGCAATAGAAGAACTTTTGGCCAATGCTACTTCTTAGTGCAACACTAAAACCCAGATACCAATTCTAATACTATGCTCCAGTTAAAGGAACCCAGACTCCTTGAGGCTACTTGATTCCATGTCTTAAAGTTATAAATTATCAAAAATACTTTGTAAATTTTAGGGAAAGTGTGGGAAGTGTCCATTTAAAGACCATCCTACTAGTCAATTTGTAGTAGTAGGAATGCAAAAATAATAAACAGTAATAGTCCTATTGTATTTTATTTGATAATGACATATATTTTGCTAACGTGATTATTGAGTTTAATTGAAAAAGTTAAATTTTAAAAGACTATGTGTTCAAAACAATTCTCAAAAGAAATAAAATGTTAGTATAAATTGTACAGAGTTGTAATATAAAAAAGAGGTAGCTATGAAAAATGGATTGGATCATTCATTTATATGGGGATTTTGTTTCTATAAAATTTGTTTCTATACATGTTTATGAATGTATTAGTCACTATAAAACAACTCCTGGAACTTGGAGGCTTAATAAAGAATTATTTTTTTTCTTCATGTTACAGTTCAAATATCGATGCATTTGCATTCCATTGACTGGAATTCAGTCATATGACAACAACTAACTATAAGATGAGAAATATAACAACTTTGTGCCTCAGAAGAAAATGGAACTTGCCTGTGAATAATTAGCCAAACCCTACCCCAATAAGATGATATGTTTTTAGCTTTGGAAGCAGGTAAATAAATAAACCAGGAATTTCTGAATAACCTAAGTCAATCCAGAAAAGTAAGTACTATCCCCTAAAGCAGGGATTGGCAAAATTTTTCAGTAAAGGATGAGACAGTAAATATTTTAGGCTTTGTAGGCCACATAGTCTCTGTGACAACTATTCAGCTCAGCTGTTGTAGTGCAAAAGCAGTCACAACAATGCCTAAGTGAATGGGTCTGGCTGTATTTCAATAAAACCTTATTTTTCAAAAAACGAACTAAAAACAAAATTAAAAGCACAAAAATATAAAAAAAACACAAAAACCCCATCATGATGTAAACCTACAATGTCCTTCAGGGGAAAAAAAAATCTTGTAAATTTTATCATCAACAATTAGAGTTAAATATTTTTAAAACTCCACTCTGTTTATTAATAACCATCCCTCCATATAATAGCTTAATTTCATTAACACTGAAGATAGTTTATCTCTGCTTTTGCATTTTCTTCTACTTATTTTTATTTAAACATTCAGAATATTGAGTTGTGTTTTAGCCACATGGTTTCAACTAAGTCAACAAGCAATGCTCAGAGCAGATCCATGTGGATAGAGGGTGACCAAGAAAGTATTTCACATCTCTCATTTATAAAATTGATGATGGATTTAAGACAACACTGAAAAAGTATTTTCCATGAGGCAAAATAAGAAAAGATTTCATGTATTTCATTCATAAAATTGATGATGGATTTAAGACCACAATGGAAAAATATTTTCCATGAGGCAAAATAGCTGCTAATTTCAACTACTGCTGTTGAAATTATTACCCAAAGGATAGAAATGATTTTTAATTTGACCAATTCCATACAGCACACCTCTTACCATGAACTAAAATCAATATAGGGAGAATACTATAGGTTTCATTAAAATAATTGAGCTTTAGTTTATAAAATATATTTCTGTGGGTATCAACATAAATGTTTGGAAATTATACTCATCGCTCCTGTTATCCCATCAAAAATGTTTTAAAATATCAAGTGAAACTAAGAAAAGGAGTTAAAGAAGTAATGATCATTGTTCAACTTTATACTGGTGCATAGCAGACATTATCTTATTTTCAAACAATATTTTTAGACCTCGTGTGTTCAGATGATTGGGCTTTGGTCAACTGAAGATACTAATAGTAGGGTGAGATTATAATTTTCACAGAAAACTGCATTGAAAGAGAAGCTAAATGCAAGGCAATTATATCCCGTCTTGACAATCGACAACAATTTAAAGAACAGTCATTATCCCAGGATCCTCCAAGCCTTGCTTGATTAGGATTTTCATGAGAGGCATGGAGTGTTATTAAAATATTAAAAGTTTTATATTGTGATAATAAACAAACACAGGGCCTTTTAGGCATTAGATATGCAAAGTGTCACTCACACCTATTTCAAGGTGAAACATTCAGAAACTACTATAGTGTTGGTACTGGCATAAAAACAGACACACTGACCAATGGAATAGAATAGAGAATCCAGAAATCAACCCACACACTTACTGCCATCTGATCTTTGACAAAGGCACCAAGCCTATTCACTGGGGAAGGGACTGCCTCTTCAGCAAATGGTGCTGGGATAACTGGATATCCATATGCAGGAGAATGAAACTAGATCCATACCCCTCACCGTATACTAAAATCAACTCAAAATGGATTAAGGATTTAAATATACACCCTGAAACAATAAAACTTCTTAAAGAAAACATAGGAGAAACACTTCAGGAAATAGGACTGGACACAGACTTCATGAATACGACCCCAAAAGCACGGGCAACCAAAGGAAAAATAAACAAATGGGATTATATCAAACTAAAAAGCTTCTGCACAGCAAAAGAAACAATTAACAGAGTTAAAAGACAACCAACAGAGTGGGAGAAAATATTTGCAAAATATACATCTGACAAAGGATTAATATCCAGAATATATAAGGAACTCAAACAACTTTACAAGAAGAAAACAAGCAACCCAATTCAAAAATGGGCAAAAGAGCTAAGTAAGCATTTCTCTAAGGAAGATATACAAATGGCCAACAGACATATGAAAAAATGCTCCACATCACTCAGCATCCGGGAAATGCAAATCAAAACCACATTGAGATACCATCTAACCCCAGTTAGGATGGCTAAAATCCAAAAGACTCTGAACAATAAATGCTGGCGAGGCTGCGGAGAAAAAGGAACTCTCATACACTGTTGGTGGGACTGCAAAATGGTGCAGCCTCTATGGAAAATGGTATGGAGTTTCCTCAAACAATTGCAGATAGATCTACCATATGACCCAGCTATCCCACTGCTGGGAATATACCCAGAGGAATGGAAATCATCAAGTCGAAGGTATACCTGTTCCCCAATGTTCATCGCAGCACTCTTTACAATAGCCAAGAGTTGGAACCAGCCCAAATGTCCATCATCAGATGAGTGGATACGGAAAATGTGGTACATCTACACAATGGAATACTACTCAGCTATAAAAACGAATGAAATACTGCCATTTGCAACAACATGGATGGACCTTAAGAGAATTATATTAAGTGAAACAAGTCAGGCACAGAAAGAGAAATACCACATGTTCTCACTTATTGGTGGAATCTAAAAATTAATATATAAATTCACACACACACACACACACACACACACACACACACACACACACACAAAACCGGGGCGGGGGGAGAAGATATAACAACCGCAATTACTTGAAGTTGATACGACAAGCAAACAGAAAGGACATTGTTGGGGGGGAGGGGGGGAGGGAGAAGAGAGGGAGGTTTTGGTGATGGGGAGCAATAATCAGCCACAATGTATATCGACAAAATAAAATTAAAAAAAAAAAAAAAGAAACTACTATAGTGTTGAAATCATATGAGAAGGATTAGGGTTGGGTCCTCTCTAACATTCTTTTTTTTTTAAAGTTTATAAAGGTCTTTGTTAGAGTGTTTTCTTCAATGGCACATGATTCCTGCCAATGGATCCTGAAGACTTTTACAGGGAAGCTCCATTCCCATGCTTAACACAAATATGGCGAAAACCCTAATAAGAGAATGTCAGAAGTTTTCCATAATACTTTTAAGAGGCATGAAGCATTTCAAAGAATTATACAAATACATCATGCTGTGTGCCACTTAGCACATTTTATTATTTCACAGTTTAGTAAAATTTAGAGCTTGAGCAGTGAAAACCTCTGTCAGAATTGTTAAAAGCGTGAGGCATCTGTAGGGCAGAATGCTGATATTAGCAGCCCACAAAATGTGGACAACCGTAACCATAAATTAGAGAAATTACTAAGGAGATCCTTACAGAGGAAGGCAAGGATTTGATGAGACACAGATGCTTCTGATGTCCCTGCATATGTGCATGATTTCAGAGCTGCACGTTATGATATTTTGAATATTTTATTCCCATTCTTTTGAGAAATAACACTATTAATACTCCTTAATCGAGAGTTAGATGGAAGTCCCAGATATAAATTATTCCAAATATGACATTAAAAACTTATTATCGCCCATTTTTATCATCAGCTTTATGCTTGCAAAAGGTAAAACTGAAATACTGGTGTATGCAGTCATAAAAGAGAGAGAAATAAATGATTTTGTCTTTGCAAAAGTACATGATATCCTGCAGCTCATCGGATGAGTTACAATCAAAAGAGAGTGAAAGGAAGGAGAGAGGCAGCAGATTTCATCTGCTTCTCCGTGTTCCATGAGTCTGTGTCCCATGACCAGGATCAGGGGTAAGGATATGCTGCCTGGGCAGTGGCACAGAAGCCCACACTTAGATGGCCTTTGCACCTGGTTTGAGCTCTGCTGTTGTTGTCTAGAAATTCTTAATAACTTTTTGAACAAGGGGTTCTTAATTTTTATTTTTCAGTGGGCCCTGCAAATACACAGTCAGTCCTCCCAGTGAAGTCCAGAGTATTGTGGAAGTCTATATTCACTCTCAAAGCATGTCAACCAATGAGCATTGTACTGTACTGCAATAATATAAATATTATATAAATATAATAATTTATATATATATACATATATATATTCTGAAGCTGAGAATATGTATGCCTTTGTTTTCAACCCTTAGAACATTTAGAAACCAGTGGGCGAGTCAGAGAATATAAACCCTGCTCCCCATCCCCATCTGACATTTCTAAATACATCTATTGCTTAGAATTCTTCAGTGATAGTTTTCCACTTGGGCTATAATGAAATAGCTCATAACAGACCAACATAACTACCAAGAACAGCTAGAGAAGCAGGAAAAATTTAAATATACATATGGTTTGAAGGCATCAGAGATCAACCGAAGCAGCCAGGGGATTTAAGAGCAGGAAAAGAAAGAACTGCAGAGAAATGAATTGATATTCAATGTTTTTTCTTTCTTTAATTTTGAAGACATTTGCCAATTTTTGGTATAGAGCAAGAAGCTAAGAATTATTGTGGAGAGTTGCTTCTGAGACGGAGAACATTTATCAGAGATTCATCAATCTGACTATTTCGAAGAAAGAAAAATTGGATGACAGGCTGTCAAGAAAGGCAGAACTTGTGAAGTCAAGGTTCTGGAGAGAAGGAAAGTAGAGAGAAGGGAGTCTGATATCAAGAAATTCAGCATTTGCAGAATTTTTAAGCTGTGTAGAGTAAAACATTAAGAAGACAAGCAAGTCAGTGAAAAGCAGAGTATTCAGCTGTCACACAGAACTGAAGTGAAAAGTAAAAAAGAATGGAGCTCAAGAGTAAGTCTGGAAGTAGGGACCATTGGAAATATCCAAAGCGGTAAGTTAGGAGCTGCAGGGGGAGAAGGGGTAAAGAGAAGCAAGTCAAATGCTACAAGAACTGGAAACTCAGCCTGAGTGAGATCAGTCTCTGACCGGAGGGTATGGGAACCTGCTCCCCTGCAGGGTGACTTACCAGAAGTTGGGGTGAAGATTTTGTGGAAGAAGAAAGCATTATTCAGAGGTGCTACAATTTTTCATACCAATTTCTAGAACTTAATAAAAACTTAAAGGGAAGTGAAATAATAGACAGTAGAAACAGGCCCACAAGTGATTCAAATATTAAAGTTCTCAGATATAGACTTTAAAAGAATCAATACACGTATTTCATAAAATCGATGACAAAAGGTACAGTTATACCAAAGAATTGGGATCTTTAAAAAATATCCAAGTGGAAACTAAGAACTAAAAATTTGGATATTTAAAAACAGGAACTTAATGAATGAGTTATACAAGAAATTGGGCAAATAAAAAGATAAGATTAATGGTCCGAGTGATAGGTCAATAGAAAACATACAGGCAGAAGCTTGTGGATCACACTGCCTTAAAAATACACATATGTGTGCACAGGCAAATGCAAAAAAGGACATAAGAGATGTACAGTCAGTGATGACATTCTTGTCATTGATGTTCCATAATGAGATAACAGAGAGAGAGAGAATTCTTTAGAAGCAGCATTTAAAGAGTTAGTGGGCAACATTTCTGCAAAACTAAAAAGGACCTCAAGCCAGAGGTTCAAAACTATGACAATCACAAGCAAGGTAAATACAAAGAAAATTACTAAGACTTTTCACCAGCAGGCCTACATAAAATAAAAAATAAAAAGATTCCTTAGGCAGAAGAAAAATTACCACAGAAAAACTGGAAACTCAAGAAAGGATGAACAGTACCAAGAAGCGTAAATATATTGACTGTACAACAATAATGATAATGCCTTGTGAGACCAAAAAAAATGTGCAAAATGAGAAAACATGAAAAGATTTACACAAAGCAAGAGTGCACTGAATTAGCATTTTGAGTTTCCAGCACAGACTGAAAAATGGCAGTTTCTAATTTATATTTGATTGTAGTAAGTCATTTATTTGCACTTGAATCCCTAAGGCAATCAGTCAAAGAATGGACAACTATCAATCTTCCTGAGAAAATTTTGGCAACCAGGGGGAGGACGGAATGGTTTACGGCAGGCCAAAGCCCCACTGATAACAACTACAAAAGTCAGTCACATGCAAAATCACACTTCTAAAAGCATTACAAAAGTGCAGAATCAACAGGCCTGGGGGGAGTACATTCCAGATGGTGGGAAGCGTCTCAGAGGTGAGTTGGATGTCATTTGTTGCTTTTTCTTTGGGTTTACTTGCAATCCGGGCTGAGATTTTGGTCTTAGTCCAGGCAGAACCTGCTGCTGACAAACCAGCAAAGCTGGTGGTTGTGGGGATTGAAATGAAAAAAAAAAAAAAGAAAGAAAGAAACTTGAGGTCTTCAGCATATGGCTGACTTTCTCTTCTCAACATTGGCTGAAGTCAGAAGCTGTGAGGGGCTGGAGGATAAAGAGCTAAGATGAAACCTCTGTAAATCAGAGTGTAATTTCTCAAAGCCTAAACAAAGATTCACCAGGTGGAGGAACAGGTAAAGATGCACCAGACCAGGACAGAAAGGCCTTCCAGAAAACTGTGAACTTACATCATCGTCTAACGTTGCTCGCCCTGGGGCACTTTCCGATTTTAAATAACTAAAATCAGAATCTCTGATTATCCATCAGAAGATGGGGCTCAATTGAAAAGAAAAAAAAAAAAAGCAGGAATTTCAGGAGTCATACAGTGTCCAAGTATCCAAGTTGGAGACTTAAGGAACCTCAATCAATTGATATTTGTCAAATTCTGAGCCCTTACGATACAAGAGTCTAAAGTCAAAAAAACTCTGAAAAGCAAAGTAGAATTTCCCATAGCATCTTGATGCCCAAGAGAAATGACCTCAGCAGAACCCTGGAGCACTACCTCCTAGGAACAGGGGCATAATCACTTGCAACTTAGGCTTTCCAAAGCCACACTCTGCTCACCTCAGTCCCTGACTGAGTGAGGGAACCCCCCAACACTCTACTTGCCTAGCAGAGGAAAAGGTAGCACCTGCTTTCATTGGAATACAACCTCACCCAAAGACTCGAGATGATAAACATAAAAGCAAAAATCAGTGAGCTAGCACACAATCATATTAGAGGCAATCAACAAAACCAAAAGTTGTTTATTTTAAGAACAATTATAAAATTGATAACCCCTAGCCGGACTTATCAAGCCTGGAGCATTGGTGGAGATGACAGAGGATCATACTTAGACCATAGAGTTTAACAACCACCAGGAATGAATGGGCTCACTCTCTGCTGTAAAAATGCACACGTGATCGAGAGCTATTAAAGATAACCTGTTTATGTATCAGAAGACTTAATATTATAAAGATTATTATATTTATAGTCCAAAAGCATTGAAAGAGTGTAACAAAATGCTCCTCGATGTTTACATTGCCCTCCATGATTTGGTGACGTGTTGCTTGTGAGTGCTAAGTAGAAAAAGTAACTGCAGATCGCATGATTAATTTGGCTGTGAAGGAAGTAGACTGTGGCCACAAAGGAGCTTTATGAGAAAGGCAAGCTCCTCTTTTCAGTTTTAATAGGCCCTTGGTCCTGTGCACGGGTTCTGAGAGGTCATAGCATGTGCTGGCCACTGCCACAGCCTTTAAGTAGAGTGGAGAAAGCCCAGGGACAGTATTTGACTTGGTGTTAAACTGACAACAATAAAAGTGATTTTGCCATCCAAACTGTCCAGTTTTTTTTATTTCCAGGAGAATCAAGGCCACTTCACTTGGCCAAGAGATAAAATAAGGTATGTAATTCAGATAGGCTGCCGTTGCCTCTAGATGCACTGCCAACGCTTGAAGCCTTGAAGAGAAGCGTGCTGCCTCTGTTCCACCCCACTTCCCCTCAGTTGCAACCAATCCTCTAGTTGCAAAACTTAGTTCCTTCACCATTTTTTTCAATAGTCCTATTTTACTAAGTATTTTGTAATTTTTAAAACACTACATGACTTGGGTGTTAATGAGGAGGGGACACATGCAATTTCTCTCACCAGCACTCTCTTTTTCTCACCTTTTTACTTTGCCTACATTCATGATTCTTGGCACAGATTACAATTATCCTTCTTCTATTATTTAGAGAACCTTCTCACTTTTTCTATAGCCTACCACCTGTCTGCACCCAGTTCCTGGAAGGCTCAACTTCTGAACTAAACTGTCTCATCAAAGCTTGTTCCAAACAAAATCAGGTCTCAATCAAAGGAGAGTTATCTTGCCAGCAGGTCAGATGATGACATTTTCTCTTTTTATGTAAAGTACGTAGCGGCCTTGAGTTAATTTCCAGGTTAAAATGTCATTACTTTAGAAATTTCTACTTTACCCAAATGCAATACCCTTGTTAAAATACAGAAGATACCTTAAAAGAGATAAAAACCCATATTGCGTTGAAAACCAAGGATAAATGTCAACATATTGTTAGATCCTAGAGTATTTGTCACTCTCTTCAAGGCAGATAGATCTGAACTGACCTGCACTGTTATTATAAACTGTGCATGATTTGCCAACTGTTATCCGTAAAGCGGGAGGAAATTCCTTGGAGCTCACCCCCACACTCCTTCTGGGAAGTACATAGTCTAACAAATGGAAACTAGGCAACCCATCCACCAGAGATACAGGAAATATAGTGATTAAGAACATCACTCTGGGAGTTGAACAGACCTGAGTTTGTTGCCTTTTTCTGTTTCTTGGTAGCAGTATATCTTTAAACTAGCCACTTAGTCTCTCCAAGCTCAGTTTTCTCACTTGCAATACAAGGATGTAATAATATCCACCATGCAAGGCAACTTTGGGCTTTTATACAGATAATGCCAGTGCCAGGTACACAATAAACACTCAGTCAATGTCCCATTGCACTTTCATCTACATTAATACTTCTCTTATTTCCAGGCTCACGCACGTCACGATCAGAGGACATCGAAAATGACCTCGTACCCTGAAGGTGAAAGCTCATAGATAAAGGCCTAAAGAAAGGGCTGTAGAAAACAAGATCCTATAGAGTAGTTTCTTACTGATAACTGTAATTTTTAAAATAAATCTGTCTGATCAAATGTCAAGGAGCCAAGAAATGAACCCTGCAGAAAAGCTGCTCCATCCCTCAAAGGCACGCTGGTTGAAGCCCTCCTAAATGGAGAACTGGACTAGGAACAGAGCAATTCTACGTACCATCTACCTTTATGATTGTAAATGGGATTCCTTCAAGATCAATACTGAATGCAAAGATAAGACATGAACCTGTGTGTGGCAAATACCAGAGTTGGTAGGATTCTTGGCACTCAATGATAAGAAAAGGTAAGTTCCATGAGCCTGTGTTCTTTGTCAGCTGAAGAAGAGAACCAATTACCCTAAAAAACAACATTCCTCTAGAGATATTTGTACAGAGGAAAAAGAGAAAACATGATAAAAATCTGCCTTATACTCCCCCAAATTTTATATGTAACATAAAAGTATGAACTTCTATCAAAACAATTAACATAGTTTATGAAAAAATTTGAAGTTGAAATGCAAATCCAGAAGGCTGAAACGCTGGTTGGGATAAAAGTGGAGCTTTCGGAGAGAAGGAAAGTTAGTTGATAAACCAAAAAGTAATAGTCCAATGAAAATTCATACTGATAATATGAAAAAATAGTAATTAATAGTGAGAAACTTCAAATTAGAAGTAAAGAGGCAAACTTCAAAGAGAAGCAAAGAGTAGGTCTTTGAGAAGACCTCCCAGACTGTGAAGATAAAGGACAAATAGGTGAAAATTATGAATTTAAGGAATCAGACAAAAAAATTTTTAATTTGAGAAGTTAAAATAATTACCAATATAATTAGTATGAGCATACATACCTTTAAAACATCCAGAGAACACAATAACAAAATATACGCTATATTATGATAAAAAAAGAAATACAAAGGAATAAGAAAACATGAAGAATGTATACATTAAAATAAATGTGAAATCAATATTTGAGTTATGAAATATAAATAAATATAAATATATTTAAATTAGCTAACTAAAAGAAAAAGACACCCAGAATAGGCTTTAGAAATGACAGCCAAAAATAAAATGACACAGGCAGATTAACAATAACAGGAGGTATAAAAACATTATAAGTTATTTGAAAAAAAAGTCAAAATGACAAAATTTGTAATAAACCAAGGAAAATTAAAGAGAAAAAAGCATAGTAAAGTGGGCTAAAGTGATAGTTTTATATGGTTGAAAGCAAAATCTAAAGATAACATAAGTCCTAAACCTATATGTATTAAAAATATATTAAAATATATAAAGAAAAACAGTTTCATATGAAAGGAGATATTGATAATGATCCCATTACAATGGGTAAAAACATCACACGTTTCTGAGCTGACATAAAATAAGGAGACGAAAAGGTGCTATCACAGATGATTTGAGAATGACAATAACATAAAATAGTTCATAAAATTTTTTATTCTTTTCAGAAAATTAAAGAAAATATTTAGAAAAATAAGAGTCACTAAGTTAGTACTCTTGCTATGTAAGAATTTAATAAAATAATAAGTAAAGCCTTAAAACCACAAAAGATACAAAAGTGAAAGTATAAACTTTTATTCTGCTATAGAGAAAATATAAAATAACTAAAAAGAATCTACTTCGGTAATAAAATAATTCAAGATACCAATTTAAGCAAGTAGGTTTTTCATATTAGAATATCAACATGATATTGAAATATTCTTTTAACTGCTTTCTGGACATCTAACTCTTACAGTATTTTCAAGAAATTAATTTTGGAGTATGCCTAAGTCCTAAAACACAGATGTTCCCAGTATGAAAAGCATTCCTAAAGAAAAAAGTAAAATAAAATTGGAAGTAAAAATTTATACAAAGATATTCATCTATGGAATGTTTAATAGTTAAAAAAAAAAGGAAGCAAAATAAATGTCCAAGAATGAGGTTAAGTAAAATATTTTTGTAAAAGTACATTCAAAAGGACTTTCAATTAATATAGTGTATCGACTACCTATCATTTTCTTTGATCCTTTCTCACTTTCTCAGACACCATTCAGATGAGAAGAAATAAATAAAGGTGAAAAGCCATAATAATGAAGATGTTCATTGGGACAGAAGAGTTTTCAAATATTTTCTGGAAGATACAAAGCAGATAAGAAGTGACTTATGGAAGCAGGGTAGAGGCGGCTGCCACATGCAAAGTGTCCTTCCTGGTAGGCTGATATTGAACCTGTTCTAGGTTCAATATCACGAACACAAAAGGTTCTTCACTAAAGATGTCATGGTCTTTTCAGAGGGGTCTAGAGCAGAGTGGGTACAAATACCTCAAACCATAGCCTTCTGTATTCCCAGATTTGTTGGTTGTCTTAAATAGCACTTCCCAAACGCTCTTGGTAAAGCAGTGCCTGAGTGTAAATAGGCCCAAGTGTGCACATAGAGTTCATGGTCAGCGTTGCTATTGTCTCAATCTTAAATGTGATTGGAATATAAACAGTTAATGAAAATTTGAAAGGAGAAAATACGCACCGTGAAAAAGAAAGGTTAAGACAAGTGAACAGAAAAATGGCCCCAGAACTAACTGACATGATTCAGGGAACTAAAAAAAACAAATAAATAAAAATTATTATCAGAGACATTTAAGAAAGCATTGCACCCACAAAATAAAAAGACTAATGAGCTAAAAAAGAAACAGCAAATTGGAAATAACCCAAGAAATTATAAGACTGGTGCAATAAATGAAGTCTATCGAATGGTCGAAAGATAAATTTAAGAGAAAATCATTCATTAAGGAATGAATAGAGAAAACGGAGAAAAGAAAATCATCAAAGAAATAAAAATGTTTACATTTGTCAGAGTTGAAGGACTCTAGTCTGAGACTGAAAGGGTCAATGCAATGAAAGTCAAGAAGTGAAAAATATCACTCAGAACATAATAGTGAAATGTAAAAACACTAACAATGAAGAACAGATCTTAGACACACTCAGAAAAGATGGGAGGTCTGTATGAAAAGAGAATCAGATTGGCATTGGACGTCTCACCAGCAATGCTACATATTAGAATACAATGGAGCAGTGCTTCCAAATTCTGTGGGATTTTTTTTCACTTTAAAATTAAAAACTTGGCCAGATATCAGTAAGGGTGGAAAAAAAAAAGGCTTTTTAACTTATTACAAGAACTTCAAAAGTTCGTTTCCCTTACAGCTTTTCTTAAAATTTTGTTTGTGTAGATAACCCAGAAAAATGAGGTATTAAACCAAGAAAAAAGATGTGGAAACCAGGAAAGAGTAGACCTAATCCAGAAGAGAAGAGAAAGTTCCAGGATTACAGCCTCACAGCACGTCAAGAGAGCAAAACTTTTGTGGACAGCCAGAGGACCCTGGGAAGGAAGAGCGTTGAAGAACCAAATATTGGTGGAGAAGAATTTGGAAAAAAGTGAGGAAATGTTAGAGAAACAGAAGGCAACATAAAACCAAACATTACAGAAACATCAGAAAAAGCAAAAGCTGACGAAGAAAGGAAAAGTACTGATATCTTACTACTTGTTTGTCACTGCAAGGACAAAGAAGAGATTTAATTTTGGTTACATTAGCTGTTATAAATATTCATGTTCTAGTGTCTAGACAGGTAATGTAACATCAATGTGTGGAGGAGAGATGTTAAAAAAATGATGGGCAGAATCTACATCTTAAGAGATCACGCGTCTTCTTATTTAAGGCATTCCATTTTTAAAAGTACTTTTTGCAGTATGACCACCAGTAGTAATCAATTTGGGTTCTTGATCAATGTTAAAGAACGCTGCAAATATAAAAAGAAAAGCACAAATGACTGAAGTTAGGAAGTGGAACAATTGAGGAAAAGTTGAGTGGAAGAGCAGTCACTAACGCCTCCTCTCGACCAGGACAAGGGACAATCTATACTTGATGGAAAGATATATTTACATTTAGCTTACTTAAAATTACCAAGTAACCAATGCAGGAAACAGAGAGAGAGGTTTGGGAGGTGATTTAGTGAGGTGATCCATACCCTGTCATTATCAGAAAGGAATAAACAAAATTGCTAAATCAAGAGAGAGACTGACAGTGTATTGTTTAGAGAAATAGAAGCAGTATTTAGCAGACTCCAAGGGTCACTTCGTGGGGACTTGGGGTGTTTCTGAGACAGGAGACTACTACTTTCCAAAAGAAATCTATTATTGATCACCAATAAAAAATATATTGTGGATCTGTTACAAAATACCTCGATATATGAGGGGGTCTTCAAAAAGTTCATGGAAAAATTTGTATTCTTTTTAATTCTATTTTTCCACTAATTTTTTGAAGTACCCTCATTGCTCTGACCATATTCTAACACTGTTCCGAGACTTTTCATGTTCTGATTCATTAAATCATCACAGCACCGATGGGAGATAGGCACAATTGTTATCTCCATTGTGGAGAAAGATGCCCAGAGGTTGTCCAAGAACCACAAAAGCTGTTTCTCTGAGCATCTGTGGAACTTAGCTGTTCTTGTGAGATTTATGACCAAAAGGTTCATCTTGCCCTGCTACTTACATTGCCACATTTAATCAACTTAATACTTGCCACTTTCTGTATTTGGAGGGACTCCTTGTCAATTATCTGGAAGTCTTTTCTTGCCCTAGATAGGTGGTCAGATTATGACCACCTATGTTTTAAGTCACCTGAAGTACATCTTTAGACATTGTTCAGTAGAGAATATAAATAAGAGCCGTGTCAATGGAAAGAACCTGTTTATAACTGTTTGGTTTCATAATATAAATCCAAATCAATATGTTACTGGAAATCCAGGGTAGGAGGGGGAGAGAAAATATGCAGAAAAAGCCCAATCTATCCTTCCAGGTAAGCACCCGTCTCTTCTCCCTTCCGCCTTTCCTCTCTCAACTGGCACAGCTACAGAGGTCCACAGGACTGCCTTTTAGTGACACCTGCTGGGACAGATCCGGCAGAAGGGCTTGCAGATTTGCTTCCTTTTAGCCGCTGTGTCTGTCAGATCCTGAGTCAGCAGCCCACTCTATTTCACACTGATGCTTAGACAGCTCAGGTCTGAAAAATTGCCCCTTCCCTTGGGGCAACTGCTTTTCAGCTTCCTCAACATTCCTAAAGGAGAATGACCTACATGCCAGCATGACAAAGATCCAGAAATTTATAGAAGCTTCATTGTAAGCCTAAATCCTTAACAGGGACTCAAAACTGCCAACACCAAATAAAGAGAGAGATTTTGCAGTAGTGCAGGAAGTCATTAAAATAATGAATCACCCAGCTGGGTTTTGAGCTCCTTTCCCACTAATTTAATGAAAAGATTTATTATCTTTACAATTTACACTTTTGTAAGTTTTTGTACTTACATTTATCATTTACATCTTCACAATAAGTAACTATCTTTGTTTTTTATTGCTAGGCAAATTATAGCTAGCAAACCAATGCTATTATTTTGGCAAACTCATATCTTATAGCTAAGAAAATCTAAAGTCTTATTTTAAATTAAGACAACATTAAGCAAACAAATGACTTTTTTTTCCCTTTGTGACTACAAAACAATGATTCAATGCTTCTTTTTCTCATGACTTGTCTTTCAATATTGATAGGCTTTATTTTAAATAAGCATTTCAATGTAAATTAAAACTTTACCATTGTCTTTGAAAACTATGATTTGACTAATTAAGAACTGACTTGAGATTTAGAGCTTCCAAGTTTGGAAATTCTTTGTAGTTTCATTTACTTTTCTTGGAATAAAGTGAGATATCTGTTGCTGCTGCTTTGCTTTTGTTTACTGATCTTAAACAAAACTTAATGGAGCCCCAAATCTACTGACTCAGTACCCCTTTGGCAATATGCCTTTCTCTGATTTCCAGATTTCACTTGATGTTTTTAACACACTAATCTTGCTATAAAAATATTTAGAAAATTACCAAAAAAGTAAGGAGAAGATAAGGAAAAAAAAAAAAAAAAAGCTTAGCAATAATCCCACCATTAGCACCAATAATACTTGGGCATATTTTCTTTAAAAATGCATTTCAGCATGTTTTGTTTATATTTCTATGCTATATTAGCTCTTTATCAGTAAACTATTTTCCTATGTCATTTTTTTTAAAACAAGAGTTTAATGTGTGAATAATGCTAAACCTTATATACTTCTCATTTATCTTGGGAGGCATTTAGATTATTTCCAACTATTTAGTATTCTACTAACTACTTGTTCTAATACTATTATTGTTAGACTATTGTTACTATATTATTAGTCATAGAGTAATAGCTAGTTTTTAGAATAAACACCTTATTGCTCATTTAATCAGATTTCATTTGTGCATGGATAACTATCAGGAACATAGACTATAACTATGCTTCACACCTCGCCTTCCCCTGCAGAGGTGGCCTTCAGCTTGGGGTAGAGGGAGGAGGTGGCCTCTTGCAGGTTGATGATGCAGAACTTAGAAAGTATTGTTTTCTTTCTGATTTAATGTTTTACAAATCTAGAAGTAACATGTAGTTGTGACAGGAGAAATTAAGAGCATGTGCATTGAATGTAAAAGCAGTCTGAAAAATTATATTTATGGTCACATAGGCTACCCTTTACTCTCTCTCTCCATTGGTCTGAAATCTTTTTGGCGGGGGTGGAGGGCAGAGAAACAAAAACAAAATTTCCGAATTAGAATGAGCTATTTCATGCATATCTCCAAGTCCAACAAAAAACAAGAAGAAAAGATAAATTCTTTTGTTGTAAAAGTGTTACAAATGTCTCCATGACTGGGGGTAAGGAATAGCATAGAGTAGTTCCCCCTTATCCACGGGAGATACATTTCTAGACCACCAGGGAATGCCTAAAACAGCAAATAGGACCAAACTGGATCACCATCAATTGAGTTTCTGTTCATGTCTTCCACCCACAAATGTAATGCCTTTTCCATCTTAGATAAGCACTTATCACACACTGTGGCCATAACTTCTGCAGTTTGAGGTGTAAAAATAAAACTAGCGTGAATTTATTTTTCCTTCTTCACAATTCCATGGATAAAAGATCCATTCTTACAATCAATCTTCACACACTCAGCATATGATATTTTTTCCTTGTTAAGTCTAGAACTTTAAACTTTTCACTTGGGAGAAGTACTTTACAGCTTCTCTTCAGCATATCTGAATTGCCAGCATCACTACTCTTGTGCTTTGGGACCGTTATTAGGTAAAATAAAGGTCACTTGAACACAAGTACTGCAGTACACTATGGTCGATCTGATAACCAAGATGCATACTAAGCGACTAACAGGCAGGTCGCATCTACAGCGTAAATACGCTGGACGGAGGGATGATTCATGACCCATGCAGGCTGGTGCGGGATGTCACGAGATTTCATCATGCTACTCAGAATGGCCTGTGATTTAAATCTTATAAATTGTTCATTCTGGAAACTTCCATTTAATATGTTCATACTGCAATTTACCCTGGGATATCTGCAACTGCAGAAAGTGAAATCATGGGTAAGAAGGGGGAGATACCGCATTTCTTTATTTTTCCATTTCCACAGTTACATCTACTTGAAACACATCACTTGCCAAGGTCAAAGAGAAATCCGATATTAGTTCATTTTAAGCTTATAACTGAATTCTGGAAGTTTAAGCAACATCCCTCTCCAAGGCTGGCTAAAGGTCCCCATTCTGAAATCCATCTGGATGCCTGATACAACTGTTCCTCTTTATACTCGTGATCTCATTGTGGCACACTGGTCTCTATAATATGGCTGTTGTTCTTGCTTGTCCGGACCCCCAAATATTTTGTGGAATTTCAGCTAGTCTTTTCCTTATTTTAAATTGTCCCTGACTTCTTCTTGCCACTTGGCCCCTAATCTTGCCTTCAGTGAGCACTTCATAACTGGTGGACATTGATGATATCATGGCCTACATTCGTGACTGCATGCTGTGAGTGGACAGAATTCCATCTCTGAAAAAATACTTTCACTTCTATTAGCCCCAACTTGGTGAAGTTACTGATTCTGTGTTTCTCCCATTTCCCTAAGTGTCTACTGCCTGAAACCCACTTCTTTGCAGTACTATGAAACAAACAAAAAAATGGCTAGCTCAAATTCTGCAATTTTCAGTTCAAAATGTGGATTGAAAAGTAGACATTTTCTATTACTGTGCTGAAATATTTTGTCTCTTGCAAACAAAGACTGGGCTAGCCAAAAGCCAAATGAAAATATTGATCATGTTGATTATTGAAATATCAATTTAGTTGAATTTAAGTTCTCCCCAAATTATTTATGTGAAAGTTTTGCCACAACTGAGCAAGTGTTTAAAATGAAGAATTTTGAAGAGAAGGTTAATAGAGGAGTATTTGGAGGACTCAGGATTCTTCTAACCCTGACTCCACTGAGCTTGTTTTATCAGGTGAACCAGACAATCTGCTCAATTGTTTCATGTTGTTCCTGCCTTGCCTGTCCATTTCGTGTTGCTGTAACAAAGTATCTGAGATTGGGTATTTGTGAGGAAATTGGGTTTATTTGGCTCACAATTCTGAAGGCAGGAAAGTCCAAGAAGCATGATGCCGGCATCTGCTTGGCTTCTGCTGAGGGCAGTATCATAACATGGCAGAAGGTCAAAGGGGAAGCAGACATACACTAATGGCTTAACACCAGGAAAAACCTCACTTTATAATAACCTGCACTCACGGGAACTAATCCATTCTGGCCAGAGCAAGAACCCACTCACTCCTGAGAGACTGAATTAATCTGTTCATGAGAGATCCACCCCCATGACCCAAACACCTCCCGCTAGGCGCACCTCCCAACACTGCCACATTGGCAATTAAGTTTCAACTTGAGTGTTTATGGACACAAACCACATTCAAACCACAGCCCAAAGGGAAGCCAGTCTTCTCTAGAATCACTCCTACCACTTTTTACTATTCTCAGACCTATAAACACTGACAGCTCTGTGCAAACCTTGGAATAGAAAGTTGTTACCCAAAAAGAATCCCAAGATTTTGATAATGTATAATGACAAACATCTGAAAACTGTGTGGAAATTGACACCAAGGAGAGAGAAACATACTCTTAGATTTGGTTAAATTCATTGATACAATTCAGCTACAACAGGTTCCAGGTTCAATGTGCTACTTAGGCAACTGTGAGTGATTCTTATTATTTGGATGTTTGGTTAACTAAAATTTGAACACATTAGTGGCTTACTCTAAATGAAGTAAGATGCTCACATTTCCTTGATGTAAAGTAGAGAAGAGCATTGGGTGAATATAAATGTTAAAATAAATTTGCCATTTGTGAACTTCTCATCCACACATTGTAGCTTGGGAATATAATTCCTTTGTAAGGCCTTAAGAAGCAGTTTGGTAAGGAAACATCCAGCACCTGTCAAAAGTGCATTCGCCGCTGTTTTCTGAAGGTGCTGATGAGAAAATGTGCCCACCTGATTTTAATAGCCATAAATGAATAAGTGGCAGAGACCAACATCAGCATACTGGGTGCACTAACCATAATAATACCCAGCTTTAGAGGTATGATTCTCCTTGTCTGTGTCACAATTTTGTCCTCAGGAACCATGGCCATCTCTGCCACCCAAAGGATGTAACTTTGGTGTATTATGTGGATTGCATCAGGCTGATAAGCTCTGGAGAGAAGTAGCAGCTACCCTAGATATCTTGAAAAAAACACATGGCAAAAATGAGGATTTTCCACCCTAATGAAGTCTAATAATCCAATAGTATGGAATATTTGGGCATACAACCTCAAAATAGAAGGTAGGTACATTAAGAAGTACCCTGAGGACTCTTGAGTATTAGAGGCAACATCCAACGTGTTTGGATTTGAATTCTAATTCACATACAGGTGTCAAGAAAGATGTTAGCTACGAGTGAGACTTAGAGAAGGAGAAAAGTTTTGAACTACAGAAGCTGCAATACAAGTAGATCTGCAATTTTATTTAGGGGATCCAATGCTTCAGCTATCTATGGTAGACAAAATTGCTATACAGAGCCAGTGGCAAATCCCCAGTGTAATATAGTGAAAGCCAATTGATTTTTGGAGTAAAAAGCCTTTTTGCAGAAATCACTCTTTTTTTGAGAAACAGCTTGACAATTGGGTACTGATGAGAAGGAATGCCTGATCATGAGATAAGGGTGGCCCGTCACAATCTGAACATCATATGATCAAATTAACTGCAAAGCAACCTTCCATCATCACGTGGAAATTGTGCACGTGGTGCTATGCAGATTGCAACAGGCCTGCTCCTGACATACTTCGACCCTTATTTCAATGTATCTCAGTGACTCATAGAGATGTGCCTATGACTTGATAACTGAAGAAGAAAAAATTCTGGATTACAGACAGCCCTTTATATTATGCGTTCTTCTGGAAGTACATTTCTACAATGTTCTATCCCTGTTCAAGGGTGACCTTTTTTTTTTTTTGGACACAGGAGAAGAGAAATCCTTCAAGTGGGTACAATTTTGTATACCATTTTCTAGAAAAGTATCTCTACCTATCATGTGGATGACCTTATGATTTGGGCTGATAAACAGAGATCTGGAAGAACATGATCAAAATATTACTGACAGGTAGATCAGTAAAGAGCTATGAGAATGAGATGAATGAGGTTATAATATCTGCGTGCTGTGTGAAAGCTCATGCAAAGCTTGTGACCACTGAAGATAATGTGTCATTTACCATAATAGTTCAATCTCAGGTTATTTATCTCATGGTTGGCATTTATGTCAATTAATTCAGCTGGCATTTGTAGGGATTAAAATGCTAATTTAAAGCACATTATCTTGTTATTAGAATTATTTACCATCTTATCTTAATGTCCTCCCCTCTGTTGTGGGTTGAATTGTGCAATCAAAACAAAAAAAAAAATTTGAATTCCTAGCCCCTGATTCTTGTAAACTAAGGTCTTTGCAGACATAATTAAGATATAAGTTAGTATGAGATCATACTGGATTAGGGTGGGTTGTAATTCAATATGATTGATATCCTCATGAGAAGGGAAGAAGAGACACAGACACATGGGGAGAAGGCAATGTGGGGACTGAGGCAGAGATTGGAGTGACAGCTACCAGCCAAGGAATTCCAAGGATTTCAGGAATCATTAGAAGCTAGAAGAAGCAAGAAAGGATTCCTCCCCTAGAACCTTCATGGAGAGCCTGGCACTGCCAGCACCTTGATTTCAGGCTTCTAGCCTCCAGAACGTGAAAAAATAAATTTCTCTTTTGTTAAGCCACTCAGTTGGAGGTATTTTGTCACAGCAGCCTTAGGAAACTACATCTCCTAACTGTTTTTTGGACAACACAATAATTTTCTAGTCATTCTTTAAACTGTTTCCTTGGGTGAACCTACAGATCAGTCTCTAAGTGTGGCCTCAAGGTCATCTGCATGAGAATTACATATGGTGCTTATTAAGAATGTAGAGTCCTGGCCCTCACCTGTCTTATACCTACTGAATTAGAATCTAAGGGGCTCTAGAATCTGCATTTTAAAACTAACACATAGTATGCAACAGGAACTCCACTAAGTACACTGCATGTACTTAATCCTCACAAGCCATAAGTAGGTTACTATTATGATTCTCATTTTACAGATGGGAAACTGGGGCACTAAAAGGTTAACAAGGTCACACAATCAGAAAGTAGAAGAGCAGAGATTTAATCCCAGGTCAAGATATCCTGGGTCTAGAGACCATACACTTAGCCACTATACTTCACTATATATGTTTTTTTTATCATGGTCTCCACATCCTTAAGCCCTCAAAAATTGAAATCCAGCGGTATGTTATCTTTTCCATAAAAAGCAAATAGCAACAATCATCAATCATCTTTTTTCCAACTCTGCTTTCATGTTTTCTTCCCTTTTTAAATAATTTTATTCTCTTCTCACTTCCTTTTTAAACCTTTAACCCATTGCAGTCTTATTTCAACTACTGCCATCTTTTTTGGAGTAGTATTACTGAAGTTATCAATGGATTCCCTCTAATAGCAGTCTGACATCATCAAAATGGCAAAAGAGACAATCAGTCCCTGATGTCACAAAAGAGCTACTTACAACTATTAAAACACAAAAACTGCCTCGCTGAAATCACTGGAACTTGGAGGAAGAGGAGCAGAGACCCGCTGAGTATGTGAAGGCATGGAAAGCCACAGCGAGCAGGAGGAGGGATCACACAGATAAGATCCAGACCTAGACACTTCCTGGGCTGGTGTGGCACAGTGAACAGAGCAGCTATGTGGAGGAAGCAAAGCTGCAGCAGTGCCCTATGTGTGAAGCTACTTGGTGTCTTCGTGAAGGAAGGCTGCCATGACCACAGGCAAAAAAACAAAATCACTTCAGAGTGCGCCGTCCTGTTTCTCAGGCAAGCACAGCTGCCTTAAATCAAGAAGGAAGTCTTAAAATTCCAGGAGACAAATGAAAATAAAAACACAACATACCAGAACCTACGGGGTACAGCAAAAGCAGTTCTAAGAGGGAAATTTATACCAATACATGACTACATCAAAAAAGAAGAAAGACTTTAAATAAACAACCTAACATTACACCTTAATGAGCTGAAAAAATGAGAACAAACCAAACCAAAAGTTACTAAAAAAGAAATAACAAAAATCATAGCAGAAATAAGTGAGATTTTAAAAATACAAAAGGTTGATAAAACAAACAGTTGGTTTTTCAAAAAGTTAAACAAAATTAATAAACCTTTAACTAGAGTAATGAAGGAAAATAGAGAGAAAACTCGAAATCAGAAATGAAAAAGGAGACATTGCAACTGATCCACAAAAAATACAAAGGATCGTAAGAGACTGTTATAAACTAACTGCTATGTGCTAACAAACTGGAACACCTGGAATAAATGGATAAATTCTTGGACACACACAACTTGCTGAGGTTGAATCATGAATAATTAGAAAACCTAAATAGGCAACGAAGGCAAAAATAAACAAACAGGACCTCATCAAATTAAAAAGCTTCTGCACAGCAAAGGACACAGTCAACACAGTGAACAGACAACCTACAGAATGGGAGAAAGTGTTGCAAACTACACATCAGACAAGGGGCTGATATCCAGAATATATAAGAAACTTGAACAACCCAAAAGTACAAAACAAATAACCCAACTAAAAAATGGGCAAAGGACCTGAACAGACATTTCTCAAAAGAAGACATGCAAATGGCCAGGAGGTATCTGAAAAAATGCTCAACATCACTAATCATCTGAGAAATGCAAATTGAAGCCATGAGATATCATCTTACTCCAGTTAGAATAGCTATTATCAAAAAGACAGAAAGCAACCCATAAATACATACTTAAAAAAAGAAAATAACAAATGCTGGCAAGGATGCAGAGAAAAGGACACTCTCCTACATTGTGGGTGGGAATGTAAATTAGTACAGCCATTGTGGAAAATAGTATGGAGGTTCCTCAGAGAACTAAAAATTGAACTACAATATGATCCAGCAATCCCAAACGGAATGAAATCAATATATCGGAGAGACACCTACACTCCCACATTTACTGCAACACTATTTATTTTTATTTTTTAAGCAAGCTATTCTTTTTTATTGTAGTAAGAATATTTAAAATGAGTTCAATGTTTTTAACAAATTTTTAAGTGTGCAATACTGTATTGTAGACTATAGTCACATTGTTGTACAGCAAATCTCTAGAACTTAATCATCTTGCATGCAAACAAATAATTCTTGAATATAAACAAACATTGGCTGAATTTTCCTTAAAACATTACTATGATATGATGGCACTGGCACTTATATTTTAATTTAATGTTGGTTCCTATCATGATAGAGGAGATGAAATTCCTTTTTCTTAATTGAAACTTAATTGATTGTATATATCTGTGGGGTACAACGCTGAGTATCAACACCTGTGTGTGATATGTGATGCTGAAATCAGGATAATTAGTGTATTTGACATTACACAATGTAATCGTTTTTTGTGGTCCTTTACCAATTTCTTGCTAAACCTCTTTCTCTCTCCCCCTTTCCCACCTCTGGTGGCCTCAGCTCTGTTTTCTCCTTTTGAAAGCTCCATGAATTATTGTGCAACTCGATTTATAACAGCCAAGTGCTGGAATTAACCTAAATGCCCATCAATGGATGAATGGATAAAAAAAAAAAAAAAAAAAAAAAAAAAACCCGTGCTATTATACACAATAGAATACAATTCAGCTATCAAAAAAAAAAAAGAAAGAAAGAAAAGAAAAAGAAATCCTGTTATTTGCAGCAACATGGATGAAACTGGAGACCAGTATGTGAAGTTGAAGTAAGCAAGGCACAAAAAGACAAATACCATGTGATATCAATCATATGTGGAATCTAAAATTTTTTTTTTAATTTAAAAAGTTATTCTCATAGAAGTAGAGAGTAGAATAATGGTTCCCAGAGGCAGAAAAGTGTTGGATTAACAGGTGCAAAGCAATGCTATCTACCGTAAGTTAATCAATGTACAATATATGTATATATTCAAACAACACACTATACCCCACAAATACATACAATTAAATAATAAGAAAATAAAAGAATTCCCTATAATACACAGTGAGAACTTTTTTGTGAGCTGCCTAGCTGACCTTTCTAAACATTTTGCATTTCTTGCCTGTTCCTTTTTTACATTTCTTTGTCTTGACTTTCTCAAGCCCACTCAGTGCTCACCCCCATGCTTTCTCTTTGACAACCATTTTCTCTTCTTGTTGGCTTATATTTTTATTTCTACTGTGTAAATTCTGGTCTTAACAAGTATTTCTTATCTTATTATTCTGCACCAGTGTTTCCCAAATTGAGAACAATTTTCCTGAAATGTTTTCATAAAATGCAATCGTATAAGTTTGTGAAGTTCTGCATACGATGTACCTGTCAATGTGTATGTAAAAGAATCTGATAAATGTTACATTAAAGAAAAACTTCCGATTTTGTTTAACCAAATATCTTCTGAATTTTTTGACCATAAAATATATTTGTGTGTTTGTGAGTGTGTGTGAATAAAAATTCCACAGGACTTTGTGAAACAAGTTCTGCATACTTTTCCTGGGCTTTTTTTTTTTATCCATTCCCACATTTCGAACACTTCCTTTGACATTTGATTTTGAAATTTTTTTACTCCAATTTTCTCTTCTAGGTTTCAGACCCATATTTTTAATTGCCAACTGATTCTCCCCTCTGTAGTCATTATCTGAACCTCAAATTTGACATATTCATAAAGAGTTTTGTATGTTGGCAAGTAAACCTTTTTTTAAAGGCTTAGCCTATGTCAGCTAATAATGACAATATCAAGCCAATCACCAAGAAAGCTGAGAGTATTCCTAGATTCCTTCTTCAATATGAATTAGTAAGTTCAGCTATTTCTACCTTGAGTTATTCTTCTAATCTGTCATTTCTCTTCTGTACCACTGCTGATGTTTGAATTCAGTCACTCATTTCATGCCTGTACTATTAAAATAGTTTTGACTGGTCTTTCTGCCTCTTTCTTCCAAATGGGTCCCAAAGACATCTATCTAGAATGAAAGTGTGTGTGTGTGTGTGTGTGTGTGTGTGTATATATATATATATATATATATATATATATATATATATATATATATATATATATAGTATGCATGTAAAAATCGTTTACTTATCATCTTAGGGTGACATACGAAGTCACTAACATTGAGAGACATTCTCCTCAATTATCTACCATCTTTCTGCACAAAAGCCACACTGTAGCCACACACAGAATTGGTTATGTTCCTCTAAAGAAACACTTTCTTTCATACAACTCTACTCTCACTCATTCTATTTCGTCTGCCTAGACTAGTCTTTACTTATTCTCTCTCAATTTTCATCATTCTCCAAGATCCAATTAAAATATTTTTATCTATATAAAGCATTACTTAATAAAAAGACTAAGATAATTTTTCCTCTCATTTAAACTCCTAGAGTACCATGTAACGTCCTCTATTTTAAAATATACAGCTCTAACTGCCACTGGAAAACAGTAAACACATAATTATAAAAATCAAATGTAGATAAAATATAAAAACAAATATAGATAAAATAATTAATATCATATGTGAAAACAAACAGTGTTGAAAGTACATGATTACAATCTTTCTGAAAGTAGCTGGACATCTATTATGTAGAAAAGCTAATCATTCTTTGATGACACTGAAAGTGAGAGAAATTGACATTAATTTACATCATTAGTAACATAATTCATTTTAATTATTGTGAGAAAGAAAAAGTTAATGGAACTTGAGAAAAATCATTTTTTAATATTTTCATTATTATATTTGAAATTATTATATCTAATTTAAACCATGATTTCAAAATGATTGTATCAGAAATCTTATAAAATTAAAACCCATCGAATTATATTTAATTTATCTACTGAAAAATTAGTATGAAAGTAATCACATAGCATTCATATTTTAATAAATATTTAGAGAAAATAAATACCATAGTTAGACTTTTTTTGTTTTTACAACCTTCTTTTGCTTTCCTCCTCTTTACATGGACGTAGCTCATTGCTTCTACTGAACACAGCATAGCACAAAAGTTGATACTGGCTTTCTTTATAAAAGCTGTGACTCTCAGAAATTAACAAATAGACTAGTTTATCTCCCCGGTCTTTTATTAAAAGTTACAAATTCTTTTATTTTACTTACAAAAAACTGTCAGGGATATTTTCTGTTTATGTTCTATATCTTTTATAATGAAAAAATAAATAGTTAATGATTTGAAAGTCAGAGCCAATTTCCTGAAGGATTAAGCCACTTTGGTTTAAACCTATGTGTGTGGGTGTGGCATGGTAACTCCTTAACATACCTGGCACCTTCTCCTTGGTCTAGAGCATTTTTCCTCCACCTGCCTCTTTAGCTTTTGTTTTAGCAGGTGTGGGTGGTTTGCGGTTGATGGTAAACAGAGTGGGCTGCAAAAGCCACACCTATTTGACATTGAATCTGTCATTTGAATCACGCTTACACTATGAATTTGACTATTGATCAAAACATCCAGTGAGAGAACATCCCCATCTGCTTTGTGTGTAAGGATCTCCCAATAATAATGAAGAAAGAAGCTTGATGAAACAAGATTTTAATTTCTCCATATCCTGTAATAATTTCAGATACGATTCAGGTTATTTCAAGGATCATTTTTGCAATGGGCCCTCAAATGATCGAGTAGATTCTCATCAATATTCCGTTGTTATTCACTCACATGCATTTATATATACGGTGTGTGTATGCAAATATTTATGTATATATACATGTGTGTGTTTGTGCGTGCGTCCACACGCATACATACATATACATGTGCTATGAGTTTGCATTGCTTTTTTTAACGTTTATCTTACCTATCTTAACAGTGACTCTACTGTGTTTCTTTGTTGTTGATAAACATTACACTCATTTAAATAAATATACCCAGTGAGAATTTTCAAGTAAATTGAATTGGAATTGGATTTAGGCTTTCATTTTTTTGAAAATTCAGATAAAAATTACTTGATCTTTTCAAGACGTTATTTTTAAAATATTCAATTGCCATTTGAAATAGAGGGTAAAAATGAATGTGTCTTCATGAATCACAAATTTTACTGTAATATTTTTTCAAAACAATATTTCTGCCATGAGGCATTTTATAATGCTTTCTTTAAAGGTTCAAAATTTCAAATGCAGAAAGAACTTTTCAACATCATATATATTTTAAAAGTTTATTTTATACATGATTTATATGGATACAAAGGAACTGCTAGGAAACAAATACTTTAAGCCAAAGTAATTAAATTTTTAAAACATTTAGTAAAACACCTGAATGTAAAGGAGATCATTTAGTAAAATGGGCTTAAAGGAGGTCTGCCAGGGGATAAAAATCTATACTATAGAGTGAATGGAGATCATGCTATTTAAAGAACTACTTCTTTTACATTTGTTTTTCTGCGTTTAGTTTTGAAATTATCATATTCATGCAAACTGTGTAGCATAGTGCTTGGCAGATAGAAAAGTTTAGCTATTACTTATAATCAATACCCACCAATACTCAAGTATAACCTTCTGAAATTTAGAAGTAATTTCCTGACTTCTGCTAATTCCAGTAATAAAATGGTGAAATATTTTCCAAAAGAAAATATGCAAATATAGCCTCAAAAAGATGAGAATCATAATCACTCATACAGAGTAATTAATAGTCCTGCTTTCAATCTGTGAATTCAGGAATTATCAAAATAGATTATTAGCGAGGTAGTTTATATATAATTAAAATATTGTAATTTATGGAGGAATTGGTAAAAGGTCATGAAAATCAACTACATTGCAAATTAATTAATTAATTGATTGATTGATTGATTAAAATAAAAATGAAAAATTGGGCTTAAATTCAAAGAGTATACGGAAAGGTCAGTCGTAGGAGATACAAGTTTGGGAAGAGGTAACGATTTATTTAACTCTAATCTTCTCTATTGGTTATTAACATATTTTGTTCCCTTATTAGCATTAATAAAAAATGCTATTTTTTGTTTTTTAAAACTTAACTTGAAGTTAAATAATTAAATATCTTCATTAATAATCCATCAATGAAAAAGGAAAATGTGAGAAAGTATAGTAAATTATGAAGGATAGAAAATAAGCATTTTAAAGAAAATATGAAAAAATAAATCTACACTCCACAATTACAAAACAATGACTCTTAGGTTGTTAAAAATTGTGTATGTTTTGCTGTAAATAAGACAACTTCAGCATATGCAGTAAAGATTAAATTAAAATAATAAACAGGTAGCTGTAATGAATATATAATCAAGAAAAATTCTAACCAAAAAAAGATTTATCAATTAAAAGAGATAAAAAAGTTTAACTGAGTAAATGTACAATCTCTAATTTAAAAAATAAACAATGGTTCTATTTTCATTAAATACCTCTATTTAAATATAAAAATAAAAACTTGTAAACAAGCCAAAAGAAATATTTCTGATTTTTAATGTTTCATAGGAAATAAAACAGAATAATTAGATTCCAGAGTACCTAAACATTATGTCATTTTAATAAAAATATCTAACTCGATACTTTCTAAATTAAAAATATACTTCTTTTTTTTTTAAAGCCAACAAAATGTGCCTTAAGCTTTTAAATTTGTACTGCAAGTCAGATATTACTATAAGGAAATAAAACTAATTTATAAATAAGTAATCTACTATTTAGAAAAGCTTAAGAACCTTTCAAACATAATAGGATTAAGAAAGGTGATAATGAGAAATATACATAAACACTTAGGGTGGGAAATTTCAAGATATTAACATATATGTTTCTTTACTAAACCCAGACAGCATAAATGAGTTAATTATTCATGCCAATAAGTAAATAAAAGGTCAGGAAACATAGCTAGGAAAAGAAATGAATAACAAAAAAGCTAAAATTGCGATTTAGAAAATATAAATTATGTAACACTTTTAAAACATTTTTTTGAAGAAATAATCTCAAACTAGGATAATCAAGAGAAATGAAAGAAAACATACAGGAAAAACACTGAGGGGAAGATATAAGTTCTCTTACTGAAAATTAAACTATTTTAAAGAACTGTTTTGTAAACACAGAAAAATGATTGTCACAAATGTGTATGGGTATGGATTCATTTTTATTTATTCTACCCAGCACTTGTTTTGTATTTTCAGAGTCCTCAAGTCTTTCTTTGGTTGCAGAAATTTTAAAGCATAATATAAAGTATCCAATTCATGAAGGCACTGCCAATTTTTTCTTGTTTAAGTATTCCCTAAATTAGAACAGAAACTTCATCAACGTGTGTCTTAGTAAATATCTGTTTAGTGAATGACTACTCTCCTCAAATATGGCTTCTCCTTCAGTCCTTTGTTTTCCTGGTTTTGGAACTCCTATCAGACATGTGTTAGGGGCTTTCTTATCTAATTTTTTAAATCCCTTTATCTGAATAAATTAATCATTATCATCAAGTTGTCTAGTTCTCTCTTAGTGTTTATTGTTGTATTTATGCTTCTTTTTCTATTTAATTTTCATTTTTAGGACCTTAAATTTTTTATATCCCTCTTTACTTCATTCTTTTTTGGTCTGTTATTATTTTAAAATCTTCTTTTCTTTGTGATGTATTTTATTCTTTTTAAAAATCCTATTGAAAATTCTAAAAATACTCTAAAGGCAAATGTAGATTGCTATGATATTTTTCATATTTTCTACAGTGCATTCTTCTCCAGAATGTCTCATTAGATCATTAATTTTTGTTATCTCTCTTATAATTAATTCTACACGTGTTCTGTAATATTTTTGCACGCTCCATCTTGAATGGAGCATGTCTTAGTCATAATGTATTTCAAATATATTCTCTTTATGAATCTAACTAGGGACTCTGGCCGGGAAAAGTGAATCATTGACTCTTACAACTACTCATTGTAACTACTACTGTATCTCATTTACAATATATTTCTAGTTTTATTGATTTTTTAACTTTTCACTATTTCTGTTTTTCCCGTATACTAACCCATCTGTCATTGGCCTCCTATTGCCAACCTCACATTTTAGTCCATACATTCTATGAACAGTACTCAAATTGCTGGTGTAATTCCCAAAACATCAATTTACTTCACAAAGCAAAAGCTAGTTATATACTTTTTAAAAAGTTCTTTAGAGGGATGAGATGAGATGATAGTATCTGCTGGGATGCACATTTTTTCTCCAAAGTACTTTCTATTAAAATTCTCTCCTCCACGTGTGTGTGTGTGTGTGTGTGTGTGTGTGTGTGTGTGTGTGTGTGTGTGTGTGTGTGTGTGTGTATTTCATCTCTGCTTCTTTTGCAGAAAAGCAGCCCCTTACCTCCTCCTCATGAGGGTCAATTACCCCTGCCCCATGGCGATGTCTTCTATTCCCTTTTAGCTACTAGACACAAGAAATCCAAAGCACCCACAATAACCTTCTTTGGAGAGCATGACTTCATGCCTTACAGAATTCAGAGGTGCAGGTATGAGCAGCACAGAAAAACCTTAGAGGATCATTGGGAATGGGGTAAGTGGGGATACTCCTGCTTCTCCCTCCTGTTTCCTGGACCTATGTATTCTTCCTCTTGAGGAAGCGCTACTACAGAGTGATCTATGATTGAATATGTACAGAGGATAGGACCCCGCTGCATCCAGAATGTCTCTTTTGAGGCAGGGCTTTATCTGAATCTTTAAAACACTTTTCCAGGACTCTATGAGTCAAGCTGCTCCCCGTGGTGGAGTACATAACATGTAGATTCCATGGTCACAGACCCACTTCCACATATCCTTCACTGTGAAGCAGGCACCCTGGTCAGATGCTATTTTGCGTGTGATTTCATGCCTAAGGATCAGGCACTTTGTTAACCTCAGAAGAGTGGTCTTAGCTCAGGCTCTGTGGGCAGGAAAGCCAAACCCAGCCCTGGAATAACGATGTATCCCATTAAGGATGAACCACTGGTTATTCAAAGGCAGCACTTGTTTCATATTTTCAATCAGAGTCCTCAAGTAAGAGTCTCAATATTGATTTATGTTGCTGAAAAGTAGGACATTCAGAGGCAGTAGTAGTTATGATGTCAGAGGTAGGGTCCAGGGGACCCAATAGTCGGCCTCGACCCACCCAGTCCTCTTACCAGGTTCTCAACGCCACCACGGGAAAGAATTCAAGGGCAGAGTCACAATAGAAAGTGAGAACAAGTTTAATATAATCGATAAAAAATGCAGGTTCCACAGACAGCGTGTGGCCTAGCTCCAGAGACACCACGTTTAACACAAAATTAAGTCCAGTACAGACATCAAGTCCAACACCAAAGCAAGAAAAACCTACTTAAAGTTCAGTACGAAGTACAGGCTGGCTCAAGAGAATGAGCAGCTGCTTGCTGAAAGTAAGTGTGATACAAAATAAAATTTACACACTTCAGCCAGAAAAGTGCAGGTCGCCTCCAGGAAGGTGAGCGACAACTCTGCCTTCTGCCGGGATTCAGATTGTACAGTTTCTCTATCTAATGGATATTGAGTTACGGGGTTGGTTCCCAGTAGTATGCACCAGAATGTTCTGTGATCTCTGCTGAGCATGCCCAGCCACTGGATGGCATAAGCCAGCCTCCTGTGGTCTCATTTTCCCATGTTGGTGCTAAGAATAGATCTAGCTGGTAACAGTAACTTTCCTCCAGGGGAGAGCTGGGAGGAGGGGGCCTGAGACCTCAGGGAGTGGCTCTAAAAGGCCTGTCCTGAAACCCGAGCCCAGGGAAACTGAGCACCTCCTGTATCAGTTAGGTCAGCCCATAAGTAGAAGCCCAGGCAGCTGGGCTCACATGTGTCCTCCATCTCTGCCAACATGGCCACTCTACACATGTCATTATTGTGCCTATTCCAGGAAGGCCAGTCATGAAGATGGGCTAATGACAACTTGCTGAATCATATTGTCTGTTTGGTTGTTCGGTGCCCCTTCCGTGGTGATTGCTTTCTTGTGAGGATTAATGTGTGCTCCAAAATGACCAGATGGCTGGCCCATTGACCAGGGAAAAGAAATCTGTTTATATTTCTGCCTCAGGGCATTTCACTTTCTGCATAAAGTAGATGACTAGGCCCACTCCACTGCTCCTATCTCTGCTGGTCAAGAAGACTTTCCTTTTCTTCCACCTTTCAGAGTTACCCTTGCATGTAGCAGTAATACAATTACAAATTTAAACCAAGGTTGAACCAAGAACCTCCTTCAGCTGGCCATAGGGACCCAAATACAGTCCTAGATATAAGGTGGAGGAGGGTTGCTGGTGTAAATGTGGTGGGTAACGGGAGGATCTAGGTTACCTGATGATTCAACTTACTCATGTCCTGTAGTCCTGCTTGGCCTTGATTTCATATTTACTATTTCCACCCTACCATGGACTGCTTCATGGCCCTTCTGATTTCATCACTTGCTGTTTCTAATAGAACCCTGCCTATAACAGTCAGTTCCAAGTATGATCACTTGTCAAGCATTCCCAGGTCCAACATGTAATTCTTTGCTACAAAGTGCATGGCTTTGCTCCAGAATCCCAGGAGTCTGTGTTGTGATTCTCTCACGGAGACTTGCCGTATGCACCACACTGTTTCCACCACTGACATCTCTGAGACTACAAGTCCTGCCAGATCATAGAGTCTAAGCAGCAGGACTGCTTATACTGTAGCCTAGGCCTGCTGTAGAGCCCTTTTTGCCCCTGCACCCATTCAAACCTGGCAGCTTTCCTGTAACCCTAGCTTGTCTTGTTGTGTTTGTATTATGTTGCTTGGGGTTTCTTGAGTTTTTTTGATTTGTGTGTGTTTATGTATACATATATATGTATGTATGTGTGTGTATATATATATATATATAGAGAGAGAGAGAGAGGGAGAGAGAGAGAGAGAGGCTCTGACAAAGGACTTTATCCAGAATATATAAAAACATACGACAATTCAAAGTAAGAGGTCAAACAAGTCAATAACAAAATGGACAAGAGATGTGAACAGACAACCACAACAAAAGATACATGAATGACCAATAAACAATGAAAAGATTTCTAACATCATTAATCATCAGGGAATGGAACTTAAAATGAAAATACAATAACACTGCACCGACACTATAATGGATACCAAAAAACAGAATGACAATATCTAATGTTTGAGAGGACATTAGAGCACCCTGAATTCTCATATACGGCTGATGGGGGTATAAAGTGGTACAATCAATTTGGACAGTGATTTGGCAGGCTTTTAAATAAAGTTAGACACACACTCACCATTTGACCCAGGACATTCCATCCTTAGATATTCACTCAAGAGAAATGAAAACATGTGAACACAAATGGACATAGCAGCTTTACTTGTTATAGTCAAGGACTGGAAACATGTTCAAATTCCCATCGACAGGTTAAAGGATGAACATATTGTGTTATTTCCATGTAATGGAATTAAATGGAAAGAAATGCTAATTGTTGCAAAAATATGGATGAGTCTCCAAAACTTTATACTGAGAGAATAACACAAAACTGATATATTGCATAATTTCATTATTATGAAATTCTGGAGATTAAATTAGTGACAAGTTGTAGATCATTGTTTGCTTGGGGCCAGAGGTTTGGGTAAGGGTTATTGCAGAGAAATATAAAGGAAATTTGGGGGTGATAGACATCTTCAATATATCGATTTTGATGGAAATCACACAATTGCATACATTTGTACTTAATTTGGATGTATTTTATTGCATTCAAATTAAACCTCAATTAAGTTGATTATAAAAATTCATTAGATTTCCCCTCTCAAAATTAATTTGCTTCAACCCATTACACTTTTCCACGAATTCTAAAATAGCGTGTTTTGGAAGACTTGTTCTAGACACAAAACTGCCAAATTTATAAAGAAAATCTCCTTAGGTGGAGTGGTTTTAGGGAAAATTCCTAAAACAAGAAAATCTGCATCTGGTTATGATAATTCACACATAAAAGATCTAAATGTATGGAGAGCAGTCAACAGTCAGCTTTATCTGATTTTTATTGTGTCTCCCCATGCTAAACTCATATTGCTTACATTTTTAAGAAATGCCAGTTATAAGTAGTCTGTAATTTATACCTGAATTACACAATTTGTATGCTCTTCCACTTCAAAGGGAGAAAGTACATAAGGGATGAGGACTTGTACTACAACCGTCATCCAATTCTCTTCCAAATTCTGGATACTGTGACTCTATTCTGGGAAATGATTCGATAGTTTTGTATAATTTCACACGTCACACAAATATGATGCATTGAGGTGAAACTCTTTTTTATATTCTGGAAAAAGTCTTCTGATTGGAGATTTCTAGAAAAGATGTACTCCATGCATGATAAACCAGTATGTTGATGGAACAGAACCAAGGCCTTTGTGACCTAGACAAGTGAAACCATTTTCTCCTTGATGACACAGAGATGTTTTACGGAGCTCTGTACACAATGTATTTTACCCCCAACTAATTGGTATTGTTTCAAATCTAATTTTATAATTTTACTTGTTAGGATGTGGTTTTATAATTTTCAAAGCATTTTTAGGCATATTTTTTCTCAAATGAACCCAACAATAACCTTGTGAGATAATCATAGGTGGGGTTATTATCTCCATTTACAACTGAGTAAGTGGAGTTCAAGATTTGTTAAATTGTTTGAACTGAACTTTGGTCCACTATCTTATGTCATCAACCTTTGATTTGTGTGTTTTTCTCCACCAATTTTGGAAAGAATTTACTAAAGGTTATAACATAAAATGACTATTTTTTTCTCAGCTTGAAAACAGAAACATTAGGAACTATGTATAATATAAATCGAGTATGTACAGATTAATTTGGCTGGATAAGTGTATGTCAGTGAGTTTATACATTGAACTGAACTGATAACTCCAGTTGCTTGACCAAGTTTGTTTTCCTTCACATAAATAAACCATAAATGCAGAAGAGGCACTTTTAATTTCTAATTATTTAAGACGTGAAATGTGAAAGCACAACAATTCCTTTTAGGCACAGTCATAAAACTTCCAGCTGATCGATCACCAGGGTTGGTGATTTACAGCATCTGTGTAAATGAAGCTTTCTGAGTAGGCAAGGCTACAGGGAATATGGAAAACCGCTGTACTTACAAAGGGCACTCTCCCAGACATCATTCCAAGAACTAAAGAAAAATGATGAAATATTTCAAAAGCCTTACCATAGCGCTTTGGGAGGTAAAAGAGAGAATGTTGCAAAATGTTTTCATACTTTTCTGATCGAAGCTACATTCTAGGAAACGTTTTACATAGTGAATAGAGTCTCTGTCTCTTATAGTCTAAAGACAATGAGCCAAAATCAATTATCCAAGGAAATCTGAAATGAATATTACTAAATACAGCCTCGTGGATCTGGTTTTTCCTACCTAATATATTCAATGTGTCTGCATACAGTTTTCTTTCCTACCTATCACCTTTTAATCAAATAAGCGGATAAAATTTCATCTAAGTGCAGAATTTCCTTTGCTTGACATCAGTGCTTTGTTCTACTGTATATCACCTGCCCTGGCTTTCTATTGTGTGGATATCACAAAATGATGTGCTGTAACTCAAGTATAAGCAGAAGATTCTTTCATTGTTATAAATCAAATTAGTTTAACCTGTAATTGTGTTAAAGGCGCCCTGGGTTTCTGATGACTGTCCTCTCTGCTGAAAATTGCTAGGTTGCTCTTCTTTCTTTTTTCCTATCACCTTAACTGGGTTTGGAGGCCATTACAAGTCCAGAGCAATGACTACTTAGGCAACCACAGTTTTCTAGTGTGAATTAATAGGTCAGATGTATTTTGTAGAACTGACCTTTGCTTTTATATAAAATGTCATTTTAACTGATGTGAACTTCTTCCTCTAGGCTACAGGTATTATATTACTTCATAGTAATCTGCAGGGTGTTCATTTGAATTTTTTAACTTCTGAAGTCTGTCATCTTAATTATTAGTTTCTTTATGGAAATAAATGGGGTAAATAAAAAAACTCTAAACTTCATAACCCTAAAAGTCCTACTGTTTTGGAATTCTGTACTCATTTGCTTTTGGCATTCATTGAACCATGTCTGGCTTGTAGTAAGATAATCAAGCCCTTTTTTTTTCTTTTCTTTTCTTTTTTTGGCAACATTTATAGGATGCAAAATACAAAACCAATTGCCGATATGTACAAGTTCAGAGTAAGCATGCATCTGAAGAGATACTATTCTCCAGCATAAATAAGTCAACACCAAAAATACAAACTAAGGCATAGAAATATGTTAAATTAGCTGAATGGTATCTCTAATAAAACTTTGGATCTATTATGAAATTGATTATTTTATGCTTAAATAGATTTAACATAATTTTATTCCTGTAATCTCCTGGGGCAAATATACATCTTCGACACCTGCACTTAAACTGGAAAATTGGAACGGGAAAAAAATACAATTAAAAAATACAATTAAATTAACAATTGCTTCCTGAGAAGCATGTTTAAAAAGTTTTCAGTTCTTTTCTCTTTAAAATAAATATCTGAGCTACCTGTTTTAATTATGGTCATCAAAATTACCTAAAGTATTCACTCGCACTATCATCAAGCCTTGAGGGAAATTCGAGATATTCCCAGCACAGACATATTCCTTAGCTGAAGAGATTATGGGACTACAGATTTCAACCCTGCACATACAAAGGTAAGAAAAATTATGCTGGGCAAACAATCAGCAAAAGGAGCATGACAATTACATATCCTATGTAATTCTGAGAACTCATTTTAGGTATGTGAATATTTTTATGTGAGACATTTATTAATCTAGAATTTTTTTAAATCGATGAACTTTGGCAAAATAATGCCCTTTAGTCACTGGCTATAATATCAGGTTCCACTAACATCTAGTCAAGAAAACAAAAATAACAGTAATTGCACACTCAGTATGTGTGAATGAACAAGAGCTATGTTTTGTTCTAATTCTTTTGAGTTATGCCACAATGAAGAACAAATACACATTTATTTTGAGTTTATACGTAGAATTAGGCTAATGCCTTTTATTTGAGGGACATAATAATAATAATAATATACTGATTGTATTAATAAAATTATAACAAATACTAACTTTAGGTCTGGTTATGGGCCACACATAGTTCCTTGGCCAAAATGGACAAAACTTTAGCTGAAGACTTATAATTAGGCCTAGTTGGTCATGCAGAAATAAACAACTTGTTAGTTACCAGAGAACAGTAAATATACACATGTTTGTAACTGAGCTCCCTTGTTTTCCTCCTTTAATGTTGTTTGAATGTAATTAGATTTACAGATCCCGTTACCATAACACAAAAACAAGCCTTAAGTTCCAAAAAATTAATTTTAACAATTCTAGTTATCTACTACTTATATTTTTCTCATTAACTATTACTTAGGATATTTCAAAATTTATCTCTTGTGTTTTAAGATGAAAACATCAAATAGATAATTTACTTGAGAAGAATGTTTCTATCATTTTTAAGGGGTATTTTGGTTTTCATATGTAATATGTGTGTGTGCGCTCTCTCTATAGAATATAGTGTGTGAAGGTATGTGTGTATTTACTTATTTATATGTACCATTAAGTGAAAAGTTGTTTCTGTGAGTGGAACTGGGCTGGGGCCCCCGTCATGGAGGCCTGGACAGATCATGATGATAATCTCATGACCATGATAGTTTACGGATGAAAAATGTTCTTTAAAAGCAAGAGTTGCTTTGATAAGCATCGTTTTTATTACAATAATACCTTCTCATTATAATCAATTTGAATACACACAGTTTTAGTTCTATTTTTCGCACACCTTCAAGGTTTTTTGCTTCTATTCTATAGAAATCTTACATTTCTTCCTCTGTCTGGGGGTGAGAATTGCTGAGAGCTGGGTGAGCGGAGCTGCTGCGGACAGAGCACAGTCCAGCTTTGTTCTGTGTTCTCTGCATAAATTCATCATCTTCAGCATCGAGGCCATCTGATCTTATGATCTGAGAAGGAGAGTTGAGAAATACCTACTAGACCTATGATAAATTGAGTAGAGTAAGTGTTCAGAAGCTGCTCCACACCAGTTATCTAAGGCATTCTACTCATTGGGATTAGAGTGGGATCCCTAAATTTTGGTAAAACAAATCCAAGTCATAAAATCAGAAAGGATGGAAGATATCCTTACTAACATATGGAATGGCCTATTTCATTTATCACACAAATGTATATTTGACACATATATAACTGACTAATTTCAGATTGATCTGATCTGGGGACAACTTATACATGCTTTTTAAGTTAGAGTAAATTTGTAATTCAACTTGAATTCGTGACATCTTTTTGCTGTTTTCTCACTGATGTTACATGCTGCTGACTCAGTAATGATTATTATTTTGATACTGCAAGAATGTAAGAATTTTAGTTTCATTCTAAAGTCGAACATTTCAATCTAATCAACTTAGCAAATGTTTGCTGAGACTGTCATTACTGCACTGCTGTTGGTTTTGAGGGTACAATACAGTTCCTCCTCACAGAACAGACATACAGACAGTTAAGGTTCTACAGATTTGTTGAAGATAAAACATCACAGATGAGGGAATGGTTAACTTTACCAGGAGTCACCCTAACTCTCATGACAGATGAGGATGAAGGAAGTGCTTTTTACAAGGGTATAGGGAAAATACAGCCAAAAAGTCAAGTTAAGAAACAAGGGGAACAGAGTCAAACAGGATATCTGTGGTTATGCACCTGGGCCCCGGCCCGAGGCAAAGGGCGGATAGTTCCCAGAAATAGACAAGTCAGTTAAAGTTTCAAGAGTGCCCCTCAGCTGTTTCAAGGACTCCCACTTGACCGAAGTTCACCCCTGGCTTGATTTAAACTAACCAATTACCTTGCTTCTCGCTTCTGTACCCGCGCTTTTTGCTATAAAAAGGACCCAGGAGCTCTACTCGGCGCGCCAGTCTTTCGAAAGACTGAGTCGCCCGGGTACCTGTGTGTTCAATAAACCTCTTGTTTTTGCATCCGAAGCCGTGGTCTCGCTGTTCCTTGGGAGGGTCTCCCTGAACTGACTGACTACCCACTGCGGGAGTCTTTCATTTGGGGGCTCGTCCGGGATCGGAGACCCCCACCCAGGGACCACCGACCCACCAACGGGAGGTAAGCTGGCCAGCAGTCGTTCTGTGTCTCGTTTCTGTGTCTCGTCTCTGTGTCTGACTCAGTGATTTCGACTGTCTTTTCTGAGCGCGCGCATTTTGGTTTCAGTTTGTTCCGGGTTAGTCGCTCTGGGAGCGAAGTGCGGGTAGCGAACAGACGTGTTCGGGGGCTCGCCACCCAGCAATCCTGGGAGACGTCCCAGGATCAGGGGAGGACCAGGGACGCCTGGTGGACCCCTTGGCAGAGGATTATTGTGTTTTGGTCTCACCGCGTCTCGGGAGGCGCGCTCTGCCATCGGACTCTTTCTTCTATTTCTACGGCACTCGGTCTCGTCGCCGTTTCTGGTTTCTTTTTGTCTTAGTTGTGATAGGTCTTTGCGTCGTCGTTCCCCTATTGGAAATTTTCGAGATGGGGCAAAGTGCCCTTACGCCCCTCTCCCTTACTCTAGATCATTGGAAAGATGTCAAAGCCAGGGCTCACAATCTGTCCATGGAGATCAAAAAAGGAAAATGGCAGACTTTCTGTTCGTCTGAGTGGCCCACATTCGGCGTAGGTTGGCCGCCAGAGGGAACCTTTGATCTTACTGTCATTTTTGCAGTTAAAAAGATTGTTTTTCAGGAGACCGGAGGACACCCGGACCAGGTTGCCTGTGTCGTGGTATGGCAAGACCTCGCCCAGAATCCCCCTCCCTGGGTGCCACCCTCCAGCAAAGTCGCTGTTGTTTCGGGATCAGAAAATACTCAAAGGCCACCTACAAGGAAGCCTTCCGCCCCTCCCCAACCCCCCGTCCTCCCGACACCAGATGACCTATTTTCTCTCTCTGAAACCCCACCTTACCCGGCGGCTCCGCTGCCCCCTCTGGCCCCTCAGGGAAACAGATCGGCACCAGGCCGAGCGCCCGGTGATCCTAGCCCTGAGGGACCGGCTGCGGGGACTAGGAGCCGCCAACCTCGCAGTCCGAGAGACGGCTCCGGTCCTGACTCCACCGTAGCTTTGCCCCTCCGAGCCATAGGGCCCCCAGCTGAGCCTAATGGCTTGGTCCCTCTACAGTATTGGCCTTTTTCCTCAGCAGATCTTTACAATTGGAAGTCTAACCACCCGTCTTTTTCTGAAAAACCAGCAGGACTCACGGGACTTCTTGAGTCCCTTATGTTCTCTCACCAGCCCACTTGGGACGATTGCCAACAGCTACTCCAGATCCTCTTCACCACTGAAGAGCGAGAAAGGATTCTTCTGGAGGCCCGCAAGAACGTTCTCGGGGACAACGGGGCCCCTACACAACTCGAGAACCTCATTAATGAGGCCTTCCCCCTCAATCGACCTCAATGGGATTACAACACGGCCGAAGGTAGGGAGCGTCTTCTGGTCTACCGCCGGACTCTAGTGGCAGGTCTCAAAGGGGCAGCCCGGCGCCCCACCAATTTGGCTAAGGTAAGAGAGGTCTTGCAGGGACCGGTAGAACCCCCCTCGGTTTTCTTGGAACGCCTGATGGAGGCATATAGGAGATACACTCCGTTTGACCCCTCTTCTGAGGGACAGCAGGCTGCAGTTACCATGGCCTTCATCGGACAGTCAGCCCCAGATATTAGAAAAAAGTTACAGAGGCTAGAGGGGCTCCAAGATTATTCCTTACAAGATTTAGTGAGAGAGGCAGAAAAGGTGTACCACAAGAGAGAGACAGAAGAGGAAAAACAAGAAAGAGAAAAAAGAGAGACAGAAGAGAGAGAGAGACGGCGCGATAGGCGCCAAGAAAAAAACTTGACTAGGATTTTGGCCGCAGTGGTAGGTGAAAGAGGGTCTAGAGATAGGCAGACAGGGAACCTGAGCAACCGGGCAAAGAAAACACCTAGGGATGGAAGACCCCCTCTAGACAAAGACCAATGCGCGTACTGTAAAGAGAAGGGTCACTGGGCAAGAGAATGTCCCCGGAAAAAGAACATCAGAGAAGCCAAGGTTCTATCCCTAGACGACTAGGGGAGTCAAGGTTCGGACCCCCTCCCCGAACCTAGGGTAACATTGACAGTGGAGGGGACCCCCATCGAGTTTCTGGTCGATACCGGGGCTGAACATTCGGTGTTGACCCAACCCATGGGGAAGGTAGGGTCCAGGCGGACAGTCGTAGTAGGAGCAACCGGCAGCAAAGTCTACCCCTGGACCACACAAAGACTTTTAAAGGTTGGACATAAACAAGTGACCCATTCCTTTTTGGTCATACCTGAGTGCCCTGCTCCTCTGTTGGGCCGGGACATTCTGACCAAACTAAAGGCCCAAATCCAGTTTTCTACAGAGGGCCCACAAGTAACATGGGGAGATCACTCTACCATGTGCTTGGTCCTAAACCTAGAAGAAGAATACCGGCTGTATGAAAAGCCGGCCTCTCCCTCCATCGACCCATCCTGGCTCCAACTTTTTCCCACCGAATGGGCAGAAAAGACAGGTATGGGACTGGCCAATAACGTCCCACCAGTAGTAGTAGAGCTGAAATCGGGTGCCTCACCGGTGGCCGTCCGACAGTATCCAATGACTAAAGAAGCCCGGGAAGGCATCAGACCCCACATCCAAAGGTTCTTAGACCTAGGGGTCTTAGTGCCCTGCCAGTCGCCCTGGAACACCCCTCTGCTACCAGTAAAAAAGCCAGGGACCAATGACTATCGGCCAGTCCAAGACTTGAGAGAAATTAACAAAAGGGTGCAAGACATTCATCCCTCAGTCCCAAACCCATACAGCCTCCTGAGTTCCCTTCCGCCTAGTCACACTTGGTACTCAGTCTTGGATCTCAAGGATGCCTTTTTTTTGCCTCAAACTACACCCCAACAGCCAGCCACTGTTCGCGTTCGAGTGGAGAGACCCAGAAAAAGGTAACGCTGGTCAGCTGACCTGGACACGGCTGCCACAGGGGTTCAAGAACTCACCCACTCTCTTCGACGAGGCCCTCCACCGGGATTTAACTCCTTTTAGGGCTCTCAACCCCCAGGTCATATTACTCCAATATGTGGACGACCTCCTAGTGGCAGCTCCCACATATGAAGGCTGCAAAAGAGGGACACAAAAGCTCTTGCAGGAACTGAGTAAGTTGGGGTACCGGGTATCAGCTAAAAAGGCCCAGTTATGCCAGAAAGAGGTCACCTATTTGGGGTACCTGCTCAAGGAGGGAAAAAGATGGCTGACCCCGGCCCGGAAAGCTACAGTTATGAAGATCCCTACTCCCACAACCCCCAGGCAGGTCCGCGAATTTCTGGGTACTGCCGGATTCTGCAGGCTCTGGATTCCTGGGTTTGCTTCCCTGGCTGCACCCTTGTACCCCCTGACAAGGGAAAACATTCCTTTTACCTGGACTGAGGAGCATCAAAAGGCTTTTGACCACATAAAAAAAGCCTTGCTGTCTGCCCCCGCCTTGGCTCTCCCAGACCTCACCAAACCATTTACTCTATACGTAGATGAAAGAGCCGGTGTAGCCTGAGGAGTGCTTACTCAGACCCTAGGACCATGGCGACGGCCAGTAGCTTATCTATCAAAAAAACTGGATCCAGTGGCCAGTGGGTGGCCAACCTGCCTAAAAGCGGTTGCTGCAGTGGCACTCCTCCTCAAAGACGCTGATAAGTTAACCTTGGGGCAAAATGTGACTGTGATTGCTTCCCACAGCCTCGAAAGTATTGTGCGGCAGCCCCCCAATCGGTGGATGACCAATGCCAGAATGACTCATTACCAGAGTTTGCTGCTAAACGAAAGGATATCTTTCGCGCCCCCTGCTGTCCTGAACCCAGCTACCCTACTACCAGTCGAGTCAGAATCCACCCCAGTACACCAATGCTCAGAAATCCTTGCTGAAGAAGCTGGGACTCGACGGGACCTGAAGGACCAGCCATTGCCCGGAGTGCCTGCCTGGTATACAGACGGTAGCAGCTTCATTGTGGAAGGTAAGCGGAGAGCAGGGGCCGCCATCGTAGATGGCAAACGGACGGTATGGGCAAGCAGCCTGCCAGAAGGGACATCAGCCCAGAAGGCCGAGCTAATCGCCTTGACGCAGGCATTACGCCTAGCCGAAGGAAAAAACATCAACATCTACACGGACAGCAGGTCGCCATTATCCACTGCCCGGGCCACCAGAGAGGAAATAACCCTGTGGCGGCCGGGAACCGGAGGGCCGACGAGGCTGCAAAACAAGCCGCCCTGTCGGTCAGGGTGCTAGCAGAAACTATAAAGCTTCAAGAGCCAATCGAGCCTGCTCAAGCTAGGACCAAGCCAAGAGAGCTCACTCCTGACCAGGGAAAAGAATTCATTTAGCGGTTACATCAGCTAACACACTTAGGACCAGAAAAGCTCCTTCAACTAACGAGCCGCACCAGCCTCTCCATCCCGAATCTCCGGTCCACCGTTCAAGAAGTCGCCAATCGGTGTCCGGCTTGTGCCATGACTAATGCGACTACCACCTACCGAGAGACCGGAAAAAGACAACGGGGAGATCGACCCGGCGTATACTGGGAAGTAGACTTTACAGAGGTAAAGCCTGGCCGGTATGGGAACAGGTATCTGCTAGTATTTGTAGATACTTTCTCTGGATGGGTAGAAGCTTTTCCTACCAAAACGGAAACGGCCCTGACTGTATGTAAAAAGATACTAGAAGAAATCCTGCCCCGTTTCGGGATCCCCAAGGTGATCGGGTCAGATAATGGCCCAGCCTTTGTTGCTCAGGTAAGCCAGGGACTGGCCACACAACTGGGGATAAATTGGAAGTTACATTGTGCGTATAGGCCCCAGAGCTCAGGTCAAGTAGAGAGAATGAATAGAACCATCAAAGAGACCTTAACTAAATTGGCCTTAGAGACCGGTGGAAAAGACTGGGTGGCCCTCCTTCCCTTAGCGCTGTTCAGAGCCAGGAATACCCCTGGCCAGCTTGGTCTGACCCCTTATGAAATCCTCCACGGGGGACCCCCCCCCATACTTGAGTTGGGAGGAACACTGGGTCCCGATGATAACTTTCTTCCTGTCTTATTTACTCACTTAAAGGCTTTAGAAGTTGTAAAAACCCAGATCTGGGACCAGATCAAGGAGGTATACGAGCCAGGTGCCGTGGCCATCCCTCATCCGTTCCAGGTCGGAGACCAAGTGCTGGTCAGACGCCATCGACCCAGCAACCTTGAGCCTCGGTGGAAAGGCCCGTATCTGGTATTGCTGACCACCCCGACCGCAGTAAAAGTTGATGGCATTGCAGCCTGGGTACATGCTTCTCACCTCAAGCCTGCGCCACCCTCCGTACCAGATGAATCCTGGGAGCTGGAGAGGACTGATAATCCTCTTAAGTTGCGCATTCGGCGGCGGCGGAGCAAGCCTACCAAGTAATAACCCTAACCAGCCCAACACCCTCACCTGGCAGGTACTGTCCCAAACTGGAAAGGTTGTCTGGTTCAAGACAGAAGTCCACCCCCTTTGGACTTGGTGGCCCTCCCTTACCCCTGATATATGTGCCCTGGCGGCGGGTCTCGAGGCTTGGGATATTCCAGAAATTGATGCACCGGCCTCTAAAAGAGTCAGGCCTCCTGACTCAAACTATGAAAATGCTTATAACCAGATCAAATAACTCCCCTTGGTTGACCACCCTACTGTCAACCATCGCCGGGCCCCTATTACTCCTCCTTCTGTTGTTCACCCTTGGGCCCTACGTCATCAATAGACTAGTCCAATTCATCAATGATAGGGTAAGTGCAGTTAAGATTCTGGTCCTTAGGCAAAAATACCAAACCTTAAATGGCGAAGATAACTTTTAATTCCGCTCTAAGATTAGAGCGATCCACAAGAGAAATGGGGGAATGAAGGAAGTGCTTTTTACAAGGGTATAGGGAAAATACAGCCAAAAAGTCAAGTTAAGAAACAAGGGGAACAGAGTCAAACAGGATATCTGTGGTTATGCACCTGGGCCCCGGCCCGAGGCAAAGGGCGGATAGTTCCCAGAAATAGACAAGTCAGTTAAAGTTTCAAGAGTGCCCCTCAGCTGTTTCAAGGACTCCCACTTGACCGAAGTTCACCCCTGGCTTGATTTAAACTAACCAATTACCTTGCTTCTCGCTTCTGTACCCGCGCTTTTTGCTATAAAAAGGACCCAGGAGCTCTACTCGGCGCGCCAGTCTTTCGAAAGACTGAGTCGCCCGGGTACCTGTGTGTTCAATAAACCTCTTGTTTTTGCATCCGAAGCCGTGGTCTCGCTGTTCCTTGGGAGGGTCTCCCTGAACTGACTGACTACCCACTGCGGGAGTCTTTCAAGGACACTGCTTTTTTTTTTTTTGTCTTTATTTTAATGACAAGAAACCTTTTGCTTCCTGTATGCACATAGTACATATTTATGTAATGCACCACTCCTTTTTTAATAGTTATTTTTAGATGCATCCTCTAGGATTTTTTATTTTAAGCTGTAATTGGAAGGATTCATGTAAAAGAATTTTTTCTTTTGACCACGTCTTGTGTGTGTGTGTGAGTGTGTGTGTGTGTGTGTGTGTGTGTGTGTGTGCGTGTGCGTGTGTGTGTGTGTGTGTGTTCAGACCCATAAAGGACACTTATGTCATACCTATCTTCATTTCCAAAAGTAATTAGCATTCTATTGTAGATCACTATGATAATCATTTGTATATATACAGTTTGTATAATTTACAAAACAATTTACATATTTTATCATTTTCTATCCTTGGAAGATTTTGAGATATAGGTAGATATATAAAATTTATCCTTTATGATAAAAACATAATCATTCTGATAAATGTCTATAGTTTGTATATCCTATCTACATCACTCAACCTAGAATTCTTCATAAGGGTACCCTGTATCTTCATTGTAACTAACCTAGAGTTCTTTATGAAGGTACCTTGTATTCTAGTAGTAACGAACAGCAATAATATTTTGACCGAACTCAATATAATTTGGATTTGGTTGTTTGTTTGTTTGTTTCTATTGGTTATGAATGTTCATGAGATACAAAGCTGATTGTCACCCCTCATGCACAAGATGTGAAGGCCAGATTCATACTGGCAGCATGCCCATTACCACAAATTGCATTTATACCCCATGTCCTCCACCCAATTACTCCCAACTTTCCTCCCCCTCTCCCATACTCCCCACTCCACTTTGTAGCCCAAGGTATGTTCTCTCCCTCTGCAAGTCCAACGCACCACTGTGGACTTTCTTTCCTTCCTCTTTCTCTCTTAGCTCCCACTTATGAGTGGGGACATGTGGTATTTATCCCTCTATGCTCTACTTATTTCACTCAACATAAGTTTCTCCAGGCTCATCCATGTCGTTGCAAATGGGAGAATTTCATTCTTTTTTGACAGAGTGATATTCCGTGGTGAATATATACCACAGTTTCCTTATCCAGTCGTCCATCAATGGACATTTGGTTCCATATCTTGGCTGTTGTAAACAGAGCTGCGATGAACACGGGAGCGCAGGTATCCCTTTGACATGATGATTTCCATTCCTCTGGGTATATACCCAAAAGTGGGATTGCTGGATCACATGGCAGTTCTATCTGTAGTTGTTTGAGAAACCTCCAAACTGTTTTCCAAAGTGGTTGTACTAACTTACAGTCCTACCAACAGTGTAGGAGCGTTCCCTTCTTTCCACACCCTCGCCAGCATTTGTTAAAAACCATCTTTTTGATTATAGCCAGTCAAACTGGGGTGAGGTGGTATCTCAATATAGTTTTAATTTGCATTTCCCGGATGACTAGTGATGTTGAGCATTTTCTCATGTACCTGTTGGCCATTTGTAATTTGAATATTTGGCATAAAAATCATAAAAATATAAATATTTCTTATAAAACACTGACAGTTTCCACATCTTATTACATTGTTCCAATTGCAAAAAGCAGAGTAAAATAGTAAACTAAAAAAAATCGTATATTTTTGAACACATTAAAGAACTTTGAAGTTAAATCTAAAGAAAATAAATTCTAGGAAAAAGCAAACCCTTCCAAGATGGTCAGTAATCTGGGGCATCTAAAAGTGTTGCTATGCCTGAGCATGTTCAGGAAGAGAAACAAGCCTTTCATGGGAGGAGGGATTATGCTTATGTTCAGAAAGATCACTCCTGGGCTTGGAATTTGCAGAATTCCTATGTGCAGAATTAATTCTCCCTGCCACCTACTGATTCTCTACAAAGGACAGAAATACAAGTTAAAAAAAAAAAGTTATGGATTGTTCAAAGCAATTGCAAATAGCAATAACAAAGGATTTATACCTTATGTACAAGTAACATATATGACAATATTAATTTTTAAAAGGATGGAGGGGTACATAAAATTATAATATTGTAGGAATCTTACATTATTCATGAACCTGTAAATTTTTATCTACAAATTACCATTTCACACTTCTCTTTGCTCCCATATCTTCTCTTCCAGGTTCACCCTTTACACAATGTCCAGGCATATGAAATGTATTGTTTCATGAACACATCCAACACTTTCTAACTACTATGCATTTACTTAAACCATCTGGCCACCTGGAATTTCCTATCCTCCTCATGAAATTTAACTCAAAAAATTTAGTATTATGTCCTCCGTGAAGATGTCCTTGAGCCCTTACTGAGAACAATTGACATATTTTGTGATTCCCCTAGCTTTTTTTGTATATGTTATAATTTACCATTTACTCTGCCTTATATTTTAGTTAGTTAATGGATTCTCTCTCTCCTCTTATAAAACAGTATTGTGACTTTTTCATGTTTATATTCCCTACTGTTTCACAGAGCACTGTGCACATATTATTTGCTAAATTAAATTTGAATTTAGTTAAGCTTATTGGTGAAGTCACCCGTCAATTGTCCTTTTCACGTATTTTTCTTTAAAAATGTCCTTGCCTTAATAGATTCTAAAAGAAATTAATTTTATTTTTGAGAGTCACATTTTTCAAAACAAAAGCAATGGAAACTCTCATGAAAGTTTAATGCTGGTAACAGGTAAAATTTTAAATGGTACATTCATTGTAAAAAGAAAACAATTCCCATGCAGGCCAGAAGGGAGAAAAATCTCAGATAATGATATGACTAAAAGCAGAGGAAATTATATACAAGACACAACTTAATCCCAAAATTGCCTTTTCTCCTTGGTTTAGGGACAAAATGACCACATTTATAAACTTTTTCTTTTTGTCTCTTCTCATGTTGACCATACACATAGCACACTGTGCAACTAAACAAAATAAAAAAGAATAATTGTATCTAAGAAAAATCCAGCCTTTTCTTGCAACAATTTCTTACAGTGATTTTAAATTAAAATGTCACCATTCTTTAATCATTAGGAAAAACCTTGAGTGTGCAAATGTCTCTTTTGGTTCAGAAAAACATTGATAAAATCAAAGCTTGCTCTAGATTCTCTCTCTTCAGCCAGCTGCCAAACAAACAAACAAACAAACAAACAAATAAATAAATAATATATGTCTTACTATGTTTGGGCTAAATCTCAGAATGAAATCTTGCAGTTTTTCTTTATTTTGGCTCTTTGATCTTTTTTAAAATATGGGCACATCTGGCTAAAAACAATGGCTAGAAAAGGCCAAAAAAAAGATATAGGCAAAACAAAATGTTAACCACTGCTTGTAAAATAGTTTTTAAGTTTAGGGTTTGGCAAATGTTCTAGGAAAATATGAATTCAGCTTATTTCCTGTGGAGACATGTAGGTCTCTGAGCATTTAGTTTTAGCTTATTTAAATACCTAAATCTATTAAAAATTTTAAAAACCTTAATACTATAAGCAAAGGGTTTTCTTTTTAGTTTGGACTTCTATACAATATCTATGTGGAATCTTAGGAAAGGAAGAGTGAAAGGTACAATTAAAGGCAATTTAAATAATATTCGTGGTTCGCCGGTGTCTTAGGTATACACATAGTATTCCACTTTTAAAAAAAATAGGTTATTAGCATTCTTTTTCTTTAGTTGCTAATGATCATTTCTATTTTCACATAAATTACTCCAAGCCCCATACATCCTTTTTGCACTCAGGGCTAGACTTTGGGTTGAACAAAAGAATAGCAAATAAATTCCGAATCTGTTTTTTTCAATACCAAGAGTGTGTATATTTACTCAAAGGGGTGGCCCTTAATTCTTAATTAAAAACCCTATAGCAAACAAGATGATTAAACATTTTTATATAAACAAGTGTCTTATAATATTTAGAAAGCACTAAGATAATCTTCAAAATTATTGGCAATACCATATTATCAGTTCCAAGGAGATGGAAGTCACTCTTTTTACCATAGATATGGCTTTTCTAATTTCCAAATGAAGTAGAAAATATATAACTCATCTCCCACAAAATTGATATTTAGTCTAGTCTCGATTTGTCTTTGTATTATTATGTTTATTGTTCCCCATATGTTAATATTTCTGTTTTTTGCACCTCTTTTTTCCAAAAAAAGTACTTAAAAATGTATTTTTTTTTTTTTTTTTTTTTTAGTTTTTAAGAGAGAAGTTGGCTTATGCCTAGAACTGTATTTTTTTTTTATGTGCTGATATGTCCCCAGGAAATTAATTTTGCTCTACTGGTTATGATGCTGTCCTTTTGGGGGGAACGCCTGCAAATTGTCACAGGTGGGGATTTTCTAGGTGTCCACATTAAGCCTTTTCCTTGAGAGCAGAGATTAACTTGGAGTTACCTTGCTGAGGCAAATATATCTTAGAAATTAACACAATATCTCAAATATTCCTGCTGTTAATACTGGTTTGTAGCCACTGTTAACAGAGTGGTTCTAAACTTGTCCCATGATCTGAAAGCTTTAAATAATTTTATGAAACCCTAACACAAATGCTACCAAATAGCACAAAAACATAATTGGGTATTTCACATTGTACTATTTTAGTTTTCCTAAAATCCACCTTTAAATCCATCAAGTTATCTTTCATCGTATAAATGGAATATCCCTTTAAACAATTCTCAGAGTAAAAAATGGGAATAGTTACTTTCCTTGGGCGAGGGGTAAAGAAAGAATGGATGCACACTCTCTGTCAATAAGCATTTGTTGTTGCTGCTGCCGTTGCTTGTTTTTAAAATATGTGTACCAATTGACCATGGTTTTCTGATCCTAACATCCTTGTGTCATATTTTAATTTGCATTAATCCTCTTTACAGCAAGAGAAGAAATTAGGGCATTCTAAAAATAAGCATGGATATGTGCACAATCATAGCATAATTTTCCAGAAGCTTAATAATAGAACCCTCATACAAATATAAAATGAACCTGTGTCAAAATTTATTTCACCTAATCCTGAGAAAAAGATACATTGACTTTTTTTTCAAAAATAAAAATGTTAGAGATTTAGAATAAGATTACTATGTTAGATATGAAACTGTTTCTACAGAGCAACAAAACCATAACTTTTGTGGTTATCTCTTCTGCCAACAGAAATCTGCAAGTCAATATGAAACTTCTCAGCTTCTGGGCTCTAATCAAATTCTCCTAGATAATTATATAATCTTTGAGTTAGCCTGTTAAATAATTCCCAAATATACATTGAAAAGACATGTCTCTATCTCTTTTGATTTATCTCCAAGTTTTGGATAATTTTCTTTATCAAACATTTTAAAAGAAATTATAAAGCAACATAAAATATTTTTTCACTTAAATAAATTGAAGAAATTTCTAGATTTTAAAATTTTTTCTAATCTCTTATTGGTCATCATTATTAAAATAAGGATGCTTCTGAGACATAGTTTCCCAATTTTTAAAATGAAGGAGCAGTCCAGACAATCTTTGGGCTATAAGATTTTTTTCTTAGTTCTGAGATTAGCTGATGCTCTTAAATTGTAAAAGTATTTAAAACATGGTATACACTGACCAATAGTTAAGATTTTACTGATTTTTAAATGATGAAATAATTGGCTAGCTCTACATTTTAAACAAGCCAGTGGATCTTCATTAAAGAATTAATTAGAAGAAGGAGAAAGATCATGGAACTCTGTATACAAATGAAGGCTTACGAGAGAAGGCTAAAGTGTCTCGATGAAAATCTCAAGAGAAAGTCCAAAATCCAATCCAATCTTATCACTGTCATCTTATCCAATATCCCCAATATCATCTCTTCACTTGCCTCCTACCCAACTCACCATATGTTCAAAGAAACCCTTAGATTGTAAAGGACAGTGTTTAAAAGCCACTGAGCTGTCCAAAGATAAACACAGGGAGTCTGTCATGGCATAAAATATATCTTTGGCCATTCCATGAATTTAAATATCTTTTCTGTTTAGATCAGACTCTTCATTAATTTTCAAGATCCTGAAAATTATTCTCATTTTCTCCCTCACCTTTCTCTGCTTCCTTCCTTCCTTTTTTCCTTTAATGGGAATATAGTCATAAACATAGTGTAATAAATCAATACCAAATTGAAGTTAAAATTTCATAGTATTCTAGTCCTCTCAATTAGCCAAATTGGACAGAGAGAAGATTTCTGATATTTAGGTATCTACACCCCACAGAAAGTCGCCCCAGTCCTATTCACGTACCCTGCACCCCGTATTATTGTGAATAAATAGGTCCACATTTCCATATTTACAACTCCGAAGTGTACCATCTAATAATTTCTGCACCCTATTGCCAAAGGGTTTTAAGCTCAAGAGCCAACTCATCTGTTTTTAGCAGATGCTTAAAAGAATGTGTTGAGAAAATAGTTTGACTGTGTGTGTGCTCCTAAAAAGAAGGGCAAAGTTAATAACAACCTCTTATGTTCTTGTGAACATTAATTAATTACTACCTGTGAAATACTCAGAATAAAGCCTTTCACATGGTAAGCACAGCCCCATGCTATTGATCATCATTACCAATTAATAAAATTTAGAAGAGTTTATCGATCTGTCTTTCTGAGCAAATAGAAATTACCATAACTTCTATCCTAAAGCTTTCTATCTCCTTCAAATATAAATACTGTCTAGAAAATTGTGTCCACTTGCTTGATTTAACAAGAATCTAATTTAACTAGTTTAGGGATTCCCAAATCTGTATCTCTAGATTTATTTTCTGAAATCAGCACATACATTTCCATGTGGGTATTCAATAAGAACCCAAATTCATCAGGACCCAAGCTGAACTCATTTTTATCTCTATTTTTTTGATCCATTTCAAATTCTTCTCCCTGTATCAGATAATGTCACCATCCACTTAAGTTTCCAGAAGATAAAGTTTGTTATCATCAACTTTCATCCCTATCAACCCCCCAGAAAAATCATTCGACTAGTCATTAAGTCCTTTCAGTTTTACTTTAGAAATGACTTTTAAATTTGCCAGTTTCCTCCACCACCATTTACTTTATACATTGAATGAAAGCCTTCACCCTTTCTCACCTGGATATCAATGGTCTCTAAATATTTTTCACTCAATAGTAATCTACCCCTTGTCCTAGCAATTCTTCAAGTGACCAGTATATGAAACCCGCCTATACAACTCACTAGCTGTGAAACCTTGGAAGATCTGTTTGATGCTTTAATTTCCTCATCAGTAAAATGAGAAAAATAATACTAATTAGCTCGCAAGGCTGTGGTGAGAATCAAATAAATTTCTATATATCAGAAAGTGACTGGCATAGAGAAAGTGCTTTTATTACTGTTAATGCAAAAAATAATGTCTTAAAATAATTGAGTCTCATGTAATTCAAGGAAGAGTTAAGTATCTAAGATGCATAATGCAGAAATGTCAGTCCAAGTACTCAGCAATAGGAATGCATTGACTTCTCTATTACAAATTCAAAATCCTACCTGATTTTCCCCGTTTAAATAAAATGTCTCCATCTGGATCAAGCAATCATATCTGAGAAGGGGAAACATATGGGAAAACCATGACTACTGAAAGCTCACTTTTGTCATTACCAGGGAAGAGAAGTAACGGTGAGCCATGCAGCCACTTCAATAGTCATGCTAATTTCAAAACTATGATGAAGGAAAATGAGATGCTATTGATCTAAATGTGTTATGAAAAAACATTTTTAAAATAAGATTGAGTGAAGGTTAAATTTATTCCATTCACAATTTGATATTTAAAGTTGTTAGATAGTCCACCCCAAAATATCCATCATTGTAGGTTATTAGATTACCTGACATAAAAATGCCATTAGAGCTATGACATGTAAACAGCTTGGAGATCATTAATCTCATGCTTATCATGAGAAAAAGTTGAACAAACTGAAAATCAATGACTTTTCTAGTACCCATCAGAGAACTGAGGTTTCAGGGCAAAACACACCCTGAAATGTGGAGAGACAGGTAAATCCAAAAAGCCACAACCAAGATATCATTACCTAAAGAAGGCGCTAGATCCAAAATCTGATAAGAACATGTAAATAATAATTTTGATAAATTGTTGGAGGTATGAGAGTAGACTAGCTTGAAAGAGACTTCTGAGGGAGAGAGTCTTAAGGGGGTCCTCAACCCCCATAGGTTTTATCACCAGAAACTCCACCAGGTTCTCATGGGGAAGAGCAAGTAAAACACCCTCAAGGCTCTGACAGGGCAAAAGGAAAAATAACCACTTTGAAATTTTCCCAGAATGTTCTCCAGGGGAAATCCTTCCATAGTCCCATCATACTTAGGGAAAGGGTTTTCCTTTACTTGAGCTCAGTGTAGTCTTACTGTCTCACATAGGGGGCTGGAAAGGTAATTAAGAAACAGTTGTGTAGGTCACAGCCCTTGGACACATTCCCACTAAGAAACTGAATTTTAATCATAAGATTTAAGATTGCTTTTTAGCTCCCACCCCCAACACAAACATACTTTAGCACCATAGCAAATAGTGCTAAAGTATAAAAACAGTAGATTACAGCTAGGAGAGCCACAAAATTCAGATTCTATTTAAGAAAGAGTTATTGGGAAATCCTAAGAAAACAGAAAAGACAAAAATAAAAGAATTTGAATTTGAATTTGAAGGAAAATGAGGAATTTAAAGTCTCTGGCACCTATGAGCAAACACTGGCACTAAACACCTAGCCATATCAACAGTTCCTCTTACATGACACATCATGTCTGAATTTCAACAACAGCAAAAAATTACAAAGCATGCTAAACGGCAAGGAAAAGCACAGTCTGAAAAGACAAAGCAAGCATCAGAATCATCCTCAGCTATGACACAGATTTTGGAATTATCAGACGGGGAATTTTAAATATCTATCACTAATATATTAAGGGATCTAATGGAAAGAGTAGACAACATAGAAGAACATATGGGTAATATAGTCAAAGATACGAAAACAGAAAGAATTGTAAACATGTGCTAGAAATCTAAAACAGTACAATAGTCTTCTGGTTAATAGTTCTATACATATGGAGCTTGGAAGTCATTACAAGAAAAAAGCTGAAAAACTGAAAAACAACAACCTTTTTGAATTTGTCAGAGAATTGAGGTCACAGGACAAACCAGCACCCTGAAAACTGGAGTCACAGGTAGATACAGGGAATAACAAAATATTTACAGCAGAAATATCTAGAAACCTCCACTGGAGCCATCATCAGTTCCCTTAACTCAATACATCTTGTCTCCTTGTCAACAAAAAATTACAAAGCATAGTAAAAGGTAAAAAATAGATTTGAAAGAGATTATAGCAAGCATCAGAACAGGACTCAGATATGGCAGGAATGTCAAAATTATCAGACTTGGAATTTAAAATAACAATGATTACTATGCTAAAGATTCTAATGAAAAACATAGACAACATGGAAGAACAGAGGGACAATGTAAGCACAACTATGGAAATCCTAAGATCAAAAAGAAATGTCCACATCCAGCCCAGCAGCAGCCACCAGGCCACTGCTGGAAGCACCCCAGGCTCTGAAGCTGGGGTGGGGGATGCTGAGGGCTTCAGCCCAGCCCCTCCAAAGTCTGCATCCAACCCAGCCACAACCAAGCCACCGCTGGAAGCCCCATGGGCTCCTCTGCTGGAATGAGGGGCAGCCATGGGCCTCAACCCTGCCCTCCTTTCCCTTCCGTAACCTTCCACCCTATCTCTCTCCCCTTCTCCTCTCCCCCTCCACCCTAATTGCTCCTCATTATATCTTAGAATGTAAAAATAATAATAATTAATTAATTAATTAATTTAAAATGAAGTAGAAAAGAAAAAAAGAAATGTTAGAAATCAAAGACACTGTAACAAAAATAAAGGATGCCTTTGATGAGATCCTTAGTAGATTGGAAATAGCTGAGGAAAGTATCAGTGAGCTTAAAGATAGGCCAATAGAAACTTCCCAAACTGAAAAGCAAGGACAAAAAGGACAAGAAAAAAAAACCCAGAACAGGGTATCCAATAACTATGGGACAATTACAGAAGGTGTAACATACAATTACTGGGAGTACCCTAAGGAGAAGAAAGTGAGAAAGGAGCAGAAGAAATATTTAAAGCAATAATAACAGACTTTCCCAAGATTAACTTCAGACACTAAACCAACAGAACGAGGATGCTCAGGGAACACCAAACAGCATCTATGCCACAAATTCTAGGTATACTGTATTCACACTGCAGAAAATCAAACACCAAGAGAAAATCGTTAAAGAAGCCAGAGGGGCAAATACCTTAACTATAGAGGAACAGGACGACGATTACATCAGAATTCTCTTCAGAACTTACGTGAGCAAGAGAGTCGAGTTAAATATTTAAAGAGTTGAAAGAAAAAAAAAACCACCAACATAAAATTCTGTATTTAGTGAAATGACTTTTTCAGGCAAGCAAAAATTGAGGAAATTGGTCACCCATACCCTGCCTTACAAGAAATGCTAAAGAAGTTCTGTAAGGCAGAGAAATATGATAAAAACAGAAATGTGGGTCTACATAAAGAAAGGAAGAATGCTAGAGAAGGAACAAGTGTAGGTAAAATAAGAACTTTTATTTTTCTTATACTAAATTGATCTAACAGTTTGTTCAAAATAATAATAGCAATGATGTTTGGGGTAATTATAACGTATAGATAAGTGAAATAAATAACAGCAATGATATAAGGAACAGAAGGGAGTAATTAGAAATGTATTCATTCCTCAGTATTCATGGGAGATTGGCTCTGGGACTTCCTGCAGATACTGAAACCCATGGATGTCAATCCCTGCTATAAAAGGTGCAGTATTGGCGTGTATCCTATGCACCTCCTCTCATATACTTTAGTCATCTCTAGATTACTTATAGTACTTAATACAATGTAAACACTATGTAAATAGTTAATATGCTCTCTTGCTTAGGGAATAATGACAAGGAAAAAAAACTTGCACATGTTCAGTACACACACAGTTTTTTTTCCCCCTGAATAGCTTCTGTCTGTGGTTGGTTGAATCCACGGATGCAAAATCCACGGATACAGAGAGACTACTGTACTTTGTTATAAAGTACTTGTACTACCAATGAAGTGGTATAGTGTTATTTGAAAGTGAACTTGGATTAGTTTTAGTTCTATATCTCAAATTCTAGGACAACAACTAAGAAAGCAAAATATAAAAATTAAAAATATATAATTGATATCTTAAGAAAAGACAGAAAATAGAATAATATATTATGCTCAATTAAAACCACAGAAAGCAGAAACAGAGAAGGGCAATAAATAGAAAACACTAAATAAATAGCAGATATTAATTAAACGACATCAATAATCGTTACAAAAATCAAGAGTTTAAATAAAACCATTAAAAGACAGAGACTATAAATATGGATCAAAACACAAGACCCAACTATATGTTGCCTGCAATAAGTCTACTTTAAAAATAATGACACATAAGGATAAAAATAAAAGGATGAATAAAGCTATACCAGGCTAACACTAATCAAAATAAAATGTTGGAGTAGCTATATTAATTTCAGATAAAGCAAACTTTATAGCAAGGAAAATTATCAGGGGTAGAGAGGCACATCACATAATAAATAAAAAGGGGCAGTTCTGCAAAAAGAGATAACAATTCTTAATGTTTATGCTTCTAACAACAGAGCATCAAAATATATAAGGCAAATTATTAGTACAACCACTATAGAAAATAGTATGGAGGTCTTTTCAAAGAACTACAGACAGATCCTCCAGATGATCCAGCAATCCCACTTCTGGGTACATACCCAAAGGAATGGAAATCATCATGTCAAAGGGATACCTGCACTCCCATGTTCATCACAGCTCTGTTTACAATAGCCAAGACATGGAACCAACCTAAATGTCTATCAACAGATGATTGGATAAGGAAACTGTGCTATATATACACCATGGAATACCACTCTGCCATAAAAAAGAATGAAATTCTCCCATTTGCAACAACGTGGATGAGTTTGGAAAAACTTATGTTGAGTGAAATAAGCAAAGCACAGAGGGATAAATACCCTATGTATTCTCTCATAAGTGGGAGCTAAGAGATAAAGAAGAAAGGAAAGACAGACCACAGTGGTGCATTGGACTTGCAGAGAGAGAAAACATACCTAGGGATACAAAGTAGAGTGGGGAAAGGTGGGTGGGGAGGGAGGTTGGGGATAATTGAGGGGATAATTGGGTGGGGGACACAGGGTATAATCACAATCTGTGATAATGGACATGCTGCCAATATGGATCTGGCCATCATATCTTAGGCACAAGTGGTGACAATTTTCTTTGTACCCCATGAATATTCATAACCAATAAAAACAAAACAAAGCATTTAAAATAATAATAATAAATAAGTAAATATTTCAAGTCTATATATATGTGTATATATACATATGAGGCAAAAACCAATATAATTGCAAAGGAAAAGAAATAAGCCCACTGTGATAGTTGGAGACTGCAGTACCCCTCCATCAATAACAGACAGTTTTAGCAGACAGGAAGTCAGAAAGGACATAGTTGAACTGAAAAGCATCAGCAATCAACTGGACCTAAGTGACGTGTATAGATGACTTCACCCAACAAGAGCAGAATGTACATTTTTATCAAGTTCACATGGAATGGCCACAAAGTTAAATCGCATTCTGGGCTATAAGACACACCTTGCCATATTTTTTAAAATAGAAAGAATGTAATGGATGTTCTTAGACCACAATGGAATTAAACTAGAAATTAATGGAAGAGAGAGAGCTAGCTGGAGAATCCCAAAATGTGTGAAGATTAAACAACACAATACTGAATAATACATGAGTCAAGAAGAAATCTCAAGAGAAATTTTAAAAATATTTTGAACTAACTGAAAATCAAAATACAACCTACTAAAATATGTGGGATACAGCAAATGCAATGTTTAGAGGAAAATTTATAGAATTGAATGCATATATTAGTTTAGAAGAAAGATCTAAAGTCAATCGTCTGCAATTACAGCTTAGGAAACTAGAAAAAGAAGAGCAAACTAAATCCAAACTAAGAAAAAAGGAAGTAACAAAACATTAGAGCAGAAATCAATGAAATTGAAAACAGGAAATCAATAAAGAGAAATCTACAAAACCAAAAGCTAGTTCTTCGAAAAGATCAATAAAACTGATAAGCCTCTATCCAGAATAACAAAGACAAAAGAGAGAAGATACAGTTTACTAATATCAGAAACAAATGAGGAGACAAAGCTATATTCCCCATGGACAGTAGAAGGACAATAAAGGAATAATCTGAACAACTCTATGCCCACAAATTTTATCACCTTGATGAAATGGACTAATTCCTTGAAAGAAACAATCTGCCAGAACTCACACAAGAAGAAATAAGCCATCTGAATAGTTCTATATCTAAAAAAATTAAATCAATAATTAATAATCTTCCAAAACAGAGAGCACCAGGCGCAGATTGGTTCCTCAGTGAATTCCACCAAATATTTAAGGAGAAAATCATACCAATTCTGTACAATCTCTTTCAGAACATAGAAGCAGAGGGAATACTTCCTAACTCACTTTGTGAGACCAGCATTATGTCAATAGCAAGACCAGACAAAGACATTACAGGAAAAGAAAATTACAGACCAATATCTCTGATGAGCACAGATGCAAAAATTCTCAACAAATTATTAGCAAATCGAATCCAACAATGTATGAGAAAAATTACACATCACACCATGTGGTATTTATCCAAGGTGTAATGTAGTCAAATTGTCTTTGTTTGCAGATGACATGATCCTATATAGAGAAAAGCCTAAACACTCTACAAAATAACTCTTAGACTTGATAAGCAATTTCAGTAAAGTTGCAGGATACAAAATCGGCATGCAAAAATCAGTAGCATTTTTATACTCCAACAGTTTATTAAAAAAATAACTGTTTAAGATAATAATAACAGCAAAACATTGGGTAGTTATAAAATGTGGATAAGTGAAGTGAATGACAGTAATGTCATAAATTACAGGAGGTAGGAATTGGTAATATGAGGGTACTTCAAAAAGTTCATGGAAAAACTGAATTAAAATATAATACAAATATTTGCATGAACTTTTTGAAGTACCCTCATATTTGGTTATAATATACCTGCACTACATGCAAAGAGGTAGTTTTATTTGAAGGTGAACTTAGATTAGTTAAAAATGTATGTAACCAATTCTAGGGAAACCACTACAAGTTTTTAAAAGAATACATAAGGTGATATGATATGCTAAGACCAGAGATAAAATGGAATCATGTATGATGCTCAGTTAAAACAAGAGGAGGCAGAAAAAGAGGGGGGAAAAACTAAAAGAACAAGAGTAATAAATTTTAAATGTTATGAACATGGCAGATATCAGCACAAATATCTAAATAATCACTTCAAATATACATGGCCTAAATGTACCCAATGAGATTGTCACAGTAGATGAAGACATAATGCCTAATTATATACTGTCTACAAGAAACCACTTTAAATATAAAGATAATGGCAGGCGGACAGTAAAGAGATGTAAAAAGATATATTAAAGAAAGCTGGAGTAGCTACATTGCTTTCAAACAAAAGAGTAGAGATAAACAATGGCATTACATAATAATGAAGGGGTCAATTTTTCAGAAAGACACAACAATCCTTTATTTGTTTGCACCTAGCAATAGAACATCAAAATATGTGAGGCAAAAACTGATAAAACTGCTAGGAGTAATTGACAAATCCACTGTTATAGTTAGAGACCTCAACAGACATCTCCCCCACCCCACGATGAATAATTGATAGGTCATGCAGGTGAAAAACCAATATGCATGTAGTTGACCTGAACAACATTGTAAATTAAACTGACCTAATTTATATTTTAAGAATACTCCATTCAATAACAGCAGAATACACATACTTCTCCAATTTGTGTGAGACATTCATCAGGATTGCAGTATAGGCCATGAACACCTTAAAACATTCAAAAGAATCAAAATCATACAGAATATACTCTCAGACCACAATAAAATCAAATAAAATAAATAACAGGAAGAGCCAAAAAATTCTCAAATACTTGAAGATTAAACAACACACTTCTAAATAACATATGGGTCCAAAGAGAAGTCTAAAGAGTAGTTAAAAGTATTTTTAATTCAATGAAAGTAGAATTACAACTTATCAAAGTTTGTGGGAAAAAGTGAAAAGAGTACGTAGAGGTAAATTCACAGCATTAAATGCATATATTATGAAAAAAAGATAGAAAATCAATATAAACCCCCACCACTTTGGAAGAAAGATTGGCAGTTTCTCACAAAGCTAGAGTCTTTCATCTTACATGAAAACATGTCCACACCAAACCTGCACATGCATGTATACAGCAGCTTTATCCATAATTGCCAGAAACTAGAGGCAACCAAGATGTTCTACAATAGATGAATGGGTGGGAAAAAAAACTGTGGTACATCCATACAAGGGAGTATTATTCAGCCATAAAAGTAAATGATTTATCAAAGGGTTCAGTGAGGGCATTTAATAGGTGAAGCATAGAGCATTTGGGGGGTCAGTAAAAACTACTCTGTATGATGCTGTAATTGTGGAAACATGATACTATGCATTTGTCAAAAACCAAAGAACTTTACAGCACAAACAGTAAACCTTAATATATGCAAATTTAAAACAATAACAATCCCCCAAAAACACATTTAGGTGGTCTGGGGATTTGGGGTTGAAATGCAGAATGTGACAAACCATCTAACTGTACTAAAAAGGTAGGAAGCAACCTCATTGAAGAGAGTGGGAGAGAAATGTGTTAATCTAAGCATCTTTGCAAATGAAAGGAGATGGTGAGACTAAAAGCAAAATGAACTGCAAACAAGCCATATATTCTAGTTGGTAAAACTGTTTCCCACAGAGGAATGAGATAGCAATTCTGATATTAATATAGAATACATGTGTATTTCAGCTGGACAGTTAAATAAGTGGATGGCAAATGATAGGGAGCCAGGTTTCTCACTGCTGGAGTGGGAAGTTACACACAAGCAAGGGTTGGAGACATCAGTTTGAGCTCATGAACACTTAGTAATGAAATAGATGGTTACATATAGAACTACTTATAGTTTTGTGTTTATTCACAGCTCAGTATACACTTGCTCTGTAAGCTGAGAGGGCCTAGAACCAATACTATCCCCGTAGAAATGAGATACCTAATACCCAAATCTTGGTTTCTAACACTCCAGTCAAAGGAACCAGGACTCTTTGGAGAAGTGACTTATTCTAGAAATAGAAGTAGAGCAGGAAATACACATGGTCTGCCTGGAGCATCTTGTTGTGCCAGAAAGTAAGACAGTGTAAAAACAACAAAAAACCAAACCAACCCAGAATGAAAACACTCCCAATGGCCGAGGCTGGAACAATTTGAGCAAAAAATAAATGAAGTAGCATTGGATTGTAACCTAAAGTATAAAATAAATATCTGAGTCGATACTGATATAAATACATTTTTAATAAATAAATGGGCATAAGGGGACAAAGACCTCATGCAGAAGAATTCCAAATAATTTATGTAGGTACTTGGTCTTCAAGGAAGTGGAGCACAACTTCCCACTCCGTAAGTGTTAACTGTGCATAGCGACTGCCTTCTAAATAATACAGTAAAAAAAGGGGGGGGGCAAAAAGAGCAACTTTACAGTGGAGACACCTGACAAACACTACCTTACCCAAGTGATCGAGGTCTACATGAACAGTTATATGTCGTGTCGATAAGTATGTGCCTTTGACATGATGTGATGACAGCACACTTCATCTCTGTGGTCTCCCTCCCCCAAACCTCAAGCCCCAGTTTAACCATGAGGAAAAGAAATCCAATGCATTTGAATAGAATGTCATTGCACAGAATTCCTGACCGGTCCTCCTCAAAGTCTCAAGGTCATCAAAAATAAGGAAAGGGTGAGAAACCATCACAGTCAAGAGGAGCCTAAGAAGTCATGATGACTAAATGTACTGTGGTGTCTTGGATAGGATCCCGGAACTGAAAAAAAAAATCATTTTTCTCAATAAAGATTGAGAAAATCTGAATAAAATATGGATATTAGTTAATAATAGTGTATTGGTATTGGTAATTGTAACAAATGTAACAATACTAATAATGAGGAAACAGGCTAAGGGGTACTATCTTCACAATATTTTTATAAATTGAAAACTATTCTTTAAAAAGTTGGTTAAAAATGCTTTTAGAGACAATTTGTTCTAATGCTGCTCTAAATATATCATCGCCCACTTGTTGCTGAGAATATTTTAAGAATGATGTGAGCATAGATGACATTGAATTAATTTGATAACTTTATTCTAAAAAACTTTAATGTAAGGGAAATATAAATCTCTAAGTGGGTATTATAGTACATAGTGTTTCTGAAGTTATTTAAAATATGAAACCATGAAGTAACCCCAATAATTAGTGCTTTGTGAAAACATTTTAAGAAAGTCCGATATTTTCAACTCATTTATTTGCAAATGAGGAGACAGAAAGTTAGTCATGTAATTTGTCTAAGCCGTACACTTAATTGATAGTGACTGATATTAAAACCTCAAAGTTTGGCTTTCACTCCCAAGCTCTTTCAACTCTACTTCCATCTTTTATTTAAAAACAATGTTAGTTAGTGGGTACGGAGAACAAGAAAAATAAGAGCAGGTAAACTCCAGAGAAGAATAGAAAGTTAAAGAATATGAAGATGAAAATTTATATATCAGATAGGAAAAGCTAAGGAAAAGGAATTGGGGTGTTGGTTAGACGGAGGTTTATAATTCTGCTAATCAGTAGAATTTTATATATTTTGCATTTACGTGTTTGTGATGGTTAATTTTAGGTGTCAGCTTGACTAGATTAAGGAACACCTAGAAATCAGGTAAGGCATTATTTCTGGATGTTTCTGTGAGGATATTTTCAGAAGAGATTAGCATGTAAACATGTGTGGATTAGGTGGGAAAGATCTGCCCTCAGTGTGGGCGGGCACCATCCAATCCTCTGGGAGCCCCGAGAGAACAGAAGCAGAGGAAAAGGCAAATCTTTCACTCTATGTCTGCTGGAGCTGGGATACGTGCTTCCCTCCCGTCTGTGGACATCAGAATTCGGAGACTCTCCAGGCTTTGGGATCCAGGACTTACACCAGCAGTACCTCCAGGCTCTCAGGACTTTGACCTCAGAGTGAGAATTACACCATCGGCTTCCCTGGTTCTGAGGTTTTCAGACTTGGACTGACACATGCTACTGGTCTCCGGCTTGCAAATGGCCTATTGTGGGATTTCTCAGCCTTCATAACCATGTAAGCCAGTTCCCCTAATAAATATCCTCTCAATCTCCTATCGGTTCTGTCTCTTTGGAGAACCCTGACTAATACAATGCCCAAATCCAATATCCCATCAACATAGCCTTTGTAATGCTAAAATTTAAAGTATTAATATTCTCATGTTTATAATCATTTTTCTCTGTTTAAATATATAAAATGCAAAGCAATAGCTTGTTTGTATTTAAAATTCTCTTAAGTGTATATATGATCTTACAAATTTTGGCTTTAAATTTCTCTCAAATTTCAGTAAATCTCTTTTGGATTGCACATCTCATAATTGCATTATGCAGTATTTCTTTTTTATGGAAGCAACTATTAAAATATCACTTTCTCCAGCAGCCTTGTTAGACTAATGACATAAGAGATTATTACTTTGCCCAATGAAATCTAGAGCAAATAGGACATGTCCATGGCCTCACACCAATTGTGCAGAAGGAGGCTAGATCTTTATAGAATCATGACACTGAATTCTTGACAACCTTGAGGAAGTTGAAAGTACTTAATTTATAATAACAACGACAGCCTTAATGTATTTAGGATTGTGTATGGACCGTGTACAACGCTATTCATGTTGCCTTCTTTACAATAACCTTTCAAAAAGATGAAAATTATTTCAGTATTGTACATAAGACACCAAGCTTCTGAAAATAAAAGAATCTGTCCGAGAACACACAACCAGTATTCACAGCTTTAGAATCCACATCTACCTGATTCCAAAGCTTTTGCTCTTTCTGTCACATTGCACTGCCCTATGAAAGATAATTATTTTAAGTTTCCTACTGCTTACTTGCATTAAGAATCTTCTCATGACATATAAGGCTTTTTCTAACCTAGCTGACTATTTTAAAGATAAAGAAAAATTAAAACTTAGAATTGCATATTGTGGGGTTATTTGTGCAGCCTCAGCTGCCGCAGTGACCCAGAGTGAGGTGGCTGGAGGGAGGGAGGGGCACTGCCTCTTTTGTTTCAGACTGACCTTGACTTTGGGAAGCTGGGGCATCCAAGCCAGAGAGAGGCTTGTGTGGGATTTCAAGCAAGGACATTCTGTGTACATCAGTTATTGAAGAGATAATGTCTTAATCTTGAAGGTACTTGAAGAAGGGGAATCCCAAGCCCTTTGGAGATACTGCAACGTGACCCGCCTGTAGTTGTTCATGATGCACCATCCAAAGCAGCACTATGTATGGGAATGCTGTGATATTTAAACCACAGGGTAGGAATACTTTTGGAAGACATATGCATAAAGCACTGCTGCATACCAAATTGTGATAGTTGTCTGCAGGAAAAGTATGCTGTAATTGTTTGAATTGTGAAGGGCTCCAGCACTTTTTTTCACCAAACACCAAAATTTTACTTGACAGTTGGATTTGAGAAATAATCAGATTTCTTGGATGCCTAATTCACAGTACCTTTCCATTTCCTTGCACTGTTTATCTTAGGTCACCACAGAAATATGCTAAACATAGTACAAAACCTCCAAGGCAAGAAGATGCTTCTCGGTCAACAGATGATTGATGTTTTTGAGAAAAAAATATCAATTTAATTAGATGAAACTAAATGATACAAATTGAGAAAATCTTTGAGATTTTGTTTTTCTTTTTTAAAAAATTTTTCCTGTGCACTAAAACTTATAGCAGAATAAGTAGTTAGGAGCTAAATCATATTTGGTCTTGTATACATGTAAAGCTGTTTGAATTTTATCCTTTTGGCTTTAGAAAACTACTGCTACGTTTCAATAGAAGATTGAAGCTAAGTGTTTTAATTTTTTTTTTTTAAGAAAATCACTGTGATGATCAAGCAGGTAAAAAACAAAATCTTCTAGAATAAGTTGATACAACTCCTTTTCCCTCAGTCTGTAACTATTTCTGCATTCTGGAGGCTTCTGGGAGTGGTAGCCTCAATGGAATCACAAAAGATCTATTACACACCCTCCCTACTCCCCCAACTTATAACAGGATGCTTTTCTATGAGAAGGGCTAATTCTCCCATCCCAGCCTCCTGAATTCCAAGCTTGTAGAATAGCCCAAAGTAAACTTAACCATGATACAATATAAGGAAAAGACAATTAAGTTTTGAAATAAAATTGTCCAGGAGAGAGGGGGAGGCTAGGTATGTATCAGCCACAAAACAAGTGCTTAATTAGGTATTTTCTCATGCCTGAATCAGGAAGCACTTCAGAACCATGACATGGTAATTGTGAGTAGAAAGTGGCTTAGGATGGGCCCCACTCTGACCTGCTGGGCCCACTCTGGACCAGCAAAGCCTTCCCACTAAACTGAGAAGAGGAAAGAAAATTGGAGCCCAAGAAGCCAGGAACAAGTCAGAAAGCAGGGAGTGAAATCAATCGAGGCAAACAATTTTAAAAAATTGAAGGTTTGTAGAGTCAGTTGTTTCTTGGTACTGGCAACAGGGCATGGATACAGACTAGGAGCTAAAGGTATAAGGTTGAATCAGACAAATTTGGGATCCCACATTCCATGAATCTAGAAGACCCATTATCTGAAGTTTAGATAATCACAGAAAATTAATGAAAAGATAATCAGCACATTGTTTATAGTAATTTCCTATGTGTGATCTGATTTTTACAAATAACTTTTAGTCTTGTCTTCTCAGTATTTTTCCAAGTAGTCAAAAGAAGCCATATATTTACACACACAGGCAGATATATATATGCAGACATATATATGTAGAATAAACAATAACTATGAGGAAAAAATTATAAATTGATAATGGTAGAATCCGTCAATCATCCAGGATCAATTTCTAAAGTGGCAGCTGAAAAAAATGTTGACCACATTCAAGAATCTCCTGGCTACGACATTGTCAGGTGACATGGTAAGCTGCAAACCTCTTTTTCAGAGTCGGGTCAGTGCACTGTGGCTTTTTAGCCTGTATTGGCCTCTTTGATATTTAAGATCTTAAAGTCTTTACATTCATTTTTTGTTCTTTTAATCCTTTTATTTCTATGGTGTCTCCATATTCTCTACTTCCTCTCTATTTTTTTTCTGAAACTGGGTTCATTGCTTATAATAAGTTCGAAATTACTCATTGCTTAGTAACTAGTCATTTAAAGGAAACAGGTAAAATCACTTAGATAGGTACACAGAACTGATATATGAGATAGTTATACAATCAAGAACACTTTATCTTGGAAATAGCAAGTCTTCTAAGCCCAGGAGCTCGGTTATGGTACAAGGTACAGGATAATATATTTTATTATTCTTTCCTGTCTTGGTCCTTATTTATTTCTTTTATTTTCCTCCGACTTCTCTACTTCCTTCTTGTCTCTTCCTCATTTCCTTTTTCTTTCTATTGTATCTCTTCTTTTTATTTGAAGTCATATAATATATGACAGTACAACTGAAAAAACAAGATTGTCTTTAAAATAAAAATAAGAAAAATCCAAGAAGAAATGAGATTGACATATTTAATTTTAGCTATATTTTCTGTACATAAGTAGTTATACTAGTTGTAACTTACTATTATACCATACTGGCTATAAATAATGCAAAAAAAAACATAAAACAAAGGTAATGAGCAAAAAATTAGAAATATATGTTAGGACAGTTCTAGAGATTTGTAAAACAATAACCTAATCAACGTTGTATGAACCTTATGGAAGGAGAAAATCTAGAAGAAAGAAAATCTAGAAGAAGAAATTATGCAGATTAAAGGATGTACAGACAGATGAGTGAGTCAGAACTCCTTGTTTTGTCATAGTGACAAAGGGAGATTCATTCACTAAACATCCATGATTTGAAGTTCATACTCTGTGTTGGGCTCTGATGTAGGCACTGGGGGTACAGCAGTGAGCAGAACTAACTTTCCGTCCTCATCAAGTGCAATTCTTTGGGATGATTGAAAACATGTTGATGAAGCTAATATCTGAGTGAGTCTCGTGACTCCCAACCTTATTTATTGGCTGTTAGCAAGTTTTTTCATCCTATGGATATCTGACACAATTTATGCTATGTGAATTTTTGTTAATGACATACATGTCATACTAATGCTAGGTGAATTGTTTCATTTTAGGATTATTAGGTTTCAATTTATTTACTCTTGAATCCTGCACTATGAATTAAAAATAAATATCTTCTCATATGCCTCATGGATTCTTCTATAGCAATTTATGCCCATCTCAAAGACACAGTTTACAATAAATTAAATATAGCTAACAGGAGAACCACACAGGATTAGAAAATTTGAAAATCTGTACTACGTTTATAATTTCCTCTTGTTAAAAATGTTAAGTTTGCTTGACTTCAATTCAAAACCATGCACAGTTTTCAAAATTTCACGACTTTTTCTCATGCATGCCTAATATGCCAATGTTTTCTTTCATATTTTCATAGTACAAATATCTACAATCCTTCAAAAATGTTGGACTGTCTAAGTCAAGAACACCTTTCCATCTTCTGAGGACCTGTTTTAGAGTTACTTTAGAAAGTCAATATCTGTCCAGCCTGATTAAAGTATAATCTGAAAGTATTAGCAGAAAGTAATAGATTCTTTTAATTTGCACAGATTCTAAAATTTGGAAAAACAGATTACTTCTTTTCCAGAAAACCTTTTCTGGAATTTTATGCTTATGACCCTTTTTGCAATTATTGTCAAAATAGAGGAGAACAACCAAAAACAGAGAACAGAATTCCCTGAGTGGGTCAAAGACTGTTGGAAAAAAGTAAAAGAACACATAATCCAGCCCTGGCTAAGCCTTCCTAGGTTTGAGAAAATGTAAGAATGATTTCTGGAGGCTTGCCTAGCATTTCAGGGATGCCAAGAAATGTCCTATAAAATAATAGGTACTACATTTCATTCTGGTAGAGAACTTTTCTTTTTTAATCCATACTAAAGTCAGAGCAAGCTCAAGGTCACTGTGGACTTAGGCCTCCTATAGAATTGTATTTTTCCATAAGGCTTAGGAAAGAGAACAGATTTTAAATACAATATGCAAAAGAAAGCTTCGTTTTTACACTCCCAAGTATCTTTTTGCACTTAGAGTGCTTTTCTGCAAAGCACCATGTTTCATTTCAATGAAATAGGTCTCAACAGGTCTCCCACTCATATTTTACTTTAATTATGATGCTGACAATGTACAATCATTTCTTTTATTTATAAACAGCCTTTTTAAATGAAATAAAAAATCTGATAACGTTTGGATTGCAATGTGTTTTTAGTATTAATGGTGACATCAAACATTTACTTACTATGCTCTGTTAACGTTTCAGTCACAAATTCTAGCCATGTGACCGGGCATAACCAGCTTTTCCTGATGTTCTAACCCAAACGAAGGTTGAGAGATCTAAAGAGAGCCCCCTTTTGGCTTAAGCTCTTGGGTCCACATTGTGTTTATGTCACAGGAGTGATGGTAAGAGGGACTAATTAAAAGTCCAATGAATGTGCCAGGGTTAAAATCACAGGCTCTGCTCATTAACAGTCGTTTACCTAAGGATATTTCCAAAGAATTCTTTCAGTGTCTGAAAAGAACAAAAACTAAAGGGGGAGGGAGAGATAAGTTGAGAGAACCATTTATAAATATTTTATATTAGAAGGATGGTTTTATTTGAATTCACTGATGTTATCAATAGAAGAATCCAAGTGAGTGCGTGGAAGTTCAAATATTGGTATTTTTTCCTGTGTGCACATATGTATGTGTGTATGCATGAGTGTGTGTTTAAAGGGGGAATAGCCTCCCTAAATCTAAAGAGTAGAAAAAGAAATAGGAAAAAAAAAAATCAGAACCATTTTGTTAATTGTCTTTTTCCTGCTGTTTCCATGGTAATACTGGCTGCCAGACTTCTCTGCAGAGTGACAGTCCAACAATTCACACACTACACCCTTTCAAGCACAATGAATGGCCGTGAAAGAGGCCGAACAGGCACCATTCAGGAAACATGTGATATCTACTCAATGCACTACCTTTCATCCACATTTTCCAAATTGCAGTTAATTTAATTCTAAACAAATGGCTGAGGGGTACAAATGAGGATTAGAAGGAAAAGGACATCTTGAGCTCTAATGGGGATGGTTTGTGTGCGGAACGATACAGCACTTTCTTCTGTTGCCAAGAAGGCTGCATGTAAAGACGCACTTTCCCTCCTCGTCTGAGGCCTTCTCTTAGACTCTGTGTCAGCAGTGAGAACCGTGGCAGAAAATTTCTTGGCAAAATAGAGTTTACGTAGGTTTGGGCTTCCCAGTAGAAACACATTGATACAGTATGAAGTTATTTCATTTATTAAGAAATAAAATATAATATCAGACACATAGGAGCTACCAGTATTTGTAAGGTTACATTTTCCATTTATTTTAACATCCTTCAAAGTTCAGGTAAAGAAAAGGTGAACTCTAACGTTTCCTGTAGCAATATACAAGGAATTATCTTCATGCAGTCTAAAGTTGCAATGTAATTTCTGTGTTCAAATGTCAGTAAAGGAAGCCATAGGCATTTGGAAAACAACAGACCATGAAAAGGTAAAATGGGGCCCTGCAAATTATTTTGCACTATTTGGTTGAAAGAATAATGATCATCTGCCATGTTCATGTATTTTTTTAAAATAAATATCCCAGATAACTCAGGAAAATGCATCCTAGATGTAGCATATCTAAGCGGATATTTCTATTTTTAAAAAATTTTTAATGTAGCATTTTTTATTCCATTAGTGGGCTTTATGTGTTTATATATCATAAACAATTTGCTTAGTGATGCACGAGTTAGATACCAACCCTAAAATTTCATATCTAATATCACAAATTGACCTCTAAGCATATCTGCATTCCCTGTTACGTTTAACTTCCTAAGAGACCATTTTTGTTTATGTTTACTGATCCAGAAAAAAATAAACAAAATGAATTTGCTAATAATTTTGTGTCTACATTATGAAAGACTCCCGCAGTGGGTAGTCAGTCAGTTCAGGGAGACCCTCCCAAGGAACAGCGAGACCACGGCTTCGGATGCAAAAACAAGAGGTTTATTGAACACACAGGTACCCGGGCGACTCAGTCTTTCGAAAGACTGGCGCGCCGAGTAGAGCTCCTGGGTCCTTTTTATAGCAAAAAGCGCGGGTACAGAAGCGAGAAGCAAGTTTAATTGGTCAGTTCAAATAAGCGCGGGTACAGAAGCGAGAAGCAAGTTTAATTGGTTAGTTTAAATCAAGCCAGGGGTGAACTTCGGTCAAGTGGGAGTCCTTGAAACAGCTGAGGGGCACTCTTGAAACTTTAACTGACTTGTCTATTTCTGGGAACTATCCGCCCTTGGCTCCGGGCTGGGGCCCAGGTGCATAACTGCAGATATCTCAGACCTGCCCTCTTGGCTGTACTTTCCCTATACCCTTGTAAAAAGCACTTCCTTCATTCCCCCATTTCTCTTGTGGATCGCTCTAATCTTAGAGCGGAGTTAAAAGTTATTTTCATTATCTATAGTCTGATATTTTTGTCTAAGAACCAGGACTTTAATTGTACTTATTCTATCATTGATGAATTGGACTAACCTGTTGATGACACAGGGCCCCAGAATGAGCAACAGAAGAAGGAGTACTAGGGGCCCGGCGATGGTTGATAGTAGGGTAGTGAACCAAGGGGAGCTATTGAACCAACCTTCAAACCAGTTTTGATCTTTTTGGCGCTCTAACTGTCTTTTATCTAGTCTTTGTTTGAGTTTGGCCATGGTGTCTCGTATCACACCTGAATGGTCTACATAAAAACAGCACTCCTCTCTGAGGGCCGCGCAGAGGCCTCCCTCTCTTAAAAACAGTAAGTCAAGGCCTCGCCTATTTTGGAGTACTACCTCAGATAGAGAAGTCAATGAGTCCTCTAACTTGCTGACTGAATCCTGGAGGGCCCGGAGGTCAGTGTCCATGGCAGTCTGGAGCTCGGTTAGGCCCCGCTGGAGGTCTATAGGTCCTTTAATCAGAGCAGCCGAGCCGGTACCTATACCTGCCACAATTCCCAGTAGGACAGCTAGGGTAAGTGTGAGAGGTTCTCTCTTAAACCTGGGATGAGGGTTGTCATAGGCCTGCAACAAAGTTTCTTCAGGATGGTAATAGATGCGAGGAATCAGCTGAACCTGGACACAGAAATCCTTAGACTGATTAAAAACTGAGAGGGAAACGCAAGGGGTGAGACCGGTGCTGCAAGCCCACCAGCTATGGTTGGAGGGGAGAAGGTACTGATGGTCCCCGGAGGAATTGATGGATAGGGTCTGGTTGCAAAGATGTTGATGGGTAGAAGGTATTGTTCCTATACATAACCCTTGTCCTGTGACCTCTGTGAGAGTAAGCTTTCCCTGGGTCCCCCAACGGCAACTCTCGGCGCTGGTATAATTGGCCTCTCCCAAAAAGGCTATTCCTTCATAGTAGGGGGGGCTTATGGCCAGACAGAGCCAGCAATGCTCTGTGGCGTTCGGGTTGGTGGCATTTAGAGCTAGGAAGGCCCCCTGTACAAGACCAAAGAGCCTGTCACCCGTGGTGGGGGGTAGAGTGCCTGGTGATAGGAGGCTCTGTGTAGCAGTGCTCCTTTGTGCCGCGGGGGGTTGCCTGCTAGTCATTGGGAACAGCTTGTTGCTAGGAGGTCCCTGTTCTGCAAGGACGGGGTCGGGGCCCACTGCCACAGTTGGCATATTGGTGATATCTAGGCGAATGGTGAACAGTACACCTGGATCGTTTCCCGTCAAATAGAACCTTAGTCCCCAGGTCCTTCCTTGTGCCCAATCTCTGGAATTTTTTCCTTTCTCTGTGAATTTTATTTTAAGGGGGTTACACCAGCCGGAGTTGTCACAGTTTTTACTGCTACCGTTACGTTCTACAGTTATGAGGTCCCATGAGGAACTAGGTCCCCAGTAGACTGTCCCCGTGGTTTCACAACCCCATTCTTTGCAATATAGGGATTCCAGCCCTCCGCACCTTCTAGCTTCTGAAAGGGTCCGGCCATCCCGGGGGCACACGTAGAAGGGGGAAGCGGCAAGCCTGTTTCTAGCTCGGGGATAGCTGCACCCTGGGACCCCCCAGGTGATCTGATTATAAGCTTTTGTATAGTCTGAGTCAGGGGGTCTGATCTGGGCCTTGGAGGCCGATACACTGGATCCCGGGATATCCCAGGTTTCAATACCCGCCGCCAGGGCACATACATCAGGTTTAAGATCGGGCCACCAAGTCCAAGGAGGCTGGGCAGCCTGTTTGACCCAGACAACGTCTCCAGTTTGGGACAGTACCTTCCAGGTGAGGGTCACAGGCCGGTGAGGGTTCTTACCCGGTGGACTCATTTTTCCGCCGCCGAATACGCAGCTTAAGAGGATGATCAGTCCTTTCCAGCTCCCAGGTCTCGTTTGGTGCCGGGGGTGGTGCAGGCTTGAGATGGGAAGCATGGACCCAGGCAGCGATGCCATCAACTTTTACTGCGGTCGGGGTGGTCAGCAATACCAGATACGGGCCTTTCCACCGAGGCTCAAGGTTGCTGGGTCGATGGCGTCTGACCAGCACTCGGTCTCCGACCTGGAACGGGTGGGGGACAGCTATGGTACCGGGCTGATATGCCTCTTTGATCTGGTCCCAAATCTGGGTCTTCACAACTTCTAGAGCCTTTAAATGGGTAAATAAGACAGGGAGAAAATTATCATCGGGACCCAGTGTTTCTCCCATCTCAAGTATGGGGGGGGTCCCCCGTAGAGGATTTCATAGGGAGTTAGACCGTACTGGCCAGGGGTATTCCTGGCTCTGAACAGCGCTAAGGGAAGGAGGGCCACCCAGTCTTTTCCACCGGTCTCTAAGGCCAATTTAGTTAAGGTCTCTTTGATGGTTCTATTCATTCTCTCTACTTGACCTGAGCTCTGGGGCCTATACGCACAATGTAACTTCCAATTTATCCCCAGTTGTGTGGCCAGTCCCTGGCTTTTTTACTGGTAGCAGAGGGGTGTTCCAGGGCGACTGGCAGGGCACTAAGACCCCTAGGTCTAAGAACCTTTGGATGTGGGGTCTGATGCCTTCCCGGGCTTCTTTAGTCATTGGATACTGTCGGACGGCCACCGGTGAGGCACCCGATTTCAGCTCTACTACCACTGGTGGGACTTGATTGGCTAGCCCCATGCCTGCCCTTTCTGCCCATACAGTGGGAAAAAGCTGGAGCCAGGACGGGTCGATAGAGGAGGGAACTGGCTTTTCATGTAGCCGGTATTCTTCTTCTAGGTTTAGGACCAGGCACATGGTAGAGTGATCTCCCCATGTTACTTGTGGGCCCTCTGTAGAAAACTGGATTTGAGCTTTTAGTTTGGTCAGGATGTCCCGGCCCAACAGAGGAGTAGGGCACTCAGGTATGACCAAAAAGGAATGGGTCACTTGCTTATGTCCGACCCTTAAAAGTCTCTGTGTGGTCCAGGGGTAGACTTTGCTGCCGGTCGCTCCTACTACGACTGTCCGCCTGGACCCTACCTTCCCCATGGGTTGGGTCAGTACCGAATGTTCAGCCCCGGTATCGACCAGAAACTCGATGGGGGTCCCCTCCACAGTCAGTGTTACCCTAGGTTCGGGGAGGGGGTCCGAACCCCGACTCCCCTAGTCATCTAGGGATAGAACCTTGGCTTCTCTGATATTCTTTTTCCGGGGACATTCTCTTGCCCAGTGACCCTTCTCTTTACAGTACGCGCATTGGTCTTTGTTTAGAGGGGGTCTTCCATCCCTAGGTGTTTTCTTTGCCCGGTTGCTCAGGTTCCCTGTCTGCCTATCTCTAGACCCTCTTTCACCTACCACTGCGGCCAAAATCCTAGTCAAGTTTTTTTTTTTTTTTTTTTTTTTTTTTTTTTTTTTTTTTTTTTCTTTTTTTCTTGGCGCCTATCGCGCCGTCTCTCTCTCTCTTCTGTCTCTCTTTTTTCTCTTTCTTGTTTTTCCTCTTCTGTCTCTCTCTTGTGGTACACCTTTTCTGCCTCTCTCACTAAATCTTGTAAGGAAAAGTCTTGGAGCCCCTCTAGTCTTTGTAACTTTTTCTTGATATCTGGGGCTGACTGGCCGATAAAAGCCATGGCAACTGCCGCCTGCTGTCCCTCAGAAGAGGGGTCAAACGGAGTGTATCTCCTATATGCCTCCATCAGGCGTTCCAAGAAAACCGAGGGGGGTTCTACCGGTCCCTGCAAGACCTCTCTTACCTTAGCCAAATTGGTGGGGCGCCGGGCTGCCCCTTTGAGACCTGCCACTAGAGTCCGGCGGTAGACCAGGAGACGCTCCCTACCTGCAGCTGTGTTGTAATCCCACTGAGGTCGGTTGAGGGGAAAGGCGTCATTAATGAGGTTCTCGAGTTGAGTGGGGGCCCCGTTGTCCCCAAGGACATTTTTGCGGGCCTCTAGGAGAATCCTTTCTCGCTCCTCAGTGGTGAAAAGAATCTGTAGGAGCTGTTGGCAATCGTCCCAAGTGGGCTGATGAGAAAACATAAGAGACTCAAGGAGTCCCGTGAGTCCTGCTGGATTTTCAGAAAAAGAAGGATGGTTAGATTTCCAATTATAAAGATCTGCTGAGGAAAAAGGCCAATACTGCAAAGGGACCAAGCCACTTGGCTCGGCTGGGGGCCCTATGGCTCGGAGGGGCAAAGCTACGGTGGAGTCAGGACCCGAGTCGCCTTTCGGACTGCGAGGTTGGCGGCTCCTAGTCCCTGCAGCCGGTCCTTCAGGGTTGGGGTCACTGGGTGCTCGTCCTGGTGCCGATCTGTTTGGTTGAGGGGCCAGAGGGGGCAGCGGAGCCGCCGGGTAAGGTGGGGTTTCAGAGAGAGAAAATAGGTCATCTGGTGTCGGGAGGACGGGGGGTTGGGGAGGGGCGGAAGGCTTCCTTGTAGGTGGCCTTTGAGTATTTTCTGATCCCGAAACAACAGCGACTTTGCTGGAGGGTGGCACCCAGGGAGGGGGATTCTGGGCGAGGTCTTGCCATACCACGACATAGGCAACCTGGTCCGGGTGTCCTCCGGTCTCCTGAAAAACAATCTTTTTAACTGCAAAAATGACAGTAAGATCAAAGGTTCCCTCTGGCGGCCAACCTACGCCGAATGTGGGCCACTCAGACGAACAGAAAGTCCGCCATTTTCCTTTTTTGATCTCCACGGACAGATTGTGAGCCCTGGTTTTGACATCTTTCCAATGATCTAGAGTAAGGGAGAGAGGCGTAAGGGCACCTTGCCCCATCTCGAAAATTTCCAATAGGGGAACGACGACGCAAAGACCTATCACAACTAAGACAAAAAGAAACCAGAAACGGCGACGAGACCGAGTGCCGTAGAAATAGAAGAAAGAGTCCGATGGCAGAGCGCGCCTCCCGAGACGCGGTGAGACCAAAACACAATAATCCTCTGCCAAGGGGTCCACCAGGCGTCCCTGGTCCTCCCCTGATCCTGGGACGTCTCCCAGGATTGCCGGGTGGTGAGCCCCCGAACACGTCTGTTCGCTACTCACACATCAACCCGGAACAAACCCGAAACCAAAATGTGCGCACCCTGAGGGACAGTCGAAATCACTGAGTCAGACACAGAGACGAGACACAGAAACGAGACACAGAAACGAGACACAGAAACGAGACACAGAAACGAGACACAGAACGACTGCTGGCCAGCTTACCTCCCGTTGGTGGGTCGGTGGTCCCTGGGTGGGGGTCTCCGATCCCGGACGAGCCCCCAAATGAAAGACTCCCGCAGTGGGTAGTCAGTCAGTTCAGGGAGACCCTCCCAAGGAACAGCGAGACCACGGCTTCGGATGCAAAAACAAGAGGTTTATTGAACACACAGGTACCCGGGCGACTCAGTCTTTCGAAAGACTGGCGCGCCGAGTAGAGCTCCTGGGTCCTTTTTATAGCAAAAAGCGCGGGTACAGAAGCGAGAAGCAAGTTTAATTGGTCAGTTCAAATAAGCGCGGGTACAGAAGCGAGAAGCAAGTTTAATTGGTTAGTTTAAATCAAGCCAGGGGTGAACTTCGGTCAAGTGGGAGTCCTTGAAACAGCTGAGGGGCACTCTTGAAACTTTAACTGACTTGTCTATTTCTGGGAACTATCCGCCCTTGGCTCCGGGCTGGGGCCCAGGTGCATAACTGCAGATATCTCAGACCTGCCCTCTTGGCTGTACTTTCCCTATACCCTTGTAAAAAGCACTTCCTTCATTGTCTACATTACAACTTAGTTCTGTTTGTAATATGAGCCCATCCATAAACTTATCTTCATCAGTAAATTACACTATGATGATTACATAAGATGTTTTTAATCCAAGTGAGTTCTTTGAGAGGTGCCACACTGGTCTGCAGAGAGTTTCTATGATTTTTTACTCCATAGCACTTTTAAAATAATATAATCTTCTTCATTTCTGATCTGTAAGCTATCAAATAGTCTATAAAGAAATGAGACTTGTAATGACTTTGGTTTCTCAGCGGATTAGTCCTAGAACTTAACCATGAATTGGCAAAAATCTTGTCAGAAATTTAAATGACATCAGAATGAATCGTGGTATTTCAGATGTTTGACAAAGGTTATAAAATTCTTTCTTCTTTATTTATTTCTTCTACTTCTTTTTTCTAATGTTTAGGATCCTTCTGGTTGACAAGCTACAGTTGCTGAAATGCACAGGACAAAAGATCATTTTCCTCATGTATAGGAGCTGGTATCAGATGTTTCCTTGTGAAAAAGCTGTGTTTGATGCAGACATTCAGGTGGGGAGCCACTACTATTATTTCTGAAAGTTTTGATCTGCTAGATGAAATCTTGATGGCTTTCTTGTGAAGAAGGGTAGAAATTGATACTTTTAGTGACTTCCATGGAGCCTGATATTATCATTTCAAGGCTAGGACTCAAAAACATCCAGCACTAGGCAGAGGCAAAGGGCATCCTACTGTCAGAGTGCTGGAGACTGCTTGGCCTCCATTTACGGCTCCCACCAAGCCCTCAGCTTTGTTTACATGTTTTCAAGCCTGCATCTCCATGGAGCTAAAATGTACCATGGGGATTTCAACTGCTGAGATAAGTTGGAAAAACCTGTGTTTGATCACTGCCAAGCCCACCCCTGTGTGTTATTGTACACCTTGGGGGAGACGGAAAGGAATAGTAATTGTACTGTTAATAATATTTTTTAAATGCAGGAATTGTAAGTAATCCCTTTTTAATGCTCTTAAGTAGGAAAAAAAAGGTCTATGTTAATTACTTAGAAATAGTCTATAGCGGAAGATGAAGTAAAAGATAGTTACTAAGAAGAAAGTGTTACAGCTCCTGAAGAAGCTCACTGTCAGCAGTGAGTTTGAGAAGACAGGCTAGTGACTGGGTAATGGCACTCAGAGCTAAGATACGTCTATCCATATGCCTTAATATTACTTCTCAGGACCCTTCCTCTTTAGGAAAAGAAGATTTTCTGGACTGGATTTCAAACTTTAAAAAAAAGGTTGATAATGTCATGATGTTGAAAAAAAAGAGGAACAGAAATATAAAGAAGCACCAGGAATAATCCCACGGCAGACTGGTGACACACCCCATTGTGTGACACCCCACTGGTGACACACCCCATTGTAGTGTGCAGTGGTTGATTTTCTCCCAAATGAACAAGTAGTCCAATTCTTCTACAAAAGATATTAGAGACTGAGGATTCCTAAAGACCCATACGAATGGATACGAGACACTGAGAAAACTCTTGAAACAGTATGCCACAGTTGATATGTACTTGTCTAAGTGCTTTTTTTCTGAGGATAGGGTCACAATTTTATCCAAATCCCAGAAGGTGACATTACCCAAGACTTTGAACATCACTGGTTTGCAGAGTATTAAGAACATTGGTGCTAAAATCACTGTGTGCTGAATGTGATTTCTTTAGATTCCATCTCCCAGAGGGACTGAAAATGCCATCACCGTAAAAGTTAACAAATTTCCACTCAGTCCAGTAAGTTCCTTAAAAACAAAAACATATGGTTTTCGTCTATGTGTATTCGTTAGGACCAAGTTTCCTTGGCTTTTTTCCTACGCTGGTCCAAATACAGAGAAAAGTCACTAAACTCAGGAGTTTTCTATAAGTGATGATAACTCACCAGTGATTTCAATGTTTTGTATTAACACTAATGAGATTGCACAAAAGTGACACTGAGAATGAAGACTTGATGTTTTTTTTAACATTGGGACACAGTCTTTGATATGAGTCTTTGATTTTACAATGTCAATATTCTCAGAAATGAATCTTCTGGTTTATTTAAACCTTATTTTAATACTAATACAGAACAGCTGAAAATTTTCATCCTTAGAAAAGATGATTATGGGCATATTAACTTCCTATAACCGGAAAATATGGGTCTCTTGGACCACCTCAAAAGCTCCAGCAAACTCTGACCTAACAGCAGATGTTTCACTGTGAATTTAACTTGTCATCTTTAAAGACAGTGTTTAATTGTTTCCCTTCATTCAGGCAACAAATAGCTCTTTTAAAAAGGAAGGTCAATGTTATTCACATTCTTCCACCAACAAAGTGCTGTTATTCTTATTTTGTTTTAGTGGAAGATATCAATTAATACTGTCTTGGTAGCCATGCGTCTATGTTAAAACAATTAGGCAGCGCAAGAACTTTTAATGATTTTCTCTTATCTGGACTTCCAAATATTTTAGTGATACCATTAACAAAGACATGGGATGGGGAACCACAAACTCTGAATTTGGACTCTTGTTGACAGTATGGTTTTGAATATCTCCATACAAATAGAGTCTCTAAAATGACTTTGTTTCAAATTCATCTCTGTTTTCTCTCATATACCAATATTCTACTAGCCACCTCCTGGTTATGTATGTTTTTATTTTCTATGCAATATGTTGTTCATTTTAGCTATTCAGACATTCTGTCATTTTTAGACGATAAAATGGAATGAAAAAATCTGTTAGATCTTCTATATTTCTTGAATTAGTGGTGAAAAACTAATTTGAAACATAGTCAAAGTGAGAATGTTACATTAATCGATGCACTTTACTAATGGTCTTATTCCTTTTAAGAAACACATATTCAGGTTTGCCATTCCCTGAGCATGGTTCTGGGGGCTTTGAATATATAACTCAATTAATCCTCATAACAATCCCTTGAAATGGATGCTATGATTACCCACGTTTTACAGATAAGTAAAAAAGGGTTTACAAATTTTAAGTAATTTATTCAAGGTCACAGAGCTCATAAATCATAGAGCCAGGATCTGAAATAAGCAGTATAGCACAAAAGTTCTGAGCTTGTAATCCAAATATGTTGTTTATCTCTTATTTAACCCTATGTTTTCTTTCTCTCTTAACATTTGTTTTCCATTAAATTAAGACATTTTCCCCAGTTTTCTTTTATTTGTATTTGCTTGTGTGTCCTTTTATTATTCAATATTTCTTTATTCTAGTTTTAGATACATCTCTTACAAAGAGCATGCTGCTGGATTTTTTTAAGACAAATCTGATCATTTATGTACTCTGGCCAATTCAATCATTAGCAGTTATGGTGATTATCAATATATTTAGATTTTTCTTTACTGTGTTACTTTAAGCTTGTCTTGCTTGTCTTAGCTTATTCTTCTCTTTTATTTCTTGTTTTATTCTTGCTTTGTTGTTTCGTAAAATCTGATTTACTTGATTTTGTATTTCATCATTTTGAAAAACCTAACAATTTAGATGTTGTCATTTTAAATTATTTTGTGCGGGTAATATTTATTTAGATTACTAATGATTACCATTTGCCATGCTCTCTATTCCTCCTTATATCTCAGACTTCCCTTGAGTCAATTTCTTTCTGAAATACATCATTCAAAAGTTCTCTTAGTGTTGGTCTGTTGATGGCAAACTCTCTCTGTTCTATCATCCAGTGTATTCTCACTTTTATTGTTTCTGTTGAGCAGTATGCTAGCAGTCTCATTGTTGTTACCCTATAAGGGATTTGTCTTTTTCCTTTACATATTTATAAGATATTCTCTTGATTGGGGATTCTGCAGTTTCATTGAACTATGCTTAGGTGTGTATTTCTTTTATTCATGCTGCTGGATATAGGTTGAGCTTTCTTTACCTGTGGCTTTTTTTTTTTTAAGTTCAGGAAATTCTCAGACATTTTCTCTTTGAGCATTGTCTCTCCTCCATTTTATCCATTTTCTCATTCATTCATGGGGAGAGAGTGAGACTACCTCACTCTCTCCCCATACCTCTTAAGCTCATTTTCATTTCTCTGCCATCTCTTTGCCCATTTGTGCTGTATTCTGGGTACTACCTTTAGACATACAATTGGTTCAGTAATTCTCTATCTGGTAGTAGCTTTATCCAACCACCAAGTTGTTCATTTCAACTATTTTATTTTTATTTATAGAAATCCTACTAAGGTCTTTCCCTTACCTGACTGATCATTTTGGTAGTTCCTAATAGCTTTTCACTTTTAAATTTTTCATTTTTAAAAAACTATTTCCTACATAATTATTTATGTCCTCTACTTAATATTTTCAACAGATGGAGTATTTGGAGGTCTATATCTGCTGTTTGTTATGTCTAACTTCTTTTACTCTTAGTGATTTTCTTCCTTGTGTGAGGGGGCATCTTTGATTGTGAGCTCATATTTAGTTAATTCTAATTCATGGAGACTTAGAGGTCATAAATTTGGAGATGCTTCCCAACAGACAGCATTTGCATTTGCCTCATCTAGGTGCCACAGAGTGCTACTGACCTGGGACCTTATTAGCTTCATAAAAAGTTCCTGGATTAGTCTCCAGATACCAAAATTAGAATAGGTAGTTGCCCCAAGAGAAGGGCTTTCTTGTTTACTTAATGCCCATTGCTTACCACTATTTTTAGTTCAATATATGCAGTTAAGTATGCATGAATATATTCACTTCTATCTTTTCTTCTTTATTCAATTTTTTTGCTAAGTGTAAGTCATACTGCCTTCTCCTTTATCGAAGACTTTAATTACATACAAATTTTGAATGTTTTTAGGGTCTATTTTCTAATCTATATAATAAAAATGATAACATTTTTTTCTACTTAAAGAAATATAATTAAACAATTTGCTTTAAAGAACTTTAAGAAGATATATTTAACATTCATGGAAAGCTTTGAACAACACACAACAATATATGACTGTAATAGGTCATTATTTAAAATTAATATCTTAGAAGAATGATACGTTATCGCACACTTTTAAAAAATTAGTTCACCATATTATCCAGTTAATTTATATTTATAATCAAGAGAAACTTGATTATAAGTAACAATAATATTATATAAGTAATGGCAATAATAATCATAATTACATTAATTGGATGGTTCTTTTTCTAGCCACTGTACTAAGGCTTTTATAGAAATTTATTAATTTAGTCATTACTATGATGCATCTAGGTGTAATTTTCTTTGTATTTATTCTGTTTTGGTTTGAGGTCCTTCTTGAACTTGTGGATTCTCATTTTTAATTTATTTTGCAAGATCCTTTGCCATTATCTTTTAAAATATTTTTGCCTCATTCTCCTTTCATTGTTTTAAAGCTCCACTAAAACATGTGCTAAATCTTTTCACTATGTCTCATATATCTCTCTTACTCTTTTCTAAATTTTTCTTCCTTTTAGGCTTTCTAAGTCTTAGTCAATAATTTTTTTCTGGTATATCTTTGAGTTTGCTAATCTTTTCTTTAGCTGAGTACAATTTTCTATTAAATACATCTACTGGGTCATTAAGTTCAATTATTGCATTTTAAAGCTTCAAAATGTCCATTTGATTCTTTTTCATACTTCTTAGTTTTCTACATCTTCTCACCTTGACATCTAATTTTTGAAATATTAATCATAGTTATTTTAAAGTCTCTGTGCAATAAATTCTAACATACAAATTTCTTGAGGGTCTATTTTAGGTTTGTTTCTATTATCTGTTTTTTCTCTTGGTTTTCAATTGTGTGAAATAATGTTCTGATATGACTGGGAATTTTATTGAGTTCTGGACACTGTACATGAAAAATACTATAATATGTAGATCCCAATAATGTTGTCTTTTTCCACAGAGGATTTACTGTTACCGGACAAGCAGTTAGAGTAGGGGAAGATTACCTTAATACTAATCAGGGCTGATCCACAGCAGGGCTTCTGAATTTTTAAGAGCTGGTCTTCTGATTCATCCCAATCATTTGCATATAGTCCTTGGAGGGGTCTCAGCTGAAAGCCTGGGGTATTAAATGTTTTCTTCTCCTTCATGAGCTCTGAACTCCAATTTTTGTCCTCATAGCACCTTAGAATTTTTTTAAGCTCTTCCAGGCTCTCAGCCTTCCAGCAGCCTCATAAAAAAAAAATTAGAAGTATCTCAAGGGGGAAAGCAATACAAAATAATGTAGAGCTCACATCTCTGAACTGAACTCCAAAATTTTGTCCCTACAACTTACCAAGTGTTCACTTAGTAGGTTCCTGATGTTCAAACACACACAGACACACACAGAGACACACACACACACACACACACACACACACACACTATTCTGTATCTTGACCTGTGTTCTTAATTTGTATGCTTAATTGAAATCCTGATGGTGCTTGGCATAGAATAGATAGAATAAAATAAATATAAATCTCTTTCTACCTAGGAGAAAGATAAATATTTGTAAAGAACTTATGTTTCATGCACTCTCTTCACAATGTATTGGTTGTCCATTCTATGTCAATGCCTTACATACATTATCACATTAGTTAGTAAATGTCTACAAAATTACATTTTGCAAATGAGGAAAATGAATATGGAGACATTAAACAACCTGTCAAAATTTGCATGTCTTCAGATGGTAAAGCTGAGATTGAAAACCCAGCTTATGTGAAACAAAACATTATTACAGTATTTTGTCTTCTTTATGCTAATGCTCTCTAATCTTCCTTTTTTATTTTTGTTTTGCTTCTTCCCCCTCTCTCAAACTTTCAGTCTCCCCCTCCCTCTCCCTTCCTTTTTTTCCCCTTTCTTTATAAAATCTGAGGAAATAATGAGACCTAAAGACTTTCTCAGCATCCAGTCTGACAAGCCAGAGTACCACATGGGTGAGGGGGACATTAAGGGGATACTGGCTGTCTGATGAATTAGGGTAAAGAGAAGCTAAATGTGCTGCACATTTCAATGAATGTTACACCATCTCACCCGTTCTCCAATAAGATCCCCAAGGGACACATCCATTCTTCTCCTATCTTCTACTCGCCCAAGTGCCACAAATTTTCTGTCCACTTCTCACCGTCTTCTTTTCCTCAGTTTTAGTTTAGGTATTATTATCTTTGATCTGTAACTACATGAGCCTCCTAAGTCTGTCCCTAATTAGAGTTCTTCCAGGCCCCAATCCATTCTCCAAACTGCAGCCAAATTCATCTTTCTGAAAGGCAAAACTTTGATAATGTCACATATGTGCCAAAAGCCTTCAAGGACTATACATATCCCTCAGGGTATCCCCTAGCAGGGAACTGAAAGCATTTCTTGCTCTAGCCTCTTCTCACTCATTACCCTCTCTGCACATTTTCAACCACTCTTGAAAATGACATATCCCCTTTTTAATGTTGTTCTTAATTTTTACATATTGATTCCTTTCTTTAGAGCTGGAATTTCTTTACCTTTTCCTGCTTTATTTTGGGTAGCTCCTTCCATTTTTAATATCAACTTAATTATGACCTCCTCCAAGAAAATTTTTCTAATAACCAAAGACAGGATTGGATGAGCTTTGTACATGCCACTGTAGGGCTCTGGGCAGTCCATATTGCCAGCTCACTGATCAAGCTGTCCTATAGTTTCCTATTCAATTAACTTGTATCCTATTCACTATCCACCTCAGAATTAGCAAGACCTGTAGAGGGCCCTCATTAAATGTTCCTTTAATAAATGAATGATAAGAAAATAAAGGTGCAGCAAAATACCCATAGTGTGACCTAATTTATACGCAAGAAAATCTCTTAAGCAAACACATATGTGAACACACACATATGAAAAACAATTGGAAAACTATATAGGACACTATTTATAATAGTTATAATGAAAATGTATTCATAAGTCACCTGTACTATGTAACCAAATAATCATATAAAATAGATTATAAGTCCTGCTCCCAATTTTATAATAACTGGATAAAATTTTATAACACCTGCAATTTCAGGCCCTTTGCATGTCACTTTCTGGAGTGGCATTGTGTTACCAGGATTTCAGCCTTAATTTGATATCATAAATTATACTATACGATTACATACTAAGTTTCTATCATGTTATTAGCACTTGACTAAGTGCTATGATAGAAGGAAATGATTTCACAATTGCTTCTGAGTCTCTTGCAAACTTTTGGAAAGAAACAATTTTAATATATAGAAAAGATTTAGAGTTTTTCTACCATGTAATCAGGAGCTATGTATAGGTTTATCTAAAATATTCAGAGGTTGAATTTATATATTTTTAATGCTTCTCCCACCCTACACCTCTTCCTGCACCAGTCTTTTCTGCTCTTCTATATATATTTTTGAGGCATAGAAGCCTACACTAAAAAGAGTCTGAAAGGACGTCAAAGGGCAATCAACCATGGTTTGCCTGAATGTCTCCCTCAACATTATCACCAAGTAGTCAAAACTTCAGACGTGGACACCTTCAGTAAGGGTGACTCAGGGCTTTCCAAGATTTCCCACCTTGTGCCATCGCCTTGTGGTTTCCATTCACAGTGTCAAGAACAAGTCCAATCCTTCTTCCCCTAATGATCAGTGAATATCTGAAGATCAGTATTTTGTTATCTCTGAATCTTCTCTTTTTACTGCTATTTAAAAATCCCTAATCTAGACGAGAATTAGACAATTTGTGGGGTTGACTTTTTGGAATCACAGATAGCTCCACAATGAAATTTTTCCACTTAGATTTTGGCTTGTTGTTCTCACTCATCAAAATATTTATAAATCCCTAATTATAACTAACTAATATTATATATACATATAATATTATTTATATATTTATAATGAAGTTGTAACAAATGCATTTTGGAAATATTACCTTATATCCATTAATCTGATGACAAAGTAATACACTCCTAGTTATGTTACAATGTGCTATTTGTTTTAAAGTTTGAAAGAAGTGAGAGGCAACTGGGAAAATTTATCAGATTATTTTACAGTGAAAAAAAATTTTTTTATTATTGATTCAAAATAAATATAATGCTTCTGTTCCTAAGATCCAGCAGAAATTCATAAACTGAACTGGAGATAATTGTGTCCTTGGCAGTGACAGAGTGACACCATGTGGAATAAAACAGAACAGAGCTACCCCACAAGGCTGACACTGCTTACCCCAGAAGGGCACAACGTGAAACAACTGGAAACAAACTAACTTTTCAAGTAAGTTACCTAAATTTTTCTAACTTAACCTTAGAATTCCTCATTGAAAATGTGTGCTAATAGCCAAAAGAAAAGCTCACCAAGAGGGCACATGCAGTTGCAGTGAAATATGTGACATTTTATAAGATATATCTTATACTGTTAATAGAAAATAAGGCTTACTTGTTGTTAGCTATATATCTATCTTTTAAAATGAAGCTTGTCCATTCAAAGGTGCTTAACAAATATCAATTAAATGACTGATCGTCTGCTCCTTATGCATTTATTTATTCACTGAATATATACCTTCTTCCAAAGAAGAGACTTTGAGGCACTTTCTTCTCTTTTGTTTCCCTTTCTCTCCTCCTCCTTCCCCTACCCCTCCCTCTCTTCCTTCCATCTTGCTTTTCCTTACAAAAAGAACAGAACTTTCATGCTTAGCTCTTAAGGAAGAATTACAATGGCACTTTCAATGTCTTTGTTTTGACTCAATTCTTAAAAAGGGTATTTGGAAGTGGGTCTCTAAACACCATGCTGAACCACTGCAACAAGTAGCAAAGCTGAAGGCTATTTACCAGTAAGGTTTGCACAGTTGTATTTGGTCCTAGAAGGAGTGGCTGAAGGAACAAGAGATGTTTGACCTAGAACAGGGTAAACATTGATTATGTTATGATTTGTGAAAGGTTTTAGGCCTTTAATAAAGAAAAAAGGGTTGGATTTATTCTGCGATAAATAAGTAAAACTTATGGGGCTGATACATTTTAGCAAAATACAAGAAATAAGTTTTAGCAATGAAGAAGATCTGCGTGAAATTTAAATTATCTGCCTCATCCAGTGCCGACTCTAATGAATTGGCAGGAGCTGTCTGAATACTACTTTCTTAAGGATTCTGAGGTCATGTTCTGGCTCAGTGGGTAGATCGATGATTGATTAAGGAGGCCTAACTTGAGCACAGAGGTGAAGAAATTATGGCATCTATGCCAGGTGTCAGCCTTTCTGGTTAGAGTCTGACTTGATAGAAATGTGCTGCAGTGGGAAAAATATAAAACTAGACTGGCATCAGTTTCGGTTTTGCAGTACAATGACCTTTATTTTCTATGGATGTTGTGGACATTTAAGATGTGAAATAGTATGTATAATGCACCTAATCTTATAAATTATCACCCAATATATACTAATAAATAGTAATTCTCACTAATCTCATTCTTTTTTAATAATGGTATCACACCTTTTAAGATACCGTTTCTAAAACTAAATTTCTGCTTTTCCTTCTAATTAAAATGATTTTCTTATGTGCTCGTTGTTATTGGGAATAGGTAGAGATTTCGTAAGAAATAAAGATGAGCAGGTATGAGAAAGAGAAATGGAACTAAGACATTATGGTATTACAGAAGCCATCAAAAACTGTTTCAAGAGAATTGTCAATATTATAAAATGCTGAAGAGGAAATTGAAGGGAAAAGAAACCAAAATAATGTACATTTGATAACTAGAAGAACATTGATGATCTCAAAGAATGAAATTTTAATAGTGACAGGAATAGGAAATAGAATTTGATTCATTAAGTATATAGGAATTAGGAGAACATGATATAAGAAAATGTTATTAAATGACTTTTTCCTAAGTTTTCTACCAAAGGATTTTCTCTTGCACAGGCACTAAATGAGATATTTGGAGATATTAATATTTCATTAATTGAGATATTTGGAGAATAAAATACAAAATTAAATATATTTATGACGTATATTTATGAAATGTGTGAAAATAAAATTAATTGATTTCGGTTACCTCACAAAGCTCAGATTGATTTCTCTGATTTTTGAAAAAATGGAAAAGAGGATAAATGATCTATATCTATATATCCCTTATGCTCTGAATTTGGAGAACACATTTTCTTTAAACATTTTAAAAAGTACAACTGTAGATGTGCATGTATTTATGTCAGTTTTCTGTCATTGCTACTGGCAGTTTTTATATGAGACGAGCTCAGGAGAGACTATTTTGAGACTTTACCTGCTTGCAGACAGCTGTGTAATGCTGGACCAATGTGTTTGGGGGCCTGGTGCCAGGCAGCAGTGATACAGAAGTGGGAGGAAAAACAAGAAAATTAAGGGCAGAGTACTTATCATGTGGGCTAACATATTAAAAAAGATAGTTAAATAACAAAGAATTGGCATCAAGGACAAAAGATACCAGGAGTTCACAGACACATGGCTCCCTCTCATCATAACTTTTCTTTACTTTTCTAATTTATTTTTGTGCTTTTTCTTTATTTCTTAATTTAGCATAGTAGAAAGAAAGAAATGGAGAATCTTTTCAAAGAGAAACATGTAGATTAGGTAACTACTTTAATTAATGTATGAGATTTACTTTCATCTTTGCAAGAATTTAGGCAATTCCTTGATACCATGTTAGTTCATTTTGCACAGTGGAGACATCATTATAAAAAAAGGAAAAATACAGTGAGAAAAATATTAGAATAATTGAAAAGTTACTTATTGTTTCTATTACAAAGTATTAATAAAAATAATGGTTTAATGTACTAAATGTCAGGGGCCAGGCCTGCACAGCATCATACATACATTGCACTTAGAGAATGAATTATTCAATTAGTCCTTACAAAATCATTCTGACGCAGATAACAGATAAGGATATTGAAGTTCAAGAGGGCAGAGCTAACTTTCCTATGTTCAAATGGTTATTAAGTGGTAGTGCTGAGGTTTAAACTCACTTTTATTTTGGTTCTAAAACACAACTATGGACGACTATAATATACTGTGTGCTAGACATGTTATTATTTCATTAGCAAATAGGATTTAGTAGAAAGTAAGAGCTTCTTTAACCTTCAAACGAAATCTTAAAATGGGGATCGTGCATCATGTAGTCTAATTCCTTCATTGCATTTATATGGACGTTAGTTCATAAAACATGCTTCTGTAAAATTTATGTTTATTAAAAGAATGTCATTACTATGTTATGCAGTACATTTGAAGAATTTAATATTTAAACTTAATCACATGATTTTTCAGGCAATAAGGAAAATAAATTTGATTTCTATCTCAGTGTGCTCTAAATATTGGCTGATGCTAAACATGGTAAAAGTAGGGATATGGTGCTCCAGATGTACGGTCACATAGGGAGACCACGGAGGCACTAGGAAGCTAAAGGAAAGCAAAATCACAGACATTACTCTCTCTCTCTCTCTGCATCAGGCAGCATCTTCTGTCAGTGTTTATCCCTTCTATTCCATTCCAGATCTCTGATACATCTTCTCACACTGGTCCTATCTTGGCCTCCCATGAGGAAGCCCCTGTTACAGATTTTCATCCAGCTGGATAACAGTGGATCCTGGCTCTAGTAATGCTACGCCTTGTCTGAGTCCTTCAAGCCCCTGTATCTGGACTTTTTCACAATGGAATGTTGGATTTTCCATTTTTCTATCACCGATGTAAGCAGTTCCCTGAGTTAAGTGATCTCAGTGGGAACACCTAGAGTGGCTTCCATTTTCTTTGATAGATCCTGAGTACTTTCCCAGGTATTCTGTTTATATAATGCAATATATATATTTTTTTTTTTTAGTTTTCTAATTTGTTTATAATTTAGTGTATCTATATTTACATCTACATATCTTTCTTTTTTTTTTCTTTTCTTTTTTTTTTTTTTAATTTTATTTTGTCGATATACATTGTGGCTGATTATTGCTCCCCATCACCAAAACCTCCCTCCCTTCTCCCTCCCCCCCTCCCCCCCAACAATGTCCTTTCTGTTTGCTTGTCGTATCAACTTCAAGTAATTGTGGTTGTTATATCTTCTCCCCCCCACCCCTGGTTGTGTGTGTGTGTGTGTGTGTGTGTGTGTGTGTGTGTGTGTGTGTGTGTGTGTGTGTGTGAATTTATATATTAATTTTTAGCTCCCACCAATAAGTGAGAACATGTGGTATTTCTCTTTCTGTGCCTGACTTGTTTCACTTAATATAATTCTCTCAAGGTCCATCCATGTTGTTGCAAATGGCAGTATTTCATTCGTTTTTATAGCTGAGTAGTATTCCATTGTGTAGATGTACCACATTTTCCGTATCCACTCATCTGATGATGGACATTTGCAATATTAAAAGGGAAATTATTGAAGAGACATTGAAGTGCATTATACTTGGGATATCCTATGGGCAATTTGTGAAGTTATCTATTTTTTCTGTACTAAGTCTACATGGAGTCAATGAGCTACAGAAAGTGGATGAATCCATACAAATTTTGAGATGCTGTGAAGGGAGACTCTATTCTTCCAGTCTTATTCTTGGATAGGAAAGAGTAATGATTACAGTACCATTCTGAACATTCCTTTGGTTCTACATTTCTGTACAAATATAATAAGGTACGGATTTGGCCAGCATGTCACTTGAGCCTGACTCCAGTCATTAATTTCTGCCCCGGTGCTTGATAGAGACATTTGCAGAAAAAAAACAGTGGATACAAACGTAGGTAAGCAAATAAAAATATTTTGAACTGTGTTGCCTTGACATAGCTGAAAAATTAGACTATATAGCTAAGGAAAGTATAAATTGGAAACTAATTAGGTACAGTACTCAAAAGAGAAGCTTGTGTTTATTCACAGGTAATAGTGGCAAAACCAACATCTGCCAACTTAAAGCTGCATAAGTGATGTTGACCTTAAAGAAATGGAAGACAAACATATAAAGCATAAGATTTATTCAGCCAGTATGATGATTGCAACTGGAAAAGTGCATAGGTCATGTCACCCTGAGAAAGGTGCCCCAAAGAAGACCAGCAGAGTTTAGCATTTTATAATCACAAGAAAGGGGAAGAATCAGAAGAGAGAGAAGACGGCAGCAGCCTCCCCCCACAATCATTACATCAGTTTTTCTATTAACTAATACATACTTATAGAATTTGGGTTGTTACTAGGTTACATCCTACAAGCAGGAATCTGAGGTAAGGGTTATGAGAAGCATTCTAGGCTATTTTATTACTTCTTCTGGTGCTGGTGCCTGTATGTTTGGAAACGGTCTTATGATAACATTTTCCAGGACAAGGGACATGACTACAGACTTATGCCAGATTTCCCAAGGCACTAGAATTTAGCTTACCTGGTCAGAGCATATTTTTTTTAGTTATCAGTGATTATATCAAGAGATAGTTGAAATCTACACTTCAGATCTGGACTAAACTTTAAAGAAGATACTTTTTAAATAGTTTAAATTATTTCTATAGATCAAGAAATTGTGAAACTGTGTATTTAAAAATCTCAAAGTTATTGAATGGTTGCTAAATGCTATAGTAATTTCTGATCAACCCTCTTTCTCTCTTTGTCTTTGGTGGATGGATAGGCTGAAGAAAAGGTAGAAGGAAGTGAATATAGTAAAATGATGGAGAAGAATTTAGTATATTTAACTTGTGTATATGAAATATTTTATTTTACCTACTTAGAATTTATTCTTAAAAAGTAGGTTCTTTAAAAAAAGAACTTTCATAGTTTTGGAAAAACAGTTTGAAATGGAGTATCTTGACAAGGTTCTGTTTCAGCATCACTGGAGCTTTTCATTATTGACTTTAGGGACCTAAAAATTCCAGTAAAGATATATCAGTAGCTTGAAATCTGAGAAAAAATAATTCTGAACTTAAGCTCAGCCCAAAGAAATTCTATGTATCATAGAGCAACAGATGAACTAAATGAATGTTTGCAATTTCTGTCTATCCACAAAAGTATATTTGAATTATGTCAACATATTAATTAGTCTGTCTTGAATTTAAGTATTTTAAGTTTTTTCCAAACATGATTTCATCTCAAGTAGTAATCAATAAAGAGAGTCTAAGTTATAATTCTTTTCAAGGAGAAAAATTGCTTTCTTTTATTCTAGGCCACCTCCTACTGACAGGGAAAATAATACCCAGATTTGTGTGTTTCTCACTGAATAGTCTCTATCTGCAATGCCAGTAAGGAATTATTATTTTTTTAATAGTAAGTTTTAAACAACTTGAATGGTAATTTATAGCATTTGGATAAGCATTTACTATAATTGCAAGAACAAGGATTTAATATCTGTAGTCAAGTGATGCAGAATTTGGGGGTGAAATAGATAAATGTTAAAATTTCTAGTTGTCTGCAAATACAGAGCACTTCAAGGTGAAAATTTTGCTCTTCAAACCATCCTTTAGACATAGGAAGAACCAGCCTATTTCCCTTAAAGGATATCCCACTAACAAACTTCTTAATTTTAGAGTATTAGTGTAGCCCTGTTTATTTATATTTGCTTTTGTAGCCTGAAATTTTGGTGTGATCCAAAAAATCATTGGCAAGGCCAATGTCAAGGAGCTTTTCCCCTGTGTTCTCTTCTAGGAGTTTTATGGTTTCAGGTCTTACATTAAGGTCTTTTATCCATTTTGAGTTAATTTTTTGTGTGTGGTATGAGACAAGGGTCCAATTTGACTCTTATCATATAGAAATTGAGGTTTCCCAGAGCCATTTGTCAAGGAGATTATCCTTTCCCCATGTGTCTTCTTGGTGCCCTCGCTGAAAATTAGATGGCCATATTTATTTGGATTTCTTTCTGGGCTCTCTATTCTGTTCCACTGGTCTATGTTTCTGTTTTTATGCCAGTACTGTTTTAATTACTATAGCTTTGTAATATAATTTTAAATCAGAATTTGTGATGCCTCCAATTTTGTTCTTCCTCAGCATAGCTTTGACTCTTCAGGGTCTTATTTGTTTGTTTGTTTTTGTGGTTCCATATGAATTTTAGGATAGTGTTTCTATTTCTGTAAAGAATGCCATTGGAATTTTAACAATATTGATTCTTCCCATAAATGAACATGAGATATCTTTCCATTTATTTGTGTCTTCTACAGTTTCTTTTGTCAATGTTTTACAGTTTTGATAAGTGAAATAAGCCAGGCACAGGAGGAAAAATATTGCATGACCTGACTTATATTTGAAATAAGAAATGAAAAGCTCAAATACACAGAGATAGAGAATGAAACATTGTTTATTGCAAGGGGTGGGGAGGAAATAGAGAAATGTAGGACAAAAGATATAAAATAGAAGATATGTAAGATGAACAAGTTTAAACATCTAAAGTAAATAAAATTTTATTGTATTAGGGATTTTTGTTAAATAAGCAGATTTTAGCTGCTCTTGTCACATACAAAATCATAACTATGTGATATGATAGATATGTTAATAGATATGATAGACATATCTGCATCATTGTAGTAACAATTTTACTATGTATATATATCCCATTATGTTGCAAACCTCAAATATGTACAATAAAACTTATTTTCTTAAAAAAGAGTATTGGTACATTGTCTTTCTTAACTAACAGATAAAATTCAAGAAATTTAGGAGTTAGGCTCAAATGGTTAAGTATCCGTAACCCTGAGGATTATAACCAACCATTCTTAAGCCTGAATAAATTGAGCAAAACTTGTAAAATTGGCACCCACTCAGTAACACAGCACTTTAATTTCCAACAGATTTAAAACCTTAGGTTTTAGTAAAAAGTGTCTAGCTTTCTCATTACAATAATATTTCTAGCATTCGAACTAAACCTAATGGAGCCTTTCATTTTGAAGTTCATGTATGGATTCATACTATATCATTAATTACAATAAGTCTTAAAACACTGACTAACTTCTTGCAAGGTATTATCCTAAATAAATTTTCCAACAAGTCTGAAAAGAATGCTTTTAATTTTGAATTAATCAACGAAGGCCAATATGAAATACTTTTTATGAATAACCAATATTTTATTTTCTTAAAGCAGGATAAAGCCTATGGGAAAATAATACATAAGTCTTTATTTGATGATTATCTGGTATAAAGCATTTCTCTGCAGAAAGAAAGGATACTTCTCGTCCTGTTTTTAATTACATTTTCTCTATTCCTAGCAAGCAGAGTGAATTGAGTTTATTTATTCAATCATTTCTTCCTCAAGCACAGCTACTGTTATTTACTGTACCAGTAAAACAATTTTTAAAGTGCTACTTTTAAAAGGTCCATAATTTAGTAGGAGCAGGAATTCTGATTCTTCAGTATAAAATATTTACTTAAAATTCTATCATTTTAAAATTACAATTAAGGTATAACAAAATTGTCTGAAATAATATTAATTTCCCATGTACTAATACGGTTTGGGTTCAGATGTATGCATTTGTCAAAACTGATCAAATGGTACATTTAAGACTTGTACTTTTCATTGTATATAAATTTAACTTCAAATGAGAAAAATGAACTGCAAGTAATTATGGAAATTTTCTTAATAATATGTATGTTAAAGTATTGAGGGGTATGTGTTCTAATGTCTGCAAATTATTTGTTTCAAAAATGCACAAAATGGATCAATTGATGGATGGGAAATGGCATAATAAAGCAAGGATAGTTAAATATTATTGGTAGAATTTAGAAAGTAGATAGGAGTAGTCACTGTAAAATTGTTTAATATTTTCTCTATGTTTAGCATTTTTTACAATTACATTTAAATTTTAAATTGCAATTAAAGAAGAAATCCTTACTTAGATATAGCTAAAGAAGCCTGCTTTATGTTTAAAGATTATTTTAAAGGTTTAAAGAGTATGTGGTCAAGCAGATCAAATTGTTTAGCCATTCTGAGATTATATTTCGCATGACTAATTATTAAAACTTAGAGAAGATAATAAACAAATGAGTGCTTTTACAATGCTGTCTACTTGCATAGCTTTAGCTGGGTGGATTAAAACTGAGTTAGCATTCTGGTTTCTTGCCCTTCCATTGACCCCAATTTTCAGAGGTTTAGAAATTGTCTGCAAAATTGGCTTTGGTGCTGAAACTTGGCACCAGGACCTAAAACCCAAGACCAAGTCATCATTTTCAGTTTATTTTTAATCTTACTGGCAAAAAGTCACAACATTCATTTCTTTGCCTAAGACTATAATGCCAGGGGATGTCAGGACACGATGTCCCTCAGGCAGTGTATCATGAATATCTGCAAGCACATACAGTAAAATGATGAGGGCCTAAGTAGTCTAAAAATGTTAAAGCAGGAATTCAGGAATAAATGAGAAGGTAAAGAAAATTTAATGTTTAGGTGTTAAGTATTATTTTGCTTCATTCTTATAAAATTCTTTATAGATGTGTGAATTTTCTGGCCAAGGATTCAAGATGTCAATAAGTTGGATTACTATCTTACTATATTTCTGTGTGAACATTTTAAAATAAAAAGGAAAGATTGTAATGATAGTTATTTTTAGACTCATGTGGAGAAAGTAAGGAGGTTATTTCTTCTGATATATTCCTTTTTTTCTTTTGTTTTCTTCTATTTTGTTTGGTTTTGTTTTCATTTATTTGCACCTTTTGCTATTTTTGTCCATTGGAACTAACACTACTGTTTATTTTAAGGAAGGATAATTTTCACTTTAACATGGTTCTTGTCTCAAATTTACTCATTGTGGTTTTTACCCCTTTTCTTCACATTCATTTGATTAGCACTTTATATTTCATAACATTAACTTTCTATGTTACATCTCAGTATTTGTCTCAAAAGCTCTAGAAAACATTGGGGATTAAAACACTTTTGTCTTTGGTAACAGGTATTTACTAAGTATCCTTACCAGTTCTGAATTGTGTAGGAAACAAATTGTTAACCCACAAAGAGCTCCTCTTCCCTCTCAATTTACCCAGAACAATAAACCAAAGTAAAAAACATAAGCTAGAGAGAAAACAATAGAAAAGAAATGAGTTTAATGGGCCTATTCACTCAATAATACCACTTCTGAGCATCCAGCCCTGCATGAAGTACTTTGCATGGACATACAGAAATAAAGAAGGTGCTGTTTCTTTTTTTTTTAATTTTATTTTAATTTATCAATATACAATGTACTTGATTTTCATGTCCCTTTACCAATTCTTCTTTCGCCCTCCTTCTACCCCTCCCCCAATAAACATCATATCTGTTCGTTTGTCTTAACAAGTTCAAGGAATTGTTGTGATTGTTAAGCTTCTTCCCCCCCACCACCCATTTATTTGTTTGTGCATTTACTTATTTATTTGTTTGTTTGTTTGTTTATTTTTAGCTCCCACAAATAAGTGAGAACATGTGGTATTTCTCTTTCTGTGCCTGGCTTCTTTCACTTAATATAATTTTCTCTAAGTCTCTCCATGTTTCTGTGAATGGTAGTATTTCATTCTTTTTTACAGCAGAGTAGTATTCCATTGTGTAGATATACCACAGTTTCCTTATCCATTCATCTGATGATGGACATTTGGGCTGGTTCCAGCTCTTGGCTATTGTATATAGAGCTGCAATGAACATTGGAGTACAGGTATCCCTTTGGCTGATGATTTCCATTCTTCTGGGTATATACCCAGCAGTGGAATAGCTGGGTCATATGGTAGGACTACCTGTAATTGTTTGAGGAACCTCTATACTATTTTCCATAAAGGCTGCACAATTTTGCAGTCCCACCAACAGTGTATGAGGGTTCATTTTTCTCTGCAACCTCTGCAGAATTTATCACTCTCAGTTTTTTTGATATTACCCTTCCTAACTGGAGTGAGATGGTATCTCAAAGTGGTTTTGATTTGCATTTCTGAATGCGGAGTGATGGTAAGCATTTCTTCATGTGTCTGTTGGTCATTTGTATATCTTCCTTTGAGAAATGCCTATTCAGCTCCTTTGCCCATTTTTTAATTGGGTTACTTGTTTTCTTGCTATAAAATTGAGTTCCTTGTATATTCTGGATATTAATCCTTTGTCAGATGTATATTTTGCAAATATTTTCTTCCACTCTGTTGGTTGTCTTTTCACTCTGTTAATTGTTTTTTTTTTTTTTTTGGCTGTGCAGAAGCTGTTTAGTTTGATATAATCCCATTTGTTTATTTTTCCTTTGGTTGCCTGTGCTTTGGGGGGCATATTCATGAAGTCTGTACCCACTCCTACTTCCTGGAGTGTTTTCCCTATGTTTTCTTTAAAGAGTTTTATTGTTTCAGTGTGTATATTTAATTCTTTAATCCATTTTGAGTTGACTTTTGTATATGGCAAGAGGTACAGGGTCTAGTTTCACTCTCCTACATATGAATATCCAATTTTCCAAGCACCATTTGCTGAAGAGGAAGTCTGTTCCCCAGTGTGTGGACTTGGTGCCTTTGTCAAAGATCAGATGGCTGTAGGTATATGAGTTGATTTCTGGATTATTATTCCACTCCATTGATCTGTATGTCTATTTTTATGCCAATACCAACCTGTTTTGGTTATTATAGCTTTGTAGTATAGTTTAAAATCAGGTAGTGTTATGCCTCGAGTTTCTTTTTTTAAAGAACCAATAAACATGCTGTGAAAATTGAATAAACAAGTCTCTGGACTCAGAAACCATACCTGGGTTGAGATGTACACTTGGAAGCAATCTGCTGCTTTTGCAAGCTGATTGTTCGCAATTTTGCAAATTCAATTAGTTGAATTTGCAAGTCTGTCTAGTAAGAATTTGTAGAATGATGAGAAATGCAACCTGGGAATAAACAAGAATCACTAGTGGAGCAAAGGAGGATTGAAGGACCAGTAAACATTACTGATAAGTATGTTTTAGACTGACAATTAGTATTTATTAAGCACTTAACACATAACTGATATACTTTATATGCCTCATCTTGTTTAATAGCAAAACAATCTCATAAGGTAGGCACTATGTATTTATTTATTTTACAGACAAAGCAATTGAGGCTTTGGAGTTAAGTAACTTTCCCAAGGTTACAGTTAGTCTGTGTTTGAACAAGGACTTGGAGATGCCTACCTAATTTGAGAACTCAAACACATGGGGTAATCAAGGTGCTATATGCTATAGTGCCCAGTTTTACAATAATGCCACAAAGGATGAACTAAAAAGTGGCTCTTGAACTTGGGAAAAGAGGGTGTGTGGCATGGTTTCTGTAGCATGAAGGGGAAGAACTAACACTAGTGTAAAGACATAGGATACAGGATAAAGAAAGCTTTCCGTGATAATAACAGTCATAATAAACCACAGTAAAGCCCTAGTTCACAAAACACTATAACAAAGAGAATGTCCCTTCCTGGCATTTAAATATTCTGTGAAATGCTAAAAAATAATAAGTGAAGGATAAAACAGTGTGGCTCAACAGAATAATTCTCCAAGCTGTGCTTTCTTCACTGAAATTGATTTATTTTCTTAGAGAAATGACATCATTCTCATTATGTAACATATAATTGGTAAATCCAGGATAATCTTGTGGGTGGCCCTGGTCATCTCTCAGTGGAAAATTTGTTTTATTATTTACACATTGTTCCATGGGATTGGCCCAACATTTATCCTTTCCTACATCTCCTGTCTTCCACTAGACTTTTATGCTAACTGCTATGATCATGTTTGGAGATTCCCTAGTATTCAGACCAACTATGGTAGTTCATATATTTTCCTTATCACAAGCAGAATATAAGTTCTAATGAATATGTAGAGGAACTGTGAAAAAATAAAGGTTTTAAATTCACTATTACTGTTTTTAAATTATTTATCATTTATTTTGATACTTGAGAGTCAACTTTAAGTCATTTTATCATGAAATCTCTGTTAAAGAGATTCCACAGCAGAATGCATAAGGGTCTAGTTAAAAAATAGAGAATGTCAAAAAAAAACTACTTAGACCCAAAGAGAATGAATTTCTTTTTCTAATATACTGACATGGTCTCTGTCATATATGACTGAATTTGGGGTGTCTGTATATGTGAAATTTCCCCACTACCTCTTAACATTTGAATAAGAAAATTAGTTGTCCTTGGTTTTTTTCTCCCTATTTACCAACTCTCTAATTAGAAAGAGTGGTAAATCTTTTCAGTTTAAAAGAGCTTTTCTAAATTTAAATCTCATTCAAAATTTTTCAGAAAATTACTGTTCAAGTGATTTAAAATCTTAGGAAAGGTTGGAATTTGGTTTAAGAAAGGCTAAATCATGATAAATATATTATTGTGATTCTTGTCTATGAACCCACCTGATAGAGTTTGGATGTGTTGTCCCCTCAAAGCTCATGCTCAGATCAAAATATGATCCCCAACTTGGCAATGTTGGAATGGTTTGGGTTATGGGGGTGGATCCCTCATGGATAGATTAATGCCCTGGGGCCTCGGGAGTAGTGGGGGAGGGTAGTGAGTGAGTTCTCACTCTATTAGATCCCATGAGAGCTGGTTGTTTAATAGGACCCTGGCACCTCCTCTCTGTCTCTCTATCTTGCTTCCTCTCACCATGTGATCTCCTTGCACCTGATGGCTGCCTGCTATTTTCCTCCACGAGTAGAAGCAGCCTGAGGCCCACAGCAGACGCAGCTGTCCCAGAATTGTAAGTCAAATAAACCTCTGTTCTTTATAAATTACCCAGTTTCAGGTATTCTGTTATATCAACAAAAAAAGGACTAATACACCACCTAAATTCCATTAAAATGCCTTTAGCTTTCAGCTGGGCATGTCCTGTACTCTTCATTGCATGAGTTTTTTTTTCTTTGCTTTTTTTCATTTTTGTTTTTAAGTTTCTAAAGATTCTGTGAGAAAAAAATCAAAAAAGATTGTTTTTTTTTTTTTTTTTTTTTTTTGTCTTTTTCGTGACCTGCACTCAGCCATTCCCATATGGGATCCGAACCCGCGACGGGAGCGTCGCCGCGCTCCCAGCGCCGCACTCTCCCGAGTGCGCCACGGGCTCGGCCCTAAAAAAAGATTGTTAATGTTAAAAATTCTCCCTTGATATTTGATTGAGGTCACTTTTTGCATACATACAAGATATATATTCCTGTTTTGAAAAGTACCACAGAACCACAACACTGATAAGCCCACAAAAGAACTTCATATATGATGGAACAAAAATACATGCCTTTTGTTTACCTGCTTCCATCGAGTTCAGCATCTTGTAAAGGTAAGACATAAGGTCATCACAACAGATTTTTGTTTTTGATATGTAAGCATAGTGACATCTGAAACACTATCTTTATTTTTATAAAGAACTATAGGCTTTATAGAATAGAATATTTAATACTAAATTTAAATGAACTTTGTCAGATAACATTTATTTGAACTTTTTACAAATATATCTGCAAGAAATCTCCAAGAAAATTAATATGACATTTTTTCACGTATGAAGTATGTGAGGAGATATATTTAGGAATAAATGTACCAAGATGTTTTTCCCATACTCTCACACCACAACGGTCAACACACAAAATCAACTTCTGTGACCAAATGCGTGAAGAATTCTCTCCACCAGCAAGCAAGCAAACAATTCTGCAGCAGACACCAGCTAGGCATCCTCCAATTCAACTCCAACACTATCACCTGGAGATAACATCAGATCCCACAGGTCGAGGGCTCAGTCCCCAGGAATTCCCCCACATCAGATGCCAGTTGCAAGTCCAGGCCTCTGTAACTCCTGACCAACCAGCTATAAACTGGCATCACCATAACCCTCTCATTGGGTTTGATTGATTTGCTGAGCAACTCACAGAACTCAGGGAAACATGAACTTAATGTTCACTGGTTTATTAGGAGGGAAATTACAAAGGATATAAATAAAGAGATGCACAGGGCAAGGCATGGGGGAAGAGGCATTTCTATGCCTTCCTGGGCACACCACCATCCAGGACCCTCCACACGTTCAGCTGTCTGGAAGCTCACTGAACCCAGGCCTGTTGGGTTTTTATGGAGGTCTCACTACATAGGCATGATGGATTAAATCATTGGTCATTGGTGAAGAACTTAACCTTCAGCCCCTCTTCCCTCCCCAGGCGTTCAGGAGTATGACTGAAAGTCCTACCCCTCTAATCCTGCCTTGATCTTTCCAGTGACCATCCCCCATCCTGAAGCTACCTGGAGGCTGCCAGCCATCAGCCAACTCATTAGCATACTTTAAAGATTCTAAAGATTTTAGGAGTTGTATGTCAGGAGACTAGGACTAACACCAAACATATATTTCACAACATCACAGAGATCAATTTTTTTTTAATTTAGCTAAATATGCTTTACTGAATTCTAATGAAAAGTAGCAACTACTTTTGTGAAGGGTGTAATTAAGGGAGTTCTTGACTTGGATGAGATGAGGTACAGTGGGTTTTAGGACAACAGATTTTTATGCAATTGATGAGATGTGAGAATTTGATGGCAAGTTTTGGAACAGTTCGCAGCTTTTCATACTTCTTACTATAGGATCTTTCATACACTTCATATGTGAGAAAGTATTGTTCCAGCTTTGTCCATTTGAAACTGTAGACACTCTTTCAGTTGGCTCCTGTGTCCTTTGTTGTATGCCCCTCATTGTCTTTTGTTGTTGTTTTATTTTTGAACATTCCTCACTTTCTGGCTCTATGATCTGCTGCAGGCTCATCTTGTATATTTTCTGTCTCAGTCCTGGAATCAGCCATTGTCTCATTCAGTTTGAGCTGCTATAACAAATATACCATAGACTGGGTGACTTAAGCAAATGTTTATTACTCACAGTTCTGGAGGCTGAGAAGTCTAACATCAAGGTGCCAGCAGATCTTGTGTCTGGTAAGGAACTGCTTCCTGGGTTGTATTTTCACATGGTGAAGAACACAGAGAAAAGAAGCAAGCTCTCTGATGTCTCTTCTTATAAAAGCACTAATCTCATTAATGAGGGTTCCATCTTTATGACCTAATTACCTGTCAAAGTTTCCACCTCCAAATACCATTGCACTGGAAATTACACTTCCACACACCAATTTGGGGGCAACACAGACATTCAGTTCATAGCAGCCATTTCTGCAAGGGTACCTGATTTATTTATTTATTTATTGGAAAATTGTGTTAGAGACCAAGATCTGGGCATGAGATCTACTCATGTCTGCTGGGATATCATTGCTTCTAGACCTTCTCAACTGACAAACAATGGAAATAGATGAGTGTATACTAAGTCATTTATATACACAGAACTACATATGTTTCTATATTTAACCATCTGTATCTATATTAAGCTAAACATGAGTTCATGCTAATGTCTCCAATTCTAATCTTTTTACCCATGGATAATTTTTTAGCTTTCTTCCCTTGTGTATTTTTAATCTCCCACTCCAACAGTGTGAAATCCACCATCACCCAAGCATTTACTTAATTCTTCAGTTCTGGTGTACATGTGTAGCAGTGTCAGAGTTTTTAACCTGTACTCCTGTGGGAAACAACTTTGTCAACTAGAGTACAGTGCTTATGTACAGTTCCTTTTGCCTTGAGTTTCACAGACTTTTCCAAAACTACTTAAGTTAGCAACATTTTCCCACTGTTTTCAGTGAGGTTGCTTCACATATTTTTAATACAGTTAAATTGTTTCATGACATTCTACATTCCCTCTTGGGATCCACTGGGCTCCTAAATAATTTTTTATATTTTCATACATTAAGGTTTATTGTCTGTGTCTGTGGGTTTTGACAAATGCATAATGTCATGTATCCTAAATTACAGGATTGTGAAAAATAGTTTTACCCCCCTTGTAAAAATTCCCCTGTGCTTCATCTATCCAGTACTTCCTCCCTATCTTGTTTTTAAAATTAAATTTCTTTCTTGAGAAAGGAGGATAAAATATAACCCTTTATCTTGGAATATATGGACTTCATTTGGCTTATTTTTACGTTTCTAGGTACATCTTCAAGGTCGTATTCACAGTCAACCACTGTGTATTCCATGCAAATCAAGCTATTTGTATATCTTAGAGTATATCATCTTGCTAATTAATCTACACTAAATACTCCTCCCTGTGCCTTAAATGCTCTCCCAGTCTATAAAATTCCGAGACATTCTTCAAAAATCACATCAAATGTTACCACTGTCAGAAAAACCTCCTTGATCATACAGAACAGGCTAAATAAATTGTCTTATTATTTCATTTTAGTTCTATCATTTATTTATGCCTCTATATTGTTTTGTTTTTATTTTGTCCTCCACTAGAATTTAATCACCTTGAAGAAAGATAGTATGTTATTTACATAATGTCTCCAGTGCCTATCACAGTGTCTGACCCATAATATTTATATACTGAATAACTATGATATAAGTAAACATAAGAATGACTAAGTGAATGAGTGAGTGAGTTAGTGAATGAGTGAAGCATACTATTTATTTCTGGTTTCAACGCGTAAAAGTTGAGCTTTTTAGAAATTGAGGCTAGTCTAAGGCTAAACTACTAAGTATCTTCCAAGGGGAGTTCAAAAGAAACCAGAGGTCAATCACCTGAGGACCACCAGTTCCAATTATAGCGGGCTTATGACTTAAACTTGATATAAACCATGTTCCCTTACAGTTGCTGCCCAATTTCCTTCCTACATTGACTTATTAAATTATTTTAAAGTGCTAAATATTCCCATGTGATTGCCCAACCTGAGTTTTATGAGTATATAATCATACATACACAACTGTAAGACCAATTCCTTGACCGAATGAAGAATTCAGTAATGTTGCTGTACTGTTGTAACCCTCACCTCACAGGAGTCCCTTTTACCGTTACTTTCATATACTCAACACACTAATTTGATACAAATATTAGATACAGATATCACCATATTAAGTAAAAATATCACCACTCTAATTTCTTATCCCACAGGCTTCAAAACAAATCAGTAATAGCAATTTAAATTCTTGCAATATATCACAAGACCCCTTCCCCATGTCACTTAGAATCACCACTCTGTAAATGTTTAGTGTCAAGCTCAAGTGCTTAACAATTAATTTTTTTGTTTTTAATAAAGAGTATCAAGTTCAGCTGAGGAAAGAGTGCAGCTTTTTCCCCTAAATCCTTCAAATAAAGGAATCAATCATGCCAAATTAGAACAGAGCTAACACATGCATATCCAAGGCTGGGTGCTCTCAATTATCTTCCCTGTGCTAAGCCCAGCAATTAGCCAGAGAACAAAACAGTGCTTAGAAAATACAATTGCCTAAAAATAGATAGATAGATAGATAGATAGATAGATAGATAGATAGATAGATAGATAGATAGATAGATAGACAGATAGATAAAAGGAACTATTTGAGCTAATAATAAAAGAGTGATTAACTCTAGGGTACATTCTTAAAAGATCGTAATTCTTATGGAAAGATATCCCATGCTCTTGGATTGGAAGAATCAACATAGTGAAAATGTCCATACTACCCAAAGTGATATACAAATTCAATGCAATCCCCATCAAAATTCCAAAGACACTTTTCTCAGAAATGGAAAGAACTATCCAGACATTTATATGGAATAATAAAAGACCACGCATAGCCAAAGCAATGCTGAGCAAAAAAAAGTAAAGCTGGAGGCATAACACTACCTGACTATACCACAAAGCTATAATAACCAAAACAGTATGGTACTGGCATAAAAACAGACACACTGATCAATGGAATAGAATAGAGAATCCAGAAATCAACCCACACACTTACTGCCATCTGATCTTTGACAAAGGCACCAAGCCTATTCACTGGGGAAGGGACTGCCTCTTCAGCAAATGGTGCTGGGATAACTGGATATCCATATGCAGGAGAATGAAACTAGATCCATACCTCCCACCATATACTAAAATCAACTCAAAATGGATTAAGGATTTAAATATACACCCGGAAACAATAAAACTTCTTAAAGAAAACATAGGAGAAACACTTCAGGAAATAGGACTGGACACAGACTTCATGAATACGACCCCAAAAGCACGGGCAACCAAAGGAAAAATAAACAAATGGGATTTCATCAAACTAAAAAGCTTCTGCACACCAAAAGAAACAATTAACAGAGTTAAAAGACAACCAACAGAGTGGGAGAAAATATTTGCAAAATATACATCTGACAAAGGATTAATATCCAGAATATATAAGGAACTCAAACAACTTTACAAAAAAAAAACAAGCAACCCAATTAAAAAATGGGCAAAAGAGCTAAGTAGGCATTTCTCTAAGGAAGATATACAAATGGCCAACAGACATATGAAAAAATGCTCAATATCACTCAGCATCTGGGAAATGCAAAACAAAGCACACTGAGATACCATCTAACCCCAGTTAGGATGGCTAAAATCCAAAAGACTCTGAACAATAAATGCTGGTGAGGTTGCGGAGAAAAAGGAACTCTCATACATTGTTGGTGGGACTGCAAAATGGTGCAGCCTCTATGGAAAATGGTATGGAGGTTCCTCAAACAATTGCAGATAGATACCATACGACCCAGCTATCCCACTGTTGAGAATATACCCAGAGGAATGGAAATCATCAAGTCGAAGGTATGCCTGTTCCCCAGTGTTCATCGCAGCACTCTTTACAATAGCCAAGAGTTGGAACCAGCCCAAATGTCCATCATCGGATGAGTGGATATGGAAAATGTGGTACATCTACACAGTGGAATACTACTCAGCTATAAAAACGAATGAAATACTGCCATTTGCAACAACATGGATGGACCTTGAGAGAATTATATTAAGTGAAACGAGTCAGGCACAGAAAGAGAAATACCACATGGTCTCAATTATTGCTGGGAGCTAAAAATTAATATATAAATTCACACACACACACACAAAAAGAAAAAAAACCGGAGGGGGAAGAAGATATAACAACCACAATTACTTGAAGTTGATACGACAAGCAAACAGAGGGGACATTGGTGGGGGGAGGGGGGAGGGAGGAGGGAGGGTGTTTTTTGGTAAGGGGCAACAATAAACAGCCACAATGTATATCAACAAAATAAAATTAAAAAAAAAAAAAAAAAGATCGTACTTCTTTATTTAGGGATAAAGGAAAATCTTTCCCTATTACTTCTAACCATTAACCTTCTCAAATCAATATAAACATTTGCAATGAACTTCTTGAATAGAGATATATTTTCTTTCTTTTGTCTTCTGAAATGGAATTGATGAGGGGTAGAATTTTCAAAAATAGTGATGAAAAAAGTGTTTGTGATATAACCCATTCAATAGTTTTTCTTATGACTGCCACACCAAGTTTATCAACCCAGAAGGCTACATTTGGGCAGTTTTCATATCAAAATTGAGCTTTTGAATATTTCTTCAACCAAATCCAGAATGTACTGTTTGAAGTTAATTCTACTGTTGCTGATTTAATAGTAATATGAAACAACTCCCAACGTATAATAAAATCAGTAAGTATTTATTGGCTGACTGCACTTCATTTCTGCCTAACAGAGTTAAATAAGAATTCACACACATATCCAGTGAGAAAAACGCCAGTTAATAGTCATTGAGAGGTAAAAATGTAACAGCCCCTAATCTAGATGTTAGTCACTGAGAAACAAAAATGATGTTCTAGAGGAGCCATATCTTTGACCTCAAAGAGCTTACAATTGATTTGAATCAAGCACACAGAAGTATCTATCACAAAGTACTCTGGCATTGACTTTTGTAATCATTTCGTATTCCCAAGAGCAAACCTTGTAGAGCTAGGATTTATTTACTTATTTTCTTTCTTTCTCTTTTAATCTTATGGCCTCAAAATAATTTGCCTGATATTTTTAATTCTATTTATTATAGCATAGCTTTTTTTTTTTTTTCATCCATCCACTAGGCATAAAATAACCCAGCTCTGGCATTTGAGCATTTGCCCCGCTCGGTAACTTCTAATACAATAGTTTTCATATTCAGCTTTTCGTTTTGTTTCATTGCCATCATCCTGGTTGAAGTTTGTCTTTTTTTTTTTAATTATACATACATGTGGGGTACAATACTGATTTTCAATAACTTTGTAGAATGTGTGATGGTTAGATCAGTACAGTTAGCTTATTCATCATTACAATACACAATCATTCCTGGTATCCGTTGACCAATTCCTCATTAGCCCCCCTCCCTCACCCATCCCCTTCCCTCCCCTTTTCCACCTCTAGTTTTTTAAAAGTTCAATGTAGTACTGTGATTGTTGGTTCTTTCTTTCTTTCTCTGTCTCTTTCTATTGTTCATTTGTTTATTTCTGGATCAGCTCCCACTTACGAGTGAGAACATGTGGTATTTCTCCTTCTGTACCTGGGATGTTTCACTTAGGATAATTCTCTCCAGGCTCATCCATGTTGTTGCAAATGGTAGAATTTCATTGTTTTTTATGGCTGAGTAGTATTCCATTGTCTACATATACCACAATTTCCTTATCCAGGCTTCCGTCAATGAACATTTAGGTTGGTTCCATCACCTGCCTATTGTAAATAGAGCTGCAATAAACACGGGAATGCAGGTATGCCTTCAACCTGATGTTTTCCAATCTTCTGCATATATCCCCAGGAGTGGGATTGCTGGATCATATGGAAATTCTATCCGTAGTTGTTTAAGGAACCTCCATACTGTTCTCCATAAGGGCTGTACTAATTTACAGTCCCACCAACAGTGTAGGAGGGTTCCCCTCTCTCTACACCCTCACCAGCATTTGTTATTCTCTGGGGGTTTTTTATAATAGCCAGTCTGATTGGGTGAGGTGATATCTCAGAGTGGTTTTGATTTGCATTTTCCTGATGATTAGTGATGTTGAGCATTTTTTCATATTCCCTTTGGCCAATTGTATGTCTTCTGTTGAGAAATGTCTGTTCAGCTCCTTTGCCCATTTTTTAATTGGATTATTTGGTTTTTTGCTGTAAAGTTGCCTTAGTTCTTTGTATATTCTGGATATTAATCCCTTGTCAGATGCATTTTTTGTGAATATTTTCTCCCATTCTGTAGGATGTCTTTTCACTCTACTGATTGTTTCCTTTGCTATGCAGAAGCTTTTTAGTTTGATGTAACCCCATTTGTTTATTTTTTCTTTTGTTGCCTATGCTTTTGGGGTGTTATTCATAAAGTCATTGCCCAGACCTAAATCCTGCAGCATTTTCCCTACATTTTCTTCTAGGAGTTTTAAAGTTTCAGGCCTTATATTTAGGTCTCTAATCCATTTTGAGTTGATTTTGGTATATGGTGAAAGGTACAGATCAAGTTTCATTCTTCTACAAATGGATATCCAGTTTTCCCAGCACAATTTATTGAAGAGGTAATCTTTTCCCCAGTGTGTGTTCTTGGTGCCTTTGTCAAAGATCAGTTGGTTGTAAATTTCTATATGCACCCCCTCCATCCCAACAACCCAAAGAAAAGGAAATTATTTCTGGTCAAGCTGTCCAAGTTTGATTTGTGCAAAGTGCAACAGGTATGCTGAAGGGAAGGCAATTCTTTGGGGTTAGGCTTCAAAATACTCTTCCTTGAACAAGGAAACCAATTTTTTAAAAAATAACGCAACGGGACAGAATGTTAACAGAGACTCAGATTTTGAAAAATTAGGGAGAAAAAGATGTCAAACTAGGGTTTGAAGGGAGCAACTATAACAATTTTATTGGGAATAGGTAAATATCTTCAGCATTTTTGAACTGCCAGTATCTTTGATCCTATGGTAATAAAGAATGAAATCATTGTTTTACTGTCTTTAACTGATTAAGGCAAACCATTTAGACTGTTATTGTTTCAGTGTAAAGAGCTATAAAATGGCTGTGTTAAACTATCATTATTAAAGAAGTGAAACAGGCTTACTGGTTAAATGACTCTTTTTTTCTCTTTAAGAGTTTCCTTAATTTTCATTCCTTTTTGTGTGTGTGTGCATATGTGAAAGATAAGATTTTTATAATTGCTCTAACGCGAATACTGCTAAACTTTTTACAATAACATTGCTCTTTTATTTGGAATAAATGAAACCTCAAAACCAGTGAACTATTTCCTGCTATGTGTTATTATTACAGTTTCATTTGCTCCAGATCCACTGCCAACTTGAAAGCTCCTGTGCATAAAGCACTGCCAAGCTTGAAAGTATAATAAACCTTCTGTAATACTCTTGGAAACCAAAGACACTGTGAGCTCAGGGAGTTGAGCATTTATATGTTTAAGTCAGGTACTGCAATTCCCCTACTCTCGTGAGATACGAAATAACCATGGGCTGAATAAAGCTGCTACATTGTCTGCTAACAATGAAATTTCACCCAAGTCTATCAATATAAAATGAGGGTTTGCTTTCGGGGAAGAGTGGGAATACCTGAGTGGGTAACATGAGTGTTTTGAGGATAGAACAAACACTCAGGCTGTATCCAAAAAACAGAAACTCAAGATTTTTAGCAAAAAACATATTTGATCATCCATCTATGTGAGACAACAATTTTTTTCAGGGATGAATCTATTTTTGTGTGTTTCTTACAGTCACTAAAAATATTTGACCCTTTTGACATAACTTTCCAGTTTGAATTTTTAAAAAAATTAAAAATATAGAAATGTTTATCCTTCATTCTTAGAAGTATCTGGCATTTGTTACAGACATTCTTATTACTCTAATTTTCACTAATTTTATTATGGCTGACAAATAATTCTACTCACTGGTCATTCAAGTCCCAGACCTTAGGCTAGATATAGAAGAACTGATCCAGCAAGTTTGGCTCCCTGCCTATTACAAGAAAATATTAGTGCCTGCGGCTAAGGTCAAAGTTGTAGCTAGCGGGAGTGAAGGTTTAGATGTCCTCAAGACCTCTGAATCATAGTCTGGCTTTTTTCCTGCCACTGTTGAAGCAGGAGTCAAGAAGACACCAGCCTACAGAGTACTATTCTGGAAAAAAACAGAAGTAAAAACTTTTCAAACCACAGACATCATGAGGTCTGAGAAAATTCTGTCTTCTATAGAAATACTGTTTTCCCTACTGCTTTTTTAACATTAAGCTGGCTTCAGAAGGCTAAGAAAACACATGTATTTTATTCTAACAACAGGATACCTAACATATATTTTACTGGTCCTGATAAACACATATGTAATTTTCGTAGCTGAAGTGACCGCAGCATGCCTCAGTTTCTTGTTCTGCAGAAAGGATATAAATCAGACCCACAGGGGTTTTGTGGAAGCCTTAGCTCCTGTTCTCGCTTGCAAAATAGCCTCAGTCACTATTTTCCAAATCTGTCCTCCTTTCTGAGATACCTGAAGTTTCACTTAGTTCTCCTGGAAAAGATTCTCGAAGGCTCATCAAGATGCTAGCCCTTCCACTAGGAATCAACTCTGGTTTCTTCCTCCACCTCTATATCCAGAGGTTCATGTGAAAGCTGATGATGAGAAATCTGACAGTAAAATGGGGCTGGAAGGTCTGTTGGAAGGTTGTTTTTCCCTACCCCCACCATCCTTCTTTTCCCCTCTTCTCCCCTTCGTCAAACGGCTTGGCTGCTGCAACATGAGACAAATAGTTGCGCTGTGTCTGCTCTCTGCATGAGGTGAGGTGAGGAGGGGAGCAGTGACTGCCAGGCACCAGATTGATGGTGTGTGGAAACCCAGAGCCAGAGCTGCCGGCAGCCAAGTGCTCCTCCGTGGGGATCCCACATAATACACTTTCCAGATTTCCGGGCCTCCGTCCAGCCACACACTTCTGTGCATGCAGCTCTCCCCTCACCAGAAAGGGACTAACGGGGAGAGGTGGAGGCGAAGGCTTGTGTATGGCTTGCTTACTTATTTACTGCTTTAATAAATGTGTTGAACATATGTTACTTTAAGAAGAGGCCAGGGAGGGGAAGGCAATCTGACTACCTCTTTCCACAAAGCCTCCTTCATCCACCTTCTGGATGGGGTGGACGATTAAAATTGGATAAGGGCCAGTCTAAAAGGGTGATATGTCTTCCAGGGCTGACAGCCACTGAGGTAGGCTTATGTGAATGCAGTAAAAACACGACTGATAGTGTCTCCTCCACTGTCATCCATACTGCCATGAGCAATTAGAATTCCAATTCCAGACCATCACCCCTGTGCGTAACTGCTGTTGTCTGGAAACCTAATACTCCCAGATCGTGCTTCACTTAGGAGCTCTAGAGGGCTCTACAGCTAGAGAATGACTTACTCCAGGCCACGGGAGGATGAGATTATGTTCACAGGAATGAAGTAAGAATCTCACCTTCTCTAGCATCCCCTGGTTTCGAATGCTTTTTTTCTCCTCCAAAGTTCTGCAAATAGAAACTGAAGTTGAAGCATGCTAAATATAAGAACAAGTAAGTGAGAAGTGATTGAGTGATTAGAGTCGTTAAGAGCAGATTAAATGTGTGCTCTCAGATAAGTTTAAGATATCAGTATAATTAGAAACACAAAGACATTGTAAGATTAAAACCATGTCTAAACAAAATGCCCCAAACAGCTACAGAGTTGAAATTTTCTAGCTCATGGGATTTGACTCAACACATCCTTTTTTCTCACCTCTTCTGAGACACTATCAAAGTGACAGTAAATAAATTAAAAGTTATAAGCCCATAATAGCAAAAAGAACAAGAATAAAGATCCGTGGAAAATGTGGCAAGAAGATAAAAGTATGGAGCTGGAGAATCCAGGCATAAAATGAAAAGTCTACAACACAGAGTTAGAGACTATACCAACAAGGCTACTCATTCAATCAGACTCAGAATGACAGAGGGTGGGAGTGAAAACAAGGTAAAAAATGGGAGAATAATTTAATTCGTTTAAAATCTAGATCATAGGGAATCCTAGACCACCTCATGCCTCATCCTAACTTCTTGTGCAGACCAGGAGTTGACACCCAAGCAACACATTGGAAAGTTGTTCTTTACAAAAACTGCCAAATAGGTTGGAAAAACTAGGGCACTTAGGAGGGATATTATCACTGTAAAGTAAAGCACTAATAATTGTGTAGTTTTTGAGAACCTCTAGGTTAAAGGCCAGCTCCTCATTTGCTCATGGAATTTCTTGCTGGTCTCCAACCTTCTTGTCTGTCATGTTAATCTCTCAACATAAAATACAAAAGAACAAATAAAGACACTAGGTATTTGAAGAAAGCCTCCAGCATGAAAGATAAAGACATAGATAAAATTAACCCCCAAAGAAGCAAGTGTTCATGAAAATGAAAAGGACTTTAAAAAAACTAAAAACCTCAATAAAACACCATGTCGACTTAGTAACTAACAGAAAGTTTCAGTAAGTATTATATGAGGGAAGAAAAATCAATAAAAATCAACATTGTACCCCACATGTATGTCTAATAAAAAATGAAAAATAAAATAAAAATAAAAAATTTTAAAAATTTTTAAAAAGTAAAGGAAAATTTACCATTTAAAAAATATATATGCTACTTGATACATAGACTCTTAATTCAGTGTGATAAGAAATTCTTGTAAGATAACATATCTCTTATTTTCCATTTACAACACTGATTACTCTTAAATGTAAAATATAGTTTAACATAAAATAAAACATTCGAGTTAAAAAAAAGAATGAAACCCCCCAAAAAACTATAATAAAAAGAAAGTCTTAGTGTCCTAAATTATTTTTAAAAAAACATAATTGATTAAATTTAAAAACATGGAATTCTGGGAGAATAAAACTGAGGACATTCCTAAGAATTTAAGCTAAAAGACATAGAGTGTTGATCTAGGAAATTCAATATCCAACCAACTAATATTCAGGAAAAAGAAAAAAAAATTTAAATGAAATTATCAAAAAAATGAAAGAAATTTTCCCAAAACTGAAATAGGACATATGTTTTCATATGTAAAGGGCGCTCTAAGTGCCATGTAGTAAGAATGTACAAAAACCTATACCAAGAAAAATATTAATTATTAAAGTACTGAATATATAAAACCAAGATTCTAAAAACATATATAGAGAAAAACAAAACCAAAAGTTTTCTATAAAAAAACAAGAATCAGTCTTACATCTAATATTTTTACAATATTTGAAAGAAGACAGAGGACAGAATTTTTAAAAGGAACAAGGGATATATTTAGAAAGTAAAATTTATGAAGTATGAATATGAATAAAACTTTTTTTAGATGAAAAATTTATAAATTTCATCTTCCAATCATCCTGTATGAGCAAGGTTTTGAGGTTGTAATACAGCAGAACAAGTGTACAAACCAAGAAAGAAAAACATGTTGGATACAAGAAATGCTGGGACTGCTTAAAAGTCCCATTAAAAAAAAATTCTTAGCTATGCAGGAGGCCTGCAAGTTAATCTTTCCAAATTTGAACTGGAAGCCAGTTGCATACAGGAATGTTTCCAACATAATAGAAGAATATAATGCAAAGAACGGTTATGCTTTGTCAGAACTTAGAAGATAATAGAAATAAATATGGTATTGATTTCATATCTGAATAAGAGAAATAGAAAGCAATCCCAAATTCCAGGAAAAACAAAAACATGTCCAAGAAAGACATAATATAATTGTGAAACAAAGTAGAATATGGTTTCTTATTAGTAATTGTTAGACAAGAAAGAAAGGGAAATATAATTTTCTTTGAGGTTAGAAATACCAGTTTTTGTGCATGCAACACAAGGGTTATAACAGCAGAATTGAAGAGAAGGAAAGATAACAATAGTATACTACTTGGCTCCTTGGTGAACAATATTTACCTGTACGTAACTATATAAATACCATTTAAGGTCTGCCAAATTTTAAAACTATGGATGAGGAACTTAATTTTAGTTACAAAACATAAATGGAATGTGGTGTAATTTTGGAAGCAGAGGTAAAGTATAGGCACAGGGTATGCTCAGAAAGTTAATGTTATTACCGTAAAAAGCAGCAAGTCATATGGAAGTTCTATCTGTAGTTGTTTAAGGAACCTCCATACTGTTCTCCATAAGGGCTGTACTAATTCACAGTCCCACCAACAATGCAGGAGGGTTCCCTTGTCTCCACATCCTCACCAGCATTTGTTATTGTCTGGGTTTTTTTATAATAGCCAGTCTGATTGGAGTGAGGTGGTATCTCAGAGTGATTTTGATTTGTGTTTCCTTTATGATTAGTGATGTTGAGCATTTTTTCATATACCTGTTGGCCATTTGTACATCTTCCTTTGAGAAATGTCTGTTCAGCTCCTTTGCCCATTTTTTAATTGGATTACTTGGTTTTTTGCTGTAAAGTTGCCTTAGTTCTTTGTATATTCTGGATATTAATCCCTTGTCAGATGCATTCTTTGTGAATATTTTCTCCCATTCTGTAGGATGTCTTTTCACTGTATTGATTGTTTCCTTTGCTGTGCAGAAGCCTTTTAGTTTGATATAATCGCATTTGTTTATTTTTTCTTTTGTTGCCTGTGCTGTGGGGATGTTATTCATAAAGTCATTGCCCAGTCCTAAATCCAGGAGCATTTCACTCCTGGGGATATATCCAGAGGATTGGAAAACATCAGGTTGAAGGCATACCTGCACTCCCATGTTTATTGCAGCTCTATTTACCATAGCTAGGTGATGGAACCAACCTAAATGTCCATTGATGGATGACTGGATAAGGAAATTGTGGTATATAAATACCATGGAATACTACTCAGCCACAAAAAAAAGAATGAAATTCTACTATTTGCAACAATATGGATGAGCCTGGAGAAAATTATCCTAAGTGAAACAACTAAGGTACAGAAAGAGAAATACCACATGTTCCCACTCATAACTGGGAACTGAATCCATAAATTAAAAAATGAACAATAAAAAGAGACAGAGAGAAAGAATGAAAGAAACCAAAATCACAGTAACACGTTGAACTTTTAGAAAAATAGAGGTGGAAGAGGGGAAGGAGAGGGAGAGGGAGGGAGGCTAAAGAGGAATTGGTCAATGAACACAAAGAATGATTGTGTATTGCAATGATGAATAAGCTAACTATACTTATCTAATCACCACACATTCTACACAATTATTGAAAATCAACATTGTACCCCACATGTATGTATAATAAAAAATAAAAATAAAATAGATCCAAAAAAAGCAGCAAGTCAAAAAACACTATAGAATGTTAATAAATTGAATTTCAAAGATATAATTGAAAGAAACTAAAATCAGCAATATAACAATCAAAATATAGCAATAGAGGAATGAGAAATTGGGGGTTTCAAGTAAAAAAAATGATTTCCTTTTGGAACATCAATAGTGATATTTTTATAATTAGAAGGTAATCAGAAAATAGTCCTTACAGAAATATTTAAAAGTAATTGTTGCTTCCAAGAATCTGTTCTGAAATTAGGAGGATGAGAGAGATTGCTGATCCTCAGCCCTTTTGTACTATTTTATTTTTATACTGCATGGTATTAATTCTGTTTTTAAAAACACAAACATAAACAGAGCAGCAGTGTTTATAGATATGATTGAAATTTTACTTTTAACATTACCAAATTCACTGGCTTTATATTCCATCACCTCCTTTTCCAACACATGCCAGCACACATAACAAAAATATAAACAAACAAAATTAAAACAAACAAAAAATTAAACAAACAAAAATATAAAATAGAACATTTAGGAATATTAACACATGCAAATTTGTTCAGCTACTTAATTTTTTTACTCTTGCCAACTTCACAGCTGTCAACCAGCAGTAGAAACCTACCAAATATTCCAACATCTGCTTTTATATGATTGATTTCTTTTATTTTTAATGACTCCCAAGAGAAGCAGTAGATTTTTTAATCAAAATTCATTTCAATATTTTCCCATGCTATTAATCACAAAAATAAATCATACAAAATCTATTCATTTTCCATCACACATCCCCTTACTCTTAAACCATTTTGTCTCTTGAATAATGTAAAAATGTTTACTTTTCCCTCTACCTTTCAAGATAGTGCCAGTAAAAAATCCATGTCCACTACTGGGATGGAATTCAAATGCTTTGTTGACAGGGGTTGGTATCATATATTTACATTAAGAAGATAAAATTATTAAATATACAATAACCTTCATATTTTAGTTGATACCTTGTACATTTATTATCTATCTGCTTTGTTTTAACTACATCCTAAATCATTTTGTCTTGTTTTGAAAGTTTTACTTTTATGTCCTTTAGATAAATTGAATTTATATTTCTGGAATTTTGTTCATTAATTCTAAGGTTTTGTCAGTTTTCAAAGGTGTGTTCGACATGTCCTCCTGTTATGGAAAATTGTCTAGGGGAAAGCTAAAAGAAAGGAAAAACAGAAAAGAAAACACATTCTAGGGTGGATTGCTTATTATTTATTATGGTTAATCATTTCAAAGTTTTAACACCTTCAACTAACACAAAATCGTGCATGATTTTTATCTAGTCTATGGTTTTTAATTGTTGCACAAATGAATAATATATAGAGCATCATAAGAGCTTTCATTTGCTTTCCATGTCAAATAAAAGAAAGTATTTTTATTGTCTTAATTCATAGAGTAGGTAACATTAATTTTTAAATATACTGAAATGTCAGTATCATAATTTTGTTTCTTCAGTAAATGACTTATTAATGAGAAAAGAACTTTAAATCCTGAGTAGATTGTGAACCTGTCAGTTTTCCTGCCTTGAGTTTGAAAGTCAATAATTTTTATTTCTCACTAGTTCTTTTTAAAGACTGTTAGACTTATTTCCACAATTATATCATTGAGAACACTACATTTTGTTTTAAAAGCTGTTGGGGTGGGCTTCTCTATAAGGATTTTTTTTTTAATTTAAGACCTTAAATAAAATGGAAATAAGGAAGATTTGATGTAGGGAGCAAAGCATGAGAGGAAGAGACTCAGACTTTCAGTTTACTTTATATATCTTATTTGAATGATATTAAATTACTGCCCTCTCTTACCTGGATTACAGCAATAGACTTCTGAATATCTTCAATACAGCAAGTCTTGTTCTAAACATTGTCCATCCACCTCCCACCCTTTTGCCAATTTTTTCTCTATAACACAAAAACAATTATATCACATTGCTAAGTAAAAGTTTGTTAGCTCCCAAAGTTGATAGGACCAATTCCAATCTCCCTAGTGAAACAAATAAGGCCTGGTACTATCTGTTCCCAACTGCCCCCTACCTCATTGCCCTCTTACACTTCATAGTCAGATTTTTCAAAAGTCTTATTTATGCTTTCTCCATTTTTGTACCACTCACTCACTGCTCAGCACAGTGCAATCTGGCTTTCACCTTCATCACTCTACTACAATGTCAACAATGACCTCCTTGTCACTTAATGCAATTAACACTTTTTCTTTGTAGAGCACCTTCCTCTGCTGCTGACTTTATTAATACAACTTCTGCCTGATTTTTCTCCTGCCCACTTTAGATCCTCTCTGTCTCTTTAAGGTTTATCCAGCTCCAGGCACATGAAAAGTCAGCAGCTCCTCAAGGCTTAGTTCTTAGCCTTCTCATCTTATTCTGCAGTCTCTTCCTAGGTGATCTACATCTGCAATACAATGTCCACATCTATGCAGGTGACTCATAAATCAATATCTACACATGAGTCTGTTGCACTCAAGCCTGGACTGTATGAATCAAACTGCCACCTTCACACACATCAAATTCAACTGCTCACAACCAAACTCATAAATGTTTTCTTAAAACCTGATCTAAATGTTACACTAGTTCTCTCATTTTAAGAAGCAAATGCTGAGGACCCAGTGAGCTGCCTGCCTACCAGGACTGGGGCCACACAGTCAGGGAAAAAGCCCCCATCAGGAAGCCTGTCCACTGCTCACCAATAAGGCAGGACCTGGTGTTGCCCACTCACCAGGATTGGGGCTGAACAGGCACAGAAAAAGACCCCTGGGAGGACCACCCACCACCCGCCAACAAGTCAGGACCCAGTATTGCCCACCTGCTGAGACTGGGAGGCTGTGCACCACTTCTGAGAAGGTGATCCATAATACCCAACACCACAGCTTCTACTGCTTCAAAGATGGTTAGTCACCACAGTAGCAGCCATTACCATCATGCAGGTGGCCTGCTACATATTCAACTGCACTGACACAAGGAGAATCACCAGAGGAGACTGGAAAAAGAGGAGGAAGTCTTTCTCCTCAAAGTCCACTCCAGAATAATAGAAGCAGCAACTGCTCTACCAGATGACCAGAAATCAACATAGAGATAATAGAAATATGAAAAAACAAGAAAATATGGCACTGCCAAAGGTATATAGTAATTCTCAAGTACCAGACCCTACAGAACTGGAAACCCTTGAAATGACTGTAAAAGAATTCAAAGTAACTATCTTAAGGAAACTCAATGAGATAAAAGAAGACTCTGATATACAACAAAATGAAATGAGAAAGAATATCCAGGCTATAAAGGAGGAAATTTACAGAGATTAATACCTTTAAAAAGAATATTGCAGAACTCCTAGATCTGAAGGATTCATTCAGTGAAATAAAAAACACAACTGAGAGCTTAAACATCAGATTAGAACAAGCAGAAGAATCTCTGATTCTGAAGACAGCCTTCATGAAATAACCCAGGCAGACCAAAAAAAAAAAAAAAGAGAAAGAAAAAAAATTTTTAAATGAAGAAAGTCTAAGAGAGCTAGCTGACAACCTCAGGCACACAAACATCTGAATCACGGGTGTTCCAGAATGGGAAGGGTAAGGTAAGGCACTGAATATCTATTCAATGAAATAATAGCAGATAACTTCCCAGATATAGGGAGAGACATGGACCTTCAGATTCAGGAGGCTCAAAGATCCCCAAACAGATTTAATCCATAAGGTCCTCTCCAGGACACATTATAGTCAAACTGACAAAACCCAAAGACAAAGAATGAATCCTGAAAATAGCAAGAGAAAAGTGTTGAGTCTCTTATAAGGGAGACCCCATCAGCCTAACAGCAGACTTTTCCACTGAAACTCTACAAGCAAGAAGAAAATGCGATGACATACTCAAAACACTAAGAGAAAAAATCTGCCTGCTAAGAATACTATAGCCAGCAAGACTATCCTTCAGAAATGAGGAAGAAATAGTGTATTTCCAGACAAACAAAAACTGCAGGAGTCAAAACTGCAGACAGCCCTGTAAGAAATTCTCAAGGAGTCCTGCATCTAGAATCCAGAAAACAATAATCACTACTATGAACATGCAAGAAAAAATGTAACACAGTGGTAAAACACAAATATAAATGAGAAAGAAAAACAAAAACCCAAATCTTATCACCTCAATAAAAACAACAAACATTAAAGAATAATAATAAAAGGTGAACAAAGGAATAAAAAATATTTCAATCATCTAAACCAAAAATAACAAAATGACAGAAGTAAGACAATACTTCTCAATAACAACCCTAAATATAAGTGGATTAAAATCCCCACTCAAAAGACACAGACTGTTAGATTGGATTAAAAAGCTAGACCCAGAGAGACAGAGCGAGCGCCCGACCTGGCACAGCACTGTGAGTGATCCCTGGCACAGCTCTGTTCGGGGGGGGTGGATGCCCACGCGGCTCCCGCCTGCACCACCAGGCCACTCACTGCCCCGGTGCTGCCTCCATTTTCCCAGGTGCGGGCAGCTCCGCCCTGCTCGGCCATCACTGAGCCCATTTGCTTGGCCTGGTGTCCCACGCTACCGTCTCGCCAGCAAGAACGACGCGGCACACAAAGGATCCTTCTGCAGATCAGCTTTAATGCATCTTGAGAGGGAGAGCATAAGCTTGCCAAAAATGGAGACCCCGAGCGAGGGAACCCGCGCCCTTTATATAGAGACTGCTCCTCGCCTAGGACGTGCTCCTACCTTATTGGTGGCTGCCTAATCGGCCCAGGCGTGTTACCGAGCAGCCCTGCCCTCCACTGGAAATCAGCGCCATCTTGTAATGGCGATTTCGGGCAGCTCCTCACAGCCTGGCGCGGGGCTTTCCGGAGCCTGCGGGCCGGCCTCCTCTCCCACTCCCTCCGCGGTTCTCTGGCGGGGCTGGGGGTGTGGGGCGTCCGGACCAGTGTTGGGAGGGCTACGAAGTACGGGCAGGCCGACTGTCACTCCACCACACCCTGGACTCCAGCCCCGGTAAACTTCCTGTTACTGGGAGGCAGATACCATCTCTGCGACCACCAGTTTGGAAAAAAGCCTAACGAATTTCTGGTTGGGAATAGTGTGGTAGGAGAGTTCCCAGGTCCGCTTGAACCTGCCGGAGAGTAGGCTGGAGGCGGGCACTAGACTCGGTTTATACCGGGGGGATACAAAGGTGAACAAGACCCGAGAAAGATCTACACAGTGCTACAAAGGCACCCAGAGAGACCGGTCGTCTGTGCCTAGCAGAAACCTGGTAGACTTCCTGGGCGAGGCGGTGCTGAGCAGGGTCTTGAAGGCCCAGCTGATAGACGAGGGGTGCAGAAGACACACCCCAGCCCAGCACAGTGTGCACAGAGGGGGGAGACGTGCGGCCAGGGAGGCAGAGACTCGACAGAAACGACACACCCGGTGGGGTCGCCACTGCACGATCTAACAGCCTGGGCCAGAGCACACGGAACGGGGAGAAGTCCTGTACAGAAAGTGAAAGCTCAACAGAGATCACACACCCTGTGGTACGTGATCCACCAGCCCAGCAGAGTACAAGCTGACCAGAAAGGTGGCTCCCCGGAGAAGCCCAAGACCCGAGGCAACCACACACACAAGACACTAGAGGCCAACTGAGCAGTCACGGCAGGAGCCATACCAAATTGGCAACCACAGCAACATCCTAGTTAGTCATTAGTCTCAAACCGGTGGACTGTGAAACCCCCTGCCACAATGAATAAACACCAAAAAAAGACACCAGAAATACAAAAAATCAAGAAAGTACACCACCAAAAGTTAATAAATCTCATACTCTAGATCCTATAGAACAGGAAGCCCTTGAAATAACTGACAAGGAATTTCGAGTGATAATTCTAAGGAAACTGAATGAGATACAAGAAAACTCAGCTAGACATCATGATGAAATGAGGAAAAGTATACAGGATCTGAAAGAGGAAATATACAAGGAAATCAATGTCCTGAAAAAAAATGTAGCAGAACTTGCTGAACTGAAGAAGTTATTCAGCGAAATAAAAAACACAACGGAGAGTTTAACCAGCAGGCTTGTCGAAGTTGAAGAGAGAACCTCTGAACTTGAAGATGGGCTGTTTGAAATAACACAAGCAGACAAAAAGAAAGAAAAAAGAATCAAGGACATGGAAGAAAATCTGAGAGAGATATCAGACAACCTCAAGCGCTCAAATATCCGAGTCATGGGTATTCCAGAAGGGGAGGAAAATGGAGATTCCATTGAAAACATATTCAACAAAATAGTGGCAGAAAACTTCCCAGGTATAGGAAAAATCACAGATCTTCAGATCCAGGAAGCTCAACGATCTCCAAACGTATTCAACCCAAAAAGGCCTTCTCCAAGACATGTCATAGTCAAATTGGCAAAACTCAGAGACAAAGAGAGAATCTTAAAAGCTGCAAGAGAGAAGCGTCAAATCACCTATAAGGGAGCCCCAATCAGGTTAACATCAGACTTTTCATCACAAACCCTAAAAGCTAGAAAGGAATGGGATGATATTTTCAAAATACTAAAAGACAAAGGTTGCCAGCCAAGAATACTCTACCCTGCAAGGCTATCCTTCCGAAATGAGGGGCAAATAGTATATTTCTCAGACAAACAAAAACTGCGGGAGTTCACTACCACAAGACCACCCTTACAAGAAATCCTCAAGGGAGTACTGGGTTTGGTTCCTGAAAAATAACTACCACTGCCATAAAAACCTAAGAAAAATCTAAACCCGCTAGTACAATAAAAATGGCATTCATGAAGAGAAAACAAGCAAACAAAAACACTATCTACAACCTAAGGAACCAACAAACAAAGAAACCAAACAGTAAATCAGAAAGCAAGGAACAAAAGACACCTAAGACAACCAAACAACCAATAAAATGCTAGGAATAAATCAACACCTTTCAATAACAACTCTTAATGTTAAAGGCTTAAATTCCCCAATTAAAAGACACAGACTGGCTGACTGGATCAAAAAGCAGGACCCAACTATATGCTGCCTACAAGAGACCCACCTCACCCATAAAGATTCACACAGACTAAGAGTGAAAGGATGGAAAAAGATTTACCATGCAATCAGAAAAGAAAAACGAGCTGGAGTGGCTATTCTTATATCTGACAAAATAGACTTTAAACTAAAAACCATAAAAAGAGACAATGAGGGACACTACTTAATGATGAAAGGACTGATCCATCAAGAAGACATAACAATCATAAATATGTACGCACCCAATATTGGAGCAGCCAGATTTATAAAACAAACTCTATTAGACCTAAAGAAGGAAATAGACACTAATACCATAACAGCAGGGGACCTGAACACTCCACTGTCAATATTAGACAGATCATCTAGGCAAAGAATCAGTAGAGAAACACAAGATCTAAACAAGACTCTAGACCAATTGGAATTGGCAGATATCTACAGAACATTCCACCCAACAACCTCAGAATATTCATTCTTCTCAGCAGCACATGGATCATTCTCCAGGATAGATCACATATTAGGTCACAAATCAAGTCTCAATAAATTCAAAAAAATTGGAATTATCCCATGTATCTTCTCAGACCACAATGGATTAAAACTAGAAATTAATAACAAACAAAACTCTGGAAACTATACAAACACATGGAAATTAAACAGCATTCTACTTAATGACATATGGGTCCAAGAAGAAATCAAGCAGGAAATCAAAAAGTTTATTGAAACTAATGAAAACAATGATACATCATACCAAAACCTGTGGGATACTGCAAAAGCAGTATTGAGGGGGAAATTTATTGCATTAAATGCTCACTTCAGAAGAATGGAAAGATGGCAAGTGAACAACCTAACACTTCACCTTAAAGAACTAGAAAAACAAGAACAATCCAATCCTAAAGTTAGCAGACGGAAAGAAATCATTAAGATCAGAGCAGAACTGAATGAAATTGAAAACCAAAAAACAATTCAAAAGATCAACGAATCAAAAAGTTGGTTTTTTGAAAAGATAAATAAAATTGACAAACCATTAGCATGGCTAACAAAAAAAAGAAGAGAGAAGACTCAAATAACAAAAATTAGAAATGAAAAAGGCGATATTACAACTGATTCATCTGAAATACAAGGAATCATTCGAGACTACTATAAACAACTATACGCCAACAAATTTGAAAATCTGGAGGAAATGGATAAATTTCTGGACACACACAAGCTCCCAAAACTGAACCGTGAAGACGTAGAAAATTTGAACAGACCAATAACAATAAAGGAGATTGAAGCTGTTATCAGAAGGCTCCCAACAAAGAAAAGCCCAGGACCAGATGGATTCACAGCAGAATTTTACCAAACATTCAAAGAGGAATTGACACTGATTCTTTACAAACTATTCCAAAAGATTGAAACGGACGCAAATCTCCCAAACTCATTCTATGAAGCAAACATCATCCTGATACCAAAACCAGGTAAAGATATAACCAAAAAAGAAAACTACAGGCCAATATCCTTGATGAATATAGATGCAAAAATCCTCACTAAAATACTAGCAAACAGAATACAGCAACACATACGAAAAATTATTCATCACGATCAAGTGGGATTCATCCCAGGGATGCAAGGTTGGTTCAACATACGCAAATCAATAAATGTGATACACCATATTAATAAAGTCAAACACAAGGACCAGATGATCATCTCTATAGATGCTGAAAAAGCATTTGATAAAGTTCAGCACTCATTCATGACAAAGACCCTCTATAAGTTAGGTATAGAGGGAAAGTATCTCAACATAATTAAAGCCATATATGACAAACCCACTGCCAATATCATCCTGAATGGGGAAAAGCTGAAAGCTTTTCCTTTAAGAACAGGAACTAGACAAGGATGCCCACTCTCACCACTCCTATTCAACATAGTGTTGGAAGTACTAGCCAGAGCAATCAGAGAAGAGAAGGAAATAAAGGGCATCCAGATTGGAAAAGATGAAGTCAAACTGTCCCTGTTTGCAGATGACATGATCCTATATATCGAACAGCCTAAAACCTCTACAAAAAAATGTTGGAATTGATAAATGATTTCAGCACAGTAGCAGGATACAAAATCAACACACAAAAATCAGTAGCATTTCTTTTCTCCAATAGTGAGCATGCAGAAGGAGAAATCAAGAAAGCCTGCCCATTTACAATAGCCACCAAAAAAATAAAATACTTAGGAATTGAGTTAACCAAGGAGGTGAAAAATCTCTATAATGAGAACTACAAACCACTGCTGAGAGAAATTAGAGAGGATACAAGAAGATGGAAAGATATTCCATGCTCTTGGATTGGAAGAATCAACATAGTGAAAATGTCCATACTACCCAAAGTGATATACAAATTCAATGCAATCCCCATCAAAATTCCAAAGACATTTTTCTCAGAAATGGAAAAAACTATTCAGACATTTATATGGAACAATAAAAGACCACGAATAGCCAAAGCAATGCTCAGCAAAAAAAATAAAGCTGGAGGCATAACACTACCTGACTTTAAGCTATACTACAAAGCTATAATAACCCAAACAGTATGGTACTGGCATTAAAAACAGACACACTGACCAATGGAATAGAATAGAGAATCCAGAAATCAACCCACACACTTACTGCCATCTGATCTTTGACAAAGGCACCAAGCCTATTCACTGGGGAAGGGACTGCCTCTTCAGCAAGTGCTGCTGGGATAACTGGATATCGATATGCAGGAGAATGAAACTAGATCCATACCTCTCACCGTATACTAAAATCAACTCAAAATGGATTAAGGATTTAAATATACACCCTGAGACAATAAAACTTCTTAAAGAAAACATAGGAGAAACACTTCAGGAAATAGGACTGGGCACAGACTTCATGAATACGACCCCAAAAGCACGGGCAACCAAAGGAAAAATAAACAAATGGGATTATATCAAACTAAAAAGCTTCTGCACAGCAAAAGAAACAATTAAAAGAGTTAAAAGACAACCAACAGAGTGGGAGAAAATATTTGCAAAATATACATCTGACAAAGGATTAATATCCAGAATATATAAGGAACTCAAACAACTTTACAAGAAGAAAACAAGCAACCCAATTCAAAAATGGGCAAAAGAGCTAAGTAGGCATTTCTCTAAGGAAGATATCCAAATGGCCAACAGACATATGAAAAAATGCTCAACATCACTCAGCATCCGGGAAATGCAAATCAAAACCACATTGAGATACCATCTAACCCCAGTTAGGATGGCTAAAATCCAAAAGACTATGAACGATAAATGCTGGCGAGGCTGCGGAGAAAAAGGAACTCTCATACATTGTTGGTGGGACTGCAAAATGGTGCAGCCTCTATGGAAAATGGTATGGAGGTTCCTTAAACAATTGCAAATAGATCTACCATACGACCCAGCCATCCCACTGTTGGGAATATACCCAGAGGAATGGAAATCATCAAGTCAAAGGTATACCTGTTCCCCAATGTTCATCGCAGCACTCTTTACAATAGCCAAGAGTTGGAACCAGCCCAAATGCCCATCATCAGATGAGTGGATACGGAAAATGTGGTACATCTACACAATGGAATACTACTCAGCTATAAAAACGAATGAAATACTGCCATTTGCAACAACATGGATGGACCTTGAGAGAATTATATTAAGTGAAACAAGTCAGGCACAGAAAGAGAAATACCACATGTTCTCACTTATTGGAGGGAGCTAAAAATTAATATATAAATTCACCCACACACATACACACACAGACACACAAACCAGGGGGCGGGGGGAAGAAGATATAACAACCACAATTATTTGAAGTTGATACAACAAGCAAACAGAAAGGACATTGTTGGGGGGGAGGGAGAAGGGAGGGAGGTTTTGGTGATGGGGAGCAATAATCAGCTACAATGTATATCGACAAAATAAAATTAAAAAAAAAAATAAAAAATAAAAAATAAAAAAAAGCTAGACCCAACTACAAGCTGTCTTCAAGAGACCCACATCACCTGTAAAGATACACAGACTAATAGTGAAGGGATGGAAAAAGATATACCATGCAAATGAAAACCAAAAACAAATAGGAGTAGCTACGCTTAGTTTGGATAAAATAGACTTTAAACCAAAAACCATAAAAAGAGACAAAGAAGGCCACTTTATAATAATAAAGGGATCTATCCAGCAAGAAGATATGACAATCATAAATATACCTGCACCCAACATTGGAGCACCCATATATATAAAGCAAACACTATTAGACCAAAAGAAAGAGCTAGACTCCAATACAGTAATAGTGGGCGACCTCAACACCCCTCTCTCAGAACTGGACAGATCATCTAGGCAACAAATCAACAGAGAAACACAGGATTTAAACTAAACTTTAGACCAATTTACACCTAAAATATATGTATAGAACATTTCATCCAACAACTACAGAATATACATTCTTCTTACCAGCACATGGAACATTCTCCAGGATAGACCACACATTAGATCACAAATCAAACCTCAACAAATATAAAAAAAAAAATCAAAATTATCCCAAGCACATAATCAGATTACAACAGATTAAAACTAGAAATTAATAACAAGTGAAACTCAGGACACTATACAAACACTTGGGAATTAAATGACAGGCTCCTGAATGACATATGGGTGCAAGAAGCAATTAAATAGTAAATCAAAAAATGTCTTGAAACCAACAAAACTGAACATATCAAAACCTATGTGATACTACAAAAGCAGTACTAAGAGAGAACCTTATTGCAATTAATGCTTAAATCAAAAAGAATAGAAAGATTTCAAATAAACAACCTAAATCTACACCTCAAAGAACTAGAAAAACAAAAGCAATCCAATCCCAAAATTAGTAGACAAAAAGAAACAATTAAGATCAGAGCAGAACTAAATGAAATACAGACCCAAAAAATGATACAAAAGATCAATGAAATAAAAAGTTGGTTTTTCAAGATCAAATAGACAAATCATTCACTAGGTTATTTTTTTTTTTTAAGAAGAGGAGAGAAGACCCAAATACCAAAAATCAGAAATAAAAAAGGAGACTTTACAACTGACACCACAGAGATACAGAGAATCTTGAGAGACTACTACAAACAACTATATGCCAACAAATTTGAAAACCTGGAGGAAATGGATACATTTATGGACACATACAAAATACCAAGACTGAACCAAGAAGAAAAAGAAAAACTGAACAGACCAATAACAAACAACTGGATTGAAGCAGTTATCAGCAGTCTACAAACAAAGAAAAGCCCAGGACCAAATGGCTTTACTGTTGAATTCTATCAGAGCTTTAAGAGGAATTAATACCAATTCTCTTCAAACTATTCCAAAAAATTGAAACAGAGGCACTCTCCCAAACTCATTCTATGAGGCCAGCATCACCTTGATACCAAAACCAGACAAAGATACAACAAAAAAAGAAAACTATTGGCCAATATGTTTGATGAACATAGATGGAAAAATCCTCAATAAAAAACTAGTAATCAGAATACAGCAACACATCAAAAAAATTACACACCATGATCAAGTGGGATTCATCCCAGGGAGACAAGGATGGTTCAACATACACAAGTCAATAAATGTGATACACCACATCAACAAAACCAAAGACAAAAACCATATGATTATCCCAACAGATTCATTAAAAGCATTTGATAAGATTCAATATCCCTTCATGATAAAGTTTCCCAGCAAGTTAGGTATAGAAGGAAAGTATCTCAATACAACAAAAGCCATATACCACAAATCCACCACCAATGTAAGCTTTTCCCTTAAGAACAGGAACAAGACAACAGTGCCCACTATCACCACTCCTATTTATACAGTGTTAATAGTGGTAGCAAGAGCAATCAGAGAAAGAAATAAAGGGCATCCACATTGGAAAAGACAAAGTCAAACTTTCCCTGTTTGCATATGACATACCTTTATATAGAAAAACCTAAAGACTCTACCAAAAAACTCTTAGAACTGATTAACAATTTCAGTAATGTTGCAGGTACAAATTCAACACCCCCAAATCAGTAACATTTTTGCTCTCCAGTAAGGAACTAGCAGTAAAAGAAATCAAGAAAGTAAACCCATTTACAAGTCAGCAAAACAAACAAACAAAAACCACCTAGGAATTGATTTAACCAAGGAAGTGAAAGATCACTACAATGAGAACTACAAATCACTACAGAATGAAATTAAAGAAGACACAAAAAAGGTGAAAAGATATTCCATGCTCTTGGATTGTAAGAATGAACATTGTGAAAATGCCCATAGTACCCAAAGTGATCTACAGATTCAATGCAATCCCCATCAAAATACTGATGACATTCTTCACAGAAATTTTTTTTTAAAAAAACTGTCCTAACATTCATATGGAACAAGAAAAAATCCTGAATAGCCAAAGCAATCCTGAGCCAAAAATAAAAAATAAAGCCAGAGGCATAACACTGCCTGACTTCAAATTTTACTACACCAAAAGAGCATGGTACTGACATAAAAATAGACACATGGGCCAATGGAATAGAATAGAGAACCCAGAAATCAATCCACATACTTACAGCCAACTGATCTTCAACAAAGGCATCAAGAACATACACTGGGGAAAGGACAGCTTCTTCATTAAACAGTGCTGGGAAAACTGACATCCATGTGTAAAAGAATGAAACTAGACCCATACCTCTCACTATATATCACTGTATCCCAGTTAGACCGGCTATACTTTAAAAGACTGATGATAACAAATGCTGGCAAGGATGCAGAGAATGGGGAAATCTTCTACACTTTTGGTGAGACTGTAAATTAGTACAGTCGTTATGGAAACAGTATGGAGGTTTCCCAAACAACTACAGATAGATATACCATATGATCTAGCAATCTCACTGCTGGGAATATACCCAAAGGAGTGGAAATCATCATGTTGAAGGGATACCTACCCTCCCATGTTCACTGCAGCTCTATTTACAATAGCCAAGAGATGGAACCAATCTAAATATCCATTGACAGATTACTGGATAAGGAAAATGTCATACTTATACACAATGGAATATTACTCAGCCTCAAAAAAGAATGAAATTCTGCCATTTACAGCAACATAGATGAGTTTGAAGAAAATTATGTCGAGTGAAATAAGCCTGGCACAGAGGGAAAAAGTAGGAGCTAAGAGAGAAAGAAGGAAGGAAAGAAAGACCACAGTGGTTTGTTGAACTTGCAGAGGGAGAGAGCAGACCTAGGCTTGCCAGCGTTGGGGGTTGGTGGGGTAGGAGAGGGGAACTGGGTAGAGGTTTGGTGGGAGACATGGGGAATAGTTACAACTTGAGGGGGCCATGGTGATAGCATAGATTCGTTCACCACATCTTGGGCACACGTGCTGTCAACTCTTGCCTCATGGTGGAGTTTGGATGTGTTGTCCCCTCCAAAACTCACGTGGAAATTTGATCTCCAATGCAGCAGTGTTGGAAACTGATTGAGTCACAGGGGCGAATCTCTCATGAATGGATTAATGCTCTCCCTGGGGAGGGGGGATTAATGAGTGAGTTCTCGCTCTATTAGCTCCCACGAGAGATGGTTGTTTAATAGACCCTGGCACCTCCTCTCTCTCCTGCTTCCTCTCGCCATGTGATCTGCTTGTACCCCCCGGCTGCTGCCACTTTCCACCATGAGTAGAAGCAGCCTGAGGCCTGTGCCGGATGCAGCTGTCCCAGAATCATAAGCCAAATAAACCTCTGTTCTTTATAAGTTACCCAGTCTCAGGTATTTCTGTTATAGCAACACAAAATGGACTAATACACCTCATGAATATGTATAATCAATAAAAAACAAAAATAAAAATACAAAAGCAAATGCATACAGTCAAGGTTGATACTTGCCCTTCACTATTCCCTACTTTCTTAACCAATAAACTAAAGATTTTACTTAGAAATCGTGTTGAATTATTTATCCATGGCTTTCCTATTTGCAAGTCCCAAGCCATTAATGTTTTATATCAATTAAAAAGTCAGGACTCCCAAAGATGAACAAAGCTGGACACTAGTTAAACTAGTAAGGACAGTAACATACTATTGTATTAGGGAAACAAGTCCAGTGTGAACTGAACTCAACTTCTCTTTGTACAGAGGTAACTGGGTGTTTTAAGGGAGAATGAAGAAATAGGGAGGAGATGAGTGGGGCTCAGCAGAATCAGGGAAGTGAAAAATTACTAAAATTGGGAATGATAGGGGTCCGTGTGAAACTCGTCTGAATTTCTAACTAGTGTTCATCAAAGTTAACTAATGTTCCTTCCCTTCCACAGAGACTGGTAGACAGGGCCCTATCCTCATGTGTTGGCTAGAACAAACAATAAATTATTTTGGCAGCCTTGAGTTTTCTGAAGTAGGCATTTTAGCAAAGATTCATCCAACTCATGTGAATTTGAAAGACGTTAGAGTTGAAAATTTAGGAAGATGTAATTTATGTAGGTGCTTATTTCTTTCTAAGTCAATCAGGACAGAACTCCTTTAAGGAATTTTGTGAAATAATTTGGTAATTCTATTCAGGCATTGTCATATATTATATGGACAATAATATATCATATGGAAATATCATATACAGTCATGCATTGCTTAAAGACAGGAATACGTTCTGAGAAATGAGTCGTTAGGCGATTTCATCACTGTGTGATCACAGCGTGCACGAACACAGACCTGGATGGTACAGCCTACTACACACTAGGCTATATGGTGTAGCCATTGTAACCTTATGGGACTGCCGTCATATATATACCGACCAAAATGTTGTGCAGCACGTGACTGTATATATGTATAATATAGATACATACACAAACAGGCAGACAGATGCAACCAGAGATCTTAAGGTTTTCATTTTTTAAATTTTAGCCTAGTTACGGTTACCTACCCAATACCAGAATTATTACTTTTTACCAATATTTGTGGCAACTTTCAAGATTTTCTTTCGTGCTAATATGTGATCTCATGGACACTGTGAACTACATTTCAGGTGAGATACTGAGGAGACGCCAAGCAGTTGTCTGGATGTCTCCAAAGCCTCATCTGAGTGGACAAAGTTTCCAGTTTGCTTAGATTTTTCTATTGGATTATCTGGTAGTTGCTTTTTTGGGGATCCCCAAGTCCCTTGAGAGCTCCTAATGGGAAGAGGGTCCTAGAGTTCCAGTGGCTAAAGGGAGTTGAGGAGCTGTAGCAGGGAGGGAAATACCTGGCAGGGGTTAGCAGAGGGGTGGAAGAGGAAGAGGCTGGAAAGGGGACTTGTCAAAGGATACAAGGGAGCTGAAGGCGATATCAGAGGTAGTAAAAGGAGGAAGGGGAGCAAGGGGAAGGGAGAGGTCTCAGAGGAGCCACTTCGAGTAGATCTTAGGTTTCCCAAAGAAGCCATTAATGTTCCAAATTATCCTAAATAATATCCTACCACCAAGAAAAGAAGCTGACAGAGGTAGTGCCTTAGTGGCATAGTCAGTAGGAATTCTAGATGGGGGTTTCCATCGACTGGGAAGTTCACACAGGAGGAACAGGATCAAATAGAGAGAACAAAGAAACCTCACAAGGAGCAGGGAAAATGAGTTTTTTCCATCCTAGGAGTCAGGGAATGAGTTCCACTCAGAACAAGGAGCCAGGAAGAAAACTTCCAGCTCAGGAGGTACCTTTGAAAAGAAGTCTGGGACTCTAAGCCAGTTTCAGAGAATATACTCAGAAGTATAAGAACCAACATCTGTCCTTGCCATACGTCAACAGGCATTTGTCCAAAGTACTGGCTCGGGAGTAGGACCCACCACCAGATACCCAAATGAGTAAGCGGACTGCAGGTGAGACAAAGGTCTCTGTGTGCTGAAACGTCCGGTTGCTGTGTCTGAGCCCCCAATAGTGGGCTGGGAGTATCAAAATGAATACAGTAAATTAAAACTGGAAGAGATCAGAGTGCATTACATATAGTACATTTTGAGTCATAAAATATTTATTTTCATTATAGCTTTATGTGTGTGTGTTTTCTTGGCTTGCATGCCCATGAAGGCACACACTGGCTTGCACCATAAAAATTCTGAATCCAGACCATGATCAAAGAGTTTGCTTTCTCTTCTGTTTTCCATACCTCTATTCACCACATTCTAGTCCAAGTTGCCATTAGCTCTCCTAAGGACCAATAATAGAACCTTCTAATTGGTATCCACTATGATCTTAGCACAGTGTCATAAGGGGCACCACATCCACTCAATTAATATGAATGACTAACTAACTTTAGCTTTTCAGTTTCATATCCTTCTGGTTGTAACTTAATCACATCCAACTTCTCTCCACCCTGAAAATATGTAACCATATGCTCATCCATGTTATTTCCTCCGTTCTAAATGCCAGCTCCCCCCTCCTACTTTACTAAAATCTGTGAGAGCAAGGTCTGAGCTTGTCTTGACTGTCATTGTATCTGGTGAGTCACACAATGCTTATCAGATAATAAATGTTTCACACACAGCTTTTAAGTGTGTAGATGCATGAATGAATATATTCATTGGTGTTAGAAAATTGAAACATTTGTAGAGAGTCTATTCAATTGACAACACAATTAAACAACTGGTAGCTTGAAAATTAACCTATTTTGTTTGAATTAAACCACTTTGCTTCAAAATGGTTTGTGTGTTTTGCTATACCTACACTTGACATTTAAAACTCATGCTTATTTTAAAAAACAAAATGATTTGCTAAATATCTTAGAGGAAAATCTTATGCATGTACAAAGTACTTGCTCATATGATTTTATAACTGTTTTGGGCCAAATTTTTAATATTTTTTTTTTACTTACTAAATACAGTCAAATGTTTGTCTTATTGAAAAGCTTTTGATTCTCCATTAAAACATTTTATTATTTCCATTTTACCTATACTCTCCAGCACCTTTTTTTCTCTCTGTCAAAACCATTATATTCAACTTCACTTTTTAATACTTTTTAATGCTGAGGTTGAGCAACATAATTTGAACCTTGGAAGCACATGGTATTCTAGACATTATGATTTTACTACATTAAAGAAAGAATAATCTATTCCAAACAAGTTCTACTTCTAGTGTAGTTTAAAGCAACTTTCCTGGATCCTAGTAAGGATTCAAAGGCACTTATTGCCAGCTTGATGTCACTTAAACTTCATGAATTTAAGAATGAATTAAATTTAAATCTACCCAGAGCAAAATATGCTTCTTTTTGCTTTTTAAAATTTTACTTTATATTAAAATCTAACCATAGAAAAGTTGAGAAATATTCCTGAATATTAGTTAACCCTTAAATAACCACAGTTTATGAGTTAATTGTAAGTTAAGAATATAGAATTTCCCCTGAAATCTACATGAATTTAAGAACCATTAGCATATTACATGACATATTGTGCGCTGACAGTGCTCTTATCATCTTAAGAAGTCTACAAGAGACTTTAAGAAGAGATGAATCCACTTGTACAATACTCTCAAGTTTCAATGTATCTGTTTTGTCTTACTCATATGCATGGAACTGCACTAATTCTATCTAAAGTGAATAATGATTAGGAACCTCAGGTTCTCTTGAAAAACGTACAAACTCATGAATTCTTATATATTACATGCCTCAAATTAGCAATTTATCAAATGTAAATATTTGCACCTTTAAACGTGATCATACTGTTCCATTTTTGTCTACATTGTGCCATTTACCAATTCAGCCTCCGTGATAATGTCTGAATTCCCTACATGATATGTAAAGTTTCTGGCAATGCAGCTCCAATTTTTATTCCAAGTACTTCTCTCTCTAATCCTTACCATACATTCCATGTTCCTTTCAACCCACATCTCGTTTACCTCCCAAAGCACAATTTTACCTCTGCCTTTGCACATGGACTATGTGGAATGCCCACCACTTTTCCACAGGGTGCATCCTCCTTATTCCTCAAGGTCAGTAAATATGCTGACTCCTCTCTAGCCTTTTCTGTTCATTTTCGGAAACCAGGATCGGTAGTCACTACACCTTTCTATGTTCTCCCACAGCACTCTGTTAACAAAGCTTTTATAGAATTGTCATTGCAACATATGATATTCATTGGATTGTGTTGCATTGTGGTGTTATATTTACTGTCTTTCTCTTCCTATTGTAAATTTGAGGGTAGAGAGTTTACTTTATTCATTTTATATTTAATGCTTTATATTTCTTGTCATATTATAAGCAATAAATCTTTGGTAACTAGAATGATGTAAAAAAACAAGAAGAAAAAAACTGGACATGAGAATTTACACAGAAATGTATTTTATTTCTCATCATTTTGTATAACTTATGTCTATATTTTCTTGATAACCTTGGCCTTCAATATACATGAGGGCTTAATACGTGTCTTAGATCTCAGAGGGGTTGTAGCAAATTAATCATCTAATTGTTTGTTTATATTATTCAATTTGATCATTACAGCTTAGGTCTCCAACATAAAGAAGGAAAGGACTTTCACCTATGTGACAAATGAACAAATAGAAGGGGTTTGTTAATAACTGGAATTTGTTAAAAACAAGACAAATTTTTACTTTTTGTGATAATAACAAAATGAAATAAGTGTGTTCCTAGGGTTTACTTACAAATTAAACACGTTATTGCCTATTTTTCTATTTCATCTTTTGAAGAGAAATGTATTACTTTAAAATGATATATCATACAATTGTATGTTAAAAGGGCAATAAAATTACTTTTAATGCAAATGGAGGTTTTCTATTGCAATGGAAACTGTAAAAAATAGTTTTTCATTCACAACAGGGTGTGCGGCATTAGGCATTTAATATAGCCAATGTCACCAAGAAGTTGAAAATACAGTATTACAAAATCAGTGGAAAGCAGGCAACCAAACAAAAGTCTCTATCTTCTTTCTTTGTCCAACATGTTTGGGTGTTAGTACTGAAGAAGCTCTGTAACAAGTTGCAAATGATGTGTGAAATGAATCAGCTCTGCTCAGCATATGAGCAGAGACTATAAAGTTACTTAGGCAAACATTCTTCTGTTGTGTTAATTGCTATAGGACTCAGATCACACATGGCAGAAAGATGACCAGATTTAGATGACTTAGACATTTAGACACTAAACTCTTGGACTTGGCTTCTTTGCTTTCTCCTTGACAACTGACTAAAAGAGAGGGTATGGTTAAATTTTAGAGAAGGTGTGGTTAAATTTTATAAAGATTTGATATCTTCCCAACCACCACACACACATACAAACTAATCATTATAATAATCCTTGCTTATTATACACTTTATTGCCTGCTTATTAAATGCTGTATTAGTCCATTTCTGTTGCTTACAACAAAATACTTGAAACTGGGTGATTTATAAAGAAAATGAAATTTATTGCTTACAGTTTCTGAGGCTGGGGAGTCCAAAGTCCATCTGGTGGTGGTGACAGTGACCCACAGGTCTCACATTGCAAGATGGTGGAAGCAGAGAGAGCAAAGAGAGTAACCTCCTCATTCATTCTCCTTTTAAAGTCCTCAGAACCACACCCATGACCACCATTTTTAATCCATTCACTACTGCATGGTCCTACAATCCTATCACCTCTTCAAGGCTCCACCTTTCAATTGCCATAATAAGACTTCCTACCCTCTTAACAGTCACAGTGGGGGCTATGCTTCTAATACATAAAACTTGGGGGACACGATTCAAGCTTCAATGAGTTTGAGGGGGACATACAATCTAATACATATGGTTGACTTGAATTAACTCATTATGACTTGAATTAACTCCCAATGACTGTATGAGATAGAGATTATTATTATTCCCAATTTTAAAGGTGAGAAAATTGAGGCTCAAATAGCTAAATAATGTGGAGAGGGGTGGGAAACCTAGGAAGTTGCAAAGTCAGAGATCACCCCCAGGCATTCTGTCTCTAGAACATATTCTCTTAACCACTACCACATATGGCTTCTAATCATCTCTACCAGTTTCCATGATGCATAATTTGGTGGGTGCAGTTGGTGGAGATAAATCATGTTTGCTACATTCCCATCTACCATTTACAAGCAAATCAGATGTGGAAAACACTACTGTCTTTAAATAAATGAACCCAACCCTGCTGGGCCTCACCTTGGAGCAGACAGCACCTATGAAGCAGTCCTGCCTCACATCAAGGTTTGGAGCCTCTAGGGAGACTGTCCATTTAGCATTTTGATGGAACAGAGCCTCCAAACATGCACAGTTTGCACACCCTACAAAGCACATTTTTTCTCATTCCACAAAGCCTGTATTTTAAGTCAGATCATATTGAATGACCCTCAAATTTGATGATAATCTATAAACTCATACATCACTTAGACAAAAAGAAACTTAATTTCGTACACATATTGTTCAGATATTTTCTTTTCCTCTCTCTACTGCCTTTTGCAACCCAGCGAGCCAAGGGCAACTGTTCAGCACACTTTTCTGTTTACCATTTTTCCTCCTAAGCAGTGCCTGTCCTCACAGTCTGAGTTGGAGTCTTTCGTATCACTGCCATCCAATAATTTCTGCCCTGCTAAATATAAAGAAAGAGGAAAAACAAAAATGTTGAAGGTTATCATGTAGTAGGTAATTTCACATACTTTAATTGAGTAAAGCAAACCTTTGGGAGCTTGTTTTTTGACTGAATCACACAGTAAACTAGTTGCAGAGCCAAATGGTAATTCAGGCTAAGATAACCCAAAAGCCCATTTACGTTCCACAGTTCCACTAGAAATCACCCTTTAGAGTAAGGCAATTTATTTAAAAAGCTGAATTATTTATAGGTCACATTTATTTTTCCCAACAAGAATGAAAAGAATTCTAAGTCCAAGGGAGAAAAAAATGAATATTTCTTCAATTTAGATTTTTTTGCCTTTCGTGAAATAGAATAATATGCATTAGACAATTTTGCACTGCTTTTTAGCCACCAATACGTTACTATCTGGGAATATTTAGTATTTTACAACCCAAAGTCAGTTTTCTAATCTTTTATTTATCATCTTTGTATGGTAAATTTGCAAAGTGTCCTCTTCATTTTTGAGAGAAAATAAGAAAAGATTCAAGATAAAACAATTCCTTCTGTGTAATAGAAGATAAATCTGAAGCAAAGCATTGAAAAGTACTCAGTGAAGTTGAAGCTGCAGAGCAGTGACTGAAAGTAGCTGATGCTGTACCTGCCAGCAGTTGTGGTAGGAAAGGGCATCCCACTTGACATGGGTACAGGAAGACTGTCAAGACGCAGGGCTTCTCTTTCCCCTCCCATAGTTATCTACTTTCTCTTGGCTATAGAATCACCTCTCTTTTGCATTTAAATGGGGAAGAAAATGCAGCCCTGGGCAGTCTCAACACTGACATTTTCCCACAAAGATCTCTAAGCAATCCACACAACAATCTACTATGTTGAGTTGGCTCCTACTGCCCAGAGATGCCAAGCAAATGAAGGCTTCTGCCTTGCATTGGACAGGGGAACCTCACTGTCCATCTCTTGGAATGAACACCTCCCACAATTCATGAACTTGAATCTATGGTTGTGGCTGCTCAAACACACAGGCCTGGAGACATAAATTACAGCAATACCCATACCTTCCCCCTTCTACGTTAATTAGATAATTAAATTCAAGCTAAGATATTAGTGGTCAACAAGGATTTAATGTTTTATGATTCTCAGATAATGTTCACATTTATACAAGAAGTTTTCTGCCTGTGTTCAAAAGAACAAATAATGTAGACATGGTACAGGAGGTTAGGCTTAAAGTAACTTCATCTTTTTCAACTTTACGTACACTTAAAGAGTCAATTTGAGGAGGTGATGAGGTCAGCACATTTACAGAACTCAGTATTATAGCCTCACACACACTTTTTTTATGTTAATCAACTCTTTAGCCTCCAATATGTTAAATCTCCTCTAAATAACTGACCAAAATACTCAAATGTGTGAATTAGAGGTATGTCACTGATTGTAGTAGTAATAGTTACTATAACCATTATCATCATGTTATTCGAGAGGCCTCTTCTTGAAAGACTATATAAAAGAATGCTCTATTTTTTTAAAGTCAAAGGTCTTCTTTTATCATAGATATATCAGCCATCAGTGGTTAAATGATGTAATGTTTCACATGATTGCACATTTAGCACAGGCAAAAAAATACTCCTGAACTTATAATTCTAACAATAATATTCGTGTTACATTATCACCTTAATGTGCTCTCATTCACAGTTCTTTTAAAATAATTTATTCAGAAATATTTCAAGCATGTTCAAAATGTAAAGATCAATAAGCACCAACATAAAAACCACTCCAATTTTAATGTTATGTTTCATGGTTTCAAATTTTACATAAGTAATATCTTACAGTGCAGAATATAAGGGGATTATGTTGTAAATATCATAAAATATGATCTCTGCAATGATGTTCTTCTGCTGCAGTTGGGGAGAAACATGCAAAAAAGGAAGTATGATTCATTATTATAGAAGTATGGCATTATATTAGAAAGATGCACCAAGTATAGAGGTGATCCCAAGTAGAAAACGATCAACTCTCCTCCATTGGCACTGATCAGTAGATGTTAAAAGATAGTTAAAAAGCTAGGTGTTAAAAGATATATAAAAAGTCACTAAAAGAAAGAAAGAGGAAGGGGATTTAGGCATTTTAGAAAGAATAGCATTGCAAACTCTGGTTTGAGAAGCAGTATGCATAAACTATGTAGAACCACATGTAACTCAAAATGATTGAACCATCAAGCATCTGAGGTGCTGCGGTGACAGATGAATTTGAACATGCTAGGGAGGGGCTATTCCCTTTCTTATAGTTATGATTACTAAAATATGTTTGAACTTTATCTCATAGTGGGGAACTCAAATACTTTTAAGCAGAGGAGTGAGTACACGATCATATTCAATTTTAGAAAGATCATTCTGATAACTTGTTGACAATGATAAAACTAGAAATAGGCCAACCAGGCAGGAGACTATCACAGTATATTAAATGAGAGTTCAAATTTTTTGTTCTAATGCAGAAAACAATGCATAGAGGAAGAAACAGATTTTAAAGATGTTAGGGAAGTGGATTTGAAACCTTATTAACAGGTTTCTGTCTTAGAAGGTAGGGAAGCTTGTGTGGTCACTTGCCAGAAGAGTAAAAAATAGCAGTGAAGCAGGGTTGGGAAGAAAATGAACATTGGGCAAAGGGGTGATAATAAATGAAGTTTGGATATGTCGTACTTAAGAGAACTATGGGACATTCAGTTGGAGAAGTTTATAGAGATTTAGGATATGTGGATCTGGAATTTAGGAGAGAGGTCTAATCTTGAATTACAGATTTGAAAATCATTAGCATCACTGAAGATAAACATTTATGCTATTGTCAAGATTATCCCAAAAAGATGACCATAGATTGAGCAGTCCTGCTCAGAAACATTCTGAGGCATTTTGGTTAATATCTTACACTCCATACGTGACCTTCCTGCCTCAGCTATTTCTGTACCAATCGTTGTCTATTCTTGCTGCCACATTCGCATTGACTGCATAAAGGATGTTCTTTCCCTATGTCACTTTGCTACTTTATACAGGTTGTCCCATTAGATCTTATCTTTGAAGCCCTTGCTTGCTTGACATAAAAATCTTGGGTGTACCACGTCTTTTAAACCAAATTCATCAGTCCTTATGTTGATGCCTCTCTGCTTGTGTCATTTGTCTGAAACTTGCTTACTTGCATATTCCTAAGGAAGGACCCAGGAGAACGATATTCTCTGATTTTGCAATTTTACGACAGTTAACTCTGGACAATTGAGTTAAATATAAAATCAAAGCACACAATTTATATCCCCAAATATCTTATATATGTTACTCCATTGTCTTTTGGCTTCCATGTTAAAAGGAATGGTGACAACATGATTTTCTTTTACTTTTAAGTAACTATTTTTTGCCTAAATATGAAAGGATTCTATTTTGTTTTCTCCTTTTAAAGTTTAATTATTTTACTATAACATTTCTCAATGTTGGTTACATAGGTCAATTTTCTCAGAAATGCAATGTGTTTTTTCAATGTGTAGTTTCAATTTGCCTTTGATTTTGGAAAAGTTTTCTTGAATTACAATTTTTAGCATTTGTCTTACCAATTGTTTTCATTTTCTTCTTCAGGGTCTCCTATTATACATATGTTGAACCTTCTTTGTCTATCTTATATATCTAACACTTTATCAACCCTTTTATTTTGATATTTAAAAGGTTTCTCTTCTTTTCATATGTCTCTTAAGGCACTGTCTTTTGTATTACTTATTCTCATGTTATCTCTAGTTTATTTTTTCCCCTGTTCAGAATTTAGTTTATATCAGTAAAATGAACTAGCTAAAAGTACACCTTTTATCTACCTTGCTGAAATTCAATTTTTATTTATTTTTTATTTATTTTGATTTATAAAGAAAACAAAACTTATTGCTTACAGTTTCAGAGGCTGGAATGTCCAACAGTCCAGGGAACACAACTGGTGAGGGTTTTGGTGGTGGCAACAGTGACCCAGGGGTCTCACATGGTGGAAAATGGTGGAACAGAGACAGACTAACTTCTCAAATTCTCTTCTTTTAAAGCCCTCAGAACTGTACACCTGACCACCATTATTAATCCATTCAATATGGCATTGTCCTACAATCTAATCACCTCTTCAAGGCCCTACCTTTCAATTAACATAATAGGCTCTCCTACCCTCAACAGTTATAGCAGGAATTAAGCTTCTAATATACAAAATTTGGAGGATGCAATTCAATCAATCCACACCATTCCCCCTGGCTCCCAAAGTTCATGTCCTTCTCACAGGTAAATACATTCATTCCATCCCCAAAGTCTTAACTTGTTTCAACTCAGCAGTCCAAAGTTCAATGTCCCATCTGTGAAATTAATACAAGTTATCTACTTCCAAGATACAATGGTGGGACAAACATAGGTTACATATTCCCATTCAAAAAGGTAGAAATATCCCAAAAGAAAGGGGTAACAGGTCCTAAACAAGTCTGAAACCCAGCAGGGCAGGTGTCAAATTTTAAAGCTGGTGAATCATGTACCTTGACTCCATGTTCAACATCCTCTGCATGTTGGTGTGGGGGTTGGGTCTTAAATCCTTGTGCAGCTCTGCTCCTATGTCTATCCTGGTCTCAGGCTACACTTCAGATCTCTCAGGCTGGCATTCCACTCTGGTAGCTCCACAAGTCCAATCTCCATGGTGGTCCTGCTCTCATGCCTTTACTAGGCATGGTGCTGATGGGATTTTTCTGCTGCAATTCTGACCCCATGTTTCTGCTTGGCATTGCTCTAGTGAAGGCTGTTTGTGGTGAATCTGCCCCCATGACAGATATCTTCCTGGGCCCCAGACTTCCATACATCCTTCAAAACTGGGGTTGAGGTTCCCAAGCCTTCATGGCTCTGGAATTCTGTAAACATGCAGACCTAACACCACATGGACACTGTCAAAGCTTCCAGCTTATATCTTTCAGAGCTATGGGAACAGCCACATCTGGGGCCAATTTAGCCACAGCTGGAGCAGCCAAAACAGCTGGGGTGCTGGTGAGGGTGCAGCATCTTGAGGTAGCCCTGGGCAGCAAGCCCACGGAGGGTGCCTTCTGTCTGTTCCCCAAGACCATTCTGTCTCCCTAAGCCTATTGGTCTGTAATGGAAGATGCAGCCTCTGAAATGCCTTCAAGGTCTTTTTTCCCTTCTCTTGATAATCCCTTTCTTCTGAACTAATCTCCTTAGCAAACAGTGACTGGCCTGCACCATTGAACTGTTCTCCTGAAAATGCTCTGTGCTTCTCTACCACACAGCCAGGCTGCAAACTTTCCAAACTTTATATTCTGCCTTCCTTTTAATTATAAATTCTGGCTTTATGTCATGCCTTCTCTGCCATAACTCATCATAGGCAGTTGCAAGGAGCCATGCAGCTTCCTTAATGCTTTGCTGCTTAGAAATTTCTTCTACCAAATACCCTGGGTCATCACCTTTCAGTTCCACATTCCAAATAATTTGGGGGCATGAAGAGAATGTACCTAAGTTCCTTGCCAGTTCATAGCAAAGGTGATCTTTGTTCCAGTTTCCAATAAGTCCCTTCTCATTTACATCTGAGTCCTCTTCAGAGTGTTCTCTATAGTCCATATTTCCATAAGCATTGTGGTCATCACCATTTAACCAGTCTCTGACACATTCCAAACTTTTGCTGGTTTTCTTTTCTTCTTCTGAGTCCTCCAAACTCCTCCAACCTTTGCCCAACACCCAGTTTGAAAGCTGCTTCCACATTTTCAAGTATTTGTTTATAAGCAACACCCCACTTCTCTGGTACCAATTTTCTGTATTAGTCTATTTCCGCTGCTTATAACAAAAATACCTGGAACTGGGTGTTTTAAAAAGAAAACAAAATTCATTGCTTACAGTTCTGCAGACTGGGAAGTCCAAAATCCGGGGAACACATCTGGTGAGGGTCTTGATGGGTGGCAACAGTGACCCAGGGGTCTCACATGGCAGAAAATGGCAGAGCAGACATTCAAATTTAAAATATGGATATGTAAACTTATCGATTAGCAGAATTAAAGAAATGGTTTAGAAACATCAGTATAAAATGTATGTAAAAAACAATAGTATATCATTCCTACTTCAGAAAGTAGTTTAATTACACGAAATGAAGCAGATTAAAATGCATCTCTCATATATCTTGCCAAAATTCTGATTTTAAATACATATATAAAAACCTTTTGGAAACCAGCATTGGAAAAAATGGTCCAGAAACATCAGTATAAAACTTATGTATAAGACAATGATAAAGTATTTTTTGTATAGAATTTAGTTTAATTTACTTAAATATAGTAGCTGAAAGTGCATCTTTTATCTACCTTGCTGAAATTCTAATTTTAAATGCATATGTAAAAACTTATTGATTAGCAGTATTAATTAAATGATTTAAAAACATCAGTATAAAAATATGTGAAAGACAATGATACATCATTCTTAGTTAAGCATTTAGTTTAATTCACTCAAAAGATGCAGCTGAAAATACATCTTTCATCTACCTTGTTGAAATTTTATTTTTTATTTTTTTTATTTTTATGTATTAATTTTGTTATAGATATTTATGGGGTACAGAGTTGACTACCAGTATGTGATGATCAAATCAATATTATTAGCATGTTCATCATTACAAATCACAATGACTCTTCGTGTCCCTTCCCCAGTAACTCCTTTACCCCCGTCATCCTCTTCCTTTCTCACCTCTAATGACTATAGGTCTGGTCTCTCCTTCTGAAAGTTCAACATCTTATTGAGGTCTTTCTGTTTCTTTCTTTTTTCTTTCTTTCCTAGCTCCCACTTATGAGTGAGGACATGTGATATTTATTCCTCATTTCTAAGATTTTTTTTTCACATTCTTGTACTTTTTAATTTTTTTAGCACTTTTTTGGGTCTTCTTTTTTTTAGATAGGTCATTTATGAGTCTAATTATGATTTATGTTTTTAAATATTTTTTAACATTTTCTTGATTTGGGGAGAATTACTTTAAAGTATTAGGTTGTAATTTTTATCATTTTTTAAAATATGCTTTTCTGGTTTGTCTGTAGAGATATCGTTTTGCTCCTTATTTTCTTTTTCGTATAATAACTTTATAAGGAACGTAACTAAATCATTTACAGTGGACTATTGTTTCAATAAAGAAATAATTCCTACTTTTATGTTTTTAATCTCCCTCTCTTAATTACTTTTCTGTAGAAAAGTGTTAAAAATATGATGTAATGCTTTGTGCAATTTGACTCTGAAACTTCTCTTTTTTTAGACCATATTATTCCCATCATGCTCAATTTGTATTCGACTCTCAGCAGTTTCTACTCGGTGCATGGCTTTTTCTTGGAAAGTAGATTGTGTCTGAGGATTTCCAAAACTCATTCTGTCTCAGCAACAGCAGCTATTTCAGCATTGTCCCCTTATACTAACTTGAAATTCAAGTACTATTGAAGCCTCTTCCACTTTTGACTGTGTATATAGATTGGCCTATTGTACGTTCTAGTAAATACCTATTAGCAATGTTATTGTCCCAGTATTCTCAGAGCAATTGAAAGCACAGATTTTATAAATGCATTTTCCTCCAGACAAATGAAAATTCCAAATGGTCTGGTGGCTGATGGTGGTTTGTAATTTTGGATACAGGAGAATTTCTTGTTTTGTTTTGTATTTTGTGGGTTTTGGATTTTTTTGGTAAATGTTATTTGTAAGTTTTTGACTGTTATTGCTGTTACTCTGTTACTGTCTACTGTCTTCCTATAATCTTTTATTTAAAAAATTTTTTTTCTTTACATGAACCTGTTCACAAGTTAGACTTCCACGTCCGGCCAAAGCTGTTTACCAGTCTAGTGATAGCAGTTTTCAAGTATAATCACTCTTATTTGTAGGTAATAATTAGGACTTGATATCATTCCCACAAGGCAAAACACAGTTTTTTAAGAAGAAATATACTCACATTTAAATAGGCCATTTATTCATTTCAATCCAATAAAAAAATCTTTAAGAATAATGACAAAAGGAAACTGAGTAGGTACGTTACCCTTTGTAGTGTTAAGACATTTCTTCTGGATATCTAAACACTTCAAGATAAATCCAGTTAAATGCTCAAAAACTATGCATTATAGCCAAGAAACAAAAATCTACAGTACTACCTAAGTCATTGTTCTTTATGTGCCCAACGTAAAACCTTGGCACTGGCTATTATGGGTGCAACCTAAGTTACATATTCAAAATAGCCATATAATTTATAAATAGTCTCTCAATAAAACAGCATTTGTCCTTGATCTCAGTTGACGAGAAGACAAAAACTCAGCTCTCATAAACTCACCTCTGTCCTTTTCCCCTTAATTTTATTATTAGCCCGAAGTAAGGATTAATGGAAAGTTCAGTATGGCTTCATGATGGCAATGAATACTTATTTTTTATGAGGTTAATGCATTTTCCAACAATAACAAAGAATTTTCCAACAGTAGAGTGGCAAAACACAGAGCTTTTTTATATTCAAGCAGGATTTTGGGTCTGTGCTTCTTTTAGACCTCACTGAAATTAATATTGCCTGACAGCTTTAAGACTTGAGTGCTGATTGAGCTAGACACATTGAGGGAATAACAATGTGTTGTCCTTTATGGATAATTGGGACTGTGCTCACTTTTTCGTTTGGCATTTGGCACAGCCCTTTGAATAAGGAGTGACTGGGATTTGAATATTTAATCTCCCTGGGGAAAATATAGTATTTTATTTATCTTCTAATACTCACTACCTAACAAAGAGCCTGGCACAGAGTAAAAGTTGAAAATATTTGCCGCATTAAATACTGAATACACAAATGAATGAATAAACAAATACACAGAATTCAATCTTCAGGAAGGAAACATTATCCTCTTTGTCTATCCAGACATTGAACATAGTCTTTGGCAGCTTGCTATCTGATATCCAATACATGATCCGCTAAAGTAGAGGGGTCCTGTCTTCAGCAAGATGAATTTTGTGTTAATACGAAAGTAAATAATCCCTATAAGGCACTGTGCCACCAATAAAATAGAAAACAATAATGTGAAAAAATGCTTTTTCCCTAAATGTTTCCTGTGTCCAGTTTCTATTTTAAAGCATGATTGATGACCAATTTTGCTGATAAACTCTGAAAGCAGAGAATTCTATGATTCACTTTATTTAGTTCCAACAATATAATGCCTTTCTGTGTGGAGCGCCATCATTTCCTCTTTGTTAGATGAAATGTAATGGAGAAAAGGCATACTAATTTTTTTCCTTTTGATTTACAATATTTTTAAATTAATAAAGAAAAATTTAATACACATGGAAAATTTGCTCAAAAAAATGATACTTTAGTTTAATTCAGGCCATACTCTGATGGAAACAGCAAACAAAATTATCTTTTCATAACAAATTCTGCAAATCCAAATGATCTGGAGATGAGAGCTACATAAATTAATAACACTCACTAAATATCCAAAAGTCTTATTATAAAAGCTGTCAAAAAGGCACAAGACATTGTAAAGGCGTTTCTTCATTTTTGATTGCTCACTTTAAGCTAGAAATACTAATTGTTACCAAAAAGCACACAAAAAATGAATAACAGAAGAAGGCAACAAAATAAGGGGACTTTCTATACCAGTAGCAAATGAGCTAGCTATAGTCAGATATGAAGTTTACTTTCCCACAGGTAATAACTTTAACATGAAATTTTAGTGGGAAAATCAATAGTTTGTTCTTATATGTGTGTGTTTGTGTGTGTGTATAATACATATATATATATATATATATATATACACTTTGTTCAAATTTTTTTCATATTTTTTTCTGCTAATCTCAATGTTTTTCCAAACTCCTACTTTATGTATTCAGCCATATCAGAAATTTAAAACAAACAAAATGCCTAAAAGGCATCAGAATACATCAAGACTAGAAAAATATTAAAACAACACGACTTTCTATTAGTGTGTAGGAAAGTTCTTCCACTTCATGAATGCTATCTATTACTTTCTCTGATTCTGAGGTACAGAACAATATGCTATGAACAGTTTTGCATCATATATGTTATAATATGTGTACTTATTTGTGTTTAAAAGGCTAACCATTCAGACAATTCACATACAACTATGAGACAGCTACCAAATGTATTCAGACATAAAAAAAAAAGTATTCAGACATAATTTACACATCCTATACGTAGATTTTAATATCATATGGAAAACTCCTTAAATTGGGAACTTTAAACTTAAGGATATTCATCTATACAAAGCTACTAGCCAGAGCAAAAAAGCATGAATTTTGGCCACTACCATCAACTGTGGCAGCTGCTGCAGGCAGCCATTTTCCTCTTGGTCTCTGTGGTTTATTTCCTTAACCTATCACATGTTTACTTGTAAATTATAATACTTTGCTATAGGCTTACGTAAAAATTTAAAAAGATCCAAAATCAGACACTTTTGATAATTTTAAAGGAGAGCTGAGAAGATATAAAGAGTCAGAACTGATGGTATCAATATATATAATTCTCGAGTAATATCTACATTTACACAAATGTGATGTATTTGCTACTCTGTACAGTGTACTTGGGGTTATAAACAAATGACTTACCCACTTATCTGAAAACCCAACTTGTTGGTAAGTGAAACAGCTTCAGTGTATATCACTCATTTTAGGCATTTAGAATTGTGCGATTTGAAATTTAATCATTTGCCAATGTGGGCTCAATATCGAAACTTCACTCAACCCATGATGATTTCAATATTTGTTGTGGATCCAAGCTGTACCAAGAAATATTGATGGCTGGAAACGAAAAAGTAAAAGTTCCATCCTACTGTCAGTACATTGAAGGCTAAGTATGTGAGAAAAAAAAAAGAAAGTTCAAATCAGGCAGAGGGTCTAGATTCTCAAATATCCAGGGTTGGGAGGAAGTCTCTGGGGGACAGAAAGCAGCTCCCGAGGCTGAAGGACTCCACATAACAGGTGAAAAGATGAAAGGGCTTAGAAATGCTTTGAAATTTAGATCTTATATTGAAAACAATGAAAAAATATTAGAAGAATTTGAAGCAGGTCAGTAACATGCTTAAATCTAATTATTGAGGGGAAAAAAAACCACTGTTGACATTTTAGAGAATAATTATTTAGAAGCAGAGGGTTAAAAATGCATTTTGACATGAATAATATTGTCCATAGCCAACACAAAGTAGTGATGAAGAGAATACATTTTTATCACTTGTAGCAGCAATTAATTGGAACAAATTCATACTTCAACATTTCCTTAAGGTAGTTATGATTTGCATAACTTTAAAGTGTCTCTGTCGCATAATTGGAATGAAATATTTCGCCTGACACCAAAACCTGGATCACTTCTCTTGAAGTCAATGATAGGTGTTAAATGAGCTGTTTTCCCTTGCGATTTGGTCTGGGAGGACATCCGATCACTATGGTCAAAGTGGGTATTAGTAAAAATGTCGTTTTCTCACAGAAGCCTTTTTTGATCTCTCACATTTGTGACGTCAACCTGGTGTCATGCCTTGTACATGAGACATTTTCATTAAATTTCGGTTGAACTGAATTGCTGGCAAAACATAATCACAAGATGTTTTTATGCAAAAAAATGTTTTCATCATAAGCAATTTTTTTTCCTCTCTCCTCCATAGGATAAGGCAAAACAGAAACTAATCCATTTATAGATGATAAATATATTTTAGTGTATATGAAGGAGAAAACTCCGTCACTAGTACCAAATGTTATAAGCAAAGTGAAAAATAAAATATATGAAAAGTTTTTAGGGATGAAAATTTCCAGTTACACAGAAACTTATAGATCAAGAAGTTATAATAATATATTTTAGAATTCCCTTTTCTGTTAAAACAAAAAAAAAATCAGCAGGTCAAGAGAGTATAAATTTATTTTTTCAATTCTTTGTGCTCAAAACACATAGTAATAATAAGTAGAATATTTTTAAATAAAATGACACAGAACAACTAAAAATAAGATTAATATCTCCTTGGACCAAAAGTAGAACAGGATCACACAGAGATAAGAGAACATTAACTATGAGTGACTAATTAAAAATAAGTAGAGAATGTCAAAAATGTGATTCCGGTTGGGCTAACAGGGCGAAAGGAACCCTATTTGTGACAGTAGTGGGAGGGGAGCAAAGAAAAATCCACCACATAAAATAAGGAGTTTCAGCTGAACTTTCCAGACCTTGAAAAAACAGAAACGTACGTGACTTCTCCTCTGCACTATACAATTTATAAACACACAAGCCTTCTATGCTTAGTGACTAAATCTGTGACATTCCCTAAATATCTACTAGACAGAAACCCCAAGGTCCTTGTTTTGGCCTAGTTCTGAGCTGTAGGTGAAAAAGCTAATAACCTTATTAGGCAAAGGTGAATGCAGAAAGAAAGAAAATACTTCTACACAAGAAGAACTTCAATCTAAAATCCTAATGCATAATAGAAACTAATACTAAAAAAAACAAAACAGTGATTAGAAGAGTCCTTTCTTATGATATTCAATTAATTGCACAATCTGAAAATTACTTTAAAACAAATACTATATATGCACAGACATAAGCAGACCCCAATGAAAAGAAAATAAAGGAATGTTTTAGCCAATCTGAATACACAAACATTAAAGGATGCTGAAAAGATAGTCTACTTACAATCAATCAATTAACTTACACATGAATATTTAAAATCACATATTATACAAATATATTAATTCAAAAATATTACTTTTTCCACTCGTATTACATTAAAAAAATTTAATATAGATTCTTTGCCTGTCTTCAAATATATGACAATCCCAATGAAAAGATCAATAAAAGAGATTGTTGTCTACCTGGTAATATAAAACCATTAGGCATGTTGATGAATCAACCATTCAATTATAATATTCATTTAATAAATTTAGTTACATGTAAATATGTATACAACATATTGTATAAAATAATTTAAAATAGTGCTCTTCCATTTATATGTCATAAAACAAATGTTTTCAAAACTTTCACATGCATCTTTAGTATCACTAATTTCATTGAGCTGCAGCCAATTTTCCTCATTTAATAGTTCTACCTACCCCATCACCTTCAATTGTATCTTTATTATTTGTAATACAGCACTTTCTATCACCATATAGTCTTGTTCCTAAAAATTGTACCCTGATTCACAGGTACTCTTCCCCAAACATTGGGACGGTTGTTGTTGTTTTTTTGTATAATGTTCTTTTTTTTTTTTTTTTTGCTTCTCTTCACTTTTTTTTTAATTTTAATTTTAATTTATCAATGTACAATCTTTATTTGTGATTCACACACATCCTCATACACGAAAATTAGTTACTTCTTTTAGTGTGGACCTCAAGAGTTTTCCAGGCATTCTATTGTAAATTCAAGTTTTTGATGTTGTGATAACATTTTTATGATTTTTATGATTCCATCAAATAACCTGCATAAATATTTAAAAATTTCATTTTAGTCTAATGTTCTTCTGCAATATGAAAGATTTTAGACATTGTAAAGAATCCAGCAAAATGATAGACTCCTAGACCAAAATGCACTACAACCAACTACCTAGATGCTAGAGAAATTACACCAAGCATACTTTTAAATATATATTTGGGGCTCACAAGTAGTTGAAACCACAAAAGAAGATAAACACAAACAATGAAAGTAATGCTACCCCAAGAGCAAAATGCAGTATTGTGGGGGTGGCGGGGTTAACAAAGAGTCAAGGAAATAAAAAACCAGACCTTACAAATGTGCAACATGGATGACTCAGAACTAAAGAATTCTGCATAAAGCTGGGATTCTCGACATGGCTATATCTTCAGTGATGCCTGGGTGACAGAAAATTTCCCTCTGTATAATGAAAAGTAAAGGAAACCAGGTTCTCTCTGACGTATTAAGTCAAATACTACTATTAGTGCTATTACTACTACTATGACTTACAACTAGAAGGGTGAATTTGACTACTAACTAATATTCTAATATTGCTGTGGATACTACTACAAATTAATATTACAGGAACAAACTACTATGATGACAATATCATTATCACCATCTTAATGGGTTTATTAGCCAAAGTACAAAGCACACGAGATAACAAGGCAATATAAGTGAGAGTCAGCAGAGAATAAAGTAGCAAACTTAGTCCCTCTCCCCATGACCTCTGATACTGAGATAATCAGATAGAATTTAAAAGAACTGCATATAAAATATATGTGTTTCTGAAATAAAAATATTTCTTAAAAAATAGCAACAAGGTAATAAAATATAAATGTAAAACCAACCAGGCTATTTAAAAAATATATAACAATATAAAACTGAAAAATAGAACTCTGAAGAAAACAGAACTTCAGAGCAAAAAATCCCTGAAAAATAAAAAATATGATAATCATAATTAAATTTTAAGAAACTACATAACGGATGAACTACATAACAGATTAGACATGAAGAGAGAATTATGAAACTAGACAAGATAAATCTGAAGTTGTTACCAAGGATAAAGTACAGATCAATGAAGAAATAGAAAATAAGATGAACATTTAGAAACATACATGAAACAATGACAACATCTTATATAAATCAACTTGGAGTTTCCAGAGAAGAAAATGGAGAAAATCAGGGAAAAGCACTATGAAAGACAAAAATCTTTAGATGTAAGAAGAACAAACCAAGCAGGACTAATAAAAAGACATCAAAATTTGGACATTTCAGAGAAAAACTGCAGAACATCAAAGTCAAAAAACTACAAAAGTTGCCAGAGAGAAATTTTAGCTCAATAAAAGGAATTACAGTTAAATGACTACATATTTCTTAACAATAATAATGAAAGCAAGATTACAATAGAGCAATTGCTTCTAAGAACTGAAATAAAAGAAAAAAATGTTAACTTAGACTTATGTACCCAACAAAAATATTTTTTGAGAATGAGCTTGTAACCAAAATAAATAAAGTTAATCACTACTCACTTTAAAAATATACATCAGAAAGTAATAAAAAGACCCAATACAATGGCTTTTGAGATTTAAGAACAAATAGCACAAAATCAGTTTAAGAAAAAAAAGGTAAATGCAACAAGTATTTTTACTGTGAAACAATATTACTAAATTATAACTAATGGGATTAAAGTCAAAAGGAATAAGAGATCTTAAAATTCAGATAAATAGAAGCAAGTGAGTCATTGGAGTTACATAGAGATCAAATGCTCTAAGTTACTCATATTTCACGGGGGGATAAAAAAGCTACTGACTACGTTGGGCTTCATTAAGTATGCACTGTAAAATGTAAAGGCAAATTACTAAAATAATTAAAATAACTATTCTATTTAGTTATACTTCCAAACTATGTGTTACATAATTTCCAAAATCTAGATACTTATGCATTAATATGAGCTTTATACAATGTAATTTTTAAATCTGTGGTTGGAAATTAAAAGACTCAAATCATAACAACTATTGTAATAATAAAAATTAATTATCTAAAAGAAAGGAAGAGAAAAAATTAACAAAACGTAGAATACAGGATGGCGGAGCAAGAGGGTAGACTAGAGGTGCTCAGGTGCATTCCTTTCACAAAAAGTACCAGAACAACTAACAGACAGCTAAATATCCATGGCAGCTTATGTGGGAAAGTACTGGAGTGCAGCAGGAGACTGGTGAAATCCCTGTGAAGCAAAAAAGTCCAGGATGGCAGCATAGAGAGGAGAGAGAGGCACATTGTCTCAGCCACCACATCTTTGCCACCAGGATTGGCACAGGAGAGACCTTCCCTTGCAGGGGAAAATGGTAGGTAGAGGGCCCACACCAACCCCCATCCTCACAGCAGAGGCCTGTAGTTCTTACTGCAGGAGAATTCCACAGACCTGCAAAGACAGAGCCAAGTGAGGAGAACTGCAAAGAATACAAGCACTGCATGACTCTAGAACAGGAAAGAGCACACACAGTGACTCCCCACCCCCCATTCTCATGACCTAAGTGGTTGCAGAATGGCACCATCTTGAAAACAAAGCCACTGCAGGAGCATGCTCTGCCCTGGGGCCAGTAGCCATAGGCACTTCCCCATGCTTAAGACTCCACAGCCATCCCAGCACACTCACAGGAGAGGCTATAAGGCCCTTATCCCAGCAGCTTGAGGCCTGGACCCCAGGAGTGGCTGTGATCCCAGCCTTGGACATCTGGGAAGCCAACCCCAGACCTGCTGAACTGATGTACCTTCACATCCCTGGCCAGAGATCAGGTAGACACCTCCACCCTTCTGCCCCTATCAGTGGGTTGATTTTGGTGTGCCCAAGTTTCAAGCACAGAAAATTAGGTCACAGGTCCCTACCCTAACAAACACACCCTCATGCCAGTGGAAATAAAGTGCATCCATGCCATCCCAGAGAAGCAGCTGGGAAGTATTACCCTCTACATCCTATCAAGTGGGTGGAACCACTGCCCAAGAAGTGGGTGGCAGGGCCCACTCTGTAGGCTTTCTTCTCAGCCTCACCCACTGCCCAAGAAGCAGCTGGTGGGCCCTCCTCTACAGGCCTGTTTCATGGCCTCCTACACTGCCTAAGAAGCTGTTGGCTGAGCTCCCTCTGCAGGCCCATCTAGGGGCCTTGCACACTGGCTGAGCCCACTATTGGCAGTTCTGTTCATGGCTTTGCCCACTGCCTGAGAAGTGGCTAGCTTCTAGCACAGCTCTGACCAGTGGTCTCGCACACTGCCTGAGAAGCAGCTGGCTGGGCCTCATCTCTGAAGCCCTGCCTAGCCACCTTGCCTACTTCCCAAAAGGTTGCTGGCAGGCCCCCTGCACCCTCACCTAGTAGCCTCACACTCTACAGAATCAAAAACCCAAAGACACATTTCAAGGCAAAAGTCCTTCCCCAAACAAGCCCTCTACAATATTCAAAAAGGCAGTTGTTCCAACACATGCACAGATATCAATGCAGGGAAAAAAGAAACAAGAAAAAACAAGAAAAAATGACACCACTGTAGACGCAAATCTCCCAAACTCATTCTATGAAGCAAACATCATCCTGATACCAAAACCAGGTAAAGATATAACCAAAAAAGAAAACTACAGGCCAATATCCTTGATGAATATAGATGCAAATGTCCTCACTAAAATACTAGCAAACAGAATACAGCAACACATACGTAAAATTATTCACCACGATCAAGTGGGATTCATCCCAGGGATGCAAGGTTGGTTCAACATATGCAAATCAAAAAAAAAAAAAAAAAAAAAAAACATATGCAAATCAATAAATGTGATACACCATATTAATAAAGTCAAACACAAGGATCATATGATCATCACTATAGATGATGGAAAAGCATTTGATAAAGTTCAGCACTCATTCATGACAAAGACCCTCTATAAGTTAGGTATAGAGGGAAATGAGGTAAGATTTATCTATAAATTACTTACATGAAAACAGTCTTCCAAATTCCTAAAAATAGTTTTTTTGAAGTAGCAAACAATATTTTTCACCTTTAAAACTTATTTACAAATTTTATCTCAATAGAAATTAATGCAAGAACATTCTGCTGATCTCTCTATGCCTTAATAAACTTTAAAAGACTTAGTACTTGCGTTTGAGAAGTAAATTGCAACCTGGTAGCACTCAAACTAGTGCTTAGAATAGATCTTTAAAATATAGATGTCTCGATGGAAAATAAGTTTCATTTTACTAGCCCAAGTCAACTCTTCAACTACATGAAAATACAAGTGGATATGCTTACATTATCTTCAGTTGGCTGTCCTGATCACAGACATATCTCACATTTTCCCCTTGTCTAACACTTTGCTCTGTAGCAGTATCTGAATTCATCATCTTTTTGGTTAGGGGTTTCTGCCACTTTGTTTGACTTCTGAGAGTCATTGTTTTGACAGCACCCAGGATTATTCTCCACAGGGGACTCATGTTAGAACTGTGCAGACTCAAAGAACACTCCAAGGGAAAAGAAGGGACAGTCTGTAATAGGAATAGTGGTGGTTTGGGTAATCTAATTTCTCCTCTTCTAAAAAAAAAAGAAATTCAACTTTATAGGGAGAGTCTCTTTCACCAAAGCAATTCCTGGTTGTTAGAAAGGTTTACTCAATAAAAAAGATGACTGTAAACACAGAAATGTCATTTAAGACCTAAATGGAGGCCAAGGAAAAGAAACTCTAGTTTGTTTTCAGGACAATTATTAATTCCTAAGGGACCAATAAAGCAATATTTTTATAACAATATAATTTAAAGGCTATTGCATGATATTAAATTTTAGGCTGCTTGCTTTTATTTAATGCTCCATACAATAATTTTTTTTAGGTTAAGTGCTATATTATATATTAGTTCATTTTTAATTTCAAAAATCTTCATTTACAAAGAGTTTTTAAGAGTTATAATGATGATAAATCAATATTAATATAACCGACAGACTAATTATAAAAAGGTAATATTCACTGTGTAACTATGAGTTTATAAGAAAATTCACTGACATAAATTCGATTCAATTTGGAAAATGGGATGCCTACTCTATGCTAGGAATAAAGTAAGTATTGTAGAAAACCCAAGGCCTGTCCTCAAGAAGACTATAATTTTCTCTAAAATCCTAAGACGTGAGATGGAGGGGCACTCATGTGCGAACAGAGTGCTGTTGTAACTTACAGCCCTGGGTAAGTATGGGATGTTAAGCAGATGATGTGGGCTTTAATTTTCTCATGTGTGAAATTTTAAAATTAAAATTAGAGAGAAATAGTGGAGGAGGTGTTTTCTCTGAGTTTCATATGCTTGCACTTCTATTTCTAAACTTCAGCTTCCATTCAACCCTAAACACCATTAGTAAGCAAGAATTCTAATCAGACACTAGTAATCACCTGATGGGAATTTATATGTGTAGATCGCATCAAACTCTCGCAATGTGATGACTTTAGAAGTTATATACTTGCCAAAAATGCAGTTTACATGGAGGCCACACATGCTCAAAAACTTATTATAAGTTACATTTATTGATGCATCCACACCACCGGGTTGCTCTGGAAAATAGCCAAAAACCCATTGGTATTATTTTTTTGGACCTTTGGTATGCAGGTAATTTTATTTGTATTCCAACTTAGACATGTACTAAGGCTTAACAAATAGCCTATTTAAACAATTCTAAGGAGACCAAACCAATAAATTAATAGTTGTGCCTAAAAAATAAACAAAAGATTTTTTGTTTCATTTAATCAGTGGGTTTAAGCAATTTTGGTTTTCCAGATGTGCTAGGTATTGGATCACCTCAGAGAAGAGCTTGAACAAAACAGACATTGTAAAACTTGGTCTTTATTGCTAAGAATGGAAAGTCTGAAGATGGGAAATTTGACCTAATATTGGCCTCAAATGGAAACAAATTCAAACCAGAGCGTGGGGATGGAAGACATCCATGATGTCATCACACGCACTTCCAAGGGCTATTGTGAAATGAAGAAAATCGCCTTCTGATCTCTGCTCCACACCTGGGAATGGAAAGCCCATGGGGATTCCTAGGTTTTTTTCTTTACCCATTTTTTTCCCTATCTAAACCTGATTCTGAAGACATTTTCTTTTCCAAAAATATACGAATATGTGCAGCAATGTATTAACAGGTGATGAGGGGAAAGAGTGCGATTAAGAGTTAGATGGAGCAATGTTTGAGACTTATTCCCATTACTTGCTGTGTGACACACATTTATTCTTTCTGAGACTTCATTTTCAAATCGATAAAGTCGAGATTTGTGAATTGGCAGCTTCTGGCACAAAGCAAGGTTCTCAGAAAGTGTTGTCTTCGCCTGTCCTTCCTATTCTGCCACCTGCTTCTCCACTGCTACACAGTCTAGTTCCATTTCCAGAATGATCTCAATGGCACCAGCACCAGTGAGGCTTTCTGTACTGTGTTACTTGGTTAACATTTTACACCCCTAAACAATGCACCCACATACTTTGAGATTCTTGCATTCCAGGCTAGTTGGCTTACTTTGAGACCAACAGACAGCACAGATTCTTTGCGGTCCCTAAATGTGGTGATGAGATGTCAGGCCCTGGGATAGAGAGGGTGGGGTAGAGATTGAGGGTGGAGATAAATTCACATGCATCGGAGCTAGTGAAGTTTGTCAACTGGAAATTAGAGAGCAGAGAAAGAATCAAAACTACATTTTGACACTAAGGTCAAGGGTTTGGATTTCCTTACCTGCCAGCTGCCAAAAAAAACCAAACAAACCTCAAAACAAAAAAAAAGAAAAAACCCACTACATTTTGGAACTAGAGACTGAGAAGAATACAAATGAACTATAGGAGATTAATGTGAATATGCTTCCTCCCCCCTTTATTGTGGATGATATTAATGAGAAGCTAACTATAAGTCACCTGAAATTTCTTAACGAGAGCCAAGCAAACAGGAGCTATGGATTACTACCTCTGACTAGAGATTAATTAGTCAGGAGGTCCATACGGTAAGAACTCCTGAACACAAAAGTGCATAGTCATAGAAGTCTTAAAAATTTCCTATGTGAGGAAGCATGTCTTGGACAAGATTGCTGCATCAGTGTATTTGTATTAAACATCTGGTTTAGAGGCAGATCCTTCCTATTCTCTGGAATAGAGATCATTTGGAGCATAATGAATTTCTAGGGTCTTTTAAATCTTCACCTGTACAAATCCACCAGCTATTAGCTTCAATTAGCTTCAGGTCCCTGGTTGTTTGTTGGGGGTGGGAGGAGAGAGAAGATAAAAAAGAAGGTAAAAGAAAGAAGGAAGGATCTTGACTTTCTGTTGTTCCTTTACAGCTGGAGATTTTCAGCAAATTATTCAATTTCTGAGGATCAAAGTACATGTTTTAGAAAATTAAAATGAGGCTAGCAATTCCAGATTCCAGGGCTTACGGTATATTTTTAAGGTGGTTACCAATAGTGCTAACATGACCAGGTCAGAAAAGTGAATTGGCTAGAATTTCTAGATAAAGTTGAGGCAGAACAGTAGGATTTAAAAGTGAGTGATCTCAGTTGCAGATTATGGTTCATTTTAGAGCCCAAGGGTCCTTACAGAGGAAGGAAGCCCAAATGTTTATCATTATAAATAGCAGCAGAGATTCTATTTTTAAATTCTTAATTAAAGGAGTTTCTCTTTAGTGAAATAATGTTTATGTTTATATGAATGTTTATAGGAAAAGAATGTTTATATTTCATTGATAGCGAGGACCCACACTAACTGTTATGTAATTAAATCCCAATGATAAATGAAACAGGGTAGTAACCATATTAGAATTAATGACAATATTGCTGGAAAAAATTTAAAAAACAAAATCATAAGGCATATATGATCCCTTGAAACAATGGCACTGTATTTAATCAGCAATATAATATCCCCATCTATAAGAGAAAGTTTTATGATGTATCAGAGAGAGGAAAGTTTAGTGCAGGTTAGTGGCTGCTCTATGTGTGGAAGATTAACTGAAATAAATTATTTAAGTCTTCAAAGAGTATTCGTAGTTGTATAATATTCCGATTTACCCATACTTCAGAGCACAGAGTAAATCTCTTCTTTTCCACTCCGTAATTCTTGGACCTCTTCCTATTTTTCCACTGCGTTAAAAAAAGTCTCAATTACAACTTTTTGTATAATCTAGTTTGTAACCCTACTTAAAATTTTATGGTAATCTTTTTCCTCTAGAGCAATGCTATCCAACATAAATATAATGTTAGTCATATATGTGATCTAAAACTTTCTAGCAGCCATATTTAAAAAGGTAAGTGGGGATATCAATTTTAATATTTTTATTTTATCCAAAATATCCTGTCAATATAAAACCAAAATAAAATTATTAATGAAATATTTTATATTCTTTTCTCATACTAAGTCCTTGAAATCAAGTATGCATTTTATAGTTACAGTACATCTTAATTCGAACTAACCACATATCAAATGTTCAATAGCAACATGCAAGTAGTGGCTACTAAATGGGACAGCACAGCTCTAGAATATAGCTTCTCTAAAACTTACCTTATTATATTTAGAATCTCCTATAATACAACGAGTGACACTTAGCAGGTAGAAGATACTCAATATAAAAATACATTGAATTAAACTTATCTTTAGTTATTTCAGGGCAATGAAGTCAGTGGGAATCTATCAGTAGCTTTACTCAGGCAGAGAAAAGTTCCTGTCCCAAACCGAAATACTGATCTGGGCCAAAATCATTGAGTCAAATGACACTTCTAGAAGCATATGAAGACAGAAGATGCTAGTAAAGGTTACAAGAGACCAGAAACTGCTGCTGGGAATGTGGTTGGCAGCCCATGGGATTCTGCCTTGAATACAGCACCAAGTATTGGGCCATCTGAGCCCTGGTGCACGCCTCTCTCACTGTGCATGAACCCTGGGTTAACCTTCCCCTTCTTTTGAGGTAGCACTGACTTTTACACTCTGGCTTTAAGATTCTTAGAACCTAGACTGGGAGAGAAAAAGATACCAAATAACATCCTTTACCCCTTAAGCCTTAAGTAATAACCAGAAAAGTCCAACAAAAAAGTGACTGGTGTAGGCTAGTTCTTCACCCCGGCTGAGGACTTTAAGCCAAGGTGTCTAAAAATGAGAGTATGTTACTATACTGGTCGTGAACTGTGAATCCATTTGCAAATTCTCCAATTTATAGATCCTCATCTCTGACCCAAGAGACTTGTTTGAATTCCCTGATGAAAACCTATAGTTTGCCAACAATCCACTATTTTGGAGGCCAGTTAAGCGTTACCAGATAAATATGACTTTAAATACATTTTTTTAGAAAAGCATTACTCAGAACTCAGTTTCTTTTAAGACACAGTATTATAATATTATAAGATATAATATTAAGACATAATATTTTACCTATGGTAGAAAAAAAAATGTATAGGTCCTAATAGCCTCATCAGTAACTTTAACCAGGCAGAGATCTGATCCCAAACAGGAACACTGATCTGAGCCAAAATCATGCAGTGTTTTGATTTTCATCTCAATCATTTGTTTTCTGTTTATCTCATTAGAGACTAGACTTTATTTTTCTTTTTAATTGTTTGAATCCTTGTGCCACCACTTGTTAGCTTTATGCCTCTGATTTGCACATTTTAAAATTTATCCTCATTGGAATGTCAGTTTTATGATTAATAATTTTAGCTTATATTAGCTTTTCTTTATTTCTTTATTTGCATTTAAAATGCCTTAGAATCACAGAATTATCGTCTTGGAATCTTGGAAATTCTCTAGTTCAATTTTCTAGTTGTGTACTCAAAGACACTAAGACACATTTAATTATGCATTTTGTGCAAGTTTATGAAGCTCTAGTTCATAGTCAAGACTGGAACTGAAACCCCTTTTCACTCGGTATAAAAGCCAACAGCACGTAGGATGTCCTGGTGCCCTGTTTTCTGAGTTCATGTGTAATACTTCCCCCCTTGTTCACACCTCTCAAGCGTATATGCCTCTTCACTGTTCCCAAACACCAGGGACATGCCCTGCCTGGCACCCTCGCCCTGCTACTCCATCTTTATGGAAAGGTCTTCCCCCAGTTATCTGTGCTGTTCACTCCTGTACCCTCTTCAAGCTTTTGCTCAGTTGTCACCTTCTCAATAAGACTCTCACCACCCAGATTTAAATTTTACCTTCCCACAAAAATGCACACCCCTCTGCCTTACCAGACTCCAATTTATCTTTTTCCATAGCACTTACCACCTTTTAACGTATTATATATTTTTTTCTTTATTGTCTGTCTCCCTAATTTAGCATGTGAGTTGCTTGAGGGCAGGGACTTCTGTCTATTTTTGTTTGTTTATGTAGCCCAAGACCTAAAACAGAGCCAAGCACCTGATAAGAATTCTTTTAGAATTTGTTGAATGGATAAATGAGTAAATTCCAATTGAAATTTATTTCATCTTTATGGCAACTTCAAATATTGACTGTCTTTTAAAAGTATTGAATTTAATAGCATTTAACAGCTATTCAAAAATAACCTCAGCAAACAGAAACAATTGAGTTGCAAAAAATAATTAAGATGGGTGTGATAAACATAAATACAGACAAAAATATACAAGTTAATTATTTATCTTAGTAAGAACAGCCTGGGGGTTAGGGAACACAAGTTCGATATGATAATTCAAGGCAACAGTTATCGAAGTGTGGTCTGCTGTGTCAAAACTCTGTAATAATTCTAAGACGTCATTTTATTTTTTCACTCTTGTTCTCTCTCAACTGTACAGTGAAGTTTTCTCAGAGCACGATGTGTGTTATCACAACACATTGAATGCAGAAGCAGGTAGATTCTATGCAGCTGGATATTAAAGCAAGTTCAAAAATGTAAAATAATACTACTCTTGTCACTATCGTTTTCTTTTATAGATATGATTTTCATTAAAATTCTATTTATGGTAATATGAATAGTATTATTTTTAAATGAATTAATATTTTGACTATATCTTAGTTTTAATTTCGAAAATGATAACTATTAAGAGATAGAATCCATATCAACAAAAGCTCTTTAGGGTTCCCCAATAATTTTTTCAGAGGGTAAAAGCGTCTTAAGACAAAACTCTGAGGAATGCTGATCTCCAATAATATTCAGCTGCATTTACGAAATTTAATGCTCACGTCACTGAGATGTTCTTACCAGTTCTCCACACTGGTCAGAGTGCCTGTGGACAGACATGCATTTCAAAGCTTTCACTTCAAGAATGAGGTGGTTGGCAGACAGACACACTGTACCGGTGAAGAGTTTGTACTCTGAGATTAGACTGCTTGGTCCAAATCTTGCCACTGGTTGTGTAAGCTTGTACATTTTCTCATCTATAAATAACAGTAAATAAGTCATAGAGTTGTTGTGAAAAATAAATGATTTAATACATAAAAGACACTGAGAAGTGTTCCTGGCACATATAAACGCTATAGAAATATTACTTATTAATTTTGTGCCAGGCACTATTTTCATTTCTTGGAGAAAAAGCAATTAACAATACAGAGTCTTATGGGACTATGTCATAGTGAAAGAGGCCAGTAGACAACAAATTAATATACAAATAATAATAAAAATATTATTGTAAGTAATGATAAAGGCTATGAATATGATAGTGACAATGTGATATGGAATTACTGGCAGGCAGATGTCTGCTTTAGCTAAAGTGGGCAGGGAAGGTCTTTTTGAAAATGTGACGCTTGTATAGAGACTTGAATTATGAGCAAGAGTCAGCCATTATTAAATAAAAAATAATTATACAAGCAAAGGTCAGCATTAGTGGCTCTGAGATGGGAATGGAATTAGCATGTTCAAGAGGCAGCTTTTTAGGGAACTAGCTAATACATCATGAATTCTGGGTAGAATGAAAGGAGAAGGGTTGAGTGGTGCAGTAAGAATTGAATTTTTCCTGCTTTCTACAGAAAGATGTTAGAGAATATTAAACATGACATTATATTATTATACTTCAGAAAGTCTGCAGATTAAGGAATGGACTTTGGAGAAAAAAGGATGGAGGAGCAAAGGCAGGTAGAGTGGTCAAGAGGCTAAGGCAATTGTCATAGATATGATGATGGCTTGAGCTGAAGTTGTCATCATGAGGATGGTGAGATGGTCATATTTTGGCATATATTTTAGAAGTAGAACCAATAGGATATGATCAGACATAATGTGTGGAGAAAAAGGGAAATCAAGGATGACTTTTAGATTTTAGGCCTGAACACTGAATGACTAATAATATTGCTTGCTGAGATGGAAAGTCTTGGGATAGAGAAAATTTTGATAGAAAATTACTATTTTTGTCTTGACCATGTCGACTTTGTGACATCAGAAAATTTTAAAGTAAGCAAATGTATAAATAAATTGGACTCATAGAAGAGGCCAAAGCCAGACTATGCATTTGACAGTCATTACAATACGGTTGATATTTAAGTCAATGGGACTGGTTGAGATGACTCAGAAAGAAAATGTAACATAACAACGAATGGTTTGGGCAGAGTTCTGTGCAAGTCAGTATTTACCAGTACAGGAGGATTGGTCAGAAAATGACTGGAGAAGGAGCAAACAATGAGATATATGGAAAAACAAAAAGATATAGTATCATGGATTCCAGTAGAACCTAGTGCTTTTAAAAGCATGTCTATAATTAGTACTACCAAGAGATCAATTTAGATGAGAAAAGAATTGATCATTGGCTTTGGTAAACATTAATGACTCTGTCAAAGTTACTTTGAGTAGAGTGGTGAGGACAAAGGCCCCGTTGGAGTGAGTAGAGGTAACATCAGAAGGTGATGAAGTGCCAACAGAGACTCTATACAATCCTTTTGCAAATTTTTTAATAATAAATGACGAGATAGCAGGAGGTATACACAGTATCTAAGAAGACTCTCTTAAATGTGGAAGTGAGAAAAGAAAAGGTGATGATGAATAGTGAAAAAGCACTAGAGTTCGCAGATTTGAAGTCCCAATAAGGATTGCTAGGATGGTTATGGTAGAATAAATATTTAAAATCAAGATTTCAGAAGCAATGCAGTCCCTGATTTTGACCAGATTTGAACTACAGCCTTGTGAGAGGTGATGTGGAGGAAAAGTTCATTGGGACTAAGGAGTTCAAGGTCTTCAAGGGCCAGAGAACTTGATAATTTATGTATATGCATGTCTGAGGTCATCAAGTCACCATGAAGGGGACGCAGTGAATGAGAGGTGGTAGGACACACTGACAAGGTTACATGGTAGATAAAGTCTGGTGACAAACACTTCAAAGGCACTGATGTTTTTGAAAGAAGAAGAGAAGAGTCTGGAAGTAACAAATAGAAGCAGGGACCAAATCAACCCCACGAGCAGGCCTTGAAGAATGAGGGTTGAGAGGGATAAAACTTTTATTTTAGAGGACTTGAGGGGAGGGAGTGTTCACAGGGAATAGCTAAGTTTCAGTTAGAACAGCAAACTGCAAGGAATCTTTAAAGGATCAGCTGAGGATTTAGAAGAATTTTATTTTAAAAGACCAAGAGGGTTAAGGGGAAGGTTTGGAGAGGAAGGAATTGGAGTTCAGGTAGAACATAGGGAATTAGAAAAATGAATTTATATAATGATGGTTCATGACATCTTGTGTTTCTGATGGTAACTGAAGAGGAGGGAGACTTGAGGAATTATGGATTTGATTATGTAGTCTTTGAATTTTAAATAACTGAAAGAACCTGGAAAGAAACCAACTCATAGAGCACATGGAGACTGAGCGTCTTGGAGAGGCTGTCTAGCCAGCAGAAGTCTGGTGGCATCCCGGGACATGTGAGGTGAAAACGTCAAGGCAGCTGGTCTTGCTTGCTGCTAGACAGGTTTATGATACCTGAAAGATGCCACACTTAGGGCAGCTGATCTGTAAGAAGACTTTGATGAAGACATTTGGGTTTGAGCAATGTACAGTGATGTTGGTGTCTCATCTAGGGGACTGCAAAAAGGCATTGTGGTTTTCCAAATGTTTGGGTTTAAAAATAAAATCAGGGAAGACAATTAAGATTCTTACTTGAAATAAAAAAAAGATTCTTACTTCATAGATAGTGAGGCTGGTGCTGAACTACTCCAAAAAATTCCAACCTTAGAAATTCATGTTTACATGATAAATCCTTAACTTTGCTGCTGCTACTATGACACTATCTCTGTAGTCTGAAGGAAATATCTTTTCCTCTGTTTCCCTCAGGAATTTGTGTTAGAAATCTCCTTCCCTTTCCTTCCTTAATGTTAAGATGTCAATGGAACAGAATTAGTTTCTCTATGCAGGAAACCTTCGACTCCCCGGCCTCAAAGTGTGGGAAAGTCAGAGGCAAATAGCAAAAATTCCCAACTGGTGAAGACTGGCCACCAGTCAGTCCTTCAGGTTTTGGGGAAAGACTGAGCTCTTCTGTCACTTGAAAGGTTCTGTAACTTGTACCTGACTGGACACTTCAAATAGGAATCTGGGGTTCTCTGGGCAAACAGAGCGAAGGAGATCCACATTTATGCCTATTTTCTAAGGTAATGTTTAGAGACAGGGGGACAGGAAGCCCTGTTCCAGACTGCAGATGACGGTCAGCATCTGCCCCTGCATGTGTGTCATAGTGGCAAGAACACATCAACAGTCAAGGCTGGAGACCGTGTTGGGATTTCGGGGTCCCACCATACCTGCAGTCTTCTCAGTTTAAGCTTTTGTCCCTGTACAGCGAAAGACTTTCCTTAACTAAGAGTTTCAATAGTCCTTGCATCTTTACCACAGAGGACTTGCTTGGCAAATCTAACAAATTGGGCTGGTTTTACAAACCAGCAACAAGGCCTCCAGTTTTCTCCATCCACCCAAGGCTGCCAGGTTTCTAATAAGCACCAGGAGATGGAATGAAACAGATGGCAGGAAATGCACTTGGCCCATGCAATCAAGAAAGCTCTGTTAAGCAATTGCTCCACATAACCCTCACTTTCCTTCATTCTTTTACAGGGAAAACAAACCAAATAGCCCTGAGGGGAATTGAAACGTACCTTAAAAAAAAACATAGTTGGAAAGAATAGCCACCTAAAATTCATTTATTTTTAAATCACATTTTGTGTTGGAAAGGAAATGATGGGAAAATATTCTTTTCATATTCTTGTCCATTCCCTGCTTCCAAATGAAGAAAATAAGAAAATGTCAGAAGAACACAGAGCTAACATCTATAGAGATTGGGACGGATTGGACACCAGTATTTTTAGTGAGCGGCGTAATCAGTAGTCTCAAAGACTCATTAACTGCCTTGTCTGTCTCACGTTGTCGTGTTTCTTGTCTCCACGTCAAGTTCTGAAAAGTTACTGCCTGCGTTTGTTAAATTTCTTGTGCACAGTAACCCCTGATACCAAGATCTGCTGCTATGTGCTCAAATGAAATGTAAATGATTAGATTATTCACAAAGACATTAAAACTAATAAAAACGTATTTTAAAAGCCTAAAACTAAATTTTAGATAATATTCCCTAATGATCTGTAGCTTGAAGTAAATCAGTTACTAGACATGGTGCTAAGAATTTTCTACATTGCAGGCATTCAGATAAAGATTTACTTTTTTAAATGGATCATCTTCAAATTTTAAAGAATATTAAAAACTAATATTACGAAAATATTTTTTAAACTAGATTTTTTTCAAGGTTCAAGGAGCAGAAGAAGATATTAAGAAAAAAAGGTAGGAGTTCAAATGTCCTCATCCCAAAGAAATGATAAATTTTTACAATGATGAATATGCTAATTAACCTTGTTTGATCGTCACCCATTGTATACATGTACTGAAATATAACTCTGTACCCAATAAATATGTATAATCAATATGCATCAATTAAAAAATAAAAGTTTTAAAAAAGAAAAAATAGGACGTTTCAGGAGTCAATAGCAGCAGCAAGAGTAGACCGAAAAGTAAAGTGCAGAATTTGAAGCAACAATATTTAGATTCCCTAGCTGAGTCCAACATTTGCATAATGATCTAATTTAATTACCATACAAACCCATGTTTAGTAATAGATAGATAAATGTCAGGTTGCATTATAAAGGTGTTTTCAGTTTGAAAAATATGAGATGATTACTCCAGCCTCTTTGAAACCTATCTTAAATAAATTAGCCTGAGATTTACATAACCTTGATTGACAAACCTGTGTGTACAGGAGAATCACCTGGCAGGTTAAAAAAGTATTCTAGAGTAAAATAATGGTTACCAAAGGCTGGAGGGGAGGGCGGTGGGAGGAAGGAGGAGGAGTGGATAACGGGTACCGAACTGTGCTAACTACCCTAAGTGAATCGTTGTGCAGTATATGCATACATTGAAACAACACACCATACTCCGCAAAAATAAATATAAATAAAACTGAAAAGAAAAAGGCGAGGGGAAGTATTATTGAGCCACCCCCAACCTTGTACATCAGATTCTCTTTTTCGGGTGTCTAGGGACTTGGTTAATTCAATATTCCCCACAAGTTTCTGTTAATCACTCACGTTGAGAAGGCTTCAGTATAGAATTCCCATATTCTTTTCGCTTGGCTGAACTGAGGACTTTTCCCGGAATCAGGGCTGGCTTTGTGGGCATGTGACCTGTGCAGCTGCCTAGGGCCCAGCCCTTAGGAGTGTTCCACACTCCATCCTATAGTATGGTGTTATCTTAAAATTCTTAACATTTTTTGAATAAGGGGACTGGTGTTTTCATTTTGCAGTGGGTGCCCCTTGTGATTTTTCTCTTCTAAAGAATCACTTTTAAGAGAAGCAGCCGAAGTTTCCTGGGACAGGAGGAACCCGTGACACTCTAAGAATCCTACTCCTTAGACTCTATCAGTAACGCACCCACACGGTTCTCCCAGACTTACTGGGACCAGGCATGGCATCTTTTCTCTTATCTGATGGAAATGGTTTCTCCTCCAGCTGAGCATGCTGACTGTTTTTAACCTTCTGCAGTCTCCTCTGTGCTGTAGCATTATCTTGCTACATCGCAGAGGATACTCCTAAAATCTTCACAGTTAGTCTTCCCTCTTGAGAGTGTTCCTTAGTGTGGGACACATATCCCCTGTTGGCTGTTTTTGGTTCCTCTTCAGGGACTGGAAAAGTATACTTCGGAGTTCTCACTATCTCCTTTTAGGAGAAGAGAGAGAATACCCCCAAAGAGCTCTGATCATTGTATTGACCCCCTGAAATTGGGAATCACCTCCACTCTGGATGGCCTTGACAGACAACGTCTTGTAGAGCTGCAGCATTGGCTCTCTCTCCTAACCGGAAGCATGTGAGAACATCCCAGATCTCTGGGCTTGCCCAGTGGTCTTCACGAAGAAGATACGGACTTGAAGGTGAGACCTGTGTTCTCTAAAGCTGTGGTTCCCGCACTCTCCTAAATAATTTATCAGTCTCAACTTCCAAAGGTTCCTTGGCATATGGTAGCCTTCATAAATTTTGTGTTACAAAACTGATATATTAAGTGTTGTGTTTGGCTGGGTTTTGTACAAATCATGTTTGCTGTGCAAACATGATTTGCTCCCTGAGAGTTTAAAATCGAAAAATTTGTTTTTACTTATGAGAGGTTCACTTAGATTCTTGCTGAATTTGGGTAATTCCATAGTTCCAGGTCTGTAGACCATCTGTATGTAGACCATCCCCTCAGCTACTGGTGAAAATGCAGCTTTCCAGTCTCCATGCCAGATCCACAGGATGAGAATATCTGGATATGAAACGTAAATATCTGAATTTTTAATAAACTTTCTAGAAGATTCTGCTACTAATTAAAATTTGAAAATAACTATATAATGGTGATCTTTGAGAAAATTTATATGAAATTATTTTTTACAAATTTTGCTTTATTGTAGTATAATTGACATACATTAAAATTCATCCAATTTAATGTACAGTTTGAGAATTTTGGCAATTTTGTATGGATGTACAACTGCACTACAATCAAAATGTAGAAATTTCCTTAACACCATTTGCATTCCATCCCTCCCTGAGCCCTAGCACCAATCATTGATCTGCTTTCTGTCACTATAGTTGTGCTTTTCTTTTTTTTTCTTTTTAAATATTTATTGAGCGTATACTCTAGGTCAAGCATTGCTCTAAATCCTTAGGATCCATGAGAGAACATGACAGACAAGATCCCTGTCCTTGTGGAGATCACATTCTAGATAAGGAGAGAGACGATGCCATGATATAATTTTGCATTTTCTAGTATTTCGCATAAATGAAATCTTGTAGTATGCAGCCTTCCTATTTGGCTTCTTTCATTTAGCATAGTTTTTCAGATCCATCCATAATGATTCATGTATAAATATTTTACTCCTTTTTGTTACTGAGTTGTATCTTCAGTGTGAATATACCACAATTTGTTTATTCATTAGTTGATGAATATTTTGGTTGTTTACATGATGGGGCTATCAAAAATATTGCTCCTATGAACATTTACTTACAAGTAAACATGTATGTTGTGTGGGTATGTTTTTATATTCTTGGATGAATACAAAGGAGATGGATTGTAAATTGTATGGCAGGTGTATGGTAAATTTTATAAGATACATCTATGTTCATTTCCCAAGTGGCTCTACCATTTTACATTTTGTTAAGTGTCTATATAAAACTTTTGCCCATTTTTATTGCATCATTTGTCTTCTCATTCTCAAGTTATGAATGTTCTCTTTATATTTAGATACAAAACCATTGTCAGATAAATGTTTTGCAAGTATTTTTTGCCACTTTGCGGCTGATGTTTCATTTTCGTAACTGTGTTTCATAAAGACAAAATTTTTATTTTAATAATTTTTTTATTGTTTTCCTTTTTATGAGTTCATTTTAAGAACTCTTTGGGTTTTTTAATTCAATTTTATTTATTTTTGTGGGGTACAGTGTGTTTCAATACACGCATATCTTGCACAATGATTCACTTAGGGTAGACAGCATAGTTTTGTCACCATTAGTTCACCCATAATCTCCCTCCCCACCCTCACCCCTCCCAGACTCTGGTAACCATTATTCTACTCTCCACTTTTTTTTTTTTAAACGTGCAAAGATTAACATCCTTATTGTGAAAGGAACTCTTAAAAATCTATTAGAAAGGGCCGAGCCCGTGGCGCACTTGGTAGAGTGCTGCGCTGGGAGCGCGGCGACTCTCCCGCCGCGGGTTCGGATCCTATATAGGAATGACCAGTGCACTCACTTCACTGGCTGAGTGCCGGTCACGAAAAAACGACAAAAAAAAAAAAAATCAATTAGAAAAATCTAAGCAGAAATTTGGTGAAGGACTTGAGGAGATAAGTCACACACCCCAAAGAAACACCTGTGGTACATTCTAGGATATGGTTGTGGGAGGTGGTGGGGCTGGCCCGGCTACCATCTCAGGATCCCAGGCATCAGCAGGTTCTGTTGCTGGCCTGGATGGGGGGGGGGGGGGGGTGGGCAGGGCTAAGACCCATGGCCCCCATCTCCCAGAACCCCCTAGGTGTTGGGCTGGCTCCATAGCCGGCCTGGATATGCAGCTGAACCTCATATTCTGACCTCTGACAAGTAGTTTTGGAGGCTGGAAGTCCCAGATCCAGGGAACATATCTGGTGAGAGCCTTCTTGGTGGCGGCTTTTTGCTGCAATGCAGGGTCTCATATGATGAGAATCACAAGAGCTAACCAATACCACAAAGATATTCGCATATCTTTTGGGAGCCACTATTCAATGCACTAGAGAGTTAACATCTTCTTTCAGAAATTCGTAGAGCAAGGGGGAAAAAAACTCAGAAAGATATAGAGAATGTGAGCCATTCTATCAAATACCTTGAATTAACTTATATTAATAAAACACAATACCCAACACAGGCAGATTACACATTCTTTTTAAGGGCACATAAAATATTTATAAGAATAGATCATATGCAGGGCTATAAAAACTTTTCTGCTACATATTCTTCTCGGGTTGTAATAGCTTTGGCTTTTACATGTAGGTCTATGATCAATTTTGATCCACTTTTTTGTGTATGGTGCATAGTAAGAGTCAATATTCATTTCATCCATACAGATATGTAGCAATTCCAACAAAATTTCTAAAAAGAACATATCACTTCCCAATTTAATTATCTTGGCACTTTCTCAAAAATAACTTGTTTGCATAATTTTGAGCCTATGTTTGGACTGTCTATACTGCTCGTACTGTTGATCTATATGTCTGTCCCCATGGTCTTGATTATTGAAGGTTTAAAGTAAGTTTTGAATTTGGACAGTATAAATTCTCAAAACATGTTCATCTATTTCAAAGTTATCTCTTTATTTTTCCATATAAATTTTAACATCAGCTTGTCAATTAATTCCAAAATCTGTTAGGATTTGATTGGATAACACTAACTCATAAATTAAGTTGAGAGATGTTTCCTCGTTCTCTATTTTGGAAATGACTAATGTAAGATTGGTATTATTTATTTTAACATTTGCTAGACTTCATCAGTGCTATGGTTTGAATGTCTCTCTCCTCCAAAACTCATGTTGAAATTTAATTGCCAAGGTAATGGTATTGGGAGGTGGAAACTTTAAGAGGTGATTAGGCCATGAGCACTCTGCCCTCATGTGTCGGTTCAATGCCATTAAAAAAGAGCTTTCAGAAGTGGGTTCTCTCACTTCGCTCTTCTACTCTTCTGCCATGTGAAAAACAGTGTTCCTCCCTTATGGAGGTTGCAGCATTCAATAAACCATCTTGGAAGTGAAGACCAGGCCCTTACCAGACATCAGACCTTCCAGTGCCTTGATCTTGGACTTTCCAGCCTCCAGAACTTTAAGTTCTTTACAAGTTACCCAGTCTCGGATATTCTGTTATAGAAGCACAAAACTGACAACCAGTGAAGACAGATTTGGTCCTAGGGTTTAGTTTTACCCATTTTTGTTTTTTATTGAAAAGTTTTTAGGTTATGCATTCAGTGATTTATCATTAGAAGACTATTCAAATTCAAGTTTTATATTTTATTATTGAGCCATTTTTACTAATTTGTCTTTTTTCAAATAATGTTTCATTAATCTAGACTGTCAAAATTATTTATAATATTTTATAATTATTATTCAATATCTGCAGGATCTGTAGTAACACTCCCTATGTTGTTTCTGATCTTGGCAATACGTGTCTTCTTTATTCTTTCTTAATTAGTTAAACTAGAAACTTATCAATTGTATTGGTCCTATCAAAGGATCAAACTTGATTTTACTGATTTTTCTCTATTATTTTTTCTTTAATTTCATTGGTTTTTATTATTTTATGTATTACCTACTTCTGTCTACTTAATTGGGTTTAACTCTTCCATTAGTCTAATTTTATAAAATCACACAGATCTTTGATTTTAAACCATTTTCCTTTTCTAATATATGCATTGTATTTAAATAAATGTCATGCCAAGCATTGCTTTGACTGTGTCCTAAAATTTTTGTTAGAAAATTTGCTAGATCATATTGCATTGCTATTTTTAATTTTTTGAGGAACTTCTATACTGTCACTCATAGTGGCTGTACCATTTCACATTCCCACCAACAGTGTGCAAAGGTTCCAATTTATCCACATCTTCACCAACGCTTCTAATCTTTTTTTATAACAGCCATCCTAACAGGTATGAAGTGATGCCTTGTACTTTCAATTTGCATTTCTCTGATGATTAGTAATGTTGAACATCTTTTTATGTATCTGTTGGCTATTTATATGTCTTCTTTGGTGAAATATCTATTCTTTTGCCCATGTTTTAATCAGGTCATTTTTTTGTTTGTTTGTTTGCTATTAAGTTTAAGGAGCTTCTTAGATATTTTAGGTATTAACCCATTAGCAGATATATGATTTGCAAATATTTTTCCCATTCCATAGGTTCTATTTTCATTCTGTTGATTTTTTCCCCTGTTTTGTGAGGAAAACCATCTAATATAGTCTCATTTATCTATTTTTGTTTTTGTTTCTTGTGCTTCTGGTATCACATCCAAGAAATCATTGCCAAGACCAGTGTCATGAAGCTTTTCCCCTATGTCTTGTTTTAGGAGTTTTACAGTTTCGGGACTTGTGTTTAAGTATTTAATCTATTTTGAGATGGTTTTTGTGGATGGTGAATGATAAGGGTCCAATTTCTTTTGCATGTGGATATGCAGTTTTCCCAACACTACCTGTTGAAAAGACTGCCCTTTTCCCATTGTGTATTCTTGGCACCCTTGTCGAAGGCCAGTTGACCATATATGCATGGGTTTATTTCTGGGCTCTCTGTTCTGTCTCATTGGTCTTTATGTCTGTTTTTATACCACTACATTCTATTTGGATCTTTGTAATATATTTTTAAAACAGGAAGTGTGATGCCACTATATTTGTTCTTCTTTCTTAAGATTGCTTTGGCAATTCAGGGTCTTTTGTGGTTCCATTTGAACTTAATTTTTTTTCTATATCTATAAAAACATCTTTAGGATTTTAATGTGGATGGCATTGAATTTGCAATCACTTTGGGTACTATGGACATTTTAATAATATTAAGTCATTCAGTCATGAATATGAGATGTGTTTCCACTTATTTGTGCCTTTAATTTCTTTAATCAATATTTTGAAGTATTTGGTGTACAAGATTTTCACTTCTTTGGTTAAGTTTATTCCTAAGTAGTTTATTCTTTTCAATACTATTGTAAATAGGACTGTTTTCTTAATTTCCTTTTGGTATATTTTGTTGTAAATTTACAGAAATGCAACTGGTTTTTGTATGTTAATTTTACTGAATTAGTTTATTAGTTCTAAAAGTTTTTTGTGGATTTTTTATAATTTTCTACGTATAAGATCATGTCATCTGAAAACAGAGATAATTTTACTTCTTCCTTTTCTGTGTGAATGCCACTTATTGCTTTTTCTTGCCTAATTTCTCTGGCTAGCACTTCTAGTACTATGCGGAATAGAATTAGTTAGTAGAGACATTCTTGTCTTGTACCAGATCTTGAAAAAGCTTTCAGCTTTTCACTGTTGAGATGATGTTAGCTGTGAGCTTGTCATACATAGCCTTTATTATGTTGAGGTAAATTTATTCAAACTATATCTTGTTTATTGAGAGTTTTATCTTTAAAAGGTTTTCATTTTTTTCCAATACTTTTTCTGCATCTGTTGAGATGATCATGTGGTTTTTATCTTTCATTCTTTAATGTGGTGCATTGCATTTACTGATTTATTTTGAACCATCCTTGCATCCCGGGGTAAATTCCACTTGGTCATGGTGTATGATCCTTTTTAATGTAATGTTGAATTTGGTTTCCCAGTATTTTATTAGAGATTTTTGCATTATGTTCATCAGGGATATTCTTTTTATGTCATGTCTTTGTCTGGCTTTCTTATAGTAATGCTGGCCTCATAAAATGATTTTAGAAAACCTGTTTATAATAGTTGTGTCTCATAAGCAGCACATAACTCATTTTTTTCTTATTAACCCACCTGAATGTTTTTATTGTTTTAAACTAGAAAGCTTGGCTCACAACCTTTTTTTATTTTAAAAAAGAAAATCCCTATTAGTTTGCTTATTCTATGCTTCTTTTATCTCTTCTCTTTTTTTTTTTTTTTTTTTTTTTTTTGCATTCATTATAGGTTTTATTTCCCAGTCTGAATATTCTGGAAAATTTTCAATCTTTTTTACTCATAAAATGTTACACATCTCCTTCTTTTGCTATCATCTTTCTTCTCTCCTTCTTGATTTCCAATTAGAATTATGTTAGACCCTTACAGTCTTTTTCAAGAAACTTGACCTTTCTTCCATGTTGCTCTGTCTGTCTATATATGTTTCTCTCTTGTCAATATCTTCAGGTTAATACACTAATCCCTGAATTTTCCCTTTGGCAGTGTCTGATTTGCTCTGCAATCTATCCATTGAAATGTATTTAAATTATCATATATCTATATTCCTGGAAATTCTGCTTCTTTTTTAATTTGCTCAGTCATTTTTTCATTGTCATATATCCATGTGTCCTTTCACATTCCTGATTTATTTAAGTGTATATTTTATACACACACACACACACACACACGCACAGAAATCTGTATTCGTTAATTGCAGTATCTGAAGCCCTTGAGGTTTCTCTCTGTCTTTTGGCTGCCTTTCGTTAGTGGTATCTTGCTTCATGTGTTTTGTTATTTATGATCAAGAGCTTATTTTTGTGTGACCTTGATCTGTGGAATCTTGAAGTGCCTGGTGGGGGCAGTGATTCTTCTGGGGTTAATTTTCCTTTATCTCTTTCTTGCACCTGGCCTACATTAAGTTTGTTTCCTGGCTGGTTTGTCAGAGGGTAACCACATAGGTGGTGTGGTTTAAAATTTCAGACTTACGTGAGAGTAGGACTGCAGTTGTAAATTTTCAGTTTTACACCCAGGCCAAGGTAAAAACTGAGTAGTCTTCCTTAGTTTAGAGCATTTTTTTTACCTTGTCTTTTAACCGAGGGTTTAATCTTCTGAATGTTCTAGTTCTATGAGAGAGTCTCAGTTATAACTTCCCACCTTACGTGGACCCAAGGCCTTGTCTCTTGTACCCTGTATGGTCATTAGAGCCCACAGTGCCTGACGTCAGGAAAAACTCTCACGAAAGAAGGGGTTTTAGTGCCCTATTGCCACACTGATCTCAGCTTCCTTTTTGTTTTGAGGCCTGTATACTTCTCTAACATTTTTGAGTGCATAACTACATAATTAAAGTTATCTTTTTGGTATTTTCCTCAGAATTCTAAGATATTTTGTCATGCAAATATTTTTATTCCAGAGTTCCTATTCCATCATATTTCTGGAGTGGAAATCAAATAAGTATTTATCAACCAGGAGGTCTAACCCCCATTTTTTTTGCCATAAAGATGCCACCAGTCCTCATTTAGCTATGTCCTCATTTAGCTACACTGGAATCAGCTAAATATAACCCATATAAGCTTAGATACCCTCTTCTGAAAAATAAGAAAAAAATAGAGTTGGGGGTAAGAGAAACTGGAGAGTTGTTTGCTGGGTATAGAGTTTCAATCATGCAGGATCTTGTGTGTTGCGGGGGTGGATCTGAGGATCTGTTGCACAGCTATGTTCATGTGGTTTACAACACTGTATTGCACACTTCAATTTGGGGGGAGGGTAAATTTTATGCTATGTGGGGGGGGGGGGGGTTGCCCAAATAAATATATAGGAGAAAGCCTTTAAATAATCTCTGAGAATCTTTTCAAAGATAATACCCAATGAATCTATAAATCCAAGTACACTTTGGCATTGAACAAATTTTTAAAAATTTGCTTCATATGATCCCACAATTTATGTAAGTTTTCACATAATAGCTCCTTAACCAATATTTGTTAGAAGCCTTGCTGAGTACAGAGCCCAACCTCTTTAAGCAGAATTGTTGCAATAGATAGATATCTGCACCCTCTTTGTAGCATATCCGAAGTTGGAATGCTTCTGCTCAACTTTAGAAGCTGTTTCTTTGGAAGATTTTATTTAAAACCCTGTATTTATACATATGTGAGTTTGACTAATTAACTATTAGACACTGGGTCCTGGATTCTGACTTGGATTGGATCGGTCACACATGAATAAATTAGTCGTTTAAGACTGAGTGAGTTTGTTCAATGAGAGTACTAAGGATATGAGGAGAAAATGTTTACAGAAAGAAAGCGAAAAATACTGAGACGTGCAAACCTTGTCTATGTAAGCAATTCCATTATCATTCAAACAAAATATCTAGATTTAATGATCAATGTACCCCTGAAGCATTTTGGTTATTCGTATATTCCCGAAAATTGTTGCTCTGTGGGACCCTCATACGTCTTTTCCTTGGAGGACTCTCTTCATTTTCATTTCTTGCTCTCCATTAGCCTCACCTCTCCCAGGATGGTGGCAGGATTCTGACCAGACCAGTGCCAATGGCCCTGAGCACTTAGACAGTCCTTCACATTGCGGCTCCTTCCCCCCTACTGGGAGGCAGCACTTCATCCAGCTGAAAGGCAGCCAAATGGAAAGTGGGAAAAAGGCAATACTCTTTGGCAGGAATAGTAGTGCAGTCACTGCCAGATCTTATGAATTCACATCAGTGAATACTGGCATTTCTTGAAATTCCCCAAGCAAATGGAAAAGAAAAACCTAGCTGCATTTGCATGCAGAACATATTCAGTCCAGACGACTGTTAATTCTCTTCCCAGATTCAAGACCTGTAATTCTGACATCTTGTTAGATTACCTCTTTGTCACACTTCTTTTTCTCTGTCCTTTCTCCTACTTATTCCACTGGGAACAGTAAACCATATTTTGCTTTCTTAACAAGATGCTTTTCTAGAATTGATGGCTATACAGACAGATATTTGATAATGAACTTATACTAGGGATGTGTTCTAAGACAATCACTTGAAAGGGCATTCGGTAAAACACAGGCCTGGATTAGAAAGACTTCATTAGTACACAAATACTTGCTACCCTAAGATGTCTTGATAATGAGACTTTTGTGTGCTTTTGTTCCTGCTGACAATTTCAGAGATAGGCTTCAGCTAATACAGTACCTGGAAAAACATACAGCCAAGTCCAGATGTGCATTGCATATAAGAGCATATACATTAATTTTTCACAAAAAATGAGCAATTAGAACTCAGCTTCTTTTCTGGCTATACACTGGGTCTGTAAACTACTCTATAGAGCAAACTGGTAAATTAGCATAAACCCAGGAGCCACAAACCACGGATAAATTAAGCAAGAGTTTAAGAGGTGAGTTACACAAAAGGTATTTTGGTTTTTGTGGTTTTTGCTACAAAGGAAAATGCTCATATTTATGCCAATTTTAATGACATTAATAACAAGAGAGTCTGAGAAAAATTGATATAAACTATCATGGCCTGATAAGGTACTTATATGGAAAATGACAGACCCCAGAGAAGAAAATATACCAAGTAGAAATAACTTCCAGATCATTAGCTTTTATCATTGATGCTGAAATATTTCTACCAAACAGGAAAGGAAATATTAAGACTTTTACTGAAAGTATCTTGTTTATTGAAAGTATATTGATCCAAATACTTTTATGGCTTTTTTAAATCTAATCTTAACATGAATAGTTTTAAATGCTTATTTCAAAGTTAAGTCATAAATATTTTACTGAGCATGCTACACACACACACACACACACACACTACAACACTACACGGGGCAATACATTAGGCACTGTGGAAAGATAATGAAGTATAAGGCATTATTTTATTGCCAATGAGGGTTAACACTGTCGTCACTGTCTTTTTTGTGATGGAAGAAATGAGCACCCTATGGGTGGCCAGCATCAGAAGAACAATTAATTAGAGGAATCTGGCAAGTTTAGAATTTCTGTATACAGAGGCTCGAGATCATGGAATCAGCAAATATAAAAAGTGTGGTTAATAAAGGTTGAGTTTAAGACCATGTTCCAACTGTTTATCATCAATGGTGTATGAGAAGAGTATATTTTATGGTATTGTCCCTTGAACAACAGTAGTAAAAGAAGGTATCCAATAAGAAATGGAACATCTAGGAAATCTGATCAAGGATCAGATGGGCATAAAGTTCAGTCTAGTAGGAAAAGTAGAATTGGAATAAGTTCTACACAAAAGAGAGACCAGTTCAGACAAAGGGTATAAGAGCTGGACCTTATTACATATAAATTATTTACTCTCTGATAAATTTCACTCTAATCATATACAAAAATAGGTGAACTCTTATTAAATTTTATTGAGTGATTATACAGCTGAAATACATGTGTGGAGTTCCCTAAATCCATATAACATATCAGTTATTGTTTATTATAACACTCTTCCTTAGAGTCCCACATAAGAGGGAGAAAAAATGACATCAAATATTTTAGTGCCTCTAAAAACCACTTTACTATTATTATTATTATTACTACAACCACTTTTTAGACCTACTGTAGTAATCTGTGTCTTTATTAAAAAGACGCTGCTTCTTTGAATCATGCCATTCAGTTATTCTACTTTCTATACTTTCTCATCACAGTCATTTCTGTATTTGTTAGATTTTGCTGCATAACAAACTGCCTTAAAACTTAGTAGTGTATAACAACAATCCTTTACTCAACTCATAATTCTGCACGGCAGGAATCTGGACTGTGCTCAGCTGGGCTGTTCTTCTGGTCTCAGCTAGAATCACTCTTGCTCTCAGGTTGACTAGAGGGATGGCTAGACTAGGATGATCTCGGCTGGGACAGCTTCTTTGGCTCCATGTGGTCTCGTCGCCCAGCAAACTAGCCTGGATTGATTCACATGGTGGCTGTGATGGACTACAAGAGAGCAAGTGGAAGCATTCAAGACTTTTGAAGCCTAGGCTCCAAATGGACACACCATCATTTCTACTACATGTCACTATATTTTATACATCCACTGAAACAAGTTATGAGGCCAACACAAATTAAAGGGCAGAGGAAACAGACTGCACTTCTAGACAGGAGTATTTGCAGAGTTAAAACTGCCAAAATCACAGGCATAGAAAGAAATGAAGGGCCATAGTCAGGTTTGCAATCTCTCACATACTCTCACACACTAAAGACTTTTTCTTGGAATCATGGCTCATATTTTCCCCCAGGACTATTCATCGTTCTGGCTGACTTCAGGATTCCCATGCAGCACTCTGCTTCTCAGGTTCTTCTCTGCATCACCAAAGATCTTCACCTCCATGCCATACCAGCCATCTGTTGCGTTTCCACTTTGTCTTGTCTACATCAGAGCATATCTGCTTTGGAAACGTTAGAAGTAAACAGTCCATTTCTGATATAATCTCAATCCTTTTGGCTCTCCTCATGACCTGACCCTTGTTCACTGATATTACTGGTACTTCTAAGCCTTACACCCTTTTCCCTGTATATCACTATCTGTATTGTGTGCATGCTATGCTCAATCAGTTTAATCAATCTCCTGGCTAGATCTTCAACTTCTCTCAAAAATAAATCTCAATAATCTTGTAATTCAGTTGCTATTCCCTAAAGAAGAATAGGTATAACCAAACCCAACACCCATCCAAACATTACAGACAAAACTGGGCTTGCAAAGCTACACATCCAAAAATGGGGCCTAACACAGATTCAGCCCTGGCCTGCTTTGCACTTGACATTTGTTGACCTTGCCACAGTGATTGTCATTGTTTTGTAGTATATGGAGCCCTTACATGTGTTCCTTGTTTGTTGTGGTATTTTAGCTCAGGCCAGGACATTAGCAAAGCAAAGGAAGACTAGGCTTGTTTACAAAGGGACATAAAAAGAAAAAAATTGTTTTCCTATGAGCTTTTGGAAAATAAACTTGAAACTGTACTAGGAAAATTTGATGGTTTTCACTCCACTCTCCTGAGCCTCTACCATGCTGACCTCTCCTCACCTACCTGGAGAGAGCTAGAAGAACACAACAAATCTTTGGCTATTTCCTGTGCCAGCAGTCACTTTGAACTTCTCAGAAATTGAGAAACAAAATACTAACAATTTATTAAAAACCAGAAACACCGTAAAGGACTTTCTATTCATTGAGGCCAAGTGGTAAAATGTGGCATTTGTTTAAGAGGGACAGAATGAGCACCCAAGTTACATTACTGGTAACTGAATATGTTGAAACCTTGAAACCGGTGAAACCTTCTGGTTACCAAGTGCAAAACCTCTTTGTAGGAGACATGCTTCATTATCTCCCTCTACTAGAAGTTCTTGTCACTTTTAAAAATAAATAACTGTGTTCTTCCACCTAAAACTTCACAATTTTATTTCAATATTTTTATGAACAAATAAAGCACTTAAAACAGAGGAAGACACTTAGGTTTATGAAGATGATTGTTCCATCCAGGTTGCAGAGCTAATAAATTTCATGCTCAGAATGTAAACACAGGTCTCACAGTATCTACTTTAGCATTCTCTTTCCTGTACCACAAAGGCAGAACTAATGAAGTTATGTCCCACTTTTTAAAATATACTTCTTTTTATGGTATTGCCATCATCAATAACTGTATATCCACACATCATAGTCTAACACAAACTGAACCAACAAATGAATTACTATAAAACAACACAATATTTTTCTTTCACTCTACTTCCATCTTCACCTTGTTACTTGCTGTCTTTTAACTTATGCATCCTATTTTCAAATTGAAATGTATTGATTATACATATATATGGGGTATATAGTTGTATTTCAATATACACATACATGGGTGAGAATCAAATCAGGGAAATTAGCATATTCATCTTTGCAAAACTTAATCATTTCATTGTGATGTAGACATTTATCTCCACTCTTCTAGCCATTGGATAACATGCAGTAAATTATTGTTAATTATAGATGCCTAGCTCTACTGCACCCCAATAGAACTTATTTTTCCTATCTAGCTGTAATTTTATATCCATTAACCGAGCTGCAACCTCCCCTTTGCCATTTCTAGTAACCACAGTTATTCTTGCTCAGCCTCTGAAGCAGAACGGTGCGAAAGGGAAATGATCATTGATGAATGCTTAATCCATTACACTTTGATGAGAGACTCATTAAAGTGTCAGTGACCAAATGAGCAGAAATATGCCGTTTAAAAATAACGCAATATGGTCAGAAAGTGAGTCTCCACAGAGGAAGAGAAGGGGAGTTTTACAGGAACTAACTCGTCTAAAATGGGCTACAGTATAAACCTCTGTGTTCGAACTAGCTCTTTTAAACAGAAAAAAAACATTCTTTTTCAAATTAAGAATCTTTTAAATTGTACTAATTCCCAATATCAACCTTTAGAATAGTGTTCACAGTAATGAACGGTTTTTAAGCCAAACTTGATTAGTGGCAGTTTCAGAATCTGGCCCGTGCACCATGTATGTTATAATCACTTGCAGAGGGAGTTGCAAAAGGAAACTCCTGGCCCGAGAGCAGACCGACCAAGTCAGAACCTCCTGGTAGTAAAGCTCAGTGGGTGGGTGGGGAGGACAGGGGGCCGATGGATGTATCTTAGGAGAAATCCTTGTCAGAGAAAGTATGAACGTGGCATCACTCTAGGTCATTTGCATCTCAGGTATTGTTGGGATTTTTTCACAGAGAGGAGATTAAGTTTAAAAGAGCCCTGCTTCCCAGTCACACAGAGGATGCATTTATCATTTCAGTATTTTTAATTTGGGTATTGTCTCTACATGCAAACCTCAGGACCTTTTAACCAGCACATCTAGTTCTTCAACACTAGACATTTCTATATTATACATATTTAGAATCCGGGTTTCCACATATATAAGTAACATATACGTTAAAAAGTTGAATAATGAGTTCTTACAAGAAACATGGCTATGGGCTCTAATAAACTCTGCCAGGAAACTAGTATCTGACTTGGAAATAATGCCTTAGACAACCACAAGCCTGGGGCAAAGAAGAAAATTTTCTACAGAAATAACCATTTTTCAAAATTCTTTCATGTCTATGCACCTGCACTCCCTACCCCCAAACCTAACACCCACTTCTAATGATGGCAGCCTTATTAAAAGAGTCAAATGGGAATTTGAATCAGAACTTAAAACCTTGGGTAGTTTCAGAAAGCAAGAAGATCACAGACTCAAGGGAATGAACAACAAATCATATTTTCTCAAGAGAATTAGATAATGTAGGTAATTTTCTTATAATTAGAATGATAAAAAACAAAATGTTCAGGTATCATTAAGAGTAAACTAATACTTTTACTGGTGAGAAAAGTGAGGTTCAGAAAGGTGATTTTTTTAAAACTACAAATAACACAGTTTAGTGGCAGAATCCCTTCTAGAATCTGGATTTCTTGACTCCAATCTAGTTTCTTTCCATTGCATCAGGAGAATTTCTTTTCTTTTAATAAATGGTAACTTTCAGATATATAAAAGTATATATCAAATTGTATTTATTGATGATTTGTTTTGTGGGAAGATATAAAGAAAGCACAAAATACAACCCAGAAAAAAACAAACAAATAAATAAAAGGAGAAAGAAACAAAGATACAACAATCACAATAATACGTTGAGCTTTCAAAAGGAGAGAACAGAATTAAGGTTACCAGAGGTGGGAAAGGAGAGGAGAGGTAAGAGAGGAATTGATAAAGGGCCATGAAAAATGGTTAAACTGTATAATGTTGAATATACTAATTATCCTGATTTGAGCACCACATATTGCACACAGGTCTTGATATTCAACTCTGTACTCCACAGATATTTACAATCAACTATTTTCAATTTAAAAAATGCATTATGAGAAAGGCAACCTACTAATTTACTATCCAGTCTGGTCACTTGAGAGCAAAATAAACATTAATTAGAATTGTGTATTTTATGATATTTATTTAATGACTTCCAAACTGACATTACTATATGTATCAGAATCTAGGACTGCCCATATGGACCCAGCTTACAGGTCTTCCCTAGCAGTAGCCAGCACCTACAGCCCCAGATTCCAGGTCAGCACCCACAGACCCAGCCTCCAGGTCCACCCCAGCATGAGACAAATCCCTGCAGCCCCAGGTTTCAGGCTTGCCCCAGCACCAGGTTGATATCCACAGACCCCTACCCATGGACTCATATACCAGTCTAGTCCCTGCAGATACAGGTTCCAGGCCCACCTATGGCCATGCCAGCCCCTGAAAAATCAGACTCCAGTCCGGCCCCAGCAAACTCAGTATCCAGGCTGCCCCAGGCTCCAAACCAGCCCAGCACCAGGTCAACCCACATAGCCCCAGGCTACAAGCCTGTCCCACAGCCAGGTTGGCACACTTGTCCTTAGACACCATGCCAGCAACCAAGGACACAGGTTCTAGACCTGCCCAGTACCAAGCTCATACCTGCAGCCCCATGCTCTTCGGTAAGGGTCCAAGTCTGCTCCAGCAGACCCAGGGTCCAGACCCATCCCAGTAGGACTCAGTATCAGGCCAGCCCTCAAAGACCCAGGCTCCAGATCCACCCCAGAGCCAAACTTCACAAACCTAGCCTCCAGGACAGTACCCATACACCAAGGACCCAGGATGGCCCCCCAAACCCAGGCTCTAGGCTGGTTTCCATGGCCCCAGGCTCCAGGTCAGCTCCTGTGGACACAGGCATCAGGCCTGACCACCTGCTAAACCAGGTACCAAGCAAGCCTGCTTGAGGACTCAAGCAACTAATCCACCTATGGGCCATGCCAGATGGCCTGCCCAGAATCTCTAGATGGGCTAACTGGAAAAGGGCTTTCCTGTATGAAGCGAGCCTGCAAAGGCTGAAATAAGTCTCTACTTTTTTTACAAATGCACAGACATAAATGCATGGCCACAAAAATTTTTTTTTAAAAATTCAGGAAAACATAATATCACCAAAGGAACAGAATAAAGCACTAGTAACTGACCCTAAAGAAATGGAAATGTGTGAACTACCTGACAACGAATTTAAAATAATCATCTTAAAGAAGCTCAGTGAGCTATAAAAGAATACAGATAGACAACTAAACAAAAATCAGAAAACAATACACAAAGAAAATAAGAATGTCAACAAAGAGACAAAAATCATTAAAAAAAATCCAAACACAAAATCTGGAGCTAAACAAAAATGACTAAATGAAAAACTTTCATAGACACCCTCAACAGCAGACTCCATCAAGCAAAAGAAAGAATCAGTGACCTTAAATACAGGTCATTTGAAACTAACTAGTCAAAAAAATAAAAAGAAAAGACAAATGAAAAAGAGTGAAGAACATGTATGGGAATTGCAAAATATCATCAAGTGAGCCAATATATTCATTATGGGTCTCCCAAAAACAGCTGAGAAAGAGATGAGAAGCAAGCTCATTTAAGAAAATAACAACAGAAAACTTTCCAAATATGGAAACATATATAAATATCCAGGTTCAGAAAGGCTAAAGGTCTCTAATTAGACTCAGTCCAAATAACCCTATACCAAAATATATAATAATCAAACTTTAAAAGTCAAAGTCAAAGAGAAGATCCTGAAAGCAGCAAAAGAAAAAAGCTAGTTAATAAAAGAGAAATCCAATAAAACTAGCAGCAGATTACTTTGCAGAAACCTTACAGGCTAGGAGACAGCAGGATTATATATTTAAGCTGCTGAAAGAAAACAACTGCTAACCAAGAAAACTTTACCCAGCAAAGCTGTTCTTTAGAAATAATTGGTAGATAAAGGCATTCTCAGACAAACAAAAGCTGAGACAGTTTATCACCACCCAGACCTGTCATACAAGAAATGCTACAGACAGTTCTTCAAGCTGAGAGAAAAGGATGCTAATTAGTAACTCAAAAAAATATAAAAGTATAAAATACACTTATAAAAGTAAGTACACAATTAAATTCAGAATACTGTAATACTGTAATAGTGATATGTAAATGACATATCTTTAGTATGAAGGTTAAAAGACAAAACATAAAATAATAACAGCTACAATAATTTGTTAAGGTATACACTATATAAAAAGATGTAAATTGTGACATAAAAAATTTTAATGTGGGGGGGTAGAAAAAGAGTGTGAAGTTTTTATGCAATTTTAGTTAAGCTGTTATCAGGTAAAATATGCCTTCTATGAGATATTTTATGTAAACCTCACAGTATCCATAAAGGAAAAGTCTATGGTAGATGCACAAAAGATAAAAAGGAAGGAATCCAATTTTTTAATAGACATAATCAAGATGGCAGAATAGATAGTCCCTAGCATCACTCTCTCCTACAACCAATCAACTCACAACTATTAAAAAGCAAATAATGCCAGCTTGGGACAGCTGGAGCTCAGGGGAAAAGGTGTGACCCATGGATTTTGTAAAGGCAAGAGAAGCTGTGGCAAGAGAAAGAAGGGACTGCTCCAACTTTTTTGAGCACTGGCCACTTCAGGGTTGGCCCTTTGCATGAAGTTGCTCAGAGTCTGCAGGGGAGAAGAGGGCCTCAGAACACACCATACCAGCTTACAGGCCAGTGAGACCACTTACACAGTTCCTGTAGACCCACATGGTAAGGGCCACAGCCAACCAAAGAAAGGAACCACTCAGAGGCAAGTGAGTCATCATGAGGGACCAGTGCACAGCCTGCCCCATGGGAAGCATTTGGAATGAGGGAGGAGGCTGGTCCACTGGGGGAACACTGGAGCATAGTAAGGGCAGATGATCTCCCATCTGATAAGCACAGGAATACCAAGTGGAGACTGGTCAGGGAGACAGAACTGCAGGAGACACAGTTTGCTTTAAAGACTCAGTCCCAGGTCAGAATTACCACACAGCCCATATGAATCTGACCTCACAAGATCCAGAAGTGATTTAAAGGCCAACATTTAAAATCTGAGCCACAAAAAGGCTACCCCAGAGAATCAGCAGCAATTTAGCTCAACCAAAGGACTCAAGTACCGGTCCTCACAGGAAGTTCCCCCAATTTTGGAATTAACCAAAGGACACCAGATTAGTTCCAGTGTACAGTTTAAGTAGTGGGGGTAGCTAATAATCCAACACAGAACTGGAAATAAAAAATATAGATGAGAGACACAGCTCTGATATTAACCAGTAAAAGTCAAAAACCACCAAAGAACACCTATAATACCTAGGAGAGGTAGCAGTCTCCTCAAATGCCCAGGCAAAAATGTAAAGACACGCAGATCAAGAAAGAACAGAGAAATATGACACCATCAAAGGAAACAATCCAAGCACCAGCAATAGACACAGAGACAGTGGATTTATGAAATATCTGAGAGTGAATTCAGAATAACCCTCTTATGGCTGTTCAAGAAGTCACAAAAAATACAGATATAAAATGAAATGATATTTGGAAAACAATACAGCAGCAGAATGATAAACTAAACAAAGGAATTGAATCAATTAAAAATACCAAATAGAAATTCTAGAAATAAGGAATACATTACCTGAACCGAAAAACTCAAAAGAAAGCTCCAATAGCAGACTTAATTTAACTGATGAAAGAATCAGTGATCTCAAAGATAACACACAAAATTACCCAATCAGAGGAACAAAAAGAAAAAAGAAAAAGAAAAAATGAAAAAGAAATACAGCAAATGTGGGATTTCTTCAAGCAAAATAACCTCTGCGTTATTGGCATACCCAAAAGGGAAGAAAAAGGGAGAGATGTAGAAAGCATATTCAAGGAAATAATAGTTATAAATTTCCCAAGTATACAGAAAGATGTCAGCATGCAGGTACAGGAAGCTCAGAAGTTGCCAATCAAATTCAACCCAAGGAGGAACACTTTGAGATATATCATAATCAAATTATCAAAAACCAAAGACAAATAAAAGATACTGAAAGCAGCAAGAGAAAAGAAACATAACATCCAATGAAGACCCAATATGTCTCTCAGCAGATTTCTCAACATAAAACCTACAAGCTAGAAAAGAATGAGACGATACATTCAGGGTGCTAAAGGAAAAAGACTTGCAGCCAAGAACTCTTTATCCAGCAGAACTAACCTTCAAACGTGAAGGAAAAATAAAGTCTTTCCCAGACAAACAAAAGCTAAAGGAATTCGCCAACACTAGACCTGACTTATAAGAAATACTAAAGGGAGTTCATGAATTTCAAAGATGAAACTAAGAAGCAGCAAGAAAACATTTGAAGGTACATAACTTATTTGTAAAGTAAGTTCACAGACAACCTCAGAATCTCCATTGTTGTAAGGGTGGTGAATAAATTACTAACATCCTTAGTATGAAGACTAAAGAACAAACCTAACACGAAAACAACAAATAAACACCATATCAGAGATAGGCAATATTAAAAGATGTAACTTGAAACAACAAAATGTCAAAAAGTGTGGAGGGAATGATGTCAAAGTGTAGACTTGGCTTTGTTTTTTTCTTTTTTCTTAGATAGCAAAGTTAAGTTCTTATTAGTCTAAAATAATGTTATAATCATAACATGTTTTAGTAAGCCTCATGGTAACCATAACACAAAAACTTGTGAGACATACTAAACATAAATAGTGAGAAATCAGAATATGCTGCTAGAGAAAACCACTCAATCATAAAGTAAGATCAGAAAAAAGAAAAAAAAATCAACAACCAGTAAAAAGGCAACAAAATGGCAGTAACAATTCCCAATATATCAATAATAACTCTAAATGTAAATGAATTAAATGCCATAAGTAAAAGACACAGAGTGGCTCAATGGACAACAAAATGAGAAGCAACAATAGGCTCCCTGCAAGAAACTCACTTCACCTATAAAGTCACACACTGGCTGAAAGTGAAGGGATGGGAAAAAATTGTTTTCATGCAAATAGAAAACAAAAAAAGAACAGGAGTAGCTATACTTATGTCAGATAAAACAGACTTTGAGCCAAGGAAAGTAAAAAAAAAAAAATAAGGAAGGTAATTATATAATGATAAAAAATCCATTCAACAAGAGGATGCAACAATTCTGAATATATACAAACTCAACTCCAAAGCACCCAGTTATATAAAGCAATTACTATTAGACATACTGAGAGAGAAAGACTCAACACAATAATAGTTGGGGATTTTAACACTCTACTTTCAGCAAAGGATGATCATACAGACAGAAAATTAACCAGGAAATGTCAGAATTAATCTCTACTTTAGGCCAATTGGACATAACAAATATATATAGAACATTTCATCCAAGCACTTCATAGTATACATTCTTCTCAGCAGCACATAGAACATTCTCTAGAATATAACATATATTAGGTCAAAAAACAAGTACCAACAAATTTCGAAAATTTGAAGTCACATCACCTACTTTTTCCAACCACATGGAATGAAACTAGAAATCAACAACAAAGGGGATACTAGAAACAATACTGATACACGGAAATTAAACAATATGCTCTTAAACAATGAATAAGTCAAAGAAGAAATCAAAAAGGAAATTTTAAAATTCCTGGAGACAAAAGAAAATGAAAACAAAACATACCAGAACCTACGGGATACAGCAAAAGCAGTTCCAAGATAAAAGTTTATAGCAATAAATGCCAACATCAAAAAGAAGAAAGACTTCAAATAAACAACCTAACATTACACCTCAAGGAACTAGAAAACAAGAACAAGAAACCGAACCCAAAATCAGTAGAAGGAGAGAAATAACAAAGAACATAAATAAATGAATTCGAAATTAAAAACAAAATACAAAAGACTGATAAAACAAAGAGGTGGGTTTTTGAAAAAATAAGCAAAATTGATAGATCTTTAACTAGACTAACAAAGAAAAAAGACAGAGACTCAATTAAATAAAATCAGAAATGAAAAAGGAAACATTACAACCAATGACTCAGAAACACAAAGGATTGTAAGAGACTACTATGAATAACTATATGCAATCAAACTGGAAAACCTAGAAGAAAAATAAATAAATACTTAGAAAATAAATTCCCGGACACATACAACTTACCAAAGTTGAATCATGAAGAACTAGAAAACCTAAACAGACCAATAATGAGTACCAAGATTGAAGCAGTTAAAAAAAAGTCTCCCAACAAAGAAAACCCCAGGACCAGATGAGTTTACTGCCATATTCTACCAAACATTTAAAGAAGAACTGGTACCAATTCTTCTCAAACTCTTCCAAAAAACCAAAGAGGAGAGAATATTTCCAAACTTATTCTATGATGTCAACATTAAGCATATATCAAAACCAGAAAAAGACACAATAAAAAAGGAAACTACACACCAATATCCCTAATGAATGAAGAAGCAAAGATCTTCAATAGAATACTAAAAAACAGAAAGGAGCAACACATCAAAAAAACATTTACCATGATCAGGTGGGATTCATCCCAGGGATGCAAGGATGGTTTAACATATGAAAATCAATAAATGTGATACACCACATCAAGAGAATGAAGGGAGAAAAAATATGATCATTTCAATAGATGCAGGAAAAGCATTTGATAAAATGCAATGACACTTCATGATAAAAATACTCAACAAACTAGGTATAGAAGAAATGTGCCCCAACACAACAAAGGCCATATACAACCAACTCACAGCTAATATCATATTGATTGGACAAAAATTGTAGGCTTTTCCTCTGTGATCTGGAATAAGACAAGAATACCCTCTTTCCCCCCTCCTATTTAACATAGTACTGGAAGTCCTAGCCAGCACAATAAGGCAAGAGAAGGCAAAAAAGGGCATCCAAATTGGAAAGGAGGAAGTCAGATTATCCCTATTTGTAGATGACATGATCCTACACATAGAAAACCCCAAAGGCTACACCAAAAATTACTAGAACTAATACAAGAATTCAGTGTAGTGACAGGATACAAAATCAACACAGAAAAATCAATAGCCTTCTATACATCAATAATGAAATAGCTGAAGAAGAAATCAAGAAAGTAATCCCAATCACAACATCTACCAAAAAAAGTAAGTACCTAGTTGTAAACTTAACCAAGGAGGCAGAAGACCTTTAAATGAAAAGTATAAAACATTGGTGAAAAAAAATTGAAGACGACACAAATAAGTGGAAAGATTTCCCATATGTATGGGTTAGAAGAATTAACATGATCAAAATGTCCATATCACCCAAAGCAATCTACAGATTCAGTGCAATCCTTATCATAATACCAATGATGTTCTTCACAGAAATAGAAAAAAAATCTTAAAATTAGTATGGAACCACAAAAGGCCACATATAGCTAAAGAATCTTGAACAAAAGGAACAAAATTGGAACATAATGAACACTGTCTGACTTCAAAATATTCTATAAAGCTATAGTAGCAAAAACAGCATGGTACTGGCATTTAAAAAAAAAAGACAGATCAATGGAACAGAATAGAGACCCCAGAAGTAAATCCACACAAAAATATACACTGCAGACAGGACAGCCTCTTCAGTAAATGGTGTTGGGATATCCAATGGGCAGAGATTGAAAGTAGATCCCTATCTCTCACCATGCACAAAAATCAACTAAAATGGATGAAAGACCCTAATTTAAGACCTGAAACTATGAAACTGCTAGAAGAAAACAGGGGAAATGCTACACGAAATAGGAATGGGCAGAACTTTTTTGAACTTAACCACAAAAGGACAGGCAACTGAAGTGAAAATACACAAATGGGACTACATCAAACTAAAAAGCCTCTGCACAGCAAAGGATATTACCAACAAAGTGAAGAGGCAACCTACAGAATGGGAGACAGTGTTCACAAACTGTACATCAGACAAGGGGTTAATATCCAGAATATGAACTCAAACAACTCAACAGCAAAAAAACAAATAGCCCAATTAAGAAATGGGAAAAGGACCAGAATAGACATTTCTCAAAAGAAGACATACAAAAGCCAACAAGTCCATGAAAAAAAATGCTCAAGATCACTACTCATCAGGGAAATGCAAATTGAAACCACAATGTGATATCATCTCGCTCCAGCTAGAATGGCTAATATCAACAAGACAAAAAATAACAAATGCTGGCAAAGATGTGGTGAAAAGGGAAACTTACTACATTGGTGGTGGGAGTGTAAGTTGGTACAGCTGTTGTGCAAAACAGTATGGAGTTTCATCAGAGAACTAAAAATAGATCCACCTCCCCATCCAGCTATACCTAGAGGAAATGAAATCAACATATCAAAAAGACACCTGCACTCCCATGTTTATTTCAATGCTATTCACAATAGCCAAGAGATGGAATCAACCTAAATGCCCATCAACAGATGAATGGATTTTAAAAACTGTGGTGTATATATATATACACAGTAGAATACTATTCAGCTATGAAAAGAAACAATATCCTATCATCTGCAGCAACATGGATGGTTCTCATAGAAATAGAGAGTGAAATAATGGTTAACAGAGGCTGGGAGGGAATGGGGATAGGGAGAGGAGAAGGGGCAAACTAACTGGTACAAAACTATGCTATCTACCTTACGTGAATCATTGTGTAGTACCTGCATGTATTGAAACAATACACTGTACCCCACGAAAATAAATATAAATTAAATTGGAAAAAAGGAAGGAATCAACGTATCTCACTACGGAAAATTACTTAATCACAAAGAAAGAAAAAGAAGAAAAAAACAGAATCTACAAAGCAACTAGGAAATAATAAACAAAATATAGTAGTAAGTACTTATGTACCAGTAATTATCTTGAATGTGAATGGATTAAATTCTCTAATCAAAAGACACACAGTGGCATAAGAGATAACAAGCAAGACCCAACTATATGCTGCCTACAAGAGACTCTCTTTACCTATAAGGATGCACATAGACTAAAAGTTTAAGTGATTAAAATAGTTATTCCATGCAAATAGTAATTAATAATAATAATAAAAGAACAGGGATAGGGAGCTATACTAATGTCAGATAAAATAGACTTTAGATTTAAAAAAAAAAAAAAGCTGTAAAAAAGAGACACCAAAGGTCATTATATAATGATATAGTCAATTCACCAAAATAAAATAACAGTTGTAAATACATATGTACCCAACATTGGACCACCTAAATATATAAAGCAAATATTAAAAGATCTGAGAAGAAAGATAGACTGCAATATAGTAACAGCTGGGAGCACCTTAGCCCACTTTGAGCAATGAACAGATATCCAGACAGAAAGTCAGTAAGAAAAGCTGGACCTGAGCTACACTCTAGACCAAATAGGCCCCACAGATATGCAGAACATTCCATTCAACAGCCGCAGAATACATTAGTTTCTCATGCAGACAAAACATTCTCTAGGAGAGGTCATAAGTCAGGCCACAAAACAAGTCTTAGTAAATTTAAGAAGATTGAAATCATATAAGGCATCTTTTCTGGCCAATGGTATGAAACTAGAAGTAAATAACAGGAGAAATTTTGGAAAATTCACAAATACATGAAAAGTAAATCACATGTCACTAAACAACCAGTGGGGTCAATTAAAAAAGACTTTGTAAATTTATAATTATCTTGAAACAAATGAAAATGGCCAGACAACATAAAACTTATGGGAAACAGCAAAAACAGTTCTAAGAGAGAAGTTTATAGCAATAAATGCCTACATTAAAAAAGAATAAATATCTCAAACAACTTAACTTTAAAACTCAAGAACATATAAAGACAAAAATAAAGTCAGTCAAAAGCTGGTAGAACAAAGAAAATAATTTAAAAATCAGGACATAAATAAATAAAATAGAGACTAGAAAACAATGGAAAAGATTTTTTTTAAAAGGTTGGTTTTTTGAAAAGATAACAAAATCAACAAACCTTTAGCTAGACTAAGAAAAATAGAAAATCAGAAACCAGAAACAAAAGAGGAGACATTACAACTTGTACCACAGAAATACACGGGATCTTAAGAGACTCCTGTGAACAATTATACACCAACAAATTGGATAAGAAATGAGTGAATTCCTAAACGCATAAAATCTACCAACACTTAATCGTGAAGAAAGATCTGAAAAGTAAGGATATTGACTGAGTCATAAAAAGTCTTCCATTAAAGAAAGGTTTGGAATCTGATGGCTTCACTGTTGAATTTTACCAAACATTTAAACAAGAACTTATACCAATCCTTCTCAAACTCTTTCAGAAAATTGAAGAGGAGGGAATACTTCCAAACTCATTTAACAAGGCCATGATTATTCTGATACCAAAGACAGACAGGAACAGCACATGAAAAAGAAAACGCACAGGCCAAAATCCCTGATGAACATTAATGCAAAAATCCTCCACAAAATACTATTCAAACCAAAAATTGAAACCAAATTCAACAGCACATCAAAAGAATCATTTACCATGATCAAGTGGGGTTTATCCCTGTGATGCAAGGAGGGTTCAACAACCACAATTCTCTACATGTGATATATACCGTGTTAACAGAATGAAGAACAAAAATCATATGATTATCTCAATAGATGCAAAAAAAAAAAAAGCATTTGACAAAATTTAACACCCTTTCATTATAAACCTGTAACAAACTAGGTATAGATGTAATGTTTCTCAACAGAATAAAGGCCATGTCTGAGAATCTTTCAGACAACATCATACTCAATGGTCAAAAGTTGAAGGCTTTTCCTCTAAAATCAGGAACAAGACAAGTGTATGTCCACTCTCACCACTTCTATTCAACATGGTAACCGGAAGCCCAAGCTAGAGCAATTAAGCAAGAGAAAGAAAAACAAAAGACTTCAAATTAGAAAGAAAGAAGCAAAATTGTCCCTGTTTCTAGATGACATGTTGGATGTTATATTTATTGTAGTAGGTTTTAAATGTTCTCACCAGAAAACGTGAGGTAATGCATATGTTAATTATCTCAATTAGCCATTCCACAATGTATAGATATTTCAAAACATCGTGTTGTACACCATAAATATATACAAATTTTATTTGTCAATTTAATTAATAAATTAATTTTAAAAATTCTTTCAACCTCTACCCACGGCCCTATTCCACAGCCATTCCCACGTTTTAGGTATTTGTTACAGCAGCGCCCCACTTTCAGGTACCAAAAGCTGTAGTGATTTTTTTTATTGGTCCATTACAAATTACCATAAATATAATTGATCAAATCAACACAAATGTATTATCTCACAATTTCCATAGTCATGAGTCTGGGCATGGATTAGCTGAGTCTCAGGGCCTCATTTCAAATCTAGGCGTTAGCTGTGGCTGCAATCTCACCTGAATCTTGAGGTCCTCTTCAGGCTCTCTGGTTGTTGGCAGGATCCCGTGCTTCACAGCTGTAGGATGCATGGCCATTCACTTCTTCAGGACAGCAGGAGAATCTCTCTGCAGTGGGCTATGACAGAGTCTTACATAACAAAGTAACCCCATCAAATGGTGGCTTAATCACAGCTCCAACCACACTCAAGGCAAGGAGAGATACAGAGTCTGTATAACAGGGGGCAGGAATCTCGGAGGCCATCCTAGTTTTCTTCCTACAAAAAATAAATGAACATTTTTGTCTCTTGCATCTGTCCCAACACTCAGAGTGTTTTTGTCTCCCACAGTTAGTGTGGTTTTTCATGTTATATTATTTTCAGCCTACCATCTAGTCATTCCTTTTGACCTAGATAGTCATGTCTACCCTCAGTTCAAACAAATCTTGTTCTGTTTTATCGTTAATTGTGTCCTTTCCCCATCTTCCCCTGGATCCCCTTTGTTCCTTCTGGGTCACCTAATCAAAGTGTCTTGAACCTCCTGGGCCTAACCTCCTTGTCTCTTAAATTTTCTTTCATAACTTTCTTATGTTCTCCAAGAATTCTCAAATTATGTAAAATATTTTTTCAAATTTCACTGAGATTTTAGTTAAAACTGTCTTAAATTTCTTTTATGTGTCTTCTTTCTGATATTTAATCAAATATACAATAGATAAATCAATAATGCCTACTTTGTAAAGATGCTGTAAAATTTAGAGACTGAAATTTCTAAAGCTGTTAGCTCATTGTTTGCCACAAAATAGACATTTGAAAATTTTTGTTGTCACAGACATAAGTGGAGGATTGGAAAATGAATATATAAACTTTGAATTTTACTATCAAATAAGTTTTCATTATGTGCAAAGTATTATTCTAGCATGAATTCTTTTAGGTATTGTTCTGGGGATCCAAGAGTAAGTAAAAAAATTTTTTTAAAAATCAAAAGAAAAGGAAAAAAAATTGCTACTCTTACAGCCTTCCAGTGTAGAATCATTAAAAGGTATTCTCTCTGATTGTACAGCTTGACCCCTCTCTTTCATATTGCTAATTTTTCTATAAATATTTAAGGATTTAAAAAAAATAAACTGATATTAAAGTTCAGCGAAGAATGAAGAATTAGTTAACAAATCATATAAGGATTTATTTATTCATACAGAAAAAAATTAAATGGTTTACTTCACAATAGCACACAAAAAATTAATTCCAAATGAATTCAGGACTCCAATGTGAGACATAAAATATTAACCCTTTTAGAAGAAAATATAGTAGAAAATATTTGTTTCTTTGAAGAAAGGAAAAGTTTCTTTTTTTAATGTTCTACTTCTGTGTATTTATTTATTTTTATTTTTTTAATTTTTAAATTTTTTTGGCAGATGGCTGGTAAGGGGATCTGAACCTTTGACACTGGTGCTATTAGCACCACACTCTCACAAGTGAGCCACTGGCCGGGATCAGAAAGGTTTCTTAAGATCCAGATGAAGAAAGAACTTTTTAAGCTAGCCGTAACAACGCCATTTTGCAAGGCACAAAACATTACCCTGGTTAAAAGTCCCTAGCATAGGAAAAGTACAGCCTGAGGTTGAGACCAGATAACGAACAGGATATCTGTGGTTATGCACCTGGGCCCCGGCCCGAGGCAAAGGGCGGATAGTTCCCAGAAATAGACAAGTCAGTTAAAGTTTCAAGAGTGCCCCTCAGCTGTTTCAAGGACTCCCAACAGTTTCCAGGGTGCCCCTCAGCTGTTTCAAGGACTCCCAACAGTTTCCAGGGTGCCCCTCAGCTGTTTCAAGGACTCCCACCAGTTTCCAGGGTGCCCCTCAGCTGTTTCAAGGACTCCCACATAACCGAAGCTCACCCCAGGCCTTATTTGAACTGACCAATTAAACTCGCTTCTCGCTTCTGTACCCGCGCTTATTTGAACTGACCAATTAAACTCGCTTCTCGCTTCTGTACCCGCGCTTTTTGCTATAAAAAGGACCCAGGAGCTCCACTCGGCGCGCCAGTCTTCCAAAAGACTGTGTCGCCCGGGTACCCGTGTGTTCAAATAAACCTCTTGCTGTTTGCATCCGTCTTCGTGGTCTCGCTGTTCCTTGGGAGGGTCTCCCTGAACTGACTGACTACCCACTTTGGGAGTCTTTCATTTGGGGGCTCGTCCGGGATCGGAGACCCCCACCCAGGGACCACCGACCCACCAACGGGAGGTAAGCTGGCCAGCAGTCGTTCTGTGTCTCGTTTCTGTGTCTCGTTTCTGTGTCTAATCCTGTGACTCTGACTGTCTTTCTGAGTGCGCGCATTTTGGTTTCAGTTTGTTCCGGGTTAGTCGCTCTGGGAGCGAAGTGCGGGTAGCGAACAGACGTGTTCGGGGGCTCGCCACCCGGCAATCCTGGGAGACGTCCCAGGATCAGGGGAGGACCAGGGACGCCTGGTGGACCCCTTGGCAGAGGATTATTGTGTTTTGGTCTCACCGCGTCTCGGGAGGCGCGCTCTGCCATCGGACTCTTTCTTCTATTTCTACGGCACTCGGTCTCGTCGCCGTTTCTGGTTTCTTTTTGTCTTAGTTGTGATAGGTCTTTGCGTCGTCGTTCCCCTATTGGAAATTTTCGAGATGGGGCAAGGTGCCCTTACGCCTCTCTCCCTTACTCTAAATCATTGGAAAGATGTCAAAACCAGGGCTCACAATCTGTCCATGGAGATCAAAAAAGGAAAATGGCAGACTTTCTGTTCGTCTGAGTGGCCCACATTCGGCGTAGGTTGGCCGCCAGAGGGAACCTTTGACCTTTCTGTCATTTTTGCAGTTAAAAAGATTGTTTTCCAGGAGATCGGAGGACACCCGGACCAGGTTGCATATGTCGTGGTATGGCAAGACCTCGCCCAGAATCCCCCTCCCTGGGTGCCACCCTCCAGCAAAGTCGCTGTTGTTTCGGGATCAGAAAATACTCAAAGGCCACCTACAAGGAAGCCTTCCGCCCCTCCCCAACCCCCCGTCCTCCCGACACCAGATGACCTATTTTCTCTCTCTGAACCCCCACCTTACCCGGCGGCTCCGCTGCCCCCTCTGGCCCCTCAGGGAAACAGATCGGCACCAGGCCGAGCGCCCGGTGATCCTAGCCCTGAGGGACCGGCTGCGGGGACTAGGAGCCGCCAACCTCGCAGTCCGAGAGACGGCTCCGGTCCTGACTCCACCGTAGCTTTGCCCCTCCGAGCCATAGGGCCCCCAGCTGAGCCAAATGGCTTGGTCCCTTTGCAGTATTGGCCTTTTTCCTCAGCAGATCTTTACAATTGGAAGTCTAACCATCCTTCTTTTTCTGAAAAACCAGCAGGTCTCACGGGACTTCTTGAGTCCCTTATGTTCTCTCACCAGCCCACTTGGGACGATTGCCAACAGCTACTCCAGATCCTCTTCACCACTGAAGAGCGAGAAAGGATTCTTCTGGAGGCCCGCAAGAACGTTCTCGGGGATAACGGGGCCCCTACACAACTCGAGAACCTCATTAATGAGGCTTTCCCCCTCAATCGACCTCAATGGGATTACAACACGGCCGAAGGTAGGGAGCGTCTTCTGGTCTACCGCCGGACTCTAGTGGCAGGTCTCAAAGGGGCAGCCCGGCGCCCCACCAATTTGGCCAAGGTAAGAGAGGTCTTGCAGGGACCGGCAGAACCCCCTTCGGTTTTCTTAGAACGCCTAATGGAGGCCTATAGAAGGTACACTCCGTTTGAACCCTCTTCTGAGGGGCAGCAGGCTGCGGTCACAATGGCCTTCATCGGCCAGTCAGCCCCAGACATTAAAAAAAGGTTACAAAGACTAGAGGGGCTCCAAGACCTTTCCTTACAAGACTTAGTAAAGGAGGCAGAAAAGGTGTACCACAAGAGAGAAACAGAAGAAGAAAGACAGGAAAGAGAAAAAAAAGAGACAGAAGAGAGAGAGAGGCGGCGTGATAAACGCCAAGAAAAAAATTTAACTAGGATTTTGGCCGCAGTGGTAGGTGAAAGAGGGTCTAGAGATAGGCAGACAGGGAACCTGAGCAACCGGGCAAAGAAAACACCTAGGGATGGAAGACCCCCTCTAGACAAAGACCAATGCGCGTACTGTAAAGAGAAGGGTCACTGGGCAAGAGAATGTCCCCGGAAAAAGAACATCAGAGAAGCCAAGGTTCTATCCCTAGATGACTAGGGGAGTCGGGGTTCGGACCCCCTCCCCGAACCTAGGGTAACATTGACAGTGGAGGGGACCCCCATCGAGTTTCTGGTCGATACCGGGGCTGAACATTCGGTGCTGACCCAACCCATGGGGAAGGTAGGGTCCAGGCGGACAGTCGTAGTAGGAGCGACCGGCAGCAAAGTCTACCCCTGGACCACTCAGAGACTTTTAAGGGTCGGACATAGGCAAGTGACCCATTCCTTTTTGGTCATACCTGAGTGCCCTGCTCCTCTGTTGGGCCGGGACATCCTGACCAAACTAAAGGCTCAAATCCAGTTTTCCACAGAGGGCCCACAAGTAACATGGGGAGATCACTCTACCATGTGCCTGGTCCTAAACCTAGAAGAAGAATACCGGCTGTATGAAAAGCCGGCCTCTCCCTCCATCGACCCATCCTGGCTCCAACTTTTTCCCACCGTATGGGCAGAAAAGACAGGTATGGGACTGGCCAATAACGTCCCACCAGTAGTAGTAGAGCTGAAATCAGGTGCCTCACCGGTGGCCGTCCGACAGTATCCAATGACTAAAGAAGCCCGGGAAGGCATCAGACCCCACATCCAAAGGTTCTTAGACCTAGGGGTCTTAGTGCCCTGCCAATCGCCCTGGAACACCCCTCTGCTACCAGTAAAAAAGCCAGGGACCAATGACTATCGGCCAGTCCAAGACTTGAGAGAAATTAACAAAAGGGTGCAAGACATTCATCCCACGGTCCCAAATCCATACAGCCTCCTGAGTTCCCTTCCGCCTAGTCACACTTGGTACTCAGTCCTGGATCTCAAGGATGCCTTTTTTTGCCTCAGACTACACCCCAACAGCCAGCCACTGTTCGCGTTCGAGTGGAGAGACCCAGAAAAAGGTAACACAGGTCAGCTGACCTGGACACGGCTGCCACAGGGGTTCAAAAATTCTCCCACTCTCTTCGACGAGGCCCTCCACCGAGATTTAGCTCCTTTTAGGGCTCTCAACCCCCAGGTCATATTACTCCAATATGTGGACGACCTCCTAGTGGCAGCTCCCACATATGAAGGCTGCAAAAGAGGGACACAAAAGCTCTTGCAGGAACTGAGTAAGTTGGGGTACCGGGTATCAGCTAAAAAGGCCCAGTTATGCCAGAAAGAGGTCACCTATTTGGGGTACCTGCTCAAAGGGGGAAAAAGATGGCTGACCCCGGCCCGGAAAGCTACAGTTATGAAGATCCCTACTCCCACAACCCCCAGGCAGGTCCGCGAATTTCTGGGTACTGCCGGATTCTGCAGGCTCTGGATTCCTGGGTTTGCTTCCCTGGCTGCACCCTTGTACCCCCTGACAAGGGAAAACATTCCTTTTACCTGGACTGAGGAGCATCAAAAGGCTTTTGACCACATAAAAAAAGCCTTGCTGTCTGCCCCCGCCTTGGCTCTCCCAGACCTCACCAAATCATTTACTCTGTACGTAGATGAAAGAGCCGGTGTAGCCCGAGGAGTGCTTACTCAGACCCTAGGACCATGGCGACGGCCAGTAGCTTATCTATCAAAAAAACTGGATCCAGTGGCCAGTGGGTGGCCAACCTGCCTAAAAGCGGTTGCTGCAGTGGCACTCCTCCTCAAAGACGCTGATAAGTTAACCTTGGGGCAAAATGTGACTGTGATTGCTTCCCACAGCCTCGAAAGTATCGTGCGGCAGCCCCCCAATCGGTGGATGACCAATGCCAGAATGACTCATTACCAGAGTTTGCTGCTAAACGAAAGAATATCTTTCGCGCCCCCTGCTGTCCTGAACCCAGCTACCCTACTACCAGTCGAGTCAGAATCCACCCCAGTACACCAATGCTCAGAAATCCTTGCTGAAGAAGCTGGGACTCGACGGGACCTGAAGGACCAGCCATTGCCCGGAGTGCCTGCCTGGTATACAGACGGTAGCAGCTTCATTGCGGAAGGTAAGAAGAAAGCAGGGGCCGCCATCGTAGATGGCAAACGGACGGTATGGGCAAGCAGCCTGCCAGAAGGGACATCAGCCCAGAAGGCCGAGCTAATAGCCTTGACGCAGGCATTACGCCTAGCCGAAGGAAAAAACATCAACATCTACACGGACAGCAGGTATGCTTTTGCCACTGCTCACATTCATGGGGCAATATATAAACAGAGGGGACTGCTCACTTCTGCTGGAAAAGACATTAAAAATAAACAAGAAATTCTGGCTCTGCTAGAGGCCATTTACCTCCCTAAGCAGGTCGCCATTATCCACTGCCCAGGCCACCAGAGAGGAAATAACCCTGTGGCGGCCGGGAACCGGAGGGCCGACGAGGCTGCAAAACAAGCCGCCCTGTCGGTCAAGGTGCTAACAAAAACTACAAAGCTTCAAGAGCCAATCGAGCCTGCTCAAGCTAGGACCAAGCCAAGAGAGCTCACTCCTGACCAGGGAAAAGAATTCATTCAGCGGTTACATCAGCTAACACACTTAGGACCAGAAAAGCTCCTTCAACTGGCAAGCCGCACCAGCCTCTCCATCCCGAACCTCCGGTCCACTGTTCAAGAAGTCGCCAATCGGTGTCCAGCTTGCGCCATGACTAATGCGGCTACCACCTACCGAGAGACCGGAAAAAGACAACGGGGAGATCGACCCGGCGTATACTGGGAAGTAGACTTTACAGAGGTAAAGCCTGGCCGGTATAGAAACAAGTATCTGCTAGTATTTGTAGATACTTTCTCTGGATGGGTAGAAGCTTTTCCTACCAAAACGGAAACGGCCCTGACTGTATGTAAAAAGATACTAGAAGAAATCCTGCCCCGTTTCGGGATCCCTAAGGTGATCGGGTCAGATAATGGCCCAGCCTTTGTTGCTCAGGTAAGCCAGGGACTGGCCACACAACTGGGGATAAATTGGAAGTTACATTGTGCGTATAGGCCCCAGAGCTCAGGTCAAGTAGAGAGAATGAATAGAACCATCAAAGAGACCTTAACTAAATTGGCCTTAGAGACCGGTGGAAAAGACTGGATGGCCCTCCTTCCCTTAGCGCTGTTCAGAGCCAGGAATACCCCTGGCCAGTACGGTCTAACTCCCTATGAAATCCTCTACGGGGGACCCCCCCCCATACTTGAGTTGGGAGAAACACTGGGTCCCGATGATAATTTTCTCCCTGTCTTATTTACCCATTTAAAGGCTCTAGAAGTTGTGAAGACCCAGATTTGGGACCAGATCAAAGAGGCATATCAGCCCGGTACCATAGCTGTCCCCCACCCGTTCCAGGTCGGAGACCGAGTGCTGGTCAGACGCCATCGACCCAGCAACCTTGAGCCTCGGTGGAAAGGCCCGTATCTGGTATTGCTGACCACCCCGACCGCAGTAAAAGTTGATGGCATCGCTGCCTGGGTCCATGCTTCCCATCTCAAGCCTGCACCACCCCCGGCACCAAACGAGACCTGGGAGCTGGAAAGGACTGATCATCCTCTTAAGCTGCGTATTCGGCGGCGGAAAAATGAGTCCACCGGGTAAGAACCCCCACCGGCCTGTGATCCTCACCTGGAAGGTACTGTCCCAAACTGGAGAAGTTGTCTGGACCAAACAGGCTACCCAGCCGCCTTGGACTTGGTGGCCCGATCTTAAACCTGATGTATGTGCCCTGGCGGCGGGTATTGAGACCTGGGATATCCCGGGATACATAGCATCGGGCTCGGCCCAGATCAGACCCCCTGATTCAGACTATACAAAAGCTTATAATCAGATCACCTGGGGGGTCCCAGGGTGCAGCTATCCCCGAGCTAGAAACAGGCTTGCCGCTTCCCCCTTCTACGTGTGCCCCCGGGATGGCCGGACCCTTTCAGAAGCTAGAAGGTGCGGAGGGCTGGAATCCCTATATTGCAAAGAATGGGGTTGTGAAACCATGGGGACAGTCTACTGGGGACCTAGTTCCTCATGGGACCTCATAACTGTAGAACGTAACGATAGCAGTAAAAACTGTGACAACACCGGCTGGTGTAACCCCCTTAAAATAAAATTCACAGAGAAAGGAAAAAATTCCAGAGATTGGGCACAAGGAAGAACCTGGGGACTAAGGTTCTATTTGACGGGAAACGATCCAGGTGTACTGTTCACCATTCGCCTAGATATCACCAATATGCCAACTGTGGCAGTGGGCCCCGACCCCGTCCTTGCAGAACAGGGACCTCCTAGCAACAAGCTGTTCCCAATGACTAGCAGGCAACCCCCCGCGGCACAAAGGAGCACTGCTACACAGAGCCTCCTATCACCAGGCACTCTACCCCCCACCACGGGTGACAGGCTCTTTGGTCTTGTACAGGGGGCCTTCCTAGCTCTAAATGCCACCAACCCGAACGCCACAGAGCATTGCTGGCTCTGTCTGGCCATAAGCCCCCCCTACTATGAAGGAATAGCCTTTTTGGGAGAGGCCAATTATACCAGCGCCGAGAGTTGCCGTTGGGGGACCCAGGGAAAGCTTACTCTCACAGAGGTCACAGGACAAGGGTTATGTATAGGAACAATACCTTCTACCCATCAACATCTTTGCAACCAGACCCTATCCATCAATTCCTCCGGGGACCATCAGTACCTTCTCCCCTCCAACCATAGCTGGTGGGCTTGCAGCACCGGTCTCACCCCTTGCGTTTCCCTCTCAGTTTTTAATCAGTCTAAGGATTTCTGTGTCCAGGTTCAGCTGATTCCTCGCATCTATTACCATCCTGAAGAAACTTTGTTGCAGGCCTATGACAACCCTCATCCCAGGTTTAAGAGAGAACCTCTCACACTTACCCTAGCTGTCCTACTGGGAATTGTGGCAGGTATAGGTACCGGCTCGGCTGCTCTGATTAAAGGACCTATAGACCTCCAGCGGGGCCTAACCGAGCTCCAGACTGCCATGGACACTGACCTCCGGGCCCTCCAGGATTCAGTCAGCAAGTTAGAGGACTCATTGACTTCTCTATCTGAGGTAGTACTCCAAAATAGGCGAGGCCTTGACTTACTGTTTTTAAGAGAGGGAGGCCTCTGCGCGGCCCTCAGAGAGGAGTGCTGTTTTTATGTAGACCATTCAGGTGTGATACGAGACACCATGGCCAAACTCAAACAAAGACTAGATAAAAGACAGTTAGAGCGCCAAAAAGATCAAAACTGGTTTGAAGGTTGGTTCAATAGCTCCCCTTGGTTCACTACCCTACTATCAACCATCGCCGGGCCCCTAGTACTCCTTCTTCTGTTGCTCATTCTGGGGCCCTGTGTCATCAACAGGTTAGTCCAATTCATCAATGATAAGATGAGTACAATTAAGGTCCTGGTTCTTAGACAAAAATATCAGACTATAGATAATGAAAATAACTTTTAACTCCGCTCTAAGATTAGAGCTATCCACAAAAGAAATGGGGGAATGAAGAAAGAACTTTTTAAGCTAGCCGTAACAACGCCATTTTGCAAGGCACAAAACATTACCCTGGTTAAAAGTCCCTAGCATAGGAAAAGTACAGCCTGAGGTTGAGACCAGATAACGAACAGGATATCTGTGGTTATGCACCTGGGCCCCGGCCCGAGGCAAAGGGCGGATAGTTCCCAGAAATAGACAAGTCAGTTAAAGTTTCAAGAGTGCCCCTCAGCTGTTTCAAGGACTCCCAACAGTTTCCAGGGTGCCCCTCAGCTGTTTCAAGGACTCCCAACAGTTTCCAGGGTGCCCCTCAGCTGTTTCAAGGACTCCCACCAGTTTCCAGGGTGCCCCTCAGCTGTTTCAAGGACTCCCACATAACCGAAGCTCACCCCAGGCCTTATTTGAACTGACCAATTAAACTCGCTTCTCGCTTCTGTACCCGCGCTTATTTGAACTGACCAATTAAACTCGCTTCTCGCTTCTGTACCCGCGCTTTTTGCTATAAAAAGGACCCAGGAGCTCCACTCGGCGCGCCAGTCTTCCAAAAGACTGTGTCGCCCGGGTACCCGTGTGTTCAAATAAACCTCTTGCTGTTTGCATCCGTCTTCGTGGTCTCGCTGTTCCTTGGGAGGGTCTCCCTGAACTGACTGACTACCCACTTTGGGAGTCTTTCACAGAAAGTACAAACATAAGAGTAGGAATTAATAGTTTGATCACACTAAAATTAGGAGAAATTGGAAGAACATACAACACTTGTAACTGATAGCAGTTTAGTAATTGGAATGCAAACAGGATTTCTTTAAATTGTTAAAAAAAAAAAGCAGCATAATGTAAACAGTCATTTAATAGCAGAGGACAAAGAATGGCTAATAAACATATGAAAAATTTCTCAAGTTTATTTCTAATCAAGGACCTGACAATTAAAGCACGAGATACCATGTCACATGCATCAGACTGACAAAAAGAAAAGTCAGAAAGATTTGATGGGAATATGGAACAGTGATATCTCTCATACACTAATGAAAGCTGTATCAACTTGTGCAACATTTTGGAAAATGATCTGGCACTACGTAGAAACATAATCTAGAAATAACCTAGAAAAGTGACACACCTGCAAGATGAATGTGCAAGTATATAAGAATATGTACAGCAGCATTGTTCATAACAGAATATCACTGTAAACAGCCCAAATTTACATAAACAAAAGAACGGACATTGGAAAAGTGAACTATTCGTACAATGGAATAACAATAAAATTAAAGAACTAGAGCTTCATGCAACCAATTGATACATCTCAGAAAACCAGTTACTGCAGAGCAATAAAAGCATGTCACAGAGAAAATCATGATTCTATTTGCATAATATTTAAAAACAGACATGAATAAACATTATTTTGTTTTGGGATACATCTCTGTGTTTAAGCTATAAAGAAGAAAAAGTGATTGGCTGATTGAATGATTATTTACGCAAGGAAGCATAGAGGCTTTAAGCATAGGCTCAGGAATTAAACTGCCCTTGTTCCATCTCTGCCACTAATTAACTGTGTGACCTTGGCCCGTTGCCTAATGTCTCTGTTTTTTAATCTGAAAATAGGGTAACTCATTGTACCTATCTCATATGATTATATATGGATGAATTACTTTAAATCTCACTATGTGTTTTTTATTTTTTATTTAGACTAAATTCTAGATGGTAGTTACCTCCAGCAGAGACAGGAGGCAGAAGAACAAAATATGAAGGGAGCCCTTGTGGGCTCCAAAAATATTAAATCCAACTACATAACACGATTGGTACATTCTTAGTGACACTTTATTTCATGCTTTAAACTGCACATATATGAGTATACTACATATTTCTTTCATGTGTCTTTTATTTTGTATTTTTCAAAGTTAAATTTTAGACTATAATCCTATTTGCTCATTTCTTTCTCTTAAAAAGTACAGTATACCATTTAAACTGCAAACTCCATATTAATAGGCTATTGTATTTCTTCTTCTATTTCCAAGAATCAGTGTTCAAATATTACTTGTTTCTCAATTGACTTGGTGCACAAACACAAACTAGTTTTTAATCTGTGTGTTTGATTATGATGAAACTTCTCAGGCATAAACTGTTATTTCCTCTGGGCAAGTATCCTTTTGTAAGACTATAAAACTATTAGTTTACTCCAAGAATTCAGTGTAGTTTAGTAAATTTGTAGGTGAAAGGACTTTAATTCATAGTTAAGGGAACCGAAGTACACAGAAATCAGATTTTCCAAAATGACTTAGTTTCTTTAACAAGTCCTCCCAATACATTGTTAGGGTCTAAGAAAACACATAAAAAAATTCTTGCAGCTCTGTTTCAGTAGCTCAGGAAACACAGGTAATATAGCTCAGGAAAAACAGGTAATAAAGGATGTGGTTCATGCTGTAAATCAATCTTCAGCCTTCTAACACTGGTCTGCAGAAACTGAAATCTGTCTTGATAACTTATTGTTGAATCTCCCTTTTCGTATCAATACTTTGGTTGTAATCACTGCCTGGTTTAGCTGTTATTGTCTCTGGGATGCTGTTATGTTGACCTCTTTGGATTTCATTTTCTGCAGTTTCCTTCCAGCTCTGTGCAATCCTGAACTCAGCCCCAACCCCAAAACCCTAGAACCAAGATCCCAGGCCTGTCAAGGACAGAGGTTTGGACACCAGTGATTTAATAGTCAATGAACATAGTTAATGAACCACAAAGCTGAACCTAGGACAACAAAGTTCAACCTAGCTGAATACTAGATCCCTATGCAAACATTTGATGCAGTTCTTCATCTGAACTTTTGTTTCATTCAGCACAACTTAGTAGGTCCCTATGAGTAGGTAGATTTTCATTACTCTGCAGTGTTTCCTGACCCCTGTCCTCTTTAAATATTAATAAATATCATTGCATGAACTTCACACCTTAGAGACTAAATAGCACACCTTAGAGGCTAAACATAAATTGGCTTATAGCATTGGATTTTTGTGACGATCTGGTCCTGTTGACTCTCTTGACTCATTTACTAATACTCTCCCCCAAGCCCATGACAGATACACTTGCCCTGTTTTTTCTCAAAAACAATTAGTGTGCTTCTACCTCTGGGCCTTTGCACTTGCTTGCCTCTCTGGTTAGAATCTGTCTCTAGATGTTCTAAACAGAGAGGCAAGCAAATGCAAAGAAGTCTAACTCTATTACCTCCTTTAGGTCTGCACTTAAATATTATCTTTAATGAGGCCTAGTTAGATTACTCTATTTAAAATAGCAACCTCTTCCTCTTCCAGATTTTCCTATGTTTCCTGATTTTTCCTATTTTCCTTCCCTGCTATATATTTTTTTCTCTGTAGAACTTTCCACCATCTGACAGAGTATGTATTTTAACTGTTTTTTGATTATATTTCTCCACTACCAGAAACATATGTTTCATGAAGTCAGAGATTTTTATATGCTTTCCTTACTACTGTGTCCCTGATGCTGAGAACATAGGAGCTGGTCAGCAAACATTTACTAAAATGGAAGAAGAAAAGAGGGTGAAAAATAGCAAGTGAAAGTCAGCACATCTGCATAATCACTTGCCATCCAGCATCATAAACCTGGCTGCCATATTATGGTGAGATTTGGTCATGCTGTGCCCTTTCACACCTGTCATGTATTATGTTACTAAAGGTCTAAAATACCATAAATTATTTAATTAAATGACCTTGCCAAACAGAAAAAGAGAAGCAGAAGTAAAGATTAAGTGTGTAAGATAGCTTGTTTTCTTCTCTCTTTTTTTAATAATCAATTTTTTATTTTATCATTACACAATGTAAACATTTTTGTGTCCCTTTACCAATTTCTCCCTAACCTCTCCTCTCCCTCCCCCTTTCCCACCTCTGGTGTCCTCAGTTCTCTTCTCTCTTTTCGAGAGTTCAAGGAATTATTGTGGTTGTATCTTTTTTGTTTGTTTTTCAGCTTCTACTCATGAATGAGGACATGTGGTATTTCTCTTTCTGTACCTGGCTTATTTCACTTAACATAATTTTCTCTAAATTCATCCATGTTGCTGCAACTGGCAGAATTTCATTCCTTTTTACAGCAGAGTAGTATTCCATTCTGTACATATACCGCATTTTCCTTATTTAGTCTTCCATCTATGGACATTCAGGTTGGTTCCAACTCTGAGCTATTGTAAACAGAGCTGCAAAAAACACAGGAGTGCATGTGTCCCTTCAACGTGATGATTCTATTCCTTTGGGTATATACCCAGTAGAGGGATTTCTGGATCTCATGGCAGTTCTATCTGTAGTTGTTTGAGGAAACTCCATACTGTTTTCCGTAATTGCTGCACCAATTGACAGGCCCACCAACACTGAAGGAAGTTTTCCCTTTCTCCACGTCTTCACCAGTATTTGAAGATAAGCTGTTTTCTGATAAATTTTTATTCATTTTTGTCTTTTTGCATTTTTTCTTTCTTCTTGTGTCTCCCTCTGCTTTTTTACTTTATGTTCCCTCCACCTTTTTCTTCTATTCCCCTGTTATGGCTAAATGAACCTGTGGCACCGAACTACAGTGCAGAGCAGAGACTAATAAGGGTTGATGAGTCACATAATAGCTTTGAGGACCATCTAAGGATGAAGGGGGAATTTGGGTTGAAATTGGATAATTCATTCTGTAAACTGAGTACCTCCAATGAGCATTTTATTTAAATTAAACAAGATATTATGAATTATATTGTTATCAATTGCTGCTGATGAGGAAGCAATGTCATTTTAAAAATGAAGACTTTCTCAATTAGCTTTTCTTTTTTTATTTTTTAGGATTACATTTTTCCTTTTGAAAAATATTGTAAAAAGTGGAAAAGTGAGTAAGATTCAATGTGAAAAGAAAATGTTAAACCCTTTAACATCAGGTGAATTGGTTGTCAATTTGCACATTAATTAAGCAGATGTTCATCATGGAATTGGACATGATGTTGTGGGATATCATTTGTTGATCTTCCTGCCTGTAATCAGACACACACTAACTGATTCCCTAGAATCCCAGATTATGTAAATCCTATACTGCCTAAATCCACACTTCATAAATCCAGGATCCCTTGATATAAAGTAAAGAGGAATATATAATAAGTTATTGGTCATGTCCTTAAGTTTAAATTAGAACTTCTAGCCTGGAGTTAGAAGGGTGGGCAGAAAGCAAAAACCCAGAGAACACTGTCAAATACCTTAGTTGTTAAGTGCAAAGCAAAATTAGAGCCTGCTCTTTATTTGTAACAGGAAAGAATGAATCTGTATACAATATCTATTCTTAGACAAGAGGTTGGGATACATAACATAAATCCTAAACAAATTCTCTATACCTTTCTTTAAAATTTTTAATAACAGTTCACCTGAATTCATTGTCCTGTCTCAGGAGTTTTATGAACTCCCTGGTATTGTACGTCAAATTTTGTGTGAATACATACACACATGTGTTTTTGAAGTGTAGGTTTAGTAATTCCTGACAATGCTTTTTTTCTATTTGTGACCCCAAAAAAGATTTTTAAAAAATACTGCTCTGTAATCTTTTGGCAATTTGAAAACAATGTAAGAGAAGTATCTGGCTTTGCATTCATTTCGGTATTTGTATTTGACAGGAGTCCAAAGGGCTGCCTAAATCATGGCTCTTTGGTTACGAGAAACAGAAGCCCAAAATGACTTAGCTGAAGCAGGTCAAAGATTCCTATTAATCAGAATTCTGATTGGCAAACACCAGAAAGAATATTCATTTGTTTTAAACAGAACCCTAATTTATTGGATGAATATCATAGAGTTCCCAGAACTGACTGGAAGTTTAAGGAGCCAGGTTTAAAAATATGAGCAGAACTAAAGCAAGCCTTTGGAGGAAAGTCAAAACCCAGACATGAAAGAAAAAGAGTATGGTTAGGAACCTTGCTGTTGTCAACACAGAGCCCTGCATGACATGGCAGTGCTGCAAGTACGCTGGGCATCACCAACTCTGCACACACTTGAAAGAACTAAAAATGGTCCCAGTTTTTAATCACTTTGTTCTTGGCAAAATCAACCTATATGTTATGTTATTCATTTGTGCAAATGGAAATAGTGCTCATCAATATTCTGCACAATATCTGTTTTAGTCCATTCTGTGCTGCTACAACAGAATACCATAGACTGGGTAATTTATAATGAACAAAAATTTATTTCTCACAGTTCTGGAGGCTGGGAAGTCCAAAATAAAGCAGATGGCATCTGGTGAATGCCTTCTTGCTATGTCATCCCGTGGTGGAAAGGCAAAGAACAAAGACAGGGCAAGAGAGAGAGCAAAAGAGGGCCACACTTGTCCTTTCATAAGGAACTCACTCCCATGACAATGACATTAATTCATTTATAAGGGTGGAGCCCTCGTGGCCTAATCATCTCTTAAAGGTCCCACTACTTAACACTATTACATTAGAGATTAAGTTTTCAACACATAATTTTTTGTGAGACACATTCAAACCATGGCAATACCTTTTTGCATACTTGAAAATTGATTGAGCTTTAAGGCTGTTGTTCTTCAAACTTAGAGGACTAAATTTTTCCATGCAATTTGAATTTCCAGAGAATACAGACAGTACATATATATATACTTTAAAGGGGACAACAACAGCAGTCCAAAACACACTATTCTCAAAGTATCTACATTTCACATAAAGAATATTTTTATTTCCAAAGTTAGGAAAATTGTTTCATTTCAATGAAAGAAATACCAATCATCATTTATATACAACCTTTTAAGATTATTCTCTACTTGGAGTTAAGATAGACAAACAAATCAAACTCAGATCAAATTCTCATAGAAAACAAAGTTTAGCTGAAGATTTAAGCGAGAAAAAGTAATGTAAGAAGAACGAGAAAATATGCTTCAGATAAAAATTATATCTATTAAAATATTAAAACGACTATATGATGTAACCCAGAGGAGTATAATATTGGATTTGGTCATCTTCATATTTCACAGAATATCAGTCTCATCCATTACATTGATTACGTTAGGATAATTGGGCCTGGTTAACAGCAAGTTCCAAGTAATCTAGATCCTTGCTACTCAAATAATTAGAATTTTCATTTTACTGAAATTGTCAGTTGATTGACTTGTACATTTAAGTACAAGATGTACTGCTCTACTTCTCAATTACTTTTCTTTTGGAACTGTGGTTTTTAACTAGGGAAGAGTAAGGATTAAGAATAATCACCTGGGAGTACTTTACAAATCCCCACAGATTCTTAGATATTCTCAGAGTAGAATAGGCCTAGGTAGTCCAGCATGAATGCTTTTTAGAAAACTTCCCAAATAAATGTCATAACCACCCTCTTTGGTTTGAGAATGTCTTACTTGGAAATGTTCACCCCCTTAATGGTCATTTCTAGTTCCCTGTTCTATCAAGCTAATTAACAACACAAGTCACCTATTGGATCTAACTAGTTGTGTGACTCTGATGGGTTTACTTCGTCAATCTTTAACTCATTTGCCTCATCTGTCAAGTGGGGATGATAATGATACCTACCTAATAGGGTTTTAACGTAATTAAATAAATATATGAATTTAACAAATTTACAACTGTCCTGGTGCAAAATATGCATCAATGAGAAAGTCTGTGATAATGCTGGTAGCAGTGGTGATGATGGTGGTCATGGTCCTCCCTAGCATAGAAAGTTCCCGACTATATCTCGATTTTGAAATGCACAAAAATGTAGAATATGAGCCCTAGTCCTGAATTACAAGGACACAACTGTTTGATAATGTGGTTTTCTGCAAATAATTATATCTTACACACCTTCCATTTGTTAAAGAAATTATGTTTAACAATATAGGCTTTTTTCTTAAAGACTGTATACGAGGAAACTATTTATTGAGTAAGGTGATGCCTTGTTAGTGGTCCCTGATTACTGCTTTCCAAAGTTTCCAATTAAAATATTGATGACAACATACTAAGAAAGGCAAATTACAACCATATAGAAACTAGGGCTCTTGCTCATGGTTCTGTCAGAAGCAGTGGGAATCTCACATTACCAAGATGGAGACAGAGTTCAATGCAAAATACTAGAGCTGGTTAGAAGAGGGGCAAGAGGTCTCCACCTACCGCCAACTGCATACTCCCTACCTCAGAGGCCTGGGCTTCACTGTTTATAGGAAGCCCTTCCCATGTGTTTCACCCATTCAAGGCTATTTCCTACCCTACACTTCTTAATAGTCCATTAGTATACCATTTCCTCACATTTCCCATTAATACTGAAACATCAGGAATAGAAGTAGACTATCAGGGTCCTGAAATGCTGACTTTTAAATATTAGAGTCACAAGGAATAGATAAATAATTTAAGGGAGCTATGCTCCTTGGGGATTGGTTGTACATTTTCTTTCTCTGTTTCTTAAGAATGTATACATTACACTATGTGTCAAATGATTTCTGACTAAATTCTTCTACACATGTTCATATAACTAAGAAGTGAGAACATGAGTATTTTCATCTGTCCTTCAGAACTGCATAAAATTAATAATAAGCACTAAAAATTTGGCCAGGGATTACAGCAATCAGGTAAACAATTATTGGAGTCAAGGAGACTTTATCCATGCAGTTTATTGGCAAACACCATGCCTGATTTTGAAGATGAGCAACCGAAAAAGAGTAATTAAAATAACAAAACCCAAGATAACTTTTAAAGTTTTAAAAACATCCTACAGCATAAATGGAAAAGAACAGTTCCAAACAAAAACATACTTTTGGTAAAAAAAAAAAAAAAGAAAAAAAAAAAGAAAAAGAAAAATTTCAGTCCAAGAAATAGAATAAATTTGAAAGACCATGAGGTTTTTGTTAAAAAATAAATTAAGAAAACAGTAACTCTGCTGGTATGAGAGATGAAAAATATGATAAGCCAACTGAAGGAGTTGAAAAGGGACCTGGAGGGTGTGCATGGAGAGAGAGGAGCCCGTGGACCCACCTGTGTACACTTGGGCTCAAGCCTCTGGAAATATTGACCTACCAGTGAGTCATATGGGACAAAGGACTGGCACAGAGCAGGCCATCCATGAACGTTAGTTAAAGCTGTTAGAAAAGAGCAACGATGGTGCAGACGTATACAAGAAAGGAAAACAAACTAACAAGAACATGATTAGGTGATGCATTTATTGGAGTAGAAAGAAGAATTTGCCATGCAAAAATTGAATCAGTAATATGGAGAACAAATAAATAGAAGTTTTTCCATTCTGTAGGCAAAAAGAATAAAGCTATGTCTTTTATATTGGTGAAAGATATAAACCACACTCAAAATAATAACTCTATGCATTAAATGAAAAAACAGTGAAACGCATAACTTACAACTCTTAGACATACAGGTGGAAATTAGGAGCTAGCAATTTGTGGTTGGAGACTTCCAAAAGGACTTCATAAAAACAGTTAAATAAATATCTCACACACACATATGTAAACACACACACAGAAGTTGAAAATATTTTTCTACATAAAAATAAAACTCATCTACCCTAAAATTAAGTACTTTAAAAATAGAATTATGTTTCACATACTCATGTGATGTGACTTTTAAAATCAGAACATATAATTTCTCACACATTTTCAAACATGAAGTTTCAAATGCCTCAGCAGCACTGTGTGACTGGTCTCTCTCATGACTATATGTAATGTGTGGTATCCTACCTGGTATACTGAAACAGAAAAAGGGCATTAAATAAAACCTGAAGAAATCTGAACAAATATGTACTTTAAATAATAATAATGTATCGATTATAATTAACTAACCGTGACAAATGTGCCATAGTAACATAAATTGTTAACAGGGAAACCTGGGCTGGCTGGGTTAGCTCAGTTGGTTAGAGCGTGGTGCTGATAACACCAAGGTCCAGGGTTTGATCCCTGTCTGGGAGCAGCCACCAAAAATAAATAAATAAATAAATAAATAAATAGGGAAACCAGGCCTGAGGGCTTACAGAAACTCTGTTACTATTTTCACAACTTTTTATTCTTTTATTCCACAATTTTTAGTTATCCTAAAACTGCTCTAGAATAAAAACTCCATTTTAATTAAGTGCAATGTATAAAATTTAATAAACCTGAACTATGGAAAATACAACTTCTATAACAAACTTACCATGAAAACTTCTAAAGACAGGGCATTTCTTTTCTTTTCTATTTTTAGGAGAAATATCATATACTTTCAGGTCCACTGTTATTTTGTGACAATATTGGTGCTACTAAAATCCTAGTAATTTATAGATGTATAAAAATAGAAAACCAAGTATACTGTTGGTTTTATTTTTTGAATGCTATATAAAACATGTAATCTCTTACTCAAGATTTATAATAAAAGTCTATGATGTTCAGTAGGGAACTCTGATCTACATAAAATTAGTTAACTTTATCCCAATGTTTGAAAGAAAAGTTGACAAATCTCCCAGCTAAACTGAGAATCTGTTTCTAGAATGAAGAGAAGTATAAATTATATACCTTTTTTACATTTAAAAAATCTCAGACATTATTAGTATTTTATTAACAAAAACATCATCAAATACTTTACATATACTTTGTAATGTGCCCTTTACAAAAGTCTTTAATTTAACCTTTGTGACAGGAGCTAATCCGGTTCTCTTTCTATAGATAAGGTGCTGAGGCTTAGTGAATTGAATAACTTGTTCATAGTCGATAAAGGACAGAGACCCAGTTTGTCCATTAAAAAATAATAATTTTAACCAATAGCATTTTACAATAGAGTTGTCCTAATACCTATGAAGTGTGAAAATATTTAATTCATATTTGTCTTCTAATATCAGAACTTTTTCAATCTATCTCTGACCCTGTCACCAAATTCACCTCCCTAATTTCTCTTACCCTATGAGTTTGTGTGTGTGTGTGTGTTTGAGAGAGAGAGAGAGAAAGAGAGAGAGAGAAAGAGACAGAGTTGCAGACAAAGAGAAAGGGGATTTACAGAAAAATAAGATAGGAAGAGCTATAGTAAATCTTTCCTTTGATTTCTCAAATCTGAAGTCCCCATTTTTATCCCTAAAAGTTGCTCTGAGATAGGGTAGCTAAAGGAACAGAAAAAGTCAGACTGATGGAAAAGATTGGAAGGAGAAGTGGTGGCCTGAAGATCCACACTAAAGGAGGGAACAATAGATGGCCAGGAAGGTGGTGAGCAAAACATGCAGGTAGATAGGGGCCTAGTCAGTGAAGACCCATAGGCTGGAGAGTAATAGCATGCAAGGGTCAAGTTTAAGACAGTGAAAATATAGGCAAGATAGCAGACCTACCATGGTACACCAACAATTGGCATATTTATAATGACGGTATTCAGAGTGTAGTGGTTTTAAAGATTAACTTATTTTCAAATTGGCATTCCATGTCATTTAAAAAGATAAGTGTTTGTAAAGCAAATGTTTTACTCAGATCTCTTTCTCTCTCTCTCTCTCAATCTCTCTCTCTCTGTCTTTCTTTCTCCCTCCATTCTTCTGTTCTTAATGTGGAAGTTTAAAATTCAATCTCACATTAACTTTTTTAAGAAGCACAAATAATGTGAAAACCTCTCTCGAATGTAGAAGTATTTAGTAGACCTGCATCATCACCTGGCTTTTACTGCCACTTAGTGGTGAGGAGGAGCCATGAGTCTAACTGAGATGGTATTGGTCAAGGCAAGTCAGTGAAGTACAGAAAATATCTCAAATTTATTGAATACTTCATTGTAATTATCTTTTATACTTTGTAGGCAAAGAGCTCTCCTTGTTTCACACCCAATATACTGAATATACTTTATATAACAAATTTTCATACTATAAGCTTGGTAAAATTTTGGGGGTAAATAAAACATAATTTAAATAAAGTTTAGGCTAGTTTTTCCATTTGTTTGTGTATTCTGATTGTACAACTATATTTTGAGAGAGATTAACATAAAGTAAATGCATCCTCATCTGCTGGCATATCAACTTGTTTCCCACCAATGAAGCTCCATATTGAGAATTGTGGGTAGGGGGCTGTGAGTTCAGTGAGCTAAAAAGTATTTCAGCAGAAGTTTCAAATGTGATGCTGTGGGTTAAATGTGCTCCCCAAAGGTTCATATATTAGAAACTTAATCTACATTGTAAGTAACAGTGTGAAGAGTGTGGGAAATCCTATTATGGTAATTGAAAGGTGGGGCCTTTGAGAGGTGATTAGATTGTAAAGACTATACCTTTATGAATGGATTGATCCATTCACGGAGTAATGGGTGTGGCACTGATGGCTTTAAAAGGACTGTAAGTGAGGAGGTTAGTTCACTCTTGCTCAGCCTATTCTCACCATGTGATATCCTTTGTGGCTGTAGAACCACCACCAAGAAGGCCCTCACCAGATGCACCCCTTGGACTGTGTACTTCCCAACCTCCAAAACTGAAATAAAATCTATTTCTTCATAAATTAACCAGTTTCAGGTATTCTGTCATAAGCAACAGAAACAGACTAATACTTGTGAGATCCAAAACAATTTTTTGGATGTGATGATGGCATTTAGAGGTCCTTGACTTCTAAAGCATTTTGTGGAAAACGACTGCTCACTGTAGTCCAAACACCATGCTCACCTCCAACACAAAGTTTTACTCAGTTTCCTCCATATAGAATATTGTTTCCCTTCCTTTTCAAATTCTACTTGTGCTATAATGCCTGGTTTTAAAAACGCCAGCTGTCGTTAAGTGTTTGCTCCTGGCTTCATCTATCCTCTTTATATATCTACACTTAGTGCACCTCTAGTATTTCTGCCATCTGCTATGTTTTCTATGTGGTCACATATGTACACTTAGTCTTCTCCACAAAATTCTTACATCAAGGATGGTGACAATACCCTTTTGTTTTTTATACCAACTCATTACTTAGTGTAGCTACTCAAATTGTACTAAGATGATTGGTGCTAGTCTGCAAACTAATTATGCAGTAACTAAAATTACATATTTGGAAACTTTTATAGCATTCTGACTTGTTATGATATTTTTATTACATTTTTTAAAAGTAATGGTTCTTCACTATAAGTAGTTTGAAAAGCACCATGGAAGAGAAAATAGATGATACATCACAAATGCTTATTGGATTATCCTAAAAGTAATAAGTAAATCAGATATTCTATAATGTGCTATCCTGAACAGAAAGGTAATAATTAAAAATAATTACTTTAATAATTAAATAGCAATTCAGATTGGTAAGACTGAAGAATATGAGTTAAATTTTTTCCGAGTCTGTGTAACTCTTTAACAAATGTTGACTTAGATAAGCAGTTCAGCATTAATGGATAAGTGTATTTTGATAAAATCTGAAGAAAAACATATTTAAAAATTCTTATCCCTACCTCAAATCTACTTTTTCTGCTGGTACCTCTGACTGGAATGCTTTATCTATCAACTTGTAGTTTTAAATTCTAGCCAGTTTTCAAGATCCAAATGTTCCATCCAGAAGAACATGTTTATTAAAATAGTTGATTTTCTTATTGTATTATTTTGCCTTAATTTATAATTTGGTAATATGTCATATTTCCCTTGAGTTTCTTAGGGTCAAGACAATTTATTATCATTTTTTATATTTCTTAATGTCTTGCCCAGAAGGTGCTCAATAAATATTTGCTGTTAATATCATTGAATAAAGCAAAATAATATCATCTCCACTATTAATAACAACTGGTACTGCATTAGCAGGACAGGGACTCTGAGGTATTTGCCTAACAAGCATTATTTTCAAAGTGAATAGCCAGCTTTAGAACTAGAGACCATGGAAAAGGTAATGGGTAAAGTCATTGGATGACCTTGGCTTTACTCAAACATACTCTAACCAAATGGATACAGATCAGAGTCTCAGTTAAAATGGACCATAAATGCCATCTAAACCAATAGTCAAACTAGGAAAAATAGTCCAAGGAACACTTGGAAGGTGTATTGAGCTATTAAAAACCTAAAAGTTAAAATAACTAAGAATCCAAAGGGTAGTTGCTTAAGAAAAATGTCACTTTCTTTGAAAGTGACACAAGCTTGACATGCGGTTCTAAAAGTTTCTGTAAGAGCTCGAATTTATTTTAGTTTGAACCTTAAATATATTCCTTAAGCAAGTAACTCAGAGAAAATGTTAATGATGCCTGCCTTCTCTTTCCCTCCGTCAACTAAGGATGGGAAACCAGCCACTCACAATGGCTCCTTAGTTCCCCAGCTTCAGTGCCTGGGTGACATTCCTCTGAAGAAAAGCACTTTAGGGTCAGTCTCAAGATGCCTTTTCATGAGTCTTCTGCTTTCACATGAAGCTTCTGAGAAAACAAACAGAAAAAAATTCAGAAGAAATACATTACCCTTCAAAAATAGAGACCTGTTATGCAGAAGTGCATACAACTGTCTCATTGCCCATTTCTTAGCAGGATTATATAATAGGTAGGAGAGCCTCGCAATCAAGTAGCTAAAAGGATTATGTGTATGAGAAATGGGATTAGAAAAGTTCATAAATAATAATAGTATGAGCTATAATTAAAAAGTAGTACGAGCTCCTGATTTCTGGTCCAGCATGTAGCTTCCACTCCATCCCCAAAACAAGTAAAATTGAGAAAACTAAAAAATCAAGCACCCTTAGATCTGTAAGAGAAGTGAGATCACAGAGCACACACTACTACCCTCAAAATTGGAGAGACCAACTGGCAAATACAGAGAATCACAATTTACTGGAGCAGAAACCAACAAGCTGAAACCTCCATGGGAATAAGTGCCAGGTTAGAGAAACCTGAACTGTAATTGACAAATTGCTGGAGGTTGAGTGTGCACAAGTCTGAAAGTTAAAAACTAACTGAAGGAGAGTGAAATCATGGCAGGGCTTGGCGGGGGTCGGGTTATGCAGAGAGGGACCCAGACTTTTGTGAGCATTATTTCTAGGAGCTTGACCATTCTCAGTAGATATTGGGGAAAAATCTGGCAAGAAGAGGGGAAAAGGAACATTTTGAAATATATCAGAGTATTCTCTTTATCTCAAAAAGGTCTGCCTTCAGGAGAAACTATTTAACCAGGGCCTAAGCTGCTGGGGTTTTGCTTTTAGAGCCCAACCAACCTGTGGGAAGGGAAATACTTGAATCCAGCCAGCCTAGTGTCCCACATGAAAGAAGGGAAATACCCATCTCCAGACCCCTCCAGCCTTCCATGCAGGAGAAGGAAAATGCCCAACTTTAGCCAACTCTAGCCATTCTGTCCCACCTAAGTGGGGAAATTGAGAGGCAATGTAAAGTTCACAGTACAGAGGCAAAGACTCACTAAAATACTGAGATCTAATCACAGGACTACAGAACGTTTTATCTTCCCCAATACCTTCCCAACACGTTACTATAGGCCTATTTACAGCACTTCCTTTTACCCAGTACAACATGTCCGGCTATCAAGAAAAAATTTCAAAACATACTAAAAGGCAAAACACACAGTTTGAAGATACAGAGCAAGCACCATAACCAGATTCAGATATGGTAGGGATGTTGGAATTATCATGTTACGGAAAAGGTCGTCAAGGAAATGCAGACACTCAGAGAAATGGAGAAGTCAGATGATTTATTATGCCGGCAGTCCCAGGCAAACTCACGTTCCAAAAACCTGGGACCCCGATGCAGGGAGAATTGGAGTTATATATCTTTCTTGAGCAGGCAAGCAAGCTTTTCTATTGGCCCTGTCTGTTTTTAGGCAGAGCCCCCAAATAGGGGTCTTCACCAGGTGGTTAAATGTGGGTCATGGACTTTGGGTAGGGAGCTTCACCAGATGGGCAAAACTGGATTACAGCGACAGGGAATGTGGTTAAGGGGCTTTCTGCAATGCGAGCTAGAGAGCGACCCAGTCTCTCACCACACAGGAAGAACTGACAGGCTGACAAACTGCAGAGTGACAGAGCTCAGAAATGCATTCAGCTGTTAACCCTTTACATATTCCTTACAAGCAAGCATTAGCTGTAAAACAAGGATTAGTATCAGGGGAGGACAAGGAATTAGTCATAGAGACCAGAAATTTAAAACAGCTTTGACCAGTGTGCTAAAGTAGACAAGATGCAAGCAGGAATAGATAGACGATGAAGGCAGAGAGGTGGAAATGCTGAGACAGAACCAAAAAGAAATGCTAGAGATCAAAAGCACTGTCACAGACGTGAAGGAGGGCTTTGATGGGCTTATTAAGAGACTAGACACAGAAGAGGAGAGAATCTCTGAGCTTGAGAATACCTCAATAGAAACTTCCAAAAACAGAAAAGCAAACAAACAAAAACTAAAAACAAAACCAAAACAGAATATCCAAGAACTGTGGGACAACTACAAAAAATATAACATATGCATAAAAGGAATATAGAAGGAAAAGAAACATGAAACAGAAGAAATATTGAAACAATAGTGACTGAGAATTTCCAAAGATTGATGTCAGCACACCACAGATCCCAGAATCTCAGAGAACACTAAGCAAGATAAACGCCAGAAAACTACACCTACGTGTATAATTTTCAAACTACAGAAGAACAAAAATAAAGAAAAATCTTGAAAGATGCCAGAGGAAAACAAGACCTTACCTATAAAAAACAAATGTAAGAATTATATCTGACTTCTCTTCAGAAACCATGCAAGGAACAAGAAAGTAGAGTGAAGTATTCAAAGTGTTGACAGAAAAAAAAGAAAAAAATACCAACCTGGAATTCTACACCCGGGTAAATTAACCTTCAAATGTGAAGAAGTCAGACTTTGTCAGGTGAACAAAAATTGAGGAAATTTGTTGCCAGTAGACCTGCCTTGCAAGAAGCATTAAAAGAGGTTCTGTAGGGAAAATAATATAGGTGAATGACTCAGATCTACATTAAAAAAAAAAAAAATCACTGAAGAAGGAATGAATGAAGGTGTGAAGGTAAAATAAAGAGTTTTTCTTTTTTATTCTTAATTGATCTAACACATAATAGTTCATTCAAAATAACAATAGAGGGACATCAAGCAATATAGCAGAATAGGACTCTCCACTGCTCACACCTCCCCGCCCCTTAGAAACAGCAATTAAAACAACTACCCATGCAGAAATCACATTCACATGCACTGAGTGCTACACCCAGGTGAGAGATTATAGCACTTGAGTGTAGCACAGAAATAAGAAAAGATGCATTGAAGAGGGTAGGAAAGACAGCGTTACATTACCTGTGTCAGCCCCTTCCCCAACCCAGGCAGCACAGCACGGAGAGAGATACCCTCCATGTGGGGGAAGGACAGGGAAGTGACCAACAGACTTTGCCTTGTACCTGAAAACCAGGCCCTCAGTAAAGCCCAGCATTGAATATGCCCCCACAGCCACCGATTCCAGGCTGCTACCCACAGACTGAGCCTCAAGGCCCACCCTGGTGCCTGGTCAGATCCCACAGCCCCAGGCTCCAGGCCTGTACAGCAGACTTGGTCTCTGGACTGCCCCACCACCAGGCTTACCTTAGTGGCCTCGGGCTTTGGACTGCCCCCACCATAATCACAGGCTTCAGGCCCCCCGCAGCACCAGGCTACTCCCCTAAGCCCTAGTCATTGGTCTGGCACCCTTGGACCCAGCCTCCAAGCTAGTTCCTGCGGATACAGGCTCTGGGCCCACCCAGTGCCCGGCCAACCCTTGGGGCCCCAGGATACAGATCATTACCCAAGGACTGATTCTCCAAGTCTGCCCCAGGGCCAGGCAAGAATCCCACAGCTCCAGGCTCTGGAATGTTCCCAGTGCCAGATGCCCCCCACAACCTCAGGCTTCAGTCCTGTTCCAGCACCAAGCCAGTCCCCACAGACCTCATCATCAGGTGGCACCCTATGAAAATAGGATCCAGACCCACCCAGTGCCAAGCCAGCCCCTGTGGCCCCAGGCTTCAGGCCAGCCACAGCACCAGGTTAGCATCCCTAACCTCAACACCTGGCAGGCATATGCAGACACAGACTCCAGGTCTACCCAGTGCCAGGTGGTCCCCATGGCCCAGTCCTCTAGGATGTCCTCTGCAGTCCCACACTTCAACAGACCTAGCATCCAGGCAGCTCCAACAGACTGAAGGTCCAGCCCTTTGCCTGTAATCTCCAGTGCTGAACAAGCCTTCATTGACCCAGGACCAAGGCCAGCCCTTGTGGACCTAGCCTCTACCAGCACCTGTATACCCAGCCTCCAAGCTGGCACCAGTGGATACAAGGTCCAGGCCAGTCACCACAGCCTCAGGCTCCAGGCCAGCCTCAGGCTCTGGGCCAGACCCCATAGCCCCAGTTTCCAGAGTACTCAGGGCATAGGCCTGCTCTAGCAGACCCGGGGTCCAGACCCACCCCAGTGACCCCAATGCCAAGCTGGATGCCATGGACTGAGGCACCAGGATCACCTCTGTAGACTCAAGCTTTAGGCTGGCCCCCACAAATACAAGCTCCAGGCTGGCCCTTGTGGACCCATGCTCCAGTTCCATCCCCACAGACCCCAAAAACAGGTCCACTCCAGTGGATCCAGGCTTGAGACCCAACCCTGTGAAACCCAGGTGCCAGGCAGACCTTCAGCTAGACTCACTAAGAAAAAAAGAGATGACTCAAAAAATAAAATCAGAAATGAAAGAGGAGACATCACCACTGATAAAAGAGAAATACAAAAGATCTTAAGAGCCTCCTATGAACAGTATACACCAGCAAATCGGATAACCTGGAAGAAATAAATACATTCCTAGACACGTACAATCTACCAAGACTGATCATGGAGAAATAGAAATTCTGAAGAGACCAATAATGAGTAGGGATATTGAATTAATTGTAAAAAGTCTTTCATCAAAGAAAAATCCAGCACCTGATGGCTTCACTGCCCAAGCCTATTGTGAGTTTGTGTCTGGGCTAGTTAACTCTTCTTGGGAATTGCAATGCACTCCTTGGGAAGATTTTGCTGTCTTAGTGCTTTTGCAGCAAAGGATTCAGGAATTGGGAAGTCAGTGCTATGACCAAAATCTGTTAGAACAAGGTTTTATTTATTTATTTATTTATTTATTTATTTATATTTTATTTTATTTTATTGCAGTGCTACCTGACCAATGTATATGTGTTGGATTCTGACATTTTGTGTTTGTTGAAATGGGTAATGAGAGCTCTGTGCCCCTCTTGGATGCATCCTACAGAATTAATCTGAGTTTCTCTTGGCAAGCTTGCGAAATAGAAACTATGATCCAGAAGGTTATGATTGGATAAGTCTCTGGACAAAATTTGTCTATCTGTGTGCACAGTTTAGCAGATCTGAAACTGTCCCAAAGCTAAAAAGTCCTTCACATAGGGAAAAAAATTGTTAAAAGCCTTTTCTACAGAATATTGCCTGGAAAATAAGGGATGAACTAGTTCCAGATTACAAAAGAAATACTATTTAACTTGCTGACTTTTCTGCAAGTATTGAGACAAAAGCTCACTGTTTCTGGCATTTCAGCTAAGATAAGGAAGAAGAGAGACTGGTTACTTGAAAATCCAAAGCCACTTGGGGATTCCATTTAAAAAAACACTTTTTTTTAACCCTAAATTCATTTGAAACTAAACCTGAAAGGGTAAAAGGGGAAAGAGTTTTTTTTTAATTCGGCTGCTGGGACGGTTGCTTTGCCTAAGGTCCGGTCCAGAGCCTTTATAAGATTACCTGTTGGGGCAAATAAAGTTTGCCCATGTGAACAGGCTCATTATGTCTGAAGCATAATTTGAATTCAACTGTCTTTTATTAACTGGTGAGTTTATATTATACCACCTCATGACTAAATGTGAGTTTAATCTGATACACATTTGATTTCTTATTTCAATGAAACAAAAGATATTTAGGTTTGTTAATGAATATGTTCTATTCCACATTGAAACTGATGCTTTTAAACATTATAAAATATGTATTCATGGAATGTTTTTAATATGTATTCCTAGTAAAAAATTACTTACTTCCTAGGGTTTCACTATAATTAAGGTTATTAAGAACTAAAAGTTGGAACTTACTAAAAGTTCTTTCAAAGGATACATTTAAGAAAAAAGTAGAAACAAGATAGAAGGGAATTAATAGATGGGAAAAAGTTTAAAGCATATCATAAAGATGTCTAAGTAAGTTGACTATAATTAGAGGGGAAGTTATTTTTAAGTCTTTCTAAAGACTTTAATATTAAAAAGACAATGATACAGAACTGAATCCCCCCGCCCACCAAGTTAGAACAAGAAGGTTTTCTTGAAGTACTGATCTGCTGTTAGTAAAATTGAAAGAGGTTTAATTTTTAACTATAAAATTTGTTTTTTGACAGCCAGTCTTCTAAGCCACAGTTTCTGTTTTTGTCATATTTTTTCTGAGATTCATTTAGTCTCCATGTTTATGGGTTAGAAATTCCATCTTCATTTAGAATAAGAATTTCATTTCTCAGGGTAAAATCTTCCTAGACTCATATCTCAGAAGTTCAACTTTCACCGAATCTCACTGTACATGATCTGCAGGTTATAATTGCCTGCCGCCTCCACTTTTTCTGCCCTTGAAAAAGTTTAAATAACTCGGCTGTTATCATGTGACACTGAAATGTTGTCTTTAGGTTTTTGATTGCTTGAAAAAACCTGTGCTTTGAAATGGTTAAGGGTTTTACATCCATGTAATTTTCCAAATTGCTTTTGTAGTTTCTGGTTATCATTTTCATTTAATAAATGACTATTGTTTCACAGTGATCCTGCTTTGATAGATTGAGCCATTGGGGTTTTCTGGTTGGGCTCCTGGGGAACCTTGGAGAACATATCTGTCATCTTCTAGAGATATTAAATGATTAAGCTTATTTGGTAAATTGCATGGGAAGCACTGTCAAATGATGAATATTATTAAATCCTCTTTCGTTACATTTATACAGATGTTGTTGATACAAATGTTATAAAGTTATATAAAATTCTTAACATATGATATGTTACTAGTCATACTTTGGTTCTGATGGTCTTGATGTGACCCTAACCATCAGATTCTGGTTGTTATCCCGAGGTGCTGTATACAATAAAAATAATCAAGTTTCCTGGTCAACTGTTGATTATAAGAAGTTCTCACCAAATTTTGACCATGACTATTCTAGGTGTCTATCATCCACAATTTTATTTTTTCTCTAAAATGTCTGCAATCAGATTCATGAAGAAGACTATAACAAGTACTCTTAAATACAGGTTGCAAATAACTTTTAGATCAATGGACAAAATAAAAGTTTTTCAGAACTCTAATAAGAAATCTGTTGGATTTATAGAACTGCTAAACAAGATCAAGCAAAACAAAAGTTAACTACATAAGGTTAAATAACTGAGAAAGATAATGCTTTTATGATTCTTATTTTAAACATTCTTGGTTCTTTACATAAATGTTTTGTTTTCCAAATTTAAGGAAACTTCTCTCTTAACCGACCTATATCTTACAACAATTTTTAAAATATACTTTTATAAACAAAGATGGAGGCACTTGTTTTTTGGATTCCTCAAAAATTTGAAAACTGGTTGTGAGTATCCTTATAATTTTTTTCACAATATGACTATTTGCATAAGTCCAATAAGAATTTCCTCTCTTTATAGCAGGATATAATTGAAAACATTGGTTATACTGTCAGGGCCTTGACTGGAATACCATGTGTGAAAATGCACATAAAATGCCTGACTTCAAGTGTTTTCAGCCTTACAGTCAGTAAATGAAACTGTCACAGCCTGCCAAACCCAAGAACTTTAAGACTGCAGATAAAATCCAATGTCTGCCTTGATTTGGCTTCCTAACTTGAAGAGGTTTTACATCTGGGATTCCTGTGTGATCAACGTAGAAAAATTACATTTGTAAAAGAAAAGCTATAATACAAGTGTTTTTAGAGTATAGCTCTGTGCATTTGACTTTTTCGTGTCTATATGTAGATTAGACTGGATCCTGAATTCTTTTAAGTTCCTCCAATATACCTTTCTTGCACAAAATTACTAAAATCAAAAACTGCTGTCTTCCTGAAGCCCTATAGCCTGAAACTGGATGAATTTTGGGGAGCAGGTCTCATGTCTGGTGTATGGGCCACACGAAAAGTTCACCAAACTCCCCAATGCCATAATGAGACTCTTACCTTCTAATGTCTACCTTTTTCACTTGACAGGATAATGGTCATTTAAGTTATTCAATTGGCTATAAAATAACACGTCTCTTCTAAGTTCCTGACACCACTTCACGTTGCCCAGATTTGGCCTAGATGATGTTTCATCTTTCCCCACAATGTGGAACATGACTACCTGAAAATAAGCCTCCCCGGCACCAAGGAATCTAGTCTACCTGGGAATGAGCTCTCCCAGCACTGAAGGACCTTTTCAATCACAAAATTGATCATGGATGCTTCCATAAAGAATATTTTGATCAAAATTTTGTCTTGAAGTCAACTTGATTACACAAGCAGTTTTCTAAAATATTCACAGCCTTGAAGGGGGGTGCTCATCACTTGGATGAGACATCCAGTTCTTAAATAAAGGATTCATGTAAGTTCTCAAAATTGTTGATTTACAATTAATGCACAGCCTGCTAACTCTGAGCAAGCTGCCAAGTAATATTAATAACTCCATGGCTTTAGATTTTCTGCTGACAGAACAGGGAAAGGTTTGTGCCTTAGCAAACACCACCGGTTGTACCTACATTAATACCTCAGGAGAAGTGAGACCCGAGTAAATAAAATATTTTCCCATGCAAAATAGCTACAAAAGATGCAGCCCACTGACCCCCTCGGAGATTTATTCAGTTGGTTACCTTCGGGGTTAAGAAATCTATTTTTATCTGCATTCCAAATTGATAGTATTATAATCATCAGCATCGTTGATCTCTCCCTTGGGCTTAAATTCTGCATTACATGTATTACATGTACCACCTGTTGTGTTGTCAATCAACTAGTAAAACAGTAGATAAACAAATGCCTTTGGTCCCTCCACCATCCAGCTGGGTGCCAAAAGCTATGTCTTCCATTATGTCAATGAGTTTCATTCCAAATCAACCCCTTCTTCACCTCAACCCAGCTCAAAGTAGCTTGAAGAGTAAGTGCCTTTACCCATAGAAATGGATGGAAGTATTGACAGGGGAATTTCTAAGAGCCACCATGGCAATTGGCCTTAGAAGAACTGTTTTGTAAAATCCAGCTTTAAGTGAATACTAGTCATAAAGAAGTCTTTTTGAAACCTTGGCTCACAGCATAGCTCATGGGAAAACATTGTGGGACTTGGTTCTCAGGTGGAGTAAGATTATCAGGAACTTGATGACCTAACCATTCTTCCTTTGGAGTTACAGCTGCCCAGGAACAAGATGGCATCCAACTTGTGGGAGCCAGATAACACCTGTGTTCCAAGGATGAATAAAAGAATTACAGAACCAGATGAAAGAGTTACAGTACCACCCCCGAGATAAAAGAAAAAAACAAACCTGTAGTAAATAGATAAATTTTTGAACACATACAAACTACCAAGAATGAGCCAAGAAGAAATGGAAAACCTGACCAGACCAATAACAAGCAACGAGATTGAAGCAGTAATCAGCAGTCTCCCAACAAAGAAAACCCCAGGACTGTATGGCTTTACTGCTGAATTCTAGCAAACCCTTGAAGAAAAATTAATACCAATTCTTTTCAAACTATTCCAAAAAACTTGAAACAGAGCCCATTCTCCCAAACTCATTCCGAGGCCGGCATCACCCCGATACCAAAACCAGACAAAGATAAAACAAAAAAAGGAAAACTATAGGCCAATATCTTCTATGAACATAGATGCAAAAATTCGCAATAAAATATTAGCAAAGAGAATACAGCAACACATCAAAAAAAGTATACACCACAATCAAGTGGGATTCATCTGAGGGATGTAAGGATGGTTCAGCATATGCAAGTCAATAAATGTGATAGACCATGTCAACAAAATGAGGACAAAAACCATACAATTATCTCAATAGATTCAGGAAAAGCATTTGACAACATTCAGCATTGCTTCATGATAAAGTCTTTCAGCAAATTAGGTATAGAAGGAAAGTATCTTAACACAACAAAAGCCACATATTACAAACCCACCACCAATATCATCCTGAGTGGGGAAAAGCTGAAAGTTTTTCCCTTAAGAACAGGAACAAGACAAGAATGCCCACTCTCACCACTATTAAACACAGTATTGGAAGTACTAGCCAGAGCAATCAGTCAAGAGAAAGAAAGAGCATCCAGATTGGAAAAGACAAAGTCAAATTGTACCTGTTTGCAGATGGCATAATCCTATATATAGAAAAACCTAAAGACTCTACAAAAAAAAAACCTTGATGAACTTGATAAATGATTTCAATAAGTTGCTGGATACAAAAATCAACATGCAAAAATTAGTAGCATTTTAATAGTCCAACAGTGAACTAGCAGAAAAAGAAAGCAAGAAAAGTATCCCATTTACAACACTCACCAAAAAAATAAAATACCTGAGAATCAATTTAACCAAGGATGTGAAAGATTTCTACAAGAAGAACAACAAATCACTGATGAAAGACATTAAACAGGACACAAAAAGATGGAAAGACATTCCTGCTCTTGGATTGGAAGAATTAACATTGTGAAAATGTCCACCCTACCCAAAGCGATATACAGATTCAATGCAATCCCCACCAAAATGCCAATAACATTCTTCACAGAAATAGAAAAATTAATTCTAACATTTATATGGAATAACAAAAAACCCTGAATGCCCAAAGCAATCCTGAGCAAAAAAATTAAAGCCAGAGGCATTACACTACCTGACCTCAAACTCTACTATTAAGCTATAGTAACTATGAGTCTGTTATGGAATAGACTTGACAGAGAAATGGTTGGCACTCAGAGGTTTGGAGAGTCAGGTATTTTACTACACTAACAGACCCAGATGAGCTAACACTCCGAGATCTGAACTCCGAGTTTAGGTCTTACAGGGTTTATATAGGCAGACTCTTCCAGGCTCTTTTAAGTTTTGTTTTCTCAGCGTTCATGTACCTAATGCAGTAGTAATTTTTGTTTTCTCAGCATGCAGGTAGCCAGTGCTTTAAGCAAGCACATTTATAAAAGCAGGAGTGCAGGTGATTATCAGTAAAGCTGATACAATAAGCAGGTTCTGTTTTAAAGGCAAAACAAGCTCCTGAAGGAATTAATTTTGAATTTTCCCAACAAGCCCATTTGTGTTTTGTTATAACAGAATACCTGAAACCAGGGAATATATAAAGAAAAAAGTTTTATTTGGCTCTTGATTCTGAGACAGCTACAGCTAGTATAGGCCTCAGGCTGCTTCTACTCTGGGAGGAAAACTGCAGGGCAGCCAGCTGGTGCACAGAGATCACAGGGCTAGAAGAAAGAGAGACAGAAAGGAAAGGTGCCACAGTCCTTTAAACAGCCAGGTGTCTGGGGAACTAATAGAGTGAGAAGTCTATTAATACCCCAGGGAAGCCATTAATCTATTCATGAGGGGTCTGCCCCCATGACCCAAACACCTCCCCACACTGACACAGTGGGGATCAGATTTCAACATGAGCTTTGGGGGGACAAATATGCCCAAGCCACATTATCCTGATACCCCCTCATCCTCATTCCTTTGTTTTTCTACATAGCCCTTTACCACATATGTGTATTTCTCTAAACAACATTAGTTTTGCTTGGTTTGAACTTTCCACACGTTATATAATACTTCCTTCTTTCACTGAACATTGTTTCTGAAATTGACCTGTTGATGCTTGCACCTGTAGCTCTAGCTCATTCGTTTTCACTGCTACATAGGTTCCCATTGCATTTGTTTTCCACACACTATTTCCTTCAGCACATTTCAAATGCGATTATGTTTGCAAAGCCCCTAGCAGAGTCAGTGCTCAAAAATTTGTTACATTGTTGAAGGACACTGAGCCCAGAGTGAATGTAACAACTTACACCTGTTTTTCCTGGCGGGATTCTCTGCCCTTCCTCTCACTGCTGAGGCTCCTGCTAGCTCTTCCGTCCTGGCTTAATCACAGGTATCAAATTTCCTGACCAGCAATAAGAAAGCAGGTGGCCTCCCAGAGCACCTGGGACTACACTTCCCAGAAAGCATTGAGGCAGAATACAATTATTTCAGATCACTTTCTCCCATGGAAAACTTCCGGGTTTCGTGGGCGGGTCCAAAGGAGTTCTCCATTGAGCACCGCGTCAGGCTGAGAGGGCGGAGAAACTGCTCAGGGACGGACAGTCCCGTGGGCGCTTCTCGGAGCCCAGCCGCGCCGCTGAGCTGGGTGAGCCCAGTGTGTGACCTGCCTTTTGCCTGTGGCTCGCTCCTCCCCCACTGCCTGTCGGCCCCTCTTCCGTGTGCCTGGTGGGCATGGACCCTGGAACCTCCATGGCCTTGGCTGCTAGCCTGGGGGAGCCCGCTTTCACCGCCTCTTCTTCCACCAGGAGCTGCGACAGGGATGACGAGGGAGTGCATGGGACCTGCGAAGATGCTTCTCTGTGCAAGAGGTGCCTGCCGACGCGGGGTAAGGGCCGGCATTGGGGAGCTGGGGCTGTGCGGGAGGCGGGTCTGTGGCTCAGGAAAATCCTTGGATGCTGGAGGGACTGCGCTTCCCAGCTCGAGGGATCCGCGTTTCACAGCTGCGAAAGGCACAGAGCAAAGGACCGTTTATTCAGCTCAAAAGGTCTTTGTTGTTGTTGTTGTTTTAAGGAACAAATTAAGTGTTGGAAACTATCTGCCAAAGATAATGCTTTTACATCTAGGATATCAATATCTCATAATTTTTTTTCTTAAAGTCTTTATTTCTTAATGAGAAAAGTATGAATACTTTTTGCCCTACTTACTGACCTGGTAAGAACATACTGTGAATGTCAGTTCACGTAGATCTGCTCCATTTTTTTTTTAATGACTGCATAGTGTTCCGCAGTGTGGCTGCACTTTAATCATTCAGTTATTCATCATTTAGGTTTCTCTGGTTTTGCTATTGAAATAGTGTTGTGATCAGCATTGTTGCACATGAGTTTGGGTTTTCTTATGAAGCAGATTTCAGGGGAGAAGTTTCTGCAAAATGGTCTTGGAAAGAGTTGGCATTAGCGTCCATTCCCACTGAAAGTGAATGAGATGCTAATTATTCAACACTCTTAATCTCTTAAATTGTTTATCAGCTGGCAAGTGGAAAATAATCTTTTTAATTTGTATCCTATCATCACTAGTGAGGCTGAGCATTTTTAATCTGCTCATTTTTTGTGTACAAACCCTCTCTCCATATCATTTTCTTTCTTTCTTTCTTTTTTTTTTTTTTTTTGCGGCTGTCCAGTATGGGGATTGGAACCCTGACCTTACATACGTGTGTATCACTTTCTACTGGATTGTTTGTCTTTTTCTTCTTTGATAATTGTATTCTTATTATTGATTTGTAACACCTTGTAATATCTGGCATAGTAATCCTTTGTGGCTGTATTTGTTGCAGTATTTTCTATCAAGCCAGTGTCTGTCTCGGGTTAATTTGTGTGGTGCATTTCATAATACAGGAGTTGTAAATCTTGATGATGCAGAATCTCACATTCTTTACCTGTAGGGGTTGTGGGTTTGGGGTAATGCTTTAAAAAACTTACAGTTATTATAATATTTTACCACTTGTATAGATCTGCTTTTTTCTCTTAAAAGCTTAATGTTTTAATATCAAAAGCAAATAGTTTTTCCCCATTTAGTGGCCTAATATGAACATATTGTCCATGTTATTTCACATAAATCTGCCTCGTTCTTTTTAATGGCTGTGCAGTGTTCTGCAATGTGGTTGTAATTTATTTCATCATTCTTTTATTGCTTATTATTTAGGTGGTTCTGATTTTGCTCTTAAAATAGCAGTCATCTATTTTAATTATTTTGTATGTTGTAAGTTTACAGTATTAATTTTGTCCCAAGTTATTAGCCAGTTATTCCCATGTGAGCTCTTAAATTGTGGAGTATACTAACATTTATAAGCACATGTATTTCACAGAGCCTAACCTTTTGGTATTGCATATAGAAGTGTTAAGCTTGAGAAAGACAGAAAACTTTCCCCAGGCTAAGGTCTCTGTTGTCGATAAAGAATTGTAACACAGCAAAATTGCTGGCTAATGATTGTTGCCATGACGAATATCGTACTGTTCTTTTTGTAACCACCTATGTTCCTTTTCTGTAACTTTCTTGCCTGGAGAATAAAAAGAGAGAGAACCTGATTCGAATCGGAGTATTCCTGGGATTTTTCTTCTCTTGAAAGAATTATTCCTGGGGTAACTGTTTCTGGGCCTCTTACTGCTCAGAAGAAATGGGCTTTGAGTAATCCTTTGTGTCTCCATCACCCTGGGGGAGAAGTGACATTAAATAGTCTACATTTCCCCATTGATTGGAAATATCACTTGTATTACATACTAAATTTTTATATACGTTTTAATGTGATGATGCATTGTCATCCTTGACTTCCAGTTGAAATTGCTTTTTGTTTCTGTTCTGATGACTGAAAATGTTGATTCACAAAGCTACTTAGTTCTAAATTGAGTCACAACTCCCATAGCTTGTTTTGTAAGATAAGGATAAGTTTGTACCAGAGAATTTCAGAATTTTCTTAGTCCATCTGAGCAGCTGTGCTCCAGGAAGAAAGAAGAAAAGGAAGGGATACTAGCAAAAAACACATCTTGAGTCTGTTCCTTTGCATCAGGAAAGCAGTAGCTTTTCAGGAAGCCCTACCCAGTTGATTTCTCATTGACCAGAACTAGGACTCAGGGAGGTGAGTATTTCTAATATGGCAGATTAATGTCCCAAACAAAACTGGGGTCCTCTTAGGAAGGGGAAGGAGTGAGTGGGTGTTGCAATGAAAACTTAGAATGTCTGCTACATCCTCCTTTTGTTATTCCTTTAGAATTTCCCCAGATATTCCTAACTTACTTAAGTGAGAAAAAGAATGTAGGGAGGGAAGGGGAGAGAGGTAATTTACATGAAATAAAATGCTCAGAACTTCAGTGTTCATTTTGATGAGTACTGACAATTGTGTATACCTGTGTACCACCACTCAAGAGAAGATATAAAATATTTCTGAAATTCCAGAAAGTTCTTGTATCTTTTTCCAGTTAGTCTCCTTCATGCCACCTAGCAACCATTTTCTGATTTCCACTACCATAGATTTATTTGCCTGTTCTTGAGTGTCATATAAATGGAATCATATAGTATGTATTCTTTTGTGTGTTACTCAACAGGTTCTTGGGGATTCATCCATGTGGTGTATGTTGTCAAAGATAAACAAGCTGGACACCGAAGTGGTAAGGACAGATTTTAATAATAGCTATTTATATTAGTTTAATTCAATCCAACATGAGCTGAACTTGACTTTGATTTATATAGAGGTGACTGGGAGTTTTAAAGGGAGAATGAGGAAGTGGGGAGGCAAGTGGGGGTTCAATAGACTCAGGGAAGTGAAATACTACAGAAAGTGGGAAGGTAGGGTGGTCCATGTGAAACCCACCTGGGTTGACTAACTGGCACTTTGCAAAGATAGGCTCCTACCCTCCCAGCAGAGACTGGGAGACAGGCCCTATCTTCAGGAGTTGGCTGGAGCCAACAGTCCATTTCTTTGGCAGCCTTTGTTATTCTCAAGTAGGCACTTTAAGGGGTCATCGTATGTTAGTGTTCAAGTCTTTATACGCTGAGGCCCAGTCGAGAAGAGGGCTGAGAGAAGCCTGGCTACATTTAGTCAAGGAGAGAATCTTTGCCAGTGTAGTTTGTTCCTTTTTAATGTTTGAATTTAGCATGATTCGTTCATTCAGGCAGCTGTTGATGGACATTTGAGTTGTGTCCAGTTTTTGGCCACTATAAATAGGCTGCAATGAACAGTCTTATATAAGACTTTAATTGCTCTTGAATAAATATCTGGGAGGGGAACTGCTTAGTCATAGGGTGAGTAGTTATTAAACTGCCAAACTCATTTTCAAAGTAGCTTATCAGTTTACAGTTCCATCCAGTGATGTATGAAAACTCTAGTTGCTCCATATGCTTTCTAATATTTGTTACTATCAGTGGGTGTGAAATAACATCTAATTAGGGTTTTAAATTACATTTCCCTGGTAACTAATGATGTTAAGCACCTTTTCATGTACTTATTGGCCTTTCCTACATCTTGTTTTGTGAACTGTCTTTTCAAATCTTTTGCCCATTTTTTTTTTTGATAATATTGTTTTTGATTTTTTTGGAGTCCATCATGTATTTTGGGTAGGATCTTTTATCAGCTCAATGTATTATAAATAGACATGAATGTATATGAAAATGAAATTTTAGAATATCATTTACAATAGCATCAAAAACCAAACTATCTAGGAATAAATCTAATGAAAGACGTAAAACACCTATTCACAGAAAAGTATAAAATATTGCTGAGAGAAATTAAAGAAGACTTAAATGGGAGATATACTTTGTTCATACATTAGAACACTTGATGTTAAGATTTCCGTTCTCCTCCAAATTGATCTACAAAGCCAGTGCAATCTCAATCAAAATCCTATTCATCTTTACTTGAAGAATTTAACAAGTTGATTCTGAAATGTATATGGAAATGCAAAAGTTCTGGAATAGCCACAACAACAAAAAGTCTTCAAAAAGAGAACGGAGTTGGAGAACTTAAACTGCTTAATTGTTTATGCTACTTAATTTTAAGACTTATTGTAAAGCTACAGTAATAAAAACAGTGTGGTCTTGGCATAAAGATCGACAAATAGATCAGTGAAATAGAAGAGAGAACTGTCTGTTGATTTTTGCCCACAGTGGGTAAGTCAGTTTAATAAGAGGAAGGAACGTCTTTTACCTTTTTTGTATATTTGTATATCAGCTGGATATTCAAGTGGGAAAAATAATGACACTTGACCCCTATCTCGTTCTACACATTTAAATTAACTGGGGATGGATTGTAAGTCTAACCATAAAAGCTAGAACCATAAAGCTATATGAAAACATAGGAGAAATCTTTGCAAGTGTGGGGTGGACGAATATTTTGTGGGTAGAGCACAAAAGCACTAACTGCAGAGGAAAAGTAGATACATTAAGAAAAAAAACAGGCAAACCATAAAATATTTGCAATACATGTTTTCTTTTTGTTTTCCATAAAGAAACACTGGAATGCTGTACATCTTCTTAAGTGTTTTTTTTCCTAAAAGTTCTTTAGCATTATTCAGGTCCACAGCATCTCATTGTTATATTCTGTCTTAACTGTTTTTTTGTTAAGTTAGATATGGGACATTATACCAAGGGAACTTTCTAATTGGATTCTCCTCCTTATTTCACCCTCTTGTAAATGTTGGTCCCTTTTCCATTTCCATTTTGTCCCATATTCAATGACTGGGAAACAAACCCAAACTGTATTTAGGTACAGAGTCTATTACCTTTAAGATTTTGCTTGCTGCTTTCCATTTATAAACCAAGAATAAAAAGAACAGGAAATATAAAAAGGAAGCTAAAAGGTGTAAAAGAACAATGAAATTGAAATTAAAGTTGGAGGTAGGGCAATATCTTAAGACCACCAACAGTATGCAGTTAAAAATCCCAAATGAGGTGGGTATATACACAAAAGAATGGAAATGATCATGTCAAAGGTATACCTGCACTCCCATGTTGATTGCAGCTCTATTTACAATAGCCAAGAGTTGGAAGCAACCTAAATGCCCACCAAGGGATGACTGGATAAGGCAAATGTGGTATATATACTCAATGGAATACTACTCTGCCAATAAAAAAGAATGAAATTCTGCCATTCGCAGCAACATGAATGAACTTAGAAAAAATTATGATAAGTGAAATAAGCCAGGCACAGAAGAGAAATACCACATGTCCTCACTCACTCATAAGTGGGAGCTTAAAAAAAAAAATCCCAAATGAAATTTTGATGCTAGGAAATGTCAGTTGATTTTTGCAGTCTCGAATATATAAATATATACATACACACAGATAGACACACCACCATACACATGCATACAATTTGAGCAAATAAAGTGTTATGAGGGAAAAAGCAAGTGTGGGGGGAGGTGGGTCTAAATCCAGATGGGTAAGTAGGTTTGAAAAGCAACAGAGTTAAGTCCCCTACTTTAATAGAATGAAGTTGCACAGCTGAGGTTACTACCCTCTCCCTCAGTCTGTAAAGCAGCCTTCTTCATAGGGCTGTTGTCAGGGTTACATGTGTTCATAGTTTGTCAAGCATTTTAATGCCTGGCACATAGTAAGCACTCAGTGAGTGTCCATTATAAGAAGCGAATGAGGCTCCAGTCCTGATTCTCACAGGCTGGAAGAACAGGGAGGCCCCCTTGCCATTCCCTGAAGCCTCAGATGAGGAAATGCCTGTTGGAGGGGATGTCACACCTTTCAGATGAGGACCCATTGTTGCAGCTGACACTTATGCAAATAGGACCCTGTCAGTAAATGTTTCTTGAATGAATAAGTTGTTGAACAGATCAGTGTATCCCACAGGAGAAATATGAGATGATTTTAGGCACAGAACATAGATGTTTTACATTTTAAGAGTTAGGTGTTTATTACAGCGTTGTGTTAGAAGCACATTAAGTAGCACATCAGACTTGAGTATTAAGAAAGTGAGTTGAAGACGTGAAACTGAATAGGAGGTATGCGAATGTCATGAAAATTGAAAGCAGTACTGGACTGAGTGAAGACTGGGAAAATCTTTGAGGTCTTTCCAAATTTGAGATTTTTGGTTCTTTGAATCTGGGTTTTAAATATGAAATGTTTTCCAGGTTTTGCAAGCAGAGAACTATAGGGGATATTCACAGGCAGACGTAGATGCACAGTGTCATGGAAGCTAAGGAGACACCTGCTTTTAACATTTTGGTGTCTACTCTGGGCAGTATGTGTGTGTATATGTATTTTTTGTAACAATTGGGAACATCCTGTACATACAATTTTGTACCCTGCTTTGTTCACCTGATCCTATAACTCTCTGGTCAGTGATCTTGTAGAGAAACCTTGTGCCCATTCTTGATTATTTTCACAGGATAAAATCCTAGAAGTGGGATCATTTGGTCATTGTGTATGCATGTGTTTTAGCTGTTTTATGTCTTACCCGATGCAACAGTGCCTGGCAGCACGACTGTGCCAGTTTAGGGTTCCAGTGGTGCTCGAGTTCCCTCTTCCTCATCTCCAAAGTCAAGTTCTGTTAAAAATAGTTTTGTGGCCAATTTAATAGGAGAAATCTTGCTCTCTACTTTTGCTTTCATTTTTCTTTTTTTTCTTTTTTTTCTTTTTTTTTTGATATTTGATAAGGCTGAGGTTTTATGTGAGGTTTTTCTGTGTTCATTGATCAGTTGTTTCTTCTTTTGTGACTGCCCTCCAATTTGTCTATTTTCTTCTTTGGGGATTTTAGGTGTTTTTTTTCTTATTTATGAGTTCTTTGTATTGTAACGATATTAGTCCTTTGTGACGTGTTACGGATATTTTTCCTAGTTTAATACTTGCCTTTTGTGTTTGTTCATGATAGCCTGACTTAACACTTTGTCTCATTGTGAAGGCAGCATGTACTATATTTGATTGATTCTGTGGCACTCACGTTCTTCTACTTTAACTTTGAAAGCAGGTGTGACTTAATCTTCACGTGTCCTGCGGTTGCTGTCAGTCTTGTTCGAATTGTCAGCACCTGTCCACCTGGTTTCTCCTGTTTCTTATTCTTCTCAGCCCCCTGCCTGCTTTTCGCTCCTGGAGCACTCGAGACCATTTCCACCCCAGAGCGATTCTCTCTGCTGCTTCTCCTGTCTGGACTGCCTTTTGTACAGCTGACATTCCCCCATTTCCAGCGCTCAGGTTGGCCACTTCCTCTTCAGAGAGGCCTCCCCTTCTCACCCTCATCCTCTATAGTGTCATATCCTCCATTCCTCCTGAACTTTTCATTATCTCTGTCCTTTCTCTTCTTCATTGCTCTATCCCTAGTGTCTAGCACTTAGCAGACGCCCAGTACATTTTGCTTGACTAAATCCATATATTGAATACTGTTGAATAATCCAGAGTTGAGAGGAACAGAAGCTGCTCTATGCTGTCCAAGAGGGCAGTAAGAAGTCCAGTAAGTTTTTTCCTCAAGATGGAGACACACTGATCAGTTTCTCAGCAGAGTTGCTGCACAGTGGAATGGGTGCCTTCCTTATGGAGTAGTCGGGCCGTGACTTGATGCTGTTGAAGTGGTTCTTGCCCTGGATGTTGGGGTTGGCTAGATGGCTTCTAAGGCCCCTTCCAGCCCTTTGCACTGTGGGATGAATGATCTCATCAGTGCAGTTACTGGTCTTGACATTCTTGTTTCAAGTGCAGCTATGACTTTTACCACCAAATGGCACCTGATGATTCCTTTGACATCAGTGTTTATCAAACTGCCACCCACAGTGAGAAAATACACTTTTCATTACACTTATACCCCCACACACACGGGAACAAAAGTTTCATGAAGCAGCCTTAATCCTTACTATGTGTAACGCAGGTTTATATTTTCTATTCAGTCTATTTAATTGGTTTTATGATATTAACACGTCACAACTCACTGTTCGAAAATCACTATTTTAGAGAACTGGACAAATTTACTGTTATAAAACTGTTAGACTGCTGTTCCCTTGGACAGCTTATAGCACATTGTGTCTGTTAATGAGTATTTTGCATGCTTCTGTGTTGAGTTGCTGTACTTATAATATGTGCTTCCCTATGGGTGTCTGTGGGTGTGCCAACATGGAAGAGAGGGACTGTGGGAGGCATGTTTGTACAGAATTCAGCACCTATCGTAGTCAAGGCAGAAGTAAGCCTTGTCAGTAGATATAAAGAAAAAGATGTACTACCTGCTTCTGGGAACTTGGAATCTAGCTGGGAGACCTAACACACACACACACCCACCCACCATTAAATTTCAGTTTACTTATCAAGCAACACGGAAATGAGGGTATTACTCGGGGTATCAGTTAGGATGCTTTAGGCTGTGTCGGGCTGGATCACAGACCCCTCAGCCTCATCCTGTGCAGGTCATGACTCAGGTAGTTGAAAAAAGATTTATCATACCCCCTGGTGACACACAATCCTTATACCAGTGCCACACAGGTTACTTATGTCCCTTAATTATCTGTATTGACCATAAAGGGGGACATCTCTAAAGTTTGTTTTTCACACCCACACTGCCATTTGGTTAAGTGCCTATGTGTCTTCCTAGGGAAGCACTTCTCCTACTCGCTAACAGATTTCATTTATCACCCAGGTTCAGTGATGTTGAGTAATCAAAGGTAAAATGGGGAGGGCCTCTACGGGCCAAACTGCAAGTTCCCCTCCCCCTCTGCTCCACAGATATGTTCCCTAGCCAAACAACCCTCCTTGGACCAGGCACAGTTTATTTCCAGGTATTGGGTTTAGTTTTCTGTTGGCCCAAGAAATTATTCAGACAAACCAATGACAGCCTCCTGTGGGAACCAGGGGTCAGCACACCCTCTTGTTACTACAAAGCCTGCTTCCAGCAGCCCTTCCTTGTTCACTTGTCTGGAGTGTAACCCCAGTGTGACCCTGCACAGTGTGCAGTGTCCTCCTTCCCTGGGCCATGAATGTATGTGACTAATAAACTGCTGTCAATCTCATCTTTCCAGTGTTCAACCATCCCCTAAGTGTAGGGTGGGAATCACAGGGACCCCTCACCCCGACACCCCAGTGAGATGAGGAGGAGGTAAATTAAACACTTCTGGTCTAAACTTATTTGAAGGCATTATCCTGCTCTGATTAGGCTTAAGGGCCCTAAGCTATTTGGGTGATAATTTGTTTGGGATTTGAAAGACATAGCATGTGGTGGCTGGAGAGAAGCCTGTGTGGGTGACTAGCAGAAGGTAATGCAAGGACTCACAAAGACAAGGCCTTGAATATTGTGTTAAAGTTTGCATGCCAGGCAGATGGGGAGTCCTAAAATAATTTCAGGCAGGGAAATGAGATCATCAGATCTTCATTTTAGAAAGTTCACCCTCACAGTAGTGTGGTGAATGGATTCAAGGAAGGCCAAGAATGGAACCAGCAAGATCAGTAAGGAGTCTATTGCACCAGTCTGTACAAGAGACAGGAAGGGATAGACCAGAGCAGTGGGGACAGAAGAGAAGGGAAAGAATTAAGACATATTTGGTGGTTGATTGAATGAATATGGAGTAGGTGAGAAGGTGGGGTGTGGAGAGAAAGATACCATGTTTCTGAGGCCTTTTGTTGGGATGATGGGAGGGTTGTATGTGAGAAACGCCCTCACCTGTCCAATGCCAAAGGATGGACATGGAGACACGAGGTTCAGTGAAGCAAGACTTTAATTACAGCCTTATAAGGTTCAGGTGTCTGAAGGGCAGGGACTTGGAAAAGGGCTGTAGCAAGCAATTTATTTCCTAGTACGTAAGTACCTCCCCCCACTTCCTCATTGGCTGAGTACTACGGGGTGCACAGTTTTCCTGATGGCTAAAATTTATTACCCTCTTGCAATGCAAGGAATTCCTTTGTCTGGGGTCTCAGGACAAGCCTGTGAAAAAGGCCTGCCTAAGCCCTGTGAAGGGAGAAACACAGGGAATGAAAAAACAATGGAGGGTGGTAACTAATTACCATCTCAATAAAACATGCTCAGATAATAGATCCTCTAAAGTATTCAAAAACCCGGAGTTGGCTAAGGAGAGAGAAAATTGTCAAAGGCCTGGTTTTGTAGAAGCAAAACTATCTCTATACCTTCAGATAGGTGTCACGGGCTGAAAAGTCTTATCTCTGGCACCTCTAAAGTTTGTTTACTTTATGAAGCCTCTAAAATGCAAGAGAAAGGGTTGGAAAAGCTGTCTCAAAATGTCTCAATTTGATAGTTTTTTATCTGCCATTTTCATCCAATTCATGTTTAGCTATTTTCACCCTTAGGATATTATGGTGAGAACATACATGATTCCTAAAAGTGATTGTACTTTATTTGTAGAAAATCATTTTTTTTTTAAACATTTTAAATGCAGCTGAGATTTTTTTAAATGTTGATGCCAATTTTTAAAGAATTAAAAGAGGTGAAATAGTTTGGTGCAACTCTTCGGGTAATATATACAAGAAATTAGTCAATGACCTTTGGAATATTTGTATTTTCATCAATCCAGATAACAGGCTAATATGTCACATTCTTTCTTGTCAAATAGTACCATTTTCATTGAAAGTATACCTAACTTAAGGAGGTATATTTGTCGAGCAAAAATTTAAAATGCTTAAATCACGGTAATGCCTTCCACAATAAATCAGAGAAATAAAATATTTTGTAGCCCCAACTCTTCCTCTAGAGTCCTGATCTCTCCCTCCACTTCTGATTTTGCATCTTGTTTCTTTTTCTGGTGACATTTGTATTTGAAAGTTTCTATTTATTATTTTCCATATGGCAACATCTTTGCTTTATATTTTATTTTCTATTTCAAAGTGAACAATTTTTTTTTTTGTCATAGATCCTAGGTTTGGAACCATATTTATATGAGTAAAATAAACTCACAAATTAAATAAACATATTACTCATTAGGAACCAATATATATTTTTTAAAGTATATATTTCTGAAGTTCTGATAGGATATCGGGAGTTCTTTAGTGTGGCAGTTTCATTTGTAATTATATTTTACATGGCTTGATTAAGTAACAAGAAATGCAGGGAGTGTTTCAGTGTGTTGACTAATCATTTTGCAGCTACTTTTAAGATTTTTTTCTTTGTCACTGAGTTTTAACAATTAACTAAGAAGTCTTAGGGAATGATTTTTAAATTAAAAAAATTTTTAATCCTGCATAATACTCACTAGAAATCTCTGGGTTAAAATTTATCATCAGTTCTTCAGAATTCTTTGCCAGTATCTCTAAATACTTTGAATGTTGCTTCTCCTTTATTCTCTTTCTTCTTTCCTGCTGGGACTCCAATTGCACATACCTTAGAAATTTTGAGCATGTCCTGCATGTCCCATATGGTTTTGTATTTTTCTTCATCCTTATTTTCTCTTTGTCATTTATTTTGAATATTTTCTATTTATCTGCCTTCTTTTTCAATAATCCTATAAAATTTGCTCTTAAACTCATCCATTGTCAAAATTTCAGATACTGTACTTTTCAATCCTGGGATGCCCATTTGATTTTTTATACATTTCAATTCTCTGATAAGACCCTCTATTTTTTCTCATTTTTCTCTATTTCTTAAATATATTGATCAGTTATTTTAAAGGATTAGTCTACCACATTAATTAGCTGGGTCACAGAAATCAGCCCACAACTTACAGCCAACTGATTTTTGACGAGGCACTAAGAACATACACTGGGGAAGAGACTGCCTCTTCAATAAATGGTGCTGGGAAAACTGGACATCCATATGTAGGATGAAAGTAGACCCATAGCTCTTGTCCTGTACCAAAATCAACTGAAAATGGATTAAAGACTTAAGTATACATCCTAAAACTATAAAACTCCTAAAAGAAAACAGGGAAGACAGTTCAGGAAGTAGGACTGAGTGAAGACTTTATGAATATGACTGCAAAAGCACAGGCAAGAAAAGAAAAAATAAACAAATGGGATTATATCAAACTAAAAGGCTTCTGCACAGCAAAAGAAACAATTAACCGAGCTAAAAAACAACCTACAGAGTGGGAGAAAATATTTGCAAACTATGCATCTGACAAAGAATTGATATCCAGAATACACAAGGAACTCAAACAGTTTAACAGTAAAAAGAAATAACTCAATGAAAAAATGGGCAAAGGAACTGAAAAGGCATTTCTCAAAGGAGGATATATGAATGGCCAACAGACACATGAAAAAGTGCTCAGCATCACTCCGCATCAGGGAAATGCAAATCAAAACCATATTGAGATATCTCACCCCGTTTAGACTGGCTGTTATCAAAAAGAAAGAATGACAGATGCTGATGAGGATACAGAGAAAGGGGAGCCCTTCTAAACACTGTCGATGGGACTGCAAATAGGTGCAGCCATTATGGAAAACAGTATGGAAGTTCCTCAAACAACTACAGATAGAACTGCCATGTGATCTAGCAATGCCACTGCTGAGTGTATACCCAAAGGGATGGAAATCATCATGTCAAAAGGTTACCTGCATTCCCATGTTTATTGCAGCTGTATTCACAATGGCCAAGTGTTGGAACCAACCTAAATGTCCATCATAATATGACTGGATAAGGAAAATGTGGTATATTTACACAATGGAATACTACTCTGCCATAAAAAAAGAATGAAATACTGCCATTTCACAGCAACATGGATGAAATTACAGAAAATTATGTTAAGTGAAATAAGCCAGGCACAGAAAGAGAAATACGACCTCTTCGCTTATAAGTGGGAGCTAAAAATAAACAAACAAGTAAATAAAAAAAAGAAAGAAAGATGTAACACTCACAATAATACATTGAACTTTCAAAAGGAGAGAACAGAACTGAGGTTACCAGAGGTGGGAGAGAGGCAGAGGGAAGGAGGTAAAGGAGGAATTGGTAAAGGGCCATACAAATCAATTACGTTGTATAATGTTGAATATCCTAATTGTCTTGATTTGAACATCACATATTGCACACAGGTATTGATATTCAATGCTGTACTCCACAAATAAGTGCAATTGACTGTGTTCCAATAAAAAAAAAATGTAGCTGGGTCATCTATGACTCTTTCTGTTGGTTTTTTCTCTTGGTTGTTGGTTACATTGTCTTGCCTCTTTACATGTGTGTAAGTTGACAGGGTGCCAGGCACTTACTTAGAGGATCTCAATGACATCTTTCACAATTGAGGGTGTCTTCTCAGTTAGGCACAAGGTGTGGGGGTTGACTGCCTACATCCACTGTTGGGAAAATATTTAAAAATAAAATCTTTTAAATCAGAAAACCTCCCCACAAAAGTAGGAGAGCAAAAAAGCCAGTTTTATTGTTGCATGTGCGTTAAATTAGACTGCAAGACACATCACAGGCAATCCACTACAAGATTGCAAAGACAGAAAGGTATCTCACCCTTTTATACAGCCAGATAGATACAGCCCATTGCAAACATGTGAACTCTATTTGTCTATTCAAGAAGAAAATGAAACTTCTCATATCTTTTCAACAAGCAAGAAGTTACATCTCAGAGCTAAGTGCCTAAGACCACCACAGGAGGCAGGGATGTTTATCTCTCAAAAAAATGACTCCAAGATCCCCATGAAAGGCATTCCTGGGCTGCAAAACTGGCAAGAGTCTCCTTTACCTTTTAAAAAGATTACTTACATCTCATAGAGGCATAGAGAGCACTTCCAATTTCAAGTTTTCTGAAGACAAGTGGGGGGAGAGAGAGTTTTATTTCCCTTATGGCACCAGGGAAATATTTATACTTACTTTTTCTCTTTTTAGATTGGTATTTACCCTTATGCCACTCAGAGTTGTGTTTGGTCAGGGCTGGGTTGCATCCTCAAAGGAGGAGGTAAAAGTCACATGAAAATTCAGGTGGGCTTTCAGACCGTCTAACACAATAACATTCCATGAGTAGACGGTATTATCTTATTTTACTTTTTGTATCCATTTCATTGCGAGCAAGGACAAAAATGTAGCATCTATACTTTGCTTATCGAAACTGACAAAAGAATCTGCTTTTTTTATTAGTATTTTGTAAAGACTTTTTCTTCTTAATTTGTGGGAAAAGTGTAATTTTAATATTTCTACTCAGATGCCAGTGTTTTGGATTTTTTTAGAGGAAATTTATTAAAAAAGAGTTTGTCCTTTTTTCCCAAATATTATTTCAAACAAAAAGACACCAAAAGACACCTCAAAACACCTGTAAAATTATTGCTTTTTTTCTCTAAGGCAGGTGAGGCTAAAAAAGGGAAGAGATTTGGCAAGTAAATTACAGTTTTGTGATTGCCCCCACTGCCTGACTGCATTCCCACGACTGCCAGACAAGGAGACAAGGGTCTCTCACACTCTGGTAGCATCACTCAGCCTCCAGCTCTGGGGAAGAAAGCCATGCTGAAGGCACAAGGAAAACAAGTCAGTCTGGTCTAGAGAACCTCATTCAGGGAAACAGCACCAACACATTCTTAGAACACAGAAATAAAAAATAACTCCTTCAGAGCTACCTCACCTAGGAGCATTTTCAAAGTCCAGAATTAGTGCCATTCATCAGTGTCTCAGGTCCTGTGGCAGCATCTCGGTCACTTACTACAGGGAAAACAATGAGTTTCAAACTACTTCTATACATCAAAAGAATACATGGATAAAATATAGAGACATACAGACAACTGAGGAGCATAAATGAGTAGGATTGTTGCACCTAAATGAAAAAAAGGGGGACTCTCAGCCTCTGCACGAAGCAGTGGGTGCTGTATAAATGAGAAGGCAGGAGCAGAGGGGTCGTGGAGCGCAGTGGCAGTTTGAGTTGCATAGACACTGTTGTGGCAAACCAAGCTTGAAGAACCACCTGTAAGGGGTGTAAACATGGATTCACAGTGTGAAATTGAGTGTTTTCACTTGTCAGAATGATTAAAGACTGGTTTGATGATGCCTATTTGTTCATTGTAAATTCTCTCAAGCAAGGCTCATAGTTTCTTCTTATACTTGATGATTTACACAGAAAAATATCCCATATATGATAGCATGCCCTTGTCAGTACCTGCACCATATGTAATACAAAGGGAGGTGTTACAATGAAAAGAGTGGAGTGACTGATTCTCCAGGAGTGTAGTTCATTGCTGCTCAGGGCAGTCAGGGACGCAGAGTCGGTCTCCTGGTTCTTCTTAAAGTTTGTGTCCTTTGGGACAGGAAGTCTTCTCTTGGGAAGATGCCCCTCTATTTCTTTGTTGGAAATGGCAATTGACTGACCAAGACAGAGAGTTCTGGATATTAAACCATTTTGAGGATCTTAATAGTCTTGGGCTTCCGTTCTCCTTCTCTTCAGTCCAGGGAGAGCAGCAGATAGAAGCCCCCATTCCCTGTCCTTTCTCCTCCCTAGACCTAAAGCACAAATGTGGGTGAAAATGGACATCTTGCTGAGAAAGAAAGAAGGAAAGAAGGTCCACAGTGGTGCATTGGACTTGCAGAGGGAGAGAGCACACCTAGGGATGCAAAGTGGAGGTTGGAAATAATTGGGTGGGGGACAAGGAATATAATCGCAATTTATGGTAATTAGGGCATGCTGTCAGTATGGATCTGGCCATCACATCTTGGGTACAACTGGTGACAATCAACTTTGTATCCCGTGAGTATTCATAACCAACTAAAAAAAAAAAAAAAGAAGGCATTGTGCCAGAAAGACAGCTGTGGGGTATTCCCAGAATTTTTGGAAGCCACGTTTCTTGCAGCTCCACAAGTTATGATGAAAATGTCAGAGTCACGAAGTAGAGTGGAGCGAAATGTTCAAAATCAAAAAAACGAATCTGGATGGAAGGAGAAGTGCAAGCTGCACCACATGGCGTCTCCTTATCCTAAGTGCCATTTTCTGTTCTCCCCCTCCCACCTTTGTGTTCTCAGCACCTTTTCTTCCATTGGATGACCAATATCCTTGTATTTCCCATTGTATTTTCTCACCTAGAAACACTCGACAAAACTAATTCAAAGTAGGGCTTAGAAGCCCACGAAGAGGGCAACGCCCACCACGGAGAAATGATGCACAAGCTGTGAAAGTCTGGAGATTAGGCAACTAGGAAAGCACACAGAGGGGAAGTAATTTTCACCTGTCACAGCCTTCTCTGTGGTCATCACAATACCCAGTGCAGATGGCCTAAAGAAAGCTCCTGGATACTCAGAAAACTGACTTTATTTCACATACTATTTTAGTTTATGGGGATCTCATCTAGCATGTAACTGATTTAGAAAGTAACTCATGTTCCTTATAGTTCTCGATTCCGGGTCACCTTTAGTGTATGGTATTTAGTCGATGACATTTTCTAATGTCTGTTTTCATTTTTTTGTCTCTGAAGACTAAACTTTCTCTAAGCCGATTGCTTTTAATGCTTTTTTTCTCTGTGTCTGCTTCATTCTTGATGTTTTTCCTATTGGCTGTGCTGCATGAACAGGCTGTTGCTGCAATCTCAGCAAAATGATATTGAGGGAAACTGAGCTCAGCATATTGGCTCTAGACCCCTTTCAGCCCTTTGGACCTCTGAGCTATTCCATATGTCTGGAGAAGTTATTTCCACATCATCAGGTTGTATTTGGGAAAGGAATCCTTGAAAATATATTTTCTTTTTGTTTGATTATGGTTTAATATATTTTATCTTGGTTCCCTTGTGACAGTGGTAATGAAACCACATTTTAAAAATGTTTAAGAATAAATTGCAAGCAATGAGGAATGCATTTTCTAAATGTTAACAAACCAAAGAAAGAGTTGGATAATTTTTGGATGCGCAAGTATCTTAGTACATTTCAGGGGAAGGGAAAATTACTTTCCTTGTGAAGGAGAAGATTGTGTCATCATACTTTGTAGCTGTTTTGATTTTCTGTAAAGAAGATTATTTTGTATTTATGGCACAAATTTCTTAGCTTGGGGCGGTAGTAATTGTATCTTATGCTGTATGTTTCTCCTATTTTCCTCCTATATTACTGTTGAGTGGCAAACACGTAGAGGGGTACTTCAAAAAGATCGTGGAAAAATAGAATTAAGATGTAATAGAAATCTTTCCATGACTTTTCAACATACCCTCATATAAGAGAACATGTTGGATTACAAATAAGGAAAAGTATCAGGTGGGTTAGAAACCAAGTGTAATATTCAGTGAATTCAAAGGACACAGGCAGGTTAGGGACGGAAACCCTCAGTGGAACTCGGTAGTTCTGCTGTTGCTGAGATTGAAATTATGCTACTGGGGCACATTTCTGATGTGGTCACAGACATAAGAAAGTTTTGTCCTTCTGCAGTGTCGTCCTACTTACCATGTCTGATTTCTAAAACATCCTCCTGACCTGTGCATATTCTTTGGTTTTACTCATTTATCATGATCTATTGTTGCCAAGTAAGCAGGATAAGTTTTCCTTCTCATCAATGCTTCCCACTCCCAAACCATTATTTGGGAGACAATAAAACCAATTACTTATCTTCAAATATGTTTAAAATAATCAGTAATTTTTAGACAGCAAATTAGACATGGCATTTTTTTCAAAGTAAGAATTTATGATTGAACTGTAGAACTTTTAATTTCATTTATAAAATCTATTATTCCAGTTTCTTTTTAAAGAAGACTGTAGACTTAAACTTTCTGAAAATCAGCAACTCTTGGAAAGAAGTTATTTGTTTCTTTCATCCAGTCAGTCCCTGGCAGCGTAGTTTGAAGCAGGGGGAAATTGCTTTCATCCCTTTTATAAAATCTGATTGATTTGCTGGGGCTGCCTAAAGCCTCATCTCCACCTACAGGGGAAAAATACAGGGATTGATCAGTCATGTTGCCAGGAGGACAGATAAAAGGAGTGCTGGCACACTGTAAAGCACATTGAACACTGAGTCTTTACAGCCAGCATCTGAACACATGTCTAAAATCTATTCATTCTATGACCATCATGGCTCTTAGATTTAGACTTAGTGGGGCGGGGGGGAGAAGACATGAGTTCAAATCTTAATTTTTTAAATACTATCTCTGGAAAATGTAAAAGCTATCTAAACTCTTTAAAGTGGAGTTCGATTTCTTCATGTATAAAATGAAAATAAAGATCACAGCTAATAGAGAGGTCTTAAGGATTAAATAACGGAGTATAACATTTGGCTAAGTGTAACAGCAGCAACAGCAACTAACATGTGCCAGAAATCAAAGTGTTTTCCTTGCGTCCAGCCATGTGTTATATATATATGCAAAACATATTCGTTGTTTTACAATATTTTTCTAACACACAAGAGACAAAATAAGTTTAGAGGAGTTTCTTGAAAAATAAAAACATGGGAGCCCTTTTATTTCATTATGTGCAGTAGAGTCTTTATATTCAAAAGAAGACTCATTAAGAGCTTTTAAAGCAAGGTAATAAGTGCAATCATGTACTTTTTAGGCAGTTTACAAGGAATTTCAGTAAAAATTATTTGGTAGATTCACATGTAGATAAACCCCCTCTGCTCCAAACATGCACCCCTGATGGATAAAGTACGTCAGAGAAAAGCAAAGATAAATAGCCAAGATTATAAACAAAATGCACAATACCACCAAGACTGGGAGGTTGAAGTCATAGGACTGATGCCGGCCAGCTGGTGTCATCAGATCAATTCATATAGAGTACAAGGGGGATGTGTCTTATAAAAGGCAGGTGTCAGTGCTTGCAACCAGGGCCAGGGTGGAACCTTCCACCTTTAAATGAGGCTGAAGGGACCAGCCGTCTGAGGCTACAACTTGCGTGGAACAACGGAACATGAGCAGGAGGAACTGAACCAAGCCAAGCCAATGCTGGTCCGTGGTGTGCCCAACACCAGCAAGGGTAGCTGGTTCTGGACTGAGAGCTTGGAAGCCTGGGGAGCAACTAACCCCCCAAAAGAAAAAACAGCATGCGCATGCGCACACACATGCACATACACTCACAGGTTGAAAATCCCTCTACTCAAATGAGCCTACAAACTAAATCTACAACATTTATACAGAAATATAATACTAGTAAAGGAAAAATAGTGAAATTAAAACCAGAAAATTAGCTTAAGACTTATAAGTTGAATTTATAGGACAGTTTGACAAGGTTTTTAACATCAGAATGTACGTAAAGCTCAAGGACATAAGTGAAAGAGAGCAACAGCCATTAAAATAAGAAAATATGAACAGGATCTGAAACAAGAACAGCCTAACAGAAAGAGTGCCACGTAGAAAGTGTGTGTATTTTTAAATGTGTGGAATTTGTAATAAAAACAAGTTCAATACTCAGCACAATAAAAAAGATAATGTGGAAAATGGTAGTGAGAAATTCATAAAGAAACAGAAAAAGATTAAGATATAAAAGATGAATTAAAAGATACAGGAAATAGTTTGGGAAATTTCAATATATAAGTAAGAAGAGTTATAGAAAAATAAATTGGAAGGAGTGAAGTGACATTGAAAAAGATAATTGCGAATTTTTCAGAATTGAAGAAAACATGCCTTTAAATCTAAACTGTAAATATATTTACTAAAATTAAACTTTAAGTTATAATGAAAACCCTTTGCAAATTAGAAATAGAATGGCATTTTATTAACCTAGTAAATGAACTTAAAATAATAAAAATTAAAAAATATGTAGAGCAAACATTATGTTTAATGATGACATATTAAAAACTTTTTATGTAAAATCTGAAATGAAACAAGGATGACTCCTATCCCTACTTCTATTCAAAATTGCACACAGGGTTTCACTGCATATAAACAGAATTCAAAGAAACTATAGAAAACTCATTAGAATTATGAAGGGATTTCATGAGATTATTGAACACACAACTAGTAACCCAAAATCATCTGAAATTCTACATGCCATTAGACTTAATTCTTTATCTTCTTGTGGGAGACTTTGGTAATGTCTGTTTTATGATCATTTGAGACTATACAGAGCAAGGTGTTTTTATTTGTTTGTAATACTCTAATACTAACCACAATGGCCTGCAAACCCTGGAGTCTGATGTGTACTAATTTTCCCTTCCTAAAGGAAGAGGGTCACTAATGCATGTTAGTAGGCTTCACCAACGGTGGTTACTCTCTTCGAATTGTTTTAAATATGTTTTAAATATAAAAGTATATCTAAAATTTATATTTAATTTAAAAAACATTTAAATAAATTATATTTTATTAAATGTAACATTTAATGTATATAATTATAATTGTATAATACGTAATATACACTTAAAATTTTGTATTTAATTTTGAAAAGCTCTAGGTATGTTTAAAATTTAGAATATTCTTGTCCTGTTGCTAGTCTTAGTATGATGTTAGCTGTGAGGTTTTCTTTGATGGCATTGATCTGTTTTAGGAATTTCCCTTCCATTTTCAGATGAGGGTTTGGGTCATGAAAGTGTTTTGAATTTTGTCCAAACCTTTTCTGCATCTATTGAAGTAATCATGTTTTTGTCTTTGAATCTCTTAATACCGTGGTGTTACATTCATTAATTTTTAGAAGCTAAATCATGTTTACATTTCATGGTAGAGGAATCCAAACCGTGGAATCGTTACTTACTGGAGAATGTCTTGACCTTCTCTTTCAAAAACAAGAGTTTTCATTTTTTTGGAGGGGGGGGGGGATGTAAGTTTTGCATGTTTGCTTGAGTTTTCTCTTTAAAGATTTTCTTATTAACGCCTTCAACGTTCCTATTGCGATGTGTCTAATTTTGGTCTCTTTGCTTTTATCCCTTGCTGAGCTTCTTGTTTGTGTAGACTTCTTTTTCTAATCAAATTTGAAATTTTGGGCCACTAATTTTAAGTGTTCTTTCTGCTCACTTTTTCTTTCCTCTCCCCTTTTCTGGAACTACATTAGTGTGCAATGGTCCAATTGATGATTTCCCCCCAATTTCTGAATTTACGTTTATTTATTTATCTTTTGCAGCAGCGGCAGCTTTGGGGCTTATGTTTTGGGGCATGCGCAGTTTCTTCTATACTCCCCAGTGAACTAAATTACTCTTCCTCTCCTATGCTGTAGCAGTCCCCTTCTCTAAGGAAGACAGGGACAGCGGCAGCGGCGGCAGGACCCTTCCCAGACGCCACCTCACTGCCGAATAGAGGCCGCCCCGCCCCTCACGCTCGGTGCTACCACACACGCCTGCCGCAGCCATCCGCCACCTGCCCCGGGTTACCGCGGGCGCCAGGCAGGAGCCGCAGGAAGCCGGAGCGGCGGGCGGTGCCGAGAGGGCGGCCGGCGGAGCCCGCTGTGCGCCGGGGACTCCGACAGCTGCCGGCACCGCCTCCACGGAGCTTCTGCGTCCACCCGGGCAGCCGCCGCCGCCCCTGGAACCGCGTGCTCGGCTTCCCGGCGGCGCTGGCCGGGGCTGCTTCCGCGGCGACGGGGCTCTTCGTTCTGGTCAACGGCGGCACGAGTGGGTCCCACCGCAGCCCGCGAGCGCCAGAGACGCCGCAGCTCGTCAGCCTCCTCTGCGAGGGCCCCCGTCCCAGTTCTGCTCCTGCCCCCTCTTCGTGGCCCGCTGCACCCGCAGAAGCGCATCCGCTGGCAGGTCCAGGTGAGGCCGCCCCCTCAGCCAGCGCCCAGGGCTGCAGTGTTCCCTGAGTCCCTCTCCCAAGGTGCAGAACGTCTCCTCCAAGCCACGATTCCACTGATACTTCTAATTCCTTTTGCTGCCTGCATAGTGTCCAGTAATTTATGCAAGCCCTGCAGATGGTCTGCACACGCGCACACACACACAAGTAGATCTAAGTGTGTGCACGTTATACAAGCCATGCAGGACTAGAGAGTCTGCCTGACCTTCACGTTTTCCAAGAAACGCAGATTTTACTTGAAATGATCCCATTTAAAAAAATGCCAAGCAGAAAAGAGCTGCAGGGTAGATTCAGCTTTTCAGCCACCCATTTGTGATTTGAGCAATCATCTGTTTTGCTTTTTTTTCTCTCCCAGCATTAGTAAATTTAATATTCATATAATAAATTTTTTCTCTGGAGTTTAAAAATCCCTTATTTAGCACAGAAACACGAACACTGCATGATCTCACTTCTACTTCGGATCCAAAAAAGTCAAAACTCATGGAAGTGAGTCACGGGTGGGGGTGGAGAGATGTTGGTCAAAGAGTACAAAGTTTCAGTGAGGATGTGTAACTTCTGGAGATCTATTTGAGCACTGACCTTTGTCAACAATTATCATACTTGTCTAAATCTCCCCAGTCCTCCTCCTTTTTTTAGTTTAAAGTTAGACCTATCCGAGCTCCCTCTGTCTCTTCCCATCTGTCTCCCCCAACCCCTTTCTGTGATCAAACTGTTTCCACCTGCTTGAATTACTGACTTCATGTGACTTTCCCTAAATGCCATTATATACTCTTCCTTCTCATACTCTGCAGTATTACCTATTTTGATGTTAATAGTAACCACATTTTATTCTGTTGAATAGAGGGCAGGGAAGCTGCTAAACATTCTACAATGCACAGAACAGCAGGCCCCCCCCCCCCCCCCCAGCAGGCCCCAGCAAAAGTTATCTGGCCCAAAATGTCAGTAGCGCCAAGGTGAGGAAATTCTGCTGTGAACAAATCAAATAATTCTAAGCTTTGGGTCTTTGTAAAGCCATGAAAATGTTTGAACTAGAGATTTCTGAGTACACCAAGAAGAAAAATAATTAAAAATAAAACTTGATTTTCTAAATTGAAATACACACATATACACACCCTATCTCTAACAAACTTTTAGACCCACACTGCTCTCAACTTTTAATTCTTTCATTCAGGGTTTTTTTTTTTTTGGTGATTTTCTTTGGTAGATCTTATATTTCCCCTAAAACTGAATAACTGCAGAAACCATCCTTCCATTATTCGCTCCTTGAGAAGGACGACCTCTCTGGGGTCCTCGTGGTTGTTAATGCCAGGTTGTATTTCCTCATAATGAGTTTTTAACATGGAAAAGAATACTGGAATTTTAAAAGTTGAAGGAACCTGGAAGATTCATCAGATTTTATTTACATTTGTACCTGGGCGGGTCACCCCAGCAGGTTGGGTATCAAGGCAGAACTTGAGCCCGGATATTTTGATGCCCCTGTTGCTAGGGAGACGAGAAGGGAAGGGTGAGCTAAGGCCATGTAGGAGAGCTCCCACCTTTGTGCAGGTGTGAAGCTTGTTTTCATGGGTGTGGTTCCTTTATCCTCTATTTCCGGTCATTAATTCTAGTAATTAACTATTTTAATGCTGTGTTGTGGTTTTGGGGAGGATTGAGGGATTGTTAATCATTTGCAAATCAGAGTTGTAGTGAATTAATAGCTCATTCATTTTGCTTTTTAATGCAAATTTGCAATCAGATCTTCTGATTCAAGATCTTTTATTATGAAAGTTGTGAGAAATGAGGTTAACTCTAAAGTGATGTCCAAAGAATTTTCTAAGGTGATGGAAATTTTCTTTATATGTGCTGTCCATTGAGTATGTCGGTATGTCAGCCACTGGTCACATGTGACCATTGAACTCTAGAACTTAATTTTGAATTTAAGTTTTCATTCATTATAGCCACACACTGGCCAGTAGCTCTAGAAACTTAAGGGCACACATTTTTCTGTTGTAAGGCACTATGGAGAATAAATTTTCCATTGTTAACTAAATCACCTGAGATTTTAAAAATACTATTCTCTAAAATACCTTATCTATTATAGAAACAAAAATCCTGATGGAATTTGAGTTGGATGAATGAGTTTGGGAAACAGCAGGAGAGGAATCCGTGGTCTTGGACTTCAAATATTTCAGGAGCACAGTGTTCTCAGTGCTTTGTGTGGTGTATTTTAGGAGAGAGAGTGCAGAGTTGGTGCTTCTCTGCTTCCTCCTCCGTGTGCTGTAGAGGTGGCGTGCGAGGTTCATCATGGGGACTCAGCAGAAGTAAAGAAGCTTTGGCTAATAGTTTCCATCATGAAACAGGTGGTCTGTTTAGACCCAGTCCCAGTGGTTGTCCTGACGCTGTGTGCGGGACACATTGTGTGCAGGACACGTGGCAGTTATCCCAGGGTGAAGGTGTGTCCTAACACAGCCCCAGACACTGTGTGCCTCAGCAGGGAGGGAGGGAGTGGACAGGTGGGTGAGGGACAGTACTTGGCTTTTATCTTTTTACAGATCCTTCTGTATAGTTACGTGTTTGGTACATTTGGTCTGTTTTGGAGAAATTGTTTTGGTTGCCCTGAGGGTGGGTGGCTTCTCCCTGTCTCCCTCCTTCCCACCTTTTTGTTTTCCTCTTCTCTTTTCCCTTCTTTCCCTCTCTTCCTTCAAAATACCATCCCAGGGGTCAGCCAGCTTTGTGTATTTTCAGCAGGGTGATCTTTGAGCTTGACAAGAATCAAACATTAATTTATAATTCTAGATGGGATCAGAAGTTTACTTACAGGAGATGACTGAAATCTGACTCCCCGTGGAAATTTCTTACAGGAGCATGTGGTGCACATTTTATTAAGGTGCTTTTTGACTGTGCTGGGCGTTTCTCACATCTGTAGCTTTTTAGCTTCTGTACAATCATGTCTGCCTGTTGAGCATGCTGCTGCAGTTTGACCCCACACCTGATGGAGTTTTCTTCTCATTTGCAGAGGTTGCACAGAGCATGGAGGATCGCCATCAAGAAGTGATCAGCTTCCACAGAGAGAACGGTTTCCGTGGCTTGGTGGCATATGACTCCAATTAGGCACTGTGCAACATTCCTGCTATTTCAGTGCCCATGCCCCCGAAAACTGAACCGGAACGGGAAAAGTCCCTCAACAAGCCAGTATCTGATGCATGCAATTGCCAGGCAACCGGACCTGAATCCAAATGTTTTTCTATTTTTGCTGCTCTGTTAGGTAGGTGGAGCAGTGTGAAAACTTAATTTTGTTTTATAAGGGAGTTATTATACCATGATCATATTGGTTTTTTAAATATTTCATCCGTGCTTGCGTGTTTTGCATGCACATCTTAAATTTAAGAGAACCAAGGAATGGGCTCTTCCTTAGCGCTCTTTACGGGCTGCTTTCGTTCTTAAGTGTAGGTTTATGTGGTGTTCTATCTGGACTGAAAAACTAATTTTGTGAATAAATTCACTTAATATTTTGGAAAAATAACATTTCTGAATCAAACATGTGAGCACATGCTCACTATGAAAATTAGACATTTAAACCTTTGGCATGAGTTGTGTTAGAAAGAAATAGAAGAAAACGTGCTGTGGTGTTAGCACTGTTACATTTTCCCCTCATTTTCAGGACACTACTTTAAAAGACAACGAAAATAATCTAACTTACCTTGTTTCCTACACCTACATTTTAAGTAAATGGTATAAATGTCTTTAAAAATTCTCTTGGAGGAATTCCTTTTGCAAAATACCCAGAAAGGACAAAATCATGTCTTAATTAAGATTGTGTATATTAATTTCTCTTACTTAAAGATAATTTTCCAAGCGGTAATTATCTGTCACTTTCTGTCTGCGTTGTGTCGTTATTTTCTTTCTCTTCTCTTCTGTCCTTTGCTCTTTCTTGTGCTCTGAGCTGTGCCTGTGTCAAGCTACTTTAATATCCAGCCCCAATTTGCTGAGAGTTTTTAAGAATTGTGTCCAAATATAAGTAAATGTTATATAGTGAGGCACTCCTGTGATTACAGTTCAGGATTCTGATGGGACTTGGGGCTGTTCTGGGCACACAGGCCTATTTCTGAAAGCTGTGTGGTCTCCAGTGAAGTTATTGTGATTGCTCTGTTTGTATTTTGTAGAGGTGAGCAGCTTGATCTGGTCCTGTTTGAATTGAATTATATTGTGGGTTATTTTTATAAATTCTCAGTTATCAGAAAGATTTTTATAAACATTCCAAAACAATTTTACATGATTAGAAATTATGGTGAGGGAGTCACAAGTTTTATATATTATTTTTGGTAGTGATTCAAGTTTTATTATATAAAAGTTAACAAAATCCTGATTTTACAAGTTGTCTTTGTTTGCTTGGATCTAATCTTGAATATGGTTTCTTAGGCAACTCTTGTGATTTGGGGGATTTCAAGGACTAAAACTGATCAAAACATATTTTCAATACTAAATTATAAAATGTTATTCCCTCTGAAGTTTGAGTATGTGAGTGGCATGTTGTATGGAAAGTTCCATATTTGCTTAAACGCTATGCAGATTAACTTCAGCATCTTAGTTGACTTTCAGTGAATGCGAAAATTACATGCTCTTAGAGTACGGATGCCTTAGCTAATTTGCAGTGTGGAAGACTATTTACCTTACTTAAGAAACTTGAATATAATTCATGAGAGAGAATGTCAGCTCAGTTTTCTAGCTAATAATTTTGTGAAACTTTGAAATAAATGAAAAACAAAATCAATATTTCATTAAATTAATTTAGGGCTTAGAATCTCTTCAGAATTTTAGGGAAGTTATAGATGAGCTCTTAATTGGGTGAGCTTTTTTATTTTAGATTTTCTAAATGTTTCCATGTCCTCAAATAGAAAGCCTATTTTTCTTTTGCCTTCTGTTATACAAAGTATAGCTATGTAAGTTATTTTGTTTTAGCACAGTTACATGGACTATTCATTTAAGTCTTTGACCCAAGTTTTCACAGAGACTAATACTGATGTTTGAGTTGACTTGATATTTTTCAAATTGAAGCTTCAAAAAAAATCTCAGACCCTTCATACTTCACAGTAAAATTGTGTTCAAATAACACAGAGCTGAGCACAGCAACTGTGGATAGCTGTGGCTTAGCTTTGCTGGTCTGGACACACTGATAGTTCAGTACCTCTTGTGTTATGTGTTTGTGTGTTTGAAATATTATCATGTAACAATGTTGCAGATGATCTAGTAACTAATGAATGAATCTGCTGTCTTAATGCAGAAGTGATTAAATCATGTTATACAGTCACAGTTATTTAGGAGATTACTTTTAAGCTGTGTTGAGATAACTAGCATACTGAAGATGTTAGTGTATCAGGCATTCAAGTACAACCATGAAAGTAGAGTATTCCCCCTGAAATGTAGTTTCTCAATCGAATACGGCTCTTGTTTGTAGACTGACAGCGCACTGGCAGTAGTATGTACAGCTTAATGGTGCTCATGAGTATTGTTGTAGGGTGTGATTTGTCACATTCGTGGGTGGTGATGGAGATTATGGGAGGAGGGTGTTGATTCACGTTATTGACCCACAGCCATTTGAGGAAAAAATGAGATTTTGAACCACAGCTGTTGCATGAGCAAATGAAAACTTGATTCTACTTGGCATTTGGCATCCTGGCATTATCAGACTGAGCTTTTGCAAACTGGTATTTATTTTTGATACTGTGCTGGGAAGTTGCTCAGGTTTTATGCAGTCCTTAGTTTGAATGCTCTTGGAAGTATACTGGAAATTCACATACTTAAGGCCCCTGCAAGGAGTCTCTGCCTACTGTATGTAGTTTAAGTTAAAAGGTGGAATATTCTCAGTTTCTGTTTGGAAGTTTTATGTGGTGTATCAACAAGCAGAGGTGATCTATGCAATGAGATGAACACATGCGATGATTTTAAAAGTTTCCATGTGTCACTTATGATGAATCCTTTTACATTATCCATGTTTATATTCTCGATAATCACATTTTCCTTGATGAAGATCTGGCTTCCTTTCTGTGGAGTTTACTTGGTCCAGAACATACACTAGCCTCAATCAAGGTACAGATTTCACCTCATTTCTAGCATTCATAATAATCAAGTACTGATTTTGCTATTACCTTAATAATATAAATTAAGTCCTTTATTACAGAAGAAAACATGTTACAAAGTTAGCAGTGTACTGTTTTTCCCTAATATCAGTGTCTGCACTGCCTTAAGAAACAAACAACCCACCCATCCACCTTTTTTTGTTCCCAGCACCTATATGTTAGTAACTTTATAAATGTCCTTGAAAATTTCCTTTGAGGAATTCTTCATGCTGTATACCTAGATACGAGGAAAACTTTAAGCTCAGTTGTTTTATATTTTCTTAAAAATATTAGTTTTTTTCAATAGGTATTATAATCATTTGTCGCTTAGATCAACATATTTTAGCATAGTGTAATAAATTTCACAACTTTGTTACTGGTTTTCTACAATTATAGTCTAATTTAGGGTTTAAAGCTTTTTGGATGATGGGGGAGACCCAAACTCATTAGAGAAATGGTCTATTTGTCGTGTTGTATTAACACTTAATCTGTTTTCTTGTCTTTCTCCCTTTGAGTCCGTTCCTGTGTGTGGTAGTAGTGAACATCAGAGAAGAGGCACTTAACTCTCATTTTCTACGTGGGAAGGTTTGTGTGTTTTTGTGAGCATAGCAGTAATGAGTGGGATTGGTGTGTGCCGTTAGGACATTTGGATTTGTTAGTGATTCCTGTGACTGTAATTATCATTTGGTAGGTACACGTGCCTCTCCTGACTTGGGGAATTGGGAATACGGGGACTTAGACTTTGTATCTGCTTCCAGCTCTGGGACTGGCTTCCTCACAGTGAAGGGAGGAGGTTCAAGGGAGTGGTTTCTGCAGGCACACTGTCCTGTACAATTCTGAATTCCATCAGATGCCCTCCCTCCATAAACAGTGTCAGTTAGTTTCAACTTGGAGTTTTTCTTCCTACATTTTAATTTACACTTAACTGCGGTGATTCCTAGAAGTTCAAGTGGAATTCTTTTCCCACTTGTCATTTTGTTGCTTGCTGTTAAAAGCTTTTCTTTTTCATCTCTTACTGCTGTGTTGTCAAATGTCTTCCTTTTTACTTGTGTAGTTCTTGGTATGGGCTGTTTTCAATGTCTGTTCATAAGTTAGTTTTTCTCCTTTTATTAGAAATTACTTGTTTTCATTTTTTCTTGTCTTTGAAGGGGAAAAGCTTCATATTTGCTATTTCCCTCCTGTATGATTTCATGAACAGACTGATCTGTATTCTTGATCCTAAGCTCCCTGTGATACCTGATTGCAGTGCAGACTGGGAAAGTGCCATCTGTAATCAGCTGGACTTCAAAGTACTGCACCTGTGCTTATTAGGTGTGTTCAGCATTATGCTTTTAAAAATCGGGACACATGGCCCATCCTGTGGCCCATTTGGGAGAGTGTGGTCCTGATAACACCAAAGCCATAGATTCGGATTCCTATGTAGGGATGCCTGGTTCACTCACTTGGGAGAGCCTGGTGCTGAGAAGACCAAGTCAAGGGTTAAGATCCCCTTATCATTCATCTTAAAAAAAAAATCGGGACACAAAGGAAGGTTTTTTTTTTAGAGGATTTATTATGTGTATGATTCAGAATCCTCGGTATGTTTGCAGCACTGGATTTTTATTTTTATTTACTTATTTCGTGAATAAGTAGCATTCTTAGACTCATCTTTTAAGCATGTGTCTTTACCCACTTCACTACATGCCTTACATCCATTCACTGTTGAGTTTTTGATTCTCCAGTATCATCCATCCAGGGATATCAGTTAAAAACCACAAAGTCATCCCTCACTGTCCACAGCTCTGGTAATTCTAAACGAACAGCATGTCTGCTTTTGGGACTCTGTGTCTTCTTGGGCTAAGAAGCACAAGAAGAACCTGGAATGATTAGGGAGAACAGATGAGGTGATTAAATCATTGGATAAAACAGTGACAGGCCATGTGTACCATTCTAGGATGGACTGGGGTGGGGGGGGAATTGTCTAGGATGCGGCCAGCTCTGTAAAGAAAGAAAATAGTTATGTGTTACCCCGTCTTCCAGGGGCCTGGCTGTTGAGGTCCCACGCTGCAGTCCAGGAGGTCCCAGAGGCTGGGCTGGAGCACAGGCCTGCTCAGCCCAGGTCTTGCTGGACAGAGAGCCTGGAAGCAGCGGGAGGCTGAGCAGCTGGGCCAGGGGAGCCCAGACCTGAGGCTGCATTTCCCTTACATTGCTTCAGGTAAGTTCTTCTGTTTCTTTGGTTGTAGAAACTTAGGAGAATATTTCAGTTATCTATAAAAGTTGAGATATATACCTAGCATGCTGTATTTCCAAACAATGGGGAACCCTCACTTATATTGACTTTTTTTCATGGAAGTATTTCTCAAAACAGTTGTACATCTAATTACCAGGATAAGTTGAACATCTTTTCAATGTGTTTTTTGACTCTGTAATAATCATGATGATCCATTATTGCACTTTCAATAATGAATAGTTTTGGCCTCTTGAAGATGCCCCCACTCCCTGTTCTTCCATGGGCTGCTGTGCTCCTTTGGTTTGCTTTAGTGTGGCAGAGTGTTCTAGAAGAGAAAGGGAAGGCCACAGGCAGCCTGGAATTCAAACGGCTGAGCTGGGAGAGCACAGGCCTTGGAGTACATGAGCCTGACCTCTGCTAATAGCGCCTTAGGTTCCTCCTGTCCCCAGAGCTGGTCCGGCCACTGTGCCTGGGTATCAGGACAAGCAAACTCAGGATAGGGGGTGTGAGACTGTGGCGGTCAGCCCTGCCGCAGGGCCTCCTGACCACAGGTGTGTGCTAAATGAGAGCTTTTCTGTAAAGTGCGTTTGGGGTTTTTTATTTTTCTATGACTTTGTGCCCTAATCAATTAAGGGAATTTTTTATTTTGGGTAGGCAGTTTGTTTTACTTTTTAAAAAATGTTTTATAGGTGTTTTCTGGCTTTATTTTTTTTTAAATATGAATTCTTGAAGCATCTGGTTTTCTTATATTCATTTTAATGGTTTTGTGTTCCCAAACATAACACTCAATTTCATGTATTTTGAACCTCTGTCCCTGTCGGTTGTTTGTGACCCCCAATTATTGCCAGCCACTGAGTCCTTGAGCCCCTTCCACTGTCCTAACCTCAGATGCCCAGCTTGAATGTTTTGTGCTGCCTTTTTCTTTCCCCAGAGGGACTAATCCTCCCCCCTTGGGTCCTAACACTTTGAGCATTTTTGAATTTTAATTTTTTATAAATGATACATATTTATGGGGTACAGTGTTGTTTCAGTACATGCGTATGCATGTTATTGTGTAATGATCCACTTAGGGTGCGTAGCATGTACGTTACCTAAAGATTTATCATTTCTTTGTGGTGATAACATTCAAGGTCCTTTTCTTTAGCCATCTTGAAATATACAATACAATATTACTAGTTGCAGTCACCCTAGAACACCAAAACCTTGTCCTTCTTTTTCACTGTCAGTGTGTACTCGTCAACCATCCTGTTCTCATCCCCTCTTCACCCCTCCTTTTCCCAGCCTCTTGTAACCACAGTTCTACTCTTCTATGTGAACACTTTTTCAGATCCTCATATAAGTGAGATCATGCAGTATTTGTCTTTCTGAGCCTGTCATACTTCACTTAACATAATGGTCTCCAGCTCCTTCCATGTTGCCGCAAATGGCATCTTTTTTTTTAACGTGTACCTGAATAATCTTCCGTTGTGTATATGTACCACATTTTTTATCCATTTATTTGTTGATGGACGTTTTAGTTAATTCCATCTCTTGGCTATTATGAATAGAGTTTCAGTGAACGTAGGAGTGCAGATATCTCTTTGACATACTGATTTCATCTGTTATCTATACCTAATACTGGGATTGCTAGATGCTAATGTAGTTCTCTTTTTACTTTTTTTGAGGAACCTTTGTATTGTTTTCCATTATGACTGTGCTAATTTAAATTCTTACCAACAGTGTGTGAATATTCTCCTCTCTCTGCGTAATCACCAACGTTCATTTTTTAGTTTTTTTTTTTTTTTTCTTTTTGGTAATATCCATTCTAACTGGGCTCAGGTGATATCTCATTGTGGTTTTGATTTTCATTCCCCTGATAATTAGTGATTTTCAGCATTTTCTCATGTACCTATTGGCCCATTTGTTTGTCTGTTTTGAAAAATGCCTATTCAGGTGTTTTGTGCAGTTTTAAAAAGAATAATTGGTTTATTTCCTCCTGGGTTGAGTTGCTTATATATAGTCTAGATGTTAGCCCCTTGTCTGATGTGTAGTTTGCAAAAACTTTCTCCCATTTTATAGGTTATCTCTTCATGTTGTGGATTGTGTGTTTTGCTGTGTAGAAGCTTTTTAGTTTTATTTCTTTATTTTTGCTTTTGTTGCCTGTGCTTTTGAAGTCTTGTTCAAAAGACCTTGCCCATTTCAGTTTCATGAAGCATTACCCCAAAGTTTTCTTCTAGTAGTTTCATAGTTTAGGGTCTTAAATTTGTCTTAAATCTATTTGAGTTGATTTTTGTGTATGGTGAGTGATCGAAGTCTCGTTTTAATCTTCTGCCTGTGGATATCCAGTTTTCTCATCATCATTTGACGAAGAAACTGCCTTTTCCCCAAATGTATCTTCTTGGCACCTTTGTCAAAAATCATGTGGCTGTCAACACATTGATTTGTGTTTCTATTTTCGTTTGCCTCCAAGTTTCTTAACTTTAAAAATATTCTGCCTTGACCTATTGTTCAGAAGCATGTTGTTTAATTTTTATGTATTTGTAGAATTTCCAGTGATTTTTCTGTTGTTGAGTTTTAGTGTTTTTAGTTTTGTTCCATTGTGCTTGGGAAAAAAGGTTGAATATCAATTTTAAAAATAGTTTTTAATACTTGTTTTGTGACATATGTTGTTTCTTTTGGAAAAAGTTTCATTTCATTTGTATTCTATAGCTGTTAAATAAAATTTTCTCTAACTGTCTGTTAGGTCCATTTAGTTTATATTTTAATCTTGATGTTTCTTGGTTAATTTTTTGTTTGGATCATCTATCCATTGCTGAAACTGGGGTGTTGAAATCCCTGTTATTGAAGTCTATGTCTCTGCCTTTAGATCAATATTATTTGCTTTGTATATCTGGGTGGTCTGGTGTTGGGTGTGGATATATTTACAATGCTTTTATCCTCTTTGAATTACCCCATTTATTAAGTTTCTGGACTTAAAGAATGTATTATCCAATAAAAGTATAACTACTGCTGCTCTTTTCTGGTTTTTAATTGCATGGAATATCTTTTTCCATTCCATCACTTTTAGCCTTTGTGTGTATGTTTGGGTGAGGCAAGTTCCTTGTAGACCTCATGTACTTGAATCTTGTTTTATAAAATATCCAGTCTCTGTCTCTTTTAATTGGATAATTTAATCCATTTACATTTGGAGTTATTATTGATAGATTAAAAACATAAAACTGTTATTTTCCTGTTTTCTGGTTGTTTTCCATATTATTTTTGGCTTTTTTTCTCTCTTACTGTCTGTCTTTGTGATAGTCATTTCTTCCTAGTAGTATATTTTTATGTCGTGATATTTATTTTTAGTGTATCTGTAATAGTTTTTTACTTTATGTTTACCATAAGGCTTACCACAAACATCTCATAGTTACAGCAGATAATTTTAAACTATAAAAACTGATAACAATTTAAGTTTCATTGCAAAAAGAAAAAAAATTTTTTAACTCTACACTTTGACATCATTCTTCACCACATTTTGACCTTTTCATGTCTCCATTTACATCTTTCCTGGCTCTTACACAATTTTCATAGTTGTTATCTTTAATGGGATTGTCTTTTTTGTCTTCCTTCTGAAGACATCCTATAAGTTTTGGTATGTTTTATTTTCATTTTTATTTCTCTTTATTTTCTAATTTCCCTTGTGATTGCTTTTTTCAGAATGTGCTGTTTAATTTCTACGTATTTGTGAGTTTTCCTATTATTGAGTTTTAATTTTATCCTGTTTTGTTTGGAGAAGACACATAGCGTAATATCTCTCTTTTTAAGTCTATGGAAACTTGTTTTGTGGCCTGAAATGATCTGTCCTGGAGAATGTCCTATGTGCACGAGAAGAGTGTATGTTGTAGTGTTGTTGGGTAAACAGTTCTGTATCTCTCTGTTACATATGCAGATGGTCTCTGGCTTACAATGGTTCGTCTTACAATTTTTCTACTTTTTGATGGTGCAAAAGTGATACATTCAGTAGAGGCCTGTTCTCCTTTGGGGGAACAGCTTGCCGGTACAAGGATCTGAACTTGTGACCTTGGTGTTATAAGGCCATTATGCTCTAACCAACTGACCTAACCAGACAACCTGGTCTCATTCAGTAGAACCTGAACTTTGAATCCCCACACAACCATTCTGTTTTTCATTTTCAGTATAGTACACAATAAACTACATAATATATTCAACACTATGATAAAATAGACTGTGTGAGATGATTTTGCCCAGCTGTAGGCTAATGTAAGTGTCCTAAGCACTTTTAAGCTAGGCTGGGTGTTACAGATTGAATTATGTCCCCTAAGTTTTAGGTATTAGAAGCTTGATCCCCACTGTGACTGTTCACCAGTACTGGCTGTCCTGTGGTCAGCGCCTCCTTCCAAGGATGCTGCAAGGGACAGGGTGAGGTCCTCAGATGGACCATTGGAAACGATCATCCCTGGCCTGGCCCTCTGAGCTGAAGGCAGCCCTCCCAGGCCTGTGACCCTGGAGCTGGAGCATGGCCTTGACATGTCCCCTCCAGGCCTATGCACAGGGTGGGATGTGTGCAATGACGGTGTCCCCAGGCCACGCAGCTCTTTTTTTTGCTCTGAGCTGCACAGTTCTCCCACATCCCACCCTCGGTCCTTTGTGTGCCTCTACTGGGTGTGACCGCGCACACGGTCATGCCCAGGGGGTGCGGCAGGTGGTCCGGGCAGGGGCTCTCGGTGCTACTGGAGGCCTGTCCTCTCGCTGCTCTGGACAGGAAGGGTGATGTTCCATGTCATGTCACCCAAGTGAGCTGAGAGGGGTCAGCGGGGCCTATGTCCATCCCCAGTCGCAGGAGAGAGGGACCCAGGGCAGACAAGTGTGTCCCTGTGAGAGTTCCAAGGTCACAATTCTCCCCCTGGACTTTGGGCCAGCACTGCTCCCCCAGACTTCCTGAGCTCACTTTGTGACAGATGAGGCTTCTTGACTCTGACATTCCAGGCCAAGGAGAATTGGCCTCTGTGGACCCATCCCCTGTGACACACCAGGTTCAAGGTCGAGGGAAAGCAGGGGAGATGGGTGAGCCCCACCCCAGGTGGGGTCTTCACGGGGTTTGCCCATCCTAACTAGTAATGGTTGCGTCATGAAAACGAGGTGGAGGGAGGGACTCCAGGGTGAGGGCGGGTCTGCAAGGCCACGGTCAGCCTCCTGCAGGCCCAGTCCCTTCTAGAAGCTGCACTCAGGAAGGGCTGACCCCTTTTCTAAGCCCCACAGGGAACAGACAGAGCCAGTACCTCTGAGGAGGAAAAACATGTATTAGGAAACAGTGCATATCTTGGGAGGATACATCAGCACACAGAGGGACCGGTGACGTGGGGGAAAACAGATTATTTGTGTGGGGGCTGAAGGTATTCTGGGGGAAAACTTTTCCCACCCGGAAAGGGGTGAGAAGTATGAACTGGTTGACCAGACCAGACACCTCTCTGAAGATGACAGTGTCTAGGGCAGTGAATGGAGCAGCCTGAGGCTCTCACCGCCAGTGGCCTATGCTGGCAGGGACTCTTCCTGGGAAGTGGGGCCCCACTGCTGTTCCCATCTCTGATCCACCTGTACTTGAATGGATGGCTGTGACCCACTAGAGTGGCATGGTGACAGCAGGCCATACCTCTCACCACTGTTCTTTGCTCTGGGTAGGAGGGACCCCTGTGGTGGCAGGAACGCCCTCCCACTGGGGCTGTCAAGGCAGAAACTTCATGGTGAAGCCTCATTTTCTCCTCTAGGATCTGTCCAACAGCAGTCATGAGTGCCTGGGCTTCAGCCACGCAGTTGTCCACAAACAGTCCGCTTGGGACTGGTACCCAGCTCTGGGCAGGGGCTGATGCTGGCTTGCCTTTTTGCAGGGGATCTTTCTGCCCTTTGCCTTTTTCACTGGGGGCAATCCACTGAAGAAAGCGCCTGATCCTTTTCTTGAAGTGGCTTTCTGGAGGCGCCTGTCCCTTCTCTGGTGGGAGCTGGGAGGACTGGCTACTTAAGAACTTTACTGACTTCCTGTCCTTTGCAGGGGGGCTTAGTATTACAAGTGTTTGTTCATGCGTTCCTTGTGTGAGCCTCCTGTGGCCCCCTCTCTGGTCAGTAGGGCCAAACATCTGGCTCAGGCTCTTCTGTGGTTTCTGACATTTTGGGTTCCTGGGCTCCTCCTGCCCCTGGCTGTTCCTGGACATAGCTGGACTTGTACTCAGGTCTAGGCTGCCTCTCTCAGCCCCTAGTACATTCGCACTATGACAGGTTGTGCCCCTGGCATTACGTATGAGGTGCTGAGAAGGCCTCCTGCCCTCTTGTCCTGTCAGAGGGTCCTCTGAGGACCTGCACTTGTCACCAGATTTGGTCTCTGTGTTGTATGCAGACCTCTGGGCTTCCTTACACACAGGCAAGGGGACAGGGAGAGGATGACACAGGGTGGAAAGTGACGTTTTTGCTACCACCTTCTCTCCTGGATCTTTGTGAGGAGGTTCTTCTGGGACATTGGCAGCCTCAGCTCTGGATTTGGCCCCAGATTCAGTGGTGGCTGATGAGGGAAAGGCAGGCAGTGGAAGGGACAAGCATTGAGCTTTTTGTACCTTAAGATATGGGGGCTTGTGGACCTTGAGGGTCCCGCCCCACTCGTGGCTTGCCTGAAAACTTTTAATATGTGCTTCCAGCACCTGTTGAGTGTGCACATCAAGGAAGGAGAGCTGCTGGGAGGTGTTTACGTGGGACACCTTGCTCTCAGAGGGCGCTAGATTTCCAGTTTCCATGTGAGTGTTTGAGTTTTCCAGAAACAAGACATGGCCATTAGCAAGACTGGGATGATGACCACCCACAGGGACCGTTCTCTCATTGACCTCCCGCACTTTCCTGGGCAAACAGACTTCTACGATGTCTTCTAGATGCTTCATGTATGGGCTCCTTGGTGAGTCCTTTCCTGAGTCACTTCCCAATGGCATCATCCAGTCCTTTTCTGACTTTTTCTCAGTGTTGGCCCCTGGAACTTTACCTGAGCTGCTTTCTGAAGCCCTGGGTAGATGTTCTAGGACCCTCCACAGACAGTGTTTTGTGTCGTTGCTTGGGATCTCCCCAAGATGGGATTTGGCTGGGCCCCTGGACTCCATTTTCTGCATGTTCTGGCTGCTCCCACCTACAAACACAAAGAGCTCGTGCCTGTCCTTTACTCGAGAAGTCTCTGGGTATTCATCCTGAGGCTGTATCAGGTCTGGAGATACGTGGGGCCTGCGGGACAGTCCACAGCAGTGTTGTGTGTACCTCTGCTGAAGGTCCTGAGGCTGTATCAGGTCTGGAGACACGTGGAGTCTGGGGGACAGCCCACAGCAATGCTGTGTGAACCTCTGTTGAAGGTGTTTCTCCAGTTGCTCCCGGAGCTCAGGGCTGATGAAATCCCCTGGGAGGAGGGAGACTGACTCGTTTTCGTGGGAGGCCTCACTGTCAGGGGTGACTTGGCTAAAAGCTTCCTGAGCGTTCTTAACCATGGTGGGTAAATCCCTCCTACTTTCTTGTTCCTTCTTTGAAGGGTGACAGGCCACGCGTGGGATAGAAGTTGGGATAAGAGGTTGGGCCTGCTGCTGGTCTGTAGGACAAGCTGCTCCCCGGGCCACGATCGGTGGTGAGTAGCACGGTGGGATGGGGAGACAGGATGAGGTGTGGGGCTGGCTGTGGGTCTCAGCCAGAGGTGAGGGCTGGGACAGCGGCAAGGCTTGAGTCAGAGGTTGGGGTTGGGGCACATGGGGGGACCAGATTGGGGGTTGAAACAATTGTGGAGATAGTTGAGTCTGATTTTGTACTGGAAAGGAATGAGAGAGTTCATTGAATAAAACAGAGGGAAACTCCAGTGGGGAACCAGAGACCCTGATTGTCGCCACCAGGGACTCGCTGTGCAGAAACGGGAGGCCCCAGTAGAGCTGGCTGCTTTTCCACTGTAAATGGTCCTCCAAGACCTTGGGATCAGAGAGCTGCTCAGGACCAGGCAGCGGCTTTGGTTTGTCTTTCATGCACCAGAAGGGTTGCGGGGTTCTGGTGTCCTGCTCATCACCCAGTGATTTTAATGTATTCCCCAGAGAATCCAGGGAATAGTCTGATTTCTCTTTTTCTTTGTCGTTCCTGATCTTCTGTCCTGTTCTCTTGGTGATTAGCCTGTCCAATAGCTTCTGGATATTAGGGTTGACAAAAGAGGGGCCACCAGCCTCCAGGTGGCTTTGTGTGGGGTCTCCCGAAAACGGGGCCTCTGGTGGGTGGTGGGAAACACCCTCTTGATGGGATTGACCCTGTGACGAGGTGGGGAGGCACGAGACCTTGGCAGCCACCTGCCACCAGGAGAGGGCTGGGATGGGACAGCTTGGGTGACTAAGGCTGGAGATCGCTGGGATGGGAGAAGTCAACCAGCAGTTGTGTGGAGACAAGCTCTGTGGGGTGGAGCCTAGTGGGAGTGCCATTGAGTTCGGCTGAGAAGTACTCAGGCTGGAGTCTGCTGGAGGCAAATGGGAGGCCACAGGGTCAGGGGTTCGTGATGGGGGAGGGACAAGTGTGAGTGGCGGGGTTGAGAGGCTGTCGAGGGGGAGCAAAGGCTCTGATGGCTGAGAGGCACTCAGGGGTGAGCAAGATTCAACAGAAACGGTGGAAGTCCTTTGGCCTGGTGACAGGGTGGAGGCCACAGGTAGAGGACACTCGGCCAGAGGAGCCTGGACAGTGAGTGGGGATAAGGTGACAGGAGCAGAATCTTCCACATTCTCCCTGCACGGCTGGTGGGCTCTGGCAGGTGCTGGTTTGCACACCTCACCTAGAGGATCAGGGATCTCCGCCAGGTGGCTGCAGGAGACAGGACGCAGGTGCTGTAGCCAGGAGCAGACGGGCCAGGAGCGGCACCTGCACCCAGGGCCCCTCCACTGCCCATGCACTGGCTTCACAAAGCTCCTGCCTTCCCTGGCCCAGGGTTTTGGTCACATCCCATCCCCTTTCTTGGACTCTTTTCCCAGGTCAGCCCCAGGCTCTGGGGTCACATCATAGGCCCTGGTAGGAAGGAGGACATGGGAGAGAAAAGGAAAGTTCCTCACCTTTGCAGAAGTGAGATCAGGCCCCAAACCTCCTTCAGTTCCTCCAGGCCATCTGTACAGGCTGAAATGAGCAGACTTGGTTATGGTGGAGGGAGGGGCCTGCGGATCTTACAGGAGGCTGAATGGAATGTCCCTTTCAGGGAGATTGGGAGATTAGACTGTGGAGCCCCAGCATCAGTGTCCAAGGCCATATGATCTTGGGCAGTGACAGTAAGGTGCAAAGATGGGCAGCGCTTTGTAGTTTACAAAGTGATTCCACATCCAGCACCCTATGGTCCTCACAACCACTCTCTGGGGTAGGAAGGACGGGGTCATGGCAAGGAGGAATCAGCCTTGGCAAAGTTAAACAGCATGCCCACAGTTGGGCCCGAGGCCCCACCTCCAGATCCAGCACGGTTGGTCCACGACCCCCCATCCCTGGCCTGTCCTAGCTTCCTTCCTAGCACAGAATCTGAGAAGTACCCCAGGTGCTGATCTCCTTCCCAGGGCCCTCCCTGTCAGGCCTCTGTAATGACATCCTCAGAGATGTAGCCCTTGTCACTCAGGGACACGTGTGAGGTCAAGTTTCCTCTGGGGCTCCGGGGGAAGGGCCGAGTCTTACCTTGTAGAGCGCCACTCTTCCTGCTCCTGCTGCTCCTTGTCTCCACCTGATGCTGAGCCAAGAAAGAACGAGGGGCTGGGACCCGAGTCTCACTCTCCTCCCCCTAGACAAGCTGCAGACGTGCAGTGTTCTCAGACAACACCACGTTCTGCCTTTAGCTGATAGAGCTCTGTGCTCTTTTCATTTTTAATGTGTATGTGTAAAAAAAATTTCCTGTTTTCCTTTTGTGAAAAATGCAAAGAGGGGTTTTCTACGTGAGATTCATTGTGGATGTCCTTAGTTCCTCTGCTTTGGATACCCAAAGGCTAGACCTGCATCTGAGCTGTTACGTAGGATTCTTTCTCCTCAGGCTGGAGACACCTCCATCCTCTGATGAAAGGCTGTTAGGAGCACAGCAAGGCCCTTAGATGAACCTGATGTGGAGGCAAGTCTTGGCCCAAGGGGCCTGTCGTGGGAAGGCACTGAAGAGCCAGTGCTCAGCTCTCCTGCAGAGATCTCAGCTCTCAGCAATCCCAGCCTAGGCCACCAAGTTGAGTCTTAGTGTCTGCCCTTGCCCTGGCTCTTCTAGCTCAGCAGCACAGTTGTTCTGAGAGCTTTGGACAGAAACCGTAGTGCCCACTCTTACCCTTGCCCTGCCTGTCCCTAGAAGGATGATGTTCTAATCTTTCCTGACATTTCCCATCTCAGAAATCTCTCTAGGTGATTTGGAAGAGTGGAAATAGTAATAGGAAGGAAAGAGAAACTCATTTTCTGTTGGGTTTGTGCAGAGGTTTGCTTACCTTCCTCGTGTTTCTCTTTTTCCTATTTGATGGTAAGGATCCATCCTTCTGGAGACAGGGGAGTAATAGAAGAAAGAGCCCCACCCCACCCAGGAAGGCAAAGGTGATCTCCACCACCCAGGAAACGGAGCTGGGGCTCAGCCATGTGGCACTAACGCTCTTCAGAGTGAAGAGAAGATTCTCCATCTTCTGAATCGCAGTGCTGCCTTCAGGCAACTGAGCCCTGGAAGTTCCCTCTGGTTCTAAGGTCCAGGCCTGCATCACAGAGCTGTGGCGTCATCACAAAGAACTCCTGAGGGTGGGGTCGGGGGCAAAAATAGGAAAAGGCTGAATCAGAGCCCCTCGCCCTCCCCCCTGCCCAGCAAGTCCCTCCATCCTCCTGGGCCTTCTAGATCCCTCCTTCCAGCTCTACCTGCTCAACCTGTCACAGATAACCTTTCTCAAGTTTCTGTTCTTTGCTCTCGGAACCCAGATATTACCTGCTTCCTTGGAGATCTCCACTTGAGCTCCATCAGTTTCATAGTTTTTGATAATTTGGAGTTGTCCTTGAAATTTTTCTTATTTTCCAGGGATTATTACTCTCAGGATGTCCTCTCTTTGCAACTTCCACTTTCCACATAATGTGTTCTTGCCTTGCATCAACTCAGATATAGAACTTAAATTTCTTTTATACTTTAGCTTTGTTTGAATAAAATTTTTATAATTTTTTGTTTCAATCTTTACTGTCTTCAGCTAGAGGGACTTAACAATACTTTATTACATGAAATTCACAAGGCTCAATAAGTACAGAAAGTTGAAATGAAAGCCTCAAAGCACATTTTTCATATATTTCTTGTGTTTTCGCTTCTAAAATCAATAAAAGTTACAGTAGACAAGGAATTTGGGAACATTTTATTTGCACACATATATACCGCCTTGACAAATCAATTCAGTATTTTCAAATCTAAGAATCCAGCATTATTTGAGTTCCAAGACCTGCCTTCAGTATTTCTTGTAAGGTAGGACTGCCAGCAGCACGTTGTTTTAGTCTGTTTATCTGGGAATTTCTTTTATCTTTTTTTCATTTTAAAGGGTAGATTTGCTGGTCGTGGAATGCTTGGTTGACAATTTTTTTTCTTTAAGATTTGAAAGTGCCATCTCACTGCTTTCCCCCATTGTTTCTGATCAGAAGTCAGTGGTTAACCTTATTGTGTTCTTTGTACAAGAAGAGAATTTTTCTCTTGCTGCTTTCAAAATTCTCTCTGTGAAAACTCTTTGACTATGATGTACCTAGGAGTGGATATATTTGTTTTTATTTTACTAAGGGTAAACATTGACTTTATAGATTAATGTTTAAAGTCAAATTTACGTTTTCAGTTACCAAGTATTTCTGCAAGTATTTTTTCCCTTTTCTTTCTTTCTGAAACTCTTTTTCCACATATGTTGGGGTGCTCGATGATGCCTCATGGTCATTTTTCTTCGATCTCTTTTTTCTTTGTCCTGATTCAGATCATGTATTCTTCAAGTTTACTGATTCTTCTGCCATCTCAAATTTGCTGTTAAGTCCATCAGTGAGGATTTTATCTGTCATTGTACTTTTTAATGGCAGAATTTCTGCTTTTTTAATAAATAATTTCTAGCTCTTTGTTGGGTTTCTGTGTTTGTTCAGTCACTGCCATTACACTTTCCTTGAGTTCTTTAAGTACGGTTTCCTTTACTTCCTTTAAGTTCTTACACTTGCTGCTTTGAAGTGTAAGTTTTTGCTAAATACAACATCTGGGTACACTTAAAGACACTTTCTGTTAACTGTTTTGGTTTTCTCCGCACAAGTGTGGGTCACAATTCCTTGTTTCTTTTCATGTTTTATGGACTTCTCCTTAAACACTGGATGTTTTAGATCATAGCAACTCTCCATTCTGATTTTTTCCTCCTGAGAGTTGTTCTTGTTGTTTTGTTTGTTTGTTTAGTAACTTGCTTGTACTAAATCTGTGAATTCTGTTAGCAATGTATAGCGGCAGGTGTCTCTGCTCAAATTTTTGTCTTGTTTTTATTGTTATATACATGGCTTCCCAGGAATTACCCCGTTGTCTGCATGCATGGTATTTGGTCAACTGTTGTCTGAATTTGTACTCAGACACCTTGAGTCAGTGAATCTGCCACTATTTGCTTATGATCTGTGTATGGACAGGGAGTGCGTTCAGAATCCCAGTGTCCCTGGTGTTTGTCTTCTACCGGGCTCTCCTCCTGCCGTGTCTTCTCTGCACACACTCAGCTCCACCATTCGTCAGGGACGTATGGGTGGTTTGGGCAGGCTCTGGTCTCTGATGAGACTAGTAGAGCTGCTGGTCCTTCCTGTTTGTTTCCAGCAAATCACCAGTTTGTCTGAAAATTGTCCAAATTGTATGAGTCCCTCTGGCTGTGACAGCAGAGCTGCTGGCTTCCTGGCTTTCCCCAGCCTGACTGAACTACCATACCAACGGAGCTGGGGCCTGTGGGCACTGTTAGCAGCCCCTGGAGGGAATGCCACAATCTTGAATTGTTCTTGCTTGTAGTTCAGTAGTTTTCATGAGTCATCACTCCTCAGTTTGTTGTGATGTTTTGGTCAATCACCAGAATACTGAAATTGTTGCTTTTGGCAATTTTGTGCCGCTTTTTTACTTGCTCTTTGGGGAGAGAATTCGTTGATATCTTCATCCCGTCATCCAAAACTTGTGTTCCCCATGGGTACCCCATCCTGTTGTTGTGTTTTTCTTAATAAACTTTCTTTTTTAGAGCAGTTTCAGGTTTACAGCAAAATTGAGCAGTAAGGACAGAGAGTTTCCATTTACTTTCTGTCCCCCTCCCACCCCACCTCTGTGTCTGTTGACTTCCTACACAAAAGTATTACATTTTTTACATTTGATGAACCTACATTCATTTATCAATATCACCCAGAGTCCATAGTTTACATTAGGGTTCCCTCGATGTTGGGTTTTGACAAATGTATAATGACAGATAATCCACCATTACAGTAGCAGGCAGAATATGTTCACTGTTCTAAAAATCATCTGTGCTCTATTTATCCCTCCTTCCCTCAGTCCCTGGCAATCATTTATTTTTTTACTGTTTCATAGTTTTGCCTTTTTCAGAATGTCATGTGGTTGAATCATGCCATATATAGCCTTTTCAGATTGGCTTCTTTCACTTAGTTATATGCTTTTAAGGTCCCTCTGTGTCTTTTGATGGCTTGATAGCGCATCTCTTTTTAGCTCTGAATAATATTCCATTGTGTGCATGTACCACAGTTTGTTTATCTGTTAACCTACCAAAGGAGTGCTGATTCTCCCAACTTTTGACAATTATGAATAAAGCCTCTAAAAACAACTGGGTGTAGAATTTTGTGTGCACAACAATTTTCAGTTTTTTTGAAGAAAAACCAAGGGGTGTGACTGCTGAGCCACACAGTAAGAATGTTTAGTTTTGTAAAAAACTGCCAAACTCTTTTCCAAAGACGCTGTGTACCATTTTGCATTCCTACTAGCAACTAATGAGAGGTCCTGTTGCTTCACATTTTCACCTGCATTTGGTGTCAACATTTTGGATTTTGGCCTAATTGGGTGTGTATTGATACCTCATTGTTGTTTCAGTTTGTAATTCCTTAATGACATATGATGTTGAGCATCTTTTCATATGCTTATTTGCCATCTGTATACCTTCTCGGATGAGATGTCTGTTCAGGTCTTTTGCCCAGTTTTTAGTCAGGTTGTTTTCTAATTGTTGAGTTTTAAGAGTTGTTTGGTTATTTTGGATAAGAGTCTGCTATCAGGTATGTCTTTTGGAGATATTTTCTCCTGTTATATGGCTTGTCTTCTCATTCTCATTGACATTGTCTGCCACGGAGCAGAAGTTTTTAATTCTAATAAAGTCTAGCTCTTTAGTTCTTTCTTTTATGGGTCTTTGGTGTTGTATCTAAAAAGTCATCATCATATCCAATGCCTTCCAGATTTTTCTCCTGTGTTAGCGTGTTGAAGTTTTATAGTTTTGCTTTTACACTTAGGTCTTTGATGTATTTTGAGTTAATTTTTTTTTAATGGTGTAAGGTCTGGCTCTACATTCGTTTTTTTGGCATATGGATGTCCCGTTATCCAGCACCGTTTGTTGAAAGGATGTTCAACAACTGTTGTGTTTTACATTTAGGTCTGTGATTCATTTTGAGTTAATTTTTGTGAGTAGTATAAAGTCTATCACTAGATTCTTTTTTTGGCATGTGAATGTCCTGTTGTATCAGCACCGTTTGCCAAGTGGCCTATGCTTGTTCTATTGTGTTGCCTGTGCTCCTTTGTTAAAGATCAGTTGGTTGCATTTAGTGAGTCTATTTCTGGGCTGTCTATTCTGTTTGATTAATTAATTTATTACATTTTCAATACCACACTGTCTTGATTACCATTGTTTTGTAGAAAGCCTTGAAGTTGGGTACTGTTAGTCCTCCATCTTTGTTCTTCTCCAATATTATTTTGACTATTCTGGTATTTTTGTCTCTCTCTGTAAACTTTAGAAGAGTTTTTTGGTATCCACATATTAACTTGCTGGAATGTCGACTGAGATTGCATTGAATCCATAGAGCAAGTTAGAGCTGACATCTTGACTATATTGAGACTTCTATGCAGGTAAGTATGAAATATCTCCCCATATATTTAATTTTTTGATTTCTTCCATCACATTTTTAGTTTTTCTCATATAGGTCTTGTACATATTTTGTTAGGTTTATATCTAAGTATTTTATTTTTTTTGTGCTAATATAGATCACATTGTATTTTTAACTCTAAATTCCAGTTATTCTTTGCTGGTTTATAAGAAATAGATCAGATCAAGTTTTTGTATTAATCTTATATCCTGCAATTTTGCTATAATTGCTTATTAGTTCAAGTCATTTTCTTGTCAATTCTTTTGGCTTTTTTTGTTTTTTTCAATCCGGCCCATGTTAATACACACTCTATTTTGAGAATGAAACCAAATAATAAGCAAAATATCTGAAGAATTTCAAATTGTACTGCAAAGAAGGTCCTGGCTGGTCCATTCTGGGAGTAATCTCACTTAAGCTGACCCTACCACTTGCTGAGTATGATCCTCTCTGTCCACAGGGCTGCAGTACCACCCTCTTGCTCAGTGTCTGCTGGAGGAAGTCAAGACTGTACTTGTGGCTCTGCTGTCCTTCCTTGGGCTTGGATTCATTGGGTTAGTGGTTTGCTGCTATTGTCAAGACGGTACCATCACTTTAAGGTACCACATGTCAGCATAGCTTACACTGTAGTCTTTTAGCCCTTTATCCACCTCCTGTTTACTTAAATCCACTCCACACTCTTGAGTCAACCAGATTGGATCTTGTTCAGGCATTCCCAGCAATTTTTAGAGAACAAAACCTGTCGATGCTGATCACTCATGTGTCCAAACTCCATTTGGTCATCCAGGGAAACAGCAGTCAGGGGGTAAAAGGCACCAGTATCTTCTTGCACCATGTCCTGCAGCGTGTCCTGCAGCGTGTGTGGCCAGGGGGCGTGCCGGCCAAGTGTAGGTTGAAGAGATGTTTGAGTTCTCTCAGTGTGAGAACAAAGTGTTTGTGAAAGGTGGCCTCCATGAAGGCCCTCAGTTCCTGGGCACAGCCTGGGGGCAGGTGCTCACTGAAGCTGTCCCTCCTGCTGCCCACCTGGCAGGCAGCCTGTCAGCCAGCCTGTTGTTGAGGCTGCCGCTGGGTGAAGTGTCCATGGGCTTCTCTTCTCCTGCTTCCTGCTCTTCCTTTTTCTCTCCCTTCTTACTCAGGGGATCCTCCTTGATCCTCACACCTGGGAGGACCGTGGGCACCCAGTTCTGCTCCTTCTGTTGCTGCAGCTCCCGTTCCAGCAACACGTGATTCTGCCGGGCCTTGTTTTTGGCTGCTTGGACCCGCTGCTCTTCAGGCACTAGCCCAGCAGGCCATGATTGTCCATCGGGCTTCTTTGGCATGGTTTCCTTTACAAGATTATAGAGTTTTTCTAATTTGCCCTGGATGCCCGTCCACATGTGCTGCTGCTGGACCACATCCAGATGCTTCTTGATGAACTCCCTGCCTTAGGGCAGGATGACACCCCAGCGTATGTTGGTCCTCAGTACGGCCATGTGCTCTAGACAGGCCTTCACGTCCTCAGTGTAGAGTTTGGTCAGCATCGCCACCTCTTTCCTCACCACCCAGTGGCTCTGCATAAACTTCCACATAACAGAGTCTTGGCCTCTGCAGAGCACCCCAGCAGGCACGCTGCTGTGAGCGCTGGATGACTTTTTGGGGTACAGGATGTAGCTCTTCACTACCCAGTTTCTGTAGATTATCATTGCCACCTCCTGAATGCCACACAGAACAGTCCCAGAGTTGATAGAGGGGCATAGGAGACTCATCAAGTTGGCAAAAGGTATGACCTTCAAGTTTTTCATGCGGATCTTGATCTGATTGGCCAGGTGCAGGGTGAGCAGCTGGGCCATGGACAGGACATTGCTGGGGGCCACAGGATTGTCATTCTCCTCCTGGCTGGCTGGCATCAGCATCATGAGATACTCGCTGGGAGACTTGAGGAGCTCCGTGTTGTCCACCTTGCTGGAGCCCTTGCACAACAGGTGCTGGCTGTCATACTCCCAATGGCTGTCCCTCAGGCCATAATAGTGCAGGTGGACCCAGCGCTCTTCAGCATGCTTCTCTTGCAGTACTTGTAGGACTGCATGTGGCACTGGCGGGCCTGCTCTGACTGGCCGGGAGAACCGCTTGGTCATCTGCTTAACATCTTCTTCCACCCAGTCCTGTGACGAGTCCCCCACCTCACTGGCCACCTCCCTTTCCAAGTGCTTGGTGTGTGCCTCATGTAGCCGAAGGTGGGCTGGAGCTGCAGGATGCCATGTAAAGGCATCAGGTGGAGCTGCCCTGAAACAGATATAGCTTCTCTGCCAGACTTTTGGCCAAGTGCACATCCATCTCCTGTATGACTGGGTCATCCATTTTGTTTGTCATCTTAGAGGAGAGTAAGCTGCACGGTCCTGACACTCCATCTTTCCATGGGGACCGTGCACAGGCATCAGCAATGTCCCAGACACCCGCGGGCTGCAGAGGCAGTGGCCCCCAGCTCTTCTCTTAGGCAGTGGTCATGTTGCTGGCGGAGAAACTCTGGCAGACCTCTTTAAGCTTTTCTTTGTAGACAGTCATGTCATCTGCAAAGACAGTTTTATTTCTTTTTTCCAAATCTGTATACCATTTTTTCCTTTTCTTGTCTTAATGCATTAGCTAGGACTTCCAATATGAAGTTGGAAAAAAATAGGGAAAGGAGACATCTTTACCTTGCTTCTGATTTTAGCAGGAAATCTTTGAGGTTCTTATCAGTCAGCCTAATGTTAGGTGTCAGTGTTTCATAGATGTTCTTTATCAACTTGAGAAAGTTTACAACCATTTCAAGTATGCTGAGAGTTTTTATCAAAAATGGGTGTTTCATGTTGCCACATGTGTTTTCTGCATCTATTGATATGATCATCTGATTTTTCTTCTTTAACCTGTTGGTGTGGTAGGTTAGATGAATAGATTTATTAATGTTGAAGCAGCCTTTTAGACTAGAGATAAATTTAACTTGTTTGTGCTCTATATCTTTTATTCATTGATGAATATTACTTGCTAATATTTTCTTGGGATTTTTTGCATATGTTCATGAGAGGTATCGATCTGTAGTTTTTTCTTACAATACTTTTGTCTGTTTTTGGTATAAGAGTAATGCTGTCTTCATAGAATGAGTTAGAAATTAGTCCCTCTGCTTCTGTCTTCTGGAAGAGATTACCGAGAATTGGTATAATGTCTCCTTTAAAAAATGTTTGGTAGGATTAACCAGTGAATTCATCTGGGCCTGGTGATTTCTGTTTTGGAGAGTTATGATTTATTGTTTCTTTTCTTTTTTCTTTTTTTAATTTTAATTTTTATTGAATCAAAAATAATGATACATATTTTTGGGTTTCAACATTGAGATATGTTGATCAAATCAATATTACTAGCATATATATTGTTACAAATTACTTTATGCCCCTTGTCCAATCTCTCCTTGTTCCCCTTTCTCTCCCCACTCTGCACTCTAATCACCTTAGATTTCTTCTCTCCCTCTGAAAGAATAATGGTTACTCTGTTGATTTGCTGCCCCAATAATCTGTCCAATACTGAGAGACATGAGCAAGTCCCCCAATGCTATCCTAGACTAGATGTCTCTTCTGTCATTATGAAATGGGTTCTGTGGAGACAGACATCCAGCTTCTTTATTTATCTCTGCTGGTGACTCTCCTTGTGTCAACTCATGCCAGTGGCTGGCGGACCATATGCGTGGTGGTTGCGGCATCTATCTGCCTTCGCAGCCGCCATGGTTATCGTAGTAGCTATGGTGGGCCACCCATATGGAGGAGATGTTTTTGTCGTGCTCTGTGGTGCTGGCAGTGTGCCTGGTTGTGGAGAGTGACTGATCCCCAGTTCCATGCCCTGGGTCGCCAAGTGGGTCCCAAGGCACTGGCACGGTGTGCCTGGTTGTAGCAGGGGGGTCAAGTCCCCTTCTCCAAGCCCCAGATCCCTGGGTGGGCCCCAAGGCGCTGGCACTGGGTGCCTGGTTGTGGGAAGGGGGCTCCAGTCCCAGGCTCCATACCCCGGGTCCCTGGGTGGGCCCTGAGGCACTGGCGTTTGGTGCCCGTTTGTGGGAGGGGAGTCTGGTCCTCATCTCCATGCCTCAGGTCCATGGGCAGACCCAAGGCACTGGTACAGTATGCCTGGTGGTAGGAGGGGGATCTGGTCCCCTTCTCCATGCCCTGGGACCCAGGGAATGCCTTGAGGCACTGTCAAGGGGTGCCTGGTTGTGGGAGGGGGGTCTGGTTCCTGGCTCCCTACCATGGGTCCCTGGATGGGCCCCGGGGTCCTGGCACATGGAGCCTGGTTGTGGGAGGGTCGTCCAGTCCCCTTCACCATGCCTTGGGTCCTCAGGCGGATGTTGAGGTGCTGGCATGGTGTCCCTGGTTGTGGGAGGGAGGTCTGGTCCCCTTCTCCATGCCTTGAGCCCTCAGGTGGGGCCCGAGGCACTGTCACAGCATGCCTGGTTGTGGCAAGGTGGTCCGGACCCTGGCTGCTAGCCCCGGGTCCCCAGGTGGGCCCCTAGGTATTGATGGTGTGCCTGTATGTGGGAGTGGTGTCCGGTCCTTGGCTCCAGTCCTCAGGTTCCCAGGTGGAGCCACGAGATGCTGGCGGTATGAATGGTTGTGGGCAGGGGTCCTGCCCCCTGGCTCCATGCCTCACGTCCCCTGGTGGACCCCAAGGCATCATGGTGTGCCTGGGCCAGAACTAAGTTTTTGTCCTTTGCTTGCTTCTAAAACAGGGGAACTTCCTGTGGGAACCAGTCCTTGAGCTGTGTGGTTCAGGTAAATTGATGCTTTGCTGCTGTTTCCCTAGGGAAAGCTTTTTGTGCAGCTCAGGGTTTAATGGTTGACCTTATAGGTACTTGCGGCTCTCCAGATACTCAGTGCACCTGGGTTGTGTAGAAACTCTGATCTGGGCCTGAATCTTTTCATCAAACTGCACCCTATGCAATTCTGCATTCCCATCCAGTCTCCTCTGAGTGGTCCTGAGCTGATTGGGGGGCAGGTCAGCTGTCCTTGCTGTGTCCCAGTGTTCCCCTGGTGGGCCCGTCTCCCCTACAGTCCATGCTCCAAACACTTCCCGTGGGACAGGCCCTGCGCCAGTCCCCTGTGATGACTCACTGGCCTCTGAATGTCTCTTTTTCAGCTCTTCTGGCTCCTCGCTCCTGTGTGGGTCCACAGGAACCCTATTAGTGGTCTTGCTGTCCTAGGGGCCACCAAAGTTCTCTTCTCCCCTGCCGCCTCCAAGTAACTCCATCTAAAGGGCACAGCCGTGGCTTCTGCCGGCTCCTGCTCCATGTGCTCCAGCATTAAAGCGGCCGCGGCCAGAACGCTGAGAGCAGTTTTTTCTTTCTCTCATCCTGGTTTCTCCCGCCTTCATGAACTCTGTAGGTCTCTCCTCCTCTTCCCCTGAGCTCCAGCGGCCCCAGCTTGGCTGACGTTACATTTTTATAGTTGTAAATTCGTTGATTTGTGGGAGAGAGTGACCCTGGGAACTGTCTATGCCACCATCTGGACCAGAAGTCTATTCGGTTTCTTTAATAGATACAGGCCTGTTCAGATATTCTGCTTCTTTTTGTGTGAGTTTTTTCAGTTTACTCTTTCAAGAAGTGGGTCCATTTCATCTAGTTCATTGAACTTGTGGGCGTAGAGTTACTAACAGTATTTCTTTATTATTCTTTTGTTGTCCATGGGATCTATAGTTTTGCCACCTCTTTCATTTCTGATATTAGTAATTTGTGTCTTCTCTCTTTTTTTTTTCTTTTTTAGCCTGGCTAGGGGCTTATCAATTACATTGATCTTTTAAAATTGCTTTTGTTTTATTTATTTTATTTCTAACTAGTAAATAATAATCATGTATATTTATGGGGTACAATGTGATATTATGATACATGTTTCCATTGTAGAATGATTAAATCAGACTAATTAACATGTCACCACTTGCTTATTTCTTTGTTGTGAGACTATTTAAAATCTACTCTTTTAGTAATTTTGAAATATATGGTACATTATTATTCACTACAATGACAATGATGTACGACAGATCACTACAACTTATTCCTCTTGTGTAACTGAAGCTTCCTACCCTTTGACTAACACCTCCCCTTTCCTCGTCCACCCCTCCCATTATGTTGGTTTTCTGTATTGATTTCCTGTTTTCAATTCCATTGATTTCTACTTTAATTTTATTCTTTCTCTTCTGCTTACCTTGGATTTTATTTTCCCTTCCCTTTCTAGTATCCTAAGAATGAAGCTTAGATCATTGATTTAGATGTGTTTTTTTGTATAATATACGCATTCAATGTTATACATTTCCCTGTAAGCAGTGCTTTATTGAATCTCACAAATTTTGATAAGTTATACTTCTATTTTAGTTAGTGCAAATATTTTAAAAATTGGCTTTGGATATCCCCTTTGATCCATGCGTTACATAGAGTGTGTTGTTTAATCTCCAAGTATTTTTGGATTTTTCAGCTATCTTTTTGTTATCGATTTCTATTTTAATTCCATTGTGGTTTGAAGTAGATGTCGTGTGATGTCTTTTCTTTTAAATGTGTTTAGGTGTGGGGCCGAGCCCATTGCGCACTCGATAGCGTGCGGCGCTTGGAGCGTGGCGACACTCCCGCCACGGGTTCGGATCCTATATAGGAATGACCGGTGCACTCACTGGCTGAGCGCCGGTCACGAAAACGACACACATACAAAAAAATAAAAAAATAAATGTGTTTAGTTGTGTTTTATGACCCAGGATTTGGTTTTTCTTGCTGAATATTTTATGTGAGCTTGAGCAGAATATTATTCTGCTGTTGTTGGATGAAGTAGTCTACAGATGTCAGTTATATTCAGTTGATTGATGGTGCTCTTGAGTTCAACTATGTCCTTACTGATTTTCTGCCTCCCGGATCTGTCCACTTGTAATAGTAAGGTGTTGTTACCCCCAGTAATAATACAACATTAGTAGATTAAATTATTACAATAATATATTATAATAAAAGTGAGTGCATCTGTTTCTTCTTGCTATTCTATTGGCTTTTGTTTTGTGTATTTTCATGCTCTGTTGTTAGGTGTCTACACATTAAGAATTGTTCTGTATTCCTAGAAAATTGACCCCATTATCATATGTAATGCCCCTGTTTATCCCTGATAACTTTCCTTGCTCTAAAGTGTGCTCTGTCTGAAATTTATACAGCCTCCCACTTTGACTGGATTAGTGTTGGAATGGGATTTCTTCCTCCATCTCTTCACTTCAAATATGCAAGGGTACTTCAAAAGGTTTGTGGAAAATGGAATCAAAAGATAAGAATCTTTCCATGAACTTTTTGAAGTCCCTTTCTGTATGTGTCTTTATATTTAAAGTAGATTTCTTATATAGTTGGGTCTTGTTTTTTTGGTCCACACTGACAATTTCTGTCTTAATTGTTGTCTTCAACCATTGACATTTAAAATGATTATTGTCATATGTATATCAAAATCTTCCTGTTACTGTTTTCTATTGGTTGCTCTTGTCCTTTGTTTCTACTTTTGTCTTCCACTCTGTTTCTGCATTTTGTGAATTTAAGTGAGCCCTTTATATGATTCCGTTTTATTTTCTTTCCTAGCATATCAGCTATGCTTCTTTAAACTCTTTTTTTTTAGTTGTTGCTCTAGCATTTGCAGTATACGTTTACCACTAATTCAAGTTCACTTTGAAATAATGCTATACCACTTTAGTGTACTGTGAGCACCTTTTAATAATAAAATAATTCCATAGCATCTGTCTGTCATCCATCTGTGTGCATAATAGAATGCATTGTTGCTGCTGTTATTTTTAGCAAACTATCTGATAGGTCAATTAAGAATGAGAAAAATAGAAGTTTTTATTTCACCTTCAGTTATTTCTTCTCCGATACTCTTCCTTTCTTTATGTAGATCCAAGTTTCTTACCTGTATTTTTTCTTCCCTTTGAAGATCTTCATTTAACATTTCCTGTGAGGAAGGTCTACTGCCAACAAATTCCCTCAGTTTGTCTGTCTGAGAAAGACCTTATTTATCCATGTTGGAGAATCATTTCACAGGGTACAGGATTCTGTATTAGTGGGTTTTTTTCCTCTGAACATTTTAAATATTTTACTTCACTCTTTTCTTGCTTGTGGGGGTTCTGAGGACAAGTTGTTTTTAATTCTTATCTTTGCTCCTCTGTGGGTAAGGTGTTTTGTCCTTTTCTTTCATGGTTTTTTCTTTTTCCTTGATTTTCTGCAGTTTGAATGTAATATGCATAGGTGCAGTGTTTTTGTTGGTTTGGTATTTTTTGTTTTGCACTTGTCCTTCTAAGTGTTCTCTGAGCTTCCTGGACCTGTGGTTTTGTGTCTGACAGTAATTTGGGGGAAATTCTCAGTCATTATTTCTTTAAATATTTTTTCTGTTTTTTTCCTATCTTTTCATTTTGGTATTTCTATTATGCCTATTTTTTATACTTTGTAGTTCTCCCAAGGTCTTGGATATTCTTTTCTGTTGTTGTTTTTCCAGAGATTTTTTCCTCTTTGGTTCTTAGTTTTGGGAGTTTCTACTGAGGCATCCTCAAGCTCAGAGCTTTTTTCAGCTGTGTCCAGTCTACTAATGAGTCCATCAAAGGCACTCGTCCTTTCTGTTAGTGTTTCTGTTCTCTGGAATTTTTCTTTTGACTCTTTCTTAGAATTTCCGTCTTTGCTTAAATGACCTGTGTGTTCTCGTGTGTTGTCTACTTTTTCCTTTGGATTCTTTTGCATATTAGTCACAGTTGTTTTAAATTTCCCAACTGATTAGTCCATTATCACTGCCACATGAGTCTGGTTCTGATGCTTGCTCTGTATCTTCACACCTTATTTTCTGCCTTTCAGTATGCCTTGTCATTTTTTGTTGAAAGCCAGTCATGAAGTATTGGGTAAAACAGGCATTTAGTGATGTGGTAGTTAGGTGTGGAGGGAGGGGAAGCGCTCTGTAGTTCTGTGATTAGGTCTCAGTCTCTTAGAGTCTATGCCCCTACACTGTGAACGTCACCAGTGTTCCTCATTTCCCCCGCTCTGATGGGACAGGATGTCTGGAGGCAGATGTAGTTGGATATTTATTTCCCTTTCCCCACATGGAAGACTAGAGGGAGCTGGAGTTAGGCATTTCCCTTTTCCCAGGTCCTTTAGGCTCTATAGAAGAAAAAGAAAAAATCCAGAGATAGAAGTAGATTAGAGGGTACAAGAAATGGGGGTTGGGAGGAGAAATAATGAGAAGTTATTGCTTAATGGGTGCAGAGTCTATGTCTATCACGACTAAAAAGCTTTGGAAATAGATAGATGTAGTAGTCACACAGCATTGTGACTGTAATTAATTCCACGTAATTGTGTACTTAAAAATGCTTTAGATGGTAATTATTATTCTATATATGTTTTACCACAGTCAAAAAGAATAATTTTTTAAAAATCGAGCAGGTTATGCTCTTATAAAATATTTCCCCTGCAGTCAAGCCTTACTAAGAAGAACGGAATGCTCTGGCATATGTCAAAATTGGTTACTTTCCCCCTCTTCTGTTGGAAACATGAGGGGATTTTTTCCCCCTGAATTCACTGTGAAAACCTGCAGAAGCTCCTGGAGGTAAAACTCACAGTGTGAGGAGCCCTGTGACTGGGTTCTCCTGAAGTTTTTGACTCTCAAGTGTGTGCACATTGGGCCTTCAGCTACTGGTCAATTACAGTTCAGGCTTTCCGACCTAGTACTGATTCCTGCAGAAGTTTCTGCTAGTGGGTTTCTGTTCCAATAAGTTATGATTCTCTGTGTGTGCCTGTCTCTCCATTTTTTGTCATAGGTGTTAATCCTGTGATGTAACTTCTCTGAGAATCTATGAAGAGGTGTTGATTTTTCAGTTTGTTCAGCCTCTTGCTTGTTTTTAGGACAGAATGGTGACTTCTAAGCACCTTACATGCTGGATTGAACCCAGAAGTCTCCCCATCCTGTTCTGTGCATTCTTTTATCCCATCTTCCTGTGTGACTCTTATCCTCTCTGGAGCATCTGGCATAATATAAGGGGGTTGTGATAGACTGTTACACTGATAATCAATCCCCAGTGACTCACACCTCCCAGTATTTACTTACACAATAACCTCATGCTTGGCCATATGACTTGATATGGCCAACAGGTTATCATCAAGCCTAATGTAAGCAGAGACTAGAAAAACGCTTATACGTTGGGGTTGCTGACTTAAATAACACAGCTGTCATGTATAGAAGCTCAGTCTAGCCTAGCAGAGGATGAGTGATCACAGGAAGACATAGGTCTCAGCCTTCTAGCCTCCCTTCCAAGACCTCAGACATGTGGGCAAAGCCAGTGTAGATGCTCTAGTTCCAACCAACCCATCAGCTGAATGTAGCTCCATGAATGGCCCAAGGAAGAACAGCTGGAGAAACCACAGCTGAACCACAGCATCATGAGAAACAAAACTGTTGTTGTTTTAAGTCACTATGTTTTGAGATGGCTTGTCATGCAGCAATAGGTAACCTGCCCGTGATACTGATCTCTGTGAAGGTATGGGTTCCATTGCTAATCTGAGCATGATTTAAAGTAAATTCAAATTTAACATTTAAATCCTTCATGATAATTCATATACTCTCATGTTAGGTTTCACTTTCTTTAATTGCCCCTGCTAACAAAATATTTTGGATTATTTTCATTGTCTTTTATTTCTAAATGATTAGGTTTAGTTTTGAATTAGGAAGACTCTTGTTTTATTCTAAGTTGGTATTTCTGGGTTAGTGGGTAGTTCTTTTTAAAAAAACCTTCCAGCTGTTCTGCAGTGCTCTGGAATAACGAGGGATCTCACCATCGGAGAATAAGGGGAGGACACAGAGTCATGTGGACTCCCCTCGGGCACTCAGAAAGAAGCCTGTGCGAGGACGGAGAAGCCACGGCCCACAGCATCTATAGTCATCCTGCAGAACTGGCCACTGAGATGTTGGGTGCCACCTTCATGTTCTGGTAGTGAGGAAATGGTGATAAAATAATAACACTCTTTTACAGGAAATACCATGTGCTACATAAGTGTTTGCTATATATAGGTATAGGATGTAAGGATGTAAGTTTACATATAATATGTAATTGTTTGCTGCTGCTCTCAGGACCTTATATATTGACTTTAGAAAGTGAAACTTACTTTTCAGCTGCTCCCACACTTCACCCTTAGTTGTCAGTGTCCTGTATTTAATCCCATCACCAAATGCTCTTAACTATCCTGAGTTTTCTATTTCTGGAGAGCTGTTTTCTGGAGGCTTTGGGGTATTTTGTCCTCTCTATTTCTCTGTTTCTTCTTCTCTCTCACCCAAAGTCTACTGCTTTGGTTGCTAGAGCTGCTAAAATGCTTCTTTCTGACTGTGCGTCCTCCCCAAAGGAAGCTGGGGGCCAGGAAGCCTATGAATGCCCTCAGCACAGGTCAGGCTGAGGGCACAGGGTCGGGTGGAGAAGGGTGAACAATCTGGAAGGGCAGCAGAACGTATCCAATGTCCACTGCAAAGGCCATGAGGCAGGAGTACATTCAAGGAGCAGCCAGGAGGAATCAGCTAGGGTCCCAGGAGGACAGTGAACAGGGTTTGGGGGTTGCATAGAACATGAAGGCCTCCTCACTGGACAGAAGCTCCAGGAAGCTTATTTGATTCACTGCCATATGTCCCGTGCTTAGCAGAGTGCAGGATACAAGTATTTATACAAGAGTGTGTGTGGCGTAAATGGATGAATAAGTGAGTGGGCAGGTGAGTGATGAAAGACTAAGTTAGGAAACTTTTTGCAAATAAAAAATTAATGTATGTGACTGCATATGTAAATACCCTAGATTCTCATTACTCAAATGAACCCCAGTTTGATTACACAGTGACAATCTATAATATGTGGCGTGTAGCATTGGAGGTCTGTAAGTGCAGGAGGGTGGTAGGACTGTCAGGAGGTCAGCCAGAGGGAAGAGAGGGAAGCTGAGGTTTCTTCTCCAGCTTCCTTTCTGCAGGCGGAAGGAAAGAAGCAGTGAAGACCACAGCTCTTGCAGGTGGCCTCTCTGCACAGTTCCTCTGTCCCATTCCTGATCTTCTTTTTCCTAAGGCCACATCAAGCCTAGGGGTGGCATGGTCCCTATATTACTACTGAAGCTTTTGTAGTGTCCCTAAACCCTGCTTTTTTTCTTTATTTTCCTTTAATGAATATACCGGGTTATGAATAAGGTAATTTCAGGAGACATAGTATAGCTGAACAAAATCAAGCATTTGACATGCTTAATCATTGTTTTCCTGTGGATGAATACGGGCTCCATGCAAGGACCTCTAAGTAGATTAATTACTCATTCAACAACTATATCTAAAGCTGCCTTGTTTGTTGTTTAAATCTCTTTATTGAGGTGTGATTGACAGACATACAAAAAGCTGTACATTTTATGTATGCAGCTTGATGTGTTTGTAGATACGTATGCATGTGTGAAACCATTACCACAAACGAAGAGGGATTTATGATCCATCACCTCCGAAAGTTTCCTCCCACTCCCTTTATTGATGATCATTGTTTTTTGATAAGAACACTTAACATCTACGCTCAGCAAATTTGTAAATATATGATGCTGCATGAGTATTTTTAACCAAAGGCACTATGCTGTACTCTGGATCTCCAGGATTTATTCATCTTACATAACTGATACTTTACAACTTTTGACCCCCTTCCCCCTCTCCCATCCTTTGTCAACCACCATTCTCTTTTATTACATTCTCCTCAAATTACCAGCTTGAGTGTGCCATCTCTTTCTTGCTGGAACTCTGATGAATACAATTGGCTATCCCTTTCCCCAATTTGTTCTCTTCAGGTATCTGAGTTTTGCTCAAATTCCACCATCTCAGGAATTCACTCTGATCAGTCTGTTGAAAAATACCAACCCCTCTTCACTTATTATCACTCATCCCTACTTTATTTTTTTCCTTACCATTTGCCACTTTTTAATATGTTGTATAATGAAGATATGCACTTTATTTTGATTTCTATATACACACCCCCAACACACGTACACACATTCACGCTTCATGAGGGAAGGGGTATTTGTCATTGCTGGGCAGTGCTCTACCCCAACCCCAGAAATCATGCCTGGCATCTTATAGTTTCTCCATGAACAGTGGTTGAAGGGATTAGGGGTAGACATGAAGGCCTCTACATTTAGGTGGGACCTCATGCACATGAACTCACGTGCTTCTTGTGACATCCTCCTGAGGAAGCTGAGAAAATCCTGTTTGCAAATATAGGAACCAAGGCTTAGGGAAGGGACCAGGGAATGTCCATCCTGTGCTCCTGTTGATCTTCATTGTAGTCCTCAACATCAACTGCTGCTCGGGAAGAGGCTTTGAAAGCAAATCTAAACAGGGACACTCAGCACTTCAGGGGTATACGTGAGCATTCCTCAGATTAGGGAAAGTTAAAAAGCCTTACTGTACCAATTGGGAAAGCAGCTAGGGAAACAGACACTCTGTATAATTCTGGTGGAAGTATAAATCGGCACAACTTCTTTAAGGAGCAACTGAATATACCCATGAAATTTGACTATATATATACTACGTAAGTCTCATTTCTAAGGAAATTCTTGTGCAATTGAGGTAGGAGATAGGGACAGAATTGCTGTCTGAATCTTATTTGCAATATGTGGGACATAGCAGAATGGATAAGATAGGGGAACTTAAAAATTGTTATAGTATATTTATGTGCTACATGGGATAATATACATCACTTAAAATGAATGGTCTATATCTTACAGATCTCAGAAGATGTAGAATAAAGAAGTAAGTTACAGATGATTGCTTTGGTGCAATTTGCAAGCACATGATTTTTATTGATGAAAGCCATTTATACAAGCATATAGATAGCAAAAGAATATAAACAAAAGCAAGGTACAAATCAAACTGATGGCAATTGTGTCTGGGGGTGGAGAGGAGTGGGGCTTGTAAGTGAGCCTAGAGATTTCAACTTTAATATGTATTAAAATACATTGACAATATATCAGTAAAATAGCTTTGTTCATTTATTAACTTGAAGAGGTGGGTACTTCGATGTTTGTTAATATTATTCTTGACAGTTTTCTGGTTTTTAAAAAAGTATTTTGAAAATTTGGCTGGATTGAGCTTATCTGGAGAAAGGGAATATGATAAAAAGAAAATATATTGAGACTCAAGTTCAAACCTGATGTAACAAACAGCACAAAATAATCATTCGTGATCTTATGAGAGTGAAAAAAAGTGGCATTTGGAAGTCTTCTAGCAACTGCATGTTAGAAAGAAGTACTAAAGTAATAGTTCAGGAAACATGTTAAATATGTTTAAACCTTCAGCGTAGCAAGGAAGCTGCAAGGAAAAGTGGTTCCTTTGTGTGAATTACTAAAGGCACCCTCTCCATGAGGATGAGCTACAAGATGGCACACCTTTCTCGTAGGTGTGATATCACTGCATCCCTTCCTTTGGCTGATGCAGCATTATGTCTGGGAAAGGCTTTGCTAACTGGGTTTCAGCACTCATTGATATCTGTAGCCAGAACTTTTGTGTGTTGGTAAAAGCCAACACTTTTGTTTATAATCATGCTGCTTTTGGGATTTTATGTCACTAGAAAGTACAACATAATGTATTTTTTTGGCTTGCTCCTATACTTTGTGTCATATGAAATGCATTCTCTGTTCTGCTGATATATAACATTAGAATTTATATTCATGAGCAATCCAAGTTTTACTCATTTTATTGCAGTCTCTGCCTAGGCCCCAGCCATAGAGTAACCAAAGGCGATGCCAGTAAAGTTGTTGAATTCACCTAAGACCTCTTGTTTCTGTGAGTTTGGGTATATTATAGTCAACCTGCTAGTTGTTCAATGGCCCTGACTCTCTGTGGACATATCAAATAATCAAAAACAAAAAAATGAAAAACACAGGGCCTGTGGAATATTGGTAATATGGGCGATACAAGCAGCTTCATAAGGAGTCAAAGGAAGGTGCCATCTTTGAAACCACTAGTGAGTGGCTTGTGACCTCCCAAATTCACTTACTTTGTTGTCCAAAGTGGCAACCTCCTAAGCCACAATATATGCACCTTGACACTTTTATTGCCTATGATAAACACAATCACACACTTCACAAAAACATACCCTTTGTGTTTGAATGTAATTAACCAATATTTGAAATTAAAAGACCTGTGGCTTATTTATAAGCTGTTTGTACTTTAGCACTGCGTGACAGTACATTTTGCATACAAAAATTTTTGAATATTAATGTCTCTGTGTCTGTGTGTGTATGTACATATATATATAGCTGTGTATAGCCAATATTTTGACTGTTTCTATTCTGCAAGTTCTTTGGGCCAAAAAGTGTGAATGGCAAACTAAGTCCTGGGAACCAGGAAGACAGACGTCAAGAAAGGTGATAAAATCTTAGGTTTTAAAACTTAAACCTCTGGGCACAGATATGCTGAATTAAATATAGGAGAACGAAAGGGAAACATAAAGAATTGAGCACAGATAAAAGAAAAAGCAAGAGAGAGAGGGAAGCAAAACATTGGAAAGTGCCTTTGCTGAGGAAAACCTTTACCTTGGACAGCAACCAAAGACAAGAATAGGAGTTTGAAAAGATCACTATTCTGAAAGTCAGGAGACACCAATTTTAATGGCTCTGCTGTTACAAAGTTGTTGCTGCCCGAACAAGTCACCTCCCTTTTCTGGGCCTTGTTTATTCATCTATTGCTGCTGCATCTCCATGTCCCTCCAAGATACCCTAAACCCTTGTAGCCCCTTTTTGTGGTACTCTGGAATTATTGTTAATGAGGTGCCACGTCCCTTAATCTCATCTATGGTATATATTAGCACTCCTTCTTGATTCAGTCTTTTTAAGCATGGTGTTTCTAAAACCTGCTCATTGCAAAAGTTTTGAATCTATCAGTAGGCCATACTTTTAGGAGTCACAGTATGGCCTTCATGTGCTGTCACCTTTTGCAGAGTGATGGAGACACAAAAGATTACACAGAGCCCAGATGTTAAGAGCAGTGAGAAGCCCAAAGGGACTGCACCAAGGGAAACTCCTTCAAGAGAGGAGAGCCCAGGCACAGCCCCGAGTCAAGTTTTTGCTTCAGTTTTTATGGTGAAGACAAGAAAGTTAAGAAAAAGAGATGTTTAATCAATCATAGTGAGAACATGAACAAACTGGCTATGTGACAGTCTTCATTGAAGCATATATAGCTTAAAACACTTCAAGCAATTTACCATCAAAAGGAGTCATAAAACTAAGCTATGTGATGCCCAAAAAAGGAACAATGAGATAATCACCAAAGCGTTTAACTCCTAAAGAATGTTTTAAAAATAGCCTAGGGCAATATGTGGACCGACCCCCAGGTGCTAACTAACAGAATATCCTTGAAGATTTTAGTTTATTTACTTTCCCATCATTTAGGTTTAGCTGAACTAAGGGCAACTGCCCCCAGAGCAATCACTTTCTACTGTGCTTCAATTCTCTTACCTATGTCAAAGGCTTTAGTCCTGTGAAAGTTTTCTGATCTTTTTCAATCTTAGCATTCATTCCTCTGTGTTTTCCTAAAGGGTCAGGCTTTGGCTCCCTGAACTAGAGGCTTTGGCCTCATAAACTACAGTCTTTGACCTTCTAAACTAAGGACTTTGGTCGTGTGAAGTACATGTGTTTTATTTCTGTCTCATTAATAACTTTTTAGTCAATATCTTCTACAATGTGCCACTGAAAAATTCTGCTTCCTTTAACATCCCCCAATGGTTTAGTCATCCGTCTCTAAACTTCAAGGTCAGTGGAACAACTGTGGCATCACAGAATCATCATCTTTCCCTTCACTAGCCTCACACTTACACCACAGAATTTTACCATAATGGATCTGAGACTTTATATCATTCCCACAAAATGGTAGAGTATTGTTTTGAGAAACGTAAAGAGCAAGTTCAACTTACTGAAGAGATCAATATGGGTATCACTTTGGTAAAGGGCAGTTATTTTAAAATAAAAGATCACACACCCAAAATTCAGACCAGTCAGAAAATCCAGAAGACAGATTATCATTTTCATAGTAGACGCAATAATGCACACATGGGGACTCCTGAAGTGCTCATTTCACAGCTGGGTATGTTAACACCTGACTGAGAATCGTTTTAGGTATTCAGGAAGCTCAATTGTTCCCTCTAAGTGTAGCCATACAGGAGCAGTTCAAGTAGATTTGTAAGCATATTTTCTGGAAACCACCACATCCAGATCCGAGCATTTCAACAATCCCATGTTCACCCTTACACAACAAGAAACATAGCTACAGTGAGACTTAGTAAAGTCAGGGCTGAGCATAGGACTCACCAGTCTTATTTAACACTCCCAGTCTTCACAAGCCAAAGCAGCTTGATCACAGTAATTTCCTGAACCCAGAGCTATAGCATTAGTGCTACCGCTAGCTCATTTATTTGAGCCCAAGCAATATATGGAGGCGATTAACAAAATAATTGAGGTTAATTGCCTTTTGTTGTTGTTGTTGTTGTTGTTGTAGGAGCAGTGAGGTGTTTGTTTTTCCTTTGTAAATTACCAGGGTAATTAAATATACATATATTTACATATATATTTTTTTCTGCCTTGCTTTACCAATAACCTTTGCCTGACGTGGCTGAGCAAGGAAAATGTTGATTTTTTTTTATTGTGTTTAGAAATATATTTACATGTGTGTTGCAGTATTCTTGCATTTACATAAGTCATACAAATGGTCTGTCCATCTTCGTTCCTCCCAGGTCTAGGTTTAACAGTTGAACCTGACCCTATATAAAAGCAACCACTTTATCTTGTTATATTTGCCTTTTAACTTGCATGGCTCCCTAAACCAGTCTTTCTCAGCCTGGAGAGAATTAAGCCCAATGCCCGAGTGCATGCATTGTATGTAATAAATTCCCTTCTTTCCTACAAAATTGGAAAAGGAGAACCCCAGGTGAGAAAGGCTGTTCCAGCCTGAAAACAGCTGGGGCAGGGAGAGTTTGGTGTGTCCTTAGCTCCTAGCACAACACTGGTGCCTAGTAGGTTTTCAATAAACGTGTTGGAAGAACAACTTTTGTGTGATTCACATAAATAATAACCTTTACTTGTAAACAGTGATTTATGGTAAACCCCTTTTTATCCACAATGATGGAAGAATGAGGAGTTGTAATTAATTGGGGTATGCCATATACTGATTACCAGTTTTCTAAGAATTAGAATAAATACATCTAATGAAGAAGATATACTGATCACAGTATAATCTTAGGGGATTTTATCATTTTTCAGAGCATTATTTCATTTAGCAGCTATGTACTTATCACCTACTATGTGCTGGACATTTTGGTAGATCCTGGGGACGTGTGGATGAGCCAGAATAATTTCAAATGGCACTTTTTTAAACTCTCATAGCATCACAGATTGATAGAGTTGAGTATTCTCTTGTTTTGGCCTACAGACTGTACATTCCTACTTTATTTCCAGAAGAACTTATCACTGCTAGCATTCCTTCACAGAAAAATAACTGATTCATACTTATTATGCTTCCTACATCCTGATCTATTGTACCTAAACTTCTGTCACCATTCACTCGTAGTGGACCACCAGTTAGTGAATCGGCCTGCTCCAACATTGGTGCAATCTCAGATTCTTTTGAGGTACATTTTTCATTTTCATTTTTTTTCCCCTCCTTAGGCAAGGCAGAAGCATTACTTTAAAAAATCTATTAAAAATCCAATGATTTCTAGTAAAATGATTCTACTGACCAAACATAAAAAACATGCTTTTTGTAAAAGTCCAACCCTTCCCCATCTTATTTCATTTATTAATTCAAAAAACAGTCACAAACTACCAACTATGAGGAAATGTATATTCTCTGCTTCAAAAAATAGGTAAATATACAATTATTATACAATCTGATATATGAGTTAAGATATGAAAATTTACATCTAGGCACAAAGAAGGCTTTGCAGAAGAGGTAAAATATAATAAAGCTCACCAGGCAAGATAGTAGGGGAAAACCACTCTACTTAGAGAATAGAATGTGAGCACAAAGGTTAGGCACATGGAGTCCAGGTGTTTCCTAGGAAGTTGAAAGGAAAAGTCTAAGATACATGGAAGCAAGTATTGAGAGATGAATGCTACACTAAGTTTGAATGCTGCAGTGACAGGAACTCATTGCCTTCACGGAAAGACATAGTAATATTGAGATTTGTGCTGTCTTTTTGGTTTTGTTTTTAAATGTAATGTTTAAATGATGTTTTTAAAATAGCATGAGGCACATATCACGTGAAAGAAGAAATCGGAAGTATCTTGAGGGCAGAGGCGCCTTACTTTAAAAATATCCTTCTATTCCTACATATAGTTCAAAAATAGCACTATTCTGATTAGCTGTGATGTGGTTTGAAAATAACATTATTCGGCAACTTTTATATACTTTCAGCCTAGTGTCTAATGCTACTACAAAAAGCTCGATATTTACCAGTAGAAAATTGTAATTTTTTATGGAGTAAACATATACATAAAATATCCCTATCATATACCTACAGAAATTTACAAATAGACTGAAATTTCCGAATGGAGATTGTCAGGTTAGGATTTGAGTATGAGCCCCTAAAGTTAACAATAAGAAAAACAAAACTAACAATCATTGACAAAAACAAATTTATATATGTAACTCCTCTAATTAAGACCAAGCACCTAAAAACAAAGGTAGGTCTTCCTGAATGCAATTATTAAACAATACTTCTTGACCCAAACTTAAAAAGGAAGTCTGCAATTCTAGAATATAAAATATTTTTTCATTTTGAACATAGTTGAACATGAATGGCGACTTTTAAATAGAAAACATCTGGTTAAACTTGCCTCAAACTTAGGAAAGCCCTGACCTGTAGCCATGGTAACAAGGAACCAACCGGAACCAGCTATAAATCTAGTCAGTGACCAATGACATCACTCGCCAACTCCTGGAGGTCTCTGGGCCCTGCCTATGAGAATTTAGAACTCTTGGTCACCAGGTCTCTGTGCACGTGCGCAATAAACGCCTGCGTCTGAGGTGCGCATGCGCACTTGTGTTTAGACGTTGCTTGGTTACCAGTCAAAACTGGGATCCTTCTGGTTGCTTCTAGTTGGGCTGTTGTGGCTGACTGGAAGGCTTCCCTGTCTTGGTGGTATAGTATCTGGCAGCAGAGGCGGGTGTGGAGGTGCGGCCAGGTGTCTCTGAAGCTGGTATCCTCCACCATTTAGAGAATGTTTCGCTTTTGGAGCAAGAAGGGCTGGTTCCCCCCGGGCTCCTCCAGCAGTCGGCAGAACAGCGCGGGCGCTGGTGACAAAGACAAAGTCAAGTCGGCGCTTGGGTACTGCATCCAAGACCGGCATCTCGGAAAGATCCATAAAGCTGCCAGCAGGGGTGATGTGGCAAAACTACGGCGGATCCTTTTGCAAGGGGGAGTTGGCGTGGATGATAGAGACAAGATGTTTAGGTAACAGGGACTGGGAACCTGGGACCCGGGCGGGGAGCAAGCGGGGCAGACGTGGGAGAAGCTGCACCTTCCTGGGCTCAGTGCGTTGGGGCCTGAGCTCTTCTGTCACCCAGGATGCCAGGCTTTCTTCCCTCCTATACACTCCTCAGCACCTGGGACGTGGAAACTTTTCAGGGGTCAAGTGCCCAGACTAGACTGTCTTTTATGAACAGCAAAACAGAAACAAGACTTCAAATGGTTTTTGATCCATTCAGTATTCCCCTTATAGATAACTTTATTGATGATCGTAAAGTAATTTAACTAAAAATTAAGTACATGCAATGTCTTATTTATAATGTGCACGTTTAAAAAAACCATGTTATGTACATTATAAGGAAGTGCATGAGAAAAATAATTCCTATAATATATCAATTCTGGGCTAAAAATTGTTTGAATAAACTACAATATGCATATTGAATCAGTGTACACCTACATACGTATGCTCTTTACTGAAGGATCTGAGAAGGAAACTTTGAACTGGGAAGATAGTTCCATATTGTTGTATAGGTAAACTAATTTAGCTCTTTTTAAATTTATCATTTTTACATAAGCCAAATAGAAGTATCAAGATTTAAAAATTTTTGAGTTACACATGCTTTTACTGTTGTGATGACATTAAGAAAATTTTTGTGTTGTTGTAAGCAAAGACTTGCCCTCTTAGATATCAAAATGTGTTATGTTTCCACAAATTAACAGTTTACTAACAGCTGAAAAGACAGATAAATGAATAGAATGGAACTGAAAATCCAGAAATGCCCAGATATATGTAAGAATTTAGAACTTGTTTTCCATCCGCAAGGTTTTTGAGGATGAAGAGCAGTGGTACTTATGCTGTTGCTTAAAGTTTAAGTTGCTTATGAGTTTTTCAGTAGGCAATTTGGTGGTAAGTACTACATTTAAAAAATATTTATGCCCATGGGCCGAGCCCGTGGCACACTCGGGAGAGTGCAGCGCTAGGAGCGCAGCAACGCTCCCACCGCGGGTTCGGATCCTGTATAGGATTGGCCGGTGCACTCACTGGCTGAGTGCCCTCACGAAAAAGACACACACACACAAAAATTTATGCCCTTTAGCCATCAATTCCATTATAGTAAATATCTTCAGGAAATAATTAGAGATGCACATGATTTGCTTTTCTCAGCACTGCTTAAAATAGCAATGTGTATTAAGGAGAACCCGTATGATGGGTTTTATAAAAAAATTGCAGTGCATACATGAGATGGGATACTATGCGACCACTGGAGATGACATAGATATAGCTGTATGTAGACAGGTGAAGATGTACTTTGGTATATTAAGCAAGAAAAAAAGTTTGATTATACATACACACAAAGAGATTATGGTGTTACATTAGCTAAAAATATATACAAAAGAGCTAAAATTATTAATGCCCAGTTATTTCTGGACATTTGTATTATAAGTGAAATTTTCTTTTCCTTGTTCATATCTGATTTCTACAATGAACATGTATAAAAGTTCTAGTGAAAAACCATTAATGAAATATTCCTTGGGGAGAGTAGGAATGTGAATTCTGCACAGATCAAAATAACTTCTCACTTTTCATTGTTTTTTTTCCTGTGGATTAGTATGTTCAGCCAATTTTTAGCCAAATCAGAAGTAAAGGGAATCCTATGATCTGTGTGTGTAGATTTTATTATGTACACATTTTGTTATGTATATATATTTTTTATCATATACACATTTTAGACAGAAAAGTATAAGTTAATCATTTTATTTTAGTTGTATTTTTATGAAAATAAAAGCTAATATAAATAATTATTACTGTTGCAAAAGTATTTCTTTAGTTTATAAAAGTTTTCTTTAAAAATATTGAACTCCCCAACTGTATTTATCCTTTCTTTCAACCTATTTATTTATTCATCAAACTTGAATATCTATTATGTAGCAGACATATTCTACGATCTCTCAGAACCCTTGTATCCTTAAAAACTTCATGTTTACCTGTCAGTCTGAGCAAGTTGAGAGGTTTAAAATGGAAGTATTAGACTTAATGTTGATGGAAGATTTTCTTCCCTCCTTTCAAATAGAAGCAATTGTGAAGGTAGGAAATTATAAAAGATAATCTTTAACTGCCCTTTTGAAAACTTATACCAGTTTTAAATGCTAATATTAATCATTGGAAAAATCTGATTTGCATACATTCTATAAATCTAAATATTGAATAAGATGAGCTATACCTATTCATTTGAATCTTGAATTTCCTTTGGCTTAAAACTTCATGAAAATCAAAGTAAGAATTACCTTGTTTTAAAATTTTTTTTGTTTTTGTTTCAGCTCACTTTCCGCATAGTACCTTTAAGAACTAAAATTTATTTAAACACCAGCTATGTTATTAGAACTGCCATAGACCTGTTGTATATACCATATTTCACTTAGTGTAAAGATTCTCCAAGGATTGCGTGATGCCCCATTTTTTTGTGTGTTAATAGAGATTTTTTACATGCTGCCAATTGTAGTTCTAATACGTCATGAATTGTAAGTGGCCATCCAATGTCAGAGATGTTAAAGTGTGAGAAAGTAAGCATCTTAGAATTATTGAAATTCAGTTCTATCTGTAATCCTTAAGACATATCTGCAAAAGTAGTTGTTACTATCATTTTACTTCATTAAAATGTTGTCTTTATATTAATACTTACAGTAATAATTATGACATCTAACAGTCACTGAGCTGTTATTTGTGCCAGGAACTGTTCTAAATACTTTGCCTAGATTCTCATTGAAACACCAAAGTAGTGTCCTGTGAGTTGCCACTATTTTTATCTCCATTTTCTTGATGAGGAAATTGAGGTGCAGAAAAGCTAAGCGATAGCTAGTAAGTGACAGAGTTTAATGTAGGATTCAAACCCAGGTTGAACTGAATGCAAAAGCCATGATCTTCCTATTCCGGCTGCCCTTGCACTAACATGGTGAGTAATAAGTGCTAATAAATACTGTGCTTTCTTTAGAAGGAAATTAAATATTTGCTTTGAAGGCAAAGGAATAACATACTATTTAGTGTTTACAACTACATGAATAATTGTATATTTTGAGAGAGTGCAAGATAATTTTCTAAAATGTCCTCTCATTTTCATAGGACCTCGCTACACTTGGCCTGTGCCAATGGTCATCATGAAGTGGTAACTCTCCTGGTGGAGAAAAATTGCCATCTTGACCTCTATGACAGAAAAGGGAAGACAGCTCTGATGAAGGTACATAGTAGCCAAGTATTTTAACATGAGATGGATTTGATTTAAGTACATAGAATTAAGCAGTTTATCTCATTTAAGTATAATTAATTGGTAAAACCTGCGAGATGTTTATTTCAAATTCCTGGAGTTTACAGTCTGTTTCTTTGTGTAACACTGACAGGCTGTACAGTGCCAGAGAGAGGAGTGTGCAGCTATTCTGCTGAAAAATGGTGCCTGTCCAGACCTTATGGACTCCCTCGGCAACACTGCTCTCCACCATGCTGTCTGCGGTCAGAAAATATCGATTGCAGCAGAACTGCTTTTACATCATGCAGATATTGAAGCAATAAATGGGGTACAGATGAACCAACTTTATTTTCAAAATATTTGAAATTCATTAGTTTTCACATTGACACGTGGGGTCAATTTTCTATCTTCGGAAGCTCAAGCAATTGTCTAGGATTTCACTTTAAATGTTGATACTTTTAATGAAGCACGAAAGGGTACAGCTTTCTTTTATTCACTTATGGAACATATTTATGAAAACACTGAATTTATTAAAGACACATTTTTTCCCGAATAGTTTTTCCCACTCAAGTTGTTTTTCTAATTAGTATAAAACAACCACAGGAAAGCAAAGTTATCCTTGGAAATCGGCTTTATCCTAACATTCAAGCGAAACAAAAGCATTTTACAATAAATAGAAATCTTGTTGGTGTTGACATGTACTTATTTGTAAAAAAAGTGATTTATCTCTCAGTGACACATCTTAAGGGGAAAAATGGAAAGGAAAAAGAAGAGAGCAATCAGAAATATGCAGGCCAATTTTAAATTAGGTAGTTGAAGGAAAATCCCAAGAAGTTTTCCTTGTTTTCGTATTTTTGGGTTTTGGTGTTCTTCAGTTTTGAGGATAATAATTCTCAGTTTGGGAAAGAGAGTTAGTGAGTTGTGAACTTTCTTAGAGATCAATCTTAATAGGACTCTGAGGAAACCAGACTGGCAGTGAATAGGTGGTGATTAAGTGAGAAAGAAGGGAAGAACAAGGAATTAAGTGACAGATAATCCTACTCTGGCAGAAACAGTTGCTAAAATAAGAGTCTAAACTCTCCCCTTAAATCTAGAATGTCTTGACGGGAAGGTGGAAGAGAGGGAGCTTAAAAATAAAAATAACAAAATCAACTTGTATCTTGAGTTTACTAGTCCCTGTTGTGCCCCCTACCCAGGAAAATGTAGTGGAGTTTCCAGTAAGTGATTCTGTGTCTCACTCTGTCCTCTTTTTGGCCAGATCCCCAGATAATAAGTGGAATTGGCCATGTGGATGAGAGGCGAGAGTGAAGTGATTGTCTACTGCACTGGTTCTCAGCTAAAATTGTGTGCCCCAGTGATGTAGAGAAATTTAAAATAATTTACCAGTCTAGGCCCTTCCCTGTAGATTTTGATCCAGTAAATTAAATAAGGCCAGGATATGTATATTTAAAAACATTTTCTCCAAATTCTGGTACAGCTCTTGGTTAAGAACTACTGAATAAGTAAGTGTAATATATAAATTCCCAGGTTTCAAAAATGTAAGAAATCTATACAAGAATTGGAGTTTCATATGTGATACTTCCTTCAGCTCTGTCCTTTCCAACAATATTCACCTAACTTTTTTCTGTCTTTTTCAACTTCTGTGGTTAGGAAGTTAAAAGGAATGTTATTGGCAGTATCCATTGGCTTACAGACTACCACCTTTTTCCTTTCAGCTACAAATCATTCACTGCCATTCACGAGGTCTTTAGGAAATTGCTTATGAGTACTCTTAGTAAGTAGAGGCAGACCGTTTAAGGATTTCATGTCTCTTTTTTATCATTCAGGTCATCAGGTGAACAAATGTTTATTAAGAGCAGGGTTTTCTCAATTAGTATAGTAGGAAATCATGAACTTTATTGATGCTTAAATCAGGATCATTAGTATCTTTACCATTTTATAATGTAATCCATTTTTGTGGCCCTTTACCAATTCCTCCCTTTCCCCCTCCCTCTCTCCCTTTCTTACCCCCAGCAACTTCAGTTCCATTCTCTTCTCTTAAAAACATGAATTTTTTTTTATTTGAAACTGTATTGTAGAGTATCTCAGTATATCTGTTAGGTTTGCAGAGCCCTGGCATAATCAGAATGTCACTTTTATACACTGAAAACCATGAAGTTAGTAAGAATACAGATGGGAATTCTTTTAATAATTTAGTTTCAGCAATTTTATGAACTAAATACCCATTGGATTAATAATCTCGGGGAATTAAAAGAAATAGAATGTAAATTTATAAGTGTTGGAAATATTCCTGAAGTGGGTATGTTACTTAATAGCAATTGTTACTATATATTAAGGCCTGATCTTTTGGTAAAGCATGATATGAAAGAAATTAAAGATTTTTATGTACAAATATTTTCTTTATATGTGACCATTCAGAAACACTCAGCAAATACAAAAACACAAGGGCTGTAGAATAAATGAGCCCATAGATATGTTTAGTTTGCCTCTATAAATTGAGTCAACATTTAAAATTTAGGAGACTCATGCAGAAATCTGGATTTCAACCTTCTCTTAAAGAATCAAATCTGGCTTATAGAGCCCATATTACTGTTTGGTGTTCTGTACAGAGGCTGCCCCCTGTACACGAGGCATATGTTCTCCCGTTTGCTACTGTCCCCACCTAGCTACTTCACTTACTCAGGTCACCTACTTTACCTCTGTAACTATTTGAGTTTACAATCCCTGTTTCACAGCATATTTTAATTAAGATTTCAAGGTTTTCCAGACATTTTATTAATGTATAATGATAGTCTATATTTTATATTAGTCTCTCAAAAATGGGATTGAATTTTATAGTGTAGAAGTTAGTATTTTAACAACTTTTTCCTTAATATGCTATAAATAATCATATTTCGTTGGAACGTCTATTAGCCTTGTTAGATTAATCCTGTGTATTAGTTCATTTCTGTTGCTTATAATAGAATACTGAAACTGAGTAATTTATAAAGAAATAGAATTTATTGCTAACAGTTTCATAGGCTGGCAAGTTTACTGTCGAGGGAGCATATCTGGTGAGAGCCTTGGCGGTGGTGGCTCTATAGAGATGCAGGGTATCACCTGGCAGATGGCTGAGCAAGAGAGAGCTGAGCTGCTCACTCGCTCTCCTTGTGAAGCCATTGAACCACTCCCATTACTCCATGAACAGATCGAGTCCATTCACAAGGTTACAGTCCTCACAGTCTAATCACCTCTTAAAGGTGTCCCATCTTTCCATCATCATAATAAAGTTTCTCACCTTTTTAGCACTGTCATATGGGGATTAAGTTTCTAATCCATGAAAATTTCACAGACACATTCAACCCATCTCATCCTGGTTGTAGTGGGATAGATTATGCACATCGTAGACAATATTGTATCATTCTCTTCACCATTGTCCCTTAAAAACACAAGAGATTTAGTGGTTGTCATTATGCTAAAATAATACATATGTATAAGTATTAGAATTTTTTTATTGATAATTGTTGTATTTTTATTTCTGATTTATATCTTGCCTAAGATAAATAATTTTAAAGAGCAATTAAAATGGAAACCTGAATAAAAATGGATTTAAAAAGTAAATATGCATTAGGACCCAGGATTATGATTATAATTGAAAATAAAGTTATGTACTTATCTTTCTAACAACTAAGATAAAAATCTATCATCTTGTGTTATGAGAAGACCCATGGACCGCTTAACAATAAACAATCAAAGTTCATTCGAAGCCTATATTTTAAAATATAGCGATGATTTCCTTAGTGACTCATTTGGAGCAGGAGTGCTTGACATTAGAATTTGGGATCCTGACAACACTGAGTAGAGAATCAAGCAAGTTTGTATAACCTGGAAGGAACCTCCACCTTTATTAGAAAGCTCTCAAAACTATATTCCTGAAACTCTTAATTCCTCAAATGTTAACGTTTGCCACAAAAGAAATATTGTCAACTAGTGGTTAAGCCAATGAAAGAGATTTCTTTAATACTGGACATGTAATGCACATATTTGTAATACTTCTGAAATGGAGATGAACATGGGATCTTTCTGTTGAGGCATAGTACTTATGGTAAAGTAAATACTTGTTGGTATATAGTTTAAGAAACACGGCTCTAGAGATGATAATTTAGGTCATTGATTAAGAAATGCTTTAAACATTTACTTCTGTGTGTTATGGTTTGGGCCATAGAGATAAAAGATACAGCACCTACCCTCAAGAAGCTCTTGGTCTAGATAGGAAACAGTAATGTAACTACAACATACCATGGTGAAAGCTGTGGTAGAAGGAAAGATTCTTGGACCGCGTAAATGTTTGATGTGAGTGTTGGAGGTGACCGGGGTTACTGTGGTCAGGCAGAGGAAGGGCATTTCAAAGGTGAAGAGTGGAACATGTGAAAGCACAGAGGGTTGAGAAGGAAGGACAACCTGTTATTTACTTTGTGTATTACATATTTAAGTTTATAGGACCTTTTATGAGGTTTTCAATTTAGTTTAGACATATGTAATTTTGTAAATTGTAAATTGTTTTTGCTGTTTTACAGGAAAGGCTAACACCACTTTTACTTGCAGTAAAAACAAACAATCAGCCGATGGTAGAATTTTTAGTACAGAAAGGAGCAAACATACATGTGTCTGATAAGATGAAAAGGTACAGTAGTACATTTTTTTCTTTTAAACTTTAATGTTGTTCTAGAATGGTAGTAGTCCCTAAAGCCAGATATATTAAATTAAGAAGAAGGTCACCATATAATTACTGGGATAGAGTGAAAAATATAAACACAAGTCATCAGTTAGGTAGAAAATCAACTATTTGGACTGGGCAGCATGAAGAATACTATATAGTGGGATTCATATTCCCTTGTAATATTGACTGATGTTTGTTATTGTAACATGATTTTGTGGTCTTATGATCTTATATTAGCTAAAGGGTTTCATATTAGTTTTATTATCTTCATAAAGTTTGGACTTTAACTTTTCAATTAACCTGACTCACTATTGAACTACTTAACCATTTTATAGTATTTTCTGAAGACTGATCCTTATACTCTTTCCCTTTAAAATGGTGATTAAACATAAGTAAGAGTTGAAAATAATTTGCCCTTTTGCATGACTCTTAAATTGCTTTCCTTGAAGAATATTGATGTTAGATTATCCTTAAGCCACTATTAATTGCTGTTACCAGATATTGTGGGTTCATCAGGTTTGGTTTTTTTTTCATTTCTAGTGTATTTTGAAGTTTTTATTTTTAATTAGTATGGCAGAGGGAAGAAAGATAGCTTTAATTGGATAAATTTTTTCTTTATTGGAAACAAGTCATATGTAGGTGATAAAGAGGAAAGAGATAGGCTTATTGAGTCACATAAGACTGAATTTAATTCCTAGCTTTTCCACTTGCTAGGGTGTGACCTCGGGAACAGTACTTATCACCAAGTATGTTCCCTGATATGAAAAAGAGAATAACATATCCTTCAGGATTGGTTATGTGTCAGTAAAATTGTATATATAGCATATAATTCAGTGCCTAGCAATGCTTATTAGTATCATTAAGTGAAACTATTATGAGTATTATTATTATCATTATTATTGATATTATTTTTGTTAAGCCTTTAAATAGCTCTTAGTTATCTGACCCCTAGATGACTTTGGGTTACAATATATTATATCAGACTAGGGAGGAAATGGAGAATTCATTACTTAGTTCAGATAAGTGACCTCGGTATAAATTGTTGTCCACCAAAGGACTTAAATTAGCACCTTCTACTGTGTAATACCCCACTGGGAGTAAAAGACTTACTTTTTGTCCCTTCTGTTCATCCTTGGAGGTGATTTACAAAGATTAGTATCCAACATGCTTGTGTCTGTTAGTACCTGTAAGTGGTCAAGTCTACACAGACCAGCATGTCATTCAATTGGTAAAGTATGTCAAATGAGCTGTTTAAATAAATGTAAATGTATTAAAGTTTCTATGGGTGAAGTTCTCTCTCTGCCCTTTTAGAACAGCCCTCATGTTTGCTGTAAACTACAGATCAACAAATACCGTCAAGCTGCTTCTTGAGCGAGGTATTGATGCCCTTTCTAAAGATATCTTCGGAAGGACTGCAGAAGAATATGCTCTTGCTAGTGGTTGTTATGGGTAAGTGTTTGCATTAAAATGCTAAATTGAAGTTTAAAGTAATTATAACTATTACATCTTATGCATCTGGTGAGATTTCATAATTTGGTTCAGCTAGTTTGGGAAAAGTAATGAATTAGTCTATTTCACCAGCCAGAAGCCAAGCAAAAGGCTAGACTAGTTAGAAGTAGCAATGGGTACAGGATTCTTTTTCTCAGGATTTTAAAGACATTTATCTTTAGGGATTCCAAGATTATGCATTTCATTCCAAGTATAACTTTTGTGCATGTGGTAAAATTTGTCACATCTTTGATTTTTCTAATTAGTTATTTGGGTCTTGAAATGTACAATTTAGCAGAGAATCTTGTACTTTTCACTGGGAGCTATCTCCTATTCTCACCTCCTTGAATTTTCCAAGAACCTAAGTGGTCCTCTAAGTCCAAGGAAAACAGTCCACTTTCACAAGTCAGACAAAGAGGGAAAAGGGGACGTATTCTGATCATTCTCTTCCTCCTGTTGATTCTGTTGCTTCAGTGTTACTGTTGAAACTAGTCCTGTAGTTCCGTAATGATTGCCCTCTGCCACCAGGATACCCTAACTTATGCAGATCCCTCACTCTTCATGGTGACCCATACGTAGACTTCAGAGTTACACTTTTTTTAAGTTACCATATATATGCTCGAGTTCTCAGCCATTGTTCCCAAAGCACCAGCTGTCTATTTTGGCAGTTGGGATTCCTAGCTTTAGCCACATGCATACTAAGTAGAGGGACCCTTCCCCCCACACTCCAAGCCTTATTTGGAGCCCATGTCTTAGCCTAGATCTTCTCAGCGGGTTATCCTTTGAGGCCCTTGTTTGTCTTTTCTCCTAGCAGATATTTAGTTGGGGTTGTTCTAAAGTGTCAGAGAAGTTGAAATAATATTGCAGGAAGAGAACAGAGTTTCTTTTCTTATTTGCTACCAAATATGTACCCCAAAGACCCTTTGTATCCTGTGTAGTACATTTTCCTAGGGTGTAGATGGTCCCATATTGTGCTTCTATGGAGTAGTGGGTGTCAGCTTACTGTTGGTTCCTCAAGTGATCTGATTTCAATAATAATGAAAACCTGTCAAGCTACTTGCATCTCTACCTTCAGTTTTCAAAATATTTTCAAATTCTGCCTCACAAGGAAGGCGTTCAAGAGACTTCTCTGAATTTAAAGTAGGTTAGTTGGATTTGAGTGAGCAAGGCCCCATTCATGTCTCTTCAGTATCCATGCGTGAAAGTAGGGTTTTGTGCTTGGGTCATGTCAGCAGCACATATACTAACGTTGGAACCATACGGAGAAGATTATCCTGGTCCCTTTGCAAGGATGACACGCAAGTTGATGAATCATTCCATATTTTGTGCAGTCCCTGGAAGGTTATTTGACTGTTTTCTGACTAGCTCCAAGGAAACAGTGTATGAGTCAAAGAAAATGAGTGACATCCAACATTGATTGGCTCACCGATCAGGGACAATTACGTTATCAAATTAAATGAGACAATATATTTATCAATAAATTTAATTACAAATTATAAAATAGCTGAGATGCCCCAAATTATAAGCCACAAAGTAGAGAACAGCTAATACCCCCAATTAGGACTTACTGACATTTTCCAAAAACAACAACATTTGGATATTAGAACCTACAAAAACACACACATTGAGTTTTATTGGGGATTCCAAAATAGTTTCAGCAATAAAGTTTAAGAACAAATCATTTCATTGCTTCACTGTTTCTCTGAGGTTTTTAAAAATATTATATCATTAAATGTTTATAACTACCAAGTGAAATAAGGTAGTAAAATTTTTATTTTTTAGAAGAAGCTTTGAGTATAAGGGTAGGGACTTGTCCAAGAACAAATTTCTGTTGGTTACAGAGCTAGGACGACCTCTGAGTTCAGGGTACTTTCCATTATGCCAAGCTAGCTCTATTTAATTTACTGAGCTAGACTGCCCTTAATTCATGAGTGTTCCCGCTTTACTGTTCTTTAATTACAAGCTTAATTAAAAGTTTGTAGAGCTTACAAATTTGAAGTGTATGGCATAATTGAAGGTCTGATATTAGCTCTTATATTGTCTGAAATACTCTCCAAGTATATTTTGTAAGTGTTTTTTTCTATCAATATTAAATTAGTAATTTTATTTATCACGTCTTCTCATACATAGCAATCTCCAGCTATTGTTCAAATATACAGAGCCAAAGACACCTACAGATTCTTCTCTAACTTACAATCCAGGTAAGATTTCTGATAGTGAATTACTCTTAGTGGTTGTGCCATAGATTTAAAAAAGAAGTATGAAGTGGGTAGTACTGATCACAAAAGAGCAGTTAAAAAAATGAAATGTGTAAATTGCATGTATATTTTTTCTTAAATGTTTTCTCAATCTAGTGTTTAGAATAATTTAAGAAGTTAATTACAGGTAATTTACAACCTGAAACTGTATTGTTTGAAAAAACTTATTTCATTATGGCTCCTAAAATCTATGATATTGTATAAATAAGAAAAAATATTTTTAAGTTAGTAAGTTGTATGTATCATTATAACAAACTAATTGTTATAAAAATGGATCTTCTATTTAATTTTTACAGTAAATGGATTACGTGTTGTAAAGGAATATTAATCAATACATGGTGATTTGTGTCACCAAAAAAGTAACTATCTTTAAAACTGGGAATTAAACAATACCTTTCTGGTGCCATAAACAAATGGCAATAAGAACTACAAAACTCAGCCAGTGTGCACTGATAGCAATAGGAGACTGTTTTTTAAAGATAGCTCCTTAGTAGAGAAGCCAGAAAAGCAATTCCTCCTTGACAAGCATAGGTCATGTTACATATTCTTATATCAACAAGGTCTTGCTATTATCAAGTTCATTCTTCATAGGTTGAAACCACATGAGATGTATTGACTTTGTTAAAAGAAGGTATTTTCTTCTGTCTGTGGGATAATTCTCATAATAACAGTAATTTTATTAGAACAAGATACCCTGTTCCCATTAGCGGAAACATTATCAAAACAAGTATTCAAATAGCGCAGCTGCATACTCAACAAGTTATAATAAAAATACTATAATGTTTGGCAGTAACAAAAGTGCTCCTGTGGTCCCCAGATTGGACATCTCTGCATTGTACAATGTGAAGTGTACGAAGACTCCTTTAACTGAGTGGACATTTATCAAAGAACTTCTGTATGTTAGGTTTTGCAAGTTGCACGAGGTGGAATAGACATAAATTAGATGTTTAAGGTACTTAAAATTGAATATAGAGTTGTCCCTATTTTGTTTCTGTGTTTCTTCAACAGAATTTTCAAAGAAAACATTTTATTTACTTGTCCACTTAACAAATGGGAGGATTTAAGGTCAGCATGCAGAGTGAGTAGGAGTTTGCCAGGTATAGGAGCAGAAGGATGATTTTTGCAAGAAGGAACATGTAATGAGATTGCCTGTTTGGCAGAAGGACCAGCAAGTACAGAAGCTAAGACACATGAGTGTATTATGCAGGATTTATGAGCAGTTCAGTTTTGCTGGTGCAAAAAGTAGGACTATGGGAGTGGTTGGGAATGAGGTGAATACCTCGCTAAAGCAAGCTTATGAAAAACTTTGTAATACTACAGAAATGAGTAGATCTTATTCTGCAGGCCATGGGAAATTTATCACTTCAGAATGCTTTTCACTGCAAATGCTGGATAACCCAACTAACAGTGGCTGAAACAATAAGAACCAGAGTTGTGTTGGTGGTTCAGTGATATCATCAGGACCCCACTTTCAGCTGTTATTGGCAGTGTTTTCTTACACCAGCTTCACTGTTAGTTAATTAGCTACAACTCCAAACGTCATGTTCTCATAGAATAATATTCAAAGGCTGGAAAGGCTGCTTTTCTTGACAGGTTTCTTTTAAACAGGGAGAAAACTCAGAAGGTTGCAGTGGACTTTTGAATTTTATCCCTGAGGAAAATTATCTTTGAATCTACTGCTATTAGAATACATTTTTAGTGTATACATGTTTGGTAAATGTATATATTTCCTTTGAAGCTGTATGGCTCCCTATTCTGAAGTTTATCTGGTATTCCATTAGTTTCTCATGATAGACTTCTTTCTGTCTGTACCACGGTATTACTGATGATGATCTGCCAAGATATTTTTATTATTATTAATGGCTTTTAAGAGGTTTCGTTTGTTTGCTTGCTTGTTTTTTATTAAAGCATAATTGATTATACATGTTTTGGGGGTACAACATTGACTACCATCACTGGTGTACAACATGTTGATCAAAACAATATTAATATCATATTTGTTATTACAAATCATAATTATTCTTTATGACCCTTACCAAGTCTCTCCTCATCCCTCTCTCACCTTTAATAACCATAGATTTGTTCTCTCCTTCTGAGATTAACGTATTATTGTGGTCTCTTTTTTTCCTCCCTTCCCTCCTTCCCTCCCTCCCTCCCTCCCTCCCTCCGTCCCTCCCTCCTTCCCTCCTTTCCTCCCTCCCTCTGTCCCTCCTTCCCTCCTTCCCTCCCTCCCTCCCTCCCTTCCCTACTTCCTTCCTTCCCTCCCTCCCTCCCTCCTTCCCTTCCTTTCTCCTTTGTCCCTCCCTCCCTAGCACACACTTTTGAGTGAGAACATGTGGTATTTCTCTTTCTGTGTCTGGCCTATTTCGCTTAACATAATTTTCTCTAAGCTCATGCATGTTGCCACAAGTGGCAGAATTTAATTATTTTTTATGGCTGAGAAGTATTCCATCAGCAAATTAGGTATAGAAGAAAAGTATCTCAACATGATGAAAGCCATATACCACCAACCCAATGCCAGTATCATCCTGAATGGAAAAAATAAATAAAAAAAGCTTTTAGCTTTTCCCTTAAGAACAGGAACAAGACAAGGATGCCCCCTCTCGCCACTCCTATTTAATGTAGTATTGGAAGTACTAGCCAGAGCAGTCAGTCAAGAGAAAGAAAGAAAGGGCATCCAGACTGGAAAGGATGAAGTCAAACTGCCCCTGTGTGCAGATGACATGATCTTGTATATAGAAAAACCTAAGAACTCTACCAAAAAACTCTTACAGCTGATTAATAATTTCGGTAAATTTGCAGGATACAAGTTAAACACCCCAAAATCAATATCATTATTATATTCCAACATGAACTAGCAGAAAAAGAAATCATGAAAGCAAGCCCATTTACAATAGTCACCAAAAAAAATAAAATATCAAGGAATCAATTTAACCACGGAGGTGAAAGAACTCTAAAGTGAGAAGGTAGAAAGAATCCTTCTGGAGAGGCAAATTGAATTTCATTTTATCTTGTATAGTTTTAAGGTGAAATGCTTTTATGGTATTATAGTTCTCCAGAAACTCGTGATCTGTGGTTTGACTGGAATACGTGGTGAGTTGGATTACAGCACTTAACTATTTATGTGCATGATAACTTTCTCCCCCCCCCCCAAATAAGTTAAAATCCCTATTATCCATAGTGATCAAATCCACTATTTTTGCAGTGGAATGGATAACATCCTGCCTTTTGGAAGCAGTGATTTTGACTTGTTCTCTCAAGAATTGCCTTTAATAGGTGAACTATGTTTTTAGCTTTATAGGAGAAATTAAGAAAAAGATTAGAAAGAAGTAGAAGGAATGCTGTGATCAGCACTACATTATTATACTATATATGGTGATTATATGTTTTTCCAAAATTATCCCAGTTACCTGATTGCTGCAAAACTATTATGAAAAGTAATTAAACCCTGCTGAATTAGACAAAATCGACTGTGTGATCTTTTCATTTCCTTTATGGAAACTTTCACACTATAGAACAAACTGTCAATCATCAAGATTCTCTCTTCATATTATGGTTAAATAGGATTGTTGCTTGTTTCACATTATTTTTTGACATCATTGTTTCATCTATCCCTTTTCTACCTTTATTCAAATGGATAAAGAAATGCAGGAATCTCCAAGGCAAATAAAAAGAAAAACAGATTAGGGAGAGATATTCTGTGAAACATCCTTCTGATTATAGTCACATATAACACATGAACTCAAATAATACAAATTTCATCGAATGCAATTGTGTCAAGGTTTCCTAAGACCACCCCAGGTTTGGTGATTCACTGGAAGGACTCACAGGACTTACGAAGGAGTCATACTCATGGGTTTATCTATTACAGTGAGAAGGATACAAAGCAAAATTAGCCAAGGGAAGAGGTGCATGCAATGAAGTCTGGAGGAATCCAGGCACACGCTTCAAGAGTCCTCTCCTATGGAGTTATCCAGATTTGCTTACTTCCCCCATGACAACACACATGCAGTGTTGTCTACCAGTGCCAGTGTCATTAGAGACTCAGTATGAACACTTTTTTAGTGAAGGTTAGTCACCTAGTCATCCTCTCCCTCCCATGTACAAAATTCCAGACTGCAGAAGAAAGGCAGCTGTTCGGAGTAAACCACATTGTTCTTGCAGTGTAGGCACAGTGAGCCACTCTTACTGTTAAGGGAATGGTGGGGACCCTCCCCAACCCAAGTTCCCACATTCAAGCCAAGGGCTAGCCTTGCAAGCGGGTTTTAAAAATAGCAGTCTCATGCCTGCTATGTGAGATCTTTTCTGCATAGCACTTATAGCCTCAACCGAGTTTTTGGTGTTGTCTTAGTTTTATTTTAACCGCAAGTACTATCATGATATAACATCACATGGTACTGGTCTCAGATGCACCATCCATATGAAGTTATAGTGCTGGTTTCTTTTTTAACTCTTGGTGAATATTTAAGAGGTATTTGTACATAAATTACTATGGCAATATTAGGTAATTATAATCTGTCCTTATCTGATTAACCTTTCAGTAAATTGTTAGATAAAATAAGCATAATGATTTCTGATTTAACACTAGAATAAAAATTTTGTTTTAAGTATATGGACAGAAAAGTTTTGATTCATGTAGTGCTAAATGCCTATTTGTAATTATAAAACAAGGTAAAATAATCAATTATTTTAATCAACTTTTTTTGCCTAAGTATGATATTAAAATTATTTCCTGTGTGTATTTTTATGCACTTCAATTTGGAAGATAATATGCATATTCTTTTACTTTGATCTTTAGTTCCAATTTTCAAAGTGACTGTGTCTTGCTATATAATATATGAATAATAGGAGGTTGAGGGAATATCTTAGTTTTAATTAATAACTTTATGTTTTAGAGCAGTTTTAGGTTCACAGCAAAATTGAGAGGAAGGTACAGAGATTTCTCATATACCCCACCCTCCCATGAATGGCCCCATTATCAGCGTCCTCCACCAGAGGTACATTTGTTATAATTGATGAACCTACATTGACACATTATTAGCACCAAAGTCCACAGTTTACATTAGGGCTCACTCTTGGTTGTACATTCTGTGGATTGAACAAATGTATGATGACATGTATCTGCCATTGTAGTATCATATACAGAATAGTTTCATTGGCCTAAAAATTCTCTGTACTAAGCCTATTTATCCCTCTTTCCCCTGCACCCCTGGCAACCATATATTTTTTTTTCTACCTCCATAGTTTTCCTTTTTCCATAATAATCATATAGTTGAAATAATACAGTGAACATCTTTTTAGATTTTAAAAAACTTAAAGTGCCAAGGTAGTTTCTATAGACATTTGCAACATAATAGGGCAGGCTGAGAAAAAAGACATCATGTAGCAGTCATAGAGCACTACCTGGACCTTACCACTGGATGAGCTGGGTCCTGGTAGCCTCCAGCAATGAAAAGGAACAATCTCAAGAGGTTGCAGTTGATAAAACTGAAATCACAAAGACCTTTATCATACCTACCTTGCAATTGGAAATAAGGCCAGAGAGTGAATACTACAGATGAATCAATAGATGTTCACAGATCTTTTTCTTTAGAGGAATGAGTATGTAAACAATCTGTAGTATTAAAACATGGCAGACCTTGTATGCCTTGGTTCTCTGTCATGAGAAATGCCAAGACAGTCACAGTTGTGCTCTTCATAAAGTAAAAAAGAATTTTTTCTTCTCCCACTACAGAGGACGACAACTGTTGGCACATTCTGTTAGCCTGAGTGAGATGATGGTTTTATTTGTATATTTTTTCATATTACATAGTGCTCCCTGGCAACTTGCCACTACCTCTCCAGTGTTTTTTTCTTAAGCTGCTCTCTGAATACGAGGTACAGTTCAGCATGGATAAGCTCTTAAGGGAGTGAGGTTTCCAGTGATTCTTTCCGTTGGAGCCTTGTTTGCACCATACATAGGATAGAGAAAATAGCTTGAACTAAGTGAGCTTACCAGCATCTTCTCCAGAAGAGAAATAGCAAGAGGAAGTACATTGATCTCATTTGAACTCTTCTCTGCTGGCAGCTGGACGGTCTTTGCAAGAGACCTTGTCTCTGGTCTGTTTCCTGTGTTTTGCCATGCTGCAAAGTACAGTGCCCATAGACCTAGCTTCCTTAATAGGGTGTTTCATCCTAAACTGAACAATTTCCACTAAAGAACTGGAGAAGCTGTGTTGTGTCACAACAAAATAATGATAGTCTCTTCTAACTGCTCTTAATGCTATTAGTCCAGAAAAATCATGCTACTTAAGTTTGACACACTGTCAGCTTATGATATTGATTCTGCTTTAGGTACCATTTCCTGTCGGTGTGATAGGGCCTGGTTAGGATTATGGTCATTGTACACAGCAGTTCACTATTAGTTATAAAATCTTGGTAGGTTCCATTCTCCTTTCTTCCATTTGATAAATGCAAAGGAAGGAAAGTAGAGTCTTAATGCATTAATTGCCGACTAGTAGTTTAATTCATATTTATTCTACTGTAATCTTCAAATATGGCCTAGTGGAATACTTTATAACAAAGCATCAAAGTCATATACTTTTAATATTCTTTTTCTCTTGTTAAGTTAAAATGTGTTTTACTTTTTTCTTTAATAGGGAAGGAAAATTCCGAAGATGACCCTTTAAGCAGGTAGAATTTTACTGATTTTTTAAAAACTACATGTTACCAATGGAATGCAGAGAAAATAAACTAATGGTTGTTGAGCGTTCCACTCTGGGCTAGACACCGAATATGCGTTATCTTATATCCACTCTGGGCTAGATGCCAATTATGTGCTTAACATTTATCTCCTATAGTCATCACAACAGCTTTGCAAAGTTTCTGTGCTGTTGTAACCTACTAATTAGGCAACTGTGGTTCAGAGAGGTTGATTAATCTGTATACGATCCCATAGTTAACAAGTAACTAATCTATTATTTGATTGTATACCTGCCTGGCTCCCAAATCCATCCTCTTGCCCATCAGCATAGATTGGAACCAGAGGCAGACAATGGAGAAGGGATAGTGTATGTTTCTACCTTGTTTTAGGTGATTGTTTCAGTTCAGGGAAAAAAAAAATCCATTAATTGGAGTTTCAGTTTAGCCTTCAGGACAGACAATTTGTGCAGACAAGTTATTCTTAGGCTGCCATTCTTTTTATGGATCGAAGAGTGAGTCTTCACTGAATATCTAGTAGGTTGGAAGAGGTAGAGGCAAAAATAAATAGGTAAAAGCTTTTTTTAAACAGAGGTCAAATTGTAATTATATCAAGAAACATCATTTAATATTACAGACTGCCAATCTTTCACCAGACTTTTTTTTTTTTTTTTTTTTTTAAAGAAATGAACTCACTCATTTTTGTTGTATGTTTTTGCTCTAAAGGCTTTGTGACATACCTGGCCCTAATGATTCATGGTCGTCATCAATTGATAACTTAGATTTTGATACCAAGGTAAAGTGCTCTCATGGAATTAATTTTCTTGCTCTGAGTTAAGTTTATATGGTATTTCCTCTTAGAATTTAGCAGTGTTCTGCCTATCATCATGTTATATGTGTAATGGAAAATTGGTCAGAGAAAACCATTTTATAGAAATATAGAAATGTGACTAGTTGAATTTTTCCCCCCATTTTCCTTTGACAAGTATGAAATAATTGGTAAATGCTTCAGAGTAGTAAGGACTGAAAAAAAGGATGTACTGGAAAATACAAAGTGATAGGAAAATTATATTAGGGAGAACTTTCCCGCTATAGAGAAAATATGAATTTGGTCACGGATTATTGGATAAGTATTCTTACTATGATGTTTAAATCATACTAACATGACTTTTATAATACTCGTGTCTAAATAAATCTCTAATGGATCCAATTAGTTAATACAGTAATCATGAAATTTCCCTGGTGCCTTTCAGTTCCAAAACTGTGTGGCACATAGCATATAGTTTTCTTTTTATTTTACTTTTTACTTTTTATTTTGGTGTCATAGTTTTTAGGAGATAGCTTTTTCTCTCTTTCTTTCCTTGGTTTTGTATTTAGGCTAAAATAATATTGGAAATTGTGGACTTTAAAAATTTAAATTCTCTTTCTCCAAATCTCTAGTACAAAGGGATTAATTACACTGTGTTTTCTAAGTCATTCCATTAAGAGTATTCATATATTTAAACTCTTTCTCTAATTGAAGAATACATGTTTTACCCCAAATAATAACCAGTTCTAGAAGCAGAGACTCTTAAGAATCATATGGTAAAACTTTGATTTCAGAAAGTTTTTGCATTGAAGATTTCAAAAGTATCCACTTACAGGTTCTTGTATCACACTCTAAAGTTTCAAATTTCAGAAATGTTTGTATTTAGTTATTTAACTATTCATTTTGAAACTCCTGCATCACTATGAGGTACTGGAGACCAGGAAACATATCTGGGTGTATCCTGGAGCACCTAGTATAAGGACTTGCAAGTCAGAGGCATTTTTTGAATGTGAATAAGTGAAGAGACAAATGGATTTCTATATAATGGAGAGTTACAAGATATAAGAGGGAAAAACACAACTGCCTTTCCTCTACTCTCACAGCAAAATTATCAGTACACAACACTGACTTCTGTGACCAAATGTGTGGGGATTTCTCCCCAACAGCAAGCAAGTAACCAGTTCCACAGCAGGCTGGGTATCTTCCAATTTAATTCTGACACCATCTACCTGGAGATAGTGTCATATCCTGCGGGTAGAGGGCTCAGTCCCCAAGACTGTCTCTTTCCACCCACTTCTGCTGCCAGCCACAAGCTGCAGTTGTTTTACCTGCGCTTCTGACTGACTGGCTAGAAAATGGGGTTCCCTCAACCCCCTCCTTGGAATCAGTTAATTTGCTAAACTTCTCCCAGAATTCAGGGAAACCTTATGTTTACCCATTTACTATAAAGGATATTACAAAGGATACAGATGAGATGCACAGGGTGAGGTATGGGAGAAGGGGACACAGCTTCCATGCCCTCCCTGGATGCACCACCCTCCAAGAACCTCCACCGGTTCAGCTATCCAGAAGCTCAAGAACCCAGTCCTTTGGGGGTTTTATGGAAGCTTCATTACATAGGCTTGGTTGATTAAAACACTGGGCGTTGGCAATCAGCTTAACCTTCAGCCCCTCTGCCCTCCCTGGGGGTTGGGGGTGGGAATGAAAGTCCCAACCCTCCGATCTTTCCTTGGTCTTTCTGGTGATCGGTCCCCCTCCTAAAGCTGAGGGGCTCCCAGCCATCAGTCAACTCATTAGCATACAAATAGACAGTACGTTGGATATTCTAAAAATGTCAGGGGACAGGGACTAAGACCAGATGTATGTATTCACAGTATCACACAAGTAATAGAATATGCATGATATATTTAATAATTAAATGTATTTAATTTCTAAAAATATGACAAATTTATATTCCCTCTTAATGGTTAGGTGCAAAAGTTCAGGTGAGTTATGTTGAGGAAATATAAGTAGGAGAGGAGGTTAAGTAAATTTTCTAGTCTTCTCTAAGGGTGTGTTTAGATTATGATTTTAGATAAAAACTTTAAAACTTTTTAGCCCCAACCCATGTTCTATTAAATATATTTTTTAAGCCTTACATTACTTTTTAGAATTCTGATTATTCTTTCTCCAGTTGGAAAGTTAATGGAACATTTTGGTTTCCATTTTTCTTTCTCTCTAGTAATAGTGTTATAGCTTTTAGATAGTCTTAAATGACCATGTTCAACTAATTGAATGACTTTGACTTATTTTATAGTAATAAAATTAAACTCTTTATTACAGTAGAATTTATAAAAACATTTGTAGAGTAATACAAATCAGTATTATTAGGGATATACTAAAAAGAAAAGTCTCAGATATACATACACATATATACATACATATACTTTTACACCAAAACATATATATAAGATATATATATCAGAGACTTTTGTTTATGTTATATATATATACACACACACGTATATAAGTATATATGTATTTACATATATACTTCCCTACCTTTCTCATTGTACTTAGTATTTTTCATTTTCTTCTATGGCCTAAGCTCATACTTGAATGACTGGTCATGTTTTTGGTTTGTTTCTTCCTCCTCCGCCACACTGTTGTCTAAATGATTTATCCCTCGTCTAAATTTTTCCTGGCAGAAAACATTTCTTCAGTCCATCTCTCTCTCCGTTGTCAGCATGTTTAGTTCTTGCTTTCTATTTAGCAGCTATGCATGGCTTTTATTCATCAATCATTGTCCCACAAGGTTTATTCTTGTTTTTTTTTTTTTTAATCTCATTCTTGGAAAGAGTTGTATTTACAAGATCCTTTGTCTTTAGCTTTTGAAAAACAGAGTAGAAGCAACTTATATTCTTTGCAATTCCAACCCATCTAAATAAGATACTACTAAAAACCAAACTCTCATATTTTTCCCCATAAGAGGTAGTCAATGTATCTATAAATCATGCAAACACATTTTGAAATATATCAAGTCATTAATTTAAATTTCATAATGTTAACTTAAAAAATAATACTATAAACTACCTAGGAATAAATTTTTGTTCTAGGATAATATGATTAAGAAAATAATCTAATGAATATCATAGTGTTTGTACAATATCAGTTAGTGGTAAGGGGTGTAGTATTTTGGGGATATCTGTATCATCTCTCATAATCCTCACCCCATGAGAAGATGTGGCAACTTTGGGGTTTGAATCTATATTTGTATGATACTAAACTTATGTTCTTTGTGTTGGATTATATAGAAATGGTAAATATCGCAATTGTTTTATCAAATTTGATTTTCGTTGTTCTTAAAGTTGTTTTTTTTTTTTCTAGAATGTCCCGAAACTAGACGTCACAAAGCTAATAAAGACTTGTCCTCTTTGGCAATCTACAGAAATTCGTAAGCTAGTTGAAAACTGCCTATTCTTGTGTTTTTCATTGATTCAAAGTTACAAATATTTTAATGTACTCTTTACTTTGTTTTTTACTGTAGAACAAGCAAAATATGGCATTCAGAGACCAGAAAATAAAACCTTGCTTGAGGTCAGTAATTTTTTGAAGGATTTTATGTATTTTTAATTGAAATGTATTGATTGTATATGTTTATTGGATACAGAATAATATTTCAATACATGTATACAATGTGTAATCATCAGATCAGGATAGGTAACATATTCATCATTACAAGAATTTATTGTTTCTTTGTGATGAGAACATTCATGCTCCTCTCTTCTGGACATTTGAGAACAAACAATAAATTATTGTTTATGATGCCTGGCACTACTCTACAGCACTAGAACTTATTTTTTATATCTAGCTGTAATTATATCCATTAACCAAACTCTCACTGTTCCCACTACCCCACCCCTTCCTAGCCTCTAGTATCCACAATTCTATTCTCTACTTCCAAAAGTTCAACTTTTTTTTTTAAGCTTCCACATATGAGTGAGAACATGTAGACCAATGTCTTGGAGTGTTTCCCCTATGTTTTCTTCTAGTAATCTAGTAGTTTTAGAGTTTCAAGTTTTATGTTTTAAGTCTTTAATCCATGTTGAGTTGGTTTTAGTATGTGGAGAGATATAGGGGTGTAGTTTCTTTCTACCCATATGACTATCCAGTTTTCACTGCGGCATTTATTGATGAATTGATCCTTTTCCCAATGTATGTTCTTGGTGCCTTTGTCAGAAAGCAGTTGGCTGGAAATTTGTGGATTTATTTCTGGGTTCTCTATTCTGTTCCATTGTTCCATGGGTTTGTTTTTATTCAAATTTCTATAGCTTCGTTGTATATTTTGAAGTCAGATATTGTAATGCCTCCAGCTTTATTCTTTTTGCTCAAGATTGCTTAAGCAATTCAGGGTGTTTTGTAGTTTCAAATAAATTTTAGGATTGTCTTTTTCTATTTCTGTGAAGAATGCCGTTGGAATTTTGATAGGGTATTTTGTAGATTGCTGTATGGACATCAAATTGTCCATACTACTATGAATATGGGATATCTTTCCATTTTGTATGTTCTCTTTAATTTTTTTTATTAGTGTTTTGTTGTTTACATTGTAGAGATCTTTCATTTCCTTGATTAGATTTATTTCTAGTTATTTTTTCTTGTTGGTAGCCATTCTAAATGGGGTTGCTTTTTAAATTTTATTTTTTTACCTAGTTTGTTGTTGGTATATAAAAATGCTACTGATTTTTGTGTGTTGATCTCATATCTGGCAAGTTCACTGAATTCGTTTATCAGTTTTAACAATATTTTGGTGCAGATTTATGGTCACAAAATCATGTCATCTGTAAACAGGGACAATCTGACTTCCTCTTTTCTAATTTGGATACCCTTTATTTGTTTGTCTTGCCTAATTGCTCTGGCTAGAACTACCAGTCTTATTTAAATAAGAGTGGTGAGAATGGGCATCCTTGTCTTGTTCCTGTTACTGGAGGAAAAACTTTCAAATTTTTGCCATTTAGAATGACGTTAGCTGTGGGATTGTCATATATGGTCTTTACTGAGTTGAGATACTTCTGTATCTAATTCGTTGAAAATTTTTATCATGAAGAAATGTTGAATGTTATCAAATACTTTTTCTGTATCTATTGAGATGATCATGTGTTTGTTCTTGATTTTGTTGATGTGGTGTATGGTTACTGATTTGTGTATGTTGAACCATCCTTTCATCTATGGGATAAATCCCACTTGATCACGATGTATAATTTTTTGTTGTGCTATTGAATTCAGTTTGTTAGTATTGTGTTGAGAATTTTTACATCTATGTTCATCAGGGTTATTGGCCTGTAGTTTTCTTTTTTTGGTGTGTACTCGTCTGATTTTGATCAGGTCGATTCTGGTCTTATAGAATGAGCTTTGGAGACTACCCTCTGGTTTGACTTTTTTGGAATAGTTTGAGAAGAATTATGTTAAGTTTAAGAATTCAGTTAAGCCATCTGGTCCTGGGCTTTTGTTTGTTGGGAAACTGCTGATTACTAATTGAATCTCCTTAGTTGTTATTGGTCTGTTCAGTTTTTCTATTTTTTCTGGGTTCAGGTTGTATATGTCTGGATATTTATCATTTTCTCCAAATTTTCAAATTTGTTGGTGTATATGTGTTTATTATAATCTCTAATGATTCTTTGTATTTCTGTGGCATCTGTTGTAATGTCTACTTTTTCATTTCTGATTTTTATTTGGATCTTCTCTCTTTTTCTGTTAGTTAGACCAGATAATGTTTGTCTATTTTTTAAAAAATCAACGTTTCATTTTGTTGTTTTTTTAATACTCTTTTTTGGTCTCTTTTTCATTTAGTTCTGCTCTAATCTTTATCATTTCTTTTCATCTACTAATTTTGGGATTGTATTATTCTTAGCTTTTCTAGTTCTCTGAGGTGTGCAATGTTAGGTTGTTTAAAATCTTTCTACTTTTTTGATGTCAGTATTTATTACAATAAGCTTCCCTCTTAGTACTGCCTTCCAGTATCCCATATGTTTTGATAGGTTGTACTTTGATTTTCATTGTTTCAAGGAATTTTATGATTTTCTGCTAAATTTCTTCTTTGGTCCATTGGTTGTTCAAGAGCATGTTGTTTAATTTCCATGCATTTATACTGTTTCCAAAGTTTTATTGTTATTGATTTCTACTTTTATTCCATGGCAGTAGTTGGTATGACTTCAGTGTTTTAAGGTTTTTTGACTTGGTTTCTGGCCTCACATGGGGTCTGCCCTGGAACATGATCCATGTTCTGGTGACAAGAATGTGTATTCTGCAGTTTGGGTATGAAATGTTCTGTAAATGTCTGTTAAATCAATTTGGTCTGTAGTGCATTTTTTTTGGGGGGGGGTATTTTAAATTATTTTTTATTGAATCAAAATTGATGATACATATTTTTGGGGTTCAATATTGAGATACGTTGATCAAATCAATATTACTAGCGTATATATTGTTACAAATCATAATTATTCTTTATGCCCCTTGTCCTATCTCTCCTCTCCTGCTCTCCCTCTCCCTCCCCGCTCTAATTACCCTAGATTTCTTCTCTCCCTCTGAAAGAATAATGGTTACTCTGTTAATTTGTTGCCTAGATGATCTGTCCAATGCTGATAGGTGTGATCAGGTCCCCCAGTATTATCATAGAGCAGATGCTTCTTCTGTAACTCTGAAATGGGCTTTGTGGAGAGAGACATCCTCTTCTGAACTCTGCTAGTGACTCTCCTTGTGTCAGTGTACTCCAGAGGTTGGCAGACCATCTGTGTGGTGATTGTGGTGTCTAGCTACTTTCATAGCAGCCATGGTTATTGTGGTGGCTATGGTGGACCGCCCACACGGAGGTGATGTTTTTGGCATGCTCCTTGGTGCTGGTGGTGTGTCTGGTCCCCAGCTCCATACCTCGGGTCCTGATTTGCTGGCGCAGTGTGCCTGGTTATGGAAGGGGGGTTCAGTCCCCTTCTCCATGCCTCAGGTCCCCAGGCAGGCCCCAAGGAGGTGGTGCGGTGTGTCTGGTTGTGGGAGGGCAGTCCAGTCCCATTCTCCATGCCTCGGGACCCTGGGCAGGCCCCAAGGCACTGGTGGTGTGCTTGGGCTAGAACCAAGTTTTTGTCCTTTGCTTACTTCTAAAATGGGGGGACTTCCTGTGGGAACGAGTACTTGAGCTGTGTGGTTGAGCTAAATTGCTGCTTTGCTGCTGTTTCCCTAGGGAAGCCTTTTTGTGCAGCTTAGGGTTTAATGGTTGACCTTATAGGTACTTCCGGCTGTCCAGAGACCCTATGGATCTGTGTTGTATAGAAACTCTGATCTGGGCCTGAGTTTTTTGTCAGTGCAATTCTTCATTCCCTACCATTCCCCTCTGAGCGGTCCTGTGCTGATTGGGGGATGGGTTGGCTGTCCTTGCTGTGTCCCAGTGTTTTCCTGGTGGGCATGTCTCCCCCACAGCCTGTGCTTCAAACACCTCCATGGGACAGGCCCTGCGCCGGTCCCTTGTGATGACTCATCGGCCTCGGAATGGCTCCCTTTTTTCAGTTATTATAGCTCCTTGCTCCTGCATGGGTCCATGGGAACCCTATTAGTGGTCTTGCTGTCCTGGAGGCAGCCAAGGCCCTCTTCTCTCCTGCCGCCTCCAAGCAACTCCATCCATAGAGCACAACTGCAGCTTCTGCTGGCTCCTGCTCCATGCACTCATGCGCTCCAGCCTTAAACTGGCTGCAGCGCAAAATGCTCCAAGCAGTTATTTTTTTTTCTCTCATCGTGGCTTCTACCACCTTCATGAACTCCGTAGGTCTCTGCTCCTCTTCCCCAGAGCTCCAGTGGCCCCAGCTTGGCTGATGTTACATTTTTATAGCTGTAAATTGGTTGATTTGTGGGTGAGAGTGACTGGGAGACTGTCTATTCTGCCATCTTGACCAGAAGCCTATAGTGCAGTTTAAATCCAAGAGGTCTTTGTTGTTGTTGTTGTTGTTTTTTTTGGTCTGGGTTTATGAAGCCCCCAAATATGTTGAGTTGGGGTCTGTCTTTCCATTTAGAGCCTATAATATTTGCTTTATATATTTGAGTCCTCTGATGTTAGGGACATATATATTTACAATTGTTATATCTTAAGTTAAATTTCTCCCTTTAATCATATAATCCTTCTTTGCCTCTTTTTGTCATTTTTGGTTTGAAATCTATTTTATTTGATATAATTATAGCTGCTCTTCCTTGTTTTTGCTTTCCATTTGTGTGGAATATGTTTTTCCACCTCTTCACTATTAGTCTTATGTATGTTTTTACAGGGGGACTGAGTATCTTGTAGACAGCATACATAGTCTTATTTTTTTATCCATATAGCCAGTCTGTATCTTCTAAATGGGGAATTTAATTCATTTACACTCAAGGTTGTTATGGAAAGATTTTACCTTAATCCTGCCTTTTACAAAACTTTTTTATGGTTTTACATATATTTTGTTACTCTCTCTCTCATTGTTTGTCTTTTGTGTTTTTTGGGTTTTTTGTAGTGGTAAGATATAGTTTCTTTCTCTTTTTCATTGGTGTGTCTGCTAAACCAGTGGGTTTTATTCTTTCTCATGTTATCATGATGGTAGTTATCATTCTTTTGCTTCCAAATGTGTAAGAAGTTCTTAAGGAGTTTTTATAGCACCAGTCTAGAGGTGATGAATTCCCAAAGATTTTGTTTTTCTGGGAAAGACATAATTTCTCCTTAATTTCTGAAGGATATCTTTGCTGGGTATAGTATTTTTGGCTAGCAATTTTTTTCAGCACTATAAATATATCATTTTTGTCTCTTCTGGCCTGTCAGGTTTCTACTGAGAAATACACTGTTAATCTGATGGTGATTTTCATATATGTGACTTGATGCTTTCTCTTGCATTTTGTACAATTCTCTGTTTGTTTTTGACTTTGGAAAATGTGGCTACAGTATTTCGTGAAGAGGACCTCTTTGCATTATATCTGTTTAAGGATCTTTATTGTTCTTGAATCCAGAAGTTCATTTCTCTCCCAATACTTGGTAAGTTTTCAGCTGTAATTTTGTTGAGTAGGTTTTTGATGGCTTTTCCTTCTCTTCCACTTCTAGAATACCTAGAGTTCATGTTCGTATGCTTAAAGTTGTCCCATAGATCTCATAGGCTTTCTTCATTTTTTATATTTTTTTCCCTTTTTTTGTTCAACTGGGTTATTTTTAAAAACCTGTCTTAAAGTTTAGAAATTCTTTTCTGCTTGATCTAGCCTGTTGCTTAAGCTCCTAGGGGTATTTTTTTTTTTGTTTTTTTTCATGTAATGAATTCTTCAGTTTCAGTATTTCTGCTTGGTTTGATTTTTATGTTGATCTCTATTGAATTTCTCCTTCAGATCATGAATTGCTTTTTTTATTTGGGTTGTCTATTTGTATATTCTTGCGTCTTGTTGAATTTCTTTAAGATTATTATTTGGACTTTCTTTGCAGACATAGATTTCCTTTTCTTTAGGCATCTGGTACTGGAGAATTGTATTCTTTTGGGGGTGTCATGTTTCCTTGTTTTCTCATGCTTCTCATCAATGTATTCCTAAATTGATGTCTGGGCATCTAGTGGAATAGTCATTTCTTCTAATTTTCTTGAGTAGCTTTTGAAGGGAGAGACTCTTTCCTGTACATGTATTTTTAGTTACAGTTGTGTAGCTTGTTTTAGGTTTTGTTCTGAGTGTACACAGTAGTGTAGTCTTCATGTGGTTTATTTGACTTTATTCAGTGTTAGATTTGTTTGTGAGTGCCTTTGTGGCCTAGGCATTGGGGCATATGGCAACTCTTTGCTGGAGTAGGTGACATTGGCAGGCTCACTGATGCCCCAGCCAGGATTCTGTCCCAGTATAAAGGTGCTGGGGTGCCATGTGTGACTATCCACTTGTGGTTTTGGACTTTCCTTGTGTCACGGGAAGAGCTGGGCACCTCTAGTCTACCATCTTGCATCTCTCAAGGTCAGTAATTGTGATAGTAAAAATGAATAGGTGGTTGAAACCTTCCTAAAACACAAGTCACCATCTAGTTTTCTCATCCTGCCTTTTTATCACCTGACCCTTTTCTAAAACCTTTCCTCAAGTCTTTAGCAATTCCTAGTCCTAGTAAAGTAAGTTTCTTTTTTGATCTTTCCCCCCATGCTTTTTGCATGTACCACTCTCTCACATTCTCATCCTCAAGATAGTCACAAGGATCCTAGGAAGATATGGAAGTCCTCCAGATCATCATAGTAAACAAGTTTAATAACTAGAGATATATTTAGAGGACTGGGATTTATAAAAGTTGGTGAGAGGTATGCCATTATGGAAAAAAAGAATGACAAAGCAACTCAAAAGGACAACTAGACAAATACAACAATGAGGCAGATAGTTAAGAGGACAAATTAATTTAAGAAGGGCAAGATTAATATAAACTTTGAATAAGAGTTTCAAGATGAGAGAAATTATTATAAAACCCCAACAGAAATAGTGGGGTTAAATAAGAGCAAGCTCTCTCTATATTAAAAAAAAAAATGGCAGAAATTATTTTAAATGCAAGTTAAGAAAGCTAGGTAATGGAAAAAAAATCCTCAGAATCACTTATAGGTGATTTTAATGCAGAATTGAAAGAAATTTTAATCCTCTTCTCTTTAAATTTACATTTTAATCTAGCCAAACTTGTGCTCATAGATAATGCAAGGTGAAATCTGTTTTAGGACTTATCAGATTTATTTTGAATTATTAATTTTTGACTCTTTTCTTTCTTGTGATTTCTAACTTAGTGTTTGGTATGTCCTTAAGTTACTTAACTAATTTATCTTATTGTTTGGTATAATCTTGGTATCTGTTTTTGATCTTTTTTAGAATAATGAGAGAAAATAAACAACATTTCATTTAATCTTTTCACTAAATATAATTAAAAGTTCTGATTATTTAAGTGAGATTCTCAATGTGTATTCATTAAATGAGAAAACAAATTTTCAGGTCTTAACCCTGTTAAGGAAGAAATTGTATAAATTATTTGTTTCTGGAGTGATTCTGCTTGATTCTTTTCTAGTAGTATTTTCATGCAGTAGACACACATATGCTCACATCAAAATTATAAAATCACATTTTATTTATTTATTTTTTAAAAATAACACTACTTGTTATCGTACAATCATTAGGAAGGAAAGACTGCCAATGGAGTGTACAAAATTATCTCTAGAAGGTGATTTTTTACTTTCAAAAATATCTCCAGGAGTGGGGATATTTCGTATTTTTCTCAGGAAGCTTTATTAACTTTAATATTCATAGCTGTTAAACCTTGTTTGTAAATTCTTTCATCTCTAAAATTCAGTAATAATGTTGACTTAATTATTCAGTCTCTTTATTCTTTCCTCATGTAAATATTGGATCCTGCTTAATATTCATAAGGTGTATGTGAAGATTTCTAAACCTTCAGCTTGGATAATCATAGCTTTATTAGTTTTTTTTTTTTTTACTAGAATCTTTCTCCAACTTTTTACTATCATCATATATGACATAAATAGGAAATTAGAGCCATTATATTCTATTTACATAGGAATAAGAAAACCATGTGAATTTTAGAATAGGGTTTTACATTTCCTTCTTACATTATAGTACTTCTTAAAAATGCCTCATCATTCTATCATCATATAGCATGATATTTCTTCTACAAAACTTTTAAAATCAATTTGAAGTGAAGTTTATATAAAAATGAAAGGATTATTCCAGGTCAACCTATTGCCAAATGTGTTAAACTATGGTGTATACACACACACGTGTGTGTGTGTATGTAAAAATCTTACTGAAAGGTAGAGAGAAACCATTTGAGCAGTAATTTTTTTATAGCTTGGAACTTGAAAAGATAATTCCCGGAACTTGAAAGTATTATTATATTAGGATTTTCTGGTATAGATTGCAAGGAATACTTCAGCAGAAGGAGAAGCATGGAAAATAGTAAATATGTGGAAGTATAATGAAAACAATTTGGTTTAGTGTTGTTTTAGTAAGTAGAAACCATTTTTGAAACTAGAGTGCACTGAGTACCTTCATGACAGCCATGCTTGGTGTAACATGAGTATAAAATAGTGATGATCTGTTCTAAACTGATGTCTGTGGAAAGAGATAGGAAGGGACTGATCTCTTAGGTATAAGTGCCTGCTGCATAGTGGTACCATGAACATAGTTGAAGTCAAGAGACATGTTAGCATTCTGGTTCTGTCAATTACTAGCAATGGAATCTTGGAAAAAATTAACAATGTATTTGAATGTCAGTGACCTGGTTCATAAAAATGATACTAATACCTACCCGTTAGGTATGTGTAATGAACAAATGGGGTAAGAAATGTGAAAACACTTTGTAAATGTAAAATGTTCAGATATCAATGTAATACACAGTGATCACAGTGATATTCAGTAACTTAATAAATACTGACACATTTATTAAACCTGAAAGTAAAGTGCCAGTTGTGTCAAGAAAATGGTGACAATGTTAGAATGAGCATGTGGCTTTCTAGCTTGTGGTGTGTTAAGTTTCAGTATACTATTATCAGAGATATCCTATAATATTATCATGATTTGGCACTTGACACCTTCCTGATGAGATTTTAAAGGTTTTGACTTTGAGTAAACTTCCATTACTGAACACCAGCTACGTGCCAGATAGATACTAAATATACAAGATGAGGATTTGTGCTGTAGTCGTAGGAACAGAAAAACAAGTACGCAGCAAACACTCGTAAGTCATTATAAGTGCTTCATCTAAAGAAAACAGAATGTTAGGTTAGAGAGTATCGGGGGAGTTTGTATCTGGGATGGGGATAGGAGAGGAGGTGGATTTCTGTAGACAGAGAAAATCTTTCTGACTGTGACATTCAAGCTGCCAACTGTGGGATGAGGAGCCAGACATGCAAAGGTTGAGGTGGAGGACATTCTGGACAGAGAACAATGGATCTCATCTGCTTATCATTTTGGTCTCAATATCCCGGAATGATGAGGAAGCAGGAAGGGGAGTAATCATCATCAAAATCATTTTTATTAGGATTGGGTGAAGAAAATCAAATGTGCATAACAAGTGGCTGAAACATTCAGATGCTTAATAAATAAATGCTATTATTCTTTCATATGAAAGCTCACTATAGTTTCATAAAGTGAACTTCTTAATTGGGAGAGAGGGGCATACTATATGTAATACTTGCTTTCATTTATTTAAGCATAGTGTAAAGTTTTTCATACTACTTCGTTATTTTTTAAACCATTTTTCCTATCAGTAAAAATTTTATCAAAAAATATTTACGTTTTCCAAGCCCTTGTTTACCTACATGAAGCAGCTTCTACAGTGTTCGGCTTATATTCAAACATGACACACTTCAAAGTTTCGTATCATGTCAAATATCATATTTTAACATTAAAAAATTTTTGTGATCTGAAATCTTTTAAATGTGTAGTGCTGTAAGTATTATAACACGTGTACTTATTAGAGAATTTTTAATACGTTTCTAAAACATGTCCTCTTATTCTCGGTGGGGAATGCAAAGTACAGTGAGGTATTTTGAAGTTAGTTCCTTGTTGAAATATGCACATAAGTTAGTATTTTGTCTCTGAATGTCTTTCCTCTGGCTTCCCGTGCTTCATTTACAGTGTCAATAGCCATATGAGGAAAAAAGATAAACTTGATCCAGGGAGCATATGTGAGATTCTCCATCGAAATATTTTGCTTTTCAGTACATGCTTCTCTTACTTTTAAGTCTAATGGCTTTTAAAACAGGAAATTCCAGATATTTTCTTAGAAAGCGATAAGGAAATCTTTATGCAACTCATTTTTGATGCTAATTTTAACAGAGTATCTCTGAGAATCTTCCACAGAAGTATGCTGGTCCTTCATCTGGGGCTGCAGATCAAAGAGGAAAAAATATAGTAAATGGGCAAGGAGAAGGTAAGAACTGTATTTCTTAAGAAAGTCATTTGAGGGAATGTTTATTTAAAACATGAGCACTGATACATCCTACTAGCCAAAGAAAATCAGCTATTACATGTGTAGTGAGGACATAGAAGTGAAATGGTGGTAAGTTGTGTATCTTATCACGTGTCAGCAACAGATTAAATGGAGAGTGCCACTAAAGGAGCTGGATCATTAATTTTGTTTCAGATACTGTAAGATCTGAGGAAAGTCAGGAAATAAGGAAGAGGAAAGGAGTAAAGAGGGAATTAAGAGTGAGAATGGCAGCGAGTCCAGGGAGTCACTGATGGAAAGAGAAGTGGGTGTAAATAGTGGAGGATGGTGCAATAAAATGATTCTTTAGCAAAGAAAGAGCAGGTATTAGAAAGGGGAAGAATTAATGTGAGCTTCCAGGACCAAAACTTGTCAGGGATGTTAAGCAAAATTTCCCCACTCTCCCTGTCTTCCTCGATGTTGGGAAGGCATTAAGGATTGAGGTGCCTGCCCATGCAGTGCTAAATTTTATCTGCCTTAGATGGATATGAGCATGTATGGTTAACCATACATGTGCATAATTTAATGTTATATAAAATGTTGCTACTTCACAAGGTGGTATCCTACAGGGCAAATAAGAGAATTGTAAAGAAGAAGAGAACAGGATTGGTAATGGAGAGATCAAGGATGCCAAAATCGGATCAAAAGTCCATTAGGAAGTTTGATTTCTAATACCATTTCCATTTGGAGGATGAGATAGGGAGGAGCTAGAGGCTAGATTCCAAAATGGCAAGGTAAGGTAAAGGAATGTGAAAGCCGACTCCATATAGACCACAGCTGCTCAAACTTTAATGAATCACCTGGAGACCTTGTTAAAAATACACATTCTGATTCAGCAGGTCTGGGATTCTGCACTTGTAGCAAGTTGTCAGATGGTGCTGGTGCTACATGGTCCTCAGACAATGCTCTGTAGCAAGGGTATAGACTCCTTTAGAGAAATCTGGAAGAAGAGCCGTTGGATGATAGTTGAAGACATAACCAAATCAAGGAAAAGTGTTGTTTTGCTTTTATTTGTGAGCATGTTTATAGCCATATAGGAAAGAGCATAGAAATGAAGAAAATACAAATTATGGATGTAAGATATTATTGCTAAATAAATAGGAAAGAAGTGGTGTGAATAATCCATCAAAATAAGGTAAATGAGAAAGAATCAAGACCATGAATCTGGAGGTTACTTTTGAAGAGTAAGAGGGATTAAGAAAGGGAAGGAGAGAGGAAAGAAAGAAGGTAGCTGGTGATTTTGGAGTTAATGATGAAGAAACTTGAGAGAACTCATGTCAGATAACTTTGGTATACTCTCACTGAAATAGAAGATTAGGTCATTGCTGTTCCAGAGATTACTGGAAGCAGGAGAGTGTGCTAGAATTGGGGTAAACTGCAGCCCTCATTTTTCCTTTCTGTAACTATCAGGCATCAAAGACCTGTGTTGCACTGATATGAGTTTTGCAAATGACATTAACTTGAACACAGAAGCCTTGGGGCTTTTTTAAAGATAGCTAATTTTCTGATAAGATGGATGTTTAATAAAATTCTTTGAAAAGTGACATGATACACCAACCAAGCTAATGTGGGAAACAAAAGAAATTGTAGGATTCATTTCTTGAATACTAAATTTTTTTTCAGTATATATTGGACTGATTTTGAAGTATAAATGGTTATTCAAATCTAATATTGTGTCAGTTTAATGTATTTTTTTTCCTTTTTAGTAACCATATTTTGATATTGAAAGCTTATTATACATTATTTCTTTTATGTGTTTTATAATAATACCTTCTTGCATGAGAGGACCAAGAAACTTTAAGATTGCTAAACTAGAGGATACAAGAAATGTAGGCACACCAGTAGCCCATGTAGGTACAGAAAAAAGATTAATATTTTTACTAACTTTTATTCTACAGGTATATGAATATATCCAAGCTGATCCTTTCAGAACAGTTTCTCTGATGAGAAATGAATCATACATTCAACTGAACTGTTATCACAACTGTGTACTTCCTAAATTACAAGACAAATTGAAGAACATGATAAATACTTGTAATTTAATGGTATAAATGATTCTGACATGTTGTTTAAAGATATGCTGTTGCATTTTACCATCAGCTTTGACATTTATCTTCTCCGGGTCATGATTTGCTTCTCTGATTAAAGATCCATTTTTTTCTCCATCAATCAGCATGTTCATATTTGTATATGCACACTTTTCTATTTTAGTTACAGTCACTTGAAAAGATCTCACTTTTATAGTCTTAACTTCATGTGTTATTAATATTAAACCTATATTCCTATTTTTTCTTCGGTATATTTCTGTTAAGTTTCTTTCCTAACCAAATAAAACCAAAAAACCCAAATCTGAAAGTAATCATTTTCAAAGCCAAGCATGAGGATTAACTCTGCATGAATGTGTGATCGGCTTTGTCATATTTACATATAATTGATTTTATGTCCCTTTTGCTTTTTAGAGTCTCCTGAGAAATATCCTCACTTGAAGGTAATAACTTATTTTATCTTGAATTATTGAGTGCATATTGTATGAAATATGCATTATTTATTAATCATTTTATTTCAAAACCCATTTAGCCTACCGTTGAACGGAAAGATTCTGTTCCAAGTGAAGCAGTAGAAGTGAAAGATATACAAACATCTAGATCAGGTACATTTTGCAATACAAATTTAACTCGTGAAAAGGGTATATTAAAATATTCGAAACGTTCAGAGTTTTCTTATTCCTAATTTTTTTTTTAATTTGATGGACAGATTTGACATAAATAATGCTGATGTCATTGTTGGTATCCATGTTTGAAAAAAAGATATTTACAAGCATAAGAAAAAGTGATTTTTAAATTGTAACCTTTAACTTAGATGTTTTTGCTTTTATGTTTCAATACCTACTTTCCCATTTGGAATGCCCAGAACTTCTTAGGGATTCACAGAGGTTAACTATGAGACTCTTATTTTTCCAATGTTTTAAAACGCTTATCGGAATTCTGCCTTTGCTTGCGTTGTGTGTGTGTGTCGGTCTGGTATCTTTAATTGCTAAAAATTGGGAGAGTAATTAATTATTCTTCAATGACTATTTGGTAGACACAGTCTTTGCAAATACCAATTCTGAAACTTTTTGGCATAAGGCCCGTTTATACTATTAAAAATTATCGTGGATTCCAAGGAGGTTTTGTTTCAGTGGGTTGTATCTATTGATACTCAGAATACTAGAAATTAAAACTGTAAAATTTAAAATACAAGCACGCACATACATTCCAATAGCCATTAAGAACTCAGGCCTGTTAACCATTAGATCTATAACTCTATGACAGGTCCTGTCTCAGTAAGAGTGAAAATGGCAAATAGCAGTTAGTATTATCTGACCTCTTGGACCCCCTGAGGGATTTCAAGACTCCAGGGCTTCTGAAATCACAATGATAAAGGGGCTCTTGATGAGCACCAGGCCTTTAAAGTTTTGCTTCTACTTTTTTTTTGCATTTTCTCTTTCACTTGTCTTAAAAAGTTTAAATCTGACCATTATTTAAAAAAACAAAAAAATTAAAATATTTTTGTTATATACTTCCTATCTTATGGCATTAATGTACTCCTCTGAACCTAGACATCCTCTTTTTACGTGGGAATAATTAGGTCACTTAAGGCTATCATTTTTTCATATAAATTTTATGGTGTTTATCCAAGACTTAAAAAGTGAATTCTGAACATATTGGTGTATTGAGGAAAGACCATCTCATTATAATTTGTTTTTTATTTAATGTAGTATATTCATGAAAAGTGTTTTCAAGCCCGTGTGTAGAACACACGACACTGTCATGCATATTTAAGCATAAAATGGTTAGACATAAATTTTGTTAATAATAAAAAATATCATATCCTTGAAGAATCTTAATATGAATTTAAAAAGTTCTCACGGAAAACAAAATATGTAATAGATATGAATCCAAGTAAGTAATACTAACAATGGTTGAACCCAAGTAAGCAATACTAACAAATGAAAACACTGAAAAAACAAGAGATGATAGTTAATTAAACTTATCTGAGTGAGTGGCAAGTCTAGATTTAAGTAAAATACAATAAACCATGAAGGAGTAGTGGGGCAGGGGGGAGACCTGGGACTACTTTCTGAAGAAAGAATTTGTACAACTTAGTTACATTTGTGTTATTATTTACATTCTAACAAATGAAATCTTTATTTTCAGATTTTTCAGATTCAGATTCTACCAGTTTGATCCTCATTAATAAGTCTTATCAAAGATCTGAGAATTGGAAATTTGTTGAAAAATATCCATGTGTATCACCATCAATGAACAGAAGTCAGCCAGCATCCACAGAACTTGGACAGATGACTTTAATAACAGGTAAAGAAAACTTTGACGTTGGAGCTGTGTTTCTGTTAGGGAATTTTACTCTGCATGACCTGTGTGAATCACAGCCACCAGAAAACAGAGAGAGCAAAGAAGGTAATAAAGAACACAGAGAACACGACCCTAGACTACGTCTCTGTATGGCCTCGTAATGCTATAGTTCTGACTTTCGAAAATCATTTTGTGGCAAAATTTGCTTTGTGTTTGCTCCCCTTAGCAAGGTGTTTGCCTTCTTCCTCTATCTAAATCACATATAAATGCCAAAGAGAATTAGGAGAAAGAGTAATTTTGTTTAGGTGTGTATTTAGCATAAACTTGAGAGTGGGTACCAGGATTACATTTAGAATTTGGGGACTGGATGGGAAAATTAGGTAGTGAACTAAAGATTGCCTGCTCAAATGCAATGTTGTTTCTTTGCTTCATTCTTAAAGTGCTGAATTCACAGTTAGTAGTTACAACTATATGCCGCATAACAAGAAGCACTTCCAAAGCCAAATATTAAGTTATTTCTTTAATTTGTGTGACTTATATATTCCAGAATTGACTTTCCCAACATTAAGGGGAATCATTGAGAATTTGCTTTATGGTATCTCCACAGCTGTGTCCAGTCTATTACCTTATTTTAATGAATAATAGTTCACAAGAAATATTGGCTTTAAAGAGTGCTGTATCATTTAAAAATAGTATATAAAAGTGAATTTTAATCCTACCTGGACACCCAGTCTACTGATTAACTGCATCCAGTATGTGTTCTCCTTCATATACCAGTTAATTCTGTGCCCTTAATCAGTCATATGATCAGGTCTGTAGTAATAAATTATGCAATATTTTTCCATTCCTATAGTTTTATTTTTTCTTTCATTACCTGTAGAGTTGACATTCTATTTTATAGATGATTAAAATTGCCTCCTAAAGTAGTGACTCCAAGGAATAAATCCAAAGTCATTTACCTGTATAAGTGACTTGTTTGCTCTTATTTCTTTATGAGCTTGGTGGATCTAAGAAACAGGAATTTTCAAACAAAACACCTGAGTTCCCTCAACATAGGAAGACATGGAACAGCACACCTGTAAAGTAGGTGTAGCAGCTTAAGCAGACAGCAGCTGAAACTGTGTGTGTAGATTATTTCACTTCTCGTTTGATACCTTTTGTGGTGAGCAGAGTCTAGTTCTCCAGGGACCCAGATTTGTACCTTTATTCATTTAATACAAACTGATTCTATAATGAGCACTGATAAATTTATAACTTAAGTATTTCTGGAATATTCCCTCTGTTCAGGCTTGCATTGTCTTTATCTTGCACTTCTAATTATCTTGCCTTCTAATTTATCTCCCTACATTTATTGACATGTCCCTCAAATTCATCCTCCACCCAGCATTTAGGATGATCTATCTCCACTGCCGATATGACCATGAACCACTCTTTAAAACATTCATATCCAAGCATTTTTAAATGACACATAAGGATTTCATAATCTGATTTCTGCCTAACTGTCCATCTTTAGCCCTTTCCCCTGTCTGCCCTTTTCTCCAGCATTATTGAACTGCTGGGGATGCCCTCCTCACCTGTCTTCATGTTTTAGACAGATACATACCCAATTTAATGCTTCCCTCCCACTCTTTCTGTTGCCTGGCGTGCTCTCATCCTTTCCTCCTCTCTACACCTTTTAATCTGGCTCCCCCCCCCCCCATTTTTAATTGCAAAAAGAATCCTTAAAAATGAAGTAGAAAAATTTAAGCAGAAATTTGGTGAAAGACGTGAGCAGATAAGTCACACACCCCTAAAGCAACACAGTTGGCTAATAAGTACATTCTAACATCTGGTCGTGGGTGGGGGCAGGGCTGGGGCCCATGGCCCCCATCTCAGGACCCAGGGGCATCTCAGCTGGTTCCATTGCTTGCCTGGATCTAACTTCCCTGTCTAAGTCTCATTTCAGGCATTATCTCTAGAAAAGCCATTCTTGACACCTTTTATTTACAGACTTTATATACCCAGTGCCGAGCATGGAGCAGGAACTCAACAAATTTATGATTGTGTGAATTAAATGAAGACTGTTTATACAGTTATGATTTAAAATGTTGTCTCCTACAGTCTAGGAGCAAGGGGATAGATTTAACGGAATAGTTTACAGTTCAGGTGGTCATGATCCAGTAGAAAAATGGATAAAGTACTAAGGTAGCCCTAAGGAGAGAGACACCTGCTCATATGGAAAAAGCTAACTGTACTCAAAAAAGACTCCTCGTAAGGGGCTGAGTCTCAGAAGATGAAAATAAATATGTTAGAACAAAGAGGAAAACATTTTAGATAAAAAGAACAGAATGTACACTTTTGTGTAAAAAGTAACAGTAATTTTTAAAAACACTAATAATTGACAAAAAAAGTTACATTTATGAGGTAGAGAGTGGTGTACAGAGTTACTTCATAAGTTTCTGTTGTATTTTTACATTTTGTTTTGTTTCTGATGGATTTGATCACTTACGTTGGGTGGATGAATTTGTGAATGAATCTTTGAGATGTTTATATGCCTTCCGCCTGGTGACAGCTAGTGTCTCCCCAAGTGGTTGATGTTTTGGATGATTAGAAGCATTTTTTAAAGAAGTAAATATTCAGCTAAAGATTAAGCTTCATTTCAACTCTCAATTTATAAAATACTAATCAATGTTGTTTTCTGCTTTTAGAAAGATATATTTAACTGTTGTAAGTACTTCTTCTTAACTAAATATATAGGTTTGTCAGCAGAACAAGACTTTAAAATGACAGCAGAGGAAGAGCAAGAAAAACTTGATGGAAATGAAAATAAGCAGCCACAGGTAAGTAAAAATGGAAATTTAAATTTCTGGCTGAATTTTGTTTGCTTTAATAATGTAGCATATCCAAATGAAATTACCTTTGGACTAGCCTTTTAGAATCAGTAGACCATAACTAATTATTTAATATTTAATTTAAAAAACATTTTTTTTTTTTTTTTTTTTTTTGTCGTTTTCGTGACCGGCACTCAGCCAGTGAGTGCACCGGCCATTTCTATATAGGATCCAAACCCGCGGCGGGAGCGTCGCCACGCTCCCAGTGCTGCACTCTCCCGAGTGCGCCACGGGCTCGGCCCTTAAAAAAACATTTTAACTAGTTATAAATCTTTAAATATTTTTAGAATCTGTAGTAACTTATAGCTAAATTTTACCCATGGAGTTGAGGCAAAACTTTTTCGGAATATTGTTTGGTCTTCCATTTTTGTAAGTTCCTGACATGATAAGGAAGGTAACATCAAATACTGCTTTATATCATTAAGCAGGTGAAATTATGAACAGTATAAATGTTATGGGCACTGAGTTGGACTCATGTTTGAGGAGCAGTCACCCCCATGGTTCAAAATATGTAGCTTTTTATTGCTGGTCACTAAAGCCAAGATTAAAGATTTATTTTGCCTTGTGGTTTCTAATTGACTTCAGCATCTACATGCAGGGAGAGTATGGGGCCATAAAATCAACCCCACTGCTTGTTAAGAGAATCAGTCATACCTTCCAGAATGGAAAGGTGTTAGGTTATAAACAGTAACTTTCTAACCTATTTCATTTCAATGGAGGAAATCACTAAATATTTCTAAAATATTTATCCACTGTTGTTAGTGGACATTAGACTATATTAGAATGGGACTTTAGTAGACAGTCTATATAGATGTATAACACTATCATGGTATGTAATTTGAATTAAAATTTCAGAATTTATTTTTCTTTCTGATTAGTGTGGATTTTGGCCCCTAATAAAGTTTCTCTACTTCCCAGTAACTTATCTTTAGAGAGATTACTTAACTCCCACTGTATGGGCTCAATGTTTATGGTATGGTGATATAAGATCTTTTAAAGGGAGGAACCTCTGTAATATTAACGATCATCTACTAATTCATTTTTGGTGGATTTACCACATAATGAATTAAGGTTAGTCCAAAGAAACAGTGACAAAGTTGTTTGCTGATTCGTGTTTTTCTCCTATTTTAGGCTAAGGCAAATTATGTTTCACTTCTTAGTTACATGTTTAGTCTGTTTTGTGTTGCTGTAACAGAATACCTGGGACTGGGTAATTTATAAAGAGCAGAGGTTTATTTGGCTTATGATTCTGGGACAGCTGCATCTGGTGTGGGCCTCAGGCTGCTTCTACTCATGACAGAAAGAGGCAGGCAGCTGGTGGATACAAGCAAATCTCATGGCAAGAGGAAGTGAGAGAGAGAGAGAGAAGGTGCCAGGGTCTTTTTAAACAATCAGCTTTCATGGGAACTAATGGAGTGAGAACTCACTCATTAATCTCCCTGCCTAGGGAGAGCATTAATCCATTCAAGAGGGATCCGCCCCCATGACTCAATCAGTTTCCAACACGGCCACATTGGGGATCAAATTTCCATATGAGTTCTGGGAGGACAATACATCCAAACTCCATCACATGCGATGATTTGTGAGTAGCTAAACATTGATTAAGAAGTTTAACCATTAAATTTTAACTATTTTCTAATTTTTCTTTGTCCATATTTGATTATTTAAGGATAAAGTTACTTTAAAAACAGGCACTCCCACAGAAAAGACATCTGAGAATCAAACCAAGCAAATTAATCTCCCACTTTTGCAAGTGCAAAAAATGTCTCAAGAACCAGAAATGAATAAGGATTGTAATAGAGAGGACATATCTGTATATTCAGGACATCCTTTCATGAAGAAGTATGAGGAGGAGTGGATACAACAAGAAAAATTAGAGTGGAAGAATAACTCAGAAGTCATCACCAGTGAGTTAAAGCAGAGATTTGGTGAAATTTGTGAAAAATACAGAATTACTGCTTGTTCTGAGGAAGAGCCACTACATGTTAACTCTAAAGGAGGAGCAGATTTAAAGAAAATCCCCTCTAATTTGACAAATAATATGCTTGATTGTGAAGGGAAAGGTGCATTTGGATTCTCTGGAGTATTCCAGGCATTTCCTGAACAAAAAGAAGACCCCAGTCTTAAAAATATCTTTCCATCTCATTCACACTCTGGGTCCCCAGAATATGCTTGCCAGTCATCTTCTAAGCTTTATTTAAATGAAAATAAATTAGACCGTGAAAATAACAAACCAGACACTGAGTTTGTTTTTAACACAAACGAGAATTTGTATAATGATACAGAAAATAAAAAAGGAAGGAACCAAGAAGTAGTTACAGTTGAAGTGAAAGAAGACCAAGAGTTTGATATGCAAATGACAAAAAACATGATCCAAAATACCACTGATGGGGAATTAGACATTGGACATATGCCCCAGTCTAGTGATCCAAAAAGCCTTTCGGATGTGTGGCTTACCCACTCCAATGAAATGAAGCATATGTTTCAAATAAAAAGACAGAGGACTTCTGCTGTTACAGAGCCTTACAAGAAAGCAAAACTGACAAAGGACTTGTTCCAGAAGCCATTAAATGATCATTGCAGTGCTAATAACTATAAAAGCATGGAACCTGAATTGCAAAATGTGAATTCTTCTCCACCACGTAGTGGCACAATATCAAAATTGTATCTAAATGAAGAATTGGAAGATATTCAAAGGTTTAAGAATGAGACAGGCATGTTACAAATAGAGTTCCTGGCTTTGGAGAAAGATAAAGTTCAAGTTCAAAAAGAGGTAAAGGGTGACTTGCTGTTACTCTTTGTTTTTTCTCTTTATCAAGTATCTGATCCATTCTGATTTTGTACTTAATGAAAAACTCATGTATATAGTGGGGTTATCTAAATAAGTCTAGAAATAGGTTATTTCTGCTCTCTTAACATTAGGAGTTCAAAAAAACATTGTCATATTCTTTGTTACTTAATTAACCTGAAGTGGCATGTGAAAGGGGAAGCTAATTTGGCCGTATATCACATGACTGTCTGAACCAGGATAAGCATAAAAAAGATTGCTAAAAAAAGTAATATGTTCTTGGTGTTTTCTGTTTGTTTGTTTGTTTGTTTCTATTGGCTTAAAGATAAAATGCATTTATTTAAACAATAAAATGGGAATACAGTGGGAAGGAAGCAATGACTGAGAATAGATACGTAAATGTATCTAACCTTATAAGTTGCGGTAAGTGTACTCAGCCAAACTAATCTGTTTATTGTGATTTCATGTATTCAAGTCTTCTCTACAATTAGCTGTTTGATGTGAAATCCAGGTGGTAAAGAAAGAATAGGACATATTTCATGTCTTTGTCTTCTTAATTCTCTTTTCCTGACAGTCAAACGGGGGTGAAAACTTTAGATAGCAAAGAATGAATGGGAATAAAAGCAGAAAATTAAGAAGGGCCTTTTCTGAAATTTCAGGAAATCCTGTTTATTTCATTCAAACAGAAATGAGGCAGAATTTATGAACATTTCAATGACTTGTAAGGATAAAATTGAAGTAAGCACAAAAATATTTTATTGACTAAAATCATGACAATTAAACTGAATCAAGTGATAAAATTAATTAAACCAAAAAGTTCTTTTTATTGAATGAAGTAATAGCAATTATCTTTAGTAAGTAACTTTCATTAAAGGTTGATGATGAAGAAAAGAAGCAGCACAAAAGTAATGAAATGGAAATATCAGAAAACCTCTATGATGGTGCTGCTGCTGCTGCTGCTGCTGCTGCTGCTGCTGCTGCTGCTGATGATGATGGATTAATTCAACAAAGAAAGACTGGGAGAAATGATAACTGGCAATTTCCTGTTGAGGAGAATGAAGAGTATGATAGGTAAGCCTATGGCAATTTTAAGGGTATATAATTATTATTGTTTTATAAAACTAATTCTAATTTGAGCTAATATTCATCGTTAACAAATTTTATACCTTTACTTGGGATATTTCAGCCTTGCCTGGTATTGAGAAAAATGCAAATTAAGAAGCAGTGAGTTACCTTTTCTTCCTATTCACAGTGATACATATTTTATTAAAAAGCAACAACCAGCAAATGTGAGGAAAAAGACATTTTCATACAGTGTTGGTAAATGAAATTGGTAAATCCTTTTTGAAGGGTAATTTAGAAGCATGTATCAAAAATTCAAATACATCATCCCTGTATCCAAGCAGCTTCACTTATGAGCCTAGATCCTACAGGAAAACACAACTTGTGTAAACACATACGCACACGCATTCTGGACATTTATTACTATACATAACATGCAATAGGTCTCTATATATGAAATATATATGTATAGGGTATATAATATATGTGTGTTATGGCTATTTATTATACCATTGTTGTATCAAAAAATTGGAGATACTCCAAATACCTATTAATGAGGAAATAAATTGTCATACCCATAAAGTAATGCAGAGTGCAACCATTAAAAAAAAAATGAGGTTAGATCTATAGTGTATTAATTATTCCACAATTAAAGTATATTTAAGGCGTTTGGTTTGATGATGCATCTTAAGCAAATTTTGTTAGTGTACTTGTAGTATCTGCTGAGTTGTAAAAGGAAGCTACATTCTTCACTGGCCCTCTACCCACAAAATTGTTAGTTATTGGGTTTTTGGTTTTTGTTCCCAATGTGTGAGTGTTCAAGTATTGGACGCTCAAAATTATCTGAATGTTGCCAAGGGATTGCACATGGGATCCATACTCCGTATAAACATTTCAGTATATTGGGTAAAACCTGTTAAAACACATCAAAAGATATTTGATCTACTAAACCAGGGGTTGACAAACTTTTTCTGTCAAGAGGTAGATAGTAAATATTTTAAGCTTTGTGGACCTTAAAGTCTCATTCTTATAGTCCATAATCTTTCATAGAGACTAAGTAAATAGGCATAGGTGTGTTCCAATAAAACTTTATTTACAATAACAGGTAGTGGGCTGACTTTGCTCTACAGGCACAAATTTGCTGACCCCAAGGTGCTGCTAATGTAGTAAATCTTCTTTTTTAAAGGTATCCTGCATACATGCTAGTGTCCTTCCTTTTTAAAGATAATACATTTCACTATGGACCACACTATATTTTTCAACAAGTGACTTCATATTATACAATTTACAAAAATTCAACTTACAAAATATTTATTTTCTGGATTTCTCCCCTCTTAGTCCTGTTGTAGAATTCAGTATTTTAATATTGCTATTTATGTATTTGACTAGTATAAAATATCCTAGAGTTAGATTATTTTTATTGAGCAAGAAATACTGCCCTTGAAACTTTAATTCTTTCTGTGGTCTTTCTTTATAAGCATGAGCCAAATGATAATCACCTTGTATAATATACAACTAGGAAATTTTCAAGGGGTCTTTTATGTCTATAATTTTATGACATGATTGTTTAATACCTTGGCTGGCCTTTTTTTTTTTTTTTTTTTTTAGTGACGCATGCAATCAGAAAACAAAAACAAAACTTCAAAGTGTTACAAACATTACATAATCATTACGTAAGAATTGAAAATACAGCTAAACAAAGAGAAAATTATATCACGTATGATCACGTCACATAGCTACGATGTCCTTGAAAGAAATGTCTCTACTCACTGACTCACGTATCCTTTCCATTCACTCTTGAACTCACTCCAGTAATTTTCACTCACACCACTCTTCCAAAATTGTTTTTCTCAAGGTTACCAGTGATTTTCACTTCAGTAAATCTAGACATAATTTCTTAGATCTCATTTTGTGCTTCACCTGTCAGCAATATTTGACCCAACGGAAAACTCTCTCCTCCAAAACACTTTCTTCACTTGGATTTGAGGATATCACTCACTCACCTGGTTTCTGCCTACCTTTCCAGTCCATCCATCCTAGTCTGCTTGCTTGTGTCTCTTCATTTGCCACCTTTTATACATGGACGCTTCCCAGGACCCAGCCTTTATTCTTTCTCATTGCTTTTACTACTTTGAATATGCTATTGATTTCTGAATTTATAATTCCAGCCAAGATCTTTCTTCTTAGTTCCAGACCTATATATCAAACTGCCTACTTGACATCTCTCTTTGGTTAGCAATTGGGTATCATAAATGTAACAGGTCCAAAACTGAGCTGCTGACATACTTCTTCATACGTGCCCCTCGTGTGTCTTTCCTACTTGAGCTAATGGCCACTCTTCCAGTTTCTCTGCAAAAACACTGATGTCATCCTTGACTCGTCCCTCCTTCCCATACCTCACATCTAATCTGTCAGCAAGTCTTGTCAGGTCTACCTTGAAAATACATCCAGAAGGCAGTCACACCTTCCATGTGCAAGCCACTGTCCTCTGCTGTCTAGATGAGTGTAACAGACTGCTGACTGGTCTTCCTGTTTCTTTTTTAAACTTCTTTCCATCAATTCTTTACATAGCAGACCTTTTAAAACATAAGTCAAATGCTGTCATTTCTCTGCTCAAACCCTTCCTATTGCCTCCCATTTCACTCAGAATACCTACAACGCAGTTCACGATCTGACCCCTGCTGTCCCTCTGGCTGATGCTTCTCTTTTTCCATCCCTTTCACTGTGCTCCAGCCACACTGACCTTCCCACTTTTCCCTGAACACCCCAGGCGTACATCGGTACGTGGCAGTTCCCCCTGCCTGGAATGCTTGTCCGTCAGAGCTCCTCCTGGCTGCCCTTTCCATTCCTTCAGTTCTTTACTTAAAAGCCACTTTCTCAGCAAGGCCTTTTCTGGCCTCTCTAGGATTTCCACCACCTACAAGGCATACAATGTTCTTTCGCTGCTTCTGTCTTTCTCCTGTCACATACTGTGTATATTACCTCTCTATCATGTTCATTGTCATTTTGCACTCACTTCACTCAGGAGTAGGGTTTTCCGTTGTGTACCACTGTATCCTCAGTGCCTAGAGAAAGGCCGAGGATAGAAGCAACAGCTACTCAATAAGTGTTTATTAAACGAGTGAATGGAGTTTACCCCGGTGTGTTGTTTTGAACATTAGACTTGATCTTATAAAAAAGTTGGATGTGTGTCCAATTCTGATCATTCTGTACCTGGCAAGTATATGCATTTTTAATTATTTGTTCATTATTTATTTATTTATTTTTATTTTATTTTTTAATTGGTTATAAATATTCATGAGATACAAAGCTGATTGTCACCCCTCGTGCCCTAGATGTGAAGGCCAGATCCATATTGGCAGCATGCCCATTGCCACAAATTCCGATTATACCCACCCAATTATCCCCAATTTCGCTCCTGCTCCCCCTTTCCCCCACTCCAGTTTGTATCCCTAGGTATGCTCTCTCCCTCTGCAAGTCCAACATACCACTGTGTGTTGCTTTGTGTTGCTTCGCCCCCCATGGATTTGTCACCCCTCTCCCCCTGGGTGACAGAGATGCAAAGGATTACTCAAAGCCCATCTCTTCTTAGCAGTGAGAGACCCCAAGTGGTTAATCTTCCCGGGACCCTTCAGCCAGAGGCAACTCTTCCTTGGGAAATTAACCCTGAATTGGGGTTCTCTTCCTGCATTTATTTTCCAGACCAGGAAGTTACAGGAAGAGAACATAGGTGGGGTTATAGTTTAACAATATAGGCTGGTAACTTTCAGTGAAACAAGTCAGATGACATTCCAGTAGACAATTAAGTGATCTTACAGCAATTTCTCAGTGTCTTTACTGTCTAACAATCAGTAACTAGTCAGTCCTTGAGCCAGCAACCTTGCTGTGTTACAAATTTTATCTTACACCAGAGGCTTTATAGCCTGAGGAAAATTTCCAGTCCTCCACGAGGTCAATATTTGAAACTGCAAGGCTTTGGAAAACCAGGCCCTGTGAAGTACATATGCTTTATAGTATATTCCACAACTGTGCTCTTTCTTTCCTTCCTTCTTTCTCTCTTAGCTCCCACTTATGAGTGAGGACATGCGATATTTATCCCTCTGTGCTTTGCTTATTTCACTCAACATAAATTTCTCCTAGATCATCCATGTTGTTGCAAATGAGAGGATTTCATTCTTCCTTATGGTAGAGTAGTATTCCATGGTGTATATATACCACAGTTTCCTTATCCAGTCGTCCATCGATGGACATTTAGGTTGGTTCCATATCTTGGCTATTGTTAACAGAGCTGCAGTGAACATAAGAGTGGAGGTATCCCTTCATCATAAAGATTTCCATTCCTCTGGGTATATACCCAGAAGTAGGATTGCTGGATCATATGGAAGATCTGTCTGTACTTGTTTGAGACTTGTTTGAAACTCCATACTGTTTTCCATAGTGGTTGTACAAATTCACTGTCCCACCACCAGTGCAGGAGCATTCCCTTCTCTCTGCACCCTCACCAGCATTTGTTATTCACCGTCTTTTTGATTATAGCCAGACTAACTGGGGTGAGCAGATATCTCAATGTGGTTTTAATTTGCATTTCCCTGATGACTAGTGATGTGGAGCATTTTTCATGTACCTGTTGGCCATTGGTATGCCTTTGAAAAATGTCTATTCAGCTCCTTTGCCCATTTTTTAAACTGGGTTATTTATTTTTTTACTGTGTAATTGCTTGAGTTGCTTATGTATTATGGATATACAAGTATATTATGGCTTTTTAGTTTGATATAGTCCCATTTGCTTATTTTTTCTTTTGTTGCTTGTGCTTTCAGGCTCATGTTCATAAAGTTTGTGCCCAGACCTAGGGCCAGCCCTTCGCATTTTTTAGATTCTTTTGGTTCTTTCTCATAAGTTATATTCTCTATATTAATGTTTTTTCATTTCAAGTGAAAAACACAATATTAGGGTTACTCACTATTTATTCTTTTACTGGTATTTTTGATAGTTTTAGTTGTGATAAAATGGATCAAAGGAATTGCCAACTTCATTTATTTTTATTAAGAAAAATAAAAAATAAGTGTGGTAAATTAGTGAACTTAAAACATTCTTGCCAATGTATTATGAACCTTCAATACCTGAAAGAAAAAGACAGAATTGGAATTTATTGCTTTTTATAGTAAGAGACAGCTATGCTGATCAGGCACAGGCTTTTCTGACAGAGCAGCCTACTGATCTTGTATGGGGTTTTGGGAAGAGAGGGGTAAAAGTATTGGCAGTTACAGAGGCATAAGTGGGTTGACATCAGCTGTTAACAACATGGTTATTGGAATGAGTGACACTGTTGCTTGATTGATTGGCACTGGGAGCTATGTCTCTTATAGTGAGTTTGTCTCTGATTGGCCGTCTCACAGAAAGGTGAGGCTGACTTTGAATGGTTGATGAGTGAGGCCAGTGGTCTTTGATTGATTGGATAGATTTAAAACTAGATCTGGTTGGCTATTTGTTACCATGGCTACAGGGCACTTCTTTCTTAAGTCTGTGGCAACTTTAATCAGTGTTTTTTGTTTGTTTAAAAGTTGCCTCACCATGGTGTGTATATACCACAGTATTCAAAATGAAAAATATTTTACATTCTAGACTTGTAGATGCACTTTTGAAGTTTGGATCAAGAGGAATTAATTTTTCACTGATTGCTTGCAGGAAGATCTCCCCCTAATTTTTAGGCACTTGGTCTTAACTAGAAGAGTTATATACATAACTTTGTTTTAGTAAATAATTGCTGGTTTTGTTTTTGTTTTTGGTACTTTTGGGGGTCTATGCTCAAATCCTAACATAATATTCTCCACTGGGAAATTTCAGTCTGTTTGTAAATTTTTGTAGGTATATGATAGTGATATTTTATGTATATGTTTACTCCATAAAAAAGTTATTACAATTTTCTATTGGCAAATCCAGCTTTTTATATTAGGATTAGATATTAGACTAAACTTGTACAAAAGTTACCAAATCGTTTTATTTTCAAACAAACTCATAACTAATCAGAATAGTGCTATTTTTGAACTATATATAATGAGAGATGGGTATTTCGAAAGTAAAGTTTTCCCCCCAAGATTCTTCCCTGATTTCTTCTTTCACGTGATATTTGCCTCATGCTATTTTTAAAATGTCATTTAAATTAAGCATGATTATATTGAAAAACAAAACCAAAAAGATAGCACAAATCTCAACATTACTCCTATGTCTTAGAGTCAGTCCTTGAAGGCAGTGAGCTCCTGTCTGTCACTGCGGCACTCAAGTTTAGTGGAACATTCATCTCTCAATACTTACTTCCATGTGTTTTACACTTTCCCTCTCAAGTTCCTAGGAAATGCCTGGAGTCCACGCGCCTAATCTCTGTGGTCACATTCTATTCTATAAGTAGAATGATTTTCTCCTGCTTTTTTTTGAGGTAAATGCCTCTTTTATATTTTACGTCTTTTGTAAAGCCACCCTTACCCTCACATAACTTTACATATATCAACTCATATATCACATTGTATCACAATTATACATTTGCCTGTTTTTTGAAGCAGGGACTATTCATTTCCTCATAGGTAGCTGGCACTTCGTGACTGTTTTTGAATTAATAAATGAATTAAGATGGCAAAGATTTGGAATTTTACCAGAAAAAATGTTTTTTATTCTTGGTCAGTAGAATTATTAGAAAACATTGACTTTTTAATGGATTTTTTAAAGTAGCAGTCCTGCCTTGAGTATGATGGAATTGAAGAAAAATGAAAATGAAAAATGGACCTCAGAAGACTCTGTGATTGCACCAATGTTGGAGAAGGCTGATTTGCTAACTGGTGGTCCATTCCAAGTGAAGGGTAACAGCCACTTAGGTAAAATAGATCAGGATGAAGGAAGGTAAGGTCTATACATTACTTATTTTTCTGTGAAGGAATGTTAACAGTGATTACTTTTTCTGGAAATAAACCAGGGTATTGTAATCTGCAGGCCAAAGCAAGAGAATACTCAATTCTATCACTGCTGATGAAATGTTATTAAGGTGAGGATAAGAGACTATAGGAAGGAGCAGTTTTAATAAATGATCACCATGGATACCTGACTATTGGTTAAGTGTAGACAGCTCAGTAGCGAATGTTTACTGTGAAAGGCAATAGAGAATGGGTGATAACTAAAGAATAATGTGGGAATCAAGGGAGTTTTCTTTCTTCTCTTAATTTTAAAAGGGAAGAGTATGTTTGTATGTCATTAGAAATGATCTAGTACAGAAAGCCATGTTTATTAAATTTAATTTTGTTTGCATTTCCAAGTATTAGAAGGCTTCATATATTTTCTTTTAAATATTTATAGTAAAATAATTGTCCTTAGATCTTCTAGTCATATATAGGTTTTTTTTGTTTTTGTTTTTGTCTTTTTTTTTGACCGGTAAGGGGATCACAACCCTTGGCTTGGTGTCGCCCGCACCATGCTCAGCCAGTGAGCGCACCGGCCATCCCTATATATAGGATCCAAACCCGCGGCAGGAGTGCCGCTGCGCTCCCAAGCGCCGCACTCTCCCGAGTGCACCAAGGGGCCGGCCCTAGTCATATATAGTTTTATGGAATATTCTAATGTAATTGAAAATGCACATGCTCACATACAAGTTAAACTATCATACATAGATTTTTAAATTATGAAGTAATAAAGATATAAACAGTCCATACTGAATAGAATTTAATTATTTCTTGATGACTCTGTATTATTACAGAGCCTTTGACAGGATCATGAATAGCTGTGATTTTATGAGGTACTCTAAAATATCAGGTGTATTAACTTAGTTATTATTTAGATTGTGGGGAAAATGGGAGGATTTTATTTATATACAATAGAAAGATAAGCTATTGATAATCACAGATTATTACTTCTGGATTATAAACTTCTGAAGTATAAACTCATGTTCTCTGTACCAGCAGTGTCATTGACATGCATTGTGTGCCCAACAAGTTTTTGCTGCATTCATAAATGAAGAGTTAAATAGATAAATTACTTAAATAATGTTTCCAAATAAGTTTTAGTGCCAGTAAAAGCTTGTTTTTATTGAAAATGACAACCAAAAAAAAAAAAAAAAAAAAAAAAAACCTGAAAACCTGGCATATTATTTCTATCAAATAATGCAAGTAACATTATGTTTTTCCTTTTGCTTTGACTCTCAGAAAGCTGGATCTAAATTTAACTTTTTTTATGATATTATTAGTAGTTTATTTTCTTTGTCCTTTAATGTTACTCTTTCTATTTTTAGTTTAATCCTCTTTGTAGAAAATAATTGTATTTTACATTGCTTGTTAACTTTATAAATGCCATTTGAGGTATGGCATCCTATTTTTAAAGAATTGAACTATTTGCTTGATACTAAGATATATAGGAGATGTTTTGTAATTGCTGTTTTACCTTCAGGGATTTATGAGGAGAAAATCTTTAGTCTGGTGGCATGTGAAATTCTCAGAAATAATATAACAAGTTCTTAACTGTGAATACTTCTTATAGTTTAATGCATATTCTTTCAAATTATAATTGTAATGGTCATATGGAAGTCCATCTTATGCAAATCTCATTTTAAAAATTGAATTTTGGATTTTTAAAAATATTATAGTTAATGCTTGAAGGAACATCTCAGATATAAATCAGTTTACACATATTTAGTTTGCCTAAATTTTTTAGTACAGATTTGTTTCATTAAGGTACAGGAAAAAATTTTTAAAGTCTTTGATCAATATTCTTAATTATGCTCAAGAAAGTTTATGTTAATTTACATTTCCACCAACATGGTATTAAATGGCCGTTTTTCTGAAGCCAGATAACGTCTTAGAAAATTCATATACTTTTATTCTTAACACACATGGAATAAAGTGGAAAGTGATTACTGATTATTTTATTTACCATTTCTCTCTCCTACAGTGATAAAATTAATTCAGGGTTCTATGTTGAAAGCACATAGTGCTCTCCGTTGTTCAATTCAATATTAGATTCTGGCCTGTTTCAAAAAGGATTTTAAAATTGTTTGTGAAATACATAATAATCAACATGATAGGTTGAAAGTGTTACAAAAAAAGAAATTTAAAAAGTGTGATAGACTCATTAGCCTAGTCTTGGAATAAAGTAATCTGTACATATATGTTGTGGGAAAGACATCTGAGGTTCTATCTTACACTGCAAATGATTTTAAGAATACCTATAATATTTCAAGTAGATGAAATTTTATTTCTAATGAATTTATAAATTTGTTTAAAACTTCTTTTTAATTAGTTAACTCTCAATTATCTGTTCTGAGGAGTAATTATGACTAATTATATGTGAGAAAAAGTTAATTTTCAACTTGTAACTTCACTGAATGATTTCAAAAACAATTTTTCATAATATTTCCCAGAGTTACTAATAACAGAAACATACCAATTTATAGCATGTTCTTTCATTGCTCCCTTTTAAGTATATATGACCTTTGGAAGATATTAAAGTGAGACATTATATATATATAAGAAGTAGAAATGAAAAATAGTCAAAAACATAGATATTTTATAAGGATAAGAAACCAACATATGAACAGCCAGATCACAAAATTAACTCATTTTAAGACAAATCTTAAAATAAGTATATTTAACTGCAGATTTGCCTTAAAACAAGACAAGGAAAACAGAAGAGATGCTGACATGGTGTGTGACAGTCTTAGAGAGCTGCTACGAAGAACAGAGGAGCAGTGCAGTGAAGATGCTGCAGTGAGACGACTTGAAGTGACTCTGAGGACCCAAGATGCAGAACTGAGGGCTGTCAGAGACAACTGGAATCAGGTCAATTAACATTTGATAAACATTTTTAATTTTTTATTTTATTTCCTCAGTATTACTTATAATACTTATTTTAATATATATTATTTAGATTTAAAATAAACCAAAAATATTATCCTAAAATGAACTGTATTATAAATTATTAATTGTAAAATATTTATTATTATAAATCTTGGTATCTAATAGATGCTCAGTATATGTTTTCTGAATGAAGTAATGAAAAGTGAGTTGAGTTCAACCACTAATGTAAATGCTAATTTAGGCATTTTTATGTTAAAGTACAGGCAAAATACCTTTGAAAGTACAATGAAAGTAGTTAAATGTTTTGCAAAAGAACCTTCACTTCACAATACTGTGTCTGCTTTTTTTTCGAGAACTGTTTTTAGTCTGACAAATTTAGCTGTCATATATGCCATTAAAATTTGAGTAATCCATGTGAGATAAAGGTCCTTGTGCTTTAATAGGCTATTTCCTTTCAACAGTTTATAAAAAATGTTCTGCTCTTAATTAAGCTTTTAGAATTTTTTCCCCCATGGTATGAGACCAAAAACGTAATGAAGCATACCTTTAGCTTGTAGAAGAGCAAAATGACATCCAGAGGCAACTTTCTCAAGAACAGAATGCCAGCGTCTTACAAGATGGGATTCTGACCATGCACCCGTGTAAACAAAAGGAGCTAGAAACGGCTCAAAAGAAAATGAACGATAAGGTATTTTCTTCAATAGTTTTCAAATATGCACGTGTATGTATTTGTATGTGTATGTATTTTAAAAACCAGTTACATGCATCATGGAAGGTAGAGAGGATTTTTAAATCATATATGCATATAGATAGATATTCTGGGGGTGGGGGTGGCATTTTTGGCTCCTTGGAAAGAGTAATGTTCTTAATTCAACTCCTTTTGTCTGTCACAGTCAAGTAGTGACATTCACAGTGGCCTCATTCAAAGGAGAGGCTTTTAATAGTTTCCACAGAAATTATCCTTTCATACCTAAAAACCCTTGCTACTAGTGAGAGATGTTCTCATTTGGGGCAGCCATTTCACCTCCTGGGTATATTAATGGAGAGGTTAGTTTATTCCTTCCACCCGTAGGGAAGGAGGAAAGGTACAGTCAGTGCAGAGACCATATTTTGGATGTCATTCTCCTCACTTTTGAGAAGAGGAACAGTTTGCTCCAAGTGGCACCAATTTCAGCTCATAGGGCTTTTGAAAACAATGATACGCCATAACATGTACTTAGTGATATTTGATAATTTTATTCCTATTAAGGTAGTTCAATGTATTTTCCCCTATTTCACATTTATTATAATTTCAAACATTATGAAGAGAACAAAAATTATTGCATTGGCAAATAATCTTCTGATTTTTTAAGAAGAGCTCTATATATGTTACCTTATTTACCACTAGTGTTTTGAAATTTAAGGGCTCTTCTGTATTATTTATTTACACCGTGGAAGTAACTGCGGTTTGGTGGAAGAGCACTAGAGGTAGAGCACTAGAGGTAGACCTGGGAAAATCCTGCAGCTTGCTTACATTGTTAACCTCTCCTTCTCAGAACTGTGATAACTAAATGAGTTCATCGATGTATGTAGAAGTGCTTATTAGTACAATGCCTAGATTTATTGCTTACTAGTAAATGTGATTCTGATAACTAACTGTATGAGGGTATTTCAAAATGTCATGGAAAAGTAGCATTTAAAGATAATATGAATCTTTCCATAAACTTTTTGAAGCACCCTCATGTATATAATATTTGCATTTGTGTGTGTGTGTGTGTGTGTGTGTGTGTGTGTGTGTGTGTGTGTGTGTGTGTGTGTATCTGACTAGATATCCGAGTGTAAATCCCAATTTTTAGTGTGGTCCAATCAATTAATCTTTTATATCTCTGGGTTTGTTATAATTCAGAAAAAAGCTTTTTAATTCTGAGATTCTTAAAAATTCTGTCATGGATTCTTATTTTACTTTCATGGCTTCATTATCTTCAATTAAATGTTTGAAGTTTTGGGATTTTATCATTCTGTAAATAAGTGTTGAGGTTTGGATCCAACTTTTCTTCCAGTGAATATCCACTTATTGCAGTGCTTTCATTTACAAACATACAGGTTATTCTTTAATTTCAGAGAAAATCATGATATCATTTTATTTGGTGCTAGCTGAAAGTCTCCTTTGTTTTACTCAGATTTCTGATAGTCATACAAAAGATCTGTTGCATAAAAATGACATGTTGCAAGATGAAGTTGCCAAGCTAAGACTGGAAATAGACACAATAAAAAATCAATACCAGGAGAAGGAGAAGAAATATTCCAGGGACATTGAAATTGTAAAAGAAAAGAATGATGACCTTCAAAAGACAATGAAACTAAATGAGGAAACATCAACAAACAAAATATTCCAGTACATTGGACAGATTCGTGTTCTGACAGCTGAGAATACGGTGCTAAATTCTAAACTGGAGAATGAAAAACAAAACAAGGAAAGACTGGAAACAGAAGTTGAATCATATCACTCTAGACTGGCTGCTGCTATACAAGATCATGATCAAAGTCAGATACCTGAAAGGGACCTAGAACTTGCTTTGCAGCAAGCTGAAGATGAGTGGTTTCATTTACAGGAAAAAGTGAATTTTGATTTGTCTAACCTAAAAGATAACAATGAATTTCTTTCTCAGAAACTTTCTAAAGCTGAAAGTAGATCTAATAGTTTAGAAATTGAGTTCCATCACACAAGCGATGCTCTCAGAGAACAGACTTTGGTCTTAGAAGGTGTAAAAAGAGACCTAAGCCAAACACAGTGTCAAATGAAGGAATTTGAACACATGTATCATAATGAACAAGGTAAAGTGAATAAATGCACTGGAAAGCAGGAATCTGTAGAGGAGAGATTATCTCAACTACGACATGAAAATGTGTTGCTTCAACAGCAACTGGATGAAGCTCGCAACAAAGCTGATCATAAAGAAAAGACAGTAATTAATATCCAATACCAGTGTCGTGATATTGTAAGAAAACCCCAAGCTCAGAGTGAAAAAGGAAGTCTTATACTAGAAGAGAGAAACAAGGAGTTAATCAATGAATGTAATCATTTAAAAGAAAAACTGCATCACTACGAAAACGAGAAAGCAGAAAGAGAAGTAAGTACGAAGATACGTATTTTTCAAACTTGTGGAAAGTAAATTCAAAGTAATATTTGATTATGGCTAAAATTAAATCTAATCGAATATAGAAAAGAATAGATTATAAATGTATTTACTATGTCTGCTTAGAAACATTCCTTATTTACAGCAAATAAAAGTTAGACCTGAGAGATGATTTACTTTTAGTAAAGATATTGTGTCACCTATAAAATGTTGTGAGATTGAGATACAAATTGCTAACAGATGTAGACTGATATTAGTAATGAAGTCTTAATCTGCTCAAAATAATTTTAATGTCTTTATGGTGTCATATTTTAATTCCACAGTGGAGCAGATAAATAGAAATGCCTCTACCTAAAATAGATATTTTGAAATAAAGATTCAATTAAGTGGGTTACCTTGACAGTTCGTTCCAGAGTTCCCAGATGAACTGAAGTGTAGATGTTGTATCTCATGCTACTTTTCCTTTGGTACCTTTTGATGTATTTTTAGTTGGTATAATTTTATTTTTATTCATATCGATTTGACTTAAACCTGGAAATATTGCAGTTTCAAATTATGTATTCTTAGGACCTCTCAATTCTTTAGGGGTATCTACTTTTCATTAATCATAATTTGGGACCAATGTAGTGAATTTTAGCAAAACCATGTTTGATTTAATTGTCCCACTGGTATTTATAATTTATTTTGAATATTTTTAGAAAGAATTTACCCATTATTTTCATTTCAAGGCTCAATTATGATCATTTGAATATAACTTTGTCCAGTGCAAAGATAATTGTAGCTATCTGTGATTTATTATTTTTGGCATTGGATCCCCATTTTCAGACTACTGAGGGGTGGTGGGATTAATGTGTAGCAGGAATACAATGAGTAGGGGGGAGGTTTGTAGGAGCTGACGTCAGGGAGGGAGGTAGAGGCCAGGTTATCCTAGGGTCTTAAAACTATTGGAATTTCACTATTATTCTGACATAAGAATCTGTTGGAAGGATTTGAGCAGAGGATTGAATATGTGAGGAACTCTGAAGTTGATTTGAGCCTCTAATAAAAAAGAGGGAAAATGTTCCACATTGTAGAACTAACCACCACCAGTCCCACCCACAGAGCCATTTTGAGACTTCAGTAGGTCGTGAAGTATTGCAGATTCTTTGGGGAAAAAAATGGAGAGTGGGCTGAATCTGTTGTCTAAGTAACACAGTAATGATTAGGCAAGAAGATAGCACCTCTGTGTCCTTAACTAAATTCAGTAATAAACAGGAATTTATACACATGAGGAAAAGAAGTTGAATTGATTTATGTGGGGATATTTTCCAAAGTATATTTGTTAGAGTTAAATATTATTACCATTATTTAATAATGGAAGTCAGTAACAAAAGTATCTTATCAGGTAGCTGTAAGACCAGTTCAACACAAGCTGGCTGATAGTCTTAAAAAACAGCCTAAGTCAGAGGCTTCACTGGAGGTTACATCACGTTATCAAATTGATTTAGAAGATGAGACAAAGGATTTAAAGAAGAGATTATGTGAAATCCAAAGTCAGGTACGTATGAAGTTTAACATGCCAACACTTAATCTGTAGCTGGTTAAATAGTATAAAGTGTTTTAGGATTCAGTGGACAGCTCTCTTTTGTACTTTCATTATAATTAACTTTACTACAATTTTATTACCTTTATAGCATCCTTATTTCTTAAACTCTGACTTACATTCTTACCATGTTTTTTTATAATGACACAGATTTTTTAAAAAAATTTAAACATTGAGGATGAAAAATAAAAGGAGAAGAAAGGGGCAAATGGTTTTTTAAAACATCTAAACAAATAAAAATAATATTTACCCTTAAGAAAACTAATTATACATCATTTCTCACAGAAGTTGTAAAAGTTTTTTTTCTGTTACAGTATTTTTCAGGAATATCTTTATTGCTATAGTGAGGCAAGACAAATTAAATCTCAGAGTATGATGTCTAATGGAATGTTCCCGAAAGTTGTCTTATTTGTCATCCTCAGTTTTGTGAATGGAGAGGTTGTGTATATATTTATTTCATGGATTTCAGGGAAACTTATACAGAAATGCCGTTAACACTTTTCTACAAAATGGAAATGTTTTAGGTTAATTTGCACACTATTTGAAAAGTTAGGCATTTCCTTTATTTTCCTTTCATTCTAGATATGTTGTAAAATTAAAGAAATAGTCACATCATGTATAGTAATATATGTCCAAAATAGAGAATTAAGACAACTTTATTCAGATATAATTCATGTGCTATACAGTTCACCCACTCAAAGTGTGCCATTCAGTGTCTCAGTATATTCAGAGATATGTAACCAACACAACAGCACCCTGAAAGGAAACCCTGCTGTGGCCCACCTCGGCTTTCCTTGTGGCCTGAGCTTCCTCCCAGCATGGGGGCTGGGTTGCAAGGGCAAGCAGTCCGAGATCAAGAGACGTTTCTACCATAGTGTAGGAGGTCACAAGGCGTCACTTTGACCACATTCTCTTCATTAGAGACAAGTCACTAAGGTTGGCCCATATTCTACATTTTTTTTATAGGATGAATATTAAAGAGAGTGTAGACATGTTTTAAAGTGAGTACACTATACCTGCTGGCCACAGTTTTTTTAGATTCCTCTCACTTGAAAAATGTACTCATTCCTATTCAGTATCCCCTACAAGTTTCATCATCAGGCTCAGGCTTGAAGAGCAAGATCTTACCATTCTTATCAGGTCCATATGGGGATGAGGTACCCGGATTTGGGTTTCTAGAGTATAGCCCCTTGAGTACAGTTCCTCTCAAAATGAATTTAAGGCTAAAGAGACAAGTTATCGACAATCCACACACCCACCATTCTGCTAAACTGCTAAAGACCTTCCAATTCAACAGAGAAAAAATATGAGGCGCACAGGAAACGCTAGCCTATAGCAATTCTTTTTATTTATTTATTTTTAAAATTTTATTTTCTCGATATACATTGTGGCTGATTATTGTTGCCCATCACCAAAACCTCCCTCCCTCCTGCCAACAATGTCCTTTCTGTTTGCTTGTCGTATCAACTTCAAGGAATTGTGTTTGTTATATCTTCTTCCCCCCGCCCCTGGGTTTTTTTTTTTTTTTTTTTTTTTTTGTGTGTGTGTGTGTGTGTGTGTGTGTGAATTATATATTAATTTTTTAGCTCCCACCGATAAGTGAGAACATGTGGTATTTCTCTTTCTGTACCTGACTTGTTTCACTTAATGTAATTCTCTCAAGGTCCATCCATGTTGTTGCAAATGGCAGTATTTCATTCGTTTTTATAGCTGAGTAGTATTCCATTGTGTACATGTACCACATTTTTCGTATGTAGAGGTTTTAGGCTGTTCGATATATAGGTTCATGTCATCTGCAAACAGGGACAGTTTGACTTCATCTTTTCCAATCGGGATGCCCTTTATTTCCTTCTCTTCTCTGATTGCTCTGGCTAGTACTTCCAACACTATGTTGAATAGGAGTGGTGAGAGTGGGCATCCTTGTCTAGTTCCTGTTCTTAAAGGAAAAGCTTTCAGCTTTTCCCCATTCAGGATGATATTGGCAGTGGGTTTGGCATATATGTCTTTAATTATGTTGAGATACTTTCCCTCTATACCTAACTTATAGAGGGTCTTTGTCATGAATGAGTGCTGAACTTTATCAAATGCTTTTTCAGCATCTGTAGAGATGATCATATGGTCCTTGTGTTTGGTTTTATTAATATGGTGTATCACATTTATTGACTTGCGTATGTTGAACCAACCTTGCATCCCTGGGATGAATCCCACTTGATCGTGGTGAATAATTTTACGTATGTGTTGCTGTATTCTGTTTGCTAGTATTTTAGTGAGGATTTTTGCATCTATATTCATCAAGGATATCGGCCTGTAGTTTTCTTTTTTGGTTATATCTTTACCTGGTTTTGGTATCAGGATGATGTTTGCTTCATAGAATGAGTTTGGGAGATTTGCGTCCGTTTCAATCTTTTGGAATACTTTGTAAAGAATCGGTGTCAATTCCTCTTTGAATGTTTGGTAAAATTCTGCTGTGAATCCATCTGGTCCTGGGCTTTTCTTTGTTGGGAGCCTTCTGATAACAGCTTCAATCTCCTTTATTGTTATTGGTCTGTTCAAATTTTCTACGTCTTCATGGTTCAGTTTTGGGAGCTTGTGTGTGTCCAGAAATTTATCCATTTCCTCCAGATTTCGAAACTTGTTGGCGTATAGTTGTTTATAGTAGTCTCAAATGATTACTTGTATTTCAGATGAATCAGTTGTAATATCGCCTTTTTCATTTCTAATTTTTGTTATTTGAGTCCTCTCTTCTTTTTTTTGTTAGCCATGCTAATGGTTTGTCAATTTTATTTATCTTTTCAAAAAAACAACTTATTGATTCATTGATCTTTTGAATTGTTTTTTTTGGTTTCAATTTCATTAAGTTCTGCTCTGATCTTTATGATTTCTTTCCATCTGCTAACTTTGGGTTCGGATTATTCTTGTTTTTCTAACTCTTTAAGGTGAAGTATTAGGTTGTTCACTTGCCATCTTTCCATTCTTCTGAAGTAAGCATTCACTGTGATAAATTTCCCCCTTAGTACTGCTTTTGCAGTATCCCACAGGTTTTGGTATGATGTATCATTGTTTTCATTACTTTTAATAAATTTTTTGATTTCCTGTTTGATTTCTTCTTGGACCCATATGTCATTAAATAGAATGCTGTTCAATTTCCATGTGTTTGTATAGTTTCCAGAATTTCATTTTTTATTGATTTCTAGTTTTAATCCATTGTGGTCTGAGAAAATACATGTGATAATTCCAATTTTTTTGAATTTATTGAGACTTGATTTGTGACCTAGTATGTGATCTGTCCTGGAGAATGATCTATGTGGTGATGAGAAGAATGAATATTCTGAGGTTGTTGGATGGAATGTTCTGTAGATATCTGCCAATTCCAATTGGTCCAGAGTGTTGTTTAGATCTTGTGTTTCTCTGCTGATTCTTTGCCTAGATGATTTTTCCAATATTGATAGTGGGATGTTCAGGTCCCGTGATATTATGGTATTAGTATCTATTTTCTTCTTTTGGTCTATTAGAGTTTGCTTTATAAATCTGGCTGCTCCGGCATTGAGTGCATATATAATTATGACTGTTATGTCTTCTTGATGAATCAATCCTTTTATCGTTATGTAGTGGCCCTCATTATCTCTTTTTATGGTTTTTAGTTTAAAGTCTATTTTATCAGATATAAGAATACCTACTCCAGCTTGTTTTTCATTTCTGTTTGCATGGTAAATCTTTTTCCATCCTTTAACTCTTAGTCTATGTGAGTCTTTATAGGTGAGATGGGTCTCTTGAAGGCAGCATATATTTGGGTCCTCCTTTTTAATCCAGTCAGCCAGTCTGTATCTTTTGATTGGGGAATATAATCCTTTTACATTAAGAGTTGTTATTGAAAAGTGTTGATTTGCTCCTAGCATTTTATTGGTTTTTGTTGGGATGTCTTTTTGTTCCTTTCTTTCTAATTTACTGTTTGTTTTCTGTATTGGTTGGTTCCTTACGTTGCGGATAAACTTTTCTTTTTCTCTTCATTGTGAATATTTTTATTTACCCTGGGTTTTGATTTTTCTTGGGTTTTTATAGCAGTGGTAGTTATTTTTCAGATACCAAACCCAGTACTCCATTGAGAATTTCTTGTAAAGGTGGTAGTGTGGTAGTGAACTCCTGCAGTTTTTGTTTGTCTGAGAAATATACTATTTGCTCTTCATTTCAGAAGGATAGCCTTGCGGAGTAGAGTATTCTTGGATGGCAGTCTCTGTCTTTAGGATTTTGAATATATCATCGCATTCCTTTCTTGCTTTTTGGGTTTGTGATGAAATGTCTGATGGTAGTCTGATTGGGTCTCCCTTATAGGTGATTGACGCTTCCCTCATACAGCTTTTAAGATTCTATCTTTGTCTTTGCACTCGGTCACACGCTGGCACTGTGGGGTGCATGGTCTCCACGGATATTGGGCCTTTCCAGCAGGGCCCCTCTCTGATCGGCATGCACTTGGCCAGGCTCTTGTTTTGTTTTTTAATAGCAATGTGCCATTTTAGTATTAGTATCTCTGCTGGTTATTTATTGCTGGACAATAAAATACCTCCAAATTCAGTGTCTTCAAACAGCATTTAGATTATCAGCTTAACCTGCAGTTTAGCTAGGCTCAGTGGGGTCAGCTTATTTTTTGTCCACTTGGCATCAAGTGGGGTGACTTGAAGCTGGGAATTAGAATCTTCCAAAAGCTTGTTTGTTCACAGTTGTTTATTGGCAGTTGAAGTTCACTTTTGGCTGGGACTTTAGCTGTGGCAGTTAGCTGGAACACCTGCATGAGGATTCATTTTGTGGCCTGGGCTTCCTCACAGTATGGTGGATGGATACTAAGGTGAGCTTCCATAGACAGAGAAAGTCATATGGACACTATCACATTTTCTAACTTTGCCCTAGAAGTCCCACAGCAGTTACACTGTATTCTGTTCACTAGAAGCCAGTTACTAAGGTCATACTATGCACATACACAGGAGAGTAAATTTCATGGTAGAAATGTCAAAGATTTTACAGACATGTTTTAAAACCACGATTCAACTGACCTTTTCTTAATTATTATATTTAAAGGAACGTAGTTCTTGCCAACTCAGTACCACTGAAATTCCAGCAAATTGTTGTTTAGCATGTGCCCTTATTTTGTGACAAGTGGCAAAGGATTACAATATGGTGCTGATTGAAATAAAGCATTTTGGTTCAACAAAACATATACATCATGTCCCAAAATATTATACTAAGAGATTTACTTGCTACTTAACCCTCAGAATTATTAAGTAATCTTTTGAATAACATTGAGATTAGCACAAAATATTGGCAGTTCAGAAATGGCTTATGGTATTAGAATTTATATTTACAAGTTTTATTAATTAGAGTTTCATTTTCAGTCTCATCCTGGGAATCACTTTTTGAGTCAGGCCTAAATAACTCAATATAAAATCCCTAAAACTTTTTTAGTAATTATGAGGAGTAAAAATAGGGAGAAGGGATATAATACTTTCTGTTAAGAGATGACTTAGAACCATTTTAAGGAGGAAATACATAAAATAATCATAGAAAAATAAAAGTGCATGATCCAGTGCAAATGAGTGGCAAACATGATGAGAGTAAGTAATGCATTTGTGTGGCTTCTGATGGTCTTAACTTTGTTCTTGATTTTCTGAGTAATTTACGGTCTACATTCTAAGAATCTATTTACAATATAGATAATATCTCATTGCAGCTGAATTTATTTCAAAATGTATCATTGGTTTTGAGTTAGACTATTCTCAGCCTACTTCCTTTGTTACCAAACCATATCATTTCATTCCTGCAGGTTGATGGTCTTACAGCACAACTGGAAGCTGCATCTTCACATTGTCTGCATCTGGATGCAGAGAATCAAGTTCTTAAAAAAGAGCTATTATCTATGAAAAAAATACAAAAGAAATGTGAACAACTAGAGAAGAAGGAAAAGAAGTTGGAACAAGTAGTAGTGAACCTCAAAAGTCACATGGAAATGAACATGGTAGAACGTCATCAAGTAGAGCAGTATAAGCAGGAGATTGAAGAAAAAGCAAGACAGAATGTAGTAGAAAAACTAAAAGAAGTTCATCTGTTTTTACAGGTTAGTTTATCTGTAGTGTGCTTTAGTTCATGTCACTGCAAATTATATTTTGGATATATATACATTGTATGTGTTTGTCCTACTTCCCTTATAGTGGTTTGTTTAATATATTTCTAGGAGGGAGGCTTTTGTTTTTTCCTATTTTCAGTTTCCATCATTATTATTACTAAATTGATCTTGATTATTAAGGTCTGGCATAAAACTGACTTTTAGAAGGAATAGAAAAAATTGTGATTTAGAAATTATAGCATACTCTTGAATTATTCTTGTCACATTGTTCAATTTTTAAAATTGTAAATTGATTCTAATATTCTTTGAATTATCAGGTTACTTATGTTTTATTTTTATTTCTTTTAGTATATTTATCATTATACAATGTAATCAATTTTCATGGCCCTTTACAACTTCCCCCTTTCCTTTCTCCCTCTCCCCCGTTCCCACCCCTGGCAGCCTCAGTTCTGTTCTCTTCTCTTGGAAAGTTCCACATATTATTGTGATTGTTGTATCTTTTTTCTTTCTTTTTTATTACCTCCCACATATAAGTGAGGATATGCGGTATTTCTCTTTCTGCGCCTGGCTTATTTCTCATAATGCAATTTTCTCTAGGTTCATCCATGTTGCTGCAAATGGCAGTATTTCATTCTTTTTAATGGCAGAGTAGGTATAAATATACCACACAGGTTCCAGGAGTCCTAACATAAGTATTATTAAACAATTTTAATATTTGGATTTAATTCAGATGAAATAATTATTTTAAACTTTAACTTTTTTCACATATTTAAAATTGCTCTCTGAATCACTGATTCAAAACTAAAGGAAATAAATATGCAATACTTACTCAGGTTATAATTATTATTATTATTTTTTTTTAATTTTATTTTATCGATATACATTGTGGCTGATTATTGCTCCCCATCACCAAAACCTCCCTCCCTTCTCCCTCCCCCCCCCAACAATGTCCTTTCTCTTTGCTTGTTGTATCAACTTCAAATAATTGTGGTTGTTATATCTTCCTCCCCCCCCCGGTTTTTGTGTGTGTGTGTGTGTGTGTGTGTGTGTGGGTGTGTGTGTGAATTTATATGTTAATTTTTAGCTCCCACCAATAAGTGAGAACATGTGGTATTTCTCTTTCTGTGCTTGACTTGTTTCACTTAATATAATTCTCTCAAGGTCCATCCATGTTGTTGCAAATGGCAGTATTTCATTCGTTTTTATAGCTGAGTAGTATTCCATTGTGTAGATGTACCACATTTTCCGTATCCACTCATCTGATGATGGGCATTTGGGCTGGTTCCAACTCTTGGCTATTGTAAAGAGTGCTGCGATAAACATTGGGAAACAGGTATACCTTCAACTTGATGATTTCCATTTCTCTGGGTATATTCCCAACAGTGGGATAGCTGGGTCGTATGGTAGATCTATCTGCAATTGTTTGAGGAACCTCCATACCATTTTCCATAGAGGCTGCACCATTTTGCAGTCCCAACAACAATGTATGAGAGTTCCTTTTTCTCCGCAGCCTCGCCAGCATTTATCGTTCACAGTCTTTTGGATTTTAGCCATCCTAACTGGAGTTAGATGGTATCTCAGTGTGGTTTTGATTTGCATTTCCCGGACATAGAGTGATGTTGAGCATTTTTTCATATGTCTGTTAGCCATTTGGATATCTTCCTTAGAGAAATGCCTATTTAGCTCTTTTGCCCATTTTTTAATTGGGTTGCTTGTTTTCTTCTTGTATAGTTGTTTGAGTTCCTTATATATTCTGGATATTAATCCTTTGTCAGATATATATTTTGCAAATATTTTCTCCCATTCTGTTGGTTGTCTTTTAACTCTTTTGTTTCTTTTGCTGTGCAGAAGCTTTTTAGTTTGATATAATCCCATTTGTTTATTTTTCCTTTGGTTGCCCGTGCTTTTGGGGTCGTATTCATGAAGTCTGTGCCCAGTCCTATTTCCTGAAGTGTTTCTCCTATGTTTTCTTTAAGAAGTTTTATTGTTTCAGGATGTATATTTAAATCCTTAATCCATTTTGAGTTGATTTTAGTATACGGCGAGAGGTATGGATCTAGTTTCTTTCTCCTGCATATGGATATCCAGTCATCCCAGCACCATTTGCTGAAGAGGCAGTCCCTTCCCCAGTGAATAGGCTTGGTGCCTTTGTCAAAGATCAGCTGACAGTAAGTGTGTGGGTTGATTTCTGGATTCTCTATTCTATTCCATTGGTCAGTGTGTCTGTTTTTATGCCAGTACCATAGTGTTTTGGTTATTATAGCTTTGTAGTATAGCTTAAAGTCAGGTAGTGTTATGCCTCCAGCTTTATTTTTTTTGCTCAGCATTGCCTATGCGTGGACTTTTATTGTTCCATATAAATGACTGCATAGTTTTTTCCATTTCTGAGAAAAATGTCTTTGGAATTTTGATGGGGATTGCATTGAATTTGTATATCACTTTGGGTAGTATGGACATTTTCACTATGTTGATTCTTCCAATCCAAGCGCATGGGATATCTTTCCATCTTCTTGTATCCTCTCTAATTTCTCTCAGCAGTGGTTTGTAGTTCTCAATATAGAGATTTTTCACTCATTCCTAAGTATTTTATTTTTTTGCTGGCTATTGTAAATGGGCAGGCTTTCTTGATTTCTCGTTCTGCATGTTCACTATTGGAGAAAAGAAATGCTACTGATTTTTGAGTGTTAATTTTGTATCCTGCTACTGTGCTGAAATCATTTATCAATTCCAACAGTTTTTTTGTAGAGGTTTTAGGCTGTTCGATATATAGGATCATGTCATCTGCAAAGAGGGACAGTTTAACTTCATCTTTTCCAATCTGGATGCCCTTTATTTCCTTCTCTTCTCTGATTGCTCTGGCTAGTACTTCCAACACTATGTTGAATAGGAGTGGTGAGAGTGGGCATCCTCGTCTAGTTCCTGTTCTTAAAGGAAAGGCTTTCAGCTTTTCCCCATTCAGGATGATATTGGCTGTGGGTTTGGCATATATGGCTTTAATTATGTTGAGATACTTTCCCTCTATACCTAACTTATAGAGGGTCTTTGTCATGAATGAGTGCTGAACTTTATCAAATGCTTTTTCAGCATCTATAGAGATGATCATATGGTCCTTGTGTTTGAGTTTATTAATATGGTGTATCACATTTTTTGATTTGCGTATGTTGAACCAACCTTGCATCCCTGGGATGAATCCCACTTGATCGTGGTGAATAATTTTACGTATGTGTTGCTGTATTCTGTTTGCTAGTATTTTAGTGAGGATTTTTGCATCTATATTCATCAAGTATATTGGCCTGTAGTTTTCTTTTTTGGTTATATCTTTACCTGGTTTTGGTATCAGGATGATGTTTGCTTCATAGAATGAGTTTGGGAGATTTGTGTCCGTTTCAATCTTTTGGAATAGTTTGTAAAGAATCGGTGTCAATTCCTCTTTGAATGTTTGGTAAAATTCTGCTGTGAGTCCATCTGGTCCTGGGCTTTTCTTTGTTGGGAGCCTTCTGATCACAGCTTCAATCTCCTTTATTGTTATTGGTCTGTTCAAATTTTCTACGTCTTCACGGTTCAGTTTTGGGAGCTTGTGTGTGTCCAGAAATTTATCCATTTCCTCCAGATTTTCAAATTTGTTGGCGTATACTTGTTTATAGTAGTCTCGAATGATTCCTTGTATTTCAGATGAATCAGTTGTAATATCGCCTTTTTCATTTCTAATTTTTGTTATTTGAGTCTTCTCTCTTCTTTTTTTTGTTCGCCATGCTAATGGTTTGTCAATTTTATTTATCTTTTCAAAAAACCAACTTTTTGATTCGTTGATCTTTTGAATTGTTTTTTGGTTTTCAATTTCATTCAGTTCTGCTCTGATCTTAATGATTTCTTTCCGTCTGCTAACTTTAGGTTTGGATTGTTCTTGTTTTTCTAGTTCTTTAAGGTGAAGTGTTAGGTTGTTCACTTGCCATCTTTCTATTCTTCTGAAGTGAGCGTTTAATGCAATAAATTTTCCCCTCAATACTGCTTTTGCAGTATCCCACAGGTTTTGGTATGATGTATCATTGTTTTCATTAGTTTCAAGAAATTTTTTGATTTCCTGCTTGATTTCTTCTTGGACCCATATGTCATTAAGTAGAATGCTGTTTAATTTCCATGTGTTTGTATAGTTTCCAGAGTTTCGTTTGTTATTAATTCCTAGTTTTAATCCATTGTGGTCTGAGAAGATACATGGGATAATTCCAATTTCTTTGAATTTATTGAGACTTGATTTGTGACCTAATATGTGATCTATCCTGGAGAATGATCCATGTGCTGATGAGGAAAATGAATATTCTGAGGTTGTTGCGTGGAATGTTCTGTGTAGACATCTGCCAATTCCAATTGGTCTAGAGTCTTGTTTAGATCTTGTGTTTCTCTACTGATTCTTTGCCTAGATGATCTGTCTAATATTGACAGTGGGGTGTTCAGGTCCCCTGCTATTATGGTATTAGTGTCTATTTCCTTCTTTAGGTCTAATAGAGTTTGTTTTATAAATCTGGCTGCTCCAACATTGGGTGCATACATATTTATGATTGTTATGTCTTCTTGATGGATCAGTCCTTTTATCATTAAGTAGTGTCCCTCATTGTCTCTTTTTATGGTTTTTAGTTTAAAGTCTATTTTGTCAGATATAAGAATAGCTACTCCAGCTCGTTTTTCTTTTCTGTTTGCATGGTAAATCTTTTCCCATCCTTTCACTCTTAGTCTGTGTGAATCTTTATGGGTGAGGTGGGTCTCTTGTAGGCAGCGTATAGTTGGGTCCTGTTTCTTGATCCAGTCAGCCAGTCTGTGTCTTTTGATTGGGGAATTTAAGCCTTTTACATTAAGAGTTGTTTTTGAAAAGTGTTGATTTGCTCCTAGCATTTTATTGGTTTTTGTTTGGATGTCTTTTTGTTCCTTTCTTTCTGATTTACTGTTTGTTTTCTGTATTGGTTGGTTGCTTAGGTTGCGGATAAATTTTTTTTTCCTCTTCATTGTGAATATTTTTATTTACCCTGGGTTTTGATTTTTCTTGGGTTTTTATAGCATTGGTAGTTATTTTTCAGATACCAAACCCAGTACTCCCTTGAGGATTTCTTGTAAGGGTGGTAGTGTGGTACTGAACTCCCGCAGTTTTTGTTTGTCTGAGAAATATACTATTTGCCCTTCATTTCAGAAGGATAGCCTTGCAGAGTAGAGTATTCTTGGCTGGCAGTCTCTGTCTTTAGTATTTTGAATATATCATACCATTCCTTTCTAGCTTTTAGGGTTTGTGATGAAAAGTCTGATGTTAGCCTGATTGGGGCTCCCTTATAGGTGATTTGATGCTTCCCTCATACAGCTTTTAAGATTCTATCTTTGTCTTTGCACTCGGTCACACGCTGGCACTGTGGGGTGCATGGTCTCCACGGATCTTGGGCCTTTCCAGCAGGGCCCCTCTCTGATTGGCATGCACATGGCCAGGCTCTTGTTTTGTTTTTTAATAGCAATGTGCCATTTTTAGTATTAGTATCTCTGCTGGTTATTTATTGCTGGACAATAAAATACCTCCAAATTCAGTGTCTTCAAACAGCATTTAGATTATCAGCTTAACCTGCAGTTTAGCTAGGCTCAGTGGGGTCAGCTTATTTTTTGTCCACTTGGCATCAAGTGGGGTGACTTGAAGCTGGGAATTAGAATCTTCCAAAAGCTTGTTTGTTCACAGTTGTTTATTGGCAGTTGAAGTTCACTTTTGGCTGGGACTTTAGCTGTGGCAGTTAGCTGGAACACCTGCATGAGGATTCATTTTGTGGCCTGGGCTTCCTCACAGTATGGTGGATGGATACTAAGGTGAGCTTCCATAGACAGAGAAAGTCATATGGACACTATCACATTTTCTAACTTTGCCCTAGAAGTCCCACAGCAGTTACACTGTATTCTGTTCACTAGAAGCCAGTTACTAAGGTCATACTATGCACATACACAGGAGAGTAAATTTCATGGTAGAAATGTCAAAGATTTTACAGACATGTTTTAAAACCACGATTCAACTGACCTTTTCTTAATTATTATATTTAAAGGAACGTAGTTCTTGCCAACTCAGTACCACTGAAATTCCAGCAAATTGTTGTTTAGCATGTGCCCTTATTTTGTGACAAGTGGCAAAGGATTACAATATGGTGCTAATTGAAATAAAGCATTTTGGTTCAACAAAACATATACATCATGTCCCAAAATATTATACTAAGAGATTTACTTGCTACTTAACCCTCAGAATTATTAAGTAATCTTTTGAATAACATTGAGATTAGCACAAAATATTGGCAGTTCAGAAATGGCTTATGGTATTAGAATTTATATTTACAAGTTTTATTAATTAGAGTTTCATTTTCAGTCTCATCCTGGGAATCACTTTTTGAGTCAGGCCTAAATAACTCAATATAAAATCCCTAAAACTTTTTTAGTAATTATGAGGAGTAAAAATAGGGAGAAGGGATATAATACTTTCTGTTAAGAGATGACTTAGAACCATTTTAAGGAGGAAATACATAAAATAATCATAGAAAAATAAAAGTGCATGATCCAGTGCAAATGAGTGGCAAACATGATGAGAGTAAGTAATGCATTTGTGTGGCTTCTGATGGTCTTAACTTTGTTCTTGATTTTCTGAGTAATTTACGGTCTACATTCTAAGAATCTATTTACAATATAGATAATATCTCATTGCAGCTGAATTTATTTCAAAATGTATCATTGGTTTTGAGTTAGACTATTCTCAGCCTACTTCCTTTGTTACCAAACCATATCATTTCATTCCTGCAGGTTGATGGTCTTACAGCACAACTGGAAGCTGCATCTTCACATTGTCTGCATCTGGATGCAGAGAATCAAGTTCTTAAAAAAGAGCTATTATCTATGAAAAAAATACAAAAGAAATGTGAACAACTAGAGAAGAAGGAAAAGAAGTTGGAACAAGTAGTACTGAACCTCAAAAGTCACATGGAAATGAACATGGTAGAACGTCATCAAGTAGAGCAGTATAAGCAGGAGATTGAAGAAAAAGCAAGACAGGATGTAGTAGAAAAACTGAAAGAAGTTAATCTATTTTTACAGGTTAGTTTATTTATCTGTAGTGTGCTTTAGTTCATGTCACTGCAAATTATATTTTGGATATATATACATTGTATGTGTTTGTCCTACTTCCCTTATAGTGGTTTGTTTAATATATTTCTAGGAGGGAGGCTTTTGTTTTTTCCTATTTTCAGTTTCCATCATTATTATTACTAAATTGATCTTGATTATTAAGATCTGGCATAAAACTGACTTTTAGAAGGAATAGAAAAAATTGTGATTTAGAAATTATAGCATACTCTTGAATTATTCTTGTCACATTGTTCAATTTTTAAAATTGTAAATTGATTCTAATATTCTTTGAATTATCAGGTTACTTATGTTTTATTTTTATTTCTTTTAGTATATTTATCATTATACAATGTAATCAATTTTCATGGCCCTTTACAACTTCCCCCTTTCCTTTCTCCCTCTCCCCCGTTCCCACCCCTGGCAGCCTCAGTTCTGTTCTCTTCTCTTGGAAAGTTCCACATATTATTGTGATTGTTGTATCTTTTTTCTTTCTTTTTTATTACCTCCCACATATAAGTGAGGATATGCGGTATTTCTCTTTCTGCGCCTGGCTTATTTCTCATAATGTAATTTTCTCTAGGTTCATCCATGTTGCTGCAAATGGCAGTATTTCATTCTTTTTAATGGCAGAGTAGGTATAAATATACCACACAGGTTCCAGGAGTCCTAACATAAGTATTATTAAACAATTTTAATATTTGGATTTAATTCAGATGAAATAATTATTTTAAACTTTAACTTTTTTCACATATTTAAAATTGCTCTCTGAATCACTGATTCAAAACTAAAGGAAATAAATATGCAATACTTACTCAGGTTATAATTATTTTTAAAATGCATCCTATTAATTCACTTTAGGAACAAGCAGCATTTCAAGAAAATTTAGAGAAGTTAAGAGAGAATAAAAATGCTTCCATAAGAAGTCAATTCGAACTCAGAATTACTAAGACCTGGAATCTGAACTCATCAAAATGAAAAATTCTCAAGATGATTGTCGTGAAACAGAATTGGTAAAATATAAGCAACTCTATCTAAAAGAATTAGAAGCCAGAAAATCATTGTCAGAAAAACTAAGCAAGTCAAGACATATAATCAAAGACAATAAATTAAGCTCATTAATTTGCCCCTAAAGCATAGCCTTAGTAGGAAGTGAAAAACAATATAATTTTGGAAAATGATGTTAATAAATTTACTTACTTTTATAATGTTGGTTCGGACATTTTCTGTCTTATCACCTTTTTTTAGTTTTATATAGCTTTAATTTTTTCTCAATATTTTCTCAAATGCTATTTGGAAGATTTGCAATTTAGATAATTTGTTACATAATTGCTTCTCATCTTTCCCCTAAATAAAAATTTTAATAAGTTCAATTTTGGGGGTGGGGGAATTACACCTAAACCCAAAAGGTCAAGTACTACTTATTCTCAGTATGTTTAGGCACATGGGAAATGAACTTTCCTAGATGGTGATGTTTGGTATTATCACTAGAGGGCATGTTAAGACAAGCTATTCTTTATAGATTTTTCCAGTCTACCTAAAGGCATGCTGGTGAAATAAGGAAAGATGAACAGAGATGAAGGGAAATAGAATTCACAAAGGGGCCACAACTAGTATCTCAGTCAGTCTGATGGGTTGTGTGGAAGACAGAAAAGGCAGGCCCCATCCCTGTGCCTTGGTAACAGTGTTAGGAGCAAATTGCCTTTGCAGCTGTGTCAGTTCACTGTGATGGCCAACTAGTGTATCTCGTCCCCTAGAGCTTGTTGCTCTGAATTCTTCCTCAGTGCCAGATGTTTCATTTCTCCCAGGTAATGGCTGAAATGTACAAGGGAAGCAAATGCTTGAAAATATCTTTGAGGGATTTTCTTTTTTTTTAATCTCTAAACTGGTTTATTATGAATCCAAGTATTTCTAGCTTTTGCATTTTGTATTTTTATTTTTCCATTGTATATATTTAAGGTGTACAACACGATATTTTGGTATATTTATTCATTGTGAAATTGTTATTATAGTCAAGCAAATTAACATATCCATCATCTCAAGTACTTACCCTTTAAAAACAAGTATTTCTAATGGCATCCCCAAGAATCTGCCAAGTAGACCAGTTTTTGTTACCTGGTAAACCATGTGTCACTGATAGCCATTTTTCTTCCTTCCCTACTTTGTATGAATTACTTGTTAGGAATCCCCCTAGAAATGCGCATACTTCTTTAGAAAAATTTATTGCACACAGTAGTTATGCTCTGATATGTTTTCAGTTTAAAACATTGTTAAATGGGAAGTTCCATTTATTATTATTGCAACTTTTTATTTTATGTATTAAAAATATTCATGAGAGACAATGTTTAATTGTCACCCCTCATGCCCATGGTGTGAGGGCCAGATACATACTGGGGACATACCCATTACCAGAAATCATCTTGGTACCCCATGTCCCCACCCAATTATCCCCCAACCTCTGTCCCTCACCCCTTCTACCCCCTACTCTGTTTTGTAGCCCTAGGAATGTTCCCTCCCTCTGCTGGATCATGGCACTACTGTGGTCATTCTTTCCTGCCTTCCTTTCTCTCTTAGCTCCCACATATGAGTGAGCACATGCGCTATTTATCCCTCTGTGCTTTGCTTATTTCACTCAACATGAGTTTCTCTAGGTTCATCCATGTTGTTACAAATGGGAGTATTTCATTCTTTTTTATGGCAGAATAGTATTCTGCAGTGTATATATATCACAGTTTCCTTATCTAATCATCCATTGATGGACATTCAGGTTGGTTCCATATCTTGGCCATTGTATACAGAGCTGCAATGAACACGGGAGTGCAGGTATCCCTTCGACATGATGATTTCCATTCCTCTGGATATATACCCAGAAAAGGGATTGCTGGATCATGTGGAAGATCTATCTGTAGTTGTTTGAGAAACCTCCATACTGTTTTCCATAGTGGTTGTACTAATTTACAGTCCCACCAGCAGCGTAGAAGTGTTCCCTTCTCTCCACACCCTTGCCAGCATTTGTTATTCACCGTCTTTTTGATTACAGCCAGTCTTTAAGTGGAGTGAGGTGGTATCTCAATGTGGTTTTAATTTGCATTTCCCTGATGACTAGTGATGTTGAGCATGTTTTCATGTATCTGTTGTATGGCAACTTTTTAAAGAGTGCAAATCATTTAGGAATCATATAGGGAAAAATGAGATAGTAAGCATTTGTCTATTCCAATCTTCACAGGGCTGATAAGAGGCTGGCAGAGGTCAGTACCCAACTTCTTGTGGAGGAAGAGTACACAATTCTTAGTCAGGATCTCACTGTTACTACGAGACCTATCCTGGAGTCACCCAGAGTTGGAATTCCTAATCATCATTTATTACTCAGCAGCAATCATTTTTCTAGACAAAACAGTGATTCCTACCTTGATGGAGTTTGGATGTGTTGTCCCCTCCAAAACTCATGTGAAAATTTGATCCTCTTTCCTTTATAACGTACCCAGTCTCAGGTAGTTCTGTCATAGCGACACAAAATGGACAAAAACAGAAAATTGGTACTGAGGAGTGGGGTGTTGCTATACAGATACTTGAAAATGTGGATGCAGCTTTGGAAATGGGTTTTAGGCAAAGGCTGGAGGAGTTAGGAGGACTTAGAAGAGAAAAAGATGAGGAAAAGTTTGGAAGATTTTAGAGAATGGTTAAATGGTTGTGACCAGAATGCTGATAGATACGTGGACAGATATGTGGATGATGAGGTCTCAGACAGAAAGGAAGAACTTATCGGGAATTGGACAAAAGATCACTCTTGTTACACCATAGCAAGGAACTTGTCTGCATTGTGTCCATGCGTGTGGACTTTGTGGAAGGTGGGACTTAAGAGTTGTGAACCAGAGCATTTGGCAGAAGAAATTTCTAAGCAGGAAAGCATTAAGGAAGCTGCATGGTTACACTTCTAGCAGCCTACTCTGAGTTATGGCGGCAAAGGCATGATGTAAAGACAGAATTTAAAAGGGGAGCAGAGCGTAAAGATTTGGACAGTTTGCAGCCTGGCCATGCAGTAGAGAAGTGGAGAGCTGGAGAAAAATGCAAGGGTGAAGGAGATAAACTGGTTACTAAGGACATTATTGTGGTGGTGAGGCAGCCAGATACTAATAACCAGGACAGTGGGAAAAAAGTCCTGCAGGCATTTGAGAAGTCTGGATCAGTGCCCCGCCCATCACAGGCCCTGAGGCCTAGAAAGACTGAGTTGTCCTGGAGGACAGACTTGGGGTGTGGCTGCCCTCGGGAACCTGCTCCCTGCATCCCATATGCTCCAGCTGGAGCAGCCCCAAGTGTGGTTCATGCAGCAGCCCTGGAGAGTAGAGGCCCGAAACCTCAGTGTCATCCATATGATGTTAAGTCCTCAGGCCGGCAGGAAGTGAGGGCAGTGGGGGTGTGGTAGTCTCCACCCAGATTCCAGAGGATGAGTGGAAAAGCCTGGAAGCCCAGGCAGAGGTCTACCGCAGGGGCAGAGACACCGCAAAGGCCATCTGCTAGGGCAATGCGGAGCAAAAAAGTGGGGTCAGGGACCCCAGAGCTGCAGGGCCAATGGTAACATGCAATGCAGGCCTGGAAAAGCTGCAGGCACCAGTGCGGCCCACTGGGATGTGCCTGGCAGAGCTGTGGGAAAGAGACTGCCTGATGCTTTGGGGGCTCAGATGCCCAATTGTGCCCAAGACGCAGGACTTGGAGTCAAAGAAGATTATTTTGGAGCTTTAAGACATAATGTCTGCCCTGCTGGGTTTCGGACTTGTTTCGGGCCTGTTTCTCCTTTCTTCTGGTCTATTCCTCCCTTTTGGAATGGGAATGTATACCCAATGTCTGTTCCACCATTGTATCTTGGCAGTAGATAAATTTGTTTTTGATTTTTTACAGGTTCACAGCTGGGAGGACTTTTGCTTTTGGTCTCAGATGAGACTTTGGACTTTGGACTTTTAAGCTGGTGTGGGAACAAGCTAAGACTTTTGGGACTGTTGGGATGGAATAATTGTATTTTGTATGTGAGAGTTTTGGAGGGCTAGGGGCGGCAGAATGATGGAGTTTGGATGTATTGTCCCCTCCAAAACTCATGTGGAAATTTGATCCCCAGCGTGGCAATGTTGGAAACTGATTGTGTCATGGGAGCAGATCCCTCATGAATGGATTAATGCTCTCCCTGGGGGAGGGGGAATTAATTAGTGAGTTCTCACTCTATTAGTTCCCATGAGAGATGGTTGTTTAAAAAGACCCTATCACCTCCTCTCTCTCTCTCTTGCTTCCTCTCGCCATGTGATCTGCTTGTACCTGCCACTTCCCGCCATGAGTAGAAGCAGCCTGAAGCCCTGTCCCAGAATTATAAGCCAAATAAACCTGTTTTCTTTTCAAATTACCCAGTCTCGGGTATTTCTGTTATAACAACACAAAACAGACTAATACATACCTCAACCCCATGGCCTTCAAATAACAGCTTGGATGACTACTTGGCTTTCACATTTCTGATATAACTCTTATTTTTAATTTGGTGAAATACTGAGCTGTATAATTGACTTAGGCATATTAAGTAAAGATCATAATTATCTATGCCAATAAAGAAAGGAAACAAATTTTACCATTTTTTAAAATGTCACTGGAGCTCATTTTTAAGAGATACCCTTTGTTATTCAATAAATGTAACTGAATATAAACTTTATTCAATAAATGTAACTAAAGTGACACATTTTATATTTCTTAGAAAACTGCATTTAATTAGATTTTAGAAATTGAATATTATTGCCTAATAACTAAAGGTGTACTTTGAGGCACTTTGGCTTACTTTCTAATTAATGTTAGTTTGGCTGTGGTTCATAACACATTTAGAGTTTACTTGCAGCACCCCAAGTTTCCACCCCTAATCATAAGTGAATGATTGGCATCCAAACATTTAACCACTTGTGGGTATGTATTACTTAAAGGAATCCAGGAGAAATCCTTTTCATAAATTGAATAAACCTGTAACACTAAAAAAGGATTATTTCTTTTTAAGTTAAAGTTTTTGTCATTGACTTTCATAAGAATACATCCTTCATTGGTATATATTACGTACAGCATTTTTATTTCAGTTGATACAAAAATGTGTCTATTTGGGGGCAATTATAAATGTTTTACATAGTTTCATCCAGCATATATTTAAATTTATAAAATGCGGTCCGCTTCTGTCTGTCTTGCCGTCATGTGAATGATTTATGGCTGAGATGGCAGCAATACCAAGTCTTTAAATAGCAACCAGTTTTCATTGTTAGTAGAATATTAATTTTAATCAGTGCACATGGGCTTACAGTTTTCAGGATGTTTTCATGATCTTCTTTACGCAGAGATAAACAGAACAGGCCCGTGTTAAATGAGTGAGGGCTCAACCTTGTATTTTTACTTAACTTTATGTCCTAGACACAAATCATAGAAGAACACAGCTAAGGTTTCTTCGACAGCATTGTGGCCAAACAGCTAAAAAGGGAACAAACCGAATGACTATTTTAGTACATAAATGACAAGATCCTAGCTAGCTAATATTTCTTCATCATCTTGTTAGCTTATTTTCATTTTATTTTTCTAGAAATAATGAGATGATCAGGGTCAATGTGCTTCAGGGTCATGAATTGGACTGCAGAGTAAGAAAAGAAAATGCATGTCAGTTACTTTTATAAATTAAGTGTGATGCACATATAACGTGTTCTCATTCTTGCCAGAAGCATCAGGTAATGTGTCATTTTACAAGCTGACGATGAAAGTATAAATGCAGGTACAATGGAAGGGGAGCTTTCTAAGGAAATATTTTAATTATGTTTTTTGGGGGATAGGTGTGTTTATTTTCAATATTTCTAGAGAAGTTGAAAAATAGTTTATTTTAAACTTAATGTAGTAGTTGCAAGGTATACATGGTTCTTTCGTGGAACACTGGTTTGCCAAATCTGCTAGCTTAATATAAAGATTAAAAAGCACTGTTCTATCAAGCTACAAAAACATGTTCACAAATCACTGCAGAAATCCTTAAAAGAGTTCTTATGCAGCTGTTTTCAGAATTCTTGGAGTTACAGAAAGCAGGTGCCTTCTAGAGTTGCTACAAATTTAATTATTGCCACCTGGAAAACATCAAATACTACTATGAGAGATAGTAACATGCTGTCTCCAATGACAGAAAAGGTTGGCTTTTGGATGGGGCATTTCAAAACAACATGCAGAGATTTTAGCTATGGTCTTAGAAAGTGATGGAGTTCGGATGTGTTGTCCCCTCCAAAACTCATGTGGAAATTTGATCTCCAATGCGGCAGTATTGGAAACTGATTGAGTCATGGGGCAGATCCCTCATGAATGGATTAATGCTCTCCCTGGGGGAGGGGGATTAATGAGTGAGTTCTCGCTCGATTAGTTCCCGCGAGAGCTTGTTGCTTAAAAAGACCCTGGCACCTTCTCTCTCTCTCTTGCTTCCTGTCACCATGTGATCTGCTTGTACCCACCAGCTGCTGCCACTTTCTGCCACGAGTAGAAGCAGCCCGAGGCCTGTGCCAGATGGAGCTGTCCCAGAATCGTAAGCCAAATCTCCTTCCTTTATAAATTACCCAGTCTCAGGTATTCTGTTATAGCAACACAAAACGGACTAGAACAGAAAGTAAAGTGTTAAAAGTAGCATGAATTCTGAGTTTGTTTTCCAGTCTCTTTTATTTGCACAGTTTTAACATTTTGAACTCTTCCTGCTAAGAAGTTCTATCTTCCTCAGTATTTTTCTTTTAATGTTAAGGAAAATGATTACGGTAAATAACTGCTCTAGTCTGTGATTTCAGTTGTACTGGTTCTGGAAGCAACTTTTTTCCATGTTCAAAACATTTAGCACTTATTGTATCTCTCCCCACTTATCTGTAGTGGTGACAGATAGTACAGTTATGTTTTGCTAATTTTTTCTTTCAGTTTTCACACTCCAATTTAATTCTGGGATGCTTTGTCCTATATATCTGAAGTAATTTTAGGATTTTATTGGTTCCTTATTCAATTTTCATAAAATATAAAATTAGCCTGAACTGATACATCACTAGTTAACATTTTTTTTGCATATACAGTTCTTTTCTTTAGCTTCAGTTTGTTGCTTTTACCCCCTCATTTCAATACTTAACACACTTTTTTTTTGACCGGTAAGGGGACCACAACCCTCGGCACGATGTGGTCTGCACCACGCTCAGCCAGTGAGCGCACCGGCCATCCCTATATAGGATCCGAACCCCCGGCCTCGGCGCTACCAGCGCTGCACTCTCCCGAGTGAGCCACGGGGCCAGCCCCTACAATTCTTTTCTAATAACAAAAATCTTAAAGATGTATTCCAATTTTATAAAAGATAAAAATTACCTGGTTTAAAAATGTTTTTATGTTCGTGTTGTTTAGTACTTGTGTGCCTAAGACGATGTGTGACACGCAGTAGTCACTTAGTAAATGTTTTTTTATTTGATGTTTAGATAGAAAATTGTTTTCTCAACATACAAATGAAGGAAATCATCACAAATTTAATATAAAGTCAATTGATAAGGAACAGATTTAACGCACAAAGATTAACATCCTCAATGCATAAAGAACTCTTAAAAATTAATTAGAAATATCTTAATAGAAATTTGGTGAAGGACATGAGCAGACAAATGACACACCCCTTAGAAATACACGTGGCTAATAAGTACATTCTAAGGTGTTCCTGTGGGTGGATGGGGTGGCTGTCTGTCATTCCTGCGTCTCTACTGCATGTACTGTACTTAGCCAAATGCCCAGTGTTCATTTCATCCTTTGAAAGATTCTAGTAATCTCTCAACTTCTTTCAATTCTTTTTCTTTCATTCCCTTTTTCCCACAAGGTGTTTAAATGTACATATGGCTCTGTACTGAATTCTTCAGCTCCTTGTCAATAAACTGTTCCCCTGGTCTTTTCTCTGTGACAAAATACATGTGTTTAATATTTACAAACTGGTAAGTGTAACTTCCTTCATACATCAACATATTTACAAGTTGATACTGAATTGCAGTGGTTTCAATGGGCAAACATTTTATTTTCTTATATTTGGTGCATATTTATTTTTGTAATATTTGAGTGCTCCTTGAAGTAGAAAATGATGTCAAATTTTAATCTTTAAACATCAGTAGTTACTAAAGATGTATTAACTATCAAAGAATGTGTGTGTGGTGTATGTATTTATCAAATTGGTCTCAAAAAGAGGATACAACATTATTTTCCAACCTGTATTCTCGAGGATAATTTAACAGTAGCCTGTCAATAAATTATTGTTGAATGAATGGACATATATCTGTATCTGTTGTGCTTTGCTATTTCACTATATTTCCCTTCCTAACGTCTCCTGTCAACTCTTCCCCTCTTTAAAGCGGGGGCTATTTTGAAGATTGTACAGTGAGATTATGAAGTCAAGGAAGAAGCAGCATTTCTACAAGTGCTGTACAGTCCTCTTTCTTGTTGGGGTGTGGTGGATAGGCAGCAAATAACACTCCTTTTTTCCCTTCTGAGTTCAGGAGACAGGAGTGAGACAGGTGGACATCAACGTATCAGCTTTATTCCTAACACATCGTACCTAATGGGAGGACAAGGCTTAGATGTGCAAGCACAGCGGGCTTCCAAGTACTTGCGCCCGGATCAGGCACTTGCCCACACAGCCATAAGTGGTGGAAACAAATACTTAACACATTTCAGCAGCAGGCTGCTTACTGCTGAGATGACAGCTGCCCCAAATTCATGTTACTGTGGCAGACAGGGCTTTTCAAAGAGAGGTAAGGAGCCCAGCAAGCACACTCAGTGTGCTTCACCCAAATCCACCCGTTAGGTAAATCTCTCCTCCTGTCACGAGGAAGGTAGAGAGTTTAAGTCCTCACATGGAAACTTGAGGCCAGGGAGATGAAGGCTCTCTTACTATTTCTGCCTGGATTTGTATGTACCAACTACTAATGAGAAGTTGGACAGAAGTCTGCTAGATGGTAAAGAGAAATCATTTTGTGCTTTTAATTCTGCCATGAGTAACATGCGACATGGATAATTCATTTGTTGATTGCTTTTGATAAGCCGAGTTTTATTTGCAGGAAATAAATAGTTCTGTTAAAGAAGAATTTTCTCAATTTCAGCTTGCTTAGTTTGACGAAAGATTTATTCAAAGTTCTCTGTTCTGTGATTTAAAAAATTTGTGCTTTATAGATTAAGTATATTGACTGCCACTAACAGAAGTTATGATATTAATTTCTGTTCCTTTATTTTTATTTATAGCATCAGTACTTAAAATTTAGAGAGCTACTCTTTTATGTCTCAGCCTAAATAGTCTTGAGCTACCTGACAAAGTCTCACATATGCATTTTGTCTGAGTTTTATGTAAAAGCCTATGTATTTTTCCTGAATATAAAGGAAGTAGCTGGCATAGAACTCCAGGCTCAGCAGGGAGACTGAAAGCCCATTCCTGGCCTGTAGCAAAAGGCTTTGTGACCTCAAACTACAATCTCTCTCAGCTTGTGTTGCCTCTTATGTAAAATTAGGAACTTTCACTGAGCCAGTGACTTTCATACCGTTTCCACAACTCTTTATGGAAGAATAGTACTTTTCTTTTGTTAAAATGGGAACTTTGCATAAAACCGTATTGTATAAAACAGACAGAAGTAGAGCTGTCTGGCTGAGGAGAGAGGGCTCTGAAGCTGTGACTTTCTTATCTCTCAATCCTGCAGGGTTCTCTGTGGACCCTTAGGTTTATCTGGTAGTAGTTTGAAGACTGCACCTCAGAATCCTTCTAATTAGCTAAAGTTCAGGGTACATTGCTGTCCTGTGTATAACTTTCTCACCTTCTTATGTCTGAAAAATGCACAAGTATAAATGAAGCTGCAGATGTGCATATCGCACCTGCTATCTCATTCCAAAGGTGGTTGCCCTCAGCTCTTATTTATGTTGTAAATTATTCAAGGGCCAGTGAAAGGCTGGAAGAGAGTTTGTGTAGGAGGCAGCCACTCCAGGGTTGGAGTAGAGGCAGCTCCTTTTACCATGTACTCTTTAAGAGTTAGGAGGAAAAAATGACCAGCTCATCTTAAATTTGTTATGCAAAAAGTATTCTCTAGCTCGATAATTAAGACTTCTTCACTACAAATTTAGGCAATCTTTCGAGATGGGAATTTCATTTTTATCTAAGTAACATTGATGCATTAATGAAAGTATTTATAAATGAGGTACAAAAAGCAATAAAATCTGTTACACGTAGAAAGTAAGTATTTAGGAGAACATGTTTGGGGGGAAGATAATAACGTTACATTGGTAGTACCTTAATTCTAGTCATGTAAAAATGTGATTTGCATTTTACATAGTGCTTACTAATGGTAACATAAGATTGTTTGAATAAAATCTTCTCTCTTCATCTGGCATAGAGTCACTACTTTTATAAGACCTGTCTAGAAATTCTAGGTTTTGTCCCATTAGTCATTTTATAAGGCCTGTCTGTAATGCTATTGTCACAGAAATGTTACAGAAAACAGTTTCTCAAAATATTGGGAAAACTGTTACTCAAAAAAATTTGTCTTTGCACCTAAAGTTGTAAAGGGCATCGGATATCACATTATCATGATCACCAAAAAGTATTGTGTTCAGGATACTATGGTAGACCCTGCTTTGGCCATTTAGGAAGAGAACAGCTTTTATATGAAAGATTTGCATTAAGACTACTCTAGATGGGGATGCTTGCAATATAGTTTGAAATATTCCTGCACATTTTACAATGAAGTAGGTAACTATACTTAAGTCAAATGTTCAAAGAAATAGGTCCTAATTTCTGAAAGGAAATCAAAGTTACAATGAAGGAAGTATATATTTTTTCCTTGTCTTTTCCCAGAAAGTCACGAATCAAAGACACTAAGTTTGAAAACTGTCTCTAACCTATATTTATTCCTTTTTTTTTTTTTTTTTTTGGCTTTTCGTGACCGGTACTCAGCCGGTGAGTGAACCGGCCATTCCTATATAGGATCCGAACCCGCAGCCGGAGCGTCGCTGCGCTCCCAGTGCCGCACTCTCCCGAGTGCACCACGGGCTCGGCCCTATTTATTCCTTTTCTGAGCAAACTTTCTGATGTCTTTGTGTTCATGTGAATAATGTTTAATCATAATACAGACAGATTACTATTGATATTTAATCTTTGGCCAGTAGAATTTTCACAGGACATTATTACACCAGTACCACTTTCTTCATTTATGTATTTAAGATTCTGTGCAACAGCATCTAGCACACTTTAAACTTTTAACTTTCTACAAGTGGTGAATGGAAAATTCCTTTTAAGGAAAAATACTTTCAAGGGAAAAAACTGATTAACATTTCTTAACGAGCAGAGCTTTGCTAAGAAATACAAAGTAATGTGTTCAGTGCAAAATATGACTTGAATTTTTTCATCTTGGTACTGAGATACATCATCATCCTTCTGAAATGATGTGTATTCAATAGATCAATATTAATCATACTTTTCATCGGATTAATCTAAACAGCATTAAATATTCATTTTCTATTATCTAAGCTTAAGTAGCAATTTTATTTTATTTATGTGCTATGGCTTCTTTTTCTTTTTTAGCTATCCTCATGTTGAGTCTAGGCTCTAAAAGTATGATTTAAAGATTACATTTTGTTTTTATTTATTTACTTAAGTTTATTTATTATTATTTTTTTAAAATTATATTTTGTTGATATAGTGGTTGATTATTGTTGCCCCTTACCAAAACCTCCCTCCCTCCTCCCTCTCCTCCCTCCCCCCCAACAATGTCCTTTCTGTTTGCTTGTCGTATCAACTTCAAGGAATTGTGGTTGTTATATCTTCTTCCACCCCCCCCCCCGGTGTGTGTGTGTGTGTGTGTGTGTGTGTGTGTGTGTGTGTGAATTTATATGTTAATTTTTAGCTCCCACCAGTAAGTAAGAACATGTGGTATTTCTCTTTCTGTGCCTGACTCGTTTCACTTAATATAATTCTCTCAAGGTCCATCCATGTTGTTGCAAATGGCAGTATTTCATTCGTTTTTATAGCTGAATAGTATTCCATTGTGTAGATGTACCACATTTTCCATATCCACTCGTCTGATGATGGACATGTGGGCTGGTTCCAACTCTTGGCTATCGTAAAGAGTGCTGCGATGAACATTGTGGAACAGGTATACCTTCGACTTGATGACTTCCATCCCTCTGGGTATATTCCCAGCAGTGGGATAGCTGGGTCATATGGGAGATCTATCTGCAATTGTTTGAGGAACCTCCATAGCATTTTCCATAGAGGCTGCACCATTTTGCAGTCCCAACAACAATGTATGAGAGTTCCTTTTTGTCCACAACCTCGCCAGGATTTATCGTTCACAGTCTTTTGGATTTTAGCCATCCTAACTGGGGTGAGATGGTATCTCAGTGTGGTTTTGATTTGCATTTCCCGGATGCTGAGTGATGTTGAGCATTTTTTCATATGTCTGTTGGCCATTTGTATATCTTCCTTAGAGAAATGCCTACTTAGCTCTTTCACCCATTTTTTAACTGGGTTGCTTGTTTTTTTCTTGTAAAGTTGTTTGAGTTCCTTATATATTCTGGATATTAATCCTTTGTCAGATGTATATTTTGCAAATATTTTCTCCCACTCTGTTGTTTGTCTTTTAACTCTGTTAATTGTTTCTTTTGCTGTGCTGAAGCTTTTTAGTTTGATATAATCCTATTTGTTTATTTTTCCTTTGGTTGCCCGTACTTTTGGGGTCGTATTCATGAAGTCTGTGTCCAGTCCTATTTCCTGAAGTGTTTCTCCTATGTTTTCTTTAAGAAGTTTTATTGTTTCAGGGTGTATATTTAAATCCTTAATCCATTTTGACTTGATTTTAATATACGGTGAGAGGTATGGCTCTAGTTTCATTCTCCTGCATATGGATATCCAGTTATCCCAGCACCATTTGCTGAAGAGGCAGTCCCTTCCCCACTGAATAGACTTGGTGCCTTTGTAAAAGATCAGTTGGCAGTAAGTGTGTGGGTTGATTTCTGGATTCTCTATTCTATTCTATTGATCAGTGTGTCTGTTTTTATGCCAGTACCATACTGTTTTGGTTATTATAGCTTTGTAGTATAGCTTAAAGTCAGGTAGTGTTATGCCTCCAGCTTTATTTTTTTTGCTGAGCATTGCTTTGGCTATTCGTGGTCTTTTATTGTTCCATATAAATGTCTGAATAGTTTTTTCCATTTCTGAGAAAAATGTCTTTGGAATTTTGAAGGGGATTGCATTGAATTTGTATATCACTTTGGGTAGTATGGACATTTTCACTATGTTGATTCTTCCAATCCAAGAGCATGGAATATCTTTCCATCTTCTTGTATCCTCTCTAATTTCTCTCAGCAGTGGTTTGTAGTTCTCATTATAGAGATTTTTCACCTCCTTGGTTAACTCAATTCCTAAGTATTTTATTTTTTTGGTGGCTATTGTAAATGAGCAGGCTTTCTTGATTTCTCGTTCTGCATGTTCACTATTGGAGAAAAGAAATGCTACTGATTTTTGTGTGTTGATTTTGTATCCTGCTACTGTGCTGAAATCATTTATCAATTCCAACAGTTTTTTTGTAGAGGTTTTAGGCTGTTCGATATATAGGATCATGTCATCTGCAAACAGGGACAGTTTGACTTCATCTTTTCCAATCTGGATGCCCTTTATTTCCTTCTCTTCTCTGATTGCTCTGGCTAGTACTTCCAACACTATGTTGAATAGGAGTGGTGAGAGTGGGCATCCTTGTCTAGTGCCTGTTCTTAAAGGAAAAGCTTTCAGCTTTTCCCCATTCAGGATGATATTGGCAGTGGGTTTGTCATATATGGCTTTAATTATGTTGAGATACTTTCCCTCTATACCTAACTTATAGAGGGTCTTTGTCATGAATGAGTGCTGAACTTTATCAAATGCTTTTTCAGCATCTATAGAGATGATCATATGGTCCTTGTGTTTGAGTTTATTAATATGGTGTATCACATTTATTGATTTGCTTATGTTGAACCAACCTTGCATCCCTGGGATGAATCCCACTTGATAGTGATGAATAATTTTTCGTATGTGTTGCTGTATTCTGTTTGCTAGTATTTTAGTGAGGATTTTTGCATCTATATTCATCAAGGATATCGGCCTGTAGTTTTCTTTTTTGGTTATATCTTTACCTGGTTTTGGTATCAGGATGATGTTTGCTTCATAGAATGAGTTTGGGAGATTTGCGTCCGTTTCAATCTTTTGGAATAGTTTGTAAAGAATCGGTGTCAATTCCTCTTTGAATGTTTGGTAAAATTCTGCTGTGAATCCATCTGGTCCTGGGCTTTTCTTTGTTGGGAGCCTTCTGATCACAGCTTCAATCTCCTTTATTGTTATTGGTCTGTTCAAATTTTCTACGTCTTCACGGTTCAGTTTTGGGAGCTTGTGTGTGTCCAGAAATTTATCCATTTCCTCCAGATTTTCAAATTTGTTGGCGTATAGTTGTTTATAGTAGTCTCGAATGATTCCTTGTATTTCAGATGAATCAGTTGTAATATCGCCTTTTTCATTTCTAATTTTTGTTATTTGAGTCTTCTCTCTTCTTTTTTTTGTTCGCCATGCTAATGGTTTGTCAATTTTATTTATCTTTTCAAAAAACCAACTTTTTGATTCGTTGATCTTTTGAATTGTTTTTTGGTTTTCAATTTCATTCAGTTCTGCTCTGATCTTAATGATTTCTTTCCGTCTGCTAACTTTAGGATTGGATTGTTCTTGTTTTTCTAGTTCTTTAAGGTGAAGTGTTAGGTTGTTCACTTGCCATCTTTCCATTCTTCTGAAGTGAGCATTTAAAGCTATAAATTTTCCCCTCAATACTGCTTTTGCAGTATCCCACAGGTTTTGGTATGATGTATCATTGTTTTCATTAGTTTCAATAAACTTTTTGATTTCCTGCTTGATTTCTTCTTGGACCCATATGTCATTAAGTAGAATGCTGTTTAATTTCCATGTGTTTGTATAGTTTCCAGAGTTTTGTTTGTTATTAATTTCTAGTTTTAATCCATTGTGGTCTGAGAAGATACATGGGATAATTCCAATTTTTTTGAATTTATTGAGACTTGATTTGTGACCTAATATGTGATCTATCTTGGAGAATGATCCATGTGCTGATGAGAAGAATGAATATTCTGAGGTTGTTGGGTGGAATGTTCTGTAGATATCTGCCATTTCCAATTGGTCTAGAGTCTTGTTTAGATCTTGTGTTTCTCTACTGATTCTTTGCCTAGATGATCTGTCTAATATTGACAGTGGAGTGTTCAGGTCCCCTGCTATTATGGTATTAGTGTCTATTTCCTTCTTTAGGTCTAATAGAGTTTGTTTTATAAATCTGGCTGCTCCAACATTGGGTGCGTACATATTTATGATTGTTATGTCTTCTTGATGCATCAGTCCTTTTATCATTAAGTAGTGTCCCTCATTGTCTCTTTTTATGGTTTTTAGTTTAAAGTCTATTTTGTCAGATATAAGAATAGCCACTCCAGCTCGTTTTTCTTTTCTGTTTGCATGGTAAATCTTTTTCCATCCTTTCACTCTTAGTCTGTGTGAATCTTTATGGGTGAGGTGGGTCTCTCGTAGGCAGCATATAGTTGGGTCCTGCTTTTTGATCCAGTCAGCCAGTCTGTGTCTTTTGATTGGGGAATTTAAGCCTTTAACATTAAGAGTTGTTATTGAAAGGTGTTGATTTATTCCTAGCATTTTATTGGTTGTTTGGTTGTCTTAGGTGTCTTTTGTTCCTTGCTTTCTGATTTACTGTTTGGTTTCTTTGTTTGTTGGCTCCTAGGTTGTAGATAGTGTTTTTGTTAGGTTGTTTTCTCTTCATGAATGCCATTTTTATTGTACTAGCGGGTTTAGATTTTTCTTAGGTTTTTATGGCAGTGGTAGTTATTTTTCAGGAACCAAACCCAGTACTCCCTTGAGGATTTCTTGTAAGGGTGGTCTTGTGGTAGTGAACTCCCGCAGTTTTTGTTTGTCTGAGAAATATACTATTTGCCCTTCATTTCGGAAGGATAGCCTTGCAGGGTAGAGTATTCTTGGCTGGCAATCTTTGTCTTTTAGTATTTTGAAAATATCATCCCATTCCTTTCTAGCTTTTAGGGTTTGTGATGAAAAGTCTGATGTTAACCTGATTGGGGCTCCGTTATAGGTGATTTGACGCTTCTCTCTTGCAGCTTTTAAGATTCTCTCTTTGTCTCTGAGTTTTGCCAATTTGACTATGACATGTCTTGGAGAAGGCCTTTTTGGGTTGAATACGTTTGGAGATCGTTGAGCTTCCTGGATCTGAAGATCTGTGATTTTTCCTATACCTGGGAAGTTTTCTGCCACTATTTTGTTGAATATGTTTTCAATGGAATCTCCATTTTCCTCCCCTTCTGGAATACCCATGACTCGGATATTTGAGCGCTTGAGGTTGTCTGATATCTCTCTCAGATTTTCTTCAATGTCTTTGATTCTTTATTCTTTCTTTTTGTCTGCTTGTGTTATTTCAAACAGCCCATCTTCAAGTTCAGATGTTCTCTCTTCACCTTCGACAAGCCTGCTGGTTAAACTCTCCATTGTGCTTTTTATTTCGCTGAATAACTTCTTCACTTCGGCAAGTTCTGCTACATTTTTTTTCAGGGCATTGATTTCCTTGTACATTTCCTCTTTCAGGTCCTGTATACTTTTCCTCGTTTCATCATGATGTCTGCTGAGTTTTCTTATATCTCATTCAGTTTCCTTAGAATTATCACTCGAAATTCCTTGTCAGTCATTTCAAGGGCTTCTTGTTCTATAGGATCTAGAGTTTGAGATTTATTAACTTTTGGTGGTGTACTTTCTTGATTTTTTGTATTTCTGGTATCTTTTTTTTGATGTTTATTCATTGTGTCATGGCGTTTCACAGTCCACCGGTTTGAGACTATTGACTAACTAAGATGTTGCTGTGGTTGCCAATTTGGTATGGCTACCTCCGTGACTGCTCTGTTGGCCTCTAGCTCCTTGTGTGTGTGGTTGCCTTAGGTCTTGGGCCTCTCCGGGGAGCCACCTCTCTGGTCAGCTTGGACTCTGCTGGGCTGCTGGATCTCGGGGTGGTACCTCAGGGTGTGTGGTCTCTGCTGAGCTTCCACTTCACGTGCAGGACTTATCCCTGTTTTGTGCGCTCTGGCCTGGGCTGCTGGATCAGGCAGTGGCAGCCCCACAGGGTGTGTGCTTTCTGTCAAGTCTCCGCCTCCCTAGCTGGACGTCTCCCCACTCTGTGTGCACTGGGCTGGGCTGGGACGTGTCTTCTGCAACCATCGTCTATCAGCTGGGCCTTCAAAACCCTGCTCGGCACTGCCTTGCCCAGGAAGTCTACCGAGTTTCTGGTAGGCGCAGTCGACCGGTCGCTCTGGGTGCCTTTGTAGCACTGTGTAGATCTTTCTCAGGACTTATCACCTTCCTCCTGGTATTGCGGTTATTTGTATACTTGTCTTATCTCCCACACCAGAGCGTGAGCTCCTCAGGGGAGGAGCCCACAGCACTCGGTTCACCTTTGAATCCCCCTGGCACGGACAGTCTCTGGTGCCCGCCCGCAGTCAGCTCTCCGGCAGGTTCAAGTGAACTCGGGAACTCTCCAACCACACTATTCCTAACCAGAAATCGGTTAGGCGTTTTTCTGAACTGGTGGCCGCAGAGATGGTATCTGCCTCCCAGTAACAGGAAGTTTACCGGGGGCCGGAGCCCAGGGTGCAGTGGAGTGACAGTCGGCCCAGCCCGTACTTCCTTGCCCTCCCGACACTGGCCAGGGACGCCCCACGCCACCAGCCCCACCAGAGAACGGTGGAGGGAGAGGGAGTGGAGGCCGGCCCCGGGACGCCCCGCACCGGGGCAAGCAAGTGGGAAGGCTCAGTGAGAAGCCGAGCCGGGTGAGGAGGACAGGCTTGGCCGAGCTGGGCCGGATCTGCCACCACTTGAGAAAATGGAGGCAACCCCGGGGCCGATGATTGGCCTGGTGGGGCAGGAGAAAGCCAGGCGGGCATCCGCCCCCCGAGCAGGGCCGGGCCAGGGGTCACTCACGGGGCTCTGCTGGGCCGGCCGGCTCCCTCTCTGCCTCTGCGTCGTCGCCATCCCCGTCCCCAGCTGCCGCCGCCTCGGGCTGCTCACTCGGTCCCATGGCGCGGCTCGGGCACTCCCAGAAATCTTTTATGCCGGCCTGAAACCTCAAATCCTGAATAGGGCAGCTGGCCGCCTTCAGCGCGGCCACGGCCTCTGGGATCCTGGCAGCTTCAACAGCGGCCCGGCGCTATGTTCCCTGTTTAGAGACTCGCTTTTGCAGCTAAGAAACAGTTCTTTTCCTGCTCCATACTACAAAGCTGTTGCCTGTAAACGAGGCATCCTCTCCTGCCAACGGCAAAGTGGCGGTCAGCCCCCATGACTGGCCACCAGCAGCGGTCCTCCCGTAAGAGACGGCAAGAGGAAGGTCCACAAGTTTCCCGGCTGCTTAAAGATGACATTTTGTACGTGATATATCATTCCCATGATGATGTCTCTTGTTTAACTTCAACATTATAAAAAACATTTGATTCATTTCAGGTGTGGCAGGAGTTGGATAAACCTTTAACTAGAGGGCTAGAGCAAGGGATGTTGCCAAAATTTATGAATTAAATGTAGATTAGTTACTTGGACTTTGAAATAAACCAAAAGAGCAAATGGCTTCCCTTTCCATTGTTTGTTGATAGACATGACAGGAAAGTAATTTTGCTCGCACACATCTAAAGAAAAATGTAAAAACAAATACTCCAATATACTTAATCCTCATTTGTTCATCATGTTGCATAGTTTTTAAAAATCTCAAAAAGTCTGTGTAGCTTTTTTTCTGACTACTTTCCTCACTTTGCCATCGCTGTGGACCTGCCAGCCTGCTCCCTAAAACTCTGCTCAGAAAACAAAGGCATCAGCCACTTCTCAGGGTTATGGTCATGAACCCGCCCAACACCAGATTCACCTAGTAATACTTAGCCAAGCAATTACAGTTCAGAAGTTGTCACTAGAATGGTGACATTTTAAATCTCCCCTCATTTGCTTTGTGGTTTGTTTACTTTTGCCCTCAGGAAATGTTCCACACTCCTTATCATGGAATAAAACTACCCAGATCAGCCTCATATCTTGCCACTCGCCCTGCTCTACCCCTTAGCTCTAGCATCTTTCCAAACTAGACGACTTACAATCCCACACGTGCTCTTCCTCACCTCTAGCTCTCTGCATGTGCTGCTTCCCTCTCTCTGGCATGCTTTTCCCTTGTCCTTCAGGTATCAACTTACACATCGCCTCCACCAAAACGCCTATGACAGTGACACAAAACTGCAATAGATGTCCTTTATGTTTCAATAGTGTCCTGTTTTATACTTGTCATGGTACCTATGACACTGTATGGACGTTGCTTGTTCATCTGCATTTTTAGGTTTTAGTACATGATTGTTGAGGGGTGGACTGTACTGTCTTCATCCTGTAATTCCAGTGCTTGTCACATCATAGTACCTTAGCACATGGTGGTTGAATAAATGAATGGAGAACAAGAAAACCAGCTCTGATCCTTAACCCCAATGATAAATAATTCAATGTGCAACTATGGACACATTATATTTAACAGTAATTTTACATTATAGTTGTACATACGTATTTTTCTCTCTTACTAACACTGATAAAGTTATTAACTTCTTTCACTGACTTATGCTTAGTTGATTATGAAATCTTTTAGGTAAACAATGTAATTTTTTTTCTTTCTAGGTGCTGCTGAATTTGAAAGTAGATCCTATAGAGTTTGTCCTCAACAATCAATTGATCCAAATCAAGATCCAGTTTTGAAAGCTGCACAAGAATATTCACAGTTTTTAAAAGAAAAATATATGATTTAAAAGATAAAATTATATTTACTGGACTATTTATATAACATCTTAGTTGCTTCCCATTAAATTTGTGACATGTGAAAGTCTTTAACAAAGGAAAACATTTTGTATCATATATGTGTGATGAAAATTTATTGAACTATTTGTAACTATGTTTCTTGGCATCTCCAAACAACTTATAAGCAGATTTTGCTAATGAAAACCAGTATGATTTGGTTTTATAGACTCAAACTTCCTAAATGCCAGCTGTTTAAACAGCACACACAACTAAGTTGTCATTAATACTTTGGTGCAGTTAATTGATGGATTATTTGTCTTTTTCAGTTAGTAACACTGAATATGGACCTAAAGATTTAGACAGACATCATTTTGGTATACTAGCACTGTGGCCATTGTTAGTTTTTAGATATACCGCAATTGTTATAGTGCCATCAAACTTTTGTAATGTTAACTTCAAGCACTGGTTCATAGATCTTTCCTCTTGGAGAAATAAGGTTTCCCTAAGGCTCTTCACCTTTTCTGTTTATTAGTTTTTGATTAACTTTTTGGAAATAGTCTTAGAATTTGAGAAAAGTTCCAAATTTTAGTACAAAGAACGTTTTCCAGAGTAAATTGCTGACATGCCATCACCCCTGATTTATTTAGTGTATATTTCCTATAAGTCAGGACATTCTACATAACTACAATACAAACATCATCACTGGACAGTATATGTTCTATCATTTAATCCTCAGATGCTTTTCAAGTTTCACTACTTGTCTGTAGTGTCCTTTATAGCAAAAGTGTCCCAGTGAGATCCATGGATTGTGTTTAGTTGCTATGACTCTTAGATTCCTACAGTCTAGAGCAGTTCTTCAGTCTTTCCATGAACTTCATAACCTTGACTTTTCAAGTGTAAAGCACAGTAATGTAGACTGTCCCTCAATTGGATTTTCCTATTTCATGATGATGAGATCGAGATCATATATTTTTGTCAAGAGAATCACTGTAATTACAAATTCACAGTAACCAAATTTACAGGAATAAAGACAGCATGTGCCTCAGTGTGTCGGTGCTGCTATTATAAAATTACCAAGGTTGAGTAATTTATAGAAACACAAATTTCCCTCTCACATTTCTGGAGATGGTGAAGACCATGATCAAAGTACTGGCAGGTTACAGTTGTCTGCTAAGGCCTCTGTTCTCTGGAGGGGAGACGCTGCATCCTCATATGGCAGAAGGCAAAAGTGCCACTGTTGCTGCGTGAGGCCTCTCCCGTAAGGGCCTTCCTCCCATCCATAAGGGAAAGAGCCTCACTGACCTAATCACCTCTGAAAGGCCCCACACCTTAGCACCATCACATGGGCCAAAATTCTCCCCCAAATTTTGGAGGAGACACGTTCCAACTATAGAAGGTGGTTCTCAAAAGGAGACATGTGAATGAATGTCCAACCAATATATAGAATAATGGTCAACATCCCTAATCAGGAAAGGGCAAATGGGAACCACCAGGAGATATCACCTCATGCCTATTGGAATGTGTATTATAAACAAGATGAAAGCTAACAAGTGCTGGTGAGGATGTGGAGAAAAGGAAGCCTCGTCCACTGTGGGTGGGGATCTGAGTACAGTCATTAGGGAATATGGGACGGAGGTCCTTCGAAAAATTACAGCTAGAATTCCCATATGATCCAGCAATCCTATGTCTGGATATAGAGACTAAGGATTTCAAATTAGTATGTCAAAGAGATGTCCTCACTCCCGTGTTGACTGCACCAATATTCCCAATAGCCCATATACGGAAATAACCTTCCATGCCCACCAATGAGTGGGTTTGAAAACTGGTATATGTACACAATACTATTCAGCCTTAGAAAACAACAACATTCTGTCATTTGTGACAACTTGGATGCATGTACAAGACATTGTGGTAAGAGACATAAACCAGGTACAGAAAGACAAACATTGCATGATCTCATCTACACATGGAATCTAAAATGGTCAGACTCATGGAAGTAGCGAGGACAGTGTTGGTTATCAGAGTCAGGGGGGTCAGGAGGTGGTGGGGCCTAGGGATGTTAAAAAAAGGGAACACTGATCAATGGGTACAAAGTTTCACTTAGAGTGGAGAAACAAGGCATGGCCATCTGGTGCACAGCAAGATGACTAGAGTTCATAGTATTGTATTTCTCCAAATGACTAAAAGAGTGGATTTTTAAGTGTTTTTACCATAAGGAAGTAAGTGTGTGGTGGCATGAAAATGTTCATTTGCCTGATAGGCTCCTTCCACCACGTCTATATGTATGGAATCATCATGTTGTACCCCATAAACATATACATTTGCTAGCTGTCAATAAAAAAAGTAAAATTGAAAATAAAACTTAAAGACAGTGCAGTACTGGCATAAGTGTGCACATGGAGGTCAGTGGAATAGAATGGAGAGTCCAAAAATAAACTCATACATCTATGACAAATGGATCCTCACAAGTGTTTGATGGCCACTCAATGGGGAAAACCTATTTCTTCTACAAAAGGTGCTGGGACAACTGAATAGCCACGTGCAAAACAGTGAAGTTAAGCCCTTTTCTCACACCATACACAACAATTCAAACAGATCATAGAGCTCAATGTAACAAAACTACAGCCCTCTTAAAACACAGGAATAAGTCCTTGTGACGCTGGATTTTATGAGAGAGTCACTTAGATAAGACGCCAAAAACACAAGAAACCATGCGGAAAGTAATAAACTGGATGTCATCCAAAGTAAAAAGTGCGGTACTTTAAAGGACACCACCAAGAAAATGCAAAGACAACATGCAGTATAAGAAAAAATATTTTCAAGTAATATCTAAAGAGTAAAATTACAGAAAGAGCTCTTCCAACAGAACCATTGGAAGGACAGTTAGCCCAATGTTAGCACTGGTCAGAAGAAGAGTTGGCCAGTGACCTCAGTTGGTTACAGCGTGGTGCCCCAACACTGAGGTCAAGGGTCAGGATCCCTGCACAGGCCAGCCACCACTAAACAAAACAAAACAAAAACACTGCTCATGTCATTCAAATATTCAAATAAACATTTCTCTAGGTGAGATATACAAAAGGCCAATAAGCACTTCAAAAGATCGTCATCATCACCTTTGAGGAAATGTTTATGCAGACCCCAGTGACATGATACTTCACACACATCACAAGAGCTGTAATAAAAAGTACAGTCAATACAAAGTATTGACCAGGATTTGGAGACATCGGAGCCCTCACACATTGCTGGTGGGATTGGGAAATGGTACGGACTCTTAGGAAACCCATTTGGCAGTTTTTCAAGCTGTGATATGTAAAGTGACTATGTGGTCCAGCAATTCTACTACTGGATACATACCCATGAGAACCGAAAACTTATGTCCCCACAAAAGTCTGTGCGTGAATGCTCACTCACATCAGTGTCATTTACACTACTCAGAGAGTCAAAACCACAAAAGTCGCCCAGAAAGAATACTGAAAGCAGGGAGAGAGAAACACACAATCGCAGACTCTCTCTCTCTTTCTCTCTCAACCGGGACCAAATATGCCTTTCAGCAAATTTTTCAACAGAAACCCCACAGTGCAGGAAAGAATGGGATGTTGTATTCAAAGCGTAGAACATGAAAAGGAAAATAGGTATGTTCAACTTACATCACCTCCACCAAAAAGCCCACGATATTGACACAAAACTGTGATAGATGTCCCTTCTGTGTGCTCCAATAGTGTCCTGTTTTATACTTATAATGGTATCTGTGACAAGCATAGATATGTCATTGTATCTATGACACTGCCTGTTCATTTGCTTTTTAAGGTTTAAGTACATGATTGTTGAGGGGTGGACTGTACTATCTTCATCTTGTAGTTCCGGTGCTTGTCATATCATAGTACCTTAGCACATGGCAGTTGAATAAATGAATAAAAATTGAGAAAACCAGAAGTTCTGATCCTTAACGCCAATGATAATTAAATGGGCATCTATGGGCACATTATATTTGATAGTAATTTTGTATTATATTTGTACATACATACTTTTCTTTCTTACTAACTGATAAAGTTATCAACTTGTTTTACTGACATACTTTGTTAACTATGAAATCTTTTAGGTAAACATTTTTTTTCTTTGTAGGTGCTGCTAAATTTGAATCTGGGTCCTTTAGACTTTGTCCTCTAGAATCTACTAATGAGTCAAATCTAAATCAAGATCTAGTTTTAAAAGTATCACAAGAATATGTACAGTTTTTAAAGAAAAAATATACGATCTAAAAAATAAAATTGTATTTACGGGACTGTTTATATAACATCTTAATTGTTTCCCATTAAATATGTGACGTGAAAATCTTTAACAAAGGAAAACATTTTGTATCATATATATGTCATGAAAATTTATTAAAGTATTTGTAACTATGTTTCTTGGCATCTCCAAACAACTTATAAGCAGATTTTGCTAATGAAAACCAGTATAATTTGGTTTTATAGACTCAAACTTCCTAAATGCCAGCTGTTTAAACAGCACACACAACCAAGTTGTCATTAATACTTTAGTGGAATTAATTGATTGATTATTTCTGTTTTTCAATTAGTATCACTGAATATGGACCTAAAGATTTAGACAGACATTATTTTTTTATGGTAGCACTGTGCCATCAAACTTTTGTAATATTAATTTCAAGCACTGATTCATAGATCTTTCCTTACTGGCCAGTGTTGACTCTGATTATTTGATTAAGGAGTATCTGCTAGGTTTGTCCATGGTAATGTTACCATTTATTATTATTTCATAGACATCTTGTGTGGAGATCCTTTGAGATTGTGAATATCTGGTTATTCTTTAAAACGTCCCCCACTAGATTTAGCAATTCATTGATTATCTTTGCTTGGATCAGTTATTATTACGATGGTTGCCAAATGATGATTTTCTTATTCTTTCATTCCTTTTACATGGATAAATAAATAAAATGAAACAAAATGAACAAACAAATATTGGAGAAGGGAAAGACTATTTTGGTGCTCAAATTCCCCAGATTTGGCTAGTGGTAGCCATTTCAAGCTGACTACATGTCTTTTTGATCTGTCCCCATTATTCTTGGGCCATTTCTGTAATATCCTGCATCACTGTGCAGAGTCACCACCAAGAAGGTGGCCCTCACCAAATGTGTGTGTTCTGGACCTTGGACTTCCCAACCTCCAAACTGTGAGAAATAAATTTCATTTCTTTATAAATTACCCAGTTTCAGGCATTCTATTAAAAGCAAGAGAAATGAATGTATACAGGGGAGAATGATACTTAGAAACCAAGATCTGGGCACATGTTGTGGTCGCTGCTTGTGTGTACCTATTGGGGTTGTCATTGCTCATAGGCATTCTCAGTGAACAGAAAAAGGAAATATGTATGTATAAATAAATGCACATACATATATGCTTCCATTAATCTATATTTCTTTATCAAAATATATTTAAAACCATGAGTTCTTACAGCCAACTTCCAGTTCCAATCCAATTCCACATGGTTCCTTCTTGATTCTTCCTTTTAATATTTGTGACTCCCTTTTCTGAAAGTAACCTGGTTCCCTTTCATCCTTGGTATCTGTGTTTACACATTTGCTCCATCCCTTGCATGTAACCAGTTTCTTGTGGTCCATGTGCCTTTGCAGATGTCTTCCTCACTCCCACTTGGACTCCAGCTCCCTTCACTAGGTTGCCTCCACCACTTTACCTCCCAAGTGCATACATTCTTTTCAATTTTTGCCCATTCAGTATGATGTTACCTGTGGGTTTGTCATATACGGCTTTTATTGTGTTGAGATATTTTCCTTCTGCACTTAGTTTGCTGGAGTCTCTACTGTAAAGGGATATTGAATTTATCAAATGCTTTTTTCTGTGTCTAATCAGATGATCATATGGGGTTTTTTTCCATCTTTTTGCTGATGTGGTGTTTCACATTTATTGGACCATCCCTGCACCCCTGGGATGAATGAATTCCACTGCATCATAGTGTATAATGTTTTTGATATGCTGGGGAGTTCTGTTTGCTAATATTTTGTTGAAAATGGTTGCATCTATGTTCTTAAAGGATACTGGCCTGTAGTTTTCATTGTTGTGTCTGTCTGATTTCAGTATCAGGGTGATACTCATAGAATGAGTTTGGGAGAATAGCCTCTGCTTCAAGTTTTTGGAGTAGTTTGAAATGAATTGGTAATAATTTGTCATACAGGAAGTACAGATTTTAAATACATATTGCTTTCAAAAATCCTTGCTTCTTCTACTACCAGAAAATCACTTATCTCTGAATTTCTATCGATATATGTTTAGTATTTGATATTTAACTTTCTAATTATGTGTGTTTACAGTTTAGAATTTCAGCTGACATAATTTAAACCAATGCAGTAGCTTCCATGAAATTACTGGAACCAATTGACATGCTTTTTGCATTTTGATAAATATGTCGTTGCTCTTGTTTCCAACAGGTTCAGAGCCAAATCGGCACTCAATTTTAAGAACTACACCAATATTCCTGGTTAATATATCTGCTCCTCCCTTTCCATGCCCTGCTTTTCTAATTTTTTAATTATTTTATTAACCTATACGCAGATGTATTGCTTGATCTAAGCTATTGAAATTGATTGTGTATGCATATGTATGTTTATATATATACATATACATATACATACACAACCTTTTACTTCCATTGAACAGATACAATATAAATGTATTGCAAATGCATCCAGCATCTGGGTTGATAAATTATTATGATTGTTTCCATAGCTTTGAAATTTATTATAACATTCTCTCTACAACCCAGTGTTCCTTAATTTTCTAAATATGTCAAGCTCAATTACAAACATATTTCTTCCTACAAAGTGAGACAATTATGAAATTCTATTGTATGCAATCATGCAACAACTATTCAGTAGGTAAATTATATTTTTGGAGTGTTTTATCTTAAATGAATTAAAATAATGTACATAAGTAATAACCTCCACATATTTATGGATGGAAGGAAAAATGTTTTCAACATAGTAGGTGATCTAAAGTGATAGAGTAGTTTCAGTGTTATACATTTGATATCCCAATGCCTTGCTTTGGATAGGTGTTTTTTATTTTATTTTTTATTTTTAACATTTTTGTTACTTCATTTACATTATGAATGTCTTTATGGTATAACAAAAGGGCAGTAAATACAATTTTAACAAAAATAAAGTGTTAATAATGTAATTCATTTTAGCAAAAGTCATATCTATCCAATTTAATACATAGTATATGTTTAGTAATATTTCAGAATAAAAAATGGTCAGTAGGTAAGTTCATAAAATTTACTTTTAATCAAAATTTTTATTTTTATTTTGCTTTCCCCAGCTACTCTGGGTCACATTAATTATTCTCTTTTCTTAACTCTGAGTTAGTTCTTGATTTACACATTGATTCACACATTGTTGTGTATTTTCCTATTGCCTTTGTTTTGTGTGTATTTTAGTGTCAACTAGCTACTCAGAGAGAAAGGTCATTGTAGATAGGAAATGATACTGGGTAGAAGACAGATCCCTAGGGGCCAGATCTGACTCTGTCACTCATTGTCTTTCAGCAAACTCACTCATCCTACCTGAGCACCAGTTTCTGAACTAGCAAATGAAAAAAAATTTCTTAAGTCCTAACTATCTTAAAGAGTTCTTATGAGGTTCGAATTAAGATGATTTTTCTAAAAACACTATGCATATAAATAAGACATTATTATTATAAACTCTGAGACAGCAGAGGATAGGTGTGTTTTTAATGCTCTGTCCTTATCACAGCATTTAGTGCATTGCACCAGAATTGTTTATCCACCTACCTGCATTTCCAACATCACTCCAACCTTATCTAGACTGTAAGTTTTTTGAAGGTAGAGATAATATCTTGTTCATCATTGTAACTGTAGTGTCTGGCACAAAATAGCTATTCCAAAAATATCATTGAATATGTTTTCTGTTTCTGTTTCTTATAACAAAATACATGGAACTGGGTATTTTGTAAAGAAAATGAAATTTATTGCTTACAGTTTCTGAGGCTGGGAAGTCCAAAGTCCAAGGAACATATCTGGTGGTGGCAACAGTGACTCCTCACATTGCAAGATGGTGGCAGCAGAGAGAGAGCAGAGAGACAGACAGACTCTCCACTCTCCTCTTTTAAAGCCCTCCAAACCACTCCCCTGACCACCAGTTTTAATCCATTCACTATGGCATGGTCCTGCCATCTAATCACCTCTTCAAGGTCTCACCTTTCAATTACCATAATAGGATTTCCCACCCTCTTAACAGTCACAGTTGGGGATAAGTTTCTAATACATAAAACTTGGAGGACACAATTGAAGCTTCAGTGAGTTTTGGGGGGACATAATTCAATCCACAACAGAATGAATAAAGGAGAAATACAGATTGCTGAAATAATTCTCTCTCTTCTAAGGACTCCCTGTAACATTTTTCACATTCATCTTTGCGTTGTGGATATTTCTGTATATGGCTTATATCCCCCTTTAGAAGTGATGGCAGGCACCAATTTCAGTATCTTCGCATAAACCATGACACTATGTTTAGCACAGAATAAGTACCCACTAAGTGCATTTTAAACAAAGGAAATAAAAGATTTTTTAAATGTTTAAGGGAACTTAACTGTGTCATCCCATAGTTACTAAATGGACTATTTGGTTTTTTTTTTAAATACCATATAAAACAACAGCTGTATGCAATAGATTTGGCCACACAATAAATTCACTAATTTATCAAGCTGTTTTTGAGTTCCTGATATATATGCCAAATTGTTCTAAAAATGAGAACACAACAAAAAAGAAGATACAAGGTCTCTGTTCTTAAGGAGTTTATAGTCAAGAACAGAGAAAGTAAATAATGTGAAATGTGTAATGATGAACATGAGAATGAAAAGTTACTGGTCTCTGCAAGAGTGTTGGAGAGATTTTATCAGAAATGGCATTTCATCTGTTTGTATAATGTACAGAATGTGTAGGAATTCTAAAGTAAATTTTAGTTGTTTTAGGCAACTTAGTTTGTAATAATTTGTTACAGCAGCAATAGGAAACTAATACACTGATCAATAATGATTTACCAGAGTAAATGGTTAAGCACTTAACCAATGAATTAGAAATGAACACGGAATTTAAGATATTTTACTGATGAAGACAAGCAAATTTACATATATGAGGTACCTGTATCGTCACTAAAATACTTTTGAAGGTCCTCAAAATATAAAAAGCAATCAACTGCATTATCATTATAATTCATGTTTATGGTATAGGAACGGGAAAGAATTAAACTAAATATTTCACTCCAGTATCAAGGTATTTCAATGAATATTGCTTTAACACCTTCAGAGCTTCTAATTAAAAGGCAATTATATACCTAGATGTCAAAAATTGGGGTTTAGAAAGATGCTGTAACACATATAAGTTTACCACATACAGAGAACCAGTGCAAATTCATATTTACAAAAGTACATATATTATATAAATAGTTATTAGTAGTTTTAAGTGTCTATATTTTATTTTAGGGATTCTTACAAATTTTTCATTTGTGTTATACAAAAATGCAGACTCCCACAGATCAGAATGATGTCCACGAATACACAGATTCAAAACAGAAAGAGCTCAACAGGGGTCGCTGGTTACCTAGTCTTCATCCTGCTGCTGTCTGCGTTGTTGGTATTTTTATGAAGAAATGAGGCTGTGAATTCCCATTTAGATTAATCTCATTTCTTCCTCCATGGAAGCAAATAATTCATTGAAACTACTACATGCCCAAGTGTATTGTGTGAATTAGTAACAGACTACAGCATTGTCACTGCCACTCATATTCGTTTTTACTCAGTTTTGCAATAAACAGAAACCTGAAATCAGAGGTTTAACTCTTTGTTGTTCTAGCTTAATTAAGCATAAATTATAGCAATGAAATCCTTTACTTGTGTCTTCTGTTGAACTCAGGAGAGCCTAGCCTCACTCCTTTTTTTTCTATAACAGTACCAATAACACATCCTAGTAAAATCTCTACCTCATTTAAGGTTAAACAACTTTTCAAAGAGATAACACTGGTGTCACTATAAGCTTTTCTAGCACACTTACCTAGAATGTGAAAATTATTTTTGATATTACTATGTCATTTTTGCAATAAAACATTACATTCTGTGTTTTGGTAATGTGTTTTTATTTCAATTAACAGTATATAATACTGTGCCAAAATAAAATACAAGTCTATGTGCCTATTTGCTGTGAATTCAATGTTGGCTTAAAGCATTTTCTGATTCTCTTAAAGTTTTTTGTTTCCTTTGCTTTACTTTTTCCTTGGTTTTTCTTGGTTTCAGATTTTGCTGATCTAAATTACTTCAAATATCTTATGATTAGATATGGGATTAAATGGAAATGCTTTCAGAAATTTGGTAATCTAACGTAAAAGAGTAGTATTAGTAATAACAATCATAATAGTAGTATTGGTAGTAATTTCCATATACTAAAAAGTTATCAATAATACCTGAAAGTTATAGGAAACATTTGCCAGAGAAACACTGCTCTTACAATGAAAGGCAGCAAAGCTGGGAGCCTAGAGTGCAGACCTAGGAGCCAGGTCGCATGGGTCCCCATCTTAGTCAATTTATACACAATATCTACAATTTATACACTTGGCAGTTGTATAAACTTATACAAGTTATATGCCATCTCTGTGCTTCAATTTACTCTTTCCTATAGTGAAAATGGACATTATCCTCATCCTATAGGGATATTTAAAGATCAATAGTTAATATTTATAAAGTACTTACAACACTACCTAGTGTGCATCGAGCACTGTACAAGTAAGTGTTGGTTCAACAAATGGCAAACAATGTTAAGTCTCAGAACAACCGTGTCAATCTCAAAATGAACTGGTGAGTCTTTAATTTTATTCCAAATTCTGAAATAAGGAATGTATAGAAAATGCACAAGATAGTTTTCTTACAGTCACTCTACTTCTGAAAAGAGATTGACAAGTATATAGACTTCTAATGTGTTTATTCATAGCCTTAACCAAACAATTTAAACCTCCTCTTTCCACATGTTTATGAGCATCATAGTAGGGGCAGTGAAGAAAGCAAATACTTGTCAAAAATTTCTTGAGGTAATGTTCAAAAAGTGACCAAGCAGAGGTACTCATAATTTCAGCTAATTTAGGACTATGATGGTATTCCCAGGGATAGTTACCAGGAATCAAGTTAATGCCAGTTCACTTGGTAAGTTTGTGCATTTTGTGTGCAATTACCCACCGCAAGCTGGAGTGAGATGATTCACTTGCTGTGTTAATCGCGTCCATCACCATTTTTATTTCACTTAAGTTTAGTCACAGCAGTTTAGGTCATTTCTGAGGCATATCAGAGTATTAAGAGAAGATAAATAATTTTTTTAACAAGTGAAGATAAGTTCTCCATAGACAGATGTTTAAATACAGGTTCTTATATTATTATTTATTTATCATGAGATAATCACCATCAAGCCTATGTCACAAATGACAAATTCAAACCAAGAACCTACAATTTAAAATTTCTGTCACTCAAGGGTGCCTGAATTCTGGAGTTAGAAATGTTTGGGATAATAAAGTAGCCTTTTGGCAGCAGTGAAAAATTAAACATAAGTTTTTCCAGAGACTTGGTCAAGTGTTTCTTGGCAGTCCTGCCCTTTATTTCTCACAGAAAGTAGGCACATCATGCAGGACACACAATCATGTATTAGACATTAGTCAGAATATATCTCGACACACTCCTGGATATATGGGCGAACTGTTAGTCAAGAAGGGACAGCACGAGTATATTCATTTTCCATCAATGAAGGTCAATTTCTACGCCTCGATTTGGATTTTTACACTTCCGTCCTCTGATTTTCCCTTTCTCTTCAGTCTGGCCTAGACTGCTGGCATTCTTCCCTCTCCAACACAAGGTTTAAACAAACTGGGAAATTGATGTTTTACTAATATCAATTTAGAATCAGTGTTACAATACTTCTCAAATCCATGTTACTGAAATGTGTATTTTGTTAGCTCACACTTCTGCTTTACCCATATTATATAGATAAATTAATTTTTCTTTCATTTTCATCTAGAAAAGCATGGTCTCGAGACCTGAAGAGCCCCTGAAGCCTGCTCTAGCACACGCCTGGCATCACCAGCCATACTGACCATTCCCATGAGCAGATCTAGCATCTAGACATCCACTGAAACTACATTTACTGAATGCTCCCTCTGCTCTGAATAACGGTGCAAACAAGAAAGACCCAGGCCTACTGATAAAGAAGGTACGTTCTAGTACGATTAATAAAACTAAGCAACAAAAAATCACACAAACAATTGGGATAAATACTCTAAGGCAGTAACTCAAAGCTACTGTGAAAGTCAATAATCATGTCACCTAACCTAGATCGCAGTGACAGGGAAGGTTTATTTACTAGGAAGCAATATTTTGGCTAACACGTAAGAGAAGAATAGAAGTGAAATAAGATGGGGCAGAGAGAAGCACAGGAGAGAAATATTTTTGACAGCAGGACGAGCATAAACTCATATTAGGTTCATCTATGGTTAACTCTAGTCTGGCAAGGGCAGCCTTTGGATAATAAAATCTGGGAGTCAGTGGTATAAAAAAACTGATGAAAATAATGGCCTGCAGAGCATCACCAACAAAGCGACCAAAGTAATGGGCCATGGAGCCAACGCAGCACAGAGTGAGAGAGGAAACTGGGAGCCTGCAGAAGGACTGATGGGCTGGTGCTGCCCTGGGCTTGGCAGTCACAACCAAGGCAGTTAAGAAAGCAAGCTCTTGTCACAGAATAGATTCCTTGAATTTCAAATGTGCCCTAAGATGCAGAGCAGAGATGAACTGGAAGATAAGGTTTTAGACAATGAAAGAGTCAAGGATCTGAGAGGTATCTTGTTGAATAAGTCATCTCATTGGACACAGATACCAGCCACCACGATGGATAAGCTGAGGTGTAGAAAAGAGTAAGCCTTCATTTAGAGTTTTCAGTGAATTAGGAACATGTCCAAGAGTTCACTGTATTAGTCCATTTTCTGTCTCTGATAACAGAATACCTGAAAGTTCGTAATTTATAAAGAAACGGAATTTATTTCTTACAGTTTTGGAGACCAGGAAGTCCAAGGTCCAGGGGGCGCATCTGGTGAGGGTCTTCTTTCTGGCAGGAACTCTCCACAGAGTCCTGAGGTGAGGCAGGTAATCACATGGTGAGAATGGCCAGAGTGCTTGCTATCATGCTCACTTGCTCTCCTTATAAAGCCACCAGTCCACACTCATGACAACCCATTGAACCATTAACCCATTACTCCATGATTGAAGTAATCCATTTATAAGAGCATAGTCTTCATGATCCAATCACCTCTTAAAGGCCCCACCTTTCCACATTGCCACATTGGGGATCAACCTTCTACATGAGCTTTGCAGGGAACATTCAACCCGTGTCATTCAGTAAGTGAGCGTATAAGTAAACAGGGAAGTGGAATGGCTGCATGGCTGGTGCCCCACACAAGTGGTTTTTTTTTTTTTTTTTTTTTTCATGTGGTTGTTATTTATTAGGCTTGACATTGGGAATCACAGAAGATAAATTCACCTCCTCTTGAGTGTGTAGTATGTCAGATATGAGAGAGTCAACAACAGCCACTGCAGAGGACCACAAGTGAGTAAAAAGTGAAATTCCTCAGGGGAAATCTGGGATTCAGGTATGACAGAGGGGAAGAGCTGGAGGATGCAACAGAGTTGGGTTTTTTTTTTTTTCATTTGTATGTTTACCATCAAGAAGTAGAAGTTTCAGACAGTACAGTAAAATTATTTGAGAAGGAGAAAGTCCATGAGGAGGTGGGTCAGCAGCAGGATGCACAGATAGTGGTGACCTTTCAGAGGAGGACAAAGGCTGGAGTCTGAGATGCTATACTATTTTGTGCATTGGCCAATGAAGAAAGACACGAGGCTTTTTTTTTTTTTTTTTTTTTTTTTGCCACACCAGTCTCTTGGAGGACACTGGGCACTTGAGATTATAGAGTAAGAGAATTCAGCTGCAGACCAGAAGGCATGTCCTGTGGTTGTGGTTAGGGGTCAGATGTTTTATTTGGTTCCCAGGTATCAACGGCTATGTTATCTGAAGGACTACTGTGTTATTTGGAAAGACAGCTCCCTGAAGTACACTAAATAATGCCACAGCACTGGGTCAATGTCTAAAATCCTTAGCGGAGATTGCTTTAGGTAATGTCTACCTTTCTTCATATTGAAAATGTGCAGTGGAACAGGGCATACCAGTAACAGTCCTGAGCACTGCCAGACTACAAGGAGCTTTCTCTGTTAGTAACTGTGAGGAAATATAAAGACAAGTTTACTTAGAAATTTGCTTGTTACTTTAAGCCTGAGATGGATGCTTGTGTGTTGCTACTTGAAATCCTTCTCTCTCCTATAACACAGGTTCTAGAAGCCTGGGAACTACATGGCTCCTGTCCCAACATGGGTCCATCAACATACAGCTTGGCTTCCACCAGTGAGATGCACTTGCACAATACAGAAGAGAAACAGAATCACCTCTGGCAATGGCAGGCAGTCATTTGGCCTCAAAAAAAGAGAGATTCGGGGCCCGACCCCGTGGCGCACTCGGGAGAGTGCGGCGCTGGGAGCGCGGCAGTGCTCCCGCCGCGGGTTCAGATCCTATATAAGGATGGCCGGTGCGCTCACTGGCTGAGCGCGGTGCGGCCGGTCACACAAAGACAAAAAAAAAAAAAAGAGATTTTGCAGCAGCCTCCATTTTTCCCTCAATAAAACACCCACCCCAGTGCTGCAGGTAGACACAACCACTGTGTACAATCTACTGTAGTTCCTGATCTGGGTTTCAGTTAGACATTTCTGATTCTTTGGAAGCCAGTAGTGAACCCAAGAGCTAACGGTGCCCTTAACTTTTGCTCCTCCAGCTCTTCTAAAGGATTTAAAGGCACTGATTTCCCTCTGCATGATCCCTTCCTTTAGAACCACCTAAAGTGATTTCTTTTACCCCATTGGACTGTGACATGCACCAGTAGAGATAAGCAGCTGAGAGCAAAAACCAGTTCTTATTTTCCTGTTCAAAGACCTGATGTATAGTTGGTGTGCATTAGAGGTTTGCTCAGTAAATAAATACACGAATGAGCAATAATTATCTGACTCTCATTGTTTAATAATGGGAAGCCTCTTGCACTATTTCTGAACCAGAAATTTGACACCGTTGACAAAGGAATAAAACAATGATAATGTTATTATTATTATAGATATTTTATATTATGAAGGCTATTAAAATTTAAAACATTAATAATTATTATTTTTTTAGTGCTCTTTTCCTACTCCCATTCATCATTATTTGTACAATTCCCCCATTGATGGAAGCCAAGATTTAGACAGTACCTCATACACAGTAGCTTTTACACACCCTTCTAACTCTTATGCACTCTTATCTGGCTAGGAAATGATAACTTATCTGATTAACAAATGCATCTTTAGAAGTCCAAAGAGGAATATATGATCCAATTCAAGAAAAAAGATTTACATTTCCCCAGAAGGCTTTTAGAAAATGAATACTACAAACACAAAGAATTTCAAGGCTGGAAATTCAGTGGAAAAATCTCACATCCACCATATCATCTAATGCAGCAATAGATATACTTAACCCAAAAAACATGAAATGTTTTATATATTGCTTTTTTCTTCAAATTTAGTGTCTCTAAGTTCTATGAGTACAATCAAAAGAGCATTAGATTAACAGATAACACCCCCACACACACATAGATGTGTGGAAGAAGGGATCCCTATTAAAATATTGAAGACTTTTCAAAATAAGAGCTGATTTTTACATTTTTTATATTATTAACAACTTAGAAAATTAACCTACTTTATACATACAAAAAATAAAATGCATGAAAAAGTCACATGAAAATAAATTCTGTTCAGTAATGTAAATAGGTTAGTTTAAAAATATCTGAAATTTAATGTTGGCAAATGGAAAGTAATACAATGTGAGCACAAAACTATAAATATAAATGTATAAGAAGATTCATACCTAACATGAGACATTTAGTTGAAGCTATATAGGTAAGATGTGCTTTTCAAAATACAAAGCATTAAATAAATTTACATAAAAGTAAATTAGAAGAGATTTAAGTATTCAAAAGTTTTGCTGAGATTCTTGTTTTTGGTTATTAGACAAATATCTCTTCACAATATGCAATGAAAGATATAGCAGATAGATTCAGTGAGAATACATAATTGTGTTCATCTAGGATTAATGGCATGAACTGTTAGAATAAGGTGGGGAAACAATGTGAAACCTTATATCTTCGTAGCCATCACAAAAATGGTGACAGGAGTTTTGCAAAAAAGAATGCTCAGTATAGACTGGTATCGTGCCAACCTCAAATTGCTATATTCCGCTCAATAAAATGTGACATAGAAAAGAACATTCATGAAAAGGAAAATAGAAAAGATGTCAAAAAGCACCTTTTTATAGAAAGCATAAAAATTACAAGGCAATTCTACATAAAGAGTCTTGTGAGACTAAATCCACCGCAGTTAGTCATAAGGGAAACAAACCACAATGATAGTGAGGATCTAAAAAGAATGAACTGTATTCTTACATGCCTTTCATCAGATTTGCTACTGGGCATAAAATTTTCATGAAAACCAAAATGCCGCAATGACTAACGTGCAGGGAATGCATTATTTCCTCTAACTTAATACCTAGAAAATAGTTACTGTTAATCCTGAAATGACTCTTCAAAAATTCATGCGTGTTATATATATACATACATCTTTTTGAATCAGTGCTCCTTTGTTAATATAATTAAATTTTTATCAATATAATTGAATTTTCAGATTCAAGAATATTGTTCATAAAAAATTTTCTTTTGTTTTTTAACTCTATAAAATGTTAAAATAACACCTTTTCAGGTATCCTTTTGCATTTCACATGACAATATGCCAGGTATATTTCTCTAAGAAATTATGGATAGACATTAAAGACAAGCTATTTTACCATCAAGATCCCAGAAACGTAACATTTGATAAAAAGAATCAGTGATAAAATTTCACAGTGATATTGACCACTAATAACAAGTCACTTGAGGTGTCAGTAAATCGATGAAATGAAGTGGTGAAGGTGGAAACATGAAGAGACTCACTGTGACAGATAACGAACAGATAAGCCAGAGCAGCTGACAGTAAAGGTCGCTACTTTCAGCTAGGAAGAAGCTGCAAAGCGCAGCTCAGATGTCTGCAGCTCTGCCTCTCAGGATGAATTCCTCCTGGGCAGGAAACACTAAACTATTCTTCACCAAACCATAACCTGAAGAAAATTACATTCACTTGACAGTATTTATGTAACATATATTCTAGTGCTATCGACCTAACAGAGGCTCAATAAACACCATTTATCAACTTAAATTTGACGAGCATCTATGGTATATTGTACTATGTTGAATTCAATTCAAACAGCATCCATTTCCTAAATATGAAAATTTATCGAAAATAAAAATAATGTTAATAATAACAATGAGGAAAAAGAGAAGCTGGAGAAGGAAAGAGGAGAAGGAAAGGTGCTAACATTGGGGCGTGCTTACAATGTTGTCGGCTTTGACAGAGGGGCCTGGTCCAGATTATTGCATTTAAACTTCACAACCACCCTGTGATACACATGCCGTTCTTTCAGAAACAGGACCCGAGACTTGGAGAAGCTAAACGGCCAAGAGCACATAGCTGGTCAGCAGAGAGACCATGCTGGCTTACACCCACCCTCTTAACAACTATGTTCATATGTACAATGTCCTCTATGCTCTATGTCCTTGGCACTGAACAAAGTGTTCAAGATACAAAACTGAAGGTATGGTCTCTGCCCTCCACAGGTTCACACAGTCTAGTGAGGAGCCCACAGAGCTCAGGAATCAGCATAAATGCTGAATAAACTCAGATGAGGGAAAAAGCACAGAGAGCTCAAGGAAAGTTGAAAATAGGGGATAGAACCAGAAGTGGAATCAAAGCAGATCTTTTGCACAGGAAAGTTCATATTCTTAGTTTACCGGATGAAAGTATTGCTCCTATATAAGCCTTATCCCCACAAAGACAAACTCAATATCTATTGTACTGAGTAGCTCATAAATCACAGGAGACAATGCTGTATAAGTTACAAAGTGTTATATAAAAAGTGTTTTAGAAAGTGCATAACATAACTCATCTGTGAGGCAGGCAAGTATTAGTTCCATGTTAGTGACTTTTTAGACACCGTTTTATTTGCAGTGATTTACACAGAGCCTGGCCCAAAACAAATACTCAACAACACATTAATGAGTGGTCTCAATTTTATAGTTGAAGTAACTCAAATTTAGACCTTTGTCAGTGCACAGATATTAATTAAATCTGGCAGCCAAGATTTGGATCAAAAGTTTTCTAACTTCAAGATCTGCGATCTTTCTAAGGCAATGCAAAGTAAATGAGTAAAATGATACTCATAAAAGAAACAAGTATCTGGAAGTGGGGATTTTCCATTCAGGGGTGATCTTACAAACCCTGTTCAGTAACTATGCAAACAGCCAATGTTAGACTATTAATTAAGGTGCCATTGTGTCTTGGTGTAAACAAACACGTGATGATCATCCAAACAATTAAACCAAAAATAAGTGTTAACATTAATCATCTGGATAGATGGTTCAGCAATGGAGTTAGAACTCTTGTTGTATCGTTGATACTAGTAGACCTGCATAGGTAGACTTTAGAGACAGGCTATTCAAAATTATAAACCATATACTCAGTAAAGGAACACCACTTACTTCCAAAAATTTTCCACTGAATATTGAATTACCAAGTGTATTTCCATGTGAGAAATCATCACCTTTGGTATCTTCTAAACAAGGGTTGGGAAGGCAATTAGCTCTTTACTCAAAAGCCTCCTTTTCAGCAAAAGTCCCTCTGGCCCCCTATTTTAAATTATATACATTACTTCATTGCCTACACCCTGTTTACTGCCTTATTTATTTTCTTCTTAGCATGTAAGAGCATCTAACACATACTTTTTTCTTTTAATTTTATTTTGTCTATTTCTCACGTTAGAACGTAGGCCTCATCAGGGGAGGAGATCTTACTGAACGAGTTAATGGAATAGAACCCTCTCATTGCGCAGATGAAGAAACTGAGTACATATGCACACAGTGACGCATCAGGGCTGGACCCAACTAATCCCATACGGTTGTCTCTTGCACAGAATATTATCTGCACTCAGGCCTTTAACTCTAGGTAAAGTCTGAATCATATCTAATTGAAAGTCAGAAAACATAGTAGGTACCCTCACATGCACCTAAAAAAGGATTTCAGAAATGTCTCTGTGGGTCTATAAACAGGTCAAATAGATCTGGAGAAATCTTGTTACCAAGAGGAACTGAGAACATCCATGAAATAAATAGAACATAGCCTAAAAGAGTGAGGGAGACATGTTGAACTTGACCCAATAACAAAGGTTTAGTCACAGAAGAAAGAAAATTGAGTGAAGTGTGGGACCAGTCACTCAGATTAACCTGGGTTCAGTTTCACATTTGTGTCTTATGGAGCAAAGAAGAGTTGAAAAGGAGCTTGTAAGTAAAACTGAAGATGACTCAATAAAAAGTGACTAGGGCATTAGGCCATAAGCAGCAACCCTTTAGTAAAGCATAAAAGAAAAATTAAGGGAGGAGGCATTCTTGTTTGGCTTGGCAATGAATTACTATGGTAACAACTAAAGGGCTCCAGTGCCTCAAGTATGAAAGAGGATGGACACCCTGGGCCCAGCAAATTCCTGATGGGAGATAGGAGAAACTGATGAATGCAGGGGCATCCATGAGATGTCAGGTGGACATAGTATTACCCAGCAGAAAGCTTAGAATCAGGACAAGAGGAAAATGTTAGCAGAGGCCAAGTGATAGATGATTTGACTTTTATTTGAATTTACTTTTAAACACATGTGAAACTTGGGACTCCTCAGAATACATGGTAAGCATTTTTGGCAGAGGAATAAAAAATATGTATAACCTGGAAAATTTCAAGAACAAATTTAATTTACATTATTCCTGTTAATGTGACTCTATTTGTAACCACTGTATAAGACCTGTTGAAATTCAAGTTAAATGAGAAGTATGAGTCAATTAAAAAATAAATAATAAATAAACCAAGTCATATGTTCCAAATTTGACACCATGTCAATAATAGGAAAAAACAATCTACAATGTCATATTTTCACAATTAAACTTCAGAAGTGTGTTCCACTAATATAAAGTATCAATTAGTGCTATGGATGGAATGTCTCCCCAAAACTCATTGGAAAATTGATCCCGATTGTAACTGTGTTAAGAGGGTGGGAAATCCTATTATGGTAATTGAAAGGAGGGGATTTCAGAGGTGATTAGATTGTGAGGACTGAACCATAGTGAATGGATTAATCCATTGATGGTTTAATGGTTGGTAATGGGCATGGTTACAATGACTTTAAAAGGAGAGAAAATGAGGAGGTTAGTTCTCTCTTGCTCAGCCCATTGGCTATGTGACACCCTGCATTGCTATAGAGAATCACCAACAAGGCCCTCACCAGATGTGCCCCCTGGACTTCCCAACCTCTGCACTTTAAGAAATAAATTTCATTTCTTTTTAAATTACCCAGATTCAGGTATTTTGTTATAAGCAACAGAAAGTGACTAATACAGTCAGCAAGATTCAAACTTTATTGCCTTAAGAAAAAAATCATATGAATTAGGAGATTCAGGTTGAAACTCAGTCCCTAATATTTAGTAATAATAGGTGGAAGTTGGAAAACATCATGTAACTATTGCAAATACTTAGTACTTTCATCCACAAATAAGTTGATTATCAAATTCATTTTTCTACATTTTAAAAATCAACTTTATTGAAGTATAACTTATGTATAGTTAAATGCACCCATTGTAAACGAACAGTTTGTCAAACATATATAGTCATCGGGCCGAGCCCGTGGCGCACTCGGTAGCGTGCTGCGCTGGCAGCGCGGCGACGCTCCCGCCGCGGGTTCGGATCCTATATAGGAATGGCCGGTGCACTCACTGGCTGAGTGCCGGTCACGAAAAAAACAAAAAAACAAAAAAACAAAAAAACAAAAAAAAACAAACAAACAAACAAAAACATATATAGGCATGCAATTACTATGTCAAGATATAGAACTTTTCATTACCCTAAATTACCACATGCTTATTTTAGTCAATCTTCCACATCTCTCCCTACCCCAGGCACCCCCAGTCTGATTTTTAACACTACAGGTTAGTATTTAGATATAGAACTTTATATAAATTTTTTGAAAAAGCATACTGTATATAATATCTTGTCTCTGGCTTCTTTCAGTAATTTTTTTGATATTCATTCATATTCTTGAATGTAACAGTAGTTTGCTCTTTTATATTGCTGTATAGTACTCCATTGTATAAATCTACTACAATCGTCTTATCTATTCTCCCTCAAATTCATTTCAGAAGCAGCCTCCTCCTTTATCTAAACAACCCATTCAAAATCTTTCCTTATATTCACAAATATGAAACAAAATCCTACCAATTATTTCTAGTGGAGAACTTTATATTCACTATTAGCCTGGATATTTTATACTGAAAGCTGAATATCTGGTACAATGCAAATTAGCTTTTACCAATGCAAACTGCACAAGTGTGTGTAGTGTGCTGTGGTTTGGGAGTGGAGGACAAGTGTAAGAGAAGAAATATTAATTTATTTTGTATGAATGAAAATAGCACCATGCCTGTACTATTATGTGTTTTGATGAGGATGAATGCTCTTGAGGATCTGATAATTTTGTCTTGTTTTGCTTTGAATTATTTGCAGGAGATGAGACACAAGATGGAAAGGCTTCAGAAAGGATTTGAGAGAGCTTTCATGTAATGCTGAAGAAGAGATTTAAAACAGTATAGGCTAGACCTGCCCATTAATGTACATGTGGTCTTATTTATTGCGAGCTATGGTGAAATTGCTTCACTGGGAGAAGACAAGGTTATACCTTGAGGAAAGGACCACTTAATATCTTGAGAAAAAGGCTGTGGTGGGCAGCCTTCAAGAGGTCCCCAGTGACTCCAGCTTCCTGGTGTTCGCACACTTTATGATTGCCACCTGTGCTGTATGGGCTGCACTGACTCAATTCTCATGAAGTCATAAAAGGCAGTGTGTCATTTCTTTCTCTTACTCGTGTTTACTCTCTCTTTTCCACCATGTCACAAGCAGCCTTAGGGAGCCCACACGGCAAGGAACTGAAGCTTAGAAGGGGATCCTCCCGACCCAGCCAGCCTGAGATGAAAGTAAGCCCCCCATTCCCACCCTAGACACTCTGCAGCCTTGTGAGGGATTCTGAGTGAGAATCATGCTGCTGAGCCTCTACCAGATTCCTACCCCAGAAGCCTCCTACCTAATGAATATTACTTGTTTTAGTCATTGTGAGAGTAATTTCTTGTGCAGCAACACAGAACTAATACAATGTCCAACCTACAACAAAATGTGTAAACTAGTGGTGAGAATGAAGTGAGATAGAAACTTCTTATTCTGCCAAAACTTCCTAGTGATTGGGTCTGAACTCCTCAGGAACATAGTACTGCCAACTATGGAAAAGTGCCTAATGGAAAGAAGCTTTGAGCTGAGTGGGCAGATGTCCTACAAGGCCCCTGGATGTTCCATCTGAGCCTGTGAACTAAAAACTAGCCAAGCAGAGCAGCCAATTATAAGTAACTATTTTGGTACAGTCACCTGTCTTTATTTCCAAAACCGTAGAAAGGGGCGTTTAAAAGTACTGCTAGGTTTCCTCCTAGGTGAAGTTAAGTGGGAAAAAAATTGCTTTGTGGTTGGGAGAAAGTGTTTAAGGATAGAACACTATAACATATCATAAGGCAACAGTTGTGACCAGCTACAGGTAACAGTTGTATGTGGCCAACAAGTGGCTCCATATGTCCCATGGCAGAATATAAAACTGATGTGGCACTTTGACAAGTGGGCCAGGTCAGAAGAACACAGAGTTGTATTCTAAAGCTGGTTTCTCATCCACCCCAGCCTGGCCGAGTGCACGCCAGTCAGAGAGAAACCCCTCCGGAGAGGCCCGAGACCCATGGAGACCACACACCCTGCGGTGCCAGCACAAGACCCAGCAAGTAGGACTTGCCACTGCAGGACTCCATCCCCAGCCCAGCTGAGTGTACACCGACCAGAGAGCTGCCCCGCCGGATAAGCCCAAGATCTGTGGAGACCACACACCCCACAGTGCCAGCGCGTGATCGAGCAGGTAGGCCTTACCACTGCCCAACTCCATCCCCAGCCTGGCCGAGGGCGTGCTGCCAGAGAGGCGCCTCCCTGGAGAGGCCCGAGACCCAAGGTGACCATGCACTTGCGGCGCCAGTGGGTGACTGAGCAGACACTGAGGCAGCTGTCAAATAGGCAGCCCCAGCAGCATCCTAGCTAGACAATAATGTAGAACCAGTTGACCATGAAATCCCCTGCCACAATGACTAAACATCACAAGAAAGATACCAGAATTATGAAAAATCAAGAAAGTATACCACCAAAGGGTAATAACTCTCAAGCTCTAAATTCTATAGAACAAGAAGCTCTTGAAATGTGTGACAAGGAATTTAGAGTGATAATCTAAGGAAACCAAATGAGATACAAGAAAACTCAGCTAGACGACACAATGAAATGAGGAAAAGTATACAGGACCTGAAAGAAGAAGTGTACAAGGAAATCAATGCCCTGAAAAAGAATGTAGCAGAGCTAGCTGAGCTGAAGAATTCATTCAACGAAATAAAAAACACAACAGAGAGTTTAACCAGCAGTCTTGCAGAAGCAGAAGAGAGAACTTCTGACCTTGAAGACGGGCTGTTTGAAGTAACACAGGCAGATAAGAAAAAAAGAAAAAAGAATTAAAAACATTGAAGAAAATCTGAGAGAGATATCAGACAACCTTAAGCGCTCAAATATCCGAGTCATGGGTATTCCAGAAGGGGAGGAAAAAGGAGATTGCATTGAAAACATATTCAATAAAATAGGGGCAGAAAACTTCCCAGGTATAGGAAAAGACACAGATCTTCAGATTCAGGAAGCTGAAAGATCCCCAAACGTATTCAACCCAAAAAGGACTTCTCCAAGACATGTTACAGTCAAATTGGCAAAACTCAAAGACAAAAAGAGAATCTGAAAAGCTGCAAGAGAGAAACGTCAAATCACCTATAAGGGAGCCCCAATCAAACTAACATCAGACTTTTCATCACAAACCCAAAAAGCCAGAAAGGAATGGGATGATATTTTCAAAATACTAAAGGATAGAGATTTCCAGCCAAGAATACTCTACCCCACAAGGCTATCCTTCTGAAATGAAGGGCAAATGGACAAACAAAAGCTGCAGGAGTTCACTACCACACGACCACCCTTACAAAAAATTATCAAGGGAGTACTGGGTTTGGTACCTGAAAAATAACTAGCACTACCATAAAAACTCAAAAAAATCAAAACACATTAGTAAAAGAAAAATGCCAACAATAAAGAGAAAAAAAACTTGTCTACAACCCAAGAAACCAACAAAAATACAAGAAAACAAACAGTAAATGAGAAAGAAAGGAATAAAAGACACTTAAGACATCCAAACAAAAATCAATAAAAAATCAACACTTTTCAATAACAACTCTTAATGTAAAAGGATTAAATTCCCCAATCAAAAGACACAGACTGGCTGACTGGATTAAAAAGGAGGACCCAACTATATGCTGCCTTCAACAGACCCACCTCACCTATAAAAACTCACATAGACTAAGAGTGAAAGGATGGAAAAAGATTTACCATGCAAACAGAAATGTAAAACAACCTGGAGTAGCTATTCTTATATCTGATAAAATAGACTTTAAACTAAAAACCATAAAAAGAGATAATGAGGGCGACTACGTAATGATAAAAGGATTGATTCATCAAGAAGACATAACAGTCATAGTTATATACGCACCCAATGTCGGAGCAGCCAGATTTATAAAGCAAACTCTATTAGACCTAAAGAAGAAAATAGACACTAATACCATAAGAGCAGGGGACCTGAACACCCCACTATCAATATTGGAAAAATCATCTAGGCAAAGAATCAGCAGAGAAACACAAGATCTAAACAACACTCTGGACCAATTGGAATTGGCAGATATCTACAGAACATTCCATCCAACAACCTCAGAATATTCATTCTTCTCATCCGCACATGGATCATTCTCTAGGATAGATCACATGTTAGGTCACAAATCAAGTATCAACAAATTTTTAAAAATTGGAATTATCCCACGTATTTTTTCAGACCACAAGGGATTAAAATTAGAAATCAATAACAAATGAAATTCTGGAAACTATACAAACGCATGGAAATTAAACAGCATTCTATGTAATGACATATGGATCCAAGAATAAATCAAACAGGAAATCAAAACATATTGAAACTAGTGAAAACAATGATACATCATACCAAAACCTGTGGGATACAGCAAAAGCAGTACTAAGGGGGAAATTTATCACATTAAATGCTTACTTCAGAAAAATGGAAAAATGGTAAGTGAACAACCTAATACTTCACCTTAAAGAATGAGAAAAACAAGAACAATCCAAACCCAAAGTTAGCAGATGGAAAGAAATCATAAAGATCAGAGCAGAACTTAATGAAATTGAAACCCCAAAAAACGATACAAAAGATGAATGAATCGAAAAGTTGTTGTTTTGAAAAGATAAATGAAATTGACAAACCATTAGCATGGCTAACAAAAAAAGAAGAGAGAAGACCCAAATAACAAAAATAAGAAATGAAAAAAGTGATATTACAACGGACACCTCTGAAATACAAGGAGTCATTCAAGACTACTATAAACAACTATATACCAACAAATTTGAAAATCTGGAGGAAATGGATACATTTCTGGACACACACAAACTACCAAAACTGAGCCAAAAAGATGTAGAAAATCTGAACAGACCAATAACAAGAAAAGAAAGTGAAGCTGTTATCAGAAGGCTCCCAACAAAGAAAAGACCAGGACCAGATGGATTCACAGTAGAATTCTACCAAACACTCAAAGAGGAATTGACACCAATTTTCTGCAAACTATACCAAAAGATTGAAACAGAGGCAATACTCCCAAACTCATTGTGTGAAGCAAACATCACCCTGATACTAAAACTAGGTAAATATACAACTAAAAAAAAAACTACATGTCAATATCTTTGCTGAATATAGATGAAAAAAATCCTTGATAAAATACTACCTAACAGAATACAGCAACAGACATGCAAAATTACACACCATGATCAGTGGGATTCATCCCAGGGATGCAAGGTTGGTTCAACATATGCAAATCAATAAATGTGGTAAACCATATCAATAAAATCAAACGCAAAGACCATATAATCATCTCTACAGATGCTGAAAAAGCATTTGGTAAAATTCAACACACATGCATGATAAAGACTCTCTACAAGTTAGGTACAGATGGAAAGTATGTCAACATAGTTAAAGCCATATAAGATAAACCCACTGCCAATATCATCCTGAATGGGGAAAAGCTTTCAGAAGAACAGGAATTAGACAAGGATGCCCACTCTCACCACTCCTATTCAACATAGTGTTGGAAGTACTAGCCAGAGCAATCAGAGAAGAGAAGGAAATAAAGGGCATCCAGATTGGAAAAGATGAAGTCAAACTGTCCCTCTTTGCAGATGACATGATCCTATATATCGAACAGCCTAAAGTCTCTACAAAAAAAATCTTGGAGTTGATAAATGATTTCAGCAAAGCTGTAGGATACAAATTCAACACACGAAATATATTCTCCAATAGTGAACATGCAGAAAGAGAAATCAAGAAAGCTTGCCCATTTACAATAGCCACCAAAAAAAATAAAATACTTAGGAATTGAGTTAACCAAGGATGTGAAAAATCTCTATAATGGGAACTACAAACCACTGCTGAGAGAAATTAAAGAGGACACAAGAAGTTGGATAGATATCCCATGCTCTTGGGTTGGAAGAATCAACATTGTGAAAATGTCCATACTACCCAAACTGATATACAAATTCAATGCAATCCCCATCAAAATTCCAATGACATTTTTCCATAAATGGAAAAAACTATCCAGACATTTAAATGGAATAACAAAAGACCATGCACAGCCAAAGTAATTGTGAGTAAAAAAAATAAAGCTGGAGCATAACACTACCTGACTTTAAACTATACTACAAAGCTATAATAACCAAAACAGCATGGTACTGGCATATAAACAGACACACTGATCAATGGAATAGAATAGATAATCTAGAAATCAACCCACACACCTATAGCTATCTGATCTTTGATATAGGGACCAAGTCTACACACTAGGTAAGAAACTGCCTCTTCAGCAAATGGTGCTGGGATACATGGATATTCATATGCACGGGAATGAAACTAGACCCATACCTCTCACCATATACTAAAATCAACTCAAAATGGATTAAAGAATTAAATACACACCCTGAAACAATAAAACTTCTTAAAGAAAACATAGGAGAAACACTTCAGGAAGTAGGACTGGGCACAGACCTCATGATAATGACCTCCAAAGCATGGGCAACCAAAGGAAAAATAAATAAATGGGATTCTATCAAACTAAAAACCTTCTGCACAGCAAAAGAAACAATTAACAGAGTTAAAAGACAACCGACAGAGTGGGAGAAAATATTTGCAAAATATGCATCTGACAAAGGATTAATGTCCAGAATATACAAGGAACTGAAACAACTTTAGAACAAAAAAACAAGGAACCTAATTAAAAAGTGGGCAAAAGAGCTAAATAGGCATTTCTCAATGGAAGATATATGAATGGTTGACAGACACCTGAAAACATCCTCAACATCACTCAGCATTCGGGAAATGTAAAACAAAACCACACTGAGATACCATCTCACCCCAGTTAGGATGGCTAAAATCCAAAAGACTGTGAATGATAAATGCTGGTGAGGTTGCAGAGAAAAAGGAACTCTCCTACATTGTTGGAGGGACTGCAAAATGGTACAGCCTCTATGGAAAATGGTATGGAGGTTCTTCAAACAATTGCCGATAGACCTACCATACGACCCAGCTATCCCACTGCTGGGAATATACCCAGAGGAATGGAAATCATCAAGTCAAAGGTATACCTGTTCCCCAATGTTCATTGCAGCACTCTTTACAATAGCTAAGAGTTGGAACCAGCCCAAATGTCCATCATCAGATGAGTGGACATGAATAATGTGGTATATCTACACAATGGAATACTACTCTGCTATAAAAAAGAATGAAATACTGCCATTTGCAACAACATGGATGGACCTAGAGAGAATTATATTAAGTGAAACGAGTCAGGCACAGAAAGAGAAATATCACATGCTCTCACTTACTTGTGGGAGCTAAAAATAAATAAATAAATACACAAATAAAGTGGGGGGGGGGAAGAAGACATAACAATTACAATTCCTTGAAGTTGATATGACAAGCAAACAGACATGAGGTTGTTGGGAGGGAGGGGGGAGAGAGAGAAGGGAGAGTGGTTTCGGTAATGGGCCACAATAATCCACCACATTGTTTATTGACAAAATAAAATAAAATAAAATAATAAAAAAAATAAGGCTGGTTTCTGAAACCTTAATAAAAAACATCTGGGGACCCTGTTAAATGAAGATGATAATTCCAGCTGCCTGGGGTGGGGCCAAAGACTCTGCTTTTCTAATAAACTCCCAGGAGATAGTCATGGTGCAGGTCCATAAACTATATATGAGCAATAAAGGCGGGAGAAGGATTACTCACGAAGACTTAAAGAAATAAAACTTCCGAATGGACACCGTTAGAGGCCCTGAATTCCTACAATTGACAAGATGGGAACTCAAAGTCATCATTATTTGGCTATTATTGCAAAAATGATTGCATTTTCTACTTACAAGCTGGTCAAACCTAGACCGACAGGTTACATACAGAAATATAGAAGGGATTAGGGATTTTCGGTTAACCAAGTGGCTTCAGAGCTGTGTTCTTATTCTAAATATGTCTATATGTATCTAAGGCTACTTCATGAATAATCTTATTTCAATATATATGACACACTTCAGATTAATATGACAAGACTAGGAATTCTCTAAGAATTTTGGCAGACAGGCAACATTTTGAAATTTGAGCCAGAGATTTTAATGAACTATTTTCAAATGAAGGGATAATCTTGAAGCAAAATATGCACTTCCACGGTTAAAATATCTAAGACTATTTGTAACTGACAAAATGTCTTTTTTTCCTTATTGTTGAGGCAAAAAATAAGAAATCTACCATTTAAAGTGTACAGTTTCAAAAATCATTCCCTTATGCCAAATGGTGCTTTCTCTTTGTGTAAAAGCTATTTCTCTGTCATTGCCATTATAGTCTTGTTTTTTAAAAACTTATATTCAGCACATTGTAAAATCAAATTATTGTTAAGGCAAGAAATATTGAGATTTTCCCCTTTCTTCCTAAATAGAATAAATTTCATTCCCTTTTGTGTTGTGCTTCAATCTTTCCTACTCATTTTGAATCATTTATATTAGTTTTCATCCCCATCCAAAGAAGTTATATTCCATTAGGTAGAATAAGTCTAATGAGGTACCACAAGACGTCTACTCGTTCAAAGGTGTGTGGTAAGGGCAGCTAATGATAAAATATTTAGTATCCTTGTACTGAAGTATGGACACACATTTCTGAGTAGATCTTTATCACAGAACCAAATCAAATGAAAATTTCCACTTCTTCACAGAATTGTTTGCACTTTAAAGAGAGAGAAGTGACATGAATTTTACTTTCATGTTGTCAAGGAGAGGGTGGGGGAGAACCTTCAGGAGAGCTTACCTCCCCAAAAGCTCAATGACAGGTTGACTCAGTTATTCAAATGGTAACCATATGAGATAATTAAGCCATATGTTAACTGCGGAATTTAAAATAATCAATTTCTTTAGACTGTGTGATTCTTGTTTAAATCCGTAGAGGTACCATTTCAGAGTGAAAATGAGGATTAGGTCAAATCAAAGCATCCATTAACATATTTTCTCTACAGGAATCTGTAGGACTGCATTAATTATCTAGGCAGCTGATGTAAAGAATTTTTTTAAATGTCAATTGCTAATTAAAGAAAATTAATGGTGAATAGTAAATTAAAAATAAAAACAGAGATGAACTATAAAAGATAATGAGGCAATTTACAGCTAATTGAATGGTCTTGCACAAATTTTCCCTCCAATCACCAATAATTACTTCCAAATAAGTTGGGAAAGTCAGTGACAATTCAGTAAGCTTTTTGGCTTTAAATTTCTGAAAAATGAAGTAAACATAACTAGAGCCCTTCAGAAAGACATGTTTCCTTCTCAGTTGGATTACCAAATAAGTTGATCTTTCATAGGCAAGTGGCTTTTGCTTTTTGGCTCATTCTGCTACACGGCTTTGGAGTCACATCTATGCCTTAAATACAATTTGTCCACATTGTGTAATACTTCTGGGAATTTTCTTTACTTAACTGATTCATGGGTGTCATTCTGTATTTCTATAATAAATTAAAATTAGAATTACATATATGTGTCAATGATCTGCATCAGCTGTTTTCCAAAGCCCAAATTAAAGTGCATTTTAAAATACTTTTTCTACAAGCTATAGCCACCTTACAGGGGGAAAATATCCTAACATACCAGGGTAATTTTTCATCACAAATTTAAAGTGAGACTTTAAAAAATATTATGAAAATAATATGGTGATACCTTGTGATAAGAGAAAAAATGCATATGCTATATTCCAGTGTACAATAAAGACTATACAAACTAAAAGACAAAGGACCAGATATTACCATTACCTCCCCTCCTTTATGCATGTGATTTGTAGTGCGGTTTTTAAAATAATTAAAGCTATTTCCCTTTCAAAACATTTTACTTGTATTCTTCCATATTGAGTCACACACACATAAATGCATACATGTTTATAACTGTATTTGATTTCTAACTTAATCCTACAAAAACACATCAAGGTAGATAATAAAATGTCTGTTTTACACATGAGAAAATTATAACTTTCTGACATAGGTATCTGTCTCATGATCAAGAATCTAGTAAGTACTAGAGCTGAAACCAAAATCTTAGTTTGACTATTTCTGAAGCCCAGGTTCCTTAACAATGTTCCTATTAAACACGGTATTTAAAAATAATGAACTATTTTGTAGTCAAATTTATTAATCATTTATCTTGTTACAAAACTTTTAGTGAACACACAAATAAGTAAAGTTGTTAAAATTTCCCAAAAGCACTTTATCATGTTTATATGTAACATACACACACATACTCACATATGTTAGTTAATTTATTCACTCACATTTACTGAGCCCATGTCATACACAGGCACTAGGTAAGGCCTCTACAGTTTAACAGTTACTGATATAAATTTTGTTCTAAAATAATATTTTTATGATTATATACTAACTTTCAAAGGCAGTATAAAATAAAAAGAAACAAGAAACAGAGATTTAAATCTAGACTATTTCTTATGGATTGGCAACATTTAATAATTACATCAATTATTCTTATAATAAGTAGAGCATTGGATAAGTTTACCCATGACTCCAAATTGAGTATAATGGTAAACACCTTAAAGAGCTGACAGAATGTAAAAAATGAAAAGCTGGCAGTCAGGAATAGAAGTTAAAGAAAAGGAATTTACATTGTTAGGGAAAATATAATTGACATATGTAAAAATTGGCTAGACTGTAAGGTACTAGCGTATCGTGTTATGAGTATTTCCATGTTATATTAGAATAATATTTGGTTAATCACATGAACATAAGTATTACATGAGCAGTGCTTGGGACATGTGACTGGCAGTAAAGACCAAGTCTTAGGTAGTACATGTAATTTTGCCAAGTAAATCAAATCAAACATGAAAATTTATGGGCGATTCTAAAAGGGCTGCTTCAAATAGGCTGAAAACATGATATAAGTATCTTTGTGTGATGGTTATTAATGGGTCCTTTCTCGGGTACATTTTAGTCTGATTTATTCTTCCCTACTATATACATCAGATGAGACACCAAGGATTGCTGGGGGGAAAAACGCTTCATTACCAATAGTACATATAAGTTAGGACATAAAAAACTTGAAAAAAATTATTTGGTATCAAGACTGTCCCTTAAAATTATTTAGCATATGCAAATGCAAATGCACATGTTAAATAGAGTCTTTATATCCTATAATAATTTAATATTTTACTGATTTTGTCCAAAGCAAATTTAAAACAAGCTATGCTTTGAATAAATATATTTTAAGCACTGTCAGGGATTCATTCTTCAATTAAATTTACTGAATTAATGTAATGATTCACCATTTGACTCTGAGAAGAAAAGTTTCCATTCTATTAACATTGAAATAAAAAAAGTTGGACTTCATTTCATTAAATAAATTAAATACATTTTAAAATAATTCATGACTTCAAACTTTTATAAGGAGTTAAAACAGCTCATTTAGATTAGGAAATTTTTATTTATTTTTTTTTTTGTGACCGGTAAGGGGATTGCAACCCTTGGTGTGGTGTCGCCCGCACCGCGCTGAGCCAGTGAGCGCACCCACCATCCTTATATAGGATCCAAACCCGAGGCCCCCGCGCTCCCAGTGCCGCCGTGCTCCCAGCGCCGCACTCTCCCGAGTGAGCCACGAGGCCGGCCCAGGAAATATTTTTAATTAAAGCATTCTGCACTTCAACAGAGATTCTATAATGTAACTGCAATGCTAAGCAAAGATTTCATTAACTTCCACCAGAAGTCCCAGATTTAGGAATATCCACTGGAATTACAAAAATTAAAGCTACACTTCAGAATTTAAATTATTAAGCTGTTTGCTCTTGCATTATTTACAACTAGAATGTCAGCAAGAAGCATTTTATACCTCCTACTAAGTAATTCTACAGTTTATATGAAAAACATGACTTCCACTGAATATTGGGTCTTTCCAGGTAGGCCTGCTATAAGCTTTCAGAGTATTTCGATTCTCTGACAATTTCATAAAAATTCTTCTCTGGGGAAGCATGAGGGCTAATGCATTCCTGATGGATGGGTGTGATGTAAGATATAGGCATTTGTTGTCCTCATCAAGTCCACCAGCAGGATCCACAAGAAATCGAGATAGTCTTATCAGTGGGTGGAGAGACCAGAAAGCCACAGATTGAGGTTCAGTTTTCTAAACTCAGGAAATTTTACAACACATGAAGAGACATGGATCATAGCTATAGAGTATCAATTCTGTTTTTATTAAGTAACTTGTGATTAAATCTTAGATACTACTACAGACTTGAAGATACTATATTCAGTTTTATCACAAGCATTATGCATTTTGAATTCCTAGCTCAAAGTAGTTTTGGCCTTAGAAAACAGAATTGACCTATAATCATAATTTAAAGTAAATAAAACTCTGCCCATGATCTGCTTGGACCTCACTGACACAGCAGCATGGAAGGGAAATGGCAGGAAAGAAACAGCAACATTTCAGCAAGCTTACTTAAAATGTTATATGTTTTAGGTGGTTCTATGTAGAAAATAAATAAAAATTTTACAAAAGGCCAGTCAGACTCTTTATTGCACAGAAGTCTGGACTGTAGGTTACATCACCTGGATTCTAATTACACCTCTACCTCTGAGAAACTAGCTGTAAGAATTTGGCATTCAATATCATGGTGCCTCTTCTTAGTGAAATTAAATGTTCTGAACCAAATACATATATATAAATGTTAATGCAAACAAAAGTGTAGATAATATCTAAACTATCTGTTTTACATTCAGAGAGTAAGGGAGAATGGTATAGGATATAAAGAGAGGTAGACAGGGAATGTAAGCCAACACCAATTTTTAATCAGATGAGCAGTAAATGAGTAGAGAATATTAACTTCTTCAGTATCTATTCTCCTGTTCATCTTTTTAATAACAGCAACTCTCAAATTTTAGCTAGGAACATAACAACACAGCTATGGGACTACTTTTCCAAGCTTCCCATGCAGCTGGGTATGACCACACAACTAGGTTCAAATGGAAATATCCTTGTCCAAGGAAATTGGACTCGTCCAAGGAAATTGGACTCGTCCAAGGAAACTGGACTTGTCCAAATCCATCTTCCTTGCATTTATATTCATCAATGGTATTGGCCTGTAGTTTTCTATTTTTGATGTATCTTTGTCTGGTTTGGTATCAGGGTGATGTTTGCCTCATAGAATGAGTTTGGGAGAATGGCCTCTGATTCAATCTTTTGGAATAGTTTGTAGAGAATTGGTATCAATTCCTCTTTGAAGGTTTGTAGAACTCCAGTGAACCCTCTGGTGCTGGGCTTTTCTTTGTTGGGAGCTTTCTGATAACAGCTTCAATCTCTTTTATTGTTATTGGTCTGTTCAGATTTTCTATATCTTCTTGGCTCAGTTTTGGTAGTTTGTATGTGTCCAGATATTTATCCATTTCCTCCAGATTTTCAAATTTTGGGCGTATAGTTGTTTATAGTAGTCTCTAATGATTCCTTGTATTTCTGAGGTATCAGTTGTAATACCACCTTTTTCATCTCTAATTTATGTTATTTGGGTCTTCTCTCTTCTTTTCTTAGTTAGCCTTGCTAAAGGTTTGTCAATTTTATTTATCTTTTTTAAAAAAAACTTTTTGTTTCATTGATCTCTTGTATCATTTTTCAGGTTTCTATTTCATTTAGCTCTGATCTGATCTTAATTATTTCTTTCCTTCTACTAACTTTGGGTTTGGATTGTTCTTGTTTCTCTAACTCTTTAAGGTGAAGTGTTAGGTTATTTATTTGCCATCTTTCCATTCTTCTGAAGCAAGCATTTAATGTGATAAATTTCCCCCTTAATACTGCTTTTGCAGTATCCCACAGGTTTTGGTATGATATGTCATTATTTTCATTAGTTTCAAGAATTTTTTTGATTTCCTGTTTAATTTCTTCTTGGTCATTAAGTAGAATGTTGCTTAATTGTATGGTGTTTGTATAGTTTCCAAAGTTTTGTCATTGATTTCTAATTCTAATCCATTGTGATCAGAAAACAGCACGGGCAACCAAAGGAAAAATAAACAAATGAGATTATATCAAACTAAAAAGCTTCTGCACAGCAAAAGAAACAATTAACAGAGTAAAAGACCACCAACAGAGTGGGGGCAAATATTTGCAAAATATACATCTGACAAAGGATTAATATCCAGAATATACAAGGAACTGAAACAACTTTACAACAAAAAAACAAGTAACCCAATTAAAAAATGCACGAAGGAGCTAACTGGGCATTTCTCAAAGGAAGATATACAAATAGCCAACAGACACATGAAAAAATGCTCAACATCACTCAGCATTCAGGAAATGCAAATCGAAACCACACTGAGATATCATCTCACTCCAGTCAGGGTGGCTAATATCCAAAAGACTGAGAATGATAAGTGCTGGAGAGGTTGCGGAGAAGAAGGAACTCTCATACACTGCTGGTGGGACTGCAAAATGGTGCAGCCTTTATGGAAAATGGTATGGAGATTCCTCAAACAATTACAGATAGATCTTCCATATGACCCAGCTATTCCAGTGCTGGGAATACACTCAGAGGAATGGAAATAATCAGGCCGAAGGGATACCTGTACTCCCATGTTTATTGCAGCACCGTTTACAATAATCAAAAGTTGGAACCAGCCCAAATGTCCATCATCAGAAGAGTGGATAAGGAAACTGTTGTATATCTACACAATGTGATACTACTCTGCTAAAAAAAATTGAAAAACTACCTTTCGCAACAACGTGGATGGACTTAGAGAAAATTATATTAAGTGAAAACAAGTCAGGCAGAGAAAGAGAAATATCACATGTTCTCACTTATTTGTGGGAGCTAAAAATCAATAAATCGATAAATATGCAAACAAATAAAGGGGGGGGGGAAGAGGACACAACAATCACAATTCCTTGAACTTGTTAAGACAAGTGAACAGATATGATGTAGTTGAGGGGTAGAGAGGAATGGGAGGGGGAAAGGGGGACTGGGTAAAGGAACACAAAAATCAACTACAATGTGTATTTAAAAGTTAAAATATAAATGAATTAATGAATGAATGAAACACACACACAAACATCCCAAATCCATCTTCCTTGACTTCCATTCCATCCATGATCCAAATTTCATCCTGCAGATGAGGACCATTCCTTAGAGGATGACTAAGCAACCAGATGGCAGAAACCTGGGTCCATGAATGAATGATCTTGTGAAATAATATCATCCCATCAGGCTGGACCACTCACCTCAGGACTGTTAAGTGAGAAAAATAATTCTCTTTTGTTTCAGATACATGTTTTGATGCCTCATGGTTATAGGAGCTTAGTCTTTAACTTATACAACGTTGAATGCAGAATATTTAAATTATTATTATTTACCTTTCTACTGACATTTTTCTGCAGTGAAACATATGGGTTAACAAGAACTTTAAAATTTAGTTAATTTGATATTAATTAGAAATCATGATGTACAACCCCCAAAAGTGGGGGATGCGCTTTAGAATCATCATACTGGTTATTCTATTGGCCAAAACAAGCAAGCAAATAACAACTGCTTGCCAGGACAAATACTGCAAGTTTGTTTTTGTTTTTAAGTTTCATCATGAATATATTACAATTTTCAAACTATTCCACTGTTCGTTTGGTTGTTAAGTTACTTAATCAGAAAATGCAATTCTAAGATTCTACACAAATGAAAATGGTTGAAGATTCCTGTATTTTTTTAAAAAGTCCTTTTTTTCCCCTCAGTTCACCACTAATAGAACCCCTTGATTCTTTCCCCATCTAATCATTGGCTTTTACCTTTCCCACTACTTTCAATCTGTCCAGCAGATCACACTCAATAATATAAGACTATTTTACTAGGATATTATCAGCATTTTCATAGCCATCATATTATCTTCGGTATTTGACCTAAAGGAAGGATACATTCAATAGATTCAAAGGTCATTTAAAATGTAGAGATGGAAGCTATGACTATATGACTCAAACTTTTGGTATAGCATTTTAAAATCTGGGGTACCTTTCCTAAGATAAATCAAAATTGATCAACTTATTGTTCAAGCCATTATATATACAAATTCCCTTTAAAAATCATTTTTATTTGTTAATTCCACAGAAAATAGGTCATATGTTATATAACTATCCAACAAGGGTTTTCTAGAGGTTCTTACTATCAAAGCTACGTTGAAAATCACATCGTATACTGTCTCCCATTGTGATCTGTTACGTTCTCTTCAAGACATACATGTCATACTCAATGGATGTTATGGTACTGTCTCCAGCAACAAAGACCTGGAACTCTGCCAAGCTGTGAGCAGCAAAGTGTGTGTCTATGGACACTGGGCTACAGTAAGAAACCGACACATGGTGAGCCAGCATGGTAAGCCAAAGGAGGCTGAACCACCTCAGAGCAGTCAGGGCAATCACAACACCAAATTCTGCTAGAGATCATTACTTTGTATGGCAGACACTGGCTGCTGCTGTGAAACAACAGAAAACTGACCAATTTGGCTGTGCAGAAATAATACAGTAGGTGGTTCATCCAGAGCAAAGCCACCAAAAAAGAGGGCACTCAAAAATTGGATCTGATGGTATATGTGTCATTTCCTGGAAAGCATACTCATACATGATACTCTAAAATAAGATTTAAAATTAGGATCTGAAGGACACACACACATATATATATAATATTACAAAATATGAGACAGTCTCTCCAACAGAGAAAATGCAATTATATAAATCTTTATTATTACCATCATTTTCATCATAAGCTACCTAAATTATTCCATTTTAACTTCAAGGTGTTTTTATGACTTTATTATAAAATTCTATGGAAAATGAAAGGACAAGAAACGAAGATGAAAAAGTATTTTGCAATCTGGGTAATGAAGGTCTCTTTACATCAGACCGAGATTTTAACATTATCCTTCATGCAATAAGGTATCACTTAATATTTTTAGCATTATCATATTTGCATTAAAAAATCCCTTTGGTGAGAGAGAAAAGAAAAGAGGAAGTAAAGTAAAGGCAGGAAGAGGTCATCATCCAGGGAAGATATGGTAAGACCCAAAAGTAATAACCCTAAGGAGGAATTTGATAAAAGATAAAGGTGGGTCTGACAGGACTTGGTCACTGATAGGTATCATTTTTATGATATATGTATTTAGGACCCTACTGAGCTAAATGTGGTTGCTGCCACAAATTTGATGAGACAACCTTAAGTTCTAAACAACCGCATTTTCTTGAAGTTGCAAATTTTATTTTATCTAAATTGAGTTTTACCTATTATATGTTTGCCTGGGGAGACCTAATAATACAAGGTATCTTATACTATACATACAAGGGTACTTGAAATAGCTCACGGAAAAATAGAATTAACAGATAATATTAATCTTTCCATGAACTTTTTAAAGTATTCTTATACTTATATTCAAATTATATTGTATATAATGAATATATGAATATATTACATTCCAAGAATAATGACTATCTGTTTAAAAAACAAAAAACCCACAAAAAAAACACTCCAAAACTTTGTAGAAAGAAAGAAAATAATGACTGCTAATGTGTTAAACATTCTAGGTCTTCTTTGTTATGCTTTTTTGGCCACTGCTCCTCCTCCAAGATTTTCAATGACAGAAGGGCCAAAACTCTGGGTCCTAACAAGCAGTTTAACGGTGAGCAGTCCTATGAAGGTCTCTAGTGGATAATTTTGCATCATAAAACTGCTCAGTCTGGCACATTTTCTACTCCTCAATTCTCATTTACCAAAGAAAATTCATTGGCTTTTCTTAACAAGTAATCAGAAGACCTTAGGGAAAAAAGAAGCTGTCTCACAGGGGAAAAGATAACCCAATTACCCTGTTCACTAAGTGTTTACGTATCTTTCACATCAGAAAGAAAGTGGTTTGAAGCTCTCGATGAGTCATAAAACAACTTTTTTTAACTTTCTATTTTTAAAATTTATTTTATGTATCCCTCCTAATGTAGGGAAAAAGCAATTTTCTTGTACCTGCTTTGCCATCTTGTGGTATTAATTAAAATTATAACTTGCCAGATATATACTGCATAAAGCTGGTATTTTTTTATTTGATTTTTTAAAAGTCACACAGCATTTCTGATAAGTTTATAGTCCATCCAAGATATTTCTCCTGTCCTTTCAAAATTAGAGCACCAGGTTTCTTCCAATATGCATCAAGCATTCTCATTTATTAGGAACAATAAATATTTGCTGAGGATTGTTTCATTAAACTTTTAAAAATTTGGTTAATATAGCAGTAACACTTTAACTGTTCTATCCATATGATCTAAAGATTAAACCATGAATAACGTTGTAACTCATCTTTCCTCAATTATTAAGTGTAAAGTAGGCAGCCATACCACAATTTAAGAACAGTGATCAATATACGAGAGAAAAATAGAAAATAAAAGCAGTTTACTATTACGATCAAGTAAAAATTACAACAAATTCAATCCAAAGTGATACAGTGGTGTAAATAATAGGATGTGTGGCAATGAGGCATAAATATTAAGTACTTCACACAGATAATTGTAATTAAAATAACTCTTACAGAACCGATTTTTGGTTTTCCTCTTCTTACTCATTTCTTTACTGCTACGATCAGCATCCTTATATTTTGCATCAATTAATTATGCAAGTCTCATTTCATTATCATATGGATGTGCATTAAAATACTCTGAATTATAGTCACCAGCAGATGGGACCCTCTTTGACCCTAAACTTCACTCCACAGCGCATCATGAGCTCATCTTCCCAGCTTTTGTATTTCTCTCCTGCCATGCCTATAACGCAGGATGAACTGACTCTAACTCTTGGGTGGTTCTCAAAAATTGTGGTTGTTACCAGCCACATACTGTAGCAGCATAAAATCTGTAGCCAAGAAGCTGTAGAGTCCTGAGCAATGGGACCCACCTTGATCAATCTTCCTTTGGAAACAAATCTGAGCTTGGAGGGCCACCACAAGGAAAACAGAGAACACATCAGGTTCTCTTTCTGCAGGATCAAAAATTCCAAAGGAAGAAAAGGAATACACTCAAAAGCATTTGCACCATGCTTACCCACTCCACCTTTGGGAGGAGATATCTGAAGTTAGCTTGCCTTGATGTGATCTGCCCTCTGCTTCTTTGTTTCCCTGAGCAAACACATTTACAATGTCTGTCCTCCTGATCCACATGTGTGATCATTTACTCATGATAACTTGTGTTTACTTCATTTCAGAGGAGCTGTATTATAGAAGCAGATATGGGATCTCTTACTTTTTCCACTCTTGATATATAGAATCTATGCAATTGTGGCATTCTTCTTTCGTGCCAAGATGTCGTTTTAGCAAAATTTTTTTTAAATGTGGGATCTGCAGGCAGAATGCATAGGTACTTACCTCGCTATGATACCTTGGGCAAAATATCTCTACAGACTTCGATTTCCTCATCTGTAAATTGAATACAATTATTGTACCAACTTCACAGGGCTGATGTGAGGGTAAATAAGCTAATGCATGTAGAGCACTTAAAATAGAGACTGGCACATATTAAGGAGCCAATAAATGTCACCTATTATTATCTTCTATCTGAAGATTTCTCCAGAGCTCATAAGCAGGTGGTATGGGACAAATAATTTCAAGAATCCAGGAAGAAAATAAGACTATACATCACCCTGAAACTATCTGTAATTTGAGGGGAAAAAATTGCAACCACTTCCTTCTTTTAATGCCACCGTAAGAGCTGATGGACTATTTATGAAATGTGAATTATTATATTGATGAGAGGGATGAATGAGATGTAAGGAAATTGTACAATACAAACAATAGTGTAATCTATTTAAAAATCTTAATAACATGTTCTTTTATGAATTTATAAGGTCAATAGAACCATCCTTCTGTCTCTGTAATACCAGGGCCCCATGAAGTTCAGAGGAAATGGGCAGAAGAGAGAAACTTGGCAGTAGAAATGGAAATGGGAAGAGACAGGTGAATGAGGAAGAAAAGAAGTCTGCTCCGTTAGGAACCATGCAAATATGATTTCTTCTTACCTGGCCTCCTAAGCTGATTCATGTCCTAGTTCAACAGATATAACATTTTACACCAAAGCATTCTTGGATATTTCCTGAAATTCCTTTCTCTGAAAACAGCTATGTATATCTATAACACAATTAGCCCATCACTTAAGATGTACACTGATGTACTGATATATTACTTCAAAAAGCCAGTGAGTATCAATGTGTCTTAGCAAATATGTAATTTGTGTTATTAAATCCTGGTATGTTTCCAAAGTGGGAGGGATGCATGGGAAAATAGGAAGGCTTTAGGTCCCTAAAAAACAACAAGAAAGGAATAACTTCAGGGAAATGGCAGAATGTAGTGTTAAATTCAATCTTTGCAAGCACACCATTTTACCACACAAAAAAAGCCCTGTTGTTTTTAACCACACAGGTTTAAATGATGAGGCTAAGCCATGTCTTGCAGAACTAACCACATATGTTTCCTAGGAGAAAACAAATGGATATCACATATGACACAGAATGAACACATCCATTCAGAGAAGCCACCAAATGTCCTTACACACTAAAATTACCAGCAATAATCCATTAAATAAGGACCATAAATAAATATTAACTGGGAGCTAGTTGAGTACGTTGTTATAATACAATGAGAAATTACAAATGGTGAAAACACTTTTTTCCACATAAAATATGATACACATAATTCAGCTTTAAAATTTGGAACTATAAAAGCTTGAGAGTGAAACAATATATCCTCTTGGCACTCTTTTTCAAAAGTTCCTGTTGAATAGTACTTGATGGGTAGTACCATCAGTGTATCTGTGATGATGGTTTTTAGGGGGAATAAAAAGGGAAAGTCTTTAAAATTAAGTCAGATATGTTTCCATGATTTCTTCAAGATAAATCAAGAAGTAAACTCAGGGTAACTTATTAACTGCAGAGATATTTAATAATCCCAGTATGTTTTTAAAACTTTTAATTGTACTTTTTCCTTCCTTTTTGGTTATTGGATCTAAAATGTATTTTATAAAGCCTCTTATAAAGATATCTCATATATCAAAATGTACAGGCAGAATTTCCTCATTTTTCTGTCTGTACTCTTCCTTCAGAAAACCAAAGCACTTCTGCTATGATACTTTGGTTACAGATGAAAATAATAACTTCTTGACTGTAACTTATGTTATATACTATGAAAGTGGAAATGTAAGAACATAGATCATAAACTGCTACAGTGTCTGGAGATTTCTTTGTGTTTTCTATATCATATCAGTATGAGGATAGTACAGTTAGGCTTATCCTGCTTTACTGCCTCTCCAGAACTTTGGACAGTCGGACAGACGTGAAGAATTAGCACTGGAAGATGATAATGATGCCAGTGGAAGGCAGCATAGCCTATAACTGCTAAACAAACGACACGGATTCTACCCAGCTTCTAGAAGAGATGCCTCTGACTCAGGATGACAATGAACGAGAGGGGGAAAAGGTAAAGGAAGGCATGTACCTGGAAATTTTCCTGTGACATAAAGTAAGAGATGCTTCAGGGAGATTCCATTTTCTCTACAGAATCAAAAATTACTTGATAATGTGGATACATTTCATAAAACTATACAATGGTCACAATCTGACAGTTTTATATTGCTAGCATGCAAGTGTTTTACTCGATACTCCTGGGCACATATGAGACCCAATAAATATTTGGGGACCAAATTATATTATATGGGTTATGTTGCTATGTGGTGCATATTGTATAATTCTGACTAGTGATTCTGACCTAACAACATATACAAGTTGGGAAATAGAAAAGGGTATAACTTATAGGACAAGCTAGCACCATATTGTGGCTATAGTACTTGAATTATTGTCCTATTCTTGATTTCTATGGCAAAATCAAAAAGGAATTAATACAAATCATAAAGTCATAAATTTTCCTTCTCAGTGGTTCCAGATGGATACACAGTGGCAGTGGAAAAAACTGGAAATGTGGCACAATGAAGGTGTGAGCCAGACTCCCCTGTTGATCTGATGGCCACTTCCCACAAGGTGAAATGACATTTCTCTGATAACCATTTGTGGAAAGAATAAAAAAATGGAAATATACTGCCTCTAGGATAAGGCTAAAAAGACTCTCCTCACTTCATTCTCTCCCCTCTCCATCCTTTATTCTACCTCTAAGTAGAATTTCTGACCATGATTATAAAGATTCTAGGTCACTGTATTAAGCAACATCCCAGGATGCTAGTTTACATGAGTCTTCTTCCTCCTCCTTCCTAAATAAAGACCACGGATAAGTGGCCTAGACCAGTTTAGCTATGGAAACAGGAAGCACTCCATTGCTCTTATGTTTTTTCCGGTTCTGTACTCTAAATTAACCTTTACTGAAACTGGATATGGAATATGAGAGGTTTAGGTCATTTTTTTTGTTGTGCACAGAAGTTGTGTTCTAGGCCTTTGTCCTAAGCTGCTCAGAACCATCTAACTAAATAAGGGAACAGAGCTATTCCTATGATGTAAATGCCACAATGGAGCATGTGCACACAATGCTTGCCTGGCTTTATTCTTTGATAATGCAGCTATTGAAGCAGTCCCCCATTTAATACAAACTACATTTGATAAATATATTTTGGGTAGTTTTTAAAACTAAAACTTACAGTGTTTCCAATACAATGAATGCATTTGTAGATTTGTGTAGCTGATTGTTTAAACACTCACATTTGCAAGCTTCAAAGAGAATTATTTCAAAAGTTCACTAATTCTGTGTTCAATTATAATACTTTTATTGTTCTTTTACAGAGTAAACCAGATAGTATCACATATGCAATGAATCGTACAAGACATACAACTTAAAAGTGCATACATTTAATTTAAGCCATCTTTAATCTCAAATTAAATTAAACATATAATCAGATATGAATTTGTTCTTTTTCTTTTTTGCATCTAATGTAAGTCAATATATCCTAAAATACAGAGGTAAAATCTTTACACTTTACCATTATCTCAACCTTAACAATGTTTATTTATTATAATATAGTATATAGAAAATACATGAACTTATTATAAGAGACAAGGCTATGAGAATACGGTATACTCATACTGTTGAACTTTTTTTCAATTTAAGAACTAATCAGAGAGTGATTTGGTTCACTGAAAACTATTCTAACTCATTTCTCTTTTACTATTCGGGTATTGTATGTACACTCCCAAAATTTTCAGCACAACATTTTCACTAAGTTCTAGTTTGAACACATGTGTTTAAACACACACATGTACATAGATGCACAAACACAAAATGAAAAACAACTAAAGTCTCCATATAATTAATTAGCTATATCAGCTATACATAAGTATAGCATGAGCTCCCAGGCTTGTGATTTAAAACATACATTTTATAGAGACATAGGTCAACTTGCTACAACCCAAATATTTATATCACAGCAAGGAAAGGATTGGCCATACTGATTTCCCTAGAGGGGGAAAAAGTTTCCACTTTCATTAATTAAATCACATGAATTCTATCCAGGAATAAATTCTTGGTTTTCTTTAAGAAAGCAAGCATTTAAAATTAACACTGGCTCCCCCCTAGACCTGGGGGGAGATGCCAGCTCCCCACAGCATGCCCCACTGAGAAGTGAGCCAAGCCCAGGAGACCCTAGCAGGTGGTACAGTCTGCCCCTCCCCTCTTGGACCTGAAGGGAGACGCCAGCTCCCCATGGCACACCCTGCTGAGAGGTGAGTCACGTGGCTCATTCTACAGCCACAGATTCTGGAACAGGACCCAAGGTGGTGTAATAGCTACTACCACATCTACTCTCAAGCAAGGACCATTCACCACCACAGTAGCAGCCAGGGCCACTCTACAGGTAGCCTAGGGCTCACTCAACTACACTGATAGAAGAAGAGTCAACAATAAAGCTTGCAAATAGAGGAAGAGATCTTGATTCTCATAGCCAACCTCAGTGTAATAGAAGAAAACCCTCTAGCAAATTACCAAACGTCAATGAAAAAATACTACAACTACAAATAAACAAGAAGATATGACACCACTGAAGGAATACAGTATTGCTCAAAATTCAGACTCCATGGAACAGGGAACCCTAGAAATGTCTGAAAAAGAACTCAGAGCAATGATCTAAAGAAAACTTGAAGAAATAAAAGAAGACTCAATTAGAGAACACAATGAAACAAGGAAAGATACCCAGAATATGAAGGAGGAAATCTACAAAGAGATTAATACCTTAAGAGTGTAGCAGAACCCCTAGAAATGAAAGATTCACTCAATGAAATAAAAAAACACAACATAGAGCTTGAGCAGCAGGGTAGAACAAGCAGAAGAAAGAATTTCAGATCTCAAAGATGGTCTTTTTGAAATAATCCAGGCAGAGAAAAAAAAAAAAAAAAAAGGAAAAAAGAATTAAAAATAATGAGGAAAACCTAAGAGAGATAGCAGACAACCTCAAGTGCTCTAACATCCAAATTGAGGGTGTTCCAGAAGGGGGGGAGAAATAAAAAGGTATTGAAAACCTGTTCAAGGAAATAGTAACAGAAAACTTCCCAAGGGAAGAGAGAGGTACAGACCTTCAGATGCAGGAAGCTCAAAGGTCTCCAAACAGATTCAATCCAAAAAGATCCTCCCCAAGAAATATTACAGTTAAATTTGCAAAGCTCAAAGACAAACAGAAAATTCTAAAAGTAGCAAGAGAAAAGTGTCAAGTCACCTATAGGGGAGCCCCCATCAGACTAACAGCAGACTTCTCAACCAAAACCCTACAGGCCAGAAGAAAGTGGAATGATACATTCAAAATACTAAAAGAAAAATACTGCCAGCCAAGAATTCTTTACCCAGCAAGGCTCTCCTTTAAAAATGAGGGAGAAAGAGTGTATTTCCCACACAAACAAAAGTTGTGAGAGTTCACCACAACATGACCAGCCCTGCAAGGAATCTGGAATCTGAATAATGATGATCACTATCACAAATACACAAGAAAGAGCAAAACTCACCATTAAAACAAAACTGCCAATGAGAAAGAGAAAGAAGCTACATCGGGCCACATTAAATCTCCAACTAACATTGAAGAAAAGAAATAAACGGGGAAGTAATGATCAAAAAATATTCAAATCTTCTAAACAAAAAGCAGTTATATGATAGGAATTAAACAATACTTGTCAATAACTACCCTAAATGTCAATGGATTAAACTCCCCATTCAAAAGACACAGACTGATTGGATTAAAAAGCTAGACCCAAGTATATGCTGTCTGAGACTCACCTCACCTGTAGAGACACACACAGACTAAAAGTGAAGGAATGGAAAAAGATACACCATGCAAATGGAAACCCAAAACAAGCAGGAGTAGCTATTCTTATATAGGATAAAACAGATTTTTAAACCAAAAAATAAATAAATAAATAAAAAGAGATAAAGAAGGCCACTATATAATGAGAAAAGGATCTATCTAGCTAGAAGACATAACAATCATAAATATACATGCACCCAATACTGGAGCACCCAGATATATAAAGCAAACACTCTTAGACCTAAAGAAAGAAATAGGACCTAACACATTAATAGTGGGTGATCTGAACACCCCTCTGTCAGTATGGAACAGATCTTCCAGGCAACAAATCAACAAAAAGACACAAGATTTAATCTAAACCCTAGACCAACTGGACCTGGCAGATATATACAGAACATTTCACCCAACAACTAAAGAATACACTTTCTTCTCATCAGCTCATGGAACATTCTCCAAGAAAGACCACATATTAGGTCACAAATTGAGTCACAGCAAATTTGAAAAAAATTCAAATCATTCCAAGTATCTTTTCATATCACAATGGACCAAAACTGTAAGTTAATAATAAGCAAAACTCTGGAAACTACAAATACATGGACACTAAACAATAGGCTCCTGAACGACCTATGGGCCCAAGAAGAAATTAAACAGGAAATCAAAAAATTTCTTGAACCTAATAAAAATCAAGATACATCATACCCAAACCTGTGGGACATGGCAAAAGCAGTACTAAGAGGCAAATTTATTGCAATAAATGCTTCCATCAAAAGAATGGGAAGACTTCAAATAAAGGACTTAACACTACGCTTCAAAGAACTTGAAAAGCAACAACAATCCAAACCTAAAGGTAGTAGATGGAAAGAAATAATTAAGATCAGAGCAGAACTAAATGAAACAGAGACGTACAAAACAATAGAAAAGATTGCCTCTTCAACAAGTGGTGCTGGCAAATTTTGATTGGATATCCATATGCAGAAGAATGAAACTAGACATACACCTCTCACCATATACTAAAATCAACTCAAAATGGATTAAAGATTTAAGTACAAGACCTAAAACTGTAAAATTACTAAGGGAAAATATAGGTGAAACACTTCAGGAATTAGGTCAAGGCAAAGACTTTATGAACATGAGCTCAAAAGTACAAGCAGCAAAAAAATAAATAAATAAATAAACAAATGGGACTACATCAAGCTAAAAGCTTCTGCACAGCAGAGGAAACAATCAACAGAGTGAAACGACAACCTACATAGTGGGAGAAAATTTGTGCTAACCATGTATCTGACAAGGGACTAATATCCATAATATACAAGGCACTCAAGCAATTACACAGTAAAAAACCAAATAACCCAATTTAAAAATGGGCAAAGGAGCTGAATAGACATTTTTCAAAGGAAGACATACAAATGGCCAACAGGCACATGGAAAAATGCTCAACATCACTAGTCATCAGGGTAATGCAAATTACAACTACATTGAGATACTATCTCACCCCACTTAGACTGGCTGTAATCAAAAAAGACTGTGAATAACAAATGCTAGTGAGGGTGTGGAGAGAAAGGAACACTCCTGCACTGTTGGTGGAACTGTAAATTATTATAACCACTACAGAAAACAGTATGGAGCTTCCTCAGACAACTACAGATAGATCTTCCATACGATCCAGCAATCCCACTTCTTGGTACATACCCAGAAGAATGGAAATCATCATGTTGAAGGGATACCTGCACTCCCATGTTCATCGCAGCTCTGTTTACAATAGCCGAGACATGGAACCAAACTAAATGTCCATTGATGGATGACTGGATAAGGAAACTGTGGTATATATACATGTGGAATACTACTCTGCCTTAAAAAAGACTGAAATTCTCCCATTTGCAACAACATGGATGAGCCTGGAAAAACTTATGTTGAGTGAAATAAGCAAAGCACAGAGGGATAAATACCACATGTACTTACTCGTAAGTGGGAGCTAAGAGAGAAAGAAGAAAGGAAAGAAAGTCCACAGTGGTGTGTTGGACTTGCAGAGGGAGAGAACATACCTTGGGATACAAAGCGGAGTGGGGAGTAAAGGGGGAGGAGGACAGAGGTGGGGGATAATTGGGTGCAGGACATGGGGTACAAACACAGTTTGTGGTAAAGTGCATGCTGCCAGTATGTATCTGGCCTTCACATCTTGGGCATGAGGGGTGACAATCAGCTTTGTATCTCATGAATATTTGTAACTGATAAAATAAATAAATAAATAAAAATAAAAAATAAAGTTAACAGTTTATATTCATTCTCTGTGTTCATTTTCCATAATTAGAAGTTTTGTTATTACAAAATATTTTTAGAGGAAATGTATTGTATTTCACAGAATCAATAGAATTATTTTATTGATAATGACTAACAGGTGTATAAATCCTTGTTTTACTTGCCAATATAGCATCTTAGAAACTACCAAACTGGATATAAAACCTCACAGTGGAATTGGGAAATTTGTTTCATCTTTATAGCTTTTAATCTTTGAAGTCCTCAATTTCCTCTTTAAAATGTAAGGGCTAAAATAACTTTTTCTATGGTACCTTCTAGTTCTGACAGTCTGTTACATGTATGTAAGGAAAAATATGAATTTACTTAGATTTATCTAAATATGATATTGTAATATAGCATATATGTAGAAAATAAGAGGAGAAAAAGAGGAAGACCAGAAACACTAAGCATTCCCTTCTATTTTTATCTTCTCATACCCTTCTGGTATTGAGTAGTATAACAAAATCCAAAAATAATTATCCATGCAATACTCTCTCAGTGGCAGGAGCAAAGAGTGGTTAGAGGAACTTTAGTCCACCTCCTCCCTTCCATAACTTCCATCCTCCTTCTCCAAAACCACCCCAGATAAACATTCAATTCACATAACAGAGTCCAGGCACTGCTAATATGGCTTCAGGACAATTTCCTTAGCCCTCCATCAAACAAGATGGCTGCCCCTAACTCCTGCAGGGATTCTCAAACTGCCGCAGTACAATCTGACAATTGCTAAATGCTACTATCAATTATATTAGCAATTACCCCAGCCTGTTTCATACGATTTTGAACTGGAATAACCTCAAATTGCTAGGCCAATTCCTTTACTTGACAGAGGAGAAAACCCAGGTACAGAGTCTAGATTATCTCCCTGGGGACACAAAGCCAATTGTAACAATGAGAAGAAAACTCAAAACTGTTGCTTCCATAATCACATAAGTGTTCACCTAGTGGGTAATGTTCTACTTTTGATTCTTCATTCATTCTTCTTCATTCAATACATTTTTTAAAAATGTATGGCTTAGAAGAAAGCAATAAAAAAAAAAGAATTTAAAAAGGTTATTGCAAGTTCAGTTAACTTCTATATTGTTTGATTGTACTAGTAGAAATTCATTTATTCTTTACTGATGCCAAATTGCTTTTGAAAAACCTAATAAAAACCTAATGGACTGACAGTAGTTGTAAAGAAAATGCACTTAAATATATAAGGAGATAATTAAAAATCCTATTCATCTAGTTTTCACCATAACTTTAAAATTAGCATTACTGATACATTCATCTTATCATTTGCATTGTTAAATTTTATTAAATTCAGTATAGTTGTAAGTTCAAAAAGATATTACTGAAATTAAGGTGTTTCCTCCAAACAATGGAAGAATCTTGCAATAAAGGTATTTACTGTATTAAATATGAGATAGATAAGATATATGAATAGATACAGACATATTGATGTATATGTTTAATTATTCAATTTTGAAAATCACTTTTTTCCAGAAATTTCTAAAAAACAAGACATTAGGTAGGTAGATTTCAAATGTGTGTCATGCATTTCAGGTCACTTGTTCTCAAATAGCTATATAAAATCTGTCCATTCTCCACCCTCTACCATCATCCAGTTTTAGAACTGCAAAAATATGAAAAGATACATTAAAGATAATCTCAAACTGCAAAACAATTTATGTCAGTGGTAACCACAACTGTCATGTACACTATTAGCCATTCCTAAAATTTTGTCATGTTATCCTGCTAACTATTTGATATAATTAGCAATATTTTAGTTTTTCACTTACTCTTAACATTGCTAAAGAAAAATGTCATTTGCACTTGCAGAACTGCATCTGCATATATTTGGATTTGTGAATCCTACCAGTAGTACACAAGAAAGATTTAATGTCAACCCATAGAAGGGAAAACAAAATAACTTTTATCAATAGTTCAACTTTTTAACATTACATCTTATTAGCATTGTTTTACTTTCTAAGTTAAGTGTTTAAAGTAAACAATTATATCCAGAGTTCTGTAAAACATAAGACCATGCCACATGGTCCACAAAATCATATTTATGTTGCTAGAGTTACAGGAGTAGACTTGTTTATTCTATGTTAATAATATTAAAGGAAAACAAAAAAAAAAAAAAGGAAAAAGTGTGTTTCCCCTTACCAGCTGCAACTGTATGCAGGTATACAGCATTTTATTAGTAAGAACTCATTTAGTGAGCACATGTTACAGGAATTCCCTGCAGACAGCTTATGCATTTCACCAGACCATTACGTGATGTGAATAACAATTGCATAATAAAACGCATTACTACTGACACTAGCAACTTTCTTCTTTCAACTTTAAAGTTGCAGCTACCTCTGTTCAGCACAGAAAGCTGGTGGCAGAAGAGATAACAATTTAATCACAATAGAGACAGTGATAATATATGTGTAAGCTTTACAACAAACAGCTTAATTCAGGCTATTTCCTCAGCACTATGACATAATTATAACAAGGACAGAATGAGTGTCAGGTCAGTTTTAATGTGAATTATAAACATTTCCTTTCAGAAATTTAAACAGAGTGATAATTTTGTCCTGTCTTTGCTACTGTGGAAAATATGTCTTATTGTAGTATATGTAATAACATGTTTGAATCACTCTTAACTTTGGCTATTTAGGTACAATCTTCCCTTTTGTTTTTCAGTAATTAATTTTGCTTTTCAAATACCAGATATCCTCTCAGATATTTAAGGTAACAAATAAGTAGAGGTCATATACTATAATTTAAATGTGATCAACCAAAAGCTTCATTTAAAATTATTTAAAATAATTTTTATACCAATAATAGAAATTGCAGCTGAGAGCAACTGGATAGGAAATAAAGTAATATTCAAGAAACAATGACATATCTTTCCCAAATGATTTCCATCTATGATAACTTCATGTCAGCAAATTCATCAAGTGTCCTAGTGTCCTATCTCATCACTCTAAAAACTTATATCCCAGTATATTTGGAGCTTTCAGTGTTAAATAATCACAACAACTCTAAAAGATATTTCTATTTTTTAACCATTGTACATTAGTTTACTCTTATAATTTTTGAAACCAATCCTAATGAATACAGCTACATACAGCTACTTTTATATACTTAAGTAAATAAAGAGGTAAAACCTTTACACTTTACCATTATCAACAATTAAATACAAGAAAGCCCTTAAGTGTCATTTGATAATAAGCTGTTTTGTTGAAATAAACTCCTTGTGAGACAAGTGGCTTTAATTTTTAATCTGGCTTATAACTTGTAAAGGATCTTTATTAGAAAATCATGTTTTATACTGAGACAGAAAATTGAAAGAAAAAGATAAAACAAACTTTTTCTAATCACTAGTCTACAGTTGTCAGTATATGTGTGCTATTGTGTCAAAGATCTTTGAATTTGTTAAAAATCAGTTCTGTTTTACCTAAACTGCAATTCCTACTGTACCTACTGTATATATACAGCAATGCAATTCAGGATCCATTTGGCAGTGATAAAGAAAAAAATGCTGAAATGTTATTGATTCTGTCCCTCTTGTGCAAAACAAATGACTCAACTATACTTATCCTGACATAACACAAAGGTTCTATTTAGATATTGCAAGATATTGGCAAATGTTCTATTTAGATATTGCAAGATATTGGCAAATGTTAGACACATATCTTTTTTAAAGATACCATCAACCCTTTCATAGAGGATGGATGTCCTTCTTGTTTTTAGAGAAATGCTGCAGCTACTGACCTGGTGAAGTCAGTGCAAGTGGAATACCGCCTGCAAAGCCTCTGTCACAGTTTATAACCTGCGGTGTCAAAGTCACAGCCTCAGCTCCTGCCCTCTCCAAAGCATTTTTCCACTCCCTCTCCAAATTAAGTTCATCCAGATTCTCCAACTAGGCTCTTCCAGGATTTTCCTCCACACAGTACGTCCTCACAAGCCTAAAGAAATCTCAACCTGATTTTCTTCCGGTCTTTCACATCATCTTCACTAACTATCTCTTAACGCATTTTTTTTTGCCATTGCCCTTCAGAGCTGAAGATAAAACAACCAACCCACCGAAGTCAGAGTGCAATGGGACTCGGGGTGGATGTGGGTTGAGGGTGAAGGTGGCAGGAGAAGTAGATTAGCATTCTCAAGCATCTTCTAGGTGGCCGTCCTTCTATCTCAGGATCGACCAACGTTTCACAGCCCAGGCTTCCAACAGCCATTGAACAGCAACCGTGTAAAAACCTGATTCCTAGTAAGGCAGCCCATCCTGAAGTCTTCTAAGTGCTCATCCTCGAGAGAAAAAAATAGGCTCAGCAAATCACTTCTTGGCAGACAGGAATGACTGAAGCTATCTATGTACGGTGAGTCCTTCCCTAGTAAAAGGAAGACTGCCCACACCACTGGGGAAAAGTCACTCGGCCGGCCCATCTCAGACCCAAGAAGTGCAGAAGCACAGCTCGCTCACGGGAGTGGCCGCACCAGCGTCCCCTGGACACTGCGGCGCCTGCTCTTTGCTGCCACTCACAAGAACAGTAGTCCTTGCATTCCACACGGCTGGAGGAAGCCTGCACAGGCGCGTCGGCCCCGTGGTGAGGCTGAGGTGGGGTGTTTCAGATTTCTATAGTTTCAAAGTGAGATCTTCTTTTCCAGAGGGAGCGGCAAAGGAAGAAGAACAGGGGTGCTCCAGAGCCGGCAGGATCCCGCCAAGCATTCTGCCCGCAGAGCTCGTGGACGAGGGTGCAGTGGGGGGTGTCCAAGAGTGTACAGTGGAGGTTTTTCAGAGACACGACTTGTCAGAATTATAGCTCTAACGGTCAGTGGGTCATAGTTCTAAAAGCTATTGGAATAGACGCGCATGCCTGTATTTCACATTTTTTGTTTTAATTTCTAGTATTGTGAATATCAATAGCTACAACCCACTTAAAACCTCTTTGGAACCCACAATAATTTTTAATACTGTAAAAGGGCCCTAGGCCCAAAATTTCACAATCAATGTTTTCAAAGACCGTGTCTACCAAATAGTCATTAAAGAATAATTAATTTCTTTCCTCATTTTTAATAATCAAAGATAACGCACACACACAGGTAAAGGTCAAAATTCTAAGAAGCATTTTAAAACATTGGAAAAATCTTAGTCTCATAATTAACCTCTGTGAATCCATAAGAAGTGTAGGGATTCCAAATACTTTATGCATTATAAAAACATAAGAGCAGAAACATCTGAGTTAAAGGTTACATTTTTAAATTCACTTTTTCTTATGCTGGATTTATCTTTTTTTCAAACATGATACTAACAATAACATCTGCATTTCTGCATTATTTACGTCAAATCCTTCCATCAAATTTGAAAAAATAATTAGGAATAAGAAAACTCTGAGCATTTCAAATATTTTAATGGACTCTTCTTCAGAGTTAAATTTGTATTGTAAAATGTACCCGATCTGGATGTTTGTACATACTTCTCTCCTACTGCTTTATTTGGAACAGAATTTTTCATTTCAATGGTAGGCTAAATGGGTGTTGAAACAAAAGATTAATAAATAATGTGTGTTTCATACAATATGTACTGAATAAGTCAAGATAAAAGTATAAAAGTTATTACCTTCAAGTGAGGATATTTCTCAGGAGACTCTAAAAAGCACAAGGAACATAGAATCAATTATATGTAAATATGACAAAGCCAATCACACATTCATGCGGAGTTAGTATGAAGCTGAATCCTCATGCTCGACTTTGAAAATGATTACTTTCAGAGATTTTTGGTGGGATTTTTCCTTTTTTGGTTTTGGTTAGGAAAGCAACGACAGAAATATACTGAAGAAAAAATAGGAATATAAATTTAATAACACATGCAGTTAAGATTTCAAAAGTGAGATTGTTTCAAATAACTATAACTAACATAGAAAAGTGAGCATATACCAATACGAACATGCTGATTGATGGGGACAAAAGTGATCTTTAATCAGAGAAGCAAATCATAACCCTGAGAGGACAAATGTCAAAGCTGATGGTAAAATGCAACAGCATATCTTTAAGCAACACATCAGAATCATTTGTACAACTGAACTATAAGTATTTATCATGTTCTTCAATGTCTCCTGTAATTTAGGAAGTACATAGTTATGATAACAGTTTGAATGAATGTAGAATTTGTTTCTCATCAGAGAATCTGTTCCAAATTGATCAGTTTGGATACGTTCATATACTTGCAGCATAATAATTAATAAAAATATTCATTTTTTCTCCATAGCCATGTGTGCTACTGGTATGCCTACATTTCTTGTATCCTGTAGTTTAACAACCTTAAGGTTTCTTGGTCCAATCATCCAAGAATGAATTATAAAACACATGAAAGAAATCACGTGTAAAAAGCTTTACATATTAAAATATGCTTACTAAAAAGTAAAAAATACATTAAACTGACACAGAATATTAGGTTTTTCATACTTCAAAATCAGTGCAATATATACTGAAAATAACAATTTTGGTATTCAAAGAATGAATCCTACAATTTCTTTTGATTCCAAAATTAGTTTGGTTTTCTTTATCACATTAGTTTTTAAAGAATTTTATGAAACAGCTATCTTATCAAAAATTAACTATCTTTGAACTAACAGCCAATGCTTCTGTGTTCAAATTCATCTCATTTGCATAAGTAATATCAGTGCAACAGAGATATATGATGCCTGATAAAGAAAGGAGAAATGAGTGGCTGCAGTTTACCCCAGTTCTAGCACACGCTCCTGCTTCCAGTACTCTCTGGAACAGCAATGATCTAATCTATTCCAGTGAGAATACACTAAAGTCATCTGATGTGTGTTCTCTCAAGTTTCTTATCATTAACTCCAAACTTACCAGTTACCTTCTTTCTTTCCTCCCTCCTTCACCTTTCACAATTCCTCTTACTCTTCAAAAGTAATCTCCAAATTTATGGTCCTGATTTTTCCCACTCACATTCTTTTTAAAAATTTAAAAATTTTTTTTCATTTTTATTGATTATACATATTCATGGAGAATGAGCTGTCAGCACCTGCACCCAAGTTGTGCCAAGTTGTGAGCAAATCAATGCCATCAGCATGCCCACCACCTCAAATTGCAATTATTCTCAATGTCTCTCACCCAACCTCTCTGCATTGCCCTTCTCCCACCCTGTTATCCTGGCATCCCTAGGTCTGTTCTCTCCCTCTGCAAGTTCTAAGCTCATCCATGTTGTTGCAAATGGCAGAGTTTCATTCTTTATTTATGGCTGTGTAGTATGCCATTGTGTATATATACCGCATTTTCCTTATCCAGACACCTGTCAATGGACATTTAGGTTCACAGGTTATTCCCACCACTTTTTTCCTATTTGTTTAGCAATAATATCTTACATCTGTAATTTCCATTTCTTCATTATTATGCTTTTTCCTATCTGGCTATAAACATGGCATAAATAAGAACCAAATGAATTCTTTCCCTTGATCCAGTTATATCTTCAACTATTATCAAATGGCTCTTCATCCAGATTTCTCTAAAAGCAAGTCTATACCTTTGCTACTCAGAGCATTGTCTGAGGACCATGTGGCACCAGCATCACCCAAGAACTTGCTACAAGTGCAGAATTGCAGACTTGCTGAATCAGAATGTGCATTTTTAGCAAGGTCTCTAGGTGATACATGAAAGTTTGAGCAGCTCTGGTCTATACTGAGTCTGCTTCCACATTCCTTTACCTTACCCTGTCCTTTTGGAACCTAGACTGTAGTTCCTCACTATCACTTCCCTCAAATGGAAATGGCAATAGAAGTCAAACTTCCTAATGGACTCTGGATCAAGTAATAGTGTCCTTGACTCTCCATTACTAATCCTGCTCCCTTCTTCTTTACAATTCTCTTATTATGGCCTGTCAGAAACTATGTGGTGAAGGGATTTTCAAGATGGCGGTGGCTGCGGCGGTTGGCGCGGAGTAGCTGAGGTGGAAAAGGCGGCCACTGGGCCTCAGGCAGCCGGGAAACTTGTGGACCTTCCTCTTGCCATCTCTTAAGGGAGGACCGCTGCTGGTGGCCGGTTGTGGGGGCTGACCGCCACTTTGCCCTCGGCAGGAGAGGCTGCCTCATTTACAGGCAACAGCTTTGAAGTATGGAGCAGGAAAAGAACTGTTTCGTAGCTGCAAAAGCGAGTCTCTAAACAGGGAAGACGGCGCCAGGGCTGCTGTGGATGCAGACAGGATCCCGGAGGCTGGGGCTGCGCTGAAGGCGGCCAGCTGCCCTATTCAGGATTCGAGGTTTCAGGCTGGCATAAAAGAAGATTCCTGGGAGTGCCCGAGCCGTGCCGCGGAACCGAGTGGGCAGCCCGAGGCGGCAGGAACCAAGAACGGGGAAGGCGACAAACCAGAGGCAGAAAGTGAGTGCCCGACCTGACACAGCCCTGTGAGTGACCCATGGCCCGGCCCTGCTCGGGGGGGCTGACGCCCACCCAGCTTCCGCCTGCATCACAAGGCCACTCACCGCCCCTGGGCTGCCTCCATTTTAACAGGTGGTGGCAGCTCCACCTGGCTCGGCTCCTCACTGAGCCTTCCCACTTGCTTGCCCCGGCGTGGGGCTTCCTGGGGCCTGTGGGCTGCCCTCCCCTCCCACTCCCTCCGCTGTTCTCTGGCGGGGCTGGTGGCGTGGGGTGTCCCTGGCCAGTGTTGGGAGGGCAAAGAAGTACGGGCGGGGACGACTGTCACTCCACCACACCGTGGACTCCGGCCCCCAGTAAAATTCCTGTTACTGGAAGGCAGATAGCATCTCTGCGGCCACCAGTTCGGAAAAATGCCTAACCAATTTCTGGTTGGGAATAGTGTGGTAGGAGAGTTCCCACGTCCGCTCGAACGTTCCGGAGAGCTGATTGCAGGCAGGCGCTAGACTCGTTCCAGCCATGGAACAAGTCCACAGAAAGATCTACACAGTGCTACAAAGGCAACCAGAGTGACCGGTCGTCTGTGCCTAGCAGAAACCTGGTAGACTTCTGGGGCGAGGAGGTGCCGAGCAGGGTCTTGAAGGCCAAGCCGATAGATGAGGGTTGCAAAAGACACGTCCCAGCCCAGCTCAGTGCGCACAGGGTGGGGAGACGTGTGGCCAGGGAGGCGGAGACTTGACAGAAACCACACACCCTGTGGGGTCGCCACGGCACGATCCAACAGCCTGGGCCAGAGCACACGGAAGAGGGAGAAGTCCTGCACGGGAAACGAAAGCTCAACAGAGATCACACATCCTGTGGTATGTGATCCAGCAGCCCAGCAGAGTCCAAGCAGACCAGAAAGGCGGCTCCCCAGAGAGGCCCAAGACCCGAGGCAACCATACACACAAGGCACTAGAGGCCAACTGAGCAGTCACGGAGGTAGCCATACCAAATTGGCAACCAAAGCAACATCTTAGTTAGTCAATAGTCTCAAACTGGTGGACTGTGAAACCCCCTGCCACAATGAATAAACATCAAAAAAAAAGATACCAGAAATACAAAAAATCAAGAAAGCACACCACCAAAAGTTAACAAATCTCAAACTCTAGATCCTATAGAACAAGAAGCCCTTGAAATGACTGACAAGGAATTTCAAGTGATAATTCTAAGGAAACTGAATGAGATACAAGAAAACTCAGCTAGACATCATAATGAAATGAGGAAAAGTATACAGGACTTGAAAGAGGAAATGTACAAGGAAATCAATGTCCTGAAAAAAAATGTAGCAGAACTTGCTGAACGGAAGAAGTTATTCAGCGAAATAAAAAACACAACGGAGACTTTAACCAGCAGGCTTGTCGAAGTTGAAGAGAGAACCTCTGAACTTGAAGATGGGCTGTTTGAAATAACACAAGCAGACAAAAAGAAAGAAAAAAGAATCAAGGACATTGAAGATAATCTGAGAGAGATATCAGACAACCTTAAGCGCTCAAATATTCCAGTCATGGGTATTCCAGAAGGGGAGGAAAATGGAGATTCCATTGAAAACATATTCAACAAAATAGCGGCAGAAAACTTCCCAAGTATAGGAAAAATCACAGATCTTCAGATCCAGGAAGCTCAACGATCTCCAAACGTATTCAACCCAAAAAGGCCTTCTCCAAGACATGTTATAGTCAAATTGGCAAAACTCAGAGATAAAGAGAGAATCTTAAAAGCTGCAAGAGAGAAGCGTCAAATCACCTATAAGGGAGCCCCAATCAGGCTAACATCAGACTTTTCATCACAAACCCTAAAAGCCAGAAAGGAATGGGATGATATATTCAAAATACTAAAAGACAAAGATTGCCAGCCAAGAATACTCTACCCTGCAAGGCTATCCTTCTGAAATGAAGGGCAAATAGTATATTTCTCAGACAAACAAAAACTGTGGGAGTTCACTTCCACACGACCACCCTTACAAGAAATCCTCAAGGGAGTACTGGGTTTGGTTGCTGAAAAATAACTACCACTGCCATAAAAACCCAAGAAAAATGAAAACCCACTAGTATAATAAAAATGGCATTCATGAAGAGACAACAATCAAACAAAAATGCTATCTACAACCTAAGGAACCAACAAACACAGAAACCAAACAGTAAATCAGAAAGCAAGGAACAAAAGACACCCAAACAACCAATAAAATGCTAGGATTAAGTCAACACCTTTCAATAACAACTCTTAATGTCAAAGCCTTAAATTCCCCCAATCAAAAGACACAGACTGGCTGACTGGATCAAAAAGGAGGACCCAACTATATGCTGCCTACAAGAGACCCACCTCACCCATAAAGATTCACATAGACTACGAGTGAAAGGATGGAAAAAGATTTACCATGCAAACAGAAAAGAAAAACGAGCTGGAGTAGCTATTCTTATATCTGACAAAATAGACTTTAAACTAAAAACCATAAAAAGAGACAATGAGGGACACTACTTAATGATAAAAGGACTGATGCATCAAGAAGACATAACAATCATAAATATGTACGCACCCAATGTTGGAGCAGCCATATTTATAAAACAAACTCTATTAGACCTGAAGAAGGAAATAGACACTAATACCACAATAGCAGGGGACCCGAACACCCCACTGTCAATATTGGACAGATCATCTAGGCAAAGAATCAGTAGAGAAACACAAGATCTAAACAATACTCTAGACCAATTGGAACTGGCAGATATCTACAGAACATTCCATCCAACAACCTCAGAATATTCATTCTTCTCATCAGCACATGGATCATTCTCCAGGACAGATCACATATTAAGTCACAAATCAAGTCTCAATAAATTCAAAAAAATTGGAATTATCCCATGTATCTTCTCAGACCACAATGGATTAAAACTAGAAATCAATAACAAAGGAAACTCTGGAAACTATACAAACACATGGAAATTAAACAGCATTCTACTTAATGACATACGGGTCCAAGAAGAAATCAAGCAGGAAATCAAAAAATTTATTGAAACTAATGAAAACAATGATACATCATACCAAAACCTGTGGGATACTGCAAAACCAGTGTTAAGGGGGAAATTTATTGGATTAAATGCTCACTTCAGAAGAATGGAAAGATGGCAAGTGAACAACCTAACACTTCACCTTAAAGAACTAGAAAAACAAGAACAATCCAAACCTAAAGTTAGCAGACGCAAAGAAATCATTAAGATCAGAGCAGAACTGAATGAAATTGAAACCGAAAAAACAATTCAAAAAATCAATGAATCAAAAAGTTGTTTTTTTGAAAAGATAAATAAAATTGACAAACCATTATCATGGCTAACAAAAATAAGAAGAGAGAAGATTCAAATAACAAAAATAAGAAATGAAAAAGGCGATATTACAACTGATTCATCTGAGGTACAAAGAATCATTTGAGACTACTGTAAACAACTATATGGAAACAAATTTGAAAATCTGCAGGAAATGGATCAATTTCTGGACACACACAAGCTCCCAAAACTGAACCATGAAGACGTAGAAAATCTGAACAGACCAAAAACAATAAAGGAGATTGAAGTTGTTATCAGAAGGCTCCCAACAAAGAAAAGCCCAGGACCAGATGGATTCACAGCAGAATTTTACCAAACATTCAAAGAGGAATTGACACCGATTCTTTACAAACTATTCCAAAAGATTGAAACAGACGCAAATCTCCCAAACTTTCTATGAAGCAAATATCATCCTGATACCAAAACCAGGTAAAGATATAACCAAAAAAGAAAACTACAGGCCAATATCCTTGATGAATATAGATGCAAAAATCCTCACTAAAATACTAGCAAACAGAATACAGCAACACATACGTAAAATTATTCACCATGATCAAGTGGGATTCATCCCAGGGATGCAAGGTTGGTTCAACATACGCAAATCAATAACTGGGATACACCATATTAATATACTCAAACACAAGGACCATATGATCATCTCTATAGATGCTGAAAAAGCATTTGATAAAGTTCCGCACTCATTCATGAGAAAGAGCCTGTATAAGTTAGTTATAGAGGGAAAGTATTTCAAAATAATTAAAGCCATATATGACAAACCCACTGCCAATATCATCCTGAATGGGGAAAAGCTGAAAGCTTTTCCTTTAAGAACAGGAACTAGACAAGGATGCCCACTCTCACCACTTCTATTCAACATAGTGTTGGAAGTACAAGCTAGAGCAATCAGAGAAGAGAAGGAAGTAAAGGGCATCCAGATTGGAAAAGATGAAGTCAAACTGTCCCTGTTTGCAGATGACATGATCCTATACATCGAACAGCCTAATACCTCTACAAAAAAACTCTTGGAATTGATAAATGATTTCAGCACAGTAGCAGGATACAAAATCAACACACAAAAATCAGTAGCATTTCTTTTCTCCAATAGTGAACATGCAGAAAGAGAAATCAAGAAAGCCTGCCCATTTACAATAGCCACCAAAAAAATAAAATACTTAGGAATTGAGTTAACCAAGGAGGTGAAAAATCTCTATCATGAGAACTACAAACCACTGCTGAGAGAAATTAGAGAGGATACAAGAAGATGGAAAGATATCCCATGCGCTTGGATTGGAAGAATCAACATAGTGAAAATGTCCACACTACCCAAAGTGATATACAAAATCAATGCAATATACCCATCAAAATTCCAAAGACATTTTTCTCAGAAATGGAAAGAAATATCCAGACATTTATATGGAATAACCAAAGACCACGCATAGCCAAAGCAATGCTGAGCAAAAAAAATAAAGCTGGAGGCATAACACTACCTGACTTTAAGCTATACTACAAAGCTATAATAACCAAAACAGTATGGTACTGGCATAAAAACAGACACACTGACCAATGGAATAGAATAGAGAATCCAGAAATCAACCCACATACTTACTGCCATCTGATCTTTGACAAAGGCACCAAGCCTATTCACTGGGGAACGGACTGCCTCTTCAGCAAATGGTGCTGGGATAACTGGATATCCATATGCAGGAGAATGAAACTAGATCCATACCTCTCACCGTATACTAAAATCAACTCAAAATGGATTAAGGATTTAAATATACACCCTGGAACAATAAAACTTCTTAAAGAAAACATAGGAGAAATACTTCAGGAAATAGGACTGGGCACAGACTTCATGAATACGACCCCAAAAGCATTGACAACGAAAGGAAAAATAAACAAATGGGATTATATCAAACTAAAAAGCTTCAGCACAGCAAAAGGAACAATTAACAGAGTTATAAGACAACCAACAGAGTGGGAGAAGATATTTGCGAAATATACATCTGACAAAGGATTAATATCCAGAATATAGAAGGAACTCAAACAACTTTACAAGAAAAAAACAAGCAACCCAAGTAAAAAATGGGTGAAAGAGCTAAGCAGGCATTTCTCTAAGAAAGACATACAAATGGCCAGCAGACATATCAAAAAATGCTCAACATCACTCAGCATCCAGGAAATGCAAATCAAAACCACACTGAGATACTATCTAACCTCAGTTAGGATGGCTAAAATCCAAAAGACTCTGAACGATAAATGCTGGCGAGGTTGCGGAGAAAAAGGAACTCTCATACATTGCTGGTGGGACTACAAAATGGTGCAGCCTCTATGGAAAACAGTATGGAGGTTCCTCAAACAATTGCAGATAGATCTACCATACGACGCAGCTATCCTACTCTTGGGAATATACCCAGAGGAATGGAAATCATCAAGTCGAAGGTATACCTGTTCCCCAATGTTCATCCCAGCACTCTTTACAATAGCCAAGAGTTGGAACCAGCCCAAATGTCCATCATCAGATGAGTGGATAGGGAAAATGTGGTATATCTACACAATGGAATACTACTCAGCTATAAAAACGAATGAAATACTGCCATTTGCAACAACATGGATGGACCTTGAGAGAATTATATTAAGTGAAACAAGTCAGGCACAGAAAGAGAAATACCACATGTTCTCACTTATTGGTGGGAGCTAAAAATTAATATATAAATTCACACAAAGACACACACACACACAAAAAAAAAAAACAAAACAGGGGGGGGAGAAGATATAACAACCACAATTACTTGAAGTTGATACAAAAAGCAAACAGAAAGGACATTTTTCGGGGGGAGGGGCGGAGGGAGGGGGAGGGAGGTTTTAGTGATGGGGAGCAATAATCAGCCACAATGTATATCGACAAAATAAAATTTTTTTAAAAAAGAAAGAAACTATGTGGTGAAGTAGCAACATTTTATATAACATTAAATTATGCACATGTATGGCTGACCATATATGCTCATATTCATCTATGGTAAATAAAATTTAGCACTGCATGGGCAGGGACCTCAATCCTTAATGCCTTCCCAATATTGAGAAAGACAGAAAAAGCAGGAAAATTTTGCTAAACATCTCTCACAACTTTTGGTCCTGGAAGCTCACTTCAGTTCTTCCCATCTTTCTAATATCTGCTCTTCCTTTTGCTGAAGAATCATTTTATTGCACCACCCTCCATTATTTACACCTGCTTCTCTTTTCATCAGTGACCACTGTGCTTGCTGCCATTCTCATCCTTCATTCCCTCTTTACTCTATTCCTCTTCCTTATTTCCTGACTATCCACAGGTCTTACGGTATCTGAACAAAACTAATAATTCAGCTCCTTTAGTGGAACTCCCAATTTAATCTGTTGCTGACACTTGATAAGATATACAATTTATGGTGCTGCACCTGGGGCACCAATGCAGCAGCAGGGCCCGCCTCCACCTGAACAACCATTGGAGGGGATTGCAGGCCTCACCAAACCACCTCCCAGGCTGCCCAGGTGAGCATGGGCAAGACCCAAGCTGAGCCATGGCCGGGGACTGATGCACCTACAGGGCCTGCCTACACCCAAGTGAACCCCAGAAGAGCTCACAAGCCCCATCAAACCACTGCCAGGGACGTCCAGGTGAGCACAGGCAAGACCCAAGCTGCACCATGCCCACACAATCAACACAGCCCATAGTCCGACCCATGCTTGAGTGAGTACAGGAGAGGCTTGTAGGCCTCACCAAACCACCACCAGGGCTGTCCAGGTGAGAACACATAGGACCCAAGCAGCACTGCACCTGGGGACTGATGCAGCCTTCAGGATCCACCTATACCCAAGTGAAGACCAGAGAGGCTCACAGGCCCCACCAAACCACGGTGTGGGCCATCCAGGTGAGCGTGCACAGGACCCACTCACTGACTGAACAGAGCCAATGCAGCCCACCAATGCTCAACCGCATTGATAAAAGAGTCACCAGAAGAACCTACATACAGAGAAGGAAGTCTTCCCCCTCATAACCAACTCCAGAATGATAGAGGAATTAAGTGTTCTACCAGATGACCAAACATCAGCATAAAAACACTAGAACTACAAATAAACAAAAAGATATGACACCACCAAAGGAATATGGTAATTCTCAAGTACCGAACCCCATAGAGCAAGAAACCCTGGAGATGTCTGAAAAGGATTTCTGAGCACCGATTTTAAGAATACTCCAAGAAATAAGAGAATAATCAACTAGAGAACACAATGAAACAAGAAAAAATATCCAGGATATGATGGAGGAAATTTACAAATAGATTAATTAACAGAACTCCTGGAAATGGATTCTTTCAATGAAATAAAAAACAGAACAGAAAGCTTGAGCAGCAGGCTAGAGCAAGCAGAAGAAAGAAATTCAGAACTCAAAGATGGTCTTTCTGAAATAACCCAAGCAGACAGGAAAAAGAAAAAAGAATTTTTAAAAAAGAAGAAAATTTAAGAGAGCTAGCGGACAATCTCAAGCACACAAACATCCAAATCATGGGTATTCCAGAAGGGGACAAAAAAGGAAAAGGCATTTAAAACTTATTCAAGGAAGTAATAACAGAAAACTTCCCAGGTATAGGAAGGGATGAAGACCTTCAGATCCAAGAAGCCCAAAGATCCCCAAACATTTTCAATCCAAAAATTTCCTCTCCAAAACACCTGATAGGCAAACTGGCAAAACTCAAAGACAAAGAGAGAGTTCTAAAAGCAGCAAAAAAAAAAAAAGCATCAAGACAACTATCAAGACAACTCAAAATACTAAAAGAAAGAAATTGCCAGTGAAGAATTCTATACCCAAAAAGAGACAAAGAAGGCCATTATATAATGATGAAGGGATCTATCCAGTTAGAGGACATAACAGTCATAAACATGTATGTACCCAACAGTGGAGCACCTAGATATGTAGAGCAAACACTCTTAGACCTAAAAATAGACATAGACCCAAATACAATAATAGTGGGTGACCTGAACACCCCTCTCTCACCATTAGACAGATCTTTCAGGCAACAAATCAATAAAGAAACATAGGATTTAAACTATGCCTTAGACCAATTAGACCTGGCAGACATCTACAAAACATTTCACCCAACCACTAGAGAATATACATTCTTCTCATCAGCACATGGAACATTCTCCAGGATAGACCACATACTAGGTCACAAATCAAGTCTTAGCAAATTTAAAGAAATTGAAACCATCCCAAGTATCTTTTCAGATCACAATGGATTAAAACTGGAAATCAATAATAAGCAAAATTCTGGAAACTACTCAAGTGCATGGAGACTGAACAACAGACTCCTGAATGACCTATGGGTCCAAAGAGAAATTAAACAGGAAATCAAAAAGTTCTTGAAACTAATGAAAATAAAAATACATCATACTAAAACCTATGGGATACTGCAAAAGCAATACTAAGAGGGAAGTTTGTTGCAATAAATGCTTACATCAAAAGAATGAAAAGTTTTCAAATAAATGATCTAACACTGTACCTCAAAGAACTAGAAAAACAACAACAATCCAATCTCCAAAATAGTAGACAGGAAGAAAGAAACAAAATCAGGGCAGAACTAAATGAAATAGAGACCCCCAAAAAACAATACAAAAGATCAATGAAACAAAAAATTGACTTTTTGAGAAGATAAATAAAACAGATAAACCATTAGCTAGGATAATGAGAGAGAGACAGAGAGAGAAGATCCAAATAATAAAAATCAGAAATGAAAAGGGAGACATTACAACCAATACCACAGAAATATAAAGAATCACTAGAGATTATTATAAACAACTGTTCACCAACAAATATGAAAACCTGTAGGAAATGGATAAATTTCTGGACACATACAAACTGCTAAGACTGAATCAAGAAGAAACAGAGAACCTGAACAGACCAACAAGCAATGAGATTGAAGTAGTAATCAGAAATCTTCCAACAAAAAAAGCCCAGGACTGGATGGCCTTACGATTGAATTCTATTAAACCTCTGAAGAAGAACTAATACCATTTCTCTTCAAACTTTTCCATAAAATTAAAACAGAAGCCATTCTCCCAAACTCATTGTATGAGGCAGCATCACCCTGATACCAAAACCAGATAAAGATACAACAACAAAAAATACTACAGGACAATATCCTTGATGAACATAGATGCAAAAATCCTCAACAAAACGCTAGGAATCAGATTACAGCAACACATCAAGAAAATTATACACCATGATCAAGTGAGATTCATCCCAGGGATGCAAGGTTGGTTCAACATATGCAAGTCAAAAAATGTGATATACCACATTAACAAAACCAAGGACAAAAACCATATGATTATGTCAACTGATGGAGAAAAGCATTTGACAACATTTAACATCCCTTCATGATTAAGACTCTCAGCAAATTACGTATAGAAGGAATTATCTCAGTACAATAAAAGCCATTTATGACAAACCAATCACCAATATCATCCTGAATGGGGGAAAAGCTGAAAGTTTTTCCCTTACGAACAGGAACAAGACAAGGACGTCCACTCTCACCATTCCTGTTTAACATGGTATTGAAAGTACTATCCAGAGCAATCAGGCAAGAGAAAGAAATAAAGGGCATCAAGACTGGAGAGGATGAGGTCATACTGTCCTTGTTTGCTGATGACATGATCTGATATACAGAAAAACCCATTGACTCTACCAATAAAACTCTTACAGCTTATTAACAGTTTCAGTAATGTTACATGATACAAAATCAACACCCCAAAATTAACAGCATTTTTATACTCTAATAACTAGCAGAAAATGAAATCAAGAAAGTAGGCCTATTTACAATAGTTGCCAAAAAAATAAAATACCTACGTATCAATTTAATCAAGGAGGTAAAAGATCTCTACACTGAGAACTACAAAAGACTACTGAAAGAAATTAAACAGGACACAAAAAATTGGAGAGACATACCATGCTCTTGGATGGGAAGAATTAACTTCGTGAAAATGTCCATTCTACCCAAAGCAATCTACAGATTCAATGAAATCACCATCAAAATACCAATGACATTCTTTACAGAAATAGAAAAAGCAATCCAAGCATTCATATGGAACAACAACAGACCCCGAATAGCCAAAGCACTAATCCAAAGAAAAAAAATAAAGCTGGAGGCATAACACTACCCAACTTCAAATTATATTACAAACTATTGTAACCAAAATGGTATGGTACTGGAATGAAAACAGACACTCAAATCAACGGAACAGAATAGAAAACCTGGGAATCAACCCACATACTTACAGCCAACTGATCTTTGACAAAGGCAGCAAGAACATACATTGGGGAAAAGACCGCCTCTTCAATAAATGGTCCTGGGAAAACTGGACAACCATATGTAGAAGAATGAAACTAGACCTGTACCTCTCACCACGTACCAAAATCAACTCAAAATGGATTAAAGACTTAAATATAAGACCTGAAACCATAAAATTACTAAAGGAAAATATAGGAGAAACACTTCAGGTAATAGGACTGGGCAAACACTTTATGAACAAGACTCTAAAAGCACAAGCAATGAGAGAAAAAATAAGTAAATGGGATTATATCAAACTAAAAAGCTTCTGCACAGCAAAGAAAACAATCAACAGAGTGGAAAGACAGCCTATGGAATGGGAGAAAATATTTGCAAACTATACATCTCATAAGGGATTGATATCCAGAATATACAAAGAACTCAAACAACTATTCAGTAAAAATACAACTAATCCAATGAAATAACAGGCAAAGAAGATGAATAGACATTTTTTAAAGGAAGACATACAGATGGCCAACAGGTACATGAAAAAATGCTCAGCATCACTAGTCATCAGAGATGCAAAATAAAAACCACTCTGAGATATCATGTCATCCCAAATACTGAGAATAACAAATGCCAGTGAGGTTGTGGGGAAAGGGGAACTCTTCTGCACTGTTGGTGGGACTGTAAACTAGCACATCTGTTAAGGAAAAAAGTATGGAGGTTTCTCAAACAACTACCGACAGAGTTACCATATTATCCAGCAATCCCACTGCTGGGTATATATCCAGAGGAATGGAAATCATCATGTCAAAGGAATACCTGCACTTTCATGTTCACTGCAGCTCTATTTACAATAGCCATAATATGGAACCAACCTAAGTGTCCACTGACAGATGACTGTATAAGGAAAATGTGGTATATATACACAATGGAATACTCCTCAGCAATAAAAAAGAACGAAATTATGCCATTTGCAGCAAGATGGATGAGTCTGGAGAAAATTATTTTAAGTGAAATAAGCCAGACAAAGAAACAGACATAGTGCATGTTCTCACTCATAATTGGCTGCCAGGAATGAAACGAGGTAGGGAGGGAGGGAGGGAAGGGGTTTAGGGAAGAAGGAAGGAATGAAGGAAAGAAAGAAAAGACTTCAACAATAAGTTGAACTTTCAGAAGGAGAGAATGAACCTAAGGATGCTAGAGATGGGTGATAGGGAAGGAGGGGATTTGGGAAGTGACAGGTTGGGCAAAGGGCGTAAAGAAATATCATGATTTGTAAGAATGAATATGCTAATAATAAATAAAAATTTAAAATAAAAACAGATATACAACTTATCACCATATCACTTCTTTTTCCTTGCTTCACATATAACAAGTGATTTTCTTTGGTTAGTAGGATGTATCAGTGCCCATGTTTTAAACTGTATTTCCTCACGAAGTCACTTGAAAGAATTAAGCATTCCTTCAAATGACTTCGTGAGGAAATACAGTTCTTACCTTCTACTTGTACATTTACCATATTTTTTCCTCTTTGATCTGCAGCCCCAGATGAATGACCAACATACTTCCATGGGAGATTCTCAGAGACACTGTTAAAATTAATATAAAAAATGAGTTGCATAAAGATTTCCTAATCATTTTCTAAGAAAATATCTGAATTTCCTATTTGAAAAGCCATTAGACTTAAAAGTAAGAGAAGCATGTTATTGAAAAGTAAAATATTTCAATGGAGAATCTCACATATGCTCTCTAGATCAAGTTTATCTTTTCTCCCCATATGGCTATTGACACTGACACTGTAAACCAAGCACGGGAAGCCAGAAGAAACAAATTCATAGACAAAATATTAACTTTTGTGCCTATTTCAACAAGGAACTAACTTCAAAATACCTCACTGTACTTTGCATTCCTCATCGAAAATAAGAGGACATTTTTTAGAAATATGTATAAAAAATTCTTTAATTAGTACATTTGATAAAGTTCAGCACTCATTCATGACAAAGACCCTTTATAAGTTAGGTATAGAGGAAAAGTATCTCAACATAATTAAAGCCATATATGCCAGACCCACTGCCAATATCATCCTGAATGGGGAAAAGCTGAAAGCTTTTCCTTTAAGAACAGGAACTAGACAAGGATGCCCACTCTCACCACTCCTATTCAACATAGTGTTGGAAGTACAAGCCAGAGGAATCAGAGAAGAGAAGGCAATAAAGGGCGTCCAGATTGGAAAAGATGAAGTCAAACTGTCCCTGTTTGCAGATGACATGATCCTATATATCGAACAGCCTAAAACTTCTACAAAAAAACTGCTGGACTTGATAAATGATTTCAGCACAGTAGCAGGATACAAAATCAACACACAAAAATCAGTAGCATTTCTTTTCTCCAATACTGAACATGCAGAACGAGAAATCAAGAAAGCCTGCCCATTTACAATAGCCACCAAAAAAATAATATACTTTGGAATTGAGTTAACCAAAGAGGTGAAAAATCTCTATAATGAGAACTACAAACCACTGCTGAGAGAAATTAGAGAGGATACAAGAAGATGGAAAGATATCCCATGCTCTTGGATTGGAAGAATCAACATAGTGAAAATGTCCATACTACCCAAAGTGATATACAAATTCAATGCAATCCCCATCAAAATTCCAAAGACATTTTTCTCAGAAATGGAAAAAACTATCCAGACATTTATATGGAACAACAAAAGACCACGCATAGCCAAAGCAATGCTGAGCAAAGAAAATAAAGCAGGAGGCATAACACTACCTGACTTTAAGCTATACTACAAAGCTATAATAACCAAAACAGTATGGTACTGGCATAAAAACAGACACACTGACCAATGGAATAGAATAGAGAATCCAGAAATCAACCCACACACTTACTGTCAGCTGATCTTTGACAAAGGCACCAAGCCTATTCAGTGGCGAAGGGACTGCCTCTTCAGCAAATGGTGCTGGGACAACTGGATATCCATATGCAGGAGAATGAAACTAGATCCATACCTCTCGCCGTATACTAAAATCAACTCAAAATGGATTAAGGATTTAAATATACACCCTGAAACAATAAAACTTCTTAAAGAAAACATAGGAGAAACACTTCAGGAAATAGGACTGGGCACAGACTTCATGAATACGACCCCAAAAGCACGGGCAACCAAAGGAAAAATAAACAAATGGGATTATATCAAACTAAAAAGCTTCTGCACAGCAAAAGAAACAATTAAAAGAGTTATAAGACAACCAACAGAGTGGGAGAAAATATTTGCAAAATATATATCTGACAAAGGATTAATATCCAGAATATATAAGGAACTCAAACAACTGTACAAGAAGAAAACAAGCAACCCAATTAAAAAATGGGCAAAGGAGCTGAGTAGGCATTTCTCTAAGGAAGATATACAAATGGCCAACAGACATATGAAAAAATGCTCGACATCACTCAGCATCCGGGAAATGCAAATCAAAACCACACTGAGATACCATCTAACCCCAGTTAGGATGGCTAAAATCCAAAAGACTCTGAACGATAAATGCTGGCAAGGTTGCGGAGAAAAAGGAACTCTCATACATTGTTGGTGGGACTGCAAAATGGTGCAGCCTCTATGGAAAATGGTATGGAGGTTCCTCAAACAACTGCAGATAGATCTACCATACGACCCAGCTATCCCACTGTTGGGAATATACCCAGAGGAATGGAAATCATCAAGTCGAAGGTATACCTGTTCCCCAATGTTCATCGCAGCACTCTTTACAATAGCCAAGAGTTGGAACCAGCCCAAATGTCCATCATCAGATGAGTGGATACGGAAAATGTGGTACATCTACACAATGGAATACTACTCAGCTATAAAAACGAATGAAATACTGCCATTTGCAACAACATGGATGGACCTTGAGAGAATTATATTAAGTGAAACAAGTCAGGCACAGAAAGAGAAATACCACATGTTCTCACTTATTGGTGGGAGCTAAAAATTAATATATAAATTCACACACACACACACACACACACACACACACACACACACACAGACACACACACAAACCAAGAAGATATAACAACCACAATTATTTGAAGTTGATACGACAAGCAAACAGAAAGGACATTGTTGGGGGGGAGGGGGGGAGGGAGAAGGGAGGGAGGTTTTGGTGATGGGGAGCAATAATCAGCCACAATGGATATCGACAAAATAAAATTTAAAAAAAAAAAAAAGCAAAAAAAAAAAAAAGAATCTTGATGATTGACAGTATGTTCTATAATATGAAAGTTTCCATAGAGGAAATGAAAACATCACACAGCCAATTATCTCCAATTCAGCAGGGTTTAATTCCTTTTTATAATCGTTATGCATCAATCAGGTAACTGGGATAATTTTAGAAAAACATATAATCACCATATATAGTATAATAACGTATGGCGGATCATAACATTCCTTCTATTTCTTTGTAATCTTTTTCTTAATTTTTCATCAAACTGAAAACATGTTTCATATATTAAAGGCAATTCTTGACAAAATAAGTCAAAAAAATTGCATCCAAAATGTAGGATAAGTTATCCATTCCATCCCCAAAATACTGTATTTGATCATTAAGGATAATAAGGCTTTTAACTTATTGTGGGTAGGAGGAAGTGAGTTATCACACATATAAATGGTTAAGTATTGTAATCCAACTGATCACATATTCCAGTTAAAACACAGACCACCAGCTTTGAAGAAATATAATATCATAAAGGCACTTCCCATTAAAACTATACCAGATAAATTTAACTTGTATTTGACAATCCAGAGGGATCCTTTCTGTTTTTAAAATCTTGGCAGACTGTTATCAGTAACACTGGGGTACAGACAGAAAGAAGCTTATCATAAGAAACTAATAGAATACCAGATAAACCTTAGGATAGGCAGTCATATACCTTCAAAGGAAATAATACACATTTATCAAACATGCACATGCTAGAAATGTATTCTAATAATAGTAGTTTCCAAGACAATTTTCCTTAGGGATGAAATTCAAAAGTCCACTGCAACCTTCTGAATTTTCTGTCTACTGAAAAGAAATGTGAAGAAAAGCTGCCTTTCCAGCCTTTGCATATTGTCTTGTGAGAACACGACATTTGGAACTGTTGCTAATTTAGCCAACCATGAAAGGAGGTGCAAACAAAACACTACCAACAGCACATCTGAAAAAGAGATAAGTGGGGTCCTGATGATATCACTGAACCACCAACACAACTCTGGTTCTTATTGTTTTAGCCACTGTTAGTTGAGTTATCCAGCATTTGCATCCAAAAGAATTCTAAAGTGATAAATTTCCCATGGCCTACAGAATAAGATCTACTCATTTCTGTAGTATTACAGTTTTTCATAAGCTTGATTTAGCTAGGTATTCACCTCATTCCCAACCACTTGAATAGTCACATTTTAGCACCAGCAAAATTGAACTGCTCATAAACCCTACAGAGCGCACTCATGTGTCTTAGCTTCCGTACTTCCTATTGCTTCTGCCAAACATATACTCTCATTAGATGTTTCTTCTGCCAGACACCATCCTTCTGCTCCTATACCTGGCAAACTCCTACTCAATCTGCATGCTGACCTTAAATCCTCCCATTTGTTAAGTGGGCAAGTGAATAAATGCATTAAAAGGTTTTCTTTGAAAATTCTGTTGAAGAAACAGAAAACTAAATAGGGACAGCTCTATTCTATAATGAGGACCTTAAGCATATCATCTATATCTATTCCATCCCCTGCAGCTTGCAAAACCTAACATACAGAAGTTCTTCGACAAATGTCCACTCAACTAAAAGTGTCCTCATACAGCTCACATTCTACAATGCATGAGATGTCCCACCTGGGGAGCATATAGCATTTTTATTACTGCAAAATATTTTTGTACTTTTATGATAATTTGTTGAGGGCATAGTTGGGCTATTTGAATATTTATTTTGATAATCTTTTGGCTAAAGGTAACAGGGTATCTTGTTTTAACAAAATTACTGCTTATCATGACAATCACCTCACAGATAGAAGAAAATACCTTCTTCTAACAAAGTCAATAAATCTAATGTGGTTTCAACCTATGAAGAATGAACTTGATAATAGCGAGATTTTGTTGGTATAAGAATATGTAACATGACCTATGCTTGTCAAGGAGGAATTGCTTTTCTGGCTTCTCTACTCAGGAGCTATCTTTAAAAAACAGTCTCCTATTGGTATCAGTGCACACTGGCTGAGTTTTGCAGTTCTCATTTCCATTTGTTTAAGGTACCCAGAAAGGTATTGTTTAGTTCCCAGTTTTAAAGATAGTTACTTTTTTGGTGACACAAATCACCATGTATTGATTAATATTCCTTTACAACATGCAATCCATTTACTGTAAAAATTAAATAGAAGATCCATTTTTATAACAATTAGTTTGTTATAATGATACATACAACTTACTAACTTAAAAATATTTTTTCTTATTTATACAATATCATAGATTTTAGGAGCCATAATTAAATAAATAAGTTTTTTCAAACAATACAGTTTCAGGTTGTAAATTACCTGTAATTAACTTCTTAAATTATTCTAAACACTAGATTGAGAAAACATTTAAGAAAAAATATACATGCAATTTACACATTTCATTTTTTTAACTGCTCTTTTGTGATCAGTACTACCGACTTCATACTTCTTTTTTAAATCTATGGCACAACCACTAAGAGTAATTCACTATCAGAAATCTTACCTGGATTGTTAGTTAGCGAAGAATCTGTAGGTGTCTTTTGCTCTGTATATTTGAACAATAGCTGGAGATTGCTATGTATGAGAAGACATGATAAATAAAATCACTATTTTAATATTGATAGAAAAAAACACTTACAAAATATACTTGGAGAGTATTTCAGACAATATAAGAGCTAATGCCAGACCTTCAATTATGCCATACACTTCAAATTTGTAAGCTCTACAAACTTTTAATTAAGCTTGTAATTAAAGAACAGTAAAGCGGGAACACTCATGAATTAAGGGCAGTCTAGCTCAGTAAATTAAATAGAGCTAGCTTGGCATAATGGAAAGTACCCTGAACTCAGAGGTCGTCCTAGCTCTGTAACCAACAGAAATTTATTCTTGGACAAGTCCCTACCCTTATACTCAAAGCTACTTCTAAAAAACAAAAATTTTACTACATTATTTCACTTGGTAGTTATAAACATTTAATGATATAATATTTTTAAAAACCTCAGAGAAACAGTGAAGCAATGAAATGATTTGTTCTTAAACTTTATTGCTGAAACTATTTTGGAATCCCCAATAAAACTCAAAGTGTGCGTTTTTGTAGATTCTAATATCCAAATGTTGTTGTTTTTGGAAAATGTCAGTAAGTCCTAATTGGGGGTATTAGCTGTTCTCTACTTTGTGGCTTATAATTTGGGGCATCTCAGCTATTTTATAATTTGTAATTGAATTTATTGATAAATATATTGTCTCATTTAACTTGATAACGAAATTGTCCCTGATCGGTGAGCCAATCAATGTTGGATGTCACTCATTTTCTTTGACTCATACACTGTTTCCTTGGAGCTAGTCAGGAAACAGTCAAATAACCTTCCAGGGACTGCACAAAATATGGAATGATTCATCAACTTGCGTGTCATCCTTGCAAAGGGACCAGGATAATCTTCTCCGTATGGTTCCAACTTTAGTATATGTGCTGCTGACATGACCCAAGCACAAAACCCTACTTTCACGCATGGATACTGAAGAGACATGAATGGGGCCTTGCTCGCTCAAACCCAACTAACCTACTTTAAATTCAGAGAAGTCTCTTGAATGCCTTCCTTGTGAGGCAGAATTTGAAAATATTTTGAAAACTGAAGGTAGAGATGCAAGTAGCTTGACAGGTTTTCATTATTATTGAAATCAGATCACTTGAGGAACCAACAGTAAGCTGACACCCACTACTCCATAGAAGCACAATATGGGACCATCTACACCCTAGGAAAATGTACTACACAGGATACAAAGGGTCTTTGGGGTACATGTTCGGTAGCAAATAAGAAAAGAAATTCTGTTCTCTTCCTGCAATGTCATTTCAACTTCTCTGACACTTTAGAACAACCCCAACTAAATATCTGCTAGGAGAAAAGACAAACAAGGGCCTCAAAGGATAACCCACTGAGAAGATCTAGGCTAAGACATGGGCTCCAAGTAAGGCTTGGAGTGTTGGGGGAAGGGTCCCTCTACTTAGTATGCATGTGGCTAAAGCTAGGAATCCCAACTGCCAAAATAGACAGCTGGTGCTTTGGGAACAATGGCTGAGAACTCGAGCATATATATGGTAACTTAAAAAAAGTGTAACTCTGAAGTCTACGTATGGGTCACCATGAAGAGTGAGGGATCTGCATAAGTTAGGGTATCCTGGTGGCAAAGGGCAATCATTACGGAACTACAGGACTAGTTTCAACAGTAACACTGAAGCAACAGAATCAACAGGAGGAAGAGAATGATCAGAATACGTCCCCTTTTCCCTCTTTGTCTGACTTGTGAAAGTGGATTGTTTTCCTTGGACTTAGAGGACCACTTAGGTTCTTGGAAAATTCAAGGAGGTGAGAATAGGAGATAGCTCCCAGTGAAAAGTACAAGATTCTCTGCTAAATTGTACATTTCAAGACCCAAATAACTAATTAGAAAAATCAAAGATGTGACAAATTTTACCACATGCACAAAAGTTATACTTGGAATGAAATGCATAATCTTGGAATCCCTAAAGATAAATGTCTTTAAAATCCTGAGAAAAAGAATCCTGTACCCATTGCTACTTCTAACTAGTCTAGCCTTTTGCTTGGCTTCTGGCTGGTGAAATAGACTAATTCATTACTTTTCCCAAACTAGCTGAACCAAATTATGAAATCTCACCAGATGTATAAGATGTAATAGTTATAATTACTTTAAACTTCAATTTAGCATTTTAATGCAAACACTTACCCATAACAACCACTAGCAAGAGCATATTCTTCTGCAGTCCTTCCAAAGATATCTTCAGAAAAGGCATCAATACCTTGCTCAAGAAGAAGCCTGACTGTATTTGTTGATCTATAGTTTACAGCAAACATGAGGGCTGTTCTAAAAGAGCAGAGAGAGAACTTCACCCATAGGAACTTTAATACATTTACTTAAACAGCTCATTTGACATACTTTACCAGTTGAATGACATGCTGGTCTGTATAGACTTGACCACTTACAGGTACTAACAGACATAAGCATGTTGGGTACTAATCTTTGTAAATCACCTCCAAGGATGAACAGAAGGGACAAAAAGGAAGTCTTTTTCTCCAGTGGGGTATTACACAGTAGAAGGTGCTAATTTAAGTCCTTTAGTGGACAACAATTTATACTGAGGTCACTTATCTGAACTAAGTAATGAATTCTCCATTTCCTCCCTAGTCTCATATAATATATCGTAACGCAAAGTCATCTAGGGGTCAGATAACTAAGAGCTATTTAAAGGCTTAACAAAAATAATATCAATAATAATGATAATAATAATACTCATAATAGTTTCACTTAATGATACTAATAAGCATTGCTAGGCACTGAATTATATGCTATATATATAATTTTACTGACACATTACCACTCCTGAAGGATATGTTATTCTCTTTTTCATATCAGGGAACATACTTGGTGATAAGTACTGTTCCTGAGGTCAAACCCTAGCAAGTGGAAAAGCTAGGAATTAAATTCAGTCTCATGTGACTCAATAAGCCTATCTCTTTCCTCTTTATCACCTACGTATGACTTGTTTTCAATAAAGAAAAAATTTATCCAATTAAAGCTATCTTTCTTCCCTCTGCCATACTAATTAAAAATAAAAACATCAAAATACACTAGAAATGAAAAAAAAAAAAAAAAAACCTGATGGACACACAATATCTGGTAACAGCAATTAATAGTGGCTTAAGGATAATCTAACATCAATATTCTTCAAGGAAAGCAATTTAAGAGTCATGCAAAAGGGCAAATTATTTTCAACTCTTACTTATGTTTAATCACCATTTTAAAGGGAAAGAGTATAAGGATCAGTCTTCAGAAAATACTATAAAATGGTTAAGAAGTTCAGTAGTGAGTCAGGTTAATTGAAAAGTTAACGTCCAAACTTTATGAAGATAATAAAACTAATATGAAACCCTTTAGCTAATATAAGATCATAAGACCACAAAATCATGTTACAATAACAAACATCAGTCAATATTACAAGGGAATATGAATCCCACTATATAGTATTCTTCATGCTGCCCAGTCCAAATAGTTGATTTTCTACCTAACGGATGACTTGTGTTTATATTTTTCACTCTATCCCAGTAATTATATGGTGACCTTCTTCTTAATTTAATATATCTGGCTTTAGTGACTATTACCATTCTAGAACAACATTAAAGTTTAAAAGAAAAAAATGTACTACTGTACCTTTTCATCTCATCAAACACATGTATATTTGCTCCTTTCTGTACTAAAAATTCCACCATCGGCTGATTGCTTTTACAGCAAGTAAAAGTGGTGTTAGCTTTTCCTGTAAAACAGCAAAAACAATTTACAATTTACAAAATTACATATGTCTCAACTAAATCGAAAACCTCATAAAAGGTCCTATAAACTTAAATATATAATACACAAAGTAAATAACAGGTGGTCCTTCCTTCTCAACCCTCTGTGCTTTCACATGTTCCACTCTTCACCTTTGAAATGCCCTTCCTCTGCCTGATCACAGTAACCCCGGTCATCTCCAACACTCACATCAAACATTTGCGCGGTCCAAGAATCTTTCCTTCTACCACAGCTTTCACCATGGTATGTTGTAGTTGCATTACTGTTTCCTATCTAGACCAAGAGCTTCTTGAGGGCAGGTGCTGTATCTTTTATCTCTATGGCCCAAACCATAACACACAGAAGTAAACGTTTAAAGCATTTCTTAATCAATGACCTAAATTATCATCTCTTAGAGCCGTGTTTCTTAAACTATATTCCAACAAGTATTTACTTTACCATAAGTACTATGCCCCAACAGAAAGATCCCATGTTCATCTCCATTTCAGAAGTATTACAAATATGTGCATTACATGTCCAGTATTAAAGAAATCTCTTTCATTGGCTTAACCACTAGTTGACAATATTTCTTTTGTGGCAAATATTAACATTTGAGGAATTAAGAGTTTCAGGGATATAGTTTTGAGAGCTTTCTAATAAAGGTGGAGGTTCCTTCCAGGTTATACAAACTTGCTTGATTCTCTACTCAGTGTTGTCAGGATCCCAAATTCTAATGTCAAGCACGCCTGCTCCAAATGAGTCACTAAGGAAATCATCGCTATATTTTAAAATATAGGCTTCGAATGAACTTTGATTGTTTGTTGTTAAGCGGTCCATGGGTCTTCTCATAACACAAGATGGTAGATTTTTATCTTAGTTGTTAGAAAGATAAGTACATAACTTTATTTTCAATTATAATCATAATCCTGGGTCCTAATGCATATTTACTTTTTAAATCCATTTTTATTCAGGTTTCCATTTTAATTGCTCTTTAAAATTATTTATCTTAGGCAAGATATAAATCAGAAATAAAAATACAACAATTATCAATAAAAAAAATTCTAATACTTAAACATATGTATTACTTTAGCATAATGACAACCACTAAATCTCTTGTGTTTTTAAGGGACAATGGTGAAGAGAATGATACAAAATTGTCTACAATGTGCATAATCTATCCCACTACAACCAGGATGAGATGGGTTGAATGTGTCTGTGAAATTTTCATGGATTAGAAACTTAATCCCCATATGACAGTGCTAAAAAGGTGAGAAACTTTATTATGATGATGGAAAGATGGGACACCTTTAAGAGGTGATTAGACTGTGAGGACTGTAACCTTGTGAATGGACTCGATCTGTTCATGGAGTAATGGGAGTGGTTCAATGGCTTCACAAGGAGAGCGAGTGAGCAGCTCAGCTCTCTCTTGCTCAGCCATCTGCCAGGTGATACCCTGCATCTCTATAGAGCCACCACCTCCAAGGCTCTCACCAGATATGCTCCCTCGACAGTAAACTTGCCAGCCTATGAAACTGTAAGCAATAAATTCTATTTCTTTATAAATTACTCAGTTTCAGTATTCTATTATAAGCAACAGAAATGAACTAATACACAGGATTAATCTAACAAGGCTAATAGACGTTCTAATGAAATATGATTATTTATAGCATATTAAGGAAAAAGTTGTTAAAACACTAACTTCTACACTATAAAATTCAGTCCCATTTTTAAGAGACTAATATAAAATATAGACTATATCATTATACATTAATAAAATGTCTTGAAAACCTTGAAACCTTAATTAAAATATGCTGTGAAACAGGGATTGTAAAGTCAAATAGTTACAGAGGCAAAGTAGGTGACCTGAGTAAGTGAAGTAGCTAGGTGGGGACAGTAGCAAACGGGAGAACATATGCCTCGTGTACAGGGGGCAGCCTCTGTACAGAACACCAAACAGTAATATGGGCTCTATAAGCCAGATTTGATTCTTTAAGAGAAGGTTGAAATCCAGATTTCTGCATGAGCCTCCTAAATTTTAAATGTTGACTCAATTTATAGAGGCAAACTAAACATATCTATGGGCTCATTTATTCTACAGCCCTTGTGTTTTTGTATTTGCTCTGAGTGTTTCTGAATGGTCGCATATAAAGAAAATATTTGTACGTAAAAATCTTTTAATTTCTTTCATATCCTGCTTTACCAAAAGATCAGGCCTTCATATATAGTAACAATTGCTATTAAGTAAAAAACCCACTTCAGGAATATTTCCAACACTTATAAACTTACTATCTATTTCTTTTAATTCCCCGAGATTATTAATCGAATGGGTATTTAGTTCATAAAATTGCTGAAACTAAATTATTAAAAGAATTCCCATCTGTATTCTTACTAACTTCATGGTTTTCAGTGTATAAAAGTGACATTCTGATTATGCCAGGGCTCTGCAAACTTAACAGACATACTGAGATACTCTACAATACAGCTTCAAATAAAAAAGAGTTCATGTTTTTAAGAGAAGAGAATGGAACGGAGGTTGCTGGGGGTAAGAAAGGGAGAGAGGGAGGGGGAAAGGGAGGAATTGGTAAAGGGCTATAAAAATGGATTACATTATAAAATGGTAAAGATACTAATGATCCTGATTTAGGCATCAGTAAAGTTCATGATTTCCTACTACACTAATTGAGAAAACCCTGCTCTTAATAAACATTTGTTCACCTGATGACCTGAATGATAAAAAAGAGACATGAAATCCTTAAACGGTCAGCCTCTACTTACTAAGAGTACTCATAAGCAATTTCCTAAAGACCTCGTGAATGGCAGTGAATGATTTGTAGCTGAAAGGAAAAAGATGGTATTCTGTAAGCCAAGTAAAGGTTATTATTTATGTGAATCACACAAAAGTTGTTCTTCCAACACATTTATTGAAAACCTACTAGGCACCAGTGCTGTGCTAGGAGCTAAGGACACACCAAACTCTCCTTGCCCCAGCTGTTTTCAGGCTGCAATAGCATTTCTCACCTGGGGTTCTCCTTTTCCAATTTTGTAGGAAAGAAGGGAAGTTATTACATACAATGCATGCCCTCGGGCATTGGGCTTAATTCTCTCCAGGCTGAGAAAGACTGGTCTAGGGAGCCATGCAAGTTAAAAGGCAATTATAATAAGATAAAGTGGTTGCTTTTATGTAGGGTCAGGTTCAACTGTTAAACCTAGACCTGGGAGGTACCAAGATGCACAGACCATTTGTATGACTTATGTAAATGCAAGAATACTGCAACACACATGTAAATATATTTCTAAACACAATGAAATAAAATCAACGTTTTCCTTGCTCAACCACGTCAGGTCAAGGTTATGGGTAAAGCAAGGCAGAAAAAAATATATACATATATATAAATATATATATATTTAATTACCCTGGTAATTTATTAAAAAAAACCAAAAACCTCACTGCTCTTACAAAAAAAAAAGGGGGCGCAATTAACCTCAATTATTTTGTTAATTGCCTCCATATATTGCTTGGGCTCAAATAAATGAGCTAGTGGTAGCACTAATGCTATAGCTCTGGGTTCAGGAAATTACTGTGATCAAGCTGCTTTGGCTTGTGAAGACTGGGAGTGTTAAATAAGACTGGTGAGTCCTATGCTCAGCCCTGACTTTACTAAGTCTCACTGTAGCTATATTTCTTGTTGTGTAAAGGTGAACATGGGATTGTTGAAATGCTCGGATCTGGATGTGGTGGTTTCCAGAAAATATGCTTACAAATCTACTTGAACTGCTCCTGTATGGCTACACTTAGAGGGAACAATTGAGCTTCCTGAATACCTGAAACGATTCTCAGTCAGGTGTTAACATACCCAGCTGTGAAATGAGCACTTCAGGAGTCCCCATGTGAACATTATTGCATCTACTACGAAAATGATAATCTGTCTTCTGGATTTTCTGATTGGTCTGAATTTTGGGTGTGTGATCTTTTATTATAAAATAACTGCCCTTTACCAAAGTGATAGCCATATTGGTCTCTTCACTAAGTTGAACCTGCTCTTTACGTTTCTCAAAACAATACTCTACCATTTTGTGGGAATGACATAAAGTCTCAGATCCATTATGGTAAAATTCTGTGGTGTAAGTGTGAGGCTAGTGAAGGAAAAGATGATGATTCTGTGATGCCACAGTTGTTCCACTGACCTTGAAGTTTAGAGACGGATGACTAAACCATTGGGGGATGTTAAAGGAAGCAGAATTTTTCAGTGGCACATTGTAGAAGATATTGACTAAAAAGTTATTAACGAGACAGAAATAAAACACATGTACTTCACACGACCAAAGTCCTTAGTTTAGAAGGCCAAAGACTGTAGTTTACGAGGCCAAAGCCTCTAGTTCAGGGAGCCAAAGCCTGACCCTTTAGGAAAACACAGAGGAATGAATGCTAAGATTGAAAAAGATCAGAAAACTTTCACAGGACTAAAGCCTTTGATGTAGGTAAGAGAATTGAAGCACAGTAGAAAGTGATTGCTCTGGGGGCAGTTGCCCTTAGTTCAGCTAAACCTAAATGATGGGAAGGTAAATAAACTAAAATCTTCAAGGATATTCTGTTAGTTAGCACCTGGGGGTCGGTCCACATATTGCCCTAGGCTATTTTTAAAACATTCTTTAGGAGTTAAACGCTTTGGTGATTATCTCATTGTTCCTTTTCTGGGCATCACATAGCTTAGTTTTATGACTCCTTTTGATGGTAAATTGCTTGAAGTGTTTTAAGCTATATATGCTTCAATGAAGACTGTCACATAGCCCGTTTGTTCATGTTCTCACTATGTACGATTGATTAAACATCTCTTTTTCTTAACTGTCTTGTCTTCACAATAAAAACTGAAGCAAAAACTGACTCGGGGCTGTGCCTGGGCTCTCCTCTCTTGAAGGAGTTTCCCTTGGTGCAGTCCCTTTGGGCTTCTCACTGCTCTTAACATCTGGGCTCTGTGTAATCTTTTGTGTCTCCGTCACTCTGCGAAAGGTGACAGCACATGAAGGCCATACTGTGACTCCTAAAAGTATGGCCTACTGATAGATTCAAAGCTTTTGCAATGAGCAGCTTTTAGAAACACCATGCTTAAAAAGACTGAATCAAGAAGGAGTGCTAATATATACCATGGATGAGAGTAAGGGACGTGGCACCTCATTAACAGTAATTCCAGAGTACCACAAAAAGGGGCTACAAGGGTTTAGGGTATCTTGGAGGGACATGGAGATGCAGCAGCAGTAGATGAATAAACAAGGCCCAGGAAAGGGAGGTGACTTGTTCGGGCAGCAACAACTTTGTAACAGCAGAGCCATTAAAATTGGTGTCTCCTGACTTTCAGAATAGTGATCTTTTCAAACTCCTATTCTTGTCTTTGGTTGCTGTCCAAGGTAAAGGTTTTCCTCAGCAAAGGCACTTTCCAATGTTTTGCTTCCCTCTCTCTCGTTTTTTCTTTTATCTGCGCTCAATTCTTTATGTTTCCCTTTCGTTCTCCTATATTTAATTCAGCTTATCTGTGCCCAGAGGTTTAAGTTTTAAAACCTAACATTTTATCACCTTTCTTGACGTCTGTCTTCCTGGTTCCCAGGACTTAGTTTGCCATTCACACTTAATGGCCCAATGAACTTGCAGAATAGAAACAGTCAAAATGTTGGCTATACACAGCTATATATATATGTACATACACACACAGACACAGAGACAGTAATATTCAAAAATTTTCGTATACAAAATGTACTGTCACGCAGTGCTAAAGTACAAACAGCTTATAAAAAAGCCACAGGTCTTTTAATTTCAAGTATTGGTTAATTACATTCAAACACAAAGGGTATGTTTTTGTGAAGTGTGTGATTGTGTTTATCATAGGCAATAAAAGTGTCAAGGTGCATATATTGTTGTGGCTTAGGAGGTTGCCACTTTGGACAACAAAGTAAGTGAATTTGGGAGGTCACAAGCCACTCACTAGTGGTTTCAAAGATGACACCTTCCTTTGACTCCTTATGAAGCTGCTTGGATCACCCATATTACCAATATTCCACAGGCCCTGTGTTTTTCATTTTTTTGTTTTTGATTGTTTGATATGTCCACAGAGAGTCAGGGCCATTGAACAACTAGCAGGTTGACTATAATATACCAAAACTCACAGAAACAAGAGGTCTTAGGTGAATTCAACAACTTTACTGGCATCGCCTTTGGTTACTCTATGGCTGGGGCCTAGGCAGAGACTGCAATAAAATGACTAAAACTTGGATTGCTCATGAATATAAATTCTAAAATTATATATCAGCAGAACAGAGAATGCATTTCATATGACACAAAGTATAGGAGCAAGCCAAAAAAATACATTATGTTGTACTTTCTAGTGACATAAAATCCCAAAAGCAGCATGATTATAAACAAAAGTGTTGGCTTTTACCAACACACAAAAGTTCTGGCTACGGATATCAATGAGTGCTGAAACCTAGTTAGCAAAGCCATTTCCCAGACCTAATGCTGCATCAACCAAAGGAAGGGATGCAGTGTTATCACACCTATGAGAAAGGTGTGCCATCTTGCAGCTCATCCTCATGGAGAGGGTGCCTTTAGTAATTCACACAAAGGAACCACTTTTCCTTGCAGCTTCCTTGCTACGCTGAAGGTTTAAACATATTTAACATGTTTCCTGAACTATTACTTTAGTACTTCTTTCTAACATGCAGTTGCTAGAAGACTTTCAAATGCCACTTTTTTTCACTCTCATAAGATCACGAATGATTATTTTGTGCTGTTTGTTACATCAGGTTTGAACTTGAGTCTCAATATATTTTCTTTTTATCATATTCCCTTTCTCCAGATAAGCTCAATCCAGCCAAATTTTCAAAATACTTTTTTAAAAACCAGAAAACTGTCAAGAATAATATTAACAAACATCGAAGTACCCACCTCTTCAAGTTAATAAATGAACAAAGCTATTTTACTGATATATTGTCAATGTATTTTAATACATATTAAAGTTGAAATCTCTAGGCTCACTTACAAGCCCCATTCCTCTCCACCCCCAGACACAATTGCCATCAGTTTGATTTGTACCTTGCTTTTGTTTATATTCTTTTGCTATCTATATGCTTGTATAAATGGCTTTCATCAATAAAAATCATGTGCTTGCAAATTGCACCAAAGCAATCATCTGTAACTTACTTCTTTATTCTACATCTTCTGAGATCTGTAAGATATAGACCATTCATTTTAAGTGATGTATATTATCCCATGTAGCACATAAATATACTATAACAATTTTTAAGTTCCCCTATCTTATCCATTCTGCTATGTCCCACATATTGCAAATAAGATTCAGACAGCAATTCTGTGCCTATCTCCTACCTCCATTGCACAAGAATTTCCTTAGAAATGAGACTTACATAGTATATATATAGTCAAATTTCATGGGTATATTCAGTTGCTCCTTAAAGAAGTTGTGCCGATTTATACTTCCACCAGAATTATACAGAGTGTCTGTTTCCCTAGCTGCTTTCCCAATTGGTACAGTAAGGCTTTTTAACGTTTCCTAATCTGAGGAATGCTCACGTATACCCCTGAAGTGCTGAGTGTCCCTGTTTAGATTTGCTTTCAAAGCCTCTTCCCGAGCAGCAGTTGATGTTGAGGACTACAATGAAGATCAACAGGAGCACAGGATGGACTTTCCCTGGTCCCTTCCCTAAGCCTTGGTCCCTATATTTGCAAACAGGATTTTCTCAGCTTCCTCAGGAGGATGTCACAAGAAGCACGTGAGTTCATGTGCATGAGGTCCCACCTAAAAGTAGAGGCCTTCATGTCTACCCCTAATCCCTTCAACCACTGTTCATGGAGAAACTATAAGATGCCAGGCATGATTTCTGGGGTTGGGGTAGAGCACTGCCCAGCAATGACAAATACCCCTGCCCTCATGAAGTGTGAATGTGTGTACGTGTGTTGGGGGTGTGTATACAGAAATCAAAATAAAGTGCATATCTTCATTATACAACATATTAAAAAGTGGCAAATGGTAAGGAAAAAAATAAAGTAGGGATGAGTGATAATAAGTGAAGAGGGGTTGGTATTTTTCAACAGACTCCTCAGAGTGAATTCCTGAGATGGTGGAATTTGAGCAAAGCTCGGATATCTGAAGAGAACAAATTGGGGAAAGGGATAGCCAATTGTATTCATCAGAGTTCCAGCAAGAAAGAGATGGCACACTCAAGCTGGTAATTTGAGGAGAATGTAATAAAAGAGAATGGTGGTTGACAAAGGATGGGAGAGGGGGAAGGGGGTCAAAAGTTGTAAAGTATCAGTTATGTAAGATGAATAAATCCTGGAGATCCAGAGTACAGCATAGTGCCTTTGGTTAAAAATACTCATGCAGCATCATATATTTACAAATTTGCTGAGCGTAGATGTTAAGTGTTCTTATCAAAAAACAATGATCATCAATAAAGGGAGTGGGAGGAAACTTTCGGAGGTGATGGATCATAAATCCCTCTTCGTTTGTGGTAATGGTTTCACACATGCATACGTATCTACAAACACATCAAGCTGCATACATAAAATGTACAGCTTTTTGTATGTCTGTCAATCACACCTCAATAAAGAGATTTAAACAACAAACAAGGCAGCTTTAGATATAGTTGTTGAATGAGTAATTAATCTACTTAGAGGTCCTTGCATGGAGCCCGTATTCATCCACAGGAAAACAATGATTAAGCATGTCAAATGCTTGATTTTGTTCAGCTATACTATGTCTCCAGAAATTACCTTGTTCATAACCCAGTATATTCATTAAAGGAAAATAAAGAAAAAAAGCAGGGTTTAGGGAAACTACAAAAGCTTCAGTAGTAATATAGGGACCATGCCACCCCTAGGCTTGATGTGGCCTTAGGAAAAAGAAGATCAGGAATGGGACAGAGGAACTGTGCAGAGAGGCCACCTGCAAGAGCTGTGGTCTTCACTGCTTCTTTCCTTCTGCCTGCAGAAAGGAAGCTGGAGAAGAAACCTCAGCTTCCCTCTCTTCCCTCTGGCTGACCTCCTGACAGTCCTACCACCCTCCTGCACTTACAGACCTCCAATGCTACATGCCACATATTATAGATTGTCACTGTGTAATCAAACTGGGGTTCATTTGAGTAACGAGAATCTAGGGTATTTACATATGCAGTCACATACATTAATTTTTTATTTGCAAAAAGTTTCCTAACTTAGTCTTTCATCACTCACCTGCCCACTCACTTATTCATCCATTTACGCCACACGCACTCTTGTATAAATACTTGTATCCTGCACTCTGCTAAGCACGGGACATATGGCAGTGAATCAAATAAGCTTCCTGGAGCTTCTGTCCAGTGAGGAGGCCTTCATGTTCTATGCAACCCCCAAACCCTGTTCACTGTCCTCCTGGGACCCTAGCTGATTCCTCCTGGCTGCTCCTTGAATGTACTCCTGCCTCATGGCCTTTGCAGTGGACATTGGATACGTTCTGCTGCCCTTCCAGATTGTTCACCCTTCTCCACCCGACCCTGTGCCCTCAGCCTGACCTGTGCTGAGGGCATTCATAGGCTTCCTGGCCCCCAGCTTCCTTTGGGGAGGACTCACAGTCAGAAAGAAGCATTTTAGCAGCTCTAGCAGCCAAAGCAGTAGACTTTGGGTGAGAGAGAAAAAGAAACAGAGAAATAGAGAGGACAAAATACCCCAAAGCCTCCAGAAAATAGCTCTCCAGAAATAGAAAACTCAGGATAGTTAAGAGCATTTGGTGATGGGATTAAATACAGGACACTGACAACTAAGGGTGAAGTGTGGGAGCAGCTGAAAAGTAAGTTTCACTTTCTAAAGTCAATATATAAGGTCCTGAGAGCAGCAGCAAACAATTACATATTATATGTAAACTTACATCCTTACATCCTATACCTATATATAGCAAACACTTATGTAGCACATGGTATTTCCTGTATAAGAGTGTTATTATTTTATCACCATTTCCTCACTACCAGAACATGAAGGTGGCACCCAACATCTCAGTGGCCAGTTCTGCAGGATGACTATAGATGCTGTGGGCCGTGACTTCTCCGTCCTCGCACAGGCTTCTTTCTGAGTGCCCGAGGGGAGTCCACATGACTCTGTGTCCTCCCCTTATTCTCCGATGGTGAGATCCCTCGTTATTCCAGAGCACTGCAGAAGAGCTGGAAGGTTTTTTAAAAAGAACTACCCACTAACCCAGAAATACCAACTTAGAATAAAACAAGAGTCTTCCTAATTCAAAACTAAACCTAATCATTTAGAAATAAAAGACAATGAAAATAATCCAAAATATTTTGTTAGCAGGGGCAATTAAAGAAAGTGAAACCTAACATGAGAGTATATGAATTATCATGAAGGATTTAAATGTTAAATTTGAATTTACTTTAAATCATGCTCAGATTAGCAATGGAAACCATACCTTCACAGAGATCAGTATCACGGGCAGGTTACCTATTGCTGCATGACAAGCCATCTCAAAACGTAGTGACTTAAAACAACAACAGTTTTGTTTCTCATGATGCTGTGGTTCAGCTGTGGTTTCTCCAGCTGTTCTTCCTTGGGCCATTCATGGAGCTACATTCAGCTGATGGGTTGGTTGGAACTAGAGCATCTACACTGGCTTTGCCCACATGTCTGAGGTCTTGGAAGGGAGGCTAGAAGGCTGAGACCTATGTCTTCCTGTGATCACTCATCCTCTGCTAGGCTAGACTGAGCTTCTATACATGACAGCTGTGTTATTTAAGTCAGCAACCCCAACGTGTAAGCGTTTTTCTAGTCTCTGCTTACATTAGGCTTGATGATAACCTGTTGGCCATATCAAGTCATATGGCCAAGCATGAGGTTATTGTGTAAGTAAATACTGGGAGGTGTGAGTCACTGGGGATTGATTATCAGTGTAACAGTCTATCACAACCCCCTTATATATGCCAGATGCTCCAGAGAGGATAAGAGGTCACACAGGAAGATGGAATAAAAGAATGCACAGAACAGGATGGGGAGACTTCAGGTACAATCCAGCATGGAAGGTGCTTAGAAGTCACCATTCTGTCCTAACAACAAGCAAGAGGCTGAACAAACTGAAAAATCAACACCTCTTCATAGATTCTCAGAGAAGTTACATCACAGGATTAACACCTATGACAAAAAATGGAGAGACAGGCACACACAGAGAATCATAACTTATTGGAACAGAAACCCACTAGCAGAAACTTCTGCAGGAATCAGTACTAGGTCGGAAAGCCTGAACTGTAATTGACCAGTAGCTGAAGGCCCAATGTGCACACACTTGAGAGTCAAAAACTTCAGGAGAGCCCAGTCACAGGGCTCCTCACACTGTGAGTTTTACCTCCAGGAGCTTCTGCAGGTTTTCACAGTGAATATCAGGGGGAAAAAAATCCCCTCATGTTTCCAACAGAAGAGGGGGAAAGTAACCAATTTTGACATATGCCAGAGCATTCCGTTCTTCTTAGTAAGGCTTGACTGCAGGGGAAATATTTTATAAGAGCATAACCTGCTCGATTTTTAAAAAATTATTCTTTTTGACTGTGGTAAAACATATATAGAATAATAATTACCATCTAAAGCATTTTTAAGTACACAATTACGTGGAATTAATTACAGTCACAATGCTGTGTAACTACTACATCTATCTATTTCCAAAGCTTTTTAGTCGTGCTAGACATAGACTCTGTACCCATTAAGCAATAGCTTCTCATTATTTCTCCTCCCAACCCCCCATTTCTTGTACCCTCTAATCTACTTCTATCTCTGGATTTTTTCTTTTTCTTCTATAGAGCCTAAAGGACCTGGGAAAAGGGAAATGCCCAACTCCAGCTCCCTCTAGTCTTCCATGTGGGGAAAGGGAAATAAATATCCAACTACATCTGCCTCCAGACATCCTGTCCCATCAGAGCGGGGGAAATGAGGAACACTGGTGACGTTCACAGTGTAGGGGCATAGACTCTAAGAGACTGAGACCTAATCACAGAACTACAGAGCGCTTCCCCTCCCTCCACACCTAACTACCACATCACTAAATGCCTGTTTTACCCAATACTTCATGACTGGCTTTCAACAAAAAATGACAAGGCATACTGAAAGGCAGAAAATAAGGTGTGAAGATACAGAGCAAGCATCAGAACCACACTCATGTGGCAGAGATAATGGACTAATCAGTTGGGAAATTTAAAACAACTGTGACTAATATGCAAAAGAATCCAAAGGAAAAAGTAGACAACACACGAGAACACATAGGTCATTTAAGCAAAGACGGAAATTCTAAGGAAGAGTCAAAAGAAAAATTCCAGAGAACAGAAACACTAACAGAAAGGACGAGTGTCTTTGATGGACTCATTAGTAGACAGGACACAGCTGAAAAAAGCTCTGAGCTTGAGGATGCCTCAGTAGAAACTCCCAAAACTAAGAACCAAAGAGGAAAAAATCTCTGGAAAAACAACAACAGAAAAGAATATCCAAGACCTTGGGAGAACTACAAAGTATAAAAAATAGGCATAATAGAAATACCAAAATGAAAAGATAGAAAAAAAACAGAAAAAATATTTAAAGAAATAATGACTGAGAATTTCCCCCAAATTACTGTCAGACACAAAACCACAGGTTCAGGAAGCTCAGAGAACACTTAGAAGGACAAGTGCAAAACAAAAAAATACCAAACCAACAAAAACACTGCACCTATGCATATTACATTCAAACTGCAGAAAATCAAGGAAAAAGAAAAAACCATGAAAGAAAAGGACAAAACACCTTACCCACAGAGGAGCAAAGATAAGAATTAAAAACAACTTCTCCTCAGAACCCCCACAAGCAAGAAAAGAGTGAAGTAAAATATTTAAAATGTTCAGAGGAAAAAAACCCACTAATACAGAATCCTGTACCCTTTGAAATGATTCTCCAACATGGATAAATAAGGTCTTTCTCAGACAGACAAACTGAGGGAATTTGTTGGCAGTAGACCTTCCTCATAGGAAATGTTAAATGAAGATCTTCAAAGGGAAGAAAAAATACAGGTAAGAAACTTGGATCTACATAAAGAAAGGAAGAGTATCGGAGAAGAAATAACTGAAGGTGAAATAAAAACTTCTATTTTTCTCATTCTTAATTGATCTATCAGATAGTTTGCTAAAAATAAGAACAGCAACAATGCATTCTATTATGCACACAGATAGATGACAGACAGATGGTAGGTAAGACAGACGCTATGGAATTATTTTATTATTAAAAGGTGCTCATAGTACCTAAAGTGGTATAGTATTATTTCAAAGTGAACTTGAATTAGTTGTAAACGTATATTGCAAATGCTAGAGCAACAACTTAAAAAAAAAAAAGAGTTTAAAGAAGCATAGCTGATATGCTAGGAAAGAAAATAAAACAGAATCATATAAAGGGCTCAGTTAAATTCACAAAATGCAGAAACAGAGAGTGGAAGACAAAAGTAGACACAAAGGACAAGAGCAAACAATAGAAAACAGTAACAGGAAGATTTTGATATACATATGTCAATAATCATTTTAAATGTCAATGGTTGAAGACAACAATTAAGACAGAAATTGTCAGTGTGGACCAAAAAAAACAAGACCCAACTATATATTGTATATAAGAAATCTACTTTAAATATAAAGACACATACAGAAAGGGACTTCAAAAAGTTCATGGAAAGATTCTTATCTTTTGATTCCATTTTCCACAAACCTTTTGAAGTACCCTTGTATATTTGAAGTAAAGAGATGGAGGAAGAAATCCCATTCCAACACTAATCCAGTCAAAGTGGGAGGCTGTACAAATTTCAGACAGAGCACACTTTAGAGCAAGGAAAGTTATCAGGGATAAACAGGGGCATTACATATGATAATGGGGTCAATTTTCTAGCAATACAGAACAATTCTTAACGTGTAGACACCTAACAACAGAGCATGAAAATACATGAAACAAAAGCCAATAGAATAGCAAGAAGAAACAGATGCACTCACTTTTATTATAATATATTATTGTAATAATTTAATCTACTAATATTGTATTATGACTGGGGGTAACAACACCTTACTATTACAAGTGGACAGATCCGGGAGGCAGAAAATCAGTAAGGACATAGTTGAACTCAAGAGCACCATCAATCAACTGAATATAACTGACATCTATAGACTACTTCATCCAACAACAGCAGAATAATATTCTGCTCAAGCTCACATAAAATATTCAGCAAGAAAAACAAAATCCTGGGTCATAAAACACACCTAAACACATTTAAAAGAAAAGACATCACACGATATCTACTTCAGACCACAATGGAATTAAAATAGAAATCGATAACAAAAAGATAGCTGAAAAATCCAAAAATACTTGGAGATTAAACAACACACTTTATGTAACGCATGGATCAAAGGGGATATCCAAAGCCAATTTTTAAAATATTTGCACTAACTAAAATAGAAATATAACTTATCAAAATTTGTGAGATTCAATAAAGCACTGCTTACAGGGAAATGTATAACATTGAATGCGTATATTATACAAAAAAACACATCTAAATCAATGATCTAAGCTTCATTCTTAGGATACTAGAAAGGGAAGGGAAAATAAAATCCAAGGTAAGCAGAAGAGAAAGAATAAAATTAAAGTAGAAATCAATGGAACTGAAAACAGGAAATCAATACAGAAAACCAACATAATGGGAGGGGTGGACGAGGAAAGGGGAGGTGTTAGTCAAAGGGTAGGGAGCTTCAGTTACACAAGAGGAATAAGTTGTAGTGATCTGCCGTACATCATTGTCATTGTAGTGAATAATAATGTACCATATATTTCAAAATTACTAAAAGAGTAGATTTTAAATAGTCTCACAACAAAGAAATAAGCAAGTGGTGATATGTTAATTAGTCTGATTTAATCATTCTACAATGGAAACATGTATCATAATATCACATTGTACCCCATAAATATACATGATTATTATATACTAGTTAGAAATAAAATAAATACAACAAAAGCAATTTTAAAAGATCAATGTAATTGATAAGCCCCTAGCCAGGCTAAAAAAGAAAAAAAAAAAAAAGAGAAGACACAAATTACTAATATCAGAAATGAAAAAGGTGGCAAAACTATAGATCCCATGGACAACAAAAGAATAATAAAGAAATACTGTTACTAACTCTACGCCCACAAGTTCAATGAACTAGATGAAATGGACCCACTTCTTGAAAGAGTAAACTGAAAAAACGCACACAAAAAGAAGCAGAATATCTGAACAGGCCTGTATCTATTAAAGAAACCGAATAGACTTCTGGTCCAGATGGTGGCATAGACAGTTCCCAGGGTCACTCTCTCCCACAAATCAACCAATTTACAACTATAAAAATGTAACGTCAGCCAAGCTGGGGCCGCTGGAGCTCAGGGGAAGAGGAGGAGAGACCTATGGAGTTCATGAAGGTGGGAGAAACCAGGATGAGAGAAAGAAAAAACTGCTCTCAGCGTTCTGGCCGCGGCCGCTTTAATGCTGGAGCACATGGAGCAGGAGCTGGCAGAAGCCACGGCTGTGCCCTTTAGATGGAGTTACTTGGAGGCGGCAGGGGAGAAGAGAACTTTGGTGGCCCCTAGGACAGCAAGACCACTAATAGGGTTCCTGTGGACCCACACAGGAGCGAGGAGCCAGAACAGCAGAAAAAGGGGAGACACTCAGAGGCCAGTGAGTCATCACAAGGGACTGGCGCAGGGCCTGTCCCATGGGAAGTGTTTGGAGCATGGGCTGTGGGAGAGACGGGCCCACCAGGGGAACACTGGGACACAGCAAGGACAGCTGACCTGCCCCCCAATCAGCTCAGGACTACTCAGAGGAGACTGGATGGGAATGCAGAATTGCATGGGGTGCAGTTTGATGAAAAGATTCAGGCCCAGATCAGAGTTTCTACACAACCCAGGTGCACCGAGTATCTGGAGAGCCGCAAGTACCTATAAGGTCAACCATTAAACCCTGAGCTGCACAAAAAGCTTTCCCTAGGGAAACAGCAGCAAAGCATCAATTTACCTCAACCACACAGCTCAAGTACTGGTTCCCACAGGAAGTTCCCCTGTTTTAGAAGCAAGCAAAGGACAAAAACTTAGTTCTGGCCCAGGCACACCATGATGCCTCGGGGTCCATCAGGGGACATGAGGCATGGAGGCAGGGGCAGGACCCCTGCCCACAACCATTCATACCGCCGGCATCTCGGGGCTCCACCTAGGAACCTGAGGATTGGAGCCAAGGACCGGACACCACTCCCACATACAGGCACACCATCAATACCTAGGGGCCCAACTAGGGACCCGGGGCTAGCAGCCAGGGTCCGGACCACCTTCCCACAACCAGGCATGCTGTGACAGTGCCTCGGGGACCCACCTGAGGGCTCAAGGCATGGAGAAGGGGACCAGACCTCCCTTCCACAACCAGGGACACCACGCCAGCACCTCAATGTCTGCCTGAGGACCCAAGGCATGGTGAAGGGGACTGGACACCCCTTCCAAAACCAGGCACTGTGCGCCAGCGCCCCGGGGCCGATCCAGGGACCCATGGTAGGGAGCCGAGAACCGGGCCTCCCCCCACAACCAGGCACCCCATGCCAGTGCCTCAGGGCCTTCCCTGGGACCCGGGGCATGGAGAAGAGGACCAGATCCCCCTCCTACAACCAGGCACCATATGCCAGTGCCCCAGGGCCCACACAGGGACCTGGGGTAGGGAGCTAGGAACCAGACCCCCCTCCCACAACCAGGCACCACATGCCAATGCCTCAGAGCATCCCCTGGGACCCAGGGCATGGAGAAGAGGACAAGATCCCCCTCCTACCACCAGGCATACTGTACCAGTGCCTCAGGTCTGCCCATGGACCTGAGGCATGGAGATGAGGACCAGACTCCCCTCCCACAACCAGGCACCACACACCAGGGCCTCAGGGCCCACCCAGGGACCCGGGGTATGGAGCCTGGGACTGGAGCCCCCTTCCCACAACCAGGCACCCAGTGCCAGCGCCTCGGGGACCACCCAGGGATCTGGGGCTTGGAGAAGGGGAGTTGACCCCCCTCCCACAACCAGGCACACCGTGCCAGTGCCTTGGGACCCACTTGGCGACCCAGGGCATGGAACTGGGGATCAGTCACTCTCCACAACCAGGCATACTGCCAGCACCACAGAGCACGACAAAAACATCTCCTCCATGTGGGTGGCCCACCATAGCTACTACGATAACCATGGCTGCTGCGAAGGCGGATAGATGCCGCAACCACCACGCATATGGTCCGCCAGCCACTGGCATGAGTTGACACAAGGAGAGTCACCAGCAGAGATAAATAAAGAAGCTGGATGTCTGTCTCCACAGAACCCATTTCATAATGACAGAAGAGACATCTAGTCTAGGATAGCATTGGGGGACTTGCTCATGTCTCTCAGTATTGGACAGATTATTGGGGCAGCAAATCAACAGAGTAACCATTACTCTTTCAGAGGGAGAGAAGAAATCTCAGGTGATTAGAGTGCAGAGGGGGGAGAGAAAGGGGGACGAGGAGAGATTGGACAAGGGGCATAAAGAAATTTGTAACAATATATATGCTAGTAATATTGATTTGATCAACATATCTCAATGTTGAAACCCAAAAATATGTATCATTAGTTTTGATTCAATAAAAATTAAAATTAAAAAAAGAAAAAAGAAAAGAAACAATAAATCATAACTCTCCAAAACAGAAATCACCAGGCCCAGATGAATTCACTGGTTAATCCTACCAAACATTTTTTAAAGGAGACATTATACCAATTCTCGGTAATCTCTTCCAGAAGACAGAAGCAGAGGGACTAATTTCTAACTCATTCTATGAGGACAGCATTACTCTTATACCAAAAACAGACAAAAATATTGTAAGAGAAAACTACACATCAATAGCTCTCATGAACATATGCAAAAAATCCCAAGAAAACATTAGCAAGTAATATTCATCAATGAATAAAAGATACAGAGCACAAACAAGTTAAATTTGTCTCTAGTCTAAAAGGCTGCTTCAACATTAATAAATCTATTCATCTAACCTACCACACCAACAGGTTAAAGAAGAAAAATCAGATGATCATATCAATAGATGCAGAAAACACATGTGGCAACATGAAACACCCATTTCTGATAAAAACTCTCAGCATACTTGAAATGGTTGTAAACTTTCTCAAGTTGATAAAGAACATCTATGAAACACTGACACCTAACATTAGGCTGACTGATAAGAACCTCAAAGATTTCCTGCTAAAATCAGAAGCAAGGTAAAGATGTCTCCTTTCCCTATTTTTTTCCAACTTCATATTGGAAGTCCTAGCTAATGCATTAAGACAAGAAAAGGAAAAAATGGTATACAGATTTGGAAAAAAGAAATAAAACTGTCTTTGCAGATGACATGACTGTCTACAAAGAAAAGCTTAAAGAGGTCTGCCAGAGTTTCTCCACCAGCAACATGACCACTGCCTAAGAGAAGATCTGGGGGCCACTGCCTCTGCAGCCCGCAGGTGTCTGGGCCATTGCTGATGCCTGTGCATGGTCCCCATGGAAAGATGGAGTGTCAGGACTGTGCAGCTTGCTCTCCTCTAAGATGACAAACAAAATGGATGACCCAGTCATACAGGAGATGGATGTGTACTTGGCCAAAAGTCTGGCAGAGAAGCTATATCTGTTTCAGGGGAGCTCCACCTGATGCCTTTACATGGCATCCTGCAGCTCCAGCCCACCTTCGGCTACATGAGGCACACACCAAGCACCTGGAAAGGGAGGTGGCCAGTGAGGTGAGGGACTCTTCACAGGACTAGGTGGAAGAAGATGTTAAGCAGATGACCAAGCGGTTCTCCCAGCCAGTCAGAGCAGGCCCGCCAGTGCCACATGCAGTCCTACAAGTACTGCAAGAGAAGCATGCTGAAGAGCGCTGGGTCCACCTGCACTATTATGGCCTGAGGGACAGCCATTGGAAGCATGACAGCCAGCACCTGTTGTGCAAGGGCTCCAGCAAGGTGGACAACACGGAGCTCCTCAAGTCTCCCAGCGAGTATCTCATGATGCTGATGCCAGCCAGCCAGGAGGAGAATGACAATCCTGTGGCCCCCAGCAATGTCCTGTCCATGGCCCAGCTGCTCACCCTGCACCTGGCCAATCAGATCAAGATCCTCATGAAAAACTTGAAGGTCATACCTTTTGCCAACTTGATGAGTCTCCTATGCCCCTCTATCAACTCTGGGACTGTTCTGTGTGGCATTCAGGAGGTGGCAATGATAATCTACAGAAACTGGGTAGTGAAGAGCTACATCCTGTACCCCAAAAAGTCATCCAGCGCTCACAGCAGCGTGCCTGCTGGGGTGCTCTGCAGAGGCCAAGACTCTGTTATGTGGAAGTTTATGCAGAGCCACTGGGTGGTGAGGAAAGAGGTGGCGATGCTGACCAAACTCTACACTGAGGACGTGAAGGCCTGTCTAGAGCACATGGCCGTACTGAGGACCAACATACGCTGGGGTGTCATCCTGCCCTAAGGCAGGGAGTTCATCAAGAAGCATCTGGATGTGGTCCAGCAGCAGCACATGTGGACGGGCATCCAGGGCAAATTAGAAAAACTCTATAATCTTGTAAAGGAAACCATGCCAAAGAAGCCCGATGGACAATCATGGCCTGCTGGGCTAGTGCCTGAAGAGCAGCGGGTCCAAGCAGCCAAAAACAAGGCCCGGCAGAATCACGTGTTGCTGGAACGGGAGCTGCAGCAACAGAAGGAGCAGAACTGGGTGCCCACGGTCCTCCCAGGTGTGAGGATCAAGGAGGATCCCCTGAGTAAGAAGGGAGAGAAAAAGGAAGAGCAGGAAGCAGGAGAAGAGAAGCCCATGGACACTTCACCCAGCGGCAGCCTCAACAACAGGCTGGCTGACAGGCTGCCTGCCAGGTGGGCAGCAGGAGGGACAGCTTCAGTGAGCACCTGCCCCCAGGCTGTGACCAGGAACTGAGGGCCTTCACGGTGGCCACCTTTCACAAACACTTTGTTCTCACACTGAGAGAACTCAAACATCTCTTCAACCTACACTTGGCCGGCACGCCCCCTGGCCACACACGCTGCAGGACACGCTGCAGGACATGGTACAAGAAGATACTGGTGCCTTTTACCCCCTGACTGCTGTTTCCCTGGATGACCAAATGGAGTTTGGACACATGAGTGATCAGCATCGACAGGTTTTGTTCTCTAAAAATTGCTGGGAATGCCTGAACAAGATCCAATCTGGTTGACTCAAGAGTGTGGAGTGGATTTAAGTAAACAGGAGGTGGATAAAGGGCTAAAAGACTACAGAGTAAGCTATGCTGACATGTGGTACCTTAAAGTGATGGTACCGTCTTGACAATAGCAGCAAACCACTAACCCAATGAATCCAAGCCCAAGGAAGGACAGCAGAGCCACAAGTACAGTCTCGACTTGCTACAGCAGACACTGAGCAAGAGGGCGGTACCGCAGCCCCGTGGACAGAGAGGATCATACTCAGCAAGTGGTAGGGTCAGCTTAAGTGAGATTACTCCCAGAATGGACCAGCCAGGACTTTCTTTGCAGTACAATTTGAAATTCTTCAGATATTTTGCTTATTATTTGGTTTCATTCTCAAAATACAGTGTGTATTAACATGGGCTGGATGGAAAAAAAAAAAAAAGCCAAAAGAATTGACAAGAAAATGACTTGAACTAATAAGCAATTATAGCAAAATTGCAGGATATAAAATTAATACAAAAACTTGATCTGATCTATTTCTTATAAACCAGCAAAGAATAACTGGAATTTAGAGTTAAAAACACTATGTGATCTATATTAGCACACAAAAAGTAAAATACTTAGATATAAACCTAACAGAATATGTACAAGACCTATATGAGAAAAACTAAAAATGTGATGGAAGAAATCAAAAAATTAAATATATGGGGAGATATTTCATACTTACCTGCATAGGAAGTCTCAATATAGTCAAGATGTCAGCTCTAACTTGCTCTATGGATTCAGTGCAATCTCAGTCGACATTCCAGCAAGTTTATATGTGGATACCAAAAAACTCTTCTAAAGTTTACAGAGAGAGACAAAAATACCAGAATAGTCAAAATAATATTGGAGAAGAACAAAGTTGGAGGACTAACAGTACCCAACTTCAAGGCTTTCTACAAAACAATGGTAATCAAGACAGTGTGGTATTGAAGATGTAATAAATTAATTAATCAAACAGAATAGACAGCCCAGAAATAGACTCACTAAATGCAACCAACTGATCTTTAACAAAGGAGCACAGGCAACACAATAGAACAAGCATAGGCCACTTGGCAAACGGTGCTGATACAACAGGACATTCACATGCCAAAAAAAGAATCTAGTGATAGACTTTATACTACTCACAAAAATTAACTCAAAATGAATCACAGACCTAAATGTAAAACACAACAGTTGTTGAACATCCTTTCAACAAACGGTGCTGGATAACGGGACATCCATATGCCAAAAAAACGAATGTAGAGCCAGACCTTACACCATTAAAAAAAAATTAACTCAAAATGCATCAAAGACCTAAATGTAAAAGCAAAACTATAAAACTTCAATGCGCTAACACAGGAGAAAAATCTGGAAGGCATTGGATATGATGATGACTTCTTAGATACAACACCAAAGACCCATAAAAGAAAGAATTAAAAAGCTAGACTATTATAATTAAAAACTTCTGCTCCGTGGCAGACAACGTCAATGAGAATGAGAAGACAAGCCATATAATGGGAGAAAATATCTCCAAAAGACATATCTGATAGCAGACTCTTATCCAAAATAACCAAACAACTCTTAAAACTCAACAATTAGAAAACAACCTGGCTAAAAACTGGGCAAAAGACCTGAACAGACATCTCATCCGAGAAGGTATACAGATGGCAAATAAGCATATGAAAAGATGCTCAACATCATATGTCATTAAGGAATTACAAACTGAAACAACAATGAGGTATCAATACACACGCAATTAGGCCAAAATCCAAAATGTTGACACCAAATGCAGGTGAAAATGTGAAGCAACAGGACCTCTCATTAGTTGCTAGTACGAATGCAAAATGGTACACAGCGTCTTTGGAAAACAGTTTGGCAGTTTCTTACAAAACTAAACATTCTTACTGTGTGGCTCAGCAGTCACACCCCTTGGTTTTTCTTCAAAAAAACTGAAAACTGTTGTGCACACAAAATTCTACACCCAGTTGTTTTTAGATGCTTTATTCATAATTGTCGAAAGTTGGGAGAATCGGCACTCCTTTGGTAGGTTAACAGATAAACAAACTGTGGTACATGCGCACAATGGAATATTATTCAGAGCTAAAAAGAGATGAGCTATCAAGCCATCAAAAGACACAGAGGGACCTTAAAAGCATATAACTAAGTAAAAGAAGCCAATCTGAAAAGGCTATATATGGCATGATTCAACCACATGACATTCTGAAAGAGGCAAAACTATGAAACAGTAAAAAAATAAGTGATTGAGAGGGACTGAGGGAAAGAGGGATAAATAGAGCACAGATGATTTTTAGAACAGTGAACATATTCTGCCTACTACTGTAATGGTGGATTATCTGTCATTATACATTTGTCAAAACCCAACATTGAGGGAACCCTAATGTAAACTATGGACTCTGGGTGATATTGATAAATCAATGTAGGTTCATCAAATGTAAAATAGTAATACTTTTGTGTAGGAAGTCAACAGACACAGAGGTGGGGCGGGAGGGGGACAGAAAGTAAATGGAAACTCTCTGCCCTTACTGCTCAATTTTGCTGTAAACCTGAAACTGCTCTAAAAAAGAAAGTCTATTAAGAAAAACACAACAACAGGATGGGGTACCCATGGGGAACACAAGTTTTGGATGACGAGATGAAAGATATCAACGAATTCTCTCCCCAAAGAGTAGGTAAAAAGCTGCACAAAATTGCCAAAAGCAACAATTTCAGTATTCTGGTAATTGACCAAAACATCACAACACACTGAGAAGTGATGACTCATGAAAACTACTGAACTACAAGCAAGAACAATTCAAGACTGTGGCATTCCCTCCAGGGGCTGCTAACAGTGCCCACAGGCCCCAGCTCCATTGGTATGGTAGTTCAGTCAGGCTGGGGAAAGCCAGGAAGCCAGCAGCTCTGCTGTCACAGCCAGAGGGACTCATACAATTTGGACAATTTTCAGACAAACTGGTGATTTGCTGGAAACAAACAGGAAGGACCAGCAGCTCTACTAGTCTCATCAGAGACCAGAGCCTGCCCAAACCACCCATACGTCCCTGACTAATGGTGGAGCTGAGTGTGTGCAGAGAAGACACGGCAGGAGGAGAGCCCGGTAGAAGACAAACACCAGGGACACTGGGATTCTGAACGCACTCCCTGTCCACACACAGATCATAAGCAAATAGTGGCAGATTCACTGACTCAAGGTGTCTGAGACAACTGTTGACCAAAGACCATGCATGCAGACAAAGGGGTAATTCCTGGGAAGCCATGTATATAACAATAAAAACAAGATAAAAATTTGAGCAGAGACACCTGCCACTATACATTGCTAACAGAATTCACAGATTTAATACAGGCAAGTTACTAAACAAACAAAACAGCAAGAACAACTCCCAGGAGGAAAAAATCAGAATGGAGAGTTGCTATGATCTAAAACATCCAGTGTTTAAGGAGAAGTCCATAAAACATGAAAAGAAACAAGGAAGTGTGACCCATACTTTTGCAGAGAAAACCAAAACAGTTAACAGAAAGTGTCTTTAAGTGTACCCAGATGTTGTATTTAGCAAAAACTTACACTTCAAAGCAGCAAGTGTAAGTACTTAAAGGAAGTAAAGGAAACCGTACTTAAAGAACTCAAGGAAAGTGTAATGGCAGCGACTGAACAAACACAGAAACCCAATAAAGAGCTAGAAATTATTTATTAAAAAAAGTAGAAATTCTGCCATTAAAAAGTACAATGAGGTTTCAAGATGGCGGCGGCTGCGGCGGCTGGCGCGGAGTAGCTGAGGTGGAAAAGGTGGCCACTGGACCTCAGGCAGCCGGGAAACTTGTGGACCTTCCTCTGGCCATCTCTTAAGGGAGGACTGCTGCTGCTGGCCGGTCGTGGGGGCTCAACGCCACTTTGCCCCCGGCAGGAGAGGCTGCCTCATTTACAGGCAACAGCTTTGAAGTGTGGAGCAGGAAAAGAACTGATTCTTAGCTGCAAAAGTGAGTCTTGAAACAGGGAACACGGCGCCAGGGCTGCTGTGGATACAGCCAGGATCCCGGAGGCTGGGGCCGCACTGAAGGCGGCCAGCTGCCCTATACAGGATTCGAGGTTTCAGGCCGGCATTAAAGAAGATTCCTGGGAGCGCCCGAGCGGCGCCGCGACTGAACAGCCCGAGGCGGCAGCGCCGAGAACACGGAAGGCAACAAACCAGAGACAGAGCGAGCGCCCGACCTGGCACAGCACTGTGAGTGATCCCTGGCACAGCTCTGTTCGGGGGGTGAATGCCCACGCGGCTTCCGACTGCACCACCAGGCCACTCACTGCCCCCGGTGCTGCCTCCATTTTCCCAGGTGCGGGCAGCTCCGCCCTGCTCGGCCATCACTGAGCCCATTTGCTTGGCCTGGCGCGGGGCTTTCCGGACCCTGCGGGCCGACCTCCTCTCCCACTCCCTCCACGGTTCTCTGGCAGGACTGGGGGTGTGGGGCATCCCGACCAGTTTTGGGAGGGCTAGGAAGTACGGGCGGGCCGACTGTCACTCCACCACACCCTGGACTCCGGCCCCGGTAAACTTCCTGTTACTGGGAGGCAGATACCATCTCTGCGACCACCAGTTTGGAAAAAAGCCTAACGAATTTCTGGTTGGGAATAGTGCGGTAGGAGAGTTCCCAGGTCCGCTTGAACCTGCCGGAGAGCAGGCTGCAGGCGGGCACTAGACTCGGTTTATACCAGGGGGATACAAAGGTGAACAAGACCCGAGAAAGATCTACACAGTGCTACAAAGGCACCCAGAGAGACCGGTCGTCTGTGCCTAGCAGAAACCTGGTAGACTTCCTGGGCGAGGCGGTGCTGAGCAGGGTCTTGAAGGCCCAGCTGATAGACGAGGGGTGCAGAAGACACGCCCCAGCCCAGCACAGTGTGCACAGAGGGGGGAGACGTGCGGCCAGGGAGGCGGAGTCTCGACAGAAACCACACACCCGGTGGGGTCGCCACTGCACGATCTAACAGCCTGGGCCAGAGCACACGGAACGGGGAGAAGTCCTGTACAGAAAGTGAAAGCTCAACAGAGATCACACACCCTGTGGTACATGACCCACCAGCCCAGCAGAGTACAAGCTGACCAGAAAGGTGGATCCCCGGAGAAGCCCAAGACCCGAGGCAACCACACACACAAGACACTAGAGGCCAACTGAGCAGTCACGGTGGGAGCCATACCAAATTGGCAACCACAGCAACATCTTATTAGTCATTAGTCTTAAACCGGTGGACTGTGAAACCCCCTGCAACAATGAATAAACACCAAAAAAAAGACACCAGAAATACAAAAAATCAAGAAATTACACCACCAAAAGTTAATAAATCTCATACTCTAGATCCTATAGAACAAGAAGCCCTTGAAATAACTGACAAGGAATTTCGAGTGATAATTCTAAGGAAACTGAATGAGATACAAGAAAACTCAGCTAGACATCATGATGAAATGAGGAAAAGTATACAGGATCTGAAAGAGGAAATATACAAGGAAATCAATGTCCTGAAAAAAAATGTAGCAGAACTTGCTGAACTGAAGAAGTTATTCAGCGAAATAAAAAACACAACGGAGAGTTTAACCAGCAGGCTTGTCGAAGTTGAAGAGAGAACCTCTGAACTTGAAGATGGGCTGTTTGAAATAACACAAGCAGACAAAAAGAAAGAAAAAAGAATCAAGGACATGGAAGAAAATCTGAGAGAGATATCAGACAACCTCAAGCGCTCAAATATCCGAGTCATGGGTATTCCAGAAGGGGAGGAAAATGGAGATTCCATTGAAAACATATTCAACAAAATAGTGGCAGAAAACTTCCCAGGTATAGGAAAAATCACAGATCTTCAGATCCAGGAAGCTCAACGATCTCCAAACGTATTCAACCCAAAAAGGCCTTCTCCAAGACATGTCATAGTCAAATTGGCAAAACTCAGAGACAAAGAGAGAATCTTAAAAGCTGCAAGAGAGAAGCGTCAAATCACCTATAAGGGAGCCCCAATCAGGTTAACATCAGACTTTTCATCACAAACCCTAAAAGCTAGAAAGGAATGGGATGATATTTTCAAAATACTAAAAGACAAAGATTGCCAGCCAAGAATACTCTACCCTGCAAGGCTATCCTTCCGAAATGAGGGGCAAATAGTATATTTCTCAGACAAACAAAAACTGCGGGAGTTCACTACCACAAGACCACCCTTACAAGAAATCCTCAAGGGAGTACTGGGTTTGGTTCCTGAAAAATAACTAACACTGCCATAAAAACCTAAGAAAAATCTAAACCCGCTAGTACAATAAAAATGGCATTCATGAAGAGAAAACAAGCTAACAAAAACACTATCTACAACCTAAGGAACCAACAAACAAAGAAACCAAACAGTAAATCAGAAAGCAAGGAACAAAAGACACCTAAGACAACCAAACAACCAATAAAATGCTAGGAATAAATCAACACCTTTCAATAACAGCTCTTAATGTTAAAGGCTTAAATTCCCCAATTAAAAGACACAGACTGGCTGACTGGATCAAAAAGCAGGACCCAACTATATGCTGCCTACAAGAAACCCACCTCACCCATAAAGATTCACACAGACTAAGAGTGAAAGGATGGAAAAAGATTTACCATGCAAACAGAAAAGAAAAACGAGCTGGAGTGGCTATTCTTATATCTGACAAAATAGACTTTAAACTAAAAACCATAAAAAGAGACAATGAGGGACACTACTTAATGATAAAAGGACTGATCCATCAAGAAGACATAACAATCATAAATATGTACGCACCCAATGTTGGAGCAGCCAGATTTATAAAACAAACTCTATTAGACCTAAAGAAGGAAATAGACACTAATACCATAATAGCAGGGGACCTGAACACTCCACTGTCAATATTAGACAGATCATCTAGGCAAAGAATCAGTAGAGAAACACAAGATCTAAACAAGACTCTAGACCAATTGGAATTGGCAGATATCTACAGAACATTCCACCCAACAACCTCACAATATTCATTCTTCTCATCAGCACATGGATCATTCTCCAGGATAGATCACATATTAGGTCACAAATCAAGTCTCAGTAAATTCAAAAAAATTGGAATTATCCCATGTATCTTCTCAGACCACAATGGATTAAAACTAGAAATTAATAACAAACAAAACTCTGGAAACTATACAAACACATGGAAATTAAACAGCATTCTACTTAATGACATATGGGTCCAAGAAGAAATCAAGCAGGAAATCAAAAAGTTTATTGAAACTAATGAAAACAATGATACATCATACCAAAACCTGTGGGATACTGCAAAAGCAGTATTGAGGGGAAAATTTATTGCATTAAATGCTCACTTCAGAAGAATAGAAAGATGGCAAGTGAACAACCTAACACTTCACCTTAAAGAACTAGAAAAACAAGAACAATCCAAACCTAAAGTTAGCAGACGGAAAGAAATCATTAAGATCAGAGCAGAACTGAATGAAATTGAAAACCAAAAAACAATTCAAAAGATCAACGAATCAAAAAGTTGGTTTTTTGAAAAGATAAATAAAATTGACAAACCATTAGCATGGCTAACAAAAAAAAGAAGAGAGAAGACTCAAATAACAAAAATTAGAAATGAAAAAGGCGATATTACAACTGATTCATCTGAAATACAAGGAATCATTCGAGACTACTATAAACAACTGTACGCCAACAAATTTGAAAATCTGGAGGAAATGGATAAATTTCTGGACACACACAAGCTCCCAAAACTGAACCGTGAAGACGTAGAAAATCTGAACAGACCAATAACAATAAAGGAGATTGAAGCTGTTATCAGAAGGCTCCCAACAAAGAAAAGCCCAGGACCAGATGGATTCACAGCAGAATTTTACCAAACATTCAAAGAGGAATTGACACCGATTCTTTACAAACTATTCCAAAAGATTGAAACGGACGCAAATCTCCCAAACTCATTCTATGAAGCAAACATCATCCTGATACCAAAACCAGGTAAAGATATAACCAAAAAAGAAAACTACAGGCCGATATCCTTGATGAATATAGATGCAAAAATCCTCACTAAAATACTAGCAAACAGAATACAGCAACACATACGAAAAATTATTCATCACGATCAAGTGGGATTCATCCCAGGGATGCAAGGTTGGTTCAACATACGTAAATCAATAAATGTGATACACCATATTAATAAACTCAAACACAAGGACCATATGATCATCTCTATAGATGCTGAAAAAGCATTTGATAAAGTTCAGCACTCATTCATGACAAAGACCCTCTATAAGTTAGGTATAGAGGGAAAGTATCTCAACATAATTAAAGCCATATATGCCAAACCCACTGCCAATATCATCCTGAATGGGGAAAAGCTGAAAGCTTTTCCTTTAAGAACAGGCACTAGACAAGGATGCCCACTCTCACCACTCCTATTCAACATAGTGTTGGAAGTACTAGCCAGAGCAATCAGAGAAGAGAAGGAAATAAAGGGCATCCAGATTGGAAAAGATGAAGTCAAACTGTCCCTGTTTGCAGATGACATGATCCTATATATCGAACAGCCTAAAACCTCTACAAAAAAACTGTTGGAATTGATAAATGATTTCAGCACAGTAGCAGGATACAAAATCAACACACAAAAATCAGTAGCATTTCTTTTCTCCAATAGTGAACATGCAGAAGGAGAAATCAAGAAAGCCTGCCCATTTACAATAGCCACCAAAAAAATAAAATACTTAGGAATTGAGTTAACCAAGGAGGTGAAAAATCTCTATAATGAGAACTACAAACTACTGCTGAGAGAAATTAGAGAGGATACAAGAAGATGGAAAGATATTCCATGCTCTTGGATTGGAAGAATCAACATAGTGAAAATGTCCATACTACCCAAAGTGATATACAAATTCAATGCAATCCCCATCAAAATTCCAAAGACATTTTTCTCAGAAATGGAAAAAACTATTCAGACATTTATATGGAACAATAAAAGACCACGAATAGCCAAAGCAATGCTCAGCAAAAAAAATAAAGCTGGAGGCATAACACTACCTGACTTTAAGCTATACTACAAAGCTATAATAACCAAAACCGTATGGTACTGGCATAAAAACAGACACACTGACCAATGGAATAGAATAGAGAATCCAGAAATCAACCCACACACTTACTGCCATCTGATCTTTGACAAAGGCACCAAGCCTATTCACTGGGGAAGGGACTGCCTCTTCAGCAAGTGGTGCTGGGATAACTGGATATCCATATGCAGGAGAATGAAACTAGATCCATACCTCTCACCGTATACTAAAATCAACTCAAAATGGATTAAGGATTTAAATATACACCCTGAAACAATAAAACTTCTTAAAGAAAACATAGGAGAAACACTTCAGGAAATAGGACTGGGCACAGACTTCATGAATACGACCCCAAAAGCACGGGCAACCATAGGAAAAATAAACAAATGGGATTATATCAAACTAAAAAGCTTCTGCACAGCAAAAGAAACAATTAAAAGAGTTAAAAGACAACCAACAGAGTGGGAGAAAATATTTGCAAAATATACATCTGACAAAGGATTAATATCCAGAATATATAAGGAACTCAAACAACTTTACAAGAAGAAAACAAGCAACCCAATTAAAAAATGGGCAAAAGAGCTAAGTAGGCATTTCTCTAAGGAAGATATCCAAATGGCCAACAGACATATGAAAAAATGCTCAACATCACTCAGCATCCGGGAAATGCAAATCAAAACCACATTGAGATACCATCTAACCCCACTTAGGATGGCTAAAATCCAAAAGACTATGAACGATAAATGCTGGCGAGGCTGCGGAGAAAAAGGAACTCTCATACATTGTTGGTGGGACTGCAAAATGGTGCAGCCTCTATGGAAAATGGTATGGAGGTTCCTTAAACAATTGCAAATAGATCTACCATACGACCCAGCCATCCCACTGTTGGGAATATACCCAGAGGAATGGAAATCATCAAGTCGAAGGTATACCTGATCCCCAATGTTCATCGCAGCACTCTTTACAATAGCCAAGAGTTGGAACCAGCCCAAATGCCCATCATCAGATGAGTGGATACGGAAAATGTGGTACATCTACACAATGGAATACTACTCAGCTATAAAAACGAATGAAATACTGCCATTTGCAACAACATGGATGGACCTTGAGAGAATTATATTAAGTGAAACAAGTCAGGCACAGAAAGAGAAATACCACATGTTCTCACTTATTGGAGGGAGCTAAAAATTAATATATAAATTCACACACACACATACACACATACACACACAAACCGGGGGGGGGGGGAAGAAGATATAACAACCACAATTATTTGAAGTTGATACAACAAACAAACAGAAAGGGCATTGTTGGGGGGGAGGGGGGGAGGGAGAAGGGAGGGAGGTTTTGGTGATGGGGAGCATTAATCAGCTACAATGTATATCGACAAAATAAAATTTAAAAAAAAAAAAAAAAAAAAAAAAAAAAAGTACAATGACAAATAAAAACCTCACTGATGGACTTAACAGCAAATTTGAGATGGCAGAAGAATCAGTAAACTTGAAGAATACATGATCTGAATCAGGACAAAGAAAAAAGAGATTGAAGAAGAATGACCCATGAGGCATCATCGAGCACCCCAACATATGTGGAAAAAGAGTTTCAGAAAGAAAGAAAAGGGAAAAAATACTTGCAGAAATATTTGGTAACTGAAAACATAAATTTGACTTTAAACATTAACCTATAAAGTCAATGTTTACCCTTAGTAAAATAAAAACAAATATATCCACTCCTAGGTACATCATAGTCAAAGTGTTTTCACAGAGAGAATTTTGAAAGCAGCAAGAGAAAAATTCTCTTCTTGTACAAAGAACACAATAAGGTTAACCACTGACTTCTGATCAGAAACAATGGGGGAAAGCAGTGAGATGGCACTTTCAAATCTTAAAGAAAAAAAATTGTCAACCAAGCATTCCACGTCCAGCAAATCTACCCTTTAAAATGAAAAAAAGATAAAAGAAATTCCCAGATAAACAGACTAAAACAACGTGCTGCTGGCAGTCCTACCTTACAAGAAATACTGAAGGCAGGTCTTGGAACTCAAATAATGCTGGATTCTTAGATTTGAAAATACTGAATTGATTTGTCAAGGCGGTATATATGTGTGCAAATAAAATGTTCCCAAATTCCTTGTCTACTGTAACTTTTATTGATTTTAGAAGCGAAAATACAAGAAACGTATGAAAAATGTGCTTTGAGGCTTTCATTTCAACTTTCTGCACTTATTGAGCCTTGTGAATTTCATATAATAAAGTATTTTTAAGTCCCTCTAGCTGAAGACAGTAAAGATTGAAACAAAAAATTATAAAAATTTTATTCAAACAAAGCTCAAGTATAAAAGAAATTTAAGTTCTATAACCGAGTTGATGCAAGGCAAGAACATATTATGTGGAAAGTGGAAGTTGCAAAGAGAGGACATCCTGAGAGTAATAATCCCTGGAAAATAAGAAAAATTTCAAGGACAACTCCAAATTATCAAAAACTATGAAACTGATGGAGCGCAAGTGGAGATCTCCAAGGAAGCAGGTAATATCTGGGTTCCGAGAGCAAAGAACAGAAACTTGAGAAAGGTTATCTGTGACAGGTTGAGCAGGTAGAGCTGGAAGGAGGGATCTAGAAGGCCCAGGAGGATGGAGGGACTTGCTGGGCAGGTGGGAGGGCGAGGGGCTCTGATCCAGCCTCTTCCTATTTTTGCCCCCGACCCCACCCTCAGGAGTTCTTTGTGATGACGCCACAGCTCTGTGATGCAGGCCTGGACCTTAGAACCAGAGGGAACTTCCAGGGCTCAGTTGCCTGAAGGCAGCACTGCGATTCAGAAGATGGAGAATCTTCTCTTCACTCTGAAGAGCGTTAGTGCCACATGGCTGAGCCCCAGCTCCGTTTCCTGGGTGGTGGAGATCACCTTTGCCTTCCTGGGTGGGGTGGGGCTCTTCCTTTTGTTACTCCCCTGTCTCCAGAAGGATGGACCCTTACCATCAAATAGGAAAAAGAGAAACATGAGGAAGGTAAGTAAACCTCTGCACAAACCCAACAGACAATGAGTTTCTCTTTCCTTCCTATTACTATTTCTACTTTTCCAAATCACCCAGAGAGATTTCTGAGATGGGAAATGTCAGGAAAGATTAGAACATCATCCTTCTAGGGACAGGCAGAGCAAGGGTAAGAGTGGGCACTACGGTTTCTATCCAAAGCTCTCAGAACAGCTGTGCTGCTGAGCTAGAGGAGCCAGGGCAAGGGCAGACACTAAGACTCAACTTGGTGGCCTAGGCTGGGATTGCTGAGATCTGAGATCTCTGCAGGAGAGCTGAGCACTGGCTCTTCAGTGCCTTCCCATGACAGGACCCTTGGGCCAAGACTTGCCTCCATGTCAGGTTCATCTAAGGGCCTTGCTGTGTTCCTAACAGCCTCTCATCAAGGATGGAGGTGTCTCCAGCCTTAGGAGAAAGAATCCTACATAACAGCTCAGATGCAGGTCTAGCCTTTGGGTATCCAAAGCAGAGGAACTGAGGACATCCACAATGAATCTCACATAGAAAACTCCTCTTTGCATTTTTCACAAAAGGAAAACAGGAAATTTTTTTTTATACATACACATTAAAACTGAGTAAAAGGCAAGAAAGGAGCACAGAGCTCCATCAACTAAATGCAGAACGTCGTCTTGTCTGAGAACACTGCACGTCTGCAGCTTGTCTAGGGGGAGGAGAGTGAGACTCGGGTCCCAGCCCCTCGTTCTTTCTTGTCTCAGTGTCAGGTGGAGACAAGGAGCAGCAGGAGCAGGAAGAGTGGCGCTCTACAAGGTAAGGCTCGGCCCTTCCCCCGGAGCCCCAGAGGAAACGACCTCACACGTGTCCCTGAGTGACAAGGTCCACATCTCTGAGGATGTCGTTACAGAGGCCTGACAGGGAGGGTCCTGGGAAGGAGATCAGCACCTGGGGTACTGCTCAGATTCTGTGCTGGAAAGGAAGCTAGGATGGGCCAGGGAAGGGGTGCTGCCCAGCAGGGCCAGGGGTGGGGGGTAGTGGACCAACCGTGCTGGATCTGGAGGTGGGGCCTCGGGCCCAACTGTGGGCATGCTGTTTAACTTTGCCAAGGCTGATTCCTCCTTGCCATGACCCCGTCCTTCCTCCCCCAGAGGGTGGTTGTGAGGACCATGGGGTGCTGGATGTGGAAGCACTTTGTAAACTACAAAGCGCTGCCCATCTTTGCACCTTACTGTCACTGCCCGAGATCATGTGGCCTTGGACACTGATGCTGGGGCTCCACAGTCTAATCTCCCAATCCCCCCTAAAGGGACATTCCATTCGGCCTCCTGTAAGATCCCCAGGCCCCTCCCTCCACCATAACCTAGTCTCCTCATTTCAGCCTGTACAGATGGCCTGGGGGAACTGAAGGAAATTCGGGGCCTGATCTCACTTCTGCAAAGGTGAGGAACTTTGCTTTTCTCTCCCATGTCCTCCTTCCTACCAGGGCCTATGATGTGACCCCAGAGCCTGGGGCTGACCTGGGAGAAGAGTCCAAGAAAGGGGATGGGATGTGAGCAAAACCCTGGGGCAGGGGAGGCAGGAGCTTTGTGAAGCCAGTGCATGGGCAGTGGAGGGGCCCTGGGTGCAGGTGCCGCTCCTGGCCCGTCTGCTCCTGGCTACAGCACCTGCGTCCTGTCTCCTGCAGCCACCTGGCGGAGATCCCTGACCCTCTAGGTGAGGTGTGCAAACCAGCACCTGCCAGAGCCCACCAGCCATGCAGGGAGAATGTGGAAGATTCTGCTCCTGTCACCTTATCCCCACTCGCTGTCCAGGCTCCTCTGGCCGAGTGTCCTCTACCTGTGGCCTCCACCCTGTCACCAGGCCAAAGGACTTCCACCGTTTCTGTTGAGTCATGCTCACCCCTGAGTGCCTCTCAGCCATCAGAGCCTTTGCTCCCCCTCGACAGCCTCTCAACCCCGCCACTCACACTTGTCCCTCCCCCATCACGAACCCCTGACCCTGTGGCCTCCCATTTGCCTCCAGCAGACTCCAGCCTGAGTACTTCTCAGCCGAACTCAATGGCACTCCCGCTAGGCTCCACCCCACAGAGCTTGTCTCCACACAACTGCTGGTTGACTTCTCCCATCCCAGCGATCTCCAGCCTTAGTCACCCAAGCTGTCCCATCCCAGCCCTCTCCTGGTGGCAGGTGGCTGCCAAGGTCTCGTGCCTCCCCACCTCGTCACAGGGTCAATCCCATCAAGAGGGTGTTTCCCACCACCCACCAGAGGCCCCGTTTTCGGGAGACCCCACACAAAGCCACCTGGAGGCTGGTGGCCCCTCTTTTGTCAACCCTAATATCCAGAAGCTATTGGAGAGGCTAATCACCAAGAGAACAGGACAGAAGATCAGGAACGACAAAGAAAAAGAGAAATCAGACCATTCCCTGGATTCTCTGGGGAATACATTAAAATCACTGGGTGACAAGCAGGACACCAGAACCCCACAACCCTTCTGGAGCATGAAAGACAAACCAAAGCCGCTGCCTGGTCCTCAGCAGCTCTCTGATCCCAAGGTCTTGGAGGACCATTTACAGTGGAAAAGCAGCCAGCTCTACTGGGGCCTCCCGTTTCTTCACAGCGAGTCCCTGGTGGTGACAATCAGGGTCTCTGGTTCCCCAATGGAGTTTCCCTCTGTTTTATTCAATGAACTCTCTCATTCCTTGCCAGTACAAATTCAGACTCAACTATCTCCACAATTGTTTCAACCCCCAATCTGGTCCCCCCATGTGCCCCAACCCCAACCTCTAACTCAAGCCTTGCTGCTGTCCCAGCCCTCACCTCAGGCTCAGACCCACAGCCAGCCCCACACCTCATCCTGTCTCCCCATCCCACCGTGCTATTCACCACCGCTCATGGCCCGGGGAGCAGCTTGTCCTACAGACCAGATGCAGGCCGAACTTCTTATCCCAACTTCTATCCCACGCGTGGATTGTCACCCTTTGAAGAAGGAACAAGAAAATAGGAGGGATTTACCCACCATGGTCAAGAAGCCTCAGGAGGCCTTTCGCCAACTCACCCCTGACAGTGAGGCCTCCCAAGGAAATGAGTCAGTCTCCCTCCTCCCAGGGGACTTCATCAGCCCTGAGCTCCGGGAGCAACTGGAGAAACACCTTCAACAGAGGTTCACACAGCATTGCTGTGGGCTGTCCCCCAGACTCCACGTGTCTCCAGACCTGATACAGCCTCAGGACCTTCAGCAGGGCTTCACACAGCACTGCTGTGGACTGTCCAATAGGCCCCACGTGTCTCTGGACCTGATACACCCTCAGGACCTTCAGCAGAAGTACACACAACACTGCTGTGGACTGTCCCACATGCCCCACGTGTCTCTGGACCTGATTCAGCCTCAGGACCTTCAGCAGAGGTACACACAACACTGCTGTGGACTGCACCACAGGCCCCACGTATCTCCGGACCTGATACAGCCTCAGGACCTTCAGCAGAGGTACACACAACACTGCTGTGGACTGTCCCACAGGCCCCACGTGTCTCTGGACCTGATACAGCCTCAGGACCTTCAGCAGAGGTACACACAACACTGCTGTGGACTGTCCCGCAGGCCCCACGTATCTCCAGACCTGATACAGCCTCAGGATGAATTCCCAGGGACTTCTCGAGTAAAGGACAGGCATGGATCCTCTGTGTTTGTAGGTGGGAGCAGCCAGAACACGCAGAAAATGGAGTCCAGGGGCCCAGCCAAATCCCAGCTTGGGAAGATCCCAAGCAACGACACAAAACACTGTCTGTGGAGGGTCCTAGAACATCTACCCAGGGCTTCGGAAAGCAGCTCAGGGAAAGTTCCAGGGACCAAAACTGAGAAAAAGTCAGAAAGGGACTGGATGACGCCATTGGGAAGTGACTCAGGAAAGGACTCACCAAGGAGCCCAGACATGAAGCATCTAGAAGACATCGTAGAAGTCCGTTTGCCCAGGAAAGTGCAGGAGGTCAATGAGAGCATGGTCCCTGTGGGTGTTCATCATCCCAGTCTTGCTAATGGCCATGTCTTGTTTCTGGAAAACTCAAACACTCACATGGAAACTGGAAATCTAGCGCCCTCTGAGAGCAAGGTGTCCCACGTAAACACCTCCCAGCAGCTTTCCTTCCTTGATGTGCACACTCAACAGGTGCTTGACGCGCACATTAAAAGTTTTCAGGCAAGCCACGAGTGGGGACGCACCCTCAAGGTCCACAAGCCCCCATATCTTAAGGTACAAAAAGCTCAATGCTTGTCCCTTCCACTGCCTGCCTTTCCCTCATCAGCCACCACTGAATCTGGGGCCAAATCCAGAGCTGAGGCTGCCAATGTCCCAGAAGAACCTCCTCACAAAGATCCAGGAGAGAAGGTGGTAGCAAAAACGTCACTTTCCACCCTGTGTCGTCCTCTCCCTGTCCCCTTGCCTGTGTGTAAGGAAGCCCAGAGGTCTGCATACAACACAGAGACTAAATCTGGTGACAAGTGCTGGCCCTCAGAGGACCCTCTGACAGGACTGGGGGGCAGGAGGCCTTCTCAGCCCCTCATATGTAATGCCATGGGCACAACCCCTCACAGCGTGAATGTGCTGGTGGCTGAGAGAGGCAGCCTAGAGCTGAGTACAAGTCCAGCGATGTCCAGGAGCAGCCAGGGGAAGGAGGAGCCCAGGAACCCAAAATTTCAGAAACCACAGAAGAGCCTGAGCCAGATGTTTGGCCCTACTGACCAGAGAGGGGGCCACAGGAGGCCCGCACAAGGAACGCATGAACCAACACTCGTAGGACTAAGCCCCCCCGCAAAGGACAGGAAGTCAGTAAAGTTCTTAAGTAGCCAGTCCTCCCAGCTCCCACCAGAGGAGGGACAGGCACCTCCAGAAAGCCACTTCAAGAAAAGGATCAGGCGCTTTCTTCAGTGGATTGCCCCCAGTGAAAAAGGCAAAGGGCAGAAAGATCCCCTGCAAAAAGGCAAGCCAGCATCAGCCCCTGCCCGGAGCTGGGTACCAGTCCCAAGCGGACTGTTTGTGGACAACTGCGTGGCTGAAGCCCAGGCACTCATGACTGCTGTTGGACAGATCCTTGAGAAAATGGGGCTTCACCATGAAGCTTCTGCCTTGACAGCCCCAGTGGGAGGGCGTTCCTACCACCACAGGGGTCCCTCCTACCCAGAGCAAAGAACAGTGGTGAGAGGTATGGCCTGCCGTCACCATGCCACTCCACTGCGTCACAGCCATCCATTCAAGTACAGGTGGATCAGAGATGGGAACAGCAGTGGGGCCCCACTTCCCAGGAAGAGTCCCTGCCAGCATAGGCCACTGGCAGTGAGAGCCTCAGTCCGCTCCATTCACTGCCCTAGACACTGTCATCTTCAGAGAGGTGTCTGGTCTGGTCAACCAGTTCATACTTCTCACCCCTTTACAGGTGGGAAAAGTTTTTCCCCTGAATATCTTCAGCCCCCACACAAATAATCTGTTTTCCCCCACGTCACCAGTCCCTCTGTGTGCTGATGGCCTCTTCCTCACAAGATATGCACTGTTTCCTAATACATGTTTTACCTCCTCAGAGGTTGTGGCTCTGTCTGTTCCCTGTGGGGCTTAGAAAAGGGGTCAGCCCTTCCTGAGTGCAGCTTCTAGAAGGGACTGGGCCTGCAGGAGGCTGACCGTGGCCTTGCAGACCCGCCCTCACCCTGGAGTCCCTCCCTCTACCTTCTTTTCATGACGTGACCATTACTTGTCAGGATGGGCAAACCCTGTGAAGACCTCACCTGGGGTGGGGCTCACCCATGTCCCCTGCTTTCCCTCAGCCTTGAACCTGGTGTGCCACAGGGGATGGGTCCACAGAGGCCAATTCTCCTTGGCCTGGAATGTCAGAGCCAAGAAGCCTCATCTGTCACAAAGTGAGCTCAGGAAGTCTGGGGGAGCAGTGCTGGCCCAAAGTCCAGGGGGAGAATTGTGACCTTAGAACTCTCACAGGGACACACTTGTCTGCCCTGGGTCCCTCTCTCCTGGGACTGGGGATAGACATAGGCCCAGCTGACCCCTCTCAGCTCACCTGCGTGACACGACATAGCACATCACCCTTCCTGTCCAGAGCAGCGGGAGGACAGGCCTCCAGTAGCACCGACAGCTACTACCCGGACCACCTGCCTCACCCCCTGGGCATGACCGTGTGTGCGGTCACATCCAGTAGTGGCACACAAAGGACCGAGGGTGGGATGTGGGAGAACAGTGCAGCTCAGAGCAAAAAAAAAGAGCTGCATGGCCTGGGGACACCATCGTTGCACACATCCCACCCTATCCATAGGCCTGGAGGGGACACGTCAAGGCCATGCTAACCCTGCACACCCCAGGGTCCCTGCTCCAGCTCCAGGGTCACGGGCCTGGGAAGGCCGCTTTTAGGTCAGAGGGCCAGGCCAGGGATGATCGTTTCCAATGGTCCATCTGAGGACCTCACCCTGTCCCTTGCAGCATCCTTGGAAGGAGGCGCTGACCACAGGACAGCCAGTACTGGTGAATAGTCACAGTGGGGATCAAGCTTCTAACACCTAAAACGTAGGGGACATAATTCAATCTGTAACACCCAGCCTAGCTTAAAAGTGTTCAGGACACTTACATTAGCCTACAGCTGGGCAAAATCATCTCACACCGTCTATTTTATCATAGTGTTGAATACAGTATGTAGTTTATTGAGTATGATACTGAAAATGAAAAACAGAATGGTTGTGTGGGGATTCTGAAAAACAGAATGATTATGTGGGTGTTCAAAGTTCAGGTTCTACTGAATGAGACCAGGTTGGCTGGTTAGGTCAGTTGGTTAGAGCATAATGGCCTTATAACTCCAAGGTCACAAGTTCAGATGCTTGTACCGGCAAGCTGTTCCCCCAAAGGAGAACAGGTCTCTACTGAATGTATCACTTTTGCACCATCAAAAAGTAGAAAAATTGTAAGACGAACCATTGTAAGCCAGAGACCATCTGTATATGTAACAGAGAGATACCGAACAGTTTACCCAACAACACTAGGACATACACTCTTCTCATGCAACTAAGACACCAGGACAGATCATTTCAGGCCACAAAACAAGTCTCCAAAGACTTAAAAAGAGATATCATGCTATGTGTCTTCTCCAAACAAAACAGGATAAAATTAAAACTCAATAATAGGAAAACTCACAAATATGTAGAAACTAAACAGCACATTCTTAAAAAAGCAACCACAAGGGAAATTAGAAAATAAAGAGAAATAAAAATGAACATAAAACATACCCAAACTTATAGGATGTCTTCAAAAAGACAACCCCATTGAAGATAACAACTATGAAAATTGTATAAGAGCCAGGAAAGATGTAAATGGAGACATAAAAAGGTCAAAATGTGGTGAAGAATGATGTCAAAGTGTAGAGTTTAAAATTTTTTTTTCTTTTTGCAATCAAACTTAAATTCTTATCAGTTTTTATAGCTTAAAATTATCTGCTGTAACTATAAGATGTTTGTGATAAGACTTATGGCAAACATAAAGTAAAAAACTATTAAAGATACACTAAAAATAAATATCACGACATAAAAATATACTACTAGGAAGAAATGACTATCACAAGGACAGACAGTAAGGGAGAAAAAAAGCCAAAAATAATATGGAAAACAACCAGAAAACAGGAAAATAACAGTTTTATGTTTTTAATCTATCAATAATAACTCCAAATGTAAATGGATTAAATTATCCAATTAAAAGAGACAGAGACTGGATGTTTTATAAAACAAGATTCAAGTATATGAGGTCTACAAGGAACTTGCCTCACCTAAACATACACACAAAGGCTAAAAGTGATAGAATGGAAAAAGATATTCCGTGCAATTAAAAACCAGAAAAGAGCAGCAGTAGCTATACTTTTATTAGATAAAACATTCTTTAAGTCCAGAAACTTAATAAATGGGGTAATTCAAAGAGGACAAAAGCATTGTAAATATATCCACACCCAACACCAGAGCACCCAGATATACAAAGCAAATAATATTGATCTAAAGGGAGAGACATAGACTTCTATACAATAACAGGGATTTCAACACCCCAGTTTCAGCAATGGATAGATGATCCAAACAAAAAATTAACCAAGAAACATCAAGATTAAAATATAAACTAAATGGACCTAGCAGACAGTTAGAGAAAATTTTGTTTAACAGCTATAGAATACACATTCTACTCAGCAGCAAATGAAACTTTTTCCAAAAGAAACAACATATGTCACAAAACAAGTATTAAAAACTATTTTTAAAATTGATATTCAACCTTTTTTCCCAAGCACAATGGAACAAAACTAAAAATACTAAAACCCAACAACAGAAAAATCACTGGAAATTCTACAAATACATAAAAATTAAACAGCATGCTTCTGAACAATAGGTCAAGGCAGAATATTTTTAAAATTAAGAAACTCTTGGAGGCAAATGAAAATAGAAACACAAATCAATGTGTTGACAGCCACATGATTTTTGACAAAGGTGCCAAGAAGATACATTTGGGGAAAAGGCAGTTTCTTCGTCAAATGGTGATGAGAAAACTGGATATCCACAGGCAGAAGATTAAAACGAGACTTCGATCACTCACCATACACAAAAATCAACTCAAATAGATTTAAGACAAATTTAAGACCCTAGACTATGAAACTACTAGAAGAAAACTTTGGGGTAATGCTTCATGAAACTGAAATGGGCAAGGTCTTTTCAACAAGACTTCAAAAGCACAGGCAACAAAAGCAAAAATAAAGAAATAAAACTAAAAAGTTTCTACACAGCAAAACACACGATCCACAGCATGAAGAGATAACCTATAAAATGGGAGAAAGTTTTTGCAAACTACACATCAGACAAGGGGCTAACATCCAGACTATATATAAGCAACTCAACCCAGGAGGAAATAAACCAATTATTCTATTTAAAAATGCGCAAAAGACCTGAATAGGCATTTTTCAAAACAGACAAACAAATGCGCCAATAGGTACATGAGAAAATGCTGAACATCGCTAATTATCAGGGGAATGAAAACCAAAACCACAATGAGATATCACCTGAGCCCAGTTAGAATGGATATTACCAAAAAGAAAAAAAAAAAAAAAAACTAAAAAATGAACATAGGTGATTACGCAGAGAGAGGAGAATATTCACACACTGTTGGTAAGAATTAAATTAGTACAGTCATGATGGAAAACAATACAAAGGTTCTTCAAAAAAAGTAAAGAGAGAACTACGTTAGGATCTAGCAATCCCAGTATTAGGTATATATAGCAGATGAAATCAGTATGTCAAAGAGATATCTGCACTCCTACGTTCACTGAAACTCTATTCATAATAGCCAAGAGATGGAATTAACTAAAACGTCCATCAACAAATAAATGGATAAAAAATGTGGTACATATAAACAATGGCAGATTATTCAGGTACACGTTAAAAAAAAAGATGCCATTTGCGGCAACATGGATGGAGCTGGAGACCATTATGTTAAGTGAAGTATGACAGGCTCAGAAAGACAAATACTGCATGATCTCACTTATATGAGGATCTGAAAAAGTGTTCACATAGAAGAGTAGAACTGTGGTTACAAGAGGCTGGGAAAAGGAGGGGTGAAGAGGGGATGAGAACAGGTTGGTTGACGAGTATACACTGACAGTGAAAAAGAAGGACAAGGTTTTGGTGTTCTAGGGTGACTGCAACTAGTAATATTGTATTGTATATTTCAAGATGTCTAGAGAAAAGGACCTTGAATGTTATCACCACAAAGAAATGATAAATCTTTAGGTAACGTACATGCTACGCACCCTAAGTGGATCATTACACAATACATGCATACGCATGTACTGAAACAACACTGTACCCCATAAATATGTATCATTTAAAAAATTAAAATTTAAAAATGTTCAAAGTGTTAGGACCCAAGGGGGGAGGATTAGTCCTTCTGGGGAAAGAAAAAGGCAGCACAAAACATTCAAGCTGGGCGTCTCAGGTTAGGACAGTGGAAGGGGCTCAAGGACTGTGGCTGGGAATAATTGGGGGTCACAAACAACTGACAGGGACAGAAGTTCAAAATACACAAAATTGAGTATTATGTTTGGGAACACAAAACCATTAAAATAAATGTAAGAAAACGAGATGCTTGAAGAATTCATATTTAAAAAAAAAATAAAGCCAGAAAACACCTATAAAACATTTTTTAAAAAGTAAAACAAACTGCCTACCCAAAATAAAAAATTCCCTTAACCGATTAGGGCAGAAAGTCATAGAAAAATAAAAAACCCCAAACGCACATTACAGAAAAGCTCTCATTTAGCACATACCTGTGGTCAGGAGGCCCTGCGGCAGGGCTGACCGCCACAGTCTCACACCCCCTATCCTGAGTTTGCTTGTCCTGATACCCAGGCACAGTGGCCGGACCAGCCCTGGGGACAGGAGGAACCTAAGGCGCTATAAGCAGAGGTCAGGCTCATGTACTCCAAGGCCTGTGCTCTCCCAGCTCAGCCGTTTGAATTCCAGGCTGCCTGTGGCCTTCCCTTTCTCTTCTAGAACACTCTGCCAACACTAAAGCAAACCAAAGGAGCACAGCAGCCCATGGAAGAACAGGGAGTGGGGGCATCTTCAAGAGGCCAAAACTATTCATTATTGAAAGTGCAATAATGGATCATCATGATTATTACAGAGTCAAAAAACACATTGAAAAGATGTTCAACTTATCTTGGTAATTAGATGTACAACTGTTCTGAGAAATACTTCCATGAAAAAAAGTCAATATAAGTGAGGGTTCCCCATTGTTTGGAAATACAGCATGCTAGGTATACATCTCAACTTTTATAGATAACTGAAATATTCTCCTAAGTTTCTACAACCAAAGAAACAGAAGAACTTACCTGAAGCAATGTAAGGGAAATGCAGCCTCAGGTCTGGGCTCCCCTGGCCCAGCTGCTCAGCCTCCCGCTGCTTCCAGGCTCTCTGTCCAGCAAGACCTGGGCTGAGCAGGCCTGTGCTCCAGCCCAGCCTCTGGGACCTCCCGGACTGCAGCGTGGGACCTCAACAGCCAGGCCCCTGGAAGACGGGGTAACACATAACTATTTTCTTTCTTTCTTTACAGAGCTGGCCGCATCCTAGACAATTCCTCCACCCCCCCCCCAGTCCATCCTAGAATGGTACACATGACATGAAATGGCCTGTCACTGTTTTAGCCAATGATTTAATCACCTCATCTGTTCTCCCTAATCATTCCAGGTTCTTCTTGTGCTACTTAGCCCACACAGAGCCCCAACGCAGACATGCTGTTCATTTAGAATTACCAGAGCTGTGGACAGTGAGGGATGACTTTGTGGTTTTTAACTGATATCCTTGGATGGATGATACTGGAGAATCAAAAACTCAGTGAATGGATGTAAGGCATGTAGTGAAGTGGGTAAAGACACATGCTTAAAAGATGAGTCTAAGAATGCTACTTATTCACGAAATAAGTAAATAAAAATAAAAATCCAGTGTTGCAAACATACCGAGGATTCTGAATCATATACATGATAAATCCTCCAAAAAAACAAACCTTCCTTGTGTCCCGATTTTTTTTTTAAGATGAATGATAAGGGGATCTTAACCCTTGACTTGGTCTTGTCAGCACCAGGCTCTCCCAAGTGATTGAACCAGGCATCCCTATATAGGAATCCGAACCTATGGCTTTGGTGTTATCAGCACCACACTCTCCCAAGTGGGCCACGGGATGGCCCATGTGTCCCGATTTTTAAAAGCATAATGCTGAACACACCTAATAAGCACAGGTGCAGTACTTTGAAGTCCAGCTGATTACAGATGGCACTTTCCCAGTCTGCACTGCAATCAGGTATCACAGGGAGCTTAGGATCAAGAATACAGACCAGTCTGTTCACGAAATCATACAGGAGGGAAATAGCAAATATGAAGCTTTTCTCCTTCAAAGACAAGAAAAAATGAAAACAAGTAATTTCTAACAAAAGGAGAAAAACTAACTTATGAACAGACATTGAAAACAGCCCATACCAAGAACTACACAAGTAAAAAGGAAGACATTTGACAACACAGCAGTAAGAGATGAAAAAGAAAAGCTTTTAACAGCAAGCAACAAAATGACAACTGGGAAAAGAATTCCACTTGAACTTCTAGGAATCACCGCAGTTAAGTGTAAATTAAAATGTAGGAAGAAAAACTTCAAGTTGAAACTAACTGACACTGTTTATGGAGGGAGGGCATCTGACAGAATCCAAAATTGTACAGGACAGTGTGCCTGCAGAAACCACTCCCTTGAACCTCCTCCCGTCACTGTGAGGAAGCCAGTCCCAGAGCTGGAAGCAGATACAAAGTCTAAGTCCCCGTATTCCCAATTCCCCAAGTCAGGAGAGGCACGTATACCTACCAAATGATAATTACAGTCACAGGAGTCACTAACAAATACAAATGTCCTAGCGGCACACACCAATCCCACTCATTACTGCTATGCTCACAAAAACACACAAACCTTCCCACGTAGAAAATGAGAGTTAAGTGCCTCTTCTCTGATGTTCATTACTACCGCACACAGGAACGGACTCAAAGGGAGAAAGACAAGAAAACAGATTAAGTGTTAATACAACACGACAAATAGACCATTTCTCTAATGAGTTTGGGTCTCCCCCATCATCCAAAAAGCTTTGAACCCTAAATTAGACTACTTTATAATTGCAGAAAACCAGTAACGAAGTTGTGAAATTTATTACACTATGCTAAAATATGTTGATCTAAGCGACCAATGATTATAATACCTATTGAAAAAAACTAATATTTTTAAGAAAATATAAAACAACTGAGCTTAAACGTTTCCTCGTATCTAGGTATACAGCATGAAGAATTCCTCAAAGGAAATTTTCAAGGACATTTATAAACTTACTAACATATAGGTGCTGGGAACAAAAAAAGGTGGGGTGGGTGGGTTGTTTGTTTCTTAAGGCAGTGAAGACACTGAAATTAGGGAACAGCAGTACACTGCTAACTTTGTAACATGTTTTCTTCTGTTATAAAGGACTTAATTTATATTATTAAGGTAATAGCAAAATCAGTACTTGATTATTATGAATACTAGAAATGAGGTGAAATCTGTACCTTGATTGAGGCTAGTGTATGTTCTGGACCAAGTAAACTGCACAGAAAGGAAGCCAGATCTTCATCAAGGAAAATGTGATTATCGAGAATATAAACATGGATAATGTAAAAGGATTCATCATAAGTGACACATGGAAACTTTTAAAATCATCGCATGTGTTCATCTCATTGCATAGATCACCTCTGCTTGTTGATACACCACATAAAACTTCCAAACAGAAACTGAGAATATTCCACCTTTTAACTTAAACTACATACAGTAGGCAGAGACTCCTTGCAGGGGCCTTAAGTATGTGAATTTCCAGTATACTTCCAAGAGCATTCAAACTAAGGACTGCATAAAACCTGAGCAACTTCCCAGCACAGTATCAAAAATAAATACCAGTTTGCAAAAGCTCAGTCTGATAATGCCAGGATGCCAAATGCCAAGTAGAATCAAGTTTTCATTTGCTCATGCAACAGCTGTGGTTCAAAATCTCATTTTTTTCCTCAAACGGCTGTGGGTCAATAACGTGAATCAACACCCTCCTCCCATAATCTCCATCACCACCCACGAATGTGACAAATCACACCCTACAACAATACTCATGAGCACCATTAAGCTGTACATCCTACTGCCAGTGCGCTGTCAGTCTACAAACAAGAGCCGTATTCGATTGAGAAACTACATTTCAGGGGGAATACTCTACTTTCATGGTTGTACTTGAATGCCTGATACACTAACATCTTCAGTATGCTAGTTATCTCAACACAGCTTAAAAGTAATCTCCTAAATAACTGTGACTGTATAACATGATTTAATCACTTCTGCATTAAGACAGCAGATTCATTCATTAGTTACTAGATCATCTGCAACACTGTTACATGATAATATTTCAAACACACAAACACATAACACAAGAGGTACTGAACTATCATGTGTCCAGACCAGCAAAGCTAAGCCACGGCTATACACAGTTGCTGTGCTCAGCTCTGTGTTATTTGAACACAATTTTACTGTGAAGTATGAGGGTCTGAGATTTTTTTTGAAGCTTCAATTTGAAAAATATCAAGTCAACTCAAACATCAGTATTAGTCTCTGTGAAAACTTGGGTCAAAGACTTAAATGAATAGTCCATGTAACTGTGCTAAAACAAAATAACTTACATAGCTATACTTTCTATAACAGAAAGCAAAAGAAAAATATGCTTTCTTATTTGAGGACATGGAAACATTTAGAAAATCTAAAGTAAAAAAGCTCACCCAATTAAGAGCTCATCTATAACTTCCCTAAAATTCTGAAGAGATTCTAAGCCCTAAATTAATTTAATGAAATATTGATTTTGTTTTTCATTTATTTCAAAGTTTCACAAAATTATTAGCTAGAAAACTGAGCTGACATTCTCTCTCATGAATTATATTCAAGTTTCTTAAGTAAGGTAAATAGTCTTCCACACTGCAAATGAGCTAAGGCATCCGTACTCTAAGAGCATGTCATTTTCGCATTCAATGAAAGTCAACTAATATTCTGAAGTTAATCTGCATAGCGTTTAAGCAAATATGGAACTTTCCATACAACATGACCCTCACATACTCACTTTAAACTTCAGAGGGAATAGCATTTTATAGTTTAGTACTGAAAATATGTTTTGATCAGTTTTAGTCCTCGAAATCCCCCAAATCACAAGAGCTGCCTAAGAAACCATATTCAAGATTAGATCCAAGCAAACAAAAGACAACTTGTAAAATCAGGATTTTGTTAATTTTTATATAATAAAACTTGAATCACTACCACAAAATAATATATAAAAATTGTGACTCCCTCACCATAATTTCTAATCGTGTAAAATTGTTTTGGAATGTTTATAAAAATCTGATAACTGAGAATTTATAAAAATAAACCACAATATAATTCAATTCAAACAGGACCAGATTGGGCTGCTGACTTCTACAGAATACAAACAGCAATCACAATAGCTTCACTGGAGACCACACAGCTTTCAGAAATAGGCCTGTGTGCCCAGAACAGCCCCAAGTCCCATCAGAATCATGAACTGTAATCACAGGAGTGCCTCACTATATAACATTTACTTATATCTGGACACAATTCTTAAAAACTCTCAGCAAATTGGAGCTGGATATTAAAGTAGCTTGAGACAGGCACAGCTCAGAGCACAAGAAAGATTAATGGACAGTCTGAGAAAGAAAATAACGACACAACGCAGACAGAAAGTGACAGACAGATAATTACCGCTTGGAAAATTATCTTTAAGTAAGAGAATATACACAATCTTAATTAAGACATGATTTTGTCCTTTCTGGGTATTTTGCAAAAGGAATTCCTCCAAGAGACTTTTTAAAGACATTTATACCATTTACTTAAAATGTAGGTGTACGAAACAAGGTAAGATAGATTATTTTTGTTGTTTGTCTTTTAAAGTAGTGTCCTGAAAATGAGGGGAAAATGTAACAGTGTTAACACCACAGCACGTTTTCTTCTGTTTCTTTCTAACACAACTCACGCCAAAGGTTTAAATGTCTAATTTTCATAGTGAGCATGTGCTAACAAGTTTGATTCAGAAATGTTATTTTTCCAAAATATTAAGTGAATTTATTCACAAAATTAGTTTTTCAGTCCAGATAGAACACCACATAAACCTATGCTTAAGAACGAAAGCAGCACGTAAAGAGAAGGAACAGCCCATTCCTTGGTTCTCTTAAATTTAAGATGTGCATCCAAAACACGCAAGCACTGATGAAATATTTAAAAAACCAATATGCTCATGGTATAATAACTCCCTTATAAAACAAAATTAAGTTTTCACACTGCTCCACCTACCTAACAGAGCAGCAAAAATAGAAAAACATTTGGATTCAGGTCCGGCTGCCTGGCAATTGCATGCATCAGATACTGGCTTGTTGAGGGACTTTTCCCGTTCCGGTTCAGTTTTCGTGGGCATGGGCACTGAAATAGCAGGGATGTTGCACAGTGCCTAATTGGAGTCATATGCCACCAAGCCACGGAAACCGTTCTCTCTGTGGAAGCTGATCACTTCTTGATGGCGATCCTCCATGCTCTGTGCAACCTATGCAAATGAGAAGAAAACTCCATCAGGTGTGGGGTCAAACTGCAGCAGGATGCTCAACAGGCAGACATGATTGTACAGAAGCTAAAAAGCTACAGATGTGAGAAACGCCCAGCACAGTCAAAAAGCATCTTAATAAAATGTGCAGCACATGCTCCTGTAAGAAATTTCCATGGGGAGTCAGGTTTCAGTCATCTCCTGTAAGTAAACTTCTGATCCCATCTAGAATTATAAATTAATGTTTGATTCTTGTCAAGCTCAAAGATCACCCTGCTGAAAATACACAAAGCTGGCTGACCCCTGGGATGGTATTTTGAAGGAAGAGAGGGAAAGAAGGGAAAAGAGAAGAGGAAAACAAAAAGGTGGGAAGGAGGGAGACAGGGAGAAGCCACCCACCCTCAGGGCAACCAAAACAATTTCTCCAAAATAGACAAAATGTACCAAACACATAACTATACAGAAGGATCTGTAAAAAGATAAAAGCCAAGTACTGTCCCTCACCCACCTGTCCACTCCCTCCCTCCCTGCTGAGGCACACAGTGCCTGGGGCTGTGTTAGGACACACCTTCACCCTGGGATAACTGCCACGTGTCCTGCACACAATGTGTCCCGCACACAGCGTCAGGACAACCACTGGGACTGGGTCTAAACAGACCACCTGTTTCATGATGGAAACTATTAGCCAAAGCTTCTTTACTTCTGCTGAGTCCCCACGATGAACCTCGCACGCCACCTCAGACCTCTACAGCACACGGAGGAGGAAGCAGAGAAGCACCAACTCTGCACTCTCTCTCCTAAAATACACCACACAAAGCACTGAGAACACTGTGCTCCTGAAATATTTGAAGTCCAAGACCACGGATTCCTCTCCTGCTGTTTCCCAAACTCATTCATCCAACTCAAATTCCATCAGGATTTTTGTTTCTATAATAGATAAGGTATTTTAGAGAATAGTATTTTTAAAATATCAGGTGATTTAGTAAACAATGGAAAATTTATTCTCCACAGAGCCTTACCACAGAAAAATGTGTGCCCTTAAGTTTCTAGAACTACTGGCCAGTGTGTGGCTATAATTAATGAAAACTTAAATTCAAAATTAAGTTCTAGCTTTCAATGGTCACATGTGACCAGTGGCTGACATACCGACATACTCAATGGACAGCACATATAAAGAAAATTTCCATTACCTTAGAAAATTCTTTGGACATCACTTTAGAGTTAACCTCATTTCTCACAACTTTCATAATAAAAGATCTTGAAATCAGAAGATCTGATTGCAAATTTGCATTAAAAAGCAAAATGAATGAGCTATTAATTCACTACAACTCTGATTTGCAAATGATTAACAATCCCTCAATCCTCCCCAAAACCACACACAGCATTAAAATAGTTAATTACTAGAATTAATGACCGGAAATAGACGATAAAGGAACCACACCCATGAAAACAAGCTTCACACCTGCACAAAGGTGGGAGCTCTCCTACATGGCCTTAGCTCACCCTTCCCTTCTCGTCTCCCTAGCAACAGGGGCATCAAAATATCCGGGCTCAAGTTCTGCCTTGATACCCAACCTGCTGGGGTGACCCGCCCAGGTACAAATGTAAATAAAATCTGATGAATCTTCCAGGTTCCTTCAACTTTTAAAATTCCAGTATTCTTTTCCATGTTAAAAGCTCATTATGAGGAAATACAACCTGGCATTAACAACCACGAGGACCCCAGAGAAGTCGTCCTTCTCAAGGAGCGAATAATGGAAGGATGGTTTCTGCAGTTATTCAGTTTTAGGGGAAATATAAGATCTACCAAAGAAAATCACCAAAAAAACCCTGAATGAAAGAATTAAAAGTTGAGAGCCACGGTGTGGTGGGTATGAGGTCAATGTATGCATTTGTCAAAACTCATAAAATTGCGGGCCGGCCCGTGGCTCATTTGGGAGAGTGCGGTGCTGATAGCACCAAGGCCACAGGTTTGGATCCCTATATAGAGATGGCTGGTTAGCTCACTTAGGAGAGCGCGGTGCTGACAACACCAAACCAAGGGTTAAGATCCCCTTACCGGTCATCTTAAAAAAAAAAAAAAGAAAGAAAAGAAAAAAAAAACCCTCAGAAAATTGTACATCACAAGGAATAAACTTTAATGTATGCAAATTAAAAAGCAATTCAACCAGGATGCCAGCAGAGCCCACAGACTGACGAATGTGTCTAACTGCATTATAACACCCACAAAATAACCTCACTGAACTGGTACCAAATCTGATGGGGGAGAAGATATCGTGAGAGCAACTCTGGAAAACGCAAACTGTGCTCCACTTGGTAGGTGTATCTCCCAGGTCTAGGTGAACAATTCTGAAACTATTCTGCAAGAGCACAAAGGCTGAAGCACAAGCTACGTGAGCAGCATGTCAGAGAAGGAAGCTACAAATAGGCAAAGGACGGAGGCTAGGAAGAAGCCCATGGCACTGGACAGGCCAGGAGACACCAGGGGGAACCAGCGATCAGGCGAGGAGACACATAGGCAGGTAGGTACAGAAATGATGGCAGAGCTGGTGCACACACTGGTTAGTCCACGTGGACTTCCTTGTCACAGGGACTCTGCAGCAGGAGCTGCCAGTGCCCAGACCTGGGCTTCCGTACACTTCCCCACCACAAGGAACCTGGGTTGATATTGGAGCACAAAACATGCCTTTTAGAGGGACCTTGCAGGGCCAGAAGCCAGGACATGCTCCCAAAACAAAAGGATGTGGTGTCACAGGGGCCAACCCCAAAGAGCTCCCAAGGCGAGAGCTGGGAGAATGCAGGCAGCCAGATAAGTAACACAGTAATGGACAGAACACAAATGGAACTGATTATAACCTTATAAAATGGTCCAAACTGATAAAAAAAAAAAATAAATGGCTACATAAATGAAAGGGGGAGAAGAGACTATTTTCCCTACAGAAGAATTCAAAGGATAATGAACACTCCCTCCCTGTCACATGGTATTGGTCCCTCCCCCTGGAATGTAGGCTGGGCTCAGTGACTGCTCCCAGAGGACAGGATATTACACATAGCATAGGGAAGAGTGGCCGCTGCAGAGCAAGTGCCTGCAGACAGCACCTCACCCTGGCACCAGCTGCAACTTGCTGATGCCTCACGTTGTGTGGAAGGATGAGCAGACCATCGCCCCCAATCCATAGCTGTAACTTAACCCCGAGAAAACTCCAGACAAACCCAAATCGGGGACACTCCACAAAACACCTGATCTCAGAAGTGTCAAGACCACAAGAGACAAGCAGAGGAGGTACCGCAGACCAGAGCGGGACTCAGAAGACCGAGGCCTAATGCAACGTGGGGTCCTGGATATGGTCTCAAACAGAAACGGATGCTGGTGGGGAAGATGGAGGAAATCTGAATGAAGTCCACAATGTAGTTAGCATAATTCTACCAATGCTAATTTCTTACTGTTGCTCACTGTACTAGCTTGCAAGAAGTTAGCATTCCTGGAAGCGGAATGAAGGATAATCCAGAACTCTCTGTACTCTTTGCAACTTCTCTATAAAATTTAAAGTATCCCAAAATAAAGTTTATTTTTTTTAAAAGTTAATACTGTACAAGACACAAGACATCAGTTGAAAGACTATTTAAAGCCGCTTTATTAGGTGAACGAAGTAGTAACAGGCACCTGAAAAGTGGACCTCACAGCCCAACATAAAAATAGAAATCCACTCATAAACAGTTGAGTTGAGAGAAACGGAAAAGCCTACAAAGCATGAAATTTGGTTAACTATAAATTTAGGAGTGAATGAAGAGTCAAGCAATTAAGAAAATTTATGAGAGACTTTAAGGAAAGCCTGGGAAAAAATCAGGGGAAGATTTGATAAGAATGAAAAGAGGATACAATGCAAGATTTGGATGGGGATAGGAAAAAGATTCAGGGTTGTGTTAAAATAGGACTTAAGAGACAGTCACTTAATTAAAAATAAAAATTAAATACTAGGGCTTAAGCTCTGGGGACTCGGGGTCTGGCAGACTTGAACTGCTCTGTCCTTTCTCGGGTCTTTTAGAGATTTTCACTCTACTCTTCCCTCTCCTGTGCTAAGCGACTTCCTCCTTCATGTTTATCTGTTTCTCCTCTTCCCTGGCCTTCCAATTCCTGGCTCAGTCTGGACATAATACAATAAAATTTGTATTTCTAGTTCTTAATTTTAATTTTAGAAGTGAATAAAAACTATTAGATACAACATTGAGAAGATTATTTCATTTTGAATGCCTCAAAAGTATAAAACAACTTAAAAAATTAAGCCCTCAAAAAACTGCTTACTTACATGTGGTCCCTCAAAGGGACTAAAATCCCCACCAACCTCTGTACATCAGACTCTGACGTATGAGCTGCCTCCTTACCGAAAACTTCAGGCTACTACCCACTGAGACTTTCTGCCATTTTAACGGGCCCAGGAACTGGTTAATTTTTGCCACGGCTGCCATCACCACCGTATCAAAATGTCACCTTATGATCAAGGAAGCAAAACTCTCAAACTCCTGTCCACAACCTGGAGGGACACCCTAGTTAAGCTGTCATGAAATGACGAGGGAGCTGGTGTCCAATACCACACTGCAGCCGGGGACAGCCAGCATGGGAATCAATGTCACCTCTCAGCCTCTTCCTCTCCAAGACATAGGGTAGGTGCGGTTAGTGCTGAACAGTTTACGCAGCAGCTAAATGTCCTAGTTTTGGTGCCAAGAAAGTACCTTATACTTAGGTTAAGATGATAATTTTGTTATTATAAATTTACCAGATTCTTGGGTAAATTTTTCTATCTCAATAGTTTTAAGTTTCATCACTAAAAATGCAGATACATCAAAACTCAGTATTTTTACAAGAAATAATGACTAAAAGATTCCCAAGCTTACGTAGCAAGTATGATTATTAATTCTGAAAAGCAGCTATGGGGACAACCCCGTAAGAATGAGAACTTAACGCTATCACTTACTCCTGCTGTCTCCACGGAAGAAGCACCTCTGCAGAGAGGTCCTGTGTCTCTGGAACCAGGTGCATGAACTCCACTGACTCCTCTACTACTTTCCGTGCTTCCTTCTCTTCATCTGAAAAATAACAGCAGTCCTCTACCTCACAGGTAGTTGTGATGACTCAACACACTCCACGGGAACAGCTCAGAACCACTCACAAATGATAAGCACTCCGTAAACGTCAGTTACTAGTTATTTGTAAGCAAGCTTTGTGAAAAAGGTTTCTTTATACTTTTCATACAGGACCTGAGACACTGTGGCTTGTCATAAACATTTTCTGACACAAAGGAAATAGACTGTAAGTGATTTTTCTTCAGAATAATTTTACACCAGCTCAGGGAATAATCCTGAGGCAGGATTATTAATCCTGACACATCCTGCAGGCAGCTTCCTGATTTAGAAGATATAAGTCAACCTGGTCATAAGGGGATATAAGTCAACCTAAATAAATCCTTTTGTCAAAACAAACAACAACAGGCTTTGACCTTTACCTAACTGAGCTCCAGTCAATAGGGACTGGATGAGTAAAACTTACTCTTCCTCCCAGGCTTCTGTTCCCTACTCTAGTCCAACTGAAGAATGAGAAAACAGAAGTCAACTCCAATCTGGTGGGAGATTGTTTACTTTAAAAGGGCGATTTAAATGTTATGATATGCATTAGCAATCTCTCTAAAAAGAAATCTCTCCCCCTCAGGAAACCCAAAATCTTATATATTTCATTTATTCTGTAAGAATTGGGTGCAGTGGTCTTAAAAGCAAGGAAAAACATTACTCTCAAAATAAGGGAGTGGCACAGAGAAAGATGTTCAACCTCACTAGTCATTAGAGAAAGAAAAGAACCACCATGAGATTAGGATAGTTCACACCCATTAGGATGGCTACTACTGAAAAAAAAAACAAGACAGAAAATAATAAGTGTTGGCCAGGATGTGTGGAGAAAACAGAGCACTTCTGCACTGCTTGTGGGAATGTCAAATGGTGCAGCCACTGTGGAAAGCAAGATGTCCCTCAAAATAGTAAACACAGATCCAGCAAATTGTACTTCTGAGTTGAATGCATTGTCTCAAAGAGGTATTTGTACCCCCACATTCATAGTAGCAGAAGCACCTGCAATAACCCAAAAGTGGAAGCAACTGAAGCATCTGTCCAGACAAATGGATAAACTGTGGTCTGTCCGTACAATAGTATGTTATTCAGCCTCAGAAAGAAAGGAAATTCTGACACATGCCACAACATGGATGAACCTTGAAGACATCATGCCGAGTGAAAGGAGGCAGTCACAAAGGGACAAATACTGTATGATCCCACTAGATGAGGTATCTAGAGTTGTTCAACTCATAGAGACAGAAAGTAGAATGGAGGTTACCAGGGGTTGGATAACCAGAGGTGCCATCGGCGGGGCTGAGGGGTTGTTTAATGAGGACAGAGTTTCGGTTCACGAAGATGAAAAAGTTCTGTAGATGGATGGTGGTGACGAATGCACAACAATGTGAATGTCCTTAATGTCACTGAACTTAAAAATGGTTACAATGGTCAATTTTAAGTTATGTGTGTTTTACCAACATTTGAAAATGATAATAATAAAGAGAAGAGTATTGCTCTCTCCCCCCCCCCGTCTTCTCAGAAGGCCTAGGGGCTTGGCTCCAAGATGGATCTTCCTACTTGTCCAAAGATAGAAGTTTTATTTTTCCTTTGGATAACGATTAGCACGTATGTAACACATTGCAACTGCCAGTCTATGTCAAAGGGTGAGATTTTTTTCTCTTTGCAATCTCTTTAGCAGATTGCCTGTGACGTGATCACAGTCTGCTTATTTCATAGTAAAACTGTTTTCCTTCCCTTCTAAAATAATAATGACAATAATAAAGGAGAAGAGGTCATAAAAGAAATGCCCACTAAACTTTATATACTTTAAAAATAAAAAAGTAAAATGATGAGAGGAAAGGAGGAAACTCCCACATTATCGGTAATGAGTCTATTTAGACTACTATATTAATCTTGTAATGACTCAGCTAAATCCTACGGATATTATTCTTGTTAAAATTCCATTCCAAAATGCAAAACATCAATGTTAATTTTCAGAAATTAGGAAAATGTTCTTCCAGCACCTCTGACCACAGAGCCTCCCCACTCCCCCACTCCTGAAGTCCTTAATAAACGAAGCTGGGGCCTCAAAAAAAAATAAATAAATAAATGAGAATTTAGGAAAATGAACCTCAGATTCATACAACTTCAAGATTATGACACTTGCAAACTCTTTGTAGGTTAAAGAGATGGAAAATCTCACCCACGTGGTCTACAATTCCTCCAGCAGTGTGGGCTGGCTTGTTACTGCTGTTCAGGAATGTGTTCTAGCTCAGAAGATAAACTGTGTGCCTCAGACCCAGGAAAAGTCAACCCTCCAGCAATAAACCCTCCAGTATGCTTCCCTACACTAACTGCTAAAATGCTAAAAATATGGTCAATTCACTCATTCCAAACAAGTTAATTTATTCCACAGAAACAGAGATATGCCAAATGACTGGGACACAAAAGTACTCTATTTCTAAATCACAGATCATTAACCACTATACTGTAGATTTATCATCACTTTGCAGATAATGCAGTACATCACGTTCAACTCTAGTAAAAACAATATGCAATAGAACCAGGCATAACGAGACAGAGAAGATGGCTAAATTCAGTCAATTTTCCTAGGCAGGTAGTTACCTCTTTTATGGCTTCCACACATCTCCTAAGTTAAGAAGCATGAAAGGCGTATTCAAAGATAAAACTTTTGTACCAGGGTGGCCAAGGAGAGACCAGTGATGTTTGGAATCAATTCTGATTCTACAGAATTGAAAACTTCAGCTTCCTACCATCTTTCTGCCATCACACTGCCTTGCATGCGGGGACGGCAGTAATTGGTGAGTCATATCCATTTCCCAAGTATTTTTTGAGCACCTACTGCATGCCAGGTATTGTTCTAAGATCTGGATACCAGACAAGGTCTTCATGGGAATTACTTTCTAGAGAACACATAAAAAACAAATAAAAGTGGAATAAATGATGAGCTACACAGAGATACTTAAGAATACTTTTCTCTAAACTCTGATTCATTCATATAATTATTTTATTTAAGTTCTGCCTATAAACCCACTGGAAAACAGTCTAAAATTTCAAATTCTAAAATACCTCTTCATATTACATGGTATTTGATATTTATTCCAATGGCCAGCTGCTTATCAAGGTGAGAATGTGTGAATTACTTCCTTTCCATTAGTATAAATTACAGAAAACTAAAATGAAAAGCAATGTGGGTCTAAAAGTTTGTTAGAGATAGGGTGTGTATATATGCATTTCAGTTTAGAAAATCAAGTTTTATTTTTAATTATTTTTCTTCTTGGTGTACTCAGAAATCTCTAGTTCAAACATTTTCATGGCTTTACAAAGACCCAAAGCTTAGAATTATTTGATTTGTTCACAGCAGAATTTCCTCACCTTGGCGCTACTGACATTTTGGGCCAGATAACTTTTGCTGGGGGCTGCTGGGGCAGGGGGGGGGGGGGCTGCTGTTCTGTGCATTGTAGAATGTTTAGCAGCTTCCCTGCCCTCTATCCAACAGAATAAAATGTGGTTAGTATTAACATCAAAATAGGTAATACTGCAGAGTATGAGAAGGAAGAGTATATAATGGCATTTAGGGAAAGTCACATGAAGTCAGTAATTCAAGCAGGTGGAAGCAGTTTGATCACAGAAAGGGGTTGGGGGAGACAGATGGGAAGAGACAGAGGGAGCTCTGATAGGTCTAACTTTAAACTAAAAAAGGAGGAGGACTGGGGAGATTTAGACAAGTATGATCATTGTTGACAAAGTTCAGTGCTCAAATAGATCTCCAGAAGTTACCCATCCTCACTGAAACTTTGTACTCTTTGACCAACATCTCTCTACCCCCGCTCGTGACTCACTTCCATGAGTTTTGACTTTTTTGGATCTAAAGTAGAAGTGAGATCATGCAGTGTTCGTGTTTCTGTGCTAAATAAGAGATTTTTAAACTCCAGAGAAAAAATTTATTATATGAATATTAAATTTACTAATGCTGGGGGAGAAAAAATAGCAAAACAGATGATGACTCAAATCACAAATGGGTGGCTGAAAAGCTGAATCTACCCTGCAGCTCATTTTTGCTTGTCATTTTTTTAAATGGGATCATTTCAAGTAAAATCTGGGTTTCTTGAAAAACGTGAAGGTCAGGCAGACTCTCTAGTCCTGCATGGCGTGTATAACGTGCACACACTTAGATCTACTTGTGTGTGTGTGCGCGTGTGCGGGCCATCTGAAGGGCTTGGATAAATTACTGGACACTATGCAGGCAGCAAAAGGAATTAGAAGTATCAGTGGAATCGTGGCTTGGAGGAGACGTTCTGCACCTTGGGAGAGGGACTCAGGGAACGCTGCAGCCCAGGGCGCTGGCTGACGGGGCGGCCTCACCTGGACCTGCCAGCGGATGCGCTTCTGCGGGTGCAGCGGGCCACGAAGAGGGGGCAGGAGCAGAACTGGGACGGGGGCCCTCGCAGAGGAGACTGACAGGCTGCGGTGGCTCTGGCGCTCGCGGGTTGCGGTGGGACCCACTCGTGCGGCCGCTGACCAGGACGAAGAGCCCCGTCGCCGCGGAAGCAGCCCCGGCCAGCGCCACCGGAAGCCGAGCACGCGGTTCCAGGGGCGGCGGCGGCTGCCCGGGTGGACGCAGAAGCTCCGTGGAGGCGGTGCCGGCAGCTGTCGGAGTCCCCGGCGCACAGCGGCTCCGCCGGGCGCCCTCTCCGCACCGCCCTCCGCTCCGGCTTCCTGCGGCTCCTGCCTGGCGCCCGCGGTAACCCGGGGCAGGTGGCGGATGGCTGCGGCAGGCGTGTGTGGTAGCACCGAGCGTGAGGGGCGGGGCGGCCTCTATGCGGCAGTGAGGTGGCGTCTGGGAAGGGTCCTGCCGCCGCTGCCGCTGTCCCTGTCTTCCTTAGAGAAGGGGACTGCTACAGCATAGGAGAGGAAGAGTAATTTAGTTCACTGGGGAGTATAGAAGGAACTGCGCATGCCCCAAAACATAAGCCCCAAAGCTGCCGCTGCTGCAAAAAATAAATAAATAAACGTAAACTCAGAAATTGGGGGGAAATCATCAATTGGACCATTGCACACTAATGTAGTTCCAGAAAAGGGGAGAGGAAAGAAAAAGTGAGCAGAAAGAACACTTAAAATTAGTTGCCAAAAATTTCAAATTTGATTAGAAAAAGAAGTCTACACAAACAAGAAGCTCAGCAAGGGATAAAAGCAAAGAGATCCAAAATTAGACACATCGCAATACGAACGTTGAAGGCGAAAGTTAATAAGAAAATCTTTAAAGAGAAAACTCAAGCAAACATGCAAAACTTACATCCGCCCTCCAAAAAAAATGAAAACTCTTGTTTTTGAAAGAGAAGGTCAAGACATTCTCCAGTAAGTAACGATTCCACGGTTTGGATTCCTCTACCATGAAATGTAAACATGATTTAGCTTCTAAAAATTAATGAATGTAACACCACGGTATTAAGAGATTCAAAGACAAAAACATGATTACTTCAATAGATGCAGAAAAGGTTTGGACAAAATTCAAAACACTTTCATGACCCAAACACTCATCTGAAAATAGAAGGGAAATTCCTAAAACAGATCAATACCATCAAAGAAAACCTCACAGCTAACATCATACTAAGACTAGCAACAGGACAAGAATATTCTAAATTCCCCATTTTACCTTTGATTACTCAACATCACTGAACCTTGGTGATAAATGAAGTCTTTTAGCGAGTAGGAGAAGTGCTTCTCTAGGAAGACACAAAGGCACTTAACCAAATGGCAGTGTGGTGTGAAAAACAAACTTTAGAGATGTCCCCCTTTATGGTCAATACAGATAGTTAAGGGACATAAGTAACCTGTGTGGCACAGGCATAAGGATTGTGTGTCACCAGGGGGTATGATAAATCTTTTTTCAACTACCTGAGTCATGACCTGCACAGGATGAGGCTGAGAGGTCTGTGATCCAGCCCGACACAGCCTAAAGCATCCTAACTGATACCCCGAGTAATACCCTCATTTCCATGTTGCTTGATAAGTAAACTGAAATTTAATGGTGGGTGGGTGTGTGTGTGTGTTAGGTCTCCCAGCTAGATTCCAAGTTCCCAGAAGCAGGTAATACATCTTTTTCTTTATATCTACTGACAAGGCTTACTTCTGCCTTGACTACGATAGGTGCTGAATTCTGTACAAACATGCCTCCCACAGTCCCTCTCTTCCATGTTGGCACACCCACAGACACCCATAGGGAAGCACATATTATAAGTACAGCAACTCAACACAGAAGCATGCAAAATACTCATTAACAGACACAATGTGCTATAAGCTGTCCAAGGGAACAGCAGTCTAACAGTTTTATAACAGTAAATTTGTCCAGTTCTCTAAAATAGTGATTTTCAAGATGGCGGCGGCTGCGGCGGCTGGCGCGGAGTACCTGAGGTGAAAAAGGTGGCCACTGGGCCTCAGGCAGCCGGGAAACCTGTGGACCTTCCTCTCGCCATCTCTTAAGGGAGGACTGCTGCTGCTGACCGGTCGTGGGGGGTGACCGCCACTTTGCCCCCCGGCAGGAGAGGCTGCCTCATTTACAGGCAACAGCTTTGAAGTGTGGAGCAGGAAAAGAACTGATTCTTAGCTGCAAAAGCGAGTCTCGAAACAGGGAACACGGCGCCAGGGCTGCTGTGGATGCAGCCAGGATCCCGGAGGCCAGGGCCGCGCTGAAGGCGGCCAGCTGCCCTATTCAGGATTCGAGGTTTCAGGCCGGCATTAAAGAAGATTCCTGGGAGCGCCCCAGCCGCGCCGCGACTGAATAGCCCGAGGCGGCAGCGGCCGAGAACTGGGAAAGGCGGCAAACCAGAGACAGAGAGCGAGCACCCGACCTGGCACAGCACTGTGAGTGATCACTGGCATAGCTCTGTTCGGGGGGTGCATGCCCACGCGGCTCCCGCCTGCACCACCAGGCCACTCACCACCCGGTGCTGCCTCCATTTTCCCAGGTGCGGGCAGCTCCGCCCTGCTCGGCCATAACTGAGCCCTCCCACTTGCTTGGCCTGGCGCCGGGCTTTCCGGAGCCTGCGGACGGGCCTCGGCTCCAACTCCCTCCGCGGTGCTCTGGCGGGGCTGGTGGCAGGGGTGTCCCGGGCCAGAGTCGGGAGGGCAAGGTAGTACCCGTCACTCCACCATACCCTGGACTCCGGCCCCAGGTAAACTCCCTGTTACTGGGAGGCAGACACCATCTCTGCGGCCACCAGTTTGGAAAAAAGCCTAACGAATTTCTGGTTGGGAATAGTGTGGTAGGAGAGTTCCCAGGTCCGCTTGAACCACCGGAGACCAGGCTGCAGGTGGGCGCTAGACTCGGTTTATACTGGGGGGATACAAAGGTGAACAAGACCCGAGAAAGATCTACATAGTGCTACAAAGGCACCCAGAGAGACCAGTCGTCTGTGCCCAGCAGAAACCTGGTAGACTTCCTGGGCGAGGGGGTGCCGAGCAGGGTCTTGAAGGCCCAGCTGATAGACCAGGGGTGCAGAAGACACGCCCCAGCCCAGCACAGTGCGCACAGAGTGGGGAGACGTGCGGCCAGGGAGGCGGAGACTCGACAGAAACCACACACCCGGTGGGGTCGCCACTGCACGATCTAACAGCCTGGGCCAGAGCACACGGAACACGGAGAAGTCCTGCACGGGAAGTGAAAGCTCAACAGAGATCACACACCCTGTGGTACGTGATCCACCAGCCCAGCAGAGTCCAAGCTGACCAGAAAGGTGGCTCCCCGGAGAAGCCCAAGACCCGAGGCAACCACACACACAAGGCACTAGAGGCCAACTGAGCAGTCACGGAGGGAGCCATAGCAAATTGGCAACCACAGCAACATCCTAGTTAGTCATTAGTCTTAAACCGGTGAACTGTGAAACCCCCGGCCATAATGAATAAACACCAAAAAAAAGACACCAGAAATACAAAAAATCAAGAAAGTACACCACCAAAAGTTAATAAATCTCATACTCTAGATTCTATAGAACAAGAAGCCCTTGAAATGACTGACAAGGAATTTCGAGTGATAATTCTAAGGAAACTGAATGAGATACAAGAAAACTCAGCTAGACATCATGATGAAATGAGGAAAAGTATACAGGATCTGAAAGAGGAAATGTACAAGGAAATCAATGTCCTGAAAAAAAATGTAGCAGAACTTGCTGAACTGAAGAAGTTATTCAACGAAATAAAAAACACAACGGAGAGTTTAACCAGCAGGCTTGTCGAAGTTGAAGAGAGAACCTCTGAACTTGAAGATGGGCTGTTTGAAATAACACAAGCAGACAAAAAGAAAGAAAAAAGAATCAAGGACATTGAAGAAAATCTGAGAGAGATATCAGACAACCATAAGCGATCAAATATCCGAGTCATGGGTATTCCAGAAGGGGAGGAAAATGGAGATTCCATTGAAAACATATTCAACAAAATAGTGGCAGAAAACTTTCCAGGTATAGGAAAAATCACAGATCTTCAGATCCAGGAAGCTCAACGATCTCCAAATGTATTCAACCCAAAAAGACCTTCTCCAAGACATGTCATAGTCAAATTGGCAAAACTCAGAGACAAAGAGAGAATCTTAAAAGCTGCAAGAGAGAAGCGTCAAATCACCTATAAGGGAGCCCCAATCAGGTTAACATCACACTTTTCATCACAAACCCTAAAAGCTAGAAAGGAATGGGATGATATTTTCAAAATACTAAAAGACAAAGATTGCCAGCCAAGAATACTCTACCCTGCAAGGCTATCCTTCCGAAATGAGGGGCAAATAGTATATTTCTCAGACAAACAAAAACTGCGGGAGTTCACTACCACAAGACCACCCTTACAAGAAATCCTCAAGGGAGTATTGGGTTTGGTTCCTGAAAAATAACTACCAATGCCATAAAAACCCAAGAAAAATCTAAACCCGCTAGTATAATAAAAATGGCATTCATGAAGAGAAAACAAGCTAACAAAAACACTATCTACAACCTAAGGAACCAACAAACACAGAACCAAACAGTAAATCAGAAAGCAAGGAACAAAAGACACCTAAGACAACCAAACAACCAATACAATGCTAGGAATAAATCAACACCTTTCAATAACAACTCTTAATGTAAAAGGCTTAAATTCCCCAATTAAAAGACACAGACTGGCTGACTGGATCAAAAAGCAGGACCCAACTATATGCTGCCTACAAGAGACCCACCTCACCCATAAAGATTCACACAGACTAAGAGTGAAAGGATGGAAAAAGATTTACCATGCAAACAGAAAAGAAAAACGAGCTGGAGTAGCTATTCTTATATCTGACAAAATAGACTTTAAACTAAAAACCATAAAAAGAGACAATGAGGGACAATACTTAATGATAAAAGGACTGATCCATCAAGAAGACATAACAATCATAAATATGTATGCACCCAATGTTGGAGCAGCCAGATTTATAAAACAAACTCTATTAGACCTAAAGAAGGAAATAGACACTAATACCATAATAGCAGGGGACCTGAACACCCCACTATCAATATTAGACAGATCATCTAGGCAAAGAATCAGTAGAGAAACACAAGATCTAAACAAGACTCTAGACCAATTGGAATTGGCAGATATCTACAGAACATTCCACCCAACAACCTCAGAATATTCATTCTTCTCAGCAGCACATGGATCATTCTCCAGGATAGATCACATATTAGGTCACAAATCAAGTCTCAATAAATTCAAAAAAATTGCAATTATCCCATGTATCTTCTCAGACCACAATGGATTAAAACTAGAAATTAATAACAAACGAAATCTGGAAACTATACAAACACATGGAAATGAAACAGCATTCTACTTAATGACATATGGGTCCAAGAAGAAATCAAGCAGGAAATCAAAAAATTTATTGAAACTAATGAAAACAATGATACATCATACCAAAACCTGTGGGATACTGCAAAAGCAGTATTGAGGGGAAAATTTATCGCATTAAACGCTCACTTCAGAAGAATAGAAAGATGGCAAGTGAACAACCTAACACTTCACCTTAAAGAACTAGAAAAACAAGGACAATCCAAACCTAAAGTTAGCAGACGGAAAGAAATCATTAAGATCAGAGCACAACTGAATGAAATTGAAAACCAAAAAACAATTCAAAAGATCAACGAATCAAAAAGTTGGTTTTTTGAAAAGATAAATAAAATTGACAAACCATTAGCATGGCTAACAAAAAAAAGAAGAGAGAAGACCCAAATAACCAAAATTAGAAATGAAAAAGGCGATATTACAACTGATTCATCTGAAATACAAGGAATCATTCGAGACTACTATAAACAACTATACGCCAACAAATTTGAAAATCTGGAGGAAATGGATAAATTTCTGGACACACACAAGCTCCCAAAACTGAACCGTGAAGATGTAGAAAATTTGAACAGACCAATAACAATAAAGGAGATTGAAGCTGTTATCAGTAGGCTCCCAACAAAGAAAAGCCCAGGACCAGATGGATTCACAGCAGAATTTTACCAAACATTCAAACAGGAATTGACACCGATTCTTTACAAACTATTCCAAACGATTGAAACGGACGCAAATCTCCCAAACTCATTCTATGAAGCAAACATCATCCTGATACCAAAACCAGGTAAAGATATAACCAAAAAAGAAAACTACAGGCCAATATCCTTGATGAATATAGATGCAAAAATCCTCACTAAATTACTAGCAAACAGAATACAGCAACACATACGTAAAATTATTTATCACGATCAAGTGGGATTCATCCCAGGGATGCAAGGTTGGTTCAACATACGCAAATCAATAAATGTGATACACCATATTAATAAACTCAAACACAAGGACCATATGATCATCTCTATAGATGCTGAAAAAGCATTTGATAAAGTTCAGCACTCATTCATGACAAAGACCCTCTATAAGTTAGGTATAGAGGGAAAGTATCTCAACATAATTAAAGACATATATGCCAAACCCACAGCCAATATCATCCTGAATGGGGAAAAGCTGAAAGCTTTTCCTTTAAGAACAGGAACTAGACAAGGATGCCCACTCTCACCACTCTTATTCAACATAGTGTTGGAAGTACTAGCCAGAGCAATCAGAGAAGAGAAGGAAATAAAGGGCATCCAGATTGGAAAAGATGAAGTCAAACTGTCCCTGTTTGCAGATGACATGATCCTATATATCCAACAGCCTAAAACCTCTACAAAAAAACTCTTGGAATTGATAAATGATTTCAGCACAGTAGCAGGATACAAAATCAACACACAAAAATCAGTAGCATTTCTTTTCTCCAATAGTCAACAGGCAGAACGAGAAATCAAGAAAGCCTGCCCATTTACAATAGCCACCAAAAAAATAAAATACTTAGGAATTGAGTTAACCAAGGAGGTGAAAAATCTCTATAATGAGAACTACAAACCACTGCTGAGAGAAATTAGAGAGGATACAAGAAGATGGAAAGATATCCCATGCTCTTGGATTGGAAGAATCAACATAGTGAAAATGTCCATACTACCCAAAGTGATATACAAATTCAATGCAATCCCCATCAAAATTCCAAAGACATTTTTCTCAGAAATGGAAAAAACTATCCAGACATTTATATGGAACAATAAAAGACCACGCATAGCCAAAGCAATGCTGAGCAAAAAAAATAAAGCAGGAGGCATAACACTACCTGACTTTAAGCTATACTACAAAGCTATAATAACCAAAACACTATGGTACTGGCATAAAAACAGACACACTGACCAATGGAATAGAATAGAGAATCCAGAAATCAACCCACACACTTACTGTCAGCTGATCTTTGACAAAGGCACCAAGCCTATTCAGTGGCGAAGGGACTGCCTCTTCAGCAAATGGTGCTGGGATAACTGGATATCCATATGCAGGAGAATGAAACTAGATCCATACCTCTCGCCGTATACTAAAATCAACTCAAAATGGATTAAGGATTTAAATATACACCCTGAAACAATAAAACTTCTTAAAGAAAACATAGGAGAAACACTTCAGGAAATAGGACTGGGCACAGACTTCATGAATACGACCCCAAAAGCACGGGCAACCAAAGGAAAAATAAACAAATGGGATTATATCAAACTAAAAAACTTCTGCACAGCGAAAGAAACAATTAACAGAGTTAAAAGACAACCAACAGAGTGGGAGAAAATATTTGCAAAATATATATCTGACAAAGGATTAATATCCAGAATATATAAGGAACTCAAACAACTGTACAAGAAGAAAAGAAACAACCCGATTAAAAAATGGGCAAAAGAGCTAAGTAGGCATTTCTCTAAGGAAGATATACAAATGGCCAACAGACATATGAAAAAATGCTCAACATCACTCAGCATCCGGGAAATGCAAATCAAAACCACACTGAGATACCATCTAACCCCAGTTAGGATGGCTAAAATCCAAAAGACTATGAACGATAAATGCTGGCGAGGCTGCGGAGAAAAAGGAACTCTCATACATTGTTTTTGGGACTGCAAAATGGTGCAGCCTCTATGGAAAATGGTATGGAGGTTCCTCAAACAATTGCAGATAGATCTACCATACGACCCAGCTATCCCACTGTTGGGTATATACCCAGAGGAATGGAAATCATCAAGTCGAAGGTATACCTGTTTCCCAATGTTTATCGCAGCACTCTTTACAATAGCCAAGGGTTGGAACCAGCCCAAATGCCCATCATCGGATGAGTGGATACGGAAAATGTGGTACATCTACACAATGGAATACTACTCAGCTATAAAAACGAATGAAATACTGCCATTTGCAACAACATGGATGGACCTTGAGAGAATTATATTAAGTGAAACAAGTCAGGCACAGAAAGAGAAATACCACATGTTCTCACTTATTGGTGGGAGCTAAAAATTAATATATAAATTCACACACACACACACACACACACACACACACACAAACCGGGGGGGGGGAAGAAGATATAACAACTACAATTATTTGAAGTTGATACGACAAGCAAACAGAAAGGACATTGTTGGGGGAGAGGGGGGAGGGAGAAGGGAGGGAGGTTTTGGTGATGGGGAGCAATAATCAGCCACAATGTATATCGACAAAATAAAATTTAAAAAATAAAATAAAATAAAATAAAATAAAATAGTGATTTTCGAACAGTGAGTTGTGACGTGTTAATATCATAAAACCAATTAAATAGACTGAATAGAAAATATAAACCTGTATTACACATAGTAAAGATTAAGACTGCTTCATGAAACTTTTGTTCCCATGTGTGTGGGGGGGTATAAGTGTAATGAAAAGTGTATTTTCTCACTGTGGGTGGCAGTTTGATAAACACTGATGTCAAAGGAATCATCGGGTGCCATTTGGTGGTAAAAGTCATAGCTGCACTTGAAACAAGAATGTCAAGACCAGTAACTGCACTGATGAGATCATTCATCCCACAGTGCAAAGGGCTGGAAGGGGCCTTAGAAGCCATCTAGCCAACCCCAACATCCAGGGCAAGAACCACTTCAACAGCATCAAGTCACGGCCCGACTACTCCATAAGGAAGGCACCCATTCCACTGTGCAGCAACTCTGCTGAGAAACTGATCAGTGCGTCTCCATCTTGAGGAAAAAACTTACTGGACTTCTTACTGCCCTCTTGGACAGCATAGAGCAGCTTCTGTTCCTCTCAACTCTGGATTATTCAACAGTATTCAATATATGGATTTAGTCAAGCAAAATGTATTGGGCGTCTGCTAAGTGCTAGACACTAGGGATAGAGCAATGAAGAAGAGAAAGGACAGAGATAATGAAAACGTCAGGAGGAATGGAGGATATGACTCTATAGAGGATGAGGGTGAGAAGGGGAGGCCTCTCTGAAGAGGAAGTGGCCAACCTGAGCGCTGGAAATGGGGGAATGTCAGCTGTACAAAAGGCAGTCCAGACAGGAGAAGCAGCAGAGAGAATCGCTCTGGGGTGGAAATGGTCTCGAGTGCTCCAGGAGCGAAAAGCAGGCAGGGGGCTGAGAAGAATAAGAAACAGGAGAAACCAAGTGGACAGGTGCTGACAATTCGAACAAGACTGACAGCAACCGCAGGACACGTGAAGATTAAGTCACACCTGCTTTCAAAGTTAAAGTAGAAGAACGTGAGTGCCACAGAATCAATCAAATATAGTACATGCTGCCTTCACAACGAGACAAAGTGTTAAGTCAGGCTATCATGAACAAACACAAATGGCAAGTATTAAACTAGGAAAAATATCCGTAACACGTCACAAAGGACTAATATCGTTACAATACAAAGAACTCATAAATAAGAAAAAAAACACCTAAAATCCCCAAAGAAGAAAATAGACAAATTGGAGGGCAGTCACAAAAGAAGAAACAACTGATCAATGAACACAGAAAAACCTCACATAAAACCTCAGCCTTATCAAATATCAAAAAAAAAAAGAAAGAAAGAAAAAAAAGAATAATGAAAGCAAAAGTAGAGAGCAAGATTTCTCCTATTATATTGGCCACAAAACTATTTTTTAACAGAACTTGACTTTGGAGAGAGATGAGGAAGAGGGAACTCGAGCACCACTGGAATCCTAAACTGGCACAGTCGTGCTGCCAGGCACTGTTGCATCGGGTAAGACATAAAACAGCTAAAACACATGCATACACAATGACCAAATGATCCCACTTCTAGGATTTTATCCTATGAAAATAATCAAGAATGGACACAAGGTTTCTCTACAAGATCACTGACCAGAGAGTTATAGGATCAGGTGAACAAAGCAGGGTACAAAATTGTATGTACAGGATGTTCCCAATTCTGTTAGAAAAAATACATATACACACACATACTGCCCAGAGTAGACACCAAAATGTTAAAAGCAGGTGTCTCCTTAGCTTCCATGACACTGTGCATCTACGTCTGCCTGTGAATATCCCCTATAGTTCTCTGCTTGCAAAACCTGGAAAACATTTCATATTTAAAACTCAGATTCAAAGAACCAAAATCTCAAATTTGGAAAGACCTCAAAGATTTTCCCAGTCTTCACTCAGTCCAGTACTGCTTTCAATTTTCATGACATTCGCATACCTCCTATTCAGTTTCACGTCTTCAACTCACTTTCTTAATACTCAAGTCTGATGTGCTACCTAATGTGTTTCTAACACAACGCTGTAATAAACACCTAACTCTTAAAATGTAAAACATCTGTCCGTGTTCTGTGTACTGCCTAAAATCATCTCATATTTCTCCTGTGGGACACACTGATCTGTTCAACAACTTATTCATTCAAGAAACATTTACTGACAGGGTCCTATTTGCATAAGTGTCAGCTGCAACAATGGGTCCTCATCTGTGACATCCCCTCCAACAGGCACTTCCTCATCTGAGGCTTCAGGGAACGGCAAGGGGGCCTCCCTGTTCTCCCAGCCTGTGAGAATCAGGACTGGAGCCTCATTCGCTTCTTATAATGGACACTCACTGAGTGCTTACTATGTGCCAGGCATTAAAATGCTTGACAAACTATGAAGGCTGCTTTACAGACAGAGGGAGAGGTAGTAACCTTAGAGGTGCAACTTCATTCTATTAAAGTAGGGGACTTAACTCTGTTGCTTTTCAAACCTACTCACCCACCTGGATTTAGACCCACCTCCCCCCCACACTTGCTTTTTCCCTCATAACACTTTATTTGCTCAAATTGTATGCATGTGTATGGTGGTGTGTCTGTCTATCTGTGTGTATGTATATATTTATATATTAGAGACTGCAAAAATCAACTGACTTTTCCTAGCATCAAAATTTCATTTGGGATTTTTTTTTTTTAAGCTCCAACTTATGAGTGAGTGAGGACATGTGGTATTTCTCTTCTGTGCCTGGCTTATTTCACTTATCATAATTTTTTCTAAGTTCATCCATGTTGCTGCGAATGGCAGAATTTCATTCTTTTTTATGGCAGAGTAGTATTCCATTGAGTATATATACCACATTTGCCTTATCCAGTCATCCCTTGGTGGGCATTTAGGTTGCTTCCAACTCTTGGCTATTGTAAATAGAACTGCAATCAACATGGGAGTGCAGGTATACCTTTGACATGATCATTTCCATTCTTTTGTGTATATACCCACCTCATTTGGGATTTTTAACTGCATACTGTTTGTGGTCTTAAGATATTGCCCTACCTCCAACTTTAATTTCAATGTCATTGTTCTTTTACACCTTTTAGCTTCCTTTTTATATTTCCTGTTCGTTTTATTCTTGGTTTATAAATGGAAAGCAGCAAGCAAAATCTTAAAGGTAATACACTCTGTACCTAAATACAGTTTGGGTTTGTTTCCCAGTCATTGAATATTGGACAAAACAGAAATGGAAAAAGGACCAACATTTACAAGAGGGTGAAATAAGTAGGAGAATCCAATTAGGAAGTTCCCTTGGTATAATGTCCCATATCGCACTTAACAAAAAAACAGTTCAGACAGAATATAACAATGCGATGCTGTGGACCTGAATAATGCTAAAGAACTTTTAGAAAAAAAAAACACTTAAGAAGATGTACAGCACTCCAGTGTTTCTTTATGGATCACAAAAAAAACATGTATTGAAAATATTTTATGATTTGCCTATTTTTTTTCTTAATGTATCTACTTTTCCTCTGCAGTTAGTGCTTTTGTGTTCTACCCACAAAATATTCATCCACCCCACACTTGCAAAGATTTCTCGTATGTTTTCATATAGCTTTATGGTTCTAGCTTTTATGGTTAGGCTTACAATCCATCCACAGTTAATTTAAATGTGTAGAACGAGGTAGGGGTCAAGTGTCATTTTTTTTCCCACTTGAATATCCAGCTGATATACAAATATACAAAAAGGTAAAAGACGTTCCTTCCTCTTATTAAACTGACTTACCCACTGTGGGCAAAAATCAACAGACAGTTCTCTCTTCTGTTTCACTGATCTATTTGTTTATCTTTATGCCAAGACCACACTCTTTTTATTACTGTAGCTTTACAATAAGTCTTAAAATTAAGTAGCATAAACAATTAAGCAGTTTAAGTTCTCCAACTCCGTTCTCTTTTTGAAGACTTTTTGTTGTTGTGGCTATTCCAGAACTTTTGCATTTCCATATACATTTCAGAATCAACTTGTTAAATTCTTCAAGTAAACATGAATAGGATTTTGATTGAGATTGCATTGGCTTTGTAGATCAATTTGGAGGAGAACGGAAATCTTAACATCAAGTGTTCTAATGTATGAACAAAGTGTATCTCCCATTTAAGTCTTCTTTAATTTCTCTCAGCAATATTTTATACTTTTCTGTGAATAGGTGTTTTACGTCTTTCATTAGATTTATTCCTAGATAGTTTGGTTTTTGATGCTATTGTAAATGATATTCTAAAATTTCATTTTCATATACATTCATGTCTATTTATAATACATTGAGCTGATAAAAGATCCTACCCAAAATACATGATGGACTCCAAAAAAATCAAAAACAATATTATCAAGAAAAAAAATGGGCAAAAGATTTGAAAAGACAGTTCACAAAACAAGATGTAGGAAAGGCCAATAAGTACATGAAAAGTACATCATTAGCTACCAGGGAAATGTAATTTAAAACCCTAATTAGATGTTATTTCACACCCACTGGTAGTAACAAATATTAAAAAGGATATGGAGCAACTAGAGTTTTCATACATCACTGGATGGAACTGTAAACTGATAAGCTACTTTGAAAATGAGTTTGGCAGTTTAATAACTACTCACCCTATGACTAAGCAGTTCCCCTCCCAGATATTTATTCAAGAGAAATGAAAGTCTTATATAAGACTGTTCATTGCAGCCTATTTACAATGGCCAAAAACTGGACACAACTCAAATGTCCATCAACAGGTGCGTGAATGAACGAATCATGCTAAATTCAAACATTAAAAAGGAACAAACTACACTGGCAAAGATTCTCTCCTTGGCTAATTGTAGCCAGGCTTCTCTCAGCCCTCTTCTCGACTGGGCCTCAGCGTATAAAGACTTGAACACTAACAGACGATGACCCCTTAAAGTGCCTACTTGAGAATATCAAAGGCTGCCAAAGAAATGGACTGTTGGCTCCAGCCAACTCCTGAAGATAGGGCCTGTCTCCCAGTCTCTGCTGGGAGGGTAGGAGCCTATCTTTGCAAAGTGCCAGTTAGTCAACCCAGGTGGGTTCCACATGGACCACCCTACCTTCCCACTTTTTGTAGTATTTCACTTCCCTGAGTCTATTGAACCCCCACTGGCCTCCCCACTTCCTCATTCTCCCTTTAAAACTCCCAGTCACCTCTATATAAATCAAAGTCAAGTTCAGCTCATGTTGGATTGAATTAAACTAATATAAATAGCTATTATTAAAATCTGTCCTTACCACTTCGGTGTCCAGCTTGTTTATCTTTGACAACATACACCACATGGATGAATCCTCAAGAACCTGTTGAGTAACACACAAAAGAATACATACTATATGATTCCATTTATATGACACTCGGGGGTCACAAACAACTGACAGGGACAGAAGCTCAAAATACATGAAACTGATTATGAAGTTTGGGAACACAAAACCACTAAAATAAGTACAAGAAAACCAGAACCAACAAGAATTTATATTTTTAAAAAACTAAAGCCAGAAAACACTTATAAAACATTTTTAAAAAATAAAACAAACTGCCAACCCATTCCCTTAACTGATTAGGACTCAAAGTCACAGAACAATAAAAAACCCGAAATGCACACTAAGGAAAAGCTCTCATTCAGCATGTGCAGCAGGGCTGTCCACCACAGTCTCACGCCCCCTCTGCTGAGCACTCGACCAGCTTCCTTGTCCTCATAACCCGGCACAGTGGATAGACCAGCTCTGGGGATTGGAGGAAATGAACGGGCTGTAAGCTGATGTCAGGCCTGTGGACTCCAAGGCCTGTGCTCTCCCAGCTCAGCTTTTTGAGTCTCAGGCTGCTTGTAGCCATCCCCTTCTCTTCCAGAACCTTCTGCAACACTAAAGCAAACCAAAGGAGCACAGCAGCCCATCGATGAACAGGGAGTGGGGGCATCTTCAAGAGGCCAATACTATTCATTATTGTAAATGCAATAATAGATCTTCATGGTTATAACGGAGTCAAAAAACACACTGATTTGTTGTTGTTTTTTTTTTTTTTTTTTGTCTTTTTCGTGACCGGCACTCAGCCAGTGAGGGCACCAGCCATTCCTATATAGGATCCGAACCCGCGGCGGGAGCGTCGCCGCGCTCCCAGCACCATACTCTCCAGAGTGCGCCACAGGCTCGGCCCTCAAAAAACACATTGAAAGGATGTTCAATTTATCTTGCTTATTAAATATACAACACTTTGGAGAAATACTTCCATCAAAAAAAGTCAAAATAAGTGAGGGTTCCCCACTGTTTGGAAATACAACATGCTAGGAATAAATCTCAACTACTATAGATAAATGAAACAGTCTCCTAAGTTTCTACAGCCAAAGAAACAGAATAACATACCTGAAGCAACGTAAGGGACATGCAGCTTCGGGTCTGGGCTCTCGCCACCCTGGCCCAGCCGCTCAGCCTCCCGCTGCTGCCAGGCTCCCTGTCCTGTAGGCCCCACACTCCAACCCAGCCTCTGGGACCCCCAGGACTGCAGTGTGGGACCTCAATAGCCAGGCCCTTGGAGGGCATTTTCTTTCTTTGATTACAGAGTTGCTCGCACCTTTGAAGCTACATCCCCTCGCCATGTCCTAGAATTGTACCCATTACATGAAACAGCTTCTCATTGTTCTAAACACAATTAAAATATTCTTTACTTCTAAACCTAAGAAATTTTGATGCCCACCTTACTCGCAGCTCTTAATGGTGACACTGAAATATGAAAAAGCTTAAACCTTACTTCCCATTGCCTATTGCCTTCAGGCACTTTTAGGTTCTAAGTATGTCCAGCACCGCATTCAAAACCTAGGAATAAGCATGCTACTTATTCACAAAATAGGTAAATAAAAATAAAAATTCAGTGTTGACAAACATACTGAGGATGTTGAATCACGTATGTTATAAAGCCTCTAACAAACACACCTTCTTTGTGTCTCAATTTTTAAAAGCATAATGCTTAACAAATATAATGAGGACAGGTGTAGTACACTTTGAAGTCCAGCTGATTACAGACAGCACTTTCCCAGTCTGCACTGCAATCAGATATCACAGGGAGCTTAGGAGAAGACTACAGATCAGTTCATTCATGAAATCATACAGGAGGGAAATAGCAAATAGGAAACTTTTCTCCTTCAAGGACCAAAGAAAAAAAAAAGAAAATAAGTAATTTTTAACAAAAGGAGACTAACTAACTTTTGAACAGAAGTTGAAAACAGCCCATACAAAGAATTATATGAGTGAAAAGGAAAACGTTTTACAGCACAGCAGTAAGAGATGAAAAAGAAAGGTTTCTAAAAACAAGCAACGAAATGACAAGTGAGAAAAGAATGCCATTTGAACCTCCAGGAATCACCAAAGTGTAAAATAAAATGTAGAAAGAAAAACTCCAAGTTGAAACTAACTTACACTGTTTATGGAGGGAGGGCATCTGACGGAATTCAGAATTGTACAGGACAGTGTGCCTGCAGAAACCACTCCCTTGAACCTCCTCCCTTCACTGTGAGGAAGCCAGTCCCAGAGCTGGAAGCAGATACAAAGTCTAAGTCCCCGTATTCCCAATTCCCCAAGTCAGGAGAGGCACTTGAACCTAGCAAATGATACTTACAGTCACAGGAGTCACTAACAAACACAACTGTCCTAGCGGCACACACCAATCCCACTCATTACTGCTATGCTCACAAAAACACGCAAACCTTCCCACGTAGAAAATGAGAGTTAAGTGCCTCTTCTCTGATGTTCACTACTACCGCACACAGGAAGGGACTCAAAGGGAGAAAGACAAGAAAACAGATTAAGTGTTAATACAACACTACGAATAGACCATTTCTCTATGACATAGTTTGGGTCTCCCCCATCATCCAAAAAGCTTTGAAGCCTAAGGCAGACTACTTTATAATTGTAGAAAAACAGTAACAAAGTTGTGAAATTTATCACACTATGCTAAAATATGTTGATCTAAGTGACAAATTACATTACCTATTGAAAACCAATATTTTTCAGTAAGAAAATATGTAAAAACTTAGCTCAAAGGTTTCCTCCTATCTAGGTGTATAGCGGGAAGAATTCCTCAAAGGGAATTTTCAAGGACATTTACAAATTTACTAACATACAGGTGCTGGGAACAAAAGAAGGTGGGATGGGTTGTTTGCTTCTTAAGGCAGTGCAGATAACTGAAATTAGAGGAAAACATGATACTGCTAACTTTGTAGCATGTTTCCTTCTACAATAAAGGGTGTAATTTCTATTATTAAAGTAATGGTAAAATCAATAGTTGATTATGAAGAATGCTGGAAATGAAGTGAAGTCTGTACCTTAATTGAGGCTAGAGGATGTTCTGGACCAAGTAAATGCCAATGAAAGAAGCTAGATTCTTCATCAGGGATAGTGTGATTTCCTAGAATATAAACATGGATTACATAAAAGGAATCATCATAAGTGACACAGGGAAACCTTTAAAATCATCTATAGTAGATCACCTGTGCTTGTTGATACACCACATAAAACTTCCAAACAGAAACTGAGAATATTTCATCTTTTAACATAAAGCAACATACAGCAGGCAGCTGCCTCACGAAAGTGAATTTCCCATACAGTTCCAAGAGCATGCAAACTAAGGACTGCATAAAACCTAAGCAACTTCCCAGCACAGTATCAAAAATAAATACCAGTTTGCAAAAGCTCAGTCTGTTAATGCCAGGATGCCAAATGCCAACTAGAATCAAGTTTTCATTTGTTCGTGCAATGGCTATGGTTCAAATTTTCATTTGCTCACAAAACAGCCATGGTTCAATAATGTAATCAGCACCCTCCTCCCATAATCTCCATCACCACCCACAAATATGTGACAAATCTCACCCTACGACAATACTCATGAGTGCCATTAAGCTTTACATCCTACTGCCAGTGCCCTGTCAGTCAACAAACAAGAGACATATTCAAAACTGAGAAAGTACATTTTGGGCGGAATACTCTACTTTCATGGTAGTACTTGAATGCCTGATAGACCAACATCTCCAATATTCTAATGATCTCAATGCAATGTAAAAGTAATTTCCTAAATAAACATGATTATATAACATGATTTAATCACCCCTACATTAAGACAGCACATTCACTAATTAGCTACTAGATCATTTGCAACATTACTACGTGATAATATTTCAAACACACAAACACATAGCACAGAGGTACTGAACTATCATTGTGTCCAGATGAGCAAAGCTAAGGCACGGCTGTCCACAGCTGCCACGCTCAGCTCTGTGTTATTTGCACAGCATTTTACTGTGAAATATAAAAGGTATGAGATTTTCTTTGAAGCTTCAATTTGAAAAAAATAGTAGTCAATTCCAACATCAGTAGTAGCCTCTGTGCTAACTTGGCTCGAATACTTAAATATTCCACTCAACTTTCCTAAAGCAAAATAACTTACATAGCTATACTTTCTATTATAGAAGGAAAAAGAAAAATAAGCTTTCTGATTTGAGAACACTGAAACTTTTAGAAAATCTAAAACTAAAGAGCTCACCCAATTAAGAGCTCACCTGTAACTTGCCTAAAATTTTGAAGAGATTCCAAGCCCAAAATTAATTGGATGAAACATTACTATTGATTTTGTTTTTCATTTATTTCAAAGTTTCACAAAATAGTTATGTGGAAAACTATGAGTTGTCATCCTCTCTCATGAAATATACTCAATATTTCTTACATAAGATAAATATTCTTCCCCACTGCAAATTAGCTAAGGCATCCATATTCTAAGAGCATGTAATTTTCACATTCCCTGAGAGTCAATTAATATGCTGAAGTTAGTCTGCATAGCATTTAAGCAAATATGGAACTCCCCATATAATGTGCCACTCACATACTCTAAACTTTAGAGGAAATAACATTTTATAGATTAATATTTGAAAATATGTTGTCATCAGTTTTAGTCTTCCAAATCCCCCAAATCATAAGAGAAACCATATTTGAGATTAGATCCAAGTAAACAAAGACAACTTATAAAATCAGAATTTTGTTGATTGTTATCTAATAAAACTTGAAACACTACCACAAAATAATATATAAAAATCGTGACTCCCTCACTATAATTTCCAATTGTGTAAAACTGTTTTGCAGTGTTTATAAAAATTTTTCTGATAACTAGGAATTTATAAAAATAACCCACAATATAATTCTCCTCAAACAGGACCAGATCAAGCTGCTCACCTCTACAGAATACAAACAGAGCAATCACAATAACTTCACTGGAGACCACACAGCTTTCAGAAATAAGCCTGTGTGTCAAGAATAGCCCAAATCCCATCAGAATCATGAATTCTAATCACAGGAGCGCCCTCACTATGAAACATTTACTTATATTTGGACACAATTCTTACAAACTCATAGCAAACTAGAGGTGGATATTAAAGGAGCTTGAGGCAGGCCTGCTGAGAGCAGAAGAAAAGGTAGTAGACAGAAGAGAAGAGAAAGAAAATAACCACACAACGCAGACAGAAAGTGACAGACAGATGATTACCACTTGGAAAATTATCTTTAAATAAGAGAAATTAACATACAAAATCTTAATGAAAACACGATCTCGACCATCCTGGGTATTCTGCATAAGGAATATGTCCAAGGGAATTTTTAAAGACATTTATATATTTACTTAATATGTAGGTGTTGGAAACAAGGTAAGATAATTCATTTTTGTTGTTTGTCTTTTAAAGTAGTGAGTATCCTGAAAATGAGGGGAAAACATAATAGTGCTCACACCACAGCACATTTTCTTCTATTATAAACAGAATTTACGCCAAAGGTTTAAACGTCTACTTTTCTTAGAGAGTATGTGCTAACATGTCTGATTTAGAAATGTTATTTTCTCCAAAATATTAAGTGAGTTTATTCACAAAATTAGCTTTTCAGCCCAGATAGAACAACAAATAAACCTACACTTAAGAACGAAAACAGCACGTTATCAGCTACACCAAAAAATAGTACAAAGCAGAGAGAGCTAAGGAAGAGCCCATTCCTTGGTTCCCTTAGATTTAAGATGTGCACCCAAAACATGTAAGCACTGATGAAATACTTAAAAGACCAATATACTCATGGTATAACAACTCCCTTGTAAAATAAAATTAAATTTTCACACTGCTCCACCTACCTAACAGAGCAGCAGAAATAGGAAAACGATTTGGATTCAGATATTGGCTTGTCGTGATACTTTTCCCGTTCCGGCTCAGTTTTAGCGCATGAGCACTGAAATACTAGGGGATGTTGCACGGTGCATAATCAGAGTCATATGCAACCAAGCCATGGAAACTGTTCTCTCTGCAGAAACCAATCACTTCTTGATGGTGATCCTCCTCCATGCTCTGTGCAACCTACGCAAATGAGAAGAAAACTCCATCAGGTGTGGGGTCAAGCTGCAGCAGTGTGCTCAACAGGCAGACACAATTGTACAGAAGCTAAAAAGCTACAGATGTGAAAACCATCCAACAAAGTTAAACAGTCAAAAAGCACCATAGTGAAGTGTGCAGCACATGCTCCTGTAAGAAATTTCTGTGGGAAGTCGGATTTCAATCCTCTCCTGTCCGTAACTTCTGATTCTACGTAGACTGGAAATTAATTTTTGATTCTTCTTAACCTCAAAGATCACCCTGCTTGAAAACACACAAGCTGGCTGACCCCTGGGACAGTATTTTGAAGGAAGAGAGGGAAAGAGGGGAAAAGAGAAGAGGAAAACAAAGAGGTGGGAAGGAGGGAGACAGGAAGAAGCTGCCTACTCTCAGGGCAACCAAAACAATTTCTCTAAAACAGAAAAACTGTGTCAAGTAGGTAACATAAACAGAAGAATCTGTAAAAAGATAAAAGCCAAGTACTGTCCCTCACCCACCTGTCCACTCACTCCCACCCTGCTCAGGCACTAAGCATCTGGGGCTGTGGCAGGACACACCCTCACCCTGGGATAACTGCCACGTGTCCCGCACACAATGTGTCCTGCACAGTGTCAGGATGACCATTTGCCCTAGGTCTAAAATGGACTGCCTGTTTCGTGATGGAAACTATTAGCCAAAGCTTCTTTACTTCTGCTGAGTCCCCACGATGAACCTCGCACGCCACCTCAGACCTCTACAGCACACGGAGGAGGAAGCAGAGAAGCACCAGCTCTGCACTCTCTCTGCTCCTAAAATACACCACAAAGCACTGAAAACAAGGGGCTCCTGAAATATTTAAACTCCAAGACCATCGATTTCTCTCCTGCTATTTCCCATACTCATCGATCCAACTCAAATTCTGGCAGGTTTTTTGTTTCTATAATAGATAAGGTATTTTAGAGAATACTATTTTTTTAAATCTCAGGTGATTAACAATGGAAAATTTATTCTCCCTGGAGCCTTAGAACAGAAAAACGTGTGCCCTTAACCTTAAGTTTCTAGAGCTACTGCCCAATGTGTGGCTATAATGAATGAAAAGTTAAATTAAATTCAAAAGTAAGTTCTAGCATTCAATGGTCACATGTGACCTGTGGTTGACATACTAATTGGACAGCACAGACACAGAACATTTCCATCACCTAAGAATATTCTTTGCACATCACTGTAAAGTTAACCTCATTTCTCACCGACTTTCATAATAAAAGTGGTTACCACATTTTTGTTGAAAAGGTAGCTATCATGAAATCTCACTGAGAAGCAAAGCAAACCTTTCAAAGATGCACATGTAAAGGAAAATTAACTTTCTGCATTCCCACAGTCAATATTCCAATAAAAATATTTTACTTCACAAGAAAAAAATAAAACATCCAATTAGTCGAATAATGTTCCATTTCTTAGAATAAGAGAATGCTGTTTTATTCCTAAATGTTGTACACCAGCTAAAATAGAAAAGTAAAGTTAAAAAAACATTCTAAAATTAGACCAACTTCATAGTCTCACTTCTAGAAATGGTAATCTCTAAGTCTAAGTTCCTTACTTCAAATCATTTTATCACACAGAATTTTATACTTGCAGCGACATATTAAGGTATTTTTACATCACTAGCAATTACCGGCTGTTTTCCAGACATCTTTAACGGTAAGTCAGTGTCTGTCTCTCAATGCAAGGACAGTGAGCCCCCACTCCCTGCTCTCCCCTGCCCTCCCTCACCCCTCTAAGGTGCTGTGGATGAGGCGGCATAACCACTGCTCCATGAGACCCAGGCAGCCTGTAGAGGAGGTGGGGCAGAATGAAACCCTGATGAGCTGAAGACTGTATACTCCCCATTTATACCTGTAAGACAGGTTATTAAACCTCCTTTTACCAGGAAACTGAGGCTGAGAGCAGGTCAGAGCCCAGCCTGGTTCCCCCCTCCATGATCAGGGGTCCAGAGATGCCCAGGCACATCTCCCTGAGTGTCCACTCACGGCCAGTGCCTGGGCTACCAGCTTCCCAGGGCGGTGAAGAATGCTGCTGCGGAGTGAGGGAAAGGTGTCTCACTGAGAGTGGCTGTCCAACCAAGATGTGAAAAAAGAGGCCACGCTGCATGAGTCTCCCAAGAGACTGTCCACACAGCAGGGACAAACTAAGGCCAGGAAGTGAGCATAGCTTCTTCCCAGCACAGAGGGACCCAGGGCAACCCAACCCCCAAGCCAAGAGCAAAAGGGGAAGATGGTGAAGTGTGAGAAGAGCAAGGATCAGGTCTAACGTGAAGTGTGAGCATGAGTGGAGCAGGGATCAGGTCTAATGTGAAGTGAGAGAGGAGCCAGGATCAGGTCCAATATGAAGTGTGAGAGGAACAGGGATCAGGTCCAATATGAACTGTGAGAGGAGCAGAAATCAGGTTGAACGTGAAGCGTGAGAGGAGCCAAGATCAGGTCTAACGTGAAGTGTGAGAGGAGCAATGATCAGGTCTAATGTGAAGCGTGAGCGTGAGAGAAGCAGGAACCAGGTCTAATGTGAAATGTAAAAGGAGGAGGGATCAGGTCTAATGTGAGGTGTGAGAGGAGCAGGGATCGGGTCTAATCTGGCAACTTTCAAAGAATGCTATGAGCATTGTAAAGCAGTAGGCAATATACTTCAAGAGCTGTACAACCTTCATGCTCTCTGACCCAGGAACCTCACTCCAGGAAATAGAGCCCAAGAAACCAATCCACCAAATAAAAACCATTAGAAGCATAAAAAGGATTATGGTAGAGGTGTATGGAAAAAAAAAACCAAATTAACATTATGGAGATAGGTAAACACAGCGACTACACTGTATTGTGGAGAAACCCAAGGAAAGCGTATGATAAAATATCTTTAAAAAGTCTTTTAGAATACAACACCGTGTATATACAACTATGTAAAATTGTGTTTGTGGAAAAACGCTGGAAAGGAAAAAGCAAAAACCAACAAAGTTGAATCAGGATGGGGGAAATATGTTTTCTAAAAACCTCTTTTAAAAGAAAAAATATCTACCAAACATCTGCGGGAGCACAATTGCACCCACACCCCACTCTCGTCTCTCCTGTCTGCGCCGTCTCTCACAGAGGATGAGGGCACAGAGACCCATCTTTGCATTAAGGGTCAGCTGGGTGCCTCGCACCCAGCAAGCACTGAAAGAATTGAAAACTGCCCCATTGTGCGGTTCCACTTTGTAGGTCCCCAAAGATTCCTTAAATTATCTATAAGAATTAATGAGATACAGTCTATGCAGTAGAACCTCATAAAGCAAAGGTGGTGCGTGGAGCTCTTCAGTCACCTCCTCCTTTCAACCCTAACAGAACTCCTTGTGCATTCAGAGCGTCTGATTTCACATTGGTGTTAAAATTAGCAAACCAAATGAACTATTAATAATTCACTACAACTCTCACTGGAAAATGATGAACTATACCTTACTCGTCCCCCAAAGCACACACTGCATTAAACAGCTGACCACTAGAATTAATGACCTGAAACAGAAGATAAAGGAACTACACCCACGAACACAAGCTTCACGCCTGCACAAAGATGGGAGCTCTCCCACATGGCCTCAGCTCGCCCTTCCTATCTCAAGTGTCCCTAGGAACAGGAGTATCAAAATATCTGGGCTCCAGCTCTGCCTCGATACCCAACCTGCTGGGACAACCCGGTACCAGTGTAAATAAATCTGATGATTCTTCCAGGTTCCATCAACTTCAAAAATACTAGTATTCCCTCTCCATGTTAAAAATTCAGGAGGACATGCAACCTGGCATTAACAACAAGGACCACAGAGAGGTTGTCCTTCTCAAGGGGTGAATAGTGAAAAGTGTGGTTCAGCAGTTATTCAGTTGGGGGAAAAATAAGATCCACAAAAGAAAAAAAAAAAAATCTAAATGAAAGAGTTAAAAGTTGATAGCCTAGGAGTGGTGGCTACAAGACGAATCAATGCATTTGTCAAAAACCATATGATTGTACATCACAAAGAATAAACTTTAATGTATGCAAAGTAAAAAACAATTCAACCAGGATGCCCAGATGCCAGGAGAGTGAGCAGACTGACAAGTGTATCTAATTTCATCATAACATGCCCAAAATGACCTCACTGAACTGGTACTGAACCTGGTGGGGGAGATGAACTGGCCAGAGCAACTCTAGAAAACACACACTGTGCTCTGCTTGGTAGGTGTGTTTCCCAGGTGTAGGTGAACAATTCTGAATCTATTCTGCAGGAGCACAAGGGCCAAAGCACATGCTACGTGAGCAGGTTCCACCATCAGAGAAGGAAGCTACAAACAGGCAAAGGGAGGTGGGTGGAAAGAAGCCCGTGGGATGGACTGGTCAGGAGAAACCAGGGAGAACTGGTGATCAGGCGAGGAGACGCAAGGCAGGTAGGTGCAGAAATGATGGCAGAGCTGGTGTATATATGGGTTAGTCCACACAGACTTCCTTGTCACAGGCACCCCTGCAGCAGGAGCTGCCAGCGTCCAGACCTGGGCTTCCATACACTTCCCCACCACAAGGAACCTGGGCTGATGCTGGAGCACAAAACGTGCCAGAGTCACCTTGTAGGGCCAGAAGCCAGGACACGTTCCCAGAACAAAGGGATCGTGTTGTCACACGGGCCAACCCCAATGAGCTCCCAAGGCCAGAGCCAGGACAACGTGGGCAGCAAGGTAAGTAACACAGTACTGGATACAACCCGAAATGAATTGATTATAAGCCTATAAAATGAGTACATGGATCCAAACTGATATAAATAAATGACTAAATAAAGGGGAAACAGAGGCTAATTTTCCCTATAGAAGAATACAAAAGATAATATACACTCCTTCCCGGACACATGGTGTTTGTCCCCTCCCCCTGGAATGTGGGCTGGGCTCAGTGACTGCTCCCAGAGGACCAGGATGTTACAACAGTATAGGGAAGAGTGGCTGCTGTACAGCAAGTACCTGCAGACAGCACCTCACCCTGGGACCTGCTGAAACTCGCCGATGCCACATGTTGTGTGGGGGCTGAGCAGACCATCCCCACAAATGCACAGCGTAACTTAACACTGAGAAAACTTTACACAAACCAAAATTGGGGACATTCCACAAAACACCTGACCTCAGAACTGTTAAGACCACAAGAGACAAACAGAGGCACCATTCCAGACCACAGGAGACCGAGGAGACCGAGGCCTAATGCAACGCGGGGTCCTGGATGGGTCCCGAAAAGAAAAGGATGCTGGTGGGAAAATGGGGGAAATCTGAATGAAGTCCACAATGTAGTTAGCAGAATTTTCTTAGTGTCGATCACTGTACGAGCTAGCAGGAAGTTAGCATTCCTGGAAGCAGAGTGAAGCATATGCCGAAACTCTCTGGACTAGCTTTGCAACTTCTCCATACAATTAAAATTATTCCAAGATAAAGTTTACTTTTTAAAAAAGTTAATATTATACAAGACACAGACATCAGCTGAAAGACTATTTAAAACCACTTTGTTAGGTGAACAAAGTAGTAACAGGCACCTGAAAAGTGAACCTCACAGCCTAACAGCAACGTCTCAAAAAGGCTATTACATAAAAACAGAAATCCTCCGCACACAGTCCAGCTGAGGGAAGCAGGAAAGCCCAAAGCATGGAATTTGGTTAACTATAAATTTATGAATGAAGGAACAGAGTCAAGCCACTAAGAACATTTATGAGAGACCTTAAGATTGAAGTCAAGGAAAACCTGGTGAAAAATCTGGTAGAGGATTTGATCAGGGATGAAAAGATGACACGATGAGAGGTTTGGATGGACACATGAAAAAGGTTCTGGGTTGTGTCAAAATAGGGCTTGGTAGGAAGTTATTTAATTCAAAATAAAAATTAAATACTAGGGCTTAAGCTCTGGGGACTCGGGGTCTGATAGATTTGAGCTGCCTTGTCCTGTATTCGGGTCTTTTGGAGATTTTCACTCCACTCTTCCCTCTCCTGTGCTAAGCGACTTTCTCCTCCTTGTTTATCTGTTTCTCCTCTTCCCTGGCCTTCCAACTACTGGCTCAGTCTGGACATAATACAATGAAATTTGTAGTTCTTGTTCTTAATTTTAATTTTAGACATGAATAAACACTATTAGATCCAATGTTGAGAAGATTATTTCATTTTCAATGCCCAAAAGTATAAAACAACTTGAAAAAGTAAGCCCCCAAAACTACTTACTTACAGGTGGCCCCTAAAAGGGAGTAAAACCCCCACCAACAGAGGTAAATCAAAATCAGACTCTGGCATACGAGCTGCCTCCTTACTGAAAACCCCAGGCTAGTACCCACTGAGACTCTGTCACTTTAAAGGCCCCAGGACATGGTTAATTTTTGTCATGGCTGCCATCACTACCATATCAAAATGCTAGCTTAGGATCAAGGAAGCAAAATGCTCCAACTCCTGTCCACAACCCAGAGGGACATCCTAGTTAAGCTGTCACTGAGTGACGAGGGAGCTGGTATCCAACACCACACTCCAGCCGGGGACAGCCAGCATGGGCATCGTGTCATCCCTTAGCCTCTTCCTCTCCAAGACATAGGGTAGGTGCAGTTAGTTAGTGCTGACAAGTTTAGGCAGCAGCTAACTACCCCATTTTTGGTGCCAAGGAAATACTTTATACTTAGGTTAAGATGATAATTTTATGCTATTATAAATTTACCACAGATTCCTGGGTAAATTTTTCTATCTCAACAGTTTTAAGTTTCATCTCTAAAAATGCAGATACATCAAGACTCAGTATTTTTACAAGGGATAATGACTAAAAAATTCCCAGGCTTACTTGGCAAGTATAATTATTCATTCTGAAAAGCGGCTGTGGGGACAACCCTGTAAGAATGAGAACTTAATGCTGTCACTTACTCCTGCTGTCTCCACGGAAGAAGCACCACTGCAGAGACGTCCTGTGTCTCTGGAACCAGGTGCATGAACTCCACTGACTCCTTTACTACTTTCTGTGTTTCCTTCTCTTCATCTGTAAAAATAACAGCAGTCCTCTACCTCACAGGTAGCTGTGATGACTCAACACACTCCATGGGAACAGCTCAGAACCACTCACAAATGATAAGCACTCCATAAATGTCATTTATTGCTGATTTTTAAAGAAGCCTTGTGAAAAAGTTTTCTTTATACTTTTCATACAGGACCTGAGACACTATGGTTTGTCATAAACATTTTCTGACACAAAGGAAATAGACTGTAAGTGGTCAGAATAATTTTACACCAGCTCAGGGAATAATGTGACACATCCCGCAGGCAGCTTCCTGATTTAGAAGACATAAGTCAACCTGGTCATTAGGGGATGTAAGTCAACCTAAATAAATTTTTTTGTTAAAACAAAACAAACAACAACAACAACAGGATTTGAACTTTACCCAACGGAACTCCAGTCAGTAGGTATCAGGTGAATAAACCTTACCCCCTACTCTAGTCCAACTAAAGAATGAGAAAAATAAAACTCAACTCCAATCTGGTGGGAGATTGTTTACTTTAAAAGGGCAATTTAAATGTTATGGCATGCACTAGCAATCTCTCTAAAAAGAAATCTCTCCCCCTCAGGAAACCTGGAATCTTAAATATCGCATTTATTCTATAAGAACTAGTTGCGGTAATCTGTTCTAAAAACAAGGAAAAACGTTTCTCTCAAAATAAGGGAGTGGCACAGAGAAAGATGCTCAACTTTACTAGTCATTAGAGAAATAGAAGAACCACCATGAGGTTAGGATGGCTCACACCCATTAGGATGGCTAATATTGAAAAAAACCCAAACAAACAGAAAATGACAAGTATTGGCCAGGACGCGTGGAGAAAACGGAACCCTTGTGCCCTGCTTGCGGGAATGTCAAATGGTGCAGCCGCTGTGGAAAACACTATGGTGGCCCCTCAAAATAGTAAACACAGAAGTACCCTAAGATCAGCAAATTCCACTTCTGAGTTGAACGCACTGTCTCAAAGAGGTATTTGTAGATCCACGTTCATAGCAGCAGCATCTGCAATAACTCAAAAGTGGAAGCACCCAAAGCATCCATCCACAGACATATGGATGAACAGAACGTGGTCTGTCCATACAACAGAATATTCTTCAGCCTCAGAAAGAAAGGAAATTCTGACACATGCTACAACATGGACCAACCTTGAGGACATCATGCCGAGTGGAAGGAGCCTGTCACAAAAGGATGAATACTATACAATCCCATCACATGAGGTACCTAGAGTTGTCCAACTCATAGAGACAGAAAGTAGAGTGGAGGTTACCAGGGGCTAGATAACCAGAGGTGCCAGCGGTGGGGCTGAGGAGTTGTTTAATGGGGACAGAGTTTCCATTTGGGAAGATGAAAAAGTTCTGTAGATGGATGGTGGTGACAAATGCACAACAATGTGAATGTCCTTAATGTCACTGAACTTAAAAATGGTTACAGTGGTGAATTTTAAGTTATGTGTATTTCACCAAAATGTAAAAATAATAATAATAAAAAGAAGAGTATCACTCTGTCTCCCCACCTTCTCAGAAGGCCTAGGCACTTGGCTCCAAGATGGAACTTCTTACTTGTCAAGAGACAGAAGTTTTATTTTTCCTCTGGATAACAACAATTGGCACATATGTAAAACACTGTACATGCCAGTCTATATCAAAGGGTGAGATTTTTTTCTTTGCAATCTCAAGCACATTGCCTGTGATGTCATCACAGTTTGCTTATTTGATAATAAAACTGCTTACTTTCCCTTCTAAAATAATAACAATAATAAAGGAGTAGAGGTCATAAAAGAAATGCCCACTAAACTTTATAAACTTTAAAAATGAAAAAGTAAAATGATGAGAGGAAAGAAGGAAACTCCCACATGATTTGTATTGAGAATCTATTTACACTACTCTATTAATTTCCTAATGATTCAGCTAAATCCTAGTGATATTATTCTTGTTAAAATTTCATTCCAAATACAAAACATCAACATTTAATTTTTGAAAATTAGGAAAATGTTCTTTCAGCCCCTCTGACCACAGGGCCGCCCCACCCTCCGACCCCTGAAGCCCTTAATAAATGAAGCTGGGGCCTCAAAAAGAAAGAAAGAAAGAAAGAAAAGAACTTAGGAAAATGAACCTCAGATTCACACAACTTATTTCAAGATAATGACACTTGCAAACTCTTTTTAAGTCAAGGAGATTGAAAATCTCACCCAGGTGGTATACAACTCCCCCAGTAGTCTGGGCTGGCTTGTTGCTAGTGTTCAGGAATGCATTCTAGCTCAGAAAATGAACCATGCATTTCAGACCCAGGAAAAGTCAACCCTCCAGTATGCTTCCCTACACTAACCGGTAAAATGCTAACAACACAGTCAATTCATTCACTCCAAACAACTTAATTTATTCCAGAGAAACTGAGGAATGCCAAATGACTGGGGCACAAGCGTATTCTGTTTCTAAATCGCAGACTCTTAACCACTATGGTGTAGGTTTACCATCATTTGCAGATAATGCAGTACATCAAGTACTAGAAACGATGTGCGATGGAACCAGGCATAACCAGAGAGAGAAGATGGCTAAATTCAGCCAGTTTCTCTAAGCAGTCAATTACCTCTTTTATGGTTTCCACACATCTCCTAAGTTAAGAAGCATAAGAGGCATATTCAAGGATAAAACCTCTGTAGCAGGTGGCCAAGCTGAGACCAGTGATGTTTGGAATCAACTCTGACTTCGTGGACTTGAAAACTTCAACTTCCTACCATCTTTCTGCCATCACACTGCCTTGCATGAGGGGACGGCAGGAACCGGTGTCAAATCCCTTTCCCAAGTATTTTTTAAACACCTACCACACGCCAGGTATTGTTCTAAGACATGGATACTGGGCAAGGTCTTCATGAGAATTACTTTCTAGAGACAACAGAAAAACAAGTAAAAATGGAATAAATGACAAGCTACACAGAGACATTCATAGAATTTAAGAATATTTTTCTCTAAACTCTGATTTGTTTATATGTCCAACTGTTTTACTTAGAAACTTCTTTCTATATATCCACTGGAAAAATAATCTAAAGTTGGAAATTCTAAAATACCTCTTCTTCATGTTACCTGGTATTTGACATTATTCCAATGGCCTATTGCTAATTAAGGTTAGAATGTGTTAATCGGTGCCTTTCCATTAGTATAAATTGCAGAAAACTAAAATGAAAAGCAATGTGGGCCTCAAAATTTGTTAGAGATAGGGTGTGTATATGTGCATACTTTAATTCAGAAAACCAAGTTGTATTTTTAATTACTGCTCTTCATGGCGTGCTCAGAAATCTCCAGTTCGAACATTTAAATGGCTTTACAAAGGCCCAAAGCTTAAAATTCTTTGATTTGCTCACATCAGAATTTGCTTGCCTTGGCACTACTTATATTTTGGGCCAGATAATTTTTTGCTGGGGGTGAGGGGCAGGGGGGACTGCTGTTCTGTGCATTGTAGAATGTTTGGCAGCTTCCCTACCCTCTATCCAACAGAATAAAATGTGGTTAGTATTAACATCAAAAGACGAAATACTGTGGACTATGAGAAAGAAGAGCACATAAGAAGTGGAAACACTTTGATCAAAGAAAAGGGTTTGAGGAGACAGATAGGAAGAGACAGGGGGCTTTGATAAGGTCTAACTTTAAAATAAAAAAAAGGAGGACTGGGGAGATTTAGACAAGTATGATAATTATTGACAAAGATCAGTGCTCAAATAGATCTCCAGAAGTTACACATCCTCACTGAAACTTTGTACTCTTTGACCAACATCTCTCCACCCCCACTCCCGACTCACTTCCATGAGTTTGACTTTTCTGGATCCGAAGTAGAAGTGAGATTATGCAGTGTTTGTGTTTCTGTGCTAAACAAGGCATTTTTTAAATCCAGAGAAAAAAATGTATTATACAAAAATTAAATTTATTAGTACTGGGGGGAAAAAAAGAAAAAAGATCATTGCTCAAATCACAGATGGGTGGCTGAAGAGCTAAATCTGTTTTGCTTGGCTTGGTATTTTTTTTAAATGGGATCATTTCAAATAAAATCCGGGTTTCTTGAAAAATCTGAAGGTCTGGCAGACTCTACAGTCCTGCATGACTTTTAAAATGTGCACATGCTTAGTTAGAACGACTCTGTGTCTGCATACCATCTGTAGGGCTTGGGTAAGTCATGGAACACTATGCAGGAATTAAAAGGAATTAGAACTATCAGTGGAATCGTGGCTTGGAGGAGACGTTCTGCACCCTGGGAGAGGGACTCAGGGTGCACTGCAGCCCTGGGCGCCGGCTGACGGGGTGGCCTCACCTGGACGTGCCAGCGGATGCGCTTCTGCAGGTGCAGCGGGCCACGCAGAGCGGGCAGGAGCAGAGCTGGAACGCGGGGCCCTCGCAGAGGAGTATGATGAGCTGCGGCGGCTCTGGCGCTCGCGGGCTGCCGTGGGACCCACTCGTGCCGCCGTTGACCAGGACGAAGAGAACCGTCGCTGCGGAAGCAGCCCCGGCCAGCGCCGCCGGGAAGCCGAGCACGCGGTTCCAAGGGCGGCAGCGGCTGCCCGGGTGGACGCAGAAGCTCCGTGGAGGCGGTGCCGGCAGCTGTCGGAGTCTCTGGCGCACAGCGGGCTCTGCCAGCCGCCCTCTCGGCACTCACTGCCCGCCGCTCCGGCTTCCTCCCGGCTCCTGCCTGGCGCCCGCGGTGGCAGTTGGAGTTGTCGCCGGCGGGCAGTTGCGTTTGGCATTCGCGGCAGGTGGCGGCGGCGTTTCTGAGGCACTGAGGCTGCTTTGCCGTCGCTGCCGCCTCTGTAGGAAAATTAATTAATTAATTAATTAAAATACATAAATATAAATAAATAAATAAAAAATAATAAGCAGAAATGAACAGAAAACGCAGGAATTTGGGGAAAATCAGCAATTGGACCATCATACACATAACAGAGTCCCAAAAGGGGGGAGGGGGAGGAGAGAAAAAGCAAGTAAAAAGAACACAAAATTAATGGCCAAATATTCCAAATTTGATTAGAAAAATTAATCTACACAAACAAGAAGCTCAGCAAGGGATAAAAGCAAAGAGATCCAGAATTAGACCCATCACAATGCAGATGATGAAGTGAAAGTCAATGAGAAAATCTTGAAAGCAGCAAGAGAAAAACAACTCAAGCAAACATGAAAAACATATCCTCTTCCCCCCCAATCCCCAAAGAAAACCAGAATGAAAACCTTGTCTTTCAAAAGAGAAGGTAAAGACATTCCCCAATAAGTAAAGAATCCATAGATTTGAATTCCTTTACTAAGGAATGTAAGCTTAATTTAGCATCTAAAAATTAATGAATGTAGCAGAATGTATTAAGATATATTAAAAGACAAAAACAATATGATTACCTCAGTAGATGCAGAAAAGCTTTGGACAAAACTCAGAGAACACTTTCATGACCCAAACACTCAACTGAAAATAGAAGGGAAATTCCTTAAACAGATCAATAGCATCAAAGAAAACCTCACAGCTAATATCATACTAAATGGTGAATGACTTAATGTCACCTCTCCCTCAGGGTGACTGAGACGGAGATGCAAAGGATTACTCAAAGCCCATTTTTCCTGAGCAGTGAGAGGCCTGAAGGGGTTAAATCCCAGGAGATGACTCTTCCAAGAGAGAAGGAATTCCTGGGAAATGACCCTGAATCAGGGCTTTTCTTAGTTTTTTATTGTCCAGGCAAAAAGTTATAGACAAGAACACAGGTGGTTAATCAGTCATAGTGAAAACATAAACAAAATGGCTACATAGCAATTTTCATTAAAGGAAGTGCAACTTAAAAACAGTTTAAGCAATTTACCATCAAAGGAGTCATAAAACTAAGCTATGTGACATACAAAAGAACCAATGAGATAATCGTTATGGTAACACCTAGTTCCCTAGGTAACTTAGAGAAGCAGTTGGTGAAATGTGGAACCAGCCGCTAATTGGCAGAGTAGCCTTAAAGCTTTCAGTACACATACTTTCCCATAATTAGGTTAAGCTGCACCAAGGGCATCTGCCCTTAGAGCAAGCACTTACGCTGTGTTACGATTCTCATATCCCCACCAGAGACTTTTCAGTCCTGTGAAAGTTTTGTTTTTTACCAAGCTTCGTATTTCTGTGTGCAATACTAGAAGGTTAGGTTACTCCTCAAACTACAAGGCTTTGGGCCTTGCTAAAACTATGGGGCTGTGGCCCCACAATGCTACAGCCTAAACTAAAGGGCTTTGGCCCTTCTAACAGCTAAGGACTGTTGTCCTACTAAGATAAAGATCCTAGTAAGCTACAGCCTGATCTAAGGACTGTGGTCCTTCTAATCTAAGGGCTGTGGCCCAACTAAGCTAAAGGTTAAGGCCCTGTGAAATACTACATGCACTTTATTAATGTTAGTAACCTCTACAACTTAATGCTCTCCCCCTAAGTCTAGCAACAGGACAAGAATGTTCACTTTTACTAGCTGTATTCAACAGTGTTTTGGAAATTCCAGCCAGGGAAACAAGAAAAATAAATTTTAAAAACATTCATGTTAGGAAAGAAGAAATAAAACAATTTCTATTTGCACATGATATAATCTTACATATATAAATCCTAAGGAATCCACTAAAAAACTATTAGAATTCACAAATGAAATCAGCAAGATTACAGGACAGAAGTTCCATATACGAAAATCGATTGTATTTCTTTACACCAGCAATGAAAATCCAAAAATAATATCTTATAAATCTATTTAAAATAGCACCAAAAAGAAGAAAATACTTAAGGACACATTTAACAAAAGAAGTGCCAGACTTATACACTGAAACTACAAAACATCATTGGAAAAAATAAAATAACTATTAAATAAATGGAAAGACATGCAATATCCATGGATCAAAATACTTTATATTGTTAACATACCAATACTGCTCAAGTTGATATATAGATTCAATGCAATTCCAATTAAAATCCCAGCTTGATGTTTTGCGGAAATTGACCATCTTATCCTAAAATTTATGTGTAAATGCAAGGAATCCAGAATAGCCGATACAATATTGAAAATGAACAAATATGAAGGACTCGCATTTCCTGATTTCAAAACTTACTATAAAGCTAAAGTAATCAAGACATCCTGGTTATAAAGCTACACATATATAGTAGATCTGTGGAATAGAGGTGGAAGTCCAGAAATAAACTCTTAAATTTCTGGGTGCCAAGACAATTTGATGGTAAAGGGGCAAGAATAATCTTTTTAACAAACAGTGCCAGGACAACTGGATATCCATATGCAAAAGACCCCACCTTGTGTCATACACGAAAATTTAAAAAAAAAAAAAAAAATGCATCATAGACCTAAACGTAAGGGCGTAAACTATAAAGGCCTTAGAATAAAATGTAGGATTCATTCTCTCAGGCCTCGAGTTGGGCAAATATTTCTTAAATACAAAACAAAAAGCAAGTAAAAAAAGAAAAAATAGATAAATTAGACTGCCTCAAAATCCAAACCTTTTGTGCTAGAAATCAGACCATTAAAAAAGTGAAAAAACAAGCCATCCAATAGGAGAACATGTCTCTAAGTGGTATATTTGATAAGAAATTCAGAACATATAAACACTTTATACAACCAACCAATAAAAAGACAATCCACAAAGGACACAAAGGATCTTAATAAATATTTTTTCAAAGAAAACATATGGCAAATAAGCCAGTGAAAACATGCTTAACATCTTTAGGCATCAGGGAAATGCAACTCGAAGTCTCAGTGAGACACCATGTCACATCCGCGAGGGTGGCTCCACACAGGTGGACAATGACCAGCGAGCGTACCTGAGCTTGTGGAGAAACTGGAGCCTTTGCACATTGCTGGTGATCTGAAATGGTGCAGCTGCTTTCAAAAACAGTCTGGCAGCTCCTCAAAATGTTAAACATACACCTAGCATTTGATCCATCAACTCCAGTTTTACTTATAAAACCAACAGAAATAAAAATATTTCCACATAGAAAACTTGTACACTAATATTTATAGCAGTATTATTTATCCTAGCCCAAAACCCAAATGTTCATCAATCAATACATGTCTAGATAAAATGTGTTCTACTCATACAATCAAATATTCTTTGAGAATGAAATGGAATGAAGTATTGACACATGTGCAACATGGATGAACCTTAAACCACTGTGCTAAGGGAAAAAAAAGTCTTCTGTGACTGGCTTCTTTCATTTAGTACGGGCATTTAAGGTTCTTCCATGTTGTGCATGTACCAGCAACAAAAGACCACACATTGTATGATTTCATTCACTGTATATAAAATACCTCGAATAGTCCAATCTATAAATACAGAATGTAGATTTGTGGTCGGAATGTTTGAAGCAATTGGGGAATGACTTCTAATGGATACTGGGGGGCTGGCCGTTTAGCACAGTTGGTTAGAGCACAGCTTTTAACACCAAGGTCAAGTGTTCAAATTCCCATATTGGCCAGCCACAAAAAAAAAAAAAAAAAAAAAAAAGTCCTAATGGATACTGGATTTCTTATAAAAATATTCTAAAATTATTGCCGGAACATTTTCACAACTCTCTGAATATACTAAAATCCTTTGAATTGTACATTCATATGGGTGAATTTTATGATATATAATTTATATCTCAATGAAGCAGTCAGATTATGTCTGGTCTTAAATTAAATTTACCCTTATAGGAAACTTGGAGGAAAAAGAAAAGAATGAATGTTTTCTCAATGTGCAAGGCTGGTTAAAGAAGGAATTGGTTTAATCAGAGGCACCAGTGTGAGCAGAATGCATGGGAATTCTTGGGAACTGGACACTGGAAATCATCTAATTCACTTTTATGTAGTATAGATTGAATTTAAAATGTGCGTTTGTGTTAACTGATCTCTTGATTTGTTTAAATTTGTTTATATTAGGTCATTGAAATACCTACAAAGACAAAAGGAGATGGAGGAAATGTGAGAACAGTTTACAGCAGCATGGCATTGGTACAAAGCTTTGGAAGTTGAAAAGCTGAAGTGTGAGAAGGGTGCCAAATTTGCCTAAGAAATTTTCCAAATTTGCATGAGAAAACTAGAATTGGCAAGGTCTAGTAGGGAGTGATTTTCAAAAGTGCATTGTGTTCATGAGAGGCAATTAATATCTGTAAAACAGACATATGTATTATTAGGGATCATTTTATGTCTAATACAATATTAGGTTGCCATTTTCAGGCCAAAATAGCTTTGGGCTTATTTCAATCCATTTCTCTCCTGACTTGATATTAAACCTACACAGCTCACAAAACCCAAGGAAATAAAACAATAAATAGGATACCTTCCACAGGTATACCATAGCAGGTGTACAAGACAGTGGGACACATCAGGTTACAGCCAGACCTAACAAAAGTAAACCAAAATGATTAAGAGCACTTAGGGGGATTGCCTTAATTTATAAAACTTGCTTGTTATTATCACTGTAAAATGATGCAGGAAGAAAAGCTCTAAAACCCTTTTAGTGTGTCCTTCACTTGCAGAGGTATGTAGGCTTTATGTGGTTGTGGGTGTGTTCTGTTTAACAACAGAGGGGTGTCTTCCTGCTTGAATTTGCTATTGCATCCCGATTCCAGTCACAGTGAGAGTGAAAGACCCCCGTGGGCAAAGAGAACTCAAATAAAAATTTTGAAACTTTAAAATTTTGACATAATTCCAAATTTACAAAAAAATCTTTTGTACCCTTTACCAGATTCACCATTTTATTTTCACTTTCCCACTTAATTTTTTATTCTCCTAAATTTTCAAGTGTAAGTTGTAAAAGTCATGTTCTTTTACCCATAAATAACGTTATGCCTCTCTTAAGAATGAGAATACTTTCCTCCAAAAATTGTACAATTACAAAAAAACAGGAAATTGGGTAATTTACCATTGATACAATGCTATTAACTAATGCACAGTCCACATTCAAATTTCATCTATCCTTATGATGTCTTTTATAGCTTTTTCTGATCCAGGATCACACCTTCCTTTTTGTTGTCATGTATCTTAATGTTTTGTTTTATTTTTTAATCTGTAATAGTCCCTTCATCTTTCTTTGTCTTTGACAGATGTAACAAATACAGGCCAGTTAATTTGTAAAATGTCCTTTGTCTGATGTTTCCTTATAATTAAATTCAGATAATACCAGAGACGTTACTTCGTGTCCCTCTCTGTGAAGGAGTATGAGAGGTCACAATGGACAAAGTGGCCATACCTCCTGCAGAACCCTGGTGAGGGCCCAGGAGCAATGGCGCCAGGCATGGAGGGGATGAGCCAGAAGTGGGCTGACAGTGGGAGGGATGATAAAAGTCTATCCACGCAGCAGTTGGTCCAAGCTGCTCTGCTCCTGCAATGGGCCCTAACCCTCACAGGGCCACTTGAAGACCAGCCTTATTGGGATCACCTCCAGGTCACCAGTGAACATCTGCTGTGAATGCTGCCACCTGGAACAAATTCCTCTTTCTGCTGTGTGAGTGCTACACACCACACCAGCTAAAAGCCAACATTCTGATTCTGACCGACCTATCCACAAGGAAGACCTATTAATAGAAACCAACTTAATGCTCCATTCTTAAATATGAACAGACAACTAACTAGAGATTATCCAATATGTAAAGAAAATTAGCAAAGGTAAGGACTGAGATAAACAGAAAAATGGACTTGGAGGAAAAAACAAGATAGTTAACACAGAGACAACATCCATACAAGAGAAAATATTTTATCTGCAAAATGAGTACTGATTGTTAAGAAAAATGGAAATGGCATAAAATCTAGGATATAAAACATAAATCTGTGATAAGAATATAAAATATCTCCTAAAAAGAGAACGAAAAGAAGAGCAGAAAAAAATGAGGTCAGAGACAGCCTTTCTGAGGAGGTGATGTTTGAGCAGAGAGCTCAGCCAGCCAGGTAAATGGCCTGAGAAAGAGTGTGCCTGGCAGAGGGAACAGCAGGTGCTAAGGCTCTGAGCAGAACCCAGTGTGGCCAGAGGGCAGTGGGAAAGGGGTGTTGGGAGATGAGGTTGGTGAGGCCAGATCTGCAGGGCCTGGGACTTTATTCAGGGAGCAGACAAGCAGACAGAGGCTTGGAGGCAGGTATAAGTCACATAATTTAGGCTGAGTTTTAAAAAGATAACTTGCAGTCACAGGGGAGGATGGACTGTCTGGGGGGAAAGGGTGGCAGAAGAGAAACCTCTGGTGTGGTCCTCCTGGAGAGAGACAATAGTACCTTGAGTTTGGGTTGTGGCAGGAAGTAGGAGGGAGGTGGATGGATCTGGAATATGTTTTGGTGGTAGGCCCATTCGAACTTGGTGAGAGACTGTGTACAGGGTGAGGGGGGAGAGAAACTGAGAAGTCCTTGATGGTCTGGACCTTGGGAAACTGGGTGAATGTTGGTGCCATTTGCTGAAATGGGACCGTTGAGAAAGAAATGGGGACTCTTATTTGGGTTTGTTAGGTTTGAAATGGTTAAGTTAGAAACATGGTCAAAGAGTGACTCCTTCCTCCCCCACTGTGACAGTTTGCCTTCTGGGGAGGAGAGGACTTCTCTGGGGTTACCCTGTCCTCCTCCTGCCTCCAGGCCAGGTGCCCCAGGTTGAGCCGGGACCCAGCACTGTCACACTTTACACTGCTACCATGTGTCTCTAGAGCTGAACCTTGGAGCACATGTGGGAAAGGGGGGTTCATTTTGTGTAAAACCTAGCTATCGCCAACAGCTCTGAAAAGAGAACTGCAACCAGTACCCAATTCTTATTAAAACTCCACCCTAGAGTTGTCTTTTTTGGAGTAAAGACTTAGAATTTTTAAGGGCTTATACTATAATTAACTAAGTTTCTTCTTTTCTTTCTCCCAACCTCCCACCCATCCTTTCATCCACCCACCCACCCACCCATCCAACCCAACCATCCATACATCCATAATTATGAGCATGTAGTATGTGTCAGGCAGTTTTAGGTTCCGGGGACACAGTGCAGAGAAACCTGGCTATGGCGGCTGTGTGGGGTTCCTCTCTCCTGGAGCTCATAGTCTAGCCTAGTGGGTATCAGCCCTGGTATCATCACTGGAATCATCTTGGGAGCTTTCCAAAGATACCGCTATCCCAGTCCCTGGTGATTCTGATTTGGTTTGTGTGGTGGGGCCTGGCCACAGAGATCCTAGAAAGCTCTGCAGGTGACTGATGCTCAGCCAGGGCCAAGGACCACTGGGCTTGGTTCTAGAGCGGTGGTATCTGAGCATGGTCCTGCACCGGCAATGCCCAGGACCTTGCTGGAAAGGCCAATTCTCAGGCCCTGCCCCAGCCCCACTGCATCAGAAACTCCAGCAGTGGAGCCCAGAAATCTGTGTTGACAAGGCCCCACATGACTCTGAAGCACACTACTTTGAGAACCACTGCTCTAGATCGGCATTTCTCAACTTGTTTTCATTGCATTTCATCAAAATCCTCTTCAGACAATGTCTTCCTAATAGCTGCACCCCCATGAAAATTTATTATCATGAATATGCCATGTGTCTGCTTATGTACTGTGTCTATCTGTGTTTAAGTTTTTCTTGAGAGAGAGTTTTTCCTCCCCTTCAAGAACCAACTTTACCTTTTTGGAGTGGAATCACCCCTGTTGAGAACAAATGGACTAGAATGTAGAGGGATAATGGGTTTCTTTGCAAGTACCAATTTGAATTGTCAGTGGCCACCTGTAGCCCGAGCACTGGGAGCCACACCCAATCACTTTTTTTTTTTTTTTTTTTTTTTTGTCGATATACATTGTGGCTGATTATTGCTCCCCATCACCAAAACCTCCCTCTCTTCTCCCTCCCCCCTCCCCCCCAACAATGTCCTTTCTGTTTGCTTGTCGTATCAACTTCAAGTAATTGCGGTTGTTATATCTTCTCCCCCGGCCCCGGTTTTGTGTGTGTGTGTGTGTGTGTGAATTTATATATTAATTTTTAGCTCCGACCAACAAGTGAGAACATGGGGTATTTCTCTTTCTGTGCCTGACTTGTTTCACTTAATATAATTCTCTTAAGGTCCATCCATGTTGTTGCAAATGGCAGTATTTCATTCGTTTTTATAGCTGAGTAGTATTCCATTGTGTAGATGTACCACATTTTCCGTATCCACTCATCTGATGATGGACATTTGGGCTGGTTCCAACTCTTGGCTATTGTAAAGAGTGCTGCGATGAACATTGGGGAACCCAATCACTTTTGATCGATGAGTGATGCCTGCGTGGGTGCAGGATGGGGTCTAGTGCCATATTTTGCCACCCCTGCCATAAGCTCTTCCTCATGGGTGTGAATAAGATGCAGGCCCTGGTTCGGGGCAGATTTTGCCAGATAGGGGCCCTGGGCTACCAGGCAAGGGGCAAAAGGAACATTGGTGAGGATCTGAGGACAAACATTGCTGTCATTCATGACAGGTCCAGAAACTAAGCCGTGGGACCTGGGACCTGTTGAAGGTACAGGGAGGTCAGACGCTGCTCTTTAGAGTGTGGGAAGATGGGGCTGTCTGAGGCTACCACTGAAGGTGGGAGGGCAGGGAGGTCTGAGGCTCCTCTTCTGGGGTGGGTAGACAGGGAGGTCCCAGGGTGCCACCCTGAGGCTAGGAAGTCAAGAAAGTCTGAGGCTACCCCTGTGGTGTGGGAGTTTAACCTCAGTTTACCACTAAGGATCTGAAGGTTTAAAAGGCCATGTGGCTATAAATTAGCAGTGTGGCTTTGGACCAAGAAGGAGTGGAGCTCCATTTCCATCCAGATTGTCCTGACCTGAAAAGCCAGGCTGACTCCATGTATAACTCCACAGTCCCCATTCTTTTCACAATATCATGTCTTCCAAATTGAACAAAATGCTTGGGCAAAACAGTTGATTCTCTTCTAAATTCTTTTCATCCCAGGAAAAGGAAAACACATTTAACTCAGCATCTAATAAATATAAAGAGGCATTTACATTTAAATGCTCTTTCTCAGCAAATTAAGATTCTGCTAAACCAAAAGAAGACCCCAAAGGCATTATTTTCAACTTCTAAATAATCCACATGATTAGCTCTCCAGAAACAGCAGTAAACTTTTTTTCTCCACATATTTCTAACATACTAGAGAAAAAATGCTAACAACTAAGGAGTGCAGTCAGTGAAGTTGTAAATATCTGTGCAATCAGATAAGTCACTGGGAAGTGAAAACACTGTAATTAATTTTTTTCTTCAACTTAATAACTCTCATATCTTATCAATATGGTGAGAGCCAAATTTGAATACCACCCACAAAAGGCATAGGCACACAAAACCACATCAACATCTGGACCTCTCAGTTCACAAAGGAGAGGCACCATTATCTAAGATAAGACACCCTTTAAGAACACAAATGACCAGCAGTTCACAATGGCTATTCCAGAGAACATCCACTGTTTCCTGGATTTCATCGGTATTCACAGAGATCACACCAAAAACAAAACATAAAGAGTTCTGCGGCTAAATCCCTCAATATAGTAATGTGAGTTGTGACCTTAAGAGGAGAAGGAAAGGACATAGCATTGCTCACCAAACTTATTTCACCAAGAAGCTATTTTTTTCCTCATAGCATCTCTCATTACTAGTATCACAAAGAATGCCACCTTAAGCAACACTGCTTCAACATATTCCAAACTTAACTTACTGATATCCTATACTGTTATTTTCTTCTGAATCGTTCATTACAGGCACTATCAAAAACAGCACCAGTGAAATTCTGGAAGTCAACAAAAATGTTTTTTAAAAAATGTTAAATTGAGCATAAAGAGAGGACTGAGTCATATACGTTTGTTCCTCCCTGTCCGCAGAGGATTGGTTCTAGGCCATCCCCTCCACCCCAAAATCCTCTCCCAAACCCAGAGTCCAATGTACAAATTGCAAAAACCAAACAAATCCAAAAACAACAGCGTAAACAAACTTTGGGATGCGCATGGAATGACATGTTTTACTGGAGCCAAAAAGAACCTCTGTAAAATCGCAAAGGCACTATCCATGCTAGAAGCCGCCGGAGACGGTCAAGCCCGCGGCGCTGCGCAGTCCCGCACCGCACACCCCTCTCCACTGCTTCCTGGCCAAGCACACCCAACGTGGCTCCTCCTGGGGGACGAAAAGTGTGAGGCTCCCGAGAGCGCCGCGCCCCCCAGGGAAGAGCGCCCGCGGCGCGAGGACCGGCAGAGGCTGTCCCCGCCTGGTGGACACCGGCACGGCCCGCTGCTGAACCCGCAAATGCGCGGACCGCGGCCCTAAGGGCGGGCGGGCTCCCTGGGACGAGCCGGCCCTCTCCGCCCCCGCCGCCGGCCAGGATTGGCGACGCTCTCCCCGCCAGCCTCTGGCTCAGCAGCCCCTGCCCCCGTCCCCGCACGCGAGCCCACCAGCGTCGGAACAAAACGCGCTGAGGGCCGGGGAACCAGGACCGGGGGCGGCGGGGCAGGCACGGGTGGGGCCGGCGGACACAGGAGCTTGTGCCCGCCCCGGACAAGCCGCGGCCCGGCCCGCAGGGGGCGATAAGCGAGCGCCGCCCGCCGGACAACGCGCCGCCGAGCTCACCTCAGCCCCCGGCCACCCGCCGGACAATGAGCCGCCGGGCCCACGCCGCCGCGCTCACCTCAGCCCCCGGCCGCACCCGCGCCCCCGGCCGCCCGCGCCCCTCAGAGCCCACGCCCGCCCTGCACGGGCCTCACCTGCCGGCCACCGAGGCCGCCGTCCGCAGACCCCCGAGCGCTCCCGCCGGCCCGGCCAGAGCCGGACGGCGCCTCCCCGCGTCCGCTTTCTCCTCCTGGTCCTCGTCGCCGCCGCCTCAGCCTCCTCCTCCTGCTTCCAGGCCCGCACACTGCAGGCGCCGCTCCCGCGAACTCCCAACTGCCTCCAACTGCCTCACCCAACGCTTGCCTGGCGCTGACGGCCGCAGTGCGCAGGCGCGACGGGACCTGGCGCCCCTCACCCGGCGGGGTGGTGGGGAACGGAGACCGACACCTGGTCTGGGCGGCCAGGCTCTGTCATGCGAGAGCCATTGAACAGGGTCACATGGAGCGAAAGAGAGAGGGAAGGGGCCAGTGCCTGGATTCTCGCCCTGTTCTTCCCAGTAAGGGCACCTGTTAATGAAAGAGACATAAAGGATGCCGAATATACACGGAGAAGTGACTGTCTGCACAGATGAGATCAGCCAGCCAGCTTAAAAAGCATCCTAAATCAAATTAAAGTTCACGCACCCATGAATTTACTAACTCAATTTTTATAACATATACATTTAGAGCTGAAGAGCTTATAACTGTAATGAGATATTAGGAGAACTTAAAGATTTCACAACCAAGTGTTACAATTTATTTCAGTGGCACCATTAATTGCACATCTACATGTCGTCAGGGGTTGGTTGAGGGGTTATATTTGGAAGAGTTTCTCGAGGGAAAAAAATTTTTTAAGGTACACCCCTCAGAAATGGGACTTTCTTTTCGGGGGAGGGGAGACCGGCTGGATGGTATGGGGATCTGAACCCTTGACCTTAGTGTCACACCACTGAGTTCTAACCAACTGTGCTATCTGGCCAGCCAGGGAATGGGAATTTCTAGCCTCAAATACGCATTTGCCTTTTCAGCCTGACCCGGCTGGTGAAGGTGATGAAGCAGTTGCTGGAAAAGGCTTGTGAGAAGCTGGGCTCAGAAGAGCCCATGGCAGCCCTGAGTCCTGGGGCATCCAGGAGGGGCCACCCTGCTGGATTGGCCGGGTGGCTGTGTTACCTCCCTCCCTCACGTGGGGATGAGGGTGGCAAGAAGAGGGGGTCACAGGAGGATGAGCGCATGGGATTTGGGGGTGAGCTGCAGGCAGACTCCTCACTGGGGTGGGCCCTCTACTTGACTCCTGCCAAGCTGCTTCACAAGTGCATTAAAGCAACACTCCCGGAACATGTGCTGCAAGAAAGGGTCTCATTTCTTCTCACACAGAGAAGAAAGACCTCTCAGCACACCTGGAAAGGTACAGGAGTACCTGAAAAAAAAATGTTCAAATGAACAGAGGGACAGACAAGGACCTTGAGCAGATGGAGAGACATTTACTATCCTGCCAGGTCTCATTTTAGCCCATGACCATGAGCCTCGGGCGGCCAGACACAGCCTAGACAGACAACCACACTGTGCCTCTCAGTCCACTCAGTCTCCCACGTTCCTACGCAGATATCCCACATCCTGCTCCCTCCTGAACCCCAGCACTTCCTCTCCCATCCATGACCTTACTCCCCACTTCACTGAGAAAATCGGAGACCTCAAAGGAAAACTGATTCCTGTCCCACCTGCTCACACTGTGGCATCTGTGTCCTCCTTGCTGAGATGAATGTAAGGCGAGGACAGGGGCGCTTGCTACACAGAACTGTGTGGGATAAAACCTGTACAAATCTGCCTCTGAGCCTCCGAAATCAATAGGAGTTATATACGTCAATCATTCTGCCCCTAAATTACTCTGCATAGTTATATTTCCTGATCTTCAAAGGATAAGTTAGGTGTGATTATTTTCCAGCTAACAACAGGTCTCTGTATCCCGTTATCCTAGTCACATGTTTTTCTATGTAGGTGGCTCTTGAAGACATACCTCTAGTATATTTCAAACCTTTATTTTTCACAAAGGCATAACGGCGACATTGACAATAGAGGAAAAACATGTTTAGCAAAAATGTAATGTTTATGTGGCAGATATCTTGGCCGGCTTCTAATCTGAGGTACAAACTGGTTGCTGAAATCCACATCTGGATCTTCTGTGAATCTTTAGGAGAACTTAAAGATTGCCACACTGTTCTTATTTCACACAGTTCCAACAGCATGACAAGCGGGTCCGGTATGCACCCTTCACATAGATACATAGTTCAGATGTAACAATGATATAGAGTTGGAGAAGATTTAAGAATTTTGAAACCAGCCATTCAATTATTAAATATTCTTCTGTGGTCCTCTGCTAATATTTTCAACTTTCCTAACAAATGGCCTGAGAGATGGTGATCACCGCAGTCTGCCTTCATCCCTCTGAGACATCGGAGAGGAGAGACACCTTTCTCTCAGATGCACATTTTCTCTTCTCTCTGCAACGTAGTCAGAATGTCTTCCTCTCTGGCTCCCAGAAGGTTTTTCTGCAAACATTATACTGGCTTGATTTGTTTCTTTTGATATTGTGGGAGAGGCCACAGTTTAAGCCACGTAAAAATCTTGAAAACATTATTAAAATTTATTAACAAAACCTTTGTACATTTTCTTTTAATATATGTGGAATTTCATATCTAGGTAAAATAACACATTCAAAACTTACCATTTATACAAATTGTTACAGAATAACAACCAGAAGGTTAAATAAGTAAAATAAAATACAAATATTGTAGAAATACAATATTTGTACAGTACACTACAAATGTATTGTTTGTATAATACATTATAAATTTATTGTAATGTAATGTACAGAACAGGTTTATATTGTATCATGTTTAACCAAGAGACATAGGGTAGAATTAACATCTTTTTCCAGCTAAGTGTTTTAAAATAGTTTTTTTTTCCAGATTAAGAAGTCTTCATATAATGAGAATTTAAAAGACCTTATAAAAACATTCATTAACAATTATTTATTTTATCTTTCATGGAAACGATTGCCGATTCTGGAGTAGTTACTCATCTCTTACCTTGTTTTATTGCTTTTTTCTTTACTCTAAAAAGATGTTTTTCTCTATATTTGGGCATTGCAATGCCCAGGGTGACCCTCACATTGACCTTCCCAGGCTGTGAGCCCTGCTTCCAGTGCCCTAGAGAAAATGTGTATGTAACATCCTCCCTGGAAGGCAACAGGATCGATTAAAAGAACTGTGCCTACTCAATGGAGTTTTAAAATCAAGTGTATAAAACAATCCTATAACACATTCTGCCACAGGCCTTGTTCTAATTTAATTAATTTCATGGGAAACAATAATATTGATTTCTTTGGGCAGCTTGTAATAACTTGAGGTACATAACATTACATGGAATTGCAAGCCTAAGCAACATTGTGTAACTAACAAATGCACAAAAATAAAAACCATATGAATATATCTAGAAGTATGCCAACATTCTGAAAAGATTAAGTTATTTCTAACTACACACACATACTCACAGATCTACTGTGGATAAGTATATTGATTCTAATAAAATAGAAGGAATGTCCTCCCTTAAATAAGGTGATAAAATTTAACCTTTTTGGAACTTATCAAGGACATTCCACAACTTAATTCAAGAAGATGTTTTCTCTAAATCTCAAAAAATTACAAAATGTATTTCTTAATTCTGAATACATATAGATGCGTTTTAAATCCAACTGATCATAGAACTTTGTTTTTGTTGAATTCTGTTTTTCCTCCTAGGCAATGTCTGCATATTGTAAAAGACAGTTGAACTGAAGAGTTCAACTTGATTTGGTTTCAAATGCTCAAGAGGTATATGAGTGGCGACCAAACAAGGGCAATTGTGTCCTGCAGTGGGGGACATGCGGCAATCTCTGGAGACATTTTTGATTGCCACAGCTGTGGGATTAGAGGAAGGGTAGAGAGCTGCTGCTGGAATCTAGTGGGGGTGCCGGGAATGCTGATAAACATCCTACACTGAACAGGACAGCCCCCACAACAAAGAATTATCTAACTCACAGTATTATCTAACTTCGGCCAGTAGTGCCGAAGGTGAGAAACCCTGATACAAGCAGCTCATTCCTTTGCATGGCTCAGTAGGATACCATCGTTATGTATACACCACATTTTGTTTATCTTTTCACTGTTCGATGGATGTTGGGTTGTTTTCAGTGTTTGGCTATTATGAATAATCCTTCTACAAACATTTGTGTGCAAGTTTTTGCATGGATGTATAATTTCATTTCTTTTGGGCAAGTAGTTAAAAGCAGAAGAGCTGAGTTTTGTGGTAAATGTACTTCTAAATTTTTAAGAAAGTGCCAAACTATTTTTCTTCTCACCAGCAGTGCATGAAAATTTGTTTCTTCACTTTCTCCTCAGTTGTTTTGATTTTAGCCATTCTAATAGTTGTGTAGCAATCAAGGTATTTCAAAGTGGTTTTAATTTGTATTTGCCTAAACATCTAACATTATAGCAGGCCCCTGTAGAAACAAAACACTCTATTAGGAAATTTGAATGAGGCAGTTATTAGATTTGCAAATCAGGAGACTACCTGTCACGGTGAGGTGTAAATCTGCCCAACAAGCGGAAAGGTGAGGAGGTTTTATAGTGTAAATTCAGGAAAGTCTAAGCAGTAAACAAATTCTGAACACTGTATAAAGACAGAACGGATAACTGACTGTGACATACTTAACAATGGTTTCTCAGGCCTTTCCCAATATTTATGACTACTCAACTCTTAAGTAATTCCCATTTGTTTAAAATACAACAGGTTAACAATCATTCTGTTTTCCTAGGATTTCTCTAAACAATGTCCTCTAAGTTTATCTAACAAGGTCTTGTGCATTTATCCAAGCAGCGAGTTTCTTGGGGATACGAAATTTCAGTAAAGAGTTTGTCAAGTGTATCGCGGGAGCCCCAAATCTGAGAGGGCTCTCATGTAGCATTTGCCTATTCCAGAAAACTCACCCAGTATTGCAATAGGTAGAAACATCAGTTTATTAGACTTATGGGAGTCACTGATGGGGGCCAGCTAGCTAGATATCTGCACAACCACAGGGTACCTAAAACAGTTATATAGTGAACAGATCAACGTAGGGTTGTAAATCATTTGCATGCTTATGTGCAGACCCTCACCCAGCTCACATAACTCAGAGCCCGGGAGCTCTGGCTGAGCAGATAAGTTAATCCACTTGCTACTCTCCTGCTGCCAGAGCGCTTTAACACCAGCCTGTTAATTTACTTAAGGTCTCTGCTTCCTCCAGTCTTCTGTTTGTCTTAAAGAGGATGTGCCTTCCCCTGGGTAATTACCTTGGACAGGGATAGTTTCCTAGGGGTTAGGGGGGAACTCTGGTATGCACGGGGAGAGGGACTAGGTCTATGTCCAGCATTTACCCTACTAAAAAATAACAATAAATTGCAATAATTACAATAAATTCTAATGAATTATTTATTTATTTATTTATTTATTTATTTATTGTAATTTATTGTTCATTATAATCTATTTATTACAATAAATCCTAATGAAAGGTCAGTTTCTTGGGCTAGAAGAAAACAAGTCAATTACATTTTTTAAAGTGGAGTCACTGTGGTTCCTTTATTTTGTTCTCCTTTCCTAGACTCTTTTCTTCTTTTTCATCCCCCCAGCCCCCAGGATGTCCATGTCCTAATCCCCGGAAACTGAGAATATGTTATCTTACACGGCATAGGGGGATTAAAGTTGTAAGTAGAATAAAGGCTAACCTCAAAATAGGAAGACTGTCATGCATTATCTGGGTGGAACTAGGGTTATCAAAAGGGTCCTTAAAAGTGGAAGAGGGAGGCAGAAGTCAATTGACCTAAGAAGGACTCAACCTGGATTGCTGCCTTTGAGGATGGGAGGGTGCACGAGTCAAGGAATGTGAACAGCCATGAGAAGCCAGAAAAGGCAAAGAAAAGGATTGTCCCCTGGGGTGTCCAGAGAGGGATGTTCCTGCTAACATCTTCGTTTTGTCCCAGTGAGATCTGTGTTGGACTTAGAACCTATACAACTGTAGGATAATAAAATTTGTGCTGTTCTAAGCCACTAAGTTTGTGGCAATTTGTTACATCAGCAATACAAAACCAGAACAGATGCTGAACATCTTCTCATGGCTTATTCTCCGTCCACGTATCTTTGTTGGGGAAGTGTCTGCTCAAATCTATGGCCCCCTGGGTTCCTTGTGTGTGTTCCTGTTGAATTAACAGCTTTATTGAGGTATAATTTAGAAAAAATTCAACTCACCCACTATAACTGTAGATTTTAATTACTTTTGTAAGTTTGTAGAGTTGTGCAACCATCATCACAACTCAGTTTTAGAACATTTTCGTCATGCCTCTGTCCCCCCAAAATCCCTGCTCCCACACCCGAGTCTAGACAGTCGTTGGTCTGCTTCTGCCTCTATAAATTTTCTGGAGATTTCAAATAAATGAAATCATGCTATGTGCAGTCATTGAGGTCTGGTTTCTTTCCCTTAGTACACATTTCGGAGGCTCGTGCATGGAGTTGCATGTATCATAGCTTGTTCCTTTTTATTGCTGAATAGTATTTTATAGCATTTATACATGACACTGTTGAAAACATTCTATTTCAATTGGCACAAAATAGATGTACATATATATAGGATACGATGTGGTATTTAGATACATGTATACAATATGCAATGAACAAATCAAGGTAATTAGCATATTCATCACCTTAAACATCTGTCATTTCTTTGTGTTAGGAGCATTCAACTTCTAGCTGTTTGAAATTACACAATAAATTGTTAATTGTTAATAAGTTAACTGTACTCACCCTGCAGTGCTACAGGACACTAACAAAGTACTATCCGGCCATAAAAAAGAATGAAATCCTGCCATTCACAGCAACATGGATGAGCCTGGAGGACATTAAGTGAAATAAGCCAGGCACAGAAAGAGAACTACTGCATGTTCTCACTCATGTGGAAGCTAAAAAAATAGTTGATCTCGTAGAAGTAGAGAGTAGAATAGTGGTTACTAAAGGCTGGGCAGGAGGTAGGGAGGGAGAGGTTGGTCAAGGATACAAATATGCATGACATTTTACTTCTCCATTCACCACTTGGTGATATTTGGATTGTTTTGAGTTTGAAGCTATTATAAATGATGCTGCCTTGAACATTTGTGGGATCATATAGTATGTTTATATTTAAGTTTTTAAGAAATTGCCAAATGGTCTTCCAAAGTGGAACCATTTTACATTTTCAGAATAACAATATATGAGGATTCCAGTTTCCTGACACCAACAGCACTTGCTTTCTCTCTGTTTTATTACAATTATCAGGAGTGTAAAGTGGTATTTCACTATGATGTCAATTTGCACTTTCCTAATGACTAACTAATTATCTTGAACACCTTTTCATGTGCTAAAACGTCATTAGTGAGATGTCTGTTAAAATAACTTGCCTATATTTTAATTGGGTTATTTGCATCCATATTACCCAGTTGTAGGAGGTTTCAAAATGGGGGGTACTTCAAAAAGTTTATGGAGAAAAAGAATTAAAAGATAGCACAAATCTTCCCATGAATTTTATGAAGTGCCCTCATATATTCTAGACACGAGTCTTTTATCAGCGATATGGTTTGCAGACACTTTCTCCCATTCTGTAGCTTATCTTTTCATTTTCTAATAGTACCTTTTGACACACAAAAGTTTTTAATTTTGATGAAGCCACATTTATAATTTTTTTCTTTTAAGGATCATGTTTTTAGCTTAACTATCTATTTACTCCTTGCCAGATCCAAGGTCAAAATGATTTTCTTTTATGTTTTCTTACAGAAGTTGTATAGTTTTAGCCCTTCTTTTAGGTTTATCATGCATTTTGAGTTAATTTTTATGTATTTTGTGTGGTGAGGTTCTAAGTGCAATGTTTTTTCGCATGTTGATATCTAATTTTACCAGCATGATTTACTGAAAAAAACTATTTCTTCCCCAGTGAATCATCTTGGCACATCTGTCAAAACTCAATATTTTTAAAATAAGTATCATCTTATATCTTTATAACTGTACTTTAAATTCTCTGCATGTGTAATTATGTTTTATCTCCCTTCAACTATAAAACCTGGTAACGTTCACCATTTAAAGATGATGTGTAGATTGGCTCCGCATGATCTACTAGAATAAAAGTTGGAAGCAATATCAATTTTAATTCATAATATGGGGAATTTGAAAATCTAATTGGAACGTATACTTTGAACTTGGGCTTTAACTTAATGCTTAAAGTAAAATTATATTCTATAGTGATACAATTTTATGGTGAGAATTTTTTTCAGATTTATATTACTATTTCCTATGTTTAATTTCCTGGAAATTATTCAATTTATACTAAATGACTCTCTCACTAAAGGTACAGGTATAAATTTCTGAAAACGTTCATTGAAGTTTAAAGTGAAAGCTAATTGCTGCATGATCTTTAATTTTTACCTTGATTGAAATGTAACTAGAGACACGGGGGAGAATGTGGCTGAAGAGTGAGAATGTGGTGAGCCAAGTCCCACAAACGTCCTTTCTTTCAAACATGGATGCTTAGAGTCTATAAATAAGAAAACCTATTCAAATCAAAACCAAAAACCAAATCCAGTCAATTCCATTAAGAAAAAAAAAAGCCAAAAGATGTCACTGTGTAAATTAATCAAGGTGTTCATTTTCCAAGGTTTGCTTTTGACGGTAACTTGAGTTGGGGGAGTGCTACATTATTTAAACACACTTCAATTGATCCCTGTGTCTTAAATCAGTGCATATTGACATCACCCGCTTTCCTATCAATTCAAGACAATCACATTTAAGTCCAGAACAAGTTTGCGTGCTTCCTTTTTTTTTCAGCATAGATACTCAACCTGTTAATAACAATTTTGCTTTCCCCCCTGTTGGAAATTACTACCCTTTGTCCCTTCTTTAGCTCACACCTCTCTTTTCTCTATAGCTGCCCCGCTTATAAAAATGCCCTGGCCCTGTTTTGTAAATATCACCAGAGAGTCAGTACAGAGACCATGACACAATTTCCACATAAAGCAAGCCCTAGAGTCCTCTCAACTGAAACATATGTCTCATTTTTAAGAGCAGGGTTACAGCTCAAAGCCTTGGTCTTATTGAAGACTCACTGTCACAATGCTGATTTGACTTTAGTTTTGGAAGATCAAGTCAGAACAGCAAGTGCCTGCCAAGCAGGAACTAATGACCACACCTAAGTCCCTGCTACACAGATAGGTCTCAAAGGGGCACTGAGCAGGGCCTCCTGGCACTGAATCTGAGGCTGGATTCAGGCAGGATGGGGGTGCTGCACACCCACTATCTGGACCAGGAGGACAAGTGTGGGGCTTCATCTAGAAAGTCACATTGTCACAGCAATAAGCCACAGCTCCAGCCAGAAGAAAAACTCTGACTTCCATTGACTGTTTTGCACATTGAGCTCACTTTTGAAAACAGGATTAGAACTGTCTTCATTTTTTTGGAGTTTTGACACTTTTAAAAATAAAGTTATAAATGCTTATGTCTATGACAATGATATAGAGCAAGATAAATATTACAACTGCTGGGCAGGCCCCGTGGCTCACTTGGGAGAGTGCGGTGCTGGTAGTGCTGAGGCCGCGGGTTCGAATCCTACATAGGGATGGCACGGACGACCCCGAGCCAAGGGTTGCGATTCCCTTACCGGTAAAAAAAATATATATGTATATTTCAACGGCTATCATACATAGTAAGAAGCAAAGAGAAGAGAAAATACAAAGTCAGAATACAATTGATCAGTTTTGATTCAAATAGAAATTGTACTGACATCATTGCTTAATAACTCAAAGTTATTTTCCACATAAAGCAAACATCTACTGTATTAAAAATCAGAAATGTTAAAACTTCACAAATTTTGAAGCCAAATGATATGACAACACTGTTTACTTCTGAGTTCCCATAATATTAAATTACAGCAAATTACAGCAGTTTTATGACTTTTTCCTAAGAGCATCCCTCTGTTCAAGGGATCATACTCATAAAGAATGAATGTCCTATCTATACTGATACAAATATATATTTAAAGAGAAAAAAACAAGCTTTAATTGCTCAAATCATAAATTTAAGATGATGAAAACCTGCTATGATTGAAATTTAGCTAATACCTTCAGAACGAAATACAAGCTTTGCTGCTGAACCGAACGGAGCTCCTTTGCCAGTGCGCAAGAGAAAAACAAAAACCAAAACGTGGGTCTTTGTAGTAGAGAAAAAGGTTTATTCATGAGGATGCAAGTGAGAAAACAGGAGAATTAGATATCTCAACCCCGTCTTCCTGATGGCGGGGAGTGCGGTTTATTTCAGGCAAAGTGCGAGGGGAGTGAGACCGTGGGGAAAGGGGATGGGTGGAGATGGAGAACAAAGATACCGGAATCTGGACTGAGGTTGGGTGACAGATTTTGGTGAGCCAAGCCAGGAGCTGAGTGCCCTGGGTGGCCTAGCCCCTGGTTTCCCATGGATGGGCCACGGCAGCGTGCTGGCCCTCGCCCATTCAAGCTGCTCCTTTGTTCCAGCATGTCAAAGCACCATACTTTGGGGTGAGAACTTTCTGCACCCAAAGCTTTATTTTTTAGTTCCCTTTTTAATTTTAATTTTTTATTTTAAAATAATTGTAGAGGCACAGGAAGTTGCAAGGCGGTAACAGAGAGGCCCCGGTACTCTTTACCCAGTTTGCCCCAATAGTCACATCTTTACATAATTAGGTGATTCTAATCTGCACCAAGCATTGAGAGCCATCAAACTATGCCGCAGGAAAGTGTTTATTCGAAGATCATATTAACAAAAAATGAATGTCAAGTCTATGGTGAAGCAAATATACATGTAAAGAAAAACAGCTTCCACTACCCTTGTTACCAAAACCCCAAATTCCAGGTATGGGTGGGTACCCAATGTGCACCTAAAGCCTAAACACTGAAACACCAGTGCTTGTGGATAGAGAGAGATTTATTCAAATTGACCAAAGTGAGGAGATGGGCTCGCCCAATCTCTCATCCCTCTTACCGTAGAAAGAGAAGGCAGGAGTTTTATAGGCTGAGAGGTAAGGCAGGGGGAGTCTCAGGGAAGTGAAGGGAAGGCCTGTGTTTTCCAGGTAAGATCTTAGGCCACCAGGCTCCTGGGGCTGGGTCCTCTGGTGGTCACAATTTCTTCGAGATAATTCATTCTCTCTGCAAAACATTCTTCTTGGGATCTTTGGGTCATCTCTTCCTCCTTGATGGAAAACCAAACATAAGCAACTCATAATTATATTACGGGAACACAAGGCACTGGGCAGGAATTTAACAGCTATCAGCAAGCAAAAGTTTAACTAACACTCACATCATTCATTTTTGGCCACTATTAAATTTTAAACTATTAAAACTTCAGATGGCTTGTTGGCTTCACTCTGATGATAAATTTAAGATGGTTCACATGGACATTAATTTATATCTGCTCTTACTGCTCTAAAATGCAAACACTATTAAAATATGTGTGTGGATCAAACTCGTATTGTAAAATTAGGGTTTTTCTACTGTAAGGGGGGGCATATATAACTCTGTTGCAGCTCAAATGTTGGGGAAAATGCCAACATAATTTTCTCATAAGCCTGCTTTGTTCTTGAAGTAATATCTCGTCCTTGAAACTATATTTGCTCGCTCCACAAGCCTGGCTATTAATCACTGCTTGTGTTTTGGCACCCACGGCCACAAACTCATCATCTGTTCTGGTCACACCGGAAGCTGACCAGTCCACGCAATGCTGAAGCCTGAGGATTCAACGAGCCTTGCTTCAGCCACCTCGTGGGCTGTCTGATCCACACGTGGCTGAAGCTTGAGGATTTTGTCACCATGGGACATAACGAGTACACTGATTTATTTTATGAAATGCTAAGCATATGTCACCCCTTGTCTGTAAGTTTTGTTATATTACTTGCCTTGCTATTTGCCATAGGACTGACAGCACTTGCCCCAAAAGATTAGAATAGGGTAGAAAAGCTCTTATTAACACTCCTTTATTTCCTGGCAACAGGGTTTCTTACGCATCTCACGGTGACAGCGTGCCTTCTAGAAACAACCCTTTCCTTGCCCCTGTGCACCTGCCATACCTTTCAGAGACCTGGTTGGCATAACCCTTTAGTAGCACCTAAGTGCACTCAAAAAAAATAACTTCTATTGCCCTTAGGAAAGAAAACCCAAAACTCTAAAGATGATGCTCACTCAATTGTTTAGAGAGAGCATCAAAGGGGGCAAATGTTGGAAATAATGCCAAAATAATTTTCTCATAAGCCTGTTTTGTCCTTGAAGTAATACTTTGCCTTTGAAACAATATTTGCTTGTTACACCAGTCTGGCCTCTAATCACTACTTGCATTTTTGGCTTTTGTAGCTTGCTTATCTGCCTAGACCACATGAATTCCAAGAAACAAAACATATTACCATACTAGCTACATAAGTGCTGAGAAAGCAAAACCTAAAACCTGGAAAAGTTTGCCTATATAAGCCCTTAAGACCTAAGTCTTGCCAAGTCTGTTTCCACATCAAACAGAAAATGAAACCTGACTGTCCCTGGGCCACTTCTCCCAATCCCCTTTTCAATACATTCCCTAACCAGCTTTGATCCATCACTTGCTTGCAAATACCCTCCACTCGAACTTTTCAGTCCCTTATTCAGCCCCTCTGGCAAAACCCCAACAAAATGTGAGCTTCATTATGTACTTTTACCACCTACATTCACTCACTCAAATTAAAATCCCCCAGCCCTGACCTTGGCCAACAAGATCCCCAGGCCGTGTGGGTCCTGCTACCTCTTCTTCCTCCTCTTCTGTCACTGGCTCCCTGTGCTACAGCCACATGGCCCTTTCCTTCTGTCAATGTGACAGGTGTGTCCCTGCACTCCCTCACTTCCTCAGTTCTGTGCTCAAATGTCACCTTATTGGAAACGCTCGCCCTAACCACTCTGTAAAATACAACCCTTCTCCCTGCTCCCTTTACCCACTGCTTCCTCTCTGGAATGTAAGGTGCTGTGTCTTTGGTGCTAGTAATCACACCCGATATGTAAAAAGGGTGGATCTGAGCTGATAAATGTCTAAATGAAAGCATCTGAGAACCTGAATGGTGCAGAAAAACATCACAACTTCAAATTAATCAGTAAAGCCACAAAGTCAAGGTCATCACACTCTGCTGGGCCCCTAAGCCTTCATCTTCAGTTTCTTTCATCAGCTTATTCTCCCAGCCTCTTAAGTGAATATTGCGAACATCATTTCTTCAAACATGTAATCCTGCTCCAACCACCCCCTGCACCCCAGCATTTGGCCATCTCAGGCACAGAAGTTACAAAATGGACAGCAGCCCCTGAGTCTGCACCAGGCAGTTTTCTCCTCCTTCCTCCACCCAAGAAGGACTATTTCTTCCACCTGTGCTCTGAACGCCATTCCTCTGTGCTGCTCAGAAAGCTCACGGGTGGAATCGAACTCAGTCCCCAGTATCGTCAGTCTCAATCTCTCCCTCCCCCACCCCCTCCTTTTATTCAACTTTATTCAAACATGTTCAGACTCCCCCATTTAAAATATAACAACAAAGTACTAAAGAAAAGGAAAGAACAGAAGACAAGGAAAACCGAAGGCTCCTACCTTCCTGGACCCACATTCCTGTCCATCCCCTCTTCTAGCCCTTGAGGCCGACCTTTGCTGGTGTTGCCCACACTCACCGCCGCCACTTCCTCTGAGGACACCAGCAGAGAGTCCACCCAACACCCACAGAAATCAGGCTTCTGCCGCCGCACTCCAGCAAAACAGCTCTTGCCCAGGCCTCCAATGGTCCATCACCATGTTACTAAATCCAATAAACGTTCCCCAGCCAAGTAATGAGTTAAGACCCACACAAATAAGGTCAAACTATTGCAGGTTAGTAAAGAGAACAGTTGGTAAAACCAAAATGACTGCAACCTCACCTCACCCCGTAAGGAGGTACAGCTCTCGAAAAGAGCACAGAGCACAAGGCAGTTTTGCCTCCTCCCACTGGACTACCAAGAGTGTAAGAGGATAGGAGAATTTTTTCATTGGAATTTGCCCAGAGGAAAGAAATCCCTTGAGGGCATCATTTGTTTATCTTAGAAAATGGGCGGGCCCTGTGTCCCACTCCACTCCGGAGAGTGCGGCGCTCCCGCCAGGTTCGGATCCTATATGGGAGTGGCCGGTGCGCTCACTGGCTGAGGCTGAGTGCGGTGCGGGCGACACCACGCCAAGGGTTGCCATCCCCTTACCAGTCACCAAAAAGGACAAAAAAAAAAAAAGAAAAGAAAATGCTTTTCGTGATTCAGAATATGGTGTGGGTTACCAGCTCTGTAACCAGAAAGAACAAATGTATATTTTCCTTTAAAACTGAGATCTTTGGGTTATCTCTCCATTTTCAATACTCAGCAGGTATTCATGCCTTCTTGGGATTTTGCTGAAAAACATTTTTCTTGCTATAGAGTTAATATATTTCCCTATTCTGATTCAAGTTTCCTGAGTTCAGCTGGGGTGTTTTATAGAAGCATCCAGTTCTCTTGGGGTTGAACTGATGAAGGGCTCAGAGCCTATCACCATTGCAGGTGAGATGATCCAATAAACAAAATGTCGGTGTACATTTCCCTGAATTCCAGTCCTTAGTCCACCTCTTGACCGAGCACCAGTGTTTCATCATCTGGAATGATAGTACAGCCACATGAATAAGTGGTGTCATTACTTGTGCCTTTCATTTTCTGGAGAGAATTCTTCCATGAGCTTTCTCCAGACAGAGAAACCAGAAATCTGTTTGTTGCGCCGGTCAAACATAAAGAGTTGAAATGTAAGGGATCGTTATATGCTTGGTTTGATTGGCAGCCAGAGAAAATCTCCAGATCCATATCACTAAGCTTTTTTTTTAACTTAAGTTTTAAATAAATTTAAACTACATACAGTTATCCAAGACAGACCCGATCTGTGTTCTTTAAAAAACATACTTCATAAAGAGAAAATTAGGCTGATTAGTCTGAAATCATGCACCCACCAGGTTGCCTTGCATCTCCCAAATACCTTAACCAGAATCCAGAAACAGTTAGATGATATTCCAGACTTATACACTGAGCACACTAGTCTAAAATTCCTGACAACATGATGATATTTTCAACAGTAATTCTTCCTCCTAGATGATCATATGTTATTAGAATAAACTTCAAAGTCTCTAAGGAAAATGCTGTAGAAATTCTACACACACACACACACACACACACACACACACACACACACACACGCCATGTGTGTCCATAGTTTCTTCAAGTGATGGGTAAGTTAATGCATTTGCTGACATCCTGATCTTTCTGCATCACCCCGCCCCTCGATAGTTTTTCTGTATGACCAGTTGACCCAGTCACTGGAGTCTCACTGAGATGTTTTTAGGTCTTTATCTTTTCCTAATTATTTCGCACTCTCTGCGTATTATTTTCTGAAAAAAATTAAGAATCATTTTTTGATTGGGAAAACGTTTGCTTTAGAAGGTTTAGGAAACACAACTATAATTAAAATGACTTCACAGAATTGGATATCATAGTTTTCATTAAGTATCAGTCTGTAGGAAACTGTAAAGGCGATATGGGGAATTGCAAGATAATCAGAAGCTACACTGTGAAAGTAAGTCTGGATCTTCTGAAGTGTACTTATTCATGCTTGGAGATCCACATAGGACAAGTCGTGCACCTACTAAGCTCTTTACTCTGAGTATTGTTCTTCTCTAGCAGTGGTCATAAAATGTGGGTACTTTTGAGCAGCAACAACTCCCATCTCACTAGAATTAGCAATTTTTCTCAAGGAACAAAAGAAACCATCTGAATTGCAACACACACCTCAAATTCAACATAATAAAAAATGATTTTTAGAAGCTGTGACAGGAATCCTCTCCTACTCACTGAAACAATATCACTAAAAATGGGGAGGGGGGCATCGCCTATTAATGACAGAGAAGTCAGTGAGGCAGAGTGGGAAGACAGAAGGGACGAGATGATCAAAACCACTTTGCTGCCCTTCACTTGGAGATCGCAAATTCAAAAAATGCAAGCCCACGTTAAAGAAAAAAAAAAAAAAATCAAAAAACTGAAAGCGTGTGACTAGGGTTACTACCGCATCGACTCTGGATGATTTTCGAGCAAAAGCAAAGCAGTGGGGATGTAGAAGCAGCAGCAAATCTCCCTTATTCCCCCACCCTTGATACGGTACCTCCAGATCTGCCAAAGCTACAAGATGTGGACCAGTGACTGCAGGAGCCAGATGCAGAAGGAGCAGACGCAGACAAGGTGGGGAAAGTCCAGGAGCCCCCCCCCAACCCATGTCACGTTGCATTCGCTTTCTGCCCTTGCTCTGCATCCCCCAGCACTGCAGTGTGACTCCACTGCAGTCCCCTCACTGCTTCCCCTCCAGACGTGAGCTCCTGGATGAACGGGATTGTGCCTCTTATTTCTGCTCTCCAACACCTACCAAAATGTGGGGCACAGATCAAACATTGAGTGTGTGCTTATTGAGTGAATGAGTAATGGGAATATTTAAATGAGAACGTGGCCTAGATTTCTACCAAAGACGACAGGGAAAGTAGATCTCAATGGTGGAGCAAGGAGGACTCAGAGCTACCTCCAGAAGAAAATAGGGCTGGCCAACTAGCTTAGGTGGTCAAAACATGGCCTTAAAATAGCAAGGTCATGAGTTCAAATTCCTGTACCCCCAGCCAGCCACCCAGGGGAAAAAAAAAGTGAAGCTCAGAACAAAATATGGTAATGAGAAAAGACTTTACATGTGGATAGTTTACGGGTTCTCCAGAGAAATTGAACAAATGGAATCTATCTATACATCTATCTCCATGCATGTATGTTTATGAGGGATCTTCAAAAAGTTCATGTAAATATTTGTATATCCTTTAATTCCACTTTGCACAAAGTTTTTGAAGTACCCTCATAGATAGATATAAAGAGATCTGCAGCTCTTTCTCTATGTATAAGTACATATGTATGCATGTGTATATATGTGTGTGTGTGTGTGCGTGTGTATATATAAAATAAGAAATTGGTTCATGCAATTATGGAGGCTGAGGTCCCACAATTTGCAGTCAGAAAGCTGGAGAAACAGGAGAGCCTACGATGTAAGTTAAGTCTAAATCTGAGTACAAAAGCAGGACGAGCCCAATTTCCCAGCTCACACACAAGCAGAGAGAGAGAGAGAGTTATTTTTTACTCAGCCTTTTATTCTACTCATACCTTCAAAGGATTGGATGAGGCCCACCCACATTGGGGAGGGCAATCTACTTTATTCAGTGCTCCAATTCAAATGTTAATCTCATCCAGAAACACCCTCACAGACATACCCAGAAAATATGCTTAACCAAATGTCTGGGCACCCCACGGTCCGGTCCAGTTCACACATGAAATTAACCATCACAATGTGTTCTATTAAATTATCAGAACCAGGAGGATAGGACAAAATCATATGTATATAGCTTTATTTCCATTGAAAATGTAAGAAAAATAACATTTTGGCTTAAACTTAGTAATTATGCTCTCTGATATAAAAAAAAGGAAATTGGACTGGGAGATCAGTTTATTTGCTGAAATTCCATATATAGATTCCCATAGAGAGCTCATTTGACGTGTCTGAAGTGTGTAAGTGGGTGGTGTGTACATAATTTACTAGGTGATATTTTTATAGAGTTAACCCAGCTGGGCCTTTAGAGAATTTCTGTAGGTGAGATTTAAGGGACATTTGACTTAAAAGGAAACATTTTTGTTTTGTTTTGTTTTGTTTTGTTTTGTTTTGTTTTGTTGGAAAAGTAGCCTGAAACAAACTTCATGCATTTGCTTAGGTATGGGCATGTGCATACCATTTCCTTAACATTACAAATACTTCCTTTTCCCACTGTGGAAATTCAGAAAACAATTTTATTCATACCTGTTGTGGGTATATGTGGGCATATACCTGCAACACGGTGTCTTGCACACTTTTTGAGTTGGCTAACAAAGGTTTTCATCCTTGGGGTTTTCTTCTAAGGACTTGGGAAACAGCACTCTTTAAGCTATTAAGGATGCTGTCAGTGAAACTTTCATCTTAGAGAAGACGAATGGATTCAGCTCACATGGGTCCTATAGTACATACACCCCTGATTTATACAACGTGGCCACTTACTGGCTGCATTGCTTTTTCCTCATGAACAGCACATGGAACGATGTGAGTAAAATAGCTCAGTGCTTCCTCCTGGCACACGCTCTCTTAGGGACTAATCTCTCAGGTCAGGAGAAGAAATGTGATCAGATCACAGAAACTTCATGCCTCCTACAAATTATCATGCTGCTGTTCTCACCAAAGATATCCAATAACTTAAGTTCTAATACAGTAGAGTAACTTTGCCACCTTTGTACTTTATACAAATAAAATCATACAGAATGTACTTTTCAGTCTGGCTTCTTTTGTTTGCATTATATTTCAGAGATTCTTCCATGTTGTTGCAGGTACAAACTATCATTTGTTCTAATTTATTGCTGCATAATATTCTATTTTATGAATATACAACTATTTATTTATTCACTCTGCTTTTGATGTACATGTGCATTGTTTTCAGGTTTTGGCTATTATGAATAATTGTATTCTGAACATTCTTGGACATGCTCCTTGGTACACATTTACATCCATTTTTCTTGGGTGTGTACATAGAACCGAAATTGTTGGCTCGTGGGATTTGGTATTTTTAACTTCAGCAGATAATGTCAAATGGTTCTCAAAGCCATTGTAATAATTTGGATGTCCTCCAGCAGTGTGTGAACATTTTGGGGGCTCCACAGCCTCTCTCGTTATTGGTTGTGTTTTTCTTTCTTTGTTCCTTTTGTTTGGTGGTTTCTTTTTTGTTTCTTTTGGGAATCTCACCATTTCTGTGATTGACTAATGATATGTCTTGTGGCTTCGTGTGCATTTCCTTGATGGTTAATGAGTTTGCACATCATCATCTTGAGTCTAATGGCCATTTGTGAGGAAATGGGTACCACTATGTTGGGCAGGAAGACCCTTGTTATGCTCCCAAGTGAACTAACAAACATGTTTTTAATCAGACAGGTATTTGTTCTGTGAAAGAATCGATTCTGTGGAATTGTTATCAGAGCTGTGTTGAAATGTTATGGATTATTCATGGCATACATTAAAACACATCTGAATGCATGCTTGCATTTTTCTCTCTCTCTCCTCTGAAAAGTCCTGGACAATACCATAGTTTGATTTAACAGGGTGTCCTCCAACCTCCTTCTATCAAGACATGTTTGTTTCACATATGTTAAAGGTAATTAATTAGGCTACAACTTCTTTATTCAAAACTTCACTTTTATAGGACTTTGCCTTGGTAAAGGTGTCTGGATTTAGATTTGACATGCATGACATGACTTCAATAGCACATTAACAGATCATAAACTGGGCTGCCAATCTCCCGCCATCACTGTGACCATCATGCAGATTTTGTAAACCTACTTAGCCGCTTATAATTTCTCATTTTAAAAATGAGAATAATAATATAAATCATTCAAGATTCTCATGAGTTCATATCTTTCTGAGATCAGTATCAGATATGTAGCTGGCACTCAGTAAATGGCATGGATTATTCTTCTAGCAGCTGCCACTAGCATCACTACTAATCTCATTCTTTCACTGCCCTTTTTAAAAAAATTGGCGTTCAGGGAGTATCTTGACTTCTAATTTCTAAGAAAATCTACGTCATATTATCCACAGGTAATTATTAGAAAAAGCAGCAAATGGTATCAGTGAAGAAGGAGAGGGGTGGGGTAGGAAAAGAAATTGGGCCACAGAAATAAGGTAACAACAAGACGTAGTAAGAGACGGGATCCAGACAGGAGTGGGGGTGGGACAGCTGGCAGAAAGCTTAGGTTTTGAGAAAACCAAGAGGGATAAAGAAGGGAGTTCTTTATCTTAACTGACTCAGTTAAGATTAACTCACTTAGGCAATTTTTGACCTCAAAAAGAGATGTTTGGGAGTGATTCTGACTTCAACAAGTTCACAATTGATGCTCACTGAATCGACCTCCATAGCTCCCACCAGGATTCAATGATCACACCTGTGTAGCAGGTATATTCCTCTACTGCATAATTCACTTAATCTTCACAATAGCATAACTGAAGTAGAAATGGAAAATTTCTTTGACTTGAATAAATATGCCTATCATCTCAAGTACTACTTTTTTTTGGTACCAGGTACTGTGGTAGAATTTTATTCACACTTATTAAGTCCTGACAGCAGCCTTGCCTAGGAAGACCTTGAGGGTCAGAAGGGAGTCACATGCTGCCCCAGCCACATCACCAGTGTGGGGGTCCTACACCCACGTGCTTCCCTCACTGTGAGCCCGGGAAGCAGGCTCTGTGGTGCCTCCACTGCGGGCACATCACTCAGTCTGCGGGCTTTCATTTCATCACATTTGAAATGTGGGGTTTAGCTCTAAGGGCCTTTCAAGTTTGAAGCTTGACTAACCATGTGAGGATGTTTGCTTCAGTGCACATTTTCTAAAGATGTGAGTGGTGGGAGAAGATGGGAGGGAGACATCGAGGAGAGGTCCTGGGGAGACATCATTAAGAAGGCTTGCCATCTGTCATGACTTCTAAATTAATTTTTTTAAAAAACAGAAAGATTTCATTAAAACAGTAGCAGAGCCCCTAGATTTAATTCTCACACAAAGCCTCATGCAAGAGTCACAAAATGAAACCACAGTGGTCACCATTCACACTAGCAATACATTAAAAAGCTATCTCCCAACTGTACATTCACCTCATCCCCTTAACACAGAAAATGTCCCATCATCCTTCTATATTTCAAATATTTTAAAATGTAATTATTTGAGACTAGAAAGAAGAGATTCTTTTCAAACTGGTGGTGAACTTGTGTTTAGAGGTCTGGCCCCATTGCCATTCCTGGGAACATTAATATGTCACCAAGAATGATGAAATGGGAGGAAATTATTTACAAGTGTGTATTAGGTGGGTATTTGAATGTGTCTGTGATAGATTTTGATTTTTGCTCATGAGAAAGATGAGCAATGACAAGGAAAACGGGTAGTGGGTGGGTGCTTTACTTGGGTTGGAACCTGACCTAATTTTGTTAGAATAAGAAAAAAATTAACAAAAAAACCCACATAGAGAATGGATAGCTTTATTAAAATTAGCAATAATATATTAATTTTCCTATTGATTTAGGAAGACTGAGGTTTCCAAGATAGAAAATAGCTTACTTATATCTTTCAAGTGACTCTCTTGATTGTAATAAAAATTTTCCTTATGTATACCCAGCTGATAGCCTTTAGTATTTTAAAACTGCCTATTAAACATATTCCAAAAATCAAATGAACACAAATAACTCTACAATTTAAATTAAATGGTAATTTACAATATCTGTTATTATTTTATCTAGGCCTCTGGGCTTGATTGAAAAGATTTAAAAAGTGGCATTTCTTTCAGATGTTAATATTATCATTTTAATCTTCTAGATTCAAAAGCAATTTATTTTCAAGTAAAGCTACTTTGAACTTAATTAAAACCAGACTGTGTTCTACTCTGTAGTTACCACAGATTCCACTCACTGGCACATAACCTTAGGCATAGATTTTTTTTCTTCTTCTATTTTTCTGCTTTAATGTATACTTTGTTTCTAAACTACAGCTTTTTTTTTTTTTCTATTTGCAAATAACATGTAGGAGCCTAAAGTAGCAATAGGTCTTTTGCCCTTTTTTGTATCCCAAATATTTTATTCCTGCTAAAACTAGAATTTGTATAACTTGATAGTATCATTAGTTTTATGTTTCTTTCTCACGTAATGTGAGTTCAATGGGCAAAATTTGTTTCCAACAGTGAGGATAATCATTGTCAAATGGTAAATTCATGATAATAAATCTTAAATGAATTAATTTTTTTCTGTTAAAATTTGTAAGGACTGCATTTCTTCTCATCCTCTCTTTTCCTTCCCTTCCTCTTTCCACTTTCCTCCTAGTGCTCATGTAATAAACATTTTGTTGTTCCTCTGTCCTGAGCCCTGCTAGGTGAAAGCTATAAGAAGGTTAGGTGAGATATGTTCCACTTGATAATGTCTCACCATCCCTCATACCTTCCAGATTTTTTGTAGATGGGGTCCTTTTTTTTTTTTTTTTTTTTCTTTTTGGTGGCTGGCCAGTAAGGGAATCTGAGCCCTTGACCTTGGTGTTATGACACTGTATTCTACCAACTGAGCTAACCAGCCAGCCCCCTAGATGTCTTTTATCTCACCATCTGCCACTACCCGTAAGGGTTGAGGATTGGACCAATTGATGTTATTCATAAGATGCTCCCATAATCTGGAATTTTGCTCCACAGATTATGTCCCTGAGTAAAGAGTTCTTCCACTAAAGCATTCTTCTAATTTCCAAAAAGAAGAAAAATAATAGATTTTTCTCTGACAGATATAATTTTATTAAAACTTTGGCATCTTTTTTTCATATAACATCTTATTTAGCAAAATGTATACCAAAATTACATATTCAACTACTCCAAGGTTGATCATATTCGTATTTCATGGTATTATTCAAAGAATTTTTTTGTGGGAGGATTGGCAAGGCCTATGAAATTAGCATTTATAGTTTTATCATATCGCTGTGGGCTGATTAACCAGGTGTTCAGGAAAGATACATCAGAACACATGTTCAGATCATCTGAACAGCCCAGGAACTGCGGTTTGCTATAAAGCCTGTGTCTTCACCAACACGCTGAAAGAGGAGAGGAGCCAGAATAGCCACAGCCCACAAACCGCATGTCCTATTAAGGAAAGGGTTTCCTGAGATGGCATCTATCAATGCAAATGATGCCAGGTAAGATCTGAGATGACTTCTCTATTCACTGTCTTGTGGATAAGAATTGATGTTATTGCTACTGAAGATATGTAACAGGTACCTGTAAGGTGAGAAATGCTGAATGAAAGAATGGATAGAAATTAAAAGGCAGAGCCTTGAAACTGACTGGAAACCTAGAGCCATAGGACATAAATTATTTTCTGACCATTTCTAGTCATCCACTTCCTTTTGAATATCTGGCATCTTATCTTTACTGCCATTTAGCCACCATCATTTTTATATTCTATACTGAAGAATCTCCAGTGAGTCAATGCCTAAGCTAAGAGATGGGGGCATGGTTTCCATCCTCAGCACAGCCTCTGGACAGACTATTTTCCTGGAGAGGCAAGGTGGATCAGAGGAGAGCCTCAGCCATATAAAGGTACTAATCCATTGGGGTTTCTCTCCTTTTATTTTCTGAATCTAAGCAATTTATCCTTTTTTTTTTTTAATGAAGGTTCAGATCTACTGGGATTTACCCATGTCTCTTCAACACTTTAAATTGTTTTATAATTATAAGTGGAGAAATCACACTTAAATTGAGTTGGAAAAACATGGATTACAATAGTCCTTAAATTTACATTAGCCTTTACAAACAGCAGTGCTCACGAAAACCCAGCCACCATGAAAGAGATTGTCACTCGCCTATGGTCATAGGCAGTTTCCTTCTTCTTAGCAGCCTCTCCCTATTGCACAAGCTTGTTATGGATGTAGATATAATGAAAATGATGGGGTATTTTCCAAGTCAAATTTTTCTCAGTTTTTGAACATAGCATAGCAATATTTTTCCCCCAGAATTTGAGAGAAGTGAAAGTCTTCCAGCAGATCTCCATCTCCAAGTGTGTATAACATAAAAAGTAAGTTAAATTGCCTGAAGTGAAAGTCTTCCAGCAGATCTCCATCTCCAAATGTGTATAACATAAAAAGAGTTAAATTGCCTGAATAGAAATCCAAACTTTTCCAGTTGTTAATTGTGTGAATTGGGTCAAGTTTCTTAACCTCACTGTTCTTCAGCATTATTCTTTGTAAAATGGGTATAATATGATACCTACTTCAGAGGCTCATTGTGAGAATTAAATGACAATATATGTAAAGAACTCTGAGTGTATTTACTGTAGCCAATGCTTGCAAATGCTGCCAATGTTTATTATTAATATTTTACATCCTTAAAAGGTAGAACATTCTCTTGAATGATCCGGAGTCCTTCCAGTTGTAGATAAATATAGGTATAAACAGGTATCAGGTATCAGGTATCCTCAACAAGAAGTGAGTTAAAGTGCACTGAGAGAAGCTTAGACAAGTTTGTGAATTCTAAGGTGAGAAGGCAGAGGGAATGCCTCTCATGCATCCTGACAGTGCATGTGTGTGACAACCGCCAGGAGCAGACCCATGTTTATTGTGGAGTATACTATAAAGCAAACATATTTCACAGGGCCTAGTTTCTTGTAGTTTCAGGTTTAGCCTAACTTCTTAAAAGTACATATAGAAATGTTAACCTTGCAAAAGACAGGAAACTTTCCCCAGGCTAGTCTCTGTTGTAAGATAAAGAGTTGTAACACGGCAAGGTTGCTGACTCAAGGACAGACAAGTTGCTGAATGATATGCAAAGAACAAGGGAAGCTGATATAGGGAGAGAGAATGTTTGCTAAGATCAAGCTTTTGTTGGTGGATCAACTCAACCCCTTGCAAACTGCATTATGGAATGTCACTTTGCTTGTTTTACTGAATGTTACCAGCCTCTATTGTTAAACTTGTTAAACTATACTTAGCAAAAAACCCACCTATGTTCTTTTCCTGTAACTTCCTGGTCTGGAGAATAAGTGTAGGGTGAGAATCCGAGCTCGTGGTTCATTTCCCAAAAGGAAAGAATGCCTCTCTCTTGAGGGTTCTGGGAGATTAACCCCTTTGGGGCTTCTCACTGCTCAGAAGAGATGGGCTTTGAGTAATCTTTTACGGCTCCATCACCCAGGGGAAGAGGGGTGACAAATCCGTGGGAGGCAAAGCAACAGTTTATGTGTAAGTTCCGGCTGCTTTTCAAGACCTGAGAAACATTCTACATTTACTGTGAGAAGTAGCTTTACCTTATTGAATGTACCTGTTACTCACCTCAGATTAAAATTCAAGGTCTGTATCAAGCTTCTTGTAATAGCTTTAGAGGTCAAAAGCCCCAGGGAAAACAATACAAGGAAAAACATTTTTGTGCTACCCACATACTACTTCAGTTCACATTGTCCTAGAATTCTAACACATCTAACAAGACAAGAAAATACAATTTTTAAAAACAATAAAAAATGGAAAATAAGAAGTAAAACTGGCATTATTCACAGGAGATATCATTGTTTACATGAAAAAATCCTAAAGTATTTACAATACTAGAAGTAAGAAATGAATATAGCAGAATTGCAGATTTCTGTGCAAAATCCAATTGTTTCTAAATACAAAGAATATAGGTAAAAAATCTCTACAATAAAAACCACAAAATACTGATGAAAGAAACTGAAGACAAAAAAATGGAAAGACATTCCATGGTCATGGATTGGAAGAATTAATATCGTCAAAATGACCATGCTACCCAAAGCGATCTACAGATTCAATGCAATCCATATCAAAATACCAATGACATTCTTCACAGAAACAGAAAAAACAACACCGACATTTATATGGAACCACAAAAGACCTCTAATAGCCAACGCAATTACAAGCAAAAAGAATAAAGCTAGAGGCATTATATCACCTTATGTGAAAATACACTAGAGGTATAGTAACCCAAACAGCATAGTACTGGCATAAAAACAGACACATGGACCAACGGAACAGAAGAGAGAACCCAGAAATAAATCAACATATTTACAGCCCACTGATCTTTGACAAAGGCACCAAGGAACACACATTGAGGAAAGGGCAGCCTCTTCAATAAATGGTGCTGGGAAAACTGAATAACCCATTTGTAGAAGAATGAAACTAGACCCTTATTTCTCATCATGATCAAAATCAACTAAAAGTGGGTTAAAAACTTAAATTTGAGAACCCAAACTATAAAACTTCTAGAAGAAAACACAAGGGAAACACTCGAAGATGTAGGGAAGAGCAAATATTTTATGTATGGACGTAGGCCTTGATTCAGGAAGCCCCCCTGGCTGCTGTCTGCCCTGCAGGTGTAGGTGAGCTAGAGTATCCCTGCAACTGTGTTTCTGCCCTGGGAGCTGCTTCCCTGAGATGGGTGCAGCCCACCCGAAGCACTTCCTCCCCCATCCCTGGCCAGGCCTCCCTCTCAGCATGGCTATGGCTCTCCGTCTCCCTGCCAGGTTCATGGAGTTTGAGGCTGAGGAGGAGACGCAGCTCCAGAAGCTGCAGTGCATGAAGGGGCCCCAGGGCCTGCCTCCTCCAGCCCCGCTGAAGCTTGGTCCTCCAGGGCCACCAGCCCCCAACACTGTGCCACAGCCAGGTACGGCAACCATATTCCCACAGGAGCCTATGGCAAAGGCATAGGGGGGTCGGGGGAGGCTTATTCCCTCACCCTGTCCTTTTCCGACAATGGAGGGAACTTGCTCTTTCAGAGAGTGCAGCCAGCGAGAGCCTGGGGCTCCACTGTCCTGAGTCAAGAACTAGGTATTGGGCTGGTCCAGCAGTTTCATAGCTGGTCTTTGCCTCAGATGTCTAGGACCCAACATACAGTCTTTCCAGGAAGTGGGGGTGGGTGGGGAGAGGACCCAGAATCTCAGTGGCTCCAAAGTCTTCCCAGGTAACTCGGTCTCAGATGACCCACCTCCTGTAGCGTATCCTCCCACGGGGCCTGAGGTCCAGCCTGGACCCATTTCATGTCCCCCAGTCCTGCCCTTCCCCAGTGTGGCTGGAAGTGGCCGCTGCGGCCCAGCCATGCACCTGGCCTCCCTCCTGTACTAGGGTGTGCTCCTAGGAAGGCTGACCACAGGGCACCATACACTCACCTGCCACCATTCAGACCCCAGCAGCCACCCCAGGCCAAGGCGCCCAAGGAGATCCTGCCGGAAGCTGACCAGGAGTATGTGGACATCATGGAGGCACTGCTGGGGCCCGATGCAAATCAGGAGGAGAGCGATCTGGGGCAGCAGCAGGAGGAGGACGGGCTTTACCCAGACCCAGGTCTCCTGAGCTACACTGACAAGCTGTGCTCCCAGGAAGACTTCACCACCAAGGTGGGCTGGCCTGGAGCCCTGGTGTGTGGAGGGTTCTGGGGAATGGCAGTCACAGCCCCTTGGAATTCAGCTCTATTCATTCCTCAGCTACTGAGCAGTGTGTGTGTGTATGTGTGTGTGTAGCCGCTGGTGGCCACGAGTTAAAACAACCCTGCTGTGTGGACAGGAAAGAGACAGCCATTGCCTTCTGCTTCTCCTTCAGGTCCCCCTGGCTGCAGTTCACTCCCTGCCAAAGACACTCATGCGCCTTTCCTCCTGCTCCAGGTGGAGGCCACCATCCACGCCCGATTCCTGGCAGATTTGCTTTCCCCAGACCCCAAATTGGATCCCTTGTCTCTAACAGAGGAGCTGGAGCAGGAAGAAGGACTAACCCTAGCACAGGTACTACAAGAGAGTCAAGGACACCCAGGAAAGGGAAGGACACCAGGTCACCTGGGGAGGGAAGGACACCAAATCACCCACGGGAGAAAGGGACACCAGATCACCCAGGATAGGGAAGGACACCAGGTAGACCAGAGAAAAACGTGACCCCTGCCCTTGAAGCCCATGTGATTTTGTCTACTGTCACCCTGCTGGGGGTGCGTGGCCTCCTGAGGGGAGCTGCCCTGGGTGGGAGGAGCAGGTGCAGAAGAGCAGGAAGGAGAGGACAGAGCCAGGGAGAGAGGGCAGGGGGCGAAGCTGGAAGGAGGCCCAGCAGGGCACGGCACAGCCACAGTCCCTGCCTCTGATACCAAGCCAAGTGTCCTCTCACCTTCCCACCTCCTGCCCAAATTCAGAGTCTCCACCACCCTGCCTGCCCCACCCCACACCTGGGGCAGAGCCAGTGAGTGTCTCTCCCAGTCGGTGGAGAAGCGCCTCCTGGCCCTGAATGATGCAGGAGGTGTGCGGCCGCCACAGGTCATGGCGCACCCCGACTGGACTCAAGTCCTAAGACTACGGCTTAGCAAACAGCAGAAAGAGATGACCATGGCCCAAGCAGGGGTCAGTGTAGAAAGCTGCCCAGCACAGCTGGCTTCCCATGACCCTCCATGGTGCAGCAGAGCCAATGCCAACCTGCCCAGGCCGAAGGAGCGTAACCGGACCCACCGCAGCCCGGCCCGCAGGGGGCGATGAGCGAGCGCCGCTCGCCGGACAGTGCGCCGCCGGGCCCGCGCCGCCGCGCTCATCTGAGCCCCTGGCCGCACCAGCGCCTCCGGCTGCCCGCCCCCCTCACAGCCCACGCCCGCCCCGCATGGGCCTCACCTGCCGGCCACCGAGGCCGCCGCCCGCAGATCCCCGAGCGCGCCGCGGTCGCTCCCTCGCGCTCCCGCCGGCCCGACCGGAGCCAGAAGGCGCCTACCTGAGTCCGCTCCGTCGTCGCAGTCGTCGTCGTGGCCGCCACCGCCTCCTGCCCCCAGGCCTTCACGCTACACTCACTGCTACCAACGAACTGCAACTGCTGAGCCGCCCAGGCGCGCACTGCCGCACTGCGTAGGCGCCACGGGGCGGGGCCTGGCGCAGCTCACCTGGAGGGCAGAAAACTGACAGCAGGTCTGGACAGCCACGCCCCCTGTCATGTTACAGCCAATGAACAGGCTCACACGCTTCTCATGGAGGAAGGAGAGAGAGAAGGAGCCAGGATGACTCTTGCCCTGTTCTTCCCAGTAAGGGCATTGGTTAATGAAAGAGATAAAAAGATGCCAAATATACACATAGAAGTAAATGTTTGCACAGATGAGATCAGAAAGCCAGCTTAAAAAGCATTCTAAATCAAATTGAAGTTCATGCACCCATGAATTTACAAATTCAATTTTTGTAACATACACATTTAGAGTTGAATAGCTTATGACTTTTACAGATATTAGGGAGAATTCAAGGATTTCACAACCAAGTCAATTACACATCACATCTACATGTTGTCAGGGGTTGGTTGAGGGGTTATATTTGGAAAAGTTTCTCAAGGAAAAACAAAACAAAACTTTTAAGGTATACCCCTCAGAAATGGGACTTTCTTTTTTTGGGGGGGGGGCGACTAGCTGGATGATATGGGGATCTGAATGCTTGACCTTGGTGTTATGACACCACACTCTAACCAACTGCCCTAACTGGCTAGCCACGAAATGGGACTTTCTAGCCCCAAATAGGGGTTTGCCATTTCAGCCTGACCCAGGTGGTGAAGGTGATGAAGCAGTTGGTGGAAAGGGCTTGTGAGAAGCTGGGCTCAGAAGAGCCCATGGCAGCCCCTCATTCTGAGGCATCCAGGAGGGGCCACCCCCAATGGATGTGCCATCACAGCTGTGTCACCTCCCCCCATCATGTGGAGACTAGGGCGGCAAGAAGAGAGGGTTTCAGAGGCAGAACACGTGGGATTTGAGGGTGAGCGGCAGGCAGACTCCTCACTGGGGTGGGCCCTCTAGTTGGTTCTTACCAAACTGCTTCACATGTGCATTAAAGCAACACACCTGGAACATGTGCTGGAAGAAAGAGTCTCATTTAGCATGGGAACACAGAGAAGAAAGACCTCAGGGTACACCTGGAAATGTACAGGAGTACCTGAAAAAAAGTTCAAATGAATAGAGGGACAGACAGGGACCTTGAGCAGATGGAGAGACATTTATTGTAGTGCCCAGAGACAGAAAAACTCAATATTACAAGAATGTTCCTCTCCCTAAATTAACCTACACATTTAAGGTCAGGCCAAGGAAAATAGGACATCGATACTGGGATATGAAAAAAAAATTTTTTTTAATGTTTGTCCCCAGTGCCTGGCAACAGCTCCTAAAATCCTTGGAATCTCTACCTCTAGGGAGAGGAGAGGGGCTGGAGATTGATGAATCGGGAATAGCCAGTGATTTAATCAATCATGTCTTTGTAATGAAGCCTTCATAAACCCCTTTAACGACAGGGTTGGGAGAGCTTTCAGGCTGATGAACACATGGAGGTGCCCGGAGAGAGCGTGGGAGGTTCACACCCCTCCGCACACCTGACCCTGTGTGTCTCTTCCCTCTGTCTGTTCCTGAATTGTATCCTTTGTAACAAACCAGTAGATATACATAACAAATGTTCTGTGAGTAGTTCTGGCAAATTACCAAACTTAAGGAGGGGTGGTGGGGGCTAACTGCAGGTCGACAGTGTCAGAATTGAATAGAGCGCTAGTGTGCACCGCTGGTGTCAGGGCTGGAGAACTGGTGTGGAAAAGACACCTCGCGTTTGGTGTCAGAAGTGCGAAGAAAGCCCCCGCTTGGGTCCCCACAGCTTTCTTCAGCCTGTGAGTGGACAGGTGGAGTGCTCCTGAGAGTATTCTGAGCACAGGTGGGACCTATACGACCTCTAGATGTTTCTGGGCTGCTGATACTCCTGTCACAACCTCCAGCCTCCCCTTCCTCCCTGGGTCTCCCACTCACTCCACCCCACCATGTCTGCCGTGCAGCCCAGTGCTCCTCAAACTAATGTGGACACAAATCACCTGGGGATCTTGTTGGAATGAAGGTCTTGATCTGATAGATTGGGATGGGGATTGAAACTCTGCATTTCTCACAAGCTCCCAGGAGATCCACTTAAGTGATGAGGTCTTGTCCCTCAGTCCCTAATTTATGCAGAGCATTTTTAGCTAATGCCCTTCTGTCATATTCCAGTGACAAAATTATGCCATGCGTGAAAACCATGCACTAGAACTTTTTATCAGTGAGAACACACGGCACTACTGCAGCTGAGTGGACTGTGCTCGTGTGCACAAAGTCATGCTAAGCAACAAACAGGACTTTGGTGGCATTGTTGAGTGGAGATGGAGGCACTGCAAAGGTGATGGACTGAGAGTGGGGCCAGGGTGTCTGAGGACTTCAGATGTGTCCCCCCAACATGTGCTAAATCACAGTTGCTCTTGGCTGAGCCAAAGATGAGGAGCTCTGCAGGGCCGGTTGCCCATGTGTGGCCTGAACTCTGCCACTCAAGCCTCTGCAGGCCTGGGGTTCTCATCGGTCAAAGGCAGCCACTGATACTGCCTGGCAGTTTTAGGAGGGCACCTGAGTGCAGCCAAGGTCATCATCGAGAATGCTGAAAACATCAATGCCAGGGTACAAGTCCAGAGGGAGTTGCAGCCCTGGGCTGCAGAGGGACTTGGGGAGAAGGTGGTGTCAGCAGTGACATGAGCACTTCCCAGAGCTACATGCTGGAGCAGTGATGACAGTAGACAGAGGGATGGCAAATTGCCTTTCCTGGTCCCCAAATGACTAACAATTGGAGAAGTTTTCCTAGAGATGGTCTCAAGGATTGGGACATCTTCAAGGAAAACCAAGATTCAGTCCTGGTAGGAGTTGGGAAGAGTTTTATTCATTGATAAATCAAAGGGGAGAATTGGGAAGAGTCCACCCCCAACAGTGAGAGTTATTTATTCATTAATTAATCAAAGGAGTGAATAAAAGGGGAGGAGAGATGGGAGATGAGGGCACAGGAAAGGGAATGGTAGACATGCAGTCATTTAGTGGGGTTGAGTTGTGCCGGGAACCAAACCCTCTTCACTTAGAAATTTGTCTCCACCATGATCAAAGTCCCTGTCTGAGGCCAAACCAAAGTTCAGTGGGTCTCTATAGAGAGGTATGAGGAAATCCGTACTTATAGATATTTGAATAAACTATCTTGGGAAATCAGAGCAGCTCAATTATACTGCATGAGCAAGTGCAAATTATTGCCAATTTAGTTTGTCTGTTGAAATTAGCAGCTCCCATCTGTATAGGGCAATTTGCAAAGTGAATCTTTGAGGGCCTCATCCCCAAAGTGACTCTGGGAAGTACAACGGGAAATACTATGGGAATTACTATGGGCGTTATTATTTTTATTGCCACCACCAGTTCCCAAATGAGAAGGGATGTGGGCATTAAAGGATATACTCAAGGTCACACTGCTAGTGAGGGGCCAGGCTGGGACTGCCACCAGCCCTTCCTGTTGGCTCCTGGCCATGGTCTTGCCTCTACACCAGGCATTCTCAGTGAGGGAGAAGAGTGTCTTCCTCAGGGGGATGAAATTTGTTGGTGGTGGAACAAAAACACCTTACTCTTTATAAACATAAAGCAGAGATACACATACATTACACAGACAGACATGTACTCTGTGGTTAAAACTTCAGGGGGAGGGTGATTACGGGAAAAAAAAGTGTAAAAAGCTCTGGGGGTGGTGGTGGTGATAATGAAAAAAAGATTCAGAAATGCTGTTTGCCACCACAGTGGGCCCTGACAGGGCTGGGTCCATGTCACCTGTTACTAAGACATTTCTTTTGTAAAGTTTTCTCACTGGGGTCCATTTAAACAAATGCCTGCTGGAAAAAACCAAGTTAGCAAAGTCACTCTAGGAGTGTCAGGGACACACCTTGATTGCTGTCCGACAAAAAGTGGCGCATTCCGTGAAAAAAGGGAACACTACCTTATATGAATAGCCTGAAAGCACACGCACATATGAAACCATTTGCTACCTATTCAACAAGAAACATGAAAGGGAAAAAGAAATCTATTCATACAACACATTGGCTTCTAGCAGAGGTTCGATTGCCTTCGTGACGAACCCGAAGACATTTGTGAAACATGAGAAGCCTTTAGAATAAATACTTGTTAATGGCCTGGACAGCAGGAAAAAGGGACAACCTCATCGCATGACATTAGGACTCTTTAAAAGACTTCTTCTCTACTTAAATATTCATTTTTCAATTAAAATGTGCACCTACATTGTTAGCCACAGCAGCCCTGGTTCAGATCAGTAACAGCAGCACTGGAGGGGATTCTAATGAGGATGCACAATGCCGCCGTGTCCTCCCCGCTTCCCTGGGCTCTGGCACACAAAGCTTCTTTCACAGCTTGCTCCAAGATATTTTAGTCACCTGCTTTATGCAAATGTGGAGATTCGTGTTCATATGTGGTGAGAGTTGCAGATCACCTTTCATTCCCTAGGCCAGCTCGGCTAACCAACAGAACGCTGTCTGCACTGCCATGAAGTGGGGCTGGCCTAGGAAGGGGACTCCTGAATATATAATTGTCCCTGGAAAAGCATGCATGGCAAGTCAGTAAGCTGTAAGCAGTTTGAATAGTGAACATGTTTCCCTTTTTTATTTATGTGTTTGCTGCCTTGAAAGCTTTTAAACACCACCCCTTTTCTATGCCACACCATAATCCACTGGATGTGACTAGCAGATGGTTATTTCCTATGGACAATCTTTCAGGGAATTTCTCAGGATGTCTCCTTCTGTCCCGCACTTCCCTTCTTTTTAATTGATGTTTTCTCCTATTGACTCAGATGAAGCTCATAGTCTGGCCAGGGCAGCTGTGACTTTGTTTAATGGGCCTGGGTTCTCCCGTGTGCAGTCTCTTCTGTTTTATTTCTCCTCTGCACCTGAGATTCTAACCTCTATCATGTGTGTTTGGCTTATTATGCTGCTGGATCAACTTTCAATATAGTACTTCTGCTCTGAAGTGACTACATTTTTCAAATCATTAGTTTCTTCCATTTTGGTAATTTGAAGCCATCTGATCTTGGTTTATAATGTTCATTTTGATAGTGTCTAATGTACCACCAATGCTATGAACAAATATTTTGATGGTATCTATAAAGGCACAGCCATCACTGGAGAGGTCTGGGCTACTAGGTAATTGCTGCAGAGGCCTTAATTCTCTCCAGCCACCAAGCACAGGAGAATCATGAGACATGCTGATTTCTAAGCTGCTGCCTGTGACATGTCACACGGGAAACTAGGGTACCCAACAGTGTTGTGTGGAGGAAGACACTGCCAAAATCCATGACATTTTCACCTTAAAGCCTGTTTTTGCCAAAGTTAAGTGGGTTTTTAATTCAGTTCAAAACTTAATGGGTTCATAGACAGCTTCATCTTTCCTTGTCGTTTTTTAATATAATGGCCAAGAAATGTCTTTTTTTGAAAAGGGCAATCTACTCATTTTTCATAGAATTTACTTTATTAAAAAGAACTGTTTACAACTGCATATGACATTTTATCTCCTAAAAGCAGTTTTACATTTATTACTTCAACTTAATATCCCACCACCAGAAGAGAAGACGATGGTATGTTTCCCCACCCCCCATCGAGGGCAGAAGAGGCCTCGCTCTGTGCTGCCTGAAGCACCCTGCAGCCAGTACCTAGCACACAGTGAGCACTCCATAAAGACTGGGTGAAAGACTCACTATATGTTGCCTGGTGATGGGGGGATACAGAGTCATGTGCCTTGTGCTGGGGGAATCTTGCTGTGCTGCCAGCCCCAGTTGTGAGTTTTGTTAAGAGTCCTGGTTAAGAGCTTTAGAGATGCAGATGTCTTTGGAAACCCTGTCACTGTTTCATTTTGTTTTATTTTTTCTCTCTCTCATTAGCAAAAGAGCAAAACAAAACCTGAGAGAGTGGCCTCCTGCCCATGGAAATCCGGGCAGTGGAGAGGGGAGCACACTGGACCAGGCCAAGAGACCTGGATCATAGCACGGATGTGCCACCACCAGCATGCGTGTTGTGGCTGAGGCTTCTATGCTCTTGGTGGTCCAGTCCTGACTTATCTGAAGCCTCATGGATCATCCCTGCCCCCTCTGCTCTGGAAGGTTGCTGGCAATGACCGGGTCACCACATAGGCATGATGAAAACGGTTTGGAGAGTTAACTATGTTTTGGCAATTGGGCTGTCACTGTTATTGCTACTGCTCATTAAACCACATGCACATTTGTGTTAACTGAGGTCACTGTCATGTTGGAAAGAATACACGATGGGATGTTGGAATCTCAGGTTTAAATTTCGATATGGCTACTAACTCGTTGTGTGACCCTGGACATCTCCTTGCCCCTGTGTCAACCCAGAGGTTGTGCTAGGTAATCCATCTCAGCCCTTGGGATCTAAAGATTGATGACTAGGAACAGAAATTAATGTCTGTGAGGAGACACTAATGGATTTGAAACTTGGCAGATTCGCTCCAGCTCTAGATACTTTGAAGAGTGACAATCTGTTGACAATGAATTAGTTGGCTCCTTTAGGCCAGACTCTCAGTGTTTCACCTTGGAGGTGCCTGGGTGGGTGGGTGTTGAGCCAGGGGCCACTTGGTCCATTGCTACAGCCCATGTGCACGACAACTTGTGGCGTTGCAAGCACCTAATTGAGAGGAAAATCATTTTCCTTCAACAAAAATCTGACAGCTTCAGGGAATGTGGAGCCCTAGCCTGGGGTTTTCCAGGCCCTGCAAGATTTCCGACTCTTACCCAGAGTCTTTCTGCACCACAGACGCAGCAGCGGAAACCTGATTCACCCACCCCTGTGCTCCACAGATCTTGATGGTGAGTCCCCTCCCCAGCCTCCAAGCTAAGCTGGAGCTCGACCCCTTCGCCCTCTTCACTGCTGTTTTGCCCCTCAGTAGTCCTAGGACACATCCAACCCCATAAGGAATCACAGACAATCAGGAGTCACAGACCTGCTGTGTAGAAGAATCTAGAGAAACTCGATTCAATTGCTCTTCCCGTCTTTTTAATAGTTTTGCTGAAAGAAAAAGATACCACGCAAAGTGGTATGTGTAATAAAGTCTTATTCACTCGAAAAACTAGCCCAGTGTGGCTGTCTTGAAAGACACGAACGCTGAAAATACAAAGTGGGTACGGCCAGCAGGGGGGCTGGGGGGGCGTGTCGGGGAAGAGCAGCTCAGCGGGGGCGGGGAATGAAACGTTACAGACACTTGCAGGGACCCGCCCACAGCTCACGCGCAGCCCCAGTCCAGCCGGCCGCGGGCAGAAGCCCAGGTGCCTGCGAGGGTCCAGGCAGGACAGGGGCGCAGAGCAGCGGACAGAGGAGGCCTGCGCGGGACGCGGCGCGGCGGGCCAGGTAAGGCCCGCGGGAGGGGCTGCGGCTCCCGAGCGAGGCAGGGAAAGCGAGGGTGTCGGCCGAGAGACGAGGGAGGCGCGGGGGGCCTCGGGAGGGTCCCCGGAGCCCCGAGTGGGGGAGGGGCGTGGCGTCGGAGGCGGGCGGGGCGTCATGCAGACGGCGGCGGGGTGCGGCGCTGGCAGAGCCGTGACATCGAGGCGCCGTCCTCCCCCGCTCAGGAGGAGCCCGGCGCTGCCCGCCATCGTCCCCGCTGCGGGCCGGGCTCGCCTCGTCCCCGGGCTGTTGCGGGAGCGGCCGGCCGGCGGTTCTGGGCCCAGGCCGGATGAGGGGGTGCGGCGGGACAGGCTGCAAGTGTGCAAGTGTGCGAGTGTGCAAAGTGCAAGTGCAGGGCGGGGGAGACGCGTCCGTGAGGGGCTGGGCCGGGAGGTTTTCTCACGACGGCTGCGGTCTTCCTGTGTTCTCTAGTTGTTTCTGCACTTCCTGGACCAGGGCGTTCTATCCCTTCAGCTGCGCTTTTGTTCCATGGTAGCAACCTCTTTCAGGTGGAAGAGCTCTCTTGAGACTCTCTCAAGAGTGGTCTGGTGTTGAGGAGTTCTCTCCGCTTTTTTGTTCGTCTGGGAAAGCATTTGATCTCCCCGTGCTTGAGGGCTACTTTTGCGGGCTACAGTCTCTTGGTTTGAACATCTGTCGTTTTCTTCACGTTCTGTACCTTGACTACAACAGCCCATTCTTTCCTGGACTGTGGGGGTTTCTGTGAAAATTTTGCTGAAAGCCCTATTTGGACCTTGTTGAGAGAGAGAGAGAGAGAGAGAGAGAGAAAGAGAGAGAGAGCGCTTCTCCCTGCTTTCAGTATTCTTTCTTGGTGATTTGTGTGGTTTTGACTCTGACCAGTGTAAGTGACGCTGATGTGAGCATTCACGTACAGACTTTTGTGGGGACATGTGTGTTCAGTTCTCATGGGTGTGTATCCAGCAGTAGAATTGCTGGGCCATGTAGTCACTGGACATTTCGCAGCTTGAATAACTGCCCAACGGGTTTCCTCAGAGTCTGTACCGTACTCCAGTGCGGCCAGCAACATGTGAGGGCTCCGATATCTCCATATCCTGGTCAGTGCTTTGTATGGACTGTCCTTTTGATTGCAGCCCTTCTGATGCCTGCAAAGTATCACGTCACTGTGGTCTGGATGCACATTTCCTCAATGGTGGTGATGAATATCTTTTGAAGTGCTTGTGGGCCTTTTGTATATGTCGCTTAGAGAAATGTTCATTGGAATATTTGAATTACATGGGCAGTATTTTGGTTTGGTTTAGTTTGGGGGGGCGGCTGGCCGCCTGTGCGGGGATCGTGACCCTTGACCTCAGTGTGCTGGCACCACGCTGTAACCACCTGAGCTAACCGGCCAGCTCTTCTTCTGACCAATGTTTTCATCGGGCTAATTGTCTTTCCGATTGTTCAGTTGGAAGAGCTCTTTCTGTCTTTTCATGCATTCTCTAGATGAAACTTGAAAGTATTGTTTTCCTTTACCCCATGTTGTCTTTGCATTTTCGTGGTGGTGTCCTTTAAAGCACAGCACTTTTTACTTTTGATGCCGTCCAATTTACTACTTCCGGCGTGGTTTCTTGTGTTTTTGGCGTCTTAACTAAGAGGCCATCATGAAATCCAGCATCCCAAGGATTTATTCCTGTGCCTTAAAGAGGGCTGTAGTTTTAATTGTAACATTGAGGTCTGTGATCCATTTGGAGTGAATTGTGTATGGTGTGAGAAAGGGGCTCACATTCATTGTATTGCATGTGGCCGTTCAGTTGTCCCAGCAGTCTTTGTGGAAGAAATAGGTTTTCCCCATTGAGTGGTCATAAAACACTTGTGAGAATCCATTTGTCCTAGATGAATGAGTTCTGTTTTGGACTCTCCATTCTATTCCGCTGACCTCTCTGTGCATACTTAGGCCAGTAACGGCACTGTCTTTTCTCAAATTTTATTTTCAATTTCGATTTTATTTTTTTATCAACAGCTTGCCACTGTATATGTTCATGGCATCAGACGTGATGATTCCATACAGGTATACATGGTGGCATGAGCACATCAGGCAAATGAACATTTTCATGCCACCACATACTTCTTTGTGGTAAGAACACTCAACGTCCACTCTTCTAGTCATTTTGAGATGCACAATGCTATGAACTACAGTCATCTTGCTGTGCAATAGATGGCCATCCCTTGTTTCTTCCCTCTAAGTGAAACTTTGTACACATTCGTCAGTGTTCCCTTTTTCTTCGTTCCATGCCCTCAGCCCTATTCCCTTTCTCTTCGTTCCCTCCACCCCCACCCCCAGACTTTGGTAACCAACACTGTCCTCTCTACTTCCACGAGTCTGATGTTTTTAGAATCCACGCGGAAGTGAGATCATGCAGCATTTGTCTTTCTGTGCCTGGCTCACGTCACTTACCGTAGTGACTTGTAGATGCATCCCCGTTGTCGTGAGTGACAGAATTTTGTCTTTTTCTAAGGCGGCGTGGTATTGTGGATGTTTACCGCATTTTTGACCACCACTCGTTGATGGGCATGGAAGGCAATGTCCCTATCTTGGCTATTGGTAATATTGGTGCGGTCAACATGGGAGTGAAGACATCTACTTGACGTGCTAATTTTAAATCCTTTGGCTCTGTGTCTAGAAGGAAGATCGCTGGAGCGTACGGTCATTGTAGTTTTAGTATTTCGAAGGATCTCCATACTATATTCCCTAATGGCTGTACTTTTCGTCCATAATTACTCTTCACAAGCTTTAAAATAACCGTCTACAATGTAAGGTTCACCTAAAATACATATAGCCTTTAAATAAGTACCTTATATTGTTAGTGGGATGATAGTTTGATAGAACATTTTTTGAAGGTGTCTTCACTATATTTAAACAGAATTTAAAATGTACATACTTTGCTTACCCAGCAGTTCCTAGGCTAGGAATTTATTGTATGGGTGAATTGCACAGGTGTGTGTGCGTAAGGTTTTATAGAAACAATTGTCCAGTAACAGGTTAAGGTAAAATAAATGATTGTCATAGCTATGGTCTGCAATGTTCCGCCAGTGTTAAAAATAAGTGGTTAACAGGGATAGTTTTATTATACTGCATGGAGTGCATAACATTTACTAAGAGAAACAAGTTGTAGAACTGTGTGTTCTTAGTGTGTGTTAAGGTGTTTTTATATCTGTATTATGCTTTAAGTGTTTGCATAAAAATATGTTTCTAGATTCATAGCAATTTTTTAACCTTGATGACCTCTTGGGGGTGGGACTGATGGAGCACGTGGAGAGGAGGGCATTGTGGAAAAAGGTAACAATGCGGTGTTTGCTTTGCTCCAAATAACATAAACTTTGCCTGAATAGTTGCAAATTCCCGTTTGGTTTGAGCACTGTTGACTTCTCAGTATTGCCTTTCCTTTAAAAATATTTTTCTTATTGTGAGTCCACTGTCAATACAGAGTAGTTGCAGATTTGTGGTTTTTCCAGACCCTAACTGTGTAACTACCATTCATTTCTTCATGAATTTTATCCATGGGGTTATGTGTAGTTCTAGTTTGTTACTTATTTATTATGACATGCTGTTCATTTTCCTGCTGATGAATAGAGTCATTTGCACATCCAGACTGTGTGAGTTCAAGTCCCCTAAGGACAAGAAGACCACAAGTTGAGATTAGATTTAATGTTTAGTTCCTATTTACATTTCCCGAATTGTCTTCAATGTCTTTTGTAGCAATTTTTACCCCCAAAACCATCTATTCGGGGTTTACTCATTGTGTTTAATTGTTGAGTCCCTTTAGTTTCTTTTAATCTACAGCAGTATGTCTGCCTTTTTTCTTTTCTTTTCTTTCTTTTTTTTTTTTTTTTCATGACATTGGCTCTTTGTAACATGATAGATGGGCCACAATCTTCAAGCTTCACCTTTCTGAATTTGTTTCCTCATGATGTCTGACTTGCTCCTGCATCACCTGTATTTCCTATAAACTGGAAATTAGCTGTAAAGGCTTGAGTGGATGCAGGTAAACATTTCTTGACAAGGACACTTTATAAGTGATGTGCTGTGATTTGTATCATGTCACATCCAGAAGTGGAGAAAGTGAGTTTGACTCACCTAGTGAGGTTAAGTTGTTTGATCCGCTGAGGTGGTAATAAAGTGCCAGATTTTGCCTTGTAAAGCGGCATTTCTCTCTTTGTAGTTAGCAGGTGTCTGTGGTACCATTCACATTTTGTTCTCCAACTACCTTTCACCTGATGGTTTTAGCATCTGTTGATGGGTCCCTGTGAATACAGAACTGTCTTTTTTGGGGGGCTTGTAATTAAGCCCCTTTGATATTTTCCACAGTCTTTGGAAAAAATCTTTATAACTTCTGCTATCCTAGAAATGAGATTAAGCTTTCTTATGTATTAAATTAACTTAAGGTAAAGATGGTGTGTCTTTCAAAAACTCAAGCAAGATTTCTTTTAGGAAAAGTTCTAATTCCTCTGAATTTTCAAAGCATTATATGGCAACCATTGAAACAAAAGCAGGGTTTGATTAGTTATCACTCTTTAGTGTTTTCTTTTTGACCTGGCCCTGTATTCCTTTCCAGTTTTAAGAGGAATTGGGAATTCCAACATTATGAGGGGGTGCGGGAGCTGCTTCCAGGGCGGCCTGGGTGCTGGGCCAGGAGCAGGCGGGAGAAAAAGCAGAGCAGTGCGGCGGGTTCTGGGTCACGTTGGGCCCCAGCACTGCAGATGCTGTGGAGACAGAGAGGGGCGAATGAGCAAGATACACGGCCACCAGGAGGGAGTCTCTCCCTTCCCCAAGAGTCACTGGGAATAAGAGCGAGGCATCCCAGCAGGGAAGGGCCGTAAGGACAGGGAATCGTGCAGCTTGTCCCCAAGTGAATTTAACGCTCTTCCTCAGGTTGAGAATTATTTTACTGGAGACCTTGCTCCCCTTTCACCGAGACCCTCTGACCCCTGTCAGCCAAGGAGCAACACCTAAGCTTCCCCTGCCTCTGAGAGCCTCCCCAGGGTGTCCCTGGCACATGACCCGCCAGCCTCCTGGGCTGTGTTCTTTATTTTCTGGATGTGTTCTCCATTTTCAGTCTTGTTTTTGTTTCCCTTTTGATGGTTTCCATTGCTATGTCTTCAAGTTCATGTCTTCTACGTGTGTAATATGCTGTTAATCCCATTCTGTGTATTTTATCATTCTAGACCTTGTAATCTTATCTCTAGAAATTCACTTTGGGACTTTTGTATATTTTAGAGATAAAATAAAATAAATAAATGAAATAAAATAAAATGTTTAATCTTTCCTCTACCTAGTTGAATACATGGAATAGTTATAATAACTATTTTAATGTCCTTGTCTACTAATTCTATCATATGTGTAATCCCTCAGTTGTTTTCAATTGATTTATATTTCTCTTCATTTTGGTTCCTATTTTCCTGATTATCTGAATGCCGATAATCCTTTATTAGATGCGAGACCTTTTGAATTTTAGCCTGTTTGATGGTGGATAGTTTTGTATTAGCATGAATGCTCTTTATCTTTTTTCTGGGATGTGATTGTAGACACTTTGATCTTTTCGAGGCTTGCTTTTAACTAGACCAGACATTAACGTAGTGTAAGTGTTGGCAGACTATAGCCTGTGAGCCAAGTGTAGCTAGCTACCTGTTTTTACTTTGCTTTGTTTTTGCAGCCTGCAAGTGAATGATAGTTTTTATATAGTACATTCTTAATGGTTCTGTAAATACCTGCATATTAATCTTGTGTGTTACTCATGATGCTTATTGATTTTTTTAGGTTGAAGCCATTCATCGGTTTTGAAAACCTCTTATCCATTACTTTTTTGAATGTCTCTTCCCCATTTTTTGTCTGTTTTCCTCTGAAAGCCGTTTGAGACTCTTCCACATTCCTCTGAAGGTCTCTCCTGTTCTTCCTCGCGTCTTCTCATTCTGTACTTCAGCGTGGGTATTTTGCCTTTTCTTATTTTGCAATTTATTAACCCTGTGGCCTATGTGTCCAAAGTGCTGTTACACCAACCCATTGATTTCTTAGTCTGAATATTTTTATAACTTGTTTTATAACTGGAATATCTATTTTGTTATTTCAGTACAATTCAATTCACTGTTCAAATTCTCTGTCCTTTCAAATATTTTGTCCACCTTTTTCTATCTTTTATTCAACATATGGATCATAGTTAAAGTGCTTAACTTGTGACTCCAGTATATTGATTGTTTGTGTGTCTGCTTGTCTCGCCTGTTTTTCTTGTATTACCTGTTTTTTGTCATGAGGAATATTGTCTTGCCTTATCATCTTCCTAGTACTGTTTTCTCTTATGTTGGATGGCATGTATCAAAACATGTCTAGATAGATATAGGTACAGGTAGATATTCTTGATGTTATCTTCCACCATGATATCTTCTATCATGGGAGATATCTCATTTCATTTGCTATATATTTTTGAGTGGAACTGGATTGCAGTAAATAAGACCTAATCCTTCTTTAGTTGATCCCCTTTTCTTGGGGATTATTCTCTTAGGCTTTGTTTGAGAACATGGCCTTCTTCCCATCATCAATCACCTTGAAAGACTGTGAGATCTAGCCCTTCTGAGAGTGAAGGCTGCTTTTCAGCTTCCTGCCCCATAGTTAAAAATGTCACATGGGAGAGACTCAACACTGTGTTTGAAGTAGGTCCCTTTTACCGTTGAGTCTTTATTTCCAAAGAACATAGAGACTAGAGATTTCACTCTGCTTTTTACAAGCTTTCGGCCTAGCTGTCCAGCCCAGAACTAGGATGTGGTACTGGAATGTGTCAGCTGTCATGTGAGATATCCAGCTGTTATGCAGTGAATTGTATCTCTCCCAGATTCATATGTTGAAGCCGTTACTCTAGTACTTTAGAACGTGATGTATTTTGAGATAGGGTCTTTAAAGGTGTGATTAATTTAAAATGAAGCTGTTAGGGTGGGCCTGGATCCAGTCTGACTGGTGTCCTTATATGAAGAAGAAATTTGGACATGCAGTGAAAGAGACACCAAGGATGTGCACACACAGAGGAGAGGCCATGTGAGGGCACAAGGAGAAGACGGCCATCTATAAGCAAAAGAGATAGGCCTTAGAAGAAACCAGACCTACTTCACCCTCATCTTGGACTTCTATCCTCCAAAACTGTGAGAAAATAAATTTCTAGTCTTTGAGCAACCCAGTCTGTGGTATTTTGTTGCAGTAGCCTGAGCTGTTTGATACCCCAGCCAAGCCTGTTATTTGGATAACAAATTATCAGCTTGTTATCAAGGCTCACCTGAGCACTAAGTGTTTTATTGGCTTTAGTGGAAGTGGCTTTTTGATGGTGTTTAGCTGATGTGCAGAGGTGTCAAACACTCCAGGAAGTTAAAATGGCCAGTGATGGACAGTCCACCTGAAAATTCTTTAGCCTCTCTGGAATTTTAGTTTACTGAGTCCTCATTGCTTTCATAGCTCCCTGATCCCATTAAAAACATGATCTTCGTTATATGCACACTTTTTCGTTTTTTCTTGGCGGCTGGCCAAAAATATGGGGATCTGAACCCACTCATCTTTTTCAAGTTGTCACAGCTAGAGTGTTGGCCTGGTTGAACATACTATATGAGTATGTTTTCTGAAGCAAAAGGTTCACACTTTACTATGTCTGAACAGTTTTTTTCCTCTTTTTTCTATGGCTCCATAGTCTTGTTTGAAGTTAATTCAACGGGGCTATACTAGCGTCAGCTGGAGAAACAGCTGCTTTCAACTGTCTTTTTCTTCCAGTAAATGCTTCAACAGAGAGACACACAGGCTTTGATAAATTACCCCTTCGTTTGGTTCTCTTGGGGCCATTTCCATAGCAGGGAGATGTCATATTCAAGATCTTATGATGTGGAAGACTCCACTCAAGACAGAACCGCAGGGTGGTCCTTCTCGCAGGAATGCAATTCCGGGGTCATATGCTAAGTATACTTAGTTTATTTAAAAAAAAAAAAAAAAAGCCAAGCTGTTTTCCAGAGTGGTGTATTATTTTACAATCCCACCAGCAATATATAAGAAATCTAGTGTCTTGGCATCCTCACCAGCATTTGGTAGTGTCACTAATTTTTAATTTAGCTGTTGTAATTGGCATGTGGTAATTTTCATAATGTTCTTAATGTGCATTTCATTAATGACTAGTGGTGTTGAACATCTTTTCATGGCTTATTTGCCAAACATGTTCTGTTTGGTAGAATATCTCTTAATTCTTTTTGCCCATTTTCTAATTGGATTGTTTCATGTGTACACACACACACACACACACACACACACATATACATAAAACAATCTGGTTATCTATACGTAGGTAAATCTACCTATTTATCTGTCTTTATCTATATGTCTGTGTGTGTGTGTGTCTGTATATTTGCTGGCTGGCACAGGGATAGAAACCTGGACCTTGGTCTTTCCAACACCACACTCTAGCCGACTGAGCTAACCAGCCAGTTTAAATTGTTTCTGTTTTGGCTGTTGAGTTTTGAGAGTTCTTTATATATTCTGGATAGAAGACAGAGTTCTTTATATATTCTAGATACAAAACGTTGTCAGTAGGTGGCTTGCAAATAGTTTCTCTAAGCCCGTAGGTTCTTTTTATTCTTTGCACAGAGTCTTTGAAAGTATTATTGAAATTGCCTAAACTTAGTTGAACCTGGTTTATTTTCCCTATTGCAAGTTGTTTTATGAGCTGTCATGCAGGTTGTAAGCCAAGCATAGATGAAGAGGACCTTGCTCTCCAGATGACCTTGAGCACATACGACCCCCAAATCTTCCCTCTGCCGAACTCAAATGCCGGAGGTTGAAATACCAGAGCCTTTTTGGAAGTGAGAGGTCCTTCAGCAAGGAAGATCCAGCATCTAGATGTTTCATCATCTTAGATGGCCTGACTCAGAGCTAGCCAATCCACTTGTACCGCATCCCATGGCCTGATTCAGAGCCAGCTAATCAGTTTTGCCTAATACCCCTTGAAGGCCTGGATGGTGAAAAAAATCGGAGGTGCCTTCCCCCTGTCTGCATGCCAGTCAAACTCATGAAATAAAGCCTTCTTCTTTTCTCAAAAACTGGTGCTGTCATATTGGCTTCTGTGCAGATTGGGCAGTGAGCCCTTGCTTGGTAACATAATTAACGTTTGTGTGTTGCTCTTGTATCCTTAGTCTTTGATAATGTAATATATTGTCATTTATCAGGAGTTTTTTTGTAGATTCCTTGGATTTTCTTTGTAGACAATCATGTCATCTGTGAAGACAGACAATAATATTTCTTCTTTTCTGATCTGTAAATCTTTCTTTCCTTTTCTACTGTCTGGGCCATCACCTGGGGAGTCACTGGATAGTACCGATAGCATTAAATTGAGAAGGAGTGACAGGAGAGGACATTCTGGTCTTGGTTTTGAACTTAGGAGAAAAGCATTCATTCTTCCATCATTATGTATAGTGTTAGCTGTAAAATTTTTTGTAGATGTTGTTTATTAAGTCAAGGTAGTGCCCTTCTATTCCTAGTTTACTGAGGATTTTGAACATGAATACATGTTGAATTTTGTCAGATGCTTTTTCTGCCTTAACTCTTGACCATTCATGTTTTCTTCTTTAGATTAATATGGTAGATTACATTAATGATTTTTGAATATTGAACCAGGCTTTTGTTTCTGGAATAAATTCCTCTTGGCCATAGTATATTAATATTTATTTCCTTCCTTCTGAAAGGTTTTTTTTTTTTCTTTTTGCACTTGTTTTTGGTTTCCTTAATGAAAGCATGGGTAATTGATTTCAGACCTATCTTTTTTTCAAACATAAACATTCAGCATGATTTGTTTTCCTCTTAGTAATGCTTTATCTGGATGTTAGCATATTTTATATGTTGTTTTTATTTTCATTCACTTTTATGTATTTTTAAATTTTCCTTGAGACTTCCTCTTTAATCATGAATTGTTCCGAAGTGTGCATTTTAATTTCCAAGTGTTTCCTCATTTTCACTTTTGTGTAAGTTAAAGCTTATGCTATTGACACATTAGAGTAAAATGCAATTATGTTTTCTTTGTTACTTTTTTTACCTCCTTAGTTCCTCTTTATAGGTTCTTCAGGTATAATTGAAGTAAACTTTTTGAATACCAATTTCATGTTTCAGTTCTCAGTCTTTTGCACTTGTAGAGTAAGCAGTAGGGACGCCCTGAAAATATGACCCTATGGCTGCGGGAGACATGATTATGAGGAGAAGCTCACAGAGACAGGAGCAGGGGGAAAGTTGTGGGTCCCGCTGCTCGCTGCTGTCTGGGCCAGCATGTCTTCTCTCCTGAGAGAAGGACCACCCTGCGGTTCTGTCTTGAGTGGAGTCCTCCACATCATAAGATCTTGAATATGACACCTCCCTGCTATGGAAATGGCCCTGAGAGAACCAAACGAAGGGGTAATTTATCAAAGCCTGTGTCTCTCTGTTGAAGCATTTACTGGAAGAAAAAGACAGTTGAAAGCAGCTGTTTCTCCAGCTGATGCTAGTATAGCCCCGTTGAAGTAACTTCAACCAAGACTATGGAGCCATAGAAAAAAGAGGAAAAAAACTGTTCAGACATAGTAAAGTGTGAACCTTTTGCTTCAGAAAACATACTCATATAGTATGTTCAACCAGGCCAACGCTCTAGCTGTGACAACTTGAAAAACATGAGTGGGTTCAGATCCCCATATTTTTGGCCAGCGGTCCAACAAAGCCAGGATCAGTGTCCAGGAAGGGCACAGGGATAGGAGGATAGGGAATGTCCTGGTATCACCCAGCCAGTTCTGATGACTCCCACAGGGTCCCAATTTTGTAAGTTGGCTTGTGCCATTGACATTTCTGAGGCTGTCCTTCTGCACTTTAATGAGGAGAAGAATCTGTGTTTGCACAGTTTTATATAAGCAGATGGCAAGAGGCAGGAGAAATTTACTATGACCAATCCCTCTATTTGTGTTTTTAGGAACATTAGGATCCTGTATTCACCTTGGGTATTTCTCTGTTGTTTGTGTTTGTTGCCAAGGAACATCTTTTAAATCACCATACACATTTACAAGTTCCCCCGATGCAACTCCCTGAAACTTTGGAATGAACTAAGATGTTTTAAAGGAAGGATTATGGTATGAGAGAGGGAACCGGCTCTTCAAAGAGCCAAGATGAGTGTGGGAAATGAACCATCAGCAGTACAGCCTTAATCACAATACACCTGACTAAAATGAACTCAAAGAGCGCAGATTTGCACATAAAGCATTCTCGATGACATCAGAACTCAGAATTTAGTAAACGGCTCATTAAGTACCTAACAGCAGATATGCTAAGGCAGTGGGGACTCTTGAGAGTCTGTGTAGGGTGAGGGTCCTGACAGGTCATGGGAGCTCCCAAGTGGGAACTTCCCAAGCTCTTTTGTTGACAGCCCAGAATCTCCACATGAGTACTTTGGGAGGTTTCAGAAAGCTTTAGTGTGCCGCAGTGTCTTGATGTCACCCCTCTCCCAGTGTCCCCTGTGCTATGAGCCTCCTGTGAGACCTGTGCCCAGGCTGGCCAGTGATTGACTGATGAGCAGATGCAGAAGGCTGGAGACAAAGGCTCCAGTCTTTGCTCCCCACGTTTTCCTCAGGGCCTGATGTGTGTGCTGAGCTGGACAGCAGGGACAATCGTGGGTGCACATGAGGATGGCACCAGTGAGGACCTGCATGGCATGATCTGGAAGGTTCTGGGCTTGCGGACCATGGTGTGCTGCTTCACACCACACCATCTTAATCTAGCAAAGCTCTGAGCCCTTCTCTAATGTGGAGACCCACCTGGGAATAGGAGGGGAAGAGCCAGGTGACCCACTGGCAAGAGTTAACTTCCTTCACCCTTCACAGAGGCCCAGGGGCAGGTGGGACGTGGATGTTGCCCACATGGTACAGGGGAGGAAAGGTGCAGAGGAGCATCTGGGGGCTGACCAGTGAGCTTGGATAGGCAGGAGACACCCAGACATGGCCCCTACCTTCCACAGCAGAGAGCCAGGCCACCGTGGTGCTGAACGGCTTTGCCCACCTGCCACTGTTGCTGGGCCATCCCACCCCATGACCACAGCTGTGCATGTGGGGGCTGACATCCTGTTAGTCAGGGACCTCACACGGGTCCTGGGGCAGGAGTCAGATCTTAGAACCTAGAGAAGAAGGGGTTGGTCAAGCACCGGTGGGTCCTTGGAGCTTGGCTCCTCCCGGATCCTTCTTTCCTCTCAGGCCTGTCTCCACTTAGCGGCACAGACGTGAGAACAGAGGCAGCAGTCCCAGGACACTTCCCAACAGTACCACCTTTATTCACACTTACATACAACTCCCTTTACATGCAATGCCCCCAACATGCTGCCTCCCCACCTAGGCCCCTCCAGTCCCCCACCCTACCCCCCATGCAGGCCCCACTCCTCCCCAACTGCCGCCACACTCTCCCCACCCTAACCTACCATCCTGCCTCCCCCCGCTACCCATGGCTGAGCACCAGCTGGGTCAGTACTGGGTAGGGGGGCTTGGGCTCCCTCAGGCTACAGGATGCAGTGAGGGTCAAATCCAGTCCAGACGGGCTGGCACTTGAGAGGCTGGCCTATGGCCCCTACTGGCTGCAGTGCTGCTGCTTCTTACTCCCAGAGACCAGTGGGTCCCCCCTCCTCTTTTGAGGATGTGAGGATTGAGCCAGCCCCAGAGCCGGGACAGGGCTCAGGGACAGCCCCCAGGGCAGCAGGCTGTGCTGCAGGTCAGGAGGAAGCCCAGGCTGGGGAGGTCCTCCTCCTCCTCTTCACTGGAGCCGACTGCTGGGCCCCACTCAGGCATGGCAGGGCAGGATCCTCTGAGACCAGGCGAGGAGAGTCTGTGGCTCTGGGGAGGGGAGCTGGGCCGGGCGGCCCTCAGCATGGGCGACGACTGAAAGCCCGGCCAGAGGTTACGCTCCTTGGGCCTGGGCAGGTTGGCATGGGCTCTGCTGTACCATGGAGGGTCATGGGAAGCCAGCTGTGCTGGGCAGCTTTCTACACTGACCCCTGCTTGGGCCATGGTCATCTCTTTCTGCTGTTTGCTAAGCCGTAGTCTTAGGACTTGAGTCCAGTCGGGGTGCGCCATGACCTGTGGCGGCCGCACACCTCCTGCATCATTCAGGGCCAGGAGGCGCTTCTCCACCGACTGGGAGAGACACTCACTGGCTCTGCCCCAGGTGTGGGGTGGGGCAGGCAGGGTGGTGGAGACTCTGAATTTGGGCAGGAGGTGGGAAGGTGAGAGGACACTTGGCTTGGTATCAGAGGCAGGGACTGTGGCTGTGCCGTGCCCTGCTGGGCCTCCTTCCAGCTTCGCCCCCTGCCCTCTCTCCCTGGCTCTGTCCTCTCCTTCCTGCTCTTCTGCACCTGCTCCTCCCACCCAGGGCAGCTCCCCTCAGGAGGCCACGCACCCCCAGCAGGGTGACAGTAGACAAAATCACATGGGCTTCAAGGGCAGGGGTCACGTTTTTCTCTGGTCTACCTGGTGTCCTTCCCTATCCTGGGTGATCTGGTGTCCCTTTCTCCCGTGGGTGATTTGGTGTCCTTCCCTCCCCAGGTGACCTGGTGTCCTTCCCTTTCCTGGGTGTCCTTGACTCTCTTGTAGTACCTGTGCTAGGGTTAGTCCTTCTTCCTGCTCCAGCTCCTCTGTTAGAGACAAGGGATCCAATTTGGGGTCTGGGGAAAGCAAATCTGCCAGGAATCGGGCGTGGATGGTGGCCTCCACCTGGAGCAGGAGGAAAGGCGCATGAGTGTCTTTGGCAGGGAGTGAACTGCAGCCAGGGGGACCTGAAGGAGAAGCAGAAGGCAATGGCTGTCTCTTTCCTGTCCACACAGCAGGGTTGTTTTAACTCGTGGCCACCAGCGGCTACACACACACATACACACACACACTGCTCAGTAGCTGAGGAATGAATAGAGCTGAATTCCAAGGGGCTGTGACTGCCATTCCCCAGAACCCTCCACACACCAGGGCTCCAGGCCAGCCCACCTTGGTGGTGAAGTCTTCCTGGGAGCACAGCTTGTCAGTGTAGCTCAGGAGACCTGGGTCTGGGTAAAGCCCGTCCTCCTCCTGCTGCTGCCCCAGATCGCTCTCCTCCTGATTTGCATCGGGCCCCAGCAGTGCCTCCATGATGTCCACATACTCCTGGTCAGCTTCCGGCAGGATCTCCTTGGGCGCCTTGGCCTGGGGTGGCTGCTGGGGTCTGAATGGTGGCAGGTGAGTGTATGGTGCCCTGTGGTCAGCCTTCCTAGGAGCACACCCTAGTACAGGAGGGAGGCCAGGTGCATGGCTGGGCCGCAGCGGCCACTTCCAGCCACACTGGGGAAGGGCAGGACTGGGGGACATGAAATGGGTCCAGGCTGGACCTCAGGCCCCGTGGGAGGATACGCTACAGGAGGTGGGTCATCTGAGACCGAGTTACCTGGGAAGACTTTGGAGCCACTGAGATTCTGGGTCCTCTCCCCACCCACCCCCACTTCCTGGAAAGACTGTATGTTGGGTCCTAGACATCTGAGGCAAAGACCAGCTATGAAACTGCTGGACCAGCCCAATACCTAGTTCTTGACTCAGGACAGTGGAGCCCCAGGCTCTCGCTGGCTGCACTCTCTGAAAGAGCAAGTTCCCTCCATTGTCGGAAAAGGACAGGGTGAGGGAATAAGCCTCCCCCGACCCCCCTATGCCTTTGCCATAGGCTCCTGTGGGAATATGGTTGCCGTACCTGGCTGTGGCACAGTGTTGGGGGCTGGTGGCCCTGGAGGACCAAGCTTCAGCGGGGCTGGAGGAGGCAGGCCCTGGGGCCCCTTCATGCACTGCAGCTTCTGGAGCTGCGTCTCCTCCTCAGCCTCAAACTCCATGAACCTGGCAGGGAGACGGAGAGCCATAGCCATGCTGAGAGGGAGGCCTGGCCAGGGATGGGGGAGGAAGTGCTTCGGGTGGGCTGCACCCATCTCAGGGAAGCAGCTCCCAGGGCAGAAACACAGTTGCAGGGATACTCTAGCTCACCTACACCTGCAGGGCAGACAGCAGCCAGGGGGGCTTCCTGAATCAAGGCCTACGTCCATACATAAAATATTTGCTCTTCCCTACATCTTCGAGTGTTTCCCTTGTGTTTTCTTCTAGAAGTTTTATAGTTTGGGTTCTCAAATTTAAGTTTTTAACCCACTTTTAGTTGATTTTGATCATGATGAGAAATAAGGGTCTAGTTTCATTCTTCTACAAATGGGTTATTCAGTTTTCCCAGCACCATTTATTGAAGAGGCTGCCCTTTCCTCAATGTGTGTTCCTTGGTGCCTTTGTCAAAGATCAGTGGGCTGTAAATATGTTGATTTATTTCTGGGTTCTCTCTTCTGTTCCGTTGGTCCATGTGTCTGTTTTTATGCCAGTACTATGCTGTTTGGGTTACTATACCTCTAGTGTATTTTCACATAAGGTGATATAATGCCTCTAGCTTTATTCTTTTTGCTTGTAATTGCGTTGGCTATTAGAGGTCTTTTGTGGTTCCATATAAATGTCGGTGTTGTTTTTTCTGTTTCTGTGAAGAATGTCATTGGTATTTTGATATGGATTGCATTGAATCTGTAGATCGCTTTGGGTAGCATGGTCATTTTGACGATATTAATTCTTCCAATCCATGACCATGGAATGTCTTTCCATTTTTTTGTCTTCAGTTTCTTTCATCAGTATTTTGTGGTTTTTATTGTAGAGATTTTTTACCTATATTCTTTGTATTTAGAAACAATTGGATTTTGCACAGAAATCTGCAATTCTGCTATATTCATTTCTTACTTCTAGTATTGTAAATACTTTAGGATTTTTTCATGTAAACAATGATATCTCCTGTGAATAATGCCAGTTTTACTTCTTATTTTCCATTTTTTATTGTTTTTAAAAATTGTATTTTCTTGTCTTGTTAGATGTGTTAGAATTCTAGGACAATGTGAACTGAAGTAGTATGTGGGTAGCACAAAAATGTTTTTCCTTGTATTGTTTTCCCTGGGGCTTTTGACCTCTAAAGCTATTACAAGAAGCTTGATACAGACCTTGAATTTTAATCTGAGGTGAGTAACAGGTACATTCAATAAGGTAAAGCTACTTCTCACAGTAAATGTAGAATGTTTCTCAGGTCTTGAAAAGCAGCCGGAACTTACACATAAACTGTTGCTTTGCCTCCCACGGATTTGTCACCCCTCTTCCCCTGGGTGATGGAGCCGTAAAAGATTACTCAAAGCCCATCTCTTCTGAGCAGTGAGAAGCCCCAAAGGGGTTAATCTCCCAGAACCCTCAAGAGAGAGGCATTCTTTCCTTTTGGGAAATGAACCACGAGCTCGGATTCTCACCCTACACTTATTCTCCAGACCAGGAAGTTACAGGAAAAGAACATAGGTGGGTTTTTTGCTAAGTATAGTTTAACAAGTTTAACAATAGAGGCTGGTAACATTCAGTAAAACAAGCAAAGTGACATTCCATAATGCAGTTTGCAAGGGGTTGAGTTGATCCACCAACAAAAGCTTGATCTTAGCAAACATTCTCTCTCCCTATATCAGCTTCCCTTGTTCTTTGCATATCATTCAGCAACTTGTCTGTCCTTGAGTCAGCAACCTTGCCATGTTACAACTCTTTATCTTACAACAGAGACTAGCCTGGGGAAAGTTTCCTGTCTTTTGCAAGGTTAACATTTCTATATGTACTTTTAAGAAGTTAGGCTAAACCTGAAACTACAAGAAACTAGGCCCTGTGAAATATGTTTGCTTTATAGTATACTCCACAATAAACATGGGTCTGCTCCTGGCGGTTGTCACACACATGCACTGTCAGGATGCATGAGAGGCATTCCCTCTGCCTTCTCACCTTAGAATTCACAAACTTGTCTAAGCTTCTCTCAGTGCACTTTAACTCACTTCTTGTTGAGGATACCTGATACCTGATACCTGTTTATACCTATATTTATCTACAACTGGAAGGACTCCGGATCATTCAAGAGAATGTTCTACCTTTTAAGGATGTAAAATATTAATAATAAACATTGGCAGCATTTGCAAGCATTGGCTACAGTAAATACACTCAGAGTTCTTTACATATATTGTCATTTAATTCTCACAATGAGCCTCTGAAGTAGGTATCATATTATACCCATTTTACAAAGAATAATGCTGAAGAACAGTGAGGTTAAGAAACTTGACCCAATTCACACAATTAACAACTGGAAAAGTTTGGATTTCTATTCAGGCAATTTAACTCTTTTTATGTTATACACATTTGGAGATGGAGATCTGCTGGAAGACTTTCACTTCAGGCAATTTAACTTACTTTTTATGTTATACACACTTGGAGATGGAGATCTGCTGGAAGACTTTCACTTCTCTCAAATTCTGGGGGAAAAATATTGCTATGCTATGTTCAAAAACTGAGAAAAATTTGACTTGGAAAATACCCCATCATTTTCATTATATCTACATCCATAACAAGCTTGTGCAATAGGGAGAGGCTGCTAAGAAGAAGGAAACTGCCTATGACCATAGGCGAGTGACAATCTCTTTCATGGTGGCTGGGTTTTCGTGAGCACTGCTGTTTGTAAAGGCTAATGTAAATTTAAGGACTATTGTAATCCATGTTTTTCCAACTCAATTTAAGTGTGATTTCTCCACTTATAATTATAAAACAATTTAAAGTGTTGAAGAGACATGGGTAAATCCCAGTAGATCTGAACCTTCATTAAAAAAAAAAAAGGATAAATTGCTTAGATTCAGAAAATAAAAGGAGAGAAACCCCAATGGATTAGTACCTTTATATGGCTGAGGCTCTCCTCTGATCCACCTTGCCTCTCCAGGAAAATAGTCTGTCCAGAGGCTGTGCTGAGGATGGAAACCATGCCCCCATCTCTTAGCTTAGGCATTGACTCACTGGAGATTCTTCAGTATAGAATATAAAAATGATGGTGGCTAAATGGCAGTAAAGATAAGATGCCAGATATTCAAAAGGAAGTGGATGACTAGAAATGGTCAGAAAATAATTTATGTCCTATGGCTCTAGGTTTCCAGTCAGTTTCAAGGCTCTGCCTTTTAATTTCTATCCATTCTTTCATTCAGCATTTCTCACCTTACAGGTACCTGTTACATATCTTCAGTAGCAATAACATCAATTCTTATCCACAAGACAGTGAATAGAGAAGTCATCTCAGATCTTACCTGGCATCATTTGCATTGATAGATGCCATCTCAGGAAACCCTTTCCTTAATAGGACATGCGGTTTGTGGGCTGTGGCTATTCTGGCTCCTCTCCTCTTTCAGCGTGTTGGTGAAGACACAGGCTTTATAGCAAACCGCAGTTCCTGGGCTGTTCAGATGATCTGAACATGTGTTCTGATGTATCTTTCCTGAACACCTGGTTAATCAGCCCACAGCGATATGATAAAACTATAAATGCTAATTTCATAGGCCTTGCCAATCCTCCCACAAAAAAATTCTTTGAATAATACCATGAAATACGAATATGATCAACCTTGGAGTAGTTGAATATGTAATTTTGGTATACATTTTGCTAAATAAGATGTTATATGAAAAAAAGATGCCAAAGTTTTAATAAAATTATATCTGTCAGAGAAAAATCTATTATTTTTCTTCTTTTTGGAAATTAGAAGAATGCTTTAGTGGAAGAACTCTTTACTCAGGGACATAATCTGTGGAGCAAAATTCCAGATTATGGGAGCATCTTATGAATAACATCAATTGGTCCAATCCTCAACCCTTACGGGTAGTGGCAGATGGTGAGATAAAAGACATCTAGGGGGCTGGCTGGTTAGCTCAGTTGGTAGAATACAGTGTCATAACACCAAGGTCAAGGGCTCAGATTCCCTTACTGGCCAGCCACCAAAAAGAAAAAAAAAAAAAAAAAAAAGGACCCCATCTACAAAAAATCTGGAAGGTATGAGGGATGGTGAGACATTATCAAGTGGAACATATCTCACCTAACCTTCTTATAGCTTTCACCTAGCAGGGCTCAGGACAGAGGAACAACAAAATGTTTATTACATGAGCACTAGGAGGAAAGTGGAAAGAGGAAGGGAAGGAAAAGAGAGGATGAGAAGAAATGCAGTCCTTACAAATTTTAACAGAAAAAAATTAATTCATTTAAGATTTATTATCATGAATTTACCATTTGACAATGATTATCCTCACTGTTGGAAACAAATTTTGCCCATTGAACTCACATTACGTGAGAAAGAAACATAAAACTAATGATACTATCAAGTTATACAAATTCTAGTTTTAGCAGGAATAAAATATTTGGGATACAAAAAAGGGCAAAAGACCTATTGCTACTTTAGGCTCCTACATGTTATTTGCAAATAGAAAAAAAAAAAAAGCTGTAGTTTAGAAACAAAGTATACATTAAAGCAGAAAAATAGAAGAAGAAAAAAAATCTATGCCTAAGGTTATGTGCCAGTGAGTGGAATCTGTGGTAACTACAGAGTAGAACACAGTCTGGTTTTAATTAAGTTCAAAGTAGCTTTACTTGAAAATAAATTGCTTTTGAATCTAGAAGATTAAAATGATAATATTAACATCTGAAAGAAATGCCACTTTTTAAATCTTTTCAATCAAGCCCAGAGGCCTAGATAAAATAATAACAGATATTGTAAATTACCATTTAATTTAAATTGTAGAGTTATTTGTGTTCATTTGATTTTTGGAATATGTTTAATAGGCAGTTTTAAAATACTAAAGGCTATCAGCTGGGTATACATAAGGAAAATTTTTATTACAATCAAGAGAGTCACTTGAAAGATATAAGTAAGCTATTTTCTATCTTGGAAACCTCAGTCTTCCTAAATCAATAGGAAAATTAATATATTATTGCTAATTTTAATAAAGCTATCCATTCTCTATGTGGGTTTTTTTGTTAATTTTTTTCTTATTCTAACAAAATTAGGTCAGGTTCCAACCCAAGTAAAGCACCCACCCACTACCCGTTTTCCTTGTCATTGCTCATCTTTCTCATGAGCAAAAATCAAAATCTATCACAGACACATTCAAATACCCACCTAATACACACTTGTAAATAATTTCCTCCCATTTCATCATTCTTGGTGACATATTAATGTTCCCAGGAATGGCAATGGGGCCAGACCTCTAAACACAAGTTCACCACCAGTTTGAAAAGAATCTCTTCTTTCTAGTCTCAAATAATTACATTTTAAAATATTTGAAATATAGAAGGATGATGGGACATTTTCTGTGTTAAGGGGATGAGGTGAATGTACAGTTGGGAGATAGCTTTTTAATGTATTGCTAGTGTGAATGGTGACCACTGTGGTTTCATTTTGTGACTCTTGCATGAGGCTTTGTGTGAGAATTAAATCTAGGGGCTCTGCTACTGTTTTAATGAAATCTTTCTGTTTTTTAAAAAAATTAATTTAGAAGTCATGACAGATGGCAAGCCTTCTTAATGATGTCTCCCCAGGACCTCTCCTCGATGTCTCCCTCCCATCTTCTCCCACCACTCACATCTTTAGAAAATGTGCACTGAAGCAAACATCCTCACATGGTTAGTCAAGCTTCAAACTTGAAAGGCCCTTAGAGCTAAACCCCACATTTCAAATGTGATGAAATGAAAGCCCGCAGACTGAGTGATGTGCCCGCAGTGGAGGCACCACAGAGCCTGCTTCCCGGGCTCACAGTGAGGGAAGCACGTGGGTGTAGGACCCCCACACTGGTGATGTGGCTGGGGCAGCATGTGACTCCCTTCTGACCCTCAAGGTCTTCCTAGGCAAGGCTGCTGTCAGGACTTAATAAGTGTGAATAAAATTCTACCACAGTACCTGGTACCAAAAAAAAGTAGTACTTGAGATGATAGGCATATTTATTCAAGTCAAAGAAATTTTCCATTTCTACTTCAGTTATGCTATTGTGAAGATTAAGTGAATTATGCAGTAGAGGAATATACCTGCTACACAGGTGTGATCATTGAATCCTGGTGGGAGCTATGGAGGTCGATTCAGTGAGCATCAATTGTGAACTTGTTGAAGTCAGAATCACTCCCAAACATCTCTTTTTGAGGTCAAAAATTGCCTAAGTGAGTTAATCTTAACTGAGTCAGTTAAGATAAAGAACTCCCTTCTTTATCCCTCTTGGTTTTCTCAAAACCTAAGCTTTCTGCCAGCTGTCCCACCCCCACTCCTGTCTGGATCCCGTCTCTTACTACGTCTTGTTGTTACCTTATTTCTGTGGCCCAATTTCTTTTCCTACCCCACCCCTCTCCTTCTTCACTGATACCATTTGCTGCTTTTTCTAATAATTACCTGTGGATAATATGACGTAGATTTTCTTAGAAATTAGAAGTCAAGATACTCCCTGAACGCCAATTTTTTTAAAAAGGGCAGTGAAAGAATGAGATTAGTAGTGATGCTAGTGGCAGCTGCTAGAAGAATAATCCATGCCATTTACTGAGTGCCAGCTACATATCTGATACTGATCTCAGAAAGATATGAACTCATGAGAATCTTGAATGATTTATATTATTATTCTCATTTTTAAAATGAGAAATTATAAGCGGCTAAGTAGGTTTACAAAATCTGCATGATGGTCACAGTGATGGCGGGAGATTGGCAGCCCAGTTTATGATCTGTTAATGTGCTATTGAAGTCATGTCATGCATGTCAAATCTAAATCCAGACACCTTTACCAAGGCAAAGTCCTATAAAAGTGAAGTTTTGAATAAAGAAGTTGTAGCCTAATTAATTACCTTTAACATATGTGAAACAAACATGTCTTGATAGAAGGAGGTTGGAGGACACCCTGTTAAATCAAACTATGGTATTGTCCAGGACTTTTCAGAGGAGAGAGAGAGAAAAATGCAAGCATGCATTCAGATGTGTTTTAATGTATGCCATGAATAATCCATAACATTTCAACACAGCTCTGATAACAATTCCACAGAATCGATTCTTTCACAGAACAAATACCTGTCTGATTAAAAACATGTTTGTTAGTTCACTTGGGAGCATAACAAGGGTCTTCCTGCCCAACATAGTGGTACCCATTTCCTCACAAATGGCCATTAGACTCAAGATGATGATGTGCAAACTCATTAACCATCAAGGAAATGCACACGAAGCCACAAGACATATCATTAGTCAATCACAGAAATGGTGAGATTCCCAAAAGAAACAAAAAAGAAACCACCAAACAAAAGGAACAAAGAAAGAAAAACACAACCAATAACGAGAGAGGCTGTGGAGCCCCCAAAATGTTCACACACTGCTGGAGGACATCCAAATTATTACAATGGCTTTGAGAACCATTTGACATTATCTGCTGAAGTTAAAAATACCAAATCCCACGAGCCAACAATTTCGGTTCTATGTACACACCCAAGAAAAATGGATGTAAATGTGTACCAAGGAGCATGTCCAAGAATGTTCAGAATACAATTATTCATAATAGCCAAAACCTGAAAACAATGCACATGTACATCAAAAGCAGAGTGAATAAATAAATAGTTGTATATTCATAAAATAGAATATTATGCAGCAATAAATTAGAACAAATGATAGTTTGTACCTGCAACAACATGGAAGAATCTCTGAAATATAATGCAAACAAAAGAAGCCAGACTGAAAAGTACATTCTGTATGATTTTATTTGTATAAAGTACAAAGGTGGCAAAGTTACTCTACTGTATTAGAACTTAAGTTATTGGATATCTTTGGTGAGAACAGCAGCATGATAATTTGTAGGAGGCATGAAGTTTCTGTGATCTGATCACATTTCTTCTCCTGACCTGAGAGATTAGTCCCTAAGAGAGCGTGTGCCAGGAGGAAGCACTGAGCTATTTTACTCACATCGTTCCATGTGCTGTTCATGAGGAAAAAGCAATGCAGCCAGTAAGTGGCCACGTTGTATAAATCAGGGGTGTATGTACTATAGGACCCATGTGAGCTGAATCCATTCGTCTTCTCTAAGATGAAAGTTTCACTGACAGCATCCTTAATAGCTTAAAGAGTGCTGTTTCCCAAGTCCTTAGAAGAAAACCCCAAGGATGAAAACCTTTGTTAGCCAACTCAAAAAGTGTGCAAGACACCGTGTTGCAGGTATATGCCCACATATACCCACAACAGGTATGAATAAAATTGTTTTCTGAATTTCCACAGTGGGAAAAGGAAGTATTTGTAATGTTAAGGAAATGGTATGCACATGCCCATACCTAAGCAAATGCATGAAGTTTGTTTCAGGCTACTTTTCCAACAAAACAAAACAAAACAAAACAAAACAAAACAAAACAAAAATGTTTCCTTTTAAGTCAAATGTCCCTTAAATCTCACCTACAGAAATTCTCTAAAGGCCCAGCTGGGTTAACTCTATAAAAATATCACCTAGTAAATTATGTACACACCACCCACTTACACACTTCAGACACGTCAAATGAGCTCTCTATGGGAATCTATATATGGAATTTCAGCAAATAAACTGATCTCCCAGTCCAATTTCCTTTTTTTTATATCAGAGAGCATAATTACTAAGTTTAAGCCAAAATGTTATTTTTCTTACATTTTCAATGGAAATAAAGCTATATACATATGATTTTGTCCTATCCTCCTGGTTCTGATAATTTAATAGAACACATTGTGATGGTTAATTTCATGTGTGAACTGGACCGGACCGTGGGGTGCCCAGACATTTGGTTAAGCATATTTTCTGGGTATGTCTGTGAGGGTGTTTCTGGATGAGATTAACATTTGAATTGGAGCACTGAATAAAGTAGATTGCCCTCCCCAATGTGGGTGGGCCTCATCCAATCCTTTGAAGGTATGAGTAGAATAAAAGGCTGAGTAAAAAATAACTCTCTCTCTCTCTCTGCTTGTGTGTGAGCTGGGAAATTGGGCTCGTCCTGCTTTTGTACTCAGATTTAGACTTAACTTACATCGTAGGCTCTCCTGTTTCTCCAGCTTTCTGACTGCAAATTGTGGGACCTCAGCCTCCATAATTGCATGAACCAATTTCTTATTTTATATATACACACGCACACACACACACACATATATACACATGCATACATATGTACTTATACATAGAGAAAGAGCTGCAGATCTCTTTATATCTATCTATGAGGGTACTTCAAAAACTTTGTGCAAAGTGGAATTAAAGGATATACAAATATTTACATGAACTTTTTGAAGATCCCTCATAAACATACATGCATGGAGATAGATGTATAGATAGATTCCATTTGTTCAATTTCTCTGGAGAACCCGTAAACTATCCACATGTAAAGTCTTTTCTCATTACCATATTTTGTTCTGAGCTTCACTTTTTTTTTCCCCTGGGTGGCTGGCTGGGGGTACAGGAATTTGAACTCATGACCTTGCTATTTTAAGGCCATGTTTTGACCACCTAAGCTAGTTGGCCAGCCCTATTTTCTTCTGGAGGTAGCTCTGAGTCCTCCTTGCTCCACCATTGAGATCTACTTTCCCTGTCGTCTTTGGTAGAAATCTAGGCCACGTTCTCATTTAAATATTCCCATTACTCATTCACTCAATAAGCACACACTCAATGTTTGATCTGTGCCCCACATTTTGGTAGGTGTTGGAGAGCAGAAATAAGAGGCACAATCCCGTTCATCCAGGAGCTCACGTCTGGAGGGGAAGCAGTGAGGGGACTGCAGTGGAGTCACACTGCAGTGCTGGGGGATGCAGAGCAAGGGCAGAAAGCGAATGCAACGTGACATGGGTTGGGGGGGGGCTCCTGGACTTTCCCCACCTTGTCTGCGTCTGCTCCTTCTGCATCTGGCTCCTGCAGTCACTGGTCCACATCTTGTAGCTTTGGCAGATCTGGAGGTACCGTATCAAGGGTGGGGGAATAAGGGAGATTTGCTGCTGCTTCTACATCCCCACTGCTTTGCTTTTGCTCGAAAATCATCCAGAGTCGATGCGGTAGTAACCCTAGTCACACGCTTTCAGTTTTTTGATTTTTTTTTTTTTTTCTTTAACGTGGGCTTGCATTTTTTGAATTTGCGATCTCCAAGTGAAGGGCAGCAAAGTGGTTTTGATCATCTCGTCCCTTCTGTCTTCCCACTCTGCCTCACTGACTTCTCTGTCATTAATAGGCGATGCCCCCCTCCCCATTTTTAGTGATATTGTTTCAGTGAGTAGGAGAGGATTCCTGTCACAGCTTCTAAAAATCATTTTTTATTATGTTGAATTTGAGGTGTGTGTTGCAATTCAGATGGTTTCTTTTGTTCCTTGAGAAAAATTGCTAATTCTAGTGAGATGGGAGTTGTTGCTGCTCAAAAGTACCCACATTTTATGACCACTGCTAGAGAAGAACAATACTCAGAGTAAAGAGCTTAGTAGGTGCACGACTTGTCCTATGTGGATCTCCAAGCATGAATAAGTACACTTCAGAAGATCCAGACTTACTTTCACAGTGTAGCTTCTGATTATCTTGCAATTCCCCATATCGCCTTTACAGTTTCCTACAGACTGATACTTAATGAAAACTATGATATCCAATTCTGTGAAGTCATTTTAATTATAGTTGTGTTTCCTAAACCTTCTAAAGCAAACGTTTTCCCAATCAAAAAATGATTCTTAATTTTTTTCAGAAAATAATACGCAGAGAGTGCGAAATAATTAGGAAAAGATAAAGACCTAAAAACATCTCAGTGAGACTCCAGTGACTGGGTCAACTGGTCATACAGAAAAACTATCGAGGGGCGGGGTGATGCAGAAAGATCAGGATGTCAGCAAATGCATTAACTTACCCATCACTTGAAGAAACTATGGACACACATGGCGTGTGTGTGTGTGTGTGTGTGTGTGTGTGTGTGTGTGTGTGTGTAGAATTTCTACAGCATTTTCCTTAGAGACTTTGAAGTTTATTCTAATAACATATGATCATCTAGGAGGAAGAATTACTGTTGAAAATATCATCATGTTGTCAGGAATTTTAGACTAGTGTGCTCAGTGTATAAGTCTGGAATATCATCTAACTGTTTCTGGATTCTGGTTAAGGTATTTGGGAGATGCAAGGCAACCTGGTGGGTGCATGATTTCAGACTAATCAGCCTAATTTTCTCTTTATGAAGTATGTTTTTTAAAGAACACAGATCGGGTCTGTCTTGGATAACTGTATGTAGTTTAAATTTATTTAAAACTTAAGTTAAAAAAAAAGCTTAGTGATATGGATCTGGAGATTTTCTCTGGCTGCCAATCAAACCAAGCATATAACGATCCCTTACATTTCAACTCTTTATGTTTGACCGGCGCAACAAACAGATTTCTGGTTTCTCTGTCTGGAGAAAGCTCATGGAAGAATTCTCTCCAGAAAATGAAAGGCACAAGTAATGACACCACTTATTCATGTGGCTGTACTATCATTCCAGATGATGAAACACTGGTGCTCGGTCAAGAGGTGGACTAAGGACTGGAATTCAGGGAAATGTACACCGACATTTTGTTTATTGGATCATCTCACCTGCAATGGTGATAGGCTCTGAGCCCTTCATCAGTTCAACCCCAAGAGAACTGGATGCTTCTATAAAACACCCCAGCTGAACTCAGGAAACTTGAATCAGAATAGGGAAATATATTAACTCTATAGCAAGAAAAATGTTTTTCAGCAAAATCCCAAGAAGGCATGAATACCTGCTGAGTATTGAAAATGGAGAGATAACCCAAAGATCTCAGTTTTAAAGGAAAATATACATTTGTTCTTTCTGGTTACAGAGCTGGTAACCCACACCATATTCTGAATCACGAAAAGCATTTTCTTTTCTTTTTTTTTTTTTGTCCTTTTTGGTGACTGGTAAGGGGATGGCAACCCTTGGCGTGGTGTCGCCCGCACCGCACTCAGCCTCAGCCAGTGAGCGCACCGGCCACTCCCATATAGGATCCGAACCTGGCGGGAGCGCCGCACTCTCCGGAGTGGAGTGGGACACAGGGCCCGCCCATTTTCTAAGATAAACAAATGATGCCCTCAAGGGATTTCTTTCCTCTGGGCAAATTCCAATGAAAAAATTCTCCTATCCTCTTACACTCTTGGTAGTCCAGTGGGAGGAGGCAAAACTGCCTTGTGCTCTGTGCTCTTTTCGAGAGCTGTACCTCCTTACGGGGTGAGGTGAGGTTGCAGTCATTTTGGTTTTACCAACTGTTCTCTTTACTAACCTGCAATAGTTTGACCTTATTTGTGTGGGTCTTAACTCATTACTTGGCTGGGGAACGTTTATTGGATTTAGTAACATGGTGATGGACCATTGGAGGCCTGGGCAAGAGCTGTTTTGCTGGAGTGCGGCGGCAGAAGCCTGATTTCTGTGGGTGTTGGGTGGACTCTCTGCTGGTGTCCTCAGAGGAAGTGGCGGCGGTGAGTGTGGGCAACACCAGCAAAGGTCGGCCTCAAGGGCTAGAAGAGGGGATGGACAGGAATGTGGGTCCAGGAAGGTAGGAGCCTTCGGTTTTCCTTGTCTTCTGTTCTTTCCTTTTCTTTAGTACTTTGTTGTTATATTTTAAATGGGGGAGTCTGAACATGTTTGAATAAAGTTGAATAAAAGGAGGGGGTGGGGGAGGGAGAGATTGAGACTGACGATACTGGGGACTGAGTTCGATTCCACCCGTGAGCTTTCTGAGCAGCACAGAGGAATGGCGTTCAGAGCACAGGTGGAAGAAATAGTCCTTCTTGGGTGGAGGAAGGAGGAGAAAACTGCCTGGTGCAGACTCAGGGGCTGCTGTCCATTTTGTAACTTCTGTGCCTGAGATGGCCAAATGCTGGGGTGCAGGGGGTGGTTGGAGCAGGATTACATGTTTGAAGAAATGATGTTCGCAATATTCACTTAAGAGGCTGGGAGAATAAGCTGATGAAAGAAACTGAAGATGAAGGCTTAGGGGCCCAGCAGAGTGTGATGACCTTGACTTTGTGGCTTTACTGATTAATTTGAAGTTGTGATGTTTTTCTGCACCATTCAGGTTCTCAGATGCTTTCATTTAGACATTTATCAGCTCAGATCCACCCTTTTTACATATCGGGTGTGATTACTAGCACCAAAGACACAGCACCTTACATTCCAGAGAGGAAGCAGTGGGTAAAGGGAGCAGGGAGAAGGGTTGTATTTTACAGAGTGGTTAGGGCGAGCGTTTCCAATAAGGTGACATTTGAGCACAGAACTGAGGAAGTGAGGGAGTGCAGGGACACACCTGTCACATTGACAGAAGGAAAGGGCCATGTGGCTGTAGCACAGGGAGCCAGTGACAGAAGAGGAGGAAGAAGAGGTAGCAGGACCCACACGGCCTGGGGATCTTGTTGGCCAAGGTCAGGGCTGGGGGATTTTAATTTGAGTGAGTGAATGTAGGTGGTAAAAGTACATAATGAAGCTCACATTTTGTTGGGGTTTTGCCAGAGGGGCTGAATAAGGGACTGAAAAGTTCGAGTGGAGGGTATTTGCAAGCAAGTGATGGATCAAAGCTGGTTAGGGAATGTATTGAAAAGGGGATTGGGAGAAGTGGCCCAGGGACAGTCAGGTTTCATTTTCTGTTTGATGTGGAAACAGACTTGGCAAGACTTAGGTCTTAAGGGCTTATATAGGCAAACTTTTCCAGGTTTTAGGTTTTGCTTTCTCAGCACTTATGTAGCTAGTATGGTAATATGTTTTGTTTCTTGGAATTCATGTGGTCTAGGCAGATAAGCAAGCTACAAAAGCCAAAAATGCAAGTAGTGATTAGAGGCCAGACTGGTGTAACAAGCAAATATTGTTTCAAAGGCAAAGTATTACTTCAAGGACAAAACAGGCTTATGAGAAAATTATTTTGGCATTATTTCCAACATTTGCCCCCTTTGATGCTCTCTCTAAACAATTGAGTGAGCATCATCTTTAGAGTTTTGGGTTTTCTTTCCTAAGGGCAATAGAAGTTATTTTTTTTGAGTGCACTTAGGTGCTACTAAAGGGTTATGCCAACCAGGTCTCTGAAAGGTATGGCAGGTGCACAGGGGCAAGGAAAGGGTTGTTTCTAGAAGGCACGCTGTCACCGTGAGATGCGTAAGAAACCCTGTTGCCAGGAAATAAAGGAGTGTTAATAAGAGCTTTTCTACCCTATTCTAATCTTTTGGGGCAAGTGCTGTCAGTCCTATGGCAAATAGCAAGGCAAGTAATATAACAAAACTTACAGACAAGGGGTGACATATGCTTAGCATTTCATAAAATAAATCAGTGTACTCGTTATGTCCCATGGTGACAAAATCCTCAAGCTTCAGCCACGTGTGGATCAGACAGCCCACGAGGTGGCTGAAGCAAGGCTCGTTGAATCCTCAGGCTTCAGCATTGCGTGGACTGGTCAGCTTCCGGTGTGACCAGAACAGATGATGAGTTTGTGGCCGTGGGTGCCAAAACACAAGCAGTGATTAATAGCCAGGCTTGTGGAGCGAGCAAATATAGTTTCAAGGACGAGATATTACTTCAAGAACAAAGCAGGCTTATGAGAAAATTATGTTGGCATTTTCCCCAACATTTGAGCTGCAACAGAGTTATATATGCCCCCCCTTACAGTAGAAAAACCCTAATTTTACAATACGAGTTTGATCCACACACATATTTTAATAGTGTTTGCATTTTAGAGCAGTAAGAGCAGATATAAATTAATGTCCATGTGAACCATCTTAAATTTATCATCAGAGTGAAGCCAACAAGCCATCTGAAGTTTTAATAGTTTAAAATTTAATAGTGGCCAAAAATGAATGATGTGAGTGTTAGTTAAACTTTTGCTTGCTGATAGCTGTTAAATTCCTGCCCAGTGCCTTGTGTTCCCGTAATATAATTATGAGTTGCTTATGTTTGGTTTTCCATCAAGGAGGAAGAGATGACCCAAAGATCCCAAGAAGAATGTTTTGCAGAGAGAATGAATTATCTCGAAGAAATTGTGACCACCAGAGGACCCAGCCCCAGGAGCCTGGTGGCCTAAGATCTTACCTGGAAAACACAGGCCTTCCCTTCACTTCCCTGAGACTCCCCCTGCCTTACCTCTCAGCCTATAAAACTCCTGCCTTCTCTTTCTACGGTAAGAGGGATGAGAGATTGGGCGAGCCCATCTCCTCACTTTGGTCAATTTGAATAAATCTCTCTCTATCCACAAGCACTGGTGTTTCAGTGTTTAGGCTTTAGGTGCACATTGGGTACCCACCCATACCTGGAATTTGGGGTTTTGGTAACAAGGGTAGTGGAAGCTGTTTTTCTTTACATGTATATTTGCTTCACCATAGACTTGACATTCATTTTTTGTTAATATGATCTTCGAATAAACACTTTCCTGCGGCATAGTTTGATGGCTCTCAATGCTTGGTGCAGATTAGAATCACCTAATTATGTAAAGATGTGACTATTGGGGCAAACTGGGTAAAGAGTACCGGGGCCTCTCTGTTACCGCCTTGCAACTTCCTGTGCCTCTACAATTATTTTAAAATAAAAAATTAAAATTAAAAAGGGAACTAAAAAATAAAGCTTTGGGTGCAGAAAGTTCTCACCCCAAAGTATGGTGCTTTGACATGCTGGAACAAAGGAGCAGCTTGAATGGGCGAGGGCCAGCACGCTGCCGTGGCCCATCCATGGGAAACCAGGGGCTAGGCCACCCAGGGCACTCAGCTCCTGGCTTGGCTCACCAAAATCTGTCACCCAACCTCAGTCCAGATTCCGGTATCTTTGTTCTCCATCTCCACCCATCCCCTTTCCCCACGGTCTCACTCCCCTCGCACTTTGCCTGAAATAAACCGCACTCCCCGCCATCAGGAAGACGGGGTTGAGATATCTAATTCTCCTGTTTTCTCACTTGCATCCTCATGAATAAACCTTTTTCTCTACTACAAAGACCCACGTTTTGGTTTTTGTTTTTCTCTTGCGCACTGGCAAAGGAGCTCCGTTCGGTTCAGCAGCAAAGCTTGTATTTCGTTCTGAAGGTATTAGCTAAATTTCAATCATAGCAGGTTTTCATCATCTTAAATTTATGATTTGAGCAATTAAAGCTTGTTTTTTTCTCTTTAAATATATATTTGTATCAGTATAGATAGGACATTCATTCTTTATGAGTATGATCCCTTGAACAGAGGGATGCTCTTAGGAAAAAGTCATAAAACTGCTGTAATTTGCTGTAATTTAATATTATGGGAACTCAGAAGTAAACAGTGTTGTCATATCACTTGGCTTCAAAATTTGTGAAGTTTTAACATTTCTGATTTTTAATACAGTAGATGTTTGCTTTATGTGGAAAATAACTTTGAGTTATTAAGCAATGATGTCAGTACAATTTCTATTTGAATCAAAACTGATCAATTGTATTCTGACTTTGTATTTTCTTTTCTCTTTGCTTCTTACTATGTATGATAGCCGTTGAAATATACATATATATTTTTTTTACCGGTAAGGGAATCGCAACCCTTGGCTCGGGGTCGTCCGTGCCATCCCTATGTAGGATTCGAACCCGCGGCCTCAGCACTACCAGCACCGCACTCTCCCAAGTGAGCCACGGGGCCTGCCCAGCAGTTGTAATATTTATCTTGCTCTATATCATTGTCATAGACATAAGCATTTATAACTTTATTTTTAAAAGTGTCAAAACTCCAAAAAAATGAAGACAGTTCTAATCCTGTTTTCAAAAGTGAGCTCAATGTGCAAAACAGTCAATGGAAGTCAGAGTTTTTCTTCTGGCTGGAGCTGTGGCTTATTGCTGTGACAATGTGACTTTCTAGATGAAGCCCCACACTTGTCCTCCTGGTCCAGATAGTGGGTGTGCAGCACCCCCATCCTGCCTGAATCCAGCCTCAGATTCAGTGCCAGGAGGCCCTGCTCAGTGCCCCTTTGAGACCTATCTGTGTAGCAGGGACTTAGGTGTGGTCATTAGTTCCTGCTTGGCAGGCACTTGCTGTTCTGACTTGATCTTCCAAAACTAAAGTCAAATCAGCATTGTGACAGTGAGTCTTCAATAAGACCAAGGCTTTGAGCTGTAACCCTGCTCTTAAAAATGAGACATATGTTTCAGTTGAGAGGACTCTAGGGCTTGCTTTATGTGGAAATTGTGTCATGGTCTCTGTACTGACTCTCTGGTGATATTTACAAAACAGGGCCAGGGCATTTTTATAAGCGGGGCAGCTATAGAGAAAAGAGAGGTGTGAGCTAAAGAAGGGACAAAGGGTAGTAATTTCCAACAGGGGGGAAAGCAAAATTGTTATTAACAGGTTGAGTATCTATGCTGAAAAAAAAAGGAAGCACGCAAACTTGTTCTGGACTTAAATGTGATTGTCTTGAATTGATAGGAAAGCGGGTGATGTCAATATGCACTGATTTAAGACACAGGGATCAATTGAAGTGTGTTTAAATAATGTAGCACTCCCCCAACTCAAGTTACCGTCAAAAGCAAACCTTGGAAAATGAACACCTTGATTAATTTACACAGTGACATCTTTTGGCTTTTTTTTTTCTTAATGGAATTGACTGGATTTGGTTTTTGGTTTTGATTTGAATAGGTTTTCTTATTTATAGACTCTAAGCATCCATGTTTGAAAGAAAGGACGTTTGTGGGACTTGGCTCACCACATTCTCACTCTTCAGCCACATTCTCCCCCGTGTCTCTAGTTACATTTCAATCAAGGTAAAAATTAAAGATCATGCAGCAATTAGCTTTCACTTTAAACTTCAATGAACGTTTTCAGAAATTTATACCTGTACCTTTAGTGAGAGAGTCATTTAGTATAAATTGAATAATTTCCAGGAAATTAAACATAGGAAATAGTAATATAAATCTGAAAAAAATTCTCACCATAAAATTGTATCACTATAGAATATAATTTTACTTTAAGCATTAAGTTAAAGCCCAAGTTCAAAGTATACGTTCCAATTAGATTTTCAAATTCCCCATATTATGAATTAAAATTGATATTGCTTCCAACTTTTATTCTAGTAGATCATGCGGAGCCAATCTACACATCATCTTTAAATGGTGAACGTTACCAGGTTTTATAGTTGAAGGGAGATAAAACATAATTACACATGCAGAGAATTTAAAGTACAGTTATAAAGATATAAGATGATACTTATTTTAAAAATATTGAGTTTTGACAGATGTGCCAAGATGATTCACTGGGGAAGAAATAGTTTTTTTCAGTAAATCATGCTGGTAAAATTAGATATCAACATGCGAAAAAACATTGCACTTAGAACCTCACCACACAAAATACATAAAAATTAACTCAAAATGCATGATAAACCTAAAAGAAGGGCTAAAACTATACAACTTCTGTAAGAAAACATAAAAGAAAATCATTTTGACCTTGGATCTGGCAAGGAGTAAATAGATAGTTAAGCTAAAAACATGATCCTTAAAAGAAAAAAATTATAAATGTGGCTTCATCAAAATTAAAAACTTTTGTGTGTCAAAAGGTACTATTAGAAAATGAAAAGATAAGCTACAGAATGGGAGAAAGTGTCTGCAAACCATATCGCTGATAAAAGACTCGTGTCTAGAATATATGAGGGCACTTCATAAAATTCATGGGAAGATTTGTGCTATCTTTTAATTCTTTTTCTCCATAAACTTTTTGAAGTACCCCCCATTTTGAAACCTCCTACAACTGGGTAATATGGATGCAAATAACCCAATTAAAATATAGGCAAGTTATTTTAACAGACATCTCACTAATGACGTTTTAGCACATGAAAAGGTGTTCAAGATAATTAGTTAGTCATTAGGAAAGTGCAAATTGACATCATAGTGAAATACCACTTTACACTCCTGATAATTGTAATAAAACAGAGAGAAAGCAAGTGCTGTTGGTGTCAGGAAACTGGAATCCTCATATATTGTTATTCTGAAAATGTAAAATGGTTCCACTTTGGAAGACCATTTGGCAATTTCTTAAAAACTTAAATATAAACATACTATATGATCCCACAAATGTTCAAGGCAGCATCATTTATAATAGCTTCAAACTCAAAACAATCCAAATATCACCAAGTGGTGAATGGAGAAGTAAAATGTCATGCATATTTGTATCCTTGACCAACCTCTCCCTCCCTACCTCCTGCCCAGCCTTTAGTAACCACTATTCTACTCTCTACTTCTACGAGATCAACTATTTTTTTAGCTTCCACATGAGTGAGAACATGCAGTAGTTCTCTTTCTGTGCCTGGCTTATTTCACTTAATGTCCTCCAGGCTCATCCATGTTGCTGTGAATGGCAGGATTTCATTCTTTTTTATGGCCGGATAGTACTTTGTTAGTGTCCTGTAGCACTGCAGGGTGAGTACAGTTAACTTATTAACAATTAACAATTTATTGTGTAATTTCAAACAGCTAGAAGTTGAATGCTCCTAACACAAAGAAATGACAGATGTTTAAGGTGATGAATATGCTAATTACCTTGATTTGTTCATTGCATATTGTATACATGTATCTAAATACCACATCGTATCCTATATATATGTACATCTATTTTGTGCCAATTGAAATAGAATGTTTTCAACAGTGTCATGTATAAATGCTATAAAATACTATTCAGCAATAAAAAGGAACAAGCTATGATACATGCAACTCCATGCACGAGCCTCCGAAATGTGTACTAAGGGAAAGAAACCAGACCTCAATGACTGCACATAGCATGATTTCATTTATTTGAAATCTCCAGAAAATTTATAGAGGCAGAAGCAGACCAACGACTGTCTAGACTCGGGTGTGGGAGCAGGGATTTTGGGGGGACAGAGGCATGACGAAAATGTTCTAAAACTGAGTTGTGATGATGGTTGCACAACTCTACAAACTTACAAAAGTAATTAAAATCTACAGTTATAGTGGGTGAGTTGAATTTTTTCTAAATTATACCTCAATAAAGCTGTTAATTCAACAGGAACACACACAAGGAACCCAGGGGGCCATAGATTTGAGCAGACACTTCCCCAACAAAGATACGTGGACGGAGAATAAGCCATGAGAAGATGTTCAGCATCTGTTCTGGTTTTGTATTGCTGATGTAACAAATTGCCACAAACTTAGTGGCTTAGAACAGCACAAATTTTATTATCCTACAGTTGTATAGGTTCTAAGTCCAACACAGATCTCACTGGGACAAAACGAAGATGTTAGCAGGAACATCCCTCTCTGGACACCCCAGGGGACAATCCTTTTCTTTGCCTTTTCTGGCTTCTCATGGCTGTTCACATTCCTTGACTCGTGCACCCTCCCATCCTCAAAGGCAGCAATCCAGGTTGAGTCCTTCTTAGGTCAATTGACTTCTGCCTCCCTCTTCCACTTTTAAGGACCCTTTTGATAACCCTAGTTCCACCCAGATAATGCATGACAGTCTTCCTATTTTGAGGTTAGCCTTTATTCTACTTACAACTTTAATCCCCCTATGCCGTGTAAGATAACATATTCTCAGTTTCCGGGGATTAGGACATGGACATCCTGGGGGCTGGGGGGATGAAAAAGAAGAAAAGAGTCTAGGAAAGGAGAACAAAATAAAGGAACCACAGTGACTCCACTTTAAAAAATGTAATTGACTTGTTTTCTTCTAGCCCAAGAAACTGACCTTTCATTAGGATTTATTGTAATAAATAGATTATAATGAACAATAAATTACAATAAATAAATAAATAAATAAATAAATAAATAATTCATTAGAATTTATTGTAATTATTGCAATTTATTGTTATTTTTTAGTAGGGTAAATGCTGGACATAGACCTAGTCCCTCTCCCCGTGCATACCAGAGTTCCCCCCTAACCCCTAGGAAACTATCCCTGTCCAAGGTAATTACCCAGGGGAAGGCACATCCTCTTTAAGACAAACAGAAGACTGGAGGAAGCAGAGACCTTAAGTAAATTAACAGGCTGGTGTTAAAGCGCTCTGGCAGCAGGAGAGTAGCAAGTGGATTAACTTATCTGCTCAGCCAGAGCTCCCGGGCTCTGAGTTATGTGAGCTGGGTGAGGGTCTGCACATAAGCATGCAAATGATTTACAACCCTACGTTGATCTGTTCACTATATAACTGTTTTAGGTACCCTGTGGTTGTGCAGATATCTAGCTAGCTGGCCCCCATCAGTGACTCCCATAAGTCTAATAAACTGATGTTTCTACCTATTGCAATACTGGGTGAGTTTTCTGGAATAGGCAAATGCTACATGAGAGCCCTCTCAGATTTGGGGCTCCCGCGATACACTTGACAAACTCTTTACTGAAATTTCGTATCCCCAAGAAACTCGCTGCTTGGATAAATGCACAAGACCTTGTTAGATAAACTTAGAGGACATTGTTTAGAGAAATCCTAGGAAAACAGAATGATTGTTAACCTGTTGTATTTTAAACAAATGGGAATTACTTAAGAGTTGAGTAGTCATAAATATTGGGAAAGGCCTGAGAAACCATTGTTAAGTATGTCACAGTCAGTTATCCGTTCTGTCTTTATACAGTGTTCAGAATTTGTTTACTGCTTAGACTTTCCTGAATTTACACTATAAAACCTCCTCACCTTTCCGCTTGTTGGGCAGATTTACACCTCACCGTGACAGGTAGTCTCCTGATTTGCAAATCTAATAACTGCCTCATTCAAATTTCCTAATAGAGTGTTTTGTTTCTACAGGGGCCTGCTATAATGTTAGATGTTTAGGCAAATACAAATTAAAACCACTTTGAAATACCTTGATTGCTACACAACTATTAGAATGGCTAAAATCAAAACAACTGAGGAGAAAGTGAAGAAACAAATTTTCATGCACTGCTGGTGAGAAGAAAAATAGTTTGGCACTTTCTTAAAAATTTAGAAGTACATTTACCACAAAACTCAGCTCTTCTGCTTTTAACTACTTGCCCAAAAGAAATGAAATTATACATCCATGCAAAAACTTGCACACAAATGTTTGTAGAAGGATTATTCATAATAGCCAAACACTGAAAACAACCCAACATCCATCGAACAGTGAAAAGATAAACAAAATGTGGTGTATACATAACGATGGTATCCTACTGAGCCATGCAAAGGAATGAGCTGCTTGTATCAGGGTTTCTCACCTTCGGCACTACTGGCCGAAGTTAGATAATACTGTGAGTTAGATAATTCTTTGTTGTGGGGGCTGTCCTGTTCAGTGTAGGATGTTTATCAGCATTCCCGGCACCCCCACTAGATTCCAGCAGCAGCTCTCTACCCTTCCTCTAATCCCACAGCTGTGGCAATCAAAAATGTCTCCAGAGATTGCCGCATGTCCCCCACTGCAGGACACAATTGCCCTTGTTTGGTCGCCACTCATATACCTCTTGAGCATTTGAAACCAAATCAAGTTGAACTCTTCAGTTCAACTGTCTTTTACAATATGCAGACATTGCCTAGGAGGAAAAACAGAATTCAACAAAAACAAAGTTCTATGATCAGTTGGATTTAAAACGCATCTATATGTATTCAGAATTAAGAAATACATTTTGTAATTTTTTGAGATTTAGAGAAAACATCTTCTTGAATTAAGTTGTGGAATGTCCTTGATAAGTTCCAAAAAGGTTAAATTTTATCACCTTATTTAAGGGAGGACATTCCTTCTATTTTATTAGAATCAATATACTTATCCACAGTAGATCTGTGAGTATGTGTGTGTAGTTAGAAATAACTTAATCTTTTCAGAATGTTGGCATACTTCTAGATATATTCATATGGTTTTTATTTTTGTGCATTTGTTAGTTACACAATGTTGCTTAGGCTTGCAATTCCATGTAATGTTATGTACCTCAAGTTATTACAAGCTGCCCAAAGAAATCAATATTATTGTTTCCCATGAAATTAATTAAATTAGAACAAGGCCTGTGGCAGAATGTGTTATAGGATTGTTTTATACACTTGATTTTAAAACTCCATTGAGTAGGCACAGTTCTTTTAATCGATCCTGTTGCCTTCCAGGGAGGATGTTACATACACATTTTCTCTAGGGCACTGGAAGCAGGGCTCACAGCCTGGGAAGGTCAATGTGAGGGTCACCCTGGGCATTGCAATGCCCAAATATAGAGAAAAACATCTTTTTAGAGTAAAGAAAAAAGCAATAAAACAAGGTAAGAGATGAGTAACTACTCCAGAATCGGCAATCGTTTCCATGAAAGATAAAATAAATAATTGTTAATGAATGTTTTTATAAGGTCTTTTAAATTCTCATTATATGAAGACTTCTTAATCTGGAAAAAAAAACTATTTTAAAACACTTAGCTGGAAAAAGATGTTAATTCTACCCTATGTCTCTTGGTTAAACATGATACAATATAAACCTGTTCTGTACATTACATTACAATAAATTTATAATGTATTATACAAACAATACATTTGTAGTGTACTGTACAAATATTGTATTTCTACAATATTTGTATTTTATTTTACTTATTTAACCTTCTGGTTGTTATTCTGTAACAATTTGTATAAATGGTAAGTTTTGAATGTGTTATTTTACCTAGATATGAAATTCCACATATATTAAAAGAAAATGTACAAAGGTTTTGTTAATAAATTTTAATAATGTTTTCAAGATTTTTACGTGGCTTAAACTGTGGCCTCTCCCACAATATCAAAAGAAACAAATCAAGCCAGTATAATGTTTGCAGAAAAACCTTCTGGGAGCCAGAGAGGAAGACATTCTGACTACGTTGCAGAGAGAAGAGAAAATGTGCATCTGAGAGAAAGGTGTCTCTCCTCTCCGATGTCTCAGAGGGATGAAGGCAGACTGCGGTGATCACCATCTCTCAGGCCATTTGTTAGGAAAGTTGAAAATATTAGCAGAGGACCACAGAAGAATATTTAATAATTGAATGGCTGGTTTCAAAATTCTTAAATCTTCTCCAACTCTATATCATTGTTACATCTGAACTATGTATCTATGTGAAGGGTGCATACCGGACCCGCTTGTCATGCTGTTGGAACTGTGTGAAATAAGAACAGTGTGGCAATCTTTAAGTTCTCCTAAAGATTCACAGAAGATCCAGATGTGGATTTCAGCAACCAGTTTGTACCTCAGATTAAAAGCCGGCCAAGATATCTGCCACATAAACATTACATTTTTGCTAAACATGTTTTTCCTCTATTGTCAATGTCGCCGTTATGCCTTTGTGAAAAATAAAGGTTTGAAATATACTAGAGGTATGTCTTCAAGAGCCACCTACATAGAAAAACATGTGACTAGGATAACGGGATACAGAGACCTGTTGTTAGCTGGAAAATAATCACACCTAACTTATCCTTTGAAGATCAGGAAATATAACTATGCAGAGTAATTTAGGGGCAGAATGATTGACGTATATAACTCCTATTGATTTCGGAGGCTCAGAGGCAGATTTGTACAGGTTTTATCCCACACAGTTCTGTGTAGCAAGCGCCCCTGTCCTCGCCTTACATTCATCTCAGCAAGGAGGACACAGATGCCACAGTGTGAGCAGGTGGGACAGGAATCAGTTTTCCTTTGAGGTCTCCGATTTTCTCAGTGAAGTGGGGAGTAAGGTCATGGATGGGAGAGGAAGTGCTGGGGTTCAGGAGGGAGCAGGATGTGGGATATCTGCGTAGGAACGTGGGAGACTGAGTGGACTGAGAGGCACAGTGTGGTTGTCTGTCTAGGCTGTGTCTGGCCGCCCGAGGCTCATGGTCATGGGCTAAAATGAGACCTGGCAGGATAGTAAATGTCTCTCCATCTGCTCAAGGTCCTTGTCTGTCCCTCTGTTCATTTGAACATTTTTTTTTCAGGTACTCCTGTACCTTTCCAGGTGTGCTGAGAGGTCTTTCTTCTCTGTGTGAGAAGAAATGAGACCCTTTCTTGCAGCACATGTTCCGGGAGTGTTGCTTTAATGCACTTGTGAAGCAGCTTGGCAGGAGTCAAGTAGAGGGCCCACCCCAGTGAGGAGTCTGCCTGCAGCTCACCCCCAAATCCCATGCGCTCATCCTCCTGTGACCCCCTCTTCTTGCCACCCTCATCCCCACGTGAGGGAGGGAGGTAACACAGCCACCCGGCCAATCCAGCAGGGTGGCCCCTCCTGGATGCCCCAGGACTCAGGGCTGCCATGGGCTCTTCTGAGCCCAGCTTCTCACAAGCCTTTTCCAGCAACTGCTTCATCACCTTCACCAGCCGGGTCAGGCTGAAAAGGCAAATGCGTATTTGAGGCTAGAAATTCCCATTCCCTGGCTGGCCAGATAGCACAGTTGGTTAGAACTCAGTGGTGTGACACTAAGGTCAAGGGTTCAGATCCCCATACCATCCAGCCGGTCTCCCCTCCCCCGAAAAGAAAGTCCCATTTCTGAGGGGTGTACCTTAAAAAATTTTTTTCCCTCGAGAAACTCTTCCAAATATAACCCCTCAACCAACCCCTGACGACATGTAGATGTGCAATTAATGGTGCCACTGAAATAAATTGTAACACTTGGTTGTGAAATCTTTAAGTTCTCCTAATATCTCATTACAGTTATAAGCTCTTCAGCTCTAAATGTATATGTTATAAAAATTGAGTTAGTAAATTCATGGGTGCGTGAACTTTAATTTGATTTAGGATGCTTTTTAAGCTGGCTGGCTGATCTCATCTGTGCAGACAGTCACTTCTCCGTGTATATTCGGCATCCTTTATGTCTCTTTCATTAACAGGTGCCCTTACTGGGAAGAACAGGGCGAGAATCCAGGCACTGGCCCCTTCCCTCTCTCTTTCGCTCCATGTGACCCTGTTCAATGGCTCTCGCATGACAGAGCCTGGCCGCCCAGACCAGGTGTCGGTCTCCGTTCCCCACCACCCCGCCGGGTGAGGGGCGCCAGGTCCCGTCGCGCCTGCGCACTGCGGCCGTCAGCGCCAGGCAAGCGTTGGGTGAGGCAGTTGGAGGCAGTTGGGAGTTCGCGGGAGCGGCGCCTGCAGTGTGCGGGCCTGGAAGCAGGAGGAGGAGGCTGAGGCGGCGGCGACGAGGACCAGGAGGAGAAAGCGGACGCGGGGAGGCGCCGTCCGGCTCTGGCCGGGCCGGCGGGAGCGCTCGGGGGTCTGCGGACGGCGGCCTCGGTGGCCGGCAGGTGAGGCCCGTGCAGGGCGGGCGTGGGCTCTGAGGGGCGCGGGCGGCCGGGGGCGCGGGTGCGGCCGGGGGCTGAGGTGAGCGCGGCGGCGTGGGCCCGGCGGCTCATTGTCCGGCGGGTGGCCGGGGGCTGAGGTGAGCTCGGCGGCGCGTTGTCCGGCGGGCGGCGCTCGCTTATCGCCCCCTGCGGGCCGGGCCGCGGCTTGTCCGGGGCGGGCACAAGCTCCTGTGTCCGCCGGCCCCACCCGTGCCTGCCCCGCCGCCCCCGGTCCTGGTTCCCCGGCCCTCAGCGCGTTTTGTTCCGACGCTGGTGGGCTCGCGTGCGGGGACGGGGGCAGGGGCTGCTGAGCCAGAGGCTGGCGGGGAGAGCGTCGCCAATCCTGGCCGGCGGCGGGGGCGGAGAGGGCCGGCTCGTCCCAGGGAGCCCGCCCGCCCTTAGGGCCGCGGTCCGCGCATTTGCGGGTTCAGCAGCGGGCCGTGCCGGTGTCCACCAGGCGGGGACAGCCTCTGCCGGTCCTCGCGCCGCGGGCGCTCTTCCCTGGGGGGCGCGGCGCTCTCGGGAGCCTCACACTTTTCGTCCCCCAGGAGGAGCCACGTTGGGTGTGCTTGGCCAGGAAGCAGTGGAGAGGGGTGTGCGGTGCGGGACTGCGCAGCGCCGCGGGCTTGACCGTCTCCGGCGGCTTCTAGCATGGATAGTGCCTTTGCGATTTTACAGAGGTTCTTTTTGGCTCCAGTAAAACATGTCATTCCATGCGCATCCCAAAGTTTGTTTACGCTGTTGTTTTTGGATTTGTTTGGTTTTTGCAATTTGTACATTGGACTCTGGGTTTGGGAGAGGATTTTGGGGTGGAGGGGATGGCCTAGAACCAATCCTCTGCGGACAGGGAGGAACAAACGTATATGACTCAGTCCTCTCTTTATGCTCAATTTAACATTTTTTAAAAAACATTTTTGTTGACTTCCAGAATTTCACTGGTGCTGTTTTTGATAGTGCCTGTAATGAACGATTCAGAAGAAAATAACAGTATAGGATATCAGTAAGTTAAGTTTGGAATATGTTGAAGCAGTGTTGCTTAAGGTGGCATTCTTTGTGATACTAGTAATGAGAGATGCTATGAGGAAAAAAATAGCTTCTTGGTGAAATAAGTTTGGTGAGCAATGCTATGTCCTTTCCTTCTCCTCTTAAGGTCACAACTCACATTACTATATTGAGGGATTTAGCCGCAGAACTCTTTATGTTTTGTTTTTGGTGTGATCTCTGTGAATACCGATGAAATCCAGGAAACAGTGGATGTTCTCTGGAATAGCCATTGTGAACTGCTGGTCATTTGTGTTCTTAAAGGGTGTCTTATCTTAGATAATGGTGCCTCTCCTTTGTGAACTGAGAGGTCCAGATGTTGATGTGGTTTTGTGTGCCTATGCCTTTTGTGGGTGGTATTCAAATTTGGCTCTCACCATATTGATAAGATATGAGAGTTATTAAGTTGAAGAAAAAAATTAATTACAGTGTTTTCACTTCCCAGTGACTTATCTGATTGCACAGATATTTACAACTTCACTGACTGCACTCCTTAGTTGTTAGCATTTTTTCTCTAGTATGTTAGAAATATGTGGAGAAAAAAAGTTTACTGCTGTTTCTGGAGAGCTAATCATGTGGATTATTTAGAAGTTGAAAATAATGCCTTTGGGGTCTTCTTTTGGTTTAGCAGAATCTTAATTTGCTGAGAAAGAGCATTTAAATGTAAATGCCTCTTTATATTTATTAGATGCTGAGTTAAATGTGTTTTCCTTTTCCTGGGATGAAAAGAATTTAGAAGAGAATCAACTGTTTTGCCCAAGCATTTTGTTCAATTTGGAAGACATGATATTGTGAAAAGAATGGGGACTGTGGAGTTATACATGGAGTCAGCCTGGCTTTTCAGGTCAGGACAATCTGGATGGAAATGGAGCTCCACTCCTTCTTGGTCCAAAGCCACACTGCTAATTTATAGCCACATGGCCTTTTAAACCTTCAGATCCTTAGTGGTAAACTGAGGTTAAACTCCCACACCACAGGGGTAGCCTCAGACTTTCTTGACTTCCTAGCCTCAGGGTGGCACCCTGGGACCTCCCTGTCTACCCACCCCAGAAGAGGAGCCTCAGACCTCCCTGCCCTCCCACCTTCAGTGGTAGCCTCAGACAGCCCCATCTTCCCACACTCTAAAGAGCAGCGTCTGACCTCCCTGTACCTTCAACAGGTCCCAGGTCCCACGGCTTAGTTTCTGGACCTGTCATGAATGACAGCAATGTTTGTCCTCAGATCCTCACCAATGTTCCTTTTGCCCCTTGCCTGGTAGCCCAGGGCCCCTATCTGGCAAAATCTGCCCCGAACCAGGGCCTGCATCTTATTCACACCCATGAGGAAGAGCTTATGGCAGGGGTGGCAAAATATGGCACTAGACCCCATCCTGCACCCACGCAGGCATCACTCATCGATCAAAAGTGATTGGGTTCCCCAATGTTCATCGCAGCACTCTTTACAATAGCCAAGAGTTGGAACCAGCCCAAATGTCCATCATCAGATGAGTGGATACGGAAAATGTGGTACATCTACACAATGGAATACTACTCAGCTATAAAAACGAATGAAATACTGCCATTTGCAACAACATGGATGGACCTTAAGAGAATTATATTAAGTGAAACAAGTCAGGCACAGAAAGAGAAATACCCCATGTTCTCACTTGTTGGTCGGAGCTAAAAATTAATATATAAATTCACACACACACACACACACACAAAACCGGGGCCGGGGGAGAAGATATAACAACCGCAATTACTTGAAGTTGATACGACAAGCAAACAGAAAGGACATTGTTGGGGGGGAGGGGGGAGGGAGAAGAGAGGGAGGTTTTGGTGATGGGGAGCAATAATCAGCCACAATGTATATCGACAAAAAAAAAAAAAAAAAAAAAAAAGTGATTGGGTGTGGCTCCCAGTGCTCGGGCTACAGGTGGCCACTGACAATTCAAATTGGTACTTGCAAAGAAACCCATTATCCCTCTACATTCTAGTCCATTTGTTCTCAACAGGGGTGATTCCACTCCAAAAAGGTAAAGTTGGTTCTTGAAGGGGAGGAAAAACTCTCTCTCAAGAAAAACTTAAACACAGATAGACACAGTACATAAGCAGACACATGGCATATTCATGATAATAAATTTTCATGGGGGTGCAGCTATTAGGAAGACATTGTCTGAAGAGGATTTTGATGAAATGCAATGAAAACAAGTTGAGAAATGCCGATCTAGAGCAGTGGTTCTCAAAGTAGTGTGCTTCAGAGTCATGTGGGGCCTTGTCAACACAGATTTCTGGGCTCCACTGCTGGAGTTTCTGATGCAGTGGGGCTGGGGCAGGGCCTGAGAATTGGCCTTTCCAGCAAGGTCCTGGGCATTGCCGGTGCAGGACCATGCTCAGATACCACCGCTCTAGAACCAAGCCCAGTGGTCCTTGGCCCTGGCTGAGCATCAGTCACCTGCAGAGCTTTCTAGGATCTCTGTGGCCAGGCCCCACCACACAAACCAAATCAGAATCACCAGGGACTGGGATAGCGGTATCTTTGGAAAGCTCCCAAGATGATTCCAGTGATGATACCAGGGCTGATACCCACTAGGCTAGACTATGAGCTCCAGGAGAGAGGAACCCCACACAGCCGCCATAGCCAGGTTTCTCTGCACTGTGTCCCCGGAACCTAAAACTGCCTGACACATACTACATGCTCATAATTATGGATGTATGGATGGTTGGGTTGGATGGGTGGGTGGGTGGGTGGATGAAAGGATGGGTGGGAGGTTGGGAGAAAGAAAAGAAGAAACTTAGTTAATTATAGTATAAGCCCTTAAAAATTCTAAGTCTTTACTCCAAAAAAGACAACTCTAGGGTGGAGTTTTAATAAGAATTGGGTACTGGTTGCAGTTCTCTTTTCAGAGCTGTTGGCGATAGCTAGGTTTTACACAAAATGAACCCCCCTTTCCCACATGTGCTCCAAGGTTCAGCTCTAGAGACACATGGTAGCAGTGTAAAGTGTGACAGTGCTGGGTCCCGGCTCAACCTGGGGCACCTGGCCTGGAGGCAGGAGGAGGACAGGGTAACCCCAGAGAAGTCCTCTCCTCCCCAGAAGGCAAACTGTCACAGTGGGGGAGGAAGGAGTCACTCTTTGGCCATGTGGTTCTCATCCAGCCACTTAACGGAGAAGGTGACATTGTCCAGTTCCAACAGGACCACCCACACGTCCTCTTGCATGGTCTCTTCCTCCTTCCGCAGGAAGAAGACTGGTAGAGGAGACTCAGCTGCCACTCCTGCCCTGGGGTTTCATTTTGAGATGCTGTGCTGCAACTCTAGTTGATACACCAGAGTGTTGGCCTCCTAGATACTAGGTCCTGAGTGTGCCTCTCCAGGTCTGTTCTGTGGTTTGTCCTGTACCTGCCAAGTGTTAGAGCCCTTCTCTGCCTTAATTTACTGAGTGGCCTTCATCAAGCCACTTCCTCTCTTATCTGGACCACCACACCATGTTTCTAACTTAACCATTTCAAACCTAACAAACCCAAATAAGAGTCCCCATTTCTTTCTCAACGGTCCCATTTCAGCAAATGGCACCAACATTCACCCAGTTTCCCAAGGTCCAGACCATCAAGGACTTCTCAGTTTCTCTCCCCCCTCACCCTGTACACAGTCTCTCACCAAGTTCGAATGGGCCTACCACCAAAACATATTCCAGATCCATCCACCTCCCTCCTACTTCCTGCCACAACCCAAACTCAAGGTACTATTGTCTCTCTCCAGGAGGACCACACCAGAGGTTTCTCTTCTGCCACCCTTTCCCCCCAGACAGTCCATCCTCCCCTGTGACTGCAAGTTATCTTTTTAAAACTCAGCCTAAATTATGTGACTTATACCTGCCTCCAAGCCTCTGTCTGCTTGTCTGCTCCCTGAATAAAGTCCCAGGCCCTGCAGATCTGGCCTCACCAACCTCATCTCCCAACACCCCTTTCCCACTGCCCTCTGGCCACACTGGGTTCTGCTCAGAGCCTTAGCACCTGCTGTTCCCTCTGCCAGGCACACTCTTTCTCAGGCCATTTACCTGGCTGGCTGAGCTCTCTGCTCAAACATCACCTCCTCAGAAAGGCTGTCTCTGACCTCATTTTTTTCTGCTCTTCTTTTCGTTCTCTTTTTAGGAGATATTTTATATTCTTATCACAGATTTATGTTTTATATCCTAGATTTTATGCCATTTCCATTTTTCTTAACAATCAGTACTCATTTTGCAGATAAAATATTTTCTCTTGTATGGATGTTGTCTCTGTGTTAACTATCTTGTTTTTTCCTCCAAGTCCATTTTTCTGTTTATCTCAGTCCTTACCTTTGCTAATTTTCTTTACATATTGGATAATCTCTAGTTAGTTGTCTGTTCATATTTAAGAATGGAGCATTAAGTTGGTTTCTATTAATAGGTCTTCCTTGTGGATAGGTCGGTCAGAATCAGAATGTTGGCTTTTAGCTGGTGTGGTGTGTAGCACTCACACAGCAGAAAGAGGAATTTGTTCCAGGTGGCAGCATTCACAGCAGATGTTCACTGGTGACCTGGAGGTGATCCCAATAAGGCTGGTCTTCAAGTGGCCCTGTGAGGGTTAGGGCCCATTGCAGGAGCAGAGCAGCTTGGACCAACTGCTGCGTGGATAGACTTTTATCATCCCTCCCACTGTCAGCCCACTTCTGGCTCATCCCCTCCATGCCTGGCGCCATTGCTCCTGGGCCCTCACCAGGGTTCTGCAGGAGGTATGGCCACTTTGTCCATTGTGACCTCTCATACTCCTTCACAGAGAGGGACACGAAGTAACGTCTCTGGTATTATCTGAATTTAATTATAAGGAAACATCAGACAAAGGACATTTTACAAATTAACTGGCCTGTATTTGTTACATCTGTCAAAGACAAAGAAAGATGAAGGGACTATTACAGATTAAAAAATAAAACAAAACATTAAGATACATGACAACAAAAAGGAAGGTGTGATCCTGGATCAGAAAAAGCTATAAAAGACATCATAAGGATAGATGAAATTTGAATGTGGACTGTGCATTAGTTAATAGCATTGTATCAATGGTAAATTACCCAATTTCCTGTTTTTTTGTAATTGTACAATTTTTGGAGGAAAGTATTCTCATTCTTAAGAGAGGCATAACGTTATTTATGGGTAAAAGAACATGACTTTTACAACTTACACTTGAAAATTTAGGAGAATAAAAAATTAAGTGGGAAAGTGAAAATAAAATGGTGAATCTGGTAAAGGGTACAAAAGATTTTTTTGTAAATTTGGAATTATGTCAAAATTTTAAAGTTTCAAAATTTTTATTTGAGTTCTCTTTGCCCACGGGGGTCTTTCACTCTCACTGTGACTGGAATCGGGATGCAATAGCAAATTCAAGCAGGAAGACACCCCTCTGTTGTTAAACAGAACACACCCACAACCACATAAAGCCTACATACCTCTGCAAGTGAAGGACACACTAAAAGGGTTTTAGAGCTTTTCTTCCTGCATCATTTTACAGTGATAATAACAAGCAAGTTTTATAAATTAAGGCAATCCCCCTAAGTGCTCTTAATCATTTTGGTTTACTTTTGTTAGGTCTGGCTGTAACCTGATGTGTCCCACTGTCTTGTACACCTGCTATGGTACACCTGTGGAAGGTATCCTATTTATTGTTTTATTTCCTTGGGTTTTGTGAGCTGTGTAGGTTTAATATCAAGTCAGGAGAGAAATGGATTGAAATAAGCCCAAAGCTATTTTGGCCTGAAAATGGCAACCTAATATTGTATTAGACATAAAATGATCCCTAATAATACATATGTCTGTTTTACAGATATTAATTGCCTCTCATGAACACAATGCACTTTTGAAAATCACTCCCTACTAGACCTTGCCAATTCTAGTTTTCTCATGCAAATTTGGAAAATTTCTTAGGCAAATTTGGCACCCTTCTCACACTTCAGCTTTTCAACTTCCAAAGCTTTGTACCAATGCCATGCTGCTGTAAACTGTTCTCACATTTCCTCCATCTCCTTTTGTCTTTGTAGGTATTTCAATGACCTAATATAAACAAATTTAAACAAATCAAGAGATCAGTTAACACAAACGCACATTTTAAATTCAATCTATACTACATAAAAGTGAATTAGATGATTTCCAGTGTCCAGTTCCCAAGAATTCCCATGCATTCTGCTCACACTGGTGCCTCTGATTAAACCAATTCCTTCTTTAACCAGCCTTGCACATTGAGAAAACATTCATTCTTTTCTTTTTCCTCCAAGTTTCCTATAAGGGTAAATTTAATTTAAGACCAGACATAATCTGACTGCTTCATTGAGATATAAATTATATATCATAAAATTCACCCATATGAATGTACAATTCAAAGGATTTTAGTATATTCAGAGAGTTGTGAAAATGTTCCGGCAATAATTTTAGAATATTTTTATAAGAAATCCAGTATCCATTAGGACTTTTTTTTTTTTTTTTTTTTTTTGTGGCTGGCCAATATGGGAATTTGAACACTTGACCTTGGTGTTAAAAGCTGTGCTCTAACCAACTGTGCTAAACGGCCAGCCCCCCAGTATCCATTAGAAGTCATTCCCCAATTGCTTCAAACATTCCGACCACAAATCTACATTCTGTATTTATAGATTGGACTATTCGAGGTATTTTATATACAGTGAATGAAATCATACAATGTGTGGTCTTTTGTTGCTGGTACATGCACAACATGGAAGAACCTTAAATGCCCGTACTAAATGAAAGAAGCCAGTCACAGAAGACTTTTTTTTCCCTTAGCACAGTGGTTTAAGGTTCATCCATGTTGCACATGTGTCAATACTTCATTCCATTTCATTCTCAAAGAATATTTGATTGTATGAGTAGAACACATTTTATCTAGACATGTATTGATTGATGAACATTTGGGTTTTGGGCTAGGATAAATAATACTGCTATAAATATTAGTGTACAAGTTTTCTATGTGGAAATATTTTTATTTCTGTTGGTTTTATAAGTAAAACTGGAGTTGATGGATCAAATGCTAGGTGTATGTTTAACATTTTGAGGAGCTGCCAGACTGTTTTTGAAAGCAGCTGCACCATTTCAGATCACCAGCAATGTGCAAAGGCTCCAGTTTCTCCACAAGCTCAGGTACGCTCGCTGGTCATTGTCCACCTGTGTGGAGCCACCCTCGCGGATGTGACATGGTGTCTCACTGAGACTTCGAGTTGCATTTCCCTGATGCCTAAAGATGTTAAGCATGTTTTCACTGGCTTATTTGCCATATGTTTTCTTTGAAAAAATATTTATTAAGATCCTTTGTGTCCTTTGTGGATTGTCTTTTTATTGGTTGGTTGTATAAAGTGTTTATATGTTCTGAATTTCTTATCAAATATACCACTTAGAGACATGTTCTCCTATTGGATGGCTTGTTTTTTCACTTTTTTAATGGTCTGATTTCTAGCACAAAAGGTTTGGATTTTGAGGCAGTCTAATTTATCTATTTTTTCTTTTTTTACTTGCTTTTTGTTTTGTATTTAAGAAATATTTGCCCAACTCGAGGCCTGAGAGAATGAATCCTACATTTTATTCTAAGGCCTTTATAGTTTACGCCCTTACGTTTAGGTCTATGATGCATTTTTTTTTTTTTTTTTAAATTTTCGTGTATGACACAAGGTGGGGTCTTTTGCATATGGATATCCAGTTGTCCTGGCACTGTTTGTTAAAAAGATTATTCTTGCCCCTTTACCATCAAATTGTCTTGGCACCCAGAAATTTAAGAGTTTATTTCTGGACTTCCACCTCTATTCCACAGATCTACTATATATGTGTAGCTTTATAACCAGGATGTCTTGATTACTTTAGCTTTATAGTAAGTTTTGAAATCAGGAAATGCGAGTCCTTCATATTTGTTCATTTTCAATATTGTATCGGCTATTCTGGATTCCTTGCATTTACACATAAATTTTAGGATAAGATGGTCAATTTCCGCAAAACATCAAGCTGGGATTTTAATTGGAATTGCATTGAATCTATATATCAACTTGAGCAGTATTGGTATGTTAACAATATAAAGTATTTTGATCCATGGATATTGCATGTCTTTCCATTTATTTAATAGTTATTTTATTTTTTCCAATGATGTTTTGTAGTTTCAGTGTATAAGTCTGGCACTTCTTTTGTTAAATGTGTCCTTAAGTATTTTCTTCTTTTTGGTGCTATTTTAAATAGATTTATAAGATATTATTTTTGGATTTTCATTGCTGGTGTAAAGAAATACAATCGATTTTCGTATATGGAACTTCTGTCCTGTAATCTTGCTGATTTCATTTGTGAATTCTAATAGTTTTTTAGTGGATTCCTTAGGATTTATATATGTAAGATTATATCATGTGCAAATAGAAATTGTTTTATTTCTTCTTTCCTAACATGAATGTTTTTAAAATTTATTTTTCTTGTTTCCCTGGCTGGAATTTCCAAAACACTGTTGAATACAGCTAGTAAAAGTGAACATTCTTGTCCTGTTGCTAGACTTAGGGGGAGAGCATTAAGTTGTAGAGGTTACTAACATTAATAAAGTGCATGTAGTATTTCACAGGGCCTTAACCTTTAGCTTAGTTGGGCCACAGCCCTTAGATTAGAAGGACCACAGTCCTTAGATCAGGCTGTAGCTTACTAGGATCTTTATCTTAGTAGGACAACAGTCCTTAGCTGTTAGAAGGGCCAAAGCCCTTTAGTTTAGGCTGTAGCATTGTGGGGCCACAGCCCCATAGTTTTAGCAAGGCCCAAAGCCTTGTAGTTTGAGGAGTAACCTAACCTTCTAGTATTGCACACAGAAATACGAAGCTTGGTAAAAAACAAAACTTTCACAGGACTGAAAAGTCTCTGGTGGGGATATGAGAATCGTAACACAGCGTAAGTGCTTGCTCTAAGGGCAGATGCCCTTGGTGCAGCTTAACCTAATTATGGGAAAGTATGTGTACTGAAAGCTTTAAGGCTACTCTGCCAATTAGCGGCTGGTTCCACATTTCACCAACTGCTTCTCTAAGTTACCTAGGGAACTAGGTGTTACCATAACGATTATCTCATTGGTTCTTTTGTATGTCACATAGCTTAGTTTTATGACTCCTTTGATGGTAAATTGCTTAAACTGTTTTTAAGTTGCACTTCCTTTAATGAAAATTGCTATGTAGCCATTTTGTTTATGTTTTCACTATGACTGATTAACCACCTGTGTTCTTGTCTATAACTTTTTGCCTGGACAATAAAAAACTAAGAAAAGCCCTGATTCAGGGTCATTTCCCAGGAATTCCTTCTCTCTTGGAAGAGTCATCTCCTGGGATTTAACCCCTTCAGGCCTCTCACTGCTCAGGAAAAATGGGCTTTGAGTAATCCTTTGCATCTCCGTCTCAGTCACCCTGAGGGAGAGGTGACATTAAGTCATTCACCATTTAGTATGATATTAGCTGTGAGGTTTTCTTTGATGCTATTGATCTGTTTAAGGAATTTCCCTTCTATTTTCAGTTGAGTGTTTGGGTCATGAAAGTGTTCTCTGAGTTTTGTCCAAAGCTTTTCTGCATCTACTGAGGTAATCATATTGTTTTTGTCTTTTAATATATCTTAATACATTCTGCTACATTCATTAATTTTTAGATGCTAAATTAAGCTTACATTCCTTAGTAAAGGAATTCAAATCTATGGATTCTTTACTTATTGGGGAATGTCTTTACCTTCTCTTTTGAAAGACAAGGTTTTCATTCTGGTTTTCTTTGGGGATTGGGGGGGAAGAGGATATGTTTTTCATGTTTGCTTGAGTTGTTTTTCTCTTGCTGCTTTCAAGATTTTCTCATTGACTTTCACTTCATCATCTGCATTGTGATGGGTCTAATTCTGGATCTCTTTGCTTTTATCCCTTGCTGAGCTTCTTGTTTGTGTAGATTAATTTTTCTAATCAAATTTGGAATATTTGGCCATTAATTTTGTGTTCTTTTCACTTGCTTTTTCTCTCGTTCCCCCCCCCCCCCCCGCCCTTTGGGACTCTGTTATGTGTATGATGGTCCAATTGATGATTTTCCCCAAATTCCTGAGTTTTCTGTTCATTTCTGCTTATCTTTTATTTATTTATATTTATGTATTTTAATTAATTAATTAATTAATTTTCCTACAGAGGCGGCAGCGACGGCAAAGCAGCCTCAGTGCCTCAGAAACGCCGCCGCCACCTGCCGCGAATGCCAAACGCAACCGCCCGCCGCCCGCCGGCGACAACTCCAACTGCCACCGCGGGCGCCAGGCAGGAGCCGGGAGGAAGCCGGAGCGGCGGGCAGTGAGTGCCGAGAGGGCGGCTGGCAGAGCCCGCTGTGCGCCGGGGACTCCGACAGCTGCCGGCACCGCCTCCACGGAGCTTCTGCGTCCACCCGGGCGGCCACCGCCGCCCTTGGAACCGCGTGCTCGGCTTCCCGGCGGCGCTGGCCGGGGCTGCTTCCGCAGCGACGGGGCTCTTCGTTCTGGTCAGCGGCGGCACGAGTGGGTCCCACCGCAGCCCGCGAGCGCCAGAGCCGCCGCAGCTCGTCAGCCTCCTCTGCGAGGGCCCCCGTCCCAGTTCTGCTCCTGCCCCCTCTTCGTTTCCCGCTGCACCTGCAGAAGCGCATCCGCTGGCACGTCCAGGTGAGGCCACCCCGTCAGCCAGCGCCCAGGGCTGCAGTGCACCCTGAGTCCCTCTCCCAAGGTGCAGAACGTCTCCTCCAAGCCACGATTCCACTGATAGTTCTAATTCCTTTTAATTCCTGCATAGTGTTCCATGACTTACCCAAGCCCTACAGATGGTATGCAGACACAGAGTAGTTCTAACTAAGCATGTGCACATTTTAAAAGCCATGCAGGAGTGTAGAGTCTGCCAGACCTTCAGGTTTTTCAAGAAACACAGATTTTATTTGAAATGATCCCATTTAAAAAAAATACCAAGCCAAGCAAAACAGATTTAGCTCTTCAGCCACCCATCTGTGATTTGAGCAATGATCTTTTTTCTTTTTTTTCCCCCCAGTACTAATAAATTTAATTTTTGTATAATATATTTTTTCTCTGGATTTAAAAAATGCCTTGTTTAGCACAGAAACACAAACACTGCATAATCTCACTTCTACTTCGGATCCAGAAAAGTCAAACTCATGGAAGTGAGTCGGGAGTGGGGGTGGAGAGATGTTGGTCAAAGAGTACAAAGTTTCAGTGAGGATGTGTAACTTCTGGAGATCTATTTGAGCACTGATCTTTGTCAACAATTATCATACTTGTCTAAATCTCCCCAGTCCTCCTTTTTTTTATTTTAAAGTTAGACCTTATCAAAGCCCCCTGTCTCTTCCTATCTGTCTCCTCAAACCCTTTTCTTTGATCAAAGTGTTTCCACTTCTTATGTGCTCTTCTTTCTCATAGTCCACAGTATTTCATCTTTTGATGTTAATACTAACCACATTTTATTCTGTTGGATAGAGGGTAGGGAAGCTGCCAAACATTCTACAATGCACAGAACAGCAGTCCCCCCTGCCCCTCACCCCCAGCAAAAAATTATCTGGCCCAAAATATAAGTAGTGCCAAGGCAAGCAAATTCTGATGTGAGCAAATCAAAGAATTTTAAGCTTTGGGCCTTTGTAAAGCCATTTAAATGTTCGAACTGGAGATTTCTGAGCACGCCATGAAGAGCAGTAATTAAAAATACAACTTGGTTTTCTGAATTAAAGTATGCACATATACACACCCTATCTCTAACAAATTTTGAGGCCCACATTGCTTTTCATTTTAGTTTTCTGCAATTTATACTAATGGAAAGGCACCGATTAACACATTCTAACCTTAATTAGCAATAGGCCATTGGAATAATGTCAAATACCAGGTAACATGAAGAAGAGGTATTTTAGAATTTCCAACTTTAGATTATTTTTCCAGTGGATATATAGAAAGAAGTTTCTAAGTAAAACAGTTGGACATATAAACAAATCAGAGTTTAGAGAAAAATATTCTTAAATTCTATGAATGTCTCTGTGTAGCTTGTCATTTATTCCATTTTTACTTGTTTTTCTGTTGTCTCTAGAAAGTAATTCTCATGAAGACCTTGCCCAGTATCCATGTCTTAGAACAATACCTGGCGTGTGGTAGGTGTTTAAAAAATACTTGGGAAAGGGATTTGACACCGGTTCCTGCCGTCCCCTCATGCAAGGCAGTGTGATGGCAGAAAGATGGTAGGAAGTTGAAGTTTTCAAGTCCACGAAGTCAGAGTTGATTCCAAACATCACTGGTCTCAGCTTGGCCACCTGCTACAGAGGTTTTATCCTTGAATATGCCTCTTATGCTTCTTAACTTAGGAGATGTGTGGAAACCATAAAAGAGGTAATTGACTGCTTAGAGAAACTGGCTGAATTTAGCCATCTTCTCTCTCTGGTTATGCCTGGTTCCATCGCACATCGTTTCTAGTAGCGTTGAACTTGATGTACTGCATTATCTGCAAGTGATGGTAAACCTACACCATAGTGGTTAAGGGTCTGCGATTTAGAAACAGAATACGCTTGTGCCCCAGTCATTTGGCATTCCTCAGTTTCTCTGGAATAAATTAAGTTGTTTGGAGTGAATGAATTGACCGTGTTGTTAGCATTTTACCGGTTAGTGTAGGGAAGCATACTGGAGGGTTGACTTTTCCTGGGTCTGAAATGCATGGTTCATTTTCTGAGCTAGAATGCATTCCTGAACACTAGTAACAACCCAGCCCAGACTACTGGGGGAGTTGTAAACCACCTGGGTGAGATTTTCAATCTCCTTGACTTAAAAAGAGTTTGCAAGTGTCATTATCTTGAAATAAGTTGTGTGAATCTGAGGTTCATTTTCCTAAGTTCTTTTCTTTTCTTTCTTTCTTTTTGAGGCCCCAGCTTCATTTATTAAGGGCTTCAGGGGTCGGGGGGTGGGGCGGCCCTGTGGTCAGAGGGGCTGAAAGAACATTTTCCTAATTTTCAAAAATTAATTGTTGATGTTTTGTATTTGGAATGAAATTTTAACAAGAATAATATCACTAGGATTTAGCTGAATCATTAGGAAATTAATAGAGTAGTGTAAATAGATTCTCAATACAAATCATGTGGGAGTTTCCTTCTTTCCTCTCATCATTTTACTTTTTCATTTTTAAAGTTTATAAAGTTTAGTGGGCATTTCTTTTATGACCTCTACTCCTTTATTATTGTTATTATTTTAGAAGGGAAAGTAAGCAGTTTTATTATCAAATAAGCAAACTGTGATGACATCACAGGCAATGTGCTTGAGATTGCAAAGAAAAAAATCTCACCCTTTGATATAGACTGGCATGTACAGTGTTTTACATATGTGCCAATTGTTGTTATCCAGAGGAAAAATAAAACTTCTGTCTCTTGACAAGTAAGAAGTTCCATCTTGGAGCCAAGTGCCTAGGCCTTCTGAGAAGGTGGGGAGACAGAGTGATACTCTTCTTTTTATTATTATTATTTTTACATTTTGGTGAAATACACATAACTTAAAATTCACCACTGTAACCATTTTTAAGTTCAGTGACATTAAGGACATTCACATTGTTGTGCATTTGTCACCACCATCCATCTACAGAACTTTTTCATCTTCCCAAATGGAAACTCTGTCCCCATTAAACAACTCCTCAGCCCCACCGCTGGCACCTCTGGTTATCTAGCCCCTGGTAACCTCCACTCTACTTTCTGTCTCTATGAGTTGGACAACTCTAGGTACCTCATGTGATGGGATTGTATAGTATTCATCCTTTTGTGACAGGCTCCTTCCACTCGGCATGATGTCCTCAAGGTTGGTCCATGTTGTAGCATGTGTCAGAATTTCCTTTCTTTCTGAGGCTGAAGAATATTCTGTTGTATGGACAGACCACGTTCTGTTCATCCATATGTCTGTGGATGGATGCTTTGGGTGCTTCCACTTTTGAGTTATTGCAGATGCTGCTGCTATGAACGTGGATCTACAAATACCTCTTTGAGACAGTGCGTTCAACTCAGAAGTGGAATTTGCTGATCTTAGGGTACTTCTGTGTTTACTATTTTGAGGGGCCACCATAGTGTTTTCCACAGCGGCTGCACCATTTGACATTCCCGCAAGCAGGGCACAAGGGTTCCGTTTTCTCCACGCGTCCTGGCCAATACTTGTCATTTTCTGTTTGTTTGGGTTTTTTTCAATATTAGCCATCCTAATGGGTGTGAGCCATCCTAACCTCATGGTGGTTCTTCTATTTCTCTAATGACTAGTAAAGTTGAGCATCTTTCTCTGTGCCACTCCCTTATTTTGAGAGAAACGTTTTTCCTTGTTTTTAGAACAGACTACCGCAACTAGTTCTTATAGAATAAATGCGATATTTAAGATTCCAGGTTTCCTGAGGGGGAGAGATTTCTTTTTAGAGAGATTGCTAGTGCATGCCATAACATTTAAATTGCCCTTTTAAAGTAAACAATCTCCCACCAGATTGGAGTTGAGTTTTATTTTTCTCATTCTTTAGTTGGACTAGAGTAGGGGGTAAGGTTTATTCACCTGATACCTACTGACTGGAGTTCCGTTGGGTAAAGTTCAAATCCTGTTGTTGTTGTTGTTTGTTTTGTTTTAACAAAAAAATTTATTTAGGTTGACTTACATCCCCTAATGACCAGGTTGACTTATGTCTTCTAAATCAGGAAGCTGCCTGCGGGATGTGTCACATTATTCCCTGAGCTGGTGTAAAATTATTCTGACCACTTACAGTCTATTTCCTTTGTGTCAGAAAATGTTTATGACAAACCATAGTGTCTCAGGTCCTGTGTGAAAAGTATAAAGAAAACTTTTTCACAAGGCTTCTTTAAAAATCAGCAATAAATGACATTTATGGAGTGCTTATCATTTGTGAGTGGTTCTGAGCTGTTCCCATGGAGTGTGTTGAGTCATCACAGCTACCTGTGAGGTAGAGGACTGCTGTTATTTTTACAGATGAAGAGAAGGAAACACAGAAAGTAGTAAAGGAGTCAGTGGAGTTCATGCACCTGGTTCCAGAGACACAGGACGTCTCTGCAGTGGTGCTTCTTCCGTGGAGACAGCAGGAGTAAGTGACAGCATTAAGTTCTCATTCTTACAGGGTTGTCCCCACAGCCGCTTTTCAGAATGAATAATTATACTTGCCAAGTAAGCCTGGGAATTTTTTAGTCATTATCCCTTGTAAAAATACTGAGTCTTGATGTATCTGCATTTTTAGAGATGAAACTTAAAACTGTTGAGATAGAAAAATTTACCCAGGAATCTGTGGTAAATTTATAATAGCATAAAATTATCATCTTAACCTAAGTATAAAGTATTTCCTTGGCACCAAAAATGGGGTAGTTAGCTGCTGCCTAAACTTGTCAGCACTAACTAACTGCACCTACCCTATGTCTTGGAGAGGAAGAGGCTAAGGGATGACACGATGCCCATGCTGGCTGTCCCCGGCTGGAGTGTGGTGTTGGATACCAGCTCCCTCGTCACTCAGTGACAGCTTAACTAGGATGTCCCTCTGGGTTGTGGACAGGAGTTGGAGCATTTTGCTTCCTTGATCCTAAGCTAGCATTTTGATATGGTAGTGATGGCAGCCATGACAAAAATTAACCATGTCCTGGGGCCTTTAAAGTGACAGAGTCTCAGTGGGTACTAGCCTGGGGTTTTCAGTAAGGAGGCAGCTCGTATGCCAGAGTCTGATTTTGATTTACCTCTGTTGGTGGGGGTTTTACTCCCTTTTAGGGGCCACCTGTAAGTAAGTAGTTTTGGGGGCTTACTTTTTCAAGTTGTTTTATACTTTTGGGCATTGAAAATGAAATAATCTTCTCAACATTGGATCTAATAGTGTTTATTCATGTCTAAAATTAAAATTAAGAACAAGAACTACAAATTTCATTGTATTATGTCCAGACTGAGCCAGTAGTTGGAAGGCCAGGGAAGAGGAGAAACAGATAAACAAGGAGGAGAAAGTCGCTTAGCACAGGAGAGGGAAGAGTGGAGTGAAAATCTCCAAAAGACCCGAATACAGGACAAGGCAGCTCAAATCTATCAGACCCCGAGTCCCCAGAGCTTAAGCCCTAGTATTTAATTTTTATTTTGAATTAAATAACTTCCTACCAAGCCCTATTTTGACACAACCCAGAACCTTTTTCATGTGTCCATCCAAACCTCTCATCGTGTCATCTTTTCATCCCTGATCAAATCCTCTACCAGATTTTTCACCAGGTTTTCCTTGACTTCAATCTTAAGGTCTCTCATAAATGTTCTTAGTGGCTTGACTCTGTTCCTTCATTCATAAATTTATAGTTAACCAAATTCCATGCTTTGGGCTTTCCTGCTTCCCTCAGCTGGACTGTGTGCGGAGGATTTCTGTTTTTATGTAATAGCCTTTTTGAGACGTTGCTGTTAGGCTGTGAGGTTCACTTTTCAGGTGCCTGTTACTACTTTGTTCACCTAACAAAGTGGTTTTAAATAGTCTTTCAGCTGATGTCTGTGTCTTGTATAATATTAACTTTTTTAAAAAGTAAACTTTATCTTGGAATAATTTTAATTGTATAGAGAAGTTGCAAAGCTAGTCCAGAGAGTTTCGGCATATGCTTCACTCTGCTTCCAGGAATGCTAACTTCCTGCTAGCTCGTACAGTGATCGACACTAAGAAAATTCTGCTAACTACATTGTGGACTTCATTCAGATTTCCCCCATTTTCCCACCAGCATCCTTTTCTTTTCGGGACCCATCCAGGACCCCGCGTTGCATTAGGCCTCGGTCTCCTCGGTCTCCTGTGGTCTGGAATGGTGCCTCTGTTTGTCTCTTGTGGTCTTAACAGTTCTGAGGTCAGGTGTTTTGTGGAATGTCCCCAATTTTGGTTTGTGTAAAGTTTTCTCAGTGTTAAGTTACGCTGTGCATTTGTGGGGATGGTCTGCTCAGCCCCCACACAACATGCGGCATCGGCGAGTTTCAGCAGGTCCCAGGGTGAGGTGCTGTCTGCAGGTACTTGCTGTACAGCAGCCACTCTTCCCTATACTGTTGTAACATCCTGGTCCTCTGGGAGCAGTCACTGAGCCCAGCCCACATTCCAGGGGGAGGGGACAAACACCATGTGTCCGGGAAGGAGTGTATATTATCTTTTGTATTCTTCTATAGGGAAAATTAGCCTCTGTTTCCCCTTTATTTAGTCATTTATTTATATCAGTTTGGATCCATGTACTCATTTTATAGGCTTATAATCAATTCATTTCGGGTTGTATCCAGTACTGTGTTACTTACCTTGCTGCCCACGTTGTCCTGGCTCTGGCCTTGGGAGCTCATTGGGGTTGGCCCGTGTGACAACACGATCCCTTTGTTCTGGGAACGTGTCCTGGCTTCTGGCCCTACAAGGTGACTCTGGCACGTTTTGTGCTCCAGCATCAGCCCAGGTTCCTTGTGGTGGGGAAGTGTATGGAAGCCCAGGTCTGGACGCTGGCAGCTCCTGCTGCAGGGGTGCCTGTGACAAGGAAGTCTGTGTGGACTAACCCATATATACACCAGCTCTGCCATCATTTCTGCACCTACCTGCCTTGCGTCTCCTCGCCTGATCACCAGTTCTCCCTGGTTTCTCCTGACCAGTCCATCCCACGGGCTTCTTTCCACCCACCTCCCTTTGCCTGTTTGTAGCTTCCTTCTCTGATGGTGGAACCTGCTCACGTAGCATGTGCTTTGGCCCTTGTGCTCCTGCAGAATAGATTCAGAATTGTTCACCTACACCTGGGAAACACACCTACCAAGCAGAGCACAGTGTGTGTTTTCTAGAGTTGCTCTGGCCAGTTCATCTCCCCCACCAGGTTCAGTACCAGTTCAGTGAGGTCATTTTGGGCATGTTATGATGAAATTAGATACACTTGTCAGTCTGCTCACTCTCCTGGCATCTGGGCATCCTGGTTGAATTGTTTTTTACTTTGCATACATTAAAGTTTATTCTTTGTGATGTACAATCATATGGTTTTTGACAAATGCATTGATTCGTCTTGTAGCCACCACTCCTAGGCTATCAACTTTTAACTCTTTCATTTAGATTTTTTTTTTTCTTTTGTGGATCTTATTTTTCCCCCAACTGAATAACTGCTGAACCACACTTTTCACTATTCACCCCTTGAGAAGGACAACCTCTCTGTGGTCCTTGTTGTTAATGCCAGGTTGCATGTCCTCCTGAATTTTTAACATGGAGAGGGAATACTAGTATTTTTGAAGTTGATGGAACCTGGAAGAATCATCAGATTTATTTACACTGGTACCGGGTTGTCCCAGCAGGTTGGGTATCGAGGCAGAGCTGGAGCCCAGATATTTTGATACTCCTGTTCCTAGGGACACTTGAGATAGGAAGGGCGAGCTGAGGCCATGTGGGAGAGCTCCCATCTTTGTGCAGGCGTGAAGCTTGTGTTCGTGGGTGTAGTTCCTTTATCTTCTGTTTCAGGTCATTAATTCTAGTGGTCAGCTGTTTAATGCAGTGTGTGCTTTGGGGGACGAGTAAGGTATAGTTCATCATTTTCCAGTGAGAGTTGTAGTGAATTATTAATAGTTCATTTGGTTTGCTAATTTTAACACCAATGTGAAATCAGACGCTCTGAATGCACAAGGAGTTCTGTTAGGGTTGAAAGGAGGAGGTGACTGAAGAGCTCCACGCACCACCTTTGCTTTATGAGGTTCTACTGCATAGACTGTATCTCATTAATTCTTATAGATAATTTAAGGAATCTTTGGGGACCTACAAAGTGGAACCGCACAATGGGGCAGTTTTCAATTCTTTCAGTGCTTGCTGGGTGCGAGGCACCCAGCTGACCCTTAATGCAAAGATGGGTCTCTGTGCCCTCATCCTCTGTGAGAGACGGCGCAGACAGGAGAGACGAGAGTGGGGTGTGGGTGCAATTGTGCTCCCGCAGATGTTTGGTAGATATTTTTTCTTTTAAAAGAGGTTTTTAGAAAACATATTTCCCCCATCCTGATTCAACTTTGTTGGTTTTTGCTTTTTCCTTTCCAGCGTTTTTCCACAAACACAATTTTACATAGTTGTATATACACGGTGTTGTATTCTAAAAGACTTTTTAAAGATATTTTATCATACGCTTTCCTTGGGTTTCTCCACAATACAGTGTAGTCGCTGTGTTTACCTATCTCCATAACGTTAATTTGGTTTTTTTTTTCCATACACCTCTACCATAATCCTTTTTATGCTTCTAATGGTTTTTATTTGGTGGATTGGTTTCTTGGGCTCTATTTCCTGGAGTGAGGTTCCTGGGTCAGAGAGCATGAAGGTTGTACAGCTCTTGAAGTATATTGCCTACTGCTTTACAATGCTCATAGCATTCTTTGAAAGTTGCCAGATTAGACCCGATCCCTGCTCCTCTCACACCTCACATTAGACCTGATCCCTCCTCCTTTTACATTTCACATTAGACCTGGTTCCTGCTTCTCTCACGCTCACGCTTCACATTAGACCTGATCATTGCTCCTCTCACACTTCACGTTAGACCTGATCTTGGCTCCTCTCACGCTTCACGTTCAACCTGATTTCTGCTCCTCTCACAGTTCATATTGGACCTGATCCCTGTTCCTCTCACACTTCATATTGGACCTGATCCTGGCTCCTCTCTCACTTCACATTAGACCTGATCCCTGCTCCACTCATGCTCACACTTCACGTTAGACCTGATCCTTGCTCTTCTCACACTTCACCATCTTCCCCTTTTGCTCTTGGCTTGGGGGTTGGGTTGCCCTGGGTCCCTCTGTGCTGGGAAGAAGCTATGCTCACTTCCTGGCCTTAGTTTGTCCCTGCTGTGTGGACAGTCTCTTGGGAGACTCATGCAGCGTGGCCTCTTTTTTCACATCTTGGTTGGACAGCCACTCTCAGTGAGACACCTTTCCCTCACTCCGCAGCAGCATTCTTCACCGCCCTGGGAAGCTGGTAGCCCAGGCACTGGCCGTGAGTGGACACTCAGGGAGATGTGCCTGGGCATCTCTGGACCCCTGATCATGGAGGGGGGAACCAGGCTGGGCTCTGACCTGCTCTCAGCCTCAGTTTCCTGGTAAAAGGAGGTTTAATAACCTGTCTTACAGGTATAAATGGGGAGTATACAGTCTTCAGCTCATCAGGGTTTCATTCTGCCCCACCTCCTCTACAGGCTGCCTGGGTCTCATGGAGCAGTGGTTATGCCGCCTCATCCACAGCACCTTAGAGGGGTGAGGGAGGGCAGGGGAGAGCAGGGAGTGGGGGCTCACTGTCCTTGCATTGAGAGACAGACACTGACTTACCGTTAAAGATGTCTGGAAAACAGCCGGTAATTGCTAGTGATGTAAAAATACCTTAATATGTCGCTGCAAGTATAAAATTCTGTGTGATAAAATGATTTGAAGTAAGGAACTTAGACTTAGAGATTACCATTTCTAGAAGTGAGACTATGAAGTTGGTCTAATTTTAGAATGTTTTTTTAACTTTACTTTTCTATTTTAGCTGGTGTACAACATTTAGGAATAAAACAGCATTCTCTTATTCTAAGAAATGGAACATTATTCGACTAATTGGATGTTTTATTTTTTTCTTGTGAAGTAAAATATTTTTATTGGAATATTGACTGTGGGAATGCAGAAAGTTAATTTTCCTTTACATGTGCATCTTTGAAAGGTTTGCTTTGCTTCTCAGTGAGATTTCATGATAGCTACCTTTTCAACAAAAATGTGGTAACCACTTTTATTATGAAAGTCGGTGAGAAATGAGGTTAACTTTACAGTGATGTGCAAAGAATATTCTTAGGTGATGGAAATGTTCTGTGTCTGTGCTGTCCAATTAGTATGTCAACCACAGGTCACATGTGACCATTGAATGCTAGAACTTACTTTTGAATTTAATTTAACTTTTCATTCATTATAGCCACACATTGGGCAGTAGCTCTAGAAACTTAAGGTTAAGGGCACACGTTTTTCTGTTCTAAGGCTCCAGGGAGAATAAATTTTCCATTGTTAATCACCTGAGATTTAAAAAAATAGTATTCTCTAAAATACCTTATCTATTATAGAAACAAAAAACCTGCCAGAATTTGAGTTGGATCGATGAGTATGGGAAATAGCAGGAGAGAAATCGATGGTCTTGGAGTTTAAATATTTCAGGAGCCCCTTGTTTTCAGTGCTTTGTGGTGTATTTTAGGAGCAGAGAGAGTGCAGAGCTGGTGCTTCTCTGCTTCCTCCTCCGTGTGCTGTAGAGGTCTGAGGTGGCGTGCGAGGTTCATCGTGGGGACTCAGCAGAAGTAAAGAAGCTTTGGCTAATAGTTTCCATCACGAAACAGGCAGTCCATTTTAGACCTAGGGCAAATGGTCATCCTGACACTGTGCAGGACACATTGTGTGCGGGACACGTGGCAGTTATCCCAGGGTGAGGGTGTGTCCTGCCACAGCCCCAGATGCTTAGTGCCTGAGCAGGGTGGGAGTGAGTGGACAGGTGGGTGAGGGACAGTACTTGGCTTTTATCTTTTTACAGATTCTTCTGTTTATGTTACCTACTTGACACAGTTTTTCTGTTTTAGAGAAATTGTTTTGGTTGCCCTGAGAGTAGGCAGCTTCTTCCTGTCTCCCTCCTTCCCACCTCTTTGTTTTCCTCTTCTCTTTTCCCCTCTTTCCCTCTCTTCCTTCAAAATACTGTCCCAGGGGTCAGCCAGCTTGTGTGTTTTCAAGCAGGGTGATCTTTGAGGTTAAGAAGAATCAAAAATTAATTTCCAGTCTACGTAGAATCAGAAGTTACGGACAGGAGAGGATTGAAATCCGACTTCCCACAGAAATTTCTTACAGGAGCATGTGCTGCACACTTCACTATGGTGCTTTTTGACTGTTTAACTTTGTTGGATGGTTTTCACATCTGTAGCTTTTTAGCTTCTGTACAATTGTGTCTGCCTGTTGAGCACACTGCTGCAGCTTGACCCCACACCTGATGGAGTTTTCTTCTCATTTGCGTAGGTTGCACAGAGCATGGAGGAGGATCACCATCAAGAAGTGATTGGTTTCTGCAGAGAGAACAGTTTCCATGGCTTGGTTGCATATGACTCTGATTATGCACCGTGCAACATCCCCTAGTATTTCAGTGCTCATGCGCTAAAACTGAGCCGGAACGGGAAAAGTATCACGACAAGCCAATATCTGAATCCAAATCGTTTTCCTATTTCTGCTGCTCTGTTAGGTAGGTGGAGCAGTGTGAAAATTTAATTTTATTTTACAAGGGAGTTGTTATACCATGAGTATATTGGTCTTTTAAGTATTTCATCAGTGCTTACATGTTTTGGGTGCACATCTTAAATCTAAGGGAACCAAGGAATGGGCTCTTCCTTAGCTCTCTCTGCTTTGTACTATTTTTTGGTGTAGCTGATAACGTGCTGTTTTCGTTCTTAAGTGTAGGTTTATTTGTTGTTCTATCTGGGCTGAAAAGCTAATTTTGTGAATAAACTCACTTAATATTTTGGAGAAAATAACATTTCTAAATCAGACATGTTAGCACATACTCTCTAAGAAAAGTAGACGTTTAAACCTTTGGCGTAAATTCTGTTTATAATAGAAGAAAATGTGCTGTGGTGTGAGCACTATTATGTTTTCCCCTCATTTTCAGGATACTCACTACTTTAAAAGACAAACAACAAAAATGAATTATCTTACCTTGTTTCCAACACCTACATATTAAGTAAATATATAAATGTCTTTAAAAATTCCCTTGGACATATTCCTTATGCAGAATACCCAGGATGGTCGAGATCGTGTTTTCATTAAGATTTTGTATGTTAATTTCTCTTATTTAAAGATAATTTTCCAAGTGGTAATCATCTGTCTGTCACTTTCTGTCTGCGTTGTGTGGTTATTTTCTTTCTCTTCTCTTCTGTCTACTACCTTTTCTTCTGCTCTCAGCAGGCCTGCCTCAAGCTCCTTTAATATCCACCTCTAGTTTGCTATGAGTTTGTAAGAATTGTGTCCAAATATAAGTAAATGTTTCATAGTGAGGGCGCTCCTGTGATTAGAATTCATGATTCTGATGGGATTTGGGCTATTCTTGACACACAGGCTTATTTCTGAAAGCTGTGTGGTCTCCAGTGAAGTTATTGTGATTGCTCTGTTTGTATTCTGTAGAGGTGAGCAGCTTGATCTGGTCCTGTTTGAGGAGAATTATATTGTGGGTTATTTTTATAAATTCCTAGTTATCAGAAAAATTTTTATAAACACTGCAAAACAGTTTTACACAATTGGAAATTATAGTGAGGGAGTCACGATTTTTATATATTATTTTGTGGTAGTGTTTCAAGTTTTATTAGATAACAATCAACAAAATTCTGATTTTATAAGTTGTCTTTGTTTACTTGGATCTAATCTCAAATATGGTTTCTCTTATGATTTGGGGGATTTGGAAGACTAAAACTGATGACAACATATTTTCAAATATTAATCTATAAAATGTTATTTCCTCTAAAGTTTAGAGTATGTGAGTGGCACATTATATGGGGAGTTCCATATTTGCTTAAATGCTATGCAGACTAACTTCAGCATATTAATTGACTCTCAGGGAATGTGAAAATTACATGCTCTTAGAATATGGATGCCTTAGCTAATTTGCAGTGGGGAAGAATATTTATCTTATGTAAGAAATATTGAGTATATTTCATGAGAGAGGATGACAACTCATAGTTTTCCACATAACTATTTTGTGAAACTTTGAAATAAATGAAAAACAAAATCAATAGTAATGTTTCATCCAATTAATTTTGGGCTTGGAATCTCTTCAAAATTTTAGGCAAGTTACAGGTGAGCTCTTAATTGGGTGAGCTCTTTAGTTTTAGATTTTCTAAAAGTTTCAGTGTTCTCAAATCAGAAAGCTTATTTTTCTTTTTCCTTCTATAATAGAAAGTATAGCTATGTAAGTTATTTTGCTTTAGGAAAGTTGAGTGGAATATTTAAGTATTCGAGCCAAGTTAGCACAGAGGCTACTACTGATGTTGGAATTGACTACTATTTTTTTCAAATTGAAGCTTCAAAGAAAATCTCATACCTTTTATATTTCACAGTAAAATGCTGTGCAAATAACACAGAGCTGAGCGTGGCAGCTGTGGACAGCCGTGCCTTAGCTTTGCTCATCTGGACACAATGATAGTTCAGTACCTCTGTGCTATGTGTTTGTGTGTTTGAAATATTATCACGTAGTAATGTTGCAAATGATCTAGTAGCTAATTAGTGAATGTGCTGTCTTAATGTAGGGGTGATTAAATCATGTTATATAATCATGTTTATTTAGGAAATTACTTTTACATTGCATTGAGATCATTAGAATATTGGAGATGTTGGTCTATCAGGCATTCAAGTACTACCATGAAAGTAGAGTATTCCGCCCAAAATGTACTTTCTCAGTTTTGAATATGTCTCTTGTTTGTTGACTGACAGGGCACTGGCAGTAGGATGTAAAGCTTAATGGCACTCATGAGTATTGTCGTAGGGTGAGATTTGTCACATATTTGTGGGTGGTGATGGAGATTATGGGAGGAGGGTGCTGATTACATTATTGAACCATGGCTGTTTTGTGAGCAAATGAAAATTTGAACCATAGCCATTGCACGAACAAATGAAAACTTGATTCTAGTTGGCATTTGGCATCCTGGCATTAACAGACTGAGCTTTTGCAAACTGGTATTTATTTTTGATACTGTGCTGGGAAGTTGCTTAGGTTTTATGCAGTCCTTAGTTTGCATGCTCTTGGAACTGTATGGGAAATTCACTTTCGTGAGGCAGCTGCCTGCTGTATGTTGCTTTATGTTAAAAGATGAAATATTCTCAGTTTCTGTTTGGAAGTTTTATGTGGTGTATCAACAAGCACAGGTGATCTACTATAGATGATTTTAAAGGTTTCCCTGTGTCACTTATGATGATTCCTTTTATGTAATCCATGTTTATATTCTAGGAAATCACACTATCCCTGATGAAGAATCTAGCTTCTTTCATTGGCATTTACTTGGTCCAGAACATCCTCTAGCCTCAATTAAGGTACAGACTTCACTTCATTTCCAGCATTCTTCATAATCAACTATTGATTTTACCATTACTTTAATAATAGAAATTACACCCTTTATTGTAGAAGGAAACATGCTACAAAGTTAGCAGTATCATGTTTTCCTCTAATTTCAGTTATCTGCACTGCCTTAAGAAGCAAACAACCCATCCCACCTTCTTTTGTTCCCAGCACCTGTATGTTAGTAAATTTGTAAATGTCCTTGAAAATTCCCTTTGAGGAATTCTTCCCGCTATACACCTAGATAGGAGGAAACCTTTGAGCTAAGTTTTTACATATTTTCTTACTGAAAAATATTGGTTTTCAATAGGTAATGTAATTTGTCACTTAGATCAACATATTTTAGCATAGTGTGATAAATTTCACAACTTTGTTACTGTTTTTCTACAATTATAAAGTAGTCTGCCTTAGGCTTCAAAGCTTTTTGGATGATGGGGGAGACCCAAACTATGTCATAGAGAAATGGTCTATTCGTAGTGTTGTATTAACACTTAATCTGTTTTCTTGTCTTTCTCCCTTTGAGTCCCTTCCTGTGTGCGGTAGTAGTGAACATCAGAGAAGAGGCACTTAACTCTCATTTTCTACGTGGGAAGGTTTGCGTGTTTTTGTGAGCATAGCAGTAATGAGTGGGATTGGTGTGTGCCGCTAGGACAGTTGTGTTTGTTAGTGACTCCTGTGACTGTAAGTATCATTTGCTAGGTTCAAGTGCCTCTCCTGACTTGGGGAATTGGGAATACGGGGACTTAGACTTTGTATCTGCTTCCAGCTCTGGGACTGGCTTCCTCACAGTGAAGGGAGGAGGTTCAAGGGAGTGGTTTCTGCAGGCACACTGTCCTGTACAATTCTGAATTCCGTCAGATGCCCTCCCTCCATAAACAGTGTAAGTTAGTTTCAACTTGGAGTTTTTCTTTCTACATTTTATTTTACACTTTGGTGATTCCTGGAGGTTCAAATGGCATTCTTTTCTCACTTGTCATTTCGTTGCTTGTTTTTAGAAACCTTTCTTTTTCATCTCTTACTGCTGTGCTGTAAAACGTTTTCCTTTTCACTCATATAATTCTTTGTATGGGCTGTTTTCAACTTCTGTTCAAAAGTTAGTTAGTCTCCTTTTGTTAAAAATTACTTATTTTCTTTTTTTTTTTCTTTGGTCCTTGAAGGAGAAAAGTTTCCTATTTGCTATTTCCCTCCTGTATGATTTCATGAATGAACTGATCTGTAGTCTTCTCCTAAGCTCCCTGTGATATCTGATTGCAGTGCAGACTGGGAAAGTGCTGTCTGTAATCAGCTGGACTTCAAAGTGTACTACACCTGTCCTCATTATATTTGTTAAGCATTATGCTTTTAAAAATTGAGACACAAAGAAGGTGTGTTTGTTAGAGGCTTTATAACATACGTGATTCAACATCCTCAGTATGTTTGTCAACACTGAATTTTTATTTTTATTTACCTATTTTGTGAATAAGTAGCATGCTTATTCCTAGGTTTTGAATGCGGTGCTGGACATACTTAGAACCTAAAAGTGCCTGAAGGCAATAGGCAATGGGAAGTAAGGTTTAAGCTTTTTCATATTTCAGTGTCACCATTAAGAGCTGCGAGTAAGGTGGGCATCAAAATTTCTTAGGTTTAGAAGTAAAGAATATTTTAATTGTGTTTAGAACAATGAGAAGCTGTTTCATGTAATGGGTACAATTCTAGGACATGGCGAGGGGATGTAGCTTCAAAGGTGCGAGCAACTCTGTAATCAAAGAAAGAAAATGCCCTCCAAGGGCCTGGCTATTGAGGTCCCACACTGCAGTCCTGGGGGTCCCAGAGGCTGGGTTGGAGTGTGGGGCCTACAGGACAGGGAGCCTGGCAGCAGCGGGAGGCTGAGCGGCTGGGCCAGGGTGGCGAGAGCCCAGACCCGAAGCTGCATGTCCCTTACGTTGCTTCAGGTATGTTATTCTGTTTCTTTGGCTGTAGAAACTTAGGAGACTGTTTCATTTATCTATAGTAGTTGAGATTTATTCCTAGCATGTTGTATTTCCAAACAGTGGGGAACCCTCACTTATTTTGACTTTTTTTGATGGAAGTATTTCTCCAAAGTGTTGTATATTTAATAAGCAAGATAAATTGAACATCCTTTCAATGTGTTTTTTGAGGGCCGAGCCTGTGGCGCACTCTGGAGAGTATGGTGCTGGGAGCGCGGCGACGCTCCCGCCGCGGGTTCGGATCCTATATAGGAATGGCTGGTGTCCTCACTGGCTGAGTGCCGGTCACGAAAAAGACAAAAAAAAAAAAAAAAACAACAACAAATCAGTGTGTTTTTTGACTCCGTTATAACCATGAAGATCTATTATTGCATTTACAATAATGAATAGTATTGGCCTCTTGAAGATGCCCCCACTCCCTGTTCATCGATGGGCTGCTGTGCTCCTTTGGTTTGCTTTAGTGTTGCAGAAGGTTCTGGAAGAGAAGGGGATGGCTACAAGCAGCCTGAGACTCAAAAAGCTGAGCTGGGAGAGCACAGGCCTTGGAGTCCACAGGCCTGACATCAGCTTACAGCCCGTTCATTTCCTCCAATCCCCAGAGCTGGTCTATCCACTGTGCCGGGTTATGAGGACAAGGAAGCTGGTCGAGTGCTCAGCAGAGGGGGCGTGAGACTGTGGTGGACAGCCCTGCTGCACATGCTGAATGAGAGCTTTTCCTTAGTGCGCATTTCGGGTTTTTTATTGTTCTGTGACTTTGAGTCCTAATCAGTTAAGGGAATGGGTTGGCAGTTTGTTTTATTTTTTAAAAATGTTTTATAAGTGTTTTCTGGCTTTAGTTTTTTAAAAATATAAATTCTTGTTGGTTCTGGTTTTCTTGTACTTATTTTAGTGGTTTTGTGTTCCCAAACTTCATAATCAGTTTCATGTATTTTGAGCTTCTGTCCCTGTCAGTTGTTTGTGACCCCCGAGTGTCATATAAATGGAATCATATAGTATGTATTCTTTTGTGTGTTACTCAACAGGTTCTTGAGGATTCATCCATGTGGTGTATGTTGTCAAAGATAAACAAGCTGGACACCGAAGTGGTAAGGACAGATTTTAATAATAGCTATTTATATTAGTTTAATTCAATCCAACATGAGCTGAACTTGACTTTGATTTATATAGAGGTGACTGGGAGTTTTAAAGGGAGAATGAGGAAGTGGGGAGGCCAGTGGGGGTTCAATAGACTCAGGGAAGTGAAATACTACAAAAAGTGGGAAGGTAGGGTGGTCCATGTGGAACCCACCTGGGTTGACTAACTGGCACTTTGCAAAGATAGGCTCCTACCCTCCCAGCAGAGACTGGGAGACAGGCCCTATCTTCAGGAGTTGGCTGGAGCCAACAGTCCATTTCTTTGGCAGCCTTTGATATTCTCAAGTAGGCACTTTAAGGGGTCATCGTCTGTTAGTGTTCAAGTCTTTATACGCTGAGGCCCAGTCGAGAAGAGGGCTGAGAGAAGCCTGGCTACATTTAGCCAAGGAGAGAATCTTTGCCAGTGTAGTTTGTTCCTTTTTAATGTTTGAATTTAGCATGATTCGTTCATTCACGCACCTGTTGATGGACATTTGAGTTGTGTCCAGTTTTTGGCCATTGTAAATAGGCTGCAATGAACAGTCTTATATAAGACTTTCATTTCTCTTGAATAAATATCTGGGAGGGGAACTGCTTAGTCATAGGGTGAGTAGTTATTAAACTGCCAAACTCATTTTCAAAGTAGCTTATCAGTTTACAGTTCCATCCAGTGATGTATGAAAACTCTAGTTGCTCCATATCCTTTTTAATATTTGTTACTACCAGTGGGTGTGAAATAACATCTAATTAGGGTTTTAAATTACATTTCCCTGGTAGCTAATGATGTACTTTTCATGTACTTATTGGCCTTTCCTACATCTTGTTTTGTGAACTGTCTTTTCAAATCTTTTGCCCATTTTTTTTCTTGATAATATTGTTTTTGATTTTTTTGGAGTCCATCATGTATTTTGGGTAGGATCTTTTATCAGCTCAATGTATTATAAATAGACATGAATGTATATGAAAATGAAATTTTAGAATATCATTTACAATAGCATCAAAAACCAAACTATCTAGGAATAAATCTAATGAAAGACGTAAAACACCTATTCACAGAAAAGTATAAAATATTGCTGAGAGAAATTAAAGAAGACTTAAATGGGAGATACACTTTGTTCATACATTAGAACACTTGATGTTAAGATTTCCGTTCTCCTCCAAATTGATCTACAAAGCCAATGCAATCTCAATCAAAATCCTATTCATGTTTACTTGAAGAATTTAACAAGTTGATTCTGAAATGTATATGGAAATGCAAAAGTTCTGGAATAGCCACAACAACAAAAAGTCTTCAAAAAGAGAACGGAGTTGGAGAACTTAAACTGCTTAATTGTTTATGCTACTTAATTTTAAGACTTATTGTAAAGCTACAGTAATAAAAAGAGTGTGGTCTTGGCATAAAGATAAACAAATAGATCAGTGAAACAGAAGAGAGAACTGTCTGTTGATTTTTGCCCACAGTGGGTAAGTCAGTTTAATAAGAGGAAGGAACGTCTTTTACCTTTTTGTATATTTGTATATCAGCTGGATATTCAAGTGGGAAAAAAAATGACACTTGACCCCTACCTCGTTCTACACATTTAAATTAACTGTGGATGGATTGTAAGCCTAACCATAAAAGCTAGAACCATAAAGCTATATGAAAACATACGAGAAATCTTTGCAAGTGTGGGGTGGATGAATATTTTGTGGGTAGAACACAAAAGCACTAACTGCAGAGGAAAAGTAGATACATTAAGAAAAAAAATAGGCAAATCATAAAATATTTTCAATACATGTTTTTTTTGTGATCCATAAAGAAACACTGGAGTGCTGTACATCTTCTTAAGTGTTTTTTTTTTCTAAAAGTTCTTTAGCATTATTCAGGTCCACAGCATCGCATTGTTATATTCTGTCTGAACTGTTTTTTTGTTAAGTGCGATATGGGACATTATACCAAGGGAACTTCCTAATTGGATTCTCCTACTTATTTCACCCTCTTGTAAATGTTGGTCCTTTTTCCATTTCTGTTTTGTCCAATATTCAATGACTGGGAAACAAACCCAAACTGTATTTAGGTACAGAGTGTATTACCTTTAAGATTTTGCTTGCTGCTTTCCATTTATAAACCAAGAATAAAACGAACAGGAAATATAAAAAGGAAGCTAAAAGGTGTAAAAGAACAATGACATTGAAATTAAAGTTGGAGGTAGGGCAATATCTTAAGACCACAAACAGTATGCAGTTAAAAATCCCAAATGAGGTGGGTATATACACAAAAGAATGGAAATGATCATGTCAAAGGTATACCTGCACTCCCATGTTGATTGCAGTTCTATTTACAATAGCCAAGAGTTGGAAGCAACCTAAATGCCCACCAAGGGATGACTGGATAAGGCAAATGTGGTATATATACTCAATGGAATACTACTCTGCCATAAAAAAGAATGAAATTCTGCCATTCGCAGCAACATGGATGAACTTAGAAAAAATTATGATAAGTGAAATAAGCCAGGCACAGAAGAGAAATACCACATGTCCTCACTCACTCATAAGTTGGAGCTTAAAAAAAAAAAATCCCAAATGAAATTTTGATGCTAGGAAAAGTCAGTTGATTTTTGCAGTCTCTAATATATAAATATATACATACACACAGATAGACAGACACACCACCATACACATGCATACAATTTGAGCAAATAAAGTGTTATGAGGGAAAAAGCAAGTGTGGGGGGGAGGTGGGTCTAAATCCAGGTGGGTGAGTAGGTTTGAAAAGCAACAGAGTTAAGTCCCCTACTTTAATAGAATGAAGTTGCACCTCTAAGGTTACTACCTCTCCCTCTGTCTGTAAAGCAGCCTTCATAGTTTGTCAAGCATTTTAATGCCTGGCACATAGTAAGCACTCAGTGAGTGTCCATTATAAGAAGCGAATGAGGCTCCAGTCCTGATTCTCACAGGCTGGGAGAACAGGGAGGCCCCCTTGCCGTTCCCTGAAGCCTCAGATGAGGAAGTGCCTGTTGGAGGGGATGTCACAGATGAGGACCCATTGTTGCAGCTGACACTTATGCAAATAGGACCCTGTCAGTAAATGTTTCTTGAATGAATAAGTTGTTGAACAGATCAGTGTGTCCCACAGGAGAAATATGAGATGATTTTAGGCAGTACACAGAACACGGACAGATGTTTTACATTTTAAGAGTTAGGTGTTTATTACAGCGTTGTGTTAGAAACACATTAGGTAGCACATCAGACTTGAGTATTAAGAAAGTGAGTTGAAGACGTGAAACTGAATAGGAGGTATGCGAATGTCATGAAAATTGAAAGCAGTACTGGACTGAGTGAAGACTGGGAAAATCTTTGAGGTCTTTCCAAATTTGAGATTTTGGTTCTTTGAATCTGAGTTTTAAATATGAAATGTTTTCCAGGTTTTGCAAGCAGAGAACTATAGGGGATATTCACAGGCAGACGTAGATGCACAGTGTCATGGAAGCTAAGGAGACACCTGCTTTTAACATTTTGGTGTCTACTCTGGGCAGTATGTGTGTGTATATGTATTTTTTCTAACAGAATTGGGAACATCCTGTACATACAATTTTGTACCCTGCTTTGTTCACCTGATCCTATAACTCTCTGGTCAGTGATCTTGTAGAGAAACCTTGTGTCCATTCTTGATTATTTTCATAGGATAAAATCCTAGAAGTGGGATCATTTGGTCATTGTGTATGCATGTGTTTTAGCTGTTTTATGTCTTACCCGATGCAACAGTGCCTGGCAGCACGACTGTGCCAGTTTAGGATTCCAGTGGTGCTCGAGTTCCCTCTTCCTCATCTCTCTCCAAAGTCAAGTTCTGTTAAAAAATAGTTTTGTGGCCAATATAATAGGAGAAATCTTGCTCTCTACTTTTGCTTTCATTATTCTTTTTTTTCTTTCTTTCTTTTTTTTTTTGATATTTGATAAGGCTGAGGTTTTATGTGAGGTTTTTCTGTGTTCATTGATCAGTTGTTTCTTCTTTTGTGACTGCCCTCCAATTTGTCTATTTTCTTCTTTGGGGATTTTAGGTGTTTTTTTTCTTATTTATGAGTTCTTTGTATTGTAACGATATTAGTCCTTTGTGACGTGTTACGGATATTTTTCCTAGTTTAATACTTGCCATTTGTGTTTGTTCATGATAGCCTGACTTAACACTTTGTCTCGTTGTGAAGGCAGCATGTACTATATTTGATTGATTCTGTGGCACTCACGTTCTTCTACTTTAACTTTGAAAGCAGGTGTGACTTAATCTTCACGTGTCCTGCGGTTGCTGTCAGTCTTGTTCGAATTGTCAGCACCTGTCCACTTGGTTTCTCCTGTTTCTTATTCTTCTCAGCCCCCTGCCTGCTTTTCGCTCCTGGAGCACTCGAGACCATTTCCACCCCAGAGCGATTCTCTCTGCTGCTTCTCCTGTCTGGACTGCCTTTTGTACAGCTGACATTCCCCCATTTCCAGCGCTCAGGTTGGCCACTTCCTCTTCAGAGAGGCCTCCCCTTCTCACCCTCATCCTCTATAGAGTCATATCCTCCATTCCTCCTGACGTTTTCATTATCTCTGTCCTTTCTCTTCTTCATTGCTCTATCCCTAGTGTCTAGCACTTAGCAGACGCCCAATACATTTTGCTTGACTAAATCCATATATTGAATACTGTTGAATAATCCAGAGTTGAGAGGAACAGAAGCTGCTCTATGCTGTCCAAGAGGGCAGTAAGAAGTCCAGTAAGTTTTTTCCTCAAGATGGAGACGCACTGATCAGTTTCTCAGCAGAGTTGCTGCACAGTGGAATGGGTGCCTTCCTTATGGAGTAGTCGGGCCGTGACTTGATGCTGTTGAAGTGGTTCTTGCCCTGGATGTTGGGGTTGGCTAGATGGCTTCTAAGGCCCCTTCCAGCCCTTTGCACTGTGGGATGAATGATCTCATCAGTGCAGTTACTGGTCTTGACATTCTTGTTTCAAGTGCAGCTATGACTTTTACCACCAAATGGCACCCGATGATTCCTTTGACATCAGTGTTTATCAAACTGCCACCCACAGTGAGAAAATACACTTTTCATTACACTTATACCCCCCCACACACATGGGAACAAAAGTTTCATGAAGCAGTCTTAATCTTTACTATGTGTAATACAGGTTTATATTTTCTATTCAGTCTATTTAATTGGTTTTATGATATTAACACGTCACAACTCACTGTTCGAAAATCACTATTTTATTTTATTTTATTTTATTTTATTTTTTAAATTTTATTTTGTCGATATACATTGTGGCTGATTATTGCTCCCCATCACCAAAACCTCCCTCCCTTCTCCCTCCCCCCTCTCCCCCAACAATGTCCTTTCTGTTTGCTTGTCGTATCAACTTCAAATAATTGTAGTTGTTATATCTTCTTCCCCCCCCCCGGTTTGTGTGTGTGTGTGTGTGTGTGTGTGTGTGTGAATTTATATATTAATTTTTAGCTCCCACCAATAAGTGAGAACATGTGGTATTTCTCTTTCTGTGCCTGACTTGTTTCACTTAATATAATTCTCTCAAGGTCCATCCATGTTGTTGCAAATGGCAGTATTTCATTCGTTTTTATAGCTGAGTAGTATTCCATTGTGTAGATGTACCACATTTTCCGTATCCACTCATCCGATGATGGGCATTTGGGCTGGTTCCAACCCTTGGCTATTGTAAAGAGTGCTGCGATAAACATTGGGAAACAGGTATACCTTCGACTTGATGATTTCCATTCCTCTGGGTATATACCCAACAGTGGGATAGCTGGGTCGTATGGTAGATCTATCTGCAATTGTTTGAGGAACCTCCATACCATTTTCCATAGAGGCTGCACCATTTTGCAGTCCCAAAAACAATGTATGAGAGTTCCTTTTTCTCCGCAGCCTCGCCAGCATTTATCGTTCATAGTCTTTTGGATTTTAGCCATCCTAACTGGGGTTAGATGGTATCTCAGTGTGGTTTTGATTTGCATTTCCCGGATGCTGAGTGATGTTGAGCATTTTTTCATATGTCTGTTGGCCATTTGTATATCTTCCTTAGAGAAATGCCTACTTAGCTCTTTTGCCCATTTTTTAATCGGGTTGTTTCTTTTCTTCTTGTACAGTTGTTTGAGTTCCTTATATATTCTGGATATTAATACTTTGTCAGATATATATTTTGCAAATATTTTCTCCCACTCTGTTGGTTGTCTTTTAACTCTGTTAATTGTTTCTTTTGCTGTGCAGAAGTTTTTTAGTTTGATATAATCCCATTTGTTTATTTTTCCTTTGGTTGCCCGTGCTTTTGGGGTCGTATTCATGAAGTCTGTGCCCAGTCCTATTTCCTGAAGTGTTTCTCCTATGTTTTCTTTAAGAAGTTTTATTGTTTCAGGGTGTATATTTAAATCCTTAATCCATTTTGAGTTGATTTTAGTATACGGCGAGAGGTATGGATCTAGTTTCATTCTCCTGCATATGGATATCCAGTTATCCCAGCACCATTTGCTGAAGAGGCAGTCCCTTCGCCACTGAATAGGCTTGGTGCCTTTGTCAAAGATCAGATGGCAGTAAGTGTGTGGGTTGATTTCTGGATTGTCTATTCTATTCCATTGGTCAGTGTGTCTGTTTTTATGCCAGTACCATAGTGTTTTGGTTATTATAGCTTTGTAGTATAGCTTAAAGTCAGGTAGTGTTATGCCTCCTGCTTTATTTTTTTTGCTCAGCATTGCTTTGGCTATGCGTGGTCTTTTATTGTTCCATATAAATGTCTGGATAGTTTTTTCCATTTCTGAGAAAAATGTCTTTGGAATTTTGATGGGGATTGCATTGAATTTGTATATCACTTTGGGTAGTATGGACATTTTCACTATGTTGATTCTTCCAATCCAAGAGCATGGGATATCTTTCCATCTTCTTCTATCCTCTCTAATTTCTCTCAGCAGTGGTGTGTAGTTCTCATGATAGAGATTTTTCACCTCCTTGGTTAACTCAATTCCTAAGTATTTTATTTTTTTGGTGGCTATTGTAAATGGGCAGGCTTTCTTGATTTCTCATTCTGCCTGTTGACTATTGGAGAAAAGAAATGCTACTGATTTTTGTGTGTTGATTTTGTATCCTGCTACTGTGCTGAAATCATTTATCAATTCCAAGAGTTTTTTTGTAGAGGTTTTAGGCTGTTGGATATATAGGATCATGTCATCTGCAAACAGGGACAGTTTGACTTCATCTTTTCCAATCTGGATGCCCTTTATTTCCTTCTCTTCTCTGATTGCTCTGGCTAGTACTTCCAACACTATGTTGAATAAGAGTGGTGAGAGTGGGCATCCTTGTCTAGTTCCTGTTCTTAAAGGAAAAGCTTTCAGCTTTTCCCCATTCAGGATGATATTGGCTGTGGGTTTGGCATATATGGCTTTAATTATGTTGAGATACTTTCCCTCTATACCTAACTTATAGAGGGTCTTTGTCATGAATGAGTGCTGAACTTTATCAAATGCTTTTTCAGCATCTATAGAGATGATCATATGGTCCTTGTGTTTGAGTTTATTAATATGGTGTATCACATTTATTGATTTGCGTATGTTGAACCAACCTTGCATCCCTGGGATGAATCCCACTTGATCGTGATAAATAATTTTACGTATGTGTTGCTGTATTCTGTTTGCTAGTAATTTAGTGAGGATTTTTGCATCTATATTCATCAAGGATATTGGCCTGTAGTTTTCTTTTTTGGTTATATCTTTACCTGGTTTTGGTATCAGGATGATGTTTGCTTCATAGAATGAGTTTGGGAGATTTGCGTCCGTTTCAATCGTTTGGAATAGTTTGTAAAGAATCGGTGTCAATTCCTGTTTGAATGTTTGGTAAAATTCTGCTGTGAATCCATCTGGTCCTGGGCTTTTCTTTGTTGGGAGCCTACTGATAACAGCTTCAATCTCCTTTATTGTTATTGGTCTGTTCAAATTTTCTACATCTTCACGGTTCAGTTTTGGGAGCTTGTGTGTGTCCAGAAATTTATCCATTTCCTCCAGATTTTCAAATTTGTTGGCGTATAGTTGTTTATAGTAGTCTCGAATGATTCCTTGTATTTCAGATGAATCAGTTGTAATATCGCCTTTTTCATTTCTAATTTTGGTTATTTGGGTCTTCTCTCTTCTTTTTTTTGTTAGCCATGCTAATGGTTTGTCAATTTTATTTATCTTTTCAAAAAACCAACTTTTTGATTCGTTGATCTTTTGAATTGTTTTTTGGTTTTCAATTTCATTCAGTTGTGCTCTGATCTTAATGATTTCTTTCCGTCTGCTAACTTTAGGTTTGGATTGTTCTTGTTTTTCTAGTTCTTTAAGGTGAAGTGTTAGGTTGTTCACTTGCCATCTTTCTATTCTTCTGAAGTGAGCGTTTAATGCGATAAATTTTCCCCTCAATACTGCTTTTGCAGTATCCCACAGGTTTTGGTATGATGTATCATTGTTTTCATTAGTTTCAATAAATTTTTTGATTTCCTGCTTGATTTCTTCTTGGACCCATATGTCATTAAGTAGAATGCTGTTTCATTTCCATGTGTTTGTATAGTTTCCAGATTTCGTTTGTTATTAATTTCTAGTTTTAATCCATTGTGGTCTGAGAAGATACATGGGATAATTGCAATTTTTTTGAATTTATTGAGACTTGATTTGTGACCTAATATGTGATCTATCCTGGAGAATGATCCATGTGCTGCTGAGAAGAATGAATATTCTGAGGTTGTTGGGTGGAATGTTCTGTAGATATCTGCCAATTCCAATTGGTCTAGAGTCTTGTTTAGATCTTGTGTTTCTCTACTGATTCTTTGCCTAGATGATCTGTCTAATATTGATAGTGGGGTGTTCAGGTCCCCTGCTATTATGGTATTAGTGTCTATTTCCTTCTTTAGGTCTAATAGAGTTTGTTTTATAAATCTGGCTGCTCCAACATTGGGTGCATACATATTTATGATTGTTATGTCTTCTTGATGGATCAGTCCTTTTATCATTAAGTATTGTCCCTCATTGTCTCTTTTTATGGTTTTTAGTTTAAAGTCTATTTTGTCAGATATAAGAATAGCTACTCCAGCTCGTTTTTCTTTTCTGTTTGCATGGTAAATCTTTTTCCATCCTTTCACTCTTAGTCTGTGTGAATCTTTATGGGTGAGGTGGGTCTCTTGTAGGCAGCATATAGTTGGGTCCTGCTTTTTGATCCAGTCAGCCAGTCTGTGTCTTTTAATTGGGGAATTTAAGCCTTTTACATTAAGAGTTGTTATTGAAAGGTGTTGATTTATTCCTAGCATTGTATTGGTTGTTTGGTTGTCTTAGGTGTCTTTTGTTCCTTGCTTTCTGATTTACTGTTTGGTTCTGTGTTTGTTGGTTCCTTAGGTTGTAGATAGTGTTTTTGTTAGCTTGTTTTCTCTTCATGAATGCCATTTTTATTATACTAGCGGGTTTAGATTTTTCTTGGGTTTTTATGGCATTGGTAGTTATTTTTCAGGAACCAAACCCAATACTCCCTTGAGGATTTCTTGTAAGGGTGGTCTTGTGGTAGTGAACTCCCGCAGTTTTTGTTTGTCTGAGAAATATACTATTTGCCCCTCATTTCGGAAGGATAGCCTTGCAGGGTAGAGTATTCTTGGCTGGCAATCTTTGTCTTTTAGTATTTTGAAAATATCATCCCATTCCTTTCTAGCTTTTAGGGTTTGTGATGAAAAGTCTGATGTTAACCTGATTGGGGCTCCCTTATTAGGTGATTTGACGCTTCTCTCTTGCAGCTTTTAAGATTCTCTCTTTATCTCTGAGTTTTGCCAATTTGACTATGACATGTCTTGGAGAAGGTCTTTTTGGGTTGAATACATTTGGAGATCGTTGAGCTTCCTGGATCTGAAGATCTGTGATTTTTCCTATACCTGGGAAGTTTTCCGCCACTATTTTGTTGAATATGTTTTCAATGGAATCTCCATTTTCCTCCCCTTCTGGAATACCCATGACTCGGATATTTGATCGCTTATGGTTGTCTGATATCTCTCTCAGATTTTCTTCAATGTCCTTGATTCTTTTTTCTTTCTTTTTGTCTGCTTGTGTTATTTCAAACAGCCCATCTTCAAGTTCAGAGGTTCTCTCTTCAACTTCGACAAGCCTGCTGGTTAAACTCTCCGTTGTGTTTTTTATTTCGTTGAATAACTTCTTCAGTTCAGCAAGTTCTGCTACATTTTTTTTCAGGACATTGATTTCCTTGTACATTTCCTCTTTCAGATCCTGTATACTTTTCCTCATTTCATCATGATGTCTAGCTGAGTTTTCTTGTATCTCATTCAGTTTCCTTAGAATTATCACTCGAAATTCCTTGTCAGTCATTTCAAGGGCTTCTTGTTCTATAGAATCTAGAGTATGAGATTTATTAACTTTTGGTGGTGTACTTTCTTGATTTTTTGTATTTCTGGTGTCTTTTTTTTGGTGTTTATTCATTGTGGCCGGGGGTTTCACAGTTCACCGGTTTAAGACTAATGACTAACTAGGATGTTGCTGTGGTTGCCAATTTGCTATGGCTCCCTCCGTGACTGCTCAGTTGGCCTCTAGTGCCTTGTGTGTGTGGTTGCCTCGGGTCTTGGGCTTCTCCGGGGAGCCACCTTTCTGGTCAGCTTGTACTCTGCTGGGCTGGTGGATCACGTACCACAGGGTGTGTGATCTCTGTTGAGCTTTCACTTCCCGTGCAGGACTTCTCCGTGTTCCGTGTGCTCTGGCCCAGGCTGTTAGATCGTGCAGTGGCGACCCCACCGGGTGTGTGGTTTCTGTCGAGTCTCCGCCTCCCTGGCCGCACGTCTCCCCACTCTGTGCCCACTGTGCTGGGCTGGGGCGTGTCTTCTGCACCCCTGGTCTATCAGCTGGGCCTTCAAGACCCTGCTCGGCACCGCCTCGCCCAGGAAGTCTACCAGGTTTCTGCTGGGCACAGACTACCGGTCTCTCTGGGTGCCTTTGTAGCACTATGTAGATCTTTCTCGGGTCTTGTTCACCTTTGTATCCCCCCAGTATAAACCGAGTCTAGCGCCCACCTGCAGCCTGGTCTCCGGCCGGTTCAAGCGGACCTGGGAACTCTCCTACCACACTATTCCCAACCTGAAATTCGTTAGGCTTTTTTCCAAACTGATGGCCGCAGAGATGGTGTCTGCCTCCCAGTAACAGGGAGTTTACCTGGGGCCGGAGTCCAGGGTATGGTGGAGTGACGGGTACTACCTTGCCCTCCCGACTCTGGCCCGGGACACCCCTGCCACCAGCCCCGCCAGAGAACCGCGGAGGGAGTTGGAGCCGAGGTCGGTCCGCAGGCTCCGGAAAGCCCGGCGCCAGGCCAAGCAAGTGGGAGGGCTCAGTTATGGCCGAGCAGGGCGGAGCTGCCTGCACCTGGGAAAATGGAGGCAGCACCGGGCGGTGAGTGGCCTGGTGGTGCCGGCGGGAGCCGCGTGGGCATGCACCCCCCGAACAGAGCTATGCCAGTGATCACTCACAGTGCTGTGCCAGGTCGGGTGCTCGCTCTCTGTCTCTGGTTTGCCGCCTTTCCCAGTTCTCGGCCGCTGCCGCCTCGGGCTATTCAGTCGCGGCGCGGCTGGGGCGCTCCCAGGAATCTTCTTTAATGCCGGCCTGAAACCTCGAATCCTGAATAGGGCAGCTGGCCGCCTTCAGCGCGGCCCTGGCCTCCGGGATCCTGGCTGCATCCACAGCAGCCCTGGCGCCGTGTTCCCTGTTTCGAGCCTCGCTTTTGCAGCTAAGAATCAGTTCTTTTCCTGCTCCACACTTCAAAGCTGTTGCCTGTAAATGAGGCAGCCTCTCCTGCCGGGGGGCAAAGTGGCGGTCACCCCCCACGACCGGTCAGCAGCAGCAGTCCTCCCTTAAGAGATGGCGAGAGGAAGGTCCACAGGTTTCCCGGCTGCCTGAGGCCCAGTGGCCACCTTTTTCACCTCAGGTACTCCGCGCCAGCCGCCGCAGCCGCCGCCATCTTGAAAATCACTATTTTAGAGAACTGGACAAATTTACTGTTATAAAACTGTTAGACTGCTGTTCCCTTGGACAGCTTATAGCACATTGTGTCTGTTAATGAGTATTTTGCATGCTTCTGTGTTGAGTTGCTGTACTTATAATATGTGCTTCCCTATGGGTGTCTGTGGGTGTGCCAACATGGAAGAGAGGGACTGTGGGAGGCATGTTTGTACAGAATTCAACACCTATCGTAGTCAAGGCAGAAGTAAGCCTTGTCAGTAGATATAAAGAAAAAGATGTATTACCTGCTTCTGGGAACTTGGAATCTAGCTGGGAGACCTAACACACACACACACCCACCCACCATTAAATTTCAGTTTACTTATCAAGCAACATGGAAATGAGGGTATTACTCGGGGTATCAGTTAGGATGCTTTAGGCTGTGTCGGGCTGGATCACAGACCTCTCAGCCTCATCCTGTGCAGGTCATGACTCAGGTAGTTGAAAAAAAATTTATCATACCCCCTGGTGACACACAATCCTTATACCAGTGCCACACAGGTTACTTATGTCCCTTAACTATCTGTATTGACCATAAAGGGGGACATCTCTAAAGTTTGTTTTTCACACCACACTGCCATTTGGTTAAGTGCCTTTGTGTCTTCCTAGAGAAGCACTTCTCCTACTCGCTAAAAGACTTCATTTATCACCAAGGTTCAGTGATGTTGAGTAATCAAAGGTAAAATGGGGAATTTAGAATATTCTTGTCCTGTTGCTAGTCTTAGTATGATGTTAGCTGTGAGGTTTTCTTTGATGGTATTGATCTGTTTTAGGAATTTCCCTTCTATTTTCAGATGAGTGTTTGGGTCATGAAAGTGTTTTGAATTTTGTCCAAACCTTTTCTGCATCTATTGAAGTAATCATGTTTTTGTCTTTGAATCTCTTAATACCGTGGTGTTACATTCATTAATTTTTAGAAGCTAAATCATGTTTACATTTCATGGTAGAGGAATCCAAACCGTGGAATCGTTACTTACTGGAGAATGTCTTGACCTTCTCTTTCAAAAACAAGAGTTTTCATTTTTTTTGGAGGGCGGATGTAAGTTTTGCATGTTTGCTTGAGTTTTCTCTTTAAAGATTTTCTTATTAACTTTCGCCTTCAACGTTCGTATTGCGATGTGTCTAATTTTGGATCTCTTTGCTTTTATCCCTTGCTGAGCTTCTTGTTTGTGTAGACTTCTTTTTCTAATCAAATTTGAAATTTTTGGCAACTAATTTTAAGTGTTCTTTCTGCTCACTTTTTCTTTCCTCTCCCCTTTTCTGGAACTACATTAGTGTGCAATGGTCCAATTGATGATTTCCCCCCAATTTCTGAGTTTACGTTTATTTATTTATTTTTTGCAGCAGCGGCAGCTTTGGGGCTTATGTTTTGGGGCATGCGCAGTTCCTTCTATACTCCCCAGTGAACTAAATTACTCTTCCTCTCCTATGCTGTAGCAGTCCCCTTCTCTAAGGAAGACAGGGACAGCGGCAGCGGCGGCAGGACCCTTCCCAGACGCCACCTCACTGCCGCATAGAGGCCGCCCCGCCCCTCACGCTCGGTGCTACCACACACGCCTGCCGCAGCCATCCGCCACCTGCCCCGGGTTACCGCGGGCGCCAGGCAGGAGCCGCAGGAAGCCGGAGCGGAGGGCGGTGCGGAGAGGGCGCCCGGCGGAGCCGCTGTGCGCCGGGGACTCCGACAGCTGCCGGCACCGCCTCCACGGAGCTTCTGCGTCCACCCGGGCAGCCGCCGCCGCCCCTGGAACCGCGTGCTCGGCTTCCGGTGGCGCTGGCCGGGGCTGCTTCCGCGGCGACGGGGCTCTTCGTCCTGGTCAGCGGCCGCACGAGTGGGTCCCACCGCAACCCGCGAGCGCCAGAGCCACCGCAGCCTGTCAGTCTCCTCTGCGAGGGCCCCCGTCCCAGTTCTGCTCCTGCCCCCTCTTCGTGGCCCGCTGCACCCGCAGAAGCGCATCCGCTGGCAGGTCCAGGTGAGGCCGCCCCGTCAGCCAGCGCCCAGGGCTGCAGCGTTCCCTGAGTCCCTCTCCCAAGGTGCAGAACGTCTCCTCCAAGCCACGATTCCACTGATACTTCTAATTCCTTTTGCTGCCTGCATAGTGTCCAGTAATTTATCCAAGCCCTTCAGATGGCCCGCACACGCGCACACACACACAAGTAGATCTAAGTGTGTGCACGTTATACACGCCATGCAGGACTAGAGAGTCTGCCTGACCTTCACGTTTTTCAAGAAACCCAGATTTTACTTGAAATGATCCCATTTAAAAAAATGACAAGCAAAAATGAGCTGCAGGGTAGATTCAGCTTTTCAGCCACCCATTTGTGATTTGAGTCATCATCTGTTTTGCTATTTTTTCTCCCCCAGCATTAGTAAATTTAATATTCATATAATAAATTTTTTCTCTGGAGTTTAAAAATCTCTTATTTAGCACAGAAACACGAACACTGCATGATCTCACTTCTACTTTAGATCCAAAAAAGTCAAAACTCATGGAAGTGAGTCACGAGCGGGGGTAGAGAGATGTTGGTCAAAGAGTACAAAGTTTCAGTGAGGATGGGTAACTTCTGGAGATCTATTTGAGCACTGAACTTTGTCAACAATGATCATACTTGTCTAAATCTCCCCAGTCCTCCTCCTTTTTTAGTTTAAAGTTAGACCTATCAGAGCTCCCTCTGTCTCTTCCCATCTGTCTCCCCCAACCCCTTTCTGTGATCAAACTGCTTCCACCTGCTTGAATTACTGACTTCATGTGACTTTCCCTAAATGCCATTATATACTCTTCCTTCTCATACTCTGCAGTATTACCTATTTTGATGTTAATACTAACCACATTTTATTCTGTTGGATAGAGGGCAGGGAAGCTGCTAAACATTCTACAATGCACAGAACAGCAGCCCCCCCCCCCCCTGCCCCAGCAGCCCCCAGCAAAAGTTATCTGGCCCAAAATGTCAGTAGCGCCAAGGTGAGGAAATTCTGCTGTGAACAAATCAAATAATTCTAAGCTTTGGGTCTTTGTAAAGCCATGAAAATGTTTGAACTAGAGATTTCTGAGTACACCAAGAAGAAAAATAATTAAAAATAAAACTTGATTTTCTAAACTGAAATGCATATATACACACCCTATCTCTAACAAACTTTTAGACCCACATTGCTTTTCATTTTAGTTTTCTGTAATTTATACTAATGGAAAGGAAGTAATTCACACATTCTCACCTTGATAAGCAGCTGGCCATTGGAATAAATATCAAATACCATGTAATATGAAGAGGTATTTTAGAATTTGAAATTTTAGACTGTTTTCCAGTGGGTTTATAGGCAGAACTTAAATAAAATAATTATATGAATGAATCAGAGTTTAGAGAAAAGTATTCTTAAGTATCTCTGTGTAGCTCATCATTTATTCCACTTTTATTTGTTTTTTATGTGTTCTCTAGAAAGTAATTCCCATGAAGACCTTGTCTGGTATCCAGATCTTAGAACAATACCTGGCATGCAGTAGGTGCTCAAAAAATACTTGGGAAATGGATATGACTCACCAATTACTGCCGTCCCCGCATGCAAGGCAGTGTGATGGCAGAAAGATGGTAGGAAGCTGAAGTTTTCAATTCTGTAGAATCAGAATTGATTCCAAACATCACTGGTCTCTCCTTGGCCACCCTGGTACAAAAGTTTTATCTTTGAATACGCCTTTCATGCTTCTTAACTTAGGAGATGTGTGGAAGCCATAAAAGAGGTAACTACCTGCCTAGGAAAATTGACTGAATTTAGCCATCTTCTCTGTCTCGTTATGCCTGGTTCTATTGCATATTGTTTTTACTAGAGTTGAACGTGATGTACTGCATTATCTGCAAAGTGATGATAAATCTACAGTATAGTGGTTAATGATCTGTGATTTAGAAATAGAGTACTTTTGTGTCCCAGTCATTTGGCATATCTCTGTTTCTGTGGAATAAATTAACTTGTTTGGAATGAGTGAATTGACCATATTTTTAGCATTTTAGCAGTTAGTGTAGGGAAGCATACTGGAGGGTTTATTGCTGGAGGGTTGACTTTTCCTGGGTCTGAGGCACACAGTTTATCTTCTGAGCTAGAACACATTCCTGAACAGCAGTAACAAGCCAGCCCACACTGCTGGAGGAATTGTAGACCACGTGGGTGAGATTTTCCATCTCTTTAACCTACAAAGAGTTTGCAAGTGTCATAATCTTGAAGTTGTATGAATCTGAGTTTCATTTTCCTAAATTCTCATTTATTTATTTATTTTTTTTTGAGGCCCCAGCTTCGTTTATTAAGGACTTCAGGAGTGGGGGAGTGGGGAGGCTCTGTGGTCAGAGGTGCTGGAAGAACATTTTCCTAATTTCTGAAAATTAACATTGATGTTTTGCATTTTGGAATGGAATTTTAACAAGAATAATATCCGTAGGATTTAGCTGAGTCATTACAAGATTAATATAGTAGTCTAAATAGACTCATTACCGATAATGTGGGAGTTTCCTCCTTTCCTCTCATCATTTTACTTTTTTATTTTTAAAGTATATAAAGTTTAGTGGGCATTTCTTTTATGACCTCTTCTCCTTTATTATTGTCATTATTATTTTAGAAGGGAAGGAAAACAGTTTTACTATGAAATAAGCAGACTGTGATCACGTCACAGGCAATCTGCTAAAGAGATTGCAAAGAGAAAAAAATCTCACCCTTTGACATAGACTGGCAGTTGCAATGTGTTACATACGTGCTAATCGTTATCCAAAGGAAAAATAAAACTTCTATCTTTGGACAAGTAGGAAGATCCATCTTGGAGCCAAGCCCCTAGGCCTTCTGAGAAGACGGGGGGGGGGAGAGAGCAATACTCTTCTCTTTATTATTATCATTTTCAAATGTTGGTAAAACACACATAACTTAAAATTGACCATTGTAACCATTTTTAAGTTCAGTGACATTAAGGACATTCACATTGTTGTGCATTCGTCACCACCATCCATCTACAGAACTTTTTCATCTTCGTGAACCGAAACTCTGTCCTCATTAAACAACCCCTCAGCCCCGCCGATGGCACCTCTGGTTATCCAACCCCTGGTAACCTCCATTCTACTTTCTGTCTCTATGAGTTGAACAACTCTAGATACCTCATCTAGTGGGATCATACAGTATTTGTCCCTTTGTGACTGCCTCCTTTCACTCGGCATGATGTCTTCAAGGTTCATCCATGTTGTGGCATGTGTCAGAATTTCCTTTCTTTCTGAGGCTGAATAACATACTATTGTACGGACAGACCACAGTTTATCCATTTGTCTGGACAGATGCTTCAGTTGCTTCCACTTTTGGGTTATTGCAGGTGCTTCTGCTACTATGAATGTGGGGGTACAAATACCTCTTTGAGACAATGCATTCAACTCAGAAGTACAATTTGCTGGATCTGTGTTTACTATTTTGAGGGACATCTTGCTTTCCACAGTGGCTGCACCATTTGACATTCCCACAAGCAGTGCAGAAGTGCTCTGTTTTCTCCACACATCCTGGCCAACACTTATTATTTTCTGTCTTGTTTTTTTTTTCAGTAGTAGCCATCCTAATGGGTGTGAACTATCCTAATCTCATGGTGGTTCTTTTCTTTCTCTAATGACTAGTGAGGTTGAACATCTTTCTCTGTGCCACTCCCTTATTTTGAGAGTAATGTTTTTCCTTGCTTTTAAGACCACTGCACCCAATTCTTACAGAATAAATGAAATATATAAGATTTTGGGTTTCCTGAGGGGGAGAGATTTCTTTTTAGAGAGATTGCTAATGCATATCATAACATTTAAATCGCCCTTTTAAAGTAAACAATCTCCCACCAGATTGGAGTTGACTTCTGTTTTCTCATTCTTCAGTTGGACTAGAGTAGGGAACAGAAGCCTGGGAGGAAGAGTAAGTTTTACTCATCCAGTCCCTATTGACTGGAGCTCAGTTAGGTAAAGGTCAAAGCCTGTTGTTGTTTGTTTTGACAAAAGGATTTATTTAGGTTGACTTATATCCCCTTATGACCAGGTTGACTTATATCTTCTAAATCAGGAAGCTGCCTGCAGGATGTGTCAGGATTAATAATCCTGCCTCAGGATTATTCCCTGAGCTGGTGTAAAATTATTCTGAAGAAAAATCACTTACAGTCTATTTCCTTTGTGTCAGAAAATGTTTATGACAAGCCACAGTGTCTCAGGTCCTGTATGAAAAGTATAAAGAAACCTTTTTCACAAAGCTTGCTTACAAATAACTAGTAACTGACGTTTACGGAGTGCTTATCATTTGTGAGTGGTTCTGAGCTGTTCCCGTGGAGTGTGTTGAGTCATCACAACTACCTGTGAGGTAGAGGACTGCTGTTATTTTTCAGATGAAGAGAAGGAAGCACGGAAAGTAGTAGAGGAGTCAGTGGAGTTCATGCACCTGGTTCCAGAGACACAGGACCTCTCTGCAGAGGTGCTTCTTCCGTGGAGACAGCAGGAGTAAGTGATAGCGTTAAGTTCTCATTCTTACGGGGTTGTCCCCATAGCTGCTTTTCAGAATTAATAATCATACTTGCTACGTAAGCTTGGGAATCTTTTAGTCATTATTTCTTGTAAAAATACTGAGTTTTGATGTATCTGCATTTTTAGTGATGAAACTTAAAACTATTGAGATAGAAAAATTTACCCAAGAATCTGGTAAATTTATAATAACAAAATTATCATCTTAACCTAAGTATAAGGTACTTTCTTGGCACCAAAACTAGGACATTTAGCTGCTGCGTAAACTGTTCAGCACTAACCGCACCTACCCTATGTCTTGGAGAGGAAGAGGCTGAGAGGTGACATTGATTCCCATGCTGGCTGTCCCCGGCTGCAGTGTGGTATTGGACACCAGCTCCCTCGTCATTTCATGACAGCTTAACTAGGGTGTCCCTCCAGGTTGTGGACAGGAGTTTGAGAGTTTTGCTTCCTTGATCATAAGGTGACATTTTGATACGGTGGTGATGGCAGCCGTGGCAAAAATTAACCAGTTCCTGGGCCCGTTAAAATGGCAGAAAGTCTCAGTGGGTAGTAGCCTGAAGTTTTCGGTAAGGAGGCAGCTCATACGTCAGAGTCTGATGTACAGAGGTTGGTGGGGATTTTAGTCCCTTTGAGGGACCACATGTAAGTAAGCAGTTTTTTGAGGGCTTAATTTTTTAAGTTGTTTTATACTTTTGAGGCATTCAAAATGAAATAATCTTCTCAATGTTGTATCTAATAGTTTTTATTCACTTCTAAAATTAAAATTAAGAACTAGAAATACAAATTTTATTGTATTATGTCCAGACTGAGCCAGGAGTTGGAAGGCCAGGGAAGAGGAGAAACAGATAAACATGAAGGAGGAAGTCGCTTAGCACAGGAGAGGGAAGAGTAGAGTGAAAATCTCTAAAAGACCCGAGAAAGGACAGAGCAGTTCAAGTCTGCCAGACCCCGAGTCCCCAGAGCTTAAGCCCTAGTATTTAATTTTTATTTTTAATTAAGTGACTGTCTCTTAAGTCCTATTTTAACACAACCCTGAATCTTTTTCCTATCCCCATCCAAATCTTGCATTGTATCCTCTTTTCATTCTTATCAAATCTTCCCCTGATTTTTTCCCAGGCTTTCCTTAAAGTCTCTCATAAATTTTCTTAATTGCTTGACTCTTCATTCACTCCTAAATTTATAGTTAACCAAATTTCATGCTTTGTAGGCTTTTCCGTTTCTCTCAACTCAACTGTTTATGAGTGGATTTCTATTTTTATGTTGGGCTGTGAGGTCCACTTTTCAGGTGCCTGTTACTACTTCGTTCACCTAATAAAGCGGCTTTAAATAGTCTTTCAACTGATGTCTTGTGTCTTGTACAGTATTAACTTTTAAAAAAAATAAACTTTATTTTGGGATACTTTAAATTTTATAGAGAAGTTGCAAAGAGTACAGAGAGTTCTGGATTATCCTTCATTCCGCTTCCAGGAATGCTAACTTCTTGCAAGCTAGTACAGTGAGCAACAGTAAGAAATTAGCATTGGTAGAATTATGCTAACTACATTGTGGACTTCATTCAGATTTCCTCCATCTTCCCCACCAGCATCCGTTTCTGTTTGAGACCATATCCAGGACCCCACGTTGCATTAGGCCTCGGTCTTCTGAGTCCCGCTCTGGTCTGCGGTACCTCCTCTGCTTGTCTCTTGTGGTCTTGACACTTCTGAGATCAGGTGTTTTGTGGAGTGTCCCCGATTTGGGTTTGTCTGGAGTTTTCTCGGGGTTAAGTTACAGCTATGGATTGGGGGCGATGGTCTGCTCATCCTCCCACACAACGTGAGGCATCAGCAAGTTGCAGCTGGTGCCAGGGTGAGGTGCTGTCTGCAGGCACTTGCTCTGCAGCGGCCACTCTTCCCTATGCTATGTGTAATATCCTGTCCTCTGGGAGCAGTCACTGAGCCCAGCCTACATTCCAGGGGGAGGGACCAATACCATGTGACAGGGAGGGAGTGTTCATTATCCTTTGAATTCTTCTGTAGGGAAAATAGTCTCTTCTCCCCCTTTCATTTATGTAGCCATTTATTTTTTTTTTTTATCAGTTTGGACCATTTTATAAGGTTATAATCAGTTCCATTTGTGTTCTGTCCATTACTGTGTTACTTATCTGGCTGCCTGCATTCTCCCAGCTCTCGCCTTGGGAGCTCTTTGGGGTTGGCCCCTGTGACACCACATCCTTTTGTTTTGGGAGCATGTCCTGGCTTCTGGCCCTGCAAGGTCCCTCTAAAAGGCATGTTTTGTGCTCCAATATCAACCCAGGTTCCTTGTGGTGGGGAAGTGTACGGAAGCCCAGGTCTGGGCACTGGCAGCTCCTGCTGCAGAGTCCCTGTGACAAGGAAGTCCACGTGGACTAACCAGTGTATGCACCAGCTCTGCCATCATTTCTGTACCTACCTGCCTATGTGTCTCCTCGCCTGATCGCTGGTTCCCCCTGGTGTCTCCTGGCCTGTCCAGTGCCATGGGCTTCTTCCTAGCCTCCGTCCTTTGCCTATTTGTAGCTTCCTTCTCTGACATGCTGCTCACGTAGCTTGTGCTTCAGCCTTTGTGCTCTTGCAGAATAGTTTCAGAATTGTTCACCTAGACCTGGGAGATACACCTACCAAGTGGAGCACAGTTTGCGTTTTCCAGAGTTGCTCTCACGATATCTTCTCCCCCATCAGATTTGGTACCAGTTCAGTGAGGTTATTTTGTGGGTGTTATAATGCAGTTAGACACATTCGTCAGTCTGTGGGCTCTGCTGGCATCCTGGTTGAATTGCTTTTTAATTTGCATACATTAAAGTTTATTCCTTGTGATGTACAATTTTCTGAGGGTTTTTTTTTTCTTTTCTTTCTTTTTTTTTTTTAAGATGACCGGTAAGGGGATCTTAACCCTTGGTTTGGTGTTGTCAGCACCGCGCTCTCCTAAGTGAGCTAACCAGCCATCTCTATATAGGGATCCAAACCTGTGGCCTTGGTGCTATCAGCACCGCACTCTCCCAAATGAGCCACGGGCCGGCCCGCAATTTTATGAGTTTTGACAAATGCATACATTGACCTCATACCCACCACACCGTGGCTCTCAACTTTTAATTCTTTCATTCAGGGTTTTTTTGGTGATTTTCTTTGGTAGATCTTATATTTCCCCTAAAACTGAATAACTGCAGAAACCATCCTTCCATTATTCGCTCCTTGAGAAGGACGACTTCTCTGGGGTCCTCGTGGTTGTTAATGCCAGGTTGTATTTCCTCATAATGAGCTTTTAACATGGAAAAGAATACTGGAATTTTAAAAGTTGAAGGAACCTGGAAGATTCATCAGATTTTATTTACATTTGTACCTGGGCGGGTCACCCCAGCAGGTTGGGTATCAAGGCAGAACTTGAGCCCGGATATTTTGATGCCCCTGTTGCTAGGGAGACGAGAAGGGAAGGGTGAGCTAAGGCCATGTAGGAGAGCTCCCACCTTTGTGCAGGTGTGAAGCTTGTTTTCATGGGTGTGGTTCCTTTATCGTCTATTTCCTCCGGTCATTAATTCTAGTAATTAACTATTTTAATGCTGTGTGTGGTTTTGGGGAGGATTGAGGGATTGTTAATCATTTGCAAATCAGAGTTGTAGTGAATTAATAGCTCATTCATTTTGCTTTTTAATGCAAATTTGCAATCAGATCTTCTGATTTCAAGATCTTTTATTATGAAAGTTGTGAGAAATGAGGTTAACTCTAAAGTGATGTCCAAAGAATTTTCTAAGGTAATGGAAATTTTCTTTATATGTGCTGTCCATTGAGTATGTCGGTATGTCAGCCACTGGTCACATGTGACCATTGAAAGCTAGAACTTAATTTTGAATTTAAGTTTTCATTAATTATAGCCACACACTGGCCAGTAGTTCTAGAAACTTAAGGGCACACATTTTTCTGTGGTAAGGCTCTGTGGAGAATAAATTTTCCATTGTTTACTAAATCACCTGATATTTTAAAAATACTATTCTCTAAAATACCTTATCTATTATAGAAACAAAAATCCTGATGGAATTTGAGTTGGATGAATGAGTTTGGGAAACAGCAGGAGAGGAATCCGTGGTCTTGGACTTCAAATATTTCAGGAGCACAGTGTTCTCAGTGCTTTGTGTGGTGTATTTTAGGAGAGAGAGTGCAGAGTTGGTGCTTCTCTGCTTCCTCCTCCGTGTGCTGTAGAGGTCTGAGGTGGCGTGCGAGGTTCATCGTGGGGACTCAGCAGAAGTAAAGAAGCTTTGGCTAATAGTTTCCATCATGAAACAGGTGGTCTGTTTAGACCCAGTCCCAGTGGTTGTCCTGACGCTGTGTGCGGGACACATTGTGTGCAGGACACGTGGCAGTTATCCCAGGGTGAAGGTGTGTCCTAACACAGCCCCAGGCACTGTGTGCCTCAGCAGGGAGGGAGGGAGTGGACAGGTGGGTGAGGGACAGTACTTGGCTTTTATCTTTTTACAGATCCTTCTGTATAGTTATGTGTTTGGTACATTTTGTCTATTTTGGAGAAATTGTTTTGGTTGCCCTGAGGGTGGGTGGCTTCTCCCTGTCTCCCTCCTTCCCACCTTTTTGTTTTCCTCTTCTCTTTTCCCTTCTTTCCCTCTCTTCCTTCAAAATACCATCCCAGGGGTCAGCCAGCTTTGTGTATTTTCAGCAGGGTGATCTTTGAGCTTGACAAGAATCAAACATTAATTTATAATTCTAGATGGGATCAGAAGTTTACTTACAGGAGATGACTGAAACCTGACTCCCCATGGAAATTTCTTACAGGAGCATGTGCTGCACATTTTATTAAGGTGCTTTTTGACTGTGCTGGGCGTTTCTCACATCTGTAGCTTTTTAGCTTCTGTACAATCATGTCTGCCTGTTGAGCATCCTGCTGCAGTTTGACCCCACACCTGATGGAGTTTTCTTCTCATTTGCATAGGTTGCACAGAGCATGGAGGATCGCCATCAAGAAGTGATCAGCTTCCACAGAGAGAACGGTTTCCGTGGCTTGGTGGCATATGACTCCAATTAGGCACTGTGCAACATCCCTGCTATTTCAGTGCCCATGCCCACGAAAACTGAACCGGAACGGGAAAAGTCCCTCAACAAGCCAGTATCTGATGCATGCAATTGCCAGGCAGCCGGACCTGAATCCAAATGTTTTTCTATTTTTGCTGCTCTGTTAGGTAGGTGGAGCAGTGTGAAAACTTAATTTTGTTTTATAAGGGAGTTATTATACCATGAGCATATTGGTTTTTTAAATATTTCATCAGTGCTTGCGTGTTTTGGATGCACATCTTAAATTTAAGAGAACCAAGGAATGGGCTGTTCCTTCTCTTTACGTGCTGCTTTCGTTCTTAAGCATAGGTTTATGTGGTGTTCTATCTGGACTGAAAAACTAATTTTGTGAATAAATTCACTTAATATTTTGGAAAAATAACATTTCTGAATCAAACTTGTTAGCACATGCTCACTATGAAAATTAGACATTTAAACCTTTGGCGTGAGTTGTGTTAGAAAGAAACAGAAGAAAACGTGCTGTGGTGTTAACACTGTTACATTTTCCCCTCATTTTCAGGACACTACTTTAAAAGACAAACAACAAAAATAATCTATCTTACCTTGTTTCGTACACCTACATTTTAAGTAAATGGTATAAATGTCTTTAAAAAGTCTCTTGGAGGAATTCCTTTTGCAAAATACCCAGAAAGGACAAAATCATGTCTTAATTAAGATTGTGTATATTCTCTTACTTAAAGATAATTTTCCAAGCGGTAATTATCTGTCTGTCACTTTCTGTCTGCGTTGTGTCGTTATTTTCTTTCTCAGACTGTCCATTAATCTTTCTTGTGCTCTGAGCTGTGCCTGTCTCAAGCTACTTTAATATCCAGCTCCAATTTGCTGAGAGTTTTTAAGAATTGTGTCCAGATATAAGTAAATGTTATATAGTGAGGCACTCCTGTGATTACAGTTCATGATTCTGATGGGACTTGGGGCTGTTCTGGGCACACAGGCCTATTTCTGAAAGCTGTGTGGTCTCCAGTGAAGCTATTGTGATTGCTGTTTGTATTCTGTAGAAGTCAGCAGCCCAATCTGGTCCTGTTTGAATTGAATTATATTGTGGTTTATTTTTATAAATTCTCAGTTATCAGATTTTTATAAACATTCCAAAACAATTTTACACGATTAGAAATTATGGTGAGGGAGTCACAATTTTTATATATTATTTTGTGGTAGTGATTCAAGTTTTATTATATAAAAATTAACAAAATCCTGATTTTACAAGTTGTCTTTTGTTTGCTTGGATCTAATCTTGAATATGGTTTCTTAGGCAGCTCTTGTGATTTGGGGGATTTCGAGGACTAAAACTGATCAAAACATATTTTCAGTACTAAACTATAAAATGCTATTCCCTCTGAAGTTTAAAGTGAGTATGTGAGGGTCATGTTGTATGGAAAGTTCCATATTTGCTTAAACGCTATGCAGATTAACTTCAGAATATTAGTTGACTTTCATTGAATGCGAAAATGACATGCTCTTAGAGTACGGATGCCTTAGCTCATTTGCAGTGTGGAAGACTATTTACCTTACTTAAGAAACTTGAATATAATTCATGAGAGAGAATGTCAGCTCAGTTTTCTAGCTAATAATTTTGTGAAACTTTGAAATAAATGAAAAACAAAATCAATATTTCATTAAATTAATTTAGGGCTTAGAATCTCTTCAGAATTTTAGGGAAGTTATAGATGAGCTCTTAATTGGGTGAGCTTTTTTACTTTAGATTTTCTAAATGTTTCCATGTCCTCAAATAAGAAAGCATATTTTTCTTTTGCTTTCTGTTATAGAAAGTATAGCTATGTAAGTTATTTTGTTTTAGCACAGTTACATGGACTATTCATTTAAGTCTTTGACCCAAGTTTTCACAGAGACTAATACTGATGTTTGAGTTGACTTGATATTTTTCAAATTGAAGCTTCAAAAAAAATCTCAGACCCTCATACTTCACAGTAAAATTGTGTTCAAATAACACAGAGCTGAGCACAGCAACTGTGTATAGCCGTGGCTTAGCTTTGCTGGTCTGGACACATGATAGTTCAGTACCTCTTGTGTTATGTGTTTGTGTGTTTGAAATATTATCATGTAACAGTGTTGCAGATGATCTAGTAACTAATGAATGAATCTGCTGTCTTAATGCAGAAGTGATTAAATCATGTTATACAGTCACAGTTATTTAGGAGATTACTTTTAAGCTGTGTTGAGATAACTAGCATACTGAAGATGTTAGTGTATCAGGCATTCAAGTACAACCATGAAAGTAGAGTATTCCCCCTGAAATGTAGTTTCTCAATCGAATACGGCTCTTGTTTGTAGACTGACAGCGCACTGGCAGTAGGATGTACAGCTTAATGGTGCTCATGAGTATTGTTGTAGGGTGTGATTTGTCACATTCGTGGGTGGTGATGGAGATTATGGGAGGAGGGTGTTGATTCACGTTATTGACCCACAGCCGTTTGAGGAAAAAAATGAGATTTTGAACCACAGCTGTTGCATGAGCAAATGAAAACTTGATTCTACTTGGCATTTGGCATCCTGGCATTATCAGACTGAGCTTTTGCAAACTGGTATTTATTTTTGATACTGTGCTGGGAAGTTGCTCAGGTTTTATGCAGTCCTTAGTTTGAATGCTCTTGGAAGTATACTGGAAATTCACATACTTAAGGCCCCTGCAAGGAGTCTCTGCCTACTGTATGTAGTTTAAGTTAAAAGGTGGAATATTCTCAGTTTCTGTTTGGAAGTTTTATGTGGTGTATCAACAAGCAGAGGTGATCTATGCAATGAGATGAACACATGCGATGATTTTAAAAGTTTCCATGTGTCACTTATGATGAATCCTTTTACATTATCCATGTTTATATTCTCGATAATCACATTTTCCTTGATGAAGATCTGGCTTCCTTTCTGTGCAGTTTACTTGGTCCAGAACATACACTAGCCTCAATCAAGGTACAGATTTCACCTCATTTCTAGTATTCATAATAATCAAGTACTGATTTTGCTATTACCTTAATAATATAAATTAAGTCCTTTATAACAGAAGAAAACATGTTACAAAGTTAGCAGTGTACTGCTGTTCCCTAATTTCAGTGTCTTCACTGCCTTAAGAAACAAACAACCCACCCACCCCACCTTTTTTTGTTCCCAGCACCTATATGTTAGTAAGTTTATAAATGTCCTTGAAAATTTCCTTTGAGGAATTCTTCATGCTGTATACCTAGATACGAGGAAACGTTTAAGCTCAGTTGTTTTATATTTTCTTAAAAATATTAGTTTTTTTCAATAGGTATTATAATCATTGGTCGCTTAGATCAACATATTTTAGCATAGTGTAATAAATTTCACAACTTCGTTACTGGTTTTCTGCAATTATAAAGTAGTCTAATTTAGGGTTCAAAGCTTTTTGGATGATGGGGGAGACCCAAACTCATTAGAGAAATGGTCTATTTGTCGTGTTGTATTAACACTTAATCTGTTTTCTTGTCTTTCTCCCTTTGAGTCCGTTCCTGTGTGCGGTAGTAATGAACATCAGAGAAGAGGCACTTAACTCTCATTTTCTACGTGGGAAGGTTTGTGTGTTTTTGTGAGCATAGCAGTAATGAGTGGGATTGGTGTGTGCCGCTAGGACATTTGTATTTGTTAGTGACTCCTGTGACTGTAATTATCATTTGGTAGGTATACGTGCCTCTCCTGACTTGGGGAATTGGGAATACGGGGACTTAGACTTTGTATCTGCTTCCAGCTCTGGGACTGGCTTCCTCACAGTGACGGGAGGAGGTTCAAGGGAGTGGTTTCTGCAGGCACACTGTCCTGTACAATTTTGGATTCTGTCAGATGCCCTCCCTCCATAAACAGTGTCAGTTAGTTTCAACTTGAAGTTTTTCTTCCTACATTTTAATTTACACTTAACTGTGGTGATTCCTAGAAGTTCAAGTGGAATTCTTTTCCCAGTTGTCATTTTGTTGCTTGCTGTTAAAAGCTTTTCTTTTTCATCTCTTACTGCTGTGTTGTCAAATGTCTTCCTTTTTACTTGTGTAGTTCTTGGTATGGGCTGTTTTCAATGTCTGTTCATAAGTTAGTTTTTCTCCTTTTGTTAGAAATTACTTGTTTTCATTTTTTCTTGTCTTTGAAGGAGAAAAGCTTCATATTTGCTATTTCCCTCCTGTATGATTTCGTGAACAGACTGGTCTGTATTCTTGATCCTAAGCTCCCTGTGATACCTGATTGCAGTGCAGACTGGGAAAGTGCCATCTGTAATCAGCTGGACTTCAAAGTACTGCACCTGTGCTTATTAGGTGTGTTCAGCATTATGCTTTTAAAAATCGGGACACATGGGCCATCCCGTGGCCCACTTGGGAGAGTGTGGTGCTGATAACACCAAAGCCATAGGTTCGGATTCCTATATAGGGATGCCTGGTTCAATCACTTGGGAGAGCCTGGTGCTGACAAGACCAAGTCAAGGGTTAAGATCCCCTTATCATTCATCTTAAAAAAAAAATCGGGACACAAGGAAGGTTTGTTTTTTTGGAGGATTTATCATGTATATGATTCAGAATCCTCGGTATGTTTGCAACACTGGATTTTTATTTTTATTTACTTATTTCGTGAATAAGTAGCATTCTTAGACTCATCTTTTAAGCATGTGTCTTTACCCACTTCACTACATGCCTTACATCCATTCACTGAGTTTTTGATTCTCCAGTATCATCCATCCAAGGATATCAGTTAAAAACCACAAAGTCATCCCTCACTGTCCACAGCTCTGGTAATTCTAAATGAACAGCATGTCTGCGTTGGGGCTCTGTGTGGGCTAAGTAGCACAAGAAGAACTTGGAATGATTAGGGAGAACAGATGAGGTGATTAAATCATTGGCTAAAACAGTGACAGGCCATTTCATGTCATGTGTACCATTCTAGGATGGACTGGGGGGGGGGTGGAGGAATTGTCTAGGATGCGGCCAGCTCTGTAAAGAAAGAAAGAAAATAGTTATGTGTTACCCCGTCTTCCAGGGGCCTGGCTGTTGAGGTCCCACGCTGCAGTCCGGGAGGTCCCAGAGGCTGGGCTGGAGCACAGGCCTGCTCAGCCCAGGTCTTGCTGGACAGAGAGCCTGGAAGCAGCGGGAGGCTGAGCAGCTGGGCCAGGGGAGCCCAGACCTGAGGCTGCATTTCCCTTACATTGCTTCAGGTAAGTTCTTCTGTTTCTTTGGTTGTAGAAACTTAGGAGAATATTTCAGTTATCTATAAAAGTTGAGATGTATACCTAGCATGCTGTATTTCCAAACAATGGGGAACCCTCACTTATATTGACTTTTTTTCATGGAAGTATTTCTCAGAACAGTTGTACATCTAATTACCAAGATAAGTTGAACATCTTTTCAATGTGTTTTTTGACTCTGTAATAATCATGATGATCCATTATTGCACTTTCAATAATGAATAGTTTTGGCCTCTTGAAGATGCCCCCACTCCCTGTTCTTCCATGGGCTGCTGTGCTCCTTTGGTTTGCTTTAGTGTTGGCAGAGTGTTCTAGAAGAGAAAGGGAAGGCCACAGGCAGCCTGGAATTCAAACGGCTGAGCTGGGAGAGCACAGGCCTTGGAGTACATGAGCCTGACCTCTGCTTATAGCGCCTTAGGTTCCTCCTGTCCCCAGGGCTGGTCCGGCCACTGTGCCTGGGTATCAGGACAAGCAAACTCAGGATAGGGGGTGTGAGACTGTGGCGGTCAGCCCTGCCGCAGGGCCTCCTGACCACAGGTATGTGCTAAATGAGAGCTTTTCTGTAATGTGCGTTTGGGGTTTTTTATTTTTCTATGACTTTCTGCCCTAATCGGTTAAGGGAATTTTTTATTTTGGGTAGGCAGTTTGTTTTACTTTTTAAAAAATGTTTTATAGGTGTTTTCTGGCTTTATTTTTTTTTTAAATATGAATTCTTCAAGCATCTCGTTTTCTTACATTTATTTTAATGGTTTTGTGTTCCCAAACATAATACTCAATTTTGTGTATTTTGAACTTCTGTCCCTGTCAGTTGTTTGTGACCCCCAATTATTCCCAGCCACAGTCCTTGAGCCCCTTCCACTGTCCTAACCTGAGACGCCCAGCTTGAATGTTTTGTGCTGCCTTTTTCTTTCCCCAGAAGGACTAATCCTCCCCCCTTGGGTCCTAACACTTTGAACATTTTTAAATTTTAATTTTTTAAATGATACATATTTATGGGGTACAGTGTTGTTTCAGTACATGCGTATGCATGTATTGTGTAATGATCCACTTAGGGTGCGTAGCATGTACGTTACCTAAAGATTTATCATTTCTTTGTGGTGATAACATTCAAGGTCCTTTTCTCTAGACATCTTGAAATATACAATACAGTATTACTAGTTGCAGTCACCCTAGAACACCAAAACCTTGTCCTTCTTTTTCACTGTCAGTGTATACTCGTCAACCAACCTGTTCTCATCCCCTCTTCACCCCTCCTTTTCCCAGCCTCTTGTAACCACAGTTCTACTCTTCTATGTGAACACTTTTTCAGATCCTCATATAAGTGAGATCATGCAGTATTTGTCTTTCTGAGCCTGTCATACTTCACTTAACATAATGGTCTCCAGCTCCATCCATGTTGCCGCAAATGGCATCTTTTTTTTTAACGTGTACCTGAATAATCTGCCATTGTTTATATGTACCACATTTTTTATCCATTTATTTGTTGATGGACGTTTTAGTTAATTCCATCTCTTGGCTATTATGAATAGAGTTTCAGTGAACGTAGGAGTGCAGATATCTCTTTGACATACTGATTTCATCTGCTATATATACCTAATACTGGGATTGCTAGATCCTAACGTAGTTCTCTCTTTACTTTTTTTGAAGAACCTTTGTATTGTTTTCCATCATGACTGTACTAATTTAATTCTTACCAACAGTGTGTGAATATTCTCCTCTCTCTGCGTAATCACCTATGTTCATTTTTTAGTTTTTTTTTTTTTTTTTTCTTTTTGGTAATATCCATTCTAACTGGGCTCAGGTGATATCTCATTGTGGTTTTGGTTTTCATTCCCCTGATAATTAGCGATGTTCAGCATTTTCTCATGTACCTATTGGCGCATTTGTTTGTCTGTTTTGAAAAATGCCTATTCAGGTCTTTTGCGCATTTTTAAATAGAATAATTGGTTTATTTCCTCCTGGGTTGAGTTGCTTATATATAGTCTGGATGTTAGCCCCTTGTCTGATGTGTAGTTTGCAAAAACTTTCTCCCATTTTATAGGTTATCTCTTCATGCTGTGGATCGTGTGTTTTGCTGTGTAGAAACTTTTTAGTTTTATTTCTTTATTTTTGCTTTTGTTGCCTGTGCTTTTGAAGTCTTGTTGAAAAGACCTTGCCCATTTCAGTTTCATGAAGCATTACCCCAAAGTTTTCTTCTAGTAGTTTCATAGTCTAGGGTCTTAAATTTGTCTTAAATCTATTTGAGTTGATTTTTGTGTATGGTGAGTGATCGAAGTCTCGTTTTAATCTTCTGCCTGTGGATATCCAGTTTTCTCATCACCATTTGACGAAGAAACTGCCTTTTCCCCAAATGTATCTTCTTGGCACCTTTGTCAAAAATCATGTGGCTGTCAACACATTGATTTGTGTTTCTATTTTCATTTGCCTCCAAGAGTTTCTTAATTTTAAAAATATTCTGCCTTGACCTATTGTTCAGAAGCATGCTGTTTAATTTTTATGTATTTGTAGAATTTCCAGTGATTTTTCTGTTGTTGGGTTTTAGTATTTTTAGTTTTGTTCCATTGTGCTTGGGAAAAAAGGTTGAATATCAATTTTAAAAATAGTTTTTAATACTTGTTTTGTGACATATGTTGTTTCTTTTGGAAAAAGTTTCATTTGCTGCTGAGTAGAATGTGTATTCTATAGCTGTTAAACAAAATTTTCTCTAACTGTCTGCTAGGTCCATTTAGTTTATATTTTAATCTTGATGTTTCTTGGTTAATTTTTTGTTTGGATCATCTATCCATTGCTGAAACTGGGGTGTTGAAATCCCTGTTATTGTATAGAAGTCTATGTCTCTCCCTTTAGATCAATATTATTTGCTTTGTATATCTGGGTGCTCTGGTGTTGGGTGTGGATATATTTACAATGCTTTTGTCCTCTTTGAATTACCCCATTTATTAAGTTTCTGGACTTAAAGAATGTTTTATCTAATAAAAGTATAGCTACTGCTGCTCTTTTCTGGTTTTTAATTGCACGGAATATCTTTTTCCATTCTATCACTTTTAGCCTTTGTGTGTATGTTTAGGTGAGGCAAGTTCCTTGTAGACCTCATATACTTGAATCTTGTTTTATAAAACATCCAGTCTCTGTCTCTTTTAATTGGATAATTTAATCCATTTACATTTGGAGTTATTATTGATAGATTAAAAACATAAAACTGTTATTTTCCTGTTTTCTGGTTGTTTTCCATATTATTTTTGGCTTTTTTTCTCCCTTACTGTCTGTCCTTGTGATAGTCATTTCTTCCTAGTAGTATATTTTTATGTCGTGATATTTATTTTTAGTGTATCTTTAATAGTTTTTTACTTTATGTTTGCCATAAGTCTTATCACAAACATCTTATAGTTACAGCAGATAATTTTAAGCTATAAAAACTGATAAGAATTTAAGTTTGATTGCAAAAAGAAAAAAAAATTTTAAACTCTACACTTTGACATCATTCTTCACCACATTTTGACCTTTTTATGTCTCCATTTACATCTTTCCTGGCTCTTATACAATTTTCATAGTTGTTATCTTCAATGGGGTTGTCTTTTTGAAGACATCCTATAAGTTTGGGTATGTTTTATGTTCATTTTTATTTCTCTTTATTTTCTAATTTCCCTTGTGGTTGCTTTTTTAAGAATGTGCTGTTTAGTTTCTACATATTTGTGAGTTTTCCTATTATTGAGTTTTAATTTTATCCTGTTTTGTTTGGAGAAGACACATAGCATGATATCTCTCTTTTTAAGTCTTTGGAGACTTGTTTTGTGGCCTGAAATGATCTGTCCTGGTGTCTTAGTTGCATGAGAAGAGTGTATGTCCTAGTGTTGTTGGGTAAACTGTTCGGTATCTCTCTGTTACATATACAGATGGTCTCTGGCTTACAATGGTTCGTCTTACAATTTTTCTACTTTTTGATGGTGCAAAAGTGATACATTCAGTAGAGACCTGTTCTCCTTTGGGGGAACAGCTTGCCGGTACAAGCATCTGAACTTGTGACCTTGGAGTTATAAGGCCATTATGCTCTAACCAACTGACCTAACCAGCCAACCTGGTCTCATTCAGTAGAACCTGAACTTTGAACACCCACATAATCATTCTGTTTTTCAGAATCCCCACACAACCATTCTGTTTTTCATTTTCAGTATCGTACTCAATAAACTACATACTGTATTCAACACTATGATAAAATAGACGGTGTGAGATGATTTTGCCCAGCTGTAGGCTAATGTAAGTGTCCTGAACACTTTTAAGCTAGGCTGGGTGTTACAGATTGAATTATGTCCCCTACGTTTTAGGTGTTAGAAGCTTGATCCCCACTGTGACTATTCACCAGTACTGGCTGTCCTGTGGTCAGCGCCTCCTTCCAAGGATGCTGCAAGGGACAGGGTGAGGTCCTCAGATGGACCATTGGAAACGATCATCCCTGGCCTGGCCCTCTGACCTAAAAGCGGCCTTCCCAGGCCCGTGACCCTGGAGCTGGAGCAGGGACCCTGGGGTGTGCAGGGTTAGCATGGCCTTGACGTGTCCCCTCCAGGCCTATGGATAGGGTGGGATGTGTGCAACGATGGTGTCCCCAGGCCATGCAGCTCTTTTTTTTTGCTCTGAGCTGCACTGTTCTCCCACATCCCACCCTCGGTCCTTTGTGTGCCACTACTGGATGTGACCGCACACACGGTCATGCCCAGGGGGTGAGGCAGGTGGTCCGGGTAGTGGCTGTCGGTGCTACTGGAGGCCTGTCCTCCCGCTGCTCTGGACAGGAAGGGTGATGTGCTATGTCGTGTCACGCAGGTGAGCTGAGAGGGGTCAGCAGGGCCTATGTCTATCCCCAGTCCCAGGAGAGAGGGACCCAGGGCAGACAAGTGTGTCCCTGTGAGAGTTCTAAGGTCACAATTCTCCCCCTGGACTTTGGGCCAGCACTGCTCCCCCAGACTTCCTGAGCTCACTTTGTGACAGATGAGGCTTCTTGGCTCTGACATTCCAGGCCAAGGAGAATTGGCCTCTGTGGACCCATCCCCTGTGGCACACCAGGTTCAAGGCTGAGGGAAAGCAGGGGACATGGGTGAGCCCCACCCCAGGTGAGGTCTTCACAGGGTTTGCCCATCCTGACAAGTAATGGTCACATCATGAAAAGAAGGTGGAGGGAGGGACTCCAGGGTGAGGGCGGGTCTGCAAGGCCACGGTCAGCCTCCTGCAGGCCCAGTCCCTTCTAGAAGCTGCACTCAGGAAGGGCTGACCCCTTTTCTAAGCCCCACAGGGAACAGACAGAGCCACAACCTCTGAGGAGGTAAAACATGTATTAGGAAACAGTGCATATCTTGTGAGGAAGAGGCCATCAGCACACAGAGGGACTGGTGACGTGGGGGAAAACAGATTATTTGTGTGGGGGCTGAAGATATTCAGGGGAAAAACTTTTCCCACCTGTAAAGGGGTGAGAAGTATGAACTGGTTGACCAGACCAGACACCTCTCTGAAGATGACAGTGTCTAGGGCAGTGAATGGAGCGGACTGAGGCTCTCACTGCCAGTGGCCTATGCTGGCAGGGACTCTTCCTGGGAAGTGGGGCCCCACTGCTGTTCCCATCTCTGATCCACCTGTACTTGAATGGATGGCTGTGACGCAGTGGAGTGGCATGGTGACGGCAGGCCATACCTCTCACCACTGTTCTTTGCTCTGGGTAGGAGGGACCCCTGTGGTGGTAGGAACGCCCTCCCACTGGGGCTGTCAAGGCAGAAGCTTCATGGTGAAGCCCCATTTTCTCAAGGATCTGTCCAACAGCAGTCATGAGTGCCTGGGCTTCAGCCACGCAGTTGTCCACAAACAGTCCGCTTGGGACTGGTACCCAGCTCCGGGCAGGGGCTGATGCTGGCTTGCCTTTTTGCAGGGGATCTTTCTGCCCTTTGCCTTTTTCACTGGGGGCAATCCACTGAAGAAAGCGCCTGATCCTTTTCTTGAAGTGGCTTTCTGGAGGTGCCTGTCCCTCCTCTGGTGGGAGCTGGGAGGACTGGCTACTTAAGAACTTTACTGACTTCCTGTCCTTTGCGGGGGGGCTTAGTCCTACGAGTGTTGGTTCATGCGTTCCTTGTGCGGGCCTCCTGTGGCCCCCTCTCTGGTCAGTAGGGCCAAACATCTGGCTCAGGCTCTTCTGTGGTTTCTGAAATTTTGGGTTCCTGGGCTCCTCCTTCCCCTGGCTGCTCCTGGACATCGCTGGACTTGTACTCAGCTCTAGGCTGCCTCTCTCAGCCACCAGCACATTCACGCTGTGAGGGGTTGTGCCCATGGCATTACATATGAGGGGCTGAGAAGGCCTCCTGCCCCCCAGTCCTGTCAGAGGGTCCTCTGAGGGCCAGCACTTGTCACCAGATTTAGTCTCTGTGTTGTATGCAGACCTCTGGGCTTCCTTACACACAGGCAAGGGGACAGGGAGAGGACGACACAGGGTGGAAAGTGACGTTTTTGCTACCACCTTCTCTCCTGGATCTTTGTGAGGAGGTTCTTCTGGGACATTGGCAGCCTCAGCTCTGGATTTGGCCCCAGATTCAGTGGTGGCTGATGAGGGAAAGGCAGGCAGTGGAAGGGACAAGCATTGAGCTTTTTGTACCTTAAGATATGGGGGCTTGTGGACCTTGAGGGTGCGTCCCCACTCGTGGCTTGCCTGAAAACTTTTAATGTGCGCGTCAAGCACCTGTTGAGTGTGCACATCAAGGAAGGAAAGCTGCTGGGAGGTGTTTACGTGGGACACCTTGCTCTCAGAGGGCGCTAGATTTCCAGTTTCCATGTGAGTGTTTGAGTTTTCCAGAAACAAGACATGGCCATTAGCAAGACTGGGATGATGAACACCCACAGGGACCATGCTCTCATTGACCTCCTGCACTTTCCTGGGCAAACGGACTTCTACGATGTCTTCTAGATGCTTCATGTCTGGGCTCCTTGGTGAGTCCTTTCCTGAGTCACTTCCCAATGGCGTCATCCAGTCCCTTTCTGACTTTTTCTCAGTTTTGGTCCCTGGAACTTTCCCTGAGCTGCTTTCCGAAGCCCTGGGTAGATGTTCTAGGACCCTCCACAGACAGTGTTTTGTGTCGTTGCTTGGGATCTTCCCAAGCTGGGATTTGGCTGGGCCCCTGGACTCCATTTTCTGCGTGTTCTGGCTGCTCCCACCTACAAACACAGAGGATCCATGCCTGTCCTTTACTCGAGAAGTCCCTGGGAATTCATCCTGAGGCTGTATCAGGTCTGGAGATACGTGGGGCCTGCGGGACAGTCCACAGCAGTGTTGTGTGTACCTCTGCTGAAGGTCCTGAGGCTGTATCAGGTCCGGAGATACGTGGGGCCTGTGGTGCAGTCCACAGCAGTGTTGTGTGTACCTCTGCTGAAGGTCCTGAGGCTGAATCAGGTCCAGAGACACGTGGGGCATGTGGGACAGTCCACAGCAGTGTTGTGTGTACTTCTGCTGAAGGTCCTGAGGGTATATCAGGTCCAGAGACACGTGGGGCCTATTGGACATTCCACAGCAGTGCTGTGTGAAGCCCTGCTGAAGGTCCTGAGGCTGTATCAGGTCTGGAGACACGTGGAGTCTGGGGGACAGCCCACAGCAATGCTGTGTGAACCTCTGTTGAAGGTGTTTCTCCAGTTGCTCCCGGAGCTCAGGGCTGATGAAGTCCCCTGGGAGGAGGGAGACTGACTCATTTCCTTGGGAGGCCTCACTGTCAGGGGTGAGTTGGCGAAAGGCCTCCTGAGGCTTCTTGACCATGGTGGGTAAATCCCTCCTATTTTCTTGTTCCTTCTTCAAAGGGTGACAATCCACGCGTGGGATAGAAGTTGGGATAAGAAGTTCGGCCTGCATCTGGTCTGTAGGACAAGCTGCTCCCCGGGCCATGAGCGGTGGTGAATAGCACGGTGGGATGGGGAGACAGGATGAGGTGTGGGGCTGGCTGTGGGTCTGAGCCTGAGGTGAGGGCTGGGACAGCAGCAAGGCTTGAGTTAGAGGTTGGGGTTGGGGCACATGGGGGGACCAGATTGGGGGTTGAAACAATTGTGGAGATAGTTGAGTCTGAATTTGTACTGGCAAGGAATGAGAGAGTTCATTGAATAAAACAGAGGGAAACTCCATTGGGGAACCAGAGACCCTGATTGTCACCACCAGGGACTCGCTGTGAAGAAACGGGAGGCCCCAGTAGAGCTGGCTGCTTTTCCACTGTAAATGGTCCTCCAAGACCTTGGGATCAGAGAGCTGCTGAGGACCAGGCAGCGGCTTTGGTTTGTCTTTCATGCTCCAGAAGGGTTGTGGGGTTCTGGTGTCCTGCTTGTCACCCAGTGATTTTAATGTATTCCCCAGAGAATCCAGGGAATGGTCTGATTTCTCTTTTTCTTTGTCGTTCCTGATCTTCTGTCCTGTTCTCTTGGTGATTAGCCTCTCCAATAGCTTCTGGATATTAGGGTTGACAAAAGAGGGGCCACCAGCCTCCAGGTGGCTTTGTGTGGGGTCTCCCGAAAACGGGGCCTCTGGTGGGTGGTGGGAAACACCCTCTTGATGGGATTGACCCTGTGACGAGGTGGGGAGGCACGAGACCTTGGCAGCCACCTGCCACCAGGAGAGGGCTGGGATGGGACAGCTTGGGTGACTAAGGCTGGAGATCGCTGGGATGGGAGAAGTCAACCAGCAGTTGTGTGGAGACAAGCTCTGTGGGGTGGAGCCTAGCGGGAGTGCCATTGAGTTCGGCTGAGAAGTACTCAGGCTGGAGTCTGCTGGAGGCAAATGGGAGGCCACAGGGTCAGGGGTTCGTGATGGGGGAGGGACAAGTGTGAGTGGCGGGGTTGAGAGGCTGTCGAGGGGGAGCAAAGGCTCTGATGGCTGAGAGGCACTCAGGGGTGAGCATGACTCAACAGAAACGGTGGAAGTCCTTTGGCCTGGTGACAGGGTGGAGGCCACAGGTAGAGGACACTCGGCCAGAGGAGCCTGGACAGCGAGTGGGGATAAGGTGACAGGAGCAGAATCTTCCACATTCTCCCTGCATGGCTGGTGGGCTCTGGCAGGTGCTGGTTTGCACACCTCACCTAGAGGGTCAGGGATCTCCGCCAGGTGGCTGCAGGAGACAGGACGCAGGTGCTGTAGCCAGGAGCAGACGGGCCAGGAGCGGCACCTGCACCCAGGGCCCCTCCACTGCCCATGCACTGGCTTCACAAAGCTCCTGCCTCCCCTGCCCCAGGGTTTTGCTCACATCCCATCCCCTTTCTTGGACTCTTCTCCCAGGTCAGCCCCAGGCTCTGGGGTCACATCATAGGCCCTGGTAGGAAGGAGGACATGGGAGAGAAAAGCAAAGTTCCTCACCTTTGCAGAAGTGAGATCAGGCCCCGAATTTCCTTCAGTTCCCCCAGGCCATCTGTACAGGCTGAAATGAGGAGACTAGGTTATGGTGGAGGGAGGGGCCTGGGGATCTTACAGGAGGCCGAATGGAATGTCCCTTTAGGGGGGATTGGGAGATTAGACTGTGGAGCCCCAGCATCAGTGTCCAAGGCCACATGATCTCGGGCAGTGACAGTAAGGTGCAAAGATGGGCAGCGCTTTGTAGTTTACAAAGTGCTTCCACATCCAGCACCCCATGGTCCTCACAACCACCCTCTGGGGGAGGAAGGACGGGGTCATGGCAAGGAGGAATCAGCCTTGGCAAAGTTAAACAGCATGCCCACAGTTGGGCCCGAGGCCCCACCTCCAGATCCAGCACGGTTGGTCCACTACCCCCCACCCCTGGCCCTGCTGGGCAGCACCCCTTCCCTGGCCCATCCTAGCTTCCTTTCCAGCACAGAATCTGAGCAGTACCCCAGGTGCTGATCTCCTTCCCAGGACCCTCCCTGTCAGGCCTCTGTAACAACATCCTCAGAGATGTGGACCTTGTCACTCAGGGACACGTGTGAGGTCGTTTCCTCTGGGGCTCCAGGGGAAGGGCCGAGCCTTACCTTGTAGAGCGCCACTCTTCCTGCTCCTGCTGCTCCTTGTCTCCACCTGACACTGAGACAAGAAAGAACGAGGGGCTGGGACCCGAGTCTCACTCTCCTCCCCCTAGACAAGCTGCAGACGTGCAGTGTTCTCAGACAAGACGACGTTCTGCATTTAGTTGATGGAGCTCTGTGCTCCTTTCTTGCCTTTTACTCAGTTTTAACGTGTATGTATAAAAAAAAATTTCCTGTTTTCCTTTTGTGAAAAATGCAAAGAGGAGTTTTCTATGTGAGATTCATTGTGGATGTCCTCAGTTCCTCTGCTTTGGATACCCAAAGGCTAGACCTGCATCTGAGCTGTTATGTAGGATTCTTTCTCCTAAGGCTGGAGACACCTCCATCCTTGATGAGAGGCTGTTAGGAACACAGCAAGGCCCTTAGATGAACCTGACATGGAGGCAAGTCTTGGCCCAAGGGTCCTGTCATGGGAAGGCACTGAAGAGCCAGTGCTCAGCTCTCCTGCAGAGATCTCAGATCTCAGCAATCCCAGCCTAGGCCACCAAGTTGAGTCTTAGTGTCTGCCCTTGCCCTGGCTCCTCTAGCTCAGCAGCACAGCTGTTCTGAGAGCTTTGGATAGAAACCGTAGTGCCCACTCTTACCCTTGCTCTGCCTGTCCCTAGAAGGATGATGTTCTAATCTTTCCTGACATTTCCCATCTCAGAAATCTCTCTGGGTGATTTGGAAAAGTAGAAATAGTAATAGGAAGGAAAGAGAAACTCATTGTCTGTTGGGTTTGTGCAGAGGTTTACTTACCTTCCTCATGTTTCTCTTTTTCCTATTTGATGGTAAGGGTCCATCCTTCTGGAGACAGGGGAGTAACAAAAGGAAGAGCCCCACCCCACCCAGGAAGGCAAAGGTGATCTCCACCACCCAGGAAACGGAGCTGGGGCTCAGCCATGTGGCACTAACGCTCTTCAGAGTGAAGAGAAGATTCTCCATCTTCTGAATCGCAGTGCTGCCTTCAGGCAACTGAGCCCTGGAAGTTCCCTCTGGTTCTAAGGTCCAGGCCTGCATCACAGAGCTGTGGCGTCATCACAAAGAACTCCTGAGGGTGGGGTCGGGGGCAAAAATAGGAAGAGGCTGGATCAGAGCCCCTCGCCCTCCCACCTGCCCAGCAAGTCCCTCCATCCTCCTGGGCCTTGATCCCTCCTTCCAGCTCTACCTGCTCAACCTGTCACAGATAACCTTTCTCAAGTTTCTGTTCTTTGCTCTCGGAACCCAGATATTACCTGCTTCCTTGGAGATCTCCACTTGCGCTCCATCAGTTTCATAGTTTTTGATAATTTGGAGTTGTCCTTGAAATTTTTCTTATTTTCCAGGGATTATTACTCTCAGGATGTCCTCTCTTTGCAACTTCCACTTTCCACATAATATGTTCTTGCCTTGCATCAACTCGGTTATAGAACTTAAATTTCTTTTATACTTGAGCTTTGTTTGAATAAAATTTTTATAATTTTTTGTTTCAATCTTTACTGTCTTCAGCTAGAGGGACTTAAAAATACTTTATTATATGAAATTCACAAGGCTCAATAAGTACAGAAAGTTGAAATGAAAGCCTCAAAGCACATTTTTCATACGTTTCTTGTATTTTCGCTTCTAAAATCAATAAAAGTTACAGTAGACAAGGAATTTGGGAACATTTTATTTGCACACATATATACCGCCTTGACAAATCAATTCAGTATTTTCAAATCTAAGAATCCAGCATTATTTGAGTTCCAAGACCTGCCTTCAGTATTTCTTGTAAGGTAGGACTGCCAGCAGCACGTTGTTTTAGTCTGTTTATCTGGGAATTTCTTTTATCTTTTTTTCATTTTAAAGGGTAGATTTGCTGGACGTGGAATGCTTGGTTGACAATTTTTTTTCTTTAAGATTTGAAAGTGCCATCTCACTGCTTTCCCCCATTGTTTCTGATCAGAAGTCAGTGGTTAACCTTATTGTGTTCTTTGTACAAGAAGAGAATTTTTCTCTTGCTGCTTTCAAAATTCTCTCTGTGAAAACACTTTGACTATGATGTACCTAGGAGTGGATATATTTGTTTTTATTTTACTAAGGGTAAACATTGACTTTATAGGTTAATGTTTAAAGTCAAATTTATGTTTTCAGTTACCAAATATTTCTGCAAGTATTTTTTCCCTTTTCTTTCTTTCTGAAACTCTTTTTCCACATATGTTGGGGTGCTCGATGATGCCTCATGGGTCATTCTTCTTCAATCTCTTTTTTCTTTGTCCTGATTCAGATCATGTATTCTTCAAGTTTACTGATTCTTCTGCCATCTCAAATTTGCTGTTAAGTCCATCAGTGAGGTTTTTATTTGTCATTGTACTTTTTAATGGCAGAATTTCTACTTTTTTAATAAATAATTTCTAGCTCTTTATTGGGTTTCTGTGTTTGTTCAGTCGCTGCCATTACACTTTCCTTGAGTTCTTTAAGTACGGTTTCCTTTACTTCCTTTAAGTACTTACACTTGCTGCTTTGAAGTGTAAGTTTTTGCTAAATACAACATCTGGGTACACTTAAAGACACTTTCTGTTAACTGTTTTGGTTTTCTCTGCAAAAGTATGGGTCACACTTCCTTGTTTCTTTTCATGTTTTATGGACTTCTCCTTAAACACTGGATGTTTTAGATCATAGCAACTCTCCATTCTGATTTTTTCCTCCTGGGAGTTGTTCTTGCTGTTTTGTTTGTTTAGTAACTTGCCTGTATTAAATCTGTGAATTCTGTTAGCAATGTATAGTGGCAGGTGTCTCTGCTCAAATTTTTATCTTGTTTTTATTGTTATATACATGGCTTCCCAGGAATTACCCCTTTGTCTGCATGCATGGTCTTTGGTCAACAGTTGTCTCAGACACCTTGAGTCAGTGAATCTGCCACTATTTGCTTATGATCTGTGTGTGGACAGGGAGTGCGTTCAGAATCCCAGTGTCCCTGGTGTTTGTCTTCTACCGGGCTCTCCTCCTGCCGTGTCTTCTCTGCACACACTCAGCTCCACCATTAGTCAGGGACGTATGGGTGGTTTGGGCAGGCTCTGGTCTCTGATGAGACTAGTAGAGCTGCTGGTCCTTCCTGTTTGTTTCCAGCAAATCACCAGTTTGTCTGAAAATTGTCCAAATTGTATGAGTCCCTCTGGCTGTGACAGCAGAGCTGCTGGCTTCCTGGCTTTCCCCAGCCTGACTGAACTACCATACCAATGGAGCTGGGGCCTGTGGGCACTGTTAGCAGCCCCTGGAGGGAATGCCACAGTCTTGAATTGTTCTTGCTTGTAGTTCAGTAGTTTTCATGAGTCATCACTTCTCAGTGTGTTGTGATGTTTTAGTCAATTACCAGAATACTGAAATTGTTGCTTTTGGCAATTTTGTGCAGCTTTTTACCTACTCTTTGGGGAGAGAATTCGTTGATATCTTTCATCCCGTCATCCAAAACTTGTGTTCCCCATGGGTACCCCATCCTGTTGTTGTGTTTTTCTTAATAGACTTTCTTTTTTAGAGCAGTTTCAGGTTTACAGCAAAATTGAGCAGTAAGGGCAGAGAGTTTCCATTTACTTTCTGTCCCCCTCCCGCCCCACCTCTGTGTCTGTTGACTTCCTACACAAAAGTATTACTATTTTACATTTGATGAACCTACATTGATTTATCAATATCACCCAGAGTCCATAGTTTACATTAGGGTTCCCTCAATGTTGGGTTTTGACAAATGTATAATGACAGATAATCCACCATTACAGTAGTAGGCAGAATATGTTCACTGTTCTAAAAATCATCTGTGCTCTATTTATCCCTCTTTCCCTCAGTCCCTCTCAATCACTTATTTTTTTACTGTTTCATAGTTTTGCCTCTTTCAGAATGTCATGTGGTTGAATCATGCCATATATAGCCTTTTCAGATTGGCTTCTTTTACTTAGTTATATGCTTTTAAGGTCCCTCTGTGTCTTTTGATGGCTTGATAGCTCATCTCTTTTTAGCTCTGAATAATATTCCATTGTGCGCATGTACCACAGTTTGTTTATCTGTTAACCTACCAAAGGAGTGCCGATTCTCCCAACTTTCGACAATTATGAATAAAGCATCTAAAAACAACTGGGTGTAGAATTTTGTGTGCACAACAGTTTTCAGTTTTTTTGAAGAAAAACCAAGGGGTGTGACTGCTGAGCCACACAGTAAGAATGTTTAGTTTTGTAAGAAACTGCCAAACTGTTTTCCAAAGACGCTGTGTACCATTTTGCATTCGTACTAGCAACTAATGAGAGGTCCTGTTGCTTCACATTTTCACCTGCATTTGGTGTCAACATTTTGGATTTTGGCCTAATTGCGTGTGTATTGATACCTCATTGTTGTTTCAGTTTGTAATTCCTTAATGACATATGATGTTGAGCATCTTTTCATATGCTTATTTGCCATCTGTATACCTTCTCGGATGAGATGTCTGTTCAGGTCTTTTGCCCAGTTTTTAGCCAGGTTGTTTTCTAATTGTTGAGTTTTAAGAGTTGTTTGGTTATTTTGGATAAGAGTCTGCTATCAGATATGTCTTTTGGAGATATTTTCTCCCATTATATGGCTTGTCTTCTCATTCTCATTGACGTTGTCTGCCACGGAGCAGAAGTTTTTAATTATAATAGTCTAGCTTTTTAATTCTTTCTTTTATGGGTCTTTGGTGTCGTATCTAAGAAGTCATCATCATATCCAATGCCTTCCAGATTTTTCTCCTGTGTTAGCGCATTGAAGTTTTATAGTTTTGCTTTTACATTTAGGTCTTTGATGCATTTTGAGTTAATTTTTTTTTAATGGTGTAAGGTCTGGCTCTACATTCGTTTTTTTGGCATATGGATGTCCCGTTATCCAGCACCGTTTGTTGAAAGGATGTTCAACAACTGTTGTGTTTTACATTTAGGTCTGTGATTCATTTTGAGTTAATTTTTGTGAGTAGTATAAAGTCTATCACTAGATTCTTTTTTTGGCATGTGAATGTCCTGTTGTATCAGCACCGTTTGCCAAGTGGCCTATGCTTGTTCTATTGTGTTGCCTGTGCTCCTTTGTTAAAGATCAGTTGGTTGCATTTAGTGAGTCTATTTCTGGGCTGTCTATTCTGTTTGATTAATTAATTTATTACATCTTCAATACCACACTGTCTTGATTACCATTGTTTTGTAGAAAGCCTTGAAGTTGGGTACTGTTAGTCCTCCAACTTTGTTCTTCTCCAATATTATTTTGACTATTCTGGTATTTTTGTCTCTCTCTGTAAACTTTAGAAGAGTTTTTTGGTATCCACATATAAACTTGCTGGAATGTCGACTGAGATTGCACTGAATCCATAGAGCAAGTTAGAGCTGACATCTTGACTATATTGAGACTTCCTATGCAGGTAAGTATGAAATATCTCCCCATATATTTAATTTTTTGATTTCTTCCATCACATTTTTAGTTTTTCTCATATAGGTCTTGTACATATTCTGTTAGGTTTATATCTAAGTATTTTACTTTTTGTGTGCTAATATAGATCACATAGTGTTTTTAACTCTAAATTCCAGTTATTCTTTGCTGGTTTATAAGAAATAGATCAGATCAAGTTTTTGTATTAATTTTATATCCTGCAATTTTGCTATAATTGCTTATTAGTTCAAGTCATTTTCTTGTCAATTCTTTTGGCTTTTTTTTTTTTTTCCATCCAGCCCATGTTAATACACACTGTATTTTGAGAATGAAACCAAATAATAAGCAAAATATCTGAAGAATTTCAAATTGTACTGCAAAGAAAGTCCTGGCTGGTCCATTCTGGGAGTAATCTCACTTAAGCTGACCCTACCACTTGCTGAGTATGATCCTCTCTGTCCACGGGGCTGCGGTACCGCCCTCTTGCTCAGTGTCTGCTGTAGCAAGTCGAGACTGTACTTGTGGCTCTGCTGTCCTTCCTTGGGCTTGGATTCATTGGGTTAGTGGTTTGCTGCTATTGTCAAGACGGTACCATCACTTTAAGGTACCACATGTCAGCATAGCTTACTCTGTAGTCTTTTAGCCCTTTATCCACCTCCTGTTTACTTAAATCCACTCCACACTCTTGAGTCAACCAGATTGGATCTTGTTCAGGCATTCCCAGCAATTTTTAGAGAACAAAACCTGTCGATGCTGATCACTCATGTGTCCAAACTCCATTTGGTCATCCAGGGAAACAGCAGTCAGGGGGTAAAAGGCACCAGTATCTTCTTGTACCATGTCCTGCAGCGTGTCCTGCAGCGTGTGTGGCCAGGGGGCGTGCCGGCCAAGTGTAGGTTGAAGAGATGTTTGAGTTCTCTCAGTGTGAGAACAAAGTGTTTGTGAAAGGTGGCCACCGTGAAGGCCCTCAGTTCCTGGTCACAGCCTGGGGGCAGGTGCTCACTGAAGCTGTCCCTCCTGCTGCCCACCTGGCAGGCAGCCTGTCAGCCAGCCTGTTGTTGAGGCTGCCGCTGGGTGAAGTGTCCATGGGCTTCTCTTCTCCTGCTTCCTGCTCTTCCTTTTTCTCTCCCTTCTTACTCAGGGGATCCTCCTTGATCCTCACACCTGGGAGGACCGTGGGCACCCAGTTCTGCTCCTTCTGTTGCTGCAGCTCCCGTTCCAGCAACACGTGATTCTGCCGGGCCTTGTTTTTGGCTGCTTGGACCCGCTGCTCTTCAGGCACTAGCCCAGCAGGCCATGATTGTCCATCGGGCTTCTTTGGCATGGTTTCCTTTACAAGATTATAGAGTTTTTCTAATTTGCCCTGGATGCCCGTCCACATGTGCTGCTGCTGGACCACATCCAGATGCTTCTTGATGAACTCCCTGCCTTAGGGCAGGATGACACCCCAGTGTATGTTGGTCCTCAGTACGGCCATGTGCTCTAGACAGGCCTTCACGTCCTCAGTGTAGAGTTTGGTCAGCATCGCCACCTCTTTCCTCACCACCCAGTGGCTCTGCATAAACTTCCACATAACAGAGTCTTGGCCTCTGCAGAGCACCCCAGCAGGCACGCTGCTGTGAGCGCTGGATGACTTTTTGGGGTACAGGATGTAGCTCTTCACTACCCAGTTTCTGTAGATTATCATTGCCACCTCCTGAATGCCACACAGAACAGTCCCAGAGTTGATAGAGGGGCATAGGAGACTCATCAAGTTGGCAAAAGGTATGACCTTCAAGTTTTTCATGAGGATCTTGATCTGATTGGCCAGGTGCAGGGTGAGCAGCTGGGCCATGGACAGGACATTGCTGGGGGCCACAGGATTGTCATTCTCCTCCTGGCTGGCTGGCATCAGCATCATGAGATACTCGCTGGGAGACTTGAGGAGCTCCGTGTTGTCCACCTTGCTGGAGCCCTTGCACAACAGGTGCTGGCTGTCATGCTTCCAATGGCTGTCCCTCAGGCCATAATAGTGCAGGTGGACCCAGCGCTCTTCAGCATGCTTCTCTTGCAGTACTTGTAGGACTGCATGTGGCACTGGCGGGCCTGCTCTGACTGGCCGGGAGAACCGCTTGGTCATCTGCTTAACATCTTCTTCCACCTAGTCCTGTGAAGAGTCCCTCACCTCACTGGCCACCTCCCTTTCCAGGTGCTTGGTGTGTGCCTCATGTAGCCGAAGGTGGGCTGGAGCTGCAGGATGCCATGTAAAGGCATCAGGTGGAGCTCCCCTGAAACAGATATAGCTTCTCTGCCAGACTTTTGGCCAAGTACACATCCATCTCCTGTATGACTGGGTCATCCATTTTGTTTGTCATCTTAGAGGAGAGCAAGCTGCACAGTCCTGACACTCCATCTTTCCATGGGGACCGTGCACAGGCATCAGCAATGGCCCAGACACCTGCGGGCTGCAGAGGCAGTGGCCCCCAGATCTTCTCTTAGGCAGTGGTCATGTTGCTGGTGGAGAAACTCTGGCAGACCTCTTTAAGCTTTTCTTTGTAGACAGTCATGTCATCTGCAAAGACAGTTTTATTTCTTTTTTCCAAATCTGTATACCATTTTTTCCTTTTCTTGTCTTAATGCATTAGCTAGGACTTCCAATATGAAGTTGGAAAAAAATAGGGAAAGGAGACATCTTTACCTTGCTTCTGATTTTAGCAGGAAATCTTTGAGGTTCTTATCAGTCAGCCTAATGTTAGGTGTCAGTGTTTCATAGATGTTCTTTATCAACTTGAGAAAGTTTACAACCATTTCAAGTATGCTGAGAGTTTTTATCAGAAATGGGTGTTTCATGTTGCCACATGTGTTTTCTGCATCTATTGATATGATCATCTGATTTTTCTTCTTTAACCTGTTGGTGTGGTAGGTTAGATGAATAGATTTATTAATGTTGAAGCAGCCTTTTAGACTAGAGATAAATTTAACTTGTTTGTGCTCTGTATCTTTTATTCATTGATGAATATTACTTGCTAATGTTTTCTTGGGATTTTTTGCATATGTTCATGAGAGCTATTGATGTGTAGTTTTCTCTTACAATATTTTTGTCTGTTTTTGGTATAAGAGTAATGCTGTCCTCATAGAATGAGTTAGAAATTAGTCCCTCTGCTTCTGTCTTCTGGAAGAGATTACCGAGAATTGGTATAATGTCTCCTTTAAAAAATGTTTGGTAGGATTAACCAGTGAATTCATCTGGGCCTGGTGATTTCTGTTTTGGAGAGTTATGATTTATTGTTTCTTTTCTTTTTTCTTTTTTTAATTTTAATTTTTATTGAATCAAAACTAATGATACATATTTTTGGGTTTCAACATTGAGATATGTTGATCAAATCAATATTACTAGCATATATATTGTTACAAATTTCTTTATGCCCCTTGTCCAATCTCTCCTCGTCCCCCTTTCTCTCCCCCCTCTGCACTCTAATCACCTGAGATTTCTTCTCTCCCTCTGAAAGAGTAATGGTTACTCTGTTGATTTGCTGCCCCAATAATCTGTCCAATACTGAGAGACATGAGCAAGTCCCCCAATGCTATCCTAGACTAGATGTCTCTTCTGTCATTATGAAATGGGTTCTGTGGAGACAGACATCCAGCTTCTTTATTTATCTCTGCTGGTGACTCTCCTTGTGTCAACTCATGCCAGTGGCTGGCGGACCATATGCGTGGTGGTTGCGGCATCTATCCGCCTTCGCAGCAGCCATGGTTATCGTAGTAGCTATGGTGGGCCACCCACATGGAGGAGATGTTTTTGTCGTGTTCTGTGGTGCTGGCAGTATGCCTGGTTGTGGAGAGTGACTGATCCCCAGTTCCATGCCCTGGGTCGCCAAGTGGGTCCCAAGGCACTGGCACGGTGTGCCTGGTTGTGGGAGGGGGGTCAACTCCCCTTCTCCAAGCCCCAGATCCCTGGGTGGTCCCCGAGGCGCTGGCACTGGGTGCCTGGTTGTGGGAAGGGGGCTCCAGTCCCAGGCTCCATACCCCGGGTCCCTGAGTGGGCCCTGAGGCCCTGGTGTGTGGTGCCTGGTTGTGGGAGGGGAGTCTGGTCCTCATCTCCATGCCTCAGGTCCATGGGCAGACCTGAGGCACTGGTACAGTATGCCTGGTGGTAGGAGGGGGATCTTGTCCTCTTCTCCATGCCCTGGGTCCCAGGGGATGCTCTGAGGCATTGGCATGTGGTGCCTGGTTGTGGGAGGGGGGTCTGGTTCCTAGCTCCCTACCCCAGGTCCCTGTGTGGGCCCTGGGGCACTGGCATATGGTGCCTGGTTGTAGGAGGGGGATCTGGTCCTCTTCTCCATGCCCCGGGTCCCAGGGAAGGCCCTGAGGCACTGGCATGGGGTGCCTGGTTGTGGGGGGAGGCCCGGTTCTCGGCTCCCTACCATGGGTCCCTGGATCGGCCCCGGGGCGCTGGCGCACAGTGCCTGGTTTTGGAAGGGGTGTCCAGTCCCCTTCACCATGCCTTGGGTCCTCAGGCAGACATTGAGGTGCTGGCGTGGTGTCCCTGGTTGTGGAAGGGAGGTCTGGTCCCCTTCTCCATGCCTTGAGCCCTCAGGTGGGTCCCCGAGGCACTGTCACAGCATGCCTGGTTGTGGGAAGGTGGTCCGGACCCTGGCTGCTAGCCCCGGGTCCCTAGTTGGGCCCCTAGGTATTGATGGTGTGCCTGTATGTGGGAGTGGTGTCCGGTCCTTGGCTCCAATCCTCAGGTTCCTAGGTGGAGCCCCGAGATGCCGGCGGTATGAATGGTTGTGGGCAGGGGTCCTGCCCCTGCCTCCATGCCTCATGTCCCCTGATGGACCCCGAGGCATCATGGTGTGCCTGGGCCAGAACTAAGTTTTTGTCCTTTGCTTGCTTCTAAAACAGGGGAACTTCCTGTGGGAACCAGTACTTGAGCTGTGTGGTTGAGGTAAATTGATGCTTTGCTGCTGTTTCCCTAGGGAAAGCTTTTTGTGCAGCTCAGGGTTTAATGGTTGACCTTATAGGTACTTGCGGCTCTCCAGATACTCGGTGCACCTGGGTTGTGTAGAAACTCTGATCTGGGCCTGAATCTTTTCATCAAACTGCACCCCATGCAATTCTGCATTCCCATCCAGTCTCCTCTGAGTAGTCCTGAGCTGATTGGGGGGCAGGTCAGCTGTCCTTGCTGTGTCCCAGTGTTCCCCTGGTGGGCCCGTCTCTCCCACAGCCCATGCTCCAAACACTTCCCATGGGACAGGCCCTGCGCCAGTCCCTTGTGATGACTCACTGGCCTCTGAGTGTCTCCCCTTTTTCTGCTGTTCTGGCTCCTCGCTCCTGTGTGGGTCCACAGGAACCCTATTAGTGGTCTTGCTGTCCTAGGGGCCACCAAAGTTCTCTTCTCCCCTGCCGCCTCCAAGTAACTCCATCTAAAGGGCACAGCCGTGGCTTCTGCCGGCTCCTGCTCCATGTGCTCCAGCATTAAAGCGGCCGCGGCCAGAACGCTGAGAGCAGTTTTTTCTTTCTCTCATCCTGGTTTCTCCCACCTTCATGAACTCCATAGGTCTCTCCTCCTCTTCCCCTGAGCTCCAGCGGCCCCAGCTTGGCTGACGTTACATTTTTATAGTTGTAAATTGGTTGATTTGTGGGAGAGAGTGACCCTGGGAACTGTCTATGCCACCATCTGGACCAGAAGTCTATTCGGTTTCTTTAATAGATACAGGCCTGTTCAGATATTCTGCTTCTTTTTGTGTGCGTTTTTTCAGTTTACTCTTTCAAGAAGTGGGTCCATTTCATCTAGTTCATTGAACTTGTGGGCGTAGAGTTAGTAACAGTATTTCTTTATTATTCTTTTGTTGTCCATGGGATCTATAGTTTTGCCACCTTTTTCATTTCTGATATTAGTAATTTGTGTCTTCTCTTTTTTTTTTTTTTCTTTTTTAGCCTGGCTAGGGGCTTATCAATTACATTGATCTTTTAAAATTGCTTTTGTTGTATTTATTTTATTTCTAACTAGTATATAATAATCATGTATATTTATGGGGTACAATGTGATATTATGATACATGTTTCCATTGTAGAATGATTAAATCAGACTAATTAACATATCACCACTTGCTTATTTCTTTGTTGTGAGACTATTTAAAATCTACTCTTTTAGTAATTTTGAAATATATGGTACATTATTATTCACTACAATGACAATGATGTACGGCAGATCACTACAACTTATTCCTCTTGTGTAACTGAAGCTCCCTACCCTTTGACTAACACCTCCCCTTTCCTCGTCCACCCCTCCCATTATGTTGGTTTTCTGTATTGATTTCCTGTTTTCAGTTCCATTGATTTCTACTTTAATTTTATTCTTTCTCTTCTGCTTACCTTGGATTTTATTTTCCCTTCCCTTTCTAGTATCCTAAGAATGAAGCTTAGATCATTGATTTAGATGTGTTTTTTTGTATAATATACGCATTCAATGTTATACATTTCCCTGTAAGCAGTGCTTTATTGAATCTCACAAATTTTGATAAGTTATATTTCTATTTTAGTTAGTGCAAATATTTTAAAAATTGGCTTTGGATATCCCCTTTGATCCATGCGTTACATAAAGTGTGTTGTTTAATCTCCAAGTATTTTTGGATTTTTCAGCTATCTTTTTGTTATCGATTTCTATTTTAATTCCATTGTGGTCTGAAGTAGATATCGTGTGATGTCTTTTCTTTTAAATGTGTTTAGGTGTGTTTTATGACCCAGGATTTTGTTTTTCTTGCTGAATATTTTATGTGAGCTTGAGCAGAATATTATTCTGCTGTTGTTGGATGAAGTAGTCTATAGATGTCAGTTATATTCAGTTGATTGATGGTGCTCTTGAGTTCAACTATGTCCTTACTGATTTTCTGCCTCCCGGATCTGTCCACTTGTAATAGTAAGGTGTTGTTACCCCCAGTCATAATACAATATTAGTAGATTAAATTATTACAATAATATATTATAATAAAAGTGAGTGCATCTGTTTCTTCTTGCTATTCTATTGGCTTTTGTTTCATGTATTTTCATGCTCTGTTGTTAGGTGTCTACACGTTAAGAATTGTTCTGTATTGCTAGAAAATTGACCCCATTATCATATGTAATGCCCCTGTTTATCCCTGATAACTTTCCTTGCTCTAAAGTGTGCTCTGTCTGAAATTTGTACAGCCTCCCACTTTGACTGGATTAGTGTTGGAATGGGATTTCTTCCTCCATCTCTTTACTTCAAATATACAAGGGTACTTCAAAAGGTTTGTGGAAAATGGAATCAAAAGATAAGAATCTTTCCATGAACTTTTTGAAGTCCCTTTCTGTATGTGTCTTTATATTTAAAGTAGATTTCTTATATACAATATATAGTTGGGTCTTGTTTTTTTTGGTCCACACTGACAATTTCTGTCTTAATTGTTGTCTTCAACCATTGACATTTAAAATGATTATTGACATATGTATATCAAAATCTTCCTGTTACTGTTTTCTATTGTTTGCTCTTGTCCTTTGTGTCTACTTTTGTCTTCCACTCTCTGTTTCTGCATTTTGTGAATTTAACTGAGCCCTTTATATGATTCTGTTTTATTTTCTTTCCTAGCATATCAGCTATGCTTCTTTAAACTCTTTTTTTTTTTTAAGTTGTTGCTCTAGCATTTGCAATATACGTTTACAACTAATTCAAGTTCACTTTGAAATAATACTATACCACTTTAGGTACTATGAGCACCTTTTAATAATAAAATAATTCCATAGCGTCTGTCTTACCTACCATCTGTCTGTCATCTATCTGTGTGCATAATAGAATGCATTGTTGCTGTTCTTATTTTTAGCAAACTATCTGATAGATCAATTAAGAATGAGAAAAATAGAAGTTTTTATTTCACCTTCAGTTATTTCTTCTCCGATACTCTTCCTTTCTTTATGTAGATCCAAGTTTCTTACCTGTATTTTTTCTTCCCTTTGAAGATCTTCATTTAACATTTCCTATGAGGAAGGTCTACTGCCAACAAATTCCCTCAGTTTGTCTGTCTGAGAAAGACCTTATTTATCCATGTTGGAGAATCATTTCAAAGGGTACAGGATTCTGTATTAGTGGGTTTTTTTCCTCTGAACATTTTAAATATTTTACTTCACTCTTTTCTTGCTTGTGGGGGTTCTGAGGAGAAGTTGTTTTTAATTCTTATCTTTGCTCCTCTGTGGGTAAGGTGTTTTGTCCTTTTCTTTCATGGTTTTTTCTTTTTCCTTGATTTTCTGCAGTTTGAATGTAATATGCATAGGTGCAGTGTTTTTGTTGGTTTGGTATTTTTTTGTTTTGCACTTGTCCTTCTAAGTGTTCTCTGAGCTTCCTGAACCTGTGGTTTTGTGTCTGACAGTAATTTGGGGGAAATTCTCAGTCATTATTTCTTTAAATATTTTTTCTGTTTTTTTTCTATCTTTTCATTTTGGTATTTCTATTATGCCTATTTTTTATACTTTGTAGTTCTCCCAAGGTCTTGGATATTCTTTTCTGTTGTTGTTTTTCCAGAGATTTTTTCCTCTTTGGTTCTTAGTTTTGGGAGTTTCTACTGAGGCATCCTCAAGCTCAGAGCTTTTTTCAGCTGTGTCCTGTCTACTAATGAGTCCATCAAAGACACTCGTCCTTTCTGTTAGTGTTTCTGTTCTCTGGAATTTTTCTTTTGACTCTTTTCTTAGAATTTCCGTCTTTGCTTAAATGACCTATGTGTTCTCGTGTGTTGTCTACTTTTTCCTTTGGATTCTTTTGCATATTAGTCACAGTTGTTTTAAATTTCCCAACTGATTAGTCCATTATCTCTGCCACATGAGTGTGGTTCTGATGCTTGCTCTGTATCTTCACACCTTATTTTCTGCCTTTCAGTATGCCTTGTCATTTTTTGTTGAAAGCCAGTCATGAAGTATTGGGTAAAACAGGCATTTAGTGATGTGGTAGTTAGGTGTGGAGGAGGGGAAGCGCTCTGTAGTTCTGTGATTAGGTCTCAGTCTCTTAGAGTCTATGCCCCTACACTGTGAACGTCACCAGTGTTCCTCATTTCCCCCGCTCTGATGGGACAGGATGTCTGGAGGCAGATGTAGTTGGATATTTATTTCCCTTTCCCCACATGGAAGACTAGAGGGAGCTGGAGTTGGGCATTTCCCTTTTCCCAGGTCCTTTAGGCTCTATAGAAGAAAAAGAAAAAATCCAGAGATAGAAGTAGATTAGAGGGTACAAGAAATGGGGGGTTGGGAGGAGAAATAATGAGAAGCTATTGCTTAATGGGTACAGAGTCTATGTCTAGCACGACTAAAAAGCTTTGGAAATAGATAGATGTAGTAGTTACACAGCATTGTGACTGTAATTAATTCCACGTAATTGTGTACTTAAAAATGCTTTAGATGGTAATTATTATTCTATATATGTTTTACCACAGTCAAAAAGAATAATTTTTTAAAAATCGAGCAGGTTATGCTCTTATAAAATATTTCCCCTGCAGTCAAGCCTTACTAAGAAGAACGGAATGCTCTGGCATATGTCAAAATTGGTTACTTTCCCCCTCTTCTGTTGGAAACATGAGGGGATTTTTTTCCCCCTGATATTCACTGTGAAAACCTGCAGAAGCTCCTGGAGGTAAAACTCACAGTGTGAGGAGCCCTGTGACTGGGCTCTCCTGAAGTTTTTGACTCTCAAGTGTGTGCACATTGGGCCTTCAGCTACTGGTCAATTACAGTTCAGGCTTTCCGACCTAGTACTGATTCCTGCAGAAGTTTCTGCTAGTGGGTTTCTGTTCCAATAAGTTATGATTCTCTGTGTGTGCCTGTCTCTCCATTTTTTGTCATAGGTGTTAATCCTGTGATGTAACTTCTCTGAGAATCTATGAAGAGGTGTTGATTTTTCAGTTTGTTCAGCCTCTTGCTTGTTGTTAGGACAGAATGGTGACTTCTAAGCACCTTCCATGCTGGATTGTACCTGAAGTCTCCCCATCCTGTTCTGTGCATTCTTTTATTCCATCTTCCTGTGTGACCTCTTATCCTCTCTGGAGCATCTGGCATATATAAGGGGGTTGTGATAGACTGTTACACTGATAATCAATCCCCAGTGACTCACACCTCCCAGTATTTACTTACACAATAACCTCATGCTTGGCCATATGACTTGATATGGCCAACAGGTTATCATCAAGCCTAATGTAAGCAGAGACTAGAAAAACGCTACACGTTGGGGTTGCTGACTTAAATAACACAGCTGTCATGTATAGAAGCTCAGTCTAGCCTAGCAGAGGATGAGTGATCACAGGAAGACATAGGTCTCAGCCTTCTAGCCTCCCTTCCAAGACCTCAGACATGTGGGCAAAGCCAGTGTAGATGCTCTAGTTCCAACCAACCCATCAGCTGAATGTAGCTCCATGAATGGCCCAAGGAAGAACAGCTGGAGAAACCACAGCTGAACCACAGCATCATGAGAAACAAAACTGTTGTTGTTTTAAGTCACTACGTTTTGAGATGGCTTGTCATGCAGCAATAGGTAACCTGCCCGTGATACTGATCTCTGTGAAGGTATGGTTTCCATTGCTAATCTGAGCATGATTTAAAGTAAATTCAAATTTAACATTTAAATCCTTCATGATAATTCATATACTCTCATGTTAGGTTTCACTTTCTTTAATTGCCCCTGCTAACAAAATATTTTGGATTATTTTCATTGTCTTTTATTTCTAAATGATTAGGTTTAGTTTTGAATTAGGAAGACTCTTGTTTTATTCTAAGTTGGTATTTCTGGGTTAGTGGGTAGTTCTTTTTAAAAAACCTTCCAGCTCTTCTGCAGTGCTCTGGAATAACGAGGGATCTCACCATCGGAGAATAAGGGGAGGACACAGAGTCATGTGGACTCCCCTCGGGCACTCAGAAAGAAGCCTGTGCGAGGACGGAGAAGCCACGGCCCACAGCATCTATAGTCATCCTGCAGAACTGGCCACTGAGATGTTGGGTGCCACCTTCATGTTCTGGTAGTGAGGAAATGGTGATAAAATAATAACACTCTTATACAGGAAATACCATGTGCTACATAAGTGTTTGCTATATATAGGTATAGGATGTAAGGATGTAAGTTTACATATAATATGTAATTGTTTGCTGCTGCTCTCAGGACCTTATATATTGACTTTAGAAAGTGAAACTTACTTTTCAGCTGCTCCCACACTTCACCCTTAGTTGTCAGTGTCCTGTATTTAATCCCATCACCAAATGCTCTTAACTATCCTGAGTTTTCTATTTCTGGAGAGCTATTTTCTGGAGGCTTTGGGGTATTTTGTCCTCTCTATTTCTCTGTTTCTTTTTCTCTCTCACCCAAAGTCTACTGCTTTGGCTGCTAGAGCTGCTAAAATGCTTCTTTCTGACTGTGAGTCCTCCCCAAAGGAAGCTGGGGACCAGGAAGCCTATGAATGCCCTCAGCACAGGTCAGGCTGAGGGCACAGGGTCGGGTGGAGAAGGGTGAACAATCTGGAAGGGCAGCAGAACGTATCCAATGTCCACTGCAAAGGCCATGAGGCAGGAGTACATTCAAGGAGCAGCCAGGAGGAATCAGCTAGGGTCCCAGGAGGACAGTGAACAGGGTTTGGGGGTTGCATAGAACATGAAGGCCTCCTCACTGGACAGAAGCTCCAGGAAGCTTATTTGATTCACTGCCATATGTCCCGTGCTTAGCAGAGTGCAGGATACAAGTATTTATACAAGAGTGCGTGTGGCGTAAATGGATGAATAAGTGAGTGGGCAGGTGAGTGATGAAAGACTAAGTTAGGAAACTTTTTGCAAATAAAAAATTAATGTATGTGACTGCATATGTAAATACCCTAGATTCTCGTTACTCAAATGAACCCCAGTTTGATTACACAGTGACAATCTATAATATGTGGCATGTAGCATTGGAGGTCTGTAAGTGCAGGAGGGTGGTAGGACTGTCAGGAGGTCAGCCAGAGGGAAGAGAGGGAAGCTGAGGTTTCTTCTCCAGCTTCCTTTCTGCAGGCAGAAGGAAAGAAGCAGTGAAGACCACAGCTCTTGCAGGTGGCCTCTCTGCACAGTTCCTCTGTCCCATTCCTGATCTTCTTTTTCCTAAGGCCACATCAAGCCTAGGGGTGGCATGGTCCCTATATTACTACTGAAGCTTTTGTAGTTTCCCTAAACCCTGCTTTTTTTCTTTATTTTCCTTTAATGAATATACTGGGTTATGAACAAGGTAATTTCTGGAGACATAGTATAGCTGAACAAAATCAAGCATTTGACATGCTTAATCATTGTTTTCCTGTGGATGAATACGGGCTCCATGCAAGGACCTCTAAGTAGATTAATTACTCATTCAACAACTATATCTAAAGCTGCCTTGTTTGTTGTTTAAATCTCTTTATTGAGGTGTGATTGACAGACATACAAAAAGCTGTACATTTTATGTATGCAGCTTGATGTGTTTGTAGATACGTATGCATGTGTGAAACCATTACCACAAACGAAGAGGGATTTATGATCCATCACCTCCGAAAGTTTCCTCCCACTCCCTTTATTGATGATCATTGTTTTTTGATAAGAACACTTAACATCTACGCTCAGCAAATTTGTAAATATATGATGCTGCATGAGTATTTTTAACCAAAGGCACTATGCTGTACTCTGGATCTCCAGGATTTATTCATCTTACATAACTGATACTTTACAACTTTTGACCCCCTTCCCCCTCTCCCATCCTTTGTCAACCACCATTCTCTTTTATTACATTCTCCTCAAATTACCAGCTTGAGTGTGCCATCTCTTTCTTGCTGGAACTCTGATGAATACAATTGGCTATCCCTTTCCCCAATTTGTTCTCTTCAGATATCCGAGCTTTGCTCAAATTCCACCATCTCAGGAATTCACTCTGAGGAGTCTGTTGAAAAATACCAACCCCTCTTCACTTATTATCACTCATCCCTACTTTATTTTTTTCCTTACCATTTGCCACTTTTTAATATGTTGTATAATGAAGATATGCACTTTATTTTGATTTCTGTATACACACCCCCAACACACGTACACACATTCACACTTCATGAGGGCAGGGGTATTTGTCATTGCTGGGCAGTGCTCTACCCCAACCCCAGAAATCATGCCTGGCATCTTATAGTTTCTCCATGAACAGTGGTTGAAGGGATTAGGGGTAGACATGAAGGCCTCTACTTTTAGGTGGGACCTCATGCACATGAACTCACGTGCTTCTTGTGACATCCTCCTGAGGAAGCTGAGAAAATCCTGTTTGCAAATATAGGGACCAAGGCTTAGGGAAGGGACCAGGGAAAGTCCATCCTGTGCTCCTGTTGATCTTCATTGTAGTCCTCAACATCAACTGCTGCTCGGGAAGAGGCTTTGAAAGCAAATCTAAACAGGGACACTCAGCACTTCAGGGGTATACGTGAGCATTCCTCAGATTAGGAAACGTTAAAAAGCCTTACTGTACCAATTGGGAAAGCAGCTAGGGAAACAGACACTCTGTATAATTCTGGTGGAAGTATAAATCGGCACAACTTCTTTAAGGAGCAACTGAATATACCCATGAAATTTGACTATATATATACTATGTAAGTCTCATTTCTAAGGAAATTCTTGTGCAATGGAGGTAGGAGATAGGCACAGAATTGCTGTCTGAATCTTATTTGCAATATGTGGGACATAGCAGAATGGATAAGATAGGGGAACTTAAAAATTGTTATAGTATATTTATGTGCTACATGGGATAATATACATCACTTAAAATGAATGGTCTATATCTTACAGATCTCAGAAGATGTAGAATAAAGAAGTAAGTTACAGATGATTGCTTTGGTGCAATTTGCAAGCACATGATTTTTATTGATGAAAGCCATTTATACAAGCATATAGATAGCAAAAGAATATAAACAAAAGCAAGGTACAAATCAAACTGATGGCAATTGTGTCTGGGGGTGGAGAGGAATGGGGCTTGTAAGTGAGCCTAGAGATTTCAACTTTAATATGTATTAAAATACATTGACAATATATCAGTAAAATAGCTTTGTTCATTTATTAACTTGAAGAGGTGGGTACTTCGATGTTTGTTAATATTATTCTTGACAGTTTTCTGGTTTTTAAAAAAGTATTTTGAAAATTTGGCTGGATTGAGCTTATCTGGAGAAAGGGAATATGATAAAAAGAAAATATATTGAGACTCAAGTTCAAACCTGATGTAACAAACAGCACAAAATAATCATTCGTGATCTTATGAGAGTGAAAAAAAGTGGCATTTGAAAGTCTTCTAGCAACTGCATGTTAGAAAGAAGTACTAAAGTAATAGTTCAGGAAACATGTTAAATATGTTTAAACCTTCAGCGTAGCAAGGAAGCTGCAAGGAAAAGTGGTTCCTTTGTGTGAATTACTAAAGGCACCCTCTCCATGAGGATGAGCTGCAAGATGGCACACCTTTCTCATAGGTGTGATAACACTGCATCCCTTCCTTTGGTTGATGCAGCATTAGGTCTGGGAAATGGCTTTGCTAACTAGGTTTCAGCACTCATTGATATCCGTAGCCAGAACTTTTGTGTGTTGGTAAAAGCCAACACTTTTGTTTATAATCATGCTGCTTTTGGGATTTTATGTCACTAGAAAGTACAACATAATGTATTTTTTTGGCTTGCTCCTATACTTTGTGTCATATGAAATGCATTCTCTGTTCTGCTGATATATAATTTTAGAATTTATATTCATGAGCAATCCAAGTTTTAGTCATTTTATTGCAGTCTCTGCCTAGGCCCCAGCCATAGAGTAACCAAAGGCGATGCCAGTAAAGTTGTTGAATTCACCTAAGACCTCTTGTTTCTGTGAGTTTTGGTATATTATAGTCAACCTGCTAGTTGTTCAATGGCCCTGACTCTCTGTGGACATATCAAACAATCAAAAACAAAAAAATGAAAAACACAGGGCCTGTGGAATATTGGTAATATGGGTGATCCAAGCAGCTTCATAAGGAGTCAAAGGAAGGTGTCATCTTTGAAACCACTAGTGAGTGGCTTGTGACCTCCCAAATTCACTTACTTTGTTGTCCAAAGTGGCAACCTCCTAAGCCACAACAATATATGCACCTTGACACTTTTATTGCCTATGATAAACACAATCACACACTTCACAAAAACATACCCTTTGTGTTTGAATGTAATTAACCAATACTTGAAATTAAAAGACCTGTGGCTTTTTTATAAGCTGTTTGTACTTTAGCACTGCGTGACAGTACATTTTGTATACGAAAATTTTTGAATATTACTGTCTCTGTGTCTGTGTGTGTATGTACATATATATATAGCTGTGTATAGCCAACATTTTGACTGTTTCTATTCTGCAAGTTCATTGGGCCATTAAGTGTGAATGGCAAACTAAGTCCTGGGAACCAGGAAGACAGACGTCAAGAAAGGTGATAAAATGTTAGGTTTTAAAACTTAAACCTCTGGGCACAGATAAGCTGAATTAAATATAGGAGAACGAAAGGGAAACATAAAGAATTGAGCGCAGATAAAAGAAAAAACGAGAGAGAGGGAAGCAAAACATTGGAAAGTGCCTTTGCTGAGGAAAACCTTTACCTTGGACAGCAACCAAAGACAAGAATAGGAGTTTGAAAAGATCACTATTCTGAAAGTCAGGAGACACCAATTTTAATGGCTCTGCTGTTACAAAGTTGTTGCTGCCCGAACAAGTCACCTCCCTTTCCTGGGCCTTGTTTATTCATCTACTGCTGCTGCATCTCCATGTCCCTCCAAGATACCCTAAACCCTTGTAGCCCCTTTTTGTGGTACTCTGGAATTACTGTTAATGAGGTGCCACGTCCCTTACTCTCATCCATGGTATATATTAGCACTCCTTCTTGATTCAGTCTTTTTAAGCATGGTGTTTCTAAAAGCTGCTCATTGCAAAAGCTTTGAATCTATCAGTAGGCCATACTTTTAGGAGTCACAGTATGGCCTTCATGTGCTGTCACCTTTCGCAGAGTGACGGAGACACAAAAGATTACACAGAGCCCAGATGTTAAGAGCAGTGAGAAGCCCAAAGGGACTGCACCAAGGGAAACTCCTTCAAGAGAGGAGAGCCCAGGCACAGCCCCGAGTCAGTTTTTGCTTCAGTTTTTATTGTGAAGACAAGACAGTTAAGAAAAAGAGATGTTTAATCAATCGTACATAGTGAGAACATGAACAAACGGGCTATGTGACAGTCTTCATTGAAGCATATATAGCTTAAAACACTTCAAGCAATTTACCATCAAAAGGAGTCATAAAACTAAGCTATGTGATGCCCAGAAAAGGAACAATGAGATAATCACCAAAGCGTTTAACTCCTAAAGAATGTTTTAAAAATAGCCTAGGGCAATATGTGGACCGACCCCCAGGTGCTAACTAACAGAATATCCTTGAAGATTTTAGTTTATTTACCTTCCCATCATTTAGGTTTAGCTGAACTAAGGGCAACTGCCCCCAGAGCAATCACTTTCTACTGTGCTTCAATTCTCTTACCTACATCAAAGGCTTTAGTCCTGTGAAAGTTTTCTGATCTTTTTCAATCTTAGCATTCATTCCTCTGTGTTTTCCTAAAGGGTCAGGCTTTGGCTCCCTGAACTAGAGGCTTTGGCCTCGTAAACTACAGTCTTTGGCCTTCTAAACTAAGGACTTTGGTCGTGTGAAGTACATGTGTTTTATTTCTGTCTCGTTAATAACTTTTTAGTCAATATCTTCTACAATGTGCCACTGAAAAATTCTGCTTCCTTTAACATCCCCCAATGGTTTAGTCATCCGTCTCTAAACTTCAAGGTCAGTGGAACAACTGTGGCATCACAGAATCATCATCTTTTCCTTCACTAGCCTCACACTTACACCACAGAATTTTACCATAATGGATCTGAGACTTTATGTCATTCCCACAAAATGGTAGAGTATTGTTTTGAGAAACGTAAAGAGCAGGTTCAACTTAGTGAAGAGACCAATATGGCTATCACTTTGGTAAAGGGCAGTTATTTTATAATAAAAGATCACACACCCAAAATTCAGACCAATCAGAAAATCCAGAAGACAGATTATCATTTTCGTAGTAGATGCAATAATGTTCACATGGGGACTCCTGAAGTGCTCATTTCACAGCTGGGTATGTTAACACCTGACTGAGAATCGTTTCAGGTATTCAGGAAGCTCAATTGTTCCCTCTAAGTGTAGCCATACAGGAGCAGTTCAAGTAGATTTGTAAGCATATTTTCTGGAAACCACCACATCCAGATCCGAGCATTTCAACAATCCCATGTTCACCTTTACACAACAAGAAATATAGCTACAGTGAGACTTAGTAAAGTCAGGGCTGAGCATAGGACTCACCAGTCTTATTTAACACTCCCAGTCTTCACAAGCCAAAGCAGCTTGATCACAGTAATTTCCTGAACCCAGAGCTATAGCATTAGTGCTACCACTAGCTCATTTATTTGAGCCCAAGCAATATATGGAGGCAATTAACAAAATAATTGAGGTTAATTGCGCCCCCTTTTTTTTTTGTAAGAGCAGTGAGGTTTTTGGTTTTTTTTAATAAATTACCAGGGTAATTAAATATATATATATTTATATATATGTATATATTTTTTTCTGCCTTGCTTTACCCATAACCTTGACCTGACGTGGTTGAGCAAGGAAAACGTTGATTTTATTTCATTGTGTTTAGAAATATATTTACATGTGTGTTGCAGTATTCTTGCATTTACATAAGTCATACAAATGGTCTGTGCATCTTGGTACCTCCCAGGTCTAGGTTTAACAGTTGAACCTGACCCTACATAAAAGCAACCACTTTATCTTATTATAATTGCCTTTTAACTTGCATGGCTCCCTAGACCAGTCTTTCTCAGCCTGGAGAGAATTAAGCCCAATGCCCGAGGGCATGCATTGTATGTAATAACTTCCCTTCTTTCCTACAAAATTGGAAAAGGAGAACCCCAGGTGAGAAATGCTATTGCAGCCTGAAAACAGCTGGGGCAAGGAGAGTTTGGTGTGTCCTTAGCTCCTAGCACAGCACTGGTGCCTAGTAGGTTTTCAATAAATGTGTTGGAAGAACAACTTTTGTGTGATTCACATAAATAATAACCTTTACTTGGCTTACAGAATACCATCTTTTTCCTTTCAGCTACAAATCATTCACTGCCATTCACGAGGTCTTTAGGAAATTGCTTATGAGTACTCTTAGTAAGTAGAGGCTGACCGTTTAAGGATTTCATGTCTCTTTTTTATCATTCAGGTCATCAGGTGAACAAATGTTTATTAAGAGCAGGGTTTTCTCAATTAGTGTAGTAGGAAATCATGAACTTTACTGATGCCTAAATCAGGATCATTAGTATCTTTACCATTTTATAATGTAATCCATTTTTATAGCCCTTTACCAATTCCTCCCTTTCCCCCTCCCTCTCTCCCTTTCTTACCCCCAGCAACCTCCGTTCCATTCTCTTCTCTTAAAAACATGAACTCTTTTTTATTTGAAGCTGTATTGTAGAGTATCTCAGTATGTCTGTTAAGTTTGCAGAGCCCTGGCATAATCAGAATGTCACTTTTATACACTGAAAACCATGAAGTTAGTAAGAATACAGATGGGAATTCTTTTAATAATTTAGTTTCAGCAATTTTATGAACTAAATACCCATTCGATTAATAATCTCGGGGAATTAAAAGAAATAGATAGTAAGTTTATAAGTGTTGGAAATATTCCTGAAGTGGGTTTTTTACTTAATAGCAATTGTTACTATATATGAAGGCCTGATCTTTTGGTAAAGCAGGATATGAAAGAAATTAAAAGATTTTTACGTACAAATATTTTCTTTATATGCGACCATTCAGAAACACTCAGAGCAAATACAAAAACACAAGGGCTGTAGAATAAATGAGCCCATAGATATGTTTAGTTTGCCTCTATAAATTGAGTCAACATTTAAAATTTAGGAGGCTCATGCAGAAATCTGGATTTCAACCTTCTCTTAAAGAATCAAATCTGGCTTATAGAGCCCATATTACTGTTTGGTGTTCTGTACAGAGGCTGCCCCCTGTACACGAGGCATATGTTCTCCCGTTTGCTACTGTCCCCACCTAGCTACTTCACTTACTCAGGTCACCTACTTTGCCTCTGTAACTATTTGACTTTACAATCCCTGTTTCACAGCATATTTTAATTAAGGTTTCAAGGTTTTCAAGACATTTTATTAATGTATAATGATATAGTCTATATTTTATATTAGTCTCTTAAAAATGGGACTGAATTTTATAGTGTAGAAGTTAGTGTTTTAACAACTTTTTCCTTAATATGCTATAAATAATCATATTTCATTAGAACGTCTATTAGCCTTGTTAGATTAATCCTGTGTATTAGTTCATTTCTGTTGCTTATAATAGAATACTGAAACTGAGTAATTTATAAAGAAATAGAATTTATTGCTTACAGTTTCATAGGCTGGCAAGTTTACTGTCGAGGGAGCATATCTGGTGAGAGCCTTGGAGGTGGTGGCTCTATAGAGATGCAGGGTATCACCTGGCAGATGGCTGAGCAAGAGAGAGCTGAGCTGCTCACTCGCTCTCCTTGTGAAGCCATTGAACCACTCCCATTACTCCATGAACAGATCGAGTCCATTCACAAGGTTACAGTCCTCACAGTCTAATCACCTCTTAAAGGTGTCCCATCTTTCCATCATCATAATAAAGTTTCTCACCTTTTTAGCACTGTCATATGGGGATTAAGTTTCTAATCCATGAAAATTTCACAGACACATTCAACCCATCTCATCCTGGTTGTAGTGGGATAGATTATGCACATTGTAGACAATTTTGTATCATTCTCTTCACCATTGTCCCTTAAAAACACAAGAGATTTAGTGGTTGTCATTATGCTAAAGTAATACATATGTTTAAGTATTAGAATTTTTTTTATTGATAATTGTTGTATTTTTATTTCTGATTTATATCTTGCCTAAGATAAATAATTTTAAAGAGCAATTAAAATGGAAACCTGAATAAAAATGGATTTAAAAAGTAAATATGCATTAGGACCCAGGATTATGATTATAATTGAAAATAAAGTTATGTACTTATCTTTCTAACAACTAAGATAAAAATCTACCATCTTGTGTTATGAGAAGACCCATGGACCGCTTAACAACAAACAATCAAAGTTCATTCGAAGCCTATATTTTAAAATATAGCGATGATTTCCTTAGTGACTCATTTGGAGCAGGCGTGCTTGACATTAGAATTTGGGATCCTGACAACACTGAGTAGAGAATCAAGCAAGTTTGTATAACCTGGAAGGAACCTCCACCTTTATTAGAAAGCTCTCAAAACTATATCCCTGAAACTCTTAATTCCTCAAATGTTAATATTTGCCACAAAAGAAATATTGTCAACTAGTGGTTAAGCCAATGAAAGAGATTTCTTTAATACTGGACATGTAATGCACATATTTGTAATACTTCTGAAATGGAGATGAACATGGGATCTTTCTGTTGGGGCATAGTACTTATGGTAAAGTAAATACTTGTTGGAATATAGTTTAAGAAACACGGCTCTAAGAGATGATAATTTAGGTCATTGATTAAGAAATGCTTTAAACGTTTACTTCTGTGTGTTATGGTTTGGGCCATAGAGATAAAAGATACAGCACCTGCCCTCAAGAAGCTCTTGGTCTAGATAGGAAACAGTAATGCAACTACAACATACCATGGTGAAAGCTGTGGTAGAAGGAAAGATTCTTGGACCGCGCAAATGTTTGATGTGAGTGTTGGAGATGACCGGGGTTACTGTGATCAGGCAGAGGAAGGGCATTTCAAAGGTGAAGAGTGGAACATGTGAAAGCACAGAGGGTTGAGAAGGAAGGACCACCTGTTATTTACTTTGTGTATTATATATTTAAGTTTATAGGACCTTTTATGAGGTTTTCGATTTAGTTGAGACATATGTAATTTTGTAAATTGTAAATTGTTTTTGCTGTTTTACAGGAAAAGCTAACACCACTTTTACTTGCTGTAAAAGCAATCAGCCGATGGTGGAATTTTTAGTACAGAAAGGAGCAAATATACATGTGTTTGATGAGATGAAAAGGTACAGTAGTACATTTTTTTCTTTTAAACTTTAATGTTGTTCTAGAATGGTAATAGTCACTAAAGCCAGATATATTAAATTAAGAAGAAGGTCACCATATAATTACTGGGATAGAGTGAAAAATATAAACACAAGTCATCCGTTAGGTAGAAAATCAACTATTTGGACTGGGCAGCATGAAGAATACTATATAGTGGGATTCATATTCCCTTGTAATATTGACTGATGTTTGTTATTGTAACATGATTTTGTGGTCTTATGATCTTATATTAGCTAAAGGGTTTCATATTAGTTTTATTATCTTCATAAAGTTTGGACGTTAACTTTTCAATTAACCTGACTCACTACTGAACTTCTTAACCATTTTATAGTATTTTCTGAAGACTGATCCTTATACTCTTTCCCTTTAAAATGGTGATTAAACATAAGTAAGAGTTGAAAATAATTTGCCCTTTTGCATGACTCTTAAATTGCTTTCCTTGAAGAATATTGATGTTAGATTATCCTTAAGCCACTATTAATTGCTGTTACCAGATATTGTGTGTCCATCAGGTTTTTTTTTTTTTTTTTTCATTTCTAGTGTATTTTGATGTTTTTATTTTTAATTAGTATGGCAGAGGGAAGAAAGATAGCTTTAATTGGATAAATTTTTTCTTTATTGAAAACAAGTCATACGTAGGTGATAAAGAGGAAAGAGATAGGCTTATTGAGTCACATGAGACTGAATTTAATTCCTAGCTTTTCCACTTGCTAGGGTTTGACCTCAGGAACAGTACTTATCACCAAGTATGTTCCCTGATATGAAAAAGAGAATAACATATCCTTCAGGAGTGGTAATGTGTCAGTAAAATTATATATATAGCATATAATTCAGTGCCTAGCAATGCTTATTAGTATCATTAAGTGAAACTATTATGAGTATTATTATTATCATTATTATTGATATTATTTTTGTTAAGCCTTTAAATAGCTCTTAGTTATCTGACCCCTAGATGACTTTGCGTTACGATATATTATATGAGACTAGGGAGGAAATGGAGAATTCATTACTTAGTTCAGATAAGTGACCTCAGTATAAATTGTTGTCCACTAAAGGACTTAAATTAGCACCTTCTACTGTGTAATACCCCACTGGAGAAAAAGACTTCCTTTTTGTCCCTTCTGTTCATCCTTGGAGGTGATTTACAAAGATTAGTACCCAACATGCTTATGTCTGTTAGTACCTGTAAGTGGTCAAGTCTATACAGACCAGCATGTCATTCAACTGGTAAAGTATGTCAAATGAGCTGTTTAAGTAAATGTATTAAAGTTCCTATGGGTGAAGTTCTCTCTCTGCTCTTTTAGAACAGCCCTCATGTTTGCTGTAAACTATAGATCAACAAATACAGTCAGGCTTCTTCTTGAGCAAGGTATTGATGCCTTTTCTGAAGATATCTTTGGAAGGACTGCAGAAGAATATGCTCTTGCTAGTGGTTGTTATGGGTAAGTGTTTGCATTAAAATGCTAAATTGAAGTTTAAAGTAATTATAACTATTACATCTTATACATCTGGTGAGATTTCATAATTTGGTTCAGCTAGTTTGGGAAAAGTAATGAATTAGTCTATTTCACCAGCCAGAAGCCAAGCAAAAGGCTAGACTAGTTAGAAGTAGCAATGGGTACAGGATTCTTTTTCTCAGGATTTTAAAGACATTTATCTTTAGGGATTCCAAGATTATGCATTTCATTCCAAGTATAACTTTTGTGCATGTGGTAAAATTTGTCACATCTTTGATTTTTCTAATTAGTTATTTGGGTCTTGAAATGTACAATTTAGCAGAGAATCTTGTACTTTTCACTGGGAGCTATCTCCTATTCTCACCTCCTTGAATTTTCCAAGAACCTAAGTGGTCCTCTAAGTCCAAGGAAAACAATCCACTTTCACAAGTCAGACAAAGAGGGAAAAGGGGACGTATTCTGATCATTCTCTTCCTCCTGTTGATTCTGTTGCTTCAGTGTTACTGTTGAAACTAGTCCTGTAGTTCCGTAATGATTGCCCTTTGCCACCAGGATACCCTAACTTATGCAGATCCCTCACTCTTCATGGTGACCCATACGTAGACTTCAGAGTTACACTTTTTTTAAGTTACCATATATATGCTCGAGTTCTCAGCCATTGTTCCCAAAGCACCAGCTGTCTATTTTGGCAGTTGGGATTCCTAGCTTTAGCCACATGCATACTAAGTAGAGGGACCCTTCCCCCAACACTCCAAGCCTTACTTGGAGCCCATGTCTTAGCCTAGATCTTCTCAGTGGGTTATCCTTTGAGGCCCTTGTTTGTCTTTTCTCCTAGCAGATATTTAGTTGGGGTTGTTCTAAAGTGTCAGAGAAGTTGAAATGACATTGCAGGAAGAGAACAGAATTTCTTTTCTTATTTGCTACCGAACATGTACCCCAAAGACCCTTTGTATCCTGTGTAGTACATTTTCCTAGGGTGTAGATGGTCCCATATTGTGCTTCTATGGAGTAGTGGGTGTCAGCTTACTGTTGGTTCCTCAAGTGATCTGATTTCAATAATAATGAAAACCTGTCAAGCTACTTGCATCTCTACCTTCAGTTTTCAAAATATTTTCAAATTCTGCCTCACAAGGAAGGCATTCAAGAGACTTCTCTGAATTTAAAGTAGGTTAGTTGGGTTTGAGCGAGCAAGGCCCCATTCATGTCTCTTCAGTATCCATGCGTGAAAGTAGGGTTTTGTGCTTGGGTCATGTCAGCAGCACATATACTAAAGTTGGAACCATACGGAGAAGATTATCCTGGTCCCTTTGCAAGGATGACACGCAAGTTGATGAATCATTCCATATTTTGTGCAGTCCCTGGAAGGTTATTTGACTGTTTCCTGACTAGCTCCAAGGAAACAGTGTATGAGTCAAAGAAAATGAGTGACATCCAACATTGATTGGCTCACCGATCAGGGACAATTTCGTTATCAAGTTAAATGAGACAATATATTTATCAATAAATTCAATTACAAATTATAAAATAGCTGAGATGCCCCAAATTATAAGCCACAAAGTAGAGAACAGCTAATACCCCCAATTAGGACTTACTGACATTTTCCAAAAACAACAACATTTGGATATTAGAATCTACAAAAACGCACACTTTGAGTTTTATTGGGGATTCCAAAATAGTTTCAGCAATAAAGTTTAAGAACAAATCATTTCATTGCTTCACTGTTTCTCTGAGGTTTTTAAAAATATTATATCATTAAATGTTTATAACTACCAAGTGAAATAATGTAGTAAAATTTTTGTTTTTTAGAAGTAGCTTTGAGTATAAGGGTAGGGACTTGTCCAAGAATAAATTTCTGTTGGTTACAGAGCTAGGACGACCTCTGAGTTCAGGGTACTTTCCATTATGCCAAGCTAGCTCTATTTAATTTACTGAGCTAGACTGCCCTTAATTCATGAGTGTTCCCGCTTTACTGTTCTTTAATTACAAGCTTAATTAAAAGTTTGTAGAGCTTACAAATTTGAAGTGTATGGCATAATTGAAGGTCTGGCATTAGCTCTTATATTGTCTGAAATACTCTCCAAGTATATTTTGTAAGTGTTTTTTTCTATCAATATTAAAATAGTGATTTTATTTATCATGTCTTCTCATACATAGCAATCTCCAGCTATTGTTCAAATATACAGAGCAAAAGACACCTACAGATTCTTCGCTAACTAACAATCCAGGTAAGATTTCTGATAGTGAATTACTCTTAGTGGTTGTGCCATAGATTTAAAAAAGAAGTATGAAGTCGGTAGTACTGATCACAAAAGAGCAGTTAAAAAAATGAAATGTGTAAATTGCATGTATATTTTTTCTTAAATGTTTTCTCAATCTAGTGTTTAGAATAATTTAAGAAGTTAATTACAGGTAATTTACAACCTGAAACTGTATTGTTTGAAAAAACTTATTTATTTAATTATGGCTCCTAAAATCTATGATATTGTATAAATAAGAAAAAATATTTTTAAGTTAGTAAGTTGTATGTATCATTATAACAAACTAATTGTTATAAAAATGGATCTTCTATTTAATTTTTACAGTAAATGGATTGCATGTTGTAAAGGAATATTAATCAATACATGGTGATTTGTGTCACCAAAAAAGTAACTATCTTTAAAACTGGGAACTAAACAATACCTTTCTGGGTACCTTAAACAAATGGAAATGAGAACTGCAAAACTCAGCCAGTGTGCACTGATACCAATAGGAGACTGTTTTTTAAAGATAGCTCCTGAGTAGAGAAGCCAGAAAAGCAATTCCTCCTTGACAAGCATAGGTCATGTTACATATTCTTATACCAACAAAATCTCGCTATTATCAAGTTCATTCTTCATAGGTTGAAACCACATTAGATTTATTGACTTTGTTAGAAGAAGGTATTTTCTTCTATCTGTGAGGTGATTGTCATGATAAGCAGTAATTTTGTTAAAACAAGATACCCTGTTACCTTTAGCCAAAAGATTATCAAAATAAATATTCAAATAGCCCAACTATGCCCTCAACAAATTATCATAAAAGTACAAAAATATTTTGCAGTAATAAAAATGCTATATGCTCCCCAGGTGGGACATCTCATGCATTGTAGAATGTGAGCTGTATGAGGACACTTTTAGTTGAGTGGACATTTGTCGAAGAACTTCTGTATGTTAGGTTTTGCAAGCTGCAGGGGATGGAATAGATATAGATGATATGCTTAAGGTCCTCATTATAGAATAGAGCTGTCCCTATTTAGTTTTCTGTTTCTTCAACAGAATTTTCAAAGAAAACCTTTTAATGCATTTATTCACTTGCCCACTTAACAAATGGGAGGATTTAAGGTCAGCATGCAGATTGAGTAGGAGTTTGCCAGGTATAGGAGCAGAAGGATGGTGTCTGGCAGAAGAAACATCTAATGAGAGTATATGTTTGGCAGAAGCAATAGGAAGTACGGAAGCTAAGACACATGAGTGCGCTCTGTAGGGTTTATGAGCAGTTCAATTTTGCTGGTGCTAAAATGTGACTATTCAAGTGGTTGGGAATGAGGTGAATACCTAGCTAAATCAAGCTTATGAAAAACTGTAATACTACAGAAATGAGTAGATCTTATTCTGTAGGCCATGGGAAATTTATCACTTTAGAATTCTTTTGGATGCAAATGCTGGATAACTCAACTAACAGTGGCTAAAACAATAAGAACCAGAGTTGTGTTGGTGGTTCAGTGATATCATCAGGACCCCACTTATCTCTTTTTCAGATGTGCTGTTGGTAGTGTTTTGTTTGCACCTCCTTTCATGGTTGGCTAAATTAGCAACAGTTCCAAATGTCGTGTTCTCACAAGACAATATGCAAAGGCTGGAAAGGCAGCTTTTCTTCACATTTCTTTTCAGTAGACAGAAAATTCAGAAGGTTGCAGTGGACTTTTGAATTTCATCCCTAAGGAAAATTGTCTTGGAAACTACTATTATTAGAATACATTTCTAGCATGTGCATGTTTGATAAATGTGTATTATTTCCTTTGAAGGTATATGACTGCCTATCCTAAGGTTTATCTGGTATTCTATTAGTTTCTTATGATAAGCTTCTTTCTGTCTGTACCCCAGTGTTACTGATAACAGTCTGCCAAGATTTTAAAAACAGAAAGGATCCCTCTGGATTGTCAAATACAAGTTAAATTTATCTGGTATAGTTTTAATGGGAAGTGCCTTTATGATATTATATTTCTTCAAAGCTGGTGGTCTGTGTTTTAACTGGAATATGTGATCAGTTGGATTACAATACTTAACCATTTATATGTGTGATAACTCACTTCCTCCTACCCACAATAAGTTAAAAGCCTTATTATCCTTAATGATCAAATACAGTATTTTGGGGATGGAATGGATAACTTATCCTACATTTTGGATGCAATTTTTTTGACTTATTTTGTCAAGAATTGCCTTTAATATATGAAACATGTTTTCAGTTTGATGAAAAATTAAGAAAAAGATTACAAAGAAATAGAAGGAATGTTATGATCCGCCATACGTTATTATACTATATATGGTGATTATATGTTTTTCTAAAATTATCCCAGTTACCTGATTGATGCATAACGATTATAAAAAGGAATTAAACCCTGCTGAATTGGAGATAATTGGCTGTGTGATGTTTTCATTTCCTCTATGGAAACTTTCATATTATAGAACATACTGTCAATCATCAAGATTCTTTTTTTTTTTTTTTGCTTTTTTTTTTTTTTAAATTTTATTTTGTCGATATCCATTGTGGCTGATTATTGCTCCCCATCACCAAAACCTCCCTCCCTTCTCCCTCCCCCCCTCCCCCCCAACAATGTCCTTTCTGTTTGCTTGTCGTATCAACTTCAAATAATTGTGGTTGTTATATCTTCTTGGTTTGTGTGTGTGTCTGTGTGTGTGTGTGTGTGTGTGTGTGTGTGTGAATTTATATATTAATTTTTAGCTCCCACCAATAAGTGAGAACATGTGGTATTTCTCTTTCTGTGCCTGACTTGTTTCACTTAATATAATTCTCTCAAGGTCCATCCATGTTGTTGCAAATGGCAGTATTTCATTCGTTTTTATAGCTGAGTAGTATTCCATTGTGTAGATGTACCACATTTTCCGTATCCACTCATCTGATGATGGACATTTGGGCTGGTTCCAACTCTTGGCTATTGTAAAGAGTGCTGCGATGAACATTGGGGAACAGGTATACCTTCGACTTGATGATTTCCATTCCTCTGGGTATATTCCCAACAGTGGGATAGCTGGGTCGTATGGTAGATCTATCTGCAGTTGTTTGAGGAACCTCCATACCATTTTCCATAGAGGCTGCACCATTTTGCAGTCCCACCAACAATGTATGAGAGTTCCTTTTTCTCCGCAACCTTGCCAGCATTTATCGTTCAGAGTCTTTTGGATTTTAGCCATCCTAACTGGGGTTAGATGGTATCTCAGTGTGGTTTTGATTTGCATTTCCCGGATGCTGAGTGATGTCGAGCATTTTTTCATATGTCTGTTGGCCATTTGTATATCTTCCTTAGAGAAATGCCTACTCAGCTCCTTTGCCCATTTTTTAATTGGGTTGCTTGTTTTCTTCTTGTACAGTTGTTTGAGTTCCTTATATATTCTGGATATTAATCCTTTGTCAGATATATATTTTGCAAATATTTTCTCCCACTCTGTTGGTTGTCTTATAACTCTTTTAATTGTTTCTTTTGCTGTGCAGAAGCTTTTTAGTTTGATATAATCCCATTTGTTTATTTTTCCTTTGGTTGCCCGTGCTTTTGGGGTCGTATTCATGAAGTCTGTGCCCAGTCCTATTTCCTGAAGTGTTTCTCCTATGTTTTCTTTAAGAAGTTTTATTGTTTCAGGGTGTATATTTAAATCCTTAATCCATTTTGAGTTGATTTTAGTATACGGCGAGAGGTATGGATCTAGTTTCATTCTCCTGCATATGGATATCCAGTTGTCCCAGCACCATTTGCTGAAGAGGCAGTCCCTTCGCCACTGAATAGGCTTGGTGCCTTTGTCAAAGATCAGCTGACAGTAAGTGTGTGGGTTGATTTCTGGATTCTCTATTCTATTCCATTGGTCAGTGTGTCTGTTTTTATGCCAGTACCATACTGTTTTGGTTATTATAGCTTTGTAGTATAGCTTAAAGTCAGGTAGTGTTATGCCTCCTGCTTTATTTTCTTTGCTCAGCATTGCTTTGGCTATGCGTGGTCTTTTGTTGTTCCATATAAATGTCTGGATAGTTTTTTCCATTTCTGAGAAAAATGTCTTTGGAATTTTGATGGGGATTGCATTGAATTTGTATATCACTTTGGGTAGTATGGACATTTTCACTATGTTGATTCTTCCAATCCAAGAGCATGGGATATCTTTCCATCTTCTTGTATCCTCTCTAATTTCTCTCAGCAGTGGTTTGTAGTTCTCATTATAGAGATTTTTCACCTCTTTGGTTAACTCAATTCCAAAGTATATTATTTTTTTGGTGGCTATTGTAAATGGGCAGGCTTTCTTGATTTCTCGTTCTGCATGTTCAGTATTGGAGAAAAGAAATGCTACTGATTTTTGTGTGTTGATTTTGTATCCTGCTACTGTGCTGAAATCATTTATCAAGTCCAGCAGTTTTTTTGTAGAAGTTTTAGGCTGTTCGATATATAGGATCATGTCATCTGCAAACAGGGACAGTTTGACTTCATCTTTTCCAATCTGGACGCCCTTTATTGCCTTCTCTTCTCTGATTCCTCTGGCTTGTACTTCCAACACTATGTTGAATAGGAGTGGTGAGAGTGGGCATCCTTGTCTAGTTCCTGTTCTTAAAGGAAAAGCTTTCAGCTTTTCCCCATTCAGGATGATATTGGCAGTGGGTCTGGCATATATGGCTTTAATTATGTTGAGATACTTTTCCTCTATACCTAACTTATAAAGGGTCTTTGTCATGAATGAGTGCTGAACTTTATCAAATGTACTAATTAAAGAATTTTTTATACATATTTCTAAAAAATGTCCTCTTATTTTCGATGAGGAATGCAAAGTACAGTGAGGTATTTTGAAGTTAGTTCCTTGTTGAAATAGGCACAAAAGTTAATATTTTGTCTATGAATTTGTTTCTTCTGGCTTCCCGTGCTTGGTTTACAGTGTCAGTGTCAATAGCCATATGGGGAGAAAAGATAAACTTGATCTAGAGAGCATATGTGAGATTCTCCATTGAAATATTTTACTTTTCAATAACATGCTTCTCTTACTTTTAAGTCTAATGGCTTTTCAAATAGGAAATTCAGATATTTTCTTAGAAAATGATTAGGAAATCTTTATGCAACTCATTTTTTATATTAATTTTAACAGTGTCTCTGAGAATCTCCCATGGAAGTATGTTGGTCATTCATCTGGGGCTGCAGATCAAAGAGGAAAAAATATGGTAAATGTACAAGTAGAAGGTAAGAACTGTATTTCCTCACGAAGTCATTTGAAGGAATGCTTAATTCTTTCAAGTGACTTCGTGAGGAAATACAGTTTAAAACATGGGCACTGATACATCCTACTAACCAAAGAAAATCACTTGTTATATGTGAAGCAAGGAAAAAGAAGTGATATGGTGATAAGTTGTATATCTGTTTTTATTTTAAATTTTTATTTATTATTAGCATATTCATTCTTACAAATCATGATATTTCTTTACGCCCTTTGCCCAACCTGTCACTTCCCAAATCCCCTCCTTCCCTATCACCCATCTCTAGCATCCTTAGGTTCATTCTCTCCTTCTGAAAGTTCAACTTATTGTTGAAGTCTTTTCTTTCTTTCCTTCATTCCTTCCTTCTTCCCTAAACCCCTTCCCTCCCTCCCTCCCTACCTCGTTTCATTCCTGGCAGCCAATTATGAGTGAGAACATGCACTATGTCTGTTTCTTTGTCTGGCTTATTTCACTTAAAATAATTTTCTCCAGACTCATCCATCTTGCTGCAAATGGCATAATTTCGTTCTTTTTTATTGCTGAGGAGTATTCCATTGTGTATATATACCACATTTTCCTTATACAGTCATCTGTCAGTGGACACTTAGGTTGGTTCCATATTATGGCTATTGTAAATAGAGCTGCAGTGAACATGAAAGTGCAGGTATTCCTTTGACATGATGATTTCCATTCCTCTGGATATATACCCAGCAGTGGGATTGCTGGATAATATGGTAACTCTGTCGGTAGTTGTTTGAGAAACCTCCATACTTTTTTCCTTAACAGATGTGCTAGTTTACAGTCCCACCAACAGTGCAGAAGAGTTCCCCTTTCCCCACAACCTCACTGGCATTTGTTATTCTCAGTATTTGGGATGACATGATATCTCAGAGTGGTTTTTATTTTGCATCTCTGATGACTAGTGATGCTGAGCATTTTTTCATGTACCTGTTGGCCATCTGTATGTCTTCCTTTAAAAAATGTCTATTCATCTTCTTTGCCTGTTATTTCATTGGATTAGTTGTATTTTTACTGAATAGTTGTTTGAGTTCTTTGTATATTCTGGATATCAATCCCTTATGAGATGTATAGTTTGCAAATATTTTCTCCCATTCCATAGGCTGTCTTTCCACTCTGTTGATTGTTTTCTTTGCTGTGCAGAAGCTTTTTAGTTTGATATAATCCCATTTACTTATTTTTTCTCTCATTGCTTGTGCTTTTAGAGTCTTGTTCATAAAGTGTTTGCCCAGTCCTATTACCTGAAGTGTTTCTCCTATATTTTCCTTTAGTAATTTTATGGTTTCAGGTCTTATATTTAAGTCTTTAATCCATTTTGAGTTGATTTTGGTACGTGGTGAGAGGTACAGGTCTAGTTTCATTCTTCTACATATGGTTGTCCAGTTTTCCCAGGACCATTTATTGAAGAGGCGGTCTTTTCCCCAATGTATGTTCTTGCTGCCTTTGTCAAAGATCAGTTGGCTGTAAGTATGTGGGTTGATTCCCAGGTTTTCTATTCTGTTCCGTTGATTTGAGTGTCTGTTTTTATTCCAGTACCATACCATTTTGGTTACAATAGTTTGTAATATAATTTGAAGTTGGGTAGTGTTATGCCTCCAGCTTTATTTTTTTTCTTTGGATTAGTGCTTTGGCTATTCGGGGTCTGTTGTTGTTCCATATGAATGCTTGGATTGCTTTTTCTATTTCTGTAAAGAATGTCATTGGTATTTTGATGGTGATTTCATTGAATCTGTAGATTGCTTTGGGTAGAATGGACATTTTCACGAAGTTAATTCTTCCCATCCAAGAGCATGGTATGTCTCTCCAATTTTTTGTGTCCTGTTTAATTTCTTTCAGTAGTCTTTTGTAGTTCTCAGTGTAGAGATCTTTTACCTCCTTGATTAAATTGATACGTAGGTATTTTATTTTTTTGGCAACTATTGTAAATAGGCCTACTTTCTTGATTTCATTTTCTGCTAGTTATTAGAGTATAAAAATGCTGTTAATTTTGGGGTGTTGATTTTGTATCATGTAACATTACTGAAACTGTTAATAAGCTGTAAGAGTTTTATTGGTAGAGTCAATGGGTTTTTCTGTATATCAGATCATGTCATCAGCAAACAAGGACAGTATGACCTCATCCTCTCCAGTCTTGATGCCCTTTATTTCTTTCTCTTGCCTGATTGCTCTGGATAGTACTATCAATACCATGTTAAACAGGAATGGTGAGAGTGGACGTCCTTGTCTTGTTCCTGTTCGTAAGGGAAAAACTTTCAGCTTTTCCCCCATTCAGGATGATATTGGTGATTGGTTTGTCATAAATGGCTTTTATTGTACTGAGATAATTCCTTCTATACGTAATTTGCTGAGAGTCTTAATCATGAAGGGATGTTAAATGTTGTCAAATGCTTTTCTCCATCAGTTGACATAATCATATGGTTTTTGTCCTTGGTTTTGTTAATGTGGTATATCACATTTTTTGACTTGCATATGTTGAACCAACCTTGCATCCCTGGGATGAATCTCACTTGATCATGGTGTATAATTTTCTTGATGTGTTGCTGTAATCTGATTCCTAGCGTTTTGTTGAGGATTTTTGCATCTATGTTCATCAAGGATATTGTCCTGTAGTATTTTTTGTTGTTGTATCTTTATCTGGTTTTGGTATCAGGGTGATGCTGCCTCATACAATGAGTTTGGGAGAATGGCTTCTGTTTTAATTTTATGGAAAAGTTTGAAGAGAAATGGTATTAGTTCTTCTTCAGAGGTTTAATAGAATTCAATCGTAAGGCCATCCAGTCCTGGGCTTTTTTTGTTGGAAGATTTCTGATTACTACTTCAATCTCATTGCTTGTTGGTCTGTTCAGGTTCTCTGTTTCTTCTTGATTCAGTCTTAGCAGTTTGTATGTGTCCAGAAATTTATCCATTTCCTACAGGTTTTCATATTTGTTGGTGAACAGTTGTTTATAATAATCTCTAGTGATTCTTTATATTTCTGTGGTATTGGTTGTAATGTCTCCCTTTTCATTTCTGATTTTTATTATTTGGATCTTCTCTCTCTGTCTCTCTCTCATTATCCTAGCTAATGGTTTATCTGTTTTATTTATCTTCTCAAAAAGTCAATTTTTTGTTTCATTGATCTTTTGTATTGTTTTTTGGGGGTCTCTATTTCATTTAGTTCTGCCCTGATTTTGTTTCTTTCTTCCTGTCTACTATTTTGGAGATTGGATTGTTGTTGTTTTTCTAGTTCTTTGAGGTACAGTGTTAGATCATTTATTTGAAAACTTTTCATTCTTTTGATGTAAGCATTTATTGCAACAAACTTCCCTCTTAGTATTGCTTTTGCAGTATCCCATAGGTTTTAGTATGATGTATTTTTATTTTCATTAGTTTCAAGAACTTTTTGATTTCCTGTTTAATTTCTCTTTGGACCCATAGGTCATTCAGGAGTCTGTTGTTCAGTCTCCATGCACTTGAGTAGTTTCCAGAATTTTGCTTATTATTGATTTCCAGTTTTAATCCATTGTGATCTGAAAAGATACTTGGGATGGTTTCAATTTCTTTAAATTTGCTAAGACTTGATTTGTGACCTAGTATGTGGTCTATCCTGGAGAATGTTCCATGTGCTGATGAGAAGAATGTATATTCTCTAGTGGTTGGGTGAAATGTTTTGTAGATGTCTGCCAGGTCTAATTGGTCTAAGGCATAGTTTAAATCCTATGTTTCTTTATTGATTTGTTGCCTGAAAGATCTGTCTAATGGTGAGAGAGGGGTGTTCAGGTCACCCACTATTATTGTATTTGGGTCTATGTCTATTTTTAGGTCTAAGAGTGTTTGCTCTACATATCTAGGTGCTCCACTGTTGGGTACATACATGTTTATGACTGTTATGTCCTCTAACTGGATAGATCCCTTCATCATTATATAATGGCCTTCTTTGTCTCTTTTTGGGTATAGAATTCTTCACTGGCAATTTCTTTCTTTTAGTATTTTGAGTTGTCTTGATAGTTGTCTTGATGCTTTTTTTTTTTTTGCTGCTTTTAGAACTCTCTCTTTGTCTTTGAGTTTTGCCAGTTTGCCTATCAGGTGTTTTGGAGAGGAAATTTTTGGATTGAAAATGTTTGGGGATCTTTGGGCTTCTTGGATCTGAAGGTCTTCATCCCTTCCTATACCTGGGAAGTTTTCTGTTATTACTTCCTTGAATAAGTTTTAAATGCCTTTTCCTTTTTTGTCCCCTTCTGGAATACCCATGATTTGGATGTTTGTGTGCTTGAGATTGTCCGCTAGCTCTCTTAAATTTTCTTCTTTTTTAAAAATTCTTTTTTCTTTTTCCTGTCTGCTTGGGTTATTTCAGAAAGACCATCTTTGAGTTCTGAATTTCTTTCTTCTGCTTGCTCTAGCCTGCTGCTCAAGCTTTCTGTTCTGTTTTTTATTTCATTGAAAGAATCCATTTCCAGGAGTTCTGTTAATTAATCTATTTGTAAATTTCCTCCATCATATCCTGGATATTTTTTCTTGTTTCATTGTGTTCTCTAGTTGATTATTCTCTTATTTCTTGGAGTATTCTTAAAATCGGTGCTCAGAAATCCTTTTCAGACATCTCCAGGGTTTCTTGCTCTATGGGGTTCGGTACTTGAGAATTACCATATTCCTTTGGTGGTGTCATATCTTTTTGTTTATTTGTAGTTCTAGTGTTTTTATGCTGATGTTTGGTCATCTGGTAGAACACTTAATTCCTCTATCATTCTGGAGTTGGTTATGAGGGGGAAGACTTCCTTCTCTGTATGTAGGTTCTTCTGGTGACTCTTTTATCAATGCGGTTGAGCATTGGTGGGCTGCATTGGCTCTGTTCAGTCAGTGAGTGGGTCCTGTGCACGCTCACCTGGATGGCCCACACCGTGGTTTGGTGGGGCCTGTGAGCCTCTCTGGTCTTCACTTGGGTATAGGTGGATCCTGAAGGCTGCATCAGTCCCCAGGTGCAGTGCTGCTTGGGTCCTATGTGTTCTCACCTGGACAGCCCTGGTGGTGGTTTGGTGAGGCCTACAAGCCTCTCCTGTACTCACTCAAGCATGGGTCGGACTATGGGCTGTGTTGATTGTGTGGGCATGGTGCAGCTTGGGTCTTGCCTGTGCTCACCTGGACGTCCCTGGCAGTGGTTTGATGGGGCTTGTGAGCTCTTCTGGGGTTCACTTGGGTGTAGGCAGGCCCTGTAGGTGCATCAGTCCCCGGCCATGGCTCAGCTTGGGTCTTGCCCATGCTCACCTGGGCAGCCTGGGAGGTGGTTTGGTGAGGCCTGCAATCCCCTCCAATGGTTGTTCAGGTGGAGGCGGGCCCTGCTGCTGCATTGGTGCCCCAGGTGCAGCACCATAAATTGTATATCTTATCAAGTGTCAGCAACAGATTAAATTGGGAGTTCCACTAAAGGAGCTGAATTATTAGTTTTGTTCAGATACCGTAAGACCTGTGGATAGTCAGGAAATAAGGAAGAGGAATAGAGTAAAGAGGGAATGAAGGATGAGAATGGCAGCAAGCACAGTGGTCACTGATGAAAAGAGAAGCAGGTGTAAATAATGGAGGGTGGTGCAATAAAATGATTCTTCAGCAAAAGGAAGAGCAGATATTAGAAAGATGGGAAGAACTGAAGTGAGCTTCCAGGACCAAAAGTTGTGAGAGATGTTTAGCAAAATTTTCCTGCTTTTTCTGTCTTTCTCAATATTGGGAAGGCATTAAGGATTGAGGTCCCTGCCCATGCAGTGCTAAATTTTATTTACCATAGATGAATATGAGCATATATGGTCAGCCATACATGTGCATAATTTAATGTTATATAAAATGTTGCTACTTCACCACATAGTTTCTTTCTTTTTTAAAAAAATTTTATTTTGTCGATATACATTGTGGCTGATTATTGCTCCCCATCACTAAAACCTCCCTCCCCCTCCCTCCGCCCCTCCCCCCGAAAAATGTCCTTTCTGTTTGCTTTTTGTATCAACTTCAAGTAATTGTGGTTGTTATATCTTCTCCCCCCCCTGTTTTTTTTTTTTTTTGTGTGTGTGTGTGTCTTTGTGTGAATTTATATATTAATTTTTAGCTCCCACCAATAAGTGAGAACATGTGGTATTTCTCTTTCTGTGCCTGACTTGTTTCACTTAATATAATTCTCTCAAGGTCCATCCATGTTGTTGCAAATGGCAGTATTTCATTCGTTTTTATAGCTGAGTAGTATTCCATTGTGTAGATATACCACATTTTCCCTATCCACTCATCTGATGATGGACATTTGGGCTGGTTCCAACTCTTGGCTATTGTAAAGAGTGCTGGGATGAACATTGGGGAACAGGTATACCTTCGACTTGATGATTTCCATTCCTCTGGGTATATTCCCAAGAGTGGGATAGCTGCGTCGTATGGTAGATCTATCTGCAATTGTTTGAGGAACCTCCATACTGTTTTCCATAGAGGCTGCACCATTTTGTAGTCCCACCAGCAATGTATGAGAGTTCCTTTTTCTCCGCAACCTCGCCAGCATTTATCGTTCAGAGTCTTTTGGATTTTAGCCATCCTAACTGAGGTTAGATAGTATCTCAGTGTGGTTTTGATTTGCATTTCCTGGATGCTGAGTGATGTTGAGCATTTTTTGATATGTCTGCTGGCCATTTGTATGTCTTTCTTAGAGAAATGCCTGCTTAGCTCTTTCACCCATTTTTTACTTGGGTTGCTTGTTTTTTTCTTGTAAAGTTGTTTGAGTTCCTTCTATATTCTGGATATTAATCCTTTGTCAGATGTATATTTCGCAAATATTTTCTCCCACTCTGTTGGTTGTCTTATAACTCTGTTAATTGTTCCTTTTGCTGTGCTGAAGCTTTTTAGTTTGATATAATCCCATTTGTTTATTTTTCCTTTCGTTGTCAATGCTTTTGGGGTCGTATTCATGAAGTCTGTGCCCAGTCCTATTTCCTGAAGTATTTCTCCTATGTTTTCTTTAAGAAGTTTTATTGTTCCAGGGTGTATATTTAAATCCTTAATCCATTTTGAGTTGATTTTAGTATACGGTGAGAGGTATGGATCTAGTTTCATTCTCCTGCATATGGATATCCAGTTATCCCAGCACCATTTGCTGAAGAGGCAGTCCGTTCCCCAGTGAATAGGCTTGGTGCCTTTGTCAAAGATCAGATGGCAGTAAGTATGTGGGTTGATTTCTGGATTCTCTATTCTATTCCATTGGTCAGTGTGTCTGTTTTTATGCCAGTACCATACTGTTTTGGTTATTATAGCTTTGTAGTATAGCTTAAAGTCAGGTAGTGTTATGCCTCCAGCTTTATTTTTTTTGCTCAGCATTGCTTTGGCTATGCGTGGTCTTTGGTTATTCCATATAAATGTCTGGATATTTCTTTCCATTTCTGAGAAAAATGTCTTTGGAATTTTGATGGGTATATTGCATTGATTTTGTATATCACTTTGGGTAGTGTGGACATTTTCACTATGTTGATTCTTCCAATCCAAGCGCATGGGATATCTTTCCATCTTCTTGTATCCTCTCTAATTTCTCTCAGCAGTGGTTTGTAGTTCTCATGATAGAGATTTTTCACCTCCTTGGTTAACTCAATTCCTAAGTATTTTATTTTTTTGGTGGCTATTGTAAATGGGCAGGCTTTCTTGATTTCTCTTTCTGCATGTTCACTATTGGAGAAAAGAAATGCTACTGATTTTTGTGTGTTGATTTTGTATCCTGCTACTGTGCTGAAATCATTTATCAATTCCAAGAGTTTTTTTGTAGAGGTATTAGGCTGTTCGATGTATAGGATCATGTCATCTGCAAACAGGGACAGTTTGACTTCATCTTTTCCAATCTGGATGCCCTTTACTTCCTTCTCTTCTCTGATTGCTCTAGCTTGTACTTCCAACACTATGTTGAATAGAAGTGGTGAGAGTGGGCATCCTTGTCTAGTTCCTGTTCTTAAAGGAAAAGCTTTCAGCTTTTCCCCATTCAGGATGATATTGGCAGTGGGTTTGTCATATATGGCTTTAATTATTTTGAAATACTTTCCCTCTATAACTAACTTATACAGGCTCTTTCTCATGAATGAGTGCGGAACTTTATCAAATGCTTTTTCAGCATCTATAGAGATGATCATATGGTCCTTGTGTTTGAGTATATTAATATGGTGTATCCCAGTTATTGATTTGCGTATGTTGAACCAACCTTGCATCCCTGGGATGAATCCCACTTGATCATGGTGAATAATTTTACGTATGTGTTGCTGTATTCTGTTTGCTAGTATTTTAGTGAGGATTTTTGCATCTATATTCATCAAGGATATTGGCCTGTAGTTTTCTTTTTTGGTTATATCTTTACCTGGTTTTGGTATCAGGATGATATTTGCTTCATAGAAAGTTTGGGAGATTTGCGTCTGTTTCAATCTTTTGGAATAGTTTGTAAAGAATCGGTGTCAATTCCTCTTTGAATGTTTGGTAAAATTCTGCTGTGAATCCATCTGGTCCTGGGCTTTTCTTTGTTGGGAGCCTTCTGATAACAACTTCAATCTCCTTTATTGTTTTTGGTCTGTTCAGATTTTCTACGTCTTCATGGTTCAGTTTTGGGAGCTTGTGTGTGTCCAGAAATTGATCCATTTCCTGCAGATTTTCAAATTTGTTTCCATATAGTTGTTTACAGTAGTCTCAAATGATTCTTTGTACCTCAGATGAATCAGTTGTAATATCGCCTTTTTCATTTCTTATTTTTGTTATTTGAATCTTCTCTCTTCTTATTTTTGTTAGCCATGATAATGGTTTGTCAATTTTATTTATCTTTTCAAAAAAACAACTTTTTGATTCATTGATTTTTTGAATTGTTTTTTCGGTTTCAATTTCATTCAGTTCTGCTCTGATCTTAATGATTTCTTTGCGTCTGCTAACTTTAGGTTTGGATTGTTCTTGTTTTTCTAGTTCTTTAAGGTGAAGTGTTAGGTTGTTCACTTGCCATCTTTCCATTCTTCTGAAGTGAGCATTTAATCCAATAAATTTCCCCCTTAACACTGGTTTTGCAGTATCCCACAGGTTTTGGTATGATGTATCATTGTTTTCATTAGTTTCAATAAATTTTTTGATTTCCTGCTTGATTTCTTCTTGGACCCGTATGTCATTAAGTAGAATGCTGTTTAATTTCCATGTGTTTGTATAGTTTCCAGAGTTTCCTTTGTTATTGATTTCTAGTTTTAATCCATTGTGGTCTGAGAAGATACATGGGATAATTCCAATTTTTTTGAATTTATTGAGACTTGATTTGTGACTTAATATGTGATCTGTCCTGGAGAATGATCCATGTGCTGATGAGAAGAATGAATATTCTGAGGTTGTTGGATGGAATGTTCTGTAGATATCTGCCAGTTCCAATTGGTCTAGAGTATTGTTTAGATCTTGTGTTTCTCTACTGATTCTTTGCCTAGATGATCTGTCCAATATTGACAGTGGGGTGTTCGGGTCCCCTGCTATTGTGGTATTAGTGTCTATTTCCTTCTTCAGGTCTAATAGAGTTTGTTTTATAAATATGGCTGCTCCAACATTGGGTGCGTACATATTTATGATTGTTATGTCTTCTTGATGCATCAGTCCTTTTATCATTAAGTAGTGTCCCTCATTGTCTCTTTTTATGGTTTTTAGTTTAAAGTCTATTTTGTCAGATATAAGAATAGCTACTCCAGCTCGTTTTTCTTTTCTGTTTGCATGGTAAATCTTTTTCCATCCTTTCACTCGTAGTCTATGTGAATCTTTATGGGTGAGGTGGGTCTCTTGTAGGCAGCATATAGTTGGGTCCTCCTTTTTGATCCAGTCAGCCAGTCTGTGTCTTTTGATTGGGGGAATTTAAGGCTTTGACATTAAGAGTTGTTATTGAAAGGTGTTGACTTAATCCTAGCATTTTATTGGTTGTTTGGGTGTCTTTTGTTCCTTGCTTTCTGATTTACTGTTTGGTTTCTGTGTTTGTTGGTTCCTTAGGTTGTAGATAGCATTTTTGTTTGATTGTTGTCTCTTCATGAATGCCATTTTTATTATACTAGTGGGTTTTCATTTTTCTTGGGTTTTTATGGCAGTGGTAGTTATTTTTCAGCAACCAAACCCAGTACTCCCTTGAGGATTTCTTGTAAGGGTGGTCGTGTGGAAGTGAACTCCCACAGTTTTTGTTTGTCTGAGAAATATACTATTTGCCCTTCATTTCAGAAGGATAGCCTTGCAGGGTAGAGTATTCTTGGCTGGCAATCTTTGTCTTTTAGTATTTTGAATATATCATCCCATTCCTTTCTGGCTTTTAGGGTTTGTGATGAAAAGTCTGATGTTAGCCTGATTGGGGCTCCCTTATAGGTGATTTGACGCTTCTCTCTTGCAGCTTTTAAGATTCTCTCTTTATCTCTGAGTTTTGCCAATTTGACTATAACATGTCTTGGAGAAGGCCTTTTTGGGTTGAATACGTTTGGAGATCGTTGAGCTTCCTGGATCTGAAGATCTGTGATTTTTCCTATACTTGGGAAGTTTTCTGCCGCTATTTTGTTGAATATGTTTTCAATGGAATCTCCATTTTCCTCCCCTTCTGGAATACCCATGACTGGAATATTTGAGCGCTTAAGGTTGTCTGATATCTCTCTCAGATTATCTTCAATGTCCTTGATTCATTTTTCTTTCTTTTTGTCTGCTTGTGTTATTTCAAACAGCCCATCTTCAAGTTCAGAGGTTCTCTCTTCAACTTCGACAAGCCTGCTGGTTAAAGTCTCCGTTGTGTTTTTTATTTCGCTGAATAACTTCTTCCGTTCAGCAAGTTCTGCTACATTTTTTTTCAGGACATTGATTTCCTTGTACATTTCCTCTTTCAAGTCCTGTATACTTTTCCTCATTTCATTATGATGTCTAGCTGAGTTTTCTTGTATCTCATTCAGTTTCCTTAGAATTATCACTTGAAATTCCTTGTCAGTCATTTCAAGGGCTTCTTGTTCTATAGGATCTAGAGTTTGAGATTTGTTAACTTTTGGTGGTGTGCTTTCTTGATTTTTTGTATTTCTGGTATCTTTTTTTTTGATGTTTATTCATTGTGGCAGGGGGTTTCACAGTCCACCAGTTTGAGACTATTGACTAACTAAGATGTTGCTTTGGTTGCCAATTTGGTATGGCTACCTCCGTGACTGCTCAGTTGGCCTCTAGTGCCTTGTGTGTATGGTTGCCTCGGGTCTTGGGCCTCTCTGGGGAGCCGCCTTTCTGGTCTGCTTGGACTCTGCTGGGCTGCTGGATCACATACCACAGGATGTGTGATCTCTGTTGAGCTTTCGTTTCCCGTGCAGGACTTCTCCCTCTTCCGTGTGCTCTGGCCCAGGCTGTTGGATCGTGCCGTGGCGACCCCACAGGGTGTGTGGTTTCTGTCAAGTCTCCGCCTCCCTGGCCACACGTCTCCCCACCCTGTGCGCACTGAGCTGGGCTGGGACGTGTCTTTTGCAACCCTCATCTATCGGCTTGGCCTTCAAGACCCTGCTCGGCACCTCCTCGCCCCAGAAGTCTACCAGGTTTCTGCTAGGCACAGACGACCGGTCACTCTGGTTGCCTTTGTAGCACTGTGTAGATCTTTCTGTGGACTTGTTCCATGGCTGGAACGAGTCTAGCGCCTGCCTGCAATCAGCTCTCCGGAACGTTCGAGCGGACGTGGGAACTCTCCTACCACACTATTCCCAACCAGAAATTGGTTAGGCATTTTTCCGAACTGGTGGCCGCAGAGATGCTATCTGCCTTCCAGTAACAGGAATTTTACTGGGGGCCGGAGTCCACGGTGTGGTGGAGTGACAGTCGTCCCCGCCCGTACTTCTTTGCCCTCCCAACACTGGCCAGGGACACCCCACGCCACCAGCCCCGCCAGAGAACAGCGGAGGGAGTGGGAGGGGAGGGCAGCCCACAGGCCCCAGGAAGCCCCACGCCGGGGCAAGCAAGTGGGAAGGCTCAGTGAGGAGCCGAGCCAGGTGGAGCTGCCACCACCTGTTAAAATGGAGGCAGCCCAGGGGCGGTGAGTGGCCTTGTGATGCAGGCGGAAGCTGGGTGGGCGTCAGCCCCCCCGAGCAGGGCCGGGCCATGGGTCACTCACAGGGCTGTGTCAGGTCGGGCACTCACTTTCTGCCTCTGGTTTGTCGCCTTCCCCGTTCTTGGTTCCTGCCGCCTCGGGCTGCCCACTCGGTTCCGCGGCACGGCTCGGGCACTCCCAGGAATCTTCTTTTATGCCAGCCTGAAACCTCGAATCCTGAATAGGGCAGCTGGCCGCCTTCAGCGCAGCCCCAGCCTCCGGGATCCTGTCTGCATCCACAGCAGCCCTGGCGCCGTCTTCCCTGTTTAGAGACTCGCTTTTGCAGCTACGAAACAGTTCTTTTCCTGCTCCATACTTCAAAGCTGTTGCCTGTAAATGAGGCAGCCTCTCCTGCCGAGGGCAAAGTGGCGGTCAGCCCCCACAACCGGCCACCAGCAGCGGTCCTCCCTTAAGAGATGGCAAGAGGAAGGTCCACAAGTTTCCCGGCTGCCTGAGGCCCAGTGGCCGCCTTTTCCACCTCAGCTACTCCGCGCCAACCGCCGCAGCCACCGCCATCTTGAAAATCCCTTCACCACATAGTTTCTGACAGGCCATAATAAGAGAATTGTAAAGAAGAAGGGAGCAGGATTAGTAATGGAGAGTCAAGGACACTATTACTTGATCCAGAGTCCATTAGGAAGTTTGACTTCTATTGCCATTTCCATTTGAGGGAAGTGATAGTGAGGAACTACAGTCTAGGTTCCAAAAGGACAGGGTAAGGTAAAGGAATGTGGAAGCAGACTCAGTATAGACCAGAGCTGCTCAAACTTTCATGTATCACCTAGAGACCTTGCTAAAAATGCACATTCTGATTCAGCAAGTCTGCAATTCTGCACTTGTAGCAAGTTCTTGGGTGATGCTGGTGCCACATGGTCCTCAGACAATGCTCTGAGTAGCAAAGGTATAGACTTGCTTTTAGAGAAATCTGGATGAAGAGCCATTTGATAATAGTTGAAGATATAACTGGATCAAGGGAAAGAATTCATTTGGTTCTTATTTATGCCATGTTTATAGCCAGATAGGAAAAAGCATAATAATGAAGAAATGGAAATTACAGATGTAAGATATTATTGCTAAACAAATAGGAAAAAAGTGGTGGGAATAACCTGTGAACCTAAATGTCCATTGACAGGTGTCTGGATAAGGAAAATGCGGTATATATACACAATGGCATACTACACAGCCATAAATAAAGAATGAAACTCTGCCATTTGCAACAACATGGATGAGCTTAGAACTTGCAGAGGGAGAGAACAGACCTAGGGATGCCAGGATAACAGGGTGGGAGAAGGGCAATGCAGAGAGGTTGGGTGAGAGACATTGAGAATAATTGCAATTTGAGGTGGTGGGCATGCTGATGGCATTGATTTGCTCACAACTTGGCACAACTTGGGTGCAGGTGCTGACAGCTCATTCTCCATGAATATGTATAATCAATAAAAATGAAAAAAAATTTTTAAATTTTTAAAAAGAATGTGAGTGGGAAAAATCAGGACCATAAATTTGGAGATTACTTTTGAAGAGTAAGAGGAATTGTGAAAGGTGAAGGAGGGAGGAAAGAAAGAAGGTAACTGGTAAGTTTGGAGTTAATGATAAGAAACTTGAGAGAACACACATCAGATGACTTTAGTGTATTCTCACTGGAATAGATTAGATCATTGCTGTTCCAGAGAGTACTGGAAGCAGGAGCGTGTGCTAGAACTGGGGTAAACTGCAGCCACTCATTTCTCCTTTCTTTATCAGGCATCATATATCTCTGTTGCACTGATATTACTTATGCAAATGAGATGAATTTGAACACAGAAGCATTGGCTGTTAGTTCAAAGATAGTTAATTTTTGATAAGATAGCTGTTTCATAAAATTCTTTAAAAACTAATGTGATAAAGAAAACCAAACTAATTTTGGAATCAAAAGAAATTGTAGGATTCATTCTTTGAATACCAAAATTGTTATTTTCAGTATATATTGCACTGATTTTGAAGTATGAAAAACCTAATATTCTGTGTCAGTTTAATGTATTTTTTACTTTTTAGTAAGCATATTTTAATATGTAAAGCTTTTTACACGTGATTTCTTTCATGTGTTTTATAATTCATTCTTGGATGATTGGACCAAGAAACCTTAAGGTTGTTAAACTACAGGATACAAGAAATGTAGGCATACCAGTAGCACACATGGCTATGGAGAAAAAATGAATATTTTTATTAATTATTATGCTGCAAGTATATGAACGTATCCAAACTGATCAATTTGGAACAGATTCTCTGATGAGAAACAAATTCTACATTCATTCAAACTGTTATCATAACTATGTACTTCCTAAATTACAGGAGACATTGAAGAACATGATAAATACTTATAGTTCAGTTGTACAAATGATTCTGATGTGTTGCTTAAAGATATGCTGTTGCATTTTACCATCAGCTTTGACATTTGTCCTCTCAGGGTTATGATTTGCTTCTCTGATTAAAGATCACTTTTGTCCCCATCAATCAGCATGTTCGTATTGGTATATGCTCACTTTTCTATGTTAGTTATAGTTATTTGAAACAATCTCACTTTTGAAATCTTAACTGCATGTGTTATTAAATTTATATTCCTATTTTTTCTTCAGTATATTTCTGTCGTTGCTTTCCTAACCAAAACCAAAAAAGGAAAAATCCCACCAAAAATCTCTGAAAGTAATCATTTTCAAAGTCGAGCATGAGGATTCAGCTTCATACTAACTCCGCATGAATGTGTGATTGGCTTTGTCATATTTACATATAATTGATTCTATGTTCCTTGTGCTTTTTAGAGTCTCCTGAGAAATATCCTCACTTGAAGGTAATAACTTTTATACTTTTATCTTGACTTATTCAGTACATATTGTATGAAACACACATTATTTATTAATCTTTTGTTTCAACACCCATTTAGCCTACCATTGAAATGAAAAATTCTGTTCCAAATAAAGCAGTAGGAGAGAAGTATGTACAAACATCCAGATCGGGTACATTTTACAATACAAATTTAACTCTGAAGAAGAGTCCATTAAAATATTTGAAATGCTCAGAGTTTTCTTATTCCTAATTATTTTTTCAAATTTGATGGAAGGATTTGACGTAAATAATGCAGAAATGCAGATGTTATTGTTAGTATCATGTTTGAAAAAAAGATAAATCCAGCATAAGAAAAAGTGAATTTAAAAATGTAACCTTTAACTCAGATGTTTCTGCTCTTATGTTTTTATAATGCATAAAGTATTTGGAATCCCTACACTTCTTATGGATTCACAGAGGTTAATTATGAGACTAAGATTTTTCCAATGTTTTAAAATGCTTCTTAGAATTTTGACCTTTACCTGTGTGTGTGCGTTATCTTTGATTATTAAAAATGAGGAAAGAAATTAATTATTCTTTAATGACTATTTGGTAGACACGGTCTTTGAAAACATTGATTGTGAAATTTTGGGCCTAGGGCCCTTTTACAGTATTAAAAATTATTGTGGGTTCCAAAGAGGTTTTAAGTGGGTTGTAGCTATTGATATTCACAATACTAGAAATTAAAACAAAAAATGTGAAATACAGGCATGCGCGTCTATTCCAATAGCTTTTAGAACTATGACCCACTGACCGTTAGAGCTATAATTCTGACAAGTCGTGTCTCTGAAAAACCTCCACTGTACACTCTTGGACACCCCCCACTGCACCCTCGTCCACGAGCTCTGCGGGCAGAATGCTTGGCGGGATCCTGCCGGCTCTGGAGCACCCCTGTTCTTCTTCCTTTGCCGCTCCCTCTGGAAAAGAAGATCTCACTTTGAAACTATAGAAATCTGAAACACCCCACCTCAGCCTCACCACGGGGCCGACGCGCCTGTGCAGGCTTCCTCCAGCCGTGTGGAATGCAAGGACTACTGTTCTTGTGAGTGGCAGCAAAGAGCAGGCGCCGCAGTGTCCAGGGGACGCTGGTGCGGCCACTCCCGTGAGCGAGCTGTGCTTCTGCACTTCTTGGGTCTGAGATGGGCCGGCCGAGTGACTTTTCCCCAGTGGTGTGGGCAGTCTTCCTTTTACTAGGGAAGGACTCACCGTACATAGATAGCTTCAGTCATTCCTGTCTGCCAAGAAGTGATTTGCTGAGCCTATTTTTTTCTCTCGAGGATGAGCACTTAGAAGACTTCAGGATGGGCTGCCTTACTAGGAATCAGGTTTTTACACGGTTGCTGTTCAATGGCTGTTGGAAGCCTGGGCTGTGAAACGTTGGTCGATCCTGAGATAGAAGGACGGCCACCTAGAAGATGCTTGAGAATGCTAATCTACTTCTCCTGCCACCTTCACCCTCAACCCACATCCACCCCGAGTCCCATCGCACTCTGACTTCGGTGGGTTGGTTGTTTTATCTTCAGCTCTGAAGGGCAATGGCAAAAAAAAATGCGTTAAGAGATAGTTAGTGAAGATGATGTGAAAGACCGGAAGAAAATCAGGTTGAGATTTCTTTAGGCTTGTGAGGACGTACTGTGTGGAGGAAAATCCTGGAAGAGCCTAGTTGGAGAATCTGGATGAACTTAATTTGGAGAGGGAGTGGAAAAATGCTTTGGAGAGGGCAGGAGCTGAGGCTGTGACTTTGACACCGCAGGTTATAAACTGTGACAGAGGCTTTGCAGGCGGTATTCCACTTGCACTGACTTCACCAGGTCAGTAGCTGCAGCATTTCTCTAAAAACAAGAAGGACATCCATCCTCTATGAAAGGGTTGATGGTATCTTTAAAAAAGATATGTGTCTAACATTTGCCAATATCTTGCAATATCTAAATAGAACATTTGCCAATATCTTGCAATATCTAAATAGAACCTTTGTGTTATGTCAGGATAAGTATAGTTGAGTCATTTGTTTTGCACAAGAGGGACAGAATCAATAACATTTCAGCATTTTTTTCTTTATCACTGCCAAATGGATCCTGAATTGCATTGCTGTATATATACAGTAGGTACAGTAGGAATTGCAGTTTAGGTAAAACAGAACTGATTTTTAACAAATTCAAAGATCTTTGACACAATAGCACACATATACTGACAACTGTAGACTAGTGATTAGAAAAAGTTTGTTTTATCTTTTTCTTTCAATTTTCTGTCTCAGTATAAAACATGATTTTCTAATAAAGATCCTTTACAAGTTATAAGCCAGATTAAAAATTAAAGCCACTTGTCTCACAAGGAGTTTATTTCAACAAAACAGCTTATTATCAAATGACACTTAAGGGCTTTCTTGTATTTAATTGTTGATAATGGTAAAGTGTAAAGGTTTTACCTCTTTATTTACTTAAGTATATAAAAGTAGCTGTATGTAGCTGTATTCATTAGGATTGGTTTCAAAAATTATAAGAGTAAACTAATGTACAATGGTTAAAAAATAGAAATATCTTTTAGAGTTGTTGTGATTATTTAACACTGAAAGCTCCAAATATACTGGGATATAAGTTTTTAGAGTGATGAGATAGGACACTAGGACACTTGATGAATTTGCTGACATGAAGTTATCATAGATGGAAATCATTTGGGAAAGATATGTCATTGTTTCTTGAATATTACTTTATTTCCTATCCAGTTGCTCTCAGCTGCAATTTCTATTATTGGTATAAAAATTATTTTAAATAATTTTAAATGAAGCTTTTGGTTGATCACATTTAAATTATAGTATATGACCTCTACTTATTTGTTACCTTAAATATCTGAGAGGATATCTGGTATTTGAAAAGCAAAATTAATTACTGAAAAACAAAAGGGAAGATTGTACCTAAATAGCCAAAGTTAAGAGTGATTCAAACATGTTATTACATATACTACAATAAGACATATTTTCCACAGTAGCAAAGACAGGACAAAATTATCACTCTGTTTAAATTTCTGAAAGGAAATGTTTATAATTCACATTAAAACTGACCTGACACTCATTCTGTCCTTGTTATAATTATGTCATAGTGCTGAGGAAATAGCCTGAATTAAGCTGTTTGTTGTAAAGCTTACACATATATTATCACTGTCTCTATTGTGATTAAATTGTTATCTCTTCTGCCACCAGCTTTCTGTGCTGAACAGAGGTAGCTGCAACTTTAAAGTTGAAAGAAGAAAGTTGCTAGTGTCAGTAGTAATGCGTTTTATTATGCAATTGTTATTCACATCACGTAATGGTCTGGTGAAATGCATAAGCTGTCTGCAGGGAATTCCTGTAACATGTGCTCACTAAATGAGTTCTTACTAATAAAATGCTGTATACCTGCATACAGTTGCAGCTGGTAAGGGGAAACACACTTTTTCCTTTTTTTTTTTTTGTTTTCCTTTAATATTATTAACATAGAATAAACAAGTCTACTCCTGTAACTCTAGCAACATAAATATGATTTTGTGGACCATGTGGCATGGTCTTATGTTTTACAGAACTCTGGATATAATTGTTTACTTTAAACACTTAACTTAGAAAGTAAAACAATGCTAATAAGATGTAATGTTAAAAAGTTGAACTATTGATAAAAGTTATTTTGTTTTCCCTTCTATGGGTTGACATTAAATCTTTCTTGTGTACTACTGGTAGGATTCACAAATCCAAATATATGCAGATGCAGTTCTGCAAGTGCAAATGACATTTTTCTTTAGCAATGTTAAGAGTAAGTGAAAAACTAAAATATTGCTAATTATATCAAATAGTTAGCAGGATAACATGACAAAATTTTAGGAATGGCTAATAGTGTACATGACAGTTGTGGTTACCACTGACATAAATTGTTTTGCAGTTTGAGATTATCTTTAATGTATCTTTTCATATTTTTGCAGTTCTAAAACTGGATGATGGTAGAGGGTGGAGAATGGACAGATTTTATATAGCTATTTGAGAACAAGTGACCTGAAATGCATGACACACATTTGAAATCTACCTACCTAATGTCTTGTTTTTTAGAAATTTCTGGAAAAAAGTGATTTTCAAAATTGAATAATTAAACATATACATCAATATGTCTGTATCTATTCATATATCTTATCTATCTCATATTTAATACAGTAAATACCTTTATTGCAAGATTCTTCCATTGTTTGGAGGAAACACCTTAATTTCAGTAATATCTTTTTGAACTTACAACTATACTGAATTTAATAAAATTTAACAATGCAAATGATAAGATGAATGTATCAGTAATGCTAATTTTAAAGTTATGGTGAAAACTAGATGAATAGGATTTTTAATTATCTCCTTATATATTTAAGTGCATTTTCTTTACAACTACTGTCAGTCCATTAGGTTTTTATTAGGTTTTTCAAAAGCAATTTGGCATCAGTAAAGAATAAATGAATTTCTACTAGTACAATCAAACAATATAGAAGTTAACTGAACTTGCAATAACCTTTTTAAATTCTTTTTTTTTTATTGCTTTCTTCTAAGCCATACATTTTTAAAAAATGTATTGAATGAAGAAGAATGAATGAAGAATCAAAAGTAGAACATTACCCACTAGGTGAACACTTATGTGATTATGGAAGCAACAGTTTTGAGTTTTCTTCTCATTGTTACAATTGGCTTTGTGTCCCCAGGGAGATAATCTAGACTCTGTACCTGGGTTTTCTCCTCTGTCAAGTAAAGGAATTGGCCTAGCAATTTGAGGTTATTCCAGTTCAAAATCGTATGAAACAGGCTGGGGTAATTGCTAATATAATTGATAGTAGCATTTAGCAATTGTCAGATTGTACTGCGGCAGTTTGAGAATCCCTGCAGGAGTTAGGGGCAGCCATCTTGTTTGATGGAGGGCTAAGGAAATTGTCCTGAAGCCATATTAGCAGTGCCTGGACTCTGTTATGTGAATTGAATGTTTATCTGGGGTGGTTTTGGAGAAGGAGGATGGAAGTTATGGAAGGGAGGAGGTGGACTAAAGTTCCTCTAACCACTCTTTGCTCCTGCCACTGAGAGAGTATTGCATGGATAATTATTTTTGGATTTTGTTATACTACTCAATACCAGAAGGGTATGAGAAGATAAAAATAGAAGGGAATGCTTAGTGTTTCTGGTCTTCCTCTTTTTCTCCTCTTATTTTCTACATATATGCTATATTACAATATCATATTTAGATAAATCTAAGTAAATTCATATTTTTCCTTACATACATGTAACAGACTGTCAGAACTAGAAGGTACCATAGAAAAAGTTATTTTAGCCCTTACATTTTAAAGAGGAAATTGAGGACTTCAAAGATTAAAAGCTATAAAGATGAAACAAATTTCCCAATTCCACTGTGAGGTTTTATATCCAGTTTGGTAGTTTCTAAGATGCTATATTGGCAAGTAAAACAAGGATTTATACACCTGTTAGTCATTATCAATAAAATAATTCTATTGATTCTGTGAAATACAATACATTTCCTCTAAAAATATTTTGTAATAACAAAACTTCTAATTATGGAAAATGAACACAGAGAATGAATATAAACTGTTAACTTTATTTTTTATTTTTATTTATTTATTTATTTTATCAGTTACAAATATTCATGAGATACAAAGCTGATTGTCACCCCTCATGCCCAAGATGTGAAGGCCAGATACATACTGGCAGCATGCACTTTACCACAAACTGTGTTTGTACCCCATGTCCTGCACCCAATTATCCCCCACCTCTGTCCTCCTCCCCCTTTACTCCCCACTCCGCTTTGTATCCCAAGGTATGTTCTCTCCCTCTGCAAGTCCAACACACCACTGTGGACTTTCTTTCCTTTCTTCTTTCTCTCTTAGCTCCCACTTACGAGTAAGTACATGTGGTATTTATCCCTCTGTGCTTTGCTTATTTCACTCAACATAAGTTTTTCCAGGCTCATCCATGTTGTTGCAAATGGGAGAATTTCAGTCTTTTTTAAGGCAGAGTAGTATTCCACATGTATATATACCACAGTTTCCTTATCCAGTCATCCATCAATGGACATTTAGTTTGGTTCCATGTCTCGGCTATTGTAAACAGAGCTGCGATGAACATGGGAGTGCAGGTATCCCTTCAACATGATGATTTCCATTCTTCTGGGTATGTACCAAGAAGTGGGATTGCTGGATCGTATGGAAGATCTATCTGTAGTTGTCTGAGGAAGCTCCATACTGTTTTCTGTAGTGGTTATAATAATTTACAGTTCCACCAACAGTGCAGGAGTGTTCCTTTCTCTCCACACCCTCACTAGCATTTGTTATTCACAGTCTTTTTTGATTACAGCCAGTCTAAGTGGGGTGAGATAGTATCTCAATGTAGTTGTAATTTGCATTACCCTGATGACTAGTGATGTTGAGCATTTTTCCATGTGCCTGTTGGCCATTTGTATGTCTTCCTTTGAAAAATGTCTATTCAGCTCCTTTGCCCATTTTTAAATTGGGTTATTTGGTTTTTTACTGTGTAATTGCTTGAGTGCCTTGTATATTATGGATATTAGTCCCTTGTCAGATACATGGTTAGCACAAATTTTCTCCCACTATGTAGGTTGTCGTTTCACTCTGTTGATTGTTTCCTCTGCTGTGCAGAAGCTTTTAGCTTGATGTAGTCCCATTTGTTTATTTATTTATTTATTTTTTTGCTGCTTGTACTTTTGAGCTCATGTTCATAAAGTCTTTGCCTTGACCTAATTCCTGAAGTGTTTCACCTATATTTTCCTTTAGTAATTTTACAGTTTTAGGTCTTGTACTTAAATCTTTAATCCATTTTGAGTTGATTTTAGTATATGGTGAGAGGTGTATGTCTAGTTTCATTCTTCTGCATATGGATATCCAATCAAAATTTGCCAGCACCACTTGTTGAAGAGGCAATCTTTTCTATTGTTTTGTACGTCTCTGTTTCATTTAGTTCTGCTCTGATCTTAATTATTTCTTTCCATCTACTACCTTTAGGTTTGGATTGTTGTTGCTTTTCAAGTTCTTTGAAGCGTAGTGTTAAGTCCTTTATTTGAAGTCTTCCCATTCTTTTGATGGAAGCATTTATTGCAATAAATTTGCCTCTTAGTACTGCTTTTGCCATGTCCCACAGGTTTGGGTATGATGTATCTTGATTTTTATTAGGTTCAAGAAATTTTTTGATTTCCTGTTTAATTTCTTCTTGGGCCCATAGGTCGTTCAGGAGCCTATTGTTTAGTGTCCATGTATTTGTAGTTTCCAGAGTTTTGCTTATTATTAACTTACAGTTTTGGTCCATTGTGATATGAAAAGATACTTGGAATGATTTGAATTTTTTTCAAATTTGCTGTGACTCAATTTGTGACCTAATATGTGGTCTTTCTTGGAGAATGTTCCATGAGCTGATGAGAAGAAAGTGTATTCTTTAGTTGTTGGGTGAAATGTTCTGTATATATCTGCCAGGTCCAGTTGGTCTAGGGTTTAGATTAAATCTTGTGTCTTTTTGTTGATTTGTTGCCTGGAAGATCTGTTCCATACTGACAGAGGGGTGTTCAGATCACCCACTATTAATGTGTTAGGTCCTATTTCTTTCTTTAGGTCTAAGAGTGTTTGCTTTATATATCTGGGTGCTCCAGTATTGGGTGCATGTATATTTATGATTGTTATGTCTTCTAGCTAGATAGATCCTTTTCTCATTATATAGTGGCCTTCTTTATCTCTTTTTATTTATTTATTTATTTTTTGGTTTAAAAATCTGTTTTATCCTATATAAGAATAGCTACTCCTGCTTGTTTTGGGTTTCCATTTGCATGGTGTATCTTTTTCCATTCCTTCACTTTTAGTCTGTGTGTGTCTCTACAGGTGAGGTGAGTCTCAGACAGCATATACTTGGGTCTAGCTTTTTAATCCAATCAGTCTGTGTCTTTTGAATGGGGAGTTTAATCCATTGACATTTAGGGTAGTTATTGACAAGTATTGTTTAATTCCTATCATATAACTGCTTTTTGTTTAGAAGATTTGAATATTTTTTGATCATTACTTCCCCGTTTATTTCTTTTCTTCAATGTTAGTTGGAGATTTAATGTGGCCCGATGTAGCTTCTTTCTCTTTCTCATTGGCAGTTTTGTTTTAATGGTGAGTTTTGCTCTTTCTTGTGTATTTGTGATAGTGATCATCATTATTCAGATTCCAGATTCCTTGCAGGGCTGGTCATGTTGTGGTGAACTCTCACAACTTTTGTTTGTGTGGGAAATACACTCTTTCTCCCTCATTTTTAAAGGAGAGCCTTGCTGGGTAAAGAATTCTTGGCTGGCAGTATTTTTCTTTTAGTATTTTGAATGTATCATTCCACTTTCTTCTGGCCTGTAGGGTTTTGGTTGAGAAGTCTGCTGTTAGTCTGATGGGGGCTCCCCTATAGGTGACTTGACACTTTTCTCTTGCTACTTTTAGAATTTTCTGTTTGTCTTTGAGCTTTGCAAATTTAACTGTAATATTTCTTGGGGAGGATCTTTTTGGATTGAATCTGTTTGGAGACCTTTGAGCTTCCTGCATCTGAAGGTCTGTACCTCTCTCTTCCCTTGGGAAGTTTTCTGTTACTATTTCCTTGAACAGGTTTTCAATACCTTTTTATTTCTCCCCCCCTTCTGGAACACCCTCAATTTGGATGTTAGAGCACTTGAGGTTGTCTGCTATCTCTCTTAGGTTTTCCTCATTATTTTTAATTCTTTTTTCCTTTTTTTTTTTTTTTTTTCTCTGCCTGGATTATTTCAAAAAGACCATCTTTGAGATCTGAAATTCTTTCTTCTGCTTGTTCTACCCTGCTGCTCAAGCTCTATGTTGTGTTTTTTTATTTCATTGAGTGAATCTTTCATTTCTAGGGGTTCTGCTACACTCTTAAGGTATTAATCTCTTTGTAGATTTCCTCCTTCATATTCTGGGTATCTTTCCTTGTTTCATTGTGTTCTCTAATTGAGTCTTCTTTTATTTCTTCAAGTTTTCTTTAGATCATTGCTCTGAGTTCTTTTTCAGACATTTCTAGGGTTCCCTGTTCCATGGAGTCTGAATTTTGAGCAATACTGTATTCCTTCAGTGGTGTCATATCTTCTTGTTTATTTGTAGTTGTAGTATTTTTTCATTGACGTTTGGTAATTTGCTAGAGGGTTTTCTTCTATTACACTGAGGTTGGCTATGAGAATCAAGATCTCTTCCTCTATTTGCAAGCTTTATTGTTGACTCTTCTTCTATCAGTGTAGTTGAGTGAGCCCTAGGCTACCTGTAGAGTGGCCCTGGCTGCTACTGTGGTGGTGAATGGTCCTTGCTTGAGAGTAGATGTGGTAGTAGCTATTACACCACCTTGGGTCCTGTTCCAGAATCTGTGGCTGTAGAATGAGCCACGTGACTCACCTCTCAGCAGGGTGTGCCATGGGGAGCTGGCGTCTCCCTTCAGGTCCAAGAGGGGAGGGGCAGACTGTACCACCTGCTAGGGTCTCCTGGGCTTGGCTCACTTCTCAGTGGGGCATGCTGTGGGGAGCTGGCATCTCCCCCCAGGTCTAGGGGGGAGCCAGTGTTAATTTTAAATGCTTGCTTTCTTAAAGAAAACCAAGAATTTATTCCTGGATAGAATTCATGTGATTTAATTAATGAAAGTGGAAACTTTTTCCCCCTCTAGGGAAATCAGTATGGCCAATCCTTTCCTTGCTGTGATATAAATATTTGGGTTGTAGCAAGTTGACCTATGTCTCTATAAAATGTATGTTTTAAATCACAAGCCTGGGAGCTCATGCTATACTTATGTATAGCTGATATAGCTAATTAATTATATGGAGACTTTAGTTGTTTTTCATTTTGTGTTTGTGCATCTATGTACATGTGTGTGTTTAAACACATGTGTTCAAACTAGAACTTAGTGAAAATGTTGTGCTGAAAATTTTGGGAGTGTACATACAATACCCGAATAGTAAAAGAGAAATGAGTTAGAATAGTTTTCAGTGAACCAAATCACTCTCTGATTAGTTCTTAAATTGAAAAAAAGTTCAACAGTATGAGTATACCGTATTCTCATAGCCTTGTCTCTTATAATAAGTTCATGTATTTTCTATATACTATATTATAATAAATAAACATTGTTAAGGTTGAGATAATGGTAAAGTGTAAAGATTTTACCTCTGTATTTTAGGATATATTGACTTACATTAGATGCAAAAAAGAAAAAGAACAAATTCATATCTGATTATATGTTTAATTTAATTTGAGATTAAAGATGGCTTAAATTAAATGTATGCACTTTTAAGTTGTATGTCTTGTACGATTCATTGCATATGTGATACTATCTGGTTTACTCTGTAAAAGAACAATAAAAGTATTATAATTGAACACAGAATTAGTGAACTTTTGAAATAATTCTCTTTGAAGCTTGCAAATGTGAGTGTTTAAACAATCAGCTACACAAATCTACAAATGCATTCATTGTATTGGAAACACTGTAAGTTTTAGTTTTAAAAACTACCCAAAATATATTTATCAAATGTAGTTTGTATTAAATGGGGGACTGCTTCAATAGCTGCATTATCAAAGAATAAAGCCAGGCAAGCATTGTGTGCACATGCTCCATTGTGGCATTTACATCATAGGAATAGCTCTGTTCCCTTATTTAGTTAGATGGTTCTGAGCAGCTTAGGACAAAGGCCTAGAACACAACTTCTGTGCACAACAAAAAAAATGACCTAAACCTCTCATATTCCATATCCAGTTTCAGTAAAGGTTAATTTAGAGTACAGAACCGGAAAAAACATAAGAGCAATGGAGTGCTTCCTGTTTCCATAGCTAAACTGGTCTAGGCCACTTATCCGTGGTCTTTATTTAGGAAGGAGGAGGAAGAAGACTCATGTAAACTAGCATCCTGGGATGTTGCTTAATACAGTGACCTAGAATCTTTATAATCATGGTCAGAAATTCTACTTAGAGGTAGAATAAAGGATGGAGAGGGGAGAGAATGAAGTGAGGAGAGTCTTTTTAGCCTTATCCTAGAGGCAGTATATTTCCATTTTTTTATTCTTTCCACAAATGGTTATCAGAGAAATGTCATTTCACCTTGTGGGAAGTGGCCATCAGATCAACAGGGGAGTCTGGCTCACACCTTCATTGTGCCACATTTCCAGTTTTTTCCACTGCCACTGTGTATCCATCTGGAACCACTGAGAAGGAAAATTTATGACTTTATGATTTGTATTAATTCCTTTTTGATTTTGCCATAGAAATCAAGAATAGGACAATAATTCAAGTACTATAGCCACAATATGGTGCTAGCTTGTCCTATAAGTTATACCCTTTTCTATTTCCCAACTTGTATATGTTGTTAGGTCAGAATCACTAGTCAGAATTATACAATATGCACCACATAGCAACATAACCCATATAATATAATTTGGTCCCCAAATATTTATTGGGTCTCATATGTGCCCAGGAGTATCGAGTAAAACACTTGCATGCTAGCAATATAAAACTGTCAGATTGTGACCATTGTATAGTTTTATGAAATGTATCCACATTATCAAGTAATTTTTGATTCTGTAGAGAAAATGGAATCTCCCTGAAGCATCTCTTACTTTATGTCACAGGAAAATTTCCAGGTACATGCCTTCCTTTACCTTTTCCCCCTCTCGTTCATTGTCATCCTGAGTCAGAGGCATCTCTTCTAGAAGCTGGGTAGAATCCGTGTCGTTTGTTTAGCAGTTATAGGCTATGCTGCCTTCCACTGGCATCATTATCATCTTCCAGTGCTAATTCTTCACGTCTGTCCGACTGTCCAAAGTTCTGGAGAGGCAGTAAAGCAGGATAAGCCTAACTGTACTATCCTCATACTGATATGATATAGAAAACACAAAGAAATCTCCAGACACTGTAGCAGTTTATGATCTATGTTCTTACATTTCCACTTTCATAGTATATAACATAAGTTACAGTCAAGAAGTTATTATTTTCATCTGTAACCAAAGTATCATAGCAGAAGTGCTTTGGTTTTCTGAAGGAAGAGTACAGACAGAAAAATGAGGAAATTCTGCCTGTACATTTTGATATATGAGATATCTTTATAAGAGGCTTTATAAAATACATTTTAGATCCAATAACCAAAAAGGAAGGAAAAAGTACAATTAAAAGTTTTAAAAACATACTGGGATTATTAAATATCTCTGCAGTTAATAAGTTACCCTGAGTTTACTTCTTGATTTATCTTGAAGAAATCATGGAAACATATCTGACTTAATTTTAAAGACTTTCCCTTTTTATTCCCCCTAAAAACCATCATCACAGATACACTGATGGTACTACCCATCAAGTACTATTCAACAGGAACTTTTGAAAAAGAGTGCCAAGAGGATATATTGTTTCACTCTCAAGCTTTTATAGTTCCAAATTTTAAAGCTGAATTATGTGTATCATATTTTATGTGGAAAAAAGTGTTTTCACCATTTGTAATTTCTCATTGTATTATAACAACGTACTCAACTAGCTCCCAGTTAATATTTATTTATGGTCCTTATTTAATGGATTATTGCTGGTAATTTTAGTGTGTAAGGACATTTGGTGGCTTCTCTGAATGGATGTGTTCATTCTGTGTCATATGTGATATCCATTTGTTTTCTCCTAGGAAACATATGTGGTTAGTTCTGCAAGACATGGCTTAGCCTCATCATTTAAACCTGTGTGGTTAAAAACAACAGGGCTTTTTTTGTGTGGTAAAATGGTGTGCTTGCAAAGATTGAATTTAACACTACATTCTGCCATTTCCCTGAAGTTATTCCTTTCTTGTTGTTTTTTAGGGACCTAAAGCCTTCCTATTTTCCCATGCATCCCTCCCACTTTGGAAACATACCAGGATTTAATAACACAAATTACATATTTGCTAAGACACATTGATACTCACTGGCTTTTTGAAGTAATATATCAGTACATCAGTGTACATCTTAAGTGATGGGCTAATTGTGTTATAGATATACATAGCTGTTTTCAGAGAAAGGAATTTCAGGAAATATCCAAGAATGCTTTGGTGTAAAATGTTATATCTGTTGAACTAGGACATGAATCAGCTTAGGAGGCCAGGTAAGAAGAAATCATATTTGCATGGTTCCTAACGGAGCAGACTTCTTTTCTTCCTCATTCACCTGTCTCTTCCCATTTCCATTTCTACTGCCAAGTTTCTCTCTTCTGCCCATTTCCTCTGAACTTCATGGGGCCCTGGTATTACAGAGACAGAAGGATGGTTCTATTGACCTTATAAATTCATAAAAGAACATGTTATTAAGATTTTTAAATAGATTACACTATTGTTTGTATTGTACAATTTCCTTACATCTCATTCATCCCTCTCATCAATATAATAATTCACATTTCATAAATAGTCCATCAGCTCTTACGGTGGCATTAAAAGAAGGAAGTGGTTGCAATTTTTTCCCCTCAAATTACAGATAGTTTCAGGGTGATGTATAGTCTTATTTTCTTCCTGGATTCTTGAAATTATTTGTCCCATACCACCTGCTTATGAGCTCTGGAGAAATCTTCAGATAGAAGATAATAATAGGTGACATTTATTGGCTCCTTAATATGTGCCAGTCTCTATTTTAAGTGCTCTACATGCATTAGCTTATTTACCCTCACATCAGCCCTGTGAAGTTGGTACAATAATTGTATTCAATTTACAGATGAGGAAATCGAAGTCTGTAGAGATATTTTGCCCAAGGTATCATAGCGAGGTAAGTACCTATGCATTCTGCCTGCAGATCCCACATTTAAAAAAAATTTTGCTAAAACGACATCTTGGCACGAAAGAAGAATGCCACAATTGCATAGATTCTATATATCAAGAGTGGAAAAAGTAAGAGATCCCATATCTGCTTCTATAATACAGCTCCTCTGAAATGAAGTAAACACAAGTTATCATGAGTAAATGATCACACATGTGGATCAGGAGGACAGACATTGTAAATGTGTTTGCTCAGGGAAACAAAGAAGCAGAGGGCAGATCACATCAAGGCAAGCTAACTTCAGATATCTCCTCCCAAAGGTGGAGTGGGTAAGCATGGTGCAAATGCTTTTGAGTGTATTCCTTTTCTTCCTTTGGAATTTTTGATCCTGCAGAAAGAGAACCTGATGTGTTCTCTGTTTTCCTTGTGGTGGCCCTCCAAGCTCAGATTTGTTTCCAAAGGAAGATTGATCAAGGTGGGTCCCATTGCTCAGGACTCTACAGCTTCTTGGCTACAGATTTTATGCTGCTACAGTATGTGGCTGGTAACAACCACAATTTTTGAGAACCACCCAAGAGTTAGAGTCAGTTCATCCTGCGTTATAGGCATGGCAGGAGAGAAATACAAAAGCTGGGAAGATGAGCTCATGATGCGCTGTGGAGTGAAGTTTAGGGTCAAAGAGGGTCCCATCTGCTGGTGACTATAATTCAGAGTATTTTAATGCACATCCATATGATAATGAAATGAGACTTGCATAATTAATTGATGCAAAATATAAGGATGCTGATCGTAGCAGTAAAGAAATGAGTAAGAAGAGGAAAACCAAAAATCGGTTCTGTAAGAGTTATTTTAATTACAATTATCTGTGTGAAGTACTTAATATTTATGCCTCATTGCCACACATCCTATTATTTACACCACTGTATCACTTTGGATTGAATTTGTTGTAATTTTTACTTGATCGTAATAGTAAACTGCTTTTATTTTCTATTTTTCTCTCGTATATTGATCACTGTTCTTAAATTGTGGTATGGCTGCCTACTTTACACTTAATAATTGAGGAAAGATGAGTTACAACGTTATTCATGGTTTAATCTTTAGATCATATGGATAGAACAGTTAAAGTGTTACTGCTATATTAACCAAATTTTTAAAAGTTTAATGAAACAATCCTCAGCAAATATTTATTGTTCCTAATAAATGAGAATGCTTGATGCATATTGGAAGAAACCTGGTGCTCTAATTTTGAAAGGACAGGAGAAATATCTTGGATGGACTATAAACTTATCAGAAATGCTGTGTGACTTTTAAAAAATCAAATAAAAAAATACCAGCTTTATGCAGTATATATCTGGCAAGTTATAATTTTAATTAATACCACAAGATGGCAAAGCAGGTACAAGAAAATTGCTTTTTCCCTACATTAGGAGGGATACATAAAATAAATTTTAAAAATAGAAAGTTAAAAAAAGTTGTTTTATGACTCATCGAGAGCTTCAAACCACTTTCTTTCTGATGTGAAAGATACGTAAACACTTAGTGAACAGGGTAATTGGGTTATCTTTTCCCCTGTGAGACAGCTTCTTTTTTCCCTAAGGTCTTCTGATTACTTGTTAAGAAAAGCCAATGAATTTTCTTTGGTAAATGAGAATTGAGGAGTAGAAAATGTGCCAGACTGAGCAGTTTTATGATGCAAAATTATCCACTAGAGACCTTCATAGGACTGCTCACCGTTAAACTGCTTGTTAGGACCCAGAGTTTTGGCCCTTCTGTCATTGAAAATCTTGGAGGAGGAGCAGTGGCCAAAAAAGCATAACAAAGAAGACCTAGAATGTTTAACACATTAGCAGTCATTATTTTCTTTCTTTCTACAAAGTTTTGGAGTGTTTTTTTTGTGGGTTTTTTGTTTTTTAAACAGATAGTCATTATTCTTGGAATGTAATATATTCATATATTCATTATATACAATATAATTTGAATATAAGTATAAGAATACTTTAAAAAGTTCATGGAAAGATTAATATTATCTGTTAATTCTATTTTTCCGTGAGCTATTTCAAGTACCCTTGTATGTATAGTATAAGATACCTTGTATTATTAGGTCTCCCCAGGCAAACATATAATAGGTAAAACTCAATTTAGATAAAATAAAATTTGCAACTTCAAGAAAATGCGGTTGTTTAGAACTTAAGGTTGTCTCATCAAATTTGTGGCAGCAACCACATTTAGCTCAGTAGGGTCCTAAATACATATATCATAAAAATGATACCTATCAGTGACCAAGTCCTGTCAGACCCACCTTTATCTTTTATCAAATTCCTCCTTAGGGTTATTACTTTTGGGTCTTACCATATCTTCCCTGGATGATGACCTCTTCCTGCCTTTACTTTACTTCCTCTTTTCTTTTCTCTCTCACCAAAGGGATTTTTTAATGCAAATATGATAATGCTAAAAATATTAAGTGATACCTTATTGCATGAAGGATAATGTTAAAATCTCGGTCTGATGTAAAGAGACCTTCATTACCCAGATTGCAAAATACTTTTTCATCTTCGTTTCTTGTCCTTTCATTTTCCATAGAATTTTATAATAAAGTCATAAAAACACCTTGAAGTTAAAATGGAATAATTTAGGTAGCTTATGATGAAAATGATGGTAATAATAAAGATTTATATAATTGCATTTTCTCTGTTGGAGAGACTGTCTCATATTTTGTAATATTATATATATATGTGTGTGTGTCCTTCAGATCCTAATTTTAAATCTTATTTTAGAGTATCATGTATGAGTATGCTTTCCAGGAAATGACACATATACCATCAGATCCAATTTTTGAGTGCCCTCTTTTTTGGTGGCTTTGCTCTGGATGAACCACCTACTGTATTATTTCTGCACAGCCAAATTGGTCAGTTTTCTGTTGTTTCACAGCAGCAGCCAGTGTCTGCCATACAAAGTAATGATCTCTAGCAGAATTTGGTGTTGTGATTGCCCTGACTGCTCTGAGGTGGTTCAGCCTCCTTTGGCTTACCATGCTGGCTCACCATGTGTCGGTTTCTTACTGTAGCCCAGTGTCCATAGACACACACTTTGCTGCTCACAGCTTGGCAGAGTTCCAGGTCTTTGTTGCTGGAGACAGTACCATAACATCCATTGAGTATGACATGTATGTCTTGAAGAGAACGTAACAGATCACAATGGGAGACAGTATACGATGTGATTTTCAACGTAGCTTTGATAGTAAGAACCTCTAGAAAACCCTTGTTGGATAGTTATATAACATATGACCTATTTTCTGTGGAATTAACAAATAAAAATGATTTTTAAAGGGAATTTGTATATATAATGGCTTGAACAATAAGTTGATCAATTTTGATTTATCTTAGGAAAGGTACCCCAGATTTTAAAATGCTATACCAAAAGTTTGAGTCATATAGTCATAGCTTCCATCTCTACATTTTAAATGACCTTTGAATCTATTGAATGTATCCTTCCTTTAGGTCAAATACCGAAGATAATATGATGGCTATGAAAATGCTGATAATATCCTAGTAAAATAGTCTTATATTATTGAGTGTGATCTGCTGGACAGATTGAAAGTAGTGGGAAAGGTAAAAGCCAATGATTAGATGGGGAAAGAATCAAGGGGTTCTATTAGTGGTGAACTGAGGGGAAAAAAAGGACTTTTTAAAAAAATACAGGAATCTTCAACCATTTTCATTTGTGTAGAATCTTAGAATTGCATTTTCTGATTAAGTAACTTAACAACCAAACGAACAGTGGAATAGTTTGAAAATTGTAATATATTCATGATGAAACTTAAAAACAAAAACAAACTTGCAGTATTTGTCCTGGCAAGCAGTTGTTATTTGCTTGCTTGTTTTGGCCAATAGAATAACCAGTATGATGATTCTAAAGCGCATCCCCCACTTTTGGGGGTTGTACATCATGATTTCTAATTAATATCAAATTAACTAAATTTTAAAGTTCTTGTTAACCCATATGTTTCACTGCAGAAAAATGTCAGTAGAAAGGTAAATAATAATAATTTAAATATTCTGCATTCAACGTTGTATAAGTTAAAGACTAAGCTCCTATAACCATGAGGCATCAAAACATGTATCTGAAACAAAAGAGAATTATTTTTCTCACTTAACAGTCCTGAGGTGAGTGGTCCAGCCTGATGGGATGATATTATTTCACAAGATCATTCATTCATGGACCCAGGTTTCTGCCATCTGGTTGCTTAGTCATCCTCTAAGGAATGGTCCTCATCTGCAGGATGAAATTTGGATCATGGATGGAATGGAAGTCAAGGAAGATGGATTTGGGATGTTTGTGTGTGTGTTTCATTCATTCATTAATTCATTTATATTTTAACTTTTAAATACACATTGTAGTTGATTTTTGTGTTCCTTTACCCAGTCCCCCTTTCCCCCTCCCATTCCTCTCTACCCCTCAACTACATCATATCTGTTCACTTGTCTTAACAAGTTCAAGGAATTGTGATTGTTGTGTCCTCTTCCCCCCCCCCTTTATTTGTTTGCATATTTATCGATTTATTGATTTTTAGCTCCCACAAATAAGTGAGAACATGTGATATTTCTCTTTCTCTGCCTGACTTGTTTTCACTTAATATAATTTTCTCTAAGTCCATCCACGTTGTTGCGAAAGGTAGTTTTTCAATTTTTTTTAGCAGAGTAGTATCACATTGTGTAGATATACAACAGTTTCCTTATCCACTCTTCTGATGATGGACATTTGGGCTGGTTCCAACTTTTGATTATTGTAAACGGTGCTGCAATAAACATGGGAGTACAGGTATCCCTTCGGCCTGATTATTTCCATTCCTCTGAGTGTATTCCCAGCACTGGAATAGCTGGGTCATATGGAAGATCTATCTGTAATTGTTTGAGGAATCTCCATACCATTTTCCATAAAGGCTGCACCATTTTGCAGTCCCACCAGCAGTGTATGAGAGTTCCTTCTTCTCCGCAACCTCTCCAGCACTTATCATTCTCAGTCTTTTGGATATTAGCCACCCTGACTGGAGTGAGATGATATCTCAGTGTGGTTTCGATTTGCATTTCCTGAATGCTGAGTGATGTTGAGCATTTTTTCATGTGTCTGTTGGCTATTTGTATATCTTCCTTTGAGAAATGCCCAGTTAGCTCCTTCGTGCATTTTTTAATTGGGTTACTTGTTTTTTTGTTGTAAAGTTGTTTCAGTTCCTTGTATATTCTGGATATTAATCCTTTGTCAGATGTATATTTTGCAAATATTTGCCCCCACTCTGTTGGTGGTCTTTTACTCTGTTAATTGTTTCTTTTGCTGTGCAGAAGCTTTTTAGTTTGATATAATCTCATTTGTTTATTTTTCCTTTGGTTGCCCGTGCTGTTTTCTGATCACAATGGATTAGAATTAGAAATCAATGACAAAACTTTGGAAACTATACAAACACCATACAATTAAGCAACATTCTACTTAATGACCAAGAAGAAATTAAACAGGAAATCAAAAAAATTCTTGAAACTAATGAAAATAATGACATATCATACCAAAACCTGTGGGATACTGCAAAAGCAGTATTAAGGGGGAAATTTATCACATTAAATGCTTGCTTCAGAAGAATGGAAAGATGGCAAATAAATAACCTAACACTTCACCTTAAAGAGTTAGAGAAACAAGAACAATCCAAACCCAAAGTTAGTAGAAGGAAAGAAATAATTAAGATCAGATCAGAGCTAAATGAAATAGAAACCTGAAAAATGATACAAGAGATCAATGAAACAAAAAGTTTTTTTTAAAAAAGATAAATAAAATTGACAAACCTTTAGCAAGGCTAACTAAGAAAAGAAGAGAGAAGACCCAAATAACATAAATTAGAGATGAAAAAGGTGGTATTACAACTGATACCTCAGAAATACAAGGAATCATTAGAGACTACTATAAACAACTATACGCCCAAAATTTGAAAATCTGGAGGAAATGGATAAATATCTGGACACATACAAACTACCAAAACTGAGCCAAGAAGATATAGAAAATCTGAACAGACCAATAACAATAAAAGAGATTGAAGCTGTTATCAGAAAGCTCCCAACAAAGAAAAGCCCAGCACCAGAGGGTTCACTGGAGTTCTACAAACCTTCAAAGAGGAATTGATACCAATTCTCTACAAACTATTCCAAAAGATTGAATCAGAGGCCATTCTCCCAAACTCATTCTATGAGGCAAACATCACCCTGATACCAAACCAGACAAAGATACATCAAAAATAGAAAACTACAGGCCAATACCATTGATGAATATAAATGCAAGGAAGATGGATTTGGACAAGTCCAGTTTCCTTGGACGAGTCCAATTTCCTTGGACGAGTCCAATTTCCTTGGACAAGGATATTTCCATTTGAACCTAGTTGTGTGGTCATACCCAGCTGCATGGGAAGCTTGGAAAAGTAGTCCCATAGCTGTGTTGTTATGTTCCTAGCTAAAATTTGAGAGTTGCTGTTATTAAAAAGATGAACAGGAGAATAGATACTGAAGAAGTTAATATTCTCTACTCATTTACTGCTCATCTGATTAAAAATTGGTGTTGGCTTACATTCCCTGTCTACCTCTCTTTATATCCTATACCATTCTCCCTTACTCTCTGAATGTAAAACAGATAGTTTAGATATTATCTACACTTTTGTTTGCATTAACATTTATATATATGTATTTGGTTCAGAACATTTAATTTCACTAAGAAGAGGCACCATGATATTGAATGCCAAATTCTTACAGCTAGTTTCTCAGAGGTAGAGGTGTAATTAGAATCCAGGTGATGTAACCTACAGTCCAGACTTCTGTGCAATAAAGAGTCTGACTGGCCTTTTGTAAAATTTTTATTTATTTTCTACATAGAACCACCTAAAACATATAACATTTTAAGTAAGCTTGCTGAAATGTTGCTGTTTCTTTCCTGCCATTTCCCTTCCATGCTGCTGTGTCAGTGAGGTCCAAGCAGATCATGGGCAGAGTTTTATTTACTTTAAATTATGATTATAGGTCAATTCTGTTTTCTAAGGCCAAAACTACTTTGAGCTAGGAATTCAAAATGCATAATGCTTGTGATAAAACTGAATATAGTATCTTCAAGTCTGTAGTAGTATCTAAGATTTAATCACAAGTTACTTAATAAAAACAGAATTGATACTCTATAGCTATGATCCATGTCTCTTCATGTGTTGTAAAATTTCCTGAGTTTAGAAAACTGAACCTCAATCTGTGGCTTTCTGGTCTCTCCACCCACTGATAAGACTATCTCGATTTCTTGTGGATCCTGCTGGTGGACTTGATGAGGACAACAAATGCCTATATCTTACATCACACCCATCCATCAGGAATGCATTAGCCCTCATGCTTCCCCAGAGAAGAATTTTTATGAAATTGTCAGAGAATCGAAATACTCTGAAAGCTTATAGCAGGCCTACCTGGAAAGACCCAATATTCAGTGGAAGTCATGTTTTTCATATAAACTGTAGAATTACTTAGTAGGAGGTATAAAATGCTTCTTGCTGACATTCTAGTTGTAAATAATGCAAGAGCAAACAGCTTAATAATTTAAATTCTGAAGTGTAGCTTTAATTTTTGTAATTCCAGTGGATATTCCTAAATCTGGGACTTCTGGTGGAAGTTAATGAAATCTTTGCTTAGCATTGCAGTTACATTATAGAATCTCTGTTGAAGTGCAGAATGCTTTAATTAAAAATATTTCCTGGGCCGGCCTCGTGGCTCACTCGGGAGAGTGCGGCGCTGGGAGCACGGCGGCACTGGGAGCGCGGGGGCCTCGGGTTTGGATCCTATATAAGGATGGTGGGTGCGCTCACTGGCTCAGCGCGGTGCGGGCGACACCACACCAAGGGTTGCAATCCCCTTACCGGTCACAAAAAAAAAAATAAATAAAAATTTCCTAATCTAAATGAGCTGTTTTAACTCCTTATAAAAGTTTGAAGTCATGAATTATTTTAAAATGTATTTAATTTATTTAATGAAATGAAGTCCAACTTTTTTTATTTCAATGTTAATAGAATGGAAACTTTTCTTCTCAGAGTCAAATGGTGAATCATTACATTAATTCAGTAAATTTAATTGAAGAATGAATCCCTGACAGTGCTTAAAATATATTTATTCAAAGCATAGCTTGTTTTAAATTTGCTTTGGACAAAATCAGTAAAATATTAAATTATTATAGGATATAAAGACTCTATTTAACATGTGCATTTGCATTTGCATATGCTAAATAATTTTAAGGGACAGTCTTGATACCAAATAATTTTTTTCAAGTTTTTTATGTCCTAACTTATATGTACTATTGGTAATGAAGCGTTTTTCCCCCCAGCAATCCTTGGTGTCTCATCTGATGTATATAGTAGGGAAGAATAAATCAGACTAAAATGTACCCGAGAAAGGACCCATTAATAACCATCACACAAAGATACTTATATCATGTTTTCAGCCTATTTGAAGCAGCCCTTTTAGAATCGCCCATAAATTTTCATGTTTGATTTGATTTACTTGGCAAAATTACATGTACTACCTAAGACTTGGTCTTTACTGCCAGTCACATGTCCCAAGCACTGCTCATGTAATACTTATGTTCATGTGATTAACCAAATATTATTCTAATATAACATGGAAATACTCATAACACGATACGCTAGTACCTTACAGTCTAGCCAATTTTTACATATGTCAATTATATTTTCCCTAACAATGTAAATTCCTTTTCTTTAACTTCTATTCCTGACTGCCAGCTTTTCATTTTTTACATTCTGTCAGCTCTTTAAGGTGTTTACCATTATACTCAATTTGGAGTCATGGGTAAACTTATCCAATGCTCTACTTATTATAAGAATAATTGATGTAATTATTAAATGTTGCCAATCCATAAGAAATAGTCTAGATTTAAATCTCTGTTTCTTGTTTCTTTTTATTTTATACTGCCTTTGAAAGTTAGTATATAATCATAAAAATATTATTTTAGAACAAAATTTATATCAGTAACTGTTAAACTGTAGAGGCCTTACCTAGTGCCTGTGTATGACATGGGCTCAGTAAATGTGAGTGAATAAATTAACTAACATATGTGAGTATGTGTGTGTATGTTACATATAAACATGATAAAGTGCTTTTGGGAAATTTTAACAACTTTACTTATTTGTGTGTTCACTAAAAGTTTTGTAACAAGATAAATGATTAATAAATTTGACTACAAAATAGTTCATTATTTTTAAATACCGTGTTTAATAGGAACATTGTTAAGGAACCTGGGCTTCAGAAATAGTCAAACTAAGATTTTGGTTTCAGCTCTAGTACTTACTAGATTCTTGATCATGAGACAGATACCTATGTCAGAAAGTTATAATTTTCTCATGTGTAAAACAGACATTTTATTATCTACCTTGATGTGTTTTTGTAGGATTAAGTTAGAAATCAAATACAGTTATAAACATGTATGCATTTATGTGTGTGTGACTCAATATGGAAGAATACAAGTAAAATGTTTTGAAAGGGAAATAGCTTTAATTATTTTAAAAACCGCACTACAAATCACATGCATAAAGGAGGGGAGGTAATGGTAATATCTGGTCCTTTGTCTTTTAGTTTGTATAGTCTTTATTGTACACTGGAATATAGCATATGCATTTTTTCTCTTATCACAAGGTATCACCATATTATTTTCATAATATTTTTTAAAGTCTCACTTTAAATTTGTGATGAAAAATTACCCTGGAATGTTAGGATATTTTCCCCCTGTAAGGTGGCTATAGCTTGTAGAAAAAGTATTTTAAAATGCACTTTAATTTGGGCTTTGGAAAACAGCTGATGCAGATCATTGACACATATATGTAATTCTAATTTTAATTTATTATAGAAATACAGAATGACACCCATGAATCAGTTAAGTAAAGAAAATTCCCAGAAGTATTACACAATGTGGACAAATTGTATTTAAGGCATAGATGTGACTCCAAAGCCGTGTAGCAGAATGAGCCAAAAAGCAAAAGCCACTTGCCTATGAAAGATCAACTTATTTGGTAATCCAACTGAGAAGGAAACATGTCTTTCTGAAGGGCTCTAGTTATGTTTACTTCATTTTTCAGAAATTTAAAGCCAAAAAGCTTACTGAATTGTCACTGACTTTCCCAACTTATTTGGAAGTAATTATTGGTGATTGGAGGGAAAATTTGTGCAAGACCATTCAATTAGCTGTAAATTGCCTCATTATCTTTTATAGTTCATCTCTGTTTTTATTTTTAATTTACTATTCACCATTAATTTTCTTTAATTAGCAATTGACATTTAAAAAAATTCTTTACATCAGCTGCCTAGATAATTAATGCAGTCCTACAGATTCCTGTAGAGAAAATATGTTAATGGATGCTTTGATTTGACCTAATCCTCATTTTCACTCTGAAATGGTACCTCTACGGATTTAAACAAGAATCACACAGTCTAAAGAAATTGATTATTTTAAATTCCGCAGTTAACATATGGCTTAATTATCTCATATGGTTACCATTTGAATAACTGAGTCAACCTGTCATTGAGCTTTTGGGGAGGTAAGCTCTCCTGAAGGTTCTCCCCCACCCTCTCCTTGACAACATGAAAGTAAAATTCATGTCACTTCTCTCTCTTTAAAGTGCAAACAATTCTGTGAAGAAGTGGAAATTTTCATTTGATTTGGTTCTGTGATAAAGATCTACTCAGAAATGTGTGTCCATACTTCAGTACAAGGATACTAAATATTTTATCATTAGCTGCCCTTACCACACACCTTTGAACGAGTAGACGTCTTGTGGTACCTCATTAGACTTATTCTACCTAATGGAATATAACTTCTTTGGATGGGGATGAAAACTAATATAAATGATTCAAAATGAGTAGGAAAGATTGAAGCACAACACAAAAGGGAATGAAATTTATTCTATTTAGGAAGAAAGGGGAAAATCTCAATATTTCTTGCCTTAACAATAATTTGATTTTACAATGTGCTGAATATAAGTTTTTAAAAAACAAGACTATAATGGCAATGACAGAGAAATAGCTTTTACACAAAGAGAAAGCACCATTTGGCATAAGGGAATGATTTTTGAAACTGTACACTTTAAATGGTAGATTTCTTATTTTTTGCCTCAACAATAAGGAAAAAAAGACATTTTGTCAGTTACAAATAGTCTTAGATATTTTAACCATGGAAGTGCATATTTTGCTTCAAGATTATCCCTTCATTTGAAAATAGTTCATTAAAATCTCTGGCTCAAATTTCAAAATGTTGCCTGTCTGCCAAAATTCTTAGAGAATTCCTAGTCTTGTCATATTAATCTGAAGTGTGTCATATATATTGAAATAAGATTATTCATGAAGTAGCCTTAGATACATATAGACATATTTAGAATAAGAACACAGCTCTGAAGCCACTTGGTTAACCGAAAATCCCTAATCCCTTCTATATTTCTGTATGTAACCTGTCGGTCTAGGTTTGACCAGCTTGTAAGTAGAAAATGCAATCATTTTTGCAATAATAGCCAAATAATGATGACTTTGAGTTCCCATCTTGTCAATTGTAGGAATTCAGGGCCTCTAACGGTGTCCATTCGGAAGTTTTATTTCTTTAAGTCTTCGTGAGTAATCCTTCTCCCGCCTTTATTGCTCATATATAGTTTATGGACCTGCACCATGACTATCTCCTGGGAGTTTATTAGAAAAGCAGAGTCTTTGGCCCCACCCCAGGCAGCTGGAATTATCATCTTCATTTAACAGGGTCCCCAGATGTTTTTTATTAAGGTTTCAGAAACCAGCCTTATTTTTTTTATTATTTTATTTTATTTTATTTTGTCAATAAACAATGTGGTGGATTATTGTGGCCCATTACCGAAACCACTCTCCCTTCTCTCTCTCCCCCCTCCCTCCCAACAACCTCATGTCTGTTTGCTTGTCATATCAACTTCAAGGAATTGTAATTGTTATGTCTTCTTCCCCCCCCCACTTTATTTGTGTATTTATTTATTTATTTTTAGCTCCCACAAGTAAGTGAGAGCATGTGATATTTCTCTTTCTGTGCCTGACTCGTTTCACTTAATATAATTCTCTCTAGGTCCATCCATGTTGTTGCAAATGGCAGTATTTCATTCCTTTTTATAGCAGAGTAGTATTCCATTGTGTAGATATACCACATTATTCATGTCCACTCATCTGATGATGGACATTTGGGCTGGTTCCAACTCTTAGCTATTGTAAAGAGTGCTGCAATGAACATTGGGGAACAGGTATACCTTTGACTTGATGATTTCCATTCCTCTGGGTATATTCCCAGCAGTGGGATAGCTGGGTCGTATGGTAGGTCTATCGGCAATTGTTTGAAGAACCTCCATACCATTTTCCATAGAGGCTGTACCATTTTGCAGTCCCTCCAACAATGTAGGAGAGTTCCTTTTTCTCTGCAACCTCACCAGCATTTATCATTCACAGCCTTTTGGATTTTAGCCATCCTAACTGGGGTGAGATGGTATCTCAGTGTGGTTTTGTTTTACATTTCCCGAATGCTGAGTGATGTTGAGGATGTTTTCAGGTGTCTGTCAACCATTCATATATCTTCCATTGAGAAATGCCTATTTAGCTCTTTTGCCCACTTTTTAATTAGGTTCCTTGTTTTTTTGTTCTAAAGTTGTTTCAGTTCCTTGTATATTCTGGACATTAATCCTTTGTCAGATGCATATTTTGCAAATATTTTCTCCCACTCTGTCGGTTGTCTTTTAACTCTGTTAATTGTTTCTTTTGCTGTGCAGAAGGTTTTTAGTTTGATAGAATCCCATTTATTTATTTTTCCTTTGGTTGCCCATGCTTTGGAGGTCATTATCATGAGGTCTGTGCCCAGTCCTACTTCCTGAAGTGTTTCTCCTATGTTTTCTTTAAGAAGTTTTATTGTTTCAGGGTGTGTATTTAATTCTTTAATCCATTTTGAGTTGATTTTAGTATATGGTGAGAGGTATGGGTCTAGTTTCATTCCCGTGCATATGAATATCCATGTATCCCAGCACCATTTGCTGAAGAGGCAGTTTCTTACCTAGTGTGTAGACTTGGTCCCTATATCAAAGATCAGATAGCTATAGGTGTGTGGGTTGATTTCTAGATTATCTATTCTATTCCATTGATCAGTGTGTCTGTTTATATGCCAGTACCATGCTGTTTTGGTTATTATAGCTTTGTAGTATAGTTTAAAGTCAGGTAGTGTTATGCTCCAGCTTTATTTTTTTTACTCACAATTACTTTGGCTGTGCATGGTCTTTTGTTATTCCATTTAAATGTCTGGATAGTTTTTTCCATTTATGGAAAAATGTCATTGGAATTTTGATGGGGATTGCATTGAATTTGTATATCACTTTGGGTAGTATGGACATTTTCACAATGTTGATTCTTCCAACCCAAGAGCATGGGATATCTATCCAACTTCTTGTGTCCTCTTTAATTTCTCTCAGCAGTGGTTTGTAGTTCCCATTATAGAGATTTTTCACATCCTTGGTTAACTCAATTCCTAAGTATTTTATTTTTTTTGGTGGCTATTGTAAATGGGCAAGCTTTCTTGATTTCTCTTTCTGCATGTTCACTATTGGAGAATATATTTCGTGTGTTGAATTTGTATCCTACAGCTTTGCTGAAATCATTTATCAACTCCAAGATTTTTTTTGTAGAGACTTTAGGCTGTTCGATATATAGGATCATGTCATCTGCAAAGAGGGACAGTTTGACTTCATCTTTTCCAATCTGGATGCCCTTTATTTCCTTCTCTTCTCTGATTGCTCTGGCTAGTACTTCCAACACTATGTTGAATAGGAGTGGTGAGAGTGGGCATCCTTGTCTAATTCCTGTTCTTCTGAAAGCTTTTCCCCATTCAGGATGATATTGGCAGTGGGTTTATCTTATATGGCTTTAACTATGTTGACATACTTTCCATCTGTACCTAACTTGTAGAGAGTCTTTATCATGCATGTGTGTTGAATTTTACCAAATGCTTTTTCAGCATCTGTAGAGATGATTATATGGTCTTTGCGTTTGATTTTATTGATATGGTTTACCACATTTATTGATTTGCATATGTTGTACCAACCTTGCATCCCTGGGATGAATCCCACTGATCATGGTGTGTAATTTTGCATGTCTGTTGCTGTATTCTGTTAGGTAGTATTTTATCAAGGATTTTTTTCATCTTTATTCAGCAAAGATATTGACATGTAGTTTTTTTTTTAGTTGTATATTTACCTAGTTTTAGTATCAGGGTGATGTTTGCTTCACACAATGAGTTTGGGAGTATTGCCTCTGTTTCAATCTTTTGGTATAGTTTGCAGAAAATTGGTGTCAATTCCTCTTTGAGTGTTTGGTAGAATTCTACTGTGAATCCATCTGGTCCTGGTCTTTTCTTTGTTGGGAGCCTTCTGATAACAGCTTCACTTTCTTTTCTTGTTATTGGTCTGTTCAGATTTTCTACATCTTTTTGGCTCAGTTTTGGTAGTTTGTGTGTGTCCAGAAATGTATCCATTTCCTCCAGATTTTCAAATTTGTTGGTATATAGTTGTTTATAGTAGTCTTGAATGACTCCTTGTATTTCAGAGGTGTCCGTTGTAATATCACTTTTTTCATTTCTTATTTTTGTTATTTGGGTCTTCTCTCTTCTTTTTTTGTTAGCCATGCTAATGGTTTGTCAATTTCATTTATCTTTTCAAAACAACAACTTTTCGATTCATTCATCTTTTGTATCGTTTTTTGGGGTTTCAATTTCATTAAGTTCTGCTCTGATCTTTATGATTTCTTTCCATCTGCTAACTTTGGGTTTGGATTGTTCTTGTTTTTCTCATTCTTTAAGGTGAAGTATTAGGTTGTTCACTTACCATTTTTCCATTTTTCTGAAGTAAGCATTTAATGTGATAAATTTCCCCCTTAGTACTGCTTTTGCTGTATCCCACAGGTTTTGGTATGATGTATCATTGTTTTCACTAGTTTCAATATGTTTTGATTTCCTGTTTGATTTATTCTTGGATCCATATGTCATTACATAGAATGCTGTTTAATTTCCATGCGTTTGTATAGTTTCCAGAATTTCATTTGTTATTGATTTCTAATTTTAATCCCTTGTGGTCTGAAAAAATACGTGGGATAATTCCAATTTTTAAAAATTTGTTGATACTTGATTTGTGACCTAACATGTGATCTATCCTAGAGAATGATCCATGTGCGGATGAGAAGAATGAATATTCTGAGGTTGTTGGATGGAATGTTCTGTAGATATCTGCCAATTCCAATTGGTCCAGAGTGTTGTTTAGATCTTGTGTTTCTCTGCTGATTCTTTGCCTAGATGATTTTTCCAATATTGATAGTGGGGTGTTCAGGTCCCCTGCTCTTATGGTATTAGTGTCTATTTTCTTCTTTAGGTCTAATAGAGTTTGCTTTATAAATCTGGCTGCTCCGACATTGGGTGCGTATATAACTATGACTGTTATGTCTTCTTGATGAATCAATCCTTTTATCATTACGTAGTCGCCCTCATTATCTCTTTTTATGGTTTTTAGTTTAAAGTCTATTTTATCAGATATAAGAATAGCTACTCCAGGTTGTTTTACATTTCTGTTTGCATGGTAAATCTTTTTCCATCCTTTCACTCTTAGTCTATATGAGTTTTTATAGGTGAGGTGGGTCTGTTGAAGGCAGCATATAGTTGGGTCCTCCTTTTTAATCCAGTCAGCCAGTCTGTGTCTTTTGATTGGGGAATTTAATCCTTTTACATTAAGAGTTGTTATTGAAAAGTGTTGATTTTTTATTGATTTTTGTTTGGATGTCTTAAGTGTCTTTTATTCCTTTCTTTCTCATTTACTGTTTGTTTTCTTGTATTTTTGTTGGTTTCTTGGGTTGTAGACAAGTTTTTTTTCTCTTTATTGTTGGCATTTTTCTTTTATTAATGTGTTTTGATTTTTTTGAGTTTTTATGGTAGTGCTAGTTATTTTTCAGGTACCAAACCCAGTACTCCCTTGATAATTTTTTGTAAGGGTGGTCGTGTGGTAGTGAACTCCTGCAGCTTTTGTTTGTCCATTTGCCCTTCATTTCAGAAGGATAGCCTTGTGGGGTAGAGTATTCTTGGCTGGAAATCTCTATCCTTTAGTATTTTGAAAATATCATCCCATTCCTTTCTGGCTTTTTGGGTTTGTGATGAAAAGTCTGATGTTAGTTTGATTGGGGCTCCCTTATAGGTGATTTGACGTTTCTCTCTTGCAGCTTTTCAGATTCTCTTTTTGTCTTTGAGTTTTGCCAATTTGACTGTAACATGTCTTGGAGAAGTCCTTTTTGGGTTGAATACGTTTGGGGATCTTTCAGCTTCCTGAATCTGAAGATCTGTGTCTTTTCCTATACCTGGGAAGTTTTCTGCCCCTATTTTATTGAATATGTTTTCAATGCAATCTCCTTTTTCCTCCCCTTCTGGAATACCCATGACTCGGATATTTGAGCGCTTAAGGTTGTCTGATATCTCTCTCAGATTTTCTTCAATGTTTTTAATTCTTTTTTCTTTTTTTCTTATCTGCCTGTGTTACTTCAAACAGCCCGTCTTCAAGGTCTGAAGTTCTCTCTTCTGCTTCTGCAAGACTGCTGGTTAAACTCTCTGTTGTGTTTTTTATTTCGTTGAATGAATTCTTCAGCTCAGCTAGCTCTGCTACATTCTTTTTCAGGGCATTGATTTCCTTGTACACTTCTTCTTTCAGGTCCTGTATACTTTTCCTCATTTCATTGTGTCGTCTAGCTGAGTTTTCTTGTATCTCATTTGGTTTCCTTAGATTATCACTCTAAATTCCTTGTCACACATTTCAAGAGCTTCTTGTTCTATAGAATTTAGAGCTTGAGAGTTATTACCCTTTGGTGGTATACTTTCTTGATTTTTCATAATTCTGGTATCTTTCTTGTGATGTTTAGTCATTGTGGCAGGGGATTTCATGGTCAACTGGTTCTACATTATTGTCTAGCTAGGATGCTGCTGGGGCTGCCTATTTGACAGCTGCCTCAGTGTCTGCTCAGTCACCCACTGGCGCCGCAAGTGCATGGTCACCTTGGGTCTCGGGCCTCTCCAGGGAGGCGCCTCTCTGGCAGCACGCCCTCGGCCAGGCTGGGGATGGAGTTGGGCAGTGGTAAGGCCTACCTGCTCGATCACGCGCTGGCACTGTGGGGTGTGTGGTCTCCACAGATCTTGGGCTTATCCGGCGGGGCAGCTCTCTGGTCGGTGTACACTCAGCTGGGCTGGGGATGGAGTCCTGCAGTGGCAAGTCCTACTTGCTGGGTCTTGTGCTGGCACCGCAGGGTGTGTGGTCTCCATGGGTCTCGGGCCTCTCCGGAGGGGTTTCTCTCTGACTGGCGTGCACTCGGCCAGGCTGGGGTGGATGAGAAACCAGCTTTAGAATACAACTCTGTGTTCTTCTGACCTGGCCCACTTGTCAAAGTGCCACATCAGTTTTATATTCTGCCATGGGACATATGGAGCCACTTGTTGGCCACATACAACTGTTACCTGTAGCTGGTCACAACTGTTGCCTTATGATATGTTATAGTGTTCTATCCTTAAACACTTTCTCCCAACCACAAAGCAATTTTTTTCCCACTTAACTTCACCTAGGAGGAAACCTAGCAGTACTTTTAAGCGCCCCTTTCTACGGTTTTGGAAATAAAGACAGGTGACTGTACCAAAATAGTTACTTATAATTGGCTGCTCTGCTTGGCTAGTTTTTAGTTCACAGGCTCAGATGGAACATCCAGGGGCCTTGTAGGACATCTGCCCACTCAGCTCAAAGCTTCTTTCCATTAGGCACTTTTCCATAGTTGGCAGTACTATGTTCCTGAGGAGTTCAGACCCAATCACTAGGAAGTTTTGGCAGAATAAGAAGTTTCTATCTCACTTCATTCTCACCACTAGTTTACACATTTTGTTGTAGGTTGGACATTGTATTAGTTCTGTGTTGCTGCACAAGAAATTACTCTCACAATGACTAAAACAAGTAATATTCATTAGGTAGGAGGCTTCTGGGGTAGGAATCTGGTAGAGGCTCAGCAGCATGGTTCTCACTCAGAATCCCTCACAAGGCTGCAGAGTGTCTAGGGTGGGAATGGGGGGCTTACTTTCATCTCAGGCTGGCTGGGTCTGGAGGATCCCCTTCTAAGCTTCAGTTCCTTGCCGTGTGGGCTCCCTAAGGCTGCTTGTGACATGGTGGAAAAGAGAGAGTAAACACGAGTAAGAGAAAGAAATGACACACTGCCTTTTATGACTTCATGAGAATTGAGTCAGTGCAGCCCATACAGCACAGGTGGCAATCATAAAGTGTGCGAACACCAGGAAGCTGGAGTCACTGGGGACCTCTTGAAGGCTGCCCACCACAGCCTTTTTCTCAAGATATTAAGTGGTCCTTTCCTCAAGGTATATAACCTTGTCTTCTCCCAGTGAAGCAATTTCACCATAGCTCGCAATAAATAAGACCACATGTACATTAATGGGCAGGTCTAGCCTATACTGTTTTAAATCTCTTCTTCAGCATTACATGAAAGCTCTCTCAAATCCTTTCTGAAGCCTTTCCATCTTGTGTCTCATCTCCTGCAAATAATTCAAAGCAAAACAAGACAAAATTATCAGATCCTCAAGAGCATTCATCCTCATCAAAACACATAATAGTACAGGCATGGTGCTATTTTCATTCATACAAAATAAATTAATATTTCTTCTCTTACACTTGTCCTCCACTCCCAAACCACAGCACACTACACACACTTGTGCAGTTTGCATTGGTAAAAGCTAATTTGCATTGTACCAGATATTCAGCTTTCAGTATAAAATATCCAGGCTAATAGTGAATATAAAGTTCTCCACTAGAAATAATTGGTAGGATTTTGTTTCATATTTGTGAATATAAGGAAAGATTTTGAATGGGTTGTTTAGATAAAGGAGGAGGCTGCTTCTGAAATGAATTTGAGGGAGAATAGATAAGACGATTGTAGTAGATTTATACAATGGAGTACTATACAGCAATATAAAAGAGCAAACTACTGTTACATTCAAGAATATGAATGAATATCAAAAAAATTACTGAAAGAAGCCAGAGACAAGATATTATATACAGTATGCTTTTTCAAAAAATTTATATAAAGTTCTATATCTAAATACTAACCTGTAGTGTTAAAAATCAGACTGGGGGTGCCTGGGGTAGGGAGAGATGTGGAAGATTGACTAAAATAAGCATGTGGTAATTTAGGGTAATGAAAAGTTCTATATCTTGACATAGTAATTGCATGCCTATATATGTTTGACAAACTGTTCGTTTACAATGGGTGCATTTAACTATACATAAGTTATACTTCAATAAAGTTGATTTTTAAAATGTAGAAAAATGAATTTGATAATCAACTTATTTGTGGATGAAAGTACTAAGTATTTGCAATAGTTACATGATGTTTTCCAACTTCCACCTATTATTACTAAATATTAGGGACTGAGTTTCAACCTGAATCTCCTAATTCATATGATTTTTTTCTTAAGGCAATAAAGTTTGAATCTTGCTGACTGTATTAGTCACTTTCTGTTGCTTATAACAAAATACCTGAATCTGGGTAATTTAAAAAGAAATGAAATTTATTTCTTAAAGTGCAGAGGTTGGGAAGTCCAGGGGGCACATCTGGTGAGGGCCTTGTTGGTGATTCTCTATAGCAATGCAGGGTGTCACATAGCCAATGGGCTGAGCAAGAGAGAACTAACCTCCTCATTTTCTCTCCTTTTAAAGTCATTGTAACCATGCCCATTACCAACCATTAAACCATCAATGGATTAATCCATTCACTATGGTTCAGTCCTCACAATCTAATCACCTCTGAAATCCCCTCCTTTCAATTACCATAATAGGATTTCCCACCCTCTTAACACAGTTACAATCGGGATCAATTTTCCAATGAGTTTTGGGGAGACATTCCATCCATAGCACTAATTGATACTTTATATTAGTGGAACACACTTCTGAAGTTTAATTGTGAAAATATGACATTGTAGATTGTTTTTTCCTATTATTGACATGGTGTCAAATTTGGAACATATGACTTGGTTTATTTATTATTTATTTTTTAATTGACTCATACTTCTCATTTAACTTGAATTTCAACAGGTCTTATACAGTGGTTACAAATAGAGTCACATTAACAGGAATAATGTAAATTAAATTTGTTCTTGAAATTTTCCAGGTTATACATATTTTTTATTCCTCTGCCAAAAATGCTTACCATGTATTCTGAGGAGTCCCAAGTTTCACATGTGTTTAAAAGTAAATTCAAATAAAAGTCAAATCATCTATCACTTGGCCTCTGCTAACATTTTCCTCTTGTCCTGATTCTAAGCTTTCTGCTGGGTAATACTATGTCCACCTGACATCTCATGGATGCCCCTGCATTCATCAGTTTCTCCTATCTCCCATCAGGAATTTGCTGGGCCCAGGGTGTCCATCCTCTTTCATACTTGAGGCACTGGAGCCCTTTAGTTGTTACCATAGTAATTCATTGCCAAGCCAAACAAGAATGCCTCCTCCCTTAATTTTTCTTTTATGCTTTACTAAAGGGTTGCTGCTTATGGCCTAATGCCCTAGTCACTTTTTATTGAGTCATCTTCAGTTTTACTTACAAGCTCCTTTTCAACTCTTCTTTGCTCCATAAGACACAAATGTGAAACTGAACCCAGGTTAATCTGAGTGACTGGTCCCACACTTCACTCAATTTTCTTTCTTCTGTGACTAAACCTTTGTTATTGGGTCAAGTTCAACATGTCTCCCTCACTCTTTTAGGCTATGTTCTATTTATTTCATGGATGTTCTCAGTTCCTCTTGGTAACAAGATTTCTCCAGATCTATTTGACCTGTTTATAGACCCACAGAGACATTTCTGAAATCCTTTTTTAGGTGCATGTGAGGGTACCTACTATGTTTTCTGACTTTCAATTAGATATGATTCAGACTTTACCTAGAGTTAAAGGCCTGAGTGCAGATAATATTCTGTGCAAGAGACAACCGTATGGGATTAGTTGGGTCCAGCCCTGATGCGTCACTGTGTGCATATGTACTCAGTTTCTTCATCTGCGCAATGAGAGGGTTCTATTCCATTAACTCGTTCAGTAAGATCTCCTCCCCTGATGAGGCCTACGTTCTAACGTGAGAAATAGACAAAATAAAATTAAAAGAAAAAAGTATGTGTTAGATGCTCTTACATGCTAAGAAGAAAATAAATAAGGCAGTAAACAGGGTGTAGGCAATGAAGTAACGTATATAATTTAAAATAGGGGGCCAGAGGGACTTTTGCTGAAAAGGAGGCTTTTGAGTAAAGAGCTAATTGCCTTCCCAACCCTTGTTTAGAAGATACCAAAGGTGATGATTTCTCACATGGAAATACACTTGGTAATTCAATATTCAGTGGAAAATTTTTGGAAGTAAGTGGTGTTCCTTTACTGAGTATATGGTTTATAATTTTGAATAGCCTGTCTCTAAAGTCTACCTATGCAGGTCTACTAGTATCAACGATACAACAAGAGTTCTAACTCCATTGCTGAACCATCTATCCAGATGATTAATGTTAACACTTATTTTTGGTTTAATTGTTTGGATGATCATCACGTGTTTGTTTACACCAAGACACAATGGCACCTTAATTAATAGTCTAACATTGGCTGTTTGCATAGTTACTGAACAGGGTTTGTAAGATCACCCCTGAATGGAAAATCCCCACTTCCAGATACTTGTTTCTTTTATGAGTATCATTTTACTCATTTACTTTGCATTGCCTTAGAAAGATCGCAGATCTTGAAGTTAGAAAACTTTTGATCCAAATCTTGGCTGCCAGATTTAATTAATATCTGTGCACTGACAAAGGTCTAAATTTGAGTTACTTCAACTATAAAATTGAGACCACTCATTAATGTGTTGTTGAGTATTTGTTTTGGGCCAGGCTCTGTGTAAATCACTGCAAATAAAACGGTGTCTAAAAAGTCACTAACATGGAACTAATACTTGCCTGCCTCACAGATGAGTTATGTTATGCACTTTCTAAAACACTTTTTATATAACACTTTGTAACTTATACAGCATTGTCTCCTGTGATTTATGAGCTACTCAGTACAATAGATATTGAGTTTGTCTTTGTGGGGATAAGGCTTATATAGGAGCAATACTTTCATCCGGTAAACTAAGAATATGAACTTTCCTGTGCAAAAGATCTGCTTTGATTCCACTTCTGGTTCTATCCCCTATTTTCAACTTTCCTTGAGCTCTCTGTGCTTTTTCCCTCATCTGAGTTTATTCAGCATTTATGCTGATTCCTGAGCTCTGTGGGCTCCTCACTAGACTGTGTGAACCTGTGGAGGGCAGAGACCATACCTTCAGTTTTGTATCTTGAACACTTTGTTCAGTGCCAAGGACATAGAGCATAGAGGACATTGTACATATGAACATAGTTGTTAAGAGGGTGGGTGTAAGCCAGCATGGTCTCTCTGCTGACCAGCTATGTGCTCTTGGCCGTTTAGCTTCTCCAAGTCTCGGGTCCTGTTTCTGAAAGAACGGCATGTGTATCACAGGGTGGTTGTGAAGTTTAAATGCAATAATCTGGACCAGGCCCCTCTGTCAAAGCCGACAACATTGTAAGCACGCCCCAATGTTAGCACCTTTCCTTCTCCTCTTTCCTTCTCCAGCTTCTCTTTTTCCTCATTGTTATTATTAACATTATTTTTATTTTCGATAAATTTTCATATTTAGGAAATGGATGCTGTTTGAATTGAATTCAACATAGTACAATATACCATAGATGCTCGTCAAATTTAAGTTGATAAATGGTGTTTATTGAGCCTCTGTTAGGTCGATAGCACTAGAATATATGTTACATAAATACTGTCAAGTGAATGTAATTTTCTTCAGGTTATGGTTTGGTGAAGAATAGTTTAGTGTTTCCTGCCCAGGAGGAATTCATCCTGAGAGGCAGAGCTGCAGACATCTGAGCTGCGCTTTGCAGCTTCTTCCTAGCTGAAAGTAGCGACCTTTACTGTCAGCTGCTCTGGCTTATCTGTTCGTTATCTGTCACAGTGAGTCTCTTCATGTTTCCACCTTCACCACTTCATTTCATCGATTTACTGACACCTCAAGTGACTTGTTATTAGTGGTCAATATCACTGTGAAGTTTTATCACTGATTCTTTTTATCAAATGTTACGTTTCTGGGATCTTGATGGTAAAATAGCTTGTCTTTAATGTCTATCCATAATTTCTTAGAGAAATATACCTGGCATATTGTCATGTGAAATGCAAAAGGATACCTGAAAAGGTGTTATTTTAACATTTTATAGAGTTAAAAAACAAAAGAAAATTTTTTATGAACAATATTCTTGAATCTGAAAATTCAATTATATTGATAAAAATTTAATTATATTAACAAAGGAGCACTGATTCAAAAAGATGTATGTATATATATAACACGCATGAATTTTTGAAGAGTCATTTCAGGATTAACAGTAACTATTTTCTAGGTATTAAGTTAGAGGAAATAATGCATTCCCTGCACGTTAGTCATTGCGGCATTTTGGTTTTCATGAAAATTTTATGCCCAGTAGCAAATCTGATGAAAGGCATGTAAGAATACAGTTCATTCTTTTTAGATCCTCACTATCATTGTGGTTTGTTTCCCTTATGACTAACTGCGGTGGATTTAGTCTCACAAGACTCTTTATGTAGAATTGCCTTGTAATTTTTATGCTTTCTATAAAAAGGTGCTTTTTGACATCTTTTCTATTTTCCTTTTCATGAATGTTCTTTTCTATGTCACATTTTATTGAGCGGAATATAGCAATTTGAGGTTGGCACGATACCAGTCTATACTGAGCATTCTTTTTTGCAAAACTCCTGTCACCATTTTTGTGATGGCTACGAAGATATAAGGTTTCACATTGTTTCCCCACCTTATTCTAACAGTTCATGCCATTAATCCTAGATGAACACAATTATGTATTCTCACTGAATCTATCTGCTATATCTTTCATTGCATATTGTGAAGAGATATTTGTCTAATAACCAAAAACAAGAATCTCAGCAAAACTTTTGAATACTTAAATCTCTTCTAATTTACTTTTATGTAAATTTATTTAATGCTTTGTATTTTGAAAAGCACATCTTACCTATATAGCTTCAACTAAATGTCTCATGTTAGGTATGAATCTTCTTATACATTTATATTTATAGTTTTGTGCTCACATTGTATTACTTTCCATTTGCCAACATTAAATTTCAGATATTTTTAAACTAACCTATTTACATTACTGAACAGAATTTATTTTCATGTGACTTTTTCATGCATTTTATTTTTTGTATGTATAAAGTAGGTTAATTTTCTAAGTTGTTAATAATATAAAAAATGTAAAAATCAGCTCTTATTTTGAAAAGTCTTCAATATTTTAATAGGGATCCCTTCTTCCACACATCTATGTGTGTGTGGGGGTGTTATCTGTTAATCTAATGCTCTTTTGATTGTACTCATAGAACTTAGAGACACTAAATTTGAAGAAAAAAGCAATATATAAAACATTTCATGTTTTTTGGGTTAAGTATATCTATTGCTGCATTAGATGATATGGTGGATGTGAGATTTTTCCACTGAATTTCCAGCCTTGAAATTCTTTGTGTTTGTAGTATTCATTTTCTAAAAGCCTTCTGGGGAAATGTAAATCTTTTTTCTTGAATTGGATCATATATTCCTCTTTGGACTTCTAAAGATGCATTTGTTAATCAGATAAGTTATCATTTCCTAGCCAGATAAGAGTGCATAAGAGTTAGAAGGGTGTGTAAAAGCTACTGTGTATGAGGTATTGTCTAAATCTTGGCTTCCATCAATGGGGGAATTGTACAAATAATGATGAATGGGAGTAGGAAAAGAGCACTAAAAAAATAATAATTATTAATGTTTTAAATTTTAATAGCCTTCATAATATAAAATATCTATAATAATAATAACATTATCATTGTTTTATTCCTTTGTCAACGGTGTCAAATTTCTGGTTCAGAAATAGTGCAAGAGGCTTCCCATTATTAAACAATGAGAGTCAGATAATTATTGCTCATTCGTGTATTTATTTACTGAGCAAACCTCTAATGCACACCAACTATACATCAGGTCTTTGAACAGGAAAATAAGAACTGGTTTTTGCTCTCAGCTGCTTATCTCTACTGGTGCATGTCACAGTCCAATGGGGTAAAAGAAATCACTTTAGGTGGTTCTAAAGGAAGGGATCATGCAGAGGGAAATCAGTGCCTTTAAATCCTTTAGAAGAGCTGGAGGAGCAAAAGTTAAGGGCACCGTTAGCTCTTGGGTTCACTACTGGCTTCCAAAGAATCAGAAATGTCTAACTGAAACCCAGATCAGGAACTACAGTAGATTGTACACAGTGGTTGTGTCTACCTGCAGCACTGGGGTGGGTGTTTTATTGAGGGAAAAATGGAGGCTGCTGCAAAATCTCTTTTTTTTTTTTTTGTCTTTGTGTGACCGGCCGCACCGCACTCAGCCAGTGAGCGCACCGGCCATCCTTATATAGGATCTGAACCCGCGGCGGGAGCACTGCCGCGCTCCCAGCGCCGCACTCTCCCGAGTGCGCCACGGGGTCGGGCCCCGAATCTCTCTTTTTTTGAGGCCAAATGACTGCCTGCCATTGCCAGAGGTGATTCTGTTTCTCTTCTGTATTGTGCAAGTGCATCTCACTGGTGGAAGCCAAGCTGTATGTTGATGGACCCATGTTGGGACAGGAGCCATGTAGTTCCCAGGCTTCTAGAACCTGTGTTATAGGAGAGAGAAGGATTTCAAGTAGCAACACACAAGCATCCATCTCAGGCTTAAAGTAACAAGCAAATTTCTAAGTAAACTTGTCTTTATATTTCCTCACAGTTACTAACAGAGAAAGCTCCTTGTAGTCTGGCAGTGCTCAGGACTGTTACTGGTATGCCCTGTTCCACTGCACATTTTCAATATGAAGAAAGGTAGACATTACCTAAAGCAATCTCCGCTAAGGATTTTAGACATTGACCCAGTGCTGTGGCATTATTTAGTGTACTTCAGGGAGCTGTCTTTCCAAATAACACAGTAGTCCTTCAGATAACATAGCCGTTGATACCTGGGAACCAAATAAAACATCTGACCCCTAACCACAACCACAGGACATGCCTTCTGGTCTGCAGCTGAATTCTCTTACTCTATAATCTCAAGTGCCCAGTGTCCTCCAAGAGACTGGTGTGGCAAAAAAAAAAAAAAAAAAAAAAAAAGCCTCGTGTCTTTCTTCATTGGCCAATGCACAAAATAGTATAGCATCTCAGACTCCAGCCTTTGTCCTCCTCTGAAAGGTCACCACTATCTGTGCATCCTGCTGCTGACCCACCTCCTCATGGACTTTCTCCTTCTCAAATAATTTTACTGTACTGTCTGAAACTTCTACTTCTTGATGGTAAACATACAAATGAAAAAAAAAAAAACCCAACTCTGTTGCATCCTCCAGCTCTTCCCCTCTGTCATACCTGAATCCCAGATTTCCCCTGAGGAATTTCACTTTTTACTCACTTGTGGTCCTCTGCAGTGGCTGTTGTTGACTCTCTCATATCTGACATACTACACACTCAAGAGGAGGTGAATTTATCTTCTGTGATTCCCAATGTCAAGCCTAATAAATAACAACCACATGAAAAAAAAAAAAAAAAAAAAACCACTTGTGTGGGGCACCAGCCATGCAGCCATTCCACTTCCCTGTTTACTTATACGCTCACTTACTGAATGACACGGGTTGAATGTTCCCTGCAAAGCTCATGTAGAAGGTTGATCCCCAATGTGGCAATGTGGAAAGGTGGGGCCTTTAAGAGGTGATTGGATCATGAAGACTATGCTCTTATAAATGGATTACTTCAATCATGGAGTAATGGGTTAATGGTTCAATGGGTTGTCATGAGTGTGGACTGGTGGCTTTATAAGGAGAGCAAGTGAGCATGATAGCAAGCACTCTGGCCATTCTCACCATGTGATTACCTGCCTCACCTCAGGACTCTGTGGAGAGTTCCTGCCAGAAAGAAGACCCTCACCAGATGCGCCCCCTGGACCTTGGACTTCCTGGTCTCCAAAACTGTAAGAAATAAATTCCGTTTCTTTATAAATTACGAACTTTCAGGTATTCTGTTATCAGAGACAGAAAATGGACTAATACAGTGAACTCTTGGACATGTTCCTAATTCACTGAAAACTCTAAATGAAGGCTTACTCTTTTCTACACCTCAGCTTATCCATCGTGGTGGCTGGTATCTGTGTCCAATGAGATGACTTATTCAACAAGATACCTCTCAGATCCTTGACTCTTTCATTGTCTAAAACCTTATCTTCCAGTTCATCTCTGCTCTGCATCTTAGGGCACATTTGAAATTCAAGGAATCTATTCTGTGACAAGAGCTTGCTTTCTTAACTGCCTTGGTTGTGACTGCCAAGCCCAGGGCAGCACCAGCCCATCAGTCCTTCTGCAGGCTCCCAGTTTCCTCTCTCACTCTGTGCTGCGTTGGCTCCATGGCCCATTACTTTGGTCGCTTTGTTGGTGATGCTCTGCAGGCCATTATTTTCATCAGTTTTTTTATACCACTGACTCCCAGATTTTATTATCCAAAGGCTGCCCTTGCCAGACTAGAGTTAACCATAGATGAACCTAATATGAGTTTATGCTCGTCCTGCTGTCAAAAATATTTCTCTCCTGTGCTTCTCTCTGCCCCATCTTATTTCACTTCTATTCTTCTCTTACGTGTTAGCCAAAATATTGCTTCCTAGTAAATAAACCTTCCCTGTCACTGCGATCTAGGTTAGGTGACATGATTATTGACTTTCACAGTAGCTTTGAGTTACTGCCTTAGAGTATTTATCCCAATTGTTTGTGTGATTTTTTGTTGCTTAGTTTTATTAATCGTACTAGAACGTACCTTCTTTATCAGTAGGCCTGGGTCTTTCTTGTTTGCACCGTTATTCAGAGCAGAGGGAGCATTCAGTAAATGTAGTTTCAGTGGATGTCTAGATGCTAGATCTGCTCATGGGAATGGTCAGTATGGCTGGTGATGCCAGGCGTGTGCTAGAGCAGGCTTCAGGGGCTCTTCAGGTCTCGAGACCATGCTTTTCTAGATGAAAATGAAAGAAAAATTAATTTATCTATATAATATGGGTAAAGCAGAAGTGTGAGCTAACAAAATACACATTTCAGTAACATGGATTTGAGAAGTATTGTAACACTGATTCTAAATTGATATTAGTAAAACATCAATTTCCCAGTTTGTTTAAACCTTGTGTTGGAGAGGGAAGAATGCCAGCAGTCTAGGCCAGACTGAAGAGAAAGGGAAAATCAGAGGACGGAAGTGTAAAAATCCAAATCGAGGCGTAGAAATTGACCTTCATTGATGGAAAATGAATATACTCGTGCTGTCCCTTCTTGACTAACAGTTCGCCCATATATCCAGGAGTGTGTCGAGATATATTCTGACTAATGTCTAATACATGATTGTGTGTCCTGCATGATGTGCCTACTTTCTGTGAGAAATAAAGGGCAGGACTGCCAAGAAACACTTGACCAAGTCTCTGGAAAAACTTATGTTTAATTTTTCACTGCTGCCAAAAGGCTACTTTATTATCCCAAACATTTCTAACTCCAGAATTCAGGCACCCTTGAGTGACAGAAATTTTAAATTGTAGGTTCTTGGTTTGAATTTGTCATTTGTGACATAGGCTTGATGGTGATTATCTCATGATAAATAAATAATAATATAAGAACCTGTATTTAAACATCTGTCTATGGAGAACTTATCTTCACTTGTTAAAAAAATTATTTATCTTCTCTTAATACTCTGATATGCCTCAGAAATGACCTAAACTGCTGTGACTAAACTTAAGTGAAATAAAAATGGTGATGGACGCGATTAACACAGCAAGTGAATCATCTCACTCCAGCTTGCGGTGGGTAATTGCACACAAAATGCACAAACTTACCAAGTGAACTGGCATTAACTTGATTCCTGGTAACTATCCCTGGGAATACCATCATAGTCCTAAATTAGCTGAAATTATGAGTACCTCTGCTTGGTCACTTTTTGAACATTACCTCAAGAAATTTTTGACAAGTATTTGCTTTCTTCACTGCCCCTACTATGATGCTCATAAACATGTGGAAAGAGGAGGTTTAAATTGTTTGGTTAAGGCTATGAATAAACACATTAGAAGTCTATATACTTGTCAATCTCTTTTCAGAAGTAGAGTGACTGTAAGAAAACTATCTTGTGCATTTTCTATACATTCCTTATTTCAGAATTTGGAATAAAATTAAAGACTCACCAGTTCATTTTGAGATTGACACGGTTGTTCTGAGACTTAACATTGTTTGCCATTTGTTGAACCAACACTTACTTGTACAGTGCTCGATGCACACTAGGTAGTGTTGTAAGTACTTTATAAATATTAACTATTGATCTTTAAATATCCCTATAGGATGAGGATAATGTCCATTTTCACTATAGGAAAGAGTAAATTGAAGCACAGAGATGGCATATAACTTGTATAAGTTTATACAACTGCCAAGTGTATAAATTGTAGATATTGTGTATAAATTGACTAAGATGGGGACCCATGCGACCTGGCTCCTAGGTCTGCACTCTAGGCTCCCAGCTTTGCTGCCTTTCATTGTAAGAGCAGTGTTTCTCTGGCAAATGTTTCCTATAACTTTCAGGTATTATTGATAACTTTTTAGTATATGGAAATTACTACCAATACTACTATTATGATTGTTATTACTAATACTACTCTTTTACGTTAGATTACCAAATTTCTGAAAGCATTTCCATTTAATCCCATATCTAATCATAAGATATTTGAAGTAATTTAGATCAGCAAAATCTGAAACCAAGAAAAACCAAGGAAAAAGTAAAGCAAAGGAAACAAAAAACTTTAAGAGAATCAGAAAATGCTTTAAGCCAACATTGAATTCACAGCAAATAGGCACATAGACTTGTATTTTATTTTGGCACAGTATTATATACTGTTAATTGAAATAAAAACACATTACCAAAACACAGAATGTAATGTTTTATTGCAAAAATGACATAGTAATATCAAAAATAATTTTCACATTCTAGGTAAGTGTGCTAGAAAAGCTTATAGTGACACCAGTGTTATCTCTTTGAAAAGTTGTTTAACCTTAAATGAGGTAGAGATTTTACTAGGATGTGTTATTGGTACTGTTATAGAAAAAAAAGGAGTGAGGCTAGGCTCTCCTGAATTCAACAGAAGACACAAGTAAAGGATTTCATTGCTATAATTTATGCTTAATTAAGCTAGAACAACAAAGAGTTAAACCTCTGATTTCAGGTTTCTGTTTATTGCAAAACTGAGTAAAAACGAATATGAGTGGCAGTGACAATGCTGTAGTCTGTTACTAATTCACACAATACACTTGGGCATGTAGTAGTTTCAATGAATTATTTGCTTCCATGGAGGAAGAAATGAGATTAATCTAAATGGGAATTCACAGCCTCATTTCTTCATAAAAATACCAACAACGCAGACAGCAGCAGGATGAAGACTAGGTAACCAGCGACCCCTGTTGAGCTCTTTCTGTTTTGAATCTGTGTATTCGTGGACATCATTCTGATCTGTGGGAGTCTGCATTTTTGTATAACACAAATGAAAAATTTGTAAGAATCCCTAAAATAAAATATAGACACTTAAAACTACTAATAACTATTTATATAATATATGTACTTTTGTAAATATGAATTTGCACTGGTTCTCTGTATGTGGTAAACTTATATGTGTTACAGCATCTTTCTAAACCCCAATTTTTGACATCTAGGTATATAATTGCCTTTTAATTAGAAGCTCTGAAGGTGTTAAAGCAATATTCATTGAAATACCTTGATACTGGAGTGAAATATTTAGTTTAATTCTTTCCCGTTCCTATACCATAAACATGAATTATAATGATAATGCAGTTGATTGCTTTTTATATTTTGAGGACCTTCAAAAGTATTTTAGTGACGATACAGGTACCTCATATATGTAAATTTGCTTGTCTTCATCAGTAAAATATCTTAAATTCCGTGTTCATTTCTAATTCATTGGTTAAGTGCTTAACCATTTACTCTGGTAAATCATTATTGATCAGTGTATTAGTTTCCTATTGCTGCTGTAACAAATTATTACAAACTAAGTTGCCTAAAACAACTAAAATTTACTTTAGAATTCCTACACATTCTGTACATTATACAAACAGATGAAATGCCATTTCTGATAAAATCTCTCCAACACTCTTGCAGAGACCAGTAACTTTTCATTCTCATGTTCATCATTACACATTTCACATTATTTACTTTCTCTGTTCTTGACTATAAACTCCTTAAGAACAGAGACCTTGTATCTTCTTTTTTGTTGTGTTCTCATTTTTAGAACAATTTGGCATATATATCAGGAACTCAAAAACAGCTTGATAAATTAGTGAATTTATTGTGTGGCCAAATCTATTGCATACAGCTGTTGTTTTATATGGTATTTAAAAAAAAAACCAAATAGTCCATTTAGTAACTATGGGATGACACAGTTAAGTTCCCTTAAACATTTAAAAAATCTTTTATTTCCTTTGTTTAAAATGCACTTAGTGGGTACTTATTCTGTGCTAAACATAGTGTCATGGTTTATGCGAAGATACTGAAATTGGTGCCTGCCATCACTTCTAAAGGGGGATATAAGCCATATACAGAAATATCCACAACGCAAAGATGAATGTGAAAAATGTTACAGGGAGTCCTTAGAAGAGAGAGAATTATTTCAGCAATCTGTATTTCTCCTTTATTCATTCTGTTGTGGATTGAATTATGTCCCCCCAAAACTCACTGAAGCTTCAATTGTGTCCTCCAAGTTTTATGTATTAGAAACTTATCCCCAACTGTGACTGTTAAGAGGGTGGGAAATCCTATTATGGTAATTGAAAGGTGAGACCTTGAAGAGGTGATTAGATGGCAGGACCATGCCATAGTGAATGGATTAAAACTGGTGGTCAGGGGAGTGGTTTGGAGGGCTTTAAAAGAGGAGAGTGGAGAGTCTGTCTGTCTCTCTGCTCTCTCTCTGCTGCCACCATCTTGCAATGTGAGGAGTCACTGTTGCCACCACCAGATATGTTCCTTGGACTTTGGACTTCCCAGCCTCAGAAACTGTAAGCAATAAATTTCATTTTCTTTACAAAATACCCAGTTCCATGTATTTTGTTATAAGAAACAGAAACAGAAAACATATTCAATGATATTTTTGGAATAGCTATTTTGTGCCAGACACTACAGTTACAATGATGAACAAGATATTATCTCTACCTTCAAAAAACTTACAGTCTAGATAAGGTTGGAGTGATGTTGGAAATGCAGGTAGGTGGATAAACAATTCTGGTGCAATGCACTAAATGCTGTGATAAGGACAGAGCATTAAAAACACACCTATCCTCTGCTGTCTCAGAGTTTATAATAATAATGTCTTATTTATATGCATAGTGTTTTTAGAAAAATCATCTTAATTCGAACCTCATAAGAACTCTTTAAGATAGTTAGGACTTAAGAAATTTTTTTTCATTTGCTAGTTCAGAAACTGGTGCTCAGGTAGGATGAGTGAGTTTGCTGAAAGACAATGAGTGACAGAGTCAGATCTGGCCCCTAGGGATCTGTCTTCTACCCAGTATCATTTCCTATCTACAATGACCTTTCTCTCTGAGTAGCTAGTTGACACTAAAATACACACAAAACAAAGGCAATAGGAAAATACACAACAATGTGTGAATCAATGTGTAAATCAAGAACTAACTCAGAGTTAAGAAAAGAGAATAATTAATGTGACCCAGAGTAGCTGGGGAAAGCAAAATAAAAATAAAAATTTTGATTAAAAGTAAATTTTATGAACTTACCTACTGACCATTTTTTATTCTGAAATATTACTAAACATATACTATGTATTAAATTGGATAGATATGACTTTTGCTAAAATGAATTACATTATTAACACTTTATTTTTGTTAAAATTGTATTTACTGCCCTTTTGTTATACCATAAAGACATTCATAATGTAAATGAAGTAACAAAAATGTTAAAAATAAAAAATAAAATAAAAAACACCTATCCAAAGCAAGGCATTGGGATATCAAATGTATAACACTGAAACTACTCTATCACTTTAGATCACCTACTATGTTGAAAACATTTTTCCTTCCATCCATAAATATGTGGAGGTTATTACTTATGTACATTATTTTAATTCATTTAAGATAAAACACTCCAAAAATATAATTTACCTACTGAATAGTTGTTGCATGATTGCATACAATAGAATTTCATAATTGTCTCACTTTGTAGGAAGAAATATGTTTGTAATTGAGCTTGACATATTTAGAAAATTAAGGAACACTGGGTTGTAGAGAGAATGTTATAATAAATTTCAAAGCTATGGAAACAATCATAATAATTTATCAACCCAGATGCTGGATGCATTTGCAATACATTTATATTGTATCTGTTCAATGGAAGTAAAAGGTTGTGTATGTATATGTATATGTATATATATAAACATACATATGCATACACAATCAATTTCAATAGCTTAGATCAAGCAATACATCTGCGTATAGGTTAATAAAATAATTAAAAAATTAGAAAAGCAGGGCATGGAAAGGGAGGAGCAGATATATTAACCAGGAATATTGGTGTAGTTCTTAAAATTGAGTGCCGATTTGGCTCTGAACCTGTTGGAAACAAGAGCAACGACATATTTATCAAAATGCAAAAAGCATGTCAATTGGTTCCAGTAATTTCATGGAAGCTACTGCATTGGTTTAAATTATGTCAGCTGAAATTCTAAACTGTAAACACACATAATTAGAAAGTTAAATATCAAATACTAAACATATATCGATAGAAATTCAGAGATAAGTGATTTTCTGGTAGTAGAAGAAGCAAGGATTTTTGAAAGCAATATGTATTTAAAATCTGTACTTCCTGTATGACAAATTATTACCAATTCATTTCAAACTACTCCAAAAACTTGAAGCAGAGGCTATTCTCCCAAACTCATTCTATGAGTATCACCCTGATACTGAAATCAGACAGACACAACAATGAAAACTACAGGCCAGTATCCTTTAAGAACATAGATGCAACCATTTTCAACAAAATATTAGCAAACAGAACTCCCCAGCATATCAAAAACATTATACACTATGATGCAGTGGAATTCATTCATCCCAGGGGTGCAGGGATGGTCCAATAAATGTGAAACACCACATCAGCAAAAAGATGGAAAAAAACCCCATATGATCATCTGATTAGACACAGAAAAAAGCATTTGATAAATTCAATATCCCTTTACAGTAGAGACTCCAGCAAACTAAGTGCAGAAGGAAAATATCTCAACACAATAAAAGCCGTATATGACAAACCCACAGGTAACATCATACTGAATGGGCAAAAATTGAAAAGAATGTATGCACTTGGGAGGTAAAGTGGTGGAGGCAACCTAGTGAAGGGAGCTGGAGTCCAAGTGGGAGTGAGGAAGACATCTGCAAAGGCACATGGACCACAAGAAACTGGTTACATGCAAGGGATGGAGCAAATGTGTAAACACAGATACCAAGGATGAAAGGGAACCAGGTTACTTTCAGAAAAGGGAGTCACAAATATTAAAAGGAAGAATCAAGAAGGAACCATGTGGAATTGGATTGGAACTGGAAGTTGGCTGTAAGAACTCATGGTTTTAAATATATTTTGATAAAGAAATATAGATTAATGGAAGCATATATGTATGTGCATTTATTTATACATACATATTTCCTTTTTCTGTTCACTGAGAATGCCTATGAGCAATGACAACCCCAATAGGTACACACAAGCAGCGACCACAACATGTGCCCAGATCTTGGTTTCTAAGTATCATTCTCCCCTGTATACATTCATTTCTCTTGCTTTTAATAGAATGCCTGAAACTGGGTAATTTATAAAGAAATGAAATTTATTTCTCACAGTTTGGAGGTTGGGAAGTCCAAGGTCCAGAACACACACATTTGGTGAGGGCCACCTTCTTGGTGGTGACTCTGCACAGTGATGCAGGATATTACAGAAATGGCCCAAGAATAATGGGGACAGATCAAAAAGACATGTAGTCAGCTTGAAATGGCTACCACTAGCCAAATCTGGGGAATTTGAGCACCAAAATAGTCTTTCCCTTCTCCAATATTTGTTTGTTCATTTTGTTTCATTTTATTTATTTATCCATGTAAAAGGAATGAAAGAATAAGAAAATCATCATTTGGCAACCATCGTAATAATAACTGATCCAAGCAAAGATAATCAATGAATTGCTAAATCTAGTGGGGGACGTTTTAAAGAATAACCAGATATTCACAATCTCAAAGGATCTCCACACAAGATGTCTATGAAATAATAATAAATGGTAACATTACCATGGACAAACCTAGCAGATACTCCTTAATCAAATAATCAGAGTCAACACTGGCCAGTAAGGAAAGATCTATGAATCAGTGCTTGAAATTAATATTACAAAAGTTTGATGGCACAGTGCTACCATAAAAAAATAATGTCTGTCTAAATCTTTAGGTCCATATTCAGTGATACTAATTGAAAAACAGAAATAATCAATCAATTAATTCCACTAAAGTATTAATGACAACTTGGTTGTGTGTGCTGTTTAAACAGCTGGCATTTAGGAAGTTTGAGTCTATAAAACCAAATTATACTGGTTTTCATTAGCAAAATCTGCTTATAAGTTGTTTGGAGATGCCAAGAAACATAGTTACAAATACTTTAATAAATTTTCATGACATATATATGATACAAAATGTTTTCCTTTGTTAAAGATTTTCACGTCACATATTTAATGGGAAACAATTAAGATGTTATATAAACAGTCCCGTAAATACAATTTTATTTTTTAGATCGTATATTTTTTCTTTAAAAACTGTACATATTCTTGTGATACTTTTAAAACTAGATCTTGATTTAGATTTGACTCATTAGTAGATTCTAGAGGACAAAGTCTAAAGGACCCAGATTCAAATTTAGCAGCACCTACAAAGAAAAAAAATGTTTACCTAAAAGATTTCATAGTTAACAAAGTATGTCAGTAAAACAAGTTGATAACTTTATCAGTTAGTAAGAAAGAAAAGTATGTATGTACAAATATAATACAAAATTACTATCAAATATAATGTGCCCATAGATGCCCATTTAATTATCATTGGCGTTAAGGATCAGAACTTCTGGTTTTCTCAATTTTTATTCATTTATTCAACTGCCATGTGCTAAGGTACTATGATATGACAAGCACCGGAACTACAAGATGAAGATAGTACAGTCCACCCCTCAACAATCATGTACTTAAACCTTAAAAAGCAAATGAACAGGCAGTGTCATAGATACAATGACATATCTATGCTTGTCACAGATACCATTATAAGTATAAAACAGGACACTATTGGAGCACACAGAAGGGACATCTATCACAGTTTTGTGTCAATATCGTGGGCTTTTTGGTGGAGGTGATGTAAGTTGAACATACCTATTTTCCTTTTCATGTTCTACGCTTTGAATACAACATCCCATTCTTTCCTGCACTGTGGGGTTTCTGTTGAAAAATTTGCTGAAAGGCATATTTGGTCCCGGTTGAGAGAGAAAGAGAGAGAGAGTCTGCGATTGTGTGTTTCTCTCTCCCTGCTTTCAGTATTCTTTCTGGGCGACTTTTGTGGTTTTGACTCTCTGAGTAGTGTAAATGACACTGATGTGAGTGAGCATTCACGCACAGACTTTTGTGGGGACATAAGTTTTCGGTTCTCATGGGTATGTATCCAGTAGTAGAATTGCTGGGCCACATAGTCACTTTACATATCACAGCTTGAAAAACTGCCAAATGGGTTTCCTAAGAGTCCGTACCATTTCCCAATCCCACCAGCAATGTGTGAGGGGTCCGATGTCTCCAAATCCTGGTCAATACTTTGTATTGACTGTACTTTTTATTACAGCTCTTGTGATGTGTGTGAAGTATCATGTCACTGGGGTCTGCATAAACATTTCCTCAAAGGTGATGATGACGATCTTTTGAAGTGCTTATTGGCCTTTTGTATATCTCACCTAGAGAAATGTTTATTTGAATATTTGAATGACATGAGCAGTGTTTTTGTTTTGTTTTGTTTAGTGGTGGCTGGCCTGTGCAGGGATCCTGACCCTTGACCTCAGTGTTGGGGCACCACGCTGTAACCAACTGAGGTCACTGGCCAACTCTTCTTCTGACCAGTGCTAACATTGGGCTAACTGTCCTTCCAATGGTTCTGTTGGAAGAGCTCTTTCTGTAATTTTACTCTTTAGATATTACTTGAAAATATTTTTTCTTATACTGCATGTTGTCTTTGCATTTTCTTGGTGGTGTCCTTTAAAGTACCGCACTTTTTACTTTGGATGACATCCAGTTTATTACTTTCCGCATGGTTTCTTGTGTTTTTGGCGTCTTATCTAAGTGACTCTCTCATAAAATCCAGCGTCACAAGGACTTATTCCTGTGTTTTAAGAGGGCTGTAGTTTTGTTACATTGAGCTCTATGATCTGTTTGAATTGTTGTGTATGGTGTGAGAAAAGGGCTTAACTTCACTGTTTTGCACGTGGCTATTCAGTTGTCCCAGCACCTTTTGTAGAAGAAATAGGTTTTCCCCATTGAGTGGCCATCAAACACTTGTGAGGATCCATTTGTCATAGATGTATGAGTTTATTTTTGGACTCTCCATTCTATTCCACTGACCTCCATGTGCACACTTATGCCAGTACTGCACTGTCTTTAAGTTTTATTTTCAATTTTACTTTTTTTATTGACAGCTAGCAAATGTATATGTTTATGGGGTACAACATGATGATTCCATACATATAGACGTGGTGGAAGGAGCCTATCAGGCAAATGAACATTTTCATGCCACCACACACTTACTTCCTTATGGTAAAAACACTTAAAAATCCACTCTTTTAGTCATTTGGAGAAATACAATACTATGAACTCTAGTCATCTTGCTGTGCACCAGATGGCCATGCCTTGTTTCTCCACTCTAAGTGAAACTTTGTACCCATTGATCAGTGTTCCCTTTTTTTAACATCCCTAGGCCCCACCACCTCCTGACCCCCCTGACTCTGATAACCAACACTGTCCTCGCTACTTCCATGAGTCTGACCATTTTAGATTCCATGTGTAGATGAGATCATGCAATGTTTGTCTTTCTGTACCTGGTTTATGTCACTTACCACAATGTCTTGTACATGCATCCAAGTTGTCACAAATGACAGAATGTTGTTGTTTTCTAAGGCTGAATAGTATTGTGTACATATACCAGTTTTCAAACCCACTCATTGGTGGGCATGGAAGGTTATTTCCGTATATGGGCTATTGGGAATATTGGTGCAGTCAACACGGGAGTGAGGACATCTCTTTGACATACTAATTTGAAATCCTTAGTCTCTATATCCAGACATAGGATTGCTGGATCATATGGGAATTCTAGCTGTAATTTTTCGAAGGACCTCCGTCCCATATTCCCTAATGACTGTACTCAGATCCCCACCCACAGTGGACGAGGCTTCCTTTTCTCCACATCCTCACCAGCACTTGTTAGCTTTCATCTTGTTTATAATACACATTCCAATAGGCATGAGGTGATATCTCCTGGTGGTTCCCATTTGCCCTTTCCTGATTAGGGATGTTGACCATTATTCTATATATTGGTTGGACATTCATTCACATGTCTCCTTTTGAGAACCACCTTCTATAGTTGGAACGTGTCTCCTCCAAAATTTGGGGGAGAATTTTGGCCCATGTGATGGTGCTAAGGTGTGGGGCCTTTCAGAGGTGATTAGGTCAGTGAGGCTCTTTCCCTTATGGATGGGAGGAAGGCCCTTACGGGAGAGGCCTCACGCAGCAACAGTGGCACTTTTGCCTTCTGCCATATGAGGATGCAGCGTCTCCCCTCCAGAGAACAGAGGCCTTAGCAGACAACTGTAACCTGCCAGTACTTTGATCATGGTCTTCACCATCTCCAGAAATGTGAGAGGGAAATTTGTGTTTCTATAAATTACTCAACCTTGGTAATTTTATAATAGCAGCACCGACACACTGAGGCACATGCTGTCTTTATTCCTGTAAATTTGGTTACTGTGAATTTGTAATTACAGTGATTCTCTTGACAAAAATATATGATCTCGATCTCATCATCATGAAATAGGAAAATCCAATTGAGGGACAGTCTACATTACTGTGCTTTACACTTGAAAAGTCAAGGTTATGAAGTTCATGGAAAGACTGAAGAACTGCTCTAGACTGTAGGAATCTAAGAGTCATAGCAACTAAACACAATCCATGGATCTCACTGGGACACTTTTGCTATAAAGGACACTACAGACAAGTAGTGAAACTTGAAAAGCATCTGAGGATTAAATGATAGAACATATACTGTCCAGTGATGATGTTTGTATTGTAGTTATGTAGAATGTCCTGACTTATAGGAAATATACACTAAATAAATCAGGGGTGATGGCATGTCAGCAATTTACTCTGGAAAACGTTCTTTGTACTAAAATTTGGAACTTTTCTCAAATTTTAAGACTATTTCCAAAAAGTTAATCAAAAACTAATAAACAGAAAAGGTGAAGAGCCTTAGGGAAACCTTATTTCTCCAAGAGGAAAGATCTATGAACCAGTGCTTGAAGTTAACATTACAAAAGTTTGATGGCACTATAACAATTGCGGTATATCTAAAAACTAACAATGGCCACAGTGCTAGTATACCAAAATGATGTCTGTCTAAATCTTTAGGTCCATATTCAGTGTTACTAACTGAAAAAGACAAATAATCCATCAATTAACTGCACCAAAGTATTAATGACAACTTAGTTGTGTGTGCTGTTTAAACAGCTGGCATTTAGGAAGTTTGAGTCTATAAAACCAAATCATACTGGTTTTCATTAGCAAAATCTGCTTATAAGTTGTTTGGAGATGCCAAGAAACATAGTTACAAATAGTTCAATAAATTTTCATCACACATATATGATACAAAATGTTTTCCTTTGTTAAAGACTTTCACATGTCACAAATTTAATGGGAAGCAACTAAGATGTTATATAAATAGTCCAGTAAATATAATTTTATCTTTTAAATCATATATTTTTCTTTTAAAAACTGTGAATATTCTTGTGCAGCTTTCAAAACTGGATCTTGATTTGGATCAATTGATTGTTGAGGACAAACTCTATAGGATCTACTTTCAAATTCAGCAGCACCTAGAAAGAAAAAAAATTACATTGTTTACCTAAAAGATTTCATAATCAACTAAGCATAAGTCAGTGAAAGAAGTTAATAACTTTATCAGTGTTAGTAAGAGAGAAAAATACGTATGTACAACTATAATGTAAAATTACTGTTAAATATAATGTGTCCATAGTTGCACATTGAATTATTTATCATTGGGGTTAAGGATCAGAGCTGGTTTTCTTGTTCTCCATTCATTTATTCAACCACCATGTGCTAAGGTACTATGATGTGACAAGCACTGGAATTACAGGATGAAGACAGTACAGTCCACCCCTCAACAATCATGTACTAAAACCTAAAAATGCAGATGAGCAAGCAACGTCCATACAGTGTCATAGGTACTAAGGTACTATGATGTGACAAGCACTGGAATTACAGGATGAAGACAGTACAGTCCACCCCTCAACAATCATGTACTAAAACCTAAAAATGCAGATGAACAAGCAACGTCCATACAGTGTCATAGGTACCATGACAAGTATAAAACAGGACACTATTGAAACATAAAGGACATCTATTGCAGTTTTGTGTCACTGTCATAGGCGTTTTGGTGGAGGCGATGTGTAAGTTGATACCTGAAGGACAAGGGAAAAGCATGCCAGAGAGAGGGAAGCAGCACATGCAGAGAGCTAGAGGTGAGGAAGAGCACGTGTGGGATTGTAAGTCGTCTAGTTTGGAAAGATGCTAGAGCTAAGGGGTAGAGCAGGGCGAGTGGCAAGATATGAGGCTGATCTGGGTAGTTTTATTCCATGATAAGGAGTGTGGAACATTTCCTGAGGGCAAAAGTAAACAAACCACAAAGCAAATGAGGGGAGATTTAAAATGTCACCATTCTAGTGACAACTTCTGAACTGTAATTGCTTGGCTAAGTATTACTAGGTGAATCTGGTGTTGGGCGGGTTCATGACCATAACCCTGAGAAGTGGCTGATGCCTTTGTTTTCTGAGCAGAGTTTTAGGGAGCAGGCTGGCAGGTCCACAGCGATGGCAAAGTGAGGAAAGTAGTCAGAAAAAAAGCTACACAGACTTTTTGAGATTTTTAAAAACTATGCAACATGATGAACAAATGAGGATTAAGTATATTGGAGTATTTGTTTTTACATTTTTCTTTAGATGTGTGCGAGCAAAATTACTTTCCTGTCATGTCTATCAACAAACAATGGAAAGGGAAGCCATTTGCTCTTTTGGTTTATTTCAAAGTCCAAGTAACTAATCTACATTTAATTCATAAATTTTGGCAACATCCCTTGCTCTAGCCCTCTAGTTAAAGGTTTATCCAACTCCTGCCACACCTGAAATGAATCAAATGTTTTTTATAATGTTGAAGTTAAACAAGAGACATCATCATGGGAATGATATATCACGTACAAAATGTCATCTTTAAGCAGCCGGGAAACTTGTGGACCTTCCTCTTGCCGTCTCTTACGGGAGGACCGCTGCTGGTGGCCAGTCATGGGGGCTGACCGCCACTTTGCCGTTGGCAGGAGAGGATGCCTCGTTTACAGGCAACAGCTTTGTAGTATGGAGCAGGAAAAGAACTGTTTCTTAGCTGCAAAAGCGAGTCTCTAAACAGGGAACATAGCGCCGGGCCGCTGTTGAAGCTGCCAGGATCCCAGAGGCCGTGGCCGCGCTGAAGGCGGCCAGCTGCCCTATTCAGGATTTGAGGTTTCAGGCCGGCATAAAAGATTTCTGGGAGTGCCCGAGCCGCGCCATGGGACCGAGTGAGCAGCCCGAGGCGGCGGCAGCTGGGGACGGGGATGGCGACGACGCAGAGGCAGAGAGGGAGCCGGCCGGCCCAGCAGAGCCCCGTGAGTGACCCCTGGCCCGGCCCTGCTCGGGGGGCGGATGCCCGCCTGGCTTTCTCCTGCCCCACCAGGCCAATCATCGGCCCCGGGGTTGCCTCCATTTTCTCAAGTGGTGGCAGATCCGGCCCAGCTCGGCCAAGCCTGTCCTCCTCACCCGGCTCGGCTTCTCACTGAGCCTTCCCACTTGCTTGCCCCGGTGCGGGGCGTCCCGGGGCCGGCCTCCACTCCCTCTCCCTCCACCGTTCTCTGGTGGGGCTGGTGGCGTGGGGCGTCCCTGGCCAGTGTCGGGAGGGCAAGGAAGTACGGGCTGGGCCGACTGTCACTCCACTGCACCCTGGGCTCCGGCCCCCGGTAAACTTCCTGTTACTGGGAGGCAGATACCATCTCTGCGGCCACCAGTTCAGAAAAACGCCTAACCGATTTCTGGTTAGGAATAGTGTGGTTGGAGAGTTCCCGAGTTCACTTGAACCTGCCGGAGAGCTGACTGCGGGCGGGCACCAGAGACTGTCCGTGCCAGGGGGATTCAAAGGTGAACCGAGTGCTGTGGGCTCCTCCCCTGAGGAGCTCACGCTCTGGTGTGGGAGATAAGACAAGTATACAAATAACCGCAATACCAGGAGGAAGGTGATAAGTCCTGAGAAAGATCTACACAGTGCTACAAAGGCACCCAGAGCGACCGGTCGACTGCGCCTACCAGAAACTCGGTAGACTTCCTGGGCAAGGCAGTGCCGAGCAGGGTTTTGAAGGCCCAGCTGATAGACGATGGTTGCAGAAGACACGTCCCAGCCCAGCCCAGTGCACACAGAGTGGGGAGACGTCCAGCTAGGGAGGCGGAGACTTGACAGAAAGCACACACCCTGTGGGGCTGCCACTGCCTGATCCAGCAGCCCAGGCCAGAGCGCACAAAACAGGGATAAGTCCTGCACGTGAAGTGGAAGCTCAGCAGAGACCACACACCCTGAGGTACCACCCCGAGATCCAGCAGCCCAGCAGAGTCCAAGCTGACCAGAGAGGTGGCTCCCCGGAGAGGCCCAAGACCTAAGGCAACCACACACACAAGGAGCTAGAGGCCAACAGAGCAGTCACGGAGGTAGCCATACCAAATTGGCAACCACAGCAACATCTTAGTTAGTCAATAGTCTCAAACCGGTGGACTGTGAAACGCCATGACACAATGAATAAACATCAAAAAAAAGATACCAGAAATACAAAAAATCAAGAAAGTACACCACCAAAAGTTAATAAATCTCAAACTCTAGATCCTATAGAACAAGAAGCCCTTGAAATGACTGACAAGGAATTTCGAGTGATAATTCTAAGGAAACTGAATGAGATATAAGAAAACTCAGCAGACATCATGATGAAACGAGGAAAAGTATACAGGACCTGAAAGAGGAAATGTACAAGGAAATCAATGCCCTGAAAAAAAATGTAGCAGAACTTGCCGAAGTGAAGAAGTTATTCGGCGAAATAAAAAGCACAATGGAGAGTTTAACCAGCAGGCTTGTCGAAGGTGAAGAGAGAACATCTGAACTTGAAGATGGGCTGTTTGAAATAACACAAGCAGACAAAAAGAAAGAATAAAGAATCAAAGACATTGAAGAAAATCTGAGAGAGATATCAGACAACCTCAAGCGCTCAAATATCCGAGTCATGGGTATTCCAGAAGGGGAGGAAAATGGAGATTCCATTGAAAACATATTCAACAAAATAGTGGCAGAAAACTTCCCAGGTATAGGAAAAATCACAGATCTTCAGATCCAGGAAGCTCAACGATCTCCAAACGTATTCAACCCAAAAAGGCCTTCTCCAAGACATGTCATAGTCAAATTGGCAAAACTCAGAGACAAAGAGAGAATCTTAAAAGCTGCAAGAGAGAAGCGTCAAATCACCTATAAGGGAGCCCCAATCAGGTTAACATCAGACTTTTCATCACAAACCCTAAAAGCTAGAAAGGAATGGGATGATATTTTCAAAATACTAAAAGACAAAGATTGCCAGCCAAGAATACTCTACCCTGCAAGGCTATCCTTCCGAAATGAAGGGCAAATAGTATATTTCTCAGACAAACAAAAACTGCGGGAGTTCACTACCACAAGACCACCCTTACAAGAAATCCTCAAGGGAGTACTGGGTTTGGTTCCTGAAAAATAACTACCACTGCCATAAAAACCTAAGAAAAATCTAAACCCGCTAGTACAATAAAAATGGCATTCATGAAGAGAAAACAACCTAACAAAAACACTATCTACAACCTAGGAGCCAACAAACAAAGAAACCAAACAGTAAATCAGAAAGCAAGGAACAAAAGACACCTAAGACAACCAAACAACCAATAAAATGCTAGGAATAAATCAACACCTTTCAATAACAACTCTTAATGTTAAAGGCTTAAATTCCCCAATCAAAAGACACAGACTGGCTGACTGGATCAAAAAGCAGGACCCAACTATATGCTGCCTACGAGAGACCCACCTCACCCATAAAGATTCACACAGACTAAGAGTGAAAGGATGGAAAAAGATTTACCATGCAAACAGAAAAGAAAAACGAGCTGGAGTGGCTATTCTTATATCTGACAAAATAGACTTTAAACTAAAAACCATAAAAAGAGACAATGAGGGACACTACTTAATGATAAAAGGACTGATGCATCAAGAAGACATAACAATCATAAATATGTACGCACCCAATGTTGGAGCAGCCAGATTTATAAAACAAACTCTATTAGACCTAAAGAAGGAAATAGACACTAATACCATAATAGCAGGGGACCTGAATACTCCACTGTCAATATTAGACAGATCATCTAGGCAAAGAATCAGTAGAGAAACACAAGATCTAAACAAGACTCTAGACCAATTGGAAATGGCAGATATCTACAGAACATTCCACCCAACAACCTCAGAATATTCATTCTTCTCATCAGCACATGGATCATTCTCCAAGATAGATCACATATTAGGTCACAAATCAAGTCTCAATAAATTCAAAAAAATTGGAATTATCCCATGTATCTTCTCAGACCACAATGGATTAAAACTAGAAATTAATAACAAACAAAACTCTGGAAACTATACAAACACATGGAAATTAAACAGCATTCTACTTAATGACATATGGGTCCAAGAAGAAATCAAGCAGGAAATCAAAAAGTTTATTGAAACTAATGAAAACAATGATACATCATACCAAAACCTGTGGGATACTGCAAAAGCAGTATTGAGGGGAAAATTTATAGCTTTAAATGCTCACTTCAGAAGAATGGAAAGATGGCAAGTGAACAACCTAACACTTCACCTTAAAGAACTAGAAAAACAAGAACAATCCAATCCTAAAGTTAGCAGACGGAAAGAAATCATTAAGATCAGAGCAGAACTGAATGAAATTGAAAACCAAAAAACAATTCAAAAGATCAACGAATCAAAAAGTTGGTTTTTTGAAAAGATAAATAAAATTGACAAACCATTAGCATGGCGAACAAAAAAAAGAAGAGAGAAGACTCAAATAACAAAAATTAGAAATGAAAAAGGCGATATTACAACTGATTCATCTGAAATACAAGGAATCATTCGAGACTACTATAAACAACTATACGCCAACAAATTTGAAAATCTGGAGGAAATGGATAAATTTCTGGACACACACAAGCTCCCAAAACTGAACCGTGAAGACGTAGAAAATTTGAACAGACCAATAACAATAAAGGAGATTGAAGCTGTGATCAGAAGGCTCCCAACAAAGAAAAGCCCAGGACCAGATGGATTCACAGCAGAATTTTACCAAACATTCAAAGAGGAATTGACACCGATTCTTTACAAACTATTCCAAAAGATTGAAACGGACGCAAATCTCCCAAACTCATTCTATGAAGCAAACATCATCCTGATACCAAAACCAGGTAAAGATATAACCAAAAAAGAAAACTACAGGCCGATATCCTTGATGAATATAGATGCAAAAATCCTCACTAAAATACTAGCAAACAGAATACAGCAACACATACGAAAAATTATTCATCACTATCAAGTGGGATTCATCCCAGGGATGCAAGGTTGGTTCAACATACGCAAATCAATAAATGTGATACACCATATTAATAAACTCAAACACAAGGACCATATGATCATCTCTATAGATGCTGAAAAAGCATTTGATAAAGTTCAGCACTCATTCATGACAAAGACCCTCTATAAGTTAGGTATAGAGGGAAAGTATCTCAACATAATTAAAGCCATATATGACAAACCCACTGCCAATATCATCCTGAATGGGGAAAAGCTGAAAGCTTTTCCTTTAAGAACAGGCACTAGACAAGGATGCCCACTCTCACCACTCCTATTCAACATAGTGTTGGAAGTACTAGCCAGAGCAATCAGAGAAGAGAAGGAAATAAAGGGCATCCAGATTGGAAAAGATGAAGTCAAACTGTCCCTGTTTGCAGATGACATGATCCTATATATCGAACAGCCTAAAACCTCTACAAAAAAACTGTTGGAATTGATAAATGATTTCAGCACAGTAGCAGGATACAAAATCAACACACAAAAATCAGTAGCATTTCTTTTCTCCAATAGTGAACATGCAGAAGGAGAAATCAAGAAAGCCTGCCCATTTACAATAGCCACCAAAAAAATAAAATACTTAGGAATTGAGTTAACCAAGGAGGTGAAAAATCTCTATAATGAGAACTACAAACCACTGCTGAGAGAAATTAGAGAGGATACAAGAAGATGGAAAGATATTCCATGCTCTTGGATTGGAAGAATCAACATAGTGAAAATGTCCATACTACCCAAAGTGATATACAAATTCAATGCAATCCCCTTCAAAATTCCAAAGACATTTTTCTCAGAAATGGAAAAAACTATTCAGACATTTATATGGAACAATAAAAGACCACGAATAGCCAAAGCAATGCTCAGCAAAAAAAATAAAGCTGGAGGCATAACACTACCTGACTTTAAGCTATACTACAAAGCTATAATAACCAAAACAGTATGGTACTGGCATAAAAACAGACACACTGATCAATGGAATAGAATAGAGAATCCAGAAATCAACCCACACACTTACTGCCAACTGATCTTTTACAAAGGCACCAAGTCTATTCAGTGGGGAAGGGACTGCCTCTTCAGCAAATGGTGCTGGGATAACTGGATATCCATATGCAGGAGAATGAAACTAGAGCCATACCTCTCACCGTATATTAAAATCAAGTCAAAATGGATTAAGGATTTAAATATACACCCTGAAACAATAAAACTTCTTAAAGAAAACATAGGAGAAACACTTCAGGAAATAGGACTGGACACAGACTTCATGAATACGACCCCAAAAGTACGGGCAACCAAAGGAAAAATAAACAAATAGGATTATATCAAACTAAAAAGCTTCAGCACAGCAAAAGAAACAATTAACAGAGTTAAAAGACAAACAACAGAGTGGGAGAAAATATTTGCAAAATATACATCTGACAAAGGATTAATATCCAGAATATATAAGGCACTCAAACAACTTTACAAGAAAAAAACAAGCAACCCAGTTAAAAAATGGGTGAAAGAGCTAAGTAGGCATTTCTCTAAGGAAGATATACAAATGGCCAACAGACATATGAAAAAATGCTCAACATCACTCAGCATCCGGGAAATGCAAATCAAAACCACACTGAGATACCATCTCACCCCAGTTAGGATGGCTAAAATCCAAAAGACTGTGAACGATAAATCCTGGCGAGGTTGTGGACAAAAAGGAACTCTCATACATTGTTGTTGGGACTGCAAAATGGTGCAGCCTCTATGGAAAATGCTATGGAGGTTCCTCAAACAATTGCAGATAGATCTCCCATATGACCCAGCTATCCCACTGCTGGGAATATACCCAGAGGGATGGAAGTCATCAAGTCGAAGGTATACCTGTTCCACAATGTTCATCGCAGCACTCTTTACGATAGCCAAGAGTTGGAACCAGCCCACATGTCCATCATCAGACGAGTGGATATGGAAAATGTGGTACATCTACACAATGGAATACTATTCAGCTATAAAAACGAATGAAATACTGCCATTTGCAACAACATGGATGGACCTTGAGAGAATTATATTAAGTGAAACGAGTCAGGCACAGAAAGAGAAATACCACATGTTCTTACTTACTGGTGGGAGCTAAAAATTAACATATAAATTCACACACACACACACACACACACACACACACACACACACACCGGGGGGGGGGGTGGAAGAAGATATAACAACCACAATTCCTTGAAGTTGATACGACAAGCAAACAGAAAGGACATTGTTGGGGGGGAGGGAGGAGAGGGAGGAGGGAGGGAGGTTTTGGTAAGGGGCAACAATAATCAACCACTATCTATATCAACAAAATATAATTTAAAAAAAATAATAATAAATAAACTTAAGTAAATAAATAAAAACAAAATGTAATCTTTAAATCATACTTTTATAGCCTAGACTCAACATGAGGATAGCTAAAAAAGAAAAAGAAGCCATAGCACATAAATAAAATAAAATTGCTACTTAAGCTTAGATAATAGAAAATGAATATTTAATGCTGTTTAGATTAATCCGATGAAAAGTATGATTAATATTGATCTATTGAATACACATCATTTCAGAAGGATGATGATGTATCTCAGTACCAAGATGAAAAAATTCAAGTCATATTTTGCACTGAACACATTACTTTGTATTTCTTAGCAAAGCTCTGCTCGTTAAGAAATGTTAATCAGTTTTTTCCCTTGAAAGTATTTTTCCTTAAAAGGAATTTTCCATTCACCACTTGTAGAAAGTTAAAAGTTTAAAGTGTGCTAGATGCTGTTGCACAGAATCTTAAATACATAAATGAAGAAAGTGGTACTGGTGTAATAATGTCCTGTGAAAATTCTACTGGCCAAAGATTAAATATCAATAGTAATCTGTCTGTATTATGATTAAACATTATTCACATGAACACAAAGACATCAGAAAGTTTGCTCAGAAAAGGAATAAATAGGGCCGAGCCCGTGGCGCACTCGGGAGAGTGCGGCACTGGGAGCGCAGCGACGCTCCGGCTGCGGGTTCGGATCCTATATAGGAATGGCCGGTGCACTCACCGGCTGAGTACCGGTCACGAAAAGCCAAAAAAAAAAAAAAAAAAAAGGAATAAATATAGGTTAGAGACAGTTTTCAAACTTAGTGTCTTTGATTCGTGACTTTCTGGGAAAAGACAAGGAAAAAATATATACTTCCTTCATTGTAACTTTGATTTCCTTTCAGAAATTAGGACCTATTTCTTTGAACATTTGACTTAAGTATAGTTACCTACTTCATTGTAAAATGTGCAGGAATATTTCAAACTATATTGCAAGCATCCCCATCTAGAGTAGTCTTAATGCAAATCTTTCATATAAAAGCTGTTCTCTTCCTAAATGGCCAAAGCAGGGTCTACCATAGTATCCTGAACACAATACTTTTTGGTGATCATGATAATGTGATATCCGATGCCCTTTACAACTTTAGGTGCAAAGACAAATTTTTTTGAGTAACAGTTTTCCCAATATTTTGAGAAACTGTTTTCTGTAACATTTCTGTGACAATAGCATTACAGACAGGCCTTATAAAATGACTAATGGGACAAAACCTAGAATTTCTAGACAGGTCTTATAAAAGTAGTGACTCTATGCCAGATGAAGAGAGAAGATTTTATTCAAACAATCTTATGTTACCATTAGTAAGCACTATGTAAAATGCAAATCACATTTTTACATGACTAGAATTAAGGTACTACCAATGTAACGTTATTATCTTCCCCCCAAACATGTTCTCCTAAATACTTACTTTCTACGTGTAACAGATTTTATTGCTTTTTGTACCTCATTTATAAATACTTTCATTAATGCATCAATGTTACTTAAATAAAAATGAAATTCCCATCTCGAAAGATTGCCTAAATTTGTAGTGAAGAAGTCTTAATTATCGAGCTAGAGAATACTTTTTGCATAACAAATTTAAGATGAGCTGGTCATTTTTTCCTCCTAACTCTTTTTTTTTTTTTTTTTTTTTTTTTTTTTTTTTTTTTTTTTTTTTTTTTTTTTTTTTTTTTTTTTTTTTTTATCAATCAGGGATTTTTAAAACTTTTATTTTATTTTTTTTTTTTAATTTTTATTTTTATTTTATTTTTTTTATTTTTATTATTATTATTTTTTTAATTTTATTTTGTCGATATACATTGTAGCTGATTAATGTTCCCCATCACCAAAACCTCCCTCCCTTCTCCCTCCCCCCCCTCCCCCCCAACAATGTCCTTTCTGTTTGTTTGTTGTATCAACTTCAAATAATTGTGGTTGTTATATCTTCTTCCTCCCCGCCCCCCGGTTTGTGTGTGTATGTGTGTATGTGTGTGTGTGAATTTATATATTAATTTTTAGCTCCCTCCAATAAGTGAGAACATGTGGTATTTCTCTTTCTGTGCCTGACTTGTTTCACTTAATATAATTCTCTCAAGGTCCATCCATGTTGTTGCAAATGGCAGTATTTCATTCGTTTTTATAGCTGAGTAGTATTCCATTGTGTAGATGTACCACATTTTCCGTATCCACTCATCTGATGATGGGCATTTGGGCTGGTTCCAACTCTTGGCTATTGTAAAGAGTGCTGCGATGAACATTGGGGAACAGGTATACCTTCGACTTGATGATTTCCATTCCTCTGGGTATATTCCCAACAGTGGGATGGCTGGGTCGTATGGTAGATCTATTTGCAATTGTTTAAGGAACCTCCATACCATTTTCCATAGAGGCTGCACCATTATGCAGTCCCACCAACAATGAATGAGAGTTCCTTTTTCTCCGCAGCCTCGCCAGCATTTATCGTTCATAGTCTTTTGGATTTTAGCCATCCTAACTGGGGTTAGATGGTATCTCAATGTGGTTTTGATTTGCATTTCCCGGATGCTGAGTGATGTTGAGCATTTTTTCATATGTCTGTTGGCCATTTGTATATCTTCCTTAGAGAAATGCCTCCTCAGCTCTTTTGCCCATTTTTTAATTGGGTTGCTTGTTTTCTTCTTGTAAAGTTGTTTGAGTTCCTTATATATTCTGGATATTAATCCTTTGTCAGATGTATATTTTGCAAATATTTTCTCCCACTCTGTTGGTTGTCTTTTAACTCTTTTAATTGTTTCTTTTGCTGTGCAGAAGCTTTTTAGTTTGATATAATCCCATTTGTTTATTTTTCCTTTGGTTGCCCGTGCTTTTGGGGTCGTGTTCATGAAGTCTGTGCCCAGTCCTATTTCCTGAAGTGTTTCCCCTATGTTTTCTTTAAGAAGTTTTATTGTCTCAGGGTGTATATTTAAATCCTTAATCCATTTTGAGTTGATTTTAGTATACGGTGAGAGGTATGGATCTAGTTTCATTCTCCTGCATATCGATATCCAGTTATCCCAGCACCACTTGCTGAAGAGGCAGTCCCTTCCCCAGTGAATAGGTTTGGTGCCTTTGTCAAAGATCAGATGGCAGTAAGTGTGTGGGTTGATTTCTGGATTCTCTATTCTATTCCATTGGTCAGTGTGTCTGTTTTTATGCCAGTACCATACTGTTTTGGTTATTATAGCTTTGTAGTATAGCTTAAAGTCAGGTAGTGTTATGCCTCCAGCTTTATTTTTTTTGCTGAGCATTGCTTTGGCTATTCGTGGTCTTTTATTGTTCCATATAAATGTCTGAATAGTTTTTTCCATTTCTGAGAAAAATGTCTTTGGAATTTTGATGGGGATTGCATTGAATTTGTATATCACTTTGGGTAGTATGGACATTTTCACTATGTTGATTCTTCCAATCCAAGAGCATGGAATATCTTTCCATCTTCTAGTATCCTCTCTAATTTCTCTCAGCAGTGGTTTGTAGTTCTCATTATAGAGATTTTTCACCTCCTTGGTTAACTCAATTCCTAAGTATTTTATTTTTTTGGTGGCTATTGTAAATGGGCAGGCTTTCTTGATTTCTCCTTCTGCATGTTCACTATTGGAGAAAATAAATGCTACTGATTTTTGTGTGTTGATTTTGTATCCTGCTACTGTGCTGAAATCATTTATCAATTCCAACAGTTTTTTTGTAGAGGTTTTAGGCTGTTCGATATATAGGATCATGTCATCTGCAAACAAGGACAGTTTGACTTCATCTTTTCCAATCTGGATGCCCTTTATTTCCTTCTCTTCTCTGATTGCTCTGGCTAGTACTTCCAACACTATGTTGAATAGGAGTGGTGAGAGTGGGCATCCTTGTCTAGTGCCTGTTCTTAAAGGAAAAGCTTTCAGCTTTTCCCCATTCAGGATGATATTGGCAGTGGGTTTGTCATATATGGCTTTAATTATGTTGAGATACTTTCCCTCTATACCTAACTTATAGAGGGTCTTTGTCATGAATGAGTGCTGAACTTTATCAAATGCTTTTTCAGCATCTATAGAGATGATCATATGGTCCTTGTGTTTGAGTTTATTAATATGGTGTATCACATTTATTGATTTGCGTATGTTGAACCAACCTTGCATCCCTGGGATGAATCCCACTTGATCGTGATGAATAATTTTTCGTATGTGTTGCTGTATTCTGTTTGCTAGTATTTTAGTGAGGATTTTTGCATCTATATTCATCAAGGATATTGGCCTGTAGTTTTCTTTTTTGGTTATATCTTTACCTGGTTTTGGTATCAGGATGATGTTTGCTTCATAGAATGAGTTTGGGAGATTTGCGTCCGTTTCAATCTTTTGGAATAGTTTGTAAAGAATCGGTGTCAATTCCTCTTTGAATGTTTGGTAAAATTCTGCTGTGAATCCATCTGGTCCTGGGCTTTTCTTTGTTGGGAGCCTTCTGATAACAGCTTCAATCTCCTTTATTGTTATTGGTCTGTTCAAATTTTCTACGTCTTCACGGTTCAGTTTTGGGAGCTTGTGTGTGTCCAGAAATTTATCCATTTCCTCCAGATTTTCAAATTTGTTGGCGTATAGTTGTTTATAGTAGTCTCGAATGATTCCTTGTATTTCAGATGAATCAGTTGTAATATCGCCTTTTTCATTTCTAATTTTTGTTATTTGAGTCTTCTCTCTTCTTTTTTTTGTTAGCCAAGCTAATGGTTTGTCAATTTTATTTATCTTTTCAAAAAACCAACTTTTTGATTCGTTGATCTTTTGAATTGTTTTTTGGTTTTCAATTTCATTCAGTTCTGCTCTGATCTTAATGATTTCTTTCCGTCTGCTAACTTTAGGATTGGATTGTTCTTGTTTTTCTAGTTCTTTAAGGTGAAGTGTTAGGTTGTTCACTTGCCATCTTTCCATTCTTCTGAAGTGAGCATTTAATGCAATAAATTTTCCCCTCAATACTGCTTTTGCAGTATCCCACAGGTTTTGGTATGATGTATCATTGTTTTCATTAGTTTCAATAAACTTTTTGATTTCCTGCTTGATTTCTTCTTGGACCCATATGTCATTAAGTAGAATGCTGTTTAATTTCCATGTGTTTGTATAGTTTCCAGAGTTTTGTTTGTTATTAATTTCTAGTTTTAATCCATTGTGGTCTGAGAAGATACATGGGATAATTCCAATTTTTTTGAATTTATTGAGACTTGATTTGTGACCTAATATGTGATCTATCCTGGAGAATGATCCATGTGCTGATGAGAAGAATGAATATTCTGAGGTTGTTGGGTGGAATGTTCTGTAGATATCTGCCATTTCCAATTGGTCTAGAGTCTTGTTTAGATCTTGTGTTTCTCTACTGATTCTTTGCCTAGATGATCTGTCTAATATTGACAGTGGAGTGTTCAGGTCCCCTGCTATTATGGTATTAGTGTCTATTTCCTTCTTTAGGTCTAATAGAGTTTGTTTTATAAATCTGGCTGCTCCAACATTGGGTGCGTACATATTCATGATTGTTATGTCTTCTTGATGGATCAGTCCTTTTATCATTAAGTAGTGTCCCTCATTGTCTCTTTTTATGGTTTTTAGTTTAAAGTCTATTTTGTCAGATATAAGAATAGCCACTCCAGCTCGTTTTTCTTTTCTGTTTGCATGGTAAATCTTTTTCCATCCTTTCACTCTTAGTCTGTGTGAATCTTTATGGGTGAGGTGGGTCTCTTGTAGGCAGCATATAGTTGGGTCCTGCTTTTTGATCCAGTCAGCCAGTCTGTGTCTTTTAATTGGGGAATTTAAGCCTTTAACATTAAGAGTTGTTATTGAAAGGTGTTGATTTATTCCTAGCATTTTATTGGTTGTTTGGTTGTCTTAGGTGTCTTTTGTTCCTTGCTTTCTGATTTACTGTTTGGTTTCTTTGTTTGTTGGTTCCTTAGGTTGTAGATAGTGTTTTTGTTAGCTTGTTTTCTCTTCATGAATGCCATTTTTATTGTACTAGCGGGTTTTGATTTTTCTTGGGTTTTTATGGCAGTGGTAGTTATTTTTCAGGAACCAAACCCAGTACTCCCTTGAGGATTTCTTGTAAGGGTGGTCTTGTGGTAGTGAACTCCCGCAGTTTTTGTTTGTCTGAGAAATATACTATTTGCCCCTCATTTCGGAAGGATAGCCTTGCAGGGTAGAGTATTCTTGGCTGGCAATCTTTGTCTTTTAGTATTTTGAAAATATCATCCCATTCCTTTCTAGCTTTTAGGGTTTGTGATGAAAAGTCTGATGTTAACCTGATTGGGGCTCCCTTATAGGTGATTTGACGCTTCTCTCTTGCAGCTTTTAAGATTCTCTCTTTGTCTCTGAGTTTTGCCAATTTGACTATGACATGTCTTGGAGAAGGCCTTTTTGGGTTGAATACGTTTGGAGATCGTTGAGCTTCCTGGATCTGAAGATCAGTGATTTTTCCTATACCTGGGAAGTTTTCTGCCACTATTTTTTTGAATATGTTTTCAATGGAATCTCCATTTTCCTCCCCTTCTGGAATACCCATGACTCGGATATTTGAGCGCTTGAGGTTGTCTGATATCTCTCTCAGATTTTCTTCCATGTCCTTCATTCTTTTCTCTTTCTTTTTGTCTGCTTGTGTTATTTCAAACAGCCCATCTTCAAGTTCAGAGGTTCTCTCTTCAACTTCGACAAGCCTGCTGGTTAAACTCTCCGTTGTGTTTTTTATTTCGCTGAATAACTTCTTCAGTTCAGCAAGTTCTGCTACATTTTTTTTCAGGACATTGATTTCCTTGTATATTTCCACTTTCAGATCCTGTATACTTTTCCTCATTTCATCATGATGTCTAGCTGAGTTTTCTTGTATCTCATTCAGTTTCCTTAGAATTATCACTCGAAATTCCTTGTCAGTTATTTCAAGGGCTTCTTGTTCTATAGGATCTAGAGTATGAGATTTATTAACTTTTGGTGGTGTACTTTCTTGATTTTTTGTATTTCTGGTGTCTTTTTTTTGGTGTTTATTCATTGTTGCAGGGGGTTTCACAGTCCACCGGTTTAAGACTAATGTCTAACTAGGATGTTGCTGTGGTTGCCAATTTGGTATGGCTCCCGCCGTGACTGCTCAGTTGGCCTCTAGTGTCTTGTGTGTGTGGTTGCCTCGGGTCTTGGGCTTCTCCGGGGATCCACCTTTCTGGTCAGCTTGTACTCTGCTGGGTTGGTGGATCACGTACCACAGGGTGTGTGATCTCTGTTGAGCTTTCACTTTCTGTACAGGACTTCTCCCCGTTCCGTGTGCTCTGGCCCAGGCTGTTAGATCGTGCAGTGGCGACCCCACCGGGTGTGTGGTTTCTGTCGAGACTCCGCCTCCCTGGCCGCACGTCTCCCCCCTCTGTGCACACTGTGCTGGGCTGGGGCGTGTCTTCTGCACCCCTCGTCTATCAGCTGGGCCTTCAAGACCCTGCTCAGCACCGCCTCGCCCAGGAAGTCTACCAGGTTTCTGCTAGGCACAGACGACCAGTCTCTCTGGGTGCCTTTGTAGCACTGTGTAGATCTTTCTCGGGTCTTGTTCACCTTTGTATCCCCCCGGTATAAACCGAGTCTAGTGCCCGCCTGCAGCCTGCTCTCCGGCAGGTTCAAGCGGACCTGGGAACTCTCCTACCACACACTATTCCCAAGCAGAAATTCGTTAGGCTTTTTTCCAAACTGGTGGTCGCAGAGATGGTATCTGCCTCCCAGTAACAGGAAGTTTACCGGGGCCGGAGTCCAGGGTGTGGTGGAGTGACAGTCGGCCCGCCCGTACTTCCTAGCCCTCCCAAAACTGGTCGGGATGCCCCACACCCCCAGTCCTGCCAGAGAACCGCGGAGGGAGTGGGAGAGGAGGTCGGCCCGCAGGGTCCGGAAAGCCCCGCGCCAGGCCAAGCAAATGGGCTCAGTGATGGCCGAGCAGGGCGGAGCTGCCCGCACCTGGGAAAATGGAGGCAGCACCGGGGCAGTGAGTGGCCTGGTGGTGCAGGCGGAAGCCGCGTGGGCATCCACCCCCCGAACAGAGCTGTGCCAGGGATCACTCACGGTGCTGTGCCAGGTCGGGCGCTCGCTCTGTCTCTGGTTTGTTGCCTTCCGTGTTCTCGGCGCTGCCGCCTCGGGCTGTTCAGTCGCGGCGCCGCTCGGGCGCTCCCAGGAATCTTCTTTAATGCCGGCCTGAAACCTCGAATCCTGAATAGGTCAGCTGGCCGCCTTCAGTGCGGCCCTAGCCTCCGGGATCCTGGCTGCATCCACAGCAGCCCTGGCGCCGTGTTCCCTGTTTCAAGACTCACTTTTGCAGCTAAGAATCAGTTCTTTTCCTGCTCCACACTTCAAAGCTGTTGCCTGTAAATGAGGCAGCCTCTCCTGCCGGGGGCAAAGTGGCGTTGAGCCCCCACGACCGGCCAGCAGCAGCAGTCCTCCCTTAAGAGATGGCCAGAGGAAGGTCCACAAGTTTCCCGGCTGCCTGAGGCCCAGTGGCCACCTTTTCCACCTCAGCTACTCCGCGCCAGCCGCCGCAGCCGCCGCCATCTTGAAACTCTTCCTCCTAACTCTTAAAGAGTACATGGTAAAAGGAGCTGCCTCTACTCCAACCCTGGAGTGGCTGCCTCCTACACAAACTCTCTTCCAGCCTTTCACTGGCCCTTGAATAATTTACAACATAAATAAGAGCTGAGGGCAACCACCTTTGGAATGAGATAGCAGGTGCGATATGCACATCTGCAGCTTCATTTATACTTGTGCATTTTTCAGACATAAGAAGGTGAGAAAGTTATACACAGGACAGCAATGTACCCTGAACTTTAGCTAATTAGAAGGATTCTGAGGTGCAGTCTTCAAACTCCTACCAGATAAACCTAAGGGTCCACAGAGAACCCTGCAGGATTGAGAGATAACAAAGTCACAGCTTCAGAGCCCTCTCTCCTCAGCCAGACAGCTCTACTTCTGTCTGTTTTATACAATACGGTTTTATGCAAAGTTCCCATTTTAACAAAAGAAAAGTACTATTCTTTCATAAAGAGTTGTGGAAACGGTATGAAAGTCACTGGCTCAGTGAAAGTTCCTAATTTTACATAAGAGGCAACACAAGCTGAGAGAGATTGTAGTTTGAGGTCACAAAGCCTTTTGCTACAGGCCAGGAATGGGCTTTCAGTCTCCCTGCTGAGCCTGGAGTTCTATGCCAGCTACTTCCTTTATATTCAGGAAAAATACATAGGCTTTTACATAAAACTCAGACAAAATGCATATGTGAGACTTTGTCAGGTAGCTCAAGACTATTTAGGCTGAGACATAAAAGAGTAGCTCTCTAAATTTTAAGTACTGATGCTATAAATAAAAATAAAGGAACAGAAATTAATATCATAACTTCTGTTAGTGGCAGTCAATATACTTAATCTATAAAGCACAAATTTTTTAAATCACAGAACAGAGAACTTTGAATAAATCTTTCGTCAAACTAAGCAAGCTGAAATTGAGAAAATTCTTCTTTAACAGAACTATTTATTTCCTGCAAATAAAACTCGGCTTATCAAAAGCAATCAACAAATGAATTATCCATGTCGCATGTTACTCGTGGCAGAATTAAAAGCACAAAATGATTTCTCTTTACCATCTAGCAGACTTCTGTCCAACTTCTCATTAGTAGTTGGTACATACAAATCCAGGCAGAAATAGTAAGAGAGCCTTCATCTCCCTGGCCTCAAGTTTCCATGTGAGGACTTAAACTCTCTACCTTCCTCGTGACAGGTGGAGAGATTTACCTAACGGGTGGATTTGGGTGAAGCACACTGAGTGTGCTTGCTGGGCTCCTTACCTCTCTTTGAAAAGCCCTGTCTGCCACAGTAACATGAATTTGGGGCAGCTGTCATCTCAGCAGTAAGCAGCCTGCTGCTGAAATGTGTTAAGTATTTGTTTCCACCACTTATGGCTGTGTGGGCAAGTGCCTGATCCGGGCGCAAGTACTTGGAAGCCCGCTGTGCTTGCACATCTAAGCCTTGTCCTCCCATTAGGTACGATGTGTTAGGAATAAAGCTGATACGTTGATGTCCACCTGTCTCACTCCTGTCTCCTGAACTCAGAAGGGAAAAAAGGAGTGTTATTTGCTGCCTATCCACCACACCCCAACAAGAAAGAGGACTGTACAGCACTTGTAGAAATGCTGCTTCTTCCTTGACTTCATAATCTCACTGTACAATCTTCAAAATAGCCCCCGCTTTAAAGAGGGGAAGAGTTGACAGGAGACGTTAGGAAGGGAAATATAGTGAAATAGCAAAGCACAACAGATACAGATATATGTCCATTCATTCAACAATAATTTATTGACAGGCTACTGTTAAATTATCCTCGAGAATACAGGTTGGAAAATAATGTTGTATCCTCTTTTTGAGACCAATTTGATAAATACATACACCACACACACATTCTTTGATAGTTAATACATCTTTACTAACTACTGATGTTTAAAGATTAAAATTTGACATCATTTTCTACTTCAAGGAGCACTCAAATATTACAAAAATAAATATGCACCAAATATAAGAAAATAAAATGTTTGCCCATTGAAACCACTGCAATTCAATATCAACTTGTAAATATGTTGATGTATGAAGGAAGTTACACTTACCAGTTTGTAAATATTAAACACATGTATTTTGTCACAGAGAAAAGACCAGGGGAACAGTTTATTGATCAAGGAGCTGAAGAATTCAGTACAGAGCCATATGTACATTTAAACACCTTGTGGGAAAAAGGGAATGAAAGAAAAAGAATTGAAAGAAGTTGAGAGATAACTAGAATCTTTCAAAGGATGAAATGAACACTGGGCATTTGGCTAAGTACAGTACATGCAGTAGAGACGCAGGAATGACAGACAGCCACCCCATCCACCCACAGGAACACCTTAGAATGTACTTACTAGCCACGTGTATTTCTAAGGGGTGTGTCACTTGTCTGCTCATGTCCTTCACCAAATTTCTATTAAGATTTTTCTAATTAATTTTTAAGAGTTCTTTATGCATTGAGGATGTTAATCTTTGTGCGTTAAATCTGTTCCTTATCAATTGACTTTATATTAAATTTGTGATGATTTCCTTCATTTGTATGTTGAGAAAACAATTTTCTATCTAAACATCAAATAAAAAAACATTTACTAAGTGACTACTGCGTGTCACACATCGTCTTAGGCACACAAGTACTAAACAACACGAACATAAAAACATTTTTAAACCAGGTAATTTTTATCTTTTATAAAATTGGAATACATCTTTAAGATTTTTGTTATTAGAAAAGAATTGTAGGGGCTGGCCCCGTGGCTCACTCGGGAGAGTGCAGCGCTGGTAGCGCCGAGGCCGGGGGTTCGGATCCTATATAGGGATGGCCGGTGCGCTCACTGGCTGAGCGTGGTGCAGACCACATCGTGCCGAGGGTTGTGGTCCCCTTACCGGTCAAAAAAAAAGTGTGTTAAGTATTGAAATGAGGGGGTAAAAGCAACAAACTGAAGCTAAAGAAAAGAACTGTATATGCAAAAAAAATGTTAACTAGTGATGTATCAGTTCAGGCTAATTTTATATTTTATGAAAATTGAATAAGGAACCAATAAAATCCTAAAATTACTTCAGATATATAGGACAAAGCATCCCAGAATTAAATTGGAGTGTGAAAACTGAAAGAAAAAATTAGCAAAACATAACTGTACTATCTGTCACCACTACAGATAAGTGGGGAGAGATACAATAAGTGCTAAATGTTTTGAACATGGAAAAAAGTTGCTTCCAGAACCAGTACAACTGAAATCACAGACTAGAGCAGTTATTTACCGTAATCATTTTCCTTAACATTAAAAGAAAAATACTGAGGAAGATAGAACTTCTTAGCAGGAAGAGTTCAAAATGTTAAAACTGTGCAAATAAAAGAGACTGGAAAACAAACTCAGAATTCATGCTACTTTTAACACTTTACTTTCTGTTCTAGTCCGTTTTGTGTTGCTATAACAGAATACCTGAGACTGGGTAATTTATAAAGGAAGGAGATTTGGCTTACGATTCTGGGACAGCTCCATCTGGCACAGGCCTCGGGCTGCTTCTACTCGTGGCAGAAAGTGGCAGCAGCTGGTGGGTACAAGCAGATCACATGGTGACAGGAAGCAAGAGAGAGAGAGAAGGTGCCAGGGTCTTTTTAAGCAACAAGCTCTCGCGGGAACTAATCGAGCGAGAACTCACTCATTAATCCCCCTCCCCCAGGGAGAGCATTAATCCATTCATGAGGGATCTGCCCCATGACTCAATCAGTTTCCAATACTGCCGCATTGGAGATCAAATTTCCACATGAGTTTTGGAGGGGACAACACATCTGAACTCCATCACTTTCTAAGACCATAGCTAAAATCTCTGCATGTTGTTTTGAAATGCCCCATCCAAAAGCCAACCTTTTCTGTCATTGGAGACAGCATGTTACTATCTCTCATAGTAGTATTTGATGTTTTCCAGGTGGCAATAATTAAATTTGTAGCAACTCTAGAAGGCACCTGCTTTCTGTAACTCCAAGAATTCTGAAAACAGCTGCATAAGAACTCTTTTAAGGATTTCTGCAGTGATTTGTGAACATGTTTTTGTAGCTTGATAGAACAGTGCTTTTTAATCTTTATATTAAGCTAGCGGATTTGGCAAACCAGTGTTCCACGAAAGAACCATGTATACCTTGCAACTACTACATTAAGTTTAAAATAAACTATTTTTCAACTTCTCTAGAAATATTGAAAATAAACACACCTATCCCCCAAAAAACATAATTAAAATATTTCCTTAGAAAGCTCCCCTTCCATTGTACCTGCATTTATACTTTCATCGTCAGCTTGTAAAATGACACATTACCTGATGCTTCTGGCAAGAATGAGAACACGTTATATGTGCATCACACTTAATTTATAAAAGTAACTGACATGCATTTTCTTTTCTTACTCTGCAGTCCAATTCATGACCCTGAAGCACATTGACCCTGATCATCTCATTATTTCTAGAAAAATAAAATGAAAATAAGCTAACAAGATGATGAAGAAATATTAGCTAGCTAGGATCTTGTCATTTATGTACTAAAATAGTCATTCGGTTTGTTCCCTTTTTAGCTGTTTGGCCACAATGCTGTCGAAGAAACCTTAGCTGTGTTCTTCTATGATTTGTGTCTAGGACATAAAGTTAAGTAAAAATACAAGGTTGAGCCCTCACTCATTTAACACGGGCCTGTTCTGTTTATCTCTGCGTAAAGAAGATCATGAAAACATCCTGAAAACTGTAAGCCCATGTGCACTGATTAAAATTAATATTCTACTAACAATGAAAACTGGTTGCTATTTAAAGACTTGGTATTGCTGCCATCTCAGCCATAAATCATTCACATGACGGCAAGACAGACAGAAGCGGACCGCATTTTATAAATTTAAATATATGCTGGATGAAACTATGTAAAACATTTATAATTGCCCCCAAATAGACACATTTTTGTATCAACTGAAATAAAAATGCTGTACGTAATATATACCAATGAAGGATGTATTCTTATGAAAGTCAATGACAAAAACTTTAACTTAAAAAGAAATAATCCTTTTTTAGTGTTACAGGTTTATTCAATTTATGAAAAGGATTTCTCCTGGATTCCTTTAAGTAATACATACCCACAAGTGGTTAAATGTTTGGATGCCAATCATTCACTTATGATTAGGGGTGGAAACTTGGGGTGCTGCAAGTAAACTCTAAATGTGTTATGAACCACAGCCAAACTAACATTAATTAGAAAGTAAGCCAAAGTGCCTCAAAGTACACCTTTAGTTATTAGGCAATAATATTCAATTTCTAAAATCTAATTAAATGCAGTTTTCTAAGAAATATAAAATGTGTCACTTTAGTTACATTTATTGAATAAAGTTTATATTCAGTTACATTTATTGAATAACAAAGGGTATCTCTTAAAAATGAGCTCCAGTGACATTTTAAAAAATGGTAAAATTTGTTTCCTTTCTTTATTGGCATAGATAATTATGATCTTTACTTAATATGCCTAAGTCAATTATACAGCTCAGTATTTCACCAAATTAAAAATAAGAGTTATATCAGAAATGTGAAAGCCAAGTAGTCATCCAAGCTGTTATTTGAAGGCCATGGGGTTGAGGTATGTATTAGTCTGTTTTGTGTTGTTATAACAGAAATACCCGAGACTGAGTAATTTGAAAAGAAAACAGGTTTATTTGGCTTATAATTCTGGGACAGGGCTTCAGGCTGCTTCTACTCATGGCGGGAAGTGGCAGGTACAAGCAGATCACATGGCGAGAGGAAGCAAGAGAGAGAGAGAGGAGGTGATAGGGTCTTTTTAAACAACCATCTCTCATGGGAACTAATAGAGTGAGAACTCACTAATTAATTCCCCCTCCCCCAGGGAGAGCATTAATCCATTCATGAGGGATCTGCTCCCATGACACAATCAGTTTCCAACATTGCCACGCTGGGGATCAAATTTCCACATGAGTTTTGGAGGGGACAATACATCCAAACTCCATCATTCTGCCGCCCCTAGCCCTCCAAAACTCTCACATACAAAATACAATTATTCCATCCCAACAGTCCCAAAAGTCTTAGCTTGTTCCCACACCAGCTTAAAAGTCCAAAGTCCAAAGTCTCATCTGAGACCAAAAGCAAAAGTCCTCCCAGCTGTGAACCTGTAAAAAATCAAAAACAAATTTATCTACTGCCAAGATACAATGGTGGAACAGACATTGGGTATACATTCCCATTCCAAAAGGGAGGAATAGACCAGAAGAAAGGAGAAACAGGCCCAAAACAAGTCCGAAACCCAGCAGGGCAGACATTATGTCTTAAAGCTCCAAAATAATCTTCTTTGACTCCAAGTCCTGCGTCTTGGGCACAATTGGGCATCTGAGCCCCCAAAGCATCAGGCAGTCTCTTTCCCACAGCTCTGCCAGGCACATCCCAGTGGGCCGCACTGGTGCCTGCAGCTTTTCCAGGCCTGCATTGCATGTTACCATTGGCCCTGCAGCTCTGGGGTCCCTGACCCCACTTTTTTGCTCCGCATTGCCCTAGCAGATGGCCTTTGCGGTGTCTCTGCCCCTGCGGTAGACCTCTGCCTGGGCTTCCAGGCTTTTCCACTTATCCTCTGGAATCTGGGTGGAGACTACCACACCCCCACTGCCCTCACTTCCTGCCGGCCTGAGGACTTAACATCATATGGATGACACTGAGGTTTCGGGCCTCTACTCTCCAGGGCTGCTGCATGAACCACACTTGGGGCTGCTCCAGCTGGAGCATATGGGATGCAGGGAGCAGGTTCCCGAGGGCAGCCACACCCCAAGTCTGTCCTCCAGGACAACTCAGTCTTTCTAGGCCTCAGGGCCTGTGATGGGCGGGGCACTGATCCAGACTTCTCAAATGCCTGCAGGGCTTTTTTCCCACTGTCCTGGTTATTAGTATCTGGCTGCCTCACCACCACAATAATGTCCTTAGTAACCAGTTTATCTCCTTCACCCTTGCATTTTTCTCCAGCTCTCCACTTCTCTACTGCATGGCCAGGCTGCAAACTGTCCAAATCTTTACGCTCTGCTCCCCTTTTAAATTCTGTCTTTACATCATGCCTTTGCCGCCATAACTCAGAGTAGGCTGCTAGAAGTGTAACCATGCAGCTTCCTTAATGCTTTCCTGCTTAGAAATTTCTTCTGCCAAATGCTCTGGTTCACAACTCTTAAGTCCCACCTTCCACAAAGTCCACACGCATGGACACAATGCAGACAAGTTCCTTGCTATGGTGTAACAAGAGTGATCTTTTGTCCAATTCCCGATAAGTTCTTCCTTTCTGTCTGAGACCTCATCATCCACATATCTGTCCACGTATCTATCAGCATTCTGGTCACAACCATTTAACCATTCTCTAAAATCTTCCAAACTTTTCCTCATCTTTTTCTCTTCTAAGTCCTCCTAACTCCTCCAGCCTTTGCCTAAAACCCATTTCCAAAGCTGCATCCACATTTTCAAGTATCTGTATAGCAACACCCCACTCCTCAGTACCAATTTTCTGTTTTTGTCCATTTTGTGTCGCTATGACAGAACTACCTGAGACTGGGTACGTTATAAAGGAAAGAGGATCAAATTTTCACATGAGTTTTGGAGGGGACAACACATCCAAACTCCATCAAGGTAGGAATCACTGTTTTGTCTAGAAAAATGATTGCTGCTGAGTAATAAATGATGATTAGGAATTCCAACTCTGGGTGACTCCAGGATAGGTCTCGTAGTAACAGTGAGATCCTGACTAAGAATTGTGTACTCTTCCTCCACAAGAAGTTGGGTACTGACCTCTGCCAGCCTCTTATCAGCCCTGTGAAGATTGGAATAGACAAATGCTTACTATCTCATTTTTCCCTATATGATTCCTAAATGATTTGCACTCTTTAAAAAGTTGCCATACAACAGATACATGAAAACATGCTCAACATCACTAGTCATCAGGGAAATGCAAATTAAAACCACATTGAGATACCACCTCACTCCACTTAAAGACTGGCTGTAATCAAAAAGACGGTGAATAACAAATGCTGGCAAGGGTGTGGAGAGAAGGGAACACTTCTACGCTGCTGGTGGGACTGTAAATTAGTACAACCACTATGGAAAACAGTATGGAGGTTTCTCAAACAACTACAGATAGATCTTCCACATGATCCAGCAATCCCTTTTCTGGGTATATATCCAGAGGAATGGAAATCATCATGTCGAAGGGATACCTGCACTCCCGTGTTCATTGCAGCTCTGTATACAATGGCCAAGATATGGAACCAACCTGAATGTCCATCAATGGATGATTAGATAAGGAAACTGTGATATATATACACTGCAGAATACTATTCTGCCATAAAAAAGAATGAAATACTCCCATTTGTAACAACATGGATGAACCTAGAGAAACTCATGTTGAGTGAAATAAGCAAAGCACAGAGGGATAAATAGCGCATGTGCTCACTCATATGTGGGAGCTAAGAGAGAAAGGAAGGCAGGAAAGAATGACCACAGTAGTGCCATGATCCAGCAGAGGGAGGGAACATTCCTAGGGCTACAAAACAGAGTAGGGGGTAGAAGGGGTGAGGGACAGAGGTTGGGGGATAATTGGGTGGGGACATGGGGTACCAAGATGATTTCTGGTAATGGGTATGTCCCCAGTATGTATCTGGCCCTCACACCATGGGCATGAGGGGTGACAATTAAACATTGTCTCTCATGAATATTTTTAATACATAAAATAAAAAGTTGCAATAATAATAAATGGAACTTCCCATTTAACAATGTTTTAAACTGAAAACATATCAGAGCATAACTACTGTGTGCAATAAATTTTTCTAAAGAAGTATGCGCATTTCTAGGGGGATTCCTAACAAGTAATTCATACAAAGTAGGGAAGGAAGAAAAATGGCTATCAGTGACACATGGTTTACCAGGTAACAAAAACTGGTCTACTTGGCAGATTCTTGGGGATGCCATTAGAAATACTTGTTTTTAAAGGGTAAGTACTTGAGATGATGGATATGTTAATTTGCTTGACTATAATAACAATTTCACAATGAATAAATATACCAAAATATCGTGTTGTACACCTTAAATATATACAATGGAAAAATAAAAATACAAAATGCAAAAGCTAGAAATACTTGGATTCATAATAAACCAGTTTAGAGATTAAAAAAAAAGAAAATCCCTCAAAGATATTTTCAAGCATTTGCTTCCCTTGTACATTTCAGCCATTACCTGGGAGAAATGAAACATCTGGCACTGAGGAAGAATTCAGAGCAACAAGCTCTAGGGGACGAGATACACTAGTTGGCCATCACAGTGAACTGACACAGCTGCAAAGGCAATTTGCTCCTAACACTGTTACCAAGGCACAGGGATGGGGCCTGCCTTTTCTGTCTTCCACACAACCCATCAGACTGACTGAGATACTAGTTGTGGCCCCTTTGTGAATTCTATTTCCCTTCATCTCTGTTCATCTTTCCTTATTTCACCAGCATGCCTTTAGGTAGACTGGAAAAATCTATAAAGAATAGCTTGTCTTAACATGCCCTCTAGTGATAATACCAAACATCACCATCTAGGAAAGTTCATTTCCCATGTGCCTAAACATACTGAGAATAAGTAGTACTTGACCTTTTGGGTTTAGGTGTAATTCCCCCACCCCCAAAATTGAACTTATTAAAATTTTTATTTAGGGGAAAGATGAGAAGCAATTATGTAACAAATTATCTAAATTGCAAATCTTCCAAATAGCATTTGAGAAAATATTGAGAAAAAATTAAAGCTATATAAAACTAAAAAAAGGTGATAAGACAGAAAATGTCCGAACCAACATTATAAAAGTAAGTAAATTTATTAACATCATTTTCCAAAATTATATTGTTTTTCACTTCCTACTAAGGCTATGCTTTAGGGGCAAATTAATGAGCTTAATTTATTGTCTTTGATTATATGTCTTGACTTGCTTAGTTTTTCTGACAATGATTTTCTGGCTTCTAATTCTTTTAGATAGAGTTGCTTATATTTTACCAATTCTGTTTCACGACAATCATCTTGAGAATTTTTCATTTTGATGAGTTCAGATTCCAGGTCTTAGTAATTCTGAGTTCGAATTGACTTCTTATGGAAGCATTTTTATTCTCTCTTAACTTCTCTAAATTTTCTTGAAATGCTGCTTGTTCCTAAAGTGAATTAATAGGATGCATTTTAAAAATAATTATAACCTGAGTAAGTATTGCATATTTATTTCCTTTAGTTTTGAATCAGTGATTCAGAGAGCAATTTTAAATATGTGAAAAAAGTTAAAGTTTAAAATAATTATTTCATCTGAATTAAATCCAAATATTAAAATTGTTTAATAATACTTATGTTAGGACTCCTGGAACCTGTGTGGTATATTTATACCTACTCTGCCATTAAAAAGAATGAAATACTGCCATTTGCAGCAACATGGATGAACCTAGAGAAAATTACATTATGAGAAATAAGCCAGGCGCAGAAAGAGAAATACCGCATATCCTCACTTATATGTGGGAGGTAATAAAAAAGAAAGAAAAAAGATACAACAATCACAATAATATGTGGAACTTTCCAAGAGAAGAGAACAGAACTGAGGCTGCCAGGGGTGGGAACGGGGGAGAGGGAGAAAGGAAAGGGGGAAGTTGTAAAGGGCCATGAAAATTGATTACATTGTATAATGATAAATATACTAAAAGAAATAAAAATAAAACATAAGTAACCTGATAATTCAAAGAATATTAGAATCAATTTACAATTTTAAAAATTGAACAATGTGACAAGAATAATTCAAGAGTATGCTATAATTTCTAAATCACAATTTTTTCTATTCCTTCTAAAAGTCAGTTTTATGCCAGATCTTAATAATCAAGATCAATTTAGTAATAATAATGATGGAAACTGAAAATAGGAAAAAACAAAAGCCTCCCTCCTAGAAATATATTAAACAAACCACTATAAGGGAAGTAGGACAAACACATACAATGTATATATATCCAAAATATAATTTGCAGTGACATGAACTAAAGCACACTACAGATAAATAAACTAACCTGTAAAAATAGATTAACTTCTTTCAGTTTTTCTACTACATCCTGTCTTGCTTTTTCTTCAATCTCCTGCTTATACTGCTCTACTTGATGACGTTCTACCATGTTCATTTCCATGTGACTTTTGAGGTTCAGTACTACTTGTTCCAACTTCTTTTCCTTCTTCTCTAGTTGTTCACATTTCTTTTGTATTTTTTTCATAGATAATAGCTCTTTTTTAAGAACTTGATTCTCTGCATCCAGATGCAGACAATGTGAAGATGCAGCTTCCAGTTGTGCTGTAAGACCATCAACCTGCAGGAATGAAATGATATGGTTTGGTAACAAAGGAAGTAGGCTGAGAATAGTCTAACTCAAAACCAATGATACATTTTGAAATAAATTCAGCTGCAATGAGATATTATCTATATTGTAAATAGATTCTTAGAATGTAGACCGTAAATTACTCAGAAAATCAAGAACAAAGTTAAGACCATCAGAAGCCACACAAATGCATTACTTACTCTCATCATGTTTGCCACTCATTTGCACTGGATCATGCACTTTTATTTTTCTATGATTATTTTATGTATTTCCTCCTTAAAATGGTTCTAAGTCATCTCTTAACAGAAAGTATTATATCCCTTCTCCCTATTTTTACTCCTCATAATTACTAAAAAAGTTTTAGGGATTTTATATTGAGTTATTTAGGCCTGACTCAAAAAGTGATTCCCAGGATGAGACTGAAAATGAAACTCTAATTAATAAAACTTGTAAATATAAATTCTAATACCATAAGCCATTTCTGAACTGCCAATATTTTGTGCTAATCTCAATGTTATTCAAAAGATTACTTAATAATTCTGAGGGTTAAGTAGCAAGTAAATCTCTTAGTATAATATTTTGGGACATGATGTATATGTTTTGTTGAACCAAAATGCTTTATTTCAATTAGCACCATATTGTAATCCTTTGCCACTTGTCACAAAATAAGGGCACATGCTAAACAACAATTTGCTGGAATTTCAGTGGTACTGAGTTGGCAAGAACTACGTTCCTTTAAATATAATAATTAAGAAAAGGTCAGTTGAATCGTGGTTTTAAAACATGTCTGTAAAATCTTTGACATTTCTACCATGAAATTTACTCTCCTGTGTATGTGCATAGTACGACCTTAGTAACTGGCTTCTAGTGAACAGAATACAGTGTAACTGCTGTGGGACTTCTAGGGCAAAGTTAGAAAATGTGATAGTGTCCATATGACTTTCTCTGTCTATGGAAGCTCACCTTAGTATCCATTCACCATACTGTGAGGAAGCCCAGGCCACAAAATGAATCCTCATGCAGGTGTTCCAGCTAACTGCCACAGCTAAAGTCCCAGCCAAAAGTGAACTTCAACTGCCAATAAACAACTGTGAACAAACAAGCTTTTGGAAGATTCTAATTCCCAGCTTCAAGTCACCCCACTTGATGCCAAGTGGACAAAAAATAAGCTGACCCCACTGAGCCTAGCTAAACTGCAGGTTAAGCTGATAATCTAAATGCTGTTTGAAGACACTGAATTTGGAGGTATTTTATTGTCCAGCAATAAATAACCAGCAGAGATACTAATACTAAAAATGGCACATTGCTATTAAAAAACAAAACAAGAGCCTGGCCATGTGCATGCCAATCAGAGAGGGGCCCTGCTGGAAAGGCCCAAGATCCGTGGAGACCATGCACCCCACAGTGCCAGCGTGTGACCGAGTGCAAAGACAAAGATAGAATCTTAAAAGCTGTATGAGGGAAGCATCAAATCACCTATAAGGGAGCCCCAATCAGGCTAACATCAGACTTTTCATCACAAACCCTAAAAGCTAGAAAGGAATGGTATGATATATTCAAAATACTAAAGACAGAGACTGCCAGCCAAGAATACTCTACTCTGCAAGGCTATCCTTCTGAAATGAAGGGCAAATAGTATATTTCTCAGACAAACAAAAACTGCGGGAGTTCAGTACCACACTACCACCCTTACAAGAAATCCTCAAGGGAGTACTGGGTTTGGTATCTGAAAAATAACTACCAATGCTATAAAAACCCAAGAAAAATCAAAACCCAGGGTAAATAAAAATATTCACAATGAAGAGGAAAAAAAAATTTATCCGCAACCTAAGCAACCAACCAATACAGAAAACAAACAGTAAATCAGAAAGAAAGGAACAAAAAGACATCCAAACAAAAACCAATAAAATGCTAGGAGCAAATCAACACTTTTCAAAAACAACTCTTAATGTAAAAGGCTTAAATTCCCCAATCAAAAGACACAGACTGGCTGACTGGATCAAGAAACAGGACCCAACTATACGCTGCCTACAAGAGACCCACCTCACCCATAAAGATTCACACAGACTAAGAGTGAAAGGATGGGAAAAGATTTACCATGCAAACAGAAAAGAAAAACGAGCTGGAGTAGCTATTCTTATATCTGACAAAATAGACTTTAAACTAAAAACCATAAAAAGAGACAATGAGGGACACTACTTAATGATAAAAGGACTGATCCATCAAGAAGACATAACAATCATAAATATGTATGCACCCAATGTTGGAGCAGCCAGATTTATAAAACAAACTCTATTAGACCTAAAGAAGGAAATAGACACTAATACCATAATAGCAGGGGACCTGAACACCCCACTGTCAATATTAGACAGATCATCTAGGCAAAGAATCAGTAGAGAAACACAAGATCTAAACAAGACTCTAGACCAATTGGAATTGGCAGATGTCTACACAGAACATTCCACGCAACAACCTCAGAATATTCATTTTCCTCATCAGCACATGGATCATTCTCCAGGATAGATCACATATTAGGTCACAAATCAAGTCTCAATAAATTCAAAGAAATTGGAATTATCCCATGTATCTTCTCAGACCACAATGGATTAAAACTAGGAATTAATAACAAACGAAACTCTGGAAACTATACAAACACATGGAAATTAAACAGCATTCTACTTAATGACATATGGGTCCAAGAAGAAATCAAGCAGGAAATCAAAAAATTTCTTGAAACTAATGAAAACAATGATACATCATACCAAAACCTGTGGGATACTGCAAAAGCAGTATTGAGGGGAAAATTTATTGCATTAAACGCTCACTTCAGAAGAATAGAAAGATGGCAAGTGAACAACCTAACACTTCACCTTAAAGAACTAGAAAAACAAGAACAATCCAAACCTAAAGTTAGCAGACGGAAAGAAATCATTAAGATCAGAGCAGAACTGAATGAAATTGAAAACCAAAAAACAATTCAAAAGATCAACGAATCAAAAAGTTGGTTTTTTGAAAAGATAAATAAAATTGACAAACCATTAGCATGGCGAACAAAAAAAAGAAGAGAGAAGACTCAAATAACAAAAATTAGAAATGAAAAAGGCGATATTACAACTGATTCATCTGAAATACAAGGAATCATTCGAGACTACTATAAACAAGTATACGCCAACAAATTTGAAAATCTGGAGGAAATGGATAAATTTCTGGACACACACAAGCTCCCAAAACTGAACCGTGAAGACGTAGAAAATTTGAACAGACCAATAACAATAAAGGAGATTGAAGCTGTGATCAGAAGGCTCCCAACAAAGAAAAGCCCAGGACCAGATGGACTCACAGCAGAATTTTACCAAACATTCAAAGAGGAATTGACACCGATTCTTTACAAACTATTCCAAAAGATTGAAACGGACACAAATCTCCCAAACTCATTCTATGAAGCAAACATCATCCTGATACCAAAACCAGGTAAAGATATAACCAAAAAAGAAAACTACAGGCCAATATACTTCATGAATATAGATGCAAAAATCCTCACTAAAATACTAGCAAACAGAATACAGCAACACATACGTAAAATTATTCACCACGATCAAGTGGGATTCATCCCAGGGATGCAAGGTTGGTTCAACATACGCAAATCAAAAAATGTGATACACCATATTAATAAACTCAAACACAAGGACCATATGATCATCTCTATAGATGCTGAAAAAGCATTTGATAAAGTTCAGCACTCATTCATGACAAAGACCCTCTATAAGTTAGGTATAGAGGGAAAGTATCTCAACATAATTAAAGCCATATATGCCAAACCCACAGCCAATATCATCCTGAATGGGGAAAAGCTGAAAGCCTTTCCTTTAAGAACAGGAACTAGACGAGGATGCCCACTCTCACCACTCCTATTCAACATAGTGTTGGAAGTACTAGCCAGAGCAATCAGAGAAGAGAAGGAAATAAAGGGCATCCAGATTGGAAAAGATGAAGTTAAACTGTCCCTCTTTGCAGATGACATGATCCTATATATCGAACAGCCTAAAACCTCTACAAAAAAACTGTTGGAATTGATAAATGATTTCAGCACAGTAGCAGGATACAAAATTAACACTCAAAAATCAGTAGCATTTCTTTTCTCCAATAGTGAACATGCAGAACGAGAAATCAAGAAAGCCTGCCCATTTACAATAGCCAGCAAAAAAATAAAATACTTAGGAATGAGTGAAAAATCTCTATATTGAGAACTACAAACCACTGCTGAGAGAAATTAGAGAGGATACAAGAAGATGGAAAGATATCCCATGCGCTTGGATTGGAAGAATCAACATAGTGAAAATGTCCATACTACCCAAAGTGATATACAAATTCAATGCAATCCCCATCAAAATTCCAAAGACATTTTTCTCAGAAATGGAAAAAACTATGCAGTCATTTATATGGAACAATAAAAGTCCACGCATAGGCAATGCTGAGCAAAAAAAATAAAGCTGGAGGCATAACACTACCTGACTTTAAGCTATACTACAAAGCTATAATAACCAAAACACTATGGTACTGGCATAAAAACAGACACACTGACCAATGGAATAGAATAGAGAATCCAGAAATCAACCCACACACTTACTGTCAGCTGATCTTTGACAAAGGCACCAAGCCTATTCACTGGGGAAGGGACTGCCTCTTCAGCAAATGGTGCTGGGATGACTGGATATCCATATGCAGGAGAAAGAAACTAGATCCATACCTCTCGCCGTATACTAAAATCAACTCAAAATGGATTAAGGATTTAAATATACATCCTGAAACAATAAAACTTCTTAAAGAAAACATAGGAGAAACACTTCAGGAAATAGGACTGGGCACAGACTTCATGAATACGACCCCAAAAGCACGGGCAACCAAAGGAAAAATAAACAAATGGGATTATATCAAACTAAAAAGCTTCTGCACAGCAAAAGAAACAAAAGAGTTAAAAGACAACCAACAGAATGGGAGAAAATATTTGCAAAATATATATCTGACAAAGGATTAATATCCAGAATATATAAGGAACTCAAACAACTATACAAGAAGAAAACAAGCAACCCAATTAAAAAATGGGCAAAAGAGCTAAATAGGCATTTCTCTAAGGAAGATATCCAAATGGCTAACAGACATATGAAAAAATGCTCAACATCACTCTATGTCCGGGAAATGCAAATCAAAACCACACTGAGATACCATCTAACTCCAGTTAGGATGGCTAAAATCCAAAAGACTGTGAACGATAAATGCTGGCGAGGCTGCGGAGAAAAAGGAACTCTCATACATTGTTGTTGGGACTGCAAAATGGTGCAGCCTCTATGGAAAATGGTATGGAGGTTCCTCAAACAATTGCAGATAGATCTACCATACGACCCAGCTATCCCACTGTTGGGAATATACCCAGAGAAATGGAAATCATCAAGTTGAAGGTATACCTGTTTCCCAATGTTTATCGCAGCACTCTTTACAATAGCCAAGAGTTGGAACCAGCCCAAATGCCCATCATCAGATGAGTGGATACGGAAAATGTGGTACATCTACACAATGGAATACTACTCAGCTATAAAAACGAATGAAATACTGCCATTTGCAACAACATGGATGGACCTTGAGAGAATTATATTAAGTGAAACAAGTCAAGCACAGAAAGAGAAATACCACATGTTCTCACTTATTGGTGGGAGCTAAAAATTAACATATAAATTCACACACACACCCACACACACACACACACACACACACACAAAAACCGGGGGGGGGAGGAAGATATAACAACCACAATTATTTGAAGTTGATACAACAAGCAAAGAGAAAGGACATTGTTGGGGGGGGGAGGGAGAAGGGAGGGAGGTTTTGGTGATGGGGAGCAATAATCAGCCACAATGTATATCGATAAAATAAAATTAAAAAAAAATAATAATAATAATTATAACCTGAGTAAGTATTGCATATTTATTTCCTTTAGTTTTGAATCAGTGATTCAGAGAGCAATTTTAAATATGTGAAAAAAGTTAAAGTTTAAAATAATTATTTCATCTGAATTAAATCCAAATATTAAAATTGTTTAATAATACTTATGTTAGGACTCCTGGAACCTGTGTGGTATATTTATACCTACTCTGCCATTAAAAAGAATGAAATACTGCCATTTGCAGCAACATGGATGAACCCAGAGAAAATTACATTATGAGAAATAAGCCAGGCGCAGAAAGAGAAATACCGCATATCCTCACTTATATGTGGGAGGTAATAAAAAAGAAAGAAAAAAGATACAACAATCACAATAATATGTGGAACTTTCCAAGAGAAGAGAACAGAACTGAGGCTGCCAGGGGTGGGAACGGGGGAGAGGGAGAAAGGAAAGGGGGAAGTTGTAAAGGGCCATGAAAATTGATTACATTGTATAATGATAAATATACTAAAAGAAATAAAAATAAAACATAAGTAACCTGATAATTCAAAGAATATTAGAATCAATTTACAATTTTAAAAATTGAACAATGTGACAAGAATAATTCAAGAGTATGCTATAATTTCTAAATCACAATTTTTTCTATTCCTTCTAAAAGTCAGTTTTATGCCAGACCTTAATAATCAAGATTAATTTAGTAATAATAATGATGGAAACTGAAAATAGGAAAAAACAAAAGCCTCCCTCCTAGAAATATATTAAACAAACCACTATAAGGGAAGTAGGACAAACACATACAATGTATATATATCCAAAATATAATTTGCAGTGACATGAACTAAAGCACACTACAGATAAACTAACCTGTAAAAACAGATGAACTTCTTTTAGTTTTTCTACTACATTCTGTCTTGCTTTTTCTTCAATCTCCTGCTTATACTGCTCTACTTGATGACGTTCTACCATGTTCATTTCCATGTGACTTTTGAGGTTCACTACTACTTGTTCCAACTTCTTTTCCTTCTTCTCTAGTTGTTCACATTTCTTTTGTATTTTTTTCATAGATAATAGCTCTTTTTTAAGAACTTGATTCTCTGCATCCAGATGCAGACAATGTGAAGATGCAGCTTCCAGTTGTGCTGTAAGACCATCAACCTGAAGGAATGAAATGATATGGTTTGGTAACAAAGGAAGTAGGCTGAGAATAGTCTAACTCAAAACCAATGATACATTTTGAAATAAATTCAGCTGCAATGAGATATTATCTATATTGTAAATAGATTCTTAGAATGTAGACCGTAAATTACTCAGAAAATCAAGAACAAAGTTAAGACCATCAGAAGCCACACAAATGCATTACTTACTCTCATCATGTTTGCCACTCATTTGCACTGGATCATGCACTTTTATTTTTCTATGATTATTTTATGTATTTCCTCCTTAAAATGGTTCTAAGTCACCTCTTAACAGAAAGTATTATATCCCTTCTCCCTATTTTTACTCCTCATAATTACTAAAAAAGTTTTAGGGATTTTATATTGAGTTATTTAGGCCTGACTCAAAAAGTGATTCCCAGGATGAGACTGAAAATGAAACTCTAATTAATAAAACTTGTAAATATAAATTCTAATACCATAAGCCATTTCTGAACTGCCAATATTTTGTGCTAATCTCAATGTTATTCAAAAGATTACTTAATAATTCTGAGGGTTAAGTAGCAAGTAAATCTCTTAGTATAATATTTTGGGACATGATGTATATGTTTTGTTGAACCAAAATGCTTTATTTCAATTAGCACCATATTGTAATCCTTTGCCACTTGTCACAAAATAAGGGCACATGCTAAACAACAATTTGCTGGAATTTCAGTGGTACTGAGTTGGCAAGAACTACGTTCCTTTAAATATAATAATTAAGAAAAGGTCAGTTGAATCGTGGTTTTAAAACATGTCTGTAAAATCTTTGACATTTCTACCATGAAATTTACTCTCCTGTGTATGTGCATAGTACGACCTTAGTAACTGGCTTCTAGTGAACAGAATACAGTGTAACTGCTGTGGGACTTCTAGGGCAAAGTTAGAAAATGTGATAGTGTCCATATGACTTTCTCTGTCTATGGAAGCTCACCTTAGTATCCATCCACCATACTGTGAGGAAGCCCAGGCCACAAAATGAATCCTCATGCAGGTGTTCCAGCTAACTGCCACAGCTAAAGTCCCAGCCAAAAGTGAACTTCAACTGCCAATAAACAACTGTGAACAAACAAGCTTTTGGAAGATTCTAATTCCCAGCTTCAAGTCACCCCACTTGATGCCAAGTGGACAAAAAATAAGCTGACCCCACTGAGCCTAGCTAAACTGCAGGTTAAGCTGATAATCTAAATGCTGTTTGAAGACACTGAATTTGGAGGTATTTTATTGTCCAGCAATAAATAACCAGCAGAGATACTAATACTAAAAATGGCACATTGCTATTAAAAAACAAAACAAGAGCCTGGCCAAGTGCATGCCGATCAGAGAGGTGCCCTGCTGGAAAGGCCCAATATCCGTGGAGACCATGCACCCCACAGTGCCAGCGTGTGACCGAGTGCAAAGACAAAGATAGAATCTTAAAAGCTGTATGAGGGAAGCGTCAATCACCTATAAGGGAGACCCAATCAGACTACCATCAGACATTTCATCACAAACCCAAAAAGCAAGAAAGGAATGCGATGATATATTCAAAATCCTAAAGACAGAGACTGCAATCCAAGAATACTCTACTCCGCAAGGCTATCCTTCTGAAATGAAGAGCAAATAGTATATTTCTCAGACAAACAAAAACTGCAGGAGTTCACTACCACACTACCACCTTTACAAGAAATTCTCAATGGAGTACTGGGTTTGGTATCTGAAAAATAACTACCACTGCTATAAAAACCCAAGAAAAATCAAAACCCAGGGTAAATAAAAATATTCACAATGAAGAGAAAAAGAAAAGTTTATCCGCAACGTAAGGAACCAACCAATACAGAAAACAAACAGTAAATCAGAAAGAAAGGAACAAAAAGACATCCCAACAAAAACCAAGAAAATGCTAGGAGCAAATCAACACTTTTCAATAACAACTCTTAATGTAAAAGGATTAAATTCCCCAATCAAAAGATACAGACTGGCTGACTGGATTAAAAAGGAGGACCCAAATATATGCTGCCTTCAAGAGACCCACCTCACCTATAAAGACTCACATAGACTAAGAGTTAAAGGATGGAAAAAGATTTACCATGCAAACAGAAATGAAAAACAAGCTGGAGTAGCTATTCTTATATCTGATAAAATAGACTTTAAACTAAAAACCATAAAAAGAGATAATGTGGGCCACTACATAACGATAAAAGGATTGATTCATCAAGAAGACATAACAGTCATAATTATATATGCACTCAATGCCGGAGCAGCCAGATTTATAAAGCAAACTCTAATAGACCAAAAGAAGAAAATAGATACTAATACCATAATATCACGGGACCTGAACATCCCACTATCAATATTGGAAAAATCATCTAGGCAAAGAATCAGCAGAGAAACACAAGATCTAAACAACACTCTGGACCAATTGGAATTGGCAGATATCTACAGAACATTCCATCCAACAACCTCAGAATATTCATTCTTCTCATCACCACATAGATCATTCTCCAGGACAGATCACATACTAGGTCACAAATCAAGTCTCAATAAATTCAAAAAAATTGGAATTATCACATGTATTTTCTCAGACCACAATGGATTAAAACTAGAAATCAATAAAAAATGAAATTCTGGAAACTATACAAACACATGGAAATTGAACAGCATTCTATTTAATGACATATAGGTCCAAGAAGAAATCAAACAGGAAATCAAAAAATTTATTAAAAGTAATGAAAACAATGATACATCATACCAAAACCTGTGGGATACTGCAAAAGCAGTACTAAGGGGGAAATTTATCACAGTGAATGCTTACTTCAGAAGAATGGAAAGATGGCAAGTGAACAACCTAATACTTCACCTTAAAGAGTTAGAAAAACAAGAATAATCCGAACCCAAAGTTAGCAGATGGAAAGAAATCATAAAGATCAGAGCAGAACTTAATGAAATTGAAACCAAAAAAACAATTCAAAAGATCAATGAATCAAAAAGTTGTTTTTTTGAAAAGATAAATAAAATTGACAAACCATTAGCATGGCTAACAAAAAAAAGAAGAGAGGACTCAAATAACAAAAATTAGAAATGAAAAAGGCGATATTACAACTGATTCATCTGAAATACAAGTAATCATTTGAGACTACTATAAACAACTATACGCCAACAAGTTTCGAAATCTGGAGGAAATGGATAAATTTCTGGACACACACAAGCTCCCAAAACTGAACCATGAAGACGTAGAAAATTTGAACAGACCAATAACAATAAAGGAGATTGAAGCTGTTATCAGAAGGCTCCCAACAAAGAAAAGCCCAGGACCAGATGGATTCACAGCAGAATTTTACCAAACATTCAAAGAGGAATTGACACCGATTCTTTACAAACTATTCCAAAAGATGGAAACGGACGCAAATCTCCCAAACTCATTCTATGAAGCAAACATCATCCTGATACCAAAACCAGGTAAAGATATAACCAAAAAAGAAAACTACAGGCCGATATCCTTGATGAATATAGATGCAAAAATCCTCACTAAAATACTAGCAAACAGAATACAGCAACACATACGTAAAATTATTCACCACGATCAAGTGGGATTCATCCCAGGGATGCAAGGTTGGTTCAACATACGCAAGTCAATAAATGTGATACACCATATTAATAAAACCAAACACAAGGACCATATGATCATCTCTACAGATGCTGAAAAAGCATTTGATAAAGTTCAGCACTCATTCATGACAAAGACCCTCTATAAGTTAGGTATAGAGGGAAAGTATCTCAACATAATTAAAGACATATATGCCAAACCCACTGCCAATATCATCCTGAATGGGGAAAAGCTGAAAGCTTTTCCTTTAAGAACAGGAACTAGACAAGGATGCCCACTCTCACCACTCCTATTCAACATAGTGTTGGAAGTACTAGCCAGAGCAATCAGAGAAGAGAAGGAAATAAAGGGCATCCCGATTGGAAAAGATGAAGTCAAACTGTCCCTGTTTGCAGATGACATGAACCTATATATCGAACAGCCTAAAACCTCTACATACGAAAAATGTGGTACATGTACACAATGGAATACTACTCAGCTATAAAAACGAATGAAATACTGCCATTTGCAACAACATGGATGGACCTTGAGAGAATTACATTAAGTGAAACAAGTCAGGTACAGAAAGAGAAATACCACATGTTCTCACTTATCGGTGGGAGCTAAAAAATTAATATATAATTCACACACACACACACACAAAAAAAAAAAAAAAAAAAAAAAAAAAAAAAAAACCCAGGGGCAGGGGGAAGAAGATATAACAAACACAATTCCTTGAAGTTGATATGACAAGCAAACAGAAAGGACATTGTTGGCAGGAGGGAGGGAGGTTTTGGTGATGGGCAACAATAATCAGCCACAATGTATATCGAGAAAATAAAATTTTAAAAATAAATAAATAAAAAGAATTGCTATAGGCTAGCGTTTCCTGTGCGCCTCATATTTTTTCTCTGTTGAATTGGAAGGTCTTTAGCAGTTTAGCAGAATGGTGGGTGTGTGGATTGTCGATAACTTGTCTCTTTAGCCTTAAATTCATTTTGAGAGGAACTGTACTCAAGGGGCTATACTCTAGAAACCCAAATCCGGGTACCTCATCCCCATATGGACCTGATAAGAATGGTAAGATCTTGCTCTTCAAGCCTGAGCCTGATGATGAAACTTGTAGGGGATACTGAATAGGAATGAGTACATTTTTCAAGTGAGAGGAATCTAAAAAAACTGTGGCCAGCAGGTATAGTGTACTCACTTTAAAACATGTCTACACTCTCTTTAATATTCATCCTATAAAAAAAATGTAGAATATGGGCCAACCTTAGTGACTTGTCTCTAATGAAGAGAATGTGGTCAAAGTGACGCCTTGTGACCTCCTACACTATGGTAGAAACGTCTCTTGATCTCGGACTGCTTGCCCTTGCAACCCAGCCCCCATGCTGGGAGGAAGCTCAGGCCACAAGGAAAGCCGAGGTGGGCCACAGCAGGGTTTCCTTTCAGGGTGCTGTTGTGTTGGTTACACATCTCTGAATATACTGAGACACTGAATGGCACACTTTGAGTGGGTGAACTGTATAGCACATGAATTATATCTGAATAAAGTTGTCTTAATTCTCTATTTTGGACATATATTACTATACATGATGTGACTATTTCTTTAATTTTACAACATATCTAGAATGAAAGGAAAATAAAGGAAATGCCTAACTTTTCAAATAGTGTGCAAATTAACCTAAAACATTTCCATTTTGTAGAAAAGTGTTAACGGCATTTCTGTATAAGTTTCCCTGAAATCCATGAAATAAATATATACACAACCTCTCCATTCACAAAACTGAGGATGACAAATAAGACAACTTTCGGGAACATTCCATTAGACATCATACTCTGAGATTTAATTTGTCTTGCCTCACTATAGCAATAAAGATATTCCTGAAAAATACTGTAACAGAAAAAAAACTTTTACAACTTCTGTGAGAAATGATGTATAATTAGTTTTCTTAAGGGTAAATATTATTTTTATTTGTTTAGATGTTTTAAAAAACCATTTGCCCCTTTCTTCTCCTTTTATTTTTCATCCTCAATGTTTAAATTTTTTTAAAAAATCTGTGTCATTATAAAAAAACATGGTAAGAATGTAAGTCAGAGTTTAAGAAATAAGGATGCTATAAAGGTAATAAAATTGTAGTAAAGTTAATTATAATGAAAGTACAAAAGAGAGCTGTCCACTGAATCCTAAAACACTTTATACTATTTAACCAGCTACAGATTAAGTGTTGGCATGTTAAACTTCATACGTACCTGACTTTGGATTTCACATAATCTCTTCTTTAAATCCTTTGTCTCATCTTCTAAATCAATTTGATAACGTGATGTAACCTCCAGTGAAGCCTCTGACTTAGGCTGTTTTTTAAGACTATCAGCCAGCTTGTGTTGAACTGGTCTTACAGCTACCTGATAAGATACTTTTGTTACTGACTTCCATTATTAAATAATGGTAATAATATTTAACTCTAACAAATATACTTTGGAAAATATCCCCACATAAATCAATTCAACTTCTTTTCCTCATGTGTATAAATTCCTGTTTATTACTGAATTTAGTTAAGGACACAGAGGTGCTATCTTCTTGCCTAATCATTACTGTGTTACTTAGACAACAGATTCAGCCCACTCTCCATTTTTTTCCCCAAAGAATCTGCAATACTTCACGACCTACTGAAGTCTCAAAATGGCTCTGTGGGTGGGACTGGTGGTGGTTAGTTCTACAATGTGGAACATTTTCCCTCTTTTTTATTAGAGGCTCAAATCAACTTCAGAGTTCCTCACATATTCAATCCTCTGCTCAAATCCTTCCAACAGATTCTTATGTCAGAATAATAGTGAAATTCCAATAGTTTTAAGACCCTAGGATAACCTGGCCTCTACCTCCCTCCCTGACGTCAGCTCCTACAAACCTCCCCCCTACTCATTGTATTCCTGCTACACATTAATCCCACCACCCCTCAGTAGTCTGAAAATGGGGATCCAATGCCAAAAATAATAAATCACAGATAGCTACAATTATCTTTGCACTGGACAAAGTTATATTCAAATGATCATAATTGAGCCTTGAAATGAAAATAATGGGTAAATTCTTTCTAAAAATATTCAAAATAAATTATAAATACCAGTGGGACAATTAAATCAAACATGGTTTTGCTAAAATTCACTACATTGGTCCCAAATTATGATTAATGAAAAGTAGATACCCCTAAAGAATTGAGAGGTCCTAAGAATACATAATTTGAAACTGCAATATTTCCAGGTTTAAGTCAAATCGATATGAATAAAAATAAAATTATACCAACTAAAAATACATCAAAAGGTACCAAAGGAAAAGTAGCATGAGATACAACATCTACACTTCAGTTCATCTGGGAACTCTGGAACGAACTGTCAAGGTAACCCACTTAATTGAATCTTTATTTCAAAATATCTATTTTAGGTAGAGGCATTTCTATTTATCTGCTCCACTGTGGAATTAAAATATGACACCATAAAGACATTAAAATTATTTTGAGCAGATTAAGACTTCATTACTAATATCAGTCTACATCTGTTAGCAATTTGTATCTCAATCTCACAACATTTTATAGGTGACACAATATCTTTACTAAAAGTAAATCATCTCTCAGGTCTAACTTTTATTTGCTGTAAATAAGGAATGTTTCTAAGCAGACATAGTAAATACATTTATAATCTATTCTTTTCTATATTCGATTAGATTTAATTTTAGCCATAATCAAATATTACTTTGAATTTACTTTCCACAAGTTTGAAAAATACGTATCTTCGTACTTACTTCTCTTTCTGCTTTCTCGTTTTCGTAGTGATGCAGTTTTTCTTTTAAATGATTACATTCATTGATTAACTCCTTGTTTCTCTCTTCTAGTATAAGACTTCCTTTTTCACTCTGAGCTTGGGGTTTTCTTACAATATCACGACACTGGTATTGGATATTAATTACTGTCTTTTCTTTATGATCAGCTTTGTTGCGAGCTTCATCCAGTTGCTGTTGAAGCAACACATTTTCATGTCGTAGTTGAGATAATCTCTCCTCTACAGATTCCTGCTTTCCAGTGCATTTATTCACTTTACCTTGTTCATTATGATACATGTGTTCAAATTCCTTCATTTGACACTGTGTTTGGCTTAGGTCTCTTTTTACACCTTCTAAGACCAAAGTCTGTTCTCTGAGAGCATCGCTTGTGTGATGGAACTCAATTTCTAAACTATTAGATCTACTTTCAGCTTTAGAAAGTTTCTGAGAAAGAAATTCATTGTTATCTTTTAGGTTAGACAAATCAAAATTCACTTTTTCCTGTAAATGAAACCACTCATCTTCAGCTTGCTGCAAAGCAAGTTCTAGGTCCCTTTCAGGTATCTGACTTTGATCATGATCTTGTATAGCAGCAGCCAGTCTAGAGTGATATGATTCAACTTCTGTTTCCAGTCTTTCCTTGTTTTGTTTTTCATTCTCCAGTTTAGAATTTAGCACCGTATTCTCAGCTGTCAGAACACGAATCTGTCCAATGTACTGGAATATTTTGTTTGTTGATGTTTCCTCATTTAGTTTCATTGTCTTTTGAAGGTCATCATTCTTTTCTTTTACAATTTCAATGTCCCTGGAATATTTCTTCTCCTTCTCCTGGTATTGATTTTTTATTGTGTCTATTTCCAGTCTTAGCTTGGCAACTTCATCTTGCAACATGTCATTTTTATGCAACAGATCTTTTGTATGACTATCAGAAATCTGAGTAAAACAAAGGAGACTTTCAGCTAGCACCAAATAAAATGATATCATGATTTTCTCTGAAATTAAAGAATAACCTGTATGTTTGTAAATGAAAGCACTGCAATAAGTGGATATTCACTGGAAGAAAAGTTGGATCCAAACCTCAACACTTATTTACAGAATGATAAAATCCCAAAACTTCAAACATTTAATTGAAGATAATGAAGCCATGAAAGTAAAATAAGAATCCATGACAGAATTTTTAAGAATCTCAGAATTAAAAAGCTTTTTTCTGAATTATAACAAACCCAGAGATATAAAAGATTAATTGATTGGACCACACTAAAAATTGGGATTTACACTCGGATATCTAGTCAGATACACACACACACACACACACACACACACACACACACACACACACACACACACAAATGCAAATATTATATACATGAGGGTGCTTCAAAAAGTTTATGGAAAGATTCATATTATCTTTAAATGCTACTTTTCCATGACATTTTGAAATACCCTCATACAGTTAGTTATCAGAATCACATTTACTAGTAAGCAATAAATCTAGGCATTGTACTAATAAGCACTTCTACATACATCGATGAACTCATTTAGTTATCACAGTTCTGAGAAGGAGAGGTTAACAATGTAAGCAAGCTGCAGGATTTTCCCAGGTCTACCTCTAGTGCTCTACCTCTAGTGCTCTTCCACCAAACCGCAGTTACTTCCACGGTGTAAATAAATAATACAGAAGAGCCCTTAAATTTCAAAACACTAGTGGTAAATAAGGTAACATATATAGAGCTCTTCTTAAAAAATCAGAAGATTATTTGCCAATGCAATAATTTTTGTTCTCTTCATAATGTTTGAAATTATAATAAATGTGAAATAGGGGAAAATACATTGAACTACCTTAATAGGAATAAAATTATCAAATATCACTAAGTACATGTTATGGCGTATCATTGTTTTCAAAAGCCCTATGAGCTGAAATTGGTGCCACTTGGAGCAAACTGTTCCTCTTCTCAAAAGTGAGGAGAATGACATCCAAAATATGGTCTCTGCACTGACTGTACCTTTCCTCCTTCCCTACGGGTGGAAGGAATAAACTAACCTCTCCATTAATATACCCAGGAGGTGAAATGGCTGCCCCAAATGAGAACATCTCTCACTAGTAGCAAGGGTTTTTAGGTATGAAAGGATAATTTCTGTGGAAACTATTAAAAGCCTCTCCTTTGAATGAGGCCACTGTGAATGTCACTACTTGACTGTGACAGACAAAAGGAGTTGAATTAAGAACATTACTCTTTCCAAGGAGCCAAAAATGCCACCCCCACCCCCAGAATATCTATCTATATGCATATATGATTTAAAAATCCTCTCTACCTTCCATGATGCATGTAACTGGTTTTTAAAATACATACACATACAAATACATACACGTGCATATTTGAAAACTATTGAAGAAAATACCTTATCGTTCATTTTCTTTTGAGCCGTTTCTAGCTCCTTTTGTTTACACGGGTGCATGGTCAGAATCCCATCTTGTAAGACGCTGGCATTCTGTTCTTGAGAAAGTTGCCTCTGGATGTCATTTTGCTCTTCTACAAGCTAAAGGTATGCTTCATTACGTTTTTGGTCTCATACCATGGGGGAAAAAATTCTAAAAGCTTAATTAAGAGCAGAACATTTTTTATAAACTGTTGAAAGGAAATAGCCTATTAAAGCACAAGGACCTTTATCTCACATGGATTACTCAAATTTTAATGGCATATATGACAGCTAAATTTGTCAGACTAAAAACAGTTCTCGAAAAAAAAGCAGACACAGTATTGTGAAGTGAAGGTTCTTTTGCAAAACATTTAACTACTTTCATTGTACTTTCAAAGGTATTTTGCCTGTACTTTAACATAAAAATGCCTAAATTAGCATTTACATTAGTGGTTGAACTCAACTCACTTTTCATTACTTCATTCAGAAAACATATACTGAGCATCTATTAGATACCAAGATTTATAATAATAAATATTTTACAATTAATAATTTATAATACAGTTCATTTTAGGATAATATTTTTGGTTTATTTTAAATCTAAATAATATATATTAAAATAAGTATTATAAGTAATACTGAGGAAATAAAATAAAAAATTAAAAATGTTTATCAAATGTTAATTGACCTGATTCCAGTTGTCTCTGACAGCCCTCAGTTCTGCATCTTGGGTCCTCAGAGTCACTTCAAGTCGTCTCACTGCAGCATCTTCACTGCACTGCTCCTCTGTTCTTCGTAGCAGCTCTCTAAGACTGTCACACACCATGTCAGCATCTCTTCTGTTTTCCTTGTCTTGTTTTAAGGCAAATCTGCAGTTAAATATACTTATTTTAAGATTTGTCTTAAAATGAGTTAATTTTGTGATCTGGCTGTTCATATGTTGGTTTCTTATCCTTATAAAATATCTATGTTTTTGACTATTTTTCATTTCTACTTCTTATATATATATAATGTCTCACTTTAATATCTTCCAAAGGTCATATATACTTAAAAGGGAGCAATGAAAGAACATGCTATAAATTGGTATGTTTCTGTTATTAGTAACTCTGGGAAATATTATGAAAAATTGTTTTTGAAATCATTCAGTGAAGTTACAAGTTGAAAATTAACTTTTTCTCACATATAATTAGTCATAATTACTCCTCAGAACAGATAATTGAGAGTTAACTAATTAAAAAGAAGTTTTAAACAAATTTATAAATTCATTAGAAATAAAATTTCATCTACTTGAAATATTATAGGTATTCTTAAAATCATTTGCAGTGTAAGATAGAACCTCAGATGTCTTTCCCACAACATATATGTACAGATTACTTTATTCCAAGACTAGGCTAATGAGTCTATCACACTTTTTAAATTTCTTTTTTTGTAACACTTTCAACCTATCATGTTGATTATTATGTATTTCACAAACAATTTTAAAATCCTTTTTGAAACAGGCCAGAATCTAATATTGAATTGAACAACGGAGAGCACTATGTGCTTTCAACATAGAACCCTGAATTAATTTTATCACTGTAGGAGAGAGAAATGGTAAATAAAATAATCAGTAATCACTTTCCACTTTATTCCATGTGTGTTAAGAATAAAAGTATATGAATTTTCTAAGATGTTATCTGGCTTCAGAAAAACGGCCATTTAATACCATGTTGGTGGAAATGTAAATTAACATAAACTTTCTTGAGCATAATTAAGAATATTGATCAAAGACTTTAAAAATTTTTTCCTGTACCTTAATGAAACAAATCTGTACTAAAAAATTTAGGCAAACTAAATATGTGTAAACTGATTTATATCTGAGATGTTCCTTCAAGCATTAACTATAATATTTTTAAAAATCCAAAATTCAATTTTTAAAATGAGATTTGCATAAGATGGACTTCCATATGACCATTACAATTATAATTTGAAAGAATATGCATTAAACTATAAGAAGTATTCACAGTTAAGAACTTGTTATATTATTTCTGAGAATTTCACATGCCACCAGACTAAAGATTTTCTCCTCATAAATCCCTGAAGGTAAAACAGCAATTACAAAACATCTCCTATATATCTTAGTATCAAGCAAATAGTTCAATTCTTTAAAAATAGGATGCCATACCTCAAATGGCATTTATAAAGTTAACAAGCAATGTAAAATACAATTATTTTCTACAAAGAGGATTAAACTAAAAATAGAAAGAGTAACATTAAAGGACAAAGAAAATAAACTACTAATAATATCATAAAAAAAGTTAAATTTAGATCCAGCTTTCTGAGAGTCAAAGCAAAAGGAAAAACATAATGTTACTTGCATTATTTGATAGAAATAATATGCCAGGTTTTCAGGGTTTTTTTTTTTTTTTTTTTTTGGTTGTCATTTTCAATAAAAACAAGCTTTTACTGGCACTAAAACTTATTTGGAAACATTATTTAAGTAATTTATCTATTTAACTCTTCATTTATGAATGCAGCAAAAACTTGTTGGGCACACAATGCATGTCAATGACACTGCTGGTACAGAGAACATGAGTTTATACTTCAGAAGTTTATAATCCAGAAGTAATAATCTGTGATTATCAATAGCTTATCTTTCTATTGTATATAAATAAAATCCTCCCATTTTCCCCACAATCTAAATAATAACTAAGTTAATACACCTGATATTTTAGAGTACCTCATAAAATCACAGCTATTCATGATCCTGTCAAAGGCTCTGTAATAATACAGAGTCATCAAGAAATAATTAAATTCTATTCAGTATGGACTGTTTATATCTTTATTACTTCATAATTTAAAAATCTATGTATGATAGTTTAACTTGTATGTGAGCATGTGCATTTTCAATTACATTAGAATATTCCATAAAACTATATATGACTAGGGCCGGCCCCTTGGTGCACTCGGGAGAGTGCGGCGCTTGGGAGCGCAGCGGCACTCCTGCCGCGGGTTTGGATCCTATATATAGGGATGGCCGGTGCGCTCACTGGCTGAGCATGGTGCGGGCGACACCAAGCCAAGGGTTGTGATCCCCTTACCGGTCAAAAAAAAAGACAAAAACAAAAACAAAAAAAACCTATATATGACTAGAAGATCTAAGGACAATTATTTTACTATAAATATTTAAAAGAAAATATATGAAGCCTTCTAATACTTGGAAATGCAAACAAAATTAAATTTAATAAACATGGCTTTCTGTACTAGATCATTTCTAATGACATACAAACATACTCTTCCCTTTTAAAATTAAGAGAAGAAAGAAAACTCCCTTGATTCCCACATTATTCTTTAGTTATCACCCATTCTCTATTGCCTTTCACAGTAAACATTCGCTACTGAGCTGTCTACACTTAACCAATAGTCAGGTATCCATGGTGATCATTTATTAAAACTGCTCCTTCCTATAGTCTCTTATCCTCACCTTAATAACATTTCATCAGCAGTGATAGAATTGAGTATTCTCTTGCTTTGGCCTGCAGATTACAATACCCTGGTTTATTTCCAGAAAAAGTAATCACTGTTAACATTCCTTCACAGAAAAATAAGTAATGTATAGACCTTACCTTCCTTCATCCTGATCTATTTTACCTAAGTGGCTGTTACCCTTCACTTGGAATGGACCACCAGTTAGCAAATCAGCCTTCTCCAACATTGGTGCAATCACAGAGTCTTCTGAGGTCCATTTTTCATTTTCATTTTTCTTCAATTCCATCATACTCAAGGCAGGACTGCTACTTTAAAAAATCCATTAAAAAGTCAATGTTTTCTAATAATTCTACTGACCAAGAATAAAAAACATTTTTTCTGGTAAAATTCCAAATCTTTGCCATCTTAATTCATTTATTAATTCAAAAACAGTCACGAAGTGCCAGCTACCTATGAGGAAATGAATAGTCCCTGCTTCAAAAAACAGGCAAATGTATAATTGTGATACAATGTGATATATGAGTTGATATATGTAAAGTTATGTGAGGGTAAGGGTGGCTTTACAAAAGACGTAAAATATAAAAGAGGCATTTACCTCAAAAAAAAGCAGGAGAAAATCATTCTACTTATAGAATAGAATGTGACCACAGAGATTAGGCGCGTGGACTCCAGGCATTTCCTAGGAACTTGAGAGGGAAAGTGTAAAACACATGGAAGTAAGTATTGAGAGATGAATGTTCCACTAAACTTGAGTGCCGCAGTGACAGACAGGAGCTCACTGCCTTCAAGGACTGACTCTAAGACATAGGAGTAATGTTGAGATTTGTGCTATCTTTTTGGTTTTGTTTTTCAATATAATCATGCTTAATTTAAATGACATTTTAAAAATAGCATGAGGCAAATATCACGTGAAAGAAGAAATCAGGGAAGAATCTTGGGGGGAAAACTTTACTTTCGAAATACCCATCTCTCATTATATATAGTTCAAAAATAGCACTATTCTGATTAGTTATGAGTTTGTTTGAAAATAAAACGATTTGGTAACTTTTGTACAAGTTTAGTCTAATATCTAATCCTAATATAAAAAGCTGGATTTGCCAATAGAAAATTGTAATAACTTTTTTATGGAGTAAACATATACATAAAATATCACTATCATATACCTACAAAAATTTACAAACAGACTGAAATTTCCCAGTGGAGAATATTATGTTAGGATTTGAGCATAGACCCCCAAAAGTACCAAAAACAAAAACAAAACCAGCAATTATTTACTAAAACAAAGTTATGTATATAACTCTTCTAGTTAAGACCAAGTGCCTAAAAATTAGGGGGAGATCTTCCTGCAAGCAATCAGTGAAAAATTAATTCCTCTTGATCCAAACTTCAAAAGTGCATCTACAAGTCTAGAATGTAAAATATTTTTCATTTTGAATACTGTGGTATATACACACCATGGTGAGGCAACTTTTAAACAAACAAAAAACACTGATTAAAGTTGCCACAGACTTAAGAAAGAAGTGCCCTGTAGCCATGGTAACAAATAGCCAACCAGATCTAGTTTTAAATCTATCCAATCAATCAAAGACCACTGGCCTCACTCATCAACCATTCAAAGTCAGCCTCACCTTTCTGTGAGACGGCCAATCAGAGACAAACTCACTATAAGAGACATAGCTCCCAGTGCCAATCAATCAAGCAACAGTGTCACTCATTCCAATAACCATGTTGTTAACAGCTGATGTCAACCCACTTATGCCTCTGTAACTGCCAATACTTCTACCCCTCTCTTCCCAAAACCCCATACAAGATCAGTAGGCTGCTCTGTCAGAAAAGCCTGTGCCTGATCAGCATAGCTGTCTCTTACTATAAAAAGCAATAAATTCCAATTCTGTCTTTTTCTTTCAGGTATTGAAGGTTCATAATACATTGGCAAGAATGTTTTAAGTTCACTAATTTACCACACTTATTTTTTATTTTTCTTAATAAAAATAAATGAAGTTGGCAATTCCTTTGATCCATTTTATCACAACTAAAACTATCAAAAATACCAGTAAAAGAATAAATAGTGAGTAACCCTAATATTGTGTTTTTCACTTGAAATGAAAAAACATTAATATAGAGAATATAACTTATGAGAAAGAACCAAAAGAATCTAAAAAATGCGAAGGGCTGGCCCTAGGTCTGGGCACAAACTTTATGAACATGAGCCTGAAAGCACAAGCAACAAAAGAAAAAATAAGCAAATGGGACTATATCAAACTAAAAAGCCATAATATACTTGTATATCCATAATACATAAGCAACTCAAGCAATTACACAGTAAAAAAATAAATAACCCAGTTTAAAAAATGGGCAAAGGAGCTGAATAGACATTTTTCAAAGGCATACCAATGGCCAACAGGTACATGAAAAATGCTCCACATCACTAGTCATCAGGGAAATGCAAATTAAAACCACATTGAGATATCTGCTCACCCCAGTTAGTCTGGCTATAATCAAAAAGACGGTGAATAACAAATGCTGGTGAGGGTGCAGAGAGAAGGGAATGCTCCTGCACTGGTGGTGGGACAGTGAATTTGTACAACCACTATGGAAAACAGTATGGAGTTTCAAACAAGTCTCAAACAAGTACAGACAGATCTTCCATATGATCCAGCAATCCTACTTCTGGGTATATACCCAGAGGAATGGAAATCTTTATGATGAAGGGATACCTCCACTCTTATGTTCACTGCAGCTCTGTTAACAATAGCCAAGATATGGAACCAACCTAAATGTCCATCGATGGACGACTGGATAAGGAAACTGTGGTATATATACACCATGGAATACTACTCTACCATAAGGAAGAATGAAATCCTCTCATTTGCAACAACATGGATGATCTAGGAGAAATTTATGTTGAGTGAAATAAGCAAAGCACAGAGGGATAAATATCGCATGTCCTCACTCATAAGTGGGAGCTAAGAGAGAAAGAAGGAAGGAAAGAAAGAGCACAGTTGTGGAATATACTATAAAGCATATGTACTTCACAGGGCCTGGTTTTCCAAAGCCTTGCAGTTTCAAATATTGACCTCGTGGAGGACTGGAAATTTTCCTCAGGCTATAAAGCCTCTGGTGTAAGATAAAATTTGTAACACAGCAAGGTTGCTGGCTCAAGGACTGACTAGTTACTGATTGTTAGACAGTAAAGACACTGAGAAATTGCTGTAAGATCACTTAATTGTCTACTGGAATGTCATCTGACTTGTTTCACTGAAAGTTACCAGCCTATATTGTTAAACTATAACCCCACCTATGTTCTCTTCCTGTAACTTCCTGGTCTGGAAAATAAATGCAGGAAGAGAACCCCAATTCAGGGTTAATTTCCCAAGGAAGAGTTGCCTCTGGCTGAAGGGTCCCGGGAAGATTAACCACTTGGGGTCTCTCACTGCTAAGAAGAGATGGGCTTTGAGTAATCCTTTGCATCTCTGTCACCCAGGGGGAGAGGGGTGACAAATCCATGGGGGGCGAAGCAACACAAAGCAACACACAGTGGTATGTTGGACTTGCAGAGGGAGAGAGCATACCTAGGGATACAAACTGGAGTGGGGGAAAGGGGGAGCAGGAGCGAAATTGGGGATAATTGGGTGGGTATAATCGGAATTTGTGGCAATGGGCATGCTGCCAATATGGATCTGGCCTTCACATCTAGGGCACGAGGGGTGACAATCAGCTTTGTATCTCATGAATATTTATAACCAATTAAAAAATAAAATAAAAATAAATAAATAAATAATGAACAAATAATTAAAAATGCATATACTTGCCAGGTACAGAATGATCAGAATTGGACACACATCCAACTTTTTTATAAGATCAAGTCTAATGTTCAAAACAACACACCGGGGTAAACTCCATTCACTCGTTTAATAAACACTTATTGAGTAGCTGTTGCTTCTATCCTCGGCCTTTCTCTAGGCACTGAGGATACAGTGGTACACAACGGAAAACCCTACTCCTGAGTGAAGTGAGTGCAAAATGACAATGAACATGATAGAGAGGTAATATACACAGTATGTGACAGGAGAAAGACAGAAGCAGCGAAAGAACATTGTATGCCTTGTAGGTGGTGGAAATCCTAGAGAGGCCAGAAAAGGCCTTGCTGAGAAAGTGGCTTTTAAGTAAAGAACTGAAGGAATGGAAAGGGCAGCCAGGAGGAGCTCTGACGGACAAGCATTCCAGGCAGGGGGAACTGCCACGTACCGATGTACGCCTGGGGTGTTCAGGGAAAAGTGGGAAGGTCAGTGTGGCTGGAGCACAGTGAAAGGGATGGAAAAAGAGAAGCATCAGCCAGAGGGACAGCAGGGGTCAGATCGTGAACTGCGTTGTAGGTATTCTGAGTGAAATGGGAGGCAATAGGAAGGGTTTGAGCAGAGAAATGACAGCATTTGACTTATGTTTTAAAAGGTCTGCTATGTAAAGAATTGATGGAAAGAAGTTTAAAAAAGAAACAGGAAGACCAGTCAGCAGTCTGTTACACTCATCTAGACAGCAGAGGACAGTGGCTTGCACATGGAAGGTGTGACTGCCTTCTGGATGTATTTTCAAGGTAGACCTGACAAGACTTGCTGACAGATTAGATGTGAGGTATGGGAAGGAGGGACGAGTCAAGGATGACATCAGTGTTTTTGCAGAGAAACTGGAAGAGTGGCCATTAGCTCAAGTAGGAAAGACACACGAGGGGCACGTATGAAGAAGTATGTCAGCAGCTCAGTTTTGGACCTGTTACATTTATGATACCCAATTGCTAACCAAAGAGAGATGTCAAGTAGGCAGTTTGATATATAGGTCTGGAACTAAGAAGAAAGATCTTGGCTGGAATTATAAATTCAGAAATCAATAGCATATTCAAAGTAGTAAAAGCAATGAGAAAGAATAAAGGCTGGGTCCTGGGAAGCGTCCATGTATAAAAGGTGGCAAATGAAGAGACACAAGCAAGCAGACTAGGATGGATGGACTGGAAAGGTAGGCAGAAACCAGGTGAGTGAGTGATATCCTCAAATCCAAGTGAAGAAAGTGTTTTGGAGGAGAGAGTTTTCCGTTGGGTCAAATATTGCTGACAGGTGAAGCACAAAATGAGATCTAAGAAATTATGTCTAGATTTACTGAAGTGAAAATCACTGGTAACCTTGAGAAAAACAATTTTGGAAGAGTGGTGTGAGTGAAAATTACTGGAGTGAGTTCAAGAGTGAATGGAAAGGATACGTGAGTCAGTGAGTAGAGACATTTCTTTCAAGGACATCGTAGCTATGTGACGTGATCATACGTGATATAATTTTCTCTTTGTTTAGCTGTATTTTCAATTCTTACGTAATGATTATGTAATGTTTGTAACACTTTGAAGTTTTGTTTTTGTTTTCTGATTGCATGCGTCACTAAAAAAAAAAAAAAAAAAAAAGGCCAGCCAAGGTATTAAACAATCATGTCATAAAATTATAGACATAAAAGACCCCTTGAAAATTTCCTAGTTGTATATTATACAAGGTGATTATCATTTGGCTCATGCTTATAAAGAAAGACCACAGAAAGAATTAAAGTTTCAAGGGCAGTATTTCTTGCTCAATAAAAATAATCTAACTCTAGGATATTTTATACTAGTCAAATACATAAATAGCAATATTAAAATACTGAATTCTACAACAGGACTAAGAGGGGAGAAATCCAGAAAATAAATATTTTGTAAGTTGAATTTTTGTAAATTGTATAATATGAAGTCACTTGTTGAAAAATATAGTGTGGTCCATAGTGAAATGTATTATCTTTAAAAAGGAAGGACACTAGCATGTATGCAGGATACCTTTAAAAAAGAAGATTTACTACATTAGCAGCACCTTGGGGTCAGCAAATTTGTGCCTGTAGAGCAAAGTCAGCCCACTACCTGTTATTGTAAATAAAGTTTTATTGGAACACACCTATGCCTATTTACTTAGTCTCTATGAAAGATTATGGACTATAAGAATGAGACTTTAAGGTCCACAAAGCTTAAAATATTTACTATCTACCTCTTGACAGAAAAAGTTTGTCAACCCCTGGTTTAGTAGATCAAATATCTTTTGATGTGTTTTAACAGGTTTTACCCAATATACTGAAATGTTTATACGGAGTATGGATCCCATGTGCAATCCCTTGGCAACATTCAGATAATTTTGAGCGTCCAATACTTGAACACTCACACATTGGGAACAAAAACCAAAAACCCAATAACTAACAATTTTGTGGGTAGAGGGCCAGTGAAGAATGTAGCTTCCTTTTACAACTCAGCAGATACTACAAGTACACTAACAAAATTTGCTTAAGATGCATCATCAAACCAAAAGCCTTAAATATACTTTAATTGTGGAATAATTAATACACTATAGATCTAACCTCATTTTTTTTTTAATGGTTGCACTCTGCATTACTTTATGGGTATGACAATTTATTTCCTCATTAATAGGTATTTGGAGTATCTCCAATTTTTTGATACAACAATGGTATAATAAATAGCCATAACACACATATATTATATACCCTATACATATATATTTCATATATAGAGACCTATTGCATGTTATGTATAGTAATAAATGTCCAGAATGCGTGTGCGTATGTGTTTACACAAGTTGTGTTTTCCTGTAGGATCTAGGCTCATAAGTGAAGCTGCTTGGATACAGGGATGATGTATTTGAATTTTTGATACATGCTTCTAAATTACCCTTCAAAAAGGATTTACCAATTTCATTTACCAACACTGTATGAAAATGTCTTTTTCCTCACATTTGCTGGTTGTTGCTTTTTAATAAAATATGTATCACTGTGAATAGGAAGAAAAGGTAACTCACTGCTTCTTAATTTGCATTTTTCTCAATACCAGGCAAGGCTGAAATATCCCAAGTAAAGGTATAAAATTTGTTAACGATGAATATTAGCTCAAATTAGAATTAGTTTTATAAAACAATAATAATTATATACCCTTAAAATTGCCATAGGCTTACCTATCATACTCTTCATTCTCCTCAACAGGAAATTGCCAGTTATCATTTCTCCCAGTCTTTCTTTGTTGAATTAATCCATCATCATCATCAGCAGCAGCAGCAGCAGCAGCAGCAGCAGCAGCAGCACCATCATAGAGGTTTTCTGATATTTCCATTTCATTACTTTTGTGCTGCTTCTTTTCTTCATCATCAACCTTTAATGAAAGTTACTTACTAAAGATAATTGCTATTACTTCATTCAATAAAAAGAACTTTTTGGTTTAATTAATTTTATCACTTGATTCAGTTTAATTGTCATGATTTTAGTTAATAAAATATTTTTGTGCTTACTTCAATTTTATCCTTACAAGTCATTGAAATGTTCATAAATTCTGCCTCATTTCTGTTTGAATGAAATAAACAGGATTTCCTGAAATTTCAGAAAAGGCCCTTCTTAATTTTCTGCTTTTATTCCCATTCATTCTTTGCTATCTAAAGTTTTCACCCCCGTTTGACTGTCAGGAAAAGAGAATTAAGAAGACAAAGACATGAAATATGTCCTATTCTTTCTTTACCACCTGGATTTCACATCAAACAGCTAATTGTAGAGAAGACTTGAATACATGAAATCACAATAAACAGATTAGTTTGGCTGAGTACACTTACCGCAACTTATAAGGTTAGATACATTTACGTATCTATTCTCAGTCATTGCTTCCTTCCCACTGTATTCCCATTTTATTGTTTAAATAAATGCATTTTATCTTTAAGCCAATAGAAACAAACAAACAAACAAACAGAAAACACCAAGAACATATTACTTTTTTTAGCAATCTTTTTTATGCTTATCCTGGTTCAGACAGTCATGTGATATACGGCCAAATTAGCTTCCCCTTTCACATGCCACTTCAGGTTAATTAAGTAACAAAGAATATGACAATGTTTTTTTGAACTCCTAATGTTAAGAGAGCAGAAATAACCTATTTCTAGACTTATTTAGATAACCCCACTATATACATGAGTTTTTCATTAAGTACAAAATCAGAATGGATCAGATACTTGATAAAGAGAAAAAACAAAGAGTAACAGCAAGTCACCCTTTACCTCTTTTTGAACTTGAACTTTATCTTTCTCCAAAGCCAGGAACTCTATTTGTAACATGCCTGTCTCATTCTTAAACCTTTGAATATCTTCCAATTCTTCATTTAGATACAATTTTGATATTGTGCCACTACGTGGTGGAGAAGAATTCACATTTTGCAATTCAGGTTCCATGCTTTTATAGTTATTAGCACTGCAATGATCATTTAATGGCTTCTGGAACAAGTCCTTTGTCAGTTTTGCTTTCTTGTAAGGCTCTGTAACAGCAGAAGTCCTCTGTCTTTTTATTTGAAACATATGCTTCATTTCATTGGAGTGGGTAAGCCACACATCCGAAAGGCTTTTTGGATCACTAGACTGGGGCATATGTCCAATGTCTAATTCCCCATCAGTGGTATTTTGGATCATGTTTTTTGTCATTTGCATATCAAACTCTTGGTCTTCTTTCACTTCAACTGTAACTACTTCTTGGTTCCTTCCTTTTTTATTTTCTGTATCATTATACAAATTCTCGTTTGTGTTAAAAACAAACTCAGTGTCTGGTTTGTTATTTTCACGGTCTAATTTATTTTCATTTAAATAAAGCTTAGAAGATGACTGGCAAGCATATTCTGGGGACCCAGAGTGTGAATGAGATGGAAAGATATTTTTAAGACTGGGGTCTTCTTTTTGTTCAGGAAATGCCTGGAATACTCCAGAGAATCCAAATGCACCTTTCCCTTCACAATCAAGCATATTATTTGTCAAATTAGAGGGGATTTTCTTTAAATCTGCTCCTCCTTTAGAGTTAACATGTAGTGGCTCTTCCTCAGAACAAGCAGTAATTCTGTATTTTTCACAAATTTCACCAAATCTCTGCTTTAACTCACTGGTGATGACTTCTGAGTTATTCTTCCACTCTAATTTTTCTTGTTGTATCCACTCCTCCTCATACTTCTTCATGAAAGGATGTCCTGAATATACAGATATGTCCTCTCTATTACAATCCTTATTCATTTCTGGTTCTTGAGACATTTTTTGCACTTGCAAAAGTGGGAGATTAATTTGCTTGGTTTGATTCTCAGATGTCTTTTCTGTGGGAGTGCCTGTTTTTAAAGTAACTTTATCCTTAAATAATCAAATATGGACAAAGAAAAATTAGAAAATAGTTAAAATTTAATGGTTAAACTTCTTAATCAATGTTTAGCTACTCACAAATCATCGCATGTGATGGAGTTTGGATGTATTGTCCTCCCAGAACTCATATGGAAATTTGATCCCCAATGTGGCCGTGTTGGAAACTGATTGAGTCATGGGGGCGGATCCCTCTTGAATGGATTAATGCTCTCCCTAGGCAGGGAGATTAATGAGTGAGTTCTCACTCCATTAGTTCCCATGAAAGCTGATTGTTTAAAAAGACCCTGGCACCTTCTCTCTCTCTCTCTCACTTCCTCTTGCCATGAGATTTGCTTGTATCCACCAGCTGCCTGCCTCTTTCTGTCATGAGTAGAAGCAGCCTGAGGCCCACACCAGATGCAGCTGTCCCAGAATCATAAGCCAAATAAACCTCTGCTCTTTATAAATTACCCAGTCCCAGGTATTCTGTTACAGCAACACAAAACAGACTAAACATGTAACTAAGAAGTGAAACATAATTTGCCTTAGCCTAAAATAGGAGAAAAACACGAATCAGCAAACAACTTTGTCACTGTTTCTTTGGACTAACCTTAATTCATTATGTGGTAAATCCACCAAAAATGAATTAGTAGATGATCGTTAATATTACAGAGGTTCCTCCCTTTAAAAGATCTTATATCACCATACCATAAACATTGAGCCCATACAGTGGGAGTTAAGTAATCTCTCTAAAGATAAGTTACTGGGAAGTAGAGAAACTTTATTAGGGGCCAAAATCCACACTAATCAGAAAGAAAAATAAATTCTGAAATTTTAATTCAAATTACATACCATGATAGTGTTATACATCTATATAGACTGTCTACTAAAGTCCCATTCTAATATAGTCTAATGTCCACTAACAACAGTGGATAAATATTTTAGAAATATTTAGTGATTTCCTCCATTGAAATGAAATAGGTTAGAAAGTTACTGTTTATAACCTAACACCTTTCCATTCTGGAAGGTATGACTGATTCTCTTAACAAGCAGTGGGGTTGATTTTATGGCCCCATACTCTCCCTGCATGTAGATGCTGAAGTCAATTAGAAACCACAAGGCAAAATAAATCTTTAATCTTGGCTTTAGTGACCAGCAATAAAAAGCTACATATTTTGAACCATGGGGGTGACTGCTCCTCAAACATGAGTCCAACTCAGTGCCCATAACATTTATACTGTTCATAATTTCACCTGCTTAATGATATAAAGCAGTATTTGATGTTACCTTCCTTATCATGTCAGGAACTTACAAAAATGGAAGACCAAACAATATTCCGAAAAAGTTTTGCCTCAACTCCATGGGTAAAATTTAGCTATAAGTTACTACAGATTCTAAAAATATTTAAAGATTTATAACTAGTTAAAATGTTTTTTTAAGGGCCGAGCCCGTGGCGCACTCGGGAGAGTGCAGCACTGGGAGCGTGGCGACGCTCCCGCCGCGGGTTTGGATCCTATATAGAAATGGCCGGTGCACTCACTGGCTGAGTGCCGGTCACGAAAACGACAAAAAAAAAAAAAAAAAAAAAAATGTTTTTTAAATTAAATATTAAATAATTAGTTATGGTCTACTGATTCTAAAAGGCTAGTCCAAAGGTAATTTCATTTGGATATGCTACATTATTAAAGCAAACAAAATTCAGCCAGAAATTTAAATTTCCATTTTTACTTACCTGTGGCTGCTTATTTTCATTTCCATCAAGTTTTTCTTGCTCTTCCTCTGCTGTCATTTTAAAGTCTTGTTCTGCTGACAAACCTATATATTTAGTTAAGAAGAAGTACTTACAACAGTTAAATATATCTTTCTAAAAGCAGAAAACAACATTGATTAGTATTTTATAAATTGAGAGTTGAAATGAAGCTTAATCTTTAGCTGAATATTTACTTCTTTAAAAAATGCTTCTAATCATCCAAAACATCAACCACTTGGGGAGACACTAGCTGTCACCAGGCGGAAGGCATATAAACATCTCAAAGATTCATTCACAAATTCATCCACCCAACGTAAGTGATCAAATCCATCAGAAACAAAACAAAATGTAAAAATACAACAGAAACTTATGAAGTAACTCTGTACACCACTCTCTACCTCATAAATGTAACTTTTTTTGTCAATTATTAGTGTTTTTAAAAATTACTGTTACTTTTTACACAAAAGTGTACATTCTGTTCTTTTTATCTAAAATGTTTTCCTCTTTGTTCTAACATATTTATTTTCATCTTCTGAGACTCAGCCCCTTACGAGGAGTCTTTTTTGAGTACAGTTAGCTTTTTCCATATGAGCAGGTGTCTCTCTCCTTAGGGCTACCTTAGTACTTTATCCATTTTTCTACTGGATCATGACCACCTGAACTGTAAACTATTCCGTTAAATCTATCCCCTTGCTCCTAGACTGTAGGAGACAACATTTTAAATCATAACTGTATAAACAGTCTTCATTTAATTCACACAATCATAAATTTGTTGAGTTCCTGCTCCATGCTCGGCACTGGGTATATAAAGTCTGTAAATAAAAGGTGTCAAGAATGGCTTTTCTAGAGATAATGCCTGAAATGAGACTTAGACAGGGAAGTTAGATCCAGGCAAGCAATGGAACCAGCTGAGATGCCCCTGGGTCCTGAGATGGGGGCCATGGGCCCCAGCCCTGCCCCCACCCACGACCAGATGTTAGAATGTACTTATTAGCCAACTGTGTTGCTTTAGGGGTGTGTGACTTATCTGCTCACGTCTTTCACCAAATTTCTGCTTAAATTTTTCTACTTCATTTTTAAGGATTCTTTTTGCAATTAAAAATGGGGGGGGGGGAGCCAGATTAAAAGGTGTAGAGAGGAGGAAAGGATGAGAGCACGCCAGGCAACAGAAAGAGTGGGAGGGAAGCATTAAATTGGGTATGTATCTGTCTAAAACATGAAGACAGGTGAGGAGGGCATCCCCAGCAGTTCAATAATGCTGGAGAAAAGGGCAGACAGGGGAAAGGGCTAAAGATGGACAGTTAGGCAGAAATCAGATTATGAAATCCTTATGTGTCATTTAAAAATGCTTGGATATGAATGTTTTAAAGAGTGGTTCATGGTCATATCGGCAGTGGAGATAGATCATCCTAAATGCTGGGTGGAGGATGAATTTGAGGGACATGTCAATAAATGTAGGGAGATAAATTAGAAGGCAAGATAATTAGAAGTGCAAGATAAAGACAATGCAAGCCTGAACAGAGGGAATATTCCAGAAATACTTAAGTTATAAATTTATCAGTGCTCATTATAGAATCAGTTTGTATTAAATGAATAAAGGTACAAATCTGGGTCCCTGGAGAACTAGACTCTGCTCACCACAAAAGGTATCAAACGAGAAGTGAAATAATCTACACACACAGTTTCAGCTGCTGTCTGCTTAAGCTGCTACACCTACTTTACAGGTGTGCTGTTCCATGTCTTCCTATGTTGAGGGAACTCAGGTGTTTTGTTTGAAAATTCCTGTTTCTTAGATCCACCAAGCTCATAAAGAAATAAGAGCAAACAAGTCACTTATACAGGTAAATGACTTTGGATTTATTCCTTGGAGTCACTACTTTAGGAGGCAATTTTAATCATCTATAAAATAGAATGTCAACTCTACAGGTAATGAAAGAAAAAATAAAACTATAGGAATGGAAAAATATTGCATAATTTATTACTACAGACCTGATCATATGACTGATTAAGGGCACAGAATTAACTGGTATATGAAGGAGAACACATACTGGATGCAGTTAATCAGTAGACTGGGTGTCCAGGTAGGATTAAAATTCACTTTTATATACTATTTTTAAATGATACAGCACTCTTTAAAGCCAATATTTCTTGTGAACTATTATTCATTAAAATAAGGTAATAGACTGGACACAGCTGTGGAGATACCATAAAGCAAATTCTCAATGATTCCCCTTAATGTTGGGAAAGTCAATTCTGGAATATATAAGTCACACAAATTAAAGAAATAACTTAATATTTGGCTTTGGAAGTGCTTCTTGTTATGCGGCATATAGTTGTAACTACTAACTGTGAATTCAGCACTTTAAGAATGAAGCAAAGAAACAACATTGCATTTGAGCAGGCAATCTTTAGTTCACTACCTAATTTTCCCATCCAGTCCCCAAATTCTAAATGTAATCCTGGTACCCACTCTCAAGTTTATGCTAAATACACACCTAAACAAAATTACTCTTTCTCCTAATTCTCTTTGGCATTTATATGTGATTTAGATAGAGGAAGAAGGCAAACACTTTGCTAAGGGGAGCAAACACAAAGCAAATTTTGCCACAAAATGATTTTCGAAAGTCAGAACTATAGCATTACGAGGCCATACAGAGACGTAGTCTAGGGTCGTGTTCTCTGTGTTCTTTATTACCTTCTTTGCTCTCTCTGTTTTCTGGTGGCTGTGATTCACACAGGTCATGCAGAGTAAAATTCCCTAACAGAAACACAGCTCCAACGTCAAAGTTTTCTTTACCTGTTATTAAAGTCATCTGTCCAAGTTCTGTGGATGCTGGCTGACTTCTGTTCATTGATGGTGATACACATGGATATTTTTCAACAAATTTCCAATTCTCAGATCTTTGATAAGACTTATTAATGAGGTTCAAACTGGTAGAATCTGAATCTGAAAAATCTGAAAATAAAGATTTCATTTGTTAGAATGTAAATAATAACACAAATGTAACTAAGTTGTACAAATTCTTTCTTCAGAAAGTAGTCCCAGGTCTCCCCCCTGCCCCACTACTCCTTCATGGTTTATTGTATTTTACTTAAATCTAGACTTGCCACTCACTCAGATAAGTTTAATTAACTATCATCTCTTGTTTTTTCAGTGTTTTCATTTGTTAGTATTGCTTACTTGGGTTCAACCATTGTTAGTATTACTTACTTGGATTCATATCTATTACATATTTTGTTTTCCGTGAGAACTTTTTAAATTCATATTAAGATTCTTCAAGGATATGATATTTTTTATTATTAACAAAATTTATGTCTAACCATTTTATGCTTAAATATGCATGACAGTGTCGTGTGTTCTACACACGGGCTTGAAAACACTTTTCATGAATATACTACATTAAATAAAAAACAAATTATAATGAGATGGTCTTTCCTCAATACACCAATATGTTCAGAATTCACTTTTTAAGTCTTGGATAAACACCATAAAATTTATATGAAAAAATGATAGCCTTAAGTGACCTAATTATTCCCACGTAAAAAGAGGATGTCTAGGTTCAGAGGAGTACATTAATGCCATAAGATAGGAAGTATATAACAAAAATATTTTAATTTTTTTGTTTTTTTAAATAATGGTCAGATTTAAACTTTTTAAGACAAGTGAAAGAGAAAATGCAAAAAAAAAGTAGAAGCAAAACTTTAAAGGCCTGGTGCTCATCAAGAGCCCCTTTATCATTGTGATTTCAGAAGCCCTGGAGTCTTGAAATCCCTCAGGGGGTCCAAGAGGTCAGATAATACTAACTGCTATTTGCCATTTTCACTCTTACTGAGACAGGACCTGTCATAGAGTTATAGATCTAATGGTTAACAGGCCTGAGTTCTTAATGGCTATTGGAATGTATGTGCGTGCTTGTATTTTAAATTTTACAGTTTTAATTTCTAGTATTCTGAGTATCAATAGATACAACCCACTGAAACAAAACCTCCTTGGAATCCACGATAATTTTTAATAGTATAAACGGGCCTTATGCCAAAAAGTTTCAGAATTGGTATTTGCAAAGACTGTGTCTACCAAATAGTCATTGAAGAATAATTAATTACTCTCCCAATTTTTAGCAATTAAAGATACCAGACCGACACACACACACAACGCAAGCAAAGGCAGAATTCCGATAAGCGTTTTAAAACATTGGAAAAATAAGAGTCTCATAGTTAACCTCTGTGAATCCCTAAGAAGTTCTGGGCATTCCAAATGGGAAAGTAGGTATTGAAACATAAAAGCAAAAACATCTAAGTTAAAGGTTACAATTTAAAAATCACTTTTTCTTATGCTTGTAAATATCTTTTTTTCAAACATGGATACCAACAATGACATCAGCATTATTTATGTCAAATCCGTCCATCAAATTAAAAAAAAAATTAGGAATAAGAAAACTCTGAACGTTTCGAATATTTTAATATACCCTTTTCACGAGTTAAATTTGTATTGCAAAATGTACCTGATCTAGATGTTTGTATATCTTTCACTTCTACTGCTTCACTTGGAACAGAATCTTTCCGTTCAACGGTAGGCTAAATGGGTTTTGAAATAAAATGATTAATAAATAATGCATATTTCATACAATATGCACTCAATAATTCAAGATAAAATAAGTTATTACCTTCAAGTGAGGATATTTCTCAGGAGACTCTAAAAAGCAAAAGGGACATAAAATCAATTATATGTAAATATGACAAAGCCGATCACACATTCATGCAGAGTTAATCCTCATGCTTGGCTTTGAAAATGATTACTTTCAGATTTGGGTTTTTTGGTTTTATTTGGTTAGGAAAGAAACTTAACAGAAATATACCGAAGAAAAAATAGGAATATAGGTTTAATATTAATAACACATGAAGTTAAGACTATAAAAGTGAGATCTTTTCAAGTGACTGTAACTAAAATAGAAAAGTGTGCATATACAAATATGAACATGCTGATTGATGGAGAAAAAAATGGATCTTTAATCAGAGAAGCAAATCATGACCCGGAGAAGATAAATGTCAAAGCTGATGGTAAAATGCAACAGCATATCTTTAAACAACATGTCAGAATCATTTATACCATTAAATTACAAGTATTTATCATGTTCTTCAATTTGTCTTGTAATTTAGGAAGTACACAGTTGTGATAACAGTTCAGTTGAATGTATGATTCATTTCTCATCAGAGAAACTGTTCTGAAAGGATCAGCTTGGATATATTCATATACCTGTAGAATAAAAGTTAGTAAAAATATTAATCTTTTTTCTGTACCTACATGGGCTACTGGTGTGCCTACATTTCTTGTATCCTCTAGTTTAGCAATCTTAAAGTTTCTTGGTCCTCTCATGCAAGAAGGTATTATTATAAAACACATAAAAGAAATAATGTATAATAAGCTTTCAATATCAAAATATGGTTACTAAAAAGGAAAAAAAATACATTAAACTGACACAATATTAGATTTGAATAACCATTTATACTTCAAAATCAGTACAATATATACTGAAAAAAAATTTAGTATTCAAGAAATGAATCCTACAATTTCTTTTGTTTCCCACATTAGCTTGGTTGGTGTATCATGTCACTTTTCAAAGAATTTTATTAAACATCCATCTTATCAGAAAATTAGCTATCTTTAAAAAAGCCCCAAGGCTTCTGTGTTCAAGTTAATGTCATTTGCAAAACTCATATCAGTGCAACACAGGTCTTTGATGCCTGATAGTTACAGAAAGGAAAAATGAGGGCTGCAGTTTACCCCAATTCTAGCACACTCTCCTGCTTCCAGTAATCTCTGGAACAGCAATGACCTAATCTTCTATTTCAGTGAGAGTATACCAAAGTTATCTGACATGAGTTCTCTCAAGTTTCTTCATCATTAACTCCAAAATCACCAGCTACCTTCTTTCTTTCCTCTCTCCTTCCCTTTCTTAATCCCTCTTACTCTTCAAAAGTAACCTCCAGATTCATGGTCTTGATTCTTTCTCATTTACCTTATTTTGATGGATTATTCACACCACTTCTTTCCTATTTATTTAGCAATAATATCTTACATCCATAATTTGTATTTTCTTCATTTCTATGCTCTTTCCTATATGGCTATAAACATGCTCACAAATAAAAGCAAAACAACACTTTTCCTTGATTTGGTTATGTCTTCAACTATCATCCAACGGCTCTTCTTCCAGATTTCTCTAAAGGAGTCTATACCCTTGCTACAGAGCATTGTCTGAGGACCATGTAGCACCAGCACCATCTGACAACTTGCTACAAGTGCAGAATCCCAGACCTGCTGAATCAGAATGTGTATTTTTAACAAGGTCTCCAGGTGATTCATTAAAGTTTGAGCAGCTGTGGTCTATATGGAGTCGGCTTTCACATTCCTTTACCTTACCTTGCCATTTTGGAATCTAGCCTCTAGCTCCTCCCTATCTCATCCTCCAAATGGAAATGGTATTAGAAATCAAACTTCCTAATGGACTTTTGATCCGATTTTGGCATCCTTGATCTCTCCATTACCAATCCTGTTCTCTTCTTCTTTACAATTCTCTTATTTGCCCTGTAGGATACCACCTTGTGAAGTAGCAACATTTTATATAACATTAAATTATGCACATGTATGGTTAACCATACATGCTCATATCCATCTAAGGCAGATAAAATTTAGCACTGCATGGGCAGGCACCTCAATCCTTAATGCCTTCCCAACATCGAGGAAGACAGGGAGAGTGGGGAAATTTTGCTTAACATCCCTGACAAGTTTTGGTCCTGGAAGCTCACATTAATTCTTCCCCTTTCTAATACCTGCTCTTTCTTTGCTAAAGAATCATTTTATTGCACCATCCTCCACTATTTACACCCACTTCTCTTTCCATCAGTGACTCCCTGGACTCGCTGCCATTCTCACTCTTAATTCCCTCTTTACTCCTTTCCTCTTCCTTATTTCCTGACTTTCCTCAGATCTTACAGTATCTGAAACAAAATTAATGATCCAGCTCCTTTAGTGGCACTCTCCATTTAATCTGTTGCTGACACGTGATAAGATACACAACTTACCACCATTTCACTTCTATGTCCTCACTACACATGTAATAGCTGATTTTCTTTGGCTAGTAGGATGTATCAGTGCTCATGTTTTAAATAAACATTCCCTCAAATGACTTTCTTAAGAAATACAGTTCTTACCTTCTCCTTGCCCATTTACTATATTTTTTCCTCTTTGATCTGCAGCCCCAGATGAAGGACCAGCATACTTCTGTGGAAGATTCTCAGAGATACTCTGTTAAAATTAGCATCAAAAATGAGTTGCATAAAGATTTCCTTATCGCTTTCTAAGAAAATATCTGGAATTTCCTGTTTTAAAAGCCATTAGACTTAAAAGTAAGAGAAGCATGTACTGAAAAGCAAAATATTTCGATGGAGAATCTCACATATGCTCCCTGGATCAAGTTTATCTTTTTTCCTCATATGGCTATTGACACTGTAAATGAAGCACGGGAAGCCAGAGGAAAGACATTCAGAGACAAAATACTAACTTATGTGCATATTTCAACAAGGAACTAACTTCAAAATACCTCACTGTACTTTGCATTCCCCACCGAGAATAAGAGGACATGTTTTAGAAACGTATTAAAAATTCTCTAATAAGTACACGTGTTATAATACTTACAGCACTACACATTTAAAAGATTTCAGATCACAAAAATTTTTTAATGTTAAAATATGATATTTGACATGATACGAAACTTTGAAGTGTGTCATGTTTGAATATAAGCCGAACACTGTAGAAGCTGCTTCATGTAGGTAAACAAGGGCTTGGAAAACGTAAATATTTTTTGATAAAATTTTTACTGATAGGAAAAATGGTTTAAAAAATAACGAAGTAGTATGAAAAACTTTACACTATGCTTAAATAAATGAAAGCAAGTATTACATATAGTATGCCCCTCTCTCCCAATTAAGAAGTTCACTTTATGAAACTATAGTGAGCTTTCATATGAAAGAATAATAGCATTTATTTATTAAGCATCTGAATGTTTCAGCCACTTGTTATGCACATTTGATTTTCTTCACCCAATCCTAATAAAAATGATTTTGATGATGATTACTCCCCTTCCTGCTTCCTCATCATTCCGGGATATTGAGACCAAAATGATAAGCAGATGAGATCCATTGTTCTCTGTCCAGAATGTCCTCCACCTCAACCTTTGCATGTCTGGCTCCTCATCCCACAGTTGGCAGCCTGAATGTCACAGTCAGAAAGATTTTCTCTGTCTACAGAAATCCACCTCCTCTCCTATCCCCATCCCAGATACAAACTCCCCCGATACTCTCTAACCTAACATTCTGTTTTCTTTAGATGAAGCACTTATAATGACTTATGAGTGTTTGCTGCGTACTTGTTTTTCTGTTCCTACGACTACAGCACAAATCCTCATCTTGTATATTTAGTATCTATCTGGCACGTAGCTGGTGTTCAGTAATGGAAGTTTACTCAAAGTCAAAACCTTTAAAATCTCATCAGGAAGGTGTCAAGTGCCAAATCATGATAATATTATAGGATATCTCTGATAATAGTATACTGAAACTTAACACACCACAAGCTAGAAAGCCACATGCTCATTCTAACATTGTCACCATTTTCTTGACACAACTGGCACTTTACTTTCAGGTTTAATAAATGTGTCAGTATTTATTAAGTTACTGAATATCACTGTGATCACTGTGTATTACATTGATATCTGAACATTTTACATTTACAAAGTGTTTTCACATTTCTTACCCCATTTGTTCATTACACATACCTAACGGGTAGGTATTAGTATCATTTTTATGAACCAGGTCACTGACATTCAAATACATTGTTAATTTTTTCCAAGATTCCATTGCTAGTAATTGACAGAACCAGAATGCTAACATGTCTCTTGACTTCAACTATGTTCATGGTACCACTATGCAGCAGGCACTTGTATTACCTAAGAGATCAGTCCCTTCCTATCTCTTTCCACAGACATCAGTTTAGAACAGATCATCACTATTTTATACTCATGTTACACCAAGCATGGCTGTCATGAAGGTACTCAGTGCACTCTAGTTTCAAAAATGGTTTCTACTTACTAAAACAACACTAAACCAAATTGTTTTCATTATACTTCCACATATTTACTATTTTCCATGCTTCTCCTTCTGCTGAAGTATTCCTTGCAATCTATACCAGAAAATCCTAATATAATAATACTTTCAAGTTCCGGGAATTATCTTTTCAAGTTCCAAGCTATAAAAAAATTACTGCTCAAATGGTTTCTCTCTACCTTTCAGTAAGATTTTTACATACACACACACGTGTGTGTGTATACACCATAGTTTAACACATTTGGCAATAGGTTGACCTGGAATAATCCTTTCATTTTTATATAAACTTCACTTCAAATTGATTTTAAAAGTTTTGTAGAAGAAATATCATGCTATATGATGATAGAATGATGAGGCATTTTTAAGAAGTACTATAATGTAAGAAGGAAATGTAAAACCCTATTCTAAAATTCACATGGTTTTCTTATTCCTATGTAAATAGAATATAATGGCTCTAATTTCCTATTTATGTCATATATGATGATAGTAAAAAGTTGGAGAAAGATTCTAGTAAAAAAAAAAAAAACTAATAAAGCTATGATTATCCAAGCTGAAGGTTTAGAAATCTTCACATACACCTTATGAATATTAAGCAGGATCCAATATTTACATGAGGAAAGAATAAAGAGACTGAATAATTAAGTCAACATTATTACTGAATTTTAGAGATGAAAGAATTTACAAACAAGGTTTAACAGCTATGAATATTAAAGTTAATAAAGCTTCCTGAGAAAAATACGAAATATCCCCACTCCTGGAGATATTTTTGAAAGTAAAAAATCACCTTCTAGAGATAATTTTGTACACTCCATTGGCAGTCTTTCCTTCCTAATGATTGTACGATAACAAGTAGTGTTATTTTTAAAAAATAAATAAATAAAATGTGATTTTATAATTTTGATGTGAGCATATGTGTGTCTACTGCATGAAAATACTACTAGAAAAGAATCAAGCAGAATCACTCCAGAAACAAATAATTTATACAAATTCTTCCTTAACAGGGTTAAGACCTGAAAATTTGTTTTCTCATTTAATGAATACACATTGAGAATCTCACTTAAATAATCAGAACTTTTAATTATATTTAGTGAAAAGATTAAATGAAATGTTGTTTATTTTCTCTCATTATTCTAAAAAAGATCAAAAACAGATACCAAGATTATACCAAACAATAAGATAAATTAGTTAAGTAACTTAAGGACATACCAAACACTAAGTTAGAAATCACAAGAAAGAAAAGAGTCAAAAATTAATAATTCAAAATAAATCTGATAAGTCCTAAAACAGATTTCACCTTGCATTATCTATGAGCACAAGTTTGGCTAGATTAAAATGTAAATTTAAAGAGAAGAGGATTAAAATTTCTTTCAATTCTGCATTAAAATCACCTATAAGTGATTCTGAGGATTTTTTTTCCATTACCTAGCTTTCTTAACTTGCATTTAAAATAATTTCTGCCATTTTTTTTTTTAATATAGAGAGAGCTTGCTCTTATTTAACCCCACTATTTCTGTTGGGGTTTTATAATAATTTCTCTCATCTTGAAACTCTTATTCAAAGTTTATATTAATCTTGCCCTTCTTAAATTAATTTGTCCTCTTAACTATCTGCCTCATTGTTGTATTTGTCTAGTTGTCCTTTTGAGTTGCTTTGTCATTCTTTTTTTCCATAATGGCATACCTCTCACCAACTTTTATAAATCCCAGTCCTCTAAATATATCTCTAGTTATTAAACTTGTTTACTATGATGATCTGGAGGACTTCCATATCTTCCTAGGATCCTTGTGACTATCTTGAGGATGAGAATGTGAGAGAGTGGTACATGCAAAAAGCATGGGGGGAAAGATCAAAAAAGAAACTTACTTTACTAGGACTAGGAATTGCTAAAGACTTGAGGAAAGGTTTTAGAAAAGGGTCAGGTGATAAAAAGGCAGGATGAGAAAACTAGATGGTGACTTGTGTTTTAGGAAGGTTTCAACCACCTATTCATTTTTACTATCACAATTACTGACCTTGAGAGATGCAAGATGGTAGACTAGAGGTGCCCAGCTCTTCCCGTGACACAAGGAAAGTCCAAAACCACAAGTGGATAGTCACACATGGCACCCCAGCACCTTTATACTGGGACAGAATCCTGGCTGGGGCATCAGTGAGCCTGCCAATGTCACCTACTCCAGCAAAGAGTTGCCATATGCCCCAATGCCTAGGCCACAAAGGCACTCACAAACAAATCTAACACTGAATAAAGTCAAATAAACCACATGAAGACTACACTACTGTGTACACTCAGAACAAAACCTAAAACAAGCTACACAACTGTAACTAAAAATACATGTACAGGAAAGAGTCTCTCCCTTCAAAAGCTACTCAAGAAAATTAGAAGAAATGACTATTCCACTAGATGCCCAGACATCAATTTAGGAATACATTGATGAGAAGCATGAGAAAACAAGGAAACATGACACCCCCAAAAGAATACAATTCTCCAGTACCAGATGCCTAAAGAAAAGGAAATCTATGTCTGCAAAGAAAGTCCAAATAATAATCTTAAAGAAATTCAACAAGACGCAAGAATATACAAATAGACAACCCAAATAAAAAAAGCAATTCATGATCTGAAGGAGAAATTCAATAGAGATGAACATAAAAATCAAACCAAGCAGAAATACTGAAACTGAAGAATTCATTACATGAAAAAAAACAAAAAAAAAATACCCCTAGGAGCTTAAGCAACAGGCTAGATCAAGCAGAAAAGAATTTCTAAACTTTAAGACAGGTTTTTAAAAATAACCCAGTTGAACAAAAAAAGGGAAAAAAATATAAAAAATGAAGAAAGCCTATGAGATCTATGGGACAACTTTAAGCATACGAACATGAACTATAGGTATTCTAGAAGTGGAAGAGAAGGAAAAGCCATCAAAAACCTACTCAACAAAATTACAGCTGAAAACTTACCAAGTATTGGGAGAGAAATGAACTTCTGGATTCAAGAACAATAAAGATCCTTAAACAGATATAATGCAAAGAGGTCCTCTTCACGAAATACTGTAGCCACATTTTCCAAAGTCAAAAACAAACAGAGAATTGTACAAAATGCAAGAGAAAGCATCAAGTCACATATATGAAAATCACCATCAGATTAACAGTGTATTTCTCAGTAGAAACCTGACAGGCCAGAAGAGACAAAAATGATATATTTATAGTGCTGAAAAAAATTGCTAGCCAAAAATACTATACCCAGCAAAGATATCCTTCAGAAATTAAGGAGAAATTATGTCTTTCCCAGAAAAACAAAATCTTTGGGAATTCATCACCTCTAGACTGGTGCTATAAAAACTCCTTAAGAACTTCTTACACATTTGGAAGCAAAAGAATGATAACTACCATCATGATAACATGAGAAAGAATAAAACCCACTGGTTTAGCAGACACACCAATGAAAAAGAGAAAGAAACTATATCTTACCACTACAAAAAACCCAAAAAACACAAAAGACAAACAATGAGAGAGAGAGTAACAAAATATATGTAAAACCATAAAAAAGTTTTGTAAAAGGCAGGATTAAGGTAAAATCTTTCCATAACAACCTTGAGTGTAAATGAATTAAATTCCCCATTTAGAAGATACAGACTGGCTATATGGATAAAAAAATAAGACTATGTATGCTGTCTACAAGATACTCAGTCCCCCTGTAAAAACATACATAAGACTAATAGTGAAGAGGTGGAAAAACATATTCCACACAAATGGAAAGCAAAAACAAGGAAGAGCAGCTATAATTATATCAAATAAAATAGATTTCAAACCAAAAATGACAAAAAGAGGCAAAGAAGGATTATATGATTAAAGGGAGAAATTTAACTTAAGATATAACAATTGTAAATATATATGTCCCTAACATCAGAGGACTCAAATATATAAAGCAAATATTATAGGCTCTAAATGGAAAGACAGACCCCAACTCAACATATTTGAGGGCTTCATAAACCCAGACCAAAAAAAAAAACAACAACAACAACAAAGACCCCTTGGATTTAAACTGCACTATAGGCTTCTGGTCAAGACGGCAGAATAGACAGTCTCCCAGTCACTCTCACCCACAAATCAACCAATTTACAGCTATAAAAATGTAACATCAGCCAAGCTGGGGCCACTGGAGCTCTGGGGAAGAGGAGCAGAGACCTACGGAGTTCATGAAGGTGGTAGAAGCCACGATGAGAGAAAAAAAAATAACTGCTTGGAGCATTTTGCGCTGCAGCCAGTTTAAGGCTGGAGCGCATGAGTGCATGGAGCAGGAGCCAGCAGAAGCTGCAGTTGTGCTCTATGGATGGAGTTGCTTGGAGGCGGCAGGAGAGAAGAGGGCCTTGGCTGCCTCCAGGACAGCAAGACCACTAATAGGGTTCCCATGGACCCATGCAGGAGCAAGGAGCTATAATAACTGAAAAAAGGGAGCCATTCCGAGGCCGATGAGTCATCACAAGGGACCGGCGCAGGGCCTGTCCCATGGAGGTGTTTGAAGCACAGGCTGTGGGGGAGACATGCCCACCAGGAAAACACTGGGACACAGCAAGGACAGCCAACCCATCCCCCAATCAGCACAGGACCGCTCAGAGGGGAATGGTAGGGAATGAAGAATTGCACTGACAAAAAACTCAGGCCCAGATCAGAGTTTCTATACAACACAGATCCATAGGGTCTCTGGACAGCCGGAAGTACCTATAAGGTCAACCATTAAACCCTAAGCTGCACAAAAAGGCTTCCCTAGGGAAACAGCAGCAAAGCAGCAATTTAGCTCAACCACACAGCTCAAGTACTCGTTCCCACAGGAAGTCCCCCCATTTTAGAAGTAAGCAAAGGACAAAAACTTGGTTCTAGCCCAAGCACACCACCAGTGCCTTGGGGCCTGCCCAGGGTCCCGAGGCATGGAGAATGGGACTGGACTGCCCTCCCACAACCAGACACACCGCACCACCTCCTTGGGGCCTGCCTGGGGACCTGAGGCATGGAGAAGGGGACTGAACCCCCCTTCCATAACCAGGCACACTGCGCCAGCAAATCAGGACCCGAGGTATGGAGCTGGGGACCAGACACACCACCAGCACCAAGGAGCATGCCAAAAACATCACCTCCGTGTGGGTGGTCCACCATAGCCACCACAATAACCATGGCTGCTATGAAAGTAGCTAGACACCACAATCACCACACAGATGGTCTGCCAACCTCTGGAGTACACTGACACAAGGAGAGTCACTAGCAGAGTTCAGAAGAGGATGTCTCTCTCCACAAAGCCCATTTCAGAGTTACAGAAGAAGCATCTGCTCTATGATAATACTGGGGGACCTGATCACACCTATCAGCATTGGACAGATCATCTAGGCAACAAATTAACAGAGTAACCATTATTCTTTCAGAGGGAGAGAAGAAATCTAGGGTAATTAGAGCGGGGAGGGAGAGGGAGAGCAGGAGAGGAGAGATAGGACAAGGGGCATAAAGAATAATTATGATTTGTAACAATATATACGCTAGTAATATTGATTTGATCAACGTATCTCAATATTGAACCCCAAAAATATGTATCATCAATTTTGATTCAATAAAAAATAATTTAAAATACCCCTCCCCAAAAAAATGCACTACAGACCAAATTGATTTAACAGACATTTACAGAACATTTCATACCCAAACTGCAGAATACACATTCTTGTCACCAGAACATGGATCATGTTCCAGGGCAGACCCCATGTGAGGCCAGAAACCAAGTCAAAAAACCTTAAAACACTGAAGTCATACCAACTACTGCCATGGAATAAAAGTAGAAATCAATAACAATAAAACTTTGGAAACAGTATAAATGCATGGAAATTAAACAACATGCTCTTGAACAACCAATGGACCAAAGAAGAAATTTAGCAGAAAATCATAAAATTCCTTGAAACAATGAAAATCAAAGTACAACCTATCAAAACATATGGGATACTGGAAGGCAGTACTAAGAGGGAAGCTTATTGTAATAAATACTGACATCAAAAAAGTAGAAAGATTTTAAACAACCTAACATTGCACACCTCAGAGAACTAGAAAAGCTAAGAATAATACAATCCCAAAATTAGTAGATGAAAAGAAATGATAAAGATTAGAGCAGAACTAAATGAAAAAGAGACCAAAAAAGAGTATTAAAAAAACAACAAAATGAAACGTTGATTTTTTAAAAAATAGACAAACATTATCTGGTCTAACTAACAGAAAAAGAGAGAAGATCCAAATAAAAATCAGAAATGAAAAAGTAGACATTACAACAGATGCCACAGAAATACAAAGAATCATTAGAGATTATAATAAACACATATACACCAACAAATTTGAAAATTTGGAGAAAATGATAAATATCCAGACATATACAACCTGAACCCAGAAAAAATAGAAAAACTGAACAGACCAATAACAACTAAGGAGATTCAATTAGTAATCAGCAGTTTCCCAACAAACAAAAGCCCAGGACCAGATGGCTTAACTGAATTCTTAAACTTAACATAATTCTTCTCAAACTATTCCAAAAAAGTCAAACCAGAGGGTAGTCTCCAAAGCTCATTCTATAAGACCAGAATCGACCTGATCAAAATCAGACGAGTACACACCAAAAAAAGAAAACTACAGGCCAATAACCCTGATGAACATAGATGTAAAAATTCTCAACACAATACTAACAAACTGAATTCAATAGCACAACAAAAAATTATACATCGTGATCAAGTGGGATTTATCCCATAGATGAAAGGATGGTTCAACATACACAAATCAGTAACCATACACCACATCAACAAAATCAAGAACAAACACATGATCATCTCAATAGATACAGAAAAAGTATTTGATAACATTCAACATTTCTTCATGATAAAAATTTTCAACGAATTAGATACAGAAGTATCTCAACTCAGTAAAGACCATATATGACAATCCCACAGCTAACGTCATTCTAAATGGCAAAAATTTGAAAGTTTTTCCTCCAGTAACAGGAACAAGACAAGGATGCCCATTCTCACCACTCTTATTTAAATAAGACTGGTAGTTCTAGCCAGAGCAATTAGGCAAGACAAACAAATAAAGGGTATCCAAATTAGAAAAGAGGAAGTCAGATTGTCCCTGTTTACAGATGACATGATTTTGTGACCATAAATCTGCACCAAAATATTGTTAAAACTGATAAACGAATTCAGTGAACTTGCCAGATATGAGATCAACACACAAAAATCAGTAGCATTTTTATATACCAACAACAAACTAGGTAAAAAAATAAAATTTAAAAAGCAACCCCATTTAGAATGGCTACCAACAAGAAAAAATAACTAGAAATAAATCTAATCAAGGAAATGAAAGATCTCTACAATGTAAACAACAAAACACTAATAAAAAAAATTAAAGAGAACATACAAAATGGAAAGATATCCCATATTCATAGTAGTATGGACAATTTGATGTCCATACAGCAATCTACAAAATACCCTATCAAAATTCCAACGGCATTCTTCACAGAAATAGAAAAAGACAATCCTAAAATTTATTTGAAACTACAAAACACCCTGAATTGCTTAAGCAATCTTGAGCAAAAAGAATAAAGCTGGAGGCATTACAATATCTGACTTCAAAATATACAACGAAGCTATAGAAATTTGAATAAAAACAAACCCATGGAACAATGGAACAGAATAGAGAACCCAGAAATAAATCCACAAATTTCCAGCCAACTGCTTTCTGACAAAGGCACCAAGAACATACATTGGGAAAAGGATCAATTCATCAATAAATGCCGCAGTGAAAACTGGATAGTCATATGGGTAGAAAGAAACTACACCCCTATATCTCTCCACATACTAAAACCAACTCAACATGGATTAAAGACTTAAAACATAAAACTTGAAACTCTAAAACTACTAGATTACTAGAAGAAAACATAGGGGAAACACTCCAAGACATTGGTCTACATGTTCTCACTCATATGTGGAAGCTTAAAAAAAAAAGTTGAACTTTTGGAAGTAGAGAATAGAATTGTGGATACTAGAGGCTAGGAAGGGGTGGGGTAGTGGGAACAGTGAGAGTTTGGTTAATGGATATAATTACAGCTAGATATAAAAAATAAGTTCTAGTGCTGTAGAGTAGTGCCAGGCATCATAAACAATAATTTATTGTTTGTTCTCAAATGTCCAGAAGAGAGGAGCATGAATGTTCTCATCACAAAGAAACAATAAATTCTTGTAATGATGAATATGTTACCTATCCTGATCTGATGATTACACATTGTATACATATATTGAAATATTATTCTGTATCCAATAAACATATACAATCAATACATTTCAATTAAAAATACATAAAATCCTTCAAAAAATTACTGACCTCAAGCAAGGTTTTATTTTCTGGTCTCTGAATGCCATATTTTGCTTGTTCTACAGTAAAAAACAAAGTAAAGAGTACATTAAAATATTTGTAACTTTGAATCAATGAAAAACACAAGAATAGGCAGTTTTCAACTAGCTTACGAATTTCTGTAGATTGCCAAAGAGGACAAGTCTTTATTAGCTTTGTGACGTCTAGTTTCGGGACATTCTAGAAAAAAAAAAAACAACTTTAAGAACAACGAAAATCAAATTTGATAAAACAATTGCGATATTTACCATTTCTATATAATCCAACACAAAGAACATAAGTTTAGTATCATACAAATATAGATTCAAACCCCAAAGTTGCCACATCTTCTCATGGGGTGAGGATTATGAGAGATGATATAGATATCCCCAAAATACTACACCCCTTACCACTAACTGATATTGTACAAACACTATGATATTCATTAGATTATTTTCTTAATCATATTATCCTAGAACAAAAATTTATTCCTAGGTAGTTTATAGTATTATTTTTTAAGTTAACATTATGAAATTTAAATTAATGACTTGATATATTTCAAAATGTGTTTGCATGATTTATAGATACATTGACTACCTCTTATGGGGAAAAATATGAGAGTTTGGTTTTTAGTAGTATCTTATTTAGATGGGTTGGAATTGCAAAGAATATAAGTTGCTTCTACTCTGTTTTTCAAAAGCTAAAGACAAAGGATCTTGTAAATACAACTCTTTCCAAGAATGAGATTAAAAAAAAAAAAAACAAGAATAAACCTTGTGGGACAATGATTGATGAATAAAAGCCATGCATAGCTGCTAAATAGAAAGCAAGAACTAAACATGCTGACAACGGAGAGAGAGATGGACTGAAGAAATGTTTTCTGCCAGGAAAAATTTAGACGAGGGATAAATCATTTAGACAACAGTGTGGCGGAGGAGGAAGAAACAAACCAAAAACATGACCAGTCATTCAAGTATGAGCTTAGGCCATAGAAGAAAATGAAAAATACTAAGTACAATGAGAAAGGTAGGGAAGTATATATGTAAATACATATATACTTATATACGTGTGTGTGTATATATATATAACATAAACAAAAGTCTCTGATATATATATCTTATATATATGTTTTGGTGTAAAAGTATATGTATGTATATATGTGTATGTATATCTGAGACTTTTCTTTTTAGTATATCCCTAATAATACTGATTTGTATTACTCTACAAATGTTTTTATAAATTCTACTGTAATAAAGAGTTTAATTTTATTACTATAAAATAAGTCAAAGTCATTCAATTAGTTGAACATGGTCATTTAAGACTATCTAAAAGTTATAACACTATTACTAGAGAGAAAGAAAAATGGAAACCAAAATGTTCCATTAACTTTCCAACTGGAGAAAGAATAATCAGAATTCTAAAAAGTAATGTAAGGCTTAAAAAATATATTTAATAGAACATGGGTTGGGGCTAAAAAGTTTTAAAGTTTTTATCTAAAATCATAATCTAAACACACCCTTAGAGAAGACTAGAAAATTTACTTAACCTCCTCTCCTACTTATATTTCCTCAACATAATTCACCTGAACTTTTGCACCTAACCATTAAGAGGGAATATAAATTTGTCATATTTTTAGAAATTAAATACATTTAATTATTAAATATATCATGCATATTCTATTACTTGTGTGATACTGTGAATACATACATTTGGTCTTAGTCCCTGTCCCCTGACATTTTTAGAATATCCAACGTACTGTCTATTTGTATGCTAATGAGTTGACTGATGGCTGGGAGCCCCTCAGCTTTAGGAGGGGGACCGATCACCAGAAAGACCAAGGAAAGATCGGAGGGTTGGGACTTTCATTCCCACCCCCAACCCCCAGGGAGGGCAGAGAGGCTGAAGGTTAAGCTGATTGCCAACGCCCAGTGTTTTAATCAACCAAGCCTATGTAATGAAGCTTCCATAAAACCCCCAAAGGACTGGGTTCTTGAGCTTCTGGATAGCTGAACCGGTGGAGGTTCTTGGAGGGTGGTGCATCCAGGGAGGGCATGGAAGCTGTGTCCCCTTCTCCCATACCTCACCCTGTGCATCTCATCTGTATCCTTTGTAATATCCTTTATAGTAAATGGGTAAACATAAGGTTTCCCTGAATTCTGGGAGAAGTTTAGCAAATTAACTGATTCCAAGGAGGGGGTTGAGGGAACCCCATTTTCTAGCCAGTCAGTCAGAAGCACAGGTAAAACAACTGCAGCTTGTGGCTGGCAGCAGAAGTGGGTGGAAAGAGACAGTCTTGGGGACTGAGCCCTCTACCCGCAGGATATGACACTATCTCCAGGTAGATGGTGTCAGAATTAAATTGGAAGATACCCAGCCTGCTGTGGAACTGGTTACTTGCTTGCTGTTGGGGAGAAATCCCCACACATTTGGTCACAGAAGTCAGTGTTGTGTACTGATAATTTTGCTGTGAGAGTAGAGGAAAGGCAGTTGTGTTTTTCCCTCTTATATCTTGTAACTCTCCATTATATAGAAATCCATTTGTCTCTTCACTTATTCACATTCAAAAAATGCCTCTGACTTGCAAGTCCTTATACTAGGTGCTCCAGGATACACCCAGATATGTTTCCTGGTCTCCAGTACCTCATAGTGATGCAGGAGTTTCAAAATGAATAGTTAAATAACTAAATACAAACATTTCTGAAATTTGAAACTTTAGAGTGTGATACAAGAACCTGTAAGTGGATACTTTTGAAATCTTCAATGCAAAAACTTTCTGAAATCAAAGTTTTACCATATGATTCTTAAGAGTCTCTGCTTCTAGAACTGGTTATTATTTGGGGTAAAACATGTATTCTTCAATTAGAGAAAGAGTTTAAATATATGAATACTCTTAATGGAATGACTTAGAAAACACAGTGTAATTAATCCCTTTGTACTAGAGATTTGGAGAAAGAGAATTTAAATTTTTAAAGTCCACAATTTCCAATATTATTTTAGCCTAAATACAAAACCAAGGAAAGAAAGAGAGAAAAAGCTATCTCCTAAAAACTATGACACCAAAATAAAAAGTAAAAAGTAAAATAAAAAGAAAACTATATGCTATGTGCCACACAGTTTTGGAACTGAAAGGCACCAGGGAAATTTCATGATTACTGTATTAACTAATTGGATCCATTAAAGATTTATTTAGACACGAGTATTATAAAAGTCATGTTAGTATGATTTAAACATCATAGTAAGAATACTTATCCAATAATCCGTGACCAAATTCATATTTTCTCTATAGCGGGAAAGTTCTCCCTAATATAATTTTCCTATCACTTTGTATTTTCCAGTACATCCTTTTTTTCAGTCCTTACTACTCTGAAGCATTTACCAATTATTTCATACTTGTCAAAGGAAAATGGGGGGAAAAATTCAACTAGTCACATTTCTATATTTCTATAAAATGGTTTTCTCTGACCAATTTTCCATTACACATATAACATGATGATAGGCAGAACACTGCTAAATTCTAAGAGGAAATATCATATAAACTTAACTCAGAGCAAGAAAATTAATTCCATGAGAGAGCACTTTACCTTGGTATCAAAATCTAAGTTATCAATTGATGACGACCATGAATCATCAGGGCCAGGTATGTCACAAAGCCTTTAGAGCAAAAACATACAACAAAAATGAGTGAGTTCATTTCTTTAAAAAAAAAAAAAAAAAAAAAAAAAGTCTGGTGAAAGATTGGCAGTCTGTAATATTAAATGATGTTTCTTGATATAATTACAATTTGACCTCTGTTTAAAAAAAGCTTTTACCTATTTATTTTTGCCTCTACCTCTTCCAACCTACTAGATATTCAGTGAAGACTCACTCTTCGATCCATAAAAAGAATGGCAGCCTAAGAATAACTTGTCTGCACAAATTGTCTGTCCTGAAGGCTAAACTGAAACTCCAATTAATGGATTTTTTTTGTTCCCTGAACTGAAACAATCACCTAAAACAAGGTAGAAACATACACTATCCCTTCTCCATTGTCTGCCTCTGGTTCCAATCTGTGCTGATGGGCAAGAGGATGGATTTGGGAGCCAGGCAGGTATACAATCAAATAATAGATTAGTTACTTGTTAACTATGGGATCGTATACAGATTAATCAACCTCTCTGAACCACAGTTGCCTAATTAGTAGGTTACAACAGCACAGAAACTTTGCAAAGCTGTTGTGATGACTATAGGAGATAAATGTTAAGCACATAATTGGCATCTAGCCCAGAGTGGATATAAGATAACGCATATTCGGTGTCTAGCCCAGAGTGGAACGCTTAACAACCATTAGTTTATTTTCTCTGCATTCCATTGGTAACATGTAGCTTTTAAAAAATCAGTAAAATTCTACCTGCTTAAAGGGTCATCTTCGGAATTTTCCTTCCCTATTAAAGAAAAAAGTAAAACACATTTTAACTTAACAAGAGAAAAAGAATATTAAAAGTATATGACTTTGATGCTTTGTTATAAAGTATTCCACTAGGCCATATTTGAAGATTACAGTAGAATAAATATGAATTAAACTACTAGTCGGCAATTAATGCATTAAGACTCTACTTTCCTTCCTTTGCATTTATCAAATGGAAGAAAGGAGAATGGAACCTACCAAGATTTTATAACTAATAGTGAACTGCTGTGTACAATGACCATAATCCTAACCAGGCCCTATCACACCGACAGGAAATGGTACCTAAAGCAGAATCAATATCATAAGCTGACAGTGTGTCAAACTTAAGTAGCATGATTTTTCTGGACTAATAGCATTAAGAGCAGTTAGAAGAGACTATCATTATTTTGTTGTGACACAACACAGCTTCTCCAGTTCTTTAGTGGAAATTGTTCAGTTTAGGATGAAACACCCTATTAAGGAAGCTAGGTCTATGGGCACTGTACTTTGCAGCATGGCAAAACACAGGAAACAGACCAGAGACAAGGTCTCTTGCAAAGACCGTCCAGCTGCCAGCAGAGAAGAGTTCAAATGAGATCAATGTACTTCCTCTTGCTATTTCTCTTCTGGAGAAGATGCTGGTAAGCTCACTTAGTTCAAGCTATTTTCTCTATGCTATGTATGGTGCAAACAAGGCTCCAACGGAAAGAATCACTGGAAACCTCACTCCCTTAAGAGCTTATCCATGCTGAACTGTACCTCGTATTCAGAGAGCAGCTTAAGAAAAAAACACTGGAGAGGTAGTGGCAAGTTGCCAGGGAGCACTATGTAATATGAAAAAATATACAAATAAAACCATCATCTCACTCAGGCTAACAGAATGTGCCAACAGTTGTCCTTCTCTGTAGTGGGAGAAGAAAAAATTCTTTTTTACTTTATGAAGAGCACAACTGTGACTGTCTTGGCATTTCTCATGACAGAGAACCAAGGCATACAAGGTCTGCCATGTTTTAATACTACAGATTGTTTACATACTCATTCCTCTAAAGAAAAAGATCTGTGAACATCTATTGATTCATCTGTAGTATTCACTCTCTGGCCTTATTTCCAATTGCAAGGTAGGTATGATAAAGGTCTTTGTGATTTCAGTTTTATCAACTGCAACCTCTTGAGATTGTTCCTTTTCATTGCTGGAGGCTACCAGGACCCAGCTCATCCAGTGGTAAGGTCCAGGTAGTGCTCTATGACTGCTACATGATGTCTTTTTTCTCAGCCTGCCCTATTATGTTGCAAATGTCTATAGAAACTACCTTGGCACTTTAAGTTTTTTAAAATCTAAAAAGATGTTCACTGTATTATTTCAACTATATGATTATTATGGAAAAAGGAAAACTATGGAGGTAGAAAAAAAATATATATGGTTGCCAGGGGTGCAGGGGAAAGAGGGATAAATAGGCTTAGTACAGAGAATTTTTAGGCCAATGAAACTATTCTGTATATGATACTACAATGGCAGATACATGTCATCATACATTTGTTCAATCCACAGAATGTACAACCAAGAGTGAGCCCTAATGTAAACTGTCGACTTTGGTGCTAATAATGTGTCAATGTAGGTTCATCAATTATAACAAATGTACCTCTGGTGGAGGACGCTGATAATGGGGCCATTCATGGGAGGGTGGGGTATATGAGAAATCTCTGTACCTTCCTCTCAATTTTGCTGTGAACCTAAAACTGCTCTAAAACATAAAGTTATTAATTAAAACTAAGATATTCCCTCAACCTCCTATTATTCATATATTATATAGCAAGACACAGTCACTTTGAAAATTGGAACTAAAGATCAAAGTAAAAGAATATGCATATTATCTTCCAAATTGAAGTGCATAAAAATACACACAGGAAATAATTTTAATATCATACTTAGGCAAAAAAAGTTGATTAAAATAATTGATTATTTTACCTTGTTTTATAATTACAAATAGGCATTTAGCACTACATGAATCAAAACTTTTCTGTCCATATACTTAAAACAAAATTTTTATTCTAGTGTTAAATCAGAAATCATTATGCTTATTTTATCTAACAATTTACTGAAAGGTTAATCAGATAAGGACAGATTATAATTACCTAATATTGCCATAGTAATTTATGTACAAATACCTCTTAAATATTCACCAAGAGTTAAAAAAGAAACCAGCACTATAACTTCATATGGATGGTGCAGCTGAGACCAGTACCATGTGATGTTATATCATGATAGTACTTGCGGTTAAAATAAAACTAAGACAGCACCAAAAACTCGGTTGAGGCTATAAGTGCTATGCAGAAAAGATCTCACATAGCAGGCATGAGACTGCTATTTTTAAAACCCGCTTGCAAGGCTAGCCCTTGGCTTGAATGTGGGAACTTGGGTTGGGGAGGGTCCCCACCATTCCCTTAATAGTAAGAGTGGCTCACTGTGCCTACACTGCAAGAACAATGTGGTTTACTCCGAACAGCTGCCTTTCTTCTGCAGTCTGGAATTTTGTACATGGGAGGGAGAGGATGACTAGGTGACTAACCTTCACTAAAAAAGTGTTCATACTGAGTCTCTAATGACACTGGCACTGGTAGACAACACTGCATGTGTGTTGTCATGGGGGAAGTAAGCAAATCTGGATAACTCCATAGGAGAGGACTCTTGAAGCGTGTGCCTGGATTCCTCCAGACTTCATTGCATGCACCTCTTCCCTTGGCTAATTTTGCTTTGTATCCTTCTCACTGTAATAGATAAACCCATGAGTATGACTCCTTCGTAAGTCCTGTGAGTCCTTCCAGTGAATCACCAAACCTGGGGTGGTCTTAGGAAACCTTGACACAATTGCATTCGATGAAATTTGTATTATTTGAGTTCATGTGTTATATGTGACTATAATCAGAAGGATGTTTCACAGAATATCTTTCCCTAATCTGTTTTTCTTTTTATTTGCCTTGGCGATTCCTGCATTTCTTTATCCATTTGAATAAAGGTAGAAAAGGGATAGATGAAACAATGATGTCAAAAAATAATGTGAAACAAGCAACAATCCTATTTAACCATAATATGAAGAGAGAATCTTGATGATTGACAGTTTGTTCTATAGTGTGAAAGTTTCCATAAAGGAAATGAAAAGATCACACAGTCGATTTTGTCTAATTCAGCAGGGTTTAATTACTTTTCATAATAGTTTTGCAGCAATCAGGTAACTGGGATAATTTTGGAAAAACATATAATCACCATATATAGTATAATAATGTAGTGCTGATCACAGCATTCCTTCTACTTCTTTCTAATCTTTTTCTTAATTTCTCCTATAAAGCTAAAAACATAGTTCACCTATTAAAGGCAATTCTTGAGAGAACAAGTCAAAATCACTGCTTCCGAAAGGCAGGATGTTATCCATTCCACTGCAAAAATAGTGGATTTGATCACTATGGATAATAGGGATTTTAACTTATTTGGGGGGGGGGAGAAAGTTATCATGCACATAAATAGTTAAGTGCTGTAATCCAACTCACCACGTATTCCAGTCAAACCACAGACCACGAGTTTCTGGAGAACTATAATACCATAAAAGCATTTCACCTTAAAACTATACAAGATAAAATGAATTTCAATTTGCCTCTCCAGAAGGATTCTTTCTACCTTCTCACTTTAGAGTTCTTTCACCTCCGTGGTTAAATTGATTCCTTGATATTTTATTTTTTTTGGTGACTATTGTAAATGGGCTTGCTTTCATGATTTCTTTTTCTGCTAGTTCATGTTGGAATATAATAATGATATTGATTTTGGGGTGTTTAACTTGTATCCTGCAAATTTACCGAAATTATTAATCAGCTGTAAGAGTTTTTTGGTAGAGTTCTTAGGTTTTTCTATATACAAGATCATGTCATCTGCACACAGGGGCAGTTTGACTTCATCCTTTCCAGTCTGGATGCCCTTTCTTTCTTTCTCTTGACTGACTGCTCTGGCTAGTACTTCCAATACTACATTAAATAGGAGTGGCGAGAGGGGGCATCCTTGTCTTGTTCCTGTTCTTAAGGGAAAAGCTAAAAGCTTTTTTTATTTATTTTTTCCATTCAGGATGATACTGGCATTGGGTTGGTGGTATATGGCTTTCATTATGTTGAGATACTTTTCTTCTATACCTAATTTGCTGATGGAATACTTCTCAGCCATAAAAAATAATTAAATTCTGCCACTTGTGGCAACATGCATGAGCTTAGAGAAAATTATGTTAAGCGAAATAGGCCAGACACAGAAAGAGAAATACCACATGTTCTCACTCAAAAGTGTGTGCTAGGGAGGGAGGGACAAAGGAGAAAGGAAGGGAAGGAGGGAGGGAGGGAGGGAAGGAAGGAAGTAGGGAAGGGAGGGAGGGAAGGAGGGAAGGAGGGACAGAGGGAGGGAGGAAAGGAGGGAAGGAGGGAGGGACGGAGGGAGGGAGGGAGGGAGGGAGGGAGGGAGGGAGGGAGGGAGGAAGGGAGGGAGGGAGGGAAGGAGGGAAGGGAGGAAAAAAAGAGACCACAATAATACGTTAATCTCAGAAGGAGAGAACAAATCTATGGTTATTAAAGGTGAGAGAGGGATGAGGAGAGACTTGGTAAGGGTCATAAAGAATAATTATGATTTGTAATAACAAATATGATATTAATATTGTTTTGATCAACATGTTGTACACCAGTGATGGTAGTCAATGTTGTACCCCCAAAACATGTATAATCAATTATGCTTTAATAAAAAACAAGCAAGCAAACAAACGAAACCTCTTAAAAGCCATTAATAATAATAAAAATATCTTGGCAGATCATCATCAGTAATACCGTGGTACAGACAGAAAGAAGTCTATCATGAGAAACTAATGGAATACCAGATAAACTTCAGAATAGGGAGCCATACAGCTTCAAAGGAAATATATACATTTACCAAACATGTATACACTAAAAATGTATTCTAATAGCAGTAGATTCAAAGATAATTTTCCTCAGGGATAAAATTCAAAAGTCCACTGCAACCTTCTGAGTTTTCTCCCTGTTTAAAAGAAACCTGTCAAGAAAAGCAGCCTTTCCAGCCTTTGAATATTATTCTATGAGAACATGACGTTTGGAGTTGTAGCTAATTAACTAACAGTGAAGCTGGTGTAAGAAAACACTGCCAATAACAGCTGAAAGTGGGGTCCTGATGATATCACTGAACCACCAACACAACTCTGGTTCTTATTGTTTCAGCCACTGTTAGTTGGGTTATCCAGCATTTGCAGTGAAAAGCATTCTGAAGTGATAAATTTCCCATGGCCTGCAGAATAAGATCTACTCATTTCTGTAGTATTACAAAGTTTTTCATAAGCTTGCTTTAGCGAGGTATTCACCTCATTCCCAACCACTCCCATAGTCCTACTTTTTGCACCAGCAAAACTGAACTGCTCATAAACCCTGCATAATACACTCATGTGTCTTAGCTTCTGTACTTGCTGGTCCTTCTGCCAAACAGGCAATCTCATTACATGTTCCTTCTTGCAAAAATCATCCTTCTGCTCCTATACCTGGCAAACTCCTACTCACTCTGCATGCTGACCTTAAATCCTCCCATTTGTTAAGTGGACAAGTAAATAAAATGTTTTCTTTGAAAATTCTGTTGAAGAAACACAGAAACAAAATAGGGACAACTCTATATTCAATTTTAAGTACCTTAAACATCTAATTTATGTCTATTCCACCTCGTGCAACTTGCAAAACCTAACATACAGAAGTTCTTTGATAAATGTCCACTCAGTTAAAGGAGTCTTCGTACACTTCACATTGTACAATGCAGAGATGTCCAATCTGGGGACCACAGGAGCACTTTTGTTACTGCCAAACATTATAGTATTTTTATTATAACTTGTTGAGTATGCAGCTGCGCTATTTGAATACTTGTTTTGATAATGTTTCCGCTAATGGGAACAGGGTATCTTGTTCTAATAAAATTACTGTTATTATGAGAATTATCCCACAGACAGAAGAAAATACCTTCTTTTAACAAAGTCAATACATCTCATGTGGTTTCAACCTATGAAGAATGAACTTGATAATAGCAAGACCTTGTTGATATAAGAATATGTAACATGACCTATGCTTGTCAAGGAGGAATTGCTTTTCTGGCTTCTCTACTAAGGAGCTATCTTTAAAAAACAGTCTCCTATTGCTATCAGTGCACACTGGCTGAGTTTTGTAGTTCTTATTGCCATTTGTTTATGGCACCAGAAAGGTATTGTTTAATTCCCAGTTTTAAAGATAGTTACTTTTTTGGTGACACAAATCACCATGTATTGATTAATATTCCTTTACAACACGTAATCCATTTACTGTAAAAATTAAATAGAAGATCCATTTTTATAACAATTAGTTTGTTATAATGATACATACAACTTACTAACTTAAAAATATTTTTTCTTATTTATACAATATCATAGATTTTAGGAGCCATAATTAAATAAATAAGTTTTTTCAAACAATACAGTTTCAGGTTGTAAATTACCTGTAATTAACTTCTTAAATTATTCTAAACACTAGATTGAGAAAACATTTAAGAAAAAATATACATGCAATTTACACATTTCATTTTTTTAACTGCTCTTTTGTGATCAGTACTACCCACTTCATACTTCTTTTTTAAATCTATGGCACAACCACTAAGAGTAATTCACTATCAGAAATCTTACCTGGATTGTAAGTTAGAGAAGAATCTGTAGGTGTCTTTGGCTCTGTATATTTGAACAATAGCTGGAGATTGCTATGTATGAGAAGACGTGATAAATAAAATTACTAATTTAATATTGATAGAAAAAAACACTTACAAAATATACTTGGAGAGTATTTCAGACAATATAAGAGCTAATATCAGACCTTCAATTATGCCATACACTTCAAATTTGTAAGCTCTACAAACTTTTAATTAAGCTTGTAATTAAAGAACAGTAAAGCGGGAACACTCATGAATTAAGGGCAGTCTAGCTCAGTAAATTAAATAGAGCTAGCTTGGCATAATGGAAAGTACCCTGAACTCAGAAGTCGTCCTAGCTCTGTAACCAACAGAAATTTGTTCTTGGACAAGTCCCTACCCTTATACTCAAAGCTTCTTCTAAAAAATAAAAATTTTACTACCTTATTTCACTTGGTAGTTATAAACATTTAATGATATAATATTTTTAAAAACCTCAGAGAAACAGTGAAGCAATGAAATGATTTGTTCTTAAACTTTATTGCTGAAACTATTTTGGAATCCCCAATAAAACTCAATGTGTGTGTTTTTGTAGGTTCTAATATCCAAATGTTGTTGTTTTTGGAAAATGTCAGTAAGTCCTAATTGGGGGTATTAGCTGTTCTCTACTTTGTGGCTTATAATTTGGGGCATCTCAGCTATTTTATAATTTGTAATTAAATTTATTGATAAATATATTGTCTCATTTAATTTGATAACGTAATTGTCCCTGATCGGTGAGCCAATCAATGTTGGATGTCACTCATTTTCTTTGACTCATACACTGTTTCCTTGGAGCTAGTCAGAAAACAGTCAAATAACCTTCCAGGGACTGCACAAAAATATGGAATGATTCATCAACTTGCGTGTCATCCTTGCAAAGGGACCAGGATAATCTTCTCCGTATGGTTCCAACGTTAGTATATGTGCTGCTGACATGACCCAAGCACAAAACCCTACTTTCACGCATGGATACTGAAGAGACATGAATGGGGCCTTGCTCACTCAAATCCAACTAACCTACTTTAAATTCAGAGAAGTCTCTTGAATGCCTTCCTTGTGAGGCAGAATTTGAAAATATTTTGAAAACTGAAGGTAGAGATGCAAGTAGCTTGACAGGTTTTCATTATTATTGAAATCAGATCACTTGAGGAACCAACAGTAAGCTGACACCCACTACTCCATAGAAGCACAATATGGGACCATCTACACCCTAGGAAAATGTACTACACAGGATACAAAGGGTCTTTGGGGTACATATTTGGTAGCAAATAAGAAAAGAAACTCTGTTCTCTTCCTGCAATATTATTTCAACTTCTCTGACACTTTAGAACAACCCCAACTAAATATCTGCTAGGAGAAAAGACAAACAAGGGCCTCAAAGGATAACCCACTGAGAAGATCTAGGCTAAGACATGGGCTCCAAATAAGGCTTGGAGTGTGGGGGGAAGGGTCCCTCTACTTAGTATGCATGTGGCTAAAGCTAGGAATCCCAACTGCCAAAATAGACAGCTGGTGCTTTGGGAACAATGGCTGAGAACTCGAGCATATATATGGTAACTTAAAAAAAGTGTAACTCTGAAGTCTACGTATGGGTCACCATGAAGAGTGAGGGATCTGCATAAGTTAGGGTATCCTGGTGGCAGAGGGCAATCATTACGGAACTACAGGACTAGTTTCAACAGTAACACTGAAGCAACAGAATCAACAGGAGGAAGAGAATGATCAGAATACGTCCCTTTTTCCCTCTTTGTCTGACTTGTGAAAGTGGACTGTTTTCCTTGGACTTAGAGGACCACTTAGGTTCTTGGAAAATTCAAGGAGGTGAGAATAGGAGATAGCTCCCAGTGAAAAGTACAAGATTCTCTGCTAAATTGTACATTTCAAGACCCAAATAACTAATTAGAAAAATCAAAGATGTGACAAATTTTACCACATGCACAAAAGTTATACTTGGAATGAAATGCATAATCTTGGAATCCCTAAAGATAAATGTCTTTAAAATCCTGAGAAAAAGAATCCTGTACCCATTGCTACTTCTAACTAGTCTAGCCTTTTGCTTGGCTTCTGGCTGGTGAAATAGACTAATTCATTACTTTTCCCAAACTAGCTGAACCAAATTATGAAATCTCACCAGATGCATAAGATGTAATAGTTATAATTACTTTAAACTTCAATTTAGCATTTTAATGCAAACACTTACCCATAACAACCACTAGCAAGAGCATATTCTTCTGCCGTCCTTCCGAAGATATCTTCAGAAAGGGCATCAATACCTCGCTCAAGAAGCAGCTTGACGGTATTTGTTGATCTGTAGTTTACAGCAAACATGAGGGCTGTTCTAAAAGGGCAGAGAGAGAACTTCACCCATAGAAACTTTAATACATTTACATTTATTTAAACAGCTCATTTGACATACTTTACCAATTGAATGACATGCTGGTCTGTGTAGACTTGACCACTTACAGGTACTAACAGACACAAGCATGTTGGATACTAATCTTTGTAAATCACCTCCAAGGATGAACAGAAGGGACAAAAAGTAAGTCTTTTACTCCCAGTGGGGTATTACACAGTAGAAGGTGCTAATTTAAGTCCTTTGGTGGACAACAATTTATACCGAGGTCACTTATCTGAACTAAGTAATGAATTCTCCATTTCCTCCCTAGTCTGATATAATATATTGTAACCCAAAGTCATCTAGGGGTCAGATAACTAAGAGCTATTTAAAGGCTTAACAAAAATAATATCAATAATAATGATAATAATAATACTCATAATAGTTTCACTTAATGATACTAATAAGCATTGCTAGGCACTGAATTATATGCTATATATACAATTTTACTGACACATAACCAATCCTGAAGGATATGTTATTCTCTTTTTCATATCAGGGAACATACTTGGTGATAAGTACTGTTCCCGAGGTCACACCCTAGCAAGTGGAAAAGCTAGGAATTAAATTCAGTCTTATGTGACTCAATAAGCCTATCTCTTTCCTCTTTATCACCTACATATGACTTGTTTCCAATAAAGAAAAAATTTATCCAATTAAAGCTATCTTTCTTCCCTCTGCCATACTAATTAAAAATAAAAACTTCAAAATACACTAGAAATGAAAAAAAAACCAAACCTGATGAACCCACAATATCTGGTAACAGCAATTAATAGTGGCTTAAGGATAATCTAACATCAATATTCTTCAAGGAAAGCAATTTAAGAGTCATGCAAAAGGGCAAATTATTTTCAACTCTTACTTATGTTTAATCACCATTTTAAAGGGAAAGAGTATAAGGATCAGTCTTCAGAAAATACTATAAAATGGTTAAGTAGTTCAATAGTGAGTCAGGTTAATTGAAAAGTTAAAGTCCAAACTTTATGAAGATAATAAAACTAATATGAAACCCTTTAGCTAATATAAGATCATAAGACCACAAAATCATGTTACAATAACAAACATCAGTCAATATTACAAGGGAATATGAATCCCACTATATAGTATTCTTCATGCTGCCCAGTCCAAATAGTTGATTTTCTACCTAACTGATGACTTGTGTTTATATTTTTCACTCTATCCCAGTAATTATATGGTGACCTTCTTCTTAATTTAATATATCTGGCTTTAGGGACTACTACCATTCTAGAACAACATTAAAGTTTAAAAGAAAAAAATGTACTACTGTACCTTTTCATCTTATCAGACACATGTATGTTTGCTCCTTTCTGTACTAAAAATTCTACCATCGGCTGATTGTTTGTTTTTACTGCAAGTAAAAGTGGTGTTAGCCTTTCCTGTAAAACAGCAAAAACAATTTACAATTTACAAAATTACATATGTCTAAACTAAATTGAAAACCTCATAAAAGGTCCTATAAACTTAAATATGTAATACACAAAGTAAATAACAGGTTGTCCTTCCTTCTCACCCCTCTGTGCTTTCACATGTTCCACTCTTCACCTTTGAAATGCCCCTCCTCTGCCTGACCACAGTAACCCCGGTCACCTCCAACACTCACATCAAACATTTACGCGGTCCAAGAATCTTTCCTTCTACCACAGCTTTCACCATGGTATGTTGTAGTTACATTACTGTTTCCTATCTAGACCAAGAGCTTCTTGAGGGCAGGTGCTGTATCTTTTATCTCTATGGCCCAAACCATAACACACAGAAGTAAATGTTTAAAGCATTTCTTAATCAATGACCTAAATTATCATCTCTAGAGCCGTGTTTCTTAAACTATATACCAACAAGTATTTACTTTACCATAAGTACTATGCCCCAACAGAAAGATCCCATGTTCATCTACATTTCAGAAGTATTACAAATATGTGCATTACATGTCCAGTATTAAAGAAATCTCTTTCATTGGCTTAACCACTAGTTGACAATATTTCTTTTGTGGCAAACGTTAACATTTGAGGAATTAAGAGTTTCAGGGATATAGTTTTGAGAGCTTTCTAATAAAGGTGGAGGTTCCTTCCAGGTTATACAAACTTGCTTGATTCTCTACTCAGTGTTGTCAGGATCCCAAATTCTAATGTCAAGCACTCCTGCTCCAAATGAGTCACTAAGGAAATCATCGCTATATTTTAAAATATAGGCTTCGAATGAACTTTGATTGTTTATTGTTAAGCGGTCCATGGGTCTTCTCATAACACAAGATGATAGATTTTTATCTTAGTTGTTAGAAAGATAAGTACATAACTTTATTTTCAATTATAATCATAATCCTGGGTCCTAATGCATATTTACTTTTTAAGTCCATTTTTATTCAGGTTTCCATTTTAATTGCTCTTTAAAATTATTTATCTTAGGCAAGATATAAATCAGAAATAAAAATACAACAATTATCAATAAAAAAATTCTAATACTTATACATATGTATTATTTTAGCATAATGACAACCACTAAATCTCTTGTGTTTTTAAGGGACAATGGTGAAGAGAATGATACAAAATTGTCTACGATGTGCATAATCTATCCCACTACAACCAGGATGAGATGGGTTGAATGTGTCTGTGAAATTTTCATGGATTAGAAACTTAATCCCCATATGACAGTGCTAAAAAGGTGAGAAACTTTATTATGATGATGGAAAGATGGGACACCTTTAAGAGGTGATTAGACTGTGAGGACTGTAACCTTGTGAATGGACTCGATCTGTTCATGGAGTAATGGGAGTGGTTCAATGGCTTCACAAGGAGAGCGAGTGAGCAGCTCAGCTCTCTCTTGCTCAGCCATCTGCCAGGTGATACCCTGCATCTCTATAGAGCCACCACCTCCAAGGCTCTCACCAGATATGCTCCCTCGACAGTAAACTTGCCAGCCTATGAAACTGTAAGCAATAAATTCTATTTCTTTATAAATTACTCAGTTTCAGTATTCTATTATAAGCAACAGAAATGAACTAATACACAGGATTAATCTAAAAAGGCTAACAGATGTTCTAATGAAATATGATTATTTATAGCATATTAAGGAAAAAGTTGTTAAAACACTAACTTCTACACTATAAAATTCAATCCCATTTTTAAGAGACTAATATAAAATATAGACTATATCATTATACATTAATAAAATGTCTTGGAAACCTTGAAATCTTAATTAAAATATGCTGTGAAACAGGGATTGTAAACTCAAATAGTTACAGAGGCAAAGTAGGTGACCTGAGTAAGTGAAGTAGCTAGGTAGGGACAGTAGCAAACGGGAGAACATATGCCTCGTGTACAGGGGGCAGCCTCTGTACAGAACACCAAACAGTAATATGGGCTCTATAAGCCAGATTTGATTCTTTAAGAGAAGGTTGAAATCCAGATTTCTGCATGAGCCTCCTAAATTTTAAATGTTGACTCAATTTATAGAGGCAAACTAAACATATCTATGGGCTCATTTATTCTACAGCCCTTGTGTTTTTGTATTTGCTCTGAGTGTTTCTGAATGGTCGCATATAAAGAAAATATTTGTACGTAAAAATCTTTAATTTCTTTCATATCATGCTTTACCAAAAGATCAGGCCTTAATATATAGTAACAATTGCTATTAAGTAACATACCCACTTCAGGAATATTTCCAACACTTATAAATTTACATTCTATTTCTTTTAATTCCCCGAGATTATTAATCCAATGGGTATTTAGTTCATAAAATTGCTGAAACTAAATTATTAAAAGAATTCCCATCTGTATTCTTACTAACTTCATGGTTTTCAGTGTATAAAAGTGACATTCTGATTATGCCAGGGCTCTGCAAACCTAACAGATATACTGAGATACTCTACAATACAGTTTCAAATAAAAAAAAATTCATGTTTTTAAGAGAAGAGAATGGAACTGAAGTTGCTGGGGGTAAGAAAGGGAGAGAGGGAGGGGGAAAGGGAGGAATTGGTAAAGGGCCGCAAAAATGGATTACATTATAAAATGGTAAAGATACTAATGATCCTGATTTAAGCATCAATAAAGTTCATGATTTCCTACTATACTAATTGAGAAAACCCTGCTCTTAATAAACATTTGTTCACCTGATGACCTGAATGATAAAAAAGAGACATGAAATCCTTAAACGGTCTGCCTCTACTTACTAAGAGTACTCATAAGCAATTTCCTAAAGACCTCGTGAATGGCAGTGAATGATTTGTAGCTGAAAGGAAAAAGGTGGTAGTCTGTAAGCCAATGGATACTGCCAATAACATTCCTTTTAACTTCCTAACCACAGAAGTTGAAAAAGACAGAAAAAAGTTAGGTGAATATTGTTGGAAAGGACAGAGCTGAAGGAAGTATCACATATGAAACTCCAATTCTTGTATAGATTTCTTACATTTTTGAAACCTGGGAATTTATATATTACACTTACTTATTCAGTAGTTCTTAACCAAGAGCTGTACCAGAATTTGGAGAAAATGTTTTTAAATATACATATCCTGGCCTTATTTAATTTACTGGATCAAAATCTACAGGGAAGGGCCTAGACTGGTAAATTATTTTAAATTTCTCTACATCACTGGGGCACACAATTTTAGCTGAGAACCAGTGCAGTAGACAATCACTTCACTCTCGCCTCTCATCCACATGGCCAATTCCACTTATTATCTGGGGATCTGGCCAAAAAGAGGACAGAGTGAGACACAGAATCACTTACTGGAAACTCCACTACATTTTCCTGGGTAGGGGGCACAACAGGGACTAGTAAACTCAAGATACAAGTTGATTTTGTTATTTTTATTTTTAAGCTCCCTCTCTTCCACCTTCCCGTCAAGACATTCTAGATTTAAGGGCAGAGTTTAGACTCTTATTTTAGCAACTGTTTCTGCCAGAGTAGGATTATCTGTCACTTAATTCCTTGTTCTTCCCTTCTTTCTCACTTAATCACCACCTATTCACTGCCAGTCTGGTTTCCTCAGAGTCCTATTAAGATTGATCTCTAAGAAAGTTCACAACTCACTAACTCTCTTTCCCAAACTGAGAATTATTATCCTCAAAACTGAAGAACACCAAAACCCAAAAATACGAAAACAAGGAAAACTTCTTGGGATTTTCCTTCAACTACCTAATTTAAAATTGGCCTGCATATTTCTGATTGCTCTCTTCTTTTTCCTTTCCATTTTTCCCCTTAAGATGTGTCACTGAGAGATAAATCACTTTTTTTACAAATAAGTACATGTCAACACCAACAAGATTTCTATTTATTGTAAAATGCTTTTGTTTCGCTTGAATGTTAGGATAAAGCCGATTTCCAAGGATAACTTTGCTTTCCTGTGGTTGTTTTATACTAATTAGAAAAACAACTTGAGTGGGAAAAACTATTCGGGAAAAAATGTGTCTTTAATAAATTCAGTGTTTTCATAAATATGTTCCATAAGTGAATAAAAGAAAGCTGTACCCTTTCGTGCTTCATTAAAAGTATCAACATTTAAAGTGAAATCCTAGACAATTGCTTGAGCTTCCGAAGATAGAAAATTGACCCCACGTGTCAATGTGAAAACTAATGAATTTCAAATATTTTGAAAATAAAGTTGGTTCATCTGTACCCCATTTATTGCTTCAATATCTGCATGATGTAAAAGCAGTTCTGCTGCAATCGATATTTTCTGACCGCAGACAGCATGGTGGAGAGCAGTGTTGCCGAGGGAGTCCATAAGGTCTGGACAGGCACCATTTTTCAGCAGAATAGCTGCACACTCCTCTCTCTGGCACTGTACAGCCTGTCAGTGTTACACAAAGAAACAGACTGTAAACTCCAGGAATTTGAAATAAACATCTCGCAGGTTTTACCAATTAATTATACTTAAATGAGATAAACTGCTTAATTCTATGTACTTAAATCAAATCCATCTCATGTTAAAATACTTGGCTACTATGTACCTTCATCAGAGCTGTCTTCCCTTTTCTGTCATAGAGGTCAAGATGGCAATTTTTCTCCACTAGGAGAGTTACCACTTCATGATGACCATTGGCACAGGCCAAGTGTAGCGAGGTCCTATGAAAATGAGAGGACATTTTAGAAAATTATCTTGCACTCTCTCAAAATATACAATTATTCATGTAGTTGTAAACACTAAATAGTATGTTATTCCTTTGCCTTCAAAGCAAATATTTAATTTCCTTCTAAAGAAAGCACAGTATTTATTAGCACTTATTACTCACCATGTTAGTGCAAGGGCAGCCGGAATAGGAAGATCATGGCTTTTGCATTCAGTTCAACCTGGGTTTGAATCCTACATTAAACTCTGTCACTTACTAGCTATCGCTTAGCTTTTCTGCACCTCAATTTCCTCATCAAGAAAATGGAGATAAAAATAGTGGTAACTCACAGGACACCACTTTGGTGTTTCAATGAGAATCTAGGCAAAGTATTTAGAACAGTTCCTGGCACAAATAACAGCTCAGTGACTGTTAGATGTCATAATTATTACTGTAAGTATTAATATAAAGACAACATTTTAATGAAGTAAAATGATAGTAACAACTACTTTTGCAGATATGTCTTAAGGATTACAGATAGAACTGAATTTCAATAATTCTAAGATGCTTACTTTCTCACACTTTAACATCTCTGACATTGGATGGCCACTTATAATTCATGACGTATTAGAACTACAATTGGCAGCATGTAAAAAATCTCTATTAACACACAAAAAAATGGGGCATCACGCAATCCTTGGAGAATCTTTACACTAAGTGAAATATGGTATATACAACAGGTCTATGGCAGTTCTAATAACATAGCTGGTGTTTAAATAAATTTTAGTTCTTAAAGGTACTATGCGGAAAGTGAGCTGAAACAAAAACAAAAAAAATTTTAAAACAAGGTAATTCTTACTTTGATTTTCATGAAGTTTTAAGCCAAAGGAAATTCAAGATTCAAATGAATAGGTATAGCTCATCTTATTCAATATTTAGATTTATAGAATGTATGCAAATCAGATTTTTCCAATGATTAATATTAGCATTTAAAACTGGTATAAGTTTTCAAAAGGGCAGTTAAAGATTATCTTTTATAATTTCCTACCTTCACAATTGCTTCTATTTGAAAGGAGGGAAGAAAATCTTCCATCAACATTAAGTCTAATACTTCCATTTTAAACCTCTCAACTTGCTCAGACTGACAGGTAAACATGAAGTTTTTAAGGATACAAGGGTTCTGAGAGATCGTAGAATATGTCTGCTACATAATAGATATTCAAGTTCGATGAATAAATAAATAGGTTGAAAGAAAGGATAAATACAGTTGGGGACTTCAATATTTTTAAAGAAAACTTTTATAAACTAAAGAAATACTTTTGCAACAGTAATAATTATTTATATTAGCTTTTATTTTCATAAAAATACAACTAAAATAAAATGATTAACTTATACTTTTCTGTCTAAAATGTGTATATGATAAAAATATATATATACATAACAAAATGTGTACATAATAAAATCTACACACACAGATCATAGGATTCCCTTTACTTCTGATTTGGCTAAAAATTGGCTGAACATACTAATCCACAGGAAAAAAAACAATGAAAAGTGAGAAGTTATTTTGATCTGTGCAGAATTCACATTCCTACTCTCCCCAAGGAATATTTCATTAATGGTTTTTCACTAGAACTTTTATACATGTTCATTGTAGAAATCAGATATGAACAAGGAAAAGAAAATTTCACTTATAATACAAATGTCCAGAAATAACTGGGCATTAATAATTTTAGCTCTTTTGTATATATTTTTAGCTAATGTAACACCATAATCTCTTTGTGTGTATGTATAATCAAACTTTTTTTCTTGCTTAATATACCAAAGTACATCTTCACCTGTCTACATACAGCTATATCTATGTCATCTCCAGTGGTCGCATAGTATCCCATCTCATGTATGCACTGCAATTTTTTTATAAAACCCATCATACGGGTTCTCCTTAATACACATTGCTATTTTAAGCAGTGCTGAGAAAAGCAAATCATGTGCATCTCTAATTATTTCCTGAAGATATTTACTATAATGGAATTGATGGCTAAAGGGCATAAATTTTTGTGTGTGTGTGTCTTTTTCGTGAGGGCACTCAGCCAGTGAGTGCACCGGCCAATCCTATACAGGATCCGAACCCGCGGTGGGAGCGTTGCTGCGCTCCCAGCGCTGCACTCTCCCGAGTGTGCCACGGGCTCGGCCCATGGGCATAAATATTTTTTAAATGTAGTACTTACCACCAAATTGCCTACTGAAAAACTCATAAGCAACTTAAACTTTAAGCAACAGCATCAGTACCACTGCTCTTCATCCTCAAAAACCTTGCGGATGGAAAACAAGTTCTAAATTCTTACATATATCTGGGCATTTCTGGATTTTCAGTTCCATTCTATTCATTTATCTGTCTTTTCAGCTGTTAGTAAACTGTTAATTTGTGGAAACATAACACATTTTGATATCTAAGAGGGCAAGTCTTTGCTTACAACAACACAAAAATTTTCTTAATGTCATCACAACAGTAAAAGCATGTGTAACTCAAAAATTTTTAAATCTTGATACTTCTATTTGGCTTATGTAAAAATGATAAATTTAAAAAGAGCTAAATTAGTTTACCTATACAACAATATGGAACTATCTTCCCAGTTCAAAGTTTCCTTCTCAGATCCTTCAGTAAAGAGCATACGTATGTAGGTGTACACTGATTCAATATGCATATTGTAGTTTATTCAAACAATTTTTAGCCCAGAATTGATATATTATAGGAATTATTTTTCTCATGCACTTCCTTATAATGTACATAACATGGTTTTTTAAAACGTGCACATTATAAATAAGACATTGCATGTACTTAATTTTTAGTTAAATTACTTTACGATCATCAATAAAGTTCTCTATAAAGGGAATACTGAATGGATCAAAAACCATTTGAAGTCTTGTTTCTGTTTTGCTGTTCATAAAAGACAGTCTAGTCTGGGCACTTGACCCCTGAAAAGTTTCCACGTCCCAGGTGCTGAGGAGTGTATAGGAGGGAAGAAAGCCTGGCATCCTGGGTGACAGAAGAGCTCAGGCCCCAACGCACTGAGCCCAGGAAGGTGCAGCTTCTCCCACGTCTGCCCCGCTTGCTCCCCGCCCGGGTCCCAGGTTCCCAGTCCCTGTTACCTAAACATCTTGTCTCTATCATCCACGCCAACTCCCCCTTGCAAAAGGATCCGCCGTAGTTTTGCCACATCACCCCTGCTGGCAGCTTTATGGATCTTTCCGAGATGCCGGTCTTGGATGCAGTACCCAAGCGCCGACTTGACTTTGTCTTTGTCACCAGCGCCCGCGCTGTTCTGCCGACTGCTGGAGGAGCCCGGGGGGAACCAGCCCTTCTTGCTCCAAAAGCGAAACATTCTCTAAATGGTGGAGGATACCAGCTTCAGAGACACCTGGCCGCACCTCCACACCCGCCTCTGCTGCCAGATACTATACCACCAAGACAGGGAAGCCTTCCAGTCAGCCACAACAGCCCAACTAGAAGCAACCAGAAGGATCCCAGTTTTGACTGGTAACCAAGCAACGTCTAAACACAAGTGCGCATGCGCACCTCAGACGCAGGCGTTTATTGCGCACGTGCACAGAGACCTGGTGACCAAGAGTTCTAAATTCTCATAGGCAGGGCCCAGAGACCTCCAGGAGTTGGCGAGTGATGTCATTGGTCACTGACTAGATTTATAGCTGGTTCCGGTTGGTTCCTTGTTACCATGGCTACAGGTCAGGGCTTTCCTAAGTTTGAGGCAAGTTTAACCAGATGTTTTCTATTTAAAAGTCGCCATTCATGTTCAACTATGTTCAAAATGAAAAAATATTTTATATTCTAGAATTGCAGACTTCCTTTTTAAGTTTGGGTCAAGAAGTATTGTTTAATAATTGCATTCAGGAAGACCTACCTTTGTTTTTAGGTGCTTGGTCTTAATTAGAGGAGTTACATATATAAATTTGTTTTTGTCAATGATTGTTAGTTTTGTTTTTCTTATTGTTAACTTTAGGGGCTCATACTCAAATCCTAACCTGACAATCTCCATTCGGAAATTTCAGTCTATTTGTAAATTTCTGTAGGTATATGATAGGGATATTTTATGTATATGTTTACTCCATAAAAAATTACAATTTTCTACTGGTAAATATCGAGCTTTTTGTAGTAGCATTAGACACTAGGCTGAAAGTATATAAAAGTTACCGAATAATGTTATTTTCAAACCACATCACAGCTAATCAGAATAGTGCTATTTTTGAACTATATGTAGGAATAGAAGGATATTTTTAAAGTAAGGCGCCTCTGCCCTCAAGATACTTCCGATTTCTTCTTTCACGTGATATGTGCCTCATGCTATTTTAAAAACATCATTTAAACATTACATTTAAAAACAAAACCAAAAAGACAGCACAAATCTCAATATTACTATGTCTTTCCGTGAAGGCAATGAGCTCCTGTCACTGCAGCATTCAAACTTAGTGTAGCATTCATCTCTCAATACTTGCTTCCATGTATCTTAGACTTTTCCTTTCAACTTCCTAGGAAACACCTGGACTCCATGTGCCTAACCTTTGTGCTCACATTCTATTCTCTAAGTAGAGTGGTTTTCCCCTACTATCTTGCCTGGTGAGCTTTATTATATTTTACCTCTTCTGCAAAGCCTTCTTTGTGCCTAGATGTAAATTTTCATATCTTAACTCATATATCAGATTGTATAATAATTGTATATTTACCTATTTTTTGAAGCAGAGAATATACATTTCCTCATAGTTGGTAGTTTGTGACTGTTTTTTGAATTAATAAATGAAATAAGATGGGGAAGGGTTGGACTTTTACAAAAAGCATGTTTTTTATGTTTGGTCAGTAGAATCATTTTACTAGAAATCATTGGATTTTTAATAGATTTTTTAAAGTAATGCTTCTGCCTTGCCTAAGGAGGGGGAAAAAAATGAAAATGAAAAATGTACCTCAAAAGAATCTGAGATTGCACCAATGTTGGAGCAGGCCGATTCACTAACTGGTGGTCCACTACGAGTGAATGGTGACAGAAGTTTAGGTACAATAGATCAGGATGTAGGAAGCATAATAAGTATGAATCAGTTATTTTTCTGTGAAGGAATGCTAGCAGTGATAAGTTCTTCTGGAAATAAAGTAGGAATGTACAGTCTGTAGGCCAAAACAAGAGAATACTCAACTCTATCAATCTGTGATGCTATGAGAGTTTAAAAAAGTGCCATTTGAAATTATTCTGGCTCATCCACACGTCCCCAGGATCTACCAAAATGTCCAGCACATAGTAGGTGATAAGTACATAGCTGCTAAATGAAATAATGCTCTGAAAAATGATAAAATCCCCTAAGATTATACTGTGATCAGTATATCTTCTTCATTAGATGTATTTATTCTAATTCTTAGAAAACTGGTAATCAGTATATGGCATACCCCAATTAATTACAACTCCTCATTCTTCCATCATTGTGGATAAAAAGGGGTTTACCATAAATCACTGTTTACAAGTAAAGGTTATTATTTATGTGAATCACACAAAAGTTGTTCTTCCAACACGTTTATTGAAAACCTACTAGGCACCAGTGTTGTGCTAGGAGCTAAGGACACACCAAACTCTCCCTGCCCCAGCTGTTTTCAGGCTGGAACAGCCTTTCTCACCTGGGGTTCTCCTTTTCCAATTTTGTAGGAAAGAAGGGAATTTATTACATACAATGCATGCACTCGGGCATTGGGCTTAATTCTCTCCAGGCTGAGAAAGACTGGTCTAGGGAGCCATGCAAGTTAAAAGGCAAATATAACAAGATAAAGTGGTTGCTTTTATATAGGGTCAGGTTCAACTGTTAAACCTAGACCTGGGAGGAACGAAGATGGACAGACCATTTGTATGACTTATGTAAATGCAAGAATACTGCAACACACATGTAAATATATTTCTAAACACAATTAAAAAAAATCAACATTTTCCTTGCTCAGCCACGTCAGGCAAAGGTTATTGGTAAAGCAAGGCAGAAAAAAATATATATGTAAATATATGTATATTTAATTACCCTGGTAATTTACAAAGGAAAAACAAACACCTCACTGCTCCTACAACAACAACAACAACAACAAAAGGCAATTAACCTCAATTATTTTGTTAATCGCCTCCATATATTGCTTGGGCTCAAATAAATGAGCTAGCGGTAGCACTAATGCTATAGCTCTGGGTTCAGGAAATTACTGTGATCAAGCTGCTTTGGCTTGTGAAGACTGGGAGTGTTAAATAAGACTGGTGAGTCCTATGCTCAGCCCTGACTTTACTAAGTCTCACTGTAGCTATGTTTCTTGTTGTGTAAGGGTGAACATGGGATTGTTGAAATGCTCGGATCTGGATGTGGTGGTTTCCAGAAAATATGCTTACAAATCTACTTGAACTGCTCCTGTATGGCTACACTTAGAGGGAACAATTGAGCTTCCTGAATACCTAAAACGATTCTCAGTCAGGTGTTAACATACCCAGCTGTGAAATGAGCCCTTCAGGAGTCCCCATGTGTGCATTATTGCGTCTACTATGAAAATGATAATCTGTCTTCTGGATTTTCTGACTGGTCTGAATTTTGGGTGTGTGATCTTTTATTTTAAAATAACTGCCCTTTACCAAAGTGATACCCATATTGATCTCTTCAGTAAGTTGAACTTGCTCTTTACGTTTCTCAAAACAATACTCTACCATTTTGTGGGAATGACATAAAGTCTCAGATCCATTATGGTAAAATTCTGTGGTGTAAGTGTGAGGCTAGTGAAGGGAAAGATGATGATTCTGTGATGCCACAGTTGTTCCACTGACCTTGAAGTTTAGAGACGGATGACTAAACCATTGGGGGATGTTAAAGGAAGCAGAATTTTTCAGTGGCACATTGTAGAAGATATTGACTAAAAAGTTATTAATGAGACAGAAATAAAACACATGTACTTCACACGACCAAAGTCCTTAGTTTAGAAGGTCAAAGACTGTAGTTTATGAGGCCAAAGCCTCTAGTTCAGGGAGCCAAAGCCTGACCCTTTAGGAAAACACAGAGGAATGAATGCTAAGATTGAAAAAGATCAGAAAACTTTCACAGGACTAAAGCCTTTGACATAGGTAAGAGAATTGAAGCACAGTAGAAAGTGATTGCTCTGGGGGCAGTTGCCCTTAGTTCAGCTAAACCTAAATGATGGGAAAGTAAATAAACTAAAATCTTCAAGGATATTCTGTTAGTTAGCACCTGGGGGTCGGTCCACATATTGCCCTAGGCTATTTTTAAAACATTCTTTAGGAGTTAAACGCTTTGGTGATAATCTCATTGTTCCTTTTTTGGGCATCACATAGCTTAGTTTTATGACTCCTTTTGATGGTAAATTGCTTGAAGTGTTTTAAGCTATATATGCTTCAATGAAGACTGTCACATAGCCAGTTTGTTCATGTTCTCACTATGTACGATTGATTAAACATCTCTTTTTCTTAACTGTCTTGTCTTCACCATAAAAACTGAAGCAAAAACTTGACTCGTGGCTGTGCCTGGGCTCTCCTCTCTTGAAGGAGTTTCCCTTGGTGCAGTCCCTTTGGGCTTCTCACTGCTCTTAACATCTGGGCTCTTAGTAATCTTTTGTGTCTCCATCACTCTGCAAAAGGTGACAGCACATGAAGGCCATACTGTGACTCCTAGAAGTATGGCCTACTGATAGATTCAAAACTTTTGCAATGAGCAGGTTTTAGAAACACCATGCTTAAAAAGACTGAATCAAGAAGGAGTGCTAATATATACCATAGATGAGATTAAGGGACGTGGCACCTCATTAACAATAATTCCAGAGTACCACAAAAAGGGGCTACAAGGGTTTAGGGTATCTTGGAGGGACATGGAGATGCAGCAGCAATAGATGAATAAACAAGGCCCAGAAAAGGGAGGTGACTTGTTCGGGCAGCAACAACTTTGTAACAGCAGAGCCATTAAAATTGGTGTCTCCTGACTTTCAGAATAGTGATCTTTTCAAACTCCTATTCTTGTCTTTGGTTGCTGTCCAAGGTAAAGGTTTTCCTCAGCAAAGGCACTTTCCAATGTTTTGCTTCCCTCTCTCTCTTGCTTTTTCTTTTATCTGTGCTCAATTCTTTATGTTTCCCTTTCGTTCTCCTATATTTAATTCAGCATATCTGTGCCCAGAGGTTTAAGTTTTAAAACCTAACATTTTATCACCTTTCTTGACGTCTGTCTTCCTGGTTCCCAGGACTTAGTTTGCCATTCACACTTTTTGGCCCAAAGAACTTGCAGAATAGAAACAGTCAAAATATTGTCTATACACAGCTATATATATATGTACATACACACACAGACACAGAGACATTAATATTCAAAAATTTTTGTATGCAAAATGTACTGTCACGCAGTGCTAAAGTACAAACAGCTTATAAATAAGCCACAGGTCTTTTAATTTCAAGTATTGGTTAATTACATTCAAACACAAAGGGTATGTTTTTGTGAAGTGTGTGATTGTGTTTATCATAGGCAATAAAAGTGTCAAGGTGCATATATTGTGGCTTAGGAGGTTGCCACTTTGGACAACAAAGTAAGTGAATTTGGGAGGTCACAAGCCACTCACTAGTGGTTTCAAAGATGGCACCTTCCTTTGACTCCTTATGAAGCTGCTTGTATCGCCCATATTACCAATATTCCACAGGCCCTGTGTTATTCATTTTTTTGTTTTTGATTATTTGATATGTCCACAGAGAGTCAGGGCCATTGAACAACTAGCAGGTTGACTATAATATACCCAAACTCACAGAAACAAGAGGTCTTAGGTGAATTCAACAACTTTACTGGCATCGCCTTTGGTTACTCTATGGCTGGGGCCTAGGCAGAGACTGCAATAAAATGAGTAAAACTTGGATTGCTCATGAATATAAATTCTAATGTTATATATCAGCAGAACAGAGAATGCATTTCATATGACACAAAGTATAGGAGCAAGCCAAAAAAATACATTATGTTGTACTTTCTAGTGACATAAAATCCCAAAAGCAGCATGATTATAAACAAAAGTGTTGGCTTTTACCAACACACAAAAGTTCTGGCTACAGATATCAATGAGTGCTGAAACCCAGTTAGCAAAGCCTTTCCCAGACATAATGCTGCATCAGCCAAAGGAAGGGATGCAGTGATATCACACCTACGAGAAAGGTGTGCCATCTTGTAGCTCATCCTCATGGAGAGGGTGCCTTTAGTAATTCACACAAAGGAACCACTTTTCCTTGCAGCTTCCTTGCTACGCTGAAGGTTTAAACATATTTAACATGTTTCCTGAACTATTACTTTAGTACTTCTTTCTAACATGCAGTTGCTAGAAGACTTTCAAATGCCACTTTTTTTCACTCTCATAAGATCACGAATGATTATTTTGTGCTGTTTGTTACATCAGGTTTGAACTTGAGTCTCAATATATTTTCTTTTTATCATATTCCCTTTCTCCAGATAAGCTCAATCCAGCCAAATTTTCAAAATACTTTTTTAAAAACCAGAAAACTGTCAAGAATAATATTAACAAACATCGAAGTACCCACCTCTTCAAGTTAATAAATGAACAAAGCTATTTTACTGATATATTGTCAATGTATTTTAATACATATTAAAGTTGAAATCTCTAGGCTCACTTACAAGCCCCATTCCTCTCCACCCCCAGACACAATTGCCATCAGTTTGATTTGTACCTTGCTTTTGTTTATATTCTTTTGCTATCTATATGCTTGTATAAATGGCTTTCATCAATAAAAATCATGTGCTTGCAAATTGCACCAAAGCAATCATCTGTAACTTACTTCTTTATTCTACATCTTCTGAGATCTGTAAGATATAGACCATTCATTTTAAGTGATGTATATTATCCCATGTAGCACATAAATATACTATAACAATTTTTAAGTTCCCCTATCTTATCCATTCTGCTATGTCCCACATATTGCAAATAAGATTCAGACAGCAATTCTGTGCCTATCTCCTACCTCCATTGCACAAGAATTTCCTTAGAAATGAGACTTACGTAGTATATATATAGTCAAATTTCATGGGTATATTCAGTTGCTCCTTAAAGAAGTTGTGCCGATTTATACTTCCACCAGAATTATACAGAGTGTCTGTTTCCCTAGCTGCTTTCCCAATTGGTACAGTAAGGCTTTTTAACGTTCCCTAATCTGAGGAATGCTCACGTATACCCCTGAAGTGCTGAGTGTCCCTGTTTAGATTTGCTTTCAAAGCCTCTTCCCGAGCAGCAGTTGATGTTGAGGACTACAATGAAGATCAACAGGAGCACAGGATGGACATTCCCTGGTCCCTTCCCTAAGCCTTGGTTCCTATATTTGCAAACAGGATTTTCTCAGCTTCCTCAGGAGGATGTCACAAGAAGCACGTGAGTTCATGTGCATGAGGTCCCACCTAAATGTAGAGGCCTTCATGTCTACCCCTAATCCCTTCAACCACTGTTCATGGAGAAACTATAAGATGCCAGGCATGATTTCTGGGGTTGGGGTAGAGCACTGCCCAGCAATGACAAATACCCCTTCCCTCATGAAGCGTGAATGTGTGTACGTGTGTTGGGGGTGTGTATATAGAAATCAAAATAAAGTGCATATCTTCATTATACAACATATTAAAAAGTGGCAAATGGTAAGGAAAAAAATAAAGTAGGGATGAGTGATAATAAGTGAAGAGGGGTTGGTATTTTTCAACAGACTGATCAGAGTGAATTCCTGAGATGGTGGAATTTGAGCAAAACTCAGATACCTGAAGAGAACAAATTGGGGAAAGGGATAGCCAATTGTATTCATCAGAGTTCCAGCAAGAAAGAGATGGCACACTCAAGCTGGTAATTTGAGGAGAATGTAATAAAAGAGAATGGTGGTTGACAAAGGATGGGAGAGGGGGAAGGGGGTCAAAAGTTGTAAAGTATCAGTTATGTAAGATGAATAAATCCTGGAGATCCAGAGTACAGCATAGTGCCTTTGGTTAAAAATACTCATGCAGCATCATATATTTACAAATTTGCTGAGCGTAGATGTTAAGTGTTCTTATCAAAAACAATGATCATCAATAAAGGGAGTGGGAGGAAACTTTCGGAGGTGATGGATCATAAATCCCTCTTCGTTTGTGGTAATGGTTTCACACATGCATACGTATCTACAAACACATCAAGCTGCATACATAAAATGTACAGCTTTTTGTATGTCTGTCAATCACACCTCAATAAAGAGATTTAAACAAGAAACAAGACAGCTTAACTCATATTCTTCAGTCTTACCAATCTGAATTCAGTCTTAGCAATCTGAATTGCTATTTAATTATTTAAGTAATTATTTTTAATTATTACCTTTCTGTTCAGGATAGCACATTATAGAATATCTGATTTACTTATTACTTTTAGGATAATCCAATAAGCATTTGTGATGTATCATCTATTTTCTCTTCCATGGTGCTTTTCAAACTACTTATAGTGAAGAACCATTACTTTTTTAAAATGTAATAAAAATATCATAACAATGTCAGATTGCTATAAAAGTTTCCAAAAAAGTAATTTTAGTTACTGCATAATTAGTTTGCAGATTAGCACCAATCATCTTAGTACAATTTGAGTAGCTACACTAAGTAATGAGTTGGTATAAAGAAACAAAAGGGTATTGTCACCATCCTTGATGTAAGAATTTTGTGGAGAAGACTAAGTGTACATATGTGACCACATAGAAAACATAGCAGATGGCAGAAATACTAGAGGTGCACTAAGTGTAGATATATAAAGAGGAGAGATGAAGCCAGGAGGAAACAGTTAACGACAGCTGGCGTTTTTAAAACCAGGCATTATAGCACAAGTAGAATTTGAAAAGGAAGGGAAACAATATTCTATATGTAGGAAACTGAGTAAAACTTTGTGTTGGAGGTGAACATGGTGTTTGGACTACAGTGAGGAGTCGTTTTCCACAAAATGCTTTAGAAGTCAAGGACCTCTAAATGCCATCATCACATCCAAAAAATTGTTTTGGATCTCACAAGTATTAGTCTGTTTCTGTTGCTTATGACAGAATACCTGAAACTGGTTAATTTATGAAGAAATAGATTTTATTTCAGTTTTGGAGGTTGGGAAGTACACAGTCTAAGGGGTGCATCTGGTGAGGGCCTTCTTGGTGGTGGTTCTACAGCCACAAAGGATATCACATGGTGAGAATGGACTGAGCAAGAGTGAACTAACCTCTTCACTTGCCATCCTTTTAAAGCCATCAGTGCCACACCCATTACTCCGTGAATGGATCAATACATTCACAAAGTTATAGTCTTTACAATCTAATCACCTCTCAAAGGCCCCACCTTTCAATTACCATAATAGGATTTCCCACACTCTTCACACTGTTACTTACAATGTAGATTAAGTTTCTAATACAGGAACCTTTGGGGAGCACATTTAACCCACAGCATCACATTTGAAACTTCTGCTGAAATACTTTTTAGCTCACTGAACTCACAGCCCCCTACCCACAATTCTCAATATGGAGCTTCATTGGTGGGAAACAAGTTGATATGCCAGCAGATGAGGATGCATTTACTTTATGTTAATCTCTCTCAAAATATAGTTGTACAATCAGAATACACAAACAAATGGAAAAACTAGCCTAAACTTTATTTAAATTATGTTTTATTTACACAAAATTTTTACCAAGCTTATAGTATGAAAATTTGTTATATAAAGTATATTCAGTATATTGGGTGTGAAACAAGGAGAGCTCTTTGCCTACAAAGTATAAAAAATAATTACAATGAAGTATTCAATAAATTTGAGATATTTTCTGTACTTCACTGACTTGCCTTGACCAATACCATCTCAGTTAGACTCATGGCTCCTCCTCACCACTAAGTGGCAGTAAAAGCCAGGTGATGATGCAGGTCTACTAAATACTTCTACATTCGAGAGAGGTTTTTCACATTATTTGTGCTTCTTAAAAAAGTTAATGTGAGATTGAATTTTAAACTTCCACATTAAGAACAGAAGAATGGAGGGAGAAAGAAAGACAGAGAGAGAGAGATTGAGAGAGAGAGAAAGAGAGAAAGAGATCTGAATAAAACATTTGCTTTACAAACACTTATCTTTTTAAATGACATGGAATGCCAATTTGAAAATAAGTTAATCTTTAAAACCACTACAATTTGAATACCGTCATTATAAATATGCCAATTGTTGGTGTACCATGGTAGGTCTGCTATCTTGCCTATATTTTCACTGTATTAAACTTGACCCTTGCATGCTATTACTCTCCAGCCTATGGGTCTTCACTGACTAGGCCCCTATCTACCTGCATGTTTTGCTCACCACCTTCCTAGCCATCTATTGTTCCCTCCTTTAGTGTGGATCTTCAGGCCACCACTTCTCCTTCCAATCTTTTCCATCAGTCTGATTTTTTCTGTTCCTTTAGCTACCCTATCTCAGAGCAACTTTTCGGGATAAAAATGGGGACTTCAGATTTGAGAAATCAAAGGAAAGATTTACTATAGCTCTTCCTATCTTATTTTTCTGTAAATCCCCAGTCTCTTTGTCTGCAACTCTGTCTCTATCTCTCTCTCTCTCTCAAACACACACACCCACACACACACAAACTCATAGGGTAAGAGAAATTAGGGAGGTGAATTTGGTGACAGGGTCAGAGATAGATTGAAAAAGTTCTGATATTAGAAGACAAATATGAATTAAATATTTTCACACTTCATAGGTATTAGGACAACTCTACTGCAAAATGCTATTGGTTAAAATTATTATTTTTTAATGGACAAACTGGGTCTCTGTCCTTTATCGACTATGAACAAGTTATTCAATTCACTAAGCCTCAGCACCTTATCTATAGAAAGAGAACCGGATTAGCTCCTGTCACAAAGGTTAAATTAAAGACTTTTGTAAAGGGCAGATTACAAAGTATATGTAAAGTATTTGATGATGTTTTTGTTAATAAAATACTAATAATGTCTGAGATTTTTTAAATGTGAAAAAGGTATATAATTTATACTTCTCTTCATTCTAGAAACAGATTCTTAGTTTAGCTGGGAGATTTGTCAACTTTTCTTTCAAACATTGGGATAAAGTTAACTAATTTTATGTAGATCAGAGTTCCCTACTGAACATCATAGACTTTTATTATAAATCTTGAGTAACAAACACCAGGACCATATGATCATCTCTATAGATGCTGAAAAAGCATTTGATAAAGTTCAGCACTCATTCATGACAAAGACCCTCTATAAGTTAGGTATAGAGGGAAAGTATCTCAACATAATTAAAGCCATATATGACAAACCCACTGCCAATATCATCCTGAATGGGGAAAAGCTGAAAGCTTTTCCTTTAAGAACAGGCACTAGACAAGGATGCCCACTCTCACCACTCCTATTCAACATAGTGTTGGAAGTACTAGCCAGAGCAATCAGAGAAGAGAAGGAAATAAAGGGCATCCAGATTGGAAAAGATGAAGTCAAACGGTCCCTGTTTGCAGATGACATGATCCTATATATCGAACAGCCTAAAACCTCTACAAAAAAACTGTTGGAATTGATAAATGATTTCAGCACAGTAGCAGGATACAAAATCAACACACAAAAATCAGTAGCATTTCTTTTCTCCAATAGTGAACATGCAGAAGGAGAAATCAAGAAAGCCTGCCCATTTACAATAGCCACCAAAAAAATAAAATACTTAGGAATTGAGTTAACCAAGGAGGTGAAAAATCTCTATAATGAGAACTACAAACCACTGCTGAGAGAAATTAGAGAGGATACAAGAAGATGGAAAGATATTCCATGCTCTTGGATTGGAAGAATCAACATAGTGAAAATGTCCATACTACCCAAAGTGATATACAAATTCAATGCAATCCCCATCAAAATTCCAAAGACATTTTTCTCAGAAATGGAAAAAACTATTCAGACATTTATATGGAACAATAAAAGACCACGAATAGCCAAAGCAATGCTCAGCAAAAAAAAAAAAGCTGGAGGCATAACACTACCTGACTTTAAGCTATACTACAAAGCTATAATAACCAAAACAGTATGGTACTGGCATAAAAACAGACACACTGACCAATGGAATAGAATAGAGAATCCAGAAATCAACCCACACACTTACTGCCATCTGATCTTTGACAAAGGCACCAAGCCTATTCACTGGGGAAGGGACTGCCTCTTCAGCAAGTGGTGTTGGGATAACTGGATATCGATATGCAGGAGAATGAAACTAGATCCATACCTCTCACCGTATACTAAAATCAACTCAAAATGGATTAAGGATTTAAATATACACCCTGAGACAATAAAACTTCTTAAAGAAAACATAGGGGAAACACTTCAGGAAATAGGACTGGGCACAGACTTCATGAATACGACCCCAAAAGCACGGGCAACCAAAGGAAAAATAAACAAATGGGATTATATCAAACTAAAAAGCTTCTGCACAGCAAAAGAAACAATTAAAAGAGTTAAAAGACAACCAACAGAGTGGGAGAAAATATTTGCAAAATATACATCTGACAAAGGATTAATATCCAGAATATATAAGGAACTCAAACAACTTTACAAGAAGAAAACAAGCAACCCAATTAAAAAATGGGCAAAAGAGCTAAGTAGGCATTTCTCTAAGGAAGATATCCAAATGGCCAACAGACATATGAAAAAATGCTCAACATCACTCAGCATCCGGGAAATGCAAATCAAAACCACATTGAGATACCATCTAACCCCAGTTAGGATGGCTAAAATCCAAAAGACTATGAACGATAAATGCTGGCGAGGCTGCGGAGAAAAAGGAACTCTCATACATTGTTGGTGGGACTGCAAAATGGTGCAGCCTCTATGGAAAATGGTATGGAGGTTCCTCAAACAATTGCAGATAGATCTACCATACGACCCAGCCATCCCACTGTTGGGAATATACCCAGAGGAATGGAAATCATCAAGTCGAAGGTATACCTGTTCCCCAATGTTCATCGCAGCACTCTTTACAATAGCCAAGAGTTGGAACCAGCCCAAATGCCCATCATCAGATGAGTGGATACGGAAAATGTGGTACATCTACACGATGGAATACTACTCAGCTATAAAAACGAATGAAATACTGCCATTTGCAACAACATGGATGGACCTTGAGAGAATTATATTAAGTGAAACAAGTCAGGCAGAGAAAGAGAAATACCACATGTTCTCACTTATTGGAGGGAGCTAAACATTAATATATAAATTCACACACACACACACACACACACACACACACACAAATCGGGGGGGGGAGGGAAGAAGATATAACAACCACAGTTACTTGAAGTTGATACGACAAGCAAACAGAAAGGACATTGTTGGGGGGGAGGGGGGGGAGGGAGAAGGGAGGGAGGTTTTGGTGATGGGGAGCATTAATCAGCTACAATGTATATCGACAAAATAAAATTTAAAAAAAAATTTAAAAAAAATAAAAAAATTAAAAAAATAAAAAATAAAAAAAAAAAAATAAATCTTGAGTAAGAGATTACATGTTTTATATAGCATTCAAAAAATAAAACCAACAGTATACTTGGTTTTCTATTTTTATACATCTATAAATTACTAGGATTTTAGTAGCACCAATATTGTCACAAAATAACAGTGGACCTGAAAGTATATGATATTTCTCCTAAAAATAGAAAAGAAAAGAAATGCCCTGTCTTTAGAAGTTTTCATGGTAAGTTTGATATAGAAGTTGTATTTTCCATAATTCAGGTTTATTAAATTTTATACATTGCACTTAATTAAAATGGAGTTTTTATTCTAGAGCAGTTTTAGGATAACTAAAAATTGTGGAATAAAAGAATAAAAAGTTGTGAAAATAGTAACAGAGTTTCTGTAAGCCCTCAGGCCTGGTTTCCCTATTTATTATTTATTTATTTATTTATTTTTGGTGGCTGCTCCCAGACAGGGATCAAACCCTGGACCTTGGTATTATCAGCACCACACTCTAACCAACTGAGCTAACCTAGCCAGCCCAGGTTTCCCTGTTAACAATTTATGTTACTATGGCACACTTGTCACGATTAGTTAATTATAATCGATACATTATTATTATTTAAAGTACATATTTGTTCAGATTTCTTCAGTTTTTATTTAATGCCCTTTTTCTGTTTCAGTATACCAGGTAGGATACCACATTATATATAGTCATGAGAGAGACCAGTCACACAGTGCTGCTGAGGCATTTGAAACTTCATGTTTGAAAATGTGTGAGAAATTATATGTTCTGATTTTAAAAGTCACATCACATGAGTATGTGAAACATAATTCCATTTTTAAAGTACTTAATTTTAGGGTAGATGAGTTTTATTTTTATGTAGAAAAATATTTTCAACTTCTGTGTGTGTGTTTACATATGTGTGTGTGAGATATTTATTTAACTGTTTTTATGAAGTCCCTTTGGAAGTCTCCAACCACAAATTGCTAGCTCCTAATTTCCACCTGTATGTCTAAGAGTTGTAAGTTATGCATTTCACTGTTTTTTCATTTAATGCATAGAGTTATTATTTTGAGTGTGGTTTATATCTTTCACCAGTATAAAAGACATAGCTTTATTCTTTTTGCCTACAGAATGGAAAAACTTCTATTTATTTGTTCTCCATATTACTGATTCAATTTTTGCGTGGCAAATTCTTCTTTCTACTCCAATAAATGCATCACCTAATCATGTTCTTGTTAGTTTGTTTTCCTTTCTTGTATACTTCTGCACCATCGTTGCTCTTTTCTAACAGCTTTAACTAATGTTCATGGATGGCCTGCTCTGTGCCAGTCCTTTGTCCCATATGGCTCACTGGTAGGTCAATATTTCCAGAGGCTTGAGCCCAAGTGTACACAGGTGGGTCCACGGGCTCCTCTCTTTCTCCATGCACACCCTCCAGGTCCCTTTTCAACTCCTTCAGTTGGCTTATCATATTTTTCATCTCTCATACCAGCAGAGTTACTGTTTTCTTAATTTATTTTTTAACAAAAACCTCATGGTCTTTCAAATTTATTCTATTTCTTGGACTGAAATTTTTCTTTTTCTTTTCTTTTCTTTTTTTTTTTTTTTTTTTACCAAAAGTATGTTTTTGTTTGGAACTGTTCTTTTCCATTTATGCTGTAGGATGTTTTTAAAATTTTAAAAGTTATGTTGGATTTTGTTATTTTAATTACTCTTTTTCTGTTACTCATCTTCAAAATCAGGCATGGTGTTTGCCAATAAACTGCATGGATAAAGTCTCCTTGACTCCAATAATTGTTTACCTGATTGCTGTAATCCCTGGCCAAATTTTTAGTGCTTATTATTAATTTTATGCAGTTCTGAAGGACAGATGAAAATACTCATGTTCTCACTTCTTAGTTATATGAACATGTGTAGAAGAATTTAGTCAGAAATCATTTGACACATAGTGTAATTTATACATTCTTAAGAAACAGAGAAAGAAAATGTACAACCAATCCCCAAGGAGCATAGCTCCCTTAAATTATTTATCTATTCCTTGTGACTCTAGTATTTAAAAGTCAGCATTTCAGGACCCTGATAGTCTACTTCTATTCCTGATGTTTCAGTATTAATGGGAAATGTGAGGAAATGGTATACTAATGGACTATTAAGAAATGTAGGGTAGGAAATAGCCTTGAATGGGTGAAACACATGGGAAGGGCTTCCTATTAACAGTGAAGCCCAGGTCTCTGAGGTAGGGAGTATGCAGTTGGGGGTAGGTGGAGACCTCTTGCCCCTCTTCTAACCAGCTCTAGTATTTTGCATTGAACTGTCTCCGTCTTGGTAATGTGAGATTCCCACTGCTTCTGACAGAACCATGAGCAAGAGCCCTAGTTTCTATATGGTTGTAATTTGCCTTTCTTAGTATGTTGTCATCAATATTTTAATTGGAAACTTTGGAAAGCAGTAATCAGGGACCACTAACAAGGCATCACCTTACTCAATAAATAGCTTCTTCGTATACAGTCTTTAAGAGAAAAACCTATATTGTTAAATATAATTTCTTTAACAAATGGGAGGTGTGCGAGATATAATTATTTGCAGAAAACCACATTATCAAACAGTTGTGTCCTTGTAATTTAGGACTAGGACTCATATTCTACATTTTTGTGCATTTCAAAATCGAGATATAGTCGGGAACTTTCTATGCTAGGGAGGACCATCACCACCATCATCACCACTGCTACCAGCATTATCACAGACTTTCTCATTGATGCATATTTTGCACCAGGACAGTTGTAAATTTGTTAAATTCATATATTTATTTAATTATGTTAAAACCCTATTAGGTAGGTATCATTATTATCCCCACTTGACAGATGAGGCAAATGAGTTAAAGATTGACGAAGTAAACTCATCAGAGTCACACAACTAGTTAGATCCAATAGGTGACTTGTGCTGTTAATTATTAGCTTGATAGAACAGGGAACTAGAAATGACCATTAAGGGGGTGAACATTTCTAAGTCAGACATTCTCAAACGAAAGAGGGTGGTTATGACATTTATTTGGGAAGTTTTCTAAAAAGCATTTATGCTGGACTACCTAGGCCTATTCTACTCTGAGTATATCTAAGAATCTGTGGGGATTTGTAAAGTACTCCCAGGTGATTATTCTTAATCCTTACTCTTCCCTAGTTAAAAACCACAGTTCCAAAAAAAAAAAAAAAAGTAATTGAGAAGTAGAGCAGTACATATTGTACTTAAATGTACAAGTCAATCAACTGAGAATTTCAGTAAAATGAAAATTCTAATTATTTGAGTAGCAAGGATCTAGATTACTTGGAACTTGCTGTTAACCAGGCCCAATTATCCTAACGTAATCAATGTAATGGACGAGATTGATATTCTGTGAAATATTAAGATGACCAAATCCAATATTATATTCCTCTGGGTTAAATCATATAGTCATTTTAATATTTTAATAGATACAATTTTTATCTGAAGCATATTTTCTCGTTCTTCTTACATTACTTTTTCTCGCTTAAATCTTCAGCTAAACTTTGCTTTTCTATGATAATTTGATCTGAGTTTGATTTGTCTATCTTGACTCCAAGTAGAGAATAATCTTAAAAGGTTGTATATAAATGATGATTGGCATTTCTTTCATTGAAATGAAACAATTTTCCTAACTTTGGAAATAAAAATATTCTTTATGTGAAATGTAGATACTTTGAGAATAGTGTGTTTTGGACTGCTGTTGTTGTCCCCTTTAAAGTATATATATATATATGTACTGTCTGTATTCTCTGGAAATTCAAATTGCTTGAAAATAATTAGTCCTCTAAGTTTGAAGAACAACAGCCTTAAAGTTCAATCAATTTTCAAGTATGCAAAAAGTTATTGCTATGGTTTGAATGTGTCTCACAAAAAATTATGTATTGAAAACTTAATCTCTAATGTAATAGTGTTAAGTAGTGGGACCTTTAAGAGATGATTAGGCCACGAGGGCTCCACCCTTATAAATGAATTAATATCATTGTCATGGGAGTGAGTTCCTTATGAAAGGACAAGTGTGGCCCTCTTTTGCTCTCTCTCTTGCTCTGTCTTTGTTCTTTGGCTTTCCACCACGGGATGACACAGCATGAAGGCATTCACCAGATGCCAGCCTCTTTATTTTGGACTTCCGAGCCTCCAGAACTGTGAGAAATAAATTTTTGTTCATTATAAATTACCCAGTCTATGGTATTCTGTTGTAGCAGCACAGAATGGACTAAAACAGATATTGTGCAGAATATTGATGAGCACTATTTCCATTTGCATAAATGAATAACATAACATATAGGTTGATTTTGCCAAGAACAAAGTGATTAAAAATTGGGACCATTTTTAGTTCTTTCAAGTGTCTGCAGAGTTGGTGATGCCCAGTGTACTTGCAGCACTGCCATGTCAGGCAGGGCTGTGTGTTGACAACAACAAGGTTCCTAACCATACTCTTTTTCTTTCATGTCTGGGTTTTGACTTTCCTCCAAAGGCTTGCTTTAGTTCTGCTCATATTTTTAAACCTGGCTCCTTAAACTTCCAGTCAGTTCTGGGAACTCTACGATATTCATCCAATAAATTAGGGTTCTGTTTAAAACAAATGAACATTCTCTCTGGTGCTTGCCAATCAGAATTCTGATTAATAGGAATCTTTGATCTGCTTCAGCGAAGTCATTTTGGGCTTCTGTTTCTCGTAACCAAAGAGCCATGATTTAGGCAGCCCTTTGGACTCCTGTCAAATACAAATACCAAAATGAATGCAAAGCCAGATACTTGTCTCACATTGTTTTCAAATTGCCAAAAGATTACAGAGCAGTATTTTTTAAAAATCTTTTTTGGGGTCACAAATAGAAAAAAAGCATTGTCAGGAATTACTAAACCTACACTTCAAAAACACATGTGTGTATGTATTCACACAAAATTTGACGTACAATACCAGGGAGTTCATAAAACTCCTGAGACAGGACAATGAATTCAGGTGAACTGTTATTAAAAATTTTAAAGAAAGGTATAGAGAATTTGTTTAAGGTTTATGTTATGTATCCCAACCGCTTGTCTAAGAATAGATATTGTATACAGATTCATTCTTTCCTGTTACAAATAAAGAGCAGGCTCTAATTTTGCTTTGCACTTAACAACTAAGGTATTTGACAGTGCTCTCTGGGTTTTTGCTTTCTGCCCACCCTTCTAATTCCAGGCTAGAAGTTCTAATTCAAAGTTAAGGACATGACCAATAACTCATTATATATTCCTCTTTACTTTATATCAAGGGATCCTGGATTTATGAAGTGTGGATTTAGGCAGTATAGGATTTACATAATATGGGATTCTAGGGAATCAGTTAGTGTGTGTCTGATTACAGGCAGGAAGATCAACAAATGATACCCAAAACATCATGTCCAATTCCATGATGAACATCTGCTTAATTAATGTGCAAATTGACAAACAATTCACCTGATGTTAAAGGGTTTAACATTTTCTTTTCACATTGAATCTTACTCATTTTTCCACTTTTTACAACATTTTTCAAAAGGAAAAAAGGAATTCTAAATAATAAAAAAAGAAAAGCTAATTGAGAAACAGTATTCATTTTAAAAATGACATTGCTTCCTCATCAGCAGCAACTGATAACAATATAATTCATAATATCTTGTTTCATTTAAATAAAATGCCATTGGAGGTACTCAGTTTACAGAATGCATTATCCAATTTCAGCCCAAATTCCCCCTTCATCCTTAGATGGTCCTCAAAGCAGATTAGCTGCAGCTATTATGTGACTCATCAACCCTTATTAGTCTCTGCTCTGCACTGTGCTTTGGTGCCACAGGTTCATTTAGCCATAACAGGGGAATAGAAGAAAAAGGTGGAGGGAACATAAAGTAAAAAGGCAGAGGGAGACACAAGAAGAAAGAAAAAATGCAAAAAGACAAAAATGAATAAAAATTTATCAGAAAACAGGTTATCTTCAAATACTGGTGAAGACGTGGAGAAAGGGAAACCTTCCTTCAGTGTTGGTGGGCCTGTTAATTGGTGCAGCCATTACGGAAAACAGTATGGAGTTTCCTCAAACAACTACAGATAGAACTGCCATGAAATCCAGAAATCCCTCTACTGGGTATATACCCAAAGGAATAGAATCGTCACGTTGAAGGGACACCTGCACTCCTGTGTTTTTTGCAGCTCTATTTACAATAGCTCAGAGTTGGAACCAACCTGAATGTCCATTGATTGATGACTAGATAAGGAAAACACGGTATATGTACAGAATGGAATACTACTCTGCTGTAAAAAGGAATGAAATTCTGCCAGTTGCAGCAACATGGATGAATTTAGAGAAAATTATGTTAAGTGAAATAAGCCAGGTACAGAAAAGAGAAATACCACATGTCCTCATTCATAAGTAGAAGCTGAAAAACAAACAAACAAACAAGATACAACCACAATAATTCCTTGCACTCAAAAAGGAGAGAAGAGAACTGAGGACACCAGAGGTGGGAAAGGGGGAGGGAGAGGGGAGGTTAGGGAGAAATTGGTAAAGGGACACAAAAATGTTTACATTGTGTAATGATAAAATAAAAAATTGATTATTAAAAAAAGAGAGAAGAAAAGAAGCTATCTTTCACACTTAATCTTTACTTCTGCTTCTCTTTTTCTGTTTGGCAAGGTCAATTAATTAAATAATTTATGGTATTTTAGACCTTTAGTAACATAATACATGACAGGTGTGAAAGGGCACAGCATGACCATCTCTCACCATAATATGGCAGCCAGGTTTATGATGCTGGATGGCAAGTGATTATGCAGATGTGCTGACTTTCACTTGCTATTTTTCACCCTCTTTTCTTCTTCCATTTTAGTAAATGTTTGCTGAGCAACTCCTATGTTCTCAGCATCAAGGACACAGTAGTAAGGAAAGCATATAAAAATCTCTGACTTCATGAAACATATGTTTCTGGTAGTGGAGAAATATAATCAAAAAACAGTTAAAATACATACTCTGTCAGATGGTGGAAAGTTCTACAGAGAAAAAAATATATAGCAGGGAAGGAAAATAGGAAAAATCAGGAAACATAGGAAAATCAGGAAGAGGAAGAGGTTGCTATTTTAAATAGAGTAATCCAACTAGACCTCATTAAAGATAATATTTAAGTGCAGACCTAAAGGAGGTAATGAAGTAAGACTTCTTTGCATTTGCTTGCCTCTCTGTTTAGAACATCTAGAGACAGAGTTCTAACCAGAGAGGCAAGCAAGTGCAAAGGCCCTGAGGTAGAAGCACACTAATTGTTTTTGAGAAAAAACAGGGCAAGTGTATCTGTCATGGGCTTGGGGGAGAGTATTAGTAAATGAGTCAAGAGAGTCAACAGGACCAGATTGTCACAAAATCCAATGCTATAAGCCAATTTATGTTTAGCCTCTAAGGTGTGCTATTTAGACTCTAAGGTGTGAAGTTCATACAATGATATTTATTAATATTTAAAGAGGAGAGTGGTCAGAAAACACTGCAGAGTAATGAAAATCTACCTACTCATAGGGACCTACTAAGTTGTGCTGAATGAAACAAAAGTTCAGATGAAGAACTGCATCAAATGTTTGCATAGGGATCTAGTATTCAGCTAGGTTGAACTTTGTTGTCCTAGGTTCACCTTTGTGGTTCATTAACTATGATCATTGACTATTAAATCACTGGTGTCCAAACCTCTGTCCTTGACAGGCCTGGGATCTTGGTTCTGGGGTTTTGGGGTTGGGGCTAAGTTCAGGATTGCACAGAGCTGGAAGGAAACTGCAGAAAATGAAATCCAAAGAGGTCAACATAACAGCATCCCAGAGACAATAACAGCTAAACCAGGCAGTGATTACAACCAAAGTATTGATACGAAAAGGGAGATTCAACAATAAGTTATCAAGACAGATTTCAGCTTCTGCAGACCAGTGTTAGAAGGCTGAAGATTGATTTACAGCATGAACTAACATCCTTTATTACCTGTTTTTCATGAGCTATATTACCTGTGTTTCCTGAGCTATTGAAACAGAGCTGCAAGAATTTTTTATGTGTTTTCTTAGACCCTAACAATGTGTTGGGAGGAGTTGTTAAGAGAAACTAAGTCATTTTGGAAAAACTGATTTCTCTGTACTTTGGTTCCCTTAAATATGAATTAAAGTCCTTTCACCTACAAATTTACTAAACTACACTGAATTCTTGGAGTAAACTAATAGTTTTATAGTCTTACAAAAGGATATTTGCCCAGAGGAAATAACAGTTTATGCCTGAGAAGTTTCATCATAATCAAACACACAGATTAAAAACTAGTTTGTGTTTGTGCACCAAGTCAATTGAGAAACAAGTAATATTTGAACACTGATTCTTGGAAATAGAAGAAGAAATACAATAGCCTATTAATATGGAGTTTGCAGTTTAAATGGTATACTGTACTTTTTAAGAGAAAGAAATGAGCAAATAGGATTATAGTCTAAAATTTAACTTTGAAAAATACAAAATACAAGACACATGAAAGAAATATGTAGTATACTCATATATGTGCAGTTTAAAGAATGAAATAAAGTGTCACTAAGAATGTACCAATCGTGTTATGTAGTTGGATTTAATATTTTTGGAGCCCACAAGGGCTCCCTTCATATTTTGTTCTTCTGCCTCCTGTCTCTGCTGGAGGTAACTACTATCTAGAATTTAGTCTAAATAAAAAATAAGAAACACATAGTGAGATTTAAAGTAATTCATCCATATATAATCATATGAGATAGGTACAATGAGTTACCCTATTTTCAGATTAAAAAACAGAGACATTAGGCAACGGGCCAAGGTCACACAGTTAATTAGTGGCAGAGATGGAACAAGGGCAGTTTAATTCCTGAGCCTATGCTTAAAGCCTCTATGTTTCCTTGCGTAAATAATCATTCAATCAGCCAATCACTTTTTCTTCTTTATAGCTTAAACACAGAGATGTATCCCAAAACAAAATAGTTTATTCATGTCTGTTTTTAAATATTATGCAAATAGAATCATGATTTTCTCTGTGACATGCTTTTATTGCTCTGCAGTAACTGGTTTTCTGAGATGTATCAATTGGTTGCATGAAGCTCTAGTTCTTTAATTTTATTGTTATTCCATTGTACGAATAGTTCACTTTTCCAATGTCCATTCTTTTGTTTATGTAAATTTGGGCTGTTTACAGTGATATTCTGTTATGAACAATGCTGCTGTACATATTCTTATATACTTGCACATTCATCTTGCAGGTGTGTCACTTTTCTAGGTTATTTCTAGATTATGTTTCTACGTAGTGCCAGATCATTTTCCAAAATGTTGCACAAGTTGATACAGCTTTCATTAGTGTATGAGAGATATCACTGTTCCATATTCCCATCAAATCTTTCTGACTTTTCTTTTTGTCAGTCTGATGCATGTGACATGGTATCTCGTGCTTTAATTATCAGGTCCTTGATTAGAAATAAACTTGAGAAATTTTTCATATGTTTATTAGCCATTCTTTGTCCTCTGCTATTAAATGACTGTTTACATTATGCTGCTTTTTTTTTTTTTAACAATTTAAAGAAATCCTGTTTGCATTCCAATTACTAAACTGCTATCAGTTACAAGTGTTGTATGTTCTTCCAATTTCTCCTAATTTTAGTGTGATCAAACTATTAATTCCTACTCTTATGTTTGTACTTTCTGGATCTTAAGAAACCTTTCTGATCCCGGCCAGTGGCTCACTTGTGAGAGTGTGGTGCTAATAGCACCAGTGTCAAAGGTTCAGATCCCCTTACCAGCCATCTGCCAAAAAAATTTAAAAATTAAAAAAATAAAAATAAATAAATACACAGAAGTAGAACATTAAAAAAAGAAACTTTTCCTTTCTTCAAAGAAACAAATATTTTCTACTATATTTTCTTCTAAAAGGGTTAATATTTTATGTCTCACATTGGAGTCCTGAATTCATTTGGAATTAATTTTTTGTGTGCTATTGTGAAGTAAACCATTTAATTTTTTTCTGTATGAATAAATAAATCCTTATATGATTTGTTAACTAATTCTTCATTCTTCGCTGAACTTTAATATCAGTTTATTTTTTTAAAATCCTTAACTATTTATAGAAAAATTAGCAATATGAAAGAGAGGGGTCAAGCTGTACAATCAGAGAGAATACCTTTTAATGATTCTACACTGGAAGGCTGTAAGAGTAGCAATTTTTTTTCCTTTTCTTTTGATTTTTAAAAAAATTTTTTTACTTACTCTTGGATCCCCAGAACAATACCTAAAAGAATTCATGCTAGAATAATACTTTGCACATAATGAAAACTTATTTGATAGTAAAATTCAAAGTTTATATATTCATTTTCCAATCCTCCACTTATGTCTGTGACAACAAAAATTTTCAAATGTCTATTTTGTGGCAAACAATGAGCTAACAGCTTTAGAAATTTCAGTCTCTAAATTTTACAGCATCTTTACAAAGTAGGCATTATTGATTTATCTATTGTATATTTGATTAAATATCAGAAAGAAGACACATAAAAGAAATTTAAGACAGTTTTAACTAAAATCTCAGTGAAATTTGAAAAAATATTTTACATAATTTGAGAATTCTTGGAGAACATAAGAAAGTTATGAAAGAAAATTTAAGAGACAAGGAGGTTAGGCCCAGGAGGTTCAAGACACTTTGATTAGGTGACCCAGAAGGAACAAAGGGGATCCAGGGGAAGATGGGGAAAGGACACAATTAATGATAAAACAGAACAAGATTTGTTTGAACTGAGGGTAGACATGACTATCTAGGTCAAAAGGAAAGACTAGATGGTAGGCTGAAAATAATATAACATGAAAAACCACACTAACTGTGGGAAACAAAAACACTCTGAGTGTTGGGACAGATGCAAGAGACAAAAATGTTAATTTATTTTTTGTAGGAAGAAAACTAGGATGGCCTCCGAGATTCCTGCCCCCTGTTATACAGTCTCTGTATCTCTCCTTGCCTTGAGTGTGTTTGGAGCTGTCATTAAGCCACCATTTGATGGGGTTACTTTGTTATGTAAGACTCTGTCATAGCCCACTGCAGAGAGATTCTCCTGCTGTCCTGAAGAAGTGAACGGCCATGCATCCTACAGCTGTGAAGCACGGGATCCTGCCAACAACCAGAGAGCCTGAAGAGGACCTCAAGATTCAGGTGAGATTGCAGCCACAGCTAACGCCTAGATTTGAAATGAGGCCCTGAGACTCAGCTAATCCATGCCCAGACTCATGACTATGGAAATTGTGAGATAATAAATTTGTGTTGATTTGATCAATTATATTTATGGTAATTTGTAATGGACCAATAAAAAAAATCACTACAGCTTTTGGTACCTGAAAGTGGGGCGCTGCTGTAACAAATACCTAAAACGTGGGAATGGCTGTGGAATAGGGCCCTGGGTAGAGGTTGAAGGAATTTTTAAAATTAATTTATTAATTAAATTGACAAATAAAATTTGTATATATTTATGGTGTACAACACGATGTTTTGAAATATCTATACATTGTGGAATGGCTAATTGAGATAATTAACATATGCATTACCTCACGTTTTCTGGTGAGAACATTTAAAACCTACTACAATAAATATAACATCCAACATGTCATCTAGAAACAGGGACAATTTTGCTTCTTTCTTTCTAATTTGAAGTCTTTTGTTTTTCTTTCTCTTGCTTAATTGCTCTAGCTTGGGCTTCCGGTTACCATGTTGAATAGAAGTGGTGAGAGTGGACATACACTTGTCTTGTTCCTGATTTTAGAGGAAAAGCCTTCAACTTTTTACCATTGAGTATGATGTTGTCTGAAAGATTCTCAGACATGGCCTTTATTCTGTTGAGAAACATTACATCTATACCTAGTTTGTTACAGGTTTATAATGAAAGGGTGTTAAATTTTGTCAAATGCTTTTTTTTTTTTTGCATCTATTGAGATAATCATATGATTTTTGTTCTTCATTCTGTTAACACGGTATATATCACATGTAGAGAATTGTGGTTGTTGAACCCTCCTTGCATCACAGGGATAAACCCCACTTGATCATGGTAAATGATTCTTTTGATGTGCTGTTGAATTTGGTTTCAATTTTTGGTTTGAATAGTATTTTGTTGAGGATTTTTGCATTAATGTTCATCAGGGATTTTGGCCTGTGCGTTTTCTTTTTCATGTGCTGTTCCTGTCTGTCTTTGGTATCAGAATAATCATGGCCTTGTTAAATGAGTTTGGAAGTATTCCCTCCTCTTCAATTTTCTGAAAGAGTTTGAGAAGGATTGGTATAAGTTCTTGTTTAAATGTTTGGTAAAATTCAACAGTGAAGCCATCAGATTCCAAACCTTTCTTTAATGGAAGACTTTTTATGACTCATTCAATATCCTTACTTTTCAGATCTTTCTTCACGATTAAATGTTGGTAGATTTTATGCGTTTACGAATTCACTCATTTCTTATCCAATTTGTTGGTGTATAATTGTTCATAGGAGTCTCCTAAGATCCCGTGTATTTCTGTGGTACAAGTTGTAATGTCTCCTCTTTTGTTTCTGGTTTCTGATTTTCTATTTTTCTTAGTCTAGCTAAAGGTTTGTTGATTTTGTTATCTTTTCAAAAAACCAACCTTTTAAAAAAATATTTTCCATTGTTTTCTAGTCTCTATTTATTTATGTCCTGATTTTTTAATTATTTTCTTTGTTCTACTAGGTTTTGACTGACTTTATTTTTGTCTTTATATGTTCTTGAGTTTTAAAGTTAAGTTGTTTGAGATATTTATTCTTTTTTAATGTAGGCATTTATTGCTATAAACTTCTCTCTTAGAACTGCTTTTGCTGTTTCCCGTAAGTTTTATGTTGTCTGTCCATTTTCATTTCTTTCAAGATAATTATAAATTTACAAAGTCTTTTTTAATTGACCCCACTGGTTGTTTAGTGACATGTGATTTACTTTTCATGTATTTGTGAATTTTCCAAAATTTCTCTTGTTATTTACTTCTAGTTTCATACCATTGGCCAGAAAAGATGCCTTATATGATTTCAATCTTCTTAAATTTACTAAGACTTGTTTTGTGGCCTGACTTATGATCTCTCCTAGAGAATGTTGTGTCTGCATGAGAAACTAATGTACTCTGCGGCTGTTGAATGGAATGTTCTGCATATCTGTGGGGCCTATTTGGTCTAGAGTGTAGCTCAGGTCCAGCTTTTCTTACTGACTTTCTGTCTGGATATCTGTTCATTGCTCAAAGTGGGCTAAGGTGCTCCCAGCTGTTACTATATTGCAGTCTATCTTTCTTCTCAGATCTTTTAATATTTGCTTTATATATTTAGGTGGTCCAATGTTGGGTACATATGTATTTACAATTCTTATTTTATTTTGGTGAATTGACTATATCATTATATAATGACCTTTGGTGTCTCTTTTTACAGCTTTTTTTTTTTTTTTTAAATCTAAAGTCTATTTTATCTGACATTAATATAGCTACCTATCCCTGTTCTTTTATTATTATTATTAATTACTATTTGCATGGAATAACTATTTTAATCACTTAAACTTTTAGTCTATGTGCATCCTTATACGTAAAGAGAGTCTCTTGTAGGCAGCATATAGTTGGGTCTTGCTTGTTATCTCTTATGCCACTGTGTGTCTTTTGATTAGAGAATTTAATCCATTCACATTCAAGATAATTACTGGTACATAAGTACTTACTACTATATTTTGTTTATTATTTCCTAGTTGCTTTGTAGATTCTGATTTTTTCTTCTCTTTCTTTGTGATTAAGTAATTTTCCGTAGTGAGATACGTTGATTCCTTCCATTTTTCCAATGTAATTCATATTTATTTTCGTGGGGTACAGTGTATTGTTTCAATACATGCAGGTACTACACAATGATTCACGTAAGGTAGATAGCATAGTTTTGTACCAGTTAGTTTGCCCCTTCTCCTCTCCCTATCCCCATTCCCTCCCAGCCTCTGTTAACCATTATTTCACTCTCTATTTCTATGAGAACCATCCATGTTGCTGCAGATGATAGGATATTGTTTCTTTTCATAGCTGAATAGTATTCTACTGTGTATATATATATACCACAGTTTTTAAAATCCATTCATCTGTTGATGGGCATTTAGGTTGATTCCATCTCTTGGCTATTGTGAATAGCATTGAAATAAACATGGGAGTGCAGGTGTCTTTTTGATATGTTGATTTCATTTCCTCTAGGTATAGCTGGATGGTGAGGTGGATCTATTTTTAGTTCTCTGATGAAACTCCATACTGTTTTGCACAACAGCTGTACCAACTTACACTCCCACCACCAATGTAGTAAGTTTCCCTTTTCACCACATCTTTGCCAGCATTTGTTATTTTTTGTCTTGTTCATATTAGCCATTCTAGCTGGAGCGAGATGATATCACATTGTGGTTTCAATTTGCATTTCCCTGATGAGTAGTGATCTTGAGCATTTTTTTTCATGGACTTGTTGGCTTTTGTATGTCTTCTTTTGAGAAATGTCTATTCTGGTCCTTTTCCCATTTCTTAATTGGGCTATTTGTTTTTTTGCTGTTGAGTTGTTTGAGTTCATATTCTGGATATTAACCCCTTGTCTGATGTACAGTTTGTGAACACTGTCTCCCATTCTGTAGGTTGCCTCTTCACTTTGTTGGTAATATCCCTTGCTGTGCAGAGGCTTTTTAGTTTGATGTAGTCCCATTTGTGAATTTTCACTTCAGTTGCCTGTCCTTTTGTGGTTAAGTTCAAAAAAGTTCTGCCCATTCCTATTTCGTGTAGCATTTCCCCTGTTTTCTTCTAGCAGTTTCATAGTTTCAGGTCTTAAATTTGGGTCTTTCATCCATTTTAGTTGATTTTTGTGCATGGTGAGAGATAGGGATCTACTTTCAATCTCTGCCCATTGGATATCCCAACACCATTTACTGAAGAGGCTGTCCTGTCTGCAGTGTATATTTTTGTGTGGATTTACTTCTGGGGTCTCTATTCTGTTCCATTGATCTGTCTTTTTTTTTTTTAAATGCCAGTACCATGCTGTTTTTGCTACTATAGCTTTATAGAATATTTTGAAGTCAGACAGTGTTCATTATGTTCCAATTTTGTTCCTTTTGTTCAAGATTCTTTAGCTATATGTGGCCTTTTGTGGTTCCATACTAATTTTAAGATTTTTTTTCTATTTCTGTGAAGAACATCATTGGTATTATGATAAGGATTGCACTGAATCTGTAGATTGCTTTGGGTGATATGGACATTTTGATCATGTTAATTCTTCTAACCCATACATATGGGAAATCTTTCCACTTATTTGTGTCGTCTTCAATTTTTTTTCACCAATGTTTTATACTTTTCATTTAAAGGTCTTCTGCCTCCTTGGTTAAGTTTACAACTAGGTACTTACTTTTTTTGGTAGATGTTGTGATTGGGATTACTTTCTTGATTTCTTCTTCAGCTATTTCATTATTGATGTATAGAAGGCTATTGATTTTTGTGTGTTGATTTTGTATCCTGTCACTACACTAAATTCTTGTATTAGTTCTAGTAATTTCTGGTGTAGTCTTTGGGGTTTTCAACGTGTAGGATCATGTCATCTGCAAATAGGGATAGTCTGACTTCCTCCTTTCCAATTTGGATGCCCTTTTTTTGCCTTCTCTTGCCTTATTGTGCTGGCTAGGACTTCCAGTACTATGTTAAATAGGAGGGGGGAAAGAGGGCATTCTTGTCTTATTCCAGATCATAGAGGAAAAGCCTACAATTTTTGTCTAATCAATATGATATTAGCTGTGAGTTCGTTGTATATGGCCTTTGTTGTGTTGGGGCACATTTCTTCTATACCTAGTTTGTTGAGTATTTTTATCATGAAGTGTCATTGCATTTTATCAAATGCTTTTCCTGCATCTATTGAAATGATCATATTTTTTCTCCCTTCATTCTCTTGATGTGGTATATCACATTTATTGATTTTCATATGTTAAATCATCCTTGCATCCCTGGGATGAATCCCACCTGATCATGGTAAATGTTTTTTTTGATGTGTTGCTCCTTTCTGTTTTTTAGTATTCTATTGAAGATCTTTGCTTCATTCATTAGGGATATTGCTCTGTAGTTTCCTTTTTTGTTGTGTCTTTTTCTGCTTTTGATATATGCTTAATGTTGACATCATAGAATAAGTTTGGAAATATTCTCTCCTCTTTGGTTTTTTGGAAGAGTTTGAGAAGAATTGGTACCAGTTCTTATTTAAATGTTTGGTAGAATATGGCAGTAAACTCATCTGGTCCTGGGGTTTTCTTTCTTGGGAGACTTTTTTTTAACTGCTTCAATCTTGGTACTCATTATTGGTCTGTTTAGGTTTTCTAGTTCTTCATGATTCAACTTTGGTAAGTTGTATGTGTCCGGGAATTTATTTTCTAAGTATTTATTTATTTTTCTTCTAGGTTTTCCAGTTTGAGTGCATATAGTTATTCATAGTAATCTCTTACAATCCTTTGTGTTTCTGAGTCATCAGTTGTAATGTTTCCTTTTTCATTTGATTTTATTTAATTGAGTCTGTCTTTTTTCTTTGTTAGTCTAGCTAAAGGTCTATCAATTTTGCTTATCTTTTCAAAAACCCACCTCTTTGTTTCATCAGTCTTTTGTATTTTGTTTTTAATTTCGAATTCATTTATTTATGTTCTTTGTTATTTCTCTCCTTCTACTGATTTTGGGTTCGGTTTCTTGTTCTTCTTTTCTAGTTCCCTGCGGTGTAATGTTAGGTTGTTTATTTGAAGTCTTTCTTCTTTTTTGAGGTATGCATTTATTGCTATAAACTTTTCTCTTGGAACTGCTTTTGCTGTATGCCGTAGGTTCTGGTATGTTGTGTTTTCATTTTCTTTTGTCTCCAGGAATTTTTAAATTTCCTTTTCAATTTCTTCTTTGACTTATTCATTGTTTAAGAGCATATTGTTTAATTTCCATGTGTCAGTATAGTTTCTAGTATCCCCTTTGTTGTTGATTTCTGGTTTCATTCCATGTGGTTGGAAAAAGTAGGTGATATGACTTCAAATTTTCTAAATTTCTTGGTGCTTGTTTTTTGACCTAATATATGTTATATTCTAGAGAATGTTCTATGTGTTGCTGAGAAGAATATATATTCTGAAGTGGTTGGATGAAATGTTCTATATATATTTGTTAGGTCCAATTGGCCTAAAGTAGAGATTAATTCTGACATTTCCATTTGATAACTGAACCAGCCTCCCCGCTGGGCTCTGCTGTTGGCATTTCTCACCTTTGGATGATGTAGTCAAAGAGGTGGTGCTTTGAGTTTCTGGATCTTTCTCCAGAGGATGTTCCTAGACATCCCCATCTTGGAAACCAACCTGGAGCTGTGGAACCGGTATGAAGGCTTGCTGTTCTGACAGAAGATGGCCTGGCCCCAGGAGTTCCTGCAGCTGCTGGGGGCTGGGCTTCCCTGGACTTGCGGGGACAGCTGCCCCTTCCCAGTCAGGACTTTGGAACCAACAGGGGCTCCTGAGCTTCTCTTCTCACCTCTGGAAGAGCAAATGATGTGTTACCAAAGAACTGCCCACCTCCCAGTCTCCTGACCTCTGGCTCCTCCATCCTATTGTCAGGTCCCAACTGTGCTGTAGACGCCTGCCCCTCACCTCCAACTCTGCAAGCTTCTACCCATGCCCTACCACACGCACAAGTTTTTACTGAATAAAGCATATTTTATGGGGGAAAAAAAATAGTGCCAGTAAAATTCTAAGGTCAACAAAATTTTTTTTTAAAACTGTTAAATTAAGCATAAAGAGATGACTGAGGCATATACTTTTCTTCCCCTGTATCCACAGGGGATTGGTTCCCCCCTTCCCCCACCAATCCGTGGATGTTCTAACCCCTTATATCAAATGACATTTACATACTTTAAATCATTTCCAGATAAATCGTTTCTACTTTACTTATAAGACCAAATACAGCGTAAATATTACATAAATGGTTGTTATACTATCTACACTGGCTGTTTTATTTGTATTACTGTTTATTTACTTATTAATATTTCTGGTCTGCGGTTGGCTGTATCCATACTGTGGATACAGGACCCGCAGGTATGAAGGGTCAACTGTACTGGCCCATCCGGTGTCACAAGGCCCGACTCTAAACAACCGACCTAACCGGCCGGCCCCTGCACTGGCCCTTGCGCCTGACCCGAGCCTGGCTGCGCCGACCCCCGCCCGCCTCGGAACAAAACGCGCACGGAGGGCCGGGGAAACCTGGACCGGGGGCGGTGGGGCCGGCACGGGTGGGGCTGGCGGACACAGGAGCGCGTGCCCACCCCGGACAAGCCGCGGCTCGGCCCGCAGGGGGCGATGAGCGAGCGCCGCCCGCCGGACAGTGCGCCGCCGGGCCCGCGCCGCCGCGCTCACCTCAGCCCCCGGGCGCCCGCCGTGCCCCGGGATGCCCGCGCCCCTCACAGCCCACGCCCGTCCCGTATGGGCCTCACCTGCCGGCCACCGAGGCCGCCGTCCACAGACCTCCGAGCGCGCCGCCGTCGCTCCCTCGCGCTCCCGCCGGCCCGACCGGAGCCAGAAGTCGCCTACCTGAGTCCGCTCCGTCGTCGTCGTCGTCGTCGTGGCCGCCGCCGCCTCCTGCCCCCAGACCTTCACGCTACACTCACTGCTACCAACGAACTGCAACCGCCGACCCGCCCAGGCGCGCACTGCCGCACTGCGCAGTCGCCACGGGGCGGGGCCTGGCGCAGCTCACCTGGAGGGCAGAAGACTGACAGCAGGTCTGGGCAGCCACGCCCCCTGTCATGTTAGAGCCAATGAACAGGCTCACACTCTTCTCAAGGAGGAAGGAGAGAGAGAAGGAGCCAGGATGACTCTTGCCCTGTTCTTCCCAGTAAGGGCATTGGTTAATGAAAGAGATAAAAGGATGCCAAATATACACATAGAAGTGAATGTTTGCACATATGAGAGCAGAAACCCAGCTTTAAAAGCATTCTAAATCAAATTGAAGTTCATGCACCCATGAATTTACAAATTCAATTTTTGTAACATACACATTTAGAGTTGAATAGCTTATGACTTTTACAGATATTAGGGAGAATTCAAGGATTTCACAACCAAGTCAATTACACATCACATCTACATGTTGTCAGGGGTTGGTTGAGGGGTTATATTTGGAAAAGTTTCTCAAGGAAAAACAAAACAAAACTTTTAAGGTATACCCCTCAGAAATGGGACTTTCTTTTTTGGGGGGGGCGACTAGCTGGATGATATGGGGATCTGAATGCTTGACCTTGGTGTTATGACACAACACTCTAACCAACTGCCCTAACTGGCTAGCCACGAAATGGGACTTTCTAGCCCCAAATAGGGGTTTGCCATTTCAGCCTGACCCAGGTGGTGAAGGTGATGAAGCAGTTGGTGGAAAGGGCTTGTGAGAAGCTGGGCTCAGAAGAGCCTATGGCAGCCCCTCATTCTGAGGCATCCAGGAGGGGCCACCCCCAATGGATGTGCCATCACAGCTGTGTCACCTCCCCCCCTCATGTGGGGACTAGGGCGGCAAGAAGAGAGGGTTTCAGAGGCAGAACACGTGGGATTTGAGGGTGAGCGGCAGGCAGACTCCTCACTGGGGTGGGCCCTCTAGTTGATTCTTACCAAACTGCTTCACATGTGCATTAAAGCAACACACCTGGAACATGTGCTGGAAGAAAGAGTCTCATTTAGCATGGGAACACAGAGAAGAAAGACCTCAGGGTACACCTGGACATGTACAGGAGTACCTGAAAAAAAGTTCAAATGAACAGAGGGACAGACAGGGACTTTGAGCAGATGGAGAGACATTTATTGTCGTGCCCAGAGACAGAAAGACTCAGTATTACAATGTTCCTCTCCCTAAACTAACCTACACATTTAAGGTCAGGCCAAGGAAAATAGGACATCGATACTGCGATATGAAAAAAAATTTTTTTTTAATGTTTGTCCCCAGTGCCTGGCAACAGCTCCTAAAATCCTTGGAATCTCTACTTCTAGGGAGAGGAGAGGGGCTGGAGATTGATCAATCGAGAATAGCCAATGATTTAATCAATCATGTCTTTGTAATGAAGCCTTTATAAACCCCCTTAACGACAGGGTTGGGAGAGCTTTCAGGCTGATGAACACATGGAGGTGCCCGGAGAGAGCGTGGGAGGTCCACACCCCTCCCCACACCTGACCCTGTGTGCCTCTTCCCTCTGTCTGTTCCTGAATTGTATCCTTCGTCTGGCTGTTCCTGAGTTGTATCCTTTGTAACAAACCAGTAAATATACATAACAAATGTTCTGTGAGTAGTTCTGGCAAATTACCAAACTTAAGGAGGGGTGGGGGGCGCTAACTGCAGGTTGACAGTGTCAGAATTGAATAGAGCGCTAGTGTGCACCGCTGGTGTCAGGGCTGGAGAACTGGTGTGGAAAAGACACCTCGCATTTGGTGTCAGAAGTGTGAAGAAAACCCCCCGCTTGGGTCCCCACAGTTTTCTTCAGCCTGTGAGTGAACAGGTGGAGTGCTCCTGCGAGTATTCTGAACACAGGTGGGACCTATACGACCTCTAGATGTTTCTGGGCTGCTGATACTCCTGTCACAACCTCCAGCCTCCCCTTCCTCCCTGGGTCCCCCACTCACTCCACCCCACCATGTCTGCCGTGCAGCCCAGTGCTCCTCAAACTAATGTGGACACAAATCACCTGGGGATCTTGTTGGAATGAAGGTCTTGATCTGATAGGTTGGGATGGGGATTGAAACTCTGCATTTCTCACAAGCTCCCAGGAGATCCACTTAAGTGATGAGGCCTTGTCCCTCAGTCCCCAATTTATGCAGAGCATTTTTAGCTAATGCCCTTCTGTCATATTCCAGAGGCAAAATTATGTCATGTCATGCGTGAAAACCATGCACTAGAACTTTTTATCAGTAAGAACACACGGCACTACTGCAGCTGAGTGGACTGTGCTCGTGTGCACAAATTCATGCTGAGCAGCAGACAAGATTTTGGTGGCATTGTTGAGTGGAGATGGAGGCACTGCAAAGGTGATGGACTGAGAGTGGGGCCAGGGTGTCTGAGGAGTTCAGATGTGTCCCCCCAACATGTGCTAAATCACAGTTGCTCTTGGCTGAGCCAAAGATGAGGAGCTCTGCAGGGCAGGGTGCCCATGTGTGGCCTGAACTCTGCCACTCAAGCCTCTGCAGGCCTGGGGTTCTCATCGGTCAAGGGCAGCCACTGATACTGCCTGGAAGTTTTAGGAGGGCACCTGAGTGCAGCCAAGGTCATCATCGAGAATGCTGAAAACATCAATGCCAGGGTACAAGTCCAGAGGGAGGTGCAGCCCTGGAGAGGCAGAGGGACTTGGGGAGAAGGTGGTGTCAGCAGTGACATGAGCACTTCCCAGAGCTACATGCTGGAGCAGTGATGACAGTAGACAGAGGGATGGCAAATTGCCTTTCCTGGTCCCCAAATGACTAACAATTGGAGAAGTTTTCCTAGAGATGGTCTCAAGGATTGAAACATCTTCAAGGAAAACCAAGATTCAGTCCCGGTAGGAGTTGGGAAGAGTTTTATTTATTGATAAGTCAAATGGGAGAATTGCGAAGAGTCCACCCCCAACAGTGAGAGTTATTTATTCATTAATTAATCAAAGGAGTGAATAAAAGGGGAGGAGAGATGGGAGATGAGGGCACAGGAAAGGGCAGGGCAGATGTGCAGTCATTTAGTGGGGTTGAGTTGTGCCGGGAACCAAACCCTCTTCATTTAGAAATTTGTCTCCACCATGATCAAAGTCCCTGTCTGAGGCCAAACCAAAGTTCAGTGGGTCTCCATAGAGAGGTATGAGGAAATCTGTATTTATAGACATTTGAAAAAACTATCTTGGGAAATCAGAGCAGCTCAATTATTGTGCACGAGCAAGTGCAAATTATTGCCAATTTAGGTTTTGTCTGTTGAAATTAGCAGCTCCCATCTGTACAGGGCAATTTGCAAAGTGAATCTCTGAGGGCCTCATCCCCAAAGTGACTCTGGGAAGTACAACGGGAAATACTATGGGAATTACTATGGGCATTATTATTTTTATTGCCACCACCAGTTCCCAAATGAGAAGGGATGTGGGCATTAAAGGACATACTCAAGGTCACACTGCTAGTGAGAGGCCAGGCTGGGACTGCCACCAGCCCCTCCCGTTGGCTCTTGGCCATGGTCTTGCCTCTACACCAGGCATTCTCAGTGAGGGAGAAGAGTGTCTTCCTCAGGAGGATGAAATTTGTTGGTGGTGGAACAAAAACCCCTTACTCTTTATAAACATAAAGCAGAGATACACATACATTACACAGACAGACATGTATTCTGTGGTTAAAACTTCAGCGGGAGGTTGATTAACAAAGCTCGGGGGGGGGATCATGAAAAAAAGATTCAGAAATGCTGTTTGCCACCACAGTGGGCCCTGACATGGCTGGGTCCATGTCACCTATTACTAAGACATTTCTTTTATAAAGTATTCTCACTGGGGTCCATTTAAACAAATGCCTGCTGGAAAAAACCAAGTTAGCAAAGTCAGTCTAGGAGTGTCAGGGACACACCTTGATTGCTGTCTGACAAAAAGTGGCACATTCTGTGAAAAAAGGGAACACTACCTTATATGAATAGCCTGAAAGCACACACACATATGAAACCATTTGCTACCTATTCAACAAAAAACATGAAAGGGAAAAAGAAATCTATTCATACAACACATTGGCTTCTAGCAGAGGTTCAATCCAATCGCCTTCGTGACAAACCCAAAGACATTTGTGAAACATAAGCCTTTTGAATAAATACTTGTTAATGGCCTGAACAGCAGGAAAACTGGACAACCTCATTGCATGACATTAGGGCTCTTTAAAAGACTTCTAATATGCTTAAATATTCATTTTTCAATTAAAACGTGCACCTACATTGTTAGCCATACCAGCCCTGGTTCAGATCAGTAACAGCAGCACTGGAGGGGATTCTAATGAGGATGAACAATGCCGCCGTGTCCTCCCCGCTTCCCTGGGCTCTGGCACACAAAGCTTCTTTCACAGCTTGCTCCAAGATATTTTAGTCACCTGCTTTATGCAGATGCGGAGATTCATGTTTATACGTGGTGAGAGTTGCAGACCACCTTTCATTCCCTAGGCCAGCTCGGCTAACCAACAGAACACTGTCTGCACCGCCATGAAGTGGAGCTGGCCTACGAAGGGGACTCCTGAATATATAATTGTCCCTGGAAAAGCATGCATGGACAGTCAGTAAGCTGTAAGCAGTTTGAATAGTGAACATGTTTCCCTTTTTTATTTATGTGTTTGCTGCCTTGAAGGCTTTTAAACACCACCCCTTTTCTATGTCACACCATAATCCACTGGATGTGACTGGCAGGTGGTTATTTCCTACGGACAATCTTCCAGGGAATTTCTCAGGATGTCTCCTGTCTTGCACTCCCCTTCTTCCTAATTGATGTTTTCTCCTATTGACTCAGATGAAGCTCATAGTCTGGCCAGGGCAGCTGTGGCTTTGTTTAATGGGCCTGGGTTCTCCCGTGTGCAGTCTGTTCTGTTTTATTTCTCATCTGCACCTGAGATTCTAACCTCTGTCATGTGTGCTCGGCTTATTACGCTGCCGGATCAAGTTTCAAAATAGTACTTCTGCTCTAAAGTGACTACATTTTTCAAATCATTAGTTTCTTCCATTTTGGTAATTTGAAGCCATCTGATCTTGGTTTATAATGTTGATTTTGATAGTGTCTAATGTACCACCAATGCTATAAACAAATATTTTGATGATATCTATAAAGGCACAGCCATCACTGGAGAGGTCTGGGCAACTAGGTAATTGCTGCAGAGGCCTTAATTCTCTCCAGCCACCAAGCACAGGAGAATCATGGGACTTGCTGATTTCTAAGCTGCTGCCTGTGGCATGTCACACGAGAAACTATTGGACAAACCCAATAGTGTTGTGTGGAGGAAGACACTGCCAAAATCCATGACATTTTCACCTTAAAGCCATTTTTGCCAAAGTTAAGTGGGTTTTTAATTCAGTTCAAACCTTAATGGGTTCATAGACAGCTTCATGTTTCCTTGTCTTTTTTTAATACAAAGGCCAAGAAACGTCTTTTTTTGAAAAGGGCAATCTACTCATTTTTCATAGAATTTACTTTATTAAAAAGAACTGTTTACAACTGCATATGACATTTTATCTTCTAAAAGCAGTTTTACATTTATTACTTCAACTCAATATCCCACCACCAGAAGAGAAGACGATGATATCTTTCCCCACCCCCCAGCGAGGGTAGAAGAGGCCTCGCTGTGCTGCCTGAAGCACCCTGCAGCCAGTACCTAGCACACAGTGAGCACTCCATAAAGACTGGGTGAGAGACTCACTACATATTGCCTGGTGATGGGGGGACACAGAGTCATGTGCCTTGTGCTGGGGGAATCTTGCTGTGCTGCCAGCCCCAGTTGTGAGTTTTGTTAAGAGCTTTAGAGATGCAGATGTCTTTGGAGACCCTGTCACTGTTTCATTTTGTTTTATTTTTTCTCTCTCTCATTAGCAAAAGAGCAAAACAAAACCTGAGAGAGTGGCCTCCTGCCCATGGAAATCCGGGCAGTGGAGAGGGGAGCACACTGGACCAGGCCAAGAGACCTGGATCATAGCACGGATGTGCCACCACCAGCATGCGTGTTGTGGCTGAGGCTTCTATGCTCTTGGTGGTCCAGTCCTGACTTATCTGAAGCCTCATGGATCATCCCTGCCCCATCTGCTCTGGAAGGTTGCTGGCAATGACCGGGTCACCACGTAGGCATGATGAAAACGGTTTGGAGAGATAACAATGCTTTGGCAATTGGGCTGTCACTGTTATTGCTACTGCTCATTAAACCACATGCACATTTATGTTAACTGAGGTCACTGTCATGTTGGAAAGAATACACGATGGGATGTTGGAATCTCAGGTTTAAATTTCGATATGGCTACTAACTCGCTGTGTGACCCTGGACATCTCCTTGCCCCTGTGTCAACCCAGAGGTTGTGCTAGGTAATCCATCTCAGCCCATGGGATCTAAAGGTTGATGACTAGGAACAGAAATTAATGTCTGTGAGGAGACGCTAATGGATTTGAAACTTGGCAGATTCGCTCCAGCTCTAGATACTTTGAAGAGTGACAATCTGTTGACAATGAATTAGTTGGCTCCTTTAGGCCAGACTCTCAGTGTTTCACCTTGGAGGTGCCTGGGTGGGTGGGTGTTAAGCCAGGGGCCACTTGGTCCATTGCTACAGCCCATGTGCACGACAGCTTGTGGCGTTGCAAGCACATAATTGAGAGGAAAATCATTTTCCTTCAACAAAAATCTGACAGCTTCAGGGAATGTGGAGCCCTGGCCTGGGGTTTTCCAGGCCCTGCAAGATTTCCGACTCTTACCCAGAGTGTTTCTGCACCACAGACGCAGCAGCGGAAACCTGATTCACCCACCCCTGTGCTCCACAGATCTTGATGGTGAGTCCCCTCCCCAGCCTCCAAGCTAAGCCCGAGCTCGACCCCTTCGCCCTCTTCACTGCTGTTTTGCCCCTCAGTAGTCCTAGGACACACCCAACCCCATAAGGAATCACAGACAATCAGGAGACACAGAGCTGCTGTGTAGAAGAATCTAGAGAAACTCAATTCAACTGCTCTTCCCGTCTTTTTAATAGTTTTGCTGAAAGAAAAAGAAACCACGCAAAGTGGTATGTGTAATAAAGTCTTATTCACTCGAAAAACTAGCCCAGTGTGGCCGTCTTGAAAGACACGAACACTGAAAATACAAAGTGGGTACGGCCAGCAGGGGGGCGGGGGGGGGGGCGTGTCGGGGAAGAGCAGCTCAGCGGGGGCGGGGAATGAAACGTTACAGACACTTGCAGGGACCCGCCCACAGCTCACGCGCAGCCCCAGTCCAGCCCGCAGCGGCAGGAGCCCAGGTGCCTGCGAGGGTCCAGGCAGGACAGGGGCGCAGAGCAGCGGACAGAGGAGGCCTGCGCGGGACGCGGCGCGGCGGGCCAGGTAAGGCCTGCGGGAGGGGCTGCGGCTCCCAAGCGAGGCAGGGAAAGCGAGGGTGTCGGCCGAGAGACGAGGGAGGCGCGGGGGGCCTCGGGAGGGTCCCCGGAGCCCCGAGTGGGGGAGGGGCGTGGCGTCGGAGGCGGGCGGGGCGTCATGCAGACGGCGGCGGGGTGCGGCGCTGGCAGAGCCGTGACATCGAGGCGCCGTCCTCCCCCGCTCAGGAGGAGCCCGGCGCTGCCCGCCATCGTCCCCGCTGCGCGCCGGGCTCGCCTCGTCCCCGGGCTGTTGCGGGAGCGGCCGGCGGGCGGTGCGGGGCCCAGGCCGGATGAGGGGGTGCGGCGGGACAGGCTGCAAGTGTGCAAGTGTGCGAGTGTGCAAAGTGCAAGTGCAGGGCGGGGGAGACGCGTCCGTGATGGGCTGGGCCGGGAGGTTTTCTCACGACGGCTGCGGTCTTCCTGTGTTCTCTAGTTGTTTCTGCACTTCCTGGACCAGGGCGTTCTATCCCTTCAGCTGCGCTTTTGTTCCATGGTAGCAACCTCTTTCAGGTGGAAGAGCTCTCTTGAGACTCTCTCAAGAGTGGTCTGGTGTTGAGGGGTTCTCTCCGCTTTTTTGTTCGTCTGGGAAAGCATTTGATCTCCCCGTGCTTGAGGGATGCTTTTGCGGGCCACAGTCTCCTGGTTTGAACATCTGTCGTTTTCTTCTTCACGTTCTATACTTTGACTACAACAGCCCATTCTTTCCTGGACTGTGGGGGTTTCTGTTGAAAATTTTGCTGAAAGCCCTATTTGGACCCTGTTGAGAGAGAGAGAGAGAGAGAGAGAGAGAGAGAGAGCTTCTCCCTGCTTTCAGTATTCTTCCTTAGTGATTTGTGTGGTTTTGACTCTGACCAGTGTAAGTGACGCTGATGTGAGCATTCACGTACAGACTTTTGTGGGGACATGTGTGTTCAGTTCTCATGGGTGTGTATCCAGCAGTAGAATTGCTGGGCCACGTAGTCACTGGACATTTCGCAGCTTGAATAACTACCAAACGGGTTTCCTAAGAGTCTGTACCGTATTCCAGTGCGGCCAGCAACATGTGAGGGCTCCGATCTCTCCATATCCTGGTCAGTGCTTTGTATGGACTGTCCTTTTGATTGCAGCCCTTCTGATGCCTGCAAAGTATCAGGTCACTGTGGTCTGGATGCACATTTCCTCAATGGTGGTGCTGAATATCTTTTGAAGTGCTTGTGGGCCTTTTGTATATCTCGCTTAGAGAAATGGTCATTGGAATATTTGAATTACATGAGCAGTGTTTTGGTTTGGTTTAGTTTTGGGGGGGCGGCTGGCCGCCTGTGCGGGGATCGTGACCCTTGACCTCAGTGTGCTGGCACCACGCTGTAACCAACTGAGCTAACCAGCCAGCTCTTCTTCTGACCAATGTTTTCATCGGGCTAATTGTCTTTCCGATTGTTCAGTTGGAAGAGCTCTTTCTATCTTTTCATTCATTCTTTAGATGCAACTTGAAAGTATTGTTTTCCTTTACCCCGTGTTGTCTTTGCATTTTTGTGGTGGTGTCCTTTAAAGCACAGCACTTTTCACTTTTGATGCCGTCCAATTTACTACTTCCGGCGTGGTTTCTTGTGTTTTTGGCGTCTTAACTAAGAGGCCATCATGAAATCCAGCATCCCAAGGATTTATTCCTGTGCTTTAAAGAGGGCTGTAGTTTTATTTTTATTTTTTTATTTTTTTAATTTTTATTTATTTATTTTTTGTCCTTTTCGTGACCGGCACTCAGCCAGTGAGCGCACCGGCCAGTCCTATATAGGATCCGAACCCGAGGCGGGAGCGTCGCCGCACTCCCAGCGCCGCGCTCTCCCGACTGCGCCACAGGCTCGGCCTAAGAGGGCTGTAGTTTTAATTGTAACATTGAGGTCTGTGATCCATTTGGAGCGAATTGTGTATGGTGTGAGAAAGGGGCTCACATTCATTGTATTGCATGTGGCCGTTCAGTTGTCCCAGCAGTCTTTGTGGAAGAAATAGGTTTTCCCTGTTGAGTGGTCATAAAACACTTGTGAGGATCCATTTGTCCTAGATGAATGAGTTCCGTTTTGGACTCTCCATTCTATTCCGCTGACCTCTCTGTGCATACTTAGGCCAGTAACGGCACTGTCTTTTCTCAAATTTTATTTTCAATTTCGATTTTATTTTTTTATCGACAGCTTGCCACTGTATATGTTCATGGCATCAGACGTGATGATTCCATACAGGTATACATGGTGGCATGAGCACATCAGGCAAATGAACATTTTCATGCCACCACATACTTACTTCTTTGTGGTAAGAACACTCAACGTCCACTCTTCTAGTCATTTTGAGATACACAATGCTATGAACTACAGTCATCTTGCTGTGCAATAGATGGCCATCCCTTGTTTCTCCCCTCTAAGTGAAACTTTGTACACATTCGTCAGTGTTCCCTTTTTCTTCGTTTCATGCCCTCAGCCCTATTCCCTTTCTCTTCATTCCCTCCACCCCCACCCGCAGACTTCGGTAACCAACACTGTCCTCTCTACGTCCACGAGTCTGATGTTTTTAGAATCCACGCGGAAGTGAGATCATGCAGCATTTGTCTTTCTGTGCCTGGCTCACGTCACTTACCGTAATGACTTGTAGGTGCATCCCAGTTGTCGCGAGTGACAGAATTTTGTCTTTTTCTAAGGCGGCATCGTTTTGTGGATGTTTACCGCATTTTTGACCACCACTCGTTGATGGGCATGGAAAGCAATGTCCCTATCTTGGCTATTGGTAATATTGGTGCGGTCAACATGGGAGTGAAGACATCTATTTGACGTGCTAATTTTAAATCCTTTGGCTCTATGTCTAGAAGGAAGATTGCTGGAGCGTACGGTCATTGTAGTTTTAGTATTTCAAAGGACATCCGTACTATATTCCCTAATGGCTGTACTTTTCGTCCATAATTACTCTTCAGAAGCTTTAAAATAACCGTCTACAATGTAAGGTTCACCTAAAATACAATAAGTACCTTATATTGTTAGTGGGATGATAGCTTGATAGAACATTTTTTGAAGGTGTCTTCACTATATTTAAACAGAATTTAAAACGTACATACTTTGCTTACCCAGCAGTTCCTAGGCTAGGAATTTATCGTATGGGTGAATTGCACAGGTGTGTGTGCGTAAGGTTTTATAGAAACAATTGTCCAGTAACAGGTTAAGGTCAAATGAATGATTGTCATAGCTATGGTCTGCAATGTTCCGCCAGTGTTAAAAATAAGTGGTCAACAGGGATAGTTTTGTTATACTGCATGGAGTGCATAACATTTACTAAGAAACAAGTTGTAGAACTGTGTGTTCATAGTGTGTGTTAAGGTGTTTTTATATCTGTATTATGGTTTAAGTGTTCGCATAAAAATGTCTCTAGATTCATAGCAATTTTTTAACCTTGATGACCTCTTGGAGGTGGGACTGATAGAGCACGTGGGAGGGGGGCATTGTGGAAAAAGGTAACAATGCGGTGTTTGCTTTGCTCCAAATAACATAAACTTTGCCTGAATAGTTGCAAATTCCCGTTTGGTTTGAGCGCTGTTGACTTCTCAGTATTGCCTTTCCTTTAAAAATATTTTTCTTATTGTGAAGTGCACTGTCAATACAGAGTAGTTACAGATTTGTGGTTTTTCCAGACCCTAACTGTGTAACTACCACTCATTTCTTCATGAATTTTATCCATGGGGTTATGTGTAGTTCTAGTTTGTTACTTATTTATTATGACATGCTGTTCATTTTCCTGCTGATGAATAGAGTCATTTGCACATCCAGACTGTGTGAGTTCAAGTCCCCTAAGGACAAGAAGACCACAAGTTGAGATTAGATTTAATATTTAGTTCCTATTTACATTTCCCCAATTGTCTTCAATGTCTTTCGTAGCTTTTTTTTACCCCCAAAACCATCTATTCGGGGTTTACTCATTGTGTTTAATTGTTGGGTCCCTTTAGTTTCTTTTAATCTACAGCAGTATGTCTGCCTTTTTTCTTTTGTTTTCTTTCTTTTTTTTTTTTTTTTCATGACATTGGCTCTTTGTAACATGATAGATGGGCCACAATCTTCAAGCTTCACCTTTCTGAATTTGTTTCCTCATGATGTCTGACTTGCTCCTGCATCACCTGTATTTCCTATAAACTGGGAATTAGCTGTAAAGGCTTGAGTGGATGCAGGTAAACATTTTTTGACAAGGACACTTTACAAGTGATGTGATGTGATTTGTATCATGTCGCATCCAGAAGTGGAGAAAGTGAGTTTGACTCACCTAGTGAGGTTAAGTTGTTTGATCCGCTGAGGTGGTAATAAAGTGCCAGATCTTGCCTTGTAAAGCGGCGGCGTCTCTCCCTTCCTAGTTAGCAGGTGTCTGTGGCACCATTCACATTTTGTTCTCCAACTACCTTTCACCTGATGGTTTTAGCATCTGTTGATGGGTCCCTGTGAATACAGAACTGTCTTTTGGGGGTGGGGGGCTTGTGATTAAGCTCCTTTGATATTTTCCATAATGTTTGGAAAAAACCTTTATAACTTCTGCTATCCTAGAAATGAGATGAAGCTTTCTTATTTATTAAATTAACTTAAGGTAAAGTTGGTGTGTCTTTCAAAAACTCAAGCAAATTAAGTTCAGTCTTTTCGAAAAGAGAGCAAGATTTCTTTTAGGAAAAGTTCTAATTCCCCTGAATTTTCAAAGCGTTATATGGCAACAATTGAAACAAAAGCAGGGTTTGATTAGTTATCACTCTTTAGTGTTTTCTTTTTGACCTGACCCTGTATTCCTTTCCAGTTTTAAGAGGAATTGGGAATTCCAACATTATGAGGGGGTGCGGGCGCTGCTTCCAGGGCGGCCTGGGTGCTGGGCCAGGAGCAGGCGGGAGAAAAAGCAGAGCCGTGAACGGCGGGTTCTGGGTCACGTTGGGCCCCAGCACTGCAGATGCTGTGGAGACAGAGAGGGGTGAATGAGCAAGATACACGGCCACCAGGAGGGAGTCTCTCCCTTCCGCAAGAGTCACTGGGAATAAGAGCGAGGCATCCCAGCAGGGAAGCCGTAAGGACAGGGAATCGTGCAGCTTGTCCCAAGTGAATTTAACGCTCTTCCTCAGGTTGAGAATTATTTTACTGGAGACCTTGCTCCCCTTTCACCGAGACCCTCTGACCCCTGTCAGCCAAGGAGCAACACCTAAGCTTCCCCTGCCTCTGAGAGCCTCCCCAGGGTGTCCCAGGCACATGACCCACCAGCCTCCTGGGCTGTGTTCTTTATTTTCTGGATGTGTTCTCCATTTTCAGTCTTGTTGTTGTTTCCCTTTTGATGTTTTCCATTGCTATGTCTTCAAGTTCATGTCTTCTACGTGTGTAATATGCTGTTAATCCCATTCTGTGTATTTTATCATTCTAGACCTTGTAATCTTATCTCTAGAAATTCACTTTGGGTCTTTTGCATATTTTAGAGATAAAATAAAATAAATAAATAAATAAATAAATAAAATATTTAATCTTTCCTCTACCTTGTCGAATACATGGAATAGTTATAATAACTATTTTAACGTCCTTGTCTACTAATTCTATCATATGTGTAATCCCTCAGTTGTTTTCAATTGATTTATATTTCTCTTCATTTTGTTTCCTATTTTCCTAATTATCTGAATGCCGATAATCCTTTATTAGATGCGAGATGTTTTGAATTTTAGCCTGTTTGATGGTGGATAGTTTTGTATTAGCATGAATGCTCTTTATCTTTTTTCTGGGATGTGATTGTAGACACTTTGATCTTTTCGAGGCTTGCTTTTAACTAGACCAGACATTAACGTAGTGTAAGTGTTGGCAGACTATAGCCTGTGAGCCAAGTGTAGCTAGCTACCTGTTTTTACTTTGCTTTGTTTTTGCAGCCTGCAAGTGAAGGATAGTTTTTATATAGTACATTCTTAATGGTTCTGTAAATACCTGCATATTAATCTTGTGTGTTACTCATGATGCTTATTGATTTTTTAGGTTGAAGCCGTTCATCAGTTTTGAAAACCTCTTATCCATTACTTTTTTGAATGTCTCTTCCCCATTTTTTGTCTGTTTTCCTCTGAAAGCCGTTTGAGACTCTTCCACATTCCTCTGAAGGTCTCTCCTGTTCTTCCTCGCATCTTCTCATTCTGTACCTCAGCGTGGGTATTTTTTTTCTTATTTTGCAATTTATTAACCCTGCGGCCTATGTGTCCAAAGTGCAATTACACCAACCCATTGATTTCTTAGTCTGAATATTTTTTATAACTTGTTTTATAACTGGAATATCTATTTTGTTATTTCAGTACAATTCAATTCACTGTTCAAATTCTCTGTCCTTTCAAATATTTTGTCCACCTTTTTCTCTATTTTATTTGAAATATGGATCATAAAGTACATAAGTTGCAACTCCAGTATATTGATTGCTTGTGTGTCTGCTTGTCTCACCTGTTTTTCTTGTATTACCTGTTTTTTGTCATGAGGAATATTGTCTTGCCTTATCATCTTCCTAGTACTGTTTTCTCTTATGTTGGATAGCATGTGTCAAAGACATGTCTACAGGTAGATATTCTTAATGTTATCTTCCACCATGATATCTTCTATCATGGGAGATATCTCATTTCATTTGCTATATATTTTTGAGTGGAACTGGATTGCAGTAAATAAGACCTAATCCTTCTTTAGTTGATCCCCTTTTCTTGGGGATTATTCTCTTAGGCTTTGGTTGAGAACATGGCCTTCTTTCCCATCATCAGTCACCTTGAAAGACTGTGAGATCTAGCCCTTCTGAGAGTGAAGGCCTGCTTTTCAGCTTCCTGCCCCATAGTTAAAAATGTCACAAGGGAGAGACTCAACACTGTTTGAAGTAGGTCCCTGTTACTGTTGAGTCTTTATTTCCAAAGAACATAGAGCCTAGAGATTTCACTCTGCTTTTTACAAGCTTTCAGCCTAGCTGTCCAGCCCAGAACTAGGATGTGGTACTGGAATGCATCAGCTGTCATGTGAGATATCCAGCTGTTATGCAATGAATGCATAACAAAATTCATATGTTGAAGCCCTTACTCTAGTACTTTAGAACATGATGTATTTTGAGACAGGGTCTTTAAAGGGGTGCTTAAGTTAAAATGAAGCTCTTAGGGTGGGCCCGGATCCAGTCTGACTGGTGTCCTTATATGAAGAAGAAATTTGGACATGCAGACAAAGAGACACCAGGGATCTGCACACACAGAGGAGAGGCCATGTGAGGGCACAAAGAGAAGACGGCCATCTATAAGCAAAAGAGATAGGCCTTAGAAGAAACCAGACCTACTTCACCCTCATCTTGGACTTCTATCCTCCAAAACTGTGAGAAAATAAATTTCTAGTCTTTGAGCAACCCAGTCTGTGGTATTTTGTTGCAGTAGCCTGAGCTGTTTGATACCCCAGCCAAGCCTGTTGTTTGGATAACAAATTATCAGCTTGTTATCAAGGCTCACCTGAGCACTAAGTGTTTTTTTGGCTTTAGTGGAAGTGGCTTTTTAATGGTGTTTAGCTGATGTGCAGAGGTGTCAAACACTCCAGGAAGTTAAAATGGCCATGATGGACAGTCCACCTGAAAATTCTTTAGCCTCTCTGGAATTTTAGTTTACTGAGTCCTCATTGCTTTCATAGCTCCCTGATCCCATTAAAAACATGATCTTCGTTATATGCACACTTTTTCGTTTTTTCTTGGCGGCTGGCCAAAAATATGGGGATCTGAACCCACTCATCTTTTTCAAGTTGTCACAGCTAGAGCGTTGGCCTGGTTGAACATACTATATGAGTATGTTTTCTGAAGCAAAAGGTTCACACTTTACTATGTCTGAACAGTTTTTTTCCTCTTTTTTCTATGGCTCCATAGTCTTGGTTGAAGTTAATTCAACGGGGCTATACTAGCGTCAGCTGGAGAAACAGCTGCTTTCAACTGTCTTTTTCTTCCAGTAAATGCTTCAACAGAGAGACACACAGGCTTTGATAAATTACCCCTTCGTTTGGTTCTCTCAGGGCCATTTCCATAGCAGGGAGGTGTCATATTCAAGATCTTATGACGTGGAGGACTCCACTCAAGACAGAACCGCAGGGTGGTCCTTCTCGCAGGAATGCAATTCCGGGGTCATATGCTAAGTATACTTAGTTTATTTAAAAAAAAAAAAAAGCCAAGCTGTTTTCCAGAGTGGTGTATTAGTTTACAATCCCACCAGCAATATATAAGAAATCTAGTGTCTTGGCATCCTCACCAGCATTTGGTAGTGTCACTAATTTTTAATTTAGATGTTGTAATTGGCATGTGGTAATTTTCATAATGTTCTTAATGTGCATTTCATTAATGACTAGTGATGTTGAACATCTTTTCATGGCTTATTTGCCAAACATGTTCTGTTTGGTAGAATATCTCTTAATTCCTTTTGCCCATTTTCTAATTGGATTGTTTCATGTATACACACACACACACACACACACACACACACACACGTGTTATCTATACATAGGTAAATCTACCTATTTATCTGTCTTTATCTATATGTCTGTGTGTGTGTGTGTCTGTATATTTGCTGGCTGGCACAGGGATAGAAACCTGGACCTTGGTCTTTCCAACACCGCACTCTAGCCGACTGAGCTAACCAGCCAGTTTAAATTGTTTCTGTTTTGGCTGTTGAGTTTTGAGAGTTCTTTATATATTCTGGATAGAAGACAGAGTTCTTTATATATTCTAGATACAAGACTTTGTCAGTAGGTGGCTTGCAAATAGTTTCTCTAAGCCCGTAGGTTCTTTTTATTCTTTGCATGGAGTCTTTGAAAGTATTATTGAAAATGCCTAAACTTAGTTGAACCTGGTTTATTTTCCCTGTCTCAAGTTGTTTTATGAGCTGTCATGCAGGTTGTAAGCCAAGCATAGATGAAGAGGACCTTGCTCTCCAGATGACCTTGAGCACATATGACCCCCAAATCTTCCCTCTGCCAAACTCAAATGCTGGAGGTTGAAACACCAGAGCCCTTTGGAAGTGAGAGGTCCTTCAGCAAGGAAGGTCCAGCATCCAGATGTTTCATCATCATAGATGGCCTGACTCAGAGCTAGCCAATCCACTTGTACCGCATCCCATGGCCTGATTCAGAGCCAGCTAATCAGTTTTGCCTAATACCCCTTGAAGGCCTGGATGGTGAAAAAAGATTGAAGGTGCCTTCCCCCTATCTGCATGCCAGTCAAACTCATGAAATAAAGCCTTCTTCTTTTCTCAAAAACTGGTGCTGTCATATTGGCTTCTGTGCACATTGGACAGGGGGCCCATGCTTGGTAACATAATTAACGTTTGTGTGTTGCTCTTGTATCCTTAGTCTTTGATAATGTAATATATTGTCATTTATCAGGAGTTTTTTTGGTAGATTCCTTGGGATTTTCTTTGTAGACATTTATGTCATCTGTGAAGACAGACAGTAATATTTCTTCTTTTCTGATCTGTAAATCTTTCTTTCCTTTTCTACTGTCTGGGCCATCACCTGGGGAGTCACTGGATAGTACCGATAGCATTAAATTGAGAAGGAGTGACAAGAGAGGACGTTCTGGTCTTGGTTTTGAACTTAGGAGAAAAGCATTCATTCTTCCATCATTATGTATAGTGTTAGCTGTAAAATTTTTTGTAGGTGTTGTTTATTAGGTGAAGGTAGTGCCCTTCTATTCCTAGTTTACTGAGGATTTTGAACATGAATACATGTTGAATTTTGTCAGATGCTTTTTCTGCCTTAACTCTTGACCATTCGTGTTTTCTTCTTTAGATTAATATGGTAGATTACATTAATGAGTTTTGTATATTGAACCAGGCTTTTGTTTCTGGAATAAATTCCTCTTGGCCATAGTATATTAATATTTATTTCCTTCCTTCTGAAAGGTTTTTTTTTTTTTTTTTTTTTGCACTTGTTTTTGGTTTCCTTAATGAAAGCATGGCTAACTGATTTCAGACCTATCTTTTTTTCAAACATAAACATTCAGCATCATTTGTTTTCCTCTTAGTAATGCTTTATCTGGATGTTAGCAAATTTTATATGTTGTTTTTATTTTCATTCACTTTTATGTATTTTTAAATTTTCCTTGAGACTTCCTCTTTAATCATGAATTGTTCCGAAGTGTGCATTTTAATTTCCAAGTGTTTCCTCATTTTCACTTTTGTGTAAGTTAAAGCTTATGCTAGTGACACATTAGAGTAAAATGCAATTATGTTTTCTTTGTTACTTTTTTTACCTCCTTAGTTCCTCTTTATAGGTTCTTCAGGTATAATTGAAGTAAACTTTTTGAATTCCAATTTCATGTTTCAGTTCTCAGTCTTTTGCACTTGTAGAGTAAGCAGTAGGGACGCCCTGAAAATATGACCCTATGGCTGCGGGAGACATGATTATGAGGAGAAGCTCACAGAGACAGGAGCAGGGGGAAAGTTGTGGGTCCCGCTGCTCGCTGCTGTCTGGGCCAGCATGTCTTCTCTCCTGAGAGAAGGACCACCCTGCGGTTCTGTCTTGAGTGGAGTCCTCCACATCATAAGATCTTGAATATGACACCTCCCTGCTATGGAAATGGCCCTGAGAGAACCAAACGAAGGGGTAATTTATCAAAGCCTGTGTCTCTCTGTTGAAGCATTTACTGGAAGAAAAAGACAGTTGAAAGCAGCTGTTTCTCCAGCTGACGCTAGTATAGCCCCGTTGAAGTAACTTCAACCAAGACTATGGAGCCATAGAAAAAAGAGGAAAAAAACTGTTCACACATAGTAAAGTGTGAACCTTTTGCTTCAGAAAACATACTCATATAGTATGTTCAACCAGGCCAACGCTCTAGCTGTGACAACTTGAAAAACATGAGTGGGTTCAGATCCCCATATTTTTGGCCAGCGGTCCAACAAAGCCAGGATCAGTGTCCAGGAAGGGCACAGGGATAGGAGGATAGGGAATGTCCTGGTATCACCCAGCCAGTTCTGATGACTCCCACAGGGTCCCAATGTTGTAAGTTGGCTTGTGCCATTGACATTTCTGAGGCTGTCCTTCTGCACTTTAATGAGGAGAAGAATCTGTGTTTGCAGTTTTATATAAGCAGATGGCAAGAGGCAGGAGAAATTTACCATGACCAATCCCTCTATTCGTGTTTTTAGGAACATTACGATCCTGTATTCACCTTGGGTATTTCTCTTTTGTTTGTGTTTGTTGCCAAGGAACATCTTTTAAGTCACCATACACGTTTACAAGTTCCCCCCGATGCAACTCCCTTAAACTTTGGAATGAACTAAAATGTTTTAAAGGAAGGATTATGGTATGAGAGGGGGAACCGGCTCTTCAAAGAACCAAGATGAGTGTGGGAAATGAACCATCAGCAGTGCAGCCTTAATCACAATACACCTGACTAAAATGAACTCAAAGAGCACAGATTTGCACATAAAGCATTCTCCATGACATCAGAACTCAGAATTTAGTAAACGGCTCATTAAGTACCTAACAGCAGATATGCTAAGGCAGTGGGGACTCTTGAGAGTCTGTGTAGGGTGAGGGTCCTGACAGGTCATGGGAGCTCCCAAGTGGGAACTTCCCAAGCTCTTTTGTTTACAGCCCAGAATCTCCACACAAGTACTTTGGGAGGTTGCAGAAAGCTTTAGTGTGCCGCAGTGTCTTGATGTCACCCCTCTCCCAGTGTCCCCTGTGCCATGAGACTCCTGTGAGACCTGTGCCCAGGCTGGCCAGTGATTGACTGATGAGCAGATGCAGAAGGCTGGAGACAAAGGCTCCGATCTTTGCTCCCCACGTTTTCCTCAGGGCCTGATGTGTGTGCTGAGCTGGACAGCAGGGACAATCGTGGGTGCACATGAGGATGGCACCAGTGAGGACCTGCATGGCATGATCTGGAAGGTTCTGGGCTTGCGGACCATGTTGTGCAGCTTCACACCACACCATCTTAATCTAGTAAAGCTCTGAGCTCTTCTCTAATGTGGAGATGCACCTGGGAATAGGAGGGGCAACAGCCAGGTGACCCAGTGGCAAGAGTTAACTTCCTTCACCCTTCACAGAGGCCCAGGGGCAAGTGGGACGTGGATGCTGCCCACATGGTACAGGGAGGAAAGGTGCAGAGGAGCATCTGGGGGCTGACCAGCGAGCTCTGTGGGTGGATGGGCAGGAGAAACCCAGACATGGCCCCTACCTCCCACAGCAGAGAGCCAGGCCACCGTGGTGCTGGACGGCTTTGCCCACCTGCCACTGTTGCTGGGCCATCCCACCCCATGACGACAGCTCTGCATGTGGGGGCCGACACCCTATTAGTCAGGGACCTCACACGGGTCCTGGGGCAGGAGTCAGATCTTAGAACCTGGAGAAGAAGGGGTTGGTCAAGCACTGGTGGGTCCTTGGAGACCTGGCCCCTCCCGGATCCTTCTTTCCTCACAGGCCTGTCTCTACTTAGCGGCACAGACGTGAGAACAGAGGCGGCAGTCCCAGGACACTTCCCAACAGTACCACCTTTATTCACACTTACATACAACTCCCTTTATATGCAATGCCCCCAACATGCTGCCTCCCCACCTAGGCCCCTCCAGACCCCCACCCTACCCCCCATGCAGGCCCCACTCCTCCCCAACTGCCGCCACACTCTCCCCACCCTAACCTACCATCCTGCCTCCCCCCCCTACCCATGGCTGAGCACCAGCTGGGTCAGTACTGGGTAGGGGGGCTTGGGTTCCCTCAGGCTACAGGATGCAGTGAGGGTCAAATCCAGTCCAGACGGGCTGGCACTTGAGAGGCTGGCCCACGGCCCCTACTGGCTGAAGTGCTGCTGCTTCTTACTCCCAGAGACCAGTGGGTCCCTCCTCCTCTTTTGAGGATGTGAGGATTGAGCCAGCCCCAGAGCCGGGACAGGGCTCAGGGACAGCCCCCAGGGCAGCAGGCTGTGCTGCGAGGTCAGGAGGAAGTCCAGGCTGGGGAGGTCCTCCTCCTCCTCTTCACTGGAGCCGACTGCTGGGCCCCACTCAGGCATGGCAGGATAGGCTCCCCTGAGACCAGGGAAGGAGGGTCTGTGGCCCTGGGGAGGGGAGCTGGGCCGGGCGGCCCTCAGCATGGGCGACGACTGAAAGCCAGGCCAGAGGTTACGCTCCTTGGGCCTGGGCAGGTTGGCATTGGCTCTGCTGCACCATGGAGGGTCATGGGAAGCCAGCTGTGCTGGGCAGCTTTCTACACTGACCCCTGCTTGGGCCATGGTCATCTCTTTCTGCTGTTTGCTAAGCCGTAGTCTTAGGACTTGAGTCCAGTCGGGGTGCGCCATGACCTGTGGCGGCCGCACACCTCCTGCATCATTCAGGGCCAGGAGGCGCTTCTCCACCGACTGGGAGAGACACTCACTGGCTCTGCCCCAGGTGTGGGGTGGGGCTGGCAGGGTGGTGGAGACCCTGAATTTGGGCAGGAGGTGGGAAGGTGAGAGGACACTTGGCTTGGTATCAGAGGCAGGGACTGTGGCTGTGCCGTGCCCTGCTGGGCCTCCTTCCAGCTTCGCCCCCTGCCCTCTCTCCCTGGCTCTGTCCTCTCCTTCCTGCTCTTCTGCACCTGCTCCTCCCACCCAGGGCAGCTCCCCTCAGGAGGCCACGCACCCCCAGCAGGGTGACAGTAGACAAAATCACATGGGCTTCAAGGGCAGGGGTCACGTTTTTCTCTGGTCTACCTGGTGTCCTTCCCTATCCTGGGTGATCTGGTGTCCCTTTCTCCCGTGGGTGATTTGGTGTCCTTCCCTCCCCAGGTGACCTGGTGTCCTTCCCTTTCCTGGGTGTCCTTGACTCTCTTGTAGTACCTGTGCTAGGGTTAGTCCTTCTTCCTGCTCCAGCTCCTCTGTTAGAGACAAGGGATCCAATTTGGGGTCTGGGGAAAGCAAATCTGCCAGGAATCGGGCGTGGATGGTGGCCTCCACCTGGAGCAGGAGGAAAGGCGCATGAGTGTCTTTGGCAGGGAGTGAACTGCAGCCAGGGGGACCTGAAGGAGAAGCAGAAGGCAATGGCTGTCTCTTTCCTGTCCACACAGCAGGGTTGTTTTAACTCGTGGCCACCAGCGGCTACACACACACATACACACACACACACTGCTCAGTAGCTGAGGAATGAATAGAGCTGAATTCCAAGGGGCTGTGACTGCCATTCCCCAGAACCCTCCACACACCAGGGCTCCAGGCCAGCCCACCTTGGTGGTGAAGTCTTCCTGGGAGCACAGCTTGTCAGTGTAGCTCAGGAGACCTGGGTCTGGGTAAAGCCCGTCCTCCTCCTACTGCTGCCCCAGATCGCTCTCCTCCTGATTTGCATCGGGCCCCAGCAGTGCCTCCATGATGTCCACATACTCCTGGTCAGCTTCTGGCAGGATCTCCTTGGGCGCCTTGGCCTGGGGTGGCTGCTGGGGTCTGAATGGTGGCAGGTGAGTGTATGGTGCCCTGTGGTCAGCCTTCCTAGGAGCACACCCTAGTACAGGAGGGAGGCCAGGTGCATGGCTGGGCCGCAGCGGCCACTTCCAGCCACACTGGGGAAGGGCAGGACTGGGGGACATGAAATGGGTCCAGGCTGGACCTCAGGCCCCGTGGGAGGATACGCTACAGGAGGTGGGTCATCTGAGACCGAGTTACCTGGGAAGACTTTGGAGCCACTGAGATTCTGGGTCCTCTCCCCATCCACCCCCACTTCCTGGAAAGACTGTATGTTGGGTCCTAGACATCTGAGGCAAAGACCAGCTATGAAACTGCTGGACCAGCCCAATACCTAGTTCTTGACTCAGGACAGTGGAGCCCCAGGCTCTCGCTGGCTGCACTCTCTGAAAGAGCAAGTTCCCTCCATTGTCGGAAAAGAACAGGGTGAGGGAATAAGCCTCCCCCGACCCCCCTATGCCTTTGCCATAGGCTCCTGTGGGAATATGGTTGCCGTACCTGGCTGTGGCACAGTGTTGGGGGCTGGTGGCCCTGGAGGACGAAGCTTCAGCGGGGCTGGGGGAGGCAGGCCCTGGGGCCCCTTCATGCACTGCAGCTTCTGGAGCTGCGTCTCCTCCTCAGCCTCAAACTCCATGAACCTGGCAGGGAGACGGAGAGCCATAGCCATGCTGAGAGGGAGGCCTGGCCAGGGATGGGGGAGGAAGTGCTTCGGGTGGGCTGCACCCATCTCAGGGGAGCAGCTCCCAGGGCAGAAGCACAGTTGCAGGGATACTCTAGCTCACCTACACCTGCAGGGCAGACAGCAGCCAGGGGGGCTTCCTGAATCAAGGCCTACGTGACCCAGGCATGGCCCTCAGGGGACCCTGCTCTTGTCCCTGCCCAGGGCCACTCAGAAGCACTGACAGACAGAAGTTGGGTTAGGGATGTGACTGGTCACGTGTGACATCAGGAACGCTTGCCCAGATCCAGGAATCCTGGGTTGGGATTGTGAACCTCTGACAATAGCCTGGGAGAGAAGGGCCCAGGAGATGTGGGAGGAAGTGGGAGCTAAGCTGAGAGGAGAGGGTGCATTTTCTCTCAAGGCGGTTCGTGTTAATGGAGAAGATTGTCATGCAGCAAAGACAGGGAGGCCAGAGACGTGTCCTAGGTGTGTGAGATGCTGGCTTCCCCTGCCCAAGCTCTTCTACCCCAATCCATTCTGGGATGACAGGTGACCCATTTCTGGCCACTTATCTTCAGGAGGGGTTGTCCCAGTTTTGTCACTAGTCACAAAGTACACTTCTGCAGGGTTCCCACCACTGGAGCCGATCCCCACTTGAATGTGCTCGTTACTCTTCCGCGCCCTCATTTCAGCACCAGGGCAGGGGTAGACCTGAGACCCGGGCAGGGCAGAGCTTCCGGGGTGGGTAGGAGAGAGAAGCCTGAGCACCCAGGTGGATGGAGAGCTTCCCACGGGAGCCAGGGCCCCAGGGAGGGGCTGGATCTAGTGGATCCCCCTCCTCATGGCATCCCTGCTGACCAGCCCACCACACCAGCCTGTCCCCTGTCACCCATCCTCAGCCCACCCCCACAGCCCCTCAGGCCCCGCATCCCTTACTCACTTTGCTGCCATGTCGTAATAGTTCATGCGGTCATAGTTGCTCGTGCCCTGCCATTCCTGCATGGCCCGCCGCACTCCGTCCTCCAGGCTCATGGTGGGCTTCAGCCGGGCCAGGGATCGAAGCACTGGGCTGTAAGCCCTTGGAGTCAGTCACAGTGCACGTGCCCACCTTCCATCCCTGCTGACCAGCCTCACACCCATGCCCCACCACATCACACATGTCCTGCCACCTGTCCCTGTCCTCCCAGTGTGCGCTCTGCAGCCTCCAGGACACCCAGCATGCATTGCTATCAGCACTAAGGGACTGCTTGGCCTCTCTGACTTCCCTTTGAGTCCTCAATATTATTGTGTGTTACAGACTGAATGTGTGTGTCCCCAAAATTCACATGTTGTAGCCTTAACTCCCAATGTGATAGTATTCGGAGGTGGGGATTTTGGGGATCGTCATGTTTAGATTAGATAATCAGGAGCACTCATGATGTCATGCCCAAAACTCACTCTGGCCTTTATCTTCTGTAAATATTATGGTAATTATTAAAAACAGGTTGTTGGACACACAGGGTTTTGAGTATCAATTGACCTAAGGCTCCTGAATGTATGTCACATACTGGAGTGTGACATTAATTAAGTTGCTGAGAATGTATGTGCCATCGCCCGCTTGACCTTCCTACAGTTTCCCCTAAATAGGCTGCCCTTCTCGTCCATCCCTCGATCCTCTTCATGTGGGAGCGATGGGATTAGCTCCATCCCCCAAGGAGGGCACTCACATGAGGAAGCAGGACAGAGCTTCAGCATCAGGACTCTGGGGCAGGTGCCCGCGGGCCAGGGGCTTGAAGCGCTGCCAGCGTCGGAAGTTGTCGTAAACACTCCTGGGGTTACAGGAGTCCTCTGGCAAGGCCTTGGCCTGGGAGAGGGCCTTGTCACTGTCCTCACAAGCCCCACATGGCCGTGGCCTGGCATTCCCTGGGAACACGGTCGGAGCCAGCTGGGCAGCTGGAGGGTGGGCCAGAGGTAGGTGGCCTGGGAACCAGTCCTTCTCGCCAGCCCACGTGCCTCCGATGGATGCCACAGGTATCACAGTCTCCACAGCGGGTGCTGCCAACAGCAGGGGAGCAGGACACTGAGCACCCCCACAGAGGGCCCCTGAAGCACTCTAGTTGAGGGGGTCCTGAGCCAGGACAGTGGTCTGAGTGTGAGAGGGCTCTGCTGGAGCCCCTTCTGTCCTCACTGGGACAATGATGCTCAAAACCCTGGCTCCACTCGGGCCATGGCCAGCGGCGCCCACCACCTGAGGCGTACTCAGGAAAGCAGACAGCACCAGAGGGCCACCAGGAGGGAATGCTGACGTCATGAGGTGAGGTGGGGGCTGCTCGCAGGGGGCCTGGATACTCGGCCGGAAGCAGGTGGGGGAAACTGCAGACCAGTGAACGGAAGGTTCAGGGTCACGCTGGGCCCCAGCACTGCAGATGCTGTGGAGACAAAGGAGAGGACTGAATGAGCAGGAGACACGGCCACCAGGATGGAGGCTCTCCCTTCCCTGAGAGTCACTGGGAATCAGAGTGAGGCATCCCAGCAGGTGAAGGACATAAAGACGGGGAATTGTGCAGTTTGTCCCCAAGTGAATTTCATGCTCCCCCTCAGGTGGAGGATCATTCTACTAGAGAACTTGCTTCTCGTTCACTGAGACCCTCTGAACCCTGTCAGTCAAGAAGTAACACCTAAGCTTCCCCTGCCTCTGAGAAGCTCCCCAGGGTGTCCCCGGCACGTGGACCCGCCAGCCTCGTGGGGTTGCCCCTAGATGTGAGTTGGGGTGGACTCTGCTTGGCGGCACAACGCCCCTCAGTGTGCGCACCCCCACGAAGGGCACCTTCTCCAGTGCCAGTTGCAGGAGCCCACGTGCCCTATGTGAAGCCAGCAGATTCACAAGGTTATGTCACCGTCTCCTCCTCAGCGCTCCTTTTCCTGATGCTCCTCATAAACCCCTCATAACCCAAACAAATGCACTTGAATGAAATCTGTCCCCAAACTAGCACCCATGAGACCTGAAGGTACCCCCATAATTTAGCAGCCCAGTGAGGAGGTGCCTCTCCTGGTACCACCCACAGCAAAGATCGAAGAGGGGTCAGATTCAGGCCACATTTGTCCCCATGCAGAGTGGTTCGTGCCGTCACTGAGGACACTCTGTTCTCAGGAGGTGGTCTGTGAGGTAGATGTTGAATTCCCTGAGATCCTGTCACTGCACAGCCAGAGAGGACTGCAGAGGACTAGAAAGGCCAGGAAACAGGGAGAGCTGTGGCTGTTGGGGGAGTTTGGTAGAGATTTGAATAGCTGCTGGTGGTTAGAATTGGCTGCGGGTAATGGACACCTTCTGTGATCTTCTCCTTTGAGCTCCCAGTAATGGCCCACAAAGACCCACAAAGAACCAGGCACGAGCCAGGTGGGACAGAATTGTCTGGATACATACCTGTTCGTTAGGACTTCAGGCAGAGCCTAGTCAAGGAAAACAGGGTCCATAGGACATGGTCATTATTAATCGGGCATATGTCCTAATTTTGAATACTATTACTACTACTAATAGAAGATCTTCCTAATGCTGTGCTGCTCTGCTTCCTCACTCAAAAAGGAAACCAGCCTTTCAGAATCTTCCACCATAAAACCAACAGCACGCCTCATGTGTTCTCTGTTCATGATGTGCTAGACAGGGAGCATGAGCAAAGTCTCCATCTCCACGTGAAATGGAGGGGAGAGGACAGGCCATGAGACAGGGGAGAAGATGAATGGGTCTGAGGACCTAGTGTCCACAAAAGGGAGAACAATTCAGAACAGCTCAGGTAAGCACAAGCCCTATCTTGTTTGCAGTTACTGGTTGCCCTGTCCCTGGTGAACAAAGACAATAGCGATCTGGACCAAAAGAGAAGCCATCTCTGGGCGTAAATGAGCCGAGACTGGACTGGTGCAGTTACAGCGACCTCCAGCCTCACTGATGGAGTGGATATTTCACCGTAGTCTTGGTCAGAGATAACTGTTCCATCGAACAGTTTTCTGGCTGAGACCGTTTCTTCCAACTACTCCTCTAAGATCCAGAATACTCCAGTTTGTATCCCTCAGAACAGTATCGTAGCACAAGCTCCAGGTGTCTGAAGGAAGGACACAGGACTCAGGCTTTCTTCTTAAGCCCCCCTGTGCTACAACCACGACATAATCCACCACTGCCTGCAAGCACACATTGACCTGTGTTGACTTACAAACACAAGTCACCTGTTTCCCTTCTAGAAAGAATCAACAGCTGCCATGTCCTTTCTCATCACCCAGTCGGTTTCTCCTGAGGCATCTGGATCCATCTCTGAGAAGCCTCCTTCCCCCTGCAGCCTCAGGATGCCAGTGGCTTTCCCAGCCTCCCAGGTGAGATGTCCTTGAGGACGTCCAGAGCTCTCTCTTCCTCTACTTCCACCCAACCAGCTGTCCCAGGGCAAGTGTCACATTTGAATTCCCATGGATTTGAAGGGTGACGGGTCTGATAACATGCCTCAGACCATACAGACTTACCTTCTTTTGAAGTCCTCCCCGTAGGCCTGGGGACTGACCACAGCAGCATGGCAGTCGCCACAGTGAGAAAAGTCAAGTGCGGGACCCAGAGAATGAACTGTCAACAGCAGATGCTCAGGGTTCAATTTTAAATGTCAACAGGCTTAGAATGTAGCTCTCCAGAATTCTGCAGTGGGGGAGGGGCGGGGGCAGTTGGGCTGGTGGGGGTGGGGAGACATGCCGTGCAGGGCTCTGGCAGGTAGGCAGGATTCTGAAGGTCCCTCAGATTATGCAGGGGCAGCACAGTGGGTGTGTGCTTCTGAGGCAATTTTCAAATTGTTTCTCAGATTCACAGCACAAAGCTTTTTACCTGATGTTCTATTTACTTCATTCCTTTATCAATAAACCTACTTTTGTGCCCCTCAGCCCACTCTGCTGTAGAGTGGCTGCACTTTTTGAAGGCAGCTCAGAACACAGAATCTGACACATACAAGGATTGTTAGGGAGGTAAGGGGAGTGAGTGTCTGGAATTGTCCCAGCGCATCCAGTGGGCTGGGTTGCTGTATGCACATCACTCTGTAGGAAGCAGTCCTCGCATGATCAGCTACTGTCCATTGCTGGGATCTCTGCAGACTCCAGTGGACCGGCCTTGCTTACATCCCCTTTGCTGGAAAGCCATGAAAATCCATGCCAGACAGCTATGCAGCCTGCATGTCCAAGACCAGAAATCACATCATTTTGTTTCTGAGTATTATGCTGTGGTTCAGTATGTAATTTTTTACCTTTTGAGTGGTTTTAATTTAGTTTTTAGACAAGTGATACCTTTGTGTGTTTCAAAGTCTAATTGTGAATGGAATGTGTAGTGGTGAGTCTTCCTTCCACCTGTTCCTCCTGGCCACCCAATTTTCTTTCCTAGAGAAAACCAGTGTTATCTTTTTAAAAAAATCTTTCCAGAGAGGTAATATGCAACTAAAAGCATATATAAGCTAATTTTCTGTTTTGAAAATGGTTTTAGTTTTTTCCTGGTTAAAAATTAATGTATATTCCAATATTTTTGCTGGTATTGATTGTGTTTGTATTGGGAACGGGGTTTGTCTCTTTATTTCTGTATGGTAGAATCGTAGAATAAGAGAACTTCTGCTGTCCCTTAAAATTAAAAATGTCCAAAAGATCAGGGTAGCATGACTATCAAGTACACATAAGGGTGCTGAGTTGAATTTGAATTTCTGATAAACAACCAGTTAGTTTGTATTACAATTGTGCTCCATGCTGTATTTGGTATAGACATTGGGTAAAAATCTGTGCTACCTGTTACTTACATTTCACTGAGGTCCTACATTTCTTCTGGCAACTCTACTAAAAAAGCGTAACATATTAAGCTAGTATTATTTACTAATCCCTAGAAGAACTTGCAGTAAGGAGACTCGAGTGTGAAATGTGGCTCTACCACAAAACAAACAGTTGTAGAAACAAGAAATAAGCAGGCTTTTTCTCCTATTTTTCTACCTGAAAGGTGCAATGAGATATTTCTATCAAATAGCTCCACAGTATTTGGCCACTGAAAAGGTAATGACCTATATATAGTGACTGCCCATCTGGATATTTCCCAGGACTGTAGTCCTCTGCAGCACAGAACTGCCTTCCTGCATGCACCTATTCTGATTATCTTGTCTGGCAGCTACCCTCTGCAGCTCTTAGTTAAGAAGACAGTGTGAGAGCAGTTGAACTTAATGATGAAAAACAAAACAAAAACAAAAAAACTAGAGGTGTGGACTGGACAAAAAAGACAACTTGGAGACCTTTCTCAGTACTAGAGGTTTTATCATGGGACGATCTTAAATGGTTTTTAGTCAATAACTTTATATAGTAGGGATGGTGAGAAATGATTGCACTCAGGCCCTGCAGAAAGGCAGGCTTCTTTGTGGCTTCTTCTCCTTGTCAAGTCACTCAACCTGTTATGCACCAAGATTCACCACTCATGGTTTTGCTATATGATTTGAATGAATTTTTCGCAGGGCCACTGATAGAGAAATATTATTGTGGAAAAAGTATCTTCTCAATTCTGCAGTCATTTTTGCACTACATCAAAATCCTAGATCTCAGAAGCAGATATGATCTAGTTAACCCAGATGTAATTTTTGAGCACTGGCAGTGGGAGGGGGCAACCAAAGGTCCTTTGCAGTAGGAAAAACTCTAGGACAGGAGCCAGTAGAAAGTCTTTCTTGGAGTGTTTCTCACTTTTAATAGTCTTTGCTAGCACTGTCCTATAATGGAAAATTCAGGCTGACTAGTAAAAAAGAAAGGACACACTGTCTTTTGAGAGACATGAACAAGAGTAACAGTGTACAGTCCTGAGAGTATGTGAACCCTTGCCCCACTTTGAGAACACCTTGCTTTAGGGTCGATTGCTCCAAAAAGTCTTTCACTGAAGGTGGTGTATCTATGCGATGATGACAGGTTTGCAATTTTGAAAATCATGAGTGGTCGTTTCAGATGCACTCGTGCTCAGGAGTGGCCAGAATGGTTTCATGAGGAGGCATCACCTGCTTGGAGAGAAACTCCAGGGTTACCTCCAACCCATCAGCTCCTTCCTCCTCTGCAGGCCTCCCAGGACCTTCCAGGTGAGCCCCACAGATGTGCATGGGCAAAGGCAGCACGTCAGGGATCCTTGGACTGTTCTCTTGGTGCTTGGACTGCAAGTGAGGGGGAAATGTAATAATGCAGGGGACATAAATGTGTGTCACCTCTGTATGTCTTACTTTCAGAATAGTGCAAAAGCTGGAGGTAAACGTGTTCAGTATTTGAAAATGATTATCCCCTGTGTAGGCTGGCTGTATCGCCTATGTCTTCCCACCCACCCCCCGCCAAAAAAGGAAAAAAACTTTTATCCAATTCAGTGAAGAAGTAGCTCATGTCACTGAAAGATGAGTGAAGTTGTCACATACATGTCATTGCTTCACTTATGAAACTTGTTACCGTAAAGTTACCAGACAGCATTTATGTTGTAACTACGCTCACTTGTCAATGATGTGAGTAACATTGCAAACTTGAGTAAGTAGCTTTTTCCGTGATCGTTTGTTGTCAAGTCATGATTGACTTGCAAGCGTCAGTTCAGTTGGTGTGGATGCAAGGGTTTGGCAGAAATCAACAAAAGCATTATATCAGAATCATTTGCCTGTATGGAATTTGTAATAAAGAGGAGTGTGTATTTTATTATTGTTTGTAAATTGTATGGTACATATGCATTATATTAGTAAAATCACAGAAGACATATGTGTGTATGTTCATGGTTGGTTGGGGGTTAATGTGTGTATTTGAGGATGTGAGAAAGTTTTGTTTTTGATTTTGGGCAGTGTGAGAGTCTTAGGGTGGTTTTGAGTATCTGAAGATGTGGTGATATACTTGTGTGTGGGCCTCTTGGGACTGTAGCAATTCAGGAGGTACCCTGGCTTGAATATAGCCCCAAGCTCATGTTAGAACTTAACCCCCAGTATGTGACGGAAGGTGGGGTCTTTAAGAGGTGCTTGGATGGCAAGGACTGTGTGCTGTGAATGGATTGATCCTTTCATGGAGTGATGGGTTAATGATTTAATGGGTTTTCTAGGGTGTGGTCTTGATCCTGCCCTTCTCACTGTATTATACCCTGGTCACTCGGGGTCCCTAGAGAGTGTTCACACCCTGAAGAAGGCCCTCACTACATGCACCCTCTGGACTGTGGATTTCCAAGCTTGCAAAAGTGTAAGAAATAAATTTTGTTTCCTGAAATGACCCAGTTTCGGATATTCTGTTATAAGCAGCAAAAACAGACTACTACATGATGTGTGAATGGTTTGTTGTATGTCTTTATTTGGGAATCCGTTTAGAATGTGTTTTTATGGATTTATAATTTGGGAGTTGCTATGTATTTCATCGGTTGGTGAGAATTTCTGATATGCGTATTCACACTTGGGTCTGTTGTGTCTGTTTGTATGTTTGGGGTTAAGGGAAGGTCCTCACTTTTTGCTAGAGTGGATAGGGTTGAGTGTATGTGGAGGATGTGAGATGTAATGCATCTATACTCAAAGAGTTTAGGTGTTTGTTATTGGGGTTTTGGAGGAATATTTTACCTGTGTGTTTTTTCTGAATGTTGGGGATTTGTGCATGTCTGATGGTGGGTGTGGAAGGGTTATCTGGTTGTGCATATGGGCAGTGTTAGAGAAAGTGCTTATGTGTATTTCTTTGGATGTGCAATCTGCTTTATAGAATTTGGGAACGTAGGAAGACTATTTGTGTATTCAGAGTATGCTGCATGGTTATGCGTGTTTGTTTTCTGTAATTTTCAGGAAATGTGTATGAGCATTTCAGTGGGTGAAGGTAGATCTATGATTATTTTGGGGAAGTGATAGGATGAATATGTGGACTTGTGGGGTGGGATTTGTATGGCTGTATTCTGGAAGATGCAGGAGTTATAGTATAAATACTATGAGAGTATTTGGGATCTGCGATTATGTATTTTCAGGTAGCGTAGGGAGTTATGTAGATTTGGGGATATAAGGTGGCATGTTTGCACATTTGTAGTGTGCTAGGTAATTGTGAGTATATTGAGGGCATGTGGAGAGCCACATGTGTATTGAGTTTGTGTGTGTATTCAAGGGGCATGGCAGTTTGGATGAATAATTTTGGACAGTATGTGTTTGTAGTTTTCAATAGGGTTATGTATTCTGGGGATTGAGCATATGTGTATCTGTTAGAAAGTTGGGGTTCTCTGTTTCTATAGGGGAGTGGGAGAACTAATTATCTGTATTAGAGCTATGTAATACGGTTATCTGTTAGTATCTGTGGATGTAGGAGGCGGTTCGTACTGGACTGAGATAATTTGGGATTTGGGTATGGTTTTATGTGTATTTGTAAATGGTACACAGGACAGTTTTCTGCGTGTGTCTTGGGTGTGTTTGCTGGTTTACATGTACACCCATCAGCTCGTGGATGAATTATATGTTTATTCGTAGTGTATGGGAGAGCTGGCCAGTTAGCTCAGTTGGTTAGAGTGCAGCTTGTAATGTAAAGATCAAATGTTTGGATCTCTATAGCTGGTCAGCAGCCAAAAATGTGTCTGTGTGTATATAGATAGTGCATGGGATTGTGAGTTTAATGGAACCATAGTTAGGTCTGTTTGTCCAATGTGCAGTGGGAATAATGGAAGTTTTAATTCTTAGGCCAAGTAATGGAGATCAGGTGGGTAAAGCTCAGAAAAACCCTGTACTCCTCCAGGGCTGGCATGTAGGAGTTTTTGTAAGAAAAGGATCTCCGTTGGGAAAGGGGCTGTGCAGTTAAATCCTGGATGGTTCTGATTAACTGAATCTCGAGGACAAAGAAGCAACTTTTGATTCTTTGCTGTCATTCTTCCAGCTTTTATCAATGTCTTTCTTCTGACAGTTTATCTCCACTCAACACATTCCAAAGGATGGAAAGCTCTGGTTTTTATCTTATAAAGACGTCTTGCAGGTATATGTTGAGACAATGTCTCTTATCCTGGAACTTAGTGACTGTTCTGTGTTCCTTCTTATCACTTAGTTAACATCCCATCCTGCTCAGCTGCCTCCTTTCCCTCCCTTCCTCAATTGCTGGTTCTAAATCCTAACTCCCTAACTGGAGGGTCCTGTTCCCAGAGCCTAAATCAGCATTAGCTTGAGGGACCAAGGCCACCGCTCACTTTCATTAAACTTTGGGGGACTTCATCTGAATGGGGTACCACCTCGGCCTCATGAGGAGTATGGAAAGTGTATTTCCTGGGAGGGTGCCAGGGTGTTTGTTACATGTGTTTTGGAATATTTGGAAGATGAGGTGGGGAGATCATGTTCTGGAGATGTGAGATATCGTATAGTGTTTTGGGGGGTGTATATATTCAGGGTCTGGGCATATTTGCATGTGTGTATTTGTCTATTGTGTGAGAGTTGTGTGTGTGTGTCTATTGGAGTAGGAGGATTGTTGGTGTTTTTGTTTTTTGTGTGTTTGCATCTGAGCATGCAGGATTTGTATTGATGGGTAGTTTAGGGGAGTGTGAGTATATGAAGACTTTTTATTTATTTATTTTTTTTGTCTTTTTTTGTGACCGGTAAGGGGATCGCAACCCTCAGCTTGGTGTTGTCCGCACCACGCTCAGCCAGTGAGTGCACCGGCCATCCCTATATAGGATCCGAACCCGTGGCGGGAGCGCCGCTGCACTCCCAAGCGCTGCACTCTCCCAAGTGCACCATGGGGCCGGCCCGTATATGAAGACTTTTAGGGGTCTTCTGTGTCTGTTCTGGAATGTAATACTTTCAAAATTTGTTGGTGTTCCTTGTATGGGTGTTCTCCATATTTATGATGTGGACTTATCTATATGTGCTAAGTATAGGTTCTTTGTGGCTGTGTGTATTTTTGAGTTTATGGGGCTTATGTGTTTTGTATTCTGGGAGATGTGGGAGATGTGGGAATTTCAGAGTCTGTTTGGAAGCAGAGGCTGTGTAGGTTGTGTGTGCGTTCAGGAATTGTAGTGCATGACATAATTGTGTGTTAGAGATGTGAAATATTTGATTTGAATGCCATGTCTCTGAGAGCAGGTTGCAAGATTTCCACTCATTCACTCAGTCTTATAGTGACATCTGGCTTCCCCTTGACAAGTATATCTGACTATCCCACAGTGTTAGAGATCACAGAATGTGTGAAATGATGACGTACCTACTGCAGAAGATTGCTGGGTATGTAGACGGTGTACAGTGGATAGACTGGTGCAGACTTTTATTTCAGTTCGTTTTCTATGTCTAGTGACGTGTCCAAGAGATTGGTTTTGGCATCAAAACTGAACTACTTCTCTTTCTCCACTTGTTCTCCAGGCATCATCTTTCAGTGGCAAGTGTAGTTACAGGGGCCGCCTTCCTTAAAACTTGATTATTAATTAAATAATCTTATCTCGCGACCACTGAAGTAATGCCATGGAAGAACGTGCCCATGCTCAAGCTTGCTCACGTGATTGCTTGGCCTGGTAGCTAGGACTGTTTCTCAGTTTTTGCCAGTGTGTGAATATGATCAGTGGATACAGACCCTAGGAATATCGATCTGATGTTTAATTTTGTCTGATTTTTTTTTTTTTTTTTTTTTTTTTTCCGTGACCGGCGCTCAGCCAGGGAGTGCACCGGTCATCCTTATATAGGATCTGAACCCGCGGAGGCGGGAGCGTCGCTGCGCTGCTAGCGCAGCACGCTACCGAGTGCGCCACGGGCTCAGCCCTTGTCTGATATTTTTAACAAACCTGCCTAAGCCACTACAGCCACTACATATAGTTGACCTCGTTCATGAAAGTCCATTTTCCTTTTCTCTCCCCAGAACTGCTCACATGGTCAAATGTATTCTAGTGGATTTTCCATATATGAAACTGAAGTGCTGTTTTTATTTTTTTAATTAGTAAGTAAGACTATTGCTTTCACACTTGCGCCCATCTTTCAAAAGCAATAGGATACTTGTAACAATATATTGTACATGTAAACCATTCTTAACTGCAAGCCTCTCTCAGGTTCTCCTGGGTGCGGTGTGTGCTGCTGGTCACCAGTCTCTGCTAGATGCTGCCTGAGGTTCCACTGCTCTGTGCCCCATGCCCCAAGCTCCCTGCTACCTACTCCCTGCCCACTGTTCCCTCTAGCTCTGCCCACCCTGGAAGGCCCTGAGCTTCTTGCACTGGGTTCTACTTGACTCTTCATTCTGCTCCACCCAACACAGTCTTTCACCACTGACTTGGGGTCCCTTGTGGACCACAGCTGTGTGGTTACTGCAGACAAGTGCAGGGAGATTGATCCACTTGCCTGTTTCCTGCCCTTCACCTGTAAAGTGGCACTAAGCAGAAGTTGCTGTTCAGGAGTCTAGTAATGGCTCTTCTAGAGTGTACTCATGTCTCTCCGTCTCTGGATAGGCCACACATGTAGTTTGCTTGATAGTACCCGGCTCCCATGGTTGTGTTGGATTCTAGGTCTGTTCCCTTGAAAAGACTGGGGGTCTGGCTTATGTCAGTGTTTCTCCAAAATTCCTGTCATTCTCCTAGTCAGTAAAAAGTTTTCTGAGCATGTGGCTACAATATATGTATATTTATTTCTTTGTAAATTCATGCACTGTGGTTGTATAACAAAGCTTATATATATGTGTGTGTATATATGTATTTTTTTAATGAGATGGAAAAGAACGTAAATGGAAGTTCTAATATTTGTTTTTTTCTGTAGCCCAGTATACTGTCTTGTCCCCTCCTGCTGCTGAGCCCACCACCCAGGGCCTCACAATCAGTGAACTTCCATGTTAGGTGCAGGTGTTGGGTGGGGGTTTAGGAGCAAAGCAGGGGTAGCCTGTCTAGGACCTGGATTTTGGGTACTTTTGCCTCCACTCCTCAGTATCTGTGATGACTACATTGAATTGCAGGTGGATGAAGGATTCGAAAATGGTGCACATTTCATGATGGAGTCTTTCCCAGAGAGAGAAGTGGAGTCCACTGCACTGCACAGTTGTTCGTGGGAGGTAAGAAACGCAGATTTCCTTTGCTTGTCGTCATTTTCTTTTTAAACCATACCATGACTAAAAATAAGAGACTGCTATCAAGAAGAATCCCCATACTCTGAAATATGTTATCTAAATGGTAGAGTGACTTTTTTTCTTTTTCCTTTCTGGCTGAGGTAGTAATATGTACCATAACCTGGGGTTGGGGACAGAATTTCCTCCAGGAATGTCACCTGGCTGGTCTATGAAAGGGACAGTTTGTCATAGGTTGTGTGATGCAGTAGAGGAAGATTTTGGCCTGAGCCAGCAGATGTGGAAACTGAGTATCTCTGTGGTTTGGAGAATGTCTCTGTGACTCAGGGTCCCCATTTGTTAAGTAGGTGACTGGGCTGGAGAAAAAACTTAAAGCATGGTCACTGTTTGATAATGGCTCTTTGTCCTCCGTCTTCCTCCTCCTCTCTCTCCTTTTCTGTTTCCACTTCTCCTGCTCCTTTCCTCACCTTCTTTATCTGAAGTCGCTGGTGAGTCCTCAGCCAGGGATTGGTGGTTATGAGGTGAGGCAGTGGTGAAGAGCAGGGTCGTGCCTGAGCAAAAGAAGGAGGTAACAGCATGCAGTGCTGCCTTGGTTCATACTTAAATTATGTACAAATCTCTCTGACGGTGTCCTGGACCTGGTGAACAGACCTAGACCTGTGTGTCCTTCCTGATCTACCTTCTGCAAATTGTTCCATCAGACGGCCTAGTGGGAGCCCTTCCAGCTTTCGTAGCCTATAAAATATGTAGTTATTTGAGGGGCAGGGGTATCTCAGCTTCTTATACTGAGAAAAGTTTAAGAGAACAGAATGTTTTTTTTTTTTTTTTCAGAAAATATTTCTGCTGGTAATTGTGTTTGGGTTCATGCTCCATTGCAAGGGGGATAAGAGTGACTACAGAACCTTACAAACCACATTTCCCTTATATTACTTCTGTAAAAACATTCTGGCCCACAGTTCTTGAAAGAAAAAACAAAAACCCAATAATATTAATGCATCTAATCCAGAGGGCCAGTTAAAGCAAAATAAAAAAGTAACAAAGCTTAGATGGAAGAGCTGTGTCACTCACGTGTTTTTTAACAGGATGAGATGAGGCCATCATGTTTTTCTGTGAAAGGCACTACCTTTTCCCAAATCCTCATCTGTTTGCTAGAGTTAATTGTTTTGTACCTTTTTGTGGAATGTAGCTTCCTCTTATTTGAAGACATGGTTTAGGAATATGGGCTGTTACTTCCAAAAACAAAGTACCTTTTTCATGGTTGTGGGAGGTTGTGGGTGTGGAGGTCCATAGGAAGGTACTGAGTTATTCTGGTTAGTATTCACTATGTACTGTTTACTGATTACATTAGAGGGCATTCCTGGCCACTTGTCATAGTTCTGTAATTCAGTAACATAATAAGAATATTTCGCACAGAGAGAAAACTTCAAAAAATGAATAGCTATAATTTTAAAACATGTATTATTGCCTGAGTATGCTTTATTCTTAATTTAAAAGAATAAAGGGGCTGACCAGTTTTAGCTCAGTTGGTTAAAGCACAGTGTCAAAAACACCAGGGTCGGGGATTTGGATCTCTGTACTGGCCAGCCACCAAAAAATAAACAAACAAACAAATAAATAAATAAATAAATATACACCCGCCAGTTTGTTTCCATCTCAGGGAAGGAACCGTGATGCTGTCATAGCTGTGGGTAATCAAAGAGAATTAACCAGAGACATGTATTTGATATCGTTTTTTATTTTGCTTTTACGAAGTCAAGGGCAACAGGACTCTCATCGAGAGTGAGAAATATATAGTCTCAACTAGGTACATAATTTCAAGTGTTAGTTGTATAGTGAGACCTTTATTATTAATTATAATAAAAATGTAGATTAAATGTACGTTTTCTTTCATTAAACAAATGTTTAAATGCCAGTTCTCAACTAATGGAAGGAAGGTATGTGTCTACCACTGATTAACTGGTATATTTTCTAAAATTTCAAAATTGTTTTAAATCAGTGTGTCTTTTTTGTCCCACTGTAGTGAATATAAAACACATCTGACTTTCAGAGGCTTGGAAAACGTGTATTTCTTGGAATTATTTTAAACAATAAACCTTCTGAATAATCCAGCAGTTAAGCTATGTTAGCTAAACCTTAGGATCTGGTCATATTCTGGAAACAAGTATTGTACCATTTGAGGGTATTACCAAATTTTAAGGAGCAAAATAAACACTACCATTTAATTATTTAACATCATCAAGCAGTAAGTATCAATTTGCCACAGAATGTCTCCTGTGTGAAAAAGCTTCGTGTGTTTGATAACGTAGCTTGTTTCATTTAATATAAAGCAAACCTCACACACCTGACGCCAGCTGTTATGTGCAAAATAATGTGTGAGTTACACAGCCCCCAGGAGTGAGTGTGAGTGAGAGGCATCTCTGCTGGGCCATTCTGCTCCTGGAGTCCTTTGCCGCGAAGTCCCATCTTCCTGCTTCCAAAGTAAAGTCAGTCATTTAAAGTGCAGGGACTCGTGCACTGAGAATGTGTGGTCCCTGATGCCATCTGACTGGATGATAACAATTGAACAAATAAGATATTTTCCCTCAGATAGTGCAGAGATTTGCTCATTTTCAACGTTTGTGGTTCTCTAAATTGTGGGTCAGAGATGCTCAAGCTAACGAAAATCTGTGAAGAAAAGGATTTTTATGGATTTACACATGAAATAAAAATACATGAGCGTTTCTCAGGGAAGCACAGCTGATGGTCTCCCTCTTTTGTGGCCAGTCTGCTAAGTGCTTTCAGATCCACTGGGAAGAATGTGTCCCTGGGTAGCTGCTAAGCCCCTAAGAGTGGTTGTGAGGTCTCCGTGGGAGGACTCTGTGTAAAGTCTCTGTGAAGGTCTCTGTGGGTCTCTGTCAAGGCCTCTGTGGAGGTCTCTAAGTTGGGTCTCTCAGTTGTCCCTCAGTTGTAGCTGTCAGAGGTCTCTGCAGAGGTCTCTCAGTTGGGTCTCTGTCATAGGTATCTGAGGGTTTCTGTCGGAGGTCTCTGCGGGGCCAATCTCAGAAGTCTCTGGAAGGTCTTTATCACAGGTGTCTAAGGGTGTCTTTCTGGCTGCAGACCCAGACCCGCATTTGGCTCTATCATCGTGGGGCTGCAGTGGAGGCCACCTGGGTCACGGGGTGAGTGGAACCCTACAGCACCTACTCACTTCCACCTGGCGCCATCATGTCCCCAGTGGTGTCCTGATGGGCGCAGGCACAGCACCATCTCGTCATCTGCTGCAGCCCCTCCTGGAGCAGGACCATCCCCCATGGAGTGGTGCCCACTCAGCTCAAGCAACAACCCCGGGAGGTGGTGCCACCTCACCCTACCCTGCGCTGTGGAAGAGGCAACAGCACTGTCACTGAGGCACAGCTGAGAGTGGCACTTGTGGCCTGGCCCTGGTCTGCCCTCACTGGACAGGTCACCCCTGCCCCTCATGGGCACAGACCTGTCCACAGGCCCGGGAGCCAGGGGCACTTGCAGTATGACCCCAGGCAAGTTGCTGCACCCTGTAAGTCCCCACCTGTCCCGTGGGCACAGTACCCGGTCCCTGTGCACGTCAAGGTGACCAGAGTGCGAGTGATATAAATGACCAGTGCTGGCTGTCCCCTGTGGTCAGTGCCTCCTTTCAAGGATGCTGCAGAGTACAGGGTGAGGTCCTCAGATGGACCATTGGAAATGATCATCCCTGGCCTGGCCCTCTGAGCTGAAGGTGGCCTTCCCAGGCCTGTGACCCTGGAGCTGGAGCAGGGACACTGGGGTGTGCAGGGTGAGTCCAGCCTTGATGTGTCCCCTCCAGGCCTATGGACGGGGTGGGACGTGCGCCAGGATGGTGTCCCCAGGTCATGCAGCTGTTTCCTTGGCTCTGAGCTGCACCCTCGGTCCTTTGTGTGCCACTATGGAATATTACTGCACACATGGTCATTCTAAGGGGGTGTGGCAGGTGGACTGAGCAGGGGCAGTCAGGTGCTACTGGAGTCGTGTCCTCCTGCTGCTCTGGACAGGAAGGGTGATGTGCCATGTCATGTCACCCAGGTGAGCTGAGCAGGGTCAGCAGGGCCCATCTCCATCCACAGTCACAGGAGAGAAGGACCCAGGGCGGGCAAGTGTGTCCCCGTGAGAGTTCCAAGGTCACAGTTCTCTCTCTGGATTTCGGGCCAGCACTGCCCCTGCAAACTTCCTGAGCTCACGTTGTGATGGGTGAGGCCACTTGGCTCTGACATTCCAGGCCAAGGAGAATCAGCCTCTGTGGACCCATCCCCTACAGCACAGCAAGTTCAAGGTTGAGGCAAAGCAGGGGAGATGGGTGAGCCCCACCCTGGGTGGGGTCTTCACAGGGTTTGCTCATCCTGATAAGTAATGGTCACATCATGAAAGCAAGGTAAAGGGAGGGACTCCAGGGTAAGGGTGGGTGTGCAAGGCCACAGTCAGCCTCCCACAGGCCCAGCGCCTTCTAGAAGCTGCACTCAGGAAGAGCTGACCCATTCCCTAAGCCGCGCAGGGCACAGACAGAGCCAGTACCTCTGAGGAGGAAAAACATATATTAGGAAACAGTGCATATCTTGGGAGGAAGAAGCCATCAACACACAGAGGGAATGGTGACTTGGGGGGAAACAGATTTTTTCTGTGTGGGCTGAAGGTTTTCTGGGGAAAAACATTTCCCACCAGGAAACAGATGAGAAGCATGATCTGGTTGGCCAGACCAGACACTTCTCTGAAGACGACAGTGTCTAGGGCAGTGAATGGAGTGGCCCGAGGATCTCACGAGCAGTGGCCTGTGCTGGCAGGGACAGGCTGGTGACACACGCTCCCTGGGAAGTGAGGCCCAACTGCTGTCCCCATCTCTGATCCACCTGTGCTTGACTGGATGGCTGTGACCCACTGGGGTGGCATGGTGACTCTAGGCCATACCTCTCATCACTGCTCTTTGCTCTGGTGTAGGAAGGACCCCTGTGGTGGCTGGAACACCCTCCCACTGGGGCTGTCGAGGCAGAAAGTTCATGGTGAAGCCCCATTTTCTCCTCTAGAATCTGTCCAACAGTGGTCATGAGTGCCTGGGCTTCAGCCTTGCCGTTGTCCACAGACAGTCCACTTGGGACTGGTCCCTGGCTCCAGGTGGCGGCTGGTGTGGGCTTGACTTTTTGCAGGGGATCTTTGTGCCCTTTGCTTTTTTTATTGGGGAAAGTCCAATGCAGAAAGCGCCTGATCCTTTTCTTGAAGTGGCTTTCTGGGGATGCCTGTCCCTTCTCTGGCAGGAGCAGGGAGGACTGGCTACTTAAGGACTCTACTGACTCCGTGTCCTGGGAAGCAGGGCTTAGTTCTGTGAGCGTTTGTTCATGCCTTCCTTGCGTGGGCCTCCTGCGGCCCTCTCTCTTGCCAATACGGCCAAACATCTTGCTCAGGCTTTTCCATAGGTTCTGAAATTTTGGGCTCCTGGGCTCCTCCTGCCCCTGGCTGCTCTGTCCCCTTGATAAGAAGTCACATGCCCCCTGGGAATCTGATGTATCGCTGCTGGACATGCTCTGGAAGCTAGACAGAGAGGCCTGAGTAGACAAGATGTTGTCACCAGATGGGGTCTCTGTCTTGTATGCAGACCTCTGGGCTTCCTTACACACAGGCAAGGGACCAGGGTGAGGACTACGCTGGGTGGAAACTGACGTTTTTGCTGCCACCTTGTCTCCTGGATCTTTGTGAGGAGGTTCTCCTGGGACATTGGCAGCCTCAGCTGTGGATTTGGCACCAGACTCACTGGTGGCTGATGAGAGAAAGGCAGGCTGTGGAAGGGACAACGGTTGAGCTTTTTGTACCTTAAGAAGATGTGGGGGCTTGTGAACCTTGAGGGTCTGTCTCCTCTCATGGCTTTCCTGAAACCTTTTAATATGCGCTTCCAGCACCTGTCGAGTGTGCACATCAAGGAAGGAGAGCTGCTGGGAGGTGTTCACGTGAGACTCCTCGCCCTCGGAGGGCGCTAGATTTCTACTTTCCATGTGAATGTTTGAGTTTTCCAGAGACGAGAGATGGCCATTAGTGAGACTGGGATGATGAACACCCTCAGGGAACATGCCCTCGTTGATCTCTCCCAGTTTTCTGTGCCAATGGACTTCTACGATATCTTCTAGATGCTTCATTTCTGGGCTTCTTGGTGAATCCTTTCCTGAGTCACTTCCCAATAGCCTCATCCAGTCCCTTTCTGACTTTTTCTCAGTGTTGGCCCCTGGAACCTTCCGTGAGTTGCTTTCCAAAGCCCTGGGTAGATCTTCTAGGACCCTCCATAGACTGTGTTTTGGATCGTTGCTTGGGATCTTCCCAAGCTGGAATTTGGCTGGGCCCTTGAATTCCATTTTCTGCATGTTCTGGCTGCTCCCACCTATAAACACAGAGGACCCGTGCCTGTCCTTTACCTGAGAAATCCCTGGGAATTCATCCCGAGGCTGTATCAGGTCTGGAGATATGTGGGGCCTGGCGGACAGTCTGCAGCACTGCTGTGTAAACCTGTGTTGAAGGTCCTGACGCTGTATCAGGTCAGGAGACAAGTGGGGTCTGGGGGACAGTCCACAGCAGTGCGGCGTGAACGTCTGCTGAAGGTCCTGACGCTGTATCAGGTCTGGAGACACGTGGGGCCTAGGGGACAGTCCACAGCAGTGCTGTGTGAAGCTCTGTTGAAGGTGTTCCTCCAGTTGCTCCTGGAGCTCAGGGATGAAGAAGTCCCCTGGGAGGAGGTAGACTGACTCATGGTCCTGGAAGGCCTCACTGTTGGGGGTGAGTTGGCTACATGCTTCCCGAGGCTTCTTGACCACACAGGGTAAATCCCTCTGACTTTCTTGTTCCTTCCCCAAAAGGTGACATTCCAGGCATTGGATGGAAGTTGGGATAAGAAGCTGGGCCTTCTGCTGGTTTGTAGGGCAAGGTGCTCCCTGGGCCACAATCTGTGGTGAGTAGCACGGTGGGATGGGGAGATAGGATGAGGTGTGGGGCTGGCTGTGGGTGTCAGCCAGAGGTGAGGGCTGGGACAGTGGCAAGGCTCGAGCTAGAGGTTGGGGTTGGGCCACAGGGAGGGACCAAAGCTGTGGCTGGAAAGTTTGTGGAGATGGTTGACTCTGAATTTGTATGAGAAAGGAATGAAAGAGTTCATTGAATAAAAGAGAGGGAAACTCCAGTGGGGAACCAGAGACCCTGACTGTAGCCGCCAGGGAGTCACTGTGCAGAAAGAAGAGGCCCCAGACGAGCTGGCTGCTTTTGTACTGTAAATGGCCCTGCAACTCCTTGGGACCAGATAGCTGCTGAGGACTGGGCAGCTGCTCTGGTTTGTCTTTCATGCTCCAGAAGAGTTGTGGGGTTCTGTCGTCCTGCTCATGACCCAGTGATTTGAATGTATTCCCCAGAGAATCCAGGGAAGAGTCTGATTTCTTCTTTTCTTTTTCTTTCCATGTATTCAGTTCTTTTCTCTTGGTGATTATTATGACCAGTAGCTTATCGATGTTGGAGTTGATCAAAGTGGGGCCACCAGGCTCTGTCTGCCTGTGTGTGGGGTCTCCCCAGAATGAGGCCTCTGGTAGCCTGAGTGAAAAATATTCTTGCTGGGATTGGCCATGTGACAAGGTGAGGAAACACAAGTCCTTGGCAGTCAGCTCCCACCAGGAGCGAGCTGAGATGGGACAGCTCCGGTAACCAAGGCTCAAGATCACTGGGATGGAAAAAGTCAACCAGCTGCTGTTATTTTGACACAAGCTCTGTGGGATGGAGCCCAGCAGGAGTGCCATCCAGTGACCCTGAGAAATAGCCAGGCAATAGACTGGTGGAGGCAGATGGGAGGCCACAGGGTCTGGGGGTTGTGATGGGGGAGAGGCAAGCACGAGTGGCCAGGTTGAGAACTTGTTGAGGGGAAGCAAAGGCTCTGGTGCCTGAGAGGCACTCAGGGGTGAGTGTAACCCAAAAGTAACGAGTGAGGTTGTCGGGCCTGGTGACAGGGTGGCCACATGCAGAGGACGCTCGGCCAGAGGAGCCAGGGCAGCGAGTGGGGACAAGGTGACGGGAGCAGTGTCTTCCACATTCTCCCTGCAAGGCTGGTGGGCTTTGGCAGGTGCTGGTTTGCACACCTCAGCTGGAGGGTCAGAGATCTCTGCCAGGGGGCTGCAGGAGACAGGAGGCAGGTGTTGTAGCCAGGAGCAGATAGGCCAAGAGTGGCACCTGCACCCAGGGCCCCTCCACTGCCCATGCACTGGCTTCACAAAGCTCCTGCCACCTCTGCCCAGGGCCTTAGTCACATCCCATCCTCTTCCTTGGACTCCCATCCCAAGTTAGTATGAGGCCCTGGGGTCACATCATAAGCCCTGGTAGGAAGGAGGACATGAGAGAGAAGGGGAACGTTCCTCACCTTTGCTGACGTGAGATCAGGCCCCGATCATCATTCGGTTCCCCCAGGCCATCTCTACAGGCTGAAATCAGGAGACTGGGTTATGGTGGAGGGAGGGGCCTGGGGATCTCACAGGAGGTTTAGTGGAATGTTCTTTAGGGAACACCTTAGGAAATTGGACCGTGGGGCCCCAGCATCAGTGTCCAAGGCTATGTGATCTTGGGCAGTGACTGTAAGGGGCATGGATGGGCAGCTCTTTGTCATTTACAGAGTGCTTCCAAGTCCAGTAGCACCCCATGGTCTTCACAACCACCCTCTGGGGGAGGAAGGACAGGATCATCCTAAGGAGGAATCAGCCTTGGCAAATTTAAGCAGCATGCACACAGTTGGGCCCGAGGCCCCACCTCCAGATCCAGGCAGTGTTGGTCCACTAACCCCCACCCCTGGCCCTGCTGGGCAGCACCCCTTCCCTGGCCCACCGTGGCTTCCTTCCTGGCCCAGAATCTGAGAAGTACCCCAGGTTCTGATCTCCTTCCCAGGACCTTCCCTGTCAGGCCTCTGTAACGACATCCTCAGAGATGTGTCCCTTGTTGCTCAGGGACAGTGTGCGATGTCACGTTACCTCCAGGGCTCCAGCAGAAGGGCAGAGCTTTCCCTTGCAGAGCGCCACTCTTCCTGCTCCTGCTGCTCCTTGTCTCCACCTGATGCTGAGAGACAAAAGAGGAGAGGCTAGGATGAAAATGTTTCCTGCTTTCCTTCTGTGAAAAATGCAACCAGGAACTTTCTATGTGAGATCCACTGTGGTTGTCCTCAGTTCCTCTGGAAACCCACAGGCTAGACCTTCATGTTAGCTGCCAGGTAGGATTCTGCCTCCAAAGGCTGGAGTCACCTCCAGCCTCTGATGGGAGGCTGTCAAGGGCCCAGCAAGGCTCTCATAAGAGCCCAATGGAGAAAAGACTTCGCCCGAGGCGCCAGCTGTGGAAAGGGACTGATGAGCCAGCGCTCAGGGCCCGTCCTCCCACCGAGATCTCAGCTCTCTCAGCAATCCCATCCTCAGCTGCTGAGTCTTGGTATTTGGCCTTGCCCTGGCCCCTCCAGTTCAGCAGCACAGCTGGTCTGAGAGCTTTGGACAGAAACCCTAGTGCCCACTCTCACCCCTGCCCTGCCCCGCCTGTCCCTAGAAGGATAGTGTTCTAATCTTTTCTGACATTTCCCATCTCAGGAGTCTCTGGGTGATTTGGAAAAGTGGAAATAGTAATAAGAAGAAAAGGGAGATTCACTGTCTGTCGAGTCTGGGTGGAGGGTTGCTTACCTTCCTCATGTTCCTCAGTTTCCCTGGTGGTGGTAAGGATGGATCCTTCTGGGTACAGGGGGGTAACAGGAGGAAGTGCCTCAGCCCACCCAGGAAGGCAAGGGTGATATCCACCTCCCAGGAAGTGGAGCTGGGGCTCAGCCATGTGGCACTAACGCTATTCAGAGTGAAGAGAAAATTCTCCATCTTCTGAATCACACTGCTGCCCTCAGGCAACTGAGCTTAGGGCCAAGGCCTGCATCACAGAGCTGTGGCCTCATCACAAAGGGCTCCTGAGGGTGGGGGAGGGGTAAAAAGAGGAAGAGGCTGAACCACAGCCCCTCCCCTCCCCCTACCCCCGCAGGTCCATCCATCCTCCTGGGCCTTCTAGATCCCTCCTTCCAACTCCGCCTGCTCAACCTATCGCAGTTAAACCTCATCAACTTTCTGTTCTTTCCTCTTGGAACCCAGATATTGCTTGTTTCTTCCGAGATCTCTGCTTGAGCTCCATCAGTTTCACAGTTTTTGCAAATTCGTAGTTGTCTCTGAAATTTTCATTTCTCACGGATCGTTACTCTCAAGATCTCCTGTACCTGCAACCTCAATTTTTCCACATAATATGTCCTTGCCTTCCATTAACTCAGACATAGAACTTAAATTTTTTTTATACTTTTGGTTTATTTGAATAAAATTTTTATAATTTTTGTAGCAGTTCATCTGTATTATCTTGAGCTAGAGGGACTTAAAAAATACTTTATTACAAAAATTCACAAGGCTAAATAAGTATAAAAAATTAAAATAATGAAAGCTTCAAAGATTGTTTTATATATTTCTAAAATTTTGCTTCTAAACCCAGTTAAATTTAAACTGCACAAGAAATTTTGCAACATTTTGGACACACACATGCACGCGTGCACACACACACACACATGCACACACACACAGTTTGATAAATCAACACAGTATTTTCAAATGTAAGAATCAAGCATGTCTTTCAGTTCCAAGGATTTCCTTTAGTATTTCTTGTAAGGTAGGACTGCTAGCAGCATGTTTTTTTTAGTATTTGTTTATTTGGGAATTTTTTTATTTTACCTTCATTTTAAAGGGTCAATGTTCTTTGACAATTTTTTTTTTCTTTAAGCTTTAAAACTGGCATCTCACTACCTTCCCCCCATTGTTTCTGATCAGAAGTCAGTGGTGAACCTTATTGTGCTCCTTTGTAGAAGGAGAGAATTTTTTTCTCTTTCTGCTTTCAAGATTCTGTCTTTCTACAGCTTGACTGTGATGTGTCTCGGAGTGGATATATTTGTTTCGATTTTATTAAGGGTAAACATTGACTTTATAGAATAGTGCTTTAAGTCACATTTGGTAAGTTTTAAGCTGTTATTTCTGCAAGTGTTCTTCCCTTTTCTCTTCTTTCTTTCCAAGACTCATTTTCCACATATGTTGTTGTGCTCGATAATGTCTCAGGTCATTTTTCTTCAATCACTTTTCTCTTTGTTCTTCAGATCGTGTAATTGCTATTAATGCATCTTCAAGTTTACTGATTCTTTCTTCTGCCACCTCAGATTTGCTGTTACATTTTAGTGAGAGTTTTATTTGTGATTATACTTTTAATGGCAAAATCTCTATTTTTTTTAACAAATAATTTCTAGGGTTTCTGTGTTTGTTGAGCCGTTGTCATTCCACTTTCTTTTGGTTATTACCTATGGTTTCCTTTACTTCCTTTAAGTACTTACACTACTTTGACGTCTTTATTTACCAAATACAACACCTGGGTACACTTAAAGACAGTTTCTACTAATCATTTTTTATTATTTCTCCACACGGGTACAGATAAATATTTCCTTGTTTCTTTTATGTTGTGTGAATTCCCATTAAACACTGGATGTGTTAGATAAAATATTGTAGCAACTCTGCGTTCTGATTTTTACCTCCTGAGAGTCTTTGTTATCAAGTTTTGTTTGTTTATTGAGTAACTTGCCTGTAGTAAATCTGTGAATTCTGTTAGCAATGTATAGCCACAGGGGTCTCTGCTCAAATTTTTGTTCTTGTCAGGCATGGCTTCCCAGGAGTTAATCCTTTATCTGCATGCATGGTATTCGGTCAACAGCTGTGTGAATTTGTGCACAGACACCTTGAGTCAGTGAATCTGCCACTATTTGCTGATGATCTGTGTGTGGACAGGGAGTACGTTCAGAATCCCAGTGTCCCTGGCTGTTCCTTCTACCGGGCTCTCCTCCTGCTTTGTCTTCTCTGCACACAAACTCAGCTCCAGCATTAGTCAGGGACGTATGGGTGGTTTGGGCAGGATCTAGTATCTGATGAGACTAGTGGAGATGCTGGTCCTTCCTGTTGGTTTGCAGCAAATCACCAATTTGTCTGAAAATTCTCCAAATGGTATGAGTCCCTCTGGCTGTGACAGCAGAGCTGCTGGCTTCCTGGCTTTCCCCAGCCTGACTGAACTACCAAACCAACAGAGGTGAGGCCTATGGGCACTGCTAGCAGACCCCGAGGGAATGCCACAGTCTTGAATTGTTCTGACTTGTAGTTCAGTAGTTGTCATGAGTCATCACTTCTTAGTTTATTGTGATGTTTTGGTCAATTACCAGAATACTGAATTTGGTCAGTTTCAGAATACTGAACTTGTTGCTCTTGACAATTTTGTCCAGCTTTATACTTGCTCTTTGGGAAGAGAATTTGTTGATATCTTTTATCCCATCACCCAAAACTATTGTTCCCCATGGGTACCTCATCCTGATGTTGTGTTTTTCTTCATAGACTTTCTTTTTTAGAGCCGTTTTGGGTTCACAGCAAAATAGAGCAGTAAGGACAGAGAGTTCCCACTTTATACTTGGTGTTTGGGGAGAGGGTTTGCTGGTATCTTTAATCTCCTCATCCAAAACTAGTGTTCTTCATAGGTACCCCATCCTGTTGTGGTGCTTTGTTTTGTTTTTTTAAATAGACTTTATTTTTTAGAGCAGTTTTAGGTTTAGAGTGGAATTGAGTGGCAAGTACAGAGAGTTCCCACTTACTGTGTCCCCTGCACATGCCACCTCCCTGTATGCTGGCTTCCCACATGACAATTGATGAACCTGTGTTGAAGCAGCAGCATCAGCCAGACTTCACAGTTTACATTAGGGTTCACTCTTGAGGCTGTACATTCTATGGGTTTGGACAAATGTATGATGACAGATACCCACCACTACACTATAATTCAGAGTATTTCCACTATCCTAAAAGTCATCTGTGCTCTTTTCATCCCTCCCTCCCCCAACCCCAGGCAATCCTGTATTTTTCTTTTATGGGTTTCATTCTTTTGCCTTTTTCAGAATGTCATCATAATTTTTTAGAACAGAAGAAAATATGCCTTTAAATCTAAACTATATTTGTGAAAATTAAACTTTAAGGTATAATGAAAACCCTTTGTAAAGTATAAATAGAAGGGCATTTTATTAAACCAGTAAATGAATTTAAAATACTAATAATAAAATGTATCTAGAGCAAACATGTTTATGGCTGACATATTAAAATCTTTATGTGAAATTTGGAATGAAACAAGGATGACTACTATACCCACTTGTATTTAAAGTTGAACACATGACATCATTGTATATAAACAGAATTCAAAACAGCTATAAGTAAACGTATTAGAATTAAGAAGGGTCTTTATGAGATTTATTGAACATTCAGTCAGTAACCAAAAATCAATTGAAATTCTACATACTATGAAGCTTAATTCTTTGATCTTCTTTTGGGAGATTTTGGTAATGTGTGTTTCATGATCATTTGAGACTGTTCAGAGCAAGGCACGTTCATTTGTTTGTAATACTCTAATACTAGCCCCAGTGGCCTGCAACCCCTGCAGTCTGGTATGAAACAACCTTCCCTTCCTAAAGGAACAGGGGCACTAATGCATGTTAGTAGGCTTCCCCAGTGGTCGTTACTAACTCTCTGGCTTTTGCCATCTGCTGTGTTTACTGTGGAGAATGAATATTTGTCCTTCTTGAAGATTTTTGGCTACTTATTGGTCACCCCCTCCGTGCCTGGCACCATTGCTCCTGGGGCCCCACCAGGGTTCTGCAGGAGGTTTGGCCACTGTGTCCATTGTGACCTCTCATGCTCCTGCATGGAGAAGGACATAACATAACATCTCTCGTATTCCTGCCCAAAATGGATAACCTGAATTTAATTATAAGGAAACATGAGACGAATTGAAACAAAGGAAATTTTACGAATTAACTGGCCAATATTAGTGAAATATGTCCAATACAAAGAAAGAGGGGCTCTTTTGGAAGAGAAAAACAGCAAAACATTAAAGGTACAGTACAACAAAAAGCAAGGTGTGATCCAGGATAAAAAAACACAAATAGCTATAAAAGACATTATCAGGGCAAATGAAATTTGTGTGTAGATGATGCATTAGATAAGAGCATTATATCAATGGTAAATTGCCTAGTTTCCTGGTTTTTTGCAGTTGTACAGTTTTTTGGAGGAAAATGTTCTTGTCTTTAGGAAAAGCAAAACAAATTATTTGTGGGTAAAATGACATGCCATTTGCAGCTTACTCTTAAAAATCCAGGAGAATAAAAAAAATCAAATGGGGAAATGAAGAAGAGGTGAATCTGGTAAAGGGTAGAAAAGATTTTTTGTAAGCCTGAAATTCCATCAAAATTTAAAAGTTTCAAAAATTTTATTTGAGTTCTCTTTGCCCAGAGTGATCTTTCACTCTCCTGTGACTGCAAACTGGATGTAACAGCAAATTCAAGCAGGAAGACACCCCTCTGTTGTCAAACAAAACACACCCACCACCACATAAAGCTCGCACACCTCTGGTAGTGAAGGGCACATGAAATGGGTTTTAGAGCTTTTCTTCCCGCATCATTTTACAGTGATAACAACAAACAAGTTTTATAAATTAAAGCCTTGAAGAGGTGATTAGATTGTAGGAACTTGCAGAAGTGAACGGGTTGAAAATGGTTGTCAGGGGCATGGTTCTGAGGGCTTTAAAAGAAGAGGAGAGTCTCTTTGTCTTTCTCTCTCTGTCTCTCTCTCTTGCTCTCTCTGCTGTCACCATTTTGCAATGTGAGACCTTGGGTCACTGTCACCACCACCAGGTGGACTTTTGACTTCCTATCCTCAGAAACTAAGTAATAAATTTCATTTTCTTTATAAGTCACTCAGTTTCAAGTATTTTGTTATTAGCAACAGGAACAGACTAATACACTGGTGATGGAAGGAATTTAGAATGATAAAAGGGTTGGTTGGTTTGGGATTGTTCATAAAGGTCTGGTAAGCTTCCTTTGAGGTGAAGACCATTGAATGTCCAATCCACCAAATGATGTTGAAAACCTTGTGTTGAAAACCTACACAGGGTTGGGCCAGTGTGACTGCCAGTCTAATGGCCTCCCAAGTAATCATTTCAACACAAGGAAGGCTCTGGAAGAGCTGTTGGAATGGGTGGGGGGAGAGTTGCATTTGTGAGCAATTCATTATGTAAAAGGTCACAGTAGTAAAACATTATTGATCAAATATAGCAAAATTTTTAATAGAAGTAGTATAAAATTAGTTAAATGTGTTACATGATTAATATAATACTGAAGTAATTGAAGGTGATTTTTCAAGTTAGCACAAAAGTCAAGAAATAGCAATCAAATAAAAAGACTAACCTTCTAATCATATTATTCATGGTGCTTAATACATGATATTACAGTTATAAAAATTATTTTATATTTGTTTTACACTTATATTTTAAATATATATTAATAGCATATATTAATCCAGTTTTTTGTGGGTGATTTAGGATACATTTATCTCAAATTTAAATACACACAGATGAAATAAAAGCTCACTAGATCTGCACTATTTGTTAATTAAAATGTGAAAATAAAATCAGGATCTGTTCCATACAGTTGGACTTCAAACACGATTTGATTCTCCTGATTTATTTTTCAAGGAGTTGCCCATATGGAAAAATATTTTTCAAATTAGTTTATATCCTCCTTTCTCTCTCTCTCTCTTTCTCCCTCTCCCCCATTTCAACTTGTCCTCCTCCCTCGTTTCTTTCATTTTTTCCTCCCACATATGTTTACATAAGGCTTCCATGTACCAGACTAATTTAGGTGCTTGGAATACATTGCAAAAAAGGTCCTTACACATATCACATTCCGGCCACAGTTAAATCTTTCCCATCAGGAGAGTTCCACTTCCAGAATGGCAGTTGGGAAGCTCTGCAGGCCTGTTCCCAGCGAAACAAAAATAACAGCTGAAAATCATGAGAAGCACAATTTAAAGTTTCTGGAAGTTTCCCTGTGAGCATTCAATAGACATTTATTAAAGAAAAGTCTAGTAATCTTAATAAGAACAGCAATACTCTGTGGTTTTTGAGCCAGAATTCTTTCCCTTTATTTCTCATGTCTCCCAGGTGAATAGGTGGGTGTATGTGGCCAGAAAGTTGGGTTTCCCTTTCCCCTCAGCTCTCAGTCAAGGGATATGGAATCTGAACAGGAGGGACAAGCTGTAAGCATTTTTCATCACCTGATCTGAGACACTAAGTTTCTGTGAGGCGTTGGGGGCTCCCTTCCTCTACCCAGGCCCTGCTTATAGAGCAGATACTGTCCCAGGCATGGTAGACTGAGAATAGGGTGCCCCAACCACTCTGTCCCAGCTTGCTCATAGGGCAATAGTCCATGCTTGGAGAAGTAGAGGTAAGCCAAAAAGGCCAGACTGGCATTCTCACAAAGGGAGGAAGTCAGTCCACCTTCAACTGTGGAGACCTGACTCAGACACCCTGTCCCTGGAGAAGGCAGTCCACAAAAACAAAGGGCTCTCCCCAAAAGAACTGACATGTTTGAAGCAGACTATGGTGAAGTTCAGGCTTGAGGGCACTCTGAAAAGTAGTAGAGAGAGATTTTGGAGACAAGTGATTAAGGGGAGACTGGACACTATGACAATAACAAGGTAAGCTGTAGGCCAGCTCGTGTACCAGGGAGATCCTGGGGAAAAGATTGCCACTAAGAATGCTACTGGGGTCAGGACAACCCTCAAAGAGTGACTTCAAAGACTATCCCAGCAAAGGGTCACAAATTTTATTAAATAAGACAGTGAAGCAGTTTATGCTTCAGAACATAGCCCAAAACAATATGCCAGTTAACTAGAGATTAGCAGAAACAAACAGTTGGGTGTGATACCAAAAGAGGCAGTCAGCTCAACAGAGAGATCAGGGAATGCAGCAGCTGAGCAGAGCCTTACTAACACCAGTAGCCTCACAGATGAATGTGTGCATGCACAAGCGTGAACTCTCTGGGGAACAATGCCATAGGATTCCTGGGGTTTGGCGAGGGGAAATAGACTTAACTAAAATAATCCAGCAAGTCACCAATAATAATAATAATAATAAGCAAACAATAACAAAAATAAGACCCAGAGTGATCAGTAGCCAGAGTTGCTACAATATATTACCTTGTTTAGTTTTCAACAAAAATTAGCAAGACATGCATAGAAACAGAAATGTGTGACCAGTATACAGAAAAAAAAATTAGCCAATATAAACTATTGTAAGAGGTCCCAGATGCTGGAGTTAAGAGAAAAACTCTTCAAAATATGTCCTCAAAACTAAAAGAAATCATTTATAAAGAAGAAGACAAAGTGACAATATCTCGTCAAATCAAGAATACCAATATAGAGTTTGAAATTACAAGTTAGAACCAAATAGAAATTCTGGAACTGACAAAAACTTTGCTAGAGAGGCTTAACAGTAGATTTGAACTCGTGGAAGAAAGAATGAGCAAACCTGAAGATAAATAAATTGAGATTATGGAATTGGAAAAACAGAGGGAAAAAAAGTATAGATAAGAATGAACAGAGTCTTAAAGAAATGTGAGATGCCGAAACGTATGTGTAAAGAAAGTGCCAGAAGGAGAGGAGAAAAGATAGGGAGCAGAAAAGTACTATGAGAAAGAATGCCTGAAACTTCCTGAATTTGATGAAAAACATTTATCTACACATTCAAAAAGCAAACTCCAAGTAGGATAAATGCAAAGTGACCCACACCCAGACACATGGCAAAAGTGCTGAAAGCCAACAACAAAGACCACAAAACTAACACACACTGTATGTTATGATTCATTTTTCTCCTGAAAAATGCAGAAGAGAAAAATGAATTGCAACATACAATGAGTGTTACTTTCCTAGGGCTGCTGTAAGATACTCCAAAAACTGGGTGGGTTAAAACAACAGAAATTTATTCTGTCATAATTTGGGAGGCCAAAAGCATTAAATAAAGGTGGCGGTAGAGCCATGCTCCCTCTGAAATCTTCAGGGGACGACATTTCTTGTGGCTTCTAGCCGCTGATGTTTGCTGGTGGTCCTTGGCATTCCTTGGCTGGTAGATGCAGCGCTCCAGTCTCTGACTCTGTCATCACATGGCCTTCCTCTTGTGTCTCTTCTCCTCCTCCTATAAGGACACCAATTATACTGGACTGAGAGCCCATTCGAGTCCAATATGACCTCACCTTAACTATCTGCAACGATGCTATTTTCAAGTGAGGTCAGGTTCTGAGATACTAAGGCTTAGGAATTCGGCATATCTCTAGTGAGGGAGTGGGGGTGGGAGCAACAATTCAACCTCTGACACTAGTGAACATCAGACCACACAGGAAAGTCACAAGAAATGAAAACAGCAGGTCAGTATTTCTTATAAAGATAAATGTAAATATTCTCACCAAAATAATAGCCAAGTCAATCCAGCAACATATTAAAAGGATTATACAGCATACCCAATTGGTTATGCAAGTCTGAACATCTAAAGATAAATCAACCACATCAACATCATAAAGGACAAAAACTGTATGATCATCTCAACTGATGCAGAAACATTGGCAAAATTTAATACTTTTTTTAAAAAAATTGTTTTATTTATTGAATCAAAGTCGATTATACATTTTTTGGGGTTGAACATTGAGATATGTTGATTAAATCAATATTACTAGCATATATATTGTTACAAATCGTAATTATTCTTTATGCCTCTTGTCCAACCTCTGCCGTTTTCACATTCCCTCCCCCTCCCCCCTCTAATTGCCGTAGATGTCTTCTCTCCTGAAAGAATAATGTTTACTCTGTTAACTTGTTGCCTAGATGATGTGTCCAATGCTGAGAGGTGTGATCAGGTCCCTCAATATTATCACAGAGCAGATGCTTCGTCTGTCACTCTGAAATGGTTTTTGTGGAAAGAGACATCGTCTTCTTCTCTTTTTCTCTGCCGGTGACACTTGTGTGAATGCACTCCAGTGGTTGGTGGACCATCTGCATGGTGGCAGTGGTGTCTAGCCGCTTTTGCAGCAGCCATGGTTATTGTGGTGGGCCACCCACGTGGAGGTGCTTGTTTTTGGCATGCTCCTTGGCACTGGCGGTATGCCTGGTTGTGGGGTGTGTTTGGTCCCCTTCTCCATGCCTCTGGTCCCTGGGCAGGCCCTAAGTGCCTGGATGTGGGAGAGGGGTCCAGTCCCCTTCTCCATGTCCCGGGTCCCTGGGCGGGCCCCGAAGTACTGGTGCAGTGTGCCTGATTGTGGGAGGAGGGTCCGGTCCCCTTCTCCATGTCTCAGGTACCCAGGTGGGCCCCGAGGTGCTGGCGTTTTGTGCCTGGTGTAGGAGGAGGGTCTAGTCCCCTTCTGCATGCCTCTCAGCCTGGCAGGCCCCAAGGTGCTGGCACAGTGTCCCTGGTTGTGGGAGAGAGATTTGGTCCACTTCTCCATGCTCTGGGACCCTGGGTGGGCTCTGAGGTGCTGGCATGGTGTGCCTGGTTGTGGGAGGGCCCCAAGGCACTGGCTTGGTGTGCCTGGTTGTGGGAGGGAGGTCCCGTCCCCTTCTCCATGTCCCAGGTCCCTGGGTGGGCTCCGAGGTGCTGGCATGGTGTGCCTCGTTGTGGGACGGTGGTCTGGTCTCCAACTCTGTACCCCAGGTCCCTGGGTGAGCCCCAAGGCACTGGCTCATTGTGCCTGGTTGTGGGAAGGTTGTCTGGTCCCCTTCTTGCCTCGAGTTCCTGGGCAGGGCCCAAGGTGTTGGCGTGGTGTGCCTGGTTGTGGGAGGGGGGGTCCTGTCCCCTTCTTCATGCTTCAGGTCCCCACTGTGGCCCCGAGGCACTGGTGCAGTTTGCCTGGAAGTGGGAGTGGGGTCCGGTCCCTAGATCCAAGCCTCCAGTTCCCAGGCAGGCCCCAAGGTGCTGGTGGTGTGCCTGGGCCGGAACTAATTTTTTGTCCCTTGCTTTTTTTTTTTTTTTTTTTGTCTTTTTTGTGACCAGCAGCACCGCGTTCAGCCAGTGAGCGCACCGGCCATCCCTATATAGGATCCGAACCTGCTGCGGGAGCACTGCTGTGCTCCCAGCACCGCACCCTCCCGAGTGCGCCATGGGGTCGGCCCTTGTCCCTTGCTTCTAACACGAGAGAACTTCCTGTGGGAACCAGTACTTGAGGTGTGTGGTTGTTTAAATTGCTACTTTGCTGCTGTTTCCCTAGGGAAGGCTTTTTGAGCAGCTCAGGGTTTAATGGTTGACTTTATAGGTACTTCTGGCTCTCCAGAGACCCGGTGGATCTGTGTTCTGCAGAATCTCTGATCTGGGCCTGAGTTTCTTCATCAAACTGCACCCCATGCAATTCTGCATTCCTGACTAGTCTCCTCTGAGTGGTCCTGTGCTGATTGGGGGGCAGATCAGCTGTCATTGCTGTGTCCCAGTGTTCCCTTGGTGGGCACATCGCCCCCACTGCCCGTGCTGCAAACACTTCCCAAGGGATGGGTCCTGCGCTGGTCCCTTGCGATGACTCACCAGGCTCTGAGTGGCTCCCTTTTTTCAGTCGTTCTGGCTCCTCGCTCCTGCGTGGGTCCACGTGAACCCTATTAGTGGTCTTGCTGTCATGGGGGCCGCCAAGTTCCTCTTCTCTCCTGCCACCTCCAAGTAACTCCATCTGAAAGGCACAGCTGCAGCTTCTGCCGGCTCCTGCTCCATGCGCTTATCAGCTCGAGCCTTAAAGCAGCTGCGGCCAGAAATGCTCAGAGCAGTGTTTTCTTTCTCTCATCGTGGTTTCTTCTGCCTTCATGAACTCCATAGGTCTCTCCTCCTCTTCCCCTGAGCTCCAGCGGCCCCGGCTTGGCTGAGGTTACATTTTTATAGTTGTAAATTTGGTTGATTTGTGGGAGAGAGTGACGCTGCAGACTGTCTATTCTGCCATCTTGATCGGATCCTTCAATGAGATTTTAAGGGCGAGAAATAATGGGACAGGAGATGAGATGGAAGTGGAGCTTATTATAGCTTTTAAAAATATGCTTCTTAAAAAGTAGAGAACAAAAGTAGCAGGTACTCTGCATGGCAGCACTTTTAGTGGACCCCATCATTCATCAGGACCCTCTCAAGCTAGTCTGTAGGATTTCATAATGTGTGAATACCGAAAAGGGTGGATTTGGGCAATGATAATGGCAACTCTAAAGACCAGTAGGAAATTAGAAATGAAAGAGGAATTATTAGCAGTAGATCATTTATATTTTGAACAATAGAGACCATCTCCACTTATCTCTGAATTTGGCTTCTCTCTCTCTCTCTTTCATTTTCTGAGCACCTAGGTGTTATGAGAAATATAAAGATGCGAGGTTGGAATGCCCAACTTAAAGTTTCCAGGGTGGCTCCAATTTTAAATAATCAAATATTGTATCAAAACCTGAAATCTGTACATCCTTGCATTAAAAAAAAAATTATTAGGGCCGGCCCTGTGGCTCACTCAGGAGAGTGCGGCGCTGGTAGTGCCGAGGCCAAGGATTCAGATCCTATATAGGGATGGCCAGTGCACTCACTGGCTGAGAGTGGTGCGGACCACACCGAGCCAAGGGTTGCGATCCCCTTACTGGTCACACACACACACAAAATAATTATTAAATGTACCTAAATTGTACCATTGAATTTTTATCTTTTAATAATCCTTTTCATGTAAACATCCACAATTTTTATTACACTTTATAAGGTTTAGTCTGGCTCTTTGATATGGGAAACGTTGTCATTATCTCAGGGACACAGGCCCTTTTGGGCTGTCAGAGGAGCCAGCTGGAAGCTCTGTCTGATTGCGACCCCCACACCACGTGCAAAGAGCTTCAAAGATTCCATTACTTCCTTGGGCTCTGAAGTTTCCAACCTGCTGTCTTGCTCGCAAAGAAATAAAAAAGAAGATGCTCAAATGTTTACTAAACTAAGGATAACAGCTCCTATCCAAAAATGCAAGTAGTGATTAGAGGCCAGACTAGTGTAACAAGAAAATATTGTTTCAAAGACAAAATATTACTTCAAGGCTTATGAGAAAATTATTTTGGCATTTTCCCAACAAATTTATTTCCTATTTGAATATTTTAATAAAAAATTTGAAGGCCTCTGCTCCGAAGTCATGCAGGCCAATATATATGACTCAAATCCAACAGCTTCTCTATTTTATATAGAGGTATTATGAATAGTAGTTTTTCTATTATTTAGTTCACTTCTGGTTAAAAAAAAATACTGAAAGGGAAGCAACTCTAAAATTTTATCTGTAAGGAACTTCCTTACTTTTTAAAAAAGTGTAAATTAGCATCAAGTAATCTTGCTCATAGCTTGCTTGATTAAAGAAGGGAAAATGGTAATTATAGCTTTGTTTCTCTCTTTTTTACACTTAATTCTTTAAAAGTAATTTTCTATTTTACTAATTGCTTACATCTAAAGAATCCAGTGTTTCAGAGATGTTACCTTAAAATTTCCTTATTTTCTGAGATCCTTGTGGTTGAAGAACTTGATGTTTTAACTTTCAGGGACTCAAAGGCATGTTGGTGATGAGTGGTGATTGAGTGTACTCTTCATTCCTTGGCTCTTTTCAGTTCCTGATCCAGGATGGAATAAACCAGCTTCAGAAAGAGGAACTCATTTTCTTACAAGACAAGGCAACACATTTGGTTATGAACATTTCCTGTGTATCTCAAATCAACATTCACCAATCTGCAGACCCCACATGTGTGTGCATGCCACACATGCACATGCACACTCGCATGTGCATTCACATTTGCATGCACGCACACGTGCACTCACATGCATGTACACACGCACAGACGTGTTCACATACGTGCGCACACATTCACATGTGAGCACACTTGCACACGTGTGCATACACGTGCACATGCATGCTTTTGTTACTATCTGTCCCTGAAAGGGTCATACAAATGAATCCTCATTCCTCTTCCTCATAAAACTTTAATGTTAAAACTTGATTATTATTGCCCCTGGTTTTTCTCTCCATTTTCATTCTCAGTTTTTTCTATTAAAGGCTATTTGATGTGTGTCTTAGTTTAGGTTTCACCAGAAAGGAACCCTCAGATGAGGAATTGGGTGTCTGTAGTTTATTCAGGTGGTGACCCTTGAAAACCCAATGAGGGAGCTGGGGAGAGACATGGGCAGAGGAGAAAGCTGGTGATGTGTGTGCTAATTCCAAGTTACCCCTGTGAGCAACTGGAACTGAAGCCTGACTCGGGATGCTCTGAAAGACCATGAGGAACATACCTCAGGTATTCCAGTCAGGGTGTGGGGGCCTGGGGCATGTATCCACTGACTTCACCCCGCCATCTGCCATGTGTTACCCACCTCCCATCTCAGGGTCCCCCTCAGAAGTGGCTCAGGATGCTCCTGGGGTGCTGGGGGAAGCTCTAGCCCTTGAGACAGGCCCCTGAATTGGGAAGTTGTCCGCTTTTCCAGAACATTCTGCTGCTAATGAACACAGTGGGGTTCAGGGGTTATGAGTCAGAATATCAGCACAATTTTGAGTGTCCTCTCCACGTGCATTATTTTATATCTTTCCTAAAGTACAGTTGCCACCACAGTCAGGTTGCTTTGACCATACCGAGTAGAGAATTTCATCTCCTTTTTATGGGGTTCAACATTATCGCTGACTTGTAATAAACATGTTTTGATAAATTCTCAAATCTTTTTGCATATGCCAGTGACGTCCTCTGGTACATTTTCTGAATCAAGTGCAAACTCTAGATTCATCCCATTACTCACTCGCATAGGTAGATGCACATAAGCTCAACTGCAGGCAGACACATCCACAGCTGCCTGCCATGTTGCGTGGCTATCTATGCATGTTTATGTATAACGGACATCAGGGATGTTCCCTAGTAAAGCGGTGTGCATTGTCTCCACTCCGTACTTCTCCTTTCAGTAATAACTTGGGTTCCACTGCACCCTGTGCTGATGGACTTTGATTATCCCACCCCAGCCCAGGGCGGTCTTCCTCCGTCTCCCTTGCCATCTTCTAAGTGCACCGTAGGTTGACTGACCAGTAAGCAGCATGCTGACTGCTGTGAACTGTTAGAGTCAGATAACACTTCACAGTGCTACTCCTCTCAGACAGTGACTTTAACAAAGAAATGGTAGGTTTTAGGCAGTTAGTTTTTAAAAAGTTTGAAAACTTTGAATAATATTGCAGGCCCAGTCCTCGAAGATTTTACTAATGTGTTGGCAATCTCTATGTTTTTAAAATTATATTACTTCAATGTATGCTGAGGAGTAGATTATTTTCAGAAAGTGAGCAAAAATATTCTTTCAAGGTTCTCCTAGGAAAGCAGAACTATTTTGCCCATTCTCTGCATGCAGGTCGAGGGTGGGTTGCACCTGGCAGGATAAACCAAGTGAAAGCCAGAGTGAGTGCGACCCACACGGTCAAGCTGCAGTGCAACCTTCTTTCCACAGCTCCAGCGAAAATGTGTCTCTCAGGCACCGACTGGCCTTGGAAATCCTGATAATTGACACTAAAGCTATGAGCAACGAAAATGTGACTAAAAGATAATTTTAAAAATATATTTCCAAAAAGCTCTTTGTAATCAGAAGACATACTAATGTGAAATGTCACTTTTTTGACAATTGAACTTGGAAAATCAGATACTTTAAAAACTTCCCTTTCTAATCCTATATAGCAGATTTAGAGAAAATGTGTTAAACCTGATATCAGAATGAGATTTGTGATTTTAGCCTAAAAAGTATCCTAACACAGTGTGTAGCTTCTGAGTGTGGACCCAGGATATATCAGAATGTGTCTGGCACTCCACGAACACTCGCTGACCAGGATGGGGCGTGAATAACCACCAGGGTTGACTGGATAGTGAGCATTTGGTAATTATTCACTGACAAGTAAGACGGATTCAGTATGAAAAAACTATTTGATTAGGTGGTTAGAAAATAGTAATTACCTAAGTTTTAATGGTGGTCAAATCAAGTAATTATGATCCAGTTTCATTATTCTGTGCTTCTGAAACAAACTTCTATCACATCTATAAGCTTACACACCAATAATCTAGCTCAAAATGGATAGTGGTTTCAAAGATGGGTTTTGCTGAATTCTGTTTAAATACTTAAAAATAATGTGTTTGTCTTTATAATACACCAGTACTTATTACATACATTTTGCATTTGATTTGCTAATATTTTACTTGGAATGTTAGTATTTTTACCTATGAGCATAGGTAGCCTATAGTATTCTTATGATGTCCTTTTATTCTTCTGATATTCTACAAAGGAATAAAATTGGATATAAGATTAATTTGGAGATATTTATTTCTTCAAAATAGTAGCCTTCAAAACATAAAAAAAGTATCAGTCCATTGACTCAGTTATTTTTCCAAATATTTTACATTATCATACTCATTCTTAAATATAAAGATTTTGATTTCTGCGTATGGATCTCGTATCGAGCAAACTTGGTGAATGTCACACTATCTGTTAAAGCTCATTTTATTGAACTTCACCACAAATGTTGACAGTTGAGCCTATTCCTTTTCAATTCTTTTACTTAGTTTCTTCCTCTTGTCCTGTTGTTAAGAGCTCTTATGCAATGTGGAAGAGTGGTACAAATAGAAAGCCTTGACTTATTCCTGACTTTAATAAAAAGTTTTCTAGAACTTCATTTTTGGTTCTAATGCTGGAAGCACATGTTGAAAGATACCCTATTTCAGCATAAATTAGGGCTTGGCAATAAGATCTCATTGTCATTGTCATTGGTGTAAGAAGAGACAAACATCAGTGAAATGAATTCCACAACTCAGGAGCAACTCCATACAAAAAGGAAATTGTTACACTGAAAGGTTACATACAAATATGGACAGAAATCTTTATTATTAATTTTTAATTGACATGTCATAATTGTGCATAATGGGGTACAGAGTATAGTTCGATACATGTATACACTGTGTGGTGATCAATCAGGGTAATTAGCATATCCATCACCACAAAAATTTATTATTCTTCTATGATGAGACCATTTGAGGTCCTCTCTTCCAGCCACTTGAAAACACATGATAAATTATTGTTAATAGCAGACACCTAGCCTTGCATGGACTATGTGACGGGCGGCTGTGGAACAATTGGCGTTCCACGTGCAATGCCTAAAGTTAGATCCCAACCTCGTACAATTTCACAATATAAATTCCAAGTGGACAATATAAGTAAATGTGGGGGGAAAAAACCAACTTTAAATCTATTAAAGAGAATGGGTGGGGTGGGGTGGGGTGGGGAGATTTCTTAACCAAAGCACACAAAGCACGGATATAAAAGACAAGATTGATAAATGGGGCTACTTCAAACTAAATCTTTCGCACAACAGAAGATATCAGGAATACTATTTTTAAATAGTGTTGAAAAAACATATTTTCAATGTGGATAGATAAGAATGAATATCAGAAATACTTAAAGAACTCCAGCATGTCAGTGAGAAAAGTGAAAAAAAAAAAAATTAAGACGTCGGCAACAGCACAGACAGGATGACTAATGACACTAAGAGATTCTCAGAATCCTTGGCAATAAAGAAACGCAAATTATAACCTCGGTAAGACATCACTTTTTACCACTAAAATTGGCAAAATGGTGAATCTGAAAACATCAACCATTGTTGAAAGTGTTGGTGGGAGCAGTGCCCCCCTGCAAGGTGACTTGGCAGGAGCTTTAACATGTAACCCGTCAGTCATCTCCTCTGGGCCAGCTATCTCTACAGTTTCACATGTGCACAATGAGACTTATACTGGAATAATCTGTGCAGAATTGCTAATAATAATAATATCAAAACGCTTTTTGCAGGGTAATGGGTAATTGTGGAGGGAAATTCTTCCTGTAGCTCCTGAATGGGCACTAGGGCCCGCAGTGGAAAACAATGGAAGCTGCGAGTGGCCTTCGTGCCACCTTCCCGGAGGCTTGCTCGGGGTTACCCGGCCTGGCCTCCTGCTCCCTGCCGCTGCTCCCGGCTCCCCGCCCTCCCCTTCTCCCAGCTTGTTGAGCTGGCTGGAGGGCGACGAGAGCCTTGGGGAACCGGAGTCGCACTAGCCCTGGTGGGAGGTCGCTCCACCCCTGGCCTGGTGAGGGGGACCTAGAGGAGAGTATGCCAGGGAGGGTGCAGCCTTGCTGGGACCCTCTGTGCGCCAGGAGGACGCGAGATGTGGCCACGGACAGGCTGCAGCAGCACTGCAGTGCCTCACACATGCAGAGGGCCTGAGGGAGGACGAGGAGATGGCAGCCTCCCTCGGAAGTCTGTGGGGCGTTCTGCTCAGGCAGGAGCGAGGGCCATCGAAGAGGGGAAGAAAGCTGGGCCTGAGGCCGGGGGAGGCACTTGCCTTTCAGGCGGTCAGGGGCTCAGCTCAAGCTTGTGTTGAGAATGAGAAGGAGTGAGAGTTAGATTAAATATTGTATTGAAGTTTCGAACTGAATTTTAACATGTGAAATTGACCAGCAAATGGGGGGACGTGGGAAATGTCATTAAACAATGAGGAAAGAAGCTTCAATAACATAATTGAAGACAGTGTAGGAAAGTTAATTAAAAGTGCTTCATGCTGTGCCTCATTTATTGAGTCAGAGCCACTAAATAAGAGTGCACTAATGCACAAGCAAATGCACTTATATGCACAGGCAAACACTCACATACGCAGCGCACACACATCAACATGTGACAATAGAATACTGCACTGCAGTGCAAAGCAATAAAGTCCATCCTTGTGTCAGAAGCACGATGATATATCGCACGGTATCAGGAGAAAGTTGCAGAATGAGGCAAATAGGACCCTACCAGTTCTGCAAAGTTAAAACGTGTGTGTGTGCATGTACACATGCAAATGTGGAAAAAAGACTGGATACACAGCCAAATTTTTAATGTTCCTTTGCCTTTGGGAGGAAAAACATTGTGAGGAATTAGAGTGGTTACATGTACTATGGGTTTATTTGCTATATATTGAGTTTTTGAAATATGGAAATTTAATGTTACACTTAATGATGTGAAAAGTATAGGCATATTTTAAAAACATTTGAAAAGTATGTCAAAATGTTAACAATGGTTAAGTCTGCATTGTAATGAGTGGTAATCATTTTTTCTGTATTCTCATGACTTTTTATATTGAAGAATCATCATAATATGGTTTACTAAAACAAACAAAAAAGTATTAAATACATTTAGTTCGAGTAATACACAACAGTTTTCTTCAGAGGTAAATGTCATTGTGTTTGTTCTTGCCATGTGGTCTGAATGAAGTGTAACATCTTCGAGTGACCTTTGACATGTGGTGTGGTCTTTGACACACACAGCCCTTTTCATCTGTCACGTGTCCCCCAGGCACACTCAGCCATTATCCTCTCCTTAATGATCCCTCCTCAGCTGTGATTTTCTTTATCTCCCTATTCAAAAATAGCATCCACGGCATTCGTTACTATGTTCATACCTGGCTTTATTTTTGCCTGTGTTACTAATACCACCTGCTCCTGTAAATACATTGTGCTTATTTTGTGTTTTCCACTCTCTGAAAGGTAACATCACGAGGACAGACACTTGTATGTTTTCATTGCTGCATCCCATTTGCCTGCAAGGGTGTGTGGACCGAATGGGTGTGCAATCAATATTTGTAAATGAATTGACTTTTCATTCCTACAGCTTAACATGTAAAACTCCTCAGTGTGCCACAACTATATGCTGCCATCCCCTTCCCAAGGGCCTCCGACCCCTGAGCCCTTCTCCACAGAGTCCACATATAACTGAAATGTCTTTAGCAGAAAAACTTTTCTAATTCCCAGGCCTGAACCACCCACCAGTAAGCTTTAGTATGAGGGTTACTCCCCCAAACTGTTCTCCATGTAACCTTTCTTTTCTCTTAAAATTGTTTGTTTTTTATCTTGAGCTCAGTTCCTCCTTTCAAATTCTGACATCTGGAAATCCAGCTGGCTTCCTGTGAAGTAGGAACAAATTCACAATTGAGCCCATTTCTTTTAAACAAAAATACTTTTATTTTGGACAAACCTAAGTTGGTTGAATTGTCATTTTCAAATTGGCCTTTCTCACAAAGAAGCAAGCAAAATAATAGCTCTTACCCCTGACAACCAAACACAAAAACAGATCACTTATTTGTTTTTTTCCAGGATGGACAGAAAATATATGCTCATTCAGCTTCATTTTCTTTCTTTTTTATTCGTCTTTAGTCACAAGGCTACACCTTACTCTCACTGTTCAAGATTATTTAATCAAGTTGAAGCAGGATTAAGGAGGTACATTGGAGACAAAAGCAAAAGGGAACAAACATTTTTACAAGCTGATCACCCCAGTTACTTTAGAAGACTTTCAGATTAATTTACGGAGTAACAGAACCATATAATCTCAGTGAAAATCAACAAGAGGGTTATACCTATTAGTCAAAAGATCAATTCAGAAATACTGTCAGGCCGCAAACATGCAAAGTTCAAACTATGAAAAAATGCAAGGCTTGGATGGCCAAATACACTCATCAGGAGAAGGTAAATGTGAAGATGCTGAACAGAACCAAATGAATTAGAAGCTGAAAGGGACACTTCAGAGTTCAGAAGACCGGAGCTCCAGTGGCGCAATCGGTTAGCGTGCGGTACTTATACAGAGTTCAGAAGACCCATTCCCTCATTTTATAAGTGAGGGAAGTGAGTGGACACAACTGGCAAAGCTCACAGGGCCAGATCAGAGGTGCGCACAGATCTGACTCCTGCTATTTGCAACCATGTGTATTTCAAATACAAGGAGATATGTGCCCAGAACACATTAAGCCCACTGATGTTTAAATCAGTGGCAGGGAGGAGGTGAAGTTACAGCACAGCAGCACAGCTCTTATATTTATGTTTAAGAGATTAATTGTAAAGAAGTTTTTGCAAAAAAGATTTTAATGATGTTTTCACAGATACATGCAAGCTTCTACCCAATTTTCTGATTTATAGGAAAATGTACTAGCTTAAAAATGTTCATTCTTCAGCTTTCTCCTATACTTTTTTTTTTTTTAACCTGTCTTTCAAAATTGAACACTGGCTATTTTACCAGAAATGACTTATGTTATATGTCATTTTAATTACATGTTAAAGGAATAAACAAAATCAATGATATTTCAATACCTCGTAGTGTTTTTACAAAATGAAATGCTGTCTATCAAAATACACTTTTCACTGGGGGAGAATAAACAAATGAATCTACACAAAGTAAACATTAGCTTTGGTAGATTTCAGTGCAGGACAGTCATAACAAGCATATTTGCCCTTAGTCCCCCAGAACTGTAATTATTTATGGTTTTGGTCATTGTAAAAGCAAAAGAACTGGCTCAGCAGAGTTACGACAAATATTCTAAAAAGCACTGAAAGTTGTATTTAATTCCTCCTAAATCATAATGTCAACATTCTATTAAAAAATGAATGGTTTTGTGGACTATATCCATGTCAGGTTCCTGGATCTGATATTACATTATAATTGTAAAAGATGTTATTACCATGGCAGGTGATATGGGATGGAGGTAGCAGTTTAGGGGATCTCCCTGAACTTTTATATGTGCCTTCCTGTGAATCTATGGTTATCAGGGTAAAAGTGTTTAAAAAAAAAAGTATGGGTAAAATGACACTCACCTGAGCCACAATAGACAGAATTCCTACCGTAGCTATGAATGCTGCAATTTTAACAGATCCGAAACCTATGACCTATGGAAGTAAAAAGACAACATTAAAAATAATTAATAAGACATGCTGTGTTCTATTAAAATGATAGGATAAATAGCCGAGGAAAGTTCATAAAAACAGTTGCAAAATAAGGCAGTGCTAAAAGCTGAACCTATCTCACCAGTTATTTTTATCTAAATCTGATATAAGGAATTATTATAAGCAGGTACAACATAAATTACAAAATATTTTTTTGGATAATATTTTTTCAGATATTTTTTCTTATATGTCTATCTATTGTTTCATATTCCCTCTCTGTCCCCACCCACAAATTGACAAACATGAAGATATCAAGGAACAGAGTGAATATGAAACAAAATGGTTTGACTTTTGATGCTGCCAATTCAGAATTTGCTCATTAGTGAAGCCAGTGGCTCTCAACTCTGGCTGCGCACTGAAATCACGTGGACAACAGAGAAGGGGAAAGAAGGGTCGAGTTGAGAGGGGAGCAGTGAGATGCTGGAACACACTAGACACCAGTTAAACAGACTCTCTGAGGGTATGGCCCAGCACAGGTAAGTTCTAAAAAGATTCCATGGTGATTTTAATGAGCAGCCAAAGTTAGCTGGCAATGATTTCTAAGCCTCTGACCTTAACAGCAGCTGTGAAATGCCTAGAAGTTTTATGTTTTAAGTATCAAGTTTTAAAAAAGTTAAATTATTTTGCCTTATATTGAAATTCTACAAAATATGGAATAAGAACCTTAATAGTTATTTTATACAGTATTCTCATTTCATAAATGAATATTTCGCTTCCAGTCACACAAGTAGCTAAAGAAAGAGCTAGGGCTAGAGCCTCTGGCTGCCCAGTCCAGTGCTGCTGACATGGCTAATCTTCTATTACCGTTTAATCATATGCAATAAAAAATAACTGGAACCTGAAAATGAAGTTTTTTTAGGGATTGTTTCTCAGCCTACATTTGTAAATAAATTTAAATGCCATACAATTTAAATTTAAATACCATATAATTCACCCATCATAAGTGTACAATTCAATGGCTTTAGTAGATCCACAGATTTGGGCAACCATCGCTCCTCAAAGAAATACGGCACCCATTAGGAATTCCATTCCCCAGCCTACCCTTCCCCTAACTACTAAACTACTTCTTGTCTCTATGGATTTGTCTATTCTGGGCATTTCATATAAATAGAATCACCCAATATGTGGTCCTTTGTGACTGGCTTCTTTTACTTAGCATAATGTTTTTCAGGTTTACCCATGTTGTAGCACATATCAGTCCTTCATTGCTCTTTACTGCCAATAACAACATTCTATTATATGGATAGATCATATTTATTCATCCATTCATCAGCTGATGGACATTTGGGTTGTTTCTACTTTTTTGCTGTTATGAATAACTTGTGTACCAGTTTCTGTGTTAGATATGTGTTTTCATTTCCCATGGGTATATACCTAGGAGAAGATTTGCTCGGTCATACGGTAACTCTATGTTGAACATTTTGAATAACTGCCAGACTCTTCCACAGTGCCTGCACCATTTTACATTCCCACCAGCATGTGTGAGAGTTCTGATTTCTCCACATCCTTGTCTGTTCTTTTAATTATAGCCATCCCAGTGCCTGTGAAGTTGTATCTCATTGTTATTTTGATTTGCATTTCCTGATGGCTAATAATGTTGTACATTTTTTCATGTGCTTATTGGCCTTTTGTGTATCTTCCTTAGAAAAATAATCTCAAAATTCTTCACCAATCTTTTCAATTGGGTTGTCTTTTTATTGAGTTATAAAAGTTCTATATATATTCTGGATAAAAGTTCTTTATCAGATATACAATTTTCAAAGATTGAATGAAATTTCACCTAAAATTTGTGTATGTGTGAGAATCACTCTCAAAAGTGAACACAAATACAAAATATCATGGAATGATTCCAATTTGTTATAATTGGTGGTGGTGATGGTGACATAAGCATATATATATAGGAAAAAAGGCTAGAAGAATAAAGTTGTCACAATTGTTTATTATCTGTGTGAAGAGATGCAATATGATTTTTTAAAACTTTCTTCCTTGGGCTTTCCCATCTTTCCTCCATTAATTTCTAAATTAAATGCATATTTAACTTAGTGCATAGTTTATTTATCAATGCATGTATAATTTTCCACATTAAACAAATATTGTCTTGACACTCTTCCCTCTAAATCTCTAGCATCCACCCACCAAAAATTAGCAAAGCAAAACAGAAATGCTTGGAAGAAAGTTTTACTTATATGCTACATTAGTCTCATACTCTGAGGAAAACTACCAGAACGGAAAATTTAACAAAGTTTTCTTCAAAACTATTTCCAAAAATAAAGAGATTTATCTTAGGAGGAGTCCTGCTCTGCCCTAGTGGAATAAACCATCTGGAAAAGGCTTTCCTTCCAGTGAAACCGGTAAGAGGCCTGAGCAGGACACAATGGCAAGGTGGGTTAGGCTTGAGCAAACCCAGAGACCTCAAGAACAGTTGGAAAAGGGGAGGGGGGGGAGAGAGAGAGAGACAGAGAGAGAGAGAGAGAGAGAGAGAGAGTGTGTGTGTGTGTGTGTGTTTTAATTGCCTTAAGCCAATGATCGATTTTGGAGGACAAAGTAGGGTTTAAATTCTTAAAGAGAAAAACATCAGAGGAGAGGAAAGATTTTGATTACTGCTCACAAGCCACCTTCAAATCTACAGCAGTAGCTGAGCTACAGCCTACTGAAGACGACTCAGCAAGCTGGATGGGATGAGACCCAGGTCTGTGAAATTTAATAGATATCATTAAAGATTTAAAACATTATGATAAATGGATGTTTATAGCAGCTGTATTCATAATTACCAAAACGTGGAATCAACCAAGGCATCCTTCAGTAAGTGAATGAATAAACTGTGGTACATCCAGTCTATTGCTAAAAAGAAATGAGCTATCAAGCCATGAAAAGACATGGAGGAACCCTAAATGCATATTACTAAGTGAAAGAAGCCAATCTAAGAAGGCCACATACTGTATGATTCCAAACATACCACATTCTGGAAAAAGCAAAACCATGGAGACAATAAAGAGATCAGTGGTTACCAGAGACTGGGGGAGAGGAGGGGGATGAACAGGTGGAGCACAAGGGATTTTTAGGGCAGTGAAACTACTCTGTATGATACTATAATGATGGATACATATCACTATACATTTGTTCAAACCCATAGAACATACAATACCAAGAGTGAACCCCAATATAACCTATAGATTTTGAATGATAATAATGCGCCAATCCACTGTAACAAATGTTACAATGTTCCCCTGGTGCAAAATGTTGATAGTGGGGGAGGTTGTGCGTGTGTGGGAACAAGGGGTATGTACAGGAAGTCTCTGTACCTTCCTCTTAATTTACTGTGAACCTAAAACTGCTCTAAAAAAATAGTCTTAAAAAAATCAAGAAAAATTATGATAAGTTCTATTTCTGCTAATTCTTCCTCTGTATAATAATCAAGGATATTTTTTCCACAGTAAATATCTTACTATACTTTAAGTCATCATTGCATTAAAGATTCCCTGTCTACTAATTATATGTCAGCACCTACATTTATAACCAGAAGCAAGTTTTTTTCTCAAGAATGGTTTCCCCAAAATATCTTTACAGATCCCAATCTCTGATTTTCCTTGTGTTCAAAGGCTACTGAAGGCTACTAGGCCTACGACTCACCTGTCTGAGATAGAGAAAAAAACTCGAATACTGTCCAGCTTCAGGAAGGTATGAAAGAAACACAGTGATGCAGATTAGCAAGACAGTAGAATCTTTTCCAACTTTCTTCAATGACTGAGAATGAACAGAAGGAAACACATGAGAAGACAATGCACACTAATGTGCCAACACTGCAGGATATTGGCTTCACTATTTTGACCTATTAGTGTGGATTTAAAAAGTCAAATAGATTATAAAAGGAAGCGAATCTTAACATTAAATCTATCACTATCTCTCTGTGAAAGTTATAAGCCCTAATTCCAGAGGTATATGTTTCAAATATTGTAACTTATTTTTTAAAAAAACACTTGCTCATCTTTGTTCATTATTGGTTCACATCCCTAAACAGATCTTGAACATCCTATGAACGGACCCTGAAAAAACATTCCTACAGAACCTTTCAAAAACATCACTTCTTTTAAAGCCCTATTAGTACAGGGTTTTCATTAGATGTAATTTCACTCTGTTCTTCAAAATGTTAATATTTGATTTGCCTGTAAACCTGGTAGACAAATAAGTATGCTCTAGTCATAGGGTCAGACCAGTAAGACCTTTTTGAATGTCACAACCTTGTTGAAGAATCCTTCTTATACACATAGGATTGCTGAACAGAACCAAAAGGTACACTGTAATCAGAGGAATGGAAAGTGCTGCAGAGCTTCTAGGTCATCACACGATAACCCTTACGTAATTCATAGCAAAAGCAGCAAATGTCTACTGAGACCTTGCTACATTACACACCAGACACTAGACTAGTTAATTTATTCAGGTTAGTCAATAGTAGTTCCACCTCACAGATGAGTTTCCACACATAACTTGATCACTACAGGATAAGGCGGGAGGTCTAACCAGCTGGCTCCCAGGCCCACTCCTGCCTTCCTTCTCTAAACACCTCTTTCACTGTCTGACATTGTGGCAAAAACAGAACAGGCAGGGTCCCCAGGTCATGCCCTTACTTACAATTAAATTTTTTCTACTTTTATAAGAGAAAGAAATGGATAAACAACTGTTGAGATCCTTAAGGATGCATATATATTTTTATTTGGTTGGCTTAGGAAGGTATTTAGGAAAGTAAATACTTTCAAGTTTTTATTTACCGAAAAAGGGTCTGCTTGTTTCCAAGAAATCTGAGCTCCCCTGGAAACTGGTCTCATTTTCTCAGGCAGAGATTCTGGAACAGCCAGTAAGATGAAGCAGATGTCCAGAAGAGCCACCACTGTGGCCACCAGCACAACAAGGCTGTCTCCATAACTGGCAGAAAGGTATGCTCCAATGGCTGGGCTGCTGACCAGACTAGCTGCAAAGGTGGCTGAGACCTGTGGAAAAGCACACTCTTACTCAGGGTCCAAAGTGCTGCAGGTGCACATCTGCAGGAAAGCACGCTCTTATCCAGGGTCCAACAGGTGCATACTTGCAGCCATCCTTCTCTGACTTTAAACAAAAGGAATGTGTTGCATACAAATTTTAAGAATAAAAGACAAAGTAATTTTGTTTTAATTATTTGTTTACAAACTGTTAACTAGCTGGAGGTATCCTGCAGAGCCACAAAAGTAAAAAAAATAATGATTTTTTTTTTATATGAGGTATGAGGATCTGAACCCTTGACCTTGGTGTCATAACATCGCACTCTAACCAACTGAGCTAAATGGCCAGCCCCAAAATAACAATCTTATCAGACATAAAAACAGTGAAAACCTTCCCCATAAATGAAACATTCACTCTTTGGTCTTCTCTTTAATTGGGGAATGGGGATGTGGGAAGAAGGGTATTAAAAAAATCCCTGCAGGGCTGATGATAAAATCTATAAATTACTCAGGAACTGTGCTTGATTTCACCTTCTAAAAACACTGCAGTGTTTTGTCATTTTATTATTTGGTGACTATTTCATTAGCACTGGGGGTGGAAAACCCTGTTATTCTTAGAAAGAGAAAAAACTATAACTAAAAAAGAACAAAGAGATTTGTTGAGGGAGATATTAAAGCTTCTTGACTAGAGGGCTGTGGATTTCTATCAGCCCTGTTACCATCTGACCACTGTCCACTACAGAGACCACAGAGCCCATGGACCACGCCTGCAACCTGAAGCCACACTGAGCCTCTTCACACTGCACACCTGTAAGCATGTGGAATGTCCACTTTATTCTAGAATGCAATCTAAATGTTCAGAAGCTTAATGGGCAGTCTCCAAATTTTAACCTGAATAAGCGGCAAAAGCATACTTATCTATGTTAGTTATTTAAACTTCTAATGGATTTTAATAGAAACCACAGAAATCATTATCTATGATTATAACTATGATTCCTGGTAAGCCAATTACATTCTTCCTTCATCCATCACTCCCCAACTGAATATAAAAAATAAAATATCTGAAATTAGCATTACAGTAAAAATACTGTAAAAGCTAAAAACCAAACAAAAACATTTCTGGAGGGGGAAAATAAAAAGGATGAGGAGATTCCAATTTGGGGAACAGGAATTCCTTCATTCAATATTTACTGAGTACCTACTATGTACCAGATGAAGAAAACAACAAAACTCCTGCCCTTCAGGTTCTCCCACTTTGGGAAGCTCAAGGCAACCACATAACTGCATTATAAATTGCAATCACATGCAAGCACCTATGGGAACACTGCTGCAGGGTCCTCAGGTGCTATGGGAGCACTGTTCCAACATTCTCTGGTGTCAAGGGAGCAATGATGCAATGTCCTCAGATACTATGGGGTCTATGACCCCACAAAACTATGCAAAATGATGTGTCTTAAAACTTAAAGTATCTTGCTTGCTTTGTTTGTGTATTTATCTAAACCCCTCTCTCACTTAATATTCAATATAGCTCTGGTATATAAACCTAAAGGATGAGTTCACCACAACAAACTCTCAGTGAGCATTAATTTACTTCTTAATATGACTATTCACTGCTGCGGCCCTGAAAAGAATTACCAGTTTCTTGGTTTACTGGTAGAGTTTCAGCAAGAAAGGTGCATATATTTTATATATTGTTCTTTAATGGGTCTCAAAATACTCCTCAGAACTTGATCGACACATCCTGTAATTAATTGCAATAAATTTCCCTATATATGTAAGATAGACAGGTTGCAATCTTTTCTTTTTTTCCCTTTTAGTTCTGTAATCTTAACATCTGGCGTATAGGGGCAAATGTAAAAGTAGTCAGTGGCCAGCATCCTAGGTCCTGTGACAAATCCAGACAGTCTTAGGTCCTGATTCGCCGATGCTGGCTGGATCACACCTGAGCTTGGCACTGTCTCAACCATGTGTGCGTCACTGACTTCTCTCACTGCCCCTGTGATCAGGCATTAACCCTAACTGCCATTTTACAGTGAGGAGCTGAGCCAGAGAGGGTAATTTCTGGTTCCAGACTATCTCTCTGAAATCTTTCCCTAAAGTACTACTGCTTAGCACAACAGTTTTGTAAACAGTTTTCCAGCTGAAAGCATGGAACAAAAATCTAATAAAATTGCAGGAAAATGAGTCTTTCAATGGGTATTTCCCGTGGTATAGAAGAAAGCTGGCTCCTCACCTCCCTGCTGGCCAGCCTTGAGGAGCCCACCTTGAACATCCTGCCTTCTCTGAAGCCTTCCCATCAGCTTTTCCCTTTGTCCTCCTCCACAGCACCATGGAGATGTGCCGCCACCTCCCACCCCATTTTAGGACGTGGCATTAGGGAGATTCAGGGAAGGAGGGAAGAAGGAAGGGAGAGAGAGCAGGTAGTAGTCAGAGGGCAAGTGGGATTGAAAGATGTTTTCCAACTATTGATGTCTAAAGTCAACAAAGTAAAAACTGTGTTTTGTGAACGGCAGTAACTTACTTATATGTCTACCACTGATTCATGAAGTTACTCATTCAGTTAGTCAGCAATGAGTGACCACTTACTCTATTCCAGGAACTAGGATTTAAAAGAAAGAGTAAGACCCAGTAAAGGAGAGAAATAACCCGGGTTTCTGGCCTTCAATCTCCCTCCCATCTATTCCCACAATCCAGCCAGATCATCTTTCTTCTTCCACCTTCTTACTGTGAACATTTTCAATCATGGAGAAAGCAGAGAGGATACAACACACACCTCCATGTTTCTACAGGTCCAGGTACTGAACATGTGCCCACACATGCTCACAAGCTAACTTTTCCCTGAATCAATCAAAAGTAACTTGCAGAGTAATGTGACACTGACCAAAAATGCTTTAGCTGCCATCTTCTAATAGGCCTTTCTTCTCCTACATACTCACAATACCATTATCATGCCTGAGAAAATTAGAAAGATTGCCTAATTCTGAATTATCAAAAAAAGTCTCCTGCAACTTTGTTATTTATTCAATACTTCTTTGCTGAATGAATGAATGTAGTCCTTTTTTTACAGTTGCCATGTCCCAAATGAGTGCCTAAGACACACAACCACTAATAGAACAACCATGGATTAATATTGCTGAGGTTCTAACACCTCTCCTATTCAAAGCTGGTGCACACAGATTTCTGATTTTAGCACCTGTTTACTGTTTAAGGCTCCTCACGAGATCAGCTAACAAGAAACAAATCAAACCAACTTTTAAAAAAACTTTGCAACTGACAACTCATCTTTCCTGTTGATCTTCCAACCCTAAAATCAGAGAACAAATTACTAGCAATTTCTATCTCACTATTATTAACTTTATATAAGAGCCCTTTTAAAGTTTCATTTGCTTTAGATTTCCTTTATATAAATCAATATTTACCAATAATGTTAAATCTGGTGAATTTTTAATAGAACGTTAATTAGTTAATTATTGCTCTGGTTATATAGTCTGTTATCTTACCCATCCATAAGCAGTACTTCGCTCATGCTCCTGCGTGACATCAGCTACATAGGCAAATATCACAGAGAATGTAACCGAGAAGACTCCAGACACAGAAATCATCGCAAAATACCACCTATAAAAAGATTATTTTAATTATCCAGGAGAGAAGCAGTGTATGCACACTTTTACAACCAGAGCCAAAGAGAGCATGTAAAGATTACAAACCAAGAAATATGTAAATAAACATCTGTATCTATATATACTTAAAAACAGAAAAATAAACTTAAAATCAAGATGAGAAAGCAGAAGCATAGTAATTCTGTCACTGCTCAAAAGGGGTCAGTATATGTGGCCTAAAAAGAGAAAGAAATGAAGAGAGAAAAAACAAAGAATTAAGAGAATTAAGCAAGTGTTATAGTTTTAAAGGTAGCCAACAGGACTAAAAACTTTTCAGGTTCCTAGTTTTGGCTAAGAAAAATGCACATGCAACAAATGATTTTAAAAGAGCTACACAAAAGCAGAAAGTATAACAAAAAATATTAATGTAATCAAGACCAAAAATTTCTATCCCATGCATAGATACTTAAAAAAAAAAACTTAGTTAAAATACCAGCAAACAGAATCTTACAGAACAAAAAGTGGGGTTTATTCCAGGATATAAAGATGTTTCAATATTAGAAAATCTATAATATAATTAACTATAACATTTTTTCTGAGGGAAAACAAATAATCTCCATGGATACTACAAAGTCATAAAATTTGACATTCAATCTTGATTTTAAAAAAGAAAATCTCTGAATAAAATAAAAATAAGTATTTTTCAACACCAAAGCTAGTCTAATGCCTAGTGACGAAACATTACAACACACTTTTTATGTACATGAAAAAGACTGAGTCCATAATCATCACTTTTATTTAACATTATTCACTAGTCAGTTTAATTAGCAAAAGCAGTGATCAACATGAAAACTGGAAGGAAAGAAGTAAAATTATTTACAGATGACATTAAAATACCTAGAAAACCAAGCAATTAGAAAAGCCCATTTTGGGGCCGATCCTGTGGCACACTCGGGAGAGTGAGGCGCTGGGAGCTCAGGGGTGCTCCCGCTGCGGGTTCGGATCCTATATAGGGATGGCCGATGTGCTCACAGGCTGAGCGCGGTGCGGACAACACCAAGCCAAGGGTTGCGATCCCCTTACCGGTCACAAAAAAAAAAAAAAAGAGAGAGAAAGAAAGAAAGAAAAGCCCATTCTGTAATCAAACAAAAAGGATAAATTGCATAGGAATAAAACTGCGATATACTAAAAATATATATTGGTCCATGTCCCAGTCTCCTGACATACACTCCTGAAATCCTTAGAATCTCCAAGTGCTGTCTTTCCATATGCTAATGAGTTGACTGATGGCCAGCAGCCCCTAGATAGCTTCAGGATGGAGGCTGGTCACAGAAAAGACCAAGGTGGGACCAGAGAGGGGAGAGAGCTGAAGGTTAAGTTGATCCCCAGTGGCCAGTGATTTAATCAATCGTGCTGATGTAATGAAGCCTCCGTAAAATCCAAAAGGCCTGTGTTTGGAGACCTTCCAGATAGCAAACATGGGGGTTTTCACTTCTACTTGCCAAGAGTGTGGCACACCCCAACTCCACAGGGACAGAAGCTCCTGTGCTAGAGACCCTTCCAGACCTCAACCTATGTATCTTTTCATCTGGCTGTTTACTTGTATCCTTTAAATTATCCTTTGTAATAAATGGGTAAATCCAAGTGTTCCTTTGAGTTCTGTGAGCCGATCAGCAAATTAATCGAACAAGAGGAGTGGGTTGTGGGAACCCTGATTAAATAGCTGGTTGGTCAGAAGTACCAAAACCCTGGACCTGTGACTGGCATCTGAAGACGGAGGGGAGCACTCTTGGGGACTAAGCCTTTGATCTGTGGGATCTGATGCTATCTCCAGGTAGATAATGTCGGAATTGAATTGGAATTGAATTGGAGGGGCACTGGTGCCCGCTGCAGAATTGGTTGCTTGTTTGCTGGTGGGAACAAAACTCCCACACATTTGGTCACATAAGCCAGAGTCGGTCTTCTGTGTTGATAACTGTGCTGTGGGAGCAGAGGAAAACACACAGTCTGTGTGTGTGCTTCGCTTTTTCCACACAAAAACTTAACAAGAAATGTATATGATCTAAAGAAAAGAATTTTAAGCTTTCAAAAGGACATTAAAAAGAACATTAAATCATTGGAAAAGCATGACATGTTCTTGGACAAAAAAACTCAATACCAAAAAGTATTTCATAAAAATTCATCACTTGGAAGAAAATAAAATGATTATGGGTACCCAAAAAACTCAGACTGTGACAAATGGTGACATAAAATTCGTATCAGATAAACCAAAGGAAAATATTTTCACGTGAGCCAACAAAGAAAATCTATTAATAGCATTAAAACTAAAACCTCCATATTTAAGTGTATTCTTCACACAGGAAGAGCATCTTAGCAACGGGAATACTGGCCAAAATACCACCCTCTGTGGCTGCCAGAAAAACTGTTACATTTCATGTGCAAATTGCAATCCATCTTTCATAACTAAATGGACTTTGGTTACATGCTAACTACTCTCTCTCAATTTATCACATTCGAGTTCATTTTTCCCTTTCAAATTCATATTATGATTTAGAATAGGCTATCAGTTTTACTACAGTATACACAAAAGACACCCCTGCCTATCATGATGTAGACTGTGTTCATGTCAGTGCCCCAAAGCAACGAGCTGACAAAAACAATACAAGGGTCTTCAAAGAGTTCATGGAAAGATTTAGATTATCTTTTCATTCTATTTTTCCCTGAACTCTTTGAAGACCCCGTGCATTGTTTTTGAACCTTGTACATGAGCCATAGTGGTGAGAACAGAAGTTTGCTGGCCTACTCCCAGGACTGAAATCCTATAACTAACATCATGGCAACAACAGTGCCCTTAGAGGCTTCTTTTATTTTTATTTCTTCACCTATGCAACTTATCTTAGATTTAATTCTGTAATGTCCTCATTTCTCCATTTATAAAATGGGCATGATGGCAACTGCCCAAACTGCCTTTCAGTATTACCAAAGAGAACAAATGAAAACACAGGTACAGCTGCTTTGGAATGGTGAAGAAGTGCTCTGCAGATGTAAGTATACTTTACACGTGACTTAAAGCAGTCACGATGGTGAAGGGCTGAGCCACTCACCACGGGCTGATCCTCATCAGCGGGATTGGGAAGCAGGTGAAGAAGACAGTGGCCAGGAGGAAGGACTTCCTCCCCCACACATCAGACAGAGCGCCTACGAGCGGGGCACTCAGAAAAGACAGCAGGCCCTGAAGAAGAAAATGGAAGAGAGGTTAGATTTATAATTTGATCCCCAAATTACTTGTCATTCTCATTTTCTAAATGCATTAGTTCCAATTCATTTCATTGGCCCCAAAACAGAACACAGGTTGAACATCCCTAATCCAAAAATCTGAAATGCTCCAAAATCCAAAATCCAAAAATCTGAAATGCTCCAAAATCCAAAACTTTTTGAGCTCTGACATAACACGCAAATTATCCTCCATCATGCTCACTGGAGCATTTCAGATTTTGTATTTTTGGATTAGGTATGCTCAACCAGTAAGCATAATGCAAATATTCCAACATCTGAAAAAATTCAAAATCTGAAACACTTCTGGTCCCAAGCATTTCAGATAGGATATACTCAATCTGCAATTTGAAACATTAAGTGCAAACTACTATTTTTTTAAAAATTCTAACAAAAATTTTAAGCATGCTGTTAGAAAGTGCAGGAGGGGGTAAAAGAACTTGTTTTCCAGAAGAAAATTGAAAAAGAGAGATGATATGAAATATACACATACCCCATGGTGGCCCTTAAGATGAATACACACCAAGCATACGGGAAGAAGCCAGAAACTTTATTCGTTCTTATAAACACATATGGCATATCTATTCTGTGCAAAGCTCTGTGTTAACTAGTGCAATGAGGACACCCACATGGAGATACACCTTACACCCTCAAAAGATGAGTGTGCAAACACTAAATGTCCAACAGAAAAGTAGATTCTTTGTTGATCAATGTGAAGTTTTTCTCTGCCCAGTGAGTTTAGGAAGAAGGAGATAATCCCACTTGAACAACAGAGTTGAAGCTAAGGGGAAGCGAGTGAGATACATAACACCACACCGAAGCAGAGAGAGTAGAGAAACTCACATTTACTATTTGCCCACTATTTGCCAGTCACTCTGCCGGCTGGCCACTGTCATATCAATGTTGCAGATAAGGGGGTGAGGGGAGAAATGGGGATGGATGAGACAAGAGTAGAGAAATGCTGATAAAAAATGAAGTGAGTGATTGAGTACATGGGCGTTCATTATATTTGTCTTTTGTGTACTGACGTTTCATAACAACACATTTTAAAAATTCCTCAGAGTAACATACAAATAGGACCCTCCAAAATCTGGCCCCTGACACACATCCTATGTGCTGTAGCTATACGAAATATTTCCAGTTTTCTGAACACACCATGTTCCTTTGTGCCAATGGGCCTTCACACAGGCCCTTGCTGTGCCTGCATGCCCTTCCCACACGTAGACCCGGTAAACTGCTAGTCATTTTCCTGACTGGTAGGGAGAAGCACCTCCTCTTGTATCTAGTCTCTCAGCTACTCAAGTAGAGTTAATACCACCATTTGCAGGGAAAGAGACACAAAACAGACTTCCCCCACCTGGTATACATCTCTTCTATTGTAATTTCAACACTCCATTAAAATTACTTGTTATTTGTCTATCTTCTCTATTGGATTAGAAATTGAGATTAAAATCAGAGGGATGAGGAATCTTTCCATCTCTGTTCCCTTCCTTAGTGCCTATCACAGGGCCTGGTAAATACAGGCTTTTGAAGATGTTTGGTGAATTGAATAGAATTTTTAAGAAGAAATCAACTCACAGAGGTTTCCACATTGTCTGGAAGAAAAAGGAACAGATTCCAATTCCCTATGGGCCATCAGTTAACCCAGCATGCACTGTCCAGGACAGTAGACACAGGTAAACTGAAGTAAGGGGAGTTGAAAGGAGGACTCAGTGGAGAGACACAAAAGCTTTTTTGGCTCCTCTGCAATAAAAAAAATTATCCATGGCCCAAGAATCAACCCTTGCAATTCCTGAGCCACAGGAGACTTCAACGACATCTGGTCTGCTCTCATATCAAGAGAGTTAACAGATGAGGATTAAATGATTTTCCTTTAACTAAGAAGCCCTGTGGAAGCAGGGCTAAGGTTCAGGAACTGACAATCCGCTCCGTGAATTTCGGAAAAGAAAACCTTTTATATGTTGCTTCAAAATTAAATATAAAATACACGAGTATCTAGGTAGTATATAAAATTAGTCAAGAAAATAATGTAAAGAAATTTAAGAGGCAAGGCAGTAGAAATCACAACCAACACCAAAAACAATAACAAAAACTTCTTAAACACAAAGAACCCAGGAAAAATTTTTGGGCAGTTCTGATTTCAGATTTCATACAATGTTTAAAAAATAGAACGTACACCATTTATAAACAAAAGATATGAATAGCCAAGTATTAAATTTATAGTTAAAATCACGCAGTTTTACACAAAAAGATAGTCTTATAGATTATGGATTTAAACTGTATTTTAATCTACTCTTTACATAAATATTATTGAAATCAAATTCTTCGTGACAATAAGAGATATTGAAAATATGTTCTGGGAGAACCTACTGTTTTATTAAGATGCTAAAAAACAATTAAATACTTGCCTTTTTGGAAAACTCGTATTTCCTAAAAAATCAAAGGCTTTCTTCTCTCCACAGTTTTTTCTTTACTACCCAAACTGGTCCTAGATCCCATCAGACCCCATTATCAGAGCTGTTTAGTGAGTAGGACATATTACGCCTTGATTGACTAGGCCAGTACTTCATCAGTACTGAAGTTACAGAGCTTAATTTATAAGTAAGAACAAAATGTTTAAAAATTAAAACTAGACTGACATCATAGCCCCAGTCTTTACCTGAAATATAGTTAATTCTCATTACTCAAAGTAGCTGTGCTCTGCAGCCCAGTGACAGCCATCAGGCTGCCACTGGAAACACCCTGGGTCCCCGAGCCAGGGCGGTGGGGGGCTGAGGGCCTTAGCCATGTCCTCAATGTCTGCATCCAGCCCACTGATGACCACTGAGCTGCCACCAGAAGCCTCCTGGGCTCCCCTGCCAGAATGAGGGGTGACACAGGCCTCGATCGTGCCCCACACTCCCTCATTTCTCCTCTTCCCACCTCTCTCTCTCCCCTTCCACCCAACTGCTCTGCAACACCTCAGAATGTAAAAATAAATAAATTAATTAATTTAAAAAACCAAAGTAGCCATGCTCTATAAAGTCACCAGGAACACTCAATTAGTGAATACAAAACCATCACTCCTAGAAGAAACAAGAACGCAGCGTGTGGCCTTATTAATAACCTCAGCTGGAAACATACACAATAGGCCCCTCAAATTTTCCCCTGCTTTGGGCGTGTCTGCCAGTCACCACAAATGCATTGTGAGTATTGATTTGGGAGCTGGAAATAAACTTAGCCAGTAAGTGAATACGCAAATATGGGATCCTCAAATAATGAGGATTGAATGTACTTATATTATGCAACCGTAACCCAACAAGTACTGGAGATAAAACATGGTGTGGAAGGCAAAACCAACAGTTAATCACAGGCACTTCAGTACAGTTAGCTTCCAAGTAGGTGCTTAAGGTGGCATAATTAATTGGCTAGTAATTCTGATATAGCCTTACAGGTTCTAATTTGACAAAATAGCAATTAAAGCTTACTGTTCAATTAAATGTAATTATCTAAAACATTTTTAAATGCATACAAAGAATGGCAAATACAGCTTTCCTGAAGCAAATGTGTATAAATTTTACAATTTATTTGTATTTATATAAGTTTTACAATTTATACAGCCATCATAAAGGTTTCAAGCACAAATTTTACTTAAAACATGCAACCGGCAAAATATTTTTCTAAAACAGTTTGGGTCAATACTCTTAAAAAGCTTTAAAACTAGACTCTTTTTTGTTTTCCTACAAATATTATAACTAACTTCACAACTGAATTTGAGGGGACAGTGGCGCCAATGAAGAATAAAGTACAAAGTCATTTATTTATTTTTATTAACAAACATAAAATTATATTATGAACATGTAAAATAGTAATAATTTAAAAATTAAATGGAAATAGCAAAACTAATAGGAAAAAACGCCATGCATTTTATCCAAGATAAAGAGCTGTAAAAACAGAACATTTTAATCTATTTCAGGCATCTATTTTTTTTTTTTTTTAACTTTTTACTATGAAAAGCTTAATACATATACAATAAACCTGGCTACAGCAATCAACAACTCATGGCCAATCTTATTTGTACCTCCCGCCCACTTTCTGCCATCCCCCTGGATTATTTTGAGTAAATTCCTGTTATCATAGCACTCATCTGTATGTATTTCAGTATGTATCTCTGAAAGATAAAAACTCTTAAAAAAGACAGAACTGCAGTATATAATCACACTTTAAAAATCAATAATAATAGAACTATACAGTTGTAAAATGCTTATACTCTACTTGAAGTGGTATAGTATTACTTAAGAGTAGATTGCAATAAATTGTAGATGTATACTATAAACCCTGAATCAACCTCTAAAAAATAAAAGCACATCAAATAAGCCAACAAATCAACAAAGGAGATAAAATGGAATCACTAGAATACTACATTAATTTAAAACAAGGCAGAAACAGAGGATAATGGGAACAAATAGATGGAACAAATAGAAAACAAATAACAAGATGGAATATGTAAACCCAAACATATCAATATTCATGGTAAAAATAAAGGGTCTAAATGCCCCCATTAAAAGACAAAGATTGTAAGATTGGTTTAAAGAGCAAGACTCAAATATACTCATATGCTGCCTCAAAGAAACCCAATTTGAAGTAAAGACACAAATAGGTTCAAGTAAAAGGACAGGCCACTCGGGATTCCACGTCCAGAATGGCAATGCAAGGAGCTATGAGGACCTGTTCACCAGGAAAAATGGCAAAAATTACTTTTAAAGTTTCCAGAAAATGTCCTAAGGGCATATAACAAATAAAGAAACATTTATTCAAGAAAATCTACTAAATTTCAGTAACAACAGTGAGAATCTGTGGCATGTGCCTGACCCACTCCATTCCCCAACCTCTGAGCTAGTGAGCCAGATGGAAGCTCTATTCTGGGAGGATGTGACCAAAAAGATGGGGCTCCCACTTCCTTTAGCTCTCAAATGATACAGTATCTCAACAGAAGAGGCAGGACACCAGCATTTCTCATCCCCTCTGAATCCAAGTTGCAAAGGCTAAATTCCTAGCGAGTGTGTCTGAGAATTAAGAGGATCCCTTCCTCCATCCAACCCCCACTCATAGTGTGGAAGCCTTACCCCAGGCACAATAGACTGAGGACACTAGAGCACCAACAGCCTTCACCTCACTCCGCTCACTCCTAAGAGGTGGTTTCAGTTGAGAAACACAGAAGCTGGTGCCTGGAGTAGTGGCTCAAAAATTTTGCCCATGGAGAGAGGCAGTTTACAACAAAAGAAACCTCCAAAGTTATTTCCAAAAGAACCAACTTTATTTGAAACGCTGTGGGAAAGTTCAAACTTAAGGGCATTGTCAAAAACAATGCAGATTTTGCTTGTAAGCAATTAAGAGGAGGCTGTTAGCTCTATGAGAGCAACAGGCTAAACTGACTGAAGGTTCTAGCCAGAGCAATGAGGCACGAACGTTTTCTGTACACATTAATAAAAATCAAGTGAGGCCTATAAAGTATTCGCACCACTTTTACCAGTGAATCATTCTATGAATTTAAATCATTATGAATTTGTAATGTATTTTATTCTGACTTTGAAAAACCAGCTAAAAATTTAAATTTAAGTCTCCAGAACAAATAGTAATCATTTCTCCAAGTCCCACGTAAGCCTCCAGAGTTAAACTATTAAAAATTCCTTGCTTTGGTATTTTATAAACCACACAAAAATTGTTCTTACCTTTACACCTTGAATGAGACCATTCATGAGGAATGTGTGTTGAGGAAATGTTTCATGTAGAACCTACAAAAAACCAAACAAGCATCAAGACAATTTCAAATACAAATTAAAGGGAAAGATTTCTGCCTTTATTAATGGCAGGCTATATAAATAAGATAAACTCTGCAATGAAAAGCAAGTATCCAAAAAGGTAAGCTCAGCACTTAAAGTTGCTTTTGCCATAAAACATGTGCAGCAAAAATAGTTTATTGGCTACTTCCCACAACTACCAACAACTTTAAGTGGACACCCACAAAGGGTTATACAAACTCAGGTGTGAACTCAGCTTCACAACACCTTGTTAGTCCAGAAAACTTCAAGCCTTAAATTTGCATTATAGTGATTCAAGACTGGTAGCACCTCCAGATACTTAGTATAAAAAACCTAAAATCATTCCTAAAGAGGCCATGATCGAGGCTTCAAATTGACCACACTTATGTTTTTTCCAAATATAATGACAGCACACAATCAAAGATACCCATATATAAAAAGAAATAAACTGCAAGCAAGAAACAAACACAAAACAAAACTAAAAAAGAAAACAAAGACAAAAAAACACACAGAAACAGATTTTCAAAGATTTCATATTTTGGAATTACCCAACACAGACTTTAAAATGAATATGCTTACTACGTTCCAAGATATTGAAGACATGCTTAAAACTCTTGAACTACAAACTGTAGAAAGTAAATAGCAGATTTAAAAGAGAGGAAAAAAAAAATTCCAGAACAGAAGAAATGTATTAATTTAGGAACTCAATGGATATATTTAATTGAAGATTAGACATAGCTGAAGAGAGAATTGCCAGACAGAAAAGTAGGCAGTTTTAGTCCATTTTGTGCTGCTGTAACAGAATACTGGGTAATATACAATGAACAGAAATTTATTGGCTCACAGTTTCAGAGGCTAGAAACTCCAAGATCAAGGTGTCGGAATCTAATGAGGCCCTTCTTACTGCGTCATTACGTGATGGAAGGGCAAGAGAGAGTAAGAGGGGGCTGAACTTACCCTTTTATGATAGCATTAATCCTACCCATGTGGGTGCAGCCTTCATAGACTAATCACCTCTTAAAGGTCCCATCTCTTAATTCTGTCACAATGGCAATTAAATTTCAACATGGGTGTTGGAGGGGACAAACGTTCTAACCATAGCATAAGCCAAAAGCAGCTATTCAAATCACAGCATAAGCCATAAAGAAGCTATCTCTTTATGAAGAGACAAAAAAGAGTAAGAGACACAGGATCTAAAAAGGAAGTCTGACACAAGTTCAATTAAACTTGTCCTAAAAGGAGAATGAGGCAGAGAGAATACTTTCAGAGCCAATGGCTGAGAATGTACCAAAGCTGATGAAAGACATCCATGCAGAGATTAAAACGGCCTAACAAATTCTAAGCAGTACAAAAAGAAATCTATACTCATAATAAAATTAAAACTACAGGACTCGTCCCCACAGCTGCTGTGCTGGAGCCTGGCAAGCCTGGGAAAGGGAACCCTGGGTAAGGGAAGCGTTTTAAGCTCCTAGGAATTTTAGATGTTGAAAACATTCCCAGTTCTATCTGTATGTGTTTGAGGAACCTCCATACTGTTTTCCATAATGGCTGCACTAATTTACAGTCCCACCAAGAGTGTAGAAAGGTTCCCCTTCTCCGCATTCTCACCAGCACTTGTTACTCTGTCTTTTTGATAATAGCCAGTCTAACTGGGGTGAGATAATATTTCAATGTGGTTTTGATTTGCATTTCATTAATGATTACTGATGTTAAGCATTTTTTCATGTACCTACCTGTTGGCCATCTGTATGTCTTTGAGAAATGTCTATCCAGCTCCATTGCCCATTTTCCAACCAGGTTACTTGTTTTATTACTGTTAAGTTGTTTGAGTTCCGTCTATATTCCGGATGTTAATCCCTTGTTGGATGCATAGTTTGGAAATATTTTCTCCCACTCTGTTGGTTGTCTTTTCACTCTGTTGATTGTTTCCTTTGCTGTGCAGAAGCTTTCTAGTTTCATATAACCCCATTTGTTTGTTTATTTCCTTTCTTGCCTGTGTTTTTGGAGTCTTAGTCATAAAGTGTTTGCCTAGTCCTACATCCTAAATTGTTTCCCCTATGTTTTCTTCTAGGAGTTAGTTTCAGGTCTTATATTTAAGTCAAAGGCCAATTCTTAAAAGTAGCCAGAGAAAGACAGATGCCTTCAAAAGAGCAAGAGTTGAACTAATGAATAGCTTCTTAACAGCAAAAATGAAATCCAGACAGGGAACGTGATATCATCAATATAATAAAGAGAACGAAACAACTGCCACACAGCTAAAATGTCCTTCAAGAACAAAGACAAATAAATACACATTTTTGACCCAACAAAAACTGTAAGAGTTTACTAACTTAGAGACCACAACTAAATGAAATACCAAAAAGAAAAAAAAAACTTCCGAAAAAAGGAAAATAACCCAGATGGAAAGTCAAAGATACAAAATGAAAAAGAGAGCAAAGAAAATGGTAAAGACAAGTAAAAAGTGATTCTACAAAAGAAAAATAATGTGTGTTGTAGGTTTTATTTTCAATTATACAGAATTAAAATACTGATACATTAGCATAAATCAGAAAATTGAATTCAAAGTGTTCTACATTCTTTTTCTATTGTGCATAAGGGTAAAAGTATTGATTAGACTTTAATGAGTTTGCCTGTTACAATGCCATACTACAAAAATAACAGGAGTAGAGAAGAAAACTTGATCTAGCAAGAGAAAAATTAGAATGATATAAAATTACTCAATGCAAGAGGCAAAAAGAAAGAAAGACACAGAATTGTGGTATGAAGAACAAAATAATATGGTTAACTGAATTCAAATGGGCTATATATATTAGCTAAAGGCAAAGCAGTGTTCCCTAAAACCAAATTTTAGATAGGATACGGAACCAAAGGATATCATATATATATCACTGGAAATCTATATTAGTACAATCTCTTTAAAAAACTATTTGGTGAAATCTCACTAAACTAAACTTCTGCATACCTATGGGCCAGCAATGTTTAACTACAAAAGAAAATCATGCTCACCAATACTAAAAGACATGTACAAAAATGTTGACAGCATTCCACCTGGGCTGGAGAACTACACTATAGCTACCGGAGGTGCCTACCACAGCTGGCAAATTGGCTATGACCTGTCTACACACTGATGTACTACTGACTCATATCATATTCTTCAAAGTGTAAGTTAGATGTTAATATGTAACTTTTCAAGAAAAGTTCACCAAAATCCATTTGATTTTCTATCTTCACATAGAAAGCCAGAAGATCTCAAAACATGGGGCTTGAATTACCATGTCACTAATTGGCTAAGTAAGTAGATAGTGGCTACTGCTGTAGAAGGAGTCTGTACTCCAACTATAAAAATAACCTACTCTTACCCCACTTGTCACATTTACATTACTTGCTGCTATGGATTGAATTGTGTCCCTCAAAGTCCGAGTATTAGAAAATTAACCCCCACTGTGACAGTGTTAAGACAGTGGGAAATCCTACTACGGTAACTGAAAAGGTGGGGCCTAGAGGAGGTGATTAGATTGTGAGGATCCTGCACTAGAAAGCAGATTAATCCATTTGATAGTTTAATGGTGGTCATGAACATGATTCTGAGGGCTTTAAAAGGAGATCACATGAGGAGCTCTCTTTCTCCTCCATCTGCCATGTGACACCCTGAGTCACTGAACAGAGTCACCAGCAAGAACAAAGCCCTCACCAGTTGTGTTCCCCAGACTTTGGCCTTCCCAGCCTCTGAAACTGTAAGCAACAAATATGACCTCACAAGACCCAGAACTGCTTACAGAGTCAACAATTAAAACTGGAGCTGCACAAAAAGCCTTCCCCAGAGAATTAGCAGCAAAGCAGCAATTTAGCTCAACCACAGGGCTCAAGTGCTGCTTCCCACAGGAAGTTCCCCCATTTCAGAAGTAACCAAAGCACAACAAATTAGTTCCAGTGCAGAGTTTAAGTAGTGGGAATAACAAATAATCCAACACAGAACTGAAAGAAAAAACAAAACACCTACAGATCAAAGTTCTGATATTAACCAGTAAATGTCTAACATCACCAAAGAACACCTATAAAACCTAAAAGGACCAGAAGCCCCCAAGCCTCTGAGCTGGGTGGGGGGGGCTTAGAGCCTCAGCCACGCCCCCCCGCATGTTCAAAGTCTGCATCAAGCCCAGCGATGACTACTGAACTGCTGCTGGAATCACTCCAGGCCCCTGAGCTGGAGTTTGGGGGGCCAAGAGCCTCAGCCACAGCCCCCCGACATCCACATCCAGTTCAGTGAGGACCGCCAGGCAGCTGCTGGAAGCACCCTGGGCTCCCATGTTGGGGTGGGGACACGGGCCTCAGCCATGCCCTGCTGAAGCTCACATCCAGCCAAACCATAATTGAGATGCTGCTGGAAGCCCCCTGGGCTCCCCTGTGGGAATGAGGAGGGGGTGCTACAGGCCTTGATCATGCCCCCTTTCTCCCAACCCATCCCCCTGCCCCTTCCCTTCTTCCCCCAACTGCTCTGCAACATCTTAGAATGTAAAAATAGTAATAGCAATAATACTAAATAAAGTTTTTAAAAAATAAAATAAGTAAAAAAACCAAAATTACATTACTTACAGCAGCATCAAAAAACATCAAATACCTAGGAATAAACCTCATGACAAATCTCAGCACAGAAAAATATAAAACATTATTCAGAGAAATTTTTAAAGACTAGATAAAAGGAGGATAATACCATGTAGACAAGAAGACATGTCAATTCTTCCACAATTAATCTATAGTAAATGCAAACACAATCAAAATTCTCAACAAATTATTTTGTGCATATTGAAGAGCTAGTTACAAAATATATATGCACATAAAAAATGCCTAGGCCAAGGCAATCTTGAAGAAGAATCAAGCTACAGAACATATACCAGATACTGCTGTAGAAATCAATACAGCATGGTGGTGGCACAAAGACACGTAGATAAATAGAATTCAACACTCAGAAACAAACCCGTGGTATATGGTTACCTGGTTTATGACAAAGTTGACACTGTATGGTAGGGCAAGAAGAATTTTTTCAAGAAATGATGCTGATTCAACTCAAATGCATCTTGACAGCTACCAAACGCAATGATCTTTTCTATATGGATGGTAGACCTATGTGTTAACAATAAACCAATTAAGCTTTGGGGGTAGAAAAATTTTCTTAAACAGGATTTTTAAAAAGCACTAATTAAAAAAAATTAATTGAATTACATAAAAATTAAATTAAAAGTTAGTGTCATCAAAAGACACTAGTAAGAGAGTAAAAAGATAATCCAAGGACGGGGAAAAGATATAAGCAATAAATGTGTTTGCAAATAAACACACACATATAAATGCAAAAAAGAACTTGTATCCAGATTATATAAAGAACTCCTCCAAATAATAAAAAAAAAAGGGCAGACAACCCAATTTTTAAAAAATGGATGAAACACATGAACTGACATTTCACAAAGACATATTCACATGGCCCATAAGTATATGTAAAAGGGGTTAACTTCACTGATCACTAGGCACATGCAAATTAACAGACCACAATGTATCCACCACAATGGCTAAAATGAAATATCAATTGTTGGTGAAGATGAGAAGCCTGCCTGGTTGGATAGTAAATTGGTTCAACCACTCTGGAAAACTTTTGGCAGTATATACTGAAGTTGAACACAACCCTGCAATTTCACACTTAGATATATACTCTAAGAAACATGTACACACATTCACCAAAAGACATACACAAGAAATATCACAACAGCAATATCTGTAATAGGCAAAAACTGGAAACTCAAATGTCCATCAACAATAGAATGGATTTGTGTCAACAGTAATTCACTAGGAGGATTCACAGGACTCAAACTGTTATACTTACAGTTACAATTTATTATAGCAAAAGCACACAAAAGCAAAATCAGCAAAGGGAAAAGGGACACCTGGCAAAGTCTGGAGGAAACCAGGTACACACTTCCAAGAATCTTCTCCAGGTGGAAACACACAGGAAGCATTTAATTCCTCCAGCAATGAACTGTAACAGTGTCATGTGAAATATTATCTACCAGGAAGGCTTACTTGAGCCTATGAGTCCAGGGATGTTATAGGCACACGACGAATGACTGCAGTTACCAAAGCCACAGTTTATGAGAAGGAAAGGTGTTCCCCGTGAATAATGCTGTTTACACAAACTACATAAATTTGTACAGTAAAGTTCAAGGACGCAAAACATCAACAGCTGCATATTATAAAGGAGACAGACCTCACAGATTTTGTCCAAGCAGGTTACTAAACAAGTAAAACAAAAACAACTCTTGGGAGAAAAGTAAGAACCCAAAGTTGTAAAAATTTATTATTTAAATGTACAGCTTTCAACAAAAAATGATGAGATATGCAAAGAAACAAGACAGTATAACCCACTCAGGACAAAAGTCAGTTAATAGAAACAATCTCTGAGTGTCCCCAGATGTTAAATATATGAGTAGCAGACAAAAAACTTCAAAGCACCCACTATAAATATGCTGAAAAATCTAAAGAAGTCAATGTTTAAAGAATTAAAGGAAAGCATAATGACAATTAATCAGTGAATAGGGAATTTCAATGAAAATATAAAAATTATAAAAAAGTCCTGAAGTTGAAAAGTTCAATAACGAAAATGAACAATTCACTACAGGAACACAACAGCAGATTTAAGGTTACAGAAGAAAGAATCAGTAACCTCAAAGAAAAATAAATAGAAATTCTTTAACCTGAAGAACAAGGAGAAAAAAAAATTGGCAAAAAAAGAAAACAATAGCACCTCAGAGACTCGTGAGACATTATCAAGTGTAAAAACATATGTGTAATGAGAAAGGAGTAGCAAAAATATTTGAAGATATAATGGCCAAAAACTTTCTAAATGATAAAAAGTATTAATCTGCAAAACCAGAAAGCTCAACAGATCCCAGGTAAAATAAACACACAGAGATCCATGCCTAGAAACTGCAAAAGACAAACAGGAAACCCTTAATGCAGCACGAGAAAAACATGAATCACCATGTATAGCAGGAAGCAACCCATTTACTCTGCAAAGGGATAGATAGTAAATATTCTAGGCAACATGGTCTGTGTTGCAACTACTCAGCACTGCCATTGTAGCACAAAAGCAGCCACATTCAATAAGCCGAGCTGTGGTCCATGAAAGCTTGATTTATGGACACTGACATTTGCATTTCATATGAATTTTCATGCGCCACTAAATATTCACTTTTGATTTCTACCAACTATTTAAAAACGTAAAAACCATTCTTGGCACAAAGATAGCACAAAAACAGCGGTGAGCCAGATGTGGCCCAGGGGCCATAGTTTGCAGACCCCTGACATAAAGAGAATGACACTTTTTATTAACGGCTGACTTCCCATCAGATACAAGAGATGCCAGGAACCATGTAATGATATATACTAAAAGTACTGACAAATCTGTACCAAAATCAGAATGCACAGCAAATGTTTCATATACCAAATTTTAAGACAAGGAGATCCACCAATGGTTATCGTATATTGCCATATCAAATATAACAATTATAATGTTAATAAGGAAAGTTGGAGATCAGCAATGGTCTTTTTTTTAAGCATTCACTTGTTTACTGATTTAAAGTATGCTACAGACTACAATACACAATAATAAAACAGGAGTAAATGCCAAGCAAAGCTCATTGCACCTGTGTGGTTAATGCTCCTTACAGCATAACCATCAACTGTGCAAGAGAAAGCAAAGATTTAACAAATAGTGATGATGTAAATACTCATTTGATTTTAATAATTATACGGCACACAAGCAGGCAGGTTCCGGGTACTCTGGTCAACATTAGAAAACTATCAAAACCATAAGGTGAAACTGGAATGATTCCAGAAAGCAAGACAGTCTTCATGTAAGTTCCTTTTCAAGTGAAGAGCAAATTATTCAACAAAGTGCTGGAGTTAGCTGCTGCAAAAATGCCTAGCAACAGTCTCATCCCATCCCAACCACTCCAGCTCCTGAAAGGAAACAATGATTAAATGAAAGAAATAGGAGGGCTGGAATGCAGAGCAAATAAGAGCCTGCTGAAACAGAATACATGTTTATTCAATGAATGAATGGACACATATTTTGAGAGTCAGTTAGGAAGAAGGAATAGAAAATTAAATGTGGCAGGAAAGTGTATAAAGAGCATTCTTTAGCTTATCAGATCAGCACACAAAAAGAAGGTGTAGTGGGGAATACTGAGTCCTTGAATCTATAGCAGGATTTCAAGAAGGTCAGCTTGCAAAAGAAAATCCACAAATCGCAAGAAATGAAGCTCCTACATTTTACAGGAACTAAAATTAAGTCTACTTTTATTGAAAGAAGTCTTCAATTTAAATATACATGAAGACATTTAAATTGGTTTAATCAGATTATTTACAATAAACTGAGGTCAGGCCCTCAGGATGTATGTTTTGACTAGAGTAACGTTAGGCAGAAACATAATACAAGAAAGAGGTCATTTTTATGTACAAATTACTACTACTACTACTACTACTACTACTACTACTACTACTACTACTACTACTACTACTACTACTACTACTACTACTACAAGTAAGCCCACTGTGTGAGGCCAATTTTACAATTTTCCCCTGGTGTATTAAGAGTAGAGATCTTTCTGATGGTGCTTAATAAACAAAATGAAGTTGCAATCCAGGCCATGGCTACATAAGGAAGACAACAAATCTCAAGAAGAAAATGACTGCTGACTAAGAAGTAAATTGTTCTACACTATACCAAATAGGTGCTAATTAGTGCCAGATGCACAATTACTCAGACTGGACAAATTTTAATACATATGTACTGTTCTGGATTTCCAAATTATGTTCTCAAGATTGATTATTCTCACCTTGATGGAAATAAGAGAGTGCTGTCCACTGGCTACAGTAAGGGGGAAAAAAAAGAACACAGGTTAATAGTTACACCATGGTGGGTGATGAATTCAAGATGCTAAGAACTAGAAACTGGACAACAGCAAACTCCAGCATAAAAAAAGAGGATAAATGAACTTCAGCTATACAGAAATAAACCCTAGTTTTGTCTCTTCCTTATCAAACAACCCAACATTATCACTTCTTTGTTCAACCAGAAAGGGCAAAAAGTGGAGGCGATATGCCAGAGAAAATCCCTTTTTCCAGAAGAGGAGTGAACCAGTCTCCCCAGTTAAAAAAGATATACGGTTAGCACACTGTGGTGGGAAGGGTGTGGGAGTCAGGAAAGTAGAAGACATTTAGCTTAATTACACCACACCAAGGAGGCCAGAAAAACAGAATGAGCACATCTACTAACTCAGCAACACTTCTTCCACGATGCTACAGAATGATGCAAGCCACTGTACTCCTCATACCTAAACGTTCACTTTAGCCAAATGTCTGCAAGCAGCCTGAGTGCTCAGAACCTTAAAGAGGCAGTAGACAGCATGTTAGCTAAGACTGCATTCCAGGGTCTACCAGGGACATGGAAATCCTAGGAAAACTATCTCCTTTGGGCAGTTACAAGGAAGGTGCATCAATCTCTGGGGTCTATTAAAATTAAAAGTATTCAAATAAAAAGGGATCTGACAATCTAGTAGAGAGTCAGAATGGCCAAAGGATTTTTACGGTCTGGAAGGTGGGTTTAGAATTTCTGACAGGGCATCAAATTTACTAAGGTATTCTTTCTTCATTTCAATTTAATTCTTACCAAACAAAGAATGATCACAGGATTACTTCTATATTGAGAAACCTACCAAACCACTAGAACAGATTACAGGCAACTGATTGCATCAGAAAGATACTATTTTGAAACTCTGTAACCTAAAGAAGCTGGGGAAAACGAGAGGCAGTTGGGCAGACTGAGCTGCAGATAGAATTGGAAAATCTGGTTTATCATTTTCCAGAATTACCTCAATGAGCAGGGAGATTGGCTCTATACATTAAAGAAATCTGACCCTATGGAACAACAAACCTGCTGAAACCATCCATCTCAGTTCTCCCCAGACAACAAATACTCATGACACTGAATCATCATCAGGAAACACTTCAAGGTGCTATGTATGACACAGCAACCACAGTCTGTTTTCTGAGGGTCCCTTAAGTTCCACATCTCACCTGCTGCCTCCTACCCCTTGGAGACTCCGCAACCAAACTCTTCAATCTGTGAGCCAGAAGCCTTATCACCCATGTTCTTTGGAATCCAGTCCCATCATGGCCTTTGATCATGCTTGTATGAGGCAATCGTAGTAGCATCCCCTTTAAAGGGAAGAAGTTTGACTCTTTTGTTCATATTTTGAATTACTGCCAGGTTATTAAACACAAAATGATTGGGCGGGGAGGGGGAAAAAGCTGAGGGAAAAAGAAAATCAGAGAACTGGAGCCAAAAACTGAAAAACCAAAACAAAAAAAATAGTTCCTTAAAATGAGTGGCCTGGTCTACCTTACACCCATTAGGATAGCTACTATTAAAAGTTAAAAAAAAAAAAAAAAAAAAAGAATTACTCTATGATCCAGCAATTCCACTTTTGTGTATATATCAAAAAGAATTATACTCAGGGACTTGAACTGATTTTCATACACCCATGTTCACGGCAGCATTATTCATAATAGCCGAAAGGTGGAAGCAACCCAGTGTCCATTAATGGATGAATAGATAAACAAAATGTAGAATATACACATAATGGAACATTATTCAACCTTAGAAAGGAAGATAATTCTGACACATCCTACAATGTGGATGAACCCTGAGAACATTACACTAAGTGAAACAAACCAGTCACAAAAAGACAAATACTGTATGATTCCACTCATATGAGGCAGTCAGGGTAGTCAAATTCATAGAAAGAATAGTGATTGCCAGGGACTGAGGGAAGGGGCATATAGCGAGTTCAATGAGTAAAGAATTTCAGTTCTGCAAGACAAAAAGAGTCCTGGAGATGGACGGGGGTGATGGCTGCACAGCATTATGAGTGTGTTTAACACCACTGAACCACACACTTCAAGATGGTTAAGATGTTAAATTTATGTCACGTGTATTTTAACATAATAAAAAATATTGGGGAAAAAAAAAAGAGTGGCCTGGTATGTCTATATTCATACTAAAAATGCGTCTTGGAGAAACACATTAAGTACCAACTCTGTGTCCCAGGCAGCACTAGGCACTAGGGACACAGCGATGAAAGGCAGAATCTCATGAAACTTGGAATGGGGTGGCTGACCCCATGGCTCACTCGGAGAGTGCGGCGCTGGTAGCGCCGAGGCCGCGGGTTCAGATCCTATATAGGGATGGCCGGTGCACTCGCTGGCTGAGCGTGGCGTGGACCACGCGGTGCCGAGGGTTGTGATCTCCTTACCGGTCAAAAAAAAAAACAAACTTAGAATGGGGACTACTTACCTGTAGTAAAGCACTAGGAAGGAAAAGGAAGGGCAATAAGAAAGACCAAAAGAGGATTAAAGATACAGGCAATTTTTTGTAAGTCCACTATTCACCCAGAGTTATAATTTTCATTAATCAAACTGTGTTAAATGTGCCAGAAGAATAAAAAATTTTAAGAAGTTTATACCAAAATCTTATGTAAGGCTAGCTGGCTAATAGCCACTATCTAAAGTTCTCTATTTTCTAAACTTAATCGGGGAGCAAAGATATCTGTACCCAAAGGGATTATCTGGTAAGGCAAAGTGATGATTGGGAAGACTTAACCACCAATGATTTTCAAAGAAAATTTAAGACAACTAAAACTTAAGGCCAATTTAAAATATCTTTATTAAAATTAAGTGTGTAGGCACCTAAAATCTGGCCTCCAATCTTTTTTTTGGTATTTCTCTTCCTTATAACCACACCATTTATCAAACATCCAAGTCCTTGCTAGGAAATTCTGAAGAAAATGGTTGTAGATAAGCTACCAAAAACAGAAATTTGGACATTCTTACCATTATTACTTTCAATGTTACAAGGTACTTACCAATCTCCTATTTACTATGTCCTTAAGTTAAAGACCATTAACATCCACATAAAGATTTTACAAATTTCAACAATGCTTTGCAATTATTTATTATAGAGTATCTTAAAGATCTTCCTAAATACATACAGTTCATTCATATAACACCACTCCCAAGACTCTGGTTCAGTGAGAGTGCAGTGCTTCCCCCGAATATTTACCCAGGTGTTTCACTGCAGGTGGTTCTCAGACCACACAGTAGAAACAACCCAATGGAACGAGCACTCTTAAGTCACTATCAAGAGCTATTCCATATACCTACACATATATACCTGGGGATGTATGCCTCAGAACTTCTCCCTTGCTCTTATAAATAAGCATCCAGTTCAGTAATACTTACAGTCAACATTGGAGTTGTCAGAAGGTCCCACGCAAAGAATTCAAGGAAGATGACAACAGCAGCATGGTGTACACTTGGTCGGCCAAAGCCTTGTAGCTAAAAAAAAATAAGAAAGTTACTATGAAAAATACTGTAAAGAGATACAGGTATGATGGATTTTGGATGTGGCCAGCGCCATTGTGCATACAATAAGCACCAGGACGAAATAGCTGCCAGCCTCGTCTTCCACTCCAGCACCAAGCCCCTCCCCTTTTCCCTTTACCAGAAGCCTCCTGACTTAGAAACAACTTTCTGGCTTCTGCATTGGTGCAGTTCTCCAGCCAGTTACATCAACCTAATGGTCCCTCCCCCTGTACATTTTGCACCCAAAAGTTAATATAAACCTTTGCAAACCCATTGTTGTGGCTGTCCCCATTTTCAGGGCAGCCCTGGGCTGCCTGCCACTTTGAGCATAGCTTGGCAGATTTTCTTCTTTTAATAAAGCTTGAACAGTACCCGGCACCTCAGCTCACTTTCTTTCAAGGTAGAGCATTGCTATCCTGAAAATTTGAACTCCAAAATGCTCCAAAATCCAAACTTTTGGGGCTGGCTGGTTGGCTCAGTTGGTCAGAACACAGCTTTATCATATCAATGTCACAGGGTCAGATCCCCTCACTGGCCAGCCACCAAAACCAACCAACCAAAATTCAAAACTTTTAAAGCACTGACATGATGCTCAAAGGCAATGTTCACAGGAGAATTTCAGATTTTTGGATTAGGGATGCTCAACTGGTATGTATGCTCCAAATATTCCAAAATCTGACACTTTTGTTACCAAGCATTTCAGATAAAGGATACTAAACCTGTGTAAGAAATCCACTGTCTTAAAATGCTATAGAAAGAACTTTGTAAAATAAATTTAGGACCTACCTATATTACTTAAGATAAAAGTTCATTCTGTGGTATCTCTGATTCCTTTACCTCCCCTAATCATGGAAGATGCTAAGACTGTAAACTTTCTACTTGTCCAGTCAATACAAATCACTGGAACTCTGGTAGAAAATCAACTGGGTCTTCAAGAGACCAAGGGTCCAGGACCTGACTATTCTGTCCCTTACTAATTAGGTGTTCGTCAGCAACTTAACCTCTCCAGGCCTGTAGTTTTCTTAGCTATAAAATGAAAGAGATGGGTATAGGGGTCATATGCTCAGAAGCCTCAGGGGAAGCTCATTATTTAAATAATGGGAGTGGGGGACTAGGTCAAATCTGAAAACACACTCCATATCTAAAGGTGTCAAAATCCAGCTTTCAGTTTCTGCCTAATCTGTATTTTTCTGCAGTTTGTGAGTTCCTGAGATAAAATCTAAAATCCCTCAGATTTAAGGGAGTTTCTTTGACTCTGTGACAATGTTTATTGCAAGATCAGATGCTCTGCTAATACTTGGTAGTAACTGGAAGAGATACTTACAAAAGCCTTTGTAAAACCCACACTATCCCCATGCATCTATTTCCAAGTCTTCAAAAGGTAAAAGTACACCTTCACAGTTTAACTAGAATCTAATCATGAGGAAACCGACAAATCCAGATTGTAGGAGAGTCTGTAAGACAACTGGCTTGGTCTCCTTAAAATATCAATGTCATAAAAAAATGAAAGTAAAGGCAAGGAGACTGGTCTAGAGTAAAGGAGACCACAGTCATGACAACCAGATGGGTGCTCCTGGACTAGATCCTGGATGAAAGGGAACAATAGGAAAAATATGAATATTACTATATATTAGATGATCATATGGCACTAATGTTAAATTTATTGGGTATTTTTGGTGTGTGCAACTTACTGTCAAATGGTTTGGGGGAAAAAAAGGTGCATACATATTTTCTAAATCAAATGCTACAAAATGTTACTTGCTGAATTTAGATGAAGGGAATATGAGTGTTCATATTTTTATTCTTTAATTCTTTATAGTTTTGAAATTTTTAAAAAAATAGCCAAGTACAATTGTTATTAAATACTCCAACCCGCAAATTTCTCAATGTCTAATAATAAGCAGTTAGTTTTTCAAAGCCATTAAATAACATTTTAAAACAAAGCATTTCACAAAGTTTAAAAGAAGAAAAAAAGGATCATTTAAGTACCTAACTACTCAACAAAATCAAAAGGCCCTTAACATACCAGGACACCCTTCAAAAAGTAATGGCTTTTGCGAGTCCTTTATCAACAGAACGGTGAATGGAAATGGAGCAGCTCTTCACCCTCTGCCTCTGACAAAGCCTTCTGAGACCCTCTGTGCCCCTCCTTCCTCTTCAATCCTTCCAGCTGCTGGAGTCAGAACCCTGCCTGACTACTCTTTGGCTCGCTTGCTCTCCCCAGGTCAGGTCCTCTACCCACTCCTCCCTGGATTACAGAATACTTTCAAAAGGGGTCCCCTGCTTCCACACTTGCTCGGCAGCCAAAGTGATCCATTGAAATGTAAATCAGATCCTGTTCCCCTTCTGATCCACTCTCCCTGGCTCCTACCGCATTCAGTCAGCCATCTTACGTGTCCAACAAGGTCCTACAACTCCCTATCCCCTTGTTATGCCCTACTATTTTCAGAGAATTTCTCACAAAGTTTACAATCCATTTTTACTTATTGTCTACCTCCCCTGGATGTAAATGTCATGAAAAAAAGGATTTTTGTCTGTTTTGTTCAATGATCCATTTCAAACAGCCCTTCTCTTATCTCACTATGAGTTAAGTACTCAACAAAACACTAGTGGCATGGAAAAAGAATCTCTTCTGAGACTAATTTTCCTGTTCCCTTTCATTTTAAAAAGCAAAATCCAGAATGTGGAAAAAATTTTGGAACAAATGGCCTAGTTTCAACAAAGAAATGACATGGGTAACAGGAAAAAAGGGAACTATACAGTATATTGATTACAAGAAATTAAAGAAATATTAATCAAAAGCAATGAGTGGACTTTGGATTTTGACTAAAACTCACTGGAAAAAAGATAATTTTGAGACAATCATGGAAATATGAAAATAAATTGGCTATTAAATGATACTACAGAGCCATAATTATTGTAACAATGGTATGAAGTTAGAGATTTCAGAAATCCTTATCTCTTAGGGATACATACTAACATACTTATTTGTGAGAGGAGATGATGCCTGCAATCTGGTTTAAAATCTACAGCTAAAAAAAATAAATAAAAGTAAAACAAAAGTAGGAGGAGTAGCATAGATGGAAGAAGTAAGAGTGAAAAGTGATGGTTACTGAAGAGAAGTGAGAAGTACATGGAGGGCAGGGTCACTGCATTTTTCTCTGTGTATAAAAACTTCCATAATAACAGATTTTTTTTTTATGTTTGGGAGATCAATGATGGAATATGACATTTCACAGAAAATTATTCCAAGTCCGGGTTTATCTTAGGCTTTGTACAATTCAGCTTATAAATTCTCTGGCATTCCTTCAGAACCAGCTCCTCCTATCCACTACACCTATGTTTAGAAATTAACTTTCAGTGACTGAAAGTTTTAGGCACTTCCTCTTCATGGAAAAGAAGCAGGTACATTTGACCTCAGGAAACTGAAATTTATACTCAGCAGTACTTCAATAAATGTCAACAAAATCATTAATATTAGAGTGCTGGGGAAATGGTACTGGCATGGCTAAAACACAGAAAACATCAATTTTTAAAAAGCTGTATATAAATTGTGAACTGGGAAGCAGAATATGGATTACTGTCAATTTACTAATATCCAACCCCAAAATGTCAGCTGTCTAACCTGTCACAGAGGATTACTAAGAGAACTTAGTTTCACCTCTGTGTAAATAAATTAGAAAGTAATAGATTTTCAATATGAACCACATAAAATATAGAACACTGGATTACAAAAGAATACATATACATTTGTGTACTTTTAAGTTCTGGCTAGACAGCAGTTGGCAAACTCTTAAGTCTAAAATCTAATACTCAGTTAAGTAGCTTAACAAAGTCCAATTCTTGGAGTAAAAAGCGATGTATGAGTAAGTAGCCTATATGCATTTACTAATGATATCCTAATTATCCTGGTAAAATTCTGATAGGTACCCATCCACATTACAAATCAAGTGATTCCAAACAGTAGGTGAATACGTCAATAAATGGCCTAAGTGTTACTTTTTTTCTGAGCAGCTGGCTGGTATGAGGATCTGAACCCTTGACCTTGGTATTAGAATAAGTGTGTTCTAAAATGCCAGACCCCAAAGTATTAATCTTGAATCATTCATTTTATTTATCAAGAATCATGCATACAAAAATCTTAAAAACTCTTAAAATAGCTCACAACGGATAGCATAAGAGGGCTACCCCATCCGTTTCTCATTTTCAGTTCCCATGGTTGGTATTCTTCCCCAGGCATTGTTGCTCTGCTTTATGAAGACCAATGGAATGCAGATACATGTGTCTACAATGCTGATTAAATATAAAAACAGATACACACTGTAGTTTGTGTGCACACATCTTTTTTATTATGCAATTTTTAACACCTTGCAAAAAAACAACAAATTGCCTTTTTGTTCACTAACATTACATATTTAAATATTATCAATTAGAAACTATTTGATTTAAGAAACATCTCTTCTAGAATGCAAATAATTTTTCACTCTCATCTCTGCATAAATTACTTTAGTTGAACTATCATTCATCCCTAGCCGAGAACAATGATAGGGAGAAAAATGTGGCATAACAGAAGGGCCTGGGTATGGAGGGGAACTGTGAGGGCAACCAGATATGGGAAGGTGACAAAAATAAATCTGCCTTCATTCCAACTTTAAGCTCTCAATGACCAGAATGCTGATAAAAAATAGTCATACACTTTTAATTGGATTAATTTTAAAAAAAGAAAATTTAATCCTGTAAATTATCTGAGCTAATTAGGAAGGTTTTATCAAAAATTAACCAATTATTTCCAGTTGAGCCTGATCTAGTTCAGCCTCTCTGGATCAGCTGTATGTCTCCCCAGTCCATTTCTGCCCCTTCATAAATCAGTAAGGAATATCTCAAGATATCCCAATTCCAGACATGTTTAGAAGCAGAGCACAAAAAGTATACAATAATGTCTCTGCACACTCATGCTACCATCTCTCTCATACAAACCTGCCCTTGATTCCTTTTTCCTGTCCCCTCCAATCATTTGTTTAAAATAAACTCAGAGTGATCTTTCTAAAAATACAAATCTTATCCTATCAATCCTATGGAATACTGCAAAAAATGAGCTACTGCAAAAAATGAGCTATACAACAACTTTCTATCAATTCTATCAAAAGAAACATCAAAAGTCTATTTCTCCACTTTCCTAGATGCATGCTGGCTTAACTTGATCTAACCAAAGTTAGGGGAAGTGACAACATGGACTTCTGAATCTAGGCCTCCAGAGGTCTTCAAGACAACCACGTAGAGAAATCTCTTCTAGCCACAGGAAGATGAGAGCCCATGAGCTTCTCCCTATTAAGGCCTTGTAGATCAAGCAGTTAACAGCCATCACCAACAGCCAGACACAGGAGCAAGGTCATCTTAGATCACCCAACTCCAATCACGCCTGCCGAAGACTGCAGAAGCATGAGAAACCCCAAGTGAAAACAATGAACAAACCAGAGCTGAGTTCACCTAAATTGCTAACCCAAAGAAATGTCATAAATGGTGGTTAAGCCACTAAATTTTAGGTTTGTTTCTTATGTGGAAATTATTAACTGATATGACCCCCCTTTGCCCTCACAGTGAAGATTAAACTCTTTTAAGACTTTTCATGAGCTTTCATGACTTCCATAGCTTTCTAATCTTATCTCTCACCCCATATTTAATAAAATATTTGTGAGATGAAAGAATATTCTCCATTCAAACATCATTTTTTTACTATTTTAAAGAGTAGATGTTTTACAGACATTTGTGGTCAGAAGGGGCAACAAGTACTGCTAAGATCAACGTTTAGAAGCCTAGCCTAAAACACATGTAAACAGTTCTGTGTATCTGTGGTGCTGAGGGATGGTGGGAGGATGAGTGTCATTTGTTTTAAAATACAAGGGTACTTCAAAAAGTTCGTGGAAAAACAGATTAAAATATAAGCACGTGAAACATTATAGAACATGGATGAAACTTGAGAACGTAAAGTGAGATAAACCAGTCACAAAAGGACAGACACTGTATGATACCACTTAGGTTGCACAATAATGTGGACTCTACAAAAGTGAACTGTACACTTAAAAATGGGTAAGACAGTTAATTTTGTGTTGTGTATTTTACCGCACTTAAAAAACTATGTATACAAAAACACACGTGCATGTGGAGTATCCAAAGTTACGTGCGGGCCCCAAAAGAGCATCCTCCCCCTTTGGAGAAGTCATCCTTAAAAGCCACGAACGCTGAAGGGAAGGAAGCCGCTGTGATAAAAGGTCTAGACTTGTTCCTGAGCTGCCTGTCACATTAGGGTACTCCAGGGTACAAACTGGAGGGATCTTGTGTTTTAACAGATAAAAAGATAAAGAAAATATAATATATATATACACAATGGAATACTATTCAGTCATAAAAAGGAAGGAAATCCTGTCCTTTGCAGCAATATGGATGAACTGGAAGACATTATGCTAAGTGAAATAAGCCAGGCACAGACAGATAAATACCACATAATCTCACATATATGTGGAATTAAAAAAAAGGTGAACGCACAGAAGTAGAGAGTAGAATGGTGGTTACTGGGGCTGGGGCTGGGGCTGGAGGTGGGGGAAGATGTTGGTAAAATGATACAAAATTGCAGTTACACAGGGAGGAATAAGTTCAAGAGATCTACTGTTCAACATGGTGACCGTTCCTAGTAACAATGTATTGTATTCTTGAAAACTGCTGAGAGTAGATTTTAAGTGTTCTCACCACAAAAATGATAAGTATGTGAGGTAAAACATATGTTAATTGGCTTGATTTAGCCAACCCACAATGTATACATATTTCAAAACATCATGTTGTATATCATAAATACACACGATTTTTGTCAACTAAAAAAATTAATTAAAAATTTTAAAAAAGAAGAAAATAACTCCTATACCCAGCCCTGTTTACTACTATGACTCCCTTGTAAGGAGATATGAGAAGGGGTTTAACAGCTCTCTGAGTAAACAGAAGTTTGTAACTTGTCATCAGAACTTGTCATCCAAACAAGCACTCTCTGGGATTTCACTCAAAGTAGGGCAGAGTAAACAACCAATGAATCACTGTACAAATATTCCTAAAAGTTAGCTAATGAGATTAAATACAAAGAACCAAAATACTAAATTTGTAAAAGGCAGTATTAAGGGAACTACATACATGGGTTTAGTATTATTCTTCTACCTAACATTTTATAAAACAGTCAAATGTGTTGACTTCTGTTTTACTTTCTAATAACATAAGGTGTGAGGAAAGTGGAGTCAGTACAGTCAGGCCCCTCGCATCAGATCTGACTGGATATGATTGAGCACGTCCTTTGTACACAAGCTGCGTGAGAGTAGTCAGTGCGCGCGTGTGCCCGCGTACCTTTGGGGTTGTTGTCATTTTTTGTGTACTCTTCAGTACGGAAGGCAGCGGCTCTGAACCGCTGTTGGGCAGAGCTTGCGTCTAAAAATAAAGCATGTCCACTGTGCCTGCGGCTGCTCAGTTTTTCTTTTGACTACCTGGCTCAGGACCCACACAGGATGGGGTAGAAGGGTCTGTCATCCAGCCTGACACAAGGGTACTTCAAAAAGTTCAGGAAAAAATGGAATTAAAAGATAATGCGAACATTTCCATGAACTTTTTGAAGACCCCTTGTGTACACACACACTACACACTTTTTTAAAAATTGTAACTGTTACATGACTATATGAAAGCTGTAAAATTTTGAAGGAATATATATATATATATATATATATATATTCAATTTTCCATACGTAATCACATGGTTAGAAATTTGGTACATATGTACATTTATAGGTTAAAAAATATTTTTACAAAATCGGTAACAGTATACATATTACTTTTCCTTAATCTTTCTTTTTCCATGTTACTGTATGCAGATCCACATTGTTTTTAATAGCTACTCAGTATCCCACTGTATGAATGTACAATTTTAACCATTCCACTATTGACAGATATCTGCGAAGTTTCCCCTTACGTAAAACTGTTGTAATTAACTTTTTATTTTTAAACATTTTAGTTTAAGATAATTTTAAACCTACAGAAAAGCTGCAAAACTAATTCAAGTTTCCTGTATTACCTACACCCAACTTCCCTAAATGTTAAAATCTTCTATAACCATGGTATAATTATCGAAACCAGGAAATTAGCATTGCTACAATACCTTAATCTACATATCTTATTTTAATTTTGCCACTTATCCCATTTTCTTTTTCTGGTTCAGAATTAGTTCTTAGATTTCTTTAGGCTCTTCCAATCTGAGGCAGTTCCTAATACTTTTATTTTTTACTTTCATCATCTTGACACTTTTGAGAAGTAACAGTATATTTTTCACCAATTACTTGTAGAATGTCCCTCAATTTGCATATGTCTAATATTCTCTCATGATTAGGATGAGGTTATGCATTTTAAATTATTTTTTAATGAGGTATAAGTCACATCTCATAAAATTCACCATTTTCAAGTGTAAATTTCAGTGGTTTTTAGAATATTAACAAGGGTACACAACCAACACCACTATCTAATTCCAGAACATTTTCATCATCCCCCAAAGAAACTCCACAACCATGAGGAAACATTCCTCATTCTCCCACCTACCTATTCCCTGGCAACCACTAATGTACTTTCTATCTCTATGGATTTGCCTATTCTGGAAACATACATAAATAGAATTCGTACAAGAAATCATATAACATGTGGCCGTTTGTGTCCGGCTTCTTCCAATCAGCATAATATTTTTAAGATTCATCCATGTTGTAGCATGTATCAGTACTTCATTCAATTTTATAGCCAAATAGTATTCCATTGCATGAATATAATGCATTTTGTTTATCCATTCATTAATTGTTGGATACTTGGGTTGTTTCCACTTGTGGCTATTATGAATAATGCTGCTATAAACACTGATGTACAAGTTTTTGAATGAACTTATGTTTCCAATTCCCTTGGCTATATACCTAGGAGTGGTATTGCCAGGACTATTAATATCTTTTTATATATATGCCTGGGTAGCATTCTAGGGTAAATTCCTATAAGTGGAGTTGCAAAGTCAAAGACTGTACACATTTTAAGTTTTAATCAATAGAACCTAACTGTAATTAAAAAGCTGTACAAACTATGGGTAAAAAAAATTCAACTTATGTCAGCAAATCAACAATCTCTAACATGTAAAATGCTTCTGAGAAATAAAGAAAAAGATTAACAACCTAATAGAAAGATAGGCAAGAAATGTAAATAGTTCATAGAAAAAGAAATCAAATGACCGTTCATCAACTTCATTTGTAATAAGAAAAATGCAAAATTAAACTATATTCAGATACAGTTCCTCAGGATCAGAATGAAAAAAATAAAAAATATGACAGTATACTTCTGTTGAAAACGTTGATGAAAAGCAGCATTCACATGCTGCATATGGGAAGGAAAAATGGTACAACACCTGTGGAGTGAAATGTGGCAACATCTAACAAAATTACTTACAAATTTATCCTCTGAAGCAACAAACCCACTTTAGTGATTAGTCCCAAAGACAAAATGACAAAACTATGAGGTGTCATATGCACAAGACTATGGCAACACTGGAACAGGAAAAAAAATTGACTCTGTTCATTCAATAGAGTACTGAGAAAATAAACTACAGTAAATCCACTTACTGGTATATTAATAGCAGTAAAATGAGATCTCCACATACTGCTTTGGAGTAATGCCCAGGATATGTTGTTTAAAAAAAAAGGTACAGAATACTGTGCAGTGTATACTACTTTTTATCTAACAGAGAGCCAGAGAATATGAAATACTGCTTTACACAAAGGAATTTGCATGGTGTAAGGCAGTCAGTATATTGTTTTAGAAATAAAATATATGCATTGTCTCCTAAATCATGGTATGTTTATACAATGGAATACCATACAGCAATGACAATCAATGAACTATATAACTATTACCAACAATATGGTTGAATCTCACAAAGACAATATTGAACAAGAGAAGTTAGACACAGAAGAATATAGACAATATGATTCATTTTCCATGACAATCAAAAACAGGAAGAATTAATTTGTGGTGTTTGAAGTCAGGTTAATCACTATCCTAAAGGTCTGTACAGGGCCAGTATTGTTTTGTTTCTGGATCTGGGTGCTTCTTACACAGATGTATGCACTTGGTGAAAATTCATCTGGTATATACTTAAGATTTGTATACTTTTCTGAATGAATATTTTATTGCAACAAATAGTTTTCAAAACAAAAAGGAAAATATATGCCATGTTGTTTGATTATCATGTTTATGTCACTTATGAGCAAGAGTATCATTTTCTGATTCCTGGTTCCATAGAATAGAAATTTTTGTAAACTATTTTCTTTCCTTTTTTTCCCCCCAAGTGTCAACTATATCTATTTTTGCTTCAAATAGGTGTACTTGACGTTGTTTTGAAGTTTTCAGAACGATACTCTTTGACCATTGCTTAGAAGTAGTAAAGATATACTGTTTTAGACAGTTCACATATCTAAAGGAGCTTGCTCTGTTTTCCAGACACAGAGAACAAAAATTCTGCCTCTGCTCGTCCCTGTAGTTTCCCTCTCAATTCTACTCATCTATCTTGTCAAACCTGAGGAATCATTATACAGAAATCTCAATACCCCACAAAAAATTGACATCTATTTTTTTTGGGGGGGAGGGGTTATTTTTGCTTTTTGTTTATCACTTCTTTCATATTCATATTGTTTTGCAGGTAAATTTGAGTGATTGGAGTGGAAAAACAAAAGCCTTTTTATTTTTATTTATTTATTTTTAAATTTTATTTTGTCGATATACAATGTGGTTGATTGTTGTGGCCCATTACTGAAACCCCCCTCCCTCCTCCCTCTCCTCCCTCCCACCCAACAATGTCCTTTCTGTTTGCTTGTCGTATCAACTTCAAGGAATTGTAGTTGTTATGTCTTCTCCCCCCCCCCGGTTTTTTTTTTGTGTGTGTGTGTGTGAATTTATATATTTATTTTTAGCTCCCACCAATAAGTGAGAACATGTGGTATTTCTCTTTCTGTGCCTGACTTGTTTCACTTAATATAATTCTCTCAAGGTCCATCCATGTTGTTGCAAATGGCAGTATTTCATTTGTTTTTATAGCTGAGTAGTATTCCATTGTGTAGATGTACCACATTTTCCGTATCCACTCATCCGATGATGGACATTTGGGCTGGTTCCAACTCTTGGCTATTGTAAAGAGTGCTGCGATGAACATTGGGGAACACAAAATATTGACAACTCAGGTAGGAACATGCAGTATTATTGGTCGAAATTTGGCCTATTGTGCTTTTTTGGTTTTGTTTTATTTTTTAGGTTCACTATGGAACCTCAAGTTTTGTCTTTTTTTTTTCTTTTGTCCATTGATGAAACTGTAATTTGCCATCTTCCACACAGTACATTGGATAGCCTTTTTCCTAAAATTTGAGCTCTATTTCAAAAGGCTTTCCATTTACAGACAGCTTGAACCTAGCTGGATGTATATGTCTACCGTAACAGCTGTCAGACAGCAGTGTATGGTGAGTGACTACTGTGCATTGAGGGCCCAACCTCTGTCCCCGATTGTGGAGCAAGATCTACATTCCTTCCTCCCTTACACTTGCCTCCTGGGAGGTTCGGCAGCTGCTTCCCACCACTCCTGCTACCATGGTCACCACCTGCTTTGTTCCCCACCTATCTTCTAATGTTTTTTTCTTTTTTGTGTGTGTTTATTTTATTTCTATTTTTTAATTTATCAACATACAATGTAGTTGATTTTCATATCCCTTTACCAATTCCTCCTTTTCCCCCTTCCTCCTCCCTCTCTTGCTCCCCATCAATATCAAGACTATTTTCTTAAATAGACTCAAAATCAAGTTGTTCTAGAGGGCACAATGGAGATTTTTAAAGTTTATTTTGTTTTTATCACACTGTCCACTAAGGTTTCCTATAACATTAGCAGTGTATATTTTAAACTATAGAACAAGGTGGGATTCTACAGAGGCAAGCTTTAAAACTATTACAGGATGATGATGGCATTACATCTGATCGTTGACATTGCCATGTCAGAGCAATATGTACTAATACAGTTCTTTCTACTGAGAGGAGGAATTCAAGACGTTTGGTAATTTCTATTTTATATTTTTGTTGAGTTTTTTTTTTCCATTTAAATTAATTAATCATTGTAGTATTACAGCTGTTTGTTTTTTTTTTTAAGATGACCAATAAAGAGCTCTTAACCCTTGACTTGGTGTTGTCAGCACCACGCTCTCCCATGAGAGCTAACTGGCCATCCCTATATAGGGATATGAACCTGTGGCCTTGGTGTTATCAGCACCACACTCTCCCAAGTCAGCCATGGACTGGCCCCTTACAGCTGTATTTTAAGATTAGGGTAAATTTAATGCTGCATTATGCTAAAATCAGATATTTAATGATTCAGAGTCTATAGTCAGGAGTCCCCAAGACCTCTCTCAATTTTAATGATTCACTAGAAGAACTCAGAAGAGCTGTTTTATTCGTAGTTACAGTTTATTACAGTGAAAGGATACAGATTAAAATCAGCAAAGGTAAAAGGTTCATAGGGCAGAGTCCAGGAGAGACCATGTATGAGCTTCTAGTTGTCCTCTCTCAGTGGAATCTGTGGAAAGCACTTAACTCTCCCAGCAATAATGTGTGACAGTACACACAAGTACTGCCACCCAGGAAACTAACCTGAGACTTAGTGTCCAGGGTTTTTATTGGGGGTCAGTCATGGAGGCATGGAGCACCCATGTGGGTGACCTTAGCTATTCTGTCTCGAGCCCCTCCAGAGATCAAACTGATACTGTGTGGCCCAAAGCCTCCATCATAAACAATGTTGTTAACACAGACTATCTAGCACAGCACAAAACCCCAGGTAAACAAAGACATTCTTATCAGGCAGGATACTCCAAGAATTTAAAAGTTGTCTCCCAGAAGCTGGTCAAGGGTCAGACCTTTCTTTGGAAGATGCAGAGTTTGGATAACACAGGCCTGCTGTGTTAATCCTTTACTGCAAGTCTAATAAAATAAACTACTCTAATGTGATTTTTTCTTACCAAAATGTGTTGATATGTGCTAGAATGAAGAGTTTTGATACTCTACTTGTCAAATCAAACTCAGCTACTTTCATTTCTAGAACCAAATTGTCAGATTAATAAGCGTACCCCATGGCAATTACTAACTCAGAGAATTAGGGATGAGAGGAGAGAGACAGGCAAAAGCAGTTGAAAACTTATGCATGCCATCAAGGAGCATACCATCTAATGGGAGAGAGATGATAATAATGTAGCTAGTATATGGCAAGTGGTTATTTGGCGCTAAGTGAGTCACTTGTTATATTACCTTTAATCTTTACCACAGCATTATAAGACAGGTATTTTTATCTCCAATTTACATATGGAGAAAACTCAATGAGACATATTGAGAAACTTGCCTATGCTTTGCTGTCAGTAATTGCTGAAACAAGATACAAGTCTCAATAGTCTACTCGTGCTGGTGGGAATTTAGGTTGGTAAGGCCTTTCTGGAAAACAGTCAGGCAGTGCTTAGTGAAGTAAATGTGCATTGCCCAGTGACCCAACATCCCATGCTTACGTATCCCAGAGAAATTCTCATACCAATCTGTAAAAGGATATCAACAAGAATTTTCGTTGTGACATTATTTGTGGGAGGAGAGTGCTGGAGACAACCTAGATCTCCATTAGAGAGCAATGGATAAATTTAACGTGACAGTTGCATTCTTGGAACACTATGCAACGGTGAGAAGCAGAAGATTATGTACATAGAATAATATGACAATGTCTTAAAATGTAGTATGTGGGGAAAAAAAAGAAATAGTACAATATGTGTAAACTGAGAATATACATACTAAAAGAAAACCCACATTAGCTATTTTACAAAGGTAAATGCACATTTAAAGACATTTATCCAGCATGTCCCTAGAGGGGATGCCTATAGGGAGGGCAACTGCAGTAAGGACTAGGGAAGAAGAAGAAAATATAAGAGAAGGGCTTTGTATGGACTAAAGATAATAATGTGCAATAAACTGAGGAGTGTGATTGCCTCATCTTTCTGCATCTGAGGAACATTAAGCGAAAAAATAAAGGCAGAGAAATTTTGCTGACCACTGGGGATACGCCGATAAAACAGACAAGGTCCTTGCCTTCATGGAACTTAAATTTATGTGGATAAAAAAGTCATAACTAAATGGATAAATATTTTTAAAGAATATGGATTGTGGTCAGTGGTATGAGGAAAGTAAAGAGAATGTAATGGGTAAACCACAGGTAGTGTGTCATTTTGGGGGTTGGGGTGGGCGTGGAGATTTGAATGCTTGACCTTGGTGTTAGCTGCACGACACTTACCAAGTAAACTAACCGGCCAGTCCTAGTGTGTTATTTTGTGTAGGGTAGTCGGGAATGCTCTCAACATACGACAGGTAAGCAGAGACCTGAAGAATGAGAGGCATCAGCACTTTCCAAGCAGAGAGACAAGGATGTTCCAAGCAGAAGAAGGTGTGTTAAATACCCTCTGTTCAAGGGCAGAAAGGAGGGTGGTGTAGTTCAAGAATAGCGAATTGGTGGCAGAATGAGATCAAATGGTGGTAGAGAGTTAAGCAGGGCCTATAGGCCATTTTAATTACAATGAAAAGGCATGAGAGAGTGTAAAACAAAAGAACAATCTGGTTTACATTTAAAAGATGATTCGTTAGCTTTGTAGGGGCTGGGTTGGAGGAGGACAGGAACAGAAGTAAGAGAGCCACATACAGACCATTTCAATAGTCCAGGTAAGGTATGGTGATGGTAATGGGCTCAGAGAGAAAGGAACGACCGGAGACAGACCAAGAGGGTGTCTTATGGAGTGGATGTGGGAGCAGTTAATGAAATTACACTTGGAACATCCAGGTTGCTCAGGCCCTCCATGCAGAATTGGAATAAATACCTAGAATAGTAGCATTTGCACTGAGGGTAAAGTCTGGGAACTGCTTACTAATGATAGTGGTGCTTCTGACAGAATGATAGGGCATAAAAGAGAAACAGAGCAATTTACTGAGGTTTTATAAGTGAACTGCAATGACAGACATTAAGAACATAAATAAAAGTAAAAGGAGCTGTGCTCAGGAGTGCAGGAGGGAAACACACCAGGGTCCCACCATCAGAATAAGCCCTACTTCCTTTAATATGCCAGCATGTCTCCCCACTCCCCATCACCTTCCTCTTAACACACACACGTGCACACACACACCCCTGCCCAAAAGCACTTCTGCACCCATGTACACAGACCTGCAGTCTTCCTTCTTATTCAGAGGCAAGGCTCCTGGGAAAATGCCAGTGCTGAAGAAACCCATCATATCTACCAGGTCTTTTCTAAGGAGAATCATAGTCAGTCTTTCAAGTTAAACAAAGAAACCCTACTGTGATTTCTATTGGAGAAGTTAATAGTTTATAATGTCTAAGGTGAAAATTATACTGGATGGAAATAATGACAGCTTAGACTTGGCAGAAAATAGTAGTAAAGTTAAAAACAGCAATTGAAAGTATGCCAAATGGAACAATGAAAAAAGACTGGATAAAAGTGAAGAGTACCTCAATGAGTGACAACCATAAGTGACCTGATACATAATTTGAGTACCAAAAGGAGAATGGGGAGGGGGACACAAAGTACTCATAGGAATAGTAGCCAAAATTTTGCAAATAATAAAAGCTATAAACTTCATAGATCAAAGAAGTTCAATAGCCCCCAAGAACAAGAAACATCAAGAAAACTATACCAAAGTACATCAATGTTTTAGTCTGTTTTGTGTTGCTATAACAGAAATACCTGAGACTGGGTAATTTATAAAGAACAGAGGTTTATTTGGCTCACGATTCTGAGACAGCTGCATCTGGCACGGGCCTCAGGCTGCTTCTACTCATGGTGGAAAGTGGCAGCAGCCGGTGGGTATGAGCAGATCACATGGCGAGAGGAAGCAAGAGAGAGAGAGAGAAGGTGCCAGGGTCTTTTTAAGCAATGAGCTCTTGCAGGAACTAATCCAGCGAGAACTCAGTCATTAATCCCCCTCCCCCAGGGAGAGCATTAATCCATTCATGAAGGATCTGCCCCATGACTCAATCAGTTTCCAACACTGCCACATTGGGGATCAAATTTCCACGTGAGTTTTGGAGGGGACAACACATCCGAACTCCATCAATCAAATTTCTTAAAACTAGTGATAAGCAGAAAATATTAAAAGCAAACCAAGAAAAAAAGACACAGTATATAAAGAGCAATAAAGATAAAGTTGAGAGCATATTTTTCACTAGAAACAATGCAAACTGGAAGACAGTTGAGCAGCATCTTTAGAGACCTGAAAGGAAAAAAAACGTCAACCTAGAATTATATCATTATTTATTTTGTTGCTCAAATTGCTCCAGTTCCCTCTTTGGCCATTGCAAGCTCTTTCAGATTTTCTCCTGTATCGTTTGACAAATTGCCACTTTTTTTTTCTTTTTCTTAGAACTTTGTTACTTTCTGACACTATAAGATGCTCCAGGTTCATCTTGTATAGTCACAGCCCAGTCCTAGAATCAGCCATTTCTGGTTCCTTTTATTAGAGAATGGTAGAAACCAAGGATTATGTCAATGCTTCTAGACCCTCATGTATATACATATCTATATTTATTTCTGTGTCTAGCTCTGTGTGTGTGTAAACATCAGTTCATACAGATGTCTCTGTCTCTAATGAAGCAACATAAGGTTCATTTCATCCTCCCCCCTTGCTTCTTTGGCAGGGAGAAATCTGCCATGGTGTGTGTGTGTGTGTGTGTGTGTGTGTGTGTGTGTGTGTGTGTGTGTGTGTGTGTGTGTGTGTGTGTGTGTGTGTGTGTGTGTGTGTGTGTGTGTGTGTGTGTGTGTGTGTGTGTGTGTGTGTGTGTGTGTGTGTGTGTGTGTGTGTGTGTGTGTGTGTGTGTGTGTGTGTGTGTGTGTGTGTGTTTATTTGTTCACCCTATATCAGAATTTCTGTGTGTGTGTGTGTGTGTGTGTGTGTGTGTGTGTGTGTGTGTGTGTGTTTATTTGTTCACCCTATATCAGAATTTCTGTGTGGGAGCAAGTTTACCAACTAGAGTGTAGTGTTTATGTTCAGTTCTTTTTGTCTTTTTCCTTATAATATCCAGTAAAAACAGTTCTCCAAAGTTACTTAAACTTTTTTCCCCAACCCCTTTGGTAAGGTTATGTCATACATTTGTAATATAATTAAGTTCATTCATCACACTCAGCATTCTATCCTTGGGTCTGTGTTTAATTTGCATACAGTAAAGTTAACTCTTTGTGGTGTACAGTTCTGTGGGCTTTGACAAATGGATAGTTATGCATCCACCACCACAAGACCAAACAGAATAGTTCAATCACCCTACAGATTCCCTGGCATGGTAATTTTGTAATCAACAGAAAGGGGAACATTCTATTCAATTTATCACTTTTTATATTATTCAGATCTCTTAAAAAGCATGATGCAGTTGAGTTGTTCAGTAATGTCTAGTAGTCTACTGGTGCTGGCACATGTCTGCTGGGACGTAAGTCCATAGGAGACACCTGCATAGCTCAGATGCAAGCCAAAGCTGATGAAGCTGTACCTCCCCAGGGTGTCTTTGTCTGTCTGTTTCTTCACCCCTGCACCATCCTCTGTGTGAGGTGGTATCAGACTGTCTTATGATATTGGTCTAAACATTTAAAACACACTTCACTGATTTTTGTTTGTTTCAAGCACTAGTTCATAATCACAATTATTGCTTAATGTGTTAAACTTATTTTCGTAAATTTTAGTTTAAGATAAAGTCCTAGTCAAAACTTGTTTTCGATATTTATCATTAAGTATCAATCCTGTTTGAGAGGATTTGCTTAGGTTGGCTTTTTTGTTTTTCTGGGTTTTTTGGTGGAGAACTATCCTTACTGAATCTCTCCAATTCCTTGCACTCCATCCAGCACTAGGCTAACAGGCAGATATGATTTACCATCTGAAAATAAGTATATCAGGCTGTTATAAACGCCAAGATGATCTGGAATCAGTTTGAGTGGGCAAACAACTTATAAGAAAGGATGGAATTTTGAGTGACCCAGGCAGACAAAGGGTTTATTCTCCAATATGGGTGAACCATGTAAAAAGTTAGGAATTTAAGGACTCGGTCTGTGTCCTACTTCTCCCTGTTTCCCATGCTGAAAATACGTGCTGCTGCCCTGCCATCCCTGTAGTCTTCACAACAGCAGCGATACCATCTCTGCCCAGAGCAGGAACTGTTGCTGATGTGGGCCAGCTCCTCCTCCTCCTTTCCACCCCCACACAGTCAATTACCCAATCTTGCTTATGCCCTTTCTCACCTCCTACCTCTCTTTCCCCACTCGTATACCCAAGTAACCATCGTGCCCTATTTATTCTATATCTCAAGTCATTCTGTGCCTGCTCTTTCCTACTGCCACTGCCTTAGCTCAAAATTCACTTTCTGTCTGCTCCCATTGCTGATGGCCTTTAGTCAGGTGAGTAGAATATCCCAGGGTTGATCCCAGCCTGCTCCGCCATGGAGTGTTTGGTCAATGTAGCCTGGATCATATTACTACAATTTTTGTTTCCTGGTCATTCTCCCTGTGTCTGCCACCTTCTACCTTGTGCACATTTGTTTTTTATTGTCCTTATTACAATTATTTGTGTATCAGCCAGCCTCTGTTTCTTTGTAGACTTTAACGTTTTTGAGAACAATACTTTTCATTCTTCATTTGTTAACAAATAGTTGACGTAAATCCAATTGGCCCACTAGACTGCAAGCATCTTGAGGACAAGTATGTGTCTTGCTCGCAATAGCACATCCAGTGTCACCATACAGAAAGAATAGTAACAAATTTATAGAGAACTAACTGCTTGCCAGGCCTGTGCCTGGCAAGCCCTTTAATATGCAGTCATTTAGTCATTTGGACAACACTACAGGCACCATCTGTATCTTAAATTCAGGGAAACATAATTAGATTAGTTATGGCACCGAGACCACACAGCCCATGAGTGGTGGTGCCAGGATTCAGGCTGAGGCAGAATGACCCCAAAGTTCCTGACTACAAGTTGACACTGTCTAACAAACTGGATCTGTCAAATTGGATGAGTAATGAACAAAACAGCCTTGACTTGGATTCAATAGGCTTTCAGGGGACCAGGACCCAGGTGATCTGCTGTGACCCAGAATGGGAGGGGGCATCCCTCCCATCTAGGAGGTGGAGAACAGCAGCAGCTAGGCTCAAAGTGCACAGGAGCATTGCAGTGAAAGGCACCACCACCAGAGAGAGGCCCAAGTATGGGTGGACTTGTGCTGGAATCTGCTGGACATGTCCTTGGGGACTTGGCCACAAGAATAGGGTGACACTTTGGTAGGGACTGAATGCTGGTGCGAGCAGACATGTGTGGGGGTCAGGGGGATCTCAGAACTGTGAGGCTATAGTATCATGCTCATGTGATGGCACTGCCACTCACAGGCTGGAGGAGCTGGGGATATTCTGGTTTCACTATACAGCTTCAAGAAATTGTAAGAGTATTCCATAGTTCTTTTACTACACCAACTTTATCTTAAATCTTTTGCCAAAAAAAATAATGCTAAATAGAATCATCTTTCATTTCCTCCTAGAACATGCTTGCTGTTGAGTTCATGAAGTTGTCACCCTCATACTTGACTCACTGGCTTGAAACCAGATTTCAGACCATTGTAAAGCTCCAGCAAGACTCCCATTATTGTCCAGTTCCCACAAGTTCAGTCACTAAAACCAGTGTCACTTTGACTAAGATACTTCCTCCCTGTGGGTTCATCTATTAAATAAGGTAGTTGGATGAGCTGTTTGCTACTATCTTTTTGTAATCTCAAGGACAGTAACTGGGAGCATGACCCTTCAAATGCTCAAGGTGGACTACTATTGATTTTTACCTTTAAGACATTACCTATCAGGTTACAACTTATTCAGTGTTAGTGAGTCTTTGATCAGAGTGCAGTTCCAAGTTTAGCTTTGTTTCCATAGAAATGCAACTGCTCTACCATGACCTAATTTAAGACCAATGGCTAGTTGTATCCTGTGTGGAAAACTGGGATGATGTAATTTCATTGACACTGCAATAAAAAAAAAAAATGTAACAGCTGAGAGATATTGTCTCCCACCTACTCTAACCCCAAACTCTTAGTAATGGAACTTCAGAGTAAACTTTTTCTAAATATTATGTGGAGTATAAAATTCTTTGTACAAGTGTTGAAAAAAAGGAACAAATTTAACTTTATTTCCTCATTTTCATTTAAAGCTTGATTTTATAAAACACACAAAAAACATTTTTAAGCATTCTGTATCTCAGGAAATTAAACAGTAGAAATATCCATTGTTTCACAGGTTCAAGTTAAATAAATTAAAATCAAATAATTGGAAATTTTTTCAATATGGGAACTATACAATGAAGTAAATGGAAAGGACCTAATAGAGCAATATTTCATTACTTATGGATTACTGTTAGTTACTTTCAGGATCTAAACAAAGATTCTGAATATTCAGATTTCTTTTGCCATATCTTATATTTAAATATCTTTCTACCTATTCTCTGAGTCAGATTACTTGACCAAAATATCTGATTTAGGAAAGCATTTACTAGCGTTATAGCAAAAATTTTTCCATCTACAGTTACCACCTTCAAAGGAATTGACATTACAGTGCTGACAAAATCTGCTGGTTCCTTTTGAACAATGTACAATAAATTCCTTATGTCAACTCTGTGGTAAGTCAAATAGGAACCAAAACAAACAAACAAAAAAGATCAAGTATGCAGTTTAGTGAAGTAAATGTTGGTTTTCCCCATTTAAAAAAATGAAATAAAACATATCAACCGTCGCTGACTTGGTTTCAAACCACATTTGAGAATTACAGTTTCATTGTTTTCCTCATCTCAGCCTCAGTCATTGACAGGAATTTTGTAGGCCATCATGCTATTCTTGTTTCATTTTCTTTTTCTGTTTTGTTTGTTCTTTTGGTGGAGGATGTGGGCACCACCGTGCTGTTTACTTTGTAGATTGTAGCAGTGAATGAATGAAGATGGATTTCCTCAGAATTGGTAACGAACTGTGGTCCTGACTCTTCCCATTTTTCAGGTACAACCAAATCTTTGTATAAATCAGCAGATCAAATGAACAGGAAACTTGCAACAGTGGCAGAAAGGCCACTGTAGCTGTGATCTGTCTGATCACTGAATGGATTTCATCCTGGGTAGCTTCCTGAGACTTCTCTATGGGTGGACTGTCATCTTTTGCCATCTTGTCACACTCAACATCAAACTGACTCTTTCAAGGACCTCACCACTTTCGTTGTTGGAGATGACTACCACCAGTTTCTGAACTGAACACTTTTATAACCTATCTTTTTGTTATTCCACCACATTTAGGTATTTTATGAGTTCATGATCAGTAGTTACAAGCAAGGCGAGTCCATATTTCTGCACTTGAGTAACTGTTTCAGGTGGATATATGCCACGCTGATATAAAATACTATTGATTCCAAATGAGAAGAACTCGGCCACAATTTCGGTGCTCATGTGCAGGGTGATGCTCTCCTCCTGGGAGAGCTGCAGCCCCATGGCCAGGCCCACAGAAGAAGGCACATGCTCCCACCCAGCAGACGGCGATCACAGCAGCTCCCACTACAGATGGTTTTGTTTGTATTTTATAAAGTATTTCAACACCTAGAAATCCACTAATAAAGACACAAATTTTAAAAAATCATTGTGATGTTTGGTGTCATTATATAATGGAAAATAAGGTAAACATGCAGACTGTATAGGGTTCAATTTAATTACCAAATAGGAGCAAAACCTATTAGCTCAATGTCTGGCTCTCTTATAGAAACCAAGTCAGGTTTATTCATTAGCACCTCATGGTATCAGTGAAACAGGAAGGAGAAGGTGATGCTGAAACCCACTTCCTGCTTTGTAAGCTCTAAGTAGGTGACCAACTGGCCCAATTTGCCTGGAACTAACGGTGATCAGGATGTGGGACGTTCAGCATCAATACCAGGGCAGCCCTGGGCACACAGATGGTTGGTCCTCTCCACCCTCTAGATCTTTTAAAATGTGCAGAAGATTCGCATATTCTTTATCCTGGGTTTTTTCTGCTTGCCTAAGGCTCTCCCATGCAGCCACAGCACTGCCAATGGAGGGGCTGAAGAGTCGGCTGCATCTCGGGGCACCTGCCTCTTCCATTAGGGATGTCTTCTAGCTCTCTGTCCAGATGACCAGGCTGCTGCTGGGCAACGGGGCAGGGCTGTCATGGACAACTCTGTCTTTGGTATTCTTCTCCTTGCCTGACACCCTCTCATTGTACTCCCTGTGACTCATACTAAGGATACTCCCCTAAAGGGAATTGCTGTCAGCACTTGGGTAACTGACAAAAATGCCAACTACTGAAGTTCCAGCTGTGACCTCTTTAGGGATGTTGAGGTTTTAAAAGGGCATTCTTGGACATCAAGAAACTTTCAAAGACACAAAGACAGATGACCTAGTAATCAATATTCTGTGAAAACCAAAGTGCAAACCACTTTATAATAATAATAGTTGTTTTTTATTGAGAACTATATAATTCACTGTGATAAATGTTTCACAAACCTTAACTCATATAATTCTACAGCAGCCCTGTGTGGTAGGTGCTGAATCAGGACCATTTTACAGATGAAGAAGGTGAGGCTGAGCTTATGTCCCATATCCCAGAGCCAGAAAGAGGATGCCCTGTGTTTGAACCTGACCCCAGTCTTTATGCCTCCAAAGTCATGCTCTTCTTTCTCCCACGATGAATATAACTTTATGGGTTTTTTTTCTGTCACAACATATAATTAAGAAAATCACCTGCAATCTCACCACCCTGATAAACACCATGGACTTTTTTGGATCATCCTTTATTTCTTAATAAACACATACACACTCACACATATTCAGGTTTATGTATTGCCAACATTTATCCCTACACATGCATTCTTATCATTTTCTTTTTATTTTTCAGTATTTTTTTTCTCATCTCCCCTGCCCTCTGTGATCAGGAAGACCAGAGTGAACAGTTGGGTGTATTACTTTTGTTTCTTCCTCCATGTATTGATACGCTGCTGTGAGCTGGGCATTGTTCTAAACACAGGCCAGGTAGAGTCCTGCCCACAAAGAGCTTGTATTCGGTTGAGAAAAGATGGGAATGAACATCCAAACAAAGAAATAAGATCATTTAAGGAACTGATAATTACCATGCAAGAGACAAAGCAGAGAATCTGTGTGGGATAGCCTGGGATCTAAGAGCAGATATTTCAATAAGGATCTGAGTGATGATGAGGAAGCAGCTGTTGGGTAGTGGGGATGAGCGTCCCAAACGGCCTGTGCAAGGCCCCAAAAGGGAATGAGTTTGGGGTGGCTGAGAGACCAAGGCCAGTATGGCTGGAGCATCGTGACTGAGAGCAATGCAGGGGGGCATGTGAGGCACACCTGCTTCTCTCCATGCACGGTGGAGGCCTTTGAAGGGCTCAAGAATGGCACACTGGTTTGTGCTTTGCAATGATTTTTTTCAATTCTAGTGTGGAGAACAGAGTGTAGGGACTAGAGATGACACAAGGAGACCAATTTGGAGATGTGACCAGGGTCAAGGCAGGGGGTGGCAGTGGGAGGGTGGGCAGCTGAATTCTGAAGGTGTTCTGGAAGAATAGTCTGAGGGATGGGAATGTGAGGCCGAGGAGACTCGAGGCTGAGCAGAGTCTGGATTTTCCGTTTGAGGATGCTGGTGTGCAGGTCCTCTGATGGTGACAGGGTGAGCAGAGGACATGCAGGATGGTTCTGAGGTCAGAGCAGGATGAGCTGAGGAGGGGTGCAAGTTCCAGGTCATCTGAAATCCTGGTGGAGTCCAGTTACACCCTCGAGAGCAAACCTTGGGCCCCAACCCATTCTCAGGGGAAATTCCTAGCCAGGTATCAGGGTGGGGGTCAGTGGGTGGAATATGACTGAGAGAAAACATCAGGGGTAAAGAGGGTTCTAGCTAAACTGACCTAACAGGATTCTTGCTGAAGGCAGACCAGGGTGGCCAGACACAACCTGGGGGAATGGTGGGGGATGAAGAACCTGATCAGATACTGAGGGTGAGCAGATATCAAGGGTGGGGGATTCTTGCCAATCTGACTTAGCAGGGTTCTTCCTAAAACTGGATTTTACATGGACATGCATAGATGGGCCTAGAGGTTTCAGGAGCTGACTAAAGTTCGGCCAAGCTGAGGATTTTTGTCAGTGTCCATACATCTCACTGTCTGCATAGATAAATAGATCATGGCTTGCTCATCTTTTTGACTGTTTGCTTTTTTTTTTTTTTTTCCCATTATCAATAAGGCCGCATGCATCATCAGGTACCGTCATTTTTAGAGTGCCTAGAATGGGTGGTTGGGTCTAAGGATATGTTATCAATTGTAATTAATTAATGTGCCAAGTTGCCTTCCAAAAAACATAGCCATGGAAATCTGATAGACTTACCTATATGCTATACACAATGTTTAATAATGAAAATGTAGATCTTTGCCTGAGAAGGGAGCAGAGGGGGTTTTAGAAAGGAAGACCACACAGGATCTCACACCACTGGGTGGTAAAGCTGAGAGATCGTGGGTGAGAGCTTCACCTTTGATGTCAGGGGACTTAGCTTCTTCACTACTATTGAAAGAAATTTCTCCACCTCCCTGATGGTCCTATTCATGTGTGAAGCAGGACTAACCCTATAGGGTTGTGGTGAGTTCACAGCACGTGGTACCTAGGAGAACATGAGAGCACATATCCTCTCACCCTGACTTTGGCCTTCGTGGTGTGTGGCCAGTGGGGTTGCACTTAGAAGTCAATCCTCAGGGCTGGAACTTATCCAATATTTAAAGGGAAACTTGTTGCACCTTGTTGAGTGTTCAGAAAACTTTAGTCATACTTTTCCTGATTCCTATTTGTGTGTGTGTGGATGGAATTTTTATGGGCCATTAAGTGATAAACTAGTACTTGAAAGTAGAGGAATTAAAAACAAACCAAAAAAACCTTGAGTGGATCGTAATGAAGGCATTGCAGTGACGCTCCCACCTTGAATGGAGATGGAGTGTGGACCTGACTTAGTTTTATGAGCTTTCTTTTCAGTGCTTCCTGGCAGGTTCACATGTTAGGTTTTAATGAGGTCTCAGTTTGCAACTGGGATCAAGTCCTTTCTCTTGCCTCTTGCTCATTCAGCTACTTTCAATTATTTCTGTCACCTGCTATATGCCAGTTGGCGTGGAAAGTTGCTGTGAATAAGCTGAGCTCCTGCCTGCATGGAGCCTGGGACACATGGGTCTCCTAGCTGTGTCTTGAAATCATCAACAGTCCTGGACACTGGAAAGCTTCATGTTCCTGATGCTAAGGCAAGATGCCAAATCCCACATTTGCCTCCATCTGAAACGAATGACAGTTCCACCTTTCTCACCTCCTAGTAGGACTCTTTTTGTCTGCAACTTTTGGGATGTCATCCTTCACCCACAAGTGTCACCAATATGCAAGGACTGTGAGCTAGGTATGGAGACATTAGTTTGACCCTCATGTGAATTCATCTGCCTGGATGTTACAGGAGAGTGGTTGCCTTGATGGAGAAACAACTCTGCTCAAAATTGGCAAGCACTGTGGCTGGGGGAGTCACATGCAGACATCTGTATGTTTCTCAGTACAAATCAAATGTCCCCAACTTGCCCAGTCTTTAATTTCCACATAACAAGAGTCTAGCCCCATCTGAGTGAATGCCGAAGTCTCACCTTTCTCAGGCCTCTGAATGTTGCTTGTGCCGTGGTCCTTCCTGGAGGGTGCCTGACTTCTTAGCTCTCTTTTGTTCTGCATTTTGTGTTCTCAGTTCTTGCTCCATTCTCTGAAGATCACCTCTTGCCTCCTTTTCTCAGGGTGATGCTGTGTGCAACACATTCCTTGTCTTGGTTTCCCAAGCATCTCAATTCTGAAGGTGAGATATTGGCTGCATCAATAAGAAAATATTAGTACAGGCTTGGGGATAACACTACGTACTTTATGTAAAAAAAAGAACAAAATAGAACCGAACCTTCAGATAAGGATGACATGGTTAGCAGAGACCAGGTGCCTCCACAGGTGCCTCTTCCCAGCTCCTAGCCAGCTAACACCTGCATGCACAGATGTCTCTCTCTCTCTCTTTCTCTCTCTCTCCTTTTTCTTTCTTTTTCTTGATCTGCATGCTGGTCTCCAGACATTCGCTTACACTGGAGGAGACTCTCCTGCATTTGAAAAAAAATTGAGATGAAATTCACATAACATAAAATTAACTGTTTTAAGGCGTATATTTCAGTAGCACTTAGTATATTCAGAAGGCTGTGGGAACCATCACCTCTGTATAGTTCCAAAACATTTTCATCCACACTAAAGGAAACCGACCCCTGTACCCATTAGCAGTCACTCCCTGTTCCCTTCTCCGCCAGCCCTTGGCAACCCCAGTCTGCATTCTTTCTCTATAAATTTGCCTATCCTGAATGTTTCATATAAATGGAATCATACAATACATGACTTTTGGTGTTTGGCTTCTTCAACTTAGCGTGATGTTTTCTGAGCTCATTCATATTGTAGCATATAACAGTCCTTCATTTATTTTTTTAATTGTGGTAAAATATACATAACAAAATTTATCATTTTAACCATATTTTTATTTTTTATTTTTATAGCAGTTTTAGTTTTATAGAGAAATTGAGCAGAGAGTATAGATAATTTCCATACCCTCCCCCATACACACACAGTTTCTCCTATTATTGACATGTTACATTAGTGTGGTACATTTGTTACAATTATGAATCAATATTGATATATTATTATTAATTTTATATTAGGGTTCTCTTTGCATTGTACTGTTCTGTTGGTTTTGCCAAATGCAGAATGTCACGTATTCACCATTACAGTATCATATAGAATAGTTTTGCTGTGCTAGAAATACTCTGTGCTCCACCTATTCATCCCTCCCTCACTCCCTCATCCCCTGAAACTCTGGAAAGTACTGATTTTTTTCCCGTTACCTGAAACATTTATCATTTCTTTGTGTTGGGAGCATTCAAAATCGTCTTGAGACTAATTGCAACTACACTACAAGTTGTTGTTAATGATAGTTACCCTACACTGCTATAGAATGCTCGATCTCACTCCACCTATCTAGCTGTGTTTTTGTATCTGTTAACCAACCTCTCACTATCCCTCCTCCCCTCTCCCCTTCCCAGCGTCTGGTAACCACCATTCTGCTCTCTACTTCAATGCAATCACCTTTCTTCATTTCCACATATGAGTGAGAACATGTGGCATTTCTCTTTCTGTTCGTGCCTTATTTCATTTAACACAATGTGCTCCAAGTCCATCCATGTTGCTGCAAGTCACAGGACTTCATTCTTTCTTATGGCTGGATAGTATTCTCTTGTGTATATATTCCACATTTTCTTCATCTATTCCTCTGTTGATGGATGTGCAGTTCAGGGTACAGTTCAGTGGCATTAAGTACATTTGCATTTTTGTGCAATCATCACCACCGTCCATCTCCAGAACTTTCTTATCTTCCCAAACTGAAACTGAATCCATGAAAGATTGACTCCTCAATCCTCATTTCCCTCTACCCCTGGCAACCCCCATTCTACTTCCTGTCTCTCTGATTGTTACTACTCTAGGACCTTGTATGAGTGGAATCACACAGTATTTGCCCTTTTGTGAATGGCTTCTTTCACTCAGCGTAATGTCCTCCAGGTTCATCCATGTTGTAGCATGTGTCAGAATTTCCTTCTTTTTAAGCTGAATAATATTCTGTTGTATGTGTATACCACATTGTTTTATCCTTACGTTATGTGATGGACATTTGGGTTGTTTCTACCTTTTAACTATTACAAATAGCGTTGCTGTGAACATTTATGTATACGTTTTTTTTTTAACACTTTTTGATTCTTTGGAGTATGCACTTATGAGCGGAATTGCTGGGTCATATGGTAATTCTTGTTTAACTTTTTGGAGGGACTGCCAAACTGTTTTCCACCATGGCTACACCATTTTACATTTCAACCAGCAATGTAGGAGGGTTCCAATTTCTCCACATTCTCACCAACACTTGTTATTATCCATTAAGAAAATTATTATAATTATCCTCATGGGTATGAAGTGGTACCTCCATACTTTTTGATTTGCATTTCCCTAATACCTAATGATGTCGGACATCTTTTCATGTGCTTGTTGACTATATCCTCTTTGGAGAAATGTCTATTCAAGTCCTTTACCCATATTTTAATTGAATTGTTTATGTTTTTGTGGTTGAGTTGTCTTGGATGTTAGGCCCAGGATTTCCTTTTAAAGAAAATCTTGGGACACAGGCACTCACTGGGAGTCCAGACTCTGCAAGTGTTTCCACAGGGCCTTATGAAAATAGAAAAACGTTCCTTTCATTCACAATTTCCTGGGAAAAGAGATCCTTGGTATTCTGTCTTCTTACCTTTTCCTACCAAAGGCCTGGTGGCCTTGACTGCTTCCAAGAGACTGGCTGGGAAAAGCAGTCTAAGTATCCACAAATGTTAGCTCAGTGGTAAGCCTCCCATTCTGGATAAGGAGCCTGTTTACTGGGGGAACAGCCAACTCCAAATACAGTTTAGACCAAATCAAACTGTCCTCTGTAACTGCCCTTCTCACCTAAGATACTGGTTAAGCAAATGTGCTCAGTGGAGCCCCAGGCTGTTGGTACCTGCCCCAACCTCTCATTGTCCAACGCTCACACAGGCAGGAAACTCCTCCTTGCTGATGCTGCAATCAGTCCGGGTCATAATTTCATAATTTGGGTTCATATTTAGATTACAAAAACCCATCCTTAAATAAGTGGCTCATAGATTTCATGAAGTGTCTTAGGAAATAAAGCTTTCTGAGTTATAGCCTTTATGAGGCTCCCAAGCAAAATAGTGCTGCTTATATAACATTGCCCTATAACCTGAAATGGGATCTGGAAGCATCTTTTCAATCAAGTGGGTCACTCCTTACAAGGAATCCTATTATTCACTTAAAACAAAAAATGACAATGTTAAAGTTTTGACAGTAAATAATTAATATTCCTACTCTCATATAATGAAAATAATATCTTTCACATGTAGCTAAGACTGATTCTGGCTGGAAATCATAAACAAATTGACCGTTTAATTACAATAAACATCTGAATTTAAAAATTATGACTGTAGAAGGTGGGAGAATAAAAATAAATAAAAATAAATGCAGAAATTATGACTGTATAGCATAATTCAATTCATAAATATGTTAAGTAATTTTATTTCTGTGGAAGATAAAATAATGTTTTTCTTAAAAGTATTCATAAGAAGAAAAGCACTTCCTCTAGTGTAAAGTTATAACAGAGGCCAGGTTCTCAAATTGTCAGCACCACCCTCAGCCAGTGAGTGAACCGGCCATCCCTATATAGGATCCGAACCTGTGGCCTTGGTGTTATCAGCACCGCACTCTACCGAGTGAGCCACGGGCCGGCCAGGTTCTCAAATTGTGATCTAGGAAACCCCAGGAGTCTTTTTTTAGGGGTGGTCCAGGAGATGAAGAGTATTAAAATAATACTAAGAATGATTTGCCTAATTCACTCTCATCATCTCAAGCATGTACAGCAGAGATTTCTTGAGGATACATGACATATAAAATCAAAACAGATTGAATGCAGAAGCCAATACAAGAATCCAATGTCTTCTATAAGGCAGACATTAAAGAGATTTGCAAAATTATAAAACAATCCCCTCTTCTCACTCCAATTTCTTTTCTTCTGGAAGTCAGTTATTTTTCAAAAACTATGCTATTTAACAACATTAACATGGGATAGACTTGTTATTTTATGTATTTTATTTTATTTTTAGTTAACCCAGTGTAAAACTTTGTGTATACATTTCTGATGGAGTTTTGATGTGTTGTCCCCTCCAAAACTCATGCAGAAATTTGATCCCCAATGTGGCAGTGTTGCAAACTAATTGAGTCATGGGGGCGGATCCCTAATGAGTGGATTAATGCTCTCCCTGGGGGAGGAGGGGTAGTGAGTGAGTTCTCGCTCCATTAGTTTGCATGAGAGCTGGTTGTTTAAAAGACCCTGGCACCTCCTCCTCTCCCTTGCTTCCTCTCGCCATGTGATCTGCTTGTACCCGCTGGCTGCCTGCTGCTTTCCACCATGAGTAGAAGCAGCTTGAGGCCTGTGCCAGATGCAGCTGTACCAGAATTGTAAGCCAAATAAACCTCTGTTCTTTATAAATTATCCAGTCTTAGGTTTTTCTGTTACAGCAACACAAACGGACTGATACAATTTCTATTAAGTTTTAAAAAATATGGATCCCTTTAGCCACCACCATAATCCAGACACAGCAGAGTTCTGTCACTCTGAGAATCTCTATACTGCTCCCTCACAGTCACACCCTTCCCACCAACTCCTACAACCAGCAATCTGTTCTCCATCCCTGTGGTTTTGTGTTTTGGGGATTGTCATATAAGTGAATCATGCAATGTGTAACCTTTGAGACTGGCTTTTTTTACTCAGCATGAGGCCTTTGACATCCCACCAAGTGGTTGGGCCTTTTAACTGCTGAGTAGTGTTCCATGCCCTGTAAACAAGACACAGTTTGTTTATCAATTCACCAGATGAATATCTTTAAAGTTATTTCCCATTTTTTGGTTATTACAGATAAAGTTTTATGAAACATTTCCGTATAAGTTTTTGTGTGAGTGTAAGTTTTCATTGTTTCTAGGTAAATACTTAGGAGTGGGATTAGTGGGTCTTATAATCACTGTGTGTTTAACTTTATAAGAAACTGCAGAACATTTTTGCAGAATGACGGCACCATTCTGCATTCCTACCAGCAGTGCAGGTAAATTCCAGTTGTTCCACATCCTTGATGTCACTTGGTAATGTCAGTATTTTCTATTTTAACCCTCTTGGTGCTGTGGTATCTCACTATGGTTTTAATTTGTGCTTCCCTGATGGCTAGTGATGTTGACAATCTTTCATATGCTTATTTGCCATCTTTGATGAAGTATCTGCTCAAGTGTTTTGCCCATTTTTCACTTAAACTGTTTTCTTCCTGTGAGAGTTCTTTATATGCTTTGGGTACAAATCTTTGTTAGGTAAGTGGTTTGCCAACATTTTCCCTAAGTCTGTGGCTTATATTAGTGGTACATTTTGTAGAGCAAAAGTATTTAATTTTACAAAGTCCAATTAAATCACTTTTTGAATGGATCATGTTTTTGATATCATATCTAAGAATCTAACCTAACCTCACTGCATGAAGATTTTCTTCTAAAAATGTTATAGTTTTACTTTTTGCATTCACATATATGATCAATTTATAGTTACTTTTTATATAAAGTGAGATTTAGATCAAGGTCCATTTTTTTGTAAGTTGTCCAGTTGTTCCAACACTGCTTTTGGAAAGACTATCCTTTCTTATTTGAATTGCTGTTGCACCTTTGTCAAAAATCAACTGGCTATCACCTCATACCCATCAGGATGGTTACTATAAAACAAACAAACAAACACAGAAAATAATGAGTGTTGGTGAAGATGTGGAGAAATTGGAACCCTTTCCATTGTTGGTGGAAATGTAAAATGGCATAGCCATTGAGGAAAACAATATAGTGTTTTCCTTAATGTGTAGTTCCTCAAAAACATAAAAATAGAATTACTCTGTGATCCAGCAATTTCACTTCTGGGTACGTACCCAAAAGAATTGAAAGCAGAGAACTGAACAGATATTTGTACACCCATGATCACAGCAGCATTATTCACAATAGTCAAAAGGTGAAAGCAACCCAGTGTCCAACAATGAATGAATGGATAAACAAAATGTGGTATATACATACAACAGAATATTAATAAGCCTTAAAAATTAGAAAGAGGGAAAGAGGTGGGAAGATGGCAGACTAAAAGTGCTCAGGGTATGCTCCTCCTATACAAGAAGACCAGAACAAGCTCACTGCCACCACTACCACAGTCATCAGTGTCACTGTCTGGTCCCAGAACTGTTACACATCTTCCTGAAGAGCAGTTCATCCCACTTTCCACTGTAGCTCCTGGCAGTTGAACACACTGTGCAGGTGGCAGTCACTGCTGCCTGCGAGTGATCAACTGCCACAGCCACCCATGCCAGGCTGTCACATTGCCACCACCCACTCACTGGCATTGACATAATGAGGGTCACAGGTGGAACTGCTGGAAAGAGGTGAGTGAGCACAGACACATGACCCAGTGGCACATAAGGAGGGTCACAGGTGGAACTGCTGGAAAGAGGTGAGTGAGCACAGACACATGACCCAGTGGCACAACCCACAGGGAATTATGCTGCCCCTGTGGCCACACACCTGGGGGTGGGAGCTACATGCATAGCCTATGCAACTGCCTTCATCTGAGGAGAGATGTGTGGAGCCCTCAGAGATGGCAGAAACCCAGAGTAGCCAAAAAAAAAAAAAACAGTAGAAAATTCACAAGTACCACCAACCAATCCCCCAACTTGGGGAAGCAAGGACTCAGGAGAAGCCTCTGCCTGTAGGAGGGAGGAAAGAGGAATCCTGGCCAAGATCACCCATTCAAAATGAGGAGCTCCAGTATACCCCAGTTTACCTGTCAGGGTCACAGAACACTAGCTAGTGTCCTGCAAGGGCCATGCACCCCAGTTAAATAGTGATAGGGCACCCAGGCGCTTCCTGTAAAATCTTGAGATCTTGCCCACATCCTTGATGGCACAACATAGTGTCACTAACCTCAGCAAGGAATCACTCAGTACCCCAGTGCCTAGGCCATGGAGGCACTCATATGCAATTCTAGCATTGAATATGGTGAAGTAACCACACACAGACTACAATATTGTGTTTACCCAAAACCAAAACTAAAATAGCCTACTCAGTGGTCGGTAGAAAACACAACTGCAGGAGAGAATCTGTCTCAAAAGCCACTCCAGAGAAATAGAAGAAGCAACTACCCTACTAGGTGACCACACATCCATGTGGGGATACTGAAAATATGAAAAAACAAGAAAATATGACATTACCAAAGGAATACAGTAATTGTCCAGTACCAGACTCCATACAACAGGAAATCCTTGAAATGACTGAAAAGGAATTCTGAGCAACAATCTTAAGGAAATGCACTGACATACAAGAAGACTCAGATGACACAATGGAATGAGAAAAACTATCCAGCAAGGAAGAAATTTACAAAGAGATATATACCTTAAGAAAGAAGGATTTATTCAATGAAATAAAAAACACAACCAAGAGCTTATGCAGCAGGCTAGAGCAAGCAGAAGAAAGAATTTCTGACCTCAAAGATAGTCTTTTTGAAATAATCCAGATGGGGGTGGGGGGAAGACAAAGAAAAAAGAATTTTTAAAAATGAAGAAAATCTGCAGCAACTACCAGACAACCTTAAGCACACAAACATCAGAATCATGGGTGTTCCAGAAGAGGAGGAGAAAGGAAAAGGCATTGAAAACCTATTCGAAAAATAAAACTGGAAAACTTCCCAGGTATTGGGAGAGACATGGACTTTCAGATCCAAGAGAATCAAAGATCCCAAAAGGATTAAATCTAGAAAGTTCCTCTCTGAGACACATTATAGTCAAACTGACAAAACTCAAAGACAGAGATAATCATAAAATCAGCAAGAGAAAAGTGTCAAGTCACCTATAAAGGAGTCCCCATCAGACTAACAGCAGATTTCACAGCAAAACCCTACAAGCCAGAAGAGAATGGGATGATATATTCAAAGTACTGAAAGAAAGAAACTGCCAGTCAAGAATGCTATACCTAGCAAGGCTATCCTTCAGAAATGAAGGAGAAATAGTGTATTTCCCAGACCATCAAAAACAGCAGAAATTTCACTACCACATAACCTGACCTACAGGAAATCCTCAAAGGAGTCTTGCATCTAGAATCCAAAAAATTATAATCATCACCATGAACACCTGAAACAGAGCAAAACTCACTGGTAGAGCAAATATGCACATGAGAAAGAAAAAGAAACTATATCTTACCACTTCACAAATCCAACAGACACTGTTGACAAACAAAAAAATGAAATAAAGAAAAATAAAAGATGTTTAAAACAACCAAATGAAAATAAAAATGCTGGTAGTAAGTCAATGCCTTTCAATAACAACCCTAAATGTAAATGGATTGAATTGCTCTCTCCAAAGTCATAGACTGTATTAAAAAGCTAGACCCAACTATATGCTGCCTTCAAGAAATTCTCCTCACCTGTAAATACTCACACAGACTAATAATGAAGGGATGGAAAAAGATATACCATACAAATGGAAACCAAAAATGAGCAGGTGTAGCTATTTTTACACCATATAAAATAGACACTAAACCTAAAACCATAAAGAGACAAAAAATGCCATGTATAATGATAAAGGAATCTATCCAGCAAGAAGACATAACAATCATAAATATATACACACACAACACTGGAGTACCCAGACATTAAAAGCAAACACCACTAGACCTAAACAGACAGTTAGACCCCCAAATACAATAGTAGCGGGGGACCACAACACCCCTTTCTGAACATTGGACAGATCATCTAGACAACAAATCAACAGAAAAACACAGGATTTAAATTACACTTTAGATTAATTGGACTTGGCATACATATACAGAACATTTCATCTAACAGCTACAGAATATACTTTCCTCTCTTCAGCACAAAGAACATTCTCTAGGACAGACCACGTGTTAGGTTAGAAATCAAGTCTCTACAAATTTGAAAAAAACTGAAGTCATTTCAACCTATCTTTTGAGACCACAACAGATTAAAACTAGAAATCAATAACAAGCAAAACTCTGGAAACTAAATACATGAAAATTAAACAACATGCTCCTGAATGACATATGGGTCCAAGAAGAAATTAAACAGGAAATCAAAAAATTTCTTGAAACCAATGAAAGTAAAGACACATCATATCAAAACCTGTGGGACACTATAAAGGCACTACCAAGACGGAAGTTTGTTACAATAAATGCTTAAATCGAAAGAATAGAAAGACTTCAAATAAGCAACCTAATGTTCACCTCAAAGGACTAGAAAAACAAGAACAATCCAAACTCCAAATTAGCAGAAGGAAAGAAATAATTAAGATCAGAAGACAACTAAATGAAATAGAGACCAAAAAAATGATATGAAAGATCAATGAAACAAAAATTGGGATTTTTGGGACCGGCCCATGGCTCACTCGGGAGAGTGTGGTGCTGATAACACCAAGGCCACGGGTTCAGATCCCATATAGGGATGGCCGGTTAGCTCACTGGGTGAGCATGGTGCTGACAACACCAAGTCAAGGGTTAAGATCCCCTTACCTGTCATCTTTAAAAAAAAAAAAAATTGGGAATTTTTAGAAGGTAAACAAAATAGACAAACCATTAGGTAGACTAACCAAAAAAAGAAGAGAAGACTAAAATAACAAAAATCAGACATGAAAAAGGAAACATTACAATCAATACCACAGAAATATGATGAGTCTTAAGAGACTACTATAAACAACTATACACTAACATATTTGAAAACCTATAAGAAATGAAATTTGGGGACACATACCAACTACCAAGAATGAACCAAGAAGAAATAGAAAACCCAAACAGGCCAATAACGAGTAACAAGATTGAAGTAGTAATCAACAGTCTCTCAACAAAGAAAAGCCCAGGACTGGATAGCTTTACTGCTGAATTCTACCAAACCTTCAAAGAGAAATTAATACCAAATCTCTTCAAGCTATTCCAAAAAATTAAGATAGAGGCCATTCTCCCAAACTCATTCTATGAGGCCAGCATCAACATGATACCAAATCAGATAAAGATACAACAACAAAAGAAAACCACAGGCCAATATCTTTGATGAACATAGAGGCAGAAATCCTCAACAAAATATTAGCAAACAATACAGTAGTGCATCAAAAAGATTATACACCATGATGAAGTGGGATTCATCCCAGGGATGCAAGGATGGTTCAACACATGCAAGTCAATAAATTGTACACCACTTTAACAAAATCTAGGACAAAAACCATATAATCATCTCAGTAGATGCAGAAAAGCATTTGACAAAATTCAATATCCCTTCATGATAAAGACTCTCAACAAATTAGGTATAGAAGGAAAAAAATCTCAACACAGTAAAAGCCACATATGAAAAACCCACAGCCAACATCATCATGAGTGGGGAGCAGCTGAAAGCTTTTCCTTTATGAACAGAAACAAGACAAGGATGCCCACTCTCACCAGTCTTATTTAACATAGTATTGGAAGTATTAGGAAAATCAGCCAAGAGAAAGAAATAAAGGGCATCTAAGTTGGAAAAGATGAAGTCAAATTATCTCTGTTTACAGATGACATGATCCTATAAATAGAAAAACCTAAAGACTCTACCAAGAAACTCTTAAGAGTTATATTGATAAACAAATTCAGTAAAGTTGCAGGATACCAAAATCAACACACAAAAATCAGCAGTGTTTTTATACACCAACAATTAGCAGAAAAAGAAATCAAGAAAGCAAGCCCACTTACAACAGTCACCAAAGAAACAAAACAAAACTAGGAATCAATTTAACCAAAGAGGCGGAAGATCTCTACAATGAGAACTAAAAATCACCACTGAAAGAAATTAAATAGGCACAGAAAGATGAAAGGACATTTCTTTCTTTCTATTTTTTTTAAGGGAAATGAAGTTTGTTTTCATATTTTTTATTTAAACATTAAAAAAATTTTTAATTTATCAATCTACAATGTAGTTGATTTTTATGTCCTTTTACCAATTCCTCCTTTTTCTCCCTCCCTCTTTTCCCTCCCCCCATCAACATCATATCTGTTCACTTAACAAGTTCAAGGAATTGTGATTGTTGTGTCTTCTTCCCTCTCCCATTTATTTGTATGTTTATTTATTTATTTATTTTTAGCTCCCACAGTAAGTGAAAACATGCAATATTCCTCTTTCTGTGCCTGGCTTATTTCACTTAATATAGTTTTCTCTAAGTCCATCCATGTTTCTGCAAATGGCAGTATTTCATTTTTTTTTTTTATAGCAAAGTAGTACTCCATTGTGTAGATATACCACATTTTCCTTATCCTCTCATCTGATGATGCACATTTAGGTTGGTTCCAGCTCTTAGCTACTGTAAATAGTGCTGCAATAAACATGGGAGTACAGGTATCCCTACAACATGATGATTTCCATTCCTCTGGGTATATACCCAGCAGTGGAATAGCTGGATTATATGGTAGATCTATCTGTAATTGTTTGAGGAACCTCCATACCATTTTCCATAAAGGCTGCACCATTTTGTAGTCCCACCAATAGTGTATGAGAGTTCCTTTTTCTCTGCTCCTTGCCAGCTATATCATTCTCAGTCTTTTGGATATTAGCCATCTTAACTGGATTGAGATGTTATCTCAAAGTGGTTTTGATTCACATTTCCCTAATGCTGAGTGACGTTGAACATTTTTTTAATGTGTCTGTTGGCTATTAGTATATCTTCCTGGAAGGACATTTCTTGCTCATGGATTGGAAGAATGAACATTGTGAAAATGTCCACACTACCAAAAGTGATCTACTGATTCAGTGCAATCCACATCAAAATACCAATGACATTCTTCACAGAAATAGCAAAAGCAACCCTAATGTGGAACAATGAAAGACCCCAAATAGCCACAGCAAATATGAGCAGAAATAAAACTTGAGGCATTACACCACCTGGCTTCAAATTATATTACAAAGCTACAGTAATCAAAACAGCATGGTACTGGCATAAAAACAGATACACAGACCAAGGGAACAGAATAGAGAACTCAGAAATCAATCCACATACCATAGCCAGGGAATCTTTGACAAAGGCACAAAGAACATCCATTGGGGAAAAGACAGCCTCTTCAATAAATGGTGCTGGGAAAACTGGACATCCATGTGTAGAAGAATGAAACCAGACACATACCAAAATCAACTAAAAATGGATTAAAGACTTCAATGTAAGACACAAGACTATAAAACTCATATAAGAAAACATAGGGGAAACACTTCAGGATGCAGGATCAGGCAAAGAGTTTATGAATAAGACCCTAAAAGCACAGGCAACAAAAGAAAAAATAAACAAATGGGATTATATCAAACTAAAAACCTTCTGCACAGCAAAGGAACAGTCAACAGAGTGAAAAGACAACCTACAAAATGGGAGAAAATATATGCAAATCATGCATCTGACAAGGAATTAATATCCAGGATATAAAGGAACTCAAACAACTTAACAGTGAAAAAACAAGTAACCCCAATTAAAAAATGGGCAAATGAGCATTTCTCAAAGGAAAACATACAAATGGACAACAGATACATGAAAAAGTGTTCAACATCACTAAGCATCATGGAAATGCAAATCAAAAGCACAGTGAGATATCATCTCACCCCAGTGAGACTGGCTATTATCAAAAAGACAGAGAATCACAAATGCTGGCAAGGATGCAGAGAAAGAGGAACCCGCCTACACTGTTGGTGGGACTGTAAATTAGTAGAGCCATTATGGAAAACAGTATGGACCTTCTTCAAACAAGTGTAGATAGAACTGCCATGCAATCCAGCAATCCCACTACTGCGTATATACCCAAACGAATGGAAATCATCTTGTTGAGGGGATACCTTCACTCCCATGTTTATCGCAGCTCTGTTTATAATAGCCAAGACTTGGAACCAACCTAAATGTCCATCTGTGGATGACTGGATAAGGAAGATGTGGTATGTATATACACAATGAAATGCTGCTCAGCCATAAGAAAGAATGAAATTCTGCCATTTGCAGCAACATGGATGAGCTTGGAGAAAATTATGTTAAGTGAAATAAGCCAGGCACAGAAAGAGAAATACCACATGCCCTCATAAGTGGGAGCTAAGAATAAACAAATAAATACAAAAGAAACAACAATCACAATAATACATCGAACTTTCAAAAGGAGAAAACAGAACGGTTGGTTACTAGAGGTGAGAAAGGGGGAGGGGGATGGAGTTTTAGCAGGAAATTGGTAAAGGGTCACAAAGAATGATTATGTTTTGTAATGACGAATATACTAATTACCTTGACTTGATCATCAAGTATTGTACACAGGTATTGATATTCAACCCTGTACCCCACAATATGTGTGATCAATTATGTTTCTTTTTTTTTTTTTTTTTTTTTTGTCATTTTTTCATGACCGGCACTCAGCCAGTGAGTGCACCGGTCATTCCTATATAGGATCCGAACCCACGGCGGGAGCGTCGCCGTGCTCCCAGCGCAGCACTCTACCGAGTGCGCCATGGGCTCGGCCCATCAATTATGTTTCAATAAAAAAAAAGTTAGGAAGAAATTCTGACCTGTGCTATGAAATGGATGAACCTTGAGGATGTTATACTGAGTGAAATAAGCCAACCACAAAGGGAGAAATACTGTGCGATTCCACACATATGAGGTATCTAGAATAGTCACAATCAGACAGAAAGTAGAATGGAAGTTGCCAGGGGCAGGGGGAAATAGGGGTTGAGGAGTCAATCTTCAATGGGAATTTGAAAAAGTTCTGGAGGTGATGATTGGTGATATTGTACAAAAATACCAATGTACTTAATGCCACACATCTGTACATTTAAAAATGGTTAATATGTAAATGTTATATGTATTTTACCACAATTAGAAAATGTCAGTTGGCCATATTTGTGAGAGTCCTTGTCAGAACTCTGTTCTGTTCATTGATCTGTATGTTTACTTCTTCTCCAATACCACATTCCCTTGATTACTGTAGCTTTATAGTAAGTCTTAAAATTGTACAGTGCTTATTTCTTTATTTGGGAAAGGGGTGAGGTAAGATGGATAGCTCTAAACAAAACCACTGGTGTAGAATTATATCCTTAAATAAACCCAGTGAACCAAGTCTTATAAATGTTATATTCAGGAAGATGGAGACATGTTATATTCATTTGGTTCCCAGTGCTCAGGCCAGTGCCTGGCATGCAGTAAGTACTCAGTAAATTTTTGACAAAGGAATGGAGATGCTGCTTTGCCCATTGCAGCTAAAATGCAAGAGAAGCTCTGGTATATGAAAACTAGAGGCACTCTTGGAAAAAATAAATTTAAACATAAACAATCTTTTCAAGTATACACTACAGAGAAATACAGTCAAAAATTTCCATAGGAGTGTTAGTGAGAATGGGAAAAAACCCAACATATCAAAATTTACATATAACTTATGCTCTGCTGACAGTATTGATGCTTGTTACATCTAATCCTACATACTTAGAAATTTGAGAATACTACATATCATTCAGGATTACAAAATGTTTCTCAGATGTCCTGTGCAACTGTGGTGTATACCAGAGTAATCTGAAGTACCTCTAGAATCAGAGTTGGAATGAAAAAGGAGAAAGCAAATGAATGCTCAGCATACCAGTATTTTAATTAGGCAAGAGCCTGTTGCATCGTGCTGTCCAAGCGTAAGGATGTGGCAGGTTAATGATATTTTTTCTCTTTCCTAAGAGCTTCCTCTGCTCACACCCTTCTTCTAGTCGGAATAGGGTCTGCACTGATGTTGGTAGCACACCACCCACCAGCCCTCATAGCCTTTGCACACAGTTGCCTTGTGTTTTGAGAACACAGATCAAGAGACGTGGACACTCTCTCCCTGGCTGAGCAGTGTTACACACGAGAGTGGGGTTAGGGCTCTCGGTCATGCTGTGCCAGCACTGAGCACTGGGTTCTGGAGAGAGAGGCACCCCGTGCCTACGATGAGGCAGGTAGTAGTGGGGGTGTCACATGTGGTGGGCTGTCAGGGCTCAGGGAAGGGTCCCTCTTGCCAAGGTCTTAAAGAGACATCAGGGCAGTTCACAAACAAATAGAGCATATGTACTAATTATGCCAAGAAAAGTCCTTGTTCAGCCTGATTCTGCCGCTTTGAGGTGGCCATTTAATTCCTATAAACTTTCAGTGTCCATTATAATAAATTACAACTCCATAGTATTAAATTGGTGTCTTTATCAAGTAGGATCAGCATGACAACAATAGAGGAATATGGTAATAAGGGGAGCAATAAACTTGGGTCCTATTCACCAGCAAACTGGGACTATTTGTTACTGAAAGTGTAAGAATTAAGGGAAATAAAGGATTTCCTAAAGCACGTGCATGCAGTAGTGCTGCTGTTGTGTTTTTGTAGTTTTCATTTTAAAAAGCTTCCTATTACTCCTTACTCCACAGATTGGGGTGAACCACAAATTCAGACACACCTCTTGAAACATAAGCAATACCTGTGTAATGAAAGTTTGTCATAATATGGTGACAATAATCAGGTTGGTCCTGTTCTACATGAAATTTCGGTCTGTAGTTCCTGATGAACCAAGGGTTGACGAGGAAAGTTCTTCATAGAAGAATTTCAGCCAGTAAATTAGACAGAAAGATGATGCCTCCTGAGCCACTGACCAGTCAACACTAAAAGTGGAACAAGATGTGTGCTTCTCTATGGGATGCAGTAAGAAGAACCCAACACCCCTTATGAGGAAACCTTGCTTAGAAACTGAACCTGAATCGAATGTGCCTCTATATTTAACCATCTATTTACAGGAAAAGCTAGGGCCGTACAGTATATTCAAAAACAGATTGAGGATGCAATTGACCAAGTCTAGAATTTAAAAAACTCTACATACAAATGGCCTGAGTTTTTTATCAGATAAAGGATGTGAAGACAAAAGGGGAGGGTTCTGTTTTTAGATGAAAGCAAAAGTAAAAGGCATTATCACCTGAATGCAACTCATGGAACTAGTTACAATTCTGATCAAACAAACCAGGTATAAGGGGAAAATTTTGAGACACTGGGGAAAATTGAACATGAACATCTATGGATCAACCTGGAGGACTTTATGCTACATGAAATAAGCCAGTCACAAATGGACAAATATCATGTGATTCCACTTATGTTAGTTACTAAGAGTAGTGACAATGAGAAAGACAGAAAGCAGAACAAATGGTGGTTGCCAGGGGCTGGTTGGAGGGGAGAATGAGGATTCAGTGTCTGATGGGAGCAGTTTCATTTCTACAAGTTGAAAAGAGCTACGGAGACGGAGGGTGTTGATGACTGCACAACATCGCTTGCCTGGGACTGAGTGCCCTTGACTGAGCATCCCCTCCCTGTGCCCTGGGAAGGGCCTTCTTGGTTTACATAATAGGAGCTTTCCCCTAGGCAGCAATGCTGTTTTGTGTTGATCTACGGACACTTCAGCATATTCTGTGCAGGCATGCACCCCATTTTGGTTCACTTATTCCCTTGTGATGTGGCAGAATGTGCCTCCAACTCCCAGGGTCTCAAGCAAAGCTGAAATGAGCGCACACATAGCTACCCTCTCACAGTCCCAGGGAATGGCCTTGAGTGGGCTGCGTGTCAGAGGACACACTGGTGCTGACAGACTGCATTCCAGGAGAATGTCCAGCAGTTTCTACTACCCTAGCAGTGCCGAGGACTCCACCTATTCACATCCTAACCAACCCTTGTTATATATAAGTCATAAGGTGGGATGCAATTTTTGCTTTAATTCATTCAGTTTGAACAGTATAAATGTTGAAGTAAGGGTAACTTAATGACAATTACTTCATTATCAATAGAATGGACATCAGATGCTCATCAGGAAGGAAGTTACTCACAATAGCCTTATAAGGCTTTTTCATGAGAAAAATGTTGCAAAAGTAAAGGAGATCTTTTTTCCTGCATTCTGATTATTTGCATTCATGCCTATGTTGTAAAAAGGCAAGATATTAATACCTGTTATAACCTCTGTGATGGTGAATGGAGCTGCTACATTTTTTCTTACTGCAGTAGATTTCTTCCTGGCACTTGAAAACTTGCTTGCAATTTTAGAGTCAGAAGACTTCCGGTATTAACATGTTCAAACAGCTATTTGAGCAGAAGCCCTGAAGATGATATACAGTGTGGAAGGATATTTTAACTTCTCCTCTGATTATTTTATTTTATTTTCATCTGAATCTCTCTTACTAAAAAAACTGTATTTTATCACTTTCTTTGGTACTAGTTGATGAAATCATCCACACCTTTTGCCGAGCTGTTAGCATTTGCTGGTTCATATCTGGTTTTCTATCATTTTCCACATTGAATGAACAATTGCATATTGCACAGAGCTCCAAAAAGACATTTTCTTTCTTTTTTTTCTTTTTTATTGCTTTGTTAAGGATATTCTTTTACATTCTATGATGTTGTTGCAAAGCAGTTGGCGGGGAGGGGGAGAAGGGAAGGGGGAAGGAAATAGGGTGGGAGGAGGAAGGAGAAGGGGCAGAGCTGAGGCCTGTGGCACCCCCTTCATTCCTGCAGAGGAGACCAGGGGGCTTCCAGCAGTGTCTTGGACGTTGCTGGGCTGGGTGCAGATGTCAGGGGGGTGTGGCTGAAGCTCTCACCACCCCACTGCCCCAGCTCAGGAGCCCAGGGCAGCAGTTTGGTCATCACTGGGCTGGTTGTGGGTGTTGGGGGGGGGCATGGCTGTGCCCTTTGGTACCCCACCACCCCGGCTCAGGAGAGCCTGAAGCACTACCTATGGTGGCTTTGTGGTTGTCACTGGGCTAGTTGTGGGTATCGGGGGCATGGCTGAGGCCCCCAGCCCTCCCTCCTCCTTGGTTGGTAGCCTAGGGGAATTCCGGTCCTTCTAGGTTTTATAGGTGTTCTTTGGTGAAATGAGACCTTTACTGGTTAATATCAAACTTTGTCTCTGGTCTGTGAGTATTTTATTTTTTCTTCCAGTTCTGTGTTGGATTATTTGCTGTTCCCACCACTTAAACTCTGCTCATCTTCGAGGTCTGAATGTCACTGATTTGCTGACTCAGAAGATCCTTACTAGAGTCAGGATGCTGTGGAATGGCTGATTGGCATGTGCCTATGGAAGTTACCTCTAATTAATGGTGATCAGTTGTTCATGATTGGGACTTTGGCCAAAGCATAGTCTTTTCCTATTTAGAATATGAAAAACAGTACTTTTAATGACCTGCCCTCTAAACCCCAAACCCTTTGTGAGCACAACCTGTGGGTGACAAGTGTAGATGTGAGTGCATCCCTAACCCTAACCCCAATTCCCAGCCCCTAACCCCAACCCCCAGCCTCAATTCTAACCCTCAACCCCTACCCCAACCCAAATGCCAACTCCTAACCACTAACCCCACTAACCACACTCCAACTCATAACATGAATCCCTAATCCCAACCACAACTTACCCCTAAATCCTAACCCTCAATCAACACTAACCCTAATCCCTAATCCTAACCCCTACCTCCAAACACCAAGAACCCAAACCTAACACAAACCACAAGCTAGTCCTGACTTGACCCTAGTCCTGACCCTAGTCCTAGACCTGAAACTAATCCCAGCCCTAATCCAAACACTAACCACAACCTAGTTCTAACCCTAGCCCTAGCCAAAAGCCAATTACCCTGACCCCTACACTGACACTGTTCCCTCACCCATGATCCCGAGCCCGACACTGACACTAACCCAGACAAGAAAAGAACCCTAAACCCCAACCTCTAAACAAGAATTCTAACCCTAACCCCTAACCCTACCCTGAACTCTGAAACCAAACACTAATCCTTATACTAAACCCTAAAACACTAATCTTAACTGTAAACTTAACCCTAACTTTAAACACTAAAATCTAAAATCCCTAATCATCAACATCAAACTTAACTCCAATACAAACAAGTTATAACCCTAACCCGAGCCCAAACCCGAATTCCTAACCCCTAACACCTAACCCCACCTAAACCTCTGATAGTAACCCCTAACCCCACCACAAACCTAATCCTAACACTAATTGTAACACCTAACCTTGGGCCCTACTCTAGTATTACCCTAACCCTCCCCCTCCCCTTACCACTACCCCTAACCGCAAACCCTAAATCCTTACCCTAACCCTAAGCCTAAGTCTAACCCTTGCCTTTAACCCTAACCCTAACCCTAACGATGTATAATTCTTTTACCATATATTTCACGTATTTAAAGTACACAGTTAGGGCTGGCTAGTTAGCTCAGTTGGTTAAAGTGTACTGCTGTGACACTAAGGTCAAGGATTTGGATCCCTATACTGGCCAGCTGACCCCCCCCCCCCAAAAGATACACACACACACACACACACACAAACACAGTTAAAAGGTTTTTGGTATATTCACAGAGTTGTTAATCCTAACCACAATTTTAGAAAAATTTAATTACCACAAAAAGAAATCCCACACCTCTTAACTGACATTGCCAAACTCCACATCTAGTCCAGTTTTAGGCAAACAGAAATCTAGCTTTTCCTTCTATACATTTATTTATTCTGGATATTTCTTATACCTGAAGTCCTACACTATGTTGTCCTTTATGACTCAATTTTCGTCTTGGCATAAAGTTTTCAAGATTCATCCATGTGGTAGCATATATCAACACTGCATTCCACTATTATGCCATTTTGTATTAATTTGTTGACCAGTTGCTGGACATTTTGTACATGGTACATGTGCAATTGTTTAGTAATATACGTGTGAAACACTGTGGTTAATAGTGCAAAGAGAGCATGCTACAGTATATAGTGATGTATTAGTGAAACACTTTGTTTTGCAGGGAATACTGCAGGTAATACTATTTTTAATGATATATATGTATTGGGGCTGGCCAGTTAGCTCACTTGGTTAGAGCATGGTGCTGATAACAGTGATAACACCGAGGTCAGGGTTCATGTCCCTGTACTGGCCAGCCACCAAAATAAATAAATAAATAAGATATGTACATGTTTATACTGTTGGGTGTACGTATGGTATATCAGCATGAAACACTTGGGTTAGGAGTAAGTACATGGAGCATGTACTACTTTCTTCAGTGATGTATTGAGAAATGCTAGGCTTAGGAGTGCGTGGTTCATCTACTACTTTGTTTAGAGATGTGGTAAACACTGTTTTTAGCAGTGCTGGGTTTGTCTGCTGTTGTGTAGTGACAAAGGGAAGCACAGATTATATGTGTGTAGTTCATGTAGTAATTGTTTAGTGTGTGAAGCACTGTATTCTATAGTGCTAAGTGGATGTGCTACTTACCCTGATGTATTTCAAAAACATGGTGTTTAGGAAAGCATGGTGAATGTTCCACTTTGTTTAGAGATATATGTATGAAACACTGTTTGGTAGTGCTAGCTGTGTATGGTACTGTATATAGTGATAAGTATCAGAAACATTTCATTTAGGAATGCCTGATACATGTAATACTTTGCTTAGTTACATATGTGAGAAATAATGTGATTAATAGTGCTAGGTATGTGTGAAACTGAACATAGTAATTATGGATGTAATTCTGTGATTAGCAGTAAGTACCACACATAACACTTTGTTTAGTGATATATGCTGAAACTCTGTGTTTAAAAGCTGAGTGCATGTGTTACTGAATATAATTGTATATGTGTGAAATTGTTTGGTAGTATCTGGGGACTGCACTGTTTTGTTTTCTGATAAATGTTGAAACACTGTGTTTAACAGAATTAGTTGTGTGCAATACTGAGAATAGTGATATGTGTGTGAAACATTGCATTTAGCAGTGTGTAATGCACATAGTACATTGTTTAGTGATATATGTTCAAATGCTATCCAAGCTAAGTGCCTGTCTCACTGAGAATGGTGATGTAAGTGCAAAGCACTGTTTAGAAGAGAGTTTCACATGTACTTGTTTAATGAAATATGTTGAAACTCTAATAGAACAATGAGCTTGAGTTACTATTACAGTTACACATGTGTGAAACACAGTGTTTAAGAGTGTGTTGTGCCTGTAGGACTCTGTTTAGACACACATGTTGACACATTGTATTTAATACAGATAGGTGTGTCTGTTACTGGCATGGTGACACATGTGAAAGACTGTGTTAGCAATGTGTGGCATGTGTAGTCCATTCTTTAGTTATACATGTTGAAACTCTAGGTTTAAGAGCTAAGTTTGTGTGTTACTGAGTATAGTTATATAAGTATATGGGAGAAATACCTTGTTATGCAGTATGTGCGAAATGTGCTATGTTCTTGGAGAGATGTGTGTGGTGTGCGTACAATTTTCTTTAGTTATACATATTGACAATGTGTGTAACTAGCCATGTGTGTTATGACTGGCAATACATGCGTGAAACATGAAGTAGTTTGTTTAGTGATAGACTTTGAAATTCTGTGTTTAACAGAGCGTGGTACGTGTGTTAGTAAGTACAGGGGTATATGCCTGAGCATTGTGTCGGCAGTGTGCAGTGCACATACCACTTTGGTGGTGCATGTTGAAACTTTTTGTTTACCAATGAGATGCTTGTGTTACCCACTATAGTGATATATGTGTGATAACATGTTCAGTAGTGTGTGGTATACACATTGCTTTGTTTAGCTGTATATGTGTGAAACGCTGCTTAGCAGTGTAGGACAAATTTACTTCTTTGGTTCGGTAATACATGCTGAACCTCTGTTTAAGATAGTCAGTGGTATGTGTCAGCAAGGATAATGATACGTGTGAAATACTGAGATAGTAGTGTGTAATGCATGTAGCAATTTATTTAGTGCTATATGTGAAAATTCTAACAGAAGTTGATATGTATGCTACAGAGTGTAGGGATGTAAGTGTGAAATACCAAGTTAGTGATGTGTGGTGCATACGCTACTTTGTTTAGTGATACATGTTGGAACTCTGTGCATAACAAAGCTAGGTGTGTGTGTTACATAGTGACATATGTGTGAAACACCATGATAAGCAATGTGTGGTGCATTTATTTCCTTCTAAAGTGATATATGTTGAAATCTGTTTAACAGATACCCACCTGTCCTAGCTGCAGACTGTGGGCAATGAGGGAGGGGCGGGGCCAAACTAGGTGCCAAGTTGAGACGTCCTATAGCTGAGTCCGTCCCACTCTCCATCTTTAAACCTTAAGTAAGCAGACTTCTGGCGGCAAGATGGCGTCTGAAGGCAGCGGCAGAAACTCAAGACTCGGGGGCCCCAGGGACTGGAAGAAATCACAGTGCCTACTTGGAAGGAAGAAAAGGTAGTGACTTGCCCCAGCCCAACCAAAGAGCGGGCCCCTAGAAAGGTTGGAGCTGCCGCTGCTTGCAGTCACTGACGGCGCGACTCTGCGCCCGTCTGCGGAAGCGGCAGCAGCGGGGGAAGCGGCAGCAGCAGGAGCGAAACCCTGCGGTACAGCCCCGTCACCCGGCAACCTGGCAGAGTCCAAGCTGACCAGAGAGGTGGCTCCCTAGAGAGGCCCAAGACCCGAGGCAACCACACACACAAGGCACTAGTGGCCAACTGAGCAGTCACGGAGGGAGCCATACCAAACTGGCAACCACAGCAACATCTTAGTCAGTCAATAGTGTCAAACCTGTGGACTGTGAAACCCCCTGCCAAAATGAATAAACATCAAAGAAAAGATACCAGAAATACGAAATATCAAGAAAGTACAACACCCAAAGATAATAAATCTCAAGCTCTATATCCTATAGAAAAAGAAGCCCTTGAAATAACTGACAAGGAATTTCGAGTGATAATTCTAAGGAAACTGAATGAGATACAAGAAAACTCAGCTAGACATCATGATGAAATGAGGAAAAGTATACAGGACCTGAAAGAGGAAATGTACAAGGAAATCAATGCCCTGAAAAAAAATGTAGCAGAACTTGCTGAACTGAAGTTTTTCAGCGAAATAAAAAACACAACATAGAGTTTAACCAGCAGGCTTGTCGAAGTTGAAGAGAGAACCTCCGAACTTCAAGATGGGCTGTCTGAAATAACACAAGCAGACAAAAAAAAAAAAAAGAAAAAACAATCAAAGGCATTGAAGAAAATCTGAGAGAGATATCAGACAACCTTAAGTGCTCAAATATCCGAGTCATGGGTATTCCAGAAGGGGAGGAAAAAGGAGATTGCACTGAAAACATATTCAACAAAACAGTGGCAGAAAACTTCCCAGGAATAGGAAAAATCACAGATCTTCAGATCCAGGAAGCTCAATGATCTCCAAACGTATTCAACCCAAAAAGGTCTTCTCCAAGACATATTATAGTCAAACTGGCAAAACTCAAAGACAAAGAGAGAATCTTAAAAGCTGCAAGAGAGAAGTGTCAAATCACCTATAAGGGAGCCCCAATCAGGCTAATATGAGACTTTTTATCACAAACCCTAAAAGCCAGAAAGGAATGGGATGATATATTCAAAATACTAAAAGACAGAGATTGTCAGCCAAGAATACTCTACCCTGCAAGGCTATCATTCCAAAATGAAGGGCAAATAGTATATTTCTCAGACAAACAAAAATTGGGGAAGTTCACCACCACATGACCACCCTTACAAGAAATCCTCAAGGGAGTACTGGGTTTGGTTCCTGAAAAATAACTACCACTGCCATAAAAATCCAAGAAAAATCAAAACCCACTAGTATAATAAAAATGGCACTCATGAAGAGAAAACAAACAAACAAAAACGCTATCTACAACCTAAGGAACCAAGAAACACAAAAAACAAACAGTAAATCAGAAAACAAGGAAGAAAAGACACCTAAGAAAACCAAACAACAATCAATAAAATGCTAGGAATAAATCAACACTTTTCAATAACAACTCTTAATGTAAAAGGCTTAAATTCCCCAATCAAAAGACACAGACTGGCTGTCTGGATTAAAAAGGAGGACCCAACTATATGCTACCTTCAAGAGACCCACCTCACCCATAAAGACTCACATAGACTAAGAGCGAAAGGATGGAAAAAGATTTACCATGCAAATGCAAAAGAAAAAGGAGCTGGAGTAGCTATTCTTATATCTGACAAAGTAGACTTTAAACCAAAAACCATAAAAAGAGATAATGAGGGACACTACATAATGATAAAGGGACTGATCCATCAAGAAAACATAACAATCATAAATATGTACGCACCCAATGTTGGAGCAGCCAGATTTATTAAACATACTCTATTAGACCTAAAGAAGGAAATAGACACTAATATCATAATAGCAGGGGACCTCAACACCCCACTGTTAATATTGGACAGATCATCTAGACAAAGAATCAGCAGAGAATCACAAGATATAAACAATACTCTAGACCAACTGGAATTGGCAGATATCTACAGAACATTCCATCCAACAACCTCAGAATATTCATTCTTCTCATCAGCACATGGATCATTCTCCAGGATAGATCACATATTAGGTCACAAATCAAGTCTCAACAAATTCAAAAAAATTGGAATTATCCCATGTATTTTCTCAGACCACAATGGATTAAAACTAGAAATCAATAACAAACGAAACTCTGGAAACTATACAAACACATGGAAATTAAATAGCATTCTACTTAATGACATATGGTTCCAAGAAGAAATCAAGCAGGAAATCAAAAAATTTATTGAAACTAATGAAAATAATGATACATCATACCAAAACCTGTGGGATACTGCAAAAGCAGTATTAAGGGGGAAATTTATTGCATTAAATGCTCACCTCAGAAGAATGGAAAGATGGCAAGTGAACAACCTAACACTTCACCTTAAATATCTAGAAAAACAAGAACAATCCAAACCTAAAGTTAGCAGACGGAAAGAAATCATTAAGATCAGAGCAGAACTTAATGAAATTGAAACCCAAAAAACAATACAAAAGATCAATGAATCAAAAAGCTGGTTTTTTGAAAAGGTAAATAAAATTGACAAACCATTAGCATGGCCAACAAAAAAAAGAAGAGAGAAGATTCAAATAACAAAAATTAGAAATGAAAAAGGTGATATTACAACTGATTCATCTGAAATACAAGGAATCATTTGAGACTACTATAAACAACTATATGCCAACAAGTTTGAAAGTCTGGAGGAAATGGATAAATTTGTGGACACACACAAGCTCCCAAAACTGAGCCACGAAGATGTAGAAAATCTGAACAGACCAATAACAATAAAGGAGATTGAAGCTGTTATCAGAAGGCTCCCAACAAAGAAAAGCCCAGGACCAGATGGATTCACAGCAGAATTTTACCAAACATTCAAACAGGAATTGACACCGATTCTTTACAAACTATTCCAAAAGATTGAAACAGATGCAAATCTCCCAAACTCATTCTATGAAGCAAACATCATCCTGATACCAAAACCAAGTAAAGATATAACCAAAAAAGAAAACTACAGGCCAATATCCTTGATGAATATAGATGCAAAAATCCTCACTAAAACTTGCAAACAGAATACAGAAACACATACGTAAAATTATTCACCACGATCAAGTGGGATTCATCCCAGGGATGCAAGGTTGGTTCAACATACGCAAATCAATAAATGTGATACACCATATTAATAAAATCAAACACAAGAACCATATGATCATCTCTAAGGTTGCTGAAAAAGCATTTGATAAAATTCAACACTCATTCATGACAAAGTCTCTCTATAAGTTAGGTATAGACGGAAAGTATCTCAACATAATCAAAGCCATATATGATAAACCCACTGCCAATATCATCCTGAATGGGGAAAAGCTGAAAGCTTTTCCTTTAAGAACAGGAACTAGACAAGGATGCCCACTCTCACCACTCTTATTCAACATAGTGTTGGAAGTACTAGCCAGAGAGAAGAGAAGGAAATAAAGGGCATCCAGATTGGAAAAGATGAAGTCAAACCGTCCCTGTTTGCAGATGACATGATCCTATATATCAAACAGCATAAAGCCTCTACAAAAAAACTCTTGGAGGTGATAAATGATTTCAGCACAGTAGCAGGATACAAAATCAACACACAAAAATCAGTAGCATTTCTATTCTCCAATAGTGAACATGTAGAAAGAGAAATCAAGAAAGCCTACCCATTTACAATAGCCACCAAAAAAATAAAATATTTAGGAATTGTGTTAACCAAGGATGTGAAAAATCTCTATAATGAGAACTACAAACCACTGCTGAGAGAAATTAGGGAGGATACAAGAAGATGGAAAGATATCCCATGCTCTTGGATTGGAAGAATCAACATAGTGAAAATGTCCATACTACCCAAAGTGATCTACAAATTCAATGAAATCCCCATCAAAATTCCAATGAGATTTTTCTCAGAAATGGAAAGAACTATCCAGACATTTATATGGAATAACAAAAGACTACGCATAGGCAAAGCAATGCTGAGCAAAAAAAATAAAGCTGGAGGTATAACACTACCTGACTTTAAACTATACTACAAACCTATACTAACTAAATCAATATGGTACTGGCATAAAAACAGACACACTGACCAATGGAATAGAATAGAGAATCCAGAAATTAACCCACACACCTACAGCCATCGGGTCTTTGACAAAGGCACCAAGCCTATACACCGGGGAAGAGACTGCCTCGTCAGCAAATGGTGCTGGGATAACTGGATATCCATATGCAGGAGAATGAAACTAGATCCATACCTCTCACCATACACTAAAGTCAAATCAAAATGGATTAAAGAATTAAATATACACCCTGAAACAATAAAACTTCTTAAAGAAAACATAGGAGAAACACTTCAGGAAATAGGACTGGGCACAGACTTCATGAATACGACCCCAAAAGCACGGGCAACCAAAGGAAAAATAAACAAATGGGATTATATCAAACTAACGAGCTTCTGCACAGCAAAAGAAACAATTAACAGAGTGAAAAGACAACCAAAAGGGTGGGAGAAAATATTTGCAAAATATACATCTGACAAAGGATTAATATCCAGAATATATAAGGAACTCAAACAACTTTACAAGAAAAAAACAAGCAACCCCATTAAAAAATGGGCAAAAGAGCTAAGTAGGCATTTCTCTAAGGAAGATATACAAATTGCCAACAGACACATGAAAAAATGCTCAACATCACTCAGCATCCAGGAAATGCAAATCGAAACTACACTGAGATAACATCTCAGCCCAGTTATTATGGCTAAAATCCAAAAGACTATGAACGATAAATGCTGGCGAGGTTGTGGAGAAAAAGGAACTCTCATACATTGTTGGTGGGACTGCAAAATGGTGCAGCCTCTATGGAAAATGGTATGGAGGTTCCTCAAACAATTGCAGATAGATCTGCCATATGACCCAGCTATCCCACTGCTGAGAATATATCCAGAGGAATGGAAATCATCAAGTCGAAGGTATACCTTTTCCCCAATGTTCATCGCAGCACTCTTTACAATAGCCAAGAGTTGGAACCAGCCCAAATGTCCATCATCGGATGAGTGGATACGGAAAATGTGGTACATCTACACACTGGAATACTACTCGGCTATAAAAATGAATGAAATACTGCCATTTGCAACAACATGGATGGACCTTGAGAGAATTATATTAAGTGAAACAAGTCAGGCACAGAAAGAGAAATACCACATGTTCTCACTTATTGGTGGGAGCTAAAAATAAATAAATAAATTCACACACACACACACACACACACACACAAAAACCGGGGGGGAGGGGGAGAAGACATAACAACTACAATTCCTTGAAGTTGATATGACAAGCAAACAGAAAGGACATTGTTGGGTGGGAGGGGGGAGAGGGAAGAGGGAGGGGGGTTTTGGTTAAGGGGCACAATAATCAACCACACTGTATATCAACAAAATAAAATTAAGAAAAAAAAACTCTGTTTATCAGAGATGGACACATAAGTGAATCAGTACTGACAATCTACGAAATACTGTTCAGCGGCATGTGGAACTTGTACTACTTTCTCTAGTGACATTTTTTAAAAACTGTGTTTAACAGGGCAAGTTGCATGAGTGATTCAGTATATTGATAACTGTGTAAGACACTGTGTGGAGCATTTATTAATTACTTTAGGGATCCTGCTGCTGCTTCTGCTACTGCTGAAGCAGAGGAGAAGAAAGATGAGAAGTAGGAGTCCAAAGAGTCTGATGATGACGTGGGATTAGGCCCATCCAATTTAATTCCTGTTCCCTTGCAAATAAAGTCTTTTTATGTAAAAATTAAAAAATTCGTTTAGTGATTGACATATGTCAAAAATATACTTAACAGGCCTGGATGTGTGAGTGAATCAATATAGTGACAACTGTGACACATTGTGCTTAGCAGTGTGTTGTGCATGAGATACTTCCTCCAGTCACATACACTGAAATTCTGTATAGAACAGAGCTCGATGTGTAAATGAATCTGTGCAGTGACCACTGTGTTCAACACTGTGCTTAGGGCTGTGGTGCATGGACTACGTTCTGTAACAAAATATACTGAACCTGTGTTTACCAAAGCTAGATATATTTGTGAGTGAATAAGTATAGTGACTACTGCATGAAGCATTCTTGTGGTGCATGAACACCTTTATCTGTTTAGTCATGTTGAAAGTGTGATAAAGATTCCTAGATGCATGAATACATCAGGATAGTGATGACTGTGTGTAAAACTGCGTTTTGCAGTTTAGTACATGGATTAATTTCTTTTGTGACATACACAAAACTCTCTGACAGAGCTAGGTGTGTGAATTATTCAGTCTATTGATGACAATCCTGTGGCCCCCAGCAATGTCCTGTCCATGGCCCAGCTGCTCACCCTGCACCTGGCCAATCAGATCAAGATCCTCATGAAAAACTTGAAGGTCATACCTTTTGCCAACCTGATGAGTCTCCTATGCCCCTCTATCCACTCTGGGACTGTTCTGTGTGGCATCCAGAAGGTGGCAGTGATAATCTACAGAAACTGGGTAGTGAAGAGCTACATCCTGTACCCCAAAAAGTCATCCAGCGCTCACAACAGCTTGCCTGCTGAGGTGCTCTGCAGAGGCCAAGACTCTGTTATGTAGAAGTTTATGCAGAGCCACTGGGTGGTGAGGAAAGAGGTGGCGATGCTGACCAAACTCTACACGGAGGACGTGAAGGCCTGTCTAGAGCACATGGCCGTGCTGAGGACCAACACAGGCTGGGGTGTCATCCTGCCCTAAGGTAGGGAGTTCATCAAGAAACATCTGGATGTGGTACAGCAGGAGCACATGTGGACGGGCATCCAGGGCAAATTAGAAAAAGTCTATAATCTTGTAAAGGAAACCATGCCAAAGAAGCCCGATGGACAATCAGGGCCTGTTGAGCAACGGGTCCAAGCAGCCAAAAACAAGGCCCGGCTGAACCACATGTTGCTGGAATGGGAGCTGCAGCAGCAGAGGGAGCAGAACTGGGTGCCCATGGTCCTGCCAGGTGTGAGGATCAAGGAGGATCCCCTGAGTGAGAAGGGAGAGAAAAAGGAAGAGCAGGCAGCAGAAGAAGAGAAGCACATGGACACTTCACCGAGCGGCAGCCTCAACAACAGGCTGGCTGACAGGCTGCCTGCCAGGTGGGCAGCAGGAGGGACAGCTTCAGTGAGCACCTGCCCCCAGGCTGTGCCCAGGAACTGAGGGCCTTCATGGCGGCCACCTTTCACAAACACTTTGTTCTCACACTGAGAGAACTCAAACACCTCTTCAACCTACACTTGGCCAGCACGCCCCCTGGCCACACACGCTGCAGGACATGGTGCAAGAAGATACTGATGCCTTTTTCCCCAAGACTGCTGTTTCCCTGGATGACCAAATGGAGTTTGGACACACGAGTGATCAGCATCGACAGGTTTGTTCTCTAAAAATTGCTGGGAATGCCTGAACAAGATCCAATCTGGTTGACTCAAGAGTGTGGAGTGGATTTAAGTAAACAGGAGGTGGATAAAGGGCTAAAAGACTACAGTGTAAGCTATGCTGACATGTGGCACCTTAAAGTGATGGTACAGTCTTGACAACAGCAGCAAACCACTAACCCAATGAATCCCAGCCCAAGGAAGGACAGCAGAGCCACACGTACAGTCTCGACTTGCTATAGCAGACACTGAGCAAGACAGTGGTACTGCAGCCCCGTGGACAGAGAGGATCATACTCAGCAAGTGGTAGGGTCAGCTTAAGTTAGATTACTCCCAGAATGGACCAGCCAGGACTTTCTTTGCAGTACAATTTGAAATTCTTCAGATATTTTGCTTATTATTTGGTTTCATTCTCAAAATAGAGTGTATACTAACATCGGCAGGATGGAAAAAAAAAAAAAGCCAAAAGAATTGACAAGAAAATGCCTTGAACTAATAAGCAATTATAGCAAAATTGCAGGATATAAGATTAATACAAAAACTTGATCTGATCTATTTCTTATAAACCAGCAAAGAATAACTGGAATTTAGAGTTAAAAACACTATGTGATCTATATTAGCACACAAAAAGTAAAATACTTAGATATAAACCTAACAGAATATGTACAAGACCTATATGAGAAAAACTAAAAATGTGATGGAAGAAATCAAAAAATTAAACATATGGGGAGATATTTCATACTTACCTGCTGCATAGGAAGTCTCAATATAGTCAAGATGTCAGCTCTAACTTGCTTTATGGATTCAATGCAATCTCAGTCGACATTCCAGCAACTTAATATGTGGATACCAAAAAACTCTTCTAAAGTTTACAGAGAGAGATAAAAATACCAGAATAGTCAAAATAATATTGGAGAAGAACAAAGTTGGAGGACTAACAGTACCCAACTTCAAGGCTTTCTACAAAACAATGGTAATCAAGACAGTGTGGTATTGAAGATGTAATAAATTAATTAATCAAACAGAATAGACAGCCCAGAAATAGACTCACTAAATGCAAACAACTGATCTTTAACAAAGGAGCACAGGCAACACAATAGAACAAGCATAGGCCACTTGGCAAACGGTGCTGATACAACAGGACATTCACATGCCAAAAAAAGAATCTAGTGATAGGCTTTATACTACTCACAAAAATTAACTCAAAATGAATCACAGACCTAAATGTAAAACACAACAGTGGTTGAACATCCTTTCAACGAACGGTGCTGGATAACGGGACATCCATATGCCAAAAAAACGAATGTAGAGCCAGACCTTACACCATTAAAAAAAAATTAACTCAAAATACATCAAAGACCTAAGTGTAAAAGCAAAACTATAAAACTTCAACACGCTAACACAGGAGAAAAATCTGGAAGGCATTGGATATGATGATGACTTTTTAGATACAACACCAAAGACCCATAAAAGAAAGAATTAAAGAGCTAGACTTTATTGGAATTAAAAACTTCTGCTCCGTGGCAGACAATGTCAATGAGAATGAGAAGACAAGCCATATAACGGGAGAAAATATCTCCAAAAGACATACCTGTTAGCAGACTCTTATCCAAAATAACCAAACAACTCTTAAAACTCAACAATTAGAAAACAACCTGACTAAAAACTGGGCAAAAGACCTGAACAGACATCTCATCAGAGAAGGTATACAGATGGCAAATAAGCATATGAAAAGATGCTCAACATCATATGTCATTAAGGAATTACAAACTGAAACAACAATGAGGTATCAATACACACGCAATTAGGCCAAAATCCAAAATGTTGACACCAAATGCAGGTGAAAATGTGAAGCAACAGGACCTCTCATTAGTTGCTAGTACGAATGCAAAATGGTACACAGCGTCTTTGGAAAACAGTTTGTCAGTTTCTTACAAAACTAAACATTCTTACTGTGTGGCTCAGCAGTCACACCCCTTGGTTTTTCTTCAAAAAAACTGAAAACTGTTGTGCACACAAAATTCTACACCCAGTTGTTTTTAGACGCTTTATTCATAATTGTCGAAAGTTGGGAGAATCGGCACTCCTTTGGTAGGTTAACAGATAAACAAACTGTGGTACATGCACACAATGGAATATTATTCAGAGCTAAAAAGAGATGAGCTATCAAGCCATCAAAAGACACAGAGGGACCTTAAAAGCATATAACTAAGTGAAAGAAGCCAATCTGAAAAGGCTATATATGGCATGATTCAACCACATGACATTCTGAAAAAGGCAAAACTATGAAACAGTAAAAAAATAAGTGATTGCCAGGGACTGAGGGAAGGAGGGATAAATAGAGCACAGATGATTTTTAGAACAGTGAACATATTCTGCCTACTACTGTCATGGTGGATTATCTGTCATTATACATTTGTCAAAACCCAACATCGAGGGAACCCCAATGTAAACTATGGACTCTGGGTGATATTGATACATCAACGTAGGTTCATCAAATGTAAAAAATGTAATACTCTTGTGTAGGAAGTCAATAGACACAGAGGTGGGGTGGGAGGGGGACAGAAAATAAATGGAAACTCTCTGTCCTTACTGCTCAATTTTGCTGTAAACCTGAAACTGCTCTAAAAAAGAAAGTCTATTAAGAAAAACACAACAGGATGGGGTACCCATGGGGAACACAAGTTTTGGATGACGGGATGAAGATATCAACGAATTCTCTCCCCAAAGAGCAGGTAAAAAAGCTGCACAAAATTGCCAAAAGCAACAATTTCAGTATTCTGGTAATTGACCAAAACATCACAACAAACTGAGGAGTGATGACTCATGAAAACTACTGAACTACAAGCAAGAACAATTCAAGACTGTGGCATTCCCTCCAGGGGCTGCTAACAGTGCCCACAGGCCCCAGCTCCGTTGGTATGGTAGTTCAGTCAGGCTGGGGAAAGCCAGGAAGCCAGCAGCTCTGCTGTCATAGCCAGAGGGACTCATACAATTTGGACAATTTTCAGACAAACTGGTGATTTGCTGGAAACAAACAGGAAGGACCAGCAGCTCTACTAGTCTCATCAGAGACCAGAGCCTGCCCAAACCACCCATACGTCCCTGACTAATGGTGGAGCTGAGTGTGTGTGCAGAGAAGACACGGCAGGAGGAGAGCCCGGTAGAAGACAAACACCAGGGACACTGGGATTCTGAACGCACTCCCTGTCCATACACAGATCATAAGCAAATAGTGGCAGATTCACTGACTCAAGGTGTCTGAGTACAAATTCAGACAACTGTTGACCAAATACCATGCATGCAGACAAACGGGTAATTCCTGGGAAGCCATGTATATAACAATAAAAACAAGACAAAAATTTGAGCAGAGACACCTGCCGCTATACATTGCTAACAGAATTCACAGATTTAGTACAAGCAAGTTACTAAACAAACAAACAAAACAACAAGAACAACTCTCAGGAGGAAAAAATCAGAATGGAGAGTTGCTATGATCTAAAACATCCAATGTTTAATGAAAAGTCCATAAAACATGAAAAGAAACAAGGAAGTGTGACCCACACTTTTGCGGAGAAAACCAAAACAGTTAACAGAAAGTTTCTTTAAGTGTACGCAGATGTTGTATTTAGCAAAAACTTACACTTCAAAGCAGCAAGTGTAAGTACTTAAAGGAAGTAAAGGAAACCATACTTAAAGAACTCAAAGAAAGTGTAATGACAGCGACTGAACAAACACAGAAACCCAATAAAGAGCTAGAAATTATTTATTAAAAAAGCAGAAACTCTGCCATTAAAAAGTACAATGACAGATAAAAACCTCACTGATGGACTTAACAGCAAATTTGAGATGGCAGAAGAATCAGTAAACTTGAAGAATACATGATCTGAATCAGGACAAAGAAAAAAAGAGATCGAAGAAAAATGACCCACGAGGCATCATCGAGCACCCCAACATATGTGGAAAAAGAGTTTCAGAAAGAAAGAAAAGGGATAAAATACTTGCAGAAATACTTGGTAACTGAAAACGTAAATTTGACTTTAAACATTAATCTATAAAGTCAATGTTTACCCTTAGTAAAATAAAAACAAATATATCCACTCCTAGGTACATCATACTCAAAGTGTTTTCACAGAGAGAATTTTGAAAGCAGCAAGAGAAAAATTCTCTTCTTGTACAAAGAACACAATAAGGTTAACCACTGACTTCTGATCAGAAACAATGGGGGAAAGCAGTGAGATGGCACTTTCAAATCTTAAAGAAAAAAATTGTCAACCAAGCATTCCACGTCCAGCAAATCTACCCTTTAAAATGAAAAAAAGATAAAAGAAATTCCCAGATAAACAGACTAAAACAACGTGCTGCTGGCAGTCCTACCTTACAAGAAATACTGAAGGCAGGTCTTGGAACTCAAATAATGCTGGATTCTTAGATTTGAAAATACTGAATTGATTTATCAAGGCGGTATATATGTGTGCAAATAAAATGTTCCCAAATTCCTTGTCTACTGTAACTTTTATTGATTTTAGAAGCGAAAATACAAGAAATGTATGAAAAATGTGCTTTGAAGCTTTCATTTCAATTTTCTGTACTTATTGAGCCTTGTGAATTTCATATAATAAAGTATTGTTAAGTCCCTCTAGCTGAAGACAGTAAAGATTGAAACAAACAATTATAAAAATTTTATTCAAACAAAGCTAAAGTATAAAAGAAATTTAAGTTCTATATCCAAGTTGATGCAAGGCAAGAACATATTATGTGGAAAGTGGAAGTTGCAAAGAGAGGACATCCTGAGAGTAATAATCCCTGGAAAATAAGAAAAATTTCAAGGACAACTCCAAATTATCAAAAACTATGAAACTGATGGAGCGCAAGTGGAGATCTCCAAGGAAGCAGGTAATATCTGGGTTCCGAGAGCAAAGAACAGAAACTTGAGAAAGGTTATCTGTGACAGGTTGAGCAGGTAGAGCTGGAAGGAGGGATCTAGAAGGCCCAGGAGGATGGAGGGACTTGCTGGGCAGGGGGGAGGGCGAGGGGCTCTGATTCAGCCTCTTCCTATTTTTGCCCCCGACCCCACCCTCAGGAGTTCTTTGTGATGACGCCACAGCTCTGTGATGCAGGCCTGGACCTTAGAACCAGAGGGAACTTCCAGGGCTCAGTTGCCTGAAGGCAGCACTGCGATTCAGAAGATGGAGAATCTTCTCTTCACTCTGAAGAGCGTTAGTGCCACATGGCTGAGCCCCAGCTCCGTTTCCTGGGTGGTGGAGATCACCTTTGCCTTCCTGGGTGGGGTGGGGCTCTTTCTTCTATTACTCCCCTGTCTCCAGAAGGATGGATCCTTACCATCAAATAGGAAAAAGAGAAACACGAGGAAGGTAAGCAAACCTCTGCACAAACCCAACAGACAATGAGTTTCTCTTTCCTTCCTATTACTATTTCCACTCTTCCAAATCACCTAGAGAGATTTCTGAGATGGGAAATGTCAGGAAAGATTAGAACATCATCCTTCTAGGGACAGGCAGGGCAAGGGTAAGAGTGGGCACTACGGTTTCTGTCCAAAGCTCTCAGAACAGCTGTGCTGCTGAGCTAGAAAAGCCAGAGCAAGGGCAGACACTAAGACTCAACTTGGTGGCCTAGGCTGGGATTGCTGAGAGCTGAGATCTCTGCAGGAGAGCTGAGCACTGGCTCTTCAATGCCTTCCCATGACAGGCCCCTTGGGCCAAGACTTGCCTCCACATCAGGTTCATCTAAGGGCCTTGCTGTGCTCCTAACAGCCTCTCATCAGAGGATGGAGGTGTCTCCAGCCTGAGGAGAAAGAATCCTACGTAACAGCTCAGATGCAGGTCTAGCCTTTGGGTATCCAAAGCAGAGGAACTGAGGACATCCACAATGAATCTCATGTAGAAAACCCCTCTTTGCATTTTTCACAAAAGGAAAACAGGAAATATTTTTTTATACATACACGTTAAAAATGACTAAAAGGCAAGAAAAGAGCACAGAGCTCTATCAGCTAAATGCAGAACGTGGTGTTGTCTGAGAACACTGCACGTCTGCAGCTTGTCTAGGGGGAGGAGAGTGAGACTCGGGTCCCAGCCCCTCGTTCTTTCTTGTCTCAGTGTCAGGTGGAGACAAGGAGCAGCAGGAGCAGGAAGAGTGGCGCTCTACAAGGTAAGGCTCGGCCCTTCCCCCGGAGCCCCAGAGGAAACTTGACCTCACACGTGTCCCTGAGTGACAAGGGCTACATCTCTGAGGATGTCGTTACAGAGGCCTGAAAGGGAGGGCCCTGGGAAGGAGATCAGCACCTGGGGTACTTCTCAGATTCTGTGCTGGGAAGGAAGCTAGGATGGGCCAGGGAAGGGGTGCTGCCCAGCAGGGCCAGGGGTGGGGGGTAGTGGACCAACCGTACTGGATCTGGAGGTGGGGCCTCGGGCCCAACTGTGGGCATGCTGTTTAACTTTGCCAAGGCTGATTCCTCCTTGCCATGACCCTGTCCTTCCTCCCCTAGAGAGTGGTTGTGAGGACCATGGGGTGCTGGATGTGGAATCACTTTGTAAACTACAAAGCGCTGCCCATCTTTGCACCTTACTGTCACTGCCCAAGATCATATGGCCTTGGACACTGATGCTGGGGCTCCACAGTCTAATCTCCCAATCTCCCTGAAAGGGACATTCCATTCAGCCTCCTGTAAGATGCCCAGGCCCCTCCCTCCACCATAACCAAGTCTGCTCATTTCAGCCTGTACAGATGGCCTGGGGGAACTGAAGGAGGTTTTGGGCCTGATCTCACTTCTGCAAAGGTGAGGAACTTTCCTTTTCTCTCCCATGTCCTCCTTCCTACGAGGGCCTATGATGTGACCCCAGAGCCTGGGGCTGACCTGGGAAAAGAGTCCAAGAAAGGGGATGGGATGTGACCAAAACCCTGGGGCAGGGGAGGCAGGAGCTTTGTGAAGCCAGTGCATGGGCAGTGGAGGGGCCCGGGGTGCAGGTGCCGCTCCTGGCCTGTCTGCTCCTTGCTACAGCACCTGCGTCCTGTCTCCTGCAGCCACCTGGCGGAGATCCCTAATCCTCCAGGTGAGGTGTGCAAACCAGCACCTGCCAGAGCCCACCAGCCGTGCAGGGAGAATGTGGAAGATTCTGCTCCTGTCACCTTATCCCCACTCACTGTCCAGGCTCCTCTGGCCGAGTGTCCTCTACCTGTGGCCTCCACCCTGTCACCAGGCCAAAGGACTTCCACCGTTTCTGTTGAGTCATGCTCACCCCTGAGTGCCTCTCAGCCATCAGAGCCTTTGCTCCCCCTCGACAGCCTCTCAACCCCGCCACTCACACTTGTCCCTCCCCCATCACAAACCCCTGACCCTGTGGCCTCCCATTTGCCTCCAGCAGACTCCTGCCTGAGTACTTCTCAGCTGAACTCAATGGCACTCCCGCTAGGCTCCACCCCACAGAGCTTGTCTCCACACAACTGCTGGTTGACTTCTCCCATCCCAGCGATCTCCAGCCTTAGTCACCCAAGCTGTCCCATCCCAGCCCTCTCCTGGTGGCAGGTGGCTGCCAAGGTCTCGTGCCTCCCCACCTCGTCACAGGGTCAATCCCATCAAGAGGGTGTTTCCCACCACCCACCAGAGGCCCCGTTTTCGGGAGACCCCACACAAAGCCACCTGGAGGCTGGTGGCCCCTCTTTTGTCAACCCTAATATCCAGAAGCTATTGGAGAGGCTAATCACCAAGAGAACAGGACAGAAGATCAGGAATGACAAAGAAAAAGAGAAATCAGAGTATTCCCTGGATTCTCTGGGGAATACATTAAAATCACTGGGTGATGAGCAGGACACAAGAACCCCGCAACCCTTCTGGGGCATGAAAGACAAACCAAAGCAGCTGCCTGGTCCTGAGCAGCTCTCTGATCCCAAGGTCTTGGAGGACCATTTACAGTGGAAAAGCAGCCAGCTCTACTGGGGCCTCCCGTTTCTGCACAGCGAGTCCCTGGTGGCGACAATCAGGGTCTCTGGTTCCCCACTGGAGTTTCCCTCTGTTTTATTCAATGAACTCTCTCATTCCTTTCCAGTACAAAATCAGACTCAACTATCTCCACAATTGTTTCAACCCCCAATCTGGTCCCCCCATGTGCCCCAACCCCAACCTCTGACTCAAGCCTTGCCGCTGTCCCAGCCCTCACCTCTGGCTGAGACCCACAGCCAGCCCCACACCTCATCCTGTCTCCCCATCCCACCGTGCTACTCACCACCGATCGTGGCCTGGGGAGCAGCTTGTCCTACAGACCAGCAGCAGGCCCAACCTCTTATCCCAACTTCTATCCCACGCGTGGACTGTCACCCTTCAAAGAAGGAAAAAGAAAGTAGGAAGGATTTACCCACCATGGTTAAGAACCCTCAGGAAGCTTTTAGCCAACTCACCCCTGACAGTGAGGCCTCCCAAGAAAACGAGTCAGTCTCCTTCCTCCCAGGGGAATTCATCAGCCCTGAGCTCCGGGAGCAACTGGAGAAACACCTTCAACAGAGCTTCACACAGCACTGCTGTGGGCTGTCCCCCAGACTCCACGTGTCTCCAGACCTGATACAGCCTCAGGACCTTCAGCAGAGGTACACACAACACTGCTGTGGACTGTCCCGCAGGCCCCACGTATCTCCAGACCTGATACAGCCTCAGGATGAATTCCCAGGGACTTCTCGAGTAAAGGACAGGCACGAGCCCTCTGTGTTTGTAGGTGGGAGCAGCCAGAACATGCAGAAAATGGAGTCCAGGGGCCCAGCCAAATCCCATCTTGGGGAGATCCCAAGCAACGACACAAAACACTGTCTGTGGAGGGTCCTAGAACATCTACCCAGGGCTTCGGAAAGCAGCTCAGGGATAGTTCCAGGGGCCAACACTGAGAAAAAGTCAGAAAGGGACTGGATGATGCCATTGGGAAGTGACTCAGGAAAGGACTCACCAAGGAGCCCAGACATGAAGCATCTAGAAGACATCGTAGAAGTCTGTTTGCCCAGGAAAGTGCGGGAGGTCAATGAGGGCATGGTCCCTGTGGGTGTTCATCATCCCAGTCTTGCTAGTGGCCATGTCTTGTTTCTGGAAAACTCAAACACTCACATGGAAACTGGAAATCTAGCGCCCTCTGAGAGCAAGGTGTCCCACGTAAACACCTCCCAGCACCTTTCCTTCCTTGATGTGCACACTCAACAGGTGCTGGAAGCACATATTAAAAGTTTTCAGGCAAGCCACGAGTGGGGCGGGACCCTCAAGGTCCACAAGCCCCCATATCTTAAGGTACAAAAAGCTCAATGCTTGTCCCTTCCACTGCCTGCCTTTCCCTCATCAGCCACCACTGAACCTGGGGCCAAATCCAGAACTGAGGCTGCCAATATCCCAGGAGAACCTCCTCACAAAGATCCAGGAGAGAAGGTGGTAGCAAAAACGTCACTTTCCACCCTGTGTCATCCTCTCCCTGTCCCCTTGCCTGTGTGTAAGGAAGCCCAGAGGTCTGCATACAACACAGAGACCAAATCTGGTGACAAGTGCAGGTCCTCAGAGGACCCTCTGACAGGACAAGAGGGCAGGAGGCCTTCTCAGCCCCTCATACGTAATGCCAGGGGCACAACCTGTCATAGTGCGAATGTGCTGGGGGCTGAGAGAGGCAGCCTAGACCTGAGTACAAGTCCAGCTATGTCCAGGAGCAGCCAGGGGCAGGAGGGGCCCAGGAACCCAAAATGTCAGAAACCACAGAAGAGCCTGAGCCAGATGTTTGGCCCTACTGACCAGAGAGGGGGCCACAGGAGGCTCACACAAGGAACGCATGAACCAACACTCTTAGGACTAAGCCCCCCCGCAAAGGACAGGAAGTCAGTAAAGTTGTTAAGTAGCCAGTCCTCCCAGCTCCCACCAGAGAAGGGACAGGAGACTCCAGAAAGCCACTTCAAGAAAAGGATCAGGCGCTTTCTTCAGTGGATTGTACCCAGTGCAAAAGGCAAAGGGCAGAAAGATCCCCTGCAAAAAGGCAAGCCAGCATCAGCCCCTGCCCGGAGCTGGGTACCAGTCCCAAGCGGACTGTTTGTGGACAACTGCGTGGCTGAAGCCCAGGCACTCATGACTGCTGTTGGACAGATCCTAGAGGAGAAAATGAGGCTTCACCATGAAGTTTCTGCCTTGACAGCCCCAGTGGGAGGGCGTTCCTGCCACCACAGGGGTCCCTCCTACCCAGAGCAAAGAACAGTGGTGAGAGGTATGGCCTGCTGTCACCATGCCACTCCAGTGGGTCACAGCCATCCATTCAAGTACAGGTGGATCAGAGATGGGAACAGCAGTGGGGCCCCACTTCCCAGGAAGAGTCCCTGCCAGCATAGGCCACTGGCGGTGAGAGCCTCAGGCTGCTCCATTCACTGCCCTAGACACTGTCATCTTCAGAGAGGTGTCTGGTCTGGTCAACCAGTTCATACTTCTCACCCCTTTCCGGGTAGGAAAAGTTTTCCCCCAGAATACCTTCAGCCCCCACTCAAATAATCTGTTTTCCCGCACGTCACCAGTCCCTCTTTGTGCTGATGTATCCTCCCCAAGATATGCACTGTTTCCTAATACATGTTTTTCCTCCTCAGAGATAGTGGCTCTGTCTGTTCCCTGTGGGGCTTAGAAAAGGGGTCAGCCCTTCCTGAGTGCAGCTTCTAGAAGGGACTGGGACTGCAGGAGGCTGACCGTGGCCTTGCAGACCCGCCCTCACCCTGGAGTCCCTCCCTCCACCTCATTTTCATGACGCAACCATTACTAGTTACGATGGGCAAACCCCGTGAAGACCCCACCTGGGGTGGGGCTCACCCATCTCCCCTGCTTTTCCTCGACCTTGAACCTGGTGTGTCACAGGGGATGGGTCCACAGAGGCCAATTCTCCTTGGCCTGGAATGTCAGAGTCAAGAAGCCTCATCTGTCACAAAGTGAGCTCAGGAAGTCTGGGGGAGCAGTGCTGGCCCCAAGTCCAGGGGGAGAATTGTGACCTTGGAACTCTCACAGGGACACACTTGTCTGCCCTGGGTCCCTCTCTCCTGCGACTGGGGATGGACATAGGCCCTGCTGACCCCTCTCAGCTCACTTGGGTGACATGACATGGAACATCACCCTTCCGGTCCAGAGCAGTGGGAGGACAGGCCACCAGTAGCACCGACAGCCCCTGCCCGGACCACCTGCTGCACCCCCTGGGCATGACCATGTGTGCGGTCACACCCAGTAGAGGCACACAAAGGACCAAGGGTGGGATGTGGGAGAACTGTGCAGCTCAGAGCAAAAAAAGAGCTGCGTGGCCTGGGGACACTGTCATTGCACACATCCCACCCTGTTCATAGGCCTGGAGGGGACATGTCAAGGCCATGCTCCAGCTCCAGGGTCACAGGCCTGGGAGGGCTGCCTTCAGCTCAGAGGGCCAGGCCAGGGATGATCGTTTCCAATGGTCCTTCTGAGGACCTCACCCTGTCCCTTGCAGCATCCTTGGAAGGAGGCGCTGACCACAGGACAGCCAGTACTGGTGAACAGTCACAGTGGGGATCAAGCTTCTAATACCTAAAACTTAGGGGACATAATTCAATCTGTAACACCCAGCCTAGCTTAAAAGTGCTTAGGACACTTACATTAGCCTACATCTGGGCAAAATCATCTCACACAGTCTATTTTATCATAGTGTTGAATATATTATGTAGTTTATTGTGTACTATACTGAAAATGAAAAACAGAATGGTTGTGTGGGGATTCAAAGTTCAGGTTCTACTGAATGAGACCAGGTTGTCTGGTTAGGTCAGTTGGTTAGAGCATAATGGCCTTAAAACACCAAGGTCACAAGTTCAGATCCTTGTACCGGCAAGCTGTTCCCCCAAAGGAGAACAGGCCTCTACTGAATGTATCACTTTTGCACCATCAAAAAGTAGAAAAATTGTAAGACGAACCATTGTAAGCCAGAGACCTCCATATGTAACAGAGAGATACAGAACGGTTTACCCGACAACACTAAAACATACACTCTTCTCGTGCACATAGGACATTCTCCAGGACAGATCATTTAAGGCCACAAAACAAGTTTCCATAGACTTAAAAAGAGAGATATTATGCTATGTGTCTTCTCCAAACAAAACAGGATAAAATTAAAACTCAATAATAGGAAAACTCACAAATACGTAGAAATTAAACAGCACATTCTGAAAAAAGCAATCACAAGGGAAATTAGAAAATAAAGAGAAATAAAAATGAAAATAAAACATACCAAAACTTATAGGATGTCTTCAGAAGGAAGACAAAAAGACAATCCCATTAAAGATAACAACTATGAAAATTGTATAAGAGCCAGGAAAGATGTAAATGGAGACATGAAAAGGTCAAAATGTGGTGAAGAATGATGTCAAAGTGTAGAGTTAAAAAATCTTATTTCTTTTTGCAATGAAACTTAAATTGTTATCAGTTTTTATAGTTTAAAATTATCTGCTGTAACTATAAGATGTTTCTGGTAAGACTTATGGTAAACACAAAGTAAAAAACTATTACAGATACACTAAAAATAAATATCACAACATAAAAATACACTACTAGGAAGAAATGACTATCACAAAGACAGACAGTAAGAGAGAAAAAAAGCCAAAAATAATATGGAAAACAACCAGAAAACAGGAAAATAACAGTTTTATGTTTTTAATCTATCAATAATAACTCCAAATGTAAATGGATTAAATTATCCAATTAAAAGAGACAGAGACTGGATATTTTATAAAACAAGATTCAAGTATATGAGGTCTACAAGGAACTTGCCTCAACCAAACATACACACAAAGGCTAAAAGTGATAGAATGGAAAAAGATATTCCATGCAATTAAAAACCAGAAAAGAGCAGCAGTAGTTATACTTTTATTGGATAATACATTCTTTAAGTCCAGAAACTTAATAAATGGGGTAATTCAAAGAGGACAAAAGCATTGTAAATATATCCACACCCAACACCAGACCACCCAGATATACAAAGCAAATAATATTGATCTAAAGGCAGAGACATAGACTTCAATAACAGGGATTTCAACACCCCAGTTTCAGCAATGGATAGATGATCCAAACAAAAAATTAACCAAGAAACATCAAGATTAAAATATAAACTAAATGGACCTAACAGACAGTTAGAGAAAATTTTATTTAACAGCTATAGAATACAAACGAAATGAAACTTTTTCCAAAAGAAACAACATATGTCACAAAACAAGTAATAAAAACTATTTTTAAAATTGATATTCAGTCTTTTTTCCCAAGCACAATGGAACAAAACTAAAAATACTAAAACTCAACAACAGAAAAATCACTGGAAATTCTACAAATACATAAAAATTAAACAACATGCTTCTGAACAATAGGTCAAAGCAGAATATTTTTAAAATTAAGAAACTCTTGGAGGCAAATGAAAATAGAAACACAAATCAATGTGTTGACAGCCACATGATTTTTGACAAAGGTGCCAAGAAGATACATTTGGGGAAAAGGCAGTTTCTTCGTCAAATGGTGATGAGAAAACTGGATATCCACAGGCAGAAGATTAAAACGAGACTTCGATCACTCACCATACACAAAAATCAACTCAAATAGATTTAAGACAAATTTAAGACCCTAGACTATGAAACTACTAGAAGAAAACTTTGGGGTAATGCTTCATGAAACTGAAATGGGCAAGGTCTTTTCAACAAGACTTCAAAAGCACAGGCAACAAAAGCAAAAATAAAGAAATAAAACTAAAAAGCTTCTACACAGCAAAACACACAATCCACAACATGAAGAGATAACCTATAAAATGGGAGAAAGTTTTTGCAAACTACACATCAGACAAGGGGCTAACATCCAGACTATATATAAGCAACTCAACCCAGGAGGAAATAAACCAATTATTCTATTTAAAAATGTGCAAAACACCTGAATAGGCATTTTTCAAAACAGACAAACAAATGGGCCAATAGGTACATGAGAAAATGCTGAAAATCACTAATTATCAGGGGAATGAAAATCAAAACCACAATGAGATATCACCTGAGCCCAGTTAGAATGGATATTACCAAAAAGAAAAAAAAAAAAAAAAAAACTAAAAAATGAACGTTGGTGATTACGCAGAGAGAGGAGAATACTCACACACTGTTCGTAAGAATTTAAATTAGTACAGTCATAATGGAAAACAATACAAAGATTCCTCAAAAAAAGTAAAAAGAGAACTACATTAGGATCTAGCAATCCCAGTATTAGGTATATATAACAGATGAAATCAGTATGTCAAAGAGATATCTGCACTCCTACGTTCACTGAAGCTCTATTCATAATAGCCAAGAGATGGAATTAACTAAAACGTCCATCAACAAATAAATGGATAAAAAATGTGGTACATATACACAACGGAAGATTATTCAGGTACACGTTTAAAAAAAAGATGCCATTTGCGGCAACATGGATGGAGCTGGAGACCATTATGTTAAGTGAAGTATGCCAGGCACAGAAAGACAAATACTGCATGATCTCACTTATATGAGGATCTGAAAAAGTGTTCACATAGAAGAGTAGAACTGTGGTTACAAGAAGCTGGGAAAAGGAGGGGTGAAGAGGGGATGAGAACAGGATGGTTGATGAGTACACACTGACAGTGAAAAAGGAGGACAAGGTTTTGGTGTTCTAGGGTGACTGCAACTAATAATACTGTATTGTATATTTCAAGATGGCTAAAGAAAAGGACCTTGAATGTTATCACCACAAAGAAATGATAAATCTTTAGGTAATGTACATGCTACGCACCCTAAGTGGATCATTACACAATAACATGCATACGCATGTACTGAAACAACACTGTACCCCATAAATATGTATCATTTAAAAAATTAAAATTTAAAAATGCTCAAAGTGTTAGGACCCAAGGGGGGAGGATTAGTCCCTCTGGGGAAAGAAAAAGGCAGCACAAAACATTCAAGCTGGGCATCTGAGGTTAGGACAGTGGAAGGGGCTCAAGGACTCAGTGGCTGGCAATAACTGGGGGTCACAAACAACCGACAGGGACAGAGGTTCAAAATACATGAAATTGAGTGTTATGTTTGGGAACACAAAACCATTAAAATGAATATAAGAAAACGAGATGCTTCAAGAATTCATATTTAAAAAAAAATAAAGCCAGAAAACACCTATAAAACATTTTTTGAAAAGTAAAACAAACTGCCTACCCAAAATAAAAAATTCCCTTAATTGATTAGGGCACAAAGTCATAGAAAAATAAAAAACCCCAAACGCACTTTACAGAAAAGCTCTCATTTAGCACACACCTGTGGTCAGGAGGCCCTGCGGCAGGGCTGACCGCCACAGTCTCACACCCCCTATCCTGAGTTTGCTTGTCCTGATACCCAAGCACAGTGGCCGGACCAGCCCTGGGGACAGGAGGAACCTAAGGCGCTATTAGCAGAGGTCAGGCTCATGTACTCCAAGGCCTGTGCTCTCCCAGCTCAGCCGTTTGAATTCCAGGCTGCCTGTGGCCTTCCCTTTCTCTTCTAGAACACTCTGCCAACACTAAAGCAAACCAAAGGAGCACAGCAGCCCATGGAAGAACAGGGAGTGGGGGCATCTTCAAGAGGCCAAAACTATTCCTTATTGAAAGTGCAATAATGGATCATCATGATTATTACAGAGTCAAAAAACACATTGAAAAGATCTTCAACTTATCTTGGTAATTAGATGTACAACTGTTTTGAGAAATACTTCCATGAAAAAAAGTCAAAATAAGTGAGGGTTCTCCATTGTTTGGAAATACAGCATGCTAGGTATATATCTCAACTTTTATAGATAACTGAAATATTCTCCTAAGTTTCTACAACCAAAGAAACAGAAGAACTTACCTGAAGCAATGTAAGGGAAATGCAGCCTCAGGTCTGGGCTCCCCTGGCCCAGCTGCTCAGCCTCCCGCTGCTTCCAGGCTCTCTGTCCAGCAAGACCTGGGCTGAGCAGGCCTATGCTCCAGCCCAGCCTCTGGGACCTCCAGGACTGCAGAGAGGGACCTCAACAGCCAGGCCCCTGGAAGACAGGGTAACACATAACTATTTTCTTTCTTTCTTTACAGAGCTGGCCGCATCCTAGACAATTCCTCCCCCACCCAGTCCATCCTAGAATGGTACACATGACATGAAACGGCCTGTCACTGTTTTAGCCAATGATTTAATCACCTCATCTGTCCTCCCTAATCATTCCAGGTTCTTCTTGTGCTTCTTAGCCCACAGAGCCCCAAAGCAGACATGCCGTTCTTTTGGAATTACCAGAGCTGTGGACAGTGAGGGATGACTTTGTGGTTTTTAACTGATATCCTTGGATGGATAATACTGGAGAATCAAAAATTCACAGTGAATGGATGTAAGGCATGTAGGGAAGTGGGTAAAGACACATGCTTAAAAGATGAGTCTAAGAATGCTACTTATTCACGAAATAAGTAAATAAAAATAAAAATCCAGTGTTGCAAACATACCGAGGATTCTGAATCATATACATAATAAATCCTCTAAAAAAACAAACCTTCCTTTGTGTCCCGATTTTTTTTTTAAGATGACTGATAAGGGGATCTAAACCCTTGACTTGGTCTTGTCAGCACCAGGCTCTCCCAAGTGAGTGAACCAGGCATCCCTATATAGGAATCCGAACCTATGGCTTTGGTGTTATCAGCACCACACTCTCCCAAATGGGCCACGGGATGGGCCATGTGTCCCGATTTTTAAAAGCATAATGCTGAACACATCTAATAAGCACAGGTGCAGTAATTTGAAGTCCGGCTGATTACAGATGGCACTTTCCCAGTCTGCACTGCAATCAGGTATCACAGGGAGCTTAGGATCAAGAATATAGACCAGTCTGTTCATGAAATCATACAGGAGGGAAATAGCAAATATGAAGCTTTTCCCCTTCAAAGACAAGAAAAAATGAAAACAAGTAATTTCTAATAAAAGGAGAAAAACTAACTTATGAACAGGCATTAAAAACAGCCCATACCAAGAACTACACAAGTAAAAAGGAAGACATTTGACAACACAGCAGTAAGAGATGAAAAAGAAAAGCTTTTAACAGCAAGCAACAAAATGACAAGTGGGAAAAGAATTCCACTTGAACTTCTAGCAATCACCGCAGTTAAGTGTAAATTAAAATGTAGGAAGAAAAACTTCAAGTTGAAACTAACTGACACAGTTTATGGAGGGAGGGCATCTGACAGAATTCAGAATTGTACAGGACAGTGTGCCTGCAGAAACCACTCCCTTGAACCTCCTCCCTTCACTGTGAGGAAGCCAGTCCCAGAGCTGGAAGCAGATACAAAGTCTAAGTCCCCATATTCCCAATTCCCCAAGTCAGGAGAGGCACATGTACCTACCAAATGATAATTACAGTCACAGGAGTCACTAACAAATCCAAATGTCCTAGCGGCACACACCAATCCCACTCATTACTGCTATGCTCACAAAAACACACAAACCTTCCCACGTAGAAAATGAGAGTTAAGTGCCTCTTCTCTGATGTTCACTACTACCGCACACAGGAAGGGACTCAAAGGGAGAAAGACAAGAAAACAGATTAAGTGTTAATACAACACGACACATAGACCATTTCTCTAATGAGTTTGGGTCTCCCCCATCATCCAAAAAGCTTTAAACCCTAAATTAGACGTCTTTATAATTGCAGAAAACCAGTAAAAAAGTTGTGAAATTTATTACACTATGCTAAAATATGTTGATCTAAGCGACAAATGATTATAATGCCTATTTAAGAAACTAATATTTTTAAGAAAATATAAAACAACTGAGCTTAAAGGTTTCCTCCTATCTAGGTATACAGCATGAAGAATTCCTCAAAGGAAATTTTCAAGGACATTTATAAACTTACTAACATATAGGTGCTGGGAACAAAAAAAGGTGGATGGGTGGGTTGTTTGTTTCTTAAGGCAGTGCAGACACTGAAATTAAGGAACAACAGTACACTGCTAACTTTGTAACATGTTTTCTTCTGTAATAAAGGACTTAATTTATATTATTAAGGTAATAGCAAAATCAGTACTTGATTATTATGAATACTAGAAATGAGGTGAAATCTGTACCTTGATTGAGGCTAGTGTATGTTCTGGACCAAGTAAACTGCACAGAAAGGAAGCCAGATCTTCATCAAGGAAAATGTGATTATCGAGAATATAAACATGGATAACGTAAAAGGATTCATCATAAGTGACACATGGAAACTTTTAAAATCATCGCATGTGTTCATCTCATTGCATAGATCACCTCTGCTTGTTGATACAGCACATAAAACTTCCAAACAGAAACTGAGAATATTCCACCTTTTAACTTAAACTACATACAGTAGGCAGAGACTCCTTGCAGGGGCCTTAAGTATGTGAATTTCCAGTATACTTCCAAGAGCATTCAAACTAAGGACTGCATAAAACCTGAGCAACTTCCCAGCACAGTATCAAAAATAAATACCAGTTTGTAAAAGCTCAGTCGGATAATGCCAGGATGCCAAATGCCAAGTAGAATCAAGTTTTCATTTGCTCATGCAACAGCTGTGGCTCAAAATATCATTTTTTCCTAAAATGGCTGTGGGTCAATAACGTGAATCAACACCCTCCTCCCATAATCTCCATCACCACCCACGAATGTGACAAATCACACCCTACAACAATACTCATGAGCACCATTAAGCTGTACATCCTACTGCCAGTGCGCTGTCAGTCTACAAACAAGAGCCGTATTCGATTGAGAAACTACATTTCAGGGGGAATACTCTACTTTCATGGTTGTACTTGAATGCCTGATACACTAACATCTTCAGTATGCTAGTTATCTCAACACAGCTTAAAAGTAATCTCCTAAATAACTGTGACTGTATAACATGATTTAATCGCCTCTGCATTAAGACAGCAGATTCATTCATTAGTTACTAGATCATCTGCAACATTGTTACATGATAATATTTCAAACACACAAACTCATAACACAAGAGGTACTGAACTATCAGTGTGTCCAGACCAGCAAAGCTAAGCCACAGCTATCCACAGTTGCTGTGCTCAGCTCTGTGTTATTTGAACACAATTTTACCGTGAAGTATGAAGGGTCTGAGATTTTTTTTGAATCTTCAATTTGAAAAATATCAAGTCAACTCGAACATCAGTATTAGTCTCTGTGAAAACTTGGGTCAAAGACTTAAATGAATAGTCCATGTAACTGTGCTAAAACAAAATAACTTACATAGCTATACTTTCTATAACAGAAGGCAAAAGAAAAATACGCTTTCTATTTGAGGACATGGAAACATTTAGAAAATCTAAAATAAAAAAGCTCACCCAATTAAGAGCTCATCTATAACTTCCCTAAAATTCTGAAGAGATTCTAAGCCCTAAATTAATTTAATGAAACACTGATTTTGTTTTTCATTTATTTCAAAGTTTCACAAAATTATTAGCTAGAAAACTGAGCTGACATTCTCTCTCATGAATTATATTCAAGTTTCTTAAATAAGGTAAATATTCTTCCATACTGCGAATTAGCTAAGGCATCCGTACTCTAAGAGCATGTCATTTTCGCATTCACTGAAAGTCAACTAATATGCTGAAGTTAATCTGCATAGCGTTTAAGCAAATATGGAACTTTCCATACAACATGACCCTCACATTCTCACTTTAAACTTCAGAGGGAATAGCATTTTATAGTTTAGTATTGAAAATATGTTTTGATCAGTTTTAGTCCTTGAAATCCCCCAAATCACAAGAGTTGCCTAAGAAACCATATTCAAGATTAGATCCAAGCAAACAAAGACAACTTGTAAAATCAGGATTTTGTTAACTTTTATATAATAAAACTTGAATCACTACCAAAAATAATATATAAAACTTGTGACCCACTCACCATAATTTCTAATCATGTAAAATTGTTTTGGAATGTTTATAAAAATCTTTCTGATAACTGAGAATTTTATAAAATAACCCACAATATAATTCAAATCAAACAGGACCAGATCAAGCTGCTCACCTCTACAAAATACAAACAGAGCAATCACAATAACTTCACTGGAGACCACACAGCTTTCAGAAATAGGCCTGTGTGCCCAGAACAGCCCCAAGTCCCATCAGAATCCTGAACTGTAATCACAGGAGTGCCTCACTATATAACATTTACTTATATTTGGACACAATTCTTAAAAACTCTCAGCAAATTGGGGCTGGATATTAAAGTAGCTAGAGACAGGCACAGCTCAGAGCACAAGAAACAGTAATGGACAGAAGAGAAGAGAAAGAAAATAACGACACAACGCAGACAGAAAGTGACAGGCAGATAATTACCGCTTGGAAAATTATCTTTAAGTAAGAGAAATTAATATACACAATCTTAATTAAGACATGATTTTGTCCTTTCTGGGTATTTTGCAAAAGGAATTCCTCCAACAGAATTTTTAAAGACATTTATACCATTTACTTAAAATGTAGGTGTAGGAAACAAGGTAAGTTAGATTATTTTCGTTGTCTTTTAAAGTAGTATCCTGAAAATGAGGGGAAAATGTAACAGTGCTAACACCACAGCACGTTTGCTTCTATTTCTTTCTAACACAACTCATGCCAAAGGTTTAAATGTCTAATTTTCATAGTGAGCATGTGCTAACATGTTTGATTCAGAAATGTTATTTTTCCAAAATATTAAGTGAATTTATTCATAAAATTAGTTTTTCAGTCCAGATAGAACACCAAATAAACCTACACTTAAGAACGAAAGCAGCACATAAAGAGCACTAAGGAAGAGCCCATTCCTTGGTTCTCTTAAATTTAAGATGTGCATGGAAAACACGCAAGCACGGATGAAATATTTTAAAAACCAATATGATCATGGTATAATAACTCCCTTATAAAACAAAATTAAGTTTTCACACTGCTCCACCTACCTAACAGAGCAGCAAAAATAGAAAAACATTTGGATTCAGGTCCGGTTGCCTGGCAATTGCATGCATCAGATACTGGCTTCTTGAGGGACTTTTCCCGTTCTGGTTCAGTTTTCGGGGGCATGGGCACTGAAATAGCAGGAATGTTGCACAGTGCCTAATTGGAGTCATATGCCACCAAGCCACGGAAACCGTTCTCTCTGTGGAAGCTGATCACTTCTTGATGGCGATCCTCCATGCTCTGTGCAACCTCTGCAAATGAGAAGAAAACTCCATCAGGTGTGGGGTCAAACTGCAGCAGCATGCTCAACAGGCAGACATGATTGTACAGAAGCTAAAAAGCTACAGATGTGAGAAACGCCCAGCACAGTCAAAAAGCACCTTAATAAAATGTGCACCACATGCTCCTGTAAGAAATTTCCACGGGGAGTCAGATTTCAGTCATATCCTGTAAGTAAACTTCTGATCCCATCTAGAATTATAAATTAATTTTTGATTCTTGTCAAGCTCAAAGATCACCCTGCTGAAAATACACAAAGCTGGCTGACCCCTGGGATGGTATTTTGAAGGAAGAGAGGGAAAGAGGGAAAAAGAGAAGAGGAAAGCGAAAAGGTGGGAAGGAGGGAGACAGGGAGAAGCCGCCCACCCTCAGGGCAACCAAAACAATTTCTCCAAAACAGACCAAATGTACCAAACAGGTAACTATACAGAAGGATCTGTAAAAAGATAAAAGCCAAGTACTGTCCCTCACCCACCTGTCCACTCCCTCCCTCCCTGCTGAGGCACACAGTGTCTGGGGCTGTGTTAGGACACACCTTCACCCTGGGATAACTGCCACGTGTCCTGCACACAATGTGTCCCGCACACAGCGTCAGGACAACCACTGGGACTGGGTCTAAACAGACCACCTGTTTCATGATGGAAACTATTAGCCAAAGCTTCTTTACTTCTGCTGAGTCCCCATGATGAACCTCCCACGCCACCTCAGACCTCTACAGCACACGGAGGAGGAAGCAGAGAAGCACCAACTCTGCACTCTCTCTCCTAAAATACACCACACAAAGCACTGTGTGCTCCTGAAATATTTGAAGTCCAAGACCACGGATTCCTCTCCTGCTGTTTCCCAAACTCATTCATCCAACTCAAATTCCATCAGGATTTTTGTTTCTATAATAGATAAGGTATTTTAGAGAATAGTATTTTTAAAATCTCAGGTGATTTAGTTAACAATGGAAAATTTATTCTCCATAGAGCCTTACAACAGAAAAATGTGTGCCCTTAAGTTTCTAGAGCTACTGGCCAGTGTGTGGCTATAATGAATGAAAACTTAAATTCAAAATTAAGTTCTAGCTTTCAATGGTCACATGTGACCAGTGGCTGACATACCGACATACTCAATGGACAGCACATATAAAGAAAATTTCCATCACCTTAGAAAATTCTTTGGACATCACTTTAGAGTTAACCTCATTTCTCACAACTTTCATAATAAAAGATCTTGAATCAGAAGATCTGATTGCAAATTTGCATTAAAAAGCAAAATGAATGAGCTATTAATTCACTACAACTCTGATTTGCAAATGATTAACAATCCCTCAATCCTCCCCAAAACCACACACAGCATTAAAATAGTTAATTACTAGAATTAATGACCGGAAATAGACGATAAAGGAACCACACCCATGAAAACAAGCTTCACACCTGCACAAAGGTGGGAGCTCTCCTACATGGCCTTAGCTCACCCTTCCCTTCTCGTCTCCCTAGCAACAGGGGCATCAAAATATCCGGGCTCAAGTTCTGCCTTGATACCCAACCTGATGGGGTGACCCGCCCAGGTACAAATGTAAATAAAATCTGATGAATCTTCCAGGTTCCTTCAACTTATTAAAATTCCAGTATTCTTTTCCATGTTAAAAACTCATTATGAGGAAATACAACCTGGCATTAACAACCACGAGGACCCCAGAGAGGTCGTCCTTCTCAAGGAGCGAATAATGGAAGGATGGTTTCTGCAGTTATTCAGTTTTAGGGGAAATATAAGATCTACCAAAGAAAATCACCAAAAAAAAAAAAAAAACCCTGAATGAAAGAATTAAAAGTTGAGAGTAATGTGGGTCTAAAAGTTTGTTAGAGATAGGGTGTGTATATGTGTGTATTTCAATTTGGAAAATCAAGTTTTATTCTTAATTATTTTTCTTCTTGGTGTACTCAGAAATCTCTAGTTCAAACATTTTCATGGCTTTACAAAGACCCAAAGCTTAGAATTATTTGATTTGTTCACAGCAGAATTTCCTCACCTTGGCACTACTGATATTTTGGGCCAGATAACTTTTGCTGGGGGCTGCTGTTCTGTGCATTGTAGAATGTTTAGCAGCTTCCCTGCCCTCTATTCAACAGAATAAAATGTGGTTAGTATTAACATCAAAATAGGTAATACTGCAGAGTATGAGAAGGAAGAGTATATAATGGCATTTAGGGAAAGTCACATGAAGTCAGTAATTCAAGCAGGTGGAAACAGTTTGATCACAGAAAGGGGTTGGGGGAGACAGATGGGAAGAGACAGAGGGAGCTCTGATAGGTCTAACTTTAAAAAAAGGAGGAGGACTGGGGAGATTTAGACAAGTATGATAATTGTTGACAAAGGTCAGTGCTCAAATAGATCTCCAGAAGTTACACATCCTCACTGAAACTTTGTACTCTTTGACCAACATCTCTCCACCCCCACCCGTGACTCACTTCCATGAGTTTTGACTTTTTTGGATCCGAAGTAGAAGTGAGATCATGCAGTGTTCGTGTTTCTGTGCTAAATAAGGGATTTTTAAACTCCAGAGAAAAAATTTATTATATGAATATTAAATTTACTAATGCTGGGGGAGAAAAAAAAAGCAAAACAGATGATTGCTCAAATCACAAATGGGTGGCTGAAAAGCTGAATCTACCCTGCAGCTCTTTTCTGCTTGGCATTTTTTTAAATAGGACCATTTCAAGTAAAATCTGCGTTTCTTGGAAAACGTGAAGGTCAGGCAGACTCTCTAGTCCTGCATGGCTTGTATAACGTGCACACACTTAGATCTACTTGTGTGTGTGTGTGCGCGTGTGCGGACCATCTGAAGGGCTTGGATAAATTACTGGACACTATGCAGGCAGCAAAAGGAATTAGAACTATCAGTGGAATCGTGGCTTGGAGGAGACGTTCTGCACCTTGGGAGAGGGACTCAGGGAACGCTGCAGCCCTGGGCGCCGGCTGACGGGGCGGCCTCACCTGGACCTGCCAGCGGATGCGCTTCTGCGGGTGCAGCGGGCCACGAAGAGGGGGCAGGAGCAGAACTGGGACGGGGGCCCTCGCAGAGGAGGCTGACGAGCTGCGGCGGCTCTGGCGCTCGCGGACTGCGGTGGGACCCACTCGTGCCGCCGCTGACCAGGACGAAGAGCCCCGTCGCCGCGGAAGCAGCCCGGGCCAGCGCCGCCGGGAAGCCGAGCACGCGGTTCCAGGGGCGGCGGCTGCCCGGGTGGACGCAGAAGCTCCGTGGAGGCGGTGCCGGCAGCTGTCGGAGTCCCCGGCGCACAGCGGGCTCCGTCGGCCGCCCTCTCGGCACCGCCCGCCGCTCCGGCTTCCTCCGGCTCCTGCCTGGCGCCCGCGGTAACCCGGGGCAGGTGGCGGATGGCTGCGGCAGGCGTGTGTGGTAGCACCGAGCGTGAGGGGCGGGGCGGCCTCTATGCGGCAGTGAGGTGGCGTCTGGGAAGGGTCCTGCCGCCGCTGCCGCTGTCCCTGTCTTCCTTAGAGAAGGGGACTGCTACAGCATAGGAGAGGAAGAGTAATTTAGTTCACTGGGGAGTATAGAAGGAACTGCGCATGCCCCAAAACATAAGCCCCAAAGCTGCCGCTGCTGCAAAAAATAAATAGATAAACGTAAACTCAGAAATTGGGGGGAAATCATCAATTGGACCATTACACACTAATGTAGTTCCAGAAAAGGGGAGAGGAAAGAAATAGTGAGCAGAAAGAACACTTAAAATTAGTGGCCAAAAATTTCAAATTTGATTAGAAAAAGAAGTCTACACAAACAAGAAGCTCAGCAAGGGATAAAAGCAAAGAGATCCAAAATTAGTCACATCGCAATAGGAACGTTGAAGGCGAAAGTTAATAAGAAAATCTTTAAAGAGAAAACTCAAGCAAACATGCAAAACTTACATCCCCCCCCCCCCCAAAAAATGAAAACTCTTGTTTTTGAAAGAGAAGGTCAAGACATTCTCCAGTAAGTAACGATTCCACGGTTTGGATTCCTCTACCATGAAATGTAAACATGATTTAGCTTCTAAAAATTAATGAATGTAACACCACGGTATTAAGAGATTCAAAGACAAAAACATGATTACTTCAATAGATGCAGAAAAGGTTTGGACAAAATTCAAAACACTTTCATGACCCAAACCCTCATCTGAAAATGGAAGGGAAATTCCTAAAACAGATCAATACCATCAAAGAAAACCTCACAGCTAACATCATACTAAGACTAGCAACAGGACAAGAATATTCTAAATTTTAAACATACCTAGAGCTTTTCAAAATTAAATACAAAATTTTAAGTGTATATTACGTATTATACAATTATAATTATATACATTAAATGTTACATTTAATAAAATATATATTATTTAAATGTTTTTTAAATTAAATATAAATTTTAGGTATACTTTTATATTTAAAACATATTTAAAACAATTCGAAGAGAGTAACCACCGTTGGTGAAGCCTACTAACATGCATTAGTGACCCTCTTCCTTTAGGAAGGGAAAATTAGTACACATCAGACTCCAGGGTTTGCAGGCCATTGTGGTTAGTATTAAAGTATTACAAACAAATAAAAACACCTATAGTCTCAAATGATCATAAAACAGACATTACCAAAGTTTCCCACAAGAAGATAAAGAATTAAGTCTAATGGCGTGTAGAATTTCAGATGATTTTGGGTTACTAGTTGTGTGTTCAATAATCTCATGAAATCCCTTCATAATTCTAATGAGTTTTCTTATAGTTTCTTTGAATTCTGTTTATATGCAGTGAAACCCTGTGTGCAATTTTGAATAGAAGTAGGGATAGGAGTCACCCTTGTTTCATTTCAGATTTTACATAAAAAGTTTTTAATATGTCATCATTAAACATAATGTTTACTCTACATATTTTTTAATTTTTATTATTTTAAGTTCATTTACTGGGTTAATAAAATGCCACTCTATTTCTAATTTGCAAAGGGTTTTCATTATAACTTAAAGTTTAATTTTAGTAAATATATTTACAGTTTAGATTTAAAGGCATATTTTCTTCAATTCTGAAAAATTCGCAATTATCTTTTTCAATGTCACTTCACTCCTTCCAATTTATTTTTCTATAACTCTTCTTACTTATATATTGAAATTTCTCAAACCATTTCCTGTATCTTTTAATTCATCTTTTAAATTTTAATCTTTTTCTGTTTAATTCTTTATGAATTTCTCACTACCATTTCGCACATTATCTTTTTTATTGTGCTGAGTATTGAACTTGTTTTTATTACAAATTCCACACACTTAAAAATACACACACTTTCTACGTGGCACTCTTTCTGTTAGGCTGTTCTTGTTTCAGATCCTGTTCATATTTTCTTATTTTAATGGCTGTTGCTCTCTTTCACTTATGTCCTTGAGGTTTACATACATTCCGATGTTAAAAACCTTGTCAAACTGTCCTATAAATTCAACTTACAAGTCTTAAGCTAATTTTCTGGTTTTAATTTCACTATTTTTCCTTTACTAGCATTATATTTCTGTATAAATGTTGTAGATTTAGTTTGTAGGCTCATTTGAGTAGAGGGATTTTCAACCTGTGAGTGTATGTGCATGTGTGTGCGCATGCGCATGCTGTTTTTTCTTTTGGGGGGTTAGTTGCTCCCCAGGCTTCCAAGCTCTCAGTCCAGAACCAGCTACCCTTGCTGGTGTTGGGCACACCACGGACCAGCATTGGCTTGGCTTGGTTCAGTTCCTCCTGCTCATGTTCCGTTGTTCCACACAAGTTGTAGCCTCAGACGGCTGGTCCCTTCAGCCTCATTTGAAGGTAGAAGGTTCCACCCTGGCCCTGGTTGCAAGCACTAACACCTGCCTTTTATAAGACACATCCCCCGTGTACTCTATATGAATTGATCTGATGACACCAGCTGGCCGGCATCAGTCCTATGACTTCAACCTCCCAGTCTTGGTGGTATTGTGCATTTTGTTTATAATCTTGGCTATTTATCTTTGCTTTTCTCTGACGTACTTTATCCATCAGGGGTGCATGTTTGGAGCAGGGGGGGTTTATCTACACGTGAATCTACCAAATAATTTTTACTGAAATTCCTTGTAAACTGCCTAAAAAGTACATGATTACACTTATTACCTTGCTTTAAAAGCTCTTAATGAATCTTCTTTTGAATATAAAGACTCTACTGCACATAATGAAATAAAAGGGCTCCTATATTTTTATTTTTCAAGAAGCTCCTCTAAACTTATTTTGTCTCTTGTTTGTTAGAAAAATATTGTAAAACAACGAATATGTTTTGAGTATATATAACACATGGCTAGACGCAAGGAAAACACTTTGATTTCTGGCACATGTTAGTTGCTGTTGCTGCTGTTACACTTAGCCAAATGTTGTACTCCGTTATTTAATCCTTAAGACCTCTCTATTAGCTGTGATCTTTATTTTCATTTTATACACGAAGAATCGAACTCCACCTTAAAGAGTTTAGATAGCTTTTACATTTTCCAGAGATAGTATTTAAAAAAATTAAGATTTGAACTCATGTCTTCTCCCCCCCCCCCCCGCCCCACTAAGTCTAAATCTAAGAGCCATGATGGTCATAGAATGAATAGATTTTAGACATGTGTTCAGATGCTGGCTGTAAAGACTCAGTGTTCAATGGTGCTTTACAGTGTGCCAGCACTCCTTTTATCTGTCCTCCTGGCAACATGACTGATCAATCCCTGTATTCTTCCCCTTTAGGTGGAGATGAGGCTTTAGGCAGCCCCAGCAAATCAATCAGATTTTATAAAAGGGATGAAAGCAATTTCCCCGTGCTTCAAGCCACGCTGCCAGGGAATGACTGGATGAAAGAAACAAATAACTTCTTTCCAAGAGTTGCTGATTTTCAGAAAGTTTAAGTCTACAGTCTTCTTTAAAAAGAAACTGGAATAATAGATTTTATAAATGAAATTAAAAGTTCTACAGTTCAATCATAAATTCTTACTTTGAAAAAAATGCCATGTCTAATTTGCTGTCTAAAAATTACTGATTATTTTAAACATATTTGAAGATAAGTAATTGGTTTTATTGTCTCCCAAATAATGGTTTGGGAGTGGGAAGCATTGATGAGAAGGAAAACTTATCCTGCTTCCTTGGCAACAATAGATCATGATAAATAAGTAAAACCAAAGAATATGCACAGGTCAGGAGGATGTTTTAGAAATCAGACATGGTAAGTAGGACGACACTGCAGAAGGACAAAACTTTCTTATGTCTGTGACCACATCAGAAATGTGCCCCAGTAGCATAATTTCAATCTCAGCAACAGCAGAACTACCGAGTTCCACTGAGGGTTTCCGTCCCTAACCTGCCTGTGTCCTTTGAATTCACTGAATATTACACTTGGTTTCTAACCCACCTGATACTTTTCCCTATTTGTAATCCAACATGTTCTCTTATATGAGGGTATGTTGAAAAGTCATGGAAAGATTTCTATTACATCTTAATTCTATTTTTCCACGATCTTTTTGAAGTACCCCTCTACGTGTTTGCCACTCAACAGTAATATAGGAGGAAAATAGGAGAAACATACAGCATAAGATACAATTACTACCGCCCCAAGCTAAGAAATTTGTGCCATAAATACAAAATAATCTTGTTTACAGAAAATCAAAACAGCTACAAAGTACGATGACACAATCTTCTCCTTCACAAGGAAAGTAATTTTCCCTCCCCCTGAAATGTACTAAGATACTTGCGCATCTAAAAATTATCCAACTCTTTCTTTGGTTTGTTAACATTTAGAAAATGCATTCCTCATTGCTTGCAATTTATTCTTAAACATTTTAAAAATGTGGTTTCATTACCACTGTCACAAGGGAACCAAGATAAAATATATTAAACCATAATCAAACAAAAAGAAAATATATTTTCAAGGATTCCTTTCCCAAATACAACCTGATGATGTGGAAATAACTTCTCCAGACATATGGAATAGCTCAGAGGTCCAAAGGGCTGAAAGGGGTCTAGAGCCAATATGCTGAGCTCAGTTTCCCTCAATATCATTTTGCTGAGATTGCAGCAACAGCCTGTTCATGCAGCACAGCCAATAGGAAAAACATCAAGAATGAAGCAGACACAGAGAAAAAAAGCATTAAAAGCAATCGGCTTAGAGAAAGTTTAGTCTCCAGAGACAAAAAAATGAAAACAGACATTAGAAAATGTCATCGACTAAATACCATACACTAAAGGTGACCCGGAATCGAGAACTAAAATGAACATGAGTTACTTTCTAAATCAGTTACATGCTAGATGAGATCCCCATAAACTAAAATAGTATGTGAAATAAAGTCAGTTTTCTGAGTATCCAGGAGCTTTCTTTAGGCCATCTGCACTGGGTATTGTGATGACCACAGAGAAGGCTGTGACAGGTGAAAATTACTTCCCCTCTGTGTGCTTTCCTAGTTGCCTAATCTCCAGACTTTCACAGCTTGTGCATCATTTCTCCGTGGTGGGCATTGCCCTCTTCGTGGGCTTCTAAGCCCTACTTTGAAACTATGGGACTCTGAGCCTTGCTTGAGAGAATTTACAATGGACAAATAGGCACCATCAAACCAGTCTTTAATCATTCTGACAAGTGAAAACACTCAGAATTTCACACTGTGAATCCATGTTTACACCCCTTACAGGTGGTTCTTCAGGCTTGGTTTGCCACAACAGTGTCTATGCAACTCAAACTGCCACTGCGCTCCACGACCCCTCTGCTCCTGCCTTCTCACTTATACAGCACCCACTGCTTCGTGCAGAGGCTGAGAGTCCCCCTTTTTTTCATTTAGGTGCAACAATCCTACTCATTTATGCTCCTCAGTTGTCTGTATGTCTCTATATTTTATCCATGTATTCTTTTGATGTATAGAAGTAGTTTGAAACTCATTGTTTTCCCTGTAGTAAGTGACCGAGATGCTGCCACAGGACCTGAGACACTGATGAATGGCACTAATTTTGGACTTTGAAAATGCTCCTAGGTGAGGTAGCTCTGAAGGAGTTATTTTTTATTTCTGTGTTCTAAGAATGTGTTGGTGCTGTTTCCCTGAATGAGGTTCTCTAGACCAGACTGACTTGTTTTCCTTGTGCCTTCAGCATGGCTTTCTTCCCCAGAGCTGGAGGCTGAGCGATGCTACCAGAGTGTGAGAGACCCTTGTCTCCTTGTCTGGCAGTCGTGGGAATGCAGTCAGGCAGTGGGGGCAATCACAAAACTGTAATTTACTTGCCAAATCTCTTCCCTTTTTTAGCCTCACCTGCCTTAGAGAAAAAAAGCAATAATTTTACAGGTGTTTTGAGGTGTCTTTTGGTGTCTTTTTGTTTGAAATAATATTTGGGAAAAAAGGACAAACTCTTTTTTAATAAATTTTCTCTAAAAAAATCCAAAACACTGGCATCTGAGTAGAAATATTAAAATTACACTTTTCCCACAAATTAAGAAAAAGTCTTTACAAAATACTAATAAAAAAAGCAGAACACTCTTTTGTCAGTTTCGATAAGCAAAGTATAGATGCTACATTTTTGTCCTTGCTCGCAATGAAATGGATACAAAAAGTAAAATAAGATAATACCATCTACTCATGGAATGTTATTGTGTTAGATGGTCTGAAAGCCCACCTGAATTTTCATGTGACTTTTACCTCCTCCTTTGAGGATGCAACCCAGCCCCGACCAAACACAACTCTGAGTGGCGTAAGGGTAAATACCAATCTAAAAAGAGAAAAAGTAAGTATAAATATTTCCCTGGTGCCATAAGGGAAATAAAACTCTCTCTCCCCCCACTTGTCTTCAGAAAACTGGAAATTGGAAGTGCTCTCTATGCCTCTATGAGATGTAAGTAATCTTTTTAAAAGGTAAAGGAGACTCTTGCCAGTTTTGCAGCCCAGGAATGCCTTTCATGGGGATCTTGGAGTCATTTTTTTGAGAGATAAACATCCCTGCCTCCTGTGGTGGTCAAGCTTAAGCACTTAGCTCTGAGATGTAACTTCTTGCTTGTTGAAAAGATATGAGAAGTTTCATTTTCTTCTTGAATAGACAAATAGAGTTCACATGTTTGCAATGGGCTGTATCTATCTGGCTGTATAAAAGGGTGAGATACCTTTCTGTCTTTGCAATCTTGTAGTGGATTGCCTGTGATGTGTCTTGCAGTCTAATTTAACGCACATGCAACAATAAAACTGGCTTTTTTGCTCTCCTACTTTTGTGGGGAGGTTTTCTTATTTAAAAGATTTTATTTTTAAATATTTTCCCAACAGTGGATGTAGGCAGTCAACCCCCACACCTTGTGCCTAACTGAGAAGACACCCTCAATTGTGAAAGATGTCATTGAGATCCTCTAAGTAAGTGCCTCGCACCCTGTCAACTTACACACATGTAAAGAGGCAAGACAATGTAACCAACAACCAAGAGAAAAAACCAACAGAAAGAGTCATAGATGACCCAGCTACATTTTTTTTTTATTGGAACACAGTCAATTGCACTTATCTGTGGAGTACAGCATTGAATATCAATACCTGTGTGCAATATGTGATGTTCAAATCAAGACAATTAGGATATTCAACATTATACAACGTAATTGATTTGTATGGCCCTTTACCAATTCCTCCTTTACCTCCTTCCCTCTGCCCCTCTCCCACCTCTGGTAACCTCAGTTCTGTTCTCTCCTTTTGAAAGTTCAATGTATTATTGTGAGTGTTACATCTTTCTTTCTTATTTTATTTACTTGTTTGTTTATTTTTAGCTCCCACTTATAAGCGAAGAGGTCGTATTTCTCTTTCTGTGCCTGGCTTATTTCACTTAACATAATTTTCTGTAATTTCATCCATGTTGCTGTGAAATGGCAGTATTTCATTCTTTTTTTATGGCAGAGTAGTATTCCATTGTGTAAATATACCACATTTTCCTTATCCAGTCATATTATGATGGACATTTAGGTTGGTTCCAACACTTGGCCATTGTGAATACAGCTGCAATAAACATGGGAGTGCAGGTAACCTTTTGACATGATGATTTCCATCCCTTTGGGTATACACTCAGCAGTGGCATTGCTGGATTACATGGCAGTTCTATCTGTAGTTGTTTGAGGAACCTCCATACTGTTTTCCATAATGGCTGCACCTATTTGCAGTCCCATCGACAGTGTTTAGAAGGGCTCCCCTTTCTCTGTATCCTCATCAGCATCTGTCATTCTTTCTTTTTGATAACAGCCAGTCTAAACGGGGTGAGATATCTCAATATGGTTTTGATTTGCATTTCCCTGATGCTGAGTTTTGCTGAGCACTTTTTCATGTGTCTGTTGGCCATTCATATATCCTCCTTTGAGAAATGCCTTTTCAGTTCCTTTGCCCATTTTTTCATTGAGTTATTTCTTTTTACTGTTAAACTGTTTGAGGTCCTTGTGTATTCTGGATATCAATTCTTTGTCAGATGCATAGTTTGCAAATATTTTCTCCCACTCTGTAGGTTGGTTTTTTAGCTCAGTTAATTGTTTCTTTTGCTGTGCAGAAGCCTTTTAGTTTGATATAATCCCATTTGTTTATTTTTTCTTTTCTTGCCTGTGCTTTTGCAGTCATATTCATAAAGCCTTCACTCAGTCCTACTTCCTGAAGTGTCTTCCCTGTTTTCTTTTAGGAGTTTTATAGTTTTAGGATGTTTACTTAAGTCTTTAATCCATTTTCAGTTGATTTTGGTACAGGACAAGAGCTATGGGTCACTTTCATTCTACATATGGATGTCCAGTTTTCCCAGCACCATTTATTGAAGAGGCAGTCTCTTCCCCAGTGTATGTTCTTAGTGCCTCGTCAAAAATCAATTGGCTGTAAGTTGTGGGCTGATTTCTGTGACCCAGCTAATTAATGTGGTAGACTAAGCCTTTAAAATAACTGATCAATATATTTAAGAAATAGAGAAAAATGAGAAAAAATAGAGGGTCTTATCAGAGAATTGAAATCTATAAAAAATTAAATGGGCATTCCAGAATTGAAAAGTACACTATCTGAAATTTTGACAATGGATGAGTTTAAGAGCAAATTTTATAGGATTATTGAAAAAGAAGGCAGATCAATAGAAAATATTCACAAAGAGAAAATAAAGATGAAGAAAAATACAAAACCATAAGGGACATGCAGGACATGCTCAAAATTTCTAAGGTATGTGCAATTGGAGTCCCAGCAGGAAAGAAGAAAGAGAATAAAGGAGAAGCAACATTCAAAGTATTTAGAGATACTGGCAAAGAATTTTGCAGAACGGATGATAAATTTTAACCCAGAGATTTCTAGTGAGTATTATGCAGGATTAAAAAATTTTTTAATTTAAAAATCATTCCTTAAGACTTCTTAGTTAATTGTTAAAACTCAGTGACAAAGAAAAAAATCTTAAAAGTAGCTGCAAAATGATTAGTCAACACATTAAAACACTCCCTGCATTTCTTGTTACTTAATCAAGCCATGTAAAATATAATTACAAATGAAATTGCCACACTAAAGAACTCCCGATATCCTATCAGAACTTCAGAAATATATACTTTTAAAAATATATATTGGTTCCTAATGAGTAATATGTTTATTTAATTTGTGAGTTTATTTTACTCATATAAATATGGTTCCAAACGTAGGATCTATGACAAAAAAAAATTGGTTCACTTTGAAATAGAAAATAAAATATAAAGCAAAGATGTTGCCATATGGAAAATAATAAATAGAAACTTTCAAATACAAATGTCACCAGAAAAAGAAACAAGATGCAAAATCAGAAGTGGAGGGAGAGATCAGGACTCTAGAGGAAGAGTTGGGGCTACAAAATATTTTATTTCTCTGATTTATTGTGGAAGGCATTACCGTGATTTAAGCATTTTAAATTTTTGCTCGACAAATATACCTCCCTTAAGTTAGGTATACTTTCAATGAAAATGGTACTATTTGACAAGAAAGAATGTGACATATTAGCCTGTTATCTGGATTGATGAAAATACAAATATTCCAAAGGTCATTGACTAATTTCTTGTATATATTACCCCAAGAGTTGCACCAAACTATTTCACCTCTTTTAATTCTTTAAAAATTGGCATCAACATTTAAAAAAATCTCAGCTGCATTTAAAATGTTTAAAAAAAAATGATTTTCTACAAATAAAGTACAATCACTTTTAGGAATCATGTATGTTCTCACCATAATATCCTAAGGGTGAAAATAGCTAAACATGAATTGGATGAAAATGGCAGATAAAAAACTATCAAATTGAGACATTTTGAGACAGCTTTTCCAACCCTTTCTCTTGCATTTTAGAGGCTTCATAAAGTAAACAAACTTTAGAGGTGCCAGAGATAAGACTTTTCAGCCCGTGACACCTATCTGAAGGTATAGAGATAGTTTTGCTTCTACAAAACCAGGCCTTTGACAATTTTTTCTCTCCTTAGCCAACTCCGGGTTTTTGAATACTTTAGAGGATCTATTATCTGAGCATGTTTTATTGAGATGGTAATTAGTTACCACCCTCCATTGTTTTTTCATTCCCTGTGTTTCTCCCGTCACAGGGCTTAGGCAGGCCTTTTTCACAGGCTTGTCCTGAGCCCCCAGACAAAGGAATTCCTTGCATTGCAAGGGGGTAATAAATTTTAGCCATCAGGAAGACTGTGCACCCCGTAGTACTCAGCCAATGAGGAAGTGGGGGGAGGTAGTTACGTACTAGGAAATAAATTGCTTGCTACAGCCCTTTTCCAAGTCCCTGCCCTTCAGACACCTGAACCTTATAAGGCTGTAATTAAAGTCTTGCTTCACTGAACCTCATGTCTCCATGTCCATCCTTTGGCATTGGACAGGTGAGGGCGTTTCTCACATACAACCCTCCCATCATCCCAACAAAAGTCCTCAGAAACATGGTATCTTTCTCTCCACACCCCACCTTCTCACCTACTCCATATTCTTCAATCAACCACCAAATATGTCTTAATTCTTTCCCTTCTTTTCTGTCCCCACTGCTCTGGTCTATCCCTTCCTGTCTCTTGTACAGACTGGTGCAATAGACTCCTTACTGATCTTGCTGGTTCCATTCTTGGCCTTCCTTGAATCCATTCACCACACTACTGTGAGGGTGAACTTTCTAAAATGAAGATCTGATGATCTCATTTCCCTGCCTGAAATTATTTTAGGACTCCCCATTTGCCTGGCATGCAAACTTTAACACAATATTCAAGGCCTTGTCTTTGCGAGTCCTTGCATTACCTTCTGCTAGTCACCCACACAGGCTCCTCTCCAGCCACCACATGCTATGTCTTTCATATCCAAACAAATTATTACCCAAATAGCTTCAAGCCCATAAGCCTAATCAGAGCAGGATAATGCCTTCAAATAAGTTTAGACCAGAAGTGTTTAATTTACCTCCTCCTCATCTCACTGGGGTGTAGGGGTGAGGGGTCCCTGTGATTCCCACCCTACACTTAGGGGATGGTTGAACACTGGAAAGATGAGATTCACAGCAGTTTATTAGTCACATACATTCATGGCCCAGGGGAGGAGGACACTGCACACTGTGCAGGGTCACACTGGGGTTACACTCCAGACAAGTGAACAAGGAAGGGCTGCTGGAAGCAGGCTTTGTAGTAACAAGAGGGTGTGCTGACCCCTGGTTCCCACAGGAGGCTGTCATTGGTTTGTCTGAATAATTTCTTGGGCCAACAGAAAACTAAACCCAATACCTGGAAATAAACTGTGCCTGGTCCAAGGAGGGTTGTTTGGCTAGGGAACATATCTGTGGAGCAGAGGGGGAGGGGAACTTGCAGTTTGGCCCATAGAGGCCCTCCCCATTTTACCTTTGATTACTCAACATCACTGAACCTGGGTGATAAATGAAGTCTGTTAGCGAGTAGAAGTGCTTCCCTAGGAAGACACATAGGCACTTAACCAAATGGCAGTGTGGGTGTGAAAAACAAACTTTAGAGATGTCCCCCTTTATGGTCAATACAGATAATTAAGGGACATAAGTAACCTGTGTGGCACTGGTATAAGGATTGTGTGTCACCAGGGGGTATGATAAATCTTTTTTCAACTACCTGAGTCATGACCTGCACAGGATGAGGCTGAGGGGTCTGTGATCCAGCCCGACACAGCCTAAAGCATCCTAACTGATACCCCGAGTAATACCCTCATTTCCGTTGCTTGATAAGTAAACTGAAATTTAAGGGTGGGTGGGTGGGTGTGTGTGTGTGTTAGGTCTCCCAGCTAGATTCCAAGTTCCCAGAAGCAGGTAGTACATCTTTTTCTTTATATCTACTGACAAGGCTTACTTCTGCCTTGACTACGATAGGTACTGAATTCTGTACAAACATGCCTCCCACAGTCCGTCTCTTCCATGTTGGCACACCCACAGACACCCATAGGGAAGCACATATTATCAGTACAGCAACTGAACACAGAAACATGCAAAATACTCATTAACAGACACAATGGGCTATAAGCTGTCCAAGGGAACAGCAGACTAACAGTTTTATAACAGTAAATTTGTCCAGTTCTCTAAAATAGTGATTTTCGAACAGTGAGTTGTGACGTGTTAATATCATAAAATCAATTAAATAGACTGAATAGAAAATATAAACCTGCGTTACACATAGTAAGGATTAAGGCTGCTTCATGAAACTTTTGTTCCCGTGTGTGTGGGGTATAAGTGTAATGAAAAGTGTATTTTCTCACTGTGGGTGGCAGGTTGATAAACACTGATGTCAAAGGAATCATCGGGTGCCATTTGGTGGTAAAAGTCATAGCTGCACTTGAAACAAGAATGTCAAGACCAGTAACTGCACTGATGAGATCATTCATCCCACAGTGCAAAGGGCTAGAAGGGGCCTTAGAAGCCATCTAGCCAACCCCAACATCCAGGGCAAGAACCACTTCAACAGCATCAAGTCACGGCCCGACTACTCCATAAGGAAGGCACCCATTCCACTGTGCAGCAACTCTGCTGAGAAACTGATCAGCGCGTCTCCATCTTGAGGAAAAAACTTACTGGACTTCTTACTGCCCTCTTGGACAGCATAGAGCAGCTTCTGTTCCTCTCAACTCGGGATTATTCAACAGTATTCAATATATGGATTTAGTCAAGCAAAATGTACTGGGCGTCTGCTAAGTGCTAGACACTAGGGATAGAGCAATGAAGAAGAGAAAGGACAGAGATAATGAAAAGGTCAGGAGGAATGGAGAATATGACTCTATAGAGGATGAGAGTGAGAAGGGGAGGCCTCTCTGAAGAGGAAGTGGCCAACCTGAGTGCTGGAAATGGGGGAATGTCAGCTGTACAAAAGGCAGTCCAGACAGGAGAAGCAGCAGAGAGAATCGCTCTGGGGTGGAAATGGTCTCGAGTGCTCCAGGAGCGAAAAGCAGGCAGGGGGCTGAGAAGAATAAGAAACAGGAGAAACCAGGTGGACAGGTGCTGACAATTCGAACAAGACTGACAGCGACTGCAGGACACGTGAAGATTAAGTCACACCTGCTTTCAAAGTTAAAGTAGAAGAACGTGAGTGCCACAGAATCAATCAAATATAGTACATGCTGCCTTCACAACGAGACAAAGTGTTAAGTCAGGCTATCATGAACAAACATAAAAGGCAAGTATTAAACTAGGAAAAATATCCGTAACACGTCACAAAGGACTAATATCGTTACAATACAAAGAACTCATAAATAAGAAAAAAAAAACCCATAAAATCCCCAAAGAAGAAAATAGACAAATTGGAGGGCAGTCACAAAAGAAGAAACAACTGATCAACGAACACAGAAAAACCTCACATAAAACCTCAGCCTTATCAATAGCAAAATGAAAGCAAAAGTAGAGAGCAAGATTTCTCCTATTAAATTGGCTACAAAACTATTTTTTAACAGAACTTAACTTTGGAGATGAGGAAGAGGGAACTCGAGCACCACTGGAACCCTAAACTGGCACAGTCGTGCTGCCAGGCACTGTTGCATAGGGTAAGACATAAAACATCTGAAACACATGCATACATAATGACCAAATGATCCCACTTCTAGGATTTTATCCTGTGAAAATAATCAAGAATGGGCACAAGATCACTGACCAGAGAGTTATAGGATCAGGTGAACAAAGCAGGGTACAAAATTGTATGTACAGGATGTTCCCAATTCTGTTAGAAAAAATACATATACACACACATACTGCCCAGAGTAGACACCAAAATGTTAAAAGCAGGTGTCTCCTTAGCATCCATGACACTGTGCATCTACGTCTGCTGTGAATATCCCCTATAGTTCTCTGCTTGCAAAACCTGGAAAACATTTCATATTTAAAACCCAGATTCAAAGAACCAAAAATCTCAAATTTGGAAAGACCTCAAAGATTTTCCCAGTCTTCACTCAGTCCAGTACTGCTTTCAATTTTCATGACATTCGCATACCTCCTATTCAGTTTCACGTCTTCAACTCACTTTCTTAATACTCAAGTCTGATGTGCTACTTAATGTGCTTCTAACACAACGCTGTAATAAACACCTAACTCTTAAAATGTAAAACATCTATGTTCTGTGTACTGCCTAAAATCATCTCATATTTCTCCTGTGGGAAACACTGATCTGTTCAACAACTTATTCATTCAAGAAACATTTACTGACAGGGCCCTATTTGCATAAGTGTCAGCTGCAACAATGGGTCCTCATCTGAAAGGTGTGACATCCCCTCCAACAGGCACTTCCTCATCTGAGGCTTCAGGGAACGGCAAGGGGGCCTCCCTGTTCTTCCAGCCTGTGAGAATCAGGACTGGAGCCTCATTCGCTTCTTATAATGGACACTCCCTGAGTGCTTACTATGTGCCAGGCATTAAAATGCATGACAAACTATGAACACATGTAACCCTGACAACAGCCCTATGAAGAAGGCTGCTTTACAGACAGAGGGAGAGGTAGTAACCTCAGCTGTGCAACTTCATTCTATTAAAGTAGGGGACTTAACTCTGTTGCTTTTCAAACCTACTCACCCACCTGGATTTAGACCCACCTCCCCCCACACTTGCTTTTTCCCTCATAACACTTTATTTGCTCAAATTGTATGCATGTGTATGGTGGTGTGTCTGTCTATCTGTGTATATGTATATATTTATATATTGGAGACTGCAAAAATCAACTGACTTTTCCTAGCATCAAAATTTCATTTGGGATTTTTTTTTTTTAAGCTCCCACTTATGAGTGAGTGAGGACATGTGGTATTTCTCTTCTGTGCCTGGCTTATTTCACTTATCATAATTTTTTCTAAGTTCATCCATGTTGCTGCGAATGGCAGAATTTCATTCTTTTTTATGGCAGAGTAGTATTCCATTGAGTATATATACCACATTTGCCTTATCCAGTCATCCCTTGGTGGGCATTTAGGTTGTTTCCAACTCTTGGCTATTGTAAATAGAACTGCAATCAACATGGGAGTGGTATACCTTTGACATGATCATTTCCATTCTTTTGTGTATATACCCACCTCATTTGGGATTTTTAACTGCATACTGTTGGTGGTCTTAAGATATTGCCCTACCTCCAACTTTAATTTCAATTTCATTGTTCTTTTACACCTTTTAGCTTCCTTTTTATATTTCCTGTTCTTTTTATTTTTGGTTTATAAATGGAAAGCAGCAAGCAAAATCTTAAAGGTAATACACTCTGTACCTAAATACAGTTTGGGTTTGTTTCCCAGTCATTGAATATGGGACAAAATGGAAATGGAAAAGGGACCAACATTTACAAGAGGGTGAAATAAGTAGGAGAATCCAATTAGAAAGTTCCCTTGGTATAATGTCCCATATCTCACTTAACAAAAAAACAGTTAAGACAGAATATAACAATGAGATGCTGTGGACCTGAATAATGCTAAAGAACTTTTAGGAAAAAAACACTTAAGAAGATGTACAGCATTCCAGTGTTTCTTTATGGAAAACAAAAAGAAAACATGTATTGCAAATATTTTATGGTTTGCCTATTTTTTTTCTTAATGTATCTACTTTTCCTCTGCAGTTAGTGCTTTTGTGCTCTACCCACAAAATATTCGTCCACCCCACACTTGCAAAGATTTCTCCTATGTTTTCATATAGCTTTATGGTTCTAGCTTTTATGGTTAGGCTTACAATCCATCCCCAGTTAATTTAAATGTGTAGAACGAGATAGGGGTCAAGTGTCATTATTTTTCCCACTTGAATATCCAGCTGATATACAAATATACAAAAAAGGTAAAAGACGTTCCTTCCTCTTATTAAACTGACTTACCCACTGTGGGCAAAAATCAACAGACAGTTCTCTCTTCTGTTTCACTGATCTATTTGTCAATCTTTATGCCAAGACCACACTGTTTTTATTACTGTAGCTTTACAATAAGTCTTAAAATTAAGTAGCATAAACAATTAAGCAGTTTAAGTTCTCCAACTCTGTTCTCTTTTTGAAGACTTTTTGTTGTTGTGGCTATTCCAGAACTTTTGCATTTCCATATACATTTCAGAATCAACTAGTTAAATTCTTCAAGTAAAGATGAATAGGATTTTGATTGAGATTGCATTGGCTTTGTAGATCAATTTGGAGGAGAATGGAAATCTTAACATCAAGTGTTCTAATGTATGAACAAAGTATATCTCCCATTTAAGTCTTCTTTAATTTCTCTCAGCAATATTTTATACTTTTCTGTGAATAGGTGTTTTACGTCTTTCATTAGATTTATTCCTAGATAGTTTGGTTTTTGATGCTATTGTAAATGATATTCTAAAATTTCACTTTCATATACATTCATGTATATTTATAATACATTGAGCTGATAAAAGATTCCTACCCAAAATACATGATGGACTCCAAAAAAATCAAAAACAATATTATCAAAAAAAAAATGGGCAAAAGATTTGAAAAGACACTTCACAAATCAAGATGTAGGAAAGGCCAATAAGTACATGAAAAGGTGCTTAACATCATTAGTTACCAGGGAAATATAATTTAAAACCCTAATTAGATGTTATTTCACACCCACTGATAGTAACAAATATTAGAAAGCATATGGAGCAACTAGAGTTTTCATACATCACTGGATGGAACTGTAAACTGATAAGCTACTTTGAAAATGAGTTTGGCAGTTTAATAACTACTCACCCTATGACTAAGCAGTTCCCCTCCCAGATATTTATTCAAGAGCAATGAAAGTCTTATATAAGACTGTTCATTGCAGCCTATTTACAATGGCCAAAAACTGGACACAACTCAAATGTCCATCAACAGCTGCCTGAATGAACGAATCATGCTAAATTCAAACATTAAAAAGGAACAAACTACACTGGCAAAGATTCTCTCCTTGACTAAATGTAGCCAGGCTTCTCTCAGCCCTCTTCTCAACTGGGCCTCAGTGTATAAAGGCTTGAACACTAACAGAAGATGACCCCTTAAAGTGCCTACTTGAGAATAACAAAGGCTGCCAAAGAAATGGACTGTTGGCTCCAGCCAACTCCTGAAGATAGGGCCTGTCTCCCAGTCTCTGCTGGGAGGGTAGGAGCCTATCTTTGCAAAGTGCCAGTTAGTCAACCCAGGTGGGTTCCACATGGACCACCCTACCTTCCCACTTTTTGTAGTATTTCACTTCCCTGAGTCTATTGAACCCCCACTTGCCTCCCCACTTCCTCATTCTCCCTTTAAAACTCCCAGTCACCGGACCTCTATATAAATCAAAGTCAAGTTCAGCTCATGTTGGATTGAATTAAACTAATATAGATAGCTATTATTAAAATCTGTCCTTACCACTTCGGTGTCCAGCTTGTTTATCTTTGACAACATACACCACATGGATGAATCCCCAAGAACCTGTTGAGTAACACACAAAAGTTTACATACTATATGATTCCATTTACATGACACTCAAGAACAGGCAAATAAATCTATGGTAGTGGAAATCAGAAAATGGTTGCTAGGTGGCATGAAGGAGACTAACTGGAAAAAGATACAAGAACTTTCTGGAATTTCAGAAATATTTTATATCTTCTCTTGAGTGGAGGTACACAGGTATACACAATTGTCAGTACTCATCGAAATGAACACTGAAGTTCTGAGCATTTTATTTCACGTAAATTACCTCTCTCCCTCTCCCTCCCTACATTCCTTTTCTCCCTTAAGTAAGTTAGGAATATCTGGGGAAATTCTAAAGGAACAACAAAGTGAGGATGTAGCAGACATTCTAAGTTTTCATTGCGACACCTACTCACTCCTTCCCCTTCCTAAGAGAACCCCAGTTTTGTTTGAGACATTAATCTGCCATATTAGAAATACTCACCTCCCTGAGTCCTAGTTCTGGTCAATGAGAAATCAACTGGGTAGGGCTTCCTGAAAAGCTACTGCTTTCCTGATGAAAAGGAACAGACTCAAGATGTGTTTTTTGCTAGTATCCCTTCCTTTTCTTCTTTCTTCCTGGAGCACAGCTGCTCAGATGGACTAAGAAAAATCTCAAATTCTCTGGTACAAACTTATCCTTATCTTACAAAACAAGCTATGGGAGTTGTGACTCAATTTAGAACTAAGTAGCTTTGTGAATCAACATTTTCAGTCATCAGAACAGAAAAAAAAAGCAATTTCAACTGGAAGTCAAGGATGACAATGCATCGTCACATTAAAACATATATAAAAATTTAGTATGTAATACAAGTGATATTTCCAATCAATGGGGAAATGTAGACCATTTAATGTCACCTCTCCCCCAGGGTGATGGAGACACAAAGGATTACTCAAAGCCCATTTCTTCTGAGCACTAAGAGGCCCGAAAACGGTTACCCCAAGAATAATTCTTTCAAGAGAAGAAAGATCCCAGGAATAGCCCCGATTAGAATCAGGTTCTCTCTCTTTTTATTCTCCAGCCAAGAAAGTTACAGAAAAGGAACATACGTGGTTACAAAAAGAACAGTAAGATATTCGTCATGGCAACAATCATTAGCCAGCAATTTTGCTGTGTTACAATTCTTTATCTACAACAGAGACCTTAGCCTGGGGAAAGTTTTCTGTCTTTCTCAAGCTTAACACTTCTATATGCAATACCAAAAGGTTAGGCTCTGTGAAATACATGTGCTTATAAATGTCAGTATACTCCACAACTTAAGAGCTCATACTGGAATAACTGGCTAATAACTTGGGACAAAATTAACACTGCAAACTTACAACATACAAAATAATTAAAATAGATGACTGCTATTTTAAGAGCAAAATCAGAACCACCTAAATAAGAAGCAATAAAAGAATGATGAAATAAATTACAACCACATTGCAGAACACTGTGCAGCCATTAAAAAGAAAGAGGCAGATTTATGTGAAATAACATGGACGATATGTTCATATTAGGCCACTAAATGGGGAAAAACTATTTGCTTTTGATATTAAAACATTAAGCTTTTAAGAGAAAAAAGGAGATCTATACAAGTGGTAAAATATTATAACTGTAAGTTTTTTAAAGCATTACCCCAAACCCACAACCCCTACAGGTAAAGAATGTGAGATTCTGCATCATCAAGATTTACAACTCCTGTATTATGAAATGCACCACACAAATTAACCCGAGACAAACACTGGCTTGATAGAAAATACTGCAACAAATACAGCCACAAAGGATTACTATGCCAGATATTACAAGGTCTTACAAATCAATAATAAGAATACAATTATCAAAAAAGGAAAAGACAAACAATCCAGTAGAAAGTGATACACAAGTATGCAAGGTCAGGGTTACAATCCCCATACTGGACAGCCGCAAAAAAAAAAAAGAAAGAAAGAAAGAAAATGATATGGAGAGAGAGTTCATACACAAAAAATGAGCAGATTAAAAATGCTCAGCCTCTTTAGTGATGATAGGATACAAATTAAAAAGATTATTTTCCACTTGCCAGTTGATAAACAATTTAAGAGATTAAGAGTGTTGAATAATTAGCATCTCATTCACCTTCAGTGGGAATGGACGCTAATGCCAACTCTTTCCAAGACCATTTTGCAGAAACTTCTCCCCTGAAATCTGCTTCATAAGAAAACCCAAACTCATGTGCAACAATGCTGATCACAACACTATTTCAATAGCAAAACCAGAGAAACCTAAATGATGAATCACTGAATGATCAAATAAAGTGCAGCCACACTGCGGAACACTATGCAGTCATTAAAAAAAAAATGGAGCAGATCTACGTGAACTGACATTCACAGTATGTTCTTACCAGGTCAGTAAGTAGGGCAAAAAGTATTCATACTTTTCTCATTAAGAAATAAAGACTTTAAGAAAAAAAATTATGAGATATTGATATCCTAGATGTAAAAGCATTATCTTTGGCAGATAGTTTCCAACACTTAATTTGTTCCTTAAAACAACAACAACAACAAAGACCTTTTGAGCTGAATAAACGGTCCTTTGCTCTGTGCCTTTCGCAGCTGTGAAACGCGGATCCCTCGAGCTGGGAAGCGCAGTCCCTTCAGCATCCAAGGATTTTCCTGAGCCACAGACCCGCCTCCCGCACAGCCCCAGCTCCCCAATGCCGGCCCTTACCCCGCGTCGGCAGGCACTTCTTGCACAGAGAAGCATCTTCGCAGGTCCCATGCACTCCCTCGTCATCCCTGTCGCAGCTCCTGGTGGAAGAAGAGGCGGTGAAAGCGGGCTCCCCCAGGCTAGCAGCCAAGGCCATGGAGGTTCCAGGGTCCATGCCCACCAGGCACACGGAAGAGGGGCCGACAGGCAGTGGGGGAGGAGCGAGCCACAGGCAAAAGGCAGGTCACACACTGGGCTCACCCAGCTCAGCGGCGCGGCTGGGCTCTGAGAAGCGCCCACGGGACTGTCCTTCCCTGAGCAGTTTCTCCGCCCTCTCAGCCTGACGCGGTGCTCAATGGAGAACTCCTTTGGACCCGCCCACGAAACCCGGAAGTTTTCCATGGGAGAAAGTGATCTGAAATAATTGTATTCTGCCTCAATGCTTTCTGGGAAGTGTAGTCCCAGGTGCTCTGGGAGGCCACCTGCTTTCTTATTGCTGGTCAGGAAATTTGATACCTGTGATTAAGCCAGGACGGAAGAGCTAGCAGGAGCCTCAGCAGTGAGAGGAAGGGCAGAGAATCCCGCCAGGAAAAACAAGTGTAAGTTGTTACATTCACTCTGGGCTCAGTGTCCTTCAACAATGTAACAAATTTTTGAGCACTGACTCTGCTAGGGGCTTTGCAAACATAATCGCATTTGAAATGTGGTGAAGGAAATAGTGTGTGGAAAACAAATACAATGGAAACCTATGTAGCAGTGAAAACGAATGAGCTAGAGCTACAGGTGCAAGCATCAACAGGTCAATTTCAGAAACAATGTTCAGTGAAAGAAGGAAGTATTATATAACGTGTGGAAAGTTCAAACCAAGCAAAACTAATGTTGTTTAGAGAAATACACATATGTGGTAAAGGGCTATGTAGAAAAACAAAGGAATGAGGATGAGGGGGTATCAGGATAATGTGGCTTGGGCATATTTGTCCCCCCAAAGCTCATGTTGAAATCTGATCCCCACTGTGTCAGTGTGGGGAGTTTCGGTCATGGGGGCAGACCCCTCATGAATAGATTAATGGCTTCCCTGGGGTATTAATATACTTCTCACTCTATTAGTTCCCCAGACACCTGGTTGTTTAAAGGACTGTGGCACCTTTCCTTTCTGTCTCTCTTTCTTCTAGCCTTGTGATCTCTGTGCACCAGCTGGCTGCCCTGCAGTTTTCCTCCCAGAGTAGAAGCAGCCTGAGGCCTATACCAGCTGTAGCTGTCTCAGAATCAAGAGCCAAATAAAACTCTTTTCTTTATATATTCCCTGGTTTCAGGTATTCTGTTATAACAAAACACAAATGGGCTTGTTGGGAAAATTCAAAATTAATTCCCTCAGGAGCTTGTTTTGCCTTTAAAACAGAACCTGCTTATTGTATCAGCTTTACTGATAATCACCTGCACTCCCACTTTTATAAATGTGCTTGCTTAAAGAACTGGCTACCTGCATGCTGAGAAAACAAAAATTACTACTGCATTAGGTACATGAACACTGAGAAAACAAAACTTAAAAGAGCCTGGAAGAGTCTGCCTATATAAACCCTGTAAGACCTAAACTCGGAGTTCAGATCTTGGAGTGTTAGCTCATCTGGGTCTGCTGGTGTAATAAAATACCTTACTCTCCAAACCTCTGAGTGCCAACCATTTCTCTGTCAAGTCTATTCCATAACAGACTAATAGTTACTATAGCTTAATAGTAGAGTTTGAGGTCAGGTAGTGTAATGCCTCTGGCTTTAATTTTTTTGCTCAGGATTGCTTTGGGCATTCAGGGTTTTTTGTTATTCCATATGAATGTTAGAATTAATTTTTCTATTTCTGTGAAGAATGTTATTGGCATTTTGGTGGGGATTGCATTGAATCTGTATATCGCTTTGGGTAGGGTGGACATTTTCACAATGTTAATTCTTCCAATCCAAGAGCAGGAATGTCTTTCCATCTTTTTGTGTCCTGTTTAATGTCTTTCATCAGTGATTTGTTGTTCTTCTTGTAGAAATCTTTCACATCCTTGGTTAAATTGATTCTCAGGTATTTTATTTTTTTGGTGAGTGTTGTAAATGGGATACTTTTCTTGCTTTCTTTTTCTGCTAGTTCACTGTTGGACTATTAAAATGCTACTAATTTTTGCATGTTGATTTTTGTATCCAGCAACTTATTGAAATCATTTATCAAGTTCATCAAGGTTTTTTTTTTGTAGAGTCTTTAGGTTTTTCTATATATAGGATTATGCCATCTGCAAACAGGTACAATTTGACTTTGTCTTTTCCAATCTGGATGCTCTTTCTTTCTCTTGACTGATTGCTCTGGCTAGTACTTCCAATACTGTGTTTAATAGTGGTGAGAGTGGGCATTCTTGTCTTGTTCCTGTTCTTAAGGGAAAAACTTTCAGCTTTTCCCCACTCAGGATGATATTGGTGGTGGGTTTGTAATATGTGGCTTTTGTTGTGTTAAGATACTTTCCTTCTATACCTAATTTGCTGAAAGACTTTATCATGAAGCAATGCTGAATGTTGTCAAATGCTTTTCCTGAATCTACTGAGATAATTGTATGGTTTTTGTCCTCGTTTTGTTGACATGGTCTGTCACATTTATTGACTTGCATATGCTGAACCATCCTTACATCCCTCAGATGAATCCCACTTGATTGTGGTGTATACTTTTTTTGATGTGTTGCTGTATTCTCTTTGCTAATATTTTATTGCGAATTTTTGCGTCTATGTTCATAGAAGATATTGGCCTATAGTTTTCCTTTTTTTGTTTTATCTTTGTCTGGTTTTGGTATCGGGGTGATGCCGGCCTCGGAATGAGTTTGGGAGAATGGGCTCTGTTTCAATTTTTTTGGAATAGTTTGAAAAGAATTGGTATTAATTTTTCCTCAAGGGTTTGCTAGAATTCAGCAGTAAAGCCATACAGTCCTGGGGTTTTCTTTGTTGGGAGACTGCTGATTACTGCTTCAATCTCATTGCTTGTTATTGGTCTGTTCAGGTTTTCCATTTCTTCTTGGCTCATTCTTGGTAGTTTGTATGTGTTCAAAAATTTATCTATTTACTACAGGTTTGTTTTTTTCTTTTATCTCGGGGGTGGTACTGTAACTCTTTCATCTGGTTCTGTAAGTCTTTTATTCATCCTTGGAACACAGGTGTTATCTGGCTCCCACAAGCTGGATGCCATCTTGTTCCTGGGCAGCTGTAACTCCAAAGGAAGAATGGTTAGGTCACCAAGTTCCTGATAATCTTACTCCACCTGAGAACCAAGTCCCACAATGTTTTCCCATGAGCTATGCTGTGAGCCAAGGTTTCAAAAAGACTTCTTTATGACTAGTATTCACTTAAAGCTGGATTTTACAAAACAGTTCTTCTAAGGCCAATTGCCATGGTGGCTCTTAGAAATTCCCCTGTCAATAGTTCCATCCATTTCTATGGGTAAAGGCACTTACTCTTCAAGCTACTTTGAGCTGGGTTGAGGTGAAGAAGGGGTTGATTTGGAATGAAACTCATTGACATAATGGAAGACATAGCTTTTGGCACCCAGCTGGATGGTGGAGGGACCAAAGGCATTTGTTTATCTACTGTTTTACTAGTTGATTGACAACACAACAGGTGGTACATGTAATACATGTAATGCAGAATTTAAGCCCAAGGGAGAGATCAACGATGCTGATGATTATAATACTATCAATTTGGAATGCAGATAAAAATAGATTTCTTAACCCCGAAGGTAACCAACTGAATAAATCTCCGAGGGGGTCAGTGGGCTGCATCTTTTGTAGCTATTTTGCATGGGAAAATATTTTATTTACTCGGGTCTCACTTCTCCTGAGGTATTAATGTAGGTACAACAGGTGGTGTTTGCTAAGGCACAAACCTTTCCCTGTTCTGTCAGCAGAAAATCTAAAGCCATGGAGTTATTAATATTACTTGGCAGCTTGCTCAGAGTTAGCAGGCTGTGCATTAATTGTAAATCAACAATTTTGAGAACTTACATGAATCCTTTATTTAAGAACTGGATGTCTCATCCAAGTGATGAGCACCCCCCTTCAAGGCTGTGAATATTTTAGAAAACTGCTTGTGTAATCAAGTTGACTTCAAGACAAAATTTTGATCAAAATATTCTTCATGGAAGCATCCATGATCAATTTTGTGATTGAAAAGGTCCTTCAGTGCTGGGAGAGCTCATTCCCAGGTAGACTAGATTCCTTGGTGCCGGGGAGGCTTATTTTCAGGTAGTCATGTTCCACATTGTGGGGAAAGATGAAACATCATCTAGGCCAAATCTGGGCAACGTGAAGTGGTGTCAGGAACTTAGAAGAGACGTGTTATTTTATAGCCAATTGAATAACTTAAATGACCATTATCCTGTCAAGTGAAAAAGGTAGACATTAGAAGGTAAGAGTCTCATTATGGCATTGGGGAGTTTGGTGAACTTTTCGTGTGGCCCATACACCAGACATGAGACCTGCTCCCCAAAATTCATCCAGTTTCAGGCTATAGGGCTTCAGGAAGACAGCAGTTTTTGATTTTAGTAATTTTGTGCAAGAAAGGTATATTGGAGGAACTTAAAAGAATTCAGGATCCAGTCTAATCTACATATAGACACGAAAAAGTCAAATGCACAGAGCTATACTCTAAAAACACTTGTATTATAGCTTTTCTTTTACAAATGTAATTTTTCTACGTTGATCACACAGGAATCCCAGATGTAAAACCTCTTCAAGTTAGGAAGCCAAATCAAGGCAGACATTGGATTTTATCTGCAGTCTTAAAGTTCTTGGGTTTGGCAGGCTGTGACAGTTTCATTTACTGAATGTAAGGCTGAAAACACTTGAAGTCAGGCATTTTATGTGCATTTTCACACATGGTATTCCAGTCAAGGCCCTGACAGTATAACCAATGTTTTCAATTATATCCTGCTATAAAGAGAGGAAATTCTTATTGGACTTATGCAAATAGTCATATTGTGAAAAAAATTATAAGGATACTCACAACCAGTTTTCAAATTTTTGAGGACTCCAAAAAACAAGTGCCTCCATCTTTGTTTATAAAAGTATATTTTAAAAATTGTTGTAAGATATAGGTCGGTTAAGAGAGAAGTTTCCTTAAATTTGGAAAACAAGGGCCGAGCCTGTGGCGCACTTGGGAGAGTGCGGCGCTGGGAGCGCAGCGACGCTCCCGCCGCGGGTTCGGATCCTATATAGGACTGGCTGGTGCACTCACTGGCTGAGTGCCGGTCACGAAAAAGACAAAAAAAAAAAAAAAAAAAAAAAATTTGGAAAACAAAACATTTATGTAAAGAACCAAGAATGTTTAAAATAAGAATCATAAAAGCATTATCTTTCTCAGTTATTTAACCTTATGTAGTTAACTTTTGTTTTGCTTGATCTTGTTTAGCAGTTCTATAAATCCAACAGATTTCTTATTAGAGTTCTGAAAAACTTTTATTTTGTCCATTGATCTAAAAGTTATTTGCAACCTGTATTTAAGAGTACTTGTTATAGTCTTCTTCATGAATCTGATTGCAGACATTTTAGAGAAAAAATAAAATTGTGGATGATAGACACCTAGAATAGTCATGGTCAAAATTTGGTGAGAACTTCTTATAATCAACAGTTGACCAGGAAACTTGATTATTTTTATTGTATACAGCACCTCGGGATAACAACCAGAATCTGATGGTTAGGGTCACATCAAGACCATCAGAACCAAAGTATGACTAGTAACATATCATATGTTAAGAATTTTATATAACTTTATAACATTTGTATCAACAACATCTGTATAAATGTAACGAAAGAGGATTTAATAATATTCATCATTTGACAGTGCTTCCCATGCAATTTACCAAATAAGCTTAATCATTTAATATCTCTAGAAGATGACAGATATGTTCTCCAAGGTTCCCCAGGAGCCCAACCAGAAAACCCCAATGGCTCAATCTATCAAAGCAGGATCACTGTGAAACAATAGTCATTTATTAAATGAAAATGATAACCAGAAACTACAAAAGCAATTTGGAAAATTACATGGATGTAAAACCCTTAACCATTTCAAAGCACAGGTTTTTTCAAGCAATCAAAAACCTAAAGACAACATTTCAGTGTCACATGATAACAGCCGAGTTATTTAAACTTTTTCAAGGGCAGAAAAAGTGGAGGCGGCAGGCAATTATAACCTGCAGATTATGTACAGTGAGATTCGGTGAAAGTTGAACTTCTGAGATATGAGTCTAGGAAGATTTTACCCTGAGAAATGAAATTCTTATTCTAAATGAAGATGGAATTTCTAACCCATAAACATGGAGACTAAATGAATCTCAGAAAAAATATGACAAAAACAGAAACTGTGGCTTAGAAGACTGGCTGTCAAAAAACAAATTTTATAGTTAAAAATTAAACCTCTTTCAATTTTACTAACAGCAGATCAGTACTTCAAGAAAACCTTCTTGTTCTAACTTGGTGGGCGGGGGGATTCAGTTCTGTATCATTGTCTTTTTAATATTAAAGTCTTTAGAAAGACTTAAAAATAACTTCCCCTCTAATTATAGTCAACTTACTTAGACATCTTTATGATATGCTTTAAACGTTTTCCCATCTATTAATTCCCTTCTATCTTGTTTCTACTTTTTTCTTAAATGTATCCTTTGAAAGAACTTTTAGTAAGTTCCAACTTTTAGTTCTTAATAACCTTAATTATAGTGAAACCCTAGGAAGTAAGTAATTTTTTACTAGGAATACATATTAAAAACATTCCATGAATACATATTTTATAATGTTTAAAAGCATCAGTTTCAATGTGGAATAGAACATATTCATTAACAAACCTAAATATCTTTTGTTTCATTGAAATAAGAAATCAAATGTGTATAAGATTAAACTCACATTTAGTCATGAGGTGGTATAATATAAACTCACCAGTTAATAAAAGACAGTTGAATTCAAATTATGCTTCAGACGTAATGAGCCCGTTCACATGGGCAAACTTTATTTGCCCCAACAGGTAATCTTATAAAGGCTCTGGACCGGACCTTAGGCAAAGCAACCGTCCCAGCAGCCGAATTTAAAAAAAACTCTTTCCCCTTTTACCCTTTCAGGTTTAGTTTCAAATGAATTTAGGGTTAAAAAAAAGTGTTTTTTTAAATGGAATCCCCAAGTGGCTTTGGATTTTCAAGTAACCAGTCTCTCTTCTTCCTTATCTTAGCTGAAATGCCAGAAACAGTGAGCTTTTGTCTCAATACTTGCAGAAAAGTCAGCAAGTTAAATAGTATTTCTTTTGTAATCTGGAACTAGTTCATCCCTTATTTTCCAGGCAATATTCTGTAGAAAAGGCTTTTAACAATTTTTTTCCCTATGTGAAGGACTTTTTAGCTTTGGGACAGTTTCAGATCTGCTAAACTGTGCACACAGATAGACAAATTTTGTCCAGAGACTTATCCAATCATAACCTTCTGGATCATAGTTTCTATTTCGCAAGCTTGCCAAGAGAAACTCAGATTAATTCTGTAGGATGCATCCAAGAGGGGCACAGAGCTCTCATTACCCATTTCAACAAACACAAAATGTCAGAATCCAACACATATACATTGGTCAGGTAGCACTGCAATAAAATAAAATAAAATAAAAAATAAATAAATAAATAAATAAATAAACAAACAAACAAACAAACAAACAAACAAACAAAACCTTGTTCTAACAGATTTTGGTCATAGCACTGACTTCCCAATTCCTGAATCCTTTGCTGCAAAAGCACTAAGACAGCAAAATCTTCCCAAGGAGTGCATTGCAATTCCCAAGAAGAGTTAACTAGCCCAAACACAAACTCACAATAGGCTTGGGCAGTGAAGCCATCAGGTGCTGGATTTTTCTTTGATGAAAGACTTTTTACAATTAATTCAATATCCCTACTCATTATTGGTCTCTTCAGAATTTCTATTTCTCCATGATCAGTCTTGGTAGATTGTACGTGTCTAGGAATGTATTTATTTCTTCCAGGTTATCCGATTTGCTGGTGTATACTGTTCATAGGAGGCTCTTAAGATCTTTTGTATTTCTCTTTTATCAGTGGTGATGTCTCCTCTTTCATTTCTGATTTTATTTTTTGAGTCATCTCTTTTTTTCTTAGTGAGTCTAGCTGAAGGTCTGCCTGGCACCTGGGTTTCACAGGGTTGGGTCTCAAGCCTGGATCCACTGGAGTGGACCTGTTTTTGGGGTCTGTGGGGATGGAACTGGAGCATGGGTCCACAAGGGCCAGCCTGGAGCTTGTATTTGTGGGGGCCAGCCTAAAGCTTGAGTCTACAGAGGTGATCCTGGTGCCTCAGTCCATGGCATCCAGCTTGGCATTGGGGTCTGGACCCCGGGTCTGCTAGAGCAGGCCTATGCCCTGAGTACTCTGGAAACTGGGGCTATGGGGTCTGGCCCAGAGCCTGAGGCTGGCCTGGAGCCTGAGGCTGTGGTGACTGGCCTGGACCTTGTATCCACTGGTGCCAGCTTGGAGGCTGGGTATACAGGTGCTGGTAGAGGCTAGGTCCACAAGGGCTGGCCTTGGTCCTGGGTCAATGAAGGCTTGTTCAGCACTGGAGATTACAGGCAAAGGGCTGGACCTTCAGTCTGTTGGAGCTGCCTGGATGCTAGGTCTGTTGAAGTGTGGGACTGCAGAGGACATCCTAGAGGACTGGGCCATGGGGACCACCTGGCACTGGGTAGACCTGGAGTCTGTGTCTGCATATGCCTGCCAGGTGTTGAGGTTAGGGATGCTAACCTGGTGCTGTGGCTGGCCTGAAGCCTGGGGCCACAGGGGCTGGCTTGGCACTGGGTGGGTCTGGATCCTATTTTCATAGGGTGCCACCTGATGATGAGGTCTGTGGGGACTGGCTTGGTGCTGGAACAGGACTGAAGCCTGAGGTTGTGGGGGGCATCTGGCACTGGGAACATTCCAGAGCCTGGAGCTGTGGGATTCTTGCCAGGCCCTGGGGTGGACTTGGAGGATCAGTCCTTGGGTAATGATCTGTATCCTGGGGCCCCAAGGGTTGGCCTGGCACTGGGTGGGCCCAGAGCCTGTATCCGCAGGAACTAGCTTGGAGGCTGGGTCCAAGGGTGCCAGACCAATGACTAGGGCTTAGGGGAGTAGCCTGGTGCTGGGGTGGGCCTGAAGCCTGTGATTATGGTGGGGGCAGTCCAAAGCCCGAGGCCACTAAGGTAAGCCTGGTGGTGGGGCAGTCCAGAGACCAAGTCTGCTGTACAGGCCTGGAGCCTGGGGCTGTGGGATCTGACCAGGCACCAGGGTGGGCCTTGAGGCTCAGTCTGTGGGTAGCAGCCTGGAATCGGTGGCTGTGGGGGCATATTCAATGCTGGGCTTTACTGAGGGCCTGGTTTTCAGGTACAAGGCAAAGTCTGTTGGTCACTTCCCTGTCCTTCCCCCACATGGAGGGTATCTCTCTCCATGCTGTGCTGCCTGGGTTGGGGAAGGGGGTGACACAGGTAATGTAACGCTGTCTTTCCTACCCTCTTCAATGCATCTTTTCTTATTTCTGTGCTACACTCAAGTGCTATAATCTCTCACCTGGGTGTAGCACTCAGTGCATGTGAAAGTGATTTCTGCATGGGTAGTTGTTTTAATTGCTGTTTCTAAGGGGCGGGGAGGTGTGAGCAGTGGAGAGTCCTATTCCGCTATATTGCTTGATGTCCCTCTATTGTTATTTTGAATGAACTATTATGTGTTAGGTCAATTAAGAATAAAAAATATAAACTCTTTATTTTACCTTCACACCTTCACTTATTCCTTCTTCAGTGTTTTTTTTTTTTAAATGTAGATCTGAGTCTTTCACCTATATTATTTTCCCTAGAGAACCTCTTTTAATGCTTCTTGCAAGGCAGGTCTACTGGCAACAAATTTCCTCAATTTTTGTTCACCTGACAAAGTCTGACTTCTTCACATTTGAAGGTTAATTTACCAGGGTGTAGAATTCCAGGTTGGTATTTTTTTCTTTTTTTTCTGTCAACACTTTGAATACTTCACTCTACTTTCTTGTTCCTTGCATGGTTTCTGAAGAGAAGTCAGATATAATTCTTACATTTGTTTTTTATAGGTAAGGTCTTTTTTTCCTCTGGCATCTTTCAAGATTTTTCTTTATTTTTGTTCTTCCGTAGTTTGAAAATTATACACGTAGGTTTAGTTTTCTGGCGTTTATCTTGCTTAGTGTTCTCTGAGCTTCTGGGATCTGTGGTGTGCTGACATCAATCTTTGGAAATTCTCAGTCACTATTGTTTCAATATTTCTTCTGTTTCATGTTTCTTTTCCTTCTGTATTCCTTTTATGCATATGTTATATTTTTTGTAGTTGTCCCACAGTTCTTGGATATTCTGTTTTGGCTTTGTTTTTAATTTTTGTTTGTTTGCTTTTCTGTTTTTGGAAATTTCTATTGAGGTATTCTCAAGCTCAGAGATTCTCTCCTCTTCTGTGTCTAGTCTCTTAATAAGCCCATCAAAGCCTTCCTTCACGTCTGTGACAGTGCTTTTGATCTCTAGCATTTCTTTTTGATTCTGTCTCAGCATTTCCACCTCTCTGCCTTCATCGTCTATCTATTCCTGCTTGCATCTTGTCTACTTTAGCACACTGGTCAAAGCTGTTTTAAATTTCTGGTCTCTATGACTAATTCCTTGTCCTCCCCTGATACTAATCCTTGTTTTACAGCTAATGCTTGCTTGTAAGGAATATGTAAAGGGTTAACAGCTGAATGCATTTCTGAGCTGTCACTCTGCAGTTTGTAAACCTGTCAGTTCTTCCTGTGTGGGTGAGAGACTGGGTTGCTCTCTAGGTCGCATTGCAGAAAGCCCCTTAACCACATTCCCTGTCTCTGTAACCCAGTTTTGCCCATCTGGTGAAGCTCCCTACCCAAAGTCCATGACCCACCTTTAACCACCTGGTAAAGACCCCTTTTGGGGGGGCTCTGCCTAGAAACAGACAGGGCCAATAGAAAAGCTTGCTTGCCTGCTCAATAAAGGTATATAACTCCAATTCTCCCTGCATCGGGGTCCCAGGTCTTTGGAACGTGAGTTTGCCTGGGACTGCCAGCATAATAAATCATCTGACTTCTCCATTTCTCTGAGTGTCTGCATTTCCTTGACGACCTTTTCCATAACATGATAATTCCAACATCCCTACCATATCTGAATCTGGTTATGATGCTTGCTCTGTATCTTCAAACTGTGTGTTTTGCCTTTTAGTATGTTTTGTAATTTTTTTTTGATAGCCAGACATGATGTAAAAGGAAGTGCTGTAAATAGGCCTATAGTAACGTGTTGGGAAGGTATTGGGGAAGATAAAGCGTTCTGTAGTCCTGTGATTAGATCTCAGTATTTTAGTGAGTCTTTGCCTCTGTACTGTGAACTTTACATCGCCTCTCAGTTTCCCCACTTAGGTGGGACAGAATGGCTAGAGTTGGCTAAAGTTGGGCATTTTCCTTCTCCTGCATGGAAGGCTGGAAGGGTCTGGAGATGGGTATTTCCCTTCTTTCATGTGGGAGACTAGGCTGGCTGGATTCAAGTATTTTCCTTCCCCAGGTTGGTTGGGCTCTAAAAGCAAAACCCCATCAGCTTAGGCCCTGGTTAAATAGTTTCTCCTGAGGGCAGACCTTTTTGAGATAAAGAGAATACTCTGATATATTTCAAAATGTTCCTTTTTTCCTCTTCTTGCCAGATTTTTCTCCAATATCTACTGAGAATGGTCAAGCTCCTGGAAATAATGCTCACAAAAGTCTGGGTCCCTCTCTGCATAACCCGACCCCTGCCAAGCCCTGCCATGATTTCACTCTCCTTCAGTTTTTAACTTTCAGACTTGTGCACACTCAACCTCCAGCAATTTGTCAATTACAGTTCAGGTTTCTCTAACCTGGCACTTATTCCCACGGAGGTTTCAGCTTGTTGGTTTCTGCTCCAGTAAATTGTGATTCTCTGTATTTGCCAGTTGGTCTCTCCAATTTTGAGGGTAGTAGTGTGTGCTCTGTGATCTCCCTTCTCTTATAGATCTAAGAAGAGTGCTGATTTTTTAGTTTTCTCAATTTCACTTGTTTTGGGGATGGAGTGGAAGCTACACGCTGGACCAGAAATCAGAAGCCCGTACTACTTTTTAATTATAACTCATACTATTATTATTTGTGAACTTTTCTAATCCCATTTCTCATACACATAATCCTTTTAGCTACTTGATTGCGAGGCTCTCCTACCTATTATATAATCCTGTTAAGAAATGGGCAATGAGACAGTTGTATGCACTTCTGCATAACAGGTCTCTATTTTTGAAGGGTAATGTATTTCTTCTGAATTTTTTTCTGTTTGTTTTCTCAGAAGCTTCATGTGAAAGCAGAAGACTCATGAAAAGGTATCTTGAGACTGACCCTAAAGTGCTTTTCTTCAGAGGAATGTCACCCAGGCACTGAAGCTGGGGAACTAAGGAGCCATTGTGAGTGGCTGGTTTCCCATCCTTAGTTGATGGAGGGAAAGAGAAGGCAGGCATCATTAACATTTTCTCTGAGTTACTTGCTTAAGGAATATATTTAAGGTTCAAACTAAACTAAATTTGAGCTCTTAAAGAAACTTTTAGAACCGCATGTCTAGCTTGTGTCACTTTCAAAGAAAGTGACATTTTTCTTAAGCAACTACCCTTTGGATTCTTAGTTATTTTAACTTTTAGGTTTTTAATAGCTCAGTACACCTTCCAAGTGTTCCTTGGACTATTTTTCCTGGTTTGACTATTGGTTTAGATGGCATTTATGGTCCATTTTAACTGAGACTCTGATCTGTATCCATTTGGTTAGAGTATGTTTGAGTAAAGCCAAGGTCATCCAATGACTTTACCCATTACCTTTTCCATGGTCTCTAGTTCTAAAGCTGGCTATTCACTTTGAAAATAAGGCTTGTTCGGCAAATACCTCAGAGTCCCTGTCCTGCTAATGCAGTACCAGTTGTTATTAATAGTGGAGATGATATTATTTTGCTTTATTCAATTAACAGCAAATATTTATTGAGCACCTTCTGGGCAAGACATTAAGAAATATAAAAAATGATAATAAATTGTCTTGACCTTAAGAAACTCAAGGGAAATATGACATATTACCAAATTATAAATTAAGGCAAAACAATACAATAAGAAAATCAACTATTTTAATAAACATGTTCTTCTGGATGGAACATTTGGATCTTGAAAACTGGCTAGAATTTAAAACTACAAGTTGATAGATAAAGCATTCCAGTCAGAGGTACCAGCAGAAAAAGTAGATTTGAGGTAGGGATAAGAATTTTTGAATATGTTTTTCTTCAGATTTTATCAAAATACACTTATCCATTAATGCTGAACTGCTTATCTAAGTCAACATTTGTTAAAGAGTTACACAGACTCGGAAAAAATTTAACTCATATTCTTCAGTCTTACCAATCTGAATTGCTATTTAATTATTAAAGTAATTATTTTTAATTATTACCTTTCTGTTCAGGATAGCACATTATAGAATATCTGATTTACTTATTACTTTTAGGATAATCCAATAAGCATTTGTGATGTATCATCTATTTTCTCTTCCATGGTGCTTTTCAAACTACTTATAGTGAAGAATCATTACTTTTTAAAAATGTAATAAAAATATCATAACAATGTCCGATTGCTATAAAAGTTTCCAAAAATGTAATTTTAGTTACTGCATAATTAGTTTGCAGACTAGCACCAATCATCTAGGTACAATTTGAGTAGCTACACTAAGTAATGAGTTGGTATAAAAAACAAAAGGGTATTGTCACCATCCTTGATGTAAGAATTTTGTGGAGAAGACTAAGTGTACATATGTGACCACATAGAAAACATAGCAGATGGCAGAAATACTAGAGGTGCACTAAGTGTAGATATATAAAGAGGAGAGATGAAGACAGGAGCAAACACTTAATGACAGCTGGCGTTTTTAAAACCAGGCATTATAGCACAAGTAGAATTTGAAAAGGAAGGGAAACAATATTCTATATGGAGGAAACTGAGTAAAACTTTGTGTTGGAGGTGAGCATGGTGTTTGGACTACAGTGAGCAGTCGTTTTCCACAAAATGCTTTAGAAGTCAAGGACCTCTAAATGCCATCATCACATCCAAAAAATTGTTTTGGATCTCACAAGTATTAGTCTGTTTCTGTTGCTTATGACAGAATACCTGAAACTGATTAATTTATGAAGAAATAGATTTTATTTCAGTTTTGGAGGTTGGGAAGTACACAGTCTAAGGGGTGCATCTGGTGAGGGCCTTCTTGGTGGTGGTTCTACAGCCACAAAGGATATCACATGGTGAGAATAGGCTGAGCAAGAGTGAACTAACCTCCTCACTTACCGTCCTTTTAAAGCCATCAGTGCCACACCCATTACTCCATGAATGGATCAATACATTCACAAAGTTATAGTCTTTACAATCTAATCACCTCTCAAAGGCCCCACCTTTCAATTACCATAATAGGATTTCCCACACTCTTCACACTGTTACTTACAATGTAGATTAAGTTTCTAATACAGGAACCTTTGGGGAGCACATTTAACCCACAGCATCACATTTGAAACTTCTGCTGAAATACTTTTTAGCTCACTGAACTCACAGCCCCCTACCCACAATTCTCAATATGGAGCTTCATTGGTGGGAAACAAGTTGATATGCCAGCAGATGAGGATGCATTTACTTTATGTTAATCTCTCTCAAAATATAGTTGTACAATCAGAATACACAAACAAATGGAAAAACTAGCCTAAACTTTATTTAAATTATGTTTTATTTACACAAAATTTTTACCAAGCTTATAGTATGAAAATTTGTTATATAAAGTATATTCAGTATATTGGGTGTGAAACAAGGAGAGCTCTTTGCCTACAAAGTATAAAAGATAATTACAATGAAGTATTCAATAAATTTGAGATATTTTCTGTACTTCACTGACTTGCCTTGACCAATACCATCTCAGTTAGACTCATGGCTCCTCCTCACCACTAAGTGGCAGTAAAAGCCAGGTGATGATGCAGGTCTACTAAATACTTCTACATTCGAGAGAGGTTTTCACATTATTTGTGCTTCTTAAAAAAGTTAATGTGAGATTGAATTTTAAACTTCCACATTAAGAACAGAAGAATGGAGGGAGAAAGAAAGACAGAGAGAGAGAGATTGAGAGAGAGAGAGAGAAAGAGATCTGAATAAAACATTTGCTTTACAAACACTTATCTTTTTAAATGACATGGAATGCCAATTTGAAAATAAGTTAATCTTTAAAACCACTACACTCTGAATACCGTCATTATAAATATGCCAATTGTTGGTGTACCATGGTAGGTCTGCTATCTTGCCTATATTTTCACTGTCTTAAACTTGACCCTTGCATGCTATTACTCTCCAGCCTATGGGTCTTCACTGACTAGGCCCCTATTTACCTGCATGTTTTGCTCACCACCTTCCTGGCCATCTATTGTTCCCTCCTTTAGTGTGGATCTTCAGGCCACCACTTCTCCTTCCAATCTTTTCCATCAGTCTGACTTTTTCTGTTCCTTTAGCTACCCTATCTCAGAGCAACTTTTAGGGATAAAAATGGGGACTTCAGATTTGAGAAATCAAAGGAAAGATTTACTATAGCTCTTCCTATCTTATTTTTCTGTAAATCCCCTTTCTCTTTGTCTGCAACTCTGTCTCTTTCTCTCTCTCTCTTTCTCTCTCTCTCTCTCAAACACACACACACACACAAACTCATAGGGTAAGAGAAATTAGGGAGGTGAATTTGGTGACAGGGTCAGAGATAGATTGAAAAAGTTCTGATATTAGAAGACAAATATGAATTAAATATTTTCACACTTCATAGGTATTAGGACAACTCTATTGTAAAATGCTATTGGTTAAAATTATTATTTTTTAATGGACAAACTGGGTCTCTGTCCTTTACCGACTATGAACAAGTTATTCAATTCACTAAGCCTCAGCACCTTATCTATAGAAAGAGAACCGGATTAGCTCCTGTCACAAAGGTTAAATTAAAGACTTTTGTAAAGGGCACATTACAAAGTATATGTAAAGTATTTGATGATGTTTTTGTTAATAAAATACTAATAATGTCTGAGATTTTTTAAATGTAAAAAAGGTATATAATTTATACTTCTCTTCATTCTAGAAACAGATTCTTAGTTTAGCTGGGAGATTTGTCAACTTTTCTTTCAAACATTGGGATAAAGTTAACTAATTTTATGTAGATCAGAGTTCCCTACTGAACATCATAGACTTTTATTATAAATCTTGAGTAAGAGATTACATGTTTTATATAGCATTCAAAAAATAAAACCAACAGTATACTTGGTTTTCTATTTTTATACATCTATAAATTACTAGGATTTTAGTAGCACCAATATTGTCACAAAATAACAGTGGACCTGAAAGTATATGAGATTTCTCCTAAAAATAGAAAAGAAAAGAAATGCCCTGTCTTTAGAAGTTTTCATGGTAAGTTTGTTATAGAAGTTGTATTTTCCATAATTCAGGTTTATTAAATTTTATACATTGCACTTAATTAAAATGAAGTTTTTATTCTAGAGCAGTTTTAGGATAACTAAAAATTGTGGAATAAAAGAATAAAAAGTTGTGAAAATAGTAACAGAGTTTCTGTAAGCCCTCAGGCCTGGTTTCCCTATTTATTTATTTATTTATTTATTTATTTTTGGTGGCTGCTCCCAGACAGGGATCAAACCCTGGACCTTGGTGTTATCAGCACCACGCTCTAACCAACTGAGCTAACCCAGCCAGCCCAGGTTTCCCTGTTAACAATTTATGTTACTATGGCACATTTGTCACGGTTAGTTAATTATAATCGATACATTATTATTATTTAAAGTACATATTTGTTCAGATTTCTTCAGGTTTTATTTAATGCCCTTTTTCTGTTTCAGTATACCAGGTAGGATACCACACATTACATATAGTCATGAGAGAGACCAGTCACACAGTGCTGCTGAGGCATTTGAAACTTCATGTTTGAAAATGTGTGAGAAATTATATGTTCTGATTTTAAAAGTCACATCACATGAGTATGTGAAACATAATTCTATTTTTAAAGTACTTAATTTTAGGGTAGATGAGTTTTATTTCTATGTAGAAAAATATTTTCAACTTCTGTGTGTGTGTTTACATATGTGTGTGTGAGATATTTATTTAACTGTTTTTATGAAGTCCTTTTGGAAGTCTCCAACCACAAATTGCTAGCTCCTAATTTCCACCTGTATGTCTAAGAGTTGTAAGTTATGCGTTTCACTGTTTTTTCATTTAATGCATAGAGTTATTATTTTGAGTGTGGTTTATATCTTTCACCAATATAAAAGACATAGCTTTATTCTTTTTGCCTACAGAATGGAAAAACTTCTATTTATTTGTTCTCCATATTACTGATTCAATTTTTGCATGGCAAATTCTTCTTTCTACTCCAATAAATGCATCACCTAATCATGTTCTTGTTAGTTTGTTTTCCTTTCTTGTATACGTCTGCACCATCGTTGCTCTTTTCTAACAGCTTTAACTAACGTTCATGGATGGCCTGCTCTGTGCCAGTCCTTTGTCCCATATGACTCACTGGTAGGTCAATATTTCCAGAGGCTTGAGCCCAAGTGTACACAGGTGGGTCCACGGGCTCCTCTCTCTCCATGCACACCCTCCAGGTCCCTTTTCAACTCCTTCAGTTGGCTTATCATATTTTTCATCTCTCATACCAGCAGAGTTACTGTTTTCTTAATTTATTTTTTAACAAAAACCTCATGGTCTTTCAAATTTATTCTGTTTCTTGGACTGAAATTTTTCTTTTTCTTTTTTTTTTTCTTTTTTTTTTTTTTTTTACCAAAAGTATGTTTTTGTTTGGAACTGTTCTTTTCCATTTATGCTGTAGGATGTTTTTAAAACTTTAAAAGTTGTCTTGGATTTTGTTATTTTAATTACTCTTTTTCGGTTACTCATCTTCAAAATCAGGCATGGTGTTTGCCAATAAACTGCATGGATAAAGTCTCCTCGACTCCAATAATTGTTTACCTGATTGCTGTAATCCCTGGCCAAATTTTTAGTGCTTATTATTAATTTTATGCAGTTCTGAAGGACAGATGAAAATACTCATGTTCTCACTTCTTAGTTATATGAACATGTGTAGAAGAATTTAGTCAGAAATCATTTGACACATAGTGTAATGTATACATTCTTAAGAAACAGAGAAAGAAAATGTACAACCAATCCCCAAGGAGCATAGCTCCCTTAAATTATTTATCTATTCCTTGTGACTCTAATATTTAAAAGTCAGCATTTCAGGACCCTGATAGTCTACTTCTATTCCTGATGTTTCAGTATTAATGGGAAATGTGAGGAAATGGTATACTAATGGACTATTAAGAAGTGTAGGGTAGGAAATAGCCTTGAATGGGTGAAACACATGGGAAGGGCTTCCTATAAACAGTGAAGCCCAGGCTTCTGAGGTAGGGAGTATGCAGTTGGCGGTAGGTGGAGACCTCTTGCCCCTCTTCTAACCAGCTCTAGTATTTTGCATTGAACTCTGTCTCCATCTTGGTAATGTGAGATTCCCACTGCTTCTGACAGAACCATGAGCAAGAGCCCTAGTTTCTATATGGTTGTAATTTGCCTTTCTTAGTATGTTGTCATCAATATTTTAATTGGAAACTTTGGAAAGCAGGAATCAGGGACCACTAACAAGGCATCACCTTACTCAATAAATAGCTTCTTCGTATACAGTCTTTAAGAGAAAAACCTATATTGTTAAATATAATTTCTTTAACAAATGGGAGGTGTGCGAGATATAATTATTTGCAGAAAACCACATTATCAAACAGTTGTGTCCTTGTAATTTAGGACTAGGACTCATATTCTACATTTTTGTGCATTTCAAAATCGAGATATAGTCGGGAACTTTCTATGCTAGGGAGGACCATCACCACCATCATCAGCACTGCTACCAGCATTATCACAGACTTTCTCATTGATGCATATTTTGCACCAGGACAGTTGTAAATTTGTTAAATTCATATATTTATTTAATTACATTAAAACCCTATTAGGTAGGTATCATTATCATCCCCACTTGACAGATGAGGCAAATGAGTTAAAGATTGACGAAGTAAACCCATCAGAGTCACACAACTAGTTAGATCCAATAGGTGACTTGTGCTGTTAATTATTAGCTTGATAGAACAGGGAACTAGAAATGACCATTAAGGGGGTGAACATTTCCAAGTAAGACATTCTCAAACCAAAGAGGGTGGTTATGACATTTATTTGGGAAGTTTTCTAAAAAGCATTCATGCTGGACTACCTAGGCCTATTCTACTCTGAGTATATCTAAGAATCTGTGGGGATTTGTAAAGTACTCCCAGGTGATTATTCTTAATCCTTACTCTTCCCTAGTTAAAAACCACAGTTCCAAAAAAAAAAAAAAAGTAATTGAGAAGTAGAGCAGTACGTCTTGTACTTAAATGTACAAGTCAATCAACTGAGAATTTCAGTAAAATGAAAATTCTAATTATTTGAGTAGCAAGGATCTAGATTACTTGGAACTTGCTGTTAACCAGGCCCAATTATCCTAACGTAATCAATGTAATGGACGAGATTGATATTCTGTGAAATATTAAGATGACCAAATCCAATATTATATTCCTCTGGGTTACATCATATAGTCATTTTAATATTTTAATAGATACAATTTTTATCTGAAGCATATTTTCTCGTTCTTCTTACATTACTTTTTCTCGCTTAAATCTTCAGCTAAACTTTGTTTTCTATGAGAATTTGATCTGAGTTTGATTTGTCTATCTTAACTCCAAGTAGAGAATAATCTTAAAAGGTTGTATATAAATGATGATTGGCATTTCTTTCATTGAAATGAAACAATTTTCCTAACTTTGGAAATAAAAATATTCTTTATGTGAAATGTAGATACTTTGAGAATAGTGTGTTTTGGACTGCTGTTGTTGTCCCCTTTAAAGTATATATATATATATATGTACTGTCTGTATTCTCTGGAAATTCAAATTGCTTGAAAATAATTAGTCCTCTAAGTTTGAAGAACAACAGCCTTAAAGTTCAATCAATTTTCAAGTATGCAAAAAGTTATTGCTATGGTTTGAATGTGTCTCACAAAAAATTATGTATTGAAAACTTAATCTCTAATGTAATAGTGTTAAGTAGTGGGACCTTTAAGAGATGATTAGGCCACGAGGGCTCCACCCTTATAAATGAATTAATATCATTGTCATGGGAGTGAGTTCCTTATGAAAGGACAAGTGTGGCCCTCTTTTGCTCTCTCTCTTGCTCTGTCTTTGTTCTTTGGCTTTCCACCACGGGATGACACAGCATGAAGGCATTCACCAGATGCCAGCCTCTTTATTTTGGACTTCCGAGCCTCCAGAACTGTGAGAAATAAATTTTTGTTCATTATAAATTACCCAGTCTATGGTATTCTGTTGTAGCAGCACAGAATGGACTAAAACAGATATTGTGCAGAATATTGATGAGCACTATTTCCATTTGCATAAATGAATAACATAACATATAGGTTGATTTTGCCAAGAACAAAGTGATTAAAAATTGGGACCATTTTTAGTTCTTTCAAGTGTCTGCAGAGTTGGTGATGCCCAGTGTACTTGCAGCACTGCCATGTCAGGCAGGGCTGTGTGTTGACAACAACAAGGTTCCTAACCATACTCTTTTTCTTTCATGTCTGGGTTTTGACTTTCCTCCAAAGGCTTGCTTTAGTTCTGCTCATATTTTTAAACCTGGCTCCTTAAACTTCCAGTCAGTTCTGGGAACTCTACGATATTCATCCAATAAATTAGGGTTCTGTTTAAAACAAATGAATATTCTCTCTGGTGCTTGCCAATCAGAATTCTGATTAATAGGAATCTTTGATCTGCTTCAGCTAAGTCATTTTGGGCTTCTGTTTCTCGTAACCAAAGAGCCATGATTTAGGCAGCCCTTTGGACTCCTGTCAAATACAAATACCAAAATGAATGCAAAGCCAGATACTTCTCTCACATTGTTTTCAAATTGCCAAAAGATTACAGAGCAGTATTTTTTAAAAATCTTTTTGGGGGTCACAAATAGATTGTCAGGAATTACTAAACCTACACTTCAAAAACACATGTGTGTATGTATTCACACAAAATTTGACGTACAATACCAGGGAGTTCATAAAACTCCTGAGACAGGACAATGAATTCAGGTGAACTGTTATTAAAAATTTTAAAGAAAGGTATAGAGAATTTGTTTAAGGTTTATGTTATGTATCCCAACCGCTTGTCTAAGAATAGATATTGTATACAGATTCATTCTTTCCTGTTACAAATAAAGAGCAGGCTCTAATTTTGCTTTGCACTTAACAACTAAGGTATTTGACAGTGCTCTCTGGGTTTTTGCTTTCTGCCCACCCTTCTAACTCCAGGCTAGAAGTTCTAATTTAAACTTAAGGACATGACCAATAACTTATTATATATTCCTCTTTACTTTATATCAAGGGATCCTGGATTTATGAAATGTGGATTTAGGCAGTATAGGATTTACATAATCTGGGATTCTAGGGAATCAGTTAGTGTGTGTCTGATTACAGGCAGGAAGATCAACAAATGATACCCAAAACATCATGTCCAATTCCATGATGAACATCTGCTTAATTAATGTGCAAATTGACAAACAATTCACCTGATGTTAAAGGGTTTAACATTTTCTTTTCACATTGAATCTTACTCATTTTTCCACTTTTTACAATATTTTTCAAAAGGAAAAATGTAATCCTAAAAAATAAAAAAAGAAAAGCTAATTGAGAAAGTCTTTATTTTAAAAATGACATTGCTTCCTCATCAGCAGCAATTGATAACAATATAATTCATAATATCTTGTTTCATTTAAATAAAATGCTCATTGGAGGTACTCAGTTTACAGAATGAATTATCCAATTTCAACCCAAATTCCCCCTTCATCCTTAGATGGTCCTCAAAGCTATTATGTGACTCATCAACCCTTATTAGTCTCTGCTCTGCACTGTAGTTCGGTGCCACAGGTTCATTTAGCCATAACAGGGGAATAGAAGAAAAAGGTGGAGGGAACATAAAGTAAAAAAGCAGAGGGAGACACAAGAAGAAAGAAAAAATGCAAAAAGACAAAAATGAATAAAAATTTATCAGAAAACAGGTTATCTTCAAATACTGGTGAAGACGTGGAGAAAGGGAAACCTTCCTTCAGTGTTGGTGGGCCTGTTAATTGGTGCAGCCATTACGGAAAACAGTATGGAGTTTCCTCAAACAACTACAGATAGAACTGCCATGAGATCCAGAAATCCCTCTACTGGGTATATACCCAAAGGAATAGAATCGTCACGTTGAAGGGACACCTGCACTCCTGTGTTTTTTGCAGCTCTATTTACAATAGCTCAGAGTTGGAACCAACCTGAATGTCCATTGATGGATGACTAGATAAGGAAAACGCGGTATATGTACAGAATGGAATACTACTCTGCTGTAAAAAGGAATGAAATTCTGCCAGTTGCAGCAACATGGATGAATTTAGAGAAAATTATGTTAAGTGAAATAAGCCAGGTACAGAAAAGAGAAATACCACATGTCCTCATTCATAAGTAGAAGCTGAAAAACAAACAAACAAACAAGATACAACCACAATAATTCCTTGCACTCAAAAAGGAGAGAAGAGAACTGAGGACACCAGAGGTGGGAAAGGGGGAGGGAGAGGGGAGGTTAGGGAGAAATTGGTAAAGGGACACAAAAATGTTTACATTGTGTAATGATAAAATAAAAAATTGATTATTAAAAAAAGAGAGAAGAAAAGAAGCTATCTTTCACACTTAATCTTTACTTCTGCTTCTCTTTTTCTGTTTGGCAAGGTCAATTAATTAAATAATTTATGGTATTTTAGACCTTTAGTAACATAATACATGACAGGTGTGAAAGGGCACAGCATGACCATCTCTCACCATAATATGGCAGCCAGGTTTATGATGCTGGATGGCAAGTGATTATGCAGATGTGCTGACTTTCACTTGCTATTTTTCACCCTCTTTTCTTCTTCCATTTTAGTAAATGTTTGCTGAGCAACTCCTATGTTCTCAGCATCAGGGACACAGTAGTAAGGAAAGCATATAAAAATCTCTGACTTCATGAAACATATGTTTCTGGTAGTGGAGAAATATAATCAAAAAACAGTTAAAATACATACTCTGTCAGATGGTGGAAAGTTCTACAGAGAAAAAAATATACAGCAGGGAAGGAAAATAGGAAAAATCAGGAAACATAGGAAAATCAGGAAGAGGAAGAGGTTGCTATTTTAAATAGAGTAATCCAACTAGACCTCATTAAAGATAATATTTAAGTGCAGACCTAAAGGAGGTAATGAAGTAAGACTTCTTTGCATTTGCTTGCCTCTCTGTTTAGAACATCTAGAGACAGAGTTCTAACCAGAGAGGCAAGCAAGTGCAAAGGCCCTGAGGTGGAAGCACACTAATTGTTTTTGAGAAAAAACAGGGCAAGTGTATCTGTCATGGGCTTGGGGGAGAGTATTAGTAAATGAGTCAAGAGAGTCAACAGGACCAGATTGTCACAAAATCCAATGCTATAAGCCAATTTATGTTTAGCCTCTAAGGTGTGCTATTTAGACTCTAAGGTGTGAAGTTCATACAATGATATTTATTAATATTTAAAGAGGAGAGTGGTCAGAAAACACTGCAGAGTAATGAAAATCTACCTACTCATAGGGACCTACTAAGTTGTGCTGAATGAAACAAAAGTTCAGATGAAGAACTGCATCAAATGTTTGCATAGGGATCTAGTATTCAGCTAGGTTGAACTTTGTTGTCCTAGGTTCAGCTTTGTGGTTCATTAACTATGATCATTGACTATTAAATCACTGGTGTCCAAACCTCTGTCCTTGACAGGCCTGGGATCTTAGTTCTGGGGTTTTGGGGTTGGGGCTAAGTTCAGGATTTCACAGAGCTGGAAGGAAACTGCAGAAAATGAAATCCAAAGAGGTCAACATAACAGCATCCCAGAGACAATAACAGCTAAACCAGGCAGTGATTACAACCAAAGTATTGATACGAAAAGGGAGATTCAACAATAAGTTATCAAGACAGATTTCAGTTTCTGCAGACCAGTGTTAGAAGGCTGAAGATTGATTTATAGCATGAACTAACATCCTTTATTACCTGTTTTTCATGAGCTATATTACCTGTGTTTCCTGAGCTACTGAAACAGAGCTGCAAGAATTTTTTTATGTGTTTTCTTAGACCCTAACAATGTATTGGGAGGACTTGTTAAGGAAACTAAGTCATTTTGGAAAAACTGATTTCTCTGTACTTTGGTTCCCTTAAATATGAATTAAAGTCCTTTCACCTACAAATTTACTAAACTACACTGAATTCTTGGAGTAAACTAATAGTTTTATAGTCTTACAAAAGGATACTTGCCCAGAGGAAATAACAGTTTATGCCTGAGAAGTTTCATCATAATCAAACACACAGATTAAAAACTAGTTTGTGTTTGTGCACCAAGTCAATTGAGAAACAAGTAATATTTGAACACTGATTCTTGGAAATAGAAGAAGAAATACAATAGCCTATTAATATGGAGTTTGCAGTTTAAATGGTATACTGTACTTTTTAAGAGAAAGAAATGAGCAAATAGGATTATAGTCTAAAATTTAACTTTGAAAAATACAAAATACAAGACACATGAAAGAAATATGTAGTATACTCATATATGTGCAGTTTAAAGAATGAAATAAAGTGTCACTAAGAATGTACCAATCGTGTTATGTAGTTGGATTTAATATTTTTGGAGCCCACAAGGGCTCCCTTCATATTTTGTTCTTCTGCCTCCTGTCTCTGCTGGAGGTAACTACCATCTAGAATTTAGTCTAAATAAAAAATAAGAAACACATAGTGAGATTTAAAGTAATTCATCCATATATAATCATATGAGATAGGTACAATGAGTTACCCTATTTTCAGATTAAAAAACAGAGACATTAGGCAACGGGCCAAGGTCACACAGTTAATTAGTGGCAGAGATGGAACAAGGGCAGTTTAATTCCTGAGCCTATGCTTAAAGCCTCTATGCTTCCTTGCGTAAATAATCATTCAATCAGCCAATCACTTTTTCTTCTTTATAGCTTAAACACAGAGATGTATCCCAAAACAAAATAATGTTTATTCATGTCTGTTTTTAAATATTATGCAAATAGAATCATGATTTTCTCTGTGACATGCTTTTATTGCTCTGCAGTAACTGGTTTTCTGAGATGTATCAATTGGTTGCATGAAGCTCTAGTTCTTTAATTTTATTGTTATTCCATTGTACGAATAGTTCACTTTTCCAATGTCCATTCTTTTGTTTATGTAAATTTGGGCTGTTTACAGTGATATTCTGTTATGAACAATGCTGCTGTACATATTCTTATATACTTGCACATTCATCTTGCAGGTGTGTCACTTTTCTAGGTTATTTCTAGATTATGTTTCTACGTAGTGCCAGATCATTTTCCAAAATGTTGCACAAGTTGATACAGCTTTCATTAGTGTATGAGAGATATCACTGTTCCATATTCCCATCAAATCTTTCTGACTTTTCTTTTTGTCAGTCTGATGCATGTGACATGGTATCTCGTGCTTTAATTATCAGGTCCTTGATTAGAAATAAACTTGAGAAATTTTTCATATGTTTATTAGCCATTCTTTGTCCTCTGCTATTAAATGACTGTTTACATTATGCTGCTTTTTTTTTTAACAATTTAAAGAAATCCTGTTTGCATTCCAATTACTAAACTGCTATCAGTTACAAGTGTTGTATGTTCTTCCAATTTCTCCTAATTTTAGTGTGATCAAACTATTAATTCCTACTCTTATGTTTGTACTTTCTGGATCTTAAGAAACCTTTCTGATCCCGGCCAGTGGCTCACTTGTGAGAGTGTGGTGCTAATAGCACCAGTGTCAAAGGTTCAGATCCCCTTACCAGCCATCTGCCAAAAAAATTTAAAAATTAAAAAAATAAAAATAAATAAATACACAGAAGTAGAACATTAAAAAAAGAAACTTTTCCTTTCTTCAAAGAAACAAATATTTTCTACTATATTTTCTTCTAAAAGGGTTAATATTTTATGTCTCACATTGGAGTCCTGAATTCATTTGGAATTAATTTTTTGTGTGCTATTGTGAACTAAACCATTTAACTTTTTTCTGTATGAATAAATAAATCCTTATATGATTTGTTAACTAATTCTTCATTCTTCGCTGAACTTTAATATCAGTTTATTTTTTTTAAATCCTTAAATATTTATAGAAAAATTAGCAATATGAAAGAGAGGGGTCAAGCTGTACAATCAGAGAGAATACCTTTTAATGATTCTACGCTGGAAGGCTGTAAGAGTAGCAATTTTTTTTCCTTTTCTTTTGATTTTTAAAAAAATTTTTTTACTTACTCTTGGATCCCCAGAACAATACCTAAAAGAATTCATGCTAGAATAATACTTTGCACATAATGAAAACTTATTTGATAGTAAAATTCAAAGTTTATATATTCATTTTCCAATCCTCCACTTATGTCTGTGACAACAAAAATTTTCAAATGTCTATTTTGTGGCAAACAATGAGCTAACAGCTTTAGAAATTTCAGTCTCTAAATTTTACAGCATCTTTACAAAGTAGGCATTATTGATTTATCTATTGTATATTTGATTAAATATCAGAAAGAAGACACATAAAAGAAATTTAAGACAGTTTTAACTAAAATCTCAGTGAAATTTGAAAAAATATTTTACATAATTTGAGAATTCTTGGAGAACATAAGAAAGTTATGAAAGAAAATTTAAGAGACAAGGAGGTTAGGCCCAGGAGGTTCAAGACACTTTGATTAGGTGACCCAGAAGGAACAAAGGGGATCCAGGGGAAGATGGGGAAAGGACACAATTAATGATAAAACAGAACAAGATTTGTTTGAACTGAGGGTAGACATGCCTATCTAGGTCAAAAGGAATGACTAGATGGTAGGCTGAAAATAATATAACATGAAAAACCACACTAACTGTGGGAGACAAAAACACTCTGAGTGTTGGGACAGATGCAAGAGACAAAAATGTTCATTTATTTTTTGTAGGAAGAAAACTAGGATGGCCTCCGAGATTCCTGCCCCCTGTTATACAGACTCTGTATCTCTCCTTGCCTTGAGTGTGTTTGGAGCTGTCATTAAGCCACCATTTGATGGGGTTACTTTGTTATGTAAGACTCTGTCATAGCCCACTGCAGAGAGATTCTCCTGCTGTCCTGAAGAAGTGAATGGCCATGCATCCTACAGCTGTGAAGCACGGGATCCTGCCAACAACCAGAGAGCCTGAAGAGGACCTCAAGATTCAGGTGAGATTGCAGCCACAGCTAACGCCTAGATTTGAAATGAGGCCCTGAGACTCAGCTAATCCATGCCCAGACTCATGACTATGGAAATTGTGAGATAATAAATTTGTGTTGATTTGATCAATTATATTTATGGTAATTTGTAATGGACCAATAAAAAAAATCACTACAGCTTTTGGTACCTGAAAGTGGGGCGCTGCTGTAACAAATACCTAAAATGTGGGAATGGCTGTGGAATAGGGCCGTGGGTAGAGGTTGAAAGAATTTTTAAAATTAATTTATTAATTAAATTGACAAATAAAATTTGTATATATTTATGGTGTACAACATGATGTTTTGAAATATGTATACATTGTGGAATGGCTAATTGAGATAATTAACATATGCATTACCTCACGTTTTCTGGTGAGAACATTTAAAACCTACTACAATAAATATAACATCCAACATGTCATCTAGAAACAGGGACAATTTTGCTTCTTTCTTTCTAATTTGAAGTCTTTTGTTTTTCTTTCTCTTGCTTAATTGCTCTAGCTTGGGCTTCCGGTTACCATGTTGAATAGAAGTGGTGAGAGTGGACATACACTTGTCTTGTTCCTGATTTTAGAGGAAAAGCCTTCAACTTTTTACCATTGAGTATGATGTTGTCTGAAAGATTCTCAGACATGGCCTTTATTCTGTTGAGAAACATTACATCTATACCTAGTTTGTTACAGGTTTATAATGAAAGGGTGTTAAATTTTGTCAAATGCTTTTTTTTTTTTTTTTTTGCATCTATTGAGATAATCATATGATTTTTGTTCTTCATTCTGTTAACACGGTATATATCACATGTAGAGATTCGTGGTTGTTGAACCATCCTTGCATCACAGGGATAAACCCCACTTGATCATGGTAAATGATTCTTTTGATGTGCTGTTGAATTTGGTTTCAATTTTTGGTTTGAATAGTATTTTGTTGAGGATTTTTGCATTAATGTTCATCAGGGATTTTGGCCTGTGCTTTTTCTTTTTCATGTGCTGTTCCTGTCTGTCTTTGGTATCAGAATAATCATGGCCTTGTTAAATGAGTTTGGAAGTATTCCCTCCTCTTCAATTTTCTGAAAGAGTTTGAGAAGGATTGGTATAAGTTCTTGTTTAAATGTTTGGTAAAATTCAACAGTGAAGCCATCAGATTCCAAACCTTTCTTTAATGGAAGACTTTTTATGACTCATTCAATATCCTTACTTTTCAGATCTTTCTTCACGATTAAATGTTGGTAGATTTTATGCGTTTAGGAATTCACTCATTTCTTATCCAATTTGTTGGTGTATAATTGTTCATAGGCGTCTCCTAAGATCCCTTGTATTTCTGTGGTACAAGTTGTAATGTCTCCTCTTTTGTTTCTGGTTTCTGATTTTCTATTTTTCTTAGTCTAGCTAAAGGTTTGTTGATTTTGTTATCTTTTCAAAAAACCAACCTTTTAAAAAAATCTTTTCCATTGTTTTCTAGTCTCTATTTTATTTATTTATGTCCTGATTTTTTAATTATTTTCTTTGTTCTACCAGCTTTTGACTGACTTTATTTTTGTCTTTATATGTTCTTGAGTTTTAAAGTTAAGTTGTTTGAGATATTTATTCTTTTTTAATGTAGGCATTTATTGCTATAAACTTCTCTCTTAGAACTGCTTTTGCTGTTTCCCATAAGTTTTATGTTGTCTGTCCATTTTCATTTGTTTCAAGATAATTATAAATTTACAAAGTCTTTTTTAATTGACCCCACTGGTTGTTTAATGACATGTGATTTACTTTTCATGTATTTGTGAATTTTCCAAAATTTCTCCTGTTATTTACTTCTAGTTTCATACCATTGGCCAGAAAAGATGCCTTATATGATTTCAATCTTCTTAAATTTACTAAGACTTGTTTTGTGGCCTGACTTATGACCTCTCCTAGAGAATGTTTTGTCTGCATGAGAAACTAATGTATTCTGCGGCTGTTGAATGGAATGTTCTGCATATCTGTGGGGCCTATTTGGTCTAGAGTGTAGCTCAAGTCCAGCTTTTCTTACTGACTTTCTGTCTGGATATCTGTTCATTGCTCAAAGTGGGCTAAGGTGCTCCCAGCTGTTACTATATTGCAGTCTATCTTTCTTCTCAGATCTTTTAATATTTGCTTTATATATTTAGGTGGTCCAATGTTGGGTACATATGTATTTACAATTCTTATTTTATTTTGGTGAATTGACTATATCATTATATAATGACCTTTGGTGTCTCTTTTTACAGCTTTTTTTTTTTTTTTTAAATCTAAAGTCTCTTTTATCTGACATTAATATAGCTCCCTATCCCTGTTCTTTTATTATTATTATTATTCGTTACTTTTTGCATGGAATAACTATTTTAATCACTTAAACTTTTAGTCTATGTGCATCCTTATACGTAAAGAGAGTCTCTTGTAGGGAGCATATAGTTGGGTCTTGCTTGTTATCTCTTATGCCACTGTGTGTCTTTTGATTAGAGAATTTAATCCATTCACATTCAAGATAATTACTGGTACATAAGTACTTACTACTATATTTTGTTTATTATTTTCTAGTTGCTTTGTAGATTCTGTTTTTTTCTTCTTTATCTTTCTTTGTGATTAAGTAATTTTCCGTAGTGAGATACGTTGATTCCTTCCATTTTTCCAATGTAATTCATATTTATTTTCGTGGGGTACAGTGTATTGTTTCAATACATGCAGGTACTACACAATGATTCACGTAAGGTAGATAGCATAGTTTTGTACCAGTTAGTTTGCCCCTTCTCCTCTCCCTATCCCCATTCCCTCCCAGCCTCTGTTAACCATTATTTCACTCTCTATTTCTATGAGAACCATCCATGTTGCTGCAGATGATAGGATATTGTTTCTTTTCATAGCTGAATAGTATTCTACTGTGTATATATATATATATATATACCACAGTTTTTAAAATCCATTCATCTGTTGATGGGCATTTAGGTTGATTCCATCTCTTGGCTATTGTGAATAGCATTGAAATAAACATGGGAGTGCAGGTGTCTTTTTGATGTTGATTTCATTTCCTCGAGGTATAGCTGGATGGGGAGGTGGATCTATTTTTAGTTCTCTGATGAAACTCTATACTGTTTTGCACAATGGCTGTACCAACTTACACTCCCACCACCAATGTAGTAAGTTTCCCTTTTCACCACATCTTTGCCAGCATTTGTTATTTTTTGTCTTGTTGATATTAGCCATTCTAGCTGGAGTGAGATGATATCACATCATGGTTTCAATTTGCATTTCCCTGATGAGTAGTGATTTTGAGCATTTTTTTTCATGGACTTCTTGGCTTTTGTGTGTCTTCTTTTAAGAAATGTCTATTCTGGTCCTTTGCCCGTTTCTTAATTGGGCTATTTGATTTTTTGCTGTTGAGTTGTTTGAGTTCATATTCTGGATATTAACCCCTTGTCTGATGTACAGTTTGTGAACACTGTCTCCCATTCTGTAGGTTGCCTCTTCACTTTGTTGGTAATATCCCTTGCTGTGCAGAGGCTTTTTAGTTTGATGTAGTCCCATTTGTGTATTTTCACTTCAGTTGCCTGTCCTTTTGTGGTTAAGTTCAAAAATGTTCTGCCCATTCCCATTTTGTGTAGCATTTCCCCTGTTTTCTTCTAGCAGTTTCATGGTTTCAGGTCTTAAATTTGGGTCTTTCATCCATTTTAGTTGATTTTTGTGCATGGTGAGAGATAGGGGTCTACTTTCAATCTTCTGCCCATTGGCTATCCCAACACCATTTACTGAAGAGGCTGTCCTGTCTGCAGTGTATATTTTTGTGTGGATTTACTTCTGGTGTCTCTATTCTGTTCCATGGATCTGTCTTTTTTTTTTTAATGCCAGTACCATGCTGTTTTTGTTACTATAGCTTTATAGAATATTTTGAAGTCAGACAGTGTTCATTTTGTTCCAATTTTGTTCCTTTTGTTTAAGATTCTTTAGCTATATGTGGTCTTTTGTGGTTTCATACTAATTTTATGATATTTTTTTCTATTTCTGTGAAGAATATCATTGGTATTATGATAAGGATTGCACTGAATCTGTAGATTGCTTTGGGTGATATGGACATTTTGATCATGTTAATTCTTCTAAACCATACATATAGGAAATCTTTCCACTTATTTGTGTCGTCTTCAATTTTTTTTCACCAATGTTTTATACTTGTCATTTAAAGGTCTTCTGCCTCCTTGGTTAAATTTACAACTAGGTAAATATTGTGGTAGATATTTTTGGTAGATATTGTGATTGGGATTACTTTCTTGATTTCTTCTTCAGCTATTTCATTATTGATGTATAGAAGGCTATTGATTTTTGTGTGTTGATTTTGTATCCTGTCACTACACTAAATTCTTGTATTAGTTCTAGTAATTTCTGGTGTAGTCTTTGGGGTTTGCAACGTGTAGGATCATGTCATCTGCAAATAGGGATAGTCTGACTTCCTACTTTCCAATTTGGATGCCCTTTTTTTGCCTTCTCTTGCCTTATTGTGCTGGCTAGGACTTCCAGTACTATGTTAAATAGGAGGGGGGAAAGATCTTGTCTTATTCCAGATCATAGAGGAAAAGCCTACAATTTTTGTCCAATCAATATGATATTAGCTGTGAGTTCGTTGTATATGGCCTTTGTTGTGTTGGGGCACATTTCTTCTATACCTAGTTTGTTGAGTATTTTTATCATGAAGTATCATTGCATTTTATCAAATGCTTTTCCTGCATCTATTGAAATGATCATATTTTTTTCTCCCTTCATTCTCTTGATGTGGTATATCACATTTATTGATTTTCATATGTTAAACCATCCTTGCATCCCTGGGATGAATCCCACCTGATCATGGTAAATGTTTTTTTGATGTGTTGCTCCTTTCTGTTTTTTAGTATTCTATTGAAGATCTTTGCTTCTTCATTCATTAGGGATATTGGTCTGTAGTTTCCTTTTTTATTGTGTCTTTTTCTGCTTTTGATATATGCTTAATGTTGACATCATAGAATAAGTTTGGAAATATTCTCTCCTCTTTGGTTTTTTGGAAGAGTTTGAGAAGAATTGGTACCAGTTCTTCTTTAAATGTTTGGTAGAATATGGCAGTAAACTCATCTGGTCCTGGGCTTTTCTTTCTTGGGAGACTTTTTTTTAACTGCTTCAATCTTGGTACTCATTATTGGTCTGTTTAGGTTTTCTAGTTCTTCATGATTCAACTTTGGTAAGTTGTATGTGTCCGGGAATTTATTTTCTAAGTATTTATTTATTTTTCTTCTAGGTTTTCCTGTTTGATTGCATATAGTTATTCATAGTAGTCTCTTACAATCCTTTGTGTTTCTGAGTCATTGGTTGTAATGTTTCCTTTTTCATTTCTGATTTTATTTAATTGAGTCTCTGTCTTTTTTCTTTGTTAGTCTAGTTAAAGATCTATCAATTTTGCTTATTTTTTCAAAAACCCACCTCTTTGTTTCATCAGTCTTTTGTATTTTGTTTTTAATTTCGAATTCATTTATTTATGTTCTTTGTTATTTCTCTCCTTCTACTGATTTTGGGTTCGGTTTCTTGTTCTTGTTTTCTAGTTCCTTGAGGTGTAATGTTAGGTTGTTTATTTGAAGTCTTTCTTCTTTTTGATGTTGGCATTTATTGCTATAAACTTTTATCTTGGAACTGCTTTTGCTGTATCCCGTAGGTTCTGGTATGTTTTGTTTTCATTTTCTTTTGTCTCCAGGAATTTTAAAATTTCCTTTTTGATTTCTTCTTTGACTTATTCATTGTTTAAGAGCATATTGTTTAATTTCCGTGTATCAGTATGGTTTCTAGTATCCCCTTTGTTGTTGATTTCTAGTTTCATTCCATGTGGTTGGAAAAAGTAGGTGATGTGACTTCAAATTTTCGAAATTTGTTGGTACTTGTTTTTTGACCTAATATATGTTATATTCTAGAGAATGTTCTATGTGCTGCTGAGAAGAATGTATACTATGAAGTGCTTGGATGAAATGTTCTCTATATATTTGTTATGTCCAATTGGCCTAAAGTAGAGATTAATTCTGACATTTCCTGGTTAATTTTCTGTCTGTATGATCGTCCTTTGCTGAAAGTAGAGTGTTAAAATCCCCAACTATTATTGTGTTGAGTCTTTCTCTCTCAGTATGTCTAATAGTAATTGCTTTATATAACTGGGTGCTTTGGAGTTGAGTTTGTATATATTCAGAATTGTTGCATCCTCTTGTTGAATGGATTTTTTATCATTATATAATTACCTTCCTTATTTTTTTTTTTTTTTACTTTCCTTGGCTCAAAGTCTGTTTTATCTGACATAAGTATAGCTACTCCTGTTCTTTTTTTGTTTTCTATTTGCATGAAAACAATTTTTTCCCATCCCTTCACTTTCAGCCAGTGTGTGACTTTATAGGTGAAGTGAGTTTCTTGCAGGGAGCCTATTGTTGGTTCTCATTTTGTTGTCCATTGAGCCACTCTGTGTCTTTTACTTATGGCATTTAATTCATTTACATTTAGAGTTATTATTGATATATCGGGAATTGTTACTGCCATTTTGTTGCCTTTTTACTGGTTGTTGATTTTTTTTTCTTTTTTCTGATCTTACTTTATGATTGAGTGGTTTTCTCTAGCAGCATATTCTGATTTCTCACTATTTATGTTTAGTATGTCTCACAAGTTTTTGTGTTATGGTTACCATGAGGCTTACTAAAACATGTTATGACTATAACATTATTTTAGACTAATAAGAACTTAACTTTGCTATCTAAGAAAAAAGAAAAAAACAAAGCCAAGTCTACACTTTGACATCATTCCCTCCACACTTTTTGACATTTTGTTGTTTCAAGTTACATCTTTTAATATTGCCTATCTCTGATATGGTGTTTATTTGTTGTTTTCGTGTTAGGTTTGTTCTTTAGTCTTCATACTAAGGATGTTAGTAATTTATTCACCACCCTTACAACAATGGAGATTCTGAGGTTGTCTGTGAACTTACTTTACAAATAAGTTATGTACCTTCAAATGTTTTCTTGCTGCTTCTTAGTTTCATCTTTGAAATTCATGAACTCCCTTTAGTATTTCTTATAAGTCAGGTCTAGTGTTGGCGAATTCCTTTAGCTTTTGTTTGTCTGCGAAAGACTTTATTTTTCCTTCACATTTGAAGGTTAGTTTTGCTGGATAAAGAGTTCTTGGCTGCAAGTCTTTTTCCTTCAGCACCCTGAATGTATCGTCCCATTCTTTTCTAGCTTGTAGGTTTTCTGCTGAGAAATCTGCTGATAGATATATTGGGTCTTCATTGGATGTTATGTTTCTTTTCTCTTGCTGCTTTCAGTATCTTTTATTTGTCTTTGGTTTTTGATAATTTGATTATGATATATCTCAAAGTGTTCCTCCTTGGGTTGAATTTGATTGGCAACTTCTGAGCTTCCTGTACCTGCATGCTGACATCTTTCTGTATACTTGGGAAATTTATAACTATTATTTCCTTGAATATGCTTTCTACATCTCTCCCTTTTTCTTCCCTTTTGGGTATGCCAATAACGCAGAGGTTATTTTGCTTGAAGAAATCCCACATTTGCTGTATTTCTTTTTCATTTTTTCTTTTTGTTCCTCTGATTGGGTAATTTTGTGTGTTATCTTTGAGATCACTGATTCTTTCATCAGTTAAATTAAGTCTGCTATTGGAGCTTTCTTTTGAGTTTTTCGGTTCAGGTAATGTATTCCTTATTTCTAGAATTTCTATTTGGTATTTTTAATTGATTCAATTCCTTTGTTTAGTTTATCATTCTGCTGCTGTATTGTTTTCCAAATATCATTTAATTTTATATCTGTATTTTTTGTGACTTCTTGAACAGCCATAAGAGGGTTATTCTGAATTCACTCTCAGATATTTCATAAATCCACTGTCTCTGGGTCTATTGCTGGTGCTTGGATTGTTTCCTTTGATGGTGTCATATTTCTCTGTTCTTTCTTGATCTGCGTGTCTTTACATTGATGCCTGGGCATTTGAGGAGACTGCTACCTCTCCTTGGTTTTATAGGTGTTCTTTGGTGGTTTTTGACTTTTACTGGTTAATATCAGAGCTGTGTCTCTCATCTATATTTTTTATTTCCAGTTCTGTGTTGGATTATTAGCTACCCCCACTACTTAAACTGTACACTGGAACTAATCTGGTGTCCTTTGGTTAATTCCAAAATTGGGGGAACTTCCTGTGAGGACCGGTACTTGAGTCCTTTGGTTGAGCTAAATTGCTGCTGATTCTCTGGGGTAGCCTTTTTGTGGCTCAGATTTTAAATGCTGGCCTTTAAATCACTTCTGGATCTTGTGAGGTCAGATTCATATGGGCTGTGTGGTAATTCTGACCTGGGACTGAGTCTTTAAAGCAAACCGTGTCTCCTGCAGTTCTGTCTCCCTGACCAGTCTCCACTGGGTATTCCTGTGCTTATCAGATGGGAGATCATCTGCCCTTACTATGCTCCAGTGTTCCCCCAGTGGACCAGCCTCCTCCCTCATTCCAAATGCTTCCCATGGGGCAGGCTGTGCACTGGTCCCTCATGATGACTCACTTGCCTCTGAGTGGTTCCTTTCTTTGGTTGGCTGTGGCCCTTACCATGTGGGTCTACAGGAACTGTGTAAGTGGTCTCATTGGCCTGTAAGCTGCTATGGTGTGTTCTGAGGCCCTCTTCTCCCATGCAGACTCTGAGCAACTTCATGCAAAGGGCCAACCCTGAAGTGGCCAGTGCTCAAAAAAGTTGGAGCAGTGCATTCTTTCTCTTGCCACAGCTTCTCTTGCCTTTACAAAATCCACGGGTCATTCCTTTTCCCCTGAGCTCCAGCTTTCCCAAGCTGGTATTATTTGCTTTTTAATAGTCGTGAGTTGATTGGTTGTAGGAGAGAGTGATGCTAGGGACTATCTATTCTACCATCTTGATGATGTCTATTAAAAAATTGGATTCCTTCCTTTTTATCTTTTGTGCATCTACCATAGATTTTTGCTTTATGGATACTGTGAGGTTTACACAAAATATCTCATAGAAGGCATATTTTACCTGATAACAGCTTAACTAAAATTGCATAAAAACTTCACACTCTTTCTCTATACCACCACCTTAAAATTTTTTATGTCACAATTTACATCTTTTTATATAATGTATACCTTAACAAATTATTGTAGCTGTGATTATTTTATGTTTTGTCTTTTAACCTTCATACTAAATATATGCCATTTAAATGTCACCATTACAGTATTACAGTATTCTGAATTTAATTGTGTACTTACTTTTATAAGTGTATTTTATACTTTTATATTTCTTTGTGTTAGTAATTAGCATCATTTTCTCTCAGCTTGAAGAAGTGTCTGTAGCATTTCTTATAAGACAGGTCTGGTGGTGATAAACTGTCTCAGGTTTTGTTTGTCTGAGAATGTCTTTATCTACCAATTATTTCTAAAGAATAGCTTTTCTGGGTAAAGTTTTCTTGGTTAGCAGTTGTTTTTCTTTCAGCAGCATAGATAAATAATCCTGTGTCTCCTAGCCTGTAAGGTTTCTGCCAAGTAATCTGCTGCTAGTTTTATTGGATTTCTCTTTTATTAACTAGCTTTTTTCTTTTGCTGCTTTCAGGATCTTCTCTTTGACTTTGATTTCTAACGTTTGATTATTATATATCTTGGTATAGGGTTATTTGGACTGAGTCTAATTAGAGACCTTTAGCCTTTCTGTACCTGGATATTTATATATGTTTCCATATTTGGAAAGTTTTCTGTTGTTATTTTCTTAAATGAGCTTGCTTCTCATCTCTTTCTCAGCTGTTTTTGGGACACCCATAATGAATATATTGGCTCGCTTGATGATATTTTGCAATTCCCATAGATGTTCTTCACTCTTTTTCATTTGTCTTTTCTTTTTATTTTTCTGACTAGTTAGTTTCAGATGACCTGTATTTAAGCTCACTGATTCTTTCTTCTGCTTGATGGAGTCTGCTGTTCAGGGTGTCTATGAAAGTTTTCCATTTAGTCATTTTTGTTTAGCTCCAGATTTTGTGTTTGGATTTTTTTATGATTTTTGTCTCTTTGTTGACATTCTTATTTTGTTTGTGTATTGTTTTTCTGATTTTTGTTTAGTTGTCTATCTGTATTCTTTTATAGCTCACTGAGCTTCTTTAAGATGATTATTTTAAATTCTTTTTCAGGTAGTTCACACATTTCCATTTCTTTATGGTCAGTTACTAGTGCTTTATTTTGTTCCTTTGGTGATATTATGTTTTCCTGAATTTTTTTTTTTTAATTTTTGTGGCCATGCATTGATGTCTGTGCATTTGCAAAAAAGTAGAGACTTATTTCAGCCTTTGCAGGCTGGCTTCATACAGGAAAGCCCTTTTCCAGTTAGCCTATCCAGAGATTCTGGGCAGGCCATCTGGCATGGCCCATAGGTGGATTAGTTGCTTTAGTCCTCAAGCAGGCTGGCTTGGTGCCTGGTTTAGCAGGTGGTCAGGCCTGATGCCTGTGTCCACAGGAGCTGACCTGGAGCCTGGGGCCATGGAAACCAGCCTAGAGCCTGGGTTTGGGGGGCCATCCTGGGTCCTTGGTGTATGGGTACTGTCCTGGAGGCTAGGTTTATGAAGTTTGGCTCTGGGGTGGATCTGGAGCCTGGGTCTTTGAGGGCTGGCCTGATACTGAGTCCTATTGGGATGGGTCTGGACCCTGGGTCTGCTGGATCAGACTTGGACCCTTACCGAAGAGCATGGGGCTGCAGGTATGGGCTTGGTACTGGGCAGGTCTAGAAACTGTGTCCCTGGTTGCTGGCATGCTGTCTAAAGACAGGTGTGCCAGCCTGGCTGTGGGATGGGCTTGCAGCCTCGGGCTATGTGGGTTGACCTGGTGCTGGGCTGGTTTGAGCCTGGGACAGCCTGGATATTGAGTTTGCTGGGGCTGGACTGGAGTCTGGTTTTTCAGGGGCTGGCATGGCCCAAGGTGGGCCTGGAACCTCTATCTGCAGGGACTACACTGGTATATGGGTCCATGGGTACCAGCCTGGTGCAGGGGTCTGTGGATGTCAACCTGGTGCTGGGGCAAGCCTAAAACCTGGGGCTGCAGGGATTTGTCTCATGCTGTGGTAGACCTGGAGGCTGGGTCTGTGGGTGCTCACCTGGAATCTGGGGCTGTAGTTGCTGGCTACTGCTAGGGAAGACCTGTAAGCTGGGTCCATATGGGCGGTCCTCGATCCTGGGTCTTCAGGTACTGTTCTGGTGTCTGGAGTCATGAGCCAACCTACAGCTGGGATGTGTGCTTTCTACCATGGAAACTGAGGCTGCTGGGTCTGGCCTGGTGCTGTGGACAGTCTGAAGACTGGGGCCACTAGGCCTGGTCTGGCAGTGGGGCAGGCCTGGTGCCTTTGCCATGTCTATAGAGCCTGAGTCTATAGGGGCTAGACTGATGCTGGGGTGGGCCCTGAAGCTGAGTCTATAGCTAATGGCCTTATGAATAAGGCTGCAGATACCAGCCCCATCTATTTCTCTACCATAGTGTTGGGGCAAGAGGCTGGTTTTAATCTTCTTGTTCACATGGCTGAAAACTGAACTCCTGGTAAATAGATTCATAGTCTTTGCCAGCAGTTGACTCCTATCTCCAAAGTTCTTTTAGCAGGAAGTCTGTGGCTTAGAATTACTTACAGTGAGCAAAGTTAGAATCTATAGATTTTCAATGCACAGCCCCTTGAAATGTCACACAAGATATACAGATGCACCCTGACTTAAGATGGAAGTAAATCCTGATAAACGCATTATAAGTTGAACATATTATAAGTTAAAGGTGCACTGAATAGCCTAACCTAGTAAACATCATAACTTAGCCTAGCCTACCTTAAACATGCTCAGAACACGTACATTTGTTGGGTAAAATCATCTAATGCAAAGACTTTTATAATAAAATATTCAACATCTCATGTGATTTATTGAATATCATACTGAAAGTGAAAAACAGAATGGTTGTGCAGGTACTCAAAGTATGGTTTCTACTAAATGCACGTTGTTTTCATACCTTTGTAAAGTTGAAAAATTGTAAGTCAAGCCATTGTAAGTTGGGGACCATCTGTATAACTGTCTGGTGTATAATAAGAAGTTATTTTACAACCACCCTGTTTTAAGTTTGAGAGATAACAAGCTGTGTACCTGATTTTTTAAAAATTCATCAATGCTACAGCCAAAGAGTTCAGGAAGAAAGCACATTGGGGAGTCACCCTAGTGTCCCAGACTTCTTCCTGCTTCATCTGTGCCTCTCGATTGCTTTTATCTTTGAAATTATTACTAAAGCTCAGGTAAGATCTCCAATTTGTGTATTCGAAGTGATATCCTGCACCCATTGCTACTTTTAATAAGTCCAGCCTTTTGCTTGGCTTCTGGCTTACGATGTGAACTAACTCATTACCATTTCCAAAGTAGCTGAACCAAATTATGAAATTTCACCTGATGTATAGTATGCAATAGTTGTAATTACTTTAAACCTCAGTTTAGTATTAACCAGCATTTTAATGCAAACACATATTACAACCACTAGCAACAGCATATATTTCTGCAGTCCTTCTAAAGATATCTTCAGAAAAGGCATCAGTAACTTGGTCAAGAAGAAGCCTGACTATATTTTTTGATTCATAGTTTGCAGCAAGCATGAGGGCAGTTCTAAAACAACAGAGAGATAACTTCACCCATAGAAACTTAAAGTTATTTAAACAGCTAATTTGACTTACTTTACCAATTGAATGTCATGCTGGTCTGTGTAGACTTGACCATTTACAGGTACTAACAGATATAAGCATGTTCGGTACTAATCTTTGTAAATCACCTCCAAGGTTAAATGTAAGGCTTCCTTTTTGTCCCACTGGGGTATTACACAGTAGAAGATGCTAACTGAAGTCCTATGATGGACAATTTATACTGAGGTCACTTATCTGAACTAAGTAAAGAATTCTCCATTTCTTCCCTAGTCTGATATAATATATTGTAATCCAAAGCCACATAAAGGTCAGATAAGAGCTATTTAAAGGCTTAACACAATAATATTAATAATAATGGTAATAATAATAGTCATAGTAGTTTCGGTTAATGAAATTGATAAGCATGTTCTAGGCACTGAATTAAATGCTATTATCTTGCTTTTTTGTGGCAAACAGTAACATTTGAGGAATTAGAGTTTCAGGGAAATAGTTTTGAGAGCTCTCCAATAAGGGGAAGGTTTCTTCCAGGTAACACAAACTCACTTGATTCTCTTCTATCAATGGCATCGGGATCCAAGATGCCAGTGTCAGGCCCTCCGGCTCCAAATGGATCACTAAGGAAAAGGAAATTGTCTCTGAATTTTAAGAGATAGGCTTCAAATGAACTTTAATTGCTTATTACTAAATAGTCCATGGGTTTTCCCATATAACAAGATGAAAGATTTGTATCTTAATCTCTAGAAAGCTAAGTACAGAATTTTATTTTCAATTACAATCATAATCCTGGGACCTAAAGCATACTACTTTTTAAATCTACTTTTATTCAGGTTTCCATTCTAATTGCTACTTAAAATTATTTATCTTAGGCAAAATATAAATCAGAAAAAAATACAAGACTTATCAATAAAAAATTCTAACACTAATACGTATGGATTATTTTTAGCATAATTAAAGCGACTAAATCACTTGCATTTTTAAGGGACAATGCTGAAGAAAATGATACAATACTGTCTGCAATGGGTATAACCTATCCAACTACAACCAGAATGACAAGGGCTGAATGTGTCCACCAAAGTTTCATGTTTTAGAAACTTGATCCCCACTATGACAGTGTTAAAACGGTGGAAAATCCTATTATGGTAATTGAAAGGTAGAGCACATTTAAGAGGTGATTAGACTGTGAGGATTGTAACCTTGTGAATGGATCAATCTATCCATGGAGTAATGGGAGTGGTTCAATGGCTTCACAAGGAGAGGGAATGAGAAGCTTAGCTCTGTCTTGCTCAGCCATTTGCCAGGTGATACCCTGCATCTCTATAGAGCCACCACCACTAAGACTCTGTCACCAGATGTGCTCCCTAGACTGTAAACTTCCCAGCCTCTGAAACTGTAAGCAAAAACTTCTATTTCTTTATAAATTACTCAGTTTCAGATACTCTGTTATAAGCAACAGGAAGAAACTAATACACAGGATTAATCTAATAAGGCTTATAGACATTCCAGTGAAATATGATTATTTATAGAATATTTAAAGGAAAAGTTTTAAAAACACTATCTTCTAAATTAAAGTAAGATCAGTACAGACATCAAGTCTAACACAAAAGCTAGAAAAACATACTTAAAGTTCAGTACAAAGTGAAGGCTGGCTCAAGAGCATGAGCAGCTGCTTGCTGAAAATAAGTTTGATACAAAGTAAAATATACACACCTCAGCCAGGAAGTGCTGGTTGCTCTCAGGAAAGTGAGGGAAAGTGAGCAACAACCCTGCCGTTGGCTGAGATTCAGCTTTTATAGTTTATCTAATGAATAGTCAAGTCAGTTAAGGAGGTGGTTCCCAGTTCTGTAACATTTAGTCTTACACACGCTCAGTTGGTCTCTTCCTGGAGCACGTTCATTGGTCAGATTCTATCACATGCACCAGGCATATTCAAGAATATTCTTTGCTCTCTATTGACATGCTCAGCCACTGGATTGCATAAACCAGCCCCACTGGTCTAGTCTCATTTTCCCCATGTTGATGCTGAAAATAGGTCTAACTTGCAACAGTAACTTCCCTCCAGGGGAAAGCCCAGAGGAGGGGGCCTGAGACCTCAGAGGGAGTGGCTGGAAACCTAGAGGCATATCCTGAAACCTGAACCCAGGGAAACTGAGCACCTCCTATATCATTCTCCACTCAGAGATTCTATTCCCTTAATCTTAAGGGAAGCTGAAGGATGAAGGTCCATCTTCGGTAGCTGCTTCAGGCTGACTGGGACTGTAGGCCCTGCCTATCTGGGAATAGAAATCTCTGAATTCCTGATCTAGGGGCCCCAGCTCAGTTTCAGGTGGTAGGGTTGGTACAGGGTAGAATCTGCATAGAGCTATCATCTTTATGTGAAATTGTTGAAGTCTAGACGAGATGATTTTAACAAGAAGTTTAAAAATACAGAGACCAAAAATCAAAAGCAACAGAAAGTCAGCCAGTGGTCCTAACAAGGGTGAAAACCAAGTGACTGAGGGTAGGTGATTCTTCACAGATTCCTAAATGCATTGAGAGTTTGGATTATAGAACTCATGTAACCAGGTGGCCTGTTCATATATCCTTTTTACTTCTTCTACTTGTCTTGAAGTGTTTATGCATGTGCAACAAGTCTCATTATCACAGGACATACTCCTTCTTGTTCAGCTACAAGATAATCTAGGGCTAAACAGTTATTCAGGACAACACCAGCTAAGGAGTCCAGGGATGCCTGTAGTTTTTGTATGTCATCCCCAGCTGTCTGAGCCAAATCTGCTACAATGCTAGTCAAATTCCTTAGAGTGGATGCTGCCTTGGAAATGTCATATCCTTCACACGGGCTACATATATTTTTCATACCTGAAGTTCCCTTGCTGGTGGTGTTTTTAACAGGGCACCTATGGGTGTCATTTGGGATACAAGAATTTGATAATAGAAGGTCATTTTAATTATCATGAACAAAGTTTCTAGACCCAACACTGACAAAAGTCTTTACCACAAGGTGGGAGTCTGGAGAAATAGCAGAATGACAATTCAATAACCAGTATCAGCAGGAAAACTACTAGACCTAGTACTATCTGCCACATCACTTATCTGGTTGATAGAAGATCCCTCAGGATTTTTTTCTCCTGAATAGGTTCTTCAGGGCTTCCACAAGTTCACATGAATAGGCTGAGTTATCAGCAGCCTCCTGGGGTTCCTGTAAGAGCTCATAAGAGATTGGTTTTACTTCAGAAAGGTGAACCCAAGTAGGAGAGTCTTTGCTTCCAGGATCTCTGATTGGCTTATTACTGCATATCCCGTCTTCTGGTTCCTATTCAAAGGCAATTTATTATAAGATACTATAAATGACACTAATTTTTTCCCACTTGAAATACATTGAGTTGTGCTATAACAAATCATCCTGTCAAGTGTAATCACTGTCCATATAATTAAACTACTGGCATCAAGAAAGTATATTTAAACTGATTCCCAGCATACCTGGCGGAACACATCTAACTCCACTGTGAAAAGACACATCACACATCACCTTGTTGCTGATTGCATGGTCTGGGTGTCTCTACCTTCTCCCATGCCTCCACAACAATATCTATTCCCTCAAATGTCCCTGCCCTTGGAACTGCTTCTGGCTCCCTTCATAAGGATAAATCATTGCCAATACCTCCCACATTTCAAGATATTCCACTGCCACCCCCTTCAGGCCCTCCATATTCTGTTGGAGCAGAAATCCAGCCTCAGAGGTCCCCTACCTTGTACGTGAGGTGATAGTTTATCCAAGGACAAACTGTCTCTGTGCCCTCTAGCCACCTTAGGGACTCATGGACTGCCCTAGCCAATCTGCAAAATATCAGTAGCTGCCCCATGCCCTAGTGACCCTTGAACAGGAAGAGAATTATCCAACTGGCACTCACTTCCATTTTCATTCCCTTCACAAGTGGAGCCCTGAGCAGATATGTCTGGGCTCAGGAGCACATTCAGTGTAGATACTTCCATGAGTATGAATAACAGACCATAAGCAGGTCCAGTGTGTGAGCACCCTAAAAATCAAACCTTCCTCATTTGCCAATGCTATTTATTCTCTGGCTGCCAGACCTCTTCCTGTGCCAAAACTGCCACCTGGAGAACAGTGTGAAAGTGAGGAAGACACAGAGTATATGACTCCCTCCTCCAGGCCTGTAGGGCTTCAAAAGCCAGAGCTGAAATGGCTTTTGGAGACAACCCAGAGTTCATGAGCATGTGATTGTAACCAGCAGGTTGATAACTGCACCTATGAAGCAGTGTGCAACACTCAGTACCAGGCATCACTCATCATTGAGAACAGCACCTTTGGTAAAGGGAATTTGGCAATGGTCTATGCCACTACAGGCCCTGAGGGACCAGAAAATGAGGAAGATTGGGTAGGATGTACCCAAGCCACCCATGCTAGCAATGCTGGCCCGCTGAATTCTCTTGGATGTCTCTAATGCCAGCTCCTCCTCTGGCTATTTATCTCTAGATGGTGATCCCACAACAAACTTAGCAGGAGAGTTAATGCCCCTTTAGATGTTGAGCCTGAACCATTTGTTGGGGAAGTAGGCTGAGTAGGAGCTGGCTGACGCCCCTGGGGCTGGCATTGCGTTGGAATGGCTCCCGATAGTGGGTCATCTAGAATGTGAGGGTGATGAAAGGGTTAATTTGGAATGCAACTACTTGACATTATGGAAGACATAGCTTTCAGTACCTGTAGTGGTGGAGGGACCAATGGCATTTGTTTATCTATTGTCTTAACACCTGATCGACAAAAGGTGCTTACTTAGAATTAACAAGCTATACATTAACTGGTACATCAACAATTTTAAGAACTTACATCAATCCTTTTGTTTAGAAATAGGATGTCTTATACAAGTCATGAGACCCCACCTTCAAGGCTGTGAATACTTTTAGAGGTTTGCTTGTGTAGAGAAGGGATCGTTTCCCCGTTTTTGATTAAAACAGTCATGAAAGCATTGGTGATCAATTTCTTCACTGAAAAGGGCATATTTTTCTTTGTACTGATCCCTCACTGCTGGGAAGGCTCATTCCCACGTATACTGATCCCACATTGGGGGGGTAAGATGGAACAGCAATTAGGCCAGTTAGGGTAACATGATTGGGGTCTGGAACTCACAAGAAACATGCTATTTTATAACCAATGTTTCTACTTGCATTCTGCTGTAAAGAAAGAGCAGATTCTTATTGACCTTATACAAATAATCCTATTCCTATAAAAATCATAAAGATACTTACAAGAAGTTTTCAAATTTTAGAGGAATCAAATGGGGAGAAAATCAAATGTTTCCATCTCTGTCATAAATTATATAGTTTACCAAATTGCTGTAAGTTCTAGATATCTTAAGAGAGAGTTTCCCTTAATATGGAAAACAAGACGTTTACATTAAGGACCAACAATGAAAGTTACAAAACATTATGTTTATCAGTTACTTAACTTCAATCAATTTTCACTATGCTTAATCTTAATTAGGAGTTTCACAAACCTATCAGTTTCTTACTAGAGTTCATTTATTTATTTATATTATAAATATTCATAAGACACAAAGCTAATTGTCGCCCCTTGTGCTCATGATGTGAGGCCAGATTCATACTGGCAGCATACCCATTACCAGAAATTACTTTTGTACCCCATATCCCCCACCCAATTATCCCCCATCCTGCCTCCCCTTTCGCCCCACTCCACTTTGTAGCCCAAAGAATGATTCCTCCCCCTTTGTAAGACCAATGCACTACTGTGGTCTTTTTTTCCTTCCTTTAGAAAAATGTTTATTCTGTTCATTGATCTTGGTTATTTGATACCTGTGTTTAGGAATTCTTTTCATTCTCGCTGGCTGTGGCAACAATGCCAAATTAGCCTCATTTGCCTAAAAACTGCATTCAGAATGATCTTTCAGTTTTTGGCTGGGTTCATAATTTTGGCCTTAAAAACCTCTGGCTGAGACAAATGCAATACTGTTTGACCAGTAAACCCAGGCAGAAATGTATGCTGATAGTTCTGATAATATTTCTCATAGCAGTCTGATTTTCAAAAAACCTTTTAAATCTTTTATTTTTCTAGTGGGCTTCTGCTTTAACACTTGCAGAACTCTGTTCACAGAAAGACACATTTCCTCCAGAGACAAAGCAAATTGTAACAGTTTCTGTTTCTCAAGCTGGCCTAGAGAAACTCAGATAGATGAGGGAAAAAAAGATTTTTTTTTTTTTTCATTTTGATTATCAGGTCTTTAACGACCAAAAGGCACAAACTTACTCCATCCCAAGCAGGCCGACCTTTCCCAAACAAGACAGGAGGTTCAATATACTAGGAAGTGAAACATACAGCTAAAAAAACACAGAAAGGAAAGGCCACACCCTAGGTCTCCATTAATTTGGCTGTTGTTGCTACTCTTTCAAACAATTAGGCTATATCTTACCTAATGAGTTCCATTCATGGGCGTAAGTTGAAACTGTTTCAGTCACTGCAGGAGATATTCCACATTCCACCTTTAGCTCAGAATGTTACACATACAATGTTGCCAAGCGAGCCTTCCAGTTTCTAAACAAACTCTGTCAGAAACTGGGTCCTTTTAACTTTTCCTCCCTTGCCTGTAAGACTGTGTGGTGGGCCAATTATTTTCTGCAGGAAAAACCCTTAGGGGAGAAGAAGAGTATGGGAAAAAGATAAGAGGGCTGAGGGTTCAGGCAGGATGGCTGCTGGGGGGGGGGTCTGAGAAAGACAGAAGGACCACGGGAAGAAAGATGGTTGGAGTCTCCACAGTCCCAGCCATGAGATTGGGCCTTCCACAGGCAGCTACCACCCACCTGAGGGCCTGTTACCAGAGAAAAAACTGCTAGTTTACAGAAGTTTTGCATATAGGACAAAGATGAGAAAAAACACACACACAGTTGTCAGACATGATCAACGTAGAAGAGAAGATGCACAAAGTCTACAGAGAGAGAATTAATTCTAGAGAGTTCCAGTCAAGATGATGGAATAGACGGTCCACAGCATCACTCTCTACCACAAATCAAACAATTTACAACTATAAAAATGTAACATCAGCCAAGCTGGGGCCGCTGGAGCTCAGGGGAAGAGGAGGAGAGACCTATAGAGTTCACAAAGGCAGGAGAAGCCACGATGAGAGAAATAAAAAACTGCTCTGAGTGTTTCCAGCCACAGCTGCCTTAAGGCTGGAACTGCTGAGCACATGGAGCAGGAGCAGAAGGCACGGCTGTGCCCTTCAGATGGAGTTACTTGGAGGCAGCAATGGAGAAGAGGGTCTTGGTGGTCCCCAGGCCAGCCAGACCACTAATAGGGTTCCCATGGACCCACGCAGGAGTGAGGAGCCAGAACAGCTGAAAAAGGGGAGCCATTCAGAGGCCAGTGAGTCATAGCAAGGGACTGGCACAGGGACCACCCCATGGGAAGTGTTTGGAGCACGGGCTTTGGGGGGGACAGGCCCACTGGGAGAACACTGGGACACAGCAAGGAAAGCCAATATGCCCCCCAATCATCACAGGACAACTCATAGGAGACTGGTCAGGAATGCAGAATTGCATGGAGTGCAGTTTGATGAAAAAACTCAGGCCCAGATCAAAGTTTCTACACAACCCAGGTGCATCGGGTCTCTGGAAAGCTGGAAGTACCTATAAGGTTAACCATTAAACCCTGGGATGCACAAAAAGCCTTCCCTAGGGAAACAGCAGCAAAGCAGCAATTTAGCTCAACCACACAGCTCAAGTACTGGTTCCCACATGAAGTTCCCCCATTTTAGAAGTAAACAAAGGACAAAAAATTAGTTCTGCCCCATTCACACCACCAGCACCTCAGGGCCCACCCGGGGGCCCAGGACATGCAGCCACGGACCAGACTCCACCCACCCACAACCAGGCACACAGCCAGTGCCTCAGGGCCCTGCCCAAGGGCCCAGGGCTAGAAGAAGGGGACCAGAACCCCCTCCCACAACCAGGCACAATGCACCAGTGCCTTGGGGCCCACCTGCAGACCTGAGTCTTGGAGAAGGAGACCAGACCCCCCTCCCAAAACCAAGCACACCATGTCAGCATCCTGGGGCCCACTTGATGACCAGAGGCACAGAGCTAGGGACCAGACCCGTCTTCCACAACCAGGAACACTGCACCAGAGTGTCGGGGCCCACCCAGGGATCCAAGGCATGGGAGAAGGGGACCAAACCCCCCTCCCACAAACAGGCACTGTGCCAGCACCTCAGGCCCGGCACAGGGACCCAAGGTAATGGAGCTGGGGATGGGACCTCCCCCTCCCACAATGAGGCACACTGCGCCAGTGCCTCAGGGCCTACCCAGGGACCCAAGGCATGGAGAAGGTGACTGGACACGTTGCCCACAGCCAGGCACACCACACAAGCACTGTGGGGCCCCACGTGGGAGTCTGGGGTATGGGGCCAAGGACCAGACCCCCTCTCACAACCAAGGACACCACCAGGGCCTTGGGGCCCTGCCCAGGGACCAGAGGTATGGAGCCAGAGACTGGACCCTCCTCCCACAACCAGGCACACCATGCCAGTGCCTCAGGGTCCTAGCAGGGGACCCGAGGAATGGATCCAGGGACTAGATCAGACCCCCCTCCCACAACCAAATACACTGCACCAGTGCCTTGGGGCCCACCTGGGGAACCAAGGCACAGAGAAGGGGACTGCACCCCCTCCCACAACCAGGCACACTGTGCCAGCACCTCAGGGCCCGCCTGGGGTCCTGAGGCATGGATCTGGGAACAGGACACTCCCCACAACCAAGCACACTGCCAGCACAAAGGAGCAAGCCAAAAACATCACCTCCACGTGGGTGGCCCACCACAACCACCATTATAACCATGGTCATTGCAAAGAAGCTAGACACCACAACCACCACGCAGATGGTCTGCCAGCCACTGGAGTGCACTGACACAAGGAGTCACCAGCAGAGATAAAGAAAAGAGGATGTCTCTCCACAAAGCCCATTTCAGAGTGCCAGAAGCAGCTACTCTATGATTATGCTGGGAGACCTGATCACACCTCTCAGCATTGGACCAATCATCTAGGCAACAAATCAACAGAGTAACCACTATTCTTTCAGAAGGAGAGAAGAAATCTAGGGTAATTAGAGGGCAGAGGAGGGAGGGAGAGGGGGACAGGGAGAAACTGGACAATGAGCATAAAGAATAATTACGACTTGTAACAATATATATACTAGTAATATTGATTTGATCAACATATCTCAATGTCGAACCCCCAAAATTTGTATAATCAATTTTGATTCAATAAAATTTTTTTTTAAAAATAGTTCATCTAAATAAATAAATAAATAGTATGAAAATAAAATCTGGCTTTTCTATGTAGCCTGATGCAAAGGGGCATGGTTTGAGATCTACTGACAGAGTGATCAGTTCTGTCCTGGCTCAGGTGGCTTTCTTGGGATCTAGCATCCTAGGACCAAGCTTAATGTGCCTAAAATTCAGTCCCAGGGCTCTAACCCAGTCTGTGCTGGGCACTGCTGGGGCTCTAACCCAGTCTGCCCTGGGTACTTTTAGGGCTGGACCTGGTCTGTGCCACTGAAAGCCTAAAACCTGATGCAATTGGGGGTGGCACCTCTAGTGACAGTATGGCCATTTCTGCCCAGCCCATGCACATTGAGCACCCTTGGGCCCTGCAGTTCTTTGTGCACATGCAGTAACATCCCCTTCTGAGATGCACATGCACACTTATGTTTAGCCACTTTGCTTAGTTACTGCTCGAAACTGCAATCTTCCAGGGCGGTTGTGGCAGAGCACCTGGCTTGTCTGTATTAGTGGTACTCAGGCCTCAGAGGTGGGAAATAGCTTAGGGGGAAGGAGAGAGAAAGTGAGGTGTCTCTGAAGCCAGTGGCTTCTACCATGAAGATTTTTGGGTTGTTGAGTAAGAAGGGCAAGTTGCCCTCGAGCTTCTCCACCAGTGCAAGTAAGAATAGCACAGGCACCGGGTGTGAGAAAGATAAAAGCATCAACATCACAGACAGACAGCTGAGAAAGTTCCACAAAGCTGCCAGCATGGGTGACGTTGTAAAGTGCAGCAGATCCTTCTGTGTGGAAAAAGTGGCATAAATTACAGAGACAAGAGCAAAAGGTAATAGGGGCTGGGAGCTGGGCAGCGAGGGGCCAGTCGGGAGGCAGAGTAGATAAAAGCCCACACCTTCCTGAGCTCAGCCTGGTGAGGCCGGAGCTGTCCTGTCACCCAGGATGAACAATTGGCTTATCTTTAATAGTGGTAGTCTTGGGATCCAGAGGTGGGAAATAGTTTAGGGGGGAGCAGAGGGGAAGTGAGGTGTACTTGAAGCTGGAAGCCCCTACTATGAAGATTTTTGGCTTGTTGAGTAAAATGGGTGAGTTGCCCTCAAGCTTCTCCACCAGTGCAAGTAGGAACAGCACAGGCACCAGGTGTGAGAAAGATAAAAGCATCAACTCACAGCTTGGGTAGTACATCACAGACAGACATTTCAGAAAGATCCACAAAGCTGCCAGCATGGGTGACGTCGCAAAGTGCAGCAGATCCTTCTGCATGGAAAAAGTGTTGTGAATGACAGAGACAAGCAAAAGGTAATAGGGGCTGGCAGCTGGGCAGCAAGGGGCCAGCGGAGAGGTGGGGCAGATAAAAGCCCACACCTTCCTCAGCTCAGCCTGGTGGGGCCTGAGCTCTCTTGTTACCCAGGGTGCTGGGCTTTCTTCCCTCTGCAGGCTCCTCCATACCTGGGACATTAAAACTTGGAGGGATCTAGCACCCAGATGATCTTTATGAGCTCCAAGACAGAAACAAAACTAGCTGCTTTCCAATCTATTTAGAATTCCCCTTATAGAGTACTTTATTATAGACTATGTAGTGATTTAACTAACAAAATTAAGTATATAAAGCAAAAGCCATGTGTTGTATAAGTTATAAGAAGTACATGAAAGAAATAATTCCCATAATACGTAACTTCTGGGCTAAAAATTCTTTGAATAAAATCCAATATGCATTTTATATCAGTGTACACCTATGTATTAAATATTTGTTTTGAAGACAGAGGAATAACATGCTACACAATGTTTACAATTACATGAATAATTCATATTTTCAGAGAGTGCACTACAGTTTCCTAAAATGTCCTCTGACTTACATAGGACATTGCTACATTTCGCCTGTGCTAATGGGTGTCACGAACTGGTAACTATCCTAGTAGAGAGAACATGCCATCTTGACTTCTATGACAGTGAAAACAGGACAGCTCTGATGAAGGTACATAGTGGCCAACTACTTCTACATGACATGGATTTTATTTAAATAGGTAGAATAAAACAATTTCTCTCATTTAAATATAATTAACTGATAAAACCCATGGAATGTTTATTTTGAATTCCTAGAATTTATAATCTATTTCTTGGCATAATATTGACAAGCAGTACAATGACAGAAAGAAGAATGTGCAACTATTCTGCAAGAACCTAAGATACAAAGCTTATGAACTCCCACGGGAACACTGCTCTCCAACAATATAAAATCAACCAACTTTATTTTCAAAATATTTGAAATTCATTTGCTTTCACAATGACACATGAGGCATCAATTTTCTATCTTTGGAAGCTCAAGCAATTGTCTAGGATTTCACTTTAAATATTAATACTTTTAATGAAGCATGAGAGGGTACATTTTCCTTTTATACATTTTTGGCACATATTTATGAAAACACTGAGTTTGTTAAAGGCAAACCCTTTTTTTTCTTTCAAATAATTTTCCCACTCAAATTGTTTTTCTAATTAGTGTAAAACAACACAGGAGAGGCTTCCGGTCAAGATGGCAGAATAGAGGGTCCCCAGTGTTACACTCTCCCACAAATCTACCAATTTACAGCTATTAAAAAGCAACAACAGCCAAGCTGGAACCACTAGTGCTCAGGAAAAGAGGAAGAGAGATACATGGAGTTCATGAATGCAGGAGAAGCCACCATGACAGAAAGAAAGGACCACACCTACCATTTCAAATCCTGGCTATTCCAAGGCTGGAGCTGGTGAAAACATGGAGCAAGAGCTGGCAAAAGCCGCAGCTGTGCCCTTCAGATGAAGTTGCTTGGATACAAAAGGGAAGAAGACGGCCTCGGTGGCCCAAAGGCCAGCAAGAACACTAATAGGGTTCCCGCGGACCTACATAGGAGTGAAGAGCCACAGACAACTGAAAAAGGGAGCCACTCAGAGGCTGGTGAGTCATCACAAGGGACCAGCACATGGCCCATCCCAAAAGTGTTTGGAGTGCAGGTGGTGGGCGAGACAGGCCACAGGGGGAACACTGGGGCACAACATGGACAGGTGATCTGCCCTCCAATCAGTGCAGGACCGCTTAGTGGAGACTGGTCAGGAATACAGGACTGTAGTGTGCAGTTTGCTGAAAACAGGCTCAGATCAGAGTTTCCACACAGCCCAGGTGTACCACACCTCACAAGACCTTGAAGTACATACAATGTCAACTATTAAAACCTGAGCTGCACAAGAAGCCTTCCCCAGGGAATCAGAAGCAATGAAGCAGTTTAGCTTAGCTCAACTACAGGACTCAAGTGCGGGCCCCCACAAAAAGTTCCTCCATTTTAGAAGCAAGCAAAGGACAACAAATTAGTTCCACTGCAGAGTTTAAGTGGTGGGAATAGTGAATAATCCAACACTGAACTGAAAGAGAAAAACAAAATATCCACAGATCAGAGCTAAAGTTTGATATTAACTAGTAAAGCTCTAACATCGCCAAAGAACACCTATAAAACCTAGAAGGAACAGAAGACCCCTGAGCTCCAAAGCCAGGGATGGGGGAAGGCCGAGACCCTAAGTAACACCCTCTCAACATCCACAACCAGCCCAGTGAAGCCTACCAAGCTGCCGCAGGAAGTGCCCTGGGCTCCCAAGCCAGGGCAGTGGGGGGGCTGGGGGCTTCAGCTACCCCCCCCCGACATCTGCATCCAAGCCCAGTAATGACCCAGCTGCCACTGGAAGCCCCCTAGTTCCCCCTGCCAGAATGGCGGGGGAGGGTTGCCATGGTCTTCAACCGTGACCCCCATTTTCCACCTCTTCCAACCCTATTTTCCTCCCCCTTCCCCTCTCCTTCTCCCCCACAACTGCTTGGCAACAACATCTTAGAATCAGACATGGAGCAATGGAAGCCAAACCCAGCTGCAACCAGGTCAAGACATACCAAAAACACCATTTTCACAAGGGTAGCCCACCATAGCCACCACAATTGCTATGGCTGCCACAAAAGTGGCTAGTATCTATAGCAGCAGTCACAGCCACTGTGCAGATGGTACACAGATTCTCAACTGCATTGACACAAGGAGAGGCACTAGCGGAGACCAAAAAAAAAAAAAAAAGAGGTCCTCTGTCTCCACAAAGTACACTCCAGAGTAATAGGAGAAGCATCTAATTTACAATAACAGGGGAGGTCTTGATCACACCTGTCTCAGTACTGGACAGATCATCTAGGCAACGAACCAACAGAGGAACAGTTAATCTATCAGATGGAGAGAACAAATCTGTGGTTATTAGAGAGGGTGGAAGGAGAAGAGAGAGGAGAGAGACTGGATAAGGGATATAAAGAATAAATATGATTTGTAACCATGAATATGCTAATTAAAATAAATTTTAAAAATGTAAAAGTAAAAAGACATGACTTCAAAGGACTTGGGAGCAGTATTCAAATATTAAAGGACTATATCATATAAGGAAAAAAATGGCACAGGAAAGCAAAACTTGCCTTGGAAATAGGTTTTATCTGAAAATTCAAACAAAACAAAAGCATTTTGCAATAAATATAAATCTTGTTGGTGTTGACAAGTTCCTATTTTATAAAAAAGTGACATCTCTCAGTGACAAGAAATGAGGGAAAAATGTAAAGGTGAAAGTAGAGAGCAATCAGAAATATGCAGCCCGATTTGTAAAGTAGGTAGTTGGTGTGAGAAATGCCCTCACCAGTCCAATGCCACTTAGATGATTTTCTTACAGATTCTCTCCTCTACTTTTCTAAGAACTACTGATCCAATTTTCATTATACTTTTGGTTCTCTTCAAATTGTCTTAGCATTTGTTGGCTTTCCTCATCATAGTCTGGGTTAGCTTCCATCAATGTGAGGTTGTTTGGGGCACAGGTCATGGGTGTTTGTTTATTAACTGCAGCTTCTATAAGCCTTTGTGTCAGACCTCTGACACATGGAGTAATGCAGCACCCTATCTATCACTGTTAAAATTCCAGCTACAATTATAAGGGAATTTAGGACTGAGGCCACCACCCCCTTCCGTTTCCCAAACCATCCTTCTAACCAATCAGTAAGTAAATGGATCATTAATGCGTGCATTTTTAGCCAATTCATTTGCCAAAGCTATAAGCCCTGGTAATGCTCTAGTAATGGTCCTATCTGGGGCAGTATAATTTGGAATAAAGGTGCAGCATTTCCCTCCTAGCATGACAAACTCCCCTTTGGGATTCCTATTATATATTTGAGTCAAATGACCCCTCTAATGCTCTCTGCTTTCGAGGATGGACACTATTATTTGCAGCTGTGGGATAAAATACCAAGGTGAATGGAATCGCCATTTGGACTAAAGCACAATTTTCAGTCTACAAGTTTCAGGGTGGCAACAGACAAACATCTGCTCAGGGAATGTGGATGTTGGAATAGTAACTTGACTTACCAGAGACATTTAGGATGTGCATACCAGTTGATAGATCTCTTACACGTTTACTGAATTTTACCCCCTGCCTGGAGAGGCAAGAGGAGTGATTCATCACCCCTATGGAGAAGGAAGGGATTACCCTTGGATCTGACCTTCCTAGTGCAGGGAAAAGCAATGACAGGTTTCTGTAAGTTTCATTTCCCCATGCGTCCTTGTCTTGGTATAGAGCCATCATACAGCACATTCCTGTTGGGTCCGTATCCCAACCAAGAGGAAATGGAATTACACGCACTTGTGGCCGTCCTGCAGCACATTTGTAGCAAATAGCTCTTGTTCAATGTGTACACAGAAAATTTAATCCATTCTACCCAGGCATTTATATCCCCATATCCTGTTTCAATCTCCACAGTCAGTCTCTGATTTTCTAAATTACCACAGGAGAGGCTCTCACATGCCTCAAATTGGATGGTTTGAGGCACCAAGGTCTTTGTTACATTGATAATAAATTTAGGCAGTTGCCTTGGGTAGTAATTATCTCCTACATGAATAACCTGGAAAGAATGCCCCATGTTTACCCAGGTTAAAATCCATCAGGTTTGGATTTTTTTTTTTTTTTTTTCTTGACTGGTAAGGGGATCGCAACCCTTGGCACGGTGTGGTCTGCACCACGCTCAGCCAGTGAGCGCACTGGCCACCCCTATATAGGATCCGAACCCACAGCCTTGGCGCTACCAGCGCCGCACTCTCCCGAGTGAGCCACAGGGCTGGCCCTAAGGGATCTTTCTTAAAGTTACTCTTAAAGATTCTCCTGGAGACCCACACATTTCCCACTGATCCTTAGTTTTTTCTTTTGTGAGGTCTCTAGTCTCTTGACCCTGGTATAGTAAGTCCATCCTTTTTCAGCAGTTCACAGAGCAGTCTCAGTAGTGAGCAGCACCTGGTAGGGTCCTTCCGAACTCAGCCAAAGGTTGTTCTCCTCTCAGGTCTTGGTCAACACCAGATCACCGGGATGGAAATGATGGACAGTGAATTCAAGAGAAAGGGATTGAGCAAGACACCCTTTTAACTTGAAGGAAGACAAAGTAGATGGTATGGCCAGTATTTAGTGTTGGGAAAATAGAGAAAAATGGTCAGGGCCCCTCAGATGTTCAGAATCTTGCCGAGCATCTTATATAAATACGCAAATGCGCTCAGGTGTTCCTTGCTAGTGTAATTGCGTGAGTGCACCCAGGTGTTTTGAGTTATGGACTTAAGTAAAAAGGACTAACAAATGGCTCTGATACAGGAGGCTTCTCAGGACACTCTGGGAAACCACCAGGGCGGTTGCTACTAGCTCTGAATAAAGCCTATTAATTATTTCACCGACAGCTACCAGGACCTTTTCCTATTATCTAGTTCCTAGACCTGCATGTGGAGGGTTTGTGACCCAATCTGTACAACGGGCTCGAGGGGTCTGTGAGCCCTAGCCCTAGCTTTATAATTGGCATAGTTGGCAGCAGGATTCTGAGCAGGTACAGGAGCCAAAAGCCCCTTGGGAGGAGGAGGAAATGTGGCTATTCTTGAGTATGTTGTGCCCTATGGCCACTTTCCTGTTGACTGGGATCTAGTTGCTGCTCACTATACTGCAAGTCAGCATGGACTAGGCACTCCATGAAGCAGTTTGACCTCAAAATATGCAGTGGAGGGCCCCTTGGTAGAGGGAGGAAATGTGGCTATCCTTGAGTATGTGGTGCCCGGTGGCCACTTTGCTGCTGACCGGAGCCTGGCTACTGCTCACTATACTGCAAACTGATCGAGATTTGAAGCAGAAAGCAGAGTTATCAGAAATGCAGATAAATGTCCTGGAGGATGATGTGCAGTGACTGGCCACCCCTGCCTCTCACACCAGGGAAGATGACAAACCCAGTGGTTAGTTTGGGGAGACCATGTGTCTCCAGGCACAACCTCCTGTGTATCAGAAAGTGCAACATGAGCAGCCTATGGGACATGGCTGGCAATCCACAGGTGACCCAATTCATCCCTATGTCCCATACACCCAGATTGAATTAGTTGACTTGGGGAGACAGTTCCAGCAGAAATAGGGGGAGCCCCTGGCTGCTTGGCTGCTGCAGTTATGGGACCTAGGGGTGGATGGTGTGATATGCTCTGGTGAGGAGATAGAAAAATTGGCCTCCATTAGCATGCCCTCATCCCTGAGGCAGTGGCTACACAATAGCTGCAGACATGCACAAGGGCCAGGTAATCATTCCTTAATGGAATGAGAAAATGCAGCTGCCCAAACTGTGTGGGCGAACGCTGAAGAACTGCCCAGGATTGTGAGTAAATGGCAAACATATGCTGAGTTGGTTCAAATAATTCGGGATCTGGGGATGCGGCAGTCCATGTTTAATGTGAATACTTGTGGACGATCAAAGTTTTACAGGCAGTGTGAGAGACATAGTGCTGCAAAATGCCCCATCAACATCCTCTGGGTCACTGATGGCCATACTGGCCCCATGTGTTGGTTGTCCTATACATGAAGTAACAATCACGATAGCCAGCCTGTGTGAAGTAGAGGAGAGAAGACAAGCAAAAGGGGTCCAAAAGGTGGCTAAGACCAAAGCCCCAAGAAATGCTTGGGATATTATCCTGAGGGGACCAGGCAAGACTAGCCATAAGCAGATGTGGCTTGACTTGCTTGCAGCAGGGGTTGATAGCAAGAAAACTGACTGGCAGCCAAATGCAGTCCTGTTTGCCTTGAGGCAGCAATCGCGCCCTGAACAGCATTTCACTAAATGTCCGGAAACAGGTAGCAAGGTAAGCTCAGTGGACTTAAAGGATTTTTTGGTTGCTCCTGAAGAGGCAGATGAAATGTTCCATTTCGATTATGGAGCAGGCCAAGGTACTCATCTTTTGGGGGCAGGCGAGGACTGGAGGCCTCATGCTGAACTGGCAATACTGGTCGATGACAAATGTGCAGCATGTTTTGGCGTTGGTGGATACAGGTGCAGAATGTAGCCCGATATATGGCAATCCACATAAGTTTCCAGGGGCCACAGTTCGTATAGATGGCTATGGAGGACATATTATTGAAGTCAAAGTTGTGTCACTGCCACTGGGCATAGGACAATTGCCCCCTCATGTGTATAATGTATATATATCCCCTGTAGCTGAATAAATCTTGGGTATGGATGTACTTTATGGTTTGCACCTGCAAACAACAGTTGGAGAGTTTCAGCTGCAAATATGGACAGTAAAGCCTGTTATGGGGATATGCTAAACATGACCCACAGGTGTTACCCAAGCCGAGATGTGTAGTTAACATAAAGCAGTATCGCCTATCAGGAGGATGTGCAGAGATAGGTGCCACTATATTGGAGTTAGAGAAAGTTGGCATTATTCATCCAGCTCATAGCCCATTTAATGCTCTGGTATGTCCAGTGAAAAAGCCTGATGGTACCTGGAGAATGACTGTAGACTATCGAGAACTAAAGAAAGTAGTGCATCCTTTGTATGCAGCCATGCATTCAGTTCACAACTTGATGGATCAGCTAATGACTCAGCTGGGAACTTATCATTATGTATTGGACCTTGCAAATGCTTTTTTCTCTATTCCAATCTCAGCTGATACCCAAGATCAGTTTGCCTTCACCTGGGAAGGGAGATGGTGAACCTTTCAAGTATTGCCCCAAGGTTATCTGCATAGCCCAACCATCAGTCATGGTTTAGTGGCTGGGGACCTAGCCAAGTGAACTAGGCCCAGCACGGTTACAATGTTTTGCTACAATGATGACATGTTACTAAGCTCTGATTCTCTTGAAGATTTAACCCAGGCAACTCCAATGCTGCTAAGTCATTTGGAACAATGTGGGTGAGCCATGAACACAGCCAAAGTACAAGGACCTCAGCTGTCAGTCAAATTCTCAGGAGTGGTCTGGTCAGGCAAGACGAGAGTCATCCCAGAAGCTATTATAGGCAAGATACAGGCATACCCTCCACCCACAACTGTAGCTCAGCTACAGACATATTTGGGACTTCTGGAGTATTGGAGAGCTTTTGTACTCCATATGGCCCAAATGGCATGCCCACTGTATGCATTAACAAAAAAAGAGCCCCCTGAGATTGGACTGAGGAAGTAGAACAAGCTTACTGGGCTCCAAAAAGGGCAATACAGCAAGTACAGGCTTTATAAGTGGCTGATCCCTCTAAGCCTTCTGAATGAAATGTACATTATAACCCAAGAGGGGTTAGGATGGGGTTTGTGGTGAGACAAAACAGATTCCAAACACCTGTAGGATTCTGGTCTCAGCTCTGTAAGGGTGCTGAAGTGTGTTATTCTCTAATAGAGAAACAGTTAGCAGCTGTGTATTCTGCCTTGATGGCCACTGAAGCTGTGTATTCTGCCTTGATGGCACAGGAACTGCCAAAGCCCTAGTAAGGACGAAATACCCCATACTAGGTTGGCTGCGCACATGGGCAACCAACTCTAAAATGGGCATAGTTCAGACTCCTATCCTGTCTAAATGGGGAGCATATATAGAACAAAGAAGCACCATGTCAACAAGTCCTCTGTCCAAAGAGTTGCAAACTGTGCTAGGCCCAGTAGAGGTTGTGGAGGAAACTTTGACACAACCCTTACCCATCGAGATGGAGACTACACCTTTCCATGAGGGACAGGGACCTATCACAGAGCAAGCTTGGTATACAGATGGCTCTAGCACGGGACCCTAAGCATGTTGACAGCTCTTGCTGTCCAGCCCTTAACAGATACTATGTGCTATGAAAATGGCACAGGGCAAAGCAGCCAATAGGTGGAATTGAGAGCAGTATGGATGGTGATAAAAAAAAATGAGCCTGGGCCATTAACCATCTGTACTGACAGCTGGGCTGTGTACAAAGGTTTAACTCTTTGGATCTCTACTTGGAAATATCAACAGTGGATGGCAGGCCACCAACCCCTGTGGAGACAAGTCATATGGCAAGAGTTATGGGACCTGGGACATGAGAAAGAAGTACCTCTTTTCTATGTCACAGGACACTTCCCCTTAGCCAGTCCAGGAAATGAAAAAGCCAATGCCTTGGGGCTAAGGTAAGATGGCTGGAGAGAGCCCCAGCTACTGATGTGGCCCAGTGGTTACATCAGCAAATGCAGCATGCTGGCAGCAAAACCATGTGGATGGCAGCTCAAAGATGGGCCTTGCCTATAAAATGGGAAGATGTAGTGAATGCCTGTCGTGCTTGTCCAGTATGTGCTCAAGAGAGTTCACAATTCCGGTGGGTGCCCCATACAGATGGGCAAATAACTCAAGGAAAGGTGCCCCTGACTTGATGGCAAGTGGACTTTGTCAGATCACTGACAAGGTCAGAGAATTCCATATACATCTTCACTGCTGTTGATATGGCTACCGGTCTTCTGTTTGTATGGCCTTGTAAGGCCCCAGACCAGGTAAACACTGTGAAGGCATTGAATAGCATTACTGTTGTGTATGGCCAGCCTGTAGTCATAGAGAGTAATAATGGAACCCACTTTACTGGACATGGGGTTCAGAAGTGGGCCTCCCAGTTGTCCGTTCAGTGGAAGTCACATATGCCATATCATCCCCAGGCAGTGGGAATGACTGAATGGTATAATGGTCTTCTAAAAAAGGGACTAAGGCTATCTGCCCAACCCCCATCCCTGAAGGGGTGGACACAGCGGTTATGGCTGAGAGTCAGGATTCTAAATGAGACCCCGCAAGGGCGGGCCCTCTCCAGTGGAAGCTCTGTTGCATAGGGCTGCAGCACCTATACAACTGCAAGTCACTACTAAAGATAAGCTTTTGAAGCCAGGATATAGCAAAAATGGAAATATTCTCTTACCAACCCCAACCTGTTTACAACAGGAACAGACAGTATAATGGGAACGGCCTTGGAGAATAGATGCCCTCCATATACACTGGGTAGCCTAAAAGGGCCTTGGGGGAAAGGATTAGAAGACCACTTGCAAGTTTCACCTTAGGTGACAAGTACCTGGCCTCCTCGAGTAAAGGTAACATGGCCTGGAACAGGTAAGTGCTCTACTCCAAAAGGCACATTTGTATTATCATTACAGCCAATTATGAGTTCCCCTATACTGTTACATGTAGAACCTACAGATCCAACGGTGTTAGCAGATAATGTATGGTATCATAAATCAGGTAAGATACCTATTCCTGCAATCATCCTTTCTCAGGATGGCAAACTGGCATGTATCCTACCAGAAGGGCGAGAACTCTCCCTATTGGTACCAATAACTCTTCTGTCTTTCCGCCCATAGTGTTCTGGCTGCGGGCACCAGAGTCGCCTGGGCACATACGTATGTTTGTGTGATCAATGTGTTGGCTTACTGAATATGCACTGAACTGCCCATCAGTATGACTACAGGATTCCATAAAATCACACCAATGATGACTACTAACCAGACATGTGCGGCTAATAGTTAAAAGGACAGAACTACGGGCCGACCCCGTGGCTCACTCGGAAGAGTGCAGCGCTGGGAATGCAGCAGCGCTCCTGCCGCGGGTTCGGATCCTATATAGGGATGGCCGGTTCGCTCACTGGCTGAGCGCGGTCACAAAAAAAGGACAAAAAAAAAAAAAAAAAAAAAGGACAGAACTACAAGCCTTAAGGCATATTGAACAGAGAATAGGTTATATAAATGTAAGGGTAATTTGTCCTCACTAAGGGAAAATTGCGGAAGATTCTGAACTGTAGATTATATGACGAGAAACCCTGAAGGGGTGGATTGTTGGGAAAAATATAGAAAAATGGTCAGGGCCACTCAGATGTTCAGAATCTTGCCGAGCATTTAATGTAAATATGCATGTGTGCCCAGGTGTTCCTTGTTATTGTCTGATGTAGGCACCCAGGTGTTTTGGGTTATGGACTTAAGTATAGAGGATTCACGGTTCTGATACAGCGCTTCTTGGGATGCTCAGGGAAGCCACTAGAGCCGCTGCTCCTAGCTCTGAATAAAGCCTATTAATTTCTCACCCATGGCTCCCAGCATCTTTTCCTATTACCTAGCTCATAGACCTGCGTGTGGACGGTTTGTGACCCAGTCTGTACAATGGGCTCGAAGGATCTGTGAGCCCTAGCCCTTGCTTTACAGGCCAGAAGGCTGAAGGTTTACAAATTGGTTCCTTGGTCCAAATAAAACAACAGTACTTAATCATTTGCTGTTTCCCCTTGCTCCTTGTCAGGGAATTCCTCTCCTAGTCCTTTAACATTCCCCCAAGGGACTATCTGAGGGAATGTTGGGAAGAATCTCCTTAATTCCTCTTTTCCTTGTTTCCCTCAGCCTAGAATTCTTATTTTCCATTTTCATTTTAGGTCAGTGATTCCTGAGTCTGAGTTTTCTCATGTACTCAACCCCCCTTACTGGAGGTTTCTTGTACACATCAGGACCCACTTCGTCTGTCTCCAGCCATTTCCCTCAAAGGAGAATGGAACTGCGGATCGAGACTCCACACTCGTTTTGTGTCTAGGATGTCTCAGTCACCCACTTGACAACCTCTGAAAATGCCCAACCACCAAGGTGGTACTTATAACCCAATTTCCAACCTTGTCTCATGCACGAGGTTGCCTGGTTGCCACCGTGGTTCCTGCTTTCTTTCCCCCAGTAACACTTCTGCTGTCTTCAAAATAAGTCTTGGGTGTATCTGCAGTCCTACGAGAAGCTGGGGCACCCAAACAGAGCAGGCCACCTGAAATCAGGAGGGATGCATCTCCCCCTCTATTGGGGTCCCAGTCCCACTGTCGCAGAGATCCTGGATGAGCCCCCAAATAATGAGAAATGCCCTCACCCACCCAATGCCAAAGGATGGACACGGAGACCCGAGCAAGGCAAGTCCGGGTACCTGTGAATGGGACAGGCACACAGAAAAGGGCTGGAGCAAGCTATTTATTCCCTAGTGTGCAAGTCCTTCCCCCCACTTCCTCACTGGCTGAGTACTACGGAATGCACAATCTTCCGAACAACACCTAAAATTTATTACCCTCTTGCAAGGAATTCCTTTGCCTGGGGGCTCAGCACAAGCCCATGAAAAAGGCCCACTGAAGCCTGCTAAAGCCCAGGGAATGAAGAAAACAATGAGGGCTAGTAACTAATTACCACCTCAAGTAGAACTCTATCTGTTCAGCGACCTTCTGGGAATGGGCTGGACCAGTCAGACCACTTTTGGGATGGGCCTGAATCATACCTGTGTGTATGTGCGTGTGCAAGTGTGTGCCCACACATGCATGCACAAGGTAGAGGACAGGAGTTCAAAGGGCTAGTTTTAGTCTCTGTTTCTTAGGTCCATGTAAACAGATAAGGCTAACAGTTGGGGTTCCATTCCCTGATGTCCAGGGGTTCCTGGAATTCATCCAGCATTCCATAAAAGCTCCTCGAGCACAGCCTGACATGCCCAGAGCTTCACTGTGCAGGGGTCAGAGTGCTTGGCTGAGGGAAGGGGTCCAGCTCTGCTCTCACCTCTGCTGACCCCTCTCAGCTGTCCTCTTTTCTCTATCCCCTCTCTTCCCAGATGGGAAGAACTAGCTACTCCTGGCCTTGCTGAAATGCACAGGTGAGGGCTTTGACTATGAGTTGCACCTACCCAGGAGTGTTCTGGAGGCTGTCCTGGCAGTGGGTACTCATGCCCTCAGCTCAGGGAAGGCCCTTCTATGGCCATTGTGGACTTTTCCTTGGTCCAGCAGGGCCTGGACTGGGGAAAGCAATGTTTTGGCCTTGCCTCTCCAAGAACTGTGTGAACCTCACTTCTTCCTCTTGTGTCCAAGGGACAAGTCCCAGGGCCATGAAGCCAGAAGCTCTATCTTGTACCACCTGCCAGGCCTAGGTGGCTGTTGACAAGGACACAGGATAGAGAACCAATGACTGAAGAGGCTCTTTGTCACTAGAGCCCACAGCCTCAACCTGGGACTTTCTAACCAGCAGATAGTGGGAAGAAGTGGGTTGGAGGAATCTTGGAGACATTCTCAGTCCCTCCCTTCTTTCCAGAAATTCTCAGCCAAGTGGGAGCTATGATAGGATCTAGGTCAAAATTGGTCACTAAAAACTCATTGATCAAAACCCAGTCATTGAAAGTAATTTCTTCCTGAAGATTGGGACCCTGAAAGACCCACTGCCTGAGATTGGCCAGTTCCTCAAACCAAGTCAAGGTCAAGGCAGGGGCAAGGAGAGAGGAGGAACAGGAAGAAGGCACAGTTCTCCAAAATAGAGGAAATGGTAAACTGGGTTACTTAAAAAGTGGAGCTTAGCTGAAGAGGCTGGCATCATTGGCATTTAATGAGCCAAGGCCAAGAAATCCCATAACAAGTGCAGAAACACCTGAGGGTAAGGGTTTTGGGAAAGCCTTAGGCAGACATCACATGTTTTTGTTTTGGTTTTGTTTAACAGGCAGATGGGTAATTGAGAGAAGTGAATTGTTGGCAAATTGGCTTGCTTTTAGAAAACTGATTTTTGTGGAATTAGCTTTTGGTGGCTTGGATTTCCCCCGCAAATAAATTTTTGGACAGTTGGTCTTTTGTGGGGAGTCTTTGATGGGGCTGGTTCTGAGTTCAGGGCTCTGGGATATAGCCTGCTGATGGCACGTGACACCCACCCAATCAGGCCACTCCTGCCCTCTGTCCCCAGACACAGAGCTGCAGCTGTGCAGGGACGCCATCTTCTGCCAGGCCCTGGTGTCCTCAGTGTGCACCTTCTCCTGGCAGCTGTTGACGGCCTTCAGTTACCACTAGATACAACAATGGCGAGGACAAGGACAGCAGCTGCAACACCAGCTGCAAGTGGCTGAAGCAGGTGGAAGTGACAGGCCTGTTCGCACTGGCCACTGTGGTGAGTGAGTGGACGAGGGAGGCAAGGAAGGGTCCACCCACTCACCACAGTCAGTGTGCCTGCTGGTGCCCCAGCCAGGCACAGGGTAGTTCCTGCCTACTCACTCAGGCTGTCCCTGCCGTGGTCGCAGTGATTTATTGAGCACCTACCAGGTACCACTGTTAGGGGAACTGGACATCTCGCTGTGAACAAAACAAAGAGTCCCTCTGCTCAGAGATGTCATATCCTAGTTGGAGGGAGGCAAACATAAACAGGCTAGTAAGTAAAATGGGTGGTAGAAAGCAGTGGTTCTCAACCAAGGGCAGTTATACCCCCTAAGGGGACACCTCGCAAGGTCTGGAGACATTTTTGGTTGTGACAATTAGAGAGCAGGAGCCGGGAGGGCATGTACTGGCATCTAGTGTGTAGAGGCTAAGGATGCTACTAAATGTCCTGTGAGGGCCCCAAGTATCAACAGTGACCAGGTTGGCTCCAGAAGCCCGAGCTGCTGGCTGGTGGGAAAGCGAGGCCTTGGCGAGCCATCTGCTGACCGCCACTGCACGCAGGCACTTGCCTGGCAGGAGATCCACCCTTATTTGGTTCCTGGAAAGCACAGCACGTGGCCTAGAAAGGTAGCGGGGAACACCAAGGCCTCACCTTCCTCTTCTCAGATGGGGACACTGGGACTAATTTCATTCATTCTCCAAAAGCCACAAGGTTCCAAGCTCTGAACTGAGTGCTGGGGGTCTGGTGCTTACTTTCTAGCTGGGGGAAGCAGACTGAGAACAAAGGATGAGAGAGGGAGATACAGGGAAGGGAAGGTCAGAAAATCTAGAAGGTGATGGGGTTTCTTTGGAGTAAGTGGTCAGAGACAGCCTTTCTGAGGAGGTGATGTTTGAGCAGAGAGCTCAGCCAGCCAGGTAAATGGCTTAAGAAAGAGTGTGCCTGGCAGAGGGAACAGCAAGTGCCAAGGCTCTGAACAGAAGCCAGTGTGGCCAGAGGGCAGTGTGAAAGGGGTGTTGGGAGATGAGGTTGGTGAGGCCAGATCTGCAGGGCCTGGGACTTTATTCAGGGAGCAGACAAGCAGACAGAGGCTTGGAGGAGGCAGGTATAAGTCACATAATTTAGGCTGAGTTTTAAAAAGATAACTTAGAGTCACAGGGGAGGATGGATTGTCTGGGGGGGAAAGGGTGGCAGAAGAGAAACCTCTGGTGTGGTCCTCCTGGAGAGAGACAATAGTACCCTGAGTTTGGGTTGTGGCAGGAAGTAGGAGGGAGGTGGATGGATCTGGAATATGTTTTGGTGGTAGGCCCATTCGAACTTGGTGAGAGACTGTGTACAGGGTGAGGGGGGAGAGAAACTGAGAAGTCCTTGATGGTCTGGACCTTGGGAAACTGGGTGAATGTTGGTGCCATTTGCTGAAATGGGACCGTTGAGAAAGAAATGGGGACTCTTATTTGGGCTTGTTAGGTTTGAAATGGTTAAGTTAGAAACATGGTGTGGTGGTCCAGATAAGAGAGGAAGTGGCTTGATGAAGGCCACTCAGTAAATTAAGGCAGAGAAGGGCTCTAACACTTGGCAGGTACAGGACAAACCACAGAACAGACCTGGAGAGGCACACTCAGGACCTAGTATCTAGGAGACCAACACTCTGGTGTATCAACTAGAGTTGCATCTTGGCATCTCAAAATGAAACCCCAGGGCAGGAGTGGCGGCTGAGTCTCCTCTACCCTGTCTTCTTCCTGCAGAAGGAGGAAGAGACCATGCAAGAGGACATGTGGGTGGCCCTGTTGGAATTGGACAATGTCACCTTCTCCGTTAAGTGGCTGGATGAGAACCACATGGCCAAAGAGTGACTCCTTCCTCCCCCACTGTGACAGTTTGCCTTCTGGGGAGGAGAGGACTTCTCTGGGATTACCCTGTCCTCCTCCTGCCTCCAGGCCAGGTGCCCCAGGTTGAGCTGGGACCCAGCACTGTCATACTTTATACTCCTACCATGTGTCTCTAGAATTGAACCGTGGAGCACATGTGGGAAAGAGGGGTTCATTTTGTGTAAAACCTAGCTATCGCCAACAGCTCTTAAAAGAGAACTGCAACCAGTACCCAATTCTTATTAAAACTCCACCCTAGAGTTGTCTTTTTTGGAGTAAAGACTTAGAATTTTTAAGGGCTTATACCATAATTAACTAAGTTTCTTCTTTTCTTTCTCCCAACCTCCCACCCATCCTTTCATCCACCCACCCACCCACCCATCCAACCCAACCATCCATACATCCATAATTATGAGCATGTAGCATGTGTCAGGCAGTTTTAGGTTCTGGGGACACAGTGCAGAGAAACCTGGCTATGGCGGCTGTGTGGGGTTCCTCTCTCCTGGAGCTCATAGTCTAGCCTAGTGGGTATCAGCCCTGGTATCATCACTGGAATCATCTTGGGAGCTTTCCAAAGATACTGCTATCCCAGTCCCTGGTGATTCTGATTTGGTTTGTGCGGTGGGGTCTGGCCACAGAGATCCTAGAAAGCTCTGCAGGTGACTGATGCTCAGCCAGGGCCAAGGACCACTGGGCTTGGTTCTAGAGCGGTGGTATCTGAGCATGGTCCTGCACCGGCAGTGCCCAGGACCTTGCTGGAAAGGCCAATTCTCAGGCCCTGCCCCAGCCCCACTGCATCAGAAACTCCAGCAGTGGAGCCCAGAAATCTGTGTTGATGAGGCCCCACATGACTCTAAAGCACACTACTTTGAGAACCACTGCTCTAGAATGGCATTTCTCAACTTGTTTTCATTGCATTTCATCAAAATCCTCTTCAGACAATTTCTTCCTAATAGCTGCACCCCCATGAAAATTTAGTATCATGAATATACCATGTATCTGTTTATGTACTGTGTCTATCTGTGTTTAAGTTTTTCTTGAGGGAGAGTTTTTCCTCCACCTCGAGAACCAACTTCACCTTTTGGGAGTGGAATTACCCCTGTTGAGAACAAATGGACTAGAATGTACAGGGATAATGGGTTTCTTTGCAAGTACCAATTTGAATTGTCAGTGGCCACCTGTAGCCGGAGCCCTGGGAGCCACCCAATCACTTTTGATCGATGAGTGATGCCTGCGTGGGTGCAGGATGGGGTCTAGTGCCACATTTTGCCACCCCTGCCATAAGCTCTTCCTCATGGGTGTGAATAAGATGCAGGCCCTGGTTCGAGGCAGATTTTGCCAGATAGGGGCCCTGGGCTACCAGGCAAGGGGCAAAAGGAACACTGGTGAGGATCTGAGGACAAACATTGCTGTCATTCATGACAGGTCCAGAAACTAAGCCGTGGGACTTGGGACCCATTGAAGGTACAGGGACGTCATAGGCTGCTCTTTAGAGTGTGGGAAGATGGGGCTGTCTGAGGTTACCACTGAAGGTGGGAGGGCAGGGAGGTCTGAGGCTCCTCCTCTGGGGTGGGCAGACAGGGAGGTCCTAGGGTGCAACCCTGAGGCTAGGAAGTCACGAAAGTCTGAGGCTACCCCTGTGGTGTGGGAGCTTAACCTCAGTTTACCACTAAGGATCTGAAGGTTTAAAAGGCCATGTGGCTATAAATTAGCAGTGTGGCTTTGGACCAAGAAGGAGTGGAGCTCCATTTCCATCCAGATTGTTCTGACCTGAAAGGCCAGGCTGACTCCATGTATAACTCCACAGTCCCCATTCTTTTCACAATATCATGTCTTCCAAATTGAACAAAATGCTTGGGCAAAACAGTTGATTCTCTTCTAATTTCTTTTCATCCCAGGAAAAGGAAAACACATTTAACTCAGCATCTAATAAATATAAAGAGGCATTTACATTTAAATGCTCTTTCTCAGCAAATTAAGACTCTGCTAAACCAAAAGAAGACCCCAAAGGCATTCTTTTCAACTTCTAAATAATCCACATGATTAGCTCTTCAGAAACAGCAGTAACCTTTTTCCCCATATATTTCTAACATACTAGAGAAAAAATGCTAACTAAGAAGTGCAGCCAGTGAAGTTGTAAATATCTGTGCAATCAGATAAGTCACTGGGAAGTGAAAACACTGTAATTAACTTTTTTCTTCAACTTAATAACTCTCATATCTTATCAATATGGTGAGAGCCAAATTTGAATACCACCCACAAAAGGCATAGGCACACAAAACCACATCAACATCTGGACCTCTCAGTTCACAAAGGAGAGGCACCATTATCTAAGATAAGACACCCTATAAGAACACAAATGACCAGCAGTTCACAATGGCTATTCCAGAGAACATCCACTGTTTCCTGGATTTCATCGGTATTCACAGAGATCACACCAAAAACAAAACAAAAAGAGTTCTGTGGCTAAATCCCTCAATATAGTAATGTGAGTTGTGACCTTAAGAGGAGAAGGAAAGGACATAGCCTTGCTCACCAAACTTATTTCACCAAGAAGCTATTTTTTTCCTCATAGCATCTCTCATTACTAGTATCACAAAGAATGCCACCTTAAGCAACACTGCTTCAACATATTCCAAACTTAACTTATTGATATCCTATACTGTTATTTTCTTCTGAATCGTTCATTACAGGCACTATCAAAAACAGCACCTTTGAAATTCTGGAAGTCAACAAAAATGTTTTTTAAAAAATGTTAAATTGAGCATAAAGAGAGGACTGAGTCATATACGTTTGTTCCTCCCTGTCCGCAGAGGATTGGTTCTAGGCCATGCCCTCCACCCCAAAATCCTCTCCCAAACCCAGAGTCCAATGTACAAATTGCAAAAAACAAACAAATCCAAAAACAACAGCGTAAACAAACTTTGGGATGCGCATGGAATGACATGTTTTACTGGAGCCAAAAAGAACCTCTGTAAAATCGCAAAGGCACTATCCATGCTAGAAGCCGCCGGAGACGGTCAAGCCCGCGGCGCTGCGCAGTCCCGCACCGCACACCCCTCTCCACTGCTTCCTGGCCAAGCACACCCAACGTGGCTCCTCCTGGGGGACGAAAAGTGTGAGGCTCCCGAGAGCGCCGCGCCCCCCAGGGAAGAGCGCCCGCGGCGCGAGGACCGGCAGAGGCTGTCCCCGCCTGGTGGACACCGGCACGGCCCGCTGCTGAACCCGCAACTGCGCGGACCGCAGCCCTAAGGGCGGGCGGGCTCCCTGGGACGAGCCGGCCCTCTCCGCCCCCGCCGCCGGCCAGGATTGGCGACGCTCTCCCCGCCAGCCTCTGGCTCAGCAGGCCCTGCCCCCGTCCTCGCACGCGAGCCCACCAGCGTCGGAACAAAACGCGCTGAGGGCCGGGGAACCAGGACCGGGGGCGGCGGGGCAGGCACGGGTGGGGCCGGCGGACACAGGAGCTTATGCCCGCCCCGGACAAGCCGCGGCCCGGCCCGCAGGGGGCGATAAGCGAGCGGCGCCCGCCGGACAACGCGCCGCCGGGTCCGCGCCGCCGAGCTCACCTCAGCCCCCGGCCACCCGCCGGACAATGAGCTGCCGGGCCCACGCCGCCGCGCTCACCTCAGCCCCCGGCCGCACCCGCGCCCCCGGCCGCCCGCGCCCCTCAGAGCCCACGCCCGCCCTGCACGGGCCTCACCTGCCGGCCACCGAGGCCGCCGTCCGCAGACCCCCGAGCGCTCCCGCCGGCCCGGCCAGAGCCGGACGGCGCCTCCCCGCGTCCGCTTTCTCCTCCTGGTCCTCGTCGCCGCCGCCTCAGCCTCCTCCTCCTGCTTCCAGGCCCGCACACTGCAGGCGCCGCTCCCGCGAACTCCCAACTGCCTCCAACTGCCTCACCCAACGCTTGCCTGGCGCTGACGGCCGCAGTGCGCAGGCGCGACGGGACCTGGCGCCCCTCACCCGGCGGGGTGGTGGGGAACGGAGACCGACACCTGGTCTGGGCGGCCAGGCTCTGTCATGCGAGAGCCATTGAACAGGGTCACATGGAGCGAAAGAGAGAGGGAAGGGGCCAGTGCCTGGATTCTCGCCCTGTTCTTCCCAGTAAGGGCACCTGTTAATGAAAGAGACATAAAGGATGCCGAATATACACGGAGAAGTGACTGTCTGCACAGATGAGATCAGCCAGCTTAAAAAGCATCCTAAATCAAATTAAAGTTCACGCACCCATGAATTTACTAACTCAATTTTTATAACATATACATTTAGAGCTGAAGAGCTTATAACTGTAATGAGATATTAGGAGAACTTAAAGACTTCACAACCAAGTGTTACAATTTATTTCAGTGGCACCATTAATTACACATCTACATGTCGTCAGGGGTTGGTTGAGGGGTTATATTTGGAAGAGTTTCTCAAGGGAAAAAAATTTTTTAAACTTTTAAGGTACACCCCTCAGAAATGGGACTGTCTTTTCGGGGGAGGGGAGACCGGCTGGATGGTATGGGGATCTGAACCCTTGACCTTAGTGTCACACCACTGAGTTCTAACCAACTGTGCTATCTGGCCAGCCAGGGAATGGGAATTTCTAGCCTCAAATACGCATTTGCCTTTTCAGCCTGACCCGGCTGGTGAAGGTGATGAAGCAGTTGCTGGAAAAGGCTGGTGAGAAGCTGGGCTCAGAAGAGCCCATGGCAGCCCTGAGTCCTGGGGCATCCAGGAGGGGCCACCCTGCTGGATTGGCCGGGTGGCTGTGTTACCTCCCTCCCTCACGTGGGGATGAGGGTGGCAAGAAGGGGGGTCACAGGAGGCTGAGCGCATGGGATTTGGGGGTGAGCTGCAGGCAGACTCCTCACTGGGGTGGGCCCTCTACTTGACTCCTGCCAAACTGCTTCACAAGTGCATTAAAGCAACACTCCTGGAACATGTGCTGCAAGAAAGGGTCTCATTTCTTCTCACACAGAGAAGAAAGACCTCGCAGCACACCTGGAAATGTACAGGAGTACCTGAAAAAAAATGTTCAAATGAATAGAGGGACAGACAAGGACCTTGAGCAGATGGAGAGACATGTACTATCCTGCCAGGTCTCATTTTAGCCCATGACCATAAGCCTGGGACAGCCAGACACAGCCTAGACAGACAACCACACTGTGCCTCTCAGTCCACTCACTCTCCCACGTTCCTACGCAGATATCCCACATCCTGCTCCCTCCTGAACCCCAGCACTTCCTCTCCCATCCATGACCTTGCTCCCCACTTCACTGAGAATATAGGAGACCTCAAAGGAGAACTCACTCCTGTCCCACCTGCTCACACTGTGGCATCTGTGTCCTCCTTGCTGAGATGAATGTAAGGCGAGGACAGGGGCGCTTGCTACACAGAACTGTGTGGGATAAAACCTGTACAAATCTGCCTCTGAGCCTCCGAAATCAATAGGAGTTATATACGTCAATCATTCTGCCCCCTAAATTACTCTGCATAGTTATATTTCCTGATCTTCAAAGGATAAGTTAGGTGTGATTATTTTTCCAGCTAACAACAGGTCTCTGTATCCCGTATCCTAGTCACATGTTTTTCTATGTAGGTGGCTCTTGAAGACATACCTCTAGTATATTTCAAACCTTTATTTTTCACAAAGGCATAACGGCGACATTGACAATAGAGGAAAAACATGTTTAGCAAAAATGTAATGTTTATGTGGCAGATATCTTGGCCGGCTTTTAATCTGAGGTACAAACTGGTTGCTGAAATCCACATCTGGATCTTCTGTGAATCTTTAGGAGAACTTAAAGATTGCCACACTGTTCTTATTTCACACAGTTCCAACAGCATGACAAGCAGGTCCGGTATGCACCCTTCACATAGATACATAGCTCAGATGTAACAATGATATAGAGCTGGAGAAGATTTAAGAATTTTGAAACCAGCCATTCAATTATTAAATATTCTTCTGTGGTCCTCTGCTAATATTTTCAACTTTCCTAACAAATGGCCTGAGAGATAATGATCACCACTGTCTGCCTTCATCCCTCTGAGACATCGGAGAGGAGAAACACCTTTCTCTTACATGCACATTTTCTCTTCTCTCTGCAACGTAGTCAGAATGTCTTCCTCTCTGGCTCCCAGAAGGTTTTTCTGCAAACATTATACTGGCTTGATTTGTTTCTTTTGATATTGTGGGAGAGGCCACAGTTTAAGCCATGTAAAAATTTTGAAAACATTATTAAAATTTATTAACAAAATCTTTGTACATTTTCTTTTAATATATGTGGAATTTTATATCTAGGTAAAATAACACATTCAAAACTCACCATTTATACAAATTGTTACAGAATAACAACCAGAAGGTTAAATAAGTAAAATAAAATACAAATATTGTAGAAATACAATATTTGTACAGTACACTACAAATGTATTGTTTGTATAATACATTATAAATTTATTGTAATGTAATGTACAGAACAGATTTATATTGTATCATGTTTAACCAAGAGACATAGGGTAGAATTAACATCTTTTTCCAGCTAAGTGTTTTAAAATAGTTTTTTTTCCAGATTAAGATGTCTTCATATAATGAGAATTTAAAAGACCTTATAAAAACATTCATTAACAATTATTTATTTTATCTTTCATGGAAACGATTGCCGATTCTGGAGTAGTTACTCATCTCTTACCTTGTTTTATTGCTTTTTTCTTTACTCTAAAAAGATGTTTTTCTCTATATTTGGGCATTGCAATGCCCAGGGTGACCCTCACATTGACCTTCCCAGCCTGTGAGCCCTGCTTCCAGTGCCCTAGAGAAAATGTGTATGTAACATCCTTCCTGGAAGGCAACAGGATCGATTAAAAGAACTGTGCCTACTCAATGGAGTTTTAAAATCAAGTGTATAAAACAATCCTATAACACATTCTGCCACAGGCCTTGTTCTAATTTAATTAATTTCATGGGAAACAATAATATTGATTTCTTTGGGCAGCTTGTAATAACTTGAGGTACATAACATTACATGGAATTGCAAGCCTAAGCAACATTGTGTAACTAACAAATGCACAAAAATAAAAACCATATGAATATATCTAGAAGTATGCCAACATTCTGAAAAGATTAAGTTATTTCTAACTACACACACATACTCACAGATCTACTGTGGATAAGTATATTGATTCTAATAAAATAGAAGGAATGTCCTCCCTTAAATAAGGTGATAAAATTTAACCTTTTTGGAACTTATCAAGGACATTCCACAACTTAATTCAAGAAGATGTTTTCTCTAAATCTCAAAAAAAAATTACAAAATGTATTTCTTAATTCTGAATACATATAGATGCATTTTAAATCCAACTGATCATAGAACTTTTTGTTGAATTCTGTTTTTCCTCCTAGGCAATGTCTTCATATTGCAAAAGATATGAAGAGTTCAACTTGATTTGGTTTCAAATGCTTGAGAGGGTTACTTGGATAAGGTATATGAGTGGCGACCGAACAAGGGCAATTTTGTCCTGCAGTGGGGGACATGCAGCAATCTCTGGAGACATTTTTGATTGCCACAGCTGTGGGATTAGAGGAAGGGTAGAGAGCTGCTGCTGGAATCTAGTGGGGGTGCCGGGAATGCTGATAAACATCCTACACTGAACAGGACAGCCCCCACAACAAAGAATTATCTAACTCACAATGCCAGTAGTGCCGAAGGTGAGAAACCCTGATACAAGCAGCTCATTCCTTTGCATGGCTCAGTAGGATACCATCGTTATGTATACACCACATTTTGTTTATCTTTTCACTGTTCGATGGATGTTGGGTTGTTTTCAGTGTTTGGCTATTATGAATAATCCTTCTACAAACATTTGTGTGCAAGTTTTTGCATGGATGTATAATTTCATTTCTTTTGGGCAAATAGTTAAAAGCAGAAGAGCTGAATTTTGTGGTAAATATACTTCTAAATTTTTAAGAAAGTGCCAAACTATTTTTCTTCTCACCAGCAGTGCATGAAAATGTTTCTTCACTTTCTCCTCAGTTGTTTTGATTTTAGCCATTCTAATAGTTGTGTAGCAATCAAGGTATTTCAAAGTGGTTTTAATTTGTATTTGCCTAAACATCTAACATTATAGTAGGCCCCTGTAGAAGCAAAACACTCTCTTAGGAAATTTGAATGAGGCATTCATTAGATTTGCAAATCAGGAGACTACCTGTCACGGTGAGGTGTAAATCGGCCCAACAAGCAGAAAAGGTGAGGAGGTTTTATAGTGTAAGTTCAGGAAAGTATAAGCAGTAAACAAATTCTGAACATTGTATAAAGACAGAACGGATAACTGACTGTGACATACTTAACAATGGTTTCTCAGGCCTTTCCCAGTATTTATGACTACTCAACTCTTAAGTAATTCCCACTTGTTTAAAATACAACAGGTTAACAATCATTCTGTTTTCCCAGGATTTCTCTAAACAATGTCCTCTAAGTTTATCTAACAAGGTCATGTGCATTTATCCAAGCAGCGAGTTTCTTGGGGATATGAAATTTCAGTAAAGAGTTTGTCAAGTGTATCGCGGGAGCCCCAAATCTGAGAGGGCTCTCACGTAGCATTTGCCTATTCCAGAAAACTCACCCAGTATTGCAATAGGTAGAAACATCAGTTTATTAGACTTATGGGAGTCACTGATGGGGGCCAGCTAGCTAGATATCTGCACAACCACAGGGTACCTAAAGCAGTTATATAGTGAACAGATCAACGTAGGGTTGTAAATCATTTGCATGCTTATGTGCAGACCCTCACCCAGCTCACATAACTCAGAGCCCGGGAGCTCTGGCTGAGCAGATAAGTTAATCCACTTGCTACTCTCCTGCTGCCAGAGCGCTTTAACACCAGCCTGTTAATTTACTTAAGGTCTCTGCTTCCTCCAGTCTTCTGTTTGTCTTAAAGAGGATGTGCCTTCCCCTGGGTAATTACCTTGGACAGGGATAGTTTCCTAGGGGTTAGGGGGAACTCTGGTATGCACGGGAAGAGGGACTAGGTCTATGTCCAGCATTTACCCTACTAAAAAATAACAATAAATTGCAATAATTACAATAAATTCTAATGAATTATTTATTTATTTATTTATTATAATTTATTGTTTATTATAATCTATTTATTACAATAAATCCTAATGAAAGGTCAGTTTCTTTGGTTAGAAGAAAACAAGTCAATTACATTTTTTAAAGTGGAGTCACTGTGGTTCCTTTATTTTGTTCTCCTTTCCTGGACTCTTTCCTTCTTTATCATCCCCCCACCCCCCAGGATGTCCATGTCCTAATCCCCGGAAACTGAGAATATGTTATCTTACACGGCATAGGGGGATTAAAGTTGTAAGTAGAATAAAGGCTAACCTCAAAATAGGAAGACTGTCATGCATTATCTGGGTGGAACTAGGGTTATCAAAAGGGTCCTTAAAAGTGGAAGAGGGAGGCAGAAGTCAATTGACCTAAGAAGGACTCAACCTGGATTGCTGCCTTTGAGGATGGGAGGGTGCACGAGTCAAGGAATGTGAACAGCCATGAGAAGCCAGAAAAGGCAAAGAAAAGGATTGTCCCCTGGGGTGTCCAGAGAGGGATGTTCCTGCTAACATCTTCGTTTTGTCCCAGTGAGATCTGTGCTGGACTTAGAACCTATACAACTGTAGGATAATAAAATTTGTGCTGTTTTAAGCCACTAAGTTTGTGGCAATTTGTTACATCAGCAATACAAAACCAGAACAGATGCTGAACATCTTCTCACGGCTTATTCTCCGTCCACGTATCTTTGTTGGGGAAGTGTCTGCTCAAATCTATGGCCCCCTGGGTTCCTTGTGTGTTCCTGTTGAATTAACAGCTTTATTGAGGTATAATTTAGAAAAAATTCAACTCACCCACTATAACTGTAGATTTTAATTACTTTTGTAAGTTTGTAGAGTTGTGCAACCATCATCACAACTCAGTTTTAGAACATTTTCGTCATGCCTCTGTCCCCCCAAAATCCCTGCTCCCACACCCGAGTCTAGACAGTCGTTGGTCTGCTTCTGCCTCTATAAATTTTCTGGAGATTTCAAATAAATGAAATCATGCTATGTGCAGTCATTGAGGTCTGGTTTCTTTCCCTTAGTATACATTTCGGAGGCTCGTGCATGGAGTTGCATGTATCCTAGCTTGTTCCTTTTATTGCTGAATAGTATTTTATAGCATTTATACATGACACTGTTGAAAACATTCTATTTCAATTGGCACAAAATAGATGTACATATATATAGGATACGATGTGGTATTTAGATACATGTATACAATATGCAATGAACAAATCAAGGTAATTAGCATATTCATCACCTTAAACATCTGTCATTTCTTTGTTTTAGGAGCATTCAACTTCTAGCTGTTTGAAATTACACAATAAATTGTTAATTGTTAATAAATTAACTATACTCACCCTGCAGTGCTATAGGACACTAACAAAGTACTATCCGGCCATAAAAAAGAATGAAATCCTGCCATTCACAGCAACAAGGATGAGCCTGGAGGACATTAAGTGAAATAAGCCAGGCACAGAAAGAGAAATACTGCATGTTCTCCCTCATGTGGAAGCTAAAATAATAGTTGATCTCACAGAAGTAGAGAGTAGAATAGTGGTTACTAAAGGCTGGGCAGGAGGTAGGGAGGGAGAGGTTGGTCAAGGATACAAATATGCATGACATTTTACTTCTCCATTCACCACTTGGTGATATTTGGATTGTTTTGAGTTTGAAGCTATTATAAATGATGTTGCCTTGAACATTTGTGGGATCATATAGTATGTTTCTATTTAAGTTTTTAAGAAATTGCCAAATGGTCTTCCAAAGCGGAACCATTTTCAATTTCCAGAATAACAATATATGAGGATTCCAGTTACCTGACACCAACAGCACTTGCTTTCTCTCTGTTTTATTACAATTATCAGGAGTGTAAAGTGGTATTTCACTATGATGTCAATTTGCACTTTCCTAATGACTAACTAAATATGTTGAACACCTTTTCATGTGCTAAACATCATTAGTGAAATGTCTATTAAAATATCTTGCCTATATTTTAATTGGGTTATTTGCATCCATACTACTCAGTTGTAGGAGATTTCAAAATGGGGGGTACTTCAAAAAGTTTATGGAGAAAAAGAATTAAAAGATAGCACAAATCTTCCCATGAATTTTATGACGTGCCCTCATATATTGTAGACACGAGTCTTTTATCAGCGATATGGTTTGCAGACACTTTCTCCCATTCTGTAGCTTATCTTTTCATTTTCTAATAGTACCTTTTGACACACAAAAGTTTTTAATTTTGATGAAACCACATTTATACTTTTTTTCTTTTAAGGATCATGTTTTTAGCTTAACTATCTATTTACTCCTTGCCAGATCCAAGGTCAAAATGATTTTCTTTTATGTTTTCTTACAGAAGTTGTATAGTTTTAGCCCTTCTTTTAGGTTTATCATGCATTTTGAGTTAATTTTTATGTATTTTGTGTGGTGAGGTTCTAAGTGCAATGTTTTTTCGCATGTTGATATCTAATTTTACCAGCATGATTTACTGAAAAAAACTATTTCTTCCCCAGTGAATCATCTTGGCACATCTGTCAAAACTCAATATTTTTAAAATAAGTATCATCTTATATCTTTATAACTGTACTTTAAATTCTCTGCATGTGTAATTATGTTTTATCTCCCTTCAACTATAAAACCTGGTAACGTTCACCATTTAAAGATGATGTGTAGATTGGCTCCGCATGATCTACTAGAATAAAAGTTGGAAGCAATATCAATTTTAATTCATAATATGGGGAATTTGAAAATCTAATTGGAAAGTATACTTTGAACCTGGGCTTTAACTTAATGCTTAAAGTAAAATTATATTCTATAGTGATACAATTTTATGGTGAGAATTTTTTCAGATTTATATCACTATTTCCTATGTTTAATGTCCTGGTAATTATTCAATTTATACTAAATGACTCTCTCACTAAAGGTACAGGTATAAATTTCTGAAAACGTTCATTGAAGTTTAAAGTGAAAGCTAATTGCTGCATGATCTTTAATTTTTACCTTGATTGAAATGTAACTAGAGACACGGCGGAGAATGTGGCTGAAGAGTGAGAATGTGGTGAGCCAAGTCCCACAAACGTCCTTTCTTTCAAACATGGATGCTTAGAGTCTATAAATAAGAAAATCTATTCAAATCAAAACCAAAAACCAAATCCAGTCAATTCCATTAAGAAAAAAGAAAGCCAAAAGATGTCACTGTGTAAATTAATCAAGGTGTTCATTTTCCAAGGTTTGCTTTTGACGGTAACTTGAGTCGGGGGAGTGCTACATTATTTAAACACACTTCAGTTGATCCCTGTGTCTTAAATCAGTGCATATTGACATCACCCGCTTTCCTATCAATTCAAGACAATCACATTTAAGTCCAGAACAAGTTTGCGGGCTTCCTTTTTTTTTCAGCATAGATACTCAACCTGTTAATAACAATTTTGCTTTCCCCCCTGTTGGAAATTACTACCCTTTGTCCCTTCTTTAGCTCACACCTCTCTTTTCTCTATAGCTGCCCCGCTTATAAAAATGCCCTGGCCCTGTTTTGTAAATATCACCAGAGAGTCAGTACAGAGACCATGACACAATTTCCACATAAAGCAAGCCCTAGAGTCCTCTCAACTGAAACATATGTCTCATTTTTAAGAGCAGGGTTACACCTCAAGGCCTTGGTCTTATTGAAGACTCAATGACACAATGCTGATTTGACTTTAGTTATGGAAGATCAAGTCAGAACAGCAAGTGCCTGCCAAGCAGGACCTAATGACCACACCTAAGTCCCTGCTACACAGATAGGTCTCAAAGGGGCACTGAGCAGGGCCTCCTGGCACTGAATCTGAGGCTGGATTCAGGCAGGATGGGGGTGCTGCACACCCACTATCTGGACCAGGAGGAGAAGTGTGGGGCTTCATCTAGAAAGTCACATTGTCACAGCAATAAGCCACAGCTCCAGCCAGAAGAAAAACTCTGACTTCCACTGACTGTTTTGCACATTGAGCTCACTTTTCAAAACAGGCTTGGAACTGTCTTCATTTTTTTGGAGTTTTGACACTTTTAAAAATAAAGTTATAAATGCTTATGTCTATGACAATGATATAGAGCAAGATAAATATTACAACTGCTGGGCCGGCCCCGTGGCTCACTCAGGAGAATGAGGCGCTGGTAGCATGGAGGCCACGGGTCCGAATCCTATATAGGGATGGCACAGACGACCCCGAGCCTAGGGTTGCGATTCCCTTACCGGTAAAAAATATATATATATATATTTCAACGGCTATCATACATAGTAAGAAGCAAAGAGAAAAGAAAATACAAAGTCAGAATACAATTGACCAGTTTTGATTCAAATAGAAATTGTACTGACATCATTGCTTAATAACTCAAAGTTATTTTCCACATAAAGCAAACATCTACTGTATTAAAAATCAGAAATGTTAAAACTTCACAAATTTTGAAGCCAAATGATATGACAACACTGTTTACTTCTGAGTTCCCATAATATTAAATTACAGCAAATTACAGCAGTTTTATGACTTTTTCCTAAGAGCATCCCTCTGTTCAAGGGATCATACTCATAAAGAATGAATGTCCTATCTATACTGATACAAATATATATTTAAAGAGAAAAAAACAAGCTTTAATTGCTCAAATCATAAATTTAAGATGATGAAAACCTGCTATGATTGAAATTTAGCTAATACCTTCAGAACGAAATACAAGCTTTGCTGCTGAACCGAACGGAGCTCCTTTGCCAGTGCGCAAGAGAAAAACAAAAACCAAAACGTGGGTCTTTGCAGTAGAGAAAAAGGTTTATTCATGAGGATGCAAGTGAGAAAACAGGAGAATTAGATATCTCAACCCCGTCTTCCTGATGGCGGGGAGTGCGGTTTATTTCAGGCAAAGTGCGAGGGGAGTGAGACCGTGGGGAAAGGGGATGGGTGGAGATGGAGAACAAAGATACCGGAATCTGGACTGAGGTTGGGTGACAGATTTTGGTGAGCCAAGCCAGGAGCTGAGTGCCCTGGGTGGCCTAGCCCCTGGCTTCCCATGGATGGGCCACGGCAGCGTGCTGGCCCTCGCCCATTCAAGCTGCTCCTTTGTTCCAGCATGTCAAAGCACCATACTTTGGGGTGAGAACTTTCTGCACCCAACGCTTTATTTTTTAGTTCCCTTTTTAATTTTAATTTTTTATTTTAAAATAATTGTAGAGGCACAGGAAGTTGCAAGGCGGTAACAGAGAGGCCCCGGTACTCTTTACCCAGTTTGCCCCAATAGTCACATCTTTACATAATTAGGTGATTCTAATCTGCACCAAGCATTGAGAGCCATCAAACTATGCCGCAGGAAAGTGTTTATTCGAAGATCATATTAACAAAAAATGAATGTCAAGTCTATGGTGAAGCAAATATACATGTAAAGAAAAACAGCTTCCACTACCCTTGTTACCAAAACCCCAAATTCCAGGTATGGGTGGGTACCCAATGTGCACCTAAAGCCTAAACACTGAAACACCAGTGCTTGTGGATAGAGAGAGATTTATTCAAATTGACCAAAGTGAGGAGATGGGCTCGCCCAATCTCTCATCCCTCTTACCGTAGAAAGAGAAGGCAGGAGTTTTATAGGCTGAGAGGTAAGGCAGGGGGAGTCTCAGGGAAGTGAAGGGAAGGCCTGTGTTTTCCAGGTAAGATCTTAGGCCACCAGGCTCCTGGGGCTGGGTCCTCTGGTGGTCACAATTTCTTCGAGATAATTCATTCTCTCTGCAAAACATACTCAGAAATTCTTCTTGGGATCTTTGGGTCATCTCTTCCTCCTTGATGGAAAACCAAACATAAGCAACTCATAATTATATTACGGGAACACAAGGCACTGGGCAGGAATTTAACAGCTATCAGCAAGCAAAAGTTTAACTAACACTCACATCATTCATTTTTGGCCACTATTAAATTTTAAACTATTAAAACTTCAGATGGCTTGTTGGCTTCACTCTGATGATAAATTTAAGATGCTTCACATGGACATTAATTTATATCTGCTCTTACTGCTCTAAAATGCAAACACTATTAAAATATGTGTGTGGATCAAACTCGTATTGTAAAATTAGGGTTTTTCTACTGTAAAGGGGGGCATATATAACTCTGTTGCAGCTCAAATGTTGGGGAAAATGCCAACGTAATTTTCTCATAAGCCTGCTTTGTTCTTGAAGTAATATCTCGTCCTTGAAACTATATTTGCTCGCTCCACAAGCCTGGCTATTAATCACTGCTTGTGTTTTGGCACCCACGGCCACACACTCATCATCTGTTCTGGTCACACCGGAAGCTGACCCGTCCACGCAATGCTGAAGCCTGAGGATTCAACGAGCCCTGCTTCAGCCACCTCGTGGGCTGTCTGATCCACACGTGGCTGAAGCTTGAGGATTTTGTCACCATGGGACATAACGAGTACACTGATTTATTTTATGAAATGCTAAGCATATGTCACCCCTTGTCTGTAAGTTTTGTTATATTACTTGCCTTGCTATTTGCCATAGGACTGACAGCACTTGCCCCAAAAGATTAGAATAGGGTAGAAAAGCTCTTATTAACACTCCTTTATTTCCTGGCAACAGGGTTTCTTACACATCTCACGGTGACAGCGTGCCTTCTAGAAACAACCCTTTCCTTGCCCCTGTGCACCTGCCATACCTTTCAGAGACCTGGTTGGTATAACCCTTTAGTAGCACCTAAGTGCACTCAAAAAAATAACTTCTATTGCCCTTAGGAAAGAAAACCCAAAACTCTAAAGATGATGCTCACTCAATTGTTTAGAGAGAGCATCAAAGGGGGCAAATGTTGGAAATAATGCCAAAATAATTTTCTCATAAGCCTGTTTTGTCCTTGAAGTAATACTTTGCCTTTGAAACAATATTTGCTTGTTACACTAGTCTGGCCTCTAATCACTACTTGCATTTTTGGCTTTTGTAGCTTGCTTATCTGCCTAGACCACATGAATTCCAAGAAACGAAACATATTACCATACTAGCTACATAAGTGCTGAGAAAGCAAAACCTAAAACCTGGAAAAGTTTGCCTATATAAGCCCTGTAAGACCTAAGCTCAGGGTCCAGATTTTCAGACGTTAGCCTGTCTGGGCCCGCCGGTGTAATAAATACCGGATTCTCCAACCCTCTGAAAGCTGACTGCTTCTTGCCGAGTCCGTTTCCACAACAAACAGAAAATGAAACCTGACTGTCCCTGGGTCACTTCTCCCAATTCCCTTTTCAATGCATTCCTTGACCACCTTTGATCCATCACTTGCTTGCAAATGCCCTCCACTCGAGCTTTTCTGTCCCTTATTCAGCCCCTCTGGCAAAACCCCAACAAAATGTGAGCTTCATTATGAACTTTTACCACCTACATTCATTCATTCAGATTAAAATCCCAAGCCCTGACCTTGGCCAACAAGATCCCCAGGCCGTGTGGGTCCTGCTACCTCTCCTTCCTCCTCTTCTGTCACTGGCTCCCTGTGCTACAGCCACATGGCCCTTTCCTTCTGTCAATGTGACAGGTGTGTCCCTGCACTCCCTCACTTACTCAGTTCTGTGCTCAAATGTCACCTTATTGGAAACGCTCGCCCTAACCACTCTGTAAAATACAACCCTTCTCCCTGCTCCCTTTACCCACTGCTTCCTCTCTGGAATGTAAGGTGCTGTGTCTTTGGTGCTAGTAATCACACCTGATATGTAAAAAGGGCTGATCTGAGCTGATAAATGTCTAAATGAAAGCATCTGAGAACCTGAATGGTGCAGAAAAAAATCACAACTTCAAGTGAATCAGTAAAGCCACAAAGTCAAGGTCATCACACTCTGCTGGGCCCCTAACCCTTCATCTTCAGTTTCTTTCATCAGCTTATTCTCCCAGCCTCTTAGGTGAATATTGCGACCATAATTTCTTCAAACATGTAATCCGGCTCCAACCACCCCCTGCACCCCAGCATTTGGCCATCTCAGGCACAGAAGTTACAAAATGGACAGCAGCCCCTGAGTCTGCACCAGGCAGTTTTCTCCTCCTTCCTCCACCCAAGAAGGACTATTTCTTCCACCTGTGCTCTGAACGCCATTCCTCTGTGCTGCTCAGAAAGCTCACGGGTGGAATCGAACTCAGTCCCCAGTATCGTCAGTCTCAATCTCTCCCTCCCCCACCCCCTCCTTTTATTCAACTTTATTCAAACATGTTCAGACTCCCCCATTTAAAATATAACAACAAAGTACTAAAGAAAAGGAAAGAACAGAAGACAAGGAAAACCGAAGGCTCCTACCTTCCTGGACCCACATTCCTGTCCATCCCCTCTTCTAGCCCTTGAGGCCGACCTTTGCTGGTGTTGCCCACACTCACCGCCGCCACTTCCTCTGAGGACACCAGCAGAGAGTCCACCCAACACCCACAGAAATCAGGCTTCTGCCGCCGCACTCCAGCAAAACAGCTCTTGCCCAGGCCTCCAATGGTCCATCACCATGTTACTAAATCCAATAAACGTTCCCCAGCCAACTAATGAGTTAAGACCCACACAAATAAGGTCAAACTATTGCAGGTTAGTAAAGAGAACAGTTGGTAAAACCAAAATGACTGCAACCTCACCTCACCCCGTAAGGAGGTACAGCTCTCGAAAAGAGCACAGAGCACAAGGCAGTTTTGCCTCCTCCCACTGGACTACCAAGAGTGTAAGAGGATAGGAGAATTTTTTCATTGGAATTTGCCCAGAGGAAAGAAATCCCTTGAGGGCATCATTTGTTTATCTTAGAAAATGCTTTTCGTGACTCAGAATATGGTGTGGGTTACCAGCTCTGTAACCAGAAAGAACAAATGTATATTTTCCTTTAAAACTGAGATCTTTGGGTTATCTCTCCATTTTCAATACGCAACAGGTATTCATGCCTTCTTGGGATTTTGCTGAAAAACGTTTTTCTTGCTATAGAGTTAATACATTTCCCTATTCTGATTCAAGTTTCCTGAGTTCAGCGGGGGTGTTTCATAGAAGCATCCAGTTCTCTTGGGGTTGAACTGATGAAGGGCTCAGAGCCTATCACCATTGCAGGTGAGATGATCCAATAAACAAAATGTCAGTGTACATTTCCCTGAATTCCAGTCCTTAGTCCACCTCTTGACCGAGCACCAGTGTTTCATCATCTGGAATGATAGTACAGCCACATGAATAAGTGGTGTCATTACTTGTGCCTTTCATTTTCTGGAGAGAATTCTTCCATGAGCTTTCTCCAGACAGAGAAACCAGAAATCTGTTTGTTGCGCCGGTCAAACATAAAGAGTTGAAATGTAAGGGATCGTTATATGCTTGGTTTGATTGGCAGCCAGAGAAAATCTCCGGATCCTATCGCTAAGCTTTTTTTTTAACTTAAGTTTTAAATAAATTTAAATTACATACAGTTATCCAAGACAGACCCGATCTGTGTTCTTTAAAAAACATACTTCATAAAGAGAAAATTAGGCTGATTAGTCTGAAATCATGCACCCACCAGGTTGCCTTGCATCTCCCAAATACCTTAACCAGAATCCAGAAACAGTTAGATGATAATCCAGACTTATACACTGAGCACACTAGTCTAAAAATCCTGACAACATGATGATATTTTCAACAGTAATTCTTCCTCCTAGATGATCATGTTATTAGAATAAACTTCAAAGTCTCTAAGGAAAATGCTGTAGAAATTCCACACACACACACACACACACACACACACACGCCATGTGTGTCCATAGTTTCTTCAAGTGATGGGTAAGTTAATGCATTTGCTGACATCCTGATCTTTCTGCATCACCCCGCCCCTCGATAGTTTTTCTGTATGACCAGTTGACCCAGTCACTGGAGTCTCACTGAGATGTTTTTTAGGTCTTTATCTTTTCCTAACTATTTTGCACTCTCTGCGTATTATTTTCTGAAAAAATTAAGAATTATTTTTCGATTGGGAAAACGTTTGCTTTAGAAGGTTTAGGAAACACAACTATAATTAAAATGACTTCACAGAATTGGATATCATAGTTTTCATTAAGTATCAGTCTGTAGGAAACTGTAAAGGCGATATGGGGAATTGCAAGATAATCAGAAGCTACACTGTGAAAGTAAGTCTGGATCTTCTGAAGTGTACTTATTCATGCTTGGAGATCCACATAGGACAAGTCGTGCACCTACTAAGCTCTTTACTCTGAGTATTGTTCTTCTCTAGCAGTGGTCATAAAATGTGGGTACTTTTGAGCAGCAACAACTCCCATCTCACTAGAATTAGCAATTTTTCTCAGGGAACAAAAGAAACCATCCGAATTGCAACACACACCTCAAATTCAACATAATAAAAAATGATTTTTAGAAGCTGTGACAGGAATCCTCTCCTACTCACTGAAACAATATCACTAAAAATGGGGAGGGGGTCGCCTATTAAAGAAAGAGAAGCCAATGAGGCAGGGTGGGAAGACAGAAAGGACGAGATGATCAAAACCACTTTGCTGCCCTTCGCTTGCTTGGAGATCGCAAATTCAAAAAATGCAAGCCCACGTTAAAAAAAAAAAAAAAAAAAAATCGAAAAACCGAAAGCGTGTGACTAGGGTTACTACTGCATCGACTCTGGGCGATTTTCGAGCAAAAGCAAAGCAGTGGGGATGTAGAGGCATCAGCAAATCTCCCTTATTCCCCCACCCTTGATACGGTACCTCCAGATCTACCCGAGCTGCAAGATGTGGACGAGCGACTGCAGGAGCCAGATGCAGAAGGAGCAGACGCAGACCTGTGTCTGCCGCTGGTCCGGGTGGCCCCGCCGCTGTCGCTGCCGCTGTTGGTGGCGGTGATGTTGCTCTTGCTGCCGTTGGGTGTTTGCCTTCGCGGCGTGGAAGGACGAGCCTCGCCTTCCCTGGCTGCAGTCCCACCGCTGACCACCGTCCTGCAATCTGCTCCAGACCGCGGGCAGCGGTGGCCCTGGCGCTGTCCTCGGTGCTGAAACCGTGCACACTTGCACCGAGCACCACGAGGAAGAGCGTGAGCCCGAAGCACGGGCGCTGGCCGCGCACGCTACAGTAGCCCACGTCCGCGAAGTCCACGGCCACGGCGGCAGGGTCGAGAGGCCGTCCCACAGCGACGAGCGCCGCTGCTCCCCGCCCGGGCGCAGGCACAGCGCCGCCGAGCCGATCCCCGCACCGAGCGCGAGCGGAGGACGGAGACGAGCGGCCGGCAGCAGCGGGAACCCGGTGCCCCCTCCCCAGCACGATGGCCTTCTCTTACAGCGGCGGGGGCTGCAGACTAGCTGTGCGCTCCCACAGCTCCAGCAATGACCGCAATAAATTAAATCTGTGATCGGAATGGCTCTCAAATCCATGCAGGAGAATATAAAGTATGTTGCGGTTTTAAAAGATTTTTAAAACCCCAATAAAATATAGGATCTTCATGTTCTGGGCTTTTTTTGAATGAGAAAGCTTTGATTTGTCTCACTTAACTTTGCAAAGAGACAAAGAGTGTAATTCTGAAATCGTACTGTGACACATATGTTGAGGCCAGAGGGAGGTCACTGCTACCTAGAGCACCCAGGTCTTCTAATCCGCAGGCACCTTCCCCGCGGGGGTGTGACCCACTGTGAGTGCCATTCTTCAGCAGCAGCAGTAGGAAGTACAAGCGCCCGGATCTCTCTGCGTGTATAAATAGCCACGACACATCTGCTACCCCGGATCGGCTGTGCCAGCACCAACCTGGACAAAGAGGAATTTGCCCCACCCTCTGAATCGTCCTCTGTTCTTCTCACAGACGGGTTCCAGGGCCCTGCCATATTCGGCCTTTGCCCGACATTCTGATAGGAGTGTGTTGGACCACAGAGCCCCCAAACAATAACATGGCACGTACAAATCTGGTATTTCTACCAAACGGCAAATGATGGCGGAGGGGCAACACAGTACCACTGAGCTGCTTAGAATGCCAGGCAGGAATGCCAGGCAGAAGGTGTATTTTTCAATCCAGCTTTACAATTGGGCGCTCTTGGAGTTGGAAAGTCCTTTTTTGGAAAACACCCTGGCTCTACTTCCCTAGAGTCCAAATCTAAGATTCCATCTCCAGGGCCTACTGCTGATCTTACTTTGTGCCACACCCTTAAGGAGAGGAGTGATCTCTCAGGTAACTGGGCCCTGAGGGACAGTGCATTCTAGGTCAAATGCAGTGCCTGAAATTGCACCAGGCATGAGACGGCCCTGCAGAGAATCCGAGGTGCTGAAGACCTGACTGAGCTTCCTTAGAGCAGGGATGCTACTTACTTGATTGCATCCTCTGCACCTAGCACAGCACATACAGAGACCATCTGCTCAGTAAATACCATTTGAGCGACCGCATGAACTTATAGAAAGAACATTCCATGACAGGAGGAATGCTACATTCTGTGCTAACAAACGTTCCCACAGAAACAAGAATTATGAGACTTTTCCTGTTAGGTTCTACAAAGAAATAACTAATGGTTTCCTTATTAATACACTTACTCAAAACTATTTAGAGTCTCCTTAAAGTTTCTGCCTGAACCATCTCTGGAAAGAAAGTAGCAAATGACCCAAAATGAGCAGAAAGAGTGCACAAGTGGGAGGTCACAGGACGAGCTTTCATACCCAGGCTCTGCTAATTACTGGCCCCATAATCCTGGCAAATTACTTAATACTCAGGATTAGCATGAGGATTAGATGAGATCATGTGTATTACTGGGCTTTGTACACAATATTGTTGTCAGGAGCCTCTAATCCCATAAGTCTAGCAATCATATCTCAGGGTGTGGATTTTAATATTACCTGCTCTGTCATAATCGTCGCACCTGTCGGGGTAGACGGAAAACGTGGTTTAGAGTTCAGAGTTTTGACCCAAACAGAGCTGTCCTTAGGCATGTTATTTAACCTCCCTGCCCCTTATGCTTATCATCTGTGCATCAGAGATGATAACGATCTCTAGAATTCAGTGTTGTTGCAAGGAATAAATGAGAAGATGCATGACCACGTGTCCAGTGCACTCGGTACACGACATTCTACTGATATCCTTCCCCTTTCTTCTAGCCCATCAGGTTTTCTGGCTTAACTCTGAACTTCTAAGTTTAGCTACTCACCTCTCCCTAAAATTAGACTTCTTCAGAATATAGTCCTTGGACCTCTGGCATCAGAATGAGCTGTTGTTTAGTACAGATTCCTGGCCTATCAGAAATGTGATCTCTCCTCCAATGATCTTGCCTTCGATCCTATCTCAGAGATTTACTCCCATTGTATAAGCCAAATGCTACTCAACAGCTTCATAATCTCAATTTCAAGCACTCTCCTCTCCACATATCCCCTCCTACATGGTCAGCTCACTCCCTCAAGTAGCCCTGGACCTGGATTCGACCTCATTTTCATGACCCTTAACTCCTTTGCACCCTCACCTTTCTTCCACAGTGTGAATTCCACACTCACTCACTTACAAGACTCACATGCATCTTCCTCTCTGTTGTCCTTCTTACTTGACAGGACACCACCCCTGGTGAAATCCTGTTCTCTGCCTATTCAGGCCTGCACCTGTGCAGCTGGCTGTGGCTGGAAAAAGGGCATGGCCGTGCCTTTGAGATCCTGGGCCAGCAAGCAGAAGGGGACCCTAAGGTTGCTCAGCAACCACACCCCATATTTTAGTCCATCCTTTTCTTTTTTTGGCATCTGGCTGGTACAGGCATCAGACACCTTGACCTTGCTGTTACCAACCTGACACTCTGACCAACTGGACTAATCGGCCAGGCCCCAGCCCCTCATCTTTTAAATTATTATTTCTTGTCTTATTTTCCCTTCTCAAACTCTAACACCTCCTTCCCATCCTCACCCGCAGCTGATGACTCTGCTTCCTCTTTGACTGAGAAAAATGAAGCAATCAGAACAGAACCCACACAAGATCTCAGGACCTTCTTCTCTGCCCACCCACCAGCCTTTATAAACCACCTGCTCAGCCTCCTGCCTCTACAAGGCCAAGTCCTCCACTTGCTCCCAGCCCCCAGCCCCTCTCACTGCTCAAGAGCACAATTTTGCACCCATGACTGCACCATCAGTTTCCCCTCTGCTGGGTTGTCCCTGTCAGCCTACAAACATGCTCCGATGCACTCTTTAGAAAAACAATGCAAAACCAACAAAACACCAGAAGGAAACATTGATTCCAGTTCCCTTTCTAGCCACCACTGCATTTCTCTGAAACCTTCTACAACAAAGCTTCTTGGCACTGCCTACCCTCGCTTTCTTAATTCCTGTCCTCTAGTCCTCTCTTGAACACACTCTAGTAAACCAACAACCGCTCCACTAGAGCTGTTTGTACCACGTGGTCGGTTCTCACCTCAAGTGACCCCTCAGTGGCATTTGACACCGTAGAGCCTTCCCTTCCCGGGGGTCTGTTCTGCGCTGGCTTTCACTACACCACTGACTCTGGGCTTTCCCCAGTCTCAAAGCCTACTTCTTTGCTAATTCTGGGTCCTTTGCTAGTTCTTTCTCATTTCCCTTACCTTTAAATAGACTCAGTCCTCAAACCTTTCTCTATGTATTCTCACTCCCTGGATAATTTCATGAAACATCATGTTTAAAATACCACCTATATATAGGTGGTGACTCCCATAATTATTATCCCAGGTTGAACACACCCCCTGAACTCCACCATACAACCAACTGCTTTCTTAACATCTCTACTTGGATGTCTAATAGACATGATTAACCTCAAAAGTCCAAAACTGATCTCCAGACCCCCACCCCCAATTTGCTCTGCTTCATCATTTCATTTGATATCAGCCCTGTCTTAATTTATCAAGCCATAAAAGGGGGAGTCACCCTTGACCATTCCTTCTCTTAATTTCCACATCTAATCTTACAGAAAATACTTTTGTTCTACCTCCAAAATACATTTTTATTTGGCCATTTTGTACCATCTTTCCAATCCCACCCTGATTTGATTCACAATTATCTCTCACCTGGAACTTTGCCTCCTTACCTGTCTTTCTGTTCTCCCTCTGGCTTTGCTGCCAGTAACATAGCAGTCAGAGGATCCTTTTATTTTTTTTATTTTTATTTTTTTTATACACAAATGTTCACAGCCTCTTTATTAGAATAGTTCCAAACTGTAAACAACCCAAATGTCCATCACCAGATAAACACATAAACAAATTATGGTGCCTATATCTATGCAATATATATATATATATTTTTAAGTTTTATTTTGTCGATATACATTGTAGCTGATTATTGCTCCCCATCACCAAAACCTCCCTCCCTTCTCCCTCCCCCCCTCCCCCCCAACAATGTCCTTTCTGTTTGCTTGTTGTATCAACTTTAAGTAGTTGTGGTTGTTATATCTTCTTCCCCACCCCCCCGGTTTTTTTTTTTGTGTGTGTGTGTGTGTGAATTTATATATTAATTTTTAGCTCCCACCAATAAGTGAGAACATGTGGTATTTCAGAGGATCCTTTTAGAAAGCAGGCCAGATCATGTTATTGAACTACTCACATTAGGGCTGGCTTCATAATTTGGGGGGCCCAGTGCAAGATGAAAATGCAGGACTCCAGAAAGGGAAGACAATCTCTCTCCCCCTGGGCCTCTGCCCTGATCCACAGTGGACTAGCAATCCCTAAGAGATTGTAGCCTTTGGCCAGGACTTGCTCAGTACTTGGATCCTCGGTGGATGAGAAGCCCCTGCTGAGTTGTTAGCTGAACACACCTGGTGCTGCCAGCCCAAGGAGGGGAAGGCCACTGCTTGCCTCACCCCAAAATGCCATGGGGCACATACTCGATCCTGACACTCTCTGCTTCTGTGCACAAGTCCCCACTGGAGTGGTGGGCAACTGCAGTAGTGGGATGAGGATGGGAGCACAGGGGGAGTGGCCAGGCAGGGCTGGGCAAGAGTGGGCATCTCAGAGCCCATCCTAAGGAGGCAGGGAGGCAGGAGAATGTGTGCACTGAGGCTACAAGCCCCTGGCATATGCTCCAGCATCCCATTGGACTTCATTTACAAAACACAAGTTCAGAGACAAAAGAATGGTAATTCTGAGCATGGAGCCTCGCGTACCTACACGGATCACACACCCATGAAGCCAGCCCTGCCTGGCTCACGGTTGTCCAATATCTTCTCATCTTGTACTACTTGAGAAGGAGAGATTTCATATTTATATATAATATAATATATTAATATAATAAATAAATATGTAAATTATATAAAATATGATATGTAAATAATATAATTAATATAATCTGACCCCCAGGCAATGTTTCCTTCTGACCCTATTTCCTACTCTTCACCTGCTCCCTCCTTTCACTCCAGCTACACTATTCTCCTTACTAGTTCTCAAACACACCAGAAAGGCTACTGCCCCAGGGCCTTTGCACGTGCTGCTCTTTCTTACTTTGTGGTGACAAATAAGGGGGAGCAGAATTACTGCCCCATTCTACGGAGACCCCACACACTTCCCACTGGGCTTTGAGCTTATCCCAGTAAACTCAACACAGAAACCACATCAGAACAGGCATTAATGCTAGCATTTTCCCAGAAGATTCATACCAGGTGAGTTTGGAATCTGAGAAGCAAGGCTTGTTAGGGTCTGCCTAGGGTATGTTGTTTCTATTTTCTTACAATCCAAACTACAGATGGAACATATGGGATTTAACTGCAAAAAGATTTCTGGCCTTGGAGAAGAGGTACAGAGTAAAACAGAGTCAATATTAAACATTTTGACTCGGTTTATTTAACCCTGAAAAGTTGGGGGTGAGGTAAGGAAGTAGACCCAGGTATCCCGTATGGTCAGCGAGGACAATTAGCTGTTAAACACTAGGCAAATTAAGGATTCCACATGCAGTGTGTTATGGACTGAATGCTTGTGACCCCCATAGCTCATATATTGAAGTTCCTGTGATGTAGGGTGAGGTCTTTAGGTTTAAATGGGGTCACGAGGGCGGGACCCCCATGATGCGATTAACATCCTAATAAGAAGAGGAAGAGACCAGAGTTCACTCTCTCTCTTTGCCACATGAGGACGCAGTGAGAGGCAACTGTCTGCAAGCCAGGAAGAGAGGCCTCACCAGGAGATGAGTTGCGAGCATCTTGATCTTGGACTTCTCAGCCTCCAGAACTATGAGAAGTAAATGTCGATCTATAATATTTTGTCAGCAGCCTGAGCTGACCATTACGGAGTGGTTCCCCATGTTTATACTTCTCTGTTACACTCTTGTTCACTAATAAAAGCTCCTTTGAAAGATAACCTTATATTGTTGAAGTAACTGAATGCTACTGAGACGGTTTCCCTAATACTTTAGCCAGTGTCTTTTCTCTAAAGTTCATCCAGAAATCTGCTAAATCTCAAGTTTTTACTTAAAGTACAGAGTGGCCATAATTCTGAGAAGTTTATAGGCCTTCAGGTCTGGTCAACTGAAATGAATGCAGGCCACCACTTGGGGCCACTCTCAGAGTTGTAGCGACCCAATGTCTCGGAGCTGTTTGTTCTTGTTACTGGCCAGCGACCACCTCCTGTGTGCCAGGACTTCAAGTCCCTGGTGTGGGGATATCTTCTGTCTTCTCCCGACATCTGGACCTCACTCTTCTTTCCTTCATCCCACAAACCAAAAACTAGGCACGTCACTTTAAGTTCAAGATTCTTTATATTGGTGGGGGGGGACATGACATCCTCTTACCTTATCCCACAAGAACTGCAATATTGAGCAGTCTTTCAAACTCTTGTTTGACACTCTCTCCTTTCTTTTTAATAGCAGTAAGATAACTGTCTGGGTTCTTTCACAAATGTGTTGTGAGGCCTTAATAAGGCCCTTGTGTTTGAAAAACACAGGGCATAACATAGTTGTATTTCCTCTTGGTCATGAACTTTTTATTTCACATTTTTGCATTACGTTAAAAAGCTATGTGTCATTCTATTCACTTACACAGAAGCCTAAATAACGGACAGGAGCTGCTGTGGCTGTTATTCTTGTTCACTGGCTGGTGACCTCCTCCTGTGTGTCAGGAGACCCTTTCCTTCAAGATTCCAGCGTGGGGACATTTTCTCTCTTCTCCAGACATATACACTACACCTTCCCTTGCCTCATCTCAAGACCCATTTTTGTAACCATTCTGGCAACAGAGTAGAGAATTAAAGGGAGACCTTGTATAAAACTGCTATGGGTTGAATGTGTGTCCCTTTCAAAGCTCATGTTGAAGAATCCCCAATATGATATTTGAAAGGTGAAGCCTTTAGGAGGTGATTGGACCAGGAGGGCTATGACCTCATGAGTGGATTAATGGGTTAATAGATCAATGGGTGATTAAGGGACTAGACTGGTGGCTACAGAAGGAAAGGAGGAAGGCAAATGGACATACTCTTCCCCTCTCTCCATGGAATGCCCTGAGCCACCTTGGGACTCTGCAGAGAGTTTCAGCCAAGAAGAAGCTCCCACCAGATGTGCCCTCCAACCTTGGACTTCCCAGCCTTCAAAGTGTGAGAAATAAATTTTGTTTCTTAATAAATTACCCCATTTCAGGTATTCTGTTATAAGCAACAAAAATTGGGCTAATACCAAAACCATCATGATTTATGATATTCTACCAATCTCCCATGTATACTCTGAGCCCAGAGCCTGACAGTATCTGACACAGTAACAAGCATTTGATAAATATTCTGGGAAAATACTTCTCAGACAAGGGCTGCAGCTGTGGCTTTTGAAATGCTAAAGCTCCGAAAGCATGGACACTACTGAAAGGCAGAAAACAAACAAACAAACAAACAAAAACCGGACAAAAATGACTTTTAAACAAAATTTAGAGTAATGCTAGGGAGGCTAAAGTTTAGAACTAAGTTGAGGAAGGAGCAGATTAGTGCTAAGAGATACAAGTACCAAAATAGTCATTGGAGGGACTTGGAGGGTTGAATTGCCCCAATATTTTAATTTCTAAATTGGCATAGCAACGTGAAATAAAAAAAAGAAAAGAAAATGGAATGTAGTTTAGGGTCCAAAATGAAGTGTCCCAAAAGCTGGGAACACAGGTTTAGATGTGATGTGGAAAGAAAGAGGGAGCCCTGGGCCTTTCTATACTTCATGTTCGCCTGTGACTGGTGAGTGTGTTTTGTTTCTGACATACGTTAGTAAGTGAGTCACTTAGGTCTTAAAACGCACTTTTCTCATAGAAACAAAATGATAAATGATGATTAGGTCCCCATATCACCCAACAAAAACCTGTTTAACCCTGACATTGCTGAAATGTACATTTGCAATAGAAAAGCAGAAAATGCATCATTTCCATATTAACACTTACAAGACAAATTTTGAAAATACTATAGAATTAAATAAGAAACGAGTTTTATTTATACTAGATAGTGGCACTTGAGACAAAAATAAGAGAATTTAAAAGTATATGAGTCCGTTCAGAAGAAGGAACTTAATTCCTCCCGCCACCCCCCACCCTGAGTGTGACCTGCGCTTAGTGACTTGCTGTCATAGAACAGAATATGGGGCTGGCCAGTTAGCTCAGTCAGTTAGAGTGTGGTGCTGACAACACCAAGGTCCAGGGTTCGATCCCTGTACCAGTCAGCTGCAAAAAAAAAAAAAGAATAGAGTGTGGCAAGGGAAGGGGTGTAAGTTTCTGTGGAGAAACCTGCAGACACTCCTTTCACAGGGTGACCAAGGATCAAGGTCAGCATCAGCAGTGAGAAGTCATGTTGACAGCAAGTATCCCTCATGAGATGGATGCAGGACACTTCACCTCTGTGATCTTTTCCCCCACAAACCTGCAACCCCAGTTGCAGAGAGACATGCTACAATACACCTAACTATCTATCACTCCTCAAAATTGTCGAGGTCATCAAACACAAGGGAAGTCTGAGACACTGTTACAGCCAGGAGGAGCCTCAGCAGACATGACGGCTGAATATAATGTGTGTCGGGACAGGATCCTGTACAGAAACCAGTGCAATCCAAATAAAGCCTATACTTTAGTTACCAGAAATGTACCAGTGTTGGTTTCTTAGTTGTGACAAACGTATCACACTAATGTATGATGTTAACAATGGGGGAAAGTGAGTGAGAGGTATATAAGCACTCTCGGTACCATCTTTGTTACTTTCTGTAAATCTAAAATTATTCTAAAATTCAGTTTGCTTAAAATTGGAACTTTGAAAAGATTAAGGAAATCAATAAAGCTACAAGAAAGACTGGCCAAGAAATAGAGAAAACAAAAAATTACCAATATCGGGTGTAAAGAGGAGATATCACTTCAAATGCAACTAGAATTAAAAGTTAATAAGGCATGAAACTGTCATAGGGCCCAGCAATTGCAGCCTTGGGCGATTATTCCAGAGAAATGAAAATTCATGAAAAGAAAAAGAAACATTCATGGCAGCTTTGTTCATAATTGCCCCAAACTGGAAACAACACGAATGTCTTCCAATGAGCGGACTGTGAATCAAGCTGTGCTGCGTCCACAGCACAGAACCAAACGGCACAGAATATTTTTATGTGCGACCACTGCAGAGAGCTGTGCTTAGTGAAAAAAGCCAACCCGAGAGGCCGCACACTGTGTGGTTCTCTAAATATGTTAATTCTCCAAATGACAAAAATATGAAAATGGAGAAGAGATTAAGGATGAAGAGGATTGGCTATAAAAGGATCCCGTGGTGATGGAAACATTCTGTATCTTGACTGGTGGAGGATACACAGAACTGCACACGTGATAAGTCACACAGAACTGAATGCACACACATGGATAATAAGGGGGGGATATTATAAGCAACTCTATGCCAATAAATTCAACACTTAGAATGTCTGTGAGGGTTTCATAAAGATATCTAGAGAGACCCTCCCACTTTTTAAAAATTTTAGTAAGACATGTTATTTAATGTAATATATCTAAAATATTGCCATTTTAGTGTGTAATCAATGTAAAAGTTATTGAGGTATTATACTTTTATTAACCAAGTTTTTGTACTCTGTTGTGTACGTACTTACAGCACCTCTCAATTCATGCCATGCACATTTCAAATGCTCAGTAGCCATGTGCAGCTAGTGCCCACCATACTGGACAGCACAATTCAATCCACATTCCTAAAGAACATGTGATGTCTGCCCACTGTGATGGCGGCACACAGATCATTCTATTCCGAGATATTTGTTACGGGCCAGTGTACATGGATTGCTATTTTCAATTTTTATTGCTGTAGTTTGTGAGTAATAAATACAAACCTCCCTTTCTAAATACAAACATCCCTTTCTAGCCCTTTGAGTTCTAAATTAACTGAGAACCAGACACAAGTTTCACATAGATGTAGGCCAAAATATCAGTTCCAATCTAAAAAACTCTGCGTTGGCTAGTGTGGCTTAGATCTGTGTCTACACTGCACTTCCTAATCCTGTTCCTAGCCCTGGCTCTGAGGCTACTCACCTACATGGGGATGTGCAGAGAAGACTGAACTCCTGCCCCAGCGTGTTCCAGCAGAGAGAAACTTGGCTGAACTGAGTGCTGCAAGAGGAAGACCAGGAAGACGCTTTCCCAACAATCTGCTAAACTACTTTTCCTCTTTTGGGAGGGAGGAAATTTGGAAAAGTTCTTTCCAAAATTATTTCACCCGGAGAACAGAATGGACAGCCTCCCTCTTTCAAGAGCTTTACTCTAATTTGCCTTCAAAACGTGCATCTTTCTTGTCTTTGGTGCAGACATATCACTAGCATCTCCCACTTTAGAGCTTTGGGGATGCGGAGGGCTAAAAATGAAACCCACGGGGTGGGGGAGTAAGAAAGGCTGGGGAAAGGCTGAGGGTCGGTGAGAATTTGGAAGAGGGGTGGAAGGAGGAACGGAAAGCACACGGTGTGTTAAAACACACAGATAAACCCACAAAACTGAACCAAACAGGCGAAAGCGCGGGAGTGAGCGTGGAGGCGCAGCCAGTGCAGGACTGGGACGCACCGAGGATGAGCCAGGCGGGATGTCACTTCAGACAAGGTCACCGGCCCTCTGCTCCTGGGCGCTCCTTGCCAGATGAGGGGACGGAACAAGCCAGGGCCCTTCTGGACGTGAGGTCCCATTATTCCAGGTGTCCGCGTGTGTCCCGGAGGGCAGAATCCAGGAGGCCACGGGAGAAGACACCGGGTCGGGATCATCCCCCCGCAGGTGGCCAGGTGATGGGGCCTGGGCCCAGGTGACCGCGGTGGAGAATGGCTGGGGAGGGGCAGGTGGAAGGACGGGGGCCCAAGGAGCGGCTGCGCGCACGCGCGCCTCCTACGTGCAGGGCCACCCCAAGGGGTGGCTTTGGGGACACTTCTGTTCCCACCCTGGAGTAGCATAAAGTGTCCCCCCCAAATTCATGTTCACTCGGAACCTTAGATTGTGACCTTATTTGGAAACAGGGTCTTTGCAAATATAATTAAGGAAAATATGGAGATTAAATAATCGGGGATTAGGGCGGGCGCTAAAGCTAACGAGCATGTCCTCAGAAGAGAGACAGGAGCGGGCACAAGGGACACAGGAGAAGAGGACCTGGAGAAAGAGGTGGGGGCTGGAGGGCCGCGGCCACAAGCAAGGACGCCGGGGGACCCCAGAAGCTGGAAGAGCCTGACGAGGGACCCCGCGCTGACGCCTTCACTGCAGCTTCCGGCTCCCGCGAGTGGCCACCAGCGTCTGCTGTTTTAAGCACAAACCGGTGTGTGGCCGGTTGCTAGGGCAGCCCTAGAAAAGTAAGGCACACACCTGCCAGCAGTGTCCGGGAGGAGGTCGCAGGAGCGGTGACACTCCTACCTGCCCCGTCCTCCGATCACCGCGGCTCTGTTTTCTTCCATCCCTTTGGTGATGGGTCAGAATCTGGAATTACTCCTTTTAGCCTCCCGTGTTCACTGTTCTGCACAGTGGTTTCTATGCGTATCTGACCAAACATGCTTCACATGTTCGCAAAGAAAAGGAAAAGACAAGTTGGAAAAGAGAGGAAGGAATGCAGTAAAGACCAAAAGGAAAGTATTATTTTCTAAAAAAGAAGAGAGTGTGTGTGTGTGTGTGTGTGTGTGTGTGTGTGTGTGTGTGTGTGTGTGCGCGCGCGCGCGCGCATGTGTGCTGCATTTCAATATCACTGTGTGCAAATAAGGGGTTATGCAAACACCGGAAATCAGGTGACTTCCTTGTGATGCGGGTTTCTATATGGGAGATACATGTTCAGAGCCAGCCATGTTATCAGATATAATGTCTTTATTTCATCTACTAATAAATGCTTTCCAATCTATGTTCTAAGTCCCTTAAGGGGGGGAAATGTTTTTATGTGACATAATTCCTACTTATATTTTACAGAATGGTAAGAAATCCCATCCGCATTGGAAGTGATTTTGTATAAAAACGTAAGCTGTGTGATTGTATTTGATGGTTAACTAAAGAGAAATATTGTGGTTCCTCCCTCTTTACTACATTAATATAGACTTTGTTCCTATGTTAACATGTTTCCTCTTCTCCCTCTCTTTCCTCTTCATCCTCTCCCTCTCTCTGTTTTCCCTTCTTTTCACACCTTCAGATAAATCCAGTGAAGGTATTTTCAGTGCTGTTTATCCTTGCTCAGTGGGAGTTATAATTTGTTTTAATATTTTGTCTTCTAATTGTCCTGGGTGGCAAATAAAATCATCTCTGAACCCCAGCAATATTTTCCTCTATGGAATAGTTATTAAAATAATAAAGTAAGAAATAAATAATTGTTGTTTAAATAAATGAGCACATACTTAATAAAAACACACTCACCCCAGTTAGGATGGCTAATATCCAAAAGACTGTGAATGATAAATGCTGGTGAGGTTGTGGAGAAAAAGGAACTTTCATACATTGTTGGTGGGACTGCAAAATGGTGCAGCCTCTATGGAAAACGGTATGGAGGTTCCTCAAACAATTGCAGAGAGATCTACCACATGACCCAGCAATCCCACTGCTGGGAATATACCCAGAGGAATGGAAATCATCAAGTCAAAGGTATACCTGTTCCCCAATGTTCGTCGCAGCACTCTTTATAATAGCTAAGAGTTGGAACCAGCCCAAATGTCCATCATCAGATGAGTGGATACTGAAAATGTGGTATATCTACACAATGGAATACCACTCAGCTATAAAAAGGAATGAAATACTGCCATTCGCAATGTCATGGATAGACCTAGAGAGAATTATATTAAGTGAAACAAGTCAGACACAGAAAGAGAAATATCACATGTTCTCACTTATTTGTGGGAGCCAAAAATAAATAAATAAATACCCCCCAAAAACGGGGGGGGGGGAGGGAAGAAGACATAACAATTGCAATTCCTTGAAATTGACAGGACAAGTGAACAGAGAGGACATTGTTGGGGGGAGAGGGAGGAGGGAGGGAGGTTTCGGTAATGGGCCACAATGATCAACCACATTGTATTTTGACAAAATAAAATAAAATAAAATATATAGAAAAACAAAAAACCCCCACAAAAATGAAATTTTGATAAAGAAGCTACATCAATGGTTTTTAAAGAGAATATTGACTTTGAATAAGACACTAGGTTGATTCTAACTCAAATTCATAATTGAACAAAAATACAGATCAATTAAATTTAAATTCAACAAAGTCCACCTCTTTAAAATTCTCTGTGCTTTTTAAAAACATTTTTACTTAACGTTTTTGACATAAAAAAGCTGTACATGATTAATATGTACAACTTGATGAGTCTGAAGATAAGTATATACCTGTGGAACCAACACCACAACCTATGCCATAAACCTATACATTACCTCCACAAGTTTCTTCCTGACTTATTTATTACTAGTATTATATTGTGATCATCAAAACAAAAAGTTTCTCTACAGCAAAAAAACAATCAACAAAATGAAAATATAACCTATGGCAAAGGAGAAAGCATTTACAAACTATGTATCTCTTAGCTTTGGGAGGTCTGTTAATTTTCTGCATTCCAAAAAATGCAGAAGGGCAGGTCTCATCATAAGAGGTAGCATAGTGAGACTGAAAGTCGCTGGACTGGGAGGAATGAAGTTGGGTTGTAAGTGCTACAGATACCAGGATCCCCTTTTCTTGTGGCTGTGGCACTTGAGGATCCTGGTTAATAGAGAAAGAAATGGATGCCGGTTCTGGGCCAAGGAGCCATAGGTGATTTTATGACATGGTTTTTCTAGCCCGCATCATGGGTACAAAGTTTGCCTGTCTCCACCCTCACTCAAGTAAGCATCTTGGCCTAAGCTGATATGCCAGAAACACTTCTCCCACCACAGTATTTCCTGATTTTTTTTTCTAGATTTACCCTTTCCTTGGCCTCCCTGCAGTGGCCTCCCATTGCCACAAACCCCACATCCCATAACAAGCAGCCAGAGCAGTAGTAGGAGAAACTAGAAGTGCAATGTTTACTGCCAGATCTGCCTGGGGACTCTCATCCCGGGTTCTTCTCATGGGTTCTTATCATGAAATACCCAAAGCACAGAAATGTTTACCAGGGGGTCTGGACTTTATTTTAGCACTTTGGAACCAGATGTCTTATCCCTCAGTTCTTTACCCATACTTGGCTTCAAAGAGTCACTTGTATTTATATATTTATTTTTATTTATGGAAACATAATTGATTGTACATATGTGTAGGGCAGAGCACTGAATGTGCCATATGTGATGCTCAAATCAGGATCATCAGTATATTCAACATTATACAATGTAATCTTTTTTGTATGGTCCTTTACCAATTAGGTGCATATGTATTTATACTTGTTTTGTCTTCTTGGTCAATTGACCCTTTTATCATTATGTAATGTCCTCCTTTGTTTATTGTTACAAGTATGAGTATGACCACCCCTGCTCTCTTTTGGTTGCCATTCACATGGAAAATTCTCAAAGAAATGTAGAATGAAAAATCCACACAGTTTTGAAGCATTAATGTGCTCTTGTTCCCAATCTTTGTGTACCATCTTAAATCCAGTTTCTTTCTGGATCATGTAAGAACAGTTTTGTTGTGAAAATTTACCCAACATTTTACTGGTTCCATATGTGCCCCAGCATACAATGGTCCAAGTCTCCTCTCAGACCTCCTTCTATTAGGTTTCTCTGAGCCTGAAGTCAGATGTCCCCAGCAGGACACACGGGCACCAAGATACGGATGACAATCCATACTGATTCATAGAACAGTTGGGTTAACTTAGTCAGAAAAATACAACTAATGTCTCAGATGGCCAGCTGAGTGTTAAAAATTTATTTGCTGAATTGACTGATTGTCTTTATATAAATTTTAGAATTCTATTATGGTAACAGCTTCATCTCTTCTGAAGGAAATAATATGTTTTTGTCATTGGTAAGAGGAATTGTGTGGCTTATAACGTTTCTGGTTTGAATTTTTTATCAGGAGGAGCCAAGTCAAACTTTAAGCTCAATCCCAGCAATTATTTTGCCCTTTACTGTTGGCACATTTGCTTTGCTTTTGATTTTATATTTTCAAAAGTTACTATCTAGGGCCAGCCCATGGCTCACTTGAGAGTGTGATGCTGATAACACCAAGGAGATGGGTTCAGATCCCTATGTAGGGATGGCCGGTTAGCTCACTTGGAAGAGTGTGGTGCTGACACCACCAAGTCAAGGGTTAAGATCCCCTTAGTGGTCATTAAAAAAAAAAAAGTTATTGTCTTATACAGCATATCTTTTAATATAAGCCATCTGCATATTTTAAAGTGCCTATGTGAAAAGATTTTTTAATATTTCTTCAGGAAAAATGACTAAATAATTTGGATTGATAAACTGTGTGTCTTGAGATTCTGACATAGGAATATCTACTCTTCTGCATAAAATATCCCCTAGGTTACTGATCACTGTAAAAATAATTGCAGATCTCTCTGGTTGTATCAGTACAAAGAAATACTGAAAAAAGGCATTCTTGTTGTCAGTTTCCATTGGGAACCCTGTGGTTTCTGAGTGTGTATGTGTGTATTTCTACAATATTACTCCCCATCAGCATTTTCCAAACTATGTACTAAAAACACAAATGTCAGGAAACAACCCAACAGGAAAATGGATAAACCAACTGTGGTATATTTGTGCAATGAAATGCCACTCAGTAATAAAAAGACTAACTACTGATACACACAACAACGATAAATCTCAAAAACATGATGTAGTATGAACAAAGCCAGACACAAATTAGTGCATGCTGGTGATTCCATTTCAGATTAACATTTTTCCAGGGCCAGGGAGGCCTGGTGGAAAGAAACTGCAAGGGGAAAAGGAAAATTTTGTGGGGATGGCAATGTTCTCGAATGTCATAGGGATGGTGGTTTTGCAACTATGTGCATTTTTCAAAATACATCAAATTACCCTTCAAGGAGAAATATTTTATTTATGTAAATTATAACTTATAATGCTTATTAATTTTTTTAAATGAGTATCTTAAAGAGATTGATATGTGTTCCCCCAAAAAGGGGGGAGGGTAAGATTGCAAACTAACTCTGGGAAATAACAGGATGAAAATGGTAAAACTGATTTATTTATGCAGGACTTCCCAGAATCTATGCTAATGTGAATTAAAGTAAAGATGCTTCCAATGCTCATTAAAAATAAAAAGCAAACATGCTGCTAGGTAAACACCTGCTCTGAATAGGTCAAAGTACAAATCTGTCTCGGGGCTTGTGCACAACTGGTGCAGATACAGACTATCATAGACACTGCTCAGAAAAATTCTTTCCTCCCCATGCCATAAAAAACCACAACACACAACAACAATGACAAAATAAAACTAACTTGAAAATTGAAGTCTGAAGATAAACATCTGGTATTGTTAGGTGTTTGGAATGGTCATCATAAAATTCTAGTCTCTTAATTACACTCTAAATTTCAAATCCTTCAGTGTACATCTTCCACATGTATGGGTTTCTCTACTATCTTATCCTTTCAATCAGAAAAAACATTCTTGAACTGTCACCACAATATTTCTCAGCCTGAGATAACCAACTTTCCTCTTCACTGTAAAATGAAGGCTGAGGAAATGCCATTGTTCATAAAAATGGAAGTCTCTCTATATATTTTATTATTTAGTATTATTTTAACATGAACATTTTCTTTGGGGGAGATCAATTACATTTTCATGAGGTACCTTCTTGGAATTCTGTAAAATACAACGGGAATGTCCCTTGGGTGAGGCTTAGGAGACAATTTGCAGCCGAGTTATTAAAGACAAAGCCAAGACTGGAGTGACAGCTGAAGCTGCACGTGCACTTGCTCTTCCAGGCAGGATGAGGTGATGGCCAGAGCCCCAGGAGTGCCCACTCTCACATCCCCTCAAAACTGAGACAAACTGGAAATGAAGCTTCTGGAAATTCACACCCCTCCAAATGAGTTCTGATTTTTATAATGGGTCTAGTTTTGTTTTTTTTTTCAAAACTGAGTAACACTGTGCTGAATACTGAATTTAAGTTTACATGTTCTGGAGTTTGTAGATGGAAAGTTGATGTAGGTGTTATCCACATGTGTCTTTGGAGAGGTTAAAAATCAGTTCCAATGATTTTAATAAAAAATAATAGATTTAAGTAAAAATCTGCAGAATAAATTGTTTAAACATTTTTATCAAAAGAAGCCAAATTAAGTGAGAAATTGCTGTAATAAGAAATTCTCTTTCAAAGGATCTATTTTGCAAAACCCAGGGAACCAGAAGAAACCAGGCTGTAATCTTTTGACCGTTTCTTGAAATTGTCTGCCCTTGTTACATCTATTGGTCCTTCTTTCATTCTATTAAGTGGCATTTGAATATACAAATAAAAGTGTATAATTTACAGTTTCCTTTACAGGTATGTATGAGGTAGAAAAAAAAAAGTTCTTTTCTACTCTCACACTCAACACAGCACAGAACACTTCTGTGACCAGATGTGAGGGGGGGGTTCCTCATATACCAAGCAATTCTTCAGTGGATACCAACAGGGTATTCTATAATTCAATTCAACTCTGACACTTTCTACCTGGAATTAGAGCCAGATCCCACAGCTTAAGGGCTCAGTCCCACAAGACCTCCCTCACTTCAGATGCCAGTCACAAGTCCCAGACTGTGACCTGCACTTCTGACCAACTGACTATAAATCACGATTTTTATGATCCCTCAGTCAAGTTCAACAATTTGCTAGGATGGCTCACAGAACTCACGTAAGCACTTTACTCATATTTACCATTTATTATAAAAGATAGAAAGGATACAGACAAACAGCAGGTGGAAAAGGTGCAAAGGGCAAGGCATGTGGGAAGCATGCAGCTTCCATGCCCCCTCTGGGGCAACCATCCTCAAGGAACCTCCACGTGTTCATCAACCTGGAAGCTCTCAAAACCCTGTCTTTTTGAGTTTTTATAGAGGCTTCATAAGTATGTGTGATCAATTAAGTTATCCACCAGAGGTAATCAGCTCATTCTTCAGCCTCTCTCCCCTCCCCAGAGGTGGGGGTGGGTAGGACTGAAAATTCAAATCCTCTAATCACAATGTTGGTTCCCCTGGCAACCAGACCCATCCTAAGGCTCTCCAGGAGACCCCAGCTATCATTCTTCTCATTAGCACACAAAAATACACATCACGTTGGAGATTCCAAGAGATTTAGGATCTATGTGCCAGGAACCAAGAAGACTACGTATATGTATTTTTATAAATCATAATATCACAAGGAGTCTGAGAAACTGAAATGCTATTCTGTATGCCTGTCTCTAAGAGTCATCTGAGTCATTTATACACAGATTTGTTTTTTGCTTTGAAAACAATTTCTGTTCTGTTGTGGCCCCATTAAGAGTATTTATTAAAACACTCCAGTAAAATCCACATGCCTAGTGTGTGGAAGTCCCACAGCCAGCAACAGAAACATCCTTTGGACAATGCCCATGTCAGTTGATTGTGTACAGATGTGTCACTGTAAGCCTAAGTGATCTTTAGTAGTAGCACATTCAAATACCATAAGGAGATAAAGAAAATAAGGATTATGATTATTCTTAATGTCTCCGCCATTTAAACTTACATGGTTTTTTAAGATAAATGGGAGATGTCCCTAATGGGACTCAGAATTTCATCTGCTCCAAATTTGCTTGGGATGTTTGCTTGTGATGCTGTTACAGAACCAAGAGGGGTTCGTCATCTGCCACTCAAATGACTAGGAAGTCTCTCATACCAAAGTCTGCAGTGTTAAAGATTAGCGTTTACTTGGACAGCGATTCAAAGGAGTACAATGGCAGCCAAAGGGGCTTAAAGACCTCATGTTCCTCAACTACTTAAAATCACAAGTATTTATAGAGCTAAATCATGAGTGGGAGTCCCAGGAATTGTGTGGGAATCTGACTGGTAAATGATGAGGTCAGCATAATTATTTCTGGCATCCTGATTAAGGTCCTCCTTGGCTCCTTTGAGTCGGAGATGTACAGACTTCAAAGCAGGGTTGTAGTTGTTTGTCATCTGCAAAGATAACTTGAGGAGAGGGGTTACAGATATTATCTTAAGCCATAAGCCATTCATTTAACAAATGTCCTGACTTTCAGATCCAGTCTTAGCCTGAGGAACTATAATACTCTTACCTTATTATTAATTAAATTTGTTACTCCTAGGTCAAGCAGATTTTCTTTTGCTGTTACCCCTTACCCCAGCCAAGGCCTGTTCTGGCTGGGGTCAGGGGAATAGCTAGGGGATTTGGGGGTCTGTCCCCTGATTTCAATGGGAAGTTGAGAGTTTTCTGCCTAGTTCTGGCTCTTCCAACAAATGGCCCAGCTGATGAGATACACTCCCAGAGCCAGATTCATACATCAGCCTGTGGTGCCAATTCCAAATTATGGTGACATTTGCCTTTACAAAGGGCAGGATCAAGTTCTGCAGTGAGGTTCCCAAAGTACATATGGAACCTTTACAGATAATCTCCACAGCAACATGGCACAAAAAGAATTAGTCTTATTGGAGGGTATTTACTCTGCAATGCTGGAGTGATCTGCAGCAGTAGTGAAGAGCTGCAAGTGCTCATGCAGCAGTTAATGTGAATGCATTCATTTCCTGACAGTCTAACTATGTGATTCTCATCCAGGGAAACTCCACCCAATCAATGCTGCAAAGATGATACAATCAGAACTTCGTGGTAGTGATGTGTGGCAACTCACGTAGGCAGAAAGTAATACAAGGTCATATATTTGACAAATAAGCAAGTTTCTGTCAAGGGTGAAGACAGAATGTCAGACATCCTTGACCCATTTCAACTCTTTTTCAACATTCTAATAGGTTACATTAGAAGTTACTAGTTTTTCAATTCAAAGGAAATGCTGGGAAATTATTTGTGGATTTTGCTGAGTGTAAGAAAATAACACTAAACTCTCTTAATTAATTTTATTTCTCACCTCTGTCACCACATGGTGACGTGAGGTAAGTGTCATTTTAGAAAGTGTGGCTACTAGGCAGCCCCCTCGGCTCACTGGTTGCTATTGGGAAGAGCAGAGGGAGGCAGGAGCTCCTGAACTTGCTCCTCATGTGAAACTGGGAAAAGAGACTGGTTCATAATGACCCTGGAGACAATATGATCCTCCCACCACGATAAACATCTCAATGCACTTGTAAAAGTCCTTGTTTGTTAGTGTCCACATTTGTGAAGGTCCAGGTTGTGAAGGTCCTCTTCAGCATGGAGGGCAGGAGCAGGAAGGCTGATAAACATCCTTCCCTTTACATGTGCATATAAGCAAATGGTCATCCACACACTTCTTGGTTTTCTTCTCTCCCAAGTGGGATCATGTAACCAGAACCTCCGATGAATAGGGAGATATGAGGAAAGAGGAGGGTAGATGGAAGGACTCACTGAACAAGCAGCTGTCATGACGTGTGGAGCTGCCCGTCTCAGCCAGCATTTCCTGTGTGTCTATCCAGGATGCAGATTCTCACAGGAGCACTGTGGGGCTTTAAGTATTTTATATTTTCATAGGTATTTATGAACCATTTAAGAAAGCTTTCATGAAAACCAAGTTTAAGTCGATGACATAAAATTATATGAAGAAAATACATCCTGTTATAAGTCTGGCCATCAAGATGGCCAAAATCTTCATCTGCATCATCAGTTTTCCCTCCAAGCCATGGTGAGAGGTCCCTCCTGTAGGCTTGCTGAGAAGCAGTGGGTGATCCTTCCCAGGCAGCATCCCTCCTCTTTCTGTCCCTTCTGTCCCGCTTCAGCTGCAGTGAGAAGGACAGGCTAAAAGGACATTGCATGTTGGAACCCTCATGTTATTATTATTATTTTGGGCTCGTACTGAGCTTTTGAAAACATGTAAATTGTTGCCAACATGTAAAAATTGAGAAAGTTCACATTAAAAATAGGTCTTGGCTTCTCAAGAAAAATGAGCAGCTCTGAGCCTCCAGCATGGCAGAAAATGTCTGGGGCCAAGAAATGACCATCTTACTGGGTGAGACATGTGCTCTCTGTCTGCCCAGGCCCCTCTGGTTTCACTCTCCAGATTTACAGCACCTATAGGGTCCAGGGGGGCATTTGGGGTGGCCTCCCTGCTCTAAAGAAATGACACTGTCCTCATCCTCAGGTCCAGGCCAGAGTCCCAGGGTGAGGACTGAGCTCAGCACTACCTGAGATTCCAAATCTCACTCCTCCACGATTCTCACAGGACCATGGACAGAGACTTTGACTCATCATTTAAAAAAAATTTTTCAAGGTCAGTGTTGTAGAAACGGATGACAAAATCAACCCCAGCCACAGTGTCAACACTGGGTTGACAAGGACAAAGATAACAGGGAAGGTGGTGGAGACCCTGGGCCATGAGTCAGGACAAGTTCAGATTCAAGCTGTCTTGAATAACAGATGTCAACTTCCAGATTTTTCTCTGATAAGTCAATGGGACATGCACACCTGATCAAAGCATTTAATTACTGCCACCACTTAAGCTATAAGCATTAGGAAAAAACTAGGAAATCCATAGTTTTGAAGGGCTTCAGGGTAGGCTACCCCAAAATAAGCCTCTCTGGCATAAGGATTATTTTGAACTGAAGGCAAATGAGAAAAAGCAGACACAGGAGGAACTCTCTGCCCTCTCTCTCTGTGCCTGAAAGCAAACTACAAATTCCCCTTGTAAAGGTGATTCCCTCCCTTCCCATACCAGGAAGGGGACAAGTTTATCCAGAGATATTTTCAGAGCATTTCATCAGAGAATGAGATGGCACCAAGAAAGAATCTACTCAAACTAACCTTCCCAACCAGCCCTTATTACCCATTAGCTTCCCCATAAATTTGACTTCTCACAATTTGCTGCCCCTAAAATGTCAGTCCTTTTTTTCGTCTTGTCACTGCTCATCAAATACATTGTTCTTTGTGAAGATGCTGTGTAAACCCAAATCCTCACTGTCCCTCTGAGTTACTCATCTCTGAGCACCATGTGTAAGTGCGATGCACACATTAATAAACTTTTGCTGGTTTTTCTCTTGCTAATTTGTCTTTTGTCAGCTCAATTTACAAGGCCTTAGGGAACCTAAGATAGGTAGAAGAAAAAATAATAGTTTAAACTCTCCTACAGATTTTGTTATGTATTTTTTTGATTGAGCAACTGACATAAATATTTTGATAATTTTGGATTAAGATATTACTTACATGCAAAGTACTACAAATGGTGATTGTTAAAGGAGGTGCTGAACACACTGATTACACAATATTATTTTACAGGTTTTATTCATCAGATTAAGAGTTTTGAAAGACCACTATATGTTCTCTGTTATTTATATAAAGAGAGAAGACAGGTGTTAAGAGCAATTCACTTACTAAACTGATTCTGTTTTGTTCTTAATTAAAATTTTTCCTTCAAAGTAACCCCCCGAGGACCAGAAAATCACAAAGCATTGAAGAAGTAATTAAGTACCTGCCAAATGCCCACCTGGTGTCAGACACAGCAATGTCACCCGCCGATGCTCTGTACCTCTGCACCGCCAGCGCTTCTTCCACTTGCTCTTTCTCTTCCAGAGGCTGTTTGAGATCTAATCTGATATGTCGAAAGTATCTTTCCTAGAGGAAGAAAAATGCACTCAAGTCTCTTCAATCAGAACAACATTTTAATAAACTGATAAAATAACAGTTTCTTATTCTGGACTCAGCAAGACCAATAAAACTGTGGTTTCAAAAATGTGGAAAAGCATCTGTCCGGGTGAGACTCAGTACGTATTAGATACAACACAGAAGCTTCCTTCTGTCTGTGGAGTGGGTGGTCCTGGGAATCTAGTGGTTACAATAACCCTTCTCAAGCCTCACTGGGGTGAGCGGCTCTGATGGAACTGGCTGCGGTTCTGTGCCATGGGCCCCACTGCTTCCAGTCTGTCAGGTAGGGCTCCCAGTCCTGCTGTTCCCTTTTTATAGTCCATATTCAAGAAGAAGAGAAAATAAGTGATTGAATAACTGCTGTGCTGGATGCCGGGTACACTGCCCAGATGTCCCCTCAGGACTGAGGCCTTTACTCCCTAGCTGCTGGGAGTGTCAGCTGCTGATGGCTTCCAGCTGAGTCCCTCCTTGGGTATTGCCCTTACCAGGACACTGCCTCATTCAAGATCATGTCTCATGTCCTCTCCCTGGGGGGTGGGCATCTCAGAAAGACCATCCCAGCTCAGAACACCTCATGGCCCAAGGAAGCTGCTGTTGTGCCCACATCACAGCCCAAATCTGCCCCTGCCCAGTTCTGCCACCCTCACTCTCCCACAGGGTGATTCCCCAGAGAGAAGCTGCCTGCAAATCTCCATCCCAGACTCTGGGTTTCCTAGGAACCCCCAACTATAGTGTGGCTTCTGCACCTCATTTTTTAATGAATGTTGCAGAAATATTAAAATGTCTCAACCATTATGATTGTAATGAGCCAGCCCCATGATTTTCTATTAAGTGGTGTATTTAATTGATACTGACAAAAGAATGCTATTTTTGTTCAACAATGGCAAAATTCACATGACAACAAAACAGCTGTCAACCAGTCAATTTTGTGGAAACAAAAATTATAAAATTAATTATTTTGAAGCATAATTGTCTGTTTTCAGCAGGTAATTAATTACTCGCAATTTGTGGTCATTAGATTCAAGTGGGCTATTAGTAACAGTGTTTTCCTGTTCCATTGTGCTTTGAACAGTTGGCCTTAAGGGGAATCCTGCCTTCCAGCACACTGCGAGTAGCTCTTCTCAAGATCAGTCTATATTTTAAGAATTATGAGCCCAAAGGTGGAAGAAAGACATGCTGCTTCTCAGCTGATTCTGGAGGCAAGTCACTCTGGGTGCATCTGGGCAGTGTGGGCAGAAACTGAGCAGAGGGACAAACGCAGACACGCTGCCACCCCAGCCACACTCGGCTCTGCCCCCAGCAGGGCTTGTTGCTCTGATGCAACTTCACGTTAGTTTCTATCCCTATGTGATGCTGCTGATGACCACCCTCTGTCCCTCACAGGATGGGGAAGGAGACAAAGCAGAGATTGATGTGGAAAAGAAGCTGCAATTTCTGCTTCTCTTCTTTCTTTTCTCAGTCACCAAAGCTGGCCCACACCTGCCACGCTGAGTCCCAGGGGCCCTGAGAAAGATGGGCCAGTGCGGGTCCCTCCCATTCTCATAAGGGCACCATCTGAGAAGCAAAGGGGTTGGAACCATCTGTCTGAAAGGCACCTTTCCCTCCACACTGAGCCTTTCCCATCCAAGTAAAGGGATGCAGTTTACAATAAATTTTTCCCAGTAATACACGTAGTTCTTTGGGGAAAGTGGCATGGATTTTTGTATTTCTTTACCTGCAACTCCTTGAAGAAAGTTACTGGCCATTCTGCAAGAGCCACATGACCCACTCACAAAATACAAAGAGAAGCCACATGGCAGAAAGCAAATTACATGTCAACAATGGGGATACAGTTGCAATGGGACAGAAAATGGTCCCTTATATTGAAAAATGCAAAGAGGCAGGACACCCCTATTAAAATAGCAGAAAGGTTATTGCTAGTATTAAACAAAAAAAGTCCAGTACTTACCACCTACAGGAGGCACGCTTGACATAAAAATACACAAGTGCATTAGGAAGTAAGATCTACCCTGGTGGAGCAGATAGAAAGAAACAGGTGAAGTGTGTTTCTTATAAAATCACTGAGAGACAACGTTCACATAGGATGATGCAAAGAAATTAAACACTTGCTATGACACTGGCTTTCTGTAGCCTAAAAAGCATGGCTGGACAGAAGAATAACAGTAACACCTCTATTGCTGTCCAGATTATGAGAGATCAAGAACTCATACTAAAATAATTCCTCAGAATAACACAATAAATGAAAGTAAATTCGACTAGCAGTTTGGGAATATCAATGTGGATACTCTAGTGAGAATTCAACATGTGTGAAAATTCCAGAAAAAAGGCCCAGCACTGCTTTCGCTGGAACTGGCCCCCAGTACACAAGCTGAAGTTTGAATAGGCTTTGAATGAAAGTGTTCTCAGCTGCGTGTGACCCACTCTGTATAATACGTGTGTAGATGGCAGGCAGAAGGCTGGGGCTACGATGCTGGTTTTCTTCTGTTTCTTTCCCTCCTCCTCTCCCTCTTTGTCTCCTTCCCACTTTAGCCCTGACTAAATTCAGACATTCCCTACTAGGATTTATTTTTAAACTGACACTAGCATGCCACCAATAGTAAAACAGTGCTGAAACAAATAGCAAAAACAAATTACCAAATGTCTGACAAGAGCCAATGTCCCAAGTATGAAAGTAAAGCTACAGCTAAATAACATCAGGCTGCCCATTCACTGAATCAAGGAAGGCTCCACATGAGCTGCAAATGAAGTCATCCCCTTAAGAGAAGTTTGACACATCCTGAAATATCATCTATAACTGTATAGATGTGAGATTTGGGGATATCTAGGTAGGAACAAGGGGTGTAAATCCTATGGAGGAGAAATGATGGTTAGGACTAAAATATAATTCTCACTCAGAAGCTGAAATCACAGCACACACGTTGCACCTTGTCTGAGGGTCAATGCTAATCACAGAGGGGTGATCTGGGAGTACCACAGACAAAAGGGCCCCACAGAGTCAGGATTTTTCAGTGTTTCAGCCACATGCAGGGCGAAGTTATTCTGGCCAACAGGAACCTGAGGTCCACAAGTGGGAGTAACAGATGCATCAGCTACCATGGACACAGCTCTCAGCTCCCGATTCCCAGCTGCTTCCTGAGGCTGCCATCTGGCAAGAGGCCTTTAAGGTGTCTCAAGTACCCCTCTTCTCCAGCTCTAAACAGCCTCCTAAGGAGTACTGACTTCCCATATCAATGAAAGAGAATGTGCTAAAGAGAAGACCTGACCTTCTGCTTCTTTATTCACTGAGAATGAAGAAATTGGCATTTTGGTTTATACATCAGTTTCTTGAGAGTTTGGTTAACTTGAGTTTATAGCTATGAGTCCACAGGAAATAACTGTGGACATTACCCTGGAGTAGAGACCCCATCAAGGAGGCAATTCCTGGGACAAGGCTCCCTGTGTAGCCAGCAGGCACCTCTCAAACATTGCAGGGGGGGCAAAGCTTCAACACTGATGCTTGTCTAAAATGACTCGAAGTTTTGGGATGAGCTCTCCAGCAACACACCAAAGACCCTCTCTGTGTATCATTTTCCACTGGAAAACATTTTCTCCAGAGGAAATTTCCTGAAGGTTTTGTCTCATCTTTCTATAAAACTTTTTCTCAGACTGTGGACATTTCATGAAATTCTCAGTACTTTCTACAAGGAAAAAATGTGAATTAATTTAGGCCATAAAATTTCATTTTTGACCCAGATTTATGCAACATGAAAGTTCTGCTGGGTGTAAATTATTTATGTTCCAGAAGCTCTGCCCAGTGTTTAATGCTGGGCCAGTGTGCCTGAAGGTTGGCATCTTGCCAGGGTCTTTTAATCGCTGTTCAACATCTTGATCTGTCACCATGCTGCACAGCTCTTGTGAGGTGGGTGTTCTCTTCTCATAAGGAGAGAGGTCTGAGCTTAGATCTCACAGTGGTGAGTTTCTAGCTTCTGACAGGAAGATGGTGAACAAGCTAGTATTGATGTATGTGTTGTGAGAACAGGCTGGCAAGGACTTGATGTCTGCAGACTACTAACTGGGGGTGGTCACACATATGGAAGGAAGGGGCAGGTCCATGGGCCCAGGATGAAAATCTTACAGAGGGAAGGGTTAGCCTCAGTGCAGTGGTTAATGCCTCCGAAGCCATCACAGCTGACAGCTTACCTCATGGTGGTGGTAGTGGGGGCAGGGGGGCGTTGGTAGAGGAATCCAAGGCCAAAGCCCAGCATCCAGACTTCTCCCCACTGAAACTGTAAGGATGGAAGAGATTGTGTCATCCCTGCTGCCTGTCTTCTGGGTGTCAACTTCTAAGAGAAAGAAAGATCTCCTTCACAATTACAAATCAAAAAAGAAACATTTATTATAACACGAACACTCCATTCTCTTTGAAAAAAGCTAAGTCATATGTTTCATTGAATATTATCAAAATTTTAGTTTAATTCATTTCAAGATGTTAGTCGCAACATCAAAACAGAATTAAAAGATAGTATGAATCTTTCCACGAACTTTTTGAAGCACCTTTGTGTATTAGTCTGTTTCTGTTCCTTATAATAAAATACCTGGAACTGGGTGATTTATAGAAAAGGAAATTTACTGCTTACAGTTTCAGAGACTGGGAAGTCCAAAGTCCAGGGAACACGTCCGGCAAGTCTTCTTTGGTGGTAGCTTTACAGCAGTGCAGGGGTCTTACATGGCAGGAAATGGTGGAGCAGAGAGAGAACTCCTCCTGCATTCTCCTTTTAAAGCCCTCTGGACCATGCCCATGGCCACCATTTAACCATCAACTTAATCACCTCTTCAAAGCCCCATCTTTCAATTATCATAATAGCATTTCCCACCTTCTTAACACCGTCACAGTGGAGACCAATCCTCCAACACATTAAACTTTGGGGGAGGGGGGACACAATTCAATTCAGATTACTTTGTGTTTCTCATACATCATCAATGTGCTGGGAATGTCTCATCTAATCCTCCCATAATTGTCTCCATTTCACAGATGAAAAAACTGAAGCACAACAGGATTAAGAATTCATGTTCTGTTGGCTATAAATTAGTTACATGGGCACCTAATGGCAAGCTGTTGCCTCAAAGAAGAAGAAATCAGGAAGAGTCCTGGTCAGACACGTCCTTTGGAGCTGAGTGAGGCACAGGGAGAGATCAGAGAAGACCAGCAGCGAGTACCAGGCCATGGTGCAAGGTAGGAGTCAAGGAAGGCCTGAGCCCAGCCAGGCGCAATCAGACTGCTGAGAAACATGGGCTCCAGAGGGGGCTGGGAGAGGGGTTTGTACAGTGGCTGATATAGTGATCAGAGAGTAAGACAGAGGGACACTCACCAAGGCAAGGAGCACAGCAGAGAAGGAGGGGTGCTCTGATCACCAGGGGTGTTCATGCTGAGATGCCCCGTGTGATACCGTTGAGTGGAGATAAAACAAAGCAAGCAGCAGACGGCTGTCACTGGAAGAGCAGAAGACAGATTTCCAAATGAGTTTCTATGTTTCCATCTGGCTTTGCTGAGAGGAAATTTCCTAAAAGTCAAGGTTCATTCTGTAAGTCAGTTAGCCATTTAGGCACTCAGTAACTGTTAACAACAGTATAGAAACTATTCATAATAATTATTGGTCATAGTCTCTGACAGTTTAGAGCAGGATGCAGCAAGTTAGAGCCCACCGCCTCTTTCTGCACAGCATGCAAGCTAAAAATAGATTTCACATTTTTAAAATGGTATGGGAGGAAGAATACTTAGTGATGCGAAAATTATACATCTTTCAAATTTCAGTGGTAACAGTAAATGTCCACAATAAACTTTCACTGTAATACAGCCATGCTGGTTCATTTAAGTGAAATATGGCTGCTGTCACTCTATGTTAACCGAGCAGAGTAGTTGTGAAAGAGGCTTGAAAAGCCCCAAATATTTACTGTCTTTACAGAAAAAGTTTGCTACCCTGTGATTGAGAGAATCAAGTATCGGTTTCTTTTTAACTCATCCCTTGCTAATTATGATAATATTTGATATGGCTGGCTATAAAAATATCCTTACATTTATCAGACACAATTTAAAAGGAGAGAAATCAGAACCAAAAGAAGTGGCTTTTTCCAGAGAAGGTACTTGGCAAGTAAACGACATGAACAAATTCCCAAAGCTGATTAGAACTTCACACCCCAAAGGTGTGAGAGTTTTAGATACACACTGAGATTTAGAGAATGGGCTCCTATTTGTAATATATTTAAAACAGAAATATTGAACAGGAGAATCAAAATGGTAATTAAAATGGAAAGGTTTCAATTTATACCATGTTAATGGAGTTGTGATTGTCCACTTGGCTGAGAACTAAACAATGTCTGTGTGGGGGTGGATGAGGTTCAGGTGACAACATCTGGTGGCCAATGTGAGAATTACCACAGGCATCTTCCTAATCTGGAAACCTGACTATCCTCCCAGCTGCCGAGCGCCACGTGCCTGATACACCCCAGATCCTCTCCTTAGTGTCCGGCATGCATTCTCTCAGAATGACTGAGTTTTGGATTAGTGACTCATCTTTGTACAAGGGTACTTCAAAAAAGTCATGGAAAAATGGAGTTAAAAGATAATACAAATCCTTCTATAAATGTTTTTAAGTGCCCTTACATCATGCTGCTAATTTATTTCTCAGGTTTTTCCAAAGAGTTGAGTTTTTCTAAAAAAAAATTTTTAACTTTATTCAACAGAGGAATTGATGTGGAATGGTCAAATGTAAAATACAGAGCCTAAGATGATGTTGGCATGATAGTCTGAGTATTCCTCTTGGCATGTGGGATGCCCTGAACACAATTTGGATGGGGCTGATTGGTTTTAAATGCAGGCCAGGAGGAAATAAGGGATTTTCATGACAAGATTCTGAAGTCTAGGTGATGCTGCCTGGCCTGGCCCCCACCACAGGTCAGAAGTGCTGGCTGGCAGGAAGGCTAAGGCCTTTCGGGATCCCTGCTTTCCATGGACTTATCTTTAACCTTTTCTACTCAAGCAGAAGCCTAATCATTCTCAAGGAGCCCATCACCCCAGTTCTCTCCCTGCACACTTACCTTTTCACACCTGTGTTTTCAGTCACTTACACAGTGTCTCCTCCTTGGCGTTGGCCCTCAGAGGGCAGGAGGGAGGTGGCCATTGCTGGGTGTGGAAGAAGTTTTAAGCTTCTAAATTGGAACTCTGCTATTTTTGTCACAGTTGTTGTGATGCTGTTGCTCAGAAAAGGAACCAGAATTTAAAAAGGGGGGTCTTTATTAGGTTGCCGGCAACTGCTTCCCCAGTTTGAGGTGTTTTTTTTTTGACCAGTAAGGGGATCACAACCCTCCACACATGGTGTTGTCTGCACCACGCTCAGCCAGTGAGCGCACTGGCCATCCCTATACATTATCCGAACCCATGGCCTCGGCGCTACCAGCGCTGCACTCTGACCCTTGAGGAGTTTTTTAAAGGCAAAAAAAGTCACATAGTCACACAGGCAAAAAATCATATAGTCATACAGTTAAAGTTATCATATAGTCATGTACTCCCTCCTGCGTGAGGAGGGAGGGAGTTTGGCAAGGCCTAACGCAAGCTGGTTACAGAAGCCAAGATAAGCCAGTTAATCACTCAGGGACAGCAAGAAATTCCCCAGGGCAGTTCCTTCTCTAGGTTGCCTGGTGACATCTGGACACAGCTCTTGGTTTTATCAGCCAGGAACAGCATAGGTGGGAAACAGCAAAGGCAGGAAAAATTTAAAATTTTTCATCTATATTTCTAAGTACAGGATAGTTTCTAACTTCTAATTTCTACTAGAGATGCTGGGGGGTTTTCAAACAAAAAATCCTTTTCAAACAGTAAAAATGGCATAAGCTAAATCAATCTGCCTTGTCACACAGTCACTTTCAAGTCTTGTCTGTCCCCAGGAGCATTTTAACCCCAGAGTAGGAGAGTAGAGATGCCAAGTTAACCAGGCACAGCCAACTGATAAAAAGTTGAGGGAGCCTCTCGTCTTTCTCCACTAGTGGGTTCTTACCCACAAGGAGAAAAGACCACTGCCGACCACTGCCAAGTCCTCACTGAGCTTTCCAGCACCATCTTTTGGGCTCTGTTTAAAGTGCAGACCTAATTTCCATCCATGTCCCTGGGCCAGCTTGCTTATCTCCACTAGGCATTTAGGACAAAAGAAGTAAAATGATCATTAAAATGGAAATATGTTCAGGTGGACCATTAGTCATGAGGGACAGTGACTACAGGGCCTATCTGAAATTGTCTGAGGTCTGAAAAAAAAATAACAAATGTTCCAAAATTAACATGTTTAATTAATTATTTGCAAAATGTAGCACTGGGTCATCAACAACTGAAACTCCCTCTTCTGTAGTCAGAGCGGCAGATAAATTCACTCATTCAGCAAGCACTGATCACTTACTGGGTGCCGCACGTGGGTCTCAGAGGTGTGAATACAAGGCCCCTGCCTTGCTGGCACTTTTATTTTAGTGGAAGGGACAAAAAACAACAGACATAAAGTCAAGTCAGGTCAGAGCTATAAACAAAAAGGTGTAGATAAGGAAACAGAGGGGTCAGATGGAGTCCTGCGGGACTGAAAAGGGGGGGCGTGAGACCATCTCGGCTGTGCCATCCAGAGGAAACAGAGCATGCCAACTTGATTTTTCTAGCTGCCACATTATAAAATGGAAAAAAGTGAACTTAATTTGAATATTATGTTTAACCCAATATATCCAAAACGGTAGTATTTCAACAATTGTCATAGAAAAAAACTTGAGACATTGACATTTTACTTTTTTTTATTCAAAACTTTCAAACATTTTTACGCTGACAGCACATCTCAGAGTCAACCAGTCAAACGGCCAGGTCTCAGAAGCCAGACATGGCCAGCAGCTACCACACGGGACAGCAAAGGCCAAGGGCTCCCTGGCTGGCCACCCATGGTGGCTGCCACCTCCGGGTTGGGCCAGTTCTGCTGCCGATAGCACAGAAGCTCAGGACAAGGGGTTCTGATGGAGCCCTGGAGTCTGTGTGTGCCTCTGTTGTCGGAGCTGCTATGACAGTATGCACATTGCATGTCATTTGGGTGGCACGGAGTACAGAGGGGAAATTCACCATCCCCTCATCCGGAACCAGGACTAAGTGCTTCATTCCTTCCTCTTGAGCAATGAGGGCACGCACCTGCACAGGGGGACCTTCATTCTCGAAGACTGAAGACTTTATGTGCAGATCATCCTTTGACACAGAGTCCCTGCCCTGCCCTAGCATACACAGATCTTTGAACAATCTCCACCCTTGTGGCTTGTTAGGTTCTGTATTCCAGACAGTGCTTATCTGAATTTTTGTGTATTAACTTAATTTTTGTGTATTAACTTTGAGAAAGCAACTCAAAATCTCCCAAGGCTTAATTTTAGGATACCTGGGCCCTTAGCATTGACCTGCCCCCAGCAGGGACCTTCACCAGGCTTGGATGGGAAATATGAGATGGGGGTTGAATTGGCAATGTCTTGGGCTCCTTTCAGGGCAGACACCAAAACTGTATGTGGTGAAAACCGACCACAATGGAGCATGAATAGAAGTGAAATGAGTGTTATTGGTGCGTTTGGGTGGTTCAGATTTCAAGAGACCATTCACCTTATTTTTGAGAACCTATTCCTAAGGCACAGGGCAGAAGGATTCTTGATTAGGATATTTGGGAATATCTTACACAAATTATTTTAGAAGTGCTTTCTAGAGAGCCTGCAATGTCTGGTATTAACTAATCTGTTCTATTCCTGCCCCAAAGAATGTTGGTGTTTATAAAATGTGCATAACCTGGGGAGGAAAAAGGAAGCAGAAACCTAGACCCTGTGAGATAAATCAGACATGTCCCATTAAAGAAGGCACGCTCGTGCCTCCCCCGCACCGTGTGAATGCTCATGAACCTTCTGACACAAAACTTTTAACAGGGAGGCTGCTGGACGTGGTGGTGATGGCCATTGACCTCAGGACACACGACACCACAGTATGTGCTCTAAGTGGTTCTGAGAGACACCTTCGGGGCCTGGTAGTCCATCTCCTGAAGAACCTACCTTGTGACAGAGGAGGAGTGTGCACAGAAACCACAGAAGGCGCAGCTTCCCAAACGCAGGAGGTAGAATGGCCCGAGGCGCTTGCTGAAAGTACAGATGTGGGGCCCGAACCAGGGAAATCTCTCTTGTGCACCCACTCTGGATTGAAGTGAAAGTTCCAGTATGAAGGAAGAAGAGAAGGGACTTGGGGTCGTACGTGCCCTGCCATCTCCCTCTGCCTCAGGCGGCTCCCAGGGGTCTGCCTGCCCATTGACAACAAGGACAACATGGTGTTTTCTGTTTCTTTGCTCTGACAGATCGTGACCTGGATTTCAGAGTCCATCTGCTGATGGCAGACAGGCACTCCTTTTGTCTAGGTGGATGTCAGTGATTACTAAATTGTGCGCATTGGCAGCTCATTAGCACTTGGTGATGTCCTTCAAAGGGAAAAGCTCCAGTGGCTTTTAGTCACTGTGAGATGGTCATCTATGCAGCAGGTCTCCATGAGCCAGCTATGTTGTTCTTTCCGCTGTTCTGTCTTAAAAGATGGAGTCCTTAGAACATGGGCAAAGACGTGGACAGACACTTCACTGAAGACATACAGATGGCAGATAGACACATGAAAAGACGCTCAGCACCATTAGCAGTGAAGGAAATGCAAATGTATCGCACAATGAGACACCACTACACACCTAACGGAAGGACTGACATGAAATAGTGACCACCCAAATGCTGGGGAAGATGCAGAGGAACCGGATCTCTCACGCACTGCTGGTGGGAACGTAGAACAGTGCACCACTTTCGAAAGCAGCTTGGCAGATTCTTACAAAATGAAGCCTGCAACTAACCTCTGACTAAGGAAGTAAACTGTTGGGTATTTACCTCAGAGACAGGGAGACTTGTGGTCATGAAAAACCTACACGTGAATGTTCAGAGAAACTTTATTTTTAACAGCCAAAGGCTAGAAACACACTGTATGTTCTTCAGGGGGCAAAGGGTTAAATAAACTCTGGTGTAGTCACACCATGGAACACGGTTCAGCAAGTGAAAAAACAAACTATTTATGCAACAACACGGCTGAGTTACCACAGGGCTGCACTGAGTGAAAAATGCCAGTTCCAGAAGGTTTCATACACACCATGTCATTCCATGTGTATATCATTCTTGAAGTGTCCACATTATAAGATGGGGAACACGCTAGTGAAGATGAGCGATGGCCCAGGGTTAGGGATGGGGGAGGAGAGGGGCTAAAAGAGACTAGCAGGAGCTGTGCTTGGGGTGTGGGGATGGTTGTCACCAGAGTTTGGTGTTGTCACTGTTTTTATGTTGACTGTGTCAACATCAATATCACGACTGGGATTCTGTCCTACAGTTTTGCAAGATGTGACCATGGGGGAAACCATGTGAAAGGTACTCAGGATCTCTCTGCATTATTAAAACTAAATGTGAATGCAGTTTTCTCCAAATACAAGGTTAATTTTTAAAATACAGTGTAATTGTGGGTGTGTCACCCTCATTCCTACTGTTGCACCCACCCCAGCCACACACTCAGTTATGTTATTTGCTTGCCCCATTGGCACTGGAATTTCTGAACTCTTCTAAATGACAAATGGCCAAATCATTAATTAACTGCTTAAAAGATGCTCACTACTTATAGTTTGTCAAAAAAGATTTGTTTTAGGGTTTGGATCCCTGTATACCAGCTGTCAGTGGAAAAAAAGAAGAAAGAAAACGAAAAAAAAAATGTCTTTTTCTCTATTTCACTTGCTGAATCACTCGCCTGTGAACATATCAGCAAAGACACTTTTTTTAAAAGTGATAATCCGAATCCTTGACCTTGGTCTTACAAGGCTGAGCTCTAACCAACTGAGCTAACACGCCGGCCCCCTCACCTGTCTCTTAATGTGACTCCCAAACAGCTGCGGGCCCAGTTCTCTCACTCTCCACCCCCACCCTGTTCCGAGCTGTCCTCCCCCGCGTGGACCACCCTGACATCCTTCCCACTGTTCTCCCTGCACATGCTCTTATGCACTGCTCAGTCACACTCTATTCTTTTGTTATTCCAGTGTCGCCTTCACGTCTATCCCCCCAAAAGGACATAACATAAATAAAACAGAACAGAATCAAATCAAATCTTCTACTTTTAGGTGAAAACGCGCTCACTCCCTCCTGCCGAGAAGAGAGGCCAGTGTGTCCACGATTACTGTGCCCACCTCCAAACTTCTGTTTGAAGTCTGTCTTTCCCTCTCCTTTTGTCAGGATGTTGCCTCAGTTTCTGTGAGCTGCACGTGCAGCTGCAGAGTCCATCACTGCTGATGCCCTGGAGGGATGGTGCCTTCCCTGCCACCTTACCCGTGACTGTGCGAGGCACGATCGGGTTCAGCAGAAAAGGCTGACTTCATTTCCACATGTGGGATATCTTATCCGCCAGGCTCCTTGACAGTTCCATCCACAGCACAAACGTTCCTGCAGGGGTGAATGAGGGACAGGGTGGTGGGACGGGCCTGCCCTTGGGCGAAGGCAGTAAGAGGGTATGTTTTCTGCAGAGAATATTAAAATAATCATAAAGCTAACTAAAAGTCTGCTTTTTATTACCACCAGAGTCTGGCTGTTCTAGACAATGTCAGTGATCACTCTTCCTCACCTGCCCTGTGGTGTGCTACTTCCCCCTCGACGCCGCCCTACCTGCCCCTGGCATGAGCCCCTGCCCCTCAGTCAGTATGGATGTCCACCACAGGTCTCTCTCGTTCCAGACAAAGGGGACTACGGGTTCCACCGCCTCCTCATGCTTTTTGCCCCCCACAAACCTGGTGGCCTTTCAGGTCACTCAGGGCAGCACACTGGAATCTGCTGTAGGTCACCTCCACACCCAGAGGCCCGCCATGCATCACGTGCCATCCCAGGCAGTAGAAAATGCAGAGCGTGGCAGTGCTGCCTTCATGTTAGATGCACATACCCCAAATTCTCAGAGCACTGGGCCCCAGAATCCCCACCAAGGCACAGACGTTGGTGTTCTTGGACAGAATGTGCTCACTCCCATTCTTTCCCATGCGTGTGTCCTACCAAAATACACAGGGTGCCACACCATCCACCCCAGTCTTGTCGATGTGGGGTCACCATGTGGTGACTCAGATGGTCCAGTAGAGGGGTAAGATGATCCAAGTGCGGGAAGGAGCCAGAGTGCTGAAGACCCCCAAGACAAAACACAGAAGATGTGCCCTTTGGTCAGAGAAAACTCTCAGTTGCAGGTGATGTGACAGTTTACATATAAAACTCAACAGAACAACATGAAAACTGTTAAATTATACAGGTTTCTAGGAATAATATTAACTCACAAAATCACTAGTGTTTCTCCTTCCCAAATATACAGCAGAATAAAAGTACAAAGCATGTAGGAACTAACCTATTCAAAACAGCACATGATATTTACGGATTCAATTTGTAAAGTGCAGAAAGGTCATAAAAGAGTTAGTAAATGGAGAGATAGACCACAACCATGAATGGGACAAAAGGCCACTGTCCCTACCCTGTCCTGTCAGTACCTCAGAATGTGACCCTGTTTGGAGATAGGGCCTTTAAAAAGATAAATATGTAAAATGAGATCACTGGGGTGGGCCCTAATCCAATAGAGCTGGTGTTCTATAAGAGGAGATGAGGACACGGACATGCACAGAGGGATGACCATGTGATGACACGGGAGAAGACAGCCATGTCCAAGCCAAGGAGAGGCCTCAGGAGAAACCAATCCTGCCCACACCTTCATCTGTGACTTTCAGCCTACAGAGCTTTGAAATAAATGTGTGTTGTCTAAGCCGCCCAGTCTGCAGCACTTTTCTATGGCAGCCCGAGCTAATACACTGGGCAAACTGGAAGACAAGTGGGGATCCTGTGCAGACGACACCTAGAGTGCAGGAAGCCAGACAGGGAACTCCAACCTTGCTCAACAGAAGCCTCAGGACAAGGACCTCCCTTGACCAGGAGCTTCCCAGCTACATCCTGCTACATCATGGGGCAGGGTCCCTCCCTACAGCAGTCACACACCTCCTGGTGTGGCCACTTTTCTGTCAGGTGGAGGAGCTCCAGGACATCATGCCCTCTGCAGCTTCTCTGTGCACAGCATTTCCCGACAAGCCTCATTTGTATGCATGTGGCGCTTGGCTCTGGGATGGGCTGCCCAGCCCCTGCATGTCCTCCTTTCCACACCTGTCCCTTCCAGCATGCCCGGTGCCAGGATTGCGTAACTTCCTGCCACCCCAGAACGCCCCCTCCTGCCCATGGCTGTGTACCCACAGAGAGCTATCATAATGAACAGGACAGATGACCTTTCCTGGGACTCCCCAAATCACACAATGCCAAGCTCAGCATAAAACCAGAGTGGTGCCACTTCACCTGGGAGGAAACTGAGGCTCACAGGGGCAGGGTGACCTCCTAAAGGCACAGCGCTGAGACCCTGCGTGTCTAATAGAAGAAGTGTTGAGCTTCATGCACAGGCCTCATCTGTACCACCTGCCACGCAGGACCCAGGATCTGTCATTACAGGGCATCATCACCATGATGATGCAGGCCTTAACATGCAGTTGTTGAACTCAGTTCAAACCAAAAGAGGAGATCTGCACTAGCAAGGTGTCTTCCTCTGGAGACTGGACACTCCTGAGTGTCTTGTCATCAACTGGTTAGCACTTGGCTACGTCCCAGCTACACAGGATGTGGCCCGGTTACCTGGGGCATGGGAAGGGCTCAGCCTTGCCAAGTCCAGGTCCGTGTCTGTGTCCAGGACCAGGGGGCACATTCTGGTAATTCTTGACTGGCCAAGGCCTTAAGCTCAGCCAGATCATGCAAACGCGTGTGGCAGTTTGGTCCATTTCCTGGTTATAGGAAAGTAACAGGTGGGAGGAGGAGTTTGAGTCAGCGATGACAAACCTGTCAGCCCAAAGTACCCTTCCTTCTGCTCCTCCCAGCACTGGCACTCTGCCACATGTGGAGTGGAGTCTCACCTTGGCCAGTGCTTCAAGTCACTCAGCAGAGGGGAAAGAAGGCTGCTGTCCCTGGATGTTCACCATGGGTCCACCCCCGCCCCTAAAATTGTGTGGAAATAGATGAAGACCACCCAAATGAGAAAAGCAAAGGCTGCTACTCAGAGCCTGCTACAGCAATGGAGATGGCCACTGTCACCTGCACTCAGCAGAGCTGTGCATGCAGGTCAAGGAGCAGGAAAGCTTCATTGTGGAAAAAGAGATGGTCCAGGGGAGCCCCAGTGGGGGCTGTGGGCCTGTGGAAGCCGGGGCGCTGACCAAAAGTGAGGCTTCCCATGTGGCTGGCTAGGGGAGCACATGGCTGTCTGTGGCTGCTCCTGAGTTGGAAGAGGAATGAAGATTAGGGAAGCTGTGAGTTACTAATCAAGTCCTGGTTGTTTGAGGCTGATCATTACAGGGGTTGTTGTCTGGCTTCCTGGATTGTCACTAGAGACAGCAGTCTGACTTCCTGCAGGTCTGACACAGAGCAGGTGGCCTCCTGGGCTGGTGACTGAGAAGATGGGTTGGCTTCCTGGGCAGGTGGTTGCAGGCTGTGGGTCAGGGCCGTTTTTTATACATGGTCTGGCTGTTGTCTGTTTCCATATTCCTCCTCCCTCCTTCTTCCATCCCATTTCCTTCCCCTTTCTTCTCTCCACCGCCCTCCAAACTCCTCTGCAACATCCTTACAGAATGTAAAAAAATATTAATAAAATAAATAAAGAAAGAAAGAAAGAAAAGAAAAACAAAGAAATTATTCCCACCAATGTCTATGCTGAGCTGAAAACTTTAAATTCCAAAAGGAACAGCTTTGAAAAAACTTGAGAAGTAGTAGGGCAAGAAAGCATTTATGAGAGCTGCTGAGAGGACAGACACATGATTCCATACACAGTCCATATCCATATACCTCCATATCCGTGGGTTCCGCATCTATGGATTCAACCAACTGTGGATCAAAAATACTGGGGGAAAAAATGGATGGCTGCATCTGTCCTAAACAAGTACAGACTTTTCCACTGTCGTTGGCCCATAAACGATACAGTATAACAACAATTTATATAGCATTTACATTATACTAGTATTATAAGTAATTTAGAAACGATTTAAAGTATGCAGGAGGATATGCATAGGTTATATGCAAATACTGCACCATTTTATATCAGGGACTTGAGCATCTTCAGATTTTGGTATCCATGGTGGTGGGGGAGGAAGGGTCCTGGAACCAATCCCCCACAGATTGGGGGATGACTGTAATGCCTCCCTGATAAGCCTTCTCTGGTGTTCCATCTTGAGTGTATTGGCAGGAAATCTGGTCCCTCCATCGTTGCTACATTGTCTGGCAATCTCAGAGATAACAACAGCTCTGTTGCAGGTCTCGGGTCAGCCCCTCACCTGCTCCAGGGATCAGTGTTGCTAACCTGTCTGCACATTCCCTCTGCTGCAAGGTGGGAGGAGTAGCCCACAGACACAGAGAACACTTCCACAGTCCTAACAGGCTTTCACCCCTCACTGGGTATAGTCAGAAATGATCTCCAAATTCACCCACTCCTGGAAAGGTGTACTGAATATACTCAGCATCAGGGTGTCTGCCTGGGGAAAAAGGAACCACGTTACAGTTTTTTCAAAGCTCTTTTCCAACCCGCTACCTCTTTGTCGGAATCCTCTCCAGCTAGATGAATGTGAGCCACCCCTCTCCTTGCCCAGGGGACAGCTGTGCCAACTCCAAGCTGCTTCCCCACATCCCCACGACCACCTCCACCACCATTCTTCTGCCCTCAAAACCTCTTGCTGCCCTTCTTGCCCCCCAGAATACCATTTAGGACCTAACTCTAACTTTAAACTGCTGTCCTTTCACACAGCAGGGTGGCTGCATTCAACAATAAGGTATATCTCAAAATAGCCAGAAGAGAGGATTTTGAATGTCCCTACCATAAAGAAATGATAAATATTTGATGTGATGAATATGTATAATGTTCACATCAAGGTAGTTAACAATGTATATGTGTATTAAAACATCACATGGTACCCTGTAGATATGTATAATTGTTATGTGTCAATTAAGTATTTTTAAAAAAAAAGACCTATTGCAGTTGCAGGAGACAGAGGAGAGTGAAGTTTTTTGCAGGGAGCAGAGATAAGAACTAGAGGTGCCAAAGTGAGGAAAACAGGAATAACGTGACCCTGGGGAGGTTTGCACAGGAACCAAAGGAGCTGCGTCTACAGATGGAGGAAAATGAGTTTTAGGGGAAACTTATTTTAGAATGGGAGAAACTCAAGCATCATTGTAGGCAGTGAGGAGCACAAGGGCTTGTGTATTTTGAGCTCTCCTCCAGGTCATGTCCTATCCTAACTCCTGCAGGTGTATTAATTAGTTCTCACAACTGCCCTCATCTCCATTTTTTCAAGAGAGGAGGCCATGGGCCCAGACTGAGCTCTGTCCCAAGGTCTCTCAGCTGGTGAGTACAAGCAGCCCTGGGATTCCAGCCAGCCACTTCCTATAACAGGTTAGCAGGTGTGGGAGTAGAAGGGCAGGGAGGGAGTATGTCTCTACCTGGTCTGGCCTGCACCATCCAACATGCAGCGTGAGCCACATAGGGCGGTTACACACCTAAACATGGTGAATCGAGACATGCTGTGACTATAAGACACACACCCAATTTAGGAGACTCAGCAGAACTTAGTGGGATGATATGATTAAAATGCTGAAAGAAAAAAAAATCAACCAAAAAATTCTGTATCTAACAAAATTGTCCTTCAAATTGAGGGAGAAATTAAAATATTAACAAAAGCTGAGGGAGCTCATCACCACTAGACCTGTCCTACAAGAAATGTAAAGGGAGTTCTTCAAATGGAAATGAAACAATGCTAGACAGTACCTAGAAGCTGTGTGAACATATAAAGATCTCCTGTAAAAGGTAAATATATGGATAAATGTAAAAATCAGTATTTCAGCATTTTGGTTTATAACTTCACTTTTTATTCTTCTGTAGGATTAAAAAGACAAAAACATACAAAAACAAGGGTATGCTAATGGTACAACATATATAAAGATATAATTTGTAACATCAATAACATGAAGTGGGGGATGGAGCTGTAAAAAAAGTAGAATTTTTAAATGCAATTGGAATTAGGCTTATATGAATTTTAAATAGATTGTTATATGTAATCCCTATGGTAACCACAAAAGTAATATCTGTAGAATGTACAAAAAAGTAAATGAGAAGGGAATGAAAATACGTCACTACAAAAATCAACTAAACTCAAAGCTAGCAGAAGGTAGGTTATAATAAAGGTTAAGGCAATAAATAGAGAACAGAAATAAACAGAATAGAATAAAATAGAGAATAGAAAAACAACATAAAAGAACAACAAAACCAAGCATTGGCTCTTTGAAAAGAACAGTAAAATTAACACGCCTATAGCTAGACTGCCTAAGACAAAAGAGAAGACTCAATTAAAATCTAAAATGAAAAGGGGAATATTACTGCTGCTCTTATTTACAGAAATAAAAAGGATTATAAGAGAGAACTATGAACAACTGTATGCCAAAAAATTAGATAACCTAGATGAGACAGACAAAACACTAGAAAAACACAACCACCAAGACTGAATCACGAGGAAGTAGAAAATCTGAAAAGACCTATAACTAGTAAGATGATTAAATCAATAATCAAAACTTTCCAAACAAAGAAAGCCCAGGACTAGATGACTTTACTGGTGAATCCTATCAAAACTTTAAAGAAAAATTAACATCAATCCTTCTCTTCCAAACTCTTGCAACAAATTGAAGAGGAGTGAACACTTCCAATCTCATTCTATAGGATAGCATTACCCTGATATCAAAGCCAGACAAAGACACTGCAAGAAAACTACAGACAACATCCCATATCAACGTTGATGTAAAGGTTCTTAATAAAATACTAGCAAACCAAATTCAACAGCACATTAAAAGGATTATCACCATGACCAAATGGGATTTATTCCTACAATGAAAGGATGGTTCCACATACGAGGGTACTTCAAAAAGTTCACGGAAAGAGTCCTATTATATTTTAATTCTATTTTTTCATGAACTTTTTGAAATCATTCAATATAATATACCACAATAATAGAATAAAGGAAAAAAAATATGACCACCTCAATTGTTGCAGAAAATGCATTTGACAAAATTCAACACCCTTTCATGATGAAACGCTCCCCTTAATATACACCCCTAAAACCCATCACACCATAAACTATGTGTGTATACTTTCATCCCAAAGCACCCTAACACAACTACTTACAAATACACTCACCCACGCTACCCACATGTATACATCCCAAATATATACAAGGTTCCTAAAAATACATCATCCAAATCTCCCAAACCCACATGTAGATGAAATTGTCCTACACTCCCCCAACAGAATCACAGATCATACACCCACAGTTCTAGAATGGACATATAGCCTCTATATTTCCTGAGAACATTCACGCCCTTGAGATTACACAAGCTCAAGCAACCATTTGTCTGAATACACACACCCATAATATACTCATAGACACAAATACACACACAACAGCCTCATACTCCCAAACATGCACAAGCCTCCATCTTGAGAAACTGTACACAATCTGTCCACATTCCCACATGATATACACATAACTCAGCACCAGCCACCCCATTCTCCCCAAAGTTATACACACCAAAAATGTACACCTAAATTCTTAGACCTAGACACCACAAGCATACACAAAACCCCTCTACTCTGAATACATCAGATACAACACACAACGCAGTAAAAAATATAACATTACTTATCTTTTCAAATGCATGCACATGTATCTACAGTATCTCACAGTACACTCAACATACACACACCACCCCCACCACCCAAATACACATACACACACTATTCATATATGCACACATAACTATCCAGCAACTCAAGAATAAACCCCAAACCCAGGATACTTCTGTAATATACTAAAAACTCACCCATACTCCCCTAAAAACACATTTCCAACACCACTGAATACATATGCAACCTACCCACATGTTAAATACATATCTTAAATGTATAAAACATATATGTAACACAGAATACAGACACACAATCCTTCACCCTAAAAACAGACATAAAGCCCCAGAATGTGTTAGTATAAGACATCCCACATCAAACAATGTGGCCTTTCTCACACTGCAGCCTTTACGCACCTAAACACTCCCTCATAACCTCATACTCCTCAGTGAAACAGACACACAGCAAGGGAACATGCTCTGAAAATACATACACAATGTGGTAGACAGAGCACAGTGAAGAATATTTGCTCTCTGTGGTGTCTCCGTCTGGGAGATTACACCTTCCCACCCTGTTGAACTCAAGTGTGTTCATCTGGGTCTGAGGTGAGGACGACCAGGGAGTGATCTAAAACCAACCAGTGGAGGATATATAAAGTGAGTGAGAAACAAACCCTTCTGGTTGGAAGTCACAAAGATACAGAATTATCTGTTACATCTGATAACCTGACATGTCCTGATGGATGCATGCCCCACACATCAAAACACAGAAAACCACTATAGTGCACACAGGCACACCCACACACACCCTTAAAACTTCCCAAATATGCACCCTCAACATTAGTTATAAATACACACATCTACAATCTTCTGTGACCCAAATACACACACAGAAACACCAACCTCCAATCCCTAAATGCATCTATTAGACACTCCAGCCTTCTCAAACAGGTGCATAAAACCTGCACAAGTTAGCAATTCACACATGCCCTGTTCCACCAGAATTCAAACTGTACTTCACATAATCTCATACCCCTCAAATACACATACACACTCCCTACAAATACTCCGAATACTCCCACAAACTGCTCAAACTCTAGTACACACACAACCCACAAGAACCCTCATGCAATATACACAAAACTCGAACCCCACACAAGCATATATGGCGGCTTTGAAACTCCCTAATAGATACCCCCGAAATTCACACATACAAACTCCAAGTTTATACACACACAGACACACTTACCCTGAACACACACACACAATTCCCACAACCCTGAACACTCACACGTGCATTTCTCTTCCACCCTCAGAATGCAAATGAAGAAATGGGTTCAAGTTCAACAGGGCAGCCTGCAGTGGATACTGACATCTGCCACCGAGATCCCTCCTCAGTGAGGTACTGGTTTTACCAATTGCTGGACTGCTGCTGGAAGACACCCTTGGCTGTCAGGCCTTTAGTGGCTGCTTCAGCTATACAGAGCACCCCTGCCGACTCCTCACCTTTTTCTGGGGAGGCTTCATATGCAGTGGCTAATAGAAGCAGGTAAAAAAGCAGCTAACTGAGGACAGTCCTACTGAGACACTCCAGAGCTGCTGTGGCACATGCAGTCAGATAAGACTGTTTTGGGGCCTGGGTCATAGTTTTACTTCTCCCTCAGCTTGATTATGCTCCCTCTTTCTCACTTTTTTTAAAAGAAAAAATTATGCTCATGAAAAAATCAGTCTCAGAGACTGAACTGCAGGGAATCCAACCTGAGACAAAATTCCTTGATTGCTTCATTCAATGACTGATTATTTATCAAGCACCAACAAACATGGAAAAAGAGCACCCCTCCTATGGATATTACACCTGATTGAAAGAAACAATGAACAAATAAACGTATTAATGATACACACACTTACACATTTTTTGAAGATGTTCAGTCAGCAAATAGATTAAAGGAAGATGGCTCTGCAGAAAGAAGTGAGAGTACACGAATACATATTTGAGGAGCAGTGCAAAGGAGAGAGTACATTCTCTCATATAAAATTGTTCCTACTGCTGTGGTTTCCTCCTGATGAGATATCTGCAGTCTTGGCATACAGTACACGGTTGCTTTCAGGTCTACCAGTTCTCTAATACAGCAATGCTGTAGATAAACAGACAACTGCAAAATTCAATGGATTAAAACCACAGGCATGTACTTACATTGAGCATCTAAGGGTCAGTGATTTTGGCTCAGCTCTGCTGGATGGTCCTTCTGCTCAATGCTGGTCTCACTCACATGACTGGGACATGTGGCTCTCCCAGGTCCCACATCCTCCAGCAGGCTAGCCTGACTGTGTCCTCCTGTGGATGGGCAGAACAGCAAGAGGAAGACCCCAAGGCAGGTCCCATGCCCTACCCAGAGTCAGAGTGGGAAGGAGGCTGTGTCAAGTCACATGGTGCAGGGCAGGGCAAAGCAAGGTGAGGAACTGGGGTCATTTATGCCATGATGAGATGAAGACTCAGAGGCAGATTTTATTCAATAGCAGGTTATTGCATTCATACTATGGGGAGAGTTAAAACCATGTTCTCCCCATATCTGTTCCTTCATTCTTCATGGCCTCCTTGGTGCAGACACCAGGATGAGTGCTCTGGAGGATTCTAGGTGAATAGGTCTGCTCCTGTCCCCAAGGTCGAAACCCTGCAGGAGACGGAGGTTTAAAGCAATAATGTTGCAGTGAGGCAGAGATGGGGGGGGGTTTAGGAGGAAGGGCAGGGAGACCATGCCCCCTGGACCATCTGAAGAGTACTGCTGCCCTGAGTGCAGACGGGAGGGGGGCTGTGTTAGGGACAGGGGCAGGTGTGTGTCCCATACAGACTCATCATCAGACTAGCTAACATTTATGATGAGAACTCAGAGCACACCATTCAATGCTCCAAGCACTTTACACAAATTCACTCTAATCTTCACAACCCTAGAGAGTTAGCCTATTACCCCCCATTCTACAGATGAGGGAGCTGAGCCTCAGAGAGGTTAAGCTACTTGCCCAAGGTCACAGAGCCTACCCTGGGGTCTCTGGGATTTTGCAGTCTGGATCCAGAGACTGTACTGGTCGCCTCACCCAGCTGTCCCTGGAAGAACCTCCCAGCCCTTGGAGAGGTGCTGAGTGCAGAGAAGGCACTTTATACAGGAGCGACACCTTGGTTACCTCCTCTGGAGAGGAAGCTCTCCCAACACTCAGGGGTCCCCACGGGGAGGATCACCCCCCCAGGCATGTTCCAGTTCCCACTCTCAGCACGGGCAGCAGTCTCCTCCCTGGGAGGATATGCCACCTCTCGCTGCTGCTTCCTGTGGTGAGCCTGGGCTTCTCTGCCCTGGGTTAGCACCAGCCACATCTGTCCCCACATCTGATTAGGTTTCTGGGGTATTCCTGGAGAAAAAGCCCTGGGCTTTCTTAAAAACCCCAATTCTAATCTGGGGACACCACCGACATATGTGTTGCTCAAAGGATGCATGTCTAAAGAGTTGGATTGTGGGAAGGACCTGGACCTCTGAGCCCCAAGCTGACATTCCCTTGGTGTTCCCTGTTACTTTCAGCTGCATGAGGTGAGCCTGGGCAAGGGGAGGAGAAATAACTCCTGTTGTGGGTAGGAAACTTCATGACCCCTGATTTACTACCAGGATCTCTTCCTGCAGAGTCCAAGACAGCCTTAGGCTCCATTCCTACCCTAGCCTCTCCCTGCTCTGTTCTTGATGTCCTCTTGAGCCCCTTCTGCCTTCCTGGTATTCTTCCATGCTGAGCCTCCTCCCTCTGGCCCTGTGACCACAGGGCCCTTTTCTTGCTGGTGACTCTCCACCTCAACACACGATATCACATGGCAAATGGGGTGAGCAGGGGAGAACTAACCTCCTCACTTGCTCTCCTTTTAAAGCCATCAGAACTATGCCCATTATCACTCATTAAACCACCAGTGGATTAATCCATGAAGCACAGTCCTCACGATCTAATCACCTCTGAAAAGGTTCAACTTTCAAATACCATTAATTGAATTTCCCACCTTCTTAACACTGTTCCAGTGGGATTAAGTTTCAATGAGTTTTGAAGGGACATTCAGTCCACAACACCCTCTGACCACAGCCCCCTACGTTGACCTCAGGCTCCTCCAGCAGACATCAGAATGGTCTCCTTTGTAGGGGCAGCTCCTCAGTGACCACGTCATCACCTCTGGGTGTCCTCAGACCCACCACTGTGTCATATAGGTGGGCCCCACAATCCAGTACGGACTGAGATGGATACAGATCCTTCTTCCCATCAACCTCTGGAGAACACAGCATTCGGGGACTTCTAAGGGCCTGGCCACAGGGGCTACTCGGTACACTGCTGAGAGTTTCTTCTGCCCAAAAAGAGAAGGCAGATGCAGGGGATGTCCCATGACATACAACCCCTCAAAAAATGTTGACTCCAGAACACCCAGCTCAGTCCACCTCAGCCATTCCAGGAATTTCCATTCCTGCAGCCTGGGTGGGAGATGTTCAGTGCTGATTCAAGACACTTAGATATGCCTGCTTCTCTCTGCTAAGACTCAAGATCCACGACCTCCTATCTTATAACAAAACAAAAATTCCCAAAAGGATACATTATAGTACATTTTTTAAAAATATGGTTTGAAATATAAAAGCTCCATTCTGCTAACAAAACACAACACAATTAGCACAACATACTGACATTATATCAGGATAGCATGTGGAAGGCCATAAGAGCCACTGAGATCCATCTGTACTACAGGGAAGCAGTTACTGGAACATTCCAGAAATGATGTCAGCACTTTTTATTGGCAGGAGGATTCACATGAGGAAGAAAAAGCCAGAAGGCCACTCACCATAAAGAGCAAGGCCCAGAAATCCATGGATGGGTTGAGGGAGGCAGAGGCAGCTGTGGAATCAGCTTCAGGCCACCTGGATATAGAGGCTCCCTCTGGTGAGTTTTTAGCTGAATACGGAGTAGAGAATAGAGAAGTTGGATCACCTACCAGAGAAACATGAAGCTGAGATGCACTTCGTGCAGTGGCCCTCCCCCATCTCTGCAGGTCTCGGCCCCTCTCCCCTCAGCAGAGCCTCCTCACCTCTGTCCTTGTGGCTTCACTGACCCAAGCCCCCACCAGACTTCTCCCGCTCCCACTGAGCCAGCATCTCCCTGCCAGGGGACCCGGAACCAGGAGATGAGACCCATCATGGGAAAGCAAATCCTCTCTTTAGGGTCGAGAGCCTACCTGTAGCTGCGAAGCCCACCCTCATGTGACCTAAGGTTGACCTCCAGGGTGTTGAAGAAACACAGACCCAGTTCCTCCTAATTACCACCTTCTCCACCCACTACACCAGGCCTGGACATGCATCCCTGTGCAGGTGTGGCTGAGACTTCCACCTGCAGCTCGGTGTACCTCAACAGGAGCACATGTGGAGGCTTCCCCCACCTCACCTGAGGCTGTAGCGAGGCTGGCTCCCCACACTCGGTATCTAGCTTTTGTCCCAGGACCCGAGCCCATGTAAATTCAGGCTTCCTTGGACCTGCTCTTCCCAGGCCCGGGTTCTAAGGTCGTGCTGTCCCCCACTGACTGCCTACTTGTCACTTTGCCCCTCGAATTACAGCCCAGCTCCAGGGAGACCACAGACCTTTGTCCAACACCTCCCACCGCAAAGCTGATGTAGGCCCTTGTCCCCAGAAGACCCTAGAATACAAATTCCAAACAACAGAGCAGGAGCTGCTTTGGGTTACTCAGTCTGAGTGCTCATCTGCTGTGCAGACTTTCAGAATAATGTGGCAGACACTTATTTCTGGCTTGCCCAGGAGAAAGAAGGAGATAGGACATGCCTTTGACTCCCTCTTTTTGATCACTGCCTACTTGAGACATGGCTCCTAACACAGAAACCAAAGACTGCTCTCAGGACTAGGGACCTGCTGGGGCCCCGCCTCACCCTGAAGCCTCAGGTTTCCATGGAGATAGGTTGATTGATAACTGGTGATACAAACACCTCTGAATCGATCTGCATGAGGAGGCCAGAAATCACCAACATTTATGGAGATTCTTTGGCTGGTTAGGAGCAACGCAGTGACCCAAATAACCAGGGTAAAGACAAAGACAAAGACAAAGACACACCCCCACACACCCCCACACACCCCCCCCCAGGGATGTGCTGGGAAATGCTTCATAAAATGCTTTCCTGGAAGAGGCGTAAAGGCCTTGATTTGTGGTGTTTACTTGATATAAATATCCCAGAAAGACTGATGCCAAGCTACCAACCTGATGTCACTGGACACAGAACTGGGAAGAGATGTACACAATCAGCTACTTGAAGCTGGTACAAGACAGCTCCAGCACACTCACGTCCTTACATTTCAATATGTGCACACAATCCACCTGCACCCCAAGTAGAATCCACAATTCCCACCCCAAACATGCAAGCAAAACCACTGTGTATCTACAGAACATACACTTTCACATACCCTGAACACATTCAACTGCGACCTGCATCCTGAGCTCACAGACAGACCACTTCTTACTACATACATTTTTATAGACAAAAGTCTACTCACTGTGAATGCTTGCATGCCATTCCTACAACTATATACAAACACACATCAAGTGCCTGAATACAAACATGTACAACAAACATACTGCCCATACAAACACAGTCAAAACCCTGTACGCACAGGCTGTCGAAAACTGCCAAGTATACAAATAGTTGTCTCACGCACCACTCCTCCCCAAAAATCCCCACACACAACTTACATACTCTACAATTCCTGAATGCACACACAACCTACACAGCCTGTTTCCAAATACAGACTCTGAAACTCCGACGTCTCTCAGAATACAAAACACATAAGCCCCATAAACTCAAATAAACACACAGCCACAAACAACCTATACTTAGCAAAATACACGGAAGTCCACCTCACAAACACTGAAACCACCCATTCAAGGAACATCAAATTCTGCAAGTATTACATTCCAGAACAGACATGGGGACTCCTGAAAGTCTTGATATACTCACACACCCCTTGTACACACACACAAACTACACACCTTGCATGCTCAGATACAAACACACAAAACACAAAAACACCAACAATCCTTCTCCAATAGACACACACACACCTCTCACACACCTATGGACAAACACACACAGGCATATATTCCGAGTCCCTGAATACACACATTCCCCCAAAACACTGTATCTCATATGTTCAGAACACAACCTCCCCATCTCATCTTCCAAATATTCCAAAACACCTGTAGAAACACCCTGGCATTCTCCAAAGAAATGCACCTCAAATATTCCTCATGAGACCGAGGGGGTACCCCATTGGGACAAAGCCCCCCAAAGTTTAATAAAAGTGAGCTGTGGCCTTGGTCCCTCAAGCTAATGCTGATTTAGGCTCTGGGAACAGGACTCTCTGATTAGAGAGTTAGGATTTACAGCCACCAATTGAGGAAGGGAGTGAAAGGAGGCAGCTGGGTAGGATGGGATGTTACCTAAGTGATAAGAAGGCTCATAAAACAGTCACTAAGTTCTTGGGATAAGAGACATTGTCTCTACATATACCTGCAAGATGTCTTTATAAGACAAAAACCAGAGCTTTCCCATCCCTTGGAATGTGCTGAGTGGACATAAACTGTCACAAGGAAAGAGATTGATAAGAGCTGGAAGAATGACAACAAAGAACCAAAAGCTGCTTCCTTGTCCTCAAGATTCATCCAATCAGATCTGCCCGTCAGTTATCTGCACAGCCCCATCCCCAACCCTGACCCTTTTCTTATAAAAACCCCTGCATGCCAGTCCTCGAGGAGTACATGGTTTTTCTGGGCTTTAGCCACCTGATCTCCATTACTTGACCTAATAATTAAAACTTCCATTATTCCCACTGCACATCGGACAAACAGACCTGACTATGGTTCTATTAAACTCGCAATCCCATACACTATTTTTTTTTTTTTTTTTGCAGCTGACCAGTACAGGGATCCAAATGTTTGACCTTCGCGTTACAAGCTGCTCTCTAATCAACTAACTGGCCAGCCCTCCCGTACAGTATGAATAAACATAATTCATTCATCTGCTGATGGATATACACGTAAACCAGCATATACACCCAAGACACACAGAAGTATCTCCAGCATACCATTTATAAATACACATAAAACCATGCCCAAATCTCAAATTATCTCAATCCAGTATGAACCGGCTCCCACATCCACAGACACTAACAAAGAACCATATCACATAGCTCTAATACAAATAAATAGTTTTCCCACTCCCCTGTATAAACAGAAAACCCAAATTCTCTAACAGATACACATACTCAATTCCCAGAATATATAACCCTATTGAAAACTACAAGCACGTACTGCTCAAAAATATTCATCAAAACTGCCGTGCCCCTTGGATACACAAACTCAATACACGTGACTCTTCACATGCCCCCCAATATACCCATAATTACCTAGCACACTACAAATATGCAAACATGCCATTCTATATCCCCAAATATACCTATATCCCCACACTACCTGCAAATACATAATCACAGATTCCAAATACTCTCACAGTATTTGTAGCACAACTCTACCATCTTCCAGAATACAGAATCATACAAATCCCACCCTGCAACTGCAATATTCATCCTACCAGTCACCCCAAACAATTATACATCTGCCCTCACACACTGAAATACTTAGACACATTTCCTGAAGATTACAAAAACCAAACACACATAACCACGGAGCATATCCTGAATACACAAAAATTAAACACTTAACCACAACATAATACTCACAAACAAAATGATGGGATTTCTGCTCTTGGACATGTAGGCTCCACAGCTGTCTGTCATGGGTTTTCATGGCTTTCCAGTAAAGCGGATTGTAAGCAAGGCTGATCCACTGGAGTCTGTAGGGATCCCAGCAATGGACAGTAGCTGACCATGCGAGGACTGCTTCCTACAAAATGATGTGCATACAGCAACCCAGCCCGCTGGATGTGCTCAGACAATCCAGTCCTATTTTGAGACACTCATTCCCCTTACCTACCTAACAATCCCTGTATTTATCAGATTGTATGTTCTGAGCTACCTTCAGAAAGTGTAGCCACTCTACAGCATGGTGGGCTGAGTGGCACAAAAGTAGGTTTATTGATCAAGAAATGAAGTAAATAGAACATCAGGTAAAAGCTTTGTGCTGAGAAACAATTTGAAAATTGCCTCAGAGGTAGACACCCATTGTGCTGCCACTGCATAATGTGAGGCACCTTCAGAATCCTGCCCACCTGCCAGAGCCCTGCACGGCATGTCTCCCCACCCCCACCAGCCCAACTACCCCCGCCCCTCCCCCACTGCAGAATTCTGGAGAGCTACATTCTAAGCCTGTTGACATTTAAAATTGCACCCTGAGTATCTGCTGTTGACAGTTCGCTCTCTGGGTCCTGCACTTGGCTTTTCTCAGTGTGGAAACTGCCATGCTGCTGTGGTCAGTCCCCAAGCCTATGAGGATGGCTTCAAAGGGAGCTAAGTCTGTAAGGTATGGGGCATGTTATCAGACCACTTTCACTCCTCAAATCCATGGGAATTCAAATGTGACACTGGTCCTGGACAGCTGGTGGAAATAGAGGAAGAGAGAGCACAACACGTCCCCAAGAACCTGGGAGGCTGAGGAAGCCACTGGCATCCTGACTGGGGGGCGAAGGGGGCTTCTCAGAGGTGGATCCAGATGCCTCAGGAGAAAACTTCCAGGTGATGAGAAAGGACAGAGCAGTTGTACTGATTCTTTCCATAAGGGAAACAGGTGACTTGTGTTTGTAAGTCAACACAGGTCAACGTGTGTTTGACGGTAGTAGTGGATTGTGTCATGGTTGTGCCCCAAGAAGAAAGCCTGAGTCCTGCGTCCTTTCTTCAGACACCTGGAGCTTGTGCTATGATACTGTTCTGAGGGATACAAACTGGAGTATTCTAGATTTTAGAGGAGCACTGGGGAGAAATGGTCTCAGCCAGAAAACTGTTCAGTGGAACAGTTATCTCTGACCAAGACTACAGTGAAATATCCCCTCCATCAGTGAGGCTGGAGGTGTCTCTAATGGCACCAGTCCAGTCTTGGCTCATTTCCTCCCAGAGATGGCTTCTCATTCAGTCCAGATGACTGTTGTCTTTGCAGTTACCGGCTGCCCTGTCCCTGGTGAACAAACAAGATAGGGCTTGCTCTTCCCGGAGCTGTTCTGAATTGCTGTCCCTTTGGGGGACGCTCAGGTCTTCAGACCCATTCATCTTCCACCGTCTCATGACCTGTCCTCTGCCCTTCATTTCATGTGGAGATGAAGACTTTGCTCATACTCCATGTCTAGTACTTCATGAACAGGGGACAGATGAGGTGTGCTGTTGGGTTTACAGTGGAAGGTTCTGAAAGGCTGGTTTCCTTTTTGAGAGAGGAAGCAGAGCAGCACACCATTAGGAAGAAGATCTTCTAGTATTATTACTACTACTATTATTCAAAGTCAGGACATATGTCCTGATTAATTAGGACCATCTCCTATGAACCTTGCTCTCCTTGACTAAGTAGGGTCAGCCCGAAGTCCTAGCAAACAGGGATGCATCCAGCCAACTTTTTCCCACCTGGCTCATGCCTGGTTCTTCACGGGTCATTGTGGGCCACTCTTGGGAGCTCAAAAGAGAAGGATCACAGAAGGTCTCCATTACCAGCAGCCAACTCTAACCAGCAGCTATTCAAATCTCTGCAAACCTCCCCTGGCAGCCACAGCGCTCACCACTTCCTGGCCTTTCTAGTCCTCTGCAGCCCTCTCTGGCTGTGCAGTGACAGGATCTCAGGGAATTCAACATCTACCTCACAGACCACCTCCTGAGAACAGAGCTTCCTCAGTGATGGCACGAACCACTGTCCACGGGGACAACTGTGGCCAGAACTTGGCCCGTTTGGCATTTGCTGTGGGTGGTACTGGGCTGCTACATTATGGGGGAATCTTCAGGGCTCCTGGGAGCTAGTTTGGGGACAGATTTTGTTCAAGAGTATTTGTTTGAGTTATGAGGGATTTAAGAGGAGCATCAGGAAAAAGGAGCACTGAGAAGGAGGACTCATAACCTTGTGAATCTGCTGGCTTCACATAGACCATGTGGGTGCCTGCAACTGGCACTGGAGAAGGTGACCTTTGTGGGGTGCGCACACTGAGGGGCATTGTGCTCCAAAGCAGAGTCCATCCGACTCACGTCTAGGGGGAAGACCACGAGGCTGGCAGGTCATGTGCCAGGGACACCCCGGGGAGGCTCTCAGGGGCAGGGGAAGCTTACGTGTTGCTTCTTGGCTGACAGGGGTCAGAAGGTCTCGGTGTATGGGGAGCCAGTTCTCTAGCATAATAATTCTCAACATGAGGGAGAGCATTAAATTCACTTGGGGACAAACTGCACAATTCCCCGTCCTTATGTCCTTCACCTGCTGCAATGCCTCACTCTGATTCCCAGTGACTCTCAGGGAAGGGAGAGCCTCCATCCTGGTGGCTTTGTCAACTGCTCATTCAGTCCTCTCCTTTGTCCCTACAGCATCTGCAGTGCTGGCGCCCAATGTGGCCCTGAACCCTCCGTTCACTGGTCTGCTATTTCCCCCACCTGCTTCCAGCCCAGTACCCAGGCCCCCCTCAAAGCAGCCCCCACCTACCCTCCTAACATCAGTGTTCCCTCCTGGTAACCTCCTGGTGCTGTCTGCTTTCCCCAGGATGCCTCAAGTGGTGGGAGCTGCTGGCCATGGGGCATTCAACATCACTGTCCTAGTTAGAACAGAAGGGGCTCCAGCAGAGCCCTCTCACACTTAGACCACTATCCTGGCTCAGACCCCTCTCAACTGGAGTGCTCCAGGGGACCTCGGCGGGGGTGCTCAGTGTCCTGCTCCCCTGCTGTTGGCAGCATCTGCTGTGGGGACTGTGATTCCTGCTGCATCCACTGGGGGCACGTGGGCTGGCGAGAGGGACTGGTTCCCAGACCACGCCACTCTTGCCCACCCTCCAGCTGCCCAGATGGCTTCCATCATGGTCCCAGGGAGTGCCAGGCCACGGCCACATGGGGCTTGTGGGGAGGGTGGCCCGGCCCTCTCCCAGGCCAAGGCCTCGCCAGAGGACTCCTGTAACCCCAGGAGTGTGTACAAGAACTTCCGACGCTGGCAGCACTTCAAGTCCCTGGCCCGCGGGCACCTGCCCCGGAGTCCTGATGCTGAAGCTCTTTCCAGCTTCCTCATGTGAGTGCCCTCCTTGGGGGGATGGAGCTGATCCCACCACTCCCACATGAAGGGGAACGAGGGATGGACGAGGAGGGCAGGCTATTTAGGGGAACTTGTAGGAAGGTCGGACGGGAGACAGCACATGCATTTTCAACAATTTAATTAACGTCCTACCCCAGTACGTGACATACATTCATAAGCCTTAGGTCAATTGATCCCCAACACCCTGTGAGTCCACCAATCTTATTTTTTAGTAACTACTATAATATTTGCAGAAGATAAAGGCCAGAGTGAGTTTCTGGTGTGACATGAGCCACAACTTGGATTTAGATATCTGCCTCTACCCGTGATTCCTCCCCATGAACTTTCACGCCCAGCAAAGGACCTGAGTGTGGATGGCCTCGGGACATCACATGGAGGGCGGGGGGAGAAGGCAGATGCCACAGAGGGAACCTTACACACGTCCCCCCTCATTGTTGTGGAAAATTCTAGTCAGGAGAGCAAGGTGGTCAAGCCACACGTTGGGACCTGCTTGGGCCCCCATCAATGGGTTTGGATCCTGGGCAGAGTTGGCATCTTTATCCCTGAATGTCTCCTAGACAGGGAGACAATTCCACTTCATTCAAAGGACGGGGAGATTGTTTGACTCATGTATGATATGCTTAGCAGAACCTCTGGCATGTGCTGTCCCTCACTGTTGTTGTTGTTGTTGTTATTATTAATGTCATCATTAAGAACAGTCAACCTAGAACAGGAAAAATCTCCTAAAGCCACATGTCCCACTACTGGGAGTGAGGGGACTGTGGGCCCAGGAGACCAGGACCAGGGTCCATGGTGATGGGAGGCAGTGACATCTGTGGCCAGGAGCGTTTCTCTTTACCTCCCCAACACCTGTCTCCTTTCACCTGCAGGCCCTCGTGGTTCTGGCCACCATGGGGAGCAAATGTCCTAGTCCATGGGACATGAGACATGGCTGCGTGTCTGCCTTGCTCCCACACTGGCTCTTCTCCAGTGGAAGCCACACCCAGGGTATAAGCTAAGGGGTCCTCAAATCCTTGTCCCCAACGATTTCAGTGACTCCCACATCCTGAGCAGTCTGAGTTCCCCCTTGGAGCAAAGTCCCAGGTGCCCTGGGCTGTTCTGAGTTCCTAAATGGAGCAGCCTAGGCCTTGCACGATTAGCACAGGCACCAGTCTCCTTTGGTTCTGAATCCACGCTCCTGCTCTTCACGCTCAGGGACTCTGAGGCTGTGTCCCCAATGGCTGCCTCTCTAGAGAGTCACCAGGAGCTGGTTAAATGCTTACACCTGGGGCCCTGGAACCTGCCTTTTAACCCCCCCTTCCTGGTCATTCTAGGCAGTATCTCGGTCAGCTCAGGCTGCCATAACAAAACTCCATAGGCCGGGTAGTTTAGACAAAAGACTTTCATGTATCCCAGTTCAGGAAGTGAAAGTTCCAGGTGAAGTCCCAGCAGATTCAGTTCCTGGCAAGGGCTTTCCTCCTGGCTTTTGATGGCTGTGTCCTCACATCACAGGGAGTTCTGGTGTCTTTTCCTCTTCTCATAGGGGCATGAATCCCATCATGGGGGCTCCTAATTATCTAATCTAAACCTGATGATCCCCAAAGGCCCCACCTCCAAATACTATGACATTGGAAGTTAGGGCTATAACATGGGAATTTTGGGGACACACACATTCAGTCCATAACACAATAATACTGAATACTAAATGGGAAGTCAGAGAGGCCAAACGGTCCCTTGGTGCTGATGTTGACATATGGTGGGTGTCCTGGAGGCTGAGGAGGAGGAGGAGGACAGAAACAGGTGGCGGGACAGGTGTGATGTGGTGGGGCATGGTGTGGGGCCGGTCAGCAGGGATGGAAGGTGGGCACGTGCACTGTGACTGACTCCAAGGGCTTACAGCCCAGTGCTTTGATCCCTGGCCCGGCTGAAGCCCACCATGAGCCTGGAGGAGGGAGTGAGGCGGGCCATGCAGGAATGGCAGGGCACAAGCAACTATGACTGCATGATATATTATGAAATGGCAGCAAAGTGAGTCAGGGATGCGGGGCCTGAGGGGCTGTGGGGCGGGCAAAGGGTGGGTGACAGGTGCTGGGCAGGGCTGGTGTGGTGGGCTCATCAGCAGGAATGCCATGAGGAGGGGGATCCACTAGATCCAGCCCCTCCCTGGGGCCCTGGCTCCCGTGGGAAGCTCTCCATCCACCTGGGTGCTCAGGCTTCTCTCTCCTACCCACCCCGGAAGCTCTGCCCTGCCCGGGTCTCAGGTCTACCCCTGCCCTGATGCTGAAATGAGGGCGGGGAAGAGTAACCAGCACAGCCCAGTGGGCATTAGCTCAGCTGTGGGGACCCTGCAGAAGGGAAGCTGGTGATTACTGACAAAAGTGGGACCACCCATCATCATGAAAAGTGGCCGAAAATGGGTCACCTGCCATCCCAGAATGGACTGGGGGAGAAGAGCTTGGGCAGAGGAAGCCAACACCTCACACACCTCCAGGACACGTCGCTGGCCTCCCTGTCTTTGCTGCATAGCAATCCACTCCATTAACACGAATCGCCCTCAGAGAAAATGCACCCTCTCCCCTCAGCTTAGCTCCCACTTCCTCCAACATCTCCTGGGCCCTTCTCTCCCAGGCTGTTGTCAGGGGCTCACAGTATCAGCCCAAGATTCCTGATGTCATTTGCAATCCACCACATCTCTGACCTTGCTTCTGGCTGTCAGCTCTTCTGAGTGGCCCTGGGCAAGAACAGGAGCAGGGTCCCCTGAGAGCCATGCCTGGGTCACACAGGCCTTGCTTCAGGAAGTCCCCCGGATGTTGTCTGCCCTACAGGTGTAGGTGAGCTAGTGTATCCCTACAACTGTGCCTCTGCTCTGGGAGCAGCTCCCCGCTGGGATGGGCCCAGCCCACCCAAAGCACTTCCTCCCTGATCCCCGGCCAGGCCTCCCTCTCAGCATGGCTATGGCTCTCCCTCTCCCCGCCAGGCTCATGGGAGTTTGAAGCTGAGGAGATGCAGCTCCAGAAGCTGCAGTGTGTGAAGGGGCTCCAGGACCTGCCTCCCGAAGCTTGCTCCTCCAGAGTCACCAGCCCCTAACATTGTGCCACTGCCAGGTATGGCAACCATATTCCCACAGGAGATAATGCAAAGGCCTAAGAGGACCTGGGGAGGCCTTATACCCTCATCCTGTCCTTTTCCTGCAAGGGGTGGCACATGCTCTTTCACAGAGAACAGTCAGCCAGAGCCTGGGGCTCCACTGCCCTGGGTCAGGATCTAGGTATCGACCTGGTCCAGTAGTCTCATAGCTGCTATCTGCCTCAGCTGTCCAGCACCCAATATACAGTCTTCCCAGGAAGCAGGGCTGGGCAGGGAGAGGACCCAGAGTCTCAGTGACTCCAGAATCTTTCCAGGTAACTCAGTCTCGGATGACCCATCTCCAGACTGGACCCATTTCATGTCCCCCAGTCCTGCCCTTCCCTAGGGTTGCTGGAGGTGGCTGCTGCAGCCCAGCCATGCACCCATCCTCCCTCCTGTCCTAGGGCATGCTCTCAGGAAGGCTGGCCGCAGGGCACCATCCACTCACCCGCCATCATCCAGACCCCAGTGGCCACCCCAGGCTAAGGTGCCCAAGGAGATCCCGCTGGAAGCTGTCCAGGAGTATGTGCACATCATGGAGGCATTGCTGGGGCCTTATGCAAATTGCGAGGATGATGACATCGAGCAGCTGCTGGAGGAGGACAGGATTGACCCAGACCCAGATCTTCTGAGCTACATTAACACGCTTTGCTCCCAGGAAGATTTCATCACCAAGGTGGGCTCACCTGGAGCCCTAGTGTGGGGAGGTTTTCTGGGAAATGGCAGTCCCTGCCCCATGGAATTCAGCCCTATTCATTCCTCAGCTACCGGGGGTAGGGGGTGGTGGGGGACGGTGGGGGGGGGTGGTGGATGTGTGTGTGTGTGTGTGTGTGTGTGTGTGTGTGTAGCTGCTGGTGGCCATGAGTTAAGACAACCCTGCTGTGTGGACAGGAGAGATGGGCATTGCTTTCTGCTTCTCCTCAAGGTTCCCCTGGCTGCAGTTTACTCCCTGCCAAAGACACTCACGCCCCTTTCCTCCTGGCCAATTTGCTTTCCCCAGACCCAAACTTGGACCCCTTGGATTTAACCGAGGAGCTCGAGCAGGAAAAAGGACTCTCCCTAGCACAGGTAACACAGGGGAGGCAGGAACACCCAAGAGAGGGAGGAACACCAAGTCACTCAGGGGAGGGAGGGACACCAGGTCACCCAGGGGAGGGAAGGACACCAGGTAGACCAGGGGAAAAGCGTGACCCCTGCTCTTGATGCTCACATGATTTTGTCTGCTGTTACCCTGCTGGGGGTGCACGTCCTCCAGAAGGGAGCTGCCCTGGGTGGGAGGAGCAGGTGCAGAAGAGCAGGAAGGAGAGGACAGGGCCAGAGAGGGAGGGCAGGGGGCAAAGCTGGAAGGAGGCCCAGCAGGGCACGGCACAGCCACAGTCCCTGCCTCTGACACCAAACCAAGTGTCCTCCCACCTGCCCACCTCCTGCTCAAATGCAGGGTCTCCACCACCATGCCAGCCCCTAATCACACCTAGGGCAGAGCCAGTGAGTGCCACTTTGCTCTCCGCAGCTGTTGGAGAAGCGCCTCCTGGCCCCGAATCAGGCAGGAGGTGTGGGGGCCGCCCCAGGTCATGGCGCATCCCAACAGGACTCAAATTCTAAGACTGCGGCTTTGCAAGGAGCAGAGAGAGGTGATCATGGCCCCAAAGTAGGGGTTAATGCAGAAACCTGCCAAACACAGCTGGCTTCCCATGACCCTCGACGGCGGAGCCAAGCCAATGCCAACCTGCCCAGGCCCAAGGAGTCTGCCCTCTGGCCAGGCCATCAGAAGTCACCCAGGCTGAGGGCCACTAGGCCCAGCTCCCCTCCCCAGGGCCACAGATCCTCCTCCCCGAGTCTCAGGGGAGCCTATTCTGTCAGGCCAGTGTGGGGCCCAGCAGTCGGCTCCAGTGAGGAGGAGGAGGACCTCCCCAGCCTGGACTTTCACCTGACCTCGCAGCACAGCCTGCTGCCCTGGGGACTGTCCCTGAGCCCTGTCCCAGCTCTGGGGCTGGCTCGACCCTCACATCCTCAAAAAAGGAGGGGCGACCCATTGGTCTCCGGGAGGAGGAAGCAGCACTGCAGCCAGTAGGGGCCATGGGCTGGCCACTCAGGTGCCAGCCCCTCTGGATAGGATTTGACCCTCACTGCATCCTGAAGCCCAAGCCCCCACACCCAGTACTGACCCAGCTGGTGCTCAGCCATGGGTAGGGTGGGGAAGGCAGGACACGGAGCGGGGAATGGGGGTTGGCGGGTGAGACCCAGATGTGGGTTAGGGTGGGGAGGGGGCGGGGCCTGGATAGGGGTCAGGGTGGGGGAGAGGACTGGCCTAGGTGCGGGGGCAGCATGTTGGGGCTTTGTATGTAAAGGGGGTTTGTATATAAATGTGAATAAAGGCAGTCTTGCTGGGAAACGCTCTGGGGCTGTCTTCTTTTGTTCTCAAGTCCGCGCTGCTAAGTGGATACAGGCCAGTGAGGAACGAAGGATCCGAGAGATGCCAGGCTCCAAGGTCCACTGGTGCCAGACTATCGCCGCCTTCTCTAGGTTCTGAGATCTGATTCCTCCCCCAGGACCCGTGTGAGGTCCTTGACTAACAGGGTTTGGCCCCCACATGCAAAGCTGTGGTCATGGGGTACGGGTGGCCCAGCAAAAGTGGAGGTGGGGCAAAGCTGTCCAGAGACACGGTGGCCTGGCTCTCCGCTGGGTGAGGAAGGAGGCCATGTGTCGGTTTCTCCTGTCCATCCACCCTTGGAGCTCACTGGTCAGCCCGCAGATGCTCCTCTGCACCTTTCCTCCCCTGTCCCACGTGGGCAGCATCCATGTCCCACCTGCCCCTGTACCTTTGTGAAGTGTGAAGGAAGTTAACTCTTGGTGATGCTTCACCTGGCTGCTGCCCCTCTTATTCCCAGGTGGGTCTCTACATAGAGAAAGGCTTAGAACTTTGCTAGATTGAGATGTTGTGGTGTGTAGCTGCATACCACGGTCCTCAAGCCCAGAAGCTTCCAGAACATCATGCCATGCAGGTCCTCATTGGTGCTATCCTCACATGCACCCACCATGTCTTTGCTGTCCAGCTCAGCACACACATCAGGCCCTGAGGGAAAACATGGGGAGCAAAGGTAGGAGCCCTGGACCCACTACTCACTAGTCCCCTGACTCCTCCACATCCAGGGCTGTTGTCAGGAGCCCCTTAGGTTTTAGGAATGGGAAGCAAGTCGTGTTTGAAGGGGATTTGGCCCATGCCCTGGTATGTGTGGGCCTCAGTCAAGGGCGGGCATCATCTCGGTCACACCTTGGGGCTCCTGCTGCTACTCCTGTCCTCACCACCTGGCTGCTGTCTGTCCTGGGGTCCTTTTGTAGCTGAACAGTTCCCAGGAGGAGGCAGAACCTGTGCTTCCCCAGCCCTGTGCCCTGCCTCAACTTTACAATCCGCCCCTGAGCCTGTACAGCGGGGCCAGCTAGAAGGCTGTTAGTCTGAATGTTGTGTCCCCCAAATTCGTATGTTGAAGCCCTAAGCCCCAACATGATGGTATTTGGAGGTGGAGACTTTGGGGGATTGTTCAGGTCATAATAGGGTGGAGCCCTAATGACAGGGATTAGTGCCCTTATAAGAGGAGGAGGAGACACCAGAGCTCTCTCTTCCCCATGTGAGGACACAGCAGGAAGGGGACCATCTACAAGCCAAGAAGAGGGCCCTCACCAGGAACTGGCCCTACTGGTACACTAAACCTCATACTTCCACTCTCCAGACTGTGAGAAAATAAATTTGTTGGTTAACCCCCCGGGCTATGGTGTTTTGCTAGAGCAGCCCAATCTGACAAAAACAAGGTCCATAATCTCAGGAACTTTTTTCCTGACAGGCAGCTGGAAACCGTGGGTCACAGGCCACCAGAAAAATGCAGAAATGTTTAACATTTTACTAGTGTCAATACAGCTCCATCACAGAAAAATAAATGAGATGCAAAACTGCAAATACAGTGTATTAAGACAGGGATCGGGAAAGTGGTAAAATAAACCAATAGAGAACGATAAAAACTGGCAATGTCACTGCATCCAACCTCAAGGGAAATCATGATGCTTGTATACAGCAGATGCTTAATGTGCTCAGTCCTCTCCCCCATGTGTCACCTGCTGACTCAGAGTCTCCAAAAACCCTGCAGGGAAGTGATACTTGTCATTGTTCTGTGAGGAAAACTAGTCTCTGGGGGTCAGGCGACGCTGAGAGCAGGTCACACTCTAGGAACTAGCATGGCCGGGCAGCTCCAGAGCCCTCTCCCTTCCCCAATGGGCAAGATCCCTGGAAGAGGGAGTAGCATCCTGGGGAAACTCCGACTGACAACATGAGGAAGACCCCCACCATTAGTGAACACACTGTGCTTTCTGATGGTGACCCTGGTGGACCAGCTCCATGTGGCCCCCCTCTTGTAGCAACATGTTTCTTCTAACTTCAGCATTTCATGGTGACCTACAGGTCTCTGCCCTGGGCAGTACTGCTGAGAGTCATCTGGTTTGGGGGACCTTGGCCAGGCTGCCCCATCCTGGCCAAGCAGCTGATAAATGGCTAGAGCTGCCTGCATCGGCTCTTCAGTCAATCATTGGCCAGCCTGGGCACAGGTCTCACAGGAGGCTCATGGCACAGGAGACACTGGGTCAGGCACTGGTGTCAAGACAGTGAGGTGTGCTAAAGCCCTTCTGCAACCTCCCAAAGTATTTGTGTGGAGATTCTGGGCTGTAAATGAAAGAGCTTGGGAAGTCCCCAATTGGGAGCTCCCATGACCTGTCATGACCCTCACTCTACACGGACTCTCAAGAGTCCCCATTTCCTTAGCTCATCCGCTGTTAGATGCTTAATGAGCTGTTTACTGAGTTCTGAGTTCTTATGTCATTGAAAACACTTTCTGTGAAAAAAAGTGCTCTGAGTTCATTTTAGTCAAATGTATTGTGATTAAGGCTGTACTGCCGATGGTTCATTTCCTACGCTCATCTCCATTCTCTGAAGAACCACTTCCCTCTCTCATACCATAATCCTTCCTTTAAAATGTCTTACTTCATCCCAAAGATCAAGTTTAAGGGAGTTGTACTGGGTGAACTTGTAAGCATGTATGGTGATTTAAAAGATGTTCCCTGGTAGCAAACATAAACAACAGAGAAATAGCCAAATTATAGGATCCTGAGGTTCCTTAAAAATACAAATAGAGGGATTGGTCATGGTAAATTTCTCCTGCCTCTTGCAATCTGCTCATATGAAACTGTCCAAACACAGATTCTTTTCCTCATTAAAGTACAGAAGGACAGCCTCAGAAGTGTCAGTGGCACAAGAGAGAAAAGGGCAACTGATTCCTTGTGCTGCACAAAGGATCAGTGAGAACCCCACCCACCCAGGGCAGCTTGAATGATACTGGACTTTCTTACCCCCTCTTGCGGGATATCTCACTACTACTGGCCTTTTGAACTATTTGCATTCTGACATTTTGTGCCCTTTATGGCAGAAGGTCCTCAACAATAAGCTGATCTTTGACTCTAGTTTCTTCACCCCATCCCAGCACACACACACCTTACTAAGGCATTTTGGTTAGTCAACATACCTGTCCCCAGACAGGGTCGATTTTCTCTCTTGGCATTTTAATAAGTCATGATCAGGACAAAAGGGCTTGGACATGGTCTAGAACTGTTTTGAACATTTTTGAACACGCAGGATTTTCCCCTGACCATTATCCTGGGCATAATGTTTCTCTCCTAAGAGAAACTCCAGGTCAGCTGCTCTGAAAGAGGGCTTAGGGGCTTCAGACCTGTCTTTGTTGAAGGTGTGTGTAAATGTTCTTTTGTGGAAAGACTTCTGCTTCTCTTGAACCCTACCATTCCGGAAGAATGGTCTAAGTGAGAGTAGATGATTGAGAAAAAAATGTGAAGGTATAGTGCCTGAAATGGGACACAGACTGTAACAATGGAGACAAAGCAAAAGCCATTGTATGTAGGGGCCAAAGGAAAACTTCTTTTCCCATGATGTTTCGTTAACATAAAACACTGACAAGTTTAGATCAATATGAAGAAAAGGCATAACAAAATTTTGTTATTTAACGTGGTGGGAAGGGGCGAAGCACGGAGGAGTCACAGTAGCTTACATACCTGGCTTCTCTGGGGGGAGGTGTCATCACAGGTGGAAGAAGGAAGTCAAAAGTTAAAGTAGAGATATCTTGTATGCATATGAAAATACATCAGATAATCTCACAGCTGCCCTCAGAAAGAATAGATAGTAGCCAAGGGAGGGACCCTCAGAGGAAGCCTGGCTGTTCGTATTTATACACGTGAATTTCTTTCCACACAAAAAACCAGCCTTCTACTTACTCTTATTTTTACATTCTTTCTGACTTAGCCCTCTTGAAATACGTCAAAGAAATATATTTTAGGAGAGGGAGGAGGGAGGGAGGTTTTGGTAAGGGGCAACAATAATCAACCACAATGTATATCGACAAAATAAAAGTTAAAAAAATAAAATAAAAATAAAAGTAAAAATAAAAATAAATAAATAAGAAATCCTGGAAAAAAAATAAATAAATGAAGTTGTAAGAGAATTTGATTAGTTTTGTAAACAGTATTGGAATGCTTATGAGAACCTGAGATTCACTACATTTACTGTTATGATTTATTAAATTTACAAGTAATTAAAAAAAGAAAAGAAATATATTTGGGGGCCAAATATTTTCCTTTCCCATAGGCGCCTGGGGAGGAAAACTTCAGACTCTCAGGAGAGGGGACAGGAGTGTTGTTAATTATCTAGGCCTTTGAGAAAATGCTCAGGGAGCCTTCTTCCCTCAAAAGAAAATACCCTGTGCTCTCTACTCTACCCAACAAAAAACTCTTTTCCAAGCTGAGAGTGCTTTGAATTCCAGTTGACACTGAGAGAGGAGAAGAGGGCCCAGCACCTGTGTTATCCACACAGGACACCTCCAATCGTCATCTGCACCTCCTGCAGACTGCTCCAAACTGACTGCCCTCAGGCAGTTCCTCTAAAACAAGGACTAGACTGAAGTGGTGGTTGGGTGTGGAGGGCCATGTGGAGGGCCCTGTCCACTGTCCTCCCTGACTAGTCTAGGTCCAGCTCACAGTCCCTGACAACTGGAAAGTCCATTTGAAGAAGGGCCGAGTGTGCCCCCTGGCATTCCCATGTTGGGTGTGGGAAAGGCAGGCAGTAACTCAGCTCTCTAGTAAAAACCCTGTGATATATACCTAGGGTAGTAACAGAAACATTCAAGTGTTGAAGGAAAAACACCTTTTTTGCATACAGCACCCCACACACACATGAGCTCTGCAGGGGTTTTGCCTACCGTAGGAGTTATTCCATCAGAAAGGTGGTATAGAAAATACCTCTGACTTCTGCTGAAGTGAATAATGACCCTGCTTCAGCCTGAAAGGCATTCAGATAAGATTCAGCTCATGGGCTAATGGTGTTTGGAGAATAGTTTGCTATAGATCTCCTACATATTGTTGCTAACATATCGTGCTGTACCTGGGTATGTGCCCTGGGCCAGGTAGAAAAACTTAATATGGAAACTGAAACTTAAAACAAAAAACAAAAAGCATCTGACTTTCCAAGATAGAGTCTAATGGCTTAGGGGGTTCATTTCACTCAGCTGAATGTGAGATCTTGGGGTGTACAGGTGAGACCAACTACATCCTATTGCTCAGTATCCTGCTGATCATAGTTCTGACTAAATGTTGCCTAAGATGAGTCAAAAAGGTCTGGTCACTGCACATGCCAATTTCAGTTCAGCTTGTCCACTGTGTGGCATACACTTAGGAAAATTCCCCAGGGGGCTAAAACTTATTCAGGAACAAGGGGAAATTAAACTTCCTGGGACTTCTCAGATTCTGTAATAAGCATAGCTCTCTGAGATTGTTCAGGTGGTAAGAGATTGAGAGTTACAGCTGTTTTTCTAATTAATTACTCTGATCTGAAATAATAACCATCTCTCAATTCTTCTGGAGGGTTAGTTACAGCCCTGGGTAGGTATGTAGGGCAGGCCGCCAAGTGTGAGAAATGCCCTCACCTGTCCAATGCCAAAGGATGGACATGGAGACACGAGGTACAGTGAAGTGAGACTTTAATAGCAGTCTTGCAAGATCGAGTGTCTGAAGGGCAGGCACACCCGAAACAGTTACAACAAGCAATTCATTCCCTAGTGCGCAAGTCCCTCCCCCAGTTCCTCACTGTGGGGTGTACAATCTTCCTGGACATCACCTAAGTTTTATTTCCCCCTTCTAAGGCATTTCTTTGTCTGATGGCTTAGGACAAGCCTGTGAAAAAGGCCCGCTAAAAGTCCTGAGAAAGGAGAACCAGGAAATGAAGAGAACAAAGGGCTGGTGACTAGCCACCATCTTGAGAAGTCATTTCTCAAGGGTAACATGCTGCTTCTGAGCTCTGCCTGTTCAGGGATTCTGGGAATGGGTTGAGCCAGTCAAACAACTTTTGGGTTGAGCCAGTTAAACAACATTTGCTAAACTATTCCTGAAAACGAATCACTTAGGCAATTTTAAGAAAATTAGTTTAGTTTTAAGAAAATTAGATAGTTTACCAAGGTAAACTATCTCCTTATGTATTTACACTTCAAGGAGGAAAGTGGCCTAGAAACTTGGTGAGGGCTCAGGTCTAGCTCCTGGGGGGATTTCATTGACTTTCCAAAGGGCTAGAGAAAGGAGGAGACCCTTCCAGAGACAGCAGGACCACTGCCTCCTGCCCCTTCATAAGCAGCAGGGGAGTCATTTTCCTTCCCACTAGAATATTGGTGTAGGACAACTGACCTAACTCTCAATGTGTTCCCCCAGGGGTGTTGGAGTGAGCAGGACTGAAGCCATGTTGGGACCTAAAACCGCCTGGGCTGTGGAGTGGGGAGGATTTTTTTAAAAAGCACAGTTTTTTTCTCTCCACTCTTGCTTCCCATCCCCTGACTTTATCTTGCTTGCCATGTAGGAAAAACAAGGCCGAGAAGCTAATTAGTACTTTCCAAAGCTAACAGTTCTTTCTTTGAGACTTATAGAGTTTTGAGAAATGATCAAGGCCAAATGACTGAAGCTGACCGTGGGCACCAGCCAAGTTCACCGGCGCAAATAAAAATCTTGCAAGGTCCTGAGATAACAGCAAAGATGAGAACAGAAGCCAGATGAGGCCTTGACAAGACCTCGTACCTGACCCACAGACACAGACCCCTCGTAACTCACATCTTCTCTCCTGCTTTCACCTCCCACATTCCATTCCCTCAACCCCTCCTTTAAAAACCCGTCAGTCAATCTAAATCTGTGAGATGGGATAGCCTGCCATCTCCTTCAGCTGACTACATCTTCTTTTCTAACACCATCCATTTGAGTTCTGAGGTTTTTTTTTCTTTCCTTCTCAAGGGGGTGGGCAGCTGGACCTGAGTTCAGTAACAGATTTTGATGAGCCGAGCCAGGAGTTGAGTGCCTTGGGCAGCCTAGCACCCCACTTGGGTGGGAGTGAGGCTGGCCCGCCTGTGGTGCCAGCTGCCTGTCATGGGCCCCAAGGCTGGGAGTCTTGGGATCCTTCCCAGCAGCTGCTGGACCTCAATTGTTCTGGGGAGGGCTCTCTGAATTCCAGCAATGGCATTAACCACTGATTCCCTGCCTTTTGGTTGAAGAAAAGCAGTGTTAGGAGCCAACAGGCTCTTTCGTGGGAGCTGATGAGCTCTAAGGGAATCAATGGACTCTAAGGTTCAGTAAATAGCCCCAGCATACATATTGGAAGTCCTCTATTCACAGTTTCTTAGGAAAAGATACCATTAGTATGGAATATGACTTCCTGAAACTTCAACCAATCATTTGTGTGGAGAGGTGCTCCGGTTTGATGTGTGAGTGTTTTGGTGTGCACACCAGAAGCTGTTTTCCTACATTGCTTGCTTATGAGCTAGCTTGGTGTTCAGAGACAGCTGTAGGACAGGATTTTGTCTGTTTGTTTGGAAGCACTCCATCTGTTTGACTTTTCTGTGTGTATGTGAATGTGAAAGTGAAACTAATAGCATTGCTAATTTCTCTTCTATCCTGGCTCAAAGCCCTTTGGGCTGTATTCTGGAAGATTGGCCAGTTTTTAGTTTTGCACCTACAAATAAGAAAGGAATGGTGTTCTATTGCAATAGTTTGTGGCTTATGTATGTGTTTTACTCTGCAGAATGGTGGCCACTAAATGGATCTCTCAATTATCACAAACTTGGCACAACTGGAATTGTTTTACCAAAGACAAGGCAAATGGGATGAAATATCTTATGTTCAGTCTTTTATGCTTTTACATAATTGGGACTCTTCGAGAGGAGGATTGGGGCCCAAATTAATGAAACAATGAGGTGGCTCCTTCAAACTATATGATAATCCACCTTCTTATCCCCCTTTGCCAGACAGTGAAAATAAAAGAGGATAATGAAATGGAAAATCAATAGTTGTTAGAGGCTTTGAATCCTATGGGACCTGTGGCGGTACCCCTTCCTGAGCCACTGTCTGAGGCACCTCAGCTTCAAATGGTGGCTCCAGAGCTTCCTGATGATCAGTTAAGTGGAGCCCCACTCCAGTATGATCAGGGCCCTGGAATGGTATCTCCTTCTAAGACCCATCGGGGCACCCATTGTGCCACAGGTGCATACCCGACAAGAGGGGGGCAATTTCAGCTCTGCCAATTTCCAGTTGGTGGACTGAATGTGCATGGCCAACTTGTAGGATCTTGCTGGGCATATATGCCTTTCTCTACCTGAGTCTTGTTAAATTGGAAACATTCAAATCCTCCATATAGAGACAATCATCAGAAAATGACTGATCTCTTTACTGTGTTTTTAATACTCATCAACAAGTCAGCAGATGTGCAGCCCTTAAATGAACATTTTATTAACAGCAGATGAGAGGCAACTTGTCATAGGTAAATCAAAAGATGAGGCTCATCACCTCCATCAAGAGGATCCTAATGGAATCCCAGATTCTGCAGGGTCAGTGCCCCTGGTTGAGCCTAATTGGATCCCAAATAATGATGGAACAGGAAGACATCATGGATGATGGGTGAGGGGGCTCTAATTCAGAGCCACTAATTCTTTCCCCACAGGAGCCCTGGGATCAACTGACAATGGGGAAGAAATTAATTGATTTTCTATTGGAGACTGGAGACAGTCACTCAGTCTTAAACACTAAATTATCTAAAAGTGCCCGGAAGACAGTTCTCAACCTTTGGAGTGCCATCTGGGGGATGTGACATTGAGACACAGCTTTCTGTATATGCTTGAATGTCCCATCCCTTTGCTGGGAAGAGATCTGCTGTGCAAAGTGACTTTTTTCCTAAGAAACAACATATGAGGGGAACAAATTGGGGAAAGGAATAACTAGTTGTATTCATCAGAGTTCTAGCAAGAAAGAGATGGCACACTCAAGCTGGTAACTTGAGGAGACAGCAACAAGAGAATGGTGGTTGCCAAAGGATGGGGGGGGTAAGGGGAGGTATTATTCAAAGGCTACAAAGTATCAGTTATATAAGATGAATAAGTCCTAGAGATCTACTGTACATCATAGTGCCTATAGTTAAAAATACTCATACAGTATCATGTATGTACAAATTTGCTAAGAGGGTAGATATTAAGTGTTCTTATATAAAAAAGTAATAATAAATAAGAGGGTAGGAGGAAATATTTGGAGGTGATGGATCACAGATTTATGATTTTAGATTGTGATCACAGATTTGAGATTTATGATCCATCACCTCCAAAAATTTCCTCTCACCCTCTATTTGTTGTGATGGTTTCACACACGTATCCTTATCCGTAAATGCATCAAGCTGTATACATAAAGTGTGTACCACTTTTTGTATGTCAGTCATACCTCAATAAAGAGGTTTAAAAAACAAACAAGGCAGCTTTAGACATAGTTGTTGAATGAGTAATTAATCTACTTAAAGATCCTTGCTTGTAGCCCATATTCATCCACAGGAAAACAATGATTAAGCATGTCAAAGCTTGCTTTTCTTCAGCTATACTATGTTTTCTGAAATTACCTTGTCCATAAACTGGTAAATTCATTAAAGGAAAACAAAGAAAAAAAAGCAGGGTTTAGGGAAACTACAAGAGCTTTAGTAGTAATAGTAGGGACCATGCCACCCCTAGGCCTGATGTGGCCCCAGGAAAAACAAGATCAGGAATTGGACAGAGGAACTGTGCAGAGAGGCCACCTGCAGGAGCTGTGGCCTTCATTACTTCTTCCTTCTGCCTGCAGAGAGGAAGCTGGAGAAAAAACCTCAGCTTCCCTCTCTTCCCTATGGCTGATCTCCTGCCAGAGTCCTACCACCTTCCTGCACTTTTAGACCTCAAATGTTACACACTACATATGTTAACACTGTCATTGTGTAACCGATCTGGGGTTTGTTTTGGTAATGAGAATCCAGAGTACTTACATATGCAGTCAAATATGTTAATTATTTATTTGCAAAAAGTTTGCTTAGTCTTTCATCAGTCACCTGCCTACTCACTTATTCATCCATTTAGGCAACACACACTCTTGTATACATACTTGTATCCTGCACTCTGCTAAGCACGGGACATGTGGCAGTGAATCAAACAAGCTTCCTGGAGCTTCTGTCCAGTGAGGAGGCCGCATGTTCTATGCAAACCCCCAAACCCTGTTCACTGTCCTCCTGGAACACTAGCTGATTCTTCCTGGCTGCTCCTTGAGTGTACTTCTGCCTCATGGCCTTTGCAGTGGACACTGGATATGTTCTGCTGCCCTTCCCAGACTGCTCACCCTTCTCCACCCTACTCTGTGCCCTCAGCCTGAACTGTGTTGAGGGCATTCATAGGCTTCCTGGCCCCCAGCTTCCTTTGGGGAGGACTCACAGTCAGAATGAAGCATTTAATAGCTCTAGCAGTCAAAGCTGTAGACTTTGGGTGAGAGAGAGACAGAGACAGACAGAGAAATACAGAGAGGACAAAATACTGCAAAGCACGCAGAATACAGCTCTCCAGAAACGGAAAACTCAGGATAGCCAAGAGCATTGGCAAAGGGGTTAAATATAGGACACTGAAAACTAAGGGTGAAGAGTGTGGGAGCAGCTGAAAAGTAAGTTTCACTTTCTAAAGTCAATATATAAGGTCCTGAGAGCAGCAGCAAACAATTACGTATTATATGTAAACTTACGTCCATAAATCCTATACCTATATAGCAAACACGTAGCACACGGTATTTCCTGTATAAGAGTGTTATTATTTTATCACCATTTCCTCACTACCAGAACATGAAGGTGGCACCCAACATCTCAGTGGCCAGTTCTGCAGGATGACTATAGATGCTGTGGGCCGTGGCTTCTCCGTCCTCGCACAGGCTTCTTTCTGAGTGTCCGACGGGAGTCCACATGACTCTGCGTCCTCCCCTTATTCTCCGATGGTGAGATCCCTCGTTATTCCAGAGCACTGCAGAAGGGTTGGAAGATTTTTTTAAAAAAGAACTACCCACTTACCCAGAAATGCTAACTTAAAATAAAACAAGAGTCTTCCTAATTCAAAACTAAACCTAATCATTTAGAAATAAAAGATAATGAAAATAATCCAAAATATTTTGTTAGCAGGGGCAATTAAAGACAGTGAAACCTAACATGAGAGTATATGAATTATCACGAAGGATTTAAATGTTAAACTTGAATTTATTTTAAATCATGTTCTGATTATCAATGGAAACCATACCTTCACAGAGATCAGCATCACGGGCAGGTTAACTATTGCTGCATGACAAACCATCTCAACATGTAATGACTTCAAACACCAACAGTTTTGTTTCTCAAGATGCTGTGTTTCAGCTGTGGTTTCTCCAGCTGTTCTTCTTTGGGCCATTCATGGAGCTACATTCAGCTGATGGGTTGGTTGGACCTAGAGGGTCTAAACTGGCTTTGCCCACATGTCTGGGGTCTTGGAAGAGAAGCTGGAAGGCTGAGACCTATGTCTTCCTGTGATCACGCATCCTCTGCTAGACTGAGCTGTGCTATAAGTCAGCAAGCCCAGTGTGTAAGGGTTTTTCTAGTCTCTGCTTACATTAGGCTTGATGATATCCTGTTGGCCAAATCAAGTCATATGGCCACACCTAAAATTATTGTGGCAAGCAGCTATGCAAGGGTGTAAGTAAATATTGGGAGGTGTGAGTCACTGGGGATTGATTATCAATGTGACAGTCTATCACAACTTCCTTATATATACCAGGTACTCCTAAGAAGATGAGGGTCATGTGGGAAGATGGAATAAAATAATGGACAAAACAGGATAAGGAGACTTCTGGGTTCAGTCTAACAAGTAAAGAGTTTAGAACTCACCATTCTGTCCTAACATACAAAAAACTGAACAAACTGAAAAATCAACAACTCTTCTTGGATTCATCAGAAAAGTTACATCACAGGAATAACACCTATGACAAAAAATGGAGAGACAGGCAGGCACACACAGAGAATCATAATTTATTGGAACAGAAACCCTCTAGCAGAAACTTCAATACTAGGTCGGAAAGCTTGAACTGTAATTGACCAGTAGCTGAAGGCTCAGTGGGAACATGCCTGAGAGTCAAAAACTTCAGGAAGGCTCCTCACACTTTGTGAGTTTTACCTCCACGAGCTTGTCCAGGTTTTCACAGTGAATATCAGAGGGAAAGAATCCTCTCATGTTTCCAGAAGAGGGGGAAGGTAACCAATTTTGACATATGCCAGAGCATTCTCTTCTTCTTAGTAAGGCTTGACTGCAGGAGAAATTATTTTATAAGAGCATAACCTGCTCAAGATTTTTTAAAAAATTATTCTTCTTTTTGGCTGCCGTAAAACATATATAGAATAATAATTACCATTTAAAGCATTTTTAAGCAAACAATTACATGGAATTAATTACATTCACAATGCTGTGTAACTACTACCTCTATCTATTTCCAAAGCTCTTTAGTCATGCTACACATAGACTTTGTACTCATTAAACAATAACTTCTCATTCTTTCTCCTCCCAAACCCCCATTTTTTGTAAACTCTAATCTACTTCTATTTCTGGATTTTTTCTTTTTCTTTTTCTTCTATAGAGCTTAATGGACCTGGGAAAAGGGAAATACCCAACTCCAGCTCCCTCTAGTCTTCCATGTGGGGAAAGGGAAATAAATATCCAACTACATCTGCTCCAGACATCCTGTCCCATCAGAGCGGGGGAAATGAGGAACACTGGTGATGTTCACAGAGTAGGGGCATAGACTCTAAGGGACTGAGACCTAATCACAGAACTACAGAGCGCTTCCCCTCCCCCGACACCTAACTACCACATCACTAAATGCCTGTTTTACCCAATACTTCATGACTGGCTTTCAACAAAAAATGACAAGGCATACTGAAAGGCAGAAAATAAGGTGTAAAGATACAGAGCAAGCATTAGAACCAGACTCATATGTGGCAGTGACAATGGACTAATCAGACTGGGAATTTAAAACAGCTGTGATTAATATGCAAAAGACCCTAAAGGAAAAAGCAGACAACATAACGCATTGGTAATGTAAGCATGACGGAAATTCTAAGAAAGAATAAAAAAAAATCTAGAGAACAGAAACACTAACAGAAAGGATGAGTGCCTTTGATGGACTCATTAGTAGACAGGACACAGCTGAAAAAAGACGGTCTGAGCTTGAGGATGCCTCAATAGAAACTTCCAAAACTAAAAGGCAAAGAAGAAAAAAACTCTGTAAAAACAACAACAGAAAACAATATCCTAGACTGTGGGATAACTACAAAGTGTAAATAGGCATAATAGAAACACCAAAAGGAAAAGATAGAAAAAAACAAAAAAAAATTGAAGAAATAATGACTGAGAATTTCCCCCAAATTAATGTCAGACACAAAACCACAGGTTCAGGAAGCTCAGACAACACTAAGAAGGATAAATGCAAACAAAACAAAACAAAACAAAACAAAACAAAGAAACAAAAAACCAACGAAACAAACTAAAAACCCAAACCAAACAAAAACTCTGCACCTATGTATATTATATTCAAACTGCAGAAAATCAAGGAAAAAGAAAAAACCATGAAAGAAGAGGACAAAACACCTTATCTATAGAGGAGCAAAGATAAGAATTAAGCACATCATCTCCTCAGAACCCACACAAGTATAAAGAGACTGAAGTAAAATATTTAAAATGTTGAGAGGAAAAAATCCTGCTAACATAGAATTCTGTACCCTGTGGAATTATTCTCCAACATTAAGGATAAATAAGGTCTTTCTCAGACAGACAAACTGAAGGAATTTGTTTGCAGTAGATCTTCCTCACAGGAAATGTTAAATGAAGATCTTCGGAGAGAAGAAAAATACAGGTAAGAAACTTGAATCTACAGAAAGAAAGGAAGAGTATCAGAGAAAAAACAAAGGAAGATGAAATAAACACTTTTATTTTGCTCATTCTTAATTGATCTATCAGATAGTTTGCTAAAAACAATAGCAGCAACAATGCATTCTGTTATGTGTGTGGATAGGTGACAGACAGATGGCAGAGAGACAGATGCTATGTGTGCTTATCTATAAGTGAAATGAATGACAGCAATAATACAAGGGATGGGAGGGAACAATTGGAATTATTTGTTATTAAAAGGTGCTCACAGTACCCTATAGTGGTATAGTATTATTTCAAAGTGAACTTGAAGTAGTTGTAAATGTATATCGCAAATTCTAGAGCAACCACCAAAAAAAAAAGTTTAAAGAAGCATAGCTGATATGCTAGGAAAGAAAACAGAATCATAGAAAGGGTGCAACTAAATCCACAAAATGCCAACAGTGGAAGACAAAAATAGAAACAAAGAACAACAGAAAACAGTAACGGGAAGATATTGATACACATATGTCAATAATCATTTTAAATGTCAATGGTTTAATACAACAATTAAAGACAGAAATCGTCAGAGTGAATAAAAGAAAAACAAGACCCAACTATATATTGTATATAAGAAATCCACTTTAAATATAAAGACACATATAGAAAAGGGCTTCAAAAAGCTCATGGAAAGATTATTATCTTTTGATTCCATTTTCCACAAACTTTTTGAAGTACCCTTGTATATTTAAAGTAAAGAGATGGAGGAAGAAATCCCATTCCGACACTAATCCAGTCAAAGTGGGAGGCTGTAAAAATTTCAGACAGAGCACACTTTAGAGCAAGGAAAGTTATAAGGGATAAATAGGTGCATTACATATGATAAAGGGGTCAATTTTCTAGGAACACAGAACAATTCTTAACATGTAGATACCTAACAACAGGGCATGAAAATACATGAAACAAAAACCAATAGAATGGCAAGAAAAAAACAGATGAATTCACTATTACTATATTGTAGTAATTTAATCTACTAATATTGTATTATTACTGGGGGCCACAACACCTCACTATCACAAGTGGACAGATCCAGCAGGCAGAAAATCAGTAAGGACATAGTTGAACTCATGAGCACCATCAATCAACTGAATATAATTGACATCTATAGACTACTTCATCCAACAACAGCAGAATAATATTCTGCTCAAGCTCACATAAAATATTCAGCAAGAAAGACCAACTTCTGGGTCATAAAACACACCTAAACACATTTAAAAGAAAAGACATAATACACTGTCTACTTCAGTCCACAATGGAGTTAAACTAGAAATCAATAACAAAAAGACAGCTGAAAAATCCAAAAATACTTGGAGATTAAACATTTTATGTAACACATGGAGCAAAGGGGATATCTAAAGTGAAATTCTAAAATATTTGCACATAAATAAAAATGAAAATACAGCTTATCAAAATTTGTGGGGTTCGATTAATAATTTCTTAGAGGGAAATGTATAGCATGTATTATACAAGAAAAAGATATGTAAAACAATCACTTAAGCTTCATTCTTAGGATACTAGAAAGGGAAGAGAAAATAAAATCCAAGGTAAGCAGAAGAGAAAGAATGAAAATTAAAGCAGAAATCAGTGAAATTAAAAACAGGAAATCAATACAGAAAACCAACACAATGGGAGGGGTGGATGAGGAGAGGGGAGGAGTTAGTCAAAGGGTATGAAGCTTCAGTTACACAAGAGGAATAAGTTCTAGTGATCTGTCATACAGCATTGTCACTGTAGTTAATAATAATGTACTATATATTTCAAAATTACTAAAGGAGTGTATTTTAAATATTCTCCTAACAAAGAAATAACCATGTGGTGATAAGTTAATTAGTCTGATTTAGTCATTCTACAATGTAAACATGTATCATAACATCACATTGTACCCCATAAATATACATGATTATTATTTACTAGTTAGAAATAAAATAAATAAAACAAAAATAATTTTAAAAGATCAATGTAATTGATAAGCCCCTAGCCAGGCTAAAAAAGAAAAAAAAGAGAAGACACAAATTACTAATATCAGAAGTGAAAGAAGTGGCAAAACTACAGATCCTGGGAAAACAAAATGATAATAAAGAAATACTGTTAACAACTCTATGTCCACAAGTTCAATAAACTAGATGAAATGGACTAATTCCTTGAAAGAATAGCCTGAAAAAACTCACACAAAAAGAAACAGATAATCTGAATAGGCCTGTATCTATTAAAAAACTGAATAAATCTTAGCCCTCCAGAACAGAAATCACCAAGCCCACATGAATTCACTGGTTAATCTTACCAAACATTTTTAAAGAGAGACATTATACCAATTCCCTGTAATCTCTTCCGGAAGACAGAAGCAGAGGGACTAATTTCTAACTCATTCTATGAGGACAGCATTACTCTTATACCAAAAACAGACAAAAATATTGTAAGAGAAAACTACAGATCAATATTGCTCATGAATATAGATGCAAAACACCTCAAGAAAATATTAGCAAATAATATTCATCAACTAATAAAAAGAAGCTACAGAGCACAAACAAGTTAAATTTATCTCTAGTATAAAAGACTTCTTCAACATTAATAAATCTATTAATCTAACCTACCACACCAACAGGCTAAAGAAGAAAAATCACATGATCCTATCAATAGATGCAAAAACACATTTGGCAACATGAAACACCCATTTCTGATAAAAACTCTCAGCATACTTGAAATGCATGTAAACTTTCTCAAGTTGATAAAGAAGATCTACAAAACACTGACACCTAACATTAGGCTGACTGATAAGAACCTCAAAGATTTCCTGCTAAAATCAGAAGCAAGGTAAAGATGTCTCCTTTCCCCATTTTTTTCCAACTTCAGATTGGAAGTCCTAGGTAATGCATTAAGACAAGAAAAGGAAATAAAAGGTATACAGATTTGGAATAGAGAAATAAAGCTGTCTTTGCAGATGCCATGACTGTTTACATAGAAAAGCCTAAAGAGGTCTGCCAGAGTTTCTCCACCAGCAACATGACCACTGCCTGAGATTAGAGCTGGGTGCCACTGCTGCTGCAGCCTGTGGGTGCCTAGGCCATTGCTGATGCCTGTGCATGGTCCCCGTGGAAAGATCGAGTGTCAGGACTGTGCAGCTGGCTCTCCCCTAGTATGACCAGCAAAGAGGATGACCCAGTCATACAGGAGATGGATGTGTACTTGGCCAAAAGTCTGGCAGAGAAGCTATATCTGTTTCAGGGTAAACCTGAATGCCTTTACATGGCATCCTGCAGCTGTAGCCCAGCTTCTGCCACCTGAATGAGGCACACACCAAGCACCTGGAAAGGGAAGTGTCCAGTGAGGTGGGGGACTCTTCGCAGGAATAGGTGGAAGATGTTAAGCAGGTAACCAAGCGGTTCTCTCAACCAGGCAGAGCAGGCCTGCCAGTGCCACATGCAGTCAGTCCTACGAGCCCTGAAGAATTCCGAGGAGCGCCGGGTCCACCTGCACTACTATGGACTGAGGGACAGCCACTGAGAGCATGACAGCCAGCAACTGTTATGCAAGGGCTCCAGCAAGGTGGACAACACGGAGCTCCTCAAGTCTCCCAGCGAGTATCTCATGATGCTGATGCCGGCCAGCCAGGAGGAGAATGACAATCCTGTGGCCCCAGCAATGTCCTTTCCACGGCCCAGCTTCTCACCCAGGACCTGGCTGATCAGATCAAGATCCTGATGAGGAACTTGAAGGTCATACCTTTTGCCAACCTGATGAGTCTTCTATGCCCCTCTACCAACTCTGGGGCTGTTCTGTGTGGCATCCAGGAGGTGGCAATGATAATCTACAGAAACTGGGTAGTGAAGAGCTACATCCTGTACCCCAAAAAGTCATCCAGCGCTCACAGCAGCGTGCCTGCTGAGGTGCTCTGCAGAGGCCAAGACTGTTATGTGGAAGTTTATGCAGAGCCACTGGGTGATGAGGAAAGAGGTGGCGATGCTGACCAAACTCTACACTGAGGACGTGAAGGCCTGTCTAGAGCACATGGCCGTACTGAGGACCAACATACGCTAGGGTGTCATCCTGCCATAAGGCAGGGAGTTCATCAAGAAGCATCTGGATGTGGTCCAGCAGCAGCACATGTGGACGGGCATCCAGGGCAAATTAGAAAAAGTCTATAATCTTGTAAAGGAAACCATGCCAAAGAAGCCTGATGGACAATCAGGGCCTGTCGGGCTGTTGTCTAGAGAGCAACGGGTCCAAGCAGCCAAAAACAAGGCCCAGCAGAACCACGTGTTGCTGGAACGGGAGCTGCAGCAGCAGAAGGAGCAGAACTGGGTGCCCATGGTCCTGCCAGGTGTGAGGATCAAGGAGGATCCCCTGAGTGAGAAGGGAGAGAAAAAGGAAGAGCAGGAAGCAGGAGAAGAGAAGCCCATGGACACTTCACCCAGTGGCAGCCTCAACAACAGGCTGGCTGACAGGCTGCCTGCCAGGTGAGCAGCAGGCGGGACAGCTTCAGTGAGCACCTGCCCCCACGCTGTGCCCAGGAACTGAGGGCCTTCATGGAGGCCACCTTTCACAAACACTTTGTTCTCACACTGAGAAAACTCAAACACCTCTTCAACCTACACTTGGCCAGCATGCCCTCTGGCCACACACGCTGCAGGACACGCTGCAGGACATGGTGCAAGAAGATACTGGTGCCTTTTCCCCCCAGACTGCTGTTTCCCTGGATGAGCAAAAGGTGTTTGCCCTCTGGGAGTCTGGAGACATGAGTGATCAGCATTGACAGTTTTTGCCTCAAATGTTCTCCAAAATTTTCTGGGAATTCGGGAACAAGATCTAATCTTGGTTGACTCAAGAGTGTGGAATGGATTTAAGTAAATAGGAGGTGGATAAAGTGCTAAAAGACTACAGTGTAAGCTATGCTGACATGTGGCACCTTAGAGTACAGTCTTGACAATAGTAGCAAGCCAACAAATCCAAGCCCAACGAAGGACAGCAAAGCCACAAGTACAGTCTCAACTTGCTTTAGCAGACACGGAGCAAGAGGAACTGACCATCTCATGCCCTGTGGCACTGCAGCCCAGTGGACAGAGAGGAACATATTCAGCCAATGGTAGGGTCAGCTTAAGTTAGATTACTCCCAGAATGGACCAGCCAGGACCTTCTTTGCAGTACAATTTGAAATTTTTCACATATTTTGCTTATTATTTGGTTTCATTCTCAAAATAAAAAGTGTATAATAACATGGGCAGGAGAGAAAAAAAAAAGCCAAAAGAATTGACAAAATGCTTTGAACTAATAAGCAATTGTAGCAAAGTTGCAGGATATAGTATTAATCCCAAAACTTGATCTGATCTATTTCTTATATACCAGCAGTAAATAACTGAAATGTAAAACTAAAAACACAATATGATCTATATTAGTGCAAAAAACTAAAATACTTAGATATAAGCCTAACAAAATGTGTCCAAAATCTACATGAGAAAAACTGTAAAACTGTGATGGAAGAAATCAGATTAAATAAATGGGGAGATATTTCATACTTACATGTATAGGAAGACTCAATATTGTTAAGATATCGACTCTTTCCAACTTGCTGTATAGATTCAATGCAATCTCAATCAAAATCCCAGCAAGTTAATTTGTGGATACCAAAAAACTGTTCAAAGTTTATAGGGAGTGACAAAAATCCCAGAATAGTCAAAACAATATTGGAGAAGAACAAACTTGGAGGACTAACAGTACCAAACTTCAAGGTTCTCTACAAAACAATGGTAATCAAGACAGTGTGGTATTGAAGAAATAATAAATAAATTATTGGAACAGAATAGAGAGCCTGGAGATAGACTCAAAAAAAAGCACATCTTTAACAAAAGAGCAAAGGCAATACAATAGAACAAACATAGTCCACTTGGCAAATGGTGCTGACACGACAGGACATTTACATGCCAAATTGACTCAAGATGAATCACAGACCTAAATGTAAAACACAACAGTTGAATGTCCTTCCAACAAATGGTGCTGGATAACAGGACATCACATGCTAAGAAAAGAATGTAGAGCCAGACCTTACACCATTCAAAAAAATTAACTCAGAATACACAATAGACTTAAATGTAAATGCAGAACTATAAAACTTTAACACACTAACACAGGAGAAAAATCGTGAAGGTGTTGGATATGGTGATGACTTTTTAGATACAACACCAAAGGCATGACCCTTAAAAGAAAGAACTGATAAGCTGGACTTTACTATAATTAAAAATTTCTGCTCTGTGGAAGACCATGTCCAGAGAATGAGAAGATAAGCCATACAATGGGAGAAAATCTTTGCAAAAGACATATCTGATAACGAACTGATATCCAAAACATACAAAGAACCCTTAAAGCTCAACAATTAGAAAACAAACAACCTGACTAAAAACTGGGCAAAAGACCTGAACAGACATCTCATCAGAGAAGATATACAGATGGAAAATAAGCATATGAAAAGATGTTCAACCTCATATGTCATTAAGGAATCGCAAACTGAAACAATGAGATATCAACACATACGCAGAGTAGCCAAAATCCAAAATGTTGACACCAAATGCTTGTGAAAATGTGAAGCAACAGGACCTCTCTTTAGTTGCTAGTGGGAATGCAAAATGGTACAGCCACTTTAAAAGAGAGTTTGGCAGTTTCTTACAAAACTAAACATATGCGTACCATATGACTCAACAATCACAGTCCTTGGTATTTCCTCAAATAAACTGAAAATTTTTGCACGCACAAAAACCTGCACCCAGTTGTTTATAAAAGCCTTATTCAAAATGGTCAAAACTTGGAAGAATCAGAATTCCTTTGGTAGGTTAATAGGTAAATAAACTGTGGTACATCCACACAATGGAATATTATTCAGAGCTAAAAAGAGATGAGCTATCAAGCCATCAAAAGACACAGAGAAACCTTAAATGCATATAACCAAGTGAAAGAAGCCAATCTGAAAAGGCTATACACTGCACGATTCAATCACATGACATTCTGAAAAAGGCAGAACTATGAAACAGTGAAAGAATAAGTGATTGACAGGGGTTGGGGGAGGGAGGGATAAATAGAGCACAGATGATTTTTAGAACCGTGAACGTACTCTGAATGCTACTGTAATGATGGATATCTGTCATTACACATTTGTCAAAACCCAACGTCGAGTGAACCCTAATGTAAACTATGGACTCTGGGTGATTTTGAAACATCAGTGTAGGTTCATCAATTGTAAAAAATGTAATACTCTCATGTAGGAAGTCAACAGACATGGAGGTGGGGTGGGAGGGGGACAGAAAGTAAATGGAAACTCTCTGTCCTTACTGCTCCATTTTGCTGTGAACCTGAAACTGCTCTAAAAAGAGAAAGTCAATTTAAAAAAAAAAAAAAAAAAAAACATGGATGGGATACCCACAGTGAACACTTGTTTTGGATGATGGGATGAAAGATATCAGCAAATTCTCTCCCCAAAGAGCAAGTATAAAGCTGGACAAAACTGTCAAAAGCAACAATTTCAGTATTCTGGTAATTGACCAAAACATCACAATCAACTGAGAAGTGATGATTCATGAAAACTACTGAACTACAAGTCAGAACAATTCAATTCAAGACTGTGGCATTCCCTCGGGGTCTGCTAACAGTGTCCACAGGCCCCAGCTCTGTTGGTATGGTAGTTCAGTCAGGCTGGGGAAAGCCAGGAAGCCAGCAACTCTGCTGTCACAGCCAAAGGGACTCATATGATTTGGAGAATTTTCACACAAATTGGTGATGTGCTGCAAACCAAGAGGAAGGACCAGCATCTCCACTAGTCTCATCAGAGACCAGAGCCTACCCAAACCACCCATACGTCCCTGACTAATGTTGGAGCTGAGTTTGTGTGAAGAGAAGACAGAGCAGGAGGAGAGCCCGGTAGAAGGAACAGCCAGGGATGCTGGAATTCTGAATGTACTCCCTGTCCACAGACAGATCATCAGCAAATGGTGGAAGATTCACTGGCTCAAGGTGTCTGTGCGCAAATTCAGACAGCTGTTGACCGAGTACCATGCATGCAGATAAAGGATTAACTCCTGGGCAGCCATAAGTAACAAGAAAAGAAAGACAAAAATTTGAGCAGAGACCCCTGTGGCTATATATTGCTAACAGAATTCACAGATTTACTACAGGCAAGTTACTAAACCAACAAAACAATAATAACAACTCTCAGAAGGTAAAAATCAGAATGCAGAATTGCTACAATATATTATTGAATGTATCCAGTGTTTAAAAAGAAGTCACAAAACATGAAAAGAAACAAGGAAGTGGGAAAAAACAAAACAGTTAACAGAAACTGTCTTTAAGTGTACCCAAATTTTGTATTTAGCAAAGCCTGCAATGTAGCGAGTGAAAGGAAGGAAACCATACTTAAAGAACTCAAGGAAAGTGTAATGACAATGACTGAACAAACTCAGAAACCCAATAAAGAGCTAGGAATTATTTATTTAAAAAAATAGAAATTTTGCCACTGAAAAGTACAATGACAAATTAAAAACTCACTGATGGATGTAACAGCAAATTTGGGATGGCAGAAGAATCAGTAAACTTGAAGATTCCATGATCTGAAGAACAAAAACAAAAGAGATTGAAGAAGTATGACCCATGGGCCATCTTCAAGCACCCCAACATATGTGGAAAAATAGTCTCAGAAAGAAAGAAAAGGGAAGAAATACTTGCAGAAATATTTGGTAGGTGAAAATGTAACAAATTTGACTTCAAACATTAATCTATAAAGTCTTTTTACCCTTAATAAAATAAAAACAAACATATCCACTCCTAGATATGTCATACTCAAGCTGTGGAAAGACAGAGAATCTTGAAAGCAGCAAGAGAAAAATTCTCTTCTTGTACAAAGGAGCACAATAAGATAAACCAATGACTTCTGATCAGAAACAATGGGGGCAAGGCAGTCAGATGGCATGTTCAATGATTAAAGAAAACAAATACTGTCAACCAAGCATTCCATGTCCAGCAAATCTACCCTTTAAAATGAAGAAAAGAAAAAAAGAAATTCCCAGATAAACAAAGACTAAAAAACATGCTGCTGTCAGTCCTACTCTACAAGACATACTAAAGAAAGGCCTTTGAACTGAAATAACATTGGATTCTTAGATTTGCAAATACTGAATTGATTTGTCAAAGGGGGTATGTGTGTGCATATAAAATGTTCCAAAATTTCTTGTGAACTTTAACTTATATTGATTTTAGAAGCAAAAATACAGGAAATGTATAAAAAATATTTTTGAAGCTTTCATTCCAATTTTTTATACTTATTGAGCCTTGTGAATTTTGTATACTACTTTTAAGTCTCTCTAGCTGAAGGTAGTAAAGATTAATTGAAACAAAAAATTATAAAAATTTTATTCAAACAAAGCTAAAGTACAAAAGAAATTTAAGTTCTATGGTCTAAGTTGATGGAAGGCAAGAACATACTATGTGGAAAAGTAGAAGTTGCAGACAGAGGACATCCTGAGAGTAACAATCCCTGGGAAATAGGAAAAATTTCAGGCACAACTCCAAATTTTCAAAAATTATGAAATTCATGGAGCTCAAGTGGAGATCTCCAAATAAGCAGGTAATACCTGGGTTCCAAGAGGAAAGAAAAGAAAGCTGACAAATGTTTATCTGTGACAGGTGGAGCAGGTAGAGTTGGAAGGAGGGATCTAGAAGCCCAAGAGGATGGAGGGACCTGCTAAGCTGGGAGGTGGGGGAGGGGCTGTGGTTCAGCCTCTTTCTCTTTTTACCTCTCCCCCCCCCAGGAGCCCTTTGTGATGAGGCCACAGCTCTGTGATGCAGGCCTGGCCTGTAGAACCAAAGGGAACTTCCAGGGCTCAGTTGCCTGAGGGCAGCACTGCGATTCAGAAGATGGAGAATCTTCTCTTCACTCTGAAGAGCGTTAGTGCCCCATGGCTGAGCCCCAGCTCCACTGCTTGGGTGGTGGAGATCACCCTTGCCTTCCTGGGTGGGGTGGGGCTCTTCCTTCTATTACTCCCCTGTCTCCAGAAGGATGAACCCTTACCATCAAATAGGAAAAAGAGAAACATGAGGAAGGTAAGCAAACCTCTGCACAAACCCACCAGACACTGAGTCTCTCTTTTCTTGCTATTACTATTTCCACTTTTCCAAGTCACCTAGAGAGACGTCTGAGATGGGAAATGTCAGGAAAGATTAGAACATCATCCATCTAGGGACAGGCAGGGCAGGGCAGGAGTGAGAGTGGGCCCTAGGGTTTCTGTCTGAAGCTCTCAGAACAGCTGTGCTGCTGAGCTGGAGGGGACACGGCAAGGTCAGACACTATGACTCGACTTGGTGGCCTAGGATGGAATTGCTGAGAGCTGAGATCTCTGCAGGACAGCTGAGCACTGGCTCTTCAGTGCCTTACCACAGCAGGCCCCTTGGGCCAAGACTTGACTCCATGTCAGGTTCATCTAAAGGGCCTTGCTGTGCTCCTAACAGCCTCTCATCAGAGGCTGGAGATGACTCCAGCGTTGGGAGGCAGAATCCTACTAACAGCTCAGATGCGGGTTTAGCCTGTGGGTTTCTAAACCAGAGCAACTGATGACATCCATGCTGGATCTCTTTGCATTTTTCACAGAAGGAAAACAGGAAATATTTTTTATCCACTTTAAGAATGAGCAAAAGCCAAGAGAAGAGACTGGGGCTCCATCAGTTAAATATAGAAAGTCAAGTTGTTCGTGAACACTGTGCGTCTGCAGCTTGTCTAGGGGGAGGAGGGTGAGACTCGGGTCCCAGCCCCTTGTTCTTTCTTGTCTCAGCATCGGGTGGAGATAAGGAGCAGCAGGAACAGGAAGAGTGGTGCTCTGCGAGGGAAGGCTCTGCCCTTCTGCTGGAGCCCTGGAGGTAACTTGACCTCGCACACTGTCCCTGAGCAACAAGGGACACACCTCTGAGGATGTCCTTACAGAGGCCTGACAGGGAGGGTCCTGGGAAGGAGGTCAGAACCTGGGGTACTTCTCAGATTCTGGGCCGGGAAGGAAGCCACGGTGGGCCAGGAAAGGGATGCTGCCCAGCAGGGCCAGGGGTGCAGGTTAATGGACCAACACTGCCTGGATCTGGAGGTGGGGCTTTGGGCCCAATTGTGGGCATGCTGTTTAACTTTGCCAAGCCTGATTCCTCTTCAGGATGACCCTATCCTTCCTCTCCCAGAGGGTGGTTGTGAAGACCATGGGGTGGAAGCACACTGTAGATGACAAAGCGCTGCCCATCTGTGTGCCTTTCTGTCACTGCCCAGGATCGTGTGGTCTTGGACACTGATGCTGGGGCTCCACAGTCTAATCTCCCACAGCCTGCCCTACAGGAACATTCCACTAAGACTCCTGTAAGATCCCCAAGCCCCTCCCTCCTCCATAACCCAGTCTCCTGATTTCAGCCTGTAGAGATGGCCCGGGGCAACTGAAGGAGGTTCGGGGCCTGATCTCACTTCTGCAAAGGTGAGGAACTTTCCCCTTCTTTCCCATGGCCTCCTTCCTACTAGGGCCTATGACGTGACCCCAGCCTCATACTAACCTGGGAGGGGAGCAGAGGGAAGGGGATGGGATGTGACTAAAGCCCTGAGGCAGGGGTGGCAGGAGCTTTGTGAAGCCAGTGCACGGGCAGTGGAGGGGCCCTGGGTGCAGGTGCCGCTCCTGGCCCATCTGCTCCTGGCTACAGCACCTGCCTCCTGCCTCCTGCAGCCACCTGGCAGAGATCCCTGACCCTCCAGCTGAGGTGTGCAAACCTGCACCTGCCAGAGCCTACCAGACGTGCACGCAGAATGTGGAAGACACTGCTCCTGCCACCTTGTCCCCACTCGCTGCCCTGGCTCCTCTGGCTGAGCATCCTCTGCCTGTGGCCTCCACCCTGTCACCAGGCCCAACAACCTCCGTGGTTTCTGTTGGCTCATACTCACCCCTGAGTGCCTCTCAGCCACCAGAGCCTTCGCTCCCCGTTGACACCCTCTCAACCCGGCCACTTGTGCTTCCTCCTCCCCCATCACGACCCCCTGACCCTGTAGCCTCCCATCTGCCTCCAGCAGACTCCAGCCGGGCTACTTCTCCGTGTCACATAGTGGCACTCCCACTGGGCTCCATCCCACAGAGCCTGTCTCCACACAACTGCTGGTTGACTTCTCCTATCCCAGCAATCTCGACCCTTAGTCACCCAAGCTGTCCCATCTCAGCTCTCTCCTGGTGGCAGGTGGCTGCCAAGGCCTTGTGCTTCTCCACCTCATCACAGGATAAATCCCAGCAAGAGGGTCTTTCCCACCGCCCACCAGAGGCCTTGTTTTCGGGAGACCCCACACACAGGCACATGGAGGCTGGTGGCCCCTCTTTGGTCGACCCCAATGCCCAGAAGCTATTGGAGATACTAATTACCAAGAGAGCAGGACAGAAGATTTGGAATGACAAACAGAAGAAGGAATCAGACTATTACCTGGATTCTCTGAGGAATACATTAAAGTCCTCAGGTGATGAGCAGGACACCAGAACCCTGCAACCCTTCTGGACCATGAAAGACAAACCAGGACAGCTGCCTGTTCCTCAGCAGCTCTCTGATCCCAAGGTGTTGCAGGGCCATTTACAGAAGAAACACAGCCAGCTCTTCTGGGGCCTCCCGTTTCTGCACAGTGAGTCCCTGGTGGCTACAATTAGGGTCTCTGGTTCCCCGCTGGAGTTTCCCTCTGTTTTATTCAATGAACTTTCTGAAGGCTTTCCAGTACAAATTCAGACTCAACTATCTCCACAAAGTTTTCACACCCAGTTCTGGTCCCCCCATGTGGCCCAACCCCAACCTCTGACTCAAGCCTTGCTGCTGTCCCAGCCCTCACCTCTTGCTCAGACCCACAGCCAGCCCCACACCTCATCCTGTCTCCCCATCGCACCGTGCTACTCACCAGAGATCGTGGCCTGGGGAGCAGCTAGCCCTACAGACCAGCAGCAGGCCCAACCTCTTATCCCAACTTCCAACCCATGCGTGGATTGTCACCTTTTGAAGAAGGAACAAGAAAGTAGGACGGATTTACCCTGCATGGTTAACAAACCTCAGGAAGTCTTTAGCCAACTCACCCCTGACAGTGAGGCCTTCCAGGACCATGAGTCAGTCTCCCTCCTCCCAGGGGACTTCATCAGCCCTGAGCTCCGGGAGAAGCTGGAGGAACACCTTCAACAGAGGTTCACACAGCACTGCTGTGGACTGTCCCCCAGACCCCACATGCCTCTAGACCTGATACAGCCTCAGGAACTTCAGCAGTGGTACACACAGCACTGCTGTGGACTGCACCACAGGCCCCACGTGTCTCTGGTCCTGATGCAGCCTCAGCACCTTCAGCAGAGGTACATGCAGCACTGCTGTGGACTGCACCACAGGCCCCACGTGTCTCTGGACCTGATGCAGCCTCAGGACCTTCAGCAGAGGTACACACAACACTGCTGTGGACTGCATCACAGGCCCCACGTGTCTCTGGACCTGATACAACCTCAGGACGAATTCCCAGGGACTTCTCAGGTAAAGGACAGGCATGGGCCCTCTGTGTTTATAGGTGGGAGCAGCCAGAACATACAGAAAATGGAGTCCAGGGGCCCAGTCAAATTCCAGCTCGGGAAGATCCCAAGCAAGGATCCAAAACACAGTCTGGGGAGGGTCCCAGAAGATCTACCCAGGGCTTCAGAAAGCAACTCATGGAAGGTTCCAGGGGCCAACACTGAGAAAAAGTCAGAAACGGAATGGATGAGGCCATTGGGAAGTGATTCAGGAAAGGAGTCAACAAGGAGCTCAGACATGAAGCATCTAGAAGACATTGCAGAAGTCCTTTTGCACAGGAAAGTGGGGGAGGTCAACGAGGACATGGTCCCTATAGGTGTTCATCATCCCAGTCTTGCTAATGGCCATGTCCTGTCTCTGGAAAACTCAAACACTCACATGGAAACTGGAAATATAGTTCCCTCCAAGGGCGACGTGTCCCACGTAAACACCTCCCAGCAGCTTTCCTTCCTTGATGTGCACACTCGACAGGTGCTGGAAGCACATATTAAAAGGTTTCAGGCAAGGCACGAGTGGGGCCAGACCCTCAAGGTCCACAAGCCCCCACATCTTCTTAAGGGACAAAAAGTTCAACCCTTGTCCCTTCCACAGCCTGCCTTTCCCTCATCAGCCAACAGTGAATCTGGGGCCAAATCCACAACTGAGGCTGCCAATGTCCTGGGAGTACCTCCTCACAAAGATCCAGGAGAGAAGGTGGCAGGGAAAATGTCACTTTCCACCCCGTGTCGTCCTCTCCCTGTCCCCTTGCCTGTGTGTAAGGAAGCCCAGGGGTCTGCATACAAGCCAGAGACCCCATCTGGTGACAAGCCCAGGCCCTCAGAGGGCCCTCCAACAGGACAGGAGGAAAGGTGGCCTTCTCAGCCCCTCATATGTAATGTCATGGGCACAACCTGGCACAGTGCGAATGTGCTTGGGGCTGGGAGAGGCAGCCTAGAGCTGAGTCCAAGCCCAGCAATGTCCAGGGGCAGCCAGGGGCAGCAGGAGCCCAGGAGGCCAAAATCTCAGAACCTACAGAAGAGGCCAAGCAAGATGTTTGGCCCTATTGGCAAAAGAGAGGGCCACAGGAGGCCCACACAAAAAACGCATGAACAAATGCTCACAGAACTAAGCCCCCCTGCCGAGGACAGGAAGTCAGTAGAGTCCTTAAGTAGCCAGTCCTCCCAGCTCCCGCCAGGGAAGGGACAGGCATCTCCAGAAAGCCACTTCAGGAAAAGAATCAGGCGCTTTCTGCAGTGGATTGTCCCCAGTGAAAAACGCAAAGGGCAGAAAGATCCCCTGCAAAAAGACAAGCCCGCATCAGTCCCTGCCCGGAGCCGGGGACAAGTCCTAACTGGACTGTTTGAGGACAACTGTGTGGCTGAAGCCCAGGTGCTCATGACCACTGCTGGACAGATCCTAGAGGAGAAAATGGGGCTTCACCATGAACTTTCTGCCTCGACAGACCCAGTGGGAGGGCATTCCTGCCACCACAAGAGTCCCTCCTACCTAGAGCAAAGAACAGTGATGAGAGGTATGGTCTGCAGTCACCATGCCACCCCCATGGGCCACAGTCATCCAGTCAAGTACAGGTGGATCAGAGACGGGGACAGCAGTGGGGCCTCACTTCCCAGGGAGCGTGTGTCACCAGCCAGTCCCTGCCGGCACAGGCCACTGTTGGTGAGAGCCTCAGGCTGCTCCATTCACTGCCCTAGACACTGTTGTCTTCAGAGAGGTGTCTGGTCTGGTCAACCAGATCATGCTTCTCACCTGTTTCCTGGTGGGAAAGGTTTTCCCCATGAAAAACTTCCATTCTCACAGAGAAAACCCGTTTTCCCCAATGCGGGCACACGCTCTGTGTGCTGATGGCTTCTTCCTCGCAAGACACGCACTATTTCCTAAAAAATGTTTTTCCTCCTCAGAGGAAGTGTCTCTGTCTGTGCCCCACGGGGCTTAGGGAATGGGTCAGCTCTTCCCAAGTGCAGCTTCTAAAAGGTACTGGGCCTGAGGGAGGCTGACTGTGGTCTTGCACACCCACACTCACCCCAGAGTCCCTCCCTCCACCTCGTTTTCGTGAGGTGACCGTTATTTGTCAGGATGAGCAAACCCTGGGGTAGGGCTTACCCATCTCCCCTGCTTTCCCTCGACCTTGAACTTGCTGTGTTGTGGGGGATGGGTCCACAGAGGCCGATTCTCCTTGGCCTGGAATGTCAGAGCCAAGTAGCCTCACCTGTCACAAAGGGAGCTCAGGAAGTTTGGGGGGGGGCAGTGCTGGCCCAAAGTCCAGAGGGAGAACTGTGACTTGGACCTCTCAGGGGGGCACACTTGCCTGCCCTGGGTCCCTCTCTCCTGTGACTGGGAATGGAGGTGGATCCTGCCGACCCCTCTCAGCTCACCTTGGTGACATGACATGGCACATCACCCTTCCTGACCAGAGTAGCCGGATGGGCCTCCAGTGGCACCCAACTCCACTCATGCCCAGCCACGTGCCACACCCCCTGGGCATGACCATGTGTGCGGTCACATCCAATGGTGGCACACAAAGGACCGAGGGTGAGCTGTGGGAGAAGAACTGCACAGCTTGGAGCCAAGGAAGGAGCTGCATGGCCTAGGGGAGCCATTGTGGCACATGGCCCATCCTGTTCATAGGCCTGGAGGGGACACATCAAGGCTGCACTCACCCTGTGCACCCCAGGGTCCCTGCTCCAGCTCCAGTGTCACAGGCCTGGGAAAGCTGCCTCCAGCCCAGAGGGCCAGCCAGGCCAGGGATGATCGTTTCCAATGATCACCCTGTCCCCTGCAGCATCCTTGAAAGGAGGCAGAGGCCACGGGAAAACCAGCACTGGCGACTCACATCACTCACAGTCTGATCATCTCAACATGTGCATAGGTCCCAAGACTGTGCCCACAGGACAGGTGGGGACTTACAGGGGACAGGGGCTGGCCTGGGGTCATACTGCAAGTACCCCTGGTTCCCGGGCCAGGAGACAGGACTGTGCCAATGAGCGGCCAGGATGACCTGTCCAGTGTGGGCAGGCCAGGGCCAGGCCAAGAGTGCCACTCTCAGCTGTCCCTCGGCAACATCACTGTTGCCTCCTCCCTGGCCCAGGATATAGGGAGGTGGCACCACCTCCTCAGGTCATTGCTTAAGCCCAGGGGGCCTCACTCCACGGGGGACAGTCTTGCACCAGAAAGGGCTGCAGCAGATGATGGGATGGCACTGTGCCTGCACCGGGGACATGATGGCGCCAGGTGGAAGGGAGCAGGTGCTGCAGGCTGCAGCAGAGTCCAGTCACACTGTGACCCAGGCGGCCTCCAGGGCAGCCCCACAGTGATAGGACCAAATGTGGGGCTGGGCCTGGAGCCAGGAAGATACCCTTAGAGACCCGTCATAAAGACCTTCCAGAGACTTCTGACAGAGGCCCCCAGAGACCTCTGACAGAAACCTGTGACAGAGACACCCCCCCAAGACCCCTGACATATACCTTCTGCATTTGTCCACTTCAGTTGCTTATAACAAAATATCTGAAACTGGGTAATCTGTAGAGAAACAATATTTATTGCTTATAGTTTTGTAGGCTGGAAAGCCCAAAGTCCAAGGAACACATCTGGTGAGGTGACTCGACAGCAATGGTGGGTGTCATATGGCAAGAACGGCAGAGCAGAGAGAGAACTAACCTCCTCACTGGCTCTCCTTTTAAAGCTCCTAGAACCACACCCATGACCATCAAATCATCAATGAATTAATACATTTATTAGGGAATAGTTCTCACAATCTAATTACCTCTTCAAGGACCCACCTTTCAATTACCATAATAGAGTTTCTCACCCTCTTAACACTGTCACAGTGGGGGTTAAGTTTCTAACACATGGACTTTGGGGGACACAATTCAATCCAAGGCATTTGGCCCCTGGACCCCAAAGTTGATGTCCTTCTCACAGGTAAATACATTCATTCCATCCCATAAGTCTTGTTTCATCTCAATAGTCCAAAGACGCAAGGTCCCATCTGTGAAATCAAACAAGATATCTACTTCCAAGATACAGTTGTGGGAAAAGCGTAGGGTATATATATCCCCATTCAAAAAGGGAGAAATACACCAAAAGAAAGGCATAACAGGTCCCAGACAAGTCTGAAGCTGAGCAGGGAAGGCATTACATCTCACAGTTGGGGAATCATGTCACCTTGTCTCCATGTTTGGCATTCTCTGCACACTGGCACAGGGGTTGGGTTCCCAACTCCTCAGGCAGCTCTGCTCCTATAGCTTTCCTGGTCTTAATCCATTCTTCAGCTCTCCCAAACTGGCATGGCATGCTGGCACTGCCACAATTCTGGGGTCTCCATGGTGGTCCTGCTCCCAAGGCTCCACTAGACATGGCACTAGTAGGGGTTTTCTGCTGTAATTCTGATCCCAGTTTCCTCTTGGCATCGCTCTACTGAAAGCTCTCTGTAGTGACTCCGACCCTGTGCCCAATCTCTTCCTGGGTCCCCAGGCTTTTCCAAACATCCTTTGAAATCGGGGTGGAGGCTCCCAAGCCTTCACTGCTCTGGCATTCTGCAAGTCTGCAGACCTAACACCAAGTGGACACAACCAAGTCTGCAGGCTTGTATCTTCTGAAGCTACGGGTACAGCCATAACTGGGGCCAATTTACCTATAGCTGGAGCAGTGGGGGTGTGGGGAGCAGCAAACTGAGGTAGCCGTCGACAACATCCCTGTGAAGAGCACCTTGTGCTTGTTCAGTGAAATCACTGTTCTGTAGGCCTCTGGATCTGAGATGGGAGGGGCAGCCCCAAGTTCTGTGAAATGCCTTCCAGGTCTTTTTCTCTTCTCTTGATAATCCCTTTCCTCTGTACTAATCTCCTCAGCAAACGGGTCACTGGGCTACACCATTGCTATCTCCTGTCAAACTCACTTTCTCACTCTATGTGGCCATGCTGAGAATTTTCCAATTTTTTGCCATCTGCTTTCTCTGGACATAAATCCTGAATTTACCTCATGCCTCTTCCGCCATAACTTAGCATAAGCTGTTGCAAGTAGCCATGCAGCTTCCTGAATGCTTTGCTTTGCTCCTCAGAAATTTCTTCTGCCAAATACCCTGGGTCAGCACCTTTAAGTTCCACATTTTGTAAACGTTTTGGGCATGAACAGAATGTAGCAGGTTCCTTGCAAGTTCATACCAAGGGTGCTCTTTGCTCCAGTTTCCAATAAGCTCTTTCTCATTTACATCTGAGACCTCCTCAGTATGGCCCTTTACTGTCCATATTTCTACCAGCATTCTGGTCAGCTCCATTTAACAACTCTCTAAGACCTTCCAAACTTTCCTCACCAGCCTCTATGCTTTTCCTAGCCAGTTCCTCCAAATTCTTCCAGCCTCTCTGCAACACTCAGGTCCAAAGCTGCTTCCACATTTTCAAGTATTTGTTATGTGCAACACCCAACTTCTCTGGTACCAATTTTCTGTGTTAGCCTGTTTCTCTTGCTTATAACAAGAATATAACTGCAACTGGTTAATTTGTAGGGAAACAATATTTATTGCCTACAGTTTTGCAGGCTGGGAAGCCTAATGTCCAGGGAACACACGTGGTAAGGTGGCTCTACAGCAACGCAGGGTGTCACATGGTGAAATGGCAGAAGCAAGAGGAAGAGCTACCCATATGCTATTCTTTTAAAGCCCTCAGAACCACATCCATGGCCACCATTAAATTATCAGTGGATTAATCCATTTACTAGGGCATGGGCCTCACAATCTAACCATTTCTTCAAGGCCCCATATTTCAATTACTATAATAAGGTTTCCCACCCTCTTAACACTGTCACAGCGGGGGTTATATTTCTAATACATGGACTTTGGGGGCACTATTACTACAAGAAATCCCCCCACCAGAGACCTCTGATAGACACCTCTGACAAAGACCCCCACAAACCTCTGACAGACCTCCAAGAGAGTACTGACAGAAACTCCCTCCAGAGACCTGTGACAGAGATCTGGCTCAGAGTCCCCCACCCCAGAGACCAGCGACAGAAACCACTAACAGAGACCCCCACAGAGACCACTGACAGATGTCTTTGACAGAGACTCGGCTGAGACCTCCACAGAAACCTCTGACAGAGACCCAACTGAGAGACCTCAGCAGAGACCTCTGACAGAGCTATAACTGAGATACCTGAGAGATCCAACTTAGAGACCTCCACAGAGGTCTCTGACAGAGACCCACACAGAAACCTGCAGACACTCTACACAGAGACCTCTGACAGAGACAACATACAGAAATATCTAACAGAAACAACATAAAGACATCTGACAGATTCCCACTTGGAGAGATCTCACAAGAGACCTCCCTCAGAGACCTCTGAGAGAGAGACTTTATACAGAGACCTCACATCCACTCTTAGGAGCTTGAGCAGTTACCCAGGGACAGGTTCTTCCCAGCAGATCTGAAAGCGCTTCGCAAACTGGCCACAAGGGAGACCATCAGCTGTGCTTCCCTGAGAAATGCTCATGTATTTTTATTTCACGTGTAAATCTGTAAAAATCCTTCACAGATTTTCATTAGCTTGAGCTCTGACCCACGATTTAGAGAATCACAAACTTTGAAAATAAGCAAATCTCTGCAGTATCTAATGAGGGAAAATATTTCATTTGTTCGATTTTAGTTATCATCTAGTCAGATGGCATCAGGGACCATATGTTCTCAGTGCACAAGTCCCTGAACTTCTTTACTTTGGAAACAGGAAGACGGGAGTCCTCGGCAAAGGGACTCTAGGAGCAGAATGACCCAGCAGAGATGCCTTTCTCACACTCACTCCCGGGGGCTGTGCAACACGCACGTTATTTTGCACATAACAGCTTGTGTCAGGTGTGTGAGGTCTGCTTTATATTAAATGAAACAAGCTACGTTATCAAACACATGTGAAGCTTTTTTACAAATGAGAAAATTTTCTGGCAATATTTGTATTACATCCTCTGGCAAATTGATACTTACTGCTTGGTAATAATAGATAATTAAATGATAGTGTTTATTTTCCTCCTTAAAACTTGGTAATACCATCAAATGGTACAACACTTGTTTCCAGAATATGACAAAATCCTAAAGTTTGGCTAACATAGCTTAAACTGCTGAACTATTAAAGAAGGAGTTATAACTCCAAGAAATACACATTTTCCAAGACTCAGGAAGTCAGGTTGTGTTTTCTCTTCTCTACAGTAGGACAAAAAGAAAACCTTAATTAAAATCACTTTGAAATTTTAGAAAATATGTCAGTTAATCAGTGGTGGAGACATACCTTCCTTCAATTAAATTACTTGAGAACTAGCATTTAAACGTCTGTTCCAAAGTGGAGCTGGGGGGAAAGGAGGAGGGTAGGAAGAGGGAGGCGAGGGATAATTGGGTGGGGGACACGGGGTACAAACGCAATTTGTGGTAATGGGCATGCTACCAGTATGGATCTGGCCTTCACGTCTTGGGCACAAGGGGTGACTATCAGCTCTGTATCTCATGAATATTCATAATCAATAAAAAAATCTATTTCATGAAAGAAAATGTACACTTTAGCTGCTGCATTTTTACATTATAATAATAATAAAGGGCTCACTATACACCTAACACTTTTGAAATTGTGCACCTAGTTGAGACTATATATTTCTCACTGTTGATAAGAATCCTGTTGCCCTTGACTTGGTAAAATCAAAATAAAAAACATAACAAATAAATGTCTCTGATCAATTCTCTTTGATTACCCACAGCTACGACAGCATCACGGTTCCTTCCCTGACATGGGAACAAACTGAAGTGAGCGCTCTGTGGGTGTATATTATTTATTTATTTCATTAGTAATTTGTTTATTTTTGGCAGCTGGCCAGTACAGAGATCCAAATACCTGACCTTGGTGCTATCAACACTGCACTCTAACCAACTGGGCTAACTGGTCAGCCCCTTTATTTTTTAATTAAGAACAAAACATCCTCAGGCAATAATATATTTTTTAAAATTATACCTATTAGTTTTTTTGAAGTTTTTTCCCTGTGTGAAATTTTCTTATTAAGTTATTGAATTACAGAACTATGACAAGTGGCCAGGAATGCCCTCTAATGTAATCAGTAAACAGTACACAGTAAATATTAACCAGAATAACTCAACACCTTCCTACGGACCTCCACATCCACAACCTCCCACAACCATGAAAAAGTTACTTTCTTTTTGGAAGTAACAGCCTATATTCCTAAACCATGTCTTCAAATAAGAGGAAGCTAAATTCTACAAAAAGGTACAAAACAATTAACTCCAGCAAACATGAGGATTTGGGAAAAGCTAGTGCCTTTCACAGAAAAACATGATGGCCTCATCTCATCCTGTTAAAAAACACGTGAGCGACACAGCTCTTCCATCTAAGCTTTGTTGCCTTTTTGTTTTGCTTCAACTGGCCCTCTGGATTACATGCATTACTATTCGTGCTTTTTTTTTTTCTTTCGCTTTTTCTTTCAAGAACTGTGGGCCAGAATATTTTTACAGAAGTAATATTTGGGGAATGTGGCTTATAAGGTTCTATAGTCCCTTGGAATGGAGCATGAAGCCAAACACAATTACCAGCAGAAATATTTTCTGAAAAAAGATTATATTCTCAAACTTTTCTCAGTATAAGAAGCTGAAATATCCCTACCCCTCAAATAACTGCATGTTTTATAGGCTATGAAAGCTGGAAGGGCTCCCACAAGGCCGTCTGATGGAACGATTTGCAGAAGGTAGATCAGGAAGGACACGCAGGTCTAGGTCTGTTCACCATGGCCAGGGCACCATCTGAAAGACCTGTACATAATTTAAGTACGAACCAAGGCAGCACTGGATGCTGTTACCTCTTTCTTTTGTTCAGGCACGACCCTGCCCTTCGCCACCACCTCACCTCCTAACCACCAATCCCTGGCTGAGGACTCACCAGCGACTTCAGATAAAGAAGGCGAGGAGAGGAGCAGAAGTGGAAATAGAAAAGGAGAGAGAGGAGGAGAAAGACCCATTATCAAACACTGATCATGCTTTAAGTCTTTTCTCCAGCCTAGTCACCTAATTAACAAATGAGGACCCTGAGGCACAGAGACATTCTCCAAATCACACAGATGCTTGGTTTCTACATCTCCTGACCCAGACCAAAAGCTTCCTCCACTGCATCTCACAACCTATGAGAAACTGTCTCTTTCACAGACCAGCCAGGTGAGATCCTTAGAGGAAATTTTTTCCCCAACCCCAGGTTACGGTACATATTACTACCTCAGCCAAAAAGAAAAAACGTCACATTTAGATAACAACATATTTCAGAGTATGGGGACTCTTCTTGATAGCAGTCTGTTCTTTTGAATCATGATACTTTTTAAAAAGAAAATGACAAGCAAAGGAAATCTGCCTTTCTTACCTTCCATGAACAACTACGCAGCTCAGTGGCCTCCATTTCTCTCTCTGGGACAGACTCCATCGTGAAATGTGCACCTTTCTTTGAATCCTTAATACACCTGCAATTCAAGGTAGTCATCACAGATATTGAGGAGTGGAGGCAAAAGTATCCAAAATCCAGGTCCTAGAGAGGCTGACCCTGCTTTGCTCGTAACCCCCCACCCCACACCTCACATGACTGGCAGGGTTGCTCACTGATCATGAGGCCCTGGGTGGTGGGCTCAGCAGCAGAAGGGAACAAGATGGTACACCGGGGAGCAGAAAAAAAAACATATTAGAACTTCCATTTGCTGGGCCGACCCCATGGCGCACTTGGGAGAGTGTGGCACTGGGAGCGCAGCAGTGCTCCCGCCGCGGGTTCGGAAACTACATAAGGATGGCCGGTGCGCTCACTGGCTGAGCACAGTGCGGCAGGTCACAAAAAGACAAAAAAAAAAAAAAAAAAAAAAAGAAGAACTTCCATTTGCATTCTCTTCCATTTCACATTAAAAAATATATACGTATATACACACACACACAAGTATATATAAGCTCTGTCATATATGTAAGTTATACAACCACAGTGCATGCTTATAACTGACAAAAAAAATAAATATACACATATTGGAGTCACATGCTCAGAAAATGTTTTACTGACTAGGAGAATGACAGAAATTTTGGAGAAACACCGATATACACCAGATCCCCAGTCTTTTGAAGGGAACAGACCTAGAATCCAACACAACCATAAGTGCTGGGTTCTATCAAGCAAACTACGTGTGGCCTGTCCATTGAGAGCCACAAGTACACATTAGAAGAGCCATTAGATTCTTAATCTCTGATCAGTGCCATCTTGCAGGTGAAGGGCGGGAAACAGAGGTAAGTGGACCAATCTCCCTGCACTCGCCTGCAGAAACTACATAGCTGTGGACCACAAGGGACCCCAAGTCAGTGCTGAAAGGCTGTGTTGGGTGGAGCAAAATGAGAGGTCAGAATCAAGTAGAACCTAGTGCAAGAAGCTCAGGGCCTTCCAGTGTGGGCAGAGCTGCAGGCGACAGTGGGCAGGGAGCTTGGGGCACGGGGCACAGAGCAGTGGAACTTCAGGCAGTATCTAGCAGAGACTGGTGACCAGCAGCACATACCGCACCCAGGAGAACCTGAGAGAGGGCTTGCAGTGAAGAATGGTTTACATGTACGGTACATTGTTGCAAGTATCCTATTGCTTCTGAAAGATAGGCTAAAGTGTGAAAGCAATAGTCTTATTTACTAATTTAAAAAAACACTTCACTTTCATATATGGAAAATCAACTAGAATACGTTGTTTTGGATCATGTAAGCAGTTCTGGGGAAAGAAAAGAAAAATGAACTCTTATGAACTAGGTCAACTACATGCAGTGGCTATACTGGCTTGACTAGTCAGGCAGGGGTATTAAAAATAGTGGACAAAAATCAAATATCAGATCAATATTCCTACGGTCCATATCCACTGATCATACTCACAAATTGGCAAATGTTGAGAAACAGTCCTAGCTACCAGGCTACGCAATCACAGTGAGCAAGCTTGAGCATGGGCACACTCTTGCATGGCATTACTTCAGTGGTTGTGAGATAAGATTATGTAATTAATAATCAAGTTTTAAGGAAGGCAGCCTCTGTAGCTACACTTGCCACTGAAAGATGATGTCTGAAGAACAAGTGGAGAAAGAGAAGTAGTTCAGTTTTGAGACCAAAATCAATCTCTTGGACAAATCACTAGACATAAAAAGTGAACTGAAATAAAAGTCTACACTAGCCTATCCACTGTACACCATGTACATTACCTAGTAATCTTCTACAGTAGGTGTGTCACTATTTCACACACTCTGTCATCTCTAACATTGTGGGGTGGTCAGATGAACTTGTCAAGGGGAAGCCAGATGTCACTAAAAGACCGAGTGAATGAGTGGGAATCTTGCAACCTGCTCTCAGAAACATGGCCATCAAATGAGGTATTTCATTGGACCACGATTCTGTCTTCACTGATGTATCAATATGCAAAAGGTGGTGGAAAAAAACTGTAAATTACAACTTGAAAAAAAGAAACACTTGATGACCTCTAGAGTTACACCTGACCACCTTATCTTTAATGTCATCCTATTGCTTTCATAGGTTATCATTCCTATGTTATTTTTATTAGGGTAACATTTTTCCTCTTAATTACTATATGAATAGTTTTTCAGTGGTCAAGTTCTTGTTTATTAAAACATTCTGTATTCAAATTATAAGCAGACTTTAAAGTGTTTTTATAAATGTCTTCTTTTTATATTATTTCTCATTGATATTCACTGGTTTTCTGAAGGGACAGGACTGGGGAGGTGAATCAGAACACTTACTCCATGGCTTGTACCAGCAACTCCAGGACTAATAAAGCTTGAAATCCTAAGTAAAGGGAATCAACAGGTCCAAGCTGAGACATTATTTGTGGCATAGTGAATAAACCAAAATCTTACTGGTGAGTCTAACATTTACGAATTTTTACAACATCAAAATATAACATGACATAAACAGAAGTTCGGAGCAAGAAAGTTAAGCCCATAGTAGAAGGTACATTAAAGCCCACAAAGCACTTCACTCTTGGTCTGTTTCTTCCTTCATATATTGAGTGACTTTGACTAGAAGATCTATATTTCTTCATTGACTTTTCAAATTCTAAAATTATGTCTCTAAATTGAAGCTAAAAGTCTCCCTCATGGTTTCCTTTTCTGGAGAGAGGAAACAAGAGCAGCTGCTCATGTCCAGAAATAGTCCTGGTACTCACAGCAAGGTATCTCAGGGTGTGGAGGATACTAACATTAATAAGCACATGTACTTCACAGGGTCTAACTTATAGCTTAGTAGGACTACAGTCCTTAATTTTTAGAAGGGCCAAAGCCCTTAGCACAGGTTGTAGCTTAGTAGGGTGACAGCCCTTCGTTTTAGCAGGGCCAAAGCCCTGTAGTTTAAGATATAGCCTAACTTTTTAGAATTGCACATAGAAATGCTAAGCTTGGGAAAAACAGAAAACTTTCCCGGGACTAAAGTCTCTGTTGTAGGTCAAAAAAAATTGTAACACAGCAAAAATGCTTGCTCTAAGGGCAGTTGTCCCTGGTGCAGCTGAACCTAATGATCGGAAAGTATGTGAGCTAAAGGCTTCAAGGTCGATGGTTGGGGGATGTTCCTCATCTCGTCTTCAGCTGTTTCTTTGAGTTTCTTAGGGAACTAAGTTGTTGCTAAGATGATTATCTCATTGTTCTTTTTGTTACCACCTGTGTTCCTTTTCTGTAATTTTCTGCCCTGGACAATAAAAACAGAGAAAACCTGATTTGGGGGTTATTCCTAGGAAGGCTTCTCTCTTGAAGGAACTGCTCCTGTGATTAACCCCTTCTGGGCCTCTCACTGCTCTGAAGAAATGGGCTTTGAGTAATCCTTTGCATCTCTGTCACCCTGGGAGAGGTGACAGCAGGGCAACAATGTCACCTGTTACTCTGAGACCATGATAAAGTGAGACAAAATGAAGAGAACTTGTCATGTCTTCTAGGTACAGAGAAAAAACAGTCACTGTGCCACCCAAAACATACTGAACAGTCCACTCACTTGGTCAAAATGAGTGATACTTCTTTATGAGTAATGACTTTTTCCTGGCCATAGTCTGTCCTCCTATAGATAAGATTTATTGACATACTGAATCACAGAATTGTCTTTGCTTTCAGACAGCCTCTAATCTAGAATGACAACCCCCCCCCACTCCCCCAAATCACCCAAAGCCTAAATTCTGTAATAGGCCTTTTCTAACACTGTCCTATGGAGACACTCCATGTTTCCTCATGGTGTGTGTCCTTTTCTCTCATTGCAGTGAGCAATAAACCCAACTTGTTCTAGGTTCACCTCGCTCACAGCTGTGCTCCTGGTGGTCTTTTGCTGCATGTCATGAATACTGGAATGATCTCTTCTTACCCAGTTGACTCTGGTCCTCAGGATGTACACCCATGCTCCAGCTCTTCCCCTAAGCTCTGCCTACTCCAGAAAGCCTTCTCTGACTCCCCCAAAGAGCTCAGTTCTATTCTCCAGACTCCTTGCACTTCTTCCATTATGACAGCCACCTGGACATGTTTCTCCCAGCAGGCTGCAGGCTCCCTGTGGGCCCGGGGTGAGGTTTGCCTGACCACATCCCCAGTACTTACTCTAGCATCTGTTCAAAAGTGTTTCATGAAAACTTAACAAATGGACACAGGAATCAGTGCTTTTGAATCTACCTTATGTATAATAAATCACACCACTGTAATGCCATTTTTAAAATGGCCTTAACTCTTTCAAGTAGTCAATATAATATTTTCAGAAGAATGTGTAAAAATAAAATAGCATAAAACTTCAATCTAAATGGTGCAAAGAATCTTCCAAATTATTAAATCTAAGTCACATTTTATAGGCCACAGGTGAATATCCTTGTAGCTTTGGAAATTCTTCAATGTAAAACTTAGGTGTTTACACAATACAGATTAAAAAGCAATTTTACTTCAAAATATTCTATTACAATACAAATTAATTAAAAACAACAACAAAAAACTATTCTAAAAGAAAGTATTTCTTTAAAATAATTTAAATATGCAACTTGCAAGAGCTACATCTATTGGAAACCTACTGTTCTATAAATAAGGAGCAACTATTCCTTGTTTACTTAAATATGCTGAAAAGTCTGTAGAACCAGTTGCTTGTTAGCAATCTATGTAAAACAGAAGAGATAAGTAATTCAGCATGCCTTCTTTCCTGTTTAAAAATTATTTTTGAATTATTGAAAATAATTGAAAATGTTTCAAAACTCTTTTTGAAAGACGTGTAAAAGAGAGAGTAGAAAAATACGACTGCATGCTTCCTGCCTAGCAATTTTACTCCAGTTACAAGTACACACATGTAGCTGGCTGGTTAGCAAAAGGTCATGGATTTAGATCCCCATACTGGCCAGTGGCAAAAAAAAAAAAAAGACAAATACCCACATACACACACATTTGTATATTTCAGTGTGTGTGTGTGTGTGTGTTCGTGCGTATGTATGTTCATGTATTTCAACATCCTTAGATTTGCATTAACTATTTCATTATTTCTTCCCTGGGAAGTACTGCTTCATTATTCTACACAACATGGCACTTCACAATTAATCAGTAGATTAGAAACCCAGCTATTCTTTTTCTCTCCAGTTTCAGCCAGGTCTGCCTGTCCTTGGGTTTGGGGGATTTCCTAGCTGTTCCCCTCCACTGGCAGCATCTCCAGCTCACTCTGGCCCCTAATTCTCCAAAAATTTCATGAGCATGAAGAAAGTTTTCCTCTCAGAACACTTGATGGCTCTGCTACTGATCAACTATGGGTTTATGATGAGTGATCAATCCATGTGATTTGTCTGTAAACCTGAAAGGGCACATTGAATACTTTTCCTTTTTCTTGGAATAAGTGAAGAATCACATTCATCTATCATTGAAAGCAAAAATTCACTAAAAGATACCTTTAAATAAATAAGAATTAAGAACTCTTTGTCTAGCCCTAGATCCTAAAGATCTTTTCCTCGAATTTTCTTTCTAAAAGATTTATAGTACTAAATTTTATGTTTAACTTTACGATCCATTCAGTTAAGTAGTGTGTATGGTATGATATTTAGGCTGAGATTTGTTAAGCCTACAGATGTCCATTTTCTCCAATACCATTTGTTGAAAAGGCTATCCTTCCTCCTTCACTTGTTTTTGTACCTCTGTAAAAAAGGAGTTGGATATACTTGCATGGCTCCATTTCTGGGTTCTTTGTTCTGTTCCACTCATCAACTGGTCATATATCCACCAATACCACACTGTTTACATTACTGTAACTATAAACTAAACCTTAGTGTCCAATATTCTTCTTCAATAAATGTTGTAGCTACTCCAGGGTCTGTGCCTTTTCATATAGATTTTAAAATAATCTGATCTATGTGCACACACACACAAAAAAGCTTGCTGGAGTTTTGATAAGATTTTCATTAACTCTGTAGATCAGTTTGGAGACAGCTGACATTTTTGCTGTATTGGGACTTCCACACTATGAACAAAGTATGTTTCTGAATGTATTTACTTCTTCTTTCCTTTCTTTCATCAACGTTTTGTAATGCCCATCACACAGATTTCTGTAAAAGTTTTGTAAGATCTATGCCTAAATATTTCATCTTCTTTGGAGCAATGGTAAAGGTATTATCTTTTAAATGTCTGTTGGCACATACGCGTTGTTACTACATAGACATGTGCTGGGTTTTAGATTGTAGATCTTTTATCCTGTGAACTTACTGAAGTAATTTTGACTTCTGTAGACGCCCTGGGATTTTACATGGACAGTTGTGCAATCTGCAGATAGGGACGGTTTTGTTTCTTTCTTTCCAATCTGTATACCTTGCTTTTTTTCTTGCCTAATTGTGCTGGCTAGAACATTCAGTGCTGTGTCTAATAGGAGTGGTGAGTGCAGACACCTCTGCCTTGTTTCCAGTCTGAGGGGAAAGCATTGTCTGTCATCATTAAGTATGATTTAGTTGTAGATTTTTGATAAAAAGCTCTTGATAAAGTTTGGGAAGTCCACTTCTATTTCTAGTTTTCTGAGTTTTTATCATAAAAGGGTGGTATACTTTGTCAAATGATTTTTCTGCCATCAATTTACACAAATGACTTTTCTTTAGCTTATTGGTATAGTGTACAACATCGATTGAGCTTTGAATGTTGAATCAGCCATGCATGATATTTGAATCAAATCTCACTTGGTCATGTGTGTAATTATTTTTATATACTTTGCTGTGTTCAATTTGCTAATATTTTGGTGTAGATTTTATGCCTAAGTTTGCGAGAGATATTGCTCTGTGGTTGTCTATTTTTGTACTATCTTGGTCTGGTTTTGGTATCAGGGCAATAGTGGCTTCATAAAATTATTTAGGAAGTGACCCTCTTCAACCTTTTAGAAAAATCTGTGCAACATTGGAGTTAACTCTTTAAATGTTGGGTAAAATTCTACAGTGAACAGTCTAGGCCTAGAGATTTGGGGGAACAGGGGGCTGTTTAATAACAAATTCAATGTCTTTAATAGTTACAGAGCTATACAGGTTATCTATTTTATATTAGCCCAGTTTTAATCATTTGTGGTTTTCAGGAAATTGTTCCATCTCTTATAAGTATTTTAACAGCTGCAGCATCTGCTGTGACATTTGCTGTTTATTTCCTTTAGTCCTCTGCAGTTTCAGATGAGAAACTTACTGTCATTCAAATTTGTATCTCCCTATATGTCTGCATCACCTCTCTTGGGTATGCTGTCAAGAATTTCTCCTTGTCTTCAGTTTTCACAACTTTTTATGTGACACGTCTTGACATAAATTTCTTTGGGTGTATCTGATTTAGGGTTCACTCACCTACTTTCATCTGTAGGTTTCTGTTTCTGCTAAACTTGGGAAGTTTTCAGATATTACTTTACTCTGAATACCTTTCAAGTCCCACCATTTCTTTCTATTCTCTCACTGGGTCTCTGACGATATGCTGCTAGTTATTTTGATGCTGTTTGACGGGTCCATGAGACTTTTTTTTTAAATCTTTTTTTCTCTGCTGTTCAGAATTGGTGAATTCTATTGATCTGCCCTTGAGTTCACTGATTCTATCTTCTGTCTTCTCCCCTTTACTATTGAGCCTATCCAGCAAGTTTTTATTTTAGTTATTGTATTTTTTAATTTTATAATTTCCATTTGGTTCTTTCTTATAACTTCCATTTCTTTGCCTACATTCTCAAGGTTTTCATTTGTTTCAAGAGAATTCCTAATTGCTCATGTGCACCACTTCACGCAGTCTCATTGCAGCTGGGTCAATGTGAAGTCTGTTTTCCACTGGGCCCTGCTGACACCAGGAATGGTGGGAAACCAGAATTCTCACTAGCCCACACTTGTACCACCTTGTCAGCGACTCTGGGTGGCAGTGGAGGCTTAGCCTCCTCCTGAGCTCCCCTGGCAGCAGGGTGGGGAGGCTGACACCAGCCCTGCCACACACTACCTTAGTAAGTCCCGCTGCTTGCCTCCAGACCCCACTGACACTACCAATAGAATTGTCTGCTTTTGCCAGGCAAGAGATGGAAGAACAGTTCCAGAAGGAATATCAGAATGCCACCTGCTTCCTCCAGTGGGAGACAGAAGATCAGCTCCCTGCTTGGACCCACGGGTACCAGCAGGCAAGAGAATCAAAGTGTTGCTTCTTCCTTCCACTTGGCGGGAGTGAAGTGGATAATCAGCTCACCACTTAAACCCCACTGGAACCATGGTGACAGGAGGTCTTTCCATTGATGTTTGGCTGGAGCAGGGTGGGTATTGACAGAAAGGTTTTCTGTTACTTGGCCATTGTTTTTCAGGTCCTTTGGCAGTGGGAGGGGGCTTACATTGGAGGGTTTTGTTTTGTCTGTGCCTGTTGGGGATTTGTGGTTGGAGGCTTCTGTACACTCTTTCCAGGGCACAGGGGACAAAACAGGAAAGCCAGGAAACTCATCACTGGATCATTCCCCAGGAGTCCACCGTCTTTTTATCTTTCAGGCTCGTTCTATGCTTGTTTGTTGTTTTATATCCAGGGTTTTAGTTGGAATAGGGATGACATGGTAGTAATGCGGCTTTTCCATCTTGGCCAGAATCAGATGACTTTTTGTCTTAAAATTATATGAGCTCTTTATCATTTGAATACTTGAATAGATTGGTGAGCAGCCTGGAGAGAATTACCACACTAATTAGGGAGAAAAACACATCAATGTCACAAGAAAAGTAATAGTCATTCTGTATAATAACTTCATTCATCCATTTTCTTTCTAACCCTTAAAGTGTAATGAATTGGAGATATGGATACAATGAGTGTTAATAGGACCTTACTTTCCATTATCAACATTGAATTATTTTTATGATAACTATTAATGTCATTACTTTTCTATAAATAAGTAAATAGCAATTTGTGGATAGAATTATGTTAAATAATAAAATAGCTTTGAAATTGAACTATGCTCAAAGGTTAACCCAGCAACTTGGGGAAAAGATTTCAACAACTTAATCCATTGCTATAGAGATGAGCACAATTTCCCAGGTCCACTGATGATTCTGAAAGAGAACCTGATCTCACGTGGCTCCAGTCCACCTGGCTGAGTGCCACCTGATAACCACAAATGAACTAATTCCAAAACTCATCTGGCTCCAGAGCAAAAGAAATACAAAGACCTGTGTGTGCGTTTTTCATTGTTGCATAAGAAATTACCTCAAATTTAGTGACTTAAGACAACACCATTTATTAACATGCAGTTTCCCATATGGCTGGATTCTCTGCTCAGGGAAACACCAGGCTGAAATGAAAGTGCTGGGCCGGGTAGATGCCTTGTCTGAAGGCTCTAGGGAGATTTCCTCATCCAAGCTCATTTGGGGTGTTAGAATTTGGTTTATCATCACTGTAGCGACTCAGGTCACTGTTTGGTTGCTGGCTGTCATCCAGGGTCCAATCTCAACATTTTAAGGCCACTTACATTTCTCCTCATGTGTCTTCCTCTACCTCCAAGCCAGCAATGGTATGTATGTTAAATCCCCTTGTGCTCCAAATCTCTCTGACCTTCTCTTCTGCTGCCAGCCAGAGCAAGGACCATGTTAAGAATTCTTCCTACCACAACCTGCACCTATCAGTCTGTAAAGAGGAAAGTCCACTTTCAAGAACTTCTGGGAATTCCTGGAGGGGTTTTGCTGGTGAGACATTCTAGTCGGTCACCATGCGGTAGTCACACATTAAAAGTCTTTCCCTTCCTGGGCCCTGCAGTGTCCTTGTGCTCTTTCACACTCACAGGTTCTATAGACTTCCTCAAGGCACCACCATTTTCACCTGCTGTGGCTGAAAATGTCACCAGCACCAAAGCAAGTAATTCCGTGAAGAGTCCCATGATGAGAGGTGGGTGGGGGAGATGGCCCTCTTTCCCTCTTTTGTTCACATGCATTAAAATTAGTGTTAAGATGTGAAAGCTTTAGTGATGCAGTTTTTTGTTTTATTTTTTACTTTTACTATGACTCTTTGTCCTTTTCTCCATGGGCCTTTGTCATCAATTAATTGGACTGGTCTACATAACCTAATTGACAGAAACAACCAGAATTTCACCTGGACCAGATTTCCCCTAGAGTGTCTAAGCTTTGGCCTCACTAACTTATGACCAGTGACTTCATGAGGGCCCTCAGTCTTGCCCAACAATGTTAACATATTCACCGGTGTGGTGACTCTCCCATGCTCCTAGATTATTTCTTATTTTCCACCTTCCCTTTCTGTAAATCTCCAAACCCCCCCCCCCCCAGTGCCCAATCTTGGCAGAGGACTTTCCTCCTATTGCACTGAGAAATAGAAACAATCAGGATACCTTCTACGTCTCCCCACACCCACACCCACATGCCTGTGTGCCCGCGCACCCACCTTTCCTCCTGATGCCACAGACGCCCTCGTGCCTCTCAGAGACCGAACCTTCCACATTGCACTAGAATCTGTCTACTGTCCCCCGTGCAAGGATCCACCTCCAGACACTGACCAATGCCCCGTCCTGCATCTGCAATTTTCCTTCACCATTTAGTCATTACATCAACATACAACAAAAATATACTTTAATTTTTACTTCCTAAAAAATAAATATACATGTTTTTGACCCAGTATTCCCCTCAAGCTACTTCTCCATTTCTCTTCTGCAATGTACATCAGTATTTGAGGATTTCAATTCTTCTCTTCCAGCTCTATCAGATCTCACTCAAGCAGTCTTCCCCCTCTATCAAAATCACCTTTGTCAGTCATCACTGGCCACTTGCTAGACTCAAAGGTTAATTCTTGGTCTTCCTCTTGACTAACATTGGAGCAGTAGTTGATGCTGGTTTCCACATCTCCCTCTTAGTTGTAAAGTTGCCTTCATTTGGATTCCAGAACACCAAATTCTATCAGTTATCCTCCTACCTCAGAAACCATTTCTTCTCAGACTCTTTGGATTATTTACCCTTATTTTCTCACACTGATATTTCTTTAAGACTCACTTTAAATAACATCAAGATGCTGATGCCTCACAAATTTATATATCCAGCCTGGACCCACGCTCCTGAACTGCATGCAGTCTTGTATGTCCAACTGCCTATGTGGTCACTTACCTTCAGTGTCTAGGAGTCATTGACCTTGACAAATTTCTTGTCCTTACTCTCCTGAGTCTCCGGAAGCTCCAGGATCATCTTATATTCTCACAGTCTCAGCTTTAGAAGCAACCCTTTCTCTAAAAGGACCTGATTTCTTATACCGAAGAATTATATTTAGAAACCAAGATTTGTGTTCATTGCTTCTGGGCTGTATCTTCTTAGCACACAGAGCTAAGAAATACATGTGCACACTAACCCACGTGTATACATGTCTATTATCTAGCTATTCAACATTTCACAGATCTATATCTACTAATCTATCTATATATCAGCATATGTCTCTGTCTATATCTGTATATCTGTCTGTATATACACTGATATCTTGGACTCTAATCCTGCACTACAGAATTTACAAAGCTCACATTATCTATAACTTATTTACTTATTTGTTCTAGCCTAGTATACATGTACAGTGCTGTCAGAATTACTCCACCCCCCTTAAAATCACAATTAAAAACTTTTCTTGTGTTTGTGATAAACAAAATTACCAACCAGAGCACAGTGTCTACGTACAGCTCATTTGGTCTTAGCCTTATAGTATCCTGTCAAAACACCACTTTCCAAAGCTACTTTGGACAGTTCTTTTTCCTGTTGGAATCCTGACATACTGGTAGATTTTTTTTTTTTTTAAATTTGGAAAGAATAAAGATCACTTTTGTGGTGTAGCATTTTGTCAAATCCATAGGGTCATGAACCCACCACCCATTGCTAACAGGATAGCTACATCATCCCCAAATTCTCTTGTGTGATCCCTCTGTAATCAGCCCTTCCCTTCCTATAATTGTTCCCTCTCCTAAATGATATATAAATGGAGTCATGATATGTAGTCTTTTGTAGCTGACATCTATTACTTAACAAAATACTTGTACGATTCATCTTCATTACTGTGTAAATCAATAGTTTGCTCCTTTTTATTGCTGAGTAGCATTTCACTGTATTGATGTACCACAGTTTATCTATTCACCTGTTGAAAGATATCTTCATTGTTTCTACCTTTTGATGATTATGAAGAAAGCTGCTAAAACATTTGCATAAAGGCTCTTATGTGAACTTGTTTTTATTATAATTTGGTAAATATCTAAGAATAAAATCACTTGACCTTATTGTAGGCATATGTTTTACTTTAAAAAGCTGCCAAATTGCCTTCTAAGGTGGCCACACGTTCTGCATTTCCAGCAGCAATGAATGGGATTCTTGTTGCTCCACATCCTCAGCAACATTTGATGTTTTCAGGTTTTGTTTTTCCCATTCTAATGGGATGCAGTGGTAGCCCTCTGTGGTTACAATTGGCATTCCCCCATTAAATAAGACCGAAAATGTTTTCATATGTTTATTTTATATTTGCATATCTCCTTTTGAGATGAATATGCCTACAACTCTTGTTCCTTTTAAATTGAATTGTTGAGTTTTAAGGGTTCTTTTATATATTCTGGAAGCCTTCATAAGACACATGACTTACTAAAATTTTTCCCAGTTTGTTTTAGTGTTTTGCTCTCTTAACAGTATCTTTTACAGAGTGAACATTTTTAAAGTTGATAAAGTCCACTTTTTCAATTTTTTCATTTATGGTTTATGCTTTTGTTTTTCATCTAAAAACTCACCAGCAAACCCAAAGTCACACATATTTTCCCCTTTGTTTTATGATAGTCTTTTATAGTTCTGTATTTTACATTTAGGACTGTGGTCTATTTTTGAGTCAATTTTTGTAAAGGGTATGAAGTATGTATCAAAATTCATTTTCCTTCATAGGAACATCCAATTATTACAGCACTATTTACTGAAGACACCATCTTTTATCCTTGAATTGTCTTTGCACCTTTGTCAAACCTCAATGGAATATGTTTGTATGAGCCTACTTCTGGGATCTCTATTCATTCCATTGGTCTATGTTTCTAGCCTTTGGCCAAAACCACAATATCTTGAGCACTGGACCCTAACAGTAAGTCTTGTAATTGGTAGTTTGTGTCATCTAACTTTGTTCTATTTCAGAAATGTTTTGGCTATTATAGTTCTTTTGCCTTTACACACAAATTTTAGAATTGGCTTGTTGATATCTCAAAAAACAAATATATAAAAAGCCTGCTGCTGGGATTTTCATTGGTAGTGCAGCGAATCTACAAAATTAAGTTGGGAGAACTGCATCTTAACAAAATAAATTCAGACTTTGAATCCATGAAAATTTTATGCCATTCTTTTCACTAAATCTTCTCAGTTCTTTCATCCATGTTTTGTAGTTTTCAGCACACAGATGCTGCACTTGCTTTGTTAGAATTATACTTATGTACTTAATTTTTCCTTCTATTTTAAATGGAAGTTTAAAAACTTTCAATTTTTCATTTCTGATACATAGAAAACAATTGATATTATACATTGACCTTTGATACTAAAACATTGTTAATCCCACATATTATAGAATTTTTTTGTGTGTATAGTGTGGGATTTTCTACATAGATATTATATCAGCAAATAGAGATTGTTTCACCTTTTTCCTAATATGTATGCCATTTCTTTCTTATTCTTGTCTTGTAGCATTATGCAACTCTTCCAGTAGAATAATGAATAGAAATGCCTTGTTCCCGGTTTTAGGGAAAAATTATTCAATCCTCACCATTAACTAGGTAGACTTTACTAAGTTAAGAGAATTCTCTTTTATCCCTATTTTATCACAAAGTATTGAACATACTATGTAATTTATTGAATACTATACTGAAAGTGAAAAACAAAATGGTTGCATGGGTATTCAGAAAAACAGAATGGTTATGTGGGTACTCAAACTCCAGGTTCTACTGAATGAGACTGGGCTGTCCGGTTAGTTCAGTTAGAGCACAGCCTTATAACATCAAGGTCACAGGTTCAGATCCTTCTACTGGCAAGCCCCTCCCCCAAAGAAGAATAAGCCTCTACTGAGATTACCACTTTTACACCATCAGGAAGTGGAAAAATTGTAAGTCAAACCATTGTAAGCCTGAGACCATATGTATATGTAACACAGAGATACAGAACAGTCTGCCCAACAACAGTAGAACATACATTCTTCTCATTGCACATAGTACATTCTCCAGGAAAGATGATCTCAGGCCACAAAACAAGTTTCAAAACATTAAAAAAGATAGATATCATGCTATGTGGCTTCTCCAAACAGGATAAAATTAAAAACCAATAGGAAAACTCACAAATATGTAGGAACTAAACAACACATTCTTACAAAAGCAATCACAAGGGAAATTAGAAAATAAGGAGAAATGAAACAAAACCTACCAAAACGTACAGGAGGTCTTCAGAGTGAAGACAAAAAGACAAACCTATTAAAGATAATAACAACTACGAAAATTGTATAAAAGCCCAGAGAGATGTAAATGAAGACATAAAAATGTCAAAATGTGGTGCAGAATGATGTCAAAGTGTAGGGTTCTTAATTTTTTTCTTTTTGCAATCAAAGTAAATTGTTATCAGTTTTTAAAGTTTAAAATTATCTGACATAACTATAAGATGTTTGTGGTAAGCCTCATGATAACCATAAAGTAAAAAACTATTACAGATATGCTAAAAATAAATATCATGACATGAAAATATACTACTAGAAAGAAATCACTTTATTACAAAGAAAGACAGTGAGGGAGTAAAAAAAGCCAGAAATAATATGTAAAACAACCAGAAAACAAGTAAGAAAATAATAGTTTTATGTTTTTAATCTATCAATAGTAACTCCAAATGTAAATGGATTACATTCTCCAATTAAAAGACAGACAGAGACTGAATGGTTTCTAAAAGAAGATCCAAGTATATGAGGTCTTCAGGAAATTCACCTCACCTAAACATACACACACAGGCTAAGACTGACAGGATGGAAAAAGATATTCCATGCAAATAAAAACCAAAAAAGCAGCAGTAGGTATGCTTTTATTAGACAAACTATTAAGTCCAAAAACTTTTTAAAAAGGGAGGACATTACATAATAATAAATGGGGCAATTAAACAAGAGGATAAAAGAATTGTAAATATATATACACCTAACATTGGAGCACTCAGATATACAGAGCAAATATTATTAGATCTAAAGGGAGACACAGACTCTTAAACAATAATAGGGATTTGAATACCACATTTTCAGCAATGGATAGATCATCTAAACAGAAAATTAACCAAGAAATATCAAGATTAAACTATAAACTAAATGGACCTAACAGACATTTACAAAAAATTTTACTTAACAGCTGCAGCACACACATTCTTCTCAGGAGCACGTGAAACTTTCTCCAGAATAGACAACATATATCACAAAAAAAGTACTAACAAATTTTTTTAAAAGTGGTATGATATCAACTCTTTTTTCCCAAGCACAATGGAATAGAACTAAAAATACTAAAAATCAACAACAGAAAAATCACTGGAAACTGTACAAATACATGAAAATTAAACAATATGCTTCTGAACAACAAATAGGTCAAGGCAGAACTTTTTTAAAAATTAAGAACTCCTGGAGACAAATGCAAAAAGAAACACAATATAACAAAAACTATGGAATACAGCAACAGCAGTTTATTTGTAGTTCTAGTATTTTTATGCTGATGTTTGATCATCTGGTAGAACACTTAATTCTTCTAACACACTGGAGTATGTTAATGAGGGGGAAGACTTCCTCCTATGTTTGTAGGTTTTGCTGGTAACTCTTCTTTTATCAGTGCAGTTTAGTGTGCAGTGTGCTGCCTTGGCTCCTGTTCAGTCAGTGCACAAGCCCTGTGTGTTTTCATCTGTGTGGTCCTCACAGTTGTTCAGCTGGGCCTGTGGGCCCCCACTCTGGAGCTCAGGTGTGGGCAGGGCCTGTGGCTGTGTCATTCCCTGACATGGCTCGGGCTTGCATGTGCTCGCATGTGTGGGCCATGCAGTGGTTCGGTGGGGCATGGCTGAATATATTTTTGGATACATAAAGCCTACTACGGTTTAATCATGAAGAAACAGAAAACTTGAACAGACCAATAATGAATAATGAGGTTGAAGCAGTGATAAAAAGTTATCCATCGAACACAAGCAGAATATAATGGGTAACTTTTTATCACTGCTTCAACCTCATTATTCACTGCTGAATTTTACCAAACATTTAAAAAAGAACTAATATCAATTCTTCTCAAACTTAAAAAATATTAAAGATGAGCAAATACTTTAAACTCATTTATGAGGAAAGAAAAACCCTCATACCAAAATGAGACGAGAATACAACCACCACCACCAAAAACTGCAGATGAATATCTCTAATGAACATAGATGCAAAAATCTACAAAATACTAGTGAACAGAACTCAACATCATACTGTAAAAGATCAGTTACCACTATCAAGTAGAATTTATCCCAGGGATGGAAGGATGGTTCAACATGTGCAAAACATTAAACGTGATGCATTATATGAACAGAATGAAAAACAAAAAACAAATGATCACTTTACTAGATGCCAAAAAAGGATTGAATAAAATTCAACACCTTTTCATGATAAAACTCACCTAATTAGGTATAGAAGGAACACATCTCCACAAAATAAAAGCATTATACAAAAAACACACAGCCAATATCCAGAACAAGGATGCCACTTTCACCACTTTAATTCAACAAGGACTAGAAATTCCAGCCAGAGCAATCAGGCAAAGGGGAAAAAAGTAAAAGGTATCTGAATTAGAAAGAAGGAATTCAAATGGTTCCTATTTACATATGACTTAATTGTATGTATAGAAAACACTAATGGTTCCACCAAAAAACAGAACAAATAAATCAAATGAGTAAAGGTCTAGAATACAAAACCAACATACAGAAATCAGTACATTTTCTATATACCAATAGTGAACTACCTAAAAAAGAAATCAAAAAAATAATTCTAATAACAACAGCTACCCATCCCCCAAAATATCTAGGAGTAAACTGAGCCAAAGAAGTGAAAGACATCTACAAACGAAAACTGTAAAACACTGATGAAAGACAGTGAAGATGGGCCGACCCCGTGGCGCACTCGGGAGAGTGCGGAGCTGGGAGCGCTGCAGCGCTCCCGCCCCAGGTTCGGATACTATATAGGGATGGTCGGTGCACTCGGTGCGGCCGGTCACACAAAAAAAAAAATAATAAAATAAAATAAAATGATAAATTATTTTTTAAAAAAAAGACAGTGAAGATGACACAAATAAATCAAAAGATATGTCATGTTCATGGGTTGAAAGAATTAATATCATTAAAATGTCTATACTACCTAAAATGATCTACAGATTCCACATAATCCCTATCAAAATACCACTGTCATTCTTCACAGAAATGGAAAAGACAATCCCAACATTCATGTGGAACCACAGAAGACCCAAAATAGCCAAAGCAATTTGGAAGAAAAAAACAAAGATGGAGGGCTCATATACCTGACTTCAAAATATACCATAAAGTTATAGTAACCAAAACAGCACAGTAGTGACCTAAAAACAGACACATAAAACAATGGGAATAAAAACAGAGAGCTGAGAAACATATCAATGCGTTTACAGCCAAATGATTTTTGACAAAGGTGCCAAGAAGATACATTTGGGAAAGGGCAGTTTCTTCATCATATGGTGCTGAGAAAACTGGATATCCAAATGCAGAAGATTAAAATGAGGCTTCTATCATACACAAAACTCAACTAAAAATAGATTAAAGACATATATTTAAGACCCAAAGCTATAAAATTACTAGAAGAAATTTTTGGGAAATGCTTCATGAAACTGAAATGGGCAAGGCTTTTTGAACAAGACTTCAATAGCACAGGCAACAAAAGTAAAAATAAAGAAATGGTATTACATCAAACTAAAAAGCTTCTGCACAGCAAAGGACACAATCACCAAAGTGAAAAGACAACCTACAAAATGGGAGAAATGTTTTGCAAACTACACATCAGACCAGGAGCTAATATCCAGAATGTATAAGCAACTCAACCCAAGAGGAAATAAACCAATTATTCGATTTAAAAATGGGCAAAAGACCTGAATAGACATTTTTCAAAGTAGGCAAACAAATGGGCCAACAGGTACATGAAAAAATGCTGAACATCAAGGAAATGAAAATCAAAACCACAGTGAGATATCAAGTAAGCCCAGTTAGACTGGATATTATCAACATAATAATAACAATAACAATAACAATAATAATAATAAATGCTGGTTAGGATGCAGAGAAAGAAGAACACTCATACACTGTTGGTAAGAATGTAAATTAGTACAGCCATTATGGAAAACAATATAAAGGTTCCTCAAAAACTTAAAAAGAGAACTACCTCAAGATCTAGCAATCCCAGTATTAGGTATATACTGAAATAAATGAAATCAGTATGTCAAGGAGGTATCTGCACACCTTTGTTCACTGAAGCACCATTCATAATAGCAAGAGATGGAATTAAGTTAAATATCCATCAACAAATAAATGGATGAAGAAATGTGGTACATATACACAATGGAAGAATATTCAGCTATACATTTAAAACAGCAACAATAACAACAACAAAAACCCTGCCACTTACAGCAACATGGATGAAGCCAGAGACCATTATGTAAAGTGATGTACGCCAGGCACAGAGACACAAATACTGCAGTATTTCACTTATATGGGGATCTGGAAAACTGTTCACATAGAAGTAAACAGGAGAATAGTGGTTACAAGAGGCTGGGGTAAGAAGGGGTGAAGAGGGGATGGGAACAGGATGACTGCACAAACCTACAGTGAGAAATAACACAGCTAGTAATATTATATTGTACATTTTAAGGTCGCTGGAGAAAAGGATCTTGAATGTTATCACCACAAAGAAATGATAAATGTTTAGGTAACATATATACTACCTACGCTGACTGCAGCATTACACAATACATGCATATGCATGTACTAAAACAACACACTGTACCCCATAAATATATACAATTAAAAAAATTAAAATTAAAAAATGCTCAATGTGGCAGGGCCCGAGAGGGGAGGATTAGTCCCTCTGGGGAAAGGAAAAGGCAGCACAGAACCTGCAAGCTGGGGTGTCCGAGACAAGGACACTGGAAGGGGCTCAAGGACTCGGTGGCTGGGAATAATTCGGGGGTCACAAACAACTGACAGGGACAGAAGCTCAAAATACATGGAACTGATTATGAAGTTTGGGAACACAAAACCACTAAAATAAGTACAAGAAAACCAGAACCAACCAGAATTTATATTTTTAAAAAACTAAAGCCAGAAAACACTTATAAAACATTTTTAAAAAAATAAAACAAACTGCCAACCCATTCCCTTAACGGATTAGGACTCAAAGTCACAGAACAATAAAAAAACCCAAAATGCACACTAAGGAAAAGCTCTCATTCAGCATGTGCAGCAGGGCTGTCCACCACCGTCTCACGCCCCCTCTGCTGAGCACTCGACCAGCTTCCTTGTCCTCGTAACCCAGCACAGTGGACAGACCAGCTCTGGGGATTGGAGGAAATGAACGGGCTGTAAGCTGATGTCAGGCCTGTGGACTCCAAGGCCTGTGCTCTCCCAGCTCAGCTATTTGAGTATCAGGCTGCTTGTAGCCCTCCCCTTCTCTTCCAGACCACTCTGCAACACTAAAGCAAACCAAAGGAGCACAGCAGCCCATCGAAGAACAGGGAGTGGGGGCATCTTCAGGAGGCCAATACTATTCATTATTGGAAATGCAATAATAGATCTTCATGGCTATAATGGAGTCAAAAAACACATTGAAAGGATGTTCAATTTATCTTGCTTATTAAATATACAACACTTTGGAGAAATACTTCCATCAAAAAAAGTCAAAATAAGTGAGGGTTCCCCATTGTTTGGAAATACAACATGTTAGGAATAAATCTCAACTATTATAGATAAATGAAATAGTCTCCTAAGTTTCTACAGCCAAAGAAACAGAATAACACACCTGAAGCAACGTAAGGGACATGCAGCTTCAGGTCTGGGCTCTCGCCACCCTGGCCCAGCCGCTCAGCCTCCCGCTGTTGCCAGGCTCCCTGTCCTGCAGGCCCCGCACTCCAACCCAGCCTCTGGGACCCCCAGGACTGCAGTGTGGGACCTCAATAGCCAGGCCCTTGGAGGACAGGGGTAACACATAACTCTATTTTCTTTCTTTGATTACAGAGTTGCTCACACCTTTGAAGCTACATCCCCTCACCATGTCCTAGAATTGTACCCATTACATGAAACAGCCTCTCATTGTTCTGAACACAATTAAAATATTCTTTACTTCTAAACCTAAGAAATTTTGATGCCCACCTTACTTGCAGCTCTTAATGGTGACACTGAAATATGAAAAAGCTTAAAACTTGACTAACCACCTTACTTCCCATTGCCTATTGCCTTCAGGCACTTTTAGGTTCTAAGTATGTCCAGCACCGCATTCAAAACCTAGGAATAAGCATGCTACTTATTCACAAAATAGGTAAATAAAAATAAAAATTCAGTGTTGACAAACATACTGAGGATGTTGAATCACATATGTTATAAAGCCTCTAACAAACACACCTTCTTTGTGTCTCAATTTTTAAAAGCATAATGCTTAACAAATATAATGAGGACAGCTGTAGTACACTTTGAAGTCCAGCTGATTACAGACGGCACTTTCCCAGTCTGCACTGCAATCAGGTATCACAGGGAGCTTAGGAGAAGACTACAGATCAGTTCATTCATGAAATCATACAGGAGGGAAATAGCAAATAGGAAACTTTTCTCCTTCAAGGACCAAAGAAAAAAAAAAAGAAAATAAGTAATTTTTAACAAAAGGAGACTAACTAACTTTTGAACAGAAGTTGAAAACAGCCCATACAAAGAATTATATGAGTGAAAAGGAAAACATTTTACAGCACAGCAGTAAGAGATGAAAAAGAAAGGTTTCTAACAACAAGCAACGAAATGACAAGTGCGAAAAGAATGCCATTTGAACCTCCAGGAATCACCAAAGTGTAAATTAAAATGTAGAAAGAAAAACTCCAAGTTGAAACTAACTTACACTGTTTATGGAGGGAGGGCATCTGATGGAATTCAGAATTGTACAGGACAGTGTGCCTACAGAAACCACTCCCTTGAACCTCCTCCCTTCACTGTGAGGAAGCCAGTCCCAGAGCTGGAAGCAGATACAAAGTCTAAGTCCCCGTATTCCCAATTCCCCAAGTCAGGAGAGGCACTTGAACCTAGCAAATGATACTTACAGTCACAGAAGTCACTAACAAATCCAAGTGTCCTAGCGGCACACACCAATCCCACTCATTACTGCTATGCTCACAAAAATACGCAAACCTTCCTACATAGAAAATGAGAGTTAAGTGCCTCTTCTCTGATGTTCATTACTACCGCACACAGGAAGGGACTCAAAGGGAGAAAGACAAGAAAACGTATTAAGTGTTAATACAACACTACAAATAGACCATTTCTCTATGACCTAATTTGGGTCTCCCCCATCATCCAAAAAGCTTTGAAGCCTAAGTCAGACTACTTTATAATTGTAGAAAAACAGTAACAAAGTTGTGAAATTTATCACACTATGCTAAAATATGTTGATCTAAGTGACAAATTACATTACCTATTGAAAATCTTAATATTTTTCATTAAGAAAATATGAAAAAACTTAGCTCAAAGGTTTCCTCCTATCTAGGTGTATAGCGGGAAGAATTCCTCAAAGGGATTTTTCATGGACATTTACAAATTTACCAACATACAGGTACTGGGAACAAAAGAAGGTGGGACGGGTTGTTTGTTTCTTAAGGCAGTGCAGATAACTGAAATTAGGGGAAAACATGATACTGCTAACTTTGTAGCATGTTTCCTTCTACAATAAAGGGTGTAATTTCTATTATTAAAGTAATGGTAAAATCAATAGTTGATTATTAAGAATGCTGGAAATGAAGTGAAGTCTGTACCTTAATTGAGGCTAGAGGATGTTCTGGACCAAGTAAATGCCAATGAAAGAAGCCAGATTCTTCATCAGGGATAATGTGATTTCCTAGAATATAAACATGGATTACATAAAAGGAATCATCATAAGTGACACAGGGAAACCTTTAAAATCATCTATAGTAGATCACCTGTGCTTGTTGATACACCACATAAAACTTCCAAACAGAACTGAGAATATTTCATCTTTTAACGTAAAGCAACATACAGCAGGCAGCTGCCTCACGAAAGTGAATATCCCATACAGTTCCAAGAGCATGCAAACTAAGGACTGCATAAAACCTAAGCAACTTCCCAGCACAGTATCAAAAATAAATACCAGTTTGCAAAAGCTCAGTCTGTTAATGCCAGGATGCCAAATGCCAACTAGAATCAAGTTTTCATTTGTTTGTGCAATGGCTATGGTTCAAATTTTCATTTGTTCATAAAACAGCCATGGTTCAATAATGTAATCAGCACCCTCCTCCCATAATCTCCATCACCACCCACAAATATGTGACAAATCTCACCCTACGACAATACTCATGAGTGCCATTAAGCTTTACATCCTACTGCCAGTGCCCTGTCAGTCAACAAACAAGAGACATATTCAAAACTGAGAAAGTACATTTTGGGCGGAATACTCTACTTTCATGGTATACTTGAATGGCTGATAGACCAACATCTCCAATATTCTAATGATCTCAATGCAATGTAAAAGTAATTTCCCAAATAAACATGATTATATAACATGATTTAGTCACCCCTACATCAAGACAGCACATTCACTAATTAGCTACTAGATCATTTGCAACATTACTACGTGATAAAATTTCAAACACACAAACACATAGCACAGAGGGACTGAACTATCATTGTGTCCAGATGAGCATAGCTAAGGCACGGCTGTCCACAGCTGCCGTGCTCAGCTCTGTGTTATTTGCACAGCATTTTACTGTGAAATATAAAAGGTCTAAGATTTTCTTTGAAGCTTCAATTTGAAAATAATAGTAAGTCAGTTCCAACATCAGTAGTAGTCTCTGTGCTAACTTGGCTCAAATACTTAAATATTCCACTCAACTTTCCTAAAGCAAAATAACTTACATAGCTATACTTTCTATTATAGAAGGAAAAAGAAAAATAAGCTTTCTGATTTGAGAACACTGAAACTTTTAGAAAATCTAAAACTAAAGAGCTCACCCAATTAAGAGCTCACCTGTAACTTGCCTAAAACTTTGAAGAGATTCCAAGCCCTAAATTAGTTGGATGAAACACTATTATTGATTTTGTTTTTCATTTACTTCAAAGTTTCACAAAATAATTATGTGGAAAACTATGAGTTGTCATCCTCTCTCATGAAATATACTCGATATTTCTTACATAAGATAAATATTCTTCCACACTGCAAATTAGCTAAGGCATCCATATTCTAAGAGCATGTAATTTTCACATTCCCTGAGAGTCAATTAATATGCTGAAGTTAGTTTGCATAGCATTTAAGCAAATATGGAACTCTCCATATAATGTGCCACTCACATACTCTAAACTTTAGAGGAAATAACATTTTATAGATTAATATTTTTATTTTATTTTTTTTAATTTTATTTTATAGATTAATATTTGAAAATATGTTTTCATCAGTTTTAGTCTTCCAAATCCCCCAAATCATAAGAGAAACCATATTTGAGATCAGATCCAAGTAAACAAAGACAGCTTATAAAATCAGAATTTTGTTGATTGTTATCTAATAAAACTTGAAACACTACCACAAAATAATGTATAAAAATTGTGACTCCCTCACTATAATTTCCAATTGTGTAAAACTGTTTTGCAGTGTTTATAAAAATTTTTCTGATAACTAGGAATTTATAAAAATAACCCACAATATAATTCTCCTCAAACAGGACCAGATCAAGGTGCTCACCTCTACAGAATACAAACAGAGCAATCACAATAACTTCACTGGAGACCCCACAGCTTTCAGAAATAAGCCTGTGTGTCACGAATAGCCCCAAATCCCATCAGAATCATGAACTCTAATCACAGGAGCGCCCTCACTATGAAACATTTACTTATATTTGGACACAATTCTTACAAACTCACAGCAAACTACAGGTGGATAGTAAAGGAGCTTGAGGCAGGCCTGCTGAGAGCACAAGAAAAGGTAGTAGACAGAAGAGAAGAGAAAGAAAATAACCACACAACGCAGACAGAAAGTGATAGACAGATGATTACCACTTGGAAAATTATCTTTAAATAAGAGAAATTAACATACAAAATCTTAATGAAAACACGATCTCAACCATCCTGGGTATTCTGCATAAGGAATATGTCCAAGGGAATTTTTAAAGACATTTATATATTTACTTAATATGTAGGTGTTGGAAACAAGGTAAGATAATTCATTTTTGTTGTTTGTCTTTTAAAGTAGTGAGTGTCCTGAAAATGAGGGGAAAACATAATAGTGCTCACACCACAGCACGTTTTCTTCTATTATAAACAGAATTTACGCCGAAGGTTTAAACGTCTACTTTTCTTAGAGAGCATGTGCTAACATGTCTGATTTAGAAATGTTATTTTCTCCAAAATATTAAGTGAGTTTATTCACAAAATTAGTTTTTCAGCCCAGATAGAACAACAAATAAACCTACACTTAAGAACGAAAACAGCACGTTATCAGCTACACCAAAAAATAGTACAAAGCAGAGAGAGCTAAGGAAGAGCCCATTCCTTGGTTCCCTTAGATTTAAGATGTGCACCCAAAACATGCAAGCACTGATGAAATACTTAAAATTTTAAAAGACCAATATGCATGCTCATGGTATAACAACTCCCTTGTAAAATAAAATTAAACTTTCACACTGCTCCACCTACCTAACAGAGCAGCAGAAATAGGAAAACGATTTGGATTCAGGTCCAGTTGCTTGGCAACTTCATGCATCAGATATTGGCTTGTCGTGAGACTTTTCCCGTTCCGGCTCAGTTTTACGGCATGAGCACTGAAATAGTAGGGGATGTTGCACGGTGCATAATCAGAGTCATATGCAACCAAGCCATGGAAACCGTTCTCTCTGCAGAAACCAATCACTTCTTGATGGTGATCCTCCATGCTCTGTGCAACCTACGCAAGTGAGAAGAAAACTCCATCAGGTGTGGGGTCAAGCTGCAGCAGTGTGCTCAAAAGGCAGACATGATTGTACAGAAGCTAAAAAGCTACAGATGTGAAAACCATCCAACAAAGTCAAACAGTCAAAAAGCACCATAGTGAAGTGTGCAGCACATGCTCCTGTAAGAAATTTCTGTGGGAAGTCGGATTTCAATCCTCTCCTGTCAGTAACTTCTGATTCTATGTAGACTGGAAATTAATTTTTGATTCTTCTTAACCTCAAAGATCACCCTGCTTGAAAACACACAAGCTGGCTGACCCCTGGGACAGTATTTTGAAGGAAGAGAGGGAAAGAGGGGAAAAGAGAAGAGGAAAACAAAGAGGTGGGAAGGAGGGAGACAGGAAAAAGCCGCCTACTCTCAGGGCAACCAAAACAATTTCTCTAAAACAGAAAAACTGTGTCAAGTAGGTAACATAAACAGAAGAATCTGTAAAAAGATAAAAGCCAAGTACTGTCCCTCACCCACCTGTCCACTCACTCCCACCCTGCTCAGGCACTAAGCATCTGGGGCTGTGGCAGGACACACCCTCACCCTGGGATAACTGCCACGTGTCCCACACACAATGTGTCCTGCACAGTGTCAGGATGACCATTTGCCCTAGGTCTAAAATGGACTGCCTGTTTCATGATGGAAACTATTAGCCAAAGCTTCTTTACTTCTGCTGAGTCCCCATGATGAACCTCGCACGCCACCTCAGACCTCTACAGCACACGGAGGAGGAAGCAGAAAAGCACCAGCTCTGCACTCTCTCTGCTCCTAAAATACACCACAAAGCACTGAAAACAATGGGCTCCTGAAATATTTAAACTCCAAGACCATCGATTTCTCTCCTGCTATTTCCCATACTCATCGATCCAACTCAAATTCTGGCAGGTTTTTTGTTTCTATAATAGATAAGGTATTTTAGAGAATACTATTTTTTTAAATCTCAGGTGATTAATAATGGAAAATTTATTCTCCCTGGAGCCTTAGAACAGAAAAACGTGTGCCCTTAACCTTAAGTTTCTAGAGCTACTGCCCAATGTGTGGCTATAATGAATGAAAAATTACATTAAATTCAAAAGTAAGTTCTAGCATTCAATGGTCACATGTGACCTGTGGTTGACATACTAATTGGACAGCACAGACACAGAACATTTCCATCACCTAAGAATATTCTTTGCACATCACTGTAAAGTTAACCTCATTTCTCACCGACTTTCATAATAAAAGTGGTTACCACATTTTTGTTGAAAAGGTAGCTATCATGAAATCTCACTGAGAAGCAAAGCAAACCTTTCAAAGATGCACATGTAAAGGAAAATTAACTTTCTGCATTCCCACAGTCAATATTCCAATAAAAATATTTTACTTCACAAGAAAAAAATAAAACATCCAATTAGTCGAATAATGTTCCATTTCTTAGAATAAGAGAATGCTGTTTTATTCCTAAACGTTGTACACCAGCTAAAATAGAAAAGTAAAGTTAAAAAAACATTCTAAAATTACACCAACTTCATAGTCTCACTTCTAGAAATGGTAATCTCTAAGTCTAAGTTCCTTACTTCAAATCATTTTATTACACAGAATTTTATACTTGCAGTGACATATTAACGTATTTTTACATCACTAGCAATTACTGGCTGTTTTCCAGACATCTTTAACGGTAAGTCAGTGTCTGTCTCTCAATGCAAGGACAGTGAGCCTCCACTCCCTGCTCTCCCCTGCCCTCCCTCACCCCTCTAAGGTGCTGTGGATGAGGCGGCATAACCACTGCTCCATGAGACCCAGGCAACTTGTAGAGGAGGTGGGGCAGAATGAAACCCTGATGAGCTGAAGACTGTATACTCCCCCTTTATACCTGGTAAGACAGGTTATTAAACCTCCTTTTACCAGGAAACTGAGGCTGAGAGCAGGTCAGAGCCCAGCCTGGTTCCCCTCCATGATCAGGGGTCCAGAGATGCCCAGGCACATCTCCCTGAGTGTCCACTTACGGCCAGTGCCTGGGCTACCAGCTTCCCAGGGCGGTGAAGAATGCTGCTGCGGAGTGAGGGAAAGGTGTCTCACTGAGAGTGGCTGTCCAACCAAGATGTGAAAAAAGAGGCCACGCTGCATGAGTCTCCCAAGAGACTGTCCACAGAGCAGGGACAAACTAAGGCCAGGAAGTGAGCATAGCTTCTTCCCAGCACAGAGGGACCCAGGGCAACCCAACCCCCAGGCCAAGAGCAAAAGGGGAAGATGGTGAAGTGTGAGAAGAGCAAGGATCAGGTCTAACGTGAAGTGTGAGCATGAGTGGAGCAGGGATCAGGTCTAATGTGAAGTGAGAGAGGAGCCAGGATCAGGTCCAATATGAAGTGTGAGAGGAACAGGGATCAGGTCCAATATGAACTGTGAGAGGAGCAGAAATCAGGTTGAACGTGAAGCATGAGAGGAGCCAAGATCAGGTCTAACGTGAAGTGTGAGAGGAGCAATGATCAGGTCTAATGTGAAGCGTGAGCGTGAGAGAAGCAGGAACCAGGTCTAATGTGAAATGTAAAAGGAGGAGGGATCAGGTCTAATGTGAGGTGTGAGAGGAGCAGGGATCGGGTCTAATCTGGCAGCTTTCAAAGAATGCTATGAGCATTGTAAAGCAGTAGGCAATATACTTCAAGAGCTGTACAACCTTCATGCTCTCTGACCCAGGAACCTCACTCCAGGAAATAGAGCCCAAGAAACCAATCCACCAAATAAAAACCATTAGAAGCATAAAAAGGATTATGGTAGAGGTGTATGGAAAAAAAACCAAATTAACATTACGGAGATAGGTAAACACAGCGACTACACTGTATTGTGGAGAAACCCAAGGAAAGCGTATGATAAAAAATCTTTAAAAAGTCTTTTAGAATACAACACCGTATATATACAACTATGTAAAATTGTGTTTGTGGAAAAACGCTGGAAAGGAAAAAGCAAAAACCAACAAAGTTGAATCAGGATGGAGGAAATATGTTTTTTAAAAACCTCTTTTAAAAGAAAAAACATCTACCAAACATCTGGGGGAGCACAATTGCACCCACACCCCACTCTCGTCTCTCCTGTCTGCGCCGTCTCTCACAGAGGATGAGGGCACAGAGACCCATCTTTGGATTAAGGGTCAGCTGGGTGCCTCGCACCCAGCAAGCACTGAAAGATTTGAAAACTGTCCCATTGTGGGGTTCCACTTTGTAGGTCCCCAAAGATTCCTTAAATTATCTGTAAGAATTAATGAGATACAGTCTATGTAGTAGAACCTCATAAAGCAAAGGTGGTGCGTGGAGCTCTTCAGTCACCTCCTCCTTTCAACCCTAACAGAACTCCTTGAGCATTCAGAGCATCTGATTTCACATTGGTGTTAAAATTAGCAAACCAAATGAACTATTAATAATTCACTACAACTCTCACTGGAAAATGATGAACTATACCTTACTCGTCCCCCAAAGCACACACTGCATTAAACATCTGATGACCTGAAACAGAAGATAAAGGAACTACACCCACGAACACAAGCTTCACACCTGCAAAAAGATGGGAGCTCTCCCACATGGCCTTAGCTCGCCCTTCCTATTTCAAGTGTCCCTAGGAACAGGAGTATCAAAATATCTGGGCTCCAGCTCTGCCTCGATAACCAACCTGCTGGGACGACCCAGTACCAGTGTAAATAAATCTGATGATTCTTCCAGGTTCCATCAACTTCAAAAATACTAGTATTACCCCTCCATGTTAAAAATTCAGGAGGACATGCAACCTGGCATTAACAACAAGGACCACAGAGAGGTTGTCCTTCTCAAGGGGTGAATAATGAAAGTGTGGGTTCAGCAGTTATTCAGCTGGGGGAAAAATAAGATCCACAAAAGAAAAAAAAAAAAAAAAACTAAATGAAAGAGTTAAAAGTTGATAGCTTAGGAGTGGTGGCGACAAGACAAATCAATGCATTTGCCAAAAACCATATGATTGTACATCACAAAGAATAAACTTTAATGTATGCAAAGTAAAAAACAATTCAACCAGGATGCCCAGATGCCAGGAGGACTGACAAGTATATCTAATTTCATCATAACATGCCCAAAATGACCTCACTGAACTGGTATTGAACCTGGTGGGGGAGATGAACTGGCCAGAGCAACTCTAGAAAACACACACTGTGCTCTGCTTGGTAGGTGTGTTTCCCAGGTGTAGGTGAACAATTCTGAAACTATTCTGCCAGGAGCACAAGGGCCAAAGCACATGCTACATGAGCAGGTTCCACCATCAGAGAAGGAAGCTACAAATAGGCAAAGGGAGGTGCGTGGAAAGAAGCCCGTGGGATGGACTGGTCAGGAGACACCAGGGAGAACTGGTGATCAGGCGAGGAGACTCAAGGCAGGTAGGTGCAGAAATGATGGCAGAGCTGGTGTATATATGGGTTAGTCCACGCAGACTTCCTTGTCACAGGCACCCCTGCAGCAGGAGCTGCCAGTGTCCAGACCTGGGCTTCCATACACTTCCCCACCACAATGAACCTGGGCTGATGCTGGAGCACAAAACGTGCCAGAGTCACCTTGTAGGGCCAGAAGCCAGGACACGTTCCCAGAACAAAGGGATGGTGCTGTCACACGGGCCAACCCCAATGAGCTCCCAAGGCCAGAGCCAGGACAACGTGGGCAGCAAGGTAAGTAACACAGTACTGGATACAACCCGAAATGAATTGATTATAAGCCTATAAAATGAGTACATGGATCCAAACTGATATAAATAAATGACTAAATAAAGGGGAAACAGAGGCTAATTTTCCCTATAGAAGAATACAAAAAATAATATACACTCCTTCCCGGACACATGGTGTTTGTCCCCTCCCCCTGGAATGTGGGCTGGGCTCAGTGACTGCTCCCAGAGGACCAGGATGTTACAACAGTATAGGGAAGAGTGGCTGCTGTACAGCAAGTGCCTGCAGACAGCACCTCACCCTGGGACCTGTTGAAGCTCACCAATGCCGCATGTTGTGTGGGGGCTGAGCAGACCATCCCCACAAATGCACAGCGTAACTTAACACTGAGAAAACTTTACACAAACCAAAATTGGGGACATTCCACAAAACACCTGACCTCAGAACTGTTAAGACCACAAGAGACAAACAGAGGCACCATCCCAGACCACAGGAGACTGAGGAGACCGAGGCCTAATGCAACGCGGGGTTCTGGATGGGTCCCGAAAAGAAAAGGATGCTGGTGGGAAAATGGGGGAAATCTGAATGAAGTCCACAATGTAGTTAGCAGAATTTTCTTAGTGTCGATCACTGTACGAGCTAGCAGGAAGTTAGCATTCCTGGAAGCAGAGTGAAGCATATGCCGAAACTCTCTGGACTAGCTTTGCAACTTCTCCATACAATTAAAATTATTCCAAGATAAAGTTTACTTTTTAAAAAAGTTAATATTATACAAGACACAGACATCAGCTGAAAGACTATTTAAAACCACTTTATTAGGTGAACAAAGTAGTAACAGGCACCTGAAAAGTGAACCTCACAGCCTAACAGCAACGTCTCAAAAAGGCTATTACATAAAAACAGAAATCCTCCGCACACAGTCCAGCTGAGGGAAGCAGGAAAGCCCAAAGCATGGAATTTGGTTAACTATAAATTTATGAATGAAGGAACACAGTCAAGCCACTAAGAACATTTATGAGAGACCTTAAGATTGAAGTCAAGGAAAACCTGGTGAAAAATCTGGTAGAGGATTTGATCAGGGATGAAAAGATGACACGATGAGAGGTTTAGATGGACACATGAAAAAGGTTCTGGGTTGTGTCAAAATAGGGCTTGGTAGGAAGTTATTTAATTCAAAATAAAAATTAAATACTAGGGCTTAAGCTCTGGGGACTCGGGGTCTGATAGATTTGAGCTGCCTTGTCCTGTATTCGGGTCTTTTGGAGATTTTCACTCCACTCTTCCCTCTCCTGTGCTAACTGACTTTCTCCTCCTTATTTATCTGTTTCTCCTCTTCCCTGGCCTTCCAACTACTGGCTCAGTCTGGACATAATACAATGAAATTTGTAGTTCTTGTTCTTAATTTTAATTTTAGACATGAATAAACACTATTAGATCCAATGTTGAGAAGATTATTTCATTTTAAATGCCCAAAAGTATAAAACGACTTGAAAAAGTAAGCCCCCAAAACTACTTACTTACAGGTGGCCCCTAAAAGGGAGTAAAACCCCCACCAACAGAGGTAAATCAAAATCAGACTCTGGCATACGAGCTGCCTCCTTACTGAAAACCCCAGGCTAGTACCCACTGAGACTCTGTCACTTTAAAGGCCTCAGGACATGGTTAATTTTTGTCATGGCTGCCATCACTACCATATCAAAATGCTAGCTTAGGATCAAGGAAGCAAAATGCTCCAACTCCTGTCCACAACCCAGAGGGACATCCTAGTTAAGCTGTCACTGAGTGACGAGGGAGCTGGTATCCAACACCACACTCCAGCCGGGGACAGCCAGCATGGGCATCGTGTCATCCCTTAGCCTCTTCCTCTCCAAGACATAGGGTAGGTGCAGTTAGTTAGTGCTGACAAGTTTAGGCAGCAGCTAACTACCCCATTTTTGGTGCCAAGGAAATACTTTATGCTTAGGTTAAGATGATAATTTTATGCTATTATAAATTTACCACAGATTCCTGGGTAAATTTTTCTATCTCAACAGTTTTAAGTTTCATCTCTAAAAATGCAGATACATCAAGACTCAGTATTTTTACAAGGAATAATGACTAAAAAATTCCCAGGCTTACTTGGCAAGTATAATTATTCATTCTGAAAAGCGGCTGTGGGGACAACCCTGTAAGAATGAGAACTTAATGCTGTCACTTACTCCTGCTGTCTCCACGGAAGAAGCACCACTGCAGAGACATCCTGTGTCTCTGGAACCAGGTGCATGAACTCCACTGACTCCTTTACTACTTTCTGTGCTTCCTTCTCTTCATCTGTAAAAATAACAGCAGTCCTCTACCTCACAGGTAGCTGTGATGACTCAGCACACTCCATGGGAACAGCTCAGAACCACTCACAAATGATAAGCACTCCATAAATGTCATTTATTGCTTATTTTTAAATAAGCCTTGTGAAAAAGTTTTCTTTATACTTTTCATACAGGACCTGAGACACTATGGTTTGTCATAAACATTTTCTGACACAAAGGAAATAGACTGTAAGTGGTCAGAATAATTTTACACCAGCTCAGGGAATAATGTGACACATCCCGCAGGCAGCTTCCTGATTTAGAAGACATAAGTCAACCTGGTCATTAGGGGATGTAAGTCAACCTAAATAAATTTTTTTGTTAAAACAAAACAAACAACAACAACAGGATTTGAACTTTACCCAACGGAACTCCAGTCAGTAGGTATCAGGTGAATAAACCTTACCCCCTACTCTAGTCCAACTAAAGAATGAGAAAAATAAAACTCAACTCCAATCTGGTGGGAGATTGTTTACTTTAAAAGGGCAATTTAAATGTTATGGCATGCACTAGCAATCTCTCTAAAAAGAAATCTCTCCCCCTCAGGAAACCTGGAATCTTAAATATCGCATTTATTCTATAAGAACTAGTTGCGGTAGTCTGTTCTAAAAACAAGGAAAAACGTTTCTCTCAAAATAAGGGAGTGGCACAGAGAAAGATGCTCAACTTTACTAGTCATTAGAGAAATAGAAGAACCACCATGAGGTTAGGATGGCTCACACCCATTAGGATGGCTAATATTGAAAAAAACCCAAACAAACAAAAAATGACAAGTATTGGCCAGGACGCGTGGAGAAAACGGAACCCTTGTGCCCTGCTTGCGGGAATGTCAAATGGTGCAGCCGCTGTGGAAAACAGTATGGTGGCCCCTCAAAATAGTAAACACAGAAGTACCCTAAGATCAGCAAATTCCACTTCTGAGTTGAACGCACTGTCTCAAAGAGGTATTTGTAGATCCACGTTCATAGCAGCAGCATCTGCAATAACCCAAAAGTGGAAGCACCCAAAGCATCCATCCACAGACATATGGATGAACAGAACGTGGTCTGTCCATACAACAGAATATTCTTCAGCCTCAGAAAGAAAGGAAATTCTGACACATGCTACAACATGGACCAACCTTGAGGACATCATGCCGAGTGGAAGGAGCCTGTCACAAAAGGATGAATACTATACAATCCCATCACATGAGGTACCTAGAGTTGTCCAACTCATAGAGACAGAAAGTAGAGTGGAGGTTACCAGGGGCTAGATAACCAGAGGTGCCAGCGGTGGGGCTGAGGAGTTGTTTAATGGGGACAGAGTTTCCATTTGGGAAGATGAAAAAGTTCTGTAGATGGATGGTGGTGACAAATGCACAACAATGTGAATGTCCTTAATGTCACTGAACTTAAAAATGGTTACAGTGGTGAATTTTAAGTTATGTGTATTTCACCAAAATGTAAAAATAATAATAATAAAAAGAAGAGTATCACTCTGTCTCCCCACCTTCTCAGAAGGCCTAGGCACTTGGCTCCAAGATGGGACTTCTTACTTGTCAAGAGACAGAAGTTTTATTTTTCCTCTGGATAACAACAATTGGCACATATGTAAAACAATGTACATGCCAGTCTATATCAAAGGGTGAGATTTTTTTCTTTGCAATCTCAAGCACATTGCCTGTGATGTCATCACAGTTTGCTTATTTGATAATAAAACTGCTTACTTTCCCTTCTAAAATAATAACAATAATAAAGAAGTAAAGGTCATAAAAGAAACGCCCACTAAACTTTATAAACTTTAAAAATAAAAAAGTAAAATGATGAGAGGAAAGAAGGAAACTCCCACATGATTTGTATTGAGAATCTATTTACACTACTCTATTAATTTCCTAATGATTCAGCTAAATCCTAGTGATATTATTCTTGTTAAAATTTCATTCCAAATACAAAACATCAACATTTAATTTTTGAAAATTAGGAAAATGTTCTTTCAGCCCCTCTGACCACAGGGCCGCCCCACCCCCCGACCCCTGAAGCCCTTAATAAATGAAGCTGGGGCCTCAAAAAGAAAGAAAGAAAGAAAAGAACTTAGGAAAATGAACCTCAGATTCACACAACTTATTTCAAGATAATGACACTTGCAAACCCTTTTTAAGTCAAGGAGATTGAAAAATCTCACCCAGGTGGTTTACAACTCCCCCAGTAGTCTGGGCTGGCTTGTTACTAGTGTTCAGGAATGCATTCTAGCTCAGAAAATGAACCATGCATTTCAGACCCAGGAAAAGTCAACCCTCCAGTATGCTTCCCTACACTAACCGGTAAAATGCTAACAACACGGTCAATTCATTCATTCCAAACAACTTAATTTATTCCAGAGAAACTGAGGAATGCCAAATGACTGGGGCACAAGCGTATTCTGTTTCTAAATCGCAGACCCTTAACCACTATGGTGTAGGTTTACCATCACTTGCAGATAATGCAGTACATCAAGTTCAACTCTACTAGAAACGATGTGCGATGGAACCAGGCATAACCAGAGAGAGAAGATGGCTAAATTCAGCCAGTTTCTCTAAGCAGTCAATTACCTCTTTTATGGTTTCCACACATCTCCTAAGTTAAGAAGCATAAGAGGCATATTCAAGGATAAAACCTCTGTAGCAGGTGGCCAAGCTGAGACCAGTGATGTTTGGAATCAACTCTGACTTCGTGGACTTGAAAACTTCAACTTCCTACCATCTTTCTGCCATCACACTGCCTTGCATGAGGGGACTGCAGGAACCGGTGTCAAATCCCTTTCCCAAGTATTTTTTGAACACCTACCACACGCCAGGTATTGTTCTAAGACATGGATACTGGGCAAGGTCTTCATGAGAATTACTTTCTAGAGACAACAGAAAAACAAGTAAAAATGGAATAAATGACAAGCTACACAGAGACATTCATAGAATTTAAGAATATTTTTCTCTAAACTCTGATTTGTTTATATGTCCAACTGTTTTACTTAGAAACTTCTTTCTATATATCCACTGGAAAAATAATCTAAAGTTGGAAATTCTAAAATACCTCTTCTTCATGTTACCTGGTATTTGACATTATTCCAATGGCCTATTGCTAATTAAGGTTAGAATGTGTTAATCGGTTCCTTTCCATTAGTATAAATTGCAGAAAACTAAAATGAAAAGCAATGTGGGCCTCAAAATTTGTTAGAGATAGGGTGTGTATATGTGCATACTTTAATTCAGAAAACCAAGTTGTATTTTTAATTACTGCTCTTCATGGCGTGCTCAGAAATCTCCAGTTCGAACATTTAAATGGCTTTACAAAGGCCCAAAGCTTAAAATTCTTTGATTTGCTCACATCAGAATTTGCTTGCCTTGGCACTACTTATATTTTGGGCCAGATAATTTTTTGCTGGGGGTGAGGGGCAGGGGGGACTGCTGTTCTGTGCATTGTAGAATGTTTGGCAGGTTCCCTACCCTCTATCTAACAGAATAAAATGTGGTTAGTAGTAACATCAAAAGATGAAATACTGTGGACTATGAGAAAGAAGAGCACATAAGAAGTGGAAACACTTTGATCAAAGAAAAGGGTTTGAGGAGACAGATAGGAAGAGACGGGGGCTTTGATAAGGTCTAACTTTAAAATAAAAAAAAGGAGGACTGGGGAGATTTAGACAAGTATGATAATTGTTGACAAAGATCAGTGCTCAAATAGATCTCCAGAAGTTACACATCCTCACTGAAACTTTGTACTCTTTGACCAACATCTCTCCACCCCCACTCCCGACTCACTTCCATGAGTTTGACTTTTCTGGATCCGAAGTAGAAGTGAGATTATGCAGTGTTTGTGTTTCTGTGCTAAACAAGGCATTTTTTAAATCCAGAGAAAAAATGTATTATACAAAAATTAAATTTATTAGTACTGGGGGGAAAAAAAAGAAAAAAGATCATTGCTCAAATCACAGATGGGTGGCTGAAGAGCTAAATCTGTTTTGCTTGGCTTGGTATTTTTTTTAAATGGGATCATTTCAAATAAAATCTGGGTTTCTTGAAAAATCTGAAGGTCTGGCAGACTCTACACTCCTGCATGGCTTTTAAAATGTGCACATGCTTAGTTAGAACTACTCTGTGTCTGCATACCATCTGTAGGGCTTGGGTAAGTCATGGAACACTATGCAGGAATTAAAAGGAATTAGAACTATCAGTGGAATCGTGGCTTGGAGGAGACGTTCTGCACCCTGGGAGAGGGACTCAGGGTGCACTGCAGCCCTGGGCGCCGGCTGACTGGGTGGCCTCACCTGGACGTGCCAGCGGATGCGCTTCTGCAGGTGCAGCGGGCCACGCAGAGGGGGCAGGAGCAGAGCTGGGACGCGGGGCCCTCGCAGAGGAGTATGATGAGCTGCAGCGGCTCTGGTGCTCGCGGGCTGCCGTGGGACCCACTCGTGCCACCGCTGACCAGGACGAAGAGCCCCGTCGCTGCGGAAGCAGCCCCGGCCAGCGCCGCCGGGAAGCCGAGCACGCGGTTCCAAGGGCGGCGGCGGCTGCCCGGGTGGACGCAGAAGCTCCGTGGAGGCGGTGCCGGCAGCTGTCGGAGTCCCTGGCGCACAGCGGGCTCTGCCAGCCGCCCTCTCGGCACTGCCCGCCGCTCCGGCTTCCTCCCGGCTCCTGCCTGGTGCCCGCGGTGGCAGTTGGAGTTGTTGCCGGCGGGCGGCGGGCGGTTGCGTTTGGCATTCGCGGCAGGTGGCGGCGGCGTTTCTGAGGCACTGAGGCTGCTTTGCCGTCGCTGCCGCCTCTGTAGGATAATTAATTAATTAATTAATTAAAATACATAAATATAAATAAATAAATAAAAAATAATAAGCAGAAATGAACAGAAAACTCAGGAATTTGGGGAAAATCAGCAATTGGACCATCATACACATAACAGAGTCCCAAAGGGCGGGGGGGGGGGGGGGGGGGGCGGGGACGAGAGAAAAAGCAAGTAGAAAGAACACAAAATTAATGGCCAAATATTCCAAATTTGATTAGAAAAATTAATCTACACAAACAAGAAGCTCAGCAAGGGATAAAAGCAAAGAGATCCAGAATTAGACCCATCACAATGCAGATGATGAAGTGAAAGTCAATGAGAAAATCTTGAAAGCAGCAAGAGAAAAACAACTCAAGCAAACATGAAAAACATATCCTCTTCCCCCCCAATCCCCAAAGAAAACCAGAATGAAAACCTTGTCTTTCAAAAGAGAAGGTAAAGACATTCCCCAATAAGTAAAGAATCCATAGATTTGAATTCCTTTACTAAGGAATGTAAGCTTAATTTAGCATCTAAAAATTAATGAATGTAGCAGAATGTATTAAGATACATTAAAAGACAAAAACAATATGATTACCTCAGTAGATGCAGAAAAGCTTTGTACAAAACTCAGAACACTTTCATGACCCAAACACTCAACTGAAAATAGAAGGGAAATTCCTTAAACAGATCAATAGCATCAAAGAAAACCTCACAGCTAATATCATACTAAATGGTGAATGACTTAATGTCACCTCTCCCTCAGGGTGACTGAGACGGAGATGCAAAGGATTACTCAAAGCCCATTTTTCCTGAGCAGTGAGAGGCCTGAAGGGGTTAAATCCCAGGAGATGACTCTTCCAAGAGAGAAGGAATTCCTGGGAAATGACCCTGAATCAGGGCTTTTCTTAGTTTTTTATTGTCCAGGCAAAAAGTTATAGACAAGAACACAGGTGGTTAATCAGTCATAGTGAAAACATAAACAAAATGGCTACATAGCAATTTTCATTAAAGGAAGTGCAACTTAAAAATAGTTTAAGCAATTTACCATCAAAGGAGTCATAAAACTAAGCTATGTGACATACAAAAGAACCAATGAGATAATCGTTATGGTAACACCTAGTTCCCTAGGTAACTTAGAGAAGCAGTTGGTGAAATGTGGAACCAGCCGCTAATTGGCAGAGTAGCCTTAAAGCTTTCAGTACACATACTTTCCCATAATTAGGTTAAGCTGCACCAAGGGCATCTGCCCTTAGAGCAAGCACTTACGCTGTGTTACGATTCTCATATCCCCACCAGAGACTTTTCAGTCCTGTGAAAGTTTTGTTTTTTACCAAGCTTCGTATTTCTGTGTGCAATACTAGAAGGTTAGGTTACTCCTCAAACTACAAGGCTTTGGGCCTTGCTAAAACTATGGGGCTGTGGCCTCACAATGCTACAGCCTAAACTAAAGGGCTTTGGCCCTTCTAACAGCTAAGGACTGTTGTCCTACTAAGATAAAGATCCTAGTAAGCTACAGCCTGATCTAAGGACTGTGGTCCTTCTAATCTAAGGGCTGTGGCCCAACTAAGCTAAAGGTTAAGGCCCTGTGAAATACTACATGCACTTTATTAATGTTAGTAACCTCTACAACTTAATGCTCTCCCCCTAAGTCTAGCAACAGGACAAGAATGTTCACTTTTACTAGCTGTATTCAACAGTGTTTTGGAAATTCCAGCCAGGGAAACAAGAAAAATAAATTTTAAAAACATTCATGTTAGGAAAGAAGAAATAAAACAATTTCTATTTGCACATGATATAATCTTACATATATAAATCCTAAGGAATCCACTAAAAAACTATTAGAATTCACAAATGAAATCAGCAAGATTACAGGACAGAAGTTCCATATACGAAAATCGATTGTATTTCTTTACACCAGCAATGAAAATCCAAAAATAATATCTTATAAATCTATTTAAAATAGCACCAAAAAGAAGAAAATACTTAAGAACACATTTAACAAAAGAAGTGCCAGACTTATACACTGAAACTACAAAACATCATTGGAAAAAATAAAATAACTATTAAATAAATGGAAAGACATGCAATATCCATGGATCAAAATACTTTATATTGTTAACATATCAATACTGCTCAAGTTGATATATAGATTCAATAAAATTCCAATTAAAATCCCAGCTTGATGTTTTGCGGAAATTGACCATCTTATCCTAAAATTTATGTGTAAATGCAAGGAATCCAGAATAGCCGATACAATATTGAAAATGAACAAATATGAAGGACTCGCATTTCCTGATTTCAAAACTTACTGTAAAGCTAAAGTAATCAAGACATCCTGGTTATAAAGCTACACATATATAGTAGATCTGTGGAATAGAGGTGGAAGTCCAGAAATAAACTCTTAAATTTCTGGGTGCCAAGACAATTTGATGGTAAAGGGGCAAGAATAATCTTTTTAACAAACAGTGCCAGGACAACTGGATATCCATATGCAAAAGACCCCACCTTGTGTCATACACGAATATTAAAAAAAAAAAAAAATGCATCATAGACCTAAACGTAAGGGCGTAAACTATAAAGGCCTTAGAATAAAATGTAGGATTCATTCTCTCAGGCCTCGAGTTGGGCAAATATTTCTTAAATACAAAACAAAAAGCAAGTAAAAAAAGAAAAAATAGATAAATTAGACTACCTCAAAATCCAAACCTTTTGTGCTAGAAATCAGACCATTAAAAAAGTGAAAAAACAAGCCATCCAATAGGAGAACATATCTCTAAGTGGTATATTTGATAAGAAATTCAGAATATACAAACACTTTATACAACCAACCAATTAAAAAGACAATCCACAAAGGACACAAAAGATCTTAATAAATATTTTTTCAAAGAAAACATATGGCAAATAAGCCAGTGAAATCATGCTTAACATCTTTAGGCATCAGGGAAATGCAACTCGAAGTCTCAGTGAGACACCATGTCACATCCACGAGGGTGGCTCCACACAGGTGGACAATGACCAGCGTACCTGAGCTTGTGGAGAAACTGGAGCCTTTGCACATTGCTGGTGATCTGAAATGGTGCAGCTGCTTTCAAAAACAGTCTGGCAGCTCCTCAAAATGTTAAACATACACTTAGCATTTGATCCATCAACTCCAGTTTTACTTATAAAATCAACAGAAATAAAAATATTTCCACATAGAAAACTTGTACACTAATATTTATAGCAGTATTATTTATCCTAGCCCAAAACCCAAATGTTCGTCAATCAATACATGTCTAGATAAAGTGTGTTCTACTCATACAATCAAATATTCTTTGAGAATGAAATGGAATGAAGTATTGACACATGCGCAACATGGATGAACCTTAAACCACTGTGCTAAGGGAAAAAAAAGTCTTCTGTGACTGGCTTCTTTCATTTAGTATGGGCATTTAAGGTTCTTCCATGTTGTGCATGTACCAGTAACAAAAGACCACACATTGTATGATTTCATTCACTGTATATAAAATACCTCGAATAGTCCAATCTATAAATACAGAATGTAGATTTGTGGTCGGAATGTTTGAAGCAATTGGGGAATGACTTCTAATGGATACTGGGGGGCTGGCCGTTTAGCACAGTTGGTTAGAGCACAGCTTTTAACACCAAGGTCAAGCGTTCAAATTCCCATATTGGCCAGCCACAAAAAAAAAAAAAAAAAAAGTCCTAATGCATACTGGATTTCTTATAAAAATATTCTAAAATTATTGCCGGAACATTTTCACAACTCTCTGAATATACTAAAATCTTTGAATTGTACATTCATATGGGTGAATTTTATGATATATAATTTATATCTCAATGAAGCAGTCAGATTATGTCTGGTCTTAAATTAAATTTACCCTTATAGGAAACTTGGAGGAAAAAAAAAGAATGAATGTTTTCTCAATGTGCAAGGCTGGTTAAAGAAGGAATTGGTTTAATCAGAGGCACCAGTGTGAGCAGAATGCATGGGAATTCTTGGGAACTGGACATTGGAAATCATCTAATTCACTTTTATGTAGTAAAGATTGAATTTAAAATGTGCATTTGTGTTAACTGATCTCTTGATTTGTTTAAATTTGTTTATATTAGGTCATTGAAATACCTACAAAGACAAAAGGAGATGGAGGAAATGTGAGAACAGTTTACAGCAGCATGGCATTGGTGCAGAGCTTTGGAAGTCGAAAAGCTGAAGTGTGAGAAGGGCACCAAATTTGCCTAAGAAATTTTCCAAATTTGCATGAGAAAACTAGAATTGGCAAGGTCTAGTAGGGAGTGATTTTCAAAAGTGCATTGTGTTCATGAGAGGCAATTAATATCTGTAAAACAGATATATGTATTATTAGGGATCATTTTATGTCTAATACAATATTAGGTTGCCATTTTCAGGCCAAAATAGCTTTGGGCTTATTTCAATCCATTTCTCTCCTGACTTGATATTAAACCTACACAGCTCACAAAACCCAAGGAAATAAAACAATAAATAGGATACCTTCCACAGGTATACCATAGCAGGTGTACAAGACAGTGGGACACATCAGGTTACAGCCAGACCTAACAAAAGTAAACCAAAATGATTAAGAGCACTTAGGGGGATTGCCTTAATTTATAAAACTTGCTTGTTATTATCACTGTAAAATGATGCAGGAAGAAAAGCTCTAAAACCCTTTTAGTGTGTCCTTCACTTGCAGAGGTATGTAGGCTTTATGTGGTTGTGGGTGTGTTCTGTTTAACAACAGAGGGGTGTCTTCCTGCTTGAATTTGCTATTGCATCCCGATTCCAGTCACAGTGAGAGTGAAAGACCCCTGTGGGCAAAGAGAACTCAAATAAAAATTTTGAAACTTTAAAATTTTGACATAATTCCAAATTTACAAAAAAATCTTTTGTACCCTTTACCAGATTCACCATTTTATTTTCACTTTCCCACTTAATTTTTTATTCTCCTAAATTTTCAAGTGTAACTTGTAAAAGTCATGTTCTTTTACCCACAAATAACGTCATGCCTCTCTTAAGAATGAGAATACTTTCCTCCAAAAATTGTACAATTACAAAAAAACAGGAAATTGGGTAATTTACCATTGATACAATGCTATTAACTAATGCACAGTCCACATTCAAATTTCATCTATCCTTATGATGTCTTTTATAGCTTTTTCTGATCCAGGATCACACCTTCCTTTTTGTTGTCATGTATCTTAATGTTTTGTTTTATTTTTTAATCTGTAATAGTCCCTTCATCTTTCTTTGTCTTTGACAGATGTAACAAATACAGGCCAGTTAATTTGTAAAATGTCCTTTGTCTGATGTTTCCTTATAATTAAATTCAGATAATACCAGAGACGTTACTTCGTGTCCCTCTCTGTGAAGGAGTATGAGAGGTCACAATGGACAAAGTGGCCATACCTCCTGCAGAACCCTGGTGAGGGCCCAGGAGCAATGGCGCCAGGCATGGAGGGGATGAGCAAGAAGTGGGCTGACAGTGGGAGGGATGATAAAAGTCTATCCATGCAGCAGTTGGTCCAAGCTGCTCTGCTCCTGTAATGGGCCCTAACCCTCACAGGGCCACTTGAAGACCAGCCTTATTGGGATCACCTCCAGGTCACCAGTGAACATCTGCTGTGAATGCTGCCACCTGGAACAAATTCCTCTTTCTGCTGTGTGAGTGCTACACACCACACCAGCTAAAAGCCAACATTCTGATTCTGACCGACCTATCCACAAGGAAGACCTATTAATAGAAACCAACTTAATGCTCCATTCTTAAATATGAACAGACAACTACCTAGAGATTATCCAATATGTAAAGAAAATTAGCAAAGGTAAGGACTGAGATAAACAGAAAAATGGACTTGGAGGAAAAAACAAGATAGTTAACACAGAGACAACATCCATACAAGAGAAAATATTTTATCTGCAAAATGAGTACTGATTGTTAGGAAAAATGGAAATGGCATAAAATCTAGGATATAAAACATAAATCTGTGATAAGAATATAAAATATCTCCTAAAAAGAGAACGAAAAGAAGAGCAGAAAAAAATGAGGTCAGAGACAGCCTTTCTGAGGAGGTGATGTTTGAGCAGAGAGCTCAGCCAGCCTGGTAAATGGCTTGAGAAAGAGTGTGCCTGGCAGAGGGAACAGCAGGTGCTAAGGCTTTGAGCAGAAGCCAGTGTGGCCAGAGGGCAGTGGGAAAGGGGTGTTGGGAGATGAGGTTGGTGAGGCCAGATCTGCAGGGCCTGGGACTTTATTCAGGGAGCAGACAAGCAGACAGAGGCTTGGAGGCAGGTATAAGTCACATAATTTAGGCTGAGTTTTAAAAAGATAACTTGCAGTCACAGGGGGGGATGGATTGTCTGGGGGGAAAGGGTGGCAGAAGAGAAACCTCTGGTGTGGTCCTCCTGGAGAGAGACAACAGTACCTTGAGTTTGGGTTGTGGCAGGAAGTAGGAGGGAGGTGGATGGATCTGGAATATGTTTTGGTGGTAGGCCCATTCGAACTTGGTGAGAGACTGTGTACAGGGTGAGGGGGGAGAGAAACTGAGAAGTCCTTGACGGTCTGGACCTTGGGAAACTGGGTGAATGTTGGTGCCATTTGCTGAAATGGGACCGTTGAGAAAGAAATGGGGACTCTTATTTGGGTTTGTTAGGTTTGAAATGGTTAAGTTAGAAACATGGTGTGGTGGTCCAGATAAGAGAGGAAGTGGCTTGATGAAGGCCACTCAGTAAATTAAGGCAGAGAAGGGCTCTAACACTTGGCAGGTACAGGACAAACCACAGAACAGACCTGGAGAGGCACACTCAGGACCTAGTATCTAGGAGGCCAACACTCTGGTGTATCAACTAGAGTTGCATCTTGGCATCTCAAAATGAAACCCCAGGGCAGGAGTGGCAGCTGAGTCTCCTCTACCCTGTCTTCTTCCTGCGGAAGGAGGAAGAGACCATGCAAGAGGACATGTGGGTGGCCCTGTTGGAATTGGACAATGTCACCTTCTCCGTTAAGTGGCTGGATGAGAACCACATGGCCAAAGAGTGACTCCTTCCTCCCCCACTGTGACAGTTTGCCTTCTGGGGAGGAGAGGACTTCTCTGGGGTTACCCTGTCCTCCTCCTGCCTCCAGGCCAGGTGCCCCAGGTTGAGCTGGGACCCAGCACTGTCACACTTTACACTGCTACCATGTGTCTCTAGAGCTGGACCTTGGAGCACATGTGGGAAAGGGGGGTTCATTTTGTGTAAAACCTAGCTATCGCCAACAGCTCTTAAAAGAGAACTGCAACCAGTACCCAATTCTTATTAAAACTCCACCCTAGAGTTGTCTTTTTTGGAGTAAAGACTTAGAATTTTTAAGGGCTTATACTATAATTAACTAAGTTTCTTCTTTTCTTTCTCCCAACCTCCCACCCATCCTTTCATCCACCCACCCACCCACCCATCCAACCCAACCATCCATACATCCATAATTATGAGCATGTAGTATGTGTCAGGCAGTTTTAGGTTCCGGGGACACAGTGCAGAGAAACCTGGCTATGGCGGCTGTGTGGGGTTCCTCTCTCCTGGAGCTCATAGTCTAGCCTAGTGGGTATCAGCCCTGGTATCATCACTGGAATCATCTTGGGAGCTTTCCAAAGATACCGCTATCCCAGTCCCTGGTGATTCTGATTTGGTTTGTGTGGTGGGGCCTGGCCACAGAGATCCTAGAAAGCTCTGCAGGTGACTGATGCTCAGCCAGGGCCAAGGACCACTGGGCTTGGTTCTAGAGCGGTGGTATCTGAGCATGGTCCTGCACCGGCAGTGCCCAGGACCTTGCTGGAAAGGCCAATTCTCAGGCCCTGCCCCAGCCCCACTGCATCAGAAACTCCAGCAGTGGAGCCCAGAAATCTGTGTTGACAAGGCCCCACATGACTCTGAAGCACACTACTTTGAGAACCACTGCTCTAGAATGGCATTTCTCAACTTGTTTTCATTGCATTTCATCAAAATCCTCTTCAGACAATGTCTTCCTAATAGCTGCACCCCCATGAAAATTTATTATCATGAATATGCCATGTGTCTGTTTATGTACTGTGTCTATCTGTGTTTAAGTTTTTCTTGAGAGTTTTTCCTCCCCCGCAAGAACCAACTTTACCTTTTTGGAGTGGAATCACCCCTGTTGAGAACAAATGGACTAGAATGTAGAGGGATAATGGGTTTCTTTGCAAGTACCAATTTGAATTGTCAGTGGCCACCTGTAGCCGGAGCACTGGGAGCCACACCCAATCATTTTTTTTTTTTTTTTGGTCGATATACATTGTGGCTGATTATTGCTCCCCATCACCAAAACCTCCCTCTCTTCTCTCTCTCCCCCTACCCCCCCACCAATGTCCTTTCTGTTTGCTTGTCGTATCAACTTCAAGTAATTGCGGTTGTTATATCTTCTCCCCCCCCCCCCGGTTTTGTGTGTCTGTGTGTGTGTGTGTGTGTGTGTGTGTGTGAATTTATATATTAATTTTTAGCTCCCACCAATAAGTGAGAACATGTGGTATTTCTCTTTCTGTGCCTGACTTGTTTCACTTAATATAATTCTCTTAAGGTCCATCCATGTTGTTGCAAATGGCAGTATTTCATTCGTTTTTATAGCTGAGTAGTATTCAATTGTGTAGATGTACCACCTTTTCCGTATCCACTCATCTGATGATGGACATTTGGGCTGGTTCCAACTCTTGGCTATTGTAAAGAGTGCTGCGATGAACACTGGGGAACCCAATCACTTTTGATCGATGAGTGATGCCTGCGTGGGTGCAGGATGGGGTCTAGTGCCATATTTTGCCACCCCTGCCATAAGCTCTTCCTCATGGGTGTGAATAAGATGCAGGCCCTGGTTCGGGGCAGATTTTGCCAGATAGGGGCCCTGGGCTACCAGGCAAGGGGCAAAAGGAACATTGGTGAGGATCTGAGGACAAACATTGCTGTCATTCATGACAGGTCCAGAAACTAAGCCGTGGGACCTGGGACCTGTTGAAGGTACAGGGAGGTCAGACGCTGCTCTTTAGAGTGTGGGAAGATGGGGCTGTCTGAGGCTACCACTGAAGGTGGGAGGGCAGGGAGGTCTGAGGCTCCTCCTCTGGGGTGGGTAGACAGGGAGGTCCCAGGGTGCCACCCTGAGGCTAGGAAGTCAAGAAAGTCTGAGGCTACCCCTGTGGTGTGGGAGTTTAACCTCAGTTTACCACTAAGGATCTGAAGGTTTAAAAGGCCATGTGGCTATAAATTAGCAGTGTGGCTTTGGACCAAGAAGGAGTGGAGCTCCATTTCCATCCAGATTGTCCTGACCTGAAAAGCCAGGCTGACTCCATGTATAACCCCACAGTCCCCATTCTTTTCACAATATCATGTCTTCCAAATTGAACAAAATGCTTGGGCAAAACAGTTGATTCTCTTCTAATTTCTTTTCATCCCAGGAAAAGGAAAACACATTTAACTCAGCATCTAATAAATATAAAGAGGCATTTACATTTAAATGCTCTTTCTCAGCAAATTAAGACTCTGCTAAACCAAAAGAAGACCCCAAAGGCATTATTTTCAACTTCTAAATAATCCACATGATTAGCTCTTCAGAAACAGCAGTAAACTTTTTTCTCCACATATTTCTAACATACTAGAGAAAAAATGCTAACAACTAAGGAGTGCAGTCAGTGAAGTTGTAAATATCTGTGCAATCAGATAAGTCACTGGGAAGTGAAAACACTGTAATTAATTTTTTTCTTCAACTTAATAACTCTCATATCTTATCAATATGGTGAGAGCCAAATTTGAATACCACCCACAAAAGGCATAGGCACACAAAACCACATCAACATCTGGACCTCTCAGTTCACAAAGGAGAGGCACCATTATCTAAGATAAGACACCCTTTAAGAACACAAATGACCAGCAGTTCACAATGGCTATTCCAGAGAACATCCACTGTTTCCTGGATTTCATCGGTATTCACAGAGATCACACCAAAAACAAAACAAAAAGAGTTCTGTGGCTAAATCCCTCAATATAGTAATGTGAGTTGTGACCTTAACAGGAGAAGGAAAGGACATAGCATTGCTCACCAAACTTATTTCACCAAGAAGCTATTTTTTTCCTCATAGCATCTCTCATTACTAGTATCACAAAGAATGCCACCTTAAGCAACACTGCTTCAATATATTCCAAACTTAACTTACTGATATCCTATACTGTTATTTTCTTCTGAATCGTTCATTACAGGCACTATCAGAAACAGCACCAGTGAAATTCTGGAAGTCAACAAAAATGTTTTTTAAAAAATGTTAAATTGAGCATAAAGAGAGGACTGAGCATTATACGTTTGTTCCTCCCTGTCCGCAGAGGATTGGTTCTAGGCCATGCCCTCCACCCCAAAATCCTCTCCCAAACCCAGAGTCCAATGTACAAATTGCAAAAAACAAACAAATCCAAAAACAACAGCGTAAACAAATTTTGGGATGCGCATGGAATGACATGTTTTACTGGAGCCAAAAAGAACCTCTGTAAAATCGCAAAGGCACTATCCATGCTAGAAGCCGCCGGAGACGGCCAAACCCGCGGCGCTGCGCAGTCCCGCACCGCACACCCCTCTCCACTGCTTCCTGGCCAAGCACACCCAACGTGGCTCCTCCTGGGGGACGAAAAGTGTGAGGCTCCCGAGAGCGCCGCGCCCCCCAGGGAAGAGCGCACGCGGCGCGAGGACCAGCAGCGGCTGTCCCCGCCTGGTGGACACCGGCACGGCCCGCTGCTGAACCCGCAACTGCGCGGACCGCGGCCCTAAGGGCGGGCGGGCTCCCTGGGACGAGCCGGCCCTCTCCGCCCCCGCCGCCGGCCAGGATTGGCGACTCTCTCCCCGCCAGCCTCTGGCTCAGCAGCCCCTGCCCCCGTCCCCGCACGCGAGCCCACCAGCGTCGGAACAAAACGCGCTGAGGGCCGGGGAACCAGGACCGGGGGCGGCGGGGCAGGCACGGGTGGGGCCGGCGGACACAGGAGCTTGTGCCCGCCCCGGACAAGCCGCGGCCCGGCCCGCAGGGGGCGATAAGCGAGCGCCGCCCGCCGGACAACGCGCCGCCGGGTCCGCGCCGCCGAGCTCACCTCAGTCCCCGGCCGCAACCGCGCCCCCGGCCGCAACCGCGCCCCTCAGAGCCCACGCCCGTCCTCCACGGGCCTCACCTGCCGGCCACCGAGGCCGCCGTCCGCAGACCCCCGAGCGCTCCCGCCGGCCCGGCCAGAGCCGGACGGCGCCTCCCCGCGTCCGCTTTCTCCTCCTGGTCCTCGTCGCCTCCGCCTCAGCCTCGTCCTCCTGCTTCCAGGCCCGCACACTGCAGGCGCCGCTCCCGCGAACTCCCAACTGCCTCCAACTGCCTCACCCAACGCTTGCCTGACGCTGACGGCCGCAGTGCGCAGGCGCGACGGGACCTGGCGCCCCTCACCCGGCGGGGTGGTGGGGAACGGAGACCGACACCTGGTCTGGGCGGCCAGGCTCTGTCATGCGAGAGCCATTGAACAGGGTCACATGGAGCGAAAGAGAGAGGGAAGGGGCCAGGGCCTGGATTCTCGCCCTGTTCTTCCCAGTAAGGGCACCTGTTAATGAAAGAGACATAAAGGATGCCGAATATACACGGAGAAGTGACTGTCTGCACAGGTGAGATCAGCCAGCCAGCTTAAAAAGCATCCTAAATCAAATTAAAGTTCACGCACCCATGAATTTACAAACTCAATTTTTATAACATATACATTTAGAGCTGAAGAGCTTATAACTGTAATGAGATATTAGGAGAACTTAAAGATTTCACAACCAAGAGTTACAATTTATTTCAGTGGCACCATTAATTACACATCTACATGTCGTCAGTGGTTGGTTGAGGGGTTATATTTGGAAGAATTTCTCCAGGGAAAAAATTTTTTTAAGGTACACCCCTCAGAAATGGGACTTTCTTTTGGGGGGAGGGGAGACCGGCTGGATGGTATGGGGATCTGAACCCTTGACCTTAGTGTCACACCACTGAGTTCTAACCAACTGTGCTATCTGGCTAGCCAGGGAATGGGAATTTCTAGCCTCAAATACGCATTTGCCTTTTCAGCCTGACCCGGGTGGTGAAGGTGATGAAGCAGTTGCTGGAAAAGGCTGGTGAGAAGCTGGGCTCAGAAGAGCCCATGGCAGCCCTGAGTCCTGGGGCATCCAGGAGGGGCCACCCTGCTGGATTGGCCGGGTGGCTGTGTTACCTCCCTCCCTCACGTGGGGATGAGGGTGGCAAGAAGAGGGGGTCACAGGAGGATGAGCGCATGGGATTTGGGGGTGAGCTGCAGGCAGACTCCTCACTGGGGTGGGCCCTCTACTTGACTCCTGCCAAGCTGCTTCACAAGTGCATTAAAGCAACACTCCTGGAACATGTGCTGCAAGAAAGGGTCTCATTTCTTCTCACACAGAGAAGAAAGACCTCGCAGCACACCTGGAAAGGTACAGGAGTACCTGAAAAAAAAATGTTCAAATGAACAGAGGGACAGACAAGACCTTGAGCAGATGGAGAGACATGTACTATCCTGCCAGGTCTCATTTTAGCCCATGACCATGAGCCTCGGGCGGCCAGACACAGCCTAGACAGACAACCACACTGTGCCTCTCAGTCCACTCAGTCTCCCACGTTCCTACGCAGATATCCCACATCCTGCTCCCACCTGAACCCCAGCACTTCCTCTCCCATCCATGACCTTGCTCCCCACTTCACTGAGAAAATCGGAGACCTCAAAGGAAAACTGATTCCTGTCCCACCTGCTCACACTGTGGCATCTGTGTCCTCCTTGCTGAGATGAATGTAAGGTGAGGACAGGGGCGCTTGCTACACAGAACTGTGTGGGATAAAACCTGTACAAATCTGCCTCTGAGCCTCCGAAATCAATAGGAGTTATATACATCAATCATTCTGCCCCTAAATTACTCTGCATAGTTATATTTCCTGATCTTCAAAGGATAAGTTAGGTGTGATTATTTTCCAGCTAACAACAGGTCTCTTTATCCCGTACCCTAGTCACATGTTTTTCTATGAAGGTGGCTCTTGAAGACATACCTCTAGTATATTTCAAACCTTTATTTTTCACAAAGGCATAACGGCGACATTGACAATAGAGGAAAAACATGTTTAGCAAAAATGTAATGTTTATGTGGCAGATATCTTGGCCGGCTTTTAATCTGAGGTACAAACTGGTTGCTGAAATCCACATCTGGATCTTCTGTGAATCTTTAGGAGAACTTAAAGATTGCCACACTGTTCTTATTTCACACAGTTCCAACAGCATGACAAGCGGGTCCGGTATGCACCCTTCACATAGATACATAGTTCAGATGTAACAATGATATAGAGTTGGAGAAGATTTAAGAATTTTGAAACCAGCCATTCAATTATTAAATATTCTTCTGTGGTCCTCTGCTAATATTTTCAACTTTCCCAACAAATGGCCTGAGAGATGATGATCACCGCAGTCTGCCTTCATCCCTCTGAGACATCGGAGAGGAGAGACACCTTTCTCTCAGATGCACATTTTCTCTTATCTCTGCAACGTAGTCAGAATGTCTTCCTCTCTGGCTCCCAGAAGGTTTTTCTGCAAACATTATACTGGCTTGATTTGTTTCTTTTGATATTGTGGGAGAGGCCACAGTTTAAGCCATGTAAAAATCTTGAAAACATTATTAAAATTTATTAACAAAACCTTTGTACATTTTCCTTTAATAGATGTGGAATTTTATATCTAGGTAAAATAACACATTCAAAACTTACCATTTATACAAATTGTTACAGAATAACAACCAGAAGGTTAAATAAGTAAAATAAAATACAAATATTGTAGAAATACAATATTTGTACAATACACTACAAATGTATTGTTTGTATAATACATTATAAATTTATTGTAATGTAATGTACAGAACAGATTTATATTGTATCATGTTTAACCAAGAGACATAGGGTAGAATTCACATCTTTTTCCAGCTAAGTGTTTTAAAATAGTTTTTTTTCCAGATTAAGAAGTCTTCATATAATGAGAATTTAAAAGACCTTATAAAAACATTCATTAACAATTATTTATTTTATCTTTCATGGAAACGATTGCCGATTCTGGAGTAGTTACTCATCTCTTACCTTGTTTTATTGCTTTTTTCTTTACTCTAAAAAGATGTTTTTCTCTATATTTGGGCATTGCAATGCCCAGGGTGACCCTCACATTGACCTTCCCAGGCTGTGAGCCCTGCTTCCAGTGCCCTAGAGAAAATGTGTATGTAACATCCTTCCTGGAAGGCAACAGGATCGGTTAAAAGAACTGTGCCTACTCAATGGAGTTTTAAAATCAAGTGTATAAAACAATCCTATAACACATTCTGCCACAGGCCTTGTTCTAATTTAATTAATTTCATGGGAAACAATAATATTGATTTCTTTGGGCAGCTTGTAATAACTTGAGGTACATAACATTACATGGAATTGCAAGCCTAAGCAACATTGTGTAACTAACAAATGCACAAAAATAAAAACCATATGAATATATCTAGAAGTATGCCAACATTCTGAAAAGATTAAGTTATTTCTAACTACACACACATACTCACAGATCTACTGTGGATAAGTATATTGATTCTAATAAAATAGAAGGAATGTCCTCCCTTAAATAAGGTGATAAAATTTAACCTTTTTGGAACTTATCAAGGACATTCCACAACTTAATTCAAGAAGATGTTTTCTCTAAATCTCAAAAAAAAAAATTACAAAATGTATTTCTTAATTCTGAATACATATAGATGCATTTTAAATCCAACTGATCATAGAACTTTGTTTTTGTTGAATTCTGTTTTTCCTCCTAGGCAATGTCTGCATATTGTAAAAGACAGTTGAACTGAAGAGTTCAACTTGATTTGGTTTCAAATGCTCAAGAGGTATATGAGTGGCGACCAAACAAGGGCAATTTTGTCCTGCAGTGGGGGACATGCGGCAATCTCTGGAGACATTTTTGATTGCCACAGCTGTGGGATTAGAGGAAGGGTAGAGAGCTGCTGCTGGAATCTAGTGGGGGTGCCGGGAATGCTGATAAACATCCTACACTGAACAGGACAGCCCCCACAACAAAGAATTATCTAACTCACAATGCCAGTAGTGCCGAAGGTGAGAAACCCTGATACAAGCAGCTCATTCCTTTGCATGGCTCAGTAGGATACCATCGTTATGTATACACCACATTTTGTTTATCTTTTCACTGTTCGATGGATGTTGGGTTGTTTTCAGTGTTTGGCTATTATGAATAATCCTTCTACAAACATTTGTGTGCAAGTTTTTGCATGGATGTATAATTTCATTTCTTTTGGGCAAGTAGTTAAAAGCAGAAGAGCTGAGTTTTGTGGTAAATATACTTCTAAATTTTTAAGAAAGTGCCAAACTATTTTTCTTCTCACCAGCAGTGCATGAAAATTTGTTTCTTCACTTTCTCCTCAGTTGTTTTGATTTTAGCCATTCTAATAGTTGTGTAGCAATCAAGGTATTTCAAAGTGGTTTTAATTTGTATTTGCCTAAACATCTAACATTATAGCAGGCCCCTGTAGAAACAAAACACTCTGTTAGGAAATTTGAATGAGGCAGTTATTAGATTTGCAAATCAGGAGACTACCTGTCACGGTGAGGTGTAAATCTGCCCAACAAGCGGAAAGGTGAGGAGGTTTTATAGTGTAAATTCAGGAAAGTCTAAGCAGTAAACAAATTCTGAACATTGTATAAAGACAGAACGGATAACTGACTGTGACATACTTAACAATGGTTTCTCAGGCCTTTCCCAATATTTATGACTACTCAACTCTTAAGTAATTCCCATTTGTTTAAAATACAACAGGTTAACAATCATTCTGTTTTCCTAGGATTTCTCTAAACAATGTCCTCTAAGTTTATCTAACAAGGTCTTGTGCATTTATCCAAGCAGCGAGTTTCTTGGGGATACGAAATTTCAGTAAAGAGTTTGTCAAGTGTATCGCGGGAGCCCCAAATCTGAGAGGGCTCTCATGTAGCATTTGCCTATTCCAGAAAACTCACCCAGTATTGCAATAGGTAGAAACATCAGTTTATTAGACTTATGGGAGTCACTGATGGGGGCCAGCTAGCTAGATATCTGCACAACCACAGGGTACCTAAAACAGTTATATAGTGAACAGATCAACGTAGGGTTGTAAATCATTTGCATGCTTATGTGCAGACCCTCACCCAGCTCACATAACTCAGAGCCCGGGAGCTCTGGCTGAGCAGATAAGTTAATCCACTTGCTACTCTCCTGCTGCCAGAGCGCTTTAACACCAGCCTATTAATTTACTTAAGGTCTCTGCTTCCTCCAGTCTTCTGTTTGTCTTAAAGAGGATGTGCCTTCCCCTGGGTAATTACCTTGGACAGGGATAGTTTCCTAGGGGTTAGGGGGAACTCTGGTATGCACGGGGAGAGGGACTAGGTCTATGTCCAGCATTTACCCTACTAAAAAATAACAATAAATTGCAATAATTACAATAAATTCTAATGAATTATTTATTTATTTATTTATTTATTTATTTATTGTAATTTATTGTTCATTATAATCTATTTATTACAATAAATCCTAATGAAAGGTCAGTTTCTTGGGCGAGAAGAGAACAAGTCAATTACATTTTTTAAAGTGGAGTCACTGTGGTTCATTTTGTTCTCCTTTCCTGGACTCTTTTCTTCTTTTTCATCCCCCCACCCCCCAGGATGTCCATGTCCTAATCCCCGGAAACTGAGAATATGTTATCTTACATGGCATAGGGGGATTAAAGTTGTAAGTAGAATAAAGGCTAACCTCAAAATAGGAAGACTGTCATGCATTATCTGGGTGGAACTAGGGTTATCAAAAGGGTCCTTAAAAGTGGAAGAGGGAGGCAGAAGTCAATTGACCTAAGAAGGACTCAACCTGGATTGCTGCCTTTGAGGATGGGAGGGTGCACGAGTCAAGGAATGTGAACAGCCATGAGAAGCCAGAAAAGGCAAAGAAAAGGATTGTCCCCTGGGGTGTCCAGAGAGGGATGTTCCTGCTAACATCTTCGTTTTGTCCCAGTGAGATCTGTGCTGGACTTAGAACCTATACAACTGTAGGATAATAAAATTTGTGCTGTTTTAAGCCACTAAGTTTGTGGCAATTTGTTACATCAGCAATACAAAACCAGAACAGATGCTGAACATCTTCTCATGGCTTATTCTCTGTCCACGTATCTTTGTTGGGGAAGTGTCTGCTCAAATCTATGGCCCCCTGGGTTCCTTGTGTGTGTTCCTGTTTAATTAACAGCTTTATTGAGGTATAATTTAGAAAAAATTCAACTCACCCACTATAACTGTAGATTTTAATTACTTTTGTAAGTTTGTAGAGTTGTGCAACCATCATCACAACTCAGTTTTAGAACATTTTCGTCATGCCTCTGTCCCCCCAAAATCCCTGCTCCCACACCCGAGTCTAGACAGTCGTTGGTCTGCTTCTGCCTCTATAAATTTTCTGGAGATTTCAAATAAATGAAATCATGCTATGTGCAGTCATTGAGGTCTGGTTTCTTTCCCTTAGTATACATTTCGGAGGCTCGTGCATGGAGTTGCATGTATCATAGCTTGTTCCTTTTTATTGCTGAATAGTATTTTATAGCATTTATACATGACACTGTTGAAAACATTCTATTTCAATTGGCACAAAATAGATGTACATATATATAGGATACGATGTGGTATTTAGATACATGTATACAATATGCAATGAACAAATCAAGGTAATTAGCATAATCATCACCTTAAATATCTGTCATTTCTTTGTGTTAGGAGCATTCAACTTCTAGCTGTTTGAAATTACACAATAAATTGTTAATTGTTAATAAGTTAACTGTACTCACCCTGCAGTGCTACAGGACACTAACAAAGTACTACCCGGCCATAAAAAAGAATGAAATCCTGCCATTCACAGCAACATGGATGAGCCTGGAGGACATTAAGTGAAATAAGCCAGGCACAGAAAGAGAACTACTGCATGTTCTCACTCATGTGGAAGCTAAAAAAATAGTTGATCTCGTAGAAGTAGAGAGTAGAATAGTGGTTACTAAAGGCTGGGCAGGAGGTAGGGAGCGAGAGGTTGGTCAAGGATACAAATATGCATGACATTTTACTTCTCCATTCACCACTTGGTGATATTTGGATTGTTTTGAGTTTGAAGCTATTATAAATGATGTTGCCTTGAACATTTGTGGGATCATATAGTATGTTTATATTTAAGTTTTTAAGAAATTGCCAAATGGTCTTCCAAAGCGGAACCATTTTACATTTTCAGAATAACAATATATGAGGATTCCAGTTTCCTGACACCAACAGCACTTGCTTTCTCTCTTTTTTATTACAATTATCAGGAGTGTAAAGTGGTATTTCACTATGATGTCAATTTGCACTTTCCTAATGACTAATTATCTTGAACACCTTTTCATGTGCTAAAACGTCATTAGTGAGATGTCTATTAAAATATCTTGCCTATATTTTAATTGGGTTATTTGCATCCATATTACTCAGTTGTAGGAGATTTCAAAATGGGGGGTACTTCAAAAAGTTTATGCAGAAAAAGAATTAAAAGATAGCACAAATCTTCCCATGAATTTTATGACGTGCCCTCATATATTCTAGACACGAGTCTTTTATCAGCGATATGGTTTGCAGACACTTTCTCCCATTCTGTAGCTTATCTTTTCATTTTCTAATAGTACCTTTTGACACACAAAAGTTTTTAATTTTGATGAAGCCACATTTATACTTTTTTTCTTTTAAGGATCATGTTTTTAGCTTAACTATTTACTCCTTGCCAGACCCAAGGTCAAAATGATTTTCTTTTATGTTTTCTTACAGAAGTTGTATAATTTTAGCCCTTCTTTTAGGTTTATCATGCATTTTGAGTTAATTTTTATGTATTTTGTGTGGTGAGGTTCTAAGTGCAATGTTTTTTCGCATGTTGATATCTAATTTTACCAGCATGATTTACTGAAAAAAACTATTACTGAATTCTGAGTTCTGATGTTATCGAGAATGCTTTATGTGCAAATCTGCGCTCTTTGAGTTCATTTTAGTCAGATGTATTGTGATTAAGGCTGTACTGCTGATGGTTCATTTCCCACACTCATCTTGGTTCTTTGAAGAGCCAGTTCCCCCTCTCATACCATAATCCTTCCTTTAAAATGTCTTAGTTCATTCCAAAGATCAAGTTTCAGGGAATTGCATCAGGGGAACTTGTAAACATGTATGGTGATTTAAAAGATGCTCCCTGGCAACAAACACAAACAACAGAGAAATACCCAAGGTGAATACAGGATCCTAATGTTCCTAAAAACACAAATAGAGGGATTGGTCATGGTAAATTTCTCCTGCCTCTTGCAATCTGCTCATATAAAACTGTGCAAACACAGATTCTTCTCCTCATTAAAGTGCAGAAGGACAGCCTCAGAAATGTCAATGGCACAAGCCAACTCACAACATTGGGACCCTGTGGGAGTCATCAGAACCGGCTGGGTGATACCAGGACATTCCCTATCCTCCTATCCCTGTGCCCTTCCTATCCCTGGCTTTGTTGGACCACTGTGTGCTGGCCCAGACAGCAGCATGCAGTGGGACCCACAACTTTCCCCCTGCTCCTGTCTCTGTGAGCTTCTCCTCATAATCATGTCTCCCGCAGCCATAGGGTCATATTTTCAGGGCGTCCCTACTGCTTACTCTACAAGTGCAAAAGACTGAGAACTGAAACATGAAATTGGAATTCAAAAAGTTTACTTCAATTATACCTGAAGAACCTATAAAGAGGAACTAAGGAGGTAAAAAAAGTAACAAAGAAAACATAATTGCATTTTACTCTAATGTGTCACTAGCATAAGCTTTAACTTATACAAAAATGAAAATGAGGAAAAGAAAGCCTCCAAACACTTGGAAATTAAAATGCACACTTCTGAACAATTCATGATTAAAGAGGAAGTCTCACGGAAAATTTAAAAATACATAAAAGTGAATGAAAATAAAAACACAACATATAAAATATGCTAACATCCAGATAAAGAATTACTAAGAGGAAAACAAATGATGCTGAATGTTTATGTTTGAAAAAAAGAAAGGTCTGAAATCAATTAGCCATGCTTTCATTAAGGAAACCAAAAAAAAAAAAAAAAGTATAAAATTAATAAAAAAAAAAAAAACACCTTTCAGAAGGAAGGAAATAAATATTAATGTATTATGACCAAGAGGAATTTATTCCAGAAACAAAAGCCTGGTTCAATATTCAAAACTCATTAATGTAATCTACCATATTAATCTAAAGAAGAAAACACAAATGGTCAAGAGTTAAGGCAGAAAAAGCATCTGACAAAATTCAAAATGTATTCATGTTAAAAATCCTCAGTAAACTAGGAATAGAACGGGCACTACTTTGACCTAATAAAGAACATCAAGAAAAATTTTTACAGCTAACACTATACATAATGATGGAAGAATGAATGCTTTTCTCCTAAGTTCAAAACCAAGACCAGAACGTCCTCTCTTGTCATTCCTTCTCAATTTAATGCTATCGGTACTATCCAGTGAATCCCCGTGTGATGTCCCAAACAGTAGAAAAGAAAAGAAAGACGTACAGATCAGAAAAGAAGAAATATTATTGTCTGTCTTCACAGGTGACATGATTGTCTACAAAGAAAATCCCAAGGAATCTACAAAAAAACTCCTGATAAATGACAATATATTACATTATCAAAGACTGAGGATGCAAGAGCAACACACAAATGTTAATTATGTTACCAAGCAAGGGCTCACTGTCCAATCTGCACAGAAGCCAATATGACAGCACCAGTTTTTGATAAAAGAAGGCTTTATTTCGTGAGTTTGACTGGCATGCAGACAGGGGGAAGGCACCTCCAATTTTTTTCACCATCCAGGCCCTCAAGGGGTATTAGGCAAAACTGATTAGCTGGCTCTAAATCAGGCCATGGGATGCGGTACAAGTGGATTGGCTAGCTCTGAGTCAGGCCATCTATGATGATGAAACATCTGGATGTTGGACCTTCCTTGCTGAAGGACCTCTCACTTCCAAAACGGCTCTGGTATTTCAACCTCCAGCATTTGAGTTCAGCAGAGGGAAGATTTGGGGGTCCTATGTGCTCAAGGTCATCTGGAGAGCAAGGTCCTCTTCATCTATGCTTGGCTTACAACCTGCATGACAGCTCATAAAACAACTTGAGATAGGGAAAATAATCCGGGTTCAACTAAGTTTAGGCATTTTCAATAATACTTTCAAAGACTCCGTGGAAAGAATAAAAAGAACCTACGGGCCTAGAGAAACTATGTGCAAGCCACCTACTGACAACGTCTCGTATGTAGAATATATAAAGAACCCTGTCTTCAATCCAGAATATATAAAGAACTCTCAAAACAGAAACAATTTAAACTGGCTGGTTAGCTCAGTCGGTTAGAGTGTGGTGTTGGAAATACCAAGGTCCACATTTCTATCCCTGTGCCAGCCAGCAAATATACAGACACACACACACAGACACACACACACACACACACACACAGACACACACACACACACACACACACACCCACACACACACCCACCAACAACAATCTGGTTATCTATACGTAGGTAAATCTACCTATTTATCTATCTTTATCTGTCTATAGGTCTGTGTGTGTGTGTGTGTGTGTGTGTGTGTGTGTGTGTGTGTGTGTGTGTACATGAAACAATCCAATTAGAAAATGGGCAAAAGGAATTAAGAGATATTCTACCAAACAGAACATGTTTGGCAAATAAGCCATGAAAAGATGTTCAACATCACTAGTCATTAATGAAATGCACATTAAGAACATTATGAAAATTACCACATGCCAATTACAACAGCTAAATTAAAAATTAGTGACACTACCAAATGCTGGTGAGGATGCCAAGACACTAGATTTCTTATATATTGCTGGTGGGATTGTAAAATAATACACCACTCTGGAAAACAGCTTGGCTTTTTTTTTTTTTTTAATAAACTAAATATACTTAGCATATGACCCCGGAATTGCATTCCTGAGAGAAGGACCACCCTGCGGTTCTGTCTTGAGTGGAGTCCTCCACATCATAAGATCTTGAATATGACACCTCCCTGCTATGGAAATGGCCCTGAGAGAACCAAAGGAAGGGGTAATTTATCAAAGCCTGTGTGTCTCTGTTGAAGCATTTACTCAAAGAAAAAGACGAGTTGAAAGCAGCTGTTTCTCCAGCTGACGCTAGTATAGCCCCGTTGAAGTAACTTCAAACAAGACTATGGAGCCATAGAAAAAAGAGGAAAAAACTGTTCACACATAGTAAAGTGTGAACCTTTTGCTTCAGAAAACATACTCATATAGTATGTTCAACCAGGCCAACGCTCTAGCTGTGACAACTTGAAAAAGATGAGTGGGTTCAGATCCCCATATTTTTGGCCAGCCGCCAAGAAAAAACGAAAAAGTGTGCATATAACGAAGATCATGTTTTTAATGGGATCAGGGAGCTATGAAAGCAATGAGGACTCAGTAAACTAAAATTCCAGAGAGGGTAAAGAATTTTCAGGTGGACTGTCCATTACTGGCCATTTTTACTTCCTGGAGTGTTTGACACCTCTGCACATCAGCTAAACACCATTAAAAAGCCACTTCCACTAAAGCCAAAAAAACACTTAGTGCTCAGGTGAGCCTTGATAACAAGCTGATAATTTGTTATCCAAATAACAGGCTTGGCTGGGGTATCAAACAGCTCAGGCTACTGCAACAAAATACCACAGACTGGGTTGTTCAAAGACTAGAAATTTATTTTCTCACAGTTTTGGAGGATAGAAGTCCAAGATGAGGGTGAAGTAGGTCTGGTTTCTTCTAAGGCCTATCTCTTTTGCTTATAGATGGCCGTCTTCTCCTTGTGCCTCACATGGCCTCTCCTCTGTGTGTGCAGATCCCTGGTGTCTCTTTCTCTGCATGTCCAAATTTCTTCTTCATATAAGGACACCAGTCAGACTGGATCCGGGCCCACCCTAAGAGCTTCATTTTAAATTAATCACACCTTTAAAGACCCTATCTCAAAATACATCACGTTCTAAAATACTAGAGTAACGGCTTCAACATATGAATTTTGCTATGTGTTCATTGCATAACAGCTGGATATCTCACATGACAGCTGATGCATTCCAGTACCACATCCTAGTTCTGGGCTGGACAGCTAGGCCGAAAGCTTGTAAAAAGCAGAGTGAAATCTCTAGTCTCTATGTTCTTTGGAAATAAAGACTCAACAGTAACAGGTACCTACTTCAAACAGTGTTGAGTCTCTCCCTTGTGACATTTTTAACTATGGGGCAGGAAGCTGAAAAGCAGGCCTTCACTCTCAGAAGGGCTAGATCTCACAGTCTTTCAAGGTGACTGATGATGGGAAAGAAGGCCATGTTCTCAACCAAAGCCTAAGAGAATAATCCCCAAGAAAAGGGGATCAACTAAAGAAGGATTAGGTCTTATTTACTGCAATCCAGTTCCACTCAAAAATATATAGCAAATGAAATGAGATATCTCCCATGATAGAAGCTATCATGGTGGAAGATAACATTAAGAATATCTACCTGTACCTATATCTATCTATCTAGACATGTCTTTGATACATGCCATCCAACATAAGAGAAAACAGTACTAGGAAGATGATAAGGCAAGACAATATTCCTCATGACAAAAAACAGGTAATACAAGAAAAACAGGCGAGACAAGCAGACACACAAGCAATCAATATACTGGAGCTGCAACTTCAGTACGTTATGATCCATAGGTCAAATAAAATAGAGAAAAAGGTGGACAAAATATTTGAAAGGACAGAGAATTTCAACAGTGAATTGAATTGTACTGAAATAACAAAATAGATATTCCAGTTATAAAACAAGTTATAAAAATATTCAGACTAAGAAATCAATGGGTTGGTGTAACTGCAGTTTGGACACATAGGCCGCAGGGTTAATAAATTGCAAAATAAGAAAAGGCAAAATACCCACGCTGAGGTACAGAATGAGAAGATGCGAGGAAGAACAGGACAGACCTTCAGAGCAATGTGGAAGAGTCTCAAACGGCATTCAGAGGGAAACAGACAAAAATGGGGAAGAGACATTCAAAAAAGTAATGGATAAGAGGTTTTCAAAACTGATGAATGGCTTCAACCTAAAAAATCAATAAGCATCATGAGTAACACACAAGATTAATATGCAGGTATTTACAGAACCATTAAGAATGTACTATATAGGGCTGAGCCCGTGGCGCACTCGGTAGCGTGCTGCGCTAGCAGCGCGGCGACGTTCCCGCCGCCGCGGGTTCAGATCCTATATAAGGATGATCGGTGCACTCCCTGGCTGAGCGCCGGTCACCGGAAAAAAAAAAAAAAAAAGAATGTACTATATAAAAAGTATCATTCACTTGCAGGCTGCAAAACAAAGCAAAGTAAAAACAGGTAGCTAGCTACACTTGGCTCACAGGCTATAGTCTGCCAACACTTACACTACGTTAATGTCTGGTCTAGTTAAAAGCAAGCCTCGAAAAGATCAAAGTGTCTACAATCACATCCCAGAAAAAAGATAAAGAGCATTCATGCTAATACAAAACTATCCACCATCAAACAGGCTAAAATTCAAAACGTCTCGCATCTAATAAAGGATTATTGGCATTCAGATAATCAGGAAAATAGGAACCAAAATGAAGAGAAATATAAATCAATTGAAAACAACTGAGGGATTACACATATGATAGAATTAGTAGACAAGGACGTTAAAATAGTTATTATAACTATTCCATGTATTTGACAAGGTAGAGGAAAGATTAAATATTTTATTTTATTTATTTATTTTATTTTATCTCTAAAATATGCAAAAGACCCAAAGTGAATTTCTAGAGATAAGATTACAAGGTCTAGAATGGTAAAATACACAGAATGGGATTAACAGCATATTACACACGTAGAAGACATGAACTTGAAGACATAGCAATGGAAACCATCAAAAGGGAAACAAAAACAAGACTGAAAATGGAGAACACATCCAGAAAATAAAGAACACAGACCAGGAGGCTGGTGGGTCACGTGCCAGGGACACCCTGGGGAGGCTCTCAGAGGCAGGGGAAGCTTAGGTGTTGCTCCTTGGCTGACAGGGGTCAGAGGGTCTCGGTGAAAGGGGAGCAAGGTCTCCAGTAAAATAATTCTCAACCTGAGGAAGAGCGTTAAATTCACTTGGGGACAAGCTGCACGATTCCCTGTCCTTACGGCTTCCCTGCTGGGATGCCTCGCTCTTATTCCCAGTGACTCTTGGGGAAGGGAGAGACTCCCTCCTGGTGGCTGTGTCTCTTGCTCATTCGCCCCTCTCTGTCTCCACAGCATCTGCAGTGCTGGGGCCCAACGTGACCCAGAACCCGCCACACTGCTCTGCTTTTTCTCCCGCCTGCTCCTGGCCCAGCACCCAGGCTGCCCTAGAAGCAGCTCCCGCACCCCCTCATAATGTTGGAATTCCCAATTCCTCTTAAAACTGGAAAGGAATACAGAGACAGATCAAAAAGAAAACACTAAAGAGTGATAACTAATCAAACCCTGCTTTTGTTTCAATGGTTGCCATATAACGCTTTGAAAATTCAGGGGAATTAGAACTTTTCCTAAAAGAAATCTTGCTCTCTTTTTGAAAAGACTGAATTTAATTTGCTTGAGTTTTTGAAAGACACACCATCTTTACTTGTTAATTTAAAAAATAAGAAAGCTTCATCTCATTTCTAGGATAGCAGAAGTTATAAAGGTTTTTTTTCAAAGATTATGGAAAATATCAAAGGAGCTTAATCACAAGCCCCCCCCCCCTCAAAAGACAGTTCTGTATTCACAGGGACCCATCAACAGATGCTAAAAACATCAGGTGAAAGGTATTTGGAGAACAAAATGTGAATGGTGCCACAGACACCTGCTAACTACAAAGGAAGAGATGCCGCTTTACAAGGCAAGATCTGGCACTATATTACCACCTTAGCGGATCAAATAACTTAACCCCACTAGGTGAGTCAAACTCACTTTCTCCACTTCTGGATGTGACATGATACAAATCACACCACATCAATGCATCCACTCAAGACTTTACAGCTAATTCCCAGTTTATAGGAAATACAGGTGATGCAGGAACAAGTCAGACAACATCATGAGGAAACAAATTCAGAAAAGTGAAGTTTGTAACGTGATAGGTGGGCCACAATCTTCAAAGAGCCAATGTCATGAAAAAAGAAAGAAAGAAAAGAAAAGAAAAGAAAATGGCAGACATACTGCTGTAGATTAAAAGAAACTAAAGGGACCCAACAATTAAACACAATGAGTAAACCCTGAACAGATGGTTTTGCGGGTAAAAAAGCTACAGAAGACATTTAAGACAATTGGGGAAATGTAAATAGGAACTAAATATTAAATCTAATCTCAACTTGCGGTCTTCTTTTCTTTAGGGGACGTGAACTAACACAGTCTCGATCTGGGAGTCTCAGTATTGATCAGCAGGAGATCATAATAAATGAGTAACAAACTAGAACTACACATAACCCCAAGGATATAATTCATGACGAAATGAGTGGCAGTTACACAGTTAGAGTCCAGAAAAGCCACACATCCATAACTACTCTGTATTTACAGTATATTTCACAGTAAGAAAAATATGAAAGGCAAAACTGAGAAGTCAACAGTGCTCAAACCAAAGGGGAATTTGCAACTATTCATTCGAAGTTTAAGTTACGTGGAGCAAAGCAAACAGCCCATTGCTACCATTTTCCACAATGCCCTCCTCCCCAAGTGCTCCATTACTCCCACCCCCAAGAGGCCATCAAGGTTAAAAAGTTGCTATGAACCTAGCAACATATTTTTATGCAAACACTTAAAGCATAATACAGATATACAAACACCTCAACACACACTAAGAACGTAGAGTTCTACAACTTGCTTCTCTTAGTAAATGTTATGCTGTCCATGCGGTATAATAAAATTGCCCCTGACAACCTCTTATTTTTAATACTGGCAGAACATTCCAGCCCATGGCTATGAGAATCATTTATTTTACCTTCACCCGTTACTGGACAATTGTTTCTACTTCTTCACCATCACAAACACTGCCATAATAGAAAACCTTACACACGCGCACCTGTGCAATTCACCCACACAAGAAATTCCTAGAAGAGGAACTGCTGGGTAAGCAAAGTATGTCCATTTTAAATTCCGTTTAATCACAGTGAAGCCACCCTCCAAAAAGGTTCTATCAAATTATCATCCCACCAACAATATAAGTTACTTATTTAAAGGCTATATGTATTTTAGGTGAACCTTACTTTGTGGACTGTTATTTTCAAGGTTCTGAAGAGTAATTATGAATGAAAAGTACATAGGATTACTTTTATCTTTTGCTGAATCAATTTAAAGGAAAAATTTCACAGAGTTAAACAGTACCAAATCAAACCAAAAACTTACCAAGAGTTTTAACCCACAGATTAATTCTAACTAAAAAAGATCATTCAACAGACTTTTTATACTTACTTAACAAAGACGGTCTTTTAATAGTGCATTTAGGAGCTTAAACAACGTTTAATTTTTCATATAAAATTGAGAATGTTTAGGACAGGGAAATCAGTCATGCTCCAAATAGTGAATTAGACTTCTGCACGGAATTCTTTTAATTCCAACATCGGCTACACTCATTTATGGATCACGCTTACAACCCAAACTGTCTTCTAACAATGAACCTTCAAAAATATTAATTTACCAAAACGGAACAAAATTTAAAAACTCAACCTAACAATGAGAAAAAAAAATTGATGAATGCATTCAAGCTCACTGTATTAGTCCACTTTCTATTGCTTATAACAGAAAACTCAAAACTGGGTAATTTATAAAGAAACAAAACTCATTTCTTACCATCTTGGAGGCTGGGAATTCTCTACAGGGTCCTGTGGCAAAGCAGGCATTCACATGGTAAGGACGGCATGAGATCTTTCATGAGCTCTCCTTATAAAACAACCAGTACGCGCCCATGACAATCCATTATAATATCCACCCATTACTCCACAAACGGATTAATCCATTCATGTGGACACAGTCCTCACAATCCAATCGCCTCTCAAAGGCCCCATCTTTCAAATATCATAACTGGACTTCCCATTTTCTTAACACTGTTACAGCAGAGATCAAGTCTGCAACACATGAACTTTTGGGAGACACATTTGGCCCACAGCACTCACCAATAAAGAAGTGATGCCACTAGATTAAGTACACATCTATCCAAATTGGGAGCTGGGGGAAATCTGGAAATGTTGTGCACCAAAGCCATCAGAGTCTGATGATCTTGGTTAATCTGGGGTTTGTATTTCACATGATTTTTGAAAACAGTGGACCAAAATATCTTGAATACTAATTAACTTCACCCACAGATACACTTCAAAAAATTGTATTTTTAGAAATAGTTTGCAATGGAAAAAACAGGCAAGTCCAAAATGCCAGAATATTTAGGTCAACAAACATTTAATGAGGATGAGAAAAATGAGGAGGGCAGAACACTCCAGCACCGGGAGACAAGGAACCTTTCAAGGAAGAGCTGGCATGGGCACAGGGGTGAACAGTACTCTCAGCTGCCTGCCTACTTTCTCTGCCTGTCCAGATCACCTACATTACTTTCTTGCCACCCACAAAGAACATCCATCTTGCTCAGTTAAGCTTATCAACCAGTATTTTGCAGAGAAAGGTCATTTCTTCCATAAATAACAACAACATGGAGAGTACAGAGACAGCACATAAGTCATCTGTTTAAGCATCAGAGAGTGTTTTATTTAATTCCTCTTTTCCACTCTTTCTCTCAACCTAAAACCATGGTCAAATTTCCTTCACCCTTAAACACAAACAATCTTTTGCTTGGGCTACCCCACTGAAATCTGACCTGCAATGTCATTAAACAATGACTTTCATGTTACCAAATCATTGACCTCATCCAGCATCACTGGGTTTTACTCTTGCACCACCTGTTGTACTTTCTTTGTGCTTGTGACCACATCCCTCAGCTTTCCTAGCCTTTCCTCCCCTTGCCCTAACTCTCAAAGCCCCACCTCAAAGCTCTTCTGATTCGGCCTTAGGGTTACTTGAAGCCACAGACTACTGAGGTGACAGCATGTAGAACCGACAATGCCAAAGCTAAAAGCCATCATCAGCGTACAGTAGTCCCCCCGGTATCTGCAGTTTCGCCTTCCCTGGTTTCAGATACTCAAGGTCTACCAAAGTCCATAAATAGGTGAGTACAGTACGAGATATTTTGAGAGAGGGAGAAGGGGAACAGAGGGAAAGTGGGAGAGAGACCACAGTCTCATAACTTTCTTTTACAGCATATTATTATAATTGTTCTATTTTATTACTAGTCATTGTTGTTAATCTCTTACTGTGCCAAAGTTACTTAACTTTATCATAGGTGGTGTATGTACAGAAAAAAACACAGCATATACAGGACAGGGTTCAGTACTATCCATGGTTTCAAGCATCCACTGAGGATGTTGGAATGTATCCCCCACAGATAAGGGGAGACTGCTGTATTATTACTGCCATCTGAGATATGCAAAAACTTGGCTAAGGCAGGTTGTTCCTAAAGATGGCCTAGAGGAGCCTTGAGAATCACCTGATATCATATGCAAAACTGTACACATCTTTCTTTGGTTTCCTCAAAGAAATATGGTCAAAAAGAAATTAGGAACTATTATAGGGACCAGTATTGTAAAATCAATTAGCAATGCTATCTTCAACCATCAGATGCAATTCTGATACATTTATACCATGTTGTTATCAATATCAATATTAATGAAAAAAATTTGACCCCTAAAGATAAATGGACAAAGATGAGAATACAGAGTACTCAGATGATGTTAGTAAACAACAGGTTGTTCTTTCCCCCATGCCACCCCCAAACACACTCTAGTACAGAAAAAAAAATGTCACTCTTTGAGGGGTTCTGACTTTTCCCCTTCATTCAAAGGACTCTGGGTCTGTGAAATGACACGTCTGCGAATTGAGGGGCCAGAATTCTCTGTTGTGACAATTCAAGTCAGACTTCTGTTCACTAGATCTAGAGACCAACAAAGACTTGAGGACACTGCCCCTCCATTTCTGTTCTAGGGACACCATGGTCACCTAGTCAATGCCAAAGGTCAGACTATTCTGATTACAGCTTTGGCTCCATTGTCCATTACAGTAACCACACCTACCTTTCTTTGGTGACTGACTACAAGCAGACACTTGGCCACTGCCACCCTAGGATCCAATTATCCTCACTGCATTTAAGGATCCCAGTTCAGGGGCAGGCCAGCAGTTCCTACACTAATTTCTAACCTTCAGAGAAGAGTGACCACACAAGCTCTCAGGATAGGGGGGTTCCTCTCCCAGATTTATTTCTTACAGCTATGATATAAAAAGCACGAACTCTGAATCCTCCCACGGTGGGTGAGCAGGTGTTAATGCGATAAATCTACTCGTACATTTCGATCTCTCTAAGCTTTGGATCCCTTCCTCTATGGTATACCAAGGCAGTTCTGGTGACTCAACTTCACTCGGTGTAGGCCACCTTGTGGTTTCTGTTGCAGCCAATCACCCAAACTGTTAGAGCTCTTTCTCACCTCTTGGGCTACAACATTGAATCCAGAATCTCTACGTAGTGGGCCTCTATCAAAACATTCTGCCTGAATCAACTTTAAATTCCTTCCAGTATTATTCCACACCCTTAAGATCCCATCCCACAGATATTCCCCCATGTTCCTGTCTATATAGAGTTGTTCATGGGTATCCATGGTGAGTTGGTTCCAGGACCTCCATGGAAACCAAAACCCAGAAATGCTCAAATCCCATACATTAAATGGCATATCTGCATATAACCTATGCACCTCTATACACCTTAAATCATCTCTAGGTTATTTATAATACCTAATACAATGTAAATGCTATGTAAATAGTTGTTGTACTAAACTGTTTTATTTATATCATTTTTTATTGTTGCATTGTTTTTTTTTATTGGTTTTCCAAATCTTTTCCATTTGGGGATGGCTGAATCCACAAATGTGGAACCCACAATTACGGAAGGCAACTGTAGTGACAAAACTGCACAACCCTTTAGAGTGCAATGTACCTCCTCATGGGTTACCTCACCCTCCGGCGCCTGCTGCAACTTGAGTCCAGTCACCAGTCTGGGAGAATGAGCGATGCGGGGTGCAGGTTCTGAAGAAGAGCAGTACCTTGCAAGGCAACCACCTGAGGGGAGGCCAAGTACAGATTTTTAGGACAAAGGAAGATTAATTTCTTGTGGCTGGGGTTGGAAAGGATGTGTAGACTGGCAAAGGCAGCTCAGCAGCATTTACGAGTTCAAGGTCTCCAGCTTAACTGCAATCTGACCATATGCCCCAATCCAATTTTTAGGATTCCATTCCTCACCAATCAATGCACTCACCAACAAATTTGGAATCCATTTCCACTGTCTTTAAGGACACTCACAAAAATTTTCAAATCCTTTATATATAACCGGAGCTGAGAATTTAAAACCCTGAGCTCATCTCATGCTTTGTAATGTTTTAACTTGGCTGAGCTGAACTACATTCCCCACAATTTCCTTCCCCGTATGTTTCTGGCTTGGGTGGGCCTCAAGAGAATTGTGTGCAGCAGCTGGAGGGTACAGGGGAAGGAGCAACCGTCCTGTAGTCCACACATTGTTGTTCTGCTGTTCTTCTGGCTCATCTCGCTCATGTGAGGCAGTGACTGGCCTGCAACTGCTGCTCCACCTTCCTCCAAATGCCCCCTGAACTTCTCTGCCTCCCAGGCTAAATGTGTGTTTACCCTCATGCCAAGGGCCCAGCTCTTACAGGCCACACACACAAACAGGGTCAGAGGCAACAGGAACTGGCACAGCTTCCAGCTTGTTCGTGTTCTTCCCCACTTTACATCTGTCTTTCTTGTCCAAATGTCTGTCCTCTGGACTTCAAATTGCAGCACCAAGCACAAAGACACAGCACTATAGAGACTGCATAGCCAGCTCCCACACTGCATGAACTCAAATGCCTGTAACAAATCCCTTCAATAAGTAATACACACATTATATAATTTTTTCTTCACCTACCCGAGTGGTTCCATTTTTCTGACTGCACCCTAACTATGTGATCCTGAAGATAAATTACAATTAAAATTCAAATGTTTACTTAATAACCACTCAATGATAAACACCTGTGCAGCAGACCAGACATTTCACTGCACAGCCTCAATTTCCTCATTATTTAATTCTAGCTACTGCACAGGGGAGTTGGAGCACTCACAGTACAGAGTTAAACACCAGAGAAGCAACGATGGACAAAAACAGCAATTCTCCTTACTTTGATGAAGCTGAGCCTTTTTGCAAAAACTAAAATTAATTAAGTTACGTAAACTAACCTAACACTGTAATTTTGATAAGCACCGAGAGGACCTGGCTTCAGGGAGGTCAAGAAAAAAATTCAAGAATTTCAGACAAATGATGGTTGTTGTAGTGGCTCATAGATACCAGTGCAGACAAATCTCTCTATTTCTGTTATGAAAACCCGCAAACTCACCCAAAAAGAAATTTCATGAAGAAGTGATGCTTGGAAGACTAGGAATAACTGAAACAAGCAAAGAAAAGCATTCCAGGCAGAGGAAACGAACAAGTGCCAAGATCCCTGGTGGAGAAGAAGATGGTGAACATGGCAGACAGGACGGCCCAGGACAGCTAAAGCCAAGAAAGCAAGGGGAATGCAGTGCAGATGAGGCTGAGGCCCAAAGCAATTACGCACGCCCTTAAGGCCATGTTCTAAAGTTTGTCCGTAAAGCAATGGGAAGCCACTGACAGCTTTAAGTAAAAGGGTGACAGGAACAGACCTGCTTTTTAAAAATGTAATGTTTTGATACTAAATTACAAATGTGTTTGCCTTTTACCCAGTATCTCACTATCTTAATGCTCTACCTGCACAAATACAAAACAACATATGCACAAGGCTATTCACTGCAGCAATATTCATAACAGCAACAGAACATCAACAACCCACATGTTCATCTTTAGGAGAAAAGCGGCAAGCACAAAAGGAGGATGCAGCACTTCTATGAAGTGATGTCCAGAATACATTAAGAACAAGCAGGGCAGTGTGCATAGAATACTACCTTTGTGTAACAAATGGAAATAAAAGTCTATGTATGTGCTTCTGTTTCTAAAAATTAAACACCAAAACAAGAAATCAGAAACTAATATAGCTGGGGCAGGAAAGGAACTACTGGAGGGACTGAAGGAAGGGACATTGTGAACACAGCTTTTTATACAGTTCTGATTTCTGAACTACAAGAATGTTCACATAAATATTTTATGTGTTGAAAAACACATTAAATATCCTTGTCAGTATAGTGATGAGAGAGGAAAAGAAGATATATTGAATAAAAAATTAAAGCAATCTTGAAAAGTTCAGGATTTCATGCAAATAAACCAACTATCAGACTGGTAACATAATCAGACAGAAAATATTTTCAAATGGCTTTATAATTTGGAATGTCAACTGTACATCTTTATGTGGATATTTTAAGTATAAAATGAACTGCAACCAAATATAAGCCTACAATGGACTGATTAGTAGTGTTGTTTTCAAAATACTACATTTTGATTGTAGGATAAAGAAATTATATTAATATTGCTAAAAATGCACATTTTCAATATTACAGAAAAAAGGATGAACCCAAGGTAAAACCCTATTGACGTTAAATTTCAGTTGGAAACATCAATACAAAATCAAAATTTATGTACTTCCCAAGTCTGTCCAATGAAAGCAGGGGCACCCTAGTAGCAAAAAAGGACATACAGCACCCAGATTTTGGTATCTGAATTCCACTCCCCAATAAAAGGATCTGAAAGAAATGGCCCATAGGTAGCTGGCAAGAAAAGCACAAAGTGAAAAACTCAGACATCTCATGTCAAAAAGTAAAAAACTCTTCAAAGATTAATATGTCACGTCAAAGGAAAGAGAACTAGCTTGAAAGGACCTCCACAAACCCAGGTTGTGTGACAAGCTCAGGAAACACAATGGCTATTTGATAAAAACACGCTGGATACATAAAAATCCATGGGTCTGCAATGATCCTCAAAAGAGGGAAAGCAAAAAGAGGTAACTCAATTCCCACCCCCGCTCCCCCACCCCCCAAAAAGACCTGTAAATAGGAAAAGGGACGTTCTTTCTTCTGCTTATCACCTGTATTAGGACCCAGCTCAGGCTAGTAACAGCAATTCAGATATGCTATGACACGATTAGTTACATCATTTGCACATAGTTCCAAACATTAAACCTACTTAAACTACAACCTAAAAACATCTCAAGTGGCATCAAAAATACCTTACTAGTCTCTTCATTTCCTCTCTCAACATTTGGATAATATCCATGTTGAATGGATCCCTCCTCCCCACACTCCTGTCACAAAGAAGCACATTTAATATAATATTTAACATTTTGAGTCCAGACCAATTCCCCCTGCCTCAAATGACCATCCACTTCTCTACCAGGCCAGACTCTGAAGACTAGGATCCTAAATGGGCACATTCCTCTAACCCACCCCCATACCGATTTAAAACATGGATCTAATCCTGTCCCTGCCTTTGAATGGCTTCTCCCTACCTACAGGATAAACATCAACCACCTTAACGTGACATGTAGAATTTAAAACCTGGCCCCAAATTCATCCCTAGACAGACCAGCCATATGAAAGTGCAGGTGGTGTTAGCAGTGGGAACATCACCATCAATATCAACTGGCCACTTACTATATGCCAGGAGCCCTATTAATCACTTTATCTCATTGAAGCTTACGCCTGAGGAGGCAGGTGTTCTCACCCCGTATCACAGAGGAACACACTCACACTGGAGGAGTAAAGGATGGCAGCGGTTCTCCTTTGGCTGTGATTCAAATCTCACAGGCCTCTTCAGCTCTCTTTTCACACTTCCATTCCTGCTGTCCTCTCCACCTGGACTTCTTTCCTACTCTAAAATTCTGGACCCTCCTACAGCATCACCTTCTCTTCCCAGACACCCTTCAGCACAGAATTCCCTCATTATATGCATGTGTATCTTCCCTATCAGACTAAAAGGTGTTAACGATACATCTTTATGTATTACTTAAGTCATATGTAACTTGTTCTAGAAAGGACTTATGGCAATTTTAAGGGCATAAAATAGACACCCAATAAAAATTTAACTTTAAATTGGATTCAATACTGAAGCAGAACTAAGCAAACTGTTTATTTCAACATGAAAAAAAAAAAAAACCCATGCTAAAAACTACTGCAGAGTTCTAAAGTGGAAATGGAAAAGAAATCAACACTTACTGGCACCAACTGCTGTATTTCAGGAACTGTACTGGGAACTCTACAGATCAGAATTCCATCTAATTCTGAAAATAGTCTTATACGGTACGTTTAACCCCAGTTTACAACTAAGGAACTGAAGGTTTAAAAAGGCCATGTGGCTATAAATCAGCAACGTGGATTTGGACCAGGAAGGAGTGGAGCTCCACTTACACCCAGATTCCACCTGAAAGGCTGGGCTGATTCCATGTTTAACTCCACAGTCCCCTTTCTTTTCATAATACCATGTCTTCCAAATTGAACAAAATGCTTAGACAAAATGATTAATTTCTTCTAATTTCTTTTCATTCAAGGAAAAGGAAGAGTAAACACTTTTAATCAAGCATCTAATAAATATAAAAGACTATTTACATTTAAATGCTCTTTCTCACCAAACTAAGATTCTGTTAACAGCTAAATTAAAAGAAGTGCCCTAGAGCATTATTTTCAACTTCTAAATCATCCACCTGAGTAGCTCTTCAGAAACAGCAGTAACTTTTTCCCCCAAGTGTCTCTAACACACTAGGGAAAAAACACTAACAATTAAGGAGTGCAGCCGGTAGAGGTGTAATTGTGTGTGCAGTCAGGTAATTCACTGGGAAGTGAAAACTCTCTAAATTTCTTCTATTAAGACTTCAACTTAATAACTCTCATATCTTATCCGTACGGTACGGGCCAAATTTGAGTACTACCCACAAAATGCACAAGCACACACAAACCACATCAACATCCAAACCTCTCGGTTCACAAAGGAGAGGTACCATTATCTTATCTAAGAGAAGACACCGTATAAGGACACCCGTGACCAACAGGTCACAATGGCTACTCTGGGGAACATCCACTGTTTACTGGATTTCATGGGTATTCATAGAGATCACACCAAAAATAAAATAGAAAGGGTTCTGTGGCTAAATCCTCCAATACGGTAATGTGAATTACCCTAAGGGGAGAAGGAACGGACACAGCACCGTTCCCCAAACTTATTTGACCAAGGAACCAGTTCTTTTCCTTGTAGCATCTGCCAGAACTAGTATCACAAAGAACGCCATCATAAAAAACACCGCTCAGATATTCCAAAATTAAGTTACTGATATCCTGTATTGTTCTTTTGTTCTGAATCGGTCACTACAGGCACTCTAAAAAATAGGACCAGGGATATTCTGAAGTCAACAAAAACCTTTTTTACAAAATGTTAAACATAAAAGAGATGACTGAGGCATATACGTTTGTTCCTCCGTAACCTCAGGGGATTGGTTCCAGGCCACTTCCACCCCCCAAATCCTCTCCAAAACCCAGGATCCAATGCACAAATAATAAAAAGCAAACAACTACAAAAACAACTGTGTAAACAAAGTTTGGGATGCGTATGGCACGACAGGCATTACTGCAGCCATTACTCAAAAGGACCCTCTGTAAAATCTCCAAGGCACCATCCACGCAAGAAGCCTTCGAGACGGCCAAGCCCGCGGCGCTGCGCAGTCCCGCACCGCCCAACTCCTCTCCACGCCTTCCTCGCCAAGTACATCCAAGCTCGCTCGAGAGGGGGACGGAAAGCGTGACGTTCCCGAGACCGCCGCACCCGTCCCAGCGCGCAGACACCAGCCGCTGCCGAACCCGCAATCGCACAGCCGCGGCCCCCGAGGGCAGGCCCGCGCCCCGGGGTGACCCAACCCTTGGGGTCCCGCCCCTCCCTGCACACCCAGGATTAGCAACGCTCTGCCGCCCGCCTTTGGCGTCGCACCCCTCCCCGAGCCTGGGTGCGCCGTCCCCCGCCCCCGTCCCCGCACGCGAGCCCACCCGCCTCGGAACAAAACGCGCGCGGAAGACCGGGGAACCAGGACCGGGGAACCAAGACCGGGGGCGGCGGGGCAGGCACGCGGGGGGCCGGCGGACACAGGAGCGCGTGCCCGCCCCGGACCCGCCGCGCCCGTCCCTCAGGGGGCGATGAGAGAGCGCCGCCCGCCGGATAATGCGCCGCCGGGCCCGCGCCGCCGCGCTCACCTCAGCCCCCGGCCGCCCTCCGGATAATGAGCTGCCGGATAATGCGCCGCCGGGCCGCGCCACCGCGCCGCGCCACCGCGCCCACCTCAGCCCCCGGCCGCCCGCCGCGCCCCCGGCTGCCAGCGCCCCTCACAGCCCACGCCCGCCCCGAAACGGGCCTCACCTGCCGGCCACGGAGGCCGCCGTCCGCAGACCCCCGAGCGCTCCCGCCGACCCGGCCGGAGCCAGACAGCGCTGCCCGCGTCCGCTCAGTCGCCGCCGCCGCCGCCTGCTGCTCCCGCTCCCAGGACTCGACGCCACACTCGCCGCTCCCGCCGAACTGCAACTGCCGCGCCTCCCTGGCTCGGGCGTCAACGGCCGCACTGCGCGGGCGCGATGGGGCGGGGCCTGGCTCCGCTCACCTGGTGATCGGGAGGCTGACAGCTGATCTGGGCGGCCCCGCCCGCTGTCATCTCAGAGCCAATGAACAGGCTCTCATGTTTGACAGGGAGCGAAGGAGAGAGGGACGGGGCCAGGGCCAAGGATTCTTCGCCCTGTTCTTCCCAGTAAGGGCACCTGTTAATGAAAGAGACATAAAGGATGCCGAATATACACGGAGAAGTGACTGTCTGCACAGATGAGATCAGCCAGCTTACAAAGTATTCTAAATCAAATTAAAGTTCACGCACCCATAAATTTACAAATTCAATTTTCATAACATACACATTTAGAGTTGAATAGCTTACGACTATAACACAGATAGTAGGGAGAATTCAAGGATTTCACAACCAAGTTTTACAACTCATTTCAGTGGCACCGTTAATTATAAATCACATCTACACATTGTCAGGGGTTCGTTGACGGGTTATATTTGGAAAGGTTTCTCAAGGGAAAAAAAAACTTCAGAAATGGGACTTTTTTGGTGGGGGGGGACCGGATGGATGGTATGGTAACTGAACCCTTCATTGGCGTTATAACACCATGCTCTAACCAACTACACTAACTGGCCAGCCCAGAAATAGGACTTTCTAGCCCCAAATATGGGTTTGCCTTTTCAAACCAGGTGGTGAAGGTGGTGAAGTAGTTGCTGGAAAGGGCTTGTGAGAAGCTGAGCTCAGAAGAGCCCATGGCAACCCCGTGTCCTGAGGTGTCCAGAAGGAGCCACCCTGATGGATGTGCCAGAGCAGCTGTGTCACCTTCCCCCTCTCATATGGGATCTAGGGTGGTGATAGAGTTTGGATGTGTTATCCCCACCGAAACTCATGTGGAAATCTGATCCTCAATGTGGCAATGTTGGAAACTGATTGAGTCATGGGGGTGGGTCCCTTGTGAATATACTAATGCTCTCCCTGGGGGAGTGGGGAGGAATGAGTGAGTTCTCACTCTATTAGTTCCCATGAGAACTGGTTGTTTAAAAGACGCTGGCACCTCCTCTCTCTCTTGCTTCCTCTCACCATGTGATCTGCTTGTACCCACCAGCTGCCTGCTGCTTTCCACCATGAGTAGAAGCAGCCTGAGGCCCGTGCCAGACGCAGCTGTCCCAGAATCATAAGCCCAATAAACCTCTATTCTTTATAAATTACCCAGTCTCTGGTAGTTCTGTTATAGCAACACAAATGAACTAATACAGAAAATTGGTACCGAGGAATGGGGTGTTGCTACACAGATACCTGAAAATGTGGATGCGGCTTTGGAACTGGGTAATAGACAAAGGTTCAAGGAGTTTGGAGGACTTAGAAGAAGAGAAAAAGATGAGGGAAAGTTTGGAACATTTTAGAGATTGGTTAAATTGTTGTGACCAGATGCTGATAGAAATGTGGACAGTAAAGACCATGTGGATGATGAGGTCTCAGATAGAAATGAGGGACTTATCTGGAACTGGACGAAAGATCACCCTTGCTACACCATAGCAAAGAACTTGGCTGCTTTGTGTCCATGCCCTTGGACTTTATGGAAGGTGGGACGTAAGAGTTGTGAACCAGAATGTCTGGCTGAAGAAATTTCTAAGCAGTAAAGCAGTAAGGAAGCTGCATGGTTACTTTTAACAGCCTACTCTGAGTTATGGCGGCAAAGGCATGATGTAAAGCCAGAATTTAAAAGGGAAGCAGAGAGTAAAAATTTGGAAAATTTGCAGCTTGACCAAGCGGTAAAGAAGAGGAGAGCCACAGAAAAATGCAAGAGTAAAGCAGATAAACTGGTTATTAAGACATTTGCTTGACAATGAGGCAGCCAGGTGCTAATAGCCAGGACAATGGGAAAAAAGCTGTAAAGGCATCTGAGAAGTCTGGAAGGCCCCACCCATCACAGACCTTTAGGCCTAGAAGGCCTGAGTTGTCCCAAAGGAGAATGAGATTCAAAGTGTGAGAGGGATTCAGAGCAAGGAAGCATCTCCATTACTGGCTTTGAAGATGGAGATGCAGGCAGCCCTAGGAGCTGTGAGAAGCCCCTGGCTGACAGCCAGCAACGAAATGGCAACCTCAATTGCACAACCATAAGGAGCTGGATGCTTCCACAACCACTGAGACTGAGAGAGAACCCTCCACTCCAGATGGGAATGCAGGTGGCTGATATGTGGACATTAGCCTGGTGACACCCTGAGCAGAGAACCTAGTCATGCTGTATCCAAACTACTGACCTACAGAACTGACAGCTAATACATGGTTGTCATTTTCTAAGCCACTAAATTTGTGGTAATTTATTTCTCAGCTGTACAAATTCCATGAATGTGTCTCCCTCCATAGACCCTCTATAGACATTATCACAACTTCCCAAAGTATTTCCTCTTTATTCCCCTGAATACAGATCTACCAGATCCACCCAGGTTGGGCAACTTATCCCAGCATTTCACCTCGCTGGGTTCCCAGGCTTGGCTGATGGGTCACACGGTCACCCGGGTCAGGAATCACCTCCCTCATAGTTTCCTAATCAGGATTTCCTGGATTTTAGACACGTGAAACTGCTAACTATCATCACGCTCAAGTATCTAGGAAGAAATCTGTGAAGAAAACATATAAAATTATTTGTTGCTTTTATTGACCTCACAGCTTTAGACTCCATGGTCAAGAACCAGCTGAGGATTAAGTTGCTTGGACTGAATGGAGACTTTGTGCTGGGATGTCTAAGCAAACTTGCATCTGTCACTATGATGAGCAGCTGGAGGAAGCAGTTACTATCTGGGACAAGAGGTATGGGCCACATCAACCTCACCATGGTTGAGTCATCTGCCTTTTTCACTTACCAAAGTGTGGTCTGACCTGCCTTTACAGACAGTTTATTTTATTTTTTTTATTTATTTATTTTAAAAGATGACTGGTAGGGGGGTCTTAACCCCTGACTTGATGTTGTCAGCACCACACTTTCCCAAGTGAGCCACAGGCCGGCCCTTACAGATAGTTTCAAGTCACTATTAATTTAATGGTTTATATGCTTTTGTGTTTTTATTACCATGAAAGAGGAATGGCCTTAATTGACACTTAGTTCCATTATTAAATGTAGTCACTATTACTGGCTAAAGAGGGAAGAGAAATCTATGACCGGTGTCTTTATAAGAAGAGAAGACACAGAAATGCATACGCAAAGAAGACGGCCACGTGAAGACAGAGGCAGAGGTTGGCATGATGCTGCCACAAACCGAGGGGTGCCTGGAGCCTCCAGAAGCTGGAGGAGGCACGAAGGGGCTTCCCTAGAGCCTTTGAAGGAACACAGTCCTGCTGACACCTCGATTTCAGACTTCTAGCTTCCAGAACTGGGAGAGAATAACTTTCTCTTGTTTTAAGCCACCCAGTTTGTAACCTCTCCCTTTCTGTTTCTTTCTCTTTCTCTGTCTCTCTCTTCCTATTTTTATCTCTATCTATGTACAAGGAGTCTTTAAAAAGTTCATGGAAAGATCTGTATTTTTCCATGAACTTTTAAAATACCCTCATATAGGCATACATTTGTGTATGTACATCCATACTCATTTTTTTCAAAAATCATTTCAGAGTAAGTTGAAGAAAGCATGCTCTTTATTCCTAAGTATTTCTGTATTATTAAAGAATGATGGAGACACATCAAAAAGGAACCAAACCAAATCTGGACTGATTGAACATCAGAGTAATGCATGACAATAATGAATTATAACTTATTGATACTGTGGAATGCCTACTAAGAAATATGGAAGGAATGATGGAACTGGAAATGATCGATAGAGGCTGAAACTACTGAGTGAAAGTTTGATGAGTTACTTATAATTAACAAGGGGAAAAAGATGATTTTACAGAAAAGAAATCTGCCAGAAACCACCTTAATTAAGCAAGTGATCAAAGTTAATTCCACCACAATTGGGACAGGCTGACATAATGTGCACGAAGACAAAATATCACTTTGATAGTAATCCTTCTAAAATCTAACTATGATAAAACATCAGACAAACCCAAACTGAGAAACACCCTACAAAATAATAATAATTAAAAATAATTTTAATTTTAAAATTTCAAGATCATAAGAATCAAAGGCTGAGGAGCTGTTCCAGATTAATGGAGATAAGAGGGACATGAAACTAAACACAATCCTAGATTTGATCAGAGATCAGGAAAAAAAAAAAAAAACATAAGGGACATTACTCAGACAATTGACAACGTTTTGGGGGGAATTAACATTTTTTAATTCTATGGTTTTGATAGCTCATTAATTTTGGCTTTTACCTTTATTAGTTTCTTCCTTCTGCTTTTTAAAAATTTATCTTTATTATTTTAAAAATTTTATCATTATACAATGTAAGCATTTTTTGTGGTCCTTTACCAATTTCTCCCTAATCCCCCTTTGCCACCTCTGCTTGCCTCCGTTTTGTGCTCTCCTTTTGAAAATTCAAGGAATTATTGTGATTCTCCTTTCTCTCTGCCTCTCTCTCTCTCTCCCAGCTCACACTTATGAGTGAGGACATGAAGTATTTCTCTTTCTGTACCTGGCTTATTTCACTCAATATAATTTTCTCTAAATTCATCCATGTTTCTGGGAATAGCAGAATTTCATTCCTTTCTATGGCAGAGGTAGTATTCCACTGTGTATGTATGCCACCTTTTCCTTATCTATTCATTCACTGATGGACATTTAGGTTGGTTCCAACTCCTAGCTACTGTAAATAGAGCTGCGATGAACATGGGAGTGCAGGTATCCTTGCAACATGATGATTTCCATTCCTTTAGGTATACGCCAAGCGACGGGATTGCTGGATCTTATGGTGGTTTTATCTGTGGTTGTATGAGAAACCTACAAATGTGCTTTTCAAACACAAAGCCACCAATCCGGAGCCTACACCCCATCATCTCCTCTATGGGGCTCTCACACTCTGGGCCACTATCCCCTGCTCTAATCACCCAGGGCCAGGTACCAGACACCTAGGGACAGCCCCTATGCCCAGAACCCATTGAAATGGGAATTTGGCTCTGATTTGTGCCTTATCCCTGAATGTAGGAGAAGGACCAGATAAAACACACACTCAACCACAGGCTCCTCCCAGCTGGTGTTCCGTAGGAGTTAAAATACAGGGCGTGTGCCACGAAGAACAAGAGAATCTTGTGAGATGGCTAATTTGTCTCACTTGTCACAGGCACCAGGGCTCAGCAAGCCCACGCAGATCAGTGGAGTCTAAGATAAACCACTGTCCCATGAGGTGCTCTAATAAGAACGGTGACAAGTCTGCAGAAAACACAGCCATACTCGGCTCACGGAACTGCTTACGTGTCTGGAAAATGAAATACATTCTTCATCCCTCCCTGAACATCCCCAACACAAACTGCCTGAAAATTAATCAACTCCTAATACACAATCGTTTTAACGCTTTAGCTAGGGTTTTGCATCACCGGCATCGGTGGCCCTCGTGAAATGGTAAGAGGTTTACTAAACACACACACACATTTTCTCTTGAGAATCAGTGTTGGGCCGAGCCCATGGTGCACTCGGGAGAGTGCGGCGCTGGGAGCGCGGCGACGCTCCCGCAGTGGGTTCGGATCCTATATAGGAGTGGCCGGTTGCACTCACTGGCTGAGTGCCGGTCACGAAAAAGACAAAAAAAAAAAAAAAAAAGAATCAGTGTTTGTGTTTAGCATGTGTGTGGCTGTGTGTTTGTATGAGCAGATGTGTGCACTGTCTAGACATGGCCCACTGGACAGTCAGATGGATAAAGGAATGTAACTAACACAAGTCTAGGAATTTTAATGGGCCCACCCCCACCCTAGCTGGCTCTCACAGTAGGGTGCCAAGAGCCAGCTCCCATCTTCCCTCCACCTAGCGCTGCAGATGGAAAACTTCAGGCCTGGGGGAAGAGGCCGAGTCAGAGCAAGAGATGGGGTTTTCTGAAAGGTGGGTGGAAAAGTAGAAGAAAAAAATGCTTTTTGAGGATGCGATATCGTGAAACATATTTTTTGTGTGTGGTTTTTTTTTTGGAGGCTGTTGCTGGCCTGTAAGGGGATCCAGACCCTTGACCTTGGTTATATAACACCATGCTCTAACCAACTTTTCCAGTATTCCGGCATACAACTCCTAAAATCTTTGGAATCTCCAAAGTAATAAATGTCTTTTCATATGTTAATAATTGGCTGGTAGCTGGCAGACCCTGGGTGGCTGCAGGATGGGGGCTGGTCATTAAAGGGTTGAGGCTTTCAGCCCCAGGGAGGGGGAGGGGGGCTGAAGGTTAAGCTAATCAACCATGCCTATGTAATGAAGCCTCCATAAAAACCCCAAAGGAACTTGACCAGAAAGCTTCTGAATACCTGGGGGGTGGCACTCCCAAGGAGGGCGTGGAAGCTCCGCCCCCTCTCCCATACCTGGCTCTATGCGGCTCTTCACCTGTATCCTTTGTATTATCCTTTATAACAAACCGGTAAATGTAAGGAAGTGTTTCCCTGAGTTCTGTGAGCCACTCTAGCAGGCTAACCAAACCTGAGGACAGGGTTGTGGGGACCCCTACCTACAGCCGGTCGGTCAGAGCACGGGTCACAATCTGTGCTTGGGACTGGTGTGTGAGGTGGGGGCAGTCTTGGGCAACTGAGGCCTCAACCCGCGGGACTTGATGCTATCTTCAGGCAAATAGTGTCACAACTGAATTGGAGGACACCCAGCTGGTGTCCCCTGGAGAATTGCTGGCTTGCTTGCCAGTGGGGAGACATCGCCACACATTGAGACGGAAGTCTGTGATTGGCAAGTCCCCACACACCTCTCGGTGACCAGGGGTCACAGGAGCATTCTGTATTGATTGTTGTTGACTGAGAGAATAGGAAAGACACTTTGGTTTTTATTCCTATACTCTTAGTGGTTATGCACAGACCGGAGGGTGCAGTTCACTAAACGATGGGGAATCACAAATAGCTCACGGTTTAGAGATTTCTCTCTTCATGTTATACTTCCCTTTGGACAAACTGGTGGGCACACACCCCAGGTTTATTAGCTTGTGATAGCAAGGGGGACACGCCCCAGAGGAGCCTGAGAGGGCCTTGGCAGGGGGATGTCATATGGGGCTTTTTATAGGGCTGGGCCCGTGCTGTTTGACCAGAGAGATGACAGGCCAGAAAGCAGGGAACCCACCACGGGGGTCTCAGCACTCACTGCTGAGGAGCAAGGATGCCTGGGGAGCCACCGATGAGGACACAGTCGTCACTAGAAGGAGGGGCTGCTGCTCATTTCAGCAGCTACCTTGTCTAGTGGAAAAATTGTCTACATTCTGTTGGTCTTTCTTGTGCTGGGGCCATCCTGGTCTCATTGTCAGCAGAATCAATCTCAAACCCACGCCTTCAGTCCAGTGTGATTGGGCTGTGCAGCCCTGGGGTGCACCACACTGGGCAGAATAAGCCTGTGGCACTGCCTGGTACAGGGCTGGAGTGGGAACGTGGAGCTGAAACGCAGCCTGTGTTTGCTCGCCAGGCTGTGCACCAGGATGAAAACCCACAAGATGGGGTGGACTTTTTCTAGTTTGCTTTCCCAGGAGGGGGCATTGTTTCCTGATTCCCACAAAGGTCCTCTGTGAACTAGCCGAGGCCCTGAGAGGGAAAGGTGACCTGCCCTGTACTCAGTCTCCGTGATGTTGGACAGCCCCCAGCACTGTGCTCAGGGCCTGTGGTGTAATAAAAATGCATTTGGGCTTTGTCCCTGGTTCCTGGCACAGAGCTCCTGGAACCCTTGGAATTTCCTGAGTGATAAAGGGTCTTTCGTGATTTGCAGTGAGCCCCTTTCCACCACACCTGAGTTTGTGCTTTTGAGGTGACTCAGAATTAGGTTCCTAGAGAGCTTTTGGATTGGGAGTGGGGGTCACCAGAAAGACCAAATGCTGATTAGAGAGTGGATATTTTCAGCTTCACCCCCTGACCTCTGGGGAGGGGAGAAAGGCTCATATTGGTTTCTATAAAGACTCTTGAACAACAAGATTTGGAGAGCTTCTGGGCTGGTGAACATATCCATCTGCCAGGAGAGTGTAGCACTCCAGCTCCATGGGACAGATGCTCCTGTGCTCGGGTCCTTTCCAACCTTGCCCTGTGTACCTCATCTGTCTGCTCATCTGCATCCTTCATAGTGTTCTTTATAGTAAACCAGTAAATGTAAGTAAAGTTTTTCTGAGTTCCGTGAGCCATTCTAGCATATTATCAAACATGAGAATTGGTGGTAGGAACTCCAGATTTACAGCCGGTTGTTCAGAAGTACAGGTGGCCCTTGGGACTTTCAACTGGCATCTAAAGTGGGGGCAGGCTTGTGGGATTGAGCCCTTAATCTGTGGGGTCTGATGTTAATTCCAGGTAGATAGTGTCAGAATAAAATTGAATTGTTGGAGACCCAGTTGGAACCACGGAGGGTCCCTACCTGGGGTGGGGAGGCATAGGAGAGTGGCCCCCTGTTGCTTTGCATTGCTTCACCCCCCACAGATTCATCACCCCACTTCCCCTGGGTGACAGAGATGCAAAGGATTACTCAAAGCCCATCTCTTCTGAGCAGGGAGAGGCCCCGAAGTGGTTAATTTCCCTGGGACCCTCCAGCCAGAGGCAACCCTTCCTTGGGAAATTAACACCAAATTGGGGTTCTCTTCCTGCATTTATTTTCCATACCAGGAAGTTACAGGAAGAGACATAGGTGGGGTTATAGTTTAACAACATAGGCTGGTAACTTTCAGTGAAACAAGCCAGATGACATTCCAGTAAGGCAATTAACAAAAGCTTGATCTTAGCAAACATTCCTTCTTATAGTAATTTCCCAGTATCTTTACGTAACAATCAGTAACTAGTCTGTCCTTGAGCCAGCAAACTTGCTGTGCCACAAATCTTTACCTTACACCAGAGACTTATAGCCTGAGGAAAATTTCCAGTCCTTGCAAGGTCAATATTTGAAACGGCAAGGCTTTGGAAAACCAGGCCCTGTGAAGTACATATGTTTTATAGTATATTCCACAGCCCCCAGGTGTGGATCTGAAGCATGGGGTGGGTGGGGCCAGCACCATGAAGGCACCTTCCCAGGGGGATGACACAGAGTAAGCAGAGGGCATGACCCACTCCTGCCCAAACTATACAGGTGCCTGATGATTGCCCCTCTGACCTGGGGGGTAGGAACCTTTCCCTAATTGACAGTCTTCAGATTTTAGAAAGGTGATGAGGAACTCATTCTGCATTATTAAATATCTCTGGGAGGATCTGGGCAACACCCCTAAGTTAAACATATTAATATTTTTTGCAATGAAGCCTGTGAATATTTACACCAACTGAGATAAATGAAGAATATTTAAAAACCTCAGGTCAGGCTTTGTTGAGAAACAAATTTGCCTCAAACTCAGGGCAAGATTTGGCTTGACAGTGGTCTGGATTTTGGAATCGCTAATAAGGACATAGGTCAGTGGAAGGAGCCCCTCCTAGGGCAGATGGAGGCTTCTGTCATCTCACCAGTGACAAGGCTGACCAAGTAGGCTGGGGTGGAGGGCAGTCTGCAGAGCAAAGAGGAGCAATTGCCAGGACACATCACTGAACAGCATTGTAGATGAACAACACTTAACATTTTTTGTCATTTGCATAGACACAGTCATCAAGCAATTCTGCTTTGTGTCATCCCAGTGGTTTTGCATTCATTTGTTTTATTCTTACATCTCTTCACAAAGCCAACTTTCTTTGAACCTAAGGAGAAATCATGCTTGGTACATGGCTCTTCAAGGAATGGGTTTCTCTTTCATGTAATATTTCAGAGTGTTTATTAGCGACTCTCTTCCTTAATTCATGACCATCGCTGTTTTTAAGGGTTTTTTGTTTACCACCTCAGATATTGATAATGTAGAGCAGTAGTCAGGGAATGGAGTTTTGTACAATCAGATTACTTTGTACTAGAATGATGTGAGTCAACTTTGGTTAGAAAAAGCTAAAATTCTGCATTCCAGGCTGTTGTGTGTAAACAGGTTTAGTTTATGAAGACGAAGTCTGAAAAAAACATTGCTCCGAGCACACAGGACTGAGTGACGTGTCACAGCTGCTGAACTATTCATGTTTGGGGCATTTTGTTTACAAAGTGGTATTTGATTAATCACACAAGTACATGAGGAAATAAACTAAGAACTGCCAGTGGGTGGGAAAGGGAAAATATGCATTTATTCACCAGTTTGGTAGTTTACAAATTACTGCTACAGTGATATCTGATGGCAATCACTGTTATGCGATACGACTAACAAAGCTGTGATCTATCTCGAAACATGATGAAACTATGTTGTAACTGAGAAGCCCGGAAGTTCCACACACGGTAGAGAACTTTTCAGAACATGAAGGAAGGGAGGAAGGAGACACACCGAGGCACCAGCACGAGGCCTAGCATGCGGCCAAGTCTGCACATTCTCTCCTCAAAAGCCTTGTGAGGTTGGAATGAACTAGCCCAGATGCCAGAGATGCCCAAGCGGGTTTAAGTCCTCTAAATGCTAAGAGATTTCTCTTAAAATTAAACTTTCCTCTTTCCATCCGTAAAGGGCCTTCTTCCTATAATAATTATTCAATAATAAAAAGTCTGCAGGCTGGGATCGTTTTAGGGGGTGCCCTGTCCTCATCTGCGACACATCCCTGTCTTACACTGGCCGTGGAAGAAACTTGAAAATTGGGGTGCCGGGAGGGGGCAGAAACTTGGGAGACCTGAGGCCATTTGAAGTGCAGGACCCCTACTGGTTGCAGCCCCTTCCTCCCTTCCTGACTCGGGCTCATCCTCAAAGGTGTGAGCTCTTGTCCAGACCACTCCCCTTTTTCAGTTTAAATTGAAATAAACTTTTATTACAATTTACTTATTACAAAAGTGATACATGGTCATGTCAAAAGTGTAGGAAAAAAGCAGACAAGGAAGAAAGAGTAAAATCAGCTTTGATCCATAGATAAGTACAGCTAATTGATAATGCTTTGGTAAAAATATACTGCCTGGGTTGCTGGTTCTCTCTCCTGTCTTGGTCTCTGTCTCTTTCTCTCTCCACACTATACATAATCGATTTGTTTACATGAAACGACAGGTGAGTTTCTTTCAAATCATATTCCAAACTGTTCCCTCTCGGAATTGATTGATCATGAGCCAAACGTAAGGAAGAAAGGGCTCTGGCTCCTTCCCGGGCTTTGTGTCTCGGCTACGACTGGCACTGCCCCACGGGGTTGGCCACCTCACCCACTGCCACCGCTCACAATTCAGGTGACTTAGCTCAACAGTTATGCTGAAGCCAGGAGCTAAGGAGCAGTGGTCAGGCCGTTCCCTCAGGGCCTCGGCCTCCATGGGCGGTAGCAGCTGTCACCCCACGATCACCCTGTGGGCCATAGCGCTCCATGGATGAACTAAACGCACTTTTCCGGGGGTGTTGGCAGAAATCCAGGGCAGAGTGGCTGGGGGTCCTGTGTCCTCGTACCAGGGAGACCGAGGAGACGTGAAAGACACACCTTCCTCAGGGGCTCTGTCCCTAGGTCGCAGTTCTGCACCTGTGACACTTCCCTAACCGGGTGAACGCCTGGACCCAGAGCCGCGCCTGGCTCAGCCTCTCCAGAGCCCGCCAGGCTCCAAGCGCAGCGCGTCCCCTGCGAACCTGGCTTAGGGCAGTTTTTCACTTTACTTTTGAATTTCACAGCCTAACCACGAGGGTTTAGGGGAAACCAAAAGAAAAAAAACCCCCAAAACCCCACAGTCAACTTCTTTTAAGGGCTTCTTAAATGGATGCTCAAATTGCACTTACCTTTGCTCATTACCCTCTTTCCCTGTTAAATGATGGGGGTGTGGGGAGAGGGAAGGATTGCAGCGGTGTTTCATGCTGCAACTTCATGGAACTGTGCATCGTTCTCAAGATTTCCAGTTTTAACCCAACAATTGATGACCACATTACAACTACGTTGTATTAGTGGATGCCTAAAGCCCCTGAAATCAGTGAGAGACGAGGGTTGAGTGAAAAGCAGTGACCTGGGAGTAAACAACAGGATTCAGATATGAGGGGTATTTGAATGGATTAATTTTGTGTGTAATAAATATACAGATGTTTATGATATTAAAATTTACTTTATTACCTGCATGGTTACCAGGAATTATAAATACTTAGATGAGGCAGACACTCACTGTTTCTTTCTGGCTGTTTACATTTTTCTTTAAATTTTAATATATATACCCATGCATGTATGTAGATATTTGTGTGTATAATCTCATATCCTTCCTTTTTTTCTTCTCTTACTCTAATAATAACATCTTAAATTGTTTGAAAGAAAAATTCTTATATTTTTTAAGTGATACAGAGATAAAATTTTGTGCGTGAATCTATTTTGTCTTTCCTAACTAGTTCTTTAAGGACTGATTCAGAAGTAGGATTACTGGGTTAAAAGTCAGAAAACCATTCAGAGGCATCATTTTATCACAAAATTATAACAAATCATTTTCCCATCAACAGTTTCATCAGTGTAGACATTATGTACGTATACACATGGTATATGTAACCTTTTGCTAACATGATAGGCAGAAAATAGATATCATTATTGTTTTACTTTGCACTTTTGGTTCCTAGTAAGGTCAAATATACTTTCTCTTTTATTAATCCTCTCACAAATAGTTTGCATATGTTTTCTGCCCTCACTAAACTATGGGGGGGTCATGCTTTCTCTAATCAGTGTGTACAAATCATGAATACTAAGGATACTAACCTCTTATGTTTGCTACACACTCTTTTCCTCTTTGTTGTATTAAATAAGCTGAGTTTTAAGCATCTGAGGAGAAGGAGCAGCGAGTGTCATGGCCTCACGGTAGGATGGGCTAGACATGCTGAGGGGACAGATGGGACCACATGCAGGTGGGAGCTTAGACAGAAGGAGATAAGGTGGAGGAGGCGGGCAGCCTCCTGAGAGCCTGTCTGGATTCTCTTCCAGCGGCCATGGGCAGCGGTGCAGGGTCCTAAGCAGGGGAGAATGACTAATCTATTTATTTATTTGTGGGTTAGTATTATATCATATAGAGATTGTTGTATTTTACATGTAGAGCGTTATAGTAGATTGGATACATTATATCTGTGTTATATAATAGAGATGGAGGCCAGGGTGGTGGCCACTGTATGGAAAAATGGACAGATTCAAAGGCTACTTGGAATTATCTCAGAGGTCTTATCCATGAATTGGATGTGGCACATGAGAAGAAGGGAGAAAGCAAGGATGGGCTGGCCAGTTAGCTCAGCTGGTTAGAGTGCAGTGTTGTAAAACCAAGGTCAAGGGTTCAGATCCCCATACTGCCCAGCAGCCAAACAAAACAAAACAAACCCAAAAGTATGAATTCTCAGGCTTTGGCCTGAACTGGGTAAATGTGCCAGTCTACTGGGATCTGGGAAAAGGCCAAGTGAAATCTCTGTTTAAATTCAAACTTTGTGATAACTCAGATATCGAAGTAGTAATTGAGTAAAAATTTGGGTCTGGAGTTTAGGGGAGGATTCTAAGCTCATTATGAATTTGGGAGCATCTAGATGTTATTTAAAGCCACAGGGCAGGATGAAGTTAGCACAGGAGGGTGTATCACTAGAGAAGATTAGACAGTGGGGCTGTTATAGCCTCTGCAAAAGCAGAGGGACCTCCACCAAGGTTAGAGTTTGATGTCAAGGCTGGTGACACCACACACACACCAAGAGGATAGGAAATAAAAATGTCTATTACTTACGCAAGGGTGGTCTATGGGAGACAGGGGCAGGCCTCCCAAGCAGCTCCAAAACAGCTTGAGAGAGCCAGGAAAGGAGACTGGCTGGTCTGTTACTGTGGTCAGGGTGGGTTGGATGAGGGTTCTGTGGACAGGCAAGAGCTCGTGTGGTCTGACCCTCCTGCTGCTGCCAAAGGAGGGAGCACTGGGACTTTCCCATGGGGAGTCGGGGTGTGGGGGTAGGGAGACTTTTCCTTTATCCTCTTAGGTTCTGTAGCTGAGGCCTGTGAATTAAGCTGACAAAACAGACTAGCAGGAGAAAAAAGGTTTATTTGTATGTACAGGGAGCTAACAAAAGTAGTAGCTAGCTTGCTAAATGTTTAAAGTTAGAGGCTTGTATACCCGACTTAGTAGAGAAAAAGGAGTGGGGAGAAAGGCTTCTATGGGAAGAACAAATCGGTTTCTTTAGGAAAGACAAATGGGTTTGTAGGAGAACAAACCGGAGTTAAGAAAGTTCATCATCATGTTTGTTGATACAGGTGTGAGTGGTCTTTCCATCTTCTTCTTGGCCATGAAATTCCCCCAGAGAGGGGATTTATGGCAGGTTTACTCTGCCTTTTTCCTGGGAGTAGGACCCACCCCAAAGGGGATTTATGGCAGCCTCATTTCCTAGAAGAGGGAAGCTCTGAACAGGCTTCTATCTGCATCTGTTGAATCTCAAATGTCTTCAGTTTAAAGTAATCTTTTTGTCGACTCTGGGGTTCCAAGCAGGTCCCCACATTAGCTTGCCCCAGATGTGGAGCAGAGGGGAAGGAAGGGGAGGGGGGCTTAGCTGCTGCCATGAGCCAACCCCAAGGATGGAGCCAGACTCCTCTTTCTGCCTGCCGAACCTCAGGGCACTGGCAGAGAGCAGCACTGGCAGCAAAGTGGAGATGGGACATCCAGGGAGCAGCAAAGCCAGGAGGGGCCCAGATGGCCTCAAAACAGCGGGAAGGGCCCCCTGGGTTGAATGAGATGAGGATGTGAAGCAGCCACTGGCTTTGCAACACAGGGGCCGTGGGTGACCACAAGAAAAGTAATTTCAGTACTGGTTGAGCTGGAAGCCTGATTGAAGTGGCTAAAGGGTTCATTAGAGTAGTAGAGTGCGGCAGAATATGCCAGACCAAAATATGCCACTCTGTCACAAGGGTTATTTTGAGTGAAGGCAATTGAGAAGACGCAGGTACAAGAAAAGCTCTCTGCCCTCCCACCCTCCCTTTATTTGCCTAAAAGCAGGACATAAATTGGTAAAGGTGCCCATCTTCTCTTTCTACCAGGACGTATGGAAGTTAATCGTTAACCGCAGGAGATGACTCCAGACCCTTGTCAGCCCAGAGATGACACCAGAAGAACCTACACAACAAACCTACTAACTAGGCTTTTCATCCTCCATTGGCTTCCCCATGTCAGCTCTTGTCACTTCCTACAAATTTACTGTTCTTTCTGAAGATGCTTTATAAGTCCAAGTTCCTTTTTTTTTTTTTGGTCTTTTTCGTGACCGGCACTCAGCCAGTGAGTGCACCGGCCATTCCTATATAGGATCCGAACCCGCGGTGCGAGCGTTGCTGTGCTCCCAGCGCCGCACTCTCCCGAGTGCGCAACGGGCTCGGCCCAATAAGTCCAAGTTCTAACCATCCTTTTGAGTGACCCATGTGTGAGTGCTCCCATGCGTATGCACAATACACGTTAGCAAACTTAATCCATCCTTTGTCAGTCTAATTTGCAGGGCTCATCCAATGGCCCTAAGATGGGTGGAGGAAAAATAATTCCTTTCCTCTCCTATAGTAGTGAAGACGCAAGAGTAGACCTGCGCTAAATAAGCTGAAAATAATGTGAGTGGGTCAGGCAAAGTGGTTGCTAAATGGCAGAAGATGCTAAGACAGGTTAGCACACCAAGGAGAGAGGGCGCCCCAGGAGAGGGAGACGACAGCAGCTGTCGGAGGGAAGTGCTTAGACAGGATGCGTGTGCGTTTCCTCAGGTGGATTCTGCTTTCTCTGTGGAGTGTGAGGCTCATTAGTGGTGAGTTAGAAGGGCGGATGGGAACATTAGCACAGGGGAGGAAGCTGGTGTTTCTCATGCTCTTGTACTATTCCCCACCTCTGGCTACGGGGAGGACAATCATCCTAATCGGAGTTTTAAGGGTTCTGTGAATTTGCTCCAGGGAAACTACAGAAAGAGCAGTCGAACCACACAGAGGGCTGAACTGCTTTATTGAATTATTCCACCTCAGCAAGAAGCAGTTAGACCCACGAGCCTTTACACTGTTTTGGCCTTTGGCCCTTTTGGGACTCAGATGAAATTTTAGACTCATTTCCCAGGAAAATGTGCATGCCATTTTGGGGAATTCACAAAACTGGGGAGGCTCTAGGTCTCCTGATTAAGATCCCTTATGTAGAAGGATGTATTGATGGCCTGTAGGACCTTTGCTTGGAAGAGCAGCTGGTGCTGTCACATCCGTACACAATTCGGCCTGCTCCTGTCCCCCAAGATCAGGTTAACATGCGCAACGTGTTTGTGGCTTTGCAAGATCCCAGCCTCCCTCCACCCCTTCCCATCCACACAACAGTTACAACTTTTTAATTTACAATCTCCTAGTACAAACAGTGGCTCCATTACCCATGGCTAAATCCACATTTTCTCTTGAGCGGTCCCTTTTGTGAGCAAGAATTTAACTTTTCCCAAGGAAGTAAAACCCTCAATTCACTTACTCAGGAAATATTTTTGGAGAGCTGGGATGCCCTAGGCATAGTCACAGGAGTTGAGGAGACTGAGGAGGTCTAGGGGAAAAGGTGCCTGTGTGGTGGTGGGGGACAGAAAAGAGACAAGCAAATACATTTTAAAATGACAACTTTAGATAGATATAACTTGTGAAGAAAATGAACCTAAATGAAGGTATGTCCAAAAGGTCTCCCTCTTACCTAGCATGTGAACCAGAAAAAGTAGAGCATTTGGGTCTTCCTTTGCTGTGTAGTTTAGGTGAATGCAACCTTCTGGACTCTCATTTTTGGGCTCAATTCCAAACACATCTCCTTGACCACATGCTGTTCATTTATAGATGAGAGATCATTGTGAAGAGTCCTATAGCAGGTGTGAGATGTGAAATCATCTTCGATAATGGTCTCCAAGGACACAGTGCTAAGAAAGCATGTTCTAAAATCAGGCTGGCAGAGACTCTGCCATTTGCAACCTTATTGGTGAGATTGGAGCATCCCACTGTCCCCTAGAGGACTGAGCCCAGAGATCATGTTGACACAGAGACGCAGCCTCAATTTCCAAGGGTGCAGAGCTTCACATGTGGAAGTTTTCAGGCGCAACATTTCACATCTTCACTTGGTGGTTCCCAGGGAAACATAACCCTGAATTGACTTCTCGGCACAGGCTGCTGGGACCATTTCCACTCAGCTCTGCTCCTCTGAGCCCGAAAAAACACTGCCACATGGAGACTCTACCTAAACATAAAGCCCCTTCCCCAAGCCCAGACTCCTCTTTGTGGGGTGAGGCACTGGTGGTTCTCCGGCAGGTGTGGTCTCCTTTGGTGAAATGAGTTTAAAAACCCAGCTTCCAGTGGGCTTTATTAGATGGGCTTTTTCATAGGACACTGAAGCAACACAAAAGGATTTTTTAATGTGCCCAAACAGCCTTTTTCTAATAGTCACACCAGGAGAAGTCTCCTGTTACATTCTCCCATGGCTGTGTTTTTCATTGTTACAGGAAAGGAAAAGAGAAAAGTCAACCAAATCCTAAACACACATTTGCATGTATTTATTTATTAAATTAGTTGACCATCAACTGGGAAGGTAGAATCTAAAAAGATAAGTGTCATTGATCATCTAAAGAGAGATGAAAGCTGCCTCTCTGGTCGGAGCAAGGGAAGGTGAACAGAGTCTGTTCATTGCCATCCTTAGAACATACATGCCAAGCGTAGCCTACAGGCTAACTAAAGTTCAAATGTTAACGATAAGTAAAAATAATCCAGTTGAAAGAGGAGGGGAAACTGCATGGAAGAGTGAGTGATAAGGGTCAGGGTGAGAAGCAGGGATGGCTGGCCTGAGAGCAAGGAAAGGAAATGCCCAGGAGAGGAGGGGACCGCGCCAGGAGGGGCCTGACGGCTAAGAACAGGCTGTGCTGGGAGACTTCAGAGAGAAGCACTAGGCAAGGGATGGTGTCCTCCTGCCTCTGAACAAGAAGTGGAAAGAGTGTTTTGATTTCTTTCTTTTTTTTTTTTTTTTTTGGAAGCTAGCCAGTATCAGGATCTGAACCCTTGACCTCGGTGCTGCAAGGTGGCACTCTAACCAACTGAGCCAATGGGCCAGCCTGGAAAGAGTATTTTGAAAAATACTATTGGACAAAGAATACACTATAACCTCTCACATCTACACTGTACTTTCCTTTTGTAAGTAATTCTCACATAATTTGTCTCACTGAATTTTCCTGGTGACTCCTCGAGATAGCTATGAAGTAGCCGTTTTATAGATGCTATGGTTTGAACATAGTTTGTCCCCAACAAAACTCCTATTGAGGCTTGGTCAATAGGAGCAGGCAGTGGAACCTTTAAGAGGTGGGCCTGATGGGAGGCATTTGTGTCATGACGAGTCTGCCCTTGTGCGTGGCCTGGTCCTGTTCTCGGTAGTGAGTTCTCACTCACAAGAGACTGGATTAGTTCTCCTCAAAATGGATTAGTTCCTGCAAGAGCAGGTTGTCATCAAGTGAGGACCCCTTGTCTGGCTGGCTCATTTTCATGTGTCCACTTCTCCTTTGACCTTCCACCATGTTATGACGCAGCATGAAAGCCCTCACAGCACCAAGCAGATGTCAGCTCTTTGCTTCTTGAACTTCCCAGCCTCCAGAATTATGAGACAAGTAAACTTATTTTCTTTATAAATTATCTAGTCTCAGGTATTTTGTTACAGCAACACTAAACAGACTAAGACAGTAGGTCAGGCTGAGGTGCTGTGACCTACACCAGCTAGAACTGTTTGATTGCCCTTTTCCAGATCATGGTCATCAGAAGACCAGGTCCATGTTTGCTTAAATATGCAAGAAGAAAATTCGGTCTCCCGTACAGCAAAAAGTCTAGGTGGTCTGTGTGGTCCTCCCTTTCCTTGACCCCCACAGCTCTGTGCACCGGCCTCTCTTCAGCTACTTACTTCTCTGCCTTCAAAAAGCTTTGAAATAGGGCACAGATTTTTGAAAATTCATTGGTCTTAAGTCTTCAGAGTCAAAACCTAACACATGAACATACTGAAACAGATTTAAGATGCAAAAATGAATATAAATTTAAATATTTTAAAGCATAGTCTTGTGTTAATGGAAAGAGAAGCAGGAAAAAATATTAAGAAGAGATGAACTAAATTAAAAATAAAATATAATAATATACAGCATGTGTTTTGGCAAAAGACATATGAAAAGTGTGCAGGGAGAGACAGAAAAAGAGGGTGAGAAAGAAAAAAAAAAAAGGATTTTTCTGAATCAGCTGAAGGCAAGCAGGATTGATAGAGACTTCCCCCTAGACCACAGGCTCTTCCACCTGGCAGAAACATGAAAGATCCTCTCCTCTCCTTAGCAGCTAACCTGTTTCCTTGTCCATTGGTTCATGCAGCACCTGCGAGGCTGCTTTTCATACCCTTCAGCAGGGTCCGATTCCATGTTAAAAGAGGATCCCTTGCAAATAAGCATACCTGAATAAGTCTGTCTCCTCAAATCTCTTTAGTTATGAGCAGTTGGTTCTCTTCCTCATTGGATATGTAACTGCCCTTTAGACCCGCTGCTGAGTAGTCTTATCAGGTGCACCTCCAAATGCTGCCTTTGAGTGATTTCTGGGGCATTCTGACCATCTCCTCTAGGGAGCACCAGCTCCATTTTGCTGTAGTCTTGTGTCATTGGTCTAGATCGCAGCAGTGATGTTCACAATCCCTAGAGAGCTCATTATAACACTAACGGTGCGGCTCCAACTCCAGAGTTCCCACTCCGTAGGTCTGAAGTGTGACTGGAGAATTTGCATTTTTATCCAACTCCCAGGTCTTACCAGTCTGAGGTTGTTGAGACAATAGAAACAGTATTCCTCCAGTTTCCCAAATGATCTCCTAGAGTACCTCTTTTGAGATTCAGTCACTCCCATTCCCCTAGGTAAAATGTGAAGCCACATATTCTAGAAGCACTGTAATCTCCACATAAAAGAAAACTAGGGGGTGGAAGATGGGGGCAGGTGACAGAGTAAGAAAGAGAAGGAAATTCTAGCAGAGAGTGTTTCTAGAAGCATATACTCCTTACTGCTCACAAACTGAAGAGAACTTAGAGAGAAATAGATCCAGAAAACCTTGGTATTTACCAAAGTACTTGATTATTCACTTAAACCGTGTCTCATACATTTTATTTTGTTTTTTGTTTTTTACATTTTGAGAGATTGAGAATAATCCACATACCAAACAATTCATTCATTTGAAGTGTACTTTTCAATGTTTTTTTAGTGTATTTAGGGTTGTGCAACCATGGCCACAATTTTAGAATATTTTAATTGCCTGAAGAAAAAAACCTATACCAATTAGCAGTCACTCCCTATCCCACCCACTCCCCAGACTCTGACAACTACTAATCTACTTTTCATCCCTATAGATGTGCACGTTCAAGACATTGCAAATGAATGGAATCATATAATATGTTGTCCTTTTGTTGCAGAATTAGGCTCTCAGGTCTCAAAGTCATAGAAACAAACAATGTATCCAGCAGCAAAACACTTCATTAAAAGAGGAAACAGGCGTATGCATAAAAGAAGTAGCTGCAGGGAAGCTAGCTCCCCAAGGGGAGCTGTTCAGAGTCTAGGGCGAGGGCAAGAGGGTGCAGGCCAGCATGATCATTCTGTGCCTCTGGAGGTGGTCTGTTCTGTTCTTCCTGTTTGCATCATGGGCATCTGCTCAATTAGGGCTTCAACCCTTGTGCCTACTCAGTAGGTCCAAGATGGTGGTGTTACTCATTGTCACCACCCTAGGAAGGTCATTGTAGCAGTTACACTGAAGATTTGTGCACCTGCAGAAGTGAGCTAGCCACCTGGGGGAAATTGGAGAAGGGTTTTTTTTAAAGGTATGCAGTTCCTCAATTGATGTCTGCTTTGAGGATTTCTGGTATTTTCACAGTAGTCGCAAAGGAGGTCGATCCCAGGAAAATCTTGCATGTAACTCCTTAAGAGGTCCTAAAGATAATCTTTAACTTAATTTTTACAATTAAGGGAAAAGAAAGAATGAGCAGATAATGATACGTTTTAAACAGAGCTAACAGTTATATTTTAACAAGGCTTGGGGAAGGGGTTTTGCAACTCAGTAAATACCTGTTCCCCTCTTATCTCAGCTTATTTTATTGGGGTGATTACACTTTGAGTTACTTTTATCAGGGCCATCGGGTAATCACGTGCCCTGGAGGTCTCACGACTGAGGACTGGAAAAATGGAGTCAGTTTGGTTCTCAGGCCTAGCCCTATCCTGTCTCATTTTGTGGCTGGCTTCTTTCACTTAGCATAGTGTTCTCAGGGTTCATCGATTTTGTAGCATGTACCAGTCCTTTATTCCTTTTTATTGTCAAATAATTTTCCACTGTACATCATCACATCTTATTTTTCCATCCATATGCCGGTAAACATTTACCTTATTTCTACCTTTTGGCTTACTGTGAATAGTAATCTCTGAGCATTTTTCTTGAAGTTTTTGTGTGGATATACGTATTTCTTTCTCTTGCATGTTGCAGAGCTAGAGCTAGGGGGTCCTTGGAGCCTTGGTTGAGGAAGGAATAGTCTTTATTCAACATACATAACACTATGCGCCAAGCAGTCCACAGAGAAACTCAGAAACTCAACTGCTACTGGCAAAATCCAAAGACAAACTGAAAACTGAGCAGGTGCCAGCGGAGTAAACATGCTCTATTGTTAGACACTAGAGGTCTGCCTCCAGCCTCCTTCAAAAACTGCAGAATACACAATAGCAATTAACTAGAAAGATACATTGGTGCACATGCGCACTAACTGCACCCACACACAACTTGTTTACAAGAAATGTCCAGGGAGCCTGACTAAATTACCCTGTTTTCCCCACACTTTTACCTAAAAGTGGAACTGCTTAGTGATGGTAACTTTATGTCTAATCTTTTGAGGAACCACCAGACAGTTTTCCAAAATAGCTGCACCACTTTCCACTTCCTCCAGCAGTGTATGGGGGCTTCTGATTTCCCACATCCTCACCATCACTTGTTGATTGTCACTCTGATTGCAGCCAATCTAGTGTGGGTGAAGAGGTATCATTGTGATTTTGATTTGCTTTTCCCTGATGGCTAATAATGTCAAACTTTTTTTTTTTCCTTTTGCTTTTTTGGACATTTTTATATCTTCTTTGAGAAAACATCTGCTTGGTTATGTGACTTATTATTATTGAATTTATAGGTCCCAAAGAAAACTTCACCCCCAAAGTTTCATTAATAACAATCACTGACAAATTTAGATCAATATGAGGAAAAGGCATAACAAATGTGCTAGGAGAAGGCAAAGCACAGACGAATCACAAGAGAGTAATGTCCCAAATTCCAATGAGGGTACAGAAGCTTATATACCAGTGTTCCTAACAGAGAGAAGGTCGGGGAGGTAGAAGCCCTAGAACAATGGCCTGAGATCAGGTTTCTTTGAAGCTCTGTGGGGCGGAGGTGTCACAGGTGAAAGAAGGAAGTCAGAAGTTAAAGTTAAGTAGAGACATCTTGCATGCAGTTAAAAAGTAGTTCAGGTAATTTTGCAGCTGCCCTCAGAAACAATAGTAAGTAACCAAAGGAGCAGCATGTCAGAAGCCTGGCTGTTTGCATTTACAGATGTAAATTTCTTTCCACAAAGAAATAGCCTTCTGGTCAATTTGTTTTTCCAGTCTCCCTGTTGGGGCTTTCCCACAAATTGCAGGAGTTCTTCATAGTCTATAGATACAAGTTCTTTATCAGAAAAGTGATTTGCAAATTTTTTCTCCCATTATGTGAGTTGTCTTTCTACTCTTGATGGGGTCCTTTGAAGCACAAAAGTGTTTCATTCGATGATGTCGTTTACTTATGTTTTCTTTTGTTGATACTATTCACAACAGCATCTCCTGATAGACTTGTTCTCTTAATTTCATTTTCAGTTTATATTTCTTGACAGAATTATTTTCTTAATTTCATTTTCAGTTTGCTCATTGCTACTATGTAGTATTAGGCCTCATGGCTGGCTTAACATCAGCACAACCATGATAAGCAACTTTCCACCTTCTTCCCTCTTGCCCCTCCCTATCTCATGTTAATCACCTTCCAACCCCCTACCCCTTGCTTTCTGAGAAAAACCGGAATTTGTGCAAAACACTTTCTTATGCAAAATGACCACCCAACCCCCTTCCTCTAATTCAAACCTTTTTGAGTCTGTATGGGGGCAGGAGCTGATCCGATTCAGTCTCCCCTCTATGCTGGTGGAATAAAGCTTCTTGGCTGAATAGTGCATGGCTCAAGTATCTCTCCCTTTTCTCCATCTTGCTGAACCTAACATTTATTGGCACCCAATGTGGGGCTGGGGTATTTGACTCCCAGACACCCCAGCCACCCTGGCCACCACGAACCTGGTGAGGCACTCTTTTGCTCTTCCCCACCCCTGCCTCCCCTCAAACCCTCTCTTCTCTTCTCCTCTTCTCTCTCTCTTATCTACCTCTCATCTCTCTCATCCTCCCATGAGTAGATGGCATAACTGATGGCAACTGCAGGCCATTGGCCGAGGCTACACCTCGGTACAGGATTGCTCACCCCAGTAATCAGCTCCCAAATGGGTAGAGATGTCTCTCTCTTCTGCTCTGCCTCTCCTATCCTGTCCTGAGACTCCAGCCAGCCGCTTTTCGCCACCATACTCCATCGCAATTCCTGCATCCAACATCGGCCACTGATCTCTGCTTAGGTGAGTGAATTCTTGTTTCCCTCTCACAATGAGACCCTGTTCAGAGATAGTCCAGGACGGTGCTCAAAACCCTGGTGCCAGGGTGGAGGCTCTCCTCTCGGCCACACTGGTGGCTAGGCACCTCCACACTTAGGGACATCTAGTGTCATTGGTGTCGGAGGCCGGCTCCGACGAGATCGAAAGTAACCCGAAAGTAGAAGACCGCTGAGAAATAAAGACAAAGAAAAGCAGGGATCGAGGGGGCTAAGAGCAGGGATGCTGCTCACTAGCAAGTTTATTCAGGTTACAATCTTATTTATATCCTACTGGCTGAAGTCTACGTGAAGGAATGTAACAAACAAGCTTTTTTAAAAACAATACAGATGGCCTTGGAATTTCCTTGTTCCCTGCTCTCACGTCAATGGCTCATAAACATCTGAGGAACATGACGTTTATAGCAAATACCAGATCTAATCTTAAGATATTTTCCCAGGCAAGAAACACGCATACTCTGACCTGTGCATGACCCTTAGCAAGGACACCATTATTCCAGATCTCCTTACATACTTACAGGACATACAAGAAGGACCCTTTTCAAGGCCCTCTTTAGCACCCCGCAAGCTAGTCAGGCCTGCACAGGTCCCCACAATTCCCCCTTTTTTATTTTAAAAATGCATATAATCTTTGTCTTTTTCTTGGTATAATTGTAATTTTTTAACAGCAACAAATAATTTCATAAAATGTGTCAAGACAATTTTACAGCCAGTGATGAGAGCAAGAGATATAAGGATTACACCAAGAGCCAATATTTCTAAGTATATCAGATGAGTGCTTAACTGTTGCAAAATTGGGAACTGCATTTTGAGATTTTGAATAAAATGTTGAGCTTCCTTAGCGATATCGATATCAAGTCCAGGATTATCAAGCATTGCTTTAATTTCTAAATGCAGCTTCCGTAAATCTAACGAAGTGTTAGTATCATGCCAAATGCCATTTAAATGATTTTGGATTTGGGTCCAATTATACACAGTGGAGTTATATTTATAGGGGGTTACACAAATGTATTTGAAAGAACTATGGCAACGCAAGGAAACTCGCGTCTCAAGACTAACTACCTCTTTTCCTATAATTTGTACCACATCATACAATGCATTAACGCGTTGTTCAATTTTTTTATCCCAATCTTCTTGGGTAGCTAAAGCATGACTAACATTATAGGATAATTCATTAACAAAATCAGCGGTTTGAATACTTGTAGACAAAGAGACAGCAGAAGCGGTAGCAGTAGCAATTAAAGTAACTAAAGCAGTAATACCAGCAATAAGCAAACCCACAAATCTCTTCCTACGGCTCAATTGGTTTTGTACTTTTTTCAAAAGAGCCAACGCACGGTTATCATACCATTCTTCAGATATGTTAACAGGCAGAAATACAAACGAGGGTTGGACGGTAATTAGTACATCCTGTTGGGTATTATTAATACAATTAGTGAGATTACAGTTAAAGCAGGAGATATTGAAAATACCGGTGCTATTATCCTTAGAAATATTCAATGTTCCCACAACCAAGGCATAGGGGTTAGGTACACAAGCATATATAGAAACATTTCATGAAGAAATTAAGCCACTAATATAATGAACAGTCGGGCTCACAGTAACATTGGTTTTATGAATAGTGACATAATCAAGGCTGGCAACCAATTTCCAAAGGTCGGGCTGCCAAGTCCGATTATTTCCAGTCCAAAGTCCAGCAACCATCTTTGTTGGCATACAAGGTTTGTCCATAAATTCAGCCCGATCACAAATCACATTATTACAAACTGTGACATTAGCATAACATGTTCTCCAATTTATACCATAATTATTGTTAGGGACCTTAGGAGTACACGGAGGATATCGCTGAGGCGGGGGCCCAGGTCCTTTCAGTGTACAGTTAAATTGAGGGTATACAAGTTCCATGACCCAATGATTGCCAGGTTTTGTATAGTCAGTTCCATCCAATTCAGTAACACGTCTCACCGGCACACAGTGAACAGAGTCATTTCTTCGAGTAAAACAAATGGGGAGATGTTTACTCAGTCCTGAAAAGGTAAAGTTAAAGGCGGTTGTTGGCCATATATGGGCTGCAGACTGCAACCCCATCACCTGAGTGTTGTTGGTATATATTGGAACACGATCATCCTCCCAGGTGACCGGATGCAGCAAAGGTGGGTTAGGGACATAAGCCCAATAGTTGTCTCCCGACACTGGCACAAAAGGAAAAAAGATGATCCAAAATATGGAGCAGAGGTGCGCCAGGGAATGCAGTGTGAGGGTCTTCCGATCAAACTCATTCCTGCGCCAGGCGTTATCGTCAGCCTCATCATTTTCCTGCATAGTCGAGCCACCCGACTTTTGGGCATGGCGGACACACCGCTCCGGTAACCAGCGAGGGCTATCAGCGTCTGTGGGAAAAACACAAACATAACCTCTCCCCCACATTAATACTGGATCAGGTCCATGGACGGTCCCAGTAAGAGGGTCCCTCCATGTGACTAGAGGATGAGAGGTGGCTTTTGGATTCCAAAATTTTTCTGCTGCAGAGCGTCCTTCTGCATCAGGTTGTAAAAAATTTAGAATATAGATAGCATGAGCAAGAGGAGAATGGGGAGACTTGTAGTCCAACTCCCCCTTTTTTATTTTATAAATCTGATTTTTGAGTGTCAAATGTGCACGTTCAACAATTCCTTGTCCCTGAGGGTTATACGGGATGCCCGTTTTAAGGGCGATATGAAACTGGGAGCAAAACCGTGAAAAAGATCGGCTAGTGTAGGCAGGACCATTGTCAGTTTTAAGATGTTTTGGTATGCCCATAACCGCAAAACAGGACAACAAATGAGCTTGGGCAGCTCGACTATTTTCAGATGTGGCACAGGTAGCCCATAGAAAATGGGAATAGGTATCAATAGTGACATGGACATATTTGAGCCTGTTGAATTCAGGCATATGGGTAACATCCATTTGCCACAAATCATTAGGACGAAGACCTCGGGGGTTTACCCCATAATGGGGGGCCGGCAAGAGGGCAGAACATCGTGCACAATTCCTGACAATAGCGCGGGCTGCTTCTTGGGAGAGTTTAAATTGCAAACGAAGAGCTCGCGCTGACTGATGGTGTAACAGATGGGATTGTTGTGCCTCTTCAACAGCAGTAAGGAAAGCGTAAGACTGACGGGTGAGGAGGTCAGCAGTGTGATTTCCTGCACTAAGAGGTCCGGGTAAATTAGAATGTCCACGAAGGTGTCCTATGTAGCACCCATGATGTCTTTGGTGCAAAAGATCTTGAATTTGTGTAAAGAGAGCAAAAATTGTATCATTTCCCTTTTTAATCATGGGAACACATTCAAGGAATTGAAGAGCGTGTACTACATATTGGCTGTCAGAATATAAGTTAAAAGGATCAGAGCACATTATAAAAACCTTTAGGACAGCATATAATTCTGTTTGCTGGGCTGAGGTGAAAGTAGTAGGCCAGGTGTAACATTGGCCATCGATGACGGCGGCAGCTAAACCATTAGAAGAGCCATCAGTAAACACCATGAGAGCATCAGTCAGGGGTTGAGATTGAACAATCTTGGGAATTATAAAGGGAGTACGTTGCATGAATTGGAGAAGTGGCAAATGATGACAAATCTGGCCAGAATAATTAGCAAAGGCTAGTGGAAAGTCCTCAGTGGTATTAAGGAGCCAAGTTAATTGATCTGCAGTATAAGGAATGGTGATAGAATGAGGTTCTGCACCAAGATACAAAATACTGGTTTTACGCCCTTAGCGAATTCGAAGAGCCACTAATGAGAAGTATGAGGCGAGGGCGCGTGAGGGGGTCATTTGGCCATGGATCCAATATAGGATTCCATTTTGATATAAGACCCCAGTAGGGGTATGGGGAGTAGCAAGAATAAGAAGGCTCCAAGGTAAGGAGTAATCACAGTACTTCAAACGAGCATTAGAAATAGCTTGTTCAACAGTTTGTAAAGCCAGCTTCCCTTGAGGAGTCAACTGGCGGGGAGAATTAGGATCCAAGGGACCCTGTAAAATTTCAAACAGAGGTTTTAATTGATGTGTAGTAATTTGTAAAGAAGGCCGAATCCAATTAATATCACCTAGGAGTTTTTGGAAATCATTTAGGGTTTTTAAATGGTCTTGACGTATTTGAATTTTTTGTGGTTTAAATTCCTTTGGGTAAAGGGTGAATCCTAAATAAGTAAAAGGTTCATGTTGTTGAACTTTATTTGTAGCAATAATTAATCCAAATTTGGCTAAAGCTTGATTTAATTTCCCGAATACAGTCATTAAGTGATAATGAGAACTATGAGCCAATAAAATGTCATCCATATAATGGATCATATAAATTTCAGGGAATTTTTGGCGGATAGGTTCCAAGGCCATGGCAACAAACTTTTGGCATAAAGTAGGACTATTAGCCATGCCTTGAGGAAGCACCTTCCATTGATATCGTTTCATGGGTTCCTTAAGATTGATGGACGGGACACTAAACGCAAAACGTTTTTTGTCCTTAGGATGTAATTTTATAGTATAAAAACAATCTTTTAAGTCAATGATAAGTTTGTAAGTGTCTTGTGGAATGGCCATAGGAGACGGCAATCCGGGTTGTAAGGCTCCCATGGTATGCATGGTTTCATTTACCTTTCTCAAATCTTGCAGTAGTCGCCATTGTCCTGATTTCTTTTTGATTACAAAAATAGGAGAATTCCAAGGAGAAGTGGAAGGTTCAATATGATCAGCGAGCAACTGTTCCTGTACCAGTTGTTGAGCCGCTGACAATTTCTCATGAGTTAAGGGCCATTGATCCACCCACACAGGGTCGTTGGATCTCCACATTATGGGATCAGCGTGCGGGACAGGACTGGATATGGCCCCTAGAAAAAAGGGTCCTCAGACCCAGGGCCTCCAATATAAAGGTTTATAGAACTCATAATATCTCGCCCCCATAAGTTAACTGGGAGTCCTTTCACTACATAAGGTTGGAATGTTCCTGATTGGCCCTGGGAGTTCGCCCATTCTAATAATGCAGCACTCTGCAAGGGCGTCTGAGTTTGGCCGATCCCCTGTAGGGAAGTGAAAGTTTCTTGCAAAGGCCAATTTTTGGGCCAATGTTCGTAAGCTATAACCGAAACATCAGCTCCTGTGTCCAATAATCCCTTAAATTTGATTGATAAGTAAGGACAATTCAGGCCTCTGACTCTTTATAGATTGTACCCAATATGTATCAGAGGATCCGAAACCATGATTTTCCCGGGACTGAGTTGAAATGGCTGGAAGATTTAAATCATGATAAGGTAGAACAAGTAATTGGGCTATTCGTGTGCCAGCAGGCAAATCAATAATCTTTTCTCGTGTTGAGGCCATAATTTTAATTTCTCCAGTGTAATCAGAATCAATAACACCAGGGTAGATGGTCAATCCCTTTAGAGTAACACTACTGCGGCCTAATAATAATCCCCAGGTTTGTGACGGTAAAGGTCCATAAGTATCAGTATTCAACAGTTGTATACCCATTTCAGGAGTTAAGACAACATGTCGAGAATTGGGGAGGTCCAGTCCTGCGCTTCCAGGGGTTGCTCTAGCGAGGGAGAGGATTGTTCGTCGGGAGGAGGTTGGAAAGCCCCGTACACTTTTTTCGGGGCCCGGGGCTGGCCCCTTTGGCAGTTTCCCTGCTTCTCAATGGGTTGCCCATCGATATCAGTTTTAGATCTACATTCACTGGCCCAATGATAGCCTCGTCTACATTTAGGGCAAATCTGAGTTGGAGGCGGTTTATTAGCAGGCCCACCTGGGGGAACATTTTTAGGGCATTGTCTGACATGATGTCCCATTTGCCCGCATTGAAAACAACTCCCTGGTGGCCCTGCAACCCTTCTTTTTCCTTGGACGTTATTTCCTTTTCTTCTCCCCTTCTGTTGTCGCGCAAGAAATTCCTGTAATGGTACCCCTTTCATGGCTGCTGCTAGAGATAACCCTTGGACATATCCAGTGCCAATATCGGCACAAAGTTTAACCATATCATTAATGGTAGCCTTTGATTTCCATGGTCGGATAGCCGACTGACAGACGCTATTAGCATTTTCAAAGGCAAGTTGTCTAACCAAAATAGTCCCAGCATCGGGATCAGGCACAAGGCGAGTAGCAGCTTGGAGGAGACGGGCCACGAAATCCTGGAAAGGTTCGTCTGGCCCTTGTGGTATCTTAGAAAGTTCCTCTTTCCTAACTCCTGTTTTAGGAAGTTTTTTCCAGGCCTGAAGAGAAAGATTGCGAATCTGATCATAAACTAGAGGCTGGAAGTCCAGCTGATTTCTTAATTCTGCATACATTCCTGACCCAGTGAGCATCTCAAAGGTAATAGCAACATTGTTTCTTCTATTATCCTCATGCTGCTGTGCGCATAATTCTGAATATTCAGATTTCCATAGAAGAAAATCTCCCCCAGAGAGGCATGCTCTACAGATGCTCTTCCAGTCAGCAGGAGGCAAGGCATAAGCAGCAACAGAATCTAACACAGCATCAGTAAATGGGGCAGTGGGTCCGTATTGGGCGCATGCCATTTTTAATTCCTTCAGTTGTTTATAAGGAAGGGGTTCATGAATACGGCATATGTTGCCATGTTGATCTCTTTGTTCTACCACAGGAAAAGCACCTAATGGAGGGCGATACCCCTCTAGGTTTTCTCCTTCTTTAATTGCAGCTCGAAGAGCCAGTTGTAAGGGAGAAATAACATCATCTAATGTAGAAAGCCGAGGGGAAGTCCTGAGGGTACGGATCTCATTCCCTTGGCTATCCAAAGCCGGAGCCACTAATGGAATTCTAGTTAACAAGCGAGGCTCGGATCTTTCAGTTTCGGTTGGCTCTTTTTTTAGTCCCTTAACACACTCAGCAATTGCCTGAATCTCTTGCCGTAAATCTTTAAGAAAATTGATAGTACCTCCGCCTTCCATGGCCGCAAAAATTCCCTCATCATGATGGTAACGGGCAGCCTGTTCTTCAAGATCTTCCCATTCCCGAGGAGAAAGTTGCTCCTCACCCTTAGGAGCCGAAGCTTCTAGATCAGTAAGCACTGGCTCCTGAAGGGGAACATCATGTAAAGCTTCTAAAAATTCTTGATAGGTTTGAGTCTGGCATATTTTATGTAAGGCTTCCTTAGGGGGGTCCTCCGACATGTCAGGGAGTAGAGGAGCAGAAGGCTGCATGGGCTCCTCATACCCTGGCGGCCCTCCGCCAGACAGGGGAGGGGGCATTCCAGGCGGCGGGGGTAATGGACACGATGGAGGGGCCAAGTCAGCGGAAGAGTGGGAGCGTCTGATAGAGCTCCGCGCAGCACGCCTCCATCTGTCTGCCTCACTTTCAGTAACTAAACAATCTTTAATTAGAGACCATAATGCAAAAGCATCAATTGGAACAGCTTCCGGCCCATGAGCCTGATAATGCCCTTGGATACGTTCACCAACTTTCCTCCAAGTTTCAATATTAATTGTACCAGAGTCAGGAAACCAGGGGCAAACTTGTTTTATAAAAGTAATGAATTTAGACAGTTGCTTAACTTCAACTTTGACATCTCTCAAGCTAAGAGAACTATGCAAAACTTGGATAAATAACTCAGAGCTACTAGATTGCCCCATAATGAAAATCCCCCGATTGCAATCACAATACCGAAACCACAAGCTGAAATTAATCGTGCGCACTTACCTCCCTAGTGGTTTGGGCGGTCCTCAGTATTTTCAGGTCCCTGTTCGGGCGCCACTTGTCGGAGGCCGGCTCCGACGAGATCGAAAGTAACCCGAAAGTAGAAGACTGCTGAGAAATAAAGACAAAGAAAAGCGGGGATCGAGGGGGCTAAGAGCAGGGATGCTGCTCACTAGCAAGTTTATTCAGGTTACAATCTTATTTATATCCTACTGGCTGAAGTCTACGTGAAGGAATGTAACAAACAAGCTTTTTCAAAAACAATACAGATGGCCTTGGTATTTCCTTGTTCCCTGCTCTCACGTCAATGGCTCATAAACATCTGAGGAACATGATGTTTATAGCAAATACCAGATCTAATCTTAAGATATTTTCCCAGGCAAGAAACACGCATACTCTGACCTGTGCATGACCCTTAGCAAGGACACCATTATTCCAGATCTCCTTACATACTTACAGGACATACAAGAAGGACCCTTTTCAAGGCCCTCTTTAGCACCCCGCAAGCTAGTCAGGCCTGCACAGGTCCCCACAATTGGTTTACCTCACTCTCAAGATCTGTGGCCTTGTGGGTGCACAGGATGCTTCAGATGGCAAGGGGGGTGCTGGCAGGGACAGGCAGCAAATGAGTGAACCAGGGAGAGGAGAGGATGGGACAGGGTAGGGTCTGTGTTTTTATACCAGAAGAGTGGCTGCCCTAATTTTTGCATCTGAATCACCAGGGAAATTTTGAGCACTGTCCCCAGCATTCAGAAACCATAAATACTAAGGAAACTGACCAGCTGTTGAGGATATCAGTGAGGGTGGGGAAAGGAGACAAGAAGAAAGATGACAGAAGCTTTCTAGTAAGGATCATCATTCTAAACCAGTCCAATGCCAATTGGAAAGAAAGGGTGGTATTTTCCTTTAAGGAATTCTAGAAATTTATTCATGCAATTGGCCTGGCCCCAAAAAGGAGAGGAAAGAAAGCATACTGTGTAATTGGACTAAATAAAGAGTCAAGCTTTTTGGGTTGTGGGGCAGTTGCAAGATCACAAAAGACTTGAAATAAGAAGGATGCAGGGAAGGTGGAATGTGTCTAGCAGGGTCTTGGAAATTTCCTGTAAATGAATTTATAACCAATCCTGGTCAAGGGACACAAGGGCACAAAGTGAGTAGTAAACCATTTCTGCTACTCTCTGCCACCTTCTGTCAACTCACAGCACAAAGCCTCCCAATAATGAAAGACCAAGGCAGATGTCCCCACCCTCCAAAGGCCATGAGTAGCAAGGGCCATCCTCCACGCCAGGCCCAGTGGTGGCTGGGTGTGTGCTGTCTGATACCTCCTTGAGTCTCATGCTACCCCTCAGAAGTATTCATTTTTATCCCTCATTTTACAAGTGAGATCAAATTATTCTCCCAGGCCATTTACTGACCAGCTGGCAGAGCCAGAACCTTAAACTACATCGATCTGACTCCCAGAGCCTGCTGATTCCACTACGTCTTCCAGTCTTTTCTTTCCATCCCACAGTATGACTAGAGCTTTCCCCACCTACTCTGACCCCATGCAAGAGGGCTGTCTGCTGTGACCTCCCGGAGGACAGTGCCGACTCACTTCAGCTGGCATCCGGGGCAGCCCTGGAGAGAGTCAGGACAGAAGGGGGAGTAGGAACTGCTCTTCTGTTAAATGCAACTTGGACTTGCTTGAAAGCAAAAAAAAAAAAAAATTTGAGAAAGAACCACAAGTTGTTCAGTGTAATCTGTAAAATGAAGTTAGATGGTTGTCAATAAATTCATATTATACATAATACCAGATATATACGTATATGTATATGTACATCATGTACATGCATGTGTATGTATATACCTGTATGCTTATATATGGATATAGATATAAATATAGATGTATACGTTGGGTTATTAAACTTTCTAGTGTGTCTCTTATTCTTCATTGTATTAGTCCGTTTCTGTTGCTTGTAACAAAATACCTGAAACTGGGTGATTTATAAAGAAAATAAAATTTATTGCTTACAGTTTCTGAGGCTAGGGAGTCCAAAGTCCAGGGAACACAGCTGGTGAAGATCTTGGTGGTGGTGACAGTGATGGCACGGGTATCCCATGTGAAAATGGTGGAGCAGAGAGAGCAGAGGGACAGACTCTCCTCCTCTTTTAAGCCCTCAGAGCCACACCCCTGACCACTATTTTTAATCCATTCACTACTGCATGGTCCTACAGTCTAATCACTTCTTCAAAGCTCCATCTTTTAACCACCATAATAGGATTTCCCACTTTTTTAACAGTCACAATGGGGGCTAAGTTTCTAGTACATAAAACTTAGGGACAAAAGTCAAGCTTCAATGAGTTTTGGGGGGACAAATTCAATCCACTACATTCTGCCCCTGATCCCCCAAAATGCATGTCCTTTTCCCATGCAAATACATTCATTTCATCCCCAAAGTCTTAACTTGTTTCAACTCAAAAGTCCAAAGTTCAAAGTCCCACCTTGCAATCAATATGTTATCTACTTCCAAGATACAAGGGTGGGACAAGCATAGGGTCCATATTCCCATTCCAAAAGGGAGAAATAGGCAAAAAGAAAGGTGTAACAGGTCCCAGACAAGTCCAAAACCCAGCAGGGCAGGCATTAAATCTCATGCTGGCAAATCAGGTACCTTTACTCCATGTTTGATGTCCTCTGCATGCTGGTGTGGGGGCTGGATCTCCAAGTCCTCAGGCAGCTCTGCTCCTATGCCTTTCCTGGTCTCAGGCCACACTTCTGCTCTCCCAGGCTGGTGTTCCACTCTGGTAGCTCCACAGGTCTGGGGGTCTCCATGGTGGTCCCGCTCTCATGGCTCCTCTAGAAATGGCACTGTTGGGGTTTCTCTGCTGTAACTCTGACCCCACATTTCCTCTCAGCACGGCTCTAGCCAAAGCAGTGTGGTGACTCCACCCCTGTGATAGATCTTCTCCTGGGCTCCCAGAATTTTCTATACATGCTTTGAAATCAGGGTGGGGGCTCCCAAGCCTTCCCAGCTCTGGCATTCTGTGAGTCTGCAGACCTAACACCATGTGTACTCTACCAAGGCTTCCAGCCGGTATTTTTCAAAACTGCGCATCCAGCCACGCCTGGGACCAATTTAGTCACAGCTGAGGCAGTCAAAGCAGCTGGGGTGCTGGTGTGGGGAGCAGCTTCTGGAGGTGGTCCTGGGCAGCAAGCCCTGGAGGATGCCTCAGGTCTGTTCCCCAAGACCATTCTGTCTCTCTAGGACTGAAATGGAAGGGTTGACAACAGAGGCTTTGGCAATGCCTTCAGGGCCTTTTTCTCCTCTTGATATTCCCTTTCTCTTGCACTAATCTTCTTAGCTAAGAGTCGCTGGGCTGCACCATTCCATGCTCTGTGCTTCTTTACCACATGGCCAGGCTGAAAATTTTCTATATCTTTACACTCTGCTTCTCTTTCAAATTCTGGCTTTATGGCATGCCTTTGCTGCCATAACTCAGAGTAGGCTGTTAAAGTGGGCAGTTAAAAGCCATGCAACTTCCTTAATGCTCTGCTGCTTAGAAATTTCTTCCACCAAATCCTTTGGTTCACAACTCTTTTAAGTTCCAACTTCCACAAAGTCCTAGGGCATGTACTCAATGCAGCCAAGTTCCTTGCCAGTTCACAGCAAGTGTGATCTTTGCCCAAGTTTCCAAAAAACTCCTTATTTCTCTCTGAGACCTACATTACAGTCCATGTTTCTATTAGCGTTGTTTGCCACCACATAACCCATCTCTAAGATATTCCAAACTTTCCCTTATCTTTTTGTCTTCTGAGTCATCCAAACTCCTCCAACCTTTGCCTAACACCCAGTTCCGAAGCGGCTTCTGCATTTTCAAGTATGTCTTATAAGCAACACCCCACTTCTCTGGTACCAATTTTCTATATTAGTCCATTTCTGTTGCTCATAACAAAATACCTGAAATTGGGTGATTTATAAAGAAATAAGATTTATTGCTTACGGTTTCTGAGGCTAGGGAGTCCAAAGTCCAGGGAACACAGATGGTGAAGATCTTGGTGGTGGTGACAGTGATGGCATGGGTATCCCATTGTGAAAATGGTGGAGCAGAGAGAGCAGAGGGACAGACTCTTCTCTCTTCTTTTAAAGCCTCAGAAGCACACCCCTGACCATGATTTTTAATCCATTCACTACAGTATGGTCCTACAGTCTAATCGCCTCTTCAAGGACCCACCTTTCATTTACCATAATAGGATTTCCCACCCTTTTAACAGTCATAGTGGGGGCTAAGTTACTAGTACATGAAAGTTGGGAGACACAAGTCAAACTTCAGTGAGTTTTGGGGGAACATAGTTCAATCCATTATATTGATAAAACTTAACTGTACCCATACAGCCTCTAAGAAGATTCAGTGATTGCTTCTTGCTCTTTTTAAAGATAATTGATATGATCATTTAAATTCTTCAAGTAGTAAGGGAATACATTCTAATCATCAAAAATTGAAAGAATTCCCCAAATGGGAATCTCCCCCTTGACTTGTGCCTTGCTCTCTCCAAGCCATCTGCCCTTCCCAGAGGTGATCACAGATGGCGTCTCAGTGTGAATTATCGCAGCCTTTTTTTCTAGCATTTTATTTATACAAATGTATAGAAGTATATATCTTCTTTCTTCTGTAAAAATGGGCTCATATCCTACATGTTAATCTGCAATTTCTGTTCGTGTTCCATTTATAATTTTCTTTCATCTGCGGCCCTTCACTGGGGCTTATGCACGATTCCCACCCGCTGACGGCTGGCTCCAGCTCATGCCAGGAGGCAGCAGGCCTCTCATGAGCGATGCTTCCCACAGCTCCTCCGCGGGCTTCTGGTTTTTCTCCATCATCCTGCTGGTTGCCCATTAGTCTGACTCTTAGCTCCAGCTCTCCCATACTTCTTAGTGAAGGCAACGTGGGAAGAGGATGACAAAGGCTTCCTGCTCATGTCGGTAGCCTGAGTCCTCCATGCTAATCTACTCAGGAGGAATTTACTTGGGAATCTTTTATCGCAGTTTGTCAACTAATTCAACTCTCAGTACACCCACCCTTGCCCCTCTGTTATCGTACCAAATAGCTTTCCTAAGAGCGAGCGTCTCCAGCACCTTTTCAGTCTTTATCTGTCATCCTTTGTTACCAACTGGGAATTTTAAAACGGAGTCAAGTCCTTCACCTCTTTGGTGGGAAATACATTAAACAAATTGAACAAAACAGAACAGTTTGAAAACCGCTGCTCTTCTAGTGTTCAGCTCATCAAACATGCACCAGCCTGTTGGTGATGCTCACACTATTGGGTGAGATAAAAGGAGAGAATCCTTCACTGCAGCCTTTCCCAACCAGCAGAGGTAGAAATATGCTTCTCTTCATCAGTCCTCAGGGTGCCCAGAAGGGCCAGCTTCATGGATGTGCCATCTCTATAGTCACACAGTTACTGGCTTAATGCTCTGCTGCTTCTGTCTTAAAATTCTTAATAATTTCTGAATAAATTTCATTTTGCACTGGGGCCCACAAAATATGTAGCTGGTCCTGGTAGCCTTTTCCTGAGCTCCACACAGGCCACCATCAGCATCAGTCCAGATGTGTATTTCCAGAGGCCTGAAATAACGTGACTACTCAGTCCAAATGGGGAGCAAAATTACCCCAGTGACTAAGCCAACCATACGCAGGCAGGCGGCACATCCTGCCTTTCTAAGTTCTTGGGTGTAACCCTATGGCCAATGAACTCTCTGTCCAGTGGGCCTAGCAATGACCAACATAACCATGGGTCCCCTGAGACACAGCATTCCCTGCCTGTCTGTGTGGGCCCCCTTCACCAGATGATATGTCTTTACTCTGTATCACTTAGCTATTGCTGTGTAACAAATCACCCCCAAATTTAGTAGCTTAAACTAGAACTATTTAGCTTTTCTCATGAATAAATGGAGATTGGGTGGTTCTACCAATCTCCGTTGGGCTCACGGGACATGGGCTGCGCTCACCAATATATTCCTGGTCAATGAGTTGATCTGCTTGGGACTAGCTGGTCTAGAATGGTCTTTGTTAGGACATCTTAGCCTTTTAATATGTTTCTCACTTCCTCCTACACGCGAACTTGGGCACAGTCTCATGGCTGTGGCGTGGGTCCAAGAGAGAAACAGATTGCTCAAGTACTTTATCAGGCCTCTCATCCCATTGGCTAAAGCAAGTCACAGGAGGCAGTGTGGGGGCGCTACCAAAAACTCAGGAGGAAAGCTAGGATCTTTAATGCAATCAGTATAGGCACAGCCCTTTATTCTGTGCACTGTCCAGTTACTGTATTCAGTTACTAGTCTACCTAAGGCCCAACTGGCTCAGCTGCCCCTCCCTTTCCTGAAGGACTGAGACCTTGCCCCTGCGGCCTCCACCCTGGTCACGGTACCAGCATGAGTAGGGTCACTAGGCCATGCGCACCTCAGAGGAACTAGCCAAAACTGCATCCTCTGTGCCTGGCACCTGATGGGGACTCAAACAGTACCTGATTCAGTGGAAACGACAGATTCTGCACTCCCAGGATGCAGCTTGGCTAACCTCCCTCAGTTAAGTCATTGCTCCAAATCTCCCACCTTCAGGCCCTGGCTCCTTACTTGGTGCAGATACTTGCCCCAGTTCCACCTGTGTTCCTTCACCTGCCTCCCGTGGCTCTCACAAGCAGCCCTGGGTGAACCGAGGGAAACAGAGCTGTCAACCAACAGTAGACATGGCCCAAAACAGGAGGCCTGTGGTTCCCTTCCTCAAGGTGAAGGGGTTTGTATCCTTCCTGTTCTACAAATTCAGTGTTCCCCACTCACCCGGGGAGTGTTAGGTCTGGGAAGGATTGATGAGTGTTTTGTTCACTTGCTCAGTTTCTGTTTATCCCTCAAAATTTTGCCTAACTGTCCTCTTCTCTATTAAGTCCTGCTCCAGTTATTATTAGCCAAACTCCTTGTGTATGTATGAGCCATTGCACCTGTAATAGTAGCCTTTTAAATTCTTTTTTCATTTACTCGTTTACCAACTACGTATTGAATGTTTCCCATGCACCAGGCACTGCTGAGGCACAGAGTAAAGAGCAGTGAACAGAAGCAAAGCCCCGCTCTCATGCAGCCGACATTGGGAAGACAGGGTTTAATAATGAATAAACAGTCAGATAAATACACTCATGTGTCTCTTAACGCTGAGGACAGATCCTGAGAAATTCGTTGTTATGCAACTTAATCACTGTTGTGCAAACGTCACAGAGCGTCCTTCCACAAATCTAGATGTTGTGGCCGCTACGCACCTATGTGTGGTGTAGCCCGTTGCTCCTAGGCTCTAAACCTGTACGGCATGTTACTGTAATGAAAACTGTAGGCAATTGTAACACAGTGGTATTTGTGTATCTAAACACAAGTAAACATAGAAAAGATAGAGTAAAATTATGGTATAAAATATAGAAATTGGTGCACCTGTACAGGGCACTAACCGTGCATAGAGCTGCAGGACTGGAAGCTGCTCTGCGTGAGTCAGGGAGCGGTGGTGAGTGAGTGTGCGGGCCTGGGACACTCCCGTGCACTGCTGTGGCCCCTGTAGCCACTGTGCACTTAGGCCTCACTACATTTATGAAGAATTTTTTCTTCAATAATAAATTAACCTTAGCCTACTGTAAGTTTTTTATTTTAGGAGTGTTTTAATTTTTTAAAACTTTTTGACGTTTTTGTAATAACACTTAGCTTAAAACACAAACATGTTGTATAACTGTACAAAAACATTTATTTTCTTTATATCCTTATCCTATAAACTTTTCTCCATTTTTAATTTTTTTCTTTTTAAACTTTTTTGTTCAAAACTAATACATAAACACGCACATTAGCCTTGGCCTCTGCAGGGTCAGAGTCATCAGTATGAAGGACCTGCGTGAGGTAAACATTTGTGTTTTTATTTATAAGTAGAAGGAGAACACTCTAACCAGTAACAGCCATTTATTATCACTCTCAAGTGTTATGTGCCGTACATATTGTATGTGCCAGACTTCTATGTGACTGGCAGTGCAGTAGGTTTGTTTATAGCAGTATCGTCACAGACATGTGAGTGATGCATTGCACTATGACATGACGGCTACAACATCAATAGGCAATAGGAATTTTTCAGCTCCATTGTAATCTTATGGGACCACCTTCGTATATGTGGTCTTTTGTTGACCAAAATGTCATTATGTGGAACATGACTATATACACTATATTGCATGCTAAGAAGAAAAATAAGATTGACTAAGGGACAATCACGGGGGTGTGTGTGCATATATGGGCTATGTGGGGGGGGAGTGTCTGTACCTGCAGGGCGGGAGGTCTTTATTAGACAGGTGGTCAGGAAAGCCCTTTCTGTAAGTTGCCTCTGGGTAGAGACCTTGTCGTGCTCTTTTACCTGCCCATAATCCTGCTGACTGGGCCAATTGTCAAGCTAGGGCTAAGTCTGGAGCTCACAGACCCCTCAAGCCCATTCACAGACTGGGTCACAAACCCTTCACACACCAGATTGGGTCCCCAGACCCCTCACATGCCAGGCTAGGTCACCAGACCCTTCACATGCCAGGCTGGGTCAGCAGACCCCTCACATACAGGTCTATGAGCTAGGTAACTGGCAAAAAGGTCCTTGGAAGCCGTAGGTTGCAGAGCATGGCCACGTGGAACAGATGCCCAAGGCAGACAACAGCCAAGTCGGTGGCACCACACAGGCACACTAACTCTACCCCCACACACACACAATTTGCTTACAAAGAATGCACCGCAGCACCCCCAACTGGACGGACAGGCAAGGGGGCCTAATTAAATTATTCTACTTTCCCAACAGACGTGAATTTCATGAGGGAGTGGGCTTGGTGGGTGTTTAAGGAGAGCTTCCTAGCTACAGTATATGGAGCAGGACTGACCTGTTTGAAGAATAGTGTGGAAGCCAGTGGGGGCTGAATAAACAGGCCATGAGATCTGAGAGGGGGCAGGGGCCTCAATTAAGTTGGGTCTTATAGGCAAGGAAAACACTATTAATTTTGTTCTAGGTGAGATAGGAGATATGTTAGAATAACAGCCCCTAAAGATGGCCATGTCCTAGTCCTCGGTACTTGTGATTATGTTACTTTACCTGGCAAAAGGGTCTTTGAGGATGGATTGAGTTAAGGATCTTGAGATGGGGAGATTGTCCTGACTTATCCAGGGCGGTCTTAATGTAATCGCAAAGATCATTATAAAGAAGCGAAAGGGGAATGAGTGTCAGAGAGAAAACAGGATAACAGACGCTGACATCAGAGAGATGGGGGCCAGGAGCCAAGCAAAGCAGCTGCCTCTAGAAGTTGGGAAAACGAAGGAATGAACCTTGCCATGGAGCCTCCAGAAAGGACAGCCCTGCTAACACCTTAAGACCCATGTCAATCTTCTGACCTCCAGAACCGTAAAATAACCAATTTGTGTTGCATTAAGCCACTAAGTCTGTGGTAATATTTTTACAGCTGTAGGTCATTGGGAGGTTTTGAGGAGAAGTGTGATATGGCCTGACTTAACATTTTTTAAAAATCACTGACTGATTATGAAGAGAATGGAATGAGGAAGATCAAGTAAAAGAGACTGCACAGGTCTGGAGGAGAGATAATGGTGCTCGGCCTAGGGTGGTAATAGTGGAGAGAAGCCATATGCCTTTTGAAGATAAGACTCCATAGGACTCAAAACATGAGAGATTGGTTACAGGGCTGTGGGAGACAGAGTGGCATGGGTGGCTCCCAGATTCTTGACTTAACCCCATGAAAAGACAGAAATGTTATTTACTGAGAATGGGGATGGTTGGAGGGAGTTAGACCCGGAGGCTCGGTGTTTGTATGTGGGTGGAGAGAGTGGATCAAGGATTCCATCTGGACACATCACGTTTGAAATGCCTGTAAACCATCAAAGTGGAGGTGTCCAATAGGAAGTTGTTTTTTTATGAACTTGGAGCTCAGGGGAGTGTTCTGGGCTGGAGGTCTAAATGTAGTGGTTGTCAGTGTAAAGATACTCCTGGAAGCCATGGGATGAATGAGGATGCCCAGGGAAGATGCGTAGGCTGGGGAGAGGAAGTGGCAGCATTCCACACAGAATTTGCCGCTGTTAGCAGTGTTCCCTGTGGTCTGGAGCTCAGGCTGGAGAAGAATTCTAGAATGCTGGGGCAGGGAATAGACACCTAAGGAGCTTTCTGTCTTAGTTACTCACTGCCCTCTGCGATGTAGAACTGATGTTCCCTAGCACATATTCATAACGGGAAGATGTGATGCTTTCTGAAAGAGATAAATAAAACCACCTATTTATGCAAAGGTAGCAATTGTATCAACAAGTGTACTATGATACCCTTGGGTTGAGTATACCCACAAAACTGCTTTAATAAGGTTCATCGGATAAGTAACAGTTGTAAGAAAAGGATCAATATGTGGGCAAAGCAGAAGGGAGCATAGTATGTGGGGGCAAGGTGTCCTCCCAGATTGATTCATCTACACTTGACTGTTTCCGTGCCATAAATCGCAGTTGAAGAGTCTTGCTGTATCCCCCGAGGGCCTGCAGACCCCAAACAAGGATATGATGGCTCACTGGAAAAGGCATTAACTGATCTAAATGCTGCTTTCCTTCCCTGAGGAGATCATCTCCATCTGTGCCAGAGTCATTACCTCTGCCTGCCTTGGAAAGGAGGAAATTTATACTAGCAAAAACAGGATTCGTGTGGCCAACCTGACTTCAGAGACACGAAGTGGTGAACTTTCCAAAGGAAGAACAGAATGAACTCTAAGCCCTCACTCCCCTTGCCGGGCCAATGAAGATGGAGCCACAGGCAAAACTACCTGCAGAAAGGAAAGCAGGTTTCTTGGTACCTGACCCATAGCTCTGATCTGAGTGCTCCCTTTCAAAGACCTCGTCCAATCTTAGGGAGGGCCTCGAAGAAACTCATGATAATTGCCTGGTTATTCTCTATGTAAGTTGTCTCTCCTATGACAAAATGATCATGCTACGATATTCTTGCCATATGGACAGGGTATCAGTTAGCTGTTGCCACCATAATGCTGTGTAACGAGTCATTCCTGAACTCAGCAGCACATAACATAAGTATCGTAAGTATTTATTTCTTGCCTGTACTTCCGTGAGGAAGCTGAGGTTGGCTCAGGTGATGCTGCTGCACCTATTTTTATTCTTGGGCCCAGGATGATGGAGTAGCATTTATCTGGGAGAGGTCTTCTCATGGTGGGGATTGGAAGCACTCAGAGGGGGAGTGGGATTACACAGTGCTTCTTAAGGCCTAGGATGAGAAGTGGCACACTGTTGCTTCCATTGGCCGAATCAAGTTACATGACCAAATCTAATATCGTGGTATGGGGAAGTGTCCCCATGACATTTGAGGAAAGGGATTGGATATTTACTGAGCCATAAGCGAATTTACCCAGGCAGAAAAGTTAAGATTTCTGGTGTTCAGATGCGAAGCAGTGAGTCTGTGCAATAGTTCTCAATTGAAACACAGAGAAAGCACATTGCCTTGATGACGAAAATCGTTATTCATTAGGCATTTCCACGTACTTGGTCAGCAGACACAGTTATTCCCTCGAAAGCACCAGACTGACTTTCCTACTATCCAGGAAACGCCTGGATGTTGCCATGTTGAAAGTTTTTCAGAGTGACCCTCAGATAATTTGGAGGATAGCTTGTGATTGGATTATACAGCATACTTTTGATCTTTTCGGCTTCGAGTTATGACAATGTTGCCACAATAATCAGTCATTCAAGGATGGATTTTTACTTTCCCAGCTGGCAAGGTGATGGACAGTCTGGCATGAGTGTGATCTCAAAGTGAGCTGGCATTGTCAGCTTGCCCAGAATAATGGGGCCATGTATCTCTTCACGGATTCAAACGGAAGACTGAGGATGCCTTGTACCTACTGGAGTCTCTGAAAGACCAGTCTTGCACACAGGACCCCTCTGCTTCCTTTGTCCTCGAGGAGAACAGAGCTCAGCTTCTCCCACTTCTCTCTTTGATGTCACATCTTGGATTTTTCAGGGCACTCCTTTGGGAAAGGACGTGCCCCACATTTTTCGTGCCTTGGGCACACACAAAATCTAAAGGCAGGCCAATAGAGAAGGCATCAGCTGGCAGTCACTTGGTAGAGATGAGTTCCAGCACGTGGAGGCTCGGCAGTGCCTTTCCACACAGAATCCCTCCCGAGCCCTGAAGACGAGGCTCCAGGACTGGGCCGGCGGCCTCTTGAGAAGAGGCACTCCAATTGCTCATTTCTGTTCATCACGTGTATTCACCTGAACTCATTCCTTTCTCTCCTGAGCACACAGGCAGATATTTCCCAGCCTTCCCTGCAGCTTGACAAAGTTGTGTGACTGTGTTCTAGCCAACAGGACGCAGGCTGATGGGAACTACAGCAGTCCCAGGCCTGGCAGATGGAAACATCCCACCCTCACCCCCACACTCTCTCCTTTCCACCAGCCAGATGTCCTCAGGCACGTGGAGGATTACAGAGTTGCCCACAACCAGGAACACCTGCCCTGGCCTCTTACGTGAGTGAAAAATCAACTTCTAGTTTGTTAAGCATCTGGAATTACAGTAGTCAGTGTTATGTTAATTTCTACAGTATATTATTTTCTTTTAGTCTCATAATAAACATCTCTCACTTTCCTATGCATCTAAAGCCTTTGCACTGACATGCCAGACCATTTGAGGACCCAGATGTATCCTTCCCATCCCTGTGGCCAAGCAGGGTGTCCCTGTTACGAAGCCTCATGTTCTATCAATGATGAGGCTAATGACAGCTAACAGTTATTAAAGATTTATTATGTGCCAGGCACTTTTTGTGCATGGATTATACCGTTTGAAACTCAAAAATCCAGTGATGTTTATCACGTCCATTTTGCTGTTTAGGTATTGGGGATTCGGAATAGACAAGTAATGTGCCTAAGATCACACAGGTGGAAAAGAGGGTGGTCAGGAATGAAGGCTACGTTAGGGAACTCCTGACTGCGTGTAGCTAAAGTGGAGGTGAGTTCACGCCTAGTGGGTCTTTTTCCCCACCGGCCACCCTTCCTTTGGGTAGCCTCTCATGGCCATCTCAGGAAGCCAGGGGCTACTTCCTCACTACCCTGAGTAATGAAGCCCTCCGTGTGGCCTGGCCCTAGCTCTGCGGAGGTCTGAGCAGGCCACTTCTTGGTCCGGCCAGCCACCCATGTCAGGAGACAGGCCTCTACGAGCTGGCCTTCTCATCTCAAAACCTCAGGCTGCCCTTTCACGCCCACCCTGGGAGGCTGTGTCCACGAGAGGCTCCCTCCCATCGGCCCTGATGACGACGGAGAGACCAATGGCCCATCACACTGCTTTCGAGGTTGCTGAAGCTGGGAGGAGCTGGCGTGCCACAGGAGTGGACTCGGTAGCAGTGACAAAGGGGCCTGCACCACTCCCACATGATAAGGTGCTGGCCGGCCGCAGATGCCTGCCAGGGGGTGTGCCCCCTTCTGGCCCAGGCTCAGCACTTGTCCCTGTCACTCGACCTTGGGGTCAGTTTCCGGGAAATGGTCAAAGGCAGCTAGGGGAATCAGCAAGGCCCTGGGAGGTGACTCAGGGTGAGTGGGTGGGGATCTGTGGCGTGTGTAGAGCTGCAGTCCCCACCAACCATGGTCCAAGCTTGGAGCCGACCCTAGCCACGGATGGTGTGTGGAGCACTGGTCAGAAGGCTGACATCCTTGACTGAACGTTGACTCCATCACGTCCCAGCTGTGAGACCACATGTTCACTTCCTGGTCTCGGCACGACTTGGTTTCCTCAGGCATGAGTGGGGCCTTTAGAAATACTACTATGCTATGGGGGAAGAGCTGATGTGATGGGCACAAAAAGTGCTTTGCAGAGCATCAGCTTTTATGACGCCCAACGAGGTCATTAGCTCCTAAGCAAGACTTGTTTGGGCCACACTGTTTTTCAAGAAAATGTTACAGCCCTGGAGGAAAATTATGGAGAAGCCCGTTGGTGTCCCTTGTGGGGTCATACTTTGGGGCTTCTTTTAAACTGGCTTCAGAAGGTGATAGAGGATGTGCTCAGTTTCCCTGGGCTCAGGTTTCAGGACAGGCCTCTGGCTTTCCAGCCACTCCCTAAGGTCTCAGGCCCCCTCCTGTGAGCTCTCCCCTGGAGGAAAGTTACTGTTGCCAGTTAGACCTATTTTCAGCACCAACATGGGAAAATGAGCCCACAGGAGGCTGGCTTATGCCATCCAGTGGCTGGGCATGCTCAGTAGAGAGCACAGAACATTCTGGTACATGTAACTGGGAACTACCCCCTTGATTGAATGTTCATTAGATGGGGAAACTGTAAAAGCCGAATCGCAGCAGAAGGCAGGGTTCCTGCTCACTTTCCCAGAGACAACCTGCACTCGGCTGGCTGAGGTGTGTATATTTGACTTTGTATCGAGCTTACTTTCAGCAAGCAGCTGCTCATTCCCTGGAGCCGCCTGCACTTTGATCTGAACTTTAGGTATGTTTTTCTTGCCTTGGTGTTGGACTTGTTGTCTGCACTGAACTTACTTTTGTGTGAAATGTGGTGTGGGCCCTGCTCAGTCTCGGGAGCTATGCCGCACTCTCTCCGTGGAACCTGCACTGCTTATCTATTATATTAAATTTGTTCTCACTTTCTATTGTGACTCTGCCCTTGAATTCTTTCCTGTGGTGGAATTGAGAACCTGGTAAGAGGACTGGGTGGGTTGAGGCCGACTATCAGGTCCCTGGACCCTACCTCTGACATCAAAGGGAGAGGCGCGAGTAACCCCTTGAGCTTCTCCCCTTATTTCTCTGTACAGGTGAATGCCGTGCAGGTGAGCGTCTATCTGGGCTGAACGGTGAAGAGGTGAGGTTGAAGTGTTTTTCCCAGTGAGGGGCTGTCCATGGGTCCCCTGCAACTTCAGTCACCTGTGTCCATCTGCTTCCCATCGGGGGGATAGCACCTTCTTTCTAAGATGGGAAAGGCTCCAGAGTGCATCGCTGTAGACGAGAAGAAGACTGTGGCGAGGGCGAGGCTGAACACAGGACAGTGTAGAGATCAGCAGCAGCGCCTGGACCCTGGCGAGGTGGAAGGGACCAGAATGTGCAGTGGAACCAGAGGGACTGGGCTTGGCTGTGAACAGGGTCTCCTCCTTCACTGTGGAGACTTAGACAGCCCTGGCCATGCGGTCTGATCAATCCCATGGTGAGTTTGTATTTGTATCTGTACAAGTCTCCTAGTACAGATGCAAATTCCAGTCTCTCTTCACGTTCGCACGCAATTAAGGGGGTTGTCTTGGCTTCATATCCCCAGAAGCAGACCCTGAGGCTAGTATTTGAGTGCAAGAAATTTATTTGGGAAGTGATCGCAGGAAACTCCGGGAAGGGAGAAGGATACTGGGTTGGTTGTGGCTAAAAAGAATGGCACCCCAAAAGATATCCATGTCCTAATCCCCGGGCCCCGTGAATGTTACAGTATATGACAAAGTCACTACAAATGTAATAGAGCTAAGACTCTTAGGATGGGGAGACGATCTGGGTGATCCACGTGGGCCCTAAATGTGATCACAAATCCTTATAAGAAGGGGACAAAGGGAGCTCAGACACAGAGCAGGAGAAGAACATGTGAGTACAGAGGCCGAGGTGAGAGTAACGAGTCACAAATGGAGGAATCTGGCACCTGGAAGGATTCTCCCCTTGAGCCTCCAGAGACAGCGCAGCCCTGCTGACACCTTGGTCTCACACTTCTGGCCTCCGGACTTGTGAGAATACATTTCTGTTGTTTTCAGCCAGCAAGCTTATGATGATCTATGTTACAGCAGCCGCAGGAAACTAACTCAGCAAGGGAAGGGAAGGAAGTTCCTCAGGGTGTGTTAATGATTGGAAGCCCGTGAGGCTGGCGGGTCGTGTGCCAGGGACACCCTGGGGAGGCTCTCAGGGGCAGGGGAAGCTTACGTGTTGCTTCTTGGCTGACAGGGGTCAGAGGGTCTCGGTGAATGGGAAGCCAGTTCTCTAGCAGAATAATTCTCAGCCTGAGGGAGAGCATGAAATTCACTTGGGGACAAACTGCACAACTGCCCGTCCTTATGTCCTTCACCTGCTGTGATGCCTCACTCTGATTCCCAGTGACTCTTGGGGAAGGGAGAGCCTCCATCCTGGTGGCCGCGTCCCCTGCTCATTCGCCCCTCTCCTTCGTCTCCACAGCATCTGCAGTGCTGGGGCCCAACGTGACCCTGAACCCTCCGTTCACTGGTCTGCTGTTTCCCCACCTGCTTCCGGCCGAGTACCCAGGACCCCCTGGGAGCAGCCCTCGCCTGACCATGTGACATCAGCATTCCCATCCTGGTGGCCCCCTGGGGCTGTTTGCTTTCCCTCAGGACACCTCAGGTGATTAGGGTGTAGTTTGTTACTAATGACAAAAGTGAGACAGCCCCTCCTGAAGAAAAGTGGCCAGAAATGGGTCACATGCTATCCCAGAATGGACTGGAGTAGAAGAGCTTAGACAGGGGAAGCCAGCATCTCACACACCCAGGACACGTCTCTGGCCTCCCTCTCTCTCTTTTTTTTTTTTTTTTTTGTCCTTTTTGTGACCGGTAAGGGGATCGCAACCCTTGGCTTGGTGTCGTCCGCACCGCGCTCAGCCAGTGAGCGCACCGGCCATCCCTATGTAGGATCTGAACCTGCCGCGGCGGGAGCCCCACGTGGTCGGCCCTGGCCTCCCTGTCTTTGCTGCATGACAATCTACTCCATTAACATGAACCACCTTCAGAGAAAATGCACCCTCTCCTCTCAGCTTAGCTCCCACTTCCTCCCACATCTCCTGGGCCCTTCTCTCTCAGGCTATTTTCAGGGGCTCACAGTACCAGCCCAGGATTCCTGGATGCAGGAAAGGATTCCTGATGTCATATGTGATCAGTCACATCCCTGACCCAGCTTCTGGCTGTCAGTGCTTCTGCGTGGCCCTGGACAGAGACAGGAGCAGAGTCCCCTGAGGGCCGTGCCTAGGTCACCCAGGCCTTGATTCAGGAAGCCCCCCTGGATTTTGTCTGCCCTGCAGGTGTAGGTGAGCCAGTGTATCCCTGCAACTCTGGTTCTGCAGTTGGGGGAGCAGCCCAGCCCACCCAAAGCACTTCCTCCTCCATCCCTGGCCAGGCCTCCCTCTCAGCATGGCTATGGCTCTCCCTCTCCCCACCAGGTTCATGGAGTTTGAGGCTAAGGAGATGCAGCTCCAGAATCTGCAGTGCATGAATGGGCCCCCAGGGCCTGCCTCCTCCTACACCACTGAAGCTTGATCATCCAGGTCCACCAGCCCCCAACATTGGGAAGCTTGATCATCCAGGTCCACCAGCCCCCAACATTGGTTGGTACCGCAACCATATTTCCACAAGAGCCCATGGCAAAGGCCTAAGGGGGTCTGGGGAAGCCTTGTGCCCTCACCTTGTCCTTTACCTGCAAAGGGAGGCACTTGCTCTTTCAGAGAGAGCAGGCAGCGTGAGCCTGGGGCTCCACTGTCCTGAGTCAGGAACTAGGTATTGGCCTGGTCCAGTAGTTTCGTAGCTGCTCTCCGCCTTGGATGTACAGGACCCAATGTACAGTCTTCCCAGGAAGCTGGGCTGGGAAGGAGAGGACCCAGAATCTCGGTGGCTCCAAAGTCTTCCCTGGTATCTCAGTCACAGATGACCCACCTCCTGTAGTGTATCCTCCCATGGGGCCTGAGGTTCAGCCTGGACCCATTTCATGTCCCCCAGTCCTGCCCGCCCCCAGCATGGCTGGAAGTGGTCACTGTGGCACAGCCATGCACCCAGCCTTCTTCATGTCCTAGGGTGTGCTCCCAGGAAATCCGGCTGCAGGGCACCATGCACTTGCCTGCCACCATCCAGCTCTAGTCATTCCTCAGCTACTGAGCAGTTTGTGTGTGAGAGAGAGAGTGTGTGTATGTGTGTGTGTAGCTGCTGGGGGCCATGAGGTAAAACAATCCTGCTGTGTGGACAGGAAAGAGACGGGCATTGCTTTCTGCTTCTCCTTCAGGTCCCCCTGGCTGTAGTTCACTCCCTGCCAGAGACACTCACGCCCCTTTCCTCCTGTTCCAGGTGGAGGCCACCATCCACCCCCGATTCCTGGCAGATTTGCTTTCCCCAGACCCAAAGTTGGATCCCTTGTCTCTTAACAGAGGAGCTGGAGCAGGAAGGAGGACTCACCCTAGCACAGGTAACACAAGGGAGGCAGGGACAGCCAGGGGAGGGAGGGACACCAGGTAGACCAAGGGAAAAAGGTGACCCCTGCCCTTGAAGCTCACATGATTTTGTCTGCACTTACCCTGCTGGGGGTGCACATCCTCCTGAGGGGAGCTTCCTTGGGTGGGAGGAGCAGGTGCAGAAGAGCAGGAAGGAGAGGACAGAGCCAGGGAGGGAGGGCAGGAGGCAAAGCTGGAAGGAGGCCCAGCAGGGCACGGCACAGCCACAGTCCCTGCCACTGACACTAAGCCAAGTGTCCTCTCACCTGCCCAAATTCAGGGTCTCCACCAGCCTGCCAGCTCCTCCCCACACCTGAGGCAGAGCCAGTGAGTGCCGCTTTGCTCCTCCCAGTCGGTGGACAAGCGCCTCCTGGCCCCGAATGAGGCAGGAGGTGTGGGGGCTGCGAAAGGACATGGCACACTGCGATTGGACTCAAGTCCTAAGACTGCGGCTGGGCAAGGGGCAGAGAGAGATAACGGTGGCCCCCAAGTAGGGGTCAGTGCAGAAACCTGCCCAGCACAGATGGCTTCCTGTGACCATCGACAGTGCAGCAGAGCCAACACCAACCTGCCCAGGCCCAAGGAGCGTAACCTCTGCCCAGTCCATCAGGAGTCACCCATGCTGAGGGCCACCCGGCCCAACTTCCCTCCCCAGTGCACAGATCCTGCTCCCCTGGTCTCAGAGGATCCCGTCCTGTCATGCCAGCGTGGGGCCCAGCAGTCGGGTCCAGTGAGGAGGAGGAGGACCTCCCCAGCCTGGGCTTCCTCCTGACCTCGCAGCACAGCCTGCTGCCCTGGGGGCTGTCCCTGAGCCCTGTCCCAGCTCTGGGGCTGGCTTGACCCTCATATCCTCAAATGAGGAAGGGTGACCCACTGGTCTCTGGGAGTAAGAAGCAGCAGCACTGCAGCCAGTAGGGGCCGTGGGCCGGCCTCTCAAGTGCCAGCCCGTCTGGACTGGATTTGACCCTCACTGCATCCTGCAGCCCGAGGGAGCCGAAGCCCCCCAGCGAATACTGAAGCTGCTGGTCCTCAGCCACCATTGCACTGTGCAGGAAGGTGGCTTAGGGTGGGGGGAAAAGGGGAGTCGGGGATGGGAGGGGTTCCTCCCCCACAGCCCGTGTGAGGTCCCTGACTAACAGGGTGTTGGCCCCCACATGCAGAGATGTGGTCATGGGGTGGGGGTGGCCCAGCAACAGTGGCAGGTGGGTAAAGCCATCCAGCACCATGGTGGCCTGACTTTCTGCTGGGTGAGGAAGGGGGTCACGTATGGGTTTCTCCTACCCGTCCACCCACAGAGCTCGCTGGTCAGCCCCCAGATGCTCCTCTGCACCTTTCCTCCCCTTTCCCATGTCAGCCGCATCCATGTCCCTGCTGCCCCTGGACCTTTGTGAAGTGTGAAGGAAGTTAACTCTTGGTGGTGGGTCACCTGGGTGCCTTCCCATCTATTCCCAGGTGGGTTTCCACATTAGAGAAGGGCTCAGAGCTTTGCTAGATTAAGATGGTGTGGTGTGAAGCTGCACACCATGGCCCTCAAGCCCAGAAGCTTCCAGAACATCATGCCATGCAGGTCCTTGTTGGTGTCATCCTCACGGGCACCCACTATTGTCCCTGCTGTCCAGCTCAGGACACACATCAGGCCCTGAGGAAAAATATGGGGAGTGAAGGTTGGAGCCCTGGACCCACTACTCACTAGTCCCCTGACTCCATATTCAAGGCTGTCGTCAAGAGCCCCTCTTAGGTTTTAGGAATGTGGAGCAAGTCATGTTTGGAAGGGAATTGGTCCCATGCCCTGGTGTGTGTGGCCCTTAGCCGAAAATGGGCATCATCTTGGTCACACCTCTGGGCTCTGGCTGCTACTTCTGTCCTCACCAGCTGGCTGCTGTCTATCCTGGAGTCCTTTTGTGGCTCAACAGTTCCCGGCAGGAGGCAGAACCTGTGCTTCCCCAGCCCTGTGCCCTGCCTCAACCTTACAATCCGCCCCGGGGCCTGTACGGTCAGGCTAGCTGGAGGGCTGTTACAGTCTGAATATCATGTCCCCCAAATGCTTATGTTGAAGCCCTAAGCCTCAATGTCATGGTATTTAGAGGTGGAGCCTTTGGGAGGTTGTTGGGGTAAGAAGAGATCATAGGGTGGAGCCCTAATGACGCGGTTCAGCACCCTTATAAGAAGAGGAGGAGACACCAGAGCTCTCTCTTCCCCATGTGGGGACACAGAAGGAAGGGAACCATCCGCAAACCAAGAAGAGGGCCCTCACCAGGAACTGGCCCTACTGGTACACTAAACCTCATATTTCCACTCTCCAGACTGTGAGAAAATAAATTTCTGTTGGCTAAGCCCCCGGGCTATGGTGTTTCGCAAGAGCAGCCCAATTTGAAGAAGACAAGGTCCATAATCTCAAGAACTTTATTTTCTTCCTGACAGGCATCTGGAAACCGTGGGTCACAGGACACCAGAAAAATGAAGAAAGGCTTAACATTTTACTAGTGTCAATACAGCTCCATCACAGAAGAATAAATGAGACACGAAACTCTGCAAGCACAGTGTATAATATTTAGATCAAGAAAGGGTAAAACACACTGATAGAGCATGATAAAAACTGGCAGTGTCATTACATCCAACCTCAAAGGAAATCATGATGCTTGTATGCAGCAGGTGCTTAATGTGTGCTCAGTGCTCTCCCCCGTGCTTCACCTGCTGACTCATGGAGTCTCCACAGAAAGCCCATGGGGAAGTGATGCTTGTCTCTGTTCTGTGAGGAAGCTGGTCTCTGGAGGTCAGGTGATGCTGAGAGCAGGTCACACCCCAGGATCTAGTGTCACCGGGCAGCTCCAGGCAGGTTTAGCTCCCTTTGCCACTGGGCAATATCCCTGGAAGAGGCAGCGGCATCCTGGGGAAACTCCGACCGATGACATAAGCGAGGCCCCCACCGTTAGTGAACACGCTGTGCTTTGACAGCCACCTGGGTGGACCAGCTCAGTGTAGCCACTCTTGTGCAGCCACACATTTGTTCTAACTTCAGCAGTGCATGGTGTCGTACAGGTCTCTTCCCCAGACAGTACTGGTGAGTCACATGGTTTGGGGACCTTGGCCAGGCTATCCCATCCTGGCCAAGCAGCTGATAAATGGCTAGACCTGCCTGTGTCTGCTCATCAATCATTGGGCAGCCTGGGCACAGGTCTCACAGGAGGCTCATGGCAAAGGGGACACTGGGAGAGCGGTGACCATCAAGACAGTGCGGAATGCTAAAGACTTTCTGCAACCTCCCAAAGTACTTGTGTGGAGATTCTGGGCTGTAAACAAAAGAGCTTGGGAAGTCCCCACTTGGGAGCTCCCATGGCCTGTCAGGACCCTCACACTACACAGACTCTCAAGAGTCCCCACTGCCTTAGCATATCTGCTGTTAGGTACTTAATGAGCCGTTTACTGAATTCTGAGTTCTGATGTCACGGAGAATGCTTTATGTGCAAATCTGCACTCTTTGAGTTCATTTTAGTCAGATGTATTGTGATTAAGGCTGTACTGCTGATGGTTCACTTCCCACAGTCATCTTGGTTCTTTGAAGAGCCGGTTCCCCCTCTCATACCATAATCCTTCCTTTAAAATGTCTTAGTTCATTCCAAAGATCAAGTTTAAGGGAGTTGTACTGAGTGAACTTGTAAACGTGTATGGTGATTTAAAAGATGTTCCCTGGCAGCAAACACAAACAACAGAGAAATACCCAAGGTGCATACAGGATCCTAATGTTCCTAAAAACACAAATAGACGGATTGGTCATGGTAAATTTCTCCTGCCTCCTGCAGTCTGCTCATATAAAACTGTGCAAACACAGATTCTTCTCCTCATTAAATTGCAGAAGGACAGCCTCAGAAATGTCAATGGCACAAGCCAACTTACAACATTGGGACCCTGTGGGAGTCATCAGAACCAGCTGGGTGAAACCAGGACATTCCCTATCCTCCTATCCCTGTGTCCTTCCTGGACACTGATCGTGGCTTTGCTGGATCCCTGTGTGCTGGCCCAGACAGCAGCGAGCAGCGGGACCCACAACTTTGCCCCTGCTCCTGTCTCTGTGAGCTTCTCCTCATAATCATGTCTCCAGCAGCCACAGGGTCATACTTTCAGGACCACCTACTGGTTACTCTACAAGTGCAAAAGATTGAGAACCGCAACATAAAATTGGTATTGGAAAAGTTTACTTCAATGATATTTGAAGAACTTATAAAAAGTAACTGAGCAGGAAAAAAAAAGTAACCAAGAAAACATAATTGCATTTTACTGCAATGTGTTAATAGCACAAGCTTTAAATTATATAAAAATGAAACTGAGAAAAAGCCTCCAAACACTTGGAAATTAAAACGCACACTTCTGAATGATTCATGATTGAAGAGGAAGTCTCATGGAAAATTTTAAAATACATAAAAGTAAGTGAAAATGAAAACACAACATGTAAAATATGGTAACATCCAGAGAAAGCATTACTAACATGAAAATAAATGATGCTGAATGCTTATATGTGAAAAAAAAGAAAGGTCTGAAATCAATAATCCTTGCTTTCACATAAGGAAACCAAACAAAGAACCCATTCATAATAAAAAATAAAATCAAACCTTTCAGAAGGAAGGAAATAAATAATAATACACTATGACCAAGAGGAATTTATTCAGAAATGGAAGCCTGGTTCAATATTCAAAGCTCATCAATGTAATCTACAACATCAATCAAAACAGGAAAACACAAATGGTCACATTAGTTAATACAGAAAAAGCATCTGATATAATTCAACATGCATTTGTGTTAAAAATCCTCAGCAAACTAGGAATAGAAAGGCACTACCTCAACCTAATAAACAACATCTACAAAAAATTTTACAGCTAACACTATACTTAATGGTGGAAGAATGAATGCTTTCCTCCTAAGTTCAAACCCAAGACCGGAATGTCCTCTCTTGTCACTCCTTCTCAATTTAATACTATTGGTACTATCCAGTGAATCCCCAGGTGATGGCCCAGACAGTAGAAAAGGAAAGAAAGACGTACAGATCAGAAAAGATGAAATATTACTGTCTGTCTTCACAGGTGACATGATTGTCTACACAGAAAATCCCAAGGACTCTAAAAAAAAATTCCTGCTAAATGACAATATGTTGCTCTATCAAAGTCTAATGATACAAGATCAACACACACACATTAATTATGTTAGCAAGGAAGGGCTCACTGCCCAGTGGGCACAGAAGCCAGTACGACAGCACCGGTTTTTGGAGAAAAGAAGGCTTTATTTCATGAGTTTGACGGGCATGGAGACGGGGCAGGGGGGCAAGACACTTCCAATCTTCCTCCACCGTCCAGGATCCAAGGGAGATGAACTGATTAGCTGGCCCTGAATCAGGCCAAAGGATGGGGTGTAAGTGGCTTGGCTGAGTCAGGCCATCTATGATGATGAAACTTCTGGATGCTGGACCTTCCTTGCTGCATGACCTCTCACTTCAAAACGGCTCTGGTGTTTCAACCTCCAGCACTTGAGTTTGACAGAGGGAAGATTTTTGGCTTCTATGGTGCTCAAGGTTATCTAGAGAGCAAGGTCCTCCTCTGTGTCTATGCTTGGCTTACAACCGGCATGGCAACACATAAAACAACTTGAGATAGGGAAAATAATCCAGTTTCAACTAATTTTAGGCAGTTTCAATTATATTTTCAAACACCCCGTTCAAAGAATAAAAAGAACCTACGGGCTTAGAGAAACCATTTGCAAGCCACCTACTGACAAAGTCTTGTATCTAGAATATATAAAGAACTCTTTCTTCTATCCAGAATATATAAAGAACTTGCAAAACTCAACAGCCAAGACAGCAACAATTTGAACTGGCTGGTTAGTTCAGTCAGTTAAGAGTGTGGTGCTGGAAAGAACAAGGTCCGGGTTTCTATCCCTGTGCCAGCCAGCAAATACACAGACATGTACACGCACACACACATAGATAGACAGATAGATAAAGACAGATAAATAGGTAGGTTTATGTATATATATAGATAATTGGAGTGTTTTATATATATATGTATATATATATATACATGTAAAACAATCCAATGAGAAAAGGGCCAAAAGCCATTAAGAGATATTCTTTTTTTTTTTTTTTCGTGACCGGCGCTCAGCCAGGGAGTGCACCGGTCATTCCTATATAGGATCCGAACCCGCGGCGGGAGCGTCGCCGCACTGCTAGCGCGGCACGCGCGCCACGGGCTCAGCCCAAGAGATATTCTACCAAACAGAACATGTTGGCAAATAAGCCATGAATAGATGTTCAACATCACTAATGAAGTACACATTAAGAACACTATGACAATTACCACATGCCACATACAGCAGTTAAAAGAAGAATAAGTGACACTACCAAATGCCGGTGAGGATGCCAAGACACTAGACTTCTTATATATGGCACGTGGGATTGTAAAATGATACACCACTCTGAAGAACAGTTTGGCTGTTTTATTTAAATAAACTAAATACACTTCCCATATGACCCCAGAATTGCATTCCTGACAGAAAGGCCACCTTGCAGTTCTCTCTCGAGTGGAGACCTCCACATCATAAGATCTTGAATATGACACCTCCCTGCTATGGAAATGGCCCCGAGAGAACCAAAGGAAGGGGTAATTTATCAAAGCCTATGTCTCTCTCTGTTGAAGCATTTACTGGAAGAAAAAGACGAGTTGAAAGCACCTCATGTTTCTCCAGCTGACACTAGTATAGCCCCGTTGAATTAACTTCAATCAAGACTATGGAGCCATAGAAAAAAGCAAACAAAAAAAATCTGCTTCAGAAATAATAAAGTGTGAACCTTCTACTTCAGATAAGATACTCATATGGTGTCTTCAAGCAGGCCAACATTCCAGCTGTGACAACTTGAAAAAGATGAGTGGGTTCAGAGTCCCATTTTTTCAGCTGGCCACCGGGGGAAAAAAAAAAAAAGGATGTGCATATAACAAAGATCATGCTCTTAATGACATCAGAGAGCTTTATGAAAGCAATGAGGACTCGGTAAACTAAATTTCCAGGGAGGCTAAAGAATTCCGAGGTGGACTGTCCATCACCTGCCATTTTAACTTCCTGGAGCATTTGCCAAATCTGCACATCAGCTAAAGACCATCAAAAAGCCACTTCTAGTAAAGCCAGTAAAACACTTAGTGGTCAGATGAGCCTTGATAACAAACTGGTAATTTGTTATCCAAATAACATGCTTGACTTGGGTATAAGTCAGCTCAGGCTACCGTAACAAAATGCCACACACTGGGTTACTCAAACTATAGAAATTTATTTTCTCACAGCTCTGGAGGCTACAAGTCCCAGATGAGGATGACAACAGGTTTGGTTTCTTCTAAGGCCTATCTCTTTTGCTTATAGATGGCCATCTTCTCCGTGTGTCCTCACATGGCCTCTCCTCTGTGTGTGCACATCCCTGGTGTCTCTTTCTCCGCCTGTCTAAATTCTATCTTCTTATAAGGACACCAGTCAGACTGCATCAGGGCCCACTCTAAGAGCCTCATTTTAACTTAATCACCCCTTTAAAGACACTGTCTCAAAATACATCACATTCTAAAGTACTAGAGTAAGGGCTTCAACATATGAATTTTGGGAGAGACACAATTCACTGCATAACAGCTGGATATCTCACGTGACAGCTGATGCATTCCAGTACCACGTCCTAGTTCTGGGCCGGACAGCTAGGCCGAAAGCTTGTAAAAAGCAGAGTGAACTCTCTAGTCTCTTAGTTCTTTGGAAATAAAGACTCAACAGTAACAGGGACCTACTTCAAACACAGTGTTGAGTCTCTCCCTTGTGACATTTTTAACTATGGGGCAGGAAGCTGAAAAGCAGCCTTCACTCTCAGAAGGGCTAGATCTCACAGTCTTTCAAGGTGACTGATGATGGGAAAGAAGGCCATGTTCTCAACCAAAGCCTAAGAGAATAATCCCCAAGAAAAGGGGATCAACTAAAGAAGGATTAGGTCTTATTTACTGCAATCCAGTTCCACTCAAAAATATATAGCAAATGAAATGAGATATCTCCCATGATAGAAGATATCATGGTGGAAGATAACATTAAGAATATCTACCTGTACCTATATCTATCTGTCTAGACATGTCTTTGATACATGCCATCCAACATAAGAGAAAACAGTACTAGGAAGATGATAAGGCAAGACAATATTCCTCATGACAAAAAACAGGTAATACAAGAAAAACAGGTGAGACAAGCAGACACACAAGCAATCAATATACTGGAGTTGCAACTTATGTACTTTATGGTCCATATTTCAAATAAAATAGAGAAAAAGGTGGACAAAATATTTGAAAGGACAGAGAATTTGAACAGTGAATTGAATTGTACTGAAATAACAAAATAGATATTCCAGTTATAAAACAAGTTATAAAAAATATTCAGACTAAGAAATCAATGGGTTGGTGTAATTGCACTTTGGACACATAGGCCGCAGGGTTAATAAATTGCAAAATAAGAAAAAAAATACCCACGCTGAGATACAGAATGAGAAGATGCGAGGAAGAACAGGAGAGACCTTCAGAGGAATGTGGAAGAGTCTCAAACGGCTTTCAGAGGAAAACAGACAAAAAATGGGGAAGAGACATTCAAAAAAGTAATGGATAAGAGGTTTTCAAAACTGATGAATGGCTTCAACCTAAAAAATCAATAAGCATCATGAGTAACACACAAGATTAATATGCAGGTATTTACAGAACCATTAAGAATGTACTATATAAAAACTATCCTTCACTTGCAGGCTGCAAAAACAAAGCAAAGTAAAAACAGGTAGCTAGCTACACTTGGCTCACAGGCTATAGTCTGCCAACACTTACACTACGTTAATGTCTGGTCTAGTTAAAAGCAAGCCTCGAAAAGATCAAAGTGTCTACAATCACATCCCAGAAAAAAGATAAAGAGCATTCATGCTAATACAAAACTATCCACCATCAAACAGGCTAAAATTCAAAACGTCTCGCATCTAATAAAGGATTATCGGCATTCAGATAATCAGGAAAATAGGAACCAAAATGAAGAGAAATATAAATCAACTGAAAACAACTGAGGGATTACACATATGATAGAATTAGTAGACAAGGACGTTAAAATAGTTATTATAACTATTCCATGTATTCGACAAGGTAGAGGAAAGATTAAACATCTTATTTTATTTTATTTTATTTATTTTATTTTATCTCTAAAATATGCAAAAGTCCCAAACTGAATTTCTAGAGATAAGATTACAAGGTCTAGAATGATAAAATACACAGAATGGGATTAACAGCATATTACACACGTAGAAGACATGAACTTGAAGACATAGCAATGGAAACCATCAAAAGGGAAACAAAAACAAGACTGAAAATGGAGAACACATCCAGAAAATAAAGAACACAGACCAGGAGGCTGGCGGGTCATGTGCCAGGGACACCCTGGGGAGGCTCTCAGAGGCAGGGGAAGCTTAGGTGTTGCTCCTTGGCTGACAGGGGTCAGAGGGTCTCGGTGAAAGGGGAGCAAGGTCTCCAGTAAAATAATTCTCACCCTGAGGAAGAGTGTTAAATTCACTTGGGGACAAGCTGCACGATTCCCTGTCCTTAAGGCCCTTCCCTGCTGGGATGCCTCACTCTTATTCCCAGTAACTCTTGGAGAAGGGAGAAACTCCCTCCTGGTGGCCGAGTATCTTGCTCATTCGCCCCTCTCTGTCTCCACAGCATCTGCAGTGCTGGGGCCCAGCGTGACCCAGAACCCACCGTTCACTGCTCTGCTTTTTCTCCCACCTGCTCCTGGCCCAGCACCCAGGCCGCCCTGGAAGCAGCGCCCGCACTCCCTCATAAGGTTGGAATTCCCAATTCCTCTTAAAACTGGAAAGGAATACAGAGACAGATCAAAAAGAAAACACTAAAGAGTGATAACTAATCAAACCCTGCTTTTGTTTCAATGGTTGCCATATAACGCTTTGAAAATTCAGGGGAATTAGAAGTTTTCCTAAAAGAAATCTTGCTCTCTTTTTGAAAAGACTGAACTCAATTTGCTTGAGTTTCTGAAAGACACACCATCTTTACCTTAAGTTAATTTAATAAATAAGAAAGCTTAATCTCATTTCTAGGATAGCAGAAGTTATAAAGGTTTTTTTCAAACATTATGGAATATATCAAAGGAGCTTAATGACAAGCCCCCCCAAAAACACAGTTCTGTATTCACAGAGACCCATCAACAGATGCTAAATCCATCAGGTGAAAGGTATTTGGAGAACAAAATGTGAATGGTGCCACAGACACCTGCTAACTACGAAGGGAGAGATGCCGCTTTACAAGGCAAGATCTGGAACTTTATTACCACCTCAGCGGATCAAACAACTTAACCCCACTAGGTGAGTCAAACTCACTTTCTCCACTTCTGGATGTGACATGATACAAATCACACCACATCACTTATAAAGTGTCCTTGTCAAAAAATGTTTACCTGCATCCACTCAAGCCTTTACAGCTAATTCCCAGTTTATAGGAAATATAGGTGATGCAGGAGCAAGTCAGACATCATGAGGAAACAAATTCAGAAAGGTGAAGCTTGTAACATGATAGATGGGCCACAATCTTCAAAGAGCCAATGTCATGAAAAAAGAAAAAAAAGAAAAGAAAAAAGGCAGACATACTGCTGTAGATTAAAAGAAACTAAAGGGACCCAACAATTAAACGCAATGAGTAAACCCTGAACAGATGGTTTTGGGGGTAAAAAAAAAGCTACAGAAGACATTTAAGACAATTGGGGAAATGGAAATAGGAACTAAATATTAAATCTAATCTCAACTTGTGGTCTTTTTGTCCTTAGGGGACTTGAACTCACACAGTCTGGATGTGCAAATGACTCTTCATCAGCAGGAAAATGAACAGCATGTCACAATAAATGTGCATAACCCCATGGATAAAATTCATGAAGAAATGAGTGGTAGTTACACAGTTAGGGTCTGGAAAAACCACAAATCTGTAACTACTCTGTATTGACAGTGTACTTCACAGTAAGAAAAATATTTTTAAAGGAAAGGCAATACTGAGAAGTCAACGGTGCTCAAACCAAATCGGAATTTGCAACTATTCACGCAAAGTTTATGTTATTTGGAGCAAAGCAAACACTGCATTGCTGCCTTTTTCCACAATGCCCTCCTCCCCAAGTGCTCCATCAGTCCCACCCCCAAGAGGTCATCAAGGTTAAAAAATTGCTATGAATCTAGCAACATATTTTTATGCAAACACTTAAAGCATAATACAGATATAAAAACACCTTAACAAACACTAAGAACACACAGTTCTACAACTTGTTTCTCTTAGTAAATGTTATGCACTCCATGCAGTATAACAAAACTATCCCTGTCAACCACTTATTTTTAACACTGGCGGAACATTCCAGACCATAGCTACGACAATCATTTATTTTACCTTAACATGTTACTGGACAATTGTTTCTATACAACCTTACGCACACACACCTGTGCAATTCACCCATACGATAAATTCCTAGCCTAGAAACTGCTGGGTAAGCAAAGTATGTACGTTTTAAATTCTGTTTAAATATAGTGAAGACACCTTCAAAAAAGGTTCTATGAAACTATCATCCCACTAACAATATAAGGTACTTATTTAAAGGCTATATGTATTTTAGATGAACCTTACATTGTAGACGGTTATTTTAAAGCTTCTGAAGAGCAATTATGGACGAAAAGTACAGCCATTAGGGAATATAGCACGGATGTCCTTTGAAATACTAAAACTACAATGACCGTACGCTCCAGCAATCTTCCTTCTAGACATAGAGCCAAAGGATTTAAAATTAGCACGTCAAATAGATGTCTTCACTCCCATGTTGACCGCACCAATATTACCAATAGCCAAGATAGGGACATAGCCTTCCATGCCCATCAACAAGTGGCGGTCAAAAATGCGGTAAACATCCAAAATACCCCGCCACCTTAGAAAAAGACAAAATTCTGTCACTCGCGACAACGGGGATGCATCTACAAGTCACTACGGTAAGTGACGTGAGCCAGGCACAGAAAGACAAATGCTGCATGATCTCACTTCCGCGTGGCTTCTAAAAACGTCAGACTCGTGGAAGTAGAGAGGACAGTGTTGGTTACCGAAGACTGCGGGTAGGGGTGGAGGGAACGAAGAGAAAGGGAATAGGGCTGAGGGCATGGAACGAAGAAAAAGGGAACACTGACGAATGTGTACAAAGTTTCACTTAGAGGGGAGAAACAAGGGATGGCCATCTATTGCACAGCAAGATGACTGTAGTTCATAGCATTGTGTATCTCAAAATGACTAAAAGAGTGGACTTTGAGTGTTCTTACCACAAAGAAGTAAGTATGTGGTGGCATGAAAATGTTCATTTGCCTGATGTGCTCATGCCACCATGTATACCTGTATGGAATCATCACGTCTGATGCCATGAACATATACAGTGGCAAGCTGTCGATAAAAAAATAAAATCGAAATTGAAAATAAAATTTGAGAAAAGACAGTGCCGTTACTGGCCTAAGTATGCACAGAGAGGTCAGCGGAATAGAATGGAGAGTCCAAAACGGAACTCATTCATCTAGGACAAATGGATTCTCACAAGTGTTTTATGACCACTCAATGGGGAAAACCTATTTCTTCCACAAAGACTGCTGGGACAACTGAACGGCCACATGCAATACAATGAATGTGAGCCCCTTTCTCACACCATACACAATTCACTCCAAATGGATCACAGACCTCAATGTTACAATTAAAACTACAGCCCTCTTTAAAGCACAGGAATAAATCCTTGGGATGCTGGGTTTTGTGATGGCCTCTTGGTTAAGACGCCAAAAACACAAGAAACCACGCCGGAAGTAGTAAATTGGACGGCATCAAAAGTGAAAAGTGCTGTGCTTTAAAGGACACCACCACGAAAATGCAAAGACAACATGGGGTAAAGGAAAACAATACTTTCAAGTTGCATCTAAAGAATGAATGAAAAGATAGAAAGAGCTCTTCCAACTGAACAATCGGAAAGACAATTAGCCCGATGAAAACATTGGTCAGAGGAGAGCTGGCCGGTAAGCTCAGTTGGTTACAGCGTGGTGCCAGCACACTGAGGTCAAGGGTCACGATCCTCGCACAGGCAGCCAGCCGCCCCTCCAAAACTAAACCAAACCAAAACACTGCTCATGTAATTCAAATATTCCAATGAACATTTCTCTAAGCGAGATATACAAAAGGCCCACAAGCACTTCAAAAGATATTCATCACCACCACTGAGGAAATGTGCATCCAGACCACAGTGACCTGATACTTTGCAGGCATCAGAAGGGCTGCAATCAAAAGGACAGTCCATACAAAGCACTGACCAGGATATGGAGAGATAGGAGCCCTCACATGTTGCTGGCCGCACTGGAATACGGTACAGACTCTTAGGAAACCAGTTTGGCAGTTATTCAAGCTGCGAAATGTCCAGTGACTACGTGGCCCAGCAATTCTACTGCTGGATACACACCCATGAGAACTGAACACACATGTCCCCACAAAAGTCTGTACGTGAATGCTCACATCAGCGTCACTTACACTGGTCAGAGTCAAAACCACACAAATCACCAAGAAAGAATACTGAAAGCAGGGAGAAGCGCTCTCTCTCTCTCTCTCTCTCTCTCTCTCTCTCTCTCTCTCTCTCTCTCTCTCTCTCTCTCTCAACAGGGTCCAAATTAGGGCTTTCAGCAAAATTTTCAACAGAAACCCCCACAGTCCAGGAAAGAATGGGCTGTTGTAGTCAAAGTACAGAACGTGAAGAAGAAAACGACAGATGTTCAAACCAGGAGACTGTGGCCCGCAAAAGCATCCCTCAAGCACGGGGAGATCAAGTGCTTTCCCAGACGAACAAAAAAGCGGAGAGAACTCCTCGACACCAGACCACTCTTGAGAGAGTCTCAAGAGAGCTCTTCCACCTGAAAGAGGTTGCTACCATGGAACAAAAGCGCAGCTGAAGGGATAGAACGCCCTGGTCCAGGAAGTGCAGAAACAACTAGAGAACACAGGAAGACCGCAGCCGTCGTGAGAAAACCTCCCGGCCCAGCCCCTCACGGACGCGTCTCCCCCGCCCTGCACTTGCACTTTGCACACTCGCACACTTGCACACTTGCAGCCTGTCCCGCCGCACCCCCTCATCCGGCCTGGGCCCCGCACCGCCCGCCGGCCGCTCCCGCAACAGCCCGGGGACGAGGCGAGCCCGGCGCGCAGCGGGGACGATGGCGGGCAGCGCCGGGCTCCTCCTGAGCGGGGGAGGACGGCGCCTCGATGTCACGGCTCTGCCAGCGCCGCACCCCGCCGCCGTCTGCATGACGCCCCGCCCGCCTCCGACGCCACGCCCCTCCCCCACTCGGGGCTCCGGGGACCCTCCCGAGGCCCCCCGCGCCTCCCTCGTCTCTCGGCCGACACCCTCGCTTTCCCTGCCTCGCTCGGGAGCCGCAGCCCCTCCCGCAGGCCTTACCTGGCCCGCCGCGCCGCGTCCCGCGCAGGCCTCCTCTGTCCGCTGCTCTGCGCCCCTGTCCTGCCTGGACCCTCGCAGGCACCTGGGCTCCTGCCGCTGCGGGCTGGACTGGGGCTGCGCGTGAGCTGTGGGCGGGTCCCTGCAAGTGTCTGTAACGTTTCATTCCCCGCCCCCGCTGAGCTGCTCTTCCCCGACACGCCCCCCCCCGCCCCCCTGCTGGCCGTACCCACTTTGTATTTTCGGTGTTCGTGTCTTTCAAGACGGCCACACTGGGCTAGTTTTTCGAGTGAATAAGACTTTATTACACATACCACTTTGCGTGGTTTCTTTTTCTTTCGGCAAAACTATTAAAAAGACGGGAAGAGCAGTTGAATTGAGTTTCTCTAGATTCTTCTACACAGCAGCTCTGTGTCTCCTGATTGTCTGTGATTCCTTATGGGGTTGGGTGTGTCCTAGGACTACTGAGGGGCAAAACAGAGTGAAGAGGGCGAAGGGGTCGAGCTCGGGCTTAGCTTGGAGGCTGGGGAGGGGACTCACCATCAAGATCTGTGGAGCACAGGGGTGGGTGAATCAGGTTTCCGCTGCTGCGTCTGTGGTGCAGAAACACTCTCGGTAGGAGTCGGAAATCTTGCAGGGCCTGGAAAACCCCAGGCCAGGGCTCCACATTCCCTGAAGCTGTCAGATTTTTGTTGAAGGAAAATGATTTTCCTCTCAATTATGTGCTTGCAGTGCCACAAGCTGTCTTGCACATGGGCTCTAGCAATGGACCAAGTGGCCCCTGGCTCAACACCCACCCACCCAGGCACCTCCAAGGTGAAACACTGAGAGTCTGGCCTAAAGGAGCCAACTAATTCATTGTCAACAGATTGTCACTCTTCAAAGTATCTAGAGCTGGAGCGAATCTGCCAAGTTTCAAATCCATTAGCGTCTCCTCACAGACATTAATTTCTGTTCCTAGTCATCAACCTTTAGATCCCAAGGGCTGAGAAGGATTACCTAGCACAACCTCCAGGTTGACACAGGGGCAAGGAGATGTCCAGGGTCACACAACGAGTTAGTAGCCATATCGAAATTTAAACCTGAGATTCCAGCATCCCATCGTGTATTCTTTCCAACATGACAGTGACCTCAGTTAACACAAATGTGCATGTGGTTTAATGAGCAGTAGCAATAACGGTGACAGCCCAATTGCTAAAACACTGTTAACTCTCCAAACCGTTTTCATCATGCCTACGTGGTGACCCGGTCCTTGCCAGCAACCTTCCAGAGCAGATGGGGCAGGGATGAGCCATGAGGCTTCAGATAAGTCAGGACTGGACCACCAAGAGCATAGAAGCCTCAGCCACAACACGCATGCTGGTGGTGGCACATCCGTGCTATGATCCAGGTCTCTTGGCCTGGTCCAGTGTGCTCCCCTCTCCACTGTCCAGATTCCCATGGGCAGGAGGCCACTCTCTCAGGTCTTGTTTTGCTCTTTTGCTAATGAGAGAGAGAAAAAATAAAACAAAATGAAACAGTGTCAGGGTCTCCAAAGACATCTGCATCTCTAAAGCTCTTAACTAGGACTCTTAACCAAGCTCATAACTGGGGCTGGCAGCACAGCAAGATTCCCCCAGCACAAGGCACATGACTCTGTGTCCCCCCATCACCAGGTAACATGTAGTGAGTCTCTCACCCAGTCTTTATGGAGTGCTCACTGTGTGCTAGGCACTGGCTGCATGGTGCTTCAGGCAGCACAGAGCGAGGCCTCTCTCTACCTTGGCTGGGGGGTGGGGAAGGATACCATCATCCTCTCTTATACTGGTGGGATATTAAGTTGAAGTAATAAATGTAAAACTGCTTTTAGAAGATAAAATGTCATATGCAGTTGTAAACAGTTCTTTTTAATAAAGTAAATTCTATGAAAAATGAGTAGATTGCCCTTTTCAAAAAAAGACGTTTCTTGGCTATTATATTAAAAAAAGACAAGGAAAGGTGAAGCTGTCTATGAACCAAATAAGTTTTGAACTGAATTAAAAACCCTCTTAAATTTGGCAAAAACAGGCTTTAAGGTGAAAATGTCATGGATTTTGGCAGTGTCTTCCTCCACACAACACTGTTGGGTACCCTAGTTTCCCGTGTGACATGCCACAGGCAGCAGCTTAGAAATCATCAGGTCCCGTGATTCTCCTGTGCTTGGTGGCTGGAGAGAATTAAGGCCTCTGCAGCAATTACCTAGTTGCCCAGACCTCTCCAGTGATGGCTGTGCCTTTATAGATATCATCAAAATATTTGTTCATAGCATTGGTGGTACGTTAGACACTATCAAAATGAATGTTATAAACCAAGATCAGATGACTTCAAATTACCAAAATGGAAGAATCTCCACACAAGTACTTTGGGAGGTTGCAGAAAGGCTTTAGTGTGCCGCAGGGTCTCGAGATCACCCCTCACCCCGTGTCCCCTTTGCCACGAGCCTCCTGTGAGACCTGTGCCCAGGCTGCCCAGTGACTGATGAGCAGACACAGGCAAGTCTAGCCATTTATCAGCTGCTTGGCCAGGATGGGATAGCCTGGCCAAGGTCCCCAAACCAGGTGACTCACCAGTACTGTCTGGGGAAGAGACCTGTACGACATCATGCACTGCTGAAGTTAGAACAAATGTGTGGCTGCACAAGAGTGGCTACACTGAGCTGGTCCACCCAGGTGGCTGTCAAAGCACAGCGTGTTCACTAACGGTGGGGATCTCGCTTAAGTCATCGGTCGGAGTTTCCCCAGGATGCCGCTGCCTCTTCCAGGGATATTGCCCAGTGGCAAAGGGAGCTAAACCTGCCTGGAACTGCCCAGTGACACTAGTTCCTGGGGTGTGACCTGCTCTCAGCATCACCTGACCTCCAGAGACCAGCTTCCTCACAAACAGAGACAAGCGTCACTTCCCCATGGGCTTTCTGTGGAGACTCCATGAGTCAGCAGGTGAAGCACGGGGGAGAGCACTGAGCACACATTAAGCACCTGCTGTATAAAAGCATCATGATTTCCTTTGAGGTTGGATGTAATGACACTGCCAGTTTTTATCATGCTCTATCAGTGTGTTTTACCACTTTCTTGATCCGAATATTATACACTGTGCTTGCAGAGTTTCGTGTCTCATTTATTCTTCTGTGATGGAGCTGTATTGACACTAGTAAAATGTTATGCCTTTCTTCATTTTTCTGGTGTCCTGTGACCCACGGTTTCCAGATGCCTGTCAGGAAGAAAATAAAGTTCTTGAGATTATGGACCTTGTCTTCTTCAAATTGGGCTGCTCTTGTGAAACACCATAGCCCGGGGGCTTAGCCAACAGAAATTTATTTTCTCACAGTCTGGAGAGTGGAAATATGAGGTTTAGTGTACCAGTAGGGCCAGTTCCTTGTGAGGGCCCTCTTCTTGGTTTGCGGATGGTTCCCTTCCTTCTGTGTCCCCACATGGGGAAGAGAGAGCTCTGGTGTCTCCTCCTCTTCTTATAAGGGTGCTGAACCCCGTCATTAGGGCTCCACCCTATGATCTCTTACCCCAACAACCTCCCAAAGGCTCCACCTCCAAATACCATGACATTGAGGCTTAGGGCTTCAACATAAGCATTTGGGGGACACGATATTCAGACTGTAACAGCCCTCCAGCTAGCCTGACCGTACAGGCTCCGGGGCGGATTGTAAGGTTGAGGCAGGGCACAGGGCTGGGGAAGCACAGGTTCTGCCTCCTGCCGGGAACTGTTGAGCCACAAAAGGACTCCAGGATAGACAGCAGCCAGCTGGTGAGGACAGAAGTAGCAGCCAGAGCCCAGAGGTGTGACCAAGATGATGCCCATCTTCGGCTAAGGGCCACACACACCAGGGCATGGGACCAAGTCCCCTCCAAACATGACTTGCTCCACATTCCTAAAACCTGAGAGGGGCTCTTGACGACAGCCTTGAATACGGAGGAGTCAGGGGACTAGTGCGTAGTGGGTCCAGGGCTCCAACCTTCACTCCCCACGTTTTTCCTCAGGGCCTGATGTGTGTCCTGAGCTGGATAGCAGGGACAATAGTGGGTGCCCCTGAGGATGACACCAACAAGGACTTGCATGGCATGATGTTCTGGAAGCTTCTGGGCTTGAGGGCCGCGGTCTGCAGCTTCACACCACACCATCTTAATCTAGCAAAGCTCTGAGCCCTTCTCTAATGTGGAGACCCACCTGGGAATAGATGGGAAGGCTCCCAGGTGACCCACCACCAAGAGTTAACTTCCTTCACACTTCACAAAGGCCCAGGGGCAGCTGGGACATGGATGCTGCTGACATGGGACAGGAGAGGAAAGGTGCAGAGAAGCATCTGGGGCTGACCAGCAAGCTCCGTGGGTGGATGGGCAGGAGACGCCCAGACATGGCTCCTTCCTCCCGCAGCAGACAGCCAGGCCACCATGGTGCTGGACGGCTTTGCCTACCTGCCACTGTTGCTGGGCCACCCCCACCCCATGACCACAGCTCTTCATGTGGGGGCCAACACCCTGTTAGTCAGGGACCTCAAACAGGCTGTGGGGGAGGAATCCGAACCTAGAGAAGAAGTAGTTGGTCAGGCATCAGTGGGTCCTTTGAGCCTGGCACCTCCAAGATCCTTCCTTCCTCATAGGCCTTTCTCCACTTAGTGGCACACACTTGAGAATACAGGCGGCAGTCCCAGGGCATTTCCCAACAATACCACCTTTATTCACACTTATATACAGCCCCCATTACATACAATGCTCCCAACATGCTGCCCCCCCAGGCCTCTCCCATCCCCGACTCCCCCTCTCCCCCCACCCTAAGCCACCTTCCTGCCTCCCCACCCTACCCATGGCTGAGGACCAGCAGCTTCAGTACATGCTGGGGGGCTTGGGCCCCCTCGGACTGCAGGATGCAGTGAGGGTCAAATCCAGTCCAGACGGGCTGGCACTTGAGAGGCGGGCCCACGGCCCCTACTGGCTGCAGTGCTGCTGCTTCTTACTCCCAGAGACCAATGTGTCGCCCCTCCTCTTTTGAGGATATGAGGGTCAAGCCAGCTCCAGAGCTGGGACAGGGCTCAGGGACAGCCCCCAGGGCAGCAGGCTGTGCTGCGAGGTCAGGAGGAAGCCCAGGCTGGGGAGGTCCTCCTCCTCCTCCTCACTGGAGCCGACTGCTGGGCCCCACGCCGGCATGACAGGACAGGATCCTCTGAGACCAGGTTAGCAGGATCTGTGGCCCTGGGGAGGGATGTTGGGCCAGGCGGCCCTCAGCATGGGTGACTCCTGATGGACTGGGCAGACGTTACACTCCTTGGTCCTGGGCAGGTTGGTGTTGGCTCTGCTGCACTGTCGATGGTCATAGGAAGCCATCTGTGCTGGGAAGGTTTGTCTCTCTCTGCTCCTTGCCCAGCTGCAGTCTTAGGATTTGAGTCCAATCGCAGTGTGCCATGTCCTGTTGCAGCCCCCACACCTCCTGCCTCATTCGAGGCCAGGAGGCGCTTGTCCACCGACTGGGGGTAGCAAAGCAGCACTCACTGGCTCTGCCTCAGGTGTGGGGAGGAGCTGGCAGGCTGGTCCAGACCCTGAATTTGGGCAGGAGGTGGGGAGGTGAGAGGACACTTCGCTTAGTGTCAGTGGCAGGGACTGTGGCTGTGCTGTGCCCTGCTGGGCCTCCTTCCAGCTTTGCCCCCTGCCCTCCCTCCCTGGACCTGTCCTCTCCTTCCTGCTCTTCGGCACCTGCTCCTCCCACCCAAGGAAGGTCCCCTCAGGAGGATGTGCACCCCCAGCAGGGTAACAGCAGAAAAAATCATGTGAGCTTCAAGGGCAGGGGTCACCTTTTTCCTTTGGTCTACCTGGTGTCCTTCCCTCCCCTGAGTGACCTGGTGTCCCTCCCTCACCTGGGTGTCCCTGCCTCCCTTGTGTTACCTGTGCTAGGGTGAGTTCTTCTTCCTGCTCCAGCTCCTCTGTTAGAGACAAGGGATCCAAGTTTGGGTCCGGAACAGGAGGAAAGGGGCGTGAGTGTCTTTGGCAGGGAGTGAACTACAGCCAGGGGGACCTGAAGGAGAAGCAGAAAGCAATGCCCGTCTCTTTCCTGTCCACACAGCAGGATTGTTTTACCTCATGGACCCCAGCAGCTACACACACTCTCTCTCACACACAAACTGCTCAGTAGCTGAGGAATGACTAGAGCTGGATGGTGGCAGGCAAGTGCATGGTGCCCTGCAGCCGGATTTCCTGGGAGCATACCCTAGGACATGAAGAAGGATGGGTGCATGGCTATGCCGCAGCGACCACTTCCAGCCATGCTGGGGGAGGGCAGGACTGGGGGACATGAAATGGGTCCAGGCTGAACCTCAGGTCCCATGGGAGGATACACTACAAGAGGTGGGTCATCTGAGACTGAGATACCAGGGAAGACTTTGGAGCCACCGAGATTCTGGGTCCTCTCCTTCCCAGCCCAGCTTCCTGGGAAGACTGTACATTGGGTCCTGTACATCCAAGGCGGAGAGCAGCTACGAAACTACTGGACCAGGCCAATACCTAGTTCCTGACTCAGGACAGTGGAGCCCCAGGCTCACGCTGCCTGCTCTCTCTGAAAGAGCAAGTGCCTCCCCTTGCAGGAAAAGGACAAGGTGAGGGCACAAGGCTTCCCCAGACCCCCTTAGGCCTTTGCCATGGGCTCTTGTGGAAATATGGTTGCGGTACCAACCAAGGTTGGGGGCTGGTGGACCTGGATGATCAAGCTTCAGTGGTGTAGGAGGAGGCAGGCCCTGGGGGCCCATTCATGCACTGCAGCTTCTGGAGCTGCATCTCCTTAGCCTCAAACTCCATGAACCTGGTGGGGAGAGGGAGAGCCATAGCCATGCTGAGAGGGAGGCCTGGCCAGGGATGGAGGAGGAAGTGCTTTGGGTGGGCTGGGCTGCTCCCCCAACTGCAGAACCAGAGTTGCACGGATACGCTGGCTCACCTACACCTGCAGGGCAGACAAAATCCAGGAGGGCTTCCTGAATCAAGGCCTGGGTGACCTAGGCACGGCCCTCAGGGGACTCTGCTCCTGTCTCTGTCCAGGGCCACGCAGAAGCACTGACAGCCAGAAGCTGGGTCAGGGATGTGACTGATCACATATGACATCAGGAATCCTTTCCTGCATCCAGGAATCCTGGGCTGGTACTGTGAGCCCCTGACAATAGCCTCGGAGAGAAGGGCCCAGGAGATGTGGGAGGAAGTGGGAGCTAAGCTGAGAGGAGAGGGTGCATTTTCTCTGAAGGTGGTTCATGTTAATGGAGTAGATTGTCATGCAGCAAAGATAGGGAGGCCAGAGACGTGTCCTGGGTGTGTGAGATGCTGGCATCCCCTGCCCAAGCTCTTCTACTCCAGTCCATTCTGGGATAGCAGGTGACCCATTTCTGGCCACTTTTCTTCAGGATGGGCTGTCTCACTTTTGTCATTAGTAACAAACTACACCCTAATCACCTGAGGTGTCCTGAGGGAAAGCAAACAGCACCAGGCGGCCACCAGGAGGGGAATGCTGATGTCACAAGGTCAGGTGAGGGCTGCTCCCAGGGGGTCCTGGGTACTTGGCCAGAAGCAGGTGGGGGAAACAGCAGAGCAGTGAACGGAGGGTTCAGGGTCACGTTGGGCCCCAGCACTGCAGATGCTGTGGAGACAAAGGAGAGGGGCGAATGAGCAGGGGACGCGGCCACCAGGACGGAGGCTCTCCCTTCCCCAAGAGTCACTGGGAATCAGAGTGAGGCATCACAGCAGGTGAAGGACATAAGGACGGGCAGTTGTGCAGTTTGTCCCCAAGTGAATTTCATGCTCTCCCTCAGGCTGAGAATTATTCTGCTAGAGAACTGGCTTCCCATTCACCGAGACCCTCTGACCCCTGTCAGCCAAGAAGCAACACGTAAGCTTCCCCTGCCCCTGAGAGCCTCCCCAGGGTGTCCCTGGCACACGACCCGCCAGCCTCACGGGCTTCCAATCATTAACACACCCTGAGGAACTTCCTTCCCTTCCCTTGCTGAGTTAGTTTCCTGCGGCTGCTGTAACATAGATCATCATAAGCTTGCTGGCTGAAAACAACAGAAATGTATTCTCACAAGTCCGGAGGCCAGAAGTGTGAGACCAAGGTGTCAGCAGGGCTGCGCTGTCTCTGGAGGCTCAAGGGGAGAATCCTTCCAGGTGCCAGATTCCTCCATTTGTGACTCGTTACTCTCACCTCGGCCTCTGTACTCACATGTTCTTCTCCTGCTCTGTGTCTGAGCTCCTTTTGTCCCCTTCTTATAAGGATTTGTGATCGCATTTAGGGCCCACGTGGATCACCCAGATCGTCTCCCCATCCTAAGAGCCTTAGCTCTATTACATTTGTAATGACTTTGTCATATACTGTAACATTCACGGGGCCCGGGGATTAGGACATGGATATCTTTTGGGGTGTCATTCTTTTTAGCCACAACCATTCCAGTATCCTTCTCCCTTCCCGGAGTTTCCTGCGATCACTTCCCAAATAAATTTCTTGCACTCAAATACTAGCCTCAGGGTCTGCTTCTGGGGATATGAAGCCAAGACAACCCCCTTAATTGCGTGCGAACGTGAAGAGAGACTGGAATTTGCATCTGTACTAGGAGACTTGTACAGATACAAATACAAACTCACCATGGGATTGATCAGACCGCATGGCCAGGGCTGTCTAAGTCTCCACAGTGAAGGAGGAGACCCTGTTCACAGCCAAGCCCAGTCCCTCTGGTTCCACTGCACATTCTGGTCCCTTCCACCTCGCCAGGGTCCAGGCGCTGCTGCTGATCTCTACACTGTCCTGTGTTCAGCCTCGCCCTCGCCACAGTCTTCTTCTCGTCTACAGCGATGCACTCTGGAGCCTTTCCCATCTTAGAAAGAAGGTGCTATCCCCCCGATGGGAAGCAGATGGACACAGGTGACTGAAGTTGCAGGGGACCCATGGACAGCCCCTCACTGGGAAAAACACTTCAACCTCACCTCTTCACCGTTCAGCCCAGATAGACGCTCACCTGCACGGCATTCACCTGTACAGAGAAATAAGGGGAGAAGCTCAAGGGGTTACTCGCGCCTCTCCCTTTGATGTCAGAGGTAGGGTCCAGGGACCTGATAGTCGGCCTCAACCCACCGAGTCCTCTTACCAGGTTCTCAATTCCACCACAGGAAGGAATTCAAGGGCAGAGTCACAATAGAAAGTGAGAACAAGTTTAATATAACAGATAAGCAGTGCAGGTTCCACGGAGAGAGTGCGGCATAGCTCCCGAGACTGAGCAGGGCCCACACCACATTTCACACAAAAGTAAGTTCAGTGCAGACATCAAGTCCAACACCAAGGCAAGAAAAACATACCTAAAGTTCAGATCAAAGTGCAGGCGGCTCCAGGGAATGAGCAGCTGCTTGCTGAAAGTAAGCTCGATACAAAGTCAAATATACACACCTCAGCCAGCCGAGTGCAGGTTGTCTCTGGGAAAGTGAGCAGGAACCCTGCCTTCTGCTGCGATTCGGCTTTTACAGTTTCCCCATCTAATGAACATTCAATCAAGGGGGTAGTTCCCAGTTACATGCACCAGAATGTTCTGTGCTCTCTACTGAGCATGCCCAGCCACTGGGTGGCATAAGCCAGCCTCCTGTGGGCTCATTTTCCCATGTTGGTGCTGAAAATAGGTCTAACTGGCAACAGTAACTTTCCTCCAGGGGAGAGCTCACAGGAGGGGGCCTGAGACCTTAGGGAGTGGCTGGAAAGCCAGAGGCCTGTCCTGAAACCTGAGCCCAGGGAAACTGAGCACATCCTCTATCACCTTCTGAAGCCAGTTTAAAAGAAGCCCCAAAGTATGACCCCACAAGGGACACCAACGGACTTCTCCATAATTTTCCTCCAGGGCTGCAACATTTTCTTGAAAAACAGTGTGGCCCAAACAAGTCTTGCTTAGGAGCTAATGACCTGGTTGGGCGTCGTAAAAGCTGATGCTCTGCAAAGCACTTTTTCTGCCCATCACATCAGCTCTCCCCCCATAGCATAGTAGTATTTCTAAAGGCCCCACTCATGCCTGAGGAAACCAAGTCGTGCCGAGACCAGGAAGTGAACATGTGGTCTCACAGCTGGGACGTGATGGAGTCAACGTTCAGCCAAGGATGTCAGCCTTCTGACCAGTGCTCCACACACCATCCGTGGCTAGGGTCGGCTCCAAGCTTGGACCATGGCTGGTGGGGACCGCAGCTCTACACACACTACAGATCCCCACCCACTCACCCTGAGTCACCTCCCAGGGCCTTGCTGATTCCCCTAGCTGCCTTTGACCATTTCCCGGAAACTGACCCCAAGGTTGAGTGACAGGGACAAGTGCTGAGCCTGGGCCAGAAGGGGGCACACGCCCTGGCAGGCATCTGCGGCCGGCCAGCACCTTATCATGTGGGAGTGGTGCAGGCCCCTTCGTCACTGCTACCGAGTCCACTCCTGTGGCATGCCAGCTCCTCCCAGCTTCAGCAACCTCGAAAGCAGTGTGATGGGCCACTGGTCTCTCCGTCGTCATCAGGGCCGATGGGAGGGAGCCTCTCGTGGACACAGCCTCCCAGAGTGGCCGTGAAAGGGCAGCCTGAGGTTTTGAGATGAGAAGGCCAGCTCGTAGAGGCCTGTCTCCTGACATGGGTGGCTGGCCGGACCAAGAAGTGGCCTGCTCAGACCTCCGCAGAGCTAGGGCCAGGCCACACGGAGGGCTTCATTACTCAGGGTAGTGAGGAAGTAGCCCCTGGCTTCCTGAGATGGCCATGAGAGGCTACCCAAAGGAAGGGTGGCCGGTGGGGAAAAAGACCCACTAGGCGTGAACTCACCTCCACTTTAGCTACACGCAGTCAGGAGTTCCCTAACGTAGCCTTCATTCCTGACCACCCTCTTTTCCACCTGTGTGATCTTAGGCACATTACTTGTCTATTCCGAATCCCCAATACCTAAACAGCAAAATGGACGTGATAAACATCACTGGATTTTTGAGTTTCAAACGGTATAATCCATGCACAAAAAGTGCCTGGCACATAATAAATCTTTAATAACTGTTAGCTGTCATTAGCCTCATCATTGATAGAATGTGAGGCTTCGTAACAGGGACACCCTGCTTGGCCACAGAGATGAGAAGGACATATCTGGGTCCTCAAATGGTCCGCCATGTCAGTGCAAAGCCTTTAGATGCATAGGAAAGCGAGAGACGTTTATTATGAGACTAAAAGAAAATAATTTACTGTAGTAATTAACATAACACTGACTACTGTAACAAACAAACCCCCAAATTCCAGAGGCTTAACAAACTAGAAGTTGATTTTTCACTCACGTAAGAGGCCAGGGCAGGTGTTCCTGGTTGTGGGCAACTCTGTCATCCTCCACCTGCCTGAGGACATCTGGCTGGTGGAAAGGAGAGAGTGTGGGGGTGAAGGTGGGATGTTTCCATCTGCCAGGCCTGGGACTGCTGTAGTTCCCATCAGCCTGCATCCTGTTGGCTAGAACACAGTCACACAACTTTGTCAAGCTGCAGGGAAGGCTGGGAAATACCCGCCTGTGTGCTCAGGAGAGAAAGGAATGAGTTCAGGTGAATACATGTGATGAACAGAAATGAGCAATTGGAGTGCCTCTTCTCAAGAGGCCGCCGGCCCAGTCCTGGAGCCTCGTCTTCAGGGCTCAGGAGGGATTCTGTGTGGAAAGGCACTGCCGAGCCTCCACTTGCTGGAACTCATCTCTACCAAGTGACTGCCAGCTGATGCCTTCTCTATTGGCCTGCCTTTAGATTTTGTGTGTGCCCAAGGCACGAAAAATGTGGGGCACGTCCTTTCCCAAAGGAGTGCCCTGAAAAATCCAAGATGTGACATCAAAGAGAGAAGTGGGAGAAGCTGAGCTCTGTTCTCCTCGAGGACAAAGGAAGCAGAGGGGTCCTGTGTGCAAGACTGGTCTTTCAGAGACTCCAGTAGGTACAAGGCATCCTCAGTCTTCCGTTTGAATCCGTGAAGAGATACATGCCCCCATTATTCTGGGCAAGCTGACAACGCAATGTGCTTTCTCTGTGTTTCAGTTGAGAACTATTGCACAGACTCACTGCTTCTCATCGGAACACCAGAAATCTTAACTTTTCTGTCTGGGTAAATTCGCTTATGGCTCAGTAAATATCCAATCCCTTTCCTCAAATGTCATGGGGACACTTCCCCATACCACGATATTAGATTTGGTCATGTAACTTGATTCGGCCAGTGGAAGCAACAGTGTGCCACTTCTCATCCTAGGCCTTAAGAAGCACTGTGTAATCCCACTCCCCCTCTGAGTGCTTCCAATCCCCACCATGAGAAGACCTCTCCCAGATAAATGCTACTCCATCATCCTGGGCCCAAGAATAAAAATAGGTGCAGCAGCATCACCTGAGCCAACCTCAGCTTCCTCACGGAAGTACAGGCAAGAAATAAATACTTACGATACTTATGTTATGTGCTGCTGAGTTCAGGAATGACTCGTTACACAGCATTATGGTGGCAACAGCTAACTGATACCCTGTCCATATGGCAAGAATACCGTAGCATGATCATTTTGTCATAGGAGAGACAACTTACATAGAGAATAACCAGGCAATTATCATGAGTTTCTTCGAGGCCCTCCCTAAGATGGGACGAGGTCTTTGAAAGGGAGCACTCAGATCAGAGCTATGGGTCAGGTACCAAGAAACCTGCTTTCCTTTCTGCAGGTAGTTTTGCCTGTGGCTCTATCTTCATTGGCCCGGCAAGGGGAGTGGGGGCTTAGAGTTCATTCTGTTCTTCCTTTGGAAAGTTCACCACTTCGTATATCTGAAGTCAGGTTGGCCACACGAATCCTGTTTTTGCTAGTGTAAATTTCCTCCTTTCCAAGGCAGGCCGAGGTAACGACTCTGGCACAGATGGAGATGATCTCCTCAGGGAAGGAAAGCAGCATTTAGATCAGTTAATGCCTTTTCCAGTGAGCCATCGTATCCTTGTTTGGGGTCTGCAGGCCCTCGGGGGATACAGCAAGACTCTTCAACTGCAATTTATGGCATGGAAACAGTCAAGTGCAGATGGATCAATCTGCGAGGACACTTTGTCCCCACATACTATGCTCCCTTCTGCTTTGCCCACATATTGATCCTTTTCTTACAACTGTTACTTATCCGATGAACCTTATTAACGCAGTTTTGTGGGTATACTCAACCCAAGGGTATCATAGTACACTTGTTGATACAATTGCTACCTTTGCATAAATAGGTGGTTTTATTTATCTCTTTCAGAAAGCATCACATCTTTCCGTTATGAATATGTGCTAGGGAACATCAGTTCTACATCGCAGAGGGCAGTGAGTAACTAAGACAGAAAGCTCCTTAGGTGTCTATTCCCTGCCCCAGCATTCTAGAATTCTTCTCCAGCCTGAGCTCCAGACCACAGGGAACATTGCTAACAGCGGCAAGTTCTGTGTGGAATGCTGCCACTTCCTCTCCCCAGCCTACGCATCTTCCCTGGGCATCCTCATTCATCCCAAGGCTTCCAGCAGCATCTTTACACTGACAACCACTACATTTAGACCTCCAGCCCAGAACATTCCCCTCAGCTCCAAGTTCATAAAAAACAACTTCCTATTGGACACCTCCACTTTGATGGTTTACAGGCATTTCAAACGTGATGTGTCCAGATGGAATCCTTGATCCACTCTCTCCACCCACATACAAACACCGAGCCTCCGGGTCTAACTCCCTCCAACCATCCCCATTCTCAGTAAATAACATTTCTGTCTTTTCATGGGGTTAAGTCAAGAATCTGGGAGCCAACCATGCCACTCTGTCTCCCACAGCCCTGTAACCAATCTCTCATGTTTTGAGTCCTATGGAGTCTATCTTCAAAAGGCATATGGCTTCTCTCCACTATTACCACCCTAGGCCGAGCACCATTATCTCTCCTCCACACCTGTGCAGTCTCTTTTACTTGATCTTCCTCATTCCATTCTCTTCATAATCAGTCAGTGATTTTTTAAAAATGTTAAGTCAGGCCATATCACACTTCTCCTCAAAACCTCCCAATGACCTACAGCTGTAAAAATATTACCACAGACTTAGTGGCTTAAAGCAACACAAACTGGTTATTTTACGGTTCTGGAGGTCAGAAGATTGACATGGGTCTTAAGGTGTCAGCAGGGCTGGTTCCTTTCTGGAGGCTCCATGGCAAGATCCGTTCCTTTGTTTTCCCAACTTCTAGAGGCAGCTGCTTTGCTTGGCTCCTGGCCCCCATCTCTCTGATGTCAGCGTCTGTTATCCTGTTTTCTCTCTGACACTCATTCCCCTTTCTCTTCTTTATAATGATCTTTGCAATTACATTAAGACCGCCCTGGATAAGTCAGGACAATCTCCCCATCTCAAGATCCTTAACTCGATCCATCTTCAAAGACCCTTTTGCCAGGTAAAGTAACATAATCACAAGTACCGAGGACTAGAACATGGCCATCTTTAGGGGCTGTTATTCTCACATATCTCCTATCTCACCTAGAACAAAATTAATAGTGTTTTCCTTGCCTACAAGACCCAACTTAATTGAGACCCCTGCCCCGTCTCAGATCTCATGGCCTTGTTTAATCAGCCCCCACTGGCTTCCACACTATTCCTCAAACAGGTCAGTCCTGCTCCATATACTGTAGCTAGGAAGCTCTCCTTAAACACCCACCAAACCCACTCCCTCATGCAATTCACGTCTGTTGGGAAAGTAGAATAATTTAATTAGGCCCCCCTTGCCTGTCCGTCCAGTTGGGGGTGGTATGGTGCGTTCTTTGTAAGCAAATTGTGTGTGTGTGGGTAGAGTTAGTGTGCCTGTGTGGTGCCACCGACTTGGCTGTTGTCTGCCTTGGGAGTCCGTTCCACGTGGGCATGCTCTGCAACCTACGGCTTCCAAGGACCTTTTTGCCAGTTACCTAGCTCATAGACCTGTGTGTGAGGGGTCTGCTGACCCAGCCTGGCAGGTGAAGGGTCTGGTGACCTAGCCTGGCATGTGAGGGTTCTGGGGACCCAGTCTGGTGTGTGAAGGGTTTGTGACCCAGTCTGTGAATGGGCTTGAGGGGTCTGTGAGCTCCAGACCTAGCCCTAGCTTGACAATTGGCCCAGTCAGCAGGATTATGGGCAGGTAAAAGAGCACGACAAGGTCTCTGCCCAGAGGCAACTTACAGAAAGGGCTTTCCTGACCACCTGTCTAATAAAGACCTCCCGCCATGCAGGTACAGACACTCCCCCCCCACATAGCCCATATATGCACACACACCCCCGTGATTGTCCCTTAGTCAATCTTATTTTTCTTCTTAGCATGCGATATAGTATATATAGTCATGTTCCACATAATGACATTTTGGTCAACAAAAGACCACATACATGACGGTGGTCCCATAAGATTACAGTGGAGCTGAAAAATTCCTATTGCCTATTGATGTTGTAGCCGTCATGTCGTAGTGCAATGCATCACTCACATGTCTGTGACGATACTGCTGTAAACAAACCTACTGCACTGCCAGTCACATAGAAGTCTGGCACATACAATATGTACGGCACATAACACTTGACAGTGATAATAAATGGCTGTTACTGGTTAGAGTGTTCTCCTTCTACTTATAAATAAAAACACAAATGTTTACCTCAGGCAGGTCCTTCATATTGATGACTCTGACCCCGCAGAGGCCAAGGCTAATGTGCGTGTTTATGTATTAGTTTTGAACAAAAAAGTTTAAAAAGGAAAAAAAATTGAAAATGGGGAAAAGCTTATAGGATTAGGATATAAAGAAAATAATGTTTTTGTACAGTTATACAACATGTTTGTGTTTTAAGCTAAGTGTTATTACAAAAACATCAAAAAGTTTTAAAAAATTAAAACACTCCTAAAGTAAAAAACTTACAGTAGGCTAAGGTTAATTTATTATTGAAGAAAAAATTCTTCATAAATGTAGTGAGGCCTAAGTGCACAGTGGCTACAGGGGCCACAGCAGTGCACGGGAGTGTCCCAGGCCCACACACTCACTCACCACCGCTCCCTGACTCACGCAGAGCAGCCTCCAGTCCTGCAGCTCTATGCACGGTTAGTGCCCTGTACAGGTGCACCAATTTCTATATTTTATACCATAATTTTACTCTATCTTTTCTATGTTTACTTGTGTTTAGATACACAAATACCACTGTGTTACAATTGCCTACAGTTTTCATTACAGTAACATGCCGTACAGGTTTAGAGCCTAGGAGCAACGGGCTACACCACACATAGGTGCGCAGTGGCCACAATGTCTAGATTTGTGGAAGGACGCTCTGTGACGATTGCAAAACAGTGATTAAGTTGCATAGGAACGCATTTCTCAGGATCTGTCCTCAGCGTTAAGAGACACATGAGTGTATTTATCTGACTGTTTATTCATTATTAAACCCCGTCTTCCCGATGTCGGCTGCACACGAGCGGGGCTTTGCTTCTGTTCACCGCTCTTTACTCTGTGCCTCAGCAGTGCCTGGTGCGTGGGAAACATTCAATACGTAGTTGGTAAACGAGTAGATGAAAAAAGAATTTAAAAGGCTATTATTACACAGGTGCAATGGCTCATACATACACAAGGAGTTTGGCTAATAATAACTGTTTGGAGCAGGACTTAATAGAGAAGAGGACAGTTAGGCAAAATTTTGAGGGATACACAGACACTGAGCAAGTGAACAAAACACTCATTAATCCTTCCCAGACCTAACACTCCCCGGGTGAGTGGGGAACACTGAATTTGTAGAACAGGAAGGATACAAACCCCTTCACCTTGAGGAAGGGAACCACAGGCCTCCTGTCCTGGGCCATGTCTACAATTGGTTGACAGCTCTGTTTCCCTCGGTTCACCCAGGGCTGCTTGTGAGAGCCAAGGGAAGCAGGTGAAGGAACAGAGGTGGAACTGGGGCAAGTATCCGCACCAAGTAAGGAGCCAGGGCCTGAAGGTGGGAGATTTGGAGCAATGACATAACTGATATTAGCCAAGCTACATCCTGGGAGTGCAGAATCTGTCATTTCCACTGAATCAGGTACTGTTTGAGTCCCCATCAGGTGCCAGGCACAGAGGATGCAGTTTTGGCTAGTTCCTCTGAGGTGCGCATGGCCTAGTGACCCTACTCATGCTGGTACCCTGACCAGGGTGGGGGCCGCAGGGGCAAGGTCTCAGTCCTTCAGGAAAGGGAGGGGCAGCTGAGCCAGTTGGGTCTTAGGTAGACTAGTAACTGAATACGGTAACTGGACAGTGCACAGAATAAAGGGCTGTGCCTATACTGATTGCATTAAAGATCCTAGCTTTCCTCCCGAGTTTTCGGTAGCGCCCCCACACTGCCTCCTGTGACTTGCTTTAGCCAATGGGATGAGAAGCCTGATAAAGTACTTGAGCAATCTGTTTCTCTCTTGGACCCACGCCACAGCCATGAGACTGTGCCCAAGTTCGCCTGTAGGAGGAAGTGAGAGACATATTAAAAGGCTAAGATGTCCTACCAAGGACCATTCTAGAGCAACTCGCCCCAAGCAGATCTGCTCACTGACCATGGATAGCCCAACTGAGATTGGTAGAACCACCCATTCTCCATTTACTCATGAGAAAAGCTAAATAGTTGTTGTTAAAGCCATTAAACTTAGGGGTGATTTGTTACACAGCAATAGCTAAATGATACAGAGTAAAGACTGACGGATCATCCGGTGAAGGGGGCCCACACAGACAGGCAGGGAATGCTGTGTCTCAGGGGACCCATGGTTATGTTGGTCATTGCTAGGCCCACTGGACAGAGAGTTCATTGGCCGTAGGGTTACACCCAAGAACTTAGAAAGGCAGGATGTGCTGCCTGCCTGCGTATGGTTGGCTTAGTCACTGGGGTAATTCTGCTCCCAGGCTGGACTGAGTAGTCACGTTATTTCAGGCCTCTGGAAATACACAACTGGACTGATGCTGATGGCCTGTGTGGAGCTCAGGAAAAGAGAAGGGAGCAAGAGGTTCTCTCTCTACCCATGCAGATGTATGCTCCTCCGTAACCACGGGCAGGATGTGATGCCAACTGTCCACCCTCCCCTGCAGACTCAGCAGCAGCCCAGACATGACCTTGAAGAAGCAACATCGACAGAAACACAAGCACAATTTCAGCCGCTCCCTCTAAGGTCTTACCAGTGCTTGATGGGCACTCCTCGGGCAGCAGAGATTTCTCTCTCAGATTTGCTCTCTTCTTAGAACAAAACCAGCTAGACAGGAACTTTTGTACAAATGTAAAACATTGTTTCTGAACAAAAGAAGTGAGATGTTTTCTACAGCTGCTCTGCATACATTACATGTTTGCAGAAGCATTGTTTATAAGGATTTTATGATGCAAGTAATAATAATAATAAAAATAATAATATGAGAGACACTTCTTGTCTCTGAATCTTTAAACATGTTTTTTCTTTAAACATGTTTTTCAAATAGCCAATGTCCCCTGTTACTTAAGTTAGCATCCAGAAAATGTTACCACTTGATTATAAAATCAGCAGCTAACGTGCTTAATGACTTTTCATTATACCCAACAATAGCTGCAGTATGCTTTAAAAATGCATTTGCATTCGTATTCCCTTGACTTATCCATCATAACCTTGAGGCAACCATGCTCTCACCATTTACTAGTAATTGCCCTGGTTAACCTGGGGCCCTCAGTGTGGTGTGTCCATAGGGGGAAGAAAATGCCTGCTGGAGGGAAGAGCAGAGTCTTGGCTCACAACTCAGCTTTGTCCTATTAGAGCTGAGAATAGAGTCCATATATTCAATACTCAGTAGGAGGCTGGGCTCCTCAGGAGCTGCTTAACCAGCCTTGATGGGGAGGGTCAGAGGAAAAAGGGCCATGCTCGTGCTTGAGAGGAACCCAGTAGGGGGAAACAGGAGACCTGGATGTTGCAGAGTGCAGAGGGCACTGGGCTGAATTGTGTCTCCCAAAACTTCCCATTTTGAAGTCCTAACCCCTAGTACCTCAAAATGTGACTGCATTTGGAAATAGGGCTTTGGAAGAGGTTATTAGGGTAAAGTGAGGTTCTATGGCTGGGCGCTAATCCAACATGACTGGTGTCCGTATAAGGAGGAAATTTGAACACAGACATGTACAAAAGAAAGGCCACCTGAAGACACAGGGAGAAGACAGCCATCTGAAGGCCAAGGAGAGAGGCCTCAGAAGAAACCAACCCTGTTGACACCTTGATCTTGGGCTTCTGGCCTCCGGAACTATGAGAAAATAAACTTCTGTTGTTCGAGTCACTCAGGACTTTGCTATAGCAGCCCAAGCAAATGAACACAGGCAGACTCCAGTAATGTCCACATCCCCAGGCCAGTGTAACCACCAGACACAGAGTGGTTTCTGAAGGCCCCAAATCCAGGCCCTCACCAGCATGGCTCCTTCAGAAGCTCTGCTACCCATCCCTGTACAATGAGTGACATGCACAGGGGACCCAAGTCCTCCGTTGCACGTCCTGACCCAAGGAACCACAGCCCCATCCCGCTTTTCACACCACAGCCCTCCTGTCGTCCCCACGGCTCGCCTCCTGGGGACTCTTGCCCTGTTTCTTCTCCTGCCTGGTCTTCCAGACCTGTTACCCTGTCCTTGGATAGTTCCCGGCTCTAGTCTTTTCTCTCCTGCTATCATTTCGTGTAATCAGTTTTCTTGTTTTTCTTCCTCAGTCCATAGTTCCTGTTTGATGCACACTTGGCACCTCCTGGTCCGAAGGGCGTCTGTCTCAATCAGGAGCCTGGCAGACAGTTCAGCACAAACCAAGCAGGTTTTGTCCTAGCTTAGTGCTTCTCAGAATTCGATGTGCGTACAAGTCACCTGGGGATTCTATTACTCTTGTGAAAATGCCAATTATGATTCAAGAAGGTCTGGCGACAGCCCGAGACTCTGCATTTCCAACCGGCCCCTAGATGTTCAGAGGCTTCAGATACAAGGAGAACCTTGCAGTGGCTCTAGCCCAAGATTTCCCAACCTCAGTGCTATTGGCACTTGGGGCCAGATAATTCCTTATGGCAGGGGTTTTCATGAGCATTGTAGGATGCTTTAGCAGAATTCCCGACCTCTCCCCACTGGACGCCAGTCATACCCTCCAGTTGTGATGACCAAAAATGTCTCCAGACATGGCCAAATATCCCTAGGTGTGTGTGGGGAGAGGGCAGGGAGATGGAAAATTGGCTTCTCAAACCTATATGCTTAACTTCGAAAATTACTTTTGAAGTTGTTTTGGCCACAGTATATATTGAAAAGAAAAACATATAATGCACCCAAGGCATGTTGGGTAGGGGAGGGCGTGGCTTGCTGCAGGAAGCAACCATACCAAACACTTCAGGTGCCCCAGGCCCATGCTGGCTACCAGGACCAGCTACATATATTGTGGTCCCTAGTGCAAAATGAAATTTATTCAGAAATGATTAAGAATTTTAAGACAGAAGCAGCAGAGCATTAAGCCAATAACTGTGTGACTATAGAGATGGCCCATCCATGAAGCTGGCCCTTTTGGGCACCCTGAGGACCGATGAAGAGAAGCATATTTCTACCTCTGCTGGTTGGGAAAGGCTGCAGTAAAGGATTCTCTCCTTTTATCTCACCCAATAGTGTGAGCATCACCAACAGGCTGGTGCAAGTTTGATGAGCTGAAGACGAGAAGAGCAACGGTTTTCAAACTGTTCTGTTTTGTTCAGTTTGTTGTTTAATGTATTTCCCACCAAAGAGGTGAAGGACTTGACTCCTTTTTAAAATTCCCAGTTGGTAACAAAGGATGACAGATAAAGACTGTAAAGGTGCTGGAGACGCTTGCTCTTAGGAAAGCTATTTGGTGCGATAACAGAGGGGCCAGGGTGGGTGTACTGAGAGTTGAATTAGTTGACAAACTGTGATAAAAGATTCCCAAGTAAATTCCTCCTGAGTAGATTAGCATGGAGGACTCAGGCTACCGGCATGAGCAGGAAGCCTTTGTCATCCTCTTCCCACGTTGCCTTCAGTAAGAAGTATGGGAGAGCTGGAGCTAAGAGTCAGACTAATGGGCAACCAGCAGGATGGTGGAGAAAAACCAGAAGCCCGCGGAGGAGCTGTGGGAAGAAGCATCGCTCATGAGAGGCCTGCTGCCTCCTGGCATGAGCTGGAGCCAGCCGTCAGCGGGTGGGAATCGTGCATAAGCCCCAGTGAAGGGCCCCAGATGAAAGAAAATTATAAATGGAACACGAACAGGGAGACTTACCTACTGCTCTAAATAGTGAAAAGAAACAGCTGGCTTTAGAGCAGAGGTGATCAGCCTTACCTAGGCAGTCTCATATTTCTAACTTGGACTAGAAAGCCACTTATTTATTTCATTCCTATGGTAAATCTGTAAATTTCTGAGGGCTGCCATAATAATAACCAAAAACTAGGTGGCTTAAAACAACAGAAACTTATTCTCTTGCAGTTCTGAAGGCCAGAAGTCTGAAGTCAAGGGGTCAGCAGGGTCACACTTCCTCCAAAGGCTCTGGGGCAGATCCATGTTTGCCTTGTGCAGCTTCTGGTGGCCCCAGGTGCTCATTAGCTTGTGACAGCATCACTCCAATCTCAGCCTCCATCTTCACATGCCATTCTCTTCTGGTCTTCTGTCCCTTGTAAGGACACTTGTCACTGGATTTAGGACCCACCTAGCTAATCTCATTTCAATATCCTTAATTATATCCGCAAAGACCTTTTTCCAAATAGGTAGCACTCACAGGGTATGGATACTAGAATACGGGCTTGTCTTTTGAGGGACCACTATTTAACCCACTAAAGTAAAAATTAATATCATGATTTGGGGGAAACCTGTAATTTTAAGGAAGATACTGAGCAGGCCACATTATGTGCTGTGTTGGGGAAGACCCCATTCCCCTGCTTGCATGTTTCTGTGAGGGGACTTCAAACCCATTCCACAGGAGAAAGGGGGACTGGAGTGCTTCTGCTCCCCTGTGAACCCCCTAGGTCACTCATTTTAATGAGAGGGTCACAGAGGAATTTGTGTGTGGAAGCTAGGGATGGTTTGACCTCCCCTAGGCCACTTACCAAGGATGCATGAGCAGATGGCATTAACACTGTTCCTCCCCAAATTATCGGTAGCTGGAGACCCTCTGCTGGCTGGGAACTTGCTTGGAGTGATTGCTGAAAACCCAACATCGCTGCAGGTGAGACCAAGGTCCAGATTTAGGGGTTATCTGCAAAAACGCTTACTTTGCCTCATGTCTATGCTATGTTCTCCCGCACAGGTGATCAAAGACACTGAATGTGAAGGGTTTGGGCACTGGCCTTGCCCATTAATACATCATGTTTCACTTGACAGTCACCTGGTTCTTCATGCCTATTTTCAATCAGATAAGAGTCCACAGTGGGGAGGAGGGAGGAGTAGAACCCCAGGATCCCTAAAATGCCACCTTCTCACTTCCCTATTTTCTCTGGTTTATACATCCTTGACCATGGCTCTCATAGCCAAGGTAGGGCCACTACTGTTTACTGGATGTTAGCTATGAATACTGGAGATGTTCTAGCTCAAGAAGACTGTCAACATTTATAGGTGTGGCCTTGCAAACTACAAGTTAGAAAGTGATAACACATATTATATAAGTCAAGAGGGGACCTGCATCATAAAATTCTGCACTTGACAGCAAAAAGTCACATAAAATCAAATATGTACTCATCCATATGTTGACACTAAGATATCAAGCATTCTCTGAAGGAAAGTATAAAGAATTACCCTCATAATAGTGAAAAACAAGAAGCCACCAAAATGTCCATTGATAGAAGATGTTTAAATGAATTCTGCTACTTCCACACTCTGGGGTAGCATATAGACACCAAGGAAAAAAGTCACATTATGTAAAAACAGAAATTGCAGATTAACATGTAGGATATGAGCCCATTTTTTATAGAACAAAGATATATAGTTCTATATATTCCTATAAATAAAATGCTAGAAAAAAAGGCTATGATAATTCACACTGAGATGCCATCTGTGATCACCCTGGGAAGGGCAGACGGCTTAGAGAGAGCAAGGTACAAGTCAGGGTGGAGTTTCCTATTTGGGGAATTCCTTCAATTTTTGATGATTAGAATGTATTCCCTCACTACTTGAAGAATTTAAATGATCATATCAGTTATCTTTCAAAAGAAGAAGAAGCAATCACTGAATCTTTTTAGAGGCTGAATGGGAACAACTAAGTTTTGTCAGTTTAACGGATGGAATTATGTCCCCCTAAAACTTATTGAAGCTTGACTTGTGTCCCCCAAGTTTTATGTACTAGAAACTTAGCTCCCACTATGACGTTAAAAGGACGGGAAATCCTATTATGGTAAATGAAAGGTGGGTCCTTGAAGAGGTGATTAGATTGTAGGGCTTTAAAAGAAGAGAGGAGAGTCTGTCCCTCTGCTCTCTCTGCTCCACCATTTTCACAGTATGATAGCCCTGCCATCACCAAGATCTTCACCAGCTGTGTTCCCTGGACTTTGGACTCCCTAGCCTCAGAAACTGTAAGCAATAAATTTTATTTTCTTTATAAATCACCAGTTTCAGGTATTTTGTTACAAGCAACAGAAATGGACTAATACAATCAAGAATAATAGGCACAACTAAAAAGTTTAATGACCCAACGTATGTATCTATATTTATACCTGTATCCATATATAAGCATATAGGTATATACATACACATGCATGTACATGATGTACATATACCTATACGTATATATCTGGTATTATGTATAATATGAATTTATTGACAACCATCTAACTTCATTTTACAGATTACACTGAACACCTTGTGGTTCTTTTTCAAAAATTTTTTTTTGCTTTCAGACAAGTCCAAGTTGCATTTAACAGAAGAGCAGTTCCTACTGCCCCTTCCATCCTGACTCTCTCCAGGGCTGCCCCGGATGCCAGCCGGGAGGTCACAGCAGACAGCCCTCTTGCATGGGGTCAGAGTAGGTGGGGAAAGCTCTAGTCATACTGTGGGATGGAAAGAAAAGACTGGAAGACGTAGTGGAATCAGCAGGCTCTGGGAGTGAGATCAACCTAGTTTAAGGTTCTGGCTCTTCCAACTGGTACTTAAATGGCCTGGCAGAATAATTTGATCTCACCTGTAAATTGAGGGATAAAAATAAATACTTAATGAGACTCAAGGAGATATCAGACAGCACACACCCAGCCACCACTGGGCCTGGCATGGAGGATGGCCCTTGCTACTCATGGCCTTTGGAGGGTGTGGGCATCTGCCTTGGTCTTTCATTAGTGGGAGGCTCTGTGCTGTGAGTTGACAGAAGGTGGCAGAAGGTTGACAGAAAGCGGCAGGCACACCACAAATAATCTCCCTGTTAAGATCAATTGATTTAGAACCCTAATTACATCTGCGAAATCCCTTTGCACGAGACTTAGGGTAGTGTTTGACTGAGCAACGGAGAGGAAGCGTGTGTCTACTAGATGCCAGAAATCTCAAAGTTCATCTCAGGATTCTACCTGCCACCGAGGTATTTAGGTTGAACAGATGGGTAAAAATGGAGCTCGCTAGAGAACTGATCTCTGAACAATTTGACTATAAGAAATTATTTTCCTGGTACATATCTGAGTTAAGCTCTTTATTCAAATTAGGCCTTTCTAATTATTTAGAAACTTTATTGTTGCATGGCTGTCATTATTGTATCTATTTGAAAAACTCTCTTTAGTTCAAAGCCCAAATAGACCCATAAAATCGGGGCACCTCCTGATGATTTGAGCCCTGGACCAGTACCGCTGCAGGTAGGGCAGGCTGCCAGGGAGGCTGAGCTCCCGTGTGCAGCATCACCGGGGCTACCGCCTTTGGCCTTCTGTTGGGGGTCAGCTGAGGAGAGGCAGCAGCAGGGACTGAGGGTGAGAAGAGGGAGAGATGTTGGGGTGCCTGCTCTCCACCTCCCTTCCTCCCTTGCTGCAGTCTGGCACAGAATGTGCTCCACGTGGTCCCTCATCCCCAGCTCCAAGCCCTCGCCAGCCTCTGAAATCAGCACACATTCTTCGTGCTCTTCAGAGCTGGAGGGTGACTGCTCCCACTCTTGCTAGACCCTGGTGCTTCCCCATCCCTTGGTGGTTTCTTTTCCTGACACGAAAGAATCTCTTCATCCAACTCTTTTCAGATAAATCATTTTGAGCGTGTCCTGCCAGGACTGTGATGGATACAGACAGAGGACGCTTGACCGATCTTCCAGATACCAAATGCTGCCTCCAATTTCTTGGATTCCTGGAGGTTATTTTTATTTTCATGTACGAAGAACAAACAGACATACATATACACACATGTAAAGAACCTTAAAAATCCAACAACGAAATGACCTGACCCAAAGCCCTAGAGTCTTGCTGGGGAATTCTAGAAGGTTGTAGAAATCAGACACATGGAGGCCGATGATGGTGATGATGTGAGAATCCATCTCCTCTATCTGTGCTCTCTTGTGTCCAGTCTCTAAGACATCCCAAAATGATAGTGTCTGAACGTGCTGAGGTGCTTCCAGTTAGATCTGTTGTTTCTTAAAACCACCCCCAAACCTAGTGGCTTAAAACAATCACCACCATTGCTTTAGCTCAAATCTGCAATTTGGGCCACACTCTATGGGGACAGCACAGCTCTGTTCTCTGTGACATTCCTCTGTGGTGGCTCCATGTGGGTACATGGGACAGCTGCTCCAAAGTAGCCAGATACTTGGGTAGTGGCTCAGGGTTCCAAAGCAGAGGTCCCAAGACAGAGCCAGGAGGAAGTTGGGTCACCTTTGATGAAGGAAATAATCAAAATGGAGCAGGCTTTCCAAAACTCACTGCCTTGGGATGAGTTTCATGAACTTGATGTTAACATGTTGTTCTTAAGATGAAACAGTGCACGTGGTTAGAACTGCTGATCTATTAATTTATGTATAACCTGCTGGTTTTGAGTTAAGCCACTTCGACATTGTTGAGGACAGCTGGAGCACGGAGCTTCTGCTTCAGGTTGCACATAGACACTTTTGATTCCCACGCCGTAATCAGTACCCGATGATTGTGATTCTCACGGGAAAAGGACAACCGTACTTGGAACTTTCCCCTCCAATTTGAAACTCGCTTATACAATGTCTTTGACTGTAGTAGACTTTGGAGCACTTTCCAACTGTGTTGGCTGTGTTTCCCGAGTCAGTCCTCAAGCTTGGCTTTCAGTAAACCTTTATAAAATTATTTCTGCTTTCAAACAAGCCTTGATTTCAGTCCACCCCTTTTCTACCCAGCCTCATAAGCCACACCGGTTCTTCATTCTCCCATAGTCACAAAGGCTCAACACAGGGGAGAAAACAGAGATGTAGCTTCTTGGTTGGAGTGACAAGGCTCCAGAAGAGCCCGTAGGACCAGAAATGCAGTTGTGGCCAATCTGAGGAAATAAACCCTGCCACGGAGACATTAAGGGAATCAATAGACAAGCGTGAGACTCAGCACCCCACACTCCAGATGGCCCTGTCGGGGTCATGGTAGAACGCTGTCCCTCCCCACCCTGCACGAGTACAACACGACCTCATACCCAGGCTGCGTCACCTGTGCACCACCACATGAAGGCATTTCCGTATTGTTCTGCACTAAATACCAGATGTCACATAAATCAGCAACAACCACCAGTGAAATCGCTTCTCAAAGAAAGCTTACGGGGAGATTCATTGTTCTTCTTTGTTGGCTACACATCATTTTCCTTGGAATCGTGCTTTGAAATATGGCAGAATGTGACACTTCCATTTTCAAAATCTTGTAGCAGTGGTAAAAAATAAAAGGAGGAGGGATCTCCAGCATCTGTCATACTGGAAGCTGAGCGCCCTGTTCAATTCTGTCGTGAGTTTCCAGAATTCCAATGTGCGTGAATAGACACGAGCGTCCCATCGCCATGTCACTCTACAGACCAGTCTTTCTTCCCCTCCGTCGGGGAGTCTTCACCACGCTATTTCTGGAGGAACCTCCTCTTCATCATTCGAGTAGAACCCTGGAATGCATGTTGCATCCTACGGTCACAGCAGTAAGAACTGCAGAGGGGGGTGCAGGCCGCACTCTGCCCCGAACTGAGACCCACAGCCCCGGCCAGACCCAGTACCCCGCCGGACTGAAGGCCCGTCGGTTCTGCAGGTGCACGCGTTCATACTCAGTCTCCCTCGTGAACTGCTCACTTCCCCTCAGGCCCTCCTTTAGGATTCCACGTTCCTTGATTCTTGATGGGCACAAAGCAGTAATCTCCCCCAACACAACTAACACAACTCAATCCCACTAAATAGGTCTACCCTGCCCCACCCAGTGCCCTCATCTCCCATCTCTCCTCCCCTTTGATTTTTATTCTCCCCTTTCATTTATTAGTGAATAAAAACTCTTCCCAACTTCTCCCAGACTGAAACTTGGTTTTCCTCAAAGACGTCCCAGTCCTTGTAACTATCTCTAGGAAAACTTCTCCAATCATTAGTCATTTGGGGGCCAGCAAAGGCAATTTGCCATCCCTCTGTCTTCTGTCACCACTGCTCCAGAGTGCTCTTACTGCTCTGGGAAGTTGTCATGCCACTGCTGACACCACCTTCTCCCCAGGTCTCTCTGCCTCTCCAGGAATGTGCCTCGCTGTGGACTTCCACTTCCCTCTGGACTTGCACCCTGGCATTGATGCTGCCAGTGTTCTTGATGATAACCTTGGCTGCACTCAGGTGCCCTCCCGAACCTGCTGGGCAGTATTAATGGCCACCCTTGACCGATGAGAACCCTAGCCATGCAGAGCTCCTCATGGTTGGTCCAGCCTACAGCAACTGTGATTTAGCACAGGTTTGGGGACATGTCTGAAGTCATCAGACACCCTGGCCCTGCTCTCAGCCCACCACCTTTGCAGTGCCTCCATCTCCACTTGACAATGCTACGGAAATCTTGTCCACTGCTCGGCATGGCTGTGTGTGCACAGCAGCACAGTCCACTCACCTGCACTAGTACTGTGTTCTCACTGATAAAAAGTTCTAGTGCAGGTTTCACACATGGCATAATTTTGGAAGATAACAGGAGGGCATTAGCTAAAAATGCTCTGCATAAATTGGGGACTGAGGGACAAGGCCTCATCACTTAAGTGGATCTCCTGGGAGCTTGTGAGAAATGCAGAGTTTCAGACCCTGCCCCAACTTGTCAGATCAAGACCTTCATTCCAACAAGATCCCCAGGTGATTTGTGTCCATGTTAGTCTGAGCAGCACTGGGCTGCACGGCAGAGATGGTGGGGTGGAGTGAGTGAGGGCCAGTGGGGAGGGAGAGCCTGGAGGCTGTGACAGGAGTACTGGCAGCTAAGAAACATCCGGAGGTTGTACAGGACACACCTGTGCTCAGAACACTCTCAGGAGTGCCCCACCTGTCCACACCACCTACAGGCTGAAGAAAGCTGTGGGGACCTGAGTGGGGGTTTTCTTCACCACACTTGTGACACCAGTTCTCCAACCCTGACACCAGCGTTGCACCCTAGCGTTCTGTTCAATTCTGACACTGTCGACCTGCAGTTAGCTCCCAGCACCCTCCTTAAGTTTGATAATTTGCCAGAACTACTCACAGAACATTTGTTATGCATGTTTGCTGGTTTGTTACAAAGGATACAATTCAGGAACAGCCAGATGGAAGAGACACACAGTGTCAGGTGTGGGGAGGGGTGTGGACCTCCCACACACTGTCCAGGCACCTCCACGTGTTCATCAGCCTGAAAGCTCTCCCAACCCTGGAGAGGGTTTATGAAGGGGGAAAGGGGGGTTATGAAGGCTTCATTACATAGTCATGATTGATCAAATCATTGGCCAATTCCTGATTGACTCAATCTCCAGCCCCTCTCCCCTTCCTGGAGGTGGAGATTTCAAGAATTTTAGGAGCTTGTTGCCAGGTGGGGACAAACATCAAAAAAAATTTTTTTTCATATCCCAGTGTCTGTCTGTGCCCTGTTTTCCTTGGGCTGACCTTTAGTGTGTAGGTTAATTTAGGGAGAGGAACATTCTTGTAATACTGAGTCTTCCTGTCTCCGGGCAGGACAGTAATGTCTCTCCATCTGCTCAAGGTCCCTGTCTGTCCCTCTGTTCATTTGAACTTTTTTTCAGGTACTCCTATACATTTCCAGGGTACCCCGAGGTTTTTCTTCTCTGTGTTGCCATGATAAATGAGACTCTTTCTTCCAGCACGTGTTCCAGGAGTGTTGCTTTAATGCATATTTGGAGCAGTTTGGTAAGAACTGCTTACCCCCAACCAGAGGGCCAACCTCAGTGAGGAGTCTGCCTGCTGCTCACCCTCAAATCCCATGTGCTCAGCCTGCTGTGACCCCCTCTTCTTGCCACCTGTATTAGTCCGTTTGTGTTGCTATAACAGAACTACCTGAGACTGGGTAATTTATAAAGAACAGAGGTTTATTTAGCTTAGGATTCTGGGACAGCTGCATCTGGCACGGGCTTCAGGCTGCTTCTACTCATGGTGGAAGGCAGCAGGCAGCTGGCAGGTGCAAGCAGATCACATGGCAAGAGGAAGCAAGAGAGAGAGAGAGAGAGAGAGGAGGTGCCAGGGTCTTTTAAACAACCAGCTCTCATTGGAACTAATAGAGGGAGAACTCACTCATTACTCTCCCTACCTAGGAGGAGCATTAATCCAGTCATGAGGGATCCGCCCCCACGACTCAATCAATTTCCAACACTGCCGCATTGAGGATCAAATTTCCGTGTGAGTTTCGGTGGGGACAACACATCCAAACTCTATCACCACCCTAGTCAGGATATGAGGGGGGAAGGTGACACAGCTGCTCTGGCACATCCATCAGGGTGGCTCCTTCTGGATCCCTCAGGACACGAGGCTGCCATGGGCTCTTCTGAGCCCAGCTTCTCACAAGCCCTTTCCAGCAACTACTTTACCACCTTCACTACCTGGGTCAGGCTGAAAAGGCAAACCCATATTTGGGGTTAGAAAATCCCGTTTCAGGGCTGGCCAGTTAGTGTAGTTGGTTAGAGCATGGTGTTATAACACCAATGTTAAGGGTTCAGACTCCCATACCATCCATCCAGTACCCCCCGAAAAAGTCCCATTTCTGAAGCTTTTTTATCCCCTTGGGAAAGTTTTCCAAATATAAGCCCTCAACCAACCCCTGACAACATGTGGATGGGATGTATAAGTAATGGTGCCACTGAAATGAGTTGTAAAACTTGGTTGTGAAATCCTTGAATTCTCCCTAATATCTGTATTATAGTCATAAGCTATACAACTCTAAATGTGTATGTTATAAAAATCGAATTTGTAAATCCATGGGTGCATGAACTTTTAATTTGATTTAGAATGCATTTTAAGCTGGCTGATCTCATCTGTGCAGACATTCACTTCTCCGTGTGTATTCGGCATCCTTTATGTCTCTTTCATTAACAGGTGCCCTTACTGGGAAGAACAGGGCAAGAATCCAGGCCCTGACCCCTTGGCTCCCTGTCAAGCATGGGAGCCTGTGCATTGGCTCTAAGCTGACAGGGGGCGGGTCCGCACAGACCAGCTGTCAGTCTCCCGATCACCAAGTGAGCGGAGCCAGGCCTCGCCCCGTCGCGCCTGCGCAGTGCGGCCGTTGACGCCCGAGCCAGAGAGGCGCGGCAGTTGCAGTTCGGCGGGAGCGGCGAGTGTGGCGTCGAGTCCTGGGAGCCGGAGCAGTAGGAGGCGGCGGCGGCGACTGAGCGGAGGCGGGCGCCGCCGTCTGCCTCCGGTCGGACCGGCGGGAGCGCGAGGGAGTGACGGCGGAGCGCTCGGGGTGTCTGCGGACGGCGGCCTCGGTGGGCGGCAGGTGAGGCCCGTGGGGGGCAGGCGTGGGCTGTGAGGGGCGCTGGCAGCCGGGGTCGCGGCGGGCGGCCGGGGGCTGAGGTGGGCGCGGCGGCGCGGGCCCGCCAGGGCATTATCCGGCGGGCGGCGCGGGCCCGCCAGGGCATTATCCGGCGGGCGGCGCGGGCCCGCCAGGGCATTATCCGGCGGGCGGCGCGGGCCCGCCAGGGCATTATCCGGCGGGCGGCGCGGGCCCGCCAGGGCATTATCCGGCGGGCGGCGCTCGCTCATCGCCCCCTGAGGGCCGGGCCGCGGAAGGTCCGTACCGGGCACGCGCTCCTGTGTCCGCGGTCCCCACGCGTGCCTGCCCCGCCGCCCCCGGTCCTGGTTCCCCGGTCCTCCGCGCGTGTTGTTCCGAGGCGGGTGGGCTCGCGTGCGGGGACGGGGGCGGGGGACGGCGCACCCAGGCTCGGGGAGGGGTGCGGCGCCAAAGGCGGGCGGGAGAGCGTTGCTCATCCTGGGTGTGCAGGGAGGGTCGGGACCCCAAGGGTTGGGTCACCCCGGGGCGCGGGCCTGCCCTCGGGGGCCGCGGCTGTGCGATTGCGGGTTAGGCAGCGGCTGGTGTCTGCACGATGGGACAGACGCGGCGGTCTCGGGAACGTCACGCTTTCCGTCCCCCTCACGATCGACCTTGGATGTACTTGGCGAGGAAGGCGTGGAGAGGAGTTCGGCGGTGCGGGACTGCGCAGCGCCGCGGGCTTGGCGCGTCTCGGAGGCTTCTTGCGTGGATGGTGCCTTGGAGATTTTACAGAGGGTCCTTTTGAGTAATGGCTGCAGTAATGCCTGTCGTGCCATACGCATCCCAAATTTTGTTTACACAGTCGTTTGTGTATTTGTTTGCTTATTATTTGTGCATTGGATCCTGGGTTTTGGAGAGGATTTGGGGGGTGGAAGTGGCCTGGAACCAATCCCGTGCGGTTCCGTAGGAACAAACGTGTATGCCTCAGTCATCTCTTTATGTTTAATTTAACATTTTGTAAAAAGATTTTTGTTGACTTCAGAATTTTCCTGGTCGCATTTTGTAGAGTGCCTGTAATGACCGATTCAGAAGAAAAGAACAGTACAGGATATCAGTAACTTAATTTTGGAATATCTGAGCGGTGTTTTTTACGATGGCGTTCTTTGTGATACTAGTTCTGGGAGATGCTACAAGGAAAAGAACTGGTTCCTTGGTCAAATAAGTTTGGGGAACGGTGCTGTGTCCGTTCCTTCTCCCCTTAGAGTAATTCACATTACCGTATTGGAGGATTTAGCCACAGAACCCTTTTAATTTTATTTTTGGTGTGACCTCTATGAATACCCATGAAATCCAGTAAACAGTGGATGTTTCCCAGAATAGCCATTGTGACCTGTTGGTCACGGGTGTCCTCATACGGTGTCTTCTCTTAGATAAGATAATGGTGCCTCTCCTTTGTGAACTGAGAGGTTTGGAAGTTGATGTGGTTTGTGTGTGCCTGTGCATTTTGTGGGTAGTACTCAAATTTGGCCCGTACCGTACGGATAAGATATGAGAGTTATTAAGTTGAAGTCTTAATAGAAGAAATTTAGTTAGAGAGTTTTCACTTCCCAGTGAATTACCTGACTGCACACACAGTTACACCTCTTCTGACTGCACTCCTTAATTGTTAGCGTTTTTCCCTAGTATGTTAGAGACACTTGGGGAAAAAAGGTTACTGCTGTTTCTGAAGAGCTACTCAGTTGGATGATTTTGAAGTTGAAAATAATGCCCTAGGGCACTTCTTTTGATTTAGCTGTTAGCAGAATCTTAGTTTGTTGAGAAAGAGCATTTAAATGTAAATAGTCCTTTATATTTATTAGATGCTTGATTAAAAGTGTTTACTCTTCCTTTTCCTTGAATGAAAAGAAATTAGAAGAAATCAATCATTTTGTCTAAGCACTTTGTTCAATTTGGAAGACATGGTATTATGAAAAGAAAGGGGACCGTGGAGTTAAACGTGGAATCAGCCCAGCCTTTCAGGTGGAATCTGGGACTGTGCCCAAGGTCACCTGTAGGAGGAGGTGAGAAACATATTAAAAGGCTAAGATGTCCTAAGGAAGACCATTCTAGACCAACTAGTCCCAAGCAGATCTGTTCATGGACAAGGAATATATTGGTGAGCGCAGCCCATATCCCCTGAGCCCAACCGAGATTGGTAGAACCACCCAATCTCCATTTACTGATGAGAAAAGCTAAATAGTTCTAGTTTAAGCTACTAAATTTGGGGGTGATTTGTTACACAGCAATAGCTAAGTGATACAGAGTAAAGACAGATCGATCATCTGGTGAAGGGGGCCCACACAGACAGGCAGGGAATGCTGTGTCTCAGGGGACCCATGGTTATGTTGGTCATTGCTAGGCCCACTGGACAGAGAGTTCATTGGCCGTAGGGTTACACCCAAGAACTTAGGATGTGCTGCCTGCCTGCGTATGGTTGGCTTAGTCACTGGGATTATTCTGCTCCCCATTTGGACTGAGTAGTCATGTTATTTCAGGCCTCTGGAAATACACATCTGGACTGATGCTGATGGCCTGTGTGGAGCTCAGGAAAAGGCTACCAGGACCAGCTACATATATTGTGGTCCCCAGTGCAAAATGAAATTTATTCAGAAATTATTAAGAATTTTAAGACAGAAGCAGCAGAGCATTAAGCCAGTAACTGTGTGACTATAGAGATGGCCCATCCATGAAGCTGGCCCTTCTGGGCACCCTGAGGACCGATGAAGAGAAGCATATTTCTACCTCTGCTGGTTGGGAAAGGCTGCAGTAAAGGATTCTCTCCTTTTATCTCACCCAATAGTGTGAGCATCACCAATAGGCTGGTGCAAGTTTGATGAGCTGAACACTAGAAGAGCAGCGGTTTTCAAACTGTTCTGTTTTGTTCAATTTGTTTAATGTATTTCCCACCAAAGAGGTGAAGGACTTGACTCCTTTTTAAAATTCCCAGTTGGTAACAAAGGATGACAGATAAAGACTGTAAAGGTGCTGGAGACGCTTGCTCTTAGGAAAGCTATTTGGTGCAATAACAGAGGGGCCAGGGTGGGTGTACTGAGAGTTGAATTAGTTGACAAACTGCGATAAAAGATTCCCGAGTAAATTCCTCCTGAGTAGATTAGCATGGAGGACTCAGGCTACCGGCATGAGCAGGAAGCCTTTGTCATCCTCTTCCCACGTTGCCTTCAGTAAGAAGTATGGGAGAGCTGGAGCTAAGAGTCAGACTAATGGGCAACCAGCAGGATGGTGGAGAAAAACCAGAAGCCCGCGGAGGAGCTGTGGGAAGAAGCATCGCTCATGAGAGGCCTGCTGCCTCCTGGCATGAGCTGGAGCCAGCCGTCAGCGGGTGGGAATCGTGCATAAGCCCCAGTGAAGGGCCCCAGATGAAATAAAATTATAAATGGAACACGAACAGAAATTGCAGATTAACATGTAGGATATGAGCCCATTTTTACAGAAGAAAGAAGATATATACTTCTATACATTTGTATAAATAAAATGCTAGAAAAAAGGGCTACGATAATTTACACTGAGACGCCATCTGTGATCACCTCTGGGAAGGGCAGATGGCTTGGAGAGAGCAAGGGACAAGTCAAGGTGGAGTTTCCTATTTGGGGAATTCCTTCAATTTTTGATGATTAGAATGTATTCCCTTACTACTTGAAGAATTTAAATGATCATATCAATTATCTTTAAAAAGAGCAAGAAGCAATCACTGAATCTTTTTAGAGGCTGTATGGGTACAGTTAAGTTTTATCAATATATTGAACTATGTTCCCCCAAAACTCCCTGAAGTTTGACTTGTGTCTCCCAACTTTCATGTACTAGTAACTTAGCCCCCACTATGACTGTTAAAAGGGTGGGAAATCCTATTATGGTAAATGAAAGGTGGGTCCTTGAAGAGGCGATTAGACTGTAGGACCATACTGTAGTGAATGGATTAAAAATCATGGTCAGGGGTGTGCTTCTGAGGCTTTAAAAGAAGAGAGAAGAGTCTGTCCCTCTGCTCTCTCTGCTCCACCATTTTCACAATGGGATACCCGTGCCATCACTGTCACCACCACCAAGATCTTCACCAGCTGTGTTCCCTGGACTTTGGACTCCCTAGCCTCAGAAACTGTAAGCAATAAATCTTATTTTCTTCATAAATCACCCAATTTCAGGTATTTTGTTATGAGCAACAGAAATGGACTAATATAGAAAATTGGTACCAGAGAAGTGGGGTGTTGCTTATAAGACATACTTGAAAATGCAGAAGCCGCTTCGGAACTGGGTGTTAGGCAAAGATTGGAGGAGTTTGGATGACTCAGAAGACAAAAAGATAAGGGAAAGTTTGGAATATCTTAGAGATGGGTTATGTGGTGGCAAACAACGCTAATAGAAACATGGACTGTAATGTAGGTCTCAGAGAAATAAGGAGTTTTTTGGAAACTTGGGCAAAGATCACACTTGCTGTGAACTGGCAAGGAACTTGGCTGCGTTGAGTACATGCCCTAGGACTTTGTGGAAGTTGGAACTTAAAGAGTTGTGAACCAAGGGATTTGGTGGAAGAAATTTCTAAGCAGCAGAGCATTAAGGAAGTTGCATGGCTTTTAACTGCCCACTGTAACAGCCTACTCCGAGTTATGGCAGCAAAGGCATGCCATAAAGCCGGAATTTGAAAGAGAAGCAGAGTGTAAAGATTTAGAAAATTTTCAGCCTGGCCATGTGGTAAAGAAGCACAGAGCATGGAATGGTGCAGCCCAGCGACTCTTAGCTAAGAAGATTAGTGCAAAAGAAAGGGAATATCAAGAGGAGAAAAAGGCCCTGAAGGCATTGCCAAAGCCTCTGTTGTCAACCCTTCCATTTCAGTCCTAGGGAGACAGAATGGTCTTGGGGAACAGGCCTGAGGCATCCTCCAGGGCTTGCTGCGCAGGACCACCTCAGAAGGTGCTCCCCACACCAGCACCCCAGCTACTTTGGCTGCCTCAGCTGTGACTTAAATTGGTCCCAGGTGTGGCTGAATGCGCAGCTTTGAAAAATACCGGCTGGAAGCCTTGGTAGAGTACACATGGTGTTAGGTCTGCAGACTCACAGAATGCCAGAGCTGGGAAGGCTTGGGAGCCCCCACCCTGATTTCAAAGCATGTATAGAAAATTCTGGGAGCCCAGGAGAAGATCTATCACAGGGGTGGAGTCACCACACTGCTTTGGCTAGAGCCGTGCTGAGAGGAAATGTGGGGTCAGAGTTACAGCAGAGAAACCCCAACAGTGCCATTTCTAGAGGAGCCATGAGAGCGGGACCACCATGGAGACCCCAGACCTGTGGAGCTACCAGAGTGGAACACCAGCCTGGGAGAGCAGAAGTGTGGCCTGAGACCAGGAAAGGCATAGGAGCAGAGCTGCCTGAGGACTTGGAGACCCAGCCCCCCACACCAGCATGCAGAGGACATCAAACATGGAGTAAAGGTACCTGATTTGCCAGCATGAGATTTAATGCCTGCCCTGCTGGGTTTTGGACTTGTCTGGGACCTGTTACACCTTTCTTTTTGCCTATTTCTCCCTTTTGGAATGGGAATATGGACCCTATGCTTGTCCCACCCTTGTATCTTGGAAGTAGATAACATATTGGTTGCAAGGTGGGACTTTGAACTTTGGACTTTTGAGTTGAAACAAGTTAAGACTTTGGGGATGAAATGAATGTATTTGCATGGGAAAAGGACATGCATTTTGGGGGATCAGGGGCAGAATGTAGTGGATTGAATTATGTCCCCCCAAAACTCATTGAAGCTTGACTTTTGTCCCTAAGTTTTATGTACTAGAAACTTAGCCCCCACTGTGACTGTTAAAAAAGTGGGAAATCCTATTATGGTGATTGAAAGATGGAGCTTTGAAGAGGTGATTAGACTGTAGGACCATGCAGTAGTGAATGGATTAAAAATAGTGGTCAGGGGTGTGGCTCTGAGGGCTTAAAAGAGGAGGAGAGTCTGTCCCTCTGTTCTCTCTGCTCCACCATTTTCACAATGGGATGCCCGAGCCATCAATGTCACCACCACCAAGATCTTCACCAGCTGTGTTCTCTGGACTTTGGACTTCCTAGCCTCAGAAACTGTAAGCAATAAATTTTATTTTCTTTATAAATCACCCAGTTTCAGGAATTTTGTTACAAGCAACAGCAATGGACTAATACAATGAAGAATAATAGACACACTAGAAAGTTTAATAACCCAACCTATTCATCTATATCCATATATAAGCATACAGGTATATACATACACATGCATGTACATGATGTACATATACATATACGTATATATCTGGTATTATGTATAATATGAATTTATTGACAACCATCTAACTTCATTTTACAGATTACACTGAACAACTTGTGGTTCTTTCTCAAATTTTTTTTTTTTGCTTTCAAGCAAGTCCAAGTTGCATTTAACAGAAGAGCAGTTCCTACTCCCCCTTCTGTACTGACTCTCTCCAGGGCTGCCCCGGATGCCAGCTGAAGTGAGTCGGCACTGTCCTCCGGGAGGTCACAGCAGACAGCCCTCTTGCATGGGGTCAGAGTAGGTGGGGAAAGCTCTAGTCATACTGTGGGATGGAAAGAAAAGACTGGAAGACGTAGTGGAATCAGCAGGCTCTGGGAGTGAGATTGACGTAGCTTAAGGTTCTGGCTCTGCCAGCTGGTCAGTGAATGGCCTGGCAGAATAATTTGATCTCACTTGTAAAATGAGAGATAAAAATAAATACTTCTGAGGGTAGCATGAGATTCAAGGAGGTATCAGACAGCACACACCCAGCCACCACTGGGCCTGGCGTGGAGGATGGCCCTTGCTACTCATGGCCTTTGGAGGGTGGGGGCATCTGCCTTGGTCTTTCATTAGTGGGAGGCTCTGTGCTGTGAGTTGACAGAAGGTGGCAGAGAGTAGCAGGAATGGTTTACTACTCACTTTGTGCCCTTGTGTCCCTTGACCAGGATTGGTTATAAATTCTGTTACAGGAAATTTCCAAGACCCTGGTAGACACATTCCACCTTCCCTGCATCCTTCTCATTTCAAGTCTTTTGTGATCTTGCAATTGCCCCACAACCCAAAAAGCTTGACTCTTTATTTAGTCCAATGACACAGTGTGCTTTCTTTCCTCTCCTTTTTGGGGCAAGGCCAATTGCATGATTAAATTTCTAGAATTCCTTAAAGGAAAATACCACCCTTTCTTTCCAATTGGCATTGAACTGGTTTAGAATGATGATCCTTACTAGAAAGCTTCTGTCATCTTTCTTCTTGTCTCCTTTCCCCACTGAAAGTACGAGTCGACACCAGTTGACGATCCACCAGAGAGAGCTCCTTTTATTAGGCAGCACACACATATATATAGGGCTTTAAGGGAAGGCTGATTGGTTTAAAATACAATCCCTATTTAGCATACCGCATGGGGCTTGGTGGGGAGCTGATTGGCGTGCGACGCGCCGGGCGGGAAGGGGAATGCAGAAGAGAAGGGCAACCAGCGCCATGATGGGGTGCGGCCGAGAAGGGCTTATGTGCTCAGGGTGTGATTCCTTGGGGCATTTGGGTTCTCTCACTGATATCCTCAACAGCTGGTCAGTTTCCTTAGTATTTATGGTTTCTGAATGCTGAGGACAGTGCTCAAAATTTCCCTGGTGATTCAGATGCAAAAATTAGGGCAGCCACTCTTCTGGTATAAAAACACAGACCCTGTCCCATCCTCTCCTCTCCCTGGTTCACTCATTTGCTGCCTGTCCCTGCCAGCACCCCCTTTGCCATCTGAAGCATCCTGTGCACCCACAAGGCCACAGATCTGAGAGTGAGGCAAACCAATGACACTAGATGTCCCTAAGTGTGGAGGTGCCTAGCCACCAGTGTGGCTGAGAGAAGAGCCTCCACCCTGGCGCCAGGGTTTTGAGGACAGTCCTGGACTGTCTCTGAACAGGGTCTCATTGTGAGAGGGAAACAAGAATTCACTCACCTAAGCAGAGATCAGTGGCGGATGTTGGATGCAGGAATTGCAATGGAGTATGGAGTTTGGTTAGCCTGCTAGAGTGGCTCACAGAACTCAGGGAAACACTTCCTTACATTTACCGGTTTGTTATAAAGGATAATACAAAGGATACAGGTGAAGAGCCACAGAGAGCCAGGTATGGGAGAGGAGGCGGAGCTTCCACACCCTCCTTGGGAGTGCCACCCCCCAGGTATTCAGAAGCTTTCTGGTCAAGTTCCTTTGGGGTTTTTATGGAGGCTTCATTACATAGGCATGGTTGATTAGCTTAACCTTCAGCCCCCTCCCCCTCCCTTGGGCTGAAAGCCTCAACCCTTTAATGTTGGCTGGGTCTTTCCTGTGACCAGCCCCCATCCTGCTGCCACCCAGGGGATTTTAGGAGTTGTATGCCGGAATACTGGAAAAGTTGGTTAGAGCATGGTGTTATATAACCAAGGTCAAGGGTCTGGATCCCCTTACAGGCCAGCAACAGCCTCCAAAAAAAAAACCACACCAAAAAAATATGTTTCACAATATCGCATCCTCAAAAGCATTTTTTTCTTCTACTTTTCCACCCACCTTTCAGAAAACCCCACCTCTTCCTCTGACTCGGCCTCTTTCCCCAGGCCTGAAGTTTTCCATCTGCAGCGCTAGGTGGAGGGAAGATGGGAGCTGGCTCTTGGCACCCTACTGTGAGAGCCAGCTAGGGTGGGGGTGGGCCCATTAAAATTTCCGGACTTCTGTTAGTTACATTCCTTTATCCATCTGACTGTCCAGTGGGCCATGTCTAGACAGTGCACACATCTGCTCATACAAACACACAGCTACACACATGCTAAACTCAAACACAAATTCTCAAGAGAAAATGTGTGTGTGTGTTTAGTAAACCTCTTACCATTTCACGAGGGCCACCGATGCTGGTGATGCAAAACCCTAGCTAAAGCGTGAAAACGATTGTGTATTAGGAGTTGATTAATTTTCAGCCAGGGGCTGCCTCCTGACCAGTTTGTGTTGGAGATGTTCAGGGAGGGATGAAGAATGTATTTCATTTTCCAGACACGTAAGCAGTTACGTGAGCCGAGTATGGCTGTGTTTTCTGCAGAGTTGTCACCGTTCTCATTAGAGCACCTCATGGGACAGTGGTTTATCTTAGACTCCACTGATCTACGTGGGCTTGCTGAGCCCTGGTGCCTGTGACAAGTGAGATAAATTAGCCATCTCACAAGATTGTCTTGTTCTTCATGGCACATGCCCAGTATTTTAACTCCTACAGAACACCAGCTGGGAGGAGCCTGTGGTTGAGTGTGTGTTTTATCTGGTCCTTCTCCTACATTCAGGGATAAGGCAGAGATCAGAGCCAAATTCCCATTTCAATAGGTTCTGGGCATAGGGGCTGTCCCTAGGTGTCTGGTACCTGGCCCTGGGTGCTTAGAGCAGGGGATAGTGGCCCAGAGTGTGAGAGCCCCATAGAGGAGATGATGGGGTGTAGGCTCCGGATTGGTGGCTTTGTGTTTGAAAAGCACATTTGTAGGTTTCTCATACAATGACAGATAGAACCACCATAAGATCCAGCAATCCCGTCGCTCGGCGTATATACCTAAAGGAATGGAAATCATCATGTTGCAAGGATACCTGCACTCCCATGTTCATCGCAGCTCTATTTACAGTAGCTAGGAGTTGGAACCAACCTAAATGTCCATCAGTGAATGAATAGATAAGGAAAAGGTGGCATACATACACAATGGAATACTACTGTACCATAAAAAGGAATGAAATTCTGCTATTCCCAGAAACATGGATGAATTTAGAGAACATTATATTGAGTGAAATAAGCCAGGTACAGAAAGAGAAATACTTCATGTCCTCACTCATAAGTGTGAGCTGGGAGAGAGAGAGAGAAAGGAGAATCACAATAATTCCTTGAATTTTCAAAAGGAGAGCACAAAACGGAGGCAAGCAGAGGTGGCAAAGGGGGATTAGGGAGAAATTGGTAAAGGACAACAAAAAATGTTTACATTGTATAATGATAAAACTTAAAAAAATAATAAAGACAAATTTTTAAAAAGCAGAAGGAAGAAACTAAGAAAGATAAAAGCCAAAATTAATGATCTATCAAAACTATAGAATTAAAAAATTTTAATCCCCCCCAAAACGTTGTCAATTGTCTGAGTAATGTCCCTTATATATTTTTTTTCTGATCTGTGATCAAATCTAGGATTGTGTTTAGTTTCATGTCCCTTGTATTTCCATTAATCTGGAACAGCTCCTCAGCCTTTGATTCTTATGATCTTGAAATTTTAAAATTAAAATTATTTTTAATTATTATTATTTTGTAGGGTGTTTCTCAGTTTGGGTTTGTCTGATGTTTTATCATAGTTAGATTTTAGAAAGATTACTATCAAAGTGATATTTTGTCTTCGTGCATATTATGTCAGTCTGTCCCAATTGTGGTATTAACTTTGATCACTTGCTTAATTAAGGTGGTTTCTGGCAGATTTCTTTTCTGTAAAATCATCTTTTTCCCCTTGTTAATTATAAGTAACTCATCAAACTTTCACTCAGTAGTTTCAGCCTCTATCGATCATTTCCAGTTCCATCATTCCTTCCATATTTCTTAGTAGGCATTCCACAGTATCAATAAATTATAATTCATTATTGTCATGCATTACTCTGATGTTCAATCAGTCCAGATTTGGTTTGGTTCCTTTTTGATGTGTCTCCATCATTCTTTAATAATACAGAAATACTTAGGAATAAAGAGCATGCTTTCTTCAACTTACTCTGAAATGATTTTTGAAAAAAATGAGTATGGATGTACATACACACATGTATGCCTCTATGAAGGTATTTTAAAAGTTCATGGAAATATACGGATCTTTCCATGAACTTCTTAAAGACTCCTTGTACATAGGGATAAAAATAGGAAGAGCGACAGAAAGAGAAACAGAAAGGGAGAGGTTACAAACTGGGTGGCTTAAAACAAGAGAAAGTTATTCTCTCCAAGTTCTGGAAGCTAGAAGTCTGAAATCAAGGTGGCAGCAGGACTGTGTTCCTTCAAAGGCTCTAGGGGAGTCCCTTCGTGCCTCCTCCAGCTTCTGGAGGCTCCAGGTACCCCTCGGTTTGTGGCAGCATCATGGCAACCTCTGCCTCTGTCTTCACGTGGCCGTCTTCTCTGTGTATGCATTTCTGTGTCTTCTCTTCTTATAAAGACACCAGTCATAGATTTCTCTTCCCTCTTTAGCCATTAGTAGTGACTACATGTAATAATGGAACTAAGCGTCAATTAAGGCCATTCCTCTTTCATGGTAATAAAAACACAAAAGCATATAAACCATTAAATTAATGGTGACTTTAAACTATCTGTAAGGGCCGGCCTGTGGCTCACTTGGGAAAGTGTGGTGCTGACAACATCAAGTCAGGGGTTAAGATCCCCCTACCAGTCATCTTTTTAAAAACAATAAAAAATAAATAAAATAAACTGTCTGTAAAGGCAGGTCAGACCACACTTTGGTAAGTGAAAAAGGCAGATGACTCAACCATGGTGAGGTTGATGTGGCCCATACCTCTTGTCCCAGATAGTAACTGCTGCCTCCAGCTGCTCAACATAGTGACAGATGCAAGTTTGCTTAGACATCCCAGCACAAAGTCTCCATTCAGTCCAAGCAACTTAATCCTCAGCTGGTTCTTGACCATGGAGTCTAAAGCTGTGAGGTCAGTAAAAGCAACAAATAATTTTATATGTTTTCTTGACAGATTTCTTCCAAGATACTTGAGTGTGATGATAGTTAGCAGTTCCACGTGTCTAAAATCCAGGAAATCCTGATTAGGAAACTATGAGAGAGGTGATTCCTGACCCGGGTGACCGTGTGACCCATCAGCCAAGCCTGGGAACCCAGCTAGGTGAAATGCTGGGATAAGTTGCCCAACCTGGGTGGATCTGGTAGATCTGTATTCAGGCGAATAAAGAGGAAATACTTTGGGAAGTTGTGACAATGTCTATAGAGGGTCTATGGAGGGACCTTCACATTCCTGGAATTTGTACAACTGAGAAATAAATTACCACAAATTTAGTGGCTTAGAAAATGACAACCATGTATTAGCTGTCAGTTCTGTAGGTCAGTAGTTTGGATACAGCATGACTAGGTTCTCTGCTCAGGGTGTCACCAGGCTAATGTCCACATATCAGCCACCTGCATTCCCATCTGGAGTGGAGGTTTCTCTCTCAGTTTCAGTGGTTGTGGAAGCATCCAGCTCCTTATTCTTGTGCAATTGAGGTTGCCATTTCGTTGCTTGTTGTCAGCCAGGGGCTTCTCACAGCTCCTAGGGCTGCCTGCATCTCCATCTTCAAAGCCAGTAATGGATATGCTTCCTTGCTCTGAATCCCTCTCACACTTTGAATCTCATTCTTCTTTGGGAGAACTCAGTCCTTCTAGGCATAAAGGTCTGTGAGGGGTGGGGCCTTCCAGACTTCTCAAATGCCTTTACAGCTTTTTTCCCATTGCACCTGGCTGCCTCATTGTCAAAGAAATGTCTTAGTAACCAGTTTATCTGCTTTACCCTTGCATTTTTCTGTGGCTCTTCTCTTCTTTACCAAATGGCCAAGCTGCAAATTTTCTAAATCTTTACGCTCTGCTTCCCTTTTAAATTCTGGCTTTACATCATGCCTTTGCTGCCATAACTCAGAGTAGGCTGTTAAAAGTAACCATGCAGCTTCCTTACTGCTTTACTGCTTAGAAATTTCTTCAGCCGGACATTCTGGTTCACAGCGCTTACGGCCCACCTTCCACAAAGTCCAAGGGCATGGACACAAAGCAGCCAAGTTCTTTGCTATGGTGTAGCAAGGGTGATCTTTCGTCCAGTTCCAGATAAGTCCCTCATTTCTATCTGAGACCTCATCATCCACATGGTCTTTACTGTCCACATTTCTATCAGCATCTGGTCACAACCATTTAACCAATCTCTAAAATATTCCAAACTTTCCCTCATCTTTTTCTCTTCTTCTAAGTCCTCCAAACTCCTCGAACCTTTGTCTATTACCTGGTTCCAAAGCCACATCCACATTTTCAGGTATCTGTATAGGAACACTGCATTCCTCGGTACCAATTTTCTGTATTAGTCCATTTGTGTTGCTTTAACAGAACTACCAGAGACTGGGTAATTTATAAAGAATAGAGGTTTATTGGGCTTATGGTTCTGGGACAGCTGCATCTGGACTGGGCCTCAGGCTGCTTCTACTCATGGTGGAAAGTGGCAGGCAGCTGGCAGGTGCAAGCAGATCACATGGTGAGAGGAAGCAAGAGAGAGAGGTGCCAGGGTCTTATAAACAACCAGCTCTCATGGGAACTAATAGAGTGAGAACTCACTCATTACTCCCCCACCTAGGGAGAGCATTAATATATTCACAAGGGATCCACCCCCATGACTCAATCAGTTTCCAACATTGCCACATTGAGGATCAGATTTCCACATGAGTTTTGGTGGGGATAACACATCCAAACTCTATCACCACCCTAGAACCCATATGAGAGGGGGAAGGTGACACAGCTGCTCTGGCACATCCATCAGGGTGGCTCCTTCTGGACCCCTCAGGACACGGGGCTGCCATGGGCTCTTCTGAGCTGAGCTTCTCACAAGCCCTTTCCAGCAACTACTTTACCACCTTCACCACCTGGGTCAGGCTGAAAAGGCAAACCCATATCGGGGGTTAGAAAATCCCGTTTCTGGGCTGGTGGGTTAGTGTAGTTGGTTAGAACATGGTGTTATAACACCAATATTAAGGGTTCAGACTCCCATACCATCCATCCAGTCCCCTCCCCAAAACGTCCCATTTCTGAAGTTTTTTTTCGCCCCTGGGAAACTTTTCCAAATAGAAGCCTTCAACCAACCCCTGAAAACATGTGGATGTGATGTATAAGTAATGGTGCCACTGAAATGAGTTGTAAAACTTGGTTGTGAAATCCTTGAATTCTCCCTAATATCTGTATTATAGTCATAAGCTATACAACTCTAAATGTGTATGTTATAAAAATCGAATTTGTAAATTCATGGGTGCGTGAACTTTAATTTGATTTAGAATACTTTTTAAGCTGGCTGATCTCATCTGTGCAGACAGTCACTTCTCCGTGTATATTCGGCATCCTTTATGTCTCTTTCATTAACAGGTGCCCTTACTAGGAAGAACACAGTGAGAATCCAGGCCCTAGCCCCGTCCCTCTGTCCTTAGCTCCCTGTCAAGCATGAGAGCCCGTTCATTGGCTCTAAGCTGACAGGGGGCGGGTCCGCACAGACCAGCTGTCAGTCTCCCGATCACCGGGTGAGCGGAGCCAGGCCCCGCCCCGTCGCGCCCGCACAGTGCGGCCGTTGACGCCCGAGCCAGGGAGGCGCAAGGCCGTTGCAGTTCAGCGGGAGCGGCGAGTGTGGCGTCGAGTCCTGGGAGCGGGAGCAGCAGGCGGCGGCGGCGGCGACTGAGTGGACGTGGGCGGCTCCGTCTGGCTCCGGTGCGAGCGCGACGGAGTGATGGCGGAGCGCTCGGCGGTCTGCGGACGGTGGCCTCGGTGGCCGGAAGGTGAGGCCCGTGTGGGGCGGGCGTGAGCTGTGAGGGGCGCTGGCAGCCGGGGTCGCGGCGGGCGGTCGGGGGCTGAGGTGAGCGTGGCGGCCGCCTGTCCGGCGGGCGGACGGGGGCTGAGGTGAGCGGGGCGGCGCGGCCCGGTGGCGCACTGTACGGCGGGCGGTGCCCGCTCATCGCCCCCTGAGGGCCCGGCCGCGGCGGGTCCGGGGCGGACATGCGCTCCTGTGTCCGCCGGCCCCACGCGTGCCTGCCCCGCCGTCCCCGGTCCTGGTTCCCCGGTCCTCCGCGCGCGTTTTGTTCCGAGATGGGTGGGTTCGTGTGCAGGGACGAGGGCGGGGGACGGCGCACAGAGGCTCGGGGAGGGGTGCGGCGCCAAAGGCGGGCGGGACAGCGTTGCTCATCCTGGGTGTGCAGGGAGGGTCGGGACCCCAAGGGTTGGGTCACCCCGGGGAGTGGGCCTGCCCTCGGGGGCCGCGGCTGGTGTCTGCGCGCTGAGACGGGCGCAGCGGTCTCGGGAACGTCACGCTTTCCGTCCCCCTCACGAGCGACCTTGGATGTAATTGGCGAGGAAGGCGTGGAGAGGAGTTCGGCGGTGTGGGCGGTGCGGGACTGCGCAGCGCCGCGGGTTTGGCCGTCTTGGAGGCTTCTTGCATGGATGGTGCCTTGGAGATTTTACAGAGGTTCCTTTTGAGTAATGGCTGCAGTAATGCCTGTCGTGCCATACGCATCCCAAATTTTGTTTACGCAGTCGTTTGTGTATTTGTTTGCTTTTTATTATTTGTGCATTGGATCCTGGGTTTTGGAGAGGATTTGGGAGGTGGAAGTGGCCTGGAAACAATCCCCCGCGGTTACGGAGGTACAAATGTGTGTGCCTCAGTCCTCTCTTTATGTTTAATTTAACATTTTGTAAAAAAGATTTTTGTTGACTTCAGAATTTCCCTGGCTCTATTTTTTAGAATGCCTGTAGTGACCGATTCAGAAGAAAAGAACAGTACAGGATATCAGTAACTTAATTTTGGAATATCTGAGCGGTGTTTTTATTTTTGAAAATTAATTTTTGGGAGACAGTTTGGGTTGTAACTGTGATCCCTAAAAGAGTGCAGCTGATGTTTAATTAAAAGTGTTCTGTGCAGCAGTCTAATTCAGTATTTGCAGCACGACTGATTCCCTTTTCTGAACATCTTAGTTTTTTAAGAAAAATTAAACATTTTTAAAGCTTCCGAATGCACTGTTAAAAGACTATCTTTGCTAAATAAGTGTGAAAGTCTGTCGAATGATCTTTTTTAGTTAGAATTAATCTGTGGGTTAAAACTCTTGGTAATTTTTTGGTTTACTCTGGTACTGTTGAACCCTGTGAAATTTTTCCTTTAAATTGATTCAGTAAAAGATAAAAGTAATACTATGTACTTTTCATTCATAATTACTCTTCTGAACCTTTAAAATGACAGTCCACAAAGTAAAGTTCACCTCAAATGCATAGCCTTTAAATAAAAACCTATATTGTTGGTGGGATGATAATTTGATAGAACCTTTTTGGAGGGTGGCTTCACTCTATTTAAACAGAATTTAAAACGCACGTTCTTTGCTTACCCAGCAGTTCCACTGCTAGGAATTTCTTGTGTGGGTGAATTGGACAGGTGTGCGTGTGTAAGGTTTTTCAATTATGGCAGTGTTTGTGATGGTGAAAAAGTAGAAACAATTGTCCAGTAATGGAGTTAAGGTAACATAAATGGTTGTCATAGCCATGCCGTGGAATGTTCTGTCAGTATTAAAAATAATAGGTTGATAGGGAAAGTTTTGCTATACTGCATGGAGAGCATAACATTTACTAAGAGAAACAAGTTGTAGAACTGTATGTTCTTAGTGTGTATTAAGGTGTTTGTATATCTATATTATGCTTTAAGTGTTTGCATAGAAATGTGTTGCTAGATTCATAGCAGTCTTTCAACCTTGATGACCTCCTGGGGGTGAGACTGCCAGAGCACGTGGGGAGGAGGACATTGTGGAAAATGGTAACAATGCGTTGTTTGCTTTGCTCCAGATAACTTCTTAAACTTTGAATCGTTGCAAATTCCCCTTTGGTTTGAGCACTGTTGACTTCTCAGTTTTGCCTTTCCTTTACAAATATGTTTCTTATTGTGAAATATACTGTAAATACAGAGCAGTTACAGATTCATGGTTTTTGACAGACCCTAACTGTATAACTACCACTCGTTTCATCATGAATTTTATCCATGGGATTATTTGTAGTTGTAGTTTTTTACTCATTTCTTATGACTTGCTATTCATTCTGTTGATGAATATTGAGTCATTCCCAGTGTGAGACTGTGTTAGTTCAAGTCCCCTAAGAACAAGAAGACTGCAAGTTAAGATTAGATTTAGATTTATAGGGCGAAATCGTTGTGAGGGAGGGAGCCATCAGACCCATGCAAATGTGATGCTTGTGGAGAAGCAAGGGGAGGAGGGAAAAGGGATAGGAAAAGTCTTAGAACTGCAGTGAGGTTGTGTGAAAGTTTAGGCAAGGCTGGTAAAGAGTCCTTCAGCCGGTTGCTCTTTAGAAGAGTCCTTTGTATTGCATGAATGGGCCTGCTTTAGTACCCCACCTGTGGTCAGTCACTGGCTAGAAACAGCCTGTGGGAAGTGTGGGGCCAGAGGGACAGCAGTGGTGGATTAAGCAGAGGCCGAGTCACTCAGTCTTGCTCCCCACAGTAGGTGGTCTGGAGGCTCATTTTCATGACCTTCACAGGGCTAACGTGAGTGACATTGCTGTAAACATTCATGTACATATTTCTTGCATGGTGATTTTCTGTTGGGTAGACTTAGGAGTGGAATTGCTGGGTCACATACTGTGCCTGTGACCAGTATTAGTAGATAACGCAAACCCTTTTCTGAAGTGGACATACAAATTTTCATTCATACTGCAATAAATGCATCCTCTGGCTCCACATCTCACCAATATTTTGTATTGTTAGTTTTTCTAGTTTTAGTCATTCCAGAGAGTGTGTGGTAATATCTTATTTTGGTTCCTTCCTTCTAAGTTAGGTATGGCCAAGTGATTTGCCTTGGGAGGTAGGATGGGGCAGGGGGACGGGGAAGGCAAGGGCAGGGAGGTGGAGGGAGGGAATTTTTTGTGTGTGTTAAGCAGTTGAGATTTTGGGGGTTGTTTGTAGCCATAGCATACTTATTAACCTATCCCGACAAACTGCTTTTGAAAAATAGACTTTATTTTTTAAGAACAACTTCAGGTTCACAACAAAATTGAGCAGAAAGGACAGAATGCCCATATCTCCCTTGCCCCCACATATGCACAGCCTCCCTGTCAGCATCCAGCACTGGAGTGCTGTACTTGTTACAACTGATGAACCCACATTAACGTGTCATTATCATCCAAAGTCCATAATTTGCGCTACGGTTCCCTCTTGTTGTTTGTGGGTTTTGACAAACCCTTAATGGCATGTATCCACTATTACAGTATCATATAGAATACTTTGACTGCCCCAAGAATCCTCTATGTTCTGCCTTTGAGGGTACTTCAAAAAGTTCATGGAAACATTCATATTATCTTTTAATTCTGTTTTTCCACAGACATTTTGAAGTACCTATGCATGTTTGATCTCCTGCATGTCTGTCTGTCTGCCTGCCTGCCTCCCTTCCTTCCTTTCTGTCTTCCTCCCTTCCTTTCTGTCTTCCTCCCTTCCTTTCTTCCTCCCTTCCTTTCTTTCCCCCAGCTCTCTTCCCTCTCTCTCTCCCTCTCTCCCTCTTTCCCCCTCTCTCCCTCTCTCCCTCTCTCCCCCTTCCCTCCCTTTCCTTCCTTCCTTTCCTTTCCTTTCTTCCTTTCCTTCTTTCCATCCATTGTGGTCAGAAAACATAAAACTATTTCAAAGCTTATGCAGTTTTTTGAAGCTTGCTTTATGGCCTAGCGTATGGACACTTTTTATAAATATTCTGTGTGTGCTTGAAAAGAATGTGTTTCTGCATTTGTTGGATGCAGTGTTCCATGTTTGTCAGTTAGGTCAAGTTGGTTAATCATGTTGAATTCTTTCTTCTGTATCTTTTTTTTTTTTTCTCCTTTTGACTGCTGGTTGTATTGAGAGTGGTGTTAATACTTTGATTTTGCATTTGCCTGTTTTTTTTTTTACTAGTTCTGATACTTTTTGTTTTATATATTTTGAGGACATGTTATTAGGTGCAGACATGTTTGGAATTGTATATCCTCATCAATTTGAGTCTCTTCAAATCACTGCTAAGTGTCCTTTCAGACAAGAGTAGTATTAGAGGTAAAGTTTACTTAGCTTTATATTAATGTTGCTGCAATATCTTAACTTTGGTTAGTATGGGCAGGGTCTGTTTTTTAACCCTTTCTTTTCTTTTTTCTTTCTGTTTTTTTGGCAGCTGGCCAGTATGGGGAACTGAACTCTTGACTTTGGTGTTATAAGGCCTTGTTCTAACCCACTGAGCTAATCAGCCAGCCTAACCCTTTATTTTCAGTCTTTCCATATACTTATGTTTTGGATGATTCTCTTCGTCAACAATACATAGTAGAATTTAAAAAATCCTGTCTGGCAATGTTTCTTCTGATTGGAGCATTTGACGTATTAGCATTTAACAAAAATAACTGACCTATAGTAGTTGGGTTTAAATCTGCTAGTAAGTGCTTTCTGCTTATTGTACCTGTTTTATGTGCCTGTTCCTGTCCTTTCTTGCCTTCTTTTGGATACTCATTTATCTATTTTTTTCTGTTAATTTGGAAGTTACTTAAAACATGTCTCTTGGACTTGTCAAAATCTAATATTATTTGGTACTTTCCCCATTTTCCTGGCTACTGAAAATCCATTTCGCTCATTTTTACTTACATGCCATTACTGTGCTGTTTTAATTGTGTATATGTTTTATCTGAAGGCATTATTAATTTGATCAGGCAGTAACCGTTCAGATTTATCCACAAAATTTACTCTTTTTGTTGATTTTTATTCTTTCTTGTAACTTGATCCTCCATCTTGGAATATTTTCCTTCTGCCTGAAGAACAAACACCCTTTCTGTTGCTACCTGTTGTGGGACTTCTTTTTTTTTTTTTTTTAATTTTATTTTGTCAATATACAATGTGGTTGATTATTGTGGCCTATTACCAAAACCTTCCTCCCCCCTCCCTTTCCTCCCTCTCCCCCAACAACCTCATATCTGTTTGCTTGTCCGTAACAAGTTCAAGGAATTGTGATTGTTGTGTCTTCTTCCCTCCCCCCCCCCCAGTTTATTTGTGTATTTATTTATTTATTTATTTTTAGCTCCCACAGATAAGTGAGAACATGTGGTATTTCTCTTTCTGTGCCTGACTCATTTCACTTAAAATAATTTTCTCTAGGTCCATCCATGTTGTTGCAAATGGCAGTATTTCATTCTTTTTTATAGGAGTAGTATTCCATTGTGTAGATATACCACATTTTCCGTATCCACTCATCTGATGAGGAACACTTCTAATAGTGAATTCTCTGAGTATGTGTTAGTCTAAAAATGTCTCAAGTTGATTTTCCTTTTTGAAGGATATTTTTGGTGTGTATAGAAGTCAAAGTTGTCAGTTTTCTTCTAAGGTGTTAGAAGAAGTTATTCAATGGTATCTTTAGCTTCCATTCATTCTATAAGAAGTAACCTGTCATTTTCATATTTATTCCTATGAATGGAATCTCTTTTTGACTACCTTTTTTTTTTTTAATGTTTTCTTTTTGTCTTTGGTTTTCACAAGTTTTATTATGCTGTGTCTAGGTATATATTTCTTTTCATTTATCCAGCTTGGAATTCTTAGGTCTCATTGAATTTGTAGAGGAATATCATTCATTAGTTACGAAAAGTTTGCAGGCATTATCTTTTCAAGTATTTCTGCTACCCCTTCCCTCTCTCCCCCTTCTCCTTCTGAGAGTTCATTTAAATGCTTGTTAGATATTTTCAGTCTCTTACCCTCTCCATGCTTCATTCTGGATATTTTCATCTGATGAAAATATTTGTTTACCAAATTTTTAACGAGGGAAATCTGCTGTTAATCCCGTTCATTAAGTTTGTTGTATTTTTCACATGTTAAATATCTGGTTCTTTGATAGTTTTCTACCAAAATTTTCCATATTGTTTTAAGTTTTTGAACATAGTAGTTATAGCTATTTTCTTTTTCCCCCCACCCCCCGTGGCTGGCTGGTACAGGGATCCAAATCCTTGACCTTGATGTTCTATTTTTCATTCAATAATTTCATTTATTCATGTACCATTCTTCTCCCAGCTTACTTGAAAGTGTGATTTTGCTATCCCAGTACCTGGCAGCCCTATGGGTCTGTTTTTCTCTTGTCTTATTTGTTGTTTCTGCTGGGTTTTATTCATTTTGTCTCCTCGTGGGCCTAGTTTCTGTGTGTGTGTGCACGCATGCACATCTAGTAGATTATATTTTAAGTATTGGTTGAATAATTTGGGATCTAGGGTGATATTCCCAGAAAGGATTTGTGCTTGCTTCTGCCAGGCATCTGAGGGAGTGTGCGGTCTGAGATCACTTTGATTCAGTTTTAGGGTTAAAGATGAATTGAAGTTTAGCTACACTACACTTCTTAGAAACTGGCTGTTTCTGTTTTCACTCCGCTTCTAAGTTCAGCAATTGAGGATTCAACTGAAAGTGAGATGGGAGTACCAGTCACCCCCACCTTTGGTAGTTTCTGGATTACAGTCCTGTCTCCTTACTTTGTCAAGCTGTCAGCCTGCCGGCTGCTGGTAAAGTTTGGATATGTTATCCCCTCGAAGCTCATGTCGAAATGTGGTGCCAAATGTGGCAGTGTTGGGAGCTGTTTAGGTTATGGGGGGCGTGGATCTCTCATGAATAGATTAATGCCCTGGGTTTGGGTTGTTAGTGAGTTGTTGCTCTATTAGTTCCTGTGAGATATGGTTGTTTAAAGGATCTTGACACCTTCCCCTCTCTCTCTTGCTTCCTCTCTCACTGTGTGATCTTACACCCTGCAGCTGGCTGCCACTTTCCACCATGAGTAGAAGCAGGCGAGGCCCATGCCAGATGCAGCTGTCCCAGAATCTGAGCCAGATAAACCTCTTTTTCCTTATAAATTACCCACTTTCGGGTATTCTGTTATAATACAGCTGCCCTTATCACTTGATGTGGAAGGGTTAAGCTGCCCTTAACATCTTTATTCCTAAAACTAAACCCAGGTGACACACGCATGCACGCACGCACGCAAGCACGCACGCACAGACACACACACACACCCTCACCTACTTGGTTGCTCTTAGGAATAAAAGTGAATCCAAATGTAGGGTTTCCCTCTCTACCTCCTGCCTCAGTAATGCTTCATGATCTTTTACATTCTTTGATGCCTTCAAGCATCATGTGTTCAAGTCTTTATCATTGAAGTTTGTCCTGTGCAAAAGTCAGTAGTGGAAAAGAGTCACCTATGTCTCTTTGACATACTCCAGTAGTCTTTGATGGCTTCCTTGCTTCTGCTATGACAAGATGTTCCAAGTGATTCATGTATTTTCTGCCCCTGACCTGGAATTAGCCATGTTTGGGAGAAGCTCTGGTTCCTGATAGTTTTTGCTAGGGGTGTTCTTTTAAATTTTATTTTGATTTTGTGGCTGTCAGGATTGTCTCAATTACTAGTTCATTATTACCAGGAGTTGGCTATTCTTAACATGATGCTTGCAGGTGGTCTTCACAAACCCATCAAGGACCTAGAGGGATTGCTTGTTATCTGTGGTTTTAGGCAAAGGTGGTTGTGCTATGGACCTTTGGCCAAACTGGTGAAACCTATGGATACCTTTTCCCCCTTAGTCTTCCCAGCCTCTGGTAACCACTTTTCTACCCTGTACTTCTATGAGATCACCTTTTTTAGATTTCTCCATAGGGGTAAGATCGTGAAGTATTTGTCCTTCTGTGTCTGTCTAATTTCACTTACCGTATTTTCCTTCAGGTTTATCCATATTGTTGCAAATGACAGGATTTCATTCTTTTTTATGGCTGAGTAGTACTCCATTGTGTATACTACATTGTCTTTATCCAGTCATCCATTGATGGACACATAGGTCGATTCCATATCTTGGCTATGGTGAATAGTGCTGCAGTAAACATGGGAGTGCAGATGTCTCTCCTACGTACTGATTTCATGTCCTTTGGGGATACAGTAGTTCTCCGTTATCCTTTGGGGATATGCTCCAAGACCCCCCGTGGATGTCTGAAAGTATGGACAGTACCAGATCCTAGATATCCTCTTATCCTTTTTCTTATACATATGTACCTATGCTAAAGTTTAATTTATATACGAGGCACAGTAAGAGATTAATAACAATAATAAAATAGCACAATAACAATGTAATGTAGTAAAAATTATGTCAATGTGGTCTCTCTCTTTCTCAAACTATTTTATTATACTTGTACTCACCTATTTTCAGACCTTGGTTGACTGCAGGTAACTGAAACCATGGAAAGTGAAACCATGGATAAGGGGAGACTATTGTATACCCAGTAGTGCGATTGCTGGATGCAGAGTAAATATTTCTTATATCATGCATGTGTAACCCTCTATGACAACGATTTTTAGACAACTTGTTGACAGCCCAAACCTCAGTCTACTCTTGGCATTTGGCTATGAATGCTTTTGTATACTTCTCCATTAGTGATCCAGTACTTTTGCTTAAACAGTCTTAGAAATCTGTTTTCTTTTTATAAATAGCATTGTTTGGTGATAGCAGCCAGCAACCAATATTTTCATACGTATCTTCTACTTTGTGGTTATTACTGCTTTCGTATTTGAAATGTTGAAATACTCATTTCTTTGTCTTTATGGAGAAAGAATACGTTGCCATTATTTACTTATTTATTTATTTTTTTTGTGGAACCCTATTCCTTTACGGGAGCAAACTATGTGTTTATTTTTAAAATAGGAAATTTATCTCAGCAGTGCTGCTTTGCATCTGTATGACCTTGACTAGTTATTTTGACTTCTGTGCTGCAGTTTGTCAGAAGACAAAATTACAACAAATTGGGTTTAAAGATGTTAACTGGCTTTTATTTGTGACTCTAGAATTGGGCAATACCTTATTCCATCTAGTAGATTGAGTGTTCCAATGAGCTGAGCATAGGAGGTTGGCTCTCTAGACAGAAAAGGTCTACAGAAAGCAGAAACAGAACAAAATTCAGATTGGTTGTTTCCAAGTTATTTTTCCTTGTAAATGGTAGAGCAGACGGGACTCCCTTATTCTACTTAAAACTGACCTGTTTGGGGATTTAGCTATTATCTCTCCTGATTTCTTGGTAGGTCAGATAAACCACTTAGTTTTGGCTTAGTGGCATGGAACTTCAGCGTGAGTAACTCCTTTTTGGTTTGGTCTATTGGGCCTAGTGCAGGAGCTCAGTCCAAACCTATGGCCTCCTATAAATTTTACCTGACAAGTTTTTTAATTTCCAAAATTTTTAAAGAGAAATAGTATGTTCTTTACATGGTGGTCATGAGTAGTGTATGAGTTAATACACATAAAGCACTTAAAATGATATTTGACACAGAGTGAATGCTAAGTGAACATTCATTTTTCTAGTAAGTAGTTTGAGAATTTTGTGATCCCCTTTCATTTTTTTTTTTTTTTCTCTATGCCTGGCCTTCATGGGAATCTGAACCCTGACACTTGGTGTTATCAGCACCACACTCTAAGCAACTGAGCTAACTGGTCAGCCCTGTGATCCCCTTTAAGATCGTTATAGAAGGAGAGTTTTGAGTTTAAAAACTTAAATTTATAACACTTTTCAAAGGTTATTTACCAAAATTGCAAGCCTAGATACATAGCTATATTTAATAAAGATGAACTTAGCAAAGGGAAGTTCAATATCTTTTCCCGCCAGCTTTTTATTATGGAAAGTTTCTAACTGAAAAGTGCAAAGAATAACTTTAGTGAACATTAATTAACATGCCCTTCACCTAGATTTTCAAAAGTTGCCATATTCACTTTGTCCCTTGTGCGTGTATCACTTTCTTTTCCTGAATCACTTGAAATTAAATTGCAGACATGGGTCTACCTCTGCAGACCCATATTTGTTTCCTAAGAATAAGTATTTCTCACACATAACCATATGAGCTTGTTGTGCTTTTAAAGTTTAATGAGAATTCCATAATATATAATAGTGAGTTCCTATTTAAATTTCCCCAGTTGTCCTAATTGTCTCCTGTATCTCTTTTAGCCTTAAAACCATCTGTTCAGGGTTTACTCGTTTTGTTTAATTGTTGAGTCCCTTTAGTTTGTTTAAATCTAGAGCAATATGTCTGCCTTTATCAATTAATTAATTAATTAATTAATTAATTCATGACATAGATTTTTTGAAGATTGTGGCCCATCTATCATGTTACAAGCTTCACCTTTCTGAATTTGTTTCCTCATGATGTTGTCTGACTTGCTCCTGCATCACCTGTATTTCCTATAAACTGGAAATTAGGTGTAAAGGCTTGACTGGATATAAGTAAAACATTTTTGACAAGAACACTTTATAAGTGATGTGGTGTAATTTGTATCACATCACATCCAGAAGTGGATGAAGTGAGGTTGACTCATTCAGTGGGGTTAAGTTGTTTGATCTGCTAAAGTGGTACCAAACACCAGCTCTCTCCATTGTAAAGCAGCATTTCTCCCTTTGTAGTTAGCAGGTGTCTGTGGTACCACACATATTTTGTTCTCCAGCTACCTTTCACCTGATGGTTTTAGCATCTGTTGATGGGTCTCTGTGAATACAGACCTGTATTTTTGGGGGGGCTTGTAATTAAACTCCTTTGATATTTTCGTTAACCTTTGCAAAAAGCATTTATAACTTCTGCTATGCTTCCTTATTTATTAAATTAACGTAAAAACTCAAACAAATTAAGTTCAGACTTTTCCAGCCAAAAGAGAGCAGGATTTGTTTTAGGAAAAGCTGTAATTCATCTGAATTCTCAAAACTTTACATGGCAACTATTGAGACAAAACCAGGGTTTGATTAGTTATCACTCTTTAGTGTTTTCTTTTTGATCTGTCTCTATATTCCTTTCCAGTCTTGATGAATTGGGAAGGCCAACATCACAAGGGGGTTCGGGGACTACTTCCAGCGGGGTCTGGGTGCTAGATCAGGAGCAGGTGGGGTAAACAGCAGAGCAGTGAACAGAAGGTTCAGGATCACGTTGGGCCCCAGCACTGCAGATGCTATGGAGGCAACGGAGACAAGCAAATGAGCAGGAGACACGGCCACCAGGAGGGAGGCTCTCCCTTCCCCAAGAGTCACTGGAATCAGAGCGAGGCATCCCAGCAGGTGAGGGCCATAAGGAAAGGGAATTGTGCAGATTGTCCCCAAGTGAATTAAATGCTCTCCCTGACGTTGGGAATTATTCTACTAGAGAACTTTCTCCCCATCCATCAAGACCCTCTGACCCCTGTCAACCCAGAAGTAACACCTAAGCTTCCCTTGCCTATGAGAGCCTCCCCAGGGTGTCCCTGGCACATGACCTGCCAGCCTCCTGGGCTGTGTTCATTTTCAGAAATGACTTTTCTGAGGGTGTTTTATTGAGATGGTAATTAGTTACTAGCCCCTTTTGTTTTGTTAATTCCCCAGTGTTTCTCCCTTCACAGGGCTTAATGCAGGCCTTTTTCGTGGGCTTGTGCTGAGCCCCCAGACACAGGAATTCCGTGCAAGGGGGTAATAAATCTTAGGCATCATTCGGGAAGATTGTGCATCCTGTAGTACTCAGCCAATGAGGAAGTGGGGGGAGGGACTTGCACACTACGGAGTAAATTACTCGATGTAACTGTTTTGGGTGTGCCTGCCCTTCAGATACCCAATCTTGCAAGAGAGCCATTAAAGTCTCGCTTCCCCGTACCTTGTGTCTCCATGTTCATCATTTAGCATTGGACGGGTGAGGGCGTTACTCACAACATCCACAGCAAACACCAAACTGGCCAGGTTTGGGCTACACTTGTCCCTGTTCACAGTGGTTCATGCCATCAACGGGGATGCTCTGTTCTCAGGCGGTGGTCTGTGAGATGGATGTTCAGTTCCCTGAGATCCTGTCACTGCACAGCCAGGGAGGGCTGCAAAGGACTAGAAAGGCCAGGAAACGGGGAGTGCTGTGGCTGCTGGGGGAGGTTGGTAGAGATTTGAATAGCTGCTAGTGGTTAGAATTGGCTGCGGGTAATGGACACCTTCTGTGATCCTTCTCCTTTGAGCTCCCAATAATGGCCCACAAAGACCCACAAAGAACCAGGCGTGAACCAAGTGGGACAAAGTTGTCTGGATACATCCCTGTTTGCTAGGATTTCAGGTAGACCCTAGTCAAGGAGAGCAGGGCCCCTAGGACGTGGTCCTAATTAATCAGGACATATGTCCTAACTTTGAATAATAGTAATAACAATAATAGATCTTCCTAATGGTGTGCTGTTCTGTTTCGTCTCTCAAAAAGGAAACCAGCCTTTCAGAACCTTCTACTGTAAAACCAACAGCACGCCTCATCTGTTCTCTGTTCGTGATGTGCTAGACATGGAGTATGAGCAAAGTTTTCATCTCCATAGAAAATGAAGGGCAGAAGACAGGCCATGAGACAGGGGAGATGAATGGGTCTTGCAGGGCAGCCGGTAACTGCTAAGACAACGGGCATCCGGATTGAATGAGAAGACATCTCTGGGCAGAAATGAGCCGAGACTGGACTGGTGCAGTTAGAGCAACCTCCAGCCTCACTGATGGAGTGGATATTTCACCGTAGTCTTGGTCAGAGATAACTGTTCCATCGAACAGTTTTCTGGCTGAGACCGTTTCTTCCGACTACTCCTCTAAGATCCAGAATACTCCAGTTTGTATCCCTCAGAACAGTATCGTAGCACAAGCTCCAGGTGTCTGAAGGAAGGACACAGGACTCAGGCTTTCTTCTTAAGCCCCCCTGTGCTACAACCACGACATAATCCACCACTGCCTACACACACACATTGACCTGTGTTGACTTACAAACACAAGTCACCTGTTTCCCTTCTAGAAAGAATCAACAGCTGCCATGTCCTTTCTCATCACCCAGTCGGTTTCTCCTGAGGCATCTGGATCCATCTCTGAGAAGCCTCCTTCCCCCTGCAGCCTCAGGATGCCAGTGGCTTTCCCAGCCTCCCAGGTGAGATGTCCTTGAGGACGTTCAGAGCTCTTTCTTCCTCTACTTCCACCCAACCAGCTGTCCCAGGGCAAGTGTCACATTTGAATTCCCATGGATTTGAGGGGTGACAGGAGTTTGATAACATGCCCAAGACTCCCTTTGAAGCCCTCCTCATAGGCTTGGGGACTGACCACAGCAGCATGGCAGTCTCTACAGTGAGAAAAGTCAAGCGCAGGACCCAGAGAGCAAACTGTCAACAGCAGATGCTCAGGGTCCAGTTTTAAATGTCAACAGGCTTAGAATGTAGCTCTCCAGAATTCTGCAGTGGGGGAGGGGCGGGGGCAGTTGGGCTGGTGGGGGTGGGGAGACATGCCATGCAGGGCTCTGGCAGCTGGGCAGCATTCTGAAGATCACTCAGATTATGCAGGGGCAGCACAATGGGTGTCTGCCTCTGAGGCAATTTTCAAATTGTTTCTCAGCAGAGAGCTTTTATCTGATGTTCGGTATACTTCATTTGTTTATCAATAAACCTACTTTTGTGCCCCTCAGCCCACTCTGCTGTAGAGTGGCTGCACTTTCTGAAGGTAGCTCAGAACACACAATCTGACACATACAGGGATTGTTAGGGAGGTAAGGGGAATGAGTGTCTGGAAATAGGATTGGATTGTCTGAGCGCATCCAGCGGGCTGGGTTGCTGTATGCACATCATTCTGTAGGAAGCAGTTCTCGTATGGATGGCCATTGCTGGGATCTCTGCAGACTCCAGTGTACCGGCCTTGCTTACAATCCCGTTTGCTGGAAAGCCATGAAAATCCGTGACAGACAGCTATGCAGCCAGCGTGTCCAAGACCAGAAATACCATCATTTTGTTTGAGTATTATGTTGTGGTTGTGTTTAATTTTTTACATTTTCAATAGTTTTAATTTAATTTTTAAACAAGTAATCCTGTGTGTTTCAAAGTCAAAATGTGAATGGAAAGTGTAGTGGTGTGTCTTCCTTCCATCTGTTTCTCCTGGCCACCCAATTTTCTTTTCTAGAGAAAACCAGTGTTACCTGTTTTTTAAAAATCTTTCCAGAGAGGTAATATGCAACTAAAAGCATGTATAAGCTAATTTTCTTTTTTAAAAATGGTTTTAGTTTTTTCCTGGTTAAAAATTAATATATATTCCAATACTTTTGCTTTTATTTACAATGATTGTGTTTGTACTGGGAACGGGGTTTGACTCTTTATTTCTGCATCGTAGAATCCTACAATGAGAAGAGAACTTCTACCATCCCTTTGAAATAAAAACACCCAAAAGAACAGAATAGCATGATTTATCAAATACAAATAAGGATGTCCAGTTGAATTTGAATTTCAGATGAACAACAAATTAGTTTATATTACAGTTGTGCTCCATGCAGTATTTGGTACACAAGTTGATTTAAAAATCTCTGCTTTGTGTACCTGTTATTTACATTTCACTTAAGGTCCTACATTTTTTCTGGCAACTCTACTAAAAAAGCGTAACATTAAGCTAGTATTATTTACTAATCCCTAGAAGAACTTGCAATAAGGAGACCCGAGTGTGAATTGTGGCTCTACCACAAAACAAACAATTATAGAAACAAGAAATAAGCAGGCTTTTTCTCTAAATTTTAAACCCGAATGGTGCAATGAACATTTCTATCAGATAGCTCCACAGTATTTGTCCACTGAGAAGGTAATGACCTGTACATAGTGACTGCCCATCTAGATATTTCCCAGGACTGTAGTCCTTGGCAGCACAGAACTGCCTTCCTGCATGCACCTATTCTGCTTCTCCTGTCTGGCAGCTACCCTCTGCAGCTCTTAGGTAAGAAAACAATGTGAGAGCAATTGAACTTAAAACAAAAAAGATGAAAAACAAAAAGAAAAAGCACTAGAGGTGCGGATGGGGAAAAAAAAGACAACTTGGAATTTTTCAGGACTAGAGGTTTTATCATGGTACAATCTTAAATGGTTTTCAGTCATAACTTTGTTGGTGAGGGATGGTGAGAAATGATTGCACTCAGGCCCTGCAGAAAGGCAGGCTTCTTTGTGCCTTCTTTTCCTTGTCAAGTCAGCCAACCCATTGTTTACCAAGATTCCCACTCATGGTTTTGATATAGGACTTGAATGAGTTTCTCTCAGGGCCACTGATAAAGAAATGTTACAGTGGAAAAAGTATCTTCTCAATTCTGTAATCATTTTTGCACTACATCAAAATCCTAGATCTCAGAAGCAGATATAATCTAGTTAACCCAAATGTAATTTTTGAAGACTGTCAGTGGGAAGGGGTAACTAAAAGTCCTTTGCAGTAGGAGAAACTCCAGGACAGGAGCCAGTAGAAAGTCTTTCTTGGAGTGTTTCCCAGTTCTAAAATTCTTTGCCCGGACTGTTCTGTAGTGGAAAATTCAGGCTGACTAGTAAAAAGGAAAGGACACACTATCTTTTGAGAGGCGTGAACAAGATTAAAGGTGTGCGGTCCCAAGAGTATGTGAGCACTTGCTCCACTTTGAGAACACCTTGCATTAGGGTCGATTGCTCCAAAAAGTCTTTCACTGAAGGTGGTGTATCTAAGCAATGACGGCAGGTTTGCAGTTTTGAAAATCATGAGTGGGCGTTTCAGATGCACTCATGCTCAGGAGAGATGGCCAGGAAGGTCCCATGAGAAGGCTTCATCACCTGCTTGGAGAAACTCTGGGGGTGCCCCCAATCCATCACCTCCTTCCTCCTCTGCAGACCTCCCAGGACCTTCCAAGTGAGCCCCACACATGCACATGGGCAAAGGCAGCACATCAGGGATCCTTGCATTGTTCTCTTGGTGCCTGGAGTGCAAGTGAGTGGGAAATGAGATAATGCGGGGAACATAAATGTGTGTCACCTCTGTATCTCTTACTTTCCAGATAGTGCAAAAGCTGGAGGAAAACGTGTTCAGTATTTGAAAATGATTATCTCCTGTGCAGGCTGTCCGCTCCCCCTATCCTGTACCTCCTCCCCCACCCAAAAAAAGGAAAAAAACTTTTATCCAATTCAGTGAAGAATAGCTCGTCACTGAAAAATGAGTGAGGTTGTCACGTACATGTCATTGCTTCCCTTACGAAATTTGTTACTGTAAAGTTACCAGACAGCATTTATGTTGTAACTACACTCATTTTTCAATGATGTGAGCAACTTTGCAAACTTGAATAGGTAGCTTTTTTTTCATAGTTGTATGTTGTCAAGTCATGATTGACTTGCAAGCATTGATTGCCTGTGGATACAAGAGTTTAATGGAAATCAGTGAAAGCATTATATGAGAATCATTTTACCTATATGGAATTCACAGTGAAGAGGAGTGTGTATTTTATTATTGTTTGTAAATTGTATGGTACATATGCATTATATTAGTAAAATTTATCACACAAACGTATGTGTGTATATTCATGGGTTGTTTGGGGGTCAGTGTGTGTATTTGAGGAAGTGAGAAAGTTTTGTTTTTGATTTTGGGGGTGTGAGAGTCTTAGGGTGGTTTTGAATATCTGAAAATGTGGTGATATACTTGTGTGTGGGCCTCTTGGGGACTGTAGCAATTCAGGGGTTGCCATGGTTTGAATATCCCCCCAAGCTCATGTTAGAACTTAACCCGAAGTATGTGGTAGAAGGTGGGGGCCTTTAAAAGGTGATTGGATGGCAAGGACTGTGTCCTGTGACTGGATCGATCCATTCATGAAGTAATGGGTTAATGATTGAATGGGTTTTCTAGGGCGTGGTTCTGATGGCTTCATAAGGAGAGCAAGTGAGGAGGTTAGCTGTCTTGCTCTTGCCCTTCTCACCTTGTTATACCCTGGTCACTGTGGGTCCCTAGAGAGTGTTCACACCCTGAAGAAGGCCCTCACTACATGCACCCTCTGGACTGTGGATTTCCAAGGTTGCAAAGGTGTAAGAAATAAATTTTATTTCCTTAAATGAGCCAGTTTCAGATATTCTGTCATAAGCAACAAAAACAGACTAGTACAGGATGTGTGAATGGTTTGTTGTATGTCTTTATTTGGGGATCAAATTCGGGAGTTGCTATGTATTTCATTGGCTGGTGAGAATTTCTGATATGCGTATTCACGTGTGGGTTGGTTGTGTCTGTGTGGGTATTTCGGAGTAAAGGATGGTCGTGACTTTTTGCTAGCGTGTATAGTGTTGAATATATGTGGAGGGTGTGAGATGTAATGCATCTATACTCAAAGAGTTTAGGTGTTTGTTATTGGGGTTTTAGAGGAATATTTTACCCTTGTGTTTTTTCCTGAATGTTAGGGATTTGTGAATGTGTGATGGTGGGTGTAGAAGGGTTATCTGCCCATGCATATGGCAATGTTAGGGAAAGTGCTTGTGTATATTTCTTTGGATGTGCAATTGGTTTATAGAATTGGGGAACGTAGGAAGACCATTTGTGTATTCAGGGTATGCTGCTTAGTTATTTGGGTTTTTTTGTAATATTCAGGAAATGTGTATGAGTATTTCAGCAGGTGAGGGCAGACCTATGATTATTTTGGGGAAGTGGTAGGATGAATATGTGCAGTTGTGGGGTGGGATTTGTATGACTCTGTGTTCTGGAAGACGGTGGAGTTATACTGTAAATAATGTCAGAGTATTTGGAATCTGTGATTACGTATTTGCAGGTAGTGTGGCTATATATGTATCTTGGGATAAACAGTGGCATGTTTGCATATTTGTAGTGTGCTAGGTAATTGTGGGTATATTGGGGGGCATGTAGAGATCCGCATGTGTTTCAAGTTTGGGTGTGTATTCAAGGAGCATGGCAGTTTGGATGAATATTTTGGGGCAGTGTGTGTTTATTGTTTTTAGTAGGGTTATATATTTGGGGGATTGAACTTATGTGTATCTGTCAGAGAGTTGGGGTTCTCTGTTTATACAGGGGAGTGGGAAAACTATTTATCTGTATTAGAGCTGTGTGATATGGTTATTTGTTAGTATCTGGGGATGTAGCAGCTCGTTCATACTGGACTGAGATAATTTGGGATTTCAGCATGGTTTTATGTGTATTTGTAAATGGTATACTGGAGACATTTCTGTGTGTCTTGGGTGTGTATGCTGGTTTGTGTGTATATCCATCAGGAGGTGGATGAATTATATGTTTATTCGTAGTGTATGGCTTGGCTGAGCAGTTAGCTCAGTTGGTTAGAGTGCAGTTTGTAATGCAAAGGTCAAGTGTTTGGATCCCTGTACCTGGTCAGCTGCCAAAAATGTATATCTATGTATGGTGTATGGGATTACGAGTTTAATAGAGCCATAGTTTGGTCCATTTGTCCAAAGTGCAGTGGAAATAATGAAAGTTTTAATTATTAGGCCAAGTAATGGAGATCAGGTGGCTAAAGCTCAGAAAAACCCTGTACTCCTCAAGGGCTGGCCCGCAAGGGGTTTTGTAAGAAAACGGTCGCAGTTGGGGAAGGGGCTGTACAGTTAACTGGTGGATGGTTCTGATTGGATGAATCTCGAGGATAAAGAAGGAACATTTGGTTCTTTGCTGTCATTCTTCCAGCTCTTATCAATCTCTTTCTTCTGACAGTTTATGTCCACTCAGCACATTCCAAAGGATCGGAAAGCTCTGGGTTTTTTTTTTTTCTTATAAAGACGTCTTGCGGATATATGTTGAGACAATGTCCCGTATCCCTGGAACTTAGTGACTGTTTTATGGTCCTTCTTGTCAATTAGGTAACATCCCACACTGCCCAGCTGCCTCCTTTCACTCCCTTTCTCAGTTGCCGGCTGTAAATCTTAACTCCCTAACTGGAGAGTCCTGTTCCCAGAGCCTAAATCAGCATTAGCTTGACGAACCAAGGCCACGGCTCACTTTCATTAAACTTTGGGGGACTTCATCCGAATGGGGTACCACCTCGGCCTCATGAGGAGTATGTAAAGTGTATTTCCTTGGAGAATACCAGGGTGTTTGTTACATGTGTTTTGGAATATTTGGAAGATGAGGTGGGGAGATTGTGTTCTGGAGATGTGAGATATTGTATAGTGTTTGGGGGGGTGTATGTATTCAGGGACTGAGCATATTTGCACATGTGTGTTTGTCCATAGGTGTGGAAGAGTTGTGTGTGTGTGTCTGTTCGAGTAGAAGGATTGTTGGCGTCCTTGTTTTTTGTGTGTTTGTATCTGAGCATGCAGGATGTGTATTCATGGGCAGTCTGTGTGTACAAGGGGTTTGTAAATATATCAAGACTTTTAGGGGTCCTCTGTGTCCATTCTGGAATGCAATATTTGCAAAATTTGTTTGTGTTGCTTGCATGGGTGTCCTCAGTGTTTATGAGGTGGACTTATTGTTTGTGGCTATGTGTATATTTGAGTTTATGGGGCTTATGTGTTTTGTATTCTGGAAGACGTGGGAGTTTCAGAGTCTGTGTTTGGAAACAGAAGCTGTGTAGGTTGTGTATGCCTTCAGGAACTGTAGAGCATGTGTATGTTAGAGCTGTGAAATATCTCACTTGATGGCCATGTCTCTGAGAGCAGGTTGCAAGATTTCCACTCATTCACTCAGTCTTTTAGTGACATCTGGCTTCCCCTTGACAAGTATATCTGACTATCCCACAGTGTTAATGATCACAAGAATGTGTGAAATGATGACGTACCTACTGCGGAAGATTGCTGGGTGTGTAGACGGTGTACAGTGGATAGACTGGTGTAGACTTTTATTTCAGTTCATTTTCTATGTCTAGTGACGTGTCCAAGAGATTGGTTTTAGCGTCAAAACTGAACTACTTCTCTTTCTCCACTTGTTCTTCAGACATCATCTTTCAGTGGCAAGTGTAGGTACAGAGGCAGCCTTCCTTAAAACTTGATTATTAATTAATTAATCTTATCTCGTGACCACTGAAGTAATGCCATGGAAGAATGTGCCCATGCTCAAGCTTGCTCACGTGATTGCTTGGCTTGGTAGCTAGGACTGTTTCTCAGTTTTTGCCAGTTTGTGAATATGATCAGTGGATACAAAGCCTAGGAATATCGATCTGATGTTTAATTTTGTCTGATATTTTTAACATCCCTGCCTAAGCCACTATAGCCACTACATGTAGTTGACCTCATTCCTGAGAGTCCAGTTTTATTTTCTCTGTGCAGAACTGCTCCCATGATCAAATGTATTCTAATGGATTTTCGAAATATGAAACTAAAGTGCTATTTTTTTAAAAAATTGGTAAATAAGACTATTGCTTTTACACTTTAGCCTGTCTTTCAAAAGCAATAGGATACTTGCAACTATGTAATGTACACGTAAACCATTCTTAACTGCAAGCCTCTCTCAGGTTCTCCTGGGTGCGGTATGTGCTGCTGGTCACCAGTTTCTGATAGATGCTGCCTGAGGTTCCACTGCTCTGTGCCCTGTGCCACCAGCTCCCTGCCCCCTACTCCCTGCCCACTGTCCCCTCTAGCTCTGCCCACCCCGGAAGGCCCTGAGCTTTTTGCACTGGGTTCTGCTTGATTCTGACCTTTCATTCTACTCCACCGACCCAGCCCTTCCCCACTGACTTGGGGTCCCTTGTGGACCACAGCTATGTGGTTTCTGCAGGCGAGTGCAGGGAGAATGGTCCACTTACCTCCGTTTCCTGCCCTTCTCCTGCAAGGTGGCACTGATCAGAAACTGTTGCTCAAGAGTCTATTAATGGCTCTTCTAGTGCACTCATGTCTTTCACTCTCTGGACAGGCCAAACATAGTTTGCTTGATAGAACCCAGTGCCCATGGTTGTGTTGGATTCTAGGTCTGTTCCCTTGAAAAGACTGGGAGGTCTGGCTTATGTCAGTGTTTCTCCAAAATTCTTGCCATTCTCCTAGTCAGTAAAAAGTTTTCTGAGCATGTGGCTACAATATATGTATATTTATTTCTTTGTAAATTCATACAGTGTGGTTGTATGACTTACATGTATGACAAAAGCTTATACTCATATATGTGTGTATGTACGTATTTTTAAAAATGAGATGGAAAAGAATGTAAATGGAAGTTCTAATATTTATTTTCTGTAGCCCAGTGTACTGTCTTCTTCCCTTCTGCTGCTGAGCCCCCAACACAGGGCCCCACGATCAATGAGCTTCCATGCTTATCAGGTGCAGATGTTGGATGGGGTGTTGGGAGCAAAGTAGGGGCGGCCTCTATAGGACTTGGATTTTGGGTACTTTTGCCTCCACTCCTCAATATCAGTGATGACTGCGTTGAATAGCAGGTGGATGAAGGATTCACAGAAAGGTGCACGTTTCACGATGGGAGTCGTTCCCAAAGAGAGAAGTGGAGCCCACTGCACTGCACAGTTGTTCGTGGGAAGTAAGAAAGGCAGATTTCCTTTGCTTGTTTTCTTTTTAAACCATACAATGGTTAAATATAACAGACTGCTATCAAGAAGAATCCCCATACTCTGAAATATGTTATCTAAATAGTAAAGTGACTTTTTTTTGTTTTGGCTGAAGTAGTAATGTGTACCATGACCTGGGGTTGGAGACAAAATTTCCTCCAGGGATCTCACCTGGCTGGTCTATTGAAAGGACAGTTTCTTATAGGTTGTAGTTTTGGCCTGAGCCAGCAGATGTGGAAACTGAGTATCTCTGTGGTTTGGAGAATGTCTCTGTGACTCAGGGTCCCCATTTGTTAATTAGGTGAGTAGGCTGGAGAAAAGACTTAAAGCATGATCAGTGTTTGATAATGGCTCTTCCTCCTCCATCTTCCTCCTCTCTCTCCTTTTCTATTTCCACTTCTCCTGCTCCTTTCCTCACCATCTTTATCTGAAGTCGCTGGTGAGTCCACAGCCAGGGATTGGTGTTTAGGAGGTGAGGAAGTGGTGAAGGGCAGGGTCGTGCCTGAGCAAAAGAAGGAGGTAACAGCATGCAGTGCTGCCTTGGTTCATACTTAAATTATGCACAGATCTTTCTGACGGTGTCCTGGCCATGGTGAACAGACCTAGACCTGTGTGTCCTTCCTGATGTACCTTCTGCAAATTGTTTCATCAGACGGCCTAGTGGGAGCCCTTCCAGCTTTTGTAGCCTATAAAATATGTAGTTATTTGAGGGGCAGGGGTATCTCAGCTTCTTATAATACTGAGAAAAGTTTAAGAGAACATAATCTGGGTTTTTTTTGTTTTTTTTTTCCAGAAAATATTTCTGCTGGTAATTGTGTTTGGGTTCATTCTCCATTCCAAGGGGGATAAGAGTGACTACAGAACCTTACAAACCACATTTCCCTTATATTATTACTTCTATAAAAACATTCTGTCCCACAGTTCTTGAAAGTAAAAGAAAAAACAAGACCCCAGGATATTAATGCGTCTAATCCAGAGGGCCAGTTAAAGCAAAATAAAAAAGTAACAAAGCTTAGATGGAAGAGCTGTGTCACTCATGTGTTTTTTAACAGGATGAGATGAGGCCATCATGTTTTTCTGTGAAAGGCACTAGCTTTTCCCAAATCCTCATCTGTTTGTCGGAGTTACATTATTTTGTACCTTTTTGTAGAATTTAGCTTCCTCTTATTTGAAGACATGGTTTAGGAATATGGGCTGTTACTTCCAAAAGGAAAGTACCTTTTTCATGATTGTGGGAGGATGTGGGTGTGGAGGTCCATAGGAAGGTGCTGAGTTATTCTGGTTAGTATTTTACTATGTAGTATTTACTGATTCGACATTAGAGGGCGTTCCCGGCCACTTGTCATAGTTCTGTAATTCAGTAACATAATAAGAAAATTTCACACAGAGAGAAAAGAAAACTTCAAAAAATGAATAGCTATAATTTTAAAGCATGTATTATTGCCTGAGCATGCTTTATTCTTAATTTAAAAGAATAAAGGGGCTGACCATTTTTAGCTCAGTTGGTTAAAGCACGGTGTCAAAAACACCAGGGTCAGGGATTTGGATCTCTGTACTGGCCAGCCTCCAAAAAATAAACAAATTACTAATTAAATAGGTAAATATACACCCACAGATCCCTCGCTTCAGTTTGTTTTCATCTCAGGGAAGGAACCGTGATGCTGTCATAGCTGTGGGTAATCAAAGAGAATTAACCAGAGGCATGTATTTGGTATCTGTTTTTTATTTTGCTTTTACGAAGTCAAGGGCAACAGGACTCTCATCAAGAGTGAGAAATATATAGTCTCAACTAGGTACATAATTTCAAGTGTTAGTTGTATAGTGAGACCTTTGATTATTAATTATAATAAAAATGCAGATTAAACGTACATTTTCTTTCATTAAACAGGTGTTTAAATTCCAGTTCTAAAGTAATAGAAGGGAAGGTATGAGTCTACCACTGATTAACTGGTATATTTTCTAAAATTTCAAAATTATTTTAATCAGTGTGTCCTTTTTGTCTGACTGTAGTGAATATAAAACACAACCTGACTTCCAGAGTCTTGGAAAACATGCATTTCTTGGAATTATTTTAAAAAATAAACCTTCTGAATAATCCAGCAGTTTAAGCTATGTTAGCCAAACCTTAGGATTTGGTCATATTCTGAAAACAAGTGTAGTACCATTTGAGTGTATTACCAAATTTTAAGGAGCAAAATAAACACTATCATTTAATTATTTGATATCATCAAGCAATAAGTATCAATTTGCCAGAGAATGTAATACGGACATTGCCAGAAAAATGTCTCCTGTGTGAAAAAGCTTCGTGTGTTTGATAACGTAGCTTGTTTCATTTAATATAAAGCAAACCTCACACACCTGACGCCAGCTGTTATGTGCAAAATAATGTGCGAGTTGTACAGCCCCCAGGAGTGAGTGTGAGTGAGAGGCACCTTTGCCGAGGACTCCAGTTTTCCTTTTTCCAAAGTAAAGTCAGTCATTTAAAGTGCAGGGACTTGTGCACTGAGAATGTGTGGTCCCTGATGCCATCTGACTGGATGAAAACTAACAATTGAACAAATAAGATATTTTCTCTCAGTACAGAGAGTTGCTCATTTTCAAAGTTTGTGGTTCTCTAAATTGTGGGTCAGAGACGCTCAATCTAATGAAAATCTGTGAAGAAAAGGATTTTTACAGATTTACACATGAAATAAAGATACATGAGTGTTTCTCAGGGAAGCATAGCTGATGGTCTCCCTTTTTTGTGGCCAGTTTCCTAAGTGCTTTCAGATCCACTGGGAAGAACGTGTCCCTGGGTAGCTGCTTAAGCTCCTTAGAATGGATGTGAGGTCTCTGGGAGGACTCTGTGTAAATTCTCTGTGAAGGTCTCTGTGGGTCTCTGTCAGAGGCCTCTGTGGAGGTCTCTAAGTTGGGTCTCAGTTGTCCCTCAGTTGTAGCTGTCAGAGGTCTCTGCAGAGGTCTCTCAGCCGGGTGTCTGTTAGAGGTCTCTGAGGGTTTCTGTCGGAGGTCTCTGGAGGATCTCTGTTGGAGGTCTCTGTCGGGTCAATATTAGAAGTCTCTGGAAGGTCTTTATCACAGGTCTCTACTGGTGCCTTTTTGGCTGCAGACCCAGACCCACAATTGGCTCTATCATCGTGGGTCTGCCTCGGAGGCCGCCTGCGTCATGGCATGAGTGGACCCTGCCTCAGGCAAGCCTGTAGCATCTACTCCCTTCCACCTGGCGCCATCACGTCCCCGGTGGTGTACTAATGGGCGTAGGCACAGTGCCATCCCCTGTCCTCTGCTGCAGCCCCTCCTGGAGTGGGACCATCCCCCACGGAGTGGTGCCCACAGGGCTCAAGCCATAACCCCGGGAGGTGGTGCCACCTCACCCTACCCTGGGCTGCCAGAGAGGCAACAGCACTGTTGCCGAGGGACAGCTGAGAGTGGCACTCGTCGCCTGGCCCTGGTCTGCCCTCAGTGGACAGGTCACCCCTGCCCCTCATGGGCACAGCGCTGTCTATAGGTCTGGCAGCCAGGGGTACTTGCAGTATGACCCCAGGCCAGCTGCTGCACCCTGTAAGTTCCCGCCTGTCCCATGGCCACAGTTCTGGGCCCTGCGCACATATGAAGGTGACCAGACCGTGAGTGATGTGAATGACCAGTGCAGGCTGTCCCCTGTGGTCAGCGCCTCCTTTCAAGATGCTTCAGAGGACAGGGTGAGGTCCTCAGATGGACCATTGGAAATGATCATCCCTGGCCTGGCCCTCTGAGACGAAGGTGGCCTTCCCAGGCCTGTGACCCTGGAGCTAGAGCAGAGACACTGGCGTGTGCAGGGTGAGCCTGGCCTTGACGTGTCCCCTCCAGGCCTATGGACGGGGTGGGACATGTGCCAGGATGGTGTCCCCAGGCCATGCAGCTCTTTCCTTGGCTATGAGCTGCACTGTTCTCCCACATCCCACCCTCGGTCCTTTGTGTGCCACTACGGAATGTTACTGCACACACGGTCATTCCAAGGGGATGTGGCAGGTGGACCAGGCAGGGGCAGTCAGGTGCTACTGGAGTCCAGTCCTGCTGCTCTGGACAGGAAGGGTGATGTGCCATGTCGTGTCACCCAGGTGCGCTGAGCGTGGTCGGCAGGGCCCATCTCTGTCCCCAGTCACAGGAGAGAGGGACCCAGGGCAGGCAAGTGTGTCCCCCCCCCTAGAGTTCCAAGGTCACGGTTCTCCCTCCGGATTTGGGGCCCGTAGTGCCCCCCCCCAACTTTGTGAGCTTACGTTGTGATGGGTGAGGCTATTCAGCTCTGACATTCCAGGCCAAGGAGAATCATCCTCTGTGGACCCATCCCCTACAGCACAGCAAGTTCAAGGTCAAGGGAAAGCAGGGGAGATGGGTGAGCCCCACCCCGGGTGGGGTCTTCACAGGGTTTGGTCATCCTGACAAGTAATGGTCATGTCATGAAAACAAGGTAAAGGGAGGGACTCCAGGGTGAGGGTGGGTGTGCAAGGCCACAGTCAGCCTCCCGCAGGTCCAGTCCCTTCTAGAGGCTGCACTCAGAAAGAGCTGACCCATTCCCTTAGCCCCGCAGGGCACAGACAGAGCCAGTACCTCTGAGGAGGAAAAACATATATTAGGAAACAGTGCATATCTTGGGAGGAAAAAGTCCTCAACACACAGAGGGACTGGTGACTTGGGGGGAAACAGACTTTTTCTGTGTGGGCTGAAGGTTTTCTGGGGAAAAACCTTTCTCACCAGGAAACAGGTGAGAAGCATGATCTGGTTGACCAGACGAGACACCTCTGAAGACGACAGTGTCTAGGCCAGTGAATGGAGCGGCCCAAGGCTCTCACCAGCAGTGGCCTATGCTGGCAGGGACTGGCTGGTGACACACGCTCCCTGGGAAGTGAGGCCCAAGTGCTGTCCCCATCTCTGTGCTTGACTGGATGGCTGTGACTCACTGGGGTGGCATGGTGACTGTAGGCCATACCTCTCATCACTGCTCTTTGCTCTGGTGTCGGAAGGACCCCTGTGGTGGCTGGAACACCCTCCCACTGGGGCTGTCGAGGCAGAAAGTTCATGGTGAAGCCCCATTTTCTCCTCTAGAATCTGTCCAACAGTGGTCATGAGTGCCTGGGCTTCAGCCTTGCCGTTGTCCACAGACAGTCCACTTGGGACTGGTCCCTGGCTCCAGGTGGCGGCTGGTGTGGACTTGACTTTTTGCAGGGGATCTTTGTGCCCTTTGCTTTTTTTATTGGGGAAAGTCCAATGCAGAAAGCGCCTGATCCTTTTCTTGAAGTGGCTTTCTGGGGATGCCTGTCCCTTCTCTGGCAGGAGCAGGGAGGACTGGCTACTTAAGGACTCTACTGACTCCGTGTCCTGGGAAGCAGGGCTTAGTTCTGTGAGCGTTTGTTCATGCCTTCCTTGCGTGGGACTCCTGCGGCCCTCTCTCTTGCCAATACGGCCAAACATCTTGCTCAGGCTTTTCCATAGGTTCTGAAATTTTGGGCTCCTGGGCTCCTCCTGCCCCTGGCTGCTCTGTCCCCTTGATAAGAAGTCACATGCCCCCTGGGAATCTGATGTATCGCTGCTGGACATGCTCTGGAAGCTAGACAGAGAGGCCTGAGTAGACAAGATGTTGTCACCAGATGGGGTCTCTGTCTTGTATGCAGACCTCTGGGCTTCCTTACACACAGGCAAGGGACCAGGGTGAGGACTACGCTGGGTGGAAACTGACGTTTTTGCTGCCACCTTGTCTCCTGGATCTTTGTGAGGAGGTTCTCCTGGGACATTGGCAGCCTCAGCTGTGGATTTGGCACCAGACTCACTGGTGGCTGATGAGAGAAAGGCAGGCTGTGGAAGGGACAACGGTTGAGCTTTTTGTACCTTAAGAAGATGTGGGGGCTTGTGAACCTTGAGGGTCTGTCTCCTCTCATGGCTTTCCTGAAACCTTTTAATATGCGCTTCCAGCACCTGTCGAGTGTGCACATCAAGGAAGGAGAGCTGCTGGGAGGTGTTCACGTGAGACTCCTCGCCCTCGGAGGGCGCTAGATTTCCACTTTCCATGTGAATGTTTGAGTTTTCCAGAGACGAGAGATGGCCATTAGTGAGACTGGGATGATGAACACCCTCAGGGAACATGCCCTCGTTGATCTCTCCCAGTTTTCTGTGCCAATGGACTTCTACGATATCTTCTAGATGCTTCATTTCTGGGCTTCTTGGTGAATCCTTTCCTGAGTCACTTCCCAATAGCCTCATCCAGTCCCTTTCTGACTTTTTCTCAGTGTTGGCCCCTGGAACCTTCCGTGAGTTGCTTTCCAAAGCCCTGGGTAGATCTTCTAGGACCCTCCATAGACTGTGTTTTGGATCGTTGCTTGGGATCTTCCCAAGCTGGAATTTGGCTGGGCCCTTGAATTCCATTTTCTGCATGTTCTGGCTGCTCCCACCTATAAACACAGAGGACCCGTGCCTGTCCTTTACCTGAGAAATCCCTGGGAATTCATCCCGAGGCTGTATCAGGTCTGGAGATATGTGGGGCCTGGCGGACAGTCTGCAGCACTGCTGTGTAAACCTGTGTTGAAGGTCCTGAGGCTGTATCCGGTCTGGAGACAAGTGGGGTCTGGGGGACAGTCCACAGCAGTGCGGCGTGAACGTCTGCTGAAGGTCCTGACGCTGTATCAGGTCTGGAGACACGTGGGGCCTGGGGGACAGTCCACAGCAGTGCTGTGTGAAGCTCTGTTGAAGGTGTTCCTCCAGTTGCTCCTGGAGCTCAAGGATGAAGAAGTCCCCTGGGAGGAGGTAGACTGACTCATGGTCCTGGAAGGCCTCACTGTTGGGGCTGAATTGGCTACAGGCTTCCCGAGGCTTCTTGACCACACAGGGTAAATCCCTCTGACTTTCTTGTTCCTTCCCCAAAAGGTGACATTCCAGGCATTGGATGGAAGTTGGGATAAGAAGCTGGGCCTTCTGCTGGTTTGTAGGGCAAGGTGCTCCCTGGGCCACAATCTGTGGTGAGTAGCACGGTGGGATGGGGAGATAGGATGAGGTGTGGGGCTGGCTGTGGGTGTCAGCCAGAGGTGAGGGCTGGGACAGTGGCAAGGCTCGAGCTAGAGGTTGGGGTTGGGCCCCAGGGAGGGACCAAAGCTGTGGCTGGAAAGTTTGTGGAGATGGTTGACTCTGAATTTGTATGAGAAAGGAATGAAAGAGTTCATTGAATAAAAGAGAGGGAAACTCCAGTGGGGAACCAGAGACCCTGACTGTAGCCGCCAGGGAGTCACTGTGCAGAAAGACGAGGCCCCAGACGAGCTGGCTGCTTTTGTACTGTAAATGGCCCTGCAACTCCTTGGGACCAGATAGCTGCTGAGGACTGGGCAGCTGCTCTGGTTTGTCTTTCATGCTCCAGAAGAGTTGTGGGGTTCTGTCGTCCTGCTGATCACCCAGTGATTTGAATGTATTCCCCAGAGAATCCAGGGAAGAGTCTGATTTCTTCTTTTCTTTCTCTTTCCATGAATGCAGTTCTTTTCTCTTGGTGATTATTATGACCAGCAGGTTATCGATGTTGGAGTTGATCAAAGTGGGGCCACCAGGCTCTGTCTGCCTGTGTGTGGGCTCTCCCCAGAATGAGGCCTCTGGTAGCCTGAGTGAAAAATATTCTTGCTGGGATTGGCCATGTGACAAGGTGAGGAAACACAAGTCCTTGGCAGTCAGCTCCCACCAGGAGCGAGCTGAGATGGGACAGCTCAGGTAACCAAGGCTCAAGATCACTGGGCCGGAAAAAGTCAACCAGCTGCTGTTATTTTGACACAAGCTCTGTGGGATGGAGCCCAGCAGGAGTGCCATCCAGTGACCCTGAGAAATAGCCAGGCAATAGACTGGTGGAGGCAGATGGGAGGCCACAGGGTCTGGGGGTTGTGATGGGGGAGAGGCAAGCACGAGTGGCCAGGTTGAGAACTTGTTGAGGGGAAGCAAAGGCTCTGGTGCCTGAGAGGCACTCAGGGGTGAGTGTAACCCAAAAGTAACCAGTGAGGTTGTCGGGCCTGGTGACAGGGTGGAGGCCACAGGACTCTCTCCTCTGGTGGAGGCCAGAGGAGTCTCGGCCAAAGGAGCAGGGGCAGCAAGTGGGGACAAGGTGACGGGAGCAGAATCTTCCACATTCTCCCTGCACGGCTGGTGGGCTCTGGCAGGTGCTGGTTTGCACACCTTAGCTGGAGGGTCAGGGATCTCCGCTAGGTGGCTGCAGGAGACAAGAGGCAGGTGTTGTAGCCAGGAGCAGAGGGGCCAGGAGTGGCACCTGCACCCAGGTCCCCTCCAGTGCCCATGCACTGGCTTCACAAAGCTCCTGCCACCCCTGCCCCAGGACTTTAGTCACATCCCATCCTCTTCCTTGGACTCCCATCCCAAGTTAGTATGAGGCCCTGGGGTCACATCATAAGCCCTGGTAGGAAGGAGGACATGAGAGAAAAGGGGAACGTTCCTCACCTTTGCTGACGTGAGATCAGGCCCCGATCCTCATTCGGTTCCCCCAGGCCATCTCTACAGGCTGAAATCAGGAGACTGGGTTATGGTGGAGGGAGGGGTCTGGGGATCTCACAGGAGATTTAGTGGAATGTTCTTTAGGGCACACCTTAGGAAATTGGACCGTGGAGCCCCAGCATCAGTGTCCAAAGCTATGAGATCTTGGGCAGTGATAGTAAGGGGCATGGATTGGCATCTCTTTGTCGTTTACAGGGTGCTTCCAAGTCCAGTAGCACCCCATGGTCTTCACAACCACCCTCTGGGATAGGAAGGACAGGGTCATCCTAAAGAGGAATCAGCCTTGGCAAATTTAAGCAGCATGCGCACAGTTGGGCCCGAGGCCCCACCTCCAGATCCAGGCATTGTTGGTCCACTAACCCCCACTCCTGGCCCTGCTGGGCAGCAACCCTTCCCTGGCCCACCGTGGCTTCCTTCCCGGCCCAGAATTTGAGAAGTACCCCAGGTTCTGATCTCCTTCCCAGGACCCTCCCTGTCAGGCCTCTGTAACGACATCCTCAGAGGTGTGTCCCTTGTTGCTCAGGGACAGTGTGCGAGGTCAAGTTACCTCCAGGGCTCCAGCAGAAGGGCAGAGCTTTCCCTTGCAGAGGGCCACTCTTCCTGCTCCTGCTGCTCCTTGTCTCCACCTGATGCTGAGAGACAAAAGAGGAGAGGCTAGGATGAAAATGTTTCCTGTTTTCCTTTTGTGAAAAATGCAAAGAGGAACTTTCTATGTGAGATCCACTGTGGTTGTCCTCAGTTCCTCTGGAAACCCACAGGCTAGACCTGCATGTTAGCTGCCAGGTAGGATTCTGCCTCCAAAGGCTGGAGTCACCTCCAGCCTCTGATGGGAGGCTGTCAAGGGCCCAGCAAGGCCCCCATAAGAGCCCAACGGAGATAAGACTTGGCCTGAGGTGCCTGCTGTAGGAAGGGACTGATGAGCCAGCGCTCAGGGCCCATCTTCCCACGGAGATCTCAGCTCTCTCAGCAATCCCATCCTCAGCTGCTGAGTCTTGGTATTTGGCCTTGCCCTGGCCCCTCCAGCTCAGCAGCACAGCTGGTCTGAGAGCTTTGGACAGAAACCCTAGTGCCGGGCCGAGCCCGTGGCGCACTCGGTAGAGTGCTGCGCTGGGAGCGCGGCGACGCTCCCGCCGCGGGTTCGGATCCTATATAGGAATGACCGGTGCACTCACTGGCTGAGTGCCGGTCACGAAAAAACGACAAAAAAAAAAAAAAAAAAAAAAAAGAAACCCTAGTGCCCACTCTCACCCCTGCCCCGCCCCGCCTGTCCCGAGAAGGATGGTGTTCTAATCTTTCCTGACATTTCCCATCTCAGGAGTCTCTGGGTGATTTGGAAAAGTGGAAATTGTAATAAGAAGTAAAGGGAGATTCACTGTCTGTCGAGTCTGGGCAGAGGGTTGCTTACCTTCCTCATGTTCCTCAGTTTCCTTTGTGGTGGTAAGGATGGATCCTTCTGGGTACAGGGGGGTAACAGGAGGAAGTGCCTCAGCCCACCCAGGAAGGCAAGGGTGATATCCACCTCCCAGGAAGTGGAGCTGGGGCTCAGCCATGTGGCACTGACGCTATTCAGAGTGAAGAGAAAATTCTCCATCTTCTGAATCACACTGCTGCCCTCAGGCAACTGAGCTTAGGGCCGAGGCCTGCATCACAGAGCTGTGGCCTCATCACAAAGGGCTCCTGAGGGTGGGGGAGGGGTAAAAAGAGGAAGAGGCTGAACCACAGCCCCTCCCCTACCCCTACCCCCGCAGGTCCATCCATCCTCCTGGGCCTTCTAGATCCCTCCTTCCAACTCCGCCTGCTCAACCTGTCACAGTTAAACCTCATCAACTTTCTGTTCTTTCCTCTTGGAACCCAGATATTGCTTGTTTCTTCCGAGATCTCTGCTTGAGCTCCATCAGTTTCACAGTTTTTTGCAAATTCGTAGTTGTCCCTGAAATTTTCATTTCCTAGGGATTGTTACTCTCAAGATCTCCTGTACCTGCAACCTCTATTTTTCCACATAATATGTTCTTGCCTTCCATTAACTCATAGAACTTAAATTTCTTTTATACTTTTGGCTTATTCGAATAAAATTTTTATAATTTTTGTAGCAATTCATCTTTATTATCTTTAGCTAGAGGGACTTAAAAATACTTTATTACAAAAATTCAGAAGGCTAAATAAGTATAAAAAATTGAAATAATGAAAGCTTCCAAGAATTTTTTTATATATTTCTAGAATTTTTGCTTCTAAACCCAATTGAAATTAACATCACAAGAAATTTTGGAACATTTTGTACACGCAAAGTCATGCACGCATGCACACAGACACACACACACACATGCACAGTTTGATAAATCAATCCAGTATTTTCAAATGTAAGAATCAAGCATGTCTTTCAGTTCCAAGGATTTCCTTTAGTATTTCTTGTAAGGTAGGACTGCTAGCATCACGTTTTTTAGTATTTGTTTATTTGGGAATTTTTTTATTTTGCCTTCTTTTTAAAGGGTCAATGTTCTGGACATGGAATCCTTGGTTGACAATTTTTTTTTCTTTGAGCTTTAAAACTGCCATCTCACTACCTTCTCCCCATTGTTTCTGATCAGAAGTCAGGGGTGAACCTTATTGTGCTCCTTTGTAGAAGGAGAGAATTTTTTTCTCTAGCTGCTTTCAAGATTCTCTCTGTCTTTCCACAGTTTGACTATGATGTGTCTAGGAGTGGATATATTTGTTTTAATTTTATTAAGGGTAAACATTGACTTTATAGAATAGTGCTTTAAGTCAAATTTGGTAAGTTTTAAGCTGTTATTTCTGGAAGTGTTTTTCCCTTTTCTCTTCTTTCTTTCTGAGACTCATTTTCCACATATGTTGTGGTGCTCAATGATGTCTCAGGTTATTTTTCTTCAATCACTTTTCTCTTTGTTCTTCAGATCGTGCAATTGCTCTTAATGCATCTTCAAGTTTACTGATTCTTTCTTCTGCCACCTCAGATTTGCTGTTACATCCCTCAGTGAGAGTTTTACTTGTGATTATACTTTTCAATGGCAAAATTTCTATTTTTTTAACAAATAATTTCTAGGGTTTCTGTGTTTGTTGAGCCGTTGTCATTCCACTTTCTTTTGGTTATTACTTATGGTTTCCTTTACTTCCTTTAAGTACTTACACTCGCTACTTTGACGTCTTTATTTGCCAAATACAACACCTGGGTACACTTAAAGACAATTTGTGCTAATCATTTTTTATTGTTTCTCCACACGAGTATGGATAAATATTTCCTTGTTTCTTTTATGTTTTGTGAATTCTCATTAAACACTGGATGTGTTAGATAAAATATTGTAGCAACTCTGCGTTCTGATTTTTACCTCCTGAGAGTCGTTGTTATTGTTTTGTTTGTTGAGTAACTTGCCTGTAGTAAATCTGTGAATTCTGTTAGCAATGTATAGCCACAGGGGTCTCTGCTTAAATTTTTGTTCTGTTTTTCTTGTCAGGCATGGCTTCCCAGGAGTTAATCCTTTATCTGCATGCATGGTACTCAGTCAACAGCTGTGTGAATTTGTGCACAGACACCTTGAGTCAGTGAATTTGCCACTATTTGCTGATGATCTGTGTGTGGACAGGGAGTACATTCAGAATCCCAGTGTCCCTGGCTGTGCTTTCTACCAGGCTCTCCTCCTGCTTTCTCTTCTCTGCACACAAACTCAGCTCCAGCATTAGTCAGGGACGTATGGGTGGTTTGGGCAGGAACTCGTCTTTGATGAGACTAGTGGAGATGCTGGTCCTTCCTGTTGGTTTGCAGCAAATCACCAATTTGTCTGAAAATTCTCCAAATCATATGAGTCCCTCTGGCTGTGACAGCAGAACTGCTGGCTTCCTGGCTTTCCCCAGCCTGACTGAACTACCAAACCAACAGAGCTGGGGCCTGCTGGCACTGTTAGCAGACCTCGAGGGAATACCACAGTCTTGAATTGTTCTGACTTATAGTTCAGTAGTTGTCATGAGTCATCACTTCTTAGTTTATTGGGATGTTTTGGTCAATTACCAGAATACTGAATTTGGTCAATTTCAGAATACTGAACTTGTTGCTTTTGACAATTTTGTCCAGCTTTATACTTGCTCTTTGGGAAGAGAATTTGTTGACATCTTTCATCTCATCACCCAAAACTAGTGTTCCCCATGGGTACCCCATCCTGATGTTGTGTTTTTCTTCATAGACTTTCTTTTTTAGAGCCGTTTTGGGTTCACAGCAAAATGGAGCAGTAAGGTAAGGACAGAGAGTTCCCACTTTATACTTGGTCTTTGGGGAGAGAGTTTGCTGGTATCTTTAATCTCCTCATCCAAAACTAGTGTTCTTCATAGGTACCCCATCCTGCTGTGATTACTATAACACCAAAGTAATTGACAGTGATTTTTCAAGTTAGCACAAAAATCAAGAAATAGCAATCAAATAAAAAGACCAACCTTCTAATCATATTATTCATGGTGCTTAATACATGATATTACACTTATAAAAATTATCTTATATTTATTTTACATTTATATTTTAACAGCATATATTAATCTAGTTGTTTTTTGTGGGTGATTTAGTATACCTTTATCTCTCAAATTTAAATACAAACACACACATATGAAATAAAATCTCACTAGGTCTGCACTATTAGTTAATTAAAATATGAAAATTAAATCAGGATCTGTTCCATACAGTTGGACTTCAAACACGATTTGATTCTCCTGATTTATTTTTCAAGGAGTTGTCCATACGTAAAAGCATTTTTCAAATTAGTTTACATTCTCTCTCTCTCTCTTCATTTCCACCTGTCCCCCTCCCTCCTTGTTTCTTTCCTTTTTTCTTCCCACAAATGTTCACATAAGCCTTCCATATACCAGACCATTTTAGGTGCTTGGAATACATTGCAAACAAAAGTGCTTACACATATCACATTCTGACCACAGTTAAATCTTTCCCATCAGGAGAGTTCCACTTCCATAATGGCAGTTGAGAAGCTCTGCAGGCCTGTTCCCAGTGAAACAAAAATAACAGCTGAAAATCAGGAAAAGCACAATTTAAAGTTTCTGGAAGTTGCCCTATGAGCATTCAATAAACATTTATTGAAGAAAAGTCTATGCAGTCTTAGTAAGAACAGGAAGACTCTGTGGTTCTTGAGCCAGAACTCATTCGCTTTATTTCCTGTGTCCCCCAGGTGAGGAGGTAGGGGTGTATGGCCGGAAAGTTGGGTCTCCCTTTCCCCTCTGCTCTCAGTCAAGGGATATGGAATCTGACCAAGCATTTTTCATCACCTCCTGATCTGTGTCACAGACACTAAGTTTCTGGCAAGTGTGGTGAGGGGTTGGGTGCTTCCTTCCTCCACCCAGGCCCTGCTTATAGAACAGAGCACTGTCCTAGGCATGGTAGACTGAGAATAGGGCGACCCAACCACTCTGTCCCAGCTTGCTCATTGGGCCAAGCATCCATGCTTGGAGAAGCAGATGTAAGCCAAAAAGGCCACATTGGCATTCTCATGAAGGGAGGAAGTCAGTCCACCTTCAGCGGTGGAGACATGACTCGGTCAGCCTGTCCCAAGGGGAGGCAGTCCACAAAAACAAAGGGCTCTCCCCAGAAGAACTGATTTTGTTTGAAAAAGACTATGGGGAAGTTCAGACTTGAGAGCAGTCTGAAAAATCATAGAGATTTTGGAGTTAAGTGACTAAGGGGAGACTGGACACAGAGGAACACACTCACACTGGAAGAGTAAAAGGTGACAGCAGTTCTCTTTTGGCTGGGATTCAAATCTCAGTATGCCTCTTCCGCTCTCTTTTCACACTTCCATTCCTGCTGTCCTCTCCACGTGGACTTCTTTCCTACTCTAAAATTCTGGAACCTAAAATATAGCACCACCTTCTCTTCCCAGACACCCTTCAGCACAGAATTCCTTCATTATATGCATGTGTATCTTCCCTATCAGACTAAAAGGTGTTAAGGATACATCTTTATGTATCATTTAATTTATATGTAACTTGTCCTAGAAAGGACTTACGGCAATTTTAAGGACATAAAGTAGACACCCAGTCAAAATTTAACTTAAAATTAAATTGGATTGAATACTGAGTCACAACTAAGCAAAATATTAACTTCAACATGAAAAAAAAAATCATGCTAATAACTACAGCAAAGTTCTAAAGTTGAAAGGGGAAGGAAATCAACATCTACTGGCACCAGCTGCTGTATTTGAGGAAGTGTCCCGGGAATTCTACAGATCAGAATTTCATCTAATTCTCAAAATAGCCTTATATGATAGGTTTAACCCCAGTTTACAGCTAAGGAACTGAGGGTTTAAAAAGGCCATGTGGCTATAAATCAGCAATGTGGCTTTGGACCAGGAAGGAGTGGAGCTCCATTTCCACCCAGATTGTCCCTACCTGAAAGGCCATACTGACTCCACTTCTAACTCCATAGTCCCCATTCTTTTCTCAATGTCATGTCTTCCAAATTGAACAAAATGCTTGGGCAAAATTGTTGATCTCTTCTTCTAACTTCTTTTCACCCCTGGAAAAGGAAAAGAAAATATATTTAATTAAGCACCCAATAAATATAAAGGAGCATTTACATTTAAATGCTCTTTCTCAGCAAATTAAGATTCTGCTAACAGCTAACCCGGAAGAAGTGCCCAAAGATACTATTTTCAGCTTCTTAATAATCCACATGATACGCTCTTCAGAAACAGCACTAACCTTTTTCCCCCACATATTTTAACATTCTAGGGGAAAATGCTAACAATTAAGGAGTGCAGCCAGTAAACTTGTAAAACTATCTGCGCAATCAGGTAAATCACTTGGAAATTAAAACACTGGAATTAAATTCCTTCTAGACTTCAACTTATAGCTTATCAGTAAGGTAAGAGAAAAATTTGAGTACTACCCATGAAATGCACAGGCACACACAAACCACATCAACATCCGGACCTCTCAGTTCACAAAGGAGAGGCACCATTATCTAAGACAGGACACCCTATAAGGACACCAATGACAACAGTTCATAATGGCTGTTCTGGGGAACATCTGCTGTTTCCTGGATTTCCTGGGTATTCATAGAGATCACACCAAAACCAAAAAGGGTTCTGTGACAAAATCCTCCAATATGATACAGTGAACTGTGACCCTAAGAGGACAAGGAAAGGACAGCATTGTACCCCAAAGTTATTTGACCAAGGACCCATTTTTTTTCCTTGTAGCATCTCTTACAACTATTATCACAAAGAACGCCACCTAAAGCAACACTGCTTTAGATTTTCCAAAAGTAAGTTACTGAAATCCTACACTCTTATTTGTTCTGAATTGGTCACTATAGGTACTACCAAAAATAGTACCAGTGAAATTCTAGTATCAACCCAAATCTTTTTTTAAAAAAATGTTAAATTAAGCATAAAGAGATGACTGAGGCATATAAATTTCTTCCTCAGTATCTGCAGGGCATTGTTTCCAGGCCACCCCCGCACCCCCCACCCCAAATCCGTGGATGTTCAAACCCCTTATATCAAATGGCATTTACACACTTTTAATCATTTCTAGATAAATCGTTTCTACATTACTTAAAAGACCTAATACAATGTAAATGTTACATAAATGGTTGTTATACTATCTATACTGGCTGTTTTATTTGTATTACTTTTTATTTACTTATTAATATTCCTGGTCTGCGGTTGGCTGTATCCATACTGTGGATACAGGACCCGCAGGTATGAAGGGTCAACTGTACTGGCCCTTCTGGTGTCACAAGGCCCGACTCTAAACAACCGACCTAACCGGCCGGCCCCCGCACTGGCCCTTTCGCCTGACCCGATCCTGGCTGCACCGACCCCCCGCCCGCCTCGGAACAAAACGCGCATGGAGGGCCGGGGAAACCTGGACCGGGGGCGGTGGGGCAGGCACGGGAGGGGCCGGCGGACACAGGAACACTTGCCGGCCCTGGACAAGCTTCGGCCCGGCCCGCAGGGGGCAATGAGCGAGCGCCGCCCGCCGGACAATGCGCCGCTGGGCCCGCGCCACCGCGCTCACCTCAGTCCCCAGCCGCACCCACGCCCCCGGCTGCCCAAGCCCCTCACAGCCCACGCCCGCCCCGCATGGGCCTCACCTGCCCGCCATCGAGACCGCCGTCCGCAGACCCCCAAGCGCGCTACCGTCCCCGCGTCTGCTCCGCCGCCGCCGCCTGCTGCTGCTGCTGTTCCCAGGACTCGCCGCTGCACAGCAGCGTTCCTGCCGAACTGCAACTGCTCTACAGCCCAGGCTCCCGGCGCCAACGGCCGCACTGCGCAGGCGCGACGGGGCGGGGCCTGGCTCCGCTCACCTGGTGAGCGGGAGACGGACAGCTGCTCTGCGAGGCCCCGCCCCCTGCCAAGTTAGAGCCAATGAACAGGCTCTGATGCTTGACAGGGAGCGAAGGGGCCAGGGCCAGGATTCTCGCTGTGTTCTTCCCAGTAAGGGCACCTGTTAAATGAAAGAGACATAAAGGATGCCGAATATACACGTAGAAGTGACTGTCTGCACAGATGAGATCAGCCAGCCAGCTTAAAAAGCATTCTAAATCAAATTAAGGTTCACGCACCCATGAATTTACAAACTCAAGTTTTATAACATATACATTTAGAATTGAATAGCGTATGACTGTAATAGAGATATTAGGAGAACCTAAAAATTTCCCAATAAAGTTTTACAATTTATTTCAGTAAAACTTAATTACACATCACATCTACTTGTTGTCAGGGGTTGGTTGACGGGTTATATTTGGGAAAGTTTCTCAAGGGAAAAAAAAAGAAAACTTCTAAAGTATACGCCTCAGAAATGAGACTTTTGGGGGATGGGGGAGGGGAGACTGGCTGGATGGTATGGGGATCTGAATCCTTGACCTCGGTGTTATAACACCGCCCTCTAACCAACTGCACTAACCAGCCAGCCCAGAATGGGACTTTCTAGCTCCAAATATATGTTTGCCTTTTCAGCCAGACCCAGTTGGTGAAGCTGAAGTAGTTGCTGGAAAGGGCTTGTGAGAAGCTGCGCTCAGGATAGCCCATGGGAGCCCCACGTCCTGAGATGTCACACCCTGATGGATGTGCTGGGGCAGCTGTGTCACCTCCCCCCACTCATATAGGGAGTAGGGTGACAAGAAGATGGGGTCACAGGAAGCTAAGGTTTGGACTGAGCTCCTGCACTAGGCCCAATACACCAAATCGAAATGGAGTTACTCATGCTGAAGTTCCATGCCACTAAGCCACAACTAAGCTCTTTATCTAACCTACCAAGAAATCAGGTGACAGAGATAATAGCTAAATCCCCAAACAGGCCAGTTTTAAGCAGGATGATAAGGGAGTCGCCTCTGTTCTAACCTTTACAAGGAAAATAATTTTGAAACAACCAATCTGATTTTTCTTGTTTCTGCTTTCTGTAGACCTATTCCATCTAGAAAGCCAACCTCCTCTTCTCAGCTCACTGAAACACTCAGTCTATTGGATGGAATGAGGTGTTGCCCAATTCTAGAAGTCACAAATAAAAGCCAATTAATATCTTTAAACTAAATGTGTTGCAATTTTGTCTTCTGACATACTGCAGCACAGAAGTTAAAATAAATAGTCAAGGTCATACAGACTGCAAAGTAGCATTGCTGAGACAAATTTATCTATTTTAAAAATAAACACGTAGATTTCTCCCATAAGGGAGTAGGGCTCCACAAAAAAATCAATGGCAATGTATTTGTCTCCAAAGAGATTGAGAAATGAATATTCAACATTTCAAATACGAAAGCAGTAATAGCCACAATGTAGAAGCTACATATCAAAATATCGGTTGCCAGCTGCTATCACTAAACAGTGCTTTATATATACATATATGTCAAAAAAAAGATTTCTAAAGCTGTCTAAGCAAAAATACTGCATCACTAATGGAGAAGTACACAAAAGCCAAACATGTCAAAAATAAACTGAAGTTTGGGCTGTCAACAAGTTGTCTTAAAATTGTTATCACGAGGATTACACATGTATGATAGAAGAAACATTTACTTTGGATCCAGCAACTGCACTACTAGGTATACAACAGTCTCCCCTTATCCATGCTTTCACTTTCCACAGTTTCAGTTACCTACAGTCAACCAAGGTCTGAAAATAGGCGTGTACAGTACAATAAAATAGCTTGAGAAAGAGAGAGGCCACATTCACATAATTTTTACTACACTACATTGTTATAATTGTGCTGTTTTATTATTCATATTAATCTCTTACTGCATCTAATTTATAAATTCAACTTTAGCATAGGTATATATTTGTAGGAAAAAGGACAGGATGTATATAGGCTTTGGTACTTTCTGCGCTTTCAGACATCCACTGGGGGTTTCGGAACATATCCCCCAAGGATAAGGGAGAACCACTGTATCCCCAACGAAAGTGAAATCAGTATATCTGAAAGATATCTGCACTCCCATATTTACTGCAGCACTAAGCACCATAGCCAAGATATGGAATTGACCTAAGTGCCATCAGTGGATGACTGGATAAAGATAATGTAGTATACACAAAGGAGTACTACTCAGCCATAAAAAAGAATGAAATCCTATCATTTGCAACAATGCAGATGAAGCTGGAGGAACTGTGTTAAATGAAATAAGACAGAAACAGAAGGACCTTCATGACCCACCCCTACGGGGAAATCTAAAAAAGTTGATCTCATGGAAGTCGAGTGTAGAGAGGTGGTTACCAGAAGCTGAGAAGCCTACGGGGGAAAAGATATCCATAGGTTTCACCAGATTGGCCAGAGGTCCATACCATAACCACCTCTGCCTAAAACCATGAATAAGAAGCAATCCCTCCAGGTCCTTGATGGTTTTGTAAAGACCCGCCTGCAAACATCATGTAAAGAATAGCCAACTCCTGCTAAAAATGAACTAGTAATTTAGACAATCCTGACAGCTACAAAATCAAAATAAAATTTAAAAGAACGCCCCTAGCTTCTCCCTCTCCCCCTCTCCCCCAAAAATGTCCTTTCTGTTTGCTTGTCGTATCAACTTTAAGTAATTATGGTTGTTATATCTTCTCCCCCCCCCCCGGTTGTGTGTGTGTGTGTGTGTGTGTGTGCGTGCGTGCACATCTAGTGGATTTCGTTTTAAAGACAGCTTGAATAATTTGGGGTCTAGGATGATATTCCCAGAGAGGACCTGTACTTGCTTTGGCCAAGCACCTGAGGGAGTGGGCACTCTGGGATCACCTTTGTTACGTTTAGGAATAAAGATATTAAGGGCAGCTTAACCCTGCCACATCAAATGTTAAGGGCAGCTGTCTTAGTCCATTTCTGTTGCTTGTAACACAGCACCTGAAAGTGGGTAACATACAATGAAAAGATGTTTATTTGGCTCAAGATTCTGGGACAGGTGCATCTGACAAGGGCCTCAGACTGCTTCTACTCATGGTGGAAAGCAGCATGCAGCCAGCTAGAGGGTTCAAGATCCCACAGTGAGAAAGGAAGAAAGAGAGGGGAGGTGCAAGGCCCTTTTAACAACCAGATCTCACAGGAACCAACAGAGCAAGAACTCACTCACTACCCGCTCCTGGGGTGTTAATTTATTCATGAGAGATCCACACCCCCATCACTTAAAAAATTCCCAACACTGCCACTGGGGATCAGATTTCAACTTGAGCTTTGGGGCACAACATATCCAAACTCTAGCAGCCCACCTCTGGCCCTAAAAAACTCGTCCTTCTCACAAACTCATGTCCTTCTCATGTACAAAATACAATCATTCTACCCCAACAGTCCCAAAAGTCTTAGCTTGTTCCACCAGCAACTTAAAGTCCAAAGTCTCATGAGACAAAAGGCAAAACTCTTTCCAGCTGTGAACTTGTAAAATTCGAAAACAAATTTATCTACTCCCAAGATACAATAGTGGAACAGACGTTGGGGACATATTCCCATTCCAAAATGGAGTTAGAGGTCAGAAAGAGAAACAGGCCCCAAACAAGTCCAAACCCCAGCAGGGCACACATTAAATCTTAAAGCTCCAAAATAATCTATGCCTCCAAGTCCTGCATCCTGGGCACAATGGGGGATTTGGGCCCCCAAAGCCTTGGGCAGCCCTACCTCCATGGCTCTGATGGGAGCATCCCACTGGGCTGCGTTGGTACCTGCAGCTTTTCCAGGTGGGCATTGCATGCTGCCAGTGGCCCCAGAGTTCTGGGGTCCTGGTGGCAGCCCAGCTCCCTTGGCTCCAGTAGACAATGCCCTGCTGGGGGTTCTCTGTGGGGGTTCTGACCCCACATTTCTGCTCTGCATTGCTCTAGTACATAGCTTCTGCAGAGGATCCATCCCTGTGGCAGGTCTCTGCCTGGGATCCAGGTTTTCCCATACATCCTCTGAAATCTGGGTAGAGGCTGCCATGCCTCCATTGCTATCAGGTTCTGCTCCCCTGCAAATTTAACACCACGTGGACACCATCAAGGTTTCTGGATTGTGCTCTAAAGAGCTGTTGCAGAAACCAAACTTGGGGCAACTTGAGGTAGGGCTGCTCCTGCCACAGCGGCTGGGATGCAGGGAGCAGCTTCCTGAGAGCAGTGGCACCCAGGGTCTGTCCTCAAGAACAATTTGGTCCTCCTGGGCCTCCGGGCTTGTGATGGGAGGGGCACGCTTCCAGAGTTTTGAAATGCCTTCAGGGCCTTTCTCCCATTGTCTTGGCTATTAGCACCACAGCCATGCTAATGTCTTCAGTAATCAGTCCCTCTGCTGCACCACTGGATTTTTCTCCTGAATATGTTCTCTCATTCTCTACCACATGGCCAGGCTCCAAGTTTTCCAAATCTCTCTGCTTTGCTTCCCTTTAAGTATACATTCTGGCTTTCCGTCATGCCTTTGCTGCCATAACTGAGCAAAGGCTGTTACAAGTTGCCACGCAGCTGTCTGAATTCTTTGCTGCTTAGAAATTTCTTCTCCCAAATATTCTGGTTCCAATCTCTTGACTTCCACCTTCCACAAAGTCCTAGGGCATGGACACAATGCGGCCACATTCCTTGACAGTTCATACTAAGGATGATCATTGCCTCAGTTTCCACTAAGTCCCTTCTCATTTACACCAGAGATCTTCTCAGAATGGCCCTTACTAACTACATTTTTTTCAGCATGCTGGTCACAACCATTTAGTCAACCTCGAAGACGTTTCAACTTTCCATTATCTTGTTGTCTTCTTCTGAGTGCTCCAACTCCTCCAAACTTTGCCTGTTACTCAGTTCCAAAGCCACTTCCACACGTTCAGGGACCTGTACAGCAACATCCCAAGCTCAGTACGAATTTTCTGTATTAGTACGTTTTTGTTGCTTGCAACAGAACACTGAAAGTGAGTAGTTTATAAAGAAAAAGAGGTTTATTTGGCTTACGATTCCGGGACAGCTGCATCTGGTGCAAGCCTCAGGCTGCTTCTACTCATGGTGGAAAGCAGCAGGCAGCCAGCTGCAAGGTACAAGATCACATGGTGAGAGAGGAAGCAAGAGAGAGAGAGGGGAGGTGCCAGGGTCCTTTAAACAACCAGCTCTCAGGGAACTAACAGAGCAAGAAGTCACTCACTACCCACCCTCAGGGCATTGATCTATTCATGAGAGATCCACACCCCATGACTTATATAGCTCCAAACATTGCCACACTGGGGATCAGATTTCGATATGAGTTTTGAGGGGACAACACATCCAAACACTATCAGCAGCTGACAGGAGGACAGCTTGGCAAAGTAAGGAGACAGGGGGACAGGGGAACTGGTAAACCCATCTCACTTTCAGTTGGATCCTCAATTGTTGAACTTAGAAGCTCAGGGAAAGGGAAACAGCCACTTTCTTAGAAGTGTAGTATAGCTAAATGTCAACTCATCTTTATCCCTTCAAACTGAACCAAGGAGATCCCAGTCTGCCCACTCCCTCAGATGCCTGGCAGAAGCAAGCACAATTCCTTTCTGGAAATAATATCCTAGATTCCAAATTAGTCAACCAATACTTAAAATGTAATCTACTTGATGTGCATGCATGCAAACACACACAGAAACTAGGCCCAAAAGGAGACAAAAATGAATAAAAACCAGCAGAAACGACAAATAAGACAAGAGAAAAACAGACCCATAGGGCTGCCAGGTACTGCAAAATCATACTTTCAAGTAAGGAGAAGAATGGCACATGAAAAGATGAAATTATTAGATGAAAACCAAAACACTAACATCAAGGATTTGGATCTCCATACTGACCAGCCACCAAAAAAGAAAAACAAAAAACAAAGTAGCTATAATTACTATATTCAAAAAATTAAAACATAATATTGAAAACTCTGGCAGAGAACTATCAAAGAACCACATAAAAGGAAGGGAAAAAAAATACAATAAACTTAATGAGTAGGATTAATAGCAGGTTTATCTTGTTAAAAATTTAGTGAACAAAGAGATCATCAGATGAAAGCATCCAGAATGAAGCATGGAGATGGTAAGAGAATGAAAAGATCTAACGTGCATTTAAATTGACTCTCAGACGGAAATGGGGAAAAAGGGAGTAGCAGAAATACTTGAAAAGATAATGCCTGCAAATTTTTTATAACTAATGAAAGACATCCCTCCACAGATTCAATGAGACCTAAGAATTCCAAGCTGAGTAAATAAAAAGAAATATATACCTAGAGACATCATAATAAAACTCCTCTGCTGTCTTATCTAATAAAACTTGCGACCCTTTGCTGGGAGAGTCTGTGAAGTCACTCTTGGAGGTTTGACCTGATCCCAGTAGGATTCTTACTGACTGTCTTTTCCCCAGGTTCTCTCTGGTTCAGTTTAGCTTGTTATTGTCATAGAGTGTCCAGTCTCCCCTTAGTCACTTAACTCCAAAATCTCTATGATTTTTCAGACTGCTCTCAAGTCTGAACTTCCCCATAGTCTTTTTCAAACAAAATCAGTTCTTCTGGGGAGAGCCCTTTGTTTTTGTGGACTGCCTCCCCTTGGGACAGGCTGACCGAGTCATGTCTCCACCGCTGAAGGTGGACTGACTTCCTCCCTTCATGAGAATGCCAATGTGGCCTTTTTGGCTTACATCTGCTTCTCCAAGCATGGATGCTTGGCCCAATGAGCAAGCTGGGACAGAGTGGTTGGGTCGCCCTATTCTCAGTCTACCATGCCTAGGACAGTGCTCTGTTCTATAAGCAGGGCCTGGGTGGAGGAAGGAAGCACCCAACCCCTCACCACACTTGCCAGAAACTTAGTGTCTGTGACACAGATCAGGAGGTGATGAAAAATGCTTGGTCAGATTCCATATCCCTTGACTGAGAGCAGAGGGGAAAGGGAGACCCAACTTTCCGGCCATACACCCCTACCTCCTCACCTGGGGGACACAGGAAATAAAGCGAATGAGTTCTGGCTCAAGAACCACAGAGTCTTCCTGTTCTTACTAAGACTGCATAGACTTTTCTTCAATAAATGTTTATTGAATGCTCATAGGGCAACTTCCAGAAACTTTAAATTGTGCTTTTCCTGATTTTCAGCTGTTATTTTTGTTTCACTGGGAACAGGCCTGCAGAGCTTCTCAACTGCCATTATGGAAGTGGAACTCTCCTGATGGGAAAGATTTAACTGTGGTCAGAATGTGATATGTGTAAGCACTTTTGTTTGCAATGTATTCCAAGCACCTAAAATGGTCTGGTATATGGAAGGCTTATGTGAACATTTGTGGGAAGAAAAAAGGAAAGAAACAAGGAGGGAGGGGGACAGGTGGAAATGAAGAGAGAGAGAGAGAATGTAAACTAATTTGAAAAATGCTTTTACGTATGGACAACTCCTTGAAAAATAAATCAGGAGAATCAAATCGTGTTTGAAGTCCAACTGTATGGAACAGATCCTGATTTAATTTTCATATTTTAATTAACTAATAGTGCAGACCTAGTGAGATTTTATTTCATATGTGTGTGTTTGTATTTAAATTTGAGAGATAAAGGTATACTAAATCACCCACAAAAAACAACTAGATTAATATATGCTGTTAAAATATAAATGTAAAATAAATATAAGATAATTTTTATAAGTGTAATATCATGTATTAAGCACCATGAATAATATGATTAGAAGGTTGGTCTTTTTATTTGATTGCTATTTCTTGATTTTTGTGCTAACTTGAAAAATCACTGTCAATTACTTTGGTGTTATAGTAATCACAGCAGGATGGGGTACCTATGAAGAACACTAGTTTTGGATGAGGAGATTAAAGATACCAGCAAACTCTCTCCCCAAAGACCAAGTATAAAGTGGGAACTCTCTGTCCTTACCTTACTGCTCCATTTTGCTGTGAACCCAAAACGGCTCTAAAAAAGAAAGTCTATGAAGAAAAACACAACATCAGGATGGGGTACCCATGGGGAACACTAGTTTTGGGTGATGAGATGAAAGATGTCAACAAATTCTCTTCCCAAAGAGCAAGTATAAAGCTGGACAAAATTGTCAAAAGCAACAAGTTCAGTATTCTGAAATTGACCAAATTCAGTATTCTGGTAATTGACCAAAACATCCCAATAAACTAAGAAGTGATGACTCATGACAACTACTGAACTATAAGTCAGAACAATTCAAGACTGTGGTATTCCCTCGAGGTCTGCTAACAGTGCCAGCAGGCCCCAGCTCTGTTGGTTTGGTAGTTCAGTCAGGCTGGGGAAAGCCAGGAAGCCAGCAGTTCTGCTGTCACAGCCAGAGGGACTCATATGATTTGGAGAATTTTCAGACAAATTGGTGATTTGCTGCAAACCAACAGGAAGGACCAGCATCTCCACTAGTCTCATCAAAGACGAGTTCCTGCCCAAACCACCCATACGTCCCTGACTAATGCTGGAGCTGAGTTTGTGTGCAGAGAAGAGAAAGCAGGAGGAGAGCCTGGTAGAAAGCACAGCCAGGGACACTGGGATTCTGAATGTACTCCCTGTCCACACACAGATCATCAGCAAATAGTGGCAAATTCACTGACTCAAGGTGTCTGTGCACAAATTCACACAGCTGTTGACTGAGTACCATGCATGCAGATAAAGGATTAACTCCTGGGAAGCCATGCCTGACAAGAAAAACAGAACAAAAATTTAAGCAGAGACCCCTGTGGCTATACATTGCTAACAGAATTCACAGATTTACTACAGGCAAGTTACTCAACAAACAAAACAATAACAACGACTCTCAGGAGGTAAAAATCAGAACGCAGAGTTGCTACAATATTTTATCTAACACATCCAGTGTTTAATGAGAATTCACAAAACATAAAAGAAACAAGGAAATATTTATCCATACTCGTGTGGAGAAACAATAAAAAATGATTAGCACAAATTGTCTTTAAGTGTACCCAGGTGTTGTATTTGGCAAATAAAGACGTCAAAGTAGCGAGTGTAAGTACTTAAAGGAAGTAAAGGAAACCATAAGTAATAACCAAAAGAAAGTGGAATGACAACGGCTCAACAAACACAGAAACCCTAGAAATTATTTGTTAAAAAAATAGAAATTTTGCCATTGAAAAGTATAATCACAAGTAAAACTCTCACTGAGGGATGTAACAGCAAATCTGAGGTGGCAGAAGAAAGAATCAGTAAACTTGAAGATGCATTAAGAGCAATTGCACGATCTGAAGAACAAAGAGAAAAGTGATTGAAGAAAAATAACCTGAGACATCATTGAGCACCACAACATATGTGGAAAATGAGTCTCAGAAAGAAAGAAGAGAAAAGGGAAAAACACTTCCAGAAATAACAGCTTAAAACTTACCAAATTTGACTTAAAGCACTATTCTATAAAGTCAATGTTTACCCTTAATAAAATTAAAACAAATATATCCACTCCTAGACACATCATAGTCAAACTGTGGAAAGACAGAGAGAATCTTGAAAGCAGCTAGAGAAAAAAATTCTCTCCTTCTACAAAGGAGCACAATAAGGTTCACCCCTGACTTCTGATCAGAAACAATGGGGAGAAGGTAGTGAGATGGCAGTTTTAAAGCTCAAAGAAAAAAAAATTGTCAACCAAGGATTCCATGTCCAGAACATTGACCCTTTAAAAAGAAGGCAAAATAAAAAAATTCCCAAATAAACAAATACTAAAAAACGTGATGCTAGCAGTCCTACCTTACAAGAAATACTAAAGGAAATCCTTGGAACTGAAAGACATGCTTGATTCTTACATTTGAAAATACTGGATTGATTTATCAAACTGTGCATGTGTGTGTGTGTGTCTGTGTGCATGCGTGCATGACTTTGCGTGTACAAAATGTTCCAAAATTTCTTGTGATGTTAATTTCAATTGGGTTTAGAAGCAAAAATTCTAGAAATATATAAAAAAATTCTTGGAAGCTTTCATTATTTCAATTTTTTATACTTATTTAGCCTTCTGAATTTTTGTAATAAAGTATTTTTAAGTCCCTCTAGCTAAAGATAATAAAGATGAATTGCTACAAAAATTATAAAAATTTTATTCGAATAAGCCAAAAGTATAAAAGAAATTTAAGTTCTATGAGTTAATGGAAGGCAAGAACATATTATGTGGAAAAATAGAGGTTGCAGGTACAGGAGATCTTGAGAGTAACAATCCCTAGGAAATGAAAATTTCAGGGACAACTACGAATTTGCAAAAAACTGTGAAACTGATGGAGCTCAAGCAGAGATCTCGGAAGAAACAAGCAATATCTGGGTTCCAAGAGGAAAGAACAGAAAGTTGATGAGGTTTAACTGTGACAGGTTGAGCAGGCGGAGTTGGAAGGAGGGATCTAGAAGGCCCAGGAGGATGGATGGACCTGCGGGGGTAGGGGTAGGGGAGGGGCTGTGGTTCAGCCTCTTCCTCTTTTTACCCCTCCCCCACCCTCAGGAGCCCTTTGTGATGAGGCCACAGCTCTGTGATGCAGGCCTCGGCCCTAAGCTCAGTTGCCTGAGGGCAGCAGTGTGATTCAGAAGATGGAGAATTTTCTCTTCACTCTGAATAGCGTCAGTGCCACATGGCTGAGCCCCAGCTCCACTTCCTGGGAGGTGGATATCACCCTTGCCTTCCTGGGTGGGCTGAGGCACTTCCTCCTGTTACCCCCCTGTACCCAGAAGGATCCATCCTTACCACCACAAAGGAAACTGAGGAACATGAGGAAGGTAAGCAACCCTCTGCCCAGACTCGACAGACAGTGAATCTCCCTTTACTTCTTATTACAATTTCCACTTTTCCAAATCACCCAGAGACTCCTGAGATGGGAAATGTCAGGAAAGATTAGAACACCATCCTTCTCGGGACAGGCGGGGCGGGGCAGGGGTGAGAGTGGGCACTAGGGTTTCTTTTTTTTTTTTTTTTTTTTTTTTGTCGTTTTTTCGTGACCGGCACTCAGCCAGTGAGTGCACCGGTCATTCCTATATAGGATCCGAACCCGCGGCGGGAGCGTCGCCGCGCTCCCAGCGCAGCACTCTACCGAGTGCGCCACGGGCTCGGCCCGGCACTAGGGTTTCTGTCCAAAGCTCTCAGACCAGCTGTGCTGCTGAGCTGGAGGGGCCAGGGCAAGGCCAAATACCAAGACTCAGCAGCTGAGGATGGGATTGCTGAGAGAGCTGAGATCTCCGTGGGAAGATGGGCCCTGAGCGCTGGCTCATCAGTCCCTTCCTACAGCAGGCACCTCAGGCCAAGTCTTATCTCCGTTGGGCTCTTATGGGGGCCTTGCTGGGCCCTTGACAGCCTCCCATCAGAGGCTGGAGGTGACTCCAGCCTTTGGAGGCAGAATCCTACCTGGCAGCTAACATGCAGGTCTAGCCTGTGGGTTTCCAGAGGAACTGAGGACAACCACAGTGGATCTCACATAGAAAGTTCCTCTTTGCATTTTTCACAAAAGGAAAACAGGAAACATTTTCATCCTAGCCTCTCCTCTTTTGTCTCTCAGCATCAGGTGGAGACAAGGAGCAGCAGGAGCAGGAAGAGTGGCCCTCTGCAAGGGAAAGCTCTGCCCTTCTGCTGGAGCCCTGGAGGTAACTTGACCTCGCACACTGTCCCTGAGCAACAAGGGACACACCTCTGAGGATGTCGTTACAGAGGCCTGACAGGGAGGGTCCTGGGAAGGAGATCAGAACCTGGGGTACTTCTCAAATTCTGGGCCGGGAAGGAAGCCACGGTGGGCCAGGGAAGGGTTGCTGCCCAGCAGGGCCAGGAGTGGGGGTTAGTGGACCAACAATGCCTGGATCTGGAGGTGGGGCCTCGGGCCCAACTGTGCGCATGCTGCTTAAATTTGCCAAGGCTGATTCCTCTTTAGGATGACCCTGTCCTTCCTATCCCAGAGGGTGGTTGTGAAGACCATGGGGTGCTACTGGACTTGGAAGCACCCTGTAAACGACAAAGAGATGCCAATCCATGCCCCTTACTATCACTGCCCAAGATCTCATAGCTTTGGACACTGATGCTGGGGCTCCACGGTCCAATTTCCTAAGGTGTGCCCTAAAGAACATTCCACTAAATCTCCTGTGAGATCCCCAGACCCCTCCCTCCACCATAACCCAGTCTCCTGATTTCAGCCTGTAGAGATGGCCTGGGGGAACCGAATGAGGATCGGGGCCTGATCTCACGTCAGCAAAGGTGAGGAACGTTCCCCTTTTCTCTCATGTCCTCCTTCCTACCAGGGCTTATGATGTGACCCCAGGGCCTCATACTAACTTGGGATGGGAGTCCAAGGAAGAGGATGGGATGTGACTAAAGTCCTGGGGCAGGGGTGGCAGGAGCTTTGTGAAGCCAGTGCATGGGCACTGGAGGGGACCTGGGTGCAGGTGCCACTCCTGGCCCCTCTGCTCCTGGCTACAACACCTGCCTCTTGTCTCCTGCAGCCACCTAGCGGAGATCCCTGACCCTCCAGCTAAGGTGTGCAAACCAGCACCTGCCAGAGCCCACCAGCCGTGCAGGGAGAATGTGGAAGATTCTGCTCCCGTCACCTTGTCCCCACTTGCTGCCCCTGCTCCTTTGGCCGAGACTCCTCTGGCCTCCACCAGAGGAGAGAGTCCTGTGGCCTCCACCCTGTCACCAGGCCCGACAACCTCACTGGTTACTTTTGGGTTACACTCACCCCTGAGTGCCTCTCAGGCACCAGAGCCTTTGCTTCCCCTCAACAAGTTCTCAACCTGGCCACTCGTGCTTGCCTCTCCCCCATCACAACCCCCAGACCCTGTGGCCTCCCATCTGCCTCCACCAGTCTATTGCCTGGCTATTTCTCAGGGTCACTGGATGGCACTCCTGCTGGGCTCCATCCCACAGAGCTTGTGTCAAAATAACAGCAGCTGGTTGACTTTTTCCGGCCCAGTGATCTTGAGCCTTGGTTACCTGAGCTGTCCCATCTCAGCTCGCTCCTGGTGGGAGCTGACTGCCAAGGACTTGTGTTTCCTCACCTTGTCACATGGCCAATCCCAGCAAGAATATTTTTCACTCAGGCTACCAGAGGCCTCATTCTGGGGAGAGCCCACACACAGGCAGACAGAGCCTGGTGGCCCCACTTTGATCAACTCCAACATCGATAACCTGCTGGTCATAATAATCACCAAGAGAAAAGAACTGCATTCATGGAAAGAGAAAGAAAAGAAGAAATCAGACTCTTCCCTGGATTCTCTGGGGAATACATTCAAATCACTGGGTGATCAGCAGGACGACAGAACCCCACAACTCTTCTGGAGCATGAAAGACAAACCAGAGCAGCTGCCCAGTCCTCAGCAGCTATCTGGTCCCAAGGAGTTGCAGGGCCATTTACAGTACAAAAGCAGCCAGCTCGTCTGGGGCCTCGTCTTTCTGCACAGTGACTCCCTGGCGGCTACAGTCAGGGTCTCTGGTTCCCCACTGGAGTTTCCCTCTCTTTTATTCAATGAACTCTTTCATTCCTTTCTCATACAAATTCAGAGTCAACCATCTCCACAAACTTTCCAGCCACAGCTTTGGTCCCTCCCTGGGGCCCAACCCCAACCTCTAGCTCGAGCCTTGCCACTGTCCCAGCCCTCACCTCTGGCTGACACCCACAGCCAGCCCCACACCTCATCCTATCTCCCCATCCCACCGTGCTACTCACCACAGATTGTGGCCCAGGGAGCACCTTGCCCTACAAACCAGCAGAAGGCCCAGCTTCTTATCCCAACTTCCATCCAATGCCTGGAATGTCACCTTTTGGGGAAGGAACAAGAAAGTCAGAGGGATTTACCCTGTGTGGTCAAGAAGCCTCGGGAAGCCTGTAGCCAATTCAGCCCCAACAGTGAGGCCTTCCAGGACCATGAGTCAGTCTACCTCCTCCCAGGGGACTTCTTCATCCTTGAGCTCCAGGAGCAACTGGAGGAACACCTTCAACAGAGCTTCACACAGCACTGCTGTGGACTGTCCCCCAGGCCCCACGTGTCTCCAGACCTGATACAGCGTCAGGACCTTCAGCAGACGTTCACGCCGCACTGCTGTGGACTGTCCCCCAGACCCCACTTGTCTCCAGACCGGATACAGCCTCAGGACCTTCAACACAGGTTTACACAGCAGTGCTGCAGACTGTCCGCCAGGCCCCACATATCTCCAGACCTGATACAGCCTCGGGATGAATTCCCAGGGATTTCTCAGGTAAAGGACAGGCACGGGTCCTCTGTGTTTATAGGTGGGAGCAGCCAGAACATGCAGAAAATGGAATTCAAGGGCCCAGCCAAATTCCAGCTTGGGAAGATCCCAAGCAACGATCCAAAACACAGTCTATGGAGGGTCCTAGAAGATCTACCCAGGGCTTTGGAAAGCAACTCACGGAAGGTTCCAGGGGCCAACACTGAGAAAAAGTCAGAAAGGGACTGGATGAGGCTATTGGGAAGTGACTCAGGAAAGGATTCACCAAGAAGCCCAGAAATGAAGCATCTAGAAGATATCGTAGAAGTCCATTGGCACAGAAAACTGGGAGAGATCAACGAGGGCATGTTCCCTGAGGGTGTTCATCATCCCAGTCTCACTAATGGCCATCTCTCGTCTCTGGAAAACTCAAACATTCACATGGAAAGTGGAAATCTAGCGCCCTCCGAGGGCGAGGAGTCTCACGTGAACACCTCCCAGCAGCTCTCCTTCCTTGATGTGCACACTCGACAGGTGCTGGAAGCGCATATTAAAAGGTTTCAGGAAAGCCATGAGAGGAGACAGACCCTCAAGGTTCACAAGCCCCCACATCTTCTTAAGGTACAAAAAGCTCAACCGTTGTCCCTTCCACAGCCTGCCTTTCTCTCATCAGCCACCAGTGAGTCTGGTGCCAAATCCACAGCTGAGGCTGCCAATGTCCCAGGAGAACCTCCTCACAAAGATCCAGGAGACAAGGTGGCAGCAAAAACGTCAGTTTCCACCCAGCGTAGTCCTCACCCTGGTCCCTTGCCTGTGTGTAAGGAAGCCCAGAGGTCTGCATACAAGACAGAGACCCCATCTGGTGACAACATCTTGTCTACTCAGGCCTCTCTGTCTAGCTTCCAGAGCATGTCCAGCAGCGATACATCAGATTCCCAGGGGGCATGTGACTTCTTATCAAGGGGACAGAGCAGCCAGGGGCAGGAGGAGCCCAGGAGCCCAAAATTTCAGAACCTATGGAAAAGCCTGAGCAAGATGTTTGGCCGTATTGGCAAGAGAGAGGGCCGCAGGAGTCCCACGCAAGGAAGGCATGAACAAACGCTCACAGAACTAAGCCCTGCTTCCCAGGACACGGAGTCAGTAGAGTCCTTAAGTAGCCAGTCCTCCCTGCTCCTGCCAGAGAAGGGACAGGCATCCCCAGAAAGCCACTTCAAGAAAAGGATCAGGCGCTTTCTGCATTGGACTTTCCCCAATAAAAAAAGCAAAGGGCACAAAGATCCCCTGCAAAAAGTCAAGTCCACACCAGCCGCCACCTGGAGCCAGGGACCAGTCCCAAGTGGACTGTCTGTGGACAACGGCAAGGCTGAAGCCCAGGCACTCATGACCACTGTTGGACAGATTCTAGAGGAGAAAATGGGGCTTCACCATGAACTTTCTGCCTCGACAGCCCCAGTGGGAGGGTGTTCCAGCCACCACAGGGGTCCTTCCGACACCAGAGCAAAGAGCAGTGATGAGAGGTATGGCCTACAGTCACCATGCCACCCCAGTGAGTCACAGCCATCCAGTCAAGCACAGAGATGGGGACAGCACTTGGGCCTCACTTCCCAGGGAGCGTGTGTCACCAGCCAGTCCCTGCCAGCATAGGCCACTGCTGGTGAGAGCCTTGGGCCGCTCCATTCACTGGCCTAGACACTGTCGTCTTCAGAGGTGTCTCGTCTGGTCAACCAGATCATGCTTCTCACCTGTTTCCTGGTGAGAAAGGTTTTTCCCCAGAAAACCTTCAGCCCACACAGAAAAAGTCTGTTTCCCCCCAAGTCACCAGTCCCTCTGTGTGTTGAGGACTTTTTCCTCCCAAGATATGCACTGTTTCCTAATATATGTTTTTCCTCCTCAGAGGTACTGGCTCTGTCTGTGCCCTGCGGGGCTAAGGGAATGGGTCAGCTCTTTCTGAGTGCAGCCTCTAGAAGGGACTGGACCTGCGGGAGGCTGACTGTGGCCTTGCACACCCACCCTCACCCTGGAGTCCCTCCCTTTACCTTGTTTTCATGACATGACCATTACTTGTCAGGATGACCAAACCCTGTGAAGACCCCACCCGGGGTGGGGCTCACCCATCTCCCCTGCTTTCCCTTGACCTTGAACTTGCTGTGCTGTAGGGGATGGGTCCACAGAGGATGATTCTCCTTGGCCTGGAATGTCAGAGCTGAATAGCCTCACCCATCACAACGTAAGCTCACAAAGTTGGGGGGGGGCACTACGGGCCCCAAATCCGGAGGGAGAACCGTGACCTTGGAACTCTAGGGGGGGGGACACACTTGCCTGCCCTGGGTCCCTCTCTCCTGTGACTGGGGACAGAGATGGGCCCTGCCGACCACGCTCAGCGCACCTGGGTGACACGACATGGCACATCACCCTTCCTGTCCAGAGCAGCAGGACTGGACTCCAGTAGCACCTGACTGCCCCTGCCTGGTCCACCTGCCACATCCCCTTGGAATGACCGTGTGTGCAGTAACATTCCGTAGTGGCACACAAAGGACCGAGGGTGGGATGTGGGAGAACAGTGCAGCTCATAGCCAAGGAAAGAGCTGCATGGCCTGGGGACACCATCCTGGCACATGTCCCACCCCGTCCATAGGCCTGGAGGGGACACGTCAAGGCCAGGCTCACCCTGCACACGCCAGTGTCTCTGCTCTAGCTCCAGGGTCACAGGCCTGGGAAGGCCACCTTCGTCTCAGAGGGCCAGGCCAGGGATGATCATTTCCAATGGTCCATCTGAGGACCTCACCCTGTCCTCTGAAGCATCTTGAAAGGAGGCGCTGACCACAGGGGACAGCCTGCACTGGTCATTCACATCACTCACGGTCTGGTCACCTTCATATGTGCGCAGGGCCCAGAACTGTGGCCATGGGACAGGCGGGAACTTACAGGGTGCAGCAGCTGGCCTGGGGTCATACTGCAAGTACCCCTGGCTGCCAGACCTATAGACAGCGCTGTGCCCATGAGGGGCAGGGGTGACCTGTCCACTGAGGGCAGACCAGGGCCAGGCGACGAGTGCCACTCTCAGCTGTCCCTCGGCAACAGTGCTGTTGCCTCTCTGGCAGCCCAGGGTAGGGTGAGGTGGCACCACCTCCCGGGGTTATGGCTTGAGCCCTGTGGGCACCACTCCGTGGGGGATGGTCCCACTCCAGGAGGGGCTGCAGCAGAGGACAGGGGATGGCACTGTGCCTACGCCCATTAGTACACCACCGGGGACGTGATGGCGCCAGGTGGAAGGGAGTAGATGCTACAGGCTTGCCTGAGGCAGGGTCCACTCATGCCATGACGCAGGCGGCCTCCGAGGCAGACCCACGATGATAGAGCCAATTGTGGGTCTGGGTCTGCAGCCAAAAAGGCACCAGTAGAGACCTGTGATAAAGACCTTCCAGAGACTTCTAATATTGACCCGACAGAGACCTCCAACAGAGATCCTCCAGAGACCTCCGACAGAAACCCTCAGAGACCTCTAACAGACACCCGACTGAGAGACCTCTGCAGAGACCTCTGACAGCTACAACTGAGGGACAACTGAGACCCAACTTAGAGACCTCCACAGAGGCCTCTGACAGAGACCCACAGAGACCTTCACAGAGAATTTACACAGAGTCCTCCCAGAGACCTCACATCCATTCTAAGGAGCTTAAGCAGCTACCCAGGGACACGTTCTTCCCAGTGGATCTGAAAGCACTTAGGAAACTGGCCACAAAAAAGGGAGACCATCAGCTATGCTTCCCTGAGAAACACTCATGTATCTTTATTTCATGTGTAAATCTGTAAAAATCCTTTTCTTCACAGATTTTCATTAGATTGAGCGTCTCTGACCCACAATTTAGAGAACCACAAACTTTGAAAATGAGCAACTCTCTGTACTGAGAGAAAATATCTTATTTGTTCAATTGTTAGTTTTCATCCAGTCAGATGGCATCAGGGACCACACATTCTCAGTGCACAAGTCCCTGCACTTTAAATGACTGACTTTACTTTGGAAAAAGGAAAACTGGAGTCCTCGGCAAAGGTGCCTCTCACTCACACTCACTCCTGGGGGCTGTACAACTCGCACATTATTTTGCACATAACAGCTGGCGTCAGGTGTGTGAGGTTTGCTTTATATTAAATGAAACAAGCTACGTTATCAAACACACGAAGCTTTTTCACACAGGAGACATTTTTCTGGCAATGTCCGTATTACATTCTCTGGCAAATTGATACTTATTGCTTGATGATATCAAATAATTAAATGATAGTGTTTATTTTGCTCCTTAAAATTTGGTAATACACTCAAATGGTACTACACTTGTTTTCAGAATATGACCAAATCCTAAGGTTTGGCTAACATAGCTTAAACTGCTGGATTATTCAGAAGGTTTATTTTTTAAAATAATTCCAAGAAATGCATGTTTTCCAAGACTCTGGAAGTCAGGTTGTGTTTTATATTCACTACAGTCAGACAAAAAGGACACACTGATTAAAATAATTTTGAAATTTTAGAAAATATACCAGTTAATCAGTGGTAGACTCATACCTTCCCTTCTATTACTTTAGAACTGGAATTTAAACACCTGTTTAATGAAAGAAAATGTACGTTTAATCTGCATTTTTATTATAATTAATAATCAAAGGTCTCACTATACAACTAACACTTGAAATTATGTACCTAGTTGAGACTATATATTTCTCACTCTTGATGAGAGTCCTGTTGCCCTTGACTTCGTAAAAGCAAAATAAAAAACAGATACCAAATACATGCCTCTGGTTAATTCTCTTTGATTACCCACAGCTATGACAGCATCACGGTTCCTTCCCTGAGATGAAAACAAACTGAAGCGAGGGATCTGTGGGTGTATATTTACCTATTTAATTAGTAATTTGTTTATTTTTTGGAGGCTGGCCAGTACAGAGATCCAAATCCCTGACCCTGGTGTTTTTGACACCGTGCTTTAACCAACTGAGCTAAAAATGGTCAGCCCCTTTATTCTTTTAAATTAAGAATAAAGCATGCTCAGGCAATAATACATGCTTTAAAATTATAGCTATTCATTTTTTGAAGTTTTCTTTTCTCTCTGTGTGAAATTTTCTTATTATGTTACTGAATTACAGAACTATGACAAGTGGCCGGGAACGCCCTCTAATGTCGAATCAGTAAATACTACATAGTAAAATACTAACCAGAATAACTCAGCACCTTCCTATGGACCTCCACACCCACATCCTCCCACAATCATGAAAAAGGTACTTTCCTTTTGGAAGTAACAGCCCATATTCCTAAACCATGTCTTCAAATAAGAGGAAGCTAAATTCTACAAAAAGGTACAAAATAATGTAACTCCGACAAACAGATGAGGATTTGGGAAAAGCTAGTGCCTTTCACAGAAAAACATGATGGCCTCATCTCATCCTGTTAAAAAACACATGAGTGACACAGCTCTTCCATCTAAGCTTTGTTACTTTTTTATTTTGCTTTAACTGGCCCTCTGGATTAGACGCATTAATATCCTGGGGTCTTGTTTTTTCTTTTACTTTCAAGAACTGTGGGACAGAATGTTTTTATAGAAGTAATAATATAAGGGAAATGTGGTTTGTAAGGTTCTGTAGTCACTCTTATCCCCCTTGGAATGGAGAATGAACCCAAACACAATTACCAGCAGAAATATTTTCTGGAAAAAAAAAACAAAAAAAACCCAGATTATGTTCTCTTAAACTTTTCTCAGTATTATAAGAAGCTGAGATACCCCTGCCCCTCAAATAACTACATATTTTATAGGCTACAAAAGCTGGAAGGGCTCCCACTAGGCCGTCTGATGAAACAATTTGCAGAAGGTACATCAGGAAGGACACACAGGTCTAGGTCTGTTCACCATGGCCAGGACACCGTCAGAAAGATCTGTGCATAATTTAAGTATGAACCAAGGCAGCACTGCATGCTGTTACCTCCTTCTTTTGCTCAGGCACGACCCTGCCCTTCACCACTTCCTCACCTCCTAAACACCAATCCCTGGCTGTGGACTCACCAGCGACTTCAGATAAAGATGGTGAGGAAAGGAGCAGGAGAAGTGGAAATAGAAAAGGAGAGAGAGGAGGAAGATGGAGGAGGAAGAGCCATTATCAAACACTGATCATGCTTTAAGTCTTTTCTCCAGCCTACTCACCTAATTAACAAATGGGGACCCTGAGTCACAGAGACATTCTCCAAACCACAGAGATACTCAGTTTCCACATCTGCTGGCTCAGGCCAAAACTACAACCTATAAGAAACTGTCCTTTCAATAGACCAGCCAGGTGAGATCCCTGGAGGAAATTTTGTCTCCAACCCCAGGTCATGGTACACATTACTACTTCAGCCAAAACAAAAAAAAGTCACTTTACTATTTAGATAACATATTTCAGAGTATGGGGATTCTTCTTGATAGCAGTCTGTTATATTTAACCATTGTATGGTTTAAAAAGAAAACAAGCAAAGGAAATCTGCCTTTCTTACTTCCCACGAACAACTGTGCAGTGCAGTGGGCTCCACTTCTCTCTTTGGGAACGACTCCCATCGTGAAACGTGCACCTTTCTGTGAATCCTTCATCCACCTGCTATTCAACGCAGTCATCACTGATATTGAGGAGTGGAGGCAAAAGTACCCAAAATCCAAGTCCTATAGAGGCCGCCCCTACTTTGCTCCCAACACCCCATCCAACATCTGCACCTGATAAGCATGGAAGCTCATTGATCGTGGGGCCCTGTGTTGGGGGCTCAGCAGCAGAAGGGAAGAAGACAGTACACTGGGCTACAGAAAATAAATATTAGAACTTCCATTTACATTCTTTTCCATCTCATTTTTAAAAATACGTACATACACACATATATGAGTATAAGCTTTTGTCATACATGTAAGTCATACAACCACACTGTATGAATTTACAAAGAAATAAATATACATATATTGTAGCCACATGCTCAGAAAACTTTTTACTGACTAGGAGAATGGCAAGAATTTTGGAGAAACACTGACATAAGCCAGACCTCCCAGTCTTTTCAAGGGAACAGACCTAGAATCCAACACAACCATGGGCACTGGGTTCTATCAAGCAAACTATGTTTGGCCTGTCCAGAGAGTGAAAGACATGAGTGCACTAGAAGAGCCATTAATAGACTCTTGAGCAACAGTTTCTGATCAGTGCCACCTTGCAGGAGAAGGGCAGGAAACGGAGGTAAGTGGACCATTCTCCCTGCACTCGCCTGCAGAAACCACATAGCTGTGGTCCACAAGGGACCCCAAGTCAGTGGGGAAGGGCTGGGTCGGTGGAGTAGAATGAAAGGTCAGAATCAAGCAGAACCCAGTGCAAAAAGCTCAGGGCCTTCCGGGGTGGGCAGAGCTAGAGGGGACAGTGGGCAGGGAGTAGGGGGCAGGGAGCTGGTGGCACAGGGCACAGAGCAGTGGAACCTCAGGCAGCATCTATCAGAAACTGGTGACCAGCAGCACATACCGCACCCAGGAGAACCTGAGAGAGGCTTGCAGTTAAGAATGGTTTACGTGTACATTACATAGTTGCAAGTATCCTATTGCTTTTGAAAGACAGGCTAAAGTGTAAAAGCAATAGTCTTATTTACCAATTTTTTAAAAAAATAGCACTTTAGTTTCATATTTCGAAAATCCATTAGAATACATTTGATCATGGGAGCAGTTCTGCACAGAGAAAATAAAACTGGACTCTCAGGAATGAGGTCAACTACATGTAGTGGCTATAGTGGCTTAGGCAGGGATGTTAAAAATATCAGACAAAATTAAACATCAGATCGATATTCCTAGGCTTTGTATCCACTGATCATATTCACAAACTGGCAAAAACTGAGAAACAGTCCTAGCTACCAAGCCAAGCAATCACGTGAGCAAGCTTGAGCATGGGCACATTCTTCCATGGCATTACTTCAGTGGTCACGAGATAAGATTAATTAATTAATAATCAAGTTTTAAGGAAGGCTGCCTCTGTACCTACACTTGCCACTGAAAGATGATGTCTGAAGAACAAGTGGAGAAAGAGAAGTAGTTCAGTTTTGACGCTAAAACCAATCTCTTGGACACGTCACTAGACATAGAAAATGAACTGAAATAAAAGTCTACACCAGTCTATCCACTGTACACCGTCTACACACCCAGCAATCTTCCGCAGTAGGTACGTCATCATTTCACACATTCTTGTGATCATTAACACTGTGGGATAGTCAGATATACTTGTCAAGGGGAAGCCAGATGTCACTAAAAGACTGAGTGAATGAGTGGAAATCTTGCAACCTGCTCTCAGAGACATGGCCATCAAGTGAGATATTTCACAGCTCTAACATACACATGCTCTACAGTTCCTGAAGGCATACACAACCTACACAGCTTCTGTTTCCAAACACAGACTCTGAAACTCCCACGTCTTCCAGAATACAAAACACATAAGCCCCATAAACTCAAATATACACATAGCCACAAACAATAAGTCCACCTCATAAACACTGAGGACACCCATGCAAGCAACACAAACAAATTTTGCAAATATTGCATTCCAGAATGGACACAGAGGACCCCTAAAAGTCTTGATATATTTACAAACCCCTTGTACACACAGACTGCCCATGAATACACATCCTGCATGCTCAGATACAAACACACAAAAAACAAGGACGCCAACAATCCTTCTACTCGAACAGACACACACACACAACTCTTCCACACCTATGGACAAACACACATGTGCAAATATGCTCAGTCCCTGAATACATACACCCCCCCAAACACTATACAATATCTCACATCTCCAGAACACAATCTCCCCACCTCATCTTCCAAATATTCCAAAACACATGTAACAAACACCCTGGTATTCTCCAAGGAAATACACTTTACATACTCCTCATGAGGCCGAGGTGGTACCCCATTCGGATGAAGTCCCCCAAAGTTTAATGAAAGTGAGCCGTGGCCTTGGTTCGTCAAGCTAATGCTGATTTAGGCTCTGGGAACAGGACTCTCCAGTTAGGGAGTTAAGATTTACAGCCGGCAACTGAGAAAGGGAGTGAAAGGAGGCAGCTGGGCAGTGTGGGATGTTACCTAATTGACAAGAAGGACCATAAAACAGTCACTAAGTTCCAGGGATACGGGACATTGTCTCAACATATATCCGCAAGACGTCTTTATAAGAAAAAAAAAAAACCCAGAGCTTTCCGATCCTTTGGAATGTGCTGAGTGGACATAAACTGTCAGAAGAAAGAGATTGATAAGAGCTGGAAGAATGACAGCAAAGAACCAAATGTTCCTTCTTTATCCTCGAGATTCATCCAATCAGAACCATCCACCAGTTAACTGTACAGCCCCTTCCCCAACTGCGACCGTTTTCTTACAAAACCCCTTGCGGGCCAGCCCTTGAGGAGTACAGGGTTTTTCTGAGCTTTAGCCACCTGATCTCCATTACTTGGCCTAATAATTAAAACTTTCATTATTTCCACTGCACTTTGGACAAATGGACCAAACTATGGCTCTATTAAACTCGTAATCCCATACACCATACATAGATATACATTTTTGGCAGCTGACCAGGTACAGGGATCCAAACACTTGACCTTTGCATTACAAACTGCACTCTAACCAACTGAGCTAACTGCTCAGCCAAGCCATACACTACGAATAAACATATAATTCATCCACCTCCTGATGGATATACACACAAACCAGCATACACACCCAAGACACACAGAAATGTCTCCAGTATACCATTTACAAATACACATAAAACCATGCTGAAATCCCAAATTATCTCAGTCCAGTATGAACGAGCTGCTACATCCCCAGATACTAACAAATAACCATATCACACAGCTCTAATACAGATAAATAGTTTTCCCACTCCCCTGTATAAACAGAGAACCCCAACTCTCTGACAGATACACATAAGTTCAATCCCCCAAATATATAACCCTACTAAAAACAATAAACACACACTGCCCCAAAATATTCATCCAAACTGCCATGCTCCTTGAATACACACCCAAACTTGAAACACATGCGGATCTCTACATGCCCCCCAATATACCCACAATTACCTAGCACACTACAAATATGCAAACATGCCACTGTTTATCCCAAGATACATATATAGCCACACTACCTGCAAATACGTAATCACAGATTCCAAATACTCTGACATTATTTACAGTATAACTCCACCGTCTTCCAGAACACAGAGTCATACAAATCCCACCCCACAACTGCACATATTCATCCTACCACTTCCCCAAAATAATCATAGGTCTGCCCTCACCTGCTGAAATACTCATACACATTTCCTGAATATTACAAAAAAACCCAAATAACTAAGCAGCATACCCTGAATACACAAATGGTCTTCCTACGTTCCCCAATTCTATAAACCAATTGCACATCCAAAGAAATATACACAAGCACTTTCCCTAACATTGCCATATGCATGGGCAGATAACCCTTCTACACCCACCATCACACATTCACAAATCCCTAACATTCAGGAAAAAACACAAGGGTAAAATATTCCTCTAAAACCCCAATAACAAACACCTAAACTCTTTGAGTATAGATGCATTACATCTCACACCCTCCACATATATTCAACACTATACACGCTAGCAAAAAGTCACGACCATCCTTTACTCCGAAATACCCACACAGACACAACCAACCCACACGTGAATACGCATATCAGAAATTCTCACCAGCCAATGAAATACATAGCAACTCCCGAATTTGATCCCCAAATAAAGACATACAACAAACCATTCACACATCCTGTACTAGTCTGTTTTTGTTGCTTATGACAGAATATCTGAAACTGGCTCATTTAAGGAAATAAAATTTATTTCTTACACCTTTGCAACCTTGGAAATCCACAGTCCAGAGGGTGCATGTAGTGAGGGCCTTCTTCAGGGTGTGAACACTCTCTAGGGACCCACAGTGACCAGGGTATAACAAGGTGAGAAGGGCAAGAGCAAGACAGCTAACCTCCTCACTTGCTCTCCTTATGAAGCCATCAGAACCACGCCCTAGAAAACCCATTCAATCATTAACCCATTACTTCATGAATGGATCGATCCAGTCACAGGACACAGTCCTTGCCATCCAATCACCTTTTAAAGGCCCCCACCTTCTACCACATACTTCGGGTTAAGTTCTAACATGAGCTTGGGGGGATATTCAAACCATGGCAACCCCTGAATTGCTACAGTCCCCAAGAGGCCCACACACAAGTATATCACCACATTTTCAGATATTCAAAACCACCCTAAGACTCTCACACCCCCAAAATCAAAAACAAAACTTTCTCACTTCCTCAAATACACACACTGACCCCCAAACAACCCATGAATATACACACATACGTTTGTGTGATAAATTTTACTAATATAATGCATATGTACCATACAATTTACAAACAATAATAAAATACACACTCCTCTTCACTGTGAATTCCATATAGGTAAAATGATTCTCATATAATGCTTTCACTGATTTCCATTAAACTCTTGTATCCACAGGCAATCAATGCTTGCAAGTCAATCATGACTTGACAACATACAACTATGAAAAAAAAGCTACCTATTCAAGTTTGCAAAGTTGCTCACATCATTGAAAAATGAGTGTAGTTACAACATAAATGCTGTCTGGTAACTTTACAGTAACAAATTTCGTAAGGGAAGCAATGACATGTACGTGACAACCTCACTCATTTTTCAGTGACGAGCTATTCTTCACTGAATTGGATAAAAGTTTTTTTCCTTTTTTTGGGTGGGGGAGGAGGTACAGGATAGGGGGAGCGGACAGCCTGCACAGGAGATAATCATTTTCAAATACTGAACACGTTTTCCTCCAGCTTTTGCACTATCTGGAAAGTAAGAGATACAGAGGTGACACACATTTATGTTCCCCGCATTATCTCATTTCCCACTCACTTGCACTCCAGGCACCAAGAGAACAATGCAAGGATCCCTGATGTGCTGCCTTTGCCCATGTGCATGTGTGGGGCTCACTTGGAAGGTCCTGGGAGGTCTGCAGAGGAGGAAGGAGGTGATGGATTGGGGGCACCCCCAGAGTTTCTCCAAGCAGGTGATGAAGCCTTCTCATGGGACCTTCCTGGCCATCTCTCCTGAGCATGAGTGCATCTGAAACGCCCACTCATGATTTTCAAAACTGCAAACCTGCCGTCATTGCTTAGATACACCACCTTCAGTGAAAGACTTTTTGGAGCAATCGACCCTAATGCAAGGTGTTCTCAAAGTGGAGCAAGTGCTCACATACTCTTGGGACCGCACACCTTTAATCTTGTTCACGCCTCTCAAAAGATAGTGTGTCCTTTCCTTTTTACTAGTCAGCCTGAATTTTCCACTACAGAACAGTCCGGGCAAAGAATTTTAGAACTGGGAAACACTCCAAGAAAGACTTTCTACTGGCTCCTGTCCTGGAGTTTCTCCTACTGCAAAGGACTTTTAGTTACCCCTTCCCACTGACAGTCTTCAAAAATTACATTTGGGTTAACTAGATTATATCTGCTTCTGAGATCTAGGATTTTGATGTAGTGCAAAAATGATTACAGAATTGAGAAGATACTTTTTCCACTGTAACATTTCTTTATCAGTGGCCCTGAGAGAAACTCATTCAAGTCCTATATCAAAACCATGAGTGGGAATCTTGGTAAACAATGGGTTGGCTGACTTGACAAGGAAAAGAAGGCACAAAGAAGCCTGCCTTTCTGCAGGGCCTGAGTGCAATCATTTCTCACCATCCCTCACCAACAAAGTTATGACTGAAAACCATTTAAGATTGTACCATGATAAAACCTCTAGTCCTGAAAAATTCCAAGTTGTCTTTTTTTTCCCCATCCGCACCTCTAGTGCTTTTTCTTTTTGTTTTTCATCTTTTTTGTTTTAAGTTCAATTGCTCTCACATTGTTTTCTTACCTAAGAGCTGCAGAGGGTAGCTGCCAGACAGGAGAAGCAGAATAGGTGCATGCAGGAAGGCAGTTCTGTGCTGCCAAGGACTACAGTCCTGGGAAATATCTAGATGGGCAGTCACTATGTACAGGTCATTACCTTCTCAGTGGACAAATACTGTGGAGCTATCTGATAGAAATGTTCATTGCACCATTCGGGTTTAAAATTTAGAGAAAAAGCCTGCTTATTTCTTGTTTCTATAATTGTTTGTTTTGTGGTAGAGCCACAATTCACACTCGGGTCTCCTTATTGCAAGTTCTTCTAGGGATTAGTAAATAATACTAGCTTAATGTTACGCTTTTTTAGTAGAGTTGCCAGAAAAAATGTAGGACCTTAAGTGAAATGTAAATAACAGGTACACAAAGCAGAGATTTTTAAATCAACTTGTGTACCAAATACTGCATGGAGCACAACTGTAATATAAACTAATTTGTTGTTCATCTGAAATTCAAATTCAACTGGACATCCTTATTTGTATTTGATAAATCATGCTATTCTGTTCTTTTGGGTGTTTTTATTTCAAAGGGATGGTAGAAGTTCTCTTCTCATTGTAGGATTCTACGATGCAGAAATAAAGAGTCAAACCCCGTTCCCAGTACAAACACAATCATTGTAAATAAAAGCAAAAGTATTGGAATATATATTAATTTTTAACCAGGAAAAAACTAAAACCATTTTTAAAAAAGAAAATTAGCTTATACATGCTTTTAGTTGCATATTACCTCTCTGGAAAGATTTTTAAAAAACAGGTAACACTGGTTTTCTCTAGAAAAGAAAATTGGGTGGCCAGGAGAAACAGATGGAAGGAAGACACACCACTACACTTTCCATTCACATTTTGACTTTGAAACACACAGGATTACTTGTTTAAAAATTAAATTAAAACTATTGAAAATGTAAAAAATTAAACACAACCACAACATAATACTCAAACAAAATGATGGTATTTCTGGTCTTGGACACGCTGGCTGCATAGCTGTCTGTCACGGATTTTCATGGCTTTCCAGCAAACGGGATTGTAAGCAAGGCCGGTACACTGGAGTCTGCAGAGATCCCAGCAATGGCCATCCATACGAGAACTGCTTCCTACAGAATGATGTGCATACAGCAACCCAGCCCGCTGGATGCGCTCAGACAATCCAATCCTATTTCCAGACACTCATTCCCCTTACCTCCCTAACAATCCCTGTATGTGTCAGATTGTGTGTTCTGAGCTACCTTCAGAAAGTGCAGCCACTCTACAGCAGAGTGGGCTGAGGGGCACAAAAGTAGGTTTATTGATAAACAAATGAAGTATACCGAACATCAGATAAAAGCTCTCTGCTGAGAAACAATTTGAAAATTGCCTCAGAGGCAGACACCCATTGTGCTGCCCCTGCATAATCTGAGTGATCTTCAGAATGCTGCCCAGCTGCCAGAGCCCTGCATGGCATGTCTCCCCACCCCCACCAGCCCAACTGCCCCCGCCCCTCCCCCACTGCAGAATTCTGGAGAGCTACATTCTAAGCCTGTTGACATTTAAAACTGGACCCTGAGCATCTGCTGTTGACAGTTTGCTCTCTGGGTCCTGCGCTTGACTTTTCTCACTGTAGAGACTGCCATGCTGCTGTGGTCAGTCCCCAAGCCTATGAGGAGGGCTTCAAAGGGAGTCTTGGGCATGTTATCAAACTCCTGTCACCCCTCAAATCCATGGGAATTCAAATGTGACACTTGCCCTGGGACAGCTGGTTGGGTGGAAGTAGAGGAAGAAAGAGCTCTGAACGTCCTCAAGGACATCTCACCTGGGAGGCTGGGAAAGCCACTGGCATCCTGAGGCTGCAGGGGGAAGGAGGCTTCTCAGAGATGGATCCAGATGCCTCAGGAGAAACCGACTGGGTGATGAGAAAGGACATGGCAGCTGTTGATTCTTTCTAGAAGGGAAACAGGTGACTTGTGTTTGTAAGTCAACACAGGTCAATGTGTGTGTGTAGGCAGTGGTGGATTATGTCGTGGTTGTAGCACAGGGGGGCTTAAGAAGAAAGCCTGAGTCCTGTGTCCTTCCTTCAGACACCTGGAGCTTGTGCTACGATACTGTTCTGAGGGATACAAACTGGAGTATTCTGGATCTTAGAGGAGTAGTCGGAAGAAACGGTCTCAGCCAGAAAACTGTTCGATGGAACAGTTATCTCTGACCAAGACTACGGTGAAATATCCACTCCATCAGTGAGGCTGGAGGTTGCTCTAACTGCACCAGTCCAGTCTCGGCTCATTTCTGCCCAGAGATGTCTTCTCATTCAATCCGGATGCCCGTTGTCTTAGCAGTTACCGGCTGCCCTGCAAGACCCATTCATCTCCCCTGTCTCATGGCCTGTCTTCTGCCCTTCATTTTCTATGGAGATGAAAACTTTGCTCATACTCCATGTCTAGCACATCACGAACAGAGAACAGATGAGGCGTGCTGTTGGTTTTACAGTAGAAGGTTCTGAAAGGCTGGTTTCCTTTTTGAGAGACGAAACAGAACAGCACACCATTAGGAAGATCTATTATTGTTATTACTATTATTCAAAGTTAGGACATATGTCCTGATTAATTAGGACCACGTCCTAGGGGCCCTGCTCTCCTTGACTAGGGTCTACCTGAAATCCTAGCAAACAGGGATGTATCCAGACAACTTTGTCCCACTTGGTTCACGCCTGGTTCTTTGTGGGTCTTTGTGGGCCATTATTGGGAGCTCAAAGGAGAAGGATCACAGAAGGTGTCCATTACCCGCAGCCAATTCTAACCACTAGCAGCTATTCAAATCTCTACCAACCTCCCCCAGCAGCCACAGCACTCCCCGTTTCCTGGCCTTTCTAGTCCTTTGCAGCCCTCCCTGGCTGTGCAGTGACAGGATCTCAGGGAACTGAACATCCATCTCACAGACCACCGCCTGAGAACAGAGCATCCCCGTTGATGGCATGAACCACTGTGAACAGGGACAAGTGTAGCCCAAACCTGGCCAGTTTGGTGTTTGCTGTGGATGTTGTGAGTAACGCCCTCACCCGTCCAATGCTAAATGATGAACATGGAGACACAAGGTACGGGGAAGCGAGACTTTAATGGCTCTCTTGCAAGATTGGGTATCTGAAGGGCAGGCACACCCAAAACAGTTACATCGAGTAATTTACTCCGTAGTGTGCAAGTCCCTCCCCCCACTTCCTCATTGGCTGAGTACTACAGGATGCACAATCTTCCCGAATGATGCCTAAGATTTATTACCCCCTTGCACGGAATTCCTGTGTCTGGGGGCTCAGCACAAGCCCACGAAAAAGGCCTGCATTAAGCCCTGTGAAGGGAGAAACACTGGGGAATTAACAAAACAAAAGGGGCTAGTAACTAATTACCATCTCAATAAAACACCCTCAGAAAAGTCATTTCTGAAAATGAACACAGCCCAGGAGGCTGGCAGGTCATGTGCCAGGGACACCCTGGGGAGGCTCTCATAGGCAAGGGAAGCTTAGGTGTTACTTCTGGGTTGACAGGGGTCAGAGGGTCTTGATGGATGGGGAGAAAGTTCTCTAGTAGAATAATTCCCAACGTCAGGGAGAGCATTTAATTCACTTGGGGACAATCTGCACAATTCCCTTTCCTTATGGCCCTCACCTGCTGGGATGCCTCGCTCTGATTCCAGTGACTCTTGGGGAAGGGAGAGCCTCCCTCCTGGTGGCCGTGTCTCCTGCTCATTTGCTTGTCTCCGTTGCCTCCATAGCATCTGCAGTGCTGGGGCCCAACGTGATCCTGAACCTTCTGTTCACTGCTCTGCTGTTTACCCCACCTGCTCCTGATCTAGCACCCAGACCCCGCTGGAAGTAGTCCCCGAACCCCCTTGTGATGTTGGCCTTCCCAATTCATCAAGACTGGAAAGGAATATAGAGACAGATCAAAAAGAAAACACTAAAGAGTGATAACTAATCAAACCCTGGTTTTGTCTCAATAGTTGCCATGTAAAGTTTTGAGAATTCAGATGAATTACAGCTTTTCCTAAAACAAATCCTGCTCTCTTTTGGCTGGAAAAGTCTGAACTTAATTTGTTTGAGTTTTTACGTTAATTTAATAAATAAGGAAGCATAGCAGAAGTTATAAATGCTTTTTGCAAAGGTTAACGAAAATATCAAAGGAGTTTAATTACAAGCCCCCCCAAAAATACAGGTCTGTATTCACAGAGACCCATCAACAGATGCTAAAACCATCAGGTGAAAGGTAGCTGGAGAACAAAATATGTGTGGTACCACAGACACCTGCTAACTACAAAGGGAGAAATGCTGCTTTACAATGGAGAGAGCTGGTGTTTGGTACCACTTTAGCAGATCAAACAACTTAACCCCACTGAATGAGTCAACCTCACTTCATCCACTTCTGGATGTGATGTGATACAAATTACACCACATCACTTATAAAGTGTTCTTGTCAAAAATGTTTTACTTATATCCAGTCAAGCCTTTACACCTAATTTCCAGTTTATAGGAAATACAGGTGATGCAGGAGCAAGTCAGACAACATCATGAGGAAACAAATTCAGAAAGGTGAAGCTTGTAACATGATAGATGGGCCACAATCTTCAAAAAATCTATGTCATGAATTAATTAATTAATTAATTAATTAATTGATAAAGGCAGACATATTGCTCTAGATTTAAACAAACTAAAGGGACTCAACAATTAAACAAAACGAGTAAACCCTGAACAGATGGTTTTAAGGCTAAAAGAGATACAGGAGACAATTAGGACAACTGGGGAAATTTAAATAGGAACTCACTATTATATATTATGGAATTCTCATTAAACTTTAAAAGCACAACAAGCTCATATGGTTATGTGTGAGAAATACTTATTCTTAGGAAACAAATATGGGTCTGCAGAGGTAGACCCATGTCTGCAATTTAATTTCAAGTGATTCAGGAAAAGAAAGTGATACACGCACAAGGGACAAAGTGAATATGGCAACTTTTGAAAATCTAGGTGAAGGGCATGTTAATTAATGTTCACTAAAGTTATTCTTTGCACTTTTCAGTTAGAAACTTTCCATAATAAAAAGCTGGCGGGAAAAGATATTGAACTTCCCTTTGCTAAGTTCATCTTTATTAAATATAGCTATGTATCTAGGCTTGCAATTTTGGTAAATAACCTTTGAAAAGTGTTATAAATTTAAGTTTTTAAACTCAAAACTCTCCTTCTATAACGATCTTAAAGGGGATCACAGGGCTGACCAGTTAGCTCAGTTGCTTAGAGTGTGGTGCTGATAACACCAAGTGTCAGGGTTCAGATTCCCATGAAGGCCAGGCATAGAGAAAAAAAAAAAAAAATGAAAGGGGATCACAAAATTCTCAAACTACTTACTAGAAAAATGAATGTTCACTTAGCATTCACTCTGTGTCAAATATCATTTTAAGTGCTTTATGTGTATTAACTCATACACTACTCATGACCACCATGTAAAGAACATACTATTTCTCTTTAAAAATTTTGGAAATTAAAAAACTTGTCAGGTAAAATTTATAGGAGGCCATAGGTTTGGACTGAGCTCCTGCACTAGGCCCAATAGACCAAACCAAAAAGGAGTTACTCACGCTGAAGTTCCATGCCACTAAGCCAAAACTAAGTGGTTTATCTGACCTACCAAGAAATCAGGAGAGATAATAGCTAAATCCCCAAACAGGTCAGTTTTAAGTAGAATAAGGGAGTCCCGTCTGCTCTACCATTTACAAGGAAAAATAACTTGGAAACAACCAATCTGAATTTTGTTCTGTTTCTGCTTTCTGTAGACCTTTTCTGTCTAGAGAGCCAACCTCCTATGCTCAGCTCATTGGAACACTCAATCTACTAGATGGAATAAGGTATTGCCCAATTCTAGAGTCACAAATAAAAGCCAGTTAACATCTTTAAACCCAATTTGTTGTAATTTTGTCTTCTGACAAACTGCAGCACAGAAGTCAAAATAACTAGTCAAGGTCATACAGATGCAAAGCAGCACTGCTGAGATAAATTTCCTATTTTAAAAATAAACACATAGTTTGCTCCCGTAAAGGAATAGGGTTCCACAAAAAAAATAAATAAATAAGTAAATAATGGCAACGTATTCTTTCTCCATAAAGACAAAGAAATGAGTATTTCAACATTTCAAATACGAAAGCAGTAATAACCACAAAGTAGAAGATACGTATGAAAATATTGGTTGCTGGCTGCTATCACCAAACAATGCTATTTATAAAAAGAAAACAGATTTCTAAGACTGTTTAAGCAAAAGTACTGGATCACTAATGGAGAAGTATACAAAAGCATTCATAGCCAAATGCCAAGAGTAGACTGAGGTTTGGGCTGTCAACAAGTTGTCTAAAAATCGTTGTCATAGAGGGTTACACATGCATGATATAAGAAATATTTACTCTGCATCCAGCAATCGCACTACTGGGTATACAATAGTCTCCCCTTATCCATGGTTTCACTTTCCATGGTTTCAGTTACCTGCAGTCAACCAAGGTCTGAAAATAGGTGAGTACAAGTATAATAAAATAGTTTGAGAAAGAGAGAGACCACATTGACATAATTTTTACTACATTACATTGTTATTGTGCTATTTTATTATTGTTATTAATCTCTTACTGTGCCTCGTATATAAATTAAACTTTAGCATAGGTACATATGTATAAGAAAAAGGATAAGAGGATATCTAGGATCTGGTACTGTCCATACTTTCAGACATCCACGGGGGGTCTTGGAGCATATCCCCAAAGGATAACGGAGAACTACTGTATCCCCAAAGGACATGAAATCAGTACGTAGGAGAGACATCTGCACTCCCATGTTTACTGCAGCACTATTCACCATAGCCAAGATATGGAATCGACCTATGTGTCCATCAATGGATGACTGGATAAAGACAATGTAGTATACACAATGGAGTACTACTCAGCCATAAAAAAGAATGAAATCCTGTCATTTGCAACAATATGGATAAACCTGAAGGAAAATACGGTAAGTGAAATTAGACAGACACAGAAGGACAAATACTTCACGATCTTACCCCTATGGAGAAATCTAAAAAAGGTGATCTCATAGAAGTACAGGGTAGAAAAGTGGTTACCAGAGGCTGGGAAGACTAAGGGGGAAAAGGTATCCATAGGTTTCACCAGTTTGGCCAAAGGTCCATAGCACAACCACCTTTGCCTAAAACCACAGATAACAAGCAATCCCTCTAGGTCCTTGATGGGTTTGTGAAGACCACCTGCAAGCATCATGTTAAGAATAGCCAACTCCTGGTAATAATGAACTAGTAATTGAGACAATCCTGACAGCCACAAAATCAAAATAAAATTTAAAAGAACACCCCTAGCAAAAACTATCAGGAACCAGAGCTTCTCCCAAACATGGCTAATTCCAGGTCAGGGGCAGAAAATACATGAATCACTTGGAACATCTTGTCATAGCAGAAGCAAGGAAGCCATCAAAGACTACTGGAGTATGTCAAAGAGACATAGGTGACTCTTTTCCACTACTGACTTTTGCACAGGACAAACTTCAATGATAAAGACTTGAACACATGATGCTTGAAGGCATCAAAGAATGTAAAAGATCATGAAGCATTACTGAGGCAGGAGGTAGAGAGGGAAACCCTACATTTGGATTCACTTTTATTCCTAAGAGCAACCAAGTAGGTGAGGGTGTGTGTGTGTGTCTGTGCGTGCGTGCTTGCGTGCGTGCGTGCATGCGTGTGTCACCTGGGTTTAGTTTTAGGAATAAAGATGTTAAGGGCAGCTTAACCCTTCCACATCAAGTGATAAGGGCAGCTGTATTATAACAGAATACCCGAAAGTGGGTAATTTATAAGGAAAAAGAGGTTTATCTGGCTCAGATTCTGGGACAGCTGCATCTGGCATGGGCCTCGCCTGCTTCTACTCATGGTGGAAAGTGGCAGCCAGCTGCAGGGTGTAAGATCACACAGTGAGAGAGGAAGCAAGAGAGAGAGGGGAAGGTGTCAAGATCCTTTAAACAACCATATCTCACAGGAACTAATAGAGCAACAACTCACTAACAACCCAAACCCAGGGCATTAATCTATTCATGAGAGATCCACGCCCCCCATAACCTAAACAGCTCCCAACACTGCCACATTTGGCACCACATTTCGACATGAGCTTCGAGGGGATAACATATCCAAACTTTACCAGCAGCCGGCAGGCTGACAGCTTGACAAAGTAAGGAGACAGGACTGTAATCCAGAAACTACCAAAGGTGGGGGTGACTGGTACTCCCATCTCACTTTCAGTTGAATCCTCAATTGCTGAACTTAGAAGCGGAGTGAAAACAGAAACAGCCAGTTTCTAAGAAGTGTAGTGTAGCTAAACTTCAATTCATCTTTAACCCTAAAACTGAATCAAAGTGATCTCAGACCGCACACTCCCTCAGATGCCTGGCAGAAGCAAGCACAAATCCTTTCTGGGAATATCACCCTAGATCCCAAATTATTCAACCAATACTTAAAATATAATCTACTAGATGTGCATGCGTGCACACACACACAGAAACTAGGCCCACGAGGAGACAAAATGAATAAAACCCAGCAGAAACAACAAATAAGACAAGAGAAAAACAGACCCATAGGGCTGCCAGGTACTGGGATAGCAAAATCACACTTTCAAGTAAGCTGGGAGAAGAATGGTACATGAATAAATGAAATTATTGAATGAAAAATAGAACATCAAGGTCAAGGATTTGGATCCCTGTACCAGCCAGCCACGGGGGGTGGGGGGAAAAAGAAAATAGCTATAACTACTATGTTCAAAAACTTAAAACAATATGGAAAATTTTGGTAGAAAACTATCAAAGAACCAGATATTTAACATGTGAAAAATACAACAAACTTAATGAACGGGATTAACAGCAGATTTCCCTCGTTAAAAATTTGGTAAACAAATATTTTCATCAGATGAAAATATCCAGAATGAAGCATGGAGAGGGTAAGAGACTGAAAATATCTAACAAGCATTTAAATGAACTCTCAGAAGGAGAAGGGGGAGAGAGGGAAGGGGTAGCAGAAATACTTGAAAAGATAATGCCTGCAAACTTTTCGTAACTAATGAATGATATTCCTCTACAAATTCAATGAGACCTAAGAATTCCAAGCTGGATAAATGAAAAGAAATATATACCTAGACACAGCATAATAAAACTTGTGAAAACCAAAGACAAAAAGAAAACATTAAAAAAAAAAAAGGTAGTCAAAAAGAGATTCCATTCATAGGAATAAATATGAAAATGACAGGTTACTTCTTATAGAATGAATGGAAGCTAAAGATACCATTGAATAACTTCTTCTAACACCTTAGAAGAAAACTGACAACTTTGACTTCTATACACACCAAAAATATCCTTCAAAAAGGAAAATCAACTTGAGACATTTTTAGACTAACACATACTCAGAGAATTCACTATTAGAAGTGTTCCTCATCAGATGAGTGGATACGGAAAATGTGGTATATCTACACAATGGAATACTACTCCTATAAAAAAGAATGAAATACTGCCATTTGCAACAACATGGATGGACCTAGAGAAAATTATTTTAAGTGAAATGAGTCAGGCACAGAAAGAGAAATACCACATGTTCTCACTTATCTGTGGGAGCTAAAAATAAATAAATAAATAAATACACAAATAAACTGGGGGGGGGGGAGGGAAGAAGACACAACAATCACAATTCCTTGAACTTGTTACGGACAAGCAAACAGATATGAGGTTGTTGGGGGAGAGGGAGGAAAGGGAGGGGGGAGGAAGGTTTTGGTAATAGGCCACAATAATCAACCACATTGTATATTGACAAAATAAAATTAAAAAAAAAAAAAAAAGAAGTCCCACAACAGGTAGCAACAGAAAGGGTGTTTGTTCTTCAGGCAGAAGGAAAATATTCCAAGATGGAGGATCAAGTTACAAGAAAGAATAAAAATCAACAAAAAGAGTAAATTTTGTGGATAAATCTGAACGGTTACTGCCTGATCAAATTAATAATGCCTTCAGATAAAACATATACACAATTAAAACAGCACAGTAATGGCATGTAAGTAAAAATGAGCGAAATGGATTTTCAGTAGCCAGGAAAATGGGGAAAGTACCAAATAATATTAGATTTTGACAAGTCCAAGAGACATGTTTTAAGTAACTTCCAAATTAACAGAAAAAAATAGATAAATGAGTATCCAAAAGAAGGCAAGAAAGGACAGGAACAGGCACATAAAACAGGTACAATAAGCAGAAAGCACTTACTAGCAGATTTAAACCCAACTACTATAGGTCAGTTATTTTTGTTAAATGCTAATACGTCAAATGCTCCAATCAGAAGAAACATTGCCAGACAGGATTTTTTAAATTCTACTATGTATTGTTGACGAAGAGAATCATCCAAAACATAAGTATATGGAAAGACTGAAAATAAAGGGTTAGGCTGGCTGATTAGCTCAGTGGGTTAGAACAAGGCCTTATAACACCAAAGTCAAGAGTTCAGTTCCCCATACTGGCCAGCTGCCAAAAAAACAGAAAGAAAAAAGAAAAGAAAGGGTTAAAAAACAGACCCTGCCCATACTAACCAAAGTTAAGATATTGCAGCAACATTAATATAAAGCTAAGTAAACTTTACCTCTAATACTACTCTTGTCTGAAAGGACACTTAGCAGTGATTTGAAGAGACTCAAATTGATGAGGATATACAATTCCAAACATGTCTGCACCTAATAACATGTCCTCAAAATATATAAAACAAAAAGTATCAGAACTAGTAAAAAAAAAAACAGGCAAATGCAAAATCAAAGTATTAACACCACTCTCAATACAACCAGCAGTCAAAAGGAGAAAAAAAAAAAAAGATACAGAAGAAAGAATTCAACATGATTAACCAACTTGACCTAACTGACAAACATGGAACACTGCATCCAACAAATGCAGAAACACATTCTTTTCAAGCACACACAGAATATTTATAAAAAGTGTCCATACGCTAGGCCATAAAGCAAGCTTCAAAAAACTGCATAAGCTTTGAAATAGTTTTATGTTTTCTGACCACAATGGATGGAAAGAAGGAAAGGAAGAAAGGAAAGGAAAGGAAGGAAGGAAAGGGAGGGAAGGGGGAGAGAGGGAGAGAGGGAGAGAGGGGGAAAGAGGGAGAGAGGGAGAGAGAGAGGGAAGAGAGCTGGGGGAAAGAAAGGAAGGGAGGAAGAAAGGAAGGGAGGAAGACAGAAAGGAAGGGAGGAAGACAGAAAGGAAGGAAGGGAGGCAGGCAGGCAGACAGACAGACATGCAGGAGATCAAACATGCATAGGTACTTCAAAATGTCTGTGGAAAAACAGAATTAAAAGATAATATGAATGTTTCCATGAACTTTTTGAAGTACCCTCAAAGGCAGAACATAGAGGATTCTTGGGGCAGTCAAAGTATTCTATATGATACTGTAATAGTGGATACATGCCATTAAGGGTTTGTCAAAACCCACAAACAACAAGAGGGAACCGTAGCGCAAATTATGGACTTTGGATGATAATGACACGTTAATGTGGGTTCATCAGTTGTAACAAGTACAGCACTCCAGTGCTGGATGCTGACAGGGAGGCTGTGCATATGTGGGGGCAAGGGAGATATGGGCATTCTGTCCTTTCTGCTCAATTTTGTTGTGAACCTGAAGTTGTTCTTAAAAAATAAAGTCTATTTTTCAAAAGCAGTTTGTCGGGATAGGTTAATAAGTATGCTATGGCTACAAACAACCCCCAAAATCTCAACTGCTTAACACACACAAAAAATTCCCTCCCTCCACCTCCCTGCCCTTGCCTTCCCCGTCCCCCTGCCCCATCCTACCTCCCAAGGCAAATCACTTGGCCATACCTAACTTAGAAGGAAGGAACCAAAATAAGATATTACCACACACTCTCTGGAATGACTAAAACTAGAAAAACTAACAATACAAAATATTGGTGAGATGTGGAGCCAGAGGATGCATTTATTGCAGTATGAATGAAAATTTGTATGTCCACTTCAGAAAAGGGTTTGCGTTATCTACTAATACTGGTCACAGGCACAGTATGTGACCCAGCAATTCCACTCCTAAGTCTACCCAACAGAAAATCACCATGCAAGAAATATGTACATGAATGTTTACAGCAATGTCACTCACGTTAGCCCTGTGAAGGTCATGAAAATGAGCCTCCAGACCACCTACTGTGGGGAGCAAGACTGAGTGACTCGGCCTCTGCTTAATCCACCACTGCTGTCCCTCTGGCCCCACACTTCCCACAGGCTGTTTCTAGCCAGTGACTGACCACAGGTGGGGTACTAAAGCAGGCCCATTCATGCAATACAAAGGACTCTTCTAAAGAGCAACCGGCTGAAGGACTCTTTACCAGCCTTGCCTAAACTTTCACACAACCTCACTGCAGTTCTAAGACTTTTCCTATCCCTTTTCCCTCCTCCCCTTGCTTCTCCACAAGCATCACATTTGCATGGGTCTGATGGCTCCCTCCCTCACAACGATTTCGCCCTATAAATCTAAATCTAATCTTAACTTGCAGTCTTCTTGTTCTTAGGGGACTTGAACTAACACAGTCTCACACTGGGAATGACTCAATATTCATCAACAGAATGAATAGCAAGTCATAAGAAATGAGTAAAAAACTACAACTACAAATAATCCCATGGATAAAATTCATGATGAAACGAGTGGTAGTTATACAGTTAGGGTCTGTCAAAAACCATGAATCTGTAACTGCTCTGTATTTACAGTATATTTCACAATAAGAAACATATTTGTAAAGGAAAGGCAAAACTGAGAAGTCAACAGTGCTCAAACCAAAGGGGAATTTGCAACGATTCAAAGTTTAAGAAGTTATCTGGAGCAAAGCAAACAACGCATTGTTACCATTTTCCACAATGTCCTCCTCCCCACGTGCTCTGGCAGTCTCACCCCCAGGAGGTCATCAAGGTTGAAAGACTGCTATGAATCTAGCAACACATTTCTATGCAAACACTTAAAGCATAATATAGATATACAAACACCTTAATACACACTAAGAACATACAGTTCTACAACTTGTTTCTCTTAGTAAATGTTATGCTCTCCATGCAGTATAGCAAAACTTTCCCTATCAACCTATTATTTTTAATACTGACAGAACATTCCACGGCATGGCTATGACAACCATTTATGTTACCTTAACTCCATTACTGGACAATTGTTTCTACTTTTTCACCATCACAAACACTGCCATAATTGAAAAACCTTACACATGCACACCTGTCCAATTCACCCACACAAGAAATTCCTAGCAGTGGAACTGCTGGGTAAGCAAAGAACGTGCGTTTTAAATTCTGTTTAAATAGAGTGAAGCCACCCTCCAAAAAGGTTCTATCAAATTATCATCCCACCAACAATATAGGTTTTTATTTAAAGGCTATGCATTTGAGGTGAACTTTACTTTGTGGACTGTCATTTTAAAGGTTCAGAAGAGTAATTATGAATGAAAAGTACATAGTATTACTTTTATCTTTTACTGAATCAATTTAAAGGAAAAATTTCACAGGGTTCAACAGTACCAGAGTAAACCAAAAAATTACCAAGAGTTTTAACCCACAGATTAATTCTAACTAAAAAAGATCATTCGACAGACTTTCACACTTATTTAGCAAAGATAGTCTTTTAACAGTGCATTCGGAAGCTTTAAAAATGTTTAATTTTTCTTAAAAAACTAAGATGTTCAGAAAAGGGAATCAGTCGTGCTGCAAATACTGAATTAGACTGCTGCACAGAACACTTTTAATTAAACATCAGCTGCACTCTTTTAGGGATCACAGTTACAACCCAAACTGTCTCCCAAAAATTAATTTTCAAAAATAAAAACACCGCTCAGATATTCCAAAATTAAGTTACTGATATCCTGTACTGTTCTTTTGTTCTGAATCGGTCACTACAGGCATTCTAAAAAATAGAGCCAGGGAAATTCTGAAGTCAACAAAAATCTTTTTTACAAAATGTTAAATTAAACATAAAGAGAGGACTGAGGCACACACATTTGTACCTCCGTAACCGCGGGGGATTGTTTCCAGGCCACTTCCACCTCCCAAATCCTCTCCAAAACCCAGGATCCAATGCACAAATAATAAAAAGCAAACAAATACACAAACGACTGCGTAAACAAAATTTGGGATGCGTATGGCACGACAGGCATTACTGCAGCCATTACTCAAAAGGAACCTCTGTAAAATCTCCAAGGCACCATCCATGCAAGAAGCCTCCAAGACGGCCAAACCCGCGGCGCTGCGCAGTCCCGCACCGCCCACACCGCCGAACTCCTCTCCACGCCTTCCTCGCCAATTACATCCAAGGTCGCTCGTGAGGGGGACGGAAAGCGTGACGTTCCCGAGACCGCTGCGCCCGTCTCAGCGCGCAGACACCAGCCGCGGCCCCCGAGGGCAGGCCCACTCCCCGGGGTGACCCAACCCTTGGGGTCCCGACCCTCCCTGCACACCCAGGATGAGCAACGCTGTCCCGCCCGCCTTTGGCGCCGCACCCCTCCCCGAGCCTCTGTGCGCCGTCCCCCGCCCTCGTCCCTGCACACGAACCCACCCATCTCGGAACAAAACGCGCGCGGAGGACCGGGGAACCAGGACCGGGGACGGCGGGGCAGGCACGCGTGGGGCCGGCGGACACAGGAGCGCATGTCCGCCCCGGACCCGCCGCGGCCGGGCCCTCAGGGGGCGATGAGCGGGCACCGCCCGCCGTACAGTGCGCCACCGGGCCGCGCCGCCCCGCTCACCTCAGCCCCCGTCCGCCCGCCGGACAGGCGGCCGCCACGCTCACCTCAGCCCCCGACCGCCCGCCGCGACCCCGGCTGCCAGCGCCCCTCACAGCTCACGCCCGCCCCACACGGGCCTCACCTTCCGGCCACCGAGGCCACCGTCCGCAGACCGCCGAGCGCTCCGCCATCACTCCGTCGCGCTCGCACCGGAGCCAGACGGAGCCGCCCACGTCCACTCAGTCGCCGCCGCCGCCGCCTGCTGCTCCCGCTCCCAGGACTCGACGCCACACTCGCCGCTCCCGCTGAACTGCAACGGCCTTGCGCCTCCCTGGCTCGGGCGTCAACGGCCGCACTGTGCGGGCGCGACGGGGCGGGGCCTGGCTCCGCTCACCCGGTGATCGGGAGACTGACAGCTGGTCTGTGCGGACCCGCCCCCTGTCAGCTTAGAGCCAATGAACGGGCTCTCATGCTTGACAGGGAGCTAAGGACAGAGGGACGGGGCTAGGGCCTGGATTCTCACTGTGTTCTTCCTAGTAAGGGCACCTGTTAATGAAAGAGACATAAAGGATGCCGAATATACACGGAGAAGTGACTGTCTGCACAGATGAGATCAGCCAGCTTAAAAAGTATTCTAAATCAAATTAAAGTTCACGCACCCATGAATTTACAAATTCGATTTTTATAACATACACATTTAGAGTTGTATAGCTTATGACTATAATACAGATATTAGGGAGAATTCAAGGATTTCACAACCAAGTTTTACAACTCATTTCAGTGGCACCATTACTTATACATCACATCCACATGTTTTCAGGGGTTGGTTGAAGGCTTCTATTTGGAAAAGTTTCCCAGGGGCGAAAAAAAACTTCAGAAATGGGACGTTTTGGGGAGGGGACTGGATGGATGGTATGGGAGTCTGAACCCTTAATATTGGTGTTATAACACCATGTTCTAACCAACTACACTAACCCACCAGCCCAGAAACGGGATTTTCTAACCCCCGATATGGGTTTGCCTTTTCAGCCTGACCCAGGTGGTGAAGGTGGTAAAGTAGTTGCTGGAAAGGGCTTGTGAGAAGCTCAGCTCAGAAGAGCCCATGGCAGCCCCGTGTCCTGAGGGGTCCAGAAGGAGCCACCCTGATGGATGTGCCAGAGCAGCTGTGTCACCTTCCCCCTCTCATATGGGTTCTAGGGTGGTGATAGAGTTTGGATGTGTTATCCCCACCAAAACTCATGTGGAAATCTGATCCTCAATGTGGCAATGTTGGAAACTGATTGAGTCATGGGGGTGGATCCCTTGTGAATATATTAATGCTCTCCCTAGGTGGGGGAGTAATGAGTGAGTTCTCACTCTATTAGTTCCCATGAGAGCTGGTTGTTTATAAGACCCTGGCACCTCTCTCTCTTGCTTCCTCTCACCATGTGATCTGCTTGCACCTGCCAGCTGCCTGCCACTTTCCACCATGAGTAGAAGCAGCCTGAGGCCCAGTCCAGATGCAGCTGTCCCAGAACCATAAGCCCAATAAACCTCTATTCTTTATAAATTACCCAGTCTCTGGTAGTTCTGTTAAAGCAACACAAATGGACTAATACAGAAAATTGGTACCGAGGAATGCAGTGTCCCTATACAGATACCTGAAAATGTGGATGTGGCTTTGGAACCAGGTAATAGACAAAGGTTCGAGGAGTTTGGAGGACTTAGAAGAAGAGAAAAAGATGAGGGAAAGTTTGGAATATTTTAGAGATTGGTTAAATGGTTGTGACCAGATGCTGATAGAAATGTGGACAGTAAAGACCATGTGGATGATGAGGTCTCAGATAGAAATGAGGGACTTATCTGGAACTGGACGAAAGATCACCCTTGCTACACCATAGCAAAGAACTTGGCTGCTTTGTGTCCATGCCCTTGGACTTTGTGGAAGGTGGGCCGTAAGCGCTGTGAACCAGAATGTCCGGCTGAAGAAATTTCTAAGCAGTAAAGCAGTAAGGAAGCTGCATGGTTACTTTTAACAGCCTACTCTGAGTTATGGCAGCAAAGGCATGATGTAAAGCCAGAATTTAAAAGGGAAGCAGAGCGTAAAGATTTAGAAAATTTGCAGCTTGGCCATTTGGTAAAGAAGAGAAGAGCCACAGAAAAATGCAAGGGTAAAGCAGATAAACTGGTTACTAAGACATTTCTTTGACAATGAGGCAGCCAGGTGCAATGGGAAAAAAGCTGTAAAGGCATTTGAGAAGTCTGGAAGGCCCCACCCCTCACAGACCTTTATGCCTAGAAGGACTGAGTTCTCCCAAAGAAGAATGAGATTCAAAGTGTGAGAGGGATTCAGAGCAAGGAAGCATATCCATTACTGGCTTTGAAGATGGAGATGCAGGCAGCCCTAGGAGCTGTGAGAAGCCCCTGGCTGACAACAAGCAACGAAATGGCAACCTCAATTGCACAAGAATAAGGAGCTGGATGCTTCCACAACCACTGAAACTGAGAGAGAAACCTCCACTCCAGATGGGAATGCAGGTGGCTGATATGTGGACATTAGCCTGGTGACACCCTGAGCAGAGAACCTAGTCATGCTGTATCCAAACTACTGACCTACAGAACTGACAGCTAATACATGGTTGTCATTTTCTAAGCCACTAAATTTGTGGTAATTTATTTCTCAGTTGTACAAATTCCAGGAATGTGAAGGTCCCTCCATAGACCCTCTATAGACATTGTCACAACTTCCCAAAGTATTTCCTCTTTATTCGCCTGAATACAGATCTACCAGATCCACCCAGGTTGGGCAACTTATCCCAGCATTTCACCTAGCTGGGTTCCCAGGCTTGGCTGATGGGTCACACGGTCACCCGGGTCAGGAATCACCTCTCTCATAGTTTCCTAATCAGGATTTCCTGGATTTTAGACACGTGGAACTGCTAACTATCATCACACTCAAGTATCTTGGAAGAAATCTGTCAAGAAAACATATAAAATTATTTGTTGCTTTTACTGACCTCACAGCTTTAGACTCCATGGTCAAGAACCAGCTGAGGATTAAGTTGCTTGGACTGAATGGAGACTTTGTGCTGGGATGTCTAAGCAAACTTGCATCTGTCACTATGTTGAGCAGCTGGAGGCAGCAGTTACTATCTGGGACAAGAGGTATGGGCCACATCAACCTCACCATGGTTGAGTCATCTGCCTTTTTCACTTACCAAAGTGTGGTCTGACCTGCCTTTACAGACAGTTTATTTTATTTATTTTTTATTGTTTTTAAAAAGATGACTGGTAGGGGGATCTTAACCCCTGACTTGATGTTGTCAGCACCACACTTTCCCAAGTGAGCCACAGGCCGGCCCTTACAGATAGTTTAAAGTCACCATTAATTTAATGGTTTATATGCTTTTGTGTTTTTATTACCATGAAAGAGGAATGGCCTTAATTGACGCTTAGTTCCATTATTACATGTAGTCACTACTAATGGCTAAAGAGGGAAGAGAAATCTATGACTGGTGTCTTTATAAGAAGAGAAGACACAGAAATGCATACACAGAGAAGACGGCCACGTGAAGACAGAGGCAGAGGTTGCCATGATGCTGCCACAAACCGAGGGGTACCTGGAGCCTCCAGAAGCTGGAGGAGGCACGAAGGGACTCCCCTAGAGCCTTTGAAGGAACACAGTCCTGCTGCCACCTTGATTTCAGACTTCTAGCTTCCAGAACTTGGAGAGAATAACTTTCTCTTGTTTTAAGCCACCCAGTTTGTAACCTCTCCCTTTCTGTTTCTCTTTCTGTCGCTCTTCCTATTTTTATCCCTATGTACAAGGAGTCTTTAAGAAGTTCATGGAAAGATCCGTATATTTCCATGAACTTTTAAAATACCTTCATAGAGGCATACATGTGTGTATGTACATCCATACTCATTTTTTTCAAAAATCATTTCAGAGTAAGTTGAAGAAAGCATGCTCTTTATTCCTAAGTATTTCTGTATTATTAAAGAATGATGGAGACACATCAAAAAGGAACCAAACCAAATCTGGACTGATTGAACATCAGAGTAATGCATGACAATAATGAATTATAATTTATTGATACTGTGGAATGCCTACTAAGAAATATGGAAGGAATGATGGAACTGGAAATGATCGATAGAGGCTGAAACTACTGAGTGAAAGTTTGATGAGTTACTTATAATTAACAAGGGGAAAAAGATGATTTTACAGAAAAGAAATCTGCCAGAAACCACCTTAATTAAGCAAGTGATCAAAGTTAATACCACAATTGGGACAGACTGACATAATATGCACGAAGACAAAATATCACTTTGATAGTAATCTTTCTAAAATCTAACTATGATAAAACATCAGACAAACCCAAACTGAGAAACACCCTACAAAATAATAATAATTAAAAATAATTTTAATTTTAAAATTTCAAGATCATAAGAATCAAAGGCTGAGGAGCTGTTCCAGATTAATGGAAATACAAGGGACATGAAACTAAACACAATCCTAGATTTGATCACAGATCAGAAAAAAAATATATAAGGGACATTACTCAGACAATTGACAACGTTTTGGGGGGGATTAAAATTTTTTAATTCTATAGTTTTGATAGATCATTAATTTTGGCTTTTATCTTTCTTAGTTTCTTCCTTCTGCTTTTTAAAAATTTGTCTTTATTATTTTTTTAAGTTTTATCATTATACAATGTAAACATTTTTTGTTGTCCTTTACCAATTTCTCCCTAATCCCCCTTTGCCACCTCTGCTTGCCTCCGTTTTGTGCTCTCCTTTTGAAAATTCAAGGAATTATTGTGATTCTCCTTTCTCTCTCTCTCTCCCAGCTCACACTTATGAGTGAGGACATGAAGTATTTCTCTTTCTGTACCTGGCTTATTTCACTCAATATAATGTTCTCTAAATTCATCCATGTTTCTGGGAATAGCAGAATTTCATTCCTTTTTATGGTACAGTAGTATTCCATTGTGTATGTATGCCACCTTTTCCTTATCTATTCATTCACTGATGGACATTTAGGTTGGTTCCAACTCCTAGCTACTGTAAATAGAGCTGCGATGAACATGGGAGTGCAGGTATCCTTGCAACATGATGATTTCCATTCCTTTAGGTATATACGCCGAGCGACGGGATTGCTGGATCTTATGGTGGTTCTATCTGTCATTGTATGAGAAACCTACAAATGTGCTTTTCAAACACAAAGCCACCAATCCGGAGCCTACACCCCATCATCTCCTCTATGGGGCTCTCACACTCTGGGCCACTATCCCCTGCTCTAAGCACCCAGGGCCAGGTACCAGACACCTAGGGACAGCCCCTATGCCCAGAACCTATTGAAATGGGAATTTGGCTCTGATCTCTGCCTTATCCCTGAATGTAGGAGAAGGACCAGATAAAACACACACTCAACCACAGGCTCCTCCCAGCTGGTGTTCTGTAGGAGTTAAAATACTGGGCATGTGCCATGAAGAACAAGACAATCTTGTGAGATGGCTAATTTATCTCACTTGTCACAGGCACCAGGGCTCAGCAAGCCCACGTAGATCAGTGGAGTCTAAGATAAACCACTGTCCCATGAGGTGCTCTAATGAGAACGGTGACAACTCTGCAGAAAACACAGCCATACTCGGCTCACGTAACTGCTTACGTGTCTGGAAAATGAAATACATTCTTCATCCCTCCCTGAACATCTCCAACACAAACTGGTCAGGAGGCAGCCCCTGGCTGAAAATTAATCAACTCCTAATACACAATCGTTTTCACGCTTTAGCTAGGGTTTTGCATCACCAGCATCGGTGGCCCTCGTGAAATGGTAAGAGGTTTACTAAACACACACACACATTTTCTCTTGAGAATTTGTGTTTGAGTTTAGCATGTGTGTAGCTGTGTGTTTGTATGAGCAGATGTGTGCACTGTCTAGACATGGCCCACTGGACAGTCAGATGGATAAAGGAATGTAACTAACAGAAGTCCGGAAATTTTAATGGGCCCACCCCCACCCTAGCTGGCTCTCACAGTAGGGTGCCAAGAGCCAGCTCCCATCTTCCCTCCACCTAGCGCTGCAGATGGAAAACTTCAGGCCTGGGGAAAGAGGCCGAGTCAGAGGAAGAGGTGGGGTTTTCTGAAAGGTGGGTGGAAAAGTAGAAGAAAAAAATGCTTTTGAGGATGCGATATTGTGAAACATATTTTTTTGGTGTGGTTTTTTTTTTGGAGGCTGTTGCTGGCCTGTAAGGGGATCCAGACCCTTGACCTTGGTTATATAACACCATGCTCTAACCAACTTTTCCAGTATTCCGGCATACAACTCCTAAAATCCCCTGGGTGGCTGCAGGATGGGGGCTGGTCACAGGAAAGACCCAGCCAACATTAAAGGGTTGAGGCTTTCAGCCCAAGGGAGGGGGAGGGGGCTGAAGGTTAAGCTAATCAACCATGCCTATGTAATGAAGCCTCCATAAAAACCCCAAAGGAACTTGACCAGAAAGCTTCTGAATACCTGGGGGGTGGCACTCCCAAGGAGGGTGTGGAAGCTCCGCCTCCTCTCCCATACCTGGCTCTCTGTGGCTCTTCACCTGTATCCTTTGTATTATCCTTTATAACAAACCGGTAAATGTAAGGAAGTGTTTCCCTGAGTTCTGTGAGCCACTCTAGCAGGCTAACCAAACTCCATACTCCATTGCAATTCCTGCATCCAACATCCGCCACTGATCTCTGCTTAGGTGAGTGAATTCTTGTTTCCCTCTCACAATGAGACCCTGTTCAGAGACAGTCCAGGACTGTCCTCAAAACCCTGGCGCCAGGGTGGAGGCTCTTCTCTCAGCCACACTGGTGGCTAGGCACCTCCACACTTAGGGACATCTAGTGTCATTGGTTTGCCTCACTCTCAGATCTGTGGCCTTGTGGGTGCACAGGATGCTTCAGATGGCAAAGGGGGTGCTGGCAGGGACAGGCAGCAAATGAGTGAACCAGGGAGAGGAGAGGATGGGACAGGGTCTGTGTTTTTATACCAGAAGAGTGGCTGCCCTAATTTTTGCATCTGAATCACCAGGGAAATTTTGAGCACTGTCCTCAGCATTCAGAAACCATAAATACTAAGGAAACTGACCAGCTGTTGAGGATATCAGTGAGAGAACCCAAATGCCCCAAGGAATCACACCCTGAGCACATAAGCCCTTCTCGGCCGCACCCCATCATGGCGCTGGTTGCCCTTCTCTTCTGCATTCCCCTTCCCGCCCGGCGCGTCGCACGCCAATCAGCTCCCCACCAAGCCCCATGCGGTATGCTAAATAGGGATTGTATTTTAAACCAATCAGCCTTCCCTTAAAGCCCTATATATATGTGTGTGCTGCCTAATAAAAGGAGCTCTCTCTGGTGGATCGTCAACTGGTGTCGACTCGTCCTTTCAGTGGGGAAAGGAGACAAGAAGAAAGATGACAGAAGCTTTCTAGTAAGGATCATCATTCTAAACCAGTTCAATGCCAATTGGAAAGAAAGGGTGGTATTTTCCTTTAAGGAATTCTAGAAATTTAATCATGCAATTGGCCTTGCCCCAAAAAGGAGAGGAAAGAAAGCACACTGTGTCATTGGACTAAATAAAGAGTCAAGCTTTTTGGGTTGTGGGGCAATTGCAAGATCACAAAAGACTTGAAATGAGAAGGATGCAGGGAAGGTGGAATGTGTCTACCAGGGTCTTGGAAATTTCCTGTAACAGAATTTATAACCAATCCTGGTCAAGGGACACAAGGGCACAAAGTGAGTAGTAAACCATTCCTGCTACTCTCTGCCACCTTCTGTCAACTCACAGCACAGAGCCTCCCACTAATGAAAGACCAAGGCAGATGCCCCCACCCTCCAAAGGCCATGAGTAGCAAGGGCCATCCTCCACGCCAGGCCCAGTGGTGGCTGGGTGTGTGCTGTCTGATACCTCCTTGAATCTCATGCTACCCTCAGAAGTATTTATTTTTATCTCTCATTTTACAAGTGAGATCAAATTATTCTGCCAGGCCATTCACTGACCAGCTGGCAGAGCCAGAACCTTAAGCTACGTCAATCTCACTCCCAGAGCCTGCTGATTCCACTACGTCTTCCAGTCTTTTCTTTCCATCCCACAGTATGACTAGAGCTTTCCCCACCTACTCTGACCCCATGCAAGAGGGCTGTCTGCTGTGACCTCCCGGAGGACAGTGCCGACTCACTTCAGCTGGCATCCGGGGCAGCCCTGGAGAGAGTCAGTACAGAAGGGGGAGTAGGAACTGCTCTTCTGTTAAATGCAACTTGGACTTGCTTGAAAGCAAAAAAAAAAAATTTGAGAAAGAACCACAAGTTGTTCAGTGTAATCTGTAAAATGAAGTTAGATGGTTGTCAATAAATTCATATTATACATAATACCAGATATATACGTATATGTATATGTACATCATGTACATGCATGTGTATGTATATACCTGTATGCTTATATATGGATATAGATGAATAGGTTGGGTTATTAAACTTTCTAGTGTGTCTATTATTCTTCATTGTATTAGTCCATTGCTGTTGCTTGTAACAAAATTCCTGAAACTGGGTGATTTATAAAGAAAATAAAATTTATTGCTTACAGTTTCTGAGGCTAGGAAGTCCAAAGTCCAGAGAACACAGCTGGTGAAGATCTTGGTGGTGGTGACATTGATGGCTCGGGCATCCCATTGTGAAAATGGTGGAGCAGAGAGAACAGAGGGACAGACTCTCCTCCTCTTTTAAGCCCTCAGAGCCACACCCCTGACCACTATTTTTAATCCATTCACTACTGCATGGTCCTACAGTCTAATCACCTCTTCAAAGCTCCATCTTTCAATCACCATAATAGGATTTCCCACTTTTTTAACAGTCACAGTGGGGGCTAAGTTTCTAGTACATAAAACTTAGGGACAAAAGTCAAGCTTCAATGAGTTTTGGGGGGACATAATTCAATCCACTACATTCTGCCCCTGATCCCCCAAAATGCATGTCCTTTTCCCATGCAAATACATTCATTTCATCCCCAAAGTCTTAACTTGTTTCAACTCAAAAGTCCAAAGTTCAAAGTCCCACCTTGCAACCAATATGTTATCTACTTCCAAGATACAAGGGTGGGACAAGCATAGGGTCCATATTCCCATTCCAAAAGGGAGAAATAGGCAAAAAGAAAGGTGTAACAGGTCCCAGACAAGTCCAAAACCCAGCAGGGCAGGCATTAAATCTCATGCTGGCAAATCAGGTACCTTTACTCCATGTTTGATGTCCTCTGCATGCTGGTGTGGGGGGCTGGGTCTCCAAGTCCTCAGGCAGCTCTGCTCCTATGCCTTTCCTGGTCTCAGGCCACACTTCTGCTCTCCCAGGCTGGTGTTCCACTCTGGTAGCTCCACAGGTCTGGGGTCTCCATGGTGGTCCCGCTCTCATGGCTCCTCTAGAAATGGCACTGTTGGGGTTTCTCTGCTGTAACTCTGACCCCACATTTCCTCTCAGCACGGCTCTAGCCAAAGCAGTGTGGTGACTCCACCCCTGTGATAGATCTTCTCCTGGGCTCCCAGAATTTTCTATACATGCTTTGAAATCAGGGTGGGGGCTCCCAAGCCTTCCCAGCTCTGGCATTCTGTGAGTCTGCAGACCTAACACCATGTGTACTCTACCAAGGCTTCCAGCCGGTATTTTTCAAAGCTGCGCATTCAGCCACACCTGGGACCAATTTAAGTCACAGCTGAGGCAGCCAAAGTAGCTGGGGTGCTGGTGTGGGGAGCACCTTCTGAGGTGGTCCTGCGCAGCAAGCCCTGGAGGATGCCTCAGGCCTGTTCCCCAAGACCATTCTGTCTCCCTAGGACTGAAATGGAAGGGTTGACAACAGAGGCTTTGGCAATGCCTTCAGGGCCTTTTTCTCCTCTTGATATTCCCTTTCTTTTGCACTAATCTTCTTAGCTAAGAGTCGCTGGGCTGCACCATTCCATGCTCTGTGCTTCTTTACCACATGGCCAGGCTGAAAATTTTCTAAATCTTTACACTCTGCTTCTCTTTCAAATTCCGGCTTTATGGCATGCCTTTGCTGCCATAACTCGGAGTAGGCTGTTACAGTGGGCAGTTAAAAGCCATGCAACTTCCTTAATGCTCTGCTGCTTAGAAATTTCTTCCACCAAATCCCTTGGTTCACAACTCTTTAAGTTCCAACTTCCACAAAGTCCTAGGGCATGTACTCAACGCAGCCAAGTTCCTTGCCAGTTCACAGCAAGTGTGATCTTTGCCCAAGTTTCCAAAAAACTCCTTATTTCTCTGAGACCTACATTACAGTCCATGTTTCTATTAGCGTTGTTTGCCACCACATAACCCATCTCTAAGATATTCCAAACTTTCCCTTATCTTTTTGTCTTCTGAGTCATCCAAACTCCTCCAATCTTTGCCTAACACCCAGTTCCGAAGCGGCTTCTGCATTTTCAAGTATGTCTTATAAGCAACACCCCACTTCTCTGGTACCAATTTTCTATATTAGTCCATTTCTGTTGCTCATAACAAAATACCTGAAATTGGGTGATTTATGAAGAAAATAAGATTTATTGCTTACAGTTTCTGAGGCTAGGGAGTCCAAAGTCCAGGGAACACAGCTGGTGAAGATCTTGGTGGTGGTGACAGTGATGGCACGGGTATCCCATTGTGAAAATGGTGGAGCAGAGAGAGCAGAGGGACAGACTCTTCTCTCTTCTTTTAAAGCCTCAGAAGCACACCCCTGACCATGATTTTTAATCCATTCACTACAGTATGGTCCTACAGTCTAATCGCCTCTTCAAGGACCCACCTTTCATTTACCATAATAGGATTTCCCACCCTTTTAACAGTCATAGTGGGGGCTAAGTTACTAGTACATGAAAGTTGGGAGACACAAGTCAAACTTCAGGGAGTTTTGGGGGAACATAGTTCAATATATTGATAAAACTTAACTGTACCCATACAGCCTCTAAAAAGATTCAGTGATTGCTTCTTGCTCTTTTTAAAGATAATTGATATGATCATTTAAATTCTTCAAGTAGTAAGGGAATACATTCTAATCATCAAAAATTGAAGGAATTCCCCAAATAGGAAACTCCACCTTGACTTGTCCCTTGCTCTCTCCAAGCCATCTGCCCTTCCCAGAGGTGATCACAGATGGCGTCTCAGTGTAAATTATCGTAGCCCTTTTTTCTAGCATTTTATTTATACAAATGTATAGAAGTATATATCTTCTTTCTTCTGTAAAAATGGGCTCATATCCTACATGTTAATCTGCAATTTCTGTTCGTGTTCCATTTATAATTTTATTTCATCTGGGGCCCTTCACTGGGGCTTATGCACGATTCCCACCCGCTGACGGCTGGCTCCAGCTCATGCCAGGAGGCAGCAGGCCTCTCATGAGCGATGCTTCTTCCCACAGCTCCTCCGCGGGCTTCTGGTTTTTCTCCACCATCCTGCTGGTTGCCCATTAGTCTGACTCTTAGCTCCAGCTCTCCCATACTTCTTAGTGAAGGCAACGTGGGAAGAGGATGACAAAGGCTTCCTGCTCATGCCGGTAGCCTGAGTCCTCCATGCTAATCTACTCAGGAGGAATTTACTCGGGAATCTTTTATCGCAGTTTGTCAACTAATTCAACTCTCAGTACACCCACCCTGGCCCCTCTGTTATTGCACCAAATAGCTTTCCTAAGAGCAAGCGTCTCCAGCACCTTTACAGTCTTTATCTGTCATCCTTTGTTACCAACTGGGAATTTTAAAAAGGAGTCAAGTCCTTCACCTCTTTGGTGGGAAATACATTAAACAAATTGAACAAAACAGAACAGTTTGAAAACCGCTGCTCTTCTAGTGTTCAGCTCATCAAACTTGCACCAGCCTATTGGTGATGCTCACACTATTGGGTGAGATAAAAGGAGAGAATCCTTTACTGCAGCCTTTCCCAACCAGCAGAGGTAGAAATATGCTTCTCTTCATCGGTCCTCAGGGTGCCCAGAAGGGCCAGCTTCATGGATGGGCCATCTCTATAGTCACACAGTTACTGGCTTAATGCTCTGCTGCTTCTGTCTTAAAATTCTTAATAATTTCTGAATAAATTTCATTTTGCACTGGGGACCACAATATATGTAGCTGGTCCTGGTAGCCTTTTCCTGAGCTCCACACAGGCCATCAGCATCAGTCCAGATGTGTATTTCCAGAGGCCTGAAATAACATGACTACTCAGTCCAAATGGGGAGCAGAATAATCCCAGTGACTAAGCCAACCATACGCAGGCAGGCAGCACATCCTAAGTTCTTGGGTGTAACCCTACGGCCAATGAACTCTCTGTCCAGTGGGCCTAGCAATGACCAACATAACCATGGGTCCCCTGAGACACAGCATTCCCTGCCTGTCTGTGTGGGCCCCCTTCACCAGATGATCGATCTGTCTTTACTCTGTATCACTTAGCTATTGCTGTGTAACAAATCACCCCCAAATTTAGTAGCTTAAACTAGAACTATTTAGCTTTTCTCATCAGTAAATGGAGATTGGGTGGTTCTACCAATCTCGGTTGGGCTCAGGGGATATGGGCTGCGCTCACCAATATATTCCTTGTCCATGAACAGATCTGCTTGGGACTAGTTGGTCTAGAATGGTCTTCCTTAGGACATCTTAGCCTTTTAATATGTTTCTCACCTCCTCCTACAGGTGACCTTGGGCACAGTCCCAGATTCCACCTGAAAGGCTGGGCTGATTCCACGTTTAACTCCACGGTCCCCTTTCTTTTCATAATACCATGTCTTCCAAATTGAACAAAGTGCTTAGACAAAATGATTGATTTCTTCTAATTTCTTTTCATTCAAGGAAAAGGAAGAGTAAACACTTTTAATCAAGCATCTAATAAATATAAAGGACTATTTACATTTAAATGCTCTTTCTCAACAAACTAAGATTCTGCTAACAGCTAAATCAAAAGAAGTGCCCTAGGGCATTATTTTCAACTTCAAAATCATCCAACTGAGTAGCTCTTCAGAAACAGCAGTAACCTTTTTTCCCCAAGTGTCTCTAACATACTAGGGAAAAACGCTAACAATTAAGGAGTGCAGTCAGAAGAGGTGTAACTGTGTGTGCAGTCAGGTAATTCACTGGGAAGTGAAAACTCTCTAACTAAATTTCTTCTATTAAGACTTCAACTTAATAACTCTCATATCTTATCCGTACGGTACGGGCCAAATTTGAGTACTACCCACAAAATGCACAGGCACACACAAACCACATCAACTTCCAAACCTCTCAGTTCACAAAGGAGAGGCACCATTATCTTATCTAAGAGAAGACACCGTATGAGGACACCCGTGACCAACAGGTCACAATGGCTATTCTGGGAAACATCCACTGTTTACTGGATTTCATGGGTATTCATAGAGGTCACACCAAAAATAAAATTAAAAGGGTTCTGTGGCTAAATCCTCCAATACGGTAATGTGAATTACTCTAAGGGGAGAAGGAACGGACACAGCACCGTTCCCCAAACTTATTTGACCAAGGAACCAGTTCTTTTCCTTGTAGCATCTCCCAGAACTAGTATCACAAAGAACGCCATCGTAAAAAACACCGCTCAGATATTCCAAAATTAAGTTACTGATATCCTGTACTGTTCTTTTCTTCTGAATCGGTCATTACAGGCACTCTACAAAATGCGACCAGGAAAATTCTGAAGTCAACAAAAATCTTTTTACAAAATGTTAAATTAAACATAAAGAGATGACTGAGGCATACACGTTTGTTCCTACGGAACCGCACGGGATTGGTTCCAGGCCACTTCCACCCCCCAAATCCTCTCCAAAACCCAGGATCCAATGCACAAATAATAAGCAAACAAATACACAAACGACTGTGTAAACAAAATTTGGGATGCGTATGGCACGACAGGCATTACTGCAGCCATTACTCAAAAGGACCCTCTGTAAAATCTCCAAGGCACCATCCACGCAAGAAGCCTCCGAGACGCGCCAAGCCCGCGGCGCTGCGCAGTCCCGCACCGCCGAACTCCTCTCCACGCCTTCCTCGCCAAGTACATCCAAGGTCGATCGTGAGGGGGACGGAAAGCGTGACGTTCCCGAGACCGCCGCGTCTGTCCCATCGTGCAGACACCAGCCGCTGCCTAACCCGCAATCGCACAGCCGCGGCCCCCGAGGGCAGGCCCGCGCCCCGGGGTGACCCAACCCTTGGGGTCCCGACCCTCCCTGCACACCCAGGATGAGCAACGCTCTCCCGCCCGCCTTTGGCGCCGCACCCCTCCCCGAGCCTGGGTGCGCCGTCCCCCGCCCCCGTCCCCGCACGCGAGCCCACCCGCCTCGGAACAACACGCGCGGAGGACCGGGGAACCAGGACCGGGGGCGGCGGGGCAGGCACGCGTGGGGACCGCGGACACAGGAGCGCGTGCCCGGTACGGACCTTCCGCGGCCCGGCCCTCAGGGGGCGATGAGCGAGCGCCGCCCGCCGGATAATGCCCTGGCGGGCCCGCGCCGCCCGCCGGATAATGCCCTGGCGGGCCCGCGCCGCCCGCCGGATAATGCCCTGGCGGGCCCGCGCCGCCCGCCGGATAATGCCCTGGCGGGCCCGCGCCGCCCGCCGGATAATGCCCTGGCGGGCCCGCGCCGCCGCGCCCACCTCAGCCCCCGGCCGCCCGCCGCGACCCCGGCTGCCAGCGCCCCTCACAGCCCACGCCTGCCCCCCACGGGCCTCACCTGCCGCCCACCGAGGCCGCCGTCCGCAGACACCCCGAGCGCTCCGCCGTCACTCCCTCGCGCTCCCGCCGGTCCGACCGGAGGCAGACGGCGGCGCCCGCCTCCGCTCAGTCGCCGCCGCCGCCTCCTACTGCTCCGGCTCCCAGGACTCGACGCCACACTCGCCGCTCCCGCCGAACTGCAACTGCCGCGCCTCTCTGGCTCGGGCGTCAACGGCCGCACTGCGCAGGCGCGACGGGGCGAGGCCTGGCTCCGCTCACTTGGTGATCGGGAGACTGACAGCTGGTCTGTGCGGACCCGCCCCCTGTCAGCTTAGAGCCAATGCACAGGCTCCCATGCTTGACAGGGAGCCAAGGGGTCAGGGCCTGGATTCTTGCCCTGTTCTTCCCAGTAAGGGCACCTGTTAATGAAAGAGACATAAAGGATGCCGAATACACACGGAGAAGTGAATGTCTGCACAGATGAGATCAGCCAGCTTAAAATGCATTCTAAATCAAATTAAAAGTTCATGCACCCATGGATTTACAAATTCGATTTTTATAACATACACATTTAGAGTTGTATAGCTTATGACTATAATACAGATATTAGGGAGAATTCAAGGATTTCACAACCAAGTTTTACAACTCATTTCAGTGGCACCATTACTTATACATCCCATCCACATGTTGTCAGGGGTTGGTTGAGGGCTTATATTTGGAAAACTTTCCCAAGGGGATAAAAAAGCTTCAGAAATGGGACTTTTTCGGGGGGTACTGGATGGATGGTATGGGAGTCTGAACCCTTAACATTGGTGTTATAACACCATGCTCTAACCAACTACACTAACTGGCCAGCCCTGAAACGGGATTTTCTAACCCCAAATATGGGTTTGCCTTTTCAGCCTGACCCAGGTAGTGAAGGTGGTAAAGTAGTTGCTGGAAAGGGCTTGTGAGAAGCTGGGCTCAGAAGAGCCCATGGCAGCCTCGTGTCCTGAGGGATCCAGAAGGAGCCACCCTGATGGATGTGCCAGAGCAGCTGTGTCACCTTCCCCCCTCATATCCTGACTAGGGTGGTGATAGAGTTTGGATGTGTTGTCCCCACCGAAACTCACACGGAAATTTGATCCTCAATGCGGCAGTGTTGGAAATTGATTGAGTCGTGGGGGCGGATCCCTCATGACTGGATTAATGCTCCTCCTAGGTAGGGAGAGTAATGAGTGAGTTCTCCCTCTATTAGTTCCAATGAGAGCTGGTTGTTTAAAAGACCCTGGCACCTCCTCTCTCTCTCTCTCTCTCTCTTGCTTCCTCTTGCCATGTGATCTGCTTGCACCTGCCAGCTGCCTGCTGCCTTCCACCATGAGTAGAAGCAGCCTGAAGCCCGTGCCAGATGCAGCTGTCCCAGAATCCTAAGCTAAATAAACCTCTGTTCTTTATAAATTACCCAGTCTCAGGTAGTTCTGTTATAGCAACACAAACGGACTAATACAGGTGGCAAGAAGAGGGGGTCACAGCAGGCTGAGCACATGGGATTTGAGGGTGAGCAGCAGGCAGACTCCTCACTGAGGTTGGCCCTCTGGTTGGGGGTAAGCAGTTCTTACCAAACTGCTCCAAATATGCATTAAAGCAACACTCCTGGAACACGTGCTGGAAGAAAGAGTCTCATTTATCATGGCAACACAGAGAAGAAAAACCTCGGGGTACCCTGGAAATGTATAGGAGTACCTGAAAAAAAGTTCAAATGAACAGAGGGACAGACAGGGACCTTGAGCAGATGGAGAGACATTACTGTCCTGCCCGGAGACAGGAAGACTCAGTATTACAAGAATGTTCCTCTCCCTAAATTAACCTACACACTAAAGGTCAGCCCAAGGAAAACAGGGCACAGACAGACACTGGGATATGAAAAAAAATTTTTTTTGATGTTTGTCCCCACCTGGCAACAAGCTCCTAAAATTCTTGAAATCTCCACCTCCAGGAAGGGGAGAGGGGCTGGAGATTGAGTCAATCAGGAATTGGCCAATGATTTGATCAATCATGACTATGTAATGAAGCCTTCATAACCCCCCTTTACCCCTTCATAAACCCTCTCCAGGGTTGGGAGAGCTTTCAGGCTGATGAACACGTGGAGGTGCCTGGACAGTGTGTGGGAGGTCCACACCCCTCCCCACACCTGACACTGTGTGTCTCTTCCATCTGGCTGTTCCTGAATTGTATCCTTTGTAACAAACCAGCAAACATGCATAACAAATGTTCTGTGAGTAGTTCTGGCAAATTATCAAACTTAAGGAGGGTGCTGGGAGCTAACTGCAGGTCGACAGTGTCAGAATTGAACAGAACGCTAGGGTGCAACGCTGGTGTCAGGGTTGGAGAACTGGTGTCACAAGTGTGGTGAAGAAAACCCCCACTCAGGTCCCCACAGCTTTCTTCAGCCTGTAGGTGGTGTGGACAGGTGGGGCACTCCTGAGAGTGTTCTGAGCACAGGTGTGTCCTGTACAACCTCCGGATGTTTCTTAGCTGCCAGTACTCCTGTCACAGCCTCCAGGCTCTCCCTCCCCACTGGCCCTCACTCACTCCACCCCACCATCTCTGCCGTGCAGCCCAGTGCTGCTCAGACTAACATGGACACAAATCACCTGGGGATCTTGTTGGAATGAAGGTCTTGATCTGACAAGTTGGGGCAGGGTCTGAAACTCTGCATTTCTCACAAGCTCCCAGGAGATCCACTTAAGTGATGAGGCCTTGTCCCTCAGTCCCCAATTTATGCAGAGCATTTTTAGCTAATGCCCTCCTGTTATCTTCCAAAATTATGCCATGTGTGAAACCTGCACTAGAACTTTTTATCAGTGAGAACACAGTACTAGTGCAGGTGAGTGGACTGTGCTGCTGTGCACACACAGCCATGCCGAGCAGTGGACAAGATTTCCGTAGCATTGTCAAGTGGAGATGGAGGCACTGCAAAGGTGGTGGGCTGAGAGCAGGGCCAGGGTGTCTGATGACTTCAGACATGTCCCCAAACCTGTGCTAAATCACAGTTGCTGTAGGCTGGACCAACCATGAGGAGCTCTGCATGGCTAGGGTTCTCATCGGTCAAGGGTGGCCATTAATACTGCCCAGCAGGTTCGGGAGGGCACCTGAGTGCAGCCAAGGTTATCATCAAGAACACTGGCAGCATCAATGCCAGGGTGCAAGTCCAGAGGGAAGTGGAAGTCCACAGCGAGGCACATTCCTGGAGAGGCAGAGAGACCTGGGGAGAAGGTGGTGTCAGCAGTGGCATGACAACTTCCCAGAGCAGTAAGAGCACTCTGGAGCAGTGGTGACAGAAGACAGAGGGATGGCAAATTGCCTTTGCTGGCCCCCAAATGACTAATGATTGGAGAAGTTTTCCTAGAGATAGTTACAAGGACTGGGACGTCTTTGAGGAAAACCAAGTTTCAGTCTGGGAGAAGTTGGGAAGAGTTTTTATTCACTAATAAATGAAAGGGGAGAATAAAAATCAAAGGGGAGGAGAGATGGGAGATGAGGGCACTGGGTGGGGCAGGGTAGACCTATTTAGTGGGATTGAGTTGTGTTAGTTGTGTTGGGGGAGATTACTGCTTTGTGCCCATCAAGAATCAAGGAACGTGGAATCCTAAAGGAGGGCCTGAGGGGAAGTGAGCAGTTCACGAGGGAGACTGAGTATGAACGCGTGCACCTGCAGAACCGACGGGCCTTCAGTCCGGCGGGGTACTGGGTCTGGCCGGGGCTGTGGGTCTCAGTTCGGGGCAGAGTGCGGCCTGCACCCCCCTCTGCAGTTCTTACTGCTGTGACCGTAGGATGCAACATGCATTCCAGGGTTCTACTCGAATGATGAAGAGGAGGTTCCTCCAGAAATAGCGTGGTGAAGACTCCCCGACGGAGGGGAAGAAAGACTGGTCTGTAGAGTGACATGGCGATGGGACGCTCGTGTCTATTCACGCACATTGGAATTCTGGAAACTCACGACAGAATTGAACAGGGCGCTCAGCTTCCAGTATGACAGATGCTGGAGATCCCTCCTCCTTTTATTTTTTACCACTGCTACAAGATTTTGAAAATGGAAGTGTCACATTCTGCCATATTTCAAAGCACGATTCCAAGGAAAATGATGTGTAGCCAACAAAGAAGAACAATGAATCTCCCCGTAAGCTTTCTTTGAGAAGCGATTTCACTGGTGGTTGTTGCTGATTTATGTGACATCTGGTATTTAGTGCAGAACAATACGGAAATGCCTTCATGTGGTGGTGCACAGGTGACGCAGCCTGGGTATGAGGTCGTGTTGTACTCGTGCAGGGTGGGGAGGGACAGCGTTCTACCATGACCCCGACAGGGCCATCTGGAGTGTGGGGTGCTGAGTCTCACGCTTGTCTATTGATTCCCTTAATGTCTCCGTGGCAGGGTTTATTTCCTCAGATTGGCCACAACTGCATTTCTGGTCCTACGGGCTCTTCTGGAGCCTTGTCACTCCAACCAAGAAGCTACATCTCTGTTTTCTCCCCTGTGTTGAGCCTTTGTGACTATGGGAGAATGAAGAACCGGTGTGGCTTATGAGGCTGGGTAGAAAAGGGGTGGACTGAAATCAAGGCTTGTTTGAAAGCAGAAATAATTTTATAAAGGTTTACTGAAAGCCAAGCTTGAGGACTGACTCGGGAAACACAGCCAACACAGTTGGAAAGTGCTCCAAAGTCTACTACAGTCAAAGACATTGTATAAGCGAGTTTCAAATTGGAGGGGAAAGTTCCAAGTACGGTTGTCCTTTTCCCGTGAGAATCACAATCATCGGGTACTGATTACGGCGTGGGAATCAAAAGTGTCTATGTGCAACCTGAAGCAGAAGCTCCGTGCTCCAGCTGTCCTCAACAATGTCGAAGTGGCTTAACTCAAAACCAGCAGGTTATACATAAATTAATAGATCAGCAGTTCTAACCACGTGCACTGTTTCATCTTAAGAACAACATGTTAACATCAAGTTCATGAAACTCATCCCAAGGCAGTGAGTTTTGGAAAGCCTGCTCCATTTTGATTATTTCCTTCATCAAAGGTGACCCAACTTCCTCCTGGCTCTGTCTTGGGACCTCTGCTTTGGAACCCTGAGCCACTACCCAAGTATCTGGCTACTTTGGAGCAGCTGTCCCATGTACCCACATGGAGCCACCACAGAGGAATGTCACAGAGAACAGAGCTGTGCTGTCCCCATAGAGTGTGGCCCAAATTGCAGATTTGAGCTAAAGCAATGGTGGTGATTGTTTTAAGCCACTAGGTTTGGGGGTGGTTTTAAGAAACAACAGATCTAACTGGAAGCACCTCAGCACGTTCAGACACTATCATTTTGGGATGTCTTAGAGACTGGACACAAGAGAGCACAGATAGAGGAGATGGATTCTCACATCATCACCATCATCGGCCTCCATGTGTCTGATTTCTACAACCTTCTAGAATTCCCCAGCAAGACTCTAGGGCTTTGGGTCAGGTCATTTCGTTGTTGGATTTTTAAGGTTCTTTACATGTGTGTATATGTATGTCTGTTTGTTCTTCGTACATGAAAATAAAAATAACCTCCAGGAATCCAAGAAATTGGAGGCAGCATTTGGTATCTGGAAGATCGGTCAAGCGTCCTCTGTCTGTATCCATCACAGTCCTGGCAGGACACGCTCAAAATGATTTATCTGAAAAGAGTTGGATGAAGAGATTCTTTCGTGTCAGGAAAAGAAACCACCAAGGGATGGGGAAGCACCAGGGTCTAGCAAGAGTGGGAGCAGTCACCCTCCAGCTCTGAAGAGCACGAAGAATGTGTGCTGATTTCAGAGGCTGGCGAGGGCTTGGAGCTGGGGATGAGGGACCACGTGGAGCACATTCTGTGCCAGACTGCAGCAAGGGAGGAAGGGAGGTGGAGAGCAGGCACCCCAACATCTCTCCCTCTTCTCACCCTCAGTCCCTGCTGCTGCCTCTCCTCAGCTGACCCCCAACAGAAGGCCAAAGGCGGTAGCCCCGGTGATGCTGCACACGGGAGCTCAGCCTCCCTGGCAGCCTGCCCTACCTGCAGCGGTACTGGTCCAGGGCTCAAATCATCAGGAGGTGCCCCGATTTTATGGGTCTATTTGGGCTTTGAACTAAAGAGAGTTTTTCAAATAGATACAATAATGACAGCCATGCAACAATAAAGTTTCTAAATAATTAGAAAGGCCTAATTTGAATAAAGAGCTTAACTCAGATATGTACCAGGAAAATAATTTCTTATAGTCAAATTGTTCAGAGATCAGTTCTCTAGCGAGCTCCATTTTTACCCATCTGTTCAACCTAAATACCTCGGTGGCAGGTAGAATCCTGAGATGAACTTTGAGATTTCTGGCATCTAGTAGACACACGCTTCCTCTCCGTTGCTCAGTCAAACACTACCCTAAGTCTCGTGCAAAGGGATTTCGCAGATGTAATTAGGGTTCTAAATCAATTGATCTTAACAGGGAGATTATTTGTGGTGTGCCTGCCGCTTTCTGTCAACCTTCTGCCACCTTCTGTCAACTCACAGCACAGAGCCTCCCACTAATGAAAGACCAAGGCAGATGCCCACACCCTCCAAAGGCCATGAGTAGCAAGGGCCATCCTCCATGCCAGGCCCAGTGGTGGCTGGGTGTGTGCTGTCTGATATCTCCTTGAGTCTCATTAAGTATTTATTTTTATCCCTCAATTTACAGGTGAGATCAAATTATTCTGCCAGGCCATTTAAGTACCAGTTGGAAGAGCCAGAACCTTAAACTAGGTTGATCTCACTCCCAGAGCCTGCTGATTCCACTACGTCTTCCAGTCTTTTCTTTCCATCCCACAGTATGACTAGAGCTTTCCCCACCTACTCTGACCCCATGCAAGAGGGCTGTCTGCTGTGACCTCCCGGCTGGCATCCGGGGCAGCCCTGGAGAGAGTCAGGATGGAAGGGGCAGTAGGAACTGCTCTTCTGTTAAATGCAACTTGGACTTGTCTGAAAGCAAAAAAAAATTTTTGAAAAAGAACCACAAGGTGTTCAGTGTAATCTGTAAAATGAAGTTAGATGGTTGTCAATAAATTCATATTATACATAATACCAGATATATACGTATAGGTATATGTACATCATGTACATGCATGTGTATGTATATACCTATATGCTTATATATGGATACAGGTATAAATATAGATACATACGTTGGGTCATTAAACTTTTTAGTTGTGCCTATTATTCTTGATTGTATTAGTCCATTTCTGTTGCTTGTAACAAAATACCTGAAACTGGTGATTTATAAAGAAAATAAAATTTATTGCTTACAGTTTCTGAGGCTAGGGAGTCCAAAGTCCAGGGAACACAGCTGGTGAAGATCTTGGTGATGGCAGGGCTATCATACTGTGAAAATGGTGGAGCAGAGAGAGCAGAGGGACAGACTCTCCTCTCTTCTTTTAAAGCCCTACAATCTAATCACCTCTTCAAGGACCCACCTTTCATTTACCATAATAGGATTTCCCGTCCTTTTAACGTCATAGTGGGAGCTAAGTTTCTAGTACATAAAACTTGGGGGACACAAGTCAAGCTTCAATAAGTTTTAGGGGGACATAATTCCATCCGTTAAACTGACAAAACTTAGTTGTTCCCATTCAGCCTCTAAAAAGATTCAGTGATTGCTTCTTCTTCTTTTGAAAGATAACTGATATGATCATTTAAATTCTTCAAGTAGTGAGGGAATACATTCTAATCATCAAAAATTGAAGGAATTCCCCAAATAGGAAACTCCACCCTGACTTGTACCTTGCTCTCTCTAAGCCGTCTGCCCTTCCCAGGGTGATCACAGATGGCATCTCAGTGTGAATTATCATAGCCTTTTTTTCTAGCATTTTATTTATAGGAATATATAGAACTATATATCTTTGTTCTATAAAAAATGGGCTCATATCCTACATGTTAATCTGCAATTTCTGTTTTTACATAATGTGACTTTTTTCCTTGGTGTCTATATGCTACCCCAGAGTGTGGAAGTAGCAGAATTCATTTAAACATCTTCTATCAATGGACATTTTGGTGGCTTCTTGTTTTTCACTATTATGAGGGTAATTCTTTATACTTTCCTTCAGAGAATGCTTGATATCTTAGTGTCAACATATGGATGAGTACATATTTGATTTTATGTGACTTTTTGCTGTCAAGTGCAGAATTTTATGATGCAGGTCCCCTCTTGACTTATATAATATGTGTTATCACTTTCTAACTTGTAGTTTGCAAGGCCACACCTATAAATGTTGACAGTCTTCTTGAGCTAGAACATCTCCAGTATTCATAGCTAACATCCAGTAAACAGTAGTGGCCCTACCTTGGCTATGAGAGCCATGGTCAAGGATGTATAAACCAGAGAAAATAGGGAAGTGAGAAGGTGGCATTTTAGGGATCCTGGGGTTCTACTCCTCCCTCCTCCCCACTGTGGACTCTTATCTGATTGAAAATAGGCATGAAGAACCAGGTGACTGTCAAGTGAAACATGATGTATTAATGGGCAAGGCCAGTGCCCAAACCCTTCACATTCAGTGTCTTTGATCACCTGTGCGGGAGAACATAGCATAGACATGAGGCAAAGTAAGCGTTTTTGCAGATAACCCCTAAATCTGGACCTTGGTCTCACCTGCAGCGATGTTGGGTTTTCAGCAATCACTCCAAGCAAGTTCCCAGCCAGCAGAGGGTCTCCAGCTACCGATAATTTGGGGAGGAACAGTGTTAATGCCATCTGCTCATGCATCCTTGGTAAGTGGCCTAGGGGAGGTCAAACCATCCCTAGCTTCCACACACAAATTCCTCTGTGACCCTCTCATTAAAATGAGTGACCTAGGGGGTTCACAGGGGAGCAGAAGCACTCCAGTCCCCCTTTCTCCTGTGGAATGGGTTTGAAGTCCCCTCACAGAAACATGCAAGCAGGGGAATGGGGTCTTCCCCAACACAGCACATAATGTGGCCTGCTCAGTATCTTCCTTAAAATTACAGGTTTCCCCCAAATCATGATATTAATTTTTACTTTAGTGGGTTAAATAGTGGTCCCTCAAAAGACAAGCCCGTATTCTAGTATCCATACCCTGTGAGTGCTACCTATTTGGAAAAAGGTCTTTGCGGATATAATTAAGGATATTGAAATGAGATTAGCTAGGTGGGTCCTAAATCCAGTGACAAGTGTCCTTACAAGGGACAGAAGACCAGAAGAGAATGGCATGTGAAGATGGAGGCTGAGATTGGAGTGATGCTGTCACAAGCTAATGAGCACCTGGGGCCACCAGAAGCTGCACAAGGCAAACATGGATCTGCCCCAGAGCCTTTGGAGGAAGTGTGACCCTGCTGACCCCTTGACTTCAGACTTCTGGCCTTCAGAACTGCAAGAGAATAAGTTTCTGTTGTTTTAAGCCACCTAGTTTTTGGTTATTATTATGGCAGCCCTCAGAAATTTACAGATTTACCATAGGCATGAAATAAATAAGTGGCTTTCTAGTCCAAGTTAGAAATATGAGACTGCCTAGGTAAGGCTGATCACCTCTGCTCTAAAGCCAGCTGTTTCTTTTCACTATTTAGAGCAGTAGGTAAGTCTCCCTGTTCGTGTTCCATTTATAATTTTCTTTCATCTGGGGCCCTTCACTGGGGCTTATGCACGATTCCCACCCGCTGACGGCTGGCTCCAGCTCATGCCAGGAGGCAGCAGGCCTCTCATGAGCGATGCTTCTTCCCACAGCTCCTCCGCGGGCTTCTGGTTTTTCTCCACCATCCTGCTGGTTGCCCATTAGTCTGACTCTTAGCTCCAGCTCTCCCATACTTCTTACTGAAGGCAACGTGGGAAGAGGATGACAAAGGCTTCCTGCTCATGCCGGTAGCCTGAGTCCTCCATGCTAATCTACTCAGGAGGAATTTACTTGGGAATCTTTTATCACAGTTTGTCAACTAATTCAACTCTCAGTACACCCACCCTGGCCCCTCTGTTATCGCACCAAATAGCTTTCCTAAGAGCAAGCGTCTCCAGCACCTTTACAGTCTTTATCTGTCATCCTTTGTTACCAACTGGGAATTTTAAAAAGGAGTCAAGTCCTTCACCTCTTTGGTGGGAAATACATTAAACAACAAACTGAACAAAACAGAACAGTTTGAAAACCGTTGCTCTTCTCGTCTTCAGCTCATCAAACTTGCACCAGCCTGTTGGTGATGCTCACACTATTGGGTGAGATAAAAGGAGAGAATCCTTTACTGCAGCCTTTCCCAACCAGCAGAGGTAGAAATATGCTTCTCTTCATCGGTCCTCAGGGTGCCCAAAAGGGCCAGCTTCATGGATGGGCCATCTCTATAGTCACACAGTTATTGGCTTAATGCTCTGCTGCTTCTGTCTTAAAATTCTTAATCATTTCTGAATAAATTTCATTTTGCACTAGGGACCACAATATATGTAGCTGGTCCTGGTAGCCAGCATGGGCCTGGGGCACCTGAAGTGTTTGGTATGGTTGCTTCCTGCAGCAAGCCACGCCCTCCCCTACCCAACATGCCTTGGGTGCATTATATGTTTTTCTTTTCAATATATACTGTGGCCAAAACAACTTCAAAAGTAATTTTCGAAGTTAAGCATATAGGTTTGAGAAGCCAATTTTCCATCTCCCTGCCCTCTCCCCACACACACCTAGGGATATTTGGCCATGTCTGGAGACATTTTTGGTCATCACAACTGGAGGGTATGACTGGCGTCCAGTGGGGAGAGGTCGGGAATTCTGCTAAAGCATCCTACAATGCTCATGAAAACCCCTGCCATAAGGAATTATCTGGCCCCAAGTGCCAATAGCACTGAGGTTGGGAAATCTTGGGCTAGAGCCACTGCAAGGTTCTCCTTGTATCTGAAGCCTCTGAACATCTAGGGGCCGGTTGGAAATGCAGAGTCTCGGGCTGTCGCCAGACCTTCTTGAATCATAATTGGCATTTTCACAAGAGTAATAGAATCCCCAGGTGACTTGTACGCACATCGAATTCTGAGAAGCACTAAGCTAGGACAAAACCTGCTTGGTTTGTGCTGAACTGTCTGCCAGGCTCCTGATTGAGACAGACGCCCTTCGGACCAGGAGGTGCCAAGTGTGCATCAAACAGGAACTATGGACTGAGGAAGAAAAACAAGAAAACTGATTACACGAAATGATAGCAGGAGAGAAAAGACTAGAGCCGGGAACTATCCAAGGACAGGGTAACAGGTCTGGAAGACCAGGCAGGAGAAGAAACAGGGCAAGAGTCCCCAGGAGGCGAGCCGTGGGGACGACAGGAGGGCTGTGGTGTGAAAAGCGGGATGGGGCTGTGGTTCCTTGGGTCAGGACGTGCAACGGAGGACTTGGGTCCCCTGTGCATGTCACTCATTGTACAGGGATGGGTAGCAGAGCTTCTGAAGGAGCCATGCTGGTGAGGGCCTGGATTTGGGGCCTTCAGAAACCACTCTGTGTCTGGTGGTTACACTGGCCTGGGGATGTGGACATTACTGGAGTCTGCCTGTGTTCATTTGCTTGGGCTGCTATAGCAAAGTCCTGAGTGACTCGAACAACAGAAGTTTATTTTCTCATAGTTCCGGAGGCCAGAAGCCCAAGATCAAGGTGTCAACAGGGTTGGTTTCTTCTGAGGCCTCTCTCCTTGGCCTTCAGATGGCTGTCTTCTCCCTGTGTCTTCAGGTGGCCTTTCTTTTGTACATGTCTGTGTTCAAATTTCCTCCTTATACGGACACCAGTCATGTTGGATTAGCGCCCAGCCATAGAACCTCACTTTACCCTAATAACCTCTTCCAAAGCCCTATTTCCAAATGCAGTCACATTTTGAGGTACTAGGGGTTAGGACTTCAAAATGGGAAGTTTTGGGAGACACAATTCAGCCCAGTGCCCTCTGCACTCTGCAACATCCAGGTCTCCTGTTTCCCCCTACTGGGTTCCTCTCAAGCACGAGCATGGCCCTTTTTCCTCTGACCCTCCCCATCAAGGCTGGTTAAGCAGCTCCTGAGGAGCCCAGCCTCCTACTGAGTATTGAATATATGGACTCTATTCTCAGCTCTAATAGGACAAAGCTGAGTTGTGAGCCAAGACTCTGCTCTTCCCTCCAGCAGGCATTTTCTTCCCCCTATGGACACACCACACTGAGGGCCCCAGGTTAACCAGGGCAATTACTAGTAAATGGTGAGAGCATGGTTGCCTCAAGGTTATGATGGATAAGTCAAGGGAATACGAATGCAAATGCATTTTTAAAGCATACTGCAGCTATTGTTGGGTATAATGAAAAGTCATTAAGCACGTTAGCTGCTGATTTTATAATCAAGTGGTAACATTTTCTGGATGCTAACTTAAGTAACAGGGGACATTGGCTATTTGAAAAACATGTTTAAAGAAAAAACATGTTTAAAGATTCAGAGACAAGAAGTGTCTCTCATATTATTATTTTTATTATTATTATTACTTGCATCATAAAATCCTTATAAACAATGCTTCTGCAAACATGTAATGTATGCAGAGCAGCTGTAGAAAACATCTCACTTCTTTTGTTCAGAAACAATGTTTTACATTTGTACAAAAGTTCCTGTCTAGCTGGTTTTGTTCTAAGAAGAGAGCAAATCTGAGAGAGAAATCTCTGCTGCCCGAGGAGTGCCCATCAAGCACTGGTAAGACCTTAGAGGGAGCGGCTGAAATTGTGCTTGTGTTTCTGTCGATGTTGCTTCTTCAAGGTCATGTCTGGGCTGCTGCTGAGTCTGCAGGGGAGGGTGGACAGTTGGCATCACATCCTGCCCGTGGTTACGGAGGAGCATACATCTGCATGGGTAGAGAGAGAACCTCTTGCTCCCTTCTCTTTTCCTGAGCTCCACACAGGCCATCAGCATCAGTCCAGTTGTGTATTTCCAGAGGCCTGAAATAACGTGACTACTCAGTCCAGCCTGGGAGCAGAATTACCCCAGTGACTAAGCCAACCATACGCAGGCAGGCAGCACATCCTGCCTTTCTAAGTTCTTGGGTGTAACCCTACGGCCAATGAACTCTCTGTCCAGTGGGCCTAGCAATGACCAACATAACCATGGGTCCCCTGAGACACAGCATTCCCTGCCTGTCTGTGTGGGCCCCCTTCACCGGATGATCCGTCAGTCTTTACTCTGTATCATTTAGCTATTGCTGTGTAACAAATCACCCCTAAGTTTAATGGCTTTAACAACAACTATTTAGCTTTTCTCATGAGTAAATGGAGAATGGGTGGTTCTACCAATCTCAGTTGGGCTATCCATGGTCAGTGAGCAGATCTGCTTGGGGCGAGTTGCTCTAGAATGGTCCTTGGTAGGACATCTTAGCCTTTTAATATGTCTCTCACTTCCTCCTACAGGCGAACTTGGGCACAGTCTCATGGCTGTGGCGTGGGTCCAAGAGAGAAACAGATTGCTCAAGTACTTTATCAGGCTTCTCATCCCATTGGCTAAAGCAAGTCACAGGAGGCAGTGTGGGGGCGCTACCGAAAACTCGGGAGGAAAGCTAGGATCTTTAATGCAATCAGTATAGGCACAGCCCTTTATTCTGTGCACTGTCCAGTTACCGTATTCAGTTACTAGTCTACCTAAGACCCAACTGGCTCAGCTGCCCCTCCCTTTCCTGAAGGACTGAGACCTTGCCCCTGCGGCCCCCACCCTGGTCAGGGTACCAGCATGAGTAGGGTCACTAGGCCATGCGCACCTCAGAGGAACTAGCCAAAACTGCATCCTCTGTGCCTGGCACCTGATGGGGACTCAAACAGTACCTGATTCAGTGGAAATGACAGATTCTGCACTCCCAGGATGTAGCTTGGCTAATATCAGTTATGTCATTGCTCCAAATCTCCCACCTTCAGGCCCTGGCTCCTTACTTGGTGCGGATACTTGCCCCAGTTCCACCTCTGTTCCTTCACCTGCTTCCCTTGGCTCTCACAAGCAGCCCTGGGTGAACCGAGGGAAACAGAGCTGTCAACCAATTGTAGACATGGCCCAGGACAGGAGGCCTGTGGTTCCCTTCCTCAAGGTGAAGGGGTTTGTATCCTTCCTGTTCTACAAATTCAGTGTTCCCCACTCACCCGGGGAGTGTTAGGTCTGGGAAGGATTAATGAGTGTTTTGTTCACTTGCTCAGTGTCTGTGTATCCCTCAAAATTTTGCCTAACTGTCCTCTTCTCTATTAAGTCCTGCTCCAAACAGTTATTATTAGCCAAACTCCTTGTGTATGTATGAGCCATTGCACCTGTGTAATAATAGCCTTTTAAATTCTTTTTTCATTTACTCGTTTACCAACTACGTATTGAATGTTTCCCACGCACCAGGCACTGCTGAGGCACAGAGTAAAGAGCGGTGAACAGAAGCAAAGCCCCGCTCGTGTGCAGCCGACATCGGGAAGACGGGGTTTAATAATGAATAAACAGTCAGATAAATACACTCATGTGTCTCTTAACGCTGAGGACAGATCCTGAGAAATGCGTTCCTATGCAACTTAATCACTGTTTTGCAATCGTCACAGAGCGTCCTTCCACAAATCTAGACATTGTGGCCACTGCGCACCTATGTGTGGTGTAGCCCGTTGCTCCTAGGCTCTAAACCTGTACGGCATGTTACTGTAATGAAAACTGTAGGCAATTGTAACACAGTGGTATTTGTGTATCTAAACACAAGTAAACATAGAAAAGATAGAGTAAAATTATGGTATAAAATATAGAAATTGGTGCACCTGTACAGGGCACTAACCGTGCATAGAGCTGCAGGACTGGAGGCTGCTCTGCGTGAGTCAGGGAGCGGTGGTGAGTGAGTGTGTGGGCCTGGGACACTCCCGTGCACTGCTGTGGCCCCTGTAGCCACTGTGCACTTAGGCCTCACTACATTTATGAAGAATTTTTTCTTCAATAATAAATTAACCTTAGCCTACTGTAAGTTTTTTACTTTAGGAGTGTTTTAATTTTTTAAAACTTTTTGATGTTTTTGTAATAACACTTAGCTTAAAACACAAACATGTTGTATAACTGTACAAAAACATTATTTTCTTTATATCCTAATCCTATAAGCTTTTCCCCATTTTCAATTTTTTTTCCTTTTTAAACTTTTTTGTTCAAAACTAATACATAAACACGCACATTAGCCTTGGCCTCTGCGGGGTCAGAGTCATCAATATGAAGGACCTGCCTGAGGTAAACATTTGTGTTTTTATTTATAAGTAGAAGGAGAACACTCTAACCAGTAACAGCCATTTATTATCACTGTCAAGTGTTATGTGCCGTACATATTGTATGTGCCAGACTTCTATGTGACTGGCAGTGCAGTAGGTTTGTTTACAGCAGTATCGTCACAGACATGTGAGTGATGCATTGCACTACGACATGACGGCTACAACATCAATAGGCAATAGGAATTTTTCAGCTCCACTGTAATCTTATGGGACCACCGTCATGTATGTGGTCTTTTGTTGACCAAAATGTCATTATGTGGAACATGACTATATATACTATATCGCATGCTAAGAAGAAAAATAAGATTGACTAAGGGACAATCACGGGGGTGTGTGTGCATATATGGGCTATGTGGGGGGGGAGTGTCTGTACCTGCATGGCGGGAGGTCTTTATTAGACAGGTGGTCAGGAAAGCCCTTTCTGTAAGTTGCCTCTGGGCAGAGACCTTGTCGTGCTCTTTTACCTGCCCATAATCCTGCTGACTGGGCCAATTGTCAAGCTAGGGCTAGGTCTGGAGCTCACAGACCCCTCAAGCCCATTCACAGACTGGGTCACAAACCCTTCACACACCAGACTGGGTCCCCAGAACCCTCACATGCCAGGCTAGGTCACCAGACCCTTCACCTGCCAGGCTGGGTCAGCAGACCCCTCACACACAGGTCTATGAGCTAGGTAACTGGCAAAAAGGTCCTTGGAAGCCGTAGGTTGCAGAGCATGCCCACGTGGAACGGACTCCCAAGGCAGACAACAGCCAAGTCGGTGGCACCACACAGGCACACTAACTCTACCCACACACACACAATTTGCTTACAAAGAACGCACCATACCACCCCCAACTGGACGGACAGGCAAGGGGGGCCTAATTAAATTATTCTACTTTCCCAACAGACGTGAATTGCATGAGGGAGTGGGTTTGGTGGGTGTTTAAGGAGAGCTTCCTAGCTACAGTATATGGAGCAGGACTGACCTGTTTGAGGAATAGTGTGGAAGCCAGTGGGGGCTGATTAAACAAGGCCATGAGATCTGAGACGGGGCAGGGGTCTCAATTAAGTTGGGTCTTGTAGGCAAGGAAAACACTATTAATTTTGTTCTAGGTGAGATAGGAGATATGTGAGAATAACAGCCCCTAAAGATGGCCATGTTCTAGTCCTCGGTACTTGTGATTATGTTACTTTACCTGGCAAAAGGGTCTTTGAAGATGGATCGAGTTAAGGATCTTGAGATGGGGAGATTGTCCTGACTTATCCAGGGCGGTCTTAATGTAATTGCAAAGATCATTATAAAGAAGAGAAAGGGGAATGAGTGTCAGAGAGAAAACAGGATAACAGACGCTGACATCAGAGAGATGGGGGCCAGGAGCCAAGCAAAGCAGCTGCCTCTAGAAGTTGGGAAAACAAAGGAACGGATCTTGCCATGGAGCCTCCAGAAAGGAACCAGCCCTGCTGACACCTTAAGACCCATGTCAATCTTCTGACCTCCAGAACCGTAAAATAACCAGTTTGTGTTGCTTTAAGCCACTAAGTCTGTGGTAATATTTTTACAGCTGTAGGTCATTGGGAGGTTTTGAGGAGAAGTGTGATATGGCCTGACTTAACATTTTTAAAAAATCACTGACTGATTATGAAGAGAATGGAATGAGGAAGATCAAGTAAAAGAGACTGCACAGGTGTGGAGGAGAGATAATGGTGCTCGGCCTAGGGTGGTAATAGTGGAGAGAAGCCATATGCCTTTTGAAGATAGACTCCATAGGACTCAAAACATGAGAGATTGGTTACAGGGCTGTGGGAGACAGAGTGGCATGGTTGGCTCCCAGATTCTTGACTTAACCCCATGAAAAGACAGAAATGTTATTTACTGAGAATGGGGATGGTTGGAGGGAGTTAGACCCGGAGGCTCGGTGTTTGTATGTGGGTGGAGAGAGTGGATCAAGGATTCCATCTGGACACATCACGTTTGAAATGCCTGTAAACCATCAAAGTGGAGGTGTCCAATAGGAAGTTGTTTTTTATGAACTTGGAGCTGAGGGGAATGTTCTGGGCTGGAGGTCTAAATGTAGTGGTTGTCAGTGTAAAGATGCTGCTGGAAGCCTTGGGATGAATGAGGATGCCCAGGGAAGATGCGTAGGCTGGGGAGAGGAAGTGGCAGCATTCCACACAGAACTTGCCGCTGTTAGCAATGTTCCCTGTGGTCTGGAGCTCAGGCTGGAGAAGAATTCTAGAATGCTGGGGCAGGGAATAGACACCTAAGGAGCTTTCTGTCTTAGTTACTCACTGCCCTCTGCGATGTAGAACTGATGTTCCCTAGCACATATTCATAACGGAAAGATGTGATGCTTTCTGAAAGAGATAAATAAAACCACCTATTTATGCAAAGGTAGCAATTGTATCAACAAGTGTACTATGATACCCTTGGGTTGAGTATACCCACAAAACTGCGTTAATAAGGTTCATCGGATAAGTAACAGTTGTAAGAAAAGGATCAATATGTGGGCAAAGCAGAAGGGAGCATAGTATGTGGGGACAAAGTGTCCTCGCAGATTGATCCATCTGCACTTGACTGTTTCCATGCCATAAATTGCAGTTGAAGAGTCTTGCTGTATCCCCCGAGGGCCTGCAGACCCCAAACAAGGATACGATGGCTCACTGGAAAAGGCATTAACTGATCTAAATGCTGCTTTCCTTCCCTGAGGAGATCATCTCCATCTGTGCCAGAGTCGTTACCTCGGCCTGCCTTGGAAAGGAGGAAATTTACACTAGCAAAAACAGGATTCGTGTGGCCAACCTGACTTCAGATATACGAAGTGGTGAACTTTCCAAAGGAAGAACAGAATGAACTCTAAGCCCCCACTCCCCTTGCCGGGCCAATGAAGATAGAGCCACAGGCAAAACTACCTGCAGAAAGGAAAGCAGGTTTCTTGGTACCTGACCCATAGCTCTGATCTGAGTGCTCCCTTTCAAAGACCTCGTCCCATCTTAGGGAGGGCCTCGAAGAAACTCATGATAATTGCCTGGTTATTCTCTATGTAAGTTGTCTCTCCTATGACAAAATGATCATGCTACGGTATTCTTGCCATATGGACAGGGTATCAGTTAGCTGTTGCCACCATAATGCTGTGTAACGAGTCATTCCTGAACTCAGCAGCACATAACATAAGTATCGTAAGTATTTATTTCTTGCCTGTACTTCCGTGAGGAAGCTGAGGTTGGCTCAGGTGATGCTGCTGCACCTATTTTTATTCTTGGGCCCAGGATGATGGAGTAGCATTTATCTGGGAGAGGTCTTCTCATGGTGGGGATTGGAAGCACTCAGAGGGGGAGTGGGATTACACAGTGCTTCTTAAGGCCTAGGATGAGAAGTGGCACACTGTTGCTTCCATTGGCCGAATCAAGTTACATGACCAAATCTAATATCGTGGTATGGGGAAGTGTCCCCATGACATTTGAGGAAAGGGATTGGATATTTACTGAGCCATAAGCGAATTTACCCAGTCAGAAAAGTTAAGATTTCTGGTGTTCAGATGAGAAGCAGTGAGTCTGTGCAATAGTTCTCAATTGAAACACAGAGAAAGCACATTGCATTGATGACCAAAATTGTTATTCATTAGGCATTTCCACGTACTTGATCAGCAGACACAGTTATTCCCTCGAAAGCACCAGACTGACTTTCCTACTATCCAGGAAATGCCTGGATGTTGCCATGTTGAAAGTTTTTCAGAGTGACCCTCAGATAATTTGGAGGATAGCTTGTGATTGGATTATACGGCATACTTTTGATCTTTTCGGCTTCGAGTTATGACAATGTTGCCACAATAATCAGTCATTCAAGGATGGATTTTTACTTTCCCAGCTGGCAAGGTGATGGACAGTCTGGCATGAGTGTGATCTCAAAGTGAGCTGGCGTTGTCAGCTTGCCCAGAATAATGGGGGCATGTGTCTCTTCACGGATTCAAACGGAAGACTGAGGATGCCTTGTACCTACTGCAGTCTCTGAAAGACCAGTCTTTCACACAGGACCCCTCTGCTTCCTTTGTCCTCGAGGAGAACAGAGCTCAGCTTCTCCCACTTCTCTCTTTGATGTCACATCTTGGATTTTTCAGGGCACTCCGTTGGGAAAGGACGTGCCCCACATTTTTCGTGCCTTGGGCACACACAAAATCTAAAGGCAGGCCAATAGAGAAGGCATCAGCTGGCAGTCACTTGGTAGAGATGAGTTCCAGCACGTGGAGGCTCGGCAGTGCCTTTCCACACAGAATCCCTCCTGAGCCCTGAAGACGAGGCTCCAGGACTGGGCCGGCGGCCTCTTGAGAAGAGGCACTCCAATTGCTCATTTCTGTTCATCACGTGTATTCACCTGAACTCATTCCTTTCTCTCCTGAGCACACAGGCAGGTATTTCACAGCCTTCCCTGCAGCTTGACAAAGTTGTGTGACTGTGTTCTAGCCAACAGGACGCAGGCTGATGGGAACTACAGCAGTCCCAGGCCTGGCAGATGGAAACATCCCACCCTCACCCCCACACTCTCTCCTTTCCACCAGCCAGATGTCCTCAGGCAGGTGGAGGATGACAGAGTTGCCCACAACCAGGAACACCTGCCCTGGCCTCTTACGTGAGTGAAAAATCAACTTCTAGTTTGTTAAGCCTCTGGAATTTGGGGGTTTGTTTGTTACAGTAGTCAGTGTTATGTTAATTACTACAGTAAATTATTTTCTTTTAGTCTCATAATAAACGTCTCTCACTTTCCTATGCATCTAAAGGCTTTGCACTGACATGGCAGACCATTTGAGGACCCAGATATGTCCTTCTCATCTCTGTGGCCAAGCAGGGTGTCCCTGTTACGAAGCCTCACATTCTATCAATGATGAGGCTAATGACAGCTAACAGTTATTAAAGATTTATTATGTGCCAGGCACTTTTTGTGCATGGATTACACCATTTGAAACTCAAAAATCCAGTGATGTTTATCACGTCCATTTTGCTGTTCAGGTATTGGGGATTCGGAATAGACAAGTAATGTGCCTAAGATCACACAGGTGGAAAAGAGGGTGGTCAGGAATGAAGGCTACGTTAGGGAACTCCTGACTGCGTGTAGCTAAAGTGGAGGTGAGTTCACGCCTAGTGGGTCTTTTTCCCCACCGGCCACCTTTCCTTTGGGTAGCCTCTCATGGCCATCTCAGGAAGCCAGGGGCTACTTCCTCACTACCCTGAGTAATGAAGCCCTCCGTGTGGCCTGGCCCTAGCTCTGCGGAGGTCTGAGCAGGCCACTTCTTGGTCCGGCCAGCCACCCATGTCAGGAGACAGGCCTCTACGAGCTGGCCTTCTCATCTCAAAACCTCAGGCTGCCCTTTCACGGCCACTCTGGGAGGCTGTGTCCACGAGAGGCTCCCTCCCATCGGCCCTGATGACGACGGAGAGACCAGTGGCCCATCACACTGCTTTCGAGGTTGCTGAAGCTGGGAGCAGCTGGCGTGCCACAGGAGTGGACTCGGTAGCAGTGACAAAGGGGCCTGCACCACTCCCGCATGATAAGATGCTGGCCGGCCGCAGATGCCTGCCAGGGCGTGTGCCCCCTTCTGGCCCAGGCTCAGCACCTGTCCCTGTCACTCAACCTTGGGGTCAGTTTCCGGGAAATGGTCAAAGGCAGCTAGGGGAATCAGCAAGGCCCTGGGAGGTGACTCAGGGTGAGTGGGTGGGGATCTGTAGTGTGTGTAGAGCTGCGGTCCCCACCAGCCATGGTCCAAGCTTGGAGCCGACCCTAGCCACGGATGGTGTGTGGAGCACTGGTCAGAAGGCTGACATCCTTGGCTGAACGTTGACTCCATCACGTCCCAGCTGTGAGACCACATGTTCACTTCCTGAATTCGGCACGACTTGGTTTCCTCAGGCATGAGTGGGGCTTTTAGAAATACTACTATGCTATGGGGGAAGAGCTGATGTGATGGGCACAAAAAGTGCTTTGCAGAGCATCAGCTTTTATGACGCCCAACCAGGTCATTAGCTCCTAAGCAAGACTTGTTTGGGCCACACTGTTTTTCAAGAAAATGTTGCAGCCCTGGAGGAAAATTATGGAGAAGCCCGTTGGTGTCCCTTGTGGGGTCATACTTTGGGGCTTCTTTTAAACTGGCTTCAGAAGGTGATAGAGGATGTGCTCAGTTTCCCTGGGCTCAGGTTTCAGGACAGGCCTCTGGCTTTCCAGCCACTCCCTAAGGTCTCAGGCCCCCTCCTGTGAGCTCTCCCCTGGAGGAAAGTTACTGTTGCCAGTTAGACCTATTTTCAGCACCAACATGGGAAAATGAGCCCACAGGAGGCTGGCTTATGCCATCCAGTGGCTGGGAATGCTCAGTAGAGAGCACAGAACATTCTGGTGCATGTAACTGGGAACTACCCCCTTGATTGAATGTTCATTAGATGGGGAAACTGTAAAAGCCGAATCGCAGCAGAAGGCAGGGTTCCTGCTCACTTTCCCAGAGACAACCTGCACTCGGCTGGCTGAGGTGTGTATATTTGACTTTGTATCGAGCTTACTTTCAGCAAGCAGCTGCTCATTCCCTGGAGCCGCCTGCACTTTGTCCTGAACTTTAGGTATGTTTTTCTTGCCTTGGTGTTGGACTTGATGTCTGCACTGAACTTACTTTTGTGTGAAATGTGGTGTGGGCCCTGCTCAGTCTCGGGAGCTAGGCCGTACTCTCTCCGTGGAACCTGCACTGCTTATCTGTTATATTAAACTTGTTCTCACTTTCTATTGTGACTCTGCCCTTGAATTCTTTCCTGTGGTGGAATTGAGAACCTGGTAAGAGGACTGGGTGGGTTGAGGCCGACTATCAGGTCCCTGGACCCTACCTCTGACATCAAAGGGAGAGGCGCGAGTAACCCCTTGAGCTTCTCCCCTTATTTCTCTGTACAGGTGAATGCCGTGCAGGTGAGCGTCTATCTGGGCTGAACGGTGAAGAGGTGAGGTTGAAGTGTTTTTCCCAGTGAGGGGCTGTCCATGGGTCCCCTGCAACTTCAGTCACCTGTGTCCATCTGCTTCCCATCGGGGGGATAGCACCTTCTTTCTAAGATGGGAAAGGCTCCAGAGTGCATCGCTGTAGACGAGAAGAAGACTGTGGCGAGGGCGAGGCTGAACACAGGACAGTGTAGAGATCAGCAGCAGCGCCTGGACCCTGGCGAGGTGGAAGGGACCAGAATGTGCAGTGGAACCAGAGGGACTGGGCTTGGCTGTGAACAGGGTCTCCTCCTTCACTGTGGAGACTTAGACAGCCCTGGCCATGCGGTCTGATCAATCCCATGGTGAGTTTGTATTTGTATCTGTACAAGTCTCCTAGTACAGATGCAAATTCCAGTCTCTCTTCACGTTCGCACGCAATTAAGGGGGTTGTCTTGGCTTCATATCCCCAGAAGCAGACCCTGAGGCTAGTATTTGAGTGCAAGAAATTTATTTGGGAAGTGATCGCAGGAAACTCCGGGAAGGGAGAAGGATACTGGGTTGGTTGTGGCTAAAAAGAATGACACCCCAAAAGATATCCATGTCCTAATCCCCGGGCCCCGTGAATGTAACAATATATGACAAAGTCATTACAAATGTAATAGAGCTAAGGCTCTTAGGATGGGGAGACGATCTGGGTGATCCACGTGGGCCCTAAATGCGATCACAAATCCTTATAAGAAGGGGACAAAAGGAGCTCAGACACAGAGCAGGAGAAGAACATGTGAGTACAGAGGCCGAGGTGAGAGTAACGAGTCACAAATGGAGGAATCTGGCACCTGGAAGGATTCTCCCCTTGAGCCTCTAGAGACAGCGCAGCCCTGCTGACACCTTGGTCTCACACTTCTGGCCTCCGGACTTGTGAGAATACATTTCTGTTGTTTTCAGCCAGCAAGCTTATGATGATCTATGTTACAGCAGCCGCAGGAAACTAACTCAGCAAGGGAAGGGAAGGAAGTTCCTCAGGGTGTGTTAATGATTGGAAGCCCGTGAGGCTGGCGGGTCGTGTGCCAGGGACACCCTGGGGAGGCTCTCAGGGGCAGGGGAAGCTTATGTGTTGCTTCTTGGCTGACAGGGGTCAGAGGGTCTCGGTGAATGGGAAGCCAGTTCTCTAGCAGAATAATTCTCAGCCTGAGGGAGAGCATGAAATTCACTTGGGGACAAACTGCACAACTGCCCGTCCTTATGTCCTTCACCTGCTGTGATGCCTCACTCTGATTCCCAGTGACTCTTGGGGAAGGGAGAGCCTCCGTCCTGGTGGCCGCGTCCCCTGCTCATTCGCCCCTCTCCTTTGTCTCCACAGCATCTGCAGTGCTGGGGCCCAACGTGACCCTGAACCCTCCGTTCACTGCTCTGCTGTTTCCCCCACCTGCTTCTGGCCAAGTACCCAGGACCCCCTGGGAGCAGCCCTCACCTGACCTTGTGACATCAGCATTCCCCTCCTGGTGGCCGCCTGGTGCTGTTTGCTTTCCCTCAGGACACCTCAGGTGATTAGGGTGTAGTTTGTTACTAATGACAAAAGTGAGACAGCCCATCCTGAAGAAAAGTGGCCAGAAATGGGTCACCTGCTATCCCAGAATGGACTGGAGTAGAAGAGCTTGGGCAGGGGATGCCAGCATCTCACACACCCAGGACACGTCTCTGGCCTCCCTATCTTTGCTGCATGACAATCTACTCCATTAACATGAACCACCTTCAGAGAAAATGCACCCTCTCCTCTCAGCTTAGCTCCCACTTCCTCCCACATCTCCTGGGCCCTTCTCTCCGAGGCTATTGTCAGGAGCTCACGGTACCAGCCCAAGATTCCTGGATGCAGGAAAGGATTCCTGATGTCATACGTGATCAGTCACATCCCTGACCCAGCTTCTGGCTGTCAGTGCTTCTGCGTGGCCCTGGGCCGAGACAGGAGCAGAGTCCCCTGAGGGCCGTGCCTAGGTCACCCAGGCCTTGATTCAGGAAGTCCCCCTGGATTTTGTCTGCCCTGCAGGTGTAGGTGAGCCAGCGTATCCCTGCAACTCTGGTTCTGCAGTTAGGGGAGCAGCCCAGCCCACCCAAGGCACTTCCTCCTCCATCCCTGGCCAGGCCTCCCTCTCAGCATGGCTATGGCTCTCCCTCTCCCCACCAGGTTCATGGAGGTTGAGGCTGAGGAGATGCAGCTCCAGAAGCTGCAGTGCATGAATGGGCCCCAGGGCCTGCCTCCTCCTACACCACTGAAGCTTGATCCTCCAGGTCCACCAGCCCCCAACATTGGTTGGTACCACAACCATATTTCCACAAGAGCCCATGGCAAAGGCCTAAGGGGGCCTGGGGAAGCCTTGTGCCCTCACCTTGTCCTTTTCCTGCAAGGGGAGGCACTTGCTCTTTCAGAGAGAGCAGGCAGAGTGAGCCTGGGGCTCCACTGTCCTGAGTCAGGAAGTAGGTATTGGCCTGGTCCAGTAGTTTCGTAGCTGCTCTCCGCCTTGGATGTACAGGACCCAATGTACAGTCTTCCCAGGAAGCTGGGCTGGGAAGGAGAGGACCCAGAATCTCGGTGGCTCCAAAGTCTTCCCTGGTATCTCAGTCACAGATGACCCACCTCCTGTAGTGTATCCTCCAATGGGGGCTGAGGTTCAGCCTGGACCCATTTCATGTCCCCCAGTCCTGCCCTCCCCCATCATGGCTGGAAGTGGTCGCTGTGGCATAGCCATGTACCCATCCTTCTTCATGTCCTAGGGTGTGCTCCCAGGAAATCCGGCTGCAGGGCACCATGCACTTGCCTGCCACCATCCAGCTCTAGTCATTCCTCAGCTACTGAACAGTGTGTGTGTGTATGTGCGTGTATATCTGCTGGGGGCCATGAGGTAAAACAATCCTGCTGTGTGGACAGGAAAGAGACGGGCATTGCTTTCTGCTTCTCCTTCAGGTCCCCCTGGCTGTAGTTCACTCCCTGCCAAAGACACTCACGCCCCTTTCCTCCTGTTCCAGGTGGAGGCCACCATCCACCCCCTATTCCTGGCAGATTTGCTTTCCCCAGACCCAAACTTAGATCCATTGTCTCTAACAGAGGAGCTGGAGCAGGAAGAAGAACTCACCCTAGCACAGGTAACACAAGGGAGGCAGGGACACCCAGGGGAGGGAGGGACACCAGGTCACTCAGGGGAGGGAAGGACACCAGGTAGACCAAAGGAAAAAGGTGACCCCTGCCCTTGAAGCTCACATGATTTTTTCTGCTGTTACCCTGCTGGGGTGCACATCCTCCTGAGGGGAGCTTCCTTGGGTGGGAGGAGCAGGTGCCGAAGAGCAGGAAGGAGAGGACAGGTCCAGGGAGGGAGGGCAGGGGGCAAAGCTGGAAGGAGGCCCAGCAGGGCACAGCACAGCCACAGTCCCTGCCACTGACACTAAGCCAAGTGTCCTCTCACCTCCCCACCTCCTGCCCAAATTCAGGGTCTGCACCACCCTGCCAGCCCCTCCCCACACCTGGTGCAGAGCCAGTGAGTGCCACTTTGCTCCCCCCAGTCAGTGGACAAACGCCTCCTGGCCTCGAATGAGGCAGGAGGTGTGGACGCTGCAAAAGGACATGGCACACTGCGATTTGGCTCAAGTCCTAAGACTGCAGCTGGGCAAGGAGCAGAGAGAGATAAACCTGCCCAGCACAGATGGCTTCCTGTGACCATCGACAGTGCAGCAGAGCCAACACCAACCTGCCCAGGACCAAGGAGTGTAACGTCTGCCCAGTCCATCAGGAGTCACCCATGCAGAGGGCCACCCGGCCCAACTTCCTTCCCCAGGGCCACAGATCCTGCTCCCCTGGTCTCAGAGGATCCTGTCCTGTCATGCCGGCGTGGGGCCCAGCAGTCGGCTCCAGTGAGGAGGAGGAGGAGGACCTCCCCAGCCTGGGCTTCCTCCTGACCTCGCAGCACAGCCTGCTGCCCTGGGGGCTGTCCCTGAGCCCTGTCCCAGCTCTGGGGCTGGCTTGACCCTCATATCCTCAAAAGAGGAGGGGCGACACATTGGTCTCTGGGAGTAAGAAGCAGCAGCACTGCAGCCAGTAGGGGCCGTGGGCCGGCCTCTCAAGTGCAAGCCCGTCTGGACTGGATTTGACCCTCACTGCATCCTGCAGCCCGAAGGAACCTAAGGCCCCCCAGCGAGTAGTGAAGCTGCTGGTCCTCAGCCACGGTTGGGTGGGGAGGCAGGAAGGTGGCTTAGGGTGGAGGGAGAGGGGGAGTCGGGGATGGGAGAAGCCTGGGGGGGCAGCATGGTGGGAGCATTGCATGTAAATGGGGGCTGTATATAAGTGTGAATAAAGGTGGTATTGTTGGGAAATGCCCTGGGACTCCGCCTGTATTCTCAAGACTGTGCCACTAAGTGGAGACAGGCCTGTGAGGAAGGAAGGATCTTGGAGGTGCCAGGTTCCAACGACCCACTGCTGCCTGACCAACTACTTCTTCTCTAGGTTCGGATTCCTCCCCCACAGCCTGTTTGAGGTCCCTGACTAACAGGGTGTTGGCCCCCACATGCAGAGCTGTGGTCATGGGGTGGGGCTGGCCCAGCAACAGTGGCAGGTGGGCAAAGCCGTCCAGCACCACAGTGGCCTGGCTGTCTACTGCGGGAGGAAGGGGCCATGTCTGGGCGTCTCCTCCTCATCCACCCACAGAGCTCGCTGGTCAACCCCCAGATGCTTCTCTGCACCTTTCCTCTCCTGTCCCACTTCAGCAGCATCCATGTCCCAGCTGCCCCTGGGCCTTTGTGAAGGGTGAAGGAAGTTAACTCTTGGTGGTGGGTCACCTGGGTGCCTTCCCATCTATTCCCAGGTGGGTCTCCACATTAGAGAAGGGCTCAGAGCTTTGCTAGATTAAGATGGTGTGGTGTGAAGCTGCACACCACAGCCCTCAAGCCCAGAAGCTTCCAGAACATCATGCCATGCAAGTCCTTGTTGGTGTCATCCTCACGGGCACCCACTATTGTCCCTGCTATCCAGCTCAGGACACACATCAGGCCCTGAGGAAAAACGTAGGGAGTGAAGGTTGGAGCCCTGGACCCACTACTCACTAGTCCCCTGACTCCTCCGTATTCAAGGCTGTCATCAAGAGCCCCTCTTAGGTTTTAGGAATGTGGAGCAAGTCATGTTTGGAGGGGACTTGGTCCCATGCCCTGGTGTGTGTGGCCCTTAGCCGAAGATGGGCATCATCTTGGTCACACCTCTGGGCTCTGGCTGCTACTTCTGTCCTCACCAGCTGGCTGCTGTCTATCCTGGAGTCCTTTTGTGGCTCAACAGTTCCCGGCAGGAGGCAGAACCTGTGCTTCCCCAGCCCTGTGCCCTGCCTCAACCTTACAATCCGCCCCGGAGCCTGTACGGTCAGGCTGGCTGGAGGGCTGTTACAGTCTGAATATCGTGTCCCCCAAATGCTTATGTTGAAGCCCTAAGCCTCAATGTCATGGTATTTGGAGGTGGAGCCTTTGGGAGGTTGTTGGGGTAAGAGGAGATCATAGGGTAGAGCCCTAATGATGGGGTTCAGCACCCTTATAAGAAGAGGAGGAGACACCAGAGCTCTCTCTTCCCCATGTGGGGACACAGCAGGAAGGGAACCATCCGCAAACCAAGAAGAGGGCCCTCACCAGGAACTGGCCCTGCTGGTACACTAAACCTCATATTTCCACTCTCCAGACTGTGAGAAAATAAGTTTCTGTTGGCTAAGCCCCCGGGCCATGGTGTTTCGCAAGAGCAGCCCAATTTGAAGAAGACAAGGTCCATAATCTCAAGAACTTTATTTTCTTCCTGACAGGCATCTGGAAACCGTGGGTCACAGGACACCAGAAAAATGAAGAAAGGCTTAACATTTTACTAGTGTCAATACAGCTCCATCACAGAAGAATAAATGAGACACGAAACTCTGCAAGCACAGTGTATAATATTTAGATCAAGAAAGGGTAAAACACACTGATAGAGCATGATAAAAACTGGCAGTGTCATTACATCCAACCTCAAAGGAAATCATGATGCTTGTATGCAGCAGGTGCTTAATGTGTGCTCAGTGCTCTCCCCCGTGCTTCACCTGCTGACTCATGGAGTCTCCACAGAAAGCCCATGGGGAAGTGACGCTTGTCTCTGTTCTGTGAGGAAGCTGGTCTCTGGAGGTCAGGTGATGCTGAGAGCAGGTCACACCCCAGTATCTAGGGTCACCGGGCAGCTCCAGGCAGGTTTAGCTCCCTTTGCCACTGGGCAATATCCCTGGAAGAGGCAGCGGCATCCTGGGGAAACTCCGACCGATGACATAAGCGAGGCCCCCACCGTTAGTGAACACGCTGTGCTTTGACAGCCACCCGGGTGGACCAGCTCAGTGTAGCCACTCTTGTGCAGCCACACATTTGTTCTAACTTCAGCAGTGCATGGTGTCGTACAGGTCTCTTCCCCAGACAGTACTGGTGAGTCACATGGTTTGGGGACCTTGGCCAGGCTATCCCATCCTGGCCAAGCAGCTGATAAATGGCTAGACCTGCCTGTGTCTGCTCATCAATCATTGGGCAGCCTGGGCACAGGTCTCACAGGAGGCTCATGGCAAAGGGGACACTGGGAGAGCGGTGACCATCAAGACAGTGTGGAATGCTAAAGACTTTCTGCAACCTCCCAAAGTACTTGTGTGGAGATTCTGGGCTGTAAACAAAAGAGCTTGGGAAGTCCCCACTTGGGAGCTCCCATGGCCTGTCAGGACTCTCACACTACACAGACTCTCAAGAGTCCCCACTGCCTTAGCATATCTGCTGTTAGGTACTTAATGAGCCGTTTACTGAATTCTGAGTTCTGATGTCACGGAGAATGCTTTATGTGCAAATCTGCACTCTTTGAGTTCATTTTAGTCAGATGTATTATGATTAAAGCTGTACTGCTGATGGTTCACTTCCCACAGTCATCTTGGTTCTTTGAAGAGCCGGTTCCCCCTCTCATACCATAATCCTTCCTTTAAAATGTCTTAGTTCATTCCAAAGATCAAGTTTAAGGGAGTTGTACTGAGTGAACTTGTAAACGTGTATGGTGATTTAAAAGATGTTCCCTGGCAGCAAACACAAACAACAGAGAAATACCCAAGGTGAATACAGGATCCTAATGTTCCTAAAAACACAAATAGACGGATTGGTCATGGTAAATTTCTCCTGCCTCCTGCAGTCTGCTCATATAAAACTGTGCAAACACAGATTCTTCTCCTCATTAAATTGCAGAAGGACAGCCTCAGAAATGTCAATGGCACAAGCCAACTTACAACATTGGGACCCTGTGGGAGTCATCAGAACCGGCTGGGTGAAACCAGGACATTCCCTATCCTCCTATACCTGTGCCCTTCCTGGACACTGATCGTGGCTTTGCTGGATCCCTGTGTGCTGGCCCAGACAGCAGCGAGCAGCGGGACCCACAACTTTGCCCCTGCTCCTGTCTCTGTGAGCTTCTCCTCATAATCACGTCTCCAGCAGCCATAGGGTCATACTTTCAGGACCACCTACTGGTTACTCTACAAGTGCAAAAGATTGAGAACCGCAACATAAAATTGGTATTGGAAAAGTTTACTTCAATGATATTTGAAGAACTTATAAAAAGTAACTGAGCAGCAAAAAAAAAGTAACCAAGAAAACATAATTGCATTTTACTGCAATGTGTTAATAGCACAAGCTTTAAATTATATAAAAATGAAACTGAGAAAAAGCCTCCAAACACTTGGAAATTAAAACGCACACTTCTGAATGATTCATGATTGAAGAGGAAGTCTCATGGAAAATTTTAAAATACATAAAAGTAAGTGAAAATGAAAACACAACATGTAAAATATGGTAACATCCAGAGAAAGCATTACTAACATGGAAATAAATGATGCTGAATGCTTATATGTGAAAAAAAAGAAAGGTCTGAAATCAATAATCCTTGCTTTCACATAAGGAAACCAAACAAAGAACCCATTCATAATAAAAAATAAAATCAAACCTTTCAGAAGGAAGGAAATAAATAATAATACACTATGACCAAGAGGAATTTATTCAGAAATGGAAGCCTGGTTCAATATTCAAAGCTCATCAATGTAATCTACAACATCAATCAAAACAGGAAAACACAAATGGTCACATTAGTTAATACAGAAAAAGCATCTGATATAATTCAACATGCATTTGTGTTAAAAATCCTCAGCAAACTAGGAATAGAAAGGCACTACCTCAACCTAATAAACAACATCTACAAAAAATTTTACAGCTAACACTATACTTAATGGTGGAAGAATGAATGCTTTCCTCCTAAGTTCAAACCCAAGACCGGAATGTCCTCTCTTGTCACTCCTTCTCAATTTAATACTATTGGTACTATCCAGTGAATCCCCAGGTGATGGCCCAGACAGTAGAAAAGGAAAGAAAGACGTACAGATCAGAAAAGATGAAATATTACTGTCTGTCTTCACAGGTGACATGATTGTCTACACAGAAAATCCCAAGGACTCTAAAAAAAAATTCCTGCTAAATGACAATATGTTGCTCTATCAAAGTCTAATGATACAAGATCAACACACACACATTAATTATGTTAGCAAGGAAGGGCTCACTGCCCAGTGGGCACAGAAGCCAGTACGACAGCACCGGTTTTTGGAGAAAAGAAGGCTTTATTTCATGAGTTTGACGGGCATGGAGACGGGGCAGGGGGGCAAGACACTTCCAATCTTCCTCCACCGTCCAGGATCCAAGGGAGATGAACTGATTAGCTGGCCCTGAATCAGGCCAAAGGATGGGGTGTAAGTGGCTTGGCTGAGTCAGGCCATCTATGATGATGAAACTTCTGGATGCTGGACCTTCCTTGCTGCATGACCTCTCACTTCAAAACGGCTCTGGTGTTTCAACCTCCAGCACTTGAGTTTGACAGAGGGAAGATTTTTGGCTTCTATGGTGCTCAAGGTTATCTAGAGAGCAAGGTCCTCCTCTGTGTCTATGCTTGGCTTACAACCGGCATGGCAACACATAAAACAACTTGAGATAGGGAAAATAATCCAGTTTCAACTAATTTTAGGCAGTTTCAATTATATTTTCAAACACCCCGTTCAAAGAATAAAAAGAACCTACGGGCTTAGAGAAACCATTTGCAAGCCACCTACTGACAAAGTCTTGTATCTAGAATATATAAAGAACTCTTTCTTCTATCCAGAATATATAAAGAACTTGCAAAACTCAACAGCCAAGACAGCAACAATTTGAACTGGCTGGTTAGTTCAGTCAGTTAAGAGTGTGGTGCTGGAAAGAACAAGGTCCGGGTTTCTATCCCTGTGCCAGCCAGCAAATACACAGACATGTACACGCACACACACATAGATAGACAGATAGATAAAGACAGATAAATAGGTAGGTTTATGTATATATATAGATAATTGGAGTGTTTTATATATATATGTATATATATATATATACATGTAAAACAATCCAATGAGAAAAGGGCCAAAAGCCATTAAGAGATATTCTTTTTTTTTTTTTTTTTTTTTTCGTGACCGGCGCTCAGCCAGGGAGTGCACCGGTCATTCCTATATAGGATCCGAACCGGCGGCGGGAGCGTCGCCGCACTGCTAGCGCGGCACGCGCGCCACGGGCTCAGCCCAAGAGATATTCTACCAAACAGAACATGTTGGCAAATAAGCCATGAATAGATGTTCAACATCACTAATGAAGTACACATTAAGAACACTATGACAATTACCACATGCCACATACAGCAGTTAAAAGAAGAATAAGTGACACTACCAAATGCCGGTGAGGATGCCAAGACACTAGACTTCTTATATATGGCACGTGGGATTGTAAAATGATACACCACTCTGAAGAACAGTTTGGCTGTTTTATTTAAATAAACTAAATACACTTCCCATATGACCCCAGAATTGCATTCCTGACAGAAAGGCCACCTTGCAGTTCTCTCTCGAGTGGAGACCTCCACATCATAAGATCTTGAATATGACACCTCCCTGCTATGGAAATGGCCCCGAGAGAACCAAAGGAAGGGGTAATTTATCAAAGCCTATGTCTCTCTCTGTTGAAGCATTTACTGGAAGAAAAAGACGAGTTGAAAGCACCTCATGTTTCTCCAGCTGACACTAGTATAGCCCCGTTGAATTAACTTCAACCAAGACTATGGAGCCATAGAAAAAAGCAAACAAAAAAAATCTGCTTCAGAAATAATAAAGTGTGAACCTTCTACTTCAGATAAGATACTCATATGGTGTCTTCAAGCAGGCCAACATTCCAGCTGTGACAACTTGAAAAAGATGAGTGGGTTCAGAGTCCCATTTTTTCAGCTGGCCACCGGGGGAAAAAAAAAAAAAGGATGTGCATATAACAAAGATCATGCTCTTAATGACATCAGAGAGCTTTATGAAAGCAATGAGGACTCGGTAAACTAAATTTCCAGGGAGGCTAAAGAATTCCGAGGTGGACTGTCCATCACCTGCCATTTTAACTTCCTGGAGCATTTGCCAAATCTGCACATCAGCTAAAGACCATCAAAAAGCCACTTCTAGTAAAGCCAGTAAAACACTTAGTGGTCAGATGAGCCTTGATAACAAACTGGTAATTTGTTATCCAAATAACATGCTTGACTTGGGTATAAGTCAGCTCAGGCTACCGTAACAAAATGCCACACACTGGGTTACTCAAACTATAGAAATTTATTTTCTCACAGCTCTGGAGGCTACAAGTCCCAGATGAGGATGACAACAGGTTTGGTTTCTTCTAAGGCCTATCTCTTTTGCTTATAGATGGCCATCTTCTCCGTGTGTCCTCACATGGCCTCTCCTCTGTGTGTGCACATCCCTGGTGTCTCTTTCTCCGCCTGTCTAAATTCTATCTTCTTATAAGGACACCAGTCAGACTGCATCAGGGCCCACTCTAAGAGCCTCATTTTAACTTAATCACCCCTTTAAAGACACTGTCTCAAAATACATCACATTCTAAAGTACTAGAGTAAGGGCTTCAACATATGAATTTTGGGAGAGACACAATTCACTGCATAACAGCTGGATATCTCACGTGACAGCTGATGCATTCCAGTACCACGTCCTAGTTCTGGGCCGGACAGCTAGGCCGAAAGCTTGTAAAAAGCAGAGTGAACTCTCTAGTCTCTTAGTTCTTTGGAAATAAAGACTCAACAGTAACAGGGACCTACTTCAAACACAGTGTTGAGTCTCTCCCTTGTGACATTTTTAACTATGGGGCAGGAAGCTGAAAAGCAGCCTTCACTCTCAGAAGGGCTAGATCTCACAGTCTTTCAAGGTGACTGATGATGGGAAAGAAGGCCATGTTCTCAACCAAAGCCTAAGAGAATAATCCCCAAGAAAAGGGGATCAACTAAAGAAGGATTAGGTCTTATTTACTGCAATCCAGTTCCACTCAAAAATATATAGCAAATGAAATGAGATATCTCCCATGATAGAAGATATCATGGTGGAAGATAACATTAAGAATATCTACCTGTACCTATATCTATCTGTCTAGACATGTCTTTGATACATGCCATCCAACATAAGAGAAAACAGTACTAGGAAGATGATAAGGCAAGACAATATTCCTCATGACAAAAAACAGGTAATACAAGAAAAACAGGTGAGACAAGCAGACACACAAGCAATCAATATACTGGAGTTGCAACTTATGTACTTTATGATCCATATTTCAAATAAAATAGAGAAAAAGGTGGACAAAATATTTGAAAGGACAGAGAATTTGAACAGTGAATTGAATTGTACTGAAATAACAAAATAGATATTCCAGTTATAAAACAAGTTATAAAAAATATTCAGACTAAGAAATCAATGGGTTGGTGTAATTGCACTTTGGACACATAGGCCGCAGGGTTAATAAATTGCAAAATAAGAAAAAAAATACCCACGCTGAGATACAGAATGAGAAGATGCGAGGAAGAACAGGAGAGACCTTCAGAGGAATGTGGAAGAGTCTCAAACGGCTTTCAGAGGAAAACAGACAAAAAATGGGGAAGAGACATTCAAAAAAGTAATGGATAAGAGGTTTTCAAAACTGATGAATGGCTTCAACCTAAAAAATCAATAAGCATCATGAGTAACACACAAGATTAATATGCAGGTATTTACAGAACCATTAAGAATGTACTATATAAAAACTATCCTTCACTTGCAGGCTGCAAAAACAAAGCAAAGTAAAAACAGGTAGCTAGCTACACTTGGCTCACAGGCTATAGTCTGCCAACACTTACACTACGTTAATGTCTGGTCTAGTTAAAAGCAAGCCTCGAAAAGATCAAAGTGTCTACAATCACATCCCAGAAAAAAGATAAAGAGCATTCATGCTAATACAAAACTATCCACCATCAAACAGGCTAAAATTCAAAAGGTCTCGTATCTAATAAAGGATTATCGGCATTCAGATAATCAGGAAAATAGGAACCAAAATGAAGAGAAATATAAATCAACTGAAAACAACTGAGGGATTACACATATGATAGAATTAGTAGACAAGGACGTTAAAATAGTTATTATAACTATTCCATGTATTCGACAAGGTAGAGGAAAGATTAAACATCTTATTTTATTTTATTTTATTTATTTTATTTTATCTCTAAAATATGCAAAAGTCCCAAACTGAATTTCTAGAGATAAGATTACAAGGTCTAGAATGATAAAATACACAGAATGGGATTAACAGCATATTACACACGTAGAAGACATGAACTTGAAGACATAGCAATGGAAACCATCAAAAGGGAAACAACAACAAGACTGAAAATGGAGAACACATCCAGAAAATAAAGAACACAGACCAGGAGGCTGGCGGGTCATGTGCCAGGGACACCCTGGGGAGGCTCTCAGAGGCAGGGGAAGCTTAGGTGTTGCTCCTTGGCTGACAGGGGTCAGAGGGTCTCGGTGAAAGGGGAGCAAGGTCTCCAGTAAAATAATTCTCACCCTGAGGAAGAGTGTTAAATTCACTTGGGGACAAGCTGCACGATTCCCTGTCCTTAAGGCCCTTCCCTGCTGGGATGCCTCACTCTTATTCCCAGTAACTCTTGGAGAAGGGAGAAACTCCCTCCTGGTGGCCGAGTATCTTGCTCATTCGCCCCTCTCTGTCTCCACAGCATCTGCAGTGCTGGGGCCCAGCGTGACCCAGAACCCACCGTTCACTGCTCTGCTTTTTCTCCCACCTGCTCCTGGCCCAGCACCCAGGCCGCCCTGGAAGCAGCGCCCGCACCCCCTCATAAGGTTGGAATTCCCAATTCCTCTTAAAACTGGAAAGGAATACAGAGACAGATCAAAAAGAAAACACTAAAGAGTGATAACTAATCAAACCCTGCTTTTGTTTCAATGGTTGCCATATAACGCTTTGAAAATTCAGGGGAATTAGAAGTTTTCCTAAAAGAAATCTTGCTCTCTTTTTGAAAAGACTGAACTCAATTTGCTTGAGTTTCTGAAAGACACACCATCTTTACCTTAAGTTAATTTAATAAATAAGAAAGCTTAATCTCATTTCTAGGATAGCAGAAGTTATAAAGGTTTTTTTCAAACATTATGGAATATATCAAAGGAGCTTAATGACAAGCCCCCCCAAAAACACAGTTCTGTATTCACAGAGACCCATCAACAGATGCTAAATCCATCAGGTGAAAGGTATTTGGAGAACAAAATGTGAATGGTGCCACAGACACCTGCTAACTACGAAGGGAGAGATGCCGCTTTACAAGGCAAGATCTGGAACTTTATTACCACCTCAGCGGATCAAACAACTTAACCCCACTAGGTGAGTCAAACTCACTTTCTCCACTTCTGGATGTGACATGATACAAATCACACCACATCACTTATAAAGTGTCCTTGTCAAAAAATGTTTACCTGCATCCACTCAAGCCTTTACAGCTAATTCCCAGTTTATAGGAAATATAGGTGATGCAGGAGCAAGTCAGACATCATGAGGAAACAAATTCAGAAAGGTGAAGCTTGTAACATGATAGATGGGCCACAATCTTCAAAGAGCCAATGTCATGAAAAAAGAAAAAAAAGAAAAGAAAAAAGGCAGACATACTGCTGTAGATTAAAAGAAACTAAAGGGACCCAACAATTAAACGCAATGAGTAAACCCTGAACAGATGGTTTTGGGGGTAAAAAAAAGCTACAGAAGACATTTAAGACAATTGGGGAAATGGAAATAGGAACTAAATATTAAATCTAATCTCAACTTGTGGTCTTTTTGTCCTTAGGGGACTTGAACTCACACAGTCTGGATGTGCAAATGACTCTTCATCAGCAGGAAAATGAACAGCATGTCACAATAAATGTGCATAACCCCATGGATAAAATTCATGAAGAAATGAGTGGTAGTTACACAGTTAGGGTCTGGAAAAACCACAAATCTGTAACTACTCTGTATTGACAGTGTACTTCACAGTAAGAAAAATATTTTTAAAGGAAAGGCAATACTGAGAAGTCAACGGTGCTCAAACCAAATCGGAATTTGCAACTATTCACGCAAAGTTTATGTTATTTGGAGCAAAGCAAACACTGCATTGCTGCCTTTTTCCACAATGCCCTCCTCCCCAAGTGCTCCATCAGTCCCACCCCCAAGAGGTCATCAAGGTTAAAAAATTGCTATGAATCTAGCAACATATTTTTATGCAAACACTTAAAGCATAATACAGATATAAAAACACCTTAACAAACACTAAGAACACACAGTTCTACAACTTGTTTCTCTTAGTAAATGTTATGCACTCCATGCAGTATAACAAAACTATCCCTGTCAACCACTTATTTTTAACACTGGCGGAACATTCCAGACCATAGCTACGACAATCATTTATTTTACCTTAACATGTTACTGGACAATTGTTTCTATACAACCTTACGCACACACACCTGTGCAATTCACCCATACGATAAATTCCTAGCCTAGGAACTGCTGGGTAAGCAAAGTATGTACGTTTTAAATTCTGTTTAAATATAGTGAAGACACCTTCAAAAAAGGTTCTATGAAACTATCATCCCACTAACAATATAAGGTACTTATTTAAAGGCTATATGTATTTTAGATGAACCTTACATTGTAGACGGTTATTTTAAAGCTTCTGAAGAGCAATTATGGACGAAAAGTACAGCCATTAGGGAATATAGCACGGATGTCCTTTGAAATACTAAAACTACAATGACCGTACGCTCCAGCAATCTTCCTTCTAGACATAGAGCCAAAGGATTTAAAATTAGCACGTCAAATAGATGTCTTCACTCCCATGTTGACCGCACCAATATTACCAATAGCCAAGATAGGGACATAGCCTTCCATGCCCATCAACAAGTGGCGGTCAAAAATGCGGTAAACATCCAAAATACCCCGCCACCTTAGAAAAAGACAAAATTCTGTCACTCGCGACAACGGGGATGCATCTACAAGTCACTACGGTAAGTGACGTGAGCCAGGCACAGAAAGACAAATGCTGCATGATCTCACTTCCGCGTGGCTTCTAAAAACGTCAGACTCGTGGAAGTAGAGAGGACAGTGTTGGTTACCGAAGACTGCGGGTAGGGGTGGAGGGAACGAAGAGAAAGGGAATAGGGCTGAGGGCATGGAACGAAGAAAAAGGGAACACTGACGAATGTGTACAAAGTTTCACTTAGAGGGGAGAAACAAGGGATGGCCATCTATTGCACAGCAAGATGACTGTAGTTCATAGCATTGTGTATCTCAAAATGACTAAAAGAGTGGACTTTGAGTGTTCTTACCACAAAGAAGTAAGTATGTGGTGGCATGAAAATGTTCATTTGCCTGATGTGCTCATGCCACCATGTATACCTGTATGGAATCATCACGTCTGATGCCATGAACATATACAGTGGCAAGCTGTCGATAAAAAAATAAAATCGAAATTGAAAATAAAATTTGAGAAAAGACAGTGCCGTTACTGGCCTAAGTATGCACAGAGAGGTCAGCGGAATAGAATGGAGAGTCCAAAACGGAACTCATTCATCTAGGACAAATGGATTCTCACAAGTGTTTTATGACCACTCAATGGGGAAAACCTATTTCTTCCACAAAGACTGCTGGGACAACTGAACGGCCACATGCAATACAATGAATGTGAGCCCCTTTCTCACACCATACACAATTCACTCCAAATGGATCACAGACCTCAATGTTACAATTAAAACTACAGCCCTCTTTAAAGCACAGGAATAAATCCTTGGGATGCTGGGTTTCGTGATGGCCTCTTGGTTAAGACGCCAAAAACACAAGAAACCACGCCGGAAGTAGTAAATTGGACGGCATCAAAAGTGAAAAGTGCTGTGCTTTAAAGGACACCACCACGAAAATGCAAAGACAACATGGGGTAAAGGAAAACAATACTTTCAAGTTGCATCTAAAGAATGAATGAAAAGATAGAAAGAGCTCTTCCAACTGAACAATCGGAAAGACAATTAGCCCGATGAAAACATTGGTCAGAGGAGAGCTGGCCGGTAAGCTCAGTTGGTTACAGCGTGGTGCCAGCACACTGAGGTCAAGGGTCACGATCCTCGCACAGGCAGCCAGCCGCCCCTCCAAAACTAAACCAAACCAAAACACTGCTCATGTAATTCAAATATTCCAATGAACATTTCTCTAAGCGAGATATACAAAAGGCCCACAAGCACTTCAAAAGATATTCATCACCACCACTGAGGAAATGTGCATCCAGACCACAGTGACCTGATACTTTGCAGGCATCAGAAGGGCTGCAATCAAAAGGACAGTCCATACAAAGCACTGACCAGGATATGGAGAGATCGGAGCCCTCACATGTTGCTGGCCGCACTGGAATACGGTACAGACTCTTAGGAAACCAGTTTGGCAGTTATTCAAGCTGCGAAATGTCCAGTGACTACGTGGCCCAGCAATTCTACTGCTGGATACACACCCATGAGAACTGAACACACATGTCCCCACAAAAGTCTGTACGTGAATGCTCACATCAGCGTCACTTACACTGGTCAGAGTCAAAACCACACAAATCACCAAGAAAGAATACTGAAAGCAGGGAGAAGCACGCACACACACACACACACACACACACACACACACACACACACACACACACACACACACACACACACACACACACACACACACACACACAAAACAGGGTCCAAATAGGGCTTTCAGCAAAATTTTCAACAGAAACCCCCACAGTCCAGGAAAGAATGGGCTGTTGTAGTATAGAACGTGAAGAAGAAAACGACAGATGTTCAAACCAGGAGACTGTGGCCCGCAAAAACATCCCTCAAGCACGGGGAGATCAAATGCTTTCCCAGACGAACAAAAAAGCGGAGAGAACTCCTCAACACCAGACCACTCTTGAGAGAGTCTCAAGAGAGCTCTTCCACCTGAAAGAGGTTGCTACCATGGAACAAAAGCGCAGCTGAAGGGATAGAACGCCCTGGTCCAGGAAGTGCAGAAACAACTAGAGAACACAGGAAGACCGCAGCCGTCGTGAGAAAACCTCCCGGCCCAGCCCCTCACGGACGCGTCTCCCCCGCCCTGCACTTGCACTTTGCACACTCGCACACTCGCACACTTGCAGCCTGTCCCGCCGCACCCCCTCATCCGGCCTGGGCCCCGCACCGCCCGCCAGCCGCTCCCGCAACAGCCCGGGGACGAGGCGAGCCCGGCGCGCAGCGGGGACGATGGCGGGGCAGCGCCGGGCTCCTCCTGAGCGGGGGAGGACGGCGCCTCGATGTCACGGCTCTGCCAGCGCCGGGCACCCCGCCGCCGTCTGCATGGCGCCCCGCCCGCCTCCGACGCCACGCCCCTCCCCCACTCGGGGCTCCGGGGACCCTCCCGAGGCCCCCCGCGCCTCCCTCGTCTCTCGGCCGACACCCTCGCTTTCCCTGCCTCGCTCGGGAGCCGCAGCCCCTCCCGCAGGCCTTACCTGGCCCGCCGCGCCGCGTCCCGCGCAGGCCTCCTCTGTCCGCTGCTCTGCGCCCCTGTCCTCCCTGGACCCTCGCAGGCATCTGGGCTCCAGCCGCCGCGGGCTGGACTGGGGCTGCGCGTGAGCTGTGGGCGGGTCCCTGCAAGTGTCTGTAACGTTTCATTCCCCGCCCCCGCTGAGCTGCTCTTCCCCGACACGCCCCCCCAGCCCCCCTGCTGGCCGTACCCACTTTGTATTTTCAGTGTTCGTGTCTTTCAAGACGGCCACACTGGGCTAGTTTTTCGAGTGAATAAGACTTTATTACACACACCACTTTGCGTGGTTTCTTTTTCTTTCAGCAAAACTATTAAAAAGACGGGAAGAGCAGTTGAATCGAGTTTCTCTAGATTCTTCTACACAGCAGGTCTGTGACTCCTGATTGTCTGTGATTCCTTATGGGGTTGGGTGTGTCCTAGGACTACTGAGGGGTAAAACAGCAGTGAAGAGGGCGAAGGGGTCGAGCTCCGGCTTAGCTTGGAGGCTGGGGAGGGGACTCACCATCAAGATCTGTGGAGCACAGGGGTGGGTGAATCAGGTTTCCGCTGCTGCGTCTGTGATGCAGAAACACTCTGGGTAAGAGTCGGAAATCTTGCAGGGCCTGGAAAACCCCAGGCCAGGGCTCCACATTCCCTGAAGCTGTCAGATTTTTGTTGAAGGAAAATGATTTTTCTCTCAATTATGTGCTTGCAACGCCACAAGCTGTCGTGCACATGGGCTGTAGCAATGGACCAAGTGGCCCCTGGCTCAACACCCACCCACCCAGGCACCTCCAAGGTGAAACACTGAGAGTCTGGCCTAAAGGAGCCAACTAATTCATTGTCAACAGATTGCACTCTTCAAAGTATCTAGAGCTGGAGCGAATCTGCCAAGTTTCAAATCCATTAGTGTCTCCTCACAGACATTAATTTTTGTTCCTAGTCATCAACCTTTAGATCCCAAAGGCTGAGATGGATTACCTAGCACAACCTCTGGGTTGACACAGGGGCAAGGAGATGTCCAGGGTCACACAGAGAGTTAGTAGCCATATCAAAATTTAAACCTGAGATTCCAACATCCCATCGTGTATTCTTTCCAACATGACAGTGACCTCAGTTAACACAAATGTGCATGTGGTTTAATGACCAGTAGCAATAATGGTGACAGCCCAATTGCCAAAACACTGTTAACTCTCCAAACCGTTTTCATCATGCCTATGTGGTGACCCGGTCATTGCCAGCAACCTTCCAGAGCAGATGGGGCAGGGATGATCCATGAGGCTTCAGATAAGTCAGGACTGGACCACCAAGAGCGTAGAAGCCTCAGCCACAACACACATGCTGGTGATGGCACATCCGTGCTATGATCCAGGTCCCTTGGCCTGGTCCAGTGTGCTCCCCTCTCCACTGCCTGGATTTCCATGGGCAGGAGGCCACTCTCTCAGGTTTTGTTTTGCTCTTTTGCTAATGAGAGAGAGAAAAAATAAAACAAAATGAAACAGTGACAGGGTCTCCAAAGACATCTGCATCTCTAAAGCTCTTAACAAAACTCACAACTGGGGCTGGCAGCACAGCAAGATTCCCCCAGCACAAGGCATATGACTCTGTGTCCCGCCATCACCAGGCAACATGTAGTGAGTCTTTCACCCACTCTTTATGGAGTGCTCACTGTGTGCTAGGTACTGGCTGCAGGATGCTTCAGGCAGCACAGCGAGGCCTCTTCTACCCTCGCTGGGGGGTGGGGAAAGATACCATCGTCTTCTCTTATGGTGGTGGGATATTAAGTTGAAGTAATAAATGTAAAACTGCTTTTAGGAGATAAAATGTCATATGCAGTTGTAAACAGTTCTTTTTAATAAAGTAAATTCTATGAAAAATGAGTAGATTGCCTTTTTCAAAAAAAGACGTTTCTTGACCTTTGTATTAAAAAAAGACAAGGAAACATGAAGCTGTCTATGAACCCATTAAGGTTTGAACTGAATTAAAAACCCACTTAACTTTGGCAAAAACGGCTTTAAGGTGAAAATGTCATGGATTTTGGCAGTGTCTTCCTCCACACAACACTATTGGGTTTGTCCAATAGTTTCTCGTGTGACATGCCACAGGCAGCAGCTTAGAAATCAGCAAGTCCCGTGATTCTCCTGTGCTTGGTGGCTGGAGAGAATTAAGGCCTCTGCAGCAATTACCTAGTTGCCCAGACCTCTCCAGTGATGGCTGTGCCTTTATAGATATCATCAAAATATTTGTTCATAGCATTGGTGGTACGTTAGACACTATCAAAATCAACATTATAAACCAAGATCAGATGGCTTCAAATTACCAAAATGGAAGAAACTAATGATTTGAAAAACGTCATCACTTTAGAGCAGAAGTACTATTTTGAAACTTGATCCGGCAGCATAATAAGCCGAGCACACATGACAGAGGTTAGAATCTCAGGTGCAGATGAGAAATAAAACAGAACAGACTGCACACGGGAGAACCCAGGCCCATTAAACAAAGTCACAGCTGCCCTGGCCAGACTATGAGCTTCATCTGAGTCAATAGGAGAAAACATCAATTAGGAAGAAGGGGAGTGCGGGACAGAAGGAGACATCCTGAGAAATTCCCTGGAAGATTGTCTGTAGGAAATAACCACCTGCCAGTCACATCCAGTGGATTATGTGGCATAGAAAAGGGGTGGTGTTTAAAAGCCTTCAAGGCAGCAAACACATAAATAAAAAAGGGAAACATGTTCACTATTCAAACTGCTTACAGCTTACTGACTTGCCATGCATGCTTTTCCAGGGACAATTATATATTCAGGAGTCCCCTTCCTAGGCCAGCTCCACTTCATGGCGGTGCAGACAGCATTCTGTTGGTTAGCCGAGCTGGCCTAGGGAATGAAAGGTGGCCTGCAACTCTCACCACGTATAAAGCAGGTGACTAAAATATCTTGGAGCAAGCTGTGAAAGAAGCTTTGTGTGCCAGAGCCCAGGGAAGCGGGGAGGACACGGCGGCATTGTGCATCCTCATTAGAATCCCCTCCAGTGCTGCTGTTACTGATCTGAACCAGGGCTGCTGTGGCTAACAATGTAGGTGCACGTTTTAATTGAAAAATGAATATTTAAGCATAGTAGAAGTCTTTTATTTTATTTTTTTTTAATTTTTATTTTATTTTATTTTTTTTTTAAAAGATGACCGGTAAGGGGATCTTAACCCTTGATTTGGTGTTGTCAGCACCACGCTCACCCAATGAGCATACCGGCCATCCCTATATGGGATCCGAACCCACGGCCTTGGTGTTGTCAGCACCACACTCTCCCGAGTGAGCCACGGGCCGGCCCTAGTAGAAGTCTTTTAAAGAGCCCTAATGTCATGCAATGAGGTTGTCCAGTTTTCCTGCTGTCCAGGCCATTAACAAGTATTTATTCAAACGGCTTCCCATGTTTCACAAATGTCTTTGGGTTTGTCACGAAGGCGATTGAACCTCTGCTGGAAGCCAATGTTTTGTACGAATAGATTTCTTTTTCCCTTTCATGTTTTTTGTTGAATAGGTAGTAAATGATTTCATATGTGTGTGTGCTTTTAGGCTATTCATATAAGGTAGTGTTCCCTTTTTTCACGGAATGTGCCACTTTTTGTCAGACAGCAATCAAGGTGTGTCCCTGACACTCCTAGACTGACTTTGCTAACTTGGTTTTTTCCAGCAGGCATTTGTTTAAATGGACCCCAGTGAGAATACTTTATAAAAGAAATGTCTTAGTAATAGACATGGACCCAGCCATGTCAGGGCCCACTGTGGTGGCAAACAGCATTTCTGAATCTTTTTTTCATGATCACCCCCCCCCGAGCTTTGTTAATCAACCTCCCGCTGAAGTTTTAACCACAGAATACATGTCTGTCTGTGTAATGTATGTGTATCTCTGCTTTATGTTTATAAAGAGTAAGGGGTTTTTGTTCCACCACCAACAAATTTCATCCTCCTGAGGAAGACACTCTTCTCCCTCACTGAGAATGCCTGGTGTAGAGGCAAGACCATGGCCAAGAGCCAACGGGAGGGGCTGGTGGCAGTCCCAGCCTGGCCTCTCACTAGCAGTGTGACCTTGAGTATGTCCTTTAATGCCCACATCCCTTCTCATTTGGGAACTGGTGGTGGCAATAAAAATAATAATGCCCATAGTAATTCCCATAGTATTTCCCGTTGTACTTCCCAGAGTCACTTTGGGGATGAGGCCCTCAGAGATTCACTTTGCAAATTGCCCTGTACAGATGGGAGCTGCTAATTTCAACAGACAAAACCTAAATTGGCAATAATTTGCACTTGCTCGTGCACTATAATTGAGCTGCTCTGATTTCCCAAGATAGTTTTTTCAAATGTCTATAAATACAGATTTCCTCATACCTCTCTATGGAGACCCACTGAACTTTGGTTTGGCCTCAGACAGGGACTCTGATCATGGTGGAGACAAATTTCTAAGTGAAGAGGGTTTGGTTCCCGGCACAACTCAACCCCACTAAATGACTGCACATCTGCCCTGCCCTTTCCTGTGCCCTCATCTCCCATCTCTCCTCCCCTTTTATTCACTCCTTTGATTAATTAATGAATAAATAACTCTCACTGTTGGGGGTGGACTCTTCGCAATTCTCCCATTTGACTTATCAATAAATAAAACTCTTCCCAACTCCTACCAGGACTGAATCTTGGTTTTCCTTGAAGATGTTTCAATCTTTGAGACCATCTCTAGGAAAACTTCTCCAATTGTTAGTCATTTGGGGACCAGGAAAGGCAATTTGCCATCCCTCTGTCTACTGTCATCACTGCTCCAGCATGTTTTTACTGCTCTGGGAAGTGCTCATGTCACTGCTGACACCACCTTCTCCCCAAGTCCCTCTGCCTCTCCAGGGCTGCACCTCCATCTAGACTTGTAACCTGGCATTGATGTTTTCAGCATTCTCGATGATGACCTTGGCTGCACTCAGGTACCCTCCTAAAACTGCCAGGCAGTATCAGTGGCTGCCCTTGACCAATGAGAACCCCAGGCCTGCAGAGGCTTGAGTGGCAGAGTTCAGGCCACACATGGGCACCCGGCCCTGCAGAGCTCCTCATCTTTGGCTCAGCCTAGAGCAACTGTGATTTATCACATGTTGGGGGGACACATCTGAACTCCTCAGACACCCTGGCCCCACTTTCAGTCCACCACCTTTGCAGTGCCTCCATCTCCACTCAACAATGCCACCAAAGTCCTGTCTGTTGCTCAGCATGAATTTGTGAACACCAGCACAGTCCACTCAGCTGCAGTATTGCCGTGTATTCTCATTGATAAAAAGTTCTAGTGCATGGTTTTCACGCATGGCATAATTTTGCCTCTGGAATATGATAGAAGGGCATTAGCTAAAAATGCTCTGCATAAATTGGGGACTGAGGGACAAGGCCTCATCACTTAAGTGGATCTCCTGGGAGCTTGTGAGAAATGCAGAGTTTCAATCCCCATCCCAACCTATCAGATCAAGACCTTCATTCCAACAAGATCCCCAGGTGATTTGTGTCCACATTAGTTTGAGGAGCACTGGGCTGCACGGCAGACATGGTGGGTTGGAGTGAGTTGGGGACCCAGGGAGGAAGGGGAGGCTGGAGGCTGTGACAGGAGTATCAGCAGCCCAGAAACATCTAGAGGTTGTATAGGTCCCACCTGTGCTCAGAATACTCTCAGGAGCACTCCACCTGTCCACTCACAGGCTGAAGAAAGCTGTGGAGACCCAAGCAGGTGTTTTCTTCACACTTCTGACACCAAACGCGAGGTGTCTTTTCCACACCAGTTCTCCAGCCCTGACACCAGCAGTGCACCCTAGCGCTCTATTCAATTCTGACACTGTCGACCTGCAGTTAGCCCCCACCACCCCTCCTTAAGTTTGGTAATTTGCCAGAACTACTCACAGAACATTTGTTATGTATATTTACTGGTTTGTTACAAAGGATACAACTCAGGAACAGCCAGACGAAGGATACAATTCAGGAACAGACAGAGGGAAGAGACACACAGGGTCAGGTGTGCGGAGGGGTGTGGACCTCCCACGCTCTCTCCGGGCACCTCCATGAGTTCATCAGCCTGAAAGCTCTCCCAATCCTGTCGTTAAGGGGGTTTATAAAGGCTTCATTACAAAGACATGATTGATTAAATCATTGGCTATTCTCGATTGATCAATCTCCAGCCCCTCTCCTCTCCCTAGAGGTAGAGATTCCAAGGATTTTAGGAGCTGTTGCCAGGCACTGGGGACAAACATTAAAAAAATTTTTTTTCATATCGCAGTATCGATGTCCTATTTTCCTTGGCCTGACCTTAAATGTGTAGGTTAGTTTAGGGAGAGGAACATTGTAATACTGAGTCTTTCTGTCTCTGGGCACGACAATAAATGTCTCTCCATCTGCTCAAGGTCCCTGTCTGTCCCTCTGTTCATTTGAACTTTTTTTCAGGTACTCCTGTACATGTCCAGGTGTACCCTGAGGTCTTTCTTCTCTGTGTTGCCATGCTAAATGAGACTCTTTCTTCCAGCACATGTTCCAGGTGTGTTGCTTTAATGCACATGTGAAGCAGTTTGGTAAGAACCAACTAGAGGGCCCACCCCAGTGAGGAGTCTGCCTGCCGCTCACCCTCAAATCCCACGTGTTCTGCCTCTGAAACCCTCTCTTCTTGCCGCCCTAGTCCCCACATGAGGCGGGGAGGTGACACAGCTGTGATGGCACATCCATTGGGGGTGGCCCCTCCTGGATTCCTTAGGATGAGGGGCTGCCATGGGCTCTTCTGAGCCCAGCTTCTCACATGCCCTTTCCACCAACTGCTTCATCACCTTCACCGCTTGGGTCAGGCTGAAATGGCAAACCCCTATTTGGGGCTAGAAAGTCCCATTTCTTGGCTGGCCAGTTAGGGCAGTTGGTTAGAGTGTGGTGTCATAACACCAAGGTCAAGCATTCAGATCCCCATATCATCCAGCTAGTCGCCCACCCCAAAAGAAAGTCCCATTTCTGAGGGGTATACCTTAAAAGTTTTGTTTTGTTTTTCCTTGAGAAACTTTTCCAAATATAACCCCTCAACACATGTAAATGTGATGTGTAATTAACGGTGCCACTGAAATAAGTTGTAAAACTTGGTTGTGAAATCTTTGAATTCTCCCTAATATCTGTAAAAGTCATAAGCTATTCAACTCTAAATGTGTATGTTACAAAAATTGAATTCGTAAATTCATGGGCGCATGAACTTCAATTTGATTTAGAATGCTTTTAAAGCTGGGTTTCTGCTCTCATATGTGCAAACATTCACTTCTATGTGTATATTTGGCATCCTTTTATCTCTTTCATTAACCAATGCCCTTACTGGGAAAAACAGGGCAAGAGTCATCCTGGCTCCTTCTCTCTCTCCTTCCTCCATGAGAAGCGTGTGAGCCTGTTCATTGGCTCTAACATGACAGGGGGCGTGGCTGCCCAGACGTGCTGTCAGTCTTCTGCCCTCCAGGTGAGCTGCGCCAGACCCCGCCCCGTGGCGCCTGCGCAGTGCGGCAGTGAGCGCCTGGGCGGCTCGGCGGTTGCAGTTCGTTGGTAGCAGTGAATGTAGCGTGAAGGCCTGGGGGCAGGAGGCGGCGGCCACGACGACGACGACGACGGAGCGGACTCAGGTAGGCGACTTCTGGCTCCGGTTGGGCCGGCGGGAGCGCGAGGGAGCGACGGCGGCGCGTTCGGGGGTCTGTGGACGGCCGCCTCGGTGGCCGGCAGGTGAGGCCCATGCGGGGCGGGCGTGGGCTGTGAGGGGCGCGGGCATTCCGGGGCGCGGCGGGCGGCCGGGGGCTGAGGTGAGCGCGGCGGCGCACTGTCCGGCGGGCGGCGCTCGCTTATCGCCCCCTGCGGGCCGGGCCCCAGCTTGTCCGGGGCGGGCACGCGCTCCTGTGTCCGCCGGTCGCACCCGTGCCTGCCCCGCCGCCCCCGGTCCAGGTTTCCCCGCCCTCCGTGCGCGTTTTGTTCCGAGGCGGGCGGGGGTCGGCGCAGCCAGGCTCGGGTCAGGCGCAAGGGCCAGTGCAGGGGCCGGCCGGTTAGGTCGGTTGTTTAGAGTCGGGCCTTGTGACACCGGAATGGCCAGTACAGTTGACCCTTCATACCTGCGGGTCCTGTATCCACAGTAGGGATACAGCCAACGGCCGACCAGAAATATTAATAAGTAAATAAACAGTAATACAAATAAAACAGCCAGTGTAGATAGTATAACAACCATTTACGTAACATTTACGCTGTATTTGGTCTTATAAGTAATGTAGAAACGATTTATCTGGAAATGATTTAAAGTATGTAAATGTCATTTGATATAAGGGGTTAGAACATCCACGGATTGGTGGGGGAAGCGGGGAACCAATCCCCTGTGGATACAGGGGAAGAAAAGTATATGCCTCAGTCATCTCTTTATGCTTAATTTAACAGTTTTAAAAAAAAATTTTGTTGACCTTAGAATTTTACTGGTACTATTCCCCCCTCCCCATAAAACATGCTTTATTCAGTAAACACTTGTGCGTGTGGCAGGGCATGGGTAGAAGCTTGCAGAGTTGGAGGTGAGGGGAAGGGGTCTACAGCACAGCTGGGACCTGACAACAGGATGGAGGAGCCAGAGGTCAGGAGACTGGGAGGTGGGCAGTTCTTTGGTAACACATCATTTGCTCTTCCAGAGGTGAGAAGAGAAGCTCAGGAGCCCCTGGTGGTTCCAAAGTCCTGACTGGGAAGGGGCAGCTGTCCCCACAAGCCCAGGGAAGCCCAGCCCCCAGCAGCTGCAGGAACTCCTGGGGCCAGGCCATCTTGCTGTCAGAACAGCAAGCCTTCATACCGGTTCTACAGTTCCAGGTTGGTTTCCAAGATGGGGATGTCTAGGAACATCCTCTGGAGAAAGATCCAGAAACTCAAAGCACCACCTCTTTGACTACATCATCCAAAGGTGAGAAATGCCAACAGCAGAGCTCAGGTGGGAGTCTGGTTCAGTTATCAAATGGATTTTTAAAATACCTGTCAGAGATGGAAAGAGGAAAAAGAAAAGTTAAAAACCAACCCCAAAGTGCTCACACGTCACCTCTTGATGGCTCCAGCTCTGGGGTGAGGGCTCCATTGCCAATGCCCCCCCCCCCCCACTGGCATCAGACGTAGTTCTTGGTGGGTTATCCGGAGAGGTAGTATGCAGGACAGTCGCTGAGTAGCAGGCCATGTAATTGCTGGAGCCTCGGGAACCCCCAGAAGGACAAGTGCAGCACAGCAGCCCCCATCCCAGCAACAAAAGGCCCAAGGCCACCCAGTCCAGGTAGAGGGAGGCCCCCAGCTCCGGCTTTTGGGCCTCTGCCACCTGGGGGTTGTAGAAGTCCTGGATGATGGCATTGGCAGTTCAGCAGACGGGGATCAGGGTCAGGACCCCTGAGATGATAGAGATGATCCCAGAGGTGAGCACCAGGTGGGCCTTGGAATCCTTGTTCTCCACACAGGTAGTACAGTTGGTTCCAGCAAGGTAGACCAGCAGGCCGAGCAGGGCCACAAGGAGGGTGATGACACAAAGGGAGTGCACAGCCTGCCGGTCCTGGGGCAGGGCCAGCAGAGAATCATACACCTTGCACTGAATCTGGCCAGTGCTCTGTACCACACAGGACATCCACAGGCCCTCCCACACCACCTGGGCCACCACGATGCTGTTGCCGATGAAGGCAGTCACCTTCCACATGGGCAGGTCGCAGGATACCACGGCGTTCACCTAGCCCAGCAGCATCAGGATGATTGCCAGGATTTCCAGACCAGCAGGGGCCGTGGTGAATTTGAAAGTGCTGCGAGGGAGACCAGAGAAATTCTCAGGCTGAGTAGTCACTGGTACTATTTTTGATAGTACCTGTAATGACCAATTCAGAACAAAATAACAGTATGTAGGATATCAGTAACTTAATTTTGGAATATCTGAAGCAGTGTTGCTTAAGACGGCATTCTTTGTGATACTAGTTCTAAGTGATGGTACAAGGAAAAAAAATGGCTCCTTGGTCAAATAAGTTTGGAGAACAATGCTACGTCCTTTCCTTCTACCCTTAGAGTCACAATTCACATTTCCACGTTGGAGGATTTAGTCACAGAACCCTTTTTATTTTGTTTCTGGTGCGATCTCTATGAATACCCATGAAAGCCAGGAAACAGTGGATGTTCCCCAGGACAGCCATTGTGAACTGTGTCATTGGTGTCCTTCTAGGGTGTCTTCGGTCATTAGTGTCCTTATAGGGTGTATTATCTTAGATGATGGAGCTTCTCTTTTGTGAACTCAGAGGTCCGGATGTTGATGTGGTTTGTGTGTGTCTGTGCATTTTATGGGTATTACTCAAATTTGGTTCTTACTGTGCTGATAAGATATGAGGGTTATTAAGTTGAAGTCTTATAGAAGAAATTTAATTCAAGTGTTTTCACTTCCCAGTGACTCACCTTTTTGCACATATAGTTTTACAAGTTTACTGGCTGCACTCCTTAATTGTTAGCACTTTTTCCCTAGAATGTTAGAAATATGTGGAAAAAAATGGTTACTACTGTTTCTGAAGAGCTAATCATGTGAATTGTTTAGAAGTTGAAAATAATACCTTTGGGCACTTCTTTTGGGTTAGCTGTTAGCAGAATCTTAATAAATTGAGAAAGAGCATTTAAATGTAAGTGGTTGTTTATATTTGTTAAATGCTTAATTAAATGTGTTTTCCTTTTCCTTGGCTGAAAAGAAATTAGAAGAAGAGAATCAACTATTTTGTCCAAGCATTTTTTTTTTCAATTTGTTAGAGATGGTATTGAGAAAAGAATGGGGACTGTGGAGTTAGACGTGGAGTCAGCATGACCTTTTCAGGTAGGGACAATCTGGGTTGAAATGGAGTTCCACTCCTTCCTGGTCCAAAGCCACATTGCTGGGCCGACCCCGTGGCTCACTCGGGAGAGTGCGGCGCTGGGAGCGCAGTAGCGCTCCGGCCGCGGGTTCGGATCCTATATAGGGTTGGCCGGTGCGCTCACTGGCTGAGCGCAGGAGGGTTGCGATCCCCTTACCAGTCACACATACACACAAAAAAGCCACATTGCTGATTTATGTAAAAGCCACATGGCTTTTTTAAACATTCAGTTCCTTAGTTGTAAATTGGGGTTAAATCTATCCTATAAGGCTATTTTGAGAATTAAATGAAATTGTAATCTGTAGAGTTGCCAGTACAGTTTCTGAAATACAGCAGCTGGTGCCAGTAGATGTTGATTTCCTTCCCCTTTCTACTTTAGGACTTTGCTGTAGTTATTAGCATGATTTATTTTTTTTTTATGTTGGAGTAAACAGTTTGCTTAGTTGTGACTCGGTATTGAATCCAATTTAATTTTAAATTAAATTTTGACTGGGTCTATTTTATGTCCTTAAAATTGCCGTAAGTCCTTTCTAGAACAAGTTAAATAAGACTTAAATAATATATAAAGATGTATCCTTAACACCTTTTAGTCTGATAGGGAAGATACACATGCATATAATGAGGGAATTCTGTGCTGAAGGGTATCTGGGAAGAGAAGGTGATGCTATAGGAGGGTCCAGAATTTTAGAGTAGGAAAGAAGTCCAGGTGGAGAGGACAGCAGGAACGTAAGAGTAAAAAGACAGCTGAAGAGGTGTACGAGATTTGAATCCCAGCCAAAAGAGAACCGCTGTCATCTTTTACTCTTCCTGCCGTGAGTGTGTTCCTCTGTGATATGGGGTGAGAACACCTACCTCCTCAGGTGTAAGCTTCAATGAGATAAAGTGATTAATAGGGCTCCTGGCATATAGTAAGTGGCCAGTTGATATTGATGGTGATGTTCCCACTGCTAACACCACCTGCACTTTCATATGGCTGATCTGTCTAGGGATGAATTTGGGGCCAGGTTTTAAATTCTACATGTCACATTAAAGTGGTTGATGTTTATTCTATAGGGAGGGAGAAGCCATTGAAAGGCAGGGACAGGATTAGACCCATGTTGTAAAACAGTATGAGTGGTGGGTTAGAGGAATGTGCCCATTTAGGATCCTAGTCTTCAGAGTCTGGCCAAGTAGAGAAGTGGATGGTCATTTGAGGCAGGGGGAATTGGTCTGGACTCAAAATGTTAAATGTTACATTAAATATTTATGTGCTGCTTTGTGGAGGAGGGATCCATTCAACACAGATATTATCCAAATTTTGAGAGTAAATGAATTTTGATACCATTGGAGATGTTTTAGGTTGTAGTTTAAGTAGGTTTAATGTTTGGACCTATCTGCAAATGATGTAACTAATCGTGTCATAGCATATCTGAATTGCTGTTACTAGCCTGAGCTGGGTTCAGGTGATAGAGGAAAGAACATCCTTTTTCCTATTTACACGGTTTTGGTGGGGCTGGGATGTGAATTGAGTTACCTCTTTTTACTTTCTCTCTTTTGAGAATCATTGTAGACCCATGGATTTTTATGTATCCAGTATGTTTTAATCAAATAACCATTCTATTTCCTCAGCTTGTCACAACCTGGATATGTGGAGGTCCTTTCAAGCCAGTTGTCTTTCTTTTGATGTGATGTATTAGTCTCTGAAGAGGTTCTTGCTTTCTAACACAAGAAGTCTGAGTTTTTCACTTTGTGCTTTTCTTGCCAGATACCTATGGGCCATTTCTTTCAGATCCTTTCATTGGGGAGTGGAATTCAGATACCAAAATCTGGGTGCTGTATGTCCTTTTTGCTACTAGGGTGCCCCTGCTTTCATTGGACAGACTTGGGAAGTATATAAATTTTGATTTTGTATTTATGTTTCCAACTCAGATTTAACATCATAAGGTTTTTACTTTGAGTTTATCCTTTTTTTTCCTCTAATGTTGAAAATGTGTATTTTTAGCAACATTAATATAATTTCTTTATCCTACAATCTAAATGTAGTAGTTTGAAAATAACACTACTTATAAAGCCACTGGAGGCTTTTATTTGGTTACACCTCTTTTTAGAGTTAAAATATCCACATAAGTATGTACAGTTGACATTCTGACTTATAAAGCCATTTGAAAATATTTTCTCTCTGATTAAGTTACCACTTTGATAATTGGTTTATTTGCATGAAATCCTTAACTTTTAAAGATTGCTTTAATGTTTTATTTAATGTATGTTTTTTTCTGATCACTACCCTAACAAGGATTTGTAATGTATTTTTTCAACATATAAAATATTTGTGAACACTTATTTATGTAGCTCACGAATCAGAACTGTATAAAAAGTTGCGTTCAGAGTGTCACTTCCTTCAGTCCCTCCAGTAGTTCCTGTCCTGCCCCAGCTATATTACTTTCTGATATATTCTTATGGTATTTCATTTTTGGAAATATAAGCGCATGCATAGATTTTTATTCCCCTTTGTTACACAAAGATAGTATTCTATGCACACTGTCTTGGTTGTTCTTAATGAATTCTGGACATCACTTCATGGAAGCTCTGCATTCTTCTTTTGTGCTTGCCAGTTGTTATCCTAAAGATGAACATTTCGGTTGTTTATGTTTTGTTGCTATTATAAATATCACTGCAGTGAATAGTCTTGTGCATGTATTGGTTTGTATTTGTGCAGGTATAGCATTAATATAGTGAGATTATTGGGTAAAAGGCAAGCACATTTGTAGCTTATTGCTTTTCTAGTGTTTAGCTCAGTGTCTGTACTGTGAGTGCTCCAACTCTGCTGTGTAGTAGCTAGAATTAAATAATGAGGAAATTGGGGCTGTGCAGTTAAATATCTGGTCTACTGCAGAGGTGTGTATCATTGAGTAGTCATTAAGTAAACATTTGTTGAATTTTAATTGTAATTTTTTTTCAGTATCTCATAGTTAAGAGTTCAGTCAGAAAAACAGAACCACTAGGGTGGGTAAAGAAAAAAATATATGAATGTGTGTATTACTTATTGAAGGGATTTGTTACAGGCATTTGAGTTCATGCAGTGTGGGAGCTGGCTAAGCAGTCTCTATAGTGCTATGTCTTCATGCCTGATGCTGCAATCTGAAGTCCAGAGGACAGACATTTGGGAAAGAAAGACAGATGTAAAGTGGGGAAGAACAAGAACAAGCTGGAAGCTGTGTCAGATCCTGTTGCCTCTGACCCTGGTTGTGTGTGTGGCCTGTAAGTGCTGGGCCCTAGGCATGAGGGTAAACACGCACATTTAGGCCAGGAAGCAGAGAAGTTCAGGGGACATTCTGAGGAAGGTAGAGCAGGTGGAGCAGCAGTTGCAGGCCAGTCACTGAGTCACATGAGCGAGATGAGCTAGAAGAATAGCAGAACAACAGTGTGTGGACTACAGGATGGTTGCTCCTTCTCCTGTACCATCCAGCTGCTGCACAGAATTGTCTTGAGGCCCACCCAATCCAGAAACATACAGGGAAGGAAATTGTGGGGAATGTAGTTCAGCTCAGCCAATTTAAAACATTACAAAGCATGAGATGTGCTCAGGGTTTTCAATTCCCAGCTTAGATTCTACATAACAATCCTGAAAATTTCTGTGAGTGTCCTTAAAGACAGTGCAAATGGATTCCAAACATGTTGGTGAGGGCATTGATGGGTAAGGAATGGAATCCTGAAAATTGGATTGTGGCGTATAGTCAGATTCTGATTTAGCTGGAGACCTTGGACCTGTAAATGCTGCTGAGCTGCCTTGCCAGTCTACACATCCTTTCCAACCCCAGCCACAGGAAATTAATCTGTCTTTGCCCTGAAAATCCGAAATAGGCCTCCTACCTTGCAAGGAAGGTACTGCTGTTCCTCAGAACCTGCCCCACCGTCACTCTTTCTCCTAGAATGGTGACTGGACTCAAGTTGCAGCAGGCCCCAGAGGGTGAAGTAACCCATGGGGAGGTACACTGCTCTCTAAAGGATTGTGTAGTTTTGTCACTACAGTTGCCTCCTTCTGTATCTGTGTGTTCTGCGTTGGTGGATTTAATCAACTTCAAATTGAAGATATATCAGGGAAAAAAACCAAAAAGTGATAATACAACAATAATAGATAATACAAATGAAGCAGTTTTGTATAACAAGTATTTACATAGCATTTGCATTGTATTAGGTATTATAGGTAATCTAGAGATGATTTAAAGTGTATGGAGGTGCATAGGTTATATTCAGATATGCCATTTTATATAAGGAACTTGAATATCTCTGGGTTTTGGTATCCATGGTGGTCCTGGAACCAACTTGCCACAGATACCCAGGAGCAACTGTACACAGACAGGAACCTAGGGGAGTATTTGTGGGAATGGATCTTAAGGGTGTGAGATAATACTGGAAGGAACTTAAGGTTGGATCAGGCAGAATGTTTTGATCCAGGCCCATTAAGTAGAGATTCTGGATTCAGTGTTGTAGCTGAAAAGGTTAGAAAAAGCTCTGACAGTTTGGTTGATTGGCTGCAATATAAACCACAAAGTGACCTACACTGAATGAATTTGAGTTGCCAGAACTGCCTTGGTGTACCATAGAGGAAGGGATCCAAAGGCTTAGAGAGATTGAAATGTTGGAGTGGATTTATCATGTTAACACTTGCTCACCCCCTTGGGAGGATTCAGAGATCATACTTTTTATACCATAGCCACAGGAAATAAATTTATGAGGAGTGCCCCTGTATCCTCAGAGCTTGCAGGGTCATTCTTCTCTGAAGGTCAGAAATTAGAGTAGGAACTGCTGCCTGCCCCTGAACTGGCATCCTTAAATGCAGTGAGGATAATTGGATCCTAGGGTGGCAGTGGCCAAGTGTCTGCTTGTAGTCAGTCACCAAAGACAAGGTAGGTGTGGTTATTGTAATGGACAGTGGAGCCAAAGCAGTTATCAGAATAGTCTGACCTGTGGCATTGACTAGGTGACCATGGTGTCCCTAGAACAGAAATGGAGGGGCAGTGTCCTCAAGTTTTTTTGGTCTCTAAAAGTAGGAATAGCTCTAGATCTCCTGAACAGAAATCTGACTTGAATTGTCACACATAGAATTCCTGGCCCCTTGATTCACAGACTTGTGTCAGTTCACAGACCCAGAGTCCTGTGAATGAAGGGGGAAAGCCAGATTCTCTCAAAGAAGGACGTTTTTTTTTCTGTAATACGGTGTGTTTGGAGGTGGTGTGGGGGAAATAACAACCTGTTGTTTTTTAAGGTTATCTCATCATTGATACTGTATACTCCCATCTTTGTCCATTTATCTTTAGAGGTCAAATTTTTTCCAATAATATTGCTATTGATAACAACATACTATGAATGTATCAGAATTGCATCTGATGGTTCAAGATAACATTGCTACTTGATTTTACAATACAGCTCCCTGTAATAGTTCCTAACTTCTTTTTGACCATATTTCTTTGAGGAAACCAAAGAAAGATGTGTACAGTTTTGCATATGATATCGGATGATTTGCAAGGCCCCTCTAGGCCATCTTTAGGAACAACCTGCCTTAGCCAAGTTTTTGCATATCTCAGATGGCAGTAATAATACAGTAGTCCCTCCTTATCTGTGGGGGATACATTCCAAGATCCCCAGAGGATGCTTGAAACCATGGATAGTACTGAATCCTGTCCTGTATATGCTGTGTTTTTTTCTGTGCATACAACACCTATGATAGTTTAGTAACTTCGGCCCAGTAAGAGATTAACAACAATAACTAGTAATAAAATAGAATAATTATAGTAATATACTGTAATACAAGTTATGAAAATGTGGTCTCTCTTCCCCTTATCCCCTTCTCCCTCTCTCAAAATATCTTCTACTGTAGTCACCTATTTTTGGACTGTGGTAGACCTTGAGTAACAGAAACTGGGGAAGGCAAAACTGCAGATGGGTGGGACTACTGTACATTGATGATGGCTTTTAGCTTTAGCATTGTTAGTTCTACGTGCTGTCACCTCAGTGGTCTGTCACTTCAAGTAATGCTAAGGCCAAATCAGAAGAGCTTTGAGGTGGGGTTTTGAGAGTTAGGGCAAGGGGAGGAAAGACTAGGAAAGCTGAGAGATGCGGTCACAAGCACAAAGAAAGTACAACAGGTGGTGCAGGAATAAAATCCAGTGATGTGGATCCAGGATGAGGTCATATGATTTGGTAACATGGAAGTCATGGTTTAATGACATCATAGCTCAGATTTCAGTGGAGTAGTATCACAAGTGAAGGATTGTTTGTGGTTAAGGGTAATGGAAATTTGATGACAGTTTTAGTTTGAGTGAAAGAGTGGAAAAGAAGAACTAAATAAAACAGTCTCTGATGCTTAAACAGATGACTTAGGTGCTGTCTCTGAACTCTCCATGTTATTGTTATTTATGGACGAAATGACCTTGTTCAGCAAAATGCTTGTTGATAAGTTTAACTGAGCAAGATGGATGTTTTTTGTGCGTGGCAAGAAAGTAGTGTAGGTGATCTGGACAGGCAAAGAAAGTAGGAAGGAAGCTGGGAGTACCATTCAGCCCCTGTGCCAATGCCAGCTCTTCCTTGAAAGGTTCCTTGTCTCCTGGTGCTGGAGTGTTCTGCCCTCCTCATTTTCTCATCCTCTGTAAATATTTGTTGACCCAAATACTTTTGCATTTTGGACCTGCGTGTTTTTTCTCATTGGAAACTGTTTGTAAAAATACATTTTTTTTGAAGTATATCTGTGGGTGAGGTTAATTAGTATTCAAGATATTTTGATCAAGTGTTTGCAAAAATCATGTAAAATACAAACCCCAGATTAACCGAAACCATCGACTCTGATGGCTTTGGTGAACATCATTTCCAGATTTTCCCCCTAATTCCCAATTTGAGTAGATGGGTACTTAAGCTAGTGGCATCATTTCTTTGTTGGTGATTGCTGTGGGCTAAATGTGTCTCCCCAAAAGTTCATGTGTTGGAGACTTGATCCCTACCATAACAATGTTAAGAAGGTGGGAAGTCCAGTTATAATATTTGAAAGATGGGGCCTTTGAGAGGTGATTGGATTGTGAGGACCATGCCCACATGAATGGATTAATCCATTCATGGAGTAACGGTTTGATGGTGTAATGGGTTGTCATGGGTGTGAACTGGTGGTTTTATAAAAAGTGCCAAAAGAGCTCGTGCCATCCTTGCCATGTGACTGCTTGCTTTGCCATAGGACTCTGTAGAGAGTTCGCACCCAGAAGAAGGCCCTCACCAGATGCGCACCCCTAGACCTTGGAGTTCCCGGCCTCCGAAATGGTAAGAAATGAATTATGTTTCTTTATAAATGACACAGTTTTGAGTATTGTGTTACAAGTGACAGAAAATGGACTAATACAGTCAGCTTGAATGTGTTCATCAATTTCTTATACCCATTCTTAGGTTGAGTTTTTACATTTTGTTCCATTTTTGTAAATTAATCTTTTGAAGATTAATGTTTGGAAAACAGTTTAGGTTGTAACTGTGATCCATAAATGAATGCAGCTGATGTTTAATTAAAAGTGTTCTGTGCAGCAGTCTAATTCAGTATTTGCAGCATGACTGATTCCCTTTTCTGAGCATTCTGAATTTTTAAAGAAAAATTAAACATTTTTTAAGCTTCCAAATGCACTGTTAAAAGACTATCTTTGCTAAATAAGTGTGAAAGTCTGTCAAATGATCTTTTTTAATTAGAATTAATCTGTGGGTTAAAACTCTTGGTAATTTTTTGGTTTACTATGGTACTGTTTAACCCTGTGAAATTTTTCCTTTAAATTGATTCAGTAAAAGACAAAAGTAATCCTATGCACTTTTCATTCATAATTACTCTTCTGAACCTTTAAAATGACAGTCCACAAAGTAAGGTTCACCTCAAATGCATAGCCTTTAAATAAAAACTATATTGTTGGTGGGATGATAATTTGATAGAACCTTTTGGAAGGTGGCTTCACTCTATTTAAACAGAATTTAAAACGCACGTTCTTTGCTTACCCAGCAGTTCCACTGCTAGGAATTTCTTGTGTGGGTGAATTGGACAGGTGTGCATGTGTAAGGTTTTCTATTATGGCAGTGCTTGTGATGGTGAAAAAGTAGAAACAATTGTCCAGTAATGGAGTTAAGGTAACATAAATGATTGTCATAACCATGCCCTGGAATGTTCTGTCAGTATTAAAAATAATAGGTTGATAGGGAAAGTTTTACTATACTGTATGGAGAGCATAACATTTACTAAGAGAAGTTGTAGAACTGTATGTTCTTAGTGTGTGTTAAGGTGTTTGTATATCTATATTATGCTTTAAGTGTTTGCATAGAAATGTGTTGCTAGATTCATAGCAGTCTTTCAACCTTGATGACCTCCTGGGGGTGGGACTGCCAGAGCACGTGGGGAGGAGGACATTGTGGAAAATGGTAACAATGCGTTGTTTGCTTTGCTCCAGATAACTTCTTAAACTTTGAATCGTTGCAAATTCCCCTTTGGTTTGAGCACTGTTGACTTCTCAGTTTTGCCTTTCCTTTAAAAATATGTTTCTTATTGTGAAATATACTGTAAATACAGAGCAGTTACAGATTCATGGTTTTTGACAGACCCTAACTGTATAACTACCACTCGTTTCATCATGAATTTTATCCATGGGATTATTTGTAGTTGTAGTTTTTTACTCATTTCTTATGACTTGCTATTCATTCTCCTGTTGATCAATATTGAGTCATTCCCAGTGTGAGACTGTGTTAGTTCAAGTCCCCTAAGAACAAGAAGACTGCAAGTTAAGATTAGATTTAGATTTATAGGGTGAAATCCTTGTGAGGGAGGGAGCCATCAGACCCATGCAAATGTGATGCTTGTGGAGAAGCAAGGGGAGGAGGGAAAAGGGATAGGAAAAGTCTTAGAACTGCAGTGAGGTTGTGTGAAAGTTTAGGCAAGGCTGGTAAAGAGTCCTTCAGCCGGTTGCTCTTTAGAAGAGTCCTTTGTATTGCATGAATGGGCCTGCTTTAGTACCCCACCTGTGGTCAGTCACTGGCTAGAAACAGCCTGTGGGAAGTGTGGGGCCAGAGGGACAGCAGTGGTGGATTAAGCAGAGGCCGAGTCACTCAGTCTTGCTCCCCACAGTAGGTAGTCTGGAGGCTCATTTTCATGACCTTCACAGGGCTAATGTGAGTGACATTGCTGTAAACATTCATGTACATATTTCTTGCATGGTGATTTTCTGTTGGGTAGACTTAGGAGTGGAATTGCTGGGTCACATACTGTGCCTGTGACCAGTATTAGTAGATAACGCAAACCCTTTTCTGAAGTGGACGTACAAATTTTCATTCATACTGCAGTAAATGCATCCTCTGGCTCCACATCTCACCAATATTTTGTATTGTTAGTTTTTCTAGTTTGAGTCATTCCAGAGAGTGTGTGGTAATATCTTATTGTGGTTCCTTCCTTCTAGGTTAGGTATGGCCAAGTGATTTGCCTTGGGAGGTAGGATGGGGGAGGAGGACGGGGAAGGCAAGGGCAGGGAGGTGGAGGGAGGGAATTTTTTGTGTGTGTTAAGCAGTTGAGATTTTGGGGGTTGTTTGTAGCCATAGCATACTTATTAACCTATCCCGACAAACTGCTTTTGAAAAATAGACTTTATTTTTTAAGAACAACTTCAGGTTCACAACAAAATTGAGCAGAAAGGACAGAATGCCCATATCTCCCTTGCCCCCACATATGCACAGCCTCCCTGTCAGCATCCAGCACTGGAGTGCTGTACTTGTTACAAGTGATGAACCCACATTAACATGTCATTATCATCCAAGGTCCATAATTTGCATTATGGTTCCCTCTTGTTGTTTGTGGGTTTTGATAAACCCTTAATGGCATGTATCCACTATTACAATATCATATAGAATAGTTTGACTGCCCCAAGAATCCTCTATGTTCTGCCTTTGACGGTACTTCAAAAAGTTCATGGAAAGCAGGCCAGCCCTGTGGCGCACTCGGGAGAGTGTGGTGCTTGGGAGTGCAGCCGCGCTCCCTCTGTGGGTTTGGATCCTATATAGGAGTGGCTGGTGCGCTCACTGGCTGAGTGCAGTGCGGGCGACACCACGTCAAGGGTTGCGATCCCCTTACCGATCACAAAAAGACAAAAAAAAAAAAAGTTCATGGAAACATTCATATTATCTTTTTTTTTTTTTTTTTTTGTCGTTTTCGTGACTGGCACTCAGCCAGTGAGTGCACCAGTCATTCCTATATAGGATCCGAACCCGCGGCGGGAGTGTCGCCACGCTCCCAGCTCCGCACTCTACCGAGTGCACCACGGGCTCGGCCCCATATTATCTTTTAATTCTGTTTTTCCACAGACATTTTGAAGTACCTACGCACGTCTGATCTCCTGCATGTCATGTCTGTCTGCCTGCCTGCCTGCCTCCCTTCCTTCCTTCCTGTCTTCCTCCCTTCCTTTCTTTCCCCCAGCTCTCTTTCTTCCCTCTCTCCCTCTTTTCCGCTCTCTACCTCTCTCCCTCCCTCCCTCCCTTTCCTTTCTTCTTTTCCTTCTTTCCATCCATTGTGGTCAGAAAACATAAAACTATTTCAAAACTTATGAAGTTTATTGAAGCTTGCTGTATGGCCTAGCATATGGACACTCTTTATAAATATTCTGTGTGTGCTTGAAAAGAATGTGTTTCTGCATTTGTTGGATGCAGTGTTCCATGTTTGTCGGTTAGGTAAAGTTGGTTAATCATGTTGAATTCTTTCTTCTGTATCTTTTTTTTTTTCTCCTTTTGGCTGCTGGTTGTATTGAGAGTCGTGTTAATACTTTGATTTTGCATTTGCCTGTTTTTTTACTAGTTGTGATACTTTTTGCTTTATATATTTTGAGGACATGTTATTAGGCGCAGACATGTTTGGAATTGTATATCCTCATCAATTTGAGTCTTTTAAAATCACTGTTAAGTGTCCTTTTAGACAAAAGTAGTATTAGAGGTAAAGTTTACTTAGCTTTATATTAATGTTACTGCAATATCTTAACTTGGTTAGTATGTGTAGGGTCTGTTTTTTAACCCTTTCTTTTCTTTTTTCTTTCTGTTTTATTGGCAGCTGGCCAGTATGGGGAACTGAACTCTTGACTTTGGTGTTATAAGGCTTTGTTCTAACCCACTGAGCTAATCAGCCAGCCTAAGCCTTTATTTTCAGTCTTTCCATATACTTATGTTTTGGATGATTCTCTTTGTCAACAATACATAGTAGAATTTAAAAAGTCTTGTCTGGCAATGTTTCTTCTGATTGGAGCATTTGACATATTGGCATTTAACAAAAATAACTGACCTATAGTAGTTGGGTTTAAATCTGCTAGTAAGTGCTTTCTTATTGTACCTGTTTTATGTGCCTGTTCCTGTCCTGTCTTACCTTCTTTTGGATACTTATTTATCTATTTTTTTCTGTTAATTTGGAAGTTACTTAAAACATGTATCTTGGACTTGTCAAAATCTAATATTATTTGGTACTTTCCCATTTTCCTGGCTATTGAAAATCCATTTAGCTCATTTTTACTTACATGCCATTACTGTACTGTTTTAATTCTGTATATGTTTTATCTGAAGGCATTATTTATTTGATCAGGCAGTAACCATTCAGATTTACCCACAAAATTTACTCTTTTTGTTGATTTTTATTCTTTCTTGTAACTTGATCGTCCTTGGAATATTTTCCTTCTGCCTGAAGAACAAACACCCTTTCTGTTTGCTATCTGTTGTGTGACTTCTTTTTTTAAAAAAATTAGTTTTATTTTATCAATATACAATGTGGTTGATTATTGTGGCCTATTACCAAAACCTCCCTCTTCCCTCCCTACCCCCCACCCCCCCAACAACCTCATATCTGTTCGCTTGTCCATAATAACTTCAAGGAATTGCGATTATTGTGTCTTCTTCCCTCCCCACCCAGTTTATTTGTGTATTTATTTATTTATTTTTAGCTCCCACAAATAAGTGAGAACATGTGATATTTCTCTTTAAGTGCCTGACTCATTTCACTTAATTTAATTTTCTCTAAGTCCATTCATGTTGTTGCAAATGGCAGTATTTCATTCTTTTTTATAGCAGAGTAGTATTTCATTGTGTAGATATACCACATTTTTCGTATCCACTCATCTGATGATGAACACTTCTAATAGTGAATTCTCTGAGTACGTGTTAGTCTAAAAATGTCTCAAGTTGATTTTCCTTTTTAAAGGATATTTTTGGTGTGTATAGAAGTCAAAGTTGTCAGTTTTCTTCTAAGGTGTTAGAAGAAGTTATTCAATGGTACCTTTAGCTTCCATTCATTGTATAAGAAGTAACCTGTCATTTTAATATTTATTCCTATGAATGGAATCTCTTTTTTACTACCTTTTTTTTTTAATGTTTTCTTTTTGTCTTTGGTTTTCACGAGTTTTATTATGATGTGTCTAGGTATATAGTTCTTTTCATTTATCCAGATTGGAATTCTTAGGTCTCATTGAATTTGTAGAGGAATGTCTTTCATTAGTTACGAAAGGTTTGCAGGCATTATCTTTTCAAGTATTTCTGCTACCCCTTCCCACCCTCCCCCTTCTCCTTCTGAGAGTTCATTTAAATGCATGTTAGATATTTTCAGTCTCTTACCCTCTCCATGCTTCATTCTGGATACTTTCATCTGATGAAAATATTTGTTCACCATATTTTTAACAAGGTAAATCTGCTGTTAATCCCATTCATTAAGTTTGTTCTATTTTTTCACATGTGAAATATCTGGTTCTTTGATAGTTTTCTACCAAAATTTTCAATATTGTTTTAAGTTTTTGAACATAGTAATTATAGCTATTTTCTTTTTTTCCCCATCCACCATGGCTGGCTGGTACAGGGATCCAAATCCTTGACCTTGATGTTCTATTTTTCATTCAATAATTTCATTTATTCATGTACCATTCTTCTCCCAGCTTACTTGAAAGTGTGATTTTGCAATCACAGTACCTGGCAGCCCTATGGGTCTGTTTTTCTCTTGTCTTATTTGTTGTTTCTGCTGGGTTTTATTCATTTTGTCTCCTTGTGGGCCTAGTTTCTGTGCATGTGTGCATGCATGCACATCTAGTAGATTATATTTTAAGTATTGGTTGAATAATTTGGGATCTAGGGTGATATTCCCAGAAAGGATTTGTGGTTGCTTCTGCCAGGCATCTGAGGGAGTGTGCAGTCTGAGATCACTTTGATTCAGTTTTAGGGTTAAAGATGAATTGAAGTTTAGCTACACTACATTTCTTAGATACTGGCTGTTTCTGTTTTTGCTCAGCTTCTAAGTTCAGCAATTGAGGATTCAACTGAAAGTGAGATGGGAGTACCAGTCACCCCCACCTTTGGTAGTTTCTGGATTACAGTCCTGTCTCCTTACTTTGTCAAGCTGTCAGCGTGCCACCTGCTGATAAAGTTTGGATATGTTATCCCCTCAAAGCTCATGTCAAAATGTGGTGCCAAATGTGGCAGTGTTGGGAGCTGTTTAGGTTATGGGGGGCATGGTTCTCTCATGAATAGATTAATGCCCTGGGGGTAGGTAGTGAGTGAGTTGTTGCTCTATTAGTTCCCGTGAGAGATGGTTGTTTATTTTATTTTATTATTTTTTTTTTGTGACCGGTAAGGGGATCATAACCCTTAGCTTGGTGTCATCTGCACCGCGCTCAGCCAGTGAGTGCACCAGACATCCCTACATAGGATCTGAACCTGCGGCCTCTGCGCCGCTGCGCTCCCAGTGCCGCACTCTCCCGAGTGAGCCACAGGGCCGGCCCAAGAGAGATGGTTTTTCAACGGACCCTGGCACCTTCCCCTCTCTCTCTTGCTTCCTCTCTCACTGTGTGATCTTACACTCTGCAGCTGGCTGCCACTTTCCACCATGAGTAGAAGCAACCTGAGGCCCATGCCAGATGCAGCTGTCTCAGAATCGTGAGCCAGATAAACCTCTTTTTCTTTATAAATTACCCACTTTCAGGTATTCTGTTATAAGCAACAGAAATGGAGTAATACAGCTGCCCTTATCACTTGATGTGGTAGGGTTAAGCTGCCCTTAACATCTTTATTCCTAAAACTGAATCCAGGTGATCCCAGACTGCCCACTCCCTCAGATGCTAAATAAAGCCCAGATCTATCTTTAAAACATAATCTACTAGATGTGCCTACACACACACACACACACACACACACACACACACACACACACACATCTGGTTATCTTTACGTAGGTAAAAAGTCAGTAGTGGAAAAGAGCTGCCTATGTCTCTTTGACATACTCCAGTAGTCTTTGATGGCTTCCTTGCTTCTGCTATGACAAGCTGTTCCAAGTGATTCATATATTTTCTGCCCCTGACCTGGAATTAGCCATTTCTGGGAGAAGCTCTGTTTCCTGATAGTTTTTGCTATGGGTATTCTTTTAAATTTTATTTTGATTTTGTGGCTGTCAGGATTGTCTCAATTATTAGTTCATTATTACCAGGAGTTGGCTATTCTTTAGATGATGCTTGTAGGTGGTCTTCACAAACCCATCAAGGATCTAGAGGTATTGCTTGTTATCTGTGGTTTTAGGCAAAGGTGGTTGTGCTATGGACCTTTGGCCAAACTGGTGAAACCTATGGATACCTTTTCCCCCTTAGTCTTCCCAGCCTCTGGTAACCACTTTTCTACCCTGTACTTCTATGAGATCACCTTTTTTAGATTTCTCTATAGCGGTGAGATCATGAAGTATTTGTCCTTCTGTGTCTGTCTAATTTCATTTACCATATTTTCCTTCAGGTTTATCCATGTTGTTGCAAATGACAGGATTTCATTCTTTTTTATGGCTGAGTAGTACTCCATTGTGTATACTACATTTTCTTTATCCAGTCATCCATTGATAGACACATAGGTCGATTCCATATCTTGGCTATGGTGAATAGTGCTGCAGTAAACATGGGAGTGCAGATGTCTCTTGTACATACTGATTTCATGTCCTTTGGGGATACAGTAGTTCTCCATTATCCTTCAGGAATATGCTCCAAGACCCCCCGTTGATGTCTGAAAGCGTGGATAGTACCAGACCCTACATATCCTCCTATCCTTTTTCCTATACATATGTACCTATGCTAAAGTTTAATTTATATACGAGGCACAGTAAGAGATTAATAACAATAATAAAATAGCACAATAACAATGTAATGTAGTAAAAATTATGTCAATGTGGTCTCTCTGTTTTTCAAACTATTTTATTGTACTTGTACTCACCTAGTTTCAGACCTTGGTTGACTGCAGGTAACTGAAACCATGGAAAGTGAAACCATGGATAAGGGGACTATTGTATACCCAGTAGTGCGATTGCTGGATGCAAAGTAAATATTTCTTATATCATGCATGTGTAACCCTCTGTGACAACAATTTTCAGACAACTTGTTGATAGCCCAAATTTCAGTTTACTCTTGGCATTTGGCTATGAATGCTTTTGTATACTTCTCCATTAGTGATCCAGTATTTTTGCTTAAACAGTCTTAGAAATCTGTTTTCTTATTTATAAATAGCACTGTTTGGTGATAGCAGCCGGCAACCAATATTTTGATATGTATCTTCTACTTTGTGGTTATTACTGCTTTCATATTTGAAATGTTGAAATATTCATTTCTTTGTCTTTATGGAGAAAGAATACGTTGCCATTATTTATTTATTTATTTAATTTTTTTGTGGAACCCTATTCCTTTATGGGAGCAAACTATGTGTTTATTTTTAAAATAGGAAATTTATCTCAGCAGTGCTGCTTTGCAGTCTGTGTGACCTTGACTAGTTATTTTGACTTCTGTGCTGCAGTTTGTCAGAAGACAAAATTACAACAAATTGAGTTTAAAGATCTTAACTGGCTTTTATTTGTGACTCGAGAATTGGGCAATACCTTATTCCATCCAGTAGATTGAGTGTTCCAATGAGCTGAGCAGAGGAGGTTGGCTCTCTAGATGGAAAAGGTCTACAGAAAGCAGAAACAGAACAAAATTCAGATTGGTTGTTTCCAAGTTATTTTCCTTGTAAATGGTAGAGCAGAGGGGACTCCCTTATTCTACTTAAAACTGACCTGTTTGGGGATTTAGCTATTATCTCTCCTGATTTCTTGGTAGGTCAGATAAGCCACTTAGTTTTGGCTTAGTGGCATGGAACTTCAGTGTGAGTAACTCCTTTTTGGTTTTGTCTATTTGGCCTAGTGCAGGAGTTCAGTCCAAACTTATGGCCTCCTGTAAATTTTACTTGACAACTTTTTTTAATTGCCAAAAATTTAAAAGAGAAAATAGTATGTTCTTTACATGGTGGTCATGAGTAGTGTATGAGTTAATACAAATAAAGCACTTAAAATGATGTTTGACACAGAGTGAATGCTAGGTGAACATTCGTTTTTCTAGTAAGTAGTTTGAGAATTTTGTGATCCCCTTTCATTTTTTTTTTTTTTTCTCTACGCCTGGCCTTCATGGGAATCCGAACCCTGACACTTGGTGTTATCAGCACCATGCTCTAAGCAACTGAATAATTAAAAAATCAGGACATAAATAAATAAAATAGAGACTAGAAAACAATGGAAAAGATTTCATTTAAATGTTGGTTTTTTGGAAAGATAACAAAATCAACAAACCTTTAGCTAGACTAAGAAAAAAATCAGAAACAAAAGAGGAGACATTACAACTTGTACCACAGAAATACACGGGATCTTAAGAGACTCCTATGAACAATTATACACCAACAAATTGGATAAGAAATGAGTGAATTCCTAAACACATAAAATCTACCAACACTTAATCGTGAAGAAAGATCTGAAAAATAAGGATATTGAATCAGTCATAAAAAGTCTTCCATTAAAGAAAAGTTTAGAATCTGATGGCTTCACTGTTGAATTTTACCAAACATTTAAACAAGAACTTATACCAATCCTTCTCAAATTCTTTCAGAAAATTGAAGAGGAGGGAATACTTCCAAACTCATTTAACAAGGCCATGATTATTCTGATACCAAAGACAGACAGGAACAGCACAAGAAAAAGAAAAAGCACAGGCCAAAATCCCTGATGAACATTGATGCAAAAATCCTCCACAAAATACTATTCAAACCAAAAATTGAAACCAAATTCAACAGCACATCAAAAGAATCATTTACCATGATCAAGTGGGGTTTATCCCTGTGATGCAAGGATGGTTCAACAACCACAATTCTCTACATGTGATATATACTGTGTTAACAGAATGAAGAACAAAAATCATATGATTATCTCAATAGATGCAAAAAAAAAAAAAGCATTTGACAAAATTTAACACCCTTTCATTATAAACCTGTAACAAACTAGGTATAGATGTAATGTTTCTCAACACAATAAAGGCCATATATGAGAAGCTTACAGACAACATCATACTCAATGGTAAAAAGTTGAAGGCTTTTCCTCTAAAATCAGGAACAAGACAAGTGTATGTCCACTCTCACCACTTCTATTCAACATGGTAACTGGAAGCCCAAGCTAGAGCAATTAAGCAAGAGAAAGAAAAACAAAAGACTTCAAATTGGAAAGAAAGAAGCAAAATTGTCCCTGTTTCTAGATGACATGTTGGATGTTATATTTATTGTAGTAGGTTTTAAATGTTCTCACCAGAAAAAGTGAGGTAATGCATATGTTAATTATCTCAATTAGCCATTCCACAATGTATACATATTTCAAAACATCATGTTGTACACCATAAATATATACAAATTTTATTTGTCAATTTAATTAATAAATTAATTTTAAAAATTCTTTCAACCTCTACCCACGGCCCTATTCCACAGCCATTCCCACATTTTAGGTATTTGTTACAGCAGTGCCCCACTTTCAGGTACCAAAAGCTGTAGTGATTTTTTTTATTGGTCCATTACAAATTACCATAAATATAATTGATCAAATCAACACAAATTTATTATCTCACAATTTCCATAGTCATGAGTCTGGGCATGGATTAGCTGAGTCTCAGGGCCTCATTTCAAATCTAGGCGTTAGCTGTGGCTGCAATCTCACCTGAATCTTGAGGTCCTCTTCAGGCTCTCTGGTTGTTGGCAGGATCCCGTGCTTCACAGCTGTAGGATGCATGGCCATTCACTTCTTCAGGACAGCAGGAGAATCTCTCTGCAGTGGGCTATGACAGAGTCTTACATAACAAAGTAACCCTATCAAATGGTGGCTTAATCACAGCTCCAAACACACTCAAGGCAAGGAGAGATACAGAGTCTGTATAACAGGGGGCAGGAATCTCGGAGGCCATCCTAGTTTTCTTCCTACAAAAAATAAATGAACATTTTTGTCTCTTGCATCTGTCCCAACACTCAGAGTGTTTTTGTCTCCCACAGTTAGTGTGGTTTTTCATGTTATATTATTTTCAGCCTACCATCTAGTCTTTCCTTTTGACCTAGATAGTCATGTCTACCCTCAGTTCAAACAAATCTTGTTCTGTTTTATCGTTAATTGTGTCCTTTCCCCAACTTCCCCTGGATCCCCTTTGTTCCTTCTGGGTCACCTAATCAAAGTGTCTTGAACCTCCTGGGCCTAACCTCCTTGTCTCTTAAATTTTCTTTCATAACTTTCTTATGTTCTCCAAGAATTCTCAAATTATGTAAAATATTTTTTCAAATTTCACTGAGATTTTAGTTAAAACTGTCTTAAATTTCTTTTATGTGTCTTCTTTCTGATACTCTGTTTAATCAAATATACAATAGATAAATCAATAATGCCTACTTTGTAAAGATGCTGTAAAATTTAGAGACTGAAATTTCTAAAGCTGTTAGCTCATTGTTTGCCACAAAATAGACATTTGAAAATTTTTGTTGCCACAGACATAAGTGGAGGATTGGAAAATGAATATATAAACTTTGAATTTTATTATCAAATAAGTTTTCATTATGTGCAAAGTATTATTCTAGCATGAGTTATTTTAGCTATTGTCCTGGGGATCCAAGAGTAAGTAAAAAAAATTTTTTTTAAATCAAAAGAAAAGGAAAAAAAATTGCTACCCCTACAGCCTTCCAGTGTAGAATCATTAAAAGGTATTCTCTCTGATTGTACAGCTTGACCCCTCTCTTTCATATTGCTAATTTTTCTATAAATATTTAAGGATTTAAAAAAATAAACTGATATTAAAGTTCAGCGAAGAATGTAGAATTAGTTAACAAATCATATAAGGATTTATTTATTCATACAGAAAAAAATTAAATGGTTTACTTCACAATAGCACACAAAAAATTAATTCCATATGAATTCAAGACTCCAATGTGAGACATAAAATATTAACCCTTTTAGAAGAAAATATAGTAGAAAATATTTGTTTCTTTGAAGAAAGGAAAAGTTTCTTTTTTTAATGTTCTACTTCTGTGTATTTATTTATTTTTATTTTTAAAATTTTTAAATTTTTTTGGCAGATGGCTGGTAAGGGGATCTGAACCTTTGACACTGGTGCTATTAGCACCACACTCTCAAAAGTGAGCCACTGGCCGGGATCAGAAAGGTTTCTTAAGAACCAGAAAGTACAAACATAAGAGTAGGAATTAATAGTTTGATCACACTAAAATTAGGAGAAATTGGAAGAACATACAACACTTGTAACTGATAGCAGTTTAGTAATTGGAATGCACACAGAATTTCTTTAAATTGTTTTTAAAAAAAAGCAGCATAATGTAAACAGTCATTTAATAGCAGAGGAAAAAGAATGGCTAATAAACATATGAAAAATTTCTCAAGTTTATTTCTAATGAAGGACCTGACAAAGCACAATGAAATACCATGTTACATGCATCAGACTGACAAAAAGAAAAGTCAGAAAGATTTGATGGGAATATGGAGCAATGATATCTCTCATACACTAATGAAAGCTGTATCAACTGGTGCAACATTTTGGAAAATGATCTGGCACTACCTAGAAAAATAATCTAGAAATAACCTAGAAAAGTGACACACCTGCAAGATGAATGTGCAAGTATATAAGAATATGTACAGCAGCATTGTTCATAACAGAATATCACTGTAAACAGCCCAAATTTACATAAACAAAAGAATGGACATTGGAAAAGTGAACTATTCGTACAATGGAATAACAATAAAATTAAAGAACTAGAGCTTCATGCAACCAATTGCTACATCTCAGAAAACCAGTTACTGCAGAGCAATAAAAGCATGTCACAGAGAAATTATGATTCTATTTGCATAATATTTAAAAACAGACATGATTAAACATTATTTTGTTTTGGGATACATCTCTGTGTTTAAGCTATAAAGAAGAAAAAGTGATTGGCTAATTGATTATTTACGCATGGAAGCATAGAGGCTTTAAGCATAGGCTCAGGAATTAAACTGCCCTTGTTCTATCTCTGCTACTAATTAACTGTGTGACCTTGGCCCGTTGCCTAACGTCTCTGTGCTTCAGTTTTTTAATCTAAAAATAGGGTAACTCATTGTACCTATCTCATATGATTATGTATGGATGAATTACTTTAAATCTCACCATGTGTTTCTTATTTTTTATTTAGACTAAATTCTAGATGGTAGTTATCTCCAGCAGAGACAGGAGGCAGAAGAACAAAATCTGAAGGGAGCCCTTGTGGGCTCCAAAAATATTAAATCCAACTACATAACACGATTGGTACATTCTTAGTGACACTTTATTTCATTCTTTAAACTGCACATATATGAGTATACTACATATTTCTTTCATGTGTCTTGTATTTTGTATTTTTCAAAGTTAAATTTTAGACTATAATCCTATTTGCTCATTTCTTTCTCTTAAAAAGTACAATATACGATTTAAACTGCAAACTCCATATTAATAGACTATTGTATTTCTTCTTCTATTTCCAAGAATCAGTGTTCAAATATTATTTGTTTCTCAATTGACTTGGTGCACAAACACAAACTAGTTTTTAATCTGTGTGTTTGATTATGATGAAACTTCTCGGGCATAAACTAGTATTTCCTCTGGGCAAGTATCCTTTTGTAAGACTATAAAACTATTAGTTTACTCCAAGAATTCAGTGTAGTTTAGTAAATTTGTAGGTGAAACGGACTTTAATTCACAGTTAAGGGAACTGAAGTACAGAGAAATCAGATTTTCCAAAATGACTTAGTTTCCTTAACAAGTCCTCCCAATACATTGTTAGGGTCTAAGAAAACACATAAAAAATTCTTGCAGCTCTGTTTCAGTAGCTCAGGAAACACAGATAATATAGCTCAGGAAAAAAAGGTAATAAAGGATGTGGTTCATGCTGTAAATCAATCTTCAGCCTTCTAACACTGGTCTGCAGAAACTGAAATCTGTCTTGATAACTTATTGTTGAATCTCCCTTTTCGTATCAATACTTTGGTTGTAATCACTGCCTGGTTTAGCTGTTATTTTCTCTGGGAATCTGTTATGTTGACCTCTTTGGGTTTCGTTTTCTACAGTTTCCTTCCAGCTCTGTGCAATCCTGAACTCAGCCCCAACCCCAAAACCCCAGAACCAAGATCCCAGGTCTATCAAGGACAGAGGTTTGGACACCAGTGATTTAATAGTCAATGACCATAGTTAATGAACAACAAAGCTGAACCTAGGACAACAAAGTTCAACCTAGCTGAATACTAGATCCCTATGCAAACATGTGTTTCAGTTCTTCATCTGAACTTTTGTTTCATTCAGCACAACTTAGTAGGTCCCTATGAGTAGGTAGATTTTCATTACTCTGCAGTGTTTCCTGACCACTGTCCTCTTTAAATATTAATAAATATCATTGCATGAACTTCACACCTTAGAGACTAAATAGCACACCTTAGAGGCTAAACATAAATTGGCTTATAGCATTGGCTTTTGTGACAATCTGGTCCTGTTGACTCTCTTGACTCATTTATGAATACTCTCCCCCAAGACCATGACAGATACACTTGCCCTGTTTTTCTCAAAAACAATTAGTGTGCTTCTACGTCAGGGCCTTTGCACTTGCTTGCCTCTCTGGTTAGAATCTGTCTCTAGATGTTCTAACCAGAGAGGCAAGCAAATGCAAAGAAGTCTTACTCCATTACCTCCTTTAGGTCTGCACTTAAATATTATCTTATTAATGAGGCCTAGTTAGATTACTCTATTTAAAATAGCAACCTCTTCCTCTTCCAGATTTTCCTATGTTTCCTGATTTTTCCTATTTTCCTTCCCTGCTATATTTTTTTTCTCCGTAGAACTTTCCACTATCTGACAGAGTATGTATTTTAACTGTTTTTTGATTATGTTTCTCCACTACCAGAAACATATGTTTCATGAAGTCAGAGATTTTTATATGCTTTCCTTACTACTGTGTCCCTGATGCTGAGAACATAGGAGTTGCTCAGCAAACATTTACTAAAATGGAAGAAGAAAAGAGGGTGAAAAATAGCAAGTGAAAGTAAGCACATCTGCATAATCACTTGCCATCCAGCATCATAAACCTGGCTGCCATATTATGGTGAGATTTGGTCATGCTGTGCCCTTTCACACCTGTCATGTATTATGTTATTAAAGGTCTAAAATACCATAAATTATTTAATTAAATGACCTTGCCAAACAGAAAAAGAGAAGCAGAAGTAAAGATTAAGTGTGCAAGATAGCTTGTTTTCTTCTCTCTTTTTTTAATAATCAATTTTTTATTTTATCATTACACAATGTAAACATTTTTGTGTCCCTTTACCAGTTTCTCCCTAACCTCCCCTCTCCCTCCCCCTTTCCCACCTCTGGTGTCCTCAGTTCCCTTCTGTCCTTTTGAGAGTTGAAGGAATTATTGTGGTTGTATCTTTTTTGTTTGTTTGTTTGTTTGTTTGTTTTTCAGCTTCTACTTATGAATGAGGACATGTGGTATTTCTCTTTGTGTACCTGGCTTATTTCACTTAACATAATTTTCTCTAAATTCATCCATGTTGCTGCAACTGGCAGAATTTCATTCCTTTTTACAGCAGAGTAGTATTCCATTCTGTACATATACCGCATTTTCCTTAGCTAGTCATCCATCTATGGACATTCAGGTTGGTTCCAACTCTGAGCTATTGTAAACAGAGCTGCAAAAAACACAGGAGTGCATGTGTCCCTTCAACGTGATGATTCTATTCCTTTGGGTATATACCCAGTAGAGGGATTTCTGGATCTCATGGCAGTTCTATCTGTAGTTGTTTGAGGAAACTCCATACTGTTTTCCGTAATGGCTGCACCAATTGACAGGCCCACCAACACTGAAGGAAGTTTTCCCTTTCTCCACGTCTTCACCAGTATTTGAAGATAACCTGTTTTCTGATAAATTTTTATTCATTTTTGTCTTTTTGCATTTTTTCTTTCTTCTTGTGTCTCCCTCTGCTTTTTTACTTTATGTTCCCTCCACCTTTTTCTTCTATTCCCCTGTTATGGCTAAATGAACCTGTGGCACCGAACTACAGTGCAGAGCAGAGACAAATAAGGGTTGATGAGTCACATAATAGCTTTGAGGACCATCTAAGGATGAAGGGGGAATTTGGGTTGAAATTGGATAATTCATTCTGTAAACTGAGTACCTCCAATGAGCATTTTATTTAAATTAAACAAGATATTATGAACTATATTGTTATCAATTGCTGCTGATGAGGAAGCAATGTCATTTTAAAAATGAAGACTGTTTCTCAATTAGCTTTTCTTTTTTTATTTTTTAGGATTACTTTTTTCCTTTTGAAAAATGTTGTAAAAAGTGGAAAAGTAAGTAAGATTCAATGTGAAAAGAAAATGTTAAACCCTTTAACATCAGGTGAATTGTTTGTCAATTTGCACATTAATTAAGCAGATGTTCATCATGGAATTGGACATGATGTTTTGGGATATCATTTGTTGATCTTCCTGCCTGTAATCAGACACACACTAACTGATTCCTAATTATTTTTGCAGCTAGAATCCCACATTATGTAAATCCTATACTGCCTAAATCCACACTTCATAAATCCAGGATCCCTTGATATAAAGTAAAGAGGAATATATAATGAGTTACTGGTCATGTCCTTAAGTTTAAATTAGAACTTCTAGCCTGGAATTAGAAGGGTGGGCAGAAAGCAAAAACCCAGAGAGCACTGTCAAATACCTTCGTCGTAAGTGCAAACCAAAATTAGAGCCTGCTCTTTATTTGTAACAGGAAAGAATGAATCTGTATACAATATCTATTCTTAGACAAGAGGTTGGGATACATAACATAAACCTTAAACAAATTCTCTATACCTTTCTTTAAAATTTTTAATAACAGTTCACTTGAATTCATTGTCCTGTCTCAGGAGTTTTATGAACTCCCTGGTATTGTATGTCAAATTTTGTGTGAATACATACACACATGTGTTTTTGAAGTGTAGGTTTAGTAATTCCTGACAATGCTTTTTTTCTATTTGTGACCCCAAAAAAGATTTTTAAAAAATACTGCTCTGTAATCTTTTGGCAATTTGAAAACAATGTGAGAGAAGTATCTGGCTTTGCATTCATTTCGGTATTTATATTTGACAGGAGTCCAAAGGGCTGCCTAAATCATGGCTCTTTGGTTATGAGAAACAGAAGCCCAAAATGACTTCGCTGAAGCAGATCAAAGATTCCTATTAATCAGAATTCTGATTGGCAAACACCAGAAAGAATATTCATTTGTTTTAAACAGAACCCTAATTTATTGGATGAATATCATAGAGTTCCCAGAACTGACTGGAAGTTTAAGGAGCCAGGTTTAAAAATATGAGCAGAACTAAAGCAAGCCTTTGGAGGAAAGTCAAAACCCAGACACGAAAGAAAAAGAGTATGGTTAGGAACCTTGTTGTTGTCAACACAGAGCCCTGCATGACATGGCAGTGCTGCAAGTACACTGAGCATCACCAACTCTGCAGACACTTGAAATAATTAAAAACGGTCCCAATTTTTAATCACTTTGTTCTTGGCAAAATCAACCTATATGTTATGTTATTCATTTATGCAAATGGAAATAGTGCTCATCAATATTCTGCACAATATCTGTTTTAGTCCATTCTGTGCTGCTACAACAGAATACCTGGGTAATTTATAATGAACAAAATAGACTGGGTAATTTATAATGAACAAAAATTTATTTCTCACAGTTCTGGAGGCTGGGAAGTCCAAAATAAAGAGGCTGGCATCTGGTGAATGCCTTCTTGTTGTGTCATCCTGTAGTGGAAAGCCAAAGAACAAAGACAGGGCAAGAGAGAGAGTAAAAGAGGGCCACACTTGTCCTTTCATAAGGAACTCACTCCCATGACAATGACATTAATTCATTTATAAGGGTGGAGCCCTCATGGCCTAATCATCTCTTAAAAGTCCCACTACTTAACACTATTGCATTAGAGATTAAGTTTTCAACATATAATTTTTTGTGAGACACATTCAAACCATGGCAATACCTTTTTGCATACTTGAAAATTGATTGAGCTTTAAGGCTGTTGTTTTTCAAACTTAGAGGACTAATTTTTTTCATGCAATTTGAATTTCCAGAGAATACAGACAGTACATATATATATATACTTTAAAGGGGACAACAGCAGTCCAAAACACACTATTCTCAAAGTATCTACATTTCACATAAAGAATATTTTTATTTCCAAAGTTAGGAAAATTGTTTCATTTCAATGAAAGAAATACCAATCATCATTTATATACAACCTTTTAAGATTATTCTCTACTTGGAGTTAAGATAGACAAATAAATCAAACTCAGATCAAATTCTCATAGAAAACAAAGTTTAGCTGAAGATATAAGCGAGAAAAAGTAATGTAAGAAGAACGAGAAAATATGCTTCAGATAAAAATTGTATCTATTAAAATATTAAAACGACTATATGATTTCACCCAGAGGAATATAATATTGGATTTGGTCATCTTCATATTTCACAGAATATCAATCTCGTCCATTACATTGATTACGTTAGGATAATTGGGCCTGGTTAACAGCAAGTTCCAAGTAATCTAGATCCTTGCTACTCAAATAATTAGAATTTTCATTTTACCGAAATTCTCAGTTGATTGACTTGTACATTTAAGTACAAGAAGTACTGCTCTACTTCTCAATTACTTTTTTTTTTTTTTTTTTGGAACTGTGGTTTTTAACTAGGGAAGAGTAAGGATTAAGAAAAATCACCTGGGAGTACTTTACAAATCCCCACAGATTCTTAGATATTCTCAGAGTAGAATAGGCCTAGGTAGTCCAGCATGAATGCTTTTTAGAAAACTTCCCAAATAAATGTCATAACCACCCTCTTTGGTTTGAGAATGTCTGACTTAGAAATGTTCACCCCCTTAATGGTCATTTCTAGTTCCCTGTTCTATCAAGCTAATTAACAGCACAAGTCACCTATTGGATCTAACTAGTTGTGTGACTCTGATGAGTTTACTTCGTCAGTCTTTAACTCATTTGCCTCATCTGTCAAGTGGGGATAATAATGATACCTACCTAATAGGGTTTTAACATAATTAAATAAATATATGAATTTAACAAATTTACAACTGTCCTGGTGCAAAATATGCATCAATGAGAATGTCTGTGATAATGCTGGTAGCAGTGGTGATGATGGTGGTGATGGTCCTCCCTAGCATAGAAAGTTCCCGACTATATCTCGATTTTGAAATGCACAAAAATGTAGAATATGAGCCCTAGTCCTGAATTACAAGGACACAACTGTTTGATAATGTGGTTTTCTGCAAATAATTATATCTCACACACCTTCCATTTGTTAAAGAAATTATGTTTAACAATATAGGCTTTTTTCTTAAAGACTGTATACGAGGAAACTATTTATTGAGTAAGGTGATGGCTTGTTAGTGGTCCCTGATTCCTGCTTTCCAAAGTTTCCAATTAAAATATTGATGACAACATACTAAGAAAGGCAAATTACAACCATATAGAAACTAGGGCTCTTGCTCATGGTTCTGTCAGAAGCAGTGAGAATCTCACATTACCAAGATGGAGACAGAGTTCAATGCAAAATACTAGAGCTGGTTAGAAGAGGGGCAAGAGGTCTCCACCTACCGCCAACTGCATACTTCCTACCTCAGAGGCCTGGGCTTCACTGTTTATAGGAAGCCCTTCCCATGTGTTTCACCCATTCAAGGCTATTTCCTACCCTACACTTCTTAATAATCTATTAGTATACCATTTTCCTCATTTATGTAAAAAAAAAACAAACACATTTCCCATCAATACCAAAACATCAGGAATAGAAGTAGACTATCAGGGTCCTGAAATGCTGACTTTTAAATATTAGAGTCACAAGGAATAGATAAATAATTTAAGGGAGCTATGCTCCTTGGGGATTGGTTGTACATTTTCTTTCTCTGTTTCTTAAGAATGTATACATTACACTATGTATCAAATGATTTCTGACTAAATTCTTCTACATATGTTCATATAACTAAGAAGTGGGAACATAAGTATTTTCATCTGTCCTTCAGAACTGCATAAAATTAATAACAAGCACTAAAAATTTGGCCAGTGATTACAGCAATCAGGTAAACAATTGGAGTCAAGGAGACTTTATCCATGCAGTTTATTGGCAAACACCATGCCTGATTTTGAAGATGAGTAACAGAAAAAGAGTAATTAAAACAACAAAATCCAAGACAACTTTTAAAGTTTTAAAAACATCCTACAGCACAAATGGAAAAGAACAGTTCAAAACAAAAACATACTTTTAGTAAAAAAAAAAAGAAAAGAAAAAGAAAAATTTCAGTCCAAGAAATAGAATAAATTTGAAAGAGCACGAGGTTTTTGTTAAAAAATAAATTAAGAAAACAGTAACTCTGCTGGTATGAGAGATGAAAAATGTGATAAGCCAACTGAAGGAGTTGAAAAGGGACCTGGAGTATGTGCATGGAGAAAGAGAGGAGCCCGTGGACCCACCTGTGTACACTTGGGCTCAAGCCTCTGGAAATATTGACCTACCAGTGAGTCATATGGGACAAAGGACTGGCACAGAGCAGGCCATCCATGAACGTTAGTTAAAGCTGTTAGAAAAGAGCAACGATGGTGCAGAAGTATACAAGAAAGGAAAACAAACTAACAAGAACGTGATTAGGTGATGCATTTATTGGAGTAGAAAGAAGAATTTGCCATGCAAAAATTGAATCAGTAATATGGAGAACAAATAAATAGAAGTTTTTCCATTCTGTAGGCAAAAAGAATAAAGCTATGTCTTTTATACTGGTGAAAGATATAAACCACACTCAAAATAATAACTCTATGCATTAAATGAAAAAACAGTGAAATGCATAACTTACAACTCTTAGAAATATAGGTGGAAGTTAGGAGCTAGCAATTTGTGGTTGGAGACATCCAAAGGGCCTTCATAAAAACAGTTAAATAAATATCTCACACACACATACGTAAACACACACACAGAAGTTGAAAATATTTTTCTACATAAAAATAAAACTCATCTACCCTAAAATTAAGTACTTTAAAAATGGAATTATGTTTCACATACTCATGTGATGTGACTTTTAAAATCAGAACATATAATTTCTTACACATTTTCAAACATGAAGTTTCAAATGCCTCAGCAGCACTGTGTGACTGGTCTCTCTCATGACTATATGTAATGTGTGGTATCCTACCTGGTATACTGAAACAGAAAAAGGGCATTAAATAAAAACTGAAGAAATCTGAACAAATATGTACTTTAAATAATAATAATGTATCTATTATAATTAACTAATTGTGACAAATGTGCCATAGTAAACTACATAAATTGTTAACAGGGAAACCTGGGCTAGCTGGGTTAGCTCAGTTGGTTAGAGCGTGGTGCTGATAACACCAAGGTCCAGGGTTTGATCCCTGTACGGGGGCAGCCACCAAAAATAAATAAATAAATAGGGAAACCAGGCCTGAGGGCTTACAGAAACTCTGTTACTATTTTCACAACTTTTTATTCTTTTTTTCCACAATTTTTAGTTATCCTAAAACTGCTCTAGAATAAAAACTCTATCTTAATTAATTGCAATGTATAAAATTTAACAAACCTGAATTATGGAAAATACAACTTCTATTACAAGTTACCATGAAAACTTCTAAAGACAGGGCATTTCTTTTCTATTTTTAGGAGAAATATCATATACTTTCAGGTCCACTGTTATTTTGTGACAATATTGGTGCTACTAAAATCCGAGTAATTTATAGATGCATAAAAATAGGAAACCAAGAATACTGTTGGTTTTATTTTTTGAATGCTATATAAAACATGTAATCTCTTATGCAAGATTTATGATAACAAGTCTATGATGTTCAGTAGGGAACTCTGATCTACATAAAATTAGTTGACTTTATCCCAATGTTTGAAAGAAAAGTTGACAAATCTCCCAGCTAAACTAAGAATCTGTTTCTAGAATGAAGAGAAGTATAAATTATATACCTTTTTACATTTAAAAAATTTCAGACATTATTAGTATTTTATTAACAAAAACATCATCAAATACTTTACATATACTTTGTAATCTGCCCTTTACAAAAGTCTTTAATTTAACCTTTGTGACAGGAGCTAATCCGGTTCTCTTTCTATAGATAAGGTGCTGAGGCTTAGTGAATTGAATAAGTGAATTTTAACCAATAGCATTTTGCAATAGAGTTGTCCTAATACCTATGAAGTGTGAAAATATTTAATTCATATTTGTCTTCTAATATCAGAACTTTTTCAATCTATCTCTGACCCTGTCACCAAATTCACCTCCCTAATTTCTCTTACCCCATGAGTTTGTGTGTGTGTGTGTGTGTGTATGTGTGTGTTTGAGACAGAGAGAAAGAGACAGAGTTACAGACAAAGAGACAGAGAGGGGATTTCCAGAAAAAAGATAGGAAGAGCTATAGTAAATCTTTCCTTTGATTTCTCAAATCTGAAGTCCCCATTTTTATCCCTAAAAGTTGCTCTGAGATAGGGTAGCTAAAGGAACAGAAAAAATCAGACTGATGGAAAAGATTGGAAGGAGAAGTGGTGGCCTGAAGATCCACACTAAAGGAGGGAACAATAGATGGCCAGGAAGGTGGTGAGCAAAACATGCAGGTAGATAGGGGCCTAGTCAGTGAAGACCCATAGGCTGGAGAGTAATAGCATGCAAGGGTCAAGGTTAATACAGTGAAAATATAGGCAAGATAGCAGACCCACCATGGTACACCAACAATTGGCATATTTATAATGACGGTATTCAGATTGTAGTGGTTTTAAAGATTAACTTATTTTCAAATTGGCATTCCATGTCATTTAAAAAGATAAGTGTTTGTAAAGCAAATGTTTTATTCAGATCTCTTTCTCTCTCTCTCTCTCTCAATCTCTCTCTGTCTTTCTTTCTCCCTCCATTCTTCTGTTCTTAATGTGGAAGTTTAAAGTTCAATCTCACATTAACTTTTTTAAGAAGCACAAATAATGTGAAAACCTCTCTCGAATGTAGAAGTATTTAGTAGACCTGCATCATCACCTGGCTTTTACTGCCACTTAGTGGTGAGGAGGAGCCATGAGTCTAACTGAGATGGTATTGGTCAAGGCAAGTCAGGGAACTACAGAAAATATCTCAAATTTATTGAATACTTCATTGTAATTATTTTTTATACTTTGTAGGCAAAGAGCTCTCCTTGTTTCACACCCAATATACTGAATATACTTTATATAACAAATTTTCATACTATAAGCTTGGTAAAATTTTTTGTGTAAATAAAACATAATTTAAATAAAGTTTAGGCTAGTTTTTCCATTTGTTTGTGTATTCTGATTGTACAACTATATTTTGAGAGAGATTAACATAAAGTAAATGCATCCTCATCTGCTGGCATATCAACTTGTTTCCCACCAATGAAGCTCCATATTGAGGATTGTGGGTAGGGGGCTGTGAGTTCAGTGAGCTAAAAAGTATTTCAGCAGAAGTTTCAAATGTGATGCTATGGGTTAAATGTGCTCCCCAAAGGTTCCTGTATTAGAAACTTAATCTACATTGTAAGTAACAGTGTGAAGAGTGTGGAAAACCCTATTATGGTAATTGAAATGTGGGGCCTTTGAGAGGTGATTAGATTGTAAAGACTATACCTTTATGAATGGATTGATCCATTCACGGAGTAATGGGTGTGGCACTGATGGCTTTAAAAGGACTGTAAGTGAGGAGGTTAGTTCACTCTTGCTCAGCCTATTCTCACCATGTGATATCCTTTGTGGCTGTAGAACCACCACCAAGAAGGCCCTCACCAGATGCACCCCTTGGACTGTGTACTTCCCAACCTCCAAAACTGAAATAAAATCTATTTCTTCATAAATTAACCAGTTTCAGGTATTCTGTCATAAGCAACAGAAACAGACTAATACTTGTGAGATCCAAAACAATTTTTTTGATGTGATGATGGCATTTAGAGGTCCTTGACTTCTAAAGCATTTTGTGGAAAACGACTGCACACTGTAGTCCAAACACCATGCTCACCTCCAACACAAAGTTTTACTCAGTTTCCTCCATATAGAATATTGTTTTCTTTTCAAATTCTACTTGTAGTATAATGCCTGTTTTTAAAAACACCAGCTGTCGTTAAGTGTTTGCTCCTGTCTTCATCTCTCCTCTTTATATATCTACACTTAGTGCACCTCTAGTATTTCTGCCATCTGCTATGTTTTCTATGTGGTCACATATGTACACTTAGTCTTCTCCACAAAATTCTTACATCAAGGATGGTGACAATACCCTTTTGTTTTTTCATACCAACTCATTACTTAGTGTAGCTACTCAAATTGTACCTAGATGATTGGTGCTAGTCTGCAAACTAATTATGCAGTAACTAAAATTACATATTTGGAAACTTTTATAGCAATCGGACATTGTTACGATATTTTTATTACATTTTTAAAAAGTAATGATTCTTCACTATAAGTAGTTTGAAAAGCACCATGGAAGAGAAAATAGATGATACATCACAAATGCTTATTGGATTATCCTAAAAGTAATAAGTAAATCAGATATTCTATAATGTGCTATCCTGAACAGAAAGGAAATAATTAAAAATAATTACTTAAATAATTAAATAGCAATTCAGATTGGTAAGACTGAAGAATATGAGTTAAATTTTTTCCGAGTCTGTGTAACTCTTTAACAAATGTTGACTTAGATAAGCAGTTTAGCATTAATGGATAAGTGTATTTTGATAAAATCTGAAGAAAAACATATTTAAAAATTCTTATCCCTACCTCAAATCTACTTTTTCTGCTGGTACCTCTGACTGGAATGCTTTATCTATCAACTTGTAGTTTTAAATTCTAGCCAGTTTTCAAGATCCAAATGTTCCATCCTGAAGAACATGTTTATTAAAATAGTTGATTTTCTTATTGTATTATTTTGCCTTAATTTATAATTTGGTAATATGTCATATTTCCCTTGAGTTTCTTAAGGTCAAGACAATTTATTATCATTTTTTATATTTCTTAATGTCCTGCCCAGAATAGGTGCTCAATAAATATTTGCTGTTAATATCATTGAATAAAGCAAAACAATATCATCTCCACTATTAATAACAACTGGTACTGCATTAGCAGGACAGGGACTCTGAGGTATTTGCCTAACAAGCATTATTTTCAAAGTGAATAGCCAGCTTTAGAACTAGAGACCATGGAAAAGGTAATGGGTAAAGTCATTGGATGACCTTGGCTTTACTCAAACATACTCTAACCAAATGGATACAGATCAGAGTCTCAGTTAAAATGGACCATAAATGCCATCTAAACCAATAGTCAAACCAGGAAAAATAGTCCAAGGAACACTTGGAAGGTGTACTGAGCTATTAAAAACCTAAAAGTTAAAATAACTAAGAATCCAAAGGGTAGTTGCTTAAGAAAAATGTCACTTTCTTTGAAAGTGACACAAGCTTGACATGCGGTTCTAAAAGTTTCTGTAAGAGCTCGAATTTATTTTAGTTTGAACCTTAAATATATTCCTTAAGCACGTAACTCAGAGAAAATGTTAATGATGCCTGCCTTCTCTTTCCCTCCATCAACTAAGGATGGGAAACCAGCCACTCACAATGGCTCCTTAGTTCCCCAGCTTCAGTGCCTGGGTGACATTCCTCTGAAGAAAAGCACTTTAGGGTCAGTCTCAAGATGCCTTTTCATGAGTCTTCTGCTTTCACATGAAGCTTCTGAGAAAACAAACAGAAAAAAATTCAGAAGAAATACATTACCCTTCAAAAATAGAGACCTGTTATGCAGAAGTGCATACAACTGTCTCATTGCCCATTTCTTAACAGGTACGAGAGCCTCACATTCAAATAGCTAAAAGGCTTATGTGTATGAGAAATGGGATTAGAAAAGTTCATAAATAATAATAGTATGAGCTATAATTAAAAAGTAGTACGAGCTCCTGATTTCTGGTCCAGCATGTAGCTTCCACTCCATCCCCAAAACAAGTAAAATTGAGAAAACTAAAAAATCAAGCACCCTTAGATCTGTAAGAGAAGTGAGATCACAGAGCACACACTACTACCCTCAAAATTGGAGAGACCAACTGGCAAATACAGAGAATCACAATTTACTGGAGCAGAAACCAACAAGCTGAAACCTCCATGGGAATAAGTGCCAGGTTAGAGAAACCTGAACTGTAATTGACAAATTGCTGGAGGTTGAGTGTGCACAAGTCTGAAAGTTAAAAACTAACTGAAGGAGAGTGAAATCATGGCAGGGCTTGGCGGGGGTCGGGTTATGCAGAGAGGGACCCAGACTTTTGTGAGCATTATTTCTAGGAGCTTGACCATTCTCAGTAGATATTGGGGAAAAATCTGGCAAGAAGAGGGGAAAAGGAACATTTTGAAATATATCAGAGTATTCTCTTTATCTCAAAAAGGTCTGCCCTCAGGAGAAACTATTTAACCAGGGCCTAAGCTGCTGGGGTTTTGCTTTTAGAGCCCAACCAACCTGGGGGAAGGGAAATACTTGAATCCAGCCAGCCTAGTGTCCCACATGAAAGAAGGGAAATACCCATCTCCAGACCCCTCCAGCCTTCCATGCAGGAGAAGGAAAATGCCCAACTTTAGCCAACTCTAGCCATTCTGTCCCACCTAAGTGGGGAAATTGAGAGGCAATGTAAAGTTCACAGTACAGAGGCAAAGACTCACTAAAATACTGAGATCTAATCACAGGACTACAGAACGTTTTATCTTCCCCAATACCTTCCCAACACGTTACTATAGGCCTATTTACAGCACTTCCTTTTACCCAGTACAACATGTCCGGCTATCAAGAAAAAATTTCAAAACATACTAAAAGGCAAAACACACAGTTTGAAGATACAGAGCAAGCACCATAACCAGATTCAGATATGGTAGGGATGTTGGAATTATCATGTTACGGAAAAGGTCGTCAAGGAAATGCAGACACTCAGAGAAATGGAGAAGTCAGATGATTTATTATGCCGGCAGTCCCAGGCAAACTCACGTTCCAAAAACCTGGGACCCCGATGCAGGGAGAATTGGAGTTATATATCTTTCTTGAGCAGGCAAGCAAGCTTTTCTATTGGCCCTGTCTGTTTTTAGGCAGAGACCCCAAATAGGGGTCTTCACCAGGTGGTTAAATGTGGGTCATGGACTTTGGGTAGGGAGCTTCACCAGATGGGCAAAACTGGATTACAGCGACAGGGAATGTGGTTAAGGGGCTTTCTGCAATGCGAGCTAGAGAGCGACCCAGTCTCTCACCACACAGGAAGAACTGACAGGCTGACAAACTGCAGAGTGACAGAGCTCAGAAATGCATTCAGCTGTTAACCCTTTACATATTCCTTACAAGCAAGCATTAGCTGTAAAACAAGGATTAGTATCAGGGGAGGACAAGGAATTAGTCATAGAGACCAGAAATTTAAAACAGCTTTGACCAGTGTGCTAAAGTAGACAAGATGCAAGCAGGAATAGATAGACGATGAAGGCAGAGAGGTGGAAATGCTGAGACAGAACCAAAAAGAAATGCTAGAGATCAAAAGCACTGTCACAGACGTGAAGGAGGGCTTTGATGGGCTTATTAAGAGACTAGACACAGAAGAGGAGAGAATCTCTGAGCTTGAGAATACCTCAATAGAAACTTCCAAAAACAGAAAAGCAAACAAACAAAAACTAAAAACAAAACCAAAACAGAATATCCAAGAACTGTGGGACAACTACAAAAAATATAACATATGCATAAAAGGAATATAGAAGGAAAAGAAACATGAAACAGAAGAAATATTGAAACAATAGTGACTGAGAATTTCCAAAGATTGATGTCAGCACACCACAGATCCCAGAATCTCAGAGAACACTAAGCAAGATAAACGCCAGAAAACTACACCTACGTGTATAATTTTCAAACTACAGAAGAACAAAAATAAAGAAAAATCTTGAAAGATGCCAGAGGAAAACAAGACCTTACCTATAAAAAACAAATGTAAGAATTATATCTGACTTCTCTTCAGAAACCATGCAAGGAACAAGAAAGTAGAGTGAAGTATTCAAAGTGTTGACAGAAAAAAAAGAAAAAAATACCAACCTGGAATTCTACACCCGGGTAAATTAACCTTCAAATGTGAAGAAGTCAGACTTTGTCAGGTGAACAAAAATTGAGGAAATTTGTTGCCAGTAGACCTGCCTTGCAAGCAGCATTAAAAGAGGTTCTGTAGGGAAAATAATATAGGTGAATGACTCAGATCTACATTAAAAAAAAAAAAAATCACTGAAGAAGGAATGAATGAAGGTGTGAAGGTAAAATAGTTTTTCTTTTTTATTCTTAATTGATCTAACACATTATAGTTCATTCAAAATAACAATAGAGGGACATCAAGCAATATAGCAGAATAGGACTCTCCACTGCTCACACCTCCCCGCCCCTTAGAAACAGCAATTAAAACAACTACCCATGCAGAAATCACATTCACATGCACTGAGTGCTTCACCCAGGTGAGAGATTATAGCACTTGAGTGTAGCACAGAAATAAGAAAAGATGCATTGAAGAGGGTAGGAAAGACAGCGTTACATTACCTGTGTCACCCCCTTCCCCAACCCAGGCAGCACAGCACGGAGAGAGATACCCTCCATGTGGGGGAAGGACAGGGAAGTGACCAACAGACTTTGCCTTGTACCTGAAAACCAGGCCCTCAGTAAAGCCCAGCATTGAATATGCCCCCACAGCCACCGATTCCAGGCTGCTACCCACAGACTGAGCCTCAAGGCCCACCCTGGTGCCTGGTCAGATCCCACAGCCCCAGGCTCCAGGCCTGTACAGCAGACTTAGTCTCTGGACTGCCCCACCACCAGGCTTACCTTAGTGGCCTTGGGCTTTGGACTGCCCCCACCATAATCACAGGCTTCAGGCCCCCCGCAGCACCAGGCTACTCCCCTAAGCCCTAGTCATTGGTCTGGCACCCTTGGACCCAGCCTCCAAGCTAGTTCCTGCGGATACAGGCTTTGGGCCCACCCAGTGCCAGGCCAACCCTTGGGGCCCCAGGATACAGATCATTACCCAAGGACTGATTCTCCAAGTCTGCCCCAGGGCCAGGCAAGAATCCCACAGCTCCAGGCTCTGGAATGTTCCCAGTGCCAGATGCCCCCCACAACCTCAGGCTTTAGTCCTGTTCCAGCACCAAGTCAGTCCCCACAGACCTCATCATCAGGTGGCACCCTATGAAAACAGGATCCAGACCCACCCAGTGCCAAGCCAGCACCTGTGGCCCCAGGCTTCAGGACAGCCACAGCACCAGGTAAGCATCCCTAACCTCAATACCTGGCAGGCCCTGCAGACACAGACTCCAGGTCTACCCAGTGCCAGGTGGTCCCCATGGCCCAGTCCTCTAGGATGTCCTCTGCAGTCCCACACTTCAACAGACCTAGCATCCAGGCAGCTCCAACAGACTGAAGGTCCAGCCCTTTGCCTGTAATCTCCAGTGCTGAACAAGCCTTCATTGACTCAGGACCAAGGCCAGCCCTTGTCGACCTAGTCTCTACCAGCACCTGTATACCCAGCCTCCAAGCTGGCACCAGTGGATACAAGGTCCAGGCCAGTCACCACAGCCTCAGGCTCTGGGCCAGAACCCATAGCCCAAGTTTACAGAGTACTCAGGGCATAGGCCTGCTCTAGCAGACCTGGGGTCCAGACCCACCCCAGTGACCCCAATGCCAAGCTGGATGCCATGGACTGAGGCACCAGGATCACCTCTGTAGACTCAAGCTTTAGGATGGCCCCCACAAATATAAGCTCCTGGCTGGCCCTTGTGGACCCATGCTCCAGATCCATCCCCACAGACCCCAAAAACAGGTCCACTCCAGTGGATCCAGGCTTGAGACCCAACCCTGTGAAACCCAGGTTCCAAGCAGACCTTCAACTAGACTCACTAAGAAAAAAAGATGACTCAAAAAATAAAAGCAGAAATGAAAAAGGAGACATCACCACTGATAAAAGAGAAATACAAAAGATCTTAAGAGCCTCCTATGAACAGTATACACCAGCAAATTGGATAACCTGGAAGAAATAAATACATTCCTAGACACGTACAATCTACCAAGATTGAATCATGGATTAATAGAAAGAGACTGGATGCTTGAAAATCCAAAGCCACTTGGAGATTCCATTAAAAAAAAACAACAACAACGTTTTTTTAACCCTAAATTCATTTGAAATGAAAACTGAAGGGGTAAAAGGTAAAAGGGTTTTTTAAAATTCAGGCTGCTGGGAAGATTGCTTTGCCTAAGGTCTGGTCCACAGCCTTTATAAGATTACCTGTTGGGGCAAATAAAGTTTGGCCATGTGAACAGGCTCATTACGTCTGAAGCATAATTTGAATTCAACTGTCTTTTATTGACTTGTGATTTTATATTACCACCTCATGACTAAATGTGAGTTTAATCTTGTACACATTTGATGTCTTATTTCGATGAAACAAGATATTTAGGTTTCCTAATGAATATGGTCTATTCCATATTGAAACTGATGTGCTAGTTCTAACAATGAACAAGCAGAAAAATAAAGCAAGAAAAGTATCTTATTTACAACACTCACCAAAAAAATAAAATACCTGAGAATCAATTTAACCAAGGATGTGAAAGATTTCTACAAGAAGAACAACAAATCACTAATGAAAGACATTAAGCAGGACACAAAAAGATGGAAAGACATTCCAGCTCTTGGATTGGAAGAATTAACATTGTGAAAATGTCCACACTACCCAAAGCAATATACAGATTCAATGCAATCCCCACCAAAATACCAATAACATTCTTCACGGAAATAGAAAGATTAATTCTAACATTCATATGGAATAACAAAAAACCCTGAATGCCAAAGCAATGCTGAGCAAAAAAACAAACTCTACTATAAAGCTATAGTAACTATTAGTCTGTTATGGAATAGACTTGACAGACAAATGGTTGGCACTCAGATTGGAGAGTCAGGTATTTTATTACACCAGCAAACCCAGATGAGCTAACACTCCAAGATCTGAGCTCTGAGTTTAGGTCTTACAGGGTTTATATAGGCAGACTCTTCCAGGTTCCTTAAGTTTTGTTTTCTCAGCATTCATGTAGCTATTGCAGTAGTAATTTTCATTTTCTCAGCATGCAGGTAGCCAGTTCTTTAAGCAAGCACATTTATAAAAGTGGGAGTGCAGGTGATTGTCAGTAAAGCTGATACAATAAGCAGGTTCAGTTTTAAAGGCAAAACAAGCTACTGAAAGAATTAATTTTGAATTTTCCTAACAAGTTCATTTGTGTTTTGTTATAACAGAATACCTGAAACCGGGGAATTTATAAAGAAAAGAGTTTTATTTGGCTCTTGATTCTGAGACAGCTACAGCTGGAATAGGCCTCAGGCTGTTTCTACTCTGGGAGGAAAACTGCAGGGCAGCCAGCTGGTGCACAGAGATCACAGGGCTAGAAGAAAGAGAGACAGAAAAGAAAGGTGCCACAGTCCTTTAAACAGCCAGGTGTCTGGGGAACTAATAGAATGAGAAGTCTATTAATACCCCAGGGAAGCCATTAATCTATTCATGAGGGGTCTGCCCCCATGACCGAAACTCCCCACACTGACACAGTGGGGATCAGATTTCAACATGAGCTTTGGGGGGACAAATATACCCAAACTACATTATCCTGATGCCCCCTCATCCTCATTCTTTTGTTTTTCTATATAGTACTTTACCACATATGTGTATTTCTCTAAACAACATTAGTTTTGCTTGGTTTGAACTTTACACACGTTAGATATAATACTTTCTCCTTTCACTGAACATTGTTTCTGAAATTGACCTGTTGATGCTTACACCTGTAGCTCTAGCTCATTCGTTTTCACTGCTACATAGGTTTCCATTGTATTTGTTTTCCACACACTATTTCCTTCACCACATTTCAAATGCGATTATGTTTGCAAAGCCCCTAGCAGAGTCAGTGCTCAAAAATTTGTTACATTGTTGAAGGACACTGAGCCCAGAGTGAATGTAACAACTTACACCTGTTTTTCCTGGCGGGATTCTCTGCCCTTCCTCTCACTGCTGAGGCTCCTGCTAGCTCTTCCGTCCTGGCTTAATCACAGGTATCAAATTTCCTGACCAGCAATAAGAAAGCAGGTGGCCTCCCAGAGCACCTGGGACTACACTTCCCAGAAAGCATTGAGGCAGAATACAATTATTTCAGATCACTTTCTCCCATGGAAAACTTCCGGGTTTCGTGGGCGGGTCCAAAGAAGTTCTCCATTGAGCACCGCGTCAGGCTGAGAGGGCGGAGAAACTGCTCAGGGACGGACAGTCCCGTGGGCGCTTCTCGGAGCCCAGCCGCGCCGCTGAGCTGGGTGAGCCCAGTGTGTGACCTGCCTTTTGCCTGTGGCTCGCTCCTCCCCCACTGCCTGTCGGCCCCTCTTCCGTGTGCCTGGTGGGCATGGACCCTGGAACCTCCATGGCCTTGGCTGCTAGCCTGGGGGAGCCCGCTTTCACCGCCTCTTCTTCCACCAGGAGCTGCGACAGGGATGACGAGGGAGTGCATGGGACCTGCGAAGATGCTTCTCTGTGCAAGAGGTGCCTGCCGACGCGGGGTAAGGGCCGGCATTGGGGAGCTGGGGCTGTGCGGGAGGCGGGTCTGTGGCTCAGGAAAATCCTTGGATGCTGGAGGGACTGCGCTTCCCAGCTCGAGGGATCCGCGTTTCACAGCTGCGAAAGGCACAGAGCAAAGGACCGTTTATTCAGCTCAAAAGATCTTTGTTGTTGTTGTTGTTGTTTTAAGGAACAAATTAAGTGTTGGAAACTATCTGCCAAAGATAATGCTTTTACATCTAGGATATCAATATCTCATAATTTTTTTTCTTAAAGTCTTTATTTCTTAATGAGAAAAGTATAAATACTTTTTGCTCTACTTACTGACCTGGTAAGAACATACTGTGAATGTCAATTCACGTAGATCTGCTCCATTTTTTTTTAATGACTGCATAGTGTTCCGCAGTGTGGCTGCACTTTATTTGATCATTCAGTGATTCATCATTTAGGTGCCTCTGGTTTTTCCATTGAAATAGTGTCGTGATCATAATTGTTGCACATGAGTTTGGGTTTTCTTATGAAGCAGATTTCAGGGGAGAAGTTTCTGCAAAATGGTCTTGGAAAGAGTTGGCATTAGCGTCCATTCCCACTGAAGGTGAATGAGATGCTAATTATTCAACACTCTTAATCTCTTAAATTCTTTATCAGCTGGCAAGTGGAAAATAATCTTTTTAATTTGTATCCTATCATCACTAGTGTGGCTGAGCATTTTTAATCTGCTCATTTTTTGTGTACGAACCCTCTCTCCATATCATTTTCTTTCTTTCTTTTTTTTTTTTGCGGCTGTCCAGTATGGGGATTGGAACCCTGACCTTACATACTTGTGTATCACTTTCTACTGGATTGTTTGTCTTTTTCTTCTTTGATAATTGTATTCTTATTACTGATTTGTAAGACCTTGTAATATCAGGCATAGTAATCCTTTGCGGCTGTATTTGTTGCAGTATCTTCTATCAAGCCAGTGTTTGTCTCGGGTTAATTTGTGTGGTGCATTTCATAATACAGGAGTTGTAAATCTTGATGATGCAGAATCTCACATTCTTTACCTGTAGGGGTTGTGGGTTTGGGGTAATGCTTTAAAAACTTACAGTTATTATAATATTTTACCACTTGTATAGATCTGCTTTTTTCTCTTAAAAGCTTAATGTTTTAATATCAAAAACAAATAGTTTTTCCCCATTTAGTGGCCTAATATGAACGTATTGTCCATGTTATTTCACATAAATCTGCCTAGTTCTTTTTAATGGCTGCACAGTGTTCTGCAATGTGGTTGTAATTTATTTGATCATTCTTTTATTGCTTATTATTTAGGTGGTTCTGATTTTGCTCTTAAAATAGCATTCATCCATTTTAATTATTTTTATTTATTTATTTTTTTTGTCGTCTTTTCGTGACCGGCACTCAGCCAGTGAGTGCACGGGTCATTCCTATATAGGATCTGAACCCGCGGCGGGAGCGTCGCCGCGCTCCCAGCGCAGCACTCTACCGAGTGCGCCACGGGCTCGGCCCCATTTTAATTATTTTGAATGTTGTAAGTTCGCCATTCACAGAGCCTAACCTTTTGGTATTGCATATAGAAGTGGTAAGCTTGGGAAAGGCAGAAAACTTTCCCCAGGCTAAAGTCTCTGTTGTAGATAAAGAATTGTAACACAGCAAAATTGCTGGCTAATGATTGTTGCCATGATGAATATCTTACTGTTCTTTTTGTAACCACCTGTGTTCCTTTTCTGTAACTTTTTTGCCGGGAGAATAAAAACAGAGAGAGAACCTGATTCGAGCTATTCCTGTGATCTTTCTTCTCTTGAAAGAATTATTGGGGTAACCATTTTCGGGCCTCTTACTGCTCAGAAGAAATGGGCTTTGAGTAATCCTTTGTGTCTCCATCACCCTGGGGGAGAGGTGACATTAAATGGTCTACATTTCCCCATTGATTGGAAATATCACTTGTATTACGTACTAAATTTTTATATACATTTTAATGTGATGATGCATTGTCATCCTTGACTTCCAGTTGAAATTGCTTTTTGTTTCTGTTCTGATGACTGAAAATGTTGATTCACAAAGCTACTTAGTTCTAAATTGAGTCACAACTCCCATAGCTTGTTTTGTAAGATAAGGATAAGTTTGTACCAGAGAATTTGAGAATTTTCTTAGTCCATCTGAGCAGCTGTGCTCCAGGAAGAAAGAAGAAAAGGAAGGGATACTAGCAAAAAACACATCTTGAGTCTGTTCCTTTTCATCAGGAAAGCAGTAGCTTTTCAGGAAGCCCTACCCAGTTGATTTCTCATTGACCAGAACTAGGACTCAGGGAGGTGAGCATTTCTAATATGGCAGATTAATGTCCCAAACAAAACTGGGGTCCTGTTCAGAAGGGGAAGGAGTGAGTGGGTGTTGCAATGAAAACTTAGAATGTCTGCTGCATCCTCCTTTTGTTGTTCCTTTAGAATTTCCCCAGATATTCCTAACTTACTTAAGGGCTGAAGAAGGGAGAAAAAGGATGTAGGGAGGGAGGGGGAAAGAGATAATTTACATGAAATAAAATGCTCAGAACTTCAGTGTTCATTTTGATGAGTACTGACAATTGTGTATACCTGTGTACCACCACTCAAGAGAAGACATAAAATATTTCTGAAATTCCAGAAAGTTCTTGTATCTTTTTCCAGTTAGTCTCCTTCATGCCACCCAGCAACCATTTTCTGATTTCCACTACCATAGATTTATTTGCCTGTTCTTGAGTGTCATGTAAATGGAATCATATAGTATGTAAACTTTTGTGTGTTACTCAACAGGTTCTTGGGGATTCATCCATGTGGTGTATGTTGTCAAAGATAAACAAGCTGGACACTGAAGTGGTAAGGACAGATTTTAATAATAGCTATTTATATTAGTTTAATTCAATCCAACATGAGCTGAACTTGACTTTGATTTATATAGAGGTGACTGGGAGTTTTAAAGGGAGAATGAGGAAGTGGGGAGGCAAGTGGGGGTTCAATAGACTCAGGGAAGTGAAATACTACAGAAAGTGGGAAGGTAGGGTGGTCCATGTGAAACCCACCTGGGTTGACTAACTGGCAGTTTGCAAAGATAGGCTCCTACCCTCCCAGCAGAGACTGGGAGACAGGCCCTATCTTCAGGAGTTGGCTGGAGCCAACAGTCCATTTCTTTGGCAGCCTTTGTTATTCTCAAGTAGGCACTTTAAGGGGTCATCGTATGTTAGTGTTCAAGTCTTTATACGCTGAGGCCCAGTCGAGAAGAGGGCTGAGAGAAGCCTGGCTACAATTAGCCAAGGAGAGAATCTTTGCCAGTGTAGTTTGTTCCTTTTTAATGTTTGAATTTAGCATGAATCGTTCATTCAGGCAGCTGTTGATGGACATTTGAGTTGTGTCCAGTTTTTGGCCATTGTAAATAGGCTTCAATGAACAGTCTTATATAAGACTTTAATTGCTCTTGAATAAATATCTGGGAGGGGAACTGCTTAGTCATAGGGTGAGTAGTTATTAAACTGCCAAACTCATTTTCAAAGTAGCTTATCAGTTTACAGTTCCATCCAGTGATGTATGAAAACTCTAGTTGCTCCATATCCTTTTTAATATTTGTTACTACCACTGGGTGTGAAATAACATCTAATTAGGGTTTTAAATTACATTTCCCTGGTAACTAATGATGTTAAGCACCTTTTCATGTACTTATTGGCCTTTCCTACATCTTGTTTTGTGAACTGTGTTTTCAAATCTTTTGCCCATTGTTTTTTTTTTTTTTGATAATATTGTTTTTGATTTTTTTGGAGTCCATCATGTATTTTGGGTAGGAATCTTTTATCAGCTCAATGTATTATAAATATACATGCATATATATGAAAGTGAAATTTTAGAATATCATTTACAGTAGCATCAAAAACCAAACTATCTAGGAATAAAACTAATGAAAGACATAAAACACCTATTCACAGAAAAGTATAAGATATTGCTGAGAGAAATTAAAGAAGACTTAAATGGGAGATATACTTTGTTCATACATTAGAACACTTGATGTTAAGATTTCCGTTCTCCAAATTGATCTACAATGCCAATGCAATCACAATCAAAATCCTATTCATCTTTACTTGAAGAATTTAACAATTCTGAAATGTATATGGAAATGCAAAAGTTCTGGAATAGCCACAACAACAAAAAGTCTTCAAAAAGAGAACAGAGTTGGAGAACTTAAACTGCTTAATTGTTTATGCTACTTAATTTTAAGACTTACTGTAAAGCTGCAGTAATAAAAACAGTGTGGTCTTGGCATAAAGATAGACAAATAGATCAGTGAAACAGAAGAGAGAACTGTCTGTTGATTTTTGCCCACAGTGGGTAAGTCAGTTTAATAAGAGGAAGGAACGTCTTTTACCTTTTTGTATATTTGTATATCAGCTGGATATTCAAGTGGGAAAAATAATGACACTTGGCCCCTATCTCGTTCTACACATTTAAATTAACTGTGGATGGATTGTAAGCCGAACCATAAAAGCGAGAACTGTAAAGGTATATGAAAACATAGGAGAAATCTTTGCAAGTGTGGGGTGGATGAATATTTTGTGGGTAGAACACAAAAGCACTAACTGCAGAGGAAAAGTAGATACATTAAGAAAAAAAACAGGCAAACCATAAAATATTTGCAATGCATGTTTTTTGTTGTGATCCATGAAGAAACACTGGAATGCTGTACATCTTCTTAAGTGTTTTTTTCCTAAAAGTTCTTTAGCATTATTCAGGTCCACAGCATCTCATTGTTATATTCTGTCTTAACTGTTTTTTTGTTAAGTGAGATATGGGACATTATACCAAGGGAACTTTCTAATTGGATTCTCCTACTTATTTCACCCTCTCGTAAATGTTGGTCCCTTTTCCATTTCCATTTTGTCCAATATTCAATGACTGGGAAACAAACCCAAACTGTATTTAGGTACAGAGTGTATTACCTTTAAGATTTTGCTTGCTGCTTTCCATTTATAAACCAAGAATAAATTGAACAGGAAATATAAAAAGGAAGCTAAAAGGTGTAAAAGAACCATGAAATTGAAATTAAAGTCGGAGGTAGGGCAATATCTTAAAGACCACCTACAGTATGCAGTTAAAAATCCCAAATGAGGTGGGTATATACACAAAAGAATGGAAATGATCATGTCAAAGGTATACCTGCACTCCCATGTTGATTGCAGTTCTATTTACAATAGGCAAGAGTTGGAAGCAACGTAAATGCCCACGAAGGGATGACTGGATAAGCAAATGTGGTATATATACTCAATGGAATACTACTCTGCCATAAAAAAGAATGAAATTCCGCCATCGCAGCAACATGGATGAACTTAGCAAAAATTATAAGTGAAATAAGCCAGGCACAGAAGAGAAATACCACATGTCCTCACTCACTCGTAAGTGGGAACTTAAAAAAAAAAAAAAAATCCCAAGTGGAATTTTGATGCTAAGAAAAGTCAGTTGATTTTTGCAGTCTCAAATATGTAAATATATACATATACACAGATAGACAGACACACCACCATACACATGCATACAATTTGAGCAAATAAAGTGTTATGAGGGAAAAAGCAAGTGTGGGGGGAGGTGGGTCTAAATCCAGATGGGTAAGTAGGTTTGAAAAGCAACAGAGTTAAGTCCCCTACTTTAATAGAATGAAGTTGCACAGCTGAGGTTACTACTTCTCCCTCAGTCTGTAAAGCAGCCTTCTTCATAGGGCTGTTGTCAGGGTTACATGTGTTCATAGTTTGTCAAGCATTTTAATGCCTGGCACATAGTAAGCACTCAGTGAGTGTCCATTATAAGAAGCGAATGAGGCTCCAGTCCTGATTCTCACAGGCTGGGAGAACAGGGAGGCCCCCTTGCCATTCCCTGAAGCCTCAGATGAGGAAATGCCTGTTGGAGGGGATGTCACACCTTTCAGATGAGGACCCATTGTTGCAGCTGACACTTATGCAAATAGGCTCCTGTCAGTAAATGTTTCTTGAATGAATAAGTTGTTGAACAGATCAGTGTATCCCACAGGAGAAATATGAGATGATTTTAGGCAGTACACAGAACACGGCCAGATGTTTTACATTTTAAGAGTTAGGTGTTTATTACAGCGTTGTGTTAGAAGCACATTAGGTAGCACATCAGATTTGAGTATTAAAAAAAAAGTGAGTTGAAGACGTGAAACTGAATAGGAGGTATGCGAATGTCATGAAAATTGAAAGCAGTACTGGATTGAATGAAGACTGGGAAAATCTTTGAGGTCTTTCCAAATTTGAGATTTTTGGTTCTTTGAATCTGGGTTTTAAATATGAAATGTTTTCCAGGTTTTGCAAGCAGAGAACTATAGAGGATATTCATGGGTGGACGTAGATGCACAGTGTCATGGATGCTAAGGAGACACCTGCTTTTAACATTTTGGTGTCTACTCTGGGCAGTATGTGTGTGTATATGTATTTTTTCTAACAGAATTGGGAACATCCTGTACATACAATTTTGTACCCTGCTTTGTTCACCTGATCCTATAACTCTCTGGTCAGTGATCTTGTAGAGAAACCTTATGTCCATTCTTGATTATTTTCACAGGATAAAATCCTAGAAGTGGGATCATTTGGTCATTATGTATGCATGTGTTTCAGATGTTTTATGTCTTACCCGATGCAACAGTGCCTGGCAGCACTACTGTGCCAGTTTATGGTTCCAGCAGTGGTGCTCAAGTTCCCTCTTCCTCATCCCTCTCCAAAGTCAAGTTCTATTAAAAAATAGTTTTGTAGCCAATTTAATAGGAGAAATCTTGCTCTCTACTTTTGCTTTCATTTTGCTTTTTTTTTTTTTTTGATATTTGATAAAGCTGAGGTTTTATGTGAGGTTTTTCTGTGTTCATTGATCAGTTGTTTCTTCTTTTGTGACTGCCCTCCAATTTGTCTATTTTCTTCTTTGGGGATTTTAGGTGTTTTTTTTCTTATTTATGAGTTCTTTGTATTGTAAGGATATTAGTCCTTCGTGACGTGTTACGGATATTTTTCCTAGTTTAATACTTGCCGTTTGTGTTTGTTCATGATAGCCTGACTTAACACTTTGTCTCGTTCTGAAGGCAGCATGTACTATATTTTATTGATTCTGTGGCACTCATGTTCTTCTACATTAACTTTGAAATCAGGCGTGACTTAATCTTCACGTGTCCTGCGGTTGCTGTCAGTCTTGTTCGAATTGTCAGCACCTGTCCACCTGGTTTCTCCTGTTTCTTATTCTTCTCAGTCCCCTGCCTGCTTTTCGCTCCTGGAGCACTCGAGACCATTTCCACCCTAGAGCGATTCTCTCTGCTGCTTCTCCTGTCTGGACTGCCTTTTGTACAGCTGACATTCCCCCATTTCCAGCGCTCAGGTTGGCCACTTCCTCTTCAGAGAGGCCTCCCCTTCTCACTCTCATCCTCTATAGAGTCATATCCTCCATTCCTCCTGAACTTTTCATTATCTCTGTCCTTTCTCTTCTTCATTGCTCTATCCCTAGTGTCTAGCACTTAGCAGACGCCCAGTACATTTTGCTTGACTAAATCCATATATTGAATACTGTTGAATAATCCAGAGTTGAGAGGAACAGAAGCTGCTCTATGCTGTCCAAGAGGGCAGTAAGAAGTCCAGTAAGTTTTTTCCTCAAGATGGAGACGCGCTGATCAGTTTCTCAGCAGAGTTGCTGCACAGTGGAATGGGTGCCTTCCTTATGGAGTAGTCGGGCCGTGACTTGATGCTGTTGAAGTGGTTCTTGCCCTGGATGTTGGGGTTGGCTAGATGGCTTCTAAGGCCCCTTCCAGCCCTTTGCACTGTGGGATGAATGATCTCATCAGTGCAGTTACTGGTCTTGACATTCTTGTTTCAAGTGCAGCTATGACTTTTACCACCAAATGGCACCCGATGATTCCTTTGACATCAGTGTTTATCAAACTGCCACCCACAGTGAGAAAATACACTTTTCATTACACTTATACCCCACACACACGGGAACAAAAGTTTCATGAAGCAGCCTTAATCCTTACTATGTGTAACGCAGGTTTATATTTTCTATTCAGTCTATTTAATTGATTTTATGATATTAACACGTCACAACTCACTGTTCAAAAATCACTATTTTAGAGAACTGGACAAATTTACTGTTATAAAACTGTTAGTCTGCTGTTCCCTTGGACAGTTTATAGCCCATTGTGTCTGTTAATGAGTATTTTGCATGTTTCTGTGTTCAGTTGCTGTACTGATAATATGTGCTTCCCTATGGGTGTCTGTGGGTGTGCCAACATGGAAGAGACGGACTGTGGGAGGCATGTTTGTACAGAATTCAGCACCTATTGTAGTCAAGGCAGAAGTAAGCCTTGTCAGTAGATATAAAGAAAAAGATGTACTACCTGCTTCTGGGAACTTGGAATCTAGCTGGGAGACCTAACACACACACCCACCCACCCACCCACTCTTAAATTTCAGTTTACTTATCAAGAAACGGAAATGAGGGTATTACTCGGGGTATCAGTTAGGATGCTTTAGGCTGTGTCGGGCTGGATCACAGACCCCTCAGCCTCATCCTGTGCAGGTCATGACTCAGGTAGTTGAAAAAAGATTTATCATACCCCCTGGTGACACACAATCCTTATACCAGTGCCACACAGGTTACTTATGTCCCTTAATTATCTGTATTGACCATAAAGGGGGACATCTCTAAAGTTTGTTTTTCACACCCACACCGCCATTTGGTTAAGTGCCTATGTGTCTTCCTAGGGAAGCACTTCTACTCGCTAACAGACTTCATTTATCACCCAGGTTCAGTGATGTTGAGTAATCAAAGGTAAAATGGGGAGGGCCTCTATGGGCCAAACTGCAAGTTCCCCTCCCCCTCTGCTCCACAGATATGTTCCCTAGCCAAACAACCCTCCTTGGACCAGGCACAGTTTATTTCCAGGTATTGGGTTTAGTTTTCTGTTGGCCCAAGAAATTATTCAGACAAACCAATGACAGCCTCCTGTGGGAACCAGGGGTCAGCACACCCTCTTGTTACTACAAAGCCTGCTTCCAGCAGCCCTTCCTTGTTCACTTGTCTGGAGTGTAACCCCAGTGTGACCCTGCACAGTGTGCAGTGTCCTCCTCCCCTGGGCCATGAATGTATGTGACTAATAAACTGCTGTGAATCTCATCTTTCCAGTGTTCAACCATCCCCTAAGTGTAGGGTGGGAATCACAGGGACCCCTCACCCCTACACCCCAGTGAGATGAGGAGGAGGTAAATTAAACACTTCTGGTCTAAACTTATTTGAAGGCATTATCCTGCTCTGATTAGGCTTATGGGCTTGAAGCTATTTGGGTAATAATTTGTTTGGGATTTGAAAGACATAGCATGTGGCTGGAGAGGAGCCTGTGTGGGTGACTAGCAGAAGGTAATGCAAGGACTTGCAAAGACAAGGCCTTGAATATTGTGTTAAAGTTTGCATGCCAGGCAAATGGGGAGTCCTAAAATAATTTCAGGCAGGGAAATGAGATCATCAGATCTTCATTTTAGAAAGTTCACCCTCACAGTAGTGTGGTGAATGGATTCAAGGAAGGCCAAGAATGGAACCAGCAAGATCAGTAAGGAGTCTATTGCACCAGTCTGTACAAGAGACAGGAAGGGATAGACCAGAGCAGTGGGGACAGAAGAGAAGGGAAAGAATTAAGACATATTTGGTGGTTGATTGAATGAATATGGAGTAGGTGAGAAGGTGGGGTGTGGAGAGAAAGATACCATGTTTCTGAGGCCTTTTGTTGGGATGATGGGAGGGTTGTATGTGAGAAACGCCCTCACCTGTCCAATGCCAAAGGATGGACATGGAGACACGAGGTTCAGTGAAGCAAGACTTTAATTACAGCCTTATAAGGTTCAGGTGTCTGAAGGGCAGGGACTTGGAAAAGGGCTGTAGCAAGCAATTTATTTCCTAGTACGTAAGTACCTCCCCCCACTTCCTCATTGGCTGAGTACTACGGGGTGCACAGTCTTCCTGATGGCTAAAATTTATTACCCCCTTGCAATGCAAGGAATTCCTTTGTCTGGGGGCTCAGGACAAGCCTGTGAAAAAGGCCTGCCTAAGCCCTGTGAAGGGAGAAACACCAGGGAATGAAAAAACAATGGAGGGTGGTAACTAATTACCATCTCAATAAAACATGCTCAGATAATGGATCCTCCTCTATAAAGTATTCAAAAACCCAGAGTTGGCTAAGGAGAGAAATTGTCAAAGGCCTGGTTTTGTAGAAGCAAAACTATCTCTATACCTTCAGATAGGTGTCACGGGCTGAAAAGTCTTATCTCTGGCACCTCTAAAGTTTGTTTACTTTATGAAGCCTCTAAAATGCAAGAGAAAGGGTTGGAAAAGCTGTCTCAAAATGTCTCAATTTGATAGTTTTTTATCTGCCATTTTCATCCAATTCATGTTTAGCTATTTTCACCCTTAGGATATTATGGTGAGAACATACATGATTCATAAAAGTGATTGTACTTTATTTGTAGAAAATCATTTTTTCTGAAACATTTTAAATGCAGCTGAGATTTTTTAAAATGTTGATGCCAATTTTTAAAGAATTAAAAGAGGTGAAATAGTTTGGTGCAACTCTTTGGGTAATATATACAAGAAATTAGTCAATGACCTTTGGAATATTTGTATTTTCATCAATCCAGATAACAGGCTAATATGTCACATTCTTTCTTGTCAAATAGTACCATTTTCATTGAAAGTATACCTAACTTAAGGGAGGTATATTTGTCGAGCAAAAATTTAAAATGCTTAAATCACGGTAATGCCTTCCACAATAAATCAGAGAAATAAAATATTTTGTAGCCCCAACTCTTCCTCTAGAGTCCTGACCTTTCCCTCCACTTCTGATTTTGCATCTTGTTTCTTTTTCTGGTGACATTTGTATTTGAAAGTTTCTATTTATTATTTTCCATATGGCAACATCTTTGCTTTATATTTTATTTTCTATTTCAAAGTGAACCATTTTTTTTTTGTCATAGATCCTACGTTTGGAACCATATTTATATGAGTAAAATAAACTCACAAATTAAATAAACATATTACTCATTAGGAACCAATATATATTTTTAAAAGTATATATTTCTGAAGTTCTGATAGGATATCGGGATTTCTTTAGTGTGGCAGTTTCATTTGTAACTATATTTTACATGGCTTGATTAAGTAACAAGAAATGCAGGGAGTGTTTCAATGTGTTGACTAATCATTTTGCAGCTACTTTTAAGATTTTTTTCTTTGTCACTGAGTTTTAACAATTAACTAAGAAGTCTTAAGGAATGATTTTTAAATTAAAAAATTTTTTGATCCTGCATAATACTCACTAGAAATCTCTGGGTTAAAATTTATCATCCGTTCTGCAAAATTCTTTGCCAGTATCTCTAAATACTTTGAATGTTGCTTCTTCTTTATTCTCTTTCTTCTTTCCTGCTGGGACTCCAATTGCACATACCTTAGGAATTTTGAGCATGTCCTGCATGTCCCTTATGGTTTTGTATTTTTCTTCATCTTTATTTTCTCTTTGTGAATATTTTCTATTGATCTGCCTTCTTTTTCAATAATCCTATAAAATTTGCTCTTAAACTCATCCATTGTCAAAATTTCAGATAGTGTACTTTTCAATTCTGGAATGCCCATTTGATTTTTTATAGATTTCAATTCTCTGATAAGACCCTCTATTTTTTCTCATTTTTCTCTATTTCTTAAATATATTGATCAGTTATTTTAAAGGCTTAGTCTACCACATTAATTAGCTGGGTCACAGAAATCAGCCCACAACTTACAGCCAACTGATTTTTGACGAGGCACTAAGAACATACACTGGGGAAGAGACTGCCTCTTCAATAAATGGTGCTGGGAAAACTGGACATCCATATGTAGAATGAAAGTAGACCCCTAGCGCTTGTCCTGTACCAAAATCAACTGAAAATGGATTAAAGACTTAAGTAAACATCCTAAAACTATAAAACTCCTAAAAGAAAACAGGGAAGACACTTCAGGAAGTAGGACTGAGTGAAGGCTTTATGAATATGACTGCAAAAGCACAGGCAAGAAAAGAAAAAATAAACAAATGGGATTATATCAAACTAAAAGGCTTCTGCACAGCAAAAGAAACAATTAACTGAGCTAAAAAAACAACCTACAGAGTGGGAGAAAATATTTGCAAACTATGCATCTGACAAAGAATTGATATCCAGAATACACAAGGAACTCAAACAGTTTAACAGTAAAAAGAAATAACTCAATGAAAAAATGGGCAAAGGAACTGAAAAGGCATTTCTCAAAGGAGGATATATGAATGGCCAACAGACACATGAAAAAGTGCTCAGCATCACTCAGCATCAGGGAAATGCAAATCAAAACCATATTGAGATATCTCACCCCGTTTAGACTGGCTGTTATCAAAAAGAAAGAATGACAGATGCTGATGAGGATACAGAGAAAGGGGAGCCCTTCTAAACACTGTCGATGGGACTGCAAATAGGTGCAGCCATTATGGAAAACAGTATGGAGGTTCCTCAAACAACTACAGATAGAACTGCCATGTGATCCAGCAATGCCACTGCTGAGTGTATACCCAAAGGGATGGAAATCATCATGTCAAAAGGTTACCTGCACTCCCATGTTTATTGCAGCTGTATTCACAATGGCCAAGTGTTGGAACCAACCTAAATGTCCATCATAATATGACTGGATAAGGAAAATGTGGTATATTTACACAATGGAATACTACTCTGCCATAAAAAAAGAATGAAATACTGCCATTTCACAGCAACATGGATGAAATTACAGAAAATTATGTTAAGTGAAATAAGCCAGGCACAGAAAGAGAAATACGACCTCTTCGCTTATAAGTGGGAGCTAAAAATAAACAGACAAGTAAATAAAAAAAGAAAGAAAGATGTAACACTCACAATAATACATTGAACTTTCAAAAGGAGAGAACAGAACTGAGGTTACCAGAGGTGGGAGAGGGGCAGAGGGAAGGAGGTAAAGGAGGAATTGGTAAAGGGCCATACAAATCAATTACGTTGTATAATGTTGAATATCCTAATTGTCTTGATTTGGACATCACATATTGCACACAGGTATTGATATTCAATGCTGTACTCCACAGATAAGTGCAATTGACTGTGTTCCAATAAAAAAAAAATGTAGCTGGGTCATCTATGACTCTTTCTGTTGGTTTTTTCTCTTGGTTGTTGGTTACATTGTCTTGCCTCTTTACATGTGTGTAAGTTGACAGGGTGCCAGGCACTTACTTAGAGGATCTCAATGACATCTTTCACAATTGAGGGTGTCTTCTCAGTTAGGCACAAGGTGTGGGGGTTGACTGCCTACATCCACTGTTGGGAAAATATTTAAAAATAAAATCTTTTAAATCAGAAAACCTCCCCACAAAAGTAGGAGAGCAAAAAAGCCAGTTTTATTGTTGCATGTGCGTTAAATTAGACTGCAAGACACATCACAGGCAATCCACTACAAGATTGCAAAGACAGAAAGGTATCTCACCCTTTTATACAGCCAGATAGATACAGCCCATTGCAAACATGTGAACTCTATTTGTCTATTCAAGAAGAAAATGAAACTTCTCATATCTTTTCAACAAGCAAGAAGTTACATCTCAGAGCTAAGTGCCTAAGCTTGACCACCACAGGAGGCAGGGATGTTTATCTCTCAAAAAAATGACTCCAAGATCCCCATGAAAGGCATTCCTGGGCTGCAAAACTGGCAAGAGTCTCCTTTACCTTTTAAAAAGATTACTTACATCTCATAGAGGCATAGAGAGCACTTCCAATTTCAAGTTTTCTGAAGACAAGTGGGGGGAGAGAGAGTTTTATTTCCCTTATGGCACCAGGGAAATATTTATACTTACTTTTTCTCTTTTTAGATTGTTCTTTACCCTTACGCCACTCAGAGTTGTGTTTGGTCAGGGCTGGGTTGCATCCTCAAAGGAGGAGGTAAAAGTCACATGAAAATTCAGGTGGGCTTTCAGACCATCTAACACAATAACATTCCATGAGTAGATGGTATTATCTTATTTTACTTTTTGTATCCATTTCATTGGGAGTAAGGACAAAAATGTAGCATCTATACTTTGCTTATCGAAACTGACGAAAGAATGTTCTGCTTTTTTTATTAGTATTTTGTAAAGACTTTTTCTTCTTAATTTGTGGGAAAAGTGTAATTTTAATATTTCTACTCAGATGCCAGTGTTTTGGATTTTTTTAGAGGAAATTTATTAAAAAAGAGTTTGTCCTTTTTTCCCAAATATTATTTCAAACAAAAAGAAACCAAAAGACACGTCAAAACACCTGTAAAATTATTGCTTTTTTTCTCTAAGGCAGGTGAGGCTAAAAAAGGGAAGAGATTTGGCAAGTAAATTACAGTTTTGTGATTGCCCCCACTGCCTGACTGCATTCCCACGACTGCCAGACAAGGAGACAAGGGTCTCTCACACTCTGGTAGGATCGCTCAGCCTCCAGCTCTGGGGAAGAAAGCCATGCTGAAGGCACAAGGAAAACAAGTCAATCTGGTCTAGAGAACCTCATTCAGGGAAACAGCACCAACACATTCTTAGAACACAGAAATAAAAAATAACACCTTCAGAGCTACCTCACCTAGGAGCATTTTCAAAGTCCAAAATTAGTGCCATTCATCAGTGTCTCAGGTCCTGTGGCAGCATCTCGGTCACTTACTACAGGGAAAACAATGAGTTTCAAACTACTTCTATACATCAAAAGAATACATGGATAAAATATAGAGACATACAGACAACTGAGGAGCATAAATGAGTAGGATTGTTGCACCTAAATGAAAAAAAGGGGGACTCTCAGCCTCTGCACGAAGCAGTGGGTGCTGTATAAGTGAGAAGGCAGGAGCAGAGGGGTCGTGGAGCGCAGTGGCAGTTTGAGTTGCATAGACACTGTTGTGGCAAACCAAGCCTGAAGAACCACCTGTAAGGGGTGTAAACATGGATTCACAGTGTGAAATTCTGAGTGTTTTCACTTGTCAGAATGATTAAAGACTGGTTTGATGGTGCCTATTTGTCCATTGTAAATTCTCTCAAGCAAGGCTCAGAGTCCCATAGTTTCAAAGTAGGGCTTAGAAGCCCACGAAGAGGGCAATGCCCACCACGGAGAAATGATGCACAAGCTGTGAAAGTCTGGAGATTAGGCAACTAGGAAAGCACACAGAGGGGAAGTAATTTTCACCTGTCACAGCCTTCTCTGTGGTCATCACAATACCCAGTGCAGATGGCCTAAAGAAAGCTCCTGGATACTCAGAAAACTGACTTTATTTCACATACTATTTTAGTTTATGGGGATCTCATCTAGCATGTAACTGATTTAGAAAGTAACTCATGTTCATTTTAGTTCTCGATTCCGGGTCACCTTTAGTGTATGGTATTTAGTCGATGACATTTTCTAATGTCTGTTTTCATTTTTTTGTCTCTGGAGACTAAACTTTCTCTAAGCCGATTGCTTTTAATGCTTTTTTTCTCTGTGTCTGCTTCATTCTTGATGTTTTTCCTATTGGCTGTGCTGCATGAACAGGCTGTTGCTGCAATCTCAGCAAAATGATATTGAGGGAAACTGAGCTCAGCATATTGGCTCTAGACCCCTTTCAGCCCTTTGGACCTCTGAGCTATTCCATATGTCTGGAGAAGTTATTTCCACATCATCAGGTTGTATTTGGGAAAGGAATCCTTGAAAATATATTTTCTTTTTGTTTGATTATGGTTTAATATATTTTATCTTGGTTCCCTTGTGACAGTGGTAATGAAACCACATTTTTAAAATGTTTAAGAATAAATTGCAAGCAATGAGGAATGCATTTTCTAAATGTTAACAAACCAAAGAAAGAGTTGGATAATTTTTAGATGCGCAAGTATCTTAGTACATTTCAGGGGGAGGGAAAATTACTTTCCTTGTGAAGGAGAAGATTGTGTCATCGTACTTTGTAGCTGTTTTGATTTTCTGTAAACAAGATTATTTTGTATTTATGGCACAAATTTCTTAGCTTGGGGCGGTAGTAATTGTATCTTATGCTGTATGTTTCTCCTATTTTCCTCCTATATTACTGTTGAGTGGCAAACACGTAGAGGGGTACTTCAAAAAGATCGTGGAAAAATAGAATTAAGATGTAATAGAAATCTTTCCATGACTTTTCAACATACCCTCATATAAGAGAACATGTTGGATTACAAATAGGGAAAAGTATCAGGTGGGTTAGAAACCAAGTGTAATATTCAGTGAATTCAAAGGACACAGGCAGGTTAGGGACGGAAACCCTCAGTGGAACTCGGTAGTTCTGCTGTTGCTGAGATTGAAATTATGCTACTGGGGCACATTTCTGATGTGGTCACAGACATAAGAAAGTTTTGTCCTTCTGCAGTGTCGTCCTACTTACCATGTCTGATTTCTAAAACATCCTCCTGACCTGTGCATATTCTTTGGTTTTACTCATTTATCATGATCTATTGTTGCCAAGGAAGCAGGATAAGTTTTCCTTCTCATCAATGCTTCCCACTCCCAAACCATTATTTGGGAGACAATAAAACCAATTACTTATCTTCAAATATGTTTAAAATAATCAGTAATTTTTAGACAGCAAATTAGACATGGCATTTTTTTCAAAGTAAGAATTTATGATTGAACTGTAGAACTTTTAATTTCATTTATAAAATCTATTATTCCAGTTTCTTTTTAAAGAAGACTGTAGACTTAAACTTTCTGAAAATCAGCAACTCTTGGAAAGAAGTTATTTGTTTCTTTCATCCAGTCATTCCCTGGCAGCGTGGCTTGAAGCAGGGGGAAATTGCTTTCATCCCTTTTATAAAATCTGATTGATTTGCTGGGGCTGCCTAAAGCCTCATCTCCACCTAAAGGGGAAGAATACAGGGATTGATCAGTCATGTTGCCAGGAGGACAGATAAAAGGAGTGCTGGCACACTGTAAAGCACCATTGAACACTGAGTCTTTACAGCCAGCATCTGAACACATGTCTAAAATCTATTCATTCTATGACCATCATGGCTCTTAGATTTAGACTTAGTGGGGCGGGGGGGGGGGGAGAAGACATGAGTTCAAATCTTAATTTTTTTAAATACTATCTCTGGAAAATGTAAAAGCTATCTAAACTCTTTAAGGTGGAGTTCGATTTCTTCGTGTATAAAATGAAAATAAAGATCACAGCTAATAGAGAGGTCTTAAGGATTAAATAACGGAGTACAACATTTGGCTAAGTGTAACAGCAGCAACAGCAACTAACATGTGCCAGAAATCAAAGTGTTTTCCTTGCGTCTAGCCATGTGTTATATATACTCAAAACATATTCGTTGTTTTACAATATTTTTCTAACAAACAAGAGACAAAATAAGTTTAGAGGAGCTTCTTGAAAAATAAAAATATAGGAGCCCTTTTATTTCATTATGTGCAGTAGAGTCTTTATATTCAAAAGAAGATTCATTAAGAGCTTTTAAAGCAAGGTAATAAGTGTAATCATGTACTTTTTAGGCAGTTTACAAGGAATTTCAGTAAAAATTATTTGGTAGATTCACGTGTAGATAAACCCCCTCTGCTCTAAACATGCACCCCTGATGGATAAAGTACGTAATAGAAAAGCAAAGATAAATAGCCAAGATTATAAACAAAATGCCCAATACCACCAACAAGACTGGGGGAGAGATAGCAGTGAGTGAGGTTGAAGTCATAGGACTGATGCCGGCCAGCTGGTGTCATTAGATCAATTCATATAGAGTACAAGGGGGATGTGTCTTATAAAAGGCAGGTGTCAGTGCTTGCAGCCAGGACCAGGGTGGAACCTTCTACCTTCAAATGAGGCTGAAGGGACCAGCCGTCTGAGGCTACAGCTTGTGTGGAACAACGGAACATGAGTAGGAGGAACCGAACCAAGCCAAGCCAAAGCTGGTTCGTGATGTGCCCAACACCAGCAAGGGTAGCTGGTTCTGGACTGTGAGCCTGGAAGCCTGGGGAGCAACTAACCCCCCAAAAGAAAAAACAGCATGCGCATGCGCACACACATGCACATACACGCACAGGTTGAAAATCCCTCTACTCAAATGAGCCTGCAAACTAAATCTACAACATTTATACAGAAATATAATGCTAGTAAAGGAAAAATAGTGAAATTAAAACCGGACAATTAGCTTAAGACTTGTAAGTTGAATTTATGGGATAGTTTGACAAGGTTTTTAACATCAGAATGTACGTAAACCTCAAGGACATAAGTGAAAGAGAGCAACAGCCATTAAAATAAGAAAATATGAACAGGATCTGAAACAAGAACGGCCTAACAGAAAGAGTGCCAGGTAGAAAGTGTGTGTATTTTTAAATGTGTGGAATTTGTAATAAAAATAAGTTCAATACTCAGCACAATAAAAAAGATAATGTGCAAAATGGTAGTGAGAAATTCATAAAGAATTAAACAGAAAAAGATTAAAATTTAAAAGATGAATTAAAAGATACAGGAAATGGTTTGAGAAATTTCAATATATAAGTAAGAAGAGTTATAGAAAAATAAATTGGAAGGAGTGAAGTGACATTGAAAAAGATAATTGCGAATTTTTCAGAATTGAAGAAAATATGCCTTTAAATCTAAACTGTAAATATATTTACTAAAATTAAACTTTAAGTTATAATGAAAACCCTTTGCAAATTAGAAATAGAGTGGCATTTTATTAACCCAGTAAATGAACTTAAAATAATAAAAATTAAAAAATATGTAGAGTAAACATTATGTTTAATGATGACATATTAAAAACTTTTTATGTAAAATCTGAAATGAAACAAGGGTGACTCCTATCCCTACTTCTATTCAAAATTGCACACAGGGTTTCACTGCATATAAACGGAATTCAAAGAAACTATAAGAAAACTCATTAGAATTATGAAGGGATTTCATGAGATTATTGAACACACAACTAGTAACCCAAAATCATCTGAAATTCTACACGCCATTAGACTTAATTCTTTATCTTCTTGTGGGAGACTTTGGTAATGTCTGTTTTATGATCATTTGAGACTATACAGAGCAAGGTGTTTTTATTTGTTTGTAATACTCTAATACTAACCACAATGGCCTGCAAACCCTGGAGTCTGATGTGTACTAATTTTCCCTTCCTAAAGGAAGAGGGTCACTAATGCATGTTAGTAGGCTTCACCAACGGTGGTTACTCTCTTCGAATTGTTTTAAATATGTTTTAAATATAAAAGTATACCTAAAATTTATATTTAATTTAAAAAACTAATATATTTTATTGAATATAACATTATTTAATGTATATAATTATAATTGTATAATACGTAATATACACTTAAAATTTTGTATTTAATTTTGAAAAGCTCTAGGTATGTTTAAAATTTAGAATATTCTTGTCCTGTTGCTAGTCTTAGTATGATGTTAGCTGTGAGGTTTTCTTTGATGGTATTGATCTGTTTTAGGAATTTCCCTTCCATTTTCAGATGAGGGTTTGGGTCATGAAAGTGTTTTGAATTTTGTCCAAACCTTTTCTGCATCTATTGAAGTAATCATGTTTTTGTCTTTGAATCTCTTAATACCGTGGTGTTACATTCATTAATTTTTAGAAGCTAAATCATGTTTACATTTCATGGTAGAGGAATCCAAACCGTGGAATCGTTACTTACTGGAGAATGTCTTGACCTTCTCTTTCAAAAACAAGAGTTTTCATTTTTTTGGGGGGGGGGATGTAAGTTTTGCATGTTTGCTTGAGTTTTCTCTTTAAAGATTTTCTTATTAACTTTCGCCTTCAACGTTCCTATTGCGATGTGACTAATTTTGGATCTCTTTGCTTTTATCCCTTGCTGAGCTTCTTGTTTGTGTAGACTTCTTTTTCTAATCAAATTTGAAATTTTTGGCCACTAATTTTAAGTGTTCTTTCTGCTCACTATTTCTTTCCTCTCCCCTTTTCTGGAACTACATTAGTGTGTAATGGTCCAATTGATGATTTCCCCCCAATTTCTGAGTTTACGTTTATCTATTTATTTTTTGCAGCAGCGGCAGCTTTGGGGCTTATGTTTTGGGGCATGCGCAGTTCCTTCTATACTCCCCAGTGAACTAAATTACTCTTCCTCTCCTATGCTGTAGCAGTCCCCTTCTCTAAGGAAGACAGGGACAGCGGCAGCGGCGGCAGGACCCTTCCCAGACGCCACCTCACTGCCGCATAGAGGCCGCCCCGCCCCTCACGCTCGGTGCTACCACACACGCCTGCCGCAGCCATCCGCCACCTGCCCCGGGTTACCGCGGGCGCCAGGCAGGAGCCGGAGGAAGCCGGAGCGGCGGGCGGTGCCGAGAGGGCGGCCGGCGGAGCCCGCTGTGTGCCGGGGTCTCCGACAGCTGCCGGCACCGCCTCCACGGAGCTTCTGCGTCCACCCGGGCAGCCGCCGCCCCTGGAACCGCGTGCTCGGCTTCCCGGCGGCGCTGGCCGGGGCTGCTTCCGCGGCGACGGGGCTCTTCGTCCTGGTCAGCGGCGGCACGAGTGGGTCCCACCGCAGTCCGCGAGCGCCAGAGCCGCCGCAGCTCGTCAGCCTCCTCTGCGAGGGCCCCCGTCCCAGTTCTGCTCCTGCCCCCTCTTCGTTTCCCGCTGCACCCGCAGAAGCGCATCCGCTGGCAGGTCCAGGTGAGGCCGCCCCGTCAGCCGGCGCCCAGGGCTGCAGTGTTCCCTGAGTCCCTCTCCCAAGGTGCAGAACGTCTCCTCCAAGCCACGATTCCACTGATAGTTCTAATTCCTTTTGCTGCCTGCATAGTGTCCAGTAATTTATCCAAGCCCTTCAGATGGCCCGCACACGCGCACACACACACAAGTAGATCTAAGTGTGTGCACGTTATACACGCCATGCAGGACTAGAGAGTCTGCCTGACCTTCACGTTTTCCAAGAAACGCAGATTTTACTTGAAATGGTCCTATTTAAAAAAATGCCAAGCAGAAAAGAGCTGCAGGGTAGATTCAGCTTTTCAGCCACCCATTTGTGATTTGAGCAATCATCTGTTTTGCTTTTTTTTTCTCCCCCAGCATTAGTAAATTTAATATTCATATAATAAATTTTTTCTCTGGAGTTTAAAAATCCCTTATTTAGCACAGAAACACGAACACTGCATGATCTCACTTCTACTTCGGATCCAAAAAAGTCAAAACTCATGGAAGTGAGTCACGGGTGGGGGTGGAGAGATGTTGGTCAAAGAGTACAAAGTTTCAGTGAGGATGTGTAACTTCTGGAGATCTATTTGAGCACTGACCTTTGTCAACAATTATCATACTTGTCTAAATCTCCCCAGTCCTCCTCCTTTTTTTAAAGTTAGACCTATCAGAGCTCCCTCTGTCTCTTCCCATCTGTCTCCCCCAACCCCTTTCTGTGATCAAACTGTTTCCACCTGCTTGAATTACTGACTTCATGTGACTTTCCCTAAATGCCATTATATACTCTTCCTTCTCATACTCTGCAGTATTACCTATTTTGATGTTAATACTAACCACATTTTATTCTGTTGAATAGAGGGCAGGGAAGCTGCTAAACATTCTACAATGCACAGAACAGCAGCCCCCAGCAAAAGTTATCTGGCCCAAAATATCAGTAGTGCCAAGGTGAGGAAATTCTGCTGTGAACAAATCAAATAATTCTAAGCTTTGGGTCTTTGTAAAGCCATGAAAATGTTTGAACTAGAGATTTCTGAGTACACCAAGAAGAAAAATAATTAAGAATAAAACTTGATTTTCCAAATTGAAATACACACATATACACACCCTATCTCTAACAAACTTTTAGACCCACATTACTCTCAACTTTTAATTCTTTCATTCAGGGTTTTTTTTTTTTTTTTGGTGATTTTCTTTGGTAGATCTTATATTTCCCCTAAAACTGAATAACTGCAGAAACCATCCTTCCATTATTCGCTCCTTGAGAAGGACGACCTCTCTGGGGTCCTCGTGGTTGTTAATGCCAGGTTGTATTTCCTCATAATGAGTTTTTAACATGGAAAAGAATACTGGAATTTTAAAAGTTGAAGGAACCTGGAAGATTCATCAGATTTTATTTACATTTGTACCTGGGCGGGTCACCCCATCAGGTTGGGTATCAAGGCAGAACTTGAGCCCGGATATTTTGATGCCCCTGTTGCTAGGGAGACGAGAAGGGAAGGGTGAGCTAAGGCCATGTAGGAGAGCTCCCACCTTTGTGCAGGTTTGAAGCTTGTTTTCATGGGTGTGGTTCCTTTATCGTCTATTTCCGGTCATTAATTCTAGTAATTAACTATTTTAATGCTGTGTGTGGTTTTGGGGAGGATTGAGGGATTGTTAATCATTTGCAAATCAGAGTTGTAGTGAATTAATAGCTCATTCATTTTGCTTTTTAATGCAAATTTGCAATCAGATCTTCTGATTCAAGATCTTTTATTATGAAAGTTGTGAGAAATGAGGTTAACTCTAAAGTGATGTCCAAAGAATTTTCTAAGGTGATGGAAATTTTCTTTATATGTGCTGTCCATTGAGTATGTCGGTATGTCAGCCACTGGTCACATGTGACCATTGAACTCTAGAACTTAATTTTGAATTTAAGTTTTCATTCATTATAGCCACACACTGGCCAGTAGCTCTAGAAACTTAAGGGCACACATTTTTCTGTTGTAACGCTCTATGGAGAATAAATTTTCCATTGTTAACTAAATCACCTGAGATTTTAAAAATACTATTCTCTAAAATACCTTATCTATTATAGAAACAAAAATCCTGATGGAATTTGAGTTGGATGAATGAGTTTGGGAAACAGCAGGAGAGGAATCCGTGGTCTTGGACTTCAAATATTTCTGGAGCACACAGTGCTTTGTGTGGTGTATTTTAGGAGAGAGAGTGCAGAGTTGGTGCTTCTCTGCTTCCTCCTCTGTGTGCTGTAGAGGTCTGAGGTGGCGTGGGGGAGGTTCATCATGGGGACTCAGCAGAAGTAAAGAAGCTTTGGCTAATAGTTTCCATCATGAAACAGGTGGTCTGTTTAGACCCAGTCCCAGTGGTTGTCCTGACGCTGTGTGCGGGACACATTGTGTGCAGGACACGTGGCAGTTATCCCAGGGTGAAGGTGTGTCCTAACACAGCCCCAGACACTGTGTGCCTCAGCAGGGAGGGAGGGAGTGGACAGGTGGGTGAGGGACAGTACTTGGCTTTTATCTTTTTACAGATCCTTCTGTATAGTTACCTGTTTGGTACATTTGGTCTGTTTTGGAGAAATTGTTTTGGTTGCCCTGAGGGTGGGCGGCTTCTCCCTGTCTCCCTCCTTCCCACCTTTTCGCTTTCCTCTTCTCTTTTTCCCTCTTTCCCTCTCTTCCTTCAAAATACCATCCCAGGGGTCAGCCAGCTTTGTGTATTTTCAGCAGGGTGATCTTTGAGCTTGACAAGAATCAAAAATTAATTTATAATTCTAGATGGGATCAGAAGTTTACTTACAGGAGATGACTGAAATCTGACTCCCCGTGGAAATTTCTTACAGGAGCATGTGCTGCACATTTTATTAAGGTGCTTTTTGACTGTGCTGGGCGTTTCTCACATCTGTAGCTTTTTAGCTTCTGTACAATCATGTCTGCCTGTTGAGCATGCTGCTGCAGTTTGACCCCACACCTGATGGAGTTTTCTTCTCATTTGCAGAGGTTGCACAGAGCATGGAGGATCGCCATCAAGAAGTGATCAGCTTCCACAGAGAGAACGGTTTCCGTGGCTTGGTGGCATATGACTCCAATTAGGCACTGTGCAACATTCCTGCTATTTCAGTGCCCATGCCCCCGAAAACTGAACCGGAACGGGAAAAGTCCCTCAACAAGCCAGTATCTGATGCATGCAATTGCCAGGCAACCGGACCTGAATCCAAATGTTTTTCTATTTTTGCTGCTCTGTTAGGTAGGTGGAGCAGTGTGAAAACTTAATTTTGTTTTATAAGGGAGTTATTATACCATGATCATATTGGTTTTTAAAATATTTCATCCGTGCTTGCGTGTTTTCCATGCACATCTTAAATTTAAGAGAACCAAGGAATGGGCTCTTCCTTAGTGCTCTTTATGTGCTGCTTTCGTTCTTAAGTGTAGGTTTATTTGGTGTTCTATCTGGACTGAAAAACTAATTTTATGAATAAATTCACTTAATATTTTGGAAAAATAACATTTCTGAATCAAACATGTTAGCACATGCTCACTATGAAAATTAGACATTTAAACCTTTGGCATGAGTTGTGTTAGAAAGAAATAGAAGCAAACGTGCTGTGGTGTTAGCACTGTTACATTTTCCCCTCATTTTCAGGATACTACTTTAAAAGACAACGAAAATAATCTAACTTACCTTGTTTCCTACACCTACATTTTAAGTAAATGGTATAAATGTCTTTAAAAATTCTGTTGGAGGAATTCCTTTTGCAAAATACCCAGAAAGGACAAAATCATGTCTTAATTAAGATTGTGTATATTAATTTCTCTTACTTAAAGATAATTTTCCAAGCGGTAATTATCTGCCTGTCACTTTCTGTCTGCGTTGTGTCGTTATTTTCTTTCTCTTCTCTTCTGTCCATTACTGTTTCTTGTGCTCTGAGCTGTGCCTGTCTCTAGCTACTTTAATATCCAGCCCCAATTTGCTGAGAGTTTTTAAGAATTGTGTCCAAATATAAGTAAATGTTATATAGTGAGGCACTCCTGTGATTACAGTTCAGGATTCTGATGGGACTTGGGGCTGTTCTGGGCACACAGGCCTATTTCTGAAAGCTGTGTGGTCTCCAGTGAAGTTATTGTGATTGCTCTGTTTGTATTTTGTAGAGGTGAGCAGCTTGATCTGGTCCTGTTTGATTTGAATTATATTGTGGGTTATTTTATAAAATTCTCAGTTATCAGAAAGATTTTTATAAACATTCCAAAACAATTTTACATGATTAGAAATTATGGTGAGTGGGTCACAAGTTTTATATATTATTTTTGGTAGTGATTCAAGTTTTATTATATAAAAGTTAACAAAATCCTGATTTTACAAGTTGTCTTTGTTTGCTTGGATCTAATCTTGAATATGGTTTCTTAGGCAACTCTTGTGATTTGGGGGATTTCAAGGACTAAAACTGATCAAAACATATTTTCAATACTAAACTATAAAATGCTATTCCCTCTGAAGTTTAAAGTGAGAATGTGAGGGTCATGTTGTATGGAAAGTTCCATATTTGCTTAAACGCTATGCAGATTAACTTCAGCATATTAGTTGACTTTCAGTGAATGCGAAAATTACATGCTCTTAGAGTACGGATGCCTTAGCTAATTCGCAGTATGGAAGAATATTTACCTTATTTAAGAAACTTGAATATAATTCATGAGAGAGAATGTCAGCTCAGTTTTCTAGCTAATAATTTTGTGAAACTTTGAAATAAATGAAAAACAAAATCAGTGTTTCATTAAATTAATTTAGGGCTTAGAATCTCTTCAGAATTTTAGGGAAGTTATAGATGAGCTCTTAATTGGGTGAGCTTTTTTATTTTAGATTTTCTAAATGTTTCCATGTCCTCAAATAGAAAGCGTATTTTTCTTTTGCCTTCTGTTATAGAAAGTATAGCTATGTAAGTTATTTTGTTTTAGCACAGTTACATGGACTATTCATTTAAGTCTTTGACCCAAGTTTTCACAGAGACTAATACTGATGTTTGAGTTGACTTGATATTTTTCAAATTGAAGATTCAAAAAAAATCTCAGACCCTTCATACTTCACAGTAAAATTGTGTTCAAATAACACAGAGCTGAGCACAGCAACTGTGGATAGCTGTGGCTTAGCTTTGCTGGTCTGGACACACTGATAGTTCAGTACCTCTTGTGTTATGAGTTTGTGTGTTTGAAATATTATCATGTAACAATGTTGCAGATGATCTAGTAACTAATGAATGAATCTGCTGTCTTAATGCAGAGGCGATTAAATCATGTTATACAGTCACAGTTATTTAGGAGATTACTTTTAAGCTGTGTTGAGATAACTAGCATACTGAAGATGTTAGTGTATCAGGCATTCAAGTACAACCATGAAAGTAGAGTATTCCCCCTGAAATGTAGTTTCTCAATCGAATACGGCTCTTGTTTGTAGACTGACAGCGCACTGGCAGTAGGATGTACAGCTTAATGGTGCTCATGAGTATTGTTGTAGGGTGTGATTTGTCACATTCGTGGGTGGTGATGGAGATTATGGGAGGAGGGTGTTGATTCACGTTATTGACCCACAGCCATTTTAGGAAAAAATGATATTTTGAGCCACAGCTGTTGCATGAGCAAATGAAAACTTGATTCTACTTGGCATTTGGCATCCTGGCATTATCCGACTGAGCTTTTACAAACTGGTATTTATTTTTGATACTGTGCTGGGAAGTTGCTCAGGTTTTATGCAGTCCTTAGTTTGAATGCTCTTGGAAGTATACTGGAAATTCACATACTTAAGGCCCCTGCAAGGAGTCTCTGCCTACTGTATGTAGTTTAAGTTAAAAGGTGGAATATTCTCAGTTTCTGTTTGGAAGTTTTATGTGCTGTATCAACAAGCAGAGGTGATCTATGCAATGAGATGAACACATGCGATGATTTTAAAAGTTTCCATGTGTCACTTATGATGAATCCTTTTACGTTATCCATGTTTATATTCTCGATAATCACATTTTCCTTGATGAAGATCTGGCTTCCTTTCTGTGCAGTTTACTTGGTCCAGAACATACACTAGCCTCAATCAAGGTACAGATTTCACCTCATTTCTAGTATTCATAATAATCAAGTACTGATTTTGCTATTACCTTAATAATATAAATTAAGTCCTTTATTACAGAAGAAAACATGTTACAAAGTTAGCAGTGTACTGTTGTTCCTTAATTTCAGTGTCTGCACTGCCTTAAGAAACAAACAACCCACCCATCCACCTTTTTTTGTTCCCAGCACCTATATGTTAGTAAGTTTATAAATGTCCTTGAAAATTTCCTTTGAGGAATTCTTCATGCTGTATACCTAGATAGGAGGAAACCTTTAAGCTCAGTTGTTTTATATTTTCTTAAAAATATTAGTTTCTTAAATAGGCATTATAATCATTTGTCGCTTAGATCAACATATTTTAGCATAGTGTAATAAATTTCACAACTTTGTTACTGGTTTTCTGCAATTATAAAGTCGTCTAATTTAGGGTTTAAAGCTTTTTGGATGATGGGGGAGACCCAAACTCATTAGAGAAATGGTCTATGTGTCGTGTTGTATTAACACTTAATCTGTTTTCTTGTCTTTCTCCCTTTGAGTCCCTTCCTGTGTGCGGTAGTAGTGAACATCAGAGAAGAGGCACTTAACTCTCATTTTCTACGTGGGAAGGTTTGTGTGTTTTTGTGAGCATAGCAGTAATGAGTGGGATTGGTGTGTGCCGCTAGGACATTTGGATTTGTTAGTGACTCCTGTGACTGTAATTATCATTTGGTAGGTACATGTGCCTCTCCTGACTTGGGGAATTGGGAATATGGGGACTTAGACTTTGTATCTGCTTCCAGCTCTGGGACTGGCTTCCTCACAGTGAAGGGAGGAGGTTCAAGGGAGTGGTTTCTGCAGGCACACTGTCCTGTACAATTCTGAATTCTGTCAGATGCCCTCCCTCCATAAACTGTGTCAGTTAGTTTCAACTTGAAGTTTTTCTTCCTACATTTTAATTTACACTTAACTGCGGTGATTGCTAGAAGTTCAAGTGGAATTCTTTTCCCACTTGTCATTTTGTTGCTTGCTGTTAAAAGCTTTTCTTTTTCATCTCTTACTGCTGTGTTGTCAAATGTCTTCCTTTTTACTTGTGTAGTTCTTGGTATGGGCTGTTTTTAATGCCTGTTCATAAGTTAGTTTTTCTCCTTTTCTTAGAAATTACTTGTTTTCATTTTTTCTTGTCTTTGAAGGGGAAAAGCTTCATATTTGCTATTTCCCTCCTGTATGATTTCATGAACAGACTGGTCTATATTCTTGATCCTAAGCTCCCTGTGATATCTGATTGCAGTGCAGACTGGGAAAGTGCCATCTGTAATCAGCCGGACTTCAAATTACTGCACCTGTGCTTATTAGATGTGTTCAGCATTATGCTTTTAAAAATCGGGACACATGGCCCATCCCGTGGCCCATTTGGGAGAGTGTGGTGCTGATAACACCAAAGCCATAGGTTCGGATTCCTATATAGGGATGCCTGGTTCACTCACTTGGGAGAGCCTGGTGCTGACAAGACCAAGTCAAGGGTTTAGATCCCCTTATCAGTCATCTTAAAAAAAAAATCGGGACACAAAGGAAGGTTTGTTTTTTTAGAGGATTTATTATGTATATGATTCAGAATCCTCGGTATGTTTGCAACACTGGATTTTTATTTTTATTTACTTATTTCGTGAATAAGTAGCATTCTTAGACTCATCTTTTAAGCATGTGTCTTTACCCACTTCCCTACATGCCTTACATCCATTCACTGTGAGTTTTTGATTCTCCAGTATCATCCATCCAAGGATATCAGTTAAAAACCACAAAGTCATCCCTCACTGTCCACAGCTCTGGTAATTCCAAAAGAACGGCATGTCTGCTTTGGGGGCTCTGTGGGCTAAGAAGCACAAGAAGAACCTGGAATGATTAGGGAGGACAGATGAGGTGATTAAATCATTGGCTAAAACAGTGACAGGCCGTTTCATGTCATGTGTACCATTCTAGGATGGACTGGGTGGGGGAGGAATTGTCTAGGATGCGGCCAGCTCTGTAAAGAAAGAAAGAAAATAGTTATGTGTTACCCTGTCTTCCAGGGGCCTGGCTGTTGAGGTCCCTCTCTGCAGTCCTGGAGGTCCCAGAGGCTGGGCTGGAGCATAGGCCTGCTCAGCCCAGGTCTTGCTGGACAGAGAGCCTGGAAGCAGCGGGAGGCTGAGCAGCTGGGCCAGGGGAGCCCAGACCTGAGGCTGCATTTCCCTTACATTGCTTCAGGTAAGTTCTTCTGTTTCTTTGGTTGTAGAAACTTAGGAGAATATTTCAGTTATCTATAAAAGTTGAGATATATACCTAGCATGCTGTATTTCCAAACAATGGGGAACCCTCACTTATTTTGACTTTTTTTCATGGAAGTATTTCTCAAAACAGTTGTACATCTAATTACCAAGATAAGTTGAAGATCTTTTCAATGTGTTTTTTGACTCTGTAATAATCATGATGATCCATTATTGCACTTTCAATAATGAATAGTTTTGGCCTCTTGAAGATGCCCCCACTCCCTGTTCTTCCATGGGCTGCTGTGCTCCTTTGGTTTGCTTTAGTGTTGGCAGAGTGTTCTAGAAGAGAAAGGGAAGGCCACAGGCAGCCTGGAATTCAAAAGGCTGAGCTGGGAGAGCACAGGCCTTGGAGTACATGAGCCTGACCTCTGCTAATAGCGCCTTAGGTTCCTCCTGTCCCCAGGGCTGGTCCGGCCACTGTGCTTGGGTATCAGGACAAGCAAACTCAGGATAGGGGGTGTGAGACTGTGGCGGTCAGCCCTGCTGCAGGGCCTCCTGACCACAGGTGTGTGCTAAATGAGAGCTTTTCTGTAAAGTGCGTTTGGGGTTTTTTATTTTTCTATGACTTTGTGCCCTAATCAATTAAGGGAATTTTTTATTTTGGGTAGGCAGTTTGTTTTACTTTTCAAAAAATGTTTTATAGGTGTTTTCTGGCTTTATTTTTTTTTAAATATGAATTCTTGAAGCATCTCGTTTTCTTATATTCATTTTAATGGTTTTGTGTTCCCAAACATAACACTCAATTTCATGTATTTTGAACCTCTGTCCCTGTCGGTTGTTTGTGACCCCCAGTTATTGCCAGCCACTGAGTCCTTGAGCCCCTTCCACTGTCCTAACCTCAGATGCCCAGCTTGAATGTTTTGTGCTGCCTTTTTCTTTCCCCAGAGGGACTAATCCTCCCCCCTTGGGTCCTAACACTTTGAGCATTTTTAAATTTTAATTTTTTAAATGATACATATTTATGGGGTACAGTGTTGTTTCAGTACATGCGTATGCATGTTATTGTGTAATGATCCACTTAGGGTGCGTAGCATGTACATTACCTAAAGATTTATCATTTCTTTGTGGTGATAACATTCAAGGTCCTTTTCTTTAGCCATCTTGAAATATACAATACAGTATTATTAGTTGCAGTCACCCTAGAACACCAAAACCTTGTCCTCCTTTTTCACTGTCAGTGTGTACTCATCAACCATCCTGTTCTCATCCCCTCTTCACCCCTCCTTTTCCCAGCTTCTTGTAACCACAGTTCTACTCTTCTATGTGAACACTTTTTCAGATCCTCATATAAGTGAGATCATGCAGTATTTGTCTTTCTGTGCCTGGCATACTTCACTTAACATAATGGTCTCCAGCTCCATCCATGTTGCCGCAAATGGCATCTTTTTTTTAAACGTGTACCTGAATAATCTTCCGTTGTGTATATGTACCACATTTTTTATCCATTTATTTGTTGATGGACGTTTTAGTTAATTCCATCTCTTGGCTATTATGAATAGAGCTTCAGTGAACGTAGGAGTGCAGATATCTCTTTGACATACTGATTTCATCTGTTATATATACCTAATACTGGGATTGCTAGATCCTAATGTAGTTCTCTTTTTACTTTTTTTGAGGAATCTTTGTATTGTTTTCCATTATGACTGTACTAATTTAAATTCTTACGAACAGTGTGTGAGTATTCTCCTCTCTCTGCGTAATCACCAACGTTCATTTTTTAGTTTTTTTTTTTTTTTTTTCTTTTTGGTAATATCCATTCTAACTGGGCTCAGGTGATATCTCATTGTGGTTTTGATTTTCATTCCCCTGATAATTAGTGATTTTCAGCATTTTCTCATGTACCTATTGGCCCATTTGTTTGTCTGTTTTGAAAAATGCCTATTCAGGTGTTTTGCACATTTTTAAATAGAATAATTGGTTTATTTCCTCCTGGGTTGAGTTGCTTATATATAGTCTGGATGTTAGCCCCTTGTCTGATGTGTAGTTTGCTAAAACTTTCTCCCATTTTATAGGTTATCTCTTCATGTTGTGGATTGTGTGTTTTGCTGTGTAGAAGCTTTTTAGTTTTATTTCTTTATTTTTGCTTTTGTTGCCTGTGCTTTTGAAGTCTTGTTGAAAAGACCTTGCCCATTTCAGTTTCATGAAGCATTACCCCAAAGTTTTCTTCTAGTAGTTTCATAGTTTAGGGTCTTAAATTTGTCTTAAATCTATTTGAGTTGATTTTTGTGTATGGTGAGTGATCGAAGTCTCGTTTTAATCTTCTGCCTGTGGATATCCAGTTTTCTCATCACCATTTGACGAAGAAACTGCCTTTTCCCCAAATGTATCTTCTTGGCACCTTTGTCAAAAATCATGTGGCTGTCAACACATTGATTTGTGTTTCTATTTTCATTTGCCTCCAAGAGTTTCTTAATTTTAAAAATATTCTGCTTTGACCTATTGTTCAGAAGCATGTTAATTTTTATGTATTTGTAGAATTTCCAGTGATTTTTCTGTTGTTGAGTTTTAGTATTTTTAGTTTTGTTCCATTGTGCTTGGGAAAAAAGACTGAATATCAATTTTAAAATAGTTTTTAATACTTGTTTTGTGACATATGTTGTTTCTTTTGGAAAAAGTTTCATTTCATTTGTATTCTATAGCTGTTAAATAAAATTTTCTCTAACTGTCTGTTAGGTCCATTTAGTTTATATTTTAATCTTGATGTTTCTTGGTTAATTTTTTGTTTGGATCATCTATCCATTGCTGAAACTGGGGTGTTGAAATCCCTGTTATTGAAGTCTATGTCTCTGCCTTTAGATCAATATTATTTGCTTTGTATATCTGGGTGGTCTGGTGTTGGGTGTGGATATATTTACAATGCTTTTGTCCTCTTTGAATTACCCCATTTATTAAGTTTCTGGACTTAAAGAATGTATTATCCAATAAAAGTATAACTACTGCTGCTCTTTTCTGGTTTTTAATTGCATGGAATATCTTTTTCCGTTCTATCACTTTTAGCCTTTGTGTGTATGTTTGGTTGAGGCAAGTTCCTTGTAGACCTCATATACTTGAATCTTGTTTTATAAAATATCCAGTCTCTGTCTCTTTTAATTGGATAATTTAATCCATTTACATTTGGAGTTATTATTGATAGATTAAAAACATAAAACTGTTATTTTCCTGTTTTCTGGTTGTTTTCCATATTATTTTTGGCTTTTTTTCTCTCTTACTGTCTGTCTTTGTGATAGTCATTTCTTCCTAGTAGTATATTTTTATGTTGTGATATTTATTTTTAGTGTATCTGTAATAGATTTTTACTTTGTGTTTACCATAAGGCTTACCACAAACATCTTATAGTTACAGCAGATAATTTTAAACTATAAAAACTGATAACAATTTAAGTTTCATTGCAAAAAGAATAAAGATTTTTTAACTCTACACTTTGACATCATTCTTCACCACATTTTGACCTTTTCATGTCTCCATTTACATCTTTCCTGGCTCTTACACAATTTTCATAGTTGTTATCTTTAATGGGATTGTCTTTTTGTCTTCCTTCTGAAGACATCCTATAAGTTTTGGTATGTTTTATTTTCATTTTTATTTCTCTTTATTTTCTAATTTCCCTTGTGATTGCTTTTTTCAGAATGTGCTGTTTAATTTCTACGTATTTGTGAGTTTTCCTATTATTGAGTTTTAATTTTATCCTGTTTTGTTTGGAGAAGACACATAGCATAATATCTCTCTTTTTAAGTCTATGGAAATTTGTTTTGTGGCCTGAAATGATCTGTCCCGGAGAATGTCCTATGTGCACGAGAAGAGTGTATGTTCTAGTGTTGTCGGGTAAACCGTTCTGTATCTCTCTGTTACATATGGAGGTCTCTGGCTTACAATGGTTCGTCTTACAATTTTTCTACTTTTTGATGGTGCAAAAGTGATACATTCAGTAGAGGCCTGTTCTCCTTTGGGGGAACAGCTTGCCGGTACAAGGATCTGAACTTGTGACCTTGGTGTTATAAGGCCATTATGCTCTAACCAACTGACCTAACCAGCCAACCTGGTCTCATTCAGTAGAACCTGAACTTTGAATCCCCACACAACCATTCTGTTTTTCATTTTCAGTATAGTACACAATAAACTACATAATATATTCAACACTATGATAAAATAGACTGTGTGAGATGATTTTGCCCAGCTGTAGGCAAATGTAAGTGTCCTAAGCACTTTTAAGCTAGGCTGGGTGTTACAGATTGAATTATATCCCCTAAGTTTTAGGTATTAGAAGCTTGATCCCCACTGTGACTGTTCACCAGTACTGGCTGTCCTGTGGTCAGCGCCTCCTTCCAAGGATGCTGCAAGGGACAGGGTGAGGTCCTCAGATGGACCATTGGAAACGATCATCCCTGGCCTGGCCCTCTGAGCTGAAGGCAGCCCTCCCAGGCCTGTGACCCTGGAGCTGGAGCATGGCCTTGACATGTCCCCTCCAGGCCTATGGACAGGGTGGGATGTGTGCAATGACGGTGTCCCCAGGCCACGCAGCTCTTTTTTTTTGCTCTGAGCTGCACAGTTCTCCCACATCCCACCCTCGGTCCTTTGTGTGCCTCTACTGGGTGTGACCGCGCACACGGTCATGCCCAGGGGGTGCGGCAGGTGGTCCGGGCAGGGGCTGTTGGTGCTACTGGAGGCCTGTCCTCCCGCTGCTCTGGACAGGAAGGGTGATGTTCCATGTCATGTCACCCAAGTGAGCTGAGAGGGGTCAGCAGGGCCTATGTCCATCCCCAGTCGCAGGAGAGAGGGACCCAAGGCAGACAAGTGTGTCCCTGTGAGAGTTCCAAGGTCACAATTCTCCCCCTGGACTTTGGGCCAGCACTGCTCCCCCAGACTTCCTGAGCTCACTTTGTGACAGATGAGGCTTCTTGACTCTGACATTCCAGGCCAAGGAGAATTGGCCTCTGTGGACCCATCCCCTGTGACACACCAGGTTCAAGGTCGAGGAAAAGCAGGGCAGATGGGTGAGCCCCACCCCAGGTGGGGTCTTCACGGGGTTTGCCCATCCTAACTAGTAATGGTTGCGTCATGAAAACGAGGTGGAGGGAGGGACTCCAGGGTGAGGGCGGGTCTGCAAGGCCACGGTCAGCCTCCTGCAGGCCCAGTCCCTTCTAGAAGCTGCACTCAGGAAGGGCTGACCCCTTTTCTAAGCCCCACAGGGAACAGACAGAGCCACTACCTCTGAGGAGGAAAAACATGTATTAGGAAACTGTGCATATCTTGGGGAGGATACATCAGCACACAGAGGGACTGGTGACGTGGGGGAAAACAGATTATTTGTGTGGGGGCTGAAGGAGTTCTGGGGGAAAACTTTTCCCACCCGGAAAGGGGTGAGAAGTATGAACTGGTTGACCAGACCAGACACCTCTCTGAAGATGACAGTGTCTAGGGCAGTGAATGGAGCAGCCTGAGGCTCTCACCGCCAGTGGCCTATGCTGGCAGGGACTCTTCCTGGGAAGTGGGGCCCCACTGCTGTTCCCATCTCTGATCCACCTGTACTTGAATGGATGGCTGTGACCCACTGGAGTGGCATGGTGACAGCAGGCCATACCTCTCACCACTGTTCTTTGCTCTGGGTAGGAGGGACCCCTGTGGTGGCAGGAACGCCCTCCCACTGGGGCTGTCAAGGCAGAAACTTCATGGTGAAGCCTCATTTTCTCCTCTAGGATCTGTCCAACAGCAGTCATGAGTGCCTGGGCTTCAGCCACGTAGTTGTCCACAAACAGTCCGCTTGGGACTGGTACCCAGCTCCGGGCAGGGGCTGATGCTGGCTTGCCTTTTTGCAGGGGATCTTTCTGCCCTTTGCCTTTTGCACTGGGTACAATCCACTGAAGAAAGCGCCTGATCCTTTTCTTGAAGTGGCTTTCTGGAGTCGCCTGTCCCTTCTCTGGTGGGAGCTGGGAGGACTGGCTACTTAAGAACTTTACTGACTTCCTGTCCTTTGCAGGGGGGCTTAGTCTTACAAGTGTTTGTTCATGCGTTCCTTGTGTGAGCCTCCTGTGGCCCCCTCTCTGGTCAGTAGGGCCAAACATCTGGCTCAGGCTCTTCTGTGGTTTCTGACATTTTGGGTTCCTGGGCTCCTCCTGCCCCTGGCTGCTCCTGGACATAGCTGGACTTGTACTCAGGTCTAGGCTGCCTCTCTCAGCCCCCAGCACATTCGCACTATGACAGGTTGTGCCCCTGGCATTACGTATGAGGGGCTGAGAAGGCCTCCTGCCCTCTTGTCCTGTCAGAGGGTCCTCTGAGGACCTGCACTTGTCACCAGATTTGGTCTCTGTGTTGTATGCAGACCTCTGGGCTTCCTTACACACAGGCAAGGGGACAGGGAGAGGATGACACAGGGTGGAAAGTGACGTTTTTGCTACCACCTTCTCTCCTGGATCTTTGTGAGGAGGTTCTTCTGGGATATTGGCAGCCTCAGCTCTGGATTTGGCCCCAGGTTCAGTGGTGGCTGATGAGGGAAAGGCAGGCAGTGGAAGGGACAAGCATTGAGCTTTTTGTACCTTAAGATATGGGGGCTTGTGGACCTTGAGGGTCCCGCCCCACTCGTGGCTTGCCTGAAAACTTTTAATATGTGCTTCCAGCACCTGTTGAGTGTGCACATCAAGGAAGGAAAGCTGCTGGGAGGTGTTTACGTGGGACACCTTGCTCTCAGAGGGCGCTAGATTTCCAGTTTCCATGTGAGTGTTTGAGTTTTCCAGAAACAAGACATGGCCATTAGCAAGACTGGGATGATGAACACCCACAGGGACCATGCCCTCATTGACCTCCCGCACTTTCCTGGGCAAACAGACTTCTACGATGTCTTCTAGATGCTTCATGTCTGGGCTCCTTGGTGAGTCCTTTCCTGAGTCACTTCCCAATGGCATCATCCAGTCCCTTTCTGACTTTTTCTCAGTGTTGGCACCTGGAACTTTACCTGAGCTGCTTTCTGAAGCCCTGGGTAGATGTTCTAGGACCCTCCACAGACAGTGTTTTGTGTCGTTGCTTGGGATCTCCCCAAGATGGGATTTGGCTGGGCCCGTGGACTCCATTTTCTGCATGTTCTGGCTGCTCCCACCTACAAACACAGAGGGCTCGTGCCTGTCCTTTACTCGAGAAGTCCCTGGGAATTCATCCTGAGGCTGTATCAGGTCTGGAGATACGTGGGGCCTGCGGGACAGTCCACAGCAGTGTTGTGTGTACCTCTGCTGAAGGTCCTGAGGCTGTATCAGGTCTGGAGACACGTGGAGTCTGGGGGACAGCCCACAGCAATGCTGTGTGAAGCTCTGTTGAAGGTGTTTCTCCAGTTGCTCCCGGAGCTCAGGGCTGATGAAATCCCCTGGGAGGAGGGAGACTGACTCGTTTTCTTGGGAGGCCTCACTGTCAGGGGTGAGTTGGCTAAAAGCTTCCTGAGGGTTCTTAACCATGGTGGGTAAATCCCTCCTACTTTCTTGTTCCTTCTTTGAAGGGTGACAGGCCACGCGTGGGATAGAAGTTGGGATAAGAGGTTGGGCCTGCTGCTGGTCTGTAGGACAAGCTGCTCCCCGGGCCACGATCGGTGGTGAGTAGCACGGTGGGATGGGGAGACAGGATGAGGTGTGGGGCTGGCTGTGGGTCTCAGCCAGAGGTGAGGGCTGGGACAGCGGCAAGGCTTGAGTCAGAGGTTGGGGTTGGGGCACATGGGGGGACCAGATTGGGGGTTGAAACAATTGTGGAGATAGTTGAGTCTGATTTTGTACTGGAAAGGAATGAGAGAGGTCATTGAATAAAACAGAGGGAAACTCCAGTGGGGAACCAGAGACCCTGATTGTCGCCACCAGGGACTCGCTGTGCAGAAACGGGAGGCCCCAGTAGAGCTGGCTGCTTTTCCACTGTAAATGGTCCTCCAAGACCTTGGGATCAGAGAGCTGCTGAGGACCAGGCAGCGGCTTTGGTTTGTCTTTCATGCACCAGAAGGGTTGCGGGGTTCTGGTGTCCTGCTCATCACCCAGTGATTTTAATGTATTCCCCAGAGAATCCAGGGAATGGTCTGATTTCTCTTTTTCTTTGTCGTTCCTGATCTTCTGTCCTGTTCTCTTGGTGATTAGCCTCTCCAATAGCTTCTGGATATTAGGGTTGACAAAAGAGGGGCCACCAGCCTCCAGGTGGCTTTGTGTGGGGTCTCCCGAAAACGGGGCCTCTGGTGGGTGGTGGGAAACACCCTCTTGATGGGATTGACCCTGTGACGAGGTGGGGAGGCACGAGACCTTGGCAGCCACCTGCCACCAGGAGAGGGCTGGGATGGGACAGCTTGGGTGACTAAGGCTGGAGATCGCTGGGATGGGAGAAGTCAAACAGCAGTTGTGTGGAGACAAGCTTTGTGGGGTGGAGCCTAGCGGGAGTGCCATTGAGTTCGGCTGAGAAGTACTCAGGCTGGAGTCTGCTGGAGGCAAATGGGAGGCCACAGGGTCAGGGGTTCGTGATGGGGGAGGGACAAGTGTGAGTGGCGGGGTTGAGAGGCTGTCGAGGGGGAGCAAAGGCTCTGATGGCTGAGAGGCACTCAGGGGTGAGCATGACTCAACAGAAACGGTGGAAGTCCTTTGGCCTGGTGACAGGGTGGAGGCCACAGGTAGAGGACACTCGGCCAGAGGAGCCTGGACAGTGAGTGGGGATAAGGTGACAGGAGCAGAATCTTCCACATTCTCCCTGCACGGCTGGTGGGCTCTGGCAGGTGCTGGTTTGCACACCTCACCTGGAGGATCAGGGATCTCCGCCAGGAGGCTGCAGGAGACAGGACGCAGGTGCTGTAGCAAGGAGCAGACAGGCCAGGAGCGGCACCTGCACCCAGGGCCCCTCCACTGCCCATGCACTGGCTTCACAAAGCTCCTGCCTCCCCTGCCCCAGGGTTTTGGTCACATCCCATCCCCTTTCTTGGACTCTTTTCCCAGGTCAGCCCCAGGCTCTGGGGTCACATCATAGGCCCTGGTAGGAAGGAGGACATGGGAGAGAAAAGGAAAGTTCCTCACCTTTGCAGAAGTGAGATCAGGCCCCAAACCTCCTTCAGTTCCCCCAGGCCATCTCTACAGGCTGAAATGAGCAGACTTGGTTATGGTGGAGGGAGGGGCCTGGGGATCTTACAGGAGGCCGAATGGAATGTCCCTTTCAGGGAGATTGGGAGATTAGACTGTGGAGCCCCAGCATCAGTGTCCAAGGCCATATGATCTTGGGCAGTGACAGTAAGGTGCAAAGATGGGCAGCGCTTTGTAGTTTACAAAGTGATTCCACATCCAGCACCCCATGGTCCTCACAACCACTCTCTGGGGGAGGAAGGACGGGGTCATGGCAAGGAGGAATCAGCCTTGGCAAAGTTAAACAGCATGCCCACAGTTGGGCCCGAGGCCCCACCTCCAGGTCCAGCACGGTTGGTCCACTGTCCCCCATCCCTGGCCTGTCCTAGCTTCCTTCCCAGCACAGAATCTGAGAAGTACCCCAGGTGCTGATCTCCTTCCCAGGGCCCTCCCTGTCAGGCCTCTGTAACGACATCCTCAGAGATGTAGCCCTTGTCACTCAGGGACATGTGTGAGGTCAAGTTTCCTCTGGGGCTCCGGGGGAAGGGCCGAGCCTTACCTTGTAGAGCGCCACTCTTCCTGCTCCTGCTTCTCCTTGTCTCCACCTGATGCTAAGACAAGAAAGAACGAGGGGCTGGGACCCGAGTCTCACTCTTCTCCCGCTAGACAAGCTGCAGACGTGCAGTGTTCTCAGACAACACCACGTTCTGCATTTAGCTGATAGAGCTCTGTGCTCTTTTCTTGCCTTTTAGTCATTTTTAACGTGTATGTATAAAAAAATATTTCCTGTTTTCCTTTTGTGAAAAATGCAAAGAGGGGTTTTCTACATGAGATTCATTGTGGATGTCCTCAGTTCCTCTGCTTTGGATACCCAAAGGCTAGACCTGCATCTGAGCTGTTACGTAGGATTCTTTCTCCTCAGGCTGGAGACACCTCCATCCTCTGATGAGAGGATGTTAGGAGCACAGCAAGGCCCTTAGATGAACCTGATGTGGAGGCAAGTCTTGGACCAAGGGGCATGTCATGGGAAGGCACTGAAGAGCCAGTGCTCAGCTCTCCTGCAGAGATCTCAGCTCTCAGCAATCCCAGCCTAGGCCACCAAGTTGAGTCTTAGTGTCTGCCCTTGCCCTGGCTCTTCTAGCTCAGCAGCACAGCTGTTCTGAGAGCTTTGGACAGAAACCGTAGTGCCCACTCTTACCCTTGCCCTGCCTGTCCCTAGAAGGATGATGCTCTAATCTTTCCTGACATTTCCCATCTCAGAAATCTCTCTAGGTGATTTGGAAGAGTGGAAATAGTAATAGGAAGGAAAGAGAAACTCATTGTCTGTTGGGTTTGTGCAGAGGTTTGCTTACCTTCCTCGTGTTTCTCTTTTTCCTATTTGATGGTAAGGATCCATCCTTCTGGAGACAGGGGAGTAACAAAAGGAAGAGCCCCACCCCACCCAGGAAGGCAAAGGTGATCTCCACCACCCAGGAAACAGAGCTGGGGCTCAGCCATGTGGCACTAACGCTCTTCAGAGTGAAGAGAAGATTCTCCATCTTCTGAATCGCAGTGCTGCCTTCAGGCAACTGAGCCCTGGAAGTTCCCTCTGGTTCTAAGGTCCAGGCCTGCATCACAGAGCTGTGGCGTCATCACAAAGAACTTCTGAGGGTGGGGTCGGGGGCAAAAATAGGAAGAGGCTGAATCAGAGCCCCTCGCCCTCCCCCCTGCCCAGCAAGTCCCTCCATCCTCCTGGGCCTTCTAGATCCCTCCTTCTAGCTCTACCTGCTCAACCTGTCACAGATAACCTTTCTCAAGTTTCTGTTCTTTGCTCTCGGAACCCAGATATTACCTGCTTCCTTGGAGATCTCCACTTGAGCTCCATTAGTTTCATAGTTTTTGATAATTTGGAGTTGTCCTTGAAATTTTTCTTATTTTCCAGGGATTATTACTCTCAGGATGTCCTCTCTTTGCAACTTCCACTTTCCACATTATATGTTCTTGCCTTGCATCAACTTAGATATAGAACTTAAATTTCTTTTATACTTTAGCTTTGTTTGAATAAAATTTTTATAATTTTTTGTTTCAATCTTTACTGTCTTCAGCTAGAGGGACTTAACAATACTTTATTATATGAAATTCACAAGGCTCAATAAGTACAGAAAGTTGAAATGAAAGCCTCAAAGCACATTTTTCATACATTTCTTGTATTTTCGCTTCTAAAATCAATAAAAGTTACAGTAGACAAGGAATTTGGGAACATTTTATTTGCACACATATATACCGCCTTGATAAATCAATTCAGTATTTTCAAATCTAAGAATCCAGCATTATTTGAGTTCCAAGACCTGCCTTCAGTATTTCTTGTAAGGTAGGACTGCCAGCAGCACGTTGTTTTAGTCTGTTTATCTGGGAATTTCTTTTATCTTTTTTTCATTTTAAAGGGTAGATTTGCTGGACGTGGAATGCTTGGTTGACAATTTTTTTCTTTAAGATTTGAAAGTGCCATCTCACTGCTTTCCCCCATTGTTTCTGATCAGAAGTCAGTGGTTAACCTTATTGTGTTCTTTGTACAAGAAGAGAATTTTTCTCTTGCTTCTTTCAAAATTCTCTCTGTGAAAACACTTTGACTATGATGTACCTAGGAGTGGATATATTTGTTTTTATTTTACTAAGGGTAAACATTGACTTTATAGATTAATGTTTAAAGTCAAATTTACGTTTTCAGTTACCAAGTATTTCTGCAAGTATTTTATCCCTTTTCTTTCTTTCTGAAATTCTTTTTCCACATATGTTGGGGTGCTCGATGATGCCTCGTGGGTCATTTTTCTTCGATCTCTTTTTTTCTTTGTCCTGATTCAGATCATGTATTCTTCAAGTTGACTGATTCTTCTGCCATCTCAAATTTGCTGTTAAGTCCATCAGTGAGGTTTTTATCTGTCATTGTACTTTTTAATGGCAGAATTTCTGCTTTTTTAATAAATAATTTCTAGCTCTTTATTGGGTTTCTGTGTTTGTTCAGTCGCTGTCATTACACTTTCCTTGAGTTCTTTAAGTACGGTTTCCTTTACTTCCTTTAAGTACTTACACTTGCTGCTTTGAAGTGTAAGTTTTTGCTAAATACAACATCTGGGTACACTTAAAGACACTTTCTGTTAACTGTTTTTGTTTTCTCCGCACAAGTGTGGGTCACACTTCCTTGTTTCTTTTCATGTTTTATGGACTTCTCCTTAAACACTGGATGTTTTAGATCATAGCAACTCTCCATTCTGATTTTTTCCTCTTAAGAGTTGTTCTTGCTGTTTTGTTTGTTTAGTAACTTGCCTGTATTAAATCTGTGAATTCTGTTAGCAATGTATAGTGGCAGGTGTCTCTACTCAAATTTTTGTCTTGTTTTTATTGTTATATACATGGCTTCCCAGGAATTACCCCTTTGTCTGCATGCATGGTATTTGGTCATCAGTAGTCTCAGACACCTTGAGTCAGTGAATCTGCCACTATTTGCTTATGATCTGTGTGTGGACAGGGAGTGCGTTCAGAATCCCAGTGTCCCTGGTGTTTGTCTTCTACCGGGCTCTCCTCCTGCCGTGTCTTCTCTGCACACACTCAGCTCCACCATTCGTCAGGGACGTATGGGTGGTTTGGGCAGGCTCTGGTCTCTGATGAGACTAGTAGAGCTGCTGGTCCTTCCTGTTTGTTTCCAGCAAATCACCAGTTTGTCTGAAAATTGTCCAAATTGTATGAGTCCCTCTGGCTGTGACAGCAGAGCTGCTGGCTTCCTGGCTTTCCCCAGCCTGACTGAACTACCATACCAACGGAGCTGGGGCCTGTGGGCACTGTTAGCAGCCCCTGGAGGGAATGCCACAGTCTTGAATTGTTCTTGCTTGTAGTTCAGTAGTTTTCATGAGTCATCACTTCTCAGTTTGTTGTGATGTTTTGGTCAATTACCAGAATACTGAAATTGTTGCTTTTGGCAATTTTGTGCAGCTTTTTTACCTGCTCTTTGGGGAGAGAATTTGTTGATATCTTCATCCCGTCATCCAAAACTTGTGTTCCCCATGGGTACCCCTTCCTGTTGTGTTTTTCTTAATAGACTTCCTTTTTTAGAGCAGTTTCAGGTTTACAGCAAAATTGAGCAGTAAGGACAGAGAGTTTCCATTTACTTTCTGTCCCCCTCCCACCCCACCTCTGTGTCTATTGACTTCCTACACAAGAGTATTACATTTTTTACATTTGATGAACCTACGTTGATGTATCAATATCACCCAGAGTCCATAGTTTACATTAGGGTTCCCTCGATGTTGGGTTTTGACAAATGTATAATGACAGATAATCCACCATTACAGTAGTAGGCAGAATATGTTCACTGTTCTAAAAATCATCTGTGCTCTATTTATCCCTCTTTCCCTCAGTCCCTGGCAATCATTTATTTTTTTACTGTTTCATAGTTTTGCCTTTTTCAGAATGTCATGTGGTTGAATCATGCCATATATAGCCTTTTCAGATTGGCTTCTTTCACTTAGTTATATGCTTTTAAGGTCCCTCTGTGTCTTTTGATGGCTTGATAGCGCATCTCTTTTTAGCTCTGAATAATATTCCATTGTGTGCATGTACCACAGTTTATTTATCTATTAACCTACCAAAGGAGTGCTGATTCTCCCAACTTTTGACAATTATGAATAAAGCCTCTAAAAACAACTGGGTGTAGAATTTTGTGTGCACAACAGTTTTCAGTTTTTTTGAAGAAAAACCAAGGGGTGTGACTGCTGAGCCACACAGTAAGAATGTTTAGTTTTGTAAGAAACTGCCAAACTGTTTTCCAAAGACGCTGTGTACCATTTTGCATTCCTACTAGCAACTAATGAGAGGTCCTGTTGCTTCACATTTTCACCAGCATTTGGTGTCAACATTTTGGATTTTGGCCTAATTGCGTGTGTATTGATACCTCATTGTTGTTTCAGTTTGTAATTCCTTAATGACATATGATGTTGAGCATCTTTTCATATGCTTATTTGCCATCTGTATACCTTCTCTGATGAGATGTCTGTTCAGGTCTTTTGCCCAGTTTTTAGTCAGGTTGTTTTCTAATTGTTGAGTTTTAAGAGTTGTTTGGTTATTATGGATAAGAGTCTGCTAACAGGTATGTCTTTTGGAGATATTTTCTCCCGTTATATGGCTTGTCTTCTCATTCTCATTGACATTGTCTGCCACGGAGCAGAAGTTTTTAATTCTAATAAAGTCTAGCTCTTTAATTCTTTCTTTTATGGGTCTTTGGTGTTGTATCTAAAAAGTCATCATCATATCCAATGCCTTCCAGATTTTTCTCCTGTGTTAGCGTGTTGAAGTTTTATAGTTTTGCTTTTACACTTAGGTCTTTGATGTATTTTGAGTTAATTTTTTTTTAATGGTGTAAGGTCTGGCTCTACATTCGTTTTTTTGGCATATGGATGTCCCGTTATCCAGCACCGTTTGTTGAAAGGATGTTCAACCACTGTTGTGTTTTACATTTAGGTCTGTGATTCATTTTGAGTTAATTTTTGTGAGTAGTATAAAGTCTATCACTAGATTCTTTTTTTGGCATGTGAATGTCCTGTTGTATCAGCACCGTTTGCCAAGTGGCCTGTGCTTGTTCTATTGTGTTGCCTGTGCTCCTTTGTTAAAGATCAGTTGGTTGCATTTAGTGAGTCTATTTCTGGGCTGTCTATTCTGTTTGATTAATTAATTTATTACATCTTCAATACCACACTGTCTTGATTACCATTGTTTTGTAGAAAGCCTTGAAGTTGGGTACTGTTAGTCCTCCAACTTTGTTCTTCTCCAATATTATTTTGACTATTCTGGTATTTTTGTCTCTCTCTGTAAACTTTAGAAGAGTTTTTTGGTATCCACATATTAACTTGCTGGAATGTCGACTGAGATTGCATTGAATCCATAGAGCAAGTTAGAGCTGACATCTTGACTATATTGAGACTTCCTATGCAGGTAAGTATGAAATATCTCCCCATATATTTAAGTTTTTGATTTCTTCCATCACATTTTTAGTTTTTCTCATATAGGTCTTGTACATATTCTGTTAGGTTTATATCTAAGTATTTTATTTTTTTTGTGCTGATATAGATCACATAGTGTTTTTAACTCTAAATTCCAGTTATTCTTTGCTGGTTTATAAGAAATAGATCAGATCAAGTTTTTGTATTAATCTTATATCCTGCAATTTTGCTATAATTGCTTATTAGTTCAAGTCATTTTCTTGTCAATTCTTTTGGCTTTTTTTTTTTTTTTTTCCAATCCTGCCCATGTTAATACACACTCTATTTTGAGAATGAAACCAAATAATAAGCAAAATATCTGAAGAATTTCAAATTGTACTGCAAAGAAAGTCCTGGCTGGTCCATTCTGGGAGTAATCTCACTTAAGCTGACCCTACCACTTGCTGAGTATGATCCTCTCTGTCCACGGGGCTGCAGTACCACACTCTTGCTCAGTGTCTGCTGGAGGAAGTCAAGACTGTACTTGTGGCTCTGCTGTCCTTCCTTGGGCTTGGATTCATTGGGTTAGTGGTTTGCTGCTATTGTCAAGACGGTACCATCACTTTAAGGTACCACATGTCAGCATAGCTTACTCTGTAGTCTTTTAGCACTTTATCCACCTCCTGTTTACTTAAATCCACTCCACACTCTTGAGTCAACCAGATTGGATCTTGTTCAGGCATTCCCAGCAATTTTTAGAGAACAAAACCTGTCGATGCTGATCACTCATGTGTCCAAACTCCATTTGGTCATCCAGGGAAACAGCAGTCAGGGAGTAAAAGGCACCAGTATCTTCTTGCACCATGTCCTGCAGCATGGCCTGCAGCGTGTGTGGCCAGGGGGCGTGCTGGCCAAGTGTAGGTGAAGAGATGTTTGAATTCTCTCAGTGTGAGAACGAAGTGTTTGTGAAAGGTGGCCTCCATGAAGGCCCTCAGTTCCTGGGCACAGCCTGGGGGCAGGTGCTCACTGAAGCTGTCCCTCCTGCTGCCCACCTGGCAGGCAGCCTGTCAGCCAGCCTGTTGTTGAGGCTGCCGCTGGGTGAAGTGTCCATGGGCTTCTCTTCTCCTGCTTCCTGCTCTTCCTTTTTCTCTCCCTTCTCACTCAGGGGATCCTCCTTGATCCTCACACCTGGCAGGACCATGGGCACCCAGTTCTGCTCCTTCTGCTGCTGCAGCTCCCGTTCCAGCAACAAGTGATTCTGCCGGGCCCTGTTTTTGGCTGCTTGGACCCGCTGCTCTTCAGACACTAGCCCAGCAGGCCCTGATTGTCCATCGGGCTTCTTTGGCATGGTTTCCCTTACAAGATTATAGAGTTTTTGTAATTTTTCCTGGATGCCCGTCCACATGTGCTGCTGCTGGACCACATCCAGATGCTTCTTGATGAACTCCCTGCCTTAGGGCGGGATGACACCCCAGCGTATGTTATTCCTCAGTACCTCCATGTGCTCTAGACAGGCCTTCACGTCCTCAGTGTAGAGTTTGGTCAGCATCGCCACCTCTTTACTCACCACCCAGTGGCTCTGCATAAACTTCCACATAACAGAGTCTTGGCCTCTGCAGAGCACCTCAGCAGGCACGCTGCTGTGAGCGCTGGATGACTTTTTGGGGTACAGGATGTAGCTCTTCACTACCCAGTTTCTGTAGATTATCATTGCCACCTCCTGAATGCCACACAGAACAGTCCCAGAGTTGATAGAGGGGCATAGGAGACTCATCAAGTTGGCAAAAGGTATGACCTTCAAGTTTTTCCTGAGGATCTTGATCTGATTGGCCAGGTGCAGGGTGAGCAGCTGGGCCATGGACAGGACATTGCTGGGGGCCACAGGATTGTCATTCTCCTGGCTGGCTGGCATCAGCATCATGAGATACTCGCTGGGATACTTGAGGAGCTCCATGTTGTCCACCTTGTTGGAGCCCTTGCACAACAGGTGCTAGCTGTCATGCTCCCAATGGCTGTCCCTCAGGCCATAGTGTAGTGCAGGTGGACCCAGCGCTCTTCAGCATGCTTCTCTTGCAGTACTTGTAGGACTGCATGTGGCACTGGCGGGCCTGCTCTGACTGGCCGGGAGAACCGCTTGGTCATCTGCTTAACATCTTCTTCCACCTAGTCCTGTGACGAGTCCCCCACCTCACTGGCCACCTCCCTTTCCAGGTGCTTGGTGTGTGCCTCATGTAGCAGAAGGTGGGCTGGAGCTGCAGGATGCCATGTAAAGGCATCAGGTGGAGCTCCCCTGAAACAGATATAGCTTCTCTGCCAGACTTTTGGCCAAGTACACATCCATCTCCTGTATGACTGGGTCATCCATTTTGTTTGTCATCTTAGAGGAGAGCAAGCTGCACAGTCCTGACACTCCATCTTTCCATGGGGACCATGCACAGGCATCAGCAATGGCCCAGACACCCGCGGGCTGCAGAGGCAGTGGCCCCCAGCTCTTCTCTTAGGCAGTGGTCATGTTGCTGGTGGAGAAACTCTGGCAGACCTCTTTAGGCTTTTCTTTGTAGACAGTCATGTCATCTGCAAAGACAGTTTTATTTCTTTTTTCCAAATCTTTATATCATTTTTTCCTTTTCTTGTCTCAATGCATTAGCTAGGACTTCCAATATGAAGTTGGAAAAAAATAGGGAAAGGAGACGTCTTTACCTTGCTTCTGATTTTAGCAGGAAATCTTTGAGGTTCTTATCAGTCAGCCTAATGTTAGGTGTCAGTGTTTCATAGATGTTCTTTATCAACTTGAGAAAGTTTACAACCATTTCAAGTGTGCTGAGAGTTTTTATCAGAAATGGGTGTTTCATGTTGCCACATGTGTTTTCTGCATCTATTGATATGATCATCTGATTTTTCTTCTTTAACCTGTTGGTGTGGTAGGTTAGATGAATAGATTTATTAATGTTGAAGCAGCCTTTTAGACTAGAGATAAATTTAACTTGTTTGTGCTCTATATCTTTTATTCATTGATGAATATTACTTGCTAATATTTTCTTGGGATTTTTTGCATATGTTCATGAGAGGTATCGATCTGTAGTTTTCTCTTACAATATTTTTGTCTGCTTTTGGTATAAGAGTAATGCTGTCTTCATAGAATGAGTTAGAAATTAGTCTCTCTGCTTCTGTCTTCTGGAAGAGATTACATAGAATTGGTATAATGTCTCCTTTAAAAAATGTTTGGTAGGATTAACCAGTGAATTCATCTGGGCCTGGTGATTTCTGTTTTGGAGAGTTATGATTTATTGTTTCTTTTCTTTTTTATTTTTTTAATTTTAATTTTTATTGAATCAAAACTAATGATACATATTTTTGGGTTTCAACATTGAGATATGTTGATCAAATCAATATTACTAGCATATATATTGTTACAAATTTCTTTATGCCCCTGTCCAATCTCTCCTCGTTCCCCTTTCTCTCCCCCCTCTGCACTCTAATCACCTTAGATTTCTTCTCTCCCTCTGAAAGAGTAATGGTTACTCTGTTGATTTGCTGCCCCAATAATCTGTCCAATACTGAGAGACATGAGCAAGTCCCCCATGCTATCCTAGACTAGATGTCTCTTCTGTCATTATGAAATGGGTTCTGTGGAGACAGACATCCAGCTTCTTTATTTATCTCTGCTGGTGACTCTCCTTGTGTCAACTCATGCCAGTGGCTGGCGGACCTTATGCGTGGTGGTTGCGGCATCTATCCGCCTTCGCAGCAGCCATGGTTATCATAGTAGCTATGGTGGGCCACTCACATGGAGGAGAAGTTTTTGTCGTGCTCTGTGGTGCTGGCAGTGTGCCTGGTTGTGGAGAGTGACTGATCCCCAGTTCCATGCCCTGGGTCGCCAAGTGGGTCCCAAGGCACTGGCACGGTGTGCCTGGTTGTGGGAGGGGGGGTCAAGTCCCCTTCTCCAAGCCCCAGATCCCTGGGTGGGCCCCAAGGCACTGGCACTGGGTGCCTGGTTGTGGGAAGGGGGCTCCAGTCCCAGGCTCCATACCCCGGGTCCCTGGGTGGGCCCTGAGGCACTGGCGTGTGGTGCCTGGTTGTGGGAGGGGAGTCTGGTCCTCATCTCCATGCCTCAGGTCCATGGGCAGACCCGAGGCACTGGTACAGTTTGCCTGGTGGTAGTAGGGGGATCTGGTCCCCTTCTCCATGCCCTGGGTCCCAGGGAATGCCTTGAGGCACTGTCAAGGGGTGCCTGGTTGTGGGAGGGGGGTCTGGTTCCTGGCTCCCTACCATGGGTCCCTGGATGGGCCTCAGGGTGCTGGCACATGGTGCCTGGTTGTGGGAGGGTCGTCCAGTCCCCTTCACCATGCCTTGGGTCCTCAGGCGGACGTTGAGGTGCTGACATGGTGTCCCTGGTTGTGGGAGGGAGTTCTGGTCCCCTTCTCCATGCCTTGAGCCCTCAGGTGGGGCCCCGAGGCACTGTCACAGCATGCCTGGTTGTGGGAAGGTGGTCCGGACCCTGGCTGCTAGCCCCGGGTCCCCAGGTGGGCCCCTAGGTATTGATGGTGTGCCTGTATGTGGGAGTGGTGTCCGGTCCTTGGCTCCAGTCCTCAGGTTCCCAGGTGGAGCCACGAGATGCTGGCGGTATGAATGGTTGTGGGCAGGGGTCCTGCCCCCTGGCTCCATGCCTCATGTCCCCTGGTGGACCCCAAGGCATCATGGTGTGCCTGGGCCAGAACTAAGTTTTTGTCCTTTGCTTGCTTCTAAAACAGGGGAACTTCCTGTGGGAACCAGTCCTTGAGCTGTGTGGTTCAGGTAAATTGATGCTTTGCTGCTGTTTCCCTAGGGAAAGCTTTTTGTGCAGCTCAGGGTTTAATGGTTGACCTTATAGGTACTTGCGGCTCTCCAGATACTCGGTGCACCTGGGTTGTGTAGAAACTCTGATCTGGGCCTGAATCTTTTCATCAAACTGCACTCCATGCAATTCTGCATTCCCATCCAGTCTCCTCTGAGTGGTCCTGAGCTGATTGGGGGGCAGGTCAGCTGTCCTTGCTGTGTCCCAGTGTTCCCCTGGTGGGCCCGTCTCCCCTATAGTCCATGCTCCAAACACTTCCCGTGGGACAGGCCCTGCGCCAGTCCCCTGTGATGACTCACTGGCCTCTGAGTGTCTCTTTTTCTGCTGTTCTGGCTCCTCACTCCTGTATGGGTCCACAGGAACCCTATTAGTGGTCTTGCTGTCCTGGGGGCCACCAAAGTTCTCTTCTCCCCTGCTGCCTCCAAGTAACTCCATCTAAAGGGCACAGCCGTGGCTTCTGCCGGCTCCTGCTCCATGTGCTCCAGCATTAAAGCGGCCGTGGCCAACATGCTGAGAGCAGTTTTTTCTTTCTCTCATCCTGGTTTCTCCCGCCTTCATGAACTCTGTAGGTCTCTCCTCCTCTTCCCCTGAGCTCCAGCGGCCCCAGCTTGGCTGACGTTACATTTTTATAGTTGTAAATTCGTTGATTTGTGGGAGAGAGTGACCCTGGGAACTGTCTATGCCACCATCTGGACCAGAAGTCTATTCAGTTTCTTTAACAGATACAGGCCTGTTCAGATATTCTGCTTCTTTTTGTGTGCGTTTTTTCAGTTTACTCTTTCCAGAAGTGGGTCCATTTCATCTAGTTCATTGAACTTGTGGGCATAGAGTTACTAACAGTATTTCTTTATTATTTTGTTGTCCATGGGATCTATAGTTTTGCCACCTTTTCCATTTCTGATATTAGTAATTTGTGTCTTCTCTCTTTTTTTTTCTTTTTTAGCCTGGCTAGGGGCGTATCAATTACATTGATCTTTTAAAATTGCTTTTGTTTTATTTATTTTATTTCTAACTAGTAAATAATAATCATGTATATTTATGGGGTACAATGTGATATTATGATACATGTTTCCATTGTAGAATGATTAAATCAGACTAATTAACATATCACCACTTGCTTATTTCTTTGTTGTGAGACCATTTAAAATCTATTCTTTTAGTAATTTTGAAATATATGGTACATTATTATTCACTACAATGACAATGCTGTACGACAGATCACTACAACTTATTCCTCTTGTGTAACTGAAGCTTCACACCCTTTGACTAACACCTCCCCTTTCCTCGTCCACCCCTCCCATTATGTTGGTTTTCTGTATTGATTTCCTGTTTTCAATTCCATTGATTTCTACTTTAATTTTATTCTTTCTCTTCTGCTTACCTTGGATTTTATTTTCCCTTCCCTTTCTAGTATCCTAAGAATGAAGCTTAGATCATTGTTTTAGATGTGTTTTTTTGTATAATATACGCATTCAATGTTATACATTTCCCTGTAAGCAGTGCTTTATTGAATCTCACAAATTTTGATAAGTTGTATTTCTATTTTAGTTAATGCAAATATTTTAAAAATTGGCTTTGGATATCTCCTTTAATCCATGCGTTACATAGAGTGTGTTGTTTAATCTCCAAGTATTTTTGGATTTTTCAGCTATCTTTTTGTTATCGATTTCTATTTTAATTCCATTGTGGTTTGAAGTAGATGTCATGTGATGTCTTTTCTTTTAAATGTGTTTAGGTGTGGGGCCGAGCCCATGGCGCACTCCATAGCGTGCGGCGCTGGGAGCGTGGCGACATTCCCGCCACGGGTTCGGATCCTATATAGGAATGACCGGTGCACTCACTGGCTGAGTGCCAGTCACGAAAACGACACACACACAAAAAAATTAAAAAATAAATGTGTTTAGGTGTGTTTTATGACCCAGGATTTGGTTTTGCTTGCTGAATATTTTATGTGAGCTTGAGCAGAATATTATTCTGCTGTTGTTGGATGAAGTAGTCTACAGATGTCAGTTATATTCAGTTGATTGATGGTGCTCTTGAGTTCAACTATGTCCTTACTGATTTTCTGCCTCCCGGATCTGTCCACTTGTAATAGTAAGGTGTTGTTGCCCCCAGTCATAATACAATATTAGTAGATTAAATTATTACAATAATATATTATAATAAAAGTGAGTGCATCTGTTTCTTCTTGCTATTCTATTGGCTTTTGTTTCGTGTATTTTCATGCTCTGTTGTTAGGTGTCTACACATTAAGAATTGTTCTGTATTCCTAGAAAATTGACCCCATTATCATATGTAATGCCCCTGTTTATCCCTGATAACTTTCCTTGCTCTAAAGTGTGCTCTGTCTGAAATTTATACAGCCTCCCACTTTGACTGGATTAGTGTTGGAATGGGATTTCTTCCTCCATCTCTTTACTTCAAATATACAAGGGTACTTCAAAAGGTTTGTGGAAAATGGAATCAAAAGATAAGAATCTTTCCATGAACTTTTTGAAGTCCCTTTCTGTATGTGTCTTTATATTTAAAGTAGATATCTTATATAGTTGGGTCTTGTTTTTTTGGTCCACACTGACAATTTCTGTCTTAATTGTTGTCTTCAACCATTGACATTTAAAATGATTATTGTCATATGTATATCAAAATCTTCCTGTTACTGTTTTCTATTGGTTGCTCTTGTCCTTTGTTTCTACTTTTGTCTTCCACTCTCTGTTTCTGCATTTTGTGAATTTAAGTGAGCCCTTTATATGATTCTGTTTTATTTTCTTTCCTAGCATATCAGCTATGCTTCTTTAAACTCTTTTTTTTTGAGTTGTTGCTCTAGCATTTGCAATATACGTTTACCACTAATTCAAGTTCAGTTTGAAATAATGCTATACCACTTTAGTGTACTGTGAGCACCTTTTAATAATAAAATAATTCCATAGCATCTGTCTGTCATCCATCTGTGTGCATAATAGAATGCATTGTTGCTGCTGTTATTTTTAGCAAACTATCTGATAGGTCAATTAAGAATGAGAAAAATAGAAGTTTTTATTTCACCTTCAGTTATTTCTTCTCCGATACTCTTCCTTTCTTTATGTAGATCCAACTTTCTTACCTGTATTTTTTCTTCCCTTTGAAGATCTTCATTTAACATTTCCTGTGAGCAAGGTCTACTGCCAACAAATTCCCTCAGTTTGTCTGTCTGAGAAAGACCTTATTTATCCATGTTGGAGAATCATTTCACAGGGTACAGAATTCTGTATTAGTGGGTTTTTTTCCTCTGAACATTTTAAATATTTTACTTCACTCTTTTCTTGCTTGTGGGGGTTCTGAGGAGAAGTTGTTTTTAATTCTTATCTTTGCTCCTCTGTGGGTAAGGTGTTTTGTCCTTTTCTTTCATGGTTTTTTCTTTTTCCTTGATTTTCTGCAGTTTGAATGTAATATGCATAGGTGCAGTGTTTTTGTTGGTTTGGTATTTTTTGTTTTGCACTTGTCCTTCTAAGTGTTCTCTGAGCTTCCTGGACCTGTGGTTTTGTGTCTGACAGTAATTTGGGGGAAATTCTCAGTCATTATTTCTTTAAATATTTTTTCTGTTTTTTTTCTATCTTTTCATTTTGGTATTTCTATTATGCCTATTTTTTATACTTTGTAGTTCTCCCAAGGTCTTGGATATTCTTTTCTGTTGTTGTTTTTCCAGAGATTTTTTCCTCTTTGGTTCTTAGTTTTGGGAGTTTCTACTGAGGCATCCTCAAGCTCAGAGCTTTTTTCAGCTGTGTCCTGTCTACTAATGAGTCCATCAAAGGCACTCGTCCTTTCTGTTAGTGTTTCTGTTCTCTGGAATTTTTCTTTTGACTCTTTCTTAGGATTTCCGTCTTTGCTTAAATGGCCTGTGTGTTCTCGTGTGTTGTCTACTTTTTCCTTTGGATTCTTTTGCATATTAGTCACAGTTGTTTTAAATTTCCCAACTGATTATTCCATTATCACTGCCACATGAGTCTGGTTCTGATGCTTGCTCTGTATCTTCACACTTTATTTTCTGCCTTTCAGTATGCCTTGTTATTTTTTGTTGAAAGCCAGTCATGAAGTATTGGGTAAAACAGGCATTTAGTGATGTGGTAGTTAGGTGTGGAGGGAGGGGAAGCGCTCTGTAGTTCTGTGATTAGGTCTCAGTCTCTTAGAGTCTATGCCCCTACACTGTGAACGTCACCAGTGTTCCTCATTTCCCCCGCTCTGATGGGACAGGATGTCTGGAGGCAGATGTAGTTGGATATTTATTTCCCTTTCCCCACATGGAAGACTAGAGGGAGCTGGAGTTGGGCATTTCCCTTTTCCCAGGTCCTTTAGGCTCTATAGAAGAAAAAGAAAAAATCCAGAGATAGAAGTAGATTAGAGGGTACAAGAAATGGGGGTTGGGAGGAGAAATAATGAGAAGTTATTGCTTAATGGGTGCAGAGTCTATGTCTAGCACGACTAAAAAGCTTTGGAAATAGATAGATGTAGTAGTTACACAGCATTGTGACTGTAATTAATTCCACGTAATTGTATACTTAAAAATGCTTTAGATGGTAATTATTATTCTATATATGTTTTACCACAGTCAAAAAGAATAATTTTTTAAAAATCGAGCAGGTTATGCTCTTATAAAATATTTCCCCTGCAGTCAAGCCTTACTAAGAAGAACGGAATGCTCTGGCATATGTCAAAATTGGTTACTTTCCCCCTCTTCTGTTGGAAACATGAGGGGATTTTTTCCCCCTGAATTCACTGTGAAAACCTGGACAAGCTCATGGAGGTAAAACTCACAGTGTGAGGAGCCGTGTGACTGGGCTCTCCTGAAGTTTTTGACTCTCAAGCGTGTGCACATTGGGCCTTCAGCTACTGGTCAATTACAGTTCAGGCTTTCCGACCTAGTACTGATTCCTGCAGAAGTTTCTGCTAGTGGGTTTCTGTTCCAATAAATTATGATTCTCTGTGTGTGCCTGTCTCTCCATTTTTTGTCATAGGTGTTTGTCCTGTGATGTAACTTCTCTGAGAATCTATGAAGAGGTGTTGATTTTTCAGTTTGTTCAGCTTCTTGTTTGTTGTTAGTACAGAATGGTGACTTCTAAGCACCTTACATGCTGGATTGAACCCAGAAGTCTCCCCATCCTGTTCTGTGCATTCTTTTATTCCATCTTCCCATGTGACTCTCATCCTCTCTGGAGCATCTGGCATATATAAGGGGGTTGTGATAGACTGTTACACTGATAATCAATCCCCAGTGACTCACACTTCCCAGTATTTACTTACACCCTTGTGTAGCTGCCTACCACAATAACCTCATGCTTGGCCATATGACTTGATATGGCCAACAGGTTATCATCAAGCCTAATGTAAGCAGAGACTAGAAAAACGCTTATACGTTGGGGTTGGTGACTTAAATAACACAGCTGTCATGTATAGAAACTCAGTCTAGCCTAGCAGAGGATGAGTGATCACAGGAAGACATAGGTCTCCGCCTTCTAGCCTCACTTCCAAGACCTCAGACATGTGGGCAAAGCCAGTGTAGATGCTCTAGTTCCAACCAACCCATCAGCTGAATGTAGCTCCATGAATGGCCCAAGGAAGAACAGCTGGAGAAACCACAGCTGAACCACAGCATCATGAGAAACAAAACTGTTGGTGTTTGAAGTCACTAAATTTTGAGATGGCTTGTCATGCAGCAATAGGTAACCTGCCCGTGATACTGATCTCTGTGAAGGTATGGGTTCCATTGCTAATCTGAGCATGATTTAAAGTAAATTCAACTTTAACATTTAAATCCTTCATGATAATTCTTATACTCTCATGTTAGGTTTCACTGTCTTTAATTGCCCCTGCTAACAAAATATTTTGGATTATTTTCATTGTCTTTTATTTCTAAATGATTAGGTTTAGTTTTGAATTAGGAAGACTCTTGTTTTATTCTAAGTTGGTATTTCTGGGTAAGTGGGTAGTTCTTTTTAAAAAAACCTTCCAGCTCTTCTGCAGCGCTCTGGAATAAGGAGGGATCTCACCATCGGAGAATAAGGGGAGGACACAGAGTCATGTGGACTCCCCTCGGGCACTCAGAAAGAAGCCTGTGCGAGGACGGAGAAGCCACGGCCCACAGCATCTATAGTCATCCTGCAGAACTGGCCACTGAGATGTTGGGTGCCACCTTCATGTTCTGGTAGTGAGGAAATGGTGGTAAAATAATAACACTCTTTTACAGGAAATACCATGTGCTACATAAGTGTTTGCTATATATAGGTATAGGATGTAAGGATGTAAGTTTACATATAATATGTAATTGTTTGCTGCTGCTCTCAGGACCTTATATATTGACTTTAGAAAGTGAAGCTTACTTTTCAGCTGCTCCCACACTCTTCACCCTTAGTTGTCAGTGTCCTGTATTTAACCCCATCACCAAATGCTCTTAACTATCCTGAGTTTTCTGTTTCTGGAGAGCTATTTTCTGGAGGCTTTGGGGTATTTTTTCCTCTCTATTTCTCTGTCTCTGCTTCTCTCTCACCCAAAGTCTACTGCTTTGGCTGCTAGAGCTGCTAAAATGCTTCATTCTCACTGTGAATCCTCCCAAAAGGAAGCTGGGGGCAGGAAGCCTATGAATGCCCTCAACACAGGTCAGGCTGAGGGCACAGGGTAGGGTGGAATAGAGTGAGCAATCTAGAAGGGCAGCAGAACATATCCAGTGTCCACTGCAAAGGCCCTGAGGCAGGAGTACATTCAAGGAGCAGCCAGGAGGAATCAGCTAGTGTCCCAGGAGGACAGTGAACAGGGTTTCGGGATTGCGTAGAACATGAAGCCTCCTCACTGGACCGAAGCTCCAGGAAGCTTATTTGATTCACTGCCATATGTCCCGTGCTTAGCAGAGTGCAGGATACAAGTATTTATACAAGAGTGTGTGTGGCGTAAATGGATGAATAAGTGAGTGGGCAGGTGAGTGATGAAAGACTAAGTTAGCAAACTTTTTGCAAATAAAAAATTGATGTATGTGACTGCATATGTAAATACCCTGGATTCTCGTTACTCAAATGAACCCCAGTTTGGTTACACAGTGACAATCTATAATATGTGGCATGTAGCATTGGAGGTCTGTAAGTGCAGGAGGGTGGTAGGACTGTCAGGAGGTCAGCCAGAGGGAAGAGAGGGAAGCTGAGGTTTCTTCTCCAGCTTCCTTTCTGCAGGCGGAAGGAAAGAAGCAGTGAAGACCACAGCTCTTGCAGGTGGCCTCTCTGCACAGTTCCTCTGTCCCATTCCTGATCTTCTTTTTCCTAAGGCCACATCAAGCCTAGGGGTGGCATGGTCCCTATATTACTACTGAAGCTTTTGTAGTTTCCCTAAACCCTGCTTTTTTTCTTTATTTTCTTTTAATGAATATACTGGGTTATGAATAAGGTAATTTCAGGAGACATAGTATAGCTGAACAAAATCAAGCATTTGACATGCTTAATCATTGTTTTCCTGTGGATGAATACGGGCTCCATGCAAGGACCTCTAAGTAGATTAATTACTCATTCAACAACTATATCTAAAGCTGCCTTGTTTGTTGTTTAAATCTCTTTATTGAGGTGTGATTGACATACAAAAAGCTGCACATTTTATGTATGCAGCTTGATGTTTTTGTAGATACCTATGCATGTGTGAAACCATTACCACAAACGAAGAGGGATTTATGATCCATCACCTCCGAAAATTTCCTCCCACTCCCTGCATTATTTGGCAGTTTGACAAGTGGAGAGGTTGCAGATGATAAATATATAAACCCAGAAAGTCCTGGTCCCTTATAGTTAAGAGTCTTTACTTACTTAGCTTCTCTCGCACATCAGTTTTACTTTGGGCTTCTTCATAGGAAGAGTTACTTTCCTCCAAGCCTGAGGGTCATTTTCTTCATGGGCCTGAAATCCCTTCCCGTCAGCCAATTCAAGGGCCATCAGGTTAGCACAAACAGTCCTTTTGAAGCCCTTGTGGTTTTCATTCTTACTCTTTTCTAGGTCCTTTCATCTTCCACCAATTCCTGGTCCAAAGGCATCCTGTGTGTTTCATTAGTTTTTTGTTCTGTTTTGTATTCCTTTGTTTTGTTTTGTTTTTCTTTTTATTTTTTTTCAATTTTATTTTATTTTGTCAATATACAATGTGGTTGATTATTGTGCCCATTACCAGAACTTCCCTCCCCCATTCTTCTCAGCAATGTCCTTTCTGTTCGCTTGTCATATCAACTTTGAGGAATTGTAATTGCTGTGTCTTCTTCCCACCCCCCAGTTTATTTGTGTATTTATTTTTTTATTTATAGCTCCCACAAATAAGTGAGAACATGTGATATTTCTCTTTCTGTACCTGACTCATTTCACTTAATATAATTCTCTCAAGGTCCATCCATGTCGTTGCAAATGGCAGTATTTCATTCGTTTTTATAGCTGAGTAGTATTTCATTGTGTAGATATACCACATTATTCATGTCCACTCATCTGATGATGGACATTTGGCCTGGTTCCAACTCTTAGCTATTGTAAAGAGTGCTTCAATGAACATTGGGGAACAGGTATACCTTCGACTTATGATTTCCATTCCTCTGGGTATATTCCCAACAGTGGGATAGCTGGGTCGTATGGTAGCTCTATCTGCAATTGTTTGAGGAACCTCCATACCATTTTCCATAGAGGCTGCACCATTTTGCATTCCCACCAACAATGTATGAGAGTTCCTTTTTCTCCGCAACCTCACCAGCATTTATAATTCACAGTCTTTTGGATTTTAGCCATCCTAACTGGGGTGAGATGGTATCTCAGTGTGGTTTTGTTTTGCATTTCCCGAATGCTGAGTGATGTTGAGCATTTTTTCATGTGTCTGTCAGCCATTCATATATCTTCCTTTGAGAAATACCAATTTAGCTCTTTTGCCTATATTTTAATTGGGTTACTTGTTTTTTTCTTGTAAAGTTGTTTGAGTTCCTTATATATTCTGGGTATTAATCCTTTGTCAGATGTATATTTTGCAAATATTTTCTCCCACTCTGTTGGTTGTCTTTTAACTCTGTTAATTGTTTCTTTTGCTGTGCAGAAGCTTTTTACTTTGATAGAATACCATTTGTTTATTTTTCCTTTGCTTGCCTGTGCTTTTGGGGTCATCTTCATGAACTCTATGCCTGGCCCTACTTCCTGAAGTGTTTCTCCTATGTTTTCTTTATGTTTTATTTCTTAGTAACTTTTATTGCTTCAGGGTATATATTTAATTCTTTAATCCATTTTGAGTTGATTTTAGTATATGGTGAGTGGTATGGGTCTAGTTTCATTCTCCTGCATATGGCTATCCAGTTATCCCAGCACCATTTGCTGAAGAGGCAGTCTCTTCTCCAGTGTTTAGGCTTTGTTCCTTTGTCAAAGATGAGATGGCTGTAGGTGTGTGGATTGATTTCTGGATGCTCTGTTATATTCCATTGATCAGTGTGTCTGTTTATATGCCAGTACCTTGCTGTTTTGGTTATTATAGCTTTGTAGTATAGTTTAAAGTCAGGTAGTGTTATGCCTCCAGCTTTATTTTTTTTACTCACAATTGCTTTGGCTGTGCGTGGTCTTTTATTATTACATATAAATGTCTGGATAATTTTTTCCATTTCTGAGAAAAATGTCATTGGAATTTTGATAGGGATTTCATTGAATTTCTATATCACTTTGGATTGTATGGACATTTTCACAATGTTGGTTCTTCCAATCCAAGAGCATGGGATATCTGTCCAACTTCTTGTGTCCTCTTTAATTTCTCTCAGCTGTGGTTTGTAGTTCCCATTATAGAGATTTTTCACCTCCTTGGTTAACTCTATTCCTCAGTATTTTATTTTTTTGGTAGCTATTGTAAATGGGCAAGCTTTTTTGATTTCTCTTTCTGCATGTTCACTATTGGAGAATAGAAATGCTACTGATTTTTGTGTGTTGATTTTGTATCCTGCAACTTTGCTGAAATCATTTATCAACTCCAAGAGACTTTAGGCTGTTCAATATATAGGATCATGTCATCTGCAAACAGGGACATTTTGACTTCATCTTTTCCAATCTGGATGCCCTTTATTTCCTTCTCTTCTCTGATTGCTCAGGCTACTACTTCCAACACTATGTTGAATAGGAGTGGTGAGAGTGGGTATCTTTGTCTCATTCCTGTTCTTAAGGGAAAAGCTTTCAGCTTTTCCCCATTCAGGATGATATTGGTAGTGGGTTTAACATATATGGCTTTAACTATGTTGAGATATTTTCCAACTATACCTAACTTGTAGAGAGTCTTTATCATGCATGAGTGTTGAATTTTATCAAATGCTTTTTCAGCATCTATAGAGATGATCATATGGTCCTTGTGTTTGATTTTATTGATATGGTGTATCACGTTTATAGATCTGAGTATGTTGAACCAACCATGCATCCCTGAGATGAATCCCATTGATCATGGTGTATAATTTTGCATATGTTTTGCTGTATTCTGTTAGCTAGTATTTTTTTGAGGATTTTTTCGTCTATATTCATCAAGGATATTGACCTGTAGTTTTCTTTTTTAGTTGTATCTTTACCTGGTTATGGTATCAGGGTGATGTTTGCTTCACAGAATGAGTTTGGGAGAATTGCCTCTGTTTCAGTCTTTTGAAATAGTGTGTAGAGAATTGGTGCCAATTCCGTTTTGAATGTTTGGTAGAATTCTGCTGTGAATCCATCTGGTCCTGGGCTTTTCTTTGTTGGGAGCCTTCTGATAACAGGTTCAATCTCTTTTTATGTTATTGGTCTGTTCAGATTTTCTACATCATCTTGGCTCTGTTTTGGTAGTTTGTGTGTGTCCAGAAATTTTTCCATTTCCTCTAGATTTTCAAATTTGTTGGTATATAATTTTTATAGTAGTCTTGAATGATTCCTTGTATTTCAGAAGTGTCAGTTTTAATATCACCTCTTTCATTTCTTATTTTTGTTATTTGGGTCTTCTCTCTTCTTTTTATAGTTAGCCATGCTAATGGTTTGTCAATTTTATTTATTTTTCCAAAAACCAATTTTTTGATTCATTTATCTTTTGTATCGTTTTTTTCGGTTTCAATTTCATTAAGTTCTGCTCTGATCTTTATGATTTCTTTCCATCTGCTAACTTTGAGTTTGGATTATTCTTGTTTTTCTAACTCTTTAAGGTGAAGTATTAGGTTGTTTACTTGCCATCTTTCCATTTTTCTGAAGTAAGCATTCACTGTGATAAATTTCCCCCTTAGTACTGCTTTTGAAGTATCCCACAGGTTTTGGTATGATGTATCATTATTTTCATTAGTTTTAATAAATTTTTTGATTTCCTGCTTGATTTCTTCTTGGACCCATATGTCATTAAGTAGAATGCTGTTCAATTTCCATGTGTTTGTATAGTTTCCAGAGTTTCTTTTGTTATTGATTTCTAATTATAATCCATTGTGGTCTGAAAAAATATATGGGATAATTCCAATTTTTTTGAATTTGTTGAGACTTGATTTGTGACCTAACGTGGTCTATCCTGGAGAATGATCCATGTGCTGATGAGAAGAATGAATATTCTGAGGTTGTTGGATGGAATGTTCTGTAGATATCTGCCAATTCCAATTGGTCCAGAGTGTTGTTTAGATCTTGTGTTTCTCTGCTGATTCTTTGCCTAGATGATTTTTCCAATATTGATAGTGGGATGTTCAGGTCCCCTGATATTATGGTATTAGTATCTATTTTCTTCTTTAGGTCTAATAGAGTTCGCTTTATAAATCTGGCTGCTCCGACATTGGGTGCATATATAATTATGACTGTTATGTCTTCTTGATGAATCAATCCTTTTATCATTAAGTAGTGTCTCTCATTATCTCTTTTTATGGTTTTTAGTTTAAAGTCTATTTTATCAGATATAAGAATTGCTACTCCAGCTTGTTTTTCATTTCTGTTTGCATGGTAAATCTTTTTCCATCCTTTCACTCTTAGTCTGTGTGAGTCTTTATAGGTGAGGTGGGTCTCTTGAAGGCAGCATATAGTTGGGTCCTCCTTTTTAATCCATTCAGCCAGTCTGTGTCTTTTGATTGGGGAATTTAATCCTTTTACATTAAGAGTTGTTATTGAAAAGTGTTGATTTACTCCTAGCATTTTATTGGTTTTTGTTTGGATGTCTTTTTGTTCCTTTCTTTCTGATATACTGTTTGTTTTCTGTATTTGTTGGTTCCTTAGGTTGTGGATAAACTTTTCTTTTTCTCTTCATTGTGAATATTTTTATTTACCCTGGGTTTTGATTTTTCTTGGGTTTTTATAGCAGTGGTAGTTATTTTTCAGATACCAAACCCAGTACTCCATTGAGAATTTCTTGTAAAGGTGGTAGTGTGGTAGTGAACTCCTGCAGTTTTTGTTTGTCTGAGAAACATACTATTTGCCCTTCATTTCAGAAGGATAGCCTTGCGGAGTAGAGTATTCTTGGCTGGCAGTCTCTGTCTTTAGGATTTTGAATATATCATCCCATTCCTTTCTTGCTTTTTGGGTTTGTGATGAAACGTCTGATGGTAGTCTGATTGGGGCTCCCTTATAGGTGATTTGATGCTTCCCTCATACAGCTTTTAAGATTCTATCTTTGTCTTTGCACTTTGTCTTTGTCAGTCACATGCTGGCACTGTGGGGTGCATGGTCTCCACGGATCTTGGGCCTTTCCAGCAGGGCACCTCTCTGATTGGCATGCACATGGCCAGGCTCTTGTTTTGTTTTTTAATAGCAATGTGCCATTTTAGTATTAGTATCTCTGCTGGTTATTTATTGCTGGACAATAAAATACCTCCAAATTCAGTGTCTTCAAACAGCATTTAGATTATTAGCTAAACCTGCAGTTTAGCTAGGCTCAGTGGGGGTCATCTTATTTTTTGTCCACTTGGCATCAAGTGGGGTGACTTGAAGCTGGGAACTAGAATCTTCCAAAAGCTTGTTTGTTCACAGTTGTTTATTGGCAGTTGAAGTTCACTTTTGGCTGGGACTTTAGCTGTGGCAGTTAGCTGGAACACCTGCATGGGGATTCATTTTGTGGCCTGGGCTTCCTTACAGTATGGTGGATGGATACTAAGGTGAGCTTCCATAGACAGAGAAAGTCATATGGACACTATCACATTTTCTAACTTTGCCGTAGAAGTCCCACAGCAGTTACACTGTATTCTGTTCACTAGAAGCCAGTTACTAAGGTCATACTATGCACATACACAGGAGAGGAAATTTCATGGTAGAAATGTCAAAGATTTTACAGACATGTTTTAAAACCACGATTCAACTGACCTTTTCTTAATTATTATATTTAAAGGAGCGTAGTTCTACTGAAATTCCAGCAAATTGTTGTTTAGCATGTGCCCTTATTTTGTGACAAGTGGCAAAGGATTACAATATGGTGCTAATTGAAATAAAACATTTTGGTTCAACAAAACATATACATCATGTCCCAAAATATTATACTAAGAGATTTACTTGCTACTTAACCCTCAGAATTATTATGTAATCTTTTGAATAACATTCATATTAGCACAAAATATTGGCAGTTCAGAAATGGCTCATGGTATTAGAATTTATATTTACAAGTTTTATTAATTAGAGTCTCATTTTCAGTCTCATCATGGGAATCACTTTTTGAGTCAAGCCTAAATAACTCAATATAAAATCCCTAAAACTTTTTTAGTAATTATGAGGAGTAAAAATAGGGAGAAGGGATATAATACTTTCTGTTAAGAGGTGACTTAGAACCATTTTAAGGAGGAAATACATAAAATAATCATAGAAAAATAAAAGTGCATGATCCAGTGCAAATGAGTGGCAAACATGATGAGAGTAAGTAATGCATTTGTGTGGCTTCTGATGGTCTTAACTTTGTTCTTGATTTTCTGAGTAATTCACGGTCTACATTCTAAGAATCTATTTACAATATAGATAATATCTCATTGCAGCTGAATTTATTTCAAAATGTATCATTGGTTTTGAGTTAGACTATTCTCAGCCTACTTCCTTTGTTACCAAACCATATCATTTCATTCCTTCAGGTTGATGGTCTTACAGCATAACTGGAAGCTGCATCTTCACATTGTCTGCATCTGGATGCAGAGAATCAAGTTCTTAAAAAAGAGCTATTATCTATGAAAAAAATACAAAAGAAATGTGAACAACTAGAGAAGAAGGAAAAGAAGTTGGAACAAGTAGTAGTGAACCTCAAAAGTCACATGGAAATGAACATGGTAGAACGTCATCAAGTAGAGCAGTATAAGCAGGAGATTGAAGAAAAAGCAAGACAGGATGTAGTAGAAAAACTGAAAGAAGTTAATCCATTTTTACAGGTTAGTTTATTTATCTGTAGTGTGCTTTAGTTCATGTCACTGCAAATTATATTTTGGATATATATACATTGTATGTTCTACTTCCCTTATAGTGGTTTGTTTAATATATTTCTAGGAGGGAGGCTTTTGTTTTTTCCTATTTTCAGTTTCCATCATTATTATTACTAAATTGATCTTGATTATTAAGATCTGGCATAAAACTGACTTTTAGAAGGAATAGAAAAAATTGTGATTTAGAAATTATAGCATACTCTTGAATTATTCTTGTCACATTGTTCAATTTTTAAAATTGTAAATTGATTCTAATATTCTTTGAATTATCAGGTTACTTATGTTTTATTTTTATTTCTTTTAGTATATTTATCATTATACAATGTAATCAATTTTCATGGCCCTTTACAACTTCCCCCTTTCCCTTCTCCCTCTCCCCCTTTCCCACCCCTGGCAGCCTCAGTTCTGTTCTCTTCTCTTGGAAAGTTCCACATATTATTGTGATTGTTGTATCTTTTTTCTTTCTTTCTTTCTTTTTTATTACCTCCCACATATAAGTGAGGATATGCGGTATTTCTCTTTCTGCGCCTGGCTTATTTCTCATAATGTAATCTTCTCTAGTTTCATCCATGTTGCTGCAAATGGCAGTATTTCATTCTTTTTTATGGCAGAGTAGGTATAAATATACCACACAGGTTCCAGGAATCCTAACATAAGTAGTATTAAACAATTTTAATATTTGGATTTAATTCAGATGAAATAATTATTTTAAACTTTAACTTTTTTCACATATTTAAAATTGCTCTCTGAATCACTGATTCAAAACTAAAGGAAATAAATATGCAATACTTACTCAGGTTATAATTATTTTTAAAATGCATCCTATTAATTCACTTTAGGAACAAGCAGCATTTCAAGAAAATTTAGAGAAATTAAGAGAGAATAAAAATGCTTCCATAAGAAGTCAGATCGAACTCAGAATTACTAAGACCTGGAATCTGAACTCATCAAAATGAAAAATTCTCAAGATGATTGTCATGAAACAGAATTGGTAAAATATAAGCAACTCTATCTAAAAGAATTAGAAGCCAGAAAATCATTGTCAGAAAAACTAAGCAAGTCAAAACATATAATCAAAGACAATAAATTAAGCTCATTAATTTGCCCCTAAAGCATAACCTTAGTAGGAAGTGAAAAACAATATAATTTTGGAAAATGATGTTAATAAATTTACTTACTTTTAAAATGTTGGTTCGGACATTTTCTGTCTTACCACCTTTTTTTAGTTTTATATAGCTTTAATTTTTTCTCAATATTTTCTCAAATGCTCTTTGGAAGATTTGCAATTTAGATAATTTGTTACATAATTGCTTCTCATCTTTCCCCTAAATAAAAATTTTAATAAGTTCAACTTTTGGGGGTGGGGGAATTACACCTAAACCCAAAGGGTCAAGTACTACTTATTCTCAGTATGTTTTTGCACATGGGAAATGAACTTTCCTAGATGGTGATGTTTGGTATTATCACTAGAGGGCACATTAAGACAAGCTATTCTTTATAGATTTTTCCAGTCTACATAAAGGCATGCTGGTGAAATAAGGAAAGATGAACAGAGATGAAGAGAAATAGAATTCACAAAGGGGCCACAACTAGTATCTCAGTCAGTCTGATGGGTTGTGTGGAAGACAGAAAAGGCAGGCCCCATCCCTGTGCCTTGGTAACAGTGTTAGGAGCAAATTGCCTTTGCAGCTGTGTCAGTTCACTGTGATGGCCAACTAGTGTATCTCGTCCCCTAGAGCTTGTTGCTCTGAATTCTTCCTCAGTGCCAGATGTTTCATTTCTCCCAGGTAATGGCTGAAATGTACAAGGGAAGCAAATGCTTGAAAATATCTTTGAGGGATTTTCTTCTTTTTAATCTCTAAACTGGTTTATTATGAATCCAAGTATTTCTAGCTTTTGCATTTTGCATTTTAATTTTTCCATTGTATATATTTAAGGTGTACAACACGATATTTTGGTATATTTATTCATTGTGAAATTGTTATTATAGTCAAGCAAATTAACATATCCATCATCTCAAGTACTTACCCTTTAAAAACAAGTATTTCTAATGGCATCCCCAAGAATCTGCCAAGTAGACCAGTTTGTTACCTGGTAAACCATGTATCACTGATAGCCATTTTTCTTCCTTCCCTACTTTGTATGAATTACTTGTTAGGGATCCCCCTAGAAATGCGCATACTTCTTTAGAAAAATTTATTGCACACAGTAGTTATGCTCAGATATGTTTTCAGTTTAAAACATTGTTAAATGGGAAGTTCCATTTATTATTACTGCAACTTTTTATTTTATTTATTAAAAAAATTCATGAGATACAATGTTTAATTGTCACCCCTCATGCCCATGGTGTGAGGGCCAGATACATACTGGGGACATACCCATTACCAGAAATCATCTTGGTACTCCATGTCCTCACCCAATTATCCCCCAACCTCTGTCCCTCACCCCTTCTCCCCCCTACTCTGCTTTGTAGCCCTAGGAATGTTCCCTCCCTCTGCTGGATCATGGCACTACTGTGGTCTTTCTTTCCTGCCTTCCTTTCTCTTAGCTCCCACATATGAGTGAGCACATGTGCTATTTATCCCTCTGTGCTTTGCTTATTTCACTCAATATGAGTTTCTCTAGGTTCATCCATGTTGTTACAAATGGGAGTATTTCATTCTTTTTTATGGCAGAATAGTATTCTGCAGTGTATATATATCACAGTTTCCTTATCTAATCATCCATTGATGGACATTTAGGTTGGTTCCATATCTTGGCCATTGTATACAGAGCTGCAATGAACACAGGAGTGCAGGTATCCCTTCGACATGATGATTTCCATACCTCTGGATATATACCCAGAAAAGGGATTGCTGGATCATATGGAAGATCTATCTGTAGTTGTTTGAGAAACCTCCATACTGTTTTCCATAGTGGTTGTACTAATTTACAGTCCCACCAACAGCGTAGAAGTGTTCCCTTCTCTCCACACCCTTGCCAGCATTTGTTATTCACCATCTTTTTGATTATAGCCAGTCTAACTGGAGTGAGGTGGTATCTCAATGTGGTTTTAATTTGCATTTCCCTGATGACTAGTGATGTTGAGCATGTTTTCATGTATCTGTTGTATGGCAACTTTTTAAAGAGTGCAAATCATTTAGGAATCATATAGGGAAAAATGAGATAGTAAGCATTTGTCTATTCCAATCTTCACAGGGCTGATAAGAGGCTGGCAGAGGTCAGTACCCAACTTCTTGTGGAGGAAGAGTACACAATTCTTAGTCAGGATCTCACTGTTACTACGAGACCTATCCTGGAGTCACCCAGAGTTGGAATTCCTAATCATCATTTATTACTCAGCAGCAATCATTTTTCAAGACAAAACAGTGATTCCTACCTTGATGGAGTTTGGATGTGTTGTCCCCTCCAAAACTCATGTGAAAATTTGATCCTCTTTCCTTTATAACTTACCCAGTCTCAGGTAGTTCTGTTATAGTGACACAAAATGGACAAAAACAGAAAATTGGTACTGAGGAGTGGGGTGTTGCTATACAGATACTTGAAAATGTGGATGCAGCTTTGGAAATGGGTATTAGGCAAAGGCTGGAGGAGTTAGGAGGACTTAGAAGAGAAAAAGATGAGGAAAAGTTTGGAAGAGTTTAGAGAATGGTTAAATGGTTGTGACCAGAATGCTGATAGATACGTGGACAGATATGTGGATGATGAGGTCTCAGAGAGAAAGGAAGAACTTATCGGGAATTGGACAAAAGATCACTCTTGTTACACCATAGCAAGGAACTTGTCTGCATTGTGTCCATGCGTGTGGACTTTGTGGAAGGTGGGACTTAAGAGTTGTGAACCAGAGCATTTGGCAGAAGAAATTTCTAAGCAGGAAATCATTAAGGAAGCTGCATGGTTACACTTCTAGCAGCCTATTCTGAGTTATGGCAGCAAAGGCATGATGTAAAGCCAGAATTTAAAAGGGGAGCAGAGCGTAAAGATTTGGACAGTTTGCAGCCTGGCCATACAGTAGAGAACTGGAGAGCTGGAGAAAAATGCAAGGGTGAAGGAGATAAACTGGTTACTAAGGACATTATCGTGGTGGTGAGGCAGCCAGATACTAATAACCAGGACAGTGGGAAAAAAGCCCTGCAGGCATTTGAGAAGTCTGGATCAGTGCCCCGCCCATCACAGGCCCTGAGGCCTAGAAAGACTGAGTTGTCCTGGAGGACAGACTTGGGGTGCAGCTGCCCTCGGGAACCTGCTCCCTGCATCCCAGCTGCTCCAGCTGGAGCAGCCCCAAGTGTGGTTCATGCAGCAGCCCTGGAGAGTAGAGGCCTGAAACCTCAGTGTCATCCATATGATGTTAAGTCCTCAGGCCGGCAGGAAGTGAGGGCAGTGGGGGTGTGGTAGTCTCCACCCAGATTCCAGAGGATGAGTGGAAAAGCCTGGAAGCCCAGGCAGAGGTCTACCGCAGGGGCAGAGACACCGCAAAGGCCATCTGCTAGGGCAATGCGGAGCAAAAAAGTGGGGTCAGGGATCCCAGAGCTGCAGGGCCAATGGTAACATGCAACGCAGGCCTGGAAAAGCTGCAGGCACCAGCGCGGCCCACTGGGATGTGCCTGGCAGAGCTGTGGGAAAGAGACTGCCTGATGCTTTGGGGGCTCAGATGCCCAATTGTGCCCAAGACGCAGGACTTGGAGTCAAAGAAGATTATTTTGGAGCTTTAAGACATAATGTCTGCCCTGCTGGGTTTCGGACTTGTTTCGGGTCTGTTTCTCCTTTCTTCTGGTCTATTCCTCCCTTTTGGAATGGGAATGTATACCCAATGTCTGTTCCACCATTGTATCTTGGCAGTAGATAAATTTGTTTTTGATTTTTTACAGGTTCACAGCTGGGAGGACTTTTGCTTTTGGTCTCAGATGAGACTTTGGACTTTGGACTTTTAAGCTGGTGTGGGAACAAGCTAAGACTTTTGGGACTGTTGGGATGGAATAATTGTATTTTGTATGTGAGAGTTTTGGAGGGCTAGGGGCGGCAGAATGATGGAGTTTGGATGTATTGTCCCCTCCAAAACTCATGTGGAAATTTGATCCCCAGTGTGGCAATGTTGGAAACTGATTGTGTCATGGGAGCAGATCCCTCATGAATGGATTAATGCTCTCCCTGAGGGAGGGGGATTTAATTAGTGAGTTCTCACTCTATTAGTTCCCATGAGAGATGGTTGTTTAAAAAGACCCTATCACCTCCTCTCTCTCTCTCTTGCTTCCTCTCGCCATGTGATCTGCTTGTACCTGCCACTTCCCGCCATGAGTAGAAGCAGCCTGAAGCCCTGTCCCAGAATTATAAGCCAAATAAACCTGTTTTCTTTTAAAATTACCCAGTCTCGGGTATTTCTGTTATAACAACACAAAACAGACTAATACATACCTCAACCCCATGGCCTTCAAATAACAGCTTGGATGACTACTTGGCTTTCACATTTCTGATATAACTCTTATTTTTAATTTGGTGAAATACTGAGCTGTATAATTGACTTAGGCATATTAAGTAAAGATCATAATTATCTATGCCAATAAAGAAAGGAAACAAATTTTACCGTTTTTTAAAATGTCACTGGAGCTCATTTTTAAGAGATACCCTTTGTTATTCAATAAATGTAACTGAATATAAACTTTATTCAATAAATGTAACTAAAGTGACACATTTTATATTTCTTAGAAAACTGCATTTAATTAGATTTTAGAAATTGAATATTATTGTCTAATAAGTAAAGGTGTACTTTGAGGCGCTTTGGCTTACTTTCTAATTAATGTTAGTTTGGCTGTGGTTCATAACACATTTAGAGTTTACTTGCAGCACCCCAAGTTTCCACCCCTAATCATAAGTGAATGATTGACATCCAAACATTTAACCACTTGTGAGTATGTATTACTTAAAGGAATCCAGGAGAAATCCTTTTCATAAATTGAATAAACCTGTAACACTAAAAAAGGATTATTTCTTTTTAAGTTAAAGTTTTTGTCATTGACTTTCATAAGAATACATCCTTCATTGGTATATATTACGTACAGCATTTTTATTTCAGTTGATACAAAATGTGTCTATTTGGGGGCAATTATAAATGTTTTACATAGATTCATCCAGCATATATTTAAATTTATAAAATGCGGTCCGCTTCTGTCTGTCTTGCCATCATGTGAATGATTTATGGCTGAGATGGCAGCAATACCAAGTCTTTAAATAGCAACCAGTTTTCATTGTTAGTAGAATATTAATTTTAATCAGTGCACATGGGCTTACAGTTTTCATGATGTTTTCATGATCTTCTTTACGCAGAGATAAACAGAACAGGCCCGTGTTAAATGAGTGAGGGCTCAACCTTGTATTTTTACTTAACTTTATGTCCTAGACACAAATCATAGAAGAACACAGCTAAGGTTTCTTCGACAGCATTGTGGCCAAACAGCTAAAAAGGGAACAAACTGAATGACTATTTTAGTACATAAATGACAAGATCCTAGCTAGCTAATATTTCTTCATCATCTTGTTAGCTTATTTTCATTTTATTTTTCTAGAAATAATGAGATGATCAGGGTCAATGTGCTTCAGGGTCATGAATTGGACTGCAGAATAAGAAAAGAAAATGCATGTCAGTTACTTTTATAAATTAAGTGTGATGCACATATAACGTGTTCTCATTCTTGCCAGAAGCATCAGGTAATGGGTCATTTTACAAGCTGACGATGAAAGTATAAATGCAGGTACAACAGAAGGGGAGCTTTCTGAGGAAATATTTTAATTATGTTTTTTGGGGGATAGGTGTGTTTATTTTCAATATTTCTAGAGAAGTTGAAAAATAGTTTATTTTAAACTTAATGTAGTAGTTGCAAGGTATACATGGTTCTTTTGTGGAACACTGGTTTGCCAAATCTGCTAGCTTAATATAAAGATTAAAAAGCACTGTTCTATCAGGCTACAAAGACATGTTCACAAATCACTGCAGAAATCCTTAAAAGAGTTCTTATGCAGCTGTTTTCAGAATTCTTGGAGTTACAGAAAGCAGGTGCCTTCTAGAGTTGCTACAAATTTAATTATTGCCACCTGGAAAACATCAAATACTACTATGAGAGATAGTAACATGCTGTCTCCAATGACAGAAAAGGTTGGCTTTTGGATGGGGCAGTTCAAAACAACACGCAGAGATTTTAGCTATGGTCTTAGAAAGTGATGGAGTTCGGATGTGTTGTCCTCTCCAAAACTCATGAGGAAATTTGATCTCCAATGCAGCAGTATTGGAAACTGATTGAGTCATGGGGCAGATCCCTCATGAATGGATTAATGCTCTCCCTGGGGGAGGGGGATTAATGAGTGAGTTCTCGCTCGATTAGTTCCCGTGAGAGCTTGTTGCTTAAAAAGACCCTGGCACCTTCTCTCTCTCTCTTGCTTCCTGTCACCTTGTGATCTGCTTGTACCCGCCAGCTGCTGCCACTTTCTGCCACGAGTAGAAGCAGCCTGAGGCCTGTGCCAGATGGAGCTGTCCCAGAATCGTAAGCCAAATCTCCTTCCTTTATAAATTACCCAGTCTCAGGTATTCTGTTATAGCAACACAAAACGGACTAAAACAGAAAGTAAAGTGTTAAAAGTAGCATGAATTCTGAGTTTGTTTTCCAGTCTCTTTTATTTGCACAGTTTTAACATTTTGAACTCTTCCTGCTAAGAAGTTCTATCTTCCTCAGCATTTTTCTTTTAATGTTAAGGAAAATGATTATGGTAAATAACTGCTCTAGTCTGTGATTTCAGTTGTACTGGTTCTGGAAGCAACTTTTTTCCATGTTCAAAACATTTAGCACTTATTGTATCTCTCCCCACTTATCTGTAGTGGTGACAGATAGTACAGTTACGTTTTGCTAATTTTTTCTTTCAGTTTTCACACTCCAATTTAATTCTGGGATGCTTTGTCCTATATATCTGAAGTAATTTTAGGATTTTATTGGTTCCTTATTCAATTTTCTTAAAATATAAAATTTAAAATTAGCCTGAACTGATACATCACTAGTTAACTTTTTTTTGCATATACAGTTCTTTTCTTTAGCTTCAGTTTGTTGCTTTTACCCCCTCATTTCAATACTTAACACACTCTTTTTTTTTTTTTTTTAACCGGTAAGGGGACCACAACCCTTGGCACGGTGTGGTCTGCACCACGCTCAGCCAGTGAGCGCACCGGCCATCCCTATATAGGATCCAAACCCGCAGCCTTGGCGCTACCTGCACTCTCCCGAGTGAGCCACGGGGCCAGCCCCTACAATTCTTTTCTAATAACAAAAATCTTAAAGATCTATTCCAATTTTATAAAAGATAAAAATTACCTGGGGTTTTTTTTTTTTTCTTAAAATTTTATTTTGTCGATATACATTGTGGCTGATTATTGCTTCCCATCACCAAAACCTCCCTCCCTTCTCCCTCCCCCCTCCCCCCCAACAATGTCATTTCTGTTTGCTTGTCGTATCAACTTCAAGTAACTGTGGTTGTTATATCTTCTTCCCCCCCCCAGTTATTTGTGTGTGTGTGTGTGTGTGTGTGTGTGTGTGTGTGTGTGTGTGTGTGAATTTATATATTAATTTTTAGCTCCCACCAATAAGTGAGAACATGTGGTATTTCTCTTTCTGTGCCTGACTTGTTTCACTTAATATAATTCTCTCAAGGTCCATCCATGTTGTTGCATATGGCAGTATTTCATTCGTTTTTATAGCTGAGTAGTATTCCATTGTGTAGATGTACCACATTTTCCGTATGCACTCATCCGATGATGGACATTTGGGCTGGTTCCAACTCTTGGCTATTGTAAAGAGTGCTGCGATGAACATTGGGGAACAGGTATACCTTCGACTTGATGATTTCCATTCCTCTGAGTATATTCCCAGCAGTGGGATAGCTGGGTCGTATGGTATATCTATCTGCAATTGTTTGAGGAACCTCCATACCGTTTTCCATAGAGGCTGCACCATTTTGCAGTCCCACCAACAATGTATGAGAGTTCCTTTTTCTCCGCAACCTCACCAGCATTTATCGTTCAGAGTCTTTTGGATTTTAGCCATCCTAACTGGGGTGAGATGGTATCTCAGTGTGGTTTTGATTTGCATTTCCCCTGATGCTGAGTGATGTTGAGCATTTTTTCATATGTCTGTTGGCCATTTGTATATCTTCCTTAGAGAAATGCCTACTTAGCTCTTTTGCCTATATTTTAATTGGGTTGCTTGTTTTCTTCTTGTAAAGTTGTTTGAGTTCCTTATATATTCTGGATATTAATCCTTTGTCCGATGTATATTTTGCAAATATTTTCTCCCACTCTGTTGGTTGTCTTTTAACTCTGTTAATTATTTCTTTTGCTGTGCAGAAGCTTTTTAGTTTGATATAATCCCATTTGTTTATTTTTCCTTTGGTTGCCCGTGCTTTTGGGGTCGTATTCATGAAGTCTGTGCCCAGTCCTATTTCCTGAAGTGTTTCTCCTATGTTTTCTTTAAGAAGTTTTATTGTTTCAGGGTGTATATTTAAATCCTTAATCCATTTTGAGTTGATTTTAGTATATGGTGAGAGGTATGGATCTAGTTTCATTCTCCTGCATATGGATATCCAGTTATCCCAGCACCATTTGCTGAAGAGGCAGTCCCTTCCCCAGTGAATAGGCTTGGTGCCTTTGTCAAAGATCAGATGGCAGTAAGTGTGTGGGTTGATTTCTGGATTCTCTATTCTATTCCATTGGTCAGTGTGTCTGTTTTTATGCCAGTACCATACTGTTTTGGTTATTATAGCTTTGTAGTATAGCTTAAAGTCAGGTAGTGTCATGCCTCCAGCTTTATTTTTTTTGCTCAACATTGCTTTGGCTATGCGTGGTCTTTTATTGTTCCATATAAATGTCTGGATAGTTTTTTCCATTTCTGAGAAAAATGTCTTTGGAATTTTGATGGGGATTGCATTGAATTTGTATATCACTTTGGGTAGTATGGACATTTTCACTATGTTGATTCTTCTAATCCAAGAGCATGGGATATCTTTCCATCTTCTTGTATCCTCTCTAATTTCTCTCAGCAGTGGTTTGTAGTTCTCATTATAGAGATTTTTCACCTCTTTGGTTAACTCAATTCCTAAGTATTTTATTTTTTTGGTGGCTATTGTAAATGGTCAGGCTTTCTTGATTTCTCGTTCTGCATGTTCACTATTGGAGAAAAGAAATGCTACTGATTTTTGTGTGTTGATTTTGTATCCTGCTACTGTGCTGAAATCATTTATCAATTCCAAGAGTTTTTTTGTAGAGGTTTTAGGCTGTTCGATATATAGGATCATGTCATCTGCAAACAGGGACAGTTTGACTTCATCTTTTCCAATCTGAATGCCCTTTATTTCCTTCTCTTCTCTGATTGCTCTGGCTAGTACTTCCAACACTATGTTGAATAGGAGTGGTGAGAGTGGGCATCTTTGTCTAGTTCCTCTTCTTAAAGGAAAAGCTTTCAGCTTTTGCCCATTCAGGATGATTCAATTCCTGTTTGAATGTTTGGTAAAATTCTGCTGTGAATCCATATGGTCCTGGGCTTTTCTTTGTTGGGAGCCTTCTGATAACAGCTTCAATCTCCTTTATTGTTATTGGTCTGTTCAAATTTTCTACGTCTTCATGGTTCAGTTTTGGGAGCTTGTGTGTGTCCAGAAATTTATCCATTTCCTCCAGATTTTCAAATTTGTTGGCGTATAGTTGTTTATAGTAGTCTCGAATGATTCCTTGTATTTCAGATGAATCAGTTGTAATATCGCCTTTTTCATTTCTAATTTTTGTTATTTGAGTCTTCTCTCTTCTTTTTTTAGTTAGCCATGCTAATGGTTTGTTAATTTTTTTTATCTTTTCAAAAAACCAACTTTTTGATTCATTGATCTTTTGAATTGTTTTTTGGTTTTCAATTTTATTCAGTTCTGGTCTGATCTTAATGATTTCTTTCCATCTGCTAACTTTAGGTTTGGATTGTTCTTGTTTTTCTAGTTCTTTAAGGTGAAGTGTTAGGTTGTTCACTTGCCATCTTTCCATTCTTCTGACGTGAGCGTTTAATGCGATAAATTTTCCCCTCAATACTGCTTTTGCAGTATCCCACAGGTTTTGGTATGATGTATCATTGTTTTCATTAGTTTCAATAAATTTTTTGATTTCCTGCTTGATTTCTTCTTGGACCCATATGTCATTAAGTAGAATGCTGTTTAATTTCCATGTGTTTGTATAGTTTCCAGAGTTTCGTTTGTTATTGATTTCTAATTATAATCCATTGTGATCTGAAAAAATATGTGGGATAATTCCAATTTTTTTGAATTTATTGAGACTTGATTTGTGACCTAATATGTGATCTATCCTGGAGAATGATCCATGTACTGATGAGAAGAATGAATATTCTGAGGTTGTTGGATGGAATGTTCTGTAGATATCTGCCAATTCCAATTGGTCTAGAGTCTTGTTTAGATCTTGTGTTTCTCTACTGATTCTTTGCCTCGATGATCTGTCTAATATTGACAGTGGGGTGTTCAGGTCCCCTGCTATTATGGTATTAGTATCTATTTCCTTCTTTAGGTCTAATAGAGTTTGTTTTATAAATCGGGCTGCTCCAACATTGGGTGCGTATATATTTATGATTGTTATGTCTTCTTGATGGATCAGTCCTTTTATCATTAAGTAGTGTCCCTCATTGTCTCTTTTTATGGTTTTTAGTTTAAAGTCTATTTTGTCAGATATAAGAATAGCTACTCCAGCTCGTTTTTCTTTTCTGTTTGCATGGTAAATCTTTTTCCATCCTTTCACTCTTAGTCTGTGTGAATCTTTATGGGTGAGGTGGGTCTCTTGTAGGCAGCATATAGTTGGGTCGTCCTTTTTGATCCATTCAGCCAGTCTGTGTCTTTTGATTGGGGAATTTAAGCCTTTTACATTAAGAGTTGTTATTGAAAGGTGTTGATTTATTCCTAGCATTTTATTGGTTGTTTGGTTGTCTTAGGTGTATTTTGTTCCTTGCTTTCTGATTTACTGTTTGGTTTCTGTGTTTGTTGATTCCTTAGGTTGTAGATAGTGTTTTTGTTTGCTTGTTTTCTCTTCATGAATGCCATTTTTATTATACTAGTGGGTATTGTTTTTTCTTGGGTTTTATGGCAGTGGTAGTTATTTTTCAGGAACCAAACCCAGTTCTCCCTTGAGGCTTTCTTGTAAGGGTGGTCGTGTGGTAGTGAACTCCTGCAGTTTTTGTTTGTCTGAGAAATATACTATTTGCCCTTCATTTTGGAGGGATAGCCTTGCAGGGTAGAGTATTCTTGGCTGGCAATCTTTGTCTTTTCGTATTTTGAATATATCATCCCATTCCTTTCTAGCTTTTAGGGTTTGTGATGAAAAGTCTGATATTAGCCTGATTGGGGCTCCCTTATAGGTGATTTGACGCTTCTCTCTTGCAGCTTTTAAGATTCTCTCTTTGTCTCTGAGTTTTGCCAGTTTGACTATGACATGTATTGGAGAAGGCCTTTTTGGGTTGAATACGTTTGGAGATCGTTGAGCTTCCTGGATCTGAAGATCTGTGATGTTTCCTTTACCTGGGAAGTTTTCTGCCACTATTTTGTTTAATATGTTTTCAATGGAATCTCCATTTTCCTCCCCTTCTGGAATACCCATGACTCGGATATTTGAGCGCGTAAGGTTGTCTGATATCTCTCTCAGATTTTCTTCAATGTCCTTGATTCTTTTTTCTTTCTTTTTGTCTGCTTGTGTTATTTCAAACAGCCCATCTTCAAGTTCAGAACTTCTCTCTTCACCTTCGACAAGCCTGCTGGTTAAACTCTGTTGTGTTTTTTATTTCGCTGAATAACTTCTTCAGTTCAGCAAGTTCTGCTACATTTTTTTTTAAAGACATTGATTTCCTTGTACATTTCCTCTTTTAGGTCCTTTATACTTTTCCTCATTTCATCATGATGTCTAGCTGAGTTTTCTTGTATCTCATTCAGTTTCCTTAGAATTATCACTTGAAATTCCTTGTCAGTCATTTCAAGGGCTTCTTGTTTTATAGGATCTAGAGTTTGAGATTTATTAACTTTTGGTGGTGTACTTTATTGATTTTTTGTATTTCTGGTGTCTTTTTTTTTGATCTTTTTTCATTGTGGCAGGGGGTTTCACAGTCCACCGGTTTGAGACTAATGACTAACTAGGATGTTGCTGTGGGAGCCAATTTTGTATGGCTACCTCTGTGACTGCTCAGTTGGCCTTTAGTGCCTTGTGTGTGTGGTTGCCTCGGGTCTTGGGCTGCTCCGGGGAGCCACCTTTCTGGTTAGCTTGGACTCTGCTGGGCTGGTGGATCACGTACCACAGGGTGTGTGATCTCTGTTGAGCTTTCACTTCCTGTGCCGGACTTCTCCCTGTTCCGTGTGCTCTGGCCTAGGCTGTTGGATTGTGCAGTGGCGACCCTACAGGGTGTGTGGTTTCTGTCGAGTCTCCACTTCCCTGGCCGCATGTCTCCCCACTCTGTGCGCACTGTGCTCGGCTGGGACGTGTCTTCTGCAACCCTCGTCTATCAGCTGGGCCTTCAAGACCCTGCTCGGCACCTCCTCGCCCAGGAATTCTACCAGGTTTCTGGTAGGCACAGACAACCGGTCGCTCTGGGTGCCTTTGTAGCACTGTGTAGATCTTTCTCAGGACTTGTTCACCTTTGTATCCCCCCGGCATAGACCGAATCTAGCTCCCTCCTGCAGCCAGCTCTCCGGCAGGTTCAAGCGGACCTGGGAACTCTCCTACCACACTATTCCCAACCAGAAATTGGTTAGGCTTTTTTCCGAACTGGTGGCCGCAGAGATGGTATCTGCCTCCCAGTAACAGGAAGTTTACTGGGGGCCGGAGTCCAGGGTGTGGTGGAGTGACAGTCGGCCTCGCCCATACTTCTTTGCCCTCCTGACACTCGCCAGGGACGCCCCACGCCACCAGCCCTGCCAGAGAACCGTGGAGGGAGTGGGAGGGGAGGCCAGCCCACAGGCTCCGGAAAGCCTCCCGCCGGGCCAAGCAAGTGGGAAGGCTCAGTGACGGCCGAGCCGGGTGGAGCTGCCAGCACCTGGGAAAATGGAGGCAGCCCCGGGGCGTTGAGTGGACTGGTGATGCAGGCGGGAGCCAGGTGGGGCGTCAGCCCCCCGAACAGGGCTGGGCCAGGGATTACTCACAGGGTTGTGCCAGGTCGGGTGCTCACTCTCTGCCTCTGGTTTGTCGCCTTCCCCGTTCTTGGCCGCTGCCGCCTTGGGCTGTTCAGTCACGGCGTGGCTCGGGTACTCCCAGGAATCTTCTTTAATGCCGGCCTGAAACCTCGAATCCTGAATAGGGCAGCTGGCCGCCTTCAGCGTGGCCCCGGCCTCTGGGATCCTGTCTGCATCCACAGTAGCCCTGGCGCCGTGTTCCCTGTTTCGAGACTCACTTTTGCAGCTAAGAAACCGTTCTTTTCCTGCTCCACACTTCAAAGCTGTTGCCTGTAAATGAGGCAGCCTCTCCTGCCGTGGGCAATGTGGCGGTCAGCCCCCACGACCGGCCAGCAGCTGCGGTCCTCCTTTAAGAGATGGCAACAGGAAGGTCCACAAGTTTCTCGGATGCCTGAGGCCCAGTGGCCGCCTTTTCCACCTCAGCTACTCCGCCCAACCGCTGCAGCCACCGCCATCTTGAAACGCCTATAGTTCAAAAATTACCTGGTTTAAAAATGTTTTTATGTTCGCGTTGTTTAGTACTTGTGTGCTTAAGACGATGTGTGACACGCAGTAGTCACTTAGTAAATGTTTTTTTATTTGATGTTTAGATAGAAAATTGTTTTCTCAACATACAAATGAAGGAAATCATCCCAAACTTAATATAAAGTCAATTGATAAGGAACAGATTTAACGCACAAAGATTAACATCCTCAATGCATAAAGAACTCTTAAAAATTAATTAGAAAAATCTTAATAGAAATTTGGTGAAGGACATGAGCAGACAAGTGACACACCCCTTAGAAATACACGTGGCTAACATTCTAAGGTGTTCCTGTGGGCGGATGGGGTGGCTGTCTGTCATTCCTGCGTCTCTACTGCATGTACTGTACTTAGCCAAATGCCCAGTGTTCATTTCATCCTTTGAAAGATTCTAGTTATCTCTCAACTTCTTTCAATTCTTTTTCTTTCATTCCCTTTTTCCTACAAGGTGTTTAAATGTACATATGGCTCTGTACTGAATTCTTCAGCTCCTTGATCAATAAACTGTTCCCCTGGTCTTTTCTCTGTGACAAAATACATGTGTTTAATATTTACAAACTGGTAAGTGTAACTTCCTTCATACATCAGTCTGTTTACAAGTTGATACTGAATTGCAGTGGTTTCAATGGGCAAACATTTTATTTTCTTATATTTGGTGTATATTTATTTTTGTAATATTTGACTGCTCCTTGAAGTAGAAAATGATGTCAAATTTTAATTTTAAAGCATCAGTAGTTACTAAAGATGTATTAACTATCAAAGAATGTGTGTGTGGTGTATGTATTTATCAAATTGGTCTCAAAAAGAGGATACAACATTATTTTCCAACCTGTATTCTCGAGGATAATTTAACAGTAGCCTGTCAATAAATTATTGTTGAATGAATGGACATATATCTGTATCTGTTGTGCTTTGCTATTTCACTATATTTCCCTTCCTAACGTCTCCTGTCAACTCTTCTCCTCTTTAAAGCGGGGGCTATTTTGAAGATTGTACAGTGAGATTATGAAGTCAAGGAAGAAGCAGCATTTCTACAAGTGCTGTACAGTCCTCTTTCTTGTTGGGGTGTGGTGGATAGGCAGCAAATAACACTCCTTTTTTCCCTTCTGAGTTCAGGAGACAGGAGTGAGACAGGTGGACATCAACGTATCAGCTTTATTCCTAACACATCGTACCTAATGGGAGGACAAGGCTTAGATGTGCAAGCACAGCGGGCTTCCAAGTACTTGCGCCCGGATCAGGCACTTGCCCACACAGCCATAAGTGGTGGAAACAAATACTTAACACATTTCAGCAGCAGGCTGCTTACTGCTGAGATGACAGCTGCCCCAAATTCATGTTACTGTGGCAGACAGGGCTTTTCAAAGAGAGGTAAGGAGCCCAGCAAGCACACTCAGTGTGCTTCACCCAAATCCACCCGTTAGGTAAATCTTTCCTCCTGTCACGAGGAAGGTAGAGAGTTTAAGTCCTCACATGGAAACTTGAGGCCAGGGAGATGAAGGCTCTCTTACTATTTCTGCCTGGATTTGTATGTACCAACTACTAATGAGAAGTTGGACAGAAGTCTGCTAGATGGTAAAGAGAAATCATTTTGTGCTTTTAATTCTGCCACGAGTAACATGCGACATGGATAATTCATTTGTTGATTGCTTTTGATAAGCCGAGTTTTATTTGCAGGAAATAAATAGTTCTGTTAAAGAAGAATTTTCTCAATTTCAGCTTGCTTAGTTTGACGAAAGATTTATTCAGAGTTCTCTGTTCTGTGATTTAAAAAATTTGTGCTTTATAGATTAAGTATATTGACTGCCACTAACAGAAGTTATGATATTAATTTCTGTTCCTTTATTTTTATTTATAGCATCAGTACTTAAAATTTAGAGAGCTACTCTTTTATGTCTCAGCCTAAATAGTCTTGAGCTACCTGACAAAGTCTCACATATGCATTTTGTCTGAGTTTTATGTAAAAGCCTATGTATTTTTCCTGAATATAAAGGAAGTAGCTGGCATAGAACTCCAGGCTCAGCAAGGAGACTGAAAGCCCATTCCTATCCTGTAGCAAATAGCTTTCTCAAACTACAATCTCTCTCAGTTTGTATTGCCTCTTATATAAAATTAGGGACTTTCACTGAGCCAGTGACTTTCATACCTTTTCCACAACTCTTTATGGAAGAATAGTACTTTTCTTTTGTTAAAAAGGGAACTTTGCATGAAACCATATTGTATAAAACAGACAGAAGTAGAGCTGTCTGGCTGAGGAGGGAGAGCTCTGAAGCTGTGACTTTCTTATCTCTCAATCCTGCAGGGTTCTCTGTGGACCCTTAGGTTTATCTGGTAGTAGTTTGAAGACTACACCACAGAATCCTTCTAATTAGCTAAAGTTCAGGATACATTGCTGTCCTGTGTATAACTTTCTCACCTTCTTATGTCTGAAAAATGCACAAGTATAAATGAAGCTGCAGATGTGCATATCGCACCTGCTATCTCATTCCAAAGGTGGTTGCCCTCAGCTCTTATTTATGTTGTAAATTATTCAAGGGCCAGTGAAAGGCTGGAAGAGAGTTTGTGTAGGAGGCAGCCACTCCAGGGTTGGAGTAGAGGCAGCTCCTTTTACCATGTACTCTTTAAGAGTAAGGAGGAAAAAATGACCAGCTCATCTTAAATTTGTTATGCAAAAAGTATTCTCTAGCTCGATAATTAAGACTTCTTCACTACAAATTTAAGCAATCTTTCGAGAAGGCAATTTCATTTTTATTTAAGTAACATTGATGTATTATGAAAGTATTTATAAATGGGGTACAAAAGCAATAAAATCTGTTACACATAGAAAGTAAGTATTTAGGAGAACATGGTTGGGGGGGGAAGATAATAACGTTACATTGGTAGTACCTTAATTCTAGTCATGTAAAAATTGATTTACATTTTACATAGTGCTTATTAATGGTAACATAAGATTCTTTGAATAAAGTCTTCTCCCGTCATCTGGCATAGAGTCACTACTTTCATAAGATCTGTCTAGAAATTCTAGCTTTTGTCCCGTTAGTCATTTTATAAGGCCTGTCTGTAATGCTATTGTCACAGAAATGTTACAGAAAAGTTTCTCAAAATATTGGGAAAACTTACTCAAAAAATTTTGTCTTTGCACCTAAAGCTTGTAAAGGGCATCGGATATCACATTATCATGATCAAAAAGTATTTATTGTGTTCAGGATACTATGGTAGACCCTGCTTTGGTCATTTAGAAAGAGAACAGTTTTTATATGAAAGATTCACATTAAGACCACTCCAGATGGGGATGCTTGCAATATAGTTTGAAATATTCCTGTACATTTTACAATGAAGTAGGTAACTATAGTTAAGTCAAATGTTTCAAAGAAACGGGTGCTAATTCCTGAAAGGAAATCAAAGTTACAATGAAAGAAGTATATATTGTTTCCTTGTTTTTTCCCAGAAAGTCACGAATCAAAGACACTAAGTTTGAAAATTGTCTCTAATCTATATGTATCCTTTTTTCAAGCAAACTTTCTGATGTCTTTGTGTTCACGTGAATAATGTTTATTCGTAATGCAGACAGCTTACTATTATTACTTAATCTTTGGCCAGTGGAATTTTCACAGGACAAAATTATGCCATTACCACTTTCTTCATTTATGTGTTTAAGATTGTGTGCAATAGCCTAAATTTTTAATTTTCTACAAGTGGAGAATGGAAAGTTCATTTTAAGGAAAAATACATTGAAGTGAAAATACTGACTAACATTTTTTAACCAGCAGAGCCTTGCTAATACAAAATAATGCATTCAGTGTAAAATATGACTTGAATTGTTTAATCTTTGTACTAAAGAGATAAAACATCAGCCTTCTGAAATGATGTATATTCAGTAGATCAATATTAATCATACTTTTCATCAGATTAAAAAGCATTGCATACACATTCTCTATTATCTAAGCTTAAAATAAGTAGCAATTTTGTTTTATTTATGCCATTATTTTTCTATTTAAGCAATGCTCAGGTTGAGTCTAGTTTCTAAAAGTATTGTTTAAAGATGACATTTTGTATATGATCTCATTCCCATGATAATGTCCCTTGTTTAACTTAGACATAATAAAAAATATTTGATTCATTTCAGATGCAGCAGGAGTTGGATAAAAATGTAACTGAAGAACTAGAAGAATGTATGTTGCCAAAATTTATGAGTTAAATGTAAATTAATTACTTGGATTCTAAAATAAACTATACATAGCAAATGGAATCCCTTTCCATAGTTTGATTAATAGATACCACATTTTTTTTGCTTGCACACATCTAATGAAAAATGTAAAAACAAATATTTATAGTGAAGAATATCCTTAATCCTCATTTATTCATCATGTTCCATAGTTTTTAAAAATCTTAGAAAGTCTGTGAAGCTTTTTTACAGTTTCATCCTCGTCCTACTTAGATTTTAAGAGCTAAAATTTTAATAACTCTTGCTTACATCCTTTATTCCCTTTTCTTTCTGTCCTTTCAATATACTTGTGTGGCACGACCAAAACTACCCAAGAGAATAATTATCATTCTTCCCTTTACCTTCGCCCAGTCATCTGAGTGCTGCTGAAGAAAAACACACAGTGCCCGAGTCCTGCTGCCTCTCTTTGGTTAAATTGCATCCCCTTTATCCACAGTAGTGACTTCAAATCTCTTTCTATAACCCTCTCACCGAGTTTCTTCCCCCTTGTGGTGCTCTGTGACTAAGGCTAATGTCGGGATTCTGTTGACATTGCCAGCTGTAGTGCTCTTAATCCTGTTCGTGACGCCAGTTGTCTAGCTCCACGACTATGCTAGTTGCCAGGCTCTTTTACCTCCTGGTAATCCTGCCCTGACTGGGCCAATTGTCGAGCTAGGGCTGGATCTGGAGCTCCCCAGACTGGGTCATGAACCCTTCACATGCCAGGCTGGGTCCCCAGACCCCTCACACGCAGGTCTATGAGCTAGGTAACTGGCCAAAAGGTCCTCGGAAGACACAGGTTGGAAAGCATGGCTGTGTAGGGCAGATGCCCAAGGCAGACGCCCACCTGCCTGCTTCACTAAAACTCTCTCTCTCTCTGTGAAGAACACAAGAACAGCAATAACACTAAAAAGATACATTGCTGCACATGTGCACTAACTCCACACATACACACAGACACACACACAATTTGCTTGCAAAGGATGTGCTAAAACCACACCCGACTGGACCCAAGTTGAGGGCCCTAACCAAACCATTCTTTTTTCCCAGCACCCCTCACATTGCATCAGATGGTCTTATTTCTCACAACAAACCTCTTCAAAGATTTGCCTATTTCCTTGCTGACAGTTTCTGCACGTTTTTCTGAATCCACTTTCTCTTTCCTAAATCAAAGTGACACTTTCAGTTCTTGTCTGACTTCTCATTCCTCATGGCATTCAATACCTCCTTCTTGGGACACTTTCCTTTTGGCTGGGTAGGGCTTTTATATGCATTTTTGTTAATTTTATCCTGAATGCAGGTGTTCTGATCAGAGACAGATTTCTTATTAAATAACTCACAGTAAATAATGTGTTGCCCTACTTTTCTAGTCCTACCCCTGGGTGACATTGAGAGCCAGGTCATTTGTCCTACACCAATATCCTAGAGGGAGAGGAAAATGACTTTCCCCTCCTGCTTATGAAGGGGCAGGAGGCAGTGGTCCTGGTGTCTCTGGAAGGGTCTCCTTTCTCTAGCCCTTTGGGAAGTAAATAATATCCCCCCAGGAGCTAGACCTGAGCCCTCACCAAGTTTCTAGGCCATTTTCCTCCTTAAAATGTAAATAGATAAGGAGATAGTTAGCCTTGGGGGCCTACCCTACATATCTCCACAGGGCTGTAAATGACCCTCCAGAAGAATTGAGAGATTATTATTATTTCAGGTTAGAGCAATTAGATAAGCAGCTATAGATTTCAATCTCATACCACCTGAAGAATCAGAGAGCTAGGCTTATTTATTATTACAGGGTCTGAGAAGTCCCAGGAAGTTTAATTTTCCCACAGTTCAATCCCTTGTTCCTTGTTTTAGTCCCTGGGGAATTTTCCTATGTATATACCACACAATTGGCCAATCTAACCAGCTGAACTTAAATTGACATGGGCAGTGACCAGATCTTTTTGGCTCAACTTAGGCAACATTTAATCAGAGCTATGATCAGGAGGATACTGAGCAATAGGATGCAATTGGTCTCACCTGTACACCCCAAGATCTCACTCTCTGCTATTTATTTATTTATTTATTTATTATTTATTTATTTATTTTGTCTTTTTTCGTGACCGGTACTCAGCCAGTGAGTGCACCGGCCATTCCTATATAGGATCCGAACCCGTGGCGGGAGCGTCGCCGCGCTCCCAGCGCCGCACTCTCCCGAGTGTGCCACGGGCTCGGCCCACTCTCTGCTATTTAAATGAACCTCATAAGTCTTTAGGCTCTATCTTGGGAAGTCAGGTGGCTTTTTGTTTTTTCTAAGTTTCTGTATTAACTTTTTCTACCTGGCCTGGGGTACATACTACGTACAGCAGGGTATCTTAACAACTTGCACAGACTTTGTCTTGGCCTGCATGGAGGAGATCTATGGCAAACTTTTCCATACACCACTAGCCCATGAGCTGAAGCTCATATGAATGCCTTTCAGGCTGAGGCAGGGTCATTGTTCACTTCAGCAGAAATCAAGAGGCATTTTCTACACTATCTGGATGGTCCATGGATTCTTCAAGTTATGGATGAGATCATCAGAATAACATAAGTTGGAACTTTGCTTCAGATTGCTGGCTTTGCTGTTCTCCTTGGTGGAAAAGCAAATAGATGCCCATTAGATGTGCTATCAAGAATAAGCATGGATCCTATGTATACATAAGATATCGATAATAAGGTAACCATAACCTTGCTGACAATATTACAGGGCAGTAGTATTCAGCAGTGGTTAAAAATCCAGTATGCACTTACAGTAGACATTGAAAGTCGTCCCAGAGTCAGTGACAGAAACTAAGGGTGCTGAATGACAGTCCGTAGGCCAGAACTGCCACAGACTGTTTGTGAACAACCTGTGAGCTAAGGATGGTTTCTAGATTTTTAAATAAAAACACATTATAAGAACAGGAATATTACACGACAAGTGAAAAATGTATGAAATTCAAATTTCAGTGTCTTTAAGGTTTTGTTGGAACTCGGCTGTGTTCATTTGTTCATGGATTATCTATGGCTGTTTTCAGGCTGTAAAGTTGAGTGGTTGCGACAGAGACCTGCAGTACTGAAGGCAGCTACTCACTGTTTGCTGACCCCTGCCATATACGCTATGGTCCCCAACCTTGTTTGGACAATAGAATCATCCTGAGAGAACTGATGCTCAGGCCCTTCAGACAAAGTTTTATACTAATTTGTGAGAATTTCCAAACTGATTGATCTGGAAGCCTGAGCCAAATGGTTTCACAGTGTAACTTCAAGTTGTCCACCCCTCCCCTTGGCCTTTCTCCCCAAACTCCTCTAAGACCTCTAGATATCTCCTTTGCGGGGATTTTTTACCACAGTGATGCCATTCTAGGTCCACCCTCCGCACCCCCCCAACTGCTGTGGTTTGAATGTGTCCCCCAAAGTTCATGTCATGGGAATTTAATCCTCATGCAGCAGTGTGGAGAGGTGGAACCTTATCTCTTAGATTGTGGGTCCTAAGGGCTTTGCCCTCAGGAGTGGATTAGTGCCCTCACTGAGGAAGTGGGTTCCTGACAGAAAGGACGAGCTTGCTCTCCTGCCCCCTCTCTCGCACGCGTACTCCTTGCCCTTCCAGTTTTTTGCTATGAAATGACACAGCAAGAAGGCCCTCGCCAGATGCAGCCCTCGATCCTGGACTCCCCAGACTCCAGAATCATGAGCCAAGTGAATTCTGTTTATTATAAATTACCCAGTCTCAGGGATTCTGTTGTAGCAGCTCAAAATGGACTCAAAGAAACCAGACAGAAAATTCTATTAAATAAATGTTGTTGATTCCTTATCCAAATAACATCCATCTTTTTTCCCCTAATTTGAACCTCCTGGGCCCTTAGTCTTGAAAAATAAGCAGTTGCTCTTTGACAGGATCATGTTTTAAGATCACAAAATAATTTTATTCTTTGAGTTGATTCGTCCACATTTGAACCTCTAGGTGGCAGTGGAAGCTCACGGTTGACATGCTTCTTGTTCTAGGGGTGTGGTGTGTGTGTGTGTGTGTGTGTGTGTGTGTAGTGTGGGGGTGTGTGTAGTGTGATGTGTGTGGGGTGTGTGTGTAGTGTGCATGGTGTGATGGGCATGTGTGCTGTGCTGTGTGCTATATGTGTATTGTGTTGTGTGTGCTGTGTGAGCGGTGTATGTGTGATGTATGCGTTTGCTGTGTGTAGTGCATCTGTTGTGTGGAATATGTGTAGTTTGATGTGTTTGGTGTGTTGTGCTGTATGTCCGCATTTGTGTGATGTGTGGTATGTGCTCTGTGTGTGAAATGGTGTGTCTTTGTTGTGTTTGTGTGTGTGCAGTGTGGGTGATGCCTTTGATGTGTTGTGTGTCAAGTCTGGTATGGTGTGTGTTGTGTATATGTGCAGTGTGTGGGGTGCGTATGTGCATATGCTTCTGCGTGTGTGTGTTTTTGGGTGTGGTGTGGTATGTGTGTATGTCGGGGTGTGATATATATATGTGTATGTCTATATATGCTTCTGTATGTGTATTGTGTGTGTGTGGTGTGTGTGTGTGAGCATGTGTGAAGCACAGGTATTGTAGGTGGTTGCGGCCTCCAGAAATGCCACTGTAAGGATCTGCTGAGTTAGGAGGTAGCGCCCTGCCCAGGTAAGAGCAGCTCAGCTACACACCTGGCACCATCCCTCCAGCCTCTCAATTCAAATCTCCCCTTTTGGGTAAATGCTGAATGGACAAGAGCCTTGGCTGGAATGAACTTTCTCTCTGTGGAAACTCCTCCTGGAGCTGAAGACCTGTTTTCTTTTTTTCCTCTAAGCTCCTGTGCTTTCTTTTATTCTCACTGGCCAGCAAGGGAGCAATGTGCCCTGCCTTTTAAATAGATTTGTATGGATTCTTACTGATGACTGCATGTGGGGCAGCAGCAGTCTTCCCTCTGTGTCCACCTGTGGACTGGTGAAAATGCTGCCTAATGTTCTAGAGTTCCATTTGTGCCAACTGCCCCATGTAACCTTTCTGCTAGGGGGCCAGGGTTAATTATGTTGCTGATCTTCTTTTGAAACTACTAATAGAAAAATTTGTCCTTAATTCTTTGGCCTTGGGCATCTCATAAGAAAGTTCTGGGAGAGGGCTGATAATGAAGTTCTTCCATATTAAAATGATTTTTGGTTCGCAGATGAACAAAGCATTGGAAGAGAGGCGGGGTGCTGGAAGAGAAGCAGGGTTCAGGCACACCCAGATGCCCGTGGTGGTGTGGAGAGGGTGCGGCATTCTTAAGAGGATGCCTTGCCTGCTGCTTTATGCACTTCTCGGAACCCCACTTTCCTCCTCTGTCAAATGGGGCCACGTCTCCCACCTACCTCTACAGCATTAATAGGGTTAAAGGAGATGGTGTGTCTGGGAAGGCTTTGTGAGAGAAAGTTGCAGATGCAGTTTCTGCTACTTCTGCTGACAGTGGCTCCTGGGAACTCTTGCTCCCCTGGGCTGACACCTGCTCTTCTCCAAGCCCTCCAGTAGCACCTAAGAACTTACACTGCACCGGGGCTCTGGGTGCTTCTGCCAACTGCACCATAAGGATGGGATGAAATGGAGGGGAAAGTGTATGAGCTCCTGCACGCAGCCAACCCCCTATTCCAGTGGCCCCCTCTCCAGTTCACAAGTCGGGCTCCTGGCTGTGGGTGTGGCCCTAGAGCTTGTGGAAAGTGAGACAGCACAGAACTGCAGCAGCACTGACAGAGCTGGGGTGTCAGCACTTTACTGCTGCAATGGGATGTGTTTCTTCTGCATCCCATCCCTGGGGTGCATTTGTATATTTCAGAGCCTGGGAGAGGGTGCTGTGCTCGTTCACCCACATCCTGGGCCAGGGTGCACTGTACCAACATTACCCATTTACTTCAGAACAAGCATGCTGGTGCCAGTTTCCCTTCAGTTCTGCCCTGCGGACGTGGCAGGCTGTCATTCACAGGCTGGAAACAGAGTCAGGTCTGGCAAGAGCAGGTCATCCCAGCTGCTCTCAGTGAACTTGACCTTTGTCCTTAATTGTTTGCGTCAGTCTACACATACCCAATTTCCTCTTGCCCCAGGTTCAAGCGCAGGTAAGAGGCTCCAGTTTGGACCCATATAATTGTACTGAATCATTTCTGTTAGACTCTATGTATGATTTTTAATGGAAGAGGAGCTTGTTCTCCCAGAAAGGCAGCTCTTGACTTCCCGTTGCCCTGCCAGGGGCTGCCATGTATTCTGAGACTCATCCAGGTCGGCCACGAGGGTTTCTTTTTAAGGCAGACACCAGTCTACAGAAACTCACTTGCTCAACCTCTCCACCCGTCAGGAGCCAAGGAGCAGCCAGGTCTGCTGTAACTCCAAGTCCAGGTGACCAGAGTTGCATTTAGATTTCTTGAAAAGTCACCTGGTCATGCATTCCTGGAGAGTCCGCATCTCCATTCTATCTTCTCTCCTCAGAGAAAAGTAACCATCTGAAGGCACTGGGCCTGTCATGGTTGGAATAAAATGAGGGAGGGATTCCTGACCTCTCTGAGATGCCTTGCCTGGGGTGTAGGTAACATTGTGGCCAGAAAGCTCACAGGCCAGTTTATAAATGGAGAGAGCTCATCTTCAGGCACATCACAGCAATCTAGTTTGCATACTGAACAGAAAAAGATACTGTTACCTTTCCCTCTTGTTCAGGTTTTTTTCTACATAGTCAAACAATAATAATGTGTTATTAATGTTCGTGTAACCTAACTCCAGCAAACTAACCTGAGCAAAAGTGAGAAAAGGTGGGCAGGTGTGCCCCAAGCCCAGTGGCTGAGTCCCTGCCAGCATCCCTAGGGCTGCTCCAGGACATCCTCTGACTCAGGGAGATCCAGCACCCTGCATCACAGACCCACGGGGGACCTGTATGCATCCAAGGGCTCAGAGGGCATTTGCAGATTTGGCTTCATTTCAAGACATTTCTGTTGGGTGTTAAACATGGGATCTAAAAGAGAAAAATCGATGTTGTGCAGAGTGTAGCCCTCACTAAAACTGATAATTGCTACAAAAATAGTTATGTGTCAGTGCCAAAGTTCCCAATAGTTTCCTAGGACCAGGAGTTTCCTAGGACCAGGAGTGTCTTTCTGTGGCACTTCTCTGCAGGGCAGTGGAACGGAGCCCGGGAGGGAGAGGACCACAGGGCAGGGGCTGGGCAGCACCTGTCAACCCTGCGTCTCAGCAGCAACAGAGCAGCAGCAGCATGGCTTACTGTCATGGGCAGTGAGGAGACATTCACGGCTGCTGGCTTAGTAGTTTTCAGATAATGAGCTTCTGGTAGAAGGCCTGCGGGTTTCCAAGCATATGCTCTAACAGATGGGATGGACTCAGCCAGGGAGAGGTGCACTTGGAGCTGTCAATCACTGGCTTCCAGCTTCTGGGAGAGAGCAAACTTTCAGAAAAGGAAAGAGAGGTGCTGGTAGCACCTGGAAACACATTTCAGCACAGGCTGACCTTGACCTACAGGGCTCTCCCCACCTCCCAGGATCCCAAAAAGCCCCTTGCCAGGCTTCAGATCAGTCCAGATGCTTCATGTGGGAAGAAATCTCAACTAGATCTGGGACTGTCCAAAAGGGGTGCCCAGACCAGCAGCAGCACCTGCAAACTTGTTAGAAATGAGAATTCCAGCCAAGCCAGCACCTGCTGGGCGGGAAACTCCAGGTGAGCTGCACTCTGCCCTGTAACAAACCTCTCAGAGGATCCCAGTCATGCTAAGGTTGGAGAAGCACTGACGGACCAGAGCTTGTCATCTGCTTTCCACACTATTTCTTGGACCCAGAGTATTACTAAACACAAAATGTGATCCGCACATACGTTTTTGGAGGGAATATGGAAGGAATGGAAGGAACTTTGTGGTATAATTTCAGCTTCTCTCTTCAAGCTTGGTCTCAGATTGAAACACTGTATTAAATCCCAGGAGGGAACACCTTAGGGCAGGCACACGTACCCCTCGAGAGAAAGATGTGGTCCATGGGATGGGTGCCTGCTCCTGCAAGACCCTGAGAAGAGCACGTTCCATAGAGAAATGAAGCACTCATTTCAACTCAGTCTTGAATATATTCCATTTGAATCAAGTTTAAGCCTGCAGTGTCACAGACTTTTGTGGAGTATACTAACATTTATAAAACAAATGTATTTCACAGGGCCTAGTTTCCAAAGCCCTGTAGTTTCAGATATAACCTAACTTTTTAAAATTACATATAGAAATGTTAACCTTGCAAAAGACAGGAAACTTTCCCCAGGCTAAAGTCTCTATTGTGGATATAGAATTGTAACACAGCAAAGTTGCAGGCTCAAGGACAGATGTCCTTGGAGCAGGTTAACCTACTGATTGATATGTTAAGAAAGTTGCTTTTTTGTTATGTAAAAATACTGAGGAAACTGCTGTAGGAAAACACAGTATTTGCTAAGCACAAGCTTTTGTTGGTGGATTGACTTAACCTTTTGCAAATTGCATTATGGAATGTCACTTTTTTATTTCACTGATGTTACCAGCTTCTATTGTTAAACTATACTTAACCGTAACTCCACCTATGTTCTTTTTCTGTAACCCTCTGGCCTGGAGAATAAATACTGAGACAGAACCCCAGTTTAGGGTTAATTTCCCAAAGGAGGAATGCCTCTCTCTTGAGGGTTCTGGGAAGTTAACCCCTTTGGGGTCTCTCACTGCTCAGAAGAAATGGGCTTTGAGTAATCCTTTTGCATCTCTGTCACCCCATGTGAGGCAAAGCAACAGACTTTGCCAATTAAAAAACAAAGCAGAGCAAAGCAAAACAACAAACCCAAACACTAGGGAAGAAGTTCCTGCAGAGGATGTGCTCCAGGGTGAGTGAGGGCGGCTGGGTCAGCAGCACTGAGCGGGGGACGTGGAGGTGAGACAAGGCTGCCAAGGGGTCACCTGCATCCTCAGGTGCAGACTGAAGAGCAGCTGCTGCCACCGGGGACCCCAAGCAGACCCAGCTCCAGAAAGCACCTTCATCCAGAGCAGGCGAGATGTCCACTCCTGCCACAGAAGCCCAGGGAGAGTAACAAGAAGGAGGAAGCTCTGTATACGCCAAATTGGCTTTTATTAGGCAAAGCATTTCTCCAAATGACTTAAACTGAGCTTCCAGTTTCTTCCTCTGTAAAACAGAGCTACTCATATTATCGTCAAGTATGCCCTGTGTTTGTTAAGTGAGACATGCTAGCGTTAGCATCTGCCACGTGGTGGTGCTAGTGGTTTTGAGAATGTGGGTTGCCGCCTATTCATGGAAAGGAAAATCAATTTAGGAAGTCATGATTTGAAATGATTTTTGTTGTTGATTGTAAATGATTTACTGGGGATTTGAACTTAAAAATCTTTTCAGAGTCATATTTGATGTTAACGTTTTAGATTTTTTTCTTTATCATACATAGTAAGGGTAAGCTTTTCACAGAATTTTTGTTTCAGTTGTATCTTATACACAAATATATTTATTGCTTGGAGTAGTAGACAAGAAAAATTGAAAACATTGTATCAGATGATCAATAGATACTTGTCTCTTTCCTCCTTCCTCCTCCATACCTTCATCTGTCCCTCGCAAAAATGTGGTGGCCACCTTTATCCATCTGGTATCAATATCAACGGTGGACACAAGTGAGGCCTAGTGAGGACTTCTGTGCATGGGCACAGGGTGCAGGCCACAACCTCAGCACACGGGGCAGCTGTTTCTCAGCTCTCTGCCAGGGTTTGCATGGGAGCAGGATACTGCCTGCACCCAGCAGGACCCGGAGGGCCGGTGGCACCACAGGGAGCCCCACAGGGACAAAATTGGGGTGCTTGTGGGAAGCTTGTAGATAAAGAAGAGACAGTGGACTACCCTCCTTGCTTACCCTTCTTGCCATATCTTTCTATAGGCAGGTAGTTAGAACAGGAGCCAATAGCTCAGAGGGCATCAGGAGGTAGAGGTGTGTGTGTGTGTGTGTGTGTGTGTGTGTGTGTGTGTGTGTGTGTGTGTGTGTGTGTGTGTGTGTGTGTGTGTGTGTGTGTGTGTGTGTGTGTGTGTGTGTGTGTGTGTGTGTGTGTGTGTGTGTGTGACCTACCCACCCACACACAAAGTTGTGTGAATGTATATGGGGGAGGGTGGGGATTTCTCAGCCAGGGCTGCACCTATTTTTGTGTTTGAAGAGAAAGCAAATAGGAGTGACCTGAATGAAGGTGAAAGGCATGGAGGCTGTGTGACAGCTCGAGATCAATGGTCACTGGGATGCAGGTAGAAGAGCCCCTTCAATTAACTGAAGACCCCGTGTTGCCAACACTCTCAGAAATAATAACTGCCCTTGGGTGGTGGCTGCCCCACTCCACCCTGCACAGCTGGGCCCTGTGGTGACATGCCTGTGTGCGGGATGCAGACCCAGCTGTCCCAGCACAATGGCCATCATTCCATTGAACAATGACCTTGACTCCAGGGAGCGGGAGCCATGGAGACTTACCACATGGTCAGCCCTCCTCCAGGTGGGCAGGACCCACCGCCTGGAGCCCCCTCTCCCCGGCTCCCCTCCTTCACTTACAGGCAGTCACCTGCTCTCCGGTGGGAGCAGCTAAGCGCCAGGCAACAGGAAGCTCCTTGCCCCCCGCTCACCTCCAGCCCACGGTGCAGCCCCCCAGGCCTCACCTCATTCCTGAGAACTGGAGGCTCTGGCCCGAGATGGTGGGAGGGACTCCTGCTTCCCAGAGGCTGCCGGCAGCCTGCCTGACACTGGCCAGCTCCCCTGGGCCCTGCTGAGGGGCAAGACAGCGACAGGACGAGCAGCTGGGCAGTACTTCTGTAGCCCCATGCTCATGGTCCAGGGCAAGCCATGTTATGGGACTGCTGTGAAACCCACCAGCTTGAAGACAGACGGGGGAGTCCTGCTAAGAAGCTCCCCTTCTCTCTGGGGGTGAGACAGGGGGCACTTTCAGAGGCTCTGGGTCCCTCACTTATAGTTCCCACCAAAACCCTGGGAGAGACAAGGAAGCTCACAGGAAACTTTGCATTTAGGGCTGCAGATGGTACATTGACATTATGACTACTTCCTAAAAACCCATTGTCAAAATCTCTTCAGCTTTAATTTTTTCTATAAACATGAGTCTGAATTGCTTGTGTGTGGCATCTAATAACTATTATGCATTTATATATTTTAAAAATATGAATGTAGTGCCTTTAGCCATTGAGATCCCAGCCGGTTTGTGGTGTGATGTGATGAAGACTTTGGGACGTGGGTTCACAGCCTTGGCTGCTCTTCAGAACCATCTGAAAAGCCATTTTAAAATCCCAGTGTTTTGGCAATGTCACTTCTGGGTAGATACCCAAGAGAATTGAAGGCAGGTACTTAAAGAGATGTTTATACACCATGTGCACAGTAGCATTGTTCACAATAAGCAAAAGACGGAAACAACCCAAGTGCCCATCGATGGATGAATGCATAAATAAAGTGTGGTACATACATGCAATGGAACATTATTCAACCTTAAGAGGGAAGGAAAATCTGACATATCTACAACGTGGATGAACCTTGAGGACTTTATGCTAAGTAAAATGAGACAGTCACAAAAAGACAAATACTGGATGATTCCACTTCCAGAGGCACCTAGAGTTGTCACATTTATAGGGACAGAAGGTAGAATGGAGGTTGCCAGAGGCTGGGAGGGAAAAGAGAGTGGGATAGTAACAAGTATAGAGTTTTAGATGGGTATAGAGTTTCAGTTTTGCAGGATGAGAAGAGTTCTGGAGATGACTGGTGGTGATGGTTACACAAAAATATGAATGTACTTAATGTCACTGAACTGTACACTTAAAAATAGGTAAAATGGTAAATTTTGTTATGTATACTTTATCACAATTTGTAAAAATTCCAGTGTTTAGGTTCTACCCCAGGCCAATTTGATCATAGTCCCAGAAACAGATCCCAGGAACTGGGTTCCAGTGCACAGTCCAGATTGGGAGCTAGTCCTGAAGGTTATTCCAGTGCTGTGAGATGTCAGCAGATTTCCAGGAGGCTTCACGGGAGTGGCTGAGGCTTGTCTTAAAAATGCTGATTTGCTGCAAAAATGAAAAATAGAGAAATACTGATCAGTTGCCCAGATTACTTGTAGAATTATTAAAATTCTGTTCGGGGTCCACTTATCGTAAACAGACACTTGCGTTCATGTGGTATTCAATCTCAATTGCCTGTGCTCCCTTCACTTAATGAATATGTGCTGAGTACCATGATGTGCCAGGCACTCTCCAAGGTGACAGTGAACAAAACAGCAAAGTCCCCTGCCCACACAGAGCTTCCATCCTACTTAGGGAGACAGACACAATTTAATAACTGTGTAGAAAATAGAATATGGTAACTTCAATGGAGAAAAATGAGCAAGTGCTATGGTCCGAATGTTTGTCATCTCCAAAGCTCACGTGGGAGCTTGATTCCTAATGCAGCAGTGTTGAAAGGTGGAACCTTTTAGAAGTGATTGGGTTGTGAGGATTATGCTCTCATGAATGGTTGATGGAAAGAGAGCAAGTGAGCACATTAACAAGCTCTCTTGCCCACCCCTCACCACGTGATACCCTGGCTGCCATGGGACTCTGTACAGAGTTCCCACCAAGATGAAGGCCCTCACCAGATGTATCCCCTGGACCTGGGACTTCCCAGCCACCTAAACTGTAAGAAATAAATTTCATTTTGTTATAAATTACCCAGTTTCAGATATTCTGATATCAGCAACAGAAAACTAGCTAATACAGCGACTTAAGGAGAATTAGGAGTCGGGGGAGGGGTGGTAGAACAGGGTGGTTATAATAGGGGTTGTTTTTTAAAAGATCTACCCGACTGGGCACTATAGGGCTTAAGACAAAACGAATATACATAAGAACTATAGTCTAGTGAGTATATTTGTTTCTCATAGGAGTAGAGGTTAACAATTCTGAAACTACCTGTATACTAGGATTAAACAGATCAGTTAATACATCATAGATAATGAGACCTGTGTACCTTACCCACAGAGAAAAAACTTTACAAATAAGCAAGGGGGGGAGATGCTAGAATGAACCCTATACTTCTAGATTACAGCCAGAGAGATCAGTATGAGCTCCTGTTTATTTTAATACGTGTACAATGAGTACACAGAAATAAATACATATGAACGTGTATACATGTGTTAACATGCACACGTTTTTTCTAGTCCTGCCTGCTGAGACAGCTTAGACACTGATGCCCCAGGAGCAGTAAGCACAGCAGCTAGACTCTGGTTCTTAACACTACTCTCCAGTAAAGGGAACCAGGGATCCATGGAGAAGTGTCTGAGTCTAGGGCTGGGGAAGGGAAAATATAAGATGAGCTTGGAGCATCTTGTTGTGCCAGAAAGTAAGCAAGTGATTTAAGAAAATACTGGGAGCAAGGTGTGAAGGGGTGGAGATGGCAGTATTTCAAAAGGGAAAATCCTGAAAGAGCTACTAATGGTCAAAGCCAAAACAATTTTAGCAACTAAACTAAATAATAATAGTATTTGATTATACCCCAAAGAATAAAATAAATAGCCATGAGCCCATGCTGATATAAATGATAGAACACATAAGGAAAATGGGAGAGAAGGAACACATCTTTCTTACAGAGTAATCACAATAACAAATGAGAAAGGGCTGAGGGAAACAGACACCACCATGAGAATAACACACAGTAACAACTGCTGCAGGCAAGGCGCCCTGAGCAATGCTAAAATTCATGCTCAAAACTTTGCTGAGAAGCACAACATCGGCACAGCCTCGAAGCTCTACCCCAAATCTTTCCTGATTTCTCTGGTAGTCTTAACACATGACCATGCGGTCTTCAACACTCCTGCCTCCAGGACTTGAGGCTTAGCAGAGTACAGAAAGGGCAAAGCAGTGACTTCACAGTGGGGAGATCTGGTGACACCACCTTAACCAAGGGAAGAAGGTGGCACCACAGGTGATGAGTCTTGCTGATGTCACGTGCCCCTGGGCGTGGGGAGATGAGACAGACACATCACTCCTATGCCATCTGCCCCCAAAACCCACAGCTTCGGTGTCACCATGAGAAGCACCAGACAAGCCCAATTTGAGCAAGATTCTACAAATTACTTGACAAGTATTATTCACAGGTGTCAAGGTCACGAAAAACACTGAGGAACTGTCCCAGACTGGGGACTAAAGAGACACAAGTAAATGCCATGGGGGAAGGGAGGTTTTGGATGAGATCCTAAAAGGGAAAAGAGCCATTAGTGGAAAATATGGTGACATCTAAATAATCTATAGTTTAGTTAATAGTAGTGTAGTTTAGTTAACTGTATTGTACTGGTGATAAATGCACCATGGTTTTGTGAGAAGTTAACATTAGAGGAAGCTGCGAGAAGGACCAGGAACTCTCAGCACTATCTTTGCAACTCTTCCGTAAATCTAAAACTCTTTCAAAATGAAACGCTAGATCAAAAAAGGAGCCATTGGCCTTGTAAGCCTTTTGACAATAAGTAATAACAAGGAATAGCCTCAATGAGGCCAGACCTTCCATACATGGAAGCAAAAGGCTTGGTTCCCAACACTCCTCAGGGAGACCCAGGCCAGCCTGACCACTCCTCTGTGACTCTTAGAGACAAAGGCTGACCACCACCCTCTGGTAGCAGGTGAGAGAAAACAGCCTGAGGAACAGGTTTCTTTCAGCCTCAAAGCCGAGTCTAGGCTAAATCATGGCCTCCTCCTTCCAACCTGCCAAACACACACGAAGGTTTTCCTTGGCAGGAAAAGAATCAGCTCAGACTGGGGTCACCTGTTAACTTGAGCCGATTACAGGTTAGACCCGGCTGGTTCTGGACTCTTCAAACTGTTGGTTTTGATGCCTTCGTTTTTATTTCTCTCCGATTTAGTCTCCACGTGTCAGCACAGCAAAGAGCTGTTGAAGATGCATGCTGTCTGCTGCTGGAGAGACGTCCTCGCCCATCAAGACCAAAACACAACTGCAAGAGAGGACTGCTGCCGTCTTACTCATTTTTTAAGTTTGAACATCATTTTTATTTACATAAATTTCACGAGGAAATGGCCTTGTAGAAGACAAGGGGGAGGGGAGGGCCGTCAGGGTTGGGTGCAGGGGAAGGAAGTTTTTATAACTTGGGAAGAGAACCACTGGTGATTCCAGGATTTCTCAAGATCCCCCTTGCCTCTTCCCTCCAAAGAGAGTATTAAATGTATATGTGATCGTGTGTGTGTATGAGTGTGTTTGTGTGTACATATAGAGTGTAGACTCAGTCACTGACATCAACACCTATAATGGAAAGAACACAGGAGCACAGGAACCCTGGCCCTGGTGAGAGCTTTACTACAAACTCTGTCTCTGGAGAAACACCTGAACTTTTCCAGGCCTCGTTTCCTCACCTATTAACCCAGGGGGTTGAACAGTGGTAACTTTTATCCTTATATCTCGGGTATAACTTTAGGGACTAATGATGAGACTGTGAAGTTAGAAGTAGAAAGGTATTGAGTATTGTGGAATTCATCCAACATCTTTCTGTCTAAACTAGTTCACACACACACACTAGGCAAGAGTAATTCAAGTGCTCTCTCAGAATTTCTCAGTAAGCCCAAGAAGAAAGTTGACTGAACATTTATAAAATATTTCCAGATGATGTCAACAGCCATCCCTTTCATAACAGGGAAGTGTGTAAGTACGTGTGTGTGTTGATCACATAGGTCAGTTTATTGCTGTCTGACAATCTCCTGGGACTGACTTCACCACGAGCAGTGTTGAACCCTTGGTTTCAGAAAATGTGGGTCTAAGTCTAAGTGAGCATCCTTGGCCTCCTTTCTTTTCTAAGGCAAGAGACAGTCCTCTAATTACAGCATACAACAAGAGTTAAAAATTAATTACTTCTGTCTACCCAGGACAGGCAGTGGAAGACTTTGCTCTCTGGTGACAAACCCCCACCATGACCCATGGCTCCAGGTGGGTCCCCTGCAGCCCAGATAAGGAGGCATGCCCTGGGGGCCCCGCTGTCACCCCAACACTGGTGGGGCTGGAATGACGCATGTGGGGTGAAGAGAGAGGAAGCCAGAAGCCAGCTCAGAATGTGCGGCTGCCTGGCTATGAGCAGTCAGGGCTTGCTGCACGCAAGGCGCAAAGTGAGGATGAGACTTTGCAAACATGGGACAAACTCAAAAAACTCTTTCTTAGTGACTGGGTTTACTTACATCAAAAATGTGAATGCCTGTCGTTAGCAAGGGGCTCACAGGCATTCTCAGACATCAAACTCTGTACAGACAGAAAAACCGCATTCTGACAAATTTAAGGAGAAATAAACCAAAACTATTCATGGATTTAATTGCTCATAAAACACAGATGGACTGTAAAGATTAAGAGGGAAAAAATCTGGGCCAAATAAACATGGAGTTAGTAAACACAGCAGAAACTATTTGAGACATTGGGGACAAAAATTCTAGGGTCAGATCACCCAGCCCTGTTGTTAAACCTCCTATCTCAGCCACAGACAGGCCATGGCCTTGAGTGGCCCATGCGGGGCAGGGTGCCTGGTGCAGCTGGAGCAGGCGGGAAGAGCCTTCGGATGCCCAGTGCATGCGCAGAAGAGCGCTCCAAACGGGGGGCAGCTGTCACAGCACAGTGCACCTGCATGTCATCGGTGTCCACTGCATCTCCATCAACTCTGGCCATTATAACTAGGAAGAGGAGGAGCCAATAAACTGAAAAAGAAGTCATATAAAAAAGTTAGGAGAATTCCTGGATTTGGAGATGACTTTTCAAATACATCTCTTCTAAAATATTGGTGGACTCCCTAAGCATTTCCCAATGTTTCTAACAATTGAATTTCAAATTTGACTCATTTATTGGGGCTTACTGGCCTTCATGAGTATTTTAGCCATCATGAAAATAGAATCTGGGGGACATTTTCCCAAATGTCAAGACGCATTATTAGTTATTTACTCAGAGTAATTACACCACAAAATCATCAGCCTTCATCAGTTTAATCCAGGTTAATGGTGAATGCGTAGATTCATTTTGGAAGCCTCCCTCAAATTACATAGTGGAAAAAACCCAAAGATACTGTCATTAGGGGCTTTAATCGTTACTCTCAGCAATGCTAAAGACATTCCAGATCAGCTAAAGCTGTATGGTAACTAAAATTAGCAAATAATTTGATTATTTTATGAATGTTTTCCAGCAACAAAAATCTAGGTACAAAAATTGATGCACATTTTTTTCAACAATAGCTCGAAAGCTATTATAAAAGTAAGTCAAATACAACTCACTGTACTTGCTGTACACAACTGTACTTGCTATAAATGATCCCCCCACTTACTGCTTGTACTTTGAATTGCTGTGCCAACATCTGTCACCAGTGAGGTGGCTTGTTGAGGTTATAAACTAGCAGGAGGCTGAGACAGTGTTTACGATAATCAGAACCTCCATGACCTACCTCTATTCCCCCAAAACACATTATTTTATTTCTATTCTTTCTACTAAAATCTCAGATATTTATTATACTGTGTGGTCTACAATTATTCGTATTCAGTGCTGCCCCATATATCCCCAAAAGAAACATAACAAGAGATTGGGGTTCTGATTGAAACTATACTTGCTCCTGAAGAATCCCATATGAAAATGATGCTAAAACCCAATGTTCAGGTTGATGTTGTTGGCTTTTTTGTTTATCTCCCATTACAAATGCTTCCACCCACCAAATATTTCTTATACTTCAAGAGGCAGCTCAATATCTTCTACTTCTAGGGAGATGTTCATGGTTCTTATGTCATCTCATTCTAAGTTAGGATTTTTTTCATGTTCTCATATAAGATCTAGTGCTTACCTCTACCCCAGTACTGAAAACATCACTTCGTAATTGGCAGTTTACTTGTCTTACTCTAACTTTGATGGAAGTCCAAAGACAGATCACTGATTTCTGGGAACTTTATACATAAATACCTCTGAGTAGTAGACTGAAAACCTCACTCACTCTAACATCCCTGCACGTTGCGTCTCCTGGCACATGGCACACATGCAAGTTTTTGTCCAATGTATTAATGAACCTCAAGTTAGTAGAATATGTATGATATATTCAAAGATTGGTGCTGGCATAATTGTACAGCTCTCTTGTAGAAAAGGCTATTCCTCTACAGCAAGGGTCAGCGATCTACAGATCATTGTCTGCTTTTGTACTCCCACCAGCAAAGAAGTGCCTTTACATTTTCAAATGGTTTTTTAAAAATCAAAATGAGAATAATATTTCATGACACATGACCACTGTGTGGAGTTTAAAACTCTAGTGTCCATAAATAAAGTTTTATTGGAGTGCAGAGTCATGTTCATCACGTGTGTACTGCCTATGGCTGCTTTCCTATGGCAACTGCAGAGGTGAGCAGTTGTGACAAGACTAGATGCGTGTTCTCCGTACTTTGCATGCTAGTGCACTGCAGATACAGTGATGCCCTTGTAACTTGACGTTTTCCCAGTGCCACTTGTAATTCAATACTGTGGCATTTTTATGTGTTTAATTTTAGTGCATCTTCATTATGTCAATCAAGAGAGGCGGAGAAGAGTGGAATCCAAAAGTCACACTTTCAAGGCACAAAGGAGTGTAGATTGTTTTGTTATGTTGGATTAGATGGCAAAGCTTGTCTTTATTATGCAATGACACTAGACTTGTGCTAAACAATGTAATGCGCTTTGACATTACTAGACTCAGCACTTATCACCGTCTTCTCAACTACAGGCAGAAAAATTAAACATTTAAAATGGGATACCTTATCATGGCAGAATTGCTGCACAAAATTTACACACATATAAATACACACACACATGAAGTTACTTCAAAAAGTTTGTGAAAAAATAGGACCAAAAGATAACACAATCTTTCCATGAATTTTTTGAAGTCTGTTCCTATACACACATGCACACACACACACACACCCAGAGTAAATTTCCAAGTGGCTCATTTGTTAACCAAGCACACAAAGCCATTTGCTGATGTTTAATTATATTGTGTTTGATTGTAGCAGTTGAAGTAATGTGTCCAAAGGAAATAAACTTGTTTAAGACTATTAGTTTTTCAGAAAGAACATTTGTTGAAAGAGTTGAGGATATTGGGAGAAATCTCAATAGTCAACTAAAAAGCAAAAAAAAAAAAAAAAAAATTATATATATGTATATATATATATATATATATAATGATTGTAAGCACAGGCAAAATAGTAAATATTGGATAATAATAGAAGTTACCTTTATTTCTGGGGACAAGAAAGCTTTTTGAATAAAAAATTGTCAAATACTACAAACCCACCAAAGGACAAAAGGAAATATTTAAAAATTCTACATTATTAAATTAAGAACTTAGATCATTCAAAGGTACCATAATCTCATAATAAAAACGCAAATGAAATTATACCTGTTAGACTGGCAAAAACCCAAAATTTCATCTCACTAAGATGGCAAAGTTGGTAGAAAACAGAATCTCTTTCACTGTTGTTGGGAAAATAAATTGGTTCAGCCAGGTCACTTTTATAACGTGAATTTCACACTATCTATAAAAATCTCACAGCATTTTTATTTCTGGAATTTTAGCCCTCAGTTATCTGTACAAAATTATTTACTGAAGCTTTTTTTATGGAGGCAGAAATTGTCAACTACCTGATCATCCATGCAAAGGGGACTTGTCAGATGAATGAGTGTCACATGCAACATGGAATACCGGTCTCATGTGGTTATGAAAGTATGTAACACTCCTTCTGCACTAAAATGAGTAAGATTTCAAGACATAGGAGGGTACTTCAAAAAGGTCATGGGAAGATTCAGAGTATCTTTCCATTCTATTTTTCCATGAACATTTTGAAGTGCACTCATATAACAAAGTGAAAAAAGAAGGGAGAAAAACATACATAGTCGTATATACAGTATGTCTACGACTGGGGAAAAACATGAGAAATAGAACATGTAGCTACATTTCCTACGTGCCTTAAAGTCTCAGGGAAGATACACAAAAATCCTACAGTGATGACTGATTTTGCTTTTCATATTTGTTTTGGAGGGATCTTGTTTAACTGGACAGGGTTGGAAGGCTGAGTTTTGGCTGTGTAATTTTTATTATTTTTGATCTTTGAATCTATTTTAAGAAGCTAGGTGATAATCCCTTGACACACATAAAAGAAAATTGTTGTTATTCAGAATGTGTACCTAACTACAAATTAATTATTAAAAAAGATTAAACTGCACTATAGAAATGGACAAAGGCTTGGATGTCACTTTGTGATAGACTCCCATAATTAGAGAAAGCTAGAAGAGTTGAGAAATGTCAGAATATTGCTCAATTTCATTTTTCCTTCTTTAATTCTCACCAAAATGAGATCCCATTTCACACCCACCTGATTGGGAACAACTTAAAAGTCCACTAAGGCCACGTCTTGGTAAGGATGTGGTGCTCTTGCACACTGCTGTCGAGAGTATCAATTGGCACAACCACTATACTTCCAAAAACAAATTCCATTCTTTGATATACCACTGAGAAGCATGTGTACCAGAATATACAGAGACAGTGTTCATAGAGCAGGGCTTATACTGGCAAGAAACTGAAAACAGCCAAAACTTCATCAAAAGCATAATGGATAAATAAATTGGGGTATATTCATTTGGTGGAATTCTACACAACAGTGGAAATGAATGAAATAGTGTTATAAGCGACAATGCAGATGAATTTCACAAGTGCAATGTTTAGATAAAGGTGAGTCACAAATACTGTGGGACTGTATTTATTATTGTAAAATTTTAAAATATTTAAAGCTAAACAGTATGCTTTTTAGGGAAGTGCACACATGTAGTAGAATTCTAAAGAAAATCAAAGAAATGAAAAACACAAAAATCAGGACAGTGGTTAGTCTGGAGGAAGAGAAGAGGGAATGAGACAGAAGTATTTAGGAGGGGGTGGGATTACAGGAGGGCAGGGAGGACCCTGTAAACGTAATAGTATTTTTCTTTTCTTAACTGATTGATAAGTGCAAGTTGTGGGTTGTATCATTACTCTTTATAACTTAAATAATTATTGTAAATGTTTTTATTTCATCCATTATTTTATAAAACTACTGAATTTTAAATTTGCTAATCCTGCATTACTAGAATAAAGCCTGTATGTTTATAGAGAATAATTACTTTAATACATTGGAATATTCTATATACTTGTATCTAATTTAGAATACCTGTATTCAAAAGTACAATATAGTGTTCAGTTTTCTTTTTCAGTACTACCATCTTGAGCTTTTGACATTAAGGTTATTACTAACTGTGGGCCGGCCGGCCCGTGGCTCACTTGGGAGAGTGTGGTGCTGATAACACCAAGGCCACGGGTTCGGATCCTATATAGGGATGGCTGGTTCGCTTGCCTGGGGGAACGTGCTGCTGACAACACCAAGTCAAGGGTTAAGATCCCTTTACCGGTCATCACTTAAAAAAAAAAAAAAAGATTATTGCTAACTGCACAAAACGAATTGAGAAATTTTCAGTTCTTTTATGGTCTTGTTTAAATATTCAGGCATTATCTGTTGTTCTTTACTCTGTTTTAATCCATCTGTTTCATTTTGTTTTCTTTCACAAATGATGTGCCTTGTCTATTTTAAAGACTCTTTCATCCTAAAATGCAAGTCAAAGCAAAGGAATATTCCAGTAAGCTAGGATTTTTTAAAATCCTGTTTATAAATGGAAGCCAGAGGAGGTAAGGAAATAAATGAGCTGGTATAACTATCCAGCTTCAAATGTGTGCTACTCTTTAAGCATGTGCTTCTCTTCAAACATGTGCTTCTCTTCAAACATGTGCTACTCTTCAAACACGAGTTACCTTTCAAACATGAGTTACTCTTCAGACATGAGCTACTCTTCAAGCATGTGCTACTCTTCAAACATATGCTACTTCTCAAACATGTTCTACTCTTCTAACATGTGTTTCTATTCAGGAAGGATGACTCTGAGAGCAGAGCCCTGGACCTAGGTGATGGAGTTACGGGTATAGAGCATTGAGCCACAGAGGATTATTCCCAGGCCTTGAAAACTAATGAAACTTTTCCTGCTGGATTTTGATATTTCTTGTGACAGGTACTTCCTTCCCACTTTCCATTTTCTCTCTGGAATAGGAATATCTATAACTGTTATCCTAGAGTTATTCCACCATTGTACTTTGGAAGTAGATAACTTGTTTTCTAGCTTAACAGTTTCACAGATTAAGAGAAATTTTGCTGCAGGATGGATCATACCCCGAGTTTTATCAATATGTGACATTCATGATTAGATGATAGGATTTGGGACTTTTGAGCTAGTAATATCTATACGAGATTTTAGACTTAGAGTTGATGCTGTAATGGATTAAGACTTTGAGGAATGTTGGGGTGGGGTGAATGTATTTTGTACATGGAACAGACATTAGTTTTGGGGAGTCAGTGGGCAGACTGCAGGGTTGAATGATAGCCTCCGAAAATATAGGTCCACTTTCTAATCCCTGAAACCTATGAATGTGACCTTATCTGGAAAAAGAGTCTTTGCAGATGTAGTTGAGTTAAAGATGTTGAGATGAGGAGACCGTCCTGATTATCAGGGTGTGCATTCCCATGTCAGATGTCCTTATAAGTGGCAGAACAGAAGACACACAGATGAGAAGGCAACGTACAGAAGGAGGCAGAGACTGGAGTTATGTGGTCAGAGCCGCGACAGACAAACACCAGCCTCTAGAAGAGGTGAGGAGCGGAATCTCGCCTGGAGCCTCTGTAGGGGGCGCTGCACTGCCGATGCCTGGATTTAGGACTTCAGGTATCCAGAATTGTGAGATAATAAATTTCTATCGTTTTAAGCCATGAAGACTGTGGTCATTTGTTATAGCAGCCTTAGGAATCTACTACACTCGGGAAACGCCGTCAAACCCCAGATACAAGACACACTGATGGTTAAGGAACCAAAGGTGCTCTGACCCTGGGAAGCAGGAAACCGTAGCAGCCTCTCTAGTGCAGTAATCGTCGTAAAAGCATTTCCAGTTTGCAATAAGAAAATGTTTCTTTTTTGGGGGGGTGGGGCAGCTGGCTGGTGATAAACACCCTTGATCTCGGTGTTACTGGCACCACACTCTAACAGAAAACTGTTTATTTAACCTGTACCTGAATTATCTTTCTTTTAAACATATTCAAGCAGTGAACTAAAATAAAATTGCAGAACTAAACAGTAGGATAAAAATAAAGATCACCTTATTGGGCTAATTTTGTTTTTAATTATCTGAATATTAACATGTGCATCTATGTTTTAGAGACAATCCTTTGACACTTCATTTTTTGGTACTATATCATAATTTTTTCATCATCTTTAAAAAAAAAATTAAATAAAAATAAAGTTAAACTCCAGTTTCTAAACTCCCGAGCTCCTGTTTCCTGTGCTCAGGGCATGAAGAAAGCTGCAGGAGTCCGCTCTGAGGGACACAGACCTTCCGGATTGCTAGTGCTCAGTGTGTAAGCCTCGGAGACACCCCGTTATTTAGCTCCCTGGGACCAGATGGTTAAGGCTCTTCCAGACATTCCAGGTGAGGACTTGCGAGGGCAACTGCGGGTTTAACGGGGGCTGGTACGGAAGAGATGTGGATGTCGTGTGGCAGCGCGTGTTCGTGACAGTCCCAGCGACGCAGCAGTGCTAGCTAGCAGATGCCGGATGCTGCCAGCGCGGCGACAAGTGACGGGCTGCGGCCTCTTGGTGCCCGGGTGCTGCGCTACCGGCGCGACCAGCCCAGCCCCTGAGCCCTGAGCCTGGCGGGGTCGTCACAAACGGGGCCGGGCTTTCCCTGGTCTTCATTGCGGGACAGCAGCGTTTGTCCCCAGGGGTGGCCAATGCACAGGCCAAGATAAAGCAACAGGAGAGCATGAAAAGGTTGACACAAACGGGCGGGTAATTCCACCCTCGCCTAACTGAGTGCTCAAAACTGCCGTCTAGACGTTGCTGCCATCAGGTTAGTCCCTTCTGTGGCATGTTAGGGCCCCTCTGCCCCGATTCCCTTTCCTGACTTCCTGGGCAAGGATTTTCTCAAAGCAGCAGTTTCAGTGTAAAGGGGACTCTTCTCATGTTCCCAGGTCACTATGTCTGTTCCCCCCTCGCAGGGTGGTCCCACTTTCCCTCAGCCATGTCAGCAATTACCCACAGGACAGCAGAATCCACAGAACGCCAGGACCTCCATCAAGTCAGATAAGACGCTTTGTATCAACCTTCTACATGTTGCTTTTCTTTGGCAGTAAATTTGAATCCCAGCATATTAAGAGAGGATTATGCCATCTCCTTGCCATCTGCTGAGAGCAAAATAACTTCCTTTAAAACAGTCCTCAAAATTAGGTCTGCTGCTTCCATTAAGGGTATGATCTTGGTGTTTTATTGCCTTTTAAAGTTGCTTGTCCTTTTATCTCCACCTTTTTATATTCGAGTCACTTCTATAAAACCAAAGGTTATCACAGGAGAGCCTCTGTGACAAGCCTCTGAACTAGCTTGACTCTTGCCCCTCCTTATAAGGGAAAACACCAGACCTGGAAAGTGCTGCAGGAATCCCTTGAGGGGACAGGGTCTGCCTCCAGCTGGCCTGTGTGGGGCAGGTGACTCCGGCAGCCAGGCCCTGCATCAGGAGGCAACATGGAAAGAGAGCTTTGAAGCTTTCCTTCTGTCCCTCGGCACACCCACCTTGGGCACAGTGTCCGTGGGTCTCTGGATGCCGTACAGATGTCCTTCCAAGAAAAACCCATGGCTGAGAGGAGGTCCAGAGGAGGGGAGGGACGGAGCGGAGAGAAGAGCTGCAGAGTTGAAGGGGGAGAGGTCTGCAGAAGTGACTCGGGCAGAGGGCCCTGGTGTGCAGGTGCATTAGGAATGTCACCAGCACATTTTCCTGTTCCTGCATGTGTGAGTGTGCCACTGCACGAAAGCTCTACGTGCCCAAAGAAGCCTAAGTAAAAGACCTCTATCGACTATTTTGAAATAAATATCCTAATAGATAAAAAACACATTTGTTATAGGTAAATCGACAGCCAGCAGCTTTTAGTATTTGTTATTCATAAAACAGTGGTGTGTCTTCCTATCATAGCAACTTAGATTTAATTAAATCTAATCTCTCCTTTTGTGTGTGTATATACCTATGTAGATATACACATACATAATATGCCTGCAATATTTTGGGAAAGATATCTAACTGTCTGCCAACAAATATGAAAACTCAAATGAAGTGGATTATGGATTATTTCCTAAAGATAGTTAAATTGACAACAATAACTGAAGAAGCTATAGGCAGCTGGATAAGTTTATTAAATAGAAAAATAAAAAGAGGAAAAGAAAGCCATGTGAAAAGTCTACTTTTTTAAAAAGAACTTATCCCAGATGATTTCAGTGACGGCTTCTGATTCTTCCAAATTTTTCCCAGAGAGAGGAAAAATTCCAAGTTCGTTATTCTGTGAAGCTATCACAATTTGGATACGAAAAGTAGATGATGGTAGCACAGAAAAACAAAACCTAGAGGCAAACTATTTCTTAACATAGTAGCAAAAATCCCAAAATAGAGTCAACAAGAACAAAAACCAGCAACAAAGTAAAACAATCACATCTTGTGACCTAAAGGCTTATCCTGGGAATAAGCTGCTCATCCTCAGGAATTTTACTGACGAAAACCACCATATTAAGAGACTGGAACATCTCAATAAATCCCCCTCAAAGCAGGCAATGGATAAAATTTAACATCTATTCTTAATGTTTAAGCAAACAGGATAAAATAAAACCAATAAAATTAACAAAATTTATATACTAGAAACCTGTAGCATCCATCAAGTTTAATGGCAATTAAAAAAAATTGCAATAAAGACAGTACCATGACAAGTATTTAAGCCAGCAATGGGGGTCATATCACTAAAATAAAAAGCTTTTTTGTGTATATTGGAAAGTGATAAAACATCATAATTTGCAGCCAAGATTATCCTTGAAACTGTTCAAGAGAATCAATTGAATACTTGTTAGACTAATTTACTAAGATGGCTAAGGGACGTTTGGAGGCAAGTCAATAGCTTTCTGATATACTAAAATGTAAAATTAGAACATGAAAGGGGGATAGAACAGCTCATTCCTAACAGCAAAACAGCAATAATCCTATTAAATACTTAGTAGAAACACAGCAAGTACATGTATAAGACCTACTATAAGGAAAAATGGAAATTTTCTTGACAGAACAGAGGAGAGGAAACATACCCCGAGGCTGCAAATATATTTGGGGATGAAGCTTCCAGTTAAAAAAATCTCCAGTAGTGACTTCATTTTCTGACAAAATGGCAAACAAGAAAATCCCCTCCACTTCACCAGCTTGTACCTCAGCTTGGTGTCATTGCTGCTAAACCAGCACGCTGAGTTCTCAGTTTCAGTCCCTATATTCTTTTATTTTCAGTATGTCTCTTCCATTTCTAATATTTTTGTAATTTGTCAAAGCATTCAACCCTGTCTTTAATGCCTCACGCATATTAATTATATTTAATGTCAGTGCTTGATATCTGGATGTTCTGTGGATCTTTTTCTATTGTGTAATTTTTTTCTCAGGCAGGCCAGGTTTTCTCTCCTTGAATACCTGATTATTTTGGACTGAGTGGCAAACGTTGTGATGAAAACTTGTGGTGCTAATCCCAGTCCTCGGTGATGAAACCTTCCCGCAGGAAGATTTTGCTTCTGTCAGGAAGCTAGAAAAGGAGCTGGGAAATGAGCATTTGTGCTCATGGCTCACCTCAGTCCAGTCACAGAACCGGGGATTGAGGACCCTGGATCCTGCGAGGCTATTTCCAGTTCATTCTCACTCCTAGGGTGGAGACTTCTGGCTTCCAACCAAAGCCCGCTGTGTGTAACAGGGCCCCTCCTGGTTGGCAGTTCCTGAAACTTGTAAGCATTTATAAAAGTTCAACTTGGTGTGCCACCATCATGATGCCAACTCCGGGAGCAGCTTAGAAATTACTGATGGATCTTTAAGCAGATGGGCTGAGCTAGTCCCCTGATTCCTCATGGTCCTCGTGTGATAATATCTTCTATTGAAACTGGACTCTGGCTGGATCTGGTGGAGAGTTGTGTCACCCAATATACAGCTTGTATAAATAAACCACAAAAGTAGTTTTAAATTTTCTGGTAGCCATATTTAATAAATAGAGAGAGAAACAGGTGAAATTAACTTTAATGACATATTTCATTGAATCCAATATATTCAAAGTATTATCTTTTCAATATATAATCAAAGTAAAATTTATTGATGAGTTCTTTTTACATTCTTTCTTTTCTGACCAAATCTTCAGAATTGGTACGTATTTTAAAATAACAGCACATCTCGATTAGGACTAGCCACATTTTAAGTGCTAAATAGCCATGTGGCTAGGTGTACCACAGTAGTCACCATAGTCTAGAACTTTGACTTAGATGTCAAATGCTAGAACAAGAAGCCACGCTACCTGTGTCAGGCCAGCTAAGAGCTTGTGACACTGAGGTAGGCACATTAGCCCATCGCCCACCTCCAGGGTGTAAAAGATGAAAAACCACATGGGAACGAGGAACTCCTCAGCAGGCCGTCGCGGGGCTGCCGTGCGTCAGGGCGAGACGGGCGTTCATACCCACCCTTGCAAGTACGCAGGGTGAAACGGGCTTCACGAAACGCTGAAAGAGAGATTGATGTCTCGCTTCTGGAACTTGAGAGCCACGAGACCTGCATTTGGAGGCTTGCCTGGAAAAAGCCCGAAGGTCAGAGATTGTGTCTGCTCTCACAAAACGATAAAGATGACAACTTTTGGAGCAAACTGCTCTTTCACTGATTTGGGGACTGACTTGTGGGGAGGAGGTAGAGCAAAGAGAAAAAGCACCCACCAGCACCTGCCCCAACTCCCTTGCCACGTTCTAGCCCTGAAACAGGCCCAGGGTAGCAAAGAAAACAATGTTGCAATGTAATGATATTTGGAGTTTGATTACTACATTGGACTGACCAATACAATTACTGAGATGAGACTGTTCTTACAACTGAAAGTACCAGAAGCCGTGGCACCTATGTGAGACGTAAGCAAAAGGTAAGCAGAGAGGGAACAGGCTCACAGAGTGGACGTCACATATAGGGACAAGACACACCATAGAGCTTCTCCGGGATGTCGCTGACTGGGTCTTGTTCGTTCAGTAAGTTGGTTACCTGAGGGAGGGTTGTCTTCACCTCTTGTTGACCTCGGATGGGAGGGCCAGAAAGAGCTGTGAGAACCTGACGATCAGACCATGTTCAAGGCTCCTGCTGCAGAGTGGGGGGCTTCCCAAAGCCACACCCTTGGTCAGTGGGTGTCAGCTTGGCACCCGAAAAGGGGCAGAGGGAGTCACTGTACCTCAGTGGGCTGGTCCAGGGGTGCCAAGGGATCGATGGTGCCTATCAGCCCCAGCATGTCCCAGCCTTGGGGACTCCAGAGGCTCCCCCAGTTCAGAGATCACTCTCTGGGCTGTGGAATCTTCTCTGGGCTCTTGGCAAGGTGGAAGGAGAGGGAGGCTGAGAAAAAAGCATCAATAGCCTTGATAAGAAAGTGAACCTTTTATTTTTCCACTTATTGATAAGAGACTATTTAAACTGGCAAAGATTAGAGATTTTTTTTTTTTACCTTTAACCAAAAAAATAAAGCCTGTTCTTCTCTCCAACCCAAACTCCATCACCAGGAGTCTAGCAGAAGATGATGTCTGCTATCTAAAGTAAAGGATGCTGCAGGTATAGACAAACTGTTTTAAATTTTATAAAGGAAGCCAAAATTTTCGCTGCAAGTGCAATATTTGAGTGTTGCCAAAAGAAAGAGTAAAAGTTCATCTTTGCGGCAGGAGGAATGCGGGAGCAGAGCACTAAAGGGAACAAAGACACGGAGTCAAGATGTTGGAGGCGGACGATCCACAGAAACATACCGTTTTGGAGACAGAAGAATCTTGGTGATTGGGCACTTGTTACTTTTTAGATAAGAAAATTCAATCCGGTAATTGCAGAATGTCTCACAACTAGTTAGTGGTGGAGTCAGCAGAACCCAATGACACCTGCCTTTTAATCCAGAGAGTTTTGGTCCCCCTCCCCTCCCACCACCTGCTCTCATGAGATGGGCCGTTCTAAAATACTGTAGAAAAAACCTTCAGAGCTGGTACTAAAATGCCTTTTTGCAAAGGGGCATTTCCTTGATAAGTCACATGCACAGCTGCTATGAGTCAGAGAGAGAATGAATTGGCAAGAAATAGGAAAGTAAAGAGAGCTGAATTATTCTCCTTAGGAGCATGACATTTTTTTTAAAAAAGAATGTATGTTTAATTTTATTTATTCCTCCTGAGATATTGTGGACAGAGAAGTCAGAAATGAGAAGAAAAGATGGGATACTGGTTTGTAGGCAAAAGTCCCCCTTGTCTGAAAAGACAAAGGATTGTTATTTTTTAAAGAACACAGATGTATAATATGTAGTTTTAAGTTGTTTGCAAAGCATGTTGGTCAAGGCAGTGAAGGCTGGAGTCAGCTTGTATTGGGTCACAACAGTTGATTGTTAAATTGTAAGGAATTTTACAAGCTGGTCATTAAATCTAGCAATTACTCAAGATTAAATAACAGAAACTCAATTAAATAAACCATATTAAAAGCAAAGGTAACAAAGCTCAAAACTTAGGTTCTAATTACTTTGCTGCATTGTACATCTATGCTCTTGAGCTTACTGAAACTTATAGTAGACGTGTGGTGGAAATACTATATGAAACTGTAATAAGTATTTTGTAGTCACAGTGCACTCAAATCTATTCCCCACTCTGCTCACTCATGTCATGTTGGTAGCTTGAAGCATTTAAACCACAGGATTTGGCAAATGCTACAAACCAGGGCGTTCTTGTTTGCAGAGCAGGTCATTAAACCTTTACCAGCACACCAGCAGGTCAAGGGCAAGGGTGCAGTGCCTGATGCAGCCACTAGAAGTTCTAGCTCCGGCAGTTACTGGCTGGGTGACCTGAGCATGTGACTTAATCTTCTTCTGCCACACTTCTGAAGATTAAATGAATTGAAATATATAAAGCACTAGGACATTACTTGGCACACAGTACCTACTATGTAATTGTTATCCATTATTGGTGTTGTTACTTTTATTTATATAATAATAATAATACCCATCTCCTATATAAATGCCTGACATTTTTCTAAAACTTCAAAAACACACAAGGGCCTGGCTTTCCCCAGTAACCATTCACTGAGACTACATAGTTACAGAACCCCCAGCTGTGAGCTGGACACACGGCCCCTATCACAAGGGCAACATTCCCTGGTTCCTCTGACAGTTTGGAGCAAAGTTCTGCAGCCCTAAGTGCCATGGAACAGCTGCCTGTGAGCTACAATATAGAAGTTGCCTGGGTTCCCAAGGATTCCACGGAGCAGGGTCTCCACACCAGCCCTTTCCTGGGAGAGAGAACTAAGTGTCTGTGTTATTGATGCCCTGATAGTGTGTTCCTTGAATCAGCAGACCTTCTTGGAATTCAGAATTTCATTCTCTCTCAAGCCTTGTAATCTGCATAGTAATAAAAGCTGTATTTAACACAGTCCTGGGTGTTTCTTGTGCACACTAAAGTCTGAGAAGCATCGGTTTGAGCTGCTATTATTTTGGCCATTCTTACTCTCAGCTGAGCCCTACCCTAAGTGCTTTAGCCCTGGTGGGATCAAATCTGTGTACAGCAACCAATGGAGTGAGTGGCGTGCATACATGGGCTCTCGAGATGAAAAGGAACAGTAAGATGTGGTATGGTGAAGAAAATTTATCAGGAGCCTGTGCCACAGCAGATACAAAGCTCTTGTTGGCGGCTTCATTGCAGGGAGGGGTAGTTACTAGTTTGGGCACAAATCTTGAAATGGAAGATTGCACCAGTCTTACCCATCACCAGATTTAACATGTAACTCCCTTTTGCTCATTGAGTAATAGATTTAACATTTAACTCCCTTTTAGTCTACAAGTCACTCCTCTAGGAGACTGGATCTTTAAAATACAATTCCAGGGGTTGAGCTGTTGCTTGTGGTACCACATTTTGGGATTACCAGATCAGAGTAAGTTCCTGGCTCATTTTCTCTTCTCTTTCTAGGGTGTCTCTCATTTTCTGTCTTCAGTATAATTTAAATTAATTTTTTTTGTCTTCTTATTTTTGGTTTCTATCTAGCAAGAAATCGTGTTTCTATCCCTTCAGGCTTGTCTTCCCTTCAGCTCTTTGCCTTACTCAGTAAAGTGTATAGCAGCTCCCTTCACTCTTTGGGGTGCAGGGTTTCACACAATATAAATGCGGGGTAAATGGGAATCCCACCCTGCTGGTTCCTGTTCTTGCTACAGCTAGCTTTGTTTTAAAATGCAGATTTTACTATTATTCAAGCATGGTGAGGCCAACAGTTCCAGAGACAACTGCCATTGAAAAAATATTGTCATGTTTCCAGGTCCCAAAAGAGAAGGTGCGCCATGCCACACAGGGTCACACGGGGAAGCACCAGGTTAGTCAGAAGGCAGAAGGAGCCGGTGAAAGCCTTAAGAGAGAGCCTTAATTGTAGATTTCTTAGATGAGAGCCTTAATTGTGGATTTCTTGGGAAGAAATGTGCAAGAAAGAGTAAGCAGGCTAAGCAGATTTAGGATTGGCCAGTGGGAATCATTTCAGTGAGGTCCAGGTGCAAGGGTTGTCCTGAGTTGTCTGGTGCCTGGCCCTGGAGTAATTAGGGCAGAGGAATATTGGCTGGAGTGCAAAAACCCAGGGAGGTTGGGCATCTGGACTGGTTAGTTTGCACATAAAAGGTGCACTCCTGAGCAAGTTGTTTGCTACCTTTAGGAATTCCCTAACCCTGGGAGAGGCCATCCCTCCCTGGTCAGCAGGACCCCAGATACTTGAGCATCAAGAATACTGAAAATATGAGAGTTAATACAGGAAGGCTTAGAGACAATAACTTGGCCTTGAAGGAGGAATATTTGGTTTAGAGGTAGAGAGACTATTCTAAGTGAAAACACAAAAGGCCAGTCTTTGGGAAAGGTGAGAATGACTGGAGGTGGGGAAGAAGGCAGGTGGCAGAAACTGTCAGTGGTCTGCTAGGAGCTGCCGCAGGCACCTTACACTCGTGTGGTGACCAGGTACGGAGGGCGATGAGGGACGGTAGAGCTGAAGACATTCTTGTCATTGCTGTGTTCCTGAAATAAACTTGGACCATATGGCTCCAGACTCATGTCCTATGACACAGTGATCTGTTTTCCTGCTGAAGGCGGTCAGTTCAGTGCTTCTCTGATCATGCTGCTGGCCAGCATGACAGACACAGAGGGCTGGCGAACAGCCATGGTCAAGTCCGACCAGAATACCAAGCTGAAGGGCTGAGGGGAGAGCTATAATCACAATGTTTTAAAGAGATGACTTCAGTAAGAATGCAAAAGATGCATTAGAGAGGAAATAGAATAAAGAAAAATATGAGATAGAAAATAACTGAACTCATGAAAGGGTGAGGATGCAGACAGTGAAAATAAGGAGGAATATGGAAACCTAAGAAAGCTGTACAGGATGGCCGTGAACTTGGCAACGTCAGAGGCAGCAGTGGGAAGGTGTGACTATTGTGAGCCCCTGTGACCAGGGTGCTGCTGGTGCCCTCACAGAAGCTGCTGTCACAGGCGAGCAGGGCGGAACCAGCCCCCAGGCCGGCACACCAAGGCAGCAAGCACATGTTCGCATGCAGAAGTCTGGATATTGCACGCCATGAGGATGGTGCAAGTTTTTCACTCATGATAAGAAAGGAAGGGAGGATTTTTTGAGATTTGAGAGCAAATGTGTTCTTGAGATAAGAAAAAGGAGCTAATTAATCGAGCACCAATTCTCTGTGTTCCCAGAGCTGTGATTATGTCACCTTATTTTTTCTTACAATAGCCATGTCTGGTGATGATGATGATGATGATGATGATTACTATTCACAATTTAACTATGAAGAAGTTGAGTTTCAAAAAGCTGAAGTGCCACTTACTTGTGGTCACAAAGCTGGCAGTGACGAGCTGGGAGCCAGAAACACACATTTACGGTAAGGACAGGCAGGTGAGGTTTTAAGGTGAAAGTCTTTTTAAAAAAAAAAATCTAGCCTCAAAATCTTTATCTACTTTTTAAGTGGTCTTAAAAGCTCCTCCTGAATTAGCCAGCGACTCACTTTACTCCAGTATTTATAAATAGACCTGACAGTTTCACCAGAATGGAATATAGGACAGGACAGATAATCTCTATAAACATGGGGATTAACTTTAAAAAAAAAACCCTTTACTGCAGGACCTGGGTCAAGAGTTTTCATGGATTTAGATGCTGCATTTCGAAGAAGAGCTGGAAAAGAGAGGAGGGGGGAGTTAGTGGGAGTTTGCACCCGTGGGGGCACAGGGCCGTTCACAGGCAGGAATGAAGCACCCATCTACCAGCTGCGCTCACGCTAAACCCTCCTAGATTGACATGTGAGCCAGCTCACACCGGGGTCAAACTGATGAAGCCGGTAATAAGCCCCCACCGCTCCTTCAAGATTTGTCTCCTCCTGCAGCTCTGTGCTAGGTTAAGTAGTGGCCTTGCTGGGCAAGACCAGCAAATCCTCTGGGCTTCTCTCCGGTGGGTCGTGGCACCTTCTGCCTGGGCAGAAAGGGACTGTTTTCATCGTGCATCGTGCATGAGCCTTGATCATGCACCAGCCTGGGTAAACCGCAAAGGAGAAGGCATCCAGAGGAGTCCCGTAGTGCATGTTCCCTGAGCATCGTCACTGACAGCCACGATCTGCCAACTAACAACACAGAGCAGTAAGGGAGCAAGAGACAAAATACCCTTCTATAAGTAAAGGTGAATCAAAGGCCCTTTTGTAGACTAATTGTGTTGAATCAGTGTACAGACTTCAGAATATAAAACGGATGGCACTGGATACTGGCTTTTAAAATAGCAGCCAGCAAACAGCTTTCCAGATGGTTGGCCTTAGACTCTGCCTTTCCCTGATTCTGCTATGCCCTTGTTCTCAAAGCTGCCCCAGAGTCCTGGTTCCTCCCCAAGCCCTGTCCCTCTTGCTTACACAGCACTTGATCAGAAGTGCCCTTTCCTGCCCGACACCCTCTCCTAGGGCTGTGGCCATAGTGCAGCACACAGGACTGCCTGATGCTGTCCTGTAGCAAAGTCACCAGAGCTCTCTAGTGCTATACAGGACTGTGTTCTCCCAAACCCAGAGTCCTCTAGTGCCATACAGAACTGTGTTCTCCAGAACTCAGAGGAGTTTTCTGTCATGTGACCCAGACTGTCCCTGCAGCCTCCTGCCTAGCTTGTGGGTCAGATCCTGCCTGGCTTAATGTGTCTAAATCAGAGCTGAACTCCTGTTATCAGATTTGCCAATTTTAGCCCTGTGTTTTCTGGGTCAGCTGGATAACCGACCTCTTACAGGTTGGTTATCAGTGCTTTGTCTTTGAGGGTCTATGCATTTATATCCTGTGACTGCCATAGCAAATTACCACAAACTGTGTGGCTTAAAACAACATTCTGCAGGCTGCAAGTGTGAAATCACTCTCCCTCTGAAGGCTCCAGGGGAGGGTCCTTCCTGCCACCCCTGTAGCCCCAGGTGTTCCTTGTGGCAGCATCACTGGACTTAGGGCCCACTGTAATCCAGTATGACCTCATCTTAACCTGATCACCTGCAAAGACTCCATTTCTAAATAAGGTCACCTTCACAAGTACCAGGGATTAACACTTGAACATATCTTTTGGGGGACACGGTTCAGGCCCCAACAGGTTACATTCCTTTGACCTGGCCCAGGACACCTGAGCCACTGTTTGCCATGTGCTACAGAAAGCCATTGGTTGGCACCACTGGAGAGTCACACAACCCTCTCCTCCAGAGAAACAGCAGGGAGTGGTGTGGAGAGGACAGACTTTGTAGCTGTGCTTTCTGTTTCTTTCATTCCACTTACTGTTTTATGTTCTTAGAGGGAGGGTGGGAGGAGGTGGAAGGGGGAATGAGCTCTCGGCACTAACGCAGCAGGTCGACTCTATTCACTTGGCTGCAGGTGGCCAAAGCCAGAATCCCTAATGACTGCAGCTGGGGCTCCAGCGCCCCTCACCTGCCTGCCCCCTGTCCCCTCTCTGCCGCCTTCCACCCTGGGGATGAAGTGTGGACTCTAGATGGGAGCTGGTTCTTATCACCATGACCATGGGGGTCTATCAGTCCAAGCTCCAGCCCAGCAGCAGTGCTTCCCAAGCTTTCTGATCATCAAAATCCCCTGAGGGATTTAAAAAAGAAAAAAAAAAAAAAAGAAAAGGAAAATAGAATAGAATGTCCCATCCAGGACTCAAGGACTCAGAACCTCTCTGGAGGTGCCTGGTGATGTTTGAATTGGCATTTCTCCCCATGACTCTCCCCATCCATGACACTGGGAGCCATCCCTTAGAAGAAGGCTCACAGTCCCCAAGGCCTAGGTTCGTGACCAGCGCCACCCAGTCAGACTCCGTCCCCAGGCAGGAGGAGTCAGTGGAAGGCCTGTCCTGGGGCTGACCACTGCTCTGATTCTGCGAGAGGGCCTAGTGGCTTCTAACAGCTACTGAGTTCAGAGCAAAGTGGGGTCTGGTGCATGCGCATGCGTGTGTCTAGTTAGTATCCCTGACTACTGTGGGGACACAGGAGAAGATGAGGACTGAAGCATGGAGCTGCCTGCCTGGGACAGGGCCCCTTCATCTCTAGATTATCCAGCCTGTTGTAAAACAAAACACTGACAAGCCCTTTCGTTTGGGGACTTGGAGGCCCCAGGGCCTTGGACAGAGAAGAGGACTGAGATGAAGCATTAAGCTCCCCTGCCCAAGGGGTTACCAGGAATTTCGGAAGCTCAGAAAAGAAAGGTGGTCAGCAAGAGTGTCCCCTCAGCAGCCCAGCTGGAGGACTGACAAGACACCTGCTGTCATTCAGCGCGTGGCAGCAAACGCCTTCCTTTCTGGTGATGGCACTTGTAAGAGCAGGAAAGCAGGTCAGTGTGTCTCTGAGGATGGTCACCGATCAAACTCAGGCTGCCTGGTGACATTTGAGTTTTGCATGGGCCCTGCCTATATGAAGACATTATTCCTTGTCTATCTGATATTCAAATTTAACTTCGCCTCCTGTATGTTTATGTGCTAAATCCGGCCACCCAACCTGCAAGGCCCCCAGGGCATGACAGAGGCAGCCTGTGGGTGGGCTCATCCCATTCTCCTACTCCCACCTCTCTGCCTGTGGAGACCACCAGGGTGGGGTGGGAGCCAATAAACTGCAGATGCCTGGGGCTTCAACATGCTTAGTACTAACAGGGCGAGAATGGAAGAGGGAGAGAAAAACAGGGAACCTGCCCAGTACCAGGCACCTCAGCAAGTGAGGTGTGGGCCACCTCCTGGAGCTCCCTCGGAGGGACCCTGAGTACCGCTGGGGAAACAGGACGGCTGTGGTGGGAGCGGGTCAGGCAATCTGTCAGAGCTCACAGTCAGTGAGGAAGGCGAGGAAGGGACTCAGGCTGTTGACTGCTTTATCCTGTGACAAACTCCACCCCCTCGGGTCAGGAAAGAGGCACCCAAACCCCCACCTCCCCTTCTCCTGCTAGAGCAGTGTCAGAAAAAGACGACCAAAACAGAAAGCTTAAGTAAGGTTCAAATTCTCATACCACAAACTTCACATTTCCAGGTTTCAATGAAAAATCACTCATTTTACCATCACCAGGAAGATTTCAAGCTAGATTTAAAAAGACAATCAATAGGTCCCAACACCAAGATGATAGAGATGTTAGAATTCTCTGACAAGTGCTTTAAGGCAGTCATAAAAATGTTGTCATAAAATAAGAATAAATCATAAATAATAAAAAAAGGCTTTAATGGGCGATTGTGAACATGCTTGAAAAAACTGAAAGTCTCAGCAACAGCAACAACAAAAAAAAGGAGGTATAAAGAAGAACCAAATAGAAATTTTAGAAAAAGAAATGCAGTAACCACAATAACAAATAAATAAATAAATGGAAGGACTCGACAGCAGAATGGAGGGGGCAGAGGAAAGGATCAGTGACCTGGAGGACAGAACTATAGAAATGACCCAATCTGAGCAACAGAGAGAAAGGACACTTTAAAAAAATTGACATAATCAAAACCACACTGAGATACCATCTCACCCCAGTGAGGATGGCTAAAATCCAAAAGACTATGAATGATAAATGCTGGCGAGGTTGCGGAGAAAAAGGAACTCTCATCCATTTTTGGTGGGACTGCAAAATGGTGCAGCCTCTATGGAAGATGGTATGGAGGTTTCTCAAACAATTGCAGATAGATCTACCATACGACCCAGCTATCCCACTGTTGGGAATATACCCGGAGGAATGGAAATCATCAAGTCGAAGGTATACCTGTTCCCCAATGTTCATTGCAGCACTCTTTACAATAGCCAAGAGTTGGAACCAGCCCAAATGTCCATCATCAGATGAGTGGATACGGAAAATGTGGTACATCTACACAATGGAATACTACTCAGCTACAAAAACGAATGAAATACTGCCATTTGCAACAACATGGATGGACCTTGAGAGAATTATATTAAGTGAAACGAGTCAGGCACAGAAAGAGAAATGTCACATGTTCTCACTTATTGGTGGGAGCTAAAAATAAATAAATAAATTCACACACACACACACACACACACACACACACACACACACACACACACACACACACACAAACCAGGGAGGGGGGGGAGAAGACATAACAACTACAATTCCTTGAAGTTGATACGACAAGCAAACAGAAAGTTCATTGAGTGGGGGAAGGGGGGAGAGGGAGGAGGGAGGGAGGTTCTGGTAATGGGCCCTAATAACCAACCACATTGTCTATCGACAAAATAAAATTAGAAAAATCACTAACTAACTAACTAAATAAATAAATGATTCTTAGCACACTAAAAAAAAAAAAAAAAAAAAATTGACATAGCCTCAGGTACCTGTGGGACTATAACAAAACCAGAACAAAACAAAACAAAAAAACCATAAACCCACAGATTCAAGATGCTGATTAAATCCCAAACAGGAAAAATTCAAAGAAATTCACACCAAGAGATGTCATGGTCAAACATCTGCTAAACATGAAGAATATATCTTGAAAGCAGTGAGAGAAAAAGAAAATCTTACTTTAGGTTAAAGATTTTTTTCCCCCAGTGACAATGGAAACCACGGAGGCCAGAAGAAAGTGGCACAATGTTTTTCAAGTGCTGAAAAAAAAAAGAATTGTCAGCCCAGAATTTCATATTTTCTATATAAATCTTCTATATAAATCTGATATATGAATGAATCCTATGTATAATTCCTATATGTGAATGAAAAGGAAATCAAAACATTTTTAGTGGAAGAAGACTAAGGTAATCTGTTGCAAGTAGACCTATCCTAAACGAGTGGCTAAAGGAAGTTGAAGGAAAGAAATAGAACTGTCCTTATTTGTAAGTGGCATGATTGTCTTCTCATAAAACCCCAAAGAATATATAAAAACACAACTAGAACTAATAAGCGAGTTCAGCAATGTCTCGAGATAAAAGATAAACTTAAAAATCGGCTGTGCTTCTGTGCACTAGAAAGACACGTGCACAGTGAAATTAAAATATAATACCATTCACAATAGCTAAAAGGAATGAGGTGCTAAGGTATAAATCTAACAAAGCATGTACAGAACTGTACTATAAAATGCAGATGAAAGAAATCGAAGATCTAAATAAATGGAGAGAAAGACGTGGTCATAGATTTGAAGACAGCACAGTGAGGCCAGTTTTTCCCACATTGATGTATAGGTTTAACACAATTCCTTTCAAACTCCCAGTAAGATATTTTGTATAGACAACATTATTCTAAAATTTACATAGAAAAGCAAAGAAACCAGTAAAGCTAAAACAACTTTGAAAAAGAATAATTTAGGAGAAATTAGTCCACCCAATTTTAAGAATGATTACTGCAGTTATACAGACTGCCTGATACTGGTGAAGAGATGCAAATATAGACAAACAGCACAGAAGAGAGAACCCAGAGACAGACCTGCACAAATGTGTCCAACTGATTTTTGACAAATGTGTAAAAAGGATTCAATGTAGTCAAGGAAACCATTTTCAACAAATGGTTCTGGAGCATTGAGACATCATAGGCAAAACACAGACTCTTACTTAATTCTTACACCTTATGCAAAACTTAACTCAAAATAGTTCACAAACATAAAACTATAACACTTTCAGAAAAAAAGAAAATCTTCAGGATCTAGGATTAGGTAAAGATTTCTTAGACTTGACACTAAAAGCAAGATCCATAAGGAAAAATAGATAAATTGGACTTCATCAGAATTAAAGACTTTTGCTCTGCAAAAGACCCTGGTATGAGGGTGAAAAGACAAGCTACATGGTGGACAAAAATATTTGCAAACCACATATCTGACAAAGGCCTAGTATCTAGAGTACACAAAGAACTCTCAAAACTGAACAATAAAATTTTCAGTTAGAAAATGGTCAAAAGGCCTGAAGAGACATTTCACCAGAGAAAATATACAGATGGCAAATAGACATGAAAAAAATGTTCAACATCATTAAGCTTTAGGGAAATGTACGTTAAAATCACAATAAGATATCACTACACAAGTGACAGATGGGTAAAATAACAGTAGTAACCACAGCAATGTGGGGAAGCTTGATCACCCATGTACCATGTATTGCTGATGGAAATGTAGAATGACATTGCCACCCTCAAAACCAGTGTCGCAGTTTCTTTAAAAATTAAATATGCAAGTACCATATGACCTAGAAATTACACTCCTGGGCATTTATCCTGGAGAAATAATGATACACACACACACACACACACACACAGACACACACACACACATTTGTATGTGTGTCTGTCTGTCTCTTTGGAGAACTCTTACTAATACACTCTCTTTTCCCCAGGCTCAGTGCGGAGGATTCAAAACTGACCCTCCAGGGATGTGGGGTCCCTGATGTAGGATGTAGAAAAGCAAAAATAGTAAGAAAAGGAGATGTACACGACCCCTTGTGTAAAGAGCTGTCCCCAGGCCCAGGTGGGCGGGTGGGGTGTGGTGGAGATTCATTGTGACGTGGGACTGGATTCCCTACTGTGTGAACTGAGACTGCGTGTGTGACTCTGACTGACTTTAGCAGTGTCCATTAGGCGAGAACAAAGTGAGAGGTCACAGGCCTGCCAGATCTCCATTCAGGGTGAGGGAAGACTGTCTCCACGGAATGAACTTCACAGGGACCACAGGAGATGAGAGTATCGTTGGTTTTCATCGTGTCCTTCCAGCAGTGCTGGGCAGTGCCCCAGTCACAACAGAGCAGAGCCTGTTCCCCACGTCGCTGAGCTTCACGACTGAGACTGATGCCTACACAGTGGCATTTCTATTGCCACAGCTGTCTCTTACATCTCCAGCAACCCTTTCTTGCAGCACCGTATCCAGGTCACACGTGCATTTGTTTGAACTGTGTTTCACATTTGTCCAGTGTGGGCTTTGTGGTTAGGGACAGACCTGACAGCAAGCAAAGGGCTAGCTCAGTAGCCCTCAGGGCACCGCTGGGATCATGGGCGGTGACAAGTGGAGTGCCAACAGCCTCCCTGGCAGCACCTCTCTGCGGAGCTCAGAGTCAGGAGGTAAACTCTGGTCCTGGCTCATCTCAGCCTCCGTCTGCAGACCCTCCTCTTCTGGATGTGGCGTCCTTCAGCTGAGAGTGACAGCTGAATGACCCCACGGCTACAGGCAGGAGCAGCACACAGCCTTGGAGGAGCTGGGAGCTGCCCACCCACCTGACTCTGGCTGCCTGGCTAATGCTTGGTGATGCCTGTCGCAGACACTGCTGCCGTCGTTGCCTCTTGTGGACACGGCTTGGAACTTCTTACACAGAGAAGTGAAGACGGAGGAATCATCCAGACCAGTGGTGAAATCTGGTCTTGGGTGCTCCAGCAGATGGCTTGATCCACAGCCTCAATGTCCCCAGGTTTAAAACTGGAGGTAACCCAGGACCCATCCAAGGAGTTTCATGAGGGTTAGGTGAGGAGAGGCTCGTGAAGTGTTCAGCACTGAGCCTGGCACCTGGCACTTGGCAGCTGCTGCCCCTGAATAAAGTGCTGGGTACAGGCAGCCAGGCCCCACTGGCCATGCCCACCAGTCGTGGAACACGAGACATCTCTTCGTGGTCTCCCTCACACCTTTCTCCTGAAGAGCTCCTGGGCCACCCTTGGAAGCCAGGATACTGCTCTTGATGGAGATGGAGATCTGCGTCTGGTCCTTGCTTGTGGCAGAAAGGATTTTGTCGCAGTCAAGACTCCCTCCTGCCCTCTGCTCCCTCCACCCACTAAAGAGGAGACCCCACGCTCATAGAGAGTCTCCTTATCAGAAAAGAGGAAGCCTCATCCCAAGGCATGTTCCACTTGCTGTGACTTGCCGTGAGTCTGTTCCCAATGAAAACAGTTTCCAATGACAATGGGGCAGCCCCTTTCTTTATGACTGAGGCAGCAGCTTCTAAAAGGGCTCCCAACACCTCCCAGATTTGACAGCCCATGTAGTCCCCTCTCCTCAAGTGAGGGCGGGACCTTGTGACTTGCCTCCAACAGAGAGCATGTGGCAGAAGTGCGGGAAGCACTTCCACGCTGAGGTCCCAGAGCTCCGGACTCTGGCTGGCTCCCCTCTCCTGCCATTTGCGCTTGCTCTGCAGGAAGCCAGCACCCTGCTGTGAGGCAAGGAACTTGGGGCTTGGCCACAGCTTGTGAAGAACCGAGGCCCTTCACCCAAAGTCTGCAGAGGACTGAACTCTGCCCCACCTCCATGTGATGGAGCGTTGAGGTAGATCCTCTTCCACAAGTTTTGAGATGACTGCAGATGCCCCAGCACCCAGGTAGCAGCTCTGAGACCTGAGCCTAAGCCACCCAGGTAAGCCCCACCTGGGTTCCCAACCCCCAGAGACTGAAAGATAATAAATGGTTATTGTTTGATGCTGAGACAGGAGGTGCTCAGTTTCCCTGGGCTTGGGTTACAGGACACACTTCTGGGTTTCAGGCCATTCCCCAGGGTCTCAGGCCCCTCCTCTCAGCCCTTCCCTAGAGGAAAGTCATTGTTGCTAGTTAGACCTATTTTCAGCACTAACAGGGGGAAAGAGGCCACAAGGGTCTGGTTTATGCAAGTCCAGGGGCTGGGCGTGCTCCGTAGAGAAGGGTCACATAACCCTGGTAGCTGAATGACCTCCCATTAGAGGTGTTAGAGAGCACAGAATATTCTTGAATATGCCTGGGGCATATGATAGAATTTGAGCAATGAACATCCTCCAAGAAGAGACCAACTGAGCTTGTTCAAGACTATGTTACATACTGGGAACCACCCCCTTAGCTGAGTATTCATTAGATAGTGAAACTACAAAAGCCAAATCCCAGCAGAAGGCAGCATTGTTGCTCATTTTCCTGGGGCTGACCTATGCTTTGCCAGCTGAGGTGTGTGTGCTTTACTTTGTATCAAAACTTACTTTTAGCAGGTGGCTGCTCACTCTCTTGAGCCAGCCTGCAGTCTGTACTGAACTTTAAATGTGTATTTCTTTTTTGTGTGTTAAACTTGGGGTGGGCCCTGCTCAGTCTCTGGAGCATGCCGCGCTCTCTCTCTGAAATCTGTATCCTTTGTTCATAATCTCACTTTCTACTGTGACTCTGCTCTTGAGTTCTTTCCTCAGGTAGAGTCAAGAACCCGGTAAGAGGATGAGGTGGGTTGAGGCCGACTATCAGGCCTCCCAGACCTCCTCCTCCAACATCAAAGCCGCTGGTTTGTTATGCAGCAATAGATAACCAGTACCATTGTGTTAGGTCTTAAACATCCTAAATGCCTTCTTAGGTAAATCCTTTATTCCCACTGAAATACTCCCATTAACACAAATGAAGAGATCATGAGAAACTGCCATGAAATTCCTGACATGTAAGCACTGACATTAAACCTATGTTATGTAAGATCACTGTTTGCATTTCACACACAGCTCGAGAGCCACCCCACTGTTTCCTTCATCTACTTTTCTACTTTTGATTTTTTAAAAATGGGGCTGGGCTTTTGAAAAAAACATTGAGTGATGCCTCTTACAGTATTGCCAGCTGTCAATAAATCTGAATTTCATTTAGCTTCTGAGATAGGAGGTGCTCAGTTTCCCTTCCCAGGACATATGTCTGGGTTTCAAGCCATTCACCAAGGTCTCAGGCCCCTCCTGTAGGCCTTCCCGTAGAGGAAAGTTACTGTTGCTAGTTAGTCCTATTTTCAGCACCAGCACAGGGACAATGAGACCAGGAGGGGCTGGCTAATGTGAATCCAGTGGCTGGGGCTGCTCATGTAACTATGGCAGCTGATGACCATCCACTAGAGGTGCAAGAGGTGCTAGAACATTCTCGAATATGTCTGGTGCATGTGACAGGATTTGACCAATGACCATGTTCCAAAAGGGGACCAACTGAGCATGTGCAAGACTATGTTACACAACTGGGAACCACCCCTTAATTGAATATTCATTAGATAGTGAAACTACAAAAGCCAAATCCCTGCAGAAGGCAGGGTCCTGGCTTACCCTCCTGGGGTCAGCCCACACTCTGCCTGTGGAGTGTGTATTTCTTTTTTTTTGTATCAAACTTACTTTCAGCAAGCAGCTGCTCATTCTTTTGAGCCAGCCTGTACTCTGTGCTGAACTGTATGTATTCCTTGCTTTTGTGTTAAACTTGGTGTGGGCCCTGCTCAGTCTCTGGAGCATGCTGCACTCTCTGTGAATCCTGTATTTATCTATTATATTAAACCTGTTCTCACTTTCTACTGTGACTCTGCTCTTGAACTCTTTCCTGGGTGGAGTCAAGAACCTGGTAAGAGGACAGGGTGGGTTGAACGGTCAACTGTTGGGCCCCGCAGACCCTACCTCTGACATCCGTTCCAGTGCCCATAGCTTGATGTGTGCGTGTCCTCAGGACGCTGCAGGCTCTGGGTAAGTCACTCATGGCTCTCTCTGAAGCCTTGGGGACGATTGTGCCCGGGATGAACTGACTGTCTTCCAGGCACATGGCAGAGGGAGGCCCTGGTCTCTTCGGGCCAGGCACATGGGGAACAGTTAGTTTTTCTTTCACTGTGTTCCCCAGATTGTGGCGCTCCAATCTGCCTTTTTTGTGAGGTTTTTTATTCCGTTGTTTGCTGTCATCTCTGTCACTTCCTCCTTGTTGTTGCGGCACAAAATGGAAACGCACTGGTCACCTGGGCTCTCCTTTTGTGTGTCTGCCACCTGGAGGTCCACACACAACAGACTTTAAATGATTAATTTTCTGTTTTCAAACGCAAAGGAGGACAGGAGAGTGCTGCTTAGTCACCCTGAAAACCAGTTTCAAAAGACTATTTTCACAAACATTTATTTCTTTTATCTTTTGAATTTTGGTAAAATACATATTTTATAAAACTTACCTTCTTGACTATTTTTAGTGTACAGTCCAGTGGCACCAAGTACGTTCACGTTGTTGTGCGACCGTCACCACCATCTGTCTCAGAGCTTTTTCATCTTCCCAACGTGAAACTCTGTCCCATTCAGCACTAGCTCCCCGTCCTTCTCCCCCAGCCCCTGCTGCCACCGTCCTACTTTCTGTCTCTATGAGTCTGGCTGCTCCACCCACCTCAGATGAATGAAATCAGACCGTGTGTGTCTTTTTGCAACTGTCCTATTTTCTCTTAGCATAATGTCCTCAAGTTTATCCATGCTATAGCATGTGTCAGAATTTCCTTCCTTTTTATGGCTGAATAATATTCTATTGTATGGATGTGCCACTTTGGTTTATCTATTCACCCATCAATGGGCACTTGAGTTACCTTGACCTTTTGGCTATTGTGTACAATGGTGCTATGAATATCAGTTATTTTTATAGATACCTTGACCAGGAATAAAGTGTTTCAGCAGCACCCACCATTCTAATGACATGAAGTCCCAGCACTCAGAGGTGACTGAGGAAAATTAGCAGCAAGATGGAGGTCACTTGGGAGATGAATTTAATTTGATTTTTCTTTTGCTCCCTGTCCTTCTTTCCATCTGTCATGCACCAGTCCAAGACACTGAGCTGGGTGCTAGGGGCCACACGGCGTGCTGCACCATGTGCTCTGGGCAGGAGGAGAAAGTCCCCCTCACCGCCTTCCTCACACTGGGGGGAAGCCAGGCTGAACTGTACAGAAAAGCTGCAGCCAGCTGTGGGCAGGGAGAGCCTGGTCTATAACCAGCTGATCTGGCACAGCGTGGCCCAGGCAGGACCTCGACAGGAAAGGATGCCAAAGCCTTCCCGATGGATCTGGAATCAGTGTGGATAAGGCGGAAAACGAGAATGCAGCAACAGCTCACTGCAACCTGTCCAAGTGGCTAAAGCACCAGGAAGGTGGCTGGAGAGAGGGAGCACAGAAAGTCCCCATTAGAAAGGGAGCTTTGGGCACACCAAGGAAGACCCTGAGTGTCTTGCAAAAGCAGCCCACCTAAACAGCAATAAAGTCATTAAAAATATTTTTTACTTTATTGTAAACTTATACTGAAGTAAAAATGGAAGCCCTTCAGACCACAGAGAGGAAGCTGAGACATCGCAGCCCATTTAAGTGTTCAAGTCTTCACAACGTGACAACACGACAGCTGTCATTATCATGATGTCATAAGGTGATGTGTAGTGCCACCCTGGACTGCATGCTGGAAATGAAAGAGGAGTGTTAGAAAAACTGGTGAAATTAAAATAAAAATCTGTCGTTTACTTAATAGTAATGTTCCGATGTCAATTTCTTAGTTTTGACAAATCCACCACGGTGATGTAGATTATTAAGGATGGGGAAAACTCCGGAAAGGGTATATGAGCGCTTTCTGCAATATAGTTGTAATTTGTCTGTTAAATCTAAAATTGTTCCAAAATAAAGTTTATCTTTTAAAAAATTGAAGCCCCAAGAGTCCACATTCCTCTCCTTTAATCAAATCAATGTTTTCTCCTCTTTTTCAGTGTTTTGCTCTAATTACTGTGCATATTCATTTTTGTATATACTAAATAGACATAACTGACTGTTTTACTTAACATTGCACGTACTTATGTTTCTCCATTTTTATTTCTTGCTTCCTCCTTCCCAGTCTTGTACCACCAGCATGGAACCAGTGCTGATGGCCTGGTGTGTGCCTTACACACCTTGGTGTGGCCAGTCCCTCAGATGCAAATGTGCTCACATGTACACAGAGAGGGCAGAAGTCTGTCCTGTTGAGTTTTACAAAACAGGGCTCACGGTACTTACATGTCTGTGCAGCTTTGCCCTTCACCACATGGACATCTCTATAATCCATGGACGTGGGTCCAACTTAACATGTTTCATATCTGAATAATATTCCACGCTAGGTGTGTAGCCAGTTTATTCAGCCATTTCCCTATAGGTGAACTTGAGGTTTTGTGCTGGAATACATGTCGTTACATATATGCCATGTGCAAATGATTTTCCTTCTACAGACTAGATGAGCAGAAATGGGACAGCTGTGTGTGTGAGCATGTGTGTGTGCATGTGTGCATGTGTAGGCAAATAATAGCCTGTGAGATGTTCTTTCCTTTACCTCCTCACCTACAGTGTATAGTCTTCATATGACTTTTTAAATATAATGGACAAAATTGATATAATTTCCTTATATTTATTTGCTTTTTCATGCCTGCATGTAAAGATTGGTATTTTTAAAAATTATGTTTATCAATCACTTGCATTTACTCCTCTGTGAATTGCCTATAAATATGATCTGCCCATCTTTTTCTGCAAGTTATTTCACTTTTATTTTAAGTTTGTAAAAGTTTGTGATATGTCGTCCATATGAGTATTAACTCTTGTGATAGCTAAAGTAATGTTTTTCCCAGTTAATTTCTGCCTCTGCCTTTGTTTGGGGTATCTTTTGTTGTAAATTAAAAAATACATATATTGTAGTCAAATATGTGTAACTTTTATTGCATGAACTGGACTCGGAGGGCAGAATTATGAAATAGATTTTCCCCTTACACTGCACACATCGAAGGTGTCTCCCTCCTCAGGTTGTAGAAGGCATCTCAGGCATTAGTAGGACCGACCATCGTGTCATCTTCCTTCAGGCATAAGTCACCTGTCTGATGATCAGCCATTGAATGTCCAGGTGAGTCTAAACCTAAGTCCCCATCTCTTATGTGGGGTAGGCTCCCCCAGCCACACAGCGCCTGGACAGACCCTCGGCACCTGGGGAAGGGGCAGGGCCAGACGTTTCTCCTGCATGCCCTGTGGTGCTCAGTTCAGTTTAGTTGGACATTGTTGTCCCCTGGGTGGCAGATGCCCACACTCAGATTCTCTCTGTCTGTTTTCTAATTGTCGTAATATATATATATATATATATATATATAACATAATATTGGCCATCTTAATATCTAAGTGAACAGTTCAGTGGCATTAAGTACATCCACCCTGTAGTGCAACCATCTCCAGTATCCATCCCCAGAACTTCGTCATCGTCCCAAACTGAGACTCTGCCCCCATTAAACACCAACTCCTCATTCTCCCTCCCCAGTCCTGCTGGGAGCTCCTGGGGGTTCTCAGAAGATGGTCCTTATGTCCCGATGTCTCTATTAACCTGTCACCCTAGCAGAGCCAAGCACTACATGCAGCTGTCCCAGTCCTGCTGCTGGAAGCCCCCTGCCCCCCAGGAGGCTTCCGTGGCTTGTGCCTGTGATGTTCGTCTGCTCTCAGGACACAAGCCGCTCAGTCTCTCCCACTCTGCTCTCACAAAAACCTCTAGGCAGCTTCTGAGTCTGAAATTCACCAGGCCAGGGTCAGGCACCAGCTCAGGGCACACATGCCTGGCTTTCCAGAGGATTCTTGCAAATCACCCTCATTGGCATGAGGTGGGGAGAACACGCCCATCCTCATGGGGGTGGAGGTGACAAGCAAAGTACCCCCAGCTTCTTCAAAGACACCTCTCCCTGCCTCCTTGTGGCCTTCCCCCCACCCTGGGGGAGCGAGGGTCCGGGTGGCAGAGCAGCTAGGCGCTGCCCTTTGGCAAGTCTTGCCTGCAAAGCTGCCCTCTCCTAAAATGCGTGGGCCCTTTGTTCTCAGTGGCAGCCTGAAATCGGAAGAGTCACCTACACACCCTGCTACACAGGGCCGGACGTCCTTTGTGGATATAAAATGAGATTCTGAGAATCAAGTCAGGGGGTTCCAGGAAGCCCAGCAGGTATGTTACTTAGATTCTCTCCTGGACCAAACTCTGCTCAGGCTCCCACTCGGCCTGACTTGTGGACTCCATGTTCCTTTCTGCATTGTCCAGTTTTAGCAAGAATCTTGCTAAGTTGGTTTAGCCAGAATCTCCCACCCTTGATATCTGATAACCCACCCTCGTATCTGATCAGGTTCCCCATCTTCCACGTCCCTCTGTCCCCCTGGGTGATGTCCTATCACCGTCCTCTGCCTTCTGCAAGAATCCTGTTAGGCCAGTTTAGCCAGGGTCCCCCTCAGCCCTGCTGTTTTCCTCTTAGTAATTTTCCATCCACTGATGCCCACCTCCTCCCCGACCCTGCTCCTTGGCTACACGTTCCTACTTTTCCTTGTAATATTTAGAGTTGAGCCCAATCTCTCCTCCACTGCTAAGCCCCACTGCACTTGCCGTGATGGTCCTGAATAAAGTCTGCCTTTCCATGCAATTGAACGAATGACTTTTTCTTGAGCAGATGTTCCAGACCTCTCTTCTCTTGCATGGAGCCAGCTATGTGTTGGGGTTGAGGGTGACCAGATGGTGCAGGGTGGCCAGGACAGCAGTGAGAAGGCTGCTGCGATAATCCAGGCAGTAGGTGACGGGGCTCACGGGCATCGTGCTACTGTATTCCAGAAAACCATGATTTAATTGTTTAATTATATTATCATTCCTCAGAATAATACTCAATTCAGGAATTAATCTAGCAATCTAGGCAAATGCTAGTTAGGGCATGAAAGATGGAGTCTCTGCCTGCCCTGGAGGAGGCAGACAAACAGGCAAGCAAAGGAGACAGAGAGATGGGGCGCAGTCGGGCTCGCCTTGCTCTGCGCTCGAGAGTGCAGTGACTGCACTGCAGGTGGAGTTGCACGGATGCTGTCCCAGAGCCAAGTCGCCCTGGCAGCTCTGAAGACCAGGGCTGCGTGCTTGGTGTGTGGTCGGTTCCCCAAACTGACTGTACCAGGTTCCTTTTAAGCAGCAGGCAGGCCGGTGCGTTAAGGTGAGTGTGTAACTGGGACATGATCAATATGGCTTAGGGGGAGCATGTGAGCCGTGGCACAGTCCCCTAAAAGCATCAATGGCAGTTCTGTGCTAACACCTGGAATCTCACACACTGTCGGCCAGTCTCTGCCATCGGACACGACCACTGAGAAGCAGCACAGCAGGTGCTCATTAAAAAATAATTTCCAAATTCTCACTTTCAGCTATCTTTTACTTCCTGTGAGAGTTTAAAAAAAATGTGCGGTGTATACATATATGTGTGTGTCTATGTGTATCTATCGCCTATTTATCTGTCTCTATCTATTTAGCCGTCATCTATCTACCTATCAGTGAATCTATCTATATCTCTCTATCCAACAATCTATCATTTATCAGTAAGTCAGTCTATCTGTCTATCATCAATCTATCCACCTATGGCTGACGTTTTTACTGCTTAACTGACACAAAGCAAACTCTACTACTTTTCTACAGAAGCTGGCATAACACAGATGGGTTTGCCGATCCCCACCATGATCTGACCTCTTCAATGTTACTTGTTCCACAAAATGGATCCTATGAAGTTTAGCCACGCTGTATATATTCCTGTGGTTATGCCCCATATGGGCAGATTGAATATGCCGAAGTGTTTCATTGTGCAGACATGCTCAGGTTTCATTTGCATATGTCAAACATCACCAAGATAAGAGAAAAAAAGCAACAGAGAGACAGAACTGTGAATGGTTAGGGAGGAGTTGCTCTACTGCCTGTTTAGCTGAGAGAGACATCATGCCCCTTTTATAGAAGTGGAAGTGGGACTTGGAGGTGCCTTCCGCCCATTGTACCTCCAGGCACACTCCAGGCCCTGTTTAAACCCCTCTCTCAGTTGTCTCCAACCCCCTGAACCTGTCTCCACTGTCGTTTTGGTGTGGGACAAATATTCTGGCATCAGCAGAATCCTTTTGAGCGCCCGATGCTTTTGTTCATTTTGCTGCTTGTAATGTTTTCTTCTTGAGCCTCAGATGTCCCCTCTGGCATTACTCTCATAAGGACACAGGGCTCCAACACAACACAAATGGGCTGTGAAAATTCCACCCACCTGATGCTGGTGGGAATTCTAGTGAGGCCAGCAGAGGCAGGACAAATGAAGCAGGACCAAGACTCAAGGGGTTCCCTCTTATGTATAAAGAACTCAAGGGAAGGGGAGGACAGAGGGCCAGCCTTCCCAGGGAAGGATGGAGTGTTTGCTGAGTGGCCTGAGCTATCTGTGTTATCCAGTTCTGGTAGCAGGCAAGGAACAAATGAAATGAAGGTCCAGTCTGTTCTGTACCTTGGAATCAGTCATCTTCCAGAGGAAGAAAAGGCTTTCCGGATCACAGTGGTGAACAGATGAATGCAGAACTCCTTCGTGCAAAGCTTGCAGAAGGGGGCGGCAGGTAGACCTTAGCACATCCCTGCTTCACTGCAGGCAAAGGAGCTCTCAATTCTTAATGTCCCCGAGGATCAACAGTGTGCATGGAGCCTGAGGACTCCACTGCTCAATTATTAATTAAAATGTACCAGTACTCAGGTTCCGTGCAAGTGGCTAAGAGCCATGTTCACACAGCTCCTTACAGAAGTCTTAGGAGGCAGAACAGGCAGATCCACAGCCACAGGCACAGTGGAGGTGGCCTCCTGCTGCTCTGCACAGGCTGATGGGTAATGAACCAGGGAGAGGACAGGGCAGATGGTCCGGGAATACAGGTTCCTCCTTCTGCATGTTTCAGGTAGAACCTCCTTCCAGGGAGTGCCAGAGAATTACAGAAGGGTGGTTGAAGGGTTGGGGGTGATGTTAATTTATAATTTATATTTCTCATTCTATCATATTTTTAGAAGATGCTTGAGGCAATATATTTACTTGAAAATGTAACACTTCCTGACAATATGTTGATTTTCAGTAATTAATTGCTTCTATGAAAAACCCCAGCAAATCTCCTATAGCAATTTCTCCTGAGGCACTTACAGTATAGTTGGATTAAAGACCTGTGTCTATACTATTTCACTTAGAAATATATCTGCTTCCACTCAAAAGGTGTATCAGCCCACACAGATATAATCTCTACCCATCGTAATAAACAAAACCAAACATGTCCGGTTTGGCATGTGTCAGAAAAGGACAGGTTCTGGCCCGGCATTGGTGCTGAGGGCAACTGACTTGCATGATATGTCTGTTTCCTCAAGGCAATTTAGGAGACTAAAATGTCGGTACTTCTCAAGCATTTTAGATTAATTTCTAGTTAAAGAATTTGAAAAACAAAAACCAAAAAAACCCTTTCCTTTTATTGGTTCTGAGACTTAAATAAGAGAAACTAATTGCATGCTTGTGTGTGCATGTGTGTTGTCTGTGTGTTTGTGTGTGCATGTGTCTGTTAGTGTGCACATGTGTGCATGGGTGCGTGAATCATCTGTGCATGATAGCATGTGTATGTGCATGTGTGTTAGTGTGTGTGTGAATATGTATATCTCTGTGCGAAAGAGTATGTGTGTGCATGTTCATGTGCACGTGTATTTCTATGTGTGTACTATAGGTGTGCCTGTTTGTGCATGTGTTTTAAGTATGTGTACATGTGTGCACACACATGTATGCATGTGTGCACAGCTGCAAACATGTGTGAATTTGTATATCTCTGTGCATGGGTGTGTATCTGCATATGTGTGTGCATGTGTGTGTGTTTTTTCTCTAGTAGTGATCATTTCTGGTCCAGTGTCTTTACTGGTACCACGTTAAGCATTGCCCTCAAGTCATCTGCTGCAGACCTGAATTGACTCTAATAGATCTCATTTACTTCCTGGATGAGTCTCCGGTGCTCCTAAATTCATCTTATTGTTTCATATGAAAGAGTTCTGTCTATTGCTGATGATGCTGACTTAGTTTTGCAAAATGCTTGGAATCCAGACCCTCAGCAGAAAGCCTCACCCCCCCATCCCATCTCTCTTGCAAGCTGTACAGGTGAGCGCCCTGTGCACTGGATGCTGGAAATGCAGGCGTGTGGCTGGCTGTCCACAAATGCGGCCAGCCCACTGTCCTGTCCATTACGCTTCTTTCTGGTGTTACAGTTATTTACAGAGGGGTCTAGGCTGGTGACAGCTTCCATGCTGGCCTTCATCCTCCCTCTGAAGACCAATTGAAGACCCTGGCCTGAAGGACGCTGGATGAGAGGGCTTCTATAATAATCAGAATATTATATGAGGCACGGGACAGTTCCCTCATTGTAGGCTTATAGTGCTGTGGCGAGAGAAATGCAATTTGTACTTAGGATCCGTGTGTTGCTCTGTATTATATTTCAACTAGATATATGGATCAACTGAGTTTGTTTCTAACAGATGCCTTTTTGTAGTGCAGAAACAAAGTTAAACCCTTTTAGATTGATGTCAACGCCAATAAAACCAGGCATAGGGCAGGGGGAGGTGTAGTTGAATTTTAAAGCAACTGATAAGAATTTTTCTGAAAAGAAGACATGTGGAGGCTATTCTTTGTAATGCGTAGTTGTCAAGGGTTAGTCCAGGAAAATCTTGATCTTTATAATTCATTAAAGGGATGTCAAATAATTGCCACTAACTCTTAGAAGGAATTTTTTTAAAATGCAAGAGTTGCTTTTAAATGAATAAATGTCCGTAGCCAACCTTTGACAATCCATAGGAACAGGACTGGAACTGAGGTAGATTATGGAACACCTCTAACAATCTTTGTTCAAACAATAGTTTAAAAAACACATGTGTTACTAGCCATATTGTAAAATCTTTAGCTTCAAATATTTTGATAACTGTATTATTTATTTTAACCTGCTTTTTGGTTTGCCATTACATCTGTTACAGGTGTATATCTGAAAGGCATATGACATGATGGAGTGAGCAGGGACTTAAGCCTGAACACCAGCTCATGAGCCTGCATGCTCTGTGACCTTGAGAAAGTCACACAGCATGTCACTTTACCCCTCTGGAGATTAGGATCCCCATCAGTAAGCAAAAACAGTCCCTATTGAGTTTTCAGGGTGATCCAATGAGATGAGGAATGTGAAAATATTATGTGCTACGAATATTATTCGTTGTGATATTATTAGTCAGTGTTAATATTACTAATTGCATTTTAAATATGCTATATTTAACTCCCACCCCAAACTGTCAACCACAATGGTAAAAATAGACACACTAAAGTATCTACCTTGCTAGACCTGAATCAAGAAACAAAACAGGTTGTATTTAGCTCTGAGGTTTATACTTTTCTTGGAGCATTTGACTTGTTGACAACAATCAGTTCAATCAATTTCCAGGAGAAAAAAAGTCAGGTGTACTGTTTCTATTGATCAAGACAAACAGCAGGTCACCTGTCTGGACACTGTTCAGTGGGGTACTGATGTCACAAAGACACAAGTCTGAAAAATGTCTTTCTGTTTAAAATGTAGTTTTTAAAAGCAATCACGACACTAACACTACGGACATAACTGTGCTTTTCTAGGAATATGTTATTCCCAGTTGTGAAGATCTGGCACTGCTGACCAGTGAGATGTGGAGCAGGGTGGGCTTTCTCCACTCAGCTCATCCATGGATGGTCTTTTATGTGTGCAGGGTTGACACAGGCCATTGACAACTGGTTCACGGTCGTGATTTTATTTGTTCATAGGCTCTATAGACAGTTTGACGGAACAGACCTTACAGATTATGTAGAACCATGTGCTCATCTTACAGATGATTCAACTGAAGCCTGGGGGGTAAACTGAGGCCGCAGAACCTGAGGGCCAAGAAGGATCCAGAAACCATCCACCAACTTTGAGCCCAGCGTCTTTCTGCAGCCCTGCATGCTCCGAGTCTCTGACTACAGAGCAGTGAGTGTTCAGTCAGTACAAGGGCAGCACTTGAATTTTAAAAAGAGACGAAAGAAAACAGATGAGAAAGACCTGGAAGACCTGAGCTGCATAAACTTGCAGAGGAAGTAGCAAGTGCTGCGTAACTTTTGCGCTAGTGTCATGCCTTCCTGGAAAAGGACAGAGAACAAGGACAGTTGTTGAGCTCATGCAACTGCATCCTCCCAGCACCAGCACCTTTTCTGAACAGTGGCAGGGGACAGCTGGCTTCCCAGCTGCTGCGCCAGTGACTTCTCGTGCCACTCGAGAGCCACAGGAGAGTTGCAGGGAGGATGTTGGCAGCTGTGTTCAGGACCACACAGGGCTGGCTGGACTGGCAACTACTTGGAACCAACCTATCCCTAAACAGCCCACCATGACAATACCAGTGACCCACAGGAAAATGATGCACATCTTAAAGTTTCAAATCTGGGTCCAGCTGAGCAAAGAGCAACCTCCAGGTGGTCCTGGGGGAGGGCCTGCACGATGGAGAAATGCAATACGGCATTGGGAGACTCTCTGTGACATGATGCAACCAGCCAGCCAGTGTCACTGGACAGGAGCTGGGTCCCACAAAGCCAGAAGGTGCGCTGTGACGTGTGGGCCCTGCTCCTTCACAGAGGAGTGCCTGATGTCTTCTTCCTCGCCCTCCTGCTCTGCAGCTTTCGGTGGATCCCCTTGCAGTTTTGTGGGTAACAGATCTGCAACATAACCAGCGTCACTTTAGACAAGCCCAAGTACAAAATGGCGCCACCCATCTCCTCCCCTCCCCTCCCCCCTTCCCGTTACGAGAAGCCTCCTGACTTAAACAGAAACCCCTTTTGCTTCCGCAAGGACACAGTTCTCCACCCGGACCTGCATTAGCGTAATGACCCTCCTTCATGGTATCACCCAGCCCTTGGCGTCAACATACCAATATAAGCTCCACCACCCCCTCACCTGGTGCTGTCCACCATTTTCAGGGCAGCCCTGGGCCCTGTGCCACTCTGAGCACAGCCCAGCAGATTTCTTTCTTTAATAAAGCTTGAATGGTACGCAGCATCTCGGCTCACTTTCTTTCAGTGGGTAAGTGAGTTAGTAGATTTCTTTGTATGTTTGTTTTTCTGCTTTTGTTTTTTGGACAGGCAAAACTTTCTTTGCTTTTCTAACCCAAAATGAGTTGGGTTTCCACTTATCAAAAGGTGTATGCTTGTAAAGCTAAGAGCTAATTAAATTATAAATCAAAGATTATTTTTCATCAAGTAGTGTTGGTTGACTCCTTACAAAAACTTGGAGAGAGTCCCCCAGGAAGCTCCTTTTTCAGGGAGAGAATCGCTCCTAATCAACCCATGTGACTAAAAGTTAGCTTTCTGCATGTTGAGTTACCTTGAATCAGGGCCCTCCTGGAGCAAAACCCCTTGTCTGAATCTGCACACTGTAGAAGGAAGGGGGCAGTGCCTGGAAAGGAGCCCTGCCCTGGGGTCCAGCAGAGGGAGGGCAAATCAGGCCACAGCCTGTGCCAGGAGTCAAGTCCTCGTGCAGGAACAGCGTGTCAGGGCAAGGCTACTGGGTGAAGCAAGGTGGCCTCAACGACCCCAAACAGACTTGCATGCTAAACTACACAAACACTGACCTGCCCAGCACAAAGCAGGAGATTTTTATCTCCTGTGAAAACAGACAGGCAGCCAACCACCCTCCATGCTTTATGTTAGCAAGATTGCAGTCCCAGCAGGTGGCTAATTGAAATGTGGTGGTGGTTCCACCCACCATAACAAACCAAGAGTCCCACGCTCGCCAGAGGCGTGGGAGACCCAAGAGAGGCTGATCACCTGGAAAGGGAAGAGAGAGCACCTCAGACTCTTCCCTCCAGAGGAGTGCCACTGGCTTTACTCCTCGCAGGGGTTTTTATTGTTATTTTAGAAACAACAATAATAATAAACATATAATTAATAATTAAAAATAAATCCTGCAGCACCACAGCCATTGGTGAGGCACTATGCTGTGGAGCAATGTTAGCAACCAAGCGCTAGTTACCCTCAGACTCTTTCATTCCATGTGCATGGCACAAATATTTACTGATTGTCATGGATATGCAGATAAAAAGAGGTGACTTCCTACCCTTGAGGGGCACGCAGCCTAATGAGGAGATGGGCATGTAAACAGAGAGTTCAGCACAGTGCCAATGGGTTGTAACAGACACACAGCCAAGGCGCAGTAAGAACACAGGGAGGGACCCCCTGACTCTATCCAGGGGCAGGGTCTCAGGGAAGACTGCACAGGGGAGGTGGGAGGGAACATGGCCTTGGGGAGGGACAGGAGGTCCCAGGAGTGGTAATGCTGGAGGGATTCCATGCAGCAGAACAGCTCACGTGGTGGTTCAGGGGAACCACGGGCCTGGAGTGGGAAGCCAGGACATGAAAGTCGCTGGGAAGGGGACAAGGTGCATCACGCACATGGCATGAGCCAGACAACAGGGCTGCTATGCAAGGACTTTGAGCAGGCAATGCCCATTCCATGCAAGCCAGAGTCCTCTGGCTCTGGGGGTTGGAGAGGTCTGGGGCAGCTACGGCAGAAGCAGAATGTCCAAAAGGGGGGTTATTCCAAGCAAGAGGGCAAAGGTTTGAGCCAGGGCCCTCATTCCATCCAGAGCAGCCCTGACCGACAGAAATAGATCATGAGACACATCTGTAATTGCCAATTTCCTAGACGCCACTTGAAACATATAGTAAAAAGCAGATGGAATTAATTTTTATAATAAAAGTGATTTACACACTGTAGCCAAAGTATTATCATTTCATAGTGTAATCTGTACCAAAATAGTATGTATGAGTTATTTGTCATCCTTTTTCCCATTCTAAGTCCTCAAAGCTCAGTGTGTGTTTCACACATATAGCAGATCTCAATGCGGATCAGCCAAGTTTTGAGTGTTCAATAGACACATGTGGCTGGTGGTGGCACGTGGACCAGCCTGGGTCTCGAGTCTGTGTGTGTGTCAGAGATACATATTCCCCTTTCCAGCCGTAATTGGACTGAACCCCTACTTGCTGATATTTCTTTTTTTAAAGGTAGAACAATATGGAACAATTTCCACTGCCAAAAGGCATGTCGTTGTCCAACACTTCAACTGTAAGCCATAGGACTGGGCTGGTGGGAAAGTTGACTTAAAATAAACATGCACTCTCCATCGTTCTCTTTGATTTCCAAAGCTTGAAGGGGAGAGGGTGGCATAAGATGATTTGCATTTTAATAAACACAGCCTCGTGCAAAACACTTCTCCACATTCTTGATGAGCACCTCCTGATAACAATAATTACCATGGAAGGTGCAGTGCCAGCAGCGCTCACTAATGACCGCGCTCCCAGGCAGGTCCTGTTTTGATACTGAAAGCAAAGCTGTTAAGTAACTCTCATGGGGCCCTGCAGGGTGTTGGCTTCATGCAACTTGTTTCCCAGAAGGAAAGCACTTTAAGTTCCAATATCAGGCCACAAGGGGGCTTGGTATGAGGAGCAGGACTACAGCACAGGAATGTGCAGCCACATTTTCAGTGCTCAGGGCCTCAGGAGGGGCCCTAGTTGTCCTGGTTGTGCACAGCCGTTAGCAGGGACGTTAGCAACCTCATGTGGTACATTGGCTGCCCCCATTCCATGATGACAGCTCCACTCTGCCGCACCAGGACTTGGGAGTTTGGCTGGAGATGTGGCCATAGGCAGGGTCTATTGGGTCCCGATGTTTCCTACAGCCTGTACCCCACACCCTCAAGCAGACTCACACCTGGCTTGCAGAATTCCCATCCCATCTACAAATTCCCATCTGGAAAGGCCTTTGGCTCCTTTCCAGTGCTCAGATTTGACAGCAGCATGGTGGCACCGGCAAACACAAGATAACCTCACATGTGTGGTCGTGGCCTCACAGTAACTGTGGGATAACCCTCATGCAGGATGCTCACTAACCAGAGTCCTGTGGGCCATGCACCCCAACAAATGCTTTGCTGGCTGAGCTCAGTGGTCTTCTGTACGAGCCCATGAACTGGGGGTGTTGTCATTTGCATCTCACAGACAGGAAACCAGGGAGGCTGTGCAGCTTCTTTGGTGGCTCAGTAAAACCTGCTGAAGCCAGTTGACTCCAGGGGCAGAGCTTCAAGCTACTAGACTATATGGCCCCTTCATCTGGCTGTGGTTATGTTCTTGTCTTGTACAGGTCACAAGAAAGACACATTGTGGTAGGCAGAATTCTAAAATGACTCCCAAGATTCCTACCCCCACAGGCATGTCCTGTCTACTCCCCTCCCCTAAGCAAGGGCTGAACTGTGAATATGATGGACACCATCTTCATGATTAGATTACCAACCAGTTGATTTTTAGTTGACCAAAAGAGAGATTATCTATGTGGGCCTGACTTAATCAAGTAACAGCATTAAAAGGACTGGGCCCTTTCTGAAGGAAGAGATTCTATGTGTGAGAGGACCTGTGGGTGGAACCAAGTGGCAGGACACTGCAGGCACCTCAAGGAGCTGAGAGCAACCCCTGGCCAGCAGCCAGCAGGAGAATGAGACCCTCAGTTGTACAACTCGTGGGAACTGAATTCTGCCAATAGTCAGGAGTGCTAACAGGACCCTGAGCTCCAGAGAGGAATGCAGGCCAGCTGACGCCTTGACTGCAGCCTTTGGAGACCCTACACAGAGGATCCATACTGGATTCCTGATCCTTGCAAACTGTGAAATAAGACATGTATGTCGTTGTAAGCCACTAAGCCTGTGGTAATTTTTTATGCAGCAAAAGAAAGCCAATACATATACCTTTTCATCTGCAGGTTGGATTTACCTGATTATCAATATTTGCAAAAGTGTATTAGAAATGCCTTCCTCTAATTGGTTGCTCCATTTGCTCTGCAGGCTCTTCCTCACTGGCAATATATATTTTTTAATAATTACTAAACTTTATTTTTTAGGGCAGTTGGCTATTCTGGGTCTTTTGCCCCTCCACCTAAACTTTAGAATCAGTGTATTGGTATCCACAAAGTAACTTGTTGGAATTTTGATTGGGATTTCACTGAATCTACAGATCAATTTGGGAGGAACTGACTTCTCCACAATATTGAGTCTCACTGTCCATGAACATGGAATGTCTCTCCTGTTGTTTAGTTTTTCTTCAACACCATTCATCAGAGTTTTTGTAGTTTCTCTCATATAGATCTTGTATGTAATTTGTTACATTTATACCTAAGTATTTAATTTTTGGGGGGTGCTAGTGTAAATGCCAATGTGTTTTTAAGTTCACATTCCACTTGTTCATTGCTGTTGTACAGAAAAGTGATAACTTTTGTATATTAATTTTTATCCTGAAAACTTGCTGTATTTACTAGTTCAGGAGATTTTTTATCTATTCTTTCAGATTTTCTACATAGACGATCCTGTCAGCTGTGAATAAAGATAGTTTTATTTTTTTCTTCCCAATCTGTATTCTTTTTATTTCCTTTTTTGTTTTATTGCATTAGCTAGGACTTCCAGCAGTGGTGGGAGGGGACATCCTTATCTTGTTCCTGATCTTAGCAGGAGAGTTTTGAGTTTATCATCATTAAGTCTGATGGTAGCTATGGGTCTTTTGTAAATGTTCTCTAACAAGTTCAGAAAGTTTCCCTCATTTCCGTGTTTACTGGGAGTTTTATTTTTATCATGAATGAGTGTTAGATTTTTGTCAAATGATTATTTTGCATCTATTGATATGATCATGTGTTTTTCTTCTGTAGTCTGTTGATGTGATAGATTACATTAATTTATTTCCAAATGTTGAAACAGCCTTGCATACCTAAGAAAAATCCCACTTGTTTGTGCTGTACTACACTTTTTAGTTGGATTAATAACTACCATATTTATTACTGTTATCTATCTGTTGTCCTAGTTCTTTGTTCCTATTTTTTCCATTTTTTCTTTTTTCTTAGTGTATTAATCATTTATTTATTTTTACATTTTTTAGTGGTTGCTCTAGTTGCAATCTACATTTACCACTAATCCAAAACTACTTTCAAATAACATAATACTATTTCAAAGAAAGCATAAGTACCTTATAATAACAAAATATTACTAATTCCTCCCCCCCTCCTCTCTTGCATCGTTGCTGTAACTCATTTCACTTTTATATAAGCATACATATGTATATGAATCATTACATAAGTTCATAGTTGCTGTTATTATTTTGAACATTCTGTTAGGTCAATTAAAAATAAGAAAAATATATTTAAAAAATTTTTTACCTTTGCTTGCTTATTTCTTCTTTGATGCTCTTCCTTTCTTTATGTAGATTTTAGTTTCTGACCTATATCATTTTCCTTCTCTCTGAAGAACTTTTAACATTTCCTGCAAGGCAGTTTTACAGACAATAGATTTTGTTTGTCTGAGAGAGTCTTTATTTTTCCTTCTTTTTTGAAGAATAATTTTTAGGGTATAGAATTCTAGGTTGGTAGTTTTCTTTCTCTTTCTCTCAACACTATATATTTCACTCCACTTTATTCTTGCCTGCATGGTTTCTGGGCAGAAGTCAGATGTAATTCTTATCTTTGCTCTTCTACACGTAAGGTTTTCCACTTCTATCCCACTCCCAGCTACTTTTGGTGTTTTTTTGTTTTGATGTTCTGAAGTTTGAATTTGGTATGCCTAGGTGTAGGCTTTTTGACATTATTTATTTATTTATTTATTTATTTAATTTAGTGTTCTCTGAGCTTTCTGGATCTGTCATTTGGTGTCTGACATTAATTTGGGGGAAATTCCATCATTAGTCTTTCAAATGCTGCCTCTGTTCCTTTCTCTCTTTCTTTTCCTTCTGGTATTCCTATTACACTTAAGATACAACTTTCATAGTTGTTCCATATTTCTTAAATATTCTGTTCTTTTTTTTCAGTCTTTTTTTCTATTTGCTTTTCAGTTTTGGAAGTTTATATTATCAAATTCTCTAGCTCAGGGATTCTTTCCTCAGCCATGTCTCGTATGCTAACAAGCCCATCAAAGGCATTCTTCATTTCTGTTAGTGTTTTTGATCTCTAGCATTTTTTGCTGAGTCTTTCTTAGAACTTTTGTTTCACTGCTTACATTATGCATCTGTTCTGTTCTTACATGTTGTCTACTTTTTCCATTAGAGCCTGTAGTATATTAATCCTAGTTGTTTTTTTGTTTTTGTTTTTTTTTTAAATTGCTAATCTCATTATTCTAACATCCCTACCATATCTGATTCTGGTTCTGATGCTTATTCGGCCTCTTTAAACTGTGTGTTTTGCCTTTCGGTATGCCTTATAATTTTTTTTGTTAAAAGATGGCGATGAGGTACTGGATAGAAGGAACTGCTGTAAATAGGCTTTTGGTGATATGGTGGTAAGATGTGGAGGAGAAAGGAAGTGTTCTTTCATCCTACAGTGAGGTCTCAGTCTTTTGGTGAGCTCGAGCCTCTGGACTGTGAACCTCACAAGTACTTCTTAGTCCCCCCACACCCTTTGGTGGGATAAAATGGCTACAGGGGACTAGAGTTGGGTATTTCCCTTCCCCCAGGTCAGTTAGGCTCTGATAATACCCCAACAGATTAGGCTCTGGTTAACTAGTTTCTCCTGAGGGCTGGTCTTGTTCAGAAGAACAAAGTGCTCTAGCATTTTTCAAAATTGCTCCTCTTCCCCTCCCCCTGCTGAAAGCAAGAGGATATTTTTCTGATATTTACTGTGAGAACCTGTTGAGCACCTGAAGGTAAAACTCACAAATGCATGGGGTCCATGGATGACTGGGTCCCCCTGGAGTTTTTAACTCTCACACTTGTCCATAATGAACTTCCAGTAATTCATCAATTACAGTTCAGGTTTTCTTGCCCCAGCACTGATTTCCACAGAGGTTGCTACTTGTGAATTTTTGCAACAGTAAATTGTGCTTCTTTGTATCCACGTGTCTGTTCCTCCAGCTTTGGAGGCAGCAGTTTACCCTATGACCTCATTTCTGTTATGGATCTAAGAAGAGAAGCTGATGTTTTAGTTTGCTTAGTATTTAACTTATTGTTAAGATGGAGTTGTGACCTCCAAACTCCTTACATACTGAACCAGAAACCAGAATTGGGCAATATTATTTTTAAAGTAAAGTTTTTTGGGGGAATAATTTTAGATTTACAGAAAAGTTGCAACGAGAGTGCAAGGAGTTCCCATATACCCATTGGTTGGTTTCAGTTTGCTGTACTGTTGTCATTTTATGTCACTGTGGTTCATTAGTCAAAACTAAGAGACCAGCATTCATGTATTACTGCTAACTGGTCCTTAGACTGTGTTTGGTTTTTTTTTCAGTTTTCCCATTAATTTCTTTTTTCTGTTCCAGGATCCAAGCTAGGGTACCATGTCACATTTAGTTGCCAAGTCTCCTAAGTCTCAGAACTGTGACAGTTTCTTGTCTTTTTTTTTTGTTTTTCATGATCCTGACAGAATTGAGAGGCACTGGTCATATATTTTGTAGGATGTTTCTTAATTTGCATTTGTCTTATGTTGTTGTCATGACTAAACTCTGTTTATGGGTTTGAGGAAGAATCGCACAGACATGAGGTGTCCTTCTGATTTCATTAGATGGGGGTACATGATGCTGAAATGACATTCAATGGGGACGTTAACTTCATCAAGTGATAAAGGTCATTATTTTTACTCTAGAGCATGTTTTATGAATTCTGCTGTCATATTCTCTTCTCCATGATTTGGATGCCATTAAAATTATTATGATTATCTAAACATACAAATATAATTTAGCCAATTGCCCACTGCTATAAGAAACATTACTCAAAATAGCACCATGATACGTACACAGTCAAGTTGACTCACAAGTTGACTTTGAAGCACAGCTCTGTGATGTGGTAGAGAGATTTGGACTGACTTGATGCTAATGATAGGCGTGGCTGGCCAGGCTTTGCCAGGATCAGATGTAGCTGCAATAATGTTACCTACCTTGGGTTTCCAGAGTGCCTCCCCGCAGCTGCTGAACTAATGGACAGCTTGATATTGGTGCTGTTAAAGAAAAAGTTATTCTGATACGTGTTAAAGGAAAGTAAGGCAGATTTTATTCTGGGGGACTACTATAATGGAGACTTGCAAGTAGGAGGGAGAGACTGGGCTTAACTCTGAATACAACAAGGAAATGTCGGAATTTACAGCTAAGGGGAAGGATGGAAGTTGGTGGATGGAAATTAACTAAGAAGAAACATCAGGGTGAGGGAGGATTCTGGCTGAACCCAATAGTAGGATTGTTGCTGAAGATCGTCCAGGGTGACCAGACATCACCTGGGGGGTGGTGGAGGATAAGACACCCTGTATAATATTGAGGGTAATCAGATATTGATGGAGGGGGGTTCTGATTAAACTGACTTAGCAGGGTTTTGACTGAAATCGGATTCTACCAGGACAGAGATGGAAGCCCAGATTTGTGCCTAGTCGAACAGGGGACTCAGAGGAGGCTGACTAAAGTTTGGTCAAGGGGAATCTTTGTCATGCATGGCCAACACCCCTGCCCCACCCAGCACTTCCTTGATGTAAGTTAGAGAAATGCAAAGTTGGTCTTCAGTGAAATCCACATCCTCATTGCCGGGATCTCCTGTCTCCGTACTTTCTTCCTCATAGTTTAACCTCTTGGCATGCAACACTGTTGGTCTTAAGCAACATCTCAAACTGTGGAAAGTGAGACTATTTCAAGTGTCACAAAGCAGATGGGCATTTCAGGGGACAAGGAGCCTTCTAACTGACCCACAGTACTAACTGCACCGGCAGCTACTGTGTAGGGAGCAGTGGCTGGCGAGGCTGGCAGAGGGAGAGGAAAGCAGCTCTGGGAATGGGGACCGGGACAGCTCTCTAGAGATTTAGCACACGCATCCATGCACGTGTTTATTTTGGTCAGGGAGTTCATTTCAAGGTATACAGATGAGTGGCAGAAACTTCCTCCATCCGCATCCCTTTCTTAGCATTCTCGGGACTGCCAGAAGTATAGGACACACCTATATATACATACTCTTAGATATTTTAATTAACAGAAAATACTATAAACACATCCCTCTAACTTTTTATAGAGACTGCGCATCAGGGTTCTGGCAGGACACAGAATTCACCCCAGATGGCTCAAACAAAGAGACGTCAATGAAGGGACACCTTATTGAGAGGTAAGGGTGAAAGAGACAAACAGGGTATGTTAAGCAATAACAGGAAGCCACCAGCAAGAGATACAGGGAAGGAGCAGCGGGACCTGGGCTGCCAGAGGTGGGAGCCTCTGAGGTGGACTGTGGGAGAGGGCTGCATGCAGGAGCTGCAGGCCAGTGGAGCTGGGAGCTCCACTAATGCAGGACAGAATGCTGTCCCAGCTTTCCACCCCCACCCCACCTCCATCTCCTATGTGTCCCCAGTGGTCCCTCAGGAGCTGGGGGTCCTTCAAGGAGCCCAGAACACTGCAGGAGAAGCACAAAGCCCAATGTACCTCTGGCCCTGCATCCATAGGACTCCCCCTCCAGTTTCCTCACTGTCACCAGGATATGCTGGTTGAGACCCTCCTCAAAGACCCCAGTTCCAGTCCTCAGGGGCCACTGATTTGCCAAGCTACAAGCTTCCACTGCAGGGGGCCCTCTTGAGTTGGTGAGGAGGCCCCAGGGGAAGCCCTGGTGGTGCCTGCTTTTCCTTGTGCCCGCTTTGTTGTGCTGGCCAGCGCCCAGCCCGCCTCCCTGGCTAACCTGCCCATCTGGCCTGGGGACTGCTCCCTGCATGGGGCATCTTTCCCTGCAGTTGGTTTACATGACACGGGTGTCTGGGCTGTCCCTTGCAGGGCTCAGGGGTTGCACCCACACTTGAACTGCATGGTCCAGTCACATTTCAGGGGGCTCATGTTTAAAAAGTCCTCTGATGTAGTCAGAACAGAGAACTTAGGTGAAATGGATTGCTTGAGGGTTTCAAACACCTGCGGTATCTCACCAGCATATGCCTGTGGTATTTCAGTGCTCTAAGTAGCCTTGTCATCCCCTCACTGAAAAAAAAAGCCCATACATGGTTCTCTGAAGCATTAGCAAAATATTACCCAGGACCAGAGGCAGTTGCTTTTGTTTATTACATGGAGGAGAAAGATCTTAGCTGAATCCAGTTTTCTTGTTTCAAAGCAGAATATAAAATAGCATAGAATTAAGCAGGAACACAGAAACGCACTTGGACACTCATGGTTACAGCAGCATTGCTCACAATGGCCAAGAGGTGGAAGCAGCCCAAGTGTCCAGCGAAGGATGAATGAATAACCACAGCGTGGTACTTACGTGCCGTGGAAAATACTATTCAGCCTTAGGAAGGAAGGGAATTATGACACATCCCACCATATGATGAACCTGGTGAACGCTGTGCTGAGATAAGTCAGTCACAGAAGGATCAGTACTGTCTGGTTCCATTTATATGAGGTCCCTAGAGCTGTCACATTCAGACAGAAAGTAGGATGGAGGCTGCCAGGGCCGGGAAGGGGGAGGAATGGGAATTAGTGTCTAAAGGGTCTGGAGTTTCAGTCTGGGAAAATGAAAAAGTTCTGGAGCTAGATGGTGGTGACGGTGGCGCAGCAGTGTGAGTGTACTTAATGCCACCGTGCTGTATACTCAAAATGGTTAACCCTGTAAACTTCACATTCTGTATATTTTATCACAATTTTTCAAAAGTAAATAATTTAAAAAAATGCAACACAGAAAAATGATGACGAATTAAAATTATTTCCATAAAGTGTTGCTGCTCCTTTAACAGACTGAAAGGCCACACGGCTTGAGAGGACAGTGAACCGACAGCCCCACTGCCTCAGACTGTGGCTGCAGCCAAAAGCCAGCCCTGTGGCTGAGCCGGAAGGCCTGGATTGTCCATTGGTAGGGACATCCCAACACAGTGAGAGCTCAGCTGACCCACTGGGAGTTCTCGTGGTCTGTGCGTCTGGTTCAGGATCTCTGTGCGTGCCAAATCACAGGGGACCTTCAGTTGTGAGACAGTGTGAGCTCACAACGCCAAGTAGAGGCCTAGTTCCTTCCAATTGGCCTCAGAGACACCTATGCCCCCAGTGAAACGGCTGAGGGCAAACTTCCTATGCATTTTTCATTTGAAAGGGCACCCCCCCCCCACCCCGAGCCCACCCTCCCCTGCAAAGCCCTCCAGCAATCACCACACTGTGAGCTTGTGGCCTCGGGGGAGAGGCTACAACTGCGGCCACTCCTGGAGGCTGAGCACAGGTCTGCAGGGGCACTCATGGATGTGGGCTGGGCACTCATAGACATGGTTGGGCATTCATAGATGTAGGCTGGGCACTCATAGACATGGTTGGGCACTCATAGACATGGGCTGGGTTGGATACTCATACATGTGGTTGGACAATCATAGACGTGGGCTTGGCACTCATAGACGTGGGCTGGGCACTCATAGATATGGGCTGGGCACTCATGCAAATGGTTGGGCACTCATAGACATGGCTGGGCACTCATGCATGTGGTTGGGCACTCAGACGTGGGCTTGGCACTCATGCACGAGGTTGGGCACTCATGTATGTAGGCTGGGCACTCATAGACATGGGCTGGGCACTGGTAGCAGTCGGATTCCTGCCCGCCCAGTGAGGGATCTGTGCTGGTTTTCCTCAGCAGCTGCTTCCCCAAAACTGCTTGGTTTTAATTTTTGTAAGCTACAGATATCTATATGTATCTATATATGTATGTATATGTATATATATGCATATGCATATATGTAAATGCATATATATTCTTATATATAAGAATATAATGCATAATATATTATATATTATAATATATAACATATACAATGTATTATATGTATATAGTCCTGTTCCACAGTTTAATTCTAATAGAGAAACTTTAAAAACTCATTAAATCTTCAGTTCTTCTTCCACATGCACCAAAGCAGAATGGTTTTTTAGCATTGCTGTATGTAATGAAAACCTGGCATCCTCGGGCCACCTTGTATTGACTGTAGGAGCCCTTGGCACGAATGCAGATAAAAAGTCATTTGTGATTTGCAGAACAGAGAAGGGCCTGGATCTAAAAGCTTGCTTGTTTCATTTGCGAGCTGCTAAGTACATTCTAACTGCCTCCTTCTGACTTCCGTTCACAAATACAGGGTTGGGAGAACCCCAAGGTCAGTATGTGTGCCTGCAAGCAGATTTCTTGCAGAATTGCTTGTTTCATTTTCAAGTCCACCAGCTTCACACTGACCTCTGATTGGTTGCTGAGTCACAGAGTATCATTTGGTAGAGAGAAAATGATAACCAGGTGCTGCAATGAAGTTAAGGGATGATGAGGTTCATGGGATGTGTTTCACAGACACAGTTAAGGGTGTAAGTGTGGGTGGATGCATTAGAGAACGTGCAGAAACTCAGGCTGGTCCACGAAAACTGCGGAATCTGCCCCTGGATATTTAAAACTAAAAGACTGAAACTGACTCTCACCTGGACTGCCCCTCCCCCACCCCCAACTTTACTAGACCATTGGAGGTTTACAGGAAAGAAAAATAGAATGTTCCCGGTTGATCTGCACAATCCTTTGAGGAAAAGACACAGGGAGGTTTTCACTAGAGGAATGTCAACAGACTTCACATCGTATTTTCCCACCCACATTTTCATTTGAAAGGCATACATTTTGGAGTCAGCTTTGGTGTTTGGACCCCAGCCTGCTGTTGGCCAGCTGGGCAAGTTTGGGCAAGTTACTTACACTCTCAGGGCCTTTGTTTCTTCATCCACTAACTCAAGATAGTTGTCTCTAGAGATGAACTCGAGAATTTGAAATAATACAGGGAAAGAGCCTGGCAGGAGGCTCTCAAGTCGTTTTTCTGATCCAGCTAATTTTTATTGAATTGTGTTGTTTAGTGTCTGCTTTTGACCTGTCTCTGAACTTGGCACTTTCATATCATCATCACCTTGTAAAATTGTGGGCCCCAAAAACTTAAAGAAAGAGGGGGTGCTGTCTGTTTGCACCAAGAAAGTGAGGAGGTGATTAAAAACACCCCTTAAACCCATGAGTGACAGCTCTTGCGTTTTTTGTCTGACTGTTTTGTTTTGCTTTCCTCAGGATGACATCGAACGATCACTGTAGATGGATTTGCTGCTCTGACCAGGCTGAGCTGCCCGATTGTGTGGCGGCGTGCAGACAGCTGGTGGCAGATCCATGGTTCTGTGTCACCCTTTTCCCCACCTCCTTTACTCACAGCTGTGTCTGACTTCAGCTGTTCCTGTCCTGGGCAGCCCGGAGGAGCCGAGGAAGGAGGAGGCTTCTGTCCTATGCAACTCCGCTGCAGGTTTGCTGGGTGCCAGCCGCCACTGCCTAGACTGTCTCCTGTTGATGTTTCTCGGCCCCCTCCTTATGGAACAGACACACGTCCTGGGGAACACGGGGGGTGGGGGTGAGACCCCAGCTAGCCCCGCTTGGCTCTCCCTCAGGTGCATCCCCTCCCAGAGGGCCCCGTGTCGCTCAACTTGCTCCTCTCGTCAGTGTGAGCCAACAAGATTTGATCACCCAGATGTGACATGTTACTCTCAGAACTCCAGACACATCCGGAGCCTGATAAGGAAGATATTGGGTGGAAGGACGACGGTGTTCATAGTCTTTGAAACCATTCTATGTGAGCCATCTGCTCCTTAGAAAGAAATCACGGAAGATACCCAAACAACCGCAGACTCTTCCTTCCGCACTAGGGACTACGTGGTCAAAAGTGTCGGTAGATTCCACCTCCAAAATATCTGTCAGAGCCACTTGGGTATTGACCCCCCACTTCCTGTCAGGGCTGCTGCAATAGCCTCCTACCAAGCTTTCCTGAATATGCTTAATTTCTCCAGACATAGCACTGCTCACACCCTTCTCCTGCCTAAGTCCTTCCATGACTCCCACTGAATTCACAACAAAGTCCGGGCTTCTTAGGGGAAGAAACAAGGCCCATCGAATGCGGCTTCAGCCTGTATCCGCAGCCCCCCTTCCTCCACATCCCAGCTGGATCCCAAGCTCCTAGTGCAGAGCCACCGTGTTTCTAAGTGTGCCGTGCTCTGGCCCACGTCTGTGGGCAGGTTGTTCCCTGGGCTTGGAACACTCCAGGCCCCTCCCCACATTTGCCCATCCACCTCCTCCTCAGCCTCTGAGGACTGAATCCAGCAGCTGCTCCTGAGGAAGCCATGAGACACTCCCTGGGGGGAGCCCCCGGGGGCCACTGTCCCTGCCCACTCAGGCCATAGACTTCTACTACAGCTTTACTGTGGGCCAGTTATGTTCTCTGATAAGACAACGAGCTCCATGAGGGCAGAAAACATGAGCTTTCTGCTTTGTTTCTCTGAGGCCTAGGATAATACTGGTACATGATACACACTGGTTGAATAAAGGATGGAAACAGGAAGGAAGGAAGCAGGGACTGACTGACTGAATGAATGAATGAATGAATGAATAGGGGGCGTGGGTTTACAAGGAAAAACAACGGATGGTGTGAGGATGGAGGAAAGGTATCTATCTGGTACCTGAAGCTACCATTGACACATTTCTGGTGTGCCTTAGAATAGATTTTGGTGTCATTCTTTTTTCTTATTTTCTTGACCCCTAGTTTGAAGCCTGTCTAGCTGCAAATCAAGGAAAGAAAAGCACCAGTTCAATTGCTGGTCAAATTTAACAAGCAAATCAGTCACAGATCCTGGAACAGAGAGCAGGTCTTAGTCTAATTTTAGAGCCACATAGGGTTGAGAGGTTGACTGTTGAACTTGGCTTCTTAAAGGAGGTGATATTGACCTGCACTGGTTTCTTCCAAATAATCACACTCTCACTCAGACTGTGTTTAGAAAAGAAAGGGGAAATTAGCAGCTTGTGCTGGAAGATTAAAGGCTCCTTTCTGCAAATTGACTCTACTTTAAACATCGGGCCACACTGGGAAAATTCTCGCAGCACTGCATCTACCCAGGAGAACAACCTCCGAATGTGCTGCGGGGTTACATCTGGTGTTAGGAGAGGTGACCCCCTACATCCATGTGCCCGGAAAGAGTGATCCGGGAGGGACAGCTACAAAACAATGCAGAGTATGTCCTCTGTGACCACGGAGGGGGACCACTGTGAGGACCACAATGTACACTACTGACCTGTTGAACTGAAGACAAGGACTTGCCTTTAGGACATCAGAGGGGGAACTGCGTGATGACTTTTCTGGTGTGGCCCTTCATCATGGCAATCAGCAAGGTCAGATTGGCGACCTCTACAGATAAAACACTCCTGGGGTCAGAACAGAAGCTCCATCTCCCTGGTCAGCCCGCAGGCCAGTAGCCATCACAGAATCTAAGCAGCATGTGCTTGCTAATGTGAACTGAAATGGGAGGACAAGAAAGAGGGGAAATGAGGAATTTGAGCAGAGGGCCATGCAGTCCTGCTGAAGGCCATTGGCCCTGCAGTGAGGCTGTCACAGTGAAAATGTGATGAAGGGTACCATCCCACTCTGAATGCTGCCAAAAGAGGCAATAGTGTAGGCCTCCTCTCTCCTTTCTCTCCACCAGCCCAGTTCCTAGAACCCAGTTGCTGTCTGGGCACTTGTCCCAGGGCCCGTGAGACAGTGTCCTGCTCCCAGCTAGCACTCGACTTCCCATTGGATGGAGGCAGGTAGTGAGTCAAGGCATAGCCCACTCAAGGCAGAATCTTTTAGAGTCTTCTAGACTCAAATGAGTGACATGATTGAGAAGTGGAGGGAAATCATTTGGGACAAGGTCTTCACATGGGACTTCCTCCTGTCTCCACAACTCCCATGGCATAAGCAGCCAGTTGGCACAACTCGCTGCTGGGACACCCATGTTCCAGGGACATTGTGGTTAGACATGTGAACCCAAGAGATTTATGTGACCAGCTTCCACCCAAAGGATAGCCATGTGACCCCAAACACTGGAATGAAACTAAAATACAATCTGCCACATTCATATAAATCCAAAGGGAAATGAAATTTATAAAATTGAGGCTGCAGCCCAGGTTTCTATAATGCCATGTCAGTTTGTCTGAGCTCAACACGCTGTCTCACCTGCAAGATTCCCTGCTGGTTACGGACCAGCACTCACTGAGAACACGGGAGGAAACACACCTGCACCAAAAGAATGAAAAAAACGAGAGGAAAGAACAAAAACCATATGATCGTCCCAATAAATGCAGAAAAAGCATTTGACAAAATTCAACATTCCTTAATGGTTAAGACTCTAAACAAATTAAGTATAGAAGAAAGGTATCTCAACACAATATAAAGCCATATACAACAAACCCACTACCAATATCATCCTGAATGGGGAAAAGCTGAAAGCTTTCCCCTTAAGAACAGGGACAAGACAAGGATGCCCACTCTCGCCACTCCTATTTAACATAGCATCGGAAGTACTTGTGAGTGCAGTTAGACAAGAGAAAGAAATAAGGGCATCCAAATAAGAAAAGACAAAATCAAACTGTCCCTGTTTGCAGATGGCATGATTCTATATATAGCAAACCTGAAAGAGTCTGTCTACCAAAAAATTCATAGAGCTAATAAATGAATTCAGTAAGGTTGCAGAATAAAAAACCAATATACAAAAATCAGTAGTGTTTTTATACTCCAACAACAAACTAGAAGAAAAAGATATCAAAAAGCAAACCCATTTACATTAATCACAACCCCCCCCAAAAAAGCTCCTAGAAATAAATCTAACCAAGGAAGTGAAATATCTCTACAATGAGAACTACAAGTCACTACTGAAAGATATTAAAGAGGACACCAAAAGATGGAAAGGCATTCCTTATTCATGGACTGGAAGAATCGGTGTAGTGAAAATATCCATACTACCCCAAGCCACCTACAGATTCAATGCAATACCTGTCAAAATTCCAATGGCATTCTTCACAGAAATAGAAAAAACAATCCTAAATTCATACAGAACAACAAAAGACCCCAATAGTCAAAGCAATCCTGAGCAAAGAAATAAAGCCAGAGGCATTACACTTCCTGACTTCAAACCATATTACAAATCTATAGTAACCAAACAGCATGATACTGTCATAAAAACAGACACATGGACCAATGGAACAGATTGGAGAACCCAGAAATCAAACCACGTATTTAGAGCCAGCTGACAAGGGCACCAAGAACATACAATGGGGAAAGAACCTCTTCAATAGATGGTGCTGGGAAAACTGGACATCCATGTGTAGAAGAATGAAACCTGATCCATACCTCTCACCATATACCAAAATCAACTCAAAATGGATTAAACACTTAAGTATAAGACCTGAAACTTTAAAACTTCTACAAGAAAACACATGGGAAACAGTCCAGGATCTAGGACTGGGCAAAGACTTTATGAATAAGACCCCAAAAGCACAGACAACAAAAGAAAAAGTAAAGAAATGTGATTCTATCAAACCAAAAACCTCCTGCACAGCAAAGAAAACAATCAACAGAGTGAAAAGACAACCTACAGAATAGGAGAAAATGTTTGCGAACTACGCATCCAACAAGGGATTAATATCCAGAATATACAAAGAGCTCAAACAACTTTATAGCAAAAAAACCCAAATAATCCAATTTAAAAAAGGGCAAAGGAGCTGAATAAACATTTCTTAAAGGAGGACGTACAAATGGCCAACATGTATATGAAAAAATGCTCAACATCACTGAGCATCAGGGAAATGCAAATCAAAGCCATTGTGAGATATCATCTCACTGCAGTTAGACTGGCTATTATAAAAAAGACAGAGAAAAACAAATGCTGGTGAGGATGTGGAGAAAGGGGGACCCTCCTACACTGTTGGTGGGACTGTAAATTAGTGCAGCCATTATGGAGAATAGTATGGGGGTTCCTCAAATGACTGCAGAAAGAACTACCATATGATCCAGCAACCCCACTCCTGGGGGTATATCCAGAGGCTTGGAAAGCATCATGTTGAAGGCAACCTGCACTCCCATGTTTACTGCAGCTCGATTTCCAATAGCCAGGTGATGGACTCAACCTAAGTGTCCATCAGTGGATGCCTGGATAAGGAAAATGTCGTAAGTATACACAATGAAAGGCTACTCCGCTATAAAAAAGAATGAAATTCTGCCATTTGCAGAAACATAGATGAGTCTGAAGAAAATTATCCTAAGTGAAGCAACCCAGGTACAGAAGGAGAAATACCACATGTTCTCACTCATGAGCTGGAGCTGAATCCATAAATAAACAAATGAACAAGGAAGAGAGACAGAGAGAGAGAAAGAAAGAAACAACAATCACAATAGTACATTGAACGTTTAGAAAGAGAAAAAGCAGTGGTTACTAGAGGTGGAAAAGGGGAGGGGAGAGAGAGGGGGGTTAATGAGAAATTGGTTAATGGACATAAAGAATGATTACATACCACAGTGATGAATAAGCTGACTATCCTGATCTGACCACCACACATTGTACACAACACAACTACTGAAAATCAACTTTGCACCACACACACACACACACACACACACACACACACGTATATATAAATTATATTAAAAAATACACTAAAGAAAAAGAATGAGAGGAGATCACCTGTGCCAGGCACACAGCAAAGTCATGACCCAATGATAACTCTGTTGTTAGAATAATTATCACGGGGCTGGCCGGTTAGCTCAGTTGGTTAGAGTACAGCCTTGTAACACCGAGGTCAAGGGTTCGGATCCTCTCATCGTCCAGCCTCCAAAACAAAAAAGAATAATTATCACAAGTACTGCAGGCACCCAATGGAAAGGTATGCTTGTTCATGTCGTGTATTAATCTACTCAGGCCACCATAACAAAATGCCATGAACTGAGGAGCTAAAACAACAACAATTTATTTCTCTATTCTGAAAACTGGAACTCCAAAATCAAGGTGTCAGCAAGGCAGGTCTCATTCTAAGGCCTCTTCCCTTGGCTTTAAGTGGCCAGTCTCCCTGTGTGCTCACATGACATCTTCCTTGTGTGTGTGTGTGTGTGTGTGTGTGTCAGGGGGGTGGGAATGAGGGGGAGAGAGACAGACAAATAGACAGAAAGCTCTCTGCTGTCTCTTATAAGAATACTAATCCTATTGGATCAGGACCCCGCTCTAAGACCTCATTCAACCTTAATTACTTTTGTAAAGGCACTATTTCCAAATATGGTCACATTGGGAATTAGGGCTTCCACATATGGATTTTAGAGGACATAATATTCAGTCTATAATATGTAAGTAAGTCCAGTAGCACTGCTCTGGATTAACTAAACCTGGCATCTTTGTTTATATGGTGACACTTAATTCACAATTTATCTCTAGGACTCAAGGTCAACTAGGCAGGCATCATTAAAAAAAATCTGTCTTGTTTGGTAAAATCTTAGGATAGGATGGGATTCTATGAACACTATCCATTGGACTTTGATTCCAAAACCATTTTTGAAATTTGTAAAAGATTGTAGGGAAGGTGCCGATAACACCAAGGTTCAAGGCTTGATTCTTGTACAGGCCCGCTGCCAAAAAATAGCAGTAGGGAAAAATAATGTGGAAAAACATTTAAATAGCAGTAGGGAAAAATAATGTGGAAAAACATTTAAATAAAATCACGGCCCCCTTTGGAAATCCAGGTTCCAGAATATGGCTTATGGACTTGACTCTTGTCGGCCTTGCTCTGGCCGTAGATGAGCTTGGTGGGGAGGGAGAGTGTGGTGGCTGCATGAGTCCACACATGCCAGCACCGAGTCCTTGCTGACTCTCAGTACCTGGTCATCCTGCTGCCACGTCCTCTCTCACTCACTGTAACTGAGATGTTTCCCAGGCAAGGAAGAGCTGTAGCCTAAATATATCTTCAAGTCCTCGTGCCTGTCTGCTTGAACACATTTCACCCTTGCTTCTCGGCTATTTCCATTAAGGTTGCACTTAGGTTGCACTTTTCTGAGAATACGTGCCCAGAGAGAGACATTCTGTGCTTTAACTGTTTTTTGGGGACTGGGGGGGGGAGGAGAGGGGAAAAGCACTAGCTCTACTGGGTCTCGGCACACTGAAACCTTAAACGTGCACCTGTCCCTGCATACCAGCCTCTGTGTGTTCGCCAAGCGTGAGAAGGAAGCAGCTAGTTCAATTCCATCCCAGTGGAATCCCTGCAGGTTTGGATCAGCGCCAGCTCCCAGCAAGGTGGAGGCCTGGCTGCACGCAGGATATGGGAGTCTCACCATGGGTCCTGGACAGAAGAATCGCTGAAATAACATCTTGGGATGAGACCTGAGAAGCACCCGTTGTGCACTCTACAATACAGTGCATTTGTGAGTCAAGAGATGCTGGTATCGATCACGTCACCTGTGTGTTCTGAAGAGTTCAGTGAACAACTTCGATAGGAAACTGGACTTCTTCCCCCAAGGCATTTTGTTCCCAGGTTACTCTGGACCTTATGCCGGACCTCCACCACGGTAGCCTGCTTGGCTGTCCTTCCCAGTGATCCTCAGACAATCCCACTGCTGGGTGACACCTCCCTCCCCCTGTCCATGTAAGCCATTAAAACCTGCAAAACCTCACAAACACACAAAAAGGAACAGAAAATACCAGAAAGTAATCAAAAGAATCAAAACCTTCAGAAACTGTATATAACATAACTCGGTTTTATTGCATTCAAGTATAAAAACGTCCAGAGTTAATAATGCATTTGTTATTATTTACGTCTACATGTTGAATAAACCCATTATCACCAGACCTTTGAGAATTTTTAAAGTAACCCATTATTGATTTTCTTCGGTTCTCACCAGATTACTGTGAATAATACTGACTGAATATGCTGCTAAGAAACAAAAATGGGACAAACCTAAAATAGAGCTCAGTAAACATTCAGGGCAGAGGATCCCAGTGCCATGTGAGAGCTTGGTTTTCAGAGGTTAATAACACCAAGTTGACAGAGCCCCGATGCCTAGTATGACTTAGACACATTTTCCTTTCCCTTACAGAAAACACCAGTGGGTATACAATTAAATGAAAAATCTTTTAATTCTGATTCTTGACTGAGAAAGAGGAACAAATCCCTGGGACAGAAAACTTGTTCTGTGACAGCAAGTACTCCGTGCGTGCTTATATAACACGGGAATTCTAATCACACGAGGGTATGAATGCCGGTGTGTTGGGCACTGCAGTAAGTATCATCTGAACAGCCTGCACTGTCCACTCAGAACCGAGAAGGACTCAGTCTTCATTATGAGAGGTTCTCTGAGGTCACGCAGTGGCCTCTCCATGATTGGTTGTGAGATGTGCAGGGAGAATATTCTCAGAGGACACGGGCCAAGAAAGCTATTTACCCTTCTTATCCAGCATGACCTGACATACCGGACCACACATTCTCACCTTTTACTTTTCTAAAACCCCTGTTGCATCCTCTGACCTAGCGTTCAGGGTGCACACGGTGAAGCCTGCTCTGCGGCATACCAACAACCTCCCCTCCAGCTTTGTGCAAGAGCTGAAATCCTGACGTGCTGTTAGAGTTCTCATCGACCCGGAATCCCTGAGTCCTGAATTCTCTTCATTTTTTCTTTTTAATTTTTTAAAGGAAAGCACTAAACATTTGCGGTTTATTTTTATAGAGGGTGATTATAACACATAGAAATTTGATGATGCACACACACACGTGTTTTGGGGTGCCTGCACTGGAGCCCAGCAGATGCAAGCTCTCTGTTAGACTCTGTCTGCTCCAGCAGCTGCTCTGTTCTGCGGGGAGGCAGGTGCCAGATGGCACCAGCTCATTGCCCTCCTCAGAGCCACAAATGATCAAGAGTGGCAGACACAGTCCATCCAGCTCTGTGATGATGCAGCTCTGGAGGCTTTGCTGGAGAGGTCGAGTGCTAGGCACTGACTTTCCAACATTCCCATGGATAGTGGTCATTTGGGTCACCTCCCTAACATCTGATCCACACCAAATGATTGGCTTGGTCCAGCATGAGAACTTACCTGTAACCCAATTCCGTCCCATGAGAGGGGGAGATGTCACCTTGGGGATGTTTCTGGCAAGATTTATGGCTTCAGCTGGGTTCCCTGGAAAAGAACTCAGAGATAGAGGATCACACGCAGGTAATTTATTGGGGTGTGTTCCTGGGAAGAAGAACAGTAAGAAGCTGAGAGAAGCAGGACTGGGCCGAGGATCAGTCAGCTGGGATGTCATCTCCACAAAGACCTCAGCCAGCCTGAAGGCAGTGACAGATCTAGCCCTTCAGAGGCCGTCACCAGTGGCAGCCAGCAGCAGGTGTTTCTTCCTGCATCTGGTTGCTGGGTGGGCTGTCCCTGGGGCACGTGACCCTTGCCTCAAAGGGCCTCAGCTGTGACACAGTGAGCACAGCAGTGTCCAGGGAACGAGCAGCCCCATCCTCTCGGGGTTTCCCGGGCGCCACACCACAGTGCACCACAGTGCACCTGCACCGCTCAGGTTCACTTGCCAGGTGCAGCACGTTCCTTCCATCCAGGAGCAGCTCCTCTGGTGCTTTGGTTGATCTTCTTCCTGGGAAACAACCCAGGGAAACGCAGCTTAAGGTGCCACAGCCACGGCCACTGCAACTCGTCTCCAGGCCACAGCTGGTACTTGTCATCTCGCTCCTCCCCTATCCAGCCCCCTGCTAGTCTAGGGGACCCACCTCAAGTGGTGGCCCCTACCTTCATCCCCAAGGCCGGGGCTCCTGCTCATCACTTCTCAGACTGTGGTTGCAGTGTTTGTCTGTTTATCGTCAGGATCAGGCAGGGGAGGCAGGGGAGTGAGTACCAAGTACGTCCACACAGATCACCTGAGTGCCAAAGGCTCCCCTCCCTGCTCTCACAGTGTGAAGCAGCCCGTCCTCCTCTGGCAGTCAGGGCCACTTGTCCTCCAGGGTGTGGCTGCTCTCCTTGCCTCCTAGTCTGTTGGCACAACGAGCTCAAGTCGGCTGGGCAACAAGAAAAGTTTAAGCTTCATGGGACTCTTGCAATGACCCCTGGTGGAAGCATTCCCCCTCTGGGATGGAGCTCTCCAGATCCACAGAACCTAACGTTGCTGGGAGAGGAAACACAAATTATTCCACAAGTGGGTCATAGGAGGTGTAAGCAGATCCATGCATATTTCCTCCTCTTTTTTCCCAGATGTATGTTTACTCATCGGGAACCCAGCACCATAAAATGACATGGATTTAGAGTGTCTACTGCATACTGCAAGATGGTGCCCCATCCTTGCCAGGTTGGCACCACTCGGAGACTTTCTCAAGTCTGTGAACTGTCCTGCCAGGCCAGCAGCAGCTCATGGGTGATGTGGTAAGTGAGGATCAGAGACCCCACATCCACGTGGCACTGCCACATCTCCTCTAATGAGAAGCGGGTCCGTGGTCTGAGAGGATCCTGTATAGAATACCTGTAAGTCATCTGATTGTCATGCTGGCCAAGGCCTTACAGGCAGGAAACTTGAGCCCATAACTGGAATATAAATCAATTTCAGCCAAGAAAACTCTCTTCCCTTCTAGGAAAGGGATCCAGTGTAACCAACTGGACACCAAGTACCTAGTTTAAGGAAATGTCTCTTCATAACCCAGACCACCTTGAACCCTAAATACCTCACTGATGTGTGGGCCCCTGGGACTTTACTGGGCTTATCTCATGCTCTGGAGCACAGGAATCTTGCCAAGGTTTCCAGCATACTTTTCATTTCTAGCTCATCCAGTCTGGTTAACATGATGTTGCCAATATGGTAGACCAGTGTGGGGCTCTGCAAAAAATTTAGATGGCCTTGGTTCCTTTGGACTACATTATGACAAAGGGAGAAAGGACTCTGTCATTTACATGTCCTGCTGTCCATCCATGTGACTGGGAATTGCTTCTCACCTTCCTTCTTAATAGGAATGGAAAAGAAATCACTCACCAGAACAATGGCTGCATATCATGTTCTCAAGGCTGTTTTAATCTGCTCTTGGAGAGATACTACATCTAGCATAGCAGTTTTAATTGGAGCTACTATTTGCTGGAATTTGGGATATTCCTCTATTATCCACCAGGAACCATATGATTTTTGTATGGGACAGACTGGTGAATTAAATGGAGATATGAGGGTGATCATTACTCTGCATTCTTTAGGTCTTTAAGGGAACACTGATCTGTCATTCACCCCAGGACTGCGATATTTACTGTCTTGACCAAAACAAGGGTGAGTGGTTGTTTGGGTTTTCACTTGGCCTTTCCCAACCTGACAGCTCCCACAACATATGTGTGTAAAATGCCCACCAAATGGATCTGCAGCCCCAGCAGACCTTGTGAGATTGACCTGGGCAAGGATTCCATTTATTGACCATGTGCCACCTCCACCCCCCCATGGGAAGGGCATGAAGATACTTCAGATTTTGGTCACTGTTGTCAGCACAGGTCCAGTGTCCATCAGTTCTAAGAATGTCCTAGTATTCCTCTTTCTCCAGAATAGACTGAACTGAATAATTGCTACAGATTACTTTGGGAGAAGACTGAGGCAGGGGTCAGCAAACTTTTTCTGTAAAGGTCTAGAAGTAGATATTTTTGGCTCTATGGGCCATCCCATCTCTCTTGCAACTATGCAACTCTGTAGTTGTGGCACAGCCCTAGAGTATGTAGATGCCTGGGACTGGCTGGGTTCTACTGCCATTTACAAAGGTATGCAGTGGGCTACCTTTGGCCCACAGGCCCTAGCTTGCAGTGCTATGGGGTCCCTCCTCAGGGAGATTTGGCTTCTCCTCCAGTCAATAAATCTAGGGCTGAGATCTGGCTTAGATCCAGAAACTGTACATGGAATATAACTTTTTATTGGCATCTGTCCTCAGTAACGTCCCTATGATCCTTGACTCCGTTTGGCATTGTGAAGGAAGCAATCTGCTTCTCAGCTGCCTGTCCCTTGTCCCTGGAATGCTATACTTTATGAATCATCCCGACAGCTCTCTTCAGGTCAGGCCCCTTCCAGAATTACCATTCCAGCCTTGCTGGTTGTTGTGATAATTGCACCACCTTGCTTCTGGCAGTGGAGTACCACCATCTGGTCTCGATTCTCTCTGGGTCCCGACATTCCTATCACTACCAGGGAGCACAGTTCTGCAGCAGCATCTCCTCTCCTGAGCCTCTGACACGAAGGACGGCCACCTCTGAGCTCCTGAGTGATGCCCCTTCCCCAGGGCATGTCTTACTGCTTTTGAAAAAAAGAGATCCTTCTGGGTTCTCCCACGGGACACACTGGGCTGATGAGTTTCCCAGCCTCACTTAGCACGTGCACTTCTCTGATCCTGTTGCCGCTTCCTCCCTGTCTGCCATGGAGCCCTGTCCTTGTCACTTTACTTTTGTGGACAATCACTTTCCCCAAGCTTCCCAGGGATGTCCCATAGAGGGTCAGTGCCATCTGCTGGGGTCCTGTGTCACAGTGCTTGATCCTGGATGGGGGTGCGATATTTCTTTATCATTAAGCTCTTCTTTATACAAACTCTCGTTTATGCTCCCCCCCTCGAGCCCACACCCTGAGCATCCTCTTGCATATTCACTCTCCCCTTTCCTGTTGGCTGCAAGCCCTGCTCCTCTTTTTTTTTTTTTTTACTTGAAAAATTTTGAGAAATTTATTTTATTTTATTTTTTTCCACGAAACTTTTTTTTAAAAAAAATTTTATTTTGTCGATATACATTGTGGCTGATTATTGTTTCCCCTCACCAAAACCTCCCTCCCTCCCCCCCAACAATGTCCCCTCTGTTTGCTTGTCGTATCAACTTCAAATAATTGTGGTTGTTATATCTTCTTCCCACCCTTTTTTTTTTTTTTGTGTGTGTGTGTGTGTGTGTGAATTTATATATTAATTTTTAGCTCCCACCAATAAGTGAGAACATGTGGTATTTCTCTTTCTGTGCCTGACTCGTTTCACTTAATATAATTCTCTCAAGGTCCATCCATGTTGTTGCAAATGGCAGTATTTCATTCGTTTTTATAGCTGAGTAGTATTCCATTGCGTAGATGTACCACATTTTCCGTATCCACTCATCTGATGATGGACATTTGGGCTGGTTCCAACTCTTGGGTATTGTAAAGAGTGCTGCGATAAACATTGGGGAACAGGTATACCTTCGACTTGATGATTTCCATTCCTCTGGGTATATTCCCAACAGTGGGATAGCTGGGTCGTATGGTAGATCTATCTGCAATTGTTTGAGGAACCTCCATACCATTTTTCATAGAGGCTGCACCATTTTGCAGTCCCACCAACAATGTATGAGAGTTCCTTTTTCTCCACAACCTCACCAGCATTTATCATTCAGGGTCTTTTGGATTTTAGCCATCCTCACTGGGGTTAGATGGTATCTCAATGTGGTTTTGATTTGCATTCCCCGGATGCTGAGTGACGTTGAGCATTTTTTCATATGTCTGTTGGCCATTTGGATATCTTCCTTAGAGAAATGCCTACTTAGCTCTTTTGCCCATTTTTTAATTGGGTTGCTTGTTTTCTTCTTGTAAAGTTGTTTGAGTTCCTTATATATTCTGGATATTAATCCTTTGTCAGATGTATATTTTGCAAATATTTTCTCCCACTCTGTTGGTTGTCTTTTAACTCTGTTAATTGTTTCTTTTGCTGTGCAGAAGCTTTTTAGTTTGATATAATCCCATTTGTTTATTTTTCCTTTGGTTGCCCGTGCTTGTGGCGTCATGTTCATGAAGTCTGTGTCCAGTCCTATTTCCTGAAGTGTTTCTCCTATGTTTTCTTTAAGAAGTTTTATTGTTTCAGGGTGTATATTTAAATCCTTAATCCATTTTGAGTTGATTTTAGTATATGGCGAGAGGTATGGATCTAGTTTCATTCTCCTGCATATGGATATCCAGTTATCCCAGCACCATTTGCTGAAGAGGCAGTCCCTTCCCCAGTGAATAGGCTTGGTGCCTTTGTCAAAGATCAGATGGCTATAGGTGTGTTGGTTGATTTCTGGATTCTCTATTCTATTCCATTGATCAGTGTGTCTGTTTTTATGCCAGTACCATACTGTTTTGGTTATTATAGCTTTGTAGTATAGTTGAAAGTCAGGTAGTGTTATGCCTCCAGCTTTATTTTTTTTGCTCAGCATTGCTTTGGCTATGTGTGGTCTTTTGTTATTCCATATAAATGTCTGGATAGTTCTTTCCATTTCTGAGAAAAATGTCATTGGAATTTTGATGGGGATTGCATTGAATTTGTATATCACTTTGGGTAGTATGGACATTTTCACTATGTTGATTCTTCCAATCCAAGAGCATGGGATATCTTTCCATCTTCTTGTATCCTCTCTAATTTCTCTCAGCAGTGGTTTGTAGTTCTCATTATAGAGATTTTTCACTTCCTTGGTTAACTCAATTCCTAAGTATTTTATTTTTTTGGTGGCTATTGTAAATAGGCAGGCTTTCTTGATTTCTCCTTCTGCATGTTCACTATTGGAGAAAAGAAATGCTACTGATTTTTGTGTGTTGATTTTGTATCCTGCTACTGTGCTGAAGTCATTTATCAATTCCAACAGTTTTTTTGTAGAGGTTTTAGGCTGTTCGATATATAGGATCATGTCATCTGCAAACAGGGACAGTTTGACTTCATCTTTTCCAATCTGGATGCCCTTTATTTCCTTCTCTTCTCTGATTGCTCTGGCTAGTACTTCCAACACTATGTTGAATAGGAGTGGTGAGAGTGGGCATCCTTGTCTAGTTCCTGTTCTTAAAGGAAAAGCTTTCAGCTTTTCCCCATTCAGGATGATATTGGCAGTGGGTTTGGCATATATGGCTTTAATTATGTTGAGATACTTTCCCTCTATACCTAACTTATAGAGGGTCTTTGTCATGAATGAGTGCTGAACTTTATCAAATGCTTTTTCAGCATCTATAGAGATGATCATATGGTCCTTGTGTTTGACCTTATTAATATGGTGTATCACATTTATTGATTTGCGTATGTTGAACCAACCTTGCATCCCTGGGATGAATCCCACTTGATCGTGATGAATAATTTTTCATATGTTTTGCTGTATTCTGTTTGCTAGTATTTTAGTGAGGATTTTTGCATCTATATTCATCAAGGATATCGGCCTGTAGTTTTCTTTTTTGGTTATATCTTTACCTGGTTTTGGTATCAGGATGATGTTTGCTTCATAGAATGAGTTTGGGAGATTTGCGTCCGTTTCCATCTTTTGGAATAGTTTGTAAAGAATCGGTGTCAATTCCTCTTTGAATGTTTGGTAAAATTCTGCTGTGAATCCATCTGGTCCTGGGCTTTTCTTTATTGGGAGCCTTCTGATAACAGTTTCAATCTCCTTTATTGTTATTGGTCTGTTCAAATTTTCTACGTCTTCATGGTTCAGTTTTGGGAGCTTGTGTGTGTCCAGAAATTTATCCATTTCCTCCAGATTTTCAAATTTGTTGGCATATAGTTGTTTATAGTAGTCTCGAATGATTCCTTGTATTTCAGATGAATCAGTTGTAATATCGCCTTTTTCATTTCTAATTTTGGTTATTTAAGTCTTCTCTCTTCTTTTTTGTGTTAGCCATGCTAATGGTTTGTCAATTTTATTTATCTTTTCAAAAAACCAACTTTTTGATTCGTTGATCTTTTGAACTGTTTTTTGGTTTTCAATTTCATTCAGTTCTGCTCTGATCTTAATGATTTCTTTCCATCTGCTAACTTTAGGTTTGGATTGTTCTTGTTTTTCTAGTTCTTTAAGGTGAAGTGTTAGGTTGTTCACTTGCCATCTTTCCATTCTTCTGACGTGAGCGTTTAATGCGATAAATTTTCCCCTCAATACTGCTTTTGCAGTATCCCACAGGTTTTGGTATGATGTATCATTGTTTTCATTAGTTTCAATAAATTTTTTGATTTCCTGCTTGATTTCTTCTTGGACCCATATGTCATTAAGTAGAATGCTGTTTAATTTCCATGTGTTTGTATAGTTTCCAGAGTTTTGTTTGTTATTAATTTCTAGTTTTAATCCATTGTGGTCTGAGAAGATACATGGGATAATTGCAATTTTTTTGAATTTATTGAGACTTGATTTGTGACCTAATATGTGATCTATCCTGGAGAATGATCCATGTGCTGATGAGAAGAATGAATATTCTAAGGTAGTTGGATGGAATGTTCTGTAGATATCTGCCAATTCCAATTGGTCTAGAGTATTGTTTAGATCTTGTGTTTCTCTACTGATTCTTTGCCTTGATGATCTGTCTAATATTGACAGTGGGGTGTTCAGGTCCCCTGCTATTATGGTATTAGTGTCTATTTCCTTCTTTAGGTCTAATAGAGTTTGTTTTATAAATCTGGCTGCTCCAACATTGGGTGCATACATATTTATGATTGTTATGTCTTCTTGATGAATCAGTCCTTTTATCATTAAGTAGTATCCCTCATTGTCTCTTTTTATGGTTTTTAGTTTAAAGTCTATTTTGTCAGATATAAGAATAGCTACTCCAGCTCATTTTTCTTTTCTGTTTGCATGGTAAATATTTTTCTATCCTTTCACTCTTAGTCTATGTGAATCTTTATGGGTGAGGTGGGTCTCTTGTAGGCAGCATATAGTTGGGTCGTCCTTTTTGATCCATTCAGCCAGTCTGTGTCTTTTGATTGGGGAATTTAAGCCTTTTACATTAAGAGTTGTTATTGAAAGGTGTTGACTTATTCCTAGCATTTTATTGGTTGTTTGGTTGTCTTAGGTGTCTTTTGTTCCTTGCTTTCTGATTTACTGTTCGGTTTCTGTGTTTGTTGGTTCCTTAGGTTGTAGATAGCTTTTTTGTTTGTTTGTTTTCTCTTCATGAATGCCATTTTTATTATACTAGTGGGTATTGATTTTTCTTGGGTTTCCTTTCTAGCTTTTAGGGTTTGTGATGAAAAGTCTGATGTTAGCCTGATTGGGGCTCCCTTATAGGTGATTTGACGCTTCTCTCTTGCAGCTTTTAAGATTCTCTCTTTATCTCTGAGTTTTGCCAATTTGACTATGACATGTCTTGGAGAAGGTCTTTTTGGGTTGAATACATTTGGAGATCGTTGAGCTTCCTGGATCTGAAGATCTTTGATTTTTCTTATACCTGGGAAGTTTTCTGCCACTATTTTGTTGAATATGTTTTCAATGCAATCTCCGTTTTCCTCCCCTTCTGGAATACCCATGACTCAGATATTTGAGCACTTAAGGTTGTCTGATATCTCTCTCAGATTTTCTTCAATGTCTTTGATTCTTTTTTCTTTCTTTTTGTCTGCTTGTGTTATTTCAAACAGCCCATCTTCAAGTTCAGAGGTTCTCTCTTCAACTTTGACAAGCCTGCTGGTTAAACTCTCTGTTGTGTTTTTTATTTCGCTGAATAACTTCTTCAGTTCAGCAAGTTCTGCTACATTTTTTTTCAGGACATTGATTTCCTTGTCCATTTCCTCTTTCAGGTCCTTTATACTTTTCCTCATTTCATCATGATGTCTAGCTGAGTTTTCTTGTATCTCATTCAGTTTTCTTAGTATTATCACTCGAAATTCCTTGTCGGTCATTTCAAGGGCTTCTTGTTTGATAGGATCTAGAGTTTGAGATTTATTAACTTTTGGTGGTGTACTTTCTTGATTTTTTATATTTCTGGTATCTTTTTTTTTTGATGTTTATTCATTGTGGCAGGGGGTTTCACAGTCCACCGGTTTGAGACTAATGACTAACTAAGATGTTGCTGTGGTTGCCAATTTCGTATGGCTACCTCTGTGACTGCTCAGTTGGCCTCTAGTGCCTTGTGTGTATGGTTGCCTCGGGTCTTGGGCTTCTCCGGGGAGCCACCTCTCTGGTCAGCTTGGACTCTGCTGGGCTGCTGGATCACGTACCACAAGGTGTGTGACCTCTGCTGAGCTTTCACTTCCTGTGCAGGATTTCTCCCAGGTTCTGTCCTCTTTGGCATTCTTTCAGTTCCTTCGAAACCTCAGCCATTTTCTCCTGAAGGGCCTGAGCGTGGAAGGGCTAAATGAGTTTCAGAGGCTGGGAAGTCCAAAGTCCATGGAACACCTGTGGTGAGGGCCTTCTTTGGTGGTGACTTTGGTGATGCAGGGCCTCACCTTGGCTCTGACCTCTGGAGCTGGTTCGATGGCAGCACTCTCAGTCACAACAGCAAATGCAGGAGGGGAAGCAGGGTCAGGAGAGGAGGAAACTCATTAAGTTTCCTACTCGCAACTCCTGCTCCTTTAGCCCCCGTCTCTTCCCTCCCTCTGCAGCCCAGGACTTCCCCGGACACATTATGTTAGCACTTGACCCTGGTTAGTGGTCTGGTGTCCAGGAGGAGAGGACGGGGGAGATCCTGACAGGGGCGTGGGTTTTCCTGAATTCTCTTCCCCTGGCATCTCCATTCACTTTGCCACTGATTAAAGTTTTAACAATTGCACTCCTACAGATTGGCACAAGTCCCTGTGAGGGTCATTACACCAGCTGGCTGGCAGGTAGTCTATATCCAATATACTATTTTCAAGTCTGCATCTTAGGACCGCCCCTTATAACAAACTTTTTAAGGGTTTTCCTTGGGTAAAAGATGCTGCAGCAGAGTTTTGTATGTGAGAGAGCTATCACAGAGTGTTTCCGAGAACACGGTCTATAAGAACATGAGGAAGCAGGATGGGGCAGACTGGGAGCTGGAACTCCATGCAGCTGAAACAGAATCCGTGCCTACCAAATAGGGGCTGGGGGGCCTGCAGAGCTGTGCCAAACTGGGGCAAGGGGACTTTGCACCCCCATGGAGACCAGGCACTGGTTATGGGAGGCCCCAGGCTCAGATCCCAGGGAGGGATCATGCCCTGAGCAAGACTTCCTTCAGATGAAAGCAGTTCTTGGAGCAGTTCCTGCTCAGGCAATGCTCCTGGCAGCTGGAAGACAAAGGCTTCCCTCTCAAAAGGGAGCAACAGGGTGTCCCATATAGAATGATTTGAGCTGTGGTGCCCCAGACAGGAAGCCCAAGACCAAAGCTCACAGCGGCAGGCACGGCAGAGCGATGGAGTGACCTGTACCTGGGGATCCTACTGAGCTGCCCCATCAGCATTGCTGCAGCCGAAAGGTCCTGTTAATTCAGTCTGAATTGGTTTTCCCCTTCTCAGCATGGATGGCATTGTGACTGATACATGCCATTTCAAAATTGAACTTACAGAAAGTTCAAGTGATAGATGGAGAAAATGGAAGAGAGAATAAGCAAGATTGATTAAATTTCTTTTTGACCATAGTCCTTTTCAAAAAAAAATATAGGCTATAATGAAATGGGGACAATATTGTGGAAATATATTAATGTTCTTTTCTCTCTTGCATTTGCTTGCACTGACCATCCCCTGCCCCTCACTCTGCTGGAAACATTCAATTGCTTCAGGGATATTTAGGTTTGCTGCCATATGAAAAGGAAGAAAGATTCAATATTATACTCTGACATCCAGAACAGAATTTTTAAATCTGCAGCAAGACATTCGCTGTGTAAGTCAAGGATTTTTAATTTTTTGAAGTTTCTGTTAAGAGCTATGTCTGGACAATGTGAGGTTCAAGTTTAGCATTAGCCAGGGCTGAAGAGAGAAGGATATGATATAAAAGAAAGTCTATCCTTTCATATCTCCATGAAGTGAGATATAGAGAGATAGAGATTAGAGGTGGATGGATGGATAGAGGGAGAAATCAAGGTAGAGAAAGAGACAGAGAGAGAGAGGAAAGAAAGGACATCGAGCAGAGACACGTGCCCTGCATTCCTCCTGCCACTCCTCTGTGGGGTGAAGTCAGAGATGAAGGAGGTGCAGTGGGCATCGAAAGAGAAAACTCAAAACAAACAAACCGTCGCCCAGTCCCCATTAGGCATCCCAGGGCGCTGCTCCTTCAGGTGTCAGCTCGTGTGGAAGTGACAGCTAGCCCTGCACTGCTGAAGGAAGATGGCTGGACGATTGAGGGGAAGAGTGTGCTGTCTCCTCATGGCTTGTGTGTGTCTTAGAGTGATTCAGAACGCCTGAGTGCTCTGGAGGGATGACACGGAGGGGCAAGAGGGCTTGTGGGGTGTAGATGCCAGCAATCATGCAGCGGCACTCAAGGACGCCAGGGTCTTGGGGCTAGGGGCAAAAGGCTGGAACCAAGGATCCCAGTGGAAAAAACAAGGTGCCGTTTCAAGGACATCAGATCCAACGCCCATCCCCTAACACTATGAGGCCTCGGAAGCTCCCCCTGTGCCTCACTGTTAATTCGGAGAGAAGATGTGTGGAGAAGGGAACTCTGAAAGGCAGAACACTTTCTCAAAAGGGACCGTATCACCAGAACAACATGATACAAGTCTAGAGAGACAGTGACATTGTTAATTTGCAACACGATGTCTGAATGTAGTAGTCTGTGCAGGGCCCTGCTCAAGTCCCCTCAGGTCACACCCCGCTCACAGCTGGAGACACTTCAGCCACGTGTGGAGTGGGTTGAAAGTGCCAGAAAACCAGTGCCCACAGGAGCAGCCCTCAGCCAGGAGTGGTGCACTGATCCCCAGGCCCCCAGGTGGGACAATTCTAAGTCACGTCCTGTGCCAGCTCCAGAGCTGCCAGTGGGACAGTCTCCAGCTAGCCACGGTGCTTTCACTGGCTGCCTTCCCATCCCAGCTCCCAGAAATGACCTCGCAGAGAAACCACGTGCACTCACATCCTTGTTTCCGAGCCTTCTTTACCCAGTGGGCGGGGAGCCCATGAGGAAGACCAGGTCTGCTCTTTAACAGAGAAGCTGTACTGGCTTTGCACAGACAAGGGAACAGAGTAAATGTTTACACGATTTTAATAATAACCACACGCAAAGCAAGTTTTTGAATTCTGGAAGCATCATTCATTTGGACAACGAACATTTATCCACTTAAAGTTACGTACAAGGAATTATATAGGCCAATTTGCAATGTTTCGTAGTAACACGGGATTGAAACACACAATAATCTCAGAACAACCCACAACGGTACTTCTAACCTTCTTCCCACCAATTGTCCTCTGAACTGACAAGTTTGAGCTCATCTCTTCTTGCTTTTCCTGTTCACCTCTGGCAAAAATGCCAAGATGTTCAATCTTAAAAGACTGAAGCAAACTAAAGAAGAAAAGTAAGAAGCACTGAGTGAGGGGCATTTATTAATCAATAAGTACTAGCATGCATTATGCACTCACTTATAAAGACCTCCCGTGAGGCACATTCTCTGCAGTGGCCTGGAAGTAGAAAGAGGAGTGGGTGGAAGAGTCTGTCTCCTCTTAGGGCTCCATACTAGGAAGACAGGTGCTTGCCTTAACCATAAATGGGACACAATGTGACAGGGCTCTAATCAGGGCTCCACAGCAGAGAGAGAGGCCTTCTCCTAGGAGGTAAAGGGTCACAAAGAACAAGCAGTGCAGGTGTCCCTCACTGTCCGTGGGGGATTTATTTCCAGGACTTCCTGTGGGTATCAAAATCCATGGATGCTCAAGTCCCTGATATGAAGTGGCGTATTTGCATGTAACGTATGCACATCCTCCTGTACATTTTAAATCATCTCTAGATTACTCATAATAACTAGGACAATGTAAATGCTGTGTAAATAGTTGTTACAGTGTATTGTTTAGGCAGTAATGATAGAAAGTCTATACATGTTCAGGACAGACACAACTTTTTCAAATATTTTTAATCCATAGCTGGTTAAAACCACGGATGCAGAACCCATGGAAACAAAGAGCTGACTGTGTATCAGTCAGCTAGTTCCACAACAGTGCTACAAATAAACCACCTCAAAACTCAGTGGCTACAACAATAAGCATGTCTTTTCCTCGCTCATAGCTAAGCAGGCTGTGGTTTGCTGGCCGAGCCTCGGGGCTATATCTTGCATCAAGTGTGTTCTGTGCACCTCATGCTCCTCGGACCAGTGACTGGATCAGGCACCTTCTCTCTGTGAATAAATGGCACGGTGTGCAGAAGGGCAGGTGCGTCTCCAGGAGTCCGCATGGGGTTGGCACACTGCCACTTCACCCACATTGGCCAAGGCAGACACACGGCTGGTCCTAAAGTCCTGCATTAGGATTGTGAACTCCATACCAAGGGGTGGGGGGCTGGTGTCCATGTGCCATGATACAATCTGTCCCAAGGAGTGAAGGAGGGAAAGACATCCCAGGCAGAGACAACCACGAAGTGTAATTATCCTCCACGGTTCTAGTCAAATGCTTAGCAGAAGCATAGAGTAGGCCTGTGTAAGCAGCTCTTTGACACTCTTTACCTGCTGTGAACCCACGGCCACACCACCCATATACCCAAGAAGTCTTCTAAGTAGCTTCAAATGGTCCCCTTGAGAGTCGGACTGCCAGAAGCCTGGGCCTGTCGCCTGCGGTTCTGTTAACTTAACAATGGGTGTTTCTACATCAGAGACCTTGAGGGGCTCAGTATTTCCATAGAAGGCCCCTTTCAGAGAAGCAGGGGAAGCATTGCAGAGGGCCCAGGGATAGACAGCTTATGACACCGCCCTCCCTGTTCTCCTCCCAGGGAGATGCCTCAGCCATGCAGCCAAATCCTGCTCCTGGGCACAGTCACAGAGACCTGTAGCCAAGCCTTGATGAGCCGCGGATTTTCTCCTGAGTGAGCTTAGGTCTGAAATTTCACCTTCCCATCCCCTACCCCTTGTGCACCTGCAGCCACCTGCACCTCACAGGAGGAAAAGGCTGCAGATTCAAGGAGGTGAAGGTGCGAGTTGGTGAGTCAAGGAGACAGGTCCACATTATGGCTCAGTGGTTACAAAACCACATAGCCTCGGCAGCGCCGTTCCTACCTCCGTCACCTGTAACTATGAGGACTGCTAAACTTTAACGTTTTTTTGATAGCTGAACTCTTTATCTCTGACAGAATTCCATGAAAGATTTCCAAATAGACAAAAACCAAAAGCTTAGCTACTTTCATTTGAAGACTGGGAATGCTAAGGTCCTAATTAGTTTGTCCCACCCCTTCCCTCTGAGGTGACACCTGTGGAACTCCATAGAGCCCTGGGATTGGAGAAGTGCAAGCAGGAGTGGGGGGAGAGGAGGAATTTTATCCCCTCTTCCAGCTCTAACTCTGCAATGTCTGAACATGTATGCACTGGCTGTTCTGCCAGAAGATCTGAGCGACAGAAGTTAGAATAGCTGGGTATGAGGAAATCTCACTGTCAGTGTGTGTGTGTGTGTGTGTGTGTGTGTGTGTGTGTGGGGTGGCATGGCAGCAGATAAGGTTTATCCTTTGTGTCATGGCAGCAGATAAGGTTTATTAACTAATCACATGCCAAAGTAATACCATCATTCCTCTAAGGACGTTGCTTATTTCCTGTCTTTGTCCATACAGGCTGCTATAACAAAATAGTATATACTGGGTGGCTTGTAAACAACAGAGATTTATTTCTCACAATTCTGGAGGCTTGAAGTCCACTATCTAGGGGCCAGCAAATTAGGCATCTGTTGAGAGCCCACCTCCAGGTTCATAGATGGCACCTTCTCAATGTGTCCTGAAATGGCAGAAGGGATGAAGGAGCTTTCTCAGCCTCTTTTATAACAGCTTTATATGCCACTCATGAGGGCTCCGTCCTCATGATTTGATCACCTCCCAAAGACCCCATGTCCTAACGCCATCACATGGGGGTTAGGATCTCAACATGTGAATGTGGGGACCACAAACAGACCACGGCACTTCCTGTTCTGATTCTTAAGTATATTTCTCAAATCATATGACCTAGCACGTAATATGATTAAAAAAAAATTTCCCTAATGTCAACTTTTATGTCAATTCAACTCACTAGATATTTATTAAGTGTTTATTATGAGAATTTGAAATAAATTCTAACATACAGTATAACAATACTACTTATAATACTATGTTACCACAGCATTACATTTACTGAGCACTTATTATCTGCAGGACTCTTCAGGAAGGGCCTGTCATCAATGTGAACTCCCACCCTCATAGAGCCCTTGCTAGTTTCTTGTCACTAGCCCTAGTTGAGAAAGCAAAATGGGAGTTATGAAAAGTATTCGCGAGCACAGAGCAGGAAAACTTGAACAAGGTTCTTTTGATTCAAAAGCCTAGAATTTCTCTTGACACCCAGGGAACTAACAGTATAAAATAGAGCATAAACGCGGGGCTAACGTGTGCAGAGGGTTCAGTCCGTGACCACGTGGAGGAAGATGGCTGGCCAGCCGCTCGGGAAAGGCTCTCAGCAGCAGCCTGCACCGACTGGAGGCAGCCAGCGATGTTCAGGAACGGAAACGTCTGTCTTTCCGCAAGGACAGCTCTGATGGAGAAGCGGCTGAGAAGTGAGATCGCCCCCGCCTCGTTGTCTCTGTCTGAAATACTAGTTTCCTTCCTCTTCTTCTGCCCTGAATGTAGCCGAAATCTAACTTAGAGTAGAAGTCCTGCAGTCAAGAAACTTGTTCTATTTAACCTAGAATTTCCCAATCTTTTACAGTTACTGAAAACTTAGTTTGCACAATGCCTGTTCCTGATTAATGGAACAAACCAAGGATCTTTCTAGATGGCAGAAACAAACACACAGGGGCCTTGTGTCTGTGGAGAGGGTATAACACCACCCCAAATCTGTGGTCATCATCAAAAGGCAAAGAATCCGAGTAGCCACACCACGGCGCCGATGTCTGGTTGGACGCTTGCCTGTGAGCGCTCCAGCAGCCCAGGTGTCCCCACCCTTCCTTTAACTTTATCCTCTTGCTGTGGGGTCAGGCTCTCTCTCCCTCTCGCTTCCTCCTACCAGGACTGTGCTCTCTGCCCATCCCCCCAAGAGTGAAACCTCAGTGGGACCCCAGCCTGCTGTTCAGCTTGCACTTTTGTGCCACCTCCTGGATTGCCCCTCAGCCACCCACCTTGCATCCCACAAACCCACCCTGTGTAACTCACCCTGTAGCTCCAGAGTATGGCTCAGACTCCTCTTACTTGCCAGAGCCCAGCCTGTTTCTCCAACCATCCTGTGTTCCTCAAGGGCTGCCCATCCCAGCCTTCACAGCAGAAAACACGTCTTCTAGTTAGTAGTCCTCGACTTGTTTTACCTGTGGCCCCTTGATAATTACAAAATCTTATGCCTTTCTTTAATCCGACATTTCACCATTAATTAAATGCCATGAGAAAAAAACAAACATAACTGATGTCTACAACTTACTCTGATAAGGTGGACTGATAGACGGACATGGGCGTGGACAGCAGTTCAGATGCGTGATAAAGCCAGTACTACGCCGCAAAGTGGTGAGTCAGTGGGTGCTCGCTGTAAAATAATTTCAACGTTTTGGTGGGTTTGAAAATTTTCATAATAAAATGTTGGGGGAAATTCAGCAATAGTCACCCTGCAACATGTTTTGTGGGATGACGCAGAGCACCCACTCTGCTCGCAGACAAAGGGGTGAGCTCCCAAGAGGTGGGATGGTGGGTGCCATCCAGCTGGGAGGCTCTGATTCCACCGTCTCATTCTCTGCATGAGCCCTTTGATGCAGTGCAAAGTGCTGTCTGGGGAGGTGTTGCTCAGACCCCGGCTGAGGCTCCAAGCTCCACCCCAGCTCATCTGCTGGGATAGGCGATGCCATGTGCATTTTGCTGGGGCTGATCTGCACCAACTTGCCTGGCTGCGTGCCACACCCCATATCTCCCTGTCTGCAAGCCTATCCTCCCACACCCTCCTGGGGCATGCAGGAAGAAAAGGGTAGTTGTACCACGGGACACCCTCCAAATCCCTTTTCCATCTGTCTGCTGCTGCAAGAGCCAATGTAAGCCAACATCACACCCTAAGGAGAGGCTGGTTCCTGTGTGAGGAATTTACTTACCTATGGGTCTTTAATGTAGAATTCGAACCTTATGAAAGGAATTTAGAAGTCTGTGTTCACATCCACTTTTATTTTCTAGTCAGAGAAAATAAATGCTCATCAAATTATCAAAGAACTCCAGGACCTAAAACCTGACCCCCTTTAACACCACTGCTGTTCCAGACAGCCACGGGAGAACGGAACCATGATCAGGTGATACCAGATGTGATACTGTTAATAGTATTAGATACTTCCTAAGGGTCAGCATCTGGGTTCAGTGTGCTTCATGGACTATCTCACTTTAGTCCTGGAGGTAGGCAGAGAACGGAACCATGATCAGGTGATACCAGGTGTGATACTGTTAATAGTATTAGATACTTCCTAAGGGTCAGCATCTGGGTTCAGTGTGCTTCATGGACTATCTCACTTTAGTCCTGGAGGTAGGCACTATAATCACTGCCAAAATCTTGGACATTCATTTCCCCAAGGTTATGCACTTGGTCAATTTCAAGGTTAATTCCCAAGCAGTCTGGCTCCAAAGCAGCAGGTATAACTACCATACACACAGCTCACCACATTACGGGAGAGTCCGTTTCCTGATGCACAAACACGCCAGGATCTCAGGGGAAGCTCCACTGTTCCTTGTTCTGAAACCAAAAGGACAGGGTGAGCAATTGTCAAGGAAAGTCTTTCTCCTATACTCTGGGTTTGTGCTGTATCTGCACCAATCTTTGAATGAAATAAGCTTCATTCTGTAATTTTATAGCGGTTAGCATATTTTTATCATTTCTTAAAAATCGTCTTTTAGGAAAAGCTCATTCCCAGAATAGCTCATTCATGGAAATATCCAAATCCCATTTCTGCCACTTATTGGCAATCTGACTTTGGGCAAGTTACTTAAGTTTGCTATGCTTTTTCTTATTCTTTGAATTATTATTATCATTTCAATCCTATGTTTATGTATTTTTCCACAATATAAAAATAAAGGAAATTAACTCACTTCATTTTATAAAGCATGTAAAACCCAGAAACCAAATATTTTTAAAATGGGAAGATTAAATATAAACTCATTTTAATAAAGAAAATGAATGTACAAATTCTTTAAAAAAAAAAGGGGGGGGAGAGAGAGGTCAAATTATGTAGCTTATGAGGTTGAGTATATGCTAGAAATACAAGATTAAAAATGTATTAATATACTACCCATGTCAATAAGTAAAATGGCATATTTATATCATAATAAATTCTAAAAAACAATGATATTCAATCCTAATTTAAAAGGAAAAAAACAGAGTGAACTATGATTTTAAGGAATCTCTCTTAAATAACAACCACGACAAAAGAGCTCAAAGTAACAGTTTATCTGTTCATTCCATAAATACATACTGAGCCCCCGGGTACTATTCTAGGTGCTCAAAACACATCAGTGAATAAAACAAAGATCTCTGCCCTGTGAAGATCACATTCTAGCCTATAGTGGGAAAGGGTTGTTACCAGGAACTGATGATATACAGCTAACATAATAAACACGTAAATTACAGTGTCCATATCAGCTATCTATTGCTGTGTAACAAAACCCCCCACACTTGGTGGCTTAAAAACACCATGTAATTACCACTTATGAGTCTGGGGGTCAGCTGGGCTCAGCTGGTCAGTTCTTTTGCCTCACATACCTGGTGCTGCCGGTGTCTGGGCTCACGGGGTCTGCAACATCCCAGGTATCTGCCAGTTGGGAGCTTAGCTGGATGCCCAGTGGAGCACACATATGTGGCCTCTCCGCGAGGCTTCCCATAGAAAGCATCCCCGGGGCAAACTTTCCAAGAGGGAGGAAGCAAAGCTGTCAGTGCCCTTAAAGGATTAAGCCTGGAATCAGCACAGCATCACTTCTACCATAGTTTATTGGTTAAAGAAGTCACAGACTGAACCCATGTTCAAGTGGGTAGAGAAATAGGCTGCCTCTGGCTGGGAGACGTAGCAAAGAAGTGTCTGCCTCTAGTCCATCGCAGAGGAGAGAATGTGATAGTGTTGCGGAAAAAAGTATAAAGAAAAAAGAAAAGTCAGAGAGATGGGGCTGCGGGTGCAATTTTAAATAAGGTGGGCAGGGCAGTCCTCACTGTGAAGCAACATTTGAACAAAGACATGAGGCAGTTAACGAGGGAGCAGTGAGATATTTGGGGAAAGGACACCCTAGGCAGAGGGAACAGGCAAAACCAGCTAGGGTGCCGGGGTGGCTGTAGTGTAGGGAAGGGGAGGGCAAGAGTAATCGGTTTGGTGGCCAGAAGTAGGGAGCCAGATTGTGTAGATGTTGTTGAACAATGGACTCGTCAGGCACATGGAAAGATGCTGTAGAATTTTGAACAAAGAGCAAAGTGCAGAAATCCAGGTGAGAGATGGCAGCGGCAGTGGGCTTCCTAAGATGACTTGGAAGGATTTGCAGATTCTCAGTTGACAGAAAGAGCCACTGGAGGGATGTAGGTACTATCAACAGCAGAGGTGCAGAGCTGGAGCAGGCTGGGCAGGGTGCCAGGGAGGCTGGAGGTTATTAGCCTGCGAGTTGGCAGCCCCTTTCCCTGCCTCAGTTTTCTTCACAGCACTGACCCTGAGGACCCTGTGCCTGCCCATGGATCTCCACTGTTGACCCCCCGCTCAGGGGCCCGGAGCCCCTGCTGGCACAGCCCCTCTGTGGGCTGTCAGTGGGTCCCTCCAGGCCTGACACAGAGAGAGGCATCACCACAGTGACCAGGCCTCTCTCGTGCCAGCCTCTGCTCCTCCTGATCCACTCAGTCCAGCAGGTGGGAGGTCAGGGTCAGCATCTTACAGAAGAGTAGGCTGAGGTGCTGTCCTCGGCTCACAGACAGTGACATGGAGGTGTGACCTCAACCGGGCAGTCTAGCTTCATATTCTACAGCCACTGTCATACTCTATTGCCTCCTTTAATCTGGGGAAGAAAAAATGAGGACGATTATGTTGAAATTATATGCATATATAGAGGTACATGTCATGATGACTTATTGTTATTAATCTGTGGTGTTTTGAACTCTTCATCACTGTGTATTTTCCTCCCTGGTGCCAGCTTCATGGGTGAGTGACTTGCTGTAGAACAGGGTCCCACAGCTACTTATCCTGATGCTGTCTTGAAATTCTTAATACTCTTTTTCGAAGAGGGGCTCTGTGAATTATGTGGCAGTCCTTTCTCTCCCCTATTCCAAACCAGTGCTCTGGGCTTCCTCACCTAAGTGTTAATTTGAGTTGCAGGGAAGATGATAGAAGGTTCCAGAAGGTTTTGGCACATTTTATCTCTAGAATATACCAGGAGACCTAAAAGGAGGGAGGGAGAAATGAGGTGAGGCTGGGGTGAGGAGAGGTTGCCCCTGGCTGGGGAAGGCTGAGAGGGTGGGGGTTCTGATGACGCATCCCTTCCCCACCCACCATAGAGTCTCAGGGAAGCTGCTGGTCCCTGATGGGCGATGGCTGAGCGTCTGCTGTTTGGGTGCAGGACTAGCCTGTCTCCCCTCAATAGAAAATCACTCTGTTCAACGTTGTATCTCTAATGTCTAGGGAAGGGGAGTCCCTGGGCCCAGCAACCCAGCCAGGGATATCTTTCCTGTGACCACAGAGCAGCATAGCCAGAGGTCTTCAAGGCCCCCTGAGGGCACAGAGACAGGGATGTTCAGGGATCACCCGGTGTGGACACATGACTGGGAACCCCAAACATGTTGCTCTGCCCAAGAGCCCTAGAAAACATGTGTAGAGGGACACTCCAGTAGTGATTGAGACTTATTTCAGAACTGGGATTTAATTTGACTTAAAAAGTAAACAAGGACCTGGACATTTCTTGCCCACTCCCGTGTGTAGCTAAGATTTACACCTGCCCCACAGTGGCCCAGGTATGCACTCCTTTTCTGTGTGTGAGGGAGCCCTGACAGGTGAGGAGGGACAGGAGCTCAGGGAGGCCCTGCAGCCACTGTGTCCTGAACCCGCAGGGTCCTCCAGCCATGTCCCCAGCTGTCCCTTCTCACAGGCCCCCTGCCTTTCCACCTTCCTCTTGAAAAATGCACACTGGTTGCTGCGGGAGACAGCATGTTGCTGGCAGAACTCCAGAAGCTTTTGAGCTCCAAAGGGGAAGGGTGGTCTCTAGGGGAGATGGAGCCCTGAGATTCCAGCCCTCTGGGGAGCAGACACACTACCCAGCCAAGCACTCAGTTTTGGCTTTTTTCTAGGCTCCTTTGATGAAAATGGGCTTCTCCACCAGTACCTGCCATGGCCGTTCCCTGCTGCTTGTGAAATGTCCAGCTGTCCTTTCTCCTTCTTACCCTGGTCCTACCACAACTCAGATGGTGCCCCAGCTTCCAGAAAGTTCTTCTTGATCCCTGAGTCACTCCCCTGAGAGGAGTTAACACTCCAAAATATGTAGAATAATTATTTTTAGACTGGGAGGTTATGTATCGATTACACATATGTTTTACTTATTACCTAATTTTCTATGCTTTCCTGGTTTTCTATGAGTTATGTCATTTTTACATTTGAAAAAATATGTATCTCTTCTGGCATCATCCTTGTGGAATAAGCTTATTAAGAAGCTCCAGGAGCTCGCACAGGGAGCCAGGGTCACAGGCAGCACCAGAGGCCTCCATGCAGAATTCGGGCTTTGAGTCAGTCAAAGTAGTACAAAATGCTGCCTTTGTGCTATGAAAACATTCCTGTTCTTTGACTTAAATATAGTGATGAATAGCACCCGAATGAGATTTCTGCTCACCAAAAGATTCTCCCAGAATAGAAATGGCCCACAGCATTTTTCTTGGGAAGCACATTTGTCTGGCAATGTTCATTGTTGACATTTTTAAGCTAACGCACTCTGTTACACAAAGTTGAGCACAAAAAGCAATGCTCTATTTGCCATTTCGAATATTTTTACCCAAACTCTGCCAACTGGGGTAAAGACACATTTACTAGTCAAATGCATCCAACATTTGTACTCTTAACTTGTGAATTCCTGAAATGCCAGTAGCTCACACACTGGCTTGGCTGGTTTGGCATTTTGGTCTTAAAGCTGAGGCAAGTGGTCCAAATCCTTTTCTTATCCTCCTCTCTGGCATTTGTGGCCTCCAGAGAAAGGAGAGTTATGACAGGTTTCTTTGGGTGAGGATAGGGTTTCCAATGCTCCGATCTCTCTAAAGGGGCACCACTCCATAGATAAAAAATAGTCAGCCAAAATTTAAGCAACTGGCTTCCCTGTAAATCCAGGTTCCAGGGTTTGGGTCTTAAACACAGCACCTGTTGGGAGTGAGCAGTTGCCATGGGCCCGCAGCTGTGGGCGCTGCTTTGCAGCCGGCTTGTATCTGCAAACACAGTGTCCTTGTCAGTCTGACACGCAAGCAGCAGATGATAGATGCATATTGTTACAGCTCCTGCTGCCCCAGCAGAAAGAAACCCTGCACAATTTAACAGGATCCCTGCAAGTCATCATAGCAAAACATTCATTTGACTGGGTTGGCCAGACTCTTGGACATCTTTCCATTGGGTTTCTATAGTTATGATGTTCATTCTAAGTGTAGAACAAACACCAGTTCACAACCTCCAGACCACAGCATCCATAAGATGCTGCAAACTCACCTCCACCTTTCCTGCTTTCCTCTGACACCGGGGACTGGGGGGATAGGAATGTGCCCTGGAATGCAATCACTAAGAATTTAGACACTTTGCATCCTCTGTCCCTCTCAGGGAGGAGCGTGCAGATACGGAGACAGGCAGGGACCCAGGGATAGAGGGGTCCGAGGAAGGGGTGAAAGGGTGGGCATTGGACCCAAATCAGTGGTAATACCCAGAAGGTCAGCTTGTCTTGGCAGTAATTATTTTTATCCTTTCCACCATTGCTGTCATTTTAATTAGATTACTTTACTGATGAAAAAGTTTCATTAAAAACTTTCTTCTACTTAAGAATTTTTGAGCCATTTCTCTGCATGTTGCAAACAAATCTAAGGCAATGGTACAATCAGAGACCATGAATCCCTGCAAAGATACAAGCATATATTATCAGGGTCTCATTTGCTGCGTGAATGCAGACATGCAACATTCTGGGGAGTGGCCCTCTGTCAGAAAGAACAAAATGCTGCAGCCTTGCTGGAAGTGATACCAGCGGCAGTCCCCAGGCTTGTGACTAATGTAAAACACCAACGATGCCAGCAGCCAGAATGGCGGGGGCTAGGCTCTGCCACCCAGGGGCTTCTGCCACCTGCCACTTCTGGGCTTCCACTTTGTTAAAGATGAGCGAGCAGTGGCCGGGCAGCCTGGGCATTGTTACACAGTCCTATCTTCATTATTGTTATGGCTTCATATTAACACCAAAGGACCCTGTCTTTTTAATTAAGTTGTTTCCTCTCCCCTGTGTATCCTCAGTTCCATATAGAAAAATGAAATATCTTACTATATTTTTAAGTCTCTGTGCTAGTTTACTTTGACAAAGCGGTTGCCCAGAGTGACACTCAGCCAGTCACCCAGCCCGAACCCCTGGGTCTGCATAGCATGGCATGGGGAGCTAATCTGATCGGCCCCATCCTCTGCTGATATAACTGATGGCCAGCCCAGGGCCTGGTGGTAACGGGAGCTGAAGGAGACTTGGGACAATGTCTGATCTTTGAAGGTCAGTCTTCCTGCGTATGAGGCGGGGGTGAGGCTGACGTCTCTTGGCCTTGTCTGGTTTTGAGCAAGTGTGTTCCAGGAAGTTGGTTTGTTATTTTGGCAAGTGCCTGTTTATCATGATGTATTTCAGGGATTAGGTTTCCTCTTGCAGGGAGTTCTAATGTTTCCTGATATTTACATAGATAGGCCTTTAGATATTGACTAAAATGTAATGTGGAAAAGTCAACAAACAGTATTTATAGGGATAAAAAGTTGGGGACAATTTAGTCTATATACTATGTAGGTTCTTTGACTCCATGCTCAGGAATGTGCTGTTGGCATTTTTTTTCCATGCAGGAAACTTAAAAGTTCCAAAAGTCAGAAGAGATGCTGGCTAAATACTTAGAGATGACCTGTAAATTACATCATTCTTAGATGGTTCTGATTCATCCTGTAACCACAAGTCAAGTAAGAAATACTTCTGTTTTGCACAAAATAAATTAAAATCCACCATTTATCTCTCATTATTTGTACGAGAATCCTCATGTAAAGAGATTAAAGAAGATAACGTAGGCACAACCCCAGGACAGTGAGGGCAGAGAGCAGGCATTCCATAAAAGCCAGTTCCCTTCTCTTTGTTTAAAAACCAAACCAAACAAAGCAAATATCCAGCTGGAACAATGTTGAAATAGAAGAAAATTATTCACCTTCACAATTACAGACAAAATAAATGAGCCCCAAACACCCCCCCAAAATTTCAAAGAAACCAACCTGCAAATATTGTGACATTAAAACAGGAAGGATGTAATTCACTTCACCTTCAAATAAAATCAAAACAACACTGCATTAACCTTCTCAGGATCGCTGAGAAGGTGGCAATGCAAACGACAGCTCCTTCTACAGGTGCGGGAGGGAGAGGGGGGCTTCGCTTCTTTCAAGTTTACATGTGGCTTAAAACTGATTGTGCGTCCTGACCGCTGTCCACGCGGAGGTGTAGCCCTGAAGCCTGCTTTCCCGGGGACCAGCAAGGATCCTGGCCTTGCCCTTTGGACCTGCGCCAGGTGGCCGGACAGCAAGCCTTGACCTTCACTGGCTGTCCACAGTGAATCCAGCCCCTTCTCAAGCATGTTCACTTCCCGAAAAGGGTAAAAGGGCAGCTGGGATGTCTACTCAGCCCCCAAACACAGCTGTCCCCAGCCAGGCCTGGAAAGTGAAAGTTTGCTGCTGAGACCAATTCTTCCAACCTACAGGAAGGAACGAGTGGTTCCTTTGACCCCCAGCCCTTGACAGGTGAGTGGCTGCACAGCCCCGGGAGGGGAGGGGACATCTGTGCTGTGTCCTTCTGCACTGAAGGGTGAGGAAACTGTGCAGCCTGCAAAGTTCTGGGGACCAGCTCGAGCTCCTTTTGCCCCTCAGCCAGCTCCTGTGCACACTTCAGAATGACACCCACTTCTGGGCAAGGCAGTCCACAACCCCCCTGGAGTCTTCCAGGTCAAAACCCCCTCAATCTGTGGCCAGTGGACCTGCAGTGGGGGAAGTGCATGGCGACTCTGAGCTGGTCCCCTTCTGAGGCCCTGTGCCAGTATCCCCCTGGCTCCCTGTGAAACACAGAGCTCTGGGACCAGCTCTTGCCCAGGCAGCACCTGCCAGGCATCAAAGATCCGCACAGCCTTGCAGGGCAAGCTGGGCCACTGGACAGATGGGTTATCTCAGCAGGTCCCAGCAGCAAAACCTGTGCCAACTCAGATTAAAGGGAGATAGTGTGTGTTTATAATGTCTCTGTGTGCATGTATATATACACACATGTACCTGTGTACAAACACACACATACATATATAAGGGAATGTACAGATTGAACGTTACTGTTGAATGTACCACAAGTACAGGAAGCTGCAGAAAACAAGCATGAAGCTTAATGAAGCCTTGTAAGGCAAACATGCTGTAGCCCAGACCCATGATGGAAGCTTTGCACACACCCCACGGACCCACTGCCAAGGATTTCCTCCCAGGGGAACCACTGGACTGAGTTTTATCACCATCACTTCTCTACTTTTCTTTGTCATATTATTACCAAGTGTACATTTCTACACAGCAGAGCTTAGTTTTTACCTTTTAGAGGGTGGAATGGTTATGCCCTATACATCAGTAAGCTCCCACACCAGATACAGACATGGATATATGTATGTGTGTATATGTACACATGTGTGTATAGCCATGACTATGTGTACTTGTACAGATAACATGCTAGGAATGAAACCAGAGCTCCTCTCCACACTATGCCAGTGCACTGCACCTTGTCATATCATTAAAGGAATAAACAATAGGCAAATAGAAATTAATACCTAACTTAAAAACATAAAACTGCACATGGGACTTCAAGCCTGAGCCTCAAAGAACAATTCCCCAAATAAGTCTGAAGCCACATCCAGAGCCAGGGGATCCCCACAGAGCTGCATTGCTTCCTTGCAAATTTCACCTGGAAACCCCAGTGAAACTGTCTCCAGCTCCTACCAGCTTCCCAGCTTCTCCAGGAAAGAGGCCAGCAGGGCTTGTCATGCCTTGGGGCGTGGCCGGACAGAAACCCCAGCTGGATTGGGCCCACCTGTACCTACTTGTTGGATCTGATTACCAAATGTTCATGAATTTGGGGACCAGTTGTTAGACACAGCCACCGTTAAATATCAAAATGTGTAAACTTGCAATTAAATAAATCATATTAAAATCCAAGGTAATAAATACTCATAATTCATGTCTTCCTGTTTTACCATGTTGTGTTATTATCTATGCATTTTGGGTTATTTGTGTCTGTTGTATCCGTCTGGTGGAAATACTTCCTCACGGTGGCTCCGTACGTCCCTTCCCAACTCCCTTTTGGGTGCCATGGCATTGGTAGCTTCAAGTGGGCTATGACGGGAATATTTACACCATGGAAAATGGCAAATGCTGCAGACCAGGTGCCCCGTGCATACACACACACACACAACACACATATACACACTCACCCCCCCCATATATATACATACTCTCTCTCACACACACACAGAGCACACACACAGCACACAGACACAAACACACATATACATACCCCCACACCCCCACACACACCATACATACACATACATACACACATACGACACATACACACACACACACCAGACACACAATATATCACTGGTTTTGAACTGGAATCCAGCATCTCTCAAGACAGGCTTCCTGACCTGAGACTTTGGGTGGCTTCCCAGAGACAGGGAGGACCTGGGCAGGCCAGAGCCCGGTGCAGGACGGTGGAGGCTGAGATGGGGCTAGGCTGGCCAAAGGGGGCTGGTGGACCCTCCTGGGAACTGTGGCCCTGAGCACCCATCTCCTTCAGTCAGACCGCAGTGTCTCAAAGTTCTCCCCACAATCCCTGCCCCATAGCATCTCCTTGTTCTGGAAATGAGGGTGGGTCTGCAGAGGCCCCACACACCAGGGCACCCTGCAAGCTCAGCCATGGGTCTGCCTCGGCAGGGTCGTTCCCTGGGAATGATTCAAGCGCCAACCTCTTGGTGACAAGGGGCTTCTACCTGGTGCTGGGGATAAGACCAGAAAACTGCCTCCTGCTTGTTCATTCACCTCCTGATCTCTTTTGCATCCAGGGCTGTGATAGAGTAAAAAATATATTTCATCTCTGCCCCTGGTTCCTGGTACAGAGCTCCTAAAACGCTTGGAATGTCCTGTCTTTTGTGTACTGAGATGACTGGTGGCTGAGGCCCTAGACAGCTTCAGGATGGGGGCTGGTCCCCAGAAAGACTAGCCATGGGATGAGAGGGTGGGACTTTCAGCCCCAACCCTGAGGATGGGTGTCGGCTGGAGACTGAGCCAATCATCAATGGCCAGCAATGTTGTCACCATGCCTGCAAAACGGAACCTCCTCAGAAACCCTACAGGATGGGGTGGGGACCTCCTGGGGGAGGCACATTCCCATGCTGGGGGCAGTGCTCAGGGAGGTGTGGGAGCCCCTCCCCCATACCTGCTTCTGCAGGTCTTTTCCATCCAGCTGTCCCCGAGTTGTATCTTTCATAATGAAACTGTAATTGTAAGTATCCTGCTGTCCCGAGTGCTGTGAGTCGTTCTAGCAAGTTGTCAAAACTGGGAGAAGGCCGTGGCTGATTTACAACTGGTTGGTCAGAAGTACTGTGGCCCTTGGGACTTGTGGCTGGTGTCTGATGTAAGGGTAGCCTCATGGGATTGAGCCTGTCTTCTGTAGAGTCGACTGAATTGAGCTGTTGGACAGTTGCTGTTGGAGAACTGAGAAAACAGAATTGTCCGGAAGGAACATGTGTCGAGGCAGAGAAAATCCGGTGTCTTTTCTGAGAACGCCAATGTCCCTGGTTATCATTTCAGTCTGAATTCAAGGGCACCCACATATCTTCTGCTTGCCTGTGGAAGGGAGTGCCCCCTGCCCGACCTACCCCACTGCCTGGCAGGCCCCGGAACCTTCCCTGACACCTCATTGCTACAGAGAGGCTCAGAAAGGTCCAGAAAGATACAGCCCTCGGCAGGGCAGGCACACCTGGGCTCTCCCTTTCCCTGCTTCTCACCTGGGAGCACCCACACCTGCAGTCCTCAGAACCCCCTCTGGAACCTCTTCTCACGGGTACATGTGCCCCAGCCTCAGCACCCTTGGGTCCTGGGCACCTGGCACTTCCTGCCGTGTCTTTCCAGCAGCCTCCGTCCCATCTCCACCACCCAGCAGCTCCCAGCAAGTTCATCCCCACCACAGGCATTGGCAGCAGGGAGGCAGAATGCAAAAAGCAAAGCCAAAGCCTGAAGTCAATCTGCAAAGGACACCACCTCTGCAGGGACCTCCAATAGGAGCCATTTCCAGCCAGGTCCAATGGATGAAAACGCACAGATCATTTATGCACTCCCTGCCTCCGCCCTCCCTGAGCCAAACCCAGTGCTCCTATGAAGAGCCCAAAGATTGCATCCGAAATGCTTTTGGGAATGACTGAGTCTGTCACCCCGCCTCCCTTTTCCAGCCCTTTACCGGCAGCCCAGTTGTGTAGGAAGGAGGAAGACATAGCTGGAGTAAAGAGGAAATCCAAGGTGTTGAGGGGGTGGGGTACAGCATCGAGGTAAAGACAAGACTCTGGGCCAATGAGATCTGTGGTGCAGGCTGAGCTCTGCCATGTGACCTCCGGCCAGTCCCTTGATTTCTTGGATCCTCCTTAAAATAAAGATAACACAAAATCATTCTTCTTGTGACCATAGAGCAAGGAAGGACACAAGAGACCTTTGTAAAAGTGATGGACATAACTAGCAAAAGGCAAGACCACCAGGGGAAGGCTGAGACCACCTCAGGACCAGGACTGCTGTGGGCCCCACCAAGGGGAAAGCGGGGACCCCAGGAGAGTGGAGATACTGGTAAGGAAATTGAACACAGAACAAAAAACTGAGAACAAAGTGAAATGCAGAAGAGGTATACGAGCCTAAGGAGGCATCTTGCAAAAAGACAACAAGGCGTTCACCTGGAAATCGAGGCACAGTGATATCTAGAGTTGGGGTCTTAGATGGCTATGCTTTTATCTTATCTGTAAAGTGGGGATAAAAGACACATTCAAAATGCATTTTTCACCCTATCAGAGATCCCCTTAGCCAAGGAAGGCAGGCTGGAAGATACATTTTCAGCCCATGGGGACATTTGCAGACAGAAATGGAGCAACACAGTCTTGGGCAATCACGATCGTCCAGCATTTGCAGTGTCAGCAGTGGCTCGTTTTTGTCTGAAATGACATAGCTGCCCCTACAGGTTTTGTCCACCCTGTATGTCCTGTTCCTTTCACTTTGGAAACAAAACAAACGGTGAGATCAACTGTTGACAGCTTTCTGCTGAGCATTCTTTGTGTCCAATGCGAGGCCCCCACAGTGGCCACTGGGCTCATTGTCCTTGATTTGGGACAACACACAGCACATCACAGGGTTCTCGGCTTCAGCAAGGTGTCCCATAACCAGCGGTCTGCGAGGCAGCATTCAGACGTGTGGTCTCCAGGGGAGGCCCAGGAAACCCAGACACTGCACAGGGCTCCCAGCTCACGGGAAGTGATGCCATCACGCAGGGCAGGACAGATCCCTGGCCCACTTCTGTGTCTTACTGTTCTGAAAGTGTCCCTTAGGAGTCAGACACATGTCACATAAAAATAAATCATGTTTCACAATGTAGTGACCAAGCTCCCTGCGTCAAGCAGTGGTTCCCAAACAGGTGTGCTTGTTAGAAAGCAGATTCCAGGACCTCCCTAGAGATCCAGACTCAGTGGCTCTGGGTGGGACCAAATTCCTTACTTCCTGGATCCATCACTGACTCACCTGGTGATGTGTAAATCTTTGTGCTCCTGAGAGGATCTCAGTTAGGTGTGTCCTCAGGACCACGGGGACACTATGGCCTTTTCACCAGTCTTCCAGGAGCTTTAAAGGTTTGGTGATGTGGTGTCACATGCCTGGCCCAGAGTGAGCCCTCAGAGTGCGCTGCCTTTGTTAATATGATAAGGTGGCACATGCTTGTCCGATTCCACGGAATCCTTTGCTCTGTTCATTCACCTCTCTCCAGCCTTACCCTGGTTGTTGGATTGTCCCATACATAGATCTGGGGAGAAATCTTGTTGGCCAGTGTCCTTGAAGTTTGGTGTATTTCAGGATAGCACAGCAGGGGCCCGGTCACAGTACAGTTATTTAATAGATCCATATTTGTAACAACCCCCTCACTCTCTCTGACTGAAGCCAGAAAAACATTTGTAAAATGATGTTAGGAAGCGTCTATCTCAGGAAGGGCCTGGGGACCAGCAGAGGCAGCTGTAGGCGTCAGGTACAGGACGCCCCTCCGGCCTCTGCCACCACTGCCCCTGCATTCTCAGGTCTCCCAGGGGATCACATGGGGTGTGCGAGGGTGGCATCCTGAAGAACAGCAGGTGCTCGTCCTGGAGGAAGGGGAAAGAGGTGCTGAGACCATTCACACACATATGCACACACTCATACACACTTACACACCTACACACACTCACCTAATCACATGCATGCACACACCCCATACACACTCATGAGCACACTCACACATTCATGCAATACTCATACATACACACTCACAATGCTCATACACACAATTCATGCTCACACAACCCATACACACTCATGAGCACACTCACACACTCATGCAATACTCATACATACACACTCACAATGCTCATACACACAATCCATACTCACACACCCCCCACACACTCATGAGCACACCCATACACTCATGCACACACATGCACACCTTCACACATTCACACAATCCATGCTCACACACACCCTATGCACTCATGAGCATACTCACACACTCACATGCACACTCATACACGCAATGCTCACACACTCACCCAACATGCTCACACACACCCATACACACTCATGAGTACACTCATACACTCATGCACATACTCACACACACACAATGCTCACACACAATTCATGCTCACATTCACCTTACACACTCACGAGCACACCCACAATCACACACATTCTCACAAACTCACACGTGCACACTCACACACATGATCACACACAACCACACTCATGAACACAGTCACACATGCTCTTGCATGAACATGCACGCACACGCTCACACCTCATGCTCACACCCGCACACCATTACACATTCGTGATCACACTCACATAATCACATACCATCATACACACTCACATATACACACACCCTTATACACACTTATACTTCACAACTCTCACACACGCTCACATATACATGGTCACACACACAAAAATAGTCGCAAGTACGTGCACTCAATCACACCCCCTCACTCTCCCTCAAACCCCCACATGTACACACACACACCTATACACACACACACACACACACACTCACACGTGCCCTCGCTCCAGTGTTCACTGGCCGGGGTCCTGGGCATGGCCGTTGCCGCCTGAGCAGAGCCAGTGATGGGACACGTGGGCGCTGAGGCTGCGCTGGCTGAGGCCTGGTGGCTCTAGAGCTGCTTGAGCCAGGTGTCACGATGACAGGCGCCACTTGTTAAGGAAAAGGAGAAACAGAGACAAGAGTGGGATGAAACCCCTCCGCCTGCCTGGTGCCTGTGGAAAGTTACCACGGAAGATGACAGGAGCTGGGGACCACAGCCCCCACCCGGGGTCCTCTGTGCCCACATGTGGCCGCAGCAGCTGCGCGGTCTCTTTTCTGAAAGAGGGCTGTCTTGGCTGCACTTGCCCCTGAAGCCACCCTGAGACAGGTGCAAATGTGAGCGGCTAACTGAGGAAGGGCTGGCACCGAGGGGACAGGAAGAGACAGGAAAGGAGGAAGCAGGGGTCTGCTTGGGACACTCACAGGGTTTTTGTGAGCCGTTGTAAAACTCAGCTGTTGTTAAAAATTAAGTCATAGCAACTTATGATTAAATAAATCATATTAAGACAAAGTGATGCCCAGCACTCTTTGCACCCTAATTACTCCGCACATTTCTGAGGTTGCTGAGCCACAGCGTGGTGTTGTCACAGTGTGCCTGCCACCACACAGCAGGCCAGGGTGGGCGGATTGCCGTCATGGGAGTCAGCAGGTACCACCAGGCAGGGCTTCTGTGCTTTTCTGGAGAGCCAGCTGCGAAGCCTTCGTGAGGGCTCCCTGGCTGGCTGGTGCATTGGGCTGGTTAAAAACCTCTAGAACACTTGCTCAGTCATTCCCATGAGGCTCGGGAGCTGGGCACTTGCCCACCAGCTCCTGCCACTCATGGGCTGGAGCCTGTTCCCGGGGTGGGCTGAGGCACTAGCTCTCTGCACCTGTGGGCTTCTCTGTGCAGGGGCCGAGCGGCTCCAGCATCCAGAGAGACTCTCAGGCCAAGAGTCGGGGCTGTGGGCAGGGCTCCTGCAGCTCAGCTAGAAGGACCTGCTTCAGCTTGGCGTCTGCCTCTCAGTGTGCTCCCTTACACTCCCCTGCACTTTAGCCAGGGCCTGACATCTTGCCAGTGCCATGGGCACTGTCTGCTTACTCGAGGATCACCTGCGCCCATCCACCTGTAATTCATGCGGAGTGATCCCAGGGCCCCCCAGCCTTGGCTCCCTCCTGGTGACTCCAGCAGAGCCCTGTTCACTGTGCCCTGTGGTCCCAGGAAAGCCAGACATCAGATGGTACCCATGGGGTGGAAAGGACTAAGCTCAGAGTCCTCCAAGGAGTTTACAGATCATGGGAGACCTGAGCCCAAAGAAGCTGGCTCTTTTCATTAACTCTTTTTGTGTCAAAATGCTGAGCTCCTGCACTTTGCTTTCAGACATGCTGCCACTGTCGGGGACAGCAGACAGCAAAATGAAGCAAGACTGTAGGGTCAGGACACCTCTGGGCACTCATGCCTCATCACACCTCCTCTCTCCTCATCTCAGGACAAGCAGGGCCCAGCCAGACTGGGTCTGCAGAGACGTAGTGTGCTCTCTTGAAATGCATTTCTCTCTCACCTAAAAGCACAAGTTTGAGATAATGATCTGACCTCCAAGAGTTTCCTTGCAGGCCCCCAATGTGATGTGTTAGCGATCTAATTCCATCCACTAATTTTCTTCTTTTATGTAGAAATACAGTAGCCTGGAAAAGAAAAATGAAAGGATGAAGAGGTAGGCTCAGGAGGACCATGCTTGGGCTTTCTTTCAAGGTAACTGTAGGTTGCACTTTGAGAAAATAAGGCCTTTGGACACATTTGCCTGAAACAAGGGATTCCAGTTTCTCTTGTTACAAACTTGGTTCTTAGCTCTCCAGGCAGGTGAGTGAGTCAGATGGGCAGGTTAGTCAGATGGTGAACGCCCAAGACCCGGCTCCGAATTCGACAGCACCAGCTGCCGTGAAACTATCATCATGTGCTATCAACCCAAACAGGCCTGAACTCCATAACCCATTCCCTGGGCAGGCACAGGTGCCAGGCAGAAAGTTCCAGGAGTCAGCCTGGCAGAACGTGACCTCTCTGAGTTCACACACGCCCAGGCGCCCCAGACACAACCACCATTATTACAGCAGCAGCCACAACAAATCCTGTCTCTGTGGCTCTCTCCCTCCACCAAACATTAAATCATTAACGCTAACAAGCCTCCCATTTTGCAGATGAGAAAACAGAGGCGGAGTTTTCTGAACAGCAAATTGTTGATTGCATTACAATGATTGGAAATTGGGACTGATAAACCCCATGACTAGACTCAGCAGTGATTTAAAATATTTGGAGAGTAAAACATCTTTCTTTATTACAAGTGTGGCTAGCATTAGGAGTTTATAAGGGCAAACACGCACGAATTGCTCCCTATCAAATTCCATTTGGTCTCTGATTTTAGGTTGTAAGAGGTCAGACATCTGTTATGTGATGCATCTTCATTTTTTATACCTGTGATATAGAAGAGAAATGATCACTGGTGATTTCACTGACACCAATGCTCTCAGTTAGCTACTGCTTCCAAATATATCAAGGCATTGGCTCTGTACCCATTCAGTCAGTACTGATTTTCTTTTTTCTCCCACATGAAGATCAGAATCCTTCCATCTTAAACCCTCTCAGTTTTCTACCTTGCCTTGCATTCTTTGTCTTTCAATTTTCTAAGCTTTTAACCCTTATAACCATTCTGTATTTTACTGAAACAAGAACAGACCTAATCAGGAGATGTTGATTTGGAAATTAGTAGAAATTCTGAAAGAGACTTCTGAGTCTATTCCATATTCCTTACCCTCTTTGTTCACAGAAACTTCTGTGACTCTGGGGATGTCATGGCCCTCCTGCAGGGAAGGCTCACATACTCATACAAGTTCACAGGAGGACAAAGTAAGACGCCCCTTTGAGGGCAAGCACCCCCTCCCCATGCCACTCCTCTTTGCTCAGGAAAGAGGCTCTTTGTGGTTCAAGAACCCCTCCCAAGAGTGACAGGAGGGGGAGGAAGAGGAGGAGAACTTGGAAACTGAGGCAGAGGGATTGACATGGGGCAGGGGAGATTCCCTGGTTCTAAGGAGGGGCGTGAGTCCAACAGTTTGGAGGTGGTAGAGGTCAGTGCTGGAGCCCTTAGGACCCCATGGGGAGAGAAGTGGCTGCCTCGTGCAGTCCAGGGGCTGGGCTGGGCTGCCCAAGCTGCATGTCTGGCCAGAGACCTCAGTGCCCACACCAAGTCCAGAAGATCTGAGACCGTCTCTGTCTTCCCCTGAATGGTCTTCTTGGCAGCCATCCTGATGAATCACATATCAGAGGCCCTTACCACATTTTCTGGGCACAGTATGTAGGCCAGAGATATGCATGGGAGTTCCCTGCACGTGGCTGAGATTGAATTTCTTACCAGTGGGCTTAGTGGGACTTGAAATTCATTTTCTGTTGATTCAGAAAAATTATGTGACATTTCTCACACTTGAGTACAGTGGAGTACATCAAATAAGATCAAATTCAACTGCATAGAACAGAAGTGACATGACAGCAGATTAAAGAAGATAGGGATTATATTTATCTCATACAAAGAAGTCCAAAGAAAGCAGTCCCAGTCTCCTAGAAGTTCTATTTCACCATCCTTAATGAGTGGCTTTTAACACAAGTCTACCTCATGGTCCAAGATGACTGCTGGAGCCCAGCCCTCATGTCTGCATTCCAGGCAGGAAGCAGAACAAAGATGAAAGGGCAAAAGCGAGCGTGCCAGTTGTCTATCCTTCTTTTAAGGTACTTTCCTAAAAGCCCCAGTGACCAGAATTTAGACATAGCTACATCTATCTGCAATGGAGGCTGAGAAATTTGGATTTTGCAGTTGGACTCATTGTTATTTCCAATAAAGTAAGAATTCTGTGGCTAAGGAAGAAAAAGAGATGGATACTGGATGAACAGATTATAATCTCTGTCACATAAAGTAAAAGTAATGATTAATATGTGTACCTACCCTCAAATTTTTGCATCCAATTTCACAGATATCCTGAAGTCTATTTGCCTTAGAGGAAAAACTCCTGATGTAGTGATTAATAGTTTTTTTATTACTTTATTTTTATTTCAAAATTAAACTAAGGTAATACTATAAAAAAGAATTCTAACATTTATTTAGCTATTGACTGGTGGAAATGACTTCTAAACTATTTGTCTGAAATATCTCCAGGATCTTTCCTTCAGTTGAGTGAAGTCGTTATTGACCAGCACAGAGCCAGCCACAGAGAGCGAGACCAAGACACGTTTTATACCGAATATATTTAATAAGATACTTAGCATCCCTAACATTCTTCGAAGGGCTCTATCAGTCTTATACCTAAACCATGATAGGAATAATATTTTGATTCAAAGATAGAATTGAGAAAGAAAAAGAGAAGAGGTTTTGCTGAAACATCTGGCTGAGATGTCAAAGAAAAAAAAAAGTGAAGAAAATGATTAAAGAGGACATTTTTGCCCATGTAAACTTCTGGAAGTGAAGTGATGGAAGTGAAGTTACTCAGTTATAATTTAGCTGTGAAGGTTGCACCACAGAGAAATAGGGGCTCGTTCCTTACGTCCTTGGGGCGCCGGGGAGGGGCTCCAGGCGGAGCACAGCAGGAGGTGGCGTGAACCACCGGGAAGGCTGTTGTTCCCAGCTGAGAGGGTGCAGTTGGGCGGCAGAAAGGAAGAGCCATGATCTCTTCTCATGTTCAGAAAGGAAAAGTCCAGGTTTGCTTGTATCTGACCAAATAAGTTTTGCCAACATATGCTCTTTGCATTAATTTTCAGGCAACTCATCTACCTCTGAATATTCTTGAATAGATTTAGGGTGGCTCTATCCCTGCCCATTGAGATGTCCTCTCTTTTACTCACACAAAAGTTGCAATCACTGACAGTCCCCTTCGTGGTCATGGGGGCCCTTGCAAGGCATTTCCTCCCCACCCCCGTCACCATCAGATCAGCAGGTGGCTGAATGTCACCAGTGGGAGGCATGGGGCCTGATCCCCGCCCTAGGCACAAGTGGGTGCCACAAGAGAGGCAGAGCAGGTCGCCACCATCGTGTCTCACCCACTGGATGCTTCCTCTGAAACCACCTTCCTCATGCTTCTTGAGGAGGTCGTTGTGACTTGAAAGTGTGTTTTTGAGACCCAGCATGCTTATCTCACCGGTTTTTTCAAACTCTTTCTACTGCAATCAATGAATGCTCCCATGGAAACATTTAATTATTTTCAGCACAAATTAGGAGAGTAGAAGAATGATGATACCACAACTACACACCGAAAAAAATGCTGAAGGCTTAGGAAGGGCCACGTAAATTTTTACTCACCTTAAAAAGATGGGGTGGAAGGGGATTGCCCATGGCAGGTCCTGACTTCGGCCTGAACCTGAGCAAGAGTCAAATGGCAGCTCACTTAAAATAGGTCTAGATATTTCCAAGTTATGAATCAAACTCACAAACTGCTAAACAGAATATGTTCTATTTGTTCACCTCTATAATGACGTGGAATCCACAATTCTCTTTCCCCTTGGACCCATCATTGTGGGAAGATCCAGCCCGAGCCCTAGAGGATTCACACCTTCCTGTCCCCACCACTGGCTCTGTCCTGCACATGGAAGACGCCCATGCACATCTGTGCCTATGCACATCCACGCTCTGCCCACGCCCTCCAACACTCCTTTGCCACCCCTCAAGCCCTGGGGTGGGGACCCTGGTGGTGAGGTCTACCCTGGGAGGATGACCTTGGATGCAGGCTGAGAACTATTTGGACAAGGAGAACAGTCTAGAAGGTGACTGCGGTCTCTCTGTAGGTCTGTTTCCTTGGCTCCTCAGACATCTTACCCCATGGAGGTCTAGGGCAAAGGGCTCTCTTGCCCAGTTCTAGGGGTGGTACTGCAAGATAGAATAATTGCAAGGAAGTCTGAGTAGTTGCCCAATCTGTGGTATATGTAAAAAAGGGTTCAGTACACTCATAAGCATCGCCAAGGGTTAGAGGGAGTCAGGAAAACCTCCATAAAAGGGATTTAGCTCAGTCTTAAAGGATGGACAGCCCAGAGAAGGAAGGCTGAGCTCCCCAGGCAAGACAGCATTAGAGTAATCTGGCTACAATAGGCAGGGTGGGAAAGAGAATTGGAATTTGGAATATAAGATGGAAAAGGAAAGTTAGAAAAGGTGGTGGAGAGCCTCAGTTGCTCCACCTGGGGACTGTTATGGGCTGAATGGTCCCCCCTAAGATGCAGATTTCAAAGTCCTAACTCACAATTCCCCAGGATGTGATATTATTTGGAAATAGGGTCTTTGCTGATGAAGGCAATTTAGAATGGGGTCTTAGGGTGGGGAGAGCTAATCTAATATCATTGGTATCTTTATAAAAAGGAGTAAGTTTGGACACAGAGACAGACAGACACACACACAGGGAGAACGCCATGAGGCAAAGGTCAGGGAGATGTATCTACAGGCCAAGGAGCCCCACAGATGGCCAGCAAAGCACCAGAACCTGGTGCAGCTTGGAAAGATTCTTTCTCAGTAGGAACCAGCCCCACCAACACCTTGATCTTGGGTTTCTAGCCTCCAGAGCTGGGAGACGATGAACTTCTGTTGTTTAAGCTGCTCATTTTGTGTTGCTTTGTTACAGCAGCCAGAGCAAACTCACACATGGAGTTTGCCTGTATTCTGCAGAGGGTGGAGAAGCATGGAACATTTTGCAGTAAGGGGGTAACATGGTCAAAGCCATGTCTGGGAAGATTGGTGTGCAGGTGTGACCCAGACAAGGGGATCATGGCTGATGTTGGCCATGGCACCTTGCTGGTCCCTTAGCAGTTGCTGTAGCAGGGTCCTTGGACTCCTGCAGGTTGATGAATGTGAAGGCCAGCGATGGCTGGTGTGGATCTGTCTGCTGTCCCTCTGCATCAGGACAATGAGCACCTGAGCAAAGGGCAGAGCTGGGAAGGATGACTTTGACAGCAAGCATGAGAAGCTCTGACAATGCAGTGTTCGTTGCACAGCAGCAGGACAGCCACCATCCCCTGAGCTGACCATCATCCCCTCTGTGGCTTTGGTGATAAGGAGCACCCCAACCCATCTTCAGTGCAGGCCATTGCGGGGAGACCCCAGAGCTTCAATAGCACAGGATTAGGGGCTGCTTCCCAGCTCCTACTGAAAAGTCAGCTTTGTTCTCTGTCCTCACGTGTGCCTGGCTCCACCAGAGACTTCAAGGGGAGGGAAGACGTGAGGACAGGTGGTGGTCTGAGGACAGAGTTTGAAGCACTCCCCTAAACAGGAGATAATGAGAATGAGGATCAGTTTCACAGCTAGAGCAACCACAGCGTGTGGGGCCTCCCCTCCTAAGAAGCCCCCTGACCTCCATCATCTTAATACGCACCCGATGCCGCAGAAACTCGGTTGTGCCATGGGACGCACGGTGGAACTTCTTAGTGCTGGGAGCACCAAGGTTATTTCGGCCGTGGACGTGGGCAAAACAGAGCAGCGAGGCTCTCTGCTCCTCTCTGCTGCTCAGAGTCAAACATTCAGCCTGCAGGTGATGTGAGTCCTTCTGTTCCTAACTCATGGCCATGCCGAGTCACACGGCACACCCAAACCCAACAACGCCCGAGGAGCTAGTCTTCGATTCTTCAACGTGGAGAGCAGAGGGCAGCAAGATTTGGTGACCAGCATCGACGACGTCCTCGTAATCCTGCAAGATTGGCGTATCCTCCTGTTGCACACGTGAGGCTCAAGCAAGCCACGTGACGTGCCCCAGTGAAGAGTCAAGCCCAGGCCAATGGATTCCACAAAGCAAGTCTTTACACTCTCATTTGCTTCCTTACCATCCTCTCCCTCTCTCTCACCCCCTCCACACACACACACACACACACACACACACACACACACACACATTCTATACATATACCCATATACCTCTTCATTTTTTTTTTCCAACACGAGCTTTACATAACTCTCATTCCTCTGGAGTTGTTCTGCCCTGGACGTGCGTCTTTACAAACTGAAACTGAACTCAGAGTACTGAACTCAAAATAGTTCCATTCAAAGTGCTGTCAACATAAGAAAAAATTAAGAAGACCATAATTTTGCCCTGGGTCTAGGACTGCCATGATTTTGTGTAATGTTAAAAAACGTAAGCTTGAAAGGAGGACATGGCTTGGCTCTTGGAGGTGTTCACTCTTTGCTTTTGGGATTTACAGGGAAGTGTTGTCGTACCTCCGTCTGATTCGAGGGATGTGTCATGTGAGCATGTCCTAGTTTCAAGGCAACAAATGGTTACAGATTAAAATCCCAGCCAATGTATGAAATATGAGGAGTATTTGTGTTTTAATGTGCACATCTCTATTGCCAAGGGACCGATGGCAGTGAGGGAAGGTGACTCAGAGAATAAATATTCCGCACAATCCCAACATCAGAGAAAGCTGACAGGAAAATGCCTTTGCTTACTCAAAGCCATTGTGAAAAAGTATCTGCTGTCTACTCTTGCCAGAATCGCAAATGACCTTGAAAAGATCAGTTTGGGTGGAGTGATTGTGGGTGCATAATGAGGGAAGCTCTTCCAAGAAGTGCTGCTGTGAAATGCAGAGAAATGGAGAAGTAAGGAGGGGAGGTGGTGCTGGGAGAGGAGTTTCACGGGTGATGTTAGACCTTGTGTTGTATGACTTCAGGGAAACATGGAAACCTAACTTCCAGTTAGGTTCCTTACCTTCCCTATTTTTAAATATCATTTAAAAATAATTATTTCCTTTACCTTTATCTTTCCTAGTTTTAAATATCATTTGAAATTACTATTATTCCCTTTACCTCTCTCATTTTAAAATATCATTGACTTGAGTACCAGACAGTGTTATAGTTTTTGTTTCACTCATCAAATATGATTTTAAAAACTCATGGGCAACAATATGTTCTAGTTTTTGTCCCCAAAATTCTGCAGTTTCCATTTTCCTTTCTCCTTCCCAGTGCTCCAAGATTCCTCCTTTTAGCTTTTCCTTTCTGTTTGAAAATTTGCATTCACCAATCTTTAAATGTCTAAAGACGCTTTCTTTTAGTTCTCCTTTATGGGAAAAGGTCTTCATTTTCCTGAAGGATGGTTTCACTGGATGGAGACTTGACAGCAGACAGCTCTTTTCTTTCAGCTCTTGAAACTTGCTGTGCACTTTCTGCTGGCCTCTGTGTTTCTGGCGAGAAAGCCACTGTCATCTAAATTACTGTTCCCCTATTGGTAATGCATCATTTCTCCCTGTCTACTTTCAAGATTTTTCTCTTTGTCTTTAGATTCCAAAAGTTTAATTATGATGTGTCTTGGCATGGCTTTCTTTGGGTGTATCCTAGTTGGGATTTGTTCAGCTTCTTGAATCTATAGGTTTGGGTCTTTTGCCAAATTTGGGGCATTTTCAGCTGTTATTTCTTCAAATACACTTTCATGTATTTCATGGAGAGCCCCATGCCTCCTCTTTTTCCAGAACTCCAATAATATGAGTTTTGGATCTTTTGTTATAGTCCCACAGGTTCCTAAGGCCATGTTCATTTTTTCCCCCCCTAACCTATTTTCTTCTGTTGTTCGGATGTAGTAAATTCTATTCATCTGTCTTTAAGTCCATTGCCTGGCACATGAAAAACTGCAGATAAGGGAAACTACATACAATTGACCCATAGGGTTGATGCTTATTTGAGGTTTGTGGTCATGGTTTAAAACGAAACCAGTCAGTCCAGTTGGGTGACAATCTTACTGTCAAGTCCTGCTCAGATACAGACAGGAAAGAAAGATGCTTAGGCTGAAGTGACTTAGGGTCTCGGCAGGTAACTACAACGGAGGAGAGGGTGTCAAGGAGTCGATTGCAATGAAAGTCCACGGAGGGGATGAAGGGATCATTGAATGGGAGGGCTCAGGGGAGTTTAAATTGTTTTGCAACAGAAACAACAGGAGACAGCATTCATGTTATCAGAGGCTGGGAGTTGAGCTCTTATATATTGTTGAGCATAAGGTCCCAGACATGGTGGAGGAGGTGGTGGTGGGGAAGGAGAAAGAGGGTGAAGATGAAGCAGTGATAGAAGAGTGACATGTGCACCACCCACAAGGTGAACAGCATCACCCGAACTGCAACACCTGAGGACGGAAGAGGTGCCCGCAAGAATTGCTCCAGGACAATAGGCCCAGAAACCACGACATGTGGCCACCTTGAAAGCACCGTGATGATGAGTGAAAGAGGCAGGGCACAGAGCTGTGGCTGGGTCTAGAGTCTTCAGGGACGGAGGAGGACAGAGTCGGAAGTAATGGGAGGAGCAATGAGGAGGAGAGATGAACTCCAGGTCCTGGTCCTGATGCAGGCAGCACATGAGGAGAAAAGCCACAGTGTCCTGGGAGAGGTCCTCAGGGCGGCTGGTGGACATGGACGACTGCCAGGTGTCCAAAGGTGACAGCTGAGAATAAAGGAGAGCTGCAGGGCACAGGGCCCAGCTGTGGGCGGGAGGGGAGTGTGTACCACAGGGCCGCTTAGCACTTACAGGGGACTTTGGGGAAGTGGAGGTGAGGTCTAGAGGAGGACCCTGGGCCATCACTGGGGATGGATATAAACAGGGACGAGGCATGTTGGGTGACAGATGGGATCCATTTGAATGCCAGGCTCACTTGACAGGCTCCTCACTGTAACTCTGCACGTGGGGAGGGCCCGGGGTGGGGCCGGCCATGGGAGCGGAGGGGGGCTCCCACCACGAGAGCCCACGGTGATGGGAAGGCTCCAAACCTAAATAATCCCTGCTTTTCAGTGCCATCTCTTGAGCCGGCATTTCCTTTACATTCTCTGGAGGAGCTTCGGTTTCTGAATTAGCCTCCAGGCACGCTGTGTTCTGCTCTGAGTGAGCTATTGTGCAAACCACCACTGTCCTTTCTCCCCAAGCTTTATTTTCCTAGAATTCAGGGATTTAGGAATTGCATGTTACAGCAATAGAACCAAGAAACTAAGTATAAATAAGGCCACAGGATGACAACTATCAGGTTCACAGAATAAATGGTGAGTGTTCTGAGAAAGGTCTGCGTTATTCTCAGGCCTGAACTGCTGTGGAGAAAACGGAAGATGGGAAAGGGTTGACTAGCAAGGAGCTCGCATGTCGAGCTGCATAACGAAAAGACATACTGATATTTTTCATTCTAGTGCATTTTTTCACAAGAGAAATCTGAATGAAATCTTGTCTTATTGGCTCAAGGTAAAAATTCCATGACTTCCCAAATCAAGTTTAAAGGGACAATAAACAGCTAAACTCTGGGTTAAGTTCTGTTGGTCCTTATAGAGGGTGCAGTTTCCAGGAGGTGACTGTAAAGCCCTCATCCCTGCCACACATCGGCTTGTGTGTGGCAGCCTCTCAAGCCACAATTGTGAACAAACCTAAGATGTTGGTCTCAGAACAAATCATTTTCTACCCACTCGCTGCCCTGGGTCACTGAGTGAGGTTGTTATTAGACAGCTTCCAAAACTTCCCGAATCCCAAGAGTTCTTCTTATAGCCATACGAAATTTTTTTTTCATTAAACTGGAAAATGTGAATATTTAAGATCAAAGAGTTATTTTAGCTGATTTTTTTTGCTTGTTTAATTTAAAAGACCCTCCATTATTGCCCTGCTACTCACTTACTGTATCTTATATATACAAACCTTTCATACAAGAAGGCGGGATAGGGATAAATAAAATGTAAATAGACACTTCCAGTAACAGCTTGATAACTGCTGCAATAAATGTGTGCCTGGAGTGATTTCAGAATACTGGGACTTGAACTGGCCTCAGGCTGGAGATGAGCGAATGCTCTTCTAGAGGATTTGATGTAAATGAAGAATTATGTGTAAAGGCCAGACCTCATGTTTCAGTAGCTGCGAGCACTTCTATATGGGTGAGAAATAGGGTTGAGGTGGACAAATGGCAGGGTGGGAGTGTGGATTGGAGGGCAGAGGTCAGACCACAATAAGTCCTAAATGTCATTGCTAGGAAATGTAAATGCTGTGCACACGTGGGGACGGGGGCGTTGAGAAGATGCTCAGTAGAAGGTAGCATCACCAGCTCTGCACCTTGGAAAGATCCTTGATGTGGAAGGTAAAAGGAAAGAAAGCAATTGGCTATTGGAAAATTCACTTAAAAATTAATGATGTACTTTCACTCCAGGCAATGATGGGGTAGGTAACTGGGACCAGCCCTACCCCACACAAGGGACGCACCCAAGGAGCTGAGGACACACACCAAGGGCACGGCACTCTGGCTGTGGGTTAGTATGATCAGTTCCAAACTAGGAACCACCAAGTGTCCATCAAGTGAAAAGTAGGAAGAAAGTGTGCTAGGTTCATGTCACAGAACACTACACAGCAATGACAATGACTCACAACATGGATGAATCTCAAACTCATGATGGTAACTGAAAAAGCAAAATGAAACGAAAATCAAGGAAGAGAAGAACACACACTGCTCACCTCAGGCAAATACACGTGTCGGAGACAAAACTAGGAGAAGAGCTAGGAAGCGGTCACTCTAAAATCAGGCTAGTGGCTGCCTGCAGAGCAAGAAAGGGGCTGTTATCCAGAGAGCGCTCACGGGCTTCCCGAAAGCTAGAAAGGCTCTTCTTGACCTGAGGGCTGACTACTCCGCTGTTTGTATGTGAATTTTATGCTATTTCCTTTAGTCTTATATTTCATAATTACTGTAAGTGATCTTTTACATGTGGGTGGTAAGAAACGGTAGTGGGAGTGAGACATTTAAAGGGTAAGGTAGCGGAAGTGAGATGTTTAAAAGAGAATCCATGGGGTTGGTGACGGGTGGAGCCAGACGCTGGGAACAGCTGGGAACAGCCTCCAGAATCGTGCACAGGTACTTCATTGAACAGTGAGTGGGACGGTGGCTCCTCTCACCACGTAAGCATTGCAGAAGGGACAGGTCTAGTGGCTGCAAACAGTGTAAACCATGAGTTAACTGTCAGACCTGTTTAAATCAAGATGCTCGGGTCCACTGAGGAATTGGATACTGGCCTCGGGCTCAAAATACAAGTACGGTTTAGAGTTCCAGATCTGAGTGTCACCAGCACCAGTGAGCAACGGATAACGTCAAGTAATGCAAATGCCCCCAAATTGTGCATATGTCTAGATTTAGAAAAACATACATAAAACAAAAAAGGCCTTGGGAACCTTCTAGGGTCTAAACTTCTAGTTTTTAGTGGAATGTTGGAGACAGAAGCCACCTATCAGAGAGCTAGACATGGAGGATAAAGGTTCAAGAGGAAAGCAAGAGAAGGAGGCTGCTTCTGAAGGTTCACAAAAGGAAAGAGGGAGCGGTGTCAGCACCTTTGAAGGGACTTGAGTTCACGGCAGGGTCTGCCCGCTGTCTGCCCGCTGTAGGGCACACGCCATTTCTATTGGGCAGAGAAGATGGGATGCAGGGCAGTTTCTGCAGTGGTGGGAAAGGATGCAATCCAAAGCTCCCGTGCTGGGAGCTGTCTTCATAGGAAGAGAAATGCCCTCCTTCTTTAGAGAGAGACAGTAGCCATGAAACTGCAGATGCAAGAGCAGGAAGTGGAATTCCAGAACTTTCTGATTTATGTTAGATTGCTGCTGCGCACGCACAGAACCTAGAAGTCCTAGGAGATGATGTAAATGACTTAAATGACCTTTAGCATCATACTCCCTCCCAATCCCAGGTCTGTGAGCTTCCAGCATGACAATTTATGCAGAATTTCCACTTCGAAAGGGAAATGAATATTTGGAAAAAGAAACAGTGAGCGTTGACTGACTCTCTTGCTGGCATTCAAACAGTTTAAGCTTTTGTGGAAAAAACAGTTTGGTCGACGAATAAATATGCATTGTAAAAGGCAGCGGGTTTTACTTTAAAATATGAAACACTGAAAGAAGGAATAAACAACACTGTACCTTCTTTTCTTCCTTTCTTGTTTTAGAAAGTGTGCATTGTTCCAAATTTTCCCTTGAAGTCTATCCTCAGATTTGTAACTGAAACATATGGAAAAGAGAATGGATAAGCTCATGAGAAAATGGAAAAGGAAATATATGTTTTACTGTCTCATAAATGTCACTGTTCACAAATTAATTAGACCAGGGACTTGTAGTCTGACAGCTTATCTACGTTTCATTTCTGCCCAGGGCAAGACTAAAACTTCCCCGAATCAAGGGAGAAGTGTTAGAACTTCAACTTCTCAGTCATACTCCCCTTCACCCCTCCCTTCATCTTTATAATCGATCCAGCTTATTTTTTTGCAGCCTGCCTCACATTTGCATTCCTTTCCTTTATGTTCTAAGCCATTCGTTACACGCTCCAGGACATGAGGGCGGGCGCATGTCTACTTCACCTCCTCCTGTGTATCCAGCACCTGACTTCCTGGCATACCTAGCCACTCAGTAAAGGCATACACATGTGGATGCATAAGTGCTTGACATATGAGAGAGATGTTCTTCACCTCCAGAGTTGAGTGGATTGGGTAAATGTTCCTTCCAGAAAGACTATTCAAAAGTCCTGAATGAATATGGAAGCAAACCAAGAGTCCACTAATGAATAAATAGATAAGCAAAATGTAATATATCCATACAATGGAATACTATTCAGCCTTAAAAAGAGAGGAAATTTGGACACATGCTGTAGCATGTATAAACCTTGAGGACATTATGCTGAAGTGAAACAAGCCATTCATAAAATGACAAAGACTATATGATTCCACTTACATGAAGTATCCAGGAGAGTCAAATTTATAGAGACAGAAAGTAGGATGGTGGTGCCAGGGGCTGGGAGTAGGCAGGAAGGGAGAGGTAGTGACTAAAGGATGTAGAGTTTCAGTTTTGCAAGATGAGTAAGTCCTGGAGATTGGTGCACAGCAAGGGCAATATACTCAACACTACTCAACTGTTCACTTAAAAATGGCTAAGATGGTAAATGTCGTGTTATGTATATTTTACCACAATTAAAAATAAAAATTAACTTTTTCTTTATACCCATCTATATTTGACTGATTACAATTTGTTTGTGCTTATTGCTTAAAAAAAAAAAAAGTCCTTGATGAAGCCACAGATCCAATGGGGAAGTGTCAGAGACACAAGGGAGCAAAGATGTCTGGGTTTTAAATACATTCCTCACCCTCTCACCAATAGACCCACTCACTGCTAATTTTTAATAATAGAGCATCTCATAACACTGAGTAGGATTTCTTGGCCTAAAAATGCCTATTTTTGCTCATATTTTATGGGACCTTCAGGTAGAGAAACAGGGTCATCTTCTCACCCCTATAGAGAGAAACAATTGTACTAGATTTGCTTGCTGGGTGTCAGTCCCATGTTGGAGAATATTCGTGAATAGGAATACTGACTGCAAGTTATTTTTGCACGACTTAGTGATTAGAGCCCAGCACCAAGTAAGATGCACAGATGCCTAACATGCCACTGCACTGAGAGGACGGATGTCACTTGTCCAGAGGAATGTCACTTCCAGTCACTCGTCCAGAGGAATGTCACCTTCAGTGCAGAGTCTCTAGAACAAGTGGGCAGTGGATATTGAAAGTCTGACAAGAGGAGTTCAAAAGTTAATTATTTTGCTCAGCAGTTGGAAAACGCACATCCCACACTGCCGTTTCAAATACACTTTCAAGTTGGGTGGATTTTCCTACTAAACTGCTTGACACGATTTACATGCCACCTGCCTCCTGACTGCACAGAGCTCCTGTGTAGAGACAACAGGCATCCCTGCAGCAGGGATGGTGACTCCAGGATGAGGAAGAAAGGAAAAAAGGAAGGCAGGAAGAAAGGGAGGGAGGGAGGAAAGAAGCTAAAGTAACATGTGCTGAAGCAACTAGTAGTGCTACAAAATCACATGCACCGAGTTGGGGGCGTTGTGCTTCTGGAAAGATAATTATTAGGATTTTTTAAGAAATAGCCTAATATAAAATAAGTATAAGAAGTGCAGGAAAGGGATAAAATTTAATGAGGGATCTAGATCCATGCAATCAATGCAAATGAAGCACAAATCTGATAAAAAATTTAATTTGTTCTGAAAATGAAGAGAACAATTGGTGAAATTTAGAAATAAAAATGCACTTGGAGTCAAACTTTGTGTCAGCAACTGTTTGATCTAATTAGGTAGAAGTTAGAAATGAAGAGATTGGAAAAGGGGCATAAAGAATAAGTACAATTTGTAACAATATATATGTTAGTATATATTTGATATACTATTTGATCAACATATGTCAACGTTGAACCCCCCAAATATGTATAACCAATTATGATTCAATAAAAATTTTTAAAAAAAGAAAAGAAAAAAAAAAAAAAAAAGAAGTTAGAAATGATAAGGTAACTTTTTTTATTCCCAGATTTTCCCATCTACTCAGGTGTCTGTTTATCCTTAAAGCAATGCCAGAAATTTATACTTTTTTCTAGAAATGTGTTTAATTTTGTCTATTTTCAAGATTGATTGCATTTTTAGAACCTCCATCTGTAGTTGCTTGGTTTTTATTTCCGATATTGTTTATCGGCGACTTTCCCGTTTTTAAACTCATCTTGCTAGAGATCGGTCTGCAGATGCTTCCGGCCATAACCTTCAGGATTTCCTTCCTTGCACTTTTCCTGAACTTGCTTGGTTGTCAGTTTTTGGATCTCACGAGTTGGGGCTTGGCCTGGGAATGTCCCGCCTCCCTTCCCCGCTGCCGGAGGCCTCTAGCTGCATCCGTGAGACCTGACTGACAGGCCGTGAGCTCGGCACCATTCGGCTCTGAGCATTTTGCTCTCTTTAGAGCTGTTTATTGCAGTACAATACACATCTGAGCACGTGGATTGATGACGTCACATCTTGGTGTCCGTGGGGACTGGCAGGTTCACACTTGCTCCCCGAGCGCTTGCAGGACAACACCGTCACTCCTTGCGAATCCGTCACCCCCTCCGAATCCTTGTCTTCTCCTTGGGCGTTCTTTTGTTTTTCCACAGGGATGCCCGGACAGTGCCAAGTGTCAGTGGTGTTACTGGCCCTCTGGGCAGCGGTTGTCCTTTTCCACAGCCCCTCCTCCCCAACAAGGTGTCCCGTCCCTCTCTGAAGCCCGCACACTGGACCCGCTCCAGTTCTGGTCCTGGCACTTGCATGGTGAAGGCCTCACATTTATCTCCATCTTCCCGAGTCTCTAGTGGGAGGGGGAAGGCGCAGGGGAGCTGCTCCTGCTCTGTGGTTACTGGGACCCGAAGCCTGAACAGTCACCTTCCTGTGCCTCCACCTGTCTACTGGAGATTTCAGTAAGATTGGCAGTGTCTCCTTCCACAGGGAACACAAGTTGCCATTTGATGGATACTATTGAAGGATGAAGAGGAAAGAAAAAGATCAAAAAGCATGAGTGAGTGCATGCGTGTGTCTGTGCGTGTGTGCGTGTGCGTGTGTGAGTGCACATGTGTGCGTGTCTCTGTGTGTGCGCGTGTCTCTCTGTGTGTGCGTGTGTATGTCTGTCTCTCTGTGTGTGTGTCTCTGTGTGAGTGCACGTGTGTGCATGTGTGTCTCTGTGTGTGCATGTGTGTGCCTGTGTGCGCGTGTCTCTGTGTGTGCGTGTGCGTATGTGCGCGCATGAGTGCATGTGTGCGCGCGTGTCTCTGTGTGCGTGTGCGTGCACACGTGCGTGTGCATGTGTGTGCGCGTATGTGTGTGTGAGTGCACGTGTGTGTCTCTGTGTGTGTGTGCGTGGGTCTGTGTGCGCGGGTCTGTGTGCGCGTGTGTGCGCGTGTGTGTATGTCTCTGTGTGTCTCTGTGTGTGAGTGCACGTGTGTGCGTGTGTGTCTGTGTGTGCATGTGTGTGCGTGTCTCTGTGTGTGCGTGTGCGTATGTACGTGTGAGTGCACGTGTGAGCGTGTCTGTGTGTGCGTGTCTGTGTGTCTGTCTCTGTGTGTGTGCGCGTGTCTCTGTGTGTGTGCGTGAGTGTACATGTGTGCATGTCTCTGTGTGTGGGTGTGTGCACGTGTCTTTGTATGTGTGTGCATATGTGCGTGTGTGCGCGTGTGTGCCTGTCTGTGTGTGTGCGTGTCTGTGTGCGTGTGTGCGTGCGCGTGTGTCTGTCTCTGTGTGTGTATGCGTGTGTCTGTGTGTGAGTGCACGTGTGTGCGTGTGTGCGCATGTCTGTGTGTGCGTGTGCGTATGTGCGCGCGTGTGTGAGTGCACGTGTGTGTGTCTCTGTGTGCGTGTCTGTGTGTGCGTGTCTGTGTGTGCGCGTGTGTATGTGTGTGCGTATGTGCGTGTGTCTCTGTGTGTGTGCGTGTGTGTGCGCATGTGTATGTGTGTGCGTGTGTGTGTATGTCTGTCTGTGTGCGTGTGTCTCTGTGTGTTTCTGTGTGTGAGTGCACGTGTGTGCGTGTGTCTCTGTGTGCGTGTGTGCGTGTGCGCATGTCTGTGTGTGTGTGCGCATGTGCGTGTGTGTGAGTGCACGTGTGTGCGTGTGTGTCTGTGTGTGCGCGTGTCTGTGTGTGTGTGCGCGCACGTGCGTGTGCGTGTGTATGTGTGCGCGTGTATGTGCATGTGTGTGAGTGCACGTGTGTGTCTCTGTGTGTGTGTGCGTGTGTCTGTGTGTCTCTGTGTGTCTGTGTGTGCGTGTGTGTGCGTGTGTGTGCGCGCGTGTGTATCTCTGTCTCTGTGTGTCTCTGTGAGTGCACGTGTGTGCGTGTGCGTGTGTGTGCGTGTGTGCGCGTGTCTGTGTGTCTCTGTGTGTGTCTGTGTGTGCGTGTGTGTGCGCGTGTGTCTCTGTGTGTGTGCGTGTGTGTGCATGTGTGTGAGACAGACTAACTCAATCCCGGTATGGGTCCAGGGAAAAGCCTAATGCTGGAACAGAGTAACAGAGCTTAATTCTCTGTTCTCAACAGCTTTATTGATTTGTAATTGACATACCATAAAGTTCACTTGCTTAAAGTGTACAGTTCAATGGTTTTTAGTATATTTACAAAGCTGGGCAATTATCACCACACTCTAATTTTAGAACATTTTGATCACCACAAAAGAAACTTTGTACCCATTAGCAGTCCCTCCCTGGCACTCCCCACCGTGACCTCCCGGCCCTGCCCCCAGCCCCTGGCAACCACTAATCTACTTCCCGTCTCTGTGAATTTGTCTGCTCAATAAACAGAATCATACAGTATGTGGCCTTTGTGACTAGTTTTTTCCATTTTTTGGCTATTATAAATAATGCTTCTCTCAATATTCATTTACAGATTTTTGTGTGGATATATGTTATTTCTCTTATATACATACTAAGACGTAGAACTGCTGAGTCATATGGTAACTCTGTCTAACATTTTGAGGAACTACCCAACTGTTTTCCAAAGTGTCTTTTTATTTTAAGCACTCTTTGAGAAGCTATACACTGCTGGTGGGAATGCAAAATGATACAGCGGCTTTAGAAAACAACTCGAAGTTCTTTAAAGGGTTAAATACAGAGTTACCATTGTAACTAAGCAGTTCCACTTCTAGGTATGTACCCAAGAGAAATGAAACCCTGTGTCCATACAAAAATGTGCACAGGAATGTTCACAGCAGCAGCGTTGTTCTCAACAGCCCCAAAGTAGGGACAACCCAAATGTCCATCAGCTGATGCATGGATAAATAAAATGTGATTGATATGTACAATGGGGTATTATCTGGAGATAAAAAGTCATGAAACACTGATACACGCTACAACATGGATGAACTTGGAAACATTATGCTGAGTGAGAGAAACCAGTCACAAAGCAGCACATACCGTATAATTCCATTTATGTGAAATCTCCAGAATAGGCAAATTTATAGAGATAAAAGGTAGAGTAATGATTGCCTGGGGCTGGAGGTTTTCTAAAATTAATTTTAGTGATGGAGACAAAACTCTCTGAATATACTAAAGCCATTGAATTGCACACTTTAAATTGGTGAATTGTATGGTATGTGAATTATCTCTCACAAACATGGTAAAAAGAAAAGACCTCTGCTACTAAGTCCCCTGTGTCCTGAACGCTGTCTCTCCCTCTTTCGCCCGGGCGAGCAGGGCTTGCTTCCTCCACCCTGCCTTTCCACCAGCTTTTAGCATTGCTGGCTAACGATGCACACAAATCCAATTCAGTCACCGAGGCCAAGTTAGAGAAAACAAAACTATCTGTGAGCAAACCCCTCTCAGCAATCTGGCAGTCTAGCTCCAACAGGGTTCCTGCCTTCATGTCCCCCACGATGAAGTGCAACGCTGTGTGTGCCTGCCCGTGCCTGTGCAGCCTGTGGCTTCTATGGCCGGTGCAAAGGAAGTGAGCAGAAAGCACCCAGGTGCTCTCTCTTGGAGATTTGCATGGGGGGGGGGGGGAGGCACTGGACTCACTCAGTGCCCCTGGTGCAGGCTGTGCACCTGTCACCATTAGGTGAACAAGTGAAAGCCGAGGTGAGAGCTGCTGGGTCCTCTTCTGCCTAGGGCTGCAACACAGAATCACAGAGTGGCAGACACACCGTGCCCAGCTACTGACTGTGTTGAGGAAGTAACCAAGACCTTGAGCGTTGAGCCTGGTGCTGGGAAGCTGCAGAACCTGCACATGCTCAGCTCTGTGTCCCAAAGAGGTGGCGGCAGAGGCCCGTTCTGAAATGCCAGTGAGGTTACTCTGAACGTGAGTAGAGGGCTGTTGCCTTCTCTCCCATTTTCAAAGCATGTTCATTTTTGCAAAGTATCTCTGCAAGGAAATTATGAAATCTAAAATGACTGAGTTAGTGGTCAGGCCAGATCAACAATACATTTTTAACAGCTTTGTTAAGATATAATTCACATATCATACAGTTTGCCCTTGTAAAGCCTAAAATTCAGTGGTTTTGGCGCATTACATTATGAATGTTTAAAACTGTGGTAAAATAGAACATAAAATTTGCCAGTCAGCCATCACTGAGTGTACAATTCAGTGGCATTAATTACATTCACAATGTTGTACAACCATCACCACTATTCCCAAAACATTTTCACCACCCCATACAGAAACTGTGCCCATTAAGCAACAACTCACCATACTCTCCTGCTCCAAGCCCCGGTGCCCTCTAATCTACTTTCTGTCTCTATGAAGTTCCCTATTCTAGATATTTCATGTAAATGGAATCATACAATATTTTGCCTCTTGCGTCTGGCTTATTTCACTAACGTTATGTTTCCACGGTTTATCCATTTTATCCATGTTGTTGAGTATTTCAGAATAATATCCCATTGTTGGTATACGCCACATTTTGTCTTGCCCATTCATCATGAACACTTGGGCTGTTTCCATCTTTTGGCTATTAAGAACAATGTTGCAATGCACATTGGCATACAAGTCAATTATTCAAGTCCCTGCTTTCAGTTCCTTTGACTACATATCTAGAAGAATTGCTGGATCATATCATTCTATGTTTAACTTTTTGTGGCAGTGCCAAACTGTTTCTCATAGCAGCTGTACAGGCTACATTCCCACGCAATGTATGAGGGTTCCAATTTCTCCACATCCTTGCCAACATTTGTTACTTTCCTTTTTAAAAAAATTGTACCATCATAGAATGTATGAACGAGTGGTTTCTCATTGTTTTGATTTGCATTTCCCTAATGTCTAATAATGTTGGGCTTTTTGTGTACTTAGTGGTCATTTCTTTATCTTCATTAGAGAAGTGTTTATTCAAATCCTTTGTCCATTTCTTAACTGGGTTGTAGGAGTTCTTCACAATTTTTTTGGTATTGGGTTGTAGGAGTTCTTTACTATTCTGGACAGTAAACCCTTATTAGACATATGACTTCCAAGTATTTTCTCCCATTCTGTTGGTTGTCTTTTCAATGTCTTGATAATGTCCTTTGATGCACAAATGTTCTTAATTTTGATGAGGTCCAATTCATATATATTTTTCTCTTGTTGCTTGTGTTTCTGGTATCGTTTCTAAGAATCTATTGCTAAATCCAAGGTCATGAAGACTTACCCCTATGTTTCCTTCTAGGACTTTTATGGTTTTAGCTCTTATATTTAGGTTGTTGATACATTTTGAGTTAATTTTTGTACACGGTGTGAGTTATGGGTCTGTGGCGCTACGGCTAATGTCTGGAATCCTGTCAACATCACCAATTGTAGCACTCTTAATCCTGTTCGTGATGCGAATTATCTGGCTCCATGACCACGACTACGCCAGTTTTCTGGCTGTTTTGCCTGCCGGTAATCCTGCCGACTGGGCCGATTGTTGAGCTAGGGCTGGGTCTGGAGCTCCCAGACTCCTCAAGCCTATTCACAGACTGGGTGACAAACCCTTCACACGCCAGGCTGGGTCCCCAGACCCCTTACACACAGGTCTTTGAGCTAGGTATCTGGCTAAAAGGTCCTTGGAAGCTGTAGGTTGGAAAGGATGGCTGTACCGGGTGGACGCCTGAGGCAGATGCCTGCCCACCTGCTTCATTAAATTCTCTCTCTCTCTCTCTTTCTCTCTGAAGAACACAAGTATAGCAACAAAACTAAAAAACATTGGCTCGCATGCGCACTAACTCCACACACACACACACACACACACACACACACACACACACACACACAATTTGCTTACAAAGGATGTGCTAAAACCACACTCAACTGGACCCAAGGCGAGGGCCCTGACCAAACTATTCTATTTTCCCAACAGGTCCAACTTAATTCATTGCATGTGGGTATCCAGTTGTCCCAGCACCACCTTTTGAAGAGAATATTCTTTTCTTTTGAATGAACTTGGCACTCCTGTTGAAAATCAATTCACCATAGATATATGGGTTTGTTTCTGGGCTCTCAATTCTATTCCATTGGTCCATATTTCTGTTCTTAAGCCAGTACCACGCTATTTTTATTCCCATACCTTTGTGCTAAGTTTGGAAACCAGAAAGTTTGAGTCATCTAATTTTGTTCTTCATTTTTAAGATTGTTTTCCCTATTAGGAGCCCCCTGCAATTCCATATCAATTTGAGATCAGCTTTTCCATTTTGTACAAAAGGCCATTGGAATGTTGATGGGGATTGTGTTGAGTCTGTATTTCACTTTGGGTAGTATGGACATCTTGACAATATTAAGTCTTCCTACCCATGAGCATGGAATGTCTTTCCATTTATTTAGGTCTTCTTTAACTTCTAATAATTATTTTTAAACACATTCATATACCCATGTGGAATCGGAAAAAATAGAAGAAACAGTCTCTGTCTTCTAGAATGCGTATAGAAACCAGATAGAATATTTTCTCTTAAACAGACATTAAAGCCGTCGTTCATCTTGCTGCATTTTGGCGAATCTCCGAACTTTAGGGCAGCAGTCAGTAATCATAAGAAGTAAGGTATCAAAGTGTGAACTTGGCTTGGGAGAAGCATTGATTGGATAAAAAACCTAAAAGTAAGTTTTCCCATTATTAAAAGCAACAAACTAATATGGAAAAGATAAAAAATGTTAGACCATGTGAGAAATGTTAAAATTCTGTAAAGGGACACAAGTTTCAAAAAAAAAAAAAAAAAAAAAAACGGTGGTCTGAAAGAAATATCTGATGTATTTGGCAAGTGGTTGCTTTTTCCGCCAATGGTATTACACAAATCCCTAAGACAAAGAAGAACAACCTTAAAGAAAATTTAGTGGAGGCTATTTGCAAATGAAATGTAAGATTGGCTAATAAACAAAGAGATTCTAAATCTCATTCATAAGTCAATACAAGCACATCTTAAGAACAAAATACCATGTTTTGCCTATCAGATGGGCCTTGATTAAAAAGTTGAATAACACCCAATATGTGGGTGATGATGTAGGAAATTAGACAGACTCATAACCTGTTTGTGGAAATATAAATTGGTGAAACTCTTTGGAGAGTTATTTGGCAGCAGCCACTAAAATTTTTCAAGAAAATATCCTTTGACTCAGCAATCTCTCTGTTGGGAATTTATCCTACAAATACGCTCACAAAATTATGCCAAGGTAGACGTGGAAGAATGCTCTTTTCAGTATTGTTTATAATGGCAAAAACAAAGCCAAGTAGAGAAAGAACCTAAATATCCATCAGTCAGAAACTTTTAAATGGTATGCTACCGTCCATCCAAGAAAATATTGCACATTTAATAACAATTCAGTCACTTATGAACATATTTGTTAAACACTTTGATTAATGTGTCTGTGTGAATATAGATGGAGCTCAAAGGAGTATTCCTAAGTGAAAAAAGCAAGGGCTAAACAGTGTTAATAACGGCATAAAACGATTCAGTACTTATATTTTAGAGCACATACTCAATGGGCATATGTGTACTATGTCTCTGGAAGTTCACGTAGGAGACTGCTAAGGCGTGGCTCCCTGGGATGGGAGAGCCTGCAGCCGAGCGTGCAGGGCAGTTTGTGAAGAGACTGCTATGTACACGTTGTTTCATTTCCTTCCGTGTACTCTGGGTGTTTACCATGTGTGCTTATGATATTTGTATTTAATGAAAGTAAAACAGTCAGAAAATAGCTTAAGATGAGTACTTTTAACATTTTTTGCCAAATAAATATACTTTTGGGCTAACTAGCTCACTTCTTAATATGCAAAGTTAAGTCCTTTAATGTGAATAATTTCAATAATTAAAAGACATACACTTGTACACATACATACACGCACGCACATACACCTTTTTATTGTTCCCCGGTTATATTTGATTTGTGGCAGAAAGAAAGCTGCGTGTGTGTATGTATGTGTGTTTTTGTGGTGTGCATGTGTAAAGTGTGTGGGGAGGTGTGTGGTGTGTGTGGTATTTGAGGTGTGTATGTGGTGTTTATGGTGTATGTGTGTATGTGTGGTGTAGTATGTGGTGTTTATATATGTGTGTATGTGGGTGTGGCGTGTGTAGTATGGTGTCTTTATATGTGTGAGTGTGTGCATGTGTGTGTATGTGTGTATGGTGTGTGGGCATGTGTTTGTGCATGTGTGCTGCTGAGTGTGTGTACGTATGTGTTTGTGTGGTGTTTGTATAGTGTGTGTGTATGGTGTTTATATGTGTGTTGTGTGTGTCTATGGTGTAGGGTGTGATGTTTAGTGTGTGTGTGTGTGTGTGTGTGTGGTGTGTGTAGCATGATATCTGCGTATGTGTGAATGTGTGTGCATGTCAGAGAGTGAGTGTGTGTACGTGTTTATGGTGTGTGGGCATGTGTATCTGAGTGTGTGTGCATGTGTGGTATGTATGCATGTGTGAGTGGTAGGTAGGTGTGTGTGCTGTGTGCATGTGTGTGCATGTGTGTGTGTGTTGCTGTGTTTGCAGATGAGCATGATCAGAAGTCATGTACAACTCACTGAGCAGGGCCTAAGGGCATGGGGTAGGGTCACTAGCAATCCAGGGAAAGGGGGTCCCAGGCACAGAGTGTCCATGCAGAGGAGGGTGCTGGAGACAAGCACCTACCCTGCAGTTTTGCATGGGGACCCTGCACAGCCGCCACTGTGCTGACCACTCAGAATGAGCTCTGTGTGACCAGGCCCTGGATGTGGAGTCCAGGTTCCCAGAGCAGTAATGCCCGGCTGTGCCATGAGGATGAGGTGTTAGCATGCGTGTGACTGTCCTTTCCTTCAATAAGAAATTTAGCCAGATGGTTTCTGAAGTGCTTTTCAACTCTGAGGACACACACACAGACAATGTCACCTAGGATTCCCTGGAGCACAATGACCATTTTACCATCAGCGAGGGCAAGGGGACAATGACATTGGAGGGAGGCCCACAGTGTCTGTGTCTATTGGGCAACACGTGAGTTGAAAATCTTGGCCCTGGGACCATCTGGAGCCCCACAAAAGCTGCAGCAGCCCCCAGGGTCCCCCAAGGTGACTCCCACTAGGATACAGCAGGGATGACCTCCGAGCTCCAGCAGCAACAACCCTGTTATGTGTGGCTGGTGACCTGGCAAGTGCCTGAGCCTTGGGCCTCTTCCTTGTCTTCAACATGCCAAGCTTGGTCTGGAGCTCACTGACACCACTCCAGTCAGCTGTGTGAAACTATGAATTGGAGTCATCTGTTCTACTCTGCGCGTCCAGTCACATCTACCAGTGGAGAGGGCGTGACTGTTGACACTGGTGCGATGCGGACCCTGGAATCGGGGACATCCCCTTTACACCCCAGAATTGCCTGTTGTGGAACCAGCCTCTTCCAGGACCAATCTTTTTAAGATTGCTAATGCTTCCAGCAGGAAATTGGAGGATGCTGTGAGATGATGAGCTCTTACCTGCAAATGTCTGTGGAGACAGAACCTCTTGGCAAACTCTGGGCAATGGCAGCAGTGGTGGAAATGCAATGTTGTGCTTAAGAGCACAACTGAAATCTTGTTTCAACCCAGCTGCTCGGTACTGTGCACATGAAAAAAAACATCAGTGACTTTATTTGTAACAGCTCCAAACTAGAAGCAAACCAAACGTCCATCGGCAGCGAATGGACAGACAGCCTGTCCTGTCTCCACACAGTGCGACACTGAGCAGTAACAAAAGGGAATGAACTGCTGATGCACAGAACAAAGTGAATACGTCTCAAAATAATTAATGAGTGAAAGAAGTCAGGTAAAGAAGAGTATGTACAATGTGACTTTATTATATAAAATTGTGGAAAAGACAAACTCATCTGCAGAAAGCAGACCAGCAGTTGCCTGGGGGCAGGAGGGAGGGAGAACAAGGGGGCCCAGGGAACTTTTGGGGTGATGGATGTGTTTGTTCGTTACCTTGATTAGGGTGATACTTTCACAGGCATATACATATATCAACATTCTTCTGGTTTTTAAGTTTAACTCATTTTAGCAAATTTAAATTGAAATGTAAGTGGCCAAACATGGCCAGTGACCGTGGTATTGGACAGCGAAGGAGGGTTATATGCCAAGTGCAAACTCTTCCTCCTAACCCAGGTGTGTACAGACGGCTCACCCAGAGCTCTGGGGTGTGCAGTCCACGGTCCTGGGTATGAGGTTTTGCCCCAGTAAATAGGAGCAGCCAATGGCATCTGCAGGGAGCCCACTATGGCGGACGTTGGTTCTAAGCATTTTAAATAAGTCACCCAGCTCTCATAACAATTCTGTAGGTTATCCTCTCCATTTCATGGCAGAGGACACTGAGGCAGAGTGAGACAAGCCAGTTGCCCAGCATCACACGGTTATGGTGGCAGGTGCAGATCCATTCTGGACAGCCCAGCTGCACTGCTTCCACGGCTGTACTCTGAGGCCGCTCACTTGGTGTGAAGCCAGCAGCTTCATGTCTTCTTTCACAGGCTTCTACCCTGCACACAAAGCTGCCACTCTGAGCTGGTCTTCCCCTGGGCAAAGCCCAGGCTAATCTGGGCATCAGCTGGACTCTTCTCTTGCAGGCCACTGTGTCCCCTGGGGGATCATGGCTTCCACACAGCAAGTGCTGACAGCACTTTTGGAGGGAAACATTTTGGCTCCCAACTTGGCATCTGGGGTGTCCAAGGCCTCCAGGGTGGGACATGATCATAATAGCCAGAATGTTAAAGAATTGTAAAGCACCTCAATGGTTAATAATAAAGGGAGTGACTGGATCCCAAAAGAAGAAAAGATGTGTGCTTTCCACTCGTAATCCCCTTCCCCACTCAGTCTCTGATGGAAGACCAATCATTTCTATAGACATGATTATGGGTAAACACTATGCAGGGATATAATGTAAGTGGGTTTTGGATGGCATTCTCCTTTACAAGGATGTCATAGTTATAATATCCATATAAACAACACGAGGAAGAACATTTCTGCGGAGAAAATATAAGAATATGCAAGTTTCCTAAGGTAGAAATAAGTTTGAAGTCTTCTTGCTACCACGAGAGGGTCAGATGCTGCAATGTGGTAGACCCAGGGCAGAGGGTTCAGGGTGGAGATGGAGGTGGCATGAATAGGTCCTGCTGAGCCTTGGAGGTCATTCATAGAAGTTAAGGTTGTTTATCTGAAGTGCAAGGAGAAACCATGGAAAGGTTCTAAACATGATCGTATTCATGATTTCAAAAGTCCATGTGGTGGCCCTGGTACAGAATGAATTGCTTTCAGTCCAGCACAAAAGTGGCCCAGACAAGAGGCGATGTGGATTGAGACAGAGCAGCTGGAGAAGTTGGAGGTCAGAGGACGTTGCTATTTCTTAGGGATGGGAGATACTAAAGCACTTCTAAAGTGTTAAGAATGATCCCATAGAGAGAGAAGATCTGAAATTCTTGAGAAGGTATGAAAAGAAGGGACCCAAGGTACACACTGAGGAATTGCACTGTGGTAAGAGCAAAAGTTATCTGCAGCCAGAAGAGAAACAGAAGAGGCAGAAGAATTCAGCTTTGAGGATCTGGTGAGGGGACAAGAGGAAGGGAGGCTGAGGCTGCGGGAAGATGGCTTGAGGGGAGGAGAGGTGCAAAATAACCCCATCAGAGACCAGGAACTCTGGCTTGATTAGGTAACTTAGCAGGGCTGACACAGTGCTGATGTAACAGGTGTGGCGTCCCCTTTTATTTTGTACCATGTTCACACACCCAGGCTCCTGCTGTGGCCCCCAGCACGGTCACCTGAGCCACTCGGCCGCAGAGCTGTGCACAGGCTGCTGGAGCCCACATAGCCTGCTTTAGGAGTGGGAAGTGCTTGAGAAATTTGGTTTCTCCTTATACCAATGCCCTACCCTGCCAGGCCTCCTAGTCCCCTGACAGGACAACTGTGAGATGTGATGTGCAGAGCTCTGTGTGGGGCTGCTGCGCTCCTCACCAGCTGGATGTTATTACCTGCCTGGTCCCACCTCTTCATTTTCTCACAGGTGAGCCTTTAACAGGACTCTAAAACCACGGAAGTTGGAATTTCTGCTGGCTTCACTTTATTAGAACTAATTTACGAGTCACGGGCTGGTGTGCAGAAAAATATCCAGAGGTGGAAATGATTTATATAGTCCACGAAATTCTGAGTTTGCCAAAGCATTATTCTAGAGTTCTTATAGGAAAAAAACCCCTCACGTTCAGGAAGTAATTTTACAACGTCACTAAACACTTTCAAAGACATGCTGAGAAATCCGGAACACCCCTGCAGGATCTGGTCTCCCGTGTACATGTCAAGCTGTAGAAATGGAAAATCATCCTCTTGAACCGTGTCTTGCATTCATAGCACAGAGTCCAGATGTCGGGAGAGAGGGGACCACCAAGCTGAGCACGTGAGTTTGTATGTCCATTTTACAGATGAACAAGATGGAGGAACTTTCTCAAAGTCAAGACAGGCCTCATCACAGCAGCCAGGACCAGGACAATCATCATGCACTTGTCATCGGTCGTCTACACGTCCACCACCCCAAATCTCCTGTGACCTTCTTGGGGTGAGGCCCATGCCCGTCCAGCTTGCAGCCCCAGGACTTAATCTGAATAGCAGGAAAGACTTACTAGGAGTGCCTGGGAAGGCTGTGTCTGCACACAGGGGCCATTGTCACAGGCCCTCCTGGAGGCTCCATCACCTGCCCTCTCCACCACACTCTGGACACTATATCATTACATGAATCAGTTTACATTTGCACTTCTTAACTAGGAAGTGTCTTGGCATGAACTTTGAACTTATCCTATTTGCCAAATTTGGAGAGTTTTGAGCTATTATTTCTTCAAATACTTTTTTAGTTTCATTCTCTCTTTTCTCCTTTTGAGACTCTGATGTTACGAATGTTAGCTCTTTTGTTAGTCTCCCACAGGTCCCTGAGATAATTTTTGTCTTTTTTATAACCTAGCCTATTTTCTCCTGTTGTTCAGAGTGAGTAAATTCTATTAATCTGTCTTCAAGATCACTGATTCTGTTTCTGTAATCTCCCCTCTTCTATTGAGCCAAACCAATAACATTTGTTTTGTTTTGCTGGGTTTTTGGGGTTTTCTTGCTGATAGTATTTTTCAGTTCTCTAATTTTCATATTCTTTTCTATACCATTTCCTTGCTGACATTTCCCATTTTTAATTTTTTAAAATTTGTTACAAGCTAATTTGTGATTGCTAGTTGAAGCATTTTTATGAAGGCTGCTCAGATAATTCCAGCATCTGATTTATCTTGGCACTGCATCCATTGATTGTCCATTTCTCATTCAAGTTGTAGTTTTCTTTGTTCTTGGTATGATGAGTGATTCTCTCTTTTTAAAAAATTTTATTTTAATTTATCAATATACAATATAGTAATAGAGTTGATTTTTGTGTTCCTTTATCAGTTCTTCCTTTTCCTCCCTCCTTCTGTCCCCTCTGCTCCATCAACATCATATCTGTTCACATGTCTTAATAAAATCAAGGAGTTGTTGTGATTGTTGTGTCTTCTTCCCTCTCCACCCCCCTGTTCATTTGTTTATTTACTTATTTATTTTTATTAACACCCACAAATAAGTGAGAACATGCAGTATTTCTCTTTCTGTGCCTGGCTTATTTCACTTAATATTATTTTCTCTAAGTCCAACCATATTGCTGCAAATGGTAGTATTTCTTTTTTTTTTATAGCAGAGTAGTATTCCATTGTGTAGATATACCATATTTTCCTAATCCAGTCATCTGATGATGGGCACTTAGGCTGGTTCCAACTCTTGGCTATTGTAAATAGTGCTGCAAAAAACATGGGAGTGCAGGTATCTTTTCAACATGATGATTTCCATTCCTCTGAGTATATTCCCAGCAGCAGAATAGCTGGGTCATATGGTAGATCTATCTGTACTTGTTTGAGGAACCTCCATACTATTTTCCATAAGGGCTGCACCATTTTGCAGTCCCACCAACAGTGTAGGAGAGTTCCTTTTCTCCACAACCTCGCCAGCATTTATCATTCTCAGTCTTTTGGATATTAGCCATCCTATCTGGGGTGAGATGGTATCTCAAAGTGGTTTCGATTTGCATTTCCCGAATGCTGAGTGATGTTGAGCATTTTTTTCATATGTCTGTTGACCATTCGCATATCTTCCTTTGAGAAATGCCTTTGCCCATTTTTTAACTGGTTTACTTATTTTTTTATTGTTAAGATGTTTGAGTTCCTTGTATATTCTGGTTATTAATCTTTTGTCTGATGTATCTTCTGCAAATATTTTCTCCCACTCTCTTTGATGTCTTTTTGCTCTGTTGATTGTTCCTTTTGCTGTGTAGAAGCTTTATAGTTTGATGTAATCCCATTTGTTTATTTTTCCTTTAGTTGCCTGTGCTTTGGAGGTCATATTCATAAAGTCTGTACCCAATCCTACTTCCTGGAGTGTTTCCCCTATGTTTTCTTTAAGGAGCTTTATTGTTTCAGGATGTATATTTAATTCTTTAATCCATTTTGAGTTGATTTGGTTATATGATAGGAGGTACAGGTTTCATTCCCCTGCATATGAATGTCCAATTTTCCCAGCACCATTTATTGAAGAGGCAGTCTCTTCCCCAGTGTGTGGTCTTGGAGCCTTTGTCAAAGATCAGATGGCTGTAGGTGCATGGGTAGATTTCTGGATTCTCTATTCTGTTCCATTGGTCAGTGTGCCTGTTTTTATGCCAATACCATGCTGTTTTGGTTACTATCGCTTTGTAGTATAGTTTAAAGTCAGATAGTGTTATGCCTCCAGCTTTATTTTTTTTGCTCAGGATTGCTTTGGCTATTCATGGTCTTCTATTCTTCCATATGAATGTTACGAAAGTTTTTTCCAATTCTGAGAAAAATGTCATTGGAATTTTGATGGGGATTGCATTGAATCTGTAGATCACTTGGGGTAGTATGGACATTTTCAAAATGTTAATTCTTCCAATCAAGAGCATGGGATATCTTTCCACGTTCTTGTGTCCTCTTTAATTTCTCTCAACAGTGATTTGTAGTTCTCTTTGTAGAGATTTTTCACATCCTTGGTTAACTTTATTCCTAGGTATTTTATTTTTTTGGTGGCTATTGTAAATAGGATAGCTTTCTTGATTTCCTTCTCTGCCAGTTCATTGTTAGAATATAGAAATGCCACTGATTTTTGCATGTTGATTTTGATCCTACAACTTTGCTGAAATCATTTATTAATTCTAAGAGTTTTTTGTAGAGTCTTTAGGCTATTCTCTATATAGGATCATGTCATCTGCAAACAGGGACAGTTTGACCTCATCTTTTCCAATCTGGATGCCCTTTATTTCCTTCTCTTCTCTGATTGCTCTGGCTAGTACTTCCAACACTATGTTGAATAAGAGTGGTCAGAGTGGGTATCCTTGTCTAGTTCCTGTTCTTAAGGGAAAGGCTTTCAATTTTTCTCCATTCAGGATGATATTGGCAGTGGGTTTGTCATATATGGCTTTAACTGTGTTGAGATACTTTCCTTCTATACCCAATTTATAGAGAGTCTTTATCACGAATGAATGTTGAATTTTGTCAAATGCTTCTTCAGCATCTAGGTAGAGATGATCATATGGTTTTTGTCTTTGATTTTATTGATGTGGTGTTCCACATTTATTGATTTGCATATGTTGAACCAACCTTGCAACCCTGGGATGAATCCCACTTAATCATAGTGTATAATTTTATGTATGTGTTGCTGTATATTATTTGGTAGTATTTTATTGAGGATTTTTGCATCTATATTCATCAAGGATATTGACCTGTAGTTTTCTTTTTTCTTGTGTCTTTGTCTAGTTTTGGTATCAGGGTGATGTTTGCCTCACAGAAAGAGTTTGGGAGAATGGCCTCCATTTCAATTTTTTTGAATAATTTGTAGAGAATTGGTATTAATTCTTTTTTAAAGGTCTGGTGAAATTCTGCTGGGAAGCCATTCGGTCCTGGGCTTTTCTTTGTTGGGAGACTGCTGATAACAGCTTCAATCTCTTTTATTGCTTTTGGTCTGTTCAGATTTTCTATGTTGTCTTGGCTCAGTCTTGATAGTTTGTGTGTGTCCAGAAATTTATCCATTTCCTCCAGACTTTCAAATTTGTTGGCATATAGTCATTTGTAGTATTCTCTAATGATTCCTTGCACTTCTGAAATATCAGTTGTAGTATCACCGTTTTTGTTTCTCATTTTTGTTATTTGGGTCTTCTCTCTTATTTTTTTAGTTAGCCTTGCTAATGGTGTGTCAATTTTATTTATCTTTTCAAAAAACCAACTTTTTGTTTCATTGATTTGTTGTATCACTTTTTGGGTTTCTGTTTCACTTAGTTCTGCTCTGATCTTATTTCTTTCCATCTACTAACTTTGGGTTTGGATTGTTCTTGTTTTTCTAATTCTTTAAGGTGAAGTATTAGGTTGTTTACTTGCCATCTTTCCATTCTTCTGAGGTAAGCATTTAGTGCAATAAATTTCCTCATTAGTACTGCTTTTGCAGTATCCCAGGTTTTTTTTTTTTTTTTTTTTTGTCGTTGTTGTTGTTTTTAGAGTGGCCATTTTGGTGTCAATCTTTATTTATTTATTTATTTTACTTCTCCATATACATTGTAGTTGATTTTCATGCACCTTTACCCTTTCCTCTCCACCCCCTTTCCTCCCCACCACATCATGTCTGTTCACTTGACTTAAAAAGTTCAAGGAATTTTTGTGATTGTTGTGTCTTCTTCCCCCTGCCTTTATTTGTTTGTGTGTTTATTTATTATCTGCAGGTTTTGATATTGATGTGTCAGTATTTTCATTAGTTTCAGTAAATTTTCTGATTTCCTGTTTAATTTCTTCTTGGAACCATATGTCATTAAGTAGAAATTTCCATGTACTTTATAGCTTCCAGAGTTTTGTTTGTTATTGATTTCTAATTTTAATCCATTGTGGTCAGAAAAAATACATGGAATAATTCCAAGTTTTTTGAGTTTGTTGAGACTTGATTTGTGACCTGACATGTGGTCTGTCCTGGAGAATGTTCCATGTGCTGAAGAGGAGAATGAATATTCTGATGTTGTTGGATGAAATGTTCTGTATATATCTGCCAAGTCCAGTTGGACTAAAGTGTTATTAAGGTCTTGTGTTTCTCTGTTAATTTTTTGCCTAGATGATCTGTCCAACATGGAGAGTGGGGTTTTCAGGTCTCTAACTATTATGGTATTAGTGTCTATCTCTTTCTTTAGGTCTAGTAGTGTTTGCTGTATAAATCTGCCTGCTCCTATGTTGGGTGCATAGATATTTATGATTGTTATGTCTTCTTGTTGGATAGATCTTTTTATCATTATATAGTGGCCCTCTTTATCTTTTTTTATGTTTTTTGGTTTAAAGTCTATTTTATCTGATATAAGAATAGTTACTCCAGCTCTTTTTTCACTTCTGTTTGCGTGGTATATCTTTTTCCATCCTTTCACTGTTAGTCTGTTTGTGTCTTTACAGGTGAGGTGGGTTTCTTGAAAGCACCATGTTTTTGGGTCCATCTTTTTAACCCAATCAGTCAGTCTGTGTCTTTTGGGTGGGGAATTCAAACCTTTTACATTGAGTTATTATTGAAAGATATTGACTTATTCCTGGCATTATACTGATTATTGTTTGGGTGTTTTAAGTATCTTTTGTTCCTTTCTTTCTGATTTACTGGTTGTCTTCTGTGTTTGTTGGTATCTTGTAACAGTGGATAAACTTTTTTTTTCTCTGTCTCTTCATTGTTAACATTTTATTTTACTGGTGGGTTTTGTTCTATCTTGAGTATTCATGGTAGTGATGGTTGTTTTTCAGGTAACAGACCCAGTACCCCCTTGAGAATTTCTTGTAAGGCTGGTTGTAAGGTAGTAAATTCCCTTAGTTTTTGCTTGTCTGGAAAATATGCTATTTGTCTTTCATTTTGGAAGGATAGCCTTGCTGGACAAAGCATTCTTGGCAGGGAATTTTTGTCTTCTACTATTTTAAATATGTCATCCCAGTCTCTTCTGGCTTTTAGGGTTTCTGATGAACAGTCTGATACAGGTCCCCTTATAGGTGACTTGACGCTTCTCCCTTGCAACTTTTAAGATTCTTTCTTTGTCTTTGAATTTTGCCAATTTGACTATAATATGTCTTGGAGAGAACATATTTTGGTTGAATATGTTGGGAGATCTTTGAGCTTCCTGAATCTGAAGGTCTGTATCTCTTCCTATACCTGGGAAGTTTTCTGCTACTATTTCGATGAATATGTTTTCAATGCCATTTCCTTTTTCCTCCCCCTCTGATAACCATGATATCCATACTCATGATATGGATATTGGAGCACTTGAGGTTGTCTGTTGTTTCTCTTAGATTTTCTTCAAGTTAAAAAAAATTTTTTTTGTCTGCCTGTGTTATTTCAAACAAGCCATCTTTAAGGTCAGATATTCTCTCTTTTGCTTGATCTGGCCTGCTGATTAAGCTTTCTGTTTTGTTTTTTATTTTGTTGAATGAATCCTTCAGCTCCACAACCTCTGCTACATTCTTTTTCAGGGCATTGATTTCTTTGTACATTTCCTCTTTCAGGTCCTCTATGCTTTTTTCATTTCGTTGTGTTGTCTAACTGAGTCTTCTTGTATCTCATTAACTTTCCTAAGGATTGTTGTTCAAAATTCCTTGTCGGTCATTTCATGGACTTCCTGTTCTATAGGGCCTAGAACTTGAGAGTTGTTGTATTCCTTTGGAGGTGTTGTACTTTCTTGGTTTTTCATATTTCTCGTCTCTCTCCGTTGGTGTTTAGTCATTGTGGGTAAGGTTATTGCAGTCTACTTTTTCCACCCTGGTGTCTGGAGCAGTATCAGAGAGTTTTGTTGATGCTCAGCTGCCTGTTGCTGCCTCAGGTCCTGGGGGCTCAGCAGTGGCTGCAGCCTCTCTCAGGGGGTGCAGGGACTTGCCTGGCTGGTGTCCTGGGGGTCCCGTGCATGCGGAGGGTGCTAGGAACTCTGCAGTTCAGCTGCTGCCTCTGTCCCCAGGGCTTGATGGATGAGTGATTCTCAATTGTATCCTGCACATCTGGAATTGGGTGAAACTTTGGGTATCACTTAATATTCTTTTATCAGCAGGCAGTCCCCCTGCTGAGGTGCAGAGTAAGGACCCAGTGTGTGTATGTTCACTTTCCCTCTGTGCCTTCTCCTTGTACATGGATGGGAAGGAAACTCATCTCCTTCCTCATCCTGCCGATGCCTTTCCTGAGAAAGTGGGGACCAACTCGCATTGTTCTATTGTGTCCATATGAGCTCAACTCCCCACTGGGTGCTGTTGATATGGGGGGGTACAGAATGCCATCCAGTCCCACCTCCCACCACCTTGTTTTGCCCCACTCATGTTGGGTGGGAGTAGAGGGACAATCTGGGGTTGATCTGGGCCTATAAGGATAAGAGCCTTTGTCTCTAGGCTATTTTACAGTGTTATACATTTTGGCTAACTTGTGGAAAACTGATAGCAGTGCAAATCATAGTCTCCAGACATGCAATTCAATTCTGTCCCAAAGAGGAGCCATGACTTTCACTCCAAGCCAATTTTGCCTCCATTTACAAATTTGTTTCAATATGCCTAATCCATAAATCATCATTGGGTTCTCCTTTGAAACTTCTGTGACTTCTTACCAGTTTCCTCATTTAATAGTGAGTTAAATAATCTGCACAGGCTTTTGTAATTTTATCTCTGCCCGCATTTGATTTTGTTCCAGATTGGTAAGTCCCTTATGGCAACTCTAAAAGAGAAAGTGTTTTTGTCAAAATATAAACTCTTTGAGGGTAAGAATGAAATCTTTGTGCCTACTGTAGGATGTCACCAGAAGAGTGTTGCATATATAAGCACACTCACCTAACATTTACAGGTGGAAGGTCATCAAAAAAAAACCGCAACCTCCTGACTTTCACACTAGCTCTGCCTCACAACCTCTGCCCAGGACCACAGGCCTTTACAGACATCAACCATGTTCTTTTAACCTTTGCAAGATCTTTGGAGGGAAATTTAGATATGCACATCGAACACTTTTCACCACCTTAGAACTGACAAATTTTCATTGTCTCCTGAATCATGGTATCTAACAACTCTTGTCAAAGTTTGAGTTCTGGCAAGCTGCAGGTCATTTCAGTAGCCCCGTAGTTTTGGATTTAAGAACTACTGTCGAGAGGCCACCAGGACACAACACATGGATGATGGAAGTTTGGGGCCCCTGGTTTACAGAAAGAAGACGGCCTGTGGCCCAGTGCCCAGGTCTTTCCCACCCTAACCTGCTCTGTCATCGTGACTTCCCACATCCCCTCCACGTCCCCCACGTGCCAGGTATGACAAGTCCCTGCCTCGAGCTTCCCCACCTGCAGGCCCCTCTACCTGGACTGTCCACCCTCAAATTTCCTTGTGACAAGTCCTGCCCATCTGTCAGGCTGGTGCAAGGGCCAAGACTTCTGCCAAACCTCCCCAAATTCACTCCCAGTGACTCCTACTAGACCCATGAAGCACTCTGCTGTCCCTCTCAGGGGCTGTCTCTTCCACACTGCCGCGCACCAGAGGTTGGTGGCCCCACCCTGGAGGAGCCATGCCTTCACCTCCCGCACCCACGCAGGACAGCAGGGCAGTGGGCCAGGCTGGGCATGAGCAGATACGCACGTTTACAAGCACCTGCTCCATGCAGGGCACTGGGGTGGGCACTCTGTGTGCCCCTGTGTGTGGTGATGTCACCGAACATGCTCAGCTCTAAGAAACAGAAGACCCAGGTTCAAAGACGCCTAAGCCAACAGGGGCTTCCTGCTGCCATATAGCGAGGGGTCCGAGGCAAGCAGGCACTGGCTCACTCACTCTGCTCTTAGCAGACCGGCTTTGGTCCCATTCCCAAGCTTCAGACGCCATGTTCCAGTTCAAGGCGGTACAGGGGGAAGGAGGGTCCAGCACCAGGCGGGACTTCCCAGGGCACCCAAAGACCCTGCAGACATTCCATTGGTGGTCGGGGCTCACAGCCACCCAGTTGCAAGGGAGCCTGGAAGAGGAACTATTCTCACCTGTGCTGAGACAATTGCTACTCCTACCCCGGATCAATGTTCTATCACCAGGGAGGAAAAGGGCTGGTGTTGAGCAGGTGGCCAAGGTATCCTGCATGTCACCCATTTTGCGGATGAGGACACCAAGGCTGGGCGATGGGAAGGGCTGCACGGGAAGCTGTAACTCTTGCTGGACCTGCCCGATGCCAGGGCTGGCAATTCTCTCTCACATCACCCCCTTCATCTTACTCTCTGGGGCCCAAAAACGTCCAAGAAGGAAGAATTCGTATCATTTATTCATTCATTCATCCAGAAAACCTGTTGGCCCGCACCCTGAGCACTTGTGCTGGGCATTGGAGACCTGGGTGAGCTGAACAGGGCTGCCTGCCTCCTGCAGCGTGTGCCCTAGAGTTCACTGGAGGCACAGGCCTGGTGCCCACAGGGGCTGAGTGACAGCTGAGCAGACTGTCAAAGAGCAGCAGCAGAGATGGGGTGGTTGGGATGAGGATGTCCCAGGAGCAAGTGCAGAGACACTACAATAGCCTGGGCTCTGTCCCCTGTGCTCGAGTGTATCAACTCACTTAATCCTCAAAATAATCCTGCACCACAGATACCATCCCCCTCCTTTTATGCATAAGTGGAGAAACTCAGGAAAAAAAAAAAAAAAAGAATTACTGTTGAGGAACATTCTTCCTGTCTTTAGTACACAAAGAAATCTGCTTTACATTAAACTCTCTTTGAAAAAGTATTTTGAATGATCATAAAACAATGTTTTGTGATTGCACAGAGACCAGATTTAACAGAACACAAATGTCTCTCTTCTGGCACACCTAATTCCTCCTTGTTCTGAGCTTTGAAAATGTAGCTGCAGGTGTCAGGAACAGCAGCCCAGTAATCCAGGCCAGGGAACTTCACCCTGAAGACCCTCCCAAGCCAATTGTCTTCACCCCTCTCTCTTTCCTGCTCAAATCTTTGAAAGTGTGGGATAAAACGCAGCACTCATGGAGCGATGGAAGAGAAGCAAGGCCTGGGTTTTTAGTGAGACTTTTGAACCAGGCTGGAGAACCTGTAAGTGTCACTTTGCAACTACTGCTTGCAGCTGCTCATTGCCAGGAAGCTGTTGGAAAGGAGATCTGAACAGCAGAGCTAGTAATAAAACCAGCATCTTAGCATGGGTTGGGGTGAGTGGGCACACATAAGCAGCCTGTTTTCTGAAGATAATGGGCAAGCCACACAGAACTTCAGCCACAAGACTCGAACCACGGCAGCCGGGGCCCCCTGCTCCATGTCCTCTCTTGCTAGTTCTGCCCTGGCTAACGGGTGGCCCTCTTGTCTGTGAGTATCCAAAAAGCACATCCTTCCAACCTCCCTAGAAAGCCTTCAGCAGGCTCTCAAAAGCCTGAATTCTGTATTATTTTGTTTTTGTTGTTTTTCTGTTTGTTTGTTTGTTTTTCTGTCCTGGTACCAATCTCTAATCATCCTACAGCAATTTAGAATAATTTCCTTTTTTCAGTCTTCCATGGCATCCCACCTTGCACCACCTGAGATCGGGTAACTGGACCGATCTCAGCTTTCCAGTCGAGGCAGATACAGCCTCACTTCCCTTAGTGTTCCGTTCATTTTGTGGAAAACAAGGACACACTTATTCTGTGTGTCTTGGGGAGTCCAGCCCCAACACCTGCCTCTGCTCCAGCCCTCGCAGGATGTAAGTGCCATATTTTAGCTTTTAGGGTCTGATTTTCCATTTGTGAAATGATGTCATCTACGCTGTCATACCTCAGAGAGTTGGTCTACCTTTTCAAACAGAGGTAGAAGACGGGCTCTGGGTCTAGTGCAGCATGTCCAACAAATACTGCTGGATCGAGACAGGAGGTTCCTTAAGAAGGTGGCTGGACCTAGTTCATTAAGAAGAAGGAAAAGAAAAATGAACCATAGCAGGCTCCGTGTGGACTCGTGTTCTCTCACCTGTGTTCAGGTGCGACCTATCAGGGAGGTGTCTGGCTATCCTTCCACTTACATGCACCTGTGAGCTTTGGGGAACACACGTCCGCGTGACACAGTGACCAGCTGTTAAGTGAAGGCCCACTGCGCGCATCACCTACTCCATTTCCGATGGTGAAGGAGGGGGGGATGGGGTGGGAGCTGACCAGCGGCCTCTGCCTTCCTGCCGGCGGTGCCGCTGGTTGTGGCCCCGGCAAACAGCCAAGTCTGGACAGAGTGACAAGGCAGCGAGAAAGCTGAGGCTCCCTGTAGAGTCAGATGTGCAGCTGACCGCCGGGTGGGGGCGCTGTCGAGAGCTTCCAAACCGTGCTCTGCAGAGCGGGAGACTCTCCACCTTTGGAAGGGTGAGTGGGGAAGAGGAAGGCTGAGGACCTCGCCCACCTTTCCATCTGAGCAGCTCAGCCTCTGCCACAGGCGAGTATTGACTTGTGCACGTGTTTCATCTAAAACAAAGTCCCATCAGCTTTTAGAACAAACAAACAATAGAAAAAGTCAAAAGCGCCTGGCCTGCAGGATAAAACCCAACGTCCTAGCACCACTTTGCAGTGTCCCCGCCCCTGCCTCTGCACCTGTGCGGTGACGTCCCCCGGAGGCTCTCTCTGGCTGGCCCAGGGTGAGGTCACGTCTCTCTCTTTTCTGCATGGCAGACATATCTAGCTTCACTGTGCAATGATGACTCCTTTGCTGTCTGGAGTGCAAGCTCTGTATTCCTGGGTCCTGGCATGTTTCTAGGACCTGGCACAAAGGGCAGCCTGAAGGTGGCTGTGTGTGGATGCAGAGACTGGTGAAGGGACAGACCTCAGGGTGGAGGGAGAGCAGACTTCCAATGGATCGTGTGGGTCTTCTATCCAGAAACAGAAAAGGGGCTAAAATATGGCCCTTCGCAGGCAGGACTTGGTAAAGAGGTTACTTAACCACTTGATAAGTTTTGAGTGACTCGCCTGGTTTTGATTACATCCCTACATTTTAGCGTTATTTCTGAACATACTTTACTTATTAAGAAGAAGGAATTGAAATTATAGGGAGAGACATTTTGCCTTACAAGCTTTTAAAAAAATGTAATAAATAACATTTGTGGTACTCAAATCTTTTGATGCTTAGAAACCTGACATCCTGATAACAAAAAATATTATAAGATATGAGTATCAGTTGGTATTAAAAGACAAATATTAAATAAAGATGAAGAGTCATAAAATAAAATAAAATAAAATAAAATAAAATGTTATAAACTCTTTTGCTAAGTCTGTGAATGTCACACATCCAGCAGATCACCTGAAACCCTTCAGCAAATGGAAAAGTTGTTCTTCAGCTGCCTTCTGGGGGAAGGTGAGGTTGGGAAACAAATTGAGAGCCGCCAGCAGGATGGGGCTGTTTCGCCTGGTGCACTGGAAGAGCCCTTGAACGGCGCCACAGGGAAACCCTCTCGAAGCCACACCCTGTCCCCTCACCTCACAGGGTGACGAAGACAACACCCAGAGAGCTGAAGTGATCACCCCAAGCCAGTGAAACACAGTCAAGGACAGCAGATGCTAAAAGGAAACTGCAGGAGCCGGTAGAACCTTCAGTTCTTTCTTTAGCAGATGCCCTTGGAAATTAACCAAGAAAGAATCTCCTACATTTAGTTTCTTCTGAAAGGCACAGTGGTGGTAATTCCCACATGCCTTTCTCCACAAGCCATGGTAAGAATAAAAAGAAAAGATATGTGGGGATGTTTGGGAGAAGGAGAATTATTATGGAAAATACTATAGAAATATCCAACTATAGGAAACAAGGTATTTATGCATTCATCTGTTTGTTCTCCCCATAATTGTGTGCTGCATCTCAGGTGCCAGGCACTGTGACAGATACTGAGGACACAATACTGACTAAAGACCTACCCAGCTTGTACCCTCCTGAAACTCACAATTCACTGGAGGAAAACCGATTAATCAAATAATTACACGAACAGACATAAGTTGCAGGAAGACGAGTGCAGCAAATGGGGTGTGTTCTCCCTTCATAACCTGCAGCAGAGGCAGAGGTGGTGGCCTCAGGCAGAGGTGAGCAGAGGCGCTCTGGAGCATTAGCAGGAGGTGGCAGTCACCACAGGAGCCAGCACGAGCACTGGCAATTCCAGCTCAGGCTGCAGAGCTGGGGTGGCAGGTGCCGGGCAGCAGAGCAGAGGACAATGACAACAAGGCAGTGCCTAGGCTCCCCCCACCAGGGATTCTGACATATCTGTGTCCAGTGTGGCGTGGCCCCTGGATGATTGGACATGTAGCCCTGGAGAAGCCCTGCTCTGGAGGAAGGGAAGAACCTCAGTGTGGGGGAGGGGAGAGGGATGCAGGCCCCCAGCAGAGCCAAGTGCAGAAGACAAAGGACAGGGAGGGGGACATCATCAGAGAAGCATTTCCCCAAGATCAAGAGTCTTCTGGGGTCCACACTGCAGGTGACAGACCACAGCAGGAGTCCATGTGAGGCTGTCGACTCATAACCACCGTGGGCAGCAAGGGTTTTCATGTAGGAGGCGTGCTCACAGGCAGAGCCGCAAAGGAGTGTCCTGCCCACGGGTGGGTGTTCCTCTTCCCTCTCTCACTCCAGGCCCGGTGCATTAGGGTAGGTGCAGGGGCACACAAGAACGTCTTGGGATTCCTTAGTGGGTGTTTGATTTGCAGGGGTGGGCGGCCTGATTCAGGAGGTCTTTGGGGTGTGGACCTATGGAAATGCTGTTTTAAGCCTAGCAGGCAGTTAAACCACGAAGGATAGGAGTGTCTTCAGCGCTCTCCGGCCACCGCCACCTTGGATTTGTGCACCTGGTCTGTCCCAACTGGCTCCCATCTCCCATCTCTGAAATCCATGGTCACCACATGGCCACCACTGGTTCCTCCAACAATATCTGACTTTTTCACTGTACTGCTTAGAAGCTTCTGCTGCATCCACGCTGCTAAAGAAGCATGGGTCACCTCCTGATCTGCGCGACAGTGCACAGAATATCTGCTGCTGAGCTTGGGGACAGCTCTACAGGCGTAGGGGTTCCCTTTGCAACCAGGCATATCCTGTGTTGGGTTATCTTTAGCTCTTCAGTCATTTCCACATCTACTTCCTGCTTTCTCTAGGGCCAAATACGTTCCTGTGTTTTTCCTTTATTTCTGAGTTTCTGGCTTCCATCCTGCTCTGAACCACTGTGTTTGCTAGAAAGCTGACTTCCAGACGGCTGGGCTGATGATAATAATATCTCAAATGTCTCTGGCTTCTTTCTCTTCAGAAGCTCTTATAGATTCCATACGTGTGACCTCATTAGCCTCCCAGCACCTCTGCCAACCAGGGGAGTGACAGGTGTTTACAGACAGGGCATGGGGCTTAAGTAATCTCTTCAAGATCATAGGGTGAGTCACGTCACGGGGAGCATGAGGACATAAATAGAAACTGCTGGGGTTGCAACGTGGTTCTGTTTCCACTCAGTTGATTGACAAAGAGTCACTGCATTTTTTTCCAGCAAGAAATGGATGTTTACATTACTCAGATAAGCATGTTCCAGAATCTCCAGTGGCTCACCCAAGGGGGACCAGCATGGAATCAGCATGTTTTGGCCTGGGGTAACAGATTCCCCATGTGGGAGGCTCTTCACCCATGACAGACCTCCCCTGCCTATCAGCCCCACCACGCTTGCGTTCTGCACCGTAGCTGCATTGCTTGTGAGTCCTAGGCTGGTCGCTGCCTCTGGGTTTGCCTCCTGCAGCTCGGGAGCGTGGCAGGCTTCACTCTTTCTTCAAACCTCAGCTCAAACACTACAGCCTTTCTCTTCCAGACTCACTGTCCTTGACTCCTCGGACCTTTGTACGTGATACCCACGAAATCCACAATCACTTTCTTACTCATTTGTAATTATTTCTTTCCACTGTTTTAGTCGTAAAGCTGAGAGCAGAGAGCATGCCTTTTAATCTATATTTCTAGCCTGGGCAGTGTTCTGCTTATAGCTGTGGGACAAAGTACCCCAAAATGTATTTGCTTAAAACCTCCATTTTATCTTGTTCATGACTTGTGAGTCAGGAATTTGGGAAGAGCTGGCTGGTATGCTCTAGCTTAGGGTCCCTGCCTTGGGTTGAATGTCCTCCCAAAACCTAATCCCCACTGTCACTGTTGAGTGTGAGAAATCCTATTATGGTAATTGCAAGGTGGGGCCTTGAAGAGGTGATTGGATTGTAGGACCGTGCCGTAGTGAATGGATTAATAATGGTGGTCAGGGGCGTGGCTCTGAGGGCTTTGAAAGGAGAGCACATGAGAGGTTAGTCTCTCTCTGTTCCACCATTTTCTGCCATGTGAGACCCCTGCATTGCTGTAAAGCCACCACTAAGGCCTTCACCAAATGTGTTCCCTGGACTTTGAATGTCCCAGCCTCCAAAACTTCGTAATAAATTTTATTATCTTATAAATTACCCAGTTCCAGGTATTTTGTTATAAGCAACAGAAATGGACTAATGCAGCCCCTCATGGGACCACAGTCAATGTCATCTGAAGGCTTGGTGGGCTGGCCATTCCGATGTCTCACTCACGTGGCTGGCAGGTGACACTGGCTGTTGGTATAGCTGAGCTGGGGCTGTCAACTAATGCGTGTGCTCATGGCCCCAGTAGCTTGATGGTCTTAGGTTAATCAAACTCCCTACATGGAAGCTGGCTTGTCTCGGAGCTAGAGTCCCCAGAGAACCAGGCAGAAGACATAGCTTTTCTGACCTAGCTATGGAAGTCACACAGTTCACTCTCCACTACGTTCTGTTGGTCACAAGTGAGTCATGAGGCCATCCCAGACTCAAGGGGATGAAAAGTAGATGCCATCTCTTGGTGAGAAGTGTCCAAGTCACCTTGCAGAAGAGGATGTAGGACAGGATATTTTGCTGTAGCCCTCTTTGTGAAATATACAACCAGTGGTGTGGTACTTTGCTTAGTAATTACTCCTTGAATAACACTGAATGATGATGAAGGAGGTTGGTATCTGCCCGTGGCACTCTGTGAATATGAACTATGACAGAGCCTAGTGGTCCCACCAGGCTGTAGGACAGACCTTCTCAATGCCTGCTGATCTGCCATCAGAAACCCCAGGATGCTTTTTTAGAAGACATATTTCTGGGCCCCCTCCAGACTCATCAATTGGAGTCCTGAGGGTATCATCAAATGTGTGTATTTTAAACAATCCCTCATCCCAGGACAATTCTAATGTGCTGTCCAGGAGAGTTGGAGAAAAATTTCATACAAGATTGTATTAGTTATCTATTGTTGTGTAGACCATTGCTCCAGAACCTAGTGATTTAAGACAGCAAGCGGTTATTATCTCATGGTGTCTGCGGGTCAGGAGTCTGGGCATGGCTTACTGGGTGTCTCTGACTCAAGGGCACTCACAGGGCTACAATCAAGGTTTTGGCCAGGGCTGTGGTCATCTCAGGACTTGCCTTGGGGAGGATCCACTTCTAAGATCACTCATGTGGCTGTGGGCAGGGCCTCGGGTTCATTCTGGCTGGTGGCAAAAGACCTCAGCTCCTTGCCACATGGGCAGCTCACACACAGCAGTGTGCTCAGGTAAAGCAAGCAAGCGGCAAAGACACACACAAACACACACACACACACACACACACACACACACACACACACACACACACACAGAGAGAGAGAGAGAGAGAGAGAGAGAGAGAGAGAGAAAGATGGAAGTTTTAGTCCTTCTATAACCTAATCTCAGAAGTGACCAGAAGTGACATTCCATCCTTTTTGCTATATGCTGTTTGTTAGAAACAAGCCATGGGTCCTGCCCACACCCAAGGGCAGGGGATCCCACAGGAGTGTGAGCACCAGGAGGTGAGAGTTCTTGCGGTGTCCTGGAGGCTGTGACAGGGATGCAGAAGCACGGAATGAGTGCAGACCACCAGGGGCTGGTTGTAGGAAACTAGTGGGACAATGAGCAAAGCAGGGTGCAGCTGTGTGCAAACTCGATCAGTTCTCAGAACAAAGGGCTGAAGGAGGCTGAACATGAGAAGAACCACAGAAACCACAGCGTCTGGGAAATTCCCAAAGCTTCGAGTTACAGGGAAGTCTTGACTGTATCTTTTAGAACAGGAGAGGGCTTGATTAGGCTGAAAGGAGAGAGGGGCAAAGGAGAAGTCTCATTCATCTTACTGGGACTGCTTTCCAGATCATGGGTGCAGATGTCATTTAAAGGAAAATATTGCACTGATGCATTAAAAATATGACCCAGCAGCTGGTATGACAGAAGAAGGCCAGTGTGTATTAAAAATTGTGGTCCAAGACTCCTTCCCCCACATTCTGAAATAGATCCCATCAGTGATTTGCTGTTATGAGAAGTAAAATTAAATCAAACTCTGACCTAACTCGACCTCCTAACCTAGCACGATGAACCTCACACTACGAATGGCTTCAGAAAGAGAAAAAGAGAGAGACAGAGATGGAGAGACAGAGAGGCAGCGGCTGGAGGAGCAGACAGAGTGGATGTTTGCAAACACCCGCCTCGCTGTGACATGTGGGGTTCAATGCAACTCTCTACTTCGTGAGTCAGTGATGTCCTGAGAAATATTATTATAATTATAATTGGAGAGAAGCAGTGGAACACATTTATCCAAACTTTCTGAAAAAATATAGGGTGAGAAAAGTGAGGGAAGGGCAGAGAGAAAGAAAAAAATAAAACATGTAGAAAATGCAGAAACCAGAATAACCTAATCTGGAAGAAAATACAAACTCATATACAAATGTTCCTCACGTGTGTTCTGGACTGCAGAGAAATAGATTAAAGAAATGTGAATTTAGTTGTTAAAAATAAATTTCAAAGATGAGAACTCTCTTTAAAGGAAAGGAGAACATAGAAATAAAGAACCAAATCGAGACTTCAACCATCACCATTCATGGAATTAATAAATTAATCAAGAGCAACAAGAAACAGAATACATACAACTAAAGAAATGACAGGATTTTGAGAGAGCCCCGAGAGCTACCAGACCCACACACCCTGAGTCAGCCAAGCCAGAACAGGCAGGTGCTGTGGGACCCCTAGCCCAGGCCAGTCCTCACCACCCAGAGAGGCCTGAGAGCTGCTAGGCCCACATGCCCCGAGTCTGCCATGCCAGAACAGGCAGGTGCTGTGGGACCCCCAGCCCAGGCCAGTCCCTGCCACCCAGAGAGGCCTGAGAGCCACCGGGCCCACACGCCCAAGCTAGCCATGCTGGAATGGGCAGGTACCTTAGGACTCCCAGCCCAGTCTAGTCCCTCCTGCCCAGAATTGGCAGTCCCTTCAGGATCCAGGCCAGACATCAGGGTGGAACAAGTAGACCATGATACCCCCTGCCTCAATGACTAAACACCAAAGAAAAGATACCAGAAAGGGACATGAAAATCAACCACAATGTAAATGGAGAAGTTAAAAAAAAAAGTAAAAAAAATAAAATTAAAAATAAGAAAAAGAAGAAGAGACACCAGAGAGGCATACACAGACAAAAAGACCAGGTGAGGACAGAGCAAGAAGGTGGCCATCGTCAAGTCAAGGAGAGAAGCTTCAGGAGAAACCAAATCTGCTGATGCCTTGATCCTAGACTTCAAGGCTCCAGAACCATGAGGCAAAAAATCTCTGTTGCTTGAGCCAAAAAAAAAAAAAAAAAAAAAAAAAGAATAATAATAAAAATTTAAGCAAGCTTGCACTCCTTCAGCATGGACCCTAAGTTTTCTATAGCTGTTCACTATCAAGAAAATTGTATATATTCATGTATTTTGGAACTCTACAAACACTTTATTCTGTCTTGTCCACTATGGAATTAAAGAATTCTGGGTTTTTAGTAGAAAAATAGCAACTTCTGGGCATAATATATTCCAGGCACAGTTCTAAGTGCCTTGCAAACTTTGATTCATTTTATCTTTCTAACAACCCAATAAAGCAGGTATTAGCATTATCTCCATTTTTCAAGTGAAACAGCTGAGGTGCAGACAAATTAAAGAAATTAAAGTCTGTATTGGAGCTAGATTTTCACAGAACTTATTAGATTTAATTGGTGAAAAAATCTCATGAGTGAAAATGGCATGATCAGACCAGTTCTGAAGAGTCACATTTATAAGAACATTATCCACTGAGAGAGCATCTTCAGTGTAACAGTGAATATTTTGTGACTTACCCAAAGTCACATAGCCAGTAAATGACAGAGATGGTACTTGAACCCAGCAATCTATCTCCAAAGCCCATGCACTTAATGTAACATGAAAAGAGTGCCCATCTACCCAGAAGTCATCCGATTCCATGATTCTTTTTGCTCAGAATTATTAACCTCCAAGTCTCATGTTGCCAGCTTTCCAAAATCTCTTTACTGTAGTCTCTTTCCTACCGAAATCTGGATGTATTTTATTATCCCCTCATTTTTAGCCACATCGCGAATTTAAAGTCAACGAATGCTTAATGATGGAGATAGGGATTAATATTGCTCTAGAATGGAAAAACATTGTTGCTGTAAGTAAAATCTGTAGAAAAAAAAAAAAAGAACAAAAGAAGAAAGAAATGACAGGATTTTCACTTTGGGGGTCATGGAAGACCAGGTAATTTGGACCAATATTTCTGCTAAAAAGAACCAAAAAAAGAGCCAAGCTATGTGTTATCTATTCATATCTGTATAGGGAAACATATGTCTACATATATATCCATAAATCTTTCTCTCTATCAATATCTATCTCTCTGTAAAGCCTTAAAGGTATCAAAGATCTAGGAATATAATGAGGAGTTACTTGACTGAAGTCCAGGAAAGTTCTAGAATGCAGTAAACCGAGCCAAGAACTTTAAGCTAATTTTTGCCCTCAGGAAATTTCAAATTCTGGAAGCGAGGGCTTAGAGTCCAGGTCATAGTCTTGCTGACCTTATGGCATTAGGTGTACAAAGGTACATTGAGGTGCCCAAGGACCTGGTCAATGGGCCCCGAAAATGACAATGAAAGACACCAAGGAAAGGTACCTCTTATGGATTCAGAGAATTATTTACCCTTCACAAAAGCACCAAGACTTCCCAGAGTCTCAGGTGAACTTGTTTTAATGTTTGAAGTAACTGATTATTTTGGTATATTTAAGCTATTTCAGAAAGTATAGAGAAAAGAAAAGGGCTAAGAAATTCTTTTTACAGAGTCAGCGTAACACAATTCTACTTTTTTCTTTAACAAGCATTATTTGGGCAATAAGACTATAGCTCACTTTTGTTGTTATTGTTTTATTGTTTCTACTTGTCTGTGTTAAATAATTCTGCTGAGTACTTACAAATACTTTAAATACATCCAAACATGTAAGAGCAGAGTACTTAATAAGTTTTCAAAGTGATAGGACAGGCAGAAATACCTACTCTACTTCTAAATATGGTCAAAGAACCATAAACTTTTGAACCACTCAAAGGAAAAGAAATCTTAAAATCTACACTCCCCTATGAAGCAGGTGCAAGTAGAGAGAGAAAGGAAAGTGCTAGAGTACAGGGCGGAGAGAGTAAAGGGCTCCTGCCAGGGGACCGAGCAGAGGCTGCCCTCAGCCCTGGTGTGTGCCCACCTCCTCCACCTGCCTGGACACAGAAGATAAATTGGGACGGTGCCTGGGAAAAAGTGCCTGGGAGGTGTTACTGATGTGCTTCGACATACTTCTGGCCCAGTTTTTGTCCTTCTCTTGTGCAAACATTAAGGCCCTTCTTGCTTTTGAAGAAATAACCCTGTACCATTGCATACACCAAAATGTTCTGAAGTTAAGTCTGTGATATCTCACACAACAAGCATTCAGGAAACACACACCTTGCACCAGGAATATGCTAACCATTGAGGTAAGAATTGGTGCAACAAGGACATAGGACCAGAGCTTCACAAATCATGCGAGTAGGGTCCCCTCGACCTGTCTGCCACAGGGTGCTGAGAGAGAGAGCAAAGCCTGGCTGCTGGATGACATCTCCCTCCTTTTTGCGCTCACTCGAGGGTTCTTGAAAGGAAGAAAACGACTTCATGACTGTTTCTCTGTAGCGAGAGCAGATAGAGGAGCCGCGAGCCCCACGACTGTGAAGGGGCTTCACACGCAGATCCTTCTCAGAGGCGTGGGACCCTCAGTCCTCCAGCCTGAGCACTTTGACTTTAGGGAAAACCAGTGAAAAATGTAGGGCAGGGACATCAACCTTATCTACCTTACTAGTTATTAAGAATTATAAACTTTCATCCACAGAAGAGTAGGCCGTTTCCCTCTGTGTGCAGGTGCAGCTCCCACCTTTCTGGGATGTCTGTCATGGGGACAAACCTCTCGAGCTTTCTCAGTGTTCAATAGGAAGATTATGCAGCCCCTAAGTGAGTTCTTATGGTGTGTCTTCCTCCCACCCACCTCTTTTCCCTGGGACCCAAGTTATTCACACCAGGTTGGGAGGGCAGCCTTTGGAGCAGGTGTAACGGGAATGAAAGGGGACTGCACAGTGGCAGGGCCACCAGCGCCTTCTCGCAGGAGCAGGCAGGCTCTTGCCCCCTCCCCTCCGTCCTCTGCAGCCAGTCCAGCTGCTTTCGTAAAAGTCTAAAAACATCCTCCTAAGTCTTTGCCTATTTTATGACAGTTGATAGTCAATTTCTATTTTTTTCTTTTCATCAGAGTACTTGATTTCCTCCAAATATGGAACCTAAGGTCATTTCAGTTTTAGGCTGATGGAAAATCAGTTCCATATGTGCATTGCGCTTTATCCAACAAGCCACAACCAACGATTCAGGAATAAGAGTTTCATCCTCAGTGAAAATAAGTCATTTGAGGACTGTTCCTTGGCTCTCTGACGGTGTTGATTTATGCCGGGGGTGCCTTTTCACTAGTTAGAATGAGCAGCTGATCCAGGGGTAGTAAACTGTGTGTGGTTTCTAGCCCCCGGGGACAGAGAGAATGCCTATTTCTCACACTCCTACTCCCAGTGCACACATTGCTTCAGGCATCCCCATGTCCAGCAGGACTGCTGGCGCCGTAGTGCTGGGCCACCAGGGAGTGAGAATTAAGGAAACAGAGCAGTTCAGTCATCCGAAACATCCTAGGGACCCGTCCCATCTGTTTCATCCCCAGTATAAAACAGAGACATTTTATATCACTGTCATCCACTCTAGAGACTAGTGAAAGGAAGAAATAAACTTGAAGTCAAAAACACTGAAAACTGGGGTAAGAATATTTGTGCACATACGTGGCTGGTGTTTGTTACCTTAATGATCAAGTGAGATGAAGCACCCAGAAATGCGAGCTAAGGTGGGAACTCAACAACTGGGTTTCAGAAGAGCTGGGCTGAAGTCCCGGTTCTGTCCAGGTTGTGAGGCCTTGGACAAGTGAGGTGCAGCCTCCATGGCCCCCAATTTCTCAGCACTTAATTCTCCTAGCTCACAATACCTCCCATGACAAGTCTCTCTGAAGTGGGCTGTCAACTCCTCTTGGCTTTGGCACTCGAGTTCCGAGCTGTCCTTCTCTCCCAGCTATGGAGTCCGCCCAACCAGTGGTGCTCATCAGAGACCCTCTCCAAGTGCCTGGCTCACAAAGCAAAGCTCTCCGGAGTGGATGCAGCTCCAGTCTCCAGCACCCTTGACCATCTTCACAAAGGACAAGAAAGGAAGCAACAACAAAGAACGGAAAGGGGCCACTGAAAAGCTGCTTCTATTCATCGTGTCTGTTCCTTTGGGTTAGAAGTAGACGTTGAAAGTGGGGTCACCGTCTGGGCACACTCCCTGTGGATGCACATTTCACCTGGACCCATTAGGCCTCTTGTCTCCTACAAGTCCCTGTTTATTGTACTGGGAAGCTGCCAACCTCAAAACACATGGCTTCCTGCCAGGTGTGATCACAAGTGGTCCCGATGTCAGCGAGAGATGGAGAAGGGGGAAAACCACCCTCCACCTGGCTTCCAACCAGTGTGACTGGCACCCTGCAGGAGAACAAAGTCCTTGCTGTCCCGTGCAAGGGGCATGGGGGTGGTACATTCCCAGAGTGGGCTGAGCCAGGGAGCGGTTCCATGATGTACAAGCTGCAAAGTCAGGGTTCAGCTTTGTGGGCCCTAAAATCTTGATCTCTGATGACATGGTGATATGACCTTGAATCTGGAGTCTGAAGAATGACTATGCACTGGTGGGAAACCTTGTGTTAGCATCACTCTGCCCACGCTATGCCTGTCCTTCCCTCCCTTCAAATGCTGTTTATTTCTTTCATGCTTAGGGAACCAGGGCTTCCTGTCAATAGGACAGTCATTGGAGCAAAAGACCAACAGGCACTTAGAGTTAAAACAGCCAGTGACAGAAGGTGGAGAGTGGCAAGCTGCAACAGCTGTCACGGAGCACAGCAGGGCTACAGAGCCCTCCTGGGAGGGTCTTGGGCTGCAAGGCGCGTGGAGGAGAGCATGCTGCCCAGGGAAAGGCCTGCAGAGGATTGCATTCTCTTTGATCCCTCAAGGTTCCCATCCATTGGACAAATTCTGCATTTCAGTGTCTAACCTGGAGAATGGAGAAGCAGCTCTGCACATCCACTACTGGCCAAAGGTATGTCTAATAACAGGGTTTCACCTGTCTGTGGAGAAGATTCTGTACATAGCAATGCAGACCCAGTGAACTCACGGTGTAGATATGAGTGGGACTCATGCATATTAGGTGTTATAGGAAAGGTCAGAGATGTGTCCCCCTCTCACGGCACCCTTTTTAGAAATGTTTCTCCATTACCTGGCCACATGCCACAGTCAGAAAGTGAGCTTCAATCTCAAATGAGAATACTGTGTGAATGCCAAAGTCTTTTTATATTCTAGGAGTAAAAAATAATAATAATAGCAAGTACCGTTTGTGCATTTAAGCCAGCACAAGCTCGAGCATCTGCGGTCAATGAGCCGTGTTGCTAGCAAACAGAAACACTCTGTACCAGCATGTGCCAAGGCTGGCTCAGTCCACTCCTTTGTTTTGAGGACAACTTGGTCATAGTGCAAACCCCTGGGTGTTGGTAGCATTTCTGTACAAGTGTGCCATGGCTAGAAACCAAGCAGGAGGCTTGGGCAAGACCAGCTGTCTCACAAATGTGCTTGCCACAGCTCTGCCAGGCCCGAGAGAGGCAAGCAACGCCCATACTTGGCATCCGACTTCCCTTCCCTTCTCCAGAACCCCGAATGTTCTTGTCCTCGTGGCCAGCAGAGTGCCCCGTAGCTCAGGTGCTCTCTTCTCCTCCCTTCCCTACGCTGGCTGTGCCCTGAGGACCCGTGCCCCACACCCGGCTCCAGTGGGCTGCGTGCCTCGGACCTGGAGGGGGCAGGTGTTCTCATGGCAGGTGCCGGGTCGCCCTTCCAGACAGTCAGCCTCAGCCTCTCTCGAAAGCCTTGACTCCTATCCCATTCGCCCTGTCATTTCCACCCCATTCTTCTCTGCCACTCTGCCTCCTCGTGGGGTGGCGCCCATCCTCCCATTGCTCTGCCTCTCCCTGAAGATGAGGATCTCTGCCTTGGAGACCATCGTCCTGTGTCAACACAACGTCCACTCTATAGCCCGCCTCTCAGTTCCTTTCCTGTTCGTCTTCAGAGACCTTCTTCTCTCCCCGTGGCAGCTGCTCACCAGCGCAGCCGCACCTTGGAACTCCTCGTGATGCTCCGTCACTCTGCTCCCAAATCCTGTGCCCACCCTCACTCTCTGTCCCATTCATATCAGACTCCCTCGGGCCATCGAGACATCACACAGAAACCCAGATCTGGACATGCTGACTTTGCCTTACAGATGAGGTGCCTGTAAGACATGCAGGTAAATATGTTGAGTAGATAAATGAGTATATGCATCGCATTAGAGCAGAGACCATGTCTGACTGTTTTCAATCATTATATTCCCTAACATATCATTCTTGATAATTCATAGTTCATTAATAAACACTTGCTGGAAGAATGAACAATTGACCCCCCTGGCTGTGTGAAGTGAGGGGGACTGAGAACCACTGCCCTCAGCCTCCTGCTCCGAAGGGCAGAGAAGGGCTTTGGCTCATACCTCCCACAGCAGCTGCAGAATGCAGGACCAAGCAGGCCTTGTCCCTGTCCTACTGGATGCATTCAAAGTGCAGGTCAGCCCTTCCCTGTGACCAGGATAGGCTCGGGGACAATGTGCTCCACTCTCGCAGTGAGGGTCAGGGGCAGGTGCCAGGCTCTCCACGGACTTCCTACACGTTGTGGTGCAGTTTCACAGTGAGGGGTGATGACTACCACTTCGGCTGTGGAGTTTCAGGCTGACTCTGATCTGTAAAGGGAAAAGCTCAGCAGCCGTAGCAGGGGCCGGACAGGAGAATCCAGGCAGGGGACAGAGAGCATCTAAGAGGAGACTCGTGGAGTGCCCTGTCGGCACTGATCTGCTGTATGACCTCAGCTAAGTCACTTTCCTTCTTGGGCTTCGGTTTTTCTGATCTGAACAAACAAGTATTTACTACTTCTCCAAACCTCCAAATTCTATAAGGTGTAGAAACTGAGGCATATTCAAAAAGGCATGAGGAACCTGTAGAGAGAGATGCATCAGAAGAAACGTGTGACAACAAAGACTTCAGCACAAGAAGGGCTGAGTGCATTCGCACGGACACACCAGGATAACAGGGGCCGGGGCGACCAGGGTCCCAAGCGCCCGTGGAGGATGGCTGGGCTTTGCTTGTTCCTTCATCGGTGATGGCTTTAATAATGAGTGTTTTGTTCTTGAAGTTCACCTCTGGGAGTGACAGGGAGGAGGAAAAGAAAGATGGGGAGTCGCGTGAGAAAATGTGAAGATATTCACAGGTGACCATCACTTTCCTTCTCTCAGTGCCTGTCCCTATAGCGGAATCTAAACCCTGCACGCAGGCATCTCGGCTGGTGGTGGCAGGAGAAGGGACAGTGGCTGTGCCGGTGTCAGTGACCAGCATTCTCTGTATCGGGCTTAGGTTCCACTGGGTTCGATCAGGTCCCCTTCCCCAGGTAGAACCTCCCAGAGCTCCTGCCTGCTGAGAAACCCCGCAGGAAAGGACGGTTTTACCAGCCAGTCAATTAAAGACAATGAGAGCAAATGTGTAATCAAGGGCATCACTCGCACAACCGCGAGGCCCGTGCTGTGCCTGCACGTGCAGGGGTGGAGCGCAGGCTCCATCTTGCGTGTCTCCTCCGGTCAGGAGGCAGTGGCTGTCCTGGACCTGTGCTGAGGATTGGAAAGTCATGGTGGCCATCAGAGGGTCCAGAGAGTGAGGCTGTCCTCTGGTAGGGACAGGTGGTGGGCTGCATCAGTCTGTGCTTGCTCTTCCTGGTTCCGAGCCAGACTGACTGCATCCTGCCGTGCTCTGCTGCCCCCTGCCCTTGCTCTGCACCCCTGCGTCAGGGCTAGACCCATTCCCTGTGTGTCCACACCCGTCCCTCTGAGGCCAGCATGCCAGTCAAGGTGACTAAATGTGCCTAGTGCTGGAACTGATAAATATTGCACATTATGACTTCCATATTCATAGTAGAGTAAACGATTGTATGGAGCACTAATAGCAGCTATCGGTCATTGCCTTTAAGCATGTCTGTTCGGAGAGAAGACACAACTCACCTACTTGTTCCCAATTGGTCTGGCTGATGGGATTCCACAAACCAGGACAAAGGTAGGGGCAGGATGGTGACAACAAAGGGCAGCAGCGGGCTGGCCTCATGCTCAGAGACCTAAGCCAGTACTGTCAGGGCAGCCAGCGAGGCCGGCCCGTCCCTCTTCACAAAGCACCTCCTGTTTCCAAAACAGAACGCTGAGTATGGGCTCCTGTTCCCACAGGATGAAGCAAAATTCTTCAGTCTGGCATACTTTTATGCTCTGACCTCTAATCACCTTTTGTGTGCACAGCAGCAAGACCAAACCATGTGGAGTGACATTCCCCTGGCATGTCTGTGCCCTTGGGGCATGCCTCCAGGCCTCTGCAAATGCCCTCCCCTTTGCACAGAAATCCTTTCCCACTCTCCTTATTGACCATTCTGTCATTCCCTGTCAGGGAGACGCAGGGCTTCCTCTGGATTCTCCTTGCCCCTATTTCTGTGTCTCCACCATGTGGGACTCACTGAATCCCTGTACCAGTCTATGCCACATTCAGCTGTGATAGCAGGTTGTGTGGATTTTATTCCTCTCTATATGCCCACAGCACCTGATACCTAGGAGGTACCGAACAAGTGAATAATGGAGCAAGATAATTAATGCGTAAATCAGTCTTTTCAGCTGTGAAAGAAAAAGATCTGACAAATTGGGCCACATGCTGGTGTTAGCATCCTGCAGGCTTCTCCCCCGGGAGGCACATGATCTGTGAGGGAGCAGCACTGCGGTGGCCCCAACCGAGCCACTGATGGCTGAACTCTTGACCAAAAAGCGTGTGGGCTAGTCAGTCCATCCTGGAATACTTCCAATAACACAGGTCTAAGTCTCATCTGTAGGAAAGCAAGTCTTTTTTTTTTTTTAATAGTATTTTTTGGTACCTTCAGGTGACTGCACTGTGCTTGGTCCTGAGCTATAATGAAGAACGGAAGAGGCAAGTCCCAGGACAATTACTATCTAGGGAGAGAGACTAGCATTTAGAACAGACATGAGATTGGAGAGCAGAAAAAGTGCAGGAGAAAAGAGGTGACAGGGTGTACCAGAGTAGGGGCAATGAGCAGGAGAGAAGTTAAGTTAGAGATTTACCAGGATGGAGAATTAACTAAGCAGGGAAGACAAAGGAACTACAGGGAGGGCTTCTAGGTTTCTATCTGAACAACTTGATGAACATGGACACAACCCACTGCAGTAGAGAATGTGGAAAAGAAACAGAGGCAAGGGGACACACCATGACCTGGGTTCTAGGCATGCTGAGTTAAAGCAGTCTTCACGATAACTACATGGTTATTCCAAGTCAGCCTTTAACTGTATGAATTTGAAACTGAGGATTAGTCCACAGCGATATCAATGTGTGCATGTTTTGTAAACAGGGCTAACTGAAGCCAGGGGAGCACAGGCATCTCCTACAGGTAACAAAATCTCAACTTAAAATCATGCCAACACTATAAGTATCTATTAGCTCACGTAAGGAAAGGCGGCAAGAGCCATTACAGGGTTGGTTAATCTCACCATGACATAGCAACCCATCTTGCCATCTTTCTGTCCTGCCACCCTTGGGATTTTGCCTAGGTTGCAGGATGCAAAGGAGGAAGGATGGCCACAGTGGCCCAGTTTTCATATCTGGTCAAATAGCCAAAAAAAAGAAGAGGTCAGCTTTTCCTGGGCTTCTTTTATTAAGACTAAGAAAAAACAGCTCCCCAAAGCCACCCAGCAGAGATCCATGTCTCAAGGGACAAAATCTGAGCCTATGCAAAGAGATGAAATTCCTGTGCCTGGCATGGATGAGTTGGGTTTGATTACTAAGTGCCATGAGACGGTGGACCAGTTTGGAGCCCTGACAGCAAAGAAGGAGGAGGAAGTGGATGTTGGGGGAAAAACAAGGGGCGTGCTCCGGCTGAGGAGAATATTCAGAGTGAGGAAAAAAGACAGGCATGAGAAGCACCCATGCCTGACATGGGTCCTGGAGAGTAAACCTGCAAGAAGGTCAAGGCGCAGCCACAGAGTAGGAGGACAGCCAGCAGAACGTGATCCTGGGGCCGAGGGTAGAGCAGGTGTCATGCAGGAGGCTGTGCTGCTCTGCACTGAGGCTGCTGAAGCCAGGAGAAGACAAGGAGGCAGAGGCGTGCTGGTGGCTCAGTGAGGGCAGAAACGGGATCAGAGCGGTGGGGAAGTGATCGAGAGTGAAAAGTGGAGACGAGCGCCGTGCAGGTGATCGTGAGAGCAAGTCCAGTAGTGCCAAGCGAGAGGCACGGGGGCTGGAGGGGTTTATACTTTTGCTTGTGTTCTTGTTTTGTAAGAGACACTTGCGCATGCTGTCTTGAATTGAGAGCTCAGTCCCAGAAACGGGAGCAGGGGACCCTGCACCTTGTGTGTGCATTTCTTGACAAGTATGTGGCCATTTCTTTTTCCAGGGGGAACACAATAAACAGTGGGAACGAGAGACTCCGGAGTGAGGTGGCCCCTAGCTCAAGCATTGGCTCCTCGGTTCACTAGCTGTGGTGCCCGGACGACGGCCTCCACTCTCTGAGCCTGATGTGTCTTCTCTGCATAGTGCGAAGAGAGGAACTAGCCATACCTAGGGACCAAAGCTTTTGTGACAGTTCAGTGAGAGTGCTAGTGGTAGCATGTATGCAAGGTGCCTGCAACACAAGGGTCTTCTGCGTCTTCCTCTTCCCGCCCCACCTGCTCCTCCTCCACCTCCTTGACCTTCTCTTTCATGGGCATGTATCCTCTGTCTCCCATGGCGGTCACAGAGCGAGTAGCATGGATATCCTGGGGACTGTGTCAATGCCCAGGAGTGGGAGCCAGGACAGCAGCGGGCCGGGCCCATGGTCCCTTTAGTGGTAAGTTCTACAAAGCAGGAGCCATCTTCCCTGGAGATCTCAGTCCACACAGAGCAGTCTAGCTCAGGGCCACATGGGACTGTGCTCCTCCCACACACTTCTCTGGGGACAGACAGAGCCTGTTTCCTGCTGTTGGCAGTGCTGGACAGAGTGGCGATGGCACAGTCCCGGCCCTCTGTTTTCACCTGTTGGTGGAGGAGACAATGAACAATGAGCGTTCAGAGTTTCAGGCTGATAATGACAAGAGCGGGACACACCAGCAGGGTAGAGTGACTTCTCCTGGAGGCCTCTCTGAGGGCGTGGCATTTTAGGGAACCCCTAGAAAGCTGAGGGAAGAGTGTTCCCAGTTATGGGTACTGTAGAGGGCAGGGCACACAGAGTCCTGTCTGAGGAGCAACAGGGGGATGGGACTTCTTGCATGTGACTGGAAGCGGGACAATGGCTGGAGAACAGGTCAGCAGGGCCATGCCTGAGAAATTAGATTTACTCTAGGTGTGGGAGGGAATGGGGTCTTCAAAGAAGGGAGGTCTGGTAGTAGGCGTTACATGTGAAATGGGCCCTTGGGCTGCTGCAAGGCTGAGACATGAGGTGCCTCTGCTGCCCTCACCTTGTCCATCAGGGTCAGCAGGGGCTCTGCCAGGTGTCATCTGTTCTATAGGACACAGATCACAGAGCAGCCATCTGTGCCCAGTCACCCTGTGAGGTTTGGGAACAGAAGAGGGATGTCTGAGAACCGTGGTGAAGGTGGCATGGCAGGGTCTGCAGATGGGCTGGGGTCAAGGCTGCTGACTCCCAGGAGTTTGGGATTGCTCTGCCTGCACACCCACACCCTGAGCGCTCTAGTTGGGAGGTGTCGTTGTCCTGCACCAAGCACCTGCTTCCAGAGAGCACACTTTGACTTTGACAAGGAAGAAGTTTTGGTTTCAATAGGGTGAGCAAGGTTGTTCTATGTGCTCAGCCCCATTAAAAGGAGCCCACAAGACCACAGCACAAATACCCAGAATGCTCTCCCTCCGCGTCCCCACCTCCCACTGTGCGCTCCCCCAGCCCTGGAGAGGCCATTTCCTCTGCCCAGCACAGTCTCGCCTCCCCCGAGGTTTCTGCTCCCATGGCTTCTGCATCTTGTGGGCTGGGGCCCAGCTCGTGACATGGAGCTGTGTCCCCTCCTCTCGTCAGCTCCTGCCCAGCAGACTGTGCTTCCCAGGAGGTCCGGGGCTAGGTTTCCACCATTTGTTGCTTTTTCCTCCAAGAAAATTCCTTATGTATATTAGACATGCTGAAACATTAATGGAATGAATGAATGAATGAATGAATGAATGAATGAACAAACGGTCAACAACCCATCAGAGTGGGTTCATGCAAATCCACATTAGCTCTCCAGAGCCAACCCAATCAGGCCTGACTCTACGGGCCCTCCACCTAAAGAATGATGCACCTGATTGTACCAAAAGTTATGAGAGTAAAACCCGGATCTCAGTCACTAACACAGAAAAAGGAGTAGCCTTGGGCCAGCTGTTCTTTCTAAGAGGCAGAGGAAGCACCCTGGGTGGTGAGACAAGGGGAGTGAGATCTGTATTATGACTTCCAAAGACCACAGCCTCCCAGTGTCCTCCTGCTGGTCTCCGTGTCCTACCCTTTAAGAGCTGAGGCTCCACAAATGCAGACAAAAAGGAAATCATGAGGGACAATTACCAGGAACAGGAAGTGGGTATAAAAATAGCCTCTATGGGACACAGCTGCCCTGCACTGTGCGGCTGCAGGGAAGGCCCACAGCAAGGCTGGGAAAGGGGGCAGACAGGTGTGTGTGTGTGTGTGTGTGTTGTGTTGATACCGACTGATCTTAAATGTCTGGCCGCATACTTTCCCTACAGCAGCTCATTTTCTCCCTTCCAGGAAGCAGATTTGCGGCCAGAGGTAGCTGTACCTAGGCACAGGCTTCCACCAAGCATGACATGAAAGCGGTTACTATTTCAGCAAATGAATCATCATCATCTTGAATCAGGCAAATGTTGCAAATTCATGACTGAATTCAGAGATCGGGTGTCTCAGAGGGAAACTGTAGTCAGACAGTGGAAAACTGAGAAAAGGCTGAGCAGAGGCTTAGGTGCTAAAGCAGCCCTCCCTCTCCCCCAGCCCCTGGTCAGGGCCAGCCCTACTGGCACTTGAGATGTGGGGGTAATAAATCAGTTGCTTTTGTAGGCGACAATCTGGGAGCCTTTGCCTGTGATCAAAGCAGGAGCTAGACCACAGACCTCACCAGTATAAAAAATTACGCTTAAGTCCCGAAGGCCTGAAGGCTGGAGTTTACAGTAAATCCCTACTTCTCATTCCCCCGAGACTGCTTTTAAGAGACAGCAAGACCCTGACCCCCTACCCCAGCCCAGTGCACAAGGACTCTGCAGCTGGTCCTGTCTCCCGTGAGTGAATGAGTTTGGGAAATGTTTCGACCAGTAGGGCCCATGGCATCGGGCAGCTTTCTTTCTTTGGTTGGGTTGACATTTTGAAAGCCCACTTTTCAGTGCCTTTGAGTCCTTGCTGCAGATCCTCTGGTGTGGCAGTCACTTTCACCTTGACCACCCCAGAGATGCCTGTGTTAACCAGAGGCTCTCCAGTGCTGAGGCCCACGGTAGACCACCTGACACTTTTGTCTCAGATCTTTAGAGGGCCACCCAAAGGTGTATTCAGGAGCAGTGGGGGTCTGGGAAAACTAGGAGGCTGGGATTTTAATATCTGCCTCTGCCCATCTTGTAAGAGGGACCCTGTGGTGAGACGCACAAGCTCTTTGTCCATCTAGAGAAAGGCAGGAAGACTATGTGGCTCATGAGGGAAGGTAGGTCCCAGGCCCGGCCCCCTGACTGCTGCTGGCTTTGTATAAGCTAGGAACTGGTCTCCCGAATCCCTTTCTCCACATGGCTTGGGGACAGAGTTGGCCAGAGGCAGACGCTGGCCTGAGCTCTGGAAGCAGAGGTGGAGCAGCACGTGACTCTGGAAGACAGAGGCGGGGTGGTGGTCCAGCGGATCCTGGCTGTCCTGCGCCTGTGCCCGCTCTTCCCCCTCCCGGCAGCCCCAGACCACTCCCAGACATCTGCTGCCCAAGGTGGTGGCTGCACGGAGGTGACTGATTTTCACAGCCTCCCCTGCCAGTGCCCCTCCGTGGCTGCACCCCAGTTGCTGGCCATGCTTAGCTTCCCAGGTTTCCCTGCAAGCTCCAACAGGGCCACCCATGCCAGGGCCCAAGGGGTGCCATCGTTGATTATCCTCGTCCTCCAGTGTCCCATTCATGCCTTCACCTCCTCAGCTTCTTCCCCCAGGGCATGAGCCCTGGTGCCTCTGAGAAGCCCTTATTCCTTGCTGCTCTTGAGGGCTCTGCTTTCCTGTCACTCCTGACAGATGCAGAGCCACCCATCAAAGGAGTTGGGTTGTCCCAAAGCAGAACTTGAGGATGAACGTTCTCCACTATCCATCCCAGGCCTACCATGCTCCATGGCTGCCAAAGCAAGCACCCGACACCGCAGGCTCTCTTCAGCTGGGCTCCCTGATCTGGACGTCTCCTGCCCAGACACTAGTGTGGTTCACACTTCACTAGGTCTCTGCTCAAATACAGTTGACTAGAGCTGACCCAGAGACGTCTTCACTTTGCCAAGGCCTGACAGTCTAGGAGGACACAGAACTGTTCACACGCTGCCAGCCCGTGTGAAGGCCCCAGGAGCCCGCATCTGGAGCCCTACCTGCCGGGCAGCCCGTGCCTGCTGCCAGCTCTCTTCCTGTGCACCCCACCCTCACCAACCTGCTGGGGCAACCAGCCTCCATGATCTCCTAGTGGTCATTCACAAGAAGTTTCATTTTATTCATCTTTCGAAATAGGCTTGAATTTGAAAAGCGCCGAGTGGTCCAAACATCTCTTTGCTGTGATGCAGTCTAAATATAAGTGCTCTGAAAACATGTTCAAAGAAATCATTTGTTTGGTCTAAAGGATGCATCATGTAATGTTATTCTAAGGCTTTGCTGCAAAGTTAACTAGGTAAAAACAAAGTATATCCACTGTTTCTCTGAAAAGGAGGAGAAGTGTAACCAGGATCTGGAATCGCCCAGCCCTTAAGGAGCTAGAACCCAAAGTCAGACCACAGTGCATGCTTGCTGCTGGTTGAACAGGCGTCATGATCTTCACTTGGTCTCCTGACCTTGTGGATGTCAGGTATCAACACTGCTCAGGGCCTGCACAAGTCCCCCAATCCAGGAGAGAGTCCCAGTCTGGTCACTCCAGTCAGCCAGACATTAACAGTCCATCCGCTTGTTCTCCCCGAGACGACCCCTCTGTGCGTCACTGTGTGTGTCAGCCCTGCTTCCTATGGCAAGCTTGGGAGGGGGTGGTTGGGCTGGTCAGTGGAGACCTCGTGTTCCCATAGAGGTCCTCCTGGCCCTGACTTGCATGGTCTTTGTCCTCAGTGGGGAGGTAAGTTGGAGGATGTCATGATCGGGAACACCGAGCAAGAGGCCTTGGAGAGAGACGTTCCAGGAAGTCTGAATGGTGCTTAAGGGGTGGATGTAGTTTTGGAGATGAATGGCTACAGAGGTGGGAGAGAGGCGTGGGCAGGCCTTAAGACTCTCAATAGACTTTGAAATCATGGTCAGACTATTTTCCTAAAAGCTAGAGTTTTGTAACTTCTGCTATCAATTAAGTGCCTTAGAGGAGAGTGGCAGCTTTATCAAAACCAGCAGAGAAAGGCCCACGGACAGGTGCGCCCAGGGCCTCCTGCAGGGAGGTGTGCAGTGTCACCCACCTCGGGAACGAGGACGGCAAGGTGTTCATGCCGGAAGCATCCTGTCACAAGGGCATTTTCAGAGATGGTGACAGGTGGAGTGCATGGCTCCGCAAAGAAGGGTCTCCTCTGCCTTCTGACAGCACAAATGAAAAACTCCACGGGCTGGTCTCACTCACAGAAAGTCAACACAAAATCCTGCCCGAAAACCTGTTGCTTTTGTTAAGCCTTCAGGAGCTGTGTGCACACATTCTTCTACTGGTCTTTCTGCTATAAAATTACTTTTCTGTTTTTAGCAAAGTACATCCATACAGTGAAATCAAAGAGTTCTAAGCAGCTTATGTTAAAAATGCACTGGGCCCGGTGCCCAAACTTCCCTACTTCGTAGAGGAAAGCATTTCCAACCTTTAAAGACTTTTTCCTGCTGTTTATTTCCGTATAACTATGCAATATGCTATTCTGCTATTTCTTGATTGTTCTATATTTTAGATTGACCTTCTGTTAAGGAAGATGAGAAGTTGTTCTCTTACATCAGCCCACCCCTATCCCAGCCTCACCGCCCAGCAGTCAGAGTCTGCATTATTAACACGAGGCGTGTGTGTGTGTCCTTGCTGGTCCCCTGGCCTGCCACAAGCCCGCCACCTTTCCCATACAACTGTTACGTTTGTCTGTTTTCCCAGGAGGTAAAAACTGCCTTGTGCTTTTATTTGCTCAGTTTTCCGTGTACTTCTTGTTAACATTTCTAAAAGTTTTAGCACGTCTGTTAAAAGCCTCAAAATGTTTCCAAGTGCTCCCATAGCTTTGTTTTTCTTAGGGACTCTGAGCCTTCCTCTCCTGTCTCTTGCGTTGGGTCGTCCGTGTCCCGCACTGTGTGTTATCTTGTTTTCCCCCTTATTTCACTGAAGTGCATTATGCAATAGCTTTCAAAGAAAAAGTTCAGAGGAAAGATAGATGGAGAGATAGATGATAGATGGACAGACAGATATCTAGCTAGACTGTGCTTTCATGTCTGAAATATCTGTATTCTCCTCTGTCTCTTGACCAGTACTTAATAATTCCCTTTTAATAGCATATTGTTCTATTGCAGTGGATGCGATACCATCTTTGGTCTCTGAGAATACGAACTGCTGTTTTCAGTTCTTTAGCTCTCTGGTTGTTTTTGTTCCTTTCTTCATACCTGCTTTCTGATTTTGCTCCTTCGTGTCTCTGCTTTTCGTGCAGAGACTTTCTGTCCAGTGTTTGGTGATCCTTGGCCTCCATTCATATTTCACAGTGAGGCACTGGAGTGCTGGGGCAGGACAGAGGGGGGCAGAGCTTGTAGGGCAGTGAGATCAGACTCAAGTGAGAAACTAAACACCTAAATGCCAACACCTGGTGACATTTTCTCTGGGGATTTTTAACATTTCTCAAAGAAGAGTGCTGCACACTTTTCCCCAGGTGAGGGCAGGGTGAGCCGCCTCTGTGAAAGCAGAGCGGGGGCCGAGGCCCAGAGTGCAGGAGGGTGGCTTGCACGCCGTCTGTCTGTTCAGCCACGGGCTCTCCCCAAACCCTTTGCCAAGTCTACTATCTCCCACCTAGTGGGCATTCTCACTCCTACAGCAGGTAAACGTCCCACCTAGTTACAGGTTGAATTGTGTCTCCCCCCCCACCACAAAAAATTCATATGCCGAAGTCCTAATCCCCAATATCTCAGAATATGACTATTGGAGTCAGGTTCATTGCAAATGTAATTAGTTAAGATGAGCTTATCAGGGTGGACACTAATCCAATATGACTAGTGTCCTTACAGAAAGGGGAAATTTGGATACAGTCACATATGTACATGGAGAGAACACCATGTACAGATTGGAGTTATGCTGCCACAAGCTGGGGAGCTCACGGAAGATAGGAGCAAGGCCTTGGACAGATACTCCCAAGGGCCTTTGGAGGGAGCATTTCCCTGCCAACGTCTTGATCTTGGACTTCTGGACTTCAGAACTCAGACTCTACATGCCTGTTTTTCGAAGTCACCTCTGTGTGTGGTACTTTGTCATGGCATCCCTAGTAAAGCGACACCTACCTGCTCTGGGTGATGGTGGCCAGAGTAGTCACGGGCCACCTGCACAGAGAGAAAAGGAAGCCAGGATGCCAGAGGCCCTCCGGGCAGCCACTCCCCGCCTGCCGTGAGCCCTGTGCCCACCGCCTTCCAACCACTGAGTGTCTCCAAGGAATGCAGGAGAGTGGACGCTGCCTGTCAGTATCTGCTCAGCTGAGTCACTTATGAAATGTGTTAGGATGCTCTATCCCTGCTGATCTCTTACTCTCTTTCTCTCTACACATTAATGAGGTTTTTATTCCTTTTCTGTCATTTTAGGGGGGCTGTGTCCCCTAACTGGAAGTCTCCTCTGGTCTCTGTATCGCGAAGCAGCCCATGGCTTTTAGTTAGAAGCCTCTCTGTCTGGCTTTATGTTAGAAGGGGTGGACATCTTCCTTGAAGTGACTGAAGGAGTTAAGGATTACAATGTCACCTTCTTACAGAAGGAAAGGGCAACCTCGTAACTCATTCAGTAATAATCATCAGAAGCAGGGTCTGAGCAACACTTCCTGATCTCTGGGGTTATTTTAGCATGTCCCACAAATTCTCAGATACTCCCCAGCCGGGAAGTGGAGTTTCATTTCTCTGCCCTTGAGTGTGGGCAGGACTCAGTGGCTCACCTCTAAGAAATATAAGGAAAAGGAAAAATAGTCACTTAACAGTGGAGAAGCCTGGGAGACAGCACCGGGACCAGGAGATGGAGATTGAGATTGCATCGCAGCACGAGTCACGTGGATGCCTGGTACAGCCCAGAGTGACGTAGGAGCAGGGAGCTTCCCCTCTGCGCTGCTCCTGCCCAAATCCACAACCACCATCCGACGAGAGAAAACATCAGGCAAATTCGGCAGGAGGGAAATCCTGCAAACGACCGGCCAGTGCTCCTCAAAGTGTCAAGGGTATGAAAGACAAGGAAAGACCGAGGAACGGTCACGGACTGGAGGGGGCCAAGCAGTCATGACAATTTAATGCCACGTGGAATTCTGCAACAGAAAAAGGGAGTTAGTAGAAAAATGGGGAAACTCAATGAAGTCTTCAGTTCAGCTAAAAGTATGTTACCAGCGATAATTTCTCAGTTTTGACAAATGGGCTGTAGCTGTATACGATCTTAACCTTCAGGAAAGCTGGATGAAGCGTGTACGCCAACTATCCCTGCAACTCTTCCGTAAATCCAAGATCACTTCAAAACATGAAGTTGGAAAAGCAACACTGGGCTCAAGCTCGCAGCCCTATTTCGGCCCATCCAGCTGGTACCTGTGCAAGCCCAGCAGCATCTGCTCTCAGTCTTCCTCTTCCAAACCCTTCCTTACCCACCTGAGCCTCTCAACCTCTGCTTTGGGCTCTGGGATCGCCATCTTCCAGTGCATGCAGTTTCTGGGCACCCTCCCACACCCCTGCCTGGCCCGTCTCCATGTCATGGGAAGGAATATGTCTCAGACAAGACCCTCAGGGTCTTCCTCCCACAGCCCAGCCAGCCTCCCAGCCTCAGGCTGCGCTTTGGGACACAGCTCGCTCCTGCTGCTCCCTCTGCCCTCCTCCTGGGGAATCTGTGGCCATCAGCTCTCAGCTCCCTGGTTTCCTCTTCCAGGGGCCCGGGACTCTCTTTCCTTCCTGTCACTCTGATCATTGTATCACCATTTTGCTCCTATCTTATCTCTACCCCTCACTGAAACCCCCAACCTCCATGAAAACAGGGTGTTGCCCAATTTCCTCAGCAGTACCTCACCCAGGCAGGAGTCGGAGGAGCGCTTGGCATGTCAAGGACACTGGCACCTCAGGAATGTGTTGACCAGATGCATGGCTGCGTAGAGGACTGGAAAGGAGGCAGGCGGAGTCCCTCACAAATCTCTCTCCTGCACGGAGTGGCCCTTCCTGAGGAGGAGCCTTTCAGGCTTTGCTTTAGAAATCCTTGTGATGGAGAGTGTGGGGGGACCAGCTATGGAAACAGTGGATAAAGTGTAGAGGTGTGTGTGTGGTGTGTTTGTGTTTATCTGGTGTGTGTGCATATGTGTGTGCATCTGGTGTGTGTGATGTGATGTGTGTGTATGTGTGTATATGTGGTGTGTGTAAATGTGGTGTGTGTAAATGTGGTGTGGGTGTGTGATGTGATGTGTGCATGTGCGTGCAGTGGGTGTGTGTGCATATGTGTGTGCATGTGGTATGGTGTGGGTGTGTGGTATGGTGTGTGTATGTGTGGTGTGGTGTGTGTTTATGTGCGCGTGTGCTGTGTGTGCACACATGTTTGTGTGCATGTGTGTTTGGTATATGTATGCATATGTGTGTGCATGTGGTGTGTGTGCTTTGTGTGCACATGTGAGTGTGCTTTGTGTGCATGTGGTGTGTACATATGTGTGTGGTGTGGTGTGTAAGCACGTGTGTGCATGTGGTGTGTGTGCTGTGTGAGTGTGCATGTATTCTGCATACACAGCAGACATGCAAGTCTCTGGCAGACTCAGTCAAAGAAGAGTTAACCAGAGACACTTGAGGAGGCTGTGGCCTCTACCAGAGATCTCTAAAGAAGAGATTAGGCTGGCCCCAGGGTGGGTGAGCAAAGAGACACAGGACAAGCTCCCTGCAAACATGTCTGCCTCCAACTTCCAGCCGGACTTGAGATTATGCAGCCAGGGGCGAAGTGCACAGGCATTGTCTGCATCAAGGAGCCCAGAGGATAAGCAGCTGGCCATCTGCACATCCCAGCACGTGCTCACACACATCCTGTTTGTGGGGGAAAGGGCTGAAGACATCCCAATGCACCGGCTTTTCTCAGCATGCTGATAAACTGTCCTGCTCATAACCGCAGACTGCCCTTGTGGCTGATCAACTGGGTTAATCAAAAGATGTACAGCTACCTAATGTGTTGGCTACTTTTCAGAAGATTAGTAAAATAAAATGGAGTTTATACTGAATAAGATCTGGATGATAATTCCATCTTCCTATCGTTCAGAGTGTCCCCACACCTCGTGGTGGCAGAAGTGCATCATCATGAACACCATGTGCAAAGACTAGCTACAATTCCTGGATAAATTGGAGGCACAGTAATTTAACTACAGAGTGCTCAGAACAGCAATGCATTTGCAAAGCAAGATAAACAAGTAGCGTTTATTGCTTGCAAATAAAATATTGCTTTGATATTGCCCCCTTGAAAACAGAAAGCCCAGTTCTCAAGGAAAATATTTCTTTTTCATTTTTAATGGCAGAATTCAAAAAGTGGAAGGATGTGGTGTTTCCATATGTGAAAGCTCCTGTCTCAATCACAAATAAATGTACCCTGCACGTTGACTTCCTGCTTTGACTGAAACACCTTTTTAAAGAAAAACACTATGACAGAGGCAAATATGGTCAAATCTCTGAATGACTTCATTTATTTTAGTGAGGACCCATGAAGATGGCTCCCCAGTGGCCACTATCTTGCCTATGCCATGCTGCTGTGTTACCCCAGGCTGTAGGATTGGAGTGAGTCTTGGGACACTGAGGCATTACTTTTGATGGTGGTCTTTCTGTTGGCATTTGAAAGGGAACTTAGAAATCCGTGGACACAGTCTGAGAACAAAGCATCCAGCATGTGCTGAGCTATGCTGTGGCCTCTCAGAGGGAGGCTGCTGTTTGAGGAAAAAACAGAACATGTACCCTTCACTCCACTCCTACAAAACAAGGCTGTTTCTGCATACCCACCCTGCCATCTAAAGATAGTGTCCTCAAATACGACACATACATGCTCATCAAAATCGCAGGTCAGCTGGGAAGGCCGAGTGGCCCTTCATTTCTTTCTCACTTTGGAAGGCTTGAAAACATTCCTTCCCTAAGCAATACAGCAGTCATCTTCAAAAGTAGGACAGAACTCGGCTGGAAAGACCTGTTTCTGGGACACTGCCCTGAGGGTGTCTGTGAATGTGGCCACCCATGTGAGCAGAGCTGCAGCCACCAGCCAGGACGGCTTCAGAGTACACAGTCTGGGTTCAGAATATGGTGCCTTTTTCTTTTCATGCCACTTGCCTGTCAATGGCTCACAGAAGATGTTTCTTGAATAAATGTTGGGATAGTCAGAGTTCAATAAGTACACCGCCTCTGCCCCAGTGACACTTCTACCTTTCCTGGAATGAGGTTGTATTTGTCTGCTTGGGCTGCCAGAATGCAAGACGATACACTGTGTGGCTTAAATAGCAGACATTTATTTTCTCACAGTTCTGGAGGCTGGAAGTCCAAGAGCAAGGTGCCAGCATGGTTGGGTCCTGGTGAGGGCTCTCTTCCTGGCTTGCAGATGGCTGCCTTCTCACTGTGTCCTTGCATGGTAGGGAGGTGTCTCTTCTCATAGGGATTAATCCCATCATGAAAGCCCTCTCTTATGACCCCATTTAACCTTAGTTACTTCCTAAAGACCCTATTATCTCCAGATACAGTCACATTGGGGGTTATGGCTTCAACATACGAACGGCAGGGGGGCACAATTCAGTTCACAGCAGAGAGATCTTGTGATGGAAGTCTCTGTGCAACACTGTAAAGCACAGCCCCTTTCTCTCTCACCTGCCCACATGGGCTTCTCAGACTGCACCCTCGCTGGGTCTCCTTCCTACATCTGGTTCACTCCTCCATTTCCATCCTGGCCACTGGCCGTCCTTTCCCTGTCTCTCCCGCGGCCTTCTTTTCTCACTCACTCTCTGCGCTATCCCAGGGGAACTCATTCTGTGCCTGGCTTTAGTAACTACTCATTCGTACACAGAGAAATGACAGGCTTTGGAGTCAGACCAACCTCAGAGAGAAGCTCTGCTCTGCCGCTTTCTCACTATATGGTCTTGGCTAACTTAGCATCCCCACACCCAGTTTCTATACCCGCAGGATGGGTAGAATGTTTTCACCAGCATTTCTCCGTCCACTCACCCATCCTCCATCTTGCCCAATTCCTTGGCAACTTCTCTCCTTCCATTCTATTTTCCAGGTGTTTGGTTTTGTCATTTTTACTACATACATGTGCAACCGCAACATATATACTGCTTACTTTTGCACACTTTTGCACTTGAAAAAAGATGGTGCTGCAGAGCACACGTTGTTCTCTGGTTCTACTGATTACACTGTTTATATGTGTTTTTTTTATCCCGTGTAGGTGTATAACATGTTGATCTCAATGTTTATAGGTAGAACAAGCCTTTTAACACAAAATGGGATCAATTTGGTAAAGATCTTGGTCACTTTTTCCCTAACTGCCCGCTGGCGAGTCTGGTTGCTGCCCTTAATCAGTACATTTTCTGACGAGGGACTCTGGCTTGTTTCTTTAGTGTAGCTGGAGGGAGGCAGCCTGGCGCTTGCCCTCTAGGGGTTCCCAGCCCAGGAGGAGGAACAGAAAGGTGGCCACAGGATATCCTGGCTCTGCAGGCGGGCAGCTGTGGGCTGTGGTCAGTGGATGGGGCACCCAGACAGGATCAGGTATCAGAGAAGGAGGTGTGCAGGGAAGAGAAAGGCTGCAGGGGCAGGGGCAGAGAGTTCATGAGAGCCCGTGGCTGTGGGAGACAAAGCACCAGCCCAGGCTGCACTGGATTCAGGACTTAGCAGTCGAGGAGACAGGACCCTGGGAGAGGGGGGCTCAGTCACGTTCATGCTTTAGAAACATCACCTGCACCCTGACTGTTGTGGGGACGTGAAGGGGCAGCCGTTGAGCTGGGGAGGGAGGAAGCTACTGTCTGTGAGTTCTTCCACGGGCCACACACACGCTCACGTCTGTGGTCTTTCTTAATCCTCTTGGAAAGCCTCAACCTGAAGTACAGTTACTCTTCTCCCCTCATTAGGGATGAAGAAACTGAGGCTGAAAGTTGCTCCACTAATACTCAAGGCCCCAGAGCTGGCAAATGGGAGAACTAGGAGCTGATGCTGAAGCTTCAGCAGCTCCTGAATATGTCCCTCTGGTTATGCAGGAGGGAGAGATTTATGCTATGTAGGGCTCAGCACGTGTTAGAAAAGAAAGAGAGCGAGGGTAGGCCCACCAGCACCACTGGGTGGGTGACACCGTTGCTTTTGAGGAGGGGAACGGGGCTGTAAAAAAACAGGTGATGAGTTTGAGGGCCCTGAAGGACCTTGCTGTTTTAATGTCTTCACAGGAATAAAACAAACAAACATAGTTCTGGAGTTCAAAAAGAGTCTAGACACGGGATATCAGTGACCTCTGCCTTCTCCTCCGCGGACCACTCATGCAGCACTCACTGTATGCCAGGCATGGTACCAGATTCGTCACAGGCATTATCTTGCTGAATCAGACGATCCTGTGAGACAGGTGTTACCCCATTCATTCATTCCACAAGCATGTGCAGGCCACCTCCCCTGAGCCCGGCTCTGCTCTGGGATTGGGGCATAGCAGCTCATAAGACAGGCTCAGAGAGAAGGAAGTGATGGCGGCACAGTGACTTTCTGCAGGATGCTCAGTGACGTGTGAGATGAGAGCAAAGGAAGAGAAGGAGCCAGCCTCTGAAGACACTGTGGGAGGAGCGTTCCATGCACAAAGAACTGAGGGCACAGGCCCTGAGGCAGGCACCACCTCGCAGAGCCCAAAGAACAGAAGGGAATCCAGTGGGTGCGGAGAGAGCATCCAGTCCAGGCAGGTGACAGGATGAGGCTAGGGGGCTGGGGTGGCTGGCAGAGCCTTGTAGTGTGACAATCCCCAGTGTGATCAAAAGCCATCAGAAGTTTTAAGCAACAGAGACATAACTGCAGAGAAGCAAGTAAGAGACTTGTTAATTAGCAGACCAGTTGGCAGTCTAGGCGAAAAACGATAATTGCTGAAACCAGCATGGTAGCATTGGGAACGGGGATGTGGACAGATATGGGAGATATTTCAGAGGTGACTTGGGATGGGAGTGCGATGTTAGGGCCATGGGACCAAACAGGAGCACAGAGGAGGCTTCTTGGCTTAGGCTCTGGTGTAGTCTCATGCTTATGCCTCATCACTGACGTTTCTGTAAGGCCTGTAACCCTGATATATGCTACATTAGCACATCTCATTTACATACTCATCTACATATTCTTCGAATGCATCAAATATTTCACATCTAAATTTTTGAGTAATTTAAGGTATAACAAGAATAAACTTCAAACTGTTCATGAAGGTTATCTTTGGTGGAAAGAAGGGGAATTAGAGTCCCCGTGCATATACTCTACATTGATTTATTATTTCTGGATTAACCTGAAATACAGTTTGGCATTTGGGGGGTGTTGGGAATATGGAACAGTTTGGTCAGACTCCCCTCCCCTCAGAGCCGGTTCAGGGTGGTTCAGTAACATTGTGTGTGTGGGTGGAGTACCTGTGCCGTCAAGGCGGTGCTGCTTTGGCTGGTTTTTACTGCCTCGGGCGCCCACCCTGCGTGGCCATGTTTTTCCAGACCTGCAGCTTCCAAGGACTGTGTGGCTGGTTGCTTAGCTTATAGACTTGCATGAAGGGGTCTGGTGACCCAGCCTGTCATGTGAAGGGTTTGTGACCCAGTCTGTGAGTGGGCTTGAGGGGTCTGGGAGCTCCAGACCCAGCCCTAGCTCAACCATTTGCCCAGTCAGCAGGATCACTGGCAGGTAAAAGAGCTGTGACAGCTAGCGTGGACGCCTAGCTTTACAATTGGAGTCACAGACAGGATTAAGAGCTAGACAATTGACGCTGTGAGCAGGTTTTGAGAAATTAGCTTTAGACTCGCAGTAGCCCTTGTCGTAGCCAGACCAGGGGGCGGGGGGGCAGTAAATAAAGGAAAAAAGCCATAATGAATGCTAAGTTCAATAAATCATGACTGATGTAAACAATATTGCTGAAGTCATTGGATAGCAAGCTCTCTGAGGATCTTCAAGAGAGCCACTGAGTCACCGCAGTCAGAATGGAGCTGAGCTCTGCTGTGACCAATGAGAGCCCTTCTATCTGCCCATTGCAGGAGAATCTCTAAAGGCCAGTGTGTTACTACAGATCACATTACTGCAAGTTAACAGGATATTTTAATTTTAAAAATCTGAACTATTGACAAAATTTTTTCAAGCCCCAAATGGTGAAGAGTGGTGAAAGGGCCCTGCACCTGTGCATGTTACCCTGAAAGGAAAATCCTGGTAAATCTCCGCCTCCCTGACAAACTGCCTTTGCATTTAGGAGCAGGGCCCAGAGTGGGGGAATAATTTCTAGGCCCATGGGAGAGCAGATGTGACCAGCCCCGTCATTTCACCTGGTGAAAAGGTGTCTCAGTGCCACTGTAAACCCCTCGCTGAGCATGGGACATTTGTGGCAGAATCCTAGAGGAATCCAGACTTGAACTTGTGTTGTCACTGAGTCCACACTACTCAGGAATAAGAGAGAAATTGGAAAGAATTAATCCACAGATTAGGTCAGACCTAGCCTGGATTAATCATTCTGGCATTTTTTTCCCCTTATCTAGGAAAAAACCAGATCATTTCCCAAAAAAGTTCATGAATTTTCCGAACAGACTTAGTACAAGAACCTGCTCCACGAATTCTTTTATTTATGCAAAGCCTGGAAGAATTCAATAGTGGAAAAGAGCAGCCGCACCAGGGACTTGGCCCTGTGGAAAGAAAATTCAAACGGAATGACGTTACACCCTGATTGGGCCTGGGGGGGGCACCTCTCCCCTACCCCAGACTGTGAGAGCAGTTGCCTGGGTCCCTGCCCTCAGGGAGCTGGAACTCCCATGCAGAGCATAGGCACTGATGCAGTCCCTAGGGGTTAAGATCTAAGTTTAAAAAGATGGGGGGGGGGGATACAGTGATGTAATAAATACATCTTTGGTTTCTGCTTCTGTTTCCTGGCACACAGCTCTTAAAACCCTTGGAATCTCTGGAGTGATAAAAGTGTCTTTGTATGCTAATGAGTGGCTGATGGCTGGCAGCCCCTAGGTAGCTTCAGGATGGGGGCTGGTCACAGGAAAGACCAAAGAGGGACTAGAGGGCTGGGACTTTCAGCACCACCCCTCCCCAGCCTCCAGGGACTGCAGAGGGACTAACGATAAGTTGATTGCCAACGCCCAGTGATTTAATCAATCATGCCTATGTAATGAAGCTTCCATAAAAACCCTAAAGGTCTGGGTTCAGAAGATCCTCTGGATGGGTGAACTCATGGAGGTCCCTGGAGGGTGGCACCTGGGGAGGGCACGGGAGCTCCAAGCCCTCTCCCTGTGCCTCCCTGTGTGCATCTCTTCCACTGGGTAGTTCATTTGTACACTTTGTAATATCTTTTACAATAAATGAGTGAATGTAAATGAAGTTCTCCCTGAGTTCTAGCAAATTGATCAAACCCAAGGAGAGGGCTGGTCACAGGAATCCTTATTTACAGCCAGTTGGTCAGAAGCGCAGATCGCAACTTGGGGTGACCTGGTGAATGGGAGCAGTCTTGTGGGACTGAGGTCTCAACCCACGTGATCTGAGGCTACCTCCAGGTAGGGAGCATCAGAACTGAATTAGAAGACACCCCGCTGGTGTCCACTGGAGGATTGGTTGGTGTGTGGCAAAGGAGAGCAGCATGCAGATTCTCAGACGTTCAGCAAATGGGCAGTTAACCTGAGCAAGGATGGTTAACCTCACCAGTGTCCAAGGAAATTCCAAGTAAAGCAATAATGAAGCATCAGTTTTTATTAATTAGATTGGCAAAAATTTTTAATATTATAACCTATGGTTGATGAGTGTGGGAAAACACATGTCACACACTGTTCATGGGAAAATCAATTATTGTAACTTTTCAGGAAAGAAACAGGCAGAATTTAATAAAATCCTCTGACCCAGCAGTCCCACTTTTAGAAACCTCAGCTACAGAAATAAATGTGACTGTTCAGAAAAATAAATAACAATGGTTATTGCACGAATGTTGCTGACAGCAAGATCCTGGCAGCAACTAAAAGGCTCTCCATAGGATGATGGTTGAACAAATTATGAGATGTCCAATCTGTGTTATGAGAGATATGTGTAGTGAATTAGAAAGATTTCCACAATATATTTTTAAGTGGAAAAAAGTCTCAGAACAATACATATCAAATGCCAGTACAGTGAAAAATAAGAGGCAGCCGTCTCTATCTCTGTATAAATTTACATACATGTATGCAGAAGTAGAAATGCTTTCTTTATGGTAAGAAGAGAAAATTTGTGGAAAATTCACAACAACCTGTTGACTTTGACACCCTTCGCAGTTTAAAACAGGAGATATTAATATTCATTAATTCCCCTTTATATACCTATAAGTGGCGCCTACTGCTACTTCCTGTGCTGTTCCTTGGAGCACATCCTTGCCACCTGACCAGGTGCTACCTGCCGATGCCCCCCAGTTTCTCATGGGGTGGGGGTGGTCGGAGGGCAGATTCCCCCACTCATGTTGCTCACTTTTCTGCAGGCACCGTGCTGGTGACTGTGAGGCTGCACGGTGGCATGTTGCTCACTTTTCTGCAGGCACCGTGCTGGTGACTGTGAGGGCTGCACGGTGGCATGTTGCTCACTTTTCTGCAGGCACCGTGCTGGTGACTGTGAGGGCTGCACGGTGGCATGTTGCTCACTTTTCTGCAGGCACCGTGCTGGTGACTGTGAGGGCTGCACGGTGGCATGTTGCTCACTTTTCTGCAGGCACCGTGCTGGTGACTGTGAGGGCTGCACGGTGGCATGTTGCTCACTTTTCTGCAGGCACCGTGCTGGTGACTGTGAGGCTGCGCGGTGGCATGCACACTCTCAGGGTATTGTGCAGCTCACCCTTCTAGACACTCTTGAGCTGCTTCTGCTTTAGGGGTGAGGTAGCTGCGCTTCTCTCCAGTGCCGCACCTTCAGGCTGACTCTGAAGTCCCAGCTGGGTTAGGGAACCTAACCTGTGTGTAGAAAAGAGCAGACCTTTGAAGAGCAATTCTACCCTACAAGAAAGAGAGAGGTGTATAGACAGAGGAATCAGGAAGGACCTTAAGGGCTCCCCGGTGCAGTCCCCACATTTGGCAGCCCCAGAAGAAAGATGTCGAGAGGTAATGCAGCCCACGTGAAGGGCTGAGCCAGAACTGACACTCACAACTTCTGAATCCACATTGGCTGAGGACACAGTGCTATTCACCTTCTCCCGGACACAGATGGACCTCCTGGCCTCCTTTGCAGATTGGAATGTGCATGAGTGTGATGGTCCCACTCTGAGGACTTGTCTATCCAGTGCCTCCCACACAGCATCCTCCTACCCACCCACGTGATCCATTTTGGTCAGTGCAATGTGGGGTGACAGATAAAGTCTTAAGTGTGTGTACAGAAATGATTCCGACTGTGGAACCAAAGGGGGCTAACTGAGCCATCCCAAGTCGAGCGGTGGTCTCAGACACGGGGGCAACCGCACAGCCACCAGCCTAGAGGCCCGAAATCTACAGAAGGAAGGAAGGTGGTGGCAAGGTGGGCCAGACTGACCCTGCAGGTATAATTATAAGGAAGGAATGTGCAGGGGACATAGGAAATGGAGCAAGAAAAATCATCATGTAACAAGATCAGTATGAGAATCAATACCTTAGCACGTGAGATTACAGAACAAACAGTCCAGGCACTTTGGAACCATCCACACGCCGTGGTCACAAGCCCCTTGTGAGCTAGAAACTGGGGGCAGAGGAGCGGGGTGGTCCTGCTCCCTCTGGAACCCTCTGCTCCCTGCTGCCGCCAGGTCCTCCTGACTCCCAGCCACCCGCTCTCTGGCTTCCCAACAGAATGTAAAGTGAATGCCAACAAGCTGACAAAAGTCCTTATCTCTAAAGCTGGTAAGGCAAAGATCACAAATAAGGGCAGGAACTGAGAATGCCTGGAGCGACCTTAACAGGAGGAGGTGTTGGGTGGACAGAAAGAGATGAAAATCAGAGAGGGAGGCGCCTGCAGGACTGAGAGCTGTCCCCGGCCTGGGAAGGGATGCCGGAACGGTGGCCATGCTCACCAGCTGTCTGGGGGCCACTTCCTAACACAGCGTAAGCCACATGGACCGCGGGATTTGCAGGGCTCTGCTTGAGAGCCTTGGCCCCGGGGCAGGGTCTATCCACTGTCACAAGCCCTGCAGGAGCAATGACAAGTGTCTGTCATTGTGGGCTGTGCGGTAGGTAGCAGCAGACGGAAGTGGCTGATGCAGCTAAAGTTTGTTATCAGAGACACGACCTTGCAGTGGCTGCAGAGGCAGTCCCCTTCTGAGAAAGGCTTTCCCAGGACTGAGCTTACACTTGTTTCCTCCTTCGTGTTCACACCCTTCCTCCCACCCTCCTAAATAGGTATAGAGGAGACCATGAGGGGACACATTTGGAGGCAACAGGAAGAATATTTTCCTGGAGACTCCACGCGGGGCAGGTGGCAGTAATGGGCAACATGGTCTACAGCGTGGCTGAGACCTTCTGTCCACTCCCTGGAGTCCTCCTGGAGACCCCAGTAGCTCAGAGCACCAGTACCCCGCTGGTCTCGCAACGGGAAATGATTGTAAAGTCGCCGTTCACCATGCGCTCAGTGAGCAAGCTTTTTGATTTCCTAAGAATATATGTTCCTACAACCGTACTGGAAATCCCAGGCGGACCCTGAAACAGATGAAACGATGTGCTCAAACTGACTGGAAACATTTTCAAGGTACACTGTTCTTTGAAAAAAATGGGTTGTTGTGCAGCATGAGTAGCATCATCTAATTATGGGATAGATGATGACAGATGGATAGATAGAGAGATTTTAATATGCAAAGAAAAAGGTGTGGAAGGAAAACGCATCAAACTTTTCATGGTAGGCAGCTGGAACGGCAATATGTATAGAATGAAAACTCCACTTATTTTAATTATTTCCATATAGTTTACATTTTTTTCTAGTATTTTCGCAATTATTGATTTTAGAAGTAGTAAATACTGGTTGCCAAAAATTCAAGAGGTACAGAATAGTATAAAGTGAAATATAAAATTCAAATTATTTCCCCCTAAGTGAAAGTGTCATTAACATTTTCTTGTGTCATCTTATAAAATACACATGAACGCAAACCTTTACATACACACATCCTTTAAACAATTTAATAAGCATGAGTTTATATATAATCTATACTGTTAAGCTTTCTATTTTAATTAATAAGATGTTTTAAGTATTTTCCAAGTCAGTTCAAACAGATTAACATCTTTCTTTTTTAAAGGTGGCCTAAAATTTCATTTTATAGATATAACAACTTATTTAATCAATCCCTTAGAGACGGGCATTGAGATTGCTTCTAGAATTTTGATTTTTCATTGTTTTTGTTTGTTTGTTTGTCTGGTGGTTGGTCACTATGGAGATCTGAACAACACACTTCACCCAACTGAGCTGACCGGACCGCCCTTGACTTTTAATTTTTCAAACTATGATTCAGGAAACACCCTCACACTTAAATATACGGATTTGTACAAGTCAGATGTATTTCCAATATATTTAAACCACGGAATCTGCAGGATTAAAATCGCATGCATTCCTACGTTTGATGCTATTGAAGACTGCTTTTCCAAAGATGCTGCACTGAGTTCTATCCCACCCACACTGTATCATGTGCCTTTAATTCCCAGTTGTTTACGTTTAAAGGATCTACATCTCTTTAGAGAGTCAGTGGCTAGATGCGTTTTTAAAAAACAATATTTTAGTACCCCAAAAGAAAATCTGGGTGGGATATAACTGAGCATCGTATAATATATATGTGTGTGCCTATGTGTCTGGCTCTTTCCTCAGTTTTTAGAAATTGCTTTTACTCTTTCCTGTGCTCACATCTATAGCTTTACATAATCTACTGTAAACTGCTTTTGATTTGTAAAATTTGGGCCATATCTATCACCTTTCATCATCAAATATGAGTCTATCAGATCATTTCTGAGCCCACCTCGTCCCCTCCATCCCTAATATCCAGGCTTGGGTGAGTTAAGTTGTACCGTTTTATGTCATCCATGTGTATGACATTGATGTTCTGCTGAGGTTAGGAAAGCTGACCCTGCAGATAGATGTGACTGCCCCAGCCTCACTAAGGACTAATGTGACACCTTGCTCAAGTGGCTCACCCTCTCTAAGCCTCAGTTCCCGTGGCCTGTAAAATAAGGATCAACCAACTGCATAGATCTATTCTGAAAATTAATTTGTGGGCTGCCTGGTAAATCTTCAAACATGATCGTAATCTCTATAATTTGGATTTGGTTTTTTACGTGTGATGTAAATCACGACCCAGCTCAGCCCCATCCTGTTCCTTCATATAAACTCTACCATTGTCAAATGTGTTGTTTTGATAGAGCTTTTGACTAGACTTTCCATTCCAGTAACGTGAGTATTTTCAAAAAGGGTCATTCATGAGACTTACGCATTGGGAAATGGCAAATGTCATCCTTACATTCGAGTACCTGTTGATCAGGCATAGAATTCCTGATTCCTTTCCTACTTCCCTTTAGATGCTTTCTTGAGAAATCTGAAATCAGACTCACTTTTCCAACTTGCGGGTGCTTTTGTTTTTCTGGATGCCGAGGGATTCCTTCCCATCCTTGTTGTGATCAGCCTCACAGGAGGGTCTCAGAGTTGATTGTTCCCCAGCCATCACCTCTAGAACATGGGTACCCTTCCAGTTTGTGGATTCAGTTCTTCCTTATTTGAAGAGTATTAATCAATATGAACAGTAAATATTCATCAATCCTACATAATGAAGCAAAATAATCATCTTAAACAGTCCTGATCACAGCTTCTCTTTCCTTGTAAACATCCAATGTCCCTCATTATTTTCCAGATTAAATAATAGTAAGTAACATGTATTTATTGAGTACCTTCTCCTTGCCAGGCATCACAAAGTTCTAAGCACTTATTTTATTCCAGCTCTCGACAGCCCTCTGAGGCATACCCTGTCGACAAAGGGAACCAAGGCCTTAGCCTGTGCTTCTGAAGGGTGGTCGTGATTTGGTGGCTCATGCTGTGATGCGGGTGGCAGCTGGCCTGAGGTTTCTTGAGTTCCTGCTGGTTTTTCCCTCAGCCTTCTGTGAGTCCTGGGGCAGATAAGTGGGCAGGCTCATGGCAAGGGACTCCACTTTTCTCTGCAGGTCACCTGTGTCTTTGTGGTCAGATGCAGTAAGAGAGAGGCAGGGGTGTCCACTTTACCCTCGTGGGTCCCAATTTGTTCTTAGGGGTCCCTGAGTTTTTCTTGTTAGGCTCAGCGTGTCCTTGTTCTCCTGAGCTTTGTGTGCAGCTGTTCTGTCAAGAGGTCTGCGGTGACTTTGGGCCTACCACTAGCAACAGAGGCAACGCAGCAAAGACTTCTTCTCCACACTCCCTGGTCTAATTTTTTGAACTTCCAACAGAACCTTCCCAGACTTGCTCCTCCTGGATTCCTCCACAATTGTTCAAGGTCCAATTCACACAAAAACACAACAAGACAAAACAAAAAAATCAAACACAAAAATCTCTTATTTTCTATCACTAGCGGTTCTGTTTCTCTGATCAGAAAACCTGACTAATAAAGGTCAGATACTATTAATCATGAAAGTGCATCATATTAAATTTCAAAGCTCTACCTTTCTTCTTCCTGATGGTGCCTTCCTGCTCATATTGTTTAGAGCAAAAAGTAGCCTCATATTTACAACAGCCACCGACAGGCCAGTTTCTCTCCCCGCTGTGCAGCGAGGCTGAGTGGCTTCCGGCTCAAAGGGCCCCCCCGAATGCCTCCCGGAGTGAAGGGACTGGGGGTGAGGGGATGAGTCACCCTGTGCTCTCCATCCTTTCCAGCCCCCCTCCCACCACTCTTGCACGAAAGCTGCCCTTTGCCTCCCCTCGCCGCATCTCCATCACCTGGAGCTACTCGAGAGCTCTGCATCTACAGGTGGGCAGGGAGGACGTGAAGCATCAGCCCTGCTCTGACAAGGATCGGACCCAGGCGCAGATAGGTCAGCCTGATTCTTTCTGGACAACACCAATTTCTGTCCTATGCTCACTTTTCTCTTTCCATTTATTTTTAAGGCCACAAACATTGAATGAGAAAGCAAAAGTGAAAAAGGAAGGCTGAGCAGGGAGACAGATGGACATCAGAGTGAGGTAACTGCTGGGCAGCGATCATTCATCAGATGCCACCAGCCTACAGACCTCAGCCTGGTTCCAAGAACGTTTTCTCAGGCTGTCCGTTCCTTGAATCATTACTTTGGTCATGTGGCCTTGATACTTGAGTAGGACCTTATCTTTCCCAAGTAGGAAATGTCACTACATCTCATAAAACATGTGTGGGATCAGGAACAGCATGAAGTTCCCCCCAGAAGTGGGGCCCCAACACTGAGTTTCCACTTCCTAAGCTCTAAGAAAGACAATGAAACCATTAAGTAGTGTTTCATAGAGTGATGTTCAATGGCATGGGAAAATACACACCATCTATTACATGTAAAAAATGCAACAGAAGCATTATAAAATTTACGAATAAAGAACACGATGTGTATGCATTTATAAACATCAGATATCACTATTTATTATTTCTGATTAGTCAGATTTTGAGGATTTTTTCCTTCTTTGCATTTTCCAAATGCTTTACAATAAATATGTATTGCTTCTATAATTAGAAAAAATAATAAATGCTATTTAGTGAAGGAGAGATGTTTAACCTGGTAGAAATAAGACCTCACCCCTATGTTGGGACCGATTGCCACAATGATGTATAATTCATGAAAAAGCCAGAAGACACATGCTTTTAACTCAACTTGTCCAAAGTCAAACTTGTGATCCTTTCTTCCAGCCCTGGTCCTCTTCCGTTCTTTTCTATCTCAGTGATTATCTTTCTTGTGTGACCCATTGAGTCACACAAGCCAAAACACTTCCCCTCTCCCTACTGCCCCTTATCCAATGCAATCCTGTCCTGAAAGTTGACATCCTAAAACCTCTCAACTTCATTTTCTTTTCTTTTTACCTCCAGCCACCATTTCCACCTACCCCTGCCCCACATCCAACCCTGCATCGTCTCTTCTGTCCTGGACCACTGCAGGAGCTCAAGATCTGCTTTTTCCAGTTTGTTCTGGTTCCCTTTACCCCAAAACCATTCCACATCCCATACTGAAGCTGGGACTGATGGCTGTTCTCTGCTGAACACCCATCTCCAAGTGGATGTCTATTAGATATGTCAAGTATAATAGAATTGGAACTCTAGATTTTTACCCACCAAACCTGGTACTTCCCTGGCTTTTCCCAAGATAACATCACTCAGTTAGCCCATCCCCAAACTCTGGAGGCATGCAGTGATTTATTTATGGATAATCTTGTTAAGCACAACTTCAAAATAAATTTTGAATCCATCCATTTCATTCCATCTACATTCCAACCACCAGAATTCCAATTGACATCAAACTCTCAGACCTCCATCCCTCTCAATCACATGATCTACTTTTACCTCCCTCTTTGCACTTATCACTATCTGAAATAGTCATCTTTATTAAGGGTCTTTGATGTTACTATCAGTCTTCTCCCACTAGAAAGTAAGCCCCCTTATCTGTTTTTTTTCACAGCTGTTTCTCAGGGTCTAACAAAGTGCCTATTCTTATTAAATTTTTGTTGAATGAATAAATAAATGAATAAATTTTCCTACCGTAATATAAGATTTCATAGTTCAAATTTAGACTAACTATGGATAAGCTGAATACCTTACCAAGTTTGCTAGAGACCTCACACTGCCTCATTGCAGTGAATTGGAGAAGACCTGAAAAGCATGACGCACCATTCTTGGAAGCATGCTCAGTCTTCCTGAGCGCACACGAGCTGGGGTCATTGCTCCCAGTGACCCTCAGGACACCATTTGCTGCTCTCTGGCATCTGTGGTATGTGCTGGAGGAAGCAAACAGCTGCCATGTACTAAATCAAAGCAAAGAAGAAAGGCTTCACTTTCTGCCAGTGTGTTTCCATTCTGATCTGGGAGGAATTCTTTGTCCATCAGAAGAGAAAAATTCAAAGGCATTCCAGAAGACAAAGGGAAAGTGTAGGTAGATGGGAGTCAGGACAGAACTACGTTGTTACTTTTCTGTTTGACCTATCCTTACACTCCAATCCTCAAAGCATTCATATTAATGCTGGCATTGTACACCCACCAGATGGCTCTGGGCACACCAATACTTAGGCTGGATAAGAGGTTTAAGTGACACTGACTGTCCATGTCCTGTCCATTCTCAGAGAGAAGTTTTTGAGAGCAATGACCACTGTCAATGTACAGCAGATTGAGTTGATGTGACCAATCATCTTCAAACAGTCCAGGAGAACATAGCTCTTTTTAAAAATAATTATTTTGCTCCAATTTCTTAAAGTGTAGTTTGAAACCCATAGGTGTTCAGGGAACTTTGCATAGTGTTGAAGAGACAGGGAGATATCCTAATGGCAAAACTGTGAGAAAGCCTGGAGGCTCAAAAGGTGGCAGTGGCCTGGAGTGTGAGGACAGAACATTTGTGGCAGAGAACCAGATACTAAGGTCATGGAATAATCTGGGTGACATATTTGTCTCAGTGTCCAGAGTAAATCAAATCTTGCCCTGTTCATGCTGTGAATCATAAAAGTGACAGCTCCAGGTGCACACCATCATAGAGTAGAAGGTAACATTAAAGCAGTGGCAGAGTGCTATGGAGTGAGGAATTTATGACTACAGGTACTGGTAGACCAGATGACCCATAGAGACTTCTTTGCCCTGTTCCACCTGGTATATATTAAGAATTATCAGATTATAATTAAAACACAAACAAAGTCACTAGGAGAAAGCCGATCCAGGGGCAGGGGTTGAGGCAGGTTTCCTAGGTGGTCAGGGTTACCTAAAACTCAAGTCCACTCTAGGACACTAGAGCCTTTCCATCTAGGAGCATGTTAACCCCTTTTTAAAATTACCAGCATGGGCAAAAACAGACCCTGGGTTTCAGCTCATTCTCTTAGACAAATATTATTAGTCAGGGTTGTTGGCCCACTAAAATTTGAGCTCATAAGGTGAAGAAGGGAAGAGAAGACAACTGAAAATAGTTAATATTATAAAAGATAATACATTGAACAATCTATATCATATGAAGAGAAACTAATAGACAGAGACAGATAAAGAATTTAGATACAATAAATATTGTTGAAGAGATAAGAGAATATTGATGACATAAAATAGAGACAGAAGCATTTTTTTAAAAGAACCAAGTCAAAATACTGGGCTTGAAAAGTATGAGTACAAAAATCTCAATATATGGGATTAATTATTCAATGAATGTAGCTACAGAAGGCATGTGTGAGCTGAAACATCACATAAGGAACTTCTCTTAGAAGATATCAAGGAAGAGCAAAAAGACAAGAAATGCAAATGAAAAGTTTATAAATGTGAAGGGTATAGCTAGCAATGCCAATATTTATGTACTAGAAATGTAATACGGAGAGAAAAAATATAAAGAGAGAAAGAATTATCAGGAAAAATAAGAAACAAAATTTTGCTAAATTAAAGAAAGATGAAAATCCTCAAGTTGAAAGGGCTAACCAAGTATCAAAAAAAAAAAAAAAAAAGATAAGGAAGGAAAAAAATTCATGCTAGAAACATTATAGGTATATTTAACAATATCATAGACAAAAAGAAAAACTCCCAAAGTGTTCAATGAAAAGAGGTTAATCACTTTTTAAAAATCAGTATTAGACGTTATCAATCTTCTAACAGTAGGTTGGATAATAAGAAGACACCAGGGGAATGCTCAAATAACAGAAGAAAAAGAACTTCCCACTTGAAGGAAATCAGGTGGTATGAGCCAGTGTCCCACATTTTTTGAAAAGGTGTCATGGGCCCAAGAGGGAAGCTAAACTTCCACCTCACCTATCTGCAAAGAAGCAGTGTAAGTAAATACTGTATTTTTTGCTTGAGTGATGTTAGCAGAGCCTGCAGGAAGCTTAATATGCACACCCAACCAGCCCCTAAGCTATACCTCAATAGGGGTGCTACTGAACAAACAAACAAACAAACAAACAAACAAACAAACAAACAAACAAACAAACAGTGGTATTGGCATAGGCTCCAGAGTATCACACCATAATTTCAAAAATGTCCAGAATACAGATAAAATTTATTCATTATATCAAGAACCAAGAAAATCATAAATTAAGTAAGAAAAAGACATCATAATTAAACTCTGGAAAACTAAAAACAAAGAAAAAAAATCTTTAAAGTAGCCAGAGAAAAACAAAATTCATTATAGGAAATCACCAATTAAATGAAAGTGGATTTCTCATCTGAAACCACAGAGGCAAGAAAGAAATGAAATCACATTTTTCAAGAACTGAAATAAAAGAAGTAGCAACCCCAAATTCTATATCAGGTGAAACCATTTTATAGTAATGAAGAATATTAGCAAACACAACATAATTTAATGTGGTGCTCAACGTACACAGTATACAAGACAAATATATTTTTTTAAATGGGCAGGTTAGAGGGACTGAAACAGAAGCAAAATTTCTACATTTCATACAATGTGGTAAAACATCAATATCAGTAGACTGTAAGTTTTGTATTTATATAGTACTACTTGGAGTAACCACTAAAATACTATGCCAAAAGATATACTCAAAAACATTGTGAATAAATCAAGACCATATCCTAAAAAATGTTCAAGTAACCTGGGGGAAAGTAAGAAAAGAAAGACAGATAAAGGACAAACTGAGGAAACAAACAAAATGAAAGCTCTAACATATAAATGAAAATTCTAACATATCAGCAATTACCTTAAATATAAATGGTCTAAATACAACAGTAAAAAAACAGAGAATGACAGAGCTGAGTTTTAAAAAAAACACCTCACTTCAAATACAAACATATAGGCAGATTGAAAACAAAAGGATGGAGAAAGATATACTGAGAAAATAATTTTTAAAAAGCAGGAGTGCCTATATTAATATCAAATAAAGCAGGCTCCAAAGAAAATAACTAGAGAGAGTACAAAATGATAAAATGATCAATGCACTGGAAAGACATGAACAATTCTCAATATGTATGCTCCAAACAATAGAGACTCAAAATACATGAAGCAAAAACTTATATCAGCATTAGCCATTAGGAAAATGCAAATTAAAACCCTAACCAGATATCACTACACACATATCAGAATAGCTAAAATTAAAAAAAAAAATAGTAACAATGATAACACCAAATGCTGGTGAAGATGTAGAGACACCAGATCATTCTTACGTGGCTGGTGGGAATGTAAACTGGCACAGCCACTTTGGAAAAGAGTATGGTGTTGTCTCACAAAACTAAACATGCACTTACCACACCGCCCAGCAATTGCATTCTTGGACATTTATCCTAGACAAATGAAAATTATGTTCACACTAAAACCAGTTCATGAATGATCATAGCAGCTTTACTTGTAATAGCCCCAAACTGGAAACAACCCTGATGTCCTGAAGTGGGTGAATAGTTAAGCAAGTTGTGGTCCATGCGTGCTATGGAATACCAGCGAGCAGTAAAAGGGAGTGAACTACTGATACACAAAACAACTTGGATAGATCTCAAGGGAATTATGTTGAGTGAACAAGCCAATCTCAAAAGGCTACATACCATGTGATTCTATGTATATAACATTCTTGAACTGACAAAATTGTATACATGAACAGAACAGTGGTTTCCAGGGGTTGGGAGGAGGTGAGAAAGAGAGGTGGTCGTGCCTATAAAAGGGTCGCATGAGAGATCCCTGTAGTGATGGAACTGTCCTGTATTTTGATTGTGGGGTGGTCACATGAATCTACATATGTGATAAAATTGTGTAGAACTAAACACACACACACAAATGAGCACACGTAACACTGACAAATCTGAATAAGGTCAATGGATTGTTTCAATATAAATTTCCTGGTTGCGATATTGTACTGTAGGTATGCAAGATGTAGCTAGTAGGGATAACTGAGTGAACAATATGCGGGATCTGCATTCATTGCATGTGAATCTACAATTATCTCAAAATAAGTATTAAGGAAATGAGTATATAGGCATCTAATGAAATATCTTCAAACATATGTGGCTATATAGTTAAATTAATATTCCATCCTTCTCAAAACCGATAAAATAGGATTCATAAAATAAGCAGAGATATATGAATTGAATAATGTGATGACTAAGCTCAAACCAAGAGTTACAGTGCATACCAACAACAACCGAAAATGAAAACCATTCTTTGATCCTTGTTATCAACCTCGTATCCAGTGTTCTAATTGAATTCACTTCACAACTAAATATTCTAATTGTTTTTTTATAGAAAACAGATGGTAGAAGATATGTGCAATATGTAAAACTGACCCGGTATACCTGGAATATAAAAGGAGCATTTACAAATGGATAAAAGGTACAAATAGGCAATTCTTAAGTGGAGAAACCCAAATGGCCACCAAGTACAGATGCTCTTTGACTTACTATGGGTTTATGTCCTTGCTTTATAATAAAGTGCTGAATATCTCATGTAATTTATTGAATACTGTACTGAAAGTGAAAAATGGAATGGTTGTATGGGTTCTGGAAGTCTGGTTTCTACTGAATGTGTATCACTTTTGTACCATCATAAAGTCAAAAAATTCTAAGTTGAAACATCATTGTTAAGTTGGGGACCATCCGTATATGCAGAGATGGTCAAAATCACTGTTAATTGGAGACATGCACATTACAATAGTAGTGAGATACTACTTCAGACGTATAAACACCCCAGATTAGCAAAAATCTGGCAAATTGAGAATAATAAAAGGTCCATGAAAATAGAGCCTTCTTGCTCATATACAAAGCCACAGGCATAGCTGGAGCAGCTGAGCATCGCTCGGAAAGCCAAGTGTGTGAGCTGTGAGCTGTGAGCTGGCAATTCCACCTCTGGGGCATGTGTGGGAGACTCCACTGGCAGGTCCATACGGGATGTCTTTGAGAATGTTCATGACCGCACTTTCTATGGCAATGGAGGTGAAGGATTAGTGTCGTGTGGGGGGCGCAGACTTACCTTAGAAGTAGCATCTAGATGTACGGGGGGGAGGGGAGGAGGTCTCCTCACACACAGAGTGACTACCCACAGAGAAGAGGAGGAACAAGGGACAGAGCACACCCACGTTCTATGTGGATTAAAACAAATGTAAATATGCAAAATGATGCTTTATAAGGATGCTTCTGTATTCAAGGCATATAGCATATGAGGATGTGTGCCTCTTGAAAATAGGGTGGAAACGGGAGTAGGGTGTTGGAAATAAATAGGGTAAAAAATAAAACAAGAAAATGTCTTTGCATGGATTGATGAAACTATACTTATAGTGTCTTAAACTATAAATAAAGAGAAAATATGACGACTATATAGACAGTGTGGGGAGAAGATATAAAAACAGAAGCCTTCCAAGAGCTTGCCTCTGGGTGGAAATGGGGGGAAAAGAAACTGCTTTCATTTAAGCCTCTTTCTTTCTTTTCCTTCTTTTCTTTTCTTTTCTTTTCTTTTCTTTTCTCTTCTCTTCTCTTTTTTCTTTCTTTTTTTCTAACCATGAGCATGTATTACTTTGATTAAAATCGAAAAAGAGAGAAGGAACAAAGACTCCTTGGTGAGTGCAGACACACCGTAACAGTAACCATCAGGGTCAGCTTCTGCTTGGACCCACCCCTGTTCTCAGGACCCCCAACTGTTACCCCTCTCTTGAGCAAGAAGTGAGGCCTCCCATGGTCATCCTACTGGCACCATCTGACTGGGTATTTTCAGGCTGGTTCCTGCGACAGTGTGACCTCTTCAGGACTTCTGTCAGTGGAGAAAGGTTAAGGTGCTGGATGCTTGCTCAGCTGATTACCTGTAAGTAATTTTGTACCTCTGCGTCCTCAGTCTCCTTCCTGATGCTACTCCTCCTCTGGACTTCAAGGATGAGCTCTCCCCAGGACAGGAGCCGGTGGGAGTGGGGGTGACCAGGTTGGGGACTTGGTGCAGAGACAAGCTTGCACAAGCTACAGGGAGCGGGAGAGCCTGTGCCTGTCTGTGTGACTTTTTCTCTTTCTGGCTGTGACAGCGTGGTGGAGAGACAGCCCGGCATGGAGGCCCAGTGGTGCAGGGCCAGCATCCAAGACAAAGCGACTGGAAACTGTTTCCTGGGGAGAATGCAATCATTACTTTTACATAAAACATGCCTGTCTCTGGCTGAGTCCCATCTGTAAGAAGTTATTCTACAAAGCCCTGAAGGAAAATGCTGCAAAAAATGTGCTCTGGCTTCAGTCTCCCCGTGTATGGTTCTCAGCCAAGCACAGCAAGGCAAGCAGAGCAAACTCCTAAGAGGATGCGGGGAGGGGCCGCGCACCCACAGGCACGAGCGGCCACTGCAGCGCCGGCCTCGGGCTCCCTGCCTGCCGTGGCCTCAGACCCAACCAAAGCCTTGACAGCCCGCTGCCCCCTGAGCTTTCCTTTGCCTGACAAGCCAAAAGATAAAAATCAAACATGTGGGGCAACGGGTGCTGTGACTGCCTTCTCCAGGGACCACAGTGATCCTCGCAGCCCACCCACCCAGGAATCCATGGAATGGATGTGGCCTCCACCGCTTCCCTGGATAGATGAGAGCTGGCTGGGCTGGTGGGCTGGTGGGCTGTGCCCCTTCCTCCTGGTCAGCCTTCTCCAGTTCCAGCCAGGTGTAAGGCTCCCCTCCATCCCTCCCCCCGGTCCCTGCCCCTTCCCTGCCTTGCCATGGGGAGGACACATCCCGCCTGTGCCACCCCAGCCGAGCACGCTCAGGAGCGATCGCAGGCTGAAACACTTGCTCTGCCACGGCGAGCAGAATCCATGAAACTGCCACTGGATCCTCTAGTAATTTTTACTTAAAACACTGCATCTTAAATTAGGAAAGTTTACATTTCAATTCTCAATGAGCTAGTCATATAATGATGAGTTGTACTTTTTAAAGGACTGTGGTGTTTGAAGTCTTTCCTCACAACCACCTCATAACCACCAAAGCCACCCCCACTGTGCACATCACTTCTCCACCGGGACCTCCCCAACACACCAATAGGCTCTGCGTCCACTGGTACGTCCTTCCCGGAGCTGTCGGACCACAGACATCCAATGAGCACAGACAGAGCCACTGAACCACAAGGCTCAGGGATATCAAGATGAACAGCCACAGCCCCCTGCGGAAAAGTCCCCCTGAGAGTGGCAGAGGTGGCCTCAGCGACTTGTCCTTCAAATCCCATGGTCAACGTGGAGGGGCATCCATGCCAAAAGGATCTACACCAAGTCAAGGCCCGAGCTGGTGGGGGCCAGGGAGGGGCCGCATCTGCAGCTGGCAAGGTTTTTGTCCCCCGCAGGTGTAAGAACCGGGGGTGGGGCTTAGTGACCTCAGAGGCAGATGCCCAAGAAGGTCTCCCTGGTATTGGAACAGAGCCTTTCAGGGGCTCTTCAGTCTCAGCTTATGTATCCAAAATTTCATAACCCTGCACCCACAGGGGTCTTGTTCATTTTGCTTTTGAAATGGCCACGCTGCTCCCCTGAGCGCCTGGGTTGGAAGCCTGCACAGCAGAACCTCCGTGCCAGCTGTTTGCTTTTCTAGTGACTCCAGAGTTTGGACAATCAGAGTTTCTGATGCCAAGACCAAGCTAAGTGTGTTCTCAGTGGGACAACTGCCGCTGGAGCCGATGGCCCTCACCGATCCAGGACATTCCTTGAGCAAGTAATTCCGGTGAAAAATGGACATGTCTCCTTCCACCCGGTGATTTCTAATGCCCATTTGCCACTTTGCGGAGTCTGGGAGTGGGAATATTTTTTAGCTTCATCTCTACAAGTTCTTCGTCCCTTTCTCTGAATCATACTCTTTTTCACCACCTGTGTGCCACCTTTCCAGGAGTTGATAGCTGGCAGAGATGCTGTCCATTTCTGATGATGATGACGAACTTCAGAAGTGTCACCATGCTGGGAGTATGAGCTGGCCCACAAGGGAGGGCCCCTGCCTAATCTACCCTCACTGTCCGGAGTCTCATGTGCTCAGACTGGGGAAGGTCTACCAGCCTGCTGGAGCTGCCAAGCAAAGTCCCATAGACTGAAGGTTTAAGCAACAGAAATTCATTCTCTCACAGCTCTGGAGGCTGGAAGTTGAAGATCAAGGTCTCAGCAGGGGTGGTTCCTTCTGGGGCCTTCCTCCTTGGCTTGCAGATGGATGTCTTTTCTCTGTGTCCTCACGTGATCTTCCCTCTGTGTGTGTGTGTGTCCTCATCTCCTCTTCTTTTAAAGACACCAGTCATACTGGATTAGGGCCCACCCCAATGATGTCATTTTACCTTGCTCATCTCTGTAAATACACTATTTCCAAATACAGTCACATTCTGAGGTCCTGGGGGATAGGACTTCAACACAGAAATTTTGGGCGGGACACAGCTAAGCCCATCACAGAGTTTGTCTGCTAGCAGTACACCCCACTGTCCAACGTCACCTGAAAGTGTGTTCAAGGCAGTAAGTCAGAGCTGGGCTGGGGCAAGGTGCTCTAAGATCAGCCTCAGGGTGGAGTTGTTCTGCAGAGGTATTGAAAGAACAATAAACTTGGCAGAACTTGAACCTAGAACACCTTTCCCCATTTTGTGCATTAGAGCAGGGATCAGCAAATTATTTCCCAGGACAAATCCCATGGACAGGACAGACCACCCATTTTGTAGATGAAGTCTGCAGCACAGCCATGCCCCTTCATGGATGAATTGTCTGTGGTTACTTTTGTGGAGTTCAGTAGCTGTGACAGAGAGTACACGGCCCACCACATCTAAAACACTTATGGAATACATGTGCAGACCCCTGTCACCTCCCTGTGGCAGGGATTTTTGTCTGTCTGCTCACAGCTGTGTCCTCAGCATCTACAACTCTGCGTAGCAAGTATTAGGGGTTCAAGCAATCCTTGTTGAATGAGCAAGTGATTTTGAGTGCATGAAACTGGTTAGGTCACAGCCCAGGAAACTCTAAACTGTCAAGCACAAGTCTTGTGCCTTGGTGGCAGCAACCACATACAGCAGGCCAATGTTCCTCTGGTGTCCCCACCAAGACCACAGTGAGCACTGCTGTCCTTACTGTCCAGAAGGACCTGGCTATTTCCTTCCTTCCCCTGACTTCCCCTACTGACCCTCAGAGGCTTCTGCACACAGGATCAGTCAGCTGAAATTCTCTTGCCCCACTACTTATAGAAGACCTGAACCTCCCACGGTCATGAGCACACGGTCTAATGCCTTCCTTGCCTTTCCAACACAGTAATGTCAGCTGTACTTAATATGCTCAAAGACACTATTTAGGGCCTAAGTCAAGTGTAAAAAGGTGCTGGCCCAATCACTGGCCAGACCAAGCACTTGCAAACCATGGGACAAACCAACCTTTTTTCCACTCAGAATCTACATGTAGACACTGAGGAGTAAAATCCTCCTTTATACCCTCCTGGATTCTAGTCTTACTTGTCTTTATGACTTTTCAACACCTTAAAAAAATCCTGGGCCTGGGAGACACAGTGCTCCTCTCCCCCTGACTCATGGCTATGGCTAAATTTGTGAGGTTTTGACACCCTCAACCCCAAGGCTTGGCGTCCCCAAGGATGGGCCTCCATTTCTCAGGAGCCTTTGCTTCTGAGCCTCTGGGTGGCTGGGGACAGCCCACTGCAATGGCAGCAGTCCTCCTTACAGATGGCTCAGGGGCACAGATGCACAGACACAAGTCATTTCCAGGAATGGACCTGGGCATCGCATAATACCTCAAGTGTAATCAAAAATGCATTCTCCTGTTCCCTGGTTCCAGGAGACTTTCGATACGCTCTTGAACTTGAGAGAGGAGAGAAAGAGACAGGAGGAAGTAGATGACGCAGCTCCCTGGGTGGTGTGAACACTCAGCCTCCTGGGCTGGCCCCTACAGGGCCTCCCACCCCACCTTGCTAGGAGGGCCCTGCAGTCACGGAGCTGCGAGTTTGCTTTGCAGATCAGAGCAACCCAAGCTGGAAGACTGCTCTCATTCTTCCAGGGTAGGGAACCGTGGGGAAGCCTCACTTTCCACATTTGTAAAATAAACTTAATGCTGACCTCGTAGAACTTCTGAGAGAATTAACAGCGATAACCAGAGCAAGCACTTGGCACAGCGGCCTGGTGCATCAGAGGAGATTAATAAATGCTGATCACATGTGAAACCTGACGATAGGGCGAGGGGGCAAGCAAACAACCCTGAAGAATAAAGGGAAGGGAAAGGAAGTATATTTTCTGAATGTCCTAGGAATATTTATTTCAAAGGTTTTAGCAGTGCAAAGTGGAAGCAAATTTAAGTTGTGTCCCCCAGGCTGACGCTTACACACACGCACACATAAACATGTGTAGCTCTGCATGGGTGGATGATTCTGAGAGTACCATGATGCAGACCGTACTCCTACTGACGTGCATTCAGCCTGGTGCTCTGCTCATGAGGTCTGCCCAACACAGGCGTCCAGGAGATCAACCTGAGAGACATTCTCTATCCTAACTGCTCAGGTTGCCTCTGCCTTAGCAAAGAAAGCCACATGCAAAGCTTACTTTAACACAGGTTTTGGCCCAGTGACAAGTGAGACCAAATGTCTGGCTCTGCCAAGAATGTGCTGGGACACCTCAAACACATTCCTCACATGCTTTAGTTTATACCTCAGCTCCTTCAGAGGTAAAATACCTCATTTTCTAAGACTGAGCTCCGACGACATTAGTTAAGTGTGGCAGTGTGCTGTGTGAGCATGCAGTAGTTCTGTTATTGAGCTGACTCAAGACAGAAATATTTTCCCCATGACATGCAGCAGTTCCTGGCATCCAGGGATTCCTTTCCCCAAATCCTTCCCAAATAGGGAAGCTCTCAGCATTCTAAAAATGAACCGAGGGGATCCCAGAGAATTTGTGGATTTGAAAATATGCAATACATACTGGAAATACCTTTCCCGTGAGGTGTTCAGAAGGAGCTGTGAAGCGCCTATGACCACAGAAAGTGCAAAGAGCCAGCCGCACCACGCCCTCCCTCGGCTCCCTGGCAGCACTTGGGAAACTGTATTCTCACCTCAGTCCATGCGTGCATTGTCTAGGCACTTACGTTTTTAGTTTCAGGTTTCAAAAGTGCCATGATTCCATCTCAGAAACTCTAGCTCATAGGGGAACACAGAATATATTTCTCTTCCAGGAGGAGTTATTTAAAAATTTCACAAGTAATGAAAAGCCTGAAAATGCAGAGAAATTAAAACAGTACAGTACCTAGTATTTACTGAGTGCTGTGTTCTGGGCACTGGGTTTGAATTGTCTGATTTGATCTCACCACAACATGAGATGACGCAAGGATGGTTACTGATTTCATGTTCCATTCATTCCTTCAATAATAATAAATATTTATTGAACATCTATGTGCACTGAGCATGGTTCTACATGCCGGCACATGGCAAAGGAGGAGACAATGTCCCTCCCCTGGTAGAGTTGATAATCTAATAAGGGAGACAGACCACAGTACAAGTCACATAGCTGTAAAACTGTGTCAGGCACTGGGCAGTATCTCAGAGAGAACTGAAGCAGGGTTCAGGGGTTTAGGTGACAGGGAAGGGTCAGTAGGGAATTCTGAGAGGAGGTGACAATGGGGCCTGGGCCTGAGAGAAGGAGAGGTGGCCAGTGAGGACATGGGGACAGCTCTGCATGCCTGAGGGACAGTGGTGCCAGTGCCTGGAGGTGGCCTCAGCAGAAGGCAGGGGAGAGGGGCCTGGTGGAGCATGCATGACATCTTGAATTTTATTTTAATGGGATGGGCAACAAATAGAGATTAAGTACATGCTGGTATTTTCAGCTCCGTCCTATTTACTTTTTTTAAATATAAAATGATGAATTGATTCTACTACCTTTTGATACAGTTATAAACATACAGTTTGAAAGCCAAAGTCTGATAGGTAACCCTTGCTTCTGAATAGTCCTTATCAATATATAGACATTAAAAAAGAGATCTAGCAAGTTTGACTGTTCTTTCTACACAGGCAGAAGAATTGACTGCCAAGCAATCTTGCAGATAGAACCAAACAATGACCCTTTCATATTTTACCCTTTAGGCATGTTATCTGTAAGGAAGGAAGTCCAAATGGCCAAGATGCCCATGAATGGCAATTGCTGGGACTGCCAGGTTTGTCACCAACCTGTGAGCTGTCAGACCACTCTGTTGCTCTCAGGAAGCTGACTGTGGAACTGCGCCACCTTGGGTTCCAGCTCTCCCTTCAGCTCCGTGATTGCAATGTGGGGCATTTGTTGGCAGCAGCTCACAATTAACAGAGTGGAGGAGTTCAGATCTCCAGATGCTCTTATGGGAAAAAGGCTCCCCTGAGTCCTGCATCTCCAGTTCTGGTTGGGTTTGTGGCAGCTCTTCTTATCTCGAATTGGCATTCTTATCTGTGCCTGCTGATCACAGAATTCCTGGGCATTAAAAGAACACGCGAAGTCATGCCTTGGATCCCCGTGCTGCCATGTGGGATCACCCTAAATCCACCAGAGCAGGCAGGCACAGACGCTGTCTCCAGCAGGATCACACAGCGCCACAGTGCACTTGCCCGGCATGTGCCACCCTGTCTAGAAGAGAAAGCTGGTTCTGCCATTTCCCCATTAAGTTCATTTCTACTTTTGAAAACAGATAGGCTTCACTCACCACCCTCTGTTTTCCAAAACTACATGGTCATCTTTCCTTTTAATCGACAACATGGAGGACTTGAGTTTGGGTGCAAAAGACCTGTGGCTCCAGCCGGAAAGCTCTCATGGACATTGAAGGTCTGCTCCACCAGCACCTCCCCTGGTGCTGGGGCCTGAGCTGTCAGAAGTATCTCCCTCATCCTGGGGGTGCGCAGCTGCTGGAAGGACAGCCTCCCTCTCAAGTTTTGCAGCCGTTCCTACACCAGGCTGAGGTGAGCTGGCCTCGTGCGGACCTCAAAACACTGTGTCCACTGGGTGCTTTTGGGTTGGCCTTCTGCTGGGAACTGCCTGAGTTCACAGTCCAGCCTTTATTCAGCCGTCCCCATTAGCCCTCCCTTCTGTGGATTTAAACCCACTCTCCAACACCCTTTTCAGCTGGCATCCAGCAGACACCCTCCCAAGTCTCCCTTGAGATGCCATGTGTTAGGGATTCATGTGGAACAACATGTCCTTGTGTGCGTTTCCACCCTATGCATGTGACTTGCAGCGAGTGACTTCAGCACCCCTGGAGAGTTCGCTGTCCCACAGGGTTTCCAGGGAGAGCTGCAGGGGTGCTCAGCGTGGTTCCCAGAGGTGCGGTGGCTGCCCCCCTGTGTCCTGTTGTCCCTGCAGCTCCACAACACACTTCTGATCAGCTCGATGTGCAAGCACTCGGGGACAACAAAATAAAGAAGGGCACATTCCAAGTGGAGAGGCCTCAGCCATGGCGCTGTCCCCTGTCACAGCGGAGGGAGTCTGAGGGGCGGGAGCGCAGCCGCAGCAGGAGCTGCACCCTGGGGAGGGCCACTCTCCTCTGTCCCTGGCTCTCCTCTGCTTGGTTCTCAGGGTGTTGCTCAGGGCCCACAAAGCTCTTTTTAAAGAAGTCTTTTGCTGTTTATTGTTTTTTCCCTGCTTATTTAGGAAGTTCATTCACTGCAGTTACTAAGCCATGGGGAGTTCACAAACGGATGCCAAAATGTACATGTACATGGATAGTGTGAACTGCATTTTCACGCGTTGGCACATGTGCATGTTATAAATGTGGGTGCGCGTCCACATGGGCTGATATTGTCACATGGTGTACAATTTGATTACCTGCATGCATATATGCAGATGAAATGCAGGAGAGAATTTGTGTGTGTGTTATCTCCATTTCTCACTTTTATAGTCTAAGGAAAATGCCCTGTGAGCCTGTGAGAAGGTGTGTGCTGTAGGTGTTAGGCGGGAGTAGGTATGTCTGACGTACTTTTGGTGTGGGGTGTGATGTGTGTCTGAGGGTCATGTGCGTGTGTCTGTGTTGGGGGCTATGTGTGTGGTGTGTGTGTGGTGTTTGAATCTGTGTCTCTGTGTGGTGTGGTGCTTGTGTAGTTGTGTGTGGTATGTGCGTGGTATGCCTGTGGTGTGTGCGTCTGGTGCACGTTTGATGTCTGTTGTGTGTCTGATGTGTGTTGTGTGTCTGGTGTGTGCGTGGTTTGTGCATGATTGTGTGTGTCTGTGTGGTGTGTGTGTGGTATGTGTGGTATGTTTGCTGTGTGTGTCTGTGTGGTGTGTGTGTGGTATGTGTGGTATGTTTGCTGTGTGTGGGTGTGTGATGTGTGTGTCTGTTGTGTGTGAGGTGTGTATGTGACTGTGTTGTAGTATGTGTGTCAGTGTGAATGTCTATATGTGTGTGGTGTGTGTAGTGTTTTTCTGATGTGTGTGTGGTTTGTGTGGATTGTGTGTGGTGTGTGTCTGTGGTGCATTTGGTGTGTGTGCTGTGTGCACATGTGTGGTATGTTTCATGTGTGTGTGTTGTGTGTCTGTAGTGTTTGGTGTGCGTGTTGTGTGGAGTATGTGTGTGGTGTGAGTTGTGTGTGTGTTGTGTGTGTGTTGTATGTCTGTGGTACGTTTGTTGTATGTGGTATGTGGGGTATGTATGTGGTATGCATTGTGTGTGTGGTATGTGTGGTGTGTGTGCATGTGGAGTGTGTATTGTAAACAAGCAATGAGGCTCTTTTCTGAGCACACTGGGTGACCAGACAATCCCTGAAGTGGCAAAGTCAGTCCAGGGCTAGTGGGAGACCAGCACTTCCTTTCCAGTCCTCCCCACAGTCTCCATGATCTGTCCAGGATGGTGCCTTTCTCAGCAGGTGCACACTGAACTCTGCACCCTGGTGACAAAATGGCTCTTCTTACAGCGTCCTCCATAGCCCTGTTCTGTCACACCTTACAAACCTTGGCTTTATTGTCCCTGTGGTAAAGAACATGAAAATTGGCTATAACATCTCAGGAATAGTTCCAGTAAAACAGGTTTATTCTATTCAAGATGGCACATTGGGCTTCTACTTTAAACATCCTCTTCTGCTCCAACCACAGTACTGAGATACTGTTTAAATAAAGTGTGTATACATGTGTGTGCATACCTGTGTGTACACACACACTTTCTCTCTCCCATCTCAGAGGTACAGAGACACCTGCTGCGCCTGGGCTGATGCACAGCGATGTGTGAATGGTTGAGAGCTTTGAAGCCTCCCGAGAAAGACTCGTGCTCTTGAGCACATGTCTGATCCCCAGTGTAATGGAGTCAGGACTTCCAGGTGCCTCTCCCCCCAGGACTTTAGGGGGCCTACACCGTTGCTTCTCCTCTGTGGCCCACTGACCACGGGGCTGCTTGTCGACACCCTCCAACACAGGCTGTCTGTGGACTGGAGCCTGGTCTGGGCTCTAACAAGCTCCTGGCAGTTCCTAATGGTCACTGTCGGCTCTACCGTGGGCAGAGGTGAGCAGAATCATTGCCTGGGAGCTTAGCAAATGGCAGAGGTGAGGGAGAGTGCTGTCTCTCATTTTCCTTAAACAAAGCAAGAGCAAGGTCCTCACCACATGAGTCCACACCCCACCCTTCCAGGGACGGACCCCAGAATTCTCTGTGTAAATGCTCTCTGTTCAGGCCTTTTCTGTTTCAGACATGCCTTGGGTGTGCACAGTTATAGGCTCACTGGGTGGGCAAGAGGCAGCTGTTTCCAGTGGTGTTGACAGACTGGGGAGCTTGGCCAGGGTGATGCATGGCAGGGAGATTTGCATGACCCACCACTAGGTTGTGGGGTGACCCTGCAGACACCTTGATATCAGGTGTCTGGCCTCCAGAACTGGGAGAGAATAAACTTCTGTGGCTTAAAGCCACCCAGTTTGTGGAACATTGTTACAGGAGCCCTACTAAACAAATCCAGAGGCCAACTCACTTGCACGGCCTGTTGCGCTATTTTCCATGATTTGTCCTGCTCTAAGCAGGAGTTGTCAAAAGTATGGCTCCCAGACCAGCACCATCAAGACCACCTGGGATTCTGCTAGCAAAACAAATGCCAAGCCCCACCCACAGCTATTAAATCAGAGGTGTGGGGGATGGATCCAGTGGGCTGTGTTTTAAGGAGCCCTTCAGGGGCTTCTGATGCTGCTGTCGTCTGAGCACCACTGGGAAGGAGGATCGTCAAGAAGAGGAGATGACCAGCACCAGAGCTTGGGTCTGCAGTGGGCCCACTGCTGCTCACGGCCTGGTGGAACTAACCGCAGAACCAGGGTGGTCGGGCTTGAGTGGGAGTGTCATCGGGTCCAGTAGTGTGAGAGCCTCAGATTGCACCACGCACACTGGGTGTGGCCGTGTTCCATTCTGCAGAACTCCTTGTGTCCTGTGCCACTCGTGCTATAGAATAATACAGCCTATTGCTCCGCAAGGAAGGCTGAAGTGCTAGCAGCTGAGTGCTGTCACAGCCAAGGACAGCCACGCCCTTCCCAGTTGGCTTTTATAAAATAAATCTCCAAAGTTTCCACGGCCCCGATGGCACGGCACGGCAGGCACTGCCCCAGCTGGCTCTCTCTATGCCTCTGCATGTGGTCTCCTGTTCTCTGGACCGTTCTGTCCCCACTGATTCCTCCTGTGAAGCCATGCTCCAATGTCACCTCCTCAGTCCTCTCTGCTCTCTCTGCACCCACTGCCATGGCTCCTGGCTCCATAGCAGCACCCAGGAGGAAGCCCTCAACTGATCCCTGCACACATCTGCCTCTCTCCCTGGGCTGTGATCCCCCCAACACCTTCCAACATCCTCCCTGAGTCATAGCTTCTGTGAAATGTGTTGTTTGACCCCTGGGTTTCAAGACAATATTTAACATATATACACAGCAAAAGGGGAAGTTGATTCTTAACCTTGGAATCCTGGGCTTGCCTCCCTACAGTGGTAAAAATCTCCAAACAATTCCTCAAAACGTGAGTGTTTCTCTGCTGTGGAGACAACACTGAGGAGATGACATTCTCCTCAATTAAATTTTTATTTTAGCCACTTGCCTTCTAGAAAAATAGAAGGTAAAGGTCCTATTTGGGTTTTGGATTTGGTGATTTTTGAATACAAGGTTCACCTCCTTGGCCCCCGATAGTCCAGAAGCCAGGTGCCTTTGGCGAATGTTCCCCCAAAATTTAATCCCCACTGTGACTGTTGAGGGTGGGAAATCCTATTATAGTAATTGAAAGGTGGGGCCTTGAAGAGGTGATTAGACTGTAGCACCGTGCCATAGCAAATGGATTAATAATGGTGGTCAGGGGAGTGGTTCTGACGGCTTTAAAAGACGAGCTCATGAGAGATTAAATGCTCTCTGCTCTGCCATCTTCTGTCATGTAAGACCCCTGGGTCACTTTCACAAACACTATGACCCTCACCGGATGTTTTCCCTGGACTTTGGGCTTCTCAGCTTCAGAAACTGTAAGCAATACATTTTTTCTTATAAATCACCCAGATATTTTGTTAAAAGCAACAGAAATGGACTAATGTACAAGGTCTGCCTCAAGTGGGGAGCAGGAAGAGCTTCCTCTCCGCTCTTGGCTCTCCAGGACATGACACAGCCTGGCCCCCTTGGGGACTGGACAGGTCTATACTGAGTTCCTGGAGCAGACACCGGGGCTCCCTCTGCGAGCACACGCGGTGACCTGGCAGTAACTGGCCCTGCACGTGTGGTTTTTTCATCGCTCTTTTCCATGCACATGCATTTGAAACTTCCTTTCACACCTGAAATAATTGATTTTTAAGGAAGGAGTAGACAGATCAGCAATCCAGGCTGAATGATGAGTTAGGACCTGCTATGACCTGCTATGTTGTGTCCCCCAAAGTTGCATGTATTAGGAACTTAACTCCCACTGTGACAGTGTTAAGAGGGTGGGGAATTCTATGACGGTGATTGAAAGGCGGGGCCTTGAAGAAGTATTGGATTGTGTGGACCATGCCCTAGTGCATGGATTGGTCCATTCATGGAGTAATAAGTTGATGGATTAATGGGTGATAATGGACATGGTTCTGATGGCTTTGTAAGGAGAGAAGGTGAGGAGGTTAGCTCTCTCGTGCTCAGCCATTTTGCCATGTGACACCCTGCATCACTGAAGAGTCACCACCCGCCAACAAGACCCTCACCAGATATGTTCTCTGGACTCTGGACTTTCCAGTCTCTAAAACTGTAAGCAATAAATTCTGTTTCTTCATAAATTACTCGGTTTCAGGTATTTTGTTATAAGCAACAGAAATAGATTAATACAGGGCCTGAGGTTGGGGGCCTGGGATTCCGTGCAGGGGCCTTCTCCCTGAGGAATCTTGATGCAAATATAACAAGGCCAACCTCATGTTGGGGTGAGCTAGTGAAGGGGAGTCCTAGTTCCCCAAGTAGGGCAGCTGCTGCATGCTCGGGCCTGGGAAGGGAACTTTCTGCTCGTTCGCTATCCCCCAGCATGCACCCAAGAGCTAACGGGCAGTTTCAGCAAATGAGGGAACCATCTGTGTTAGTTCAGGCCACCAGAACAAAGCACCACAAACTGGGTGCTTAACAACAGAAGTATTTAAGACCAAGGTGTCAGCAGGGTTGGTTTCTCCTTGGCTTATAGATGGTCTGTGTCCTCCCTGTGTCCTCACATGGTTGTCCCTCCACGTGTGTCTCTGTCCTCATCCCTTCTTATAGGACACCAGTCACGTTGGATTGGGGCCCACCCCAGTGACCTCATTTAACCTTACTCACCTCTTTAAAGGCCCTATCTCCAAACAGGGTCACATTCCGAGGCCCTGGGGGTTAGGACTTCAACATATGAACTTGGGGAGGACACAGTTCAGCTCAGACAACCATTCAAAACCAGCAATTTCAGAGTAACTTGTCTGTCTATGAATGAGGTCACGTGTTTCTGTGTGTGAAATGTCCAGGAGTTTTGGGAGAAACACAGGCCCAGCCTGGGGTGGTGCATGGAAACTTCGATTTTAGAGCTGAGTGCTGGGAGGCTCTGAGCTGTACGCCACATTCTTGGCCAACTGACAAAGGAAGAAAAAGGACAGAGAGAGGTGTGTGATGAGACCAGAGGATCTTTACAGATGCAGGACAAGAGGAGGCTGGGGTGGAGGACTGAGCTGGTCCCTGGGGCCATCACTCTCCCCCCACACTGCACACCACTCTCAGTCTGCTGGGATGGCCCCTTCCCCTCAGGAATTAAGCTTATCACGTCCCACCTTCCGAACACGTCCTTGAGGGCGAGAAAGGAGCAGGTTCTCTGACCATTAAAGCACCTGAGCTGATGCTGAGAGGTGGTCGTTCTGGACACGTACAAACCTGACTTCAAGATGCAGCCAGACCAGAGACAGTGGCCTTCCTTCTTCCTTTTATGTCCCTTTTAATGCACGTGGTCTGAAGCCCTCTGCAGCAATCTTTAAAGGGAAAAATAAAAGTAAAGATAAACGGCATGGTGTAATTGACAAGTCAGGCTCAGAGGCTGAGAAGTACGAGCCAGGGAGGGGAGATGTGCAGATCTGCGAGGCTCCCAGAAAGATGGAGGGAGGCCCGCAGGAGTGAAACCCACCCACGTGTTGAGGGACAGGGGGCTGAGCGGAGAAGGGACAAGGGCCCACCCTCACTCCCCAGCTGAGAGCACATGTGAGGACTGGGCCGTCGCCTTCCATGTACCCGCGGGCTTGGTGCTGGTGAGGAAGCACTGGAAGCCTTTGGGATGATGTGGACTGTGCTGCCTGCCTCCTGACACTGTGGCACACTGCGGGGACCCACAAAGATGGCACATGGGACTCTGGGCGAGGCGCAGGCTGACACACTGGAGGTTCAGCTGTGTGAAATTTTTCCCACACTGAGTTACTGAAGAAAGACCTGAGACTACATACAGCTTGAGACCCATTTTTTACTTTAAAAGTTCCTTTAATTGTGAAGGTCACCCTTTCATATGAGCTGCCGCTTTGGAAAAGACACACATGGAGGGCAGCAAAAGCCCTTGGTGCTCGATGGTGGGGAGAAGATGAGACATAGGCCACATGGCCCTCTCACGAGGAGCTACAGTAGGAAGTGTGGATGGAGCATGTCCTTCGTGAGGGTAATGCCATTAACAGTTATGAAAAGAGCTACAAGTCAAGATCAAGCCATTTCATGCCCACGACAACCCCATCAGTCAGGTACTATGCTCACCTCCATGTTAAATATGGGGAAACTGAGGCAGAAAGTGCACCACAGACAGAAGAGGGGCTAGCTTGCACCCGTGCAGTGTGACGCAGCCAGGCAGGCAGGGGCTCCCCAGGACGTGCAGGCTGGCAGCCCCCGCTTGGAAAGCGGCTGCTCTTTGCAGTGACTGACAGAGCTGGCAATGCGGCCGTCAGCCTGCAATGCCTCACTGGGTGACTGCCTTATCCAAGTCTGCATGTGACATGGGGAGAAAGGGGGAAGAAGGAGAGACTTCTCAAAGGGAAACATCCATATGAACTTTTAGTTGGAGAGAACGTATGGGTCTTTTTTTCATTCATGTTTATCATTATAGCTACATTCTTATCTCTCGTTGTCTCACTGCTGCTTACCCTTGTTATTGTAGTGTTAGTACTTTAGGGGCCCTGCATGCTCCCCGAAGAGTTGGTCTGAAAGCCCTGTTCCCCTCTGGGTCCAGCCAGGATTGCTCCACTGTCCCCTCGGCCCATGACTCTGTTGTAATGCCAACCCTGTCCTAGCAGCACTGGCACCCAGCAGCCTGAGCCCAAATGTCCCGGGGCAGCTTCTCCACTCAGACATGTCCACTGTCCTCGGTCCAGCCAGTGGGAGGAGTCCCTCACTGGGGTTTGCTGCTGTGAAATTGGGAGGGTCCTCTACAAACAGAGGGAGAATCACACACACCCAAGGGCCTTCCTCTGCAGCTTAGAGGTTCCAGACACGTCTTAACTTTGGGGGGAGCTGAGTTGAATGTCCTTGTCTGCCGTTAGCATGGACGCAATAGACAGGAAGACCGGAGGGCTGCAGTTCTTACCGAACACCTGAGTATCTCCCGGAGGCAGAAGAGTTTGCAGATTCTGAAACTCACCAGGCTGTGACACGCTCTGACAAAAAAAAAGAGAAGAAGAGAAAAAGTAAAGGAGAAGAAAAAAGGGAGGTGGGGCACAGGAAGAGAGCTGTGCAGAAGCCACGGGCAGTTTTTCTCTCTGCCTGTAGTTTCTAGGAAGAAGCAGGATTTCGGGGCATGGGGGAGGGCTTCTTGGTTGCCTTGGGTGCAAATGCTCAGCTGGCAGCCCATGTGGAAGCTGCCTCCTGGATGCCCAGGGCTGGCCACTCACGTCCCTCTGGACGATGCAGGTGACTCCAGGAAGCCCCCAATCACGGTGATCCTCAGACTCCAACCACAGAGTAAACCCAAATAAGCCTGGGGTCAGGGGAGGTCACGTCCAAGTCTTAACAGAAACTTGGCAGTCAGAAGTCGGGACAACTCAACCATGTGAACTCAGATTTGGGGATTTACACAACAAACAGGACATGCCCGGACCTGGTTGTTGGTTTTTCTCTCATTTAATTTTCAACTGTGGAACCAGGGCTCCTCCCAGGATGCCCCGAACACACTCCCAGCCTGACCAGCTCACCGTGTGGGAGCAGATGGTCTTAACCCGCTTGGGTTCATCTTTTGTCCTAACACTTACTTGGTGAGCATCCGCTTCCACATCCTCCTGGTCTCTCCAGATCTGCCCAGAGTGGGAGGATTAACTGATAACCATTTGCTGAGCATGAGGGCTGCAGGGATGTGCCCGTGAAGACAGAGTCTCACGCCCTCCCAGTGCTTACGGCAGGGCTGGGAGAAAAGCCCAGTGCCAGGCTGGAGGTGATGTATTCCAGAGAAATGGGGGTCATTGTGGCCAGGGGTAGTCTGGAGGAGGCAAAGCAGACTCGGGTATCAGGACAAACAGGCGATTCTCCTGAGCTGGGCACCTCGGGTCAGCTCTCAGCCCAATCTACAGAGCGTATTGCCAGAGGTCTTGAGCATTCTCAGGCAGGTGGTGCTCCAGCTCACCTTGTTCGGGCAGAGTGTCCTCACAATCTCCACTTTGGAAGGGGGGGTCAGGCCTCACGAGCTTTCACAGAACTGGGGGTCACCAGGCCCCAAAGAAATCCCAGGCACTTGCTCAATTTACCACCTTGAGGGCTCTCTGAGCAGCACTATGAGCACCAAGGAGGGTGTTTTCCCATTTTACAGATGGAAACCCAGGCTCAGGGCCATCTGGTCATGTCTTAGGGGCACAGATGAGCAGGGAGAGATAAGACCCCAGGGGCTCAGCACTGCCCTAAGAATCCAGGATGGGCCAGATCCTGGCAGATCCTCATGCCCGGCCACAGTGGCACCTGCCGACTGTATGGGGTGGGGAGGAAATAACCTGTTCACTCATCTGCTCTACACCTGATGCTTTATGTGCATTGACTCATCCAATGATCACACCACCTCCATGAGACGGGTAATGTTGACCTCAAGAAGCTGAGGTTTCTCAGAGTTAAGTAACCCACTGACATCACACCAAAAATGATGGATGAGAGACCAGAACCCAGACCTTGCTGGGATCACAGTCCACACTCTGCTCTCGCACCACCTGACGGTGCTCAGAGGATGTGGGAAGGGCCTGGAACTGCTGGGGTTGCTGGGGACCTGGCATTTCCCCAACGGACTCTAAGACCCTCGGGCACAGGCCCCCAGACCTGCAGCATCAGGCTAGGAATGTAAATCCTACTGAATCCTAGAATCTGGTGTGAACCTAGCAGTCTGTGTGGTCACAGTCCTCCAGGGGATTCTGACATGTGCCAGGTGAGAAGGGCTTGGAGAGACAGCCCAGCCGGCAGGAGCCCTGGGGGGACAGTCCATCCTCAGTGGGTGCAGAGATTCCTGAACCAGATCGGCAGGGCCAGAGCAGCCCCCGTACAGCCCACCCCCACCTAGCCCTGGGCTGTGGAGAGTGACTGGTGGGGCTGTGACCACCGCAGGGCTGCATGCCTAGAAGGAAGCACAGGCAGACTGGTCATCATGGTAGGGAGGTGAGACTGAGAACTGGCGTCCAACTCTGCAAAGCCCCACCCAGGCCCTGGAGGGACAGACGCCCGGGCACCTGGCCCCAGCTGAGGGATATTCCATCACCTCTGCTCTGTACAGTATGCACGGCGGGATGTGGGACAGATAATTCCAGGGAGGCGCCCTTTCTAATTAAGCTGTGAAATGAGCGTGAACTTCAAACAGGGCAAAAATAGAATCCTAAAAATAGCTGGGGGAAACTGTGAGGGGAGCCAGAGGCATGGCCCGGAAAGTTCTAGGGCCTGGGCAGGACAGTTCCCAGGCAGCCTCCAAGTCAGGGTGGGGGAGATGCCTGGGCTGACCCCAGCATGCACCAAACACAGTGAGAGCCCAAAGATCAGGGTGGGGGTTGTGACAGGCCCGTATTCAGGCTGTCAGGCTCTGGGGGTGTGAGCCTGCACATTTATTACCCAGGGCCGGGGGGCTCTTTAAATGATGCATTCTGGGCATAGGGATGGTCCTGCATGCATGAGCTAGCTCTCTACACAGATAAACATACGTGTCTATCACTTTTTAGCAAGGATGTGATGGTTCAACTGGCCTGTGAACCAGAGGCGACAGCACCGAGAGCTTGTTATAAACTCAGTCTCCCGCTCATCCCAGACCCTCTGAGGTAGAACCTGCATGTCTGCAGGATCCCAGAGTGACTCCGTGTCCAGAAGACTGTGAGTAGCCCTGCTCCAGGCTTCTGGAGACCTCCCCAGAGCCCAGGGTGGGCCTGGGTTCCCTGGGATCCACCTGGGGTCAGGCCTCAGTACACAGGGGCTGTGTCGGCCCCAGGGCCTTCCTGGGACCATGCAGGAGCTAAGAGGTGTGCTGTTGGCTGAAAAAGGCCTGGAGGACAGAGCCCTGGATGGAGGGTGCTGAGAGCCAGGTCCAGGCACCAGCTTAGGGCTCCTGTCAGCCTCCGGGCAGGTGCTATCACCGGCTGGGATTCCTGAGGCCACTGTGCTGTGCAGGGCCACTCCTGCATCCCTGGGTCCTGCACACTGGGAGAAGATCCCACCACAGCACTTAACAAAGCTCCCACCACGCACCAGGACCAGCTAGCTCCCGCCTTCAGGGGCTCCCAGACCTGTTGGGGGACAGATGCACAAAGCAGGGAACAACAACAACAAAAAAGTGGAAGCCAAGGGACGGAGCAACAGCTCCAGTGCTGCCAGGTCACAAGGAAGGACCAGCCCGGTAATCAGCCCTGGGGCAGTGGCTGGCCAGCCTGGAGCTGTGGACTCCTTGTACAATGGTTTTTGCTGTGACTTCTCTCAACGTATTTCCTCCCTTTCTTGGAATTATTTTCCGGGAGGTATAATTTACGTACAGCACAGAGCATCAATCTCTAGAGAACGGTTTGATTAGTCTGCATGCACCATGTCACTGCCCCCATGTCAACACACAGAACATTTTGCCACCCCAGATAATGCCTTCCAGAGATGGCCACTATTCCGAGTGCCACCACCATGGATGGCTCTTGTGTGTTCTTGATATTCATGCAGATGGACTCGACACGGCATGTGGTGCTCTCTGTCTGACTTCATCTGTTCAGCATAAGGCTTTTGAGGTTTACCCATGATGGCATATTCCACTGATGCCAAGCTCATCTGTTTTCATGGCTGCCCAGAACTCTGTGACTGATAGATATTTGGGTCATTTAAAGTTTGGGACTATCATGAATAAAGCTGTTATAGGCATTAATTTTTTAAAAAATTTACCCAGGTGAAATTTCACATAAATAATCAACCATTTTAAAGGGAACAATTCAGTAGTATTTAGTACATTCACAATGTTGTGTCTAGTTCCAAAACATTTTCATTGCTCCAGAATAAAACCCCTTGTCCATTGAGCAGTTGAGTAAATCATTCAATAGACTTCTGGTCCCTCCACTGGTAACAAGGGAGCCCTCACTGTCCCCATAGCTGCCTGAAGCCTTAAAGAGTCAATGCTCAATCCCTGCAGGCCAGCTTGGTGCCCACCTCCCTGGTCCTGGGTGTTCACTGAGGGGCTCTTTGGCAACTGTCTTTCACCACAGCAACTTGCAGCAGGAGACCACTCATAGCAGAAGGTCGCTGAGGAGTGGTCTGGCCCCTCAGTCACCCTTCCACAGGCTGGACAGATCCTTCCATTTCCTGTTGTACTTCCCTGGTTGTGCACAGCTTTCTGGGTGGCTCCATGCCAGGCAGGAGAAACCTATGCTGAGTCCCCACCCAGCACTGCACAGGTGACTTGCTCAGGAGAGTGGGCACAGAGGTCCTCTCTGAGCGAGACCCACGGGAACGAGGGGGTCCTCTCCCCTGTGCAGGTTCAGGAATGCACCCGGTGCTATTCACTGCCCCCATGTCCTAAGGGCCCAATTCGCTGGTTTCCTTTTCAGTACAACACGTATCCCAAGGAAACAGTCACACTAAGCACACAAGGTCGCATAACACGCAAGGTGTTCCTTGCATTACCTCCTTGGTAGTCCTTAAGTAAATAAATTAGCAGGCTCTGGTGTACTTTCCACTGGAGGAGAAAATAGCTGAGTAAATACAGCACCTGCCATAAGGACACAAGTACAGGAATAAGGCAGGAGTGTCCCTGGGCATGGTTTTCTGCCAAGCCACAGTCATTTGTCACCGACACCCAAGAAGGCTCTGGTTCTGAAAAAACAAAGTGGGCTGTGGCCAGAATGTAAAATCAACAGAACATGGTTTTGTTTTTAAGGCCATTTAAAGAGCTGTTTTCTCCTCTTCCTTGATGTTTTCATGCATGCAAGGCCATGCCTGCACACACAGAAAACACCACACAAAGGCAGCAGAGTCTCGGGGGCTATCCTGTCAGCTATAGAAAGGCAGAGAGTCACGCAGGTGGACAGTGTAGGAGCAGGCATGGAGACCTCAGGCCGACACCCACCAGTTCATGCCTCTGGAAGGAGGTGGGAATAGAAAAATGGTTTTCAACCCACAGTTCTGAGCACCTGTGGGACACACAGCAGGGAAGCTGGCACTCCAGGTACAGTGATCCGTGCTCTCTATCTCCAAAATGTATTGAAGCTGAAGAAAAAACAGCCATTTATGTATCACTTTTCAATCACCTTGAGATAGAAGGTGCTCAGTCTCCCTGGGCTGGGGTTACAGGACACATCTCTGGGTTTCAAGCCATTCTCCAAGGTCTCAGGGCCCTCCCCTAGGCCCTCCTCTAGAGGAAAGTTACTGTTGCAAATTGGTCCTATTTTCAGACCAACTTGAGACCTCAGGGGCTGACTTATGCAAATCCATTAGCTAGGCATGCTCAGTAGAAAGGGGTTACATAACCCTAATGGCCAAGCAAGCATGGTTAGTAAAGAGGAATTTACGTTCATCAGATAGCATGAATATGTATTAGATAGGGAGACTGTACAAGTTGAATCCCAGCAGAAGGCAGGGTTGTTGCTCACTTTCTCAGGGCCAACCTGCGCTTTGGCTGAGGTGTGTGTGCTCTCTTCTGTATCAGACTTACTTTCAGCAGGCAGCTGCCTACTCTCTTGAGCCAGCCTGCTCTCTACTAGACTTCAAGCAGGTGTTTCATACTTTTGTATTGGACCTGGTGTGGGCCCTGCTGGGTCCCTGGAGCTAGAGTGCACTCGCTCTGTGAAATCTGTATCTCTTACTCATTGCATTAAACTCATTCTCACTTTCTACTGTAACTCTGCTCTTAAATTCTTTCCTGTGGCAAAGTCAAGAACCTGGTAAGAGGACGAGGTGGGTGGAGGCCAGCTACCAGGCCTCCCAGACCCCTTCTTCTCCAGCATCAATCTTAAGATTAGGTTTGTTTCAAAACCAGAAAAGTGCCTGCTTACTTAGCATCATGTAACATTCACTGAGTCCTTTCAACCGGAGACCACTTCTATACTGTTACTCACAGAACCGGGTGAGGAAGAGGAGATGGGAAGGGGGCATTCCTTAAAAGCTCACATGTGCCCTGCTGAAGTTGTTGGACCAAATGTCACAGATGGGACTGGAAGTTACACTACTGGTAGAGGAAGTTATTCTAAAATGCACTTATCAAATGAAACATGAAACAAATTTTTAAAATAGCTGAAATCCATCAAATCTTTTCAACATGCAGGGCACTTCAAGTGCTTTACTGTCACCACATTCTGAAATGACAACTTTTCTGAAAGGATGCCTCCCTCTGGCCATCCCCGCACACCCCAGCATCTCCTGAATTTCTATTGATCTCTGGAAGCTGTGACTGGTTCTGCAGTTGACTTTACGTCTTTGCATCTTGCCTTTGCCTGCAGTCTCCATGAGACTAGCCATTCATCACCTCCCCTTGAATCTGAGTGGCTCTGGGTTTACTCTGACTAATAAAGTATGGCTGAAGTGGCAGGACATGATGCCAGATTCCAGCCCAGGCGTTGTGAAACAGCAGGGAAGCCTGACACCCTCCAATGCTGGGCTGGAGCACTCCATGCCATCGTCCTAGCCGAGTCCACCTGCTGCCACCTGCCAATGCATCAGATGTGGGAACACAGACAGCTTGGACTCCCGGATGCCAGCAGAATACCAGCACATTGGCTCAGCTCACGCTACCTGGAGCTGAAGAACTGCCCAGCCCAGCCTGCCTGAATCCCTGCTCCACAGTAATCAAAAGACCTAACAGTTGTCTCAAGTCACTGAGCTCTGAGGCTATGTTATCCAGCAGGTGACCTGGTGCTCCACTCTGATGTCCTCTAACAAGACCCTGGTCCCAGGCTCACACTGGACTAGCCAGGAGTTCCCCCTGACCACTTTAGACTAAGACAGAAGCCCCTCCCACCCACCCAGTGTAGACCCACCCAGGTGTGTGGAGCTCTCTGGATTTAGTGTTTGGGTCCAGTCTTCAAGGGCATCAGGGGCTGCAAGAGGAGGGTGGCAGCTGTGGCCGATGGCAGGCCCCCCACCCTGGGCGGGACACCACAAGCTCTCCTCTTGAGGCCTGGCCATGTGGAAAGTCACCCAGCCCGCCAAGAAGAACCAGCCATCTGGCCCGTAGCCTCAGGATAGGGTTTCTCAACCTCAGCACCAGGGACACGTGGAGCCAGATCACTTTTTGTTGGGGCTCAGTCCTGTGCATTGTAGGACGTTTAGCAGCTTTCCTGGCCTCTATCCTTCCTGCCAGTTGTGACAACCAAAAGCGTCTCCAGACATGGCCAAATGTCCCCTTGGGGCAAAATTGTCCGCTATCCCCTATTGAGAACTTCCTCTCTAGTGTGTTTTGGCTTTGCCAGAAAGAAACAATCCCTAACTTCTGTAGAATTTGCAGTGCTAGAGGGCCACGTTTCACAAATTTAGTCCAGCAAATTCGGCCTTCGGAAACATTTGTCTTTTTTTGATTTCCTGGCCAGTGCCCCACCCCTTTCCTGTCTGTGTGTGGTCCTGGAGGGAGAGGAAGTCCTCGTGACCTTTCTCCCGAGGAAGCCAGAAGGGCTGATCCTCCACCCCCAGGGTAGAGCCAGGGCCAGGAGGTGACTTAAGCTCTCCACTCCAGCCTTCTCTCCCTCCTGCCTGTGCCTCTGAGCTATGAATGAGGAGGTGGATGCAGGGAGAGGAAGTGACTGGAAACCAGCCCTCAGCTCCAGCTGCTCCCCCTCTGGTATGTCCAGACCTGGAGCCCCTGCACTCTCCAAGCCTGGCTTTGCAACCCTGGGCAGCTCTGCAAGCCCAGATGCTTCCCACTGAGGTGACTGAGCCTAGACACTTCTCTCTCAATACGTCCTCTGACTAATGTCAACCTTCCGTGGAAGGGGAAGCTGAGGGATTGGCTTTAGTTTAACGGGACACTGGATTCTATTTGAAAGGGGGAGGGGGATATCCTGGTGAGAAGAGGGGATGTGGAGAATGAAGGGCCCTGCAGAGACCAGATGCATGGGCAGAGAACCCAAGGGAGATGCTGCCCTTGTGGGGCACACATCCCATCTCAGAAAGGGCTGGATCCAAGCTTGGGAGGCATCTCCCCTCTCCTGGCTGGGGAACCGAGCCTCCCCTGTGCCATGGGAATGAACCCTGGGATGCTGATCCCCAGCCATGGTGATGCCCTTTACTTGCCTCTCCGTGGTGGAAGTGAAAACTTAGGAGCAGCTTTTGCATCCAGTATTTCTTCTTTATCTAAAACTCAGCGCCCCACATGGAGGAGCTGCTCTTCACCCTAGCTGGAGGAGAAATGCTCACACTTTCCTTATTCATAAAACACGCTGACCCCGGGGAGCTGCAGAGGCACCTGAACTTGCATGAGCCAGAACAAATAAACACTGAGGGCTGGTGTTACAGGGACACACAGGTGACCAGGATGTGGCCCTCACTGGTGGCCAAGTGAATTCAGAGAAGTAAACACGAAGTCACCAGACACCATATGCTAAGCCCAGCAGTGAGGTTACGTGGAGGACTTGGTAGCATAAACCGAGGCTTCTTCCTTGTCCAGGAGGTCAGGGAGACTTCTGGAGAAATGATATTAAAGCCACATACCTAGGGACGACCCAAGGTGGCCAACTGAAGCAGCGGGCACTGCATTCCAACTCATCCCAGCCCGGTTCCCGTCCCCTTTGTCCTTGCTGGAGTTACCATGGAGGAGGCCAGAGCCCTTTGCCAGTGGTTCCTTTCCTGTCAGTCTTAGAATATCATTGTCAAAAGCTGTTAAGAGCTAGACTGGATTCTTCCTGTTGCACTCGGGGCTTTTTCCTCTTAGTCTGTTTGTCTTGCTTTCTCTTATCTGCCATTCTCAGTACAGGACATGATCGCTTACTTGGGGGTATTACTTAAGGAGGTATCTCATTAACTGTTCTGTCACTGTGTAAGACAGTGGCATGACTTTTAAATGGTGGGTTCTCCAGACAGAGGCATATAGTGGAAACATGTGACCTTGTGCCTTCTGCTTCCATTCAGAAGTGAGTTGCTACTTCTGCTGAAATAAAAGCATAGCCTATTTCAAAATCCAAAATCCTGATAAAGTTATACTTTACAAACATATATATACTTTTTATATACACGCACCTAAGTATATAGTATTTATATATACTTTAGCTATATGTAAGTATAAGTATACAAAATACTTACATTCCAAGCACATGTTTGGGTAGTTTCCATCCTAATGAAGACAGGAGCCTGGATATGCCATATTCAGTGTGCAGCAGCTCCCTCACTGTGCACCTTGTACCCTTTCTTGCACTCAGCAGAATGAGAGATCGGCCAGAGCGGGGCGGTGAGCCGTGGCACAAGGGGCTGTGGCTCTGGGAGCGGACAGAGCAGGGACAGCAAGAAGAGGCCTTGGGAGGAGGGGATCTCAGCCCCCAGAAACTCCAGGCTGAACCCCACAGGGATCAAGAGGCACCTGCTGGCCAGAGTGGACAGGCACTTCACACCGCTTTCTGCATGCCAGTGGGTCCACCACCAGCCCCTGGCAAGATGCTCTTGTGTGGGGAGGCGGATTGTATCTGCAATCCAAGTGCAGAGGTCTGAGGGCACAAGAGCCACGTAGACACCCGTGAGCCAAAGGCCTGCCCTGCCCCGCCTTAGAGCTGCTCACATGAGACTGATGTGTCTTGGGTGGGGTGCACTGGCCCTAGAACCCCACAGTTCTGGCATCCTGTGCAGTGTGTGTTCTGAGGGTAGAAGACCCCAGAGCACAGTCCTGCTATCTTCCCAGCAGCTGTGGAGGTCTTTGGGATCATAACATTTTTCCCGGATGGGAACGAAGGAAGCAGCAGTCACCTGTGTCTCCTGGAATCCCTGCCGAGGGCTAGACGTCACGGCAGCTTCCCAGCACGCTTTGGGGGAAATCATCCTACCTGGAGCTGGGCCTCCCCAGGGTGCAAATTCTGGCTTCTGCCTTGGAGAATGATTAACCCTGGGTTTTTGAAGGCACGAAGCCCTTAGGGTGCAGACCCCGCTCCTGCCAGGTCATACGACAGACCGAGAACAGTCAGAGCCGCCATCACCGGGCCCATAAAAGTGGCTCATCATGTGTAAGGAAGCCTCTCAGAAAGGCCAGGTGGTTTCGGTTTTGCTGAGCCTGGGCAGGCAGGGAGGGGGCATCCAGGAAATGGATCATTTGGGGTTATTTACACCCTGATGTTGTTCTTGTGAGTGGGGGGTAAATCCACCTCAGGTGGCTTCTTGTAAACATTGAAGTTCATGAGTGCAAACAGACCAGACCAGGTGTCCAGACCCCCAGAACTGTGGTGGGCATCACCTGCAGGCCACAGGCTGGCTGCACTCTTTGCTTCCAGCACCTCATGATCACCCCTCGGCTTTTCCCTAAACCAGCGGCTCTCACAGTGGGGCCCCTGGGCCAGCGGCATCAGCATGCCCTGGGAGTGTGTTAGAAATGCACATCCTCAGATCCTCCCGAGACCCTGAACACAAGTCCCTGGAGCAGCTGCGCCTGCCTTTAACAAGCTCTCCAGCCGCCCTGATGCCCCTGAGTGTTTGAGAACCACTGACCTCTAGGCTAACTCCTACCTGGTGTCCCTGACATCACCGGTCTCTCCCTCCAACCCAGGCTTTCTGCACATGCAGAATTACCTCTCCAAGCCCCCGTGACCATGTCATCCTCGCCTTCGGGTTCTGGAGGCCCCTCCACGGCAGCCTTTATAAATTTGCATGGTTTTTATGACCTTTTATTTTTTAAAAAATTGAGGTAAAATACATATAAGATAAAATTTAACATCTTGTCTATTTTTTAGCATACAGCTCAGTGTCATTAAGTGCATTCACACTGTTGTACAAACATCACCACCAACCGTCTCCAGAACATCTTGTAAAACTGAAATTCTTTCCCCATTAAATACCAACTCCACACTCTCCTCCCCCCAGCACTTGGCAACCATCATTCTACTTTTTGTCTTTATTAGTTTGACTACTGTAGGTACCTCATATAAGTAGAATTATACAGTATTTGTACTCTTGTGATTGGCTCATTTCACTTAACATAAGGCCCTCAAGGTTCATCCGTGTTGTAGAATGTGTTGGAATTTTCTTCCTTTCTATAGCTGAATAATGTATATATCCAGAAGTGGAATTGCTGGATCATATGTTAATTTTATTTTTTAGTTGTTTGAGGAACAGCAACAGTATGGACTCACTACAGAAACCATCCTTTCATTTAGAAATAAATCCCACTTGGTCATGGTGTATAATCCGTGTAACTTGCATTAATATTCATCAGGACTATTGGTCTGTGGTTTTCTTTTCAGTTGTTTTTTCTTTTTCTGTAGTGTCTTTGTCTGGCTTTGATATCATGGTAATTTTGGCCTCCTAGAATGAGTTTGGAAGTATTCCCTCCTCTTCAATTTTTTGGAAGAGTTCGAGAAGGATTGATACTTTTTAAAATATTTGGTAGAATTCACCAGTGAAGTCATCAGGTCCTGGGCTTTTGTTGGGAGATTTTCAGTGACTGATTCAATCTTCTCCTTAGTCTTTTCAGATTTTGTATTTCATGAGGATTTAGTCTTGGTAGGTTGTATGTTTCTAGGAATTTATCCATTTCTTCTAGGTTATCCAATTTATTGGCATGTAATTGTTGATAATAGTCTCTTATGATACTTGATATTTCTATGATATCAGTTTTAATGTCTTCTCTTTCACTTCTGATTTTACTTATTTGAAACTTCTCTCTTTCTTTTATAGTTAGTTTAGCTAAAGTTTTTTTTTTTAATTTTACCTTTTCAAAAAAACCAACTCAGTTTCTTTAATCTTTTCTATTGTTTTTCTAATCTCTATTTCATTTATTTCCTCTTTGATCTTTATTATTTCCTTCCATCTGCTAACTTTGGGCTTAGTTTGCTCTTCTTTTTCTAGTTCCTTGAGATGTAAAATTAGGTTGTTTATCTGAGATTTTTTTTTCTTAATGTAGGCATTTATCCATATAAACTTCTCTCTTAGAACTGCTTTGGCTACATTCCATAAATTTCAGTGTGTCATATTTCCATTTTTATTTCTTTCAAGATGTTTTAAAAATTTTTTCTTGATGTCTTCTTTGACCTATTGGTTATTCAGAAGCATGTTGTTTAATTTCCACATATATGTGAGTTTTCCAATTTTCTTCATGTTATTGATTTCTAGTTTTATACCGTTATGGTCAGAAAAGATAGGTACAATTTCAGTTTTCTTAAATTCAAGACTATTTTGTAGCCTAACATGTGATCTATCCCAGAGAATGTTCCCTGCATGCTTGAGAAAAATGTGTATTCTTCTGTTGTTGGATGGAATGTTTAGTATATGTCTGTTAGGTCCATTTAGACTAAAGAGTAGTTTAAGTCCAGTGCTTCCTAATTGATTTTTTGTCTGGATGACCTGTCCATTGTTGAAAATGGAGTATTGAAGTCTCCTACTACTATTGTATTGCTGACTACTTTTCCCTTAAAATCTGTTAATATTTTTAAAAAATATGTAGGTGTTCTGATGTTGGGTGCATATATATTTACATATTGTTTATCTGGGAATGTCTTAATGTCTCCCTCAGTTTTGCTTCCTCTCAGGGCCTTAGATGTTCTGTTGTATTTCTTTGCCAATAATCTCTTGCCCCCAGCCCCCTGCAGTTCCAATGTGCTGCAGCACTCAGCACCAATCTCCGTGGGCTCCAATCTAATATACAAACTATACCACCATTCCCATCAATCCACCAAGTCAGGGGAGATAGAAACCGGTTCCACAGGCAACCCCCAGACAAGCCAGAACCTTGTAAAACAGCTCCAGTCTTTCCCTTTTGTCCCAAGGGAGGAACCAAGAACAGGAGGGCTTCCCTCCTGATCGTGCCATGCTGCCCTGGGTGGGGTAAAGGTGAGCAAAAATGCTTCAAAACTTTCTACTGCTTCGTGTGGTTTTTTCTTGATTAGAGGTTAAGTTGATGCTACAGATACTTAACTGGCTTCATGAGTTCCCATGAATCTACTTGGGTTTGTGTGCTGTTACTCACTTCATGCTTCTGTACAGGAGTGAGGACCTGTACTTCCTGGTCCACCATCTCGCTGACATTGCTCCTACAGGGCATTTCAGTTTTACTACCTTCCCACTGACTTGGCCTCTCAGCCTTCTCCCTCCCAAGATTAAACAGCTCCTTCCAGCCCTAGAGCCCTGTGTGCATGCCTTTTTCATAACACATGCCGCATTTTTTTTTTTTTAGCAGAATTTCTCTCCTCCATTTGAGTATGAGAATCCCTGGGGACTTGTAGGTAACAGTTTCCTAGAACCATCTCCTTGTGAATCCAGTTTAGGACACCTGGGGTAGACTACTGACATTCATCTTTAAGTGTGCCAGATGATTTTTAGCCAGGCAACTTTGGAAAAATAGAGCCTTACTGAAACAATGTTAATATCCCTACACAATGAAATTCCACCACATAAAAGAGTAATATCTTTGCCTGCCTATCACATGCTAGATGCTGCTGTGGGCACTAGATGTATATTAACTCATTTAATTCTTCACTAACCTGTGAGATGGGTCCTGGTATCGTTCCATTTTATAGATCGGAAAACTGAAGCACAGAAAACTTAGGCAATTTCCCAAGGTTGCACAGCTGGTCAGTGGTGGAATCCAACTTGAGCCCAGACCATCTAGCTCTTGGCTCTCAGTCTGGGTGCTCAGGTAGCTCACACTTGGAATAGCTCTGCTCTCAATGTTTAATTATTCAGGGATGTCTCCTCGGGCATCAGCCACCTGCATACCGTCCAGGCCTCAGCCTCATCTTCTAGCTTTGCTTACAACTACTCACCAATCTACTCCCACCAGGACATCCTGCATGTAAAGCAAGGGCCTGTTTTAGGTCCCTGCCTCCCCTGATCCCCTTCGTGTGGCACCTGGCACTGCTGTTCACAAGCTTCTCCGGAGAGCTCTTGCTTGTTTTCTGACTATAGGTACCCTCCAGTTTCTCTTATTTCTGTTTTGTGGGTGTTTGCCTCTGCCCATCCATGAAATTCTAAGTATTTGGGCTTCTAAACCCCTTCTTCTGGGAAACCTTCCTATCCATGTGCTGGCAACTGCCAGTCCCAGGTCTTGACCCCAGATCTCTCTTCTGAGTTTCAGACCCACGTATCTAAGGCTATTTCTCTTTGGGTGGCCTTTTGGTGCACCCAATTCAGTGTGTGCAAAGCTAAGTTCATGGTCTCCCTCCTGGAGCTGGTTTCCTTTCATCTCCCTGCCCCATTATCCAGGCAGGTGCCCAGCCAGACCTGTTTGGGTTCTTAGGGCTCAGAGAGCTGGTTTTGGACACATGGATCCTAACAAGTGCTCAATACGTATTTGTAATCCATCAGGGTGAGCTCACTGTTCCAGACCATGACCAACCTGCAGTGGCCAGATACAACACAAGTTCACTGCATGTTCATTCCCACAGTCTCCTGTGGCTGCTTCTCATCATTGGGCTGTGACTTAACAAAGCACCAGCAGTGCTGGCCCTGCCTCCCAGGGCCCTCACCCTAAGTGCTGCCCTGGATCTTCTGGATTACTTCTCTTCTGGATTACAGATGTCCCCTTCTCCAGAGACCACTGTGCAGCCCCTACATCACATGAGTGAATTGTGAGGTGGGGCCACTTAGTAGAGCTGGTGGGAAGGTAAACACAGGATGGCTGTGGCCCCTGTCACACTGCTGGGTGTGCAGTGGCTGCTCGGAGACGTGCACACTTTCCCTCCACTCCACCAGAACCAGTGCTCCCCTTCATGGCCTGACCCCTACACAGCCACAGCTCACATGTTCCTGCCTTCCCAGAGGCCGTGGGGCTGAGTGGAAGGGACTTTGCCTCCCACCTCCATCTCTCTACAGCCCAGCACAGAGCTGCTCTCATGGTGGATGTCTAACAAATGTGTATTCAGCACGAAGGACAAAAATGAAAGAAATTCTAAGTAAATGGTTCTCAAGTGTTGGTGTACATCAAAACCCCCTGTTAGCTGGAAAGTCCACGATTGGGCAGCTGCATCTGGCCGTGTCCTCACACTGCATCCACTCCTGGTGGAAAGTGGAATGGGAGTCTGCTCATGTAAGAGATCACACGGTGAGAGAGAAGCAAGAGGAGAGAGGAGGTGCCAGGCTTTTTTAACAACCAGCTCTTGCAGGAACAAATAGAGTAGGAACTCACCCCCTGGAAGGCCATTAATCTATTCACGAGGGGTCTGGCCCTCCAACCCAAACACCTCCCACTAGGCCCCACCTCCTTGATTTCAGCATGAATTTTGGAGGGAAAAAGAGATCCAGACTCTTGCAGGGACCAAATCACCACCCATACTAACATCGCTGGCTTGGAAGAGTAGAAACCAAAGCAGAAGCTCTCTATTGCCCAGAAAAACAGAGAGACCCTGGATCAGTTTGGTGTTTGACTCAGATATTTGCTGGCTGTCTACTGTATACAAGTGCTGGACCAAGAATTAAGGGTTTATTGAGAATTATGATGTTGAGGGACCCCCCTGCCCCAGGCTAGAGGGAAAGGAGAGCGTAAGTCGACGTTCTCTGAGAGCCTGGGGAGCACACGGCTAAGACACAGGCAAGGCCCAGGAGCAGGAAAATTATCAACCGACTCCACAGAGAGGTGAACTGAGACAGATGCTTTGAGCAGCCTGAATTCCAGCCCAGACCGAGGGCATGAGAGGCTGCTCACACTAGCCACAAAGATGCCTAAACCACCCCCAGCAGCAGCAACCATTGCCCCACGCCCATGGCCCCGGCTCCGGGCCTGCAGGGGAAGCCTCTATCTACCACTGACACTGCTGTCTCCTCAGATACAGAATTCATTCTGAGGGACCCACTAGACTTTGAGATTTAACAAAAAATATTTTTTTTAGAAGCTAGGAAGGTATGAAAATTAGGTATAAATTTTATATTTATAGGTGAATTTCCTATTTCCTGTCTGTTTTCGAAATCCTCAGTCAAAACGCATGCAGCAGAGAGACTGAGAGGTTGGTGAGACCCAGGCTTCCATTTCCCCAGGTTGTCTCCATGGGGGGCCTGCTCTCCTCTGAGACGGCGCCTCCCACTGGCTCTCCACCGGACTGGGGTTAAGGAGACGCGGTCATCCGCTGGACCGAGGGTTGGGTGGCTCTGCCCTGTTCACCTGTGTAACAATCTGGCCTGTGCACGCCTGTGCATTGGAATCACCTGGGCAGATTTGTAAACCTCCAATGCCCAGGCCTCACCCAAACCAGTTAAATCTGAATCTCTAGGCTTAGCATCAAGACTTCAGCAATCCAGAAACTCCCCAGTGCTGACCATGTGCAGCCAAGGCAAGGAAGCACTGCTCTTTCTCAGAGGTGGCCGCAGTCGTACAAGTGTGTACAGCCAATCTCAATGGGACCAGGACAGGTGACACACACCCCTCAGCAGAATCCATCCCCTCCATGTGCACAGAACCTGATGAGCCATCTTTGTTGTACCCATAACAGCATTTTTCAGCAGGGCTCTATGACAGTGTTTGTTAAACCTGAATAAATCATCTTCCCCTTTAAAAGAAAAGATAATCATCACGGATCTCCTGGGTTGATTCAATTATTCTCATTAAAACGTGACTTAAATATGTAACATCATAAAATTAGGTATAAATTTTATACATTTTACAGTTTTTATATAACTATAAAATCAAAATAATTTTCAAATTAAGAACTATAACACTGCAAACCCAATAAAATACAGATAAGCCACATTAATTTAATGTGACAGGTGATGTCGTTTTGCAGAAACGAACTTGCCAATATTGGGTTTCCAGCAGGAGGCTGTTGCCTCAGGGTTAGTTTTATTAACCATGTTCCTGGATTTTAATTTTGATAAAATAAATACAGGGAATGCCTGTCCCATATCCACGCTGCTCGGAGGATAATAACTACCTGAAGGCCTTGCTTGCCGGCTAAGGATCAGCCATCCCTCCAAGCCGGCTTATCCCCTCTTTGGAAACACTTCTCTTTCAGGTCCTCAGTCCGCAGTCTGGGCGGCGTCTTGCCTCCTCTCCCTCCCTCGGTTAGTTGATCCGTAAGTCCCCTTCCTAATCCCTCCTCTCCCACCGTCGGCCGTTGCCTGACTGCACAGTCCCCATCTCCTCGCAACTTCCACCTCCCACTCCCGGCTGTCCTCGTTAGTTTTCCACCTGCACCCGAGCGATCCTTTACAAAGGTAAATCCAACCCTGCTGTTCCATTGCTTTCCCTTCCGTTGGCTTCCCATTGCAGTTTGAATAAAATCCACTTTTCCCTTTGTCCTGCCAAGTCCCACATGATCTGACTACTGCCTACTGCTCTAGTACCGTTGTGCCCTGCTTTGCGGGCATCCTTTCTCTTTCTAAAGGCGGGAGGAGCCTGGGGTCCCCGTGCAAGCACATCACCCTGCCCAACTGCTCCGCCTCATGAGTCCTCAGCTCCGTGCCACCTCCTCAGGAGGACATCTGAACTGCCAGTCAGTCTGCCCAGCCTCTCTGGCTTATGCAGCACGTGGCACTTGAACTTGCCACCTTCCTTTCTTTCTTCGCTTGGAGTGTAAGTTTAGGTAATGAAAGCTGCTGTGACAGATAAACCCCCGGAATCTGTTGGTGTGACATATAATTCAAATTTACTTGCATTCATGTAAAATCAAAAAGGATTGCTCCTGATTGGCAGATGGATCTCCTCTCAGCAGTGACTCAGGGACCCACGCTCCTCCTCTTGGGATCCTCCACCTCACTACCTGGCTCCCAGCGGTGCCAGAGAGAGCAAAGGGAGACACAACATCAAGTCTCAGGCATCAGCTCTCTGATGTGGGCGTGCCCATGTCACGTGTGTGGTGTGAGGAGTCTATTCCCCGGTGTGCTCTTTATTCAGATTTCTGAGAACCATTCATTTGCTTGGCCTTTTGGCCTTCAGTTAGTGGAAGCAATGCCATAAACATGCAAACACACGGACATCACTGTCCCTGTCGATATGATGTCATCCAGATGAGCCCTGACATGCTTATGTTAATCTTCGAAAAGGGTTATTAAAACAAAAACCAAGAATAATTGCATGTGCATACATAAATGTGCAAATATAGTGAAGATACATGAAGTCTATCCAAGTGCAAACAGAGCTTGCTACAGCAAGGGGTTGGCCTCCACTCATGTTTGGTGGAGCCTCACTGGCAGGCTGAGGGTGAGAAAGCTTCACGTTGGAGAAAGGACAGAGTCAGGTGAACACGGACGGAGGCTGTGGGCCTGGGGAGGCTGAGGAAACGAAGGAGAAGGGGGCGACCTATGGGATTGGCTAAGAGTACACATTTGACTTTCTCTTGTTGGTTCTGAGTTGGAAGCAGGGACAAAAAATAGGAAGCTGGCAGTTGTTGACCAAGTCTTGCCTATTCTGGGCCAACTGCTGCAGAGATTGTGGGCCAGAGTTCCATTGCAATGTATGGTCTGCCCACTGTCTGTCTGGATGGTCAATTATCTGTCTGTCTGTCTATCTAATCTATTATATCTATTATCTCTGTATCAGTCTATCATCCATCCATCTATTATCTGTCATCCATCTAATCTATTATCTCTCTATCAGTCTATCTATTATCTATTATTTATCTATTTATTATCTATATATTATCTATCTACCTATCATCTATTTATCTATCTATACTGATCCTTTATTAATGGATCCTCTATTTGAAAAACTTTGTATAGAAAAAGTCATATTGCTACCACATAGATGAACCAACCTGGATGACATTATGTTAAGTGAAATAAGCCAGACATGGAAAGACAAATACTGCATGATCTCACTTATATGTGGAGTCTCAAAACTTATAGAAACAGAGAGTAGAATGGTGGTTGCCAGGGCCTAGGGAGATTGGAGAGATGTTGCCCAAAGGACACAAAATTTCAGTTATAAGAAATTAGTTCAAAAGCGTTACTATACATTATGGTGACTACAGTTAATAACCATGTGTTAAATACTTGAAAATTACTGTAAAAGTAGATTGTGTGTTCTCACCACAAAAAATAAGTATGTGAGCTAATGCATATGTTAATTAGCTCGATTTAGCCACTCCCCAAAGTATACATATATTGAAACATCGTGTATGCCATAAATATATAGAATTTTTGTCAATTTAAAAAATAAATGAAAAAACGGAAAAAGTCATATGTCTCAGGACCTGTATTATATTCATTCAATAAGTATTGATTGAAGCCTTTTTCTCTAGACAAATAAGACAAGGACATTCGTTTTTGTTACTTCTATACAACATAGTACTGGAAGTTTTAGCCAGAGCAATTAGGCAGGAAAAAAAAAAACTCAACTAAGTTTAAAGCAAGAAGTAGAATTATCTCTATTCACAGATGACATGATATATGTAGAGAACCTTAAATATTACACACACACACACACGCAAGTGTTAGAGCAAATAAATAAAAGCAGCAAAGTAGTGGGCTAAAAAGTCAACATACAAAAGTCAGTTACAATATAACAGCTATCAATGAACAATCTGAAAAGGAAATAAAATTAATTTCATTTACAATAGCATCAAAAGCTAAAATGCTTAGGAATTAATCAAAGAGGTGAAAGACTTGTACAAGAGAAACTACAAAACATTGCTGAAAAAAACTTAAAAATACATAAATAGAAACACATTCCATGGCCATAGTCTGGAAGACTTAATATTGTTAAGATTTCAGTACTACCCAAAGCAACCTACAGATTCAAAGCAATCCCTATCAAAATTCCAATGACATTTATTTTTTGCAGGAATAGAAAGACCCATGCTAAAATTCATACAGAATCTCAAGGGGCCCAGTTAGCCAAAACAATTTATAAAAAGAATACAAAAAGTTGGAGGACTCACACTTCCTGATTTCAGACTTAATAATAAAAACAGTGTGGTACTAGCATAAAGACAGACATATAGACCAATATAATATAATAAAAAACCCAGAAAGAAAACCTCATATATATGGTCAGGTGACTTTTAACAAGGGTGTCAAAACCATTCCATGTAGAAAGAACAAACTTTTCAACAAATGGTGCTGGGGAAACTGGATATCTACATGCAAAAGAATAAAGTCGGACACTTACCTAATGCTATATACAAAAATGAACTCAAAATGGATCACGGACCTAAATATAAGACCTAAAACTATAAAACTCTTAGAAGAAAACATAAGTAAAAAGTTTTACAACATTGGATTTGGCAATGATTCTTTGAATGTTGAATGGAAGGGATGGCTGCACAGACGACAACAAAAAATTAGATAAATTAGACTTCATGAAAATTTCAACGAATTTCACAATAGAGTGGCAATCTATGGAATGTGAGAAAATATTTGCAAGGGATTAATATCGCGAACATATGGAGAACCCCTAAAACTTAACAACAATGACAAAAAAAACCCAATTCATAAATGGGCAAAGGACTTGAACAGACATTTGTCTAAAGATGATATACAAATGACCAAAAGCACATGAAAAGATGCCCAATGTCACGAATCATTGTGGCAATGTGAATCAAAACTACAATGAAATACCACCTGACACTCATAAGGATGGCTACTATCAAAATAACAACAACAAAAAAGTATTGGTGAGAAGGTGAACAATTGGAAATCTTGTGTACTGTTGGTGGGAATGCAAAATGGTCCAGCTCTGTGAAAAACAGTATGATGATTCCTCAAAAAATTAACAATATAATAACTATATGATTTAGTAATTTAACCTCTGGGTATATACTCAAAAATTTGATAGTAAGGTCTCAAAGAGATATTTGTACACCCATGTACAAAGCAGCATTATTTACAATAGCTAAAATTCAAATGTCCATTGGCAGATCAATGGATAAGCAAAATGTGGTCTATCCATAGAATGGAATATTATTTATCCTTAATGAGAAGGCAATTCTGCAATACACTACAGTATGAGTGAACTTTGAGGACATTATGCTAAATGGAATAAGTCAATTACAAAAAGACAAACACTATGATTTCGCTTTTATGAGACATGATGGTTCCATGAGATTGGGGTGGAGGACATGCGGAGTTACTGTCTAATGGTACAGAGTTTCTGTTTTACAAAATGAAAAGCTTTATACAGATGGATCGTGGTGATGATTAATTGCACAGCATTATGAATGAATTTGATAACACTGAACTGTACACCTAAAAATGTTTAATTTTATGGTATGTGTATTTTACAATGAAAAAATTGCAAAAGGAAAGTTTTAAAAAAGCAGAAAAGAATAAAGACTTTCTCAGACAAACTAAAATTGAGGTAATTTGCTGCCAGTTGCCCTCCCTGCCAGAAATATTAAAAGAAGTTCTTCAGAGAGAAAGAAATTGATATACGTCAGAAACGTGGGTCTACATAAAAAAAGGAAAAGCATTAGAGAAGAAATAAGGGAATGAAAAAATTTTTAAAAATCTTTAAAAATCTTGTATTTTCTTTTATAAATTGATTTAATAGATAAGAATTTCTTCAAAATAATACTAGCAACAATGTACTTGGTGATTATAGCTTACATAATGAACGATGGCAATAACTCAAGCGACAGGTGGGAGGAATTAGGAATACTTTGTTATTACAAGGAACTTGCGCTATCTGTGAAGTGCTAGAGTGGTTTTGAAAGTGGACTTTTATTGCATGAAATTGTATATTGCAAATTTTAGGGCAACCACTAAAAAAAAGTTTATATAAGAATAATTGATAGTCTAAGAAAGGAAAGAAAATGGAATCATACAAAATGCTCAAAATGATGAAAGGCAGAAAAAGAGTGGAAGACAAAAATAAGAGCAAAAAACAAGAATAACAAATAGAAGAGTAACAAATATGGTAGACATTAATCCAAATAAATCAATAAACACTTTAAATGTCGATAGTCTAAATACATCAGTTAAAGAGCAGAGACAGAGTGGATCCCAAAACAAAACCCAACTGTAAGAGTATATTACTTACAGGAATCCCCAACATAGATTTAAAGACAAAGAAATATAGATTAAAAGTAAAGAGATATAGTAAGGTATATCATGCTAACATTAGTTCTAAAAATGCTGATATAGCTAATTAATTTCAAACAGACCAGAGCAGACCTCAGAGAATGAAAAATTAACACGAATAAAGCAGGGCATTACATGACAACAGAAGGATTAATTCTCCAGGAAGACATAACAATTTTAATGTGCATGTGACTAATAACATAGCATTAAAACATGTGAGGCAAAGAGTGATAGAACTACAAGAAGAAATAAATTAATCTTCTATTATTATTTGGAGACTTTAAAACCACCCTGTCAGTAATGGAAAGATTTACCAAACCGTAAATCAGGAGTTTGTGGTGTTGAACTCAATGGCAGTATCATTCAACCAAATAAAATTGACATCTGTCATCAACTTCATCCAACAACAACAGAATACACATTCTACTCACACTCACGTAGAATGTTCACGAGATAGACAAGATAGACCACGTTCTGGGCCATAAAATTCACCTTAACAAATTTAAAAGAATAGAAATCATACAATGTATGCTCTTAGGCCACAATGAAATTAAGCTCTAACTCAGTAATAGAGAGAGAGCTGGAAAATGCCAAACTATGGAGATTAAACATTATACTTCTACGTAACATGTGGGTCAAAGAAGAATGTCAAGAATAATTTTAAAATATTTTGAACTACATTAGAATGGAAATAAAACATCGTTTTTTTGTGGTATTCAGAAAATGAAGAGCTTAGAAGGAAATTTACAGCACTGAATATATATATAAAAAAAACAACTTAAATTAATAATCCATGCCTCGCCCTCCATGGATTTGTCACCCCACTTCCCCTGGGTGACAGAGATGCAAAGGATTACTCAAATCCCATCTCTTTCGAGCAGTGAGAAGCCCCAAAGTGGTTAACTTCCCTAGGAATGCTCCCTCCATAGAGAGGCAACCCTTCCTCGGGAAATTAACCCTGAATTGGGGTTCTCTTCCTGCATTTATTTTCCAGACCAGGAAGTTACAGGAAGAGACATAGGTGGGGTTATAGTTTAACAGTATAGGCTGGTAACTTTCAGTGAAACAAGCCAGATGACATTCAAGTAAGGCTATCAACAAAAGCTTGATCTTAGCAAACATTCCTTCCTATAGCAATTCTCAGTATCTTTACATAACAATCAGTAACTAGTCTGTCTTTGAGCCAGCAACCTGCTGTGCCACAATCCATATCTTGCAACAGAGACTTATAGCCTGAGGAAAATTCCCAGTCCTCTGCAAGGTCAATATTTGAAACTGCAAGGCTTTGGAAAACCAGGCCCTGTAAAGTACATATGCTTTTTAGTACATTCCCCATTTTTTGTGTACAGATGACATGATCATTTATGTAATAAATCTGAAAGAATTGACAAAAAAAATCCTGAAACTAATAAGTGATTATAACAAGTTTCCAGGATACAAGACTAAAATACAAAATTTAATTGCTTTTCTGTATATCAGCAATGAATAAAGAATTTGAAATTTACAATACAATACAATTTACATTAGCACCCAAAATGCAGTATTTATATATAAATCTAGCAAAATATGTACAATATATCTTATGGGGAAAATGATGAAATTCTGATGAAAGAAATTTTAAAACTACATAAACAAAGAGATATTCCATGTTCATGGATAGAAAGACAGTATTGTCAAGATGTCAGTTCTTCCAAACTTGATTTATAAATTCAATGCAATCTTAATCAAAATCCCTGAAAGTGATTGTGTGGCTTTAAACACATTGATCCAAAGTTTATGTGGAGAGCCAAAACATCCAGAATTGTCAAAACAATACTGAAGAAGTACAAAATTAGAGAACTGACACTACCCAACTCAAGGCTTTCTACAAAGTTAGAGTAATAAAAACAGTGTGATATTGGTGAAAGTACAGGCAAATACATCAATGGATCAGAATAGAGAGCCCAGAAATAGACCCACACAAATATAGTTAACTGATCTTTGACAAGGAGCAAAGGCAATTTGCCTTTTCAGCAAATGATGCTGGAATAACTGAACATCCACATGGGGAAAAAAAGGCTCTAAACATAGACCTTACACATTTCACAAAAATTAACTCAAAATGGATTTATAGACTAAATGTATATTATAAAAGACCTAGAAGATAATATAGGAGAAAATCTAGATGAATTTGGATTTGGTGGTGATTTCTTAAATCCAATACCAAACGCACAATCCATGAAAGAAATAATTGATAAGCTAGACTTCATTAGATTAAAATCTTCTGTTCTATGAAATTCACTGTAATAAGAATGAAAAGACAAGTCACATACTGGGAGAATATATTTTCAAAAGAAATATCTGATAAAGCACTGTTATTTAAAACATACAAAGAACTCTTGAAACTCAACTGTAAGGAAATGAACAACTTTATTTAAACATGGGCAAAACATCTGAACAGGTGGGTGGCATCATCAAGATGACAGAATCGAAAGCCCCAGACCCACCTTTCCGTGACAGATTGATTCAACATCAATACATGAACCAATTCTGCTTTTGAGAAATCCAGAGACCATTTGAGAGGCTCCTGTACCCTGATCAAGCATGAAACCAGCCACATGGAAGCTGGTAGGAAAATCCACATGCTCCCTCATCTTAATCCCGCCCCCTGGCACAGAACCACACGATCAACAGTAAATCCGCTGCTCTAAGCCTCTTCCTGAGTAATGATGGAGAAGGCTAAACCAAACATTCAACGTTCTCACTTTTCAGGTCATTGTTCAAGAGACTGGTTTCTGTCTTGCCTGAATATGAGAACTGACAGAAAAGGGGCCAGGTTGGGATCTGCTGAAATAAAGTCACAGTTTGCACTAGTATGCACTCACTGGCTATAATCCTTTTCCCAAGCTCAATGCAAAACAAGCTGGTAAGACCCTTAAATCCCAGCCTCTCCCTGGGAATGGTAAAAGGTGGAGGAGCATCCGCCCAACAGTCTGGCATTTTGGGATGCAGCCTGAGAGGCTGGTTTTTGTTTAGCCTGTCTTGAAGTGCTGATGGGATCAGGCATAATCTTAGTAGGTGGGGGCAGCCAGAGTTCTTCTCTCTGGTTTGGTGTGACAAGATCTGGAAAACTCATGGCCCCCAGCTTCTTCCTGAGGAGGGAAAGAGAAGTGTAAAACATACATTAAATATTCAGACTTTTGGGAGGGCCACCTGAGAAATGAATGCTGCTTTACCTGTCTCAGTGCTGACATACCTGGCATGCTATGCATGGCTAGGTACTGCTGGAAAAAACAAAAAAAGAATGGGCCATATGATGCTGCCCCAGAACACATGCAGTCCAGCAGACAGACACCAGAAGGATGGCGAGATTATGATATTCTGAAAAGCAGAAACTTCAACCTCTAGCAAGCTGATTGGTAAAGGTCTTTTCCTTTGCAAAGATAGTCCATAAAGAATGAGAGAGGTGGCTGTTTTCTCATATATGCAAACAATAACACAAAGTGTCAAAAGAACATGAAGAAACAGAAAAATGACCCAAACAAACAAAGTCTTTAGAAACTGACCCTAAAGAAGGAGGCATATGAATTATTTGACAAAGAATTCTAAATAACAGTCATAAAAATGCTCAAGACCAAGATGATGGAATAGACAATTCCAGGCATTACTGTCTCCTACAAGAATACAACCAGCAACAATTTAAAGACAAAATAGCCATTCTGAACTCATTAGAATTGGGGTGGAGGGGGGGAGCAAAGGACCTTCTTGAGACTGCAGAAGAGAAAAAGCCATAACAGGTGGTACGAAATAACAGTGGGAGGGCAGATTACTTCAGACCTCTCCATACCCTCCTTCCACACAGCATAGCACCACTCATAGAGTTCATTGGACCTATGGCTTCCAATGTGAGAGGAAGAAAGTGAAGGTTGAAGGTTCAACTTTCCCACTGGTCTGGGAATCTTCATAGGAATCTTATCCAGGGCCTCTCCCACAGGACACATTTGAAGTGCTAGGAAGGCTGAACATCCAGGGGTGTATTGCCAAGCAACCTCCACATCTGTTCTGTATTCAGATCACCAGAGGCACCAAAGAGAGGAGACTGACTGGTGCCATAGTGCTGTATGGGGCACAATCTGTGAGAAAGACCCAATCCCTGCAATCTAGGTATGCCTGTGGAATCTTTCCTTGACCTAGAAGCAACTAAAAGATCAATAATTAATTTCTGGTGGTCACAATAAGTCTTTCCCACACCAAGAAACAATGGCTGGACAGCAATTTAGTTCCAGATTTGCATTTAAGTTCCAGTACTCACAATAAGTCCTCCCCCAAATGGGAAACTACTGAAAGCTCCATATGAAATTCTGATATTAGATTTAACATGATAAAGGTTTAACATTACCAAAGAATGCCTGAAAAAGCTGAAAGAGTTGGTTGTCTCCTCAAACATACAGGCATCAACATAAAGACACAGGATTGTGAAAGAAAAGAGAAATATGACATCACTGACAAACCAACAAAGCTCTAGTAATGGACCCAAAGGTATTAAAGACATAAAATGTCTGACAGAGAATTCAGAATAATTAGCTTTAAAAAGTTCAGGTAATCACAAGAAACTATGAAAAAAAATTAAACAAAATTTGGAATGCAGTCCAGGAACAGAATAAGAAAATTGATGAAGAAATAGAATGAATATTAAAAAAAAAAAAAAGAAATTCTAGAAATAAAAAATACATGATCTGAACTAAAAACTCAATAGAAAGTGCCCACAGGAGACTTAATCAAATAGAGGAATGAAGCAGTGAGCTAGAAGACAGAAAATATAAAATTAAGCAGAGGAGCAAAAACAAAAAAGAATAAAATATGAAGTAGGCCTACAGGAATTATAAGCTATCATTAAGCACACTAACTTACTCATAATAGGAGCTTTTGATAGAGATGGGAGAGAAAAGGAAATAATGGCTGGAAGTTTCTCAAATCTAAAGAAAGGTGACAGCATCCAGATATAGGAAACTCAGAAATCCAATCAAATTCAACCCAAACAGGAATTACCCAAGGCACCTTATAATCAAATTATCAAAAATCAAAGACAGTGGAAGAATATTAAAAGCAGCAGAAGAACAGAAACACATCACATTCAATGGAGTCTCAGTAGGGCTTTCAGCAAATTTCTCAGGAGAAACCCTACAGGTCATAAGTAAATGGGATGATGTATTCAAAGTGCTGAAGAAAGAAGACTGTCAACCAAGAATACTGTATTTAGAAAAACTATCATTCAAGCCTGAAGGAGCAATAATGACATTTGTACACAAAGAAAAACTGGGGGAATTCATCAATACCAGACCTGTCGGGCAAAAAGTGCAAAAAGGAGCTCTTCAATCTGAAAGGAGAAGATGTTAACATGTAACAAGAATACATCTATACTCACTGGTAATGTATAATGGTAATCTAAGCATGCAGACAAATTCAGAATATTGTTAAGTGTAGTAAGCAAACCACTTATATCTTTATGAAAAAATTATCTACTATTAGAGGTAATAACAAATAAAACAATTGTGTAAGCACCAGGCAATATAAAAAGATGTAAATGGAGACAACAAAAGGCCAAAAGTGTCTGTGGGGGTGTGTGTGTGTGTCCAAATGTAGTGTTTGCTTTGTTTATTTTATTATTTGGCAATCAATGTTAAGTTTTTATCAGTTTAAAATAATCTGTTATAACTATGTTTGTGGTAAGCTTCATGTAAACCATAAAGCAAAAACTATAATAGATACACTAAAAACAAATAGCATGAAGTCAAAATATGCTACTAGAAAAAAATCACCTAATCACAAAGGAAGACAGTAAGAGAGGATAAAAGGAAAAAAGGATCTACAAAACAACCAGAAAACAAGTAACAAAATGGTGGTAGTAAGTCCTCATCTATTGATGATAACTCCAAATGTAAATGGATTAGCTTCTTTAGTTAAAAGACATAGAATGCCTGAATGGATAATAAAACAAAACCAACTATATGCTGCTTACAAGAAAGTCATTTTCCCTTCAAAGTTGCATTTATATTAAAACAAAAGGGATATAAAAATATATTCCATACAAACAGAAACCAAAAGAGAGCAGGATTAGTTATACTTACATCAGATAAAATAGACTTAAAGTCAAGAATGGTAAAAAACAAACAAAAAAAGAATACACAAAGAAACAAAGGTCATTTTATAATGGAGAAAAATTAGCAAGAAGTTGAAACAATTTAAAATATATATGCACCAAACATCAGAGCACGAAGATATATATAGTAAATATTATTAGATCTAAAGGGAGAGATAGACTGCAACACTGTAATACTTAAAGATTTCAACACCCCACTTTCAGCAATGATCAGATAACCCAGAGAGAAAACCAACGAAGAAACATCAGAGTTAAATTCCACTGTAGATCAAATGCACCTAGCAGACATTTTCAGAACATTCTATCCAATAGCTGCAGAATACACATTACTTTTTAGCAAGACATGAAACATTCTAAAGAATAGAGCATATATTAGCTTATGAAACAAGTCTCAACAAAGTTTTAAAAATTGAAATTATACCAAATAGCTTGTCTGAACACAATGGAATAAAACTATAAATCATTAACAGAAGGGACATTGGAAACTGTACAAATTCATGGAAATTAAACAACACTCTCCTAAACAACAAATGGGTTAAAGAAGAAATTAAAAAGGAAATAAAATATTCCTGAATTAAATGAAAATGAAAACACAACATACCAGAACCTATGAGATACAGCAAAAGCTGTTCTAAGAGGAAAGTTTACAGCAGTAAATGCCTGCATCAAAAAAGAAGAAAGACTTCAAATAAATACTCTAAGATTGTACCTCAAGGAACTACAAAAACAAAAATAAACCAAACTCCAAATTAGTAGAAAGAGAGAAATAACAAAGATCAGAGCAGAAATAAATGAAGTTCAGATTAAAATACAATACAAAAAGACTGATAAAGTGAAGAGTTGGGTTTTTTTGAAAAGATAAACATAATCAATAAAACTTTAGCTAGACTAATGAAGAAAAAAAGAGAAAAGACTCAAATGAATAAAATCAGAAATTAATAAGGAAACATTACAACTGACATCACAGAAATACAAAGGACCACAAGAGACTATTACAAACAACTATATGCTAACAACCTGGAAAACCTAGAAGAAACAGATAAATTCTGGGACATGTACAACTTATCAAGGTTGAATCATATAGAATTAGAAAACCTAAACAGACAAATAGTAAGTAATGAGATTGAAGCCATAATAGAAGAAAACCCCAGGAGCAGGCAGCTTTCACTGCCAAATTCTACCAAACACTTAAAAAAGAACTTATACCAAGTCTTCTCAAACTCTTCCCAAAAAATTGAAGAGGAAGGAATACTTCCAAACTCATTCTTTGAGGCCAACGTTACCCTCATACCAAAACCTGGAAAAGGTACACAAAAAAAGAAAACTACAGACCAATATCCCTAATAAACATAGATGCAAAATTCCTCAATAAAGTAATAGCAAACAGAATCCAACAACACATTAAAAAGATCATTAACTGTGATCAAGTGAGATTTATCCCAGGGAAGCAAGGATGGTTCAACATACACAAGTCAGTAAGTGTGATACATCTCATGAACAGAATGAAGGAAAAATAACCATATGATCATTTCAATAGACAGAGAAAAAGCCTTTGATAAAATTCAACACCTCTTCATGATAAAAACACTCAAAAAATTAGGTATAGAAGGAATATATCTCAACACAATAAAGCCCATATATGACAAACACACAGCTAATATCATACTGAACAAACAAAAATTGAAGGCTTTTCCTCTGAGATCTGGAACAAGATGCCCACTTTCCACACTCTTATTCAACATAGTACTGGAAGGTCTAGACAGAACAATAAAGCAAGAGAAAGCAATAAATGGCATCCAAATCAGAAAGGAGGAAGTGAAACTATTCCTACTTTGCAGATGACATGATCACATACATAGAAAACCCTAAAGACCCCATCAAAAAATTATCAGAACTAATAAATGAATTCAGTAATTTGGCAGGATGCAAAATCAATGCAAAAATCAATAGGATTTCTATATGCCAATAAAGAAATATCTGAAAATGAAATAGTATCCCATTCACGATAGCTACCAAAAAAATGAAACACCTAAGAGTAAATCTAACCAAGGTGGTAAAAGACCTCTATAACAAAAACTACAGAACATTGGTGAAGGGCTGGCTAGTTAGCTCAGTTGCTTAGAGTGAAATGTGGTAACACCAAGGTCACAGTTCGGATCCCATACCAGCCATCCACTAAATAGATAGATAGATAGATAGATAGATAGATAGATAGATAGATAGATAGATAGATAGATAGATAGATAGATAGAAAGAAAAATAAATAAATAGGTAAAAGAAATTAAAGAATACAGAAATAAGTGGAATTGGAAGAATTAAAATCATCAAAATGTCCATATTAATGAAAGCAGTTTACAGATTCAATGCAATCTGTATCAAATACCAATGACGTTCTTCACAGAAATACAAAAAATATCTTAAAATTTATATGGAATCATGACAGACCCTGTATAACCAAAGCAATCTTAGACAAAAAGGACAAAGTTGAAAGCATCACACTACCTGACTTCAAAATACACTGCAAAGCTGTAGTAACCAGAACAGCATGGTATTGGCATAAAAACAAACAAATTGACCAATGGAACAGAATAGAAAGGCCAGAAATAAACCCACACATTTAAAGCCAACTGGTTTTCAATGAGGGTGCCAAAAATATACACCAGGGAAAAGACAGTCTCTTCAATAAATGGTGCGAGGAAACCTGAATATCCACATGCAGAAGACGGAAACTAGACCCCTGTCTTTCACTATAAACAAAAATCATCTCAAAATAGATTAAAGATCTAAATTTAAGACATGAAACAATGGAACTACTAGAAGAAAACATAGGGAAAATGCTACATGAAATGGGAGTGAGCACCACTATTTTGAACAAGTGTACAAAAGCACAGGCAACTAAAGCAAAAAACAAATGAGACTACATCAATCTAAAAAGCTTCTACACAGCAAAGGATAAAATTAACAAAGTGAAGAGACAACCTGCAGAACAGGAGAAAGTGTTTGTAAACTACACATCAGACAAGTGGTGACTATCCAGAATATATAAGGAACTCAAATAACTCAACACCAAAAAACCAAATCACCCAATTAAAAAAAGGGCAAAGAACCTGAACAGACATTTCTCAAAAGAAGACATACAAATGACCAACAGGCACATGAAAAAATGCTCAACATCACTAATCATCAGGGAAATGCAAATTAAAACCACAGTGAGATTTCATCTTACTCCTGTTAGAATGGCTGTTATCAAAAAGAAAGAAAATAACAAATGTTGATGAGAATGTGGAGTAAAGGGAACTCTCCTACATCGTTGGTGGGAATGTAAATTGGTACAGCCATTGTGGAAGACAGTACAGAGTTTCCTCAAAGAACTAGAAAATGAAATCCCACTACTGTGTATATACCCCAGGAAATGAAATCAAAATATCAACGAAACACCTGCACTTCCATGTTCATTGCAACACTATTCACAATAGCCAAGAGATGGAATCAACCATAATGCCTGTCAAAGGATAAATGGATAATAAAACTGTGGTATATATACAGGACAGAATACTATCCAGCTGCAAAAACAAAATCCTATTATTTGCAGCAACACGGATGGAACTGGAGACCATTATGTTAAGTGCAGTAAGACAGGCACAAAAAAACAAATACCACGTGATCTCACTCATATGTGGAGTCTGAAAAAAAAGAGCGTTTCATGGAAGTAGCAGGCAAAATAACAACTACCAGAGGCCGGGAGGAGGTGGGGGAGGGTGGTGAGGAAGGGGAAGTAGTGGATTAATGGGTGCAAAATCTAGTGATGGAGTTTGGATGTATTGTCCTCCCAGAACTCATGTGGAAATCTGATCCCCAACGTAGCAGTGTTCGAAACTGATTGAGTCATGGGGGCGGATCCCTCATGAATGGATTAATGTTCTCCCCGGGGGAGGAGGGGTAGTAAGTGAGTTCTTGCTCTATTAGTTCCCACGAGAGCTGGTTGTTTAAAAGACCCTGGCACCTCCTCTCTCTCTCTTGCTTCCTCTCACCATGTGATCTGCTCCTACCTGCCAGCTGCTGCCACTTTCCACCATGAATAGAAGCAGCCTGAGGCCCGTGCCAGATGCAGCTGTCCCAGAATTGTAAGGCAAATAGACCTCTGTTCTTTATAAATTCCAAGTCCCAGGTATTTCTGTTATAGCAACACAAATGGACTAATATGGCTATGCTACCTCTTTTAAGCGAATCAATGTACAGTACATGAGCGTATTGAAACAGCATACTATGCCCCACAAATATGTACAAATAAATTTTAAAATATTAGAAAATAAAATAAAATAACAAAAAAAGTGTTTATGAGGATATGGAGAAATTGAAATCCTTGTGCACTATTGATAGAAATGTAAAATGGTTCAGCCTCTATGAAAAGATTATGTAGGTTCCTCAAAAAATTAAAAATAGAATTACCGTATGATCTGCCAGTTTTATTTCTGGGTATTTATCCAAAGGTATTGAAATCAGTATTGCACAGAAATATTCACACATCCATGTTTATTGCAGCATTACTTACAATAGAGGAGATGTGGAAGCAACCCAAATGTCCATCAAAAGATGAGTAAATAAAGAATGACGTATATAGAGATGAGGAATATTATTCTGCTTTTTTGAAAAAAGAAATACATCCTACTATATGTGGCAACATGGATGAACCTAAAGGACATTATGCGATGTGAAATAAGCAGGCACAGAAGAACAAATACTGCCTGATTCCATGGATATGAGTCTATAAATAATCAAACTCATTGAAGCAAAAACAAGAATGGTGATTACCAGGGCCTGGGGACAGGAAGAAATGGAAAGTTGTCATTAAACAGGCATATTTTCAGTTATGCAAGATGGAAATGTTCTAGAGATCTGCTGTATAACATTTTGCTTGTAGTTGGAACTCAGCAGGTACCCTCTCCTCGATAAATCACCTAAAAATTTTAGATGAAAGCAAGCTGTGCCCTTGGCCCCCCAAATGAAAGTGATTTAAAATCTGGGAACTGGATTCTCCAACTAACAATTGGGGAGCTGAGTTTTATCACTAATGACCAAGGAAGGGAGTACAAAGAAACAACAGAGCATATGAGATGCAGCCCAAACCACAAGGAGGGACCCACTGGACTCGAAGGATCAAAGACACTATCACCACATGTATCCTTGAGATGATTTTACAGGGAATGAGAAACAAGTTTTCCCACCAGATGAAAATGCTGAGCAGATGTGGACTACAAGGACACGAGATTGACTGGAGCCAGTAGACTGATGGATGGTCTCCCAGAGCTCTTCCTTGCTTGTAAACTTTCAAGGAGTTTGAGTTTTTTCAGCATTAGCTGCCCCTGCTGCAATTACTTGGCCTTGTAATTAAAAGCCCATTTTCCTACTGTAACCCGGCGTCAGTGTCTTGGCTTAGGTGCTCACAGGTGGGAGGGCCCAAGCTTGGTTCAGTAACATAGTTAACCATACTTTACTATACACTTGAAAATTTGTTAAAAGAGTAGATCTCACATTATGTGTTTTTTTTAGCACAATCAATAAGTTAATATATAAATAAATAAAGTCTACTTAAAATGAGAAACTAAAACAGGAACCCCTCTGGCCTCCCTCCCCCACAGCCCAACTGACTTTCTGGCCTGGTTGCCAGGCACTTGTTTGCTTTGGAGATGGAATATTCTGCAGGGTTCCAAGTGGTCAGTTGTGGCCATAGGACACTGGCATGCAAAGGCAGAGCAGCAGAGCCCTTTGCATCCATGGAGGGCCTGATGAAATGTCTGTTCAGCTGCTCCCGGACCAGCTGTGGGCTGCTATGCCAGTGATGTGCCAAAGCCTGAGACAAGTGCCAGGAGCCCTGGAGTTCCCTGGGAGGTCCTGGTGTGCACTGCAGTGGTGGCCTTCATAGTAAAGTTAGGACACACACCAACAAGAGGGAAGGAGCTGGCCAAAAGCTGTGCAGCCAGGGTGATGTCGACGGGAAAGCCAGCGCCAGGACTGGGCCAACTACACAGGCCAATGCCAGCCTCCTGTCACCTGTGGTGCAGGCCAGTCCTGCATCACTGCAAGCCCACTCTTTGGTGGCTCTGAATAGACAGAGTAGGACTTCATTCCAGGACATCGGTGATGTCCTTAAAAAAGCAGGAAGAAGCAAACCTTCTAAACTTCTCCAAGAGACTGATGTAAAACACGTCTTCCAAGCTGCTCAGAACAATGAAGAAGATCTTCAGAAGAAAACAGAGGATGGTGTGATTGACAGCAGTGATCCTCAGCAAAGTGCTGAGCTGCCTGACCAAGAAGTTGCCAGACGGAAGCAAGGACTGCGGGAGAAGGAGGAGCAGAGAGAACGGCTGGAGCACTGGGAGGCAGGAACGAATCAGGCCCTGAATGATCACGGGATGAGCGGAAATCCCAGATCGGCCTCGTCAGAGACCACGTGGAAGACGGGACTTGCAGGTGGAGGGAAAGAGGGAAGCAGGGAGTGACCATCACCCCGTGTCCCCCTCGAAGTCCATCTGAAGAGTGTTGATGATGGTGACTCAGCTGCATCCTGTGAAAGTCCTGAAGGGGACAATCGAGAAGCAGCCACACAAGGGTGGGAAGAAACCCAAGGAATGAGGAGCTCATAGCACAAATACAGCAGCTCTAAACCGAGCAAGCGTCCTTGCAGGATGAAAATTCACACCTGGAAAGTGAGATTCGGAAGCTTCTGCTGAGGCCTCAAGGGCTGCCTGAATCGCACCAAGAACACGTCTTGGGGCCTCAGAGGAAATGCACTGTGAGGAAGTAACTGCTCAGAAATGGAGAAGAAACTTCCCCACGTGTGTGGAAACACGGACCATGCCGGTGAGACACACAACGTCTACAAGAAGACGGCCGAAGACACGACCATGGAATTGGAGAAAAGCTCCTTCTCGTATCAGAAGGAGATCCTCCTCCATGAGAGAAGAACCCAAGAAAGCTGGATGCAGCCGTGTCCACCGAGAGAAAGATCCAGGAGCTCAGAGAGGAAAACGACCTCAACAGGCAAAAGCCGGCTGACGTCAAGTCCAAGTTCCAGCCTTTCCCAAGTGGCCCTTTTGCTCCTGGGGCTCCAACTGCAGCCCACACACCACAGAGGCTCAGAAGTACCAGGGGGCCCCTGGGCTGTCAGGTCCCCCGTAGGGAGGAGGGTCAGGTTGCGAGGGCTCTGGGGTCCAGGGTCACCTGCGGGTTTGATTCTGCTGTGTCTGCAGCCTGGCCCTAAATGCCCTCAGCCAGGGCAAAGCTTCAGCCTGTGCTTCTCCCTTTAAAGTAATTTTAACTATTTTTAGTTTAGTTACTGTTTATTAATTGCTCTTACTGATGTTTGATATATAGCATTATAATTGTAAGATAGTATTTTCAAGTATAAATTGTTTCATATAATTCTTATGACTACATTATTTTTAAATCTTTGGACCCTCCAGAATTACATAGTACTACATTTTCACTTAGATAAGGGGCCTCTATTACTAAAACTATTATTGAAGTTTGATATGGATACAGATGTTTAAAACAAAGAGCACTTCTGTGTGCTAAGAGCTGTTATTAGAATACAGTACAAGTAAATTTACCTGAATAACCTTTGGTTTTAAAAAACAATGCAAAGGGAAAAGAATAAAACTAAGCAATAATACCACTTATTATTTTATCACTTATATTTACAGATTCAGGGGTTGACATTAAGCAACCATTGCTTCTTGCTTTAAAATTTTAACAAAGGTTTGTTATTTCATTTAAGACAGTTTTTTGTTTTTAAAATATTTAAAATTTTATGTAGTCAAAATGAAAGTTTTTCCTTGATAGAAATCACATACACACCCACACGCACACAGGGACTCACGGAAACACACATAATACAGATACAAGGCACTACTATTTGTTATTTCAGTACCCAAGGAAAATGTTTATAAAAATAAACAAAACAGAAATGTACTTTGAAATAAAGAAGAAAAGAAAAATTACGTGTACTTACTTTGTATATACCTCACAGATTCCTATATTATTGTTGCATACAAAAGGACAGTGGCGTGATGGATGGGACAGGATTCCTACAAGAAACACTTCCTCCCACCCGGAACAGATGCAGAGACCGTGGTGAGGCTCAGTTTCCCCAGCCATGGGCAGGGCTAACAGCAAGGGGCAGGGATGGGGACGGGCCCAGATCCAGCAATAGGGGCAGTTGCTCCCAGCCCTGGGCCTGAAGGGAGGAGGCGGGTGGTGGTTTTGTCTGAGCCAAGGGAGTGGCTGCCCAGGGACCTGGGAAAACTGCCACAACCTCTCCTCCTGTCCTCTCTTTTATTGCTGGAACAATGGGCAGCCAGCACCCCGAGGGCCTGGGCAGTGCTGACCAGACGAGTCAGCCTCCTGGGCAGAGCAGGGCAGAAAAGGGCACACCAGGAACTGGAGAATGGCAGCCTGCGTGGAGCAGTTAGAACCAAAGTGTGTGTGCTGTTATCTACATCACATCTGTATACTTAATGGATACCCTGGAGCTTCTGTGGTGTCTTCAGCACTGCTGTGGGTGCTTGGGAGGCAGCGATTGATAAACAGCCCGAGGAGGCCTGAGGACCCCAGAGCTTACATTCTAGTGAGGGCAAGTCAGACAATTACGGTCCAGAACAAATGATGACAACATGTGCTCTACACAAACCTACATAGGGTGAAGGGGTGCCTGTATGTATTTGGGACTGTCATAAGTAACCCCCAGTAGAACCTCTGCAGGAGGGCTCTGGAACAGGTCAGAAGGCATGGATGTGTCAGTCCAGTGAAGCCGGGCTTCTGCACAACAGTGTAGACAAGGCTTGTCCATCTTGGACTTCCGTTTGGTGTCTGCAATACCTGATGGCCCCATGACCAGGGATCCTCACCTCTCAGTAGCTCCCATGATGGAGACTCCCAGGGCAGGTACAGAAAGGGCTTGAGAGCAGGGGCGGGGACCCCAAGTGTGAGGCATTTACAAGCTGGGTGGAGCCAATATGGTTCCCCAGTGAGGATACAAAGAACAGTAAGTTTAGCCCCCAGAACTCCCAGCCAGTGGACGAGGATGACTCCTGAGCTAGAAATGCTGATGAGTGCAGTGGGGACACTCAGTGCTGGTGCTACACCCTGTCCCTCAGTGTCCCTGCGGCAGCTGGGGAAGGGTTGGAGGGTCAGAGAGAACTCCCTAGAGGAGGTGGCCCTGAGCTGAAGGATTAAGGATGGGTAGGAGATATGTACAATGCTCTGCAAACGTCACCCTGCCATGGAATCTCTTGGATATCTTGTTATATTGCAGATTCTGGTTCATCAGGTCTTTCTTGGGTGGGGCCTGAGACCCAAATTGTCTCAGGTTATCCCTTTGCTGGGACCAGATGTGAACTAGCCAGGACCTTTAGATGCTCATGGGGTAACAGTTGGGTGAAATAAAGAGGCTGGCACATATCTACAAAAGGCTCAACACAGGCACAGACACAAGGTCACAACATTCTGGGTGAAGAAAGGGAGTGGGAGATGGGAATTTTGCACAATTAGAGTGCAGGAATCCAGAATCAGCTATCACAATCAGAATCCAGAATCCAGTAGAGAAATAAAAAAGGAATTTAAACATTTCATTACAAACAATCAACTAAACAAAACAGAAAATAGTAATGCAGAAAAAGAGAGACAGAGAAAGATATTAGGCATATAGAAAACAGTAAAATGGCAGAATTAAATCCTTCATAATCAGTGATTACTTTATTGTAAACAGATTAAACTCTTCAATGATAAAGCAAAATTGGCAGAATAGATAAAAACAGGTGATCCATCAATATGCTGTGTACAGTACATTTACTTTAGATATAAAGGCACAAATAGAAAGTTAAAGAATTGAAAAAGATTTTCCATGCAAATAGTAACCAAATAGAGAAGGAGTGGCTATTCTAATGTCAGACAAAATAGATCTATTAACAATTTTTTATTATTTTATTTTTTATTATTAAAGTTTATTTATTTTCTTCTTTACAATTGTCTGTATTTTTTGATAGTGATGAAATATACATAACATAAAATATAGCATTTGTGATGGTTACTTTTAGTTGTCAAGTTGAATGAATCACAAGGTGCCCAGATTAAACAAACAGCATTTGGGGGTTTGTTTTTGAGGGTGTTTCCAGATTAGGCCAGTGAATCATTGAACTCAGTAAAGCAGATTGCCCTACCCAGTGTTGTTGGCATCACTAATACATTTGTGGTCTGAATAGAAAAGTGGCAGAGGAAAGAAGAACTTGACCCTTTCTCATTGCGTCTTCTTCCCACTGCGGTGGGAGACCTATTCCAGGGATCTCCTGCGAGACACACACCTGCTCAAACCAAGTAGACAGAAAAGATTTTAAATTCAGGAAAAGCTTACAAAGGACAAAGAAGGACTTTATTTGCTAATAAAAGGTTCAATACAGCAAGAAGATATAATTTTAAACATTTATGAACTTAATAACAGACCATCAGGATATATGAAGTAGAAGCTAACAGAATTAAAGAGAGAAGTAGCTCTACGGTAAGAGGAGGATACTGCAGTACCCAAAATGCATGGAACAACCAGGCAGAAGGTGAGTGAGGAAACGGAGGACTTGAACAACACAACCATCACCTAGACCTAACAGACACACACAAAACGTCCTGCCCAACAACAGCACTTCTCTCTAGTACACGTGAGACATTTTCCAGGATAGACATGCCATGAAATGCTATGAGGGGAGGAAACCCAGACCAGGTCCAGCCATCTTCTGAAGGTGAGACCTGAAGGAGATTGAGAGGGAGTAGGTAGAGGTGGTCACCACGGGCAGAGGGGATCATGTGGGGCAACAGGAGGAGCCACACAAGTGCCAGATGATGGAGCAAGGCCCTTCTCTTCCTCAGCTCCCAGTGGCCAATGAGAAGGAGTCAGAACAAAACTGAAAGTAGAGAGCAAACCACTCACACTGGTAACCGAGCAGAGGCCACCCTTCTGTCCTCTTGACATTCTTTTTACAGTGTTAAGTCCTGAAGAAGTAAATGCCACAGCCACAGTCCAGGGACTGAGGACCAGCAGTGACCAGGAGACAAGAAGCCCAGCTGTCATGGGAGGTACAGAAAACAAGGAACAGCATGTTTAAAATACACTCACACTCACACACACTCACACTCACATGCTCATACCACACACACTAGCACATAGGCACACACCGAACACACTCCCTCCCTCACACATACATGTGCACACACTCACATATTCATGCACTCACACACACACACTTATGCACACAATTATTAACACACCTGTAATACATACACGCACTCAAACTCATACACATTCACAGTTCACACCCTCTCTCACATGTACATATACACACATGAACTCATACACATACACACTCATACTCACATGCTCATACAACACACACAAAAGCACACACTAAACACACTCACTCACACTCATACATACACACACATTTACATGTTCCTGCATGCTCTCACACACATGCACATTTACACATAATACCCACATGCACACACTCACATGTTTAACACACGTAAATATATATATACACACACATTCACATGTTCACATGCTGTCACATATATGCACACACACTCAAACACACATAAACTCTCTCACACATGTTTTCACATGCACTCATACAAACATACATATACACACACTTGCAAGTTCACATGCATGTTCACATATGTGCATACACTGACACACATTTACATGTTCACATGCATGTTCATACACCCTCATGTACACGTACACAAACACCCAACACATTCACACATTCATACACACACACACACATACACATGTCCTCACACACACATGCTTACCCCCACACACAGTGCTTCAGGACACTGTGGAGATGGAGAAAGGTTAAGCAGGCAGAAAACAGAGGTGTGATCACCATTCATGGGCTGAGGTTGGCTGGGCTGAATCCACATCCTTGTTCTGTTCCTTCCTGGGCCTCTCCTGCTCCCTTAGGAGCTCTCCCTCAGTTAGGCATGTCCAAATGAAGCCCCACCCCAGGACGCCTGCCAGAACCCTGACAATGGAGTCCTCATTGCTCCCACAGACCAGCCTGGAGCCACTGCCTGGGCTTGCCCTGTGCACGCTGGCCATGGGCTCACACAGGCTTCCCTCTGCAGCAGCACAGCCCCTGCTTTGCTTGTTTAGCTCCCCATGCCTTGCATCCCATTCCTCTCAGCTGCCACATGGTTTGTGTATGTGACTCTCTCATTCCATTACACCCAAACCCTCATAGATCAGGAGCCATGTCTATTTTGTTCATTCTTGATTTCCCAGGGCCTAAAGAGTCATGCTTGGCACAAATAGGCATTCTGTGAATAACTGTGGAAGGAATAAATGAATTTCAATTAAGGTTATAGAATCAGTTAACAAAAAATGGTAGAAGCAGAGACAAGAAAACAACACCCAGGGTCCTAGACAGTAGCTAAGACCAGCCACCTCTGCATGGAAGCAGGCAAGAGAGCAAGGCCCAGGGTCCTAGGCAGGAACCAAGGGCAGGCCCCTCTGCCCAGAAGCAAGCAAGAGAACATGCCAAAAACACCACTTCCACATGGGTGGCCCACCATAGCCACCATCGCAGACATGGCTGCCACAAAAGTGGCTCAACACCACAGCAGTAGCCACAGCCATTGTGCAGGCAGCCCACCAGACACTCAACTACACTGACACAAAGAGAGTCACCAGTGGAGACCAGAAAAAGAAGAGGATGTCTCTCTCCTCAAAGTCCACTCCAGAATAATAAAATAAGCAACTACTCTACCTGATGATCTGACATCAACAGAGAGATGCTAGAAATTCAAAAACCCAAGAAAATATGACACCACCAAAAGAATACAGTAATTCTCAAATGCCAGACCCTATAGAACAGAAAACACTTGAGATGACTGAAAAGGAATTCTGAGCAGCAATCTTAAGGACACTCACTGAAATACAGTTGGACAACATAATGAAATGAGAAAAAAAGTTTCCAGGATATGAGGAAGAAGTTTACAAAGAGATATTAATACCTTAAAAAAAGAATTAATACCTTAAAAAAAGGAATTAGCAGAATTCCTGGAACTGAAACATTCACAAAGCAAAATAAAAAAACAACCAATAGCTTAAGCAGCAGGCTAGAACAAGCAGAAGAAAGAATTTCTAATCTTGAAGATAGTCTTTTCAAAATAACCCAGGCAGACAAAAAATAGGAAAAAAAGAATTTAAAAAATTAAGGAAAATCTTAGAGAGCTAGCAAACAACCTTAAGTACACAAACATTAGAATCAAGGGTGTTCCAGAAGGGGAGGAGAAAGGAAAAGGCATGGAAAATCTATTCAATGAAGTAATAACAGAAAACTTACCAGGTATAGGGAGAGAGATGGACCTTTAGATCCAAGATGCTCAAAGATCCCTGAACAGATTCAACCCACGAAAATCCTCTCCAATATACATTCCAGTCAAACTGACAAAGCTCAAAGACAAACTGAATCTTAAAAGAAGCAAGAGAAAAATGTCAAGTCACCTATAAGGGAGTCCCCATCACACTAACAGCAGATTTTGCAACAGAAACTCTACAGGCCAGAAGGCAATGGGGTGACATAACCAAATACTAAAAGAAAAAATCTTCCAGCCAAGAATACTATACCCAGCAAGTCTATCCTTCAGAAATGATGAGAAAATAGTGTATTTTCCAGACAAACAAAAGCTGCAAGAGTTCAACCATACAACCAGCCCTACAAGAAATCCTCAAGGAAGCCCTGCATCTGGAACCCAAAAAGTGATAATCCCTACCAAGAAAGAATAAAACGCACTGGTAGAACACAAATGCAAATGAAGAAGAGAAAGAAACCAAATCTTGCCACCACCAAAAACTATAATGACAATCTAATAATGCCTCTGCTTTATTTCTGATTTTAGTAATTTTGGTTTTCTCTTTCTTTTCCTTGCTCAGTCTAGATAAAGGTTTGCAAATTTTGTTGACCTTTTTAAAGAATCAACTTTTGGTTTTGTTGATTTTCTCTATCGTTTTTTAATTTCTTATTTCATGTATTTCTGTTGGAATCTTTGTTATTTCCTACTGATATTCGCTTTTGCTTTAGTTTGCTCTTCTTTTTCTATTTTCTTAGGGTAGAAGTTTACATTACTGATTTGAGATTTTTCTTATTTTTAATATAGGAGTTTACAAGTATAAATTTTCCTCTAGGCAGTTCATGAGCCCTGAATCCTATAAATTTTGATATGTTGCACTTTGATTTTTATCTCAAAGTACTCTCCAATTTCCCTGTGATTTTTCTTTTTACCCATTGTTTATTTAGGAGATTGTTGTTTGATTTCCACACATCTGTGAGTTTTCTAAGTTTCCTTCTGCTATTGCAGTCAGAGAACATATTTTCTATGATCTTAGTCTTCTTGAATGTATTAAGACGTGTTTTGTGGCCAAAAAAAAAGATGCTTTTGCAATGAATTATTTTGAGTCCGTTAAAATAAATAAATAAATGAATTTTTAAAAAGTAAAGTCAAGCAAGGCCAAAAAAAAGAAAAAAGCCACACCTGTCTAATCAATGCCCTTCAACTAATTAATATGATTTTTTGATTCATCGAAGTTATTAAAACTTGGACAGTCTTCAGACCTGTTTACATAGAGTTGCAGTTCAGCAGTCCCTTAAAGAACCGTTAACAGAAAATTCTACAAGTTGGTCACCAACTCTGGGAACAGGGGTGAATGCATCTTCAATGTTTGATCTATATTCCATTACAAGGTAAAATAATATTATCATTATTTCCAGACTTTATGACCACCCTGTAGATAACCAAGTAAAAAGATAACTTTAGATGCTAATTTCCTGCCCATTCCAAACGACAGAATTAAGATCCTCCCATTTTGTTGAGGAAAAGAACATCTTTCTGTAACAATCTAACCAAAATCAACCTGGGTGAACTAAGGAGGGGAATAGAGAATGTCTTAGAGCAATGAGTTCTATGGGAAGGAGTAGTTCAGTGTTCATCCTATGCAATTAGATTATGCAGATCCCATGTGCGGGATGCCTTAGTTTCCTCTGGCTGCTGTAACAAATTACCACAAATTTACAGCAACATGAATTTGTTGTCTTATGGTTCTGGAGTTCAGAAGTCCTAAGGTACTTTCACTAGGCTAAAATCAAGGTGCAGCAGGTCTGTTTCTTCTGGAAGCTCCAGGGGAAGAGCTTGCATTTTCCAGCTTCTGGAGGCTGCCCACATTCCTTAGCCCATGGCCCCTTCTGCCACCTTCAAAGTGCATCATTCTCATTCTAACCCCATGACATGTTGGGCACACCCAGATAATCCAAGATAATCCCTCCTCTCAAGATCTTCAAATTAGTTCTATCTGCAAAAGAACGTTTTCTGTATAATGTAATTCAGCTGACTGCACTAGACAAATACCAAAAAAATGAAGGTGGTTTGGATCAATCTGCATATTGATTAGAGGTTGCTATTTCCCTGAAAAGCCCCAAGGGACTCCTGATAGAGTTAAAAGTGAGAATTTTAATCTCCTGGCAGTTTTATGTTCCACATGGGGAGTAAAGAGAAAGAAGGGATTGGAAAAAGGCTCAGAGTAGGTTGACAGAGTGTTCTTCTACAGGATTATGGCTGAGCTGCTGGCCAGGTGTGTGGAAACACTTTCTCTCTTTCTCCGTAGCTGCTTAGATTGCACCTGCCCAGTGGATTAAAGAATGACTAGCAGATTTTCTTGGTCTTGGAAGCTTCTCAAGTCTTCCTTAGAATGGATATTTCCAGAGAAATAAATGGGTAGAAGTGCAGAACTATTAATATTTTACAAACAAGCCATTGTTTGACTTCATGCAGAGCAACAAGAAAAGACACAAGAAAGATGAAAACAGGAAGAGAATTCAAAGTTGGATCCACTCATTTAATGGGTGAGAAGATTGAGGTCCAGACAGGGGTATCCAGGGTGATTTAGCCTAAAAAGGACCAGAACAGCTAACTACTGATGAGAGCATCAGTGGGAGAGTGCAGGAGTGCAGCAGGAGACTGGTGAGATTGCTGTGCAGCATGAGAGCCCAGGATGGCAGCACATAAAGAGGAGACAGGCACATGGCCTCAGCCACCACAACTCTGCCATCAGGATCAGAGCAGGAGGGACTTTTCCTTGTGAGGAAAAGGTAGGGAGAGGGCTCACACCAATCCTTATCCTCACCACAGGCCTGCAGTTCCTGTTGCAGGAGAATTTCACAGCCTTTGCAAGCCTGGAGCCAAGTGTGAGGAGCTGCCTAGAATACACACACTGCATGACTCCAGAACAGGAGCACATAGTGTACTCCTCCCCACCTACCCCATGACCGAATCCAATGTAGTACAACAAACCAGAGCCACTGCAGGAGTGCTCCCTGCCTTGGGGCCAGTAGCCACAGCACTTCCCTAGCCTTAAGGCTCTGCCCTCATCTCAATGCACTCACAGAAGAGCTACAGTGCTCTGATCTCAGCAGCTGGAAGCCTGAACCCAGGAGCAGCTGTGACTCCAGCTGTGCATGTCTGGGAAACCAACCCCAGGCCTGCTGAACTGATGCACCCCCACCTCCTCAGTCAGAGATTAGACATCACGCCTGCCTTCGGTGGATGCCTGCCTTCCCCACTTCTAGTCAACTGAGTTCTATGCACCTGCCCCAACTTGTAAAAAGAGCTCATGGGTCCCTACCCTAATGAACATTACTCCAGGCCAGGAGAAATATAGTACATCCACGCCCTCCCGAAGAAGCAGTCAGGTGATTTTGCCCTCAACAGGCCTGCCTCAAGGCATCTCCCACCACCTGAGAAGTGGCTCAGTGGCTCTAGCCTTGGCAAACCCACTCCCAAACTGTCAAGGGAAGTATGATCTTGCATCTGGCCCTGAGAAGTGGCTTAGCAGACCAGCCCATGGAAGACCCACACTCAGCTAGCCAAGCCCCAGCTCAGAGAAGCTACCCATCTGTCATGCCCCTGGTGGACCCACCCCTGAGTCTCTGAGCACACACACCCAAGTGAGAAATAGCCTGGCTCATGTGCCCCTACCAGGTCTATCCCCAGTCAGATAATCAGCACAGTGACCTGCAACTAGCAAACTAGCCCTAGAGATTCTGACATGCCACACATTCACACCCCCAGCCTAAGAATAAACACAGCATCCCCATCCCTAGTGAGCCAGTTCCCAAAATGACTGACCCACAGTGTGCATGTGCACACCCCAGCCTGAGAACCAATCCAACAAGCCCACGCCTAGCAAAGCTGTGCCACCAATGCCACAAACCTCCCAAGCTTAGACCACAAAGACCCTTGCAGACATAACAAATGCAGATTACAGTTGAAGAAACTACAGAGTTTACACTACTGAACCCATCCAGAACGAAGCCAATGTTCCCTACTCAATCAGCACTCTAGGATGCATTTGCAGGTAAAAGTCTTCCCCATGCAAGCCAAAATACAAAACTCAAAGAGGTGACTGTTTCACCAGGTGCACAGGTATCAACACAGGGAAACAAGAGACATTAAAAAATAAGGAAACATGACACCACAAAAAAAACCCACAGTAATGTTTCAGTAACTGATCCAAAAGAATCAGAAATTGCAACTTACCAGAAAAATAATTCAAATTCATAATCTTAAGGAAACTCATAAGAGAAAAGAGAATATAAACAATTCAATGAAATAAGAAAAACAATTCATGATCTGAATAAGAAATTTAACAAAGAGATATCATTAAAAAATTAAACAGAAATATTGGAATTAAGGAGTTCATTTAATGAACTAAGAAATATACCACAGAGTCTCAACAACAGACTAGATCAAGCAAAAGAACAAATTTCTGATCTTGAAGACAGCATTTTTTAAATAACCAAGAAGAAAAATAATAATAATAAAGAATAAAAAAGAATTAACAAAGCCTACAAGAGTTATGGAATACTATTAAGTGAACAAATATTCAAATTATGGGTATTCCAGAAGGAGAAGAACACAAAAAGGTATTGAAAACACATTTAATGAAATAATAGCTGAAAACTTCCTTAGTCTTGGGAGAGATACAAACATCCAAATCCAGGAATCTCAAAGGCCCCCAAATAGATAGAACCCAGAAAATTTTCTCCAAGTCTCGTTGTAGTCAAACTAACAAAAATTAAAGACAAAGAGAGAATTCTAAAAACAGCAAGAGAAAAGTATTAAGTCACATGTAAGGAATCCCTATTAGACTAACAGCAGATTTCTCAGCTGATATCCTACAGGTCAGGAGAGAATGGGATGATATATTCAAAGTACTATGGAAAAAAGAAAAGAAAAGAAACAAACAAAAAAACCTGGCAGCCAAGAATACTATACCCTGCAAAGCTTTCCTTCAGAAATGAAAGAGAAATAAAGTCTTTTTCAGACAAGCAAAAATGAACGGAATTCATCAGCACAAGACTGGCCTTATAAGAAATGCTTAGAGGAGTCCTACATCTAGAAGAAAAAAAATGGTAACAACCATAATGAAAATATCCCCAAATATAAAACTTTTGGTAGAGGAGACAGACAAATTAGAAAGAGAAAGGAATAAAACCTTATTATTATAGAAACCCATCACACCTCCAGGATAAACAATTAGAGGGGAAGAAAGGAACAAAGGATACACAGAACAATCAGAAAACAACAAACAAAATGATAAAAGTAAGACCACACATATCAATAATAACTTTGAATGTAAATGGATTAAAGTCCTGATTAAAAGACACAGACTGGCTGAATGGATTTAAAAACATGACCCATCAATATGCTGCCTACAAGAAACACACCTTACTTATGAAGACACACATAGACTGAAAGTGAAGGAATGGAAAAAGATATTCCAAGCAAATGAAAAAGAAAAGCAAGCAGGAGCAGCTATGTTTATTACAGATAAAACAGACCTTGAGTCAAAATCCATACTAAGAGACAAAGAAAGGGGTTATATAATGATAAAGGGATCAATACAGCAAGATGATATAGCAGTTATAAATATATATGCACCCAACACCAAATCATCCAGCAAAAAGCAAATATTATCAGATCTAAAGGGAGAGATCAACATCAACACAATAACACTTGGGGAATTTAACACCCACTCTCAGCACTGGACAGATCAATGAGACAGAAAATCAACAAAGAAACACTCTACTTAAATGGCACCAGAGGACAGATGGACCTAACAGACATGTGTAGAACATTTCATCCAATAGCTGCAGAATACACATTCTTTTCATCAGCATGTGGAACATGCTCCAGGATTGACCATATGCTGGGCCACAAAACTAGTCTCAACAAGTTCAAAAAAAATCCAAATGGTATTAGGTATTTTTTCTGACCATAATGGAATAAAACTAAAAATAAATAACAAGAGGAACTTTTGAAACTACACAAAAACATGGAAATTAAACAACATGCTCTAGAATAACCAATGAGTCAAAGAAGAGATTAAAAAGGAAATAAAAAAAATGTCTTGAAACAAATGAAAACAGAAATACAATACATCAAAACCTATGGAATACAACCAAGGCAGTATTCAGAAGAGAGTTCATAGCAATAAATGCCTACATCAAAAAAAGTAGAAAGATTTCACATAAACAACCTACTAACGCACCTCAAGGAACTAGAAAAGCAAGAACAAAACAAAATCAAATTAAGTAGAAGAAAAGAAATCATAAAAATTAGATCAGAATAAATGGAATTGAGATTAAAAATACAATAGAAAAAAATTAATCAAAAGAAACGTTGGTTGTTTGAAAAGATAAACAAAATCAACAAACCATTAGCTAGACTAACTAAAAAAAGAAAGAGCCAAATAAATAAAACCAGAAATGCAACAGGAGACATTACAACAGACATTACTAAAATACAAACAATGGTTAGAGACTATGATGCATAATTATATGCCAATAAATTTGAAAACCTAGAGGAAATGAATAAATTCCTGGACACATATGACCTATCAAGATTAAACTAACCAAGAACAAGTAATGAGATTGAATCAGTAATAAAACGTCTCATAACAAAGAAAAGCATGGCACCACATGTCTTTACTGCTGAATTCCACCAAACATTTAAAGAACTTATGCCAACACCATTCAAACTATTTCAAAAAGTGGAAATGCATGGAATTCTTCCAGACTCATACTACAAAGCCAACATTACCCTGATACCAAAACCAGGCAAGGACAGAACAAAAAAAGGAAACTATAGTCTAATATCCCTGATGAACATAGGTGCAGAAGTCCACAATAAAATACTAGCGAATGGAATCCAACAGCACATCAAAAAAATACAGCATGATCAAGTGGGATTTATCCCAAAGAAGCAAGGATGGCTCAACATACACTACTCAGTAAACATGGTACGTCACATCAACAGAATGAAAGAAGAAAACCATATGATCATCTCAATAGACTCAGAAAAAGCATTTGACAAAATTCATCATTCCTTCATGATAAAAACTCTCAACAATCTAGTACAGAAGGAAAGTATCTTAACATAACAAAGGCTATATATGACAAACCCACAGCTAACATCATACCAAACAGGGAAAAACTAAAAGCTTTATCACTAAGAACCAAAACAAGACAAGGATGCCTACTCTCACGACTTTTATCCAACATAGTGCTGGCAATCCTAGCCAGAGCAATTAGGCAAGAGAAAGAAAAAAAGGGCATCCAAATTGGAAAGGAGAAAGTCAAATTATTCCCGTTTGCAGATAGCATGATTTTACATAGAGAGAAACCTGAAGACTCTATCAAACAACTCCTAGACCTGATAAAGAAATTCAGTAAAGTTGCAGGATATGAAATCAGCACACAAAAATCAGCAGCATTTTTATACACCAACAATGAACTAGCAGAAAAAGAAATCAAGAAAGCAATCTCATTTACAATACCAATTAAAAAAAATACTTAGGAATAAGTTTAATCAATAAGGTGAAAGATTTCTACAAGGAAAACTATAAAGCATTGATTAAAAAAATTAAATAAAGCATGAAAAAATGCAGACATTCCATGTTCGTGGATTGGAAATCAATATTGTCAAAATGACCATACCTACCCAAAGTGATCTACAGATTCAATGCAATTCCCATCAAGCTATCAATAACATGTTTCATAGAAACAGATAAAAATCCAAAAATTTACATGGAATAGCAAAATACCGCAAATTGCCAAAGGAATCCTGAGCAAAAAGAACAAAGCAGAAATCATCACACTCCCTTACTTCAAAATATACTACAATGCTAGAGTGATCAAAACTGCATGGCACTGGCACAAAAACAGACACATAGACCAATGGAACAGAATAGACAGCACAGAAACAAATCCATGTACATACCACCAACTAATTTTTGACAAAGGAGCCAAGAACAAATATTGGAAAAAGGACAATATTTTCAATAAATAGTGCTGGGAAAACTGTAGATTCATATGCAGAAGAATGATACTGGACCCCATCTTTCACCATATATCAAAATCAACTCAAAATGGACTAAAGTCTTAAATGTGAGATTCCAAACTATAAAACCGCCAGAAGAAAGCACTGGGAAATCACTTCAGAACATAGGACTGGGCAAAGTTTTTATAAATAAGACCTCAAAAACAACAAAATAAAAAATAATCAAATGGGATTATATCAAACTAAAAAGTTTCTGCACAGCAAAAGAAACAAACAACAGAGAAAAGAGACAAGCCACACAATGGGAGAATATATTTGCAAACTGCTCATCTGACAAGGGATTAATATCCAGAATATGCAAGGAGCTCAAACAACTCAATAGTAAGAAAACAAATAATCTGATTTAAAAATGGGCAAATTAGCTGAATAGACATTTCTCAAAAGAAAACCTCCATATGGCCAATAAGTATATGAAAAAAATGCTCAACATCACTAATCATCAGAGAAATGCAAATCAAAACCACAATGAGATATTATCTCACCCTAGTTGGAATGGCTGTTATCAAAAAGACAGAAAATAATAAGTGCTAGCAAGGATGCAGAGAAAGGGGAACTCATACACTGTTGCTGGAAATGTAAATTAGCGCAGCCATTGTGGAAAACAGGATGGACGTTCCTCAAAAAAGTACAAATAGAACTACCATATGATCCAGCAATGCCACCACTGAATGTATATCTGAAGGAAAGGAAATCAACATGTTGAAGGGACACCTGCACGCCCATGTTTATCACAGCACTATTCACAGTACCCAAAATATGGACCCAACCTACATGTCTATCAACAGCTAACTAGATAAGGAAATTGTGCTATATCTACACAATGGAATACTAGTAAGCCATAAAAAGAATGAAATGCTGCCATTTTCAGCAACAAGGATGAACTCGGAGAAAATTATGTTAAGTAACATAAACCAGGCACAGAAAGAGAAATACCACCTGTTCTCACTCGTATGTGGAAGTTTAAACATTGGTGTCACAGAAGTAAAGAGTAGAATCGTGGTTTCTAGAGACTGGTACGGGGAGGCAGGAGGAGGACGTAAGGAGAGGGTGGATAGTGGGTACTAAACTGTAGAAAAACGGGAAGAACAAGGCCTGTATGCTACAGCCCTGTAGTGAGACTACAGTGAGCAACAAATCACTGTGTGACTTCAAGTTGCTAAGAGAGAGGGTTTTGGGCCGGCCCCGTGGCGCACTCGGGAGAGTGCGGCCCTGGGAGCGCAGCGAAGCTCCCGCCGCGGGTTCGGATCCTACATGGGGATGGCCGGTGCACTCACTGGCTGAGCGTGGTGCGGCCAGTCACAAAAAAGACAAAAAAAAAAAAAGGGAAAAAAGATGAAATCAGTAACACGAGATACTATTTTGTTTCCTTCTATTTGACCTTTTCCCCCATCCCCCACCACAAGCCTCCATCCCAGCAAGTTTTAAAGTCTCTAGGTTTCAGACTCTTTAAACGTCGAAGGAAGCCCATGTAGTCTTGATTTAAATGACTTCGAAGCACCAGTTAATGTCTTGGAGACACCTGTGATGTTCACTCACTAACGTGACTACCTAGGGTCAAATGGTCCCCATGACTCCAACACAGAAACGTGGAAACTCCAGGGCCTGATTCCTCCTTGGCTCTTACCTTTTCCTTTTCCACATGCGAAATTGATCAGCAAAGCCCACCAATCCCTTCTCCAAACCGTACCTGCCACCTGCTCCCTGGTCCCCCTGCCCCCTTGCTAGCCCCCGGTTCAGGCTACATGGCCCTATCTGGACCCTTCCCCGCTCTCTGTGGCCAGCCCCTGCCTCGCCAGCCTCTCCTCCCACCCCCTCTCCTCTCTCCACGCCACAGTCTCTGGCTTTCTTCCTGCTTCCTAGAACACGCTGCCTTCTGTCACATTCCAAGGCGTGGGTGCATGCTGTTCCTTCCATCTGAACACTGTTCCCCTCGCTCTCGGCAGTGGGGACGACGACCTCCAATCCACCGCATCACGCAAAGCACATTCTCCAGCTCCGTGGCCCTCACTCAGGGCACGTGGTGTTCCTTCAGGCCGTTTTTCACATTCTGTAATTACCTTCACTGTTTATCTGCTCTTTAACTGATTTAACATCTATTGCCTGAACTAGACTGTACAGAGACAGGGCATGCTATTTCCTGCTTCCCGAAGTTTCCTCCATGTCTGCTGAGGTGATGCTGTCAGCCACTCTCCATCTGTCCTTACTCACTCTCCCAGGGGAGGATTAGGAACTTCTGGGAGGAGAGGAGCAGGAATGCTTCTCGACAGGAGTCTGCCCGTCTGCAAGGGCTGGGGTCTGCTCTGCCCCCTCTCACCAGCGTTCTGGGGACAACTGCTGTGCACCAAAGCCTGGGCTGTCTGGAATTGCCCCAGGAGGGGAAGCCCACCCTCCCAGGTGTCCAGTGCAGGCACCTCTGGCCCAAGATGTGACACATACTTATCATTTATAATGCTGACCTCCTGATAGCCACGGGCAGGAGTTAGGGCTTCAACACGTGAATTTGGGGGACGCAATTCAGTCTAAAGCACCATGTGAGACACCCCTACTACCTTCCTCTACCCAAATCAGTGAAGCGAGGCACACTAGTGGTTCCCTTTACCCTCGGGGATGTGACAACAAAGGAGAGAGGGCACTTCCCAGGAAACCAATCTGGGGTACTCTGATGATGACATTTTAGATTTTTTTTTTTTTACTTTCCTTATACTTTTCCTTGAGACCCACTTGAACTCAAATTGAAAAGAGGGCCCATCTGCTCCTCTCTTCATTTCCTTGCCTGGTTTAATTTCACTGCGATGATCTGGGAGCTTCCATAGAAAACTAGATAGATGGTGATTGGTTCTTAAATATCACATCCTCAAAGAAAAATCCAATTTAAAATGGAGAGTGACAGACAGCCAGAGGATCAGGAATTGGGAATTGACTTCTGGTGAACAAATCTGTTTCAAATTATTGTCTTGCTCTGAAGGTTGTGCTCTGATACACGTGCCTGAACACATCCCACGATGCTGTCCCGCCAAACAGAAGGGGCAGTGCTCCCAGAGTCACGATGTCACTGCGATGGGCCAGGGTTCCTGGGTCAGGATGCTAACCTGCAGTACAGATGCTGGCAGGACAAGCTTCTTCCGAGTAAGGGTTCCCAGGAGTGTGCCAGGGCTAAACATGCTTCTCTCTAACCCAATTTCCTTAAGTAAACCCATTCCAGGAAGTCAGAGAAGAAAATCACTTCCACAGAACAGCTCCACCTCCACAGAACAGGAATGAGCAGATCCTGGGTGCTCTAAGAAGAAAAACGCATTTAAATATCTCAAACTCTGTTTAAGTATTTGAGGATATGAAATAACGCTGTGTGACTTTAAGACACGCACATAGAAAGAAGACTGTTCCTCAATTTTTACCCAGGAATCTGTTGATGTTTGCGTTATGACTATTTTAAAAGTGCTGTGAAATTGTTTTCCCATGAGAATGGCTGCCGCAGTCTGGCTCCTAAGGTTATAGAATCAGACAGTATTTTATGATACTCATGGCCTAGTATGAATCACCCCTGACAGGGTGTCCACAGTGCGATGATGACAGGCCCGCTGTCACCCCGTGTCCCAGCAGAGGCCACCAGACTGCCCCTACCTTTCATCCTCGCCTCCCTCCACCCCACTGACTGCACCCAGAGCCCCTGCGGAACTGCTTCTCCGACATTCTGAGTGAGTTCCCACCTCGGGCTTTGCCTTGGCTGTTGCGCCCGCCTGGGACACTCTTTCCCCAGAAACCCACGCAGCCACCACACTCGTTTCACCTCCTGTCTCTGCTCTTAAGGGGTCAGTGTCCTTGAGACCAGGCTCCCCTGGTCGCACTTTGATTCCCCCTCCCCTGTGTCACGTAGCACTTGTCACTGAATACTGTACGGCGTTGAGTGTCCCTCATCAACCCAGAAAGTATGGTCCTTCAGGACAAGGGCTTCATTCAACAGCTTCTGTTCCCTGCCTACACTCAGGTGCCCAGAATGGCACTTGCATTCAGCAGGAGCCCAGGAAATACTGAATGAAAGAACAAACACATCCCGCACACCACCATGAACTGCAGAAAGCTTCCCCTGTCTTATTCTGGTTTTTCGAATGCTACCATTTATATTAAATATATATTTATATACACATATGTATAAACTCGTAAATGCATAGAATTGCTCTGAAAGGATACACAAGACAGAGAACAATGATTGGCCCTGGAGAGGGGACTGGAGGGTGACCTCCACCGGGAGATTAACTTTTTATTGTATACCCCTTTGTATTGTTGGGTGTCTTACCACGCACATGTGTTAATTTTTCAAAACAAATGAATAAAAAATAAGAGAAACTGCTTTGTGCTGAATACATGGTGGTGGACAGGGCAGAGTTTCCTCAGCCTTGGGGAAGGCAAAATATTCAATTTGCTGGGTTTTTTTTTGGCGGCTGGCCGGTATGGGGATCTGAACCATGGACCTTGGTATTACAAGGCTGTGCTCTAACCTGCTGAGCTAACCAGCCAGCCCACCATGTCTTATTTATATTCAGGTTGTCCACCTGTGGACGAGCGCCCAACAACTGCTTGGGTTTGACTGAGAGCAGCTCTTCCATGACTGCCCAGGGAACTGCATTGGGGGCATTTCCTCCCGTACCCCCAATGAGAGAGGCTGCACCCTGCCTCGGACCCCTGTAATCAGCCTCCCGGGTGAGAAACTTGCTGGACACATGGAGACCTGTAGACCGGTACCGAATGTTGGTCCATCTTTGGGCCTTTAGAAGACATATCCAGAACATTCAAGGACTCAGAATTTTCATTTTCTATGTTGTTTTTTCCACCCTTGGGGGTTGCGGGGAATGAGGGCAGGTGGGAAGGTTCTTATCTGCTTAGATTGGGATAAAAAAAGGAATTTGACCTATTTTCTGAAAAGCTCAGCTACGTGTTACATCGGCCCTGGCAGCTGGCATGCTGAGGAACTATCAAGCCCAAACGCAGTGCCTCAGCACAGCCAGAGTTTGTTTTTCGCATATCGCAAGCCCTCCTGCCCGCGCCCAGGCGTTTCTGAGCATGTGGGATTGGCATTCTATGCTACTCAAGGTGTCTCCATATCCATGCACACTTCCTTGGTCATGGAGGCAGGGAAAGGAAGGGAGAGGCAAGTACTGGTAATTAAATACTTCCAGTCCCAGAACCGACATATCACTTCCACTCACATCCACTGGCCAGAGCAAGTCGCACAGCCCTGTCTACTCAAGGGAGCCAGGAAGAACCGTCCTCTCAGGTAAGCACAATATGGGGGCCCACGCTGGTGAACAGCAGCGCTATCGGGCATGGGTCATTCCATTGCTCTTTAACTCTATAGAGACCACCCTGGTACAGCTCCCTCTGGGATCCTCTGGAGAAGGACCTTCATTCTTCCAAACCCCAGAGCAGTTACCTAGACATACATCCACCATAGCAGTGCCTCATGGCAGCTCTGACCCCCACCTGCCCCACCCCAGGCCTGGAGAGACACGTCTCACTCAAAGCCATGGTTCTGGGCCAGGTGATCTACGGAGAAGCTATAGGTGGCAAAGAAAATAGCAGAGGCTACACCCTACAGAGCTCGAGCACATAGAGACTGGGAAGGCGAGAAGTCCAGGAAAGGGCAGTGTGAACAGGCAGCTGGGGATATGGGGAAGGAAGCGAGTGCTGTTAAGGAGGTGCTGAAATAGGTGTTTCAAAGGGGAGGGAATGACCCACCTGCCAGACGCTCTTTCATAATGTGACCTTGACACTCCCTTATCAAGAGGGGAACTTCACTTCCACCCCCACCCTTGAATCTGGATGGGTCTAGTGACTCCCTTTACCAGCAGAATACAGTGGAATGACCCTGAACCAGCTCTTGGTGGAGCCCCCTACTTGGCCTGGCAGCCTCTGCTTCTTGTCTCTTGGAATGTTCACCCTTGGAATACTCCCTTGTGAGCCCCAATACCATGCTCTGAGAGGCCAGGCCACATTGAGAAGCCAGAGGTGGGTTCTCTGGACAAGGGTCGAACATGCAGCCAACAGGAAGCACCAGTGGCCAGCCACATGTGTGCACCATCTTGGGTGTACAACCCAGTCAAGCTTCAGATGACTCCAGCTCCAGCTGGCGTCTGATGCAAAATATATGAAAACCAATCTAGAACCAGCTCTCTGAGCCCAGCCAACCAAGAAGTCATGATACATAATAACACATTGTTGGTTATGTTTGGGGTGCCTTGTTATGTGGCAATAGATAGCTCGAGTGGGCTGAATACTGCTCATGGGATTTAGCTATGTCAAGGCCATTGATAACCTTGTAGGAGGAAAAGCAACCTGACTGAAATGGATCCAGGGGAGAATAGGAGGAGAGGGAATCAGTCAAAGAGATTTGCTGTAAAAAGGAGCAGAGAATTGAGGCAGCAGCTGGACGGGGTGCAGAAGGCTTTTCGTTTCGGGTAGGAGAATTATTCCAGTGTGTTTATATGCTGATGGGAATGATTCAGTAGAGATGGGAAAATTGATGGTGCAAGAAAGAAAGGGAAGTTGCTGCAGGAAATTTCTGGAATGTGCTGATGGATATGGAAGATGTCAGAGGCTCTGGCCTTCTTTAGGAGTGCTGATGGCTCAGAGGAGGCTGAGAGCTCACCCAGGAGAGAGGGGAGAGGCCACGGCCACAGACTGGAGGCCAACGGAGGTGGCAGGGGAGCTCGCACAGGTTCCCATTTGGATGCTTGTATTTTTTCCACGGAAATGCCTTCAGAAAGGGGGAAGACAGGGTGGGAGGTTTGAGGAGAGAGAAGGGAGGTTATAGAAACCTCAGAGTGCAGGACAGGGAAGCAGAGGGGATTGAAGTCAGGTGTGCATGTCCGCAAGGACTGTGTTCTTGTTTGCTAGGGCTGTGGGGCAGAAGGCAGCACAGAGCAGCGCCACCTGAGAAAACAGACTCCAGTTGCAGTGCAGTGTGGCAACCACAAAGCAGTAGAGGAACGCAGGTGAGGCGAGGACTTTCTGCCCGAGGATGCAGGAGCGCTTCCCAGAGGAGGCGACATTTAAAGGGGATTGTGAAAGAAGACGAGGAGCTTGCTAAATGGATGCAGGTTTGTGGGGGAGGGCACCAGATGTGAGAGAAGAGCATGTGGAAAAACAGAGAAACAGGAAGAAATTATAGTGCAGCAGTGCAGGGACTTGGTAAGATCAGTGTGTCGGGGGGCAGAGCACACAGAGACAGGAACTACCCCAGTTTTACGGGATAGGCAGGATTCACACCACTTCAGAGGACAGAACTCATTAAGTATATTGCAATAAATCTAGTGTTTTAGAGGTACAACAAATTTTAGTGAAGTAGGGTACTTATTCATCCACCCAACAAATAATTATTGTATTGTAGTTAATAATAGCTTTGGCTTTATATACAGAGAAATATAACATTGGCTTAAACAACACAGAAGTTCGTTTCTCTTTCATGTAAAAGACATTGACACTATTTTTTTTTTTTTTTTTGGCAACTGGCCAATATGGGGATCCAAACCTATAGCCTTGATGTTATAAGGTTGTGCTCTAACCAATCGAGCTAACCAGCCAGTCCTGACATCAACATTATTAAAAGGACTCCAGATATTGGCGGTTGAGTTCACTGGTGTGACAACTTCAACATGTCATCAGGAACACAAGCTTTGTTCTAGAATTCACTCCACCATTCTTAGCATTTTCCTCTCTTCCTTGGCCTTCAGAATGGCTTCCAGAGCTCCAGCCATCACATCTGCACTCCAGGGCACAGCCCCCCTTTAAGGCTGAGTACCAAACACAGCTTTTGCTCTTCCTCAGATTTGCTGTCCTGGCCACATGCTCAAGGGAAGATCTCAGCCACTGCACTGTCACCTCTTCTCTCAGACTGGCTGTCCCTGGGGTGAGGGCGGGCTTCCTCGTAGCCTCTGCTGCTCCCACTACAGAGGATGGTAGCAATTCTGGCACCCACACAGGCTCTGACACGTCTCTAAACTTCTGGGCTCAGATGAAGCCCTGCACCAGGGTGTCAGTGGTGAGGGATATAATCAGGAAGGGGGGCTGAATTTCCTAGGCCATGGGTCAAACTTTGACCAGTAAGAGGTTTGAGACAGAATGCTGGCATATAAACCTCCCTCTGTGCCTCCACCGGTCGGACTGTTCCTGTCTGAGTAGGGTCCGTATGACCGAGCACCCTGCCGTGTGCCCCTGTGAAGATGTGGAAGGCTCAGTAAGGCACCTCCGTGTGTTTACCTTCCTTCTTCATAGCCCCTTTTCTTACTCTTGCTGCCCTGGGATTGCACTTCTGAAGAAGACCGTAGTATGTACGTGTGGCCTCGGCTTTCCTGCCTAGGGAACTGGGGCTGAGCTGGGGACTTCCCCGAAGTCCACACAAGGTTCTGCTTTACATCTGGTGGAGAAGAACATGGTCATGTGGCCACACCTAGCTGCAAAGAGAGCTGGAAAATGTGGCCTTTTATTGCTGCAGCCACAAGCCCAGCTAAAATGTGGCGCTCTGATTGAGGCATTGAGAGAAGGCATGTGGGGGTGAGGTGCCTGGCAGGCTCAGCCACAGGTGCCTACCATGGGCAGGGCACATGTTCAGTGAATTTAAATGCCTCATCTAGCATTTAAAAAAATTAAAAGGACTTTATAATACTTATTAATATGTAAGGCAATGAGCTCATGCCAATATGCATGTCACCGGGCTTTAAATCCAGACCATGCTTTACAAATTAGTGCTAAAACAGGTCTCTCTGCAGCCCTGCCTGGGTAGATGACTGAGCGGCCCTGGTGATTTCTGAGGAACCAGTGAAGGACAGAGGATTGTACCCAGACCCAGCTCCACACCCCTGCTGGGGCAGACACATTTCCGAGGAAAGTGTGAGGCACCAATTCCTTGTACTTCCAGGCAGTTAACCCACACCAGTATTGATGTCCTTGGCAGGAAAAGTGCTGGTGAGTGCCGGCCACTCTGCACACCAGACAATGCCTGGTGCTGAGAAGCCCAGGCTTTTAGGGAGAAAACAATGTTCCAGTAAAAAGCCAATTGAAGTACATTTAGAAGAAGGAAAGACAAATAGATCCAAGCAATTATGTGGTATTTTCATTTCTTCTCTGTTGACTTAATTATACACCATTTGCATACAAATCTCCGGCCTTCTGGAATAAAGGGCTGAGGTGCTGCATTTGCAATTTAACTGTTTCTGGATTTGAAGCTAAAATCTCTGGACAGTTTTCATTAAAAGTCCTTGATTTGGGAATTGGAAACTTTCTAGTCAAATACAATACATGCATGGGAGTCTCCATGAATATAAAACTCAGATTCCATGTGTATTAGTCCATTTCTGTTGCTTATAGCAAAATATTGGGAACTGGGTGATTTATAAAGAAGACAAAATTTATTGCTTACAGTTTCTGAGGCTGGGAAGTCCAACATCCAGGGAATACATCTGGTGAAGGCTTTGGTGGTGGTGACAGTAACCAGGAGTCTCACCTGGCAGAAACGGTGGCGCAGAGAGAGGGATAGTTCCTCATGCACTCTCCTTGTAAAGCCCTCAGAACCACGCCCCTGACCATCATTTTTAATACACTCACTATGGCACGGCCCTACAATCTTATCACCTCTTCAAGGCCCCACCTTTCAATGACTGGAATAGCATTTTCCACCCTCAACAGTTACAGTGGGAATTAAGCTTCCAATATATGAACTTTGAGGACACAATTCAATCAATCCACAGCACCGTGAAATGGAAACTGAATAAAATGTCCTTAAGTGTTCTAGGACCTAAACCGTGGAGGAAAAGATGTAAGATTACCCAAATTTTCTGTTGCATAGGAAATGCTATTTCGGTGAATTGGACAACTGTGGTAAAACAAATCCATCTGGTGTCAATCAGAGGGAATAGGGGCGGGAGGAGAAAGAGGCAGCTCCCCAAGTTCCACGCAGCAGACCTGGGCTAGTGCTTTACAGTCATCACTTCAGTAAGCTCAGCAAGCAACCTCGTCAGGGACAAATTCCCATTCCCACCTGACAGATGAGGAAACCAAGCCTCAGGGACTTCAGAGGCTTGCCCAGGTTGACAATTAATACAAATTTGCCATTGTCACGTGGTATGAGTCCAAATCCGCTGCTCTTTCCACCACAGTCTAAAAACCAGCTCGCCTCCAAATAAATTCATTTGTCTCCACCCCTTCCTCAAAGGGATCACTTCTATGGGGCTCCACTGGAGTATCTGCAAGGGTACTTCAAAAAAGTTCGTTGAAAAAATAGAATTAAAAGATAATATGAATCTTTCCATGAACTTCTCGAAGTACCCTTGTATCAATAAGAAATGTTATGCCTCAGCTCCAGGAGGAGTGGGACCCCACATCTTATTTTTTCTTCTTATTTTTGCTCACCTCTCATTTCCAGCACCAGAAAAAGTGACCGGTGACTAGTACGTGGGCAGTATAGGGCACCCCTCACTATCCAGACTTCAGCGGCTGAAGCAGGAACCAAACGGATTTGGCCCCTGGGGGAAACATTTATCTCTGTGGAAAGAAAGGCATGGGTGTGCACGCTAAGGAAGGAAGGAAAGAAAGTTCCATCCAGAAAGACGTCCAGTTACTTGCCGTCACCGACTGCTGGATCATCAGCGTCAGTGCAGCATGACTCTGACACTGAGCAGAAAGTGTCAAAGCTGGGTGGCTGCGGTCTCCTTTTGCATCAGACCCTTTGCTTGCTCATGAACGAGCTTCAGTGAGAACCTCCCACGTGCCACACAGGATGCCAGGAAATGGACGTGCACCAGGAAGAGCCCCTGCACCGAGGACCTCGCAGTTTAAGTGAGGGGCTAACCCAGGCACACATACTCAGTGACCATGTGCCATCTGTGACACAGGCTGGCGTGCACTGCCTGGGCCATGCCACACCATCTGGGGACACTGCCCCTCTGGGCACTCCATGCGGGAGGCCTGGTGTGCTACCTGCTGCTGCGTGCCCCTGTCTCCCTTTCCCATGGTGCCGTCTGCTCCCCAGGGCATCCATGAAGCAGGCATTGCGGTTCTCCTGATGCGCCCTGCAGAGCAGACCCGGTTATGGGATGTTCAAGCGAACTGACTGGGTTGCACGTCAATAGTGGGACTGGCTCTTTCACCTACATCTTTTGTCTTTAGGTCTAGTGTTTGTTCCATGTCACTGATGCCATTTCTTGAATTCTAGCTTTTGTGAGCTGTCACTAAGCAACCACTACTGGGTCAGAAAATGGCTCACTTTTTCTTACAAATGTGCCACTTGCATATGCCCATGGGATGCATGTCCCCAATACCCCTGAGAAACTTACACGTGTGGCCACAAGTGACACCAGCATCCTCTACAGGTTATGTATATTTCACTGTTACATTGTACCTATTCAAGAGAAATACTAGAAATTATATCAGTTAAGAGGAAAATGTGGTCCCCCAGAGTCCTATTGAAGCAGCCTCGCTCCCAAGGGGAAGTAAGGGACCTGATCCAAGCCTTTGAGTGGGGCTTCTATGGTCTCTTCCCTTTTAGGTTTTGGGGAAAAACAAAATGGAAAGGTGTGACATTTACATACAGCAACTATGAGTTAAGAGCCAACGACACTAGCAGTCCCCAATGGACATGTCAGAAGATAGAGCACACAGTGGAAAAACAAGGCACAGGTCTTTGTGTCCATGGTCCTGGGAAAAGTGTCAGAGGGAGCGTCCTGGCTCCACCCCCTGCACTGGCTTCTCAGGAAAGTAGAGTGGGTTCATAAGGAAGGGTGAGGTATTTGGCATTAAGTTTCCTAAAGTGACTTTTCAAAAAAGTGATCTGGTACAGAATGGGAAGATGGCAGAGGGGACCCGGGCTCCAGGCCTGACGGAGGACCAGGAGGCAGCACAACTCACCACACGCCTGTGGCCACTCGGAGCAGACGCTGGAGGAAGACACACAGCCACTGCCCCACCTGCCAGAGGCAGGAGAAGACCCACGCACCTGCTGTGTAAAAGCATCAGGAACTCCGTCTCCTAGACACAGTGTGGAGGGAATCAGACGGCAGAAAGCAGCCGAGGAGAAAGACGTGACCCACACTCCCCACCATCATGGACAAAGAGTGACCCATCGGAGATGGTTGCCTATTTAATAAGAAGGTGGGAGAGGAAACAGATTTTAAAATACTGTTATGACTAAATTTTTTAAAAACTCTAGTCAAGGGCCGGCCCCGTGGCTCACTCAGGAGAGTGCGGCGCTGGTAGCACCAAGGCCACGGGTTCGGATCCTATATAGGGGTGGCCGGTGTACTCACTGGCTGAGCGTGGTACAGACCACACCGTGTTGAGGGTTGCGATCCCCTTACCAGTCAAAAACAAAACAAAACAAAACAAAAAACTCTAGTCAAGCTCAGAAGAGAAAGAGAAAGGGACATAGGTGCCAGAAATAAAGCAGACACACAAACAGCAGAAGTCATAGCTTCTATGCCACACCATGTAGATACAGGTAAAAGTCTTTGGCTGTTCAGGATCAGAGATGTGATTGTGGGGCCCCCCTCCCCACAACCCAGAGAACCGGGACCCAACATCTAGCTGGGAGATTGTAAGGGCTACCCATAGGTAACCATCCTGCCTTGTGAAAAAGGGGAATTAGAGAAATTCCAGCTTCCAGTCCAGGGATGTGTCAAGCAATCTTGTCATCTGCCTGAGGCTCTGCTTGGAAGGAAAAAGTTTTCCCATGAGAAATCAAAACCTCAAGCCGCACCACAGGAGTGCAAGAGTTCCAAATTTGCACGACTAATATGGTTCAGGGGATCTTGAGCCAAGAAATGAATGTAAAACCTTGTCCTGAATGGGTGAAACCCCAGGCCCCTCAGCAAAAGGCAAACAAAGCCACTTTGTGGGAACATTTTTGCAACTGGGGACACATGTGAGATGAGCCTTCGGGACACCTCAGGCTGGTCTCCCACACGCCACTTCCATTTCCTGTTAAAACCCTGCTGAACACAGAGATTTCCATCTCTACATTTCCCACTGAAGGGAACCAGGCTAACTCCAAGTCTGGGGCCCTGGGAACAATTTCCCATACCTGAGAGCAAGGAAGATACCAGAACAATTAGGGTCATGTGAACAGGAATCAGAAGCCATAGAAGAGACCATGAGAGCAACAGCAAAGATAATAAGGGCAACAAATTAAAACACAACGATGTGTTTAAGTCCTTGAGTACATAAGGGTACTTAAGAAAACTCGTTAAAGAAATTAACTCATTTATTTTGGTAAATAAAGAATCCAATATTTATTCTGCCTTTTATCTATAAACCCTTCCACTGGGTGTCAAAGAGCTAGCAAGGGAAGGTTACCTCTTTATAGAAGTATTCCAGCTAGCAAATGGTGAAGGGATGCTAGAAACAGAACATCACAATTTTGCCCTTTAATGAGCTCACGTATCAGGCAATGAACATTATGTGTAGGCGGTACGTATCACCTGATGGACATTCACAGCACCAGATATGAATTAGTCTTGCCCCCGTGCAAACCAATCAGTCAATTAAATCTAAATGTGAGTCCTCGAATCCAACTACCACTTTTCAGGAAATACAGAGGACAGACGGTCACATTAAATAAAACATGGGGAGGAAGTTGGCAAAGGCCAGATTATTGAGAATTCGATAGAATCCTTATGAGGTAGATGACTGATTTGAGAGATCAAGAGAAAGGGCGGTAAAGAAAGTAGCTGCAGAGTAAAAGACAGTCAAAATGTAGAGAGAACTTTTCCAATGTACGGATCTTATTTGAATAGTCATTCAAACAACTAGATGAAAACTTATGCACCATGACCAAGGGCGATTTGCAAGGTATGCAAGACTGGTTCAAAATTCAAAAATCGGTTAATGTAATCCACCATATCTACAGGCTGAAGAAGAAAAATCATATTATCATATCAATTTTGCAGAAAAAAACATTTAAAAAAAATTATCCATGATAACAAAAAGAAGTGTTTAGCAAAGTAGGAATAAGGGGGAACTTCCTAAGCTTGATAGGGAACATTTTTTTTAAAAAAAAGCCTACAGCTAGGGCCCGCCCCGTGGCTCACTCAGGAGAGTGTGGTGCTGGTAGTGCCGAGGCCGCGGGTTCAGATCCTATATAGGGAAGGCCGGTGCACTCACTGGTTGAGCGTGGTGCAGACGACACTATGAGGAGGGTCATGATCCCCTTACCGGTCAGGGAAAGAAAAAAAAAATGCCTACAGCTAACACCATACTTATTAATGCAAAACTGGATGCTTTCCCCCTAAGACTGAGAAGACAAAGATGTTCTGTCTCATCACTCTTATTCAACATTGTATTAGAGTCCTAGCTAGTGCAATAGGACAAGAAAAGGAAACAAAAGACATACGGATTGGGAAAAAAGAAATTGAACTGTCTTTTTTCACAGATAACATGACTGTCTATGTAGAAAATCCCAAAGAATCAAAAAAGGGCTCTTAGAATTAATTATTAGCATAGCAAACTTGCAGGATATATAGTTAATATGAAAAAATCAATAATTTTTCTATATAACGGCAATGAAAAACTGGAATTTGAAATTAAAAACAGTACCATTTACAATATCATGAAAAATAAAATATGTAGGTATATATCTAATAAAAAAATAGGCTACATGTGCAGAAAACTACAAACTATTAGGGAGGAAATCAAAGATCATGGCTGGAAGACTCAATGTCATTAAGACATCAGTTCTTCCCAACTTGATCTATAGATTTAATAAAATCCCGATAAAATCTCAGCAAGCTATATTTTCTGATTCTAAAGTTTATATAGGAAAACAAAAGACTTAGAATAGCCAACACAATACTAAAGACAAAAAGGAGGGGGAGGGGAAGAACTGCAACAGCAACGTCGGAGGACTCAGACCACCTGATTTTAAGACTTATTATAAAGTACAGTAACTGAGACCACAGAGTACTGATAAAAGAATTGCTACAAGCTCAGTGAAACAAAATAAAGAGCCAGAAATAGACCAACACAGATATAGCCAACTGATGTTGTATAAAAAAGCAAAGGTGATTCAACAGAGAAAGGATCGTCTTTTTCACAAATGATGCTGGAACAATTGGGTGTTCATAAATGAAAGATAATACAAAAAGATGAAGTAACACAGACCCTACACTTTTCACAAAAATTAACACAAAATAGGTCACAGACCTAAATGTAAGATTATAAAATTTCTAGAAGAAAACATAAGAGATATTAATTCTAAGTGACTGGGTTTGGCAATGTGTTTTTAGATAAGAAGCACAATTTGTGAAAGAAAAAAATGATATGTTACACTGTAATAAAATTTAGTATTTCTGCTCTGCAAAAGATGTTGTTAACAGCATAACAGATTGTTGGGAAAATAGAATAATTTAATCAGGCCCCCTTGCCTTAGGTCAGGTTGGGGGGAGTGCAACACATTCTTTGTAAGCAAATTGTGTGTGGGTGGGTAGAGTTAGTGCGCATGTGCAGCACTGCAACCTGGCTGGCATCTGCCTTGGGCGTCCGCTGTGCAAGGCCATGCCCTCTAGCCTACGGCTTCCAAGGACCTATTTGCTGGTTACCTAGCTCATAGATCTTCGTGTGAGGGGTCTGATGACCCAGCCTGGCATGTGAAGGGTTTGTGACCCAGTCTGGAATGAGCTTGAGGGGTCTGTAAGCTCCAGACCCAGCTGTAGCTTGACAACTGGCTCAGTCGGCAGGATGATGGGCAAGTAAAAGAGCTCAACATGGATAAACCATGGACTGGAAGAAAATGTCTGTAAAACGTTGTCCAGCAAAGGACTCCTATCCAAAATATACACAAAAAGCTCTTAAAATTCAGCAATAAGAAAGCAAACTACCCAATTAAAAGTAAGAAAAAATCTGAAGTGACACTTCAGCAAAGTAGATGTACTGATGGCAAATAAGCATATGAAAAAATGGTGAGCATAACTTGTCAGTAGGAAATTGAAAATTAAAACAGCAGTTAGATATTACTGCATAACTCTTAGAATACCTAAAATATTTTTTAAAAAGAACTGACTGCACCATACCACAGCTGGTGAGAATGTGGAGCAGCAGAAATGCTCATTCACTACTGCAGGGAATACGAGGTCGTGCAGCCACGTTGGAAGACAGTTTGACTATCTCTTACAAAGCTAAGCATAGTTACATTAGCCTCCTCAGGCTGCCATAACAAAACACCACCGACTGGGTGGCTTAAGCAACAGAAATTTATTTTCTCACAGTTCTGGAGGCTGGAAGCCCAAGAATCAAAGATCAAGGTGCTGTCAATGGTGTTTTCTGCCTTAGCAGTATTCGGGGTGGTCCTTATGAGAAGAGGAAGAGACACTGGAGATCTCTCTCTTTTCCTGGCTGTGGACAGCCATCACCACATTCAAGAGGAATTTCTTACGACAGTTCTGGTGAGAACACAGCAGTCATTGCTCTTGAGCTCTGGACTCTGCTGGTTGTGCTCCTAACCCTGTCCACTGGGCCACTGCTGCCTCTGGCCAAGGGCTTTGCTCCCAGTGCTGCTGGATGGACCCTCTGCTCTCTCTGCTTCTTAACACCACCATCTCCCTCTCCAAAGCCCAGGAGATATCTTCTCTTTGGCCAAAAGTAGGCACCATGCCCTAGCAGCAAGAGAAGCGGGAAGACTGATTATATTTTTCAGTGTCTACACTGGGAGGTAGGATCTGTCTCTCACTAAGTTCATATGGTGGGAAATGCCTCAAACATATGGGATAAGATCCTGGGTGGCCAAAAAACTGACTACTGTCCACTACATTAGCAAAACTCACCAAACCAAAGTTGGTAGAATAATTTTACCATCAGACACAATGGACATCAAGAGAAAGGAGTGATAAAAATTCACTACTTAATGATAAAAAGTGTAATTTCCCAGGAATTTATCACACTATGAGTAGATAACAGCATAGCCTCAAAAACAAAAACAAAAGCAAAAAAAACATAATTTCAAGAAGAAAGTAAAAAATACACAATCATATTAAGAGATTGCATTACTTGTCTCTAGATGCAAGATAAAGTAGACCAAAAAAAAAAAAAAAAAAAAAAAAAAAGATTCAGTTTTTGAATTGGTCTCAAGGATATATGCAGAATCCTGCACCCAACAAGCAGAAAATGTATGTTCTCTTCAAGTGTTCATGGAATGTTTTCCAAAATAGACCACCTACTAAGCCACAAAAGAAGTCTCAACCCGTACTCCATAATCAATATAATGGAGACCATATTCTCTGCCTATAACACAATGAAATTAAAAATGAATAACAATAAAATAACCACAAACATGCTTATATCTGGAGATTTAGAAGCATATTTCAAAACGTATGTGTATGACCAGGTCGCCTTGCCCTATGCATGGCAGTCCACCGCAGGCCTGCTGACATCCAACTCCAAGCTACCCTCTTGGCTCCCAAGTAGAAGCACGGGGGAACTTCTGCAGCTCACTCGTGAGGCTGGGACCAAGGGGACAGTGGGAGGGTGGGTGCAGCACATGCCATCTTTCTAGGCTTGAACACGCTGCACTGACATTCCCCCTGTACTGGAGCATTCCCAGTTTTACACAAGGCGGCCTTGGGCAGTCCCCTCCTAGAGACCCAAAAGGAATTGGGGTCTGCTCTTCTAAAAGACTCCCACCCCCACAAAGCATTCTTATCCAGAAAGAACAGAGCCAGGAAATACACATCTAACGACACGCCCGTCTCTCTTCCTCCTGGGCAGTTCTCCTGGAGGCAGGTCGGTCTGATGCATCATTCTGGAAGGTGAAAGCTTTTCTCTGTCATGACCTCCCTCTGTCCTCAGGGACTTTGAATGAAACTGTCCTCTCCTTCCCCAGTAAACAAGACTTACAGCTTAACTGTAATGTGTAAGGGCCCCGTGATTAATAGTAGAAATAAAAAATATTCATGTTTCCAAAATGTATCCACATTACACACACCCACGCTGGGCAGGGGCAGAGGTCAACACACAAAGACGGGGAAATAAAACATGAGAGAAAGAAGAAGAGAACTACTCTGCTTGTTGTTTTTAGCAGAGGACCAGTAAATACTGTTGTTGTTATTGCTGTTGCTAACAATGACAATTCAAAATTTAAACACTTAGACATTATTTAAATGTGTTATTTGTAAAGGTAACTAAAATAAGAAAAAATCCCTCTAAATCACCGAAAGTAAACAAAAAAATAAAATAAAAAAAAGACCACATAACAAAAGATAGAAAGCAAAGGAAGTTTCTAGGAAACATTTTAAAATAAGCAATGAGCAGATAAAATTAAGACCAAATTTATCTGGTATGTCAACAAATATGAGAAAAATTTATTTACTTTAAATAAAAAAGAAGCTCATATTTGATTAATAAACCAAACCCGACTGTGTGTTACAAAAAGAAACATATGTAAAGCAATGTTCAGAGAAAAATCCATTAGTCATTCACATTTATATCACTAAACAAAAAATTAATAATTTTTATGAGATGGATCAATCATTCTGTTCTAGAATAGAATATTATTTAGGTAAACATATACCTTGAATATTGAGCTCGAAATAAACAGAAAACCTAATAAATCAATAACCAACAAAGAATTGAAGAAGCTATTAAAAAGCTATCCTGACTTCAAAAATCCCTTATGCAGATAGTTTTATGTGGAAAATCTTGAAAATATTTAAGGAAGAAATGATTCCAACATATACACTTTTCTAGAACACAACAAAGAAAGAAAGCTTTCACATTATTTTTTTCAAGGCCAGCAAAACACTGAGACTAAAATTTAACTAATACGAAACAGAAATCAGAACAGCCTTACACAAAAGCAAAACTGAGATCTTAATAAGATATTAGCAAATATAATTCAGCAGTGTGTAAGAAAGAGAATACACTATGACCAAGCTGAGTTCATTCCAGAAATGCAAAACTGGTTTCGTGTTAAGAAATCTGTTTATGTAATTCACTGTATCGGTCAGGGTTCAACTACAAAAAACAGAATCCTCTCTAGCTGGTTTAGAGCAGAAAGGGATTACTGACAGGGTGTTCAGCGGCTCCCAGGAGCATAGGCAGGACTGGAGAAACAGGCACCACGATGTGCTTTTGGGAACAGCTTCCAAAGCAGCTGCATCGTGCCAGCAATGGTGCTCCTGCCTCCTGCAATCAGAAAGCCTCTGGCTCAGGACCACACTGCCGCCCCGAGAAGAGGACACCATGACCGAGACGCTGCCTCCCTCAGAAAGCTACTATAATCAGGAAACGGTTTGTCTGGAAAGTCACTGTGCTCCAGCTCCAGGGTCACGTCCTTTGCTGCAACCAGTCAAATGGGTGCTCTGGTCCTGTCCATCTGCCTTCACCGTCCTGGAGACTGGACGCGCTCTGCTCATCCCATCCCAGGCAGCCAGCACCTCCACCTCCTTGTCTGCGTGCAGGACAGCAGACGCAGAAGGGCAGCCTTCACAGCACCCTGCCTTCCAGATCTCAGGCCAAGGCCTCTGATTGCTCAGTCCTACAGCACGTGCAGAAGCCTGACCAGATAGGAGTCTCGGGCAAGGGTTTTATCTGTCCCCTCTCTGATGCACAGGAGGGCAGTGTGGATGCAGAGCACCACGTTGTCACATCACCCCCAGCTACCCTGCGGCTTCTCCACACCCTGGTACAGCATTCCCACAATCACACTTCCAAACAGCAGCAACAACAATCAGCTCCTCTTAACTCAGCACGACATTCCTCATCTAACACATCCTCTTCCCAGAAGAGGACACCCAAGTCCCATCGGTCACTACATTTATCTCTGAGCGACACTCAACCTCTCCTAGTTCCATAAAAATCCAAGATTGTGTCCTGTAATAATCTAAGGGCTAAGTTAAAATTAATCACCAATAGCACACCCTAAATTTAAAAAAAAAAAAAGAGAAGAGATTTGATTAACATGTAAATATAAACCAAACAATAAGCGAGTATGTACTGTCTGCGAAACAGTCCTAACTACAGCAATTTGTCATGAAGTCAATGTTGTTGTGAGATACACACACACACATATCAGCTTACATAGACATCAGCTTATTATATAGGTAATTTATATATTTATATTTACATTTGATAAATATTTACACATTTATTTATATTTGTGTAACTGTTCATTGAGCTATAATTCACATACAATATAATTCACACATTTTAAGTAAATAATTCAATGGTTTTTAGTATATTCACAGCCTTGTGTGAATATAATCATGATCAATTTTAAGACATTTTCACCACTCCAAAAGGGAACTCCAAAAGGAAATCATCAGTTGCTCCCCATTTTGCTCCCAAATTCCCCCATCCCAGCCCCCACAACCATCTAGATTTTAGTTTTTCTGTCTCCTTAGACTTGCCCATCCTGGATATTTTATGTAAATTGAATTATCCAATGTGTGGTCTTTTTTTGACTGACGTCTTTCACTTAGCATAATGTTTTCAAGGTCCATTCATTCGTGTGGTGCGTCCTTACTTCACTAAAGCTGTGCTGCCTCCACCTCCTTTGTGCTCTTATTGTCAAATATATTATATCTGCATATGTTATAGGTCCAACAATACATTATCTATGTATTAGTTTATACAGTTGCTTTTTAAAACACTTAGGAGAATAAAAGAGAAGAAATAAACGTTTATGCTGTTTCTATAATTACATAAATACCTTTATTGGTATGCTTTGGTTTTTGTGGGAAGATTTGAATTGCCACCTGGGGTCACCTCTTTTAGCCCGAAGAACTTCCTTTACTCTTTCTTATAAGTCTTCTAGGAATGAACTCTGTCTGTTTTTGTTTATCTAGTAATGTCTTTATTTTGCCTTTATTTTTGAATAATAGTTTTGCTGACATTAGATTCTGACATTAAAAATTTTTTTAACCCTTTGAGTATGCAAGAGTACTTCAAAAAGTTCATAGAAAAGTAGAATTAAGACAGTAATATAATACCCATGCCTTCTAGCTCCATTGTTTCTGATGCAAAGCCGGCTGTTAAGAGTATGGGAGAGCCAAATACTCTCAGCCAGCACCATAAGTTTCACATTTCATAAAATTTGGGGAATGAACAGAATGCAGCCAAGTTCCTTGCCAGTTCATAGCAAGGGTGATCTTTGCCCCCGTTTCCAATAATTCCCCTCTCATTTATATATGAGATCTTCTCAGAATGGCCTTTACTGTCCATGTTTCTATCAGCATTCTGTTCACCACTTAACCAGCCTCTAAAACATTCCAAATTTTCCCTGGTTTTCTTTTTGTCTAAACTTTCACCAGCCTCTAGCTTTTTTCTAGCCGGCTCCTCTAAATTCCTCCAGCCTCTCCCGATCACCCAGTTCCAAAGCTCTTTCATATTTTCAAGTATTTGTTATAAGCAACACCCCACTTCTCTGGTACCAATTTTCTGTATTTGTCCATTTCTATTGCTTATGATAAAATACCTGGAACTGGGTAAGTTTTTTTTATTGTTTACAGTTTAATTTATTGTTTACAGTTTCAGAGGCTAGGAAGTCCAAAGTTCAGGGAACACATCTGGTGAAGGTTTTCTTTGGTGGTGACATCAGTGATGTCAGGGTATCACATTGTGAAAACTGCAGAGCAGAAACAGCAAGAGACTAACCTCCTTATTCACTCTCTTTTTAAAGCCCTCGAAACCATGCCCATGACCACCATTTTTAGTCCATTCACTACTACAGCATGGTCCTGTAATCTAATCACCTCTTCAAGGCCCCACCTTTCAATTACCATAATAGGATATCCCACCCTCAACAGTTAAAGTGAGAATTTAAGCTTCAATGAGGTTGAGGGGTCATCCAATCTACAGCACATTTTGAAGAAAATAATCTTGCATCCTCTCCTCCTTCCACGTGCCAGAATAAATTCCAACTAAAACAAATATTTGTAAGTAAAGTAAACCATAAATGTAGTTGATTAAAACAATAGTGATTTTTTAAAAATTTTATAATCTTGGAGTAGAGAATACATTTATAATTATAAATAAACTGAAACCAAGAATCTACAAAGAAAAAGATTTGTAAATTCAACAACATAGATATTAAAAACCTTTGTGTGCCCCAAATATCAACCATAAACAAAGACAACACAAAAGTAAAACCACTCATTTAAAAATATTTGCACTCATGTGCCAAAGTACTTATTTTCTCAACAAAGAAATGATCATAAATTGGTAAGAATTAAAATACAATTTTTAATAGAGAAATTAGCAAAGGATTTTAACAAACAGATCATGAAAAAAAGGGCAAATGGTACATAAATATTTGAACACATATTTAACATCAACTGTTGGTTATGTGAGCACTATAAATCCCACATATATACAGATTACCATTTAATGCGCTCATTGCAGGCACAGATCTTGTAAAGAACTTGCCTGGGTACAAACTTTGGCTCCACCATTTTGATGGTTAATTTTATGTGTCCACTTGACTGGGCTAAGAGATGCGAGGTAGCTGGTAAAACATTATTTCTGAGAAGGTGTTTCTGCAAGGGATTAGCATTGAAATCAAAAGACTTAAAGCAAATGGGCCTCCTCAATGTGGGTGGGCAACACCCAATCCACTGAGGGCCTGAATAGAACAAAATGGAAGAGGAAGGGCAAATCTGCTCTCTCTGCTTGACCTGGGATGTCCACCTTCTCCCACCCCCAGACATTGGCATTCCTGGTTCTTGGGCCTTTGGACTTGGACTGGCATTTACACCCTGGTTCTTGGCCTCCAGGTCTGCACTGGAACTGCACCTCTAGCTTTCCTGGGCCTCCAGTGTTCAGACAGCAGCTCACGGGATTTCTCAGCCTCTGTAACCACATGAGCCAATTTCTCATAACAAATCTCTACGCCAAGTGACTTAACCTGTCTTTGTGTTCTCACCTGTAAATGGGGTAATGACAGTACCTGAATCATGGGATTGTTGTGCAAATTACATAAGATGAAGTGTGTAAAGGGCTAGAGCAGCAACGGGCACATACAGCAACTCTTATCGGAACTCTGTGTTTATGAGGACACGGAAAATACAAATTCCTGCATGGTGTTGCTGCAAGTATACATTTTCAAGATTTTGAAAGTCAGTTTGCCAGATTTGTCAAAATTTTGAATAAGTGTGCCCTCCATGTGTGTTCCTGGGTTTGCTCTGGACACACATCCACACTGAGTTGTGTTCACAGGTGTACAATAGCATGTCAGGAAGAGCAACAGCTGGTGACATGTAGACGTCTGTCTGCAGAAGACCTGGTAAATAGATTTGTGCTGTGAGATACACTGTGGTTAAGTTAAGAAACAAGGTGAATCTGCATGTCTGATGTGTAATAGTGTCTGAGATATACCGTGATGCAAAAAACATAGGGTGCACATCACTGCTTCCATCAGTGTGAAAACACATCACACACACCCATGCAGAGAACACTTCCTAAATGTTGTACACCAAACTTCTGACAGTGACTGCCTCTGGGGAGTGGAATATTTGAATTTAAGGGTAGACAAGGACTTTCACGTATCCTTCATGAAAATCACTGCTGTTTCTTAGTTGACTGTTTTGTAAGGAACATGCAATTCTTTTATATGTATATTTAAACCTGTAGCCAGATGTGCAGACAGCCACACACTGAAGGGGAGGCGCTCTCTGTGGTGAGACGGGGCCCACATTGCCACTGAGGCCCTGAGCTCCTGAGGGGTCTTGGCAGGAAGGAAGATTCCTCAAGTTCCCTGACCAGAAATGGCCGGTCTCTCGGAAAAACTTGGGTTTCTCATCCCAGGATGGCGGTTGCAGTCAAAAGGATTACAGAACAGCAAGTGAGATCAAAGAGAAAAGAAAACCAAAGTCATTCCACTCCTGGGGGAAAAGGAGCCATTGCACTTTGGGGACTCAGGCAGGGGTGGGCTAAAGAGGGCCCCAGTGCCCGGCTGTTGGAGTGAGCAGGACTGAAGCCACGTTGGGACCTAAAGCTGCCTGGGCTGCAGGGGGGAAGCATTTTTAAAAGGACAGTTTTTTTCTCTCCACTGTTGCTTCCCATCCCCTGACTTGCTTATCTCGCTCACTAAGTAGGAAAGCAAGGCCGAGAAGCTAATGAGTACTCTGCAAAGCTAACAGTTCTTTCTTTGAGACTTACAGAGCTTTGAGAAATGATCAAGGCCAAATGACTGAAGCTGACCGTGGGCACCAGCCAAGTTCACCGGCGCAAATGAAAATCTTGCAGGGTCCTAAAATAACAGCAAAGATGAGAACAGAAGCCAGACCAGGCCTTGACAAGACCTCGTACCTGGCCCACAGACAGACCCCTCGTGGCTCATGTCTCCTGCTCTCCTGCTTTTCACCTCCCACATTCCATTCCCTCAACCCTTCCTTTGAAAACCCCTCAGTAAGTGTAAATCTGTGAGACAGACAGCCTGCCATCTCCTGCAGCTGAATGCATCTGCTTTTCTAACACCAACCATTTGACTTCTGAGGTTTTTTCTTTCCTTTTCAAAGGGGCGGGCAGCGGGACCTGAGTCCATAACACGGTGAGGGGAGGCTGTTTCTTTCTTAGGGTGCCCAGCCCCGCTGCAGAGTCTGCCGCAGCACAGGCTCCCTCCTAAGCCAGCGCCCCTGGATGAGGATGCGCCCGGGGACAGGCGAGCCCGTCGTCCACTAGTGCTGTCCTCCTGCTGAGAATGCGCGCGCACACTCTTCCCGGAGATGTACTCGACTCAGGGCAGATCCTCTCAGAAGTTCTGTCACGCTGGTCGGATGAGCACACTGACCTCCCTCCTCTTCCCTGTCCCTTAAAATGTCATAACACACTCACATCCCACACACACACATCCCACACACTACACACACTCACACCTACACACACACCCCTATACACACTATACACACTCACACCTACACACACTACACACAGTACACACACACCACACACACTCACCCCCGACACACACACTCACCCCCCACACCACACACACTCACCTACACACACACCACACACGCTCACCCCCACACACACCACACACACTCACCTACACACGCTCACCTACACACACACCACACACACCTACACACACACACACCACACACACTCACCTACACACACACCACACACACTCACCTACACACACCACACACACTCACCTACACACACACCACATACCCCCCCACACACACACTCACCTACACCACACTCTCAACCCCCACACACCACCCCCCCCACACACACCACACACACTCACCTACACACACACCACACACGCTCACCCCCAAACACACCACACACACTCATCTACACACACCACACACACTCACCCCTCCCACACCACACACACTCACCTACACACACACCACACACACTCACCCACACACACACCAAACACACCTACACACACACACCACACACACTCACCTATACACACACCACACACGCTCACCCCCAAACACACCACACACACTCATCTACACACACACCACACACACTCACCCCTCCCACACCACACACACTCACCCACACACACACCAAACACACCTACACACACACACCACACACACTCACCTATACACACACCACACACTCTCACCCCCACACACACCACACACACTCACCTACACACACACCACACACACCCACCTACATACACACACACCACACACTCACCCCCTACACCACACACACTCACCTACACACACACCACACACACCCACCTACATACACACACACCACACACTCACCCCCCTACACCACACACACTCACCTACACACACACCACACACACCCACCTACATACACACACACCACACACTCACCCCCCTACACCACACACACTCACCCCCCCACACACCTACACACACAGCACACACACTCACCCCCCACACCACACACACTCACCTACACACACACCACACACTCACCCCCCCACACCACACACACTCACCTACACACACACCACACACACTCACCCCCCCACACCACACACACTCACCTACACACTCACCACACGCTCACCCCCCACACCACACGCACTCACCTACACACACCACACACGCTCACCCCCACACACACCACACACACCTACACACACACCACACACTCACCCCCCCACACCACACACGCTCACCCCCCCACACACCACACACACTCACCTACACACACACCACACACTCACCCCCACACACCACACACGCTCACCCCCACACACACCACACACACTCACCTACACACACACCACACACCCCCCCACACCACACACACTCACCTACACACACACCACACACACTCACCCCCCCACACCACACACACTCAACCACACACACACACCACACGCACTCACCCCCACACACCACACACACCTACACACACACCACACACACTCACCCCCCACACACCACACAGACTCAGCCACACACACACACCACACGCACTCACCCCCACACACCACACACACCTACACACACACCACACACACTCACCCCCACACACCACACACACTCACCCCCACACACCACACACACTCAGCCACACACACACACCACACACGCTCACCTACACACACACACACACCACATGCTCACCCCCCACACACTCATCCACACACACACAGCACACACACTCACCTACACGCACTCACACCACACACACACCTACATGCACTCACATACCTCACACCCCTACACACACACTCACACACGCCACACACACACTCACTCCTTGGAACACAAGCGATGAGTACTCCGGTGGGTTTGAACTGTGAGAAATTCCCAGGAGTAGAAGCTGAGGGGACCCTAGTATAAAAGCTGAGGAACTCCACACAAAAGTGCAGCACGAGCAGCCACTGACAGTGTAGAAGAGACCCGGCAACACCACACCACCAAGGCCATCGATTCTGAAGCCATGCTGGGAACAGTGGCCCCCTTGGTCACCAGCCCCGACAGCAACAGCAACAAACAAGCGTCCTCTTCTGTTGTGGTGCAGGCAGCAGGGGCATTTGACCCAAGCTAACCCCTCACCTCTGTAGAGAAAGCAAATCCAGTGCCCGAGGAGGCTTCCTGGGGCCTGAGAGCACATCTCTTAAACCAGCTGTCCATCCACACGAGGGACACAGGGCCAGCACAGGTGGTGGGGACCTGGGCCAGGGCCTATTCTGCGGGGTTGAGGGAGGCCTCCACCTGCCTTCATCTCACATCCTCCCCTCACTGCGGTCCTGAACACCCAGGACAGAGCCTGCAGCCCCTCTGGAAGTGGACACGGGACATGGGCTTCTCACCTTTCTTTTGGCACAGACCCTGAAACAATCCAGGGGAAGCTCTGGGTCTCCTTTTCAGTTAGAAAACACAAAAACAAGGGCACACACATACAAGTTTGTGAAACATCAGGGATTCCTGGACCCCTGAAGAGACGTTGTGCAACCTGCAGAGGACCATAAACTCCAGTTTATGAACAACTTCATGTTGGGTCACCTTGTCCCCTCCCCTGGTTTCCACGAGGAGGACATTTCCTGCTCACTGTCCCTGTCCTTCTCTGTGCCTGCCCCGAAGGGGGTACCTGTGAGCAGGTGTGAGGGCGGGAACACCCGGCATGCTCAGGCCAGGCTCCCTGGAAACATGCATTTGCACACACATGTGCACACAATGAGCTTCTCTCTGATTCATACCTAAAGCCATGTATAAAAATCAACTCAAATAAATTTAGGCCTAAATTAAAAAGCTAAAACTATAAAACTTCTAGGAGAAAACATTTGTGACCTTGGATTTTCAAACCAATAGATTGAATTTCATCAAAATTAAAAATCCCTTTTTTGAAAGACATGTTAATAGAATAAAAAAATGAACCACAGACTTAGAAAAAATATTTGCACTCATATATGTGATAAAAGACTTTTATTTATAATGTACAAAGAACTCTCAAAACTCAATACAGTAGTCCACTTTATCCTCGGGGACTATGTTCCACGACCCTGAGTAGATGTCTGAACCTCAGATTGCACCAAACCCTATATACACTGTTATATACTATGTTTATTTTCTATCCATACATTCCTATGATAAAGTTTAATTTATAAATGAGGTGGTAAGATTCTAACAACAATAATGTATAATAAAATAGAACCATTATAGCAATGAATGTGATCTCTCTCTCTCTCAAAATATCTGATTGTACTGGACAATGGGTAACTGGAATGTCAGAAAGAAAACCAAAGAAAGCGAAATTGTGGCTAACAGGAGACTACAGTAAAGAGGAAAGCAAACAACCCAGCAAGAAAATGGTAAAAATTGCATAAAATTTTATCCATACAGTATGGATATGGAAGGATGAGGGACAGTAACTTTATAGTGGAGAAACGTGACAACTACTCCCTCACTCAGAAGGCCAAAGTCGACACGAGCAGGTGCGTGCCCTGACGGCATGTGATGAGACTGCAGGCTACCTCTGTGCTCTTCCTGCCCAAGGCCCGTACCCTCCACCTATTGGTGCAAGTCTCCATCAGATTCAGGCAGAGATCCGGAAGTTTCTTGGGGGAGAGCTCAAATATCTGTAGGTCTTTTAAAACTCCACCAAACATAAGAAAAAAAAAATTTTTTTTAAATACATTAAGAAGGGTTTAGCTGAAACATAAAAATGTATTTTTTCACCATTGCTATGGCTTAAAAGGCTATTGTTGATTAATCTATTAAATGTAGGAAAACAGAGTCTCCTAATTTGGTCAAATCCTGCCTAAAATCAGGACGGAAGATTAGCAATCTTTTTAAAGTCCCATCTATGTCTAGATTCCCTGACTGTCTACATTTGATAAAATCAAGAATGGCCTGGGAGGCGTGACCAGGTGAATCTAGAGATTACAGTGAGAAGGGCTGGAGATTTGCAAGTCCATACGCATCTTAAAGGTTGCTACAGGATCTACATTTTGGAGATATTGTGAAGGGAAATTATGGATATATAGTGAAAAAATTTATTATGGAAATCTAACTACCATCTCTGTGCAAGAGATTCCAGAATTTTCTATCATTAGTCCTGATTCCTTCTTGTAATTCAAACCCAAATTTCCAATTGTCTGCAGGTAGCCGACACTGGTACAGCCCACCCTTGCCTCCAGCACTTGCTCCTCTCCAGTTACATGTCGGCTCCAGCCCTCACACCCGCCTGCCACTCCTGTCCTGTGGTGTCCCTCCAGGGTATTCCTCATGAGAAGTGATCTCTAAAGCCAGTTCCTCCTCCCTCAGGGGCAACCTGGGAAGCAGTTGGTTAAGGATCGGAACCCCAGTCTCTAAGCATGCAAGCCCAGTGCGTTTCAATAACCCATGCTTGTGTTTGCAATTTCCTGCGGGGCAGGAGAAGACGTCCTGGAGCCTGAGGGAGGCAGTCTGTCCCTTGTTCCCAGCTTCAACCACTGTTACCTGTTTTACTGTTGACCTCTTAAGATGTTTGAACAGTGACAAGGTTAAAAACTGTGGCTGTGGGCTCTGATACTCATGACGTAGGGGATGGCTGTGGCCCCTCTCCTGATCTCAAAGTGCAAAGCGCTGTCCACAGGACAAAGTAGCTACCTCGTATCTGTTTATCAGGTTGTTATTCAAGCTGAAAATGAGGCAGAGAAAAGATAACATCTTCAGAAACTCATAACTAAAAGCCTGGGCAGTGACGTGTGCAAGTTTTAAACACACCTCCCCAGTTCTTTGACACTCCCCCCAGTGAGACGTATGGTCTATCTCCCATCCCCTTAAGTCTGAGCTCTGTGACTGGTTGACAAAGAGAACGTGGTAGAAGACAGGCACTATGCCAGTTTCTAGGCAGGCCCAGCCCTTTGGACAGGGCAGCTTTCACATCCTATCTCCTAGGAGATGTGCTCTCAGAGCCCAGCCCCATGCTGAGAAGAAGCCACGCACCCCCGGCCCACAACGTGCCATCCTGGAACTGGGTCTGCCCACCCATCTCACAGACACGGTGGGTGCATGGGGAGCAGAGACAAGCTGTGGAGGCCAGGCCCTACCCAAACTGCAGATTCCTGGGCAAAACAGTTGATTGGCATTGTTTTAAGCCGTTACATTTTAGGGCGGTTTGTTTCACAGCAATGGATCGTTAGAGCAGATGGTACTAGCAGCAAAACAGAGAAGTCACAGGAAAGTCAGCGAAGACAGAAGAGTTTCCAACTCTGTCTCAGTCAGCTAGTGCTGCCATAAAATTACCCCTGACTGGGCGACTTAAACAGCAGGCATTTATTTCTCACAGCTCTGGAGTCTGGAAGTCCAAGATCAAGGTGCCAGCAGATGTAGTGTCCGGTGAAGAAAGGCCCCTTCCTCACAGACGGCGCCTTCTGGCTGCGTCCTCACATGGGGGAAGGACGAGGCAGCTCTCCGGGGCCTCCTCTGTAAGGGCACTGACCCCATTTATGAGGCCCCACCCTCATGACCTAATCACCTCCCAAAGGCCCCAGCTCCTGGGATCATCATCTTGGGAGTGAATTCAACACATCAATTTTGGGACACATTCAGACCATAGCACTTAGCACATCAGTTTGCTGGGGCTGCTGTAACAAAATACCACAGTCCGAGTGGGATAAACAACAGCTCCATATTTTCTCACTGTTCTGGAGGCTAGGGATCTGAGATCAAGGTGTCGGCAGGTTGATTCCTTCTGAGGGTCATGAGTAAAGGATCTGTTCTGGGCCTTTCTCCTTGGCTTGTAGACAACCATCTCCCTGTGTCCTCACATGGTCTTCTCTCTGTACTTATCTGTGTCCAAATTTCCTCATCTTTATGAAGACAGCAGTCATATTGGATTACAGCCCACCCTAATGACCTCATTTTAACCTGATTACCTCTACAAAGACACTATTTCCAAATATGATCACATTCTGAGATCCTAGAGGTTAGGACTTCAACAAATCCTTTCAGAGGAGGACACAATACAACCCATAACATGAGCCACATGAGAGGTGAACGTGTAAGAGCATCTGATAGGTCAGATGCTCATCTAGGGCATGGGTTTATGCGTCTAGCTTAGTGCGTTCGCAAGAGCCCCTCTCTGGAGGTGGAGCATGCAGCTCACACAAACATGGGGTTGCCTCGGACACAAAGGTGCCCAAGAGCATGACCTCCCTGAGAAGGGGCAAGCTTTGATGCCCATTCTGCCAACGAGGAAACAGAGGCATAAGAGACATGGCTTCCATGGCTAATAAGAGACAGGGCCAGGCTCCAAGCCCAGGCAGCCAACTCCAGAGACCCTGCCATTGACAGCCATGCAGTGCTGCCAGGGGGGCCTGTCTCAGGGCCCACCTGAAAGGGAGCATGGGCCAAGGGAGGGCATGATCTGGTGTGAGTGCCCAAATTGCCTAATTCTATGAAGCAACATCGCTCGACAACAGAGGAAGGCATGGATCAAAAGTGTACAGGACCTGTATCAAATATAAAAATTATTTCTTATAACCCAGTAGTGGAGTTATTGAGAAATTTGGGCATAGAAACCAAGTACTGGAAGACCACACCACTGACAAAGTTTGTTTCGGGTTGTCTCCTTCCTCCCTGTATTTCTGTGCGCAACACTTCCCTCACCAATCCACGCAGAGCGAAGCGGGAGTGGTATTGAGAAGTGGCCTCCTGAGCCCGACTCTGGGGCCCCGATTCCCCTTCCTCTATTTATCAGCCAAGTGACCATAGACAGGTAACTCAAACTGCCTGGGCCTTGAGTTCTTCAGCAGCAAAATGTAGTCAAAATAAAATAAATATTTTCGGTGTCTTGCAAAACAGGATGACTTTGCACTAGTATTTGCTATGGTCTCCAAGCAGGTGAATGCACCCATGTGAGATTAGAAATCTGCATTTTGAATAGTCTTTTTGCTAATTTCAAAATTGTCGTGGCTATTTTGAATCTGGCTTTTTACAGATTTGATTGGATCATCATTTTCTAAATCTCATCGAGGCTGACAAATTTGCCAGAGGATCAGGAAAAGCCTTAACACTGCCATTTTCTCTTGATCTCTTACACTTGCATTATTAGAATTACCTTCAATACTCGGCATCTCTGCAATAATCTTTCTTAAGCCGATTGTTCCCTTAGCAAGGGTTAGTTTCATTAAAATGAGGTCAGTCTGGTACCAGGCACGCATGCTTTGCCATGTTGCAATACGCTGTGAGCAGAGCCAGCTTTCAGACCCCTCCACCCATTCCTGTGCCTCTGGGACACACTCACAGGGTGGGCACTGGGGTTGAGCTCCACATTAAATATTAAAGTTTAATTTTTTACTTATTTTTAAATTAAAAAATACTCTAAATGGAGATTGCCCCAGCAGTTTTTTCCTCTGCTCTAGTGGGTTGACTGGGCACCTCACCCAGAGATTAACTGGAGTAGATCGAACTCACTTCAGCATGGTGAATTAAACGTAAAAATGTCAAGGGATGGGTTAACCAGGGTGTAAACCTGCCCTTCGAATCGTCTGCATCTGCGGTGAGGGGAATCACCACCCCAGCCAAGACGGTGGCTTCGGCACGCTTCTCAGAGATTTTAAGGCTTCCCTTTCTGTAATGGTCCAATGAATCTGAGGAGACATGGACAGGCCCGACTATAAGTGCTTTTTTCCCTGCCTTGTGTGAAGAAATCTCTACCAAGATCGCAAGCACTTGTTAGAGATCCCTAACAGATAATGCCACGCTCGGCCTTAGTGCTTGCCGGCCGGCCACGGGCTCTCCAAAGTAGTTTCCGTCTCCAAATTGTGAAGGAGAACACCTTAAGAAACAAAGAAAACTGGTTTATGCATTCATGTTTTAAACAAATACACGTTAAAACCTAAATCTGGCTGGCTCTGAGGTGCTGGCTTACACCAGTGACAGAGACACAGCCCTGCGCCTCGAAGCTACTGAGCTCACAGGTGAGCAACGATGAGGAAATTAACATACACAGTGCGGGCAAATTGTGACAAATCCTATCAAAGAAATAGCGTGGTGAAAGGATGCAACTTAGAGGAGCTCATCAGATAGAGTCGTCAGAGGAGGCATCTTCAGGAACAGGTTGCTAGTTGAAGGCGAGGGGAAGCTGTTCTGGGCCAAGGGCTCACCCCACAGCCCACAGCCCAACAACCACACCAGGGGTCCTCGATGTCCTCATGCACCACAGTCATCGGGGGTCTTGTTGAACACAGACTGCTGGGCCCCACCCAGGGTTTCCAACTTAGCAGGTGGGCGGGGCCAGAGAATGTGCATTTCTAAGTTCCCAGGGGACGTTCCCTGATGCTGACAGTCCAGGGACCCCATTTGGAGAGCCAGTTGGCTACACCACATTAAAGTCTCATCTCTCCATTCTCAGGTTAGAGTGTTGGAACATGGACCCTTCAGATGGAGTTACTTCGAGGTGGCAGGAGAGAAGAGGGCCTTGGCGGGCCCCAGGACAGCAAGACCGCTACTAATAGGGTTCCCGTGGACCCACGCAGGAGCGAGGAGCCAGAACAACTGAAAAAAGGGAGCCACTCAGAGGCCGGTGAGTCATCGCAAGGGACCAGCGCAGGACCTGTCCCATGGGAAGTGTTTGCAGCACAGGCGATGGGGAAGACGTGCCCACCAGGGGAACACTGGGACACAGCAAGGACAGCTGATCTGCCCCCCAATCAGCACAGGACCACTCAGAGGAGACTGGTCAGGAATATAGAATTGCACAGGGTGCAGTTTGAGGAAAAAACTCAGGCCCAGATCAGAGATTCTACAGAACACAGATCCACCAGGTCTCTGGAGAGCCGGAAGTACCTATAAGGTCAACCATTAAACCCTGAGCTGCACAAAAAGCCTTCACTAGAGAAACAGCAGCAAAGTAGCAATTTAAACAACCACACAACTCAAGTACTGGTTCCCACAGGAAGTTCTCTCGTGTTAGAAGCAAAGGATAAAAAATTAGTTCTGGCCCAGGCACACCACCAGCACCTTGGGGCCTGCCTGGGAACTGGAGGCTTGGATCTGGGGACCGGACCCCACTCCCACTTCCAGGCAAACTGCGCCAGTGCCTCAGGGCCAGCATGGGGACCTGAAGCATGGAGAAGGGGAACGGGCCACCCTCCCACAACCAGGCACACCATGCCAGCACCTCAGGGCCCACCCAGGGATCTGGGGAATGGAGTTGGGGACCAGACGCCTCTCCCACAACCAGGCACACTGAGCCAGCACCTTGGGGCCCACCCAGGGATCTGGGGTATGAAGTCAGGGACCAGACCACCCTCCCACAACCAGGCACACTGCACCAGTGCCTCAGGGCCTGCCTGGGGACCTGAAGCATGGAGAAGGGGACTGGACCTCTCTCCCACAGCCAGGCACACGAAGCCAGTGCCTCGGGGCCCGCCCACGGTCCCGGAGCATGGAGAAGGGGACCAAACACACCCCACAACCAGGCATACTGCCAGTGTCAAGGAGCATGCCAAAACAGCACCTCCACGTGGGTGGCCCACCACAGCCACCACAATAACCATGGCTGCTGCAAAAGCTGCTAGACGCCACAGCCACCACACAGATGGTCCGCCAACCACTGGAGTGCATTCATACAAGAAGTGTCACCAGCAGAGAAAAAGAAAAGAAGAGGATGTCTCTTTCCACAAAACCCATTTCAGAGTGACAGAAGAAGCATCTGCTCTATGATAATATTGGGGGACCCGATCACATCTCTCAGCATTGGACAGGTCATCTAGGCAACAAATTAACAGAGTAACCATTATTCTTTCAGAAGGAGGGAAGAAACCTAGGACAATTAGTGGGGGGAGGGGGAGGGAATGGGGGAAGGGGAGAGGTTGGACCAGGGGCATAAAGAATAATTGCGATTTGTAACAATACATATGCTAGTAATATTGATTTAATCAACATATCTCAATGTTGAACCCCCAAAATATGTATAATCAATTTTGATTCAATAAATAAAATAAATTAAAAAAAAAAAAAGAATGTCAGAACATAGAAAGCAGAAGATTCGGATTTGAGATAGGCCAACCTTTTCCCAACACAAAACCTCCTATGCCACGTCTCCCACTGGCTGGGTGAGTGGCCTCCGTGGACATCAGAGCATATATGATGAATAATGGCCCCGGCGGCAGAGCAGCGGCTTCCTGGGATTAATTATCTCACCAGCCCCGACATTAAGGACCGCCCCAGCTTTCCAGGAATTGGTCTTTCCTGCTCACATAAAAACAGCCATTTCTCATCAACTATTTAGTGGGACTCGGCTCCATCAGGAACCATTAGCACATGAAATGGGAGCTTTGTTGGTAGTTAGGGGAAGCAGATGGAAGGCAATAACCAAGGCCAAAGTCACATTTCGCTCTTATTATATTTCAGGGAAGGAGGCATTTTAACCTTTGGCACCCCGCTGGGGTAGGGAGGATGAGCTGAGTACAGGGGGCTGCCTCTGCTCCCAGCTGGCAGCAGAGCGCTGGCCTGGGCCATAGGACACACAGTGCCCCAGGAGCTGCAGTCACACTACCATGGCCACCTCTCCCAGGCGCAGCTACATTTAGACACTTTTTAGCCCATTCACTTGACACAGGCCAGGAGTTTGTGTGTTACCAGCTGCTGCTCTGATGCATGTTTTCACCTGATGTGACTGTGGTTCAAGCTCAGCCCCAACTCGAAGGTTGGAGGTCAGAGCTCGGAGGTCAGCTTCATCAGACACCCTGGCCAGGTGCCATCCACAGGCAAGGGGGCTGTGTCCACATGCTCAGCAGTGGCTTCCCCGAATATGCCCTTATGGAACTTGAAACACCGATGGCCTAAACTGGGCTTGGGAGGTATCTGCGATTCTGCATAAATATGTTCCAACCTCTTACAGGATTTGGAAGGTTTGAGGGCCAAAACCCTTTCTCCCGAGTCTTTACCAGCACTAACTTCTCAGGGCCCTTCCCTGCTTTTTGTCTGGAAAACAGAGATTAGTATGGCAACTTGAGGCTTCAACACAGCTAAGGAGTGGAATTTACCCTGCAAAGGGGGCATACATACTCTGGCAGGTCCTGTGACTTCCCCAAGCTTGGAAAGTTTCATCTCCAGTGGGGATTAGCTGGTTGAGGGAGGTACTGAGGGGGGCATCCACTGGAGGCCAGCATAGGAGGGGCTTCCTACAAGCTTCGTGTGTGTAGTGAGAGCCCCTCGATCACCAGCATGGCAGGCCAAACCAAGGCCAGCAAAACTGGGTTAACTACCTGCAGCAATCATGCCATAAGAAGGGGGCTTGGTCCCGTAGATCAAAGCCCCTGCTGAGTCTGGGTGCAGGATGGGCTCTGGGGGCTTGCCCCCACCTCCCTCCTGCATGGAATCCTGGGGTGGGGCCAGGGGTTCAGGATGTGCATTCTGCTTCCATCCCTGTTGTCCTGAGGGTGCATTACTTTTCCGGGTTTTTTACTCATACTAGAGACAAAAAGCAAAAAGTCACAGCACATCAGGGCTGGGAAGAGACAGAGGTTGTCAATCCTGGCCCAGGGCTGGCCTACCTGGGACTGGGAAGCCTCCCCCACCCCGGCCCTCTTTCCCTACCCCACCTCCCCTTCTTTGTCACACCTCCCTGACCCCATCCACCTCTGCCACCCCACCTCCCCCACCCAACCTTCTCCATCCCCATCCACCTCCCCCTCCTCAATGCCCCCCACCCACCTCCCTCACCCCGCACTTGGTTCTGCATCAACCTTGGCAGAGCTGATGAGAGAAAGGTCACTCTGTGCCACACCTCCAAGCTCAGGATCCTGTCTCCAGGGCCAACCTGGCCCATGCTCTGAAATGGGGCACTCCCAAGCCTTCTCTGCAGCCGCCTGTACTTATGTGCTCTCTGCACTCCTTGACCCTGGTGAGAGGGCCACCCAGCCTCTGCAGTGACCACCACTGGCTGTCCTCCCTGGTAAGATCTGCTTCCCCTCCCAGGCTGCCACTCCTCCAAAGCCTGGAACTGTCCCTCCCCTTGCTTGCACTTCCAGCCCTCAGACCCCCAGCCAACCTCCAAGTCCCCAGGTTTATTTCCTGCCGGCTCCTGGCCACTTTTCCGGGGGAACCAGCCATTTCCCTGGAGACCAGGCCATGTGCTGCCACTCCCTGTCACCTTGCAGCTCAGGAAGTGCCTCCCAGAAAAATGGGACCATTAGCCTCCGGGACAAATTCCAGTTCCCAGCCTGGAAGGAAAGGGGAAGAGCTGCTTGAAATGTTTTAAGTGTTTAAGTGGCGGTCCATCCTGCTGAAAAGCAAGAATTCCAGGCTTCACTGAGCACCTCAGATGGAGGTCCAGAGCCAGACAGGAGCACCAGCATGCTCAAGACCACACATCTGAAGGACAGGAAGCCCTGGCTCTGGATTCCTCCATGTGGCCTCTCTGTGTTACTTCCCAACAAAGCAACGGGTCCCGCTTAGGGTCCAACAGTTCTGGCAAGAGGGAACCCCTCACTTGGCAGGAGATGCTAAACGTGCTGCAGAGATGAACCCTTCCTCCTGGATAGTTGAGGGGTGGCCCCGTGCACTCACTGAGCTTCCAGACTCTTGCCGTCCTGTCCCAATGCACGGCTGGTGATCTGAGCTACCTGCTCATTGTTTTTAAAGTCAGATTTCTCTGCACATTTCAGAGTTGGTAATTCTATCCAGCCACCATATGCCAGACATCATTCCTCAGCAGACGGACAGAGAAGAGCTTAATCCCTTTGAACCTGTGCAATATCTGCGCCCTGTGACTGTGTAAAGGCACAGCTGGGCAAAACGTCATAAAGATGTTCAGTTGTAGGTACTGGGATGTCAGATGCCTTGCATACTTCCTCACATATCCAGGACACACTCCAGGGGAGTCCGTGGTGTGCTCAAAGCCGTGTGCAACATAGAGAGTGCAGGCGGCAATGCCCAGCTTTGGAAAGCTGCAGCATTTTCTACCTTGATCCTGGGGGAAAGAAGGTATGCCTGGAAAATGTGGTGATGCATACTATTCCTACACCCGTGTGTTGAGCCAAGAAATATTTAGGGTCTAGAAAAAGTCACTTGGGAGATGGGGGTTTGTGTTGATCGTTTGTTTCCCTGAGTGACTATGGAGCTCATAGAGCTGTGTTTCCCCCAAAGATCGCCTACCCTGCCTTTTGCTTTTTCTTTGTTATTTATGTAGAGGTAGACCTGCCTGTTGCCTTATACACTTTTGACAGATATCCATGGGGCTAAAACAGGCAGAGTGAAAGTGGAGCCAGGAACCAAGCTCCTGCCACTCTGTGACCATCAATTCTTCCTGCTCCCTGAATTCCTGCCACGCATGGGGTTTTATACATTGTCCTTTAAGAACCCATGAGATGGAGTCATGTGTGGCACAAGGTCAATCAGCACTCACTAGATAAGAAAGCCGAATTAGCTATCTGTTCTGCATAACACATGACCTGACACTTCATGGCTTAAAACAAGAATAATCTATTTGGACAGAGAGCAGCAGGGTGGCTTTTCTCTGCCCCATGGTGTCTGGTGTCTCCACTGGGATATTTGAGGCAGAAGCAGGGACCACCTGAAGCCATTTCTTCGTAGGTGGTGGTCCATGCCAGCTGCCAGCTTTTGGCTGGAACATCCCACACATGGCCTCTCCTTGTGACCTGGGCTTCCTCACAAGATGGCAATTGGGTTTCAAGAGTGAGTGTCCTCTGAGTGAGAGAGCTGAGAGACCAAGACAGAAAATGTAATGATTTTTATGATCTGCTACAAAAGACACCCACCACCACCTCTGCCATATTCTATTGGTTACAAAGGCCTGCCTGGGTCCAAAGAGAGGAAACACAGCCTGTTCCCACTTTCAGTGGAAGATGGAATATACATAGATGTGACTGTCTTTGGGAAATACAACCTACCCCAGTGACGGTCAAGCTCATTTGTTCATTCACTGCAAACAAAACTAGGTAGCTGCAGTGCCTGTCAACCTTTCTTAATTTCTCTCCAATGTCCCTTCCTATGTCAACAAAACATTCTTTATCATTATTCTACCTGGGCCCTCTCCTGGGATTGCTTTTGTCCTTTCTTTTAGATTGATACCCACAGTAAAAAAAAGGAGAGAAACTAGCTCGTGCCTTCAAGGTGGCCTTTCTCTGAATCATTACTGAGCAATCTCTCAGTTAGTGGCTGCTGACAATAAATTGGAATTCCTCCCAGCCATGGTGGGAACTGTCATGAGTAATTGCTAGCATATTTTTCACCACACTCAAGGTCTGCTCATCGACAAGACGCGTCACCCACCGAGAGGCCCCATGATGACCCACCAGGTCAGCAGCCTTTGTGGTCAAACAGGAGCTCCATGTGGAGTTAAGCTGCTCCCTTCAGCCACCCTCCGCAGCCTGCCAGACGCTCTGACAGTCTCTGTCCTGGAGAGCATGCGTCAGGGGGGTGGGCCACCATGATCTAAGCTTCCAGCCATGCCTCTGATGTTCTGTGCATGATGGACATGGCCCAGCCAATCCCAAAAACACCAGCCCTGGGTGACAAGGTTTTTCTGTCTACCCACTAATTGCAGTTTTCGGTGAGCAGTGTCTGGCCACAATTCCAGAATTCATCCTGACAGACTGTGCCGTGTCCCCAGCTCCGACACTGCTCGTCAGTTTGTGGGATCAGGTAACACAGACAGATCGAGGCTGTTCACCATCTTCAGTGAAGTGGCTGAGGCAGGACGATCGGCTGCTAGTGTCGGTCCTTTGTCTTGCAGAGGGCAGACTGAGCCGGAGGCCTTGCCGCAGACCACAGAGGCGGGACTCTGGGTACACAAACACGCAAATGATTTGACTCTCCCAGTTCTGCAGAAGCATGTCTGTGAGACTCGAGGCTGACAGCACCGTGCAAGGGAGGATTCATGACTCTTTCCAACAGATTCTCATTTGCCTTGAAGAGCCCAGCAGAAGGCTGCAGCCAGGAGGAACCCACACGCGAGCGGGCATTAATCAGCTCTGCAGAAAACCCAGCAAGGACACAGTCTGTTGCAAGGGGATAGCTTTGAACTCCAGATGCCACAGCTGGGGGAACCTTTGATAGTGGAAAGCAATAAACAGTGAGAGAAGGGAGGTCATGTGGCTGAGGATATTCATGAAGGTTCCCCAAGAGACAGTAGCAGAGAAAACATTTATATCTAATCATCAGTCTTCCTGAATGGTCAGCTTCTGCATGATGCTGACTAGAAATAGCAATGCAGAAGACAAGAATCTAGGAGTCAAGAATGGGGCTGAAACTCTGTTCTTTAAAGGACTTTGAGCAACAACAAAGAGAATTTGTCATGGCTCCTCTCTCAGGAAGAGACCCACCACTGTAGTTCGCAGAGAAAAAGCACACAGGGGTTCAAGGCCAAGGCAGGAGGTCGTCAGGGCCCAAGCCCCACCTGCCTCAGCTCCACCGATGTTCTCGGAGTGGGTGATGCTAAGGCCATTGGGGGGTAACAGTGAATGGAAACCTGAGTGCAACCTAATGGTCAATAAATTGCACGACATCATTTCTACCAGGTGGGATTATCTTTTCTCTCTGGGCATACAGCTGTGTTGGTGGGATCTTTACAACAGCATGCCTTCCTAAGTAATGTGGCGGGGTGGGGGCGGGGCGAATGTAAACAAGAGCTGCCCCCCACCGCCCGTAGAGTGGTCCACGAGAGGAGAAGCGTGTGCACGTGTGTGCGACAGACAAGCGTTCTAACACGAGTGTAAACGGAGTGCTAAAAGAGCGCTGCAGAGAAGAAAATAAACTCCACTGAGGATGGTCAATACCATGTCAAATTCTGTGCCAAATGCCACATGACCCCTGGTCCCAGAGTGCTGGGCTCACCAACAAGTTACAGATGAGTTCAGCAGCAGTGTTTCTCTTAATGTCGGTATTTATTGTCACTTTCAACTTTTTTTAACCTTGGGAGACTTAGCGTAACCTGACAAAGAGCATTTTATAAGGATCGCTGTGGCTGCTTGACTCGGAGAAGGCCCCGCACAAGGGCGTGTCCTTACTCTCAGGTTTCCCACGCGATTTGATTCAATGGAGAACATCATGTCGGGATTAGACATGGCCGCACTGAGGCCAAAGCGTCTGTAGACCACCCTGATATCGGTCATGCAGAATCAGGTCACATCACAGGCTAAGTCTCGGTCCTTCACAAGAGTCCTCACTATGGACACCAGCCGCAAGCTGGGGGGTCACCAGGCCACCTGCACTTCTGACCAGCTGGCTACAAATTTAAGCATTCCCATGATGCCATCAGGTCTGATCACTGACTAGAATGACTCACAGAAGTCAGGAAAAGGCTATACTTACAGTTTTATTATAAAGGAGACAACTCAGGACCAGATAGATGAAGAGACACAGAGGGCGAGGTCTGGGAGGTCCCAAATGCAAAGCTCCCATGTCCTCAGGACTTGCCACCATCCTGGCACATTGATGTATAACCAACTAGGAAAGTCCATCTGAGCTTCAGGTGTCTGGAGTTTCTGCTGGGGTCTCATTATGTAGGCCTAATTGATTGAATCATTGGCCATGGGATTGCACTCAATTTCCACCTGCCTCCCTTCCTGTCAGACTGATAGGAGCTCAAAGCTCTAACCCTCTGATCACATGGTTGGTCTTCCTGGCATGACAGGTCCCCATCCTGAATCTTGTTAGTGTAAATTCAGTTGTGGCCCAAGGGGCCCACCGTGAATAACAAAGACACCTCTATCACTCGGGGAAATTCCAAGGATTTCGAGGGCATGTCCCAGAACCCAGAGACAAAGACCAGCCAAATGCTCTGTCATACAACAAAGTTCATGTCTCCAATGTCAAAATTTTGTCTCACACCCTCCACTCTTCCATGATCAGTAAGAAGAAAGCTTGATCTGAACTTCCCCATCTCTCCTTGGTGCCAGCACCTTGGTGGCTGCCCCCACTCTCTGCAATGTCCCCTCCTCTCCATACAGCCACCACTGCAGCTGCTCTGCCATCCCCCACAGCCAGGCCTGCAGCTTCCCAGCCTTCCCTTCCTCCTCCGGGACTGACTCGAGGAGCCTGTGCCTGAGTCACCTCACGGTCCTGTGGTCAGCCGCGACTCCAGCCACTCAAGTGCTTTGTCACTTTTTTCTCCCTCAGTCTCTCCTTGTGGAAAGGCTGTCCTCGGATCATCTGAGCCCCACCCAGTCTCCCGGGATGTTCTCAACTGAGCTCCTCCTCTTGGTGAATTTCTTCAGCTTCCTCCCCTGCCACTGAAGTTGGGGTCTTCCGCATTGTCCTGGCTGTCTCCATTTGGGAAGTGGAACCACCACCAGAGGACTGAGCCCCAAGCACAATCTTCTGGCAGCAAAGTGCCATCGTGTAAGAGCAGGACTGTATTTTCATGTGCACTGGCAGTCTCGGTTCTTAGGGAAGCACCTTCCACACTAATGGTGCCCAAGAGTGATTCTCTATGAATTTGCAGCTGGGTTTACATTGCAGACAATCTCTCTCTCTCCCTCTTTTTTTTTTAATGCTGACAAAACTCCCGGTCTTTTTGAACTCTGTTCATGTTTCTACCTAAAAATAAATGCAAATTAACCAAATTGATGGTCACCTCCAAAACATAAAATAAAATGAAATAAAGCTTGGTTTTGCCTCAAAGATTTAACATAAGGTTTGAATTATGTGTCTTCTTCAAGTCTTCTTTTGTGGAGGTATTGATTAATCTATTCTCAACTGGTTGTGGTGCTGCCATATGTCACAGTTAAACATCTCCAAATGACAAGAAAATGGAACTCCAAAATGTTGATGAAGCAACCAGGGGATCTGAGTAAACAGAACTAAAGAGTGGCTATAGGCTCAGCGTTTTCTCTTAATGGCACCAAGAAGCCCACCCCGTTACTGTACATGCCTTGTTACCCAGGCCAGGATGAAAGGACAGGCCCAAGAACAGGAGTGTCCTATTTTTCTTAATATTCATTTTGGTGGATGTTTAAGCTCCTTTTATTGTTTTGATACTTCCTTGTCCTTTAGAAACATCTCATTATTTCATCTCATGAATCTCTGACAATAGAGAAGATGTGGCAACATCTAAAGTTAGTCACCATCAACGAGAGATGAACTTTTATACATTCTGCCCCAAATTTTTGCATCAGAGCCAGCTTCTGCTACCAGGGCACCTGTAATAGCACATCTACCTGGCCAGCAGAGAGCACACCTAGGAAATGTCCACGTGTCCTGGGAGGCCAAACGCAGTGGCACTACAATCCAGGCTCACAGGGAGCGCTGCAGGATCACAGCAACCACAACACTTTTTGGAAAAAGCTGCACTCAATTCATCTGCGCTGCCCTCCTATGCTTCCCTCCAGAAAGCTTGTGCCCTGAGAACTGACACTGATCTGACTATCACTACAAATTGTTGTTGCCTCTGGCCAGTGCATTGTCTTTTTAATTGAAAATCATGCAGAATGCCCTTTTATTTCAACCCTTGTTGTTGAAAGTACAAAATACAGGGCCAACCCCGTGGAGCACTCGGGAGAGTGTGGCACTGGGAGCGTAGCAGCGCTTCCGCCGTGGGTTTGGATCCTATATAGGGATGGCCGGTGCGCTCACTGGCTGAGCGCGGTGCGGCCGGTCACAAAAAAGACAAAAAAACCCCCCAAAAACCCAGAAGCTCCTCAACTTACAATGGGGTTACGTCCCAATAAACCCATCCTAAGTTGAAAATATCCTAAGTTGAAAATGCGCTTAATACAGCTACCCTACTGAACATCATAGCTGAGCCTAGCCTGCCTTAAATCTGCTCAGAACACTTACATTAGTCTACAGTTGGGCAAAATCATCTAACACAAAGCCTATTTTATAATAAAGTGTTGAATATCTCATATAATTTATTGAATACTGTACTGAAAGTGAAAAACAGAATGATCGTGAGGGTACTCAAAATATGATTTCTACTGAATGATTATCACTTTTGCACCATTGTATTAGTCCGTTTCTGTTGCTTATAACAAAATACACAGAACTAGGTGATTTATAAAGAAAACAAAATGTATTGCTTACAATTTCTGAGACTGGAAAGTCCAAAGTTCAAGGAACACATCTGGTGGTGGTCTTTGTGGTGGTGACAGTGACCTGAGGGTCTCACATTGCAAGATTGTAATAGCAGAGGGAGCAGAGAGGGACACTGTGTTCTTTTAAAGTCCTCAGAACCATGCCTCTGACCACCATTTTTAATCCATTCACTACTGCACGGTCCTACAATCTAATCATCTCTTCAAGGTTCCACCTTTTAATTACTATAATAGGATTCCCACCGTCTTAACAGTCACAGTGGGGGCTAAGTTTCTAATACATAAAACTTGGGGGACACAATTCAAGCTTCAGTAAGTTTTGGGGGGACATAATTCAATTCACTACAACCATCAAAAAAATTGTTAAGTCAAACCATTGTAAGTTGGGGACCACATGTATGCCATCGAGAGAGTATTCTGAGCATAAACACGTCTCCTGTTAGCCATCAAAGATCTCACAGGGGCTCCTGGCATCTTCATCAAAATAACAAATTCCCATTTTGTAATTCTAGCACCACCAGAAAGGATCAAGGTGGGTGCTTAATAAATCCCCTGGACCACCTTCCTCTTAGCCTTTCACTTCTTTCCAAAAATAACGGGCACACATGGTTGACCACAATCAACTCAGTTCACTCGGGCTTCTGGGAGGGACTGACTGTATGCTGTGTGTGTTGCGGTAATTTCAAGGACCGGCAGGTGCCTTAAGGTGACACTGTGTAATCAAAGTACCAAATGCGGGCCGAGCCCGTGGTGCACTCGGGAGAGTGCGGCGCTGGGAGCGCAGCAACGCTCCCGCCGCAGGTTCGGATCCTATACAGGAATGGCCGGTGCACTCATTGGCTGAGTACTGGTCACAAAAAAGACAAAAAAAAAAAAAAAAAAAGTACCAAATGCACAGAGAGGAGGTTTGAGCTTTGCTTTCAGTTACAGGACACATTTAAAAATACTACTCAGAGTTTAAGAGTCATATTTATTTTCTAACTCCCAGGCTGTGATATGTGTGGAGTGTGCACTGGATTTGAATTCGGATTCTTCCAGTAACTCATACTGAGACAGACCTCAGATGAGTTGTATACTTCTCTGTGCCTCAGTTTCCTCATCCATTAAATGGGTTTAAGAAGAATGCCTACAGCATAGGGCAGCAGTGTGATTAAGGGAGATAACTGTAAAAATGCTTACCCCAGTGCAAAAATAAATAGTAACTGTTGGTAAAGACAATATTTATTCTCTAATGCTTGTTTCCCAGTGAAAATGGTGGGGCTCTCTGTTCATATCATTTGGGCGGCTGCCCCCAGCTTGCCCAGGCAGACATTGAAATAGACAGTAGAATAATAAAACGCATGGGCTACGAGGTGCAGCTCCGCCAGGGCTGCAGGTGGGTGGGTCAGCAGGGAGCAGGATGCTCTTTCCCCTTGGTGTCCTTGTTTCTGCTGGTAGCACCCAGATGCAGGGACTGGGGCTGCAAAAAATGATAGCCCTCCTGAAAAGGAGATGGAGCTGTATTAGTTAAAGCTGTTTTTAATTTAAGAAAGCCCCTTCCCACCCAGAGCACAGCTGCATGGCATTGCTTCCTGTGCCCATAGCACCAGCAAAGCCTGGCATCCATCCATCCCAGTGGGACATGTGCTTCTGCAGAGTCAGCTCTGTGGTCTTTCCTGTCCCCAAGATTCTGTGTCCTGACCCCTGGTTGCCTCATCCACTTGGCAACCGACAGAGAGCCTGAGGCTGGTTGGTTCAGGCAATCCTCCTGAACCACCACTCCCAGAGACCCAGCAGTTTTGTGGCTGCCTCAGAGGTTATGACCTCATGGACACGCTGGTGACATTGTACAAGTTCACTGACTACCCACCCCCTTGGGGCACAGCCTTATTTCTGATGCAAATTGGGCACAAGCTTAAAAGAGTATTGACTCAGAAGCCACTGCTATGCACCTTTCCCCAGGGACCTGACCCCTTTTGAACTTCCCATGCTTATCTCGTGCCCCCAAACATGATGCAATCCATGGGAAACCGAGTCACTTGCCAGTCACAGGAAGGTCTCCTTGCTCTCAGCCAGCACAAAGGTCTTTGTGCAAGGTCGATGCAGCACAGGTTCTCACTTCCCAAGGAGAGGCGAGCCAGTGGGAGCGAATGCTGAATGTGAAGACAGGCAGAAGCTTGCTGGAAGTATTTTCACACAGGGAAGATGAAGCTGGGCTGTTTCAGATGCCAAGATAAGCAACACACAAGCAACCTGCCTATGCACACACCCAGCGCCTGCCCCACCGGAGCCCCAGGGAGAAGGAACAGGGAGCTGGGACCTGAGCCGAGTTTCCATCACTCACACGGGCTCAGTGCCACTGGCAGCCCCAGATGCAGACACCTTCCCAGGACAGCCCACCCCACCTCAGGGCAAGAGAGGCCAAACCAGGGGGTCTTACGAGGAAGCAGGAGGAAGGGGCGAGAGGAGATGTTAATCAGCTTGAGGAGAAGGATATTCATATCCCTGGTCTTCCCCAATCATCTTCTCCAAAACTTAAAAACTGCAACATGAACCCTGGGGTTGCTAATACTTCAAGTCTGTATTGGATTTCCTCCACGTCTTGAAATCAACATCAAAGTACTAAAATCGACCTCCTCATTCCTCCTGGAATGGGGTGTACACCACACACATTCAGAAGCAGACCCGACTGGGGGTGAAGAGCAGCATCGCATCGTCTGCTCCTGCCTTGCTCTCTCATCCCGAGCTCAGTGAGATGCTGTCCCCAGCACTGCGGTCAGGAGATGACTCTGAAAGTGACTCTTGAAAGTGGCACATGAAACAGCACTGTGCCTTTCAAAGGAAGAGAGTGTCTCTAATGAGGTTTTGAGAGGAAGCGCGGCATCACCCAGTGGAAAGAAATGTGCAGTGACCACCCAGGCTTTGCAGAGGAGGTTCTGTGCTCTGATTCCACCCGGTGTCCCATTAATTCTCAGGAGTCAGGCTACTGTGAATGCAGTCAGGGCGGCCACAGAGAGGGGGCATGGCTGCTGGGCTGGATGCAAAGGCACCTGGTCTGCAGTTGTCATCCCACGTATTTCTTCCTTCCCCCAGGTCCAGTGTCCCTGGCTATAACACAGCCGCTTTCTGGACTCTCATCTGTCTGGAAAACCCACCCTGCCTGAGCTCACCACCTCACCCCATGACAGAGAGAATGCCTGCCAAGTGCTTCGGCTGCGGCACAGATGAAAAGCTATGCAAACATGGAGTGCAGCACGCAGCCCAGCAGAGCAGCACATTCTCACCAAGGGCCATGACAGAGCACTGCCGGTGCCAAGGTCCAGAACAGCTCTGGCAAAGGGGATTTCTTTTTCCATATTTGGCCGGAAACATGGGTGGACAGAGCAAATGCTTCTATTTTGGAATATGTGGGATATTATTTTTGTAAGATAGTCTACCTTTGGTAGTATATTCCACAGCTGATATCAAGTACTATTAAATGTTGAAGTTGGAAGATTTTAAAACAATAATAGGAAAGTGATAATTAAATAATGGTGTGCCCAATCCATTGCATTTGGCAGCAGCAGGTGTATTATCACAGTTTAAGAGCAAGTGGGAAACTTGTAACCAACATTGGCCACGCGACTAACCCACCAGGGTCACGCTGCAGAAAGAAAGAGGAGACGGTAGATCAGAATGTCTCTCACCTGTGTCTGCAGACAGCTGTAAGTGTATCTGGCCTCAGGAAGCAACTTCGCATCTCAGAACGTTCTATGGGTGGCTTTGGCTAGTGGGTAGAGATTTAGAGTTGAAGAACACAGTGTTCTGTGCATTCCAAGACACATTTTTAGACTGTATCTGAATCCAAAATGGCCCCAATTAGATCTGTATTTCCTCAAACCCAGAGGAGGCAAATGACTTATGTTTCCTGCCCCTACCCCCAGCACTTTCCTTCTGCAGATGAGTCACCATTGTCCAGAAGTGGCACTTCATTCCCTATCACCTTCCCATGGGGACAGCATACAACGCATTCAGTCCTGTCCTCCTGTGGCATGTGGGTGTTGGGGGGCAGCTGGAGACCACTTCTCCCTAGGCTGACTTCTCCTCTGCCTCTAGGGGACCCTGTGCTTCAGACAGTATTAAAGAGCCCCTGAGAACAATTCCAGGCTGCACAAAACACATTCAGCAGCAGAGAGCAGGCTCAGCCCTTATGCTCAGGAGACATTTGATCAAATATGCACACTTCTGCTCTGCACTATTCAGGGAGACCACATGCAAACTCCATGACAATGGGATGAATAGGTGCTAGCAGCCACCACTTGACTGAGTGCACCCCATGTGACAGACCAGGGGGTGCTTTCCTGCATTATCTAGAGTACTCCAGTGACTTGCAGAACAGGTGAGATCCTTGCCCCCACCACTGAAGAGCAGAGACATAGAGCCCTAGGGGTTGGATTTGAACTCTGGTCTGGTGACGCCAACACCAGCATTCTGTCCTTTTGTCCTTAAAATCACCATGCGGCTAGGCTGTGGGGCCTGACCTCTCAGAAAGCACCTTCAAGGGCCTGGACGATCTCATGTGAGAGGATGCATTGTTCAGGAGCTTTATGGACCCCTCGTTCGGTTGGGCTGTCTTTGTATACAGCCAGGGATGAGCAAGGTCAGCAATGGGGGTGGACCTTGCAGTTGGATTAATCCAAATAGCAAATTAAATGCCCCATGGTAATGAAACCTAGCTTGTAGTTAGGTTTCAAATCCTGATTCAGGATATTCCTGCCTCTGTGAGCCTGGGCTTACCTATCTGAGACAGGGAGACAGGGCCTGCATGTCCCAAAGATTCTGGGGGGTTCAGAGGAGGAAACACCTCACCAAGGATGGTGGCAACCCTGATAACTGCCTCCTACCTCCCCCACCACACACACACCTCTGCTTTCTCTCCCAGCTCCTTTCCTGTCCCCAACACCCAACTTCGGGCCAAGCTCTCAGCACCTTCCCACTACCTGACCATGTTCCCAAAGAGCCCCCAGCCCAGGCAGATCCTCACACTTGGAAACTTCCCTTTCCATCTCTTCTTTAATCTTTGAGTGTCTGTACTGAGTCCCACTCCCAGAACATGATCTGATAGGCTACTTTACACTAAAATGTGCATGACTGACACCAGCAATTGGAGCTGCAGAGCACCGCAGTTACCACATGAGTCAGCCCTCTCCAGTTATTGCTGAGGAAACTGAGGCCCAAACACAAAAGGTTTTGTCCCTAGTCACATGCCCAGCTGGAGCCCAGCCCAGTCTTGAATCTTCCTCCCCTGGTAACCATTCCAGTGACATTTTTCCTAGCTGCCTAATGTATTATGCAGCCAAACCCATCTTGTTTGAAGAGAAGACAATGCCCTCTCAAGAACGCATCTTGAGTGGGAGCTCCCATGTTCCAGGCAGGCCTCTCAAATCTCAGTCCCCCATTCCATCTGTAGGTAAGCACACCAGGGAAGCTGCATCTTGTTTCCCAGCCTCCCACCCAAGTACAACGTTGTAGGCTGCAGATTCTGCATCCTCTTTCCCACCAAGTGAAAGACAGATGTCTTCCCTTCTGCAGCCTCCAGGTCTGGGGCTGAAACCACACTCCTTCCTGCCGCCAGCCGGGAAAACACCGTGCAGAGCAGCAGGAAGCCTGAGAAGCCAGAGGAACTGGCACTGGCTGCAGGCCGAGCCCCTCACTGGGCATGATGAGGACATGGAGTTTTCCGGGCCAGTCTGCTCTGGCAGTGTTTGTTCTGCAAAGCGAGCCCAGGAGCCTCTCCCATTTGCAAGCATGTGGTCCACACATGTTTGCAGCAGGGGCGTCTGCACGTGGCCTGCTGAGCAAACACATCTTAAGACTTTTTAAAAAAAAACTGGAAACTGTCATTAATAATCTGATTTTTATCTTTGTAGGGCTTTGGCCCCGAAGGTATGGGGCTTCCTTATTATCACATTTCAGTCAAGCTTGCAGCTCTCACTTGACATGATGTTTAATCTCACATCAAAGGGAAAGGCTCTGCTAGATTCGTTGCTATTGTTACCAGGGCCTAAATCCATCTGAGCTTGCTTGCAGAGAAACCTACTGCTTCCAGACAGGAATTCCACCCTCTTACCACCTCAAGGCTCTAAGACACTTCAAAGCCATTTCCTTAGGGAGAAAAAAAAATTAACTAAAGGAATAAAAAGTAAGTAGGGTGGCAGGGAGAGCAAGGGTAAAGTTTTTGGGTTTTTGTTGTTGTTGTTGTTGTTGTCTGTTTTCCAAAATGTTTCACTTCATTTTAATTGTGGAAATCAGATCCAATGTGCCTTGGGGTGTCTACATAGGAAAATGGCCATCCTATTTTACTCTTGTAATAAAAGCAGAACATTGTATGTTTATGTAAACTCTTTACTCCAAGGAGCTCGGAATATTCTGGAAGATTTTAAAGGACAGGAAGGGGTGGTCATCGGCAGTCATTCTATTAGGGATGCGTGGCTCAGAATTAGTGCAGAGGAAGGCAAGCCTGTCTCCTGATGGGCCCTGGCTCCATGTGGGGCCGTCCTATGTGAGACACCATCCAGGGCCCAGCAGGAGCCAGCAAGGCCACTGGGCAGGACCTAGTCTCGCATGCTCCCCAGTGGCTCTCAGATCTTGGGGGGCTACCTGCCATCCCCTCCATACCCCTTCATTCGCATACAGCCATGCCTCACTCAATGGGAAGATGTTTAAATCTAGGGGTCAACTCAGACAGCAAAACACAACAGGTATGAGCCACCCCAGTCACGTGCACAGAACGCACAGAGGGAAGGGTAGCCAGCCGCTCACAGCCACTCCGCTGAGCAGTGGGGACTTGGTCAGGAACGCGTTGGCCTGACCCCACCCCAGGCCCAGAGGGTCAGGCTTCCACGAGGCTACTCAGAGAACATGGCACGTGTTCCCCACAGTCTGAGGACACAGTGGTCTGGGGTCTGATGCTACCCTTGCCAAGGGAAGTGAATAGGATGGGGGGGGTGGCCTTCCACACCGGTGAATGGAAGGGTCCTCAATCCCATCAAGAAACCGAACTGCAGGGGAGTAGAGGGTGTCACCGACGACCAACCAGGATAGAGATGCGACAGCCCAAAGCAGAAAGGCCCTGCGGAATCCCAGACAGCCACCAAGGCCCAGGGAGCGCAGGACCCCCACAGCAGTGCCAAGTCCGGAAAGACCTACCTCTCCCATCGTTTCCCCCCCCCCAGCCTCCTTGGAGCTCTCTAGCAAACTTGAGGGCTGGGCAGGGCAAACAAGGAGCCTACGAGGAAAAACAGAAACAGCCATCCCAGATTCTCACTGCTGACTTCCACCCTGCAAATCAAGCCCGCTTGTTCTGTGGTATGGCTGGGCGGAGGGGCAGGCCACGTCTTCATCCATCAGGGAAGCCACCCCACCCTCTTGAAGAAAGTTCAAAGGGGCAGAGAGAAAATGTGAAGTTGTATTTTTCATTATGATCTGTCTGACAAACGACTTACATTCATGGCTGGCCCGTTAGCTCGCTCGGTAGACGGTGGCACTGACAATCACAAGATCAAGGGTTCAGAGTCTAAAACGAAAAAGAAAAGAAATACAAATTACATAAATATTCATAACCAATACAAAAATGTACTATGAAAAATTTAAAAAATACAAATTACATTTATTTCAGTCATGATGACTAGGACATCATTTTGCTCCTGGCTAAACTTCATTAAATATTTGTTGAAGGAACAAGTTTATTCTCATAAAAATAAAATATCCAGGTTAGGTCTTAAGCAAAATACCACCTGCAGGATATGCATTTCTGGGGACGTCACAGTTGCAAAACACTGCCCCACTTGGTCCCCTCATGCAGGACAGTCGGTCCTCCGTCTAGTCAGACCCAAGGCTCAGAAGCACAGCATAGCCACAGCAGCCCAGGTGCCTCCTCCCACAAGGCAGTAATGACGACAACAGCTGGGGGACAGGGGGAACCTCCTCTGCTCTCAGTCTGGGTTTAGCCTCCACATGGACAGATGTCGTGGGCACCCATCCCTGGCCGGAGAACACAGGCATCAGCCCATTCCACAGCTGAGGAGAGGTCAGGATGTGAGTGGAACGTGTCTATAACTCTGTCCTCTGTGACAAAAAAATGTGTGAAGTCATCATGAAATGAAAGAAACCCATTTCACACACCCAAAGATATCCCATGCTGTGTCGCTCCAAGCGTTCATGAAGGACAGAACTTCAGTAACTCAAGTTCTGTTTCTTAGTCTTTATAATTACTGTGTTATCATTGTTTATTTCAAAAATGATTGTCTAAACACAGGGATGTGTGTGGCCCCAGAGGGTGTGGGTCATGTACCACGCCTCCAGTGAGCTGAGAGGATCCTGAGCCATCCCAGACTTCTTTTAGAAACAGACTCATGCATCTGGCCGACCATGTAACTGCGAGTTCTCCAAATTAACTTCCACGCAGAATATACTTATTAAAGCATAGCAGTGTGAGGCGCCGGTATGAAGCATAACATGTATATCATTAAAATTCAACAGTAACCATTGCAACAATGGTTTGGAACACAAATATTTTTTCAAAGAGAGCTGTTTTATCACCCGCATAACTCAGATTAGCTGGTGCACGGTGACAACAAACAGCAGACAGACTAGTTGGCCTTATTTCTGTTTTGGGATTCTCTAAAGACAATGAGCGCCCTCATTGCCAAGGTCAGCTGGAGCAGGAGCAGAGCCAGGAGTAGTCTGGTAGTGCAGCTGGGGCCGTGGCAGCCCACCAAGGTACTTGGCCTTGGGGGGAGGGAGACTTGCTCCTTCATGGTTCACAGTCACGTCCCAAATAACCTCCCTGCAGCCAGGGGAGTCTTGGGTCTGAAACTCAAACCAAGACAAGTGATTTTTCTCTTGTTGATGTCCTTGGATCCTTTGATCTGAAGAGATATTCACAAAGACCAGCGGATACTTTCTAATGTATTTGCTTTCCTTTGACAATCTCTTAAAAGTCATTAAAAGCGCAGTCTGTTTGTTGCCATGTGACTTACCAATTCCAGTTCTGGGTATACACCCAAAAGAATTCAAAGGAAGGGATTCGAACAAGTATTTGTAAGCTCGTGCTCATCGGAGCATTATTCACAATGGCCAAGATATGGAAACAACCCAAGTGTCCACCAACAGACAAATGGATGGACAGATTGTGGTCTACCTATATAATGGAATATTATTCAACCCTAAAAAAAAAAGAGGAAATTCTGACACATGCTACAACATACATGATCCCTTAGAACATTATGCTTGGTGAAATAAGACAGTCACAGAAGAACAAATACTGTGTCATTCCTCTTATATGAGGTCCCTAGAATAGTCAAATTCACAGAAACAGAAAAGAGAATGGTGGTTGCCAGGGGCTGGGGGGACGAGAAAGTGGGGAGTCGTTTAGTGAGAATGGAGTGTCATTTTAGAACACAAAAAAGCTCCGGGGACAAATGGTAGTGATGGCTGCACCACCATGTGAATGCATTTGATGGCACTGAACTATACACTTGGAAGTGGCTAAAATGACAAATTCTAAGTTACATGCATTTTATCACATTTTTCTAATTGAAAAAAAAAAAAAAACTGGATCAGGAAAAGAAGGCCCATTCTGGGTCACTTACAAGTAAGCAGCCCTAGCAATTTGCATCTGGTTGATGCTTAGGTTCAAACCTGACAGCAGGACTTGTTGTCGGTCAGTGGGTACACACAAGGTCGATGCCGAGGCAAAAGGATACTCTTGGTCAATGGCATGGGCACATCCTCCCCAGAGTTCACAGTGCGGTGAGACAAGAACCGTCCACAGTCCAGCTTTGTCAGCTCAGGACAGCCACCAAGCACAGCAGCACTACAGCCTCACTGCCACCTGCCACCCAGTGCCCACAAATGACACATCTGTTGCAATCGATTAATGCTGTCAGTTTGAGTTTTGTTGATTTTAAAGTCGATTTGCTATTAATCTGTAGGTGTGTTTGGTTTTGTAACTGTATAAATGCTACAGGCGTATCATGGAGTTCACAGAAGTATGCTACTTCAAGTTCATACATATGTCTTAATTTGGGTTCCTCCAAAACCCTTCTGAGATGCGAATCTGGGTGCTGGTGATTTATCTGAGGCAGTGAGGCAGCCCTGACCACTAGCCCCTGGATGGGATGGGTCTGCATGTTGGCATCCACTGAAAGCAAACATTGAGATTTTGGTATAAGCCAGTGGTTCTCAAACCTGAGCGGGCATCTGAACCCCCTGGATGGTTTGTTCCGACACAGATTTCTGAGCCCCACTCTGGAGTCCCTGATGCAACCGGGGGCAGGGGAGACTGAGGATTTGGATTTCTAACAAATTTTCCAGTTACGCTGCTGCTCCTCTCAGGACTATGCTTTGAGAACCACAGGTCAAGGCCAGCCACAGGCCTCCTCAGCATGGTGACCCCTGCGCTGGACTCACATGCCTTGGCCAGTCACAAGTCATTTGCTGTGATCTCAGATAGGTGTCTGCACCTGCGCTCTACCCCCGTGTCTTCCCTGTAAACTGGGAAAAACTTAAAAGGTTATTTTGGAAACTAAATGAAATAACAGAATATTTAAAAGGGGTCTGCTCCTTGTGGCTGCTCAGTAGAGAGTGTGGTGCTAGCAGTTGCTGCTAGTGTGCCCCTCCCTGAGGCATGTGAGGAAACCCCAGTGGCAGCCAGGAAAGTGACTTCAGCTTGGCTGAGAGGATGCTTCCCTCCCAATGTCCCTGCTGCAGCCTGGCATCCCCAGCCCAAGCCAAGGGAGCAGCATGTCAATAATGGTGCTGTGTGGCAAACCGAGTTATTCTTATATTAAAACAAATAAGCCTGTGTTATAGACTGGAGTGTTGGGCATGTGTCCACATTCTGAAAATGAACAAAACTTCAAAAAAAAAAGAGTAGGTTTCTGTTTGTGGTTGTCCTGTTGGGAGTAAGCCCCAGACCCCGTAGATTATTTTGTGACTATTTTGGTGAGAAGTCTGTGTGTGCCCGGGAGGCCCTGGGGAGAAGGGCACATGTTCTTGCAATTGGAGTGTCTGGCAGAGCTGCCACAGGCCCTGCCCCAGAGGCTCTGATCAAGGAGAGAAGGTCAGTCCAAGCCGGGAGTTGGGTGGCTAGGGCAACGGAGGGCTCCCACACCTGCTCTGTTCTACCCCAGGCCTCCTACCCTCAATGTCAAATCCTGGCAATGCTCAAACCATCACTGCCTCAGAACCAGGTCCTGGGGGGCTTGTCAAGGCATGCCGCACCTGGAATTTCTGCTCAGCAGGCCAGGGTGGGGCTTGAGACCCTGGATTTCTAATCAGTTTCTGGAGGCGGATGCTGTCAGTCCAGGCCACAATTTGGGAACCACTAGTTTAACCTAAAGGCACACCAGCCACCCTCCAGCTGTCAAAAGATCTTCTAGTGCCTTGGACAACTGCTCAGGGTGGCAAAGAATAGAGGCAGTTCTGGACTTCCCTGCCTGACACACCCAGCTCGGCCTGCTCTCAGCCTGCTCAAAGCTCAGGAGGGACCAGATGGGAGGCCAGCGCTGCCGGGAGCCTGGGGCAGGGAGCCGCCACCCAGCCTCTCCCAGCACCAGGTGTCAGCTGGCTTCTCAGACAGTCCCTCCCCCCTGGGGCCTCAGAGGGCCCTGCTCCTCAGCCACATCAAACACCCGGGGGTTCCTGCCAAACTGAACACACTGCCTACCCTTCACCCCTGGCTGACCCAACCCCCAGTCCACCTCCCTCAGATTGAATGATTTTTTTCCCTCTTAAAAATCATGTGTGTGCATTTGGGGAGAGGAGGTAGGTATGTTTGGGACAGAGTTGTGCCTGCAGACTTGGTCCCAGCCTGGTGGACAACACCTGCTCCACCCTGCCCCACCCATCATGAAATAAGCCTGGAAGAGTAAGTATTCTAATAGGAAAAACAGTCAGATCTGGTTTCCTGGGAGGAGTCCTGAGCCCCCAAAACACCAGGAGAGGAAACCCACATCTCCCCCAGTGAGCAAATGCCCCTTGGAATGAAGCATCATCAGGAGGGCCAGGCCCTGAGTTCAAATCCCACTGAGATCTTGGGGTGGAGTTGGTGGGGCCTCAGCGGCTGGCTCTTCCAGGGTTTTCCTCCCCTGACTCCGGGGACACTTCCGGAGCACCTGGCACTTCAAAGCACATGCTGCCACACAAGTGGCTCTGGTCAAAGGGACACATGCTAGACCTAACACTAGCGCAAAAGCTCAGCAGGGCTGCGGGCTTGTCTGCCTTGCCCTGCTCACCTGCGAATCTATCTGGACCTCTGGGGAGTCCTTTAGATCCTCTTTTCTCATCAGTGACACACGAGCCAGCACTTCCTCCATGCCCACTCTGTGCTGGTTCTGCAGAAACAACACACAGAGGCTTGAGGCCCCACCCCCTTCCTCAGGGCAAAGACAGCCACCACCTGCACACATGCACACACATGCGTGCACCCAGGGGCATCACACAGGCAGGGAGACCCGTTCCCACAGCAGGAGGCCGGAGCACAGGCAGGAAGCACTCCAGTGACTTAGACCAAGCCCAAGCTCACCGGAGCTCCCCCAGACTCCATGACCTTGAGCAAGTCACCTGGAGTGTCTGAGCCTCAGCTTCTCTGTAAACACTGTTTACAGAAGTGTTGAAGTGTTCAACCGTAATTGTGAATTTGCTCGTTTCTCTTTTCAGATCTGTCAATATCACTTCTCGTGTTTTGAAATTCTGTTGTTTTTCGTGCCATGCATTTAGGGTCATCCTGGCTTGTGGACGAACTGATCTTTTTATCATTATGTAACGTCTCTCTTTATCCTTGTTAACTACCTTGCTCTCGCCTCTACTTTGCCTAATATTAATATAGCCATTCCAGCTTCCTTTTGATTCATGCTTACATGCTACATCTGTTTTCTTCCTCTTACTTTTCATTTACCCATCCTGTACTAATTTGAGAAAAGACCTTGGAGAAAACATATCGTGTTTCTTATGCAAATGATCAAAAGGAAAAAATAGGGTCTAATGATATCATTTCAACATGAGAGATTCTCACATGGAATGTCAGAGCTGAAAGTGACCTTAAGTTCACCCAATTTGTCCCTCATCAATTCTTATTCTTGCCTTCTCAGATAGGAGGTGCTTGGTGTGTGTGTGCGTGTGTGTGTGTGTGTGTGTGTGTGTGTTTGGCCTGCTTCTTATGGGAAGAACAAAACTGCTGAACTAGATGTGCAAACTATACCTGGTAACATATCCAATGTGAGCCGTGTTTTAGATTCTCGACGCTGGCTAATTGCAGTATTCTCCAGAGTTGCACCAGCTCAAGGCGTCCACCTCAGCATCACCCCACGCCCCCCCAGTCACAGGCGTGGTCTATTCTGTGGCACGAATGCCAGCTCTTCTCCCCACCTCCCACTGCATCAGCCTCTCAGTCTCTCACTTCCAGCTTCCCTCCCCATGTGTTTTCCGTGCTGTTTTCAGAGCTCTATCTCTAACAAAGGTTTGGTCCTCTGATTATGTCTCTGTTGTTTCCCTTCCTTGCATTCAAATCTTAGAAATGTACATACTCCTTTTAAAAGAAAAATAAATGTTCTTGAATCTTTATTGCTGTCTCAAATAACATCATATCATTATATGATTTTTTTAAATTTTTATTTTGTGATTTAAATAGTTCAAACAAAAAACTTGGTATAAGCACATTATCTTATACTCATTTTACTATAAAAACAAATCTGATTTCATATGAATACAAACAAAACTATAAAACCAATAATATCATATTAAAATAGTTGATTTAATGTGAATGATGATGCTGTTTTATTCTGACTGAATGACACGTGATGGGAATAAAAATGTGGCTTCAAGTTCAATTCTATTATTTAATGTTTAGCTTTACTTATAATGCCACCAAGAATGCTTGGCAAATGAAAAAATGGTAAGGTTTTGTTCATTAGTTCAGGATAATCATGCCTCATTAGCAACCAAAACTGCCAGCAAGTAATCCTCAAAAATCACTTCTAATGAAATGTTACTTGATAACTATGTCGAGTTCTTGTTTGATTGAAAATGTAATAGCTGTTGTGCCATTAGTTAAATCTGCATTTGATTTCTAATATAATTATTTCTGCAAGTGAAAACGGAAAAGTTCTTCAATAGCTTCTCCAACACTTACTGCTAGTACACTGTTGTGATATGTTAGGTGACAAGACAGGCCATACAAAGGACTGCCACTCACAGTGACTATGCATGACACATACAGTACAAGCTCTTTGATGCCGACAGGTTAACTACCTTGTTCAGTGTGACGACTTGATTGCCACATTCCTCTTGTACATTCAGACTACTGTGAAACCGCTTTGTGACATCATTTTGCCTTAGTTGGCATGAAAGCTGTCCTCAGTGGAAAATGCCTGTGGCACTGAAATCAAAAGAGTGTGGTCTGAGTCCTCTTGGTCTAAGTTGGCTCTCCAGATAATTCACAATATACTTTAACGTTTTATTTTAAAACATCACCAATATTAAAAATGATAAAGAACTCACAGACTTCTGAGAAAAGATCCACACGTCTCCAGGTTCTACAGAGCTCAGTTTAACAAACAAATTGACAAGATAAATTCTAAGTGTGGCGTTCACAGCCTGCTTTCAATCAGGATGAATTATCCGTGATTTTTTCACCTCTTACACCTCCCTGAGTGCTCCATGGCTCCTAACACGTTGCTGTTCTCACCAGCCACCAAATGCCGGTTGTCTTGCAGGTGCTGTTTGTTTAAATGTCCTTCCACCTCCTTCGCTAAGCACATCCACTCCCCCCCCCCCCAGCTGCCCCATCTCAGCATCCGGCATGGGTATCGTGCCCAGCTGGTCACAGGTCTTTCTTCTTTGCAGAATGCCTAAGACCGTATCTTATTCTGTTTTTGTTTTCATGGTGCCTGGTACAGTCCCTGGAAATGGCAGGAGATATAAATACACAATAAATGAAAAAATAGATAATGAATCCATGAAAGCACTGGAATTGGGGGGTGCAAATGTAGGCGGGAGACCTGGCTTACATTTCTTAGTTGTTAGGACATTAAGCAAGTTCTTTAACGTATGTGAGTCTCAGCTGCAGAAAGGGAACGGCAGTGCTGGACTTTCCCCCGTCGTGCGTTGTTGTGAGATGCACAATCAACCTGAAGTAGTGTGTCCAAAAGCATTTCCAAAATTAACTTTAAAGTTCTAGGGAAAAAAAAAAATTAAATTACTGTGACCACAGCACTATTGGGCTTTCCAAACACATTTGCACTTGAGCATCAGGTTTAAATCTGGACTGAGGTGATCATTGACACTTAAAAACAATTTTCAACTTTTTTCCAGATAATTTAAAAGGGAGATAATTTTCCAGGTAAAAGTCCTAATCCATCCATAGCATTATATTGGTATATACCTCTATACTAATTCATGTTCTACACGTGGTATCAATAATTTTTAATTTCATTTGGCATAATTTTGGATAAGACCCAAGAACACTTGTAAATAGCCACATTGTTCTAAGTACAAAAACATCACTGCACACAGACAGTAGAGTGAAGCTCATGGTGGGGATTGAAAGATCCATTGGTGAAAGAGGTTGTTGGACCCAGACATGAGTTTCGAGTCTGACTTCAGGCACACCAATGACTGTCTCTGAGCTTCAGCTCTCTCATACATGTCAACCTCACTGGCTACTGTGACAACTGCATGAGACAGTGCATGTGGTCTATTTCAATCAAATGCCTATTTCAACGGATGATGTATAAGATACAGGAGGATATTCTCATTTAATGGGCAGGCACCTGTCTTCCTGAACAAGTTTCATGAAAAGCCAGCAGGTGGGCAGGGCACCTGCAAGGATGCTGGACCTTTGGTCTTGCTGAATGCAGTGCCAAGCTGAAGGCAAGAGCTGGACACAGCTGGACACAGCTGGACACACCTTGAGAAACAGTACCTGTGAAGGAGGAGTGGGGGAGGGTTGCTACCAACAGAGAAGAATTCTTCATTGAGAAACGGAAGTATTTAACAGCTATTTTTTATTTTGTTATTGATGTACGATATGAACTCTTTCCCTGGTTCTCCCAAAAATCTTCACTAAAAATCTGAAACAGCATTTGGAAAGGCCAAAGGTAGGGGGGTCATCAGCAGGAATCAGAATCTCCTGATAGCTAGTCCCACATGCACACAGAGTGAAGGGCTGAGACCAGCCTGGCTCCATTCCTTCCCACCAAAGCATCCGTCCGAAATTGTCCCCCAGCGGGCACTAGGGTGGCCCTCTCTCTCCTCTGCTTCCAAGAGATCTTCCCGTCTTCCTCCCACCACCCCATTTCCACCCGAGGCCCCCACTGAAGTCACTTCAGGTGAGTGCTTTAGATTCTTGGCAGGCTGCAAAACAAACAGATCTTCAGCTTTGAATGCTCTTTCCTGTGGTTTAACTTTGATGTGTTAATATGTGACTTGTCTCAAGACCCTCTCAAGAGGTGGAGGGAAGGAGGAGGAGGGAGAAAGCCCTTTCCTGATGAAATGCACGAGTCTCTTACCAGTGCTTGGCAGCTCCAGCTCTGCTCGTGGGGGGAGAACTTGGTAGGCCTGGAGGCATAACAAGGGCTGCCCTGTGGAACCATCACATGCTAGTGGCTATGTTATTATTCGGGCCATGTGTTAGCAGAGGATAGCCCTGCTGGTGTTGGGGAGGTGACCCTTTTCTTTCAGAGGCCAGCCTTGAAACCATGCTGGGAAGGTGTCGGGGCCCCTGGCATCTGCCCTTCAGCGGCCAGCTGGCAGCCTGAAAGCAGCTTTGAGGATCAAAGAAGTTCTGGAATGATACAAGATTTGCAGCTCAAGGAGACTCACCTGTTGTTTCAAAGAATCTGAAAGAATGCCCTGTTCAGGGAGGTGCAGAGGCCATGGATTTAACCAGTTTCAAGAGAAAGGATAGAAACTGATGCATTGCATACACTGTCACGGAGCTAGAGACAGGAGCTGGGCCATGTGATGACCACGGCCATTCACTGTGTTGAGAGGGGCCAAGACGAGCCCAGGGGCCAAGGTCGCTGGAAGGGGTTGCCACAACAAAGTGTGACTGAGGGAAGATTAGAGAAGTGTTGCCAGGAAAGACAGGGAGGAGGAGGAAGAGAGAGAGGCAAAGGCAGAAAATACAGCAACATCCTGCGGGCATAGAAAGCAACGACTTACAGCCCGCATGACTTGACGGACTCCATTCTGTTGTATGTAGGAAAGGCAAGCTAGCTCAGGAAAACTGCTGACAACACGCGGGGAAATACACGCATCTCCCTGCACTGCATTTACACAGCCTTTGGGAAGCGGGGGAGGGGGGCTCCTTGTGTTCCTTCTTCCCAGTGAGCACCAGGCGCCTTAGGGCCAACAGCTCTCAGAACCCAAACACTGCCTGTGGCCCCAGCCAGGCTCCAGGCTACGATTTCCTTTTTCCTGCAGATGCTGTGCTTGGGTGGGGGGAGCAGTGAGTTTACACGAGAAATTGCCTCTCTGTGGGCCAGGCAAGGGAATATTTATTTCACTGCGACCCAGATATATTTGTGGTCACATCATACAGGATGTGACTTGACTCCACCGTCCCAAGGATCGTCCCGAGGTCTCCCAGCCTCGGTTTTCAGACAGTCTCAGGACAGAGGTGAGTTTCTCCTCCACAGGGAGCTGTGGGAGTGACTCCATGGTGATCAGGGACCCAGACTCGCAGCCTTGGCTCCACTTTCCCTAAAGCTCAGGTGTCTGTCCTCACCTCGTGCTCCAAGGTGGCTGCTGCAGTGCCAGGCTGCACTGCGGTTTTCCCATCAGGAAGATGGAAGCAAGGGGAGAAGAAACAAGAGAGTTAAGTCACCTGGTGGAGCCATCCTTCCCACTGGGCCCACTGATAGCAAGGACAGCTGGTAAATACCACCTGTTTGTGGGCACAAGGCCACATAGAATAGCACCAGGCTCAGTTCCCGGGGAGGAAGGGAGGCACATACACTGGGCGACAGCTCCTCTCCCTCTCTAAGCCCTTCATCTGAGGAATGTACCAGTCAACTACATAGTTTGACTGTAGGACACATTTATTTAGTGCATTCATTAGATGGAGAATCCAAATAAGTCACTGAGCCTATTGACATAAGGAAATACTTTATCTTTTACAAAGCGAATCCGATCTGGCTCCAAGCCCTTACTTATCAGGTGGGAAGACCAGTGTCAGTCACATCATATGAATCCTTCCTGGTCCCTGGGGTTGCTTACTGCTTGTACTGTCCAGGAAAATAAGGTGGAAGCCACTCTCTGTGACCCTCCAAGGCAGCAGCACCACCTGGTCCCCTACAAGCTAGCTTGCAAGTCTGAGTTGGCTGGCCTCCCAGAACTCCCCCAAACAAACCTTGCTTTGGGTTTTTTCACAGATTCCTGGCCCAGAGCGCAGGCCCCTCGCTGCCCCTCCTGGGTGGGGAAGAGACGTCACCTTGTCCTTCTCTTACCAGGGAGACCCCCCAGTAGCAGGAAAGTTAACATCAATTCATTTCCAAAGATGTAATCCTATCATAGACATTTCCACTTAATTCCATGGCACTTCTAAATACTCATTTCAACAATCTACAAACAAACGAATACCTTTTATAGTAAATAAAATTACTCTTGAGTTTTCCAAAAGCAGTGATATTTAAGTGATCCACTCTCAAAAGGACCAATTTCTCATTCCTCCTTCCCAACTCAATAAATATATATCTCTAACTTCTCAGGTTTGCTTTCCACATTCATAAATCAAAGAGGTGGGCCAGAAAAATCCCAAGGAGTGTGCAGGGATTCACACACTGCCTGGGATTCTTTCCTCCTTCAGGCTTCTCTCATGGTTGGGAAGAGTGGCTTTAACTAGTTGAAGTCCAACTGTTAGAGAATAGAAAGCACATGTAGCCCTACTCTGGGCCAAACATCTCAGTCACCCTGATTTCTTATAGCCAAACTGTAGAAGGAAGGCCCAGAATATTCCAGAAAAGCTCTGCACAGGTAAAGGAAAAGTATCACTATTTTTTGGTGGCAAGACAGAAAATTCTGTCATTTCTTTCTGCAGAGTCCCTCATCCCAACCAGGGTTGAGTTTGAAGAACAGACATGTTTTCATGCTAACACTACACAAGTCTTCCTGTAGAATATTTTCCACAGGGACCTAGATCAAACACGACTAATCTTTAACAATGTGATGAGGTTAAGTTACTCCTGGTCACCTCCTCTTTCAAATATGGGGACCAAGAGAAGCTTCCTGGCAGCACCAAGCTCTGTACCTCCAATCCAACAGTGGCAGGCACACGTGTGGCCAGGCAGATACCCCCGACGTGCTGACGGTGATATATTTTGTTGTCCTCTGGATGTGTCTTTGTGTTAAATATTTATACATTTAAATCACAAGGAACAATACCGTGAGTCAATAGCACCTGAATAGAGTACATGTTCGTGGTGCACATTCAGGGTATGTGGTACTTCTAACTTGGCAGCTTAATCTCATCTGCATTTTTGTAATGAGTAACACATATCTCTCCCAAACATTGAGCAGATGTAAGGCAGCTGTGGAAGGTTTGTGTAAAGATTGCATTGCAGGAATCAGCCCATTTACAGGGCGAAGCCCGTCTGACTAGAGAAGACAAGATCTCTCCAAGTGAAGAGAACGGCCTCCTCTGAGACTGAAAAACAATGACGTTTAGTTCTAAAACGCTGCGTGTTAGTTCAAAAGTAAGTGAGTCCAGGAAGCAATTACATATTTTTAAAAAAAATACAATTGAAGCTGAATTCATTGTGTTTAACTTAAGCGCAATTTACAGTACACCTAATTCATTTTTTTTTTTTCCCCAACAGAGGTCAAAATCAAACACCCATCTTGAAGGCCTGACTCGAGAGGAAGCAGCCGCATCGCAGCAGCCAGCTTACCCGAGGCGCGTCCCGTCCCATCCCAGCCTGCTCCCCAGGAGACGCCCGGCACCCTCCCCGCGACTGTGCTCTCACTTCCTCTTTCATCCCAAGTAGCCCTTGAGCTGCCTGTTAACCACTTGCAGAGAGTCTTAGGCTTGCTGCAGGGCTGCGAGACAACCCTGTGAGGTCACAGCGACCCTTCCCTCCCTTCCTGGAGGGGGCGTGATGCTCTGTTCTGCCCAGAAGCAGGCATGTGGGGCTGGCTGAAGATTCCGTGACAGTAGGAGAGGGACTGCTGAGAACCTCCTCTGCTGTGCTCAAATAAATAGTCCCCCGTGGTCAGGGCACTCTCACTTGTCCAAAATATGTTTAGAAAGGCAGCGGCATGCTCCATGCTCCCCAAATTCTAGATGTTAAAAAAAGTTTTGAACTCGTTCACGAGGGAAGTTTGATGGCAGGTCATAAACCAAGGCTTTATATGATCTTCCTGCCCTCCGAGACTGTGCTGGGGCTAGTAACCTGCTGATCTGGTTTCAATCTGATTTCAGTGTGTTCTCCCCTTATCTGTGATTATGACCAAAGCCAGCAGAGAGTGACAGACACACATGCACATGCACACAGGTCCTCATATATGCGTGTGATTTGGGGAATGACAGGAACGTGGTTCTCCACTGACACTGGGGAGTTTTGAGATTTTCTCATTTGGCTCTTAAGGAGGTTTTCAGACTACGAGGTATTCATTTAAAGGCTCCAACAGTAAACTTTGAGTAAACAGGAGGGGCTGGTAAGTCAGCTGGACGGCAGCTCCTTTCCACACGCATCACTTCAGAGGCTCATCATTCACGCCTGGCTGCGTCCAAAGGCTCCAAGCATCTAAGGCCCGGTGAGGCTCTGGAGATGCAACAGTTTATAAAACAGAGTCCCGAGCCTCAAAAGCCACTCAGACTGGTGGAGAGACCAGTAAACACCCAACTCTATGCGGTATGATGATTGCTAAAAGAGGAGTAAGATCAAGCAGATTGCCTGACGAATTACACCAGGAACTCTCACAGGGTTGCTGGAAACGGGACCTCTGAACCTCAAGCTCCCCCAAGGCACCGGGAGACAGGAGCTGACATTGCCACAGCTCCCAGGAGAATTTGGTTGGAAACTCAAGCTAGCGCCTGCCCATAGCATGTTCTGTTACTATTATTATTATTGAATTATTTATTTACCTATGGAGGATATTTATTAATTATGCATTGATAGTAGCACCGATACAAAAGCAAGCATAAACTCAGCTAACTAGGCACTGGTGACCAGATCAGGAAACAACAACCCACACACCAGATCCCTCCCTGTCCCCTAACTACCTGCCTGAGGGTCACCACCCTCCTGACCCCAGCAGCACAGAGGGGTTCTGCCTGCTTTTGTATCTTGGGTAAGTAGAATCACAGGGGATTCTTTCCTGTGCGTGGCTTCCGTGGCTCCACCTGGCATTCCTGAGAGCCACCGCTCAGCCTAGAGCTGCATGTTGTTTGTCCTTATTACTGTACTGTGTCCCACTGTGTGACTCCACCACAATTTATTCATTTGTTCCACCGCGCAGCTTTATTTTATACTCTTATTTTATTTTCCAAATTATCGAAACATCACACAATATCATAAATTGTCAACATAAGCCTTTCTGCTTTATTCATTTTTAGAACACATGCATGCATTTCTTTCTCATGTTACTTGTGGTTACAAAAGTGGCCACCTCCCCACAACCCCAACCTAGAGCCACAGTGTCTCTGGTGAGTTCCAGTGTGTGCCTCCATGCTGGGAGTGTGCTCTGTTCTCGTCCAGTATTTTTATGTAATACTTTCATGCCTCATCAGTTATAGTAGGACTCCATGACTGATCATGATTGAGAACATGACCCTTATTCTTAAGTCTTAACGGGCTTCATCTTTTTTATTCTTTTTGAAGTAAACAGGATATAAATTCCCCTATCTGGGTCTTTCTTCCACTCAGCGAACAAGGAGACGGCTGAGGCTCTCCTGTGGTTGAAGTCACTAACACTGTGTTCCTCTCTGTTGCTGGGGCAAGTCTTCATGCTCTGTCCTGGCCTGATTCTGACGTGAGAAACAGAAAGCCACCTGGGTGATGACGACCATCTGAGAACCAAGCACCGCAGGCCAACGTCTTGTTGCTGCATTCTGTGGGTGAAACCCACATCCAGGCATCGATCGCCCAAAATCACACCTTGCACTTGGACCACTTTCTATTTCTCCTCTAGTTTCCGGATTCTTGATTCACTTTCAAAGGGCCTGAAGAGCAAAAAGAACTCTGGGCTCTGGGACTGGGGGTCACCACATTCCTCAGAAACCGCCTCTGCGAGCAGATGCTGATACCAGATAAGACATGGGGACTGTCGCGTGAGTGAAGGGTCCAGACTGACTGTCTGCCCCCTCGTCCCCGCAGAGTCGCCAGCTAGCTTGGCCTCACATCCTCCATTCTCCACTCAGAGCTGTTTATTAACGGAGGAGCCAACTTTACGACTTAGTGGCTTCCTAAGAGGCTCAGTGTCAGCCAGGACTGGACAACAGCCCGTGTCCTGGGGAAGCTTCGGAGTCTCTGCTGGGCGTCACGTCAGCCCTTTCCTACCTTCATGCCAACTGAGTGAAGGCTGCTCCGCATGGCCAACTCCCTTCCTTGGCCTCCTAGGTAGGCCTGCCATGGAATTGGCCACTCACAGCCTTCCTTGTAACCCATGTCAGATGAGACAGAGGCCTGCATGGCTACGTTTTTTAACCCAATAAAAGTTTGAGCACAAATTGCAACAACGCTACATCTGCATTTGCCCAAACCAGCCAGTTTGGACACCCATGACATCCAGAAAAGGGAACATAACTGATACTAATGAACCATCTGGTCTACCCACCCATGTCTACTTAAAATGGATAATTACAGGCAAAATCAGAATGAAAGCTCTCAGCAGAACCAGAGCAGTCCATATTAGGAAGGACACAAGTGCTGGAAGCCTGGCACCCAGGGCATCCAGTATAATGTCTGTGTCGTGCCAGTTAAGAGTGAAAGTGGCTAGAGCACCAGGCTTTGAAGTTTTAGAAAGGACCTATGTCACCAGACCGAGCTACAGAAGGTGGCCAGGCACAAGACCCTCCCCTATCAGGAGGCCTATGTGAGCCCCCAAGTTGCACATTTGGGTGAAAAGGATGCCTTCCCCTAATAACGTGAGCCATTCTCCCCTGGGGAGTCCCACGTGGATTCCCAGAACTGAGACCAGACATATTTGCTATAACACTGGCTGTGCTAGTGACACTCCCCTTATACACATGTATCCCACAGAAGAATCCCTGCCCCACGAAGCTGAGAGGTCAGCATGGTTAGGTCCTGTGCTCCTCAGCAGGGAAACCCTTCGAGCACACCGAGAAAAAACTTACTCATGATAAAGTAGAACTCCTTAGGCTCCCAGGATTCAGCCAAGAAGAAATCTACCTATTGACATTTGGGTAAGTTTAGAGGACCATTTAAGGCTGCAGAATAAATGGTTATTTTAAATAAGAATATTTACAAATTAACTGGGAAAGCCCTTGATGTGTGAGAAGCAAGGTGCTTGCTGGAGGTCTACAGTTGGAAATTGGAGCACAATTCCCTTCTCAAGCTCTTCCCAGCTGTGTAACTGTGTGCACGACTTAGTTGACCTAAGTCTCAGTTTTCTCATCTGTAAAATGGGAAAAATAACTGAAGTGGTTTGATGCGGGGGTTAATATAATATGCCCAGCACAGCTCCCTGAATATTTTTGCCTCTAACTCGGACTAAACAGAATGCACAAAACAGCGACCATATCACAATGTACTTTTGAGATGTTCTGCTTTTCAGAACTTCTCTTTGACTACTTGGAAGAGCAGAGATTGGCAGAACATGAATTCTGTTTCACTGATGTCAGCACTAACAGAACTAAGGACCCCTCCTTTTGCCAGACTCATTTAGCGACCACCTGCCTGTTATAAGATGGACGCTTGCACATGGGGTCCGGAGCTTGTCAGAGTGAGGCTCCGGACGGGTGGATATGGATTCTTAGCGTTACTGTTTCAGTTACCCATTGCTGCATAACAAGCCACCCCAAACTGGAGTAACTTAAAATAGTGATGATTTCTTGACTTGCCACGTTGCAGCTCAGGAAGCCACTGAGGGCATGGCTAGACATCTGTCTCTGCTCCCTGCAGGGCCAGCAGGGCAGCTCAGCAAGGCTGGAGGACTCAAGGTACCCTCACTCACAGCTCTGCACTTTGCTTCTGGTCCTTGGGTGGCATGTCTCAGTTCTACAGGAGCTTCTCCCCCGACAGGGCAGCACCCACGGACACAGCCACGAGCTGCCAAGGCACTGTCAGGGCCAGCCTAGAAGAGGCAGCAGCTCATTTCAGTGCCTTGCACGGGTCAGCACCAGTCACATGCCAGTCCACATTCACAGACAGGCAGTGGGTTCCAACCACACTTGGCAGGGAGCAGCATAGGCACCTCGTGAGGTCCAGGGTAGGCTACAGTCACCACTGGGAACAGCATCCCCAAGCTACAGAGAGCTGTCTTGGGTCCCAGAGCCAGCGCCTTTCTTCAGGGTGCCATGGCAAGACCTCCACTTGCTCACCTGGACATTTGTTTGGGTGCAGATGTGCAGGAGGGATAAAGAGATCCAAACAAAGGAGACAGAGAAGATGGCTCCAGAGAACGCAGAGGGGAACCAGAGAATGCGGGACCTACAGCCAGCAAGAGGCGTTTGCAAGAGGATGTAGTGACCACCATGAGGAGGGGAGTAAATGGAGGACTTTCTTCTGGGAGGAATTAAGAGAAATGGCTAAAAAGCAGTTATCATGGGGCAAGGACTGGGTGGAGGGAAGGACCGCTCCCACAGGTCCAAGCTGCCTGGGTCAGAGCTTTCTAACCTGGCGCCTGGATCACATGTGTTCCCACTGGAAGTATCTGGAGGTGAACTTAGGACCATTCCTTTTAAGTCTTTTGTTCAAAGTCTCCTTCCCACCAGCCACCTTGTTGCCTTCCAGCTGAAGTTACACTACAAGAAATCCAGGACGGCTGAGGCCACTTAATGCCCCTATGAGCTCTTTGCCACTCTTATTCTGGAACATCAAACATAATAAAAAAAAGGTGAGCAGGGATCTCTGGCTTTAAAGTTCACTAAGAGTTTTCGAATATAAATAAGATTTGGAGGTCTCTGAAAGTAAGTGCACATGGTGGATGAATGTGGCAGGAGGAATAATAGACTGTTTAAACGCATGGCTCTCAAGGTGACAGTGATCCTCCCCGTGATTTATTGTTCTCCAGAAAGGATGGCGGACACCTTGGCACCACCTCCCACTGCAGGAACCAGGAGGTTGGAGCTTTTGCCACATCCAGGCCCCTTGGCCTTGGGTCCTGACTCCTGGAGTGACACTGTGCAAGAGAGCTCTGTGGACATCGCAAAGGGCAGCAGGCCTGACCTTGTCCCCCTGGGCCCTCAACACATGCTGTCCTTCACTTCCCTGTGTGCGTCCCTCACCTGTGTGTGGTCCTCCTCAGTGTGCAGACTCCCCAGTGTGTCTTTCTCCCCAGTGTGCCATCCTCCCCAGGTACAGTCCTCCCCAAGTGCAGTCTTCTCCAGTGTGAAATCCTCCCCAGTGTGCAGCCTTCCCCAGCATGCAGCCACATCTGCCCACAGCCTGACCTCCACACACCCTGCTCCCTGTCTTCCGCCTGACCACAGGACTGCAGCTATGGTGTTCCAGGACCTGGCAGGCCTGCTGCCTCTGATACCTCTTTGGCCCTGGCCAGCCCTGATTGTGACACACACACACACACACACACACACACACACACACACGAACATACACAAATACAGACACGGGTATATGTGAATGCACCCCATGTACATATGAAGACACACTATACACAGGTACCACACCTGCAAAAGCAAGCACATGTGCATGCACACACAGACACACACACTTGAACAAAGCCACTCTCAGGCCAGCAACCAGCCACAGGGAGATGGAGCCTGCTCCCAACCCCCAGCACATGTCCTTTCCCTGCAGTACTGGTTCTATGTCAGTATGCTGATGGAGTCCACATTGCCCATCATCGGAAGGAGGGGTCAAGCAGCCAATGAAAAGGACATGTGGGCCCTCCTGCCAGCTTCCCCCAGCCCCATCAGGCTGGCTGCCTGGACACTCTCACACACAAGGGATGACCATGCGTGGAACTGTTGCTGGAAAGACACCTGTCCCAGGCATTTACAGGTATTTTTCACATGTCACCTCTATTTATTTTCATTGCAGCCAGAAGATGGCTGCCAACAGCATGCAACACAGCCCTTGCTCCTGAAGTGCCCTCAACACAGGTGGCCACAAGTGGAGGCTACATTCTGGCCACACTGCCATGTCTGCCTCTGCACATGCGGCTCAGGCCACGGGTGGCCAGCCACTGCAAACCCCAGGTGGGTCACCCTCACCTTCAGCAGCCACGGCCCACATGCTGGGGCCCTGTCCCCAGGAGTATCTCTTCTTGGACTCCTTCCCCACCATCAAAGCAGAAATGGATATGACCAGCTACTTTCAAGTCCTTTACTGGAACATTCCAAGAAATTATTCTGGTTCGCTCACTGTGCTGCTGGAAGTTTAATGACATCTTCCTCTTGTAACTCCCTGCCCCAGTCTCGGTTCTGGAGGATGTGTGCCTGTGTATCCTGAAAAATACCTACCTCTAGAAAGCGTGTCTGACAGTGAATCCAAGTCCTCTCCTAGTGATCTCCGTCATAAAACAGCAAGGTACCTCATGTCTTCCCTGTGTGCTGGGCCTGAGAGCCAAAAGCATTTTCAGAACCTCTGAGGCCGGACCCCAGGTGAGGTGGCTCCCTCACGTGTACCATGCGGGTAAGCATTCGGAGAACCATCCATGAGAGCCTGATGTTTTCTCATCCCCCCAAGGGGACATCTCTTAACGCATTACTGGTGTGAAATACAGAACAACAGGCACCCCAGTTATTTATTACCCCAGTTGTTGCTGCCGAAATTTCTATTCAATATAAAGAATGGGAGTCAGAATACTCCTTCCCTCCTAAGGATTCAAAGTGGATGTTTATACTAATGGACACATGCTATAGGAAGGAAACACAGTAATAAGAAAAACTATCAGAAGTTGAAGGCCCACTTAAAATCCACCTTAACCCGGTTCCTCAAAAAATTAAAAGTAGAATTACCATATGATCCAGCAACTCCACTTCTAAGTATATACGCAAAGGAATAGAAAGCAGGGACTCTAACAGATGTTTGTACAGCCATGTCCACAGCAGCATTATTCACAGTAGCCAGATGGTAGAAACAACCCAAGTGTCCAACGACAGATGAATGGATAAACAAAATGTCACAAATGCATACAACGGAATATTATTCAGCCTTAAAAAAGAAGGAAATTCTGACACATGCTACAGCATGGATGAAACTTGAAGACATTACGCTACGTAGAACAGGATAATCACAAGATGAATATTAAATGATTTCACTTATATGAGGTATCTAGAAAAGTCAAACTCAGAGAGAGAAAGTAGAATGGAGGAGCTGGGGAGAAGGGAAAGAGGGAGTTGTTTAATGGGTGTAAAGTTTCAGTTTTGCAAGATGAAAAAGTTCTGGAGATTGGTTGCACAACCATGAAAATGTGACTCACGCCACAAAACTGTACACTTAAGAATGAATAAGATGGTAAATTTTATGTCATGTATAACCATAATCCAAAAATATATATTTTTCCAGGAAAAAAAAATCTATTCCAACCAACATATTAGCTGTAATTTGCTGGCTATTGTACTGTATGTTGCTGTTCTCTTTAATAATTTTGACCACACATATAAAACATTTTCAGGCAAAATGGCAATAATTAGCCTCAGGATCAGAAAAGCAAATACAAGACTGAGTTCTGTTATTTCCAGTTTAGCCATTTGCACTTACATTTTCTAACAGCCACAAACAAGAATGTAGCTACACATAAGTAATTGAACCACGAAGTAGAAATCATAACTATCAAACAAACACAGCAACATGATTAACAATAGCCCGAAAGTGGAAACAACCCAACTGTCCACCAACAGGCAACAAATAAAATTCAGTGTATCCATGCAATGGAACAGTATTCAGCCATAAAAAGGAATGCAGCACTCGCACATGCTACAACATAGATGATGAACCTTGCAGACATGATGCTAAGTGAAAGAAACCAGACAGCAAAAGTTACATATTGTATAGTTCCAATTACATGAAATTTCCGAGGAAGGCAAATCCATAGAGACAGAAAGTAGATTAGTGGTTGCCTGGGGCTGGGGAAGAAGCAGAGACTGTCTGCAAATGGGTATGAGCCATCTTTTGGGGTGACAGGAATGTTCTAAAACTGGATTGTGGTGATGTTTGCATAACTCTTTAAATTTACTAAAAATCTTTAAATTGTACATTTAAAATGGGTGAACTTTCTGGTATGTAAATTACTCCTCGATACATCTGTTTTTAAAAATAATTTTAAATTTTATAAAAATTTATAAAAATATAATAATATATGTATAATTTATACGTACATATATATATCAACAGAGGCACAGTCAACAAATATGTTGTCTCTCTAGGTAAGTATATGAGGCAGGCTCTTAAACTGGACAGTCTGCTGCCCATCTGCCATCTAAAGAACGTAAATCCCTCCTAATCATCCCCCCAAATACCAGCACTTAGGCACTCTCTTGAGAGTTGAACCCTGAGAACTGTGTACTGGCCAGAAGATCGTGGACACATTAGATCTCAAGGAGACAAGTTAATGATCTAATTACCCTGTGTTCTCTAAACACCGCCCCTATACTGGGCTTGATTTTCAGAAAGCAACATCTCTGCCCCAATTACTGAAGGCTAAGAACCGTCACTAGGTATTTGTGGTATAAATACTATTACAGCAGGCTATAAAAAGGTTAACTTTGGAGACTCAGAATGAGCAAGAACAAAGACATGTGGGGGGGAAGGTGCATCCTGAGAAGTTTCCACCTGCATGTCCAGACTGAGACAAGGTCCTCCCTGATTACAGAAGCTCGGGCTTCATTAAAGGAATGGCTGCTGTTCTCCTGGGACGTATTTCTCCTTAGAAAGCTGAAAGGGAGAACGGGATGAACGCAGCTGTTTGTTAAGGCAGTGGTCTTTCAAAGGCCTGCTCGGAGCCTGGGATGCAGGCGGGGGAGGGCAGGGGGTGCCGAGCACTGGGAGAGCCTCCAGTCGGCCGGAGGCGTCAGGCTTGCATCTGTTGGATTATCAGGCATGGGATTTTGTTTGAAGAAAGAGGTTTTGTTCATAAAAATAGAAAACCCACCCTCACTTTATTAGAAGATTAAGTCGTTTTTAAGCATGTACAACCCAGCCAGGGAGGCGCGATGTCCAGAGCACAGGTCCCTGCGATCCAGGCCCTCCCTCGCAGCCTTCCACACGGGGCAAGACTGGAGCTCATTCCCAACCGTCTCCTTGGAGCAAGCTGACAAAATACGTAACTGTAAAGGTATCATTTGTCAAATGTCAATTGGGTGTCAAGAATAAACAAGAAGAGAGAGAATGGAGAAACAGGAGCTGCTGGGAGAAGCTCCATGAGGGGAGTCCCAGGGCAGCCACCCCTGGGCTCCCCGCCGGGCGGACCTCTTGGGAGAAGTACTCGCCGCTGTCTGCTCTCGCCTGCGCCCGCTGTCTTCAGCGTGTCCTCCGGGTTTGCATGCCCGTCGTCCGCTCCTGCCCAGGAGCTCCTGCACAGCCAGATCCAGGGGTCTTCCCCATTCTCATCTTTTTCGACCTTGCCTGCACGGGAGGTGGTAAGTCCTGCCCTCCTTCTTGAAGACCTTCTTCTCATGGCTTTTAGCTACGCTCCCTTGATTTTTCCTCCCTTCCCACTGGTCCTTTCGCCTCGACATCCACTGCAGGATGTTCAACTCTTCTTTGAACCCACTCAGCTCATTGCAGCCCCTGGTGGTCCTCAGAGTGTGGTCCTGGGTCCCCCTTCCCACTGACACACTGTCTCCAAGGGACTGCATTCATTCCTGTGACTTGAAACTCCATGTACGTGCAGACAACCTCACGTGCACATCTTCTGCCCAGGCTTCTCCCCACACTCCAGCCCATGTGCTCAAAGGCCGACTTGTCATCTGTTGCCAGGGGCTTAGCTGCCAGCCTGCAGAAGTGGCCCGCAATGAACCATGCCTGTTGGTGTCATGGCCCTGCGGGGCCCCTCCCTCATTGAATCTGCTTTGGACCTGGGACTGGCTCTGACAGAATGTGTGGGGGTGAAGCTGGCAGTTCCTGCCTTGGTCCTCTGGGAGCCCTGAGCTGCCACGTAAGAAGTCTAACCACCCTCCTGGAGCAACCATGTGGACAGGTCCTGAGACTGCAGGGACAAAGAGAGAGGCCCTGCCACCCCGGTGTCTCAGCCACACTCGACCTCCAGCTGTCCCCACAAAGGTGCCAGATATGTGACTAAAATCATCTCAGATGTCCCAGCCAAGCTGCCAGCAGGCTGCAGCCACAGAAGGACCCCAATAGGATCAACCAAAGAACTGTCCAGCTCTGCTGCATCAATTCATAGAGTTTTTGCTGTTTTAAGCCACTAAGTTTGGAGTGCTGTTTTCATGCATCAATAATTAACCGAAGGATATCCATAACAGATCTCTTGATTTTCCTTTCAAACCAGTTTCAACCCTTTCATTTCCATCTTAGTAAATGAAAGCACTATTCTCCCAGTTGATCAAGCTGCAAACCCAGATTCCTCCTCCCCTCCCTAGTCTGCCCACCCCCCAACACACCCCACACATCCCCTGGATTACACCTGCCCAGCTGCTGCCTTCACACAGCGGCCGTCCCCCCAGAAATCATGCAAAACCTTCTTAATCCTTCTCCCTCCTTTCTATTCTTTCCTGTTTCCAATCAATTCTTCACCCAACAGCTCTTGATTTTCTTAAAATGCAAATCAGATCTATCATCCTTACCTAAAATCCATCAATGGCTTTTCTTAAGTAAAACCCAAGTTCCTTATCAGGACCTGTAACTCCCCAGGTGGTGGAGCCGCTCCCCTGCCCTTCAACCTTCCCTGCTACACCGACCCCTCCCCGGCTTCAGTCCTTCCACCTGGATGTTCTGGTCCCCAGTGACACTGAATGCTCCCCCACCGCAGGGTTGGTGTGTGCTGCTCTTTCTACTTAGAATGTTCTTCCGCGGCTTTACAGATCAACTCAATGACCCCTCCTCTGACAGGCCTTCCCTGACCCACTCCACAGCACTAGGTCCCCACTCCTTCCTGTCCCTGCAATGATGGGGCTCTGCTCTTGGATCATTTTTATCTTGATACTTATTAAATTATAATACTCATTGTTGGGGCTATTGTTTCTTCTAATGTATCCTTTCCACAGAATCGAAGGCCTGCAAGCACACCAATATGTCTCTGTAGGTGACAACTGTAGCCCCAGTGCTTACCCAGTGCCTGGTATTCAGTAGGCACTCAGTGTTTACTGAGTGAATGAGTGGGCCTGAGATCTTACCAGTGCATGTTGAAAGTGGATAAGAACTAAGAAAAATTGGTCTCCCTGGTTAGAAATAGATTTTCAGCACCAGGTGAGGGCCAGGGTATTGGTCCTCGTCACACTGGAAGCTCTCACAGACTTTAAGAAATAGAGGATTGTCTTCCAGGTACAGCGTGAGAAGGAGTCACACAGACTCAAGGCCAAATACTTCAACAGCCTCAGTTTCACATCCAGAATTCAAAGGTGAGGACAGGGATCAGGTCAGCAGGCAAACCAACTGCATCCTCCCATTTTTAAAAGTTACAAATTTTGCACCTCTGAGAAGCACCAGATGACTCTTCCCAATTACAAACACGTGGTTTGGTCAAAGCACAACCTGCCACGTGCTGGAGGCTCAGGGCTTCGCTGTCTGCAGGACAGGGATGAGGCGCGCAGGGAGACGGGAGGAGCATGCACCCGTGAAGCAGGTGCTCTCTACACGTGAGACTCCCTTTCCCAGGAAACAGATGTTGTCCTCGCATAAGACTTTCATTTAAAAAGCTACAGTGGTCACTTACTAAAAATTAATAAGGCGGGGGGTGAGGGTAGGACAAAAATAAAGCCATCCTCTTAGAGTTGATGTGATGATGACATGAGATAGATGTGTAAAAAGTTGTTTTGAAGAGTTATAAATATGAGGGTACTTCAAAAAGTTCATGGAGAAATAGAATTAAAAGATAATATGAATCTTTCCATGAACAGCTTTTTGAAGACCCCTCATATATTTGGAACAGGGTCTCAGCTGAAACTAAATTGGATTTACACTCTGGCCAGTGGACGAACTGGTACCAGGCGTCCATGTGCATGACTTTGTTTTGTTGATCACCTGGTGGAAAAGGGAAGGGATTTTGTGACAGGTCCCCAGGGGAGAGAGACATTGGAGGAGGGCGATAGCTCCCAGCTATGTGCAGACAGGATGCGTGGGAAACCAGAGTGGCGGGAGCCGTCTCTAAGAAAATTCTTGTGAATCCTGGGGCCCACATGACAATGGAGAAAAGTCTGGTGGAAAGAGATACCCCACACACACCCTGTGAGAGCTGGAATTGCTCCAGCAGAGCAGAGCTTTCAGGGCACGGGGCAGGAGCAGGAGCGGGCCTGCGGCAGACCTTGAACAGATGCTGGTGGATGACTGAGGCTGGCAGAGGCAGGCCAAATGCACCCCTGAGCAGAGTGGACCAGAAACACTGGCAAGGGGACAAATTAGAGATCTTAAAGCAACAGAGAGCAAAGTAGCACAGGGTGGAGCCAGGAGCCCTGTGAGGCCATGCAATTCTGGTATTAATGTCATGGTGGCCTCTTCTGAGCCAGCGTCTGATGGGGCCTGCAGATGTGGGAGTTACACATTATTTTTGTTTTGTAAGCATAAAGAAAGCTTCTTTGGGAAGGAAACAAAACACTCATTAACCTGGAGCTAGGCTGATCCAAAATCAATACCTGCTGCCTTGTTACTCAACTCCAGATGACCCATCAGCCCCAGAGGCCTCTTGTTATTGCTCAGTGACAGCACTGAGTAGTGACAGGTTGCCCCATCGGCAGCACTCCCTCTTGTGGCCATGGTCCTGAGTCTCCCAGGCATGCTCGGCTGCTCCCCAACCCACAACAGATGCCACGGGCAGCTCCCCAGACCTTGAAGCCGTCGCTGCCTGAGAATGACCAGCCGCTTCCAGCCGGGAAGCTGTTTCTCCAGAAATGCGTTTCCCCTTTGGATTTCACATAAAACAATCGTATGTCTGTAAACCCTGGTCTGTGTAGGTGTAAATAAGATCTTGTTTCCCAAGGGACTCGACGGCAACAGAAATATTTATGTTTCTCTGCCGATCAGTGGTCTCTGCTGCTTGGCTCCACCAGTCCTGTCTGATGGCCCAGTAGGGCTGCAGGGTACCTGCCCTCCTGGCTCACGTGCACCTGTGCCAAGGCGTTAATCTCACCACATTCCCCTGCCCCATGTCACATGCCCCCGAAACCCAGTAACTGGATGCACCACTGGACTGCGTTTCCCAGCCTCCTTCATGGTTAGATGGGGCCTTGTGAACATTCTGGCCAACAGCATGTGGGCAAATGTGTGGGCCCACATTGAGGCCTGGCCCTGAAGCCTCCCGTGGGATCCTGCACTTTCTCCTCATCTGCTGCCTGGATTCAGAGAATTCAGCAGAGGACCCCAAGGCCATCAAGGCCTGCAAGGCCATGCAAAGGAAGGAGAACGGGTATCTGAGTAACCCAGTGGATGACTAAACTTGGAGGATGTGGATGGGAGCTGGTGACACTGTCAAATACAAGGGTACTTCAAATAGCTCATGGAAAAATAGAATTAAAAAATAATACAAAATTTTCTGTGAATCCTTTGAAACATGCTTGTACATCCTAGCATCTGCTGTGTACCTACAAGGGACTCCTGAAACCTGTGCTGAGTGGACAAGGTAACCGAGAGAGGAGAAAACAGAAATTCCCTGCCAAGAGAATTGAGCCCTGAATAGCTCTGTGCCACAGACATGCAAATAATGTCCACCGAGGGTGACAAATGTCAGGCCCATTCCTGAAGCTGATTTGGTGACTAAGGGACCTGGCGGCAGCCCCAGGAGTACCACTTCCACGCGTCCCTGAAACACGCAGCCTGAAGGACATGCTCAGCTCTTAGTGAGTACGTGTGAGGCCTGGAACAAAGTGCTCTGCCTGAGCAGGTGGGCACAAGCTCAGCACCGCCACTCTGGCGAGGGCACCTTCCCTAGGGAGAGTGCTCAGCCACAGCGTGGAGCTCAGCTGGTTCCAGCTGGCAAACCTCCACCAGCCCCCACCACACACTGCCCTCACCTCACCTCCAGCCCAGGCAGCCCAACCTTCAGACCACAGACTTTGTCAAGGTTACACACACAACATGCAGGCCCAGCCCGGTGGGGGAAGGGCAGCCACCCAGCACTCCCAGCCAAGCCCCGTGACACAACTTGTAGAAAGCAATTGCTGGGACAGAGCAGGTGGCACTGTGCGGTAAGATTGACCTGGTGCATTGAGGGTGTCTGGAGCATCCATGTGTATAAGCTGCTCTGAGTCCTGGGGGTGCAGAGATGAAAAGACCCTTGAGGGGTTTGCAGCTGAGAGGGGGGAACCTCACGAACAGACCATTGCAACACAACATGGTCAAGCACCTATGTGACTAGGCATCTGTGTGCCCCGTGTCATGGGAGCACAGAGGAAAAGAGCACACCTAAGTCTGCCTACAGGTAGTGGGGAGGCTTCTGGGGAAGGGTTGGTGTGTGCTGTGGGTGCTCTGCCTGCCTGGCCTGGGAACTCATGTTCCAGCACACTCTGCAGCCTGGCTCTGCCATAGTTCCCAAGTCTGGCGAAGGCATGCTCAGTCTACTCTTGGGGCGGGGAAGAGAGTTTGGGAATTGATTGACAGCCTGCCTGTGGAGCAGAGCTCAGCCAATGATGGGTAGAAATGGGGAGGTCAAAGGGTAAACATCCCAGCTTCTTAGCCTTCAGGGGGGACAACACCGAAGCCATTTCTGCACTTGCCCCAAGGTTCCCAGGGGGCTGAGCCTGATGCCTAGTGGTAACGGCTCATCACCACACACTGTGCACGTGCCCTGTCTCACTCCCCACACCTGCCAGCACTTCCTGGAACAACTCTAAAAGGAAACCCCTGGACTCAAGTCCTTATCACAGGAACCCAGGTTAGCTCAGGGGAAACACCCAGAAGAAGAGCAAGAACGTCAGCCATGGCTGGGGCCCCAGCTGCACTCAGATGTCCATCAACAGAGCTGGAACACGGCTCAGCAGTAGGAAGGGGCCAAGTATTGACACGAGCAACCTCCCACACGTGTGCAGGCTCTGTCTGCAGATGCTGTGGCCAAAGGCCCACGGATGTTCCTGTTCTTCTCCAAGGAAGCAGGGCGGCAGAGAGCTTGGACACTGGCCTCCGAAGTTAGGTGCTTTGGGTCCAGTTGTGAGCACGCCTCAACTAACTCACCTATGCAGCAGTCACAATAACAGCACCTTCCTGAGTGCTGGAGAAGCCCCAGTGGACCCTGCATGTAAAGCATATTGCACAGGGCCTGCCCGTGGAGAGCCCCCAACACACGCCGGTTACTACTGTTGATGTTATTGCTGGGTAAGGAAAAGCCAGGGAATTATAAAGCCAACAGGAATCCGCCCCAGTCTTTGGGGACATCCATGCCTATGGTAGTTCAGGCTTCATGACTGCCCAGGCTGCTTCAGTCACTCCCTTCTCTGCAGTCTGTGAAGGAAGTCCTGGAGCAGCTGTGGTCCTCCTTTGCAGAAAAAATAAAACACAGATTACAACCATAATGGCTTCTATAAATAGCAAGTGGCTGTGCAATCCAGGGGGCTACAAGGCAGGAGCTGAAAAGAATGCAATGTTTGAATTTCATGAACAAGATGGGGCCAGCCCCGAATGCAGACAGACGCTTGCCACCAGGTAAAGTTCAAAGATGGTGAGTGGTAGAGATCAAGATGGTGACAGTCCTCTGAGGGTTAGTGACAGGAGGGGAGCTTCTGGAGCCTGAAATGTTGTTTCTTGGGCTGATCACACACGTGCATTCACCTCGTTGATATTCACCACACTGTACAACCCTGATGTGTGTCTTTTTCTAGATGGAAGTTAGTTATAGTTAGATAAAGAGTTCCCCCAAAATGCAATGACCCATATGCTATAACCGGGGGGACTATCCTGGGACAAACAGAGAGTGAGAACACCATATCACAGCACTGTGAATAGCAGAGGGGCTGTTCTGTGGGCCAGTGCTGGAATAGCTATGTGTGCCGTTCAGATATTTGCACACTTCTGTGCTGGCCCCCCCGGCCTGTCCCCAGCCCCTTCTCTGGGTCACCAGCCTACATGTTGCTTTCCAACCCTCATCACTTCCCACCACAAAGGGGACACCTGGCACCGCAGGGGACTTTGGGCACAGCCTGCAGTGCCTGGACACCATCCATGCCCATGTATTTGTGGCCCCCACCTTGAGGGTAGTAGCATTTATAAAATAAATAAAAAGATAAAAATTTAGATTTTAAAAACAAACAATATACACCAGTCTATTAACTGCGGTTGCCCCTGAGGTCTGACTGGTGGAGAAATGTTGACTTATTTGAAAAAAAAAAAAAAGATAATAATTTTTATACTTTCTGCCAAGTTGTTGCAGTGTTTTTCAAATTAAAGAAGAAATAAATCATTGCTTTAAATTCTATACACAGTGTAGATATTTTTTAAAACTCAGTGGTACCAAATCAGTCTAAGCAACTCCTGAGAGAGTTCTGCTCACCCTAACTTTTCAGTCAAGAAGCCCCAAACTCCTCCCTTAGATCTCAAGAAGGCCACTCAGGGCAGAGCGTGGGCACTGCACAGTCTCCTAATGACGTACCTCTTACATGAATTTGAGTCCTTCATTGTCTCAAACTGTTATGCAGGTGGTTGGTCATGTTTGCTTAGGCTTATATGGTCTACCCTTGACTTGTCTGTAAGATCCTGGGGCCAGATTCCAGAATATGCCCTTTTCCATGGGTCTCTGCTCTCTCAGATTCTTACAGCCTCTGACACCATTTCAGAAGGGTCTTTAACAAAAGTGCCTTTATTAAACCCTCACAGGATCATTAGGAAACATGCTATTTTTCAGAGATGTCTATGCTATGTGTGCTCATATCTGGGTATATGTGCACATCCCACCCCATTTTCCCCTCATGATGTGACCCACACTCCTCCCCCTGGTGGGGGGTGTCTTTGTCCCTCACCCTGGAATCTGGACAGTATGTGTACATGGGGAGAGTATGGCAAGAGGGATGCTGTGGGATGGCCAAGCCAAGTTCAGAAGGAGCATGTGGCTTTCTCTGGGCAGTCTGAGGACTCGCCCTGGGAACCTAGCCGCCATGTTGTGAGGAAGCCCAACTAGCCCATGCAGTGAGGAACTGAGGTCCCAGCCTACAGCCCACTCACCTGTCAGACTTATGAGTGAATGACAACTCTGATGTCCCAGCTGAGACCCAGACACAGTGGAGCCCAGAGGAGCCATCCCCACTGTGCAGTCTCAAAGCCTTGACCCCATGATCCAAAAGTTTGTTTCTCACCCTAAATTTCCAAGTAGCTCATCACCACCCCAGTTACCAACACCTCTTGTCCACAGAGCAGAGGTGGCAGACTGGCAGCATCCTCAAGCATGGAGAGACCCCTTTTCTACACCAACAAGCCTGGGACTTCCCACCTCCACCCCAGCATGCCCTGTTAGTGAGCAACACTGTGAATGTTGTGCAAAATTCAGGCACATTTCAGGAAGTAGCTCTGAAAATCACTCACTCTCCCTGGCGGCTCCTAAGAGCTGTGCTAACCGTGATGGAAATGTGTGCCCCTCAGTTCTCACAACCACCTTAATAGTTCAGTATGACTCTCCATGCAGAGGAGGATGGAGACCCAAGAGGGCATGTGGCCTGTCCTCGGTCACCAGCCTCCCCAGGCAAAAGCTGGCCTGGAACTCTAGCATCTGCATGCCCCTGGAACCCAGCAAGTTCCCTTAATGACCCTCTGCTGCTGGCTTCCAGATGCCTGCGTGGCCTGCAGCCCTCCCCAGGCCCCACCCCATCCCCATGGCCCACAGAGCAGTGCAGCCTGGCAGCTGGCAGCAGCAGCTGTTTCTCAGCCGTGGGCAGTGACGGAGGGCTGCAAGGCCGCCTCTCACTGGCTCCATAAAGCGCACCTGGTGCCCATCCTGGTCAGGCAGCTCCCTTGACAACAGCTGCCTGGCAACTGGAGTCCACCTAGCTTCACTGAGTGACGGCCAAAGAACAGTGCCTGGAAGCTCTTCCCCAGAGCTGGCCCAGAGCAGACCAGCCCTGTGGCTCAGCACTGCATGGGACTCTGGATCTCAGTGGGGCTGCAAGCAGCCCAGGTCAGCCTGGACTACACTGCTTTGTCCAGTCCACAACCATCCAAGTCCTCCAAGTCCTGAGCGGTCCTCAGGGACATGGGCAGGGTGATGGGGAGGATGCAGGCTTTGAACTTGACCACCTGGTTTGAAATCCCAGATGCCATCACTCACTGTGTAACCTCAGGAAATGCAGTCTTGCCGAGCCCCATTTTCCCATAAAATGTAGCCAATCCATTCATCTGTGAGACGGAGCAGCTCAGACTTCCTCATGGGCCTCTAAAGGATTAAAGGAGTTTATGTAGAGTGCCCGGCAGGCCTGACACAAAGCAGGCACCCCTTTCCTGGACATTGGGATGAGTGTGTGTGCACACCTGTGGTTGTGCATGTGCATGCTAAGATGGACCTCCTGCCATGGCCCAGGCACCCACCCTGCATGGGGACCTCCCCAGGCAGGTGTCCCCAGGCCCTGCCTTCCCCTGTGACAGGCCTGGTGCCCCTATTGCTCCTTCCCACCCACCCCCAAGAAGACTATTGGCTACATGGAGAGGGACTTTTGATGACCTGGCCTCTCTCACTGCAGGGTTCAGTCAACCAGAGCCCCCAGTGACAAGCTGGGGCCCAGCCATGTGGCCATGAGTCTCTGATTCTCTGGGGGCCATGATGTGAGGAGCTGCCCGAAATCGCCATTACAAGATGGCGCTGATTTCCGGTGGAGGGCAGGGCTGCTCGGTAACACGCCTGGGCCGATTAGGCAGCCACCAATAAGGTAGGAGCACGTCCTAGGCGAGGAGCAGTCTCTATATAAAGGGCGCGGGTTCCCTCGCTTGGGGTCTCCATTTTTGGCAAGCTTATGCTCTTCCTCTCAAGAGGCATTAAAGCTGATCTGCAGAAGGATCCTTTGTGTGCCGCGTCGTTCTTGCTGGCGAGACGGTAGCGCGGGACATCTGGTGCCGAAACCCGGGAACTTGTGTCATCGTCAGCACCTTCGGAGACCCCCTGGAGACAGGGAGGATTCAGAACTGCAGGAGGGTAAGTTCGGAGAGGTATGCCTGTTCTTGGTCTGGGGTTAATCCGGTTGGTTTAAAAGGTTTTGAAATCGCCCGTTGGTGTGGTCAGACTGACGTAGATAAGCAGCTGCACCAGAGACCTGTGTGAGCCTCTAGTACGTAAGGGAACGGCGCGTCTCACAGCGCCTCCCACGGAGTGGGGCGCATTATGGGTTCCACTCAGTCCATGGTTACCGCGTTAGAGGCCGTGCTGAGACAACGTGATATAAAGGTAGGGGGCCGTGTGCTCAAAAATTTTGTAAAAGAGGTAGATCGTGTAGCGCCGTGGTTTGCTTGTTCCGGCTCCTTGACTTTGAGCTCTTGGAACAAACTAGGCAGAGACCTTGACCGCAAGTACGCGGAGGGAGACCTCCGTCAGGGCACCAAGACCATTTGGAAGTTTATTAAAAATTGCTTAGAAGATGAGGGCTGTAAACCGGTAGTGATAGTAGGGCAAAATACATTAGAGGAGGTCCAAGACAGCATGTCAGAAACTGAACGGAGTGAGAGGATGGGTACCCGCAGGAGGAGAGACGTCTCCCATAAGAAAAAGGGCCCTCCCGGTAAGTCTACGGACGAGGGAGAGATTCTAAAACAACAAAGTGACACTCCCGGCACATCTGCCGGTAAAGGAGGGATTTCAAAACCCAGACAAAAGTTGGAAGGGAAAGAAGGAGGCCTCTACCCTATGCAAGAGCTGGGGGCCTTAAAACAAGAATTAGAAGATTTAAATCTGGATGAGTCCGACTCCGATCCCCTCAGCCCTAGTGAGGAATCCGATTTGGAGGAGGAAGCTGCCAGGTACGAGGAGGAGAGATATCATCCCGACAGGCGGCGGAGACCACTCGGGGAGTGGAAATGCCGGCCGCCCCCAGTGGCCCCCGCACGGCCTGCGCCTTCGGCGCCTCCTCCTTACGTGCAGTCTTCTAATCCCTTCTCATTCCTCTCTGATAAAGTGAGGAAAAAGGTTCAAGCTGCCTTCCCAGTTTTTGAGGTTGAGGGCGGAGGGAGAGTTCATGCCCCCGTCGAGTACACCCAAATTAAGGATCTAGCAGAGGCGGTTAGAAAATATGGTGTAAATGCCAATTTTACTCTAGTAATGCTAGAAAGGTTTGCTGGTGTGGCTATGACACCCGCTGACTGGCAAATGTTGGCTAAGGCAGCGCTCCCTACCATGGGTCAATACATGGAATGGAAGGCGCTATGGCATGAGGCTGCACAAGCTCAAGCCAGGGCAAACGCTCCTGCACTGACCCCCGAGCAGCGAGATTGGACCTTTGATATGTTAACAGGCAGTCTATGTTTTTGGATGGTTTCTAATCGGTCCTGGTCTGAGATTCCATGCATAAAGCTTTATAATCAAACCGCGGCGTGGTTTGATAGGCCAGAACATCCAGCTTCGGCCAATGCTTCTTGGCTGTCTGGAGTGTGGCCTGCTTTTGATCCAAAGAACAATACCAGTATTCCCTCTCAGGCAAAATGGGCCCCGTATTGCCTGAGCCCCAGAAGGGAGGGAGATACCCCGCCCTGGACGGGCTGCCAGTCTAAAAAGGCGGGGTGGGCACTAAAAAATTACTTTACCTTTTCGCCTTATATGGGTACCCAGTATAATGCTACCTCTTCAGGCCTAAATTGGACATATCAAAACCCCACGATGGCGATCCGTTCCAACCCATTTGATGTTTGGCTGTTGTGTGGGGTAAATGGCAGCTGCACGGACCTTTCACCGTTTGCCTTTTCAAAAGGCGGTGGTTGGGGAAATGCCTCTTTTGAGTGGAATGTGACTGAGTCCTTTGAATCCACTGTGTCCATAAAACAGCTTGGAACAAATTACTCTGTCCCGCCAACACCAGTTTGCCTTTATCCTCCTTTCATGTTTATTTTAACTAATATTAGTGATGAGAGGAGTCAGATTGCTTGTGATAACTATACTTGCTTTTATGCACAGTGCCGGAATGCTACGCTGTTCAATTTGGCCATAGTTGCTCGAATGCCTAGATGGATTCCTGTCCCAGTAGAAGCTCCCAATACTATGGTCTTGTTCAGGCAGAGGAGGGATTTTGGTCTCACTGCGGCAATAGTCGCCGCCGTATCCCTGGCGGCGGGTGCAGCCACAGCTGCTGCCGTCTCCTTGACTACCACGGTACAGACTGCCACCACGTTGAATAATTTGTCCTCCGCGGTAACACAGGCCCTAGAAACACAGACTGCGCTAAACGCTCAGCTGAAGGGAGGATTAATGGTGGTTAACCAGCGGGTGGATCTTGTGCAGGAACAAATAGACGTTTTATGGCAAATTGCTCAATTGGGGTGTCAATGGAAATATTCAGGGTTATGTGTCACCAGTATCCAATATAAAAAGTATACCAAAGCTGCAAATTTGTCTAAACAATTATCCCAGCATCTTTCAACAGGTTGGACGAGAGAATTTGACAACCTGATAAACCAGCTGCGCATGGCCATTGTGTCCGTGAATTCAACAAGAGTGGATGTCTCCTTCGCAGCCGGACTGTCCTCATGGATTAAAACGGCCGTGTCCCACTTCAAGGAGTGGGCAGGAGTGATTGGGGTTGGCATGTTCTTATGTGGGGGAACTGTGCTCCTACTATGGTTGGTCTGCAGATTAAAAGCCCAGACCCAGAGAGACAGGGTAGTCATCGCCCAGGCATTTCTAGCCCTGGAACAGGGGGCCAACCCTGACGTTTGGCTGTCCATGCTTAAGGATTAGCCTGCTCTGACTCCCCTTCCCCCTTCCTGTTGGCTGGCCTCCCTGAAGCTTGTTCAGAGGAGTTCGCCCTTGCTCAAACAGGTCTATGTGTAACAACAGGCTCCAGTGTGTCCAGAGACGGGCAACTTCCCCCAGACTTGAACCAACCTAAGACATGGTGCCCGGTGGCGATAGGGTCAACCTATGACGGGTAAGGTCAAAGTCTGTGGAGGGACGACCTAGGACAGGAACGCTGGCTAATTTGTCCGCGACCGCCGAGCTTGTACCAGCCGCTTTAAATGATAAAAAAGGGGGAGATGTGAGGAGCTGCCCGAAATCGCCATTACAAGATGGCGCTGATTTCCGGTGGAGGGCAGGGCTGCTCGGTAACACGCCTGGGCCGATTAGGCAGCCACCAATAAGGTAGGAGCACGTCCTAGGCGAGGAGCAGTCTCTATATAAAGGGCGCGGGTTCCCTCGCTCGGGGTCTCCATTTTTGGCAAGCTTATGCTCTCCCTCTCAAGATGCATTAAAGCTGATCTGCAGAAGGATCCTTTGTGTGCCGCGTCGTTCTTGCTGGCGAGACGGTAGCGCGGGACACCATGGGGCTCTCCAGAGAGAAGCATCAGCCCAGGACGGGGTGAATGTGAGGATTTTACAGAGAAAGGAAGAGCAAGCCCCGTACTTTGAAGTTTGGGGTCTCCTGCAGTCAAAATTCCCATCCCTTCTGGCTCAAGCCATCAGGGAGGCCTGGGGGAGTTGACGCAGCGCCTCCCTGTGCCGTGGTCAGTCACACTCCCCAAGGGTACCTCTCAGCCCTCAGCACAGATTTGCAAGTGAGCCGCTGAAATGTCCCTCTGTCTCCTTAATTAGACAGAGTCTTTGGGGGGTTTATTTGCCTCCCGCAGTTTCCTTTTCCTTTTTGCAGCTTTTCTTTGGCCCCTGCCTTCCTTTTAAAACAGGATGTTTGAGCACTGGAGACCACTAAGATGCTTCCGGACATCAACAACCCCTGGGAGGTGGCACAACAGCCCTGTGTGCATGTATACATGTGCATGCATGCAGTTGTTTGTGTGTGCATGAATGTGCACGTGTGTTTACATGCTTGTGTGCATCCATGCATGTACATGCGTGTGGGTTTGTGTGTGTGCATGTATGTACATGCGTGTGGGTTTGTGTGTGGTGGCTTTGTGTGCATGCACAGGTATATGTGTATGCAGTTGTCTATGTGTGCACACATGAATATCCATATGCATCTCCAGGGACAGAGTCCATGGCTTCAGTCATTTTCTCTTTATCTGGGGACGCCCAGATAGCTGGTAAAACATTATTTCTGGGTGTGTCTGTGAGGGTGTTTGGGGAAGAGATTAGCATTTGAATCAGACTGACTAAAGAATGTTCTCACCAATGCAGGCAGGCAGATCTGATACATCGAGGGCCAGAACAGAACAAAAAGGTAGAAGAAGGGTCAATTCTCTCTCTGCTTGAGCTGGAACTTCGATCCTCTCCTGGCCTTAGACAGCAGCCCTCCTGGTTCTCGAGCCTTCAGACTACACTGGATTTACACCATGGACTTTCCTAGGATTCCAGCTTGCAGAGAGCAGAACGTGAAACTTTTCAACCTCCATAATCATGTGTGCCGAATTCCATAATAAATCTCTCTCTGTACGCGTGCACACACACACACATCAGACATGTGAGGCCCACAGTGTCTGCTCCAGCAAAGAGCCCTCCCAGCACAGGCTTCAGGGAAGAGGGTTGCTGAGGTGTTCTGGAGGAGAAACAGTGTGTGGTAGGTGGGGAAGCTGGGGAAGAATTTCAGGGGAGAGTCAGCACGTGCGCAGGCCAGGAGGGCCAAAGGTCAAATAGTGCTGGAGTAGGCCACGGCCCCGGGCTGATGCGTCCCATGGATGTCCAGCAGGAGCACACTAGCCCATGGACTCTGAGCTGGTAGTTGTCTGCCCTCTGCTCCCCCCAGCAGCAAGAGAGGCCCATGTGGTCATTTCACCCAGTGTGTCAGCTCTCTTCTAGGGGCTAGGGCAGCAGGTGACCCCAAACACATCATCCTGCCCTCTGGGGAGTTCCATCCTGGGGAGGGGGATATGATTTCCCCTCCTTCACTTCTCAAATGAGGACCCGTGAGGCTGACTGTCAACGCCCCACCCTGCCCTCTCATGGAGCTGCTTCTCCCAGCGCCCACAGCCTCCATGACCCCTTCCTAGACAAAACCATCCGTAAAACAGTAAAATCACTTCAGCATACGGAGAAGGGCAGACATCTGATTGCACATGTAAAATCCCCTACTGCACGTTGTGCATGTTGCCACAGATCCTGTATCAGTTCAAGTTGTACCTGGGGAGGTCTGATAGGTGGGTGGCCATGGGGGACAGCAGCCTCCCTTCTGCAACGCTGAGGCCCAGCCTGTGTCCCTGCGGTGCTATGTCTCTCTGAACAGGCCCTGGGAGCTCTTCCAGGGTGATTGACAGGCTTGCAGAACAGGCACAGGGTTCTCCATCCATGGGACCAGACACTCCTCTGCCCATGACCTCCAGACAGCATGTCCCCCACTCCCACTTGACTGCACAGAGAAGAGTGTGCCTGTGACAGAGCTGGTGCTTTGTGCACATGTGCTCCATGCACCCTCTTCTCCACTCTTCAATCCAGCCCAGTCTCGCTGCTCCCTCACCTGCCCTTGCCATGAAGCGTAATGTGGACCAAGCAATTTCCAGTTCGACGGCCCGTGGGCTTGGCAGAGGCAGGGCTGGGGCCTCATGGCTGCTTAAAACGGCTGTTTCACCCATCCCAGCTGAAAGAGCACACGCTGACATTCTTACCATAGTTGAAAGGGGTCCAGACTGACTCTCCCTGGCGGCTGCTTTTCGCAGCCGCAGCCGGCTCCACCCAGGCCTCCCTGCATTCCTCACACCCAGATCACAAGCACTTTCTGCAAGAGCCGAGAGCCTGAGCTGCAGGGCGCCCAGAGCTCCCGCGTCCCACGGAGCAGGGTATCGGTGTGGCCTCTGTCAGCTGGCGGCTCCATAATCGACCATGATGTCACCCTCACTGCTGAGACAAGGAAATTAAGGCTGAGAGTGCCTGCGGCCTGCCGCACTTCATTCCAGTCTCCTGACTCCTGAGCAAGTTGTCTTTTCACAACTAAAGAGTCTGTTTTGGGAAGTAAAAATGAATGAGAATGTTTTCCTCACTGCATGAGCACACATATGTGCACTCTGACATCTGACCCTCCCCCAGTGACAGTGGGGTCTATGGCCTCCCTGGAACCTGGGCAGGCTGGCTGCTTCCACCAAGGACATGTGGTAAAAGCAGCACTGGGTGGCTTCCATGCTGCGTCCCAGGGCCACACAACTCCTACCTGGTCCACTAATATGCACTCCAAAGCACTAGGCCATCACAGAAGAAGGTGTACTCCCGTGGGGCCTCCACGCCTTGAGGAAGCCCAAGAGACATGGTGGTGCTCCCATCAGCCACCCCAGGTGAGCCCAGCCTCAGTGAGGTCCCAGCTCCAGTGGCCCTGGATCTGCAGATGAAGCTGCATCCCAGACGATTGCAGTCATCAGCCACCCCCTGGGTGAATCTTCTAGCAGCCCTGCCTGAACTCCTGAGCACAGAACCCACGAGCACGGGCAGTGGGCATTGTTTCATGCCACTGGGATGACGGTGACTCAGCACCAGATCACTAGCACTGTGTCTGTCTGCAGGGGTAACACAGTCCTGGATTCCTCCAGTGAGCATGGTCCTCCATCCCATGCTCTCAACAGCTGGGCCTAACCTGGGGTGTGTAAGCGACAGTCCTGGGTAAGGACTGAGGAGTGAATGATGGAGGGAACGAATCCATACCCACACTCAAGGAGGCCAGAGTCAAGAAAGAGGAAAGAAACCTACTAATCACTTGTCACCCCACCAGAGCCCCAGGCCATGCCCTGGCCATGATCAGGCTGGGGCCAGGGGACCTCAGCCGCTACGGAGGCCTTGGGCTGGTCAGTGAGCTTACCAGGCATGCCAGCCCCCGCCCCGTGGTGGACACCCTCAGCTTGGAGCTGGAATCACAGACTCTGTTAAAGCAGAGCTGGCAGCCTTCCCGGGGCAGGAGAGGGGCTGTGTTGGGTGAGTCGTACAATCCACGGTGCCCTTGGGGCTCTTAGACCAGAGCAAAGTAGGAAACCTGCCAGGCCTCCCTCTCCGAGGACACCAAAATTATCCTGTCACTCCCCAGATGCTGTAAACATTATGAAACAGGGGAGAATCTCTTTGAAGTCCAAACTGTGTCTACCCACAGAAAGGTGCTCTCCAGCCAAGCAGCTCTTCACAGGGCAATTAAGATGTTGTCTGCAGGTATGGGGCTATTTGCAGGGTTTGCTGGGGGGTTTTGCTCGGGGGTCAGCTTTCTGGGGCCTGCCAGGAGTCCAGGCACAGCCTACAGTGGCCAGGAGCCCTGAGGCAGGGGGCTGGGCAGAGGGAAGGCTGGGGTGGGGGTTGGGGGAGCCAGGGCAGGTCCAGGGAGGCTGCAGACGCTCCCTCCTGCCCCCGCCCCCACTGCTGTCCCAGGCCAGGGCACACCTGAGCTGTGTGCTTTGATGTCCTGCCTTTGCAGACAAACCTTCTTAGCTCTCAGTGAAACTGTTAGAAGTGATTCTTAATGTGCCTTTTATCAGAGACCAGAGGAAGGAGTTGAAAGGAGGAGCCGGGGGTTTTCAAAGAACCTGCAAGACTGAGGAGGGGAAGAAAAACCACCTCAAGCCTTGAGAGAAAACAAATGTCTAAAGCCTCCCCAGGCCTAGAGGCCACGTTCCCCTGGCCTGTGATGTGTGGGGAGGGGGAGGGGGGGTGCAGATAGAAAACCTGCTGGGTTGCAGCTTCATGTTACCACAGTGCTGGGGTGTTCTTCGTTAGAGGGTTTGAGATGTGGTTTCATTCGGATCCTGACAGAAATCTAATGACAAAAGCCGAAGGGGCAGGTTCTGTCGCACTGCATCCAATCACCACCCTGAGCCTGCTACTCTGCCTGGGACCTCCTGGCGTGTAGTCTCGGGCTCTGCAGGTGAGGTGCAGGTACCCCAGGTGCGTGCAAATGCAAAATGAGAACAGAAAGCTGAGGGGTAGACCGTCCCTCACAGGCACTGATCTGCAGGCAAGCAGCGAGTCTGGACTCACTGAGGCCCTCCAGCCGCCCTGGGAGGACGTTACCAAGAATTAAATACATTGATATTGCTGTGCAACCATCTCCAACATCCCTCCCCAGAGCTCTTTTGATCTTGCAAAACTGAACCTCCATTCCCATTAAACAGTAACTTCTCATCCTCCCCTCCCCACCTCACCCCCAACCCCTGGAAACCACCCTTCTACTTTCTATCCTGTGAATTTGGCTGCTCTAGCTACCTCATACAAATGGAATCACACAGTATTTGTCCTCTTAGTGTCTGGCTAAAAGTAGTATTTTCAAAGACATTTCAATCAAATTGGTGCAGTCACTCTTTTTTCTTTTTCTTTTTTTTCATTTAAAATACAGTAAAAAATAATTACTTCAGTCCAAGAGTTCTAAGACATGTATACATCGATGTAACCACCACCACAATTAGGATACAGAAAAGTTCCATCCCCAATAAAAACTCCCCTGCACTTGCTTTTCATGTTCACACCTCCCCCGCAACCCTTAGTCACTTAAAACTATCGACCTACTCTTTGTCGTTATGGTGTACCTTTCCAGGAACGTCATGTGCATGGAACCGTGCAGTAAGGAGCCTTCTGAGGCTGGCTTCTTCTGCTCAGGGTAATGCCTTTGAGGTTCATTCCTGGTGTTGTGTGATCCACAGTTTGATCTTTTTATCACTCAATAGTAGTCCACTGTGCTTGAACACAGTATTTGTCCTTTTATGCCTTGTTTCACTGAGTGTAATGTCCTCAAGGTTGATCCATGTTGTAACATGTCTCAGAATTTTCTTCCTTTTTGCAGCTGAATAATATTTCATTGTATGTCGTTTTAAAATGTGCCCAGGATTTGTTTTAATCACATTTGGTAAGGCAGGAAAACACAAAAATGACTGTCATGAAGGAGACAGTTAATATTCACAGATCCCTAGAAATAGGAAGCAGGGCACGCCACACAGGGCCACATGGGCAGGCACCAGAGTTGGTCAGGAGGCAGAGGGAACGAGGGAAGTGTGGGCGACAGCCTTGTTGTGGTTTCTGTGGGAAGGAACAGGGGAGGCAAGGTAAGCAGTTCTAGGATTGCTAGTTCGCATAATCTCAGCAGGCTCTGGGGCATAGGGGCTGTCCTCTAGCTGCCCCTGACCGTGGGGTGATTAGGGTATGGATATAGTGGCCTGGAGTGAGAGCCCCGTAGAGAAGGTGGCTGTGGAGTGGGCTCTGGGCTGTCTGGCTGCTTATGAAAGGCACACTGGCGTAGGCCCTTCACTAGGAATTGGTTAACCCTGGAAGGGACAGTCTCTGGGTCAGCAAGGTCCCAGATGTCGAAGCATCAGAAAGTACGGAAAATAAAAAACATGATTAACACACACGTGTAGACCACAGTTGGCTTATCCATTCTTCCATCTATAGACTCTTGGGCAGCTTCTGTCCTATCAGCTCTTGGGAATAATGCCACTGTCAACACTGGCACCAAGTGTCTGTTTGAGTCTCAAGCAGCCTAGATGTTTTTAAAGTGCAGTTAGAACCCACTTTTTTTTTTTGGAAGTGAGAAAGGAGATAGTACCAAAATCAACGGTTGAAACACCAAATATGCTCAGCCACATGAATATGTTTAACATGCAGTTCTCAAGCCCAGACCCATTTTCTCCTGCATTCCTGGCCAAAATAAGCATGTGTTAGTCTGTTTCTCTTGCTTATAACAAAATATTTGGAACTGGGTAATTTGTAAGAAAATAAAATTTATTGCTTACAATTTCAGAGGCTGGGAAGTCCGAAGTCCAGGGAACACAACTGGTGAAGGCCTTGTTGGTGATGACAGTGATGCAGGGGTGTCACATGGCAGAATGGCAGAGTAGAGAGAGAGAGATGCTCATTCACTCTCCTTTTAAAGCCCTCAGAATCATGCCCCTGACCACCATTATTAATCCATTCACTACTGCACAGTCCTACAATCCAATCACCTCTTCAAGGCCCCACCTTTCACTTATCGAAATAGGATTTCCCACCCTCAACAGTTACAGTGGGAATTAAGCTTCAATGACTCTGGCGGGGTCATTCAATCCACTGTAAATTGTTAATCTCTCTTTTAGCCTAGTAGCCACCAGCCAGCCGTCTTCTCTTTTCTACAGCAGAAAATGTGACCTGGATCTAATATCGTGGCTCTGATCAGACACAGGCAGTGACTCACATGCAGATGCCCTCAGAGCTCTGCTGACAGAGAAGATTATTCACTAGCCAAAAACACTGAGGAACTGTGACCTCAGAGGCCAGGTCTCCCTCGTGGCTCCATTGCTGAGCTCCTGCTTGGCTGCACCGTGGACACCAGCCCAGGGCTCCCTTCTCCAAAGTGAATGCCAGAGCCCTGTTACCCTCCCAGGCCCAATGAAGCCATCAGTGACACTGTCTCATCAGAAGTCAGAGTAACAAAGACACCACCAGCACTTCCGAGAAAGGAAATGCAAGTCTTTACCAGAACCCCCAATGACAAGCTTTTCAGATTTTTCATTGCACTCTTTCTCACATTATTTGAAGAAAGAGCCAGCATGCATAACAATGCACGTGACGACCGTCCTCTAGAACTGAAGAGGAAAGCCACAGCTGGCTCTAAATTGGCACCCAGACACCCCGATGGCTAAAACCTCACAGGGCAGAGTTCAGCAGGAAGCTCTTTGTCCTTGTGGCCCAACTTCCCCTCCCTCAGACGGTTCATCATGACTCATCAGAACTTCTCAAGCAGCTCAGATAAAATGAGAAAGAGAAGTGAGATTAGCAAGAAAAACTAAGTGAAAGAATAAGTGCGTGGGCAGCATCCTCGAGCCCAGATGGGAACACATGAGAGCCTCCCGCGAGTGGGCCCTGGGCCCTGCGCCCTGCACGCCACAGCGGCCAAAAGTCCACGGAGCATTTGGTTTTCTCTTTCCCTGGCATTTCCACATCCCTTCATTAGACTTGAAATGGACTTTCCCCCCTTTCCCAGTACTTGCCACCAAGAACAGGAAAAAGGAAAGGAAAATCTCACTTTCAGAGAGATAGAACTAATTTGAGGAACACGAGTCTGGATGTAGTTCTTATTTCTGTTGCCAACTCCTTGTTTTCAATCCCCATAACACTTGACATTATGGGGCAAAACAGCAACTTTCACATTTATCCACTTGGCAAGTATTTATTGAGCATCTATTACAGGCTAAACACTGTTCCAGGTCGTAAGGATTCACCAGTGAGCAGGACAGAAGAGGCTCTGCTCTCACCGAGCTGACCTGTGGGGAAGCAGGAGCGCCATGTAGGATGGGACTTCAGGGAGGGACACAAGTCAAATAAGAACATAGGAGGGACGCAGGGGGCTGGGGGAGGGCAGGGCCTTCATGTGGCTGTGCAGGTCCAGCCCCACCATCCACACAGGATGACCGTGCGGACGTGGAGCTCCTGGGGCACCAAGAGGCTTAAATGTGACAGACGCTGGCAGAGAGACAGTCGGGGACATCCTGCCAAGGTCCTGAACCATCGAAGGAGGGGTCGGGGTGGTAAGAAATTTCTGGAGAATGGATCAGCAAGTGTAAGGGCTCAGGGTGGGGAGGGGGAACATGGCATCTTTGGAAAAAGGCAGCAGAGTGGTGAGGAGAGGGCCAAAGTCTGGAGCGTGGCTAGACAGATCCAGTGGAGTCCAACACACCAGCCTCATGCAGATGGTCTGTGCTTGTCCCACATAAGGATGGACGATGCATATAAGGGTCCCAGCAGCTGCAGATTAACAAAGAGAGTATTTGCAAAAGCGTAGATAGGCTATAGGGAAACCACAACAGATGAGGGAAAGGGGCTCATTGCCTCCCCCAGACCTAAAGCACTAACAGAGGGAGTCCTCACCAGAATCCCTAGTGAAGAGATGTCTCCTGCTTGGACTCCCTACGGGCTGAACCCCCAAAGGAGCACAGTGTAGGGGAACTGGCAATCCACCCGTGCCTGTGGGGCACAGAGCAGGATAAGGACAGGGCAGAGTAGGCCTGGAGGGGCAATGACAAGATCCCCAGTACAGCATGTAACAGAGTCTCAGAGAAAGGGAGGTGTCCTCTGACAGATGCACAGAGCCGCCCAAAGACCCTGCCGGGCTAAGGCTGCAGAGGGGGTGCCAGGCAGGTAGCTGCTCCCCAGGGAGCTGCTTTACCTGTCACCAGCCTTGCCCTCGCTGTTCACAAGGACCACGCACACACTCTGCTGCATACTGGACATGATTGGAAGGCACCCAGCTGGGAAGGGGAGGATCTACTCACAAACAAAAGATCGACTTAGAAGGCAAAATGGGCAGATTAAATCATGAATGTGGCCGAACGCCCTCCGGCACTCCATGCAGACTCAGCTAGGTTCTATGTCCGGGAGACATATTCTAAATTACATGCAGATAGGAAGGGGCGTGCATTCATAAAAGTTTCTGTACCTTTAAATCCAAAGCAACATTTTTTTAAAGAAAGTAATGGAGGTTTTTTTCTTTTTTCCTCATGCAAAGTTCAAGTTGAGAAAGACCTTTTGGAGTGGAACAGTTGCATAAGTGTGGGATTATCTGTACTTGATTATAAGTAAATGAACGACAATGAGTGGAGGACACCTAGTGTATACTGAGCATCTATCCCTATCCTTGAGACTGAGCTGAAACCCAGCTTTTCAATTTTATTTAAGCCTTCTTTGATTTTCCACCACTCCCACCACAAACGTGGGTCTCTGCCACCCGTGGTCCCTGAGTCCTCAGGCCTCTGCTGCCTGGGCCCCACAGGGTCACCATCTTGTATCCCAGTCCCCTGTTTTCATGTCTGGCTCCCCACACCACTGAGCTCTCAAGGGTCTTCATCATCTGCATCCGAAGACCTAGCCTGGAGCAAGGGGTATATTATGGCTCAATAAGTGCTGCTGGACAAGTAAATGAATGCCAGCGTGGCCACGCCCATAGCCAGCCATCATTTCCAAGTTTACAGATGAGAAAACTGTGGCCCAGGGAGGTCAGGCCACTTCCCCAGGGCCAAACATCTGGTTAATGACAAAAATAGGATTAGACCAAATCCAGAGTCTATGCCTCTGGTTCAAACAACCTTCTGTACATTTGACAAAACCCGAGTCTCAGAAGATCCACAGAGGTCCAGAAAGAGCTTGGGGAGCTGGTTACTCTCCTCACTCGGTGCTAATGAATCTGTTCTCTGGGAGATGGCCAAGAATAACGAAGTGCCAGGGTTTTTACTCAGTTGGTAAACAGCGAGACCCAAGTTTTATTCCGTCTCTGTCACTCACACCTTTATGTCTCCGAGCAAGTAAGCCACTTCCTTTCCTAGGTACTCTGTTTCCTTGATTCAGCCATTCACCTAACACTTACCAAATTGCTTGTGATGCATCAGGTAATGAATAGGTGCTGGAGATGCAAAAATGAAAATCCGCGGCTGCCTGTTTTCAAAGAAGTCACTGGCTAGCTAGGAGGCAGGCGTGCAAACCAGCAATTACAACAAAGTGTGCAGAAAGCTATAACCGAAGTTTGTGCAAAATCTATGCAAAGTGCCAAACAACACAGAAAAGACATAAATCTGCAGAGGGTTGGGTGTCGGGGAAAGAAGGCTTTGTGGAGGAGGTAGGCCTTGGGCTATTTAGCGCAGCATCCTACCAATGGCCTGGAAAGTCCCTTCTAGCGACAGTGCAGGAGTTCTGGATGCCATGGTGACATAATGGAGGCCTGCAGAAGACTTCTCCCTGGGCCTATTGTGCTTTGGAGGATGCACACCCAGAGGTCATCAGAGGAGCTTTGAAGCCAGCCTTTGTGGCTGTTCCTCCCCCATGTGACCCTCCCTACCATTCGGCTTCTCCGCACATGAAACGGAATATGATGGGCAAGCTCCTTGCTGCAAACAGTGAAACCAGGAGGAAGGTGCAGAACCAGCTCCTGAAGCAGGCAGGGACCAGCAGTGACATCTGGCAACAGGGTGGTCTGAGGAGGACATAGCACCTGGCTGGCCATCCTGGGAAGCAGACACACTGAGAGCAGTGGAGAATAAAGGGGACAGGAGCTTTCACAGTGGGGAAGCTGACAGAAGAGTCTCTGCAAGGCCGGTGCCCCTGCCTCGGGTGCAGGGCTGAAGTAGCTGTAGGTCTACCAGCAAGACTAGAAGTGGGGAGAGCAGGCCCAGGGGACCTGAAAAGGCAAATGAGCAATGCACAGGGACAGAGGGAAACCCACATCTGCCTCTCATCACCTCCAGCCTTCATGGCCATCCTCTAGAGGAGCTGGAGACCTTCCCAGTGAATTGGCACAGCCATCTGGGCAGGACTTTGGAGCGGACAGGGACCCATGGGAGCTGACGATGAGCCGGCAGATGACATGCCCTGACACCCCACACCAGCCTCCAGTGCAAGGGGCTCAGCTGTTACTGCTGCTGCCCAAATCCTGCATCCACTTCCCTCGGGGACAACTGAAACCTGGAACCTCCCAGGGAGGGTTGGCAGACAGGCCAAGGAACCCTCAATAATTCTCACCTCCTGGGGCCTGTGCCTTTATGAGCCCCTCCGGCTGAGGGCAGGAGGAACCCGGGACTTGCTTCTAATCAGTAGGAGATCATGAAAGAGGTTCTCAGTTGTCATGAAAGTCTCAAATCAGGTGGTTCTGAGTTATCAAAAAGGAGATTGTTCTGAAAGGGCCTTACTTAATCAGGTAAGCAGGCCATGGCAGGGCCACAGGCCAAGGACCCGAGGGCACTCCTAGAAGCCGAGGGCAGCTGGCAAGAGTGGGGACCTCAGGAGCCAAGGGTAGCCCCCACATACAACCGGTGAGAGTGCGGGGACCTCAGTCCTACTGCACAAGGGGATGAACTCTGCCCATGACATGAGTGAGCTGAGAAGGGAATTTTCCTGCAGTCGAGCCTCCAGCCTCGGGAGGGAAACGAGGCCCGGACAACACCTGACTGTAGCCTTGGCAGACCCGGAGCAGAGGATTCAGCTCAGCTCTTCCTGGACTCATACAAACTGTGAGGTAATAAATGCGCTGTTTCGTGGGAAGTTTGTTTTGCAGCAATAGAAAACTAATATCCACGGGCCCTCTGGGAAATGTAGTCCCAGTCAGGTAAGTTGACACCGTCCAGCACCATATTCAGGCTCTCAAAGCTCCAGGTGCCAGTGGAAACTGGAAGTTCGGGGGGCTGTCTCTGCAATGTGCAGGGCCACCCTGAGACCAACCTGCCAGCCACAGCCATTTTACAATCCTCTGTCATTTCAGATATGGCCCGTGTTGAACTCAGGCTTCTCCAGGTGTTTCCAGGCTCACTGGACTGTGTGCTGGGAAGTGGAGAACCACCACGAAAGTCCTGCACCTTCGAAACCTAGGTGGGTGTCCCCACCACCTCCCTCCAGCCCTGCAGCTACCAACCCAAGAGGGGGGCCTGAGCCCTCCCATTCCCTCCCTGTTTTTGGTCTGTGAGGAGCCGCCTCATCCCATGGGACCTTTATGTCCCCTTTCTTTAGAGTCAGAAATGACTCAGATGCACAAAGTAAGACAGACTATCCAATATACCTGAAAAGAGTTTTGTTTTGCTTTCTGAGCACAAGCAAAGTGAGATCTTGGCACGTTCAGTTTCCCACTTTGCAAAAACTGATACCCCATGAATGCTTCTGGGCCCCTGCTGGGCTCACAGGTGGAGTCTTGGCCATGGAATGTGGGCCAGATTATTATCATCGGGAGATATCTAAGCAAGTTACCAAAGACAAGGCCATCTCCCAAAGGAGAAAGACAGGTGACCCTGAGCCATGGGCACTGATGCCCAGCCCAGGGCAGCAGACAGGTGGCAGAGTTGCAGCTCCCATGCATGTGTAGTCTAAGAAGCCCTTATCTGTTTGCTAGGCCCCAAAGAAGCTGTGAGTCTCCAAAAGTCACAAAAAGGAACTAAAGAAAGAATGGGAAACTAACAAAAAATGATAGCATTTGTCTGTGTCTTTCCAGCGCTGGCTTTGCTTCCACCAGCGGGTTTGGTTAGCAGGTAGAGCTGCTCTTCCTGCTCTTGTTGGTTCCATGAAAGGTTCTGGTGTTTCTGGTATTTCACATTCTGATTCTGAAATTTTCAAAACTATAATAATCTATCTTGAAGTAACTAAGATTAAAAGCGTTCTTTCTCACAGCAACTGAAATTGTGGTTGTCTGCCTGGGGGGCTGGCTTCCCTGGGCCCTTGCAGGAATACCTTCTGCACCCTCCCAGGGCTCAGCAGCTGTGCTGCAGTGACCACGTGCGCATTTGCCCTCGGGCCCACCAATGCAGTGCCTCTCACTCCTGGAAAGCTGCTCCCAGACTCCATGGTGAGCCAAAGAGCACGGTGCACTTGCTCATGGGACATGAATGCTGCATCCATAGCAGGAATTACGAAATGCTTCACTGCCACCAAAACCAGGCCCCCCAAAAGAACTTTTAAAGCATATTTTGAACTACGGTGTGCCCTCTTACCCATCTACGCTATCTCTGTCCTTCCTAAGGGTAGAAAACTCATACTTTCAGTTTTCAGCGATAAGAAAGTTGCTGTGGTTCAGAAGGACACCAGAGCCTGCCCGGGGTCCCCCCATCCTTGTCTACTGTCACCTTCTCATCCTGTCCACTGGTACATTTCTTCCCAGGAATGTCCCTAACAGCTTTCGGGCTGTGGATTCTCGGGGCAGTCTGGCAAGGCCTATGGACCCCTTCATAGAATAACATTTTTAAATGAATAAAATGCATATGATTACAAAGTTAAACCAATCATAGTGAACTAGAGCTATACAATTTTTTTTTTAAGTTGGGGAGCTCTTCATTAAGACACTAAATAACAGCTAATAGTTGGTCTATTAATTATCCTATTGAAGTAGTGCTGCGCATAGATGAAATGTCAGGACATTTCATTTAAATTAATGACCCTGAAAAGATGTTAACTGTGATCCTGCCAGAGGGCAGAGGGCGGAGGGCAGAGGCATGGTCCATCCAGGTGGAGGAATGACTGAAATGCCATCAGAGGTCTCTGAAAATAAAGATACACATGCATGCTTCCCTCACCTGTGCTCACGCAGCCCCTGAATTTTATCTGTGGTCCTGCCAGGCTGTGCGAGGGCTTCTCCCACGTCCCCAGGCGGGATAACATGCTGCGGCCATTTGCTTCTGTGCCTACTTCCCCTGGAGACGCTGCAGACTGGGCGTCCTCCGTCCGCACTCACCTTTGTACGAATGGCAGGAAAGGAGGGTAAAACGAGGAAGAAAGCAAGATGGGCAGAAAGGGGGCTGGGGGCGGCAGACCTTGGAAAGTGATGGGCCTCCCCTCCTCAGCTTGGAAACTCGGGCCCACGAGGCAGGGAAGGAGGCTCAACTTGTCCGCAACCTGCCGGCTTGGACAGACCCAGGTCCAGAAGTGATCCCCTGTGACACTGTGGACCACGGGGATCCAACCCCTACCAAACTGTCAGAGGGAAAATTCACAAAGCTCTCACCACAACCTTAGGCTCTTTCCCAAGCCCGTCTCTGACAGTTTCTCTGCCACGGCCAGCTTCTCACTGGGACGGTCCGTGGTGTGAAGCCCATGGCTCCCTGAGTCCCCTCCCAGCACCCGTCCTCTGCGTAGAGCCAGAGAAAGCAAATGAGGACAGAATGCAGCCCAGAGCCAAGGAACGAGAGAAACGCCTTTGGAAGACACTAAATCACTCCCTTTGTTCCAAAGCCTCAAGGACAGCAGAATTATCTGGAAAACAAGTTCCCATGAAATGATTCGGGGAAGGGACGGGGAGAGGGAGCAGATTTTCCTATGATTCTTCCTTCAACCTAAAATGTCCAGGCAGGTACACAGCAGCCACATGATGTACCCTTTCTCCATGAACAATCGCTGTTTTCAGAAGGGAGGGTCACTTTTCTTGTTGTTAAGCACTTCTGCCAATAAGCAGGCTGGCTGTGTGATGGTTAGGGCAGAGCACCCAAGCCCTGAACAATGCACCCTGAGTGTAGGTGACCCCAGGCCTGCACAGAGCATTCTAGCAGAGACCGGGTTCTATCTGCTCCATATCTGTATTCCAAGAACAGACTGGCAGAACTGTTCCAGATCAGCAGCAAAAACACGGCCCATTCTCTCCAAAGGCTGAATAGGAACAGAGAATAAATAATTATAAGCTGCTTTTGCAATGTTTTCATGACCAAACTGGGATTTGTAAACCTCTGAATTGTTCGAGCAGGCTGGCCCTCAACCCCTGAGTCATGCTGGAGAGGATTTATTTATAGACCCAGCAGCTTATTTACACACTTGCCTATTTCCTGGGCCCAGTCCTTCCTCCATCTGCACGGTAAAAGTTGCTCATCAAAAACAGCAGGAGTATTTCTTCCTTTTCAACTTTCCCTGAAAGCACAGAGAAGAGGCAGGACAGATACAAAAGATATTTTAACTAAAGGATACTTTCCTCTCCAACTAAAACCTTATCCAAACTTTGTTTCCTAAAGCCCCAGAGGAAAAAATTCTTCAGCCCCTTTGTGTAATGGTTGGAGACAAGTCCTGAGACTGCACAACCTGCTGTCCCCAAAGCCCCAGGGCTATCTCAAAGTTGCCCAGGGGATGCCATGGGGGGATGGGAAGACTTGACCAGGCCGTGGGACCCACCCCTGCTGCATCCACGATCAGCTTTGCCTTCATCTGTCACACACACCAGGCATTTAAAGGACTGCTCTGCTGGTAAACAGGAATCTGGAAGCATCAGGATTGGAAGATCAAGGGTCCAGATGAATGCACCATCCTGTCATTCTGTCCCGAGGGGTTGCCATCCATGACAAAGCCCGCATGGTGGACAGTTCCCAGCCCAGCCAGCTGCAGGAGGCAGGTGGTGTCAGCAGTAGGCAACAGCTAGAGACACAGGTAGGAAGGAAGAATCCTCTCGGTCCCTTCCATTGAGTTGCGATCTCCTTCTAGAAAGAGATGAGTGAAGAAGTTATTCAATTTATTTCCAGTTGGGTAACAATATAAATAATAGATAGGTAAGTAGATAGATAGATAGTAGAGACAGACAGATAGACAGATAGAGACAGATAAAGATATAGAGCTATATCTACAAATATACGTGCATATATCATAACAAAAGACATATAATCTCATATGAAGATCTTGAACTACGACCCAAATGCAACACAGTCAAATATTATACAATGGAGATGGCCAGTGAAACACCAAGGTCAAGTGTTCAGATCCCCGCACCAGCCAGTCACCAAACAAACAAAAAAGGAGAGATTAAATGAAACTCCAAAGACCAAAATATTTAAAGCACCAATACTGGAACTTTCTTAGACAAAAATAATTCAGCTACTTGCAAGAATTAAAGGGAGATATGTCATTTTATAAATTAACTGTGAGTGATCCTTGAGACAAACTAGACTTGGATTACTGGCCTAAGCCAGAGAGCAGAACTGCACAAAGGCTGCTGAGACTTGATGCTGTCCCATGTCACAGCGATGAGAACCTCAGCTCTCCAAGGAACTCTGAAGACTTCCTGTGAGCAGCACTCATGCGGAGACAAATGTTCCAGTGTTGACAGAAAGGCAGTTTGAGGGCAAACAGCATCCTGCCCGCTGACACTCACTGGGCTCCTGACCACGGTGCGGGTGTAAGCACCGGCCCCCGCTGCTGGACCAAACTGTGCAAATTCCCTGCTCTCTGAGTAAACAGACTCCAGCTGGAACCTGGCCACCCTGGCCTCCTCACGAGATTGCAGGAAGCAGGATGGGCTGAAATTTACTAAAATCTAACATCCCACTGGATGTGGGATTTTTTTTTTTTTTTGAACACTATCTAGACTGCTTTTGTTCTCCCCACTGTTTAACCATATTTAGTACACAATCTGTAAATAAAAATACTGCTGGCTAGCCCTGATCTAGGGTTTAGAGACAGTATGATCCCTGGAACATCTGCTCCTGAACCACTGGTTAAAAATGGAGATCGCTGCCTCCTTCCTAACCGGCACACACACCATACATGCCCCCCCACATACCACACACATACCACACACCATATACCACATGCACCACACACATAACACACACCACATACACCCCCCCCCACACACATATCACACACACACCACACACCATACACCACACACACCACACACCATACACACAACAGATAATACATACACACACTACCACATGCAAACCCCACACACCATACACACACACTCACATGCACCACACACCACGCACATGTCCTGTTATTAGAATAATTAGGACAAGGAGCCTAAAAACCTGCATTTTAACCCTGAAGTTTGAGAGTCAGGGCTTTTAGATGAGCTGGGCTTCAAACACTTAACCCCCTTCATTGTGGGGGGCAAGGGACCTTAGAGGATGCTAACAACATGTATAGTATACAGCACCCCATATGGGCCAGACATTCATTCAGTTCCTATGACAGCCCTGCGAGCTCGTGATCTGAGAATTTTCACTGTCCCAAATCCTCCAGGACGGCAAACTTAGAGGATCCTCCTATCTCAGGCAATGCTTGTGGTTCCTAATGGGGGTAAAAAATATGTATACACACAAACACACACACACGTGCGCGCACAGAGCTAATCGTGGCAATTCAGGAAGCAAGAAAAATGTCCTGCAGTGATGAAGTCAGAGCCCTTCTCGTGGTGACTCAGGCTGTCCTGAGCAGCAGCAGCAGGGCTCTCGATACCACAGGGCAGCCCCACCTGGCCCTGCGCTACCTCCTTCCCCTCCTGGTGCAAAAAAATCCCAACGTCAAGGCAAACACTGATAATGAGGGTGATGTCATTAAAACTCCCCAAGACAAGATTCACTCTCCATCCGGACTCTTCAAAAGGTCTATTCATCACATCAGAATCTCAGAAGGATGGACCCAGTTCCTCCCCTCCCAGCTTGAAGAAGGCTGTGGGAACAGAACCAGCAATGAGCTGACAGCTCCTCCTGCCCCCAGTGGAAGGGGCCACCCCTCCATCCTTCTCCTCTGCCTGTTTCCCCTGCCCTGGAGGACATTGGAAGGGCTGCAGAACTCTTGTTAGGACTGCATAATCCCTGGGGTTATTTGGATGATGGGGGAGTAGGGAAACATCTTGAGAGGGATACAGCACCTCCCGACAATCTGGCGTTTGGGACTCAAGCTGATGCTAGGAAAATTTTATGTCCACATTTGTATTCCAAGCAAACCTGCTTTTATTGCTTACATTTTTATCCAAGGTATCTTCCCATGACGTTCCATATACAGGCATCTCATCATTCTCAGCAATGAGTTGATTTCTAGACCTTGTACCTACCATAATGTGTTTGCCAGTCCTTTACTGACACTTGTTTATGGGTTTTTTTTCCTCCAATTATTTCCCATTACAGACCATGCTGCAGTAAAGTTTCTTGAACTTGAGTCTTTACAATCAGACCTAACTGTTTCTAAAGGCTGGAATCCTAACAGTGGAATTACTAGGCAAACAAGGTGGGCAAACTTCCAACTGTGTTGACTATTGACAAATTGCCCTCTACAAACAGCATGTGTAAGTGATCACTTTCCCAAACCTTCTGGTATTGCAGAGATGTTTATATATTAACTTGGGGAAAAGTGCTATATTAACAGTTTTAGTCTTTCCACCCAAGATTATAGTGCATCTCTCCCTTTGTTTAAGTCTTCTTTTAGATCTTTAAGTCAAGGTTTTTAGTATTCTATGTATAGGTGTATTCGTTTTACTAGGGCTGCCATAGCAAAGTACCACAGGCTGGGTAGCTTTAACAACAGAATTTTGTCTCACGGTTCTGGAAACCAGAAGTAGACAATCAAGATATAAGCAGGGTTGGTTCCTTCTGATTCTGTGAGGGAGAATCTGTCCAGGCCTCTCTCAGGCTTCTGGTGGTTTGCAGCAGTCTTTGGTGTTCCTTGGCTTATAGAAGCATCGCCCCAGTCTCTGCCTTCATCTTCACATACATGCTCCCTGTGAGTACCTGTCTCCAAAGTTCTCCTTTTTATAAGATTACCAGTCATGTTGGATTAGGGACCCACCCAAGTCCAGTATGACCTCATCTTAACTCATTAATAACTGGATGAACTCTACTTCCAAATAAGGTCACATCCTAAGGTATTGGAGGTTAGGACTTCAACATCTATATTTGAAGGGAGGGGGCACAATTCAATTTATGACAATAGGTGTGACATGTATCTTCTTATATTGCCAGTTTTTAATAATAACGTGAATTGGACCTTTTATAATTACATTTTTCTGTTGCTGGCACTTAGAAAAATGATTATGTTTTGTAAATTTATCTTGGATCTAGCTACATAATTAAACTATCTTATTCAAATTAGTTTACTTGATTATTTTGGATTTTCCACATGCAAATAATTAAAATTGTTTTTCTCCCTTTTAAATACTTATATATCTTATTTTTTTCTTGCTCCTGCAGGGATCTCAAGAACAGTGTTGAATATTAGTGTGTGTAGTAGGCATACCAGCATTTCTTTTGACAATAATGGAAATGTTTCCAGTACATTAGCATGAAATATGATACTTACTATGTGTCTATCATCTACTTTTTAAACATTTTACTGTGGTTTGTTTGTGTCCCTTCCAAAATCCTTATGTTGAAACTTAATCGCCAATGTAATAGTGTTAAGAAGTGGTGCCTTTGGGGAAATGATTAAGTCATGAGTGCTCCACCCTTCTGAATGGCATTAATGCCTTTATAAAAGGGCTGGAAGAAACTAACTGGGCCTGTTTGCCCTTCAGCCATGTAAGGACACACGTTCGTCCCCTGCAGAGGACACACAACAAGGTACCATCTTGGAAGCACAGACTGGGTCCTCAGCAGACATTGAACCTGCCAGCACCTTGATCTTGGACTTTCAGCCTCCAGAATTGTGAGAAATAAATGCCTGTTTTTTATAAATTGCCCAATCTCAGGTAATTTGTTATAGCAGCACAAACAGACTAAGACAATATTTATATTTCATAGTGTATACACATAGAGATTGGAAACTGTGTGTGTGTGTGAATTTGGCTTCCAGACAGTGTTCTAGGTAATCGGGCAGGACTCTGACCATTCCAGTGAAGGCCCTAAATGTCAGTGTCTTTGGGACTTTTTTTTTTTTTCCTTGAGTGAGGTTCTTCGGAGAAGAATTTTCTAGTCTCTTTCAAGGGCGTAGGTACATGAGGCTGGCCCCCAGCATCTGGGAGCCAAGACTTTCCTCTCTCACTCTCCCCAGCTGGGTCTGGGGTCCTCAAGTCCAGGGTCTCCTCATCCCATTTCTGCAGATAATAAATCTGCGACTCTTGCTGGGTGGAGCCAGCAGGGTTGCTTGGCCATATTCATGAGTAAGATTAGAAAACAGTTTTCTTTTTTGCTCTATTCAATTTATTTATGCTATCAAGTGTGTTTCTGCCTTTGTAGAATTACATGCAAAGCTTTCTTTTTCTTTTAATTCCCTGAAAAATAGTTTAAATAATGTAGGAACCGACCATCCCTTTAAGGTTGCATTAGTCTATAAAATTATTTGGTGCCTGTTATGAAAGTAGAACTTTGACACTTTCATTTATTCTGTAATTTTTGGTACATTCAGAATTCTTCCAATTCTTGAGGCAGTTTTTATTTTCTGAGAAAATCATCAACTTCACCTGGACTTTCAAATTTATTGTTATAAAATTGACATATTGACCTCTTACAATTGAACTCTTTCATTCTCTAAGGCTGTATCGTCTCTCTTTCTTACTTGATCAAGTTTGCAAGATGTTTGTGTGTGCTGTGTAAGTGCTGGTGGGTGGAAAGGGCTATTTTCAATGAACCAGATTTTGATTTCACGGATCTTATCTACTGGGTTTGTTTTTCACTTATTTAATGTTTTGGAAACTACTGAATTTGGGGTTTTTTGTTTGTTTGTTTCCTTTTCTTTAGTTTTACTTTGCTTTTTTCTAGCTTCATAGGTTAAGTGTTTGGTTCAAGTCTTTTTGATCATGTATGTTTCTTATTAAATAATTTTAGGTTATAAATATTCCACCAAGTACCACTCTGACTCTATACAATCAGCTCCGATATATATTTCTGCCCTTTCTGTTTACTTCTAAAAACACTGGATTTAGCTTTGATTTCCTCTCCTATACAAAAGTCATTTAGAAGCTTGTGCAAATCCAACCCTTTGGGGAAAAACTAAGCCGGGACTGCAGTTCCCCTGGGCTTTCTTCTCTTGCTGCAATCAATTTAAATCCAAACCAATACTCATAGGAGAGGAAACCAGGAACACAAAAAGAGCAGTCAGGATCAGAACAGGATGCCTTCGCCTGCTATTCTTCAGGGTGCCCAACTCAAGGACACCAGGACAGGGACCCTACACAGCGGCTCCCAGGCACTCCATTGGGAAAAGTCCTCCTTCTATAGCTGAATCAGTGCCTGTCAGGCTGGAACAACTGTCTGAGAGCCAGGTGGCCACGGCAGACACCCCTGGACCTCAGGAGATACCCTCCAGTCCCGATAGCATCAACCTCATCTCTGGCTTGTTTAGTGTTATTTGAGGCTACAGATCCTTTCCAGGGCACTGCCCAAAATCTAGTATTCAAAAGTGTGCAGCAAACACATATAATCTGAGATTGATTTAGGAGCTAAAAAATATTTTATGAGAAATGCATCAAACTTTTCTCCCTTCCCCACTGGTCTTTGCATCCTAACACCCCTTAAACCCCAGAATTTATGACTCTCTCTATCATCTTTTTTGTTTATCAAGGCAGCCACACTGTAATCAGAAATGACGCCCTTTTCCATTTCTCCTCCAGAAGGAGCTCCTGGGTGGTTATCATGAATCAAATGCCCAGACTGCCCTGTAGGTCTGAAAGCCACCCAGATAATAACCTTTGGGCCCCATTCCCTCACCTTCCCCAGCCCAGCGCACCCCACCCCTCTGTCTTGCAAGGCTCATCAGCCTATCAAATTTTACAACCAGTTCTTCACTCTGCTTAATGTCTGTTGGCCCAGGTTGCTAAACAATGTTACACAGCTGTGCAACCAGACCAGAAGTCGGCAGTTTCATATCTGTCTGCAATAAACTTGGCTTCATGAAGTGTTCTCTTGAGCTGTTCCATTTAGGATTTCTTCAATCAGCTGGGTCTGGCCGGGCAGATTTAGCAGACAGTCTGACGGAGGCCCACAGCCTTAGGTCCCACGTTGCCTTTGCATACACTGGAGCTGGCAGCCTTTAGACTCGACCTGGCCAAGGAAACCTGAGACTCCTTTTATGTAACAGGTGGGACCACAGCTATGGCTGTCAGGAAACTAGTTAGGAGTAATTTATGGCTGTATCTGGTGGCACCTGGGCCTCTTAAACATGAGGAAATCTGACAGCTGTGGGAGCCAATTTCTGCCCAGTTTGCTCCAGCACACCTTTTGAGGGAGCCCAGAGAGCTTGCGCATGTCTCTGCTTTCAGAAAGTTCTCAGGGAGGGTTGAGGCTTGGGCCCCTTGGCAGCCAACTGCTAGGTTGAGTCTGTCCAGGAGGAAAGGGCCCATCACCACAGACCAGCAGCACATGAAAGATGCACGACATTTGCACACCATGTTCATAGCAGCATTACTGACAACGGCCAAGAGGTGGAAGGAAGCCAGCATCCATCAACTAATGGGTGGATAAACAAAATGTGGTCTGTCCATACAGTGGGATATTATTCATCTTTAAAAAGGAAGAATATTCTGACCACGTTACAACATAGAGGAACCCTGAGGACATTATTCTAAGTGGGATAAGTCAGTCACAAGAGACAAATACTGTATGACTCCATGTATATGGTGTACCTAGAGTGGTCAATTCATAGAGACAGAAAGTAGAATAGTGGCTACCAGTAAATAGAATGGGAATAGTTGTTTAATGGGTATAAAGTTTCATATTTGCAAAATGAAGAAGTCCTGGAGATCTGTTTCACAACAATGTGAATGTACTTAACATTCTGGAACTGCACACTTAAAAATGGTTAAGATGGTAAATTTTGTGTTACGTGCTTTTTACTACCATTTAAAAAAAAGAAAAGAAAAATACTTGAAAATGTATCACCTATATTACACATGCTCAGTAGTGCTTGGGGTCCACTGGTTCTTGGAACTAAAACTGCCCACACCGAGAAACCCACCTCGATAAGTCCAGGCACTCACAGTGCGGAATTCAGCAACCCCAAAACACCCTTCTGCTGCTATGTTTAAGTAACTGTCCCTGAACTTTCAGGTGACAGTGATCCAAAAGCCAGGCTCTATCCCTAACATGCTTTGGGGGCTCAGGCACAGCAGCTGGGGGATCAGCAGCCAGAAAGGGGAAGCTGCAACAGGGAGCCCCTAAGTTCCATCCGAGCCCCAGTCTCTGTTTTCCTCCTGGAAATACTGGTAAAATGCTGGATGCATGTGATGAGAGCCCCCAAGGGTGGGAAGAAAGTATTGCCTTCCCAGTCCAAGCATCAGCTTTTGGGGCCGTGGTGTGGCCAGCTGTCTTTAATCACCTCCTCTCCTCTAGTGACGTGGGTTAGACCAACTGAGCCCAACAGCTCTGAGCACTGATCGGGGGCTGCCAGGGTCAAAGCCACAGTGGCAGGACACCACGCACGGGGAATGAGGCACTTAGTACCAGGCAGCCCTCAGGACCATCAGCTGCTGGGGCTCCAGCTTCATGAGGGTGGGCCAGAGGAAAATTAGGCAGCAGACTTAGAACACGGAGGACATGGTCAGCCTCTTCATCTTACTTTTCTTCTCACCCTGAAGACATAGAGACTTGGGTTTAAATCCCAGCCCCAGATCTCTGGCCACCTATTGCTGGGTAACAAACCATGACAAAATGTCATCTCTTAAGAGAACTACAAGGTTTATTTTGTGCATGAGTCTGCAATGTGGGCAGGGCCCAGCAGGGACAGCTTGTCTCTGCTCTCTTAGCATCAGCTGGGGTGGCTTAGAGGCGGGAGGGTCTGAAGGATTCACCTCTCGCTGATGCACCGGGCAGGGGCGTCAGCCGTCGGCTGGGACCTCTGTGATTGAGGCCTCCCCATGTGGCCACTGGGCTTCCTCCCAGCATGGCAGCTGGGATCCAAGAACAGGGTCCTGAGAGAGTCAGGCCAAACCCATGTCACCTTGTCTAATCAAGCCTCAAAGTCACACACTGTCCTTTCTACCACTAACGCCAGCCCATAGTCAGGGGAGGAGAGTGAGACTTCACCTCTGCATGGTAAGTGTCCAAGAATTTGCAGACATGTTTAAAACATGTTTAAAACTCTTGACCAATTACCCATCACCAACTATGAGCTAGTTTCTCTGTGCCTTAGTTTCCCCGTGGGCAGGGTCGTTGTGAGGACCACATGGCTAATGCGGGAAAGCCTCCTAGCATAGTGCTCACCCATCACTGGAAATTTATCATTGGCCATGCAACCCTGTAGACAGACAGGCTGGTTAATATCATCATCTTTCTACAGAAGGGAAAAGTAGAGCACTGTGAGATTTTTGAGAATTCTTTAAGTACAACAGGCTAATTAGGGAAAAGAGCACAGCTAGAAAATCGTCCCAACACAATTTAAGGAGTTTCCTGAAGTTCCCTAAAGGCAGATAAAGGTCTTTGTTCTTTCTGTGGAGAAAATCACTGCTAAGACGGAGGCCAGAGAAGAGCCATGAAGGAGGGCCGTGCACTGGAGCACAGAGGGGGCTGGAACCAGAGCGGAGGGCAGGAGAGGAAGTCAGCTGGGACGTATTGGGAAACACGGAAGGTGCCGATGCAAAGTGCTAAGGAAACCATTTGCTGCAACTCAGTATGTTTTCTTAAGGATTTGCACACCAGACAATGGCCCCAGTGCCCACGAGGATTTGGGGTGGGCCAGATAATGAGACACAGCCCTTAACTAAAGAGAAGGAATCTAGGACAAAAGCAGCCCCTGTCCCTCACTTCAGTTCAGGCACCCCCTGCCGGCTCCATCTGCCTATTCTGGTCTCACAATGCCCACTGTTGCCTCTTAAACCAGAGGGCTGAGGTTTTCTGGACACCACCCAGCACAGCTTTCTCCCTGCTAGAATTTGCAAGCTGCACTTGAGGAGCGTAGCCACCACTGTGTGCTTGGGAAAACACCTAGAAACAGGACAGTCAACAAAACCTGGTGGGCAGCCTCAGGCTTTGAGCTCTGGGAGATGTGGCCTCAGAGGTTGTCTCAGGGCCCCCACCTCCAAAGAGGGGGTGGCCTTTGCACCTCAGGTGTGGCACCACCCAGTAACGTACCTGCACGGTCCTGGTGTCTCCGTTTGTCAGCCACCTCCCTGAGCACCTTGGTTAAGGCAGGTCTTGGAGGAGAGCCAGTCACCTTCACTGGAGTGGGTGAGCCTAGCCAGGTGGTGACCTAATTCTTTCTGACTTTTCTGCATCCCAAAAGAAACACCCATGACACTTCCCTGGGGCCAGAACTCCTGCCCTTTGAGGCCTTTCTGATTCCGGGTTTCCAACCCACCACTTGTGTTGTACAGGTGCTCTCTGGTTGGGATTCAACCATTCAATTAGCTAGTACGGAAGACTGCATCCCCACAGGGGTCTTTGCAGTTTGCACCCCATGTGAGATGTCCCATGCTCTATGAACTTGCCACTTACCCATTGAAAGGGGGACCTATGTCCTTCCCCCCAACCTGGGGGATCTCAGAGCCTGGGAGGAACTGAGCCTGCCTATGAGGGTACAGAATGCAACGGGTTGAATGTGCCCCCAAAATTCACACATTGAAGCACCCTAATCCCAATGTGATGCTTTTAGGAGATGGAGCCTCTGGGAGGTATTAAGTCACAAGAGGGGATCCCTTACGAATGGGATTAGTGCCGTTGTAAAAGAGGCAACAGAGAATTCTTCACCCTTTCTTCCATGTGAGGACACAGAGACAACATGGCCATCTATGACCAGGAAGGGGCCCTTGCCAGACACCGAATCTGCCAGCACCTTGATCTTGCACTTCCAACCTACAGAAGTGTAAGAAATAGATTGTTGTTTAAGCTGCCAGTCTCTTGTATTTTTGTCAGAAGCCTGAACAAGGCACAGAGCCACCCCCATTTGAGTCTTAAAATAAGTTCAGTCCCAGCCAGCACCTCAACAGACCCTGAAGCAGGGGATCAAGCTAGGCCTGTCCCACCGTCACCTGCACGCAGATTCCTGACCTGCAGAAACCACGTGGTAATAGGTGTTGCTGTTCCAAGCCACTGCATTTGGAGGTAATTAGTTAAGCAGTAATAGTTGATCACAGCATCCCCCTCCCCAGGGGACAGAAAAGAACGCAGACCAGTATCACCTGTGGCCTTCAGGAATTGGCATCACTAGGAACACTTATTTAAAAGGAGGTTCAAGGGCCAGTCCAGACTTTCCAGGTCAGAATTTCCAGAATGGGACTAAGACAGTTCTCAGGCACATCTGTGCTTGAGAATGAGGGCTACAGGCCATGACTTCTACTCACAGCTCCTGTGAGCAGCTCTGTGAACATGACACTGTGGACACGTGCCTGTGCCTTCTAGTCTCCCAGACCAGTGCCGCTGCCACTACAGATCCAGGAGCCCCATGAGTGTGTCCACTGGCAGAGACGACCCTGGGCAGACTGAACCTTGTGGGCTCTGGCTACCCCTGCAGGAGTGAGTGGGAGTCAGTGCTGGGGGGTCTTGCCAGGGGGAGAGGCGGCTAGCAGAATTCTCTCCCTCCCCCTGCCGCAGACTGCCCCGAAGCCCAGTTCTCCGAACCTATTGGAAATGCCCCGTGAGAGGCGGCAGGCACCATGCAGTGGCGAGGCTGCCCTGTGGGCCGCTCTGTCTTCCTGCCTCTGCCCCTCCCTGCCCCGGCTTCCCTGGGCTCGCATTCCCAGCAGAGACTCATCACAGGAGCCCTTGCCTCACGTTCTGTTTCCAGGATTAAGTGAGCAGCCCAAAAAGACCAGATGGGGCTCTAGGCCAGACCAGGCCAGCAGACCAAGCTTGATCTGGCAGGGAAGTGGCTGCTAAAGTCTCTCCACCTACTCAAGGGCACCTGAAATACTCCAGCAGGGGTTAAAGCCCTTCGTTCCCTAGACAAGATTGAAGCACTTTTCTAAGTGCTTAATGTAAGTCCCCAAGCAACATGGCAAAGAGCAGATGGCTGCGTGGGAAGGACTGAATGAGGGAGAGGTTCTAATGACCAGGGTCACCCTGGGGACCGACCCTTCCGTGCCAGGCGCTGACCTGTTTGCCTTCCTTGAGGCGTGGACATTAGAGTTGAACGCAGTGGTGCTCTGTCACATGTGTGCTCCTGCAGGCAACTCTGACAGTGAAGTGAGAGGTTTCTCAGAGGCTGTGTGACACTGTCTTTATGCTGTAAAGTTCCTTAAAAGAACAACATTGCCACTGGCCAGAATTAATTGAGACTATGTGTGAGTGTTCTGAGTGGCTACGTGTATGTGTGTGCATACATATATGTATGGGTGCATGCATTATGCACATATTGTGTGCATGTATGTGTCAGGTGTACATGTGTGTATGTTGTTTGTGCATGTATGTGTGTGATATGTATGCACGTGTGTGTGCATATGCATTGTGTGTACGTGAGGGAGGTATGTGTACGTGTTTGTGCCTGTATGTGTAGGTTTAGGTGTATGTGTGTATATATGTGGGTGTGTGCACGTCTGTGTATGTGTGTGCATCTGTATGTGCACAAGTGTATGTACAAATGCATTTCACTGAGTCCTCCCCAGAGTACTGAGTGAACAGTCACTACTGTGTTTGTGCTTTGCATCAAAACTTCACAAACAGCACTCCCAATTTACACAGAGGAATCCAAGGCACAGGGAGGTGAAGTCCCTCACCCAAGGCCATGGGAACAGCTGTACAGGTTCTGGAATGACACAGACCTGGGTTGAGACCACGTGATTCACCTGTTGCCCTGTTCCTCTTCCGCAGCCTGGGGATAAACTGCTCACCCGAGGGGCCAGTGGGGAATTCCCGAGCATTCATGCAGGCAGGAGCATGCCTGGTGTCTGGCAGAGAACAAGTGCCCCAAGAAAGGGGATTCTCCTTGCTCCTTGTTCACCCACGGGCATTTCCTCCACACCTGCTCTGTGTCCGGCAACGTGCTGGTGCTGTGAGTCAGACTCACAGGGCCCAGCCGAAGTGCGGATTCATGTGATTTCTAAAGGATGTGCTCTGGGAGGCAGCACACAGCAGGGTGGGGTGCGTGTCCAGGCAGAGCCCTGCCCCAGCCTGATTCCACAGATCTCAGCAGTCATCTCGCCCCAAGGTTTCCCCTGGAAGCTTCCCCTGGAGAAAGGGAACCAGGCTCTCACCTCTGCACCAGCTGGCCCTGGGCTGCGAGCTGCCCTGGTAGATAGAAATCCTAGTCACTTCCTCTCTCTGCACGGGTGGTTCATGTCAGCCTGGGGGCAAGGACCTAGTGAAGGTCCCAGGTGGAAGTTATCAGCAGCAAAGCATGCTGGGCTAGGGGTGCCATGAGGACTGACCGGGAAGAACTGAGAACTGTCTCAAGCCCCATTCACACTGTCTCACTCTCAGGTGATAGTCAAAACAGCAGAAAAATAGCCATCAAGAGCTGAGAAGGCAAGCACTACACTAGCTCTCTCCAAGTCCTTTCACTTGAGGGCTCAGGCAATGCTGGGTCCACTCCTTCTAGCTGCCAGCACAGAGACGTGGGTGTGCACAATGTGGACCACGAGGGGGCCCAGCACTCTGCGTTTTAAGAGAGGCCTGGAACAAATTGCCTCTCAGAGCCCCTGCAGGAACCAACCCTACCCAACACCTTGTTCTAGGACTTCCAGCCTCCAGGGCTGTGTGAGAATGAGTTTCTGTTGTTTGAGTGACCCTGCCTCTGGTGCTTGTTGTGGTGGCCCAAGGCTCCCGGAGCACAGCAGGAAAGGGCCCCTGGCCTGGTGTTCCATCTCTACAGGAAGGAGTGTGCAGCAACAGCCCGTCTACACCAGGCACAGCCCCCATTCAAAAGCCCCCATTCAACACTTCTACCCTTCATTTTTCAGCACAGAGCATTTTATAGGAAATATAATCCATATGACACTGAGTCAAAGGGCCTGAGCTCAGCAAAAAGTTGTTTTGTAAGAAATGTTTTATGTTCACCAAGGGCCTCTTTTCCTAGAAACAGGAAGTCATTTTTAGCCAAGAATAAACAAACTTGGCACCAAGCAGGTTAGTTCTTCACACAAACCTCTTGACAGACTTTGCTGACTCCTTAGTCATAGGCCAGATTTCATTTGTAGACTCTTTTCTAGGAGTTGTTGATTGTGGAGATGAAATGAGCTCCCATCAGTCCCCTCACCTGACCTGGGATGCCCACAAGCTGCCCTCTTTAGCTCTGCCCACCTCCTTCCTCGCAGCCCTTCCCCATGTGGGTGCCTGACCTGGAGCAGCAGTCAGACCATGTGACTTCAGCAGGCCCAATAACACTAACAGCTGCCGTTGATGTAGGTAGTGCCACTTGGTGGCAGCATGCTGTGATGGTGAGGAACATGAGCTGGAGAGTCATGGGCTTGCCACTCAGCCCCTCTAAACTTCAGAACCCATGTCTATCGAGTAAGAATGCTGACGGTCAACTGACAAGGTTGTTCTAAGAATTCAACATATGTGGATGCAATGCCTGGCACGGAGCACATGTCCAATGAAGGGTGAGTAATATCACTACCAGTAATATCACTACGTGGGAATTCACCAACAGAGACAGCACTGCAGGGGGTGGGGTGGGGGTGTCTTTCACCTTTTTTTAAAAAATTTTTTTTATTTTTATTTTTTTTATTTATTTTATTTTATTTTATTTATTTATTTATTTATTATTTTTTTAAAAGATGACCGGTAAGGGGATCTTAACCCTTGACTTGGTGTTGTGAGCACCACACTCAGCCAGTGAGCGAACCGGCCATCCGTATATGGGATCCGAACCCGGGGCCTTGGTGTTATCAGCACCATACTCTCCCGAGTGAGCCACGGGCCGGCCCCCCCTTTTTTTTTTTTTTTTTTTTTTAATCCCTAGAACCCAGTGCTACTTCTGGCATGCAATAGGAATGCCATTTAATATCTGTTGAATGAAAAAAATGAATGAGGGTAAAGGAGCAGTTGGTCCTTAAACATTTAACAGCAATCCCCACTACTAAATCCCCCTCTACTAAAATGTTATTGCTTTGACATTAATCAGATAGAGTTTTTCTCCCTATCAAAATGCAACAGGGAATTTTTTTTTCCACTTTAGCATGGATGTTCTGGATGCTGAGGCCCAACTGTGAGTTATTCGGACAGACCCTTGCTATCCTGAGCTTCCAATCCAGTGGGGTAGGCAAGAAAATAAAGAAATGAAAGCAGTGACTTCAGTTAAGTTGAGTAGAGGTTGACACCATCTCGCATCCCACTGTCTCTTCTGCAGTATGGCCTTGCAAATGCCCATCAAGGTGTCTGATCCCCCTTCACTTGCATCTGGGCTGGCCTCAGTGAATTACTCAACCAATGCAAGTTCCAGCTCTTCCCAGGGTAGGTCATAAGAGGCTTTGCAACTCTTAGGACCTGGCCCTTGGGACACTCCCTCTTGGGACCCAGCCACCACACAGGCGGAAGCCAGCCATGCAGAGAGGGTGCATGGGGACACTATCTGGGAGCCCGAGTGAGCTGACAGCTGACAACCAACATCTGCTGCCAGGCATGTGCACAAAGGCGCCGTCCCGGACACCCACTGAGCAGAGCCTTCAGATGTCTCCAGGCCTGGGCACTTCTGGTTGCATCAGAAACCTCAAGGGAGGCCCTCTCCGCCGAGCCCAGCCAGCCCACAGCACTGTGTGAGGGAATAGCATATTGTTGTTTCCAGCCACTAAGCCTTTGGGTGCTTTCTACGCAGCAATGGACAACCAGAGCAGTATAGAAGGTGTCGGCAGGACGAGGAGACTGTGAGGGGACAGGACTGCGGGTACGGTGGGAGGAGGGAAGGCTTCTCTAAAAGAGGTGGCATGTGAGTCAAAGACAACAAGCTGCGGGCAGAAGCCGGAGGAAAAAGTTACGGGAAAGCTGCTCCGGCCCCATGAGCTGGGCAGAGGCGGGTGGGCAGCTGCGGGGAGAGTGGACAGAAAGAAGGGCCAGCAGAGCCGAGCCATGGGGATGGGGCAGGGAGTCACCGGAAAGGCACCCGAAATGCAATGGCCAACCTGTGTCGTCCACTCAGCTGCTCAGTGCCATGGATTAAGCATGGGGGAAGCGAAGGAAGTTGGAAGCTGGAGGCCACACCGTGCAAAGTGGGGGAGTGGTGGTGGCACCTCTTCCTCTCGGTGACCAATATTCCCTGGCCTGGCTGCTCAGGAGCTCTACCTTCTTGGGGACAGAGTCTGGGTGGGGCACTGGGAGTGCCTGTGTGCGGGGTGACCCCAACAGACCTCCTGCCGGGCATGCAAGAGCTCCACCTGGCAGGAAAGACGCCGAGGAGAGAAGCAAGCGGGGATGTCTGACTCGCGCTGTCGCCCGAGGCCTGACCATTCATCGCTGGGGCTCACTTCACACTCGCAGTAACCAGAGCAGGTTTCTTGCGTTTTCCCCTCCAAGAGCTTCTCCCCTTAAATCAGATAATCAGGAGGACTCTTTCTAGAAGAGCAGAATTCAAACTTCTCTCGGACCCCAGAAAGAAAGGCAGGCTGCACGACCACCGGGCACAGTGTCACCAAGAGGCGCTTCCACGAGCAGTGCGCATGATTTCCTCTGCTCTGCTCTCAGTCATCTGAGCAATGACTGTTCTGCCTCTCATCACCCTTTCTGAGCCTGTCCTTAACCTAAAAAAGCAGAGCTACGAAAGGCCAGCTGGGGTTTGCTAGACCGGTGAGCGCTTATCCTGCCCAAGGTGTCGGCGACAGAGGAAAGGCACAGGGCAATCCATCCCGAGGCCTGAAACGAAGCCTGCTTTCGTGTCTCCCCAAATTTGTATGTCGGAATCCTAACCCCCAACGTGATGGCGTTAGGAGTGGGGGCCTTTGGGAGGTGATGAGGTCATTAGGGTGGAGCCCTCATCCATGGGATGCCTTTACAGTGGACGCCCCAGAGAGCTGCCCTGCCCCTTCTGCCATGTGAGGACACAGGAGATGACAGCGTTCTGCAACCGCCAGAAGGACTCACCAGAACCTGACCCTGCTGGCCACTCGATCTCAGAGTTCCAGGCTCCAGAACTGTGAGAAATAAATTTCTGTTGTTTATAAGCCACCTGGACTAGGGTGCTTTGTTTTGGCAGCTCAAACAGAATAAGACAGAGCCCAATGATGTGACCTGGAGGTCCACTCCTTAGAGGGTAGTCTCCAGAAAATAAATAAGAAGGGGTGAAATAAACCATAATAGTAAAAAATCATCTAAATGTGGGAGAATGTCTGGGGTAATTATGGTACATCAATTCAATGACATAATAACAACTATAAGAACCATAATTTAAAATAAGCAGGAAAACTGGGAACTTGGAAAAGCACATAGACTATTTCAAGTGAGAAAGTAGTACAAAATTATATTATTCTATGATCATAGGTGATACATTCATGTGTTTCTAAATGCAAAGACACACAAGGAAGGGTATATGGAATATGGCGTATGGTTTCCCCCGTTGCCTTGGAGATTGTGCCTGTACACCAAAAGCGTGCTGCCTGGTTTGTGGGACCACATACTAATCCATGGAGAATTAGGTAACTAGTCACCTAATGGGGGACATTTAAGTTGTTCCCAATGTTTTGCTTTGCACACAAAAAGATGTCATTTTGCAAGTCTCTCTGTGGTAACAAGAGGTAGGATTGCATCTGCTATTTTGATAAAAAATGCAAAATGGCGTTTCTCCGATGTTGCACTATTTTAAACTCCTGCCAGCAGTGTATGAGAATGTCTCTTTCCCACACCAATGTTCCCATATTTCTTTGTCTCTGAAACCTCAGGGTAGTTTAATTTCTCATGGTACTCTTTCTTTGAACTTTATATTGAAGTATATCGCACATACTGAAGCATGCACGAACTGAATCCATTCCTGTGACATTCTGGCTTCCCCCACTACCCCCACCCCACCCTGACCCCATTTGACCCTGTACTGGGTCAAAGGGTAGGCATGTGCTCAGCATTAATAGGTACTGCCAAACAGCTCCCCAGACTGGCGGCACCAGCATGACCCCCACCAGCAGTGCACAGGGTTGTTCCACACCCTCCCCACACTGGCCCTTGTCATTTTTTTTTTTTTTTTTCTCTTTAGCCAATTTGGTGGCTGTGTGTGATTATATCACCTAGTGGTTTCCCCTGATGACTAATAAAGTTGAGTACCTTTTCATGTGCTTACGGACATTTGGGTTTCCTTTTGGGGGATGTGCCCATTTTTCTACTGAGTTTTTTGTCCTTTCCTGTTGATTTGTAAGAGTTCTTTATATATTGTGGATATGAGTTTTTTGTCAGATCTACATATTGCAAAGGTCTTCTCCCATTCTGAGGTTGCCTTTTCGCTCTGATAATGTTGTCTTTTGAGGAGCAGAAATACTTCATCTTAGTAGTGTCCTACTTGCCAGTATTTCCCCTTTATGCACCTTTTGTGTCCTATTTAAGAAATGTTTGCCTGCTCCAAGGTCATGAAGATGCCGTTTTCTTTTAATCCTATTGTTTTTGCCTTGCATATTTAGAACTTTAATCCATCCATCTGCAATTCATTCTGAGTTTAAAAGGAGGTAGGGGTCAAAATAAATTCTTTTCCATACGGATATCTAATTGAATAAGTATTTTTTATAGAGGAAAAATCTTTTCCCTCTGTACTTCAGTGTGTTTTTTTGCATAAATCAAGTGGCCATACGTATGACCACACATCTCTGTTCCTAGACCACATTCCTTCTGTTACATTGATCTACCTGTCTTTGTGCAAATACCACACTGTCTTACTCTCTCAGCTTTCTAACAGATCTTTCCTCTGGTAGTATGGCTCTTCCAGTTTTAATTATTTTTCTTCAAGATTACCTTGGCTTTTGGGGGCCCTTTGGATTTCCTACATTTAGACTCAGTTTGCCAATTTTGTTTTGTCACAAAACAAAAAAGAAAAAAGAAAAAACAAACAAAAAAAACACTGCACTTTAAAATTATTCGTATAGAGCTTTAATTTGTATGTCTCTTATTCCAAGGGAAGTAGAGACTCATTCCATGTATTTGAAAGCTATTTGTATTCTTGTGTCTGAGAACTATTTATTAATATTTTTTACTCCTATCCTTTTGGACTATTGGCCTTTTTGTTATTGATTTGTAAGTGTTCTTTATAAATTAGGAAAATTAGTCCTTTGTCTACAATATGAGCTGCAAATATTTTCCCAGTTTTTGATATGTCATTTGACTTGGTGTATGCTGTGTATTACCCACATTATTCTATTTTTATGTGTGTCAGTTTTTTCTAGGTTTTTTGTCTTTCTTAGAAAAGCCTTCCTTATTCTGTTTTAGTCCGTTTGGGCTGCTGTAACAAAAATACCACATACTGGATGGCTTGTAAATAACAGAAATTTATTTCTCACTATTCTGGAGGCTGGAGGTCCAAGATCAAGGTGCTCTCCTATTCACTGTCCAGTGAGGGCTTGCTTCCTGGTTCACAGACAGTGCCTTCTTGCTGTGTCCTCACATGGTGGAAGGTGCAAGGTAGCTCTCTGGGGTCCTTTTTATAAGGGCACTGATCCCATTCATAGAGGACTCCACCCTTATGACCTAACCTTTTTCCAAGGGCCCCAACCTCCTAATACCATCAAGTTGGGAGTTAGGTTTCAACATACAAATTTTGGGGGGAGATACACATTCAGACCATAGCACACTTCAGAATTATTATTACAGTTATTTTTAAACTTACATTCAAACTAAGAAGAAAATAGTTATTGTGCAGTAATTATGAAATGATATATGAATATTTTTTCTATTACATATTTCTTTTGGTGTTATTATGTACTATCACATATGGTTATATTATTTTAAGATAAATGCCATTGCCAAAGCCTGGTAATGGTGCTTCTGGAATGTTCTAGAACCACATCACTAGCTATGGCATGGAACTTCCGTGACTTGAATGATGACTGGGCCTCAAGATTCTTCACCTGCACGGGCCACCCATGGCATGGAGAGGAGCCTTAGTGATGGAGACCATCATTATACCTTTTCTTAAACTTGACGAGGGCAGGGGTTTGAACAGCACCTCTATCCCCTTCGGGTGCTATCCAGAGTTTCTGTTGTGGTTTTATTTTTTGTAGGGAGCCCCCAGTGTCAGGTCCACAAAACCTAGACTAATCCATTTTGTCTATACAGGGAGCCCAAACAGTACCTTGTGCAGATACTAAAGTCCACTAGTTCAGCTTTGAACTGAAATCACCCCTAGAGCAGATAGCAAAGTCTGGGACTGGAAGTTTGCAGGATGCAGGGTACAATTCCAGCTCCCATTCAGTCCTTCAAGACCTGGGCCAGCAACCCGAGGGACCATCCTGGTGAAAGCCTCATCAGCCTTCACTGCCCGGGGCAACCAGCCAGGCCTCTAAACCAGCTAATCCAGATGTGTGGCCTGGCCTCAGCCACAGAGCATCATCACCAGGCCTGGGCAACTGCACAGGGGGCCCTGGGCAGCCGCCACCCGCCATGGAGACCCAGGGCCAAGCTTCCCACCCGCCATGGAGACCCAGGGCCAAGCTTCCCTCCCACCTGCCAGCTCCCCCCCCCCCGCCCCGCACCACCCCCGGGGACTCTCCCACCTCTGTGCAGGCTGAAGGCAGTGACATTCTCAGGGTTTTTCCAAGAAAAGGCTCAGTTGCCTTGTCTGGGGAAATTACAGAGCAGTCCCTGGGGCAGATGCCTTCAAACAGCTTTGTATTTTCTGCCCTGATGGTTCACCACACACCTCTCACCACTTCCTGCTCTTCTCCAAGTCACAAAAAAATGCTTCTCTGTTTTCAGCCAAGGCTCCAACAGTAACTCAGAAAGAAAGCAGGACACTGGCAAGTGCCCGCCTGCACTAAAAGGTATGCAATCTGTTTTCAAACTTCCTATTTAAAATCAGTTAGCTAAGTGTGCGGTTGCAGTCAGAGCATGTAAAAATAAACTGTAAGAATATCCAAGAGCCATTCATTAGCCCAGGGCCCCAAGCCATCAGGCTGATAGAAATACTTAGCACCCATGCCTTTGGGGGTTACTAATGAAATTCCAGAATTCTAAGCCTCTGTATTCCCTTTCAAATAACATGCAAAGCCTCATGGCATTGGAGAGCATCCCCAAGGTTAGCAGCTGTGGTTGGCCAGTGTAAACTGTAAATGCCAAATACTGGCATTTAGTTTATCCTGTGTCATCTGCAAGACTGGTTTTTAAAGGTCACTTCTTTGACAAAGAAGGGAGGTCTTTCTGTTTTCTAACCAGAGACACATTCAGTGAATTTAAATTAAAAAAAAACAACAAGCTTCTTTGTCCATTTAATGTGCAAGTGCTACAGAGTCATTGTGTACTGTGAATTGTGCCATAGGGGCCAAACATAGGGATATTTTCCAGAGCTGGAGATTTTTGCATCCTCGCTGTAAAGGGAGAGCAGCCAGGTAGAGGTGCAGTGGCGATTCCTTCTGGCAACACGTGTGCAAGTCACCAGACCATACTCTCTGGAGAGGGACACAGGCATACCAGGGCCCTTCCAGACTAATAAGAGAGCAGAAAAAAGACACATGCACAAGCACATGGGAGAGAAAAGTGGAAGTGAAGACGTCTCTGGCTGCGACTGAAGAAGGCAGGCGTGTGCACAGCAGGACGGAGGGCAGCTGTGGGCGACCGACTGGAAGGGAGTCGTGGAGAAGGTGAGGCTGCAGTGCGCCTGGAAGGAGGAAGAGCTAGGGCTTGGGATGGACGTGCTGGAGGCAGTTAGGTAACAGGACAGCAAAGCATTAAACATAGGACAGGGAGAAGACAGTGACTGTGTGGATTTAAAGTAGGCAGAATGGAGGCAATTGCAGTTAAAGCACAAGAAGGGAGGGGAGAGGACATCAAAAGCACAAAGAGGTGACTCCTAACACCACAGGAGTCATAGCGGCCAAGGGCCCACAGTCTTCCTGGAACGTGATTGTCGTTGGGAGTTGAGAGGGTGGAAATGGAAAGAAAGTGCAGATTTGAGACAAGGACCTTGGCTTCCACCAGCAGTGAGTGGCTGGAGCAAAGGAGGCCTCTAAAGGGAGCTGACATCAGTATGCGTGTGGCGTGTTTAACATCAGATGTTAGGAGAACCTGGGCCAGGCGTGAGCAGTACCAGCTGAGAAGTCACTGGGCAAAAGATGTTCTAAGACTCTTGTTGCTGGAAAATACTTGGAAATCTCTTGTCAGACCCACATGTAAGCATTAGCCTCCTGTTTTACCAAACTAAAAAACCTGCCCCATTGTCAAAAACACTTTCATGGGAGACATCCCTGACCTCATGCATTCAATAGGTCATTAATTAATGGCACATTTACATTTTTGCCAAGTGCTGCTGAGGCTGCACATGCGGTATGGTCTGAAACATTAAAGAGTTTGCCATTAAGAGATAAAAACCAGTGCAAATGGAAGTTAGGAAACAATGGAGAACTTTCCCTATTCCAAATTCCCTCCACAATTCAAAAGTTGGCTTTTGCCTCCATCTAGAGAAGCGTCCGTCTAGACTAGAGCCCTGCCACTCAAGCGTAGTCTGTAGACCAGTAGCATCTCCCAGAGCCAGTTAGAAACACACACCTTCAGGTACAACCCAGACCTGTTGAGGCAGAGCCCTCATTCCTGCCGGATCCCCACATGGCTTCAGAACACCCCCATTTAGTTCTGAAGACAGTCCACCCAGGGAGATACCTAGGCTCCCCTGCCCAGGAGGAGAGGGCAAATCAAGCTGGGGACTTTGATCCCAGCCCGCCCCCTTCATGCGTCCCTGACAGCACAGCTTGTGCAGCGTTGGGAGCCTCTGTGGAGCCTCAGGGCTGGGCTGCAGCTGCTGACCCGGGCTGTGTTCACCGAGTCCTCCAGCGCTCCCCACAGAAGTACAGGAAGGCTCTCCTTCAGAACAGCTCTGGAGGTTTCCCCAACAATGGGCTCCATTAAAAACCCTCAAGTCAAGGGAGCTGCCTGGGCAGAGTTGCTCGATTGCTAAGGGCTCTCTCTGCCCACACGCACCCTCCTCACTGTGTCAGCTGTGGGCCATAGCTCAATGGTCCACTTCTGCGTTTGCCCTGGGGAAATATAAATAACTAATAATGCAAAATGACGGCACTTCCTTGGGCTGTGGACAGCCGTGACCACAGGCAGCAGGTGTATTATCCACATGTGTGCTGCTGCTGCGGGTGCTCAGGGCACAGCGGCCAGAGATGCCATGGAGGCCAGACTCGCGTGATAGGGACCATACGGCAGCAGGCACAGTTAGCACTCCATCGTTAGTGTGGAGGAGACATGGCCTGCTGCGCTGTAGAGTCTACAAAGATACTTTAAAATAAAACGTGCAATTTCAAAAGAATGTTCTCCAAATTTGGGACCCTTGACCCTGGCTCTCAATCCCCAAAGATTCTGAGGATTCAGGCTAGCCTCTCGGATTCCCCTGAGTTTCCTCAATAATACAATCCAAATTGGCATTGTCTCTTAAACCAATCATGATTTTTGACCAGGCCTCTAAAATAAACTCGGTTATCCTAAAAAGTGCCAAATGTAAAAATTTCAAGTCTCCAAAGTCTGGTTAAATTTTATCTACCTTCTTTTTTTGAACATGAACCATTAGTGTGCATTTTGCGGGCGTGGTGAGAGCACATGGCAGTGGCTCATGCTGCATCCTGGGAACGCAGCCACACTGAGCAAATGCAGTGGTCGGCCTTCAAATGTGAGTAGACCAAGGTCCTGAGCACGGTGATCTGTGAAGAGCTGCGTGTGTGTGGGCAAAGACTGTAACAGACCTGATCTGGGTGGGTCTGTGGGCACCGGGCTTTTCTCTTATGGTCTCGTTGCAGTCACCAATCCTGGTGCCAGTGAGTTTAGGGGTGCCTGGGAGCTGTCTCCCATCCACACCAAATGAGTCCAGCAAGTCGGCCAGCCCTGGCACAGCAGCAGCATTTTCCAGGGCACATGGATTAATACACAGTTAAATACTTGGAGCCGATCAGACATTGTTCTGGCCCATTGTCAGCATCAGTGGTTCTCCAAGTATGCTCCCCAGACCAGCAGCACCACCTGGGAACGTGTAGAAATGCACACTCCTGGGCTCACCCCAGCCTTGCTGAACCAGGATCTCCCTGGCTGAAGCCCAGTAATCCAAGCTTTTACAAACCTCAGCATGATTGTGATCCTTGCTAAAGTGTAAAGACCACTGGCCTCCATCATCTCACTTTATCCTTTTTGCACTGCCGTGATTCACGTGAGGATCAGAAAAGTCAGAAAGCTTAGTTCAATTGTATTAGTCAGGGTTCTCCAGAGAAATGAACCAATAAGGTGTGTACAGAGAGAGAAAGAGCTTTTTTATAAGGAATTGGCTCATGCAATTATGGAGATTGGCAGTCCAAAATCTTTGTGGTGGGCCGGCAGCTGGAGACCTAGCAGAGCCAGTGCTGCAGCTCCAATCTGAAAGCCGTCTGCTGGAAAGTTCTCTCTTGCCAGTGGAGGTCAGCTTTTTGTTCTATTCAGGTCTTCAGTGTATTGGATGAGGCCCCCCACATTATGCAGGGCAATCTGCTTTCCTCATAGTCCACGGAGATGGACTAAATGTTACCTCATCCAAAACATCCTCACCGAAACACCCAGAACAGTGTTTCACCAACTGTCTGGGCACCCAGTGGCCCAGCCAAGTTGACACCTAAAACTAACCATCACACCAGTCCACACACTCAGCCAGGGGAGGAGCCTGGATTGGAAGCCAGATTTGGTGGCCTGGTGGCTGCTGCTAATGACACCCCCAGCTTGTTCAAGCTGGCCTGTCTCTTTCACATCACTGAGGTGGCGAGGAAGGCACAGATTTGTGGAGCCTGGACACCAAGCCCTCTCTGCCATGTACCGTTGGTGTGACCCAGCACCCTGGCTGGCTAACTGAGCATCAGTATTCTTCCCTGTAACACAGGCCTGCCCCAGCAGCAGATACGGACGGGCATCGGTCCTCAGCACCGGGAGGTGGAAGTGAGCTCTTTCCCTCCCAGGCTTCTGCATCAAATGCTGCATTAGAGGTCACAGGAACAGCTGGTGGACTGATTTACCAGCATCACCAGGGAGTGACTCAAGCCTTGGTCACCAAAGTGAGATGCAAATTTCACTAAAGGCCTAGTGGGGGTAAACACCAGTGTTCCCAGAATTTAAAGTGTAACCCACTTTATTGGATCTCCTTTCAATAGAACCTAGACCTGGGACCCTAATAGGACTCTAGGTCCAAATGGAACTAAACTCTGCTGAATTTTTTTTAAAGTTAATTAATTTTTAATGATCTTAATTTTTTAGTGTCCTGTCGCAGTTGGTTATAAATTCAAATTAGATTCAGTCAGGTCAAAAGACTTGCAGACAATTTAACAAATAGCAAAGTTCTGAGCAACTATTAACCCTAAGGGGTGAGACAGTCGTTAAGACAGGCCTGCTATCTCCAGCCCAGGAACCCAGTTCTGCCTGCTAAAGCCAAGAACAAATGTGCTCTTGACTCTGAGCCACATGCTGATTTGCATAAATTTGCAGAGCACCTTCCAGCAGCTCCCGTCCTAACTGAACCAAAGGACCGTGGAGTGCAGCATTCTTAAAAGTAAACCAAAGGCTTTGTCCATGGCACGACATGCTTGCAGATTGCTTGGTTGGTCATGTTGACCACATGACAGCCTAGGAAGACAGTCCCTTTCTCCTCTTGTGGAAGCCACTGCCCTTGGGCTGTCTTGCAGCAGGGAGCAGCAGCAGGCCACGTAGCCTCAGCCCCTGCAGACATGGTGCATGAGTATGCCCCTGAGGCAGGATACACAGGGAGTGCCACGGGGCAGGGAGAACATACTCTGTTACATGGATGAGACATGTGCTACAAGTTTGGGTGTGGATAGGGCATCTCCACTCCTCAGCCCCTCCAGCCCTGCTGCCTTGGGCAGCCCCCTCCAGCTGCAGTTCCTTAGAACTGGCGACTCTATCCACAGCATACTCTGTTGCTCATCTTTTGTCAAGTGTGATGGCATTTTACACCCAATCCAACCCATGCTGCTTGTTTGTCACAAACTGGAGACGAGGGGCAATTTGTTCTAGATGAGGCCGAGCAGCACCGAGGCTTAGAGCCCTGACTCCAGCGACACGGCCTGAGTTGCAATCCTGCTTCTGCTGCGCCCTGGCAGTGAGACCCTGGGCAGGAGCTCAGAATCTGGATGCATCAGCCTCCCAAGCCATACCGGGGAGCAACTTACGTCACCTGCTGCAGAGGCCCATGGTGCCCATTAAATGTGAAGCATTCAGCCTGATGTCAAAGGAGGCACTCAGTGAACATGTTATCAAGATCATCTCATGGAAAACGTGTTTTGAAAATGCATGTCATGCTAGACTCTAGGTATGAATATACCTATCTGTGCATTGATTGATCAACAGGTGGGTTGACCCATGTATCTATCTAAATACATCGCTTATGTGAGAGTCCCTTCTTATTTGATCCATAGGGATTTCCAGCTATTCCTTGGAAGGGAGGTATGGGGATGGTACCCTGCACAATGCCCACTTGTGGGAAGATTACCCCTCACCGTCCCCCTCTTCTTCCAGTTTCTGTGTCGGTAGGCAGTTTTCCCCTGATGTGAGCACGCACATGGGACACCAGAGAAGGTCTGAGCAGTTCTTCATTCAAGGTCACTGCTTGACAAAACCCCTCCTCCTAATATTGCGTCCAGCCAGCAGCAGTGTGCCCATGTAAGGATGGGCAGTCCACGGAGCACACGTTGTGGTGAGCCTCCCACCCAGCAGGCCTACTGGCAGTCCCAGGAAGGCCCCCTCCCCGCCCCAAAATCCTCTTCCTCCTTCCTTCCCACACCACTTCCCTGGATGCAGCCTCCCCAACTAAGAAACAGCACATCCCAAGTCCTGCCATGGGGGGCAGAGAAAGGCTGGAAAGGGAATTCTCTACTCATAACGGCTCACCCCTCTCCACCTCCAGTACACAAGAGAAAGACAACTGATACATCTACAGCTTATCTGGTGGTTAATTTTCTACCCCAAACTCACACTGGATGGCACCTGGGTATCCAGTGTCCCCACCAGCAGAGCTCTAGCCTCCCACCTCGCGGTCCACCGTCTGGCTCCTGCCACCCTGTGTTCTGCACACTGGCCACCTGCAGGCCGGGGAGGGCAGGGAGAGGCCGCTGGGCGGGGCGGGGGCAGCAAGGGTCCAGCCCACCACGTGCGCGCTGCTCCCGGCTGCTGGTCCCCGCCGCCTCGTCTGTCCTGCCTCTCTCCACGCAGGCCTCGGTTTTTCTATATTTTCCACGTCACCAGAGCACTTCTTGGCCTATCACTCCCTCTAATACTCTGATTTATGGAGCAGTTGGTCTCACTTTCATCTCCCCCACCCAAACTGGTCCTATTTTATCATCTCGATCTTACTCAGCCGCACATCTTTTTCTTTCAATTTTCTACATTTCCTTTTATTTTTTAAAATCCAGCCAACTTTATCACTTACTTGTCCCCCACAGCTTTTCAATGCAGCTGCTCTCTGCATTTCTTTCAAGCCATCTTATATCACGACCCATGTTATGCCTCCGTTTTCTTCAGCTGTTTCGACTACAAGTTTCTGCTCAAGAAACTGACTAAAGAACATCTCTGTCTGCAGACAGCCCAGCAGATCTTGACTATTTTTCTGGCTATTTTTTTTTTTTTTTTAATCTACAGAGCTGACAGTTTAGTCTTCCGTGTTTTAATGGTTAATATGGCAGCAATAAGTCTGCTGGAATTAACATTACTTTTTTTCAGTCAATATTCTGGGATGGGTATTATATCTCAGTCTTTCCTCCTTGGAACCTAGAAAAGAAGGAACTATCAGTGTAGTTTCAGACACAGATCTGACTTTACTGAACTCAAAAAGCCCCGATGGTATTCATTTGACCCCGGGATAAAGTTACAAACTCTCTGGGTCTCAGGTCTACTGGACACTTCATCCTAAATGTGGTCCACTATTCCCAAAGTGAAGGTTGGATAAGTAATAACCTACTATTATTATTAATTTGTATTTTTGCTGTAACAGATTTTTTATTGTAAATTGGCAATTTATAATTATATAAACATATAGGGTACAAAGGGATGTTATGATTTATAAATACAATGTGGAATACTTAAATAAAGCTAGTTAACATATTTGGACTTTACTGCAGCTCTTTTACAAGTACATCCTGTCACCTCAATGAACTCGAAGAACCCAGTGTCCAGGACAATCTCCTCATTTACAGCATTTCCTGCACAGCGCGGAGCACACGGTGACACTGCAAGGTGCCCTGCTGAGTTAGGTACTGACTTAACAAATATTGGACGAGCCTGGGCCGACTTCAGAGGACAGTCCAAGAGGATTCATAAAAGGACTATAAAGCCAGGTCTTGGCAGCAAATTCCAATAATATTTTATTTGGTTGATAGAACCACAAAAGCAAAGAGAAATTAACCATCCAGAAGAACCAGCCGTCGGGCAGCTGCCCCCTCCTCTGGACAGTGAGGAAGCCACCACCTCAGTAAAGTCGTCAAAACCAGAGCACCAGGAAAAGCATGAAAAGCAACCACAATTTAAGATCAATTCCCCCCAGTTGTTTGCACTTTGTCAAATTCCGACCTGCACAGTGATAGGAAGCTTCTACGGACATTTGAATTCTCTACAAAAGCCCCCAAATAGATTGGGTGGACATGGGATCTGAATTTTATCCTGGGATCTGAATTTATCTTTTGTTATTTTCTGCTTTCTTCACTATAGATAAAAATACCGAATTTTCTCAGAAGTTGGGAGTGTTTCTTAGCCTCCCATAAACATTGTCTGTGTCCTGGATAATCTGAGATACATTTTGTGTGACCGCTTTTGATAACTAAGTATCCTAGAGGTCTTCAGTCTCCTGGGGTATAATCATGAAAAATTTCTCACCTTTTGAGGCACTGAAAGATATCTGCTGCTGCAGTCATTTGAAGAAGGCTTTAAAATTCTTGGCGGGATGAACGGATGGACAGATGGATGAAAGGATGGAAGAGTGGAGGAAGAGAAAAGAAGGGACAGGGAGGGGAGGGGAGAGGACAGGAGAGGAGAGAGAGAATCAGGTGAGATGGTGAAGTTCACAGTTGACCTTGGGTGTCTCGGCTCGTCGGTGCTCATGCAGTCAGCAGTACGTCCCTCCTGCCATCAGCACAAGAGTCAGCCCTAAACTCAGTTCTCAGGATTGCTGTTTTCAGGACTCATTAGTGGTTCGAATTCACAAATCCTATGGTTTCACACCTGTCTACAGAGGTGAATATTTACAGTGTGCTAACAAAGCCACACATTAATGGAATTTTTCCCAGCTAAATACTGAATACGTGATTAACTTTCAGTACATCCTATAGGTCCAAGGGTACAAACCATGATGAAGGGTAGACCAGTAGGTCTGCAAAAGAAAAAAAAATTAAGTAGAGTTTTACCTGAAAGCAATTTTACAACACAGAGTTTTAAAAATGTTTACACATGTTGACCTTATAATCCCCTCTCTAGAAATATATATTAGGGAAATCATTAGGAATACTAAATTTACATTTAAAAAAAGTTTACCCTTGAATTTGTCATAGTAACATATGTTAGAAACAACCCAAATATCCAATATTAGAGGAATCATTACGTAAATTTTGGTACATAAGATGATGGAGCAAAATACGGTTATTTAAAATCTTGTTTACAAAGAAACCTAATGTCGCGAGTAAGTGCTTATAACGTAACTTATCATTTAAAAGAGAAAAACAGCAAAAATATACACAGTAGTATTTAAGAAAAAGAACCATAATAAAAAAAAGAAAAAGAACCATAATGAAATATGAAACATGCCTACAATAAGGATCATAACTGGTTCTCTCTGATTAGTAGAATTATGAATAAGTTTTACTTTTCCCTTTATACTTTTCTATATTTTCTAAGTTTTCTCCAAGACATGTTATTTTTAATCTTTATTTTTCTCAGAGTCGGAAAGAAATAATTAAGATCAGAGCAGAACTAAATGAAATAGAGACCCCCAAAATGATAGAAAAGATCAATGAAACAAAAAGTTGGTTTTTTGAGAAGATAAATAAAATAGACAAACCATTAGCTAGGTTAACAAAAAAAAAAAAAAAGGATAGAAGTCCCAAATAACAAAAATCAGACATGAAAAAGGAGACATTACAACTGATACCACAGAAATACAAAGAATCATTAGAGACTATTATAAACAACTGTATGACAACAAATATGAAAACCTGGAAGACATGGATAAGTTTCTGGATACATAGGATACATACAAACTACCCAGACTGAACCAAGAAGCGGTAGAAAATCTGAACAGACCAATAACAAGCAGCGAGATTGAAGCAGTCATCAGCAGTCTCCCAACAGAGAAAAGCCCAGGTCCAGATGGCTTTGCACCTGAATCCTACCAAACCTTTCAAGAGGAATTAATACCAATTCTCCTCAAACTATCCCAAACCATTGAAACAGAAGCCATTCTCCCAAACTCATTCTATGAGGCCACATAACTCTGATACCAAAATCAGATAAAGACACAACAAAAAAAGAAAATTACAGGCCAATATCCTTTGATGAAGATAGATGCAAAAATCCTCAACAAAATTTTAGCAATCCGAATACAGCAACACATCAAAAAAATTATTTTTCTCTGAGTAGCACATCACCCAATAACCAAGAAAACAGAAGAGCTCAAGATGAAAGGCAACTGCCTTGCCCTCCCTCCCGACTTCCCAGAGGAAGACTCGCCGCTGTGTCTGTATTCCATTGTCTGTGACTGCCTGTGATTTACACATTCGCACAAGTTATTGGCTTTGGACAACACCAATTGACTCTCCCATTGAAAAAACACAAGTTGTGCTAGCTTACTATACCCTCTTTTCCCAGTGTCTGGTATTTCTGTAGATGCTTTTAGTTATTTTATTTGTCACCTTTGGAACCCTGAGAATATTTTAAAATATCTATTTCTTTCTTCATCAGCTTCCAAAAGTGATTCCTGACATCTTACTTTATAAGAGGAGAATAGCAGTTCCCCTGCCCCTTCCTTCTGTTTTCCTACCTTCTTTTCTTTGCCATTTCTGACTTCGACATTGTGAACGTTATTACCACTTACCACTTTCACATTATGGCGTGCAAGCGGTGTGTGCTCTGTTCGTAAATGATTTCTAACAACTGAAAACGAACATCATTTATTTTATTATTCCTGTAGAATATTGTTAATTCTGGTCTGAGGGGAGCTGCCGTGGGAGCGAGCTTCCTTCTCTACAGACCAGTCTCACACGCCTCCAGGCCAGGAATCGTCTTCCCAGCATTAAGATCAAATCATTTCTCTTTTCACATAGCTCTTCATGGCTTCTTTTCATGACATTTTAAAATTGGTTTCATTTTTGCACCACAACTTTCTCAGAGAGCTCATTCTTTTACCCCATTTTTAGTTACCTGGTTTTTGTTTTGTTTTTCCTTTTGTCACTTGGTGGGACAATTGTTCCAGGCCCCAAACCTCAATTCCTTTTGTATTGGGTCCTTTTCCCCTAGACATCTCTCTCCCAGGCCTTATCATCAAGAGACCTTCAGAACACAGCTCAGCTGAGCTTCACTGGGGAGGTGCTGGCAGCCTGGGCCTTGTGCTCTGGCAAGAGGGCAGTATGGTAGCCCCGACACCCTCCCACCACCCTGCAGGTGAGGAATAATCTCACCCCATGTACATGTGACGACTGGCAATTCCAACTCCCTCGAGGTCACATGGCCCTAGTAGAAGTCAAGAGTAGAGATCTGCAGCCCATCCAATTCTCAGTCCTGGCTCTGAGCCACTCCTCACAGGTTGCAGGAGGAAGGCACCATGGCCAGTCTGGCTGCTCAGGTGGGCACATGCTCACACTGCAATCATGTGGGTAAATGCAAACCAGGAACAGAAATTATACATGAGCAGGATGGGCCATGTGATCCACCAGCCTCCTCCGAGGGCTCCAAGCAAATGCTAAATGCAGCCTGAGCCCACTCAGTCCCCTGGGACACTCAAGCCAAGAAACAGGCACACCCTAAGGAGGGGGAGGGGCCTGGGATCTCCACACCAGTATCTCAGTTCATAAACGAGAAGGAAACACAGCTCTCCACAGCCCTCCCAGGCTCCCACAGGAAGCTCTGGCACACCAGCCTCTGTCTGCTGTCCATCACCTTGCCCGGGGCTGAGGCCTCCAACCATCTGCATATGCCTCTCTGCATAGGCCTCCTCTGAGGTGCCCATCCAGCAGACCCCAAAAGAATTGGCACACAGGCTTAGGTTAAGGAACCCTGGGGTCCCCAGCATGAGGAGGGGTGGAGTGGGAAGCAGGATGCAGGTTCCACACAGCCTTGGCTGGCCCCGCAGGAGGTCTTGGGCTGGAATGTCCCTGAGGAGTTGCCCTGCTAGGCAGTGCGTGCCCTGTGCCCCTGCCTCCAGCTGCACTGGTTGTGGCCACCCAGGAAGTGGATGATGGTGTTGGTCACAGTGGCTGGAGGCTGAGGTGATCCCACTCCTCGAGGGGGACCTCTGAGGATGTCTCCTGACTGTATCTCTGCAGTTGGACAGCAAGTCCTTCTTGAGGGGTCTAGGATGTACCCCAGGACCCACCAAAGCTTCTAGGAAGGTGCACATCATCATCATGGTAATTGTTGTCCTTTGTCACTGTCCTTTGGCTTCCAGGCCCCCTGCATCCGTTATCTCATTTACCAAGTGAGAAACTAAGCACAAAGAAACTGAGTGATTTGCCCGTAATATAATCACCCAGAGGAGAGGCATTTTCCAGCAACACCATGAACATGGAGGACAGGTTTGAGGAAAAGGAGCTGCAGGGGAAGCGCTCTCGAGAGGAGTCTGGGTCCGGCGTTCGGAAGCACGGCAGAGCATCAGCAGCTCCAACCGGTGCCTCGGATGCCCGCTGAGCATGCGGGACACGCCTGGAGTCGCAGAGCTGGCAGGGCGGGAAGATGAAACACATGCGAAGGGATCTCTTTGGGGTGAAAGGCACTGTCTTCCAGGCCTCAGTGTGAGGCCCTGCAGAGGTGAGCAAAGCGGAATTCCAAGAACGAATCAGTCAGTGCCGAGGAAGGCGGGACCACAGACAAGCTTCTGTGTCTTCTGCAACAGTCACCCCATTCCTTTATGGCAAAAAATGGAATGGCAGGAAGAGCAAGGCCGCTCCCTGAGGCGGGAACCAGCAGGGACACTGCGGGGCCCGCGGGAGTGAGTGACCAGGCAGTGCTGTTGGAACATCTGGCTGGGTGTCCTGCAAGAGGCTGAGTCCACAGCCAGCTAGGTACGAGTGCACTGGCATGCACGGAGTTAGAAGGTAGGAGAATTTGTACTATCCTGTCAGAAAATACTAATGCCCTTGTGACTGGTGCAGATCTCAGGCGAGCAGTACATTGCTTGGATGCAGAACAAGAGCTGGACCGATCATGCCACGTAAGGTGGGAATTTCCACCTTGATAGTTCCTGGGGCTCCTCCCACCCTGCTCCAGATCCATGTTTCTGGCTTTATGCAGAGCCAAGCCTTTGGAGAACGTCCCCAGAGCAACATTGAAGCTGTGCGTCCCAGTGCACATGGGCCTCCAGGTCCAACTCTCTGTCCAGGTGCAAAGCCTCTCTGAGGACACTGGAAGAGGAGGTGGAGCATCCAGACTCTATGCCCACCCGATCCCCAGGGCACCTCCAACAGTCCTCCTGGTGGAGAGACACACAGACAGCTTTTGCATACATCCCCTGTGCAAGGGAAGTCTCTGTGTCCCCATGCAATTCCTCTCTGAGGGTACAGGCTGGAGTGGAGGAGTAAGACAAAAAAGCAAAGGCAGACGTGTTTAATTCCATAATGACATCCCCCTAGATGGCAGGAGAGGCACCCAGACACTGTGCCCGCTCCCATCCTCAGAAGTCAGGCCAGATAATAAAGATTTATTTTTGGTGTGGGGGATAACACATAGAAGCATGTGCTCCAGGTGCCTGCATTTTGTGTGGAATGAATGCATTGTCGCCATGACCAGCGAGAAGGCAAAGGCATTACTCGGTGCCTGCACAGGGAGGCCCAGCCAACTTGGTTCACGCGCACGATTCATGGAACTGCCCGTTCGCCCATTCAGATTGTCTCATGCTCTACAGAGGTCCAGGGAACACCGTCCAGATATTGCAGCCCAACAGACCTTCTAAGGGAGAAGCTCTGCCTGAGCCAAAGCTCCAGCTATCACTCGTAGAACAAAATGTCAGCATTTCACTTTGACTGGAGGGCCCTAAAGCACGTGGATCTGACCTCAGTCAACAGCACAGAAGATCTGCCCCTGGCATTCGCTGGACACCACTCTGTTCTCTCCAAAAGCACAGCAAGGGCTGCCCATGTCCACAAGGGACCTGCCCGCTGTGGCAGACTCTGTCTCTCAGGTTTCCTGGGCTCCTTCCAGCTGCCAGCAGATACGCTGTGCCCAGAGGAGAACTAACCATTTTGCCCAAGGCTTTTATTATGCAATGACACTAAAAAGCACCACTGAAACAAGACTTTTCTTCTTAAAAAAAAAAAAAAATGCTGGTGGAAACATTGAATGTTATGTTATTTCCTATGCCTTATGTTTAAATACTTAATTTTCCTGGACAAAAATGCCAGGAAAATAACTTGTCCCTCCTGAAGAACTGCTCTGCCTTTTTTTTTTTTTTTTTACTTAAGAACTGGCACTTAAAAAAACCAAAAACAAAGAAACACCTTAGCTGTCGAGAAACAAGAGGTTGCAAGTTAACTCAACGCCAGCATCCACTTTATCTCAGGTTCAGACGCACTCATTTCTCTTGCCTACTTCCCTGCTAAAGTCTGCCAATGTCCTTGATTTCATCTGAACGTCTTGTGTGAGTAGTCCATGGCACATGCAAGTCCTCTAACAGTAGGGGAGGGATTAAAAGTAAATTTTAAAAAAGGTATTTATTTGTAAGTAAAAAAGACCAGGGCTTGGCATTGGTGCCCCGTAATCTGAAGAAGTCTTGTTGAGGGCCAAGAGCTGGAAATGGCACAAGAACCGTTGGGCCATCTCTCTAAGTGTCTGTGGGACATCCAGGGAAGTGTGGGGCTTCCCAGCCTGCAGTGGGAAAAGACTTGTAGGGAGCACCAGTTATCTGTTGCTGTGTAACAAATCACCCCAAAATGTAGTGTCTTAAAAGAACTGCTATCGTTTTATGATTGCTCACAGTTTCATTAAGGCTGGGCTGGGTGGCTCTGGCTTAGGGCTGTCTGCAGAGTGGTCAGATGGAGCTGCTGGTGTGGCCAGGCGTCTCTTCCTGCAGCCTGGGGCCTCTCCATGTGCTCTCTCCCCATGGGCTGGTTTGTGCTTCCTTGCAATATGGCAGCCAGGTGGCAGGGCTTGTTGCACGTTAGTTCAGAGCTCCAATGAGCACATTCCAACAGCAAACAAAGTGGAAGCTGCATCATTTCTGATGACTCATGCTCAGGAGTCAGGTGCCATCACTTCTGTCAGACACTGTCGATCCACCAGTCCTAAAGGTGGTCCCAAGTTCCAGGGGAGGAGACAGACCTCACTTCTAGATGAGAGGGGTGCCAAAGAATGCATGGGCGTATTTTAAAACTGCCACACTGTGGTAAACAAAGGTCTGCTGGCACCAACCCTAACTGGAATGTAAATAGGCACACGAAGGGCGGACTTCATCTCAGACTGTCCAGGGAATTTACAAAGAGAACCACAGCTTTGCTGCCCAGCAGAGCGTGCTCTGTGGAGAGGCAGTGCTGGAGAAGAAAAGCACATTTCACTGTGAGAATAGTCCCCCACCAGGCATGTGGCATACAGACCCTTCCCAGCGCCTGGCCAGCCCCTCACCCTCAGGCCAAGCATATGCCAGGCTGCTGGCTGGAATCAAGTGTACTGCCAGCAAGGCACTGCCTACGGGCACCATTGCCACCCTCGTCTGCCAGGAGCACGTTTAGCTTTTGCTTTGTGAGAACAATGGGGACACAAGCGTCTAATGAGCCTCTGGCTCTCAGGCTAAGACACAACACAAGATGTGCTCATTTTTAAAAATTATGTTAAAATGCATAGGAGCTAAATTCCTAATCTCAACCCACCCCTTTGCTAAATCAGCAGGAAATAGTACCTTCAGATGCTCCCCGTGTTGAGGACTTTCACGACGTGTGGTGGATAATGCGTGAATGAATCTGCATGCCACTTGGGCTACAGAAAGGACAATGTACGAAAGAGGTGGTCTCGGGCACCCTCTCGAGAGCCAGGCTGAGCCGGCTGCCCAGGGGTCTGCGCTCTCTCTGGGGGTTGCCAAGACCTCTGCTCCAGCCTCTCCCTCGCCTCTGAGGCCCTGTGCTCTGCGACAGCACAATGCTAGTCAAGCTTGCAGGCCATCTCAGGCTGGCCTCCCTCTTCCACACTGGAGGGAGCCTGCCTGTCCGCACAGGCTGTACCCACAACTTGCACAATGCTTGAAGCCTGTTGCGAGGACCACAGTTTTACCAGCTCTGAGTCCCTGCAGAACCAGAAGCAGTGCCAAGCTAGGGCTGACCTTCCTGCAGGTCCAGGGCACTGCTGTCCCCAGGACCACCTCTGTGGGAATGACACTTGCTAATATATTTTGCCAGATCAGCTCTCTACTGCCTCCTAGTAAGGTCAGAATTGGGAGGACTACGGGTGATTCGGGCCACATACAGCAAGCCATGCAGGAGTCAGCTGAGCCAGGAGAGTCAGGGGGCGTGGGATAGTGCGCCGTTATGTGCGAACGTACTGTTTCTTCAACTTTAGCTAAATTTGGATTTCTTTCCCCTGCCCCCTGAACACAGGGTGTTTACGTACATGGAAATCACACCTTATGAGGAAATCACAGGGTTATTAGCACAAAGTTAGAATTAGCACGTATCGAGCTTTCAGGAGGCACAAAGATCAAGGGACAGAGATCAGGTTCAGATTTAGCAGAGACAAGGGGTATGGAGTCCACCTGCGGAGCGCCCTTCACTGTGGAGGAGCAGCTAATGAAACGGCAGGTCCCTCCCTACATGCTCCAGATCACATCTGGATTAGGAGCAGGTGCTCGGGCCAGCCCCACACAACAGGGGTTCCCTGGATCACTGGGGGTCAGTGTCCTCACCTGCCTCCAGGATGCCAGAAGCCAGAGGCCCAGGTTGTCCCAGCAGCTGGTCCTTTGTGCCAGAAGCCCCTGGTGTCCTGTGATACACAAAAGCCCCTGAACCTCCTGCTGCCCTCCCCAGCCTAGGAAGCGGATGCCAGCGGTGAGGACCAGGAGCGCTGCCGCCTGCTGCCCTGAACTGCTTATCGGAGAAGCCACCCATCCGTGAAGGCACAAGGAAGGGCTGCGGGAAGTTGCTTTCTGAGTTGTCACCTCCCATTCCTTTTCTTTAAAAGTTTATTTATTTACTTAAATCGATGAGTAAAAATTGTACGTATTTACGGTGTACGGGGTGATGTTTGGATGTATGTACACAATGGAGAATGACTAAATCGAGCTATTTATCATATGCATTCTCTAATTTTTTTTGTAGTGAAAACACTCAAAACCTATTCTCTTAGCAATTTTCAAAAATAGAGTACGTGGTTATTTACTATGGTCACTTGGACTTATTCCTCATGTCTAGCTGACATTTTGTAGCCTTTAACCAACGTCTTTCATTGCGCCCTCCACCCCGCAGACCCTGGGACCCACCGTTCTACTCTCTGCTTTTGTGAGTTCGACTTTCGACACTGCACACGAGTGAGATCACGCCGTATTTGTCTTTCTGTGCCTGGTTTATTTCACTTAGCATAATGTCCTCCAGATCCATCCACATTGTCTGTCGCAAATGACAGGATTTCCTTCTTTTTTAAGGCTGAATAGTCACCATGGACACACAGCTTTTCCCAGCAGTTTAGGCAGCATTCCAGTGAGAAAGGGATTTCAGAGAGGCCAGGCACAGCAAATGAACCCACAAAAACTTCAGTGCAGCGTTTTCTATGTCATCAAAAGCCAAGTCAAGTATTAGAAGTCTTGCAGAAGAATTGAAATGACCTTAAAGAGCAGCAAAATAACTTTCCCCCGATTGATAATTTTTCTCAATTTTTTTCCATTTGGTAATAAATAGCTCCAACAGCTTTGCTCTGCATCTCCTTCCCTTGGCATTCAACTCCATTCACCCTTGGACAGCCCTGTTCCAACAACGCCTTCTGCCAGGGCTGCACCAGGGACAGCGGACAGGGTTCTTGTTCCCCACCTGCCTCTGTGTGTATGTGTGTGTACATATATACACATATATATGAAATTAAGCTTCTTTGAATGGAGAGCAGCTGAGAAGGCATGCAGCAAGGTCCCTTTCATTGTCTGGACCCAAGACAGGGTCGCCAGACCTCATGTGTCCCCTGTCCCTCTTCTCACAGCCATGCCTCCCTTGCCTTCCCACAGATGAAGTACATTCTGTCAGTTTTGGAGCTAGAGACAGAGTGGATCCCAGAGCAGGAGCACAGCTTATGTAGATGCCTTTGAATGCATTTATTTCTACATAATTTGCACCAAGACAGTGTCCTTACAGCTCCCCCAGGTTCCCCTGGGTGTCCTCTGGTCTCCACGGAGCTGGACACAGGCACTTGCATTGCCACTAACATTAGCAGAATAATTGGCAGTCTGGCTCAATTCTCCCAAATTTCATTCTGCATCTTGGAAACAATTCTGCTACATCTGACATTGTGGAAAAACACATGTGGCAATGGCGGTTTTTATGCAGCCCTACACATCCTAAAGAGAAAGCAAAGAGGGGATGTGTATGCCCCAGAAATCCCAAAAGGAGCGATTGAAATTGGCCTGCTACGGTAAGTGCAGTCATTCCTTCCCATTCAGAGCCCAGGCCTGGAAAGGCTTCTTGCAGCTTCCTCGCTCCACGCCAGCCCTGACCATGGGGCCCTGCTGAGTGGGGTTCATGGGAGTCATGGGAAGCCTCTAGGTTTTGTGCCATCAGGATCTCGCTCCGAGGAGACACCACTTTCCTGCCACTGGCATCGAATGCACGCGCTTTCAGACTGGGCTGCCCCCCATGCGTGGTTTCCATGTACTCTTGGTTCCAGCAGCAGCCAGGATTGGAATAGAGACCTGGAAGTAACACCAGCCTTTGGACATTGGGAGTGGCCACACTGCCTCCCAAAGCCACAGGCCAGTGCATCCACATGCCGGGCTTGCCCCTCAGGACCATTCTGGCAGCAAGACAGCCACACCTACATTCATTCTAAGAACATGTCCAGGCCACTGAGTCCAACCTACCATGCAGCCCTTTGCAATCCTGACTGCACATTCGAAACCCTTCTGAGGACTTTTTAATAGCACAATTTACCCAGCTTCCCCTTTTCCCCACCCCCAGGGATTCTGCTTTAGGTATTCTGGGATGGGACCTGGGCATTTCTTAACAACCTCTGCAGGTCATACAAATATGCAGCAAAAAGGTCAACCGAGGCTTAGCAGAGAGGCGCTGGTGTCACGCAGTGGTATAATGACCCAGTGGCGGAAGAAACAGCTCATCCACAGAAATGGCTCCTTGGAGGCAGCACCACCGTGGGTGCACGGGAGCATCTCCGAGAAGCGGGGCTCCCACCTCGTGTTTGCTGGCCAAGCCCATGCTCTCCTGCTTCTACAACCAGGTCAGCCGCGGGCTTCCATCCTCTCGACCCTGAGGAAACCCTCCCACCAAGTGACCTGACAGCCTCCCGTGGCCATGGAGCAGGGATTGGGAACTCCGGGCTGACCAGCTTTGGCAGGACACCCTGTCCTTCAGGCTGGCCCAGGACAGCATCACTGCCACCACCACACACTCCACAACAGCCAACATAATCAAGGTGGCAGGGATCGTCCCATTGCACGTGTACCAGGAACTGATAAGAACATCAGGCTCCTCAGAGCTGCCCTGGGTGCCGGGGCTTGCTCAGTAAGGGGCCCGAAGGTCTCAGAAATGGCAGACTTCCAGCTGCACTTCCACCCGGGCGGAGTGCCAGAACGACCGCTCCAATGCTCTACGCCTTGATTGCCCCATTTTTCCCTTTTAACATTTGTATTTTGACATAATTTCAGACAGAAAAAAAAAAGTTGCAAGAATAATACAAAGAATAATACAACCTTTCACCCAGATTTCCCAAATGTTAACATTTTACCACGTTTGCTTTCTTTCTCTCTCTCTAAAGTAGATATGTAGAGACAGAGATGTCATTTTTTTCTGAACCATATGAGTCAGTTGCAGGCAACTCTCCTGAATACTTATTGTATATTTTCTAAAAAATCTGGGACATTCTCTTATGTAACCACAGTGCAATCATAAGCACCTGGAAATTAACATGATGCAATACTGCTGTCGAATCTTCAGATCTTATTCAGCTTTTACCAGCTGTTTCAAAGATGCCCTTTATAGCAAAGTGCGCTGCTCTTACGGGTCTGCCTGTCTGTGTCCGGCACAGCCTCTGCACTTCTCTGTCTTCCAGTACCCTGGCATCTTGAGAAGTGCAGGCCGTGTGGTTTTGTCACGTTTCCTCAAGGTTAGCTCAGGTTATGCATTTTTGGCAGAAATATTCCCAGATGCAAGGCCTTGCCCTCCTCAGTGCACTGGTGGAGACTCAGAAGCTGTCCTGGGACCCTGAGAGGCACGTGGGAAGCTCCTAAGGTGCACCAGCTGCTTTTCCTGCTGCAACGGACAGTTATTTCCATCATTCTGTGGTGCCTGACTTCAGGGGTAGACCCTGTGCACTCTCATGGTTAAAACCCTTCTCCTCATACACCTGTGAAGTACGGACCAGGGGTCCCCTCCTAACAAGACAACCCCGACTCTCAGCCATTGCCTAGAGAAACCAGCAAGCTGTAGAAGTCAGACATCCTGCCAAGGGGCGACAACTGCACTGTGTACACTGTGGGCCGGCCTGCCTCCTGCTGGCAGCCACCTTGTTCCTTCGTGGCAATGAAGTGTATTCAATTTAGCCCAGGGCATAAATTAATATCCACACAGGCTGCAGCAAAGACCCCCTTGGGGGACCCCAGCTGAAACTGCACCCATCAAATTTAGGGGCACTGGTGTCCAACGCAGACATTTAGGGGGCCTGGGCTTCTGCACCCAGGCTGTGGCCATGATTGTTATGTAAACACAGAGCCTGGCGCAGGGGTGGCTGGCCCATCTGCTTCACGGCACACTTCTTGCCTGCACTAATCATTTTCCATCCTCTTAGGTGAAAACTTGGAAAATGTAAGGGGCTCTCAATCTCCCTTTCATTTGCAAACGAGCCATTTCAGCTAAGCGTGGCCCCCTATTCTTCTCCCGCATTTGTGTTTGTGAAAAGACCCGTCTCAAATTTCTGGGGCAGGAGCAGCTGCTGCAGGCCTCTTTTCACTTGGCCCAGCTCCCCAGCCCTCTGCCTCCCGCCCCCTCCCTCCTTTTGTCTCTGTCAAAGCCAGCTCCCCCCTTTGACCTCTGGCCAACTCAGAGCCTCCTCCTTTGTCAGCTTCCCCAGACAAGTTTCACCCTAAATCGAGCATTGTTTGGGCTCCTGAGGCCAGCACGTGCCCATATCCCCTAATCTTTTAATTTCACCCCAGGAAAAAGCAGCTGTTAGTGATACAAGCAATGCACAGCTGTTGGCCGGGCCTGCTGCCTGCTCCAGAGAACAATGAAGAAGAAAGGAGCTTGCAGGCCTGCAAGAATACGTACATCTCCCTTGCTCTTTCTTCTTCTTGGAGTTTTCTTTCTTTTTTTTTCTTTTCGCAACAGTTGGCAGCACGTGCTGTGAAATGCTGCCCAGCTAGAAAAGCCCCCTCCCCCAGCGTCTCTTCGTCCGCACCCATTCACTGCCGCACACCCTCTGGTTTGCACTTGGGCTCATTTGAGAACCAAACTTTCCATTTCAGCAATCCCTGGTGTGTGGCATGATATTCCTACAAAAATGATCATCTGATAAATTACCGGGTGAAACCCAGACAGGCAGACAGAGGATCCACACCCACGTGAGGCTGCTGGAGCCCCCCATGCTGGGTCCATAGGAGAGGGCTGCTTAGTAGCATCAGTGATTTGGGGGAGTTGTTACAATAAGTCTGATTTAGCAAGGGCTCTCCTGAGCATGTATGACCGGAAGACAAGAAGATCTCCTGGAAATACACATTACTGAGGCCAACCAAGGAGGGGGCTCCACAAAGACACTGGGGGGGCACCTCGTCTTTGCATGCCGAGTGAACCTGCAAGGCAGTGGTAGCTTGATTTTCTAGAGGCTTTCTCCCTGAGCTGCCCGTGTGCCCCAAGCAAGGCAGGGCACCACACTGGGCCTGGTACCCCTTCCTGAGAAAGTAGGGTCCTCTCAACAGCATGCTGCCCATGGAACTCTGCACTGAAGGAAAGGTTCTCTGTTTGCACCCCACTACAGTCATGAGTTCTGGAAATGCAGCTGGTGCAAGGTCACAGACTAATTTATTCTTAATCTTGATGAATTTAAATTGAAGTAACCACACGTGGTTTAATGGCTACTGTTTTGAACAGCACAGCTCTAAACTATGGGTTTTCAAATTTAGAATCACATGAGAAACAGAAAATGCAGATGCCTGGGTCCTACTGCCAGAGGGTCTGATTAAACTACTCCAGACAGCAGCCCCAGCATGGGGATTTTTAAGGCTCCCCAGGAGGCTCTAATGGGTAGTAAATTCTGGGGCCCTGTCTTAGATGGTCTTCCAGGATGAGTCTGGGCTCTGCAGAGGCCAACAGTGTGTTTGGAAAGCACATGTCTTATTTAGCTATAAACACTCCCTATTTCTGAAATGCAGAGGACTTTAAAAACAATCCCCCAGCTTGGTGACTCCTGAGAGTCAGGCTGTGCCCCAATACATGTCCCTCCTCTGCCAGCCGTCACCAGGGTTTCAGAGCTGTCACTACCCAGAGGTGCTTTGTGCAGCCACAGGTGGGCGTGGGTCCCTTTCCACCCACTTTATCTCACCTGGTGGATAATTGAAAGATGCTGGCAGAAACCTGACACTCACCAGAGCATATGGTGAGCCGCGCACCTGCCTCACACAGGCACCTGCTGGGCCTCCCAAGGGTGTGGTGTGGGAGGCTGTAGAGCTCCAGGCCACGGGCAAAGCGTCCAACTCATTTGCATGCTGGATGCCTGCCACGTGCCTGGACTACAGCAGATCTGACACGGCATGTCATTGCTTTGAAGATCAGCAAATCTGGAGACAACAAAGCCGCAGCCCGTCTGGGACGCGTGCTTGGGCCCTTCCCCGGCTCAGGCACACACATGTACACACACAGGCACCGACAGGAACAGCTGCCAACAGATTGTGTTCCACGAATTAGGTGCTGGGGAAGGTCAGAGCTCAGCCATCCCGAGGACAGTGGTCAGGAAGTCAGCTCCCTGACCTGTGTCCAGCAGTGCCTAGAGAGGTCGAAGTGGCCCTAGGAATGTGGAGCTTCACCAACGTTTTTATAAGTGAGAACCAAGTCATGATAGTTTCTGTTCATCAACATCTTTTCAGACAAAGAATCACTCTGTTTTTTGTCTGTCTCTATAGCTAAGCAAAGAGGAAGTGAATGGCCAAGTTTCGGTAGCATGATCCTACAACATTTGTTCCTGATGCTGGGAACTGCACACCAGGTTGAGCTTCCAAACTCCCTCAAGAGAAGTGAGTCATCCTTTTGCCGGACACGGTACAGATCACTTGAGACCTTTTGCCCTCCTTTCGCTGCACAGGTGGGTAATCATGAGAGCAAGCGAAAGGGCTGATCTGGATGAACTCTCACCCTGGAAAATCTGGCCCTTATCCCTGGAAAGGGTTAAAAGTCAATCCAGCCACTGCTGCCCTGTCTCCTCTGCCTTTGCAGGTGAGGACGGGGTAATCACAGTGCCAGAGCCACCAGCAGCCTCCACCCCACCACGGGCACTTCAGCCATCTGTCCAGGCAGGGGACAGCCATGCCCTAGATGGAGGTGGCTTCAAAAAGCACAGGAGATGGCCAGTTTGCAGAGGGAGGGGGAGGCACCCCATAAAATTCTGTGACACTTGAGGCTCGGCTAATGGGTGCAACTGAAGACGGGTGGCCAGCGCGTGCCCCTGTGCACCAGGCCTGCGTTCCTGCCGCCTGCTGCTGGATTAAGTGGCGGAGGCCTCCAAGTCGGAGGAGATGGAGGCTTCACTCCAGCAGCCAGTGGGCTAGGGAAGGTACCAGGCAGGCACGTTTTAAGGCCATTAGCGAGGAACAATGGGAAGCTGAAAGGTAATCCCAGTGAATAGAAGGAAAGTTGGCTTGTGCCAGCAGCAGCAGGGTCAGCTCATTATCCCAGATGGCAGATGGAGAGGCCTGGTTGCCGGGCAGACTGCGGCATGCCTGCCGGTGGAAAGGCAGGAGCTGGGGCGAGGACCCCACCCATCAGGACTGCCCCGCCCGGAGCACTGTGAGCAAGGAATTATTGGAGTGAAGGGAAAGCTGTGTGATCATCAAGGCACCCATGGTGCCCCCAGGAGCCTTCACTGATGGCGCATCTTCCCTCAGCAAAGACCCCCCAATCCTTGTTCAGCTGGGCCTTCCCCAATCTGAGCACTCTAAGCACAAGAATGGGAAGATGCCCTGGGAGGGGCCATGTGCCCCTGTCCTTTTATCCTGTGTCATCTGTGCAGCACGAGTAGCTTCTGAATCTGCTGAATTGTCCTTATGTGGACATGTGGATTGAGCTTGCACAGGCACCTTGGGAAAGCCTGGATCGGGGGTGTACACACTGGGGGACCTTCTTAACAGACAGATCTGCACCCTGGGGACATGCACACTGGGGGTTGTGCACACTGGGGGATGTGCTCATTCAAGGGATCTGCACACTGGGAGTTGTGCACACTAGAGGGATCTGTGCACTGGGGGAAGTGCACACTGGTGGACACACCCTGGGGGGACATGCTCACTGCAGGGATCTGCACACTGGGGGACGTGCATACTGGGGGACATTCTCACTGGAGGATGTGCACACTGGGGCATGTGCACATTGGGGGACATGCTCACTGGGGGGATCTGCACAATGGGGAACATGCACACTGGGGGACATGTTAATTGTGGGGATCTGCACACTAGGGAATGTGCACACTGGGGGGGTCTACACACTGAGGGCATCTGCTCACTGGGGGGATCTGCACACTGGGAACGTGCACACTGAGGGACATGCACATTGTGGGACACACTCACTGAAGGATGTGCACACTGGGTGGATCTGCACACTGGGGAACATGCACACTGGGGACATGTAAACTGGGAAACGTGCTCATTGGGGGGATCTTCTCACTGAGTGAATCTGCACACTGGGGGGATCTGCACAGTGGGGAATGTGCACACTGGGGGAGGTGCACTTTGGGGGACACACTCACTGGAGGATGTGCACACTGGAGGGATCTGCACACTGGGGGGCATGCACACTGGGGAATGTGCACATCGGGTGACACGCAAACAGGGGACATGCACACTGAAGGACATGCTCACTTGGAATGATGTGTGCACTGCAGGGGCTTGCACACTGGGGGAGGTACAAACTGAGGGATGTGCACTGTGGAGAGATGTGCATACTAGGGGACACGCACTCTGAGGGGACATGCACAAAGGGGTACATGCACACTATCATGACCACCATCATCCCCATCATCATTATCATCACCATCACCATCACCATCACCATCACCACCATGATTATCACCATCATCATGATCACCATCACCACCATCATCATCACCACCATCATCATCACCACCATGACCATTACCACCTTCATCACCATCATCACCACCATCAACACCTTCATCACCATCACCGTCATCATCATCATCACCATCACCATGATCACCATCACCACCATCACCATCATCACCATCACCACCATCATCACCATCATCATCATCACCACCATCATCATCACCACCATCACCATTACCACCTTCATCACCATCATCACCACCATCAACACCTTCATTACTATCACCATCATCATCATCATCACCATCACCATGATCACCATCACCACCATCACCATCACCACCATCATCACCACCATCACCACCATCACCACCATCACCATCACCACCATCACCACCATCATCATCACCATCATCATCATCACCACCATCATCACCATCACCACCATGATTATCACCATCACCATGATCACCATCACCACCATCATCATCACCACCATCATCATCACCACCATCACCATTACCACCTTCATCACCATCATCACCACCATCAACACCTTCATCACCATCACCACCATCATCATCATCACCATCACCATGATCACCATCACCACCATCATCACCACCGTCATCATCACCATCATCATCATCACCACCATCATCACCATCACCATCACCATGATCACCACCATCACCATCACCACCACCATCACCACCATCACCACCATCACCACCACCATCACCACCATCATCATCATCACCACCATCATCACCATCACCATCACCATGATCACCACCATCACCACCATCACCATCACCACCACCATCACCACCATCACCATCACCACCATCACCACCACCATCACCACCATCACCATCACCACCACCATCACCACCATCACCACCATCACCATCACCACCATCATCACCATCACCATTACCATCATCACTATCACCACCACCATCACCATCACCATGATTATTGTATCTAACCTTAAAACTCATCCTGTGCTAGGTGCCATTTTAAGTGATTTATCTAAATTAGCTCACTTAGTCCTCCTTACAGCCCTCTAATGCACGCACTATTATTATTGCATTTTATAGATGAGGACCCTGGAGCATAGAGGTCCACAAAGACAGGAGCTCAGAGGCAAGATTTGAACCACAGCAGTCACACTTTGAGAAGATTCAGATGGGCATTGTTGGCAATAGCAAATGCCTGGAAAAAACCCAAATAATTCCTATGAGGGAGCACTGTGAAAATGATTGCCAACAGGTATAGCCTCCACAGGCATGCACCTCATGAGCAGAAAAAGCAAGTCACAGGATTTATATAATGTGACTTTGTTTGTTTGTGAGAGGTCAAACATAGGCAAATTTAGCCATCTATTTCTTGGTGACTCATACATATACAGTAAAACTTGAAACAAGACAAGGTGATGATTAACACAGAATTCAGACCAGTGTTTATTGCGGTTAAAGTGAGAGAAGGAAGAAAAACATGATGGGACCATTCAGAGGTCCAGGTAATGTTCTAACTGCTAACCTGAGTGTGTCTTTGTTTATTATTGCTACTTCATAGGTGCGTAGAAGAGGGATACATACTCTTTTGTGTGTATAGTGCATTTCAGAATTACTTTTGAAGTTTTTTTTAATCTCCAACTAGAAATGTTTTAAAAAGAAGGAATGAGAAGCTTCTCTTGAGTCTGCAACCAGCCAGTGAATCCTTTCTGTGGCAGCCAACCCTCCACATTTCTCCGGTGGCCAGAAAGACAGTCAAGCACCCAGAGCTGCTTCCACAGCTGCAAGCCACTGAGCCAACTTTCTGATGCCAGGCACCTCTGTCTCCTCAGAATGGGAAAAGAGGTCTACATAGTGAGCACAATTCTCAGTTTGTACAAAAATATCACATTTTGCTATTTTTGTTTAACTTAAAGCTTACTGTAGGGTGCTATCCATCATCTGGGTGGATAGGAAACCCAATCTCAGAATTATCAGGGCCTCAAGAAGCCCCAAACCTGGGGGGGGGTCAGAACCATGGATGCCCTGCAGATCCCCCCACTGCCCCCCACGCTCAGGAAACAGGGCCAGTGGGCACCCAGCGCTGGTGTCCCTGAGAACATGCCGTCGCAGAGCTCTACCCTGTGTGGTCTCCCCTCCTCTGGGGGCCCAGAGGTGCTGTGGAGGGCAGGCTTCCCTTCTTGCCTTCCCGCCCCCTCCCCAGGACACCCTGTCACTGAGAACGGGAGGGTTGTCCCAGGCTCCAGCACTTTCTGAGACCAAGAAAGCCACCCCTACTCTTAGCCCCATGCCTGCGCAGATGAATTTTAAGTCTTCTGCACCAGAGCCGGGTCACTTCTGATCAACGCCCTTGAGCAACCTTGCTGGTGCAGCCACTCTCCCCCACCTGCTTCCATAGAGGCTCCCACTCTTTGCTCTCTATCTCTTACAGCAGCCACAGTGTTCCCCTGTCCCCACCTTCCCTCCTCACCTGAGGTCCCTCCTGCCCCCAGGCTCCTCCCCAGTGGCACCCATCTCCTGTCTTCCTGATGGTTAGCTACCAAGCATTTAAAGCCAGGGAAAGTTGGGAGGGAGGGGCCTGCAGCCTGAGATAATAGTGCAGCACAAGGCCTCCCTGTCCCCAACCCAGCCCCTGCCTGAGGGCAAAGGGCCCATCTGCTGCAAGCAGACCATGGGGCAGCAGCTGGGCTGCCTTGGCAGGGGCCAAGGAGGGGCTCGTCTAGGGGTGACTTTTGGCCTCGCCACAATCCTAAGGCCTAGTGTGCGTGCTCGCGCGCACACACACACACACACACACACACACACACACACTCTCACATGAGCATAGACATGCATAGACATGCACAGACATGCACAGACTGTGTGCTGGCAAAGCCCAGGCCCTGACTTTCCAGTCGAGTTGTGTCAACTGGGTTTGTTTACTTTTGCAGGTCTGCAATTCCTAACCCGTCATTTGAAATCCAAAAACCTCTGAGATGCGAGCATTGTTTTGAAACTCACTTGGAGGCAGAGTTTGACCTGAATGCCGTCCCACGTGAGGCTTTATTTACCAACTACTAATATTTCACTGTGCAACATTGACACATTTGCTTGTGAGGTGCTTCCCACACTTCATTGCGTGGTGTGGAGTATGTGGTATGTGCACAACCCAAAGCCAAATCCCACGTGGCTCCTGTGTCCACAGCTTGTGTGCTCGGTTGGGCCTCACTGTTCAGCCACCATTGCTGGGGGTGTGCTTGTCCCTGGACAGGCCCACAGAGCTATAAACATGCACAAGAAACACATCGAGTCTCAGTAGCTCCAGCCTCTCTTTCAAATGGGAGCAGATGTATCTGTAGCTTCACGGGAGCTCCTAGAAGACACAGACAGAAGCCTGAAAATGCGTCTTGGTGCTGGAGCCAGGTCCTGAGAGTCCCACGACTCATCGTCTGCAGCAAAGAATTGCGGGGGCCTGCTTGTTTTCTTCCCACCCTCCTGATGACCCTCCCCAATGCGCATGCACACATATGCACACACATGCACACACGGGCAATGCAAACACAATGCACGTATACAGGCTCACATACACGCAACACACACATTTGTACACACATGCACACACACACAGGCACCCTCCATATCAGAGGTTTTCCCAGGACAATAGTCCACAGAACTCCATAGCAATCAGCCACAGAATGCACTCGTGTTGCTCAACTCAGAAAAATCTAGAGTGTGAGCATCGTGTGATTGTCAATCTGTTATCTTCCTCATTGTTCACCAAACCCAGCAGAACTTGTACAACCAAAGGTGTGTTGTCCAGCAAAGGGTCGCCAGGGAGGGCCTTGCATTTACTTCCGGGATTTTATTCCAAGTGGTTTTGGATCTCTTCTTCTAGAATTGTTCTCAAAGCTAATACCAGAGTCAACAAAGACACTGGGCTCATTGCACACCTGCCATGAGGAAATTGAAGCAGTTGCCCAAGTTTAATGATCTCTTAAGATCAGCCAGCTGCTTAATGCACATCAAAGCCCTCATCTCTCAAAGAGGGATGCCTAGACCAAACAAGGCCACCACATGGCTCGCAAGTGCCAGCCTTGGGGCAGGAGCACCTTTGTGAAAAAGTGACAGATCATCCTCTGGGTGGAGGTGGAAAGTGCTTCAGGTAAATGTGCAAGTTCTTTGAACCTGGAAAAGGGAGAATTGGAAATTTACCCTCTTGATAGTTGAGGAGCTCAGAGCTGAGTGTTTGATTCCTATTTCGTGTGGACAGTTTCCAGAATCCTCAGGGAACGGATCTCAGCTCCTTTATGCTTTCCTCCCACAACATTGAGTAGGACCCAAGGACTCAACCCAGTCCTGGGCTTGACAGGCCTTTGGCCACCTGCTGGGTGTTGCCAGTTCTCCTTTCCCATTTCCCATTCAACCATCTTATTGCCTGTATCAACATGCATTTATTTCCCAGCACCACTGAAGAATCCCAAAAGCAAACACTTGGCAACCTCCGGGAACTTACTGGGGGTGAGGCTCCGAGGGGCAGGTCCATTGGCCAGAGTCCAGCTGTCCCTGCAGACTTGGCCATAAATCTTCCAGGCAGCCTCCCCATGGCAATGGCAGGAGCAACACAGCCGGAGCTGCTCACCTGAGGGTTCAAGTTGGAGCCCCTGCAGAGCAGAAACAGCAGGCACGCTCAGCCTGATGCAGGTGGCCTTTGCAAAGGCCCAGGGCTCTGGACAGCCTCTGTATAGGAAGGCTGGGCTATAGGTCCATCTCCACCAGCAATGTGTGGGTGAACAGTCTGGTCAAACAGCCCCTTTTGATAACAAATAATTTTAACACTCTCTTTACTATCCTGAAATGAAATTCTTGGATAATATAATGTACCTGCAACAACATGGTAGATGAGGGTGATGATAGATAGATAGGATATGTAATGTCTTAATGGTAGTATAAAAGAAAACTGGAAGAAAAGTAATTTACACTAAAATCTATTTTGATAGTAAATGTATAGGCACAACCACCCTAGCTGATGAATTGAGTCCTCAGATACTTACAAGGTAAAATTTCTGAGGGTGCAGCCTGACCATGGGCATTGCTGTGGAGATTTCAGTACTGCGTATGGCATTCACTGGTTTCTGAAATTATGAACAAAACTTGGCAGCACTCAGATCGAATGGAGTCTAGATTCTCCCTCAATATATGTTGTAACTGCATTTCTAGGAAATTCAGTTTCTATTACAACCATGAGAGAAATGCACGGTGTCAACAGAACACAAGATGGGACCAGACCAGACCCCCAAACACAGATCTCCCACCCGAGTGAGCAGCTGCTGGGACGGTGACAACCACAGTGCCCTCTGTGCGAGGCTCTCTTGGCCATGGGGAGCTCCCAGTGTCCCCTGCCCTGCCCATAAAAGGTCAGTAGTCCTCACAGTTATTGTTTCAACCAAAATGTGCCCATACAAATTTCCAGCATGCCCCTCTGAGACCCACTCCTGCTGTGTGTGCTGAGATCGGCAGCAGAAGCCTGCCCCTCTGCCACTATCCACAGCCATCAAGACTCCTAAGGCTCCATCCTTAGTGACATCAGCCTGAATCACTGGGATAGGCCTCCCAAGGACTCTGTGAATCCCCTTGCCAACCCTTCGACTGTGTGGCCAGGCCCGTGCAGAAGCACCAAACCCTGGCCATACACCAAAGTAAGGCCAGCCTGTCCTGGGTGCCTGTGGGTCCAAGTAGGCAGGTAGGCAGCCCCAACCTCTGACTCACCCACCTCCCAGGCCAGCTCAGGTGCACTGGGGAGTTCTGCATGTGATGGTCAAGGGCCTGTCAATTACCCATCAACCCTTCATCCAACTGTGTTAAGTTCTCAAGCGTTACACTTTCAGCAACACGTTCTGAGCCTGGAAGTCTCCTCCTCCCCCTAATGGCCCCAAGTCTTTCTCCCTGAACTCTGCTCCAGAACCAGGCGTCAGGCGGGCAGCAGGCAGCAGCAATCAGGCCATGCCTGCAGGTGAGCTGGGCCTGGTGTTATGCCCCATGTCTACTATTGCCTCGTCATGAGACTTGGACGAATGTCCTCACTTCTGTAAGAAGCCAGTCTGTCTCCAGTGTCCTCCTCCTCACGCTTGGTTGGATGGGGACTTCCAAAGCCCATGCATGTCTGGACCCAGACACACAGTAAGGCCTGATGGAGGTCACCACCTTCCTGGGCCTCTGCCGCTCCAGCAGCCTTTCCTGGGTGGAAAGGAGAGAAGCCTCCTTCCTGATGTCACCCCTGGGACAAGGACCAGGCCTTCTCCTCAGCCTCACCTCCTTGACCTTCCTCCAACTGGGCTGTGTGGACCTCCCGCATCTGCTTATCCCTGAAAATCAGACCCCAAAGATGCAGAGTCTCTCCCCAGGGAACTGCTAACCAGTTCCATCTGACCTTTTTCTCCCTTTTGCGCATCGTCATTCTCGAGGCCCCTGTGAATTCCAAAACATGACGATGCAAACACAGCGACGTCTCCCTGCCCAGTCAGGAATGGACCAGCCCACCTTTGTCACTGTCCTCTGGGATCCAGCACAGCCATTCCCTTCTGTCGTCTACATGTCCCACAACTGCAGGCGGTAGTCATTTAAAAACGTTGGATGAAGCCATAGGGTGATAACCTTTCTGCTTTAGACAAATGAAGTCAGTATGTTGGTGAGCCAGGATTCATTAACTGAACTTGGCGTTTCCAACCTTATTCAACCACCTTTCTACTAAGATCAGAGCGTAGACAGAAAGACCTCATTCTGGGGGATCAACATGGGTCTCCCACCAAACAGAGAACAAGCCATGGAACCAGGAGAGCCCCAGCCTTTGATCTGCTCATGAACTTAATATTTAAAACAGGAACACTAGGCTTTTGGGGAAGCTAGAGATGCATATTTAATTTTTTTTAAAAAGAGTGAATGAGAACTGGGTATCAAAATTGCTCTGGGGATGTTTTCTGGTCTGGTGACTGAGGTGCTGGCCAGGGCTTGCCACCTCCTCTGCTGAATCCTCAACAGTAAGCCTCTTCATCTCCCTGGGCCTCCTTGGGATCTGCATTTCTCAGCCTTTAAAGGAGAGTAAGAACAATGCAGACACTCTCACGGGGGTGGGGGCTGGGGGGAGGTCACGTGCTAGGTGATCTTCAGGCCGAGGTGAGGGGTTGCTGCTATAGGGCCATGCCTGCACCTGTGCAAGGCAGGGCTCCCTGGGTCTCTGCAGCAGGGAAGGCTGCTGGGCCAGCTCTGTCCTCCGGAGCCCCAGCTGGCTCCTGTCACCCATGCCTAGCTTGACCAAACAGGTTCTCCAGGTGGCAGTGGAGCTGAGCCGTGCAGCGCCAGGAACTCTTTGTTCCCTGCAGGTCCTGGAGGGCTGTGTGGGCAGTCCAGGTTCAGCATGGCATGAGAGTCTGATAAGGTGGGCATGGGAGGTATACCTATCATGTGTCCCAAAGCGTGACCTGAGCATGCCAGAGGAGGAAGAAAGTCACCGCTGTCAGGGTTAAATGGGGCTGCATTTTAGAGTGAGAAAAGCTTAAGAGAAAGGCCAGAGGCTGTCCCCTTTATGCCCTTCTTGGGAAGGGAAGTGTCTTTGAGTGGAGGATTGGGCCCGCATCTGAGGAGGGGTCTGCACAGGTGAGGTATCCCCAGTAGATCCTTACTCATCGCACTTTGGAGAAAAGACCGCTTTGCCTCATTCTTTGCTTAGATGACTACGGCAGTGGTTCCAAATCTGCCCTGGCTCGGAACAACAGACTCCACTCCCCTTCATCAGAGCCACAGCAAGAAGAGCAAGTGTGGGCAGGTGCAGGGGTCCCATCTAGAAAATGAGATGAGAGAACTTCTGGCTAAAATGACAGGACAGGGCACAGATGTCCACCTGGCAGATGCCCTGGCGGCCACTAATTGCATGCCTGTCTACCCCCATTCCCCATTGCATCGCCGGCAGATGGGGAAACTGAGGCCGACAGTAGCAGGTGATGTTGTCGGTGCCTAGATAGCATCTCCAAGGCTGGTTCACACACCCGGCTCACCCGGAGCTCTGTGACCCAGCAGTAGCTTCCCGATGGCCTCCTGCCCAGTGTCCCGCCCAGTGTCAGCTGCCTCTGTTTTCCTGGGGACCTCAGCAAAAGGGACAGATTGTGTCGTGCAATTTGTGAAGGGCTCGGGGCCCTCCTCTCCAGGGGGGTGCTATCTGCTGCCCAAGACCCTTCCCATGGCCGAAACAGCATGTGCTGATTTGTCCATAAACACAGTGAGGAGCCCAAGAGCCCAAGAGCCAGCAGGAGGCAATGATAGCACTCCGGGATGAATTTCACAACTGCGTTCCTTTTTGTTTTCAATTAGCGAGGAGGTGGCACGAGGCAGGAGGAGAGGCTGTTTTCCCTCCTGCTCTGTGTGTTGTTTGTGAGCACTTTGTCTTGGGAAGCAGCCATTCCGCAGACGGGTGTGCTGTCCCTCCTCCAAGATCTCATTCCTTCTCGGCTGCCTCCTCAATCAGTCACGCCAGGCCCCAGCCCAGCAGACACGTGGCTGCAGCCCAGCTGCACTCCAGGGCTGTCCTTGAGCCAGGGACGAAAGAGTTAGCAGGCTGTTAGATGTGCAAATATGGTTTTGAGAGCCCCTTACTTACTGATACAAGCTTAGCACAGCAAAATGATAAACAGGCATCACAATAGGGAGAGGCCCCTCTGCCAGACCGGGCAGGGACAGAGCCTGCTTGCTGGCCCAGCCCAGACCAAGGAGAGTGGCCAGCGACTTCATCCTTTTGCACGGCCCTCGTGTAGAGGGAAAGAGAATGGCTGGGACGCAAAAACAACTCTCTGAGCCACACGCTGTCTCTGCACGTTTGTCCTCGACAGCAGTCTACAGGTCTTCTGTCCCTCACATGTCCATCTCAAGTGTGTCCTCTCATCCCCATTCTGTGTTTTTATCTGTGGGATGCCGTGTGCAAAGTTCCCAGGCTTGCACTGGGGGAAAGAGCATTTGGTGGCTTCAGCACAGTGGCAGATGCTTGCAGACGACAAAATGCACACGAGATCTTTTATCTGCAGCCTTGAAGGCTGAGACAAAGCCACCCTGGGAGGTCCCCTGAGAAAGACCAGCCACTTGGGCTCATTGGAGCATAGGCAGAGCAAGGCCTGTCTTGCTAAAGGAGAGCCTCTTAGAAGTTTTTCTCAGCACAGATTTAAATTAGCTATGTACTTTGACTCCAAATATCATCCCTAAATGCTACAGAAAGATTTTTTAAAAAACAACACAGAGAGTGTGTCCTGCTTTTTCACATTCATCCTGGGATGAATGTCAGATACTTAAACTCCCCTGTCTTTGCTTTCCCTCATGAGGGGACGATAGAGGGGACAGTCCTGGGGCCTGATCTCTGATCAGCCACGAAGTTGTCTTTCTTGAGAGGACACGGTCGTGCAGATACACAATGCTTCCTAATTAATATTCCATCATTCTTGGATGATTCCACTAAAAAATAGCCAGTAGATTTTTTGTAAAGTCCATCCAATATGTCGGAGTCCATGGGGCGCACACATGTCTTGGTACAAGTACCCATGTAAAAATCCCAGTAATGACACCTTCAGCTTCTTGTCCTTGAGACATCTCTCTTCCCCCTCCTGACGGTGCACTCATGGGCTCCACTCTGGAGCGCATCCAGCTCGCACCCTCCCGTGCCTGGCCTGTCAGAGTGTGGAAGGTCCATGGCAGGGAAAAGAGAGGGGCTGCACTCCCACACCCCACCCCGCCCTGCTGAGGCGCCCAGAGTCTTCAAAGAGGGCAGATGGTGGGGTTGAGGCACAGATGCCAAGGAACTTGCTGGGGAGCCTGTCCTTTAGCATGGGGAGAGACCACAGTCCCTGAGCAGGGCTGTAAGGGGCTTCTGTCCTCAGGAGGTGGCCCCACGCACACAGGGGCAGTAGGGCAGAGTTGAGAGAGCCCTATGTGGGCAGACAGATCATTGCCCACCAGCCTGGCTGGCCTCATGTCTGCCAGGGTTAGGGGAGCAATATAACAATTACAAGGCCAAACCTTCTCTGCAGCATTTTCATGGTGCCAGACCAAGCTCCGCGTGATGCTGAGGGAAGAGAGATCTCCAGGGTGAGCAATGGCAATTTCCTTGTCAGATACTTGGAGAAGTGGAGACAGCCAAGATGAGAGACAAAAGACTTCCAAAGTCCGTGGCCTGAAGGGAGGAGACACTTATGCAGATAGAGGCAGCAACACAGTCAGCGTCCACCCTGGCTCCTGAGTCCTGGGGCCTTGGGGCAGAACATCACACAGGAGAAGGGACCGGCTAGAAAGGAGCCAGGAAAAACAGGCTTTATCTGCTGTGGCTCATTCAATACATTCGATTCATTCAGTTCCGAGAAGGAAACCTCCGCTTCTCCCAGAAGGAAGTGGCTCTGCATCTGTTCTAGAGACAAAGTCGCTTTCCTGCTCTTAGCTCCTCGTCCTTAACCACAATGCTTTTCTTAATGAGACCCATGGCTGCAGGGCGCCCTGCACTTCAGAGATCAGCCAGATGGATTCTTCAGATGAGGCTCCGGTGCAGACTAACCCAGTCCCAGTCAGCCCTTCTGCTTTCTGCCTGGCTGCAATATGGGGAAGGTGACAGGGACGTGTTTGTGTGGGCGTCCTCGTGCAAAAGTCACAGGAGGTGTGCTGCAAACACGAGTTCAAGAGGAGCTGCAAAGCTGAAATCTCGTTCCCTCTTTCCTGTTTGACCCTGACACCCCCAGCCCTGGGTCTCCCCATATCCCAGGACACTCCCGAGCCTGCCTCAGATCTCAGCATACATGAGGATATCAGGAGAGAGGCGGCGCCTCACACCCTGGATGCTCATCCTGGTGAGGAGGGCAGGGACCGGGTGTGGTTGAGGACTCACTTGACCTCCAGGCCAGCCTCATCTCTCCTTGGCCATCCTGGGGCTCCGAGCAAGAGGCTTAACCCCACCGCCACCCCCGTGTCTCAGTTTCCTCACACCTGCTCACAGGTTGTGCGTCAGAAATGTCAGTGTGGTCCTCTGAGCAAAGGCACGACAGGAGGGGCACCACCAGCCAGTCCTCCCTGTGCACCGATCCACTTCGGGGCCCTCACCACCCATGCCCTGCATGGGGCTCAGAATTCTGTTTTCCTTCAAGAGAGCATGAGCTTCAAACCCCGCAAAACTTCAATCCCCCACCCCACCCCACCCTACCTGAAGCAACAGAATACAGAGGGGAGCTGGCATTTACTAACCATCAACAGTGTGTTAGAGCCTCCCCTCTGCCCACACGAATGCTTCCTGCAGATGGGGAGCAGGCACTCTGAGAGGGGAGGAGAGCTCACGAAGTATCTGACACAGAGCCACTGCCCATGGAACCACTCCAAGCCAAGGAGGTGGCAGTGGCACCCATGTGCACCTCATAAGAGCAAAGCTCACTGGCTGTTCCAGCAGGAAGGTGCTGGTGCACACGTGCACATCCACACACACGCATCACGCTCATGATATTTATGTTCAGGCCAACTGGCTTGGGCAAAGGCACATTATTAGCAAAGACATGAATTTAACCTATTTCGGTTGAATTTCAGCTACCTACCGAGGCTTTAATAGGCACCAGGGACTGCTTCTGGTTTCCCTGTGACAGAGAATCACATTCTGTCTTCATTGTACCAACCACAGGGGGATGGCTGGAACTCTGGTCTCACTCAGTGTGGCCTGACAGCGTGGGATTCTGACTGTAGAAATGCCCTCACCAGCCCCATGGGTGAAGGAGCAGATCCCAAAGACCCGAAGACGGAGGCTCCACCACCCTGAGAGCAGCTCTGAAGGCAGGAAGAGCAGGCCCCGCCCCTGCTCTGTGTTACCCACGCTGGGAACCTGAGCAGAGCTCAGCCTCTTCATCTGGAAAGCAGGCACAGCAGAGCCAGGTGGCCTGCTCCTCAGTGGCTCAAGGACACATGGGAAAATGTGCATCGTCACACATGTGGTGCTCCATGGGCTGCAAGCATGTGCTCTGCCCTCAACGGGAAACGCAGGTAAACCAACTCCTCATATCTGCGCTTGTCAGAGCCTTTCGTATCACTCTCATACATAATCCCCAAGAGGGAACCCCAGAACTCAGTATCCTCAAACCAGGCATGTGCTTCCCATCACTCCACAGGACCCCGTGACCTACAGGGCATGCTTAGAAATGCTGCACTGGACACACGTCCACGTCACTCACCTCTGTACTTCCATGTGCTCACGTTCAAAACAGGAGAGTTGAGCTAGAAGACCCTACAGCACCCCCAACCCCGGTGCTGGCTGGCTGTGATTATCGCTATGGACAGGGGTCAGTGTTTTCACTCTAACCGTGGAGATGTGTCGTAACGGACCCAGCAGCGCGGGGGGGCTAGAGTGTTCATCCTGAGCAGCTTTTCTCATCCAGGGTGGAGCAGGATCCTGAGGCTGCATTCACACAGGCCCATCACGGGCTAGTGGCATCCACCAAGAGGCACTGAGGGAGGGGCAGTGGCTTACATGTTTGTAAACTAGTGGCACTTTGCCATCCCAGGTTTATAGACAGTCAGGCGGGGAGAGGGGGATGGGGAGAGGGGCACGGGCAGGGCTGTCTGCTGTACAGACAGACAGAGTGTGACAGAAAAACATCCCATCATCCGAGGCTGAGCCTACGCCACGTCTCTGGCCAGAGTTCGAGACTGAAAAGCAGCTGGTCCTCCTTAGCTACACTGTGTTGAGAGGACAAAGGACCAAGGTGACCCCACTTGCAACCAGACCTGAGCCTCTGACCAGGTCAGCGTGTGTGCCTGGGCCAAGCGGCCAGCACTGTGGCTGACTCCACGCTCTCTGGGCCTGGAAATCAAAACTCCCTGCTGCAGGCCATGGAGACACTGCATTGTTTTCATTCCAGGGGGTCAGGGAATGTGTCCAGGGCTGTGTGTGTCTGAGCAGGGGCAGCATGTCAGACCCTCCAGGGGATCCCAGTCCTAAGACATCCCGGAGGTCATCCTCAGCCCCCAAGAGTGCTGGGCAGCCCTGTACGTGGCAGGGAAGCTCTGGGAGCAGCATTTTTTCAGGGCTGCGTGAGGCTTTGGAATTTGAAGAACAAAATGTGTTTTTTAAAGAGAAGCTGTGAGCTGGCCAGGCAGGGCTTCCAGCCAAGGTGCTTCCTGGTTGCAGCCCTTGAGCTGAACTGATAAGGACTGTGGGGCAGCCTGACCTCCTCCCAGCAGAGCCTTGGGCGACTCACCACTCGTGCCAAATGCGTACCTGTCCTGTTGCAGGCACAGTGCCCTTCCTTCCTTTCCAGACACTGTCTGCTCCACAGGTTTATTCTCATCAAGGCCCTGCCATGTGCAAGGCACCAGGCACCAGGCACCGACCCCCAGGAGCGCAAAGTCTCCTAAGGAATCAAAGGGAACCAGAATCACAGAATCACAGGTCGGGCAAGGTGGACGCAGGCTCTGCTGACTGTGAATTGGCAGAGAGGAAGGCCTGGGTTCTTGGGCAGCTCAGGGAATACTAAGTAGGAAGTGGAGTTAAGCTAAGCTGGGATAATGAGGAAAAATGGGCATTAGCCAGACAAAAGGGAGTTCTAGGTAGGAGGAATGACCCCTGCAGGGCCTCGGAGCTGGGAAATGTCAGGCTAAGCAAGTGTGGGCAGCTCCATGGTGTGGCGTGGAGCCCACGGGGCAGGGAGAGTAACCTAGAACCTGGAGGGTCACTTGCAGCAAGGGTTGGGTTAGGACTGAGTGTGAGGGGTCTGGAGGAGAAACCGGAGAGCCTGAGGGTCTGTCAGTTAGGGGGACGAAGGGGACAGGTGTTTGGGGAAGGAAGATCTGTGTGCCTCCAAGGGGGGCTCACCAGTGTGGTAGATTCGGGGCCATCAGGGAGAAGGGAGCATGGGGTGCGGGAGACTCTGGACTCCTGGGGAGGGCCTCAGAGCCGGCTGGAGAGGGCAGTGCGTGGCCAGGCAGAGGCTGTAGGGCGAGGGGGCTGAGCGGAGCCCTGGCCACCACGACCTTCTGGGGGGAAGTGGGGAGGAAGGCTCCAGGAAGGATTCTGGAAGGAGCAGTTACGAAGAAGGACAGACATCGGGGTCAGCTGATTGCTGAAGCCCAGGCAGGAGCTGGAAGGGGTGCAGTATGGTGAGCGCTGAACCTCCGGATCGCCTGGACCCCGGTGCCCAGAAGCAGCAGTGCGTCTGCGACAGCAGGAGTGGCAGTGTGGGAAGAGCTGCAGCTAAAACCCACATCCCTCACAGCATACGTAAAGTCAACGCCCGCTGGATTAAAGATATAAATATGCTCGGAAAACCATAAATTTAATAGAAAAATGTGGGAGGAGATGTTTATTAACCTTGGCACAGGGAAGATCTTCCCAAGCAAACCATGAAAACCCAGAAGCCATCAGGAGAAGATAGAAACCCAGAAACACATAAAACCGAAAAACGTTTGCAGCATGAAAGAGAACACAGAGTTTAAAAAAAAACAATGAAGTGGGAGGAAATATTTAAACCTTCCTTAACAAGAATAAGGGTTAATGTCCATGATCTATCAAAAGCCTTTACCAGTTAATAACAAAAAGGCAAACAGCCAATTAAAATTGTTGGCAAAGCAAAACTTTGCCAAACATTGCCAAACTTTGCAAAATTTTGCAACAAAGACAAACTGGTGGCAACAAGAGTTTCCCTGCCTCCTTGGCAGGTGACAGGGAGACCCACCAGTTGTGACCAATAGGACAGTGAATCAGGTGACTTGAGTCGCTGTGCAGCTGAAGCAGGTCAAAGCCCGATGTCCCCCGTGCCTGTCCCTGCCCTGCCCCAGCCTCCCTGGCAGCCACGCATTCCCCAAGTGTAGCTTCGAAATGTGGGAGACTTGGAGTAGACAGGAAATAAACCTTGATCATGTTAGCTCCTTTGATTTTGGAGTCTTTCAATTGCAGCAGTTAGCATTCATTTGCCTGATTAATACAGAAAGGAAGAGGCACTTGCCAAGGAAAAAAATGATAAATTGGCCATAAACATCTGAAAACACTATCAATCAATAGGATTAAATTTAAAGCAACCTTGAGGTACTATCTTTGATCCATCTACAATACTTTTTAAAATATTGCTAGCATCCAGGATTGGAGAAGCCATGAAGCAATGGGAATTCCAATACCTCAGCAGGAGTATAAATGAGGATGGTCTTGTTGGAGAACAGCTTGGAGATAACTATAGAAAACGTAAATACACGTACCTTGGAGTGAGCAATTCTACTTCTAAGAATCTATTCTACAGACACACTGGTACTGATGTAAATACATATACACAGGATCTTCAAAAAGTTCAGGGAAGGATTTGTGTTATCTTTTAGTTCTATTTTTCCATGAACTTTTCAAAGCACTCTCATGTATATTCCTACTGATCGATATATACTTATATTTTTTATATGCATTTCATTGCAGGGCTGTTTGTATAAGCAAAAAATTTCAAACCACTTAAACGGCCATCAATAAGGCATTATTTAAGTTAACTAAAGCCTGCTCATTCTAAGGAATATTGTGGAACTGACAAAATCAATGAGGAAAATCTATATGTGTTAACCTGGAGGGATGTCCAAGATTTATCATATGAGAAGCAAAGTGGCAGGGTATTTCTGGTATGATCCAAAACATGGGGTTTTTAAAACACACTATATAAGTATGAATGTGAGACTGTTTATAAACATTTATGTATGTATATGTGAACCCACCCACACTCACAGATACACACACATCATTTTAAAGGTATTTTTAAATATCTGGAAGAATCCATACTAAAATGTAAAGGCTAACACCTGAGGGAGAATGATTCAAATGGGATGTGGATGAATTGAAATTTTCTCCTTGATTGTATTTTTCTACATTGTATTACTTTTGTAAAAAAAAAAAAAAAGGAGAAAGAGAAGGCAGAATAGGTAGCCCCAGGGATCCATGAACCACAGAATTGATCTGCAAAGTCTCACACATATATGCATACGCGTATTTTTCTCTTTTAGAATATGTCCTGTAGCTTTTATTAATTCTAAAGTGTGGCCCATGGACCCAAAAAGGTTAGAAACACTGATACATACTGTTTTCAAGAAGTTTTGACCATAAAGGAAGACAGATATGCTTGAAGGGGAGGGCATGTCTAGAAGGCAATATGTGAACTTGGGATACATACTACACCAAATGAGGCTTCAGTTTTTTCCTGAAAGATTTCATATTAACTTAAACCAAGGAAAATGTGGGCAGTTTCAATGCAATCAGCCGTGTTTTCCAGCAGCACATTCACCATCTGGGCCTTGCTGCTGGCTGGTAGTCTGGCTGGTTATGGAATTCTAGGGTGCAGATCATTTCCCCTGCCCGGGGGGAAGGTTTTGCTCCACTGTCTCGTTCCCGGTGCTGCTGTGCAGGAGTCTGGGGTCATGCTCACCTTAAATCTCTCTCTCTCTCTCTCTCTCTCTCTCTCTGTCTAGATGTTTTTAGTGTCTTCCCTTTTTTCCTGGTGTCCTGAGTTTCATGATAACAAGCATTGATGTGGGTCATTTTGTTCGTCATTATGCTAAGCACTTGGTGGTTCTTTCAGTCTGGAAACTTCTGTCTTTCCATTTTGATGAATGTCTGTGGTAATTTCCTTCCCTCTGTTTTCTCTTTCTGAAAGTCCTCTTTTGTTAGATGTACCTCCCTGACTAATTCTTTCATTTTCTTCTTGTGCATCTCTTTGTCTTTCTGTTCTGTTTCCTGAGAGATTTCCTCAACACCATTTTCCAAACTTCTATTGAGTTCTTTCTTTTTTAACTTTTGCCGCGTATTTTTAATTTCTAAGAGCTCTTTCACACACATTATATGTTCTGGTTTTAACATCCCATGACTGTGTCATGGCTTTTTCTTCGTCTTTTTGTGTTGTCTTGGAGCTGTCTTTGTTTTCTGCATTGTCCCCTCCGAGTTCCGTTTTCCGTTCATCTGTCTTCCCTGAGAGAGGCTGCCCTCCACTGCTTGGGCACGTGGGACCAACTCTCAGAGTAAGGAAGTCTCTAATCAGTGGGTTGGGGGCCAGTGCGGGTGAGTGGAGCTTGCTGTCAGGTCACTTCACTGTAGAGTGATCGGTGGGAACCTGGGGATCTCATCAGGCTACCCACAAATGTCAATCCTGCAGGTCTTTCCGTTTGGTTTTTCAGTTTCTCCAAAGAAGAATCCTTCAGCATTCTGCAAAAGGCAGTAATCCTGGTGGCAGCATTCTCAAAGGTGAATGAGAAAAGAGGGCTACATTTTTACGTCATTCACCTGCATTCGGCCTGGGTTCTCCATCGTCAGCTCTGACTGGGATCTCCAAGTTCAGAGGCTGCCCGGTCAGTCTCTGCAAGGAGTAGACTGTCCCGCCTTCTGGAGTGTGTTTGGGCCTCACTCCGGCCTTCAGAGTCCCTGCTGCTTCTGATGCCAGTCTCCTGTTGCAGGTGTAAAGCATGGCTCCGAAGTTCTGTCATGCTCTCCGTAGAGAGGTGGGGGTCCAGGGACCCTTCCTCCAATCTGGCAGGCTTATCACTGGCCCAACCTATAGATTATGGCAAGAGCAAGCCAATGTGACTCCTGAGTCTAGGTCAGAAAAGGCCGAGCAGCTGCCGGCTGGAGACTTAGAACGCTCCCTCGAGCACTCAGCCACCACGCCACGAGGAAGCCCCAGCCACAGGAAGGGGCCACGGAGGGGCTCAGGTTGAACGCTCCAGCTGAGGCCAGCCTTTGTCTCCCCAGCTGAGGCTCCCGACTTGGTGGAGCCCACAAAAGCCAGCCCCGCTCTGCTCGTCTGAATTCCTGACCCACAAAATCCTCAAGGATGACAAAAGGAGTGTTTTGGGCTTGTCATTTGAGTCAGTTTGTTGTGCACCAACAGTAACTGGAACATAAATGTCCTTTTTGTTATATCATTACCCCAGTAATGCACACACACACTCAAACAACACACACATGCTCCACATCCCTCGCAACACCCCCCCCACACACACGCACACACCACACACACGCACACACCACACACACGCACACACCACACCACATACACACACCGCACCAAGCATTCCACACACATACCGCAGACTTAATACACATGCAACCCTACATACACACACCACACCATACAACACACACACCTCTCACAAACACACACATACCACACACACACGCCACACATATACCATATAGTACATTCCACACACATACACAACCACACTATGTGCACACACCACACACAAAACATGATGCTATACACATATCACACACACACCCGCACACCCCACACCACACACACACCACACACACAGCACACACACCATACACACATACAACCACACTGTGCACATATACCACACACGAAACATCACACTATACACACATCACATACCACACACACACCATACACCCACACCACACACATGCACCACACACACCACACACATACACACACATGCACCACACCACTCACACAACACACACACCACACACACACACACCACACACACGTGCTGGTACATAGGTTTTAGTTAGTACTATTCATGGCTCTTCAAAGCCATTACATTTTCCAAATTTTTGTTGACATGTCCCATCTGCTGTTGTCCACGTCCTTTATACCTTTTTCTGTTCATTTACTATAATTTTGTGGTGATTTAGAGTGAATGCAGAAAAACATACATGATCAATCTGCCAAGTTTAATCAGAAATTACAGCAAACCTCTCTGCAGTGCTTCTGCATGAGTGAACCCAGAGCCAAAGTACCATGCTCCAAAGTAAAATCACCCCAGGTAAGCTGAGGCAACCGAGAAACCAGTGCGCCCCAGGCTGTCCTCGGCCTCAGTGGAAACACTGCCCCATCTGCACACTCTGAGACCAGGAGGGGTCTCACCCTCTGTGACACTGGCCAAGATTTCAGTGGTGGGCTCAAGCTAGGACTTGGGGAGTTTCAGGTTTAATGCTACTTAGATCAGTGACTTTAAATCAAAAACAACATTCCAAGGTCGCAGACTCATTCACGGACGTGACAGCCCTGTCTGACACTGCTGTGTTGTGCATGAGTCAAGAAAACCTCTAGAAATTCCTGGAAAAACACACCATGCCCCCTGACCCTGCGTCAGCCCCGCGACCTTGTTGAAGACAGAAAGCACACCCAGGGTGGGTTTTGGTACTTTAAATGGCACCCCGTGCAAAGCATTGCTACCACACCCTACATGACTGGCTGTCACATCCTCTGTGGTCTTATAAGAAGCAAGAGAATAAAGAAAAAGCCCAACCAGGGACTCAGGCCCCCAGACTCTAGGTTGCTGAGGCTACTCACTTGCTGCATGCCCTCCCTGCAGCAATTGCCCTCTCTGGGCCCCACCTGCCCTGCCTGGGCTCGTCCTGGTGACTGAGGGCTGCTTCCAGAAGCAGTGCGAGGAGGCAGGGCTGTGGCTGCCCAGCAAGGTGTAGCCAGTCCTCTGCCACAGCGTACTCTTTCCAGATCAGCATCCTGTCCCCTCTCCATAATGGCACTCTCATAATGTGATCAGCACAGGAGGAGGAAATGAGTGGGAGTTCCTGAGGGGCCTCACAGTTCTAAGACCTCCCAACATTTCATTGTGAGCATTTCTAATACACAGAAAAGTGGAAAGAGCTGTGGACTGACCCCCACAGCCCAGCTCTGCCCTTCACATTCTGCTGTACCTGTTTTCTCTCAAATCTACCCATCCATCAGTCCATCGTGTCTCTGACTCATTTCAGAATAAGTGGGAGACATCGGTGCCTGCACCCCTAAGCATGCAGGTAGAGGTGTCATGAACTTGGCTCCACACTTCTTCCTGATCCTTGTTTTGGTAACACGTGTGTAAAGCAGCAGGAACATGTTATGATTTGGGCACATCCAGGAGATTACTCTGTCCTTTCTTCCTGTGAACAGGGGAGCCCACATCCTCTGTCGGACCGTGGAGACCTGGGGTGGGGGTGCTGAGGAGAACGGCAACAGCCCGGCAGACTGTGGAGGGGAGAGGAGGCTGCACACCCACCACCGGGGCCAGGCCTGGTTCCAGTGCGCAGGGTCATGTGATCCGGAATGTCCTGCTGTCGTCCCTGCCTCCTTCTCCTCATCTTTAGGTGGAGGTGAGGACTTTCCAGCAGCTTCTGTACATGTGCTTGAGGGTGGCTGTGGGACCTCATGAACTAACACATGGGAAAGCACTTTAAACTGTGCAGGGTCATAAAAATGGCCAGCACTGAAATAGGAAACTAGATTGTAGACCACCTAGGGGCTTGCAGATGGCCTAGCTTGGGCCAAATGCCAACCCAAGCCAGTTCCAAGGCCAGTAGAGGCAGTGGTCTGATTGTCATGGCCTGTGGAGAAAGATTTGAAGAGAGAAGTTCCCTTTCCAAGCTGCCTGCAGGCCTACAGTGGTGACAGCTGACATCTGAAGACCCATTGAGGTTCTGGGCTGTCCCCAGGCAAGGCTGAGTTTCCTCTTGTGGGAACCAAGAAGAGCCTGCCTGCCTGCAGGATGTGCTATGGTGGATAGAGCAGGGGACAGAAGGCTTCTCACAGGAATGTTCTACCTCTTTGACTGCAAATCCTCATGGCCCCCAAAGCATCCCCAGGACTTAGCCCAGGAGTGTCTCCCACTCTAGTGTGCAAAGCCATGGGTCCTCTGCAGCCCCCAGGCTGGACAGGAGCTGCTCCCAAATCCCTTAATACCCCTCCCCACTAGAACATCAGGTGAGGATGACATGGGAACTGAAAGGAACAAGAGGACATCCCTGCCACACAAAGTCCCTTTCTCTTTTGCTCATAGGACTGAGCCTGTAGGCAGGACATTATCTCCCCATCTCAGCTCCGAGGGGTCTTCTGGCTGTCCTGAGTCCCCAGGCGCATCCACATGCAGTCCTGGCATGGCCCATGGAGGCCCCTGCTGAGGCCCCAGAGCCGGAGCAGAATGCTCAGTTCTTTCTCCCCTCCTGTCCTCATCCCCTCCGCAACTGGGACTTTCTGGGGTCACCTCCCAAAGACCCATTTGCATCCAACTTTTGCCTCTGGTTCTGTTTCCAAAGCCCCATGCAAGACATGCTGAGCACCAGGAAAGCATCTTCCAAGTGCAGTGGTGGCTGTCCTGGGTCCCACCTTCCTACCAGCACACACCCTGGCCATCTTCAAGTTTGCCATCAGCAAGTTCAGTGACAAGGAGGGGATCAATGATGCATAGTTGGGTTCCCAGGTACTTCCCACTGGGAAGACTCAACCAGTGAGATCCCCGCGTGGAAAGGAGCCCTGTACTTGCAGATGGTGGCCGTGAAGGAAGAAGACAGCGTGGTCTATCTGCTCTGGGTTCCCACCCGAGCTCTCCCTTGTCATCCACCTTTGGGGCATCCTCGACTCGGCGCCTTCTCAGAGTCCACCTTCCTTTGTCTTAGAAGAAACACCAAGTCCTCACCCCAGCTGCCCCTCCATCATCTCACAACCTGTGATGGCGGCAAGTGGCTGTGCTCACATTACACACACCAGGAGTCACAAGCTCCAGAGCAAAGGGCATGTGCCAGGGCCACCTCCTTATACAAGTGTGGGCTGAGCCTCCGGGAGCTGAGACCACATGGGGACGAGCATGGCCCTGCCTGGCTGTGTCACCTACGAGCACCTGCCATGGAAGGAAGCCTTGGCAGGGACACAAGTCTAACAAGAACGAGAGAAGGACACTTTGCTGGGCCTGGGGTGGCAGCACTCTTTCCTCTGTGCCGTCTTCCCCAGGGTAACGCCTCCCACATCTCTCCCTTCCTTCATGTAAGCACTGCCCGCCCAAACTTCATAGCCCCTAACGACAGACAGAAACTTTAGTCCTCCCGGTGGGATGGGGTTTCAACCAAGGAGAAGCCACAGAGGTCTGCAGACCAAGCTGGGCCATTATGGGAGCTGGAGGCTTAATAGCTGTAAGGAGCCTGGATGAAGAGCCTCCACCTCTCAATTGGAGGAGCATCACAGAATTTGGGACCATGTTTTAAAGCCACCACCCGCTGCATATCCCTGAAATCACAGACCATGTGGCTGCCCACCCTAATGACATCTCAGGCCTCTGCCCTGAATCCTATTGCCCGGGCTGCGAATTTTTGCATTTTTATTCATTTAACCCAAGTTTTATGACTCCCACATCTTGGGAGAGGATGTGAGGAAGAAAAGTTGGGGCAATGCAACTTCTCAAATCATTACCACCACCCACACCTCCCAAAGCTTGAGAAAAACAACTTTATCCACAGAAAAGAGCAAAGCATTACTCCACGGCCAAACCATCCCCATAATGCGGCCACAGCTCCGAAAGGAATTTGTCTGCCACAGAAGAAGTTAACAAATACGATCATAAAGTTGGAATCCACAGTCCCACAACATGTCAAAGGTTTTGAAGAAAACCTTAACTCCTGTGAGCCACATGAAAATCTAATCTCCTAAACATTCAGAATGAAAATGCAGTTCGCTGTGGCTGGCCTCCCACCCTGTCCTCTGCAGACACAAACATCCAAGGCGTGGTGTTTGTGCAATAAAAACTTTAAATCAAACCCTGTGCACTGAGCAGATATAAGGACATGCCCAAGAGCGTTCTTGTAGCTCAGAATAAACACACACGTATTCATCTTTCAGATTCCATCTGTGGGGGATTTTAGCTCATTTTTTCAAGAGCCTCCTAATCTACTTATGAAAATTGGGTATTTGTAACCACTAATTCTAAAACGCAAGTGTAGGCAGACACACATATGTTGACCACAGCGTGTAGCCAGGCCTATGATGAAGCTAAATGGGATGGCATGTGGAAATAGTTGAGTCTATCAGCGTCTCAGTGTAAAATTTCTCCTTTGACGTGAAGATCCATAAGTCATTTAAGGTGCTGGGAATCTAATTAGTGTGTTCTAATATCAAATACACCAACTTCTCCAAACGCCTTCCGGTCATGGTGCACCACATGGCATCTTGAGGGTTTCTCTTCCTATTGTTTTTCAGTCAACACATGGTGATTGACATCTGTCTATGGATGTTACCCTGGACATGCTTGCAGTTGGATATGACATGTGCTCATCGGATGTCTGATTCTGAACAGGTTTGTGCGGCCTTGTATTACTCTGTTTCTGTTGCTTATAATGTAAATACCTGATAGGAAGTCCATAGTCCAGGGAACACAGTCCAGGGTGACGTGACTCTTTGGAGGTGGCTTTACAGCAATGCAGGAGTCTCACAAGGCAGAAAATGGCAGGGGGGGTGGAGAGAGAGAGAGAGAGAGACTCTCATGAGCTCTCCTTTTCAAGCCCTCAGAACCACGCCCCTGACCACCCTTAGTAATCCATCATTACGGCATGGTCCTGCAATCCCATCACCTCTTCAAGGCCCCACCTTTCAATGACCATAATAGGATTTCCCACCCTCCATAGTTACAGTAGGGGCCAAGTTTTCGATACCTGTAACTTTGAGGGACACAATTTAAGCTTCAATGAGTTTGGGGGGGACATTCAATCCACAGCAGACCTTTGGGTGAAGGTACCTGGAATTACATTTTATGTACTGAGGGAAAATTTAGTACCTCTATGGAAATACATACACAAAATATTTAATAATATGCTTGTCATCGCTTCAAGTTTCCAAGCTTGACACTATTGTGGAAACTCATCTTAATCTGGGCCCTTTCCCAGGGTGCCTGGAATTTTGTCCACAGTTCCAAACAACCAGATTTCCCAAGAACACAGTCCACTGAAGAACACAATTATATAAAACTTTCTGACTCACTTATTCTTTTTGTGCCGGCTGTGGCTATTTATGAAAACAATAAAGCATAACTATTAAAGTGATGTCACACTGGCAAGAGTACAGTTATGAAATAGGTCTAAAGAAAGGTAAATACATGGAAAACAAGTCCCTGTTCCCTTGTCCCCTCCACATAGAAGACTGGCAGCATCAATAACTTTTAAGAGCATTTTTCTTCTATAAATAGATGAGGAGATGTTTAGAGCTTGAAGTCTCTGCTTTTCCATTCAAGAGTGTTTGTATTCGTCTGCTCAGGCTGCTATAACAAAATACCATACACTGGGTGGCTTATTGATTTCAGATATTTATTTCTCATAGTTCTGGAGGCCAGGAGGTCCAAGATCGAGGCACCAGCAGATTTGGTGTCTGGTAAGGGCCCCTTCCTCATGGTTGGTGTCTTCTTGCTGCATCCTCATGTGGTAGAAGGGGTGAGGGAGTTCTCCAGGGCACTAATCCCATTCACGAGTGCTCCACCCTCATGACCTAATCACCTCCCAAAGGCCCCACCTCCTAGTGGCCATTGCTTTGGGGGCAAGATTTCAACATGTGAATTTGGGGGGGGGGACACAGTCAGACCCTAGCAGTGTTGTGGGGAAACAGCCTAAGTGATTCACTTTCGAGAATAGCTTAACAAGGGTTGCTTGACTAACTTGTGGTATGATAACCCCTGAAAGAGTATGTTCCCAAGGGTGACTTCTCAAGGTGGTGGCTGGTTGCTTTGTTCTTTTTACTCCCTGGTTCTTTCTCCTCAGGACTTCTGGTGGGCCTTTTTTGCGGGCTTGTCCTGAGCCCACCCCTTTCCACCAGAGGGAAGGGGATAATAAATGCCTTATAAGGAAGGAGTAAAACTTAGGCGATATTTGGGAAGACTGTGTACCCCACAGTACTCAACCGATGAGGACTGGGGGAGGGACTTGTGCACTAGGGAATAAGTTGCTTGATGTAACCATTTTGGGTGTGCCTGGTTCATCAGACACCTGATCTTGCAAGACCGCCATTAGTCTTGTTTTGCCATACCTTGTGTCTCCATGTCCATCCTTTGGCATTGGACGGGTGAGGACATTTGTCACAGTGTTCTGTGAGAAATCTTTCTTCTTCCTTCATCTTGTGAGAACAAAAAGAAATGCATAGTGCCATGAGTGAAGGCACACTTATCTCTCATTCATTTATTCTGTGAAATCAACGTGTTTGTCACCGGCTAGACTCTGCAAAGACAAGGAAACCTAACAAGGATACCTGTCCCTGCAGTGTTTATAGTTGTATTAGCCAAGGTGAGCTCATGTGCAACAACTCCCTGTCAGTGACTTCACAGTGGAAAAGCCCCCACTCCCCAACCCATCCCAGTCTACTGCGGGTTGGAGGTGAGGGTGTCTGCTCCAGCATTCAGGAATCCAGGCTCTTCCTCTCCAGTGGCCCTGTCACCACTAGGGCCTTGGTAGTCCTCAAGTCCTTTACATCTGCCGGCAGACAAGGGATAAGAGAATCCAAAAGAGGACACAGAGAATTTAGGGACTGTCCATTATGCAGAACTCTGTCCCACATCTACCTGCAGCAGAGGCTGGGAAATGAAGCTTAGCCAGTGCCCACAAGGGAAAGGGTGAAGGGTGAACACATACACTGTGCCTCTCACAAAGTCTGGTTGTCCCCAATCAGGAAACAGCAATCATGTTCTCACCATAAGTGCTCCAAGCCGCGACCCTGCTGTCAGCACCGAAGTCTGCTTTCTTATCAGAAATGTGTACGCAGCTGCAGGTTTGCATCCAGTGCTTCTGTCCTCTCGTTAGGACTCCAAACCCAAGGACATCCTTCAATTTCAACCACTTAATTTTCCTCTGACAATTTGGTTTATCAAGTACAAAATTTTTTAAAACACATTTAACCAGAGCAAAGTTTAAAGCAGAAATATAACATGCTTTCTCAACAAAGAATAGTTTTGTTTTTTTCTTTTTTTTAACTTTAGTGGACCTAATCATTTAGTAATTGAAGTTCTCTGTGATAGATGTGTAATCCCCTGCAGATCAAATGTAAATATTTAAAATTATTTTCCAGATGTCCAGGCGGTCTTGTAGGTTCTCAGCCCCTCTCTCCTTATTCGCAGTGCTTTCTGGTAGAAAGGGGAGAAAAATAAACAAGGAGTCCGGGTGCCGTGTGTGCTGGGCAGGGTGAAGGACCGTGACATGTGTTGCAATTTTGCTTTCAGTTTTGTCAGCGACAAGAGAGCCGCATCCGCAAACCTTACAAGTGCACAGACAAATGGTCAACGGGCACAGCAGATATTCTGTGCATAAAGTGAAGCATATGGCCTTGGTTGTTGGAAGAACCATCCGTGAGCTAGGAAGTTTCTGTCTGCCTGCAATCTAAGGTTAAATTATGCAATAATGGTCTCCTCCTTATTACCATGGATCTGTTGAGGGAGTGATAGTTAAGAAACAAAACACCCCAAAACTTAGTGAAAACAACTGAAAACAACAGCAACCATTTGTCATCTCTCACCTGGCTCACCTGGGGATTTCTGGCTTGGGTCACTGTGAAGCCTGGGGCTACGGTCACTCGGGATGCAAGTTGGTGCTGGCTCTTGAACTCTCCTTGGGCTGCTTGAGCGTCTGTCCTCACAGCATGTCAGCTGGCTTCCCCCAGAGCAAGAAAACCAGGAGAGAGAGGGCTAGCAGCTCCTGTGATCTTGGATCTGTATCACCTTCTAGGACACACCTGCAGAGCCACACAGTGTGACCTCCATCACAGAGGAGGGGACAGAGCCCCCAACTCTCAGTGCAGGAGTGTCAAAGCTGCACTGTAAAGAAAGCTGGTGGGAGGGATGTGTGTTGGTGTGACCCCTTTGGGAACACAACCTTCCCCAGGGCCTAGCATGCAAACCTTGGCCCCTGACGTTTATTTAAGTCTAAGAGAGTCAGCTTGGAAAGATGACATCACCCCGCTCACCACACCCGCCAGGAGGTAAAGTAAGTGAGACAAGGACAGAGACTATCTGACTCCGAAGCCCCTTCCCCAGCACTCTGCTAGATAGTTCTCAGCCGAGAGGAAAGTTTCTTAATACAGCTATCTCAGCTGACCACTGTATGTTAGCCCTAACCAAGCCAGACGGACGATCCCTGCCCCATCAGAGTAAGAAGAAATGAGATCAAATCTGTGCAAGCCCTCAGGGTTCAGCTATGTCTATTGTCAATAACAATGGTAAGTCCTGACCTGGCCTGGAGCACAGATGCCCTGCCCCTACCAGAGCCCACGATCTACCTGATCTACCCGCATCCAACCTCCAGCCACGTCAAAGGCCTGAGGCGTCATGCTGGTGCCTGTATGGATGCCTTTAAAGGAAGAGAAAAAATTAACCTTGGAGACCTTTAAAGAGTTAGAAATTTTGCAGGGTAAAGGATATGACAGGCCAGGGCCTGTTGGAAGCAAGTGTGAATTTCCATGACTGTGCAGATAGCGCTGGGGTCCTGGGCCTACCTGCTCTCTGGCCCCGGGTACATCTCCTGTGGCTGAGACTGCCTGGAGGGAAGGGTGGAAAAATTATGCTGGAGATAGATCTCTGGCCATAGGCCCCAGGGACTGCGGAACAATAGGAATGTGGCCGAGACCCCAGGAAAAGCATTCAGCCCTTGGCCTAAGAACTCCATTAAGAAAAAAAAAAAAGGCTTTATAGCTTCTTGCAAGACAGTGGGGATCCTACCAACAGCCTTCTCTCTCTCTCCCCTTTCCCCCACTCCTGCCCAACTACTTTTGAAAAATATTATGGATGGGGCCATTGTGTATAGGGGCAGGAAGTCCTCAGAACCTCCAGTAGTGTACCTGTCATTAACATTAGGATCTTGAAAGTCAAGATGAGCTCTCTGCTATGTGATCCCCACCCCACAGTGAGATTTGCAAGGCGAGTCTGGGTTTGGAGGGGAGGGAAGGGAGCCCTGATCAATGTAAAGTGGCAGGAGACCCTGGGTAAAGACTTGCTCTCAGTCTCTTCTGGCTGCAGTTGAGTGTGGCCCCTGAGAGCTGCGGTCCTCCAGACAAGGCACAGGCACATTCTGGCTGTGGAGGCTTGTGCCTTGTGGACAGGGCTCGTTCCAATAACAGCCTGTGGACTGACCAGGGCTGGCTGGCGCTCGTGGCCTTCAGCCCTCACTGTGCCATCCAGGGGCTGGGAGAGGCGGAATAGGCAGCCGCCTCCACCCTGCCTCATGCTCCTGTTCTTCGCTCCTGGTCACAGGCCTTTCTGTCCCAAAGGGGCCCAAAGCTCTGCCTTAAGAAGCCCCCTGCCACTGTGGGGGCCATTTCACGGCCCTCACCCACTGAACATCCGGCTCAGTCACCGAGGTCTGTGACACTGAGTCTGGCATTTGCATACAAATTGAGCCAGGGCTTACGTTTCTGTGATACCAGATTGAAGGCACAGCCACCAAGCTCTGCTCCAAAGGCCTGTTGTCCTGGCACGAGGGCAGGTCCACTGCCATGGGCCATGACCCAGGGACTCTTCCTGCCACAGCTGGGAGGCTCCTCCTGCTTCAAGGAGCTGGGGTTTGAGGGGACCAAGCCACCTACCCACTCACACCCAGGAGTGGTGCCCAGATGGTGGCTGCAGCCTATCCTGCGCACCTTGGGGACGGGCTGGACACCGTGCCCAGCCACTGCTTCTCCTTACTGCATTGCAGAAACTGCCTCCTCGGTCTGAGTTGGGGGCCATGCATCTGTCTCCAAATCCCCTTCCTCTTCCTCCTGGTCAACCCCACCCACTCCAGAGAGGGCTGGAAATCCAGCTGCCAAGGACACATTCTGCCATTGCCTGACACAGAAAGTGCTGGGTCGGGGAGAAGGCTGGAGAGGAGAGATAGAAGGGGAGAGAGACCCCACCGGGACAGCAGAATCTGTGCCTTCTGGGTGTGCCTCGGCGGGTGCTGTCATTTCAGGGGCCTGCAATGGGCCTTTGGTGCCTCCCAGGGGCCCAGGGGTGGTGATGATTGCACAGAACAACTCAGGAATGGGTCTGTCCCAAAGGCAGTCCCCAGCTGGTCAAGCCTCAGGGGCCAAGGTACAGTGGTCGCTTTGCCAGCATCTCCTGGGGAGCCAGGCATGGTCTCCAGCCCTCCCAGCTTCATCCTTTCCTTCCCACCTCCCACAGCCGCTCCCTCTGCTTTGAAGGGATCAAGAGGGGGACAGAAAGGAGAAGCAGGACGTTGCTGCAGGGCCCTTGGGTGGGAAGTCCTGCTCTCACACAGGGCCATGCAGCTCCACATGGGTGTGGGACTGCCATGGCTGCATCTGCCACTCTGCCCCCAGTCTCTCCGACAGCCTAGAGAAGTGAAGGTTCCTCATCCCACGGACAGCAGTGGTCAGAAGGCAGGGGCCTTAGGAGCCACCAGGAGTAACAACCCACCAATGGGGTCTTGGGTGCAAGGAGGGTCAACTAGACTAGACATCATCTCATCACTGTGTCCTGGAGACCCAAACCCCTCCCCAGAAAACACCAAGACTGAGCTCCCACTTCACCTACCCTGGTTTGTTTTTGGGGCTTCCCATTGGGGATCTCAGGAGGCAAGAGAGGCGTGCAGCCTCTGTTGGGGCCGGGCCTGGGTCTCAGGGGTGCTCCGGACCCATCCTCAGTCCCCCCACAGCCAGGATGAGGATCAAGAGAGTCGGTGAAGTCAGGGGAGGAGGAAGGAAAGATGGAAGGGCAGAGACTGGCAGCTTCTCCAAGAATAAAGCCAAGAGAGAAGGCATATTAGGCAGCAACAGGGAATGTCAGCAAACCTCGGGCCTCAGAAGCAGTTTGCCCCACCCCAGGCTTACACAGCTCCCACTGGTGCACCAGGTGAGGGCCCAGCTGCCACAAAACACTCAGTCTGAATGCTGGGCGGCTGGCTCATCCCTAAAAGAAGACTCTAACTATTGGCAATGGAACCGTTTGCAAATGAGGGCTCTCCTGGGACAGGAAAGGAACCCTGCCCTTCAGAGACTCCAACCAGGTGGCAGCAAGACCTGCATCCCTGTGGCATTGGGACCATGGCCAGAAAGCTGCCAGGGTCAGCCCCAGGAGCATCAGGAAGGCCTGGCACCCGTGTGCCATCCTGGCTGTAGTCATTCCCATCACAGTTTCTTCTGAGATCCTTGTTCTCCTTTTCTTCATTTTGACCTCCACTTGGTCCCACCAAAAGTCCTTGGGCCACCAGGGGCAGGTTGGCATCAGGAATGGGGCTGAGGCCCCCAGGGCCATACTGCAGGGACTAGTCCTTTAGCAGGCAGACGAATCCACTCGGCCTGTGGGGGAAGGCACTCCAGAGTGCGAGGGAGGGAAGGGGCAGGAAGGGATTCCTCAGCACAGCTGGAAAATGCCCGTGGGTGCAGATGCTGCTGCAGAGCCAGCCGAGCTTCCCTGTGAGTGTGAGTGCAGAGCTATTAAACGACATGAGAAGGACTACAGATGCTTCGAAAAGGAAAACAACATAACCTCAGCCTTCCTGTCCTGTGTCTCTGTCTCTGTACTGAGGAAGTGCCTGTGAGAGGCTCTCAGGTTCTTCTCGGGACATATCCACTTGTGCATGGTTCTTGCGTCCCACGCTATTTACTGAATAATGTAACAGGAGAACTGACTGCCTTTACTGATGCAACTGTGAACATTTATGTAGTTTTTCCTACAGGGCCAGCATTGTCCTGAGCCCTTTCTCTGCATTTTCCTCTTTAAGCCATGTATAACCCTAGGAGGTAAACACTGCTCTTATTATCCCCACTGTGCAGATGAAGAAACTGAGGCACAGAGAAGTGACATGGCTTGCCCAGGCCAGGCAGCTGGTGACAAGAGCCTGGCTTTAGACCCTGTGTCCTGTGCTTCATCCATGAGGCCCCAGGTGGTGGCCGTTTGTCAGAGCCTCCCTCACCCACGCTTCCCCATTCATTCAATGGAGCACTGCCCACAGGTCTCCACGAGGTCTACAGGGGGTGTTGCAAAGAGGGGGAGGAGGAGAGAGAGGAGGAGATCATAGCTGGGATGGTTGAGCCATTGGAAGGTCTCTGGGCAAATCCCAGGCCACCTGCTCCACCTCTGCCAGGGCCACCACATGGTTTCGGGCAAGTCAGTGAGCTCTTGGGTCCTGCGCTCCTCACCTGTAAAATGGAACATGGGGCGAGGTGAGCCCAGGCCCTGCAGCTTTAACTTGCATGGGATTCAATCTGACAGACTTTTACTGAGGACCTTGACTCTGTGCTAAGTGCAAGGATTCCTTCTGAACAAAACAAGAGCCGCATGCAGGGGGTAGGGAGGGGGGAGGGGGTGAAAGAGGGAGAGAGGCCTCAACAAACAGGAAACCTTAGCCCAGAAGTGAGTCCTGCAGAAATGTAGCAGCAACCCGGCTATGAAGAGGGGCGAGCAGAGTAGGGTCAAAGAAGGCGGCAGGTCTCACCTGGCTCCACAGAGACGGCAGATCTGAGCCCAAGGGAAAAGCCCCAGGGGAAATGACCAACTTTATAATGCAGCTCCCAGAAACTCGCCTCTGCTGGAGGGGATGTGCAAAGGTTACAGCAGCCCTCGGTGGGGTTTGGAGATTCACTTAGGTTTGATTACTGGAAACAGATATCAGTCAGCAAAGCACAGCCCATGGAAGACAAGAGAAGCCTGAGGGAAGGAATCTCCTGCCACAGCACTATGCAGGGTGCATGCAGGCGCTGTGTAGACAGTCGCTTCACTTACGGACAGCTTGGGCATGAAACTATCGAGTGTGGGACGTGAGAAATGACTCGCCATCCCAGGCATATCTTCACAAAGGAGGAACCCAGGTGCATAGATACTTGCCTCATGATACCAAGGGAAGCCACCCAGACACACAGCCTCTGAGAACCACAGGCATGGTGCTCATAGTCATAGACAGGGAATGAAGCCCAAAGCCAGGTTATGCAAAACCTTCCTCACCATCTGGAGAGCCATTTAATGCCCTAGAGACCCTGCCTGTCCACTTTGGGCCACTACAAGGTGCAACCGAGCCCCAAAGTGAGGAGGACAGCACCTGCAAATGCAGAGCCAACTTCCTCCAAGTTTCTTAAACTCAGGTGAATTACTTTTAGATACTGGGGAAGAGTCCTATGTTTCCTTTAGTGAAGGTACTGTGGATTGCATGTCCTTCCAACCTCACTGAAGCTTGCCCACTGTGTCAGTGTTAAGAGGGTGGGAAGTCCTTTTGTGGTAATTGAAAGGTGGGGCCTTGAAGAAGTGATGAGATGGTGACGACCATGCCCTAGTAAATGGATTAATCCACTGATGATTTAATGGCAGTCATGGGCGTGGTCATGGTTCTCATGGCTTTAAAAGGAGAGGCGTGAGAAGCTTGGCTCTCTCTCTGCTTCTGCCATCTCACCACGTGACACCCTGTCTTGTTGTAAAGCCACCACCCACCAACAAGGCCCTCACCAGATGTGTTCCCTAGACTGGACTTCCCAGCTTCCAAAACTATAAACAATAACTATTCTATTTCTGTATAAATTACCCAGTTGCAGGTATTTTGTTATAACCAACAGAGATGGACTAATACAGAAGGGTATCTTGCACAAAGTGTGAGGATTTTTAAAAATCTACCTTAGGGATTTATTTAGATGCAGGGAGCTAATAAAGAAAAAAGTAGCAAACAGATACCTGACTGGAGGAGACATCCTGTAACTCAGGGAAGAGACCACTAACTCCTCGGGCCCTACAGCCAGGTGTGCCTAGGGCATCTCTCCCGATGCAGCCTGGAGAAGACCAGCTCTCAGGGGCAGGGTCTGGCCCCCAGCCCTTTGCACAGGTAGGGTTTTGACAAGTGTCTGCGGGATGAGAGAGAGGCACTGGGGATTTCCACAGCTGGCAAAGCCAATGGCAGGAGCGGAACAGGGCCCAGAAGATCTGGCATGGGTTTTTAAGCTCCATTACGGTGTCAGGGCTCCAAAAGAGTGAGTGAGTGCAATCCTGAGGGATAGTTAGGGAGGAATCTATCAGCATCTTATCATTTGTTATCTATGGTCAGCAGAGATTAGCTGGTTGTTGATTTTAAAGGAAGTCCATAAGAGAAAAGGGAAACATGTTGAATTTCTTCAACCTAGTAAGCCAGATGAAAGAATATCTGAGTGGACCCCTAGCTGTGCATCCAGGGAGCCACAACTCACCTTTCAGTGGCATGTATGCATTTCAAGCACAGCTACACAGCTACTAGCTGAAGAACGGTCTATGTAGAGCATTGGCCATGCAGACCCAAGTCTATAAATGAATGGCAGCTGGCCCAGCTGGAGGACTGCCCTGGTTCATCCTCTGCAGAGCCACCCAGCGGGGCACGATAGTTGGTCAACATTAGCAACCACGCCATGACAGGTTTTCAGAACTTCTCTAGGCACATGTGGTCAGCCTCCAATGCAGCGGTAGAAGGAGTGTGCTGCAGAGGGACTCAAGCCACAGCCTGGACTCCGAGTGCTTGGCACTGATCAAAATCCCAGAACCTTTCTGCTTGTGCTTTTTTAAAAGATGCCACCCACAAAAACGGGGTCCCCCCGACCTCAGGAGGTCTGCTGGCCTGGCTGCAGTTCACGTGGGTCCCCCAGCCTGGCTGCAGAAGAAACACAAAGCTGAAACCCTCTGACCACCCACAGGCAGTCTCAGTGTTGCACGAGCCACCCAGACTTTATCTTACCTCAAAATTACAGGTAGACCAGATTTCTGCACAAGACCCTGACCATGGGTGGTCCCTGTCTGAGCTGATCCTTTCAATGCCATGTAGATTGTCCCTCCCCAGCCAGTTGGGGCCAGCTCTGTTCCTGCTCCTGCAGAGAGCTCCGGGTGGTTCTTCTACTTTTCCTCACAGAGTTGTAGTTGTTGGGTTGTTTTCTGAAGAGAGTTACGTCTGTTTTCAGCAAGGTGCCATTTGAAAATTGACGACAAAAACTTCTCCCACACTCCTCCTTCCCACAACAAACAGTAACAAAGGAAAAAACTCCCTTCTAGCCTGAGAATGGAAAAGTGAGATTTCACCTCCTGAGCTTGTTTAAATTTACTTACTTCATTCTATTCAGAACACGCCAAGTGACTAATGGAAACAGCCGAGGCAGCACTTTACTGAGAAATTAAGGTGGGGCAAGAGTTTCTCAACTGATAATTGTGGGATTGGGGTATTATACAGCTTTTAAAGAAAATAAGGTTGCTGGAAAGTTTGTTGCTATTTTGGTAAGTGGCTCTGTGGCCTGGCTTCACTGTGAAGCACTATTCACACCCTTTGTGAATATAATTCCCAAGGTTTCCCCAAGGATATTCTGGGCTTTATCCTCCCATTTTTTAGCATTTGATCAAAGGAAGCTTTGCGCCTGAGTTTGCAAACCCTGTTGTTAATATTCCTGATCAGCTTTAGGCTCTGTCTTTGTAAATTTTTCCCATAGATACAGATACAGATAAATTTATTTTATTGCTTTGCTGCTGGTACATTTTAAGTTATGATTCAAACCCCCCACCACCCCTTTTTTTTCTACTGGAAATACTGAAAAAGATGAACTGGAAAACGTTTGCAATGTCCAAGTATCTTGATGAGCCAAGGGTATGATCCAAGAGGTTGGACACTAAAGCATTTAACTTTATCTTAAAGGCTTTAAAAAAAATTCTTATGCATGCTCAGTGAAAGCAAAGAGGGCAGAAAAGCAAGAGAATTAGGCAGACCACACTGCTGAAGAGGACTTGGAAGCTGCCTGGAGTCTGCCCCAGAGTGAAAGAGTCACAGACGGCGTCCTTCCTGATGACCCTGGCCGTGAGCGCCACAGACCGAGTGTGCGTGGGAAGGAGAGGCCAGAGGGACCTGTTTCTTCTCCAGAATCACTTCCCTCATCTCTGCCTTCACGAGAAGCATTTATTAGCCTCCTCCCTGGTCAAGCTTGGACGAATACCTTCTCCTCACCAACACCAGCAGCCCCTTCCCTCTGTCTCCAGGCTTTTGCTCAGAGCCCAGGACCTGCAAACTCTGCCATCTTGTTGGCCAGAGACTTCCTCAGCCCCTCCCCCAGGGGCAGCAGCCACACTGGCATTCGCAACCACGTCTTATTAGCCGAGTGAGGGGAAGGAAGAGAGCTGGGTGGACGGGATGCGTGGGCAACAGGAGACCCCAAGTGAGGAGGCAGCAATGCCTCTCAGCTCCCCTAAAACTGCGGGGTCTCGGACAGGCAGCCTGCATCCCTGCCTCGGCCCCTCATCTGTGAAAGGGGCACTGCAGGGAGGCCATCTGGGGCACACATGTTGCAACATACACTTCCAGGCTGTGGAAGGGCTGTCTCTTGCACAAGTGTCCCATCAGGGTCCCTGTCACCAGTGCCACCATCAGCCGTTATGCTCGGTGAGATCATTGCCCTGGGGCCCTGAGGGCCTTGGACAGAAGAAAAGGAGATTGACGAAACAGAGCGGGCAACACACACAAAGCACAAGTCCGAATGCCGGGCCTTCCGGAGAAGGCCAGGAATGCACGCTCACTGGCCGGCACAGTCCCCAGGCCGTTCGTTCACTCGGCACAGTGGTGATGGGCAGTATAAGGGTCTTCCGTGTCATGGGTGCCTGGAGCTAGTCTAGCTTCTCCCCATTTTACACGTGGGGAATGAATCTCAGAGCAAAGCTGCTTGCCCAGATCACACACTGACTCCAGAAACTAAACCAGATGGGTTTGACTCCAAAGGTCAAGGTCCTTCCACCATGAGGGCCCACCTCTTCATACCAACACCTCGCCCCCTTGGTTTATGTCTGGAGGCCCAGGGGGCGTGAGGTCAAGTGGCCAGGAAGTGCCAGCACAGGCCCTGGAGTCCTGTCTCTGCTCAGCTACCTCCTACCTGCACAGTCTTGGATAGTGTTGTGTCTGTCACTGAGCCTTAGCATCTTCTTCTGCATGGCAGGGACAACCATGCCACACAGCCAGGTCATGGTGAGGATTAGCTGAGTGATGCGTGTGGCCGTGCCACGTGGAGAGAAGGCACTAGGCAGCAGGGTCCACCTTCATCTGGTGAGCTGCTGAGCTCAGGAAGAGAAGCACAGATAAGGGAGTTGTGGCAGTGGGTGGAGCCGCGCACGACGCATCATATCCCAGGGTGCAGAGTGCTAGGGCCACCACAATACACTGGGTGGCAGAAACAATGGAAATGGACTGTCTCCCAGTTCTGGAGGACTCAAGTCAGAAATCAAGGTGTCTGCAGGGCCATGCTCCGTCTGAGACTCTGAGCAGGATCCTTCCAAGGGCCTCTTCCAGCTCTGATGGTGGCCGTCAGTCCTTGGTGTTCCTTGGTTGTAGATGCATCCTCCAGCCTCTGCCTGTCTTCATGTGCTATGAGGACACTGGTCATTGGATCAGGGCCCACCCTAATGACCTCATCTAAATTTGATTACCTCACTGAGACCCTATTTCTAAGTAAGGTCTCACTCGCAGGTACCAGGTGCTAGGAAGTCAGCATATCTTGAAGGAGAGGGGTGCACAATTTAACCCATAACACAGGGAGCACTGACTGGCCAAGAGGGCCATTGGCTTCCAAGACCCTCCAGCTGGCACGGGGTCCACACCAGCCCCTGAGACAAAGGCTGCCTGAGAATGTGACAGAAAGTAGGCAAGTGTCACATCCTTCCCCAAGGATACAGTCCATTAGAAGGGGGCCCTTCCAAAGTACCACACCTGGTGTCGGGTGAGGGTCTCCAGGGTTGGACCTGCTCCACGGCCCCCTGGAGGGTCAGGTAGGGCCTTGGACATGTGAGGTAGCCCCATCCTCAAGGCTAACCGGGGCACCTCCCCTAAGATCAGATGGGATCTCCAGGGATCACTATTCAGTGGGGCATGGGCAAGGCCAAAACTGCCTTCCTGAGGTGTCTGGACAGGAGACCCTCTGCTGTGGCATTTATTGTGGCATTATCTCACTGGGGCTTCATTTTGGATGCACTGTCCACCATCTCAGGGCCCCACTTCATCAGACGGGGACTCTCTTCATTTGGGTTCCTCCAGAACCTGACTTGGAGGCAAGGACTCAAATCCAAGTGGTCAGTGTGGAAGGTGACCTGGGAAGCATGGGGAGGGGGGAAGCCCATAGGAACCTGCTGAGGAGCACATGGCACTGTGGGCTCCTGGAGCTCTGTCATGCCGGGGAGCTCTGAGGGGCAGTGTAGACCCTGCCTCGCAGTCCTCCCATGGAGGGGTGAGATGAGGGTATTCATCCACCAACTTCTAGCTCTCCTTGACTGAAGGCTGCTCCCAAGGGTGTGACTCCCCGGCACAGCCAGGCATTGGCAGCCTGTTTCCACTGGAGAAAGGGAGCCTGCAGGGGTGACAGGTGAACGCCCAGGAGACACAGGCAGGGAGGTCTTACCTGAACCATGACTGCACCCTAAATCAACTGCAGCCTGGGGTACTTCCACCACACAGAGCCCCCTTATGGCATAAAGGACTTAAGCCCTCACTGCTGGGACCACTTCCTGTGGATTTCTCCACTCAGAGTCCCTCCAGCAACAGCCTCAACTGAAGCTCACTGACCAGCCCCTCCCGGGCAGCCTGCTGCTGCAATGGCCCATCTGGAGGTAGATAGGCCTGTCCTCTCGGCCGAACTAGACTCCTCTGCAAGGTCAGCCGGCTCCAGTGCCCCAGAGGGGGCTCCCCACAGCCACCTTGCTGCCCCCGCCCTTCTGCTCGTGTTATTCCCAAGAGCAGCCCAGGAGTAGGTTTCCTGGAATGCCACCCGCAAGGTACTGCCGCGTTTTGTCCTGTAAGCCAGAGTACTCTTCAAGCATTTTACTCCTCACAATGTCTGATAAGGGCTAGAGCAATTGCCCACCCACCTCCACCCAGCCCTAAGGTTAAAGTTTACACAAGCCTCTAAACAGACTTCTCATGGGATCAATGTGGTCTAAATTCTCTTAACGTCTGCCAGCGCTCTACTCGCCAGTCCCGAAAGGCTTCTAGCAGAAAACATCCCATCTGCTTGTAAAACAGAAAGATTTCCCTTTCTACAAGCTGCTAAGAAGCACATGCAGGCCTGGATGTCAGCCACTTAAGCTCAGAACAGAGGAGTCTACTTGGAAAGCCCCTCTTGGAAGGGCCTCTGAGACCTGCACGCGATGTGTGGCTTCTAAGCTTGCATTCATAAACAGCCCACCAGCAAATGCCAGCGTGCTATCGGTGACAAACCAGAGGTCACATCCTGAACCAACGAGGAGTCCAGAGTGTCCAATCAGGCTCCATGCCAGAGCACTCAGCAGCAGTGCTTGATTGGGTGGTCCCCACCGCAAGCAAGGCTCATCCCTGCCCTGGTTCTGACTCCTTCATGCCAATCTGGAGTGACATCCTAAGAAGGCTCGGGAAGCCCCCAGCCACGGGCTGCTGGACCTGCAGCCTCTCATGTGTACGGGGGAAAGTTGTCGCATTAATTGTGCCCCAACCCCTCAGGAGGGTGGTGACCCAAGGGCCAAAGCCTGTACCCACCAGTGCAGGCAGTGTCGGAGTGTGGCTTATGGCAGCCTGAAGAAAGCACCCCGGTTCTCTTCATTTAAGCACACCTGTGTTGGGTCCATAACAAACCTTGGCTGTGAGTTTCCAGGTTTGGTATCCTGCTTACTATTAAAGGGAAAAAGAAGGAACATGCAGAAGGAGGCCAGCTGTGCCAGGAACAGCCCTCCCCTCAGTGCGATTCTTATTGATCCAACTTGGGATGAATGCTTCCCAGATATATAAAGATGTTAAAATTCACACAAATTTCAGGGGAAAGGCAACTACCAAGGGACCATTCCCAGGGCCCACCATGCCCTTAGCAAGGTGCTGATACTCCCTGCACCTCACTTGGCACCACCCTGATGGCCCAGCAGCATCGTAAATGTCCAAAAGGAGAACTGAAGGCAACGCTCCTTCCCACTGTCTCAGCACTGAGGCTCATTTCTTGGGAACTGTGGACACCGGGAGCTGTCGAGAAGGACACGCATTCAGAGGCCTACGAACATGAAGGAGGGTGCATGCTCCTGGCCGGGCACCTCCTCCCTGCCCTGCAGGTGGTTGGGTAGTTGGTTCTTCAGGTTGGCCCAGGTTTCCCATGCACAGCTGGGAAAAGAGGAGTGAACATGCATATGCGGGACAGTATATATTCATTCTCCTTTGCCAAAGAGGAGAGAACACCTTTCTTCTATACACTGGTTTTCAAAAGCTTTGTTATTAAAAAAAAAGTATTTAAAAGATTAAATTGCATATTAGCCACCTTTAGTGGGTGTATTAGTCCATTCCATTTCTGTTGCTTATAACAAAATACTTGGAACTGTGTAATTTGTAAGAAAATGGAATTTATTGCTTACAGTTTCAGAGGCTGGGAAGTCCAAAGTCCAGGGAACACATCTGGTGAGGGTCTTCTTTGGCGTTGGCTTTACAGCAATGCAGGGGTCTCACATGGCAGAAATGGTGGAGCAGAGAGAGAGAGTTCCTTGGGCACTCTCCTTTTAAAGCCCTCACAACCATGCCCCTGACCACTATTATTAATCCATTTGCTATGGCATGGTCCTACAATCTAATCACCTCTTCAAGACCCCACCTTTCAATTACCACAACAGGACTTCCCACCCTCCACAGCTACAGTGGGGATTAAGCTTCTAATATATGAACGTTGGGGGATGCAATTCAATCAATCCATAGCAGTGGGCATGTTGCCCCTTCAAATGGAAGTGCAATTGTTTTTGAGGAATTTAGACTTCAAAACATGTGTTTGAAGAAGAAAACCTTCTTTATTTACTAGGTGGTTGGTGGTCTCTCTAGAAAGGGAGCACCAAGGGAACAAAACAGAAATGGAGCCAAATTCAAGAGCAGCAGCAATGTGAGCATCCCAGAGGGGAGCCACAAGCATCTGCCTCCTCTGCATGCACACCCACACCTCGGAGGTCCACTCGAGGGCAGGCCGCCGTGGGTGCAGTAAAACCCCTATGCAATGTCAATTCACTTGTTTCTGAAGGATAAATTCCTAAAAACAGGACGGCTGAGTCAAGATGTCTGGGCATTTTACGTGGTAATTTTATGTTGAAAACCACCAGGGCACCTTCTCTGGCATTTGCTGCGGTTCACGATCTCAGCAGTTACGTAGGACTGTGCCCATTTCCTTGAAACCTGCCACCACTGAGGTTGTCAATTTTCAAACATTGTGCCAATCTGGGAGGTGGAAAAAATACCTCATTGTGACTTTTATCTTCATTTCCCTGAGTACTAGTGAAATCGAACATTTTATTATGTAATCTTAGCAACTGAAGTGGTCTTTTTTTCTATTTTAATAATCTTTGCCCATGTTTGTTTTTGTATTCTGTATTTATTTTATTTGTAAAGCTCTTTGCATATTGTGGACACTGACCTTTTATGTTTCACAGAGATTGTAAAAGCTTTCCCCAAGTTTTCTCTTGGTCATTTCAATTCTTGCCAAGTGAAATATTTAATTTTAAGCAGCAAACTTGTCATTTGCATAAGTAAAATCTCTCAGCCTTCAAGATGTCTTTTCAACTTTCTGGTCATGTCTATCTAAAAAGGCAACTTCCCACCTCAACTCACATTAATTAAATGCCTAAAATTGTACCTATCACTGTCAGAGCCATGTGTTCTTACAGGTAGGTCCCCAGGCTTTCAATGTCTTCCTGCCCCTCTGGAAGTAGCTGCCTCATCACTGTCCCTGGGCAAGGCTGCAGATAACCAGGGTGCCCTGGCCAAGAACGTGGCATTTTTCTTTTTCCTGGTCTTACTTGTTAGCAGTTAGATACGCCCTCTGGGGACACTTCCAACTGGGCCCAAAGATTCCCAGAGATTCCTCTCTTATTTCTGGCAAATTTCTGAGTTTTCCAGAAAGAAACTGCCTGACAGGAACAGGCTAAGCCTGGGGATGCTCAGCCCCCCCCCAGAAAGCTGCTAGAGACACTGGAGAAGTCAGTGTGCCTGCAGGTACCAACAGGCACCTGTGCACCTTGGCTCAGGTCTGACCCCACCTAGGTCTCCTGGTGACCCCAGAGAACAGCAGCTCTCTGCAGGGTGGGGGGACAGTGGAAAGATGGCACAGAACAAAGTTCATGTGGACTGAGCTTGCTCTGTGCCAAACTGTGTGACACAGATGACAGGTTCCATGGGACTGTTCTCAGAACAGCCCAACTCCCACGTGACTTTATCTCGATTTCACAAATGGGAACCAAGGTTAGTGAGCTCACCCAGCTGTGAGCAAAGTGACAGAGAACCCAAGTTTCCCCTGGCCCCAAAGTCCTGGTACGCAACCCCACACCCCTGGCCTCCCACACTCCTGACCTTTTGCCCTGGTCTCTTCTTCCTAGTGCCCTGGACTACCCCACAGCATCATGGAGACCCATGGAAAGACTCACTCTGTGCCTATGCTGGTCAGCTCAGAGGAGCGTGGGGGGCCCCTGTCCAGCACCTGCCCCAGGGAAGACAGAGCAAGTGGGGGCAGGCGCTACACAGAGCAGTGGTCCTCCCCCAGGTTCCTACCTGTGCCAAGGTGTGGGGCCCAGACACCAATCCTCTCCTGAGCTCCAAGTTCAGGATGGCTCACGCCACTGGGTTCAGCATGTGTCACCCCGAGACTTCCCAGAAGCAGTGAAATTCTGAGGCTAGCACAGCATCTTACGGCAGCAAAGCCCATGGCCTGCCTCAGGGCCACTGAATCCAGGTGCGCGTTTCCTAAATCTTAGCCCCTGAACCAGAGGGGCACGGAGACTGTGTGCAAAGAGATGGCTGTGTCCCCCCTCACCGCCCTGCACACCTCAGGCCCCTCCTGCCCGCCCCATTCCCTAAGCCCACCGCCCTCAACCTCAGCGGAGGGTCACGAATCTCTGGAAGCCCCAGGAGGACGAGAGGAGAAATGTGAGGCCACAGGTGTCGGCAGGCTCTGGGCTCCCACCCCTAGGGGACTCAGGGTAGAAACAGGACAGGGATGTGTGAGACTGGACCCTCTGCAGCCCCACAAATGAATGGGGAAGGAGGAGGCTGCTGAGGGCCAGGACGAGCAGAGGATGAGGAGGGAGCGGGACCAAGCAGGCTCATGGGGAGGCTCGTGTGCAGCCAGCATCCCCAGGGCAGCTGGTGTTTTTGCTGAATTAAAGGGCACTCTCTCCGGAGGTAGCCGTGATGAAACAAGGACATGTGCCTGTCACGTGTAGGTCTCATTTAATGTTACTTACATTCCCCTTTCAGCATAAAAGGACCACGGGAATCCCACCCCTTTCTCTTCTAGTCACAGAGTCCCCCAAACAATAGCAATCAACCCTGCAGGAATCCTGGGAAGGTACAGTCTCTCTCCTTTGCAGGAGAAGCCCCCTGCGCTGCCTCTCCACCCAGGCTGTGAAAGTGGCTTTCTTATAGCCCTAGCTTCCCACAACCTGGCCCCACAGCGTCCACTTGTGCAACTGTCCTGAGTACGCTGCACACAGTCCCTTGGGGTCATCCCAATTCGGGCCCACTGCCCACCTGCATAACCCACAGCCCACCCCTGTCCATGATGTCTTCCTGACATCACCTCTCAAATAAACCACCTGCACCCAAATCCCATGCACGTGCATTTTTTCAGACACCTTCAGAGGGTAAAGACCAGGAAGGGCAGATGGTGGCAGTCCTGCGCTGTGCCCCCAGCATGCCCAGCAGAAGCATCTGCCTCGGAGCATGCAGGCTGCTGCGGAGCTGAAGCTCGCCACACAAGCCGAGGCTTTGCTTCAGGCCAACGGCACACACACACTCCTAGTTCCTGCCCACCCCTCCCGCCTGGATCCCCAGGGGGAGACTTTCCAAGTGATCTTGACAGTGACTTTCTTTCAATGCAAAATATAACTTTTTCTTCCATCACACAGAGCACTAACAGTTCAACATCCAGGTCTGGGTGACCTTGAGGTATAAACACAGAAGAAGAAATAACCAATGCACCAGTTGAATGCATCTGGGGCAGTTTAATCCTTAGGGAATGTTCTGAGGATTTGTAACTCCACTTAGCAAAGAGCCTGCAGGTTTGTAGCTGATGCTCCTGGGCTCTCGGCACAGAATGTTTTGGCTGTTGGAGGAGCAGAAGGTCTTGAGAGCCATCCTCTGGGTGTGGATGGCACTTGAAGCTGGACAGCTCCAGTGCTGGCTGACCAGCCCTGCCCTGCACACACAAATGCCTGTGTGTGTCCACCAACGACAGAGGCAGGCCCAGAGGAGAGCACGACTTCATGGCTCAGGTCTCACCTGCTGCCTGTTCCAGGCCTGGGGATGCCCCTGGCTCACCGGTCCTGACTGCTATTTCCTACTGACCACCACATGGTGGGTCTCCAGCATTTTCCCAGCCCTCCGGACCCCATGCAGCCCAGGCTGCTGGTTGCAGGTTCTCAGTCCCAGCCAGCAGCTCTTGACACTCCCTGATAGCCCAGGGTTTCACATTTGCCACCTGCCGGTGGAGGCTTACTCCAGCCAGATCCCCACCATGATGTCCCCATGGTCAAAGTCTGTGAGACCTGGGCTCCACTCTACTGCAGGATGCTGCTCTGTGGGCTACAAGGGGCTGCCCAATTTCCCCTCCCTTTCATGTCCCCTCACACACATGGGGAAAGCAGGTCATTCAATAGATCCTTTCTCTAAGGTACATTCCTTGTGGTGACATCACATCAGCACCAGGCTGTTTCTACCCCAGCAATACAGGCTTGCAAGTTCCTCAAACATGCCAGCAACCTCCTGCCATGGGCCTTTGCACATTCCATTCCTTTCATCTAGAACAGCATCCTCTACACACACACGTACACACTCACACTCACACACACACAGCATCACCTACATCTCTCCCACTGATCCTCCGGCCCTCAGCTCAATTTCCCTTCCTTAGGGAAGCCTTCCCTGCCCCCATGACATGTGTTCTTGCACTACTGTGGGCCTTTCTTTCCCACACTCAGAACTCTGTAATTGTGTCCTTACTTCTGTGACCACCTGGCCAGTGTGACATTCTCTGCCCCACAGGTTCATTCCTCTGAGGGCAGACTCTTCCCCAAGAGTGTCTGTGACGTCTAGCATGTGCCTGGAATGTAGTTGGCAGGTGAAGTGTGTTGGGTGAATAACATGATGCCAGGGACACCTTAACAGAAGCCCCTAACCCTCTCCATCTCCCAAGCCCTTGCTAGTCACACCACAGTAGCGGGACCGTGCACTGCCGACACCCAGGCCTGACGGTGTTCCGGGCACTCACTGGATTTCCTGTCCACTCTGAGAGGCGATGGGAAGGAGGACTGTTTCCCTTTCAGGATTCCAAGGTCCACAGTTGATCTGGAAAAATAACGCCAGGAGCTGTTTTCACCCCCTGGGGCGTGTCACAGCTTTTTATTTATTTATTTCCCAGTAAGTGATAAGTTCTGACAGCACACAGCTCCCCTCCACCCGCTCCAGAGCTGCCGCATAAGCATAAGCAAGCCTCTCCACTGCTCAGAGAGGTATTGTTGGCCCGAGGTCACACCCTGTGGCCGCCCACCCACCTGAGCGAATGCTCCCTGATTTTCACAAGAACTATGAGCAAGCTGAAAAATCACCTCTTGTAAGTAGTGGCCCAATTTGCATTCACCCACGGAGTCTGTAGGAACGTCGGCCATTCCATCTGTGTGAGTGCCAGGCGGATCACTTCAGCTACACAGATAGGAGACCCTGCTGAGGTCAGGGCAGGAACACGGTCTGCAGGGCAATGAGTGCCAGAGCCTGCCCGCTGCTGGCCTGGCTGGGTGCAGCCTCTCAGCGTCTCCTCCAGCCATGGGACTGTCTGATGCACGGTGCACTGGGAGCTGCCTGAGGCCACGTCCTTTCCTCTGAGGCCAATGGACAGAGCAGGATTTTCAGTCAACATCTGCTGAATGTCACCTGCGAGAGATGGCACCTAGCCAGGTGCAGTGGGGAGCAGGTCTGTGTCCTGCCCTGGGAGGAGCCACGTGGACACTGTGGGAGGAGCATGCCCACGAGAAGACAGACACTCCAGGGTAGGTCCAGCCTGGAGGCCACCCAGCCAGTGGCCTTCCAGAACCAGCTCAAGCATCTGGTCAGTATCAGAGAGATCTGCACAAGGCCAGCCCAGACGTGGCCAGGAAGACTGCCCATGAGTAGGCCCCCCAATGGAGGAATGCGCTACCAGTAACTGCACAAACCAGAAGGCTGCAGCGTCCAGCTGGTCTCCTTATGGCCATCGGACGGGCCCCCATTCAAAGACACTAAAAGCCTCAAGGTGTGACACAGTCCAGCATCAAACCAAGCTCAATCCTGAGTGACTGAACAAGGTCACTGAGTGCACACAACACAGGGCAGGGAGAAACCCCATCTGGGGACACCAGTGGCCTAGCTCATCAGGCTGGCACTGTGGGAGTGACTTTGTCTGTCTTTTCAATGAAGTAGGATGCTGGTCCAACTGTCCCCTGCTCCCGTTGCTTTGGGGCTTCCTGGAATCTCTTATGGAAAAGGGGGAGTCATCTCCTCCCCACCTGCCTTGATCTCTCTCCAGCCTGTGCTAGGCTCTGCTTCAGGCTTTGACCTCGGTCTGTACCCCATCCTCATTGTTGGTTCTTTTCTCTAGAGCATCTGGCGGGCTTAGTGAAGCAGGAGAAACCTGCCCCAGAATGAAGCCCTTTGATGCAGCTTTGTCTTTGGCACTGAGACGAATTGTCTCACTTTCAGAAGCTCAGAGCTAGCAGACATCGTGGCTACTTTTACTCAACTCAGCCTCATAAACAGCACCCTGGACTCGGCAGTAGTGTAGCCAGGAAGCACTACAGTGCTGGGGTTTACTATGGAGCCACTGCGGTGTCCCTGTCTCCACAGCAGCATGTCAGCTGGGTTGCACACCTGAGAACCAAGAACAGCTTTGCTCAAAGCTGGCGAGTGCCGCAGCCAAACCCTGAAGAAGTGACTGCTAGCAAAAAGCTTGAGCTGCCCCAGAATGAATGAAAACCCAGTGACTGAGTGGAAAGGATCAGATAGAAAAGCTAACGTTTCACTGTAAGTTAAAACACTTATCATTGGCAGCCCTAAAAAAGGTCAGCGTGTTATCCTATTGCTCTATGTCGAGGTTTCAACAACAGTGGGAAATGCCCAGAGAAGGGAGAAAGCTGCACAGAATCCAGGTTGCTCAGGGCTCTGCTGGCCACGGGCTCTGCTGGCCACGTGCCTGGCATGGCTCCAGGAAGCAGGGAGTCAACAGGGCATCAAGAGTGGTGGTCTCCAGCTCCCAACCCCCTCATCCCTGCTTCCTTGGCCTGGGAGACCCAGGTCCACCCCTGAGCAGGTTACCTTTACCCGCGCACCTGCTGTCGTGGCCACCTGGCCTTCTCAGTTGAAATGAGCATGAAGGATGCATGCTATTCTCCACGGCAGACACACCCAAACCTAAAAGATCGTAGCCTGCTGGGGACGACCACGTGGTTGCTGTTCCGTGGTAATGTCTACATCCAACCATGGCGGGGGACGGAGGGGACCATGACCCTCAACCATGTCTCTGGGCATTCTGAAGCCCCCTCCATCCCAGACCACAGCTACTGATGGGCACCTAGACGCTCAGTTCCTGAGTAGCTGAGTTCCTCAGCTGACCCATCCAGACCCCAGGCTGCTCAGCCCAGGCCCTCACCTGTAACCGCAGCACCAGAACGTCTGCAGGGTAACTGCATCCACCACTGTGGCTGTCAGAGGAATCCCCAGAAAACAAGTCTGACTCACCCTTGAGAATAAGGGGAAGCCAAGTATGAGCCATCAGGGCCTCTTCTGTTCACTCCAGAATGTTCCATGGGAGGCTGTCCATGTTCCCAGGTACTGTAAGGGGAAAGCCTTCTGAATGACTGTACATGAGCACAGACCCTGGTAGAAGCCCAGCCATCCAGCAGAGCCCCCTGGATACAGGTTTCAGTGCACCTGAGCCTGCGGGGCTGCATGCCTGGGCCCCCATGCCAGCCCTTCCTCTGCCCTCCTGACACGAACTCCTCCACCAGATGCCTCAGGGGAGGTGACACTCAGATTCACTTTTTGCCAGCCTGGGACATATTCCACAATGTCCCTGAAACAAAAAGATAGAATGAGATTTCTGCATTGCCCATTTGGGTTTTTTAATTTGTCTCCATCAATATTTGGGGGACATTTCATCAGTGTTGGGTCCTGGACTCACATCTACAGAACATGTCAGGTTGAGTGAGACAGAGGTCCATAATCCCAGGGGGACACACCAGGTGGGTTAGAACCTCTCCAAGGGCCATCTGGAAGTCACAGGAGATTGGAGATGAGCCACTGGAAAGCTAAAGGCAGGGATCACTGTGCTGGGTAGAGATTAGGACTAGGTGAGCTCTGAGGTCCCCTCTGAATCCCAAATCTGTGGTTCTCAGGACCCATGCTGATGGGGTGCTTGTTTGCTCTGCTCCTCAACCATCAGCAACTCTGTGCCTTGAGCCAGGCTCCCCAGGGGCAAACCCATAGCAGGGTCTCACTGCTCTCAACACGTTTTCATCAAACTGCCAAGCGCAGCCCCTCCAAGACAGGTCCAAATGACAGCTCTCTCGGCATTCCCACCTGGCACTGTCAGCTCCCCCGTTCAAGTCTCCCAAGCAAGGAAAACGCCTTCTGATAATTAATGCCACCAGCAGTGCAGCAGCCTCACGGGAAGCACCAGCCCAGCAGCAGACTAGCCGCCGCCTTGCTGGGAGGTACCCTCCTGCTTTATGTTTTTGGAGGGAGGGCAGGGCACTGGGAGAAGGGTAAGCTGGTAGGCAGAGCTGCCCTTAAAACTGCTACAGGCTGCCGGCAGCACACTTTGTTCAGAAATAATAACAGCTATTAGACTACATCATTGACCCAAAGAGGGAAGTCATCCCTTTGGAGAAACAAAGGGCACTCAGTGCTCCTGGCTAGCTACCAGCTGGCCGTGGGGAGCCGAGGGCCGCCTCTCTCACACGTGGGCAGCGATGCTCTTGTCCATGGAGAGGGGGCTCTGGCCCTCTCCCTTGCTGGGTTCCTGCACACTGAGCCCATGCTTGCGCTCCCTTCCTGAGCAAACTGACCAGAGCAGAGCCTCTCTGGAAACATGGGCTGGGGGGCTATGCACCCAAAGAGCCTCACTTTTCTTGCAGCTTCTCTCTCTGGTGTCCCTGACCCTGCCAGAAAGATTTGAAATGCAGGCAGGTGTATTTTAAATACCAAGAAAGAAGGAAACAGGGGAAGCCTGCAAGCTGTGTTTATGGAGAACCAGAACAATAAAGTGCAAAGATAAAAATAACAGCACAGAGATAAAAATAACAGTGGTACAGGAGGTCCTGCCAAAAGAAGGCTGTGCTCACAGCACCTAATCACCTCTGAGCTCTGGGGCTGGGACCCGAGCAGCCAGGGCACGGGGCAGTTCACTCGAGCGGCCACAGGGAGCTGGGTGCCTTCTAGTCCTGGTGCTGGTTATTTCTCTCCCTCTGTTCGGGCTCCTGGGTCCCTGCAGACATCTGAGAAGCTCAGTCAAGATACACAGCTCCTAGCACAGGATTCAACCAGGCCTTGTAAACAGTTGTTAGATGAGCTTTAGAATGACCACCAAGCCATGCCCTAAGAGTTTCCCCCACGCCCAGAGTCATCCACCAGCTACATGACCTTGAGATCGTCATTTTGTTCTGAACACCCCAAGGGCCCCCACTTCCCAGGATGGAAAGTTATATCTAGACGTGGAGGTTGTGGCCAGCAAGGAACAGCCAAGTCAGGGCATTAAATGCTGAGTTCTGCTCACTAAGAAGCCTTTGTTTACAGAGGAGCTCGGTTCAAGGCTCAGACTAATCCCCACCCTGACCAGGGAGGGATGGTAACACCCTGGCCGACCCCGGTGCAGTGGGAGGTGACACTGAGCCTGGGCCACGGGTTCTCAGTCTAGTTGCAGGAGTTTGTCCTATTGGCAGACTCAGCAGAAGTGTTTCATGTTCAACAACAGCAAATATATATATTAGTTGCTTTCTGGCTTACGACACAGAGGCTTTGCAAGTCCATTTGTGACTAACTGAAAAGCAATTTCATCCATGTGTCTGTGTGGTGCTCACTCTGCCAGAAAGATGGTTGGCAAGGCTCCATGGCCATCCAGGGATCCTCTCTCCTTTTGTTTTTCAATAATAATAATGATGATAATAATAAAAATGATACCTCACCACGTACCAAAGAAACTTCAATCCCACAAAAGACGCGGCTTTGCTCTCAGCTGGCTGAAGCTGGCTGTGGCTCTGTGTCCACGCCCTCCAGACACGCTTCTCCATGGCTACTCGGCTGCCTCCAGAGTTCACTGGCTGTGGTTCCCAGCGGTCCCATCAGACTCTCCTCCTGTAAGGACTTCCAGGGTGGCTGTATTCAGAAATGTGTGCTCTTGTCCTGACAGCAAGTGACAGCACTCAGACGGGTCCAGAGCTGCTTCCCAGATCTCACTGGGGGCCCTGGATGGTCAGTATGCACCCGTGGGAAAGATGGACTGAGGCCAGGCTGCCTGGTGGGGACTGCTATCCTCCATGGCTTGTAGGGAACACAGACATGAACTCCACAGGGGATAGGGCAGGGAAGTCCTCGGGTGAAGCATCAGCAGCAGTTTCTAACATGTAGTAGAAAAATGGACATCGTTCACATTCCACGCTGGGAAAGGCAACTTGCTTTACTAAGTGTCCACTCTGTGCAAGGGCTTTGCTGGGCATGCACCCTTCACATGTCTTTTCTCGGTCAGTCTTTGCAACAACCATAAGACAGATGTCTGAGGGGGCTTTCTGGACAGATGAGGAGTACCAGAGATCTGCCTCCCAGCAGGTGTGACCTAGAGGGCCAACCCCTCCATGAGGGCAGACCCCAGTCACAGAGGTCTCTCCCTGCCCAGCTCCTGGCAGACATGCAAATAGTAGCATTCTTGCTGAGGCCCAGAGCTTTGTCAGCCAGGAGATATAACCTCTGGGAATCCACTCTCTGCTGCCAGATCCTGGCCCTGGAGCAAACAAGACAGGCTCCTGGAGAATCTTGAGAGCTAATGTTCTCCTTCATGATTTGCTAACCTGTGCAACACCAAGCAGCAGAATGAAAGCCACCAACATTCAGCTCAGAACAGAACGTACTGTGCCTGCTGCTCACCCATCACCTTGACCAGGGCTCCACAAGGTGCAATGTTCCCATAATACAATCGTTTAGTAGAAACCGAGAGTTCTGGCTAGCACTACGAGCTTGTTCATTTGAAGTAATTTGCTGCCCTGAAAAAAATAAATAAGGCAAGTGCTAGGGACAGAGAGAACGCTTGCAGGAAAAATAGTTTTGTTTAATATTTAATTACCCCATAGAAAAAGGCAAAGACCTTTCGGATCTTTCAGCTTTGAATAAAGATCCTCTCCTTGCTTGCACTTTTAGGTGACAGATGGCAGCTTCCATGGTAAGGAACAGAAGCAAGTAAAAAAGCATGAGGCTCTATTCTGATGGTGGTGAAACAAGAGGAAGAAAAGCAGAGCAGGGGTGTGCTCTGGTCACCCTCAGGCAACCTCAGGAAGTGGAGCCTCGGAACAGTGAAATGAAAGCAGGAGAAGAATCACTGTCAGCTTATTTTCCAGTGCTCGCTCTTTAAAAACTAGCTACCAGGCAGGTCTGGGAGGCTCACATGGATGCGCCAGGCCATCGAGCGTGGCTTGCTGGTCTTCCTCGTGGGTGGCTTTGTCTGCACTCTCGGAAAGGGTGAAGCAGCTCCCTTTCTTTTCGTTCGTCCTGGACCGTCTGAGTTGCCCAAGCTAGCCCTGCTGGCCTAATTTAGTAGCTGGGGAGTCCAGTGAGAGGGAGAAGTTCGGCTTCACAGTAGACAAGCATGGACACGTGTGCACGCGTGCATGCGTGTGCACGTGTGTGTTGGAGGGAGCAACTGATAGGACAGGTTATTGTGGGAGTCCCATAAGTGGGAGAGCCGTTAAGAGCCCGTTGGTCTCAGTTCTTAGTTCACAAGCACCAAGGCTTCTGGCCAGTTTCTGGAGAGGTTGAGGACTGAGGTAGGAGAGGCCAATCACCCACCCACGACCCACCCAAGGTCAGATCCTGAGTCAGTTGACACATTGGGCACCTCTGAGCCCATACATACCGTACGAGGTCAGATTTCTTAAAAACATGGATGTTAAAGCACAAAGTGGGAACAAGGAGCTTGAGATCACAGCCATGCTCCTAACCCAGAGCGTGTCCCCATGGCTAATAAGGGCCAAGGGCAGGGACCGGTGTCCCATCTCATCAGGCGGCAGCACCCCTTCCATTTCTCCACCTCATCACCATAGGGTCTAGTCCTCAGGGGACAGACCCCTCTCCTCCCACATCACTTCCCAAAGCAGGGTATGTGGCTGTTCCTAAATCAGAGAGCAGAGCAGTGCAACCCCGCAGGTACCTGGAGAGAGGGGGACCAGACAGTGGTGGGCAGCCCCAGGACCCCCTCTGAGACCTGGCTGTCAGCAACTGTGGGCACTGCTCAAACCCTCTTCAGCAGCAAGGGTACCCAGCCCCTGTGAGCAGCTAGCCGGTCAGGGCTGCCCCTTCTCTGCAGAAGTGCCCTTGGCCACAGGGAACCAGCGGGACTACCCCTCTCCAGACCTTAGCCAAAGATGCTCCGGCAGCAGGAAAGACAAAGGCCAGCCTGTTAACTCAGGTGGGACCAACACAGGGTGCAATTCATGCCCCAGAGCCCTGGCCGTGGGGTCAGGCAGAAACTACACCCTTACTGAGCTCATTCCCCTTCTCCTAGAATAAGAGTCCCTCTCTCAGCCTCTAGGGAACACGATCTGAGACAGGAACCTTTTCAGAGTCAAGAAGCTGGCCACAGGAGGAGCCAGGACCCGTGTGGACGCCCGTCTGACTCAAAGTCCCATCATCTTTCTAATGATGAAAGTAAGTCAGGCACTCTGCCCAGAGCAAGCCAAACTGGGCCTGACCCACCCAGGGTCCCTGCACACCAGCCGGGGCTGTGAGTTCCCGTGAAGGGAGGGGGCTCACGTTTTCCGAGGTGTGGGGGATCTTGGGGCCAGTGAGGATGGAGTTGAGGCAGGCCTAGGCTGAGGGAGAAGACCTCACCCAAGAGTTGCGGGGCGGGGGTGGCTGGCAGGAGCTGTGGCACAGAAGGACAGGCCACCAGCGGGACTTGGTCCCAAAGCAGGAGAGAGAGGGAAGACACACCCCGACCTCACTCCCTGCAGCCCTCCCATCTCCTGCCAACACCTCCCATTGGCCAAATGCGAGAAGCAGCCAACAGTGGGCAGGGGGCGCATGCGATGCCCTCCTCAGATGTGTAGTCCTCTGGGCACAGGCAGGGCCACAGAGAGTGCAGGGGGCCTGGGGCAGAGGCCTCATGTTGGAAAGGGATGAGCATCACTTGGACCTCTATACTGCAGTCCAGATTTTAGAACTCAATATATTCATTGATATTTCCATGACTTAAGCTTAAATCATTGTATGACACTACAGTATTATTATTTTCACCAACAAGGGAAGAATGCTGAGTGAACAGGGAAAGCCTGGATTGGATCTGAAACCCCTTCCTCGCCGGTCCTGGCCCATCCCCACTCTACCCCTCTGACTTATTTCCTGCGGGTGGGTGAGGGTCCCTTGGTCCTTTTGAGCTTCTCCTCTTTGCAAAATAGAAGCCCCCTCCCCCAATCAACACATCCACCCACCCTGTTGTCTAAAAGATGTTTCTGTCTTCCAGATGTTTCAGATAAATGGAAAATATCTGGTGGCGGCTGGGTGGGGGCACAGGGAAATCCAGTCCCAGAGGGTTTGCTTCCTGGGGAGCAGGGTCTGTCCCTGGACAGGGAGCTGAGGCTGAGTGGAGGCCTGGACACAGTCCCCCTGTCCCCATGGGCTCCGAGGGTAGGGTGGATAGCAGTGTCTTGGGCATAGCCTGGTCCCAGCAGGTGCCCTGAAGGGTCCGATGGCTGCCAGTGCACCCTCACACTAAGTTGCTGAAGTAACCCTTGTGCTGAGCTGAGGCGTGAGCATCTCTACGTTGGAATTGACAGCAGCGATTGCTGTTGTCTGTAACAGTCCTCTAAAGACCTTTCCTAGCAGAAAGCAGCAGCACACTTCTCCAAAACTGCAACTGTACAGACGATAAATGTTGTACTTTGAAGCTGTCTTTCCCCTCACAGTGAGTTATGTAACCTACATAAGCCTCATACCTGATTCAGAAACATGAGTCACAGTTAATCTCCAAGGACGGCCTGTGGCTCACCCCTCCCAGAAGTCCTGCTCTTGGGTGGTCCCCGCCCATATTTAGCACAGGCCCATGGCTGGCTGCAGTTCACCCACAGAAGGCAGTGGGAATGAACGGCATCTCTGCAGGGTGCTTTGTGGAGAGACCACGTGATGAGGCTGTCTGAAGAGGCCCGTGGGGAGGGCACAGCTGGGACGTCCCAGCTTTCCAGCCTCCCCTTCCCCTCTGACCCAGGGCTCATCCTGAACCTCTCAACCTAGTCAAGCACTAGATGATGGACAGGCAGCCTCGGGCAGCCTCATGTAAAACAAGAGAACTGCCCAGCCCAGGCTGCGAGATAAGAAACTTCCCACTATGTGTGAGGGTGGTTTGTTACACAGGGAAACTGAGACAAGTGCCAAAGTCCCTCAAGAAGCTGAGGCACCCTGGTCCCACTTTCACTTTGATACCTACTGCTGGTCTGCCCAGGGCACTAGGGGGTCTCAGTCACACAGAGACCTTTAGAAGCCAGCCCCGCCCCCTCCACGTACAGCCCACGTTTTATGCTGACCTCAGTGCCGGGACTGCTCTTCTCTGCACCGTGGGGCCCCCTGACTTCTGCTTAGGATACTCTGTGGTTTCCAGCTCCTGCAGAAGAGAACCAAGCCCTGCACGCTCTGCGTCCAGCATTCAGCTTCACTGCCCGATCCTTCCACTTCCTTTCTTGATGTTTCTTGAAGTTAGTGCATCCCTCACTTTGCTTGTCTTCCTTTCGGTCAGAAAAAAGAAAGAAATTGTGTGGCTTGTCATGAAATGTAAGGTCTTCCAGTTGTCCAGTATCTACATTGCCCTTGGCAAGTGTGTCTGATGACGGTGGCGATGATGATGGCGACGAAAGGGCCACACCTCGCCAGCTCTCGCGACAAATATCAACCCAACTTTGCTGCTTCAGTGGCTCTTTCCTCCGGTGTTCTGCATGCAGCCCATGTGGATTGCCTGGCAGGGAGCAGTCTGAATGCAAGCTGGATATGCACCTGCGCTCCTGACAACTGCATCCTGCCACCCGTCGGCCAATCCCATAAGCCAGTTCCAGGCACCACGTTAGATCCAAGGTAGTTCGAGTGAACTCTGTCCCTCGCTGCAAGGAACTCACAGACAGGTGTGGAAGAGACTGCCCTAGAGGCATTTCTGCACCAGGAAGGGCAGGACAGAGGGGACTGAGGATGATGAAGGGGAAAGGTCCCAGGCTGCCTAGGGACGGCTCTGGGAGTCTCTCTCTCTCTCTCTCTCTCTCTCTCTCTCTCTCCATTCATCTGTAGAAGAGTTGCACCCTTCAATGTTCTATGTCAAGAATTTGTGAGTGCAGCTCCCCAAGCTGGGAGAAGCAAAGTCAATGCAATGGAGGCTTGGGTCTGTTCCCCACACCTTGTCTCCCTGAGGAGAGGGCTGAGGGGGTGGTTAGGAACACATCTAGAGGATGTCCCCAGGGTGGAGGCCACCCTCACTTCTGTGCCTGAGCTCCACCTGCCTGAGTCCTGCACCGCTATTAAAGCTCCATCAGTGCCCACCACTCCCATCCAGCCCGTGGCCTTGGACACTCAAGCCCCTGCACATGGTGTCTTAGTCCATTTTTGCTGCTATAACAAGATATCTGAAAGTGGGTATAATTTATATTAAAAAAAAAAAAACAACAACAGAATTTTATTTTCCCACAATTCTGGAGAAACTGGGAGACACTGGAAGAAACTCCAAGATCAAGTCGCCGGCAGGTTTGGTGTCTGATAAGGGCTGCTCTCTGCTTCCAAGATGTGTCGTGTCGCTGCTTCCTCAGGAGGGGATGGAAGGATAGAAAGGGAACAAACTCCCTCTGTCAAGCCCTTTCATAATGGCATTAATCCATTCATAACAGTGAAGCACTCCTGACCCCAGCCCCTCCCAAAAGGCCCCACATCGCAGCAATGCTGCAGTGGGGATTAAATCTCTGGCATGTGAATTTTAGGGGACACAATCAGACCATAGCACACAGCCTCATCCAGCAGGCTCTGCCAACTGTCCTTCAAGCCTGCAGTGGTCACTGAAGAATGCCTATGATGACAGTTCCTTGGAGGATGAGGCTGGGGGCACACCCACCTCATTTCATTTGAGCCGCATGGTGACCAGAGAGGAGCTGGCACAGCCTGCCCCAGGCCTCACTCCAGCTGCCAGAGCTCTCAGGGGGCTCTGAAGGTGGGATGACCCCTTTGCCTTGAAATGGGCTGCCCCATTGTAGTGGGGGAGGGTCTCCTCCTCTGTCAGCTTAATTAGGATCCAGGCGGGGGACTCGGTGTGGACAGGCCAGCTCCAGACGGCTCAGGCTCTTGGCCGCAACAGAGGCCTCCCACTTCCCCCACTGCCCTCTAGCTCTGCAGCTCCTCCTGGGTGGGCAGTTGTTTCTCCCCTGATTTTCTCTGTGCCTTTGGAGAGGCTGAGTGAGCCCTGGGGACTGGAGACCACCTGGAGGGAGAGCAGCTGCTGGTGCCTGCTCATTGCTGTTCAGGCAAAAAAACGCTCTTGCCCTCGGCTGCATGGGGACTGTCCTAGCAGGACCCCCAAACCCTCAGTCAGCCCAAGTTGATCATAACATGTGGACCACCCACCAATTCCCTAGACTTGTCCTTGGTCATTGTTTTGGCCTTGCACAGCTCAAACTTGAGGGATTTGAAGCAATCCGAGGGCGGAACATGAGCGCAGCATGGTTGTAAATGGGTCTTCTGACAGCTCAGCCTCGCCCACGACCAGCATCCCCCTTCCTGGAATTTTAGCATCGAATTCCTGCTCAGTGCAAGGAGTTCCACAAATCACTCTGTTGCTGCCAATCACTCTAGAGAACGTCAGTCTTGCTGTGAAAGAGGATCCTTTCTCCAGAGTGTATCTGTTTCTTTTCTCTCAATTTTGCTTTTTACTGTTGTATTGGTGTTGTTCCTTAGAATTCTATTTGCCTGCACTTTATCATAATAAAAATCCAACAAATCTAAAATTATCCTCCTGAATTCCCCCACTCAGGGGAGGTAGGATGTGAATGTATGTCACCCAGGGCACAGATAGAAAGTTGGAGATAGCAGGAGAGACAGTGTCAAACATCGGAATCAGTTCAAACTACCACAGTGCATCACCAGTGGGTTTGTAAACCTCAAACCAAAGCAGACTCTGAAGGCTGAAAAAATGAATCATGACAACCGGCAGTAAATCCCACCTCCCCTTGAGGTGACGAAATAAAACCACATCAGTCACTCGGTATGAGATAAAAATGGTCAGTGCTTATAGGATCAGAGACCCACTTTGAGGGAAAAAAAAAAGCTTCAACGTCCGTTTAACAAGTGTTCCCATAACTGGCTTTGTTCTGTGAGCCTGGGCTTCCAGAAGGCGAGGCACAAGCCCTTCCTGCATCTCACTGATCTGCTCTTCCCACATCCAGAGACTAGCGAGATGCACAAGTGCGTCTCCTCCTTTTAACAGGAAGCCATGAGCAACAACGGCAAAAAGAGCTTTGCTTTAACCAGAAGAGTGTATGACAGAAAAATTAGGTCAAGTTCCAAATGTCGTAGGCAGGTGCAGACTCCGCTTTCCCGTCCCATTCTCCCAGCCACTTCCTTCCTCTGGAGAACTGGGAGCTCCGTGGCCACCCAGCCTGCTTTTGGCCCCTCGGCTGGGCCTCAGACGGATTCGGCCAGGCCTGGGCAGCCCCAAGTGGCCAGGTGGTGTTGAGCCAGGTTTGAGAAGGAGAATCCTATGGTTGGTGGCAGGGAAGCTCAGGCCCAGTTAGGAGACCTGGACCTCCCCAAATGCTTACCTGAAACAAGCAACTTCACTCCCCTGAGCCCATTTGCTCATCTGCAGGATGAACGCTTAGCAACTATACTTCCTTGCCACACTAAGAATTTGTGATTTAATGGCACTTGGAAAATTTCACATAAGGGAAAAGGTTTGGAGATGAAAACCAGTGATTCAGTGGCCCTTGGGCTTTTGATTCCCCAGGTGGGGGTGAGGGATAGAAGACTGTCAGTGCTCTATAGAAATGAGCAGACTCCTGATTAGAACCAGGGACTTAACCAGAGGCACAGACCAGCCCACCAACCCCACAGTGATGCTGGGAGGACCCCCCTTCAGACATTGCCACCCCCTCTTTGTAGAGCCACCCCCTTGAATGCTAAGATGGAACCCAGCCCTGGGGTTGGCCCAGGGCCCCAAGCTGACTCCTCTGTCACCTCCGTTCCTGGCCCCCATGTCTCCTCTCCAGGCGATGCCCACGAACTCAGCTAATTCGACCTGCAAGCAGAGCTCCCAGTTATTCCTTGAGCTTGACTGATCTCTGATGCTGAATGTGTTCATCTGCAAACAGCCCAGGAAAACAGGCAGTTCACGCAGTAGGACCAAGGCCCCGGGATATGAAAGGGGACAGTATGTCTGGAGAGGCGAGGAGCCCTGTGGGACACAGGGATGGGTGAGAAAACGGGAAGCATTGCAGGACAGGGGCCAAAAGATATAAGACACAGGTAGACTCAACAGGGGCACAAGCCCAACAAGCAAGAGGACTGGGGGAAGGGGAGAAGAGGGACGCATCAAAGAGGATGCTGACACTCCTGGTCATGAGGTGTGTTAGTTCCCAATTGCTGCATAACACATTACCACAGGCTCAGCATTTCAAACAATACCTGTGAATGAGCTGGCTTCTCTGCTCAGGCTTTCACAAGGCCTGAACCAAGCTGTTGGCCAGGCTGGGCTCTGATCTGAGGCTCTAGGGAAGAATTCACGTTGTTGACAGAATTCAGTACCTGGTGTCTAGAAAGTAGGTCCCCATTCCCTTGCTGGCCATCCTCCCAGGGCTGTGCTCCATTCCTTATTTCTTGCTCCATGGCCCCTTTACCTTCAAAGCCAGCAGTAATCTGTTGAATCCTTCCCATATCTGGACTCTCTCTCACTCCCTCTTTTGCAACCAGTCTCTGCTTTTAAAGAGTATTCCACGAAATTCATGAGATTAGGTTTGGCCTTTGATAACATCTCTTTATTTTCATGTCAACTGATTAGTAACCTTAATTACATTTGCAGAAATCCCATAATCTTGGGAGTAACACCAGGAGGTGGAAGTCAGGGGGCCATAGTAGAATTCTTCCTCCTGATGAGATGTCAACTGGAATGCCACATGACGAGCATGACAGCTTCATCTGTCAGCTGGGCTTCAGGGAGATAGGGGACAGCTGCAGGTGCAGGTCAGACCAGCTGTCTGGGTCCCTACCCTGCCAGGCAGAGATAGACCCGGGGCTTGGCTAGACCTGCACACATGGTCAGGGCCTGGCCAGCAGAAGGGGAGTTCCAGGGGATGGGTTAGGGACACTGAGTGGAAGGAGCAGGCATGGGCCAGGGAGTGGTGGGAGGGAGCTGGGAAGGGGAAAGCTGGAGAGAGCCCAGGATGCCAGACTAGAAAGCTGGGGATGCCAGGCGAGAGTTCCTAGGGACCCAAGGGAGCTCACTTCTCCAGGAGTCTCTAGGGCTGGCTCACAACAGGGGCTGCGTAATGTAGGGGGAGGAAGAAGGTGGAAAAGGGAGGGGGAGGGAGGGGAAGGAAAGGGAAGGAGGGAGAGAGGGAGGCCTGGAAGAGGGGAAGGAAAGTCAGAAGGAAGGGAAGGATGCAGGAGGGGGAGTGGAATTTGGTGAGCAGTGGGAGGCCACCGCAAGTTTTCAGGAGGGAAGCACATGGTCACAGTCTGGGAGGGTTGGACTAGAGAGAAATCAAAGGAATGGAAATGAATGGGAGGCGGGTGACAAGAGGGAAGGAAGCAGTGGCGCTTATGACTCCAAACTGACATGGGATGCAAACGGCGACATATTTTTACACAGCCTGTAGGGATCTCATAAAACTAGTAATTGGTTTGAGGACATGGTGTCGCCGGCACACTCGTATTCCTCATTTCCATCCTCTTCGTGTTTTCCGGGTGGAATGAGTGAGAGGCAGGTGAGCCTGAGAGGCAAAGCCCTGGGCCCTCATCCCAGCACCATCAGGACCTTCCAAGTAGACAAGGACTGGTTGGGACTCTGTGCCTAGCACCACACAGGGTGCAGCACGTGCACACAATAAGTGCCAACTGAATGGATGAGGGGACGAATGAATGCTTGCTTGAACCAGAAGTGGGGATAACCATCTCTCAACACCCAAGGCAGCAGCCCAAGGCAGTGCCTTCACGGGCCGCCACAAGGCGCTCACAGAGGTCTCTGTGAAGGTCTCTGCCGCCTTGGTGGCTGCACATAATGTGCCCTGCAGGTGCAGCCACCCTCTCCTGGAATGCAGACTTCTCCAGGCAGCCTTTACCTTTGGCAGGCAATCTTTACTCACAGCTCTTATTTGCCAAGAGAAGTGAAATTATTTAGCAATTTTATTCTAGAAGATAATGATAGAAAGTTTGAGCTAGACTTAAAAACACGGCTACTTACAGAGACGAAGTGGAAATTTACCCCAAAGCAAAAATCAAAGCCATGTCATCATTTGGGCACCCGTGGTCCCCAGCTGGTCCTGCACACCAGCTGGGCCGTTCCTCAGCGGCTGCTTGCAGCTCAGGCACGCCAAGCAGGGCCATGCCTCATTGCCTCCAGTTAAGTCATCAAGTCTCTCCACGGTGGCTGTGGAAGGACAATTCCTTTCTGACCTTTTGAGAGGCATACCCAACTGAGGAGTACAGGTGCTGATACCTTGGAAAACCGACTAAAAAAGGCAAGAATCTTTTTAAAAATCAAAACTGAATATCTGCTCACTGGGTGCCTTCACAAGACTGGCTTTGTTTGCCAACATCCTTGCTTTTCCTCTGAAAAACTCATTTTTTGATTTTTTTCATCTGGCTCTTTGGAAGCCCCAACAGCAGTATGCATTGTGCTATTGAGGCCAATGGTTTAATAAAATGTATATAATACTTAAAATTAGAGCCTTTAAAAATAAAATGCATCTCAGAGATCATTTCATCCTATCATCTTACCAGGGAAGGAGTGGAGGTGCCCCAGCTCCCCGTGTAGACAAGGCCAGGTATGGACAAGGGTCTCCTGACCCTCCTGTTTTCATTTCTGTATTTGTCTCATATTTACAACAGCTGCCTTGCCAGTGCAAATTTTTATAGCAATGATCAAATGCAAAACTTTTTTAAAAAATAAAAGACAAGCACGCTTGACTTTCATTGCTCTGGGGCAGGATAGGTTGGCTTTAGACAGGTGACACTTAAAATCCTGCAAACAGCAGGCATCTGTCCCGTTTGGTGAGGACTGCAAGGTAAAGAAGACTCCCTAACTGGATCACACAGGAATGAGCATTTTCACCCCTGCGCTGGAGCCTTGTGCAGCAGTAAAAAGCCCTGTCCTCCAACATTAACATGCAACAGCTTGTTAATGAAAAGGAGCAGGAGACTGAACCCAGTAGGGGAGAGCCAAACACAACTTCTTTAAAAATGTGTGTTTATGTATCTTACAGGACAAATATACCCCAGACGAAAAACAAAAGGTGAGACAGAAATACACCAAAATATGCCAGTGGTGGGTTACAGGTGCTTTTACTTTTTTCTTTAACATTTTTGTATTTTACGATTTTTCTGCAATAAATACATTTCCAAAATCAGTCTGCTGGCCTGCAAGCTCTCTAGCACCTGGAAGTGTGTGGCAGCAGATGAACCTGGAACCAGACTACCTGGTTCAAAATCCACTAGTCCATTTTGAGTTCTGTAGTCTTGAGCAAACACCTTCATTAGTTGTCATTAACATTCATTCGATGCTTTCTAGACTCAGGGCATCGTGCCCAACAGTCTGCATGGGTCACCTCAACATGCGTGTACCGAGGGCTTATATATGGAGGGCTTATATATGCATTATCTTATGCAATAGTGTGTTTGTAAACACTGCATTTTATTACCTGACCTCTACGTTAGTTCATTTTAATAGCATTAACATCCATTCATTAAAAAAAAAAAAAGAAAATGTAAGCGCAAACTTTGGGCCTGGCACTGTGTCTAATAAGCATGCATTTCTTCCTGCGAGTTCTCCTCAAATCAGAGAAAGCCATTTCAGAAGGGCCACCAACTTAATGTTCTACAGGAGTCACTTAGCCTGTGCAGTGTTCTGCTGAATTTACCCCTTTAAGGGTACATTTTAAAGTAATTATGTCCCCTTTGTGTTTACTATAGCGTGTTGCAGCAATTATTCATCTTGCCTGAATGTAGACTGATATAGATAGACCCACCCCTCACCCCGCTGCCCAAGACTCCACTTCAATGAGGAAAACTCAAGATTTTGAGCAGCACATAGGTAAAACATTAATGAAACTTGGGCACAAATACAGCTAAATTATTTCATTCGTTTTCTATCAAGGTGTAAATGGTTTTAAGAGCTGATAAATGAGGAACAGGATGATTTCATTACAAGAAGAGTAATTAAGCTTCTACAGTTTTTCTGATGTCTTGCAAAATGCTTCCACAATTTGGAGAGGATTTAAAAAGTGGCACTCAACAAGGAAAGTCAGCCACCCAAGAACTGCTGATAAATCATGAGAATGTCCTTTTTAGAGAAACGGCACTACACCCCTCCTTTGCCTAGGAGGCTCTCAGGCTGCTCTGCTGCCTAGCTGGTAGCATGCACAACCCACGTGTAATTCTCCTGTGCAGAGTGGCTGCAGTCAGGCACTTGGAATGAAATCAAGACATATTGGTCTAATAAAAAGGATGAATTCACTGGACATTTCTCCTTAGATCCTTCTTAAAGAAAGTCTTGGCTTAAAAGATTTAATTTTTTTTTTCATCTACAAGTCTTTAAATGGGATTGTGAATAACAAGAGTCCTTGTAACTCTGATGTGGGTAAAGGAACACTCAAAATAGTAGATAGCAGATGCCCGCCCCACTCAGAATTGCTCACGCCTTTTATATAAATGCTGCTTTCCAAGTTTTGCTCAGATCTTGTAAGTTCTATCACAGCCACGACAGAATGATTCATACTTAAATGCTGTCACTGGTGTCATATTTGATATTAATACGTTTGTAACATTGCTTTGTGCCAGAACATTTAAAAGGACAAAGATCCTGGGAGCAGGAGCAGCCTGACTCCATCCTCAGGGACCACAAAGGCAAGCCCTGCAGAAGGCAATGCCCATTGTGCAGAAAGACGCTGCTGGCCTCTTGCAAGCTGTTCAGATAAGCAGCTGTCCACGGAAGGGAGGGGAGGGGGCCACAGGAGAGGAGGGGGAGGGGAGGCAGAGGTCACTTATCAGCTGCACCAAGCCCTTAGCTGCTGCACTGATGTCTTATCTCAAGCAGGCTCCTGTCTTGCAAGTTTAAAATCTTCCTAAAAGGAGAGAAACAGGAGCCTGGCTCAAGTTCTACCCTCACACTGGGCCAGCCTCCCCTCCCCCACTGCCAGGGCATCTGAAGCCAGTAATTCTTGCCCAACAGGAAGATGGGAACAGGTGCCAACAGTTCCAGGGAGTTCCAGTAATCATTTGAAACTCTGTTCACCACCTCCCCCCAGACAAGGATCCCCTACTCTCAATAAAGAACATAAGTTTGTTTCAGTAAGTTTATTGAAAAATTCAAAGCTTCAACAGCAGCATCCTTTAGAAACTGAAGCATTGCCTGGATCCGTCTTCAAAAACCTGTTCAGTCTGCTAAGTCCGTCACTTTCCTGCAACTGTACCAAGTCCAGGCCGCCTCGCCTTTCCCCTCCTTCCTGCTGAGTCACGCCTGCCGGGCCAGTCTGTCCTTCCCGGCCCTGCAGCCGACGTCCCCGCCTCCGGCCTTCCTGGGCGAGCAGCCGCTCCAGACACTTGCAGAGTCCTCGGCTCGGGCCAGCCTGCCCTGCCGCCGGGCCCCTCCTCGGGAGGCCGCGCGTCCCCGCTCTCCAGGCGCCCCTGCCTGCCAGTCTCCACGCCGCACTCGGGCTTCCTCCGAGGGCCCCTCCAGAGCCAGCAGCGCGTTAGGCGCCCAGGGCGTCACCGTGTCGATCAGACCAAGGTCCCGCTGGGCTGTCACTCGGGGAGGGTGACGTTGGGCACCCAGTCGTTGACGCTGCGGCTCTCCTCGCAGAACAGGCTGAGCTTCTCCAAGGCAGGGTCCTTCAACTCGTCCTCATTGGGGTTCTGTGGAGAGAGCGCGCAGGGATCAGCCTGGCTGGCCGCAGGCCGGGGAGGGGCGACATCGGGGCGCAGGAGGGAGCGGCACCCACCGAAATGAGGATGCAGTGCAAGTCGCCCGGCGCGCCCGCCTCCTCGCCAGCGCCCACGATCGCGGCCAGCCGCTGCACGTCGCCCACGCGCACAATGTCGATGTCGTTCTCGCAGCAGAACGCCTGGATCAGCGTGAAGTGGATCTGCAGCGCGATGTCACCCTCGTCCTCCTCGTCGGCGGCCAGCACACAGAACGTCACGTTGTCGGGGTCCCTGCCCGGGCGGGGGTTCGAGGTCAGGGCCGGCGAGTCCGGGTCCCCCCACCACCCCACCGCTCGGTCGCCCAGCCCGGGCCGCGTCTATACTCACACGTTCAAGACCTTGGCAGACTCGTAGACGCCGGCGGTGAGGCAGCCCTGGCGCTGCGCCGACAGCAGCAGCTCGTGGAGCGCTTTCCCGGCGCCCTGCATCCTGCGGACGAGCCAGCGCCTTGAGCGGGGACCGCAGGGGAGGGCGGCGGAGCCCCAAGCCCTGCCCCGGGGACCCACCCCCGGCTGTCCGGCCCCGACTTGGCACCCGTACGCGCGGCGCTCACCTCCCACCCTGCGAACCCGAAGGCCGTCGCCGAAGCAGCCGCGCTCGCCGCGCCCCAACACCCACCTGGCTGTGCTCTCAGGAACCGTGTCCTGGCCGCGGACTTCTTCCAGAGTCATGGTGCGGTAGGTGGGCAGCAAGTTATCCACAAGCGGAGTGCGGAGGAAACGGTAGCGGAGACACGGTGCCGGGACACCTGCTCGGCGCGCCCACCTCCAGCTAGTGCTCGTCAGCGCCGCGGCGCGCCCTTATATAGCCCTGGGGTGCGGCTCCGCCAGCCGGCGGGAGGCTGCTTGCCCATTGGCCGGCGCCCGCTTTCTGATGCAAATGAGGCGGCGGCCGGCGGCTCGTGCCAGAAGGCCACGTGGGGAGGGGTGCGGGGGATGACAATGCCTCAAATCTGCCGCTTTTGTCGGGGTGTTACCAGGCAGACTGGAGCCTGCAGATTTCATCTCGCCTTTATTTTTTTAAGTCCTTAAAAGGAAAAAGTAAAAAACAAACCAAAAAAACCTGTTTGCTTATATGATGCCGCAATTTTTGAAATGCATATTTACAGAATGTAAAAAAGGTTTTCTTGCGTTTATTCTTATTGCTACCTCTCTACTTTTTTTTTCTTTTAATTTGACGTTTATGAGACTGTGGCATTGAAACCGGAAATTAAAATAAAAATATGCAGCGCCAGTTTGGGGGTTGCAAAAGGCAGTGGGCACAGTCCCCTGCCGCTGACAGTAGCTGCCGCGAGCGCGTCGGCGATGCCTGTCTTGATAATCGATGCCCTTCGGGGTTGGCGCTGGAAGGTCTCAGCCCATCTCCCCGCCCTTGGCCGAGCGCGACGGGGCGCCGGGGAAGGGGGGAGAGGCGAGCAGATTGCGGCCGGCGCATGCTGCTCGTTTGCATTTCTATGGAGGGTGCACAATAGCGGAGGTCTGGCGTGTGGCGGTTTGCAGTAGGGGACAATCAAGGCTTTCTCTTCATAGCAACACTGTCCACCTGCCGCCGGGTGGGGTGGGCAGGGCCCCGCCGCGCGTGGGGGTCGCCGGGCTGCCCGGCGCGTGGGGGTCTAGGCCGCGTGCCGCTCCCCCGCCCCTGGGCGCGCGCCTCCTGCACCTGCCCCGCTGCATGTAGTTGCGCCCCACCGGTTCCTAGCACGCGTGCCGAGCAGCCGCGCTTGATCGGAAGACACGGGGCTGCTGCGCAGTCTACGCGGCCGGGCGCGCTCCCGCTGGGACCCGGCGGCTCAGGCTCTCAGAGCTCGGGGAGCAAGGCTCGGGAATCCCTTTCCCGGGGCGCCATCTACAGGTCAGCCGCAAAGATCCTGACACCCCTACCTCCTTCCCAACACACACACTTCCCTTGGCTTCTGGGGTCCCAGGTCGCAGAGCTGCCAGGCAGGGCCCGCCGAACCCTGTCCAAACTGCGCATTAATGGGAATCAGAGAAAAGTCTGCAAGACGCACGCGGTGGGGGTGGGGTTACCCCGGGGATTGGGGGGCGAAAGGAGACTCCCACCCGGTCCTGACGGAGTAACAGCCCATATGTCTCATGCTATTTGAAATATTTAATTACGTAGCTATGAATATATAAAACCCTTGTTTTCTAATTACAGGATAATAAAGCTCGAAGAGATCTTGGGTGAGGCCAGCAGACTGCAGGCTGCTTTATCCGCCCACTTTGGACCTACAAACCGGCACTCTCGGACGGTTCGCCCCCTGGGCGCAGCGCTACCGGCGTCTGCGTCTTGCGTGCTGCGTGGAGACGCGCGCTGGGGACACCTGGTCGACCCCCCCCCCTTTTCTAGGTGACGGCTGCGAGACTGGCCAGGGCCGTGGGCGGGCCGGCGGATCCGCTGGAAGCTCGGGCCTGCCGCAAGGCTGGGGCGATAACGTAAAAGAACAGCGAACGTTCGTTTGCTTTTCATTCAGGTTCCTCAGGTGCGTGGTAAATACGCAACGTGCTTCCGAACTGAAAGGGAAGTTTTCATCCACCTGCCTTTGCAGGCAGGCACGTTTGCCAGCTCCACGGGCCAAGCGACGAGGTGATGTCTCGCGCCCCCCGGCGGCTTCCCGGAGTCTCAGAAGCGCGCGTTTGCTCCGCTAACAGCTCTGAAATCCGGAGGTGCTCATCACTGCGGAGTCGGGGGCACGTGCTCCCGAGCATTTGCTGCCGTGTCCTTCCTTTCTTTCTCGGTGGTGTATAAAATGATGGTGTGCCTTGATTGGATAAAATACGTTAATTTTTAGTGATTGAGATTTAAGTATTGCTCTTGTTAAGTTTTAAGCATTTTTAAAAATCGATTAATTCCAGGTCCCCAGGAAATGTTGGAAATAAGAGTGACTTGACATCTTAACACCTCCCTAACCCCACCCCACCCCCGCCACACACACACAACATGACACTAGAAATCTGCCCACACACCGGGCCAGAGACACAGGGGCCAGGCTGGAAGTCTCAGCCCCTCCTCCCAGAAGAAGACCCTGGATAGCTCTGCCTTGAGGGGGGTGAGGAAGGGGATGAGGAAGGGGGGCATTTCCAGGCCCCCCCCCAGCCAGCCTGGACCAGGAGGGATGATTGACAACCCCCTGGGGTTATTCTACTTTGCTCGCATTTTTAAGGTATTCAATTTCAGGAAAGCCGCCATTCTGAAATAGGATATGGCGTCACGTGGTTTTATAAGGTCAGTTCCAGTGGCCCCAAAGCCCTCATCTCAATTAGGAAAGAAATGTTTTATCTGGAGGCAAAGTTGACCCGCCACCACCCTGCACTTCAGACAAACGCAGAAGCTGCTGGTGTCCCAGTTCCTGAACTGCTGCAATTCCCGAACTGCTGTGTCCCCTTTGCTGGGGAGCTTATAGAAGGGAAGTGACCATACCCACTCTCCCAAACTGCACTCAGCAAGGGACTCAGCCTGCTTTCTGCCTCTTCAAGTCACAGGTCACTGCGATGTCGCCCCCAAGCTCCATGTGACTGCACCCCTAAACCTTCCCCTGAACCATAATAGGGTAGATGATGGTGACTTTCTCAAGAGAAAACCTCAGACAGCCTCTGTGTTAAAGACCCTTTGGAAATGTTTGTAGTTTAACTGTTTTTAGTACCCCGTTCTCTGAAATACACTTCTCACTTGCTTTCATGGCTTGACTAGGATGTCGGTGGGGAGATATGCTTCATTGGGATGTGGAAGGAAGTAGGCTTTAAGTAATAAGCTTTATGAGACATTCCTTGTTGCAATTTCTCAAATTATTTACATTTGAACAGTGCACAAACATTGTCATTAAATAGCAGGTGCGTGCACTTATGCCACCCAAGCAATGTGCCAGCATCCACTACAGCCCAACAGGAGGCTGCAGGGTGCAAATGGGCTGCCTACCAGCCCCAGGCTGACTGCAGACAGGATTCCTTCAGTCTGTGGGGTGTTTTAAGAAAAGTCAAATTCATTGCCACCTTTCAAAATCCACAGCATTCACATAAAAATCTGGATATCCACCTTCTCTTGGAAAATGGGAAGATTTGCCCACCATTTGCCTACAGCCACCCACCCACCCCACTTCATGGTAACCATCATGGGGGGGGGGTGGCTGGGACCCCCACACTGGGCACTGCTCTCCAGTTCACCACAGTCCACACCAGACCCCAATTAAGAATACCTGGCTGATTTGCTCATTTACATTACCTGCCTTCCCCTATAGGCATTTGCTTTTGCAATCTTTGAAAGAAATTGAAGTTTGAAACACAAAATAAAGGAGTCATTTTCATAAAGATGAGGTCAAAGAGGCTAAGCATCATTTGTGTCTCAGATTCTGCAGAACAGTCTCTTCTATGTCAGCACAGGATTCTTGGAGCAGTCAGGGTTGGCTCCTTTCCAAATGGTTCTGCCTTCCTTTCATTCCTGCCTGTCCCCCACTGTCCCCCACCTCATCCAGCCCTTTCTTGAGGCAGAAAAAGTTTCCTTAGGTTCCTGTGTTTCAAGAAGAGCATTGAGTTTTTTTTCCAAAATTCATGGATGATGAGGTGGGCAGCAATGAGTCAGTGACAATAGTATTAACTCAAACAAGAAACCAAACATTTATGCAAGACACACGGGTGATTGCTTAAAACCCTGCAGTGCATCTGCAGCGCATCCCAGCCTGTACAGGCACCTTATGCCCTGGAGCCGTGCAGCCCCTGCTCCCTGCCCCGAGGGGCAAATGTGGATCTGTAGGTGGGGAGGCTTCAGTTGACAGCTGAGACAGGAAAGAGGAAGCTGAGAAAGAGAAACCCCACACAGCAAAAGCGGACATGTGTGGTCAGTCCCCCTCATGGAGAGAGCTTTCTGGAAGGAGCCGTTACTCTTGGGTGAGCACTTGCTCAGCATGAGAGAGGGTAACATTAGATCGGGGAAATCCTTAGAAGAAATGTGGGAGAGAGGGGACTGAAATTGTTCATGCATTTGGTTTCTTCACCAATAGTGAGAAATGATTCATAGCAGCTGTCACAGCCCTCACTGCAAACCCCACAGATGTGCTGTCTTCCAGCCCAAGTCTTCTGAGTCTCAGTTTCCCCCCCTGGGAAATGAAGATACCACCCTTTGCCCTTCATGAACTTAATAAGGGTTTTCTAAAGATTGCTCCTAGTCACCGTTTGGCCCACAGACAGCTTTGGTTTGGCAGGCAGTGTCCTGAAGGACTCACCAATTCAGGTCAGGCCTGCTTGTGTAGGAGAGTGGACACCGGCATTCTCCATGTGTCACCTGAGGCATGTCCCACATGCCACATTAGGCCTGCTGGTTCATGTAGCCCCTGACTGGCCCTTGTAGACCTTTGAGTTTGGGGTAAACTTCCTTTTCTTACAGCATAAAGTGTGCTGAGATGCTGTGGCACGTTTCTGAAAACATTAACATATAACAGAGTGATAGAACCACAGAACTTCCTAACTGAAAGCCTTCCTTTGTGTTCCAAAAGATCAGTTAAAGTAAATATATTAATACCCCCCCCAAAAGGCAGTATGATATTGGAGGCTGAACTTGGTAGAGCAGTGCTCAAAGCTGAGTTTAGCTGCTTGCTAACTTGGACCTTGAACAAAAAATTAGAGTGTGATTTAAGGTATGAGGTAAAAAGAGTTCATGCTTACTAACCCATTAAATCCACTTTTATTTTTATTGAGCTATCCTAAAGAAGGGCATTCAAAACTGTATACGACAATGGAATGTTTATTTCAACATTTCTTATAGTAGCGAAAAATTAGAAACTGTAATAGAGGACTAGTGTTCAGTCATGCTGTAGTCATAACTGAAACATCATGCAACATAAAAGATGTTTTGAAGAGTATCTCATGGCATGATAACATCTCATTATACAATGTGAAAAAAGCAAGATACAAAATTGTGCAATTCTAATTTTGCAAAACCTTTTAGTGCACGCGAATATCACTGTATAAAGTATCAAAATAGAAATGGTGGTTATATCTTGAAGTGGTGAGATTATGGATGATTTTTTATTTTCTTTACTATGCTTTTCTGCAATTAAACATTCTGCAGTTCAATTCTATATAACACAAATTAAGACTTGTCACATATCATAGCCTCAGTGCCAGATGTCGTTGACCTGATTGCCATGAAGGCCATTGTGCCCAGTGATTTTTGACCATATGGTGACAGATCAAGAAGCCAGACGTCTGTGGAGCCTTGCTTCTGGGGAGGGAGCTGCCAGAGCATGACCTTTGATTCCTGCATTGCTCGTCTTGCTATTTGATGCTGGTGTTTCCATAGCTGAGGGAAAATTGTCATAATTGCTCTCGGCAGTTAACTGGCACAACTGGGACAGAATCTCAAGCAACGTGCTAGAGACATGAGAGAAAGGCCCACCACAGAGTCAGGACCAAGCACCTTACAGAATGCAGCTCATCAAGACGACAGGAAATGTGCTGTGCACATTGTAGCAAGGAGCGATGGAAAAAATTATCTTACTCCTTCTTGGGGAAAATGTGTACTTTCCAGAAATGAGTTACAGTGATCAATTATGAAAATTGTTTCCATTGACTACGTTATACATGTGTCAGGGAATTCTAAAAATTCAAAATAGTTTAATAACCTCAACGTATTTTTGAGGTTCTTGGAGATGTAATTCAGTTTTTCAGTGTTTGAATTTCATCCATTTGAGAAGAGTGGGGCATTCTTGAGTATATTAGTAGTAGTAATGTTGTTATTATCTTATTTACCAGTTTCATAGGGCTTGCTACGTGCCAGGCACTATTCCATGAACTTTAAAAACATCATTTAATCTTCATAACAAGCCTGTTATGTAGGTGCTAGTACCAACATTTTACAGATGAGGAGGGGGCACAGAGAGGTTAAGCAACTTGCCCAAGGTCACACAGCCAGGAGGTAGCAAAGCTAAGTGTTCAGAACTCTCCAGGCTGGCTCCAGAGTTCCTGCTCATAACCAGAAGGAAGAGATGAGCTTTTGTGTAAAACCTGTTGTAGAGCCTTTAGAACGAACCATTTTGTCCACCAAGGACAAGATCATCTAAGTGAAAAGATTTGGTTCTCCTTAGTAGCCTTGAATCTAATGGAGCCTGTCCGGATATTCTGATTGCAGGGCGACATCTTGTGGTCACAGAGAATATTGCTTCCAGCTTCTCTGCAGGACCTTTCCAGGCCTCTGAGGGCTGGCGGTTCAGTGTGAGCCCGTGAGTTCTTGTCACCCGCTAACATCAATGTCCAGAAGCAGCAGACCCCATGGCAATGGGCTGGGCCCTGCCCTGCCATTGGTGAGTAGCCTCTGAGAAGTTAGGCAGGCCCACAAATGCTTCTGCAGGGTTTGGTGCCTGTTTGTCAAAGGACAGCATGTGAACCACCATCAACAGGGGAAAACAGAACCAACCGCCCAGGAACACTGACGTGTCACTGTAATACCTAGGCCCACTTTACAAATGGGAAACTGAGTTTCAGGGAGATGATGCAGCTGGGACTCTAGCCCGCTTCTGCCAGAACTCCAACCTCAGGGTCACCCCGCCGCACTGTGGTGGGCCATTGGCTCACAGCTAAACAGCTGCCCGGTGGCACAGCCCCCCAACAACCCAATTGTGCGGGGGAGAATTCAGGCAGATTGCCTGCCCTGCTTTCCTTACAACACTGGGAATGATCTTTATCTCCCCATGCGCTGTAGTGTTCTGATCTCCCCTCATCAGCCACACAATGCAAAATCTATGGATTATTTTTTCTTACAAACTCACAGGCAAATTTAAACTTGGGAGGGTCCTACAAGGCACCCTCCTCCGAAACACTGCCCAACTTCACAGTCCCTTCAACAGCACATTACATGAACAGCCTGACACCAAGGTATCCCCCTCGTAGAAGGACATCCATCCTAGAGTAGGCAGGCTCCATCTGCCAGTGTGTCCCAGCCACACCCACCACTGCCCGCCATTACACTCTGGGTAGTAACAGCAGCCACAGCTCTTTTATCTCCAAAGGATGCAGCTCCACAATGATGCCTGGAAACCTCTGCTGCTCAGTGGATCGGAGCTGCAGCCTCAGCTTCCCCAGGAGCTTGTCAGAAATTCCCCAGCCCTACAGAATCAGAATCTGCATTTTAACAAGATCCTGGGGTGGGTAACGTATGTGTGCGTGATCATCAGCCAGGCCAGGAGATGTGGGAGGTGCAGGGTGGGGGGTGGACCTGCCTCACCCCCCCAGATAGCAGGAGGAAGACACAGGAATGAGGACTGACAGACAGGGGCATGGAGCAGGGAGGGGTGCTTCCCGGGACCTTACTGGGTGGGCAGTGGCTGAGGACGGGAGGGGCACGCAGCAGCAATGTGATGGGTCTGGGATGTGAAATACCCAGGGGAAATGCTATTGGGCAGTGGCCAATGTGGGAAATCTGGACTACACGTATAACCTTGAGTGTCATCAAGGCCATGGCCATTTGCCAATTATCTCTCAATCTGAGAAAAGGCGAGGCAGCCAAATGCTAGCTGGTCCTCCAGTCTGCTCTGCCCTGATCCGCACGGATAGCATCTGACTTTGCACAGGTTCTCCCAGCTGGAGACTGCATTCCCAGTCCCCCTTGCTGCTAGGGGTGGTCTCGGGACCCAGCTCCAGCCAGCGGGGGGTGAACATTCACATCACTTGCTCAAACAGAAACTGTGAGTCGGCCAACTCGTCCCTTCCTCCTCCCTGCTGCGGTGGTGACCTCACCATGCAGCCACCAGGGCCTGAGCCTGGCTCCCTGCATGACTGTGTGGGGCTGAGCCTTCTCGCTGCTTGTGGACTCCAGACTCTTATGCCCAGGACAGCAAGACACAATCTTTTGTCTTAAGCCAAAGACATTTTGGAGGCCTTTTTAAATTTTTAATTTTCACAAAATTTCAGACATAGGGAAATTACAAGAGTAGTACGACTAAGTATTCCAGTGTACCCTTCACCCAGATTCCCCCACTTTGCTAGATTTGTTTTATCCTTCTCTCTCTCCTTCAAATATATATATATATTTATATATATAAATATTCTGAACCATTGGAGAGCAAGATACAGACATGATGCCCCTCTATCACTATATACTTCTGCGTATATTTCCTAAAAACAGGGGTATTCTTCTACACCTACAAGTAAAATAATCAAATTCAGGAAAATTAAGATTGATAAAGTGCTCTTACTTAATCTACAGATCATACTGAGATTATGCCAATTATACCAGTGATGTCCTCCTAAGCAAAATAAAATCTAGGATGGCGGGATGCATTCGGTTGTCACATGTTTTTAGGCTTTCTGAATCTGAAACAGTTCCTGAGTTTTTCTTTGCAACATTGAGATTTTATGGCATTGACATTTTTTTACAAGTTCAGGCCATGTCGTTGTAGACTGCCCTTCTACGGGGGTGTGTCTGCCGCTGCCTCCTGATCAGATTCAGGTGAGACACTTTTAGCAGGACCCCACAGTGAGATGCTGCGTCCTTCTCGGTGCGTGCTATCAGGAACACCTGCTTTGATCTGTCCTCTTATTACTGATTGCCCCACATTGGAGATCACTTGATCCAGGTGGTATGTTTCAGGTTTCTCCAATATTAAGTTACTATTCTACCTTTTGTAATTAATGAGTGTTTTGCAGGGATACGTCAAAGGTCATTGAAGCCATGTAGCCAAATGGTAACGAGCACAAATGCTGTTTCTATTGTAGAAAACTCGGCAGTAGATCCAAGTTCTTTAACTTAATAACAGTTGTGAGATATATACATTCACGTCCCTCCCCTAGTATTTTGGATAGACAGAAAATTTTTACTAGTTCCCCCAAACCCACATTAAATTAAATATTAATATTTATTAAAAAAAAAAAAAAAAAACAACCCAGGAGGGGTCCTGGATGGTGCATTAACATTTTACCAGAAAAGCAAGAAATATATAGTGTTTTGTGGAGGGGGTTGGGGTCGCTCTGTCCACTAGGTGCTTTCAGCTTCTGTGACAGATGACCCATCTCGGGACCATTTATGTACAGTACCTGCCCCCCCGCCGTCCACCTGGACAGACTCAGCCCCCATGTGCAGGAACGTGTGTGCTGGCCCCTGGCTCTCACTACAATGTCATGGGAACCAGCTCAAATGAGGAAGAGGATGGAGACCCTGTTGGATTGGGTGTCCTGGCCCCAGAGGTTCCGCTCCTGCAGCTCTGCCATCCTCTGCTGTCCCCAACTCCCCCTTGCTCTGCTGTCCTCTCACTTGCCTGTCTCCCTGTGTATTAGTCCGTTTCTGTAGCTTATAACAAAATACTTGAAACTGGGTGATTTATAAAGAAAACAAAATTTATTGCTTACAGTTTTTGAGGCTGGGAAGTCCAAAGTCCATCTGGTGGTGGTGACAGTGACCCAGGGGTCTCACATTGCATGATGTTGGAAGCAGAGAGAGACAGACTGACAGACTCTCCTCTTCTTTTAAAGTCCTCAGAACCACACCCCTGACCACCATTTGTAATCCATTCACTACTGCACGGTCCCACAATCCAATCACCTCCTCAAGGCTCCACCTTTCAATTACTGTAATAGGATTCCCACCCTCTTAACAGTCACCGTGGGGGCCAAGTTTCTAATACGTAAAACTTGGGGACACAATTCAAGCTTCAGTGAATTTGGGGGGACATTCAGTCTAGTACATTTCCCCCCAGGCCCCCCAAATTTCTGTCCTTTTCACATGCAAATACATTCATTTCATCCCCCAAATTCTAACTTGTTTCAACTCAAAAGTCCAAAGTTCCAAGTCCCATCTGTGAAATCAACACAAGTTATCTACTGCCAAGATTCAATGGTGGGACAAACATAGGTACATATTCCCATTCCAAAGGGGACAAACAGGCCAAAAGAAAGGGGTGACAGGTCCCAAACCAGTCTGAAACCCAACAGGGAGGACATTAAATCTCAAAAGTGGCAAATTATGTACCTTGACTCCGTGTTCAACGGTGTGGGGGTTGGGCCCCCAAGTCCTTAGGCAGCTCCGCTTCTATGGCTTTCCAGGTCTCAGGTGATGCTTTCGCTCTCCCAGGCTGGTGTTCCACTCTGGTAGCTCCACAGGTCTGGGGTCTCCATGGCGGTCTCACTCTCACGGCTCCACTTGACATGGCACTGATGGGGTTTCTCTGCGGCAACTCCTACCCCATGTTTCCACTTTGGCATTGCTCTAGTGAAGGCTGTCTGCAGTGACTCCACCCCTGTGACAGATCTCTTCCTGGGACCCCAGACTTTTCCACCCTGGTAATAGAGGGGCACCAAAACTGGTAAAAGTAGGACACTTTGCTCAGCTGGCCCTTCTTACACACACATTGCCAAAAGGTAGCAATTCCTAAACTTTATTTAGACGGTCCCAAATGATGGCTCCGCTCAAAATTTGAGAGATATAGATTGCATCATCCTGAGATTCATTGAAATGTGAACTAGATTGTTTGCCCAGCACTTCACACAGAGCTCTTCCAGCAAGAGGCCTGGGACCACACCATTTCACCATCAATGGCATGGAAGGAAGGGGTGGCCACTCTGACCACAGGCCCTGGACAACTAAAGGATCTGAGGCCCGAGTGGGGGCCTCTCCTCCCCAAGAAGCTGTCCCACCACACCCTCTGGAAGGAAAAGTCAAATGGTCCCCTTGCCAATGACCGCCATCCCCTCCAGGGCACAAGACCAGGCCCATGAGCAGGTCCCCACAGCTGGTAAGATTTTGTGCATGGTTGTGGTTGTGTGTGTTGTTGCAACGCAAAGCACATCAGCCCCGCAGGAGACCGTGCGCACTCCAGCCCTCTGAGCACAAGTGCCTGGCATGGGGGGGTGGGGGTGAGTCCTTTCTCTGCTTTGTGTCCTCTCACCAGGCAGTGCAGAGATGTGTGGCCTTCCAAAGTGTGGCCTTATCTGGGCCCCCATAACCCGGAAACCTAAGGAGCTGGCGGAGATCAGTGTGTCCTGGAGCCCGCCAAGAGCAGCCGCTGAGAAAGCTTGAATGACCACTGAAGAGCAGGCCCTGTGTGGCCCCTGCCCCTTCTCCAGTTATCTTCCATCATGTAGGACACTGGGTCCCCAGAAGCCCCGATATCTGAGCAGTTGCCACCCGCTGAGCTCTGCAGACATCCAGATCCACTCCTAAAGGAGGTCCACGTGCCCCTGTGCAGTCCTTGCAGGTTTTCTGTAAGGGCCAGCTCTCACTTACACATGAGAAGGAAGGACAGGCCGACTCAGTGCATTTCAACCCCTGCCACAATCATTAGTTGGGCACCTACTGTGTGCACATAATGTGCTGGGGTCAGGGATCGAGCAGAAAAAGGGATTCCCACCTCAGGAAGCCATGGTCTAGCAGGGGCACCCCAGCCTTGCTGGAAACCACCCCTCTTCCTCTTCTTGTGCACCTCAATAGGAGTGCCCCTAAGTCCTGGAGACATAGCCACAGAAGGGAGTGGGAAAGCATGGAAGGTGCTGGAGGCATTCCAGGAGGGACCACCACAGTGCTCACAGGAACCCGAGCCCACGAAGCCGTGATGCCACCACATCTGGTCTTGCAGGGAACACGAGGGCAAGGAAGGTTCCGCCTCACGTGCGGGCAGATAAAGCTCCTCAAACTTCCACCCCGTGGAACTGCACTCGCAGGGTGGAAGGGATGAAGGCCACAAAAGTGTTTCATGCTCACACGGGTTTGAGAAATGCTGGATTGAAGGAAGCCTGATTCACGGCTGCAGGGTTTATCAAAGCTTTTCTTATATCAACGTAGATCTTGGTTTCCAAGAGAGACGTTTTGGTGGCCACAAATATCTGACTTATTTGACCATGAACCCCTTTGCCATGGACCGTGAAGTGCAGTTTCCATGGAACACAGGACGGTGATGCAGCCACCAAGCATCTCCCCGCTCTAACGCAGAACAGCATTTGATTCATACAGGACCAAGGCTCTGAAAGTGTGGTCCCCTCACCTGGAAACTTACTAGAAATGTATGTTCTCAGCCCCACCTGGACCAGTGGTCTGTGTCACAGCAAACCCTTGAGGGGACTCTAAGGCACGCTCCAGAGTGAGAACCACCAGCACACTGCCTCCTGCTCTTCCACTCCCGGTGAACTTCTGCCTGTTTGTGGCCCACCTCAGCCCTTCCTGGGCTCCTTTCCATGATGCGTCTCCTCCCGTAGGTTAGAGAATCCCTTCCCCCAGTGCCCAGGGCTCTCTGCGCACACCTGACATTGCCCCATTGTAATGTCTCTACTAGTGGCCACGTGTCTGCCTTCCCTCCTCTAGCAGGGTGCGTCCTTGGTCCCTGACTCTGAACCCTGCAGTGCACCAGTGAGGCATCGAGGCCAGCGAGTCAGGCAGGGAGACTGTCCCCACTGCCTCCTAGCCAGGGCAGGAGGGTGGAAAGACAGCAACAGCACAGCGTGTCCCCCACGACTATAGCAGAGAGCAGAGCTCAGCACAGGGGGAGTGTGGGGACACGGGGGAGGAGGAGGTGAATCCCAGGTGGGAAGCCTGGAGGAGGGTTCAGGAGAAGTTGCACAGGGAGGGTCTTGAAGGGTGAGGACGAGCCTAAGAAACAAATGCAAACCAGAAACCTGTGCCAGCCCTGCTGCGGGGCTGGCCAGGCCCTGTCCTCACTGACTGCTGGAGGGGACAGACAGACAGGGCCAGATGAAGGACAAGGATACCCCAGGATAGTGACCTAAGAAGGGAATTGGGGAATGGGAGAGAGTTCTCCAAAAACAAGGAGCAAATGAAATGTCAGAGGCATTTCCGTAAAGCCTCTGGCTGCAACCCCAGCAAGGCAAAGGGGCGACACAGCCAAGGCCAGCAACTGAGGGGCCATCACCCCAGGAGGGCCCTTCACACGTTGTGGAAGGTGTTGTGCAGGGATAGAGGCTTCCCTCTGAGGTCAAGACCACAAAACCAGCGTGAGCAGATGGGCTCGGCCAGCCCAAGAGCGGCCAGAACCTGAGCAGCAGGATGGGTCTGTGGCACAAGCCTGTGCCGGGGCCAGAGGGAGGGAGCAGGGCCCACCAGGGACACAGATGTCATCGTCACACGCTGGGGCCCACACTCTGGTGGAACTTTTATTGCTGGAAATTGGGCCAAACTAAGCAGAAGCAACGCAGTGACCCCTGGCAGGTGGCTTTTGTGGCAGCTGCTCAGGTCACGCTGAGGCGACCGTCTGAGGCTAAGGCCAGCTGGCTGCTCCCAACACGATCCCTGCCCAGCCACAGGGCAGGGGCTGCTGCTGATCACCCCTCAGCTCAACTAACAGGGCTGAAGCTTGGGGGGAACGTTGTGCAGGCTTTGTGGATGTTAAAGACAAATCCCTTCTAGCACCTTCTTGATTGTTTCAACTGGAAGCGAGGTGCTCTCCACCCCAGAATTGTGTGGCTCATGTAGGAAATCACTTCTTAACTCAATGGGTGTGATATTACTCTCATGGTTTTGGTCTGAATATACACATGTGCAATTTCAAACAGTAGCATTAACTCCAAATTCCGGAAACACATCAGGAGTTACCAATTTCTGCCCTGATGCCACAGACATATTTGGACTTGCCGTGCCCACCTGTCCATCAGGGTGGAGAACAGAAATAAAGAGGGAGCGAGAAGGCTCAGCAGTGACTCGTCCAGAGACCTCCTCCTAGACCAGCACCTTCTGCTCAGCTCAGCTTGGGTGGCTCCGATGATCATGTCGCAGGTGGCAGATGGAGCATCCCAGGTGATGGTAAAACTACCCACCTGGATAGGATTTAGGATGCAAAGACAGAACAGCCTATGTTTCTGGGAACTACAAAAAAGGTAAGAGATCAATTTAAAACTGCACAGGCTAGGTCCTTTTTATAAAAACATGGAAATGGTCCAGAAACAGGAGAACAGCTCTCACCATGTGTCAGCTACACACGCCTGCCTGTAGTCTCTACTTGTCCTTAATTCAATCCCCCCACCCGACCACCAGGGTCATCCTACCCCTTAGGAACCAAGGTCAGCTGCCAGCCAGGGGTCGGTTTGTGGTTTGTAGCCAGACGAGGTGGGTTTGGGACTCACCTCCTTGATGAGTGGCACCTGGACCTCCCGTTTTGTCAGCTGACACATGAGTAGCACCCAGCCCGTGGCTGCATAGAAAAAATGTAAACCACATTACAGGCCGTGTAAGATTGGACTAATTGCTGAAAAGTGACATTGTGGACAGTGTTCATGTCACATTCTTCTTGCTTGAACCACTAAAAAGTTTGCAATTGTTCACCTGAATCCAGACTGGAGCAAAAGTTCCCCTGAGTTGAGAAGGCCCTTTGGTGACGCTACTTCTTATTATAGTGTCACTCAAAACACAGAAACATTCAATAATAAAAATAACATCAATTGAGCACTTCTGTTTCAGGCGCCGTACAGAGCATTTTACTTGCCTATTCCCATTTAATTTTTATTACAGCTCTGTGAGGTAGTCCTCCTATCATTACCCTTCTAACTAATGGGGAAACTGAGGCTCACAGAGTTTAGGTAATTTGCCCAAGGTCTCAGCAAGTAGAGTCCAGACTGAACCCTGGCATTTTGACTCTAGAGCCCACCCTCTTAATCACATTGGAAGACTACCAAAATCCTGAAATCTTAAAGGTGGAAGAACCCTTGTTTGAATACATAATTAAGACGTGACAAAACCCAGGTGCTTGTTCGTTCATCCACCAACAAGTGTGAGGTGCCAGTCAGCATCCGCGTCAGCGAGAGGGTAGGGCTTTGCTGCTGTGACAAGCTGCCCTGACACTGCAGTAGTTTGAGGACACTGGGGCTCGTTTCTCTCCCAGCAGCCTTGAGGCCAGAAGTCCAGCTGGATCTGAGCAGGTACCTAGGAGCCAGCTTCCTCCAGGGCCATTGTTCCTCTGTTGGCCAGAGCACCACCACCCAAAGCAGCTGCACTGAAGCGAGACAGGAAACTTGCACCAGAATGTAAATCGACACACGACTTCCTTCACCAAGAAAGTCTCTCTATACAAAAAAGAAGAAAAAGTTAGCTGAACTAAACAGCATGCTTGGCAGTGCAGTCGATTTACACTTGGCACTAGCTCCTTCTCTCTCCATGGATAGTGACCGTCAGAGGGGCCAGTCCCAGGACCACACTCTGTAGTCCTGCTGCAGCCTCATCCACCTGGGGCAGCACAGGTTCTACCAATGAGAAGGCAGGGGAAAGAGACCGTGCAAGAAGCAGACGTCACTTCTGCTCCCACCTTCCAGGCGCAAATGTAGCCACTTGTCCGCACAGCGCTGCAAGGCTGGCTCCCACGTGGAGCCGGGTCAGGGAGGAGAGGAGACATTCCCGCTCTCCTTTCTTTACAGTCACAGGGGAAGATTGTGTCTCCCTGCTCCCTCAAAGTTAGGAGTGGCCACGGGACTTGTTTTGGCTAGTGAGATAAAACCAGAAGAGTCATTTGTCACCCGCAGGTGGCAGCTCCTAATATGCACGTTTCTTTCTCTGCCACGGCAACCATGGAGCACATGCCAGTTGAGAGGTGCCACTGAGATCCCAGCAGGTGGGACGCGGAGGCAACTCACTCAGGAGATTCACTCAGACCCACAGCCGACTTTGAGTGAAAGAGAAATAAAGTTGTGTGTGTTAAACCACCTGATCTTGGAGTTTGTTACTAGAGCATACTCTAGCTTATGCTGACTCGCACGAGTGTCACCTACAGCTGGGCATGGACCTTCAGGCCACTCTGGGCTCATCATGCACCACTGCTTGGCTGCCCAGTGCTTTCTCTGCACCCCTCCCCCATGCAGACAAATCCAAGAATGCCCCTCCCAGCATCACTGCAACACCCTAGACCACTGTGACTTTGCCTGTCTTCCTGTTGCAAGGCCTCCTGCGTGATGGGGGGCAGTGTTGGGGGCAACAAGAAACCGGCAGCTCTAGGCTGAGAAGCTTGTGCCATGGGCCCACCCCTCCAGGCAGTGGACAGGTCTCCTGGGAAGAGCGTGTGGCACTGCTGGGCTCACTCAAAGACTCCCACGCCCGGTCTGTGGGTGCCCCAGAGACTGCCTCCCGCAGCACCTGCAGCTCTGCCCAGGAGAGTTTCTGCTATACGGGTGTGCTTGGCCACATGCAGGACAGGCAGAAGGGGTAGGGAGGGGGTGCTCGGAGGAGGAGCTGCCCTCAGCCAAGGATGAACAGGACTGGGGGACGACTCTGACGCAGGTTCTGCACCCCCTCTCTGACGCCCCCAGTGAGGCTGCAGCCCGGGAGCCCACACTGGCACTGTCCGGGCTTTGACTGGAGCGGCGGGGGGCAGACATGGACGCAGGGGAATTGTGAGCCAGGCACAACCCGCAGTGGGTCTGCTGACCCTGCCTCAGAGAAAGCAGATGACATGTCCTTGAATGCTGGGTTTTTTCCTGTGCCTTTCATACGGTCCCTGTCAGCTCACTGAAGCCGCACAGGACTCTGTGATGGTGAATTGTATGCGTCAGCTTGGCGGGGCCAGTGCCCAATAGTTGGCCAAACACCGCTGACCACATTGGGTCCCACCCGGATAATCGGAATAATCTCTTAAAGTCGGTTGATGAACAGCCCTAATTCTCCATCTGCACCCTAATTCCCCTATGATGTCGAAGATTGAAAGGACAATAGTTTGAGGATCATATTAAATTCAAAATGTTAAATTTTAACGATCAGTAATTTAATACAACAAAACCAAAAAACTGGGCACACAGTACCATCTAGTGGCCCAATTGCACATTTGCAATCTCATTCTAGCTCACCACCACCAAGCAGGGTTTTCCCTAGAAATGCCAAAACTGTAGACTGTTTAAACACATTCATGTTATACATTAACATGAAAAAGTCCAGTAAAAAATATTTCACTTAGTACCCAAAATTAATTTACATAACACTTAATACCTATTAGTAATAAAAAGTTGAGAAATCTAAAAAGGGGAGAGTATTACCTACCTTTGAGCAACAACCAAAATCTACTTTTAAAACATTCCCATTTTAATTAGAAACAAACAAAAAATTACTTGCTGTCAATATTATTATTTAACATTTTTCTGGAAGTTTCAACCAAGGCAAAAGACTAAAAACTAAATTAAACAGAAACAAGACATATAATTATGTAAAAGGAGAAAATAAAATTATCACAATGGGAGGAAAATGAAGTAATATACAAGAATCATCTTAAAATTCTTATAATACATTAAGCAACCAGATATAAGATTAAGAGATACAAAACTAACAGCTTTTCTATAACAACAATCACAGAATATAAGCTATACCGGGAAGAAGATTCCATTAGTAATAGCAGAAATAAAAGTACATTAAATGCCTATCTAAGATCCTAAAAGCAATGTAGAGTACCTAAGGAATTAAACTATCAAAATTTACTGAATGGGGTACTAAAAAGGTTTATGTGATGAGACATACATTATTTCTTAATGGGAAAAGCTGAATAGAATATAAATGTCCCTCCCTCCCTCCCCTTCAAATTTATCTTACATGTTCTATAAAACTTCAGTCAAAGTCATTACAGTATTATTTTTGGACTTATTAATATAGTTGAAGTTAATCTAAATACTGCATATGGATATATGCATAATGATAGGCCACATTGTCTTGTTTTTTTCCCCCCACTTTGTATACTTGGCATCATATTGAAAACATCAATTTACAACTTGCCTCTTGAGCACAAAATTACCATTTGGAGATGCATTCATGTAATTGGGTATGGTATTCTGTTGTAAGCATATACCCTAGTTCATTCATTCTCCTATGGATGGAGATTTACATTACATGCTTTTTTCTGTCTACCGGCAATGCAGCTGTGACCATTCTTGTCACCTCTCCTGGTGCACAGGAGCACATATCTGAGAACAGACTTGCTAAATGGCATGAGCACATTCAGCATCACAGGTACCAAGGAGCTGCTCACGGAAGACGCAGTACCCCCCATCCCCAGCAATGGAATTATCTCTTCTAAAAGGCTAGATATATGCTATGGACTTAATTGTGTCTCCCCAAACCCCAAATTCATATGCTGGAGCCCTAACTCCCAGCAGGATGGTATTTGGAGATGGCCTTTGGGAGGTGATTAGGTTTAGATGAGGTCTTGATCATAGGGCCCCGTGATGGGATTGGTACCCTTATAAGAAGATGAAGAGAACAGAGATCACCACTCTCTGTGTATCTGTCTCTGTCTATCTGTCTGTCTGTCTCTCTCTCCACCATGTGGGGACACAGCAAGAAGGCCACCATCCATAGCCCAGGAAGAGAGCCCTTGCCGGGAACCAACCCTACTGGCACCTTGATGTCAGATTTCCAGCTTCCAGAACTGAGAAAATAAATTGCTGTCACTTAAGCTTCCCAGTCTATGGTATTTTTCTATGGCAGGGTGAGCAGGCTAATACTATGTACCTCATCTATAAAATCATGTATATTATTGGTAATAACTAAAATTGTACTGCCTTAATTCATAAATTTTCTACAAAATTGTTTTCTTATTTTAGTCAAATATATATTTTGCAACAAGTTGATCCCATAAATTTGGTTTGTAGTGACATGCCCATATCAATATAACTATTTTTAAAGTTCTATTAATATGCCATGTCTGAAAATGATCAACTATTCTTAACTACACAGTAAAAAAAAAGTTGCAGATTCTAATGGTATTTTCTAAATTTTTTCATTTGTGTTATCAATATCCTTCATTAGGTTTTCTTCCCACAAGAGAATATGGCAAATTCTGTATTGAATGTTGTAGAGGATTCATAAAGCAAATGTATTTCATAGGGCCTGGTTTTCCAAAGCCTGGCAGTTTCAAATATTGACCTTGTAAAGAACAGGAAATTTTCCTCAGGCTATAAAGTCTCTGGTGTAAGATAAAGATTTGTGGCACAGCAAGGTTGCTGGCTCAAGACAGACTAGTTTCTGATTGATATGTAAAGAGACTGAGAAATTGCTGTAAGAAGGGAATGTTTGCTAAGATCAAGCTTTTGTTAATGGATCACTTAATTGCCTTACTGGAATGTCATCTGGCTTGTTTCACTGAAAGTTACCAGCCTATATTAAACTATAACCCCACCTATGTTCTCTTCCTGTTACTTCCTGGTCTGGAGAATAAATGCAGGAAGAGAACCCCAATTCATGGTTAATTTCCCAAGGAAGGGTTGACTTTCGCTTGAGGGTTCCAGGGAAGTTAACCACTTTGGGGCTTCTCACTGCTCAGAAGAGATGGGCTTTGAGTAATCCTTTGCAGCTCCATCACCCAGGGGAAGTGGGGTGACAAATCCATGGGGGGCAAAGTAACAGAACATAACTGACTTATAATGTTATTTTATGTTTTCTCATTGATGATTACAAATTTTTTGTATTTGAACTATGAACTTTACCAGGATATGATTGCCCATTCTAATAAAATGTGTTCAATACTTTCAATTTGTATTTCATTGTAAGGTATTTCAGATTATCATTTATTTGTACCTATGACAAATTTATTCCAAAACCCTTCACCAGAAATATAAATCTCTTCTCAATGCATTAAAACCATAAAGTATTCTATCAATTGCATTTATTTTCTTGGAAAGAGTCCTTCTGGAACCCTCTTCCTGCTGCGACCTCTGGGCCAACTTCTCAGGCTGCTTCTCCCTGTAACCTTAGGGTACCAGGCCATGGAGCGTGCATGCCTTTTATCTCAATCTCATGTCCTTCTCTTTCTCGGTTTATTCCTTTGTTTTGCTGGAGAACATCCTCTAGTAGCTTTCTGAGAAAAGATATCTGCAAAGTGAGCTCCTCAGGAACTTTTTTTCCCCAGCATCCCCTTGAGTGCTCACCCTTCTGGGTCTCAGGTCTAAGTGTGTTGTCATTTCCCCGCAATCTTGGGAAAGCATTTCTTCACTGTCACTGCTGAGGAGATTCTCGGTCCTTATCAAGGTCCCATTTTTTTCATTGTAAGATTTTAGGATGTTTCTTGATCTCAGTGTTTTGACATTTCAGGATTTGCACTTTGGTAAGGGTCTTTTTCTTCCATTTGGCAGAAGACTCAGTGGGTTCTTTCAAACTGCAAACTCAAGTCCTTCTATTCTAGGAATTTTTTAAAGTATTCATTTGAACATTTTCTCTTGTCTGTTTCTTCTGATCTCAACTAGAGAATTCCTTTGTTCAGATGTTGAACCTCCTGGATTAATCTTCTGATGTTCTTCATTTTTCTCCTCTGTTTTTCTTCTCATTTTCTTTTCAAGTCTGTCTTCTGGGAGGGACCCCCTACTCTTCTTCCATCATCTCCACTTAAATTTTCATTTCTAGATTTATATCTTTTTAGTTTCCAAGATCTGTTTCCATTCTAAAAATATTCCTTTATGTTTTTCCCAGATTTTATTTCTTAGGGGCAATATTTTCCTTTATTTCCTTGAGAAAACAAATTATAGTTTTTAGGAAATTTTATTTTCATTTTTACATTTTTTATTTTTTCTTCTTCCTCTTTTTCTTCTTCTTTTTTTTTTTTTTTTTTTTCCTTCCAGTCTTGAGTTTGGTCTCTGTTTCTTTTGTTAGAAGCTTTCTTTCTTCGAATGTCTGATTTGTGGCTATTTGATTTTAGAACATGGTACCGAAGAACTTGCTGGCAAGTTGGAGGCAGGGGACAGGGACAGGTGCTAGGCTGGTGGGCCTCCCAGAAGGGCGACTATTTGTCAACTGGGCTATTTCACTGAGAGCAATCTTTTCTCCTGAGCTGGTGGGTTTCTCCAGAGGAGGTGATAAAGGGAGAAGGTCTCCCATCTGGATAGTGTACTCCTGGCTGCAACGTTGTTGGAGTCAGGTAGGAAAGGTGGGCAGGCCAGGTCACCTTTCTGTATTAACACTCCTTATCAATGTGTGCATCCAAGTGGATTCCATCACCTTCTGCAGGAAGTAAACAGATACCTGTTTGTTTTGGGATACCTGGTGCCAACAACCCTAAGCCTTTCTTGTGTTCTGGTCTATGCAGGGTCCTCCTGGGCTTCCCCATAGCTGGGCAAGAATTCCACTTTCACTGCGATGCTGAGTCCCTGAGTCACTCCTTGTCTGTCTTTTCTCTAGCATCCACGATGTGGTGACTGCCTTTCCTCTGCTGTTCTCTCTGTCCTGTGAGTTTAGTTATGCCTTGTGGTCATCCCTTTTCAGTCTTCAACAACTTGGGAAGAAAATAGAGGTAAAAATAAGTCCATCCCTTTATTTTCAAATGTTGGATAACTTGCAACTCCTCGCAATGAAATTATTTGTTTTTCTTGAAATTAAAAGATGCAACTTGCTAATTTCAAGAAAAGCGAATAGCTTACTTTTGTTGGTGGTGACCTAATGTTGGATGCAAGAGTTACTCAAAATTGTATCATCAAAGGCTGAAAGTGATAAACACTAATTTTATCAGAACAAGCAGTAGTAAGTTCAGGATTCACACAAAGAATTCGTAATCACCAATGAGAAAATGTGTAATCACATTATGAATCAGTAACAAACTATAAAATACTTGGAAAAAAGCTTATCAAATAATATTAACGAATCCAATTAACATTTAGAAGATTCCATCACAATATAAATGTTTTACTGTGTAGTTAAAAATAACTTGTTGCTTTCAGACATAATATGTTTAATAGAACTTTAAAAATAATGATATTGATGTGAGTATATCACTGCAATCTAAACTTATGGAATCAATTTGTTGCAAACTATATATCTGCCTGAAATAAGAAAACAATTTGGGGGAAAATATATATACATCAAGACAGTAAAATTTGTGTCATGACCAATGAAGCTTCAACTCTGGCTTAATAATTTTTAAAATGTACTTCACATGTAAAATCCAAGATTTTAAGATAATAACAATTTCATGATGCCATAAAATATCTGAACCACTATGTCACACTTTATTGCCAGTGCTCATAAAACATGGTGTCAATGAGAAATATTTACATACACACCTTATTTGGTTTTGTCTAGTTGGAGCCATATAATATTGCAGAAGGCAGAAAAAATTCGGTTGGTGTAATTTATTACCAGCCACAATGCTGGTTTCCTTGATCTCTGAAAAATGCAATAAAAACTATAAATCAGCTAACTTACGTTATATCTTTTCCCAATAAACTTTGTTTTTTCAACCACATATCCAGTAAACCTCACAGAGGATTAAATACTATGAGTAGAAAAAGGGAATTAGAATAATAAAAAGTGGAAAACTATTTGGCCACAGAGTAGTGCTGCAAAGACAGTTTGGGGCTCTACTGAGCCTTGCAGATTTCCCCCAGCAGAAATTGTGAGGTGGGAGTCATTAAACAGCGGAAAATGAAAACTTCTCTAGAGATTTGGTGGTGCGGTCCACGCCACCGCAGGATCCTAAAGGAGTCAGCTTGGGCTGCCCTCTCCGAGTTGGCAAGGCCGCCGGAGGGAGAGCTGTCGGCAAGGCCGCAGCTACGAGCACTTGCTGCAACTGGAAGGGCTGCCTGCCTCGGCTTCGTGGTACTGCTTTTACTCTCTCTTTTGATATTTTGGTTAGCATGGCAGCTCTCTGAATTCCCAAAAGATTATAAAAATAACACAAATCATTATGCAGTCATTGAATTAAACATTCCCACCGAGGATCCAAGTAAATTGGACAATTTAAAATTATCCCCTTATGATAAATTGACCACACCAACATATGTTCCAAAAGCACCGCTCATGACTAAATGTGAGCTGCAGCCTAATGTAAGTTGGCAAACATCATTTACTGGAGATTATATTAATGGCAAGAGAATGGTTGGTATTAATGAGAAATTATATGCTTGGGACAAATTAAGTATATGGGAACGAAACTGTAGAACCCCCTTTACTTGGTGGTGTCCAGTTTTAAATAAATCATTAAGAATCAGGTGTTGGGATAAAAATATATGCTGTAAAATCATTAAAACTGCAAAATTAGATCTTAGAAAAATAAGAGAGTACACCTAGTTTTGTGAGGGATGGTGCTGTGCACAAGGACATTTTAAAATTTAGATCAAGATTACAGGGCCACAGCCAATGCAAAACCTCAAAATGTGCATGATAATGCTGCTCAAATATCCATGGTTCTTTTTCCATATGAACAGTAGGTTCATTCCATTAGAACATAAGATCATTACACCCCCATTAGAATTTAAATGTTAGCATTGTTCCTTTTAGCAAATTTGTACTTACATTTAGCAATAGACATAGGTCATATGATAGTACTGTCTATCACTTTGTAACTGCAATAGTCCCACCTTGTTAATAGGGTAGATATTAACCACAGCTTGCCAGCTAGAAAAGGTCACTTCAGGACAATGAGAAGATGGTCCCGATCTGATAACCTGATACCAAAAGGAGGAAGCACGAGCTAATCACCTGAGACGTGCTAACGAAGGAAAAAAAAACTGGCTTCCCCTGTCCTTTTTAAATTATTGATTCAAGCTTGCTGATGTAATAAAAATAGTACCCAAAAAACCCCTGCAGAGAAAAATCTAAATAAAAGGCATTGTCACATGCTCTACTGTGCTCCAGCTGCCACATGCTGACAGCCCGCAGAGAGAGAACATGCATACTGATGCATTGAGGTCTCTGTCTGTGTTTGTTATTTTTGCCAGCTTCCTCATCCCTCTTTCAAGGGCCCCCAAACTCGACTGGAGCTGGTCTCTGGCAATTTGGCTTTATTTGAAGAAAGTTGTAGTTGTTAGAGCTAGTAGATTAATCTGACAAATGGTGATTAAAAAGTGATTGAACATATGAAACAAAATAAAGATACTCATTAAAACAAAGCAGAATCTATCACAGTCCTGAAGGACTATGATATTCCAGTTGAAACAAAGCAAAATGAAGTATCAATTCCAAAAGAAAAACCATTAGGTTGTCTGAATAAATTTCACAAAAAAAGCAAGTGTTATGTGATTTTTTTTTTAAAGTGGAAAATACATTAAAAGTTCTTTTACGTTACTGAATCATAAAAGTTGGCCAAATGACAGATTGTGGGTTGAACATGAATGGGAATTAAAAAATTAAGCCAACTCAATAAACCTTTCATTCCAGTGAGTAATTTGCATTGACTTAGTTGGTCATCTCTGAACAGAGTTGTGAGAGCTAAGCCGTGTTGAATCACCACCGTTAGGTCGGCAGAATCTGAGCGAGCGTCGGTCGCATGAGCAATGCTGTCCAGGTCAGAAGATTCCCCTCGAGTGAGGTTCCAGGTCCCCTGATGGCCACTGGTTGATGAGGTCAGTGGCCACGAGAGGACTCGATTCAGCTTTGTACATCCAGACAAGGCTCAGACATGGGCCCTGATGAGTGACCGCCCAGAGCAAAGCGAAGACTGTGCCGATGATCTCAAAACTTCATCTGAGGCCTCGAGCATTCTTAGGATGGTTTGCTGAATGATTTCAACTACCAATTTCATCACTTGACACAATTTCTTAAAGAGCGTTTCGTCTATTTAGAAAATAAAAGAGAATATATATATTGGGGGTTATGTAGTGGTCTGCCCATCCTTCTGCACTGCCGTGCGGGTGCTCGGACATGGCAAATACCAGGCTGGTCCAGTCCCGTCTCCTGCCAGCTCCCCTCGCAGTCTGGTCTGGCCCCCGGATTCGCTTTCCGACATGCTGGTTCCTCTTTCCAGCACACTCTCCGGCCATTCTCGGTCTTGCCAATTCTCTCATCAACCTTCTGGGGCTGCTTAGTCTTCCCCGACCCTGGTCTGGGGCTGGCCCTGGTTCACACTGGGCTCCTCTGTCAGATCCCTGCTGTGCTTGATGTAATTGCACGTGTGTCCATCTGTCTGTCTGTCCTGGTTATGGCTGAGTCACCCACATGGCCCAGGTGGGAGCTCATCAAAAGTTAACCAGTGTCTGTAGGCTGCCCTTTGTGTGCTGCTGTGGTGGGGAGGCTGAGGTGACTGTCGCTCCCTGCAGCCACGGATCTGGGGATGGGGCAGTGCTCCTGAGCAAGGATGGACAGACCCCTCTCCCACCAGCAAAGCCTATGGTCTTTCTGAGCTAGCTTTGTCCCATCCTGGAGGGAGTCCTGGAGGTGGTGCCAAGTCTAGCTCCTAGACGGCTTCCATCACCCTCCCAACGCAGGGAGACTGCCCTCTCCGATGCCTTGGTTCCTTTAGATTCCCAAGCCTGAGACTTGAGAGTTGTTCTGGAGGCTCCCGTCTTCGTCACCAACCAGGTCCAATGAGCCTCTGAGCCCAAACGGCCCCTGTCTCCTGCCTCCAGCCCCTGGCTGTCCTTCCCCACATCACACAAATGACAGTAAGTCCTTGCAGCCTGCCTCCCCCTTCCCACTGCAGCATCCACTCTGTTACCTGAGTTCTCTGCAAAGACTGCAGGTCTGGTCAAGTCATGCACTGGATTGTCCTCTTGTCAACTAGGTCAGGCTGGGAGTGACGTCCCCAAGCTTCCCTTCCTCATGGAGAGCAGGTCAGCGTTCTCTAGAAGAGCAGCCCAAGGGAGATTTGCCAGGCCAGTTTTGCATCACTCACTGAACCTTAGCCGACTGAAGTCACTCTCCCAGCTACGTGACAGGTGCACCAGAATGTTTGAGGCTCCCTGAAGATACTTGTGCTTTTACATATGCTTTGCTTGCTACCTGGAACTCCCAGCCCCACTCCCATTAGCTGGTATCCTCCAAACCCATCTTTAGAGTCCCTGTCTCCTTACACTTCCTCTGGGAGGAAATGCTATTGAGGAGGAATAGCACATCTCCATGGCTCTTATTTGCAAATGAGAGAAACTGAATCTGGTGAAGTTAAAGTAAACAAAAAGATATTCAGTAGATCATAGTAGTGGGAATCTGGGCAGCCAGGCCATGAGAAGCTTGGGGTCCTCAGTGGAAGGGCGGCATAAACCAGAAAATAAAAGGTTATTCAGGTTAGGTATCAAATTATTTTGCCTTACAGCTGCTTCGAAGTTTTTTGTTTTGAAAAACTTGAGGGTAGACCTATAGAGTTACCAGTCGGTCGATGGTTAAAATGATTTTTCGATGGTAGATCAGTATGTGTTTATTTGACATATCACGGAAGTAGTGCAAATAATTTAGTGAATCGCTTATTTTTTTAACAAAAGACTGCTTTCACCTGCACGTACTTATTTATGTGACTAAGGTTTCTCACGGAGCACAGAGGCAGAGATGGAGAGAGAGTGACGAGGCAGAGACGGACATCCAAAATAAAGTTATAGAGGATGGTGAGTTTGCCACGCTTCAGCAACACGTGCTTTTCCGCTACAGATATCTGAACTAATTGAACAAAAAAAGCCCCATCCATTTCAAAAGTAACTAATTTCCAATAAAACTACCTTTTGCGTTGAAAGTGATTTATCAAAATTTGTAATATATCTTTATTGTTTTACTCTAATAACTGTACTACCAACTAAATCCAGACGAAATATATACATTTTTTAACTTTGAAACGTATGATCACAGGAATTTTATTTCCATGTATATTGAATCACAGCATATGGCACTGTATCAGTTTTTTAGGGCTGCCGTACCAAATTATCACAAACTTTGTGGCTTAAAACAACAGAAATTTATTTACTTCAAGTTTTGGAGGCCAAAGGTCTGAACCAAGGTGTGGGCAGGGCCGCACTCCCTTGCAGGATCTGGGGCAGCCTCCTTCCTGACTCCTCCAGCTTCTGGTGGCTTCAGATGCCCCTCCGTTGGTGACAGCTTCCTCCCAGTCTCTGCCTCCGTCTTCACGTGGCCGGCTTCCCTCAGTGTGCACATCCGTTTCTCAAACCTCCTTTTTCTTCCTCTTGTAAGGACACCGGTCATTGGACTTAGGGCCCTCCCGTGCAGTATGATCTCATCTTGAGATCTTTAACTTGATTACATCTGCAAAAACTCTATTTACAAATAAGGTCACATTCACAGGTACCAGGGGTTAGGACCTGGACAAATCTTTTGTAGGGACTCGATTCAACCCACTACAGCTTCCAAGCACTACCAAAAAACACATTAGGACACAATTTTGTAAGGAAATCAGGATAGAAATATGAGTTTAAAAAAACTATTAACGATGTAAAATTTCTGACTATGAATCTTATGGATTTTTAAAGGGATGACAATGCGAGTCAAATTGTCAGATTTACCATACACTGGAAATGGCATTCTTTGTAAGTAAGCTTATGATGAGAATTTTTAGGTATTAATTTTATAATATGCAGTAAAGTCCATGATTTTTCAAAGTTCATATAAGGTATATTGAAGAAAAAACATTGAGCTTCCTGCCATAGGACTTATGGGAGCCTCCAAAGGTAGATCAGGGCCACCACATGAGCAGAATAAAGCACAGAGTCTCAGAGCCAGGGAGACAGGTGGCAGATGTGGAGGTCCCCCCAGGGACCTGGCATGCCCACCCTCCAGCCCTGCAGACAACCAGCCACTCTAAATATGGCTGATGGTGTATTCAGCACTGCATTGCCAGTCTCAGGTCTCAGTGAGGTAAGGGTTTGTTCTGCTTTTCTTTTTTTAACCAGCATTTTCATCTAACCCTCCTATGTTCTGTGCATGGCTCTGTCCCAGCCTCCAAACAAAAAAAAAAGCTAACCTGCTCACTCACTTGCTCTCCTTATGAAGCCATCAGAACCACCCCCATTACCCCAGAATGGACTGACCCATTCACGTGGCACAGTCCTCACAGTCTAATCACCTCTTAAAAGCCCCATCTCATGTCTTTCATGGCCTCTTTTGGGACAACTTCTCTCTTCTATGGTTCTACAGTTTCTTAGGGGTGATTTTTTTTTTTTCTTGGCTGCATGCAAGGGACTTTTTGGATAGTACATGACAAGGTAGGGCTCCCTAGGTCCATCCCCTTCTTCAGGGGGCCTGGGATGAAAACTGTGCCAAGGAAGGGACATTCTCAGCATGTAGGGGACTGAGTTGGGACAGGGACTCGCCAGCAGCTGAGGGTCTCTGTCTTCCTCTTGTGCTCTCACTGGGGCTGGTGGTCCTGGGGGCTCTCACTCCTTGGAAGCCATGTGGACCATAAGGTCCACCACCCTGTTGCTGTAGCCATATTCATTGTCATACCAGGAAATGAGCTTGACAAAGTGATCATAGAGGGCAATTCCAGCCCCAGCACTGAAAGCGGAAGAGTGCACGTCACTCTTAAAGTCAGTGGAGACAACCTGGTCCTCAGTGTAGCCCAGGATGCCTTTTAGGGGGACCTCCGATGCCTTCTTCACCACCTTCTTGATGTCTTAATATTTGGCAGCTTTCTCCAGATGGCAGGTCAGACCCACAACCAACACGTTGGCAGTGGGGACGTGGAAGGCCATGCCAGCGAGCTTCCCATTCAGTTGAGGGATGACCTCGCCCACAGCCTTGTCAGTGCCAGTAAATGCAGGGATGATGTTCTGCAGAGCCCCACGGCCATCACGCTACAGTTTCCCAGACAAGGCATCCACGGTCTTCTGGGTGGCAGTGACGGCATGGACTGTGGTCATGGGTCCCTCCACAATGTCAAAGCTGTCGTGGATGACCTTGCCAGGGGGGCTAAGCAGTTGCTGGAGCAGGAGGCATTGCTGACGATCATGTGGGTGTTTTCACAGGTCTCATGGTTCACACCCATCATGGACATGGGGGTGTCAGCAGCAGGGGCAGAAGTGATGACACCTTTGGCTCCACCCTTCAAGTGAGCCCCAGCCTTCTCCAAGGTAGCGAAGACACCAGTGGACTCCACAATATACTCAGCACCAGCATTATCCCATTTGATGTGGGCGGATCTCACTCCTGGAAGCTGTGATGGCCTTCCCACTGGTGACAAGCTTCCCGTCTTCTGACTTGACTGTGCCACAGAACTCGCCATGGGTGGAATCATACTAGAACATGTAGACCGTGTAGTTGAGGTCAATGAGGGGGGGTCATTGATGGTGACAATATCCACTTTGACAGAGTTAAAAGTAGCCCTGGTATCATTGTGTATCGGTGACGCGGCTGGCACTGTACAAGAGGGGATGTGGAACAGGGAGGAGCAGAGAGCGCTGCGGGAGGCTGCAGCCCCAATTTATGGGAACAAGGGGTGGTGGGGCAGCCGCGATGCAAGCCCTTCTCCCCGCCTGGTTCCCTAAATTTTTAAAAAGCACTAAAATATTCATTATAAAGCTAAACAGAACAATTGTTGAATCTGCCACCTCTCCAATAAAATAGTATCATTTATTATTCACTGATTTACATTATTCATGGCCTGCTTGCTTTTCTCTCAGTATTTGTAGTTTGGTCCTGGATTAGTCTGGGTTCTCCAGAGAGACAGAACCAATAGGATAGATAGATAGATAGATAGATAGATAGATAGATAGATAGATAGATAGATAGATAGATAGATAGATAGATAGTAGGTAGGTAGAGGGGCACTTCAAAAAGCTCATGGAAAAACAGAATTGAAAGATAATACAAATCTTTCCATGAACCTTTTGAAATACCCTCATATATGAGAGGCCTTGAAAAATATGAGTAAGTGAATCTGGAATTTAAATACTGTGGACAGACCACAATGTGGTTAATCCTTAGCCTGGCCTCCTTTCTAGGAAGCAAAACAGAATTTAGGGAAGTAAAAAAGACAATTTATTAAAATGGTGACTGTGACCTTAAGGAATTCTGTGACTATGACACCCAAGTCATACCCAGTCTTTGAAAAGCCTGCGTCCCACATCAGCTCTCAAAGCCCTTTACAAATTGCTCATTGAGTCCCCAGAGCCCAGCAATATGGCAAGGGACGAGAGCTGTTAGTCAACATTTCAGGCTGGCCAACTTGAGAGGCTGAGACACAGAATTTCATCAGGAAGGGAGGAGGCCTGAGAGCTGGGGAGGGAGAGCCCTAGTGAGAGGGTTTGTGGAGAGACTTCTGTGGGCAGCATTGGGCACCCGTGATGGAAGGAGGGCCCCACGTGGGACTGGCCGTCCAGGCCCTGAGCTCCCTGACCCCTAGGTGCATCCCCTGTATCTACCTCTGCCTCTTAGCAGGGAGGGCGGCTCAGTAAATGCTTGTCGAGTGATGGAGCTGGGTCCTGTAATTAAAGACTTGGCACAGAAAGAAAAACACCACGTTTTCACCCATTTGTGGGATCTAATAATAATAATAATAATAATAATAAGTTGACCTTTCAGAAGTAGAGAGAACTGTGGTTACTAGAAATAGGAAAGGGGAGGGGGAGGGGAGATAATGAGAGGTTGTTAATGGACACAAAATTACAGCCTGATAGGAAGAATAACCTCTGTTGATGTACAGTGGTGCTAAGCATCTATAACGAACAGTAATTTATTGTATGTTCTCAAATGGCTAAACGAGAGGAGCTTAAATGTTCTCATCACAAAGAAACGATAGATTTTTACAGTGATGAATTTGCTAACTACCCTGACTTGATCACTAGACATTGTATACATGTATTGAAATATAACTCTGTACCCCATTAACTACGTACAACCAATAGGTTTCAATTAAATTTTTTAAATGTTATAAAAACAAATAAACAAAGACTTGAGCACTTCCTACGGCATAAAACTAGAACATTCCAGGATAATGCTTTTGGAACCATGAAGTTCCATATGCTGAATAGTCCTTCCAACAACCAAATGATACAGCACTGAGAACTATTAATGACAGAGTGACTGCTAAAAACATCCCCACAAAATCTAGGACCTGGGAAAACACTAATATTCATTATGAAAGGTAGGAGTCAAAATCGCATTTGCAGCATGATCTCTGCTTTGACAATTTTGTACATACATGCATTGAACAGTTTGGAAAGAATTAGAGCAAAATACCCCCGTGGATCACAGTGCATTATGGGACTATAAAGAATTTTTGCTTTTTATACTTTTCTCTGTTTTCCATGACAAGCGTAATTCACTTTTTTCAGAAAATAATAAATGTCCCTTTTTTCCTAAAATCATACTATCCACTTTTAAAAGCATTTATTTTCAATCATCAAAAACACGGAAACAGCCCAAATGTTCATCCACCGACAAATGGAAAAACCAGTCGTAGTGCAGCCAGGCAGCAGAACTGAGCAGATTACCCACACACGACACCGATGCGATTGAGAAACATGACACCGAGCAAAACAAAACAGACACAAAAGAGCACACACTGTCCAGTTCCATGGATAAGAAAGTCAAGAAGAGGGAAAACTGATCACTGGTGACAGCAGATCAGTGGTTGTCTGGGACAGGTTAGGGGTGACTTTAAAGGATCTGAGGAAACTGAGAGTTGAAGGAAATGAAATGTTCTGTATCTGGACCATGAAGGTGGTTATCCACCCATTGGAACTCATCAAATTGAGTCTTCTGAATATGTGCAATTTACAGTATGAATATTACACTTTAATAATGTTAATTTTTAAAAAGCAAACATTGCCTGGTTATAAAAGTAAGTGAATGAATGAATGAACAAATGAATCAACAAAGCTGCTCAATTGTGCTTCCCAGGCGTCAGTCTCAAGAGCATTGGTGCACACAGCCGGGGCTGCCCTGCTGCATCCATCCTGGCTGGAGGCTCTGGGTGCCAGGCTCACAGCCCAGCCTGACTGGAGGCCCCAGCTCCCAGGGGCACTCTCTGGCCTTGAGAGTCTTGTCCCCAGAGCAGCCCACAGTGGCTCCTGGAGCAGCCTTCCACAATGGAGCTGGGAGGGAGCAGCCCACAGCTTATCGGAGGGTCCCCATGGGATTGGACCTCAGTTGTCCACTAATGCTATCTGGGGCTCACTCCAAGATAAAAGGCCCCAAACACTCAAGGGAGGGTCTGCTCCTGGGGTGCCTGCCAGCATTCTTTCCTTCCTCTGGGGCACTGCTCGTCCCCCATCACCTGGCTGGGTGGCTCCCCATCCAGGGTGTCCCTTCTGTCCTGGCCCTTCCCCTCAGGAACTTTGGACTGGAAGGGAAGGGTCTCTTTTGGGACGCTGGTCATCAGGAGCTGCTGCGGGCCAGTGTTCCTGATGCCCAGGTAGCCTCCCCAGTTGGAATTAGGAGGGAACCCAGCACCCAGGAGACGTGAACAGCAAGCACACTGGTGCGGGGAGGGGCCAGCCCTGGCGTCATCCCCGCTGGGCCCACCACTCCCCTCTCTTTCCATGTTTGCTTATGGGGGGGGGAAATCCCCCTTTGTGCCTGAACTTGTGCCTGTGGCATTATGACATTTGCAACCTAACTGGCCTGGCTCATAGAAAGGACAAGAAGAAAACTGCCTGTGAATCAGCTGCACATCTAAGGTTAAATAATGGAATCTTCTATTCATTTACTCTTTGGGTTTATTTTGCTAAGTGTTGTTTCTCGTTTAAATTTTTATTCCTTCCCAAAATGGTGATATGTTAAATATAACAATTTGAATACACTTGTAAGAGCTTAACATAAATATAATCACACATAGGCAGAAAATTATTCAAACTAGCTTTGATTTGAATACTGTGGTTAGTGTGAATATATCTCAAAGAAATAACTGTCCCCCAAATTAAGAAATTTACATAGTGCTGTCAACAATCATTTTACTTAGTTCTGTGTATGGTAAGAGCCAACTAGATACTATGAAAATACAGTTTTTCAAAAAAATAGAATAAAATAATGCTCCTATTCCCATCTTGGCCACTGTGGTGTTTTTCATATGTTTTGGTACACACACACACATGCACACGAACACGCACATTTCTCTAGCAGCTGATCACAGTGTGCTTATTGCTGTCATTTGAAACATCAGGGCAGTTTGCCATGTGACTGCACAGTCTTCAAAATTCCCCTCTTTACCTGTTCTCCAGTATTCGCAAATGTCCCCTATTGCTGGCCATGTGGCCCTGTGACATTGTTTCCTCTGTGATAGAGAGTGCTACAGTAAACATCTCCCTGCACTTATTTTTTCCTCTGTCAGTTGTTTCCTGGGGGTAGCATTATTGGGTAGAAACTGTGTGTGGTTCCACGGTTCTAGGTAACAGGCCTGCAAACCGCTTCCCGACGGTGGCCCAGCCAACCGTGGGAATGTGAAGTTGGAGGAGGTTCGAGCGCCCCACAGTAGAGAGGTGGGCAGACAAAATCTGAGGAGGCCACACCCGGAACACCATGAACACTTAACCGGTCTACTCAATATATAAAAAAGTGTCCGATAGCAAGTCAAGGGTTTGTGCTTTTGTTTTGTTTTGAAGAACGTGGAATAGGACTCATGCTTGGCTGCAGCCATGTGAGCACATCACCAAGGCTGAACAGGAACCCAGGGAACAGGGGAAAAGGTGGGGTTACCGGGCACGTTTTTAAATGTTCACATTGCGTTTTCACACTGACGCGTCACAACTGAGTGTCCACTCAACCTTCCTAGGAATTCCGGCAGCTCAACCCTTTCCTGGAAGCCCCCAGCTGTGCTCCTGGACAGCCTACTCCCCCCCGAGCACCAAATGCCACTCTGAAAGGGGACAGGGCCCCCCAACCTTCTCATGGGCAGTAGCCCGAGAAGGAACCTGGACAGGTCCGTGCTCTACCTGCAGGCAGAGAACATGTCTACTCTAGTTCCCAAATAGCTTTGGAATCTATGCACATCTCCCCAACAGCTCTGCACACCCAAGGTTGGGAAAACATCAATAGCCCTCCAGGAGTGGTGACGTTTCCATTGGTCCTCATACTGTCTATCCACAGGGAGTCACAGTGGATAGCAAATGCAGATCTGATGGTACCATCTGCCTGCTCTGAATTCCCGGTGGCTTGCCAACACTCCAAAGTTATGAGGTCCAATTTGGTGGCCATGGGTTATGTGTGCTATTCACAGTTTATTCAATTAAAATTAAAAATTCACTTCCTCTGTCGCACTAGCCACATTTCCAGGGCTCAATAGCCACGTGGGTCTGATGGCTACATACTGGACACTAGAGATGTAGAGCTTTTCTCTCAGTGCAGAAAGTTCTACTGGACAATGCCGAATCTAAAAACAAAGCAAGATCTTTAACTGACACTCAAGGCCCAGCAGCATCTCCAGCCTCACCTCCCACGACGTCTCCCTTCACTGATCACTCATCAATCCCTCCAGTTCTAGTGCCCGGAGCCCCTTCCCAGAACAGAGGGCAGCTGTTCCCTCCCAGGGGAGTCCTGCCTGTGCCCTCAATCCCCCCCGACACCTCGTTTAGCTGAGTTCTCTCCTTCCTTTGGAATTCAGAATTTACTGGCTCAGGGATCTCCCTGTCTTCCCAGAGAAGATGAAGTCCCCTTGCAGAACAATCTGATGGCTGCTGGTACTTATCTCTCAAAGCTCTATACTGACGATAGCATCACTGAACTTCAAATAATGAATTTTATCACTTCTTGCTTAGTGTCTTTCTCTAACAAAAGTGAAAACTCCAGGGTGGCAGGACAACACCCAGAACCAGTGCAGCACCCAGCACATAGTAGGAGATAAATATCTGTTGAATGAAGGATGAGTTTGGGTTGGTTCAAATGACATGAGCAGGTGTTAGAAGAGTGCAACATCTGGCCAATGGGGCACTCTTCAATTCTAAACTCAGAGCAGCTGAAGCTGTGAATCAAACGATGTTGTCAGGATCTGGTGTCCACAGAATAAATGTGGGATTTATTCCAAGGACAGGGGAGGGGCTAGAGATAAACCCAGGTAGAGAAAATCTGCTGAGCGGCTGCCTAAGGACTGAAAGATGTAGCCAGTCCCACTCTTTTCCCCAAAGCCTCGGTGGGGAATGATGTCTGACTGTTAATACCAGAGGCCAGAGCAAGTCTCTGTAGGGGCAGACCATGGTCACAGAAGGCCTTTTATAGGTGTTGCATTCAATCGAGTCTTATATCCTTAAATGTTAGTGCTATGGACTAAATGTTTGTGTTCCCTTTCCCCCAAATTATATGTTGAAACCCTAAGTTCCAATGCGACGGTATTAGGAGGTGGTGCCTTTGGGAGATCATTAGGTCTGGAGGGTGGAGCTGTCATGAATGGGATTAGTGCCCTTATGAAAGAGACCCCAGAGAGCCCTCTGCCCTCCACCATGTGAGGACACAGTGAGAAGGTGCAATCTGCAAACCACGAAGAGGGCCCTCACCAGACACCATGTCTGCCAGCCTCCAGAACCGTGAGAAATAAACTTTTGTCATGTAAGCCATCCAGTCCGGTATTTTGTTATAGCAGCCCGAACTAACTAAAACAGAGAAACATACTGAACTATGTCCAGGCAAAAATGATAGGATATCCAGGATTTGCCTCAATGTGAATGGGTAGACATAGGAAAAATGAGCTCTGACCCCTGCCTCATACATACACGAAAATAGTGTGGGATGGGCTGTAGACCCAACATAAAAACTAAAGCTGTAAGGTTTCTAGAAGCGAACATAGACCATCTTCATTATTTGGGTGTAGACAGTCTACTCAGACAGGAAAAAGCAAAAAACACAAAAGGAAAAATTGGCAAGTTAGCCTTTATCAAAGTGTAAAACTACTGCTCATCAAAAGCTGTCATTAAGAACATGAACAGGCAAGCCCTGCTGGCAGGAAGCGTGTTCTGGTTGTCCTTACATGCAGTGCTCGCGTTCTACACAGCGCTGCATACACCCGCTTAGGGAACACTGAGCCATTGCTCTCAGGGGAACTAAGTTTCCTGTCAGCCTCTGATCGGGACATTTTTGTCAGCTGATCAATTCACAACCTTCTTTTGTGGGTGTTTCGGTTTAAAGACACCTTATTGAATACGTAGTGTTGACTCGTGGCCAACAGTGCCACCTCTCATGCCTGGATGAAGCTTCTCTGACACATGTATTTTCTCCCTAAGGCACATCACAGCCTTCCTGTGCTTAGGAACACCAGACAACACTTCAGTACTATGCTTGGGCTGTCATGAACTGTGAAATCCCCAAGAAAAAGCACAAAAAATGTGGCACTACGAAGACTGTGAAAAGGACACTTGCCTCCCTATGAGAGTTGAAACGACAAGGCAGAGTGTCACCTTGAGTGACCCCAGCTGGGAACATGGGCTCGTAAGATGACTCTAATTTTTCACCACTCTGCCTATGTCCATGAATGACCATAAAAATGCCAAGAGTGTCAGTTGGGGGTTACAAATAAGGTTTATCAAGTAAACAAATTCAGGAATACAGAACACACAAATAATGAGGATCAACTGTGTATGACAGAGGAATCATATCAAGAATCTATTAAGGAATTCTACAACTCAGTGATAGAAAGACACAAATAACCAAATTGTTTAAATGGGCAGAAGATTTGAACACACTCTTCACAGAATAATATATACACATGGACAAGAAGTACATGAAAAAGGGCTCAACACCATTAGTCATGAGGAAAATGTAAGTTTAAACCACATCGAGGTACCACTGCACACCCCACGTGGCCAAAATGTAAGTGACTGACAGCACTAAATGTCAGTGAGGTTGTGAGTGTCGGTGGGACTCTTGCGCACAGTTAGAATGTGGTTCTGGCAATTTCTTATACAAGTAGACGTTATCCATCCTTTGACTGGGCAATTTCAGTCCTCCATATTCACTCAAGAGCAATAAAAGTGTTCATACACACACACTCACTCACATGCAAATACTTGTACAAAAAAGATCGTAGCAGCTTTATTCACAGTAGCCCCAAACTGGAAACAGCCCAGGTGCTCATCAACAGGTAGATGGATAAACTGTGGAATAGCCCCAAAATGGAATACTTCTCAATAAAACAAAGGAACAAACATGAATGAAATGCAAAAGTATTGTGCTAAGTGAAAGAATACTTTCACAAAATAATACAGAACGTACGATTCTATTGATATGAAACTCCTGAACAGGCAAAACTAATTTGTAATAGAAAAAAATAGTAACAGTGATTCCTTCTGGGGGATAGGGGGTAGGATGGACGGGAAGGGTCATGCTCCCTATCTTGACAGGAGCTTGGGTTAACAGGTGCATGTGTTTGTGAAATTCACCAGGTGGTACACTTGAGATTTGTAAATTTCACTAGCTGTGAATTTAGCATAAACATATATATATACTGGGCAGGAGAAGCAGCAGAGGTAGAGATGAAGGAAGGTTCATGCAAGTTGACTGTAGTTGAATATAATGGGGGTTAATTTCACTATTTGGTCTATTTTTAAAGTTTAAAATTTCCGTAATAAAACCTTTACAAATCGTGAGTCTTAAAGGTCTGGGAGTCTTCCAGAATCCTGTATTAAGTGTGATCGTCCCTGTCTTCAGGCTCTCTTCAACAATGAATTTAGCAGAATCCACTGACTGCATGGGCCGCCTGGAGAATCGAGCCTGGGCTCCTCCAGGCAGGACATGGCAGGGGGTAGTGGGAGGGGCCTGGGCCTGGCCTCCCTTCCTGGAGAAGTCGCAGCTTCTCACAACCTGAGGGTAGCCCTCCCAGAAGAGAGGACAGGCCAGATGAAAGTCACCATGTGTGTTCTGAAAATCAAGAACAGACGAAAGAGAAGGGGGGGCTCCCGGAGCTGCCTACCATCCTTGCTGGGCTCTGGAGCCAGAAGACCCCACGGCCCCTCAATGTGCATTGATCTGAGGAGCTGCCCTGCATTCTACACTAGCTTTGAAGGTCAGACCCGAGCCCTGGACACTGCACGCTCCACAGTGAAGTTGCTTTTCCAGCCTCCTCTGACATTGGCCCCGGGGTGTGGACATCTGTTTAACAGACCGGGTTTTGTTCAGCAAATGAGTCAAAAGGGAGCATTTGTTTCTGGAGGCATGCTGACCCCATCTCACAGGATTCAGGGGTACTTAGGTGGGCCCTGATTGCTCACCCTTCCCCAACTTCCACCTGGAATCCAATGTCTCTCCTCTGAGAAATGCCCCAAGTCAAGGTTTTTCAAGAGAAAATCATTTTGTCTGTGTTTTCAAGTGTATACATTTATCATGCTTTGCCCTTCTCAGAGGTATTTAAAATAGGAACTCTCCCAGCCTGAGGCTCTTTCTTTTGCTATTTTTTCCTTTGGCCCTGCCGTCTTCTATCATGTTATATAACCTATTTATTTGTCATATGGGCCCCGCCCCTGTGAGAATGCAGGATCCCAGGGCAGCCATCTGCCTGGCTGGCTCAGGGCACCATCCCCAGCGTTCAGAAGCTCGCCTGGCACTGGAAGTGCCCAATAAGTGTGTGTTAGATGAATGACCGCCCAAGGCCAGCAGCCACACTTGCAAGACTTTCTCTAAACTCTTCGGCATTTCTACGTCCTACTTCTCATGCTGAGGTAGCCTAATGTACACAAAGGCCTGCTTCCCCTTGCCTTTATGGAAAGGTACTTTTCCTACCCTTTGAGTTCCTTCTGAATGGAAGGTTCTGTTATCAACTTTGACACAAATGGCTGTGCCATTTCAGGTGGGTCTAGATCTCCCCATCTACACCAAAAAAGCTACGTCCAACAACCCTCAACACTGTGCCAGCACTAACAGACTGATTCTAGAGAGAAGATTCCTCAACCAAATCCATAGGGCCAATGCTGTAGAAAGCCCTGGACCCTTCAAATTATGGGAAAGACTAGAACATCCCATGTAGCTCTGGCAGAAAACCAAGGGGGTGTGATGTCGTGGGCTGGGCACAGGCAAGGAAGACAATTAGGACAAGGGACTGCAAAGGCTAGCTCCTCGGGATCACTGGGCCAGCAGCAGCTCCCAGTACTCTGCCCAGGGAGTTGCTTGCCTCCAAGAAGGGCTCCCCTGCCTTCTACATCTGGTATCTTCTCTGAGTGCAGAGAGACCATGCCGGAGCCTCTCATGGAACCTAATCAGGGCTAATAAACGCCGGCTCCAAAGCCTTCAAGTCCAACTCCCATGGACACCCTGGCCCAGTTTTTTCCTGCCTTTTCCCAATGTTTCCCTCTGCCATTTTGGGAACATCATTACGACTATGATTTTAAGGCATTGCTTGCAGAATTCACTGACATGTTGAAACATGTCATAAGGCTGATGGCCTCCACCCAGCCAGGCCAGTTTCTAGATCCTTCTATGCAGTTGGATACGTGGCAGTACTTAGCCGGGCTCCAAATGTCCCAGACAATCTCTGATTCCCTTCCCTGGTGCTCGCCACACTGGAGGATGAAGGTGGGGGAAGTGCTGGGCCTTGCTCATGTGGTCACGACCAGTGTGTGAACTGGGGGCTGAGCACCCCCTCTATAGAGTCAGAACACCCAGCACCAGGCCTGCCTTTGGACAGCACCACCCCCACCCCCGCCTGCCTCCCAGATGAACCATCCCTGCAGCCAGGGATGCCAGACTGAAACCCCAGCCTGGGAGCTCACTCCCCTTTGGTCCCTGATTCACATCCCACCTGTCCTTCCAGGACCACCTCCTCCAGGAAGTCCACCCACTGGCCCCAAGCCACCTCCGACCTGCCCCTCAGCTTCTCTCTGGTGTGGCTGATAGATCCTAAGAAAACCCGAGTCAAACCACAGCATACCTACCCCCTTCTTACTATGTCTGTCCTGCACAATTGTTGTTTCCTTGGCTCTGTTCTGTTTAATTTTAACTAATGTTAACTTAGAGCACTTCTTAGGTCCCAGACGCTGAACACTTCATGTGTATTTTCTTATTTAATCCTTCCACAACCTGCAGCACAGCATTAGGGTCCTAATCTTACAGATGAGAAAACTGAGGCAGAGAGAGGAGAGGCATTTGCCCTCGTTGTCCAGATGTGCAGTCAAGATTCAAACCCATATCAAAGAAGCAGGAGTAGAGTGGCCAGGAGGGAAGGGAGATGCGGCCGCCTGTAGCTGGGGTGGGGGCAGAGGTGGTTGGCACCGGGGACTCCCAGCAGACCCTCAGCATGCCCAGGAGACGGGCAGACACACTAGGGGTCATGGCAGGATCATCGGCAGCACGCCTGAGGGGCGTCTACTTTCCAGGGAGCCCCAGCATGGGCAGGAGTATCAGCAGCATCAGCTGGAGAAATGGGGACCAGGGACCCTTCCCAAATTGTCAGGCCTCAGTGTTCATGTAAAACCCAAAAGGCATCTGTGGCAGCCCGGGGCAGAGGCGGGGGGAGAGCTGTAAAACCAAATTTACTCAATCTCAAAAAAAAAAAAAAAATGGAAATATGTAATTCCTAACCCTGAAAGGTCATGGAGCAAATTCGTGGATACTTGTCATACCCGTGTGCACATCTTTGCCTTTCAGTCTTGTGTAATTCACTTCCTTCCTCCCTTGAGCATCTATTGGGGGCCCTGGTGTGTCAAGGCTTTGCTCCAGTGCTGGGGTACGGAGGTGGAAGAGGCAGTAGCTGACACACGGTGGGGAGAGGGTGAGACATAAACAAAAAACAAACAAGAAAAATGTCAGGTAGAGATCACTGAAATGCAGAAATTAAGATGGAGTGATGTATCCTCAAGAAACTCTGAGTCCAGTGGGTAGGACGTTCTCAGGGCATCTACATTGGAGTTTGGATCTGATGAAGAGCTTGTGCACAGTCCTCAGGATCTGAACCACTGCCCCAGAAAAGTCGGAGCCCAGGAGGCAGGCAGGAGCTCAGGGAGGAGGTGGGACCCCAGGAAGGAGGGCAGGAGCCCATGGATTGGGGCAGGAGCCCAAGGAGGCAAGTGAGGCCTCCGGCTTCATTTCCGGCACCTTTGAAGGCCGTCGGAGGGGTTAGCAGGAGAACGGTGCGATTCGACTCAGGTTTTCTAAGGATCTATCAGATTCTCTAAAGACTGGATCTGGGGGGACTTGAGGGCCGGGCGGGGCCTCCTGCAATGTCCGGGGAGAGATAAGAGTAGCCAGATGGGGAGTTGGGGAGGATAGCTGGATTTGGGGCACACGTGGAGTTGGGGGAACAAGATTTATTGACGCACTGGAGAGAGGAATCAAGGATGACTTCCGGGATCACGACGCAGTGCCATCTGCCTAGATGGAGCCGGCACCCACTCACCAGTGATTCAGGCTAAGCAGGGAGGGCTCCAGCCTCCTACCTTTCTGCAACTGCCGGAGGAGAGGCTTCTCCCTGGTCCCTCCTTCCACTCTTCTGAAAGTGCAGCTCAGCCTCTATCTGGCTGCATGCAACAGAAGCAGATTCCGGCCCACTTCCAGGAGAAAGGAATGTACTGGAAGATGCAGTGGGAGGCTGAAGAACCGGGCCTGAGGAAGGTTAAGGCTGGGGGCTCGGGACCCCTGAGGCAGTTGCTCATGGGGGATTCCTTCCCCTATGTGGAAGTCATGCAGAAAGCTTTGCAGTCCTCCAGTTGCTTGCTAAAGATCTACATTTCTCAGAGAGTCAAACTGGCCAAGCGGGATCACAACAGTGCGTTTTCCCAACATTGTCTGCAAACTCGGTGGGGAGGAAGCATCCTAGAAGAAAGCCTCGGCGAGGGAGTGGAAGCAGCCGCCACACTCAGTGTGGGTCCCGCTCCGGCTCTATTTGCAGATGCTTTGGGTCTGAGTCCTGGCTCTGGTGTGTGCAAATGGACAAATGCACAAATTATTTATCTTCCCTGTGCCTCAGTCTCCCCACCTGGGAACAGGGAGATAATAGTAGTGTCTACTTTATAGAGATGTCATAACAATCAAACATAATGTAAAATGTTTAGAAGATTTCTGGCAACTCATAAATGCTCAATAAATGTAACTCTTATCAATAATTACTTTACGACTGTAATTCCCCTTGGAGAAGCAGGGACAAAGGATGTGAAGGGAAGGAAGGCAAGGAGACTTTGAGGTCACATGTAAATTCCCTTGAGTTCTCGGAGGGTCCACCAGCACCTGCTTGGTGGGGAACTGACCCACGACTGTGCAGGAAGAGGGGCGTTTAGAAATGAGGGGAACCTAGGATGTGCGTTCTCACTGAGACAGAGTCAGAGCCAGCTGGGTTTCCAGAGCGGCCAGCGCACGTCTGCCTCATTCACGTTGGCGCTAAGCTGTGCTCCTTACAGACCCATTATCTGTGGCCAGTGTCCTCCTTTGCTTCTGTGGCAAGTCTCTCACTCAGTACCTGCAGACACAGGTGGCCAGAAAGGTGAGAGACCCTGGCTCTAGCTTACCAACTCCCCACCCTCCAGAACACACGTGGGGCCCCTGGTGTCTCTGGCATCCCCAGCCCCTAGAGGGGGTACAGGACTGGAGAAGGTGGAGGGTCTGAAGGCTGGAGTGCAGGGGCTTCTAGAAAAGTGGGCGCCAAGAGTGGGGGGTCCCCAGAGCCAAGGGGCAAGGGCTGGAGAGGGCATCTGAGGTGCAGTGCAGGAACAGCACAGGGGAGGGCAGTGAGGCTGCCTGGAGATGGTGGAGGGGCCCTGGGGCAGCCACAGTCCCGCCACAGCGGCAGAGATAAACAGAGGAATCCACTTCAGTCTGTTAGCATTTGAAGACATCCTCAAGATGAGAAAAGTTAGGGGTTACTGTTAAATGCTGTAATTATGAGTTTTCAAGAGCCCTCAGAATAGGGGATTAGGAAAGCAGCACTGCAGATCGCTGTGCATCTGTGTTTAGGTTAATGCCCGCTGACATCACCGACAGCATTTGCAGTACCTGGTCTGGGAGCAGGCCTTGGCTGGGAGGACCAACTCCCTGTAAATAATCATCAGCACACCTGGGCACATTATCATATTAACTGAGGAGGGAGAAAGGAGACAGCCAGGGTACCTCCTCGCCAAAACAGGAGGGACTGCCACAGCCGGCCTGACCCTACTCCACCGCCCACTCCCTACCTGCCTCCCTCTACCCCATCACTCTCCAGACCTCCATAGATGCCCTCAGCCTGGAACACCTACACTCTGATCATGGCTTTAGTACACACTGGGGAGCACCCAGGGAGAACATTTCCAGAACATATTATCAGAGAGATTGTACAGGTTACGTACATCCCATTGCACTAACGTAAAGTCCTGAGAGGGCAGGGTCCACAGCTATTTGTTCCCTGAGTTCCCTGTAGTGGACTTGTGGAAAGTGACTTCCTCTTCCCTTTGAGTGTGGGCAGGACCTGTGATGTGGTTTGAATCTTTGTCACCTCCAAAGCTCATGTTGAAACTTAGTCCCCATTGTAGCAGTATTGAGAAGGTGGGAAATCTGACTGTGGTATTTGAAAGGTGAGGCCTTTAAGAGGTGAACGGATCACGAAGGCTATGCCCTCCTGAATGAACTGATCCATTCGAGGACTAATGGGTTAGTGGATTAATGAGTTATCGTGGGAGCGTGGACTGGTGGCTTTATAAGGAGAGGAAGAGAGGATGTGAATATACTGAGCCCTCTGACCATGTGATGCCATGTTCTCTGCAGAGAGTCCCCACCAGTAAGAAGACCCTCACCAGATGCCTCCCTCAATGCAGGCTTCTGAACTGTAAGAAATAAATTTCTTTTCTTTATAAATTACACAGTTTCAGGTATTCTGTTATAAGTGACAGAAAATGCACTAAGACAACCTATGTCTTGCTTCTAACTGATAAAAGGTGATGGGATGGCCCTCTGTGACTAGGGTTCAATATGTATAAGACTCTATCGCTCACATGCATAAGGAAGATTCTCCTGGTGTCTGTGAAGAGGAAAAAATAGTGTATTTTCCAGACAAACAAAAACTGTGGGAGTTCACCACCACATGACCAGCCCCGGAAGAAATCCTCAAAGGAGTCCTGCATCAGGAAACAGAAAAGCAGTAATCACTCATCTTATCAGCTATAGTCCTGTACAAGCTTGTTTTCATAATTCAGTATTGGTAGGTGGTGTGTTTCTAGGAATTTATTCATTTCATCTAGATGATCTAATTTGTTGACCAACAATTATTCATAGTATTCTCTTAGAACCCTTTAGATTTCTGTAAAATTGGCTGTAATGACCCCTCTTTCATTTCTGATTTCAGTTATTTCAGTCTTCTCTCTTTTTTCTTAGTCCATCTAGGTAAAGATTTGTCAATTTTGTGGATCTCATCAAAGTACCAACTTTTGGTTTCATTGACTTTCTCTATTTTCTATTTCTTGTATCTGTGCTCTAATTTTTGTTATTTACTCCCTTTGCTAGGTCTGGGCTTAGTTTGGTCTTCATTTTCCAGTCTCCTAAGGTGCAAAGGTGATTGTTGATCTGAGATCTTTCTTTCTTTTTTTTTTTTTTGACCGGCAAGGGGATCGTAACCCTTGGCTTGGTGCCATCTGCACCACACTCAGCCAGTGAGCTCATCAGCCATCCCTATATAGGATCCGAATCCGTGGCCTCAGTGCTACCAGCACCGCACTCTCCCGAGTGAGCCACCGGGCCGGCCCTGAGATCTTTCTTTTTAATTAATGTATCCATCTACATTAAATAAACTTCCCTTTTAGCAAAAAAAAAAAAAAAAAATTATTAAAAAGACATTTTTTCTGTCTTTTTTTGGAGGTATATCTAGAGTTTAAACATACCTAGTTATTTTTAATGCAGTTTTTCATCCTGCTTTTTCACTTAATATTACATCTTGAAATTTTATCTTAAATACTCCTCAAAAGTATGATTTTAATAACTGCATTAGATTATGTTTTATGGAGATCCATAATTTATTTAGCCATTTTCATATTGCTGGACATTAAACTTATTTTTTACCTTTATATAACTGCCTTCACACTTAAAAAAAATATATTTTCTTTGATTATTTGTTTATAGTTTCAAGAAGTAGGATAATTGGTTGAAAGTGTATGAACATTTTAAAGACTTCTATTTATGAATCCAATCTGTTCTTTAAAAAGGTTTTACCAATTTATACTTATACTAGAAGATTTTGACATTGTTTCTCTCATAGCACCAGTACTATACAGTATCATATTTTTTTCAGTTTGAGAAATGAAAATATTATTTTTCTGTTTTAATTTCCATTTCTATGAACATCTTAGAAAGTCCTTATTAGCCCCATGTGTTTCTAAAGGGTGTGTGACTTGTCTGCTCATGTCCTTCACCAAATTTCTGTCAAGACTTTTCTAATTAATTTTTAAGAATTCTTTATTCCCTGCACCAGCCAGCCGCCAAAAAAAAAATGAGTTCTTTATGCATGGAGGATGTTAATCTTTGTGTGTTAAGTCTGTTCCTTATCAATTGACTTTGTATTCAATTTGTGATGATCTCCTTCATTTGTACGTTGAGAAAATAATTTTCTATCTAAACATTTAATTAATTAATTAATTAACGAAAACACATAGTACCTGGAAGCAGGAAAAATAAAAATAGAACAATTAGATATACTTGTGTGCCTTTCAGATTGTCAAAAATGCTTAATATGAATAATGTCCATTGTTGGTGAGGATGTGGGCAAACACCTACCCTCCAAAGCTTTTGGTGAGTATAACTATATTAAAAGTGTCTTATCCAATGAGTTAAAAATCCCCCTTGTAGGTGACTGCTATGTAAAAATATTTGTAAAATTAGAAAAATTATATATGTATGAGAATTTTCTGTTGAGAACAGTTCCTAATAAAATAATGAGGGCAAAAAATTAACATAAAATAAATTTATTGAATATTAAAAAAAAGGAGAGAACAGAACTGGGGTTACCAGAGGCGGAGAAAGGGGAGGGTGAAGTGGGGGAAAGGGAAGAGTTGGTAGAGGGCCATAAAGAACAATTACATTGTATAATGTTGAATATACTAATCATGCCGATTTGAGCATCACATATTGCACACAGGTATTGATATTCAACTGTACCCCAGAGATATGTACAATCAACTACGTTTCAATAATAATAGTTAAAAAAAAGAACAAACGGTAAAAAAAAAAAAAAAAAATTGAGAACTTGTTTATTTTCCATCCTTTGCCCAGTGCTTGAAAAATAATTGAACTCAGTGCTAAGCAAATTTTGGCTCTGTTCTTTGAGCCTGATGGTTGCTTACTTCTTTTGGCTTGGAGATGTTCATCGTCCATCAATAGAGACCGTTAAGAAAGCAAAACCAAAAGCAAACGATACAGTTTAGAGATGGTGCTGAGAGGGTAAAATTACTGGGAAAACTAGGGAAATAGTTACCATAGGGTAACTGGAGGAGCAGCCTGCAAGGGGGTGTGGAGACTATGATTGACAGGGACCACCCAGAGGGAGGTGGGAGGGATTCTTGCAGGCTGGTCAGGTGCCATTTGTTACACTGGGTGGTGTTTACATGGAGGTTTGACTTATAATAATTAATTAAGCCATGGCTCATAAGTTTCCTGAACTTTTCTGAATGTGTATCAGATTTCACAAAAGAAAAAAGTAAAAATACATGCATAAACTTAACTATTTTTATTTAATTCCACTAGGATGAATTAAGTGGATTCATTTTTTTGAAATGGATGGTAATGATATGTGAGTTACATTTTAAAAAGAAGAAAAGTTTCTGTATATTCTATGAAATTCTTCCTAAAGTTCCCCAAGCCTGCCCAGCAAGAGCTCTAGGAAGAAAACGTGCTGTCCTGCGGGCTGTCCTACTACACCCAGTAAACGACTCAGCATCTGTGATTAGAACCTCCTGCCCCACTTACACCTGTCTGCCTGGAATCCACAAGGACTGCGCTGAAGTAAACATCAGCTTGTGAAGTGAAACACGCCTTCTCATGTTGGCTCCACCCTGCGCTATGCAGACCACAGTGAAACGTCCAAGTGTCCTGACAGATGGCAAGAAACAGGGGCTGGGATGGTCATCTGACCAGGGAGTTCTTTACAGTGGTGTCTAATTCTGCCAGTCAGGTGGCAGAATGATCTGTGGAGAAGACACCACACGATGAAAAATTCCATCCTGCACAGTGGAAAAACCTGGTGTTCTCAAGGACACCGTGACCAAGCAAGCCAAAGCATGCCAAGAGAAATCCAGAGAGCAAAGAGCTGGCGTGAGCTGGGCATAGCCAGGTTGGTGGACCAGCAGACACCCTGCGTCTGCACATGGAGACCTGCCTTCTAGGTCCTGGTCTGGTGTTTACTGCTTGGGACAGCCAGATGTCCCTGGAAGTAGCTCCAAAGCTGGGGTGAAGGTCAGAGAGCAAAGTACTCAGTGAAGAACCCTCTGAATGATTAATGTGTAGAAAAGCCTTGCTCCATGTCCAGGAGGACTGTGTGGCTTTACAAGTGAGGGTCACAAGGACTCGGGGATAGTTCTATGTTTTCATCCTCTCCGAGCCAAAAGAAGTAAGCAACCATCAGGCTCAAAGAACAGAGCCAAAATTTACTTAGCACTGAGTTCGATTATTTTTCAAGCATTGGGCAAAGGATAGAAAATAAATATTTAATTTTCCTTTACCTTTTAGGGGAAATAAGCTTTCACGGAAGTTGCTAGAATCTGGGATAAGAATGCATTAAGTAGGGAAACAGCTGTTTAGATTTCCCTTGCTATAGAAGGAATTGAAATTATAAGTCCTCTTAAACTATAACCCTGAAAAAGTCTGGCATCTAAAACAATTTAAAACATAAAAAAGAAGCAGATGTAATATTTTTTAAAAAGACATGCAATAGTTAGTGTTGGTGAGGATGTAAGACACCTGGAAACCTCGTGCATTGCTGATGGGAATGTAAAACGGTGCAGTCATTGTGCAAAAGTTTGTTAGTTTATTTAAAAAGTTAAATATAAACTTACCACATGACCCAGGAATTTCACTCCTAGGAATCTACCCCAGAGAAATAAAAACATTTGTCCACACAGGATTTGTACGTGAATGTTTTATAGCAGCATTTTTCATAATATTATTCATAACAGCCAAAAGGTGGAAACAACACAAATCTCCATTGACTGATGAATGGATAAATAAAATCTAGTATATCCATACAATGGAATATCACTTGCCAATAAAAAGGAATAAAACTACTGACACGTGCTACGGCATGGATGAACCTCAAAAACGTTATGCTAACTGAAAGAAGCCAGGTGCAAAAAACCACATATTATATGATTGCAATGATATGAAATGTCCAGAAAGGGGAGATCCATAGAGACAGAAAACATGTCAGTGATTGCCTGGGTTTGCGGGGAAGGGTGAAGATTAAAGGCAAGTGGACACACGGTATATTTTAGGGGGTCATGAACATGTTCTACAACTGGATTGTGGTGACAGGTGCATAGCTGTATATATTTACTCAAATTTGTTGAATTGTACATTTAAGATGGGTGAATTTTGCAGTATGCAAATTACAACTCAATAAAACTGTCATTTTGAAAAAAGAAGCAGAGTACACAAATGAGTAAGAAATGTATTATTCAACAAATAGTGTTGGGGGTATTGTCCAAGTATTTAGGGAAAAGAAATCAACTTAAATTCTGACTCGTGTTTCACACGCCAAAATAAACCTAGTTTTGTATTAGCACACCATAAAAACTATTAGATGAGAAAAAGTGGTTAATAAATAACTAATTCCAATGCAGGAAAAGGCTAAGTACTAAAGCAATGGGAGTGGGGGGAAGAGGGGGAAAAGACAAAAAACAAAAAACAATTTAAAAAGTGAAGGAAAAGATATGCTGATATTTGACTGTAGAAAAGGTTTACACTTATCTGTATACAAAAATATATCAAATACAGTTAGAAGATAAAGGACAAACCAAAAATTTCTTTTTGCCACAAATATGACAGGATTCCTTTCTCTGATATTTAAATGTAGAACTCAATAAGAAAAATGCTAATTTTGACAATTTCCAGACGCAAGTCTCCCAACGCAGATCAACCTAGGCCCAGAAAGCAAGCCCACCCGTGCAGCCCAGCGGCGCCGTCCTCAGCTCCCACGGTGCACGTGCAACCATCTCCCCGGACGCAGAACGGCTGGGCGCGCTCTGACTGTCGCCGCAGCCCTGGCTCCGCTGGCGGTGAGGCCCCCACCCTCTGCCTGCAGACACCTCCTCCCCCAACGTGCAGAAACCGCCTCCTGATAAAGTCGTACGGTTTCAAGCAGTCATCGGTTTTCACTTTAGCCTGGCTCTGTTTATCATATTCTTTCTACGTAAAACGGAAAGAAAAGGAAGAGCGAGGCCGCGCGCAGGGTGCTTCCCCGGGCACCGCACGTGGAGGCCGAGCGGCGGGGAGGCTGCGCTCACGGTCCCCCGTGCACAAGCCCCTGTTCCTTCACTGTCTCCAGATCCCCTCGAATCTGGCTCTACCATCCCCCAGGGCTGTAAAATATCCCGTCTCCCTCCCTGCCACACGGGGACTCACGAGGCACAGCGCCCCGTGCCGAGATGGAGGCGTTTCTCCCCGCTGCACCATGCCGCTAGGCCCCGCAGAGACCTTGTCGCCCTCCAGGTTAGGCCACGGGCACTGTCCCCGCTCTCATGGGGCCCCAAAACCTCCCTGCCGCTCTCCTGTCCTGGAATCTCCATCTTCCCCTTGGTAGACCCAGCACCATCTCTTCCATGAGCTCAAGATTGAAAGCACACACACACACACACACACACACATACACCACACACACACAATACCACACATACCGCACACCACCACACACAACACACACACCACATACAAACACATCACACACCCCACACACATGCCACACACACCCACCACACACACCACACACACCCCACACACATGCCACACACACCACACACACACACCCCATTCCACACACACACCCCATACCACACACACCCCACACACATGCCACACACACCACACACACACACCCCATTCCACACACACACCCCATACCACACGCACCACACACATGCCACACACACACCATTCCACACACACCCCATACCACACACACCACACACACACCCCATATCACATAAAGCACACACACACACACACACACACACCACATACACACACATCATACATAAACAACACATGCACACACACACGCACAGGCAGTGCCTGCTTTTCACCTGGCAAAAGGTAATAAGGACTTGGTGTTTTGCTTAAAACAAAGTCAAGGGAAACTTGGAACAAATAAAAATTAATATCTGATCAATCATTACTGGCACCGCCTTTACTTATGGCAGATTTCAATCACAGAGCTCTATTTCTCAAACCCAGAGAGGAAACAGCAGCAGCGTTTGGTTACTTCATCCCGGACTTTAAAACAAAAGGGAAAAAATGTTGTAAGTGCTGGAGGAGAACAAAGGGTTTGGTGAGAAAAGCCGAGTGTTGATAAATTCCTTAAGGTCCAAAAGGTTTCATGCACTGAGAAAAATGTCCCGGACTCTGTAAGGCACTTTATCTAATATCCAATTTACTTCAAGTAATTAACATTCCCCTAGGCAGCAATGCTTCTCAAACTTGAGTGCTTGGGAATTCCTTGGAGGCTCATTAAAACACATGTGCTGGGCCCCACCCCACGAGTTCCTGACTCAGCATGTCTGAGGCGGAGCCTGAGAACTTGCATTTCTAATGAGCTCGCTGCTGCTGCTGCTGCTGCTGCTGCTGCTCCTGCTGCTGCTGCTAGTGGCTGATCCAAGTACACAAGTTCTTAAAGCTGGTAAATCAAAAATGCTCTATGTTCAATCAGATGTCCCTACAATTTGAAACATTGACTGCAAACTGAAACTCTTGTAAACATTTAATTAAAATTCCAGTGCTAATATTTTAGCATTGGCCAAAGTGCAGTTATTACCTGTAGTGGATTGAATTATGTCCCCCCGAAACTACTGAAGCTTGAATTGTGTCCCCCAAGTTTTATGTGTTAGGAACTTAGCTTCCACTATGACTGTTAAGAGGGTGGGAAATCCTATTTGGTCATTGAAAGGTGGAGCCTTAAAGAGGTGATTAGATCGTAGGGCCATGCTGTAGTGAATGGATTAAAAACAGTGGTCAGGGGTGTGGTTCTGAGAGCTAAAAAAGAGGAGAGAGTCTGTCTTTCTCTCTCTGCTCTCTCTGCTTCCACCATCTTGCAATGTGAGACCCCTGGATTACTGTTGCCACCACCAGATGGACTTTGGACTTCCCAACCTCAGAAACTGTAAGCAAATAAATTTCGTTTTTCTTTATAAATTACCCAGTCTCAGATATTCTGTTATAGCAACACAAAACGGACTGATACATTGCCCGAAGCTCAGAAACTCAGGATGAGGGACATAGGCCTTGGGCGTCCCTTGGACCAGCCCCTTTGTAGAGTTGTACCTAGTGTGTTACAGCAGACACTATCCAAATTATAACCCTGACCAATTGGCCTGGTGTAGAATTTTGTGATCTGATCTGTTGTCCTGTACCTGCTTATTCTGAGCTTCTCATCCAGCAGTACGCTGGAGCCCACCCATGCCAGAGCCAATTGTTGAATTTTTAGGAACTTACAAGCTGATTATGAAACACAGCCGTTATTAAAAATTAAATTACCTAAGCTTAAATAAATCATAGTAAGAACAAGGGTAAGAAACGCTCAAAACTCATTACATCCTATTCATTTTACTAATAGCTTTTACTCTATTGTGTACTAGATGATAGGACCACTACATAACGGTGAGCTACTGTGCATCTCTTCCCAACCCCAGGAATGCTCAGTAACATCATGTTGGTAGCTTGAAATCAGCCATGATGGGAGTGTTGACAGAAATCAACACACTCTGCAAATCAGCTCCCCTGACCAGGCAATTATTAAACAATTACTGGAGCAATATTGACCCCATCTTCACAAAAGAACGTGACAATAGTCCTCTTGAAAACTACATATCCTGAGAGTCTTTTTGGCAAAATATAGACAAGTATCAAGCCTTTTTTGCAAATGCTTGCTCTGGGTGGGAAATGGCCTTGTTCTGAGTGGGTCAGTTAGAGGCAAAGCTTGGGATCAGTTTGATTCACTGAAATGTGAGCTCATCTCCCTCATTTACCATAAAGACCTAAGGAGAGACAGGCAAGGGGTCCAGAAACTCGGCTGTCCCCCCACTCCAGCCCTGAGCAGCAGGGGAACCCTGAGCATGATCTCGTCATATGTACAAACCTCAACTTTTTCCTGTGTAAATTAACACAATAACACCTATCTCACGATGTGCTTGTCAATTTCAAAAGAGAGAAAGAATGTGCAATTAATGAGATGCTACTTATAGTGATTATTATCTGTTTTAAATATGTTTTAACATGGATCCAGGCATGGAAAAGGAAATTGTGCATTGATTATAACTGAAATGATACCCAAGAAGGAGGCATTCCCTAAATACGGACAGCAAAATTCTGAGTATGCTCAGGAATACTGAAATCTGATTTTAAAGGTCAGATACGGAATATGCTGAGAAGAGTTAAACAAATAAGCAACCGTCTATCTGTGGAATAAATAATCTGAAAGCTGACATTCCATGCAAGTGCTTGGAAATTTGCCTGGCCAGTGAAGGTCTTGAGACAGCAGTAGCTGTAGCCACATTATTGGCTAAAACTATTGGGAAGGAAAGAAGCATGACTGACATGTCAAGAAGGAGAAGGAAGTGGGAGGAAGAAAAAGATGAGAGAGAAAGAAATAAAAGAGGAGAAAGAGAAAGTGAAAAAAGAAAAAGAAAATAAATCCTCTACTGAAGTTTGCAGCAGTAAAACATATGATTGCTGTAGCCTAGGAGACAAGAAGGGAATGGTAAATGGAATGATACTGCATTTGTTTCTTCTGTTTTGTCTGATGTGGTGCACTATAAATTTACGTGGACTGTCTCTCCAGGCTGCCTCGCACAGGCCTGCAAAGCACTTGGGTGAAGTTAAGGCGGCATATTCTAACTCTGGTCTCATGATCTCTGTTCCAATTCTTATTTCTGTCTCCCTGTGGGTATATTTCTATTGTTGGTTGTTTCTACTTATTAATGTCATCTTGTCTACTCCTGTGTCTGACTCAATTTGTTTGCCGGACATTGTATTTGGAATTATTTGTAGAAATAATTTGAGGGCTAAAAGACTTTCACAGCTTCTGTAAGGCTCCTAGCCTTCTAGCAATCTGAAATTACTTAACTTTGTTTTCAAAAATTGAGAATTTCTAGGCCCCCAGGTGTCTTAACATCAGGCTGCGGTCTGTTCAAGGTAGGTTTCCATTTATTTTGTTCTATTTTGTGTTTACCTCTGATTCACTTTTACTCTGAGTGTGCAGCCTTTTGGGGTTCCAATCCAACGTAGAGGAGATCACCATGGGTACCTTTTGGGTTCACTCCGGCTTTCTCTCCCCACATCGCTCCTCAGCCACCTCCATGGCAATAGTGACCCAGATTCCAGGCTCTTGTCTAATTTCTATCTTCTCTTGCAACTCTGATGCCTTTGTAGGAGGCCAGGGCAAACTTCCCTTTTAAGCCCCTGAAGGTTCACTAAAAAACAACTGACAGACACAGATTAATAGGAAAAAAGATGTAACAAATGTATTTGATCATAGTTTTGCATGACATGGGAGCCTTCAGAATGAAGACCCAAAGATATAGGGAAAACTATTCATTTTTTATGCCTAGGTTCTGTACTGGATTGGTCCCCCCAAACTCACTGAAGCTTGAATTGTCCCCTAAGTTTTATGTATCCGAAACTTAGCCCCCACTGTCACTGTTTAGGGTGGGAAATCTTATTATGGTAATTGAAAGGTGGACCTTGAAGAGGTGATTGGATTGTAGGACCGTGCCTGGTGAATGGATTAATAATGGTGGTCAGGGGCGTGGTTTGGAGGGCTTTAAAAAGAGAGTGAATGAGGAGGTTAGTCGCTGCTCTCTCTGCTCTGCTATTTCGCAATGTGATACTCACCATCAAAGAAAGCCTCCACCGGCTGTGTTCCCTGGACTTTGGACTTCCTAGCCTCTGAAACTGTAAGCAATAAATTTCGATTTCTTTCTAAATTACCCAGTTCCAGGTATCTTGTTATAAGCAGCAGAAACAGACTAATACAGGTTCTATGAAGCAGGGACAGCTGTGTAGAAATGTGACCAGGCAAAAAAAAGTGTGATTTAATGCTAATAGACTGACCGAGGCAACCCAGCCAGACTTATCCAGATTTTTCTTGGCCTTTCTGTGTAGCATTCTTTCCTGTGAGGCAGGACCCTTCCTGGAATGAGGGTCTTATGCCCTTCAATCAGACAAGGTAGGTCACAGATTTCTTTACGGCCATCTAAGACACAAAGTGGGGGGAATATGAGAGCATAATTTTAGTCTTTATGGCTGGTTTTGTGCTGGTCTGGGCCGTGCAGCCAGCCCGCCGCCTGGCTCAGTCTCGCAGCCACCTTCAGTTCTGCTTCGGGGACAGGGAGGGAGGGCGGTTGTCACGCAGATCGGGGAGCATGGTCTGGCACTGTCCTGCTATAGGAGCCCTCGAGGCTCATGCTGACAACAGAGCTGTCTTTTCACTTGGGCTGAACTTGTGCCCGTTTCTCTCCTCATTGTCAAACAATTTGGGAACACATACATCAGACGGGCTGATCAAGTCTCTTGTCCCCATCTTAGCTAGTGACAGAGCTTTCCAGTTGAATTTTTTTTTATTCTGCACAGTCACACCACACACACGTGCATTCACACGTCTTTACAGATACTGGGGAAGCGACAGCCATACAGAGCTAAAATTTGGGAGAAGGACACCAACACAAAGCTGAGCTTTTCTCCATCCTGCCTCGCGACCGATTATTTTACACATTTTTGTGAACTGCCTTGAATCCTTCCTGGAATCAAGCAGGCGTCTTAGTCCAGGTTCCTCCAAAAGCATGTCCTGGGGCCCAAGTCAGATGCAGGGAGTTTTGCGGGGAGGTGATTCCAAGAAGCACAAGTGGGGGAAAGGTGAACAGCCACAAAGGTATATTCACAAGCAGGTCACTGTGGGTGCCTGGGCTCGGTCCCACCTGGGGCACTCTGAGGAACTGTATGCAGACGCCCAAGGAATTGTGGTCACCGGTGATGAGATGGGCTTGCCCCAGGGTTGCTAGTTCACCTGCACTTCCATGTCACACCTGCCTGCAGAGGATGTTTTCCAGGAGCAGGAAAAGCTCCCAACCAAAGAAGAGGGCTGCAAGGGCTGCCTTTTGGATGCTGCCCCCCTGCTGCAGCTGCAGAGCTCAGGAGTATGATGGGGATTGGGGGCCGGGGGGGGGGACGTGCGTCAACAGCATCAATACCCCAACATATATAAAAATAAGCCAACAGAACAGAGCTCTTTGAAACAAGCTGTTTGTTTTAAGTACATAAATAATTGACCTCTTTCTTGTCTTGTTGACACAGTAAAGCCATTCTGGAACTATCCACTCACATTGATACTACCTGGTAAGAAGTAGGCAAGGCTGGCCTCTAGCAGAGTCTGCTGTACAGGCAGGAGGTCTTCAGGTGTCTGGGGAGATAAGTTCCAAGAGCAGAGGTAGCAGTCACCTTCTGCAGGGTGAGAGATGGATGGAAAAGGATAGCTTCCCACAAGAGGAGAAAGGCAACTCTATCCAAAAAAGGAAGCTGCAGTCTCTCCCTTCTGCAGTGTTAAGGTTGAGAGGCATAAAGGTGGCTTTCAAAGTCTTGGAGGGTTAGGACAGGTTTCCAGTTAAACATGTGTATCAGTCCTTGTTTGTGTTGCTATAACAAAATACGTGAGACTGGGTAATTTGTAAAGAAATGATGTTTATTTGGCTCACGATTCTGGGACAGCTGCATCTGATGCAGGCCTCCGGCTGCTTCTACTCATGGTGAAAAGCAAGAGAGCAACCAGCATGTGCCAGGAGATCACATGGTGAGAGGAAGCAAGAGAAAAAAAGGCAAGAGAGAGGTGCCAGGCTCTTTTTAACAACCAGCTCTTGGTGGGAACTCATAGAGTAAGAACTCACTCCCCTATCCCCCCAGGGAGGACATTAATTTATTCATGAGGGATCCAACCCCATGACTAAGACACCTCCCCCTAAGCCCCACCTCCCAGCACTGCCACCTTGGGGATCTGATTCAACATGAGTTTTGGAGGGGGCAAATCATACCCAGACTATAGCAACATGGTAGGATAATCATCGGCTATCTCCCCAACCACTCCTAAAATAAGTGTAAAGGACAGAAAGATATAAACCTACATATACTCAGCAACAGACTTGAATCCAAATATACAAAGAGACCCTACACATCAATGAGAAAAGAACAGACAACCCGATTAAAAGATGGGCACAATATTCAGGTAGTGTGATGGTTAATTTCATGTATCGACTTAGCTGGGCTCTGGGCTGCTTCACTCTCCAGCCTGGCCTCTCTGCAGTAAACGCAGCATTGCCCCTAGGTACAGATGAAGGAACCAGAAATGGCAAGGGTTCAGGAATCAGCCAAGAGACTGAAAATGAGACCAATGCCCAGATCTGCCCACTAAGCCCGCCGTCACCTCTGGGGTGAGAAAGGGGGAGCCACAGGCTGGCCAGTGGGTCTCGGGACAGAGTTTTGCCTTATGGTACAGGTGAATCTCTGCTCCTGTGAAATGCTATTATCACATCGTCAGTATAAAATAAACGCTTTGTAATAACGTTAAGCCAGGAGAGACATGATCGCTGTGCCTGCAGCCTGAGCCCCACAAACAGGCCACACACAGCCATAGAGGGGGATTGCTTTAAAAAAGCAGGTGTGCAGATGGAGCAGCGACAAGCTGAGGCTGCTTCTGCACACCTGCTACGCTCAGGAAACCGTCTGGGAGATGAGACAGGAAACCTAAGACGCCTGCTTCCGAGGAGCTTCAAGTCTAGGTAAAGTCAAGGCTCTGAGGTGCAAGACGGCAATGGGAGTCCCATGACAAATGCCCAACACCGCCGGCTCATGGCTATTTAGGGAGGCTCGCCGCCCGCTACAGGGGCGGGGCTGCCCTGGTCCGAGTCCCTGCAGCCACATGTTCGAGGCCCTGTGCGTGTTGGTGCTCACAGTTGGCTGAAGTTAACAAGAAAGGCTCTCTTTGTTCCAAGTGGCCCCATCCCTTTTAATGACCACCCTGCAGAGGGCTCTGAGACATTACTATTAAGTATGGAATTTATAGTTCAAGGGCAAACCAGTTTTTATCTTGGACATGACCCATGGCTATTTTAGGTACCAGGTAAAATTGTGTGCCTAAGTTCTCTCTCCTCCCTCGAGACCAGCTCCAGGCAAGCAAGAACAAGTACCTGCCACTTACCAGCTGACTGCCTTGGGACAGTTGGAGTCTCTGAGCCTTAACCTACCCACTGATAAGAGTAATTACCAATATTTCAGAGAACTGTTGTATGGACTAAAGGAGATAATAGACAGAGCCCTAGCACTGAGCCTGCTTAAGTCAGCATGCAATAGATGTTTCCCAACTTCTTTTCTTAAATTGCTTTCTTTATTTAAAACACATGTGTATATGCATGGGTTAGATATATGTATCTATATATGTTCATTGTAAAAAAACAAAAAAAGTGAAAGGTAAACACTGATAAACAAAAATTTTTAAAAAGAGAAAGAAGAGAGAAAAAAAAGAAAACTGTTCGTGTTCTCCCCCTCCCATATCTAACCAGTTCTAGCAATTTTGTCCACTTCCTTCCTGTCTGTTCTCTACACATCACCTACATAGGTCGCAGATGTGTGCATTTCTCTTCTATGTTTGCCCATAATATGGTGCCACAGACAGCTGCTGACACCCTCACGTCTTACTCTCCAGTGCTATTGGAAATAACCCTTGTGACACCAATTCCTAGGCATGTCCTGTAATTTATTTAACTAATCCCCAAGTCTGGAATCCCCTCTTCTTTTCCCCTTTGTTCGCTCTGAGGACCACCTTTTTAAAACCTCCGTCTGTCTGAGGAAATCACACGGTGCCCTTATGACTTTACCGAGATTATGGAGCTGTGTGCTTTTCTTGTGATTTTTTTGTTCATTCTTCTGAAATTGTAACACTACATTGGATAGATAATGGTGTCTCAAAAAATGATGAATGAATTCCTCCATAAACTGAGATCTTTCCCCTCACAGTCATCAAGGAGGCTTTGTGGGGCCCGGGGGGACATGCCTCAGGAGCCCCCCTTCCCTCCCTCCCAGGCCTCCTGGAAGCCTGCATTTGTCTATGGGCTTTTTGAAGTCAACCACTTTACACCGTCCTCAGCCCCAGGAGGTGGCAGAGTTCCTCCAGGACTTCCTTCCTCAAGTGCTGAGGGACAATTGGTGTCCTTTCTGACCTTTGCCTTTCCCCCACCTTCTGGCCTTTTGAAGGTCCTCTGACAAATGGCTGGGGGAAGGTGGGGTCCCTGGAGACTCACAGACTGCAGCCAGGGATCCTCACTGGCAGGGGAACACCTAGGGTGTCTTATACCCCTCGGTAAGTTGGGTATGAAAATGTGCCAGATAAGAAATGTAACAAGTCAACAACACAGCACATTTCTACAGAAACTGAGACATTTATCACATTTCCATTTGCCTGACAAGGTAAAGATTGCAATTTTTCATCTAAAAAGAAAATTAAAACTTTCACTATCTCAAATAAGTATTCTGCATTTATTTCCACCCACAACTTCAATAAAACTCAAATACAATCAGGGCTCTGCACACATGCACGCAGAGCTATACAAAACTGCAATCTCACACAGACACACAGAGCTACACGAAGATGTACACACAACCCCATGCATAGGTACATGCAGTCTCACACACAGCTCTGCATGCAAAGGTATGTATGTATACCCCAGAGATGTGTGACCAGGAGCGTGTATGTTCAATCTCCAATATCCTTTTTAGTGCCCTTCATTTTAACTGTCATCGATTATAATTTGAGATAATATATGTTCATAAATATCCCGTGGGAGCCAGAACCACCCATCCCCACCACACACACACACACACACACACACACACACACACACACACTGCTCACAACTCACTGCTCACCGGCTGCATTAGTGGGGCTTGGCTCCCCACCATCTTCATGAGCATCACTCCACTATCCCAGGAGGCTCTGGCCAAGGCAAATGGCTTAATTAATTATTCATGACAGGAATTTCCAGAAGAGCCATCAACTCTTCAGTGGAAGACATCCATGGACAGCTTGCATGCTGAGATTCTGCGAATCCCTGACGTGAAACTCTTCACTTTGCTATTCCCCCAACCCAGACGATTACCCTATCCCAGCAGAGCCTCACCTCAAATCAGACATCTATTCCTCAGTGGATTCCGCCTTTGCTACCCCCAACCCCACACATTCTGGGGCTGGGGACCCACTTGAGCAGGTAATGCTTTTACTTCCCAGGGTGGTGCTGGTGACATCTGGAGCTTGGCATCCAACACCCGGATGGAGATCACGAATGATCATGATTATTTTTTTATGAGTTTCCTATTTTATAATTGATAAAAATTGCTTTTCAAATTATAAAACCACCATGAATAAACATTACTTTATTAATCATAAAACCATCACCTAATAGACATAAAGCAAGAAAAGGACATTGAGTTCCAGAAACGATTAGAGAACAGAGCTGAAAACAAAAATCAATTACAGCTATGGCATCAAAAGTAAGGGAAAAAAAGAGACCCAGTTAACTGCTAAAGAGCATTTCTTGTCAGTAGCTCCAAAGGTGAGCGCATGGCAGCTGTTAAGAATCACTGGATTGAATCACTTCCAAGGCCCGTGCTACCCTCCGATGCTGTTTCTCAATTTCCTCTCCATCATCAGCTGTGTGGATTTTCCACTAAAACAACGACTGCCATTCATGGATGACCTTCTACACGCCATAATAATATCAACCTCCTCTCTCATTGTTGCAACCTGCCGCCCAGCGGTATCCCTGTCACCCCCCATCACACCTGCCAGGACAGACTTCAGGTTTGACTGGCCTAGCTCAGAGGTGGGTGCGTCTGCTTGGGCCCTGAGAGTCCTTTCTGTTCCCAGCACAACCTTCTCCTCACACCCATCATTCTAGGCATCAAGCCACAGACGCCCAGGTATCAGAAAGACACTGGCCTGGAGCATGCTGTGCCCATGACAGCATAAGACCTGCGTCTTGTCAACCACTGGAATTATCACCACTGGTTTGACTGTCCCCATGGTAGCTGGAAAATTCTGGGGAAATTGACCTGAAGGTATTTCCCAGAGTAAACCCTCAGCCTCCTACCCAGCAGCAATGTCTCCTGCCAACGGGTCAGGCTGAAGATGGTGGTGGGGACTGAGGATGCACGCACAGGGGTTTGCCGGCCTCACCGAGCCAGTTGGCTGCGGGGCCATGGACAAGTTTCCTCACTCTGCAGACCAAGATTAGATGATGTCACATCATGAACAAGGAAAGAGCCAAGGATATGGCTGGCTCTAGGCAAGCATTTGTGTCTTCATCGTGGAGCGTTGGGCTTAGGTCCCCACCTGCCACCCTGATGCAGTGTGGTGAGGGACAGAGCCACCTCCTGGGGTGATCAAAAAGCTCTGATCGAATAGTAGCTTTGACGACTGGCACTCCTGGGGCATTTCATGCTGGAGAGCCAATGGTGGCGATGACAGTGTGGACAGCACCAGCACTCAGTGAGGGGAAAACCCTGGTCAGAAATTCCAGTTATGTCGCAACCTTAGTACCAGCATCACTACAAGCCGTCCTTGTGCCATCTCAGGTTTTCCTCCTTGCCCACCATGAAAGACAATTGCATTACTCTGCCCAGAACCAGAGATAGGTGGGTCAGGACCTGGCCACTCAGCTGGAGGGTCCTCACGCATTCTGAGTGTCGTCAGCATAACAGCTCAGAGAGGTGGGCATGGTCCTTTCCATCTTACAAACTATGGAACTGAATCTCAGGGAGGGCAGACAGCTGAAGCCGCTAGTTGGCAGAACCCCAGTTCAAACCCCTTGTCCATAGAACTGTCAGATAGAATAAAGACTACCATGTTCAATTCAAATTTTGGATACATAGCAAATAAACTTTAGCATAAGTATATCCTCAATGCTGCGTGGGACATTTTTGTCTGTTAGTTCTGGCAACCCTGTTGCAATTGATGTGTGCTCCTACCACATAGGATGCCCAGGCTAGTTCTGGCTGAGGCTGAGCCATGGAGATGCAGAGGCCCAAATGCTGGCCACTTTCAGGCCATCTGCACCTCCAGATGCAGATGGCTACAGGGAAGAGATGGCACCTGGCAGAGAGGCTGTGAGCCCGCCTAGGAATGGCCACCTTTCCTGCACCAAAACCTGCCTCGTCCCATGCAGGGCCTGCGGGTGCAGTTCATGAAGCCCACGGGCACTCCAGGCCCAGAGCGAGGCAGGAGCACCCTGGCCACTGGGGAAGGGCACTGTCCCCAGAGCTAATTGGAGTATGAGTCTTCTGAATGATCTCTGGTCCAGGCATGTTCAGACTCCTCAGCCTGCCCCATCCAGCAGAAATCATGACCCCAGAGAAGAACTGGACTGAATTGCTGCCACTGTGTACGTCCAGTTTCGCCTTTCAAGCCCGGGCAGCGGAAGCAGCCTGAATCTCCGTGGGGAAGGATGGCTCCCAGGCAGGATCTGAGACCTGCCCAGGGGATCCTACAGATGCTTTTCTTGTGTCATGGCTTCCTTGCTCAGGTGCATTCCTAGCAAGAGAAAGTTTTTAAGAGCTAGTCACTATAGAAAGTTTACCATCGTGTTTGCTACCAATGAAAAATTCCCATTCCACAGAGACTCCCAGCCAAAGAGATGAGCAAGCCAAAATCAACCTATCCAGTGCAGAAAAGAGCATAGAGCTGGCTTGCACCACTCTTGGTGAAAAAACATCAACACGTGTGTGTGCATTTATTACATACACGAAACTACTGCATCTGTGTATTATCTGCATTACAAAACATACACAAAAACTTTTAAAGGAGGAGATAAAGCTGAAAGAACATTTTTAAGTGTTCTGCTAAAAAATGCTGGCTTAACACCACACTAGCTGATACTCAGCAAACAGTATTCCCTTGGGCAAGGTTTCTGTTACCAGCAAATCGTTTTCTTGCTCTGGTCATTTGCAGCTGGACTCCTGTGACATCGAATAGACAGTGGTTGATTTGGCCCTGTCAGCTCTGCTGTTTTCTTGTTGCCTGAGAAGTTTCCATATCTCTTGATGGGAGTCTTTACAAGCCATCTGTCCTTTACACGACAGCGATCGTTGGTAGAGCATGATGACAGAGCCCTGCGTCACAGGATGCGAGATGCACACAGCACGGCTGGAGACAGGCACGCACACTCAGCATTAGCACGTGGCTAGATTTGTATTTTTCAGATAAAAATTGAAAATGAAATGTTGATGTTTCTCCTCCCCGCCAGGGTGCCTGAACATCCCTCCCCCCATTTCAGACGGACACATTAGGAAGCAGCCTGGGAGGTGACCCACTCAGATGCGGTACAAGTCAGAAGAGGGAGCAGCCTCTATTGTGGTTCACGTGATACTTGATGGAGACCCCAATGTACCCAGCACAAACATGCCGTTGATTTTCGCTCTGGCTCCCCGCTGGAGGTGAAGGGAGAGGCAATCTCCAAATTGCTCAGTTGTGTGCAACTTGCTTTCCTGGTCATCTCTGTGCTGGGCTCCTGCTTGTGCAGAGTCGTTTCCCATCTTCCTGAGCAGCCGTGAGGCTTGCCCATCAGCCACAGCCACGGCATGCCTTGCTGACCCTCTGCGGCCCTCCCGTCATGTTCCCTGTATGACTCTGCTCAAGGGACAGAAGCCTGCACCCTGCTCTCGTCCAGAGCAGCTGAGCCTCTTCCTTTACTTTGCTTATGTTGGTCACACCCCTCGGCTTCCATGCCTGACCCTGAGGATCCCATCAGGGTGTTTTCCTATTGTATCCTCCCCATGGCAGCCAGCCTTCTGCTCTTCATGTATTGTGTGGGCCCTTCCCCACTTAATAGGGCTGGCCCATGTCACCAACGGACATAGCAAAGGTGATGGTGTGTGACTCCCAAGGCTAGCTCCTAAAAGACAACGAGTCTTCCACCTTTTTCTCTCTGGGACTCCTCACACTGAGAGAAGCCTGCCTCCATGTCATGAGGATGCTCAAGCAGTCCAGTGGAGAGGGACTGACTCCTCCTGCCAACACCAGCACCAACTCCCACCTGTGCCAGGAGCTGCTTTGGAAGTGGAAGCCCCAGCCCCTGTTAAGCCTTCAGATGAGACAGCAGCCCCAACCATCCAGCTAATTCCTCCCAAATTCCTAACTCAGAGCAACTGTCAAAGATCAGAAATACTTATTGTTTATGATTCTAAGTTTTGAGGTAGTTTATTTTACAGCAATAGACAGCTAAGGAATTCAAGCAAGCCTCAGATGAGACTGCAGCCCCAGCCAACACCTTGATTGTAGAGAACCCAGCTAAGCTGTGCCTGGACTCTTGATGCTCAGAAACTGTGAGAAAATAGATGTGGGTTGTTCCAAGATACCAAGTTTGCAGTAACAGTGTTATGTAACACTGGACTACTAATATGGGCATCTTCCCCATCTGGGCATAGTTACACTCTTCTCTTTAAACCATTGTACCCCAGTGTGCTTGTGCTGTGCTGTATTTAACTTGATGGACGTGAAGATGGCCTCTGTTACTTTCCGCCTTTATATGCCATGTGCTGGGCACACCTACACAAGGAGCTTGTACTTCTGCATGTTAGTGCAGGAATGACTCATAGAAAGTCTCGGCTAATGGTCTGTACCTGTAAAATTTTGAGCACAAATTGCCAAAATGTACTCCAAGAGGGCTATCTTGGTGGTAGGTGGAGTATCAACCAGTGCAGATGTTGAGGAGAACATTCTAGTCATAGAGGAGTGACGAGGCCAGGAGTGCATCTGGAGAGACCTAAGGCACCTCTGGGGAAACAAGCAGCTCAGGAGACCACCTCAGAGAGAGAATGAAGGCTGGGGTCGGTGGGGGGGTGGAGAGGGCTGTAGCGATGTCGCGAGCTTGATCAGGAGCCCTAGAATACAGATTGAGAAGTTGGAACATAAAACTGGAGGCCATGAGGGACTGGAGGAAGATTTCCTCAAGGTTGGAAAATTGAGAGTTGGTTGCCTCCCCGCCCCCCACCCCCAGGCTCTTACTTCAGATTCACAATCCTGGAGTCCGTAATGAGGGTAAAAGCCCTTAAATGGATCTTCCAGTTTGTTTTCCTTTTTGTGTTCTCTCTGGAGGGATGATCTGGGTGGATAAAAATGCAACTATTGGGTCAAAATTCATGTAAAATTCAAGGACTGCATTCATACAAATTCAAGGAATTTCGTGGAAGGATTTGGAATAGCAAAATTCCAGGTTTTCTTGTTCACTGAATCTTCCATATTGTACGTGAGTCAAGTCAGCCAGGGCCAAGTTGAGGACTTCCCAAGACAAATGGAGGACCCTGTGCCCCGCGGGGGCTGGGGAGGGGCTGCAGGCAGTGCAGGCCTGTGGGGCCTCCCGTGGCCCCTCCTGGCTCCCCAACCCCTGAGCTGCTGTCTGTCTCCAGCTCCTCGCCTCTCTCCCCTGCCTGTGACATAACAAAGGCTGAGAAATGAAGAAAGGGTTAAACTGCAGAACCACTCACTTCTGCTTTTGTCTTTCAGCCTCCTCAGAGATTACAGATAATAAGTCATTAGAGGAAACACACCACAGAAGACCGAACACGCTGTGGCCTGAATCCTCAGTGATAATCACAGCGTCTGGAGTTTCAGGGCCTGAAGCTGGAGCCTCCTAAACAAGGCAAGCACATTCAATGGCCCCGCTTTCCACAGAAATGTCGTAAGCTCTGAAGTCCCCTCTCCACCGGGGGGAAACATGCCACCCAACACCCTGTGCCCCAGAAGGAAGGCAGCACTCAGAGCGGCCAGGCCCAGACCAAGGAGAAAGTCCATGGAGGAGGGACAGTTTGCAAAATCACAGGTCACTCAGTTCCTCCTCAAACCTCAGCTCCTCTTATTTTTCTCTTCTCTGTGTCCCTCATTCTTTCCTTTCTCCTTTCCCTTCTGTCTGTCCTTCACCTTCCCATAAGTATCCCTGCTGCAGCTAAACCCATACCACAAAGGAAAGCGGAGGTGGGTGGCCCCAGAGGGGCACGCCAGGAGGGTCCAGCTTTTTCCTCCACGACGAAAAGAGAATCGAACTTCCCAGATGTACACTGGCTTTTGCTGACGTTCAGGGGACAGCTTAAACCTTTCTGATAGGAAAATGACAGCAGCTGGTGTGGAGATTTCAGGGGCATAGATGGAAAGTCCAAATGTTAGGCGTCAGGACATCTCACAAATGCACTTTTATATTGTTTGATGGCCGGACGTTGGATCCTGCACAAATGGCGCTGTTTTCCTCCCTCCGGCGACTCTAGGTAGCCATGTAGCTGTCAGTTATGCAGTCAGCCTGAGATCAAACAGAAAAGGTGGGCTCTTCCTTTCCCAGAACAAACTGATCCCTCCCTGAGTCTCTACCCAACAGGGTGGGCTCAGCCTGGCGTTCTCCCAGGAGGCTGCAGCCCAGACTGAGGCTGGGCTGGCACAGCTCAGTAACCTCTTCCCCCACAGGCCCAGCACCTTGGCTGGGAGTCCCATCCTTAGGGCATGCACTCTTGTGTGTGTGCTCGCTCTCTCGCTCTCTTTCTCTCTCCCCCTCTTTCTTCCTCTCTCTCCTCTCTTTCTCTTGTTCCTGCAAGCACCTTTTGGCCAGAGGAATGTCAAAGAATTTGCAAATATGTTTTAAAACCACCATGCACCACACCCTCCCAGCAGCCCTGAGGAATAGTGGGTGTCCCCAGGAGGGATGTCTTTCTGAGTCCCAAGATGTCGACTGTCCAAAAGCACTCCCTCTGCTCTTGGCTGACACAGCAGGACCCTCAGCCTAGGATGCAGCCGGACCTGAGACAGCAGGACAAGTTGCTCCCCACATCCTTCCCTCTGCTGTACTGCCATCTGCTGGCTGGGACCTGCATGGGGGTGACATCCCCCAGCTGCCCTCCCCATCTCTGTCTGCTGAGGAACACAATCTGTGGAGAAAGGAATGAAAACCACATGGGTTTAGGTTGGTCGAAAAGGAATAAAAATGTCTGTGTAAAGTAACACTTACTCAGGATGACATTTCGTCAAAATACTTCCCAAAAAGTGGTTTTGGCGAAAAATATAAGAAAGCCCATCTCCTAGAGGCTTAAACAACAATGACACTTATTATCAGTGTCACAGAAGTGGCATGGACGTGAAGCTGGTGCCATAGCTCAGTGACACCATCCAGCCAGGCACGTCCTGACCTTCAATTTCCATACTCAGCACAATGGCTTTTTATCCTCATGCTGTTACCTCGTAATTACAAAAGAGCCACCGGAGCTCCAGGCATCATGCCAGCATCCCAAACTAGAAGGAATCAGCAGGAGTTACAGCCTAAGGAGGCTCCAGCCAGCTTCTTTTTGCCTCTTCTTGTATGAACAGCGTCCCACATCACCCCCTAGAGCAATCCGTGGCAAAGGAAAGGGGATTGCCATGGCTCTCTTGAACCAAAGGGACTGTGGGAAGCCTACCCTCTCTGAGCTCAAGCATTCTCTGCCTGCAACTTTGATGCAAAATTAGATTCTTTTGGCAGGAAAGAAAATGAGAAAAAGCCATTAAGTAGGAAAAGGACAGTGTCTTCTTTGAGTGTGACCAGGGGATTTCAGATATTCAACTGGCTTCCTATTTCGTGCTGGATCCATGTTTGGAGTTCCAAAAGAAGGTCAAATTTCAATTATCTTTGGAACTGGAGAAAGAAAACATGAATAAGCGAGTGATAAAGCTAATTATAGCCCATGTCCAGCCCTCATCCCATATATTCTTTTTGAGATTGAATAACATAAAGAAAAATGATCTGATAAGTTCCTGTCCAGTAACTACTTATGGGAACCATGCTGATTCATCGATGGCCTCCAAGCCCTGACCTGCTCTCAAGCTGCTGAGAGCATTATCAGTCAGGGAGATGGCCCCGAGGCCAGCAGCAGCAGGAGGAGGAGGGTTAACAGTTGAGAGCCTGTATCTTGGGTCTCTGGAGCTAGTCAAAAGTTCTGCGCACTGAGTCTGTGAGTCTCATAAGCACTGGATTGCTTTTGACCTTGAAGAGAATTTTACATCCCATGTAGGTTCCAGCATCTCTCCTCATACTCATGCGACCGCCCTGTGAAGCCTTGCTGGTGTCTGCGTGATCCTCGTGGTGCTTCTCAGGTGGCCCTGCAGTGAGTGGCTTGTGTCTGTGCCCTGCCGGATGCTGAGTCCCTGAGAAGGGCCTGCATAGGTCAGTGTGTCCCCACACACCAGGCGTGTGCGGGACACACGACCCCCTCTCTGCACCCACTCAGTGGACTGTTCTGAAGCCTCCAGACCTTGCTTTTCAGCCACATGGTTTTACCCCCAGTGCGAGATAAGAAGTTCTCACAGGTGTCTGCCTCTTCCAGAAAGACGAAGTGCCTGAGCCGGGGCAAAGTCAAACCACTTCCTGCAGCCCAGCAGCGCTGTCAGAAAACAGGACACCAAGGTCACCAAAGAAGTCCTCGAGACCAAAATGCTCTCTTCTGCTCCCACCCTGTTAACTTCTCCACATCCCTGCCATGTCCCTCTCTCTCTGACTCCTTCAACCCCAGGACATTGTCCCTCCACAAAGATTACTGAGTGCCTGATGTGCACAAGACCCTGAGTTCAGTACAGCACATAATGCAGACGCAGGTTAGAAATGCTTACTTTGTCTCCAAGTCCTCTCTCCCCACCCCCATCCTCACCCCCACCCCACCTGCAGACTGAGGCATCACCTGAGGCTCAGGCCGTGGCCCCTTTTTCTTTGAAAACATTATTGTTTTCCAGATCTTCTTTGCTCTTTTCATCCCCAGTAGTCCCGATCATGTAAAATCTTTCAACTAAAATATTGGGCACCTGAGCAGGACATCCAGAATTTCTATTTGGTTCTTTTTTTTTTTTATAATTTCTATCTGTTCATTTATTTATTTATTGTATGTTGACAAATTATAGTCACATATATTTATGGGGTACGAAGTGGTGTTATTATTTTTTAATACAATAGGGAATGACTAAATTAAGCTAATTAACATAACCATCCCCTCAAATACTTAACATTTTTTGTGATGAGAACGTTCACAATGTACTCTCAGCAATATTAAAATGTACAGGACTCAATTATTAGCTATATTCATGACACTGTGCAATTGATCTAAAAAAAAATCAGACATTCCTCCTGTCTAACTGAGTCTTCCTGCCCTTTGAAAACCATCTCCCTATTCCTCACACCCTCCGGCCTCTGGTAGCCGACATTCTATCCTCTGCTTCTATGAGCTTAGCTGTTTTAGATTCCACATATAAATGAGAACATGTGATATTTGTCTTTCTGTGTTTGGCTTACCTCACTTAGTATAATGTTCTCCAATTCTGCCTGTGAAGGTTAATCCTAGGTATGAGCTTGATAAGATTAAGGAATGCCAGGAAACCTGGTTGTGAGGAAAATGGAGTTAGTTTGGTCAGGGCCTCTGACTCATATCCGGCTGGGTATGATTCAGCACATCCATTGTAAACAAGTTATACAAGAGTGGCGTAACTGCGCATGTGTGCCTATATTCTCCTTGAGAAAGGCAACAAGCCCCTATTGTGTACTTTCAGTATGGAAGACAGTGGCTCTGAACCACTGGCCAGTGGAGCTCATGTCTGGAATAAAGCATGTCTATCCTGTGATTGGCTGCCAGAATCTTTTTTCAACTACCTGGCTCAGTAACTTCACAGGATGGGGCAGAGGGGTCTGTGATCCAGCCCAACGCCAGTAAAGCTATCTTTTTAGGGGTGTCCATGAGGATGTTTCCAGCAGAGATTAGCATGACAGCCTGAGTGGACTGGGTGGGAAAGATCTGCCCTCTATGTGGGTGGAAACCACCCAATCCCTGAGGGCCCAAAGAGAACAAAAAACAGAAGAAAAGGCAAATCTCTCTCTGTATCCACTGGAGCTGGGATACACTCATCTCTCTTGCTCATGGACATCAGAGCTCGAGACTCTTCAGCTTTTGGGTTTTAGGACTTACACCAAGGACACCATTGGCTTCCCTGGTTTTGAAGTCTTTGGCCTTGGACTGAGCAGACGGCCTGTCGTGGGACTTCTCTTCACAATCGTGTGAGCTAATTCCCCTAGTAAATCCCCTCTCATGTCTTTATAACGTATCCTACTGATTCTGTTTCTCCAGAAAACCGTCACTAATTCACCATCCATGTTGTGACAAATGACAGACTTCCTTCCTTTTTTAAGGCTGAATAGTATTTCATTGTGTATACATACCACATTTTCTCTATCCATTTATCCTTTGATAGACACTTAGATTGATTTTTGTAACTTGGCTATTGAGAACAGTGCCACGATGAACATGGGAATGCAGATATCTCTTTGACATACTGACATATGAATGGCTAATTGATACATTAAAAATGCTGAATATCACTAATCATTAGGGAGATGCAAGTTAAAACCACAATGAGATATCACCTTCTCCTGTCATAATGGCTATTATCAAAAAGACAAAACAATTACTGTTGGCAAGGAGGTGTAGAAAAGGGAACCCTTGCACAGTTGGTGCAAGTGCTAACTAGTACAACCATTATGGTAAACAGTATGGAGTTTTCTCAAAAAACTAAAAGTAGAATTACCAAGTGATTCAGCAATCCCACTTCTGGGTATTTACCCAAAAGATTTTAAATCTATCTCTTTATTGATTATTCTCTATTTGGTGAGACATCATTCTCATACTTCAGTTCTTTAAGCATATTTTAAATAGCTGATTTAAAATCTTTGTCTAGTAAGTCCAACATCTGGGCTTCCTAAAGCAGTTTCTATTGTCTAAATTTTCCCCCTGTATTTGGGCCATCCTTCCTTGTTTCTTTGCACATTTCTTATTTTTTTTTGTTGTTGTTGTTGAAAACTGGCATTTAAAATAATGTAATGTGGTAACTGGAAATCAGATTTTGCCCCCTCCCCAGAGTTTGTTGTTGTTGCTATTGTGATTTGTTTAGAGACATTTCTGAATTAATTCTGCAGAGTCTGTATTCTTTGTTGTGTGTGGCCAATGAAGTCTCTGCTTGGTTAGTTCAGTGGCAAGCTAATGATTAGCCAGAGATTTCCTTAAATATCTGTGTGATGGTTAATCTTATGTGTCAGCTAGATGGGTTAGGGATGCCCAGATAGCCCAGAAACATTATTTCTAGGTGTGTCTGTGAGGATGTTTCCAGAAGAAATTAGTGTTTGTATCAGTAGACTGAGTACAGAAGATCTGCCCTCACTGATGTAGGTGGGTATCATCCAACCCAGATAGAACAGATAGAACAAAAAGGGTAAGGATGGGTGAATTCACTCTCTCTGCTTGAGCTGGGGTAATCCATCTTTTCCTGCCCCTGGACATCAGCTCTCCTGGTCTTGGGACTGTAGACTGGAACTGGGACTAACACCACTTGCACTTCTGGTTCTCAGGGTTTGGAATGAATTACACCATGGATTACACCACAGGCTGGGTCTCCCGCCTCCAAATGGCAGTCCGTGGGACTTCTTGGCCTCTGTAATCAGGTGAGCCAATCCTTCACAAATAAATCTCTTTCTATATATCTATATATCTTTGGTTCTGTTTCTCTGGAGGATTCTGACTTATCCACTTGGAACCAGTCAGTCTCACAGGCTTTGCCAAGGGGCTCTGTGTGTGTGTTGGGACATGACTTCAAGCTCAGCCAGCCAGTTAGTTGCTAACTCTGCTCTAGCCTTCACTTCCTGCTGACACAGGGCCTCACAGTCAGCCAAAGGTGACAGCTCAGGGCCTTCATGGATCTTTCCTGAGCCTGCACACAGTGCTGGGTGTGTACACAGCTTTACACATGCATCAAAAATCGCCCCAAGCTGGTTTCTTAGAACACCATTGTGTCATATTACATTTCACAATTTTACAGATCAGGAATAAGGGAAGGACTCAGCTGGCTGAGTTCCTTTCTGGGGGTCTCTCATGCAGTGATAGTCAGATGTCAGCTGGGGCTGGGGTCACTGGAAGGCTCGGCTAGGTTGGCCATCCAGGTGATTCCCCACCTGGCCAGCTGCTGATGCTAGCTACCCTGGGAGCCCGGCAGGATGTTGAGTGGAGCCTCCATGCAGACTCTCCCTGAGGGTTGGGTTTCCTACAGCATGGTGGCCTCAGAAGATTCAGACTTTTTCTTTGGTGGCTCGGAGCTCCAAGAACGGGTGCTTTCGGAAACCCAATGGGAACTGTTTGGTATTTCATGACCTAGCCTCCGACATCACCAGGCACCACTTTGGTTGTTTTCTCAGGTAAAGCAGGCACAAGCCTGTCCAGATCCAAGGGTAAGGGATAGAGACTCCCTTCCCAACGGGAGGCATGTCAAAGATTTGTAGCTATGTTTTAGAACTGCCCATGCATGGCTGGCACCTCCCCATCCTTTGTTTGGTGTAGGAGTTGTCATCTCAATGAGGCCATCTCTGAGTGGGTCCCTTTCTATTACTCCCTGTCTCCTCGCTGGTTAATTTCCATCATGAAACATCACAGCATTTTATTGTCTTATTTACTTATCTGTTTACTTAGAATAGTCTTCTCTCTATTTTTTTGTTGGGGCAAAAGGGGAATGACAAGGATCTTGTCTGTCTTGTTCACCTTGTACTCCCAGTCAGGAATACAGTTGGTGCTCACTAAATCTATGCAGAAGGCATGGATCCTAATATTCCCACAAACTGGTTTCTCCTGCACCCACAGCGACCTGTTGAGGAAGCTTCTGGAGTCAGGCCTGGCTGCTGGCCGTGGTCCACTCACTCACCTTCTCAGACTGTCTCCTCGTCCATGTGTGGCATTGCTGAGGGTGGTCTCCGTGTAAGTCTCAGCAGAGTGCTCAACACAGGGCAGATGTTCCACACCCCCTATTATGAGGCCTGTTCCCGCAGTGCAGGTCTGGAAAACCGGGTTTGCTGGATATATTTAGACAGAAAATAACCCAGTATTCTGTGTTCACTGTCCTGCCAGTCCCCTCCTCTCTGCCTGGTTTCAGACCTCATATACTTTGTCCCTGCTTTGGGAGTGTATCTTATGGGTATGGGCCCATTTACTCAACCTCTTACCCAAGGCAACCCCTTACATCACTCTGAAAACCTCCTCCTGCTTCTCCTGCTGTCCAAAGGCTATCCTGTGATGCACCCAGGTACACGAGGACTGGACCATCCACTCATCCAGTGAAGAGAAATTAGCTTCCAGGAGGGCAGGGGCTTGTGGGGTTTGCTTCCAGACCAGCTGCAGACACACAGCTAAGTCCTTCCAGCTCCGGTGAAGGGAACACAGCCCATTCCTGGCCCAAGTTCCTATTCCAACTCCAGTTCCCTGCACCACTGAGGCACAGTTTCCAAGAAGGCCAATTGCTTCCAAAACTAACCCCAATTCTGGTTTCACCCCCAAGTGCTTTCAATTATTTCTGTGCATCTGACAATACAGACATCCCTTTCCCACACCAAGATAGGACTTGGGTTGGGTTTCATTGAGATTCAACAAAGCTCGGAAAGGAAGTGATTTCTTAGTCAAAGGTCTTACTCCAGTCCCAGATTGTGCTGTCTCCCAGCTCACTGTCTCCCAAGACCCACCGTCAAGTACAGACAATTGGGAGCATGGCCACACCTCACCCTGGGGACAGATGTGCCAGGGCCTCACCTGTCACCCTCCCCAGATGATCACCATCTTTCACTGCAGTCTCCTCAATTTGGGATTCCCAATCACTTCCAGAGGTCTAGCATTTTGTCACAGCAGATATGTAAAGATCAATTACCATCTTGTCAGAAACAGGCAGAATTTTGTGCTGTCAAAGGAAAAAAGAGAAGTTTATTGCTAGACAGTCTTCAGGTGTCAGCTCCCAGAGGGCTGGCATCTCAGATACAAAAAAGTGCAGCCATCCCTCACTCCGCAAACCAGTGGCAGGCAGTCTGCTGCATGCCGTGCCCTCTCCTCGGCAGCATGGTGGCTGTCACACACCATCCCTGCCCTTCTGTGGGCTTCCTTCCCAGCCACCTGCCCACAAGCTCCTGATGGGCATCAGCAAACTTTTAGCATCTTGAAGACAGTCTGTTACCATGGTAATGTGTCTGCAGCCACACAGGGGCAAGAGGCACACCGAGGCCACCTAGAGCAGCCCTGCGAGGTGCGCAGGTGGGCACTCCTGCCCAAGACAAAGGGACAGCCTCCTGGTGCCAACTGTCAGTTAAAGGAGATGGCCCCCCTTGGCTTGTTTTATATGTTGGGGTACACGTATGCTCTATTTAAAAAAAAAAAGTCTGGCTGAAAAGGGTTTGAAAATATACTCCAGAAAACAAACACGCATTCTAGAAGGGACCTCCAGGAGGCACAGTCTCTTGCCCAAGGCTGGCCGCAGCTCCTGGGCTCACCATGCCTCAGGGTTCCTAGGGGGAGATGGTTCTAGATGAGGAGCTGAGAGCCGCGCCCCTCCCCACGCAGCTGCTCCGAGCTACGCCCTGCTCCTCCTCCAGAGGGTCGCTCCTCTGTCCAGCAGCCTCTCGCTCATCTCCACATCCCACTCTCATTCATCCTGGGAGTGTCAAAGCCTCCCAGGGAGTTTGGTCCAGAGAAGCCAAGAAGAGCCAGCTGGCTGGGATGAAGTTCCAGGTGAAGATCCAGAGCCGAGGAGTGAGCCCGGGCCAGCCCACTCCAGAGCCCCCGCTCCCTCTCTCATTCCTCACGGGGTGTGGGTGGGGAGAGCTGGCCAGCATGCACACCAGGAACCAGGGCACCTAGTCCTCACACCCTCCGTCCTGCCCACTTCCTTTCTGCGTGTGGCTCTAACATCCCATCACTCTACTCCACTCCCTGTGAGCCTCCTTCTCAGATTTGGTCACTACCTCCTTCCAAAGAGAGAGAGAGATTCAAGCACAGACACTCTTGGAAGTGCCAACACTACCAAACACCCGACGCCTGAGCCCTAGAGAAACAAGTTTTTCACAGAGTAGTGTCGAGCACCGTGGAGGCAGGAGGCCTTCCTGGCACTTCTAAAATCTAATTCTGCGAGTTCGGTTCTGCCACTGAGACCGATTGTGACTCCGGGGCCACCGGGCACAGCACTGCCTGGGCAGAACGTCCCCTGGCAGGCTCCCCCCAGGGCTTCTCAGCCCACTCAGCACTGAGGGAAGCAGGAAATGAAGAGGAAATGTTCTTCCAGATTAAGGACTTTGTGTCATGATACCAGAAAGAGTGAGCCACAGCAGCATGACAGCAGACCTTTGCAGGGCAGCCGTGGCCTTCGTCCTGCCAGGGCCTGCCCATTGTTCATCTGGCCACTTATGAACAGCACATGCTTCGATATTTAAAGTGGGGGACAAGAAGGGAAGGGGGGATGTGAGTCTACGTGGGCAGCTGCCGTTTCACACAACTAAATGAAGGTGAGAGAACCACACAATGAAAATCAAAGTGTGAGACATCCGAACAAGTTAGCCAAACAAAACGGGTGTTTTACAAACCAAAGGTAAATCTATTTTCCACTCTGAAAGTCAAAAAATGACTTCAAGTTGGCATTTACAACGGGAACAACACCACATGTGGCAGCATCATGCTCCAGGACTGAAGTCAGGCGGGCAAGGGCGGGGGAGGGAGAGCAAACAGAAACGGGGGTGTCCCAGGTGGGCCAGTACGTGATCCCACAATGAAGGCCCACCCTTTGTTTCTCCTGGAAAACACATTTAGGCTGTGGGCTTGTCCTTCTCTTTCATCTGGGCTTGCAACCTTCTGCTGCATTCTGCACTTGCTGCTGCATCTGTAATAAACATCACTAGCAGGCTCTGCACGGCCCCCTTCCCCCTCTCCACTTCTCTCTCCTGCCCTTGCACTGCCAGTGGCTCCTTGGCCCCAATGCCATTAGCACATGACAATGCCTGGGCTTTGCAAACCACTTTACCTAATGAAGGAGCCACAGCTTTCTGCAGAATAGCGGCTCAGCATGGAACAGCCCACTCTGCCCAAAGGAAATGCTTTCAAGAACAGCACTTTTTCCTTCAGATTCAGGTGTATGGCCTTTGAGAGGTAATTTAAGAACTTCAGTTTTCTTTCTGAGCTAAGAATATTTGCAGCTGAAGGGGAAAGGGCTGGGGATGGGGAGGTTCTTTATCAAATACTGTTATATTACAAGGTAAATACTCATTGTGAGGGTTTCAGAATTTAATCTCGTGTGTCTCGCCATCCCTTTCACGTTACCCACTACAGAGAAAATAGCAATTTTTCTGAACTGGACATTACATAAGAAGATTCCAAATACAGTATTGCATACCAAAGCCCTGTCCACATTAAGTCTGGCTGACGCACATTCATTCCTCTTTTTGGACTATACAATTTCCTGCAAGCTCAGTGAATGTGATGGTTTGAACAGATTGTGGCAACAGATGGAAAAAATAACCATCTGATTTTGACATAACGCTGAGAACTAGACTTGATGAACAATAATTAGAAGAAGCCATACACAGCCGGAGAAGACAATATCAAACAGCGAGGTTTGCTGAAGGTCAAAAGACATCTAAACGCAGAATGGAAAAAAGGAATCCTCCTGTAAGGGTATGGAAAATGAATTAGAAAAAGCACCTATTTCAAAGGCTGTGCTGTCCTTCTAGGAGATTCTGTGCTAATTTGCAACCTTGAGGTTCCCAAGGAATCTCTGAGCTAGGCGTATTGACCATTTCTGTACAGTGTAAACCTGTAAAGTAATGCAAAACAGTGCCTCAGGGCAATGCCTAAGATTAAGAATCACGTTGGGAGGCGCAGGGCAAGGCTGGGGGTCTGCAGAGGGGGGTTCCCCGTGCTGGCAATCTCTGTCCTTCAGATGGGTTCGTGGTATTTGTTTTCAATACTTTTTCTTGTTATATGTCTTAAATGTGGCATGAAAAATTTAAATATTTGAATACAGTGTTTAACCCAGTGCACGGCCCAAGGTAAGTGCTCAGTTGGAACAAAAAGTGTCTTTCGTCATCATCAGGTGTCTGCAGTGAGCTGATTTTTCGGGTAACTTGGAAATGAATGCATGTATGGAGCCTCCTACACTCTTGCAGGCTCTTAGGAAAACCTTTTGTTTAGGTGCTTGTGGCTCCAGGATCTTGACTGAGCCTGGACAGAGCCAGGAGAAGGAAGGAATGTAGATGCATCCAGCACAGGCAGTGACTGAAGATCCAGCTTCCTGTATGTCCTGAGTTGTATGAGCTTGGAGCCCAAGACTCATGTTTTTAAAGTATGATGGAGGGTTACAACCGAATAAACAGATCTCTAGTTCCACCTGGCAGGCAAATGCCTTGAGTCATTAAGTTGTATTAGGTACTTTAATTTATTTAATTATACACACAACAGGAATAAGACCATCCATATTGTGTCTAAAGAAGAACACATGGAAACGAAGAAAATACATAGATTTTTTAAAAGCTTTTCAACTTCCTAAGTGGTCCAATTGTTCTAGTGGGCAGTGGGGGCTGGTGTGGGCTCCATCAGGGGCACAGAAACATAAAGCATGATGGACACCAGGATAGGGAGATGTGGAAGGTGCTGTCTCTGGAGCGCAGGATGCAGGCATTGGGAAGGGAAGATAAATGTGCAGGGGCGTATGGACAAACTGGACCCTGAGATGGCTGACCCACGTCCTGTGCTCCTCCTCTAAGCAGCCAGCCTCTACCTTGTGGGTGTGATGTAGGGCAAAGGGACACCTTCACTCACCTGACCCAGGGGGATGGAGAAGCTGAGGTGGGATCCAGTGTTGCTGGAGCAGCTGCAGGCCTGGCCACTGCCCCCACCCAGCCAGGTAAGATGGCAGCCGAGCCAGGACATGTGAGTTGTAGCAGCACCTGGTGGTCCCGCCCCTACCTTTCAAGCATAAGAGAACATTTCCGTGCTTCACATCCACCTTCTAGATGGTGTGGTCCACGCTAACCCTCAACAACGTGAAGAAGCTCAGTGAAGGTGACTCCATAGCTGTCCATCAATCATCCCATTCCACAATTTGGTGGTGCCCAGCCTATGAGCCAGGTCACCCCACCACCCCCCAACCTACAGCAAACCCACTTGATGCTCCTTTGCATAATGAGATTCAGGAGTCATTCCCTAAGAGGAAAACAGACCTATAGGCTCAAAGGCAGAGGAAGGCTGCCTTTAATCCATTTGTTCTGCTATAGCAAAATACCTGAGACTGGGTAATTTACAAATAATAGAAATTTATTTCTCATAGTCCCTGAGTCTAGGAAGTCTAAGATCAAGGCACTGGCAGGTTCAGTGTCTGCTGACAGCTTGTTCCTGCTTCCAAGATGGTACCTGCTGCTTGGTCCTCACATGGCAGAAGAAATGGGAGAGGACACATCCACTGCCTTTAGCCCTTTTATGGAGACCCTAATCTCATCCATGAATGCACTACCCTCACGACTTAATCACCTCTTAAAGGCCCCACCTCTTAACATCATCACATTGGTGATTAAGTTTCAACATATAAATTCTGGAGGACACATTCAGACCATAGCACAGGACAAACGAGCAGCATCAGCCAACCTAGGTCTTCATTCTTGAAAATGAACAGTCAAGCAAGAATTATCGGATGCCTATGAAATCTCACAATGAGCCGAGGGGAACTGGCTGAACAGGCAGAACAACTTACCATGGAGAAAAGCTCAACACTTAGAGGAACAGAAGAGAATGTCATGTGAATTATAACTAGTTTTCTCAGACATCGAGGAAGGTACTGAAACCATAAGAAGAACCAACTGATATTTTAAAAATTAAGTATTTAAGGGGGAGTGTACTGATGTCTGCAATTCAGATTGTAGTTTAAAAAACAAGATGGATTAATGGCTGGATGTATGGATTGGCTGGGTGAGCAGATGAGAGATAAAGCAAGGGTAGCAACTTGCTAATGGTAGAATTAGTGGTAGGTATTAATGTGTTCACCACCCAGTTATTGCAACTTTTCTGTCTGTTTGGAAATTTTCATAGTAAAATGTTGGGGGGAAATGAGCAATCAGGAGAATGGGAAAAAAGAGATGACAGTGGTTGAAAGATGTCAACAGGATTTTGGAAGCTAAAAAAATAGATGGATCGTGGTTCTGACTTAGCAGACCAGAGAGAGCTAAGTGCCTGGAGGGCAGAAGTCAAGAAATAAGACAGGCCTGGACAGAACCCAGGAAAGGCTCAGGAATTGGAGACCAACAATAGGAGAATTGGGTGAAAATCTAAGCAGCAAAGAGATTTCCCATGTCCAGTCCACACTCTGGGCGGCCAGGTACAAGCTGATACTCAGGGATGCCAGGGACAGGAGAGGTCAGGGTCCTGGAAGTGAAACCCTATCACGGTAGACAAAGAAGCCCTCTGGTCCCTTCCCCAGCTCAACCTGAGAGCGGGGTGGCCAGGCTGTTCCCAGCAGGAGATTGGAGGATTCTTTCCCAAGGAAGAGTATAGCCAAGGAGAAAAGATTCATTGATACAGCAAGTCAGGGTCCCTGCCCCAGCCCTCTACAATGGAATTATCAATGACTGATCAGGTATTGAGTGGCTCCTGCTTGACTTTGAGTATGTGGCCCAGGATCATCACAAGGGACCCCTCATAGCCAAAAGGAAGGAAGAAATCGATCCACCCAGGAGAAGGAACTCAGAGGAAACAGAAAACCACAAATTCAAAAATTTTCCAAATAAGTACAATTAAGATCCAGAAATGATATTATATCCATGAAATAAAAACAAGATACTATAAAAAAGGAACCTTATGAGAACAAGAAAGAGCTCTTAGAAATTAAACTTTAGATAGCCAAGATAAAAAAAGGTATTGGAAGGATTAGAAGAGAAAGTGGAAGGAATCTAGAAGTGGAACAAAAAGACAAAAAGATGGATAAAAGAAGAGCCAAGAAAATTAAAGGATCAATTCATGAAGACCAACATCTGAACTATAGGAGTTACAGAAGGACAAAAATCAGAGAAAAGAAAATTGTTAAAGGAGTAATACGTGAAGTTTTCCTAGAGTGAGAAAACAATGAAGAATCACCCACAACAAGGCATATCATGAAACTTCAGAACACCAGGGACAAAGAGCAGATTCCAAAAGCTCCAGGGAGAAAAATAGGTCACCAACAAAGCTGAGAATCAGAGTGACCATAGGCTTCTCAACAGTGACATCAGGAGCTGTTAGGGGAAAGCAGTACCTTCCAAATATACGACCTAGAATTTTACTCAATCCATGCATCTGTCAGGGACTGCTGGAGGATGTGCTCCATCAAAATAAAACTAAGAAAGGCAAAGGTGGGTCTATTGAACAGGGGATCCTGCCCAGGAGAAGCAGTCTGGACCTGACCAGGAGGACAACAGGCCCCAGAGTCCTGCCCCCATGTCAAGAACGGAGCAGGAAAGCAGTTGGCTTGGAGAAGACAGAAACTCTCAGTGTTATGGTGGAGGAATGTGCTAAGAAGGAAAACGCATTAGAAATCCCAGGAAGACATCAAAGCTGTGGTCCAACTATGAAGCATATTAAGTGGTGACATGATTTTGAGGAACTGATAAACAATAGAACAGAGAGTCTGCTTGTTCTTGGCTATGGTGACAGTCTCCTTGGAGGGGCACCGAGTTGGTGACTCAGGATGACATTTCTTTTCCTGGGAGCTGGTTCAGTGGCATCACTCACTCTGCAGGGAATGAAAGTTGTGGAATTATGATCCAGTAAATAAATGTTCTTTTAGGTTATTCTGTTTTTTAAATCAAACTATACGGATTACAGTATAGAAAATTCAAAATGTAAAAAATAATGCTTTGACAAATGGGTGATGGAAAAGGGAGGGTGGAATAGCAAGAAGAAGGGGCAGGATTACAAGGGCATTTTTTTTTCTCATTTTACTTAGTGGATGTGATGGGTAATTCCATGTGTTCACTTGACTGGGCCATGGGGTGCCTGGATTCAGCCTTCTTTCTGGGTGTGTCTGTGAAGGTGTTTCTGAGTGACATTAACATCTGAATTGTGGGAGGGCATCATTCAACCCACTGAGGAATGGAATAGAACAAAAAGAGGAAGGGAGGATTTGTCCTCTTCCTGCCTGTGTACCTAAGTAGGGACATGGGTCTTCTCTTGTCCTTGGTCTGGGATTTATACCATCGGTTTCTCTGGTTTTCAGGCCTTTAGACTCAGACTGAATTATACCACCAGCTTTCCTGGGCCTCCAACTTGCAGATGGCAGGTCCTGGGAATTCTCTGCCTCCGTAATCATGTGAGTTAATCCCTCATAATAAAACTCTCTCTCTCTCTCTCTCTCTCTCTCTCTCCCTGTGTGTGTATATGCATGTAGGTATGTGTATGTATATGTATACACACATGTATATACTTGTATATTACCCATTGATCCTGTTTCTCTGGAGAACACCAATACAGTGAGAAGTCAATTGAAACTGCATACAGTGAGTGGGAAATATAAACACTAAGGCTTAGTATTTGACAATATATAGTGAACCAATAGGTTAATTAATAATACTTAATTATTTTTAAAACTTTAGAATGGAACAGGAGATGTGGGGCCAGGTGGATGCTAAATCCTCAAATCTCATCCCAAGAAGCTGTCAGCTACTGTCTAATGCTGACAAATCAGGAAAGAGAGATTTAAGTACTTTATTTTAGAGTTACAGAGATAATTACTAGAATCAAAAAATGATTTCTTTGGGGGTTACAATAGGAGGTAGGATGGAAGGTACATTTAAAAAAAATTAATGTACATCTATGCTATTGTTTTTTTGTTTTTTGTTTTTTGTTTTTTTTACCTTGGGCATGTATTACTTTGATAATTGTTTAAAATTATTTTTAAAAGACTGAAATGGAGCTGCATGTATGTACACTGAAGAGTGTTCCTGAGATTGCAGAATGAAATTGAAATTGTATAGTCCCACTTTTAAAACACATAAGAGAGAGAGAGAGACTGAGTGGTTGATACCAGATCTTTCAAGAGTACATGCATATATCCATGTTTGTTTGAGGGGAACAAGGCCTGTAAGAAAAAATATCAAAGCACTAAGATTGACTGTCCTAAAAATGGAGGAGGAAAAAGGGTGTTACTTCCCTATTTTATTTACTTTTGTTTTATTTGACTACTTCTGAAATGTTTACATAATAATTTCAAAACATAAATGAATATTTACATTATAGAGCGCTTTCTGTTGAAACTAAGGTTTTCACTAGTATCTCCTTCTAGTATCTTAATGTTACTCTTGTATTTTTGCCTCAATAATAGAAAATGATACCTTTATTTTGGTTAAAACTCAGTCTTTGCAAACATACTCTCCTTCAAAATGATTTTGCTTCTGTTGAATGAAGAGTCAACGTGCGGTGGGTGTTATTGCCTGTGTGAGTACAGAAGCTCCGACAGTTTGGCACACAGTGTTGATCATGGCCTCTTGCTGGTGCTGAAGTTGAGAAAAACATTAAAATGTGCCTAGAGGCTCTCCTGGAAACTCCAAATGCTGGAGTCCAAATCCTGCCTTGAAAGGGCACAGTCGGTGAAGAATAAACTTAACTCATCTGATCCTGTGTCCTCCTCGGTAAAAATGAGGACGACACGACCTGCCCTGCATATTTCTATCAAGAAACTCAGGCCCTGGTGTTGCCAGTAACAAAACTCAGCCTGTAGGCAGCATTTGCCCATCAGGAATGCTCCAGGAGAATTTTTGATATGTTTCATATATGAGAGGTGGGCTCTTCCAACCCAGAATAGGACCTCTGCTGAGAGTTGAGCACACCATCATTTTTTATTACATTTACTTTCTTTACTTCCTTGCATTTCTGTATTTTTGATTGAGGTATTACTCACTAACATTAAAGTACAGAGCTCAGTGAATTTTGACATATATATACACTCTGGTAACCACCACCCCAGTCAAGATATCCAACATTTCCAGCCCCCCATTTTGCTTTCTCTAAGTCAGAACCTACCCGAGAGTAACTGCTCTTCTGATATTGACCACTTGATTATGTTTGCCTGTTCTAGAACTCATATAGACATAACTGAATAGTATGAGCTCTTTTGTGTCTGATTTCTTTCACTCAAAATTACATCTAAGAGATTCACCCATTTTGTTGTGCGGAGTGCTTTCTTTTTCATTGCTAAATAGTATTCTATTGTGTGACCATACCACAATTTATCTGTCTTTCTAGTACTGATGGACGCTTGGATTGTTTCGAGTTTGGAGTCATAACAAATGAAGCTGTTAGAGCTTCTTGTATATGTCCTTTTTTGGGCATACACACTTAATTTTGTTGGATATACACCCAGGAGAAATTGCTGAGTGGTAGGACATATGCATGTTTTAGCTTTGGTAATGCTAAGTATTTTTCCAAAGTGGCCGTACTATTTTACACTCCCAGCAGCAATATATGGAGTCCTAGTCATTCCACATCCTCGTCAACACTTGGTATTTTCAATTTTAGGCATTTTAATGGGTGATCAGTTTTCTACTTATATTTATGATAGCATTAATTACACTAGTGTGTGTATAACAGTCTTCTAATTGTTCACTAATATCTACTTTTCCCTTCCTTAGTATGATAGACTTTTAGCTGGTTACATAGTCACTCAGCTAGAAACTACATTTCCAAAGCTTCCTTGCAGCTACATGTAGGCCCATGACTAAGTTTCTGGTCAATGGTATGTGACAGAAGTGATGTGTGCCACTTACTGGTATCGCTTTTGAATCTGTCGATCACATTCTTCCTGGTCTATTGAATCTATTAATTGTGCTCTTCCTGTTCTATGGAATCTATTAAGCAAGCTCTTTCTGCTTTATGGAATCTATTGAGCATGCTCTTTGTCTTTCCAGCTGATAGATGGTAACATCCAGGTGGAGGGTGGCAAAGTTGCCCGCCAGTCCTGGTCTACCTGTCAATGCCTGGCAATGTTATATAAGAAGTAAGCTAACTTCTATCTTGGTCAAACCACTATATTTTAGGTCTTTTTATTACAGTAAGAAACACTGCACCCAAATGAACACACTGTGATTACTCGTTTGCCCTCTGGCTCTCACACACCTGGGCATGTGTTGTTTTTGTCTGCTCAGCGCACCTCCGACCATTAGGGAACCCAGCCCTGTGGTTCTCTGAGATTGCGGACCACACCCTGTGCGGGCATAGGCATGTTGCCCAGGTCCGACCAGTCATGGCTCCCCATCCCTGTCTGGAATTATGGGTCCATGGGATTGGCATGAGATCCAGCAGAGCCAATCGAGGTCCTTTTATGAGACTCACAATGTGGAGAGAAAAAAGTCTTTGTTGTCAGTTTAGATTTTGACTGCCAGCTACCTTGTGGCCAGAGAGAATGAAAACAACACCCAAGCAGAACCAGAGCCAATCAGAGAGAAAGAAGGAAAGAGAGTCAGAAGGGGGGGGGGACCTAACAAAGGCATCTGAGTCCCTGGGCCTCTACCTGTACCTGGAGCACTTCAGATGTACCTGAGCTCATCGTTTGAATTTCTGAATTTCTATCGTTTGTGACCAGGAGTCCTGTCTGCTTCATTAATGCAATAAACATGCTTGAGGGCAACTTATGAGAGTCCTATGCGAGATGCTGGAGATACAAAGTCCCTTTCCTTTAAAATAGCAATTTTTAATCTGATAGACTTTGGCGGGTCCATCAGATGGAATGAATGGGAAGAAAAGAATTAATTTTTTTCCCCACTAACCTCTCCTGAAATGAAGCATTTCCTTCAAGTATCCATGTAGGCAACAACACATAGTAACATCAACAGTGTGTGCGGACTTGTCCACAGTAGAAATCACAGGGATTCCCATATCACATCTCGGTTGTCACAGAGCTTAAAATATTGCTTATCACAACTCTGAAACCACTAGCTGCTGGGGCATATTATCCAACGTGTAAATAAAGAAGCAAATGGATTACATTTTTAAATCTTTTAATAACTGGATTTCAATATAATTGGTTTCCTTTCAAATCCCGTATTTGACTTTATGCATTTAAAAGCATTATCCCGAAAAGAGGTCTGTAGACTTCACCAAGCTCTAGAAACACAAAATGTAGACCAGAGAAGAAAGAAAAGAATCAAGAAACAATTATAGTGGATGATGGAGCAGACTCCAAGGGACAGTCGTGCTAGGCTACGTCAGAGTCACAGGATGAGGTGGGGACACTCAGCTCTGCCCAGGCGTGTGGATGGGTGTTGGGCAGAGTCTTAATGCGTGAGCAGGTGGGTGTTTGCCAATAGACAAGGGGTACAAGGAGGTCCCGTGGCTCTGGAGCTGGAGGCAGCGTGGCCTTGGAGGTCAGAAAGGTTTTGCTGGGGGGCAGGTCAGTGGAGGAGGCACAGCATGAAGAGACAAAGGGTCAGATGGGGTCGCACATCAGCATCTGGTTCTGCCTTCACAGTTTTTGATTCTTCCCTGGTTGGAACTGGGGTAACACTTGGCCTGTTTCTCTGGAATATTCACACTCCATCAGCACAACAAAAGAGGGCTCAATAACCCAGTCAGCGCACTCAGTGACAGGGAAATGCTACAATAAGGGTGTGCGTGAGGACTAGATCATACCCCTTAGCCAGACTTGGAGAGTACTCAGTGGTTTGACAGCTGAAACACTGTGGGGAGCACAGAACCATGATAAAGTGTCAGCAAGGCCTTCATTTATATGCTGCTGTCAGTGCAACTTTTAGGAAAAGAGCCCTCCATATCCTGTGGGGTCATGGTGACAGCATGGCCACAGGAGGGTACTTGGGGCAACTGGAGGCCTCATAGCTCTCAGAATCCATTGTGGCTTTTTTCTTCCGGCTGGACAATGTACTCTGACCATGAAGGTGCCTGGTGAAGACCAGTGAGGGCTCTTTGTTTCAAAGGGGTCGGACAGAAAGACAGTACTAGTGACCACACTCCTAAAGGCCTTTTCTGGGGTGGGGGGAAGGGTCAGGGACAACGGGATGGGGGTGTAGTCATGGTCTGCTATCAGCAGCCACTGCACAGTAACAGCAAAGGTGACGTCCCATGCAGCTGCAGAGCACTCAGTGGTCCATTCAAAAGTCATCTCCCCAGACTTCCCCTGGGAGGTGCCGGCAGGCTCCACATCCCCTCAGCCCCTATGAAAAAGGGTTAGCTTGGCCCCTACACCCTGCTACAGGGATTCAAATACTGTTTGTTCAGTTACCGTGTTCATCTGCACGTAGATGATGTCAACATTCTGACAGGGAAAGGTAGAAACTTTATAAAAGGTGACCTAAGTATTCAAACACAGCATTTATGAGGAAACTCCAAGACAAGTTGGTTAATATGATGTCTTTGGCGTGCTTGATGTTATACTGGAGGGGAAGGTGAGCGGGTCAGAGGTAAAGGGAAATTGGGGTTCAATTTGGTATTCTAATGTATATGTTTGAGACGTCCATAATAACATGTAAAACAACAGCAACAAAAAAGACAAACTGGGTCACTTTGGGGGTCCCGGGGTATAGTGCTTGAGAGAAGGGGATAGGGAAAGCAGCCTTGACATGGGCAGGGCAGGTTGGAAAGCTTTTTGGAGGTTTCATTTAATTCTCTCCCATCCACTTTGCAAACATGTTAGAGGAAACAAGTTAGAGAGGTTTAGGATTATCGAAGGTCACAAAGCCAGAAGTGTGGGTTCCAGGACAACCATGCCAATGGCTCTTCTTTGCCTGGGGCTGCCCTCCACCTGTCCAGAGCACATGGATCTAAAAGCCAGGAGCACAGTTTCAGCGGTCATGATGAGCCCCCGCCTCCCCGCCCCCCGCAACCTTGCTGCAGGTCCCCTCCAGTATGCTCCAGAGGTGGCCCCAGACCTGTCTAGACGCTGGCCCTGAAGGACATGCTCCTGCAGGGGCAGCTGGCTCCTCTGGCAGGCAGATTTGTCAGAAAGTGCTCACAGTTGACAGAAATCTACTTTCTCATCTAATTTCCACCCATCTGTCCTCATTCTGCCCTTCATAGCCCCATAGGGTAATCCTTCTTCCCAGACAGTTCTGCAAAAATTCTGATTCTGCTGTCTTCTGCTCCACACTTTGATTCTCCAAGCTGAAGGCTCCTGGTATGTCAACCGCACTCCCACAGTAGGCTAGTGGCTGCCTTAGACACCAAGCAAGGGTATGATATTCTAGATGTGTCTGCCTAGTGAAGAATAAAAGCGTCCCCCCCATGTCTGCAACACTTGTATCTATAGATCCTAAGTATGTATCCCTTCTCAGGGAATGGTATGCTGTTAGATCAGCCCTACCCCAATCCCTTTGTTTCAGTTACATTTTAATCCAAACGGGATGGAGAACATGGATTCACGGACTCCTCCAGTTAAAAGAGAGATTGGAAAAGACATCTCCACCTCTTTCCTGTAACAGTCGCTAGCACTGAATGCTGAGCACACAGTGCTAAGGGCTTTACCCCTAATTTGCAACTTGGGCTCCAGCAACCCTCCCAGATGGCTTCCTAGCCTCACATGGGGAGGACGGAGAGCTAGTACCCAACGTCATCTTAGAAGTTTTGGAGCCAGTAGTCAAACTGGGGTCTATCAAATTCCAGGTGCAGACTCCTCAGCAGGAAGGTCATGACCGCCAGGCAGCAGAGGATGTTGCTTGGCACCCTCAGGCATTGGCCCTGCTCTCAGAGCCCTAGCACTAAGGGGCAGGAGGTCCCCAAAGGGAACTTCATGGCTCCTGGGCCTTTAACTGATCATTTAAGAATAGCTTCATGTAGACTCTGGCTCTCAGCAGCCTATTGCCACACAAGAGCAGCCTGGGTCTCCCTGACCCACAAGGGTTATCTACAGCCCAGGGACCTATCATTTGGCCTGGCGAGGGCGCCCCGACTCCTTATGTTAGGGGAAATGCTGGCCGGTTCAATCTAGAACTGGGTTCCCTTCTTGGGGATGTGTCCCTCTGTGGGCCTGCGGCCTGACCAGTCCCTGTGTGGCCCTGTCACTTCTTCCTCCAGGGCAGGAAGGAGCTGACCTGGAGCAGCACCATCTTTTGAGGGCCCCCAGCTCCCCAAGCCCACGGGTTAGTCATAAACACGTCTCACCAGGGACTGCACTGAGGGACCCTCTGCATCTGGTGTGGAAAGTGAGGAACATTTAGCAAACGGTTGGCATGGGGGTGCAGAAAACCCGAGACCAGAGGAGGTGCTGCCCCCCTCACATGGGATGGGAGGGGCCTGGTTTGGAATGTTCTTGCCCAAAGTCAGGAGCCAAGAGTCCTGGGTGCTTGCCTGCCTTGGCCACACCTAGGCAGGTCCCATTAGTACTGGCCCCAGGGGCCTGGTGGTGCACAAAGCCTTGGGGATTGGGGGTGGTGGTGGAAAGGGTGGGGTCAGTAGACCTCCAAACGGGCCAAGTTGGTCCATTAGGAGGTGGTGAGGAATGGGGTGACAGGGCACCTCATCTTGGGAACCGGTGCTTGATACATCAGAGGCAGGGGCAGCCTTTGGGTCCTGCCCTTGGGCTATAGCGGGAAGGGTAGGAAGGTGGGAGGTGAGGAGGAAGGAGGGGGCAAGAAAATGGGGAGAGGGGGAGGAGGTGGAGAGGGGAGGAGACGGGAAGTTTGGAGGGGAGGAGTATCGTGAAGGTGAAGAAAGCGGAGGGAAAGGGGAGGGAGGGAAAGAGGCTGGGGGAGGGGGCGAGGGAGGTGAGCAGGGGCGGAGAGGAGGAGGAGGGACGAAGAAGACAGGGGAGGGGCGAGAGGACGGAGGAGCGGGGGAGGGGGGAGGAGCGGGGGAGGGGAGGGGAGGGGGAGGGGCCTGCGCGTCCGCCCCGCGCCCTCCGCCCCGCGCCGGCCTCCGCGCCCTCGCGCGCCGCAGCATCCCCGCCGCCGCCGCCGCCTTCGGGCTGCCCGCCTCCCCCTCCCCAAGCCCGGCCGCTTCTGCCGCCGCCGCCGCCATTCCTGGCGCCCGAGCTCGCCGGGCTGGGCGCCGCCGGGAGTCGCCGCGAGCGGGACGCGCAGTCCAGGTAGGCGGCAGGGCCGGCGCGAGAGGGAGGGCGCGCGCTGCTGGGCAGGTGCGCGGGGGCGGCCCGGACCCTCCGCGGAGCCCCCGCCCCGACCCCTGCCCGGAGCCCCGGTCCCCTCCCTAAACCCCTTCAGGAGCGCCCTCGGGACCCCCAGGATTCCCTGGACTCCTCCCAGGTCACTCTCCGACCCCTTCCGGGGCCTCCTACCGCGACCTTTCCCCGGGTCCCTCCATTGGACCCCCTGGGGCCCTCCCCGGTTCCCTCCCGGGCCTTGGTGCCCAGGTGGCTCCTCTGGGCGCGGGGCGCAGGGTGCGCAGCACAGCCGGCCCGGGGAGGGGCGGCGCTCGGCCAGGCCCCGCCGCGCCCCGGCCAGCCAGGTCAGGCCCCGCTCCGGCCAGCCCGGGTTCCGGCCGGGCCCCCGAGGGCTTCTATTTCGGTCGCGGAGGCCGCGGCCGCTGTGCGCTGGACCCGGCGCCGCGCACTCAGACAGGTGGGGCAGGTCGGTCTGCCGCGGTCAGGTCGCCGCCGCCGTGGTGGCAGCGAGTGCTGCAGCCCTTGGCTTCCTTTAGGGATTTGGCTACATTATCCTAGAACCGCCCAAGAGAACCGCAAGCCTTAGCCCGGCCTGCACCTGTTGCTGCCGCCTGGTGAGCTGCAAGGGGCTGAATCTGCTGGCGTTTTGCCAGTAAAAACGCGTAAAGGAGAGTCGAGCTTCCGATTGTCCTCTTTATTTATTTGATAGTATTTTGGGGGGTGAGTGGGTGAATGGGAGTCTAGGTAGGCAGTTCGCTTAAAAGGCCTGTTGTCGAGGGCCTGTCCCTGCTCTCTGGAGCATTTGCCATATGAAGTTGCTCTGCTTTTGTTTTGAAAACCTCTCTATGTGTCGAGCACATCCCAGGCCGGTGGGTGGCCAGGTCCCTGCAGGCCAAGCTGAACCTAGGGCTTGTGACCGAGCATCTCACTCTGCTGTTATGAGTCTTTTCAAATCTACCAGGCGCCACCAAAGGGAAGTTTCCTTTCCAGGGGGTGAAGTGACACTGCTGGCCTATCACCTCAGATATGCCCCAGGCCTGGGGTCTGCCTGCTGGCTGCCCAGGTGAGGTTCTTTGGGAATGTTTACTGTGTCCCAGAAACAGGCAGCTTCGGTTAGTCCTGGGGCAGGATTCTAGTAGAAATGATAATGCCCCAATTGTCACATTGACGGTTGGTGTCTGTGCACATCATGTCTTGGTAATTGCTTGCCCAGAAGAAGAAATCGGGCCTGCTTTGGCTTCCCCACTAGGGAGGTGAGATGGGATGGCAGGGACACACCGGCATGTTTATGGACAACAACTGTCTTCCTGGAAGGAGTACACATCTGTAGTACATGCAGCAAATAAAACAAATAATGAAATAAAAACATTGCAGTCATCAGGAGCAGCTCTGCCGGGGGTCCCTCCCTTGCACCATGTTGCAAGACCTCCAGCTGGCGTGGGAACCAGAGGACTGCTTCTCCTTGTGGGCTTTTCGGTTGGTCTGTCTGTCTGCACTGAAATAGACCTTGAGTTCCTCTGTCTACCCACTCCTAACCAACTCACCCTCCTACTAGCACATACAGAGACTGCAAAGATGCAGCGTGGCAGAGACCCCTCCCAAAGGGCTGGGGTCCTGGCATGTGGTCCACCGGCCCGGGGCTGAGGTTTGAGGTGCAAGGCCAGCAGCCATGCTGTGCCAACTGTCTAGTGGGTCTGGGGCCACAGAGGTGTCCTTGCTGACATCATCCATTTGTGAACAGTCTCCTCTGAGTAGATTGTCTGAGGCAGATGTCTCAGCTGGAGCTGACTTCCCCACATGGGGCAGGGCGGCCTTCTAGGCCAGTGCTTGGGAGTGTGCACTAATGGCCGGCCTTGAGTGAAGAGGGAGGAACCGTCCACTGGTGCAAGCTCAACAGAAGAATCAATAATGCATTGCAGAGATCAATGGTTGTCTCCATCCTCTGTGCTTCTGGAGGGAGCACGCCAAGTCCTCTTCCGCTCCCTCTGGTTCCCATTTCTGGTGGGGAGGGAGGGATGGGCAGGATTGGGAATGTGGCCATTAGAGTCTCTTCCTGGCTCTGTTGTCTTGGGTGGTGAGCTTGGAGTCACAGTTCCTGGGTGGGAGCTGGGACCCATGTGCTCCTAGAAGATCCCTACTGTCTCTGGGCTAGACCTGCTGGGCCCCTGCAAGGGAATTTACTTCCTGATTGTTTTTAATTTACAGAGAACGTCCCCTTCATGTTATGGATTTGCTCGGTTGAAAGAACTCTTGGGAAGGTGACTTGGCCTGCAGTGGCTCCCTGTGCCCCCAAGCCCACAGCTCCCAGGCTCTTCCGGGAGTAACAGTGGCAACCTGTTAACCTATCCAGTGAAACTGGCCATGTGAAAATATAAAAATGAATGGCTGTTGGCTGGCTGTCAAGGGTGGTCGCTGGGAAAAAGGCTCTGTCTGCAGTTCCCAACTGGGGCCCTCTTCAACTTTGACAAATCCAGGAGGAAGGACAGACGGTGAGAAGGAAAGTGGCAGAGGCACTGGGGGAGGGTCCTCTCCCCACTTGGCCTTGGGTCCACTTGGGTTTGACAAATGCCATTGCCATCGAGGGCTGTGGCTGTCCTGGGATGACTCAGGGTGTTACCCAGGAGCTGGGCTGGTCAGGCAGGCTCCTCTGCATGTGGCAGGGAGAGGTTTACTGTGGACTTGGAGTAACTGCTGTTGAGAAGTGACATGGGAGAAAGTGGAGATTTATAAGGAGGAAGTATTTGCTGATTCAGTCAAGTGGAAGCTGGGATGGTGTTTTTTGGCACGCCAATGAAGGTGATCTTTGGGATGAGCAAATTGGCTGCCTTGTTTCTAGGGGTGCCAGCCAGGGGTCTCATTTCCTGTTGCTGCTCCTGGGGCACTGACAACAGCCTTAGGGTGCTGACCCCACAACCACCTTCCTACAGCACCTGTGAGAGCCCTGGGCAGGGGCAGGGTCCTGTTATTTGGTTTAAAAGTCTCAGATGCTGCCCATGATAGCAGCGATTGCACCTCTCCTCTGGGTTGCTTCTAAGGGGCACCCCGAGATTACCAGCTTTGGATAAGGCCTGACCCAGGGCTACCAGTCAGATCAGCATTTGTTCCAGGAATCACTCCTTTCAAAAGTTACGCTTTTTATGAGACAGTTGGACACGTATTGAGTGAATGATTATTTTAAGGAATTCCTTAATAACAGCATTGTGGTCATGTCAAAATGATCTTTACCTTTTAGTAATAGATACTGAGTGTTCACAGCTGAAATAAGGTGCTTGGGATCTGCCTCAGATTAGTGTGGAGTAGGGAGGGACGGGATTGTCCATGAGTGGACAGTTTGGGGTCTAGGTGAGGGTAGCTGGGTTCATTATTCTATTCTGGCCACTTCTGTGTACTTTCAAAATTCTCTGTAATGAAGAGGTAATAATAATCTAAGAACTCCAATTCTCCCCCAAAAACATGCCATTGGATCTTTTCCTTCATGAACAATTCAAAGGTTTACTTTAAAAGATGTGCCAATATATTAAGTGAAAACATTACTCCTTAGAGTAGTGTGTATAGTGTGAGCCCGTTTACCAACACATGTGCGGGCATTTACCATGGAAACTGAACTGGAGGGACACAGACCATGTATTCAATGGATAGTTGTGAAGCCCCTGGCTAATTATGGAGTCCCTGCATGGACCTCGGCAAGGCACTGCCCCAGGCTCTAGGGACACAACCCTGAGCAAAAGTGGCACTCCACAGTTAGCAATGAGTGTGTGTGAGTGTGTGGTGTGAGTGTGAGTGTGTGTTGGGGGAAGGTAAGAAGGGGAGGGGAGGGTATGTCCCCTCTACATACTTCTGTATGGTTTGGTTCTGTTACAATGGAATCATTTTTGTTATCATAAAATTAATTTTTAAAAAAGGAGTTTCCATTAGGTCATACGGTTTCCTCAGGCATTTTAAATAGAATTTGGTTTGTAGAAATTTCATGTTACTGTACAACTCACAACTTAATAAGAGATGATTTGGTTTAAATGAGGCGATCAGTGAATCAGTAGTTATTGACCCTCTTGATATGTGCTTTGTGGGCCATGAAAGGATAGAAATTCATACCCTACCTTCGGCAATAGGGGAGACAAGACAAAGACCCTGGAGATTAAATAACAGTATAATCCAGAGACAGAAGAGTCAACTGGGAGTCTCGATACAGAAATGAAGGCAGAGTCTGGCTGGAGCCTGCATGGCAGGTCCCCACTGGCAGTTGGCTAACCTACACACTGAGTTTGTTCATGCATTTTCAGTGGTGCCTTTGTTTTCTCTTTCCATTTAGTAGAGGATTTGTTAAGTAACCTGAAGCTATGATAACAGACGAAGCATAAAATTGGTACATATAGCATTGAGTCTACAAAGTAAGAAGTAGATGTTGCGAAAATTTTTAAAAATTTTTCCTCACCTATTACAAGAAATTAGAGTTGCTTGAACAGCCAGCATATAGTTTGCTTTGATCTAGGATTTGGGTGTGTGTTTGGCCCTGTGATTTGCGTGTGTTTTGATTGTGTTTGGAGAGACAGTAAGTTCCTGGTGAGGCCTGCGCTTGGCCCCATTTTCGTTCTCGCGGTGCATTTGGGAGTTTGTTCCATTTTGTGTTTGTTGTTATTGTCATTGTTGTCATTGACCAGTGTTGTCCGTGGTCCGGTGAGGGCACAGCCAGATGCTGTGGCAAGGCCGGTGGTGGAGACCTGAGCCACATACATCTGTGTTCATCGTGCATTACCACAAGTCACCTGCCCTCGCCTGGTGCAGAACCACCTTGTACGTGTTCTTCATTCAGGTCGGACTCCTTCTGTGCATCCCCCTCCTTCCAAGGGGCCTTGGGCTCCCACCCAAGAAGCACTGTGCTGCGTGGGCAGGTCATGGCACTGGCACGTGGGGGCCCTGGGAAATGATGTTCACGTCCTGGGTTCTCGAGGTGAAGGAACTGGATACCTATAAGGCCCCTTTCAACTCTCACAGTTGTCCACTTCGTGGAGTGTCACTGCTTCCCCCAGAAAATGTTTACTGAGTGCCAGCAACGGCAGGGAACCAAGAGACAGAAGGCCCTGCCCGCTTGGCGCTTCTGGTCACTGAGGTGAGAGAGGACATGCATCAGGTTACGGCCTATGCTGGGTGCCATAGTGCAGAGTTCAGGCACTCGGGGGAGCTGACAGTTTGGGGGTGTTTGAAATTTGAAATTGGGTGGCCTGTGGGTTCCCTGAGCCAGTGGCAGGAGGAGGTGAGAAGTGACACAGGGGACACCCAGGCGCAGGTGAGCACTGGTAGGAAGGCAGCGCGGTTGGGCTGCCGGGGGAACATGAGCCCCCGACCAGGTTCTTTGTGAAGTGGAGCCAATAGGACTTGTGGCAGATGACATGGGGACTTTCGGGGAATACAGGAATACGGGATGACCCCAGAGTTTTTGGCTCAGGCAGCTGGAGGATGGGGTTGCCACCCCCTGAGATGGAGTCTCTGGGAAGAGCAGTCATGCGGTGTTCGGGAGGATGCTTGGCTGTGAGATAGTGCAGGCAACAGCTCCGTCCAGGCATAAACGGGTCTGGAGTTTGGGGAAGCCATCTGGGCTGGGACTGTAAACCTGGCAGTTGTCAGTATGGAGGTGACACTGTGAAAATTGTGAGTTGAGATGAGACCAGCAAGAGAGTCAGAATGGATAGAGGAGAGATGAAGTTCAAGGACCAAGACTGAGACAAGAGACCAAGAAAACATGGCCAGAGAAGTAGGAGGAAAACCAGAGGGTTCTGGTGGGTGTCCTGGAGGCCACATCAGAATGTGCCTCAGGAGGAAGTGTGACTGACTGAGAGGACATGCAGTCAGGACAGAGAATGACCTTGGGTTTAGCACCATGGAGGTCACTGCTACCTGGCAGGTGGTCTGGGAGTGGGGGCCAAGGTACAGGAGTGAGCTTATGAGAGAAGGAAACAGGGGAGTCAGGGACAGCAGGCGTGGGTAACTCTCTGGAGAATTTTGCTGTGAAGGGGAGCCAAGTAATGGAGATGGACTCAGGGACTTATTTTTAAGGTTTGCATCCGAGAGGCAAGGATGGAGCAGGAGGAATTGGGGGAGCAGTCTGGTCTGGGACTGAGGCTGAAAGTGGGGCCTTGTCCTCCTGGCTGAAGCACCGGGGCTTGTCCTGTTGCCAGCCAGCCTGTGAGCTTTTTCCTTTTGCTGTTAGGCCTGGCGTTTCCTCCAACAAGCCCTGGCCAGCAGGGTGGCCTGTGTCTTACCCATGCTGCTGACTCTCAGTTCCCCACTGCTGAGTCTCCAAGTGTGGTCCCCACACCGGCAGCATTGCAGCCCTGAGAACTTGTCAGAAATGTGGAGTCTCCCTCAAATTGGGAGTTATGGGACTGGGACCAGCAGCATCTGTTCTAAGGGGCTGTCTGGGGACTGTTATGTACAGTGCAGCTGAAGAAATGCTTTGCTAAGACCCGCTGCCCTGGGGAGTGTGTGCTTGGTCAGGTGGGTGGGACAGGGTGCACAGGAGGACTGGGGGGCAGAGTGGGGGTCCCCAGTGCTGAGTGCACAGTAGACTCGTGTTGCACTTTCTTTGTCCTCACATGGATTTGCCACCTCTCTCCCCTGGGTGACGGAGACACAAAATATTTCTCAAAGCCCATTTCCTTTGAGCAGTGAGACACCCCGAAGGGGTTAACTTCCCAGAACCCTCAAGAGGGAGGCATTCCTCCTTTGGGAAATTAACACTGAGCTGGGGTTCTGTTTCAGTATGTATTCTCCAGGCCAGAAAGTTACAGAAAAGCAACACAGGTGGAGTTATGGCTAAGTATAGTTTGACATAGAGGCTGGTGACATCAGTGAGATAACAAAGTGACATTCCATAATGCAGTATGCAAAAGGTTATGTCGATGCACCAACAAAAGCTTGTTCTTAGCAAACATTTTCTTTCTCTACAGCAATTTCCTTAGTATGTTTACATAACAATTAAGTAAGGTTAACCTGCACCGAGGACATCTACCCTTTGAGCCAGCAATTTTGCTGTGTTACAATTCTTTATCTATATCAGAAGCTTTAGCCTGGGGAAAGTTTCTTGTCTTTTGCAAGGTTAACATTTCTATATGTAATTTTAAAAGGTCAGTTTATACCTGAAACTACAGGGCTTTGGAAACTAAGCCCTGTGAAATACATTTGCTTTATAAATGTTAGTGTACTCTGCAGACTCGGACTGCTTTTCACACGGAGACCCATTAGTGTGACTGTAGAGATGACGTTTTTGTAATCAATTTTATTGAGGTAAAATTTACAAGCCACAAAAGGTACTCATTTTAAGTGCCCAGCAAGTGAGTTTTGACAAATTTGAACAGTTATGTGACTGCCACCATACTCAGGATATAGGCTAAGTGTTGGTAAACTTCTGCCTGCAGGTCAGGTGGGCCAGGCCCCTTCATTTATGCATTGTCTGTGGCTGCTCTTGTGTTATTGTAGCAGAGTCAAGTGCAGTGGTCCTCACTGTCCACAGTTTTGCTTTCTGCGATTTCAGTTACCTGAGGTCAACTGTGGTCCAAAAATATTAAATTGAAAATTCCAGAAGTACACAATTCATAAATTTTCAATTGCACAACACCATGAGTAGCATGATGAAATTTTGTGCTGACCTGCTCTGTCCTGCCCAGGAAATGAATCATCCCTTTGGTATTCACTTAGCCTTCTTAGTTATCAGATCGACTGTCCAGGTATTGCAGTGCTTGAGTCAGTGTTATGCATGGGTTCAGGCATACACTGGGGGTCTTGGAATATAAACCCTGCAGATAAGGGGGGACTACTGTAGTTGCCACACCATATGGCCCTGAACACCCCCCAAAATTCCCACTTGCACATTTGCACTCAATCCCCCTTCCCAGCAATCACTGATCTGCTCAGATTCGACTATTATAGAATAGATTTGTTTCTTCAAAAGTTTCAAAGTGGAAGCATATGTTTTATGCTCTTTCGTGTCTAGCCTCTTTCACTCTGTATAATATTTTTGAGATTCTTACATGTTGCTGTGTATATCAATACTTCATATCTTTTGCTGAATAGTATTTCCTTGTATGGATGTACCATGGTTTATTCCTCTACCTGTTGGTGGATGTTTGGTTGTTCAGGGTTATTGTGGGGAAGAAGTGCTATAAGCTAAAACTCAACAACAAAAAGATGAACAGCCAGTTAAAACACGGGTAAACATATGATCAAAGAGGATATACAAATGTTCAAGACGCATGTGAAGAGATATTCAACATCATTAGTCACTAGGGAAATGCAAATCAAAACCACAGTGAGATACCACTTCACACCCCACTATAGTGGCTTTAATGAAAAAAATGGAAAATAACAAGTTTTGTTGAGGATGTGGAGAAATTGGAACCATTGTACGTTGCTGATGGGAATGTAAAATGGTGCAGCTGTTTTGGAAAACAGTTTGGAGTTTCCTCAAAAAGTTAAACATAAAATTGTCATATGAACAGCAATTCTACTCCTAGGTGTATATCTAAAAGAATTGGAAGCAGGGATTCAAACAAAAACTCATACACTACTGTCTATAGTAGCACTGTTCACAGTAGTCAAAAGATGGAAACAACTGAAATGTCCATCAGTGGATAAATGGGTAAGTGAAGTGTGGTATATCCATACGTGGAATATTATTCAGCTGTAAAAAGGAGTGAATTGCTGATACATACTATAACATTGAAGAACCTTGAAGACATTATGCTAATTGAAAGTAGACAGACACAAAGACCCCATTTTGCATGATTCCATTTTTGTGAAATGTTCAGGATAGGCAAATCCATAGAGACAGAGTACACATTAGTGATTGCCAAGGGCTGGGGGACCAAGAGATGGGGGAATGGGAGTGACTGCCAAATATGTACAGGTTTTCCTTCTGAGGCCCGAATATCTAGAACTAGATAGTAGTGATGGTTGCTTAACATTGTGAATGTACTAAGTGCCACTGAACTGTATACTTTAAAGTGGTACATTTTACGTTATGGGTGCGTTATCACAATAAAAACTGATAGGAAAAAGTGCTATGAGCATTCATAGTGTGGCCATATGTTTTCATTTCTCTTGGATAACTACCTACAAGTGGAATTGCAGGGTTTAATGGTAAATATGTATTTAACTTTATAAAAAAAAAACCAACTGACAAACTTTTCCAAAGTAGTTGTATCATTTTGCATTCCCACTGCTAATGTATGAGAGTTGCAGTTGGTTCATGTCTGTGTCAACACTTGCTTTTGTCAGTTCTTTTAAATTTTAGCTGTTCTAGTGGGACTGTTGTGCTGTATCATTGAGGTTTTCCCTGAGCATCTTTTCATGTACTAGCTCTTTGTGTTCATTCTTTTGTGAAGTATCTGTTCCTATCTTTTGTTCACTTTTTCATCGGGTTATTTGTCTTCTTATATTTGAGTCGTAAGAGTTCTTTACATATTCTGGATGAAAATTGTCATAGATTTGTATTGCAAATATTTTCTCTAGATCTGTGGCTTGCTTTTTTATTTTATTAATGTTATCTTTCAAAGAGCAGACTTGTTAGTTTTGATCAAGTACCATTTATCAGTTGTTTTAATGGTTTGTGCTTTTTGTGTCCTATTTAAGAAATCTTTGCCGAACTCATAGTTGTAAAGATTTTCTGTTTTCTTCTAAAAATGTTATAGTTTAAACTTTTCTGTTTAGATCTACTTTGCCTTTCGAGTTAATTTTTAACTGGAAAGAGCTAAGGATTAAGGTTCATTGTTTTGCGTATGGATATCTAATTGTTCCAGCACCATGTGTTAAAAAAAACAACAACCAAGAAACTGTCCTTTTTTCTTTGAATTATCTTGACACCAATTTGAAAAGTAATTGACAGTATAGGTGTGGCTTTGTTTCTGGATTCTGTTCTGTTCCATTATGGCTTTATTCCCCAGGGGCCCAATACCACACTATCTTAGTGACTGTTCTGTTGCTTTATAGTGACTCTTGAAGTCAGGCTGTGTGACAATTTTGCTTCATTTTCAAAATTGTATTGTCAATTCTAGATCCTTTGCATTTCCATATAGACTTGAAATCAGTTTGTCAATTTCTACAAAAGGCCTGCGTGGATTTTGACAGATATTGCATTAACTCTTTAGATCAATTTGGGGAAAATTGGCATCATAACGGTAAATAATGAGTTTTCTGGCCAATGAGCATGGAATATCTATTTTCGTCTTTAATTTCTTTTAGCAGTGTTTTGTAGCTGTGAGTGTACAGGTCTTGCAGGTGTTTTAACAGATTTAGTCATAAGTATTTCATATTTTTGAATGTCATAAATGGATTTGTAAAGATTTTATTTTTTAATTGTTTATTGCTAGCATATAGAAATGCAACTGATTTTTTATATTGTTTATCCTGTGAATTTTCTAAATTCGCTTATTTGAGCAGCTTTTTATAGTCCCTTAGGATTTTCCATGTAGATATTCCTGACAATTATGAATAAAGACTATTTTACTATTTTTCCAATTGAAATGCTTTTTACTTTTTTCTTCTTCTTTTAATTCACTGTCTAGGACCTTTTGAATAACAGAGGTGGTGAAAGTAGACATTCTTGCCTGTTCCCAATCTTAGGAAGAAAGAATTTAATATTTTTTTGTTTAGTATGATGTTAGGTGAAGATTTTATGTAGATGCCTTTTATGAGGTTGGATGTTTTCTAGTTTGCTGGGAGTTTTTATCATGATGGATGTTGGATTTTGTCTTATTCTTTTTCTGTATCTACTGAGATTATCATGTGGTTTTCTTTTTTTGTTTGTAAATATGATGAATTACATTGATTAACTTTTGAGTATTAAAACAACTTTGCATTTCTGGCACATACCCCGCGTAGTCATGATGTATCCTTTTTATATACACGTGGTCTGATTTAGGATTTTTCAACTTTAAGATGGGTTTTTGGGGTGTAACCAGGTTGTAAATCAAAGAGCATCTGTACTGCTGGATTTGATTTGCTACAGTTTTGTTAAGGATTTTTGTAACTATATTTATGAAGGCTATTGTGGGTTTTTGTAATATCTTTGGTTTTGGTATCAAGAGTAATGTTGGCCCTATACAGTGATTTAGGAACTATTTTCTCTTCATTTCATATTGTCTTTAAAGCATTTATGTAAGATGGGTATTTTTTTTTACTTTAATGTTTGATAGAATGTACTATTAGAGCTGTCTGGGTTTAGGATTTTCTTTATGGGGAGGCTTTTAATTATGAATACAATTCTTAACATTTGGCTGTTAAGATATTCTATTTCTTCTTGAGTCAGTTCTAGTAATTTGTGTGATTTATTGAGGTATAGTTTATGTACAGAAAAATTTACTGTAAGTGTACCATTTATGAGTTTTGATAATTGCATATGTCATGTAACCATCACCAAATCAAGATAGGGAGAATGTCTGTAACTCCAAAAGTTCTCTTGTGCTTCTTTGTAATCAATTTCTTTTCCCCAGCCCTGGCAACCAAAGATCTGTTTCTTGTCCTTATAGGCTTTTCCAGAATGCCATATAAATGGAATTGTACAGTTTGTAGCCTTTGAATCTGGCTTCTTTCACTCAGCATAATTGTGCAGGTGTTTGAGCAGTAACTAAAGTGATCAGATCTCTATTTAAAGACTGACTCTGGTGCTTCTGAGTGACAAACTGGAAAGGCGAGCATAGGAGACAGGGAAGACAGTTATGGGACAGGAATGATACGATGATATTTATGGTGGCCTCTTTATAAATGATATGCCAGATGCTTTCTACCTATTCATGGAATCCTGACCATAGCCTGGGAAGGCTGGGTCAGTACTTCTCCCTCATTTACGGGTGAAGACATTGAGAACAGAGAGAATAAGAAACTTATTCTTAGGGTTCCTCAGCCAGGAAGTGGTGAAAACAAGATTTGAGCCAGAAGCTGTGTTTCCATATGCAGCATTTAATGCATATACCTCGAGGTGGCTGTGGGTTAGGGTGTTTTAAAGATTTTAAAGACGTGTTTGCCCTTTGGCCATTGAAGTCTGAATGAGCTAGAAATTTAGTTTATCCTAAAGAATCATGAATGTGAAGAAGCATTTATTGAAAAGGGTGTTTCTCAGAGTATACAAAGTCCAGATACAACTTGAGCAGCTACTGACAGAAAAGGTTACACACCACCACACACACACACACACACACACACACACACACACACACACACACACACACACACCACACTCAGCACACACGTACCTCATACCCTCCCATGCATACACACCACACACCCACACACCGCCATGTACCACAACACACACCAAACACACACTCAGCACATACACACCCAGCGCCCCCCGCCACACTGTATGTCTTGAGAGTCCTGATACCCTTTTCCCAGGCTCATGATACATGGTTTTGTTCAAAAAGCAGGTGGTATTTCACAGTTTCACCACCACAGCAGGTGGTGTTTGCAGGCAGCGAGAAGCAAACCAGCTTGTGGCACTTGCCTCCCACAGCCAGGGCAGCAGGTGGAACAGAGCAGGAATGTAGTTGCGGTGTCACCAGAAGAGGTGGGCCTGCAGGCTGGGTGGCGACTGTGCTGGCCTTCCCTGTGCTCCGGTTCCTGGGAGAGCCTCTTACAGACAGGCGTGGGACTGGCTGGGAAGGCCTTGCTTGGCCTGTCACTGTGTGCACGGCCTCAGTGAGGTTTGTTCCCCTTCGTAAATGGTGTTGGGGGGCTGCAAGTTTATTAGATGAAGTGACACCTGTAACATCCGTTCTTGGCAAAGTTTGAACTGGGATGCAGTTGGGATTCAGCGTCATGTTTGAAACCATGCTTCAGAGAGGTTTCAGTGCATGTATAATACTGCTAAGCTATTTTCTATTAGAATATTAAAACTCCATAGCAGTCAGGGATCCTGTCTATGTCGGTGTTTTATGCGTGGCTGCTTTCAGACTCTGAGGTGATCCGCACGCATTTTATATTGTGAGGCAGCACACGTACACGTGTGTGCACACACGCGTGTGCACACACGCGTGTGCATATGCAATCATACCTGTAAAACTGAAGTTTTGTTCAAAAAGTCGCCATTAACTATGTATGATACACTCTGATATTTTTATTCAATTGGATTTTGTTGAACCCCCAGATTGAAAAATACTGATCTGCGTCTGATATCTGGCCCTTTGAGTGACTGCGTGGACATTTTGAAATCTTAACACTAAGTCAATATGCGTGCACTATGAAGTGGTATCTTACTTCCCATGTTGGCTGACTTTTGGCTGTGGACTTCCTCGCTCCTTGGTTTCTTATGAGTCTGGCTTATCCTCAGGTTTCTGGGGCTGAGCCTGTGTTGGAGCTTCAGCTCAGTGCCCGAGCTGTGTGCTGCCTGCTCTGGGGCCCGGTGTTGGTACAACGGGGCCAGGAAACTGGGTCAAAGCAAAGCCGTTGAGCAGGCGGAATTGGATATCTGGCTTGTCTTTGAAAACTGAGGGCACTGGCTTGGGTTTCAAATGTGGAATCCTGCGAAGCTGCCAGCTCCCTTGGGCCTCTCTGTGAACGGGGCTGCTGCCCACTGTCTTTTGTGTGAGGCAGGGAGGGGTCTCTTGGTGCGTGGACCACAGTGTTTATGTCCTGTCCACAAGAGCTTTTGGGGCAGGGCTTGCTTTTTGCCAGCTTGGCAAAACCAGGAAGGTGGTGAGAAGGCGATTTTTAAAATAGATACCAAACCCTGAGGGCCTGGAAGATGCCTTGGGGCATACAGATTCCCGTTTATTTACACGTGACTGCTCTGTGACTCCACCAGCCTGTGGGCACAGGTTTTACTTCAACTGGAAGAGAGTGTCATTTATAATTAGCACAGTTATTTCCGCAGAAGGGAGGGACAGCTTAGCACAGTTGTCTTGCTGTAATAATGAAGACCGGGCAGGACAAGCACAATGTCTCCCCTTCCCTTGCTCAGAGGAGAGACCATGCACCTTTCACATGCATCTTCCATGCTCTAGAACAAGAGCTGTCATCATCTGGAGACTTCTGCTCAAGTGTTTTGTGTCGGGACTGTTTTGGAGCCTTTTCTAGCACTTGTGTAGTTGTTAAAGATGGAAAAACACCTTTCCAAGACACAGCCCCATCATGACCTGCATCAGGCACCATCTGTCCTGCTGGTGTTGTCCACCCCAGACTGCGGGCTGGGGACCCTCTCTGTTGCTCTGGCTTCTGCTACACAAAAGACATTTTCTACGAGTAATTTCCAGAAGCTTGTTGGCCCGTGGCTGTGCGGGGCTGAGGACAGCTCGGATGTGTCTCCAAGGAATCAGAGCTGCTATTGACGCTTGTATAAGGCCTTACGAGTGTGTTGTCTGTGTTTACTGTGCATTTTGACACTTTACAGGGCCTGTCTGGTCAGAGCTGACACAGAGGGCAGATTGTCATCTTGAGACTGTGGCCTTGCACTTATCTCTTGCCCAGCAGAGTGGTCCAGTGTGGTCCTGGCTGGCCGCCTCTGCAGGTGCATGTCCTCTGTGGCTGTGTCCCAGGTGAGCAGCAGGAGACAGGCAGCCTAGTGGACGGGGAGCACTCTGCACGCTGGGACCTTCGTCAGCTTGTTGGATCAGGTCCTCCACTGGGGACGGGCTTCTTGCACCCTCTTCCTCGTGGCATGGTCTGCTCCTCTTCCCACACCACTCGCTGCCTCGCAGCGTGGCCTTCGCCCGGCTAGGTGCTGCTGCCTCCCCCACCTCGTTTCTCATATCAATATCAGGAGAAGGTTCTTGACAGGATGGCAGCAGCAACACCTCCCGCAGCACCTGCTACACCCCATCCCATCTTCTCATTTCCCTCTTCCCCTTATGGTGAGATGTCAGCAGAATGTACCGTGAGGTGCTCCTAGTCTCAGTGGACAGCCCCTGATTTTTCACAGACGGAGCCCAGCTGAGTGATGCAGAGCCAGGAGCCCCTTGGTCACCACTCCTGCCCCAGCTGATCACAGCAGAGGTAATTCCTGCTGGGTTGACTTTGTATACATTGGATTCTGCAGCACGTCCTCATGTGTCACTCAGCACCCTGTCTGTGACGTGCAGCTTGGCTCCTGAGGGTTTTCTCTTCTTGCTTTGCCACCTAGTGATCCCCCGTGTGCATCTGCCACGATTTACGTACATTGATAGTCACCACATACACACTCATACTTTCTGCCTGTTTGGTTTCTAGTTTGGGGCTGTGATGAATGAGACTTCTGAACACTCATGTGCACAGGCTGTGTTTTGGTCCTTCATTCCCCTTCCTGGACACCAGGAGCCCTGGCGTTTTTATGGCACCATTTTCTCGGGCAGGTGCTTGCCTCTGCCTGTAGTGTTCCTGCCTGTGGTTTACATCTCGTCTCAGCCCTTGTACGTGGCCCCTCGTCTCCAGCCTTGTGACAGGACGTGGCACTTCCAGCAGGAGATGGGCACATGGGTGTGCTGATGGGGGATGCAGGGTCCTCAAGGGGACCTTTGGGTGGGGGCTGTCCCACAAGGGCAGGGTGGGGTGTTGAAGTCAGGAATGCTCAGCTGGAACTCAGAACAGGTGGGAAATAGCTGGTGGCTGAGCAGAGCAGTTTTTAAAACATGGTAGCAAATCTGTTGCCATTGCCCTCGCTGAGGAGTCGTCTTCCCACTTCCCACCCCCCAAGGATCTAGGTGGCCTCCTGCCTGCTTTGATTGGTATGATGTAGTGGGCCTGAGGCTGAGTGACCTACAAGTGTGGGTTTTCCCTTGTTCCTGGGACACTCGCTCTGAGAACCCTGAGACTCCAAAGGAGTTGGCCCTGTGGCACCCATACTGTCAGGAAGCCCAAGCTCCATGGAGGGTCAGGGGCCCAAGGGGGCAGGCCTTGTGTCCTCCCGCCACCACCTGTGGCTCTGATGTGTGGGGAGACAAGCCTTCCAGTGACTATAGCCCTCAGCCACTGGGTGGCCCAGCCATTGGGTGTCCCAGCCTCGGGTGTCCTCTGACATTGGAGCAGAGACCAGCTAACCCTGGTGTGGCCCGAGGGCTCCTCACCCACAGAATGGTGAGCAAAGTAACATGTTTTAGGCTGCTGAGTTCAGGGAGATGTGTAACAAAGCAGCAGTGACCAGAGCAGAAGCAGTGGCTCCTTAGGAAGAGGAAAGGGCCTTCGAGTGGTTGTGGGTGGCCCGGGATGTGGGTACTGGGTGGGAGAGTGGAGTGTGGACAGGGGAGATCCCTCACAAGGGTGCAATGAGGATGACTGATTTCATTTTATGACTTAAGTGTTCATGGTCTGAGTATCAAGGGCCTTCCTGCCTTCCTGTGAACTAACCCTGAAGGAGCTGTGTTTCCTCCTTGTAGAATCACAGGGGCACAGGTATTCATCTCCTGTGACTGCTGTAACTAATCACCATGAACTAGTGGTTTAGGAGGACAGGAATTTATTCTCCCAGTTTTGGAGGCAAGAAATCAAAATCAAGGTACGGGCAGGGCCACACTCCCCCCAGAGGCTCTAGAGAAGGATTCTTCCTGCATCTTCCTGCTTCTCATGGCCCCAGGTGTTCCTTGGCTCATGGCCGTGTCCCTCTAGTCTCTGCTCTGTAGTTACATGGCCGTCTCCTCTGAGTCTCTGTCTCTTACAGGAATACTTGTCACTGGATTTAGTGCTCACCTGGATAATCCAGGAGGTTCTTATCTCAAGATCCTTAGTGTAATTGTATCTGCAAAGACTCTTTTTGGAAATATGGTCACATCTGTAGGTCACAGGTGGCCCTTTCTCTTCAACTATGTACAGCACATGAGCAGGCAATGAAATACTCCATGGGACTGGATGTGAGGTCAGTGGCCCTGGTGGGCGTGGACCAGGGCTGGCGGGCATTCATCTTCTTCAGGATACATTTCAGCGGGGCTTTATCAGCAGGAAAATGGAAACTGCGGCTGCATTTTGCATTGGTGGGAAGCTGTGGAAATGAGAGTATGGTGGAAACTCACTGCTTTGTAAAATAACTTCATGTTGACTCAGAGGGGAAACAGGAAAGTTGTCTTCTATCTTTTTTATATGAGTTTTTCCCCCTGTTGGCGAGGCCTTTGCTTTTAAGGAGTGTTTCTAGAAAAATACTTGTTGAATCTTTAGTGTGAACAGGAAGTAAGAGGTGCTGACTGACTTTTCCTTTATTTCAATGGCATTTTTATTGTTCAGAAAATGAAGAAGGAAAGCAAAACAGAGTCAAATCCTCCTCCTCATGCTGGGTAAACGCCAGGCACAGCTCGCCTTTCTGAGTTTCTCTCTGTGTGTGCATGTGCAGGCACGCAGCACGTCCACAGAGGCAGTGGGTCCCCAAAGCTGTGGTCACACCATGGAGAGGTTTGCCACTTGCCTTAGTCGCTCACCACCATGTCATAGGTAGGTGTGTTCTGTGTCCTTCCATGCCTGGTCTGAGGGCGTCATGTCATAGGTATGTGTGTTCTGTGTCTTGCTATGCCTGACCTGAGGGCGTGTGCCCTGTGGTGTGTGTGCCCCTGTCCTTCAGCCCCTGTGGATGTCTCCAGTCTGCCACATCCTTGACGGTTTTTCATGGTGTGTATCACTCATGCGCAGCCATCAGTCATCTTCTCCACCTGCCCGCAGAACAAGTCATGACCCCTGTGAATGGTGGACCCTGAAAAAAGAGACTGGTGGTAGTTGTGGTAGGTTGGGTGTGTGTGTGCATATATGTGCATGCATGTGTGTGGGCACTCACATGCATGTGTGTGAGTGCCTTCCTGTGCATGCAAGTGCCTTTCTGCACATGTGTGCATGCCTGTTCCAGAATAACAGTGCACAGCAAGCTGGAGGTTTGCATTCTATTCTAAAGGCTTTCCCAGATTCAGGAGTCTTTACTCATTAGACTTACTGAACTTATTTTCTAGAAGACTGAATTGCATTTTTAGCCAGAAGATAAAGCTCATCCCCACTTCCCTCCTGTGCTTCTGGCTTGTTGGGAATGGGAGCGCATGGGTGAGCAGTCAATGTGGTGCCACAAACCAGCTGGGTCCGCTCTTCTGTCCCTGGACAAATCAGCCAAGGGTCCCAGCCTGATGCTCGGTGGGGTGGGGGAGCAGCACAGGCCCGGGGCATCTCGGAAGCCAGAGTGGTGCCTTTGTCACGTCTCTGACTGATCATATCAGTCAGGGTCATCTAGGGATGCAGAGAGGGGGTGTGTGTGCACGCACACTTGCTCATGTGTGCATGAGTGCATGTAGAGAGACAGACACTTACTATAAGGAATTAGCTCACGTAATTGTGGAAGTACAAGTCCAAAACGTTCAGGTGGGCTGGCAGGCTGGCAGGCTGTAGACCCAGGGAAGAGTTGCTGCTGCAGCTGGAGAGTGAAGGTGGCCTGGAGGCAGAAGCCGTTCCTCCTGGAGGAGGTCATTCTTGGTTCCCTCCGGGCCTTCAACTGATGGGATAAGGCCTGCCCACATTATGGAGGGTCACCTGCTTTGCTCAAAGTCTCTGCTTTAAATGTTAATCTCCTTCAAAAAGTACCTTCACAGAAGCATCAAGACTAATGTTTGACCACGCATGTGGCTGCCGTGGGCCAGCCGCCTTGACCATAACATTAACCATCACACTGGTCAGCGCTGCCGAGTGCCTGGGCCTGCGGCGGACTGCATTTTATGCACAAGCCAGGGCCATAGGTGAGGTGTGGGAGCTTGCCCAGGGCATTTAAGAAACGGGGTGACCTGCTCCTGGATGCCTGTCTCAAGCAGGCAGGGCTTGTAACTGTCCCCAGAGGTTATCGACCTGCGACCTGCGTGGCTGGATGACAGTTGACATTTCTTGCATTCAGATCTCAGCTGGGAGCCAGGCCCTGGGGCTTGTGCAAGCTGAGCCTCACACCTCAGTGACCTTTTGCTTAATTGGGACTGTGGCTTCATTCCTGTCACCTCTGGCCCCATATTTAGGCACGAGTAACTTCTCGGTGCCTCTGGAGATGAGTCCTGTTGTTCTCCTTCTAATCACTGCTTCGTTTTCCCGACAGAATGTGGCAGCGCTTGGACATGCTGGAGGAATTTATTAGCAAAAAGCCTTGAAACTCCACCTCCCTGAAATTTTCTTTTTCTGGGAAAAAATACCTGTACAAGTTGCGGTCCTCATCTCCCTCCCCTCTGTGTGCCTGCTGAAGTTGGCCTCACATCCCCTGGCCTACTCTTATTAGGCCCTTATGCCATCCTGTGAATCTGATGATAAATATCACCCATGAAGCAGAAGAAAAACAGCCTGGTATTCTGGGGCGGGCTTGGCCTGACCCTAACGTTGGCAAAGGTTTGGAAAGGAGCTGCCTGATGGAGAAATAGACACCAGCAGAGAGGCACAAACAGGTCCCACCTTGATAAAGCAGGTGGTTTTCTCTTTTCCCCATCAGGTGCCATGTTGGGGATGGAAAGATGAATGGTGGATGAACGAGTGAGTGAGCAGAGCTGGTCACAGAGAGTGGAAGGTTGTGTCGCTGCCAGTGTGGTGATAGTGGGTGTCTGGAAGCCCTGTGTTTTGGCTGTGGCCTGGAGCCCCATGCAGGTTCGGGCTGGCAGTCTGTGTGTGTCCCGTGCCCTGCATCTCACTGGCCAAGGCTCAGAGAGGCAACGCCGCCAGGAACTCAGGACCGCGAGGCCTGTCCTTGCTGCTGGGGTGTGAGCACAGGCCTCAGTGTCACCCACGCTCAGGCCCCTAGGCTTCCTGCCAGGCTTTGGGATCAGTGTTTCTCAGAACACCAGGTCTTTCTGGGCAGTCCAGGTCTGGCCGCGTGTTCTTCCTGAAGTGATGGCAGGCCTTTGCGAATGCCCCACACCTTGAGCCTTTCCCACTGAGGACAGCAAGCCGGGGTCCTTTGAGAGCTTCCCTGGGGGGAGGGCTGGAGCTTGACAATGCTGTGTTGGTGCGGCAGTTGCAGGCTCTGTCCAGGGCTCCCAGGCCTTCCCCTCCTTAAAGTTCTAAACCCAGAGCCGCTGTTCCCACAAGCACTTTCCAGTACTTTCCAGAGTGGGGCATCCAGCCTCAACACGGGCACCCCTGTCACTGGGGCTAGCCTTGGATCCTTGGGACCAGGATCTCCGGTCTTGACCCCAGCCTGCCCTTTTACCACAGGGCGGCTTGTGCAGGAGGAACGTGGTGGTGAAGTGAAGATTCTGTGGGACATTTTTCTCTTTGAGGGACTGTGTCTGTCAGAAAGAAGAGGCTTGGAGGAGAGTGGTGTAACAATATTCCAAGTTTTAGCCCTTGTAGTTAGCCAGGATGTGCTTGGAATTGTAACACTTGAAAAGGGCAATGGAGTATGCACACTTTTTAAAAAAAGAGTTCACAGGTTCTGAAGCTCGATTGACTGGATTCTGCAGGTCAGTGTAGTTCTTCTAACCATTGAGAAAGAGAAACTAATTTAAACGCAGTTTATGTAGATTATTTACTTGGTTCTTTCATCTGTGTGTACAAAGGAATATGGCTGGAAATTAAGAACATGGAAACATTTGGATCTGTTTATATTTTGTTTTTCCAGCATAATCTTTGTGATGTTCTTATTTGGATGAAAATGCTAGTGATTTCTTAACTCAGCCACAAACACAGGGTTTAAAGGAAGGTTAATTACTCTGAAATGCTTGCGATGCACAGAGCTGGGTAAATGAGTCAGACTGTGTTTATCTTTGGGGTTTTTTGGTGCCAGGTGTCTAGAAGCCGCAATTTACATTTGGACATCATTGGAGTGAAGTTTCTTGGCAGCCAGTGGAGGGTGATGGGAGGGCTTGTGGCCAGAACCTGGTGCCCGTGGGTCTGCAGAGTGGCTGGGACAGGGACCATGCAGCGCCAGTCCTCAGGGGATCCGGAATACCTCTGTGGGTGCAGCACCCCCTTCTCTCTACCCCGCTTGCCCAGGTGATCGTCAGGGAGGACCTGAGGAAGACATCCCAACTTCAGTAACTGACTTAACGGCCCAGGGTCTCCGCAGCCCTCTCTCCGCATTCGTGTCTTTTTAGGGTTCTGGTCAGCTCAAAAGACAGTTTGGCTAAAAATGAAAGCTGCTTGTGCAGGCCTAGGATGTATTTTTACTTATTTTTTGGTTGCCTCTTGTGGGAAGCAAAGAGCATGGTTCTTTTCAAGTCAAAAGGATTGAATGAATGGACTTGAGGCCTCTGTATGGGACTGAAATCCCCTGCTCCCATGTGTACGTAAGCCGAAGTGCAGGATAAGTGCAGGGAAAAGTCTGGAATGTGTGCAGCAAATTGTCAACAGTGATGGTCTCTGGAGAGCATAGTCAGGAGGGACTCCAGCTTTTTGCTTTTTGAACTTCCTTTATTGTTTTATTTTTATATAAATACAATTTCGTAAATCTTCTTTTCTGATGGAAAAATAAGGTGTTTTTTTTATTGTGGTAAAATGCGCATAACATGTAATTTGCCATTTTAACCATATTTAAGTGTAGAGTTCAGTGGAATTAAGTACTTTCACACCGTTGGGCAGCCATCACCAGCATCCATCTCCAGAACTTTTCATCTCCCCAAACTGAAACTTTGTCCTCCTTCAACACTAGCTCCCCAGTCTCCAGCAACCCTTATTCTACTTTCTGTCTCTATGAATTTGACCGTTTTAGGTACTTTGTATGAGTGGAATTATCAGTATTTGTCCTTTTGTATCTGGCTAAAAAATAAAGGTATTTTAAAAAACATTTCAGTCAAATCGATGCAGTCACTTTATTTTCTTCCTTTTCCTTTATATTTTAAATCAGTACACAGCAAGAATGATGATTTTGGTGTACAGTTCTATGAGTTTTAAGACATGTGCAACCACGACCACAATTAAGATACTGAAAAGTTCCATTCCCCCCCCAAATTTCCCTGTTCTTGCCCTTTATATTCAGACCCTCCCACCTCCAGCCACTTACAACTCCTGATCTGTTCTTTGTTTCTGATTTGTTCCTGATTTGTTCTTTGTTCCCTATAGTATACCTTTTCGAGAATGTCATCTGCGTGGAACCACGTAGCACGTAGCCTTTTAAGGTTTGCTTCTTTTACCCACTGTGATGCCTTCGAGGCTCATTCAGGTTGTTGTGTGGTTGATAGTTCTTTTTTATCACTGAGCAGGATTCCATTGTGTGCTTGAATAGAGCTGCTGTAAACGTTTGTGTGCAGGCTTTCCTGTGAAAATATGGTTTCGTTTCCTTAGGATAAATACCCAGGAGTAGGATTCCTGGGTCATATGGTAAATCTGTGTTTAACTTTATAAGAAACTGCCACAATCTTTTCTCGAGTGGCCGTACCGTTTTACGTTTTCACCAGCAGTGTTGCTGTGCATGCTCACCAATACAGGATATTGGTAGTTTGTTTGTTTTTAAGCCTTTCTAGTATGTGCACAGTGCGTCTCATGGTGGTTTTGATTTGCTTTTCCTAATGGCTAATGATGTTAAACATCTTTTCATGGGCTTATTTGCCATCTGTATATTCTCTTTGGTGAAGTATCTGTTCCGGTCTTTACCCCAGATTTTAATTGGGTTGTTTATTTTCTTGCTGTTGAGTTTTAAGAGTTCTTTATGTATTCTAAATACAAGTTCTTTGTCAGGTACGTGATTTGTAAATATTTTCTCCCAGTCTATACCTTGTCTTTTAATTCTCTTACAAAGCAAAAGAACTTTAATTTTGATGAAGTTTAATTTATCAAGTTACCAAATTTGATAGAGAATTCATAGAAATGACTAATTTTATGTTGTTGACCTTGTACCCTCTGACTTTGTCAAACTCGCTTCTTAGTTCTAAGAGTTTTTATGTTAAAAAAAATTCCTTGGAATTTTCTGCATAAGCAATCATGTTGTCTGTGAATAGGCTGTTTTATTTCTTCCTTTCTAATCTGCCTTTTATTTCTTTTTCTTGCCTCGTTTCACTAGCCAGGACTTCCAGTGCAATGTTGAGAAGCGGTGAGAGTGGACATTCTTGTGTTATTCCTGATTTCATGTGGAAAGCCTTCAGTCTCTCACCCTTGAGCATGACATGAACTGTGAGTGTTTCATAGATACCCTCTATCAGGTGGAGAGAGTTTCCTTCCGTTCCTGCTTTGCTGAAAGTTTTTATCATGAATGGTTTTTGAATTTTTCATATGCTTTTTCTACACAAATTGATGTGCCGGTGTTCTTTTTCTTTTGTTAATATGGTGGATTACGTTTATTGATTTTTTTAGAAATATTGAACCAGCCTTACATTCCAGAATAAACTTCATTTGTTTGTGGTGTATTATTTTTGCATGTTGCCGGATTCAGTTTGCTAATATTTTGTTGAGGAATTTTGCGTCTGTGTTCATGAGATGGTGTTCTGTAATCTTGTACTGTCTTTGTCTGGCTTTGCTGTCAGGGTAATGCTGGCCTCGTTTAAGTTGGGAGATGTTTCTTCATTTTCTGTATTCTGGAAGAGATTATATATAATTGCTGTTATTTTTTCCTTACGTTTGATAGAATTTGCCAGTAAAACCATCTGGGCCTCTTCAGATGTCTTTCAGAAGGTTTTAAATTATGTATTCAATTTCCTTAGTATTTATAATATTGTTCAGGTTATCTGTTTCATCTTGGGTGCATTATGTGTAGTTTGTAGTTATTGAGAAATTTGATCATTTCCTCTAAGTTGTTGACTTTATGTGTGTAGAGTTGTAAACAGTTTTCCCTTTAATGTCTGTGAAGTCTGTAGTGAGAACATCTTTCTTTCCTGACGGTGGGAATTGGGAATGTACGATCTTACTGGGGACCTCAGACCTCATGTTTTAAACACAGCCTTTGTTTAATCTCTATGTCTGTAAGTGTTATCAAATCTCATTTGGCTGGATCCTCTTGATTTATATGGTGCTCCCTGGGGAATAGCAAATGAGGTGTGTTAGGAGGATCATTAAGGCTTTTAAGCCCTGAGGTAGCATTTGGTGCCCAAGAGTGGTAATTTAATACGCAGCACCCCAGTGACCTACATGACTTCAGAGTCTCCAGAAGTGCCAGGTCGCTGCCTGGGAGCAGTTACACACAGGGAGGATTGGGCCACTTTTGTACCAGAGCGAGAAGCCTGCAGCTTCCCCTGCAGTGGGGCTGAGATTTCACCCCTTGTTCGTGGTGTTTGAGAGGGTTGTTCTGAGTGGTGTTAGTAGATATTGGTTTGTTTTTGTTTTGTCTGTTTCCAATAAAGACCACAAGTTAGCCTACTTAAAAAACCCAGGCAAAATAAGGCCAAAATGGAGTAGTATGTTTTAATGGGATGTTAAGCAGAGATTGCTTTGTTGTTTATTTGGTGGGATTGAGGACTGATTGAAGATAGTTGATATCCTTTTATATATGTTGTCTTCTTTTGTCCCTTTTAAACTGTAAAGTAGACATTTTTTGAATGGCACAAGCTGTGGATTTTGGTTTCTTGACCCTGATACTGTAACATCTTCTTATGTGAGGAAAAAGGTCACAGTTTTTTAGTAACTCTTCAAGCAAGATTAATTTTGCTTCGTTTAATTAAAAAACCTGTGTCGTGCTGGGCTTTAAAACAGCGGAGTGATTTATGAGCAATAAAAGGAAAATAGGTTTTTGCAAAGACAGAGGGTTTGGAAATACCTGTTACAGAGAGGGTGAAGAGTGGTCCCGTGTGGACCCCAGGGCCATTGTGGGGTACTGAGTTTTCTCAGTGATGGTGAGTCCTTTGGATGACTAGGCCTGACACTGTGACTGTCCTGGACCTGCTGTTTTGTAAGGGCTCAGGCTGTCATTCTCTTTCTGCTGCTTGTCTGCGCTGTGTGTCTGGTGTTGCCGCACGGGTGTGTGATGTAGGTGTTCACGGCCTGATTAGGTAAAGATGTTTTAGGCGTTATGTACTGTGGCTCCCACCCTACATGCTCTGACAGCTCTCAGGAGCTGGGAGGGCTGCTCTGCAAGCCTGAGATCGCAGGATGTGCGAGATGCCAGCCTTCCCTGCCTCTGCAGCGGTCCCCCCTTATCCGTGGGGGATATGTTCCGGGACCCCCAATGAAAGCCTGAAACTGCGGATAGTGCTGAACCCTACATACACTGTTTTTTCCTGTGCATACATACCTATGATAAAGTTTAATTTATAAATTAGGCATACAGATTAACAACAGTAATAAAGTAGAACAGTGATAACAGTGCACTGTAATAAAGTTATGTGAATGCAGTCTCTCCCTCTCTCAGAGTACCTAATTGTACTGTGCTGGCCCTTCTTGTGATGAGAGATGGTAGATACCAAGCCTGCTCATCTCATCAAGTTCTGTTTTCAGACCTTGGTTGACTGCAGGTAGCTAAAACCTCAGAAAGCGAAACTGTGGGTAAGGGAGAGCTGCTATGTTGTGGTCATGTCCTTGCAGCAGTTTATAAGAACTGCGACTTTCCTGAGTATGATTTCCCCTTACTATACAAGTATCGCGTGTTTACTGTAGGAAGTACAGATGGACCAAAGGAGGGAAATTAAATCAGCTCTACTGAGAGAGCCGCATTTGGGTGTGCATCCTTCTGGAATTCACTATCCTAGTCTCCTTTGGGGCCAAATTGTAGGAATCATCTGGCTGCGAGCTCTGAGAATGTGGCGTGAGGACTTTGGGGCATTAGGTGTGTTTTCTCTTTCTTGACCTTTTCGTGGGATCATGAGGTCATCCCAGCCCTGTGGTGTCAGGAGATTGGCAGCTGTGATGGAAGGGCAGGAACAGCAGGATGGGGCACGTGCTCGTACCAGGGAGTGAATCACAGGTCCGCGTCCGCATCCACGCATGGCCACCAGGAAGGAGGTGGGCATGAGGCGTGAGCTGGAGCCACACCAGGAGAGGAGTGCCCATTTCTGGTCATGGAAATTTTTCAGCCTTAACAACAGAGGGAAAACCCCAGTTAATTTTCACACATAGGGTTGTGAACGCTGTGGATTAATAATTGTTTCTTTCCCGGAGGTTGGTGACATTTTAGTTTCTATTCTGATTGCTTGTAAAACAGTAACCAAACCCTCCAGGGCTTGTGCCTTCTGGAGCTGGTGGCTTAGAACCTTCTAGTTAGATAGTAATGAGAGTGCTGTGGAGATGGGGCAGTGCCCTTGAAGAAGGTTCTGGTCATTGACGTTTTGTTCGTATCTGTCACCTTCATGTGAACTCAGTGATGAAAGTTTGGGATCTACAGTCACCTCGCTGGCTTCACAGGAGATTAGAACTCACCTCATAGCACAGACCTGCAGAGCTGCAGACACCATTCCTTTGTGCTGTGTTTGTAATTACTTGGCGTTTACTAATTGCAGTGAAACTCATCTGAAAGCACAGAGCTGTAGATACCATTGCCACGTGCTGTGTTTGTAATTAGTTGGTGTGTACTAATTGCAGTGAAAAAGTGCAGTTGGCTCCGCTTTGAGAAGTTAGTGTGTGCAGATATTAACAAACGACGTATCTCCAGCCTGACCTCATGCTGATGTCTCCTGTGTGTGTTCTGGACAGGAGGGACCTCACTGAGGCCTGAGCAGCATTGCGGGTACACATGTACCCAGTGAAGTGTGGTCATGCATGTGCTCACGTGGCCTGTAAACATCAGCGTGTCTCTGCACAGGTGCATACACTGGAGGAGGGTGTCGTAGAGGTAGACACCTGGGGCATACGCCCTGTGGCGGCTTCCTAGAGCCAAGGCAACCCCCCTTGTCACATTATGGGTTTTTAGAGATACCCGAGGAGCCCCAGAAAGAATTCAAGATTGGCAGAAAGAAAAGACATTTTTGAGAAGAAATCCACCCTCACTGCTACATGAACTCAAATCTGAGTGATCACCCTAGATTTTGTTTGAATTGGGGGAAATTTTTTTGGTTCATGTTATTTAGCATTTTGGGTGTCTGGTCCCTTGGTGCCCACAGCGGCTATAGCACCAGGCTGGGAAAGCCCTGCAGCCAGTGCAAGGGGCTGCTGATGAGCCCCACCCTGCCCCACAGTCTTCTGAGATCCCTCGCCACCTCAGCCGCTTGCTCCGTCGCATGCCCCAGCAATCCAGCTCATCCCAAATCTTTACCTAGCCCTGCATCTCTCTTCTTCCTAAATCTTGGGACTCTGCTCCCTCCTCTCTTTCTGCCTTGGACTTTGGAATAAGCAGCCTTTGAATGGAGCTTTGGGCTGCTGGGCTCACCTGTCTCTGTGTGGCTCTGTGAGTTGTCATCACCCAGAGCAGTACAAATAATCCTCGTCCACGGATGTGCAAATGGATTTTGTCTGTCTTCCCCCAGGGAAAAAGCCGGCTGTGTCCATTGGGAATTAATTTCAATATTCTTTTATTCCAAGTAATTTTTTGTCATTGTTGAGGTGAAATTCACGTAACATTAAGTTAACCGTATTAAAGCGAACAATTCAGTGCTGTTTAGTCCATTCGCAGTGCTGTGCAGCCTCTTTCTAGTTCCTGGACATTCTCATCACCCCAAAAGGCAATGCCTGCCCATTAAGCAGTTACTGCCCGCCAGCTTCCTGTTGCCAGCCAACTGCATATCATTTTGTGATTCTTTGACTTCTCCTTTCAAGGGGTCGGAACATCTCATTGCTTCTCCCATAAGTAATGAGTTAGGTAACATTTTTACCATGTGGCCACTTTTTAAGTGACCCTTTAACAGTCGTCACCCCTAGTCTGAGCTGCAGATGGGGCTGGTTTCTAGGGGGCTTAGGCACCTCCTTTTGTCTGTTCTCTGTGGGATGCAGTGGACTAAGGGCTCTTTTTAAAGTGAGAATCCCGTCCTGGAGGGCAGGGAGGAACGTTCCACGAGTGGATTTCCCCAGTCTTGTCTGTGGGTCAGAGCCAGAAGGGGACCAACGTATCTTGGGTGATAACATTGAAAATGAATCATCTATCTGGGCTGCTCCTCTTTGCCCCTCCAGGTTGACCAATGGGTATTTATTATGGGGTGCTCAGGGCTATATTAAGCATGTGAGATGTATACAACTGTGGAGAGGACATAGTGCCCAAACCAGAGATGCATCCAAACAAAGAAAGAAATCCAGTATAAGTCGGAGGCAGCATGCTTGTGTTGTAGTTGTCAGTGTGAGCTGGGCAGTGAGCAGGACCCTCGCCCTCGGGACACTTGCAGCCCCCTGTGGTGCCTGTCCCCAGGAGGCTGAGGACCCCTGATCTCCCGTGCCCTCGTAAACCTGAAGGACGATGGTGTGATTTGGTCCGATGCCTCCTCTCTCTGATGCTGACCTCCACAGCTGCCTAAGCACAGTCAATTCCCCTTATGGGGCCTCATTCCATGGGACCAGTGGGTTTGAACTCTGTCCTTGGTGTCCGTGGCTTTTCCTTTGTTCCCGAGGCCTTTTGGAAAAAGGACCCATCCCTGCTCCCCCCAAGCTGGAGTGTTGTGCCCCACAGCTGAGGGGTCTCTCCTTACTTCGATGAGTTTCCATCTTTTTCCTTCTAGATCCTGGCATTTGGAGAAGTGGCCAGAGTTGGCAGTCCCCATCCTGCTGTGGGACTTGTGATGTCTTGTGCCATCCTAAGGTTGACTCACTCTTGGGGTCCCTGACACCTCCTGGTTGTTTGTAATCATCCTCCAAAACCCAGGAAGGGGGGCAGGCTTTCTGGCTGTTCCTTTTTTCTTTTTTCTCACAGTTAGCATCTTGATGAAATAACTCAATTCACATTTAAACTTAATTATTTTACGTCTCCAATATGATTCAGAAAAATACTGTAATTGGTCATCTGAGAGCGTAGCGCATCTAAGAGAAGAGAAGAAACGGCTCACAGAGCAGTTTGGGGGCAATTTTCACTGGGGGAGACAAGCCACGTCCTCCATTTTTGATTTGCATTCTGATTCTGAAATTTGGCAAAAACATACAGAACCTGAAGCCCGTGACCGTGACCGAGGTAGAAAGTGGAGGAGGCATCCCAGTGACCGTAAGAGCTGAAGTTATGCCCTTTGCTCTAGTTGGCTTCATGTGGTTTTTTAAGCACGTCACAGAGACCTTGCTGTGGAATCCACTTGTGGTTGGTGCTGGTGTCGTGCCCTCCCTGCTACCCCCTGCAAATCAGCAACAAAGGAGTGGTCATGACCTTGATCAGAAAGATAAAGGTCAGGACTTGATCTCAGAGAGCCCCTCAAAAGCCCCACTGAACAGATTTAGTGTCTAGGAACTGACCCCTGTCTGTGAAGATGACTTGATTATTCGTACAAACTTCAAGTAGATTTGCAACTCAGAAATGGGCTGTTCATACTTTTGGTAAATGACCAAGGACAGCTTTAAGTAGGTGTTGTTGGCTCATTGTTGTTTCGAGTGATAAGCATTAGTTGTTTTCTATAGACTGGTATTGGGGCATTTTTGCTCCTTCAAATTTAAAACATTCCATCATCTTACAAAATTATTTTGTAAAGAAAACACAGCTCTCATTATTGGATATGCCACAAGGAAAAAACATTTCCGTGTCTAATGGGATGGTCTGTTGCTGTTCAAGTCAGTGTTATTTTAAGGCAGAGCGTGGGTGGCCACTTCCCCTGGAGCCCTGCTTCCCTGCAGAAACCAGCTTTGCGGGTTTTGTATTGTGAATTAACATAGGGGTAATGGTCTTAATTACTGTGCGTTATAATAGCGCCATATCTAAGTTCCGGGCTGAAGTTAGGAGATGTCCCAATATCTGTACCTCTGAGAAGTTAAGTTTCAAGGGTTTGCACCACAGTTTCTAAGCATTTCTTTTTGGGTCTGCAGACTGTCCTGGGTAGAGAGTGATTTCAACACCATCCTCTGCAGTTTGGGACCCTGCAAAGCCTGAGTATTTGCCTTCCTAACCCAAACCAAGTTTAATGAGCAGCTGGGAAAAGAAGGTAGCTAAAATTCACCGTAGCCTTCTTAAATCTATTTATTAATTCATTTGTTATTCAATCAATATGCATTGGCCCCGGGACTCTGGGGTTTGTCAAGTCCAGGACAGCAAGATTTCTGTCTGTACATTACTCTCCCAGTGTAGGAGGAAAACTTTCGGAGGTACATCCCGGCAGCTTTTCTGGTGTGTCCCATGTTGTCCTAGGCGGGCAGCAGGTCATGCTTGCCTCCTTGGTTAGTTGAAGCCAGTACAACTCAGAACTGCAGCCGTTTGCTCGAGGTCATATGTGGGAAAGACGGACACTCACACTTTGGCCCCAATCTGTTGCTTTCTATACCTCAGTTATCTACTCCTTCTTTGGGGATGTTTTCAGTTTCACTCTATCAAGAGTATACTGGGATGAGAGCTTCTGTGATGATCTGTCTCTGTTTCTGGTCATTGCCCATAGGGAGGACAGACCCTTATAAGGTTCCTGATGTTCCTGCCATGTGGTTTTCTAGAAGAGTCTTTCCATTGACAATGGGGCAGGCTTACACCTGCCCGCCTCCGTTGAACCTCATCACTCTTTCCTCTGTCTTCAGGGGGCGAATGGTCTCTTGCTTAAATCTGCATTTTTTTGATTGCCAGTGAAATGACATTTTCCTTCACTTATGCAATTAGTAACTTTAGGAAAGGGAAACTTGGGCACTGGAGAGGGCATTGCTGAGTTCAGCAGAGGCCCTGAGCCACATACGTGTGTGATTAGGTGGCAGAGGCTTCCATCTGGGGAAACTGCTGTCCATGGTGGGGTTTGTGGGACAGCGGGTGGCCTGGCCATGTCCTCCTTCCTGGCGTCAGTGTGATGGCCACATAGGTAGCTGTGTGTGATGTGTAGCTGGCCCTGCTGACCACTGTTCACTTCCCGAAGGGAGGTTGGCTTAAATCAGGTGCCCAGTGTGCCGAGTTCTGTGTTTGAGGGGAAGGGTTCCCCATGTGATGCAGGTATCTGAACTGTGTGATTTTCTTCTGATGTGGCTTCTCCCCTTTTTTCTTGCTCTCTGGCCCTCAGGAGCAGCTGTGATTGGGGGAGGAGGGCCTCAGATATACCCCTGAGCCATCTCTTGAGCCATGACCCTGTACCGGTGGGCCCTTGTTTAAACCTGTGAGTGCCAGTCTTTGGGGAAGCAGAGATCTTACCTGTGCATTCAGTTTCGTCACACAGGTGTATAACGCATTTTGGAGCTTCAAGTTGTTTGTAATCTATAAGCAGGTGTCAAATAAAAAGCAAATCCAGATTTAGTAAGAAGAGACTTTCCTACAAGGTCAAAGGTTCAGATCCCTGTACCAGCCAGCCACAAAAAATGAAAAGAGAGAAAGAGAGATTTTCTTAGAAAGGACTATTGCCATAGGGGCAGGGGGCTGTCCACACTCTGGCTATGAGATCACAAGCCTCTCAAGGGTTAGGCCAAAAGGGTTTTTCTTCCACAGGGAAGTAGAGACAAGGCTGGGAAGATCCAGGTATGGGGCGTGGGATGAGGGTGGAGTGATCAGAGGTTGTTTCACTGAGCCTGTTCTCAGGAGGGGCTGTTCCTGGCCCAGGTGGGCCCAAGGGGCCTGGGGAAGGAGAGGAGGTGAACCAAGGTTTGCTACAGGCATTTTGTGACTGATCAGTAGGGCTGAGTGGTGCAGCAGGTTGTTCTGGAACACAGAAGGTAGGGGATTTCTTACCCATCACTGTTTCCCAGAAGCACAGGGCTTGGGTAGAGTCAGCTTTGTCATGCTTGTCACCCAGAGTTTTGCACAGAACAGGGTGTGTTGTTTTGGTTGACTGGTCGTTGGCCTGGGCTCCCTTGTTCGGCTGGATGGGCCCTGAAACCTTGGCCAGGCCTCCAGTGCGACCCCTCCTTCTAGGGAGGAGGAAGTTGAGCCAGGGTGACAGAGGAAGGTGCCTGCTGCATAAAGGGGCAGCTCCTGCGCCCTGGGGAGGATGAAGGGCAGGCCGGGGATGCAGGGGTAGAGCAGGGCCCGGGCTGCAGGAGGATTCTCATCCCTCCTGGTGGGAGCAACCCTGGGGGTGTTGGTAGTACACACGCACATGAAGACTTTTTCTCACACACAAGTTCTGAGTTTGCACTCCCTGCAACTGCCTTCTTCAGTTGTGTGTTTCCTTGCGTCCTCAGGAGGCTGGGACTTTTGGTGGAGCTGGGCACATGAAAGGATCAAAGGCATTCATTGGGGAGTGAATGGGCCTCCTCTGTTCCCTGACACTGCCATCTGCGACCAAATACTGTTTGCTGGAACAGCGTTTCTCAGAGTGTGGCCCTTGGACCAGCAGCAGCAGTGGCATCCCAAGAACCTGTTAGAAATGCATGTTCTTGGACCCACCCCAGAGCTTCGCATGGTGGCAGCTCCAACTGGGGCCCAGGGATCTAGTTCTCATACACCCACCAGGGGATCTACTGCACATTCCAATTTGAGAACCACTGATCAGAGAGGCCTGTGAGGTCTCCAGGCAGCGGCAGTGACTCCGAATCTGTGTCTGTTGCTGAGGAGTTGGGAGGTTCTTTCCCTGGTGTGTGAGCAGGTGGTGGGCTACTGGGCTGGAGACATCTTTGGGAAGGGGAGAAGCACATGCACAGTGTGTGTGTGTGTGTGTGTGTGTGTGTGTGTGTGTGTGCACAGGTGTATATGTTAGTGTGTGGTATGTGTGTGCATGTGTTTGTGCATGTGTGTGTGCATGTGAGTTTCTGTGTAAGTTTGTGTGTGCAGTGTATGTGTGGCAGGTGAGTCCTCTAGGTGGGCTCAGGAAGCACAATGCATGACCAGGCATGAGTTGACCTTCCTCTGTGCATACACCACATGGAATTGGCAGTTAGGGGTTCCCCAAGAGAAAAAAAAGTAGGGTGCTGCTAAGTAGGGGATTGTGCTGTGTCTGTAGCATGTGCAGGGTCAAACACCAATATAGAAGCATGTAAATGTAGCATCCCGTTTGTCCTTCCAAAAGCTTGCTTCCCGTGTACAGCCATTTACACGTATGTTACAACACATGGAGCTGCGTCCTACCCTAGCTAGCCCTCCGTGGCCCACGTTTTCATTCTGTCTCGGGCAGTTCTGTTTCTGTACAAGGAGAGCGCCTCGCCCTGAGTAATAAATTCTGGCATTTGGACAAACCATTTATTTACTCTTTGGTCAGCTGCTGATGGACTTTGAGGCCGCTTTTCATGGCTTTGCTACGATGCAGGAACGTCCTTTTTAGGGTATCTTTGTGAGTGAGTAGGAAGCATCCCGAGGGTCACGGTCAGGTGGCTGCTGCTTCTCTTCCGCCCCACGGTGTAGGACGGCGCAGCCTCTCTGCACCATCGCTGGCTCTGGGGTGCTCAGACCTTTAAATCACTGCCCATCTGAAAGATGAAAATGACCAGCTTGCTTTAATTTGTGTTTCTTTTGTCATATGTGACATTGAACAGCTCCCCTCTTAACTTGCCGTTTGCAGTTTCTGTGCATGTGAGCGGCTGAGCTGCTTGGCTGCCCCTTGCTTGGGGGACTTTGGGATGCTTGCTGCCTCCTCCAGGAGGCCTGGGAGCCCTTTGCATACGAGGAAGGAGGCTGTTGTATTTTCTGTTTGTGGCTTCATGTTTTTTCTTTACATGTGAGGCTTGGTAAGTCCTCCCCAACTTATAAGATTATTAAAAAACCCTCACAAATTCGGGCAGTTTTGGGGCTGCTTTTCTTTTCTCTCCTTTTTACCCTCCTCCTCCTCCCCCTCTTCCTCTTTCTCTTCCGATTTTGGTTTTTAAGTATGTAATTCATTTTAAAGCTGAAAAGTTGTTGAAACACTGAGTGCCAGCACCCACATTTTCTTAATACGTGATTGTGAATCAGAGGCTGTTTCAGGAGCTTTGTGCTTAGACGTTATTCTGGTTGTTAGTTCTTCTTTGTGCTTAGACGTTATTCTGGTCGTTAGTTCTTCTTTGTGCTCAGACGTTATTCTGGTGAGGCCTCAACCTGCCCTGCTCCTTCCCGCGCTCTCTAAGCTGACTCTGCTGTGGCGCCTGGCCAGGGACTGAAGGAGATGGCAGAGTCAGGGAGGCTCAGACAACACAAATCACTAAAGTGATCGTCCTTTAGCTGTGATGCCTCACCTGGCCACACCTGACCAGGTGAGCAGCACTCTGTGACTGACTGCTGTTTTGCACAATGCTCTTGCAGAAACCGGGGCGGAGGCATTTTAGCCTGGCAAGGGTGGAATTTGTCTATGTGTGCTCTAAGGGATTCAAAGTTCTTTCTGCCGAAATGTCCGCTTTTGTAATTCTGTTTCAGACTCTGCGAACACCAGACAGGAGGAAGAAGCTGTATCTTGGTTGCTGAAATGTTCGATGACGGTGGTCACTAGGTGAGGGATGAAATCACCTGAGAGGGATAGTTCTTTTCAGCAGTGGCTCTGCAGAGGGTCTTGTCCCAGGTGCTCCCCCCGGCAGTCAGCAGCTCCATCTGTGCATTACGTGCTCTGGCCCAGGTGGACACTGGAGAGCAGAGGAGGATAGTCTGTTTCAGAAAGCTCAGGCATCTCTGCCTGGGTGGTCATGGTCCTTTTGGGGGATGTGGCTGCAGAGGACGTGGATGGCTCCATGTGATGTGGACAGAAGAGCTGCCAGCGAGGTGATGCAGGGGGCATGGCTTGTTAGGTGGTGGGCCCCACACCCTGGGCCAGCACTGACTCTCCAGGCAGAGAGGGAGGGTCTGGGGCCGAGGAGGTGCCTGAGAGGCCAAGCCCCTGCCCAGACCCCCACCCCATGGTCCCCTTGGGACTGGTATGCCCAGGAGTCCTGTTGGGTCTTTAAGGGGTCTGTCACCCTATTGTAGGGATCTCCAAGAGCTGGCTTGCTCTTCTCCTGTCTCACTGACTCATAGCACCTATGCCTGGGGGAGGCTGCAGCTCAGGCCAGGGAGGGCTGGGAAGGCCGGGGTGGGACTGGGAGGATCAGGGAGGGTGGGGAGGGCTGGGGAGGGCCTCCAGGGCTGCCAGCCCCTTGCTGTCACTCCTGTGAGGAGCTGTGTGTCTAAGATTCAGGAGTGCTGGTGCATGGCCCTGCTGTGCATAGGTGTATGGTAGGCATATCAGCATGTTGGGGCATCCCCGGGAAGGTACTGGTTCCCTTCCTGCACAGCATGGTGAAGTGATGTGCCCAGCCCCCTGTATGGGCATGAGCCAGGCCACCCCTTCCCACCCATGGCTTTGGGTCCGCCTGCCTTGCAGACGCTGCTTGGCCTGGGTCTTGGGCTGGCCCTTTCTTCTTGGTGCTTTAGTTTCCTTCTCTATAAACTTGGAGGGCGCAGTGCTGCCCGGGCTGTGAGAAGCGCTCAACGTGCTGGGCACACCAGTGGACCAGGTCTGCTGGGGGCTGTGGGTGGCCGCCCCGCCTCACAGTCTCGAGGGCGTCCAGAGCCAGCACATTGCATATCCCTGTGCAGGACTGTCACTCAGGGTGACTCTGCAGAGTTGGAGGGCTCCCCAGTGCCAGGGTGCATATTGATCCAGTGTCCCTTGAGGGGTCAGTGCCCTGCAGGGGTGGGTGGGCTCTCTCCTCAGCCTCACACCCTGTAGTCACTGTGGGCAGCTGTCAAACTTAAACCAGGGTTTGCTGCTCTCACTGGGCATCAAGGCACCCACAGCAGCCCCGAGAAGGACACGTCTTCAGCTCAGGGGCAGCCTGAGCAGTTCTTGTGTTTCTGGCTTGTTTACTTGTTCAGACTGAGCCAGGAGAGAAGAGGACGTTAGAGGAGCCCTTTCTGTTGGATTTGTTTGGGGGCCAGCCACCGACAAGGACCTGATGCCCTGACTCCTGGTGGATCTGGGCATGGAAATAGGGGAGGGAGTGGAAACGGGGAGGGGGGTTTGACCCCGTCTGCCTCACCTGAGCTGGGGGAGATGCATCTACTTCAGACGCCCACGCCTTCTGAGGCTGGTCCCGGAGACGTGGATTAAAGGTTTATGCAGGTGTGGTTGCGTTAAGAGTTTCCAGGTGTGACTTTTGTCGTAACATGCAGGATACTCAAGTCCCCTCGTCCCATCCAGAAAGCTGGGTTGTGCTGACCGACCGTTTCCACGGAGAGAACCTTCAGGCTTCAGCCCCCAGCCCTCTGATTCCTGCTCCTCGGGCAGACCTTGCTCTGGGGTTAGGGATCTCCCTGGTTTTAGCTTTCACATCATAAATAGTGTGCATACAAAAGGCCATTTGGAAAGGAAATGCTTAGGATGATTAAGACATGAATTCTAGAACTTGTACTGAAGTGGAAGCAAAAACAGTGCTTTAAAGGGACAGTTTCCAACATGGAGTGATCAGTACAGACAGCTTTGCTGTTGGTGGGTTCTTTGTGTGGGGACAGAGCGGGCATTGTCCTTCCTGTTGCTGCTGTGATGCCCGAGTCCAGGATGTGGTCCTGAGAGGATGATCTCTGCAGGAAGTTGACCGTCAGGCCTGCGTGTCCCCTGGTGAGAGCAGGGACCAGATGGTGAGGTCTGGCTGCCGAGATGGGTCTGGGGTGCTGGGGATGCCCACTGCAGCCTGCCAGGTGGGTGGCCGGGAACGTTGCCACCTGCCAGCAGCTTCCCTAGAACCTCACAATCGGACCCACAGCCCAGGGCTCTGGGGCTTCAGAGGCTGGAGGATCAGTTTCTCTTGGACATCTGCCTGGGGGGCCAGGGAGTGACAGGATTTAATGCTGTATTTTGCCTGCAATTTTTTTTCTTAGCCCCAAACTCTTAAACATATGCTTATGGGGAGTTGAGTGCAGAAAATGAATTACTTTGAGTTTTGTTGTTTTTTTGATGCTTCCTGAGTTTTAGCTTTTTCTTTTCTTTTCTCCCCCCTCGCTAGTTGCTAGTGTAAAACAGTCCCATAGTCTTAACAAGTACACGTCGTGTGTGCCGCCCGGCTTCCCTGTGGTACAAGTGTGCGCTCATCCTCGGAGGCGGGGGGCTGCTTCACCTTCAGCGCGGTGGAGTCGCGCTCACAGGAGGGCCTGATAGACTGAAAGGCCCGGCTTCCCGAGTCAGAGGGAATTTCTCCTGTCTGACTGCCCGTGAACTGAAACATCGGCTGTCCTGTATCTCGAGCAAGTGGAGTTCAGTGTGACACAGAGCTGAGAGAAGGATGATTGTAGGTTTAATTAAAGACACTGAAATGTAAGGTGATTACTTCTGCACATTTCAGAAGGCTGGGATGGTCTCTCTGGTCCTCTGGCTACAGCTCTGTGAGGCTGTCACCTGGAAAAATGCCCAGATCTCACCCCTGACGGGCCTTCAGGGTCCTGTAGGCACTGATCTGACTAATGATCAATGATTTGAGCTTTTACTCTCTGAAGACTGGCTTTGAGGATAAGCCACGTGATATAGATTATTGTACAGGAGGAGCGGGCCACCACAGAGGGAGTATGTATAGAATGGGGTGACTTACAGCTGCTCTAGCAGGACAGGATGTGGAGAGTTAGTTGTTCAACTGCCTCATGCATGGGTGAGGGGCTGGACCTGAGCTAGGACTTGGCCATGGGCTGAGGGTCCAGTTTAGTGACCAGAAGCTTCCACACCTTCAGCTCACTTGGATCCACACTGGCTCCTCATATGAGCAGCTCCGTGTGGGTGGCACCACCTCTCCGTGCTATAGGCATGCACTGTCAGATGTCATGGTGGACACCACACGTGGCAGGGGCACTGGATGTGTGGTCGATCAGAGCCAAGATGTGCCTGGAGTGTTGGGTTCACAGCTGACTGGGGAGACTTAGCACATGCAAGTGAGCGGACGATACTGTGTTCATGACGTGTGTGTTAGTTACATGCTGAAGGATCATATTTTGGGTATGTACTGAGTTAAATAAAATGTTATTACTAAAATAAACTTCACCTGTTTGGTTTTACTCTTTTAACGTAACTTCTAGGAAAATCCGAAGTCACATGAGTGCTCACCTGGTGTGCATGTCAGACAGTGCAGACCTAGACACTCTTTGGTGCCCTTAGTCTCCACCTGTCAAGGTCGAGCCCTGGTGGTTGGTAATACTGGCTGGTAACCACTGTGTCAGGCTTCGAGAGTGCTTTTAAGCCAGCTTTAAGTGCTGTTTGTTTTTTGCTTTTCTGCAGACAACTACAAAGTAGCCTGCTGGGCCTTGTAAAGAAATGGGCTTCACCACTCAGATTGTTTTTCTCTAGCATGGGGCACCCCCGCCCCTAAAGGCCCTGCGTTATCCAGGCTTCTTCTCCCTTGTTTTCTGTGGGTAAAGAAACAGCACATTTGTGGCCGATTGTGCACATCACAGCTGTGTCCTGATCACACTGATGGGAGCACTCAGCCTGGATGTCAGTGAGGGTCTGTGATGAGCCCACACTGTGTTCCAGGGGAGGAGGGCCCCATGCAACCCTCTCCTGCACCTCCTGTGTGCTTGCTTTGGCAGCCTCTGGGGTCCAGACGGAGGGGCACATGCCAGAGTCCTGGGAAAAGCCCCCTGGGCACTCCCACATGTGGCCGGGCTATTTATATCCCACAAAGGCCCCGTTTTTCTTTTTCAGGAGTGGACATGTGGGTGATGCTGTCATGCACACCAGAGGCCGTGAAACGAGCCTTTCATGAAGTCATTTTCCGGGTGCCTGGCACGTGCTCATCCATGTGCTCGGGCCTGTGGTTTTACACCCGCTCTGCTGCAGTCGTGTGGATCACGGCAGCTCCTTAGAGCGCCCACCCCCAGGGAGGGACAGGTCCTCCAAGGCCCTCGTTCTCCATTCACTGAGCTCCTGTGCCAGGCCCTGCACACTTGGGCAGTGGGGCCTGGGCTGAGGAAAAAGCACTCACTGTTGGGGAAGACAGCCCCCCACAGGATCAGTGGTCAGATGTAAGTGGGTCAGATGGTGTTGGGCGCAAGGGGAGAAATCAAGCAGAGAAGGGGCAGGGGCACTTCTAGAAGGGTAAACTGAGGGCCTGGAGGAGAAGGGACGGTTGGTTGAGCATAGGCAGGCACCAGGCCTGTGCATTGGTAGGAGCATTCCACACACAGGAAATGGCAGGTGCAGAGGCCCTAAGGCAGGTGGGAGCAAGCCCTGGGTGGAATATTGTCGCGGGGGCAATGGGCCAAAACAGGATAAGGGAGTGTGCGGGCAAGGGGACATGGTGCATGGGGAGTGTTGGTGCTCAGGGACTCTGAGACGGGAGCTGAGGGGGTGGAGAGGACCTTGGCTGCTGCTGGGGAGAAGGGACTGTGGCCTGGGGTGCTGGGCACCCAGTTAGGAGGCTGTGAGGAGGTCCAGGAGAGAGGTAGCGGTGTAGGCTACGGTGCAGCAATGGAGGTAGGGAATGGCCCCTGGGCCTTTATTTGGAGGTGGGGCCGAGGGGAGTTGCTGCCAGGTTGGATCTGGGGTGTGGTGTGGCGGGAAGTGGGGTGTGAGTACCGAGGAAGTCCTGAGGCTTTGGCCTGAGCAGTTGCAAAGAGGGAGGCTCCACTCAGGTCTCCAGCTGGGTTCTTGAGGAGGCATCTCAGCTTTGGGGAGGTGAGAGCATGGTCTGGGGACACGTGAAGCTTGAGATGCTTAGTAGAAGGGAGGAGGTCTCTAGGTGCCTAAGTCTGGAGTTGGGGAGACATCTAAGGACTGGCGCAAGCAGTGGGTCCCAGCTGGAGCCAGTACGTGAGTTCTCCCAGAAGGCAGGCCCACCTGAGATGTCCTTGTTCTGCATCCGCCAGGTAGATGTGTTCATAGTGCTCTGCACCTTGCTGTCCTGGAAGGGTCACATGGATGGACCGGCTCTCAGGGGGCCTCTGTCGTGATTGCCAGGACAGACAACTCAGTGTACAGAGGTAGGAGGATTGGGTTCAGAGGAGAGATGGTCTGGTGGGTTGGGAGGTCAGATGGACAGACAGAGGGGTAGGCGGACACGTGGCCACTTAGGAAGGGGGCATGTGGGGATGGATAGTGTGTGAGGCCAGGAGAATCTCCTCTCATCTGCAGTTTTGGGGTGCAGTGCTGGCCCCTCAAGGGCACCCTGCGTGGAGCCCTGTGGAGTCCTCTGGGCTGGGCACAGAGGGTAGGGTATGTGACTAAGGAACACCCTTCTCCCCCAGGCCTGGCCACAGTTATGCTTTGGGACAGGGTGCAGTGTGGGTGCGGGAGTGCCGGGGTGGGGGTGGGGGGTGTCCAGGAAGGAGAGGCCTCCCTCCCCAGCAGGCCTGGCATGCAGACCTCTCACATGCATGATCTCCTCCTGCTGCTGCCTCCTTGTGAAAGGTGTGGCCACCAGGGTCTTGGATGGCCCACACCTTTGACCGAGTCACAGAGGGCTACACATCTGTGCTGGAAACTTCAGAGCCCTAGAAAAATTGTGAAAGCAAACTTTGCCTCTACTGTCCTCCTCTCTAAACCCAGAGAGACGTTATGGTGCATCTTGTTTCCTTCTTTGGCCATGTGGGGTGGGGTGGGGTGGGGTCATGACCTTAGACCAGCCCCACCCACTCAGTCTCAGGGTTCTTTTATTTTTTTGTTTTTGTCCCTTGTTGTAGGCTGACTGATGTCCCTTAAAGATACCAGGTTCCAATCCCTGGAACCTGTGAATGTGGGGTCTTTGCAGATGTGATTAAGTGGAGGCTCTTGAGAGGGGGAGATTACTCTGGATTATCTGGTGGGTCCTAAGTGGAGTCACAGTGTCCTTTTAAGAGGGAGGCAGAGGGAGACACAAGGAGAGGAGAAGGCCGTGTGAAGATGGAACAGACCCTGGAGGGAAGAGCATGATGGTTAATTTTGTGTGTAAACTTGACTGGGCCAGGGGGTGCCCAGATATGTGGTCAAACATTATTATGGCTGTGTCTGAAGGAGATTGACATTTCAATTGGTGGACTGAATAAAGCAGATGGCCCTCCCCAGTGTGGGTGGGCCTCTCTAATCAGTTGAAGGCCTGATAGACCAAAAAGACCGGCCTTACCGAGTCAGAGGGAATCTCTCCTGTCTGACTGCCCGTGAACTGAAGCATAAGCTGTCCTTGGTCTTGAGCCTTCAGATGACAGATCTTGGGGCTCATCCACCTCGGTAATCATATAAGCCAGTTCCTCGTACTAAATCTCTTTCTCTCTCTTTACACATCTTATTAGTTCTGTTTCTCTGGAGAATGCTGACTAGCTGAGGAACCACAAACCAAGGGATGCCAGTGGGCAGCCACCAGAGGCTGGAAGAAACCAGGAAGGGATTTTCCCCGGGGGCCTGCCTAGGGAGCGTGGTCCTGCTGACACCTTGAGTTTGGGTCCAGGGAAACTGATTCAGACTTCTGGCCTCCAGGAGTGAGAGAGAATAAATTGGTTGTCCTAAGCCACCCGGTTTGTGATAATTGGTTAGAGCTGCCACAGGAAAACAGTGGTGTAAACAGTGCTTCCATAAATATGCTCACCACATGCTGGGAACTGCATTCAGTGGCATAGACTTTGGGAGAGGCACTGCTGGGTCAAAGGGTGTGTGTCTCTTTTTCTTAAAAAGCTCTTGCCAGATTAGTTTCTGAAAAGATCTACCAGTTTGTTTTTTCCTGTAAGTGTGTGCCATACCCTGGTCCCAGCAGCCTCTCGTGGCAGTGGAGTTGGGTGTCTTTCCACCTGGTTGGTCTGCGGGGCAGAGTGAAAGCTCTGTTCTTGCTTGGATTGCGTCTCCCTGAATCCTGGTGAGGCTGGTGTCTTTGCTCCGTGTTCTTTCTCCTTTTTGAGCCTTCTGTGATTCACCTGCTGTGTTCTGTGACTGTTTCTACGGGATGTTCATCTCTCTCTTGCCGATCTGTAAGAGCTGTTGCTTATGGACATTAAGCCTCTTTCCTTCTGCTTTGAAAACATTTATTCCCAATTCTATTGTTTGCTAATTACTTTTATTAATGTATCATTTGTCATCCAGATTAAATCATGTTGCAGTCAAATATGACTCTTTTTGAATATAGCTTGTATGTAGGTGCCAGTGTTTGTTAAGATTACATGGATTTCTCCTGGTTTTCTCGCAGGAGTTTTATTTTGTGTGTTTGAATTAAACTCTTTTTAAAAATTTGTTCTTTCTTTTCTATATTTATTTTTGAATTAAACTCTTGAGCGTGTCTAGAATGCTTTTGTACAACAAGGAATAAGGTGTGTGAGGCGGGAGGAGTCCAATTTTATTTCCTTCCAGTGTGCTGCCACTGATGAGTCCTTTGACCAATGAACTGAACTTTAACTCTGTCATCTGTTACATTCTCATGTAAACTGGGTTCTGTTTGGGGATTCTCCATTGCACTCTACTGACCTGTTTTTTCCCACATGCCAAGATAACTTGTGCAGCAGCTGTAGTATGTGTTGATGGCTGCTGAGGGAGGCCCCCTCACTGTGCTTCGGGTGTGTAATGAAATGCTCTTGTGATACAGTGATTACAGGAGAGTTCCTGCCTGTGCATGCAGGATGGTGCGTGTGTGTTTCCTCTGATTCCTGGGCAGGGGAGGATAAGGGCGCTAGTGTAGTAGCCATGGGGGTCAACCAGAAAGGAGGCTGTGGAGGTGGGGAGGGAGGACCAGGTGAAAAGGGAAGCAAAGACCACCACTTGGTTGCAGAATTACACCTGTGTTGAGTGTCATTTCTCAAAGATGATTAAACAAGTGGTAGAGTCCAAGGCATTAAGGCAGTAAATGGAAAGCAAGTCTATTATGAGGGAAGACGGTGGTGAAAAGACAACACCTCATGCTGGGGACATGCTCACAGCTGGAGTTTTCTTTGGTGTGGGTACTGTTGACTACCTGTGGCAGGCTGGGCACGTGTATGGGGTGGAGTGTGTGCAATTGCATTTGGTGGGTGTGTGAGCGTGGTGGTGTGCCCATTGCAATGTGGGCATGTGCACATTCAGAGGGGTGTGTGTTTCCAAGTGGAGGGGTGCGCCTGTCCATGAGGTGGGGTGCACGTCACTGTGTCTGACCCTGGGCTCTTTCAGGGTGCTGACATCCAGGCACTGCCTGGGCCTGTTGGTGCCCTGCACTCCCCAAACGCTCTCAGTGCCTGAGCTCCCACAGTGCTGCCTGAGCCTGGGGGGCCTCACCTGGGCTGGGCTCCAACTGAGGTCAGGGTCTGCATTTACCCTCTCATGGCCTGGCCACACCTGTGCTGCAGGTGGAGGTGTACAAGTTAGTCCTGTGCCCATCAGGACTCAGCACCAGCTCAGAGGCGGCTTGGGAGGGGTGGGGAGCGGCCAAGGCCTGCAGTCCAGGGCTGTCCAGCCACTCGCCTGCCCCAGGCTCATGCTCCTTTGGTGGTTGCTGCTGGCCCAGCCTGCTTCCTGAGTGACGGTTACAAGTGGGTGGGGTCCAGCCTGCACTTTGCAGGGAGGGCTTATTGTCTGCCAGACTGGAGACTATGCAGGAACAACTGACACATCTACTCTGAGGTCAATGATAAGGTGGTGGGCAGCCTGGCCCTGTGGGAAGGTGGACGGTCCCCCTGCCATGTGAACTGCACTGGTCCTGTTGAAGTTCTTTATTCGGCCTCCCACGTAGCCTGTGGCTAGAGCATGTGTCTAGACTGAGCACCAACATCTGTTCTTATCCAGGGCTCCCCTAAACCCTGGCCTCTGTTCTGGCAATTGGGTGGGTGGTGGGTGGTCATGATCCCGCTGCCGCCCTGAGAGTCTCACTCATGAAGCAATGGGGAAGTCCTCTATGGGGAAGTCCCTCTTGGGGGTGGATGGAGCCAGGCAGGGCCTCTACACAGGCGGGCTGTGGGCTGTGACTCACCTTCTGGAGGGGCTTGAGTCCCCAGTGGGGCAGAGGCTGTGCAGGCGAGCTGTAGAAGGTTACCTGCCTGCTGTTGAGCCTGTGTTATGTTAAACACAGTTTGCAGACAGTGCTTGCACATGGGTGGACCAGGGTCCTGAGCGTTGACTCCTGTCTGCCTGGGGTCTGGCGTTTCCTCTCTGGGGAGGGGCAAGAAAGACAGGAGGAGGACCGCAGCTACACCAGGTGCTGTCTAGTGCTGATCCCTTTCTGGGGCTGGACGTGATCATCATAAAACCACAAAGAGCCTTACTCCGTCTCTACCCGTGCATGTGTCTTGAGAGTTCATAGAGGGGTTGGTCTGATTCTTTGCCAGCTGTTTGGGACCTGCAGAAGTGAAACTCATTTGTCTTTTCAAACTGTACCTTGAACTCTGTATTTCTAGCAGGTGGAGGATGACAACCCTGGCCAGGTAGATAGTTTATTTTTGTGCACCAGGCTCAGATGGCGCCTGCCTCTCCTCCCTTCCTTGCTGCTGAGCATCTCACTCCTTTGAGATTTTGTCTCTGCCTGGTTTCCTTATTGTTCTTTGTGTATGCTCCTGAGACTTAAAGAACAAGGTTTGCATTCTCTTTGCAGAGCCGTGTGCATCTAACAGGAGGCTCTTGGAGACCAGCAAGCCCAAGGCCAGGTTGCTCCTTCCTTGACTTGCAGGAGGCCAGTGGGGCTCAGGCAGCAGCCAACACCCTCATGGTGGCCATGGTGTGGGGGTCATCCCACTGAACTTTTCCCATTGCTCTGGTTGCTGACCTTGACACAGGCTACACCAGGGTACCAATTGCATCTCAGGCCTGAGGCTGTGGCCTGGGCCAGTGAGAAAAGGCAGGAGATGCAGTCCCAGCTCTCTGGGTGCTTACTGCAGAGAGGGGGATTAGGAACACACTGAGCTCAACACCTTCACCATGGGGTGGTCCTCATGTCCATAACTGTGCAAGATTCAGGCATATTATATCAGAGCCTTGTTGTCTGGTGGGAAAGAGAGATTGTGGGATGGGTACCCGTGAGGGGCTGTGAGTTTTGCCACCAGTGTTTCCTGCATGTCTGCCCCCACCTCTGTGATCATCCCCAGGCAAGGTTGGATGTAACCGTGTGCCCCTCCGGCCAGCCCTCAGCCCTGTGTCCACAGTGGAGCCTGGCATTGCCAGGCTTCTCTTTCATGTAGATCAGAGGCCAAAATTTCACGGGGATTTAGTCAGGGCCCAGATGGAAAAACTGGAAGCAATGTGGGCACACTGATGTTGGGGGCTGGAATGATAAAGGGGGCACTGAGGGAGCTGGGCGCTTGGAATCTGGGAGCTCCATGGAGGAGCATGCAGGGCGGTGGGCATCGGTGCCTGCTCCTCCTGCCACCTCCTCCTCCTGGTCTGGGACATCTGGATCCCATGCAGCAATCTGAACAGGACCTGCCACTCAGCCCGGCCACTGCAGCCTGGCTCTCCAGATGCTTCTGGCCAAAGTTAGGGCTCTCCCATTGCCATCAGCACTTCGGCCAGATCCCTCTTCCTGCTAGTCCCAAACACACTGGGCTTTGTCTCCCACAGGACCTCTGTCCTTCTACTCCTCTGCCTGCAGAGCTCCCCTTGTTGTCTGACACAGTGGCCTGTCTGCCCCACAGAGCTGGGGTGACTCCTCTTGTCATGGGGGAGAAGAGCAGCTGGCCGAGTCCTGCATGTATGTGGGAGGGGAGGTCAGGGGGGCTCTTTGTTAGGCTTGGGGGTTTAGTTGAAGGTGGATCTTTCAATATGGGGGCAGGTCTGATTGGGATGGGTCACAGTCATGGTGTAATAGTTTATAGGATGGTGGATGTAGGGGAGAAGGGGTGTGTCAACCAGCCAGATGTTGTGTTGAGGGCACAGTTTGCCCAGGGGCGTGGCTTGTTGCTCTTAGAAGGACTCGCTGCCCTGAGAGGGGCCGAGTGAGCAGTCTGTGGTGCAGGTAAAAAGGACTTTCAGTAGCTCTAAAACAAGCAGAATGTTAGGTGCTACTTGGTCTTCTTGGGTGAGATTCTGCTACAGTATCAAGTCAAAGCATGCTGTGGGCAGTTCTGACTCCTCCTGGTTCAGGTATGAACTCTGGCTGCTCCTCTTACCAGGGAGCTTCTGTCCTGCTCATCTCTGGGCATGCCATGTTTCCCTGCACAGGACTCTGCAGTTTGTCATCACTTGCACATTCACACACATGTACACACACGCCAGACGTTTGCGTGTCTCACACACTGTAAGGCAGATGAAGGCCCATTTTGCTCTGCTGGCACTTAATGTGGTTCCTGGTGCATAGCATGGACTTAGGATATATTTGCAGATAGACGTAAGGAGTGGATCCAGGCTGAGGGCAGGGCCTGGGGGGGGGGGTCAGGGCAATGGTAACAGGTGGTGTGCAGGGTGTGGGCGGGAGGTGGATCAGGCAACATCCTGTGTTTTGGGGCGTAAAGGGTTGGGATTTTAATCCAAAGGCAGCAGAGAGCCATTGAAGTTTTTTCAGCAGAGACTTGTCAGGACAAATTTGGGTTTTAGAAGTACTCATGCAGCTTCACCATCGAGGGGAAGGGCTGCTGGGGTGGGTAGAGATGTAGTCAGAGAGAAGGGCACAGGGGCTGGTGAGGAGTCCAGGGAAGGATGGCGGGTCACTGCAGCTGGCAGGGAGTGGGGGATGAACCTTGCAGGGTCTGTGGTGGGGAGACACCAGCATGACTCCAGGGCTTGTCATGGGTGGGTGTGGACAGAGGTGCCAGAGCCTGGGTGGCTTGCAGGACAAGGGTCAGGGTCAGAGGGAGGACACAGAGCCCTGTCATTGTGGCCTCTCTTCTCTGTTTGGACCATTGTTGGTGAGACTGAGAACAGGCTGGTCCCCGTGGGTCCTGGGCACTGCCTGACCCCAGCTGGCGTGTGCACTTTACAGCTGTGACGAGGGTGACTGCGGCGGTGTGCCAATGCGGAATTATTACACAGCATGCTCTGGGGCTAAATAGAGTGAATTAATGCTTAAAATTGGTACTAAAATGTGGTTAGCTTGATCATGAGTCAGTGATTTTTGTTTGGCCCAGACTTGCACAGTGGGTTGTTCACTAACTTTTTGTTAAAGAGAAAATGCAGTACCTGTAAACAGGCTTTTAAAAATAGACTCTCGTTCTTTCCTTTTACAGTAAATCAAACTGACCTGTCAATGTGCACCAGGACCTGGGTCAGCTGCAATGATCATCGTTGTATTAGTCATCTGCTGAGCTAACACCTTTTAGATAGAAATCAGATAAATTTTGCATCACACTGTTTATGTGGGTGGGGAATGATGGCTTTTGAAACCATTAGCTCTGTTTGGCTAATTAAAAACCTTAATCTCTATCACAGAAGAAATATTTTTTTCCAAGTAGAAGTGTTGTTCTTAATATTGCTGTTGCTTTAAGAAAATTGCCTTCAGGGCTAATTATCGTCCTCTGGCAATTTATAGGCCAGAATGGTCTCTATTCTCAGCCCTGGATCTTGAAGAGAAAGAGGATTCATAGAAATCCTGTTTTTAAACCAGATAACTTATGTATTTTAAATCTGTAAACATGCTTTAAAATTGGAAAGCATATTATTCACTTCATAAAAACTCTTAAAAGTCAAAAAATGTAAAGAACACTTCAGTCTATGTCCTTGAAATGCTTTGTCTCTTGTGAATGACAGAATGAAGCGTGTTCATAACATGGGCTTGACTGGCATGGCTTCAGCTCGTGATGGGATGGACTGATGTTTTATCCAAGTGCATGATCCAGCTCTGGCATTGGCTGGGAGTTGCATTCCCCCGGCTCCTGCAGTGAATGTCGTTGCATTTATCTCCTTGGTATCAATGGCAGCTGCCATGAGCCTGCTTGGAAAGTCCCTAAACCAGACTGGGGAGTGGCATGCGCACAAGGTGGGCACCAGCTGAGGCCTCCAGGGCTTCACTGTCCTGTCTCTCCTGTTTCTTGTCTCCAAACTTAAAACTTGGGCATGTTGTCATAAGTGCTCTGCAAGAGAGGAGGAGGGCACCTGGATCAGACCCCAAACAAGTGCCCAGATCGGGCTGTTCTCTGCAGAGTCTGCGTGTACCACTCCTTCTCTTCCTGGTTCTCACTGCATCTTGCTGAGGTGGGCCTGCCCCTCCCACCCTTGCTGGTTACCAGAAACCCTCCAGTTAGGGGGACAAGGAGCTTTGTTTTGGGCAGTTTCCTGGGCACTGTTCACTGGGACCCAGGCAAGATCCTATCCTGCCTGGGTTCCAACCTGGGGGCAAGGGCACCACACCTTTGTATAGCATAGTTGTATCTGTCAAATGGTGCGGCCTGTCCCCTCTTACTTACCTTCAAGGCTCAGGGACTTACTGTGTGTGGCCATCACCTATGCCTGCCCCAGTTGCATTCCAGGCTTCCTTTAGCACACATCAGCCAGACCTCTGTCTCAGTGACCGTTTGACCGGGGGCAGACACCAGGAGCCTGTGTCCAGGGGGGCTGGTAAGGCCTGCAGCAGTGTGACAGCTGCTGTCGCTGAACCTGTTGGGGAAGAAGTGGAGTTTGGGGTGCAGGGTGAGGGGGTGGGAGTAGAGGCTGCAGTCTGGAGGCTGAGGCTGCAGCTTTGGAGACAGAGGGCGAGCCTCACACCTGCCCTGCTGATTGAATTACTGTGTAGAGGACTGTTCAAGACCAGGGGTGGGTGTGCGAGGTGGTGCTAGGCAATGTTCACTTTGATGCATTTCCTCACCAGCTGGGGACCCTGGGGTCTGCCCTGTGCAAGGGAAACCAGGTTGCTGGTCTTCGGAGAAACAAAGGCAGCCAGAGCTGCATGGGCATTTGTGGTCCCCTCACCACTGACTCCTCACTACACTGGGTGGCAACCACTGGCATCAGGCCTTTCTCATAGGGTGGATGTACTGACCAGCAGAGCGACCAGGGCCAGGCAGCCCCTAGCAGAAGAGGCCGTCGTTTTTTGGACACATTTTCTCAGTTCAGTGGTCACCATGCCCAGCTGGGAGAGGCCGTCAGGCTGCATTGCTGTGTCCAGCAGCTTTGTGCATAATCTCTGAATTTGTCCTCACTGCATTGCTTGACCGAGGCACCGTGGTCATCTCTGTGTTCAAGGCTGGAGGGAGGGGCTGAGCGTCTTGCCCAGGGACTCACAGGACCACATCTGCCCCTCTGTGAACTCCCTTTCAGCCCCGCACACCTGAGGTGTGTGCAGGGAGAGCCTGGGAGGGAGGGGGCAGCCGACCCATCCTTGCCCTGGAGCCCCAAGGTGTCGTATGACTGTGCTGTGCCCAGCCTGCATGGTCCTCTGGGAATGAGGGGCTTGGCCCTTGGTGGGACCCCTGCCCCCTGTCTGGCTGGACAGTGGCATGCCCGGCTTAGGTGCTGGGCTGTAGCAGCTCCTTCTCCCTGGGTCTGACACACACCCCCAATGGTTACAGCCTCTGAGGCATCCTTTCTCTTCCTTCCTCAGCTCCAGGCCTGGTCCCTGCCCCACACAACCCTGACACGGGAAAACAATTGAGCCCACATCACAGAACAGCCCTGCTATTTACAGGGAAGAAAATGGAACAGGCTTGTTCCACGACCTGCAGAGAAGGCTCACCAGGGACCTTGTCCTGGCTGCTGAAGGGTGCCTTGTTGTGGCTGGAGTGGACCCAGCTGCCCGTGGCACGTCCCCCTAACTCCATCCCAGGCCTAGCCCCGACTGATAACAGAGCCCTTGAAACTCTTGCAGTCAGGACAGATGTCCCGGGCAGGCAGAAGCCCCTCATGAGGATGGGGTGGCCGAGCCAGACTGTGTCCTGAGTGCCCGTCCTCCCTGGTGACTGGGGACATGCTGGTCCGTGTGGGGTCAGGAGTACGGCCCCTAGGAAAGGTGAGGCCAGCTGGGTGGGTGGCAGGGGCTTGGCTTTTCCTTGTCACGTGTGTATATGGTCTTGTTTACCTATTTCTCACGGCTCACTAGGGTTGAATGAGAGTGTGTAGGCTTCCTTCTGACCTAGAGGTGACTGGAGCCCGGAGGACCAGTCGCCCTTCTGGAGAACCAGAGGAGAAACATGCTCGAGTGGACTTTATAGGGTTCACCCCAGAGTTCTGCACCCATGTGCTTTGAAGGCAACAGAGGTGCAGGACGATGTCTGAGGAGTCCTGCTGGTCTGTCCGTAGCTGGTCAGCGAGTATCCGAGAGGCTGAGGCTGTGATTCCAGGGGTTTGCTCCCTTGGCCTGGCGCTATCCCTGGTTCCTTTTCCTGGGCAGCCGATATGGACACTGGGCAGCTGGTATTGTTCCTACCCTCTCTTTATTGTTTGAGTTGCATTTATCTCTTGGGTTCCTCTGCTTTATACATGCTCTGTAAGAGAGGGGTGGTGGCTGTGGGCACTAGGCCTATACTTGCTCCCGTGACCCTGGTTTGCCCAAACCGGGCTGTCCAGGGGCCTGCGGCAGGCAGGGCAGAGCCAGGACAGCAGGGCTGGGTGGGGCGTGGGTGGAACCTGTGGGACTTGCTCTGCATAAAGCCAGGGTGTGACTGCTGTTCAGGATCTTTGTTGACACACTGACTGGGTGGCCTCATGGTCGCTGGGTTCTATAAATCAAGGTGTTCACCAGGCACCGTGTCCAGTGTGGCCCACGTGTTTGAGAGTCAGAGAAGTGGGTATTATGCTTGGGGCCGGGGGAAGGGAGAGGGCCAGAAACAGTCCAGAACTCTGCAGTGTCTGCTTGAAAGGCTGCTGGTGCTTGGGAGCCTCACGGAAGAAAATGCTGGGGGCTGTAGAGAGGAGTCCTCAGATGAGAATTTACATAGGAATGGGGCTGTGAATGGGGGCTTGTAATCCTTCCAAAATTGGGGTAAAATTTGCATCTGAATGACTCATCAAGTCAAGATTCCCATGGAATGTGCTGGTTTCCTCCTTATTTTCCAGATCCTGTTAACAGTATTTGCATTTTAATTCAACCAGCAGCATTCTTAAAATTAATATTACCTCTGTCTGCCTTTATTGCAACTTTTCTTTGGATTTCTGTCCTCGACAGGCCGCAGAGGGTGGGCCATGGTGCTCTCCTTGTCACAACTGCCTGTCCTGTGCGGGGCCCAGGTGGACCCTGAGCTGTCAGGCCACCCAACTCAGCCCTCAGAGACATAGATAGGTTTGTTTTGGGCTTCTCAGTATTAAAAAATATATATTAATTACTTTCCAGCATTGGGAGACTTCACCTAAAAATCCATTGTTTTTTCTAGAAAAAAAAATTGTGGGACACATTCTCGCAAGCAAGAAGGTACAGCTGCCCCTTTGGACAAGGCCAGAGCTCTATGTTGGCCTTGTCCTAGCTGGCCTGCCTGCCTGCCCTCCTCCTCTGACTGGGCCCTGGAGGCTTCATTCAAGGTTCATGGCTATACCATGCCAGGGGACTGCAGGAGGATGAATAATAGTTTCCAAAGACATCCACATCCTCATCCCTGGAACCTGTGAATATGGGACCTGATATGGTAGAGGGACTTAGCAGATGTGATGAAAGTAAGAACCTTGAGATGGAGAGATTATCCTGGCTTATACAGGGGTGGGGGTGGGGGATCCTAAGTGTAATCGCAAGCTTCCTTACGAGAGAGAGGCAGGAGGGCAGAGAGGAGAGAAGATGCTGCACTGCTGGTGGAGGGGAGGGGAAACCCTCTTTGGTTCTGTTTCTAGGGCCTGCAAATTAAACTGACAAAACAGATTAATAGGAAAAAAGGCATATAGATTTAATATTTTTACATGCACAGGGCTTCACAGAAAAGAAGTGATAACCCAAAGAAGTGGTTAGACTCGGGGGCTTATATATCATTTAACACAGGATGATACAATGTGCAGAAGTGACCAGACAAAGGAAAATGTGTGTGTGCATGTACACGTGTGTGCCCACGGGGGTAAGCATGGGAGCTAATGAAAGAACAAGCCTGAGAAGAATCGTTACCATTTCTTCCGGTGGTACTGTTGACACTGTCCATATATGTGCTCCCTAGGTAAAGACCACACCAGGCACCTGCCCAGAGCCTGTGCCAGAAAGTCTCTTTCCCAGCAAGCATGAGGCCACAGGCAGGGCTTCTCTACTCCTTGACTTACAGGCTGGTACTTGCGTCCAGCCCCTGCCCTGGGGCTCCCTGTGGTTTTCATCACTTCTTACTTTAATTCAGAATACACGAACACACACCACGCACCATGCATACACATACCACATACACACCACACATGGTATATAAATATACAACACATACACACGTGCATAAACATTCCCAACATACCCCACACATGCCATGCACCACATACAGACCATACAGATATACACACACACCATACAGCACACACACTGCACAGCACACACACTGCACAGCACATACACCACACGTGTGCACGTATATACCCACCCCACTACACACCACACACTCTTACCACACAGGTGCATACCCACACCACTCACCCACACTATACCCCCCCACACCCCACATATACCTGTGTACACACACACCGTACAGGGGCATGCACACACACCCCACACACGTGCACACACACCGCACATATCACACACACCACACAGGTGCACACCCACATGTCACACACACTACAAAACACACACCACCACACACTACACGTGTACACACATCATATAGGTGCACATGTGCACACACACACATTTGTGTTCTAGCTGACCTCAGATCTCTTCTGGAAGTCAGTGTGGAGTTCATGGCCAGCAGATCTTGGTGGGGAAGTGAGTCTTAGCCTAGAAGGCAACTGGCATCCTCCTGCTGACATCTTTCCTTCTAGAAGTTTCCTAGAGCCTGGCTTGCCCCTGGACCATGACCCCTGACTCCCACTCCTCCGCTTGTTCCCCCACACACATGCTAGGGTAGGGGCAGTCATGGAGCCTGAACCCAGGTGGATTCGGGACGGTCCTGGCTGACACTGGGTGATCGGGTGGACTTTGTCACGTGTTACTGCTGCTCTGGGTTCAAGGTCTGACCGGTCATAAAACATAAACAGCTGGAGAGGACGTCAGAGCTGCAGTACCCATCACATGGTGCTCTGTGGTGGAAACTATTTGTCTGCCAGCATAGCCCTTCAGGAAGGTGTCCAAGCCCACCAAGTGTTTTGTGCTGTGATTTCTGCCCGCACCTGCATGAGGTCTCACACAACTCGTTCTGGTATCACATGTTACCTGCTGGAGGTGGGCAGTGTAGCTCTGGCTGGAGCTGCGTGGTGTGTCCTGGGTGGTGCAGAGCTGGGTGCGGTGAACTGGCATCCAGAACCTTTGAGAGATGCAATCCTGGCCCAGGGGCTGTGCTCTTGTGAGTGGTGGGAGAGGAGGACGCTCCATGTCTCTCCATCGTACCTGGACCCGGTGGTCTCTGATCTCTGTCATGGGGCCATGCCCACCCTGCATGAAGGTAGGCGCTGATTGCATCCATAAGAATGTCCATGGCCACACACAGGGACGTGATGAGGCCCCTACACAGAAAGGGTTCTATGAAACATCGTTTGGTGGCCAATCTGACCGGTCATGTCAATTAATAGCCCCAGCCCAGGACCTGTACCCTGGGAATCAGAAGGCAGTACTGTGAGACACTGGCTGTGCTGGCAGTGCTGGACAGAGTCACAGAAGCCCTGCTCTGCCTGTTAGAGAGGCTTCCCCACTAATAAGGCCCCTGTCTGTGCCTCAATGCTGCAGTGGCCCAGTGGCCACTTGTGGTCCCTGCGAGCCAGGACAAGTTGCCTGCAGCTCTACAGTCTTCAGTGAAACAGTCCGTTTCTGCAGCTGCATTCATGGGGGTTTGTGGTAGCCTCTGGAGGTCAGCTCTGGGGTCACTGCTGTGTCCACGCCCCAGGACAGGGATGGCACACTGCAGTGCTCAGGCCCTGCTGTGGACAGCGAGGTGTATGGTCCCTGTGAGGTTCTGGTCTTCATTCTGTTGCCCAGGATGTGCCAGGGCACTTGGCAAGCTACGGAGCTGGCTCTGCCAGCTTCCCAACCATGGCACATTACCCTGCAGTGCTCCCGTGTCCACATTGCAGCATTGGAAGGCTCCTTCAGGTTGCCCACATATATCTGGGGTTGCTGCCAGACAGTGTGCGAGATGGAGGACAGCTTTCTGGCTCTTGTGAATAGTGCTGCTGTGAACATGGGCCTATGGATGTCTCCTCGAGGCCCTGCATCCAGTTCTTTGTGGACACCCAGACGGGAGTTGCCGGACAACATGGTAATTCTGTGTTTAACTTTTTGAGGACCCTCCATCCGTTTTTCAAAGCAGCTACACCGTTTTGCATTCCCGCTGGCGATGTACAAGAGTTCCAGTTTCTCTACATACTCACCAGCACTTGTTGTTTCCTGTTTTTTTGGTAGTTGCCACCGTCATGTGTGGGTGGTGGTGGTTTTGTTTTTCAACTAGAGCCTCAGTGTGGACGCTTGCCTCAACTTCACATGGACATTAAACATCATTCTCCCATTGCACCAACTCCCTTTCTATCATTTGGGATCTGTAAGTCCCAGAGGGTGCTCCCCACTGTAGTGGTGACCAGAAGCCAGAAGTAGGGCACAGAGAGGGTGGTGGCTGGGGGTCTTGTTGCTCCTGTCGGGGAAGTGTGCTGACTGTGTCATCCGTGTTTCAGGGCTCTTCCTGTGGTGGTTGTGACCATCCTGGATGGCAGATCTCGGCTCTTGAGTTCCCTGGAGAGATCCTGTCCCAGCTTTCCAGTACACTAGCCCCAGAGCAGCGTAGAGGAGCCACCCTGTGAGCACTGGCCGCGCCTGAGCAGGCCACCTTTCGTTGGCTCTCAGTGCATTGGCACTGACACAGTGGAAGCATTTACAGAAAGCTTCTGTGCAGTTTGCATGTTTGTGCTTGTGTGAGGTTATTGAGCTGTGTGTCGTGGCCTGTAGACTGTTAGCGTTGTGGGAGCGGGGATGGTGGGGTTGTGTTGTTTGCCCACCATAAGTCCCAGCACTTGGCTCAGGCTGGCCCCAGGTGGGCTCAGTGGATGTAGTGGAGGGAGGGATAAGAGGGACATCGTGTAAGCACCGAGCCCCTGACTCAGCTCCTGTACTGGCCATTGGCCAGTGGCCCTGTGCCCTTTCCTCTGCTTTTACGGGCCCTAATGGTTCTTCATTTCTTCTGAGGCTCCTACTCCAGCCATTAAAAATGTAGTAATCCTGACCACAGGCACACCCAACACTGGAGAGGGCCTTTTGACTTGGCATTCTCCCAGAGATGGTGATCTCGTTGACAGCCAGGGCTGACTCATCTCAATGACTGCATATGTTAGAGAGTTAAATCCGTAAAGTGATCACCAAGTGAATGCAGGTGTCCCAGGCACTGGCCACAGTAGGCTGCTGCTTGGGAGTGCTCTCGGGCAGCAGCTCCTGCACCCTTGCCGTGGGCCTTGCTCCCTGGGGTGGCTGGGGGGGAGAGGCGGGCAGTGGCGTCAGCACTTGGGAAGGCAGAGCCATTCCCCAGGTGTGCGTGGCAGGCAGCAGGGGTGCCCCACCTGGCCCTGGCTTTTACAGGCTGGCTCTGTGTGATCCCAACCACTTGTTTAGCCCTCCATGGTCCTTTTACTCTTTCTGCATTGGAATATGCATCTGGATCTTCTTTCAGAGAATGTTTTGAGCACGGATTCAATAGTAGGTCATTCTGCATGAGTCAGTATTTGCGTAAGCGGCGCACCTGCAGGCAGGTGCTCTCCAGGTGAGCAGGTGCTGCCCTACGGGACAGGACATGAGAGTCAGAAGCCAAGACGAGAGCTGCCAGCAGGTGTGTAGACAAATTGGATCTTCTTAGGCACTGAGGATAGTCTCTTCCCCTCTGCCATTAGTTTCTTCAGGGAAAAGTCATTGTAGAAAAAGCAAAATGTCAAATTCGGGAGAGTCATTTTTTAAGGCTCCTGGGAGGGTTAGGCGCCACTGCAGTGTGAAGGCCGTGATTTGAGGATCTAGATAAAGGCTTAGTGGATGACCCAAGCCATTCCCTGGTAGTAAATTTTACTAACGTTATTTCTAATATTAGTACTTAAGGTTTATTGTGCAGAATGGTGTTGTAACCAATACAGGCACCTTTTGAGGCCAGCTCCATCTTACAGACAGAAATGGAGGGGCCGAGGGTTAAGGAGCCAGCCCAGGGCCACACAGTGGGTGAGGCTGGGCCCAGAGCTTGGACATGGGTGGCTGGACTGCAGTGCCCTGTCTAACTACTACTTTCTTGGGGGGAATAAATGGATGGGTCAGAACTAGTTGGAGCAGAGCAACACAGATGTAAAGGTAAACTGAGGCACAGACTTAAGGGAGATGAGGACAGCATAGATGAACCAGAGCTCATATTGGGGTTTTGAGAGAGAGGATCCCAGTCAGACTGAGGGCGGGGCTGTCATATGCCCCTAAGGACAGCAAGAATGTGCTCTGGGGAGATTCAGTGCCACCTTCCCCTTTGCTGTGGGGTGACCAAGATGATCAAAAGAGAATCTGGGGAAACTGCTATGGTTTGGAAACTACAAGATTGTTTCTTACAACTTTAACTGTATGCATTTTTCAGTATTGTTGTGAGAATTTTTACAACAGTATTCTTAGAACAATACTGAAAAATGCATACAGTAAAAAAATTAGAAGATACAGGAAAGTCCAAAAAAGATATGTTAAATGTCCCTGAAAGTCCACCTCCCAGAGCTAAGTGCTGCTGGCATTTTGGTGTCCCTCCTCCTGGAGGTCGCTCTGCTTCCTCCAGCTGGTGTCCCAGCCAACCTGACTGCAGAAACGGGAGCCGCTGCCCTGCCAGGATTAGGAGAGGCCACACAGGCAAGAGCTCGGAGCGGTGTGCTGGCTGGGCCCCTCCCTAGGTGTGAGCGCTCATGACTGGTTTTTGTACATGAATAAGCTTAAGTGCTGTTTTATCATCTCCTCTTTGCATTTAATAATATATTGTGTTCATTGTGCTTGTCGATAAACACTGACTTGCATGGTTTGTACTGCCTGCATAGTATGCTGTAATATGACTGTTTATTTACCACTTCCTGATAGGCACACATTTGGATGATAAATTTTTAGATAGGGTACTATGGAGATAAACATGCCTGGGCTAGCATCCTTTTGAACTTGTGGGTTTGCTGAGGCCAAGCAAATAAGCCTGCCCGACTCCCTCCCGACTCCCTCCTTGAAGACTGAGGGATGTCTAACCTGCCTGGCCAGCAGGGTCCACATCCCTCAGTGCAAGGGGGCAGAGAGGCAGGCTGTAGAGCAGGATGAGCTTTGCATTTTTGGTGTGGAGGAGAGACGGCTAGAGACCCAGGAGCAGGGTCAAGTCTTCATGTTTCTGACCTATAGGCTGGGAGAGTATTGCTAAAAACTTGCTTCTGATTATGCAATGTTGTGATGTATGTCCTGGCCTGCCTGTGGCAAAAATGTTTCTAGAACCTTCTGTCATCTGCAGATGCTTTCAATGTGATTTGCCATCCTGACCTTGTCAGCCAGACTTGTGACCGCGTCCACTGCTGAGCTGCTGGTCAGTGCTGGCCATGGGTCACGATAAAGCAGCACCTTTGGAAACCTTGATACAGGTTTATGGGTGCAGAGTTTTAATAAGATTTTATCATGATTTGAGTTTCTGAAGGCCCTGCTGAGACAGCTTGTCACTGAGCAGAAACCCGACAGGTACATTCTTCTGAGCATGTAATGGCCACTCTGATGTACTGTGTAGACTTCAGTTTGTGAGTTGTTTAATATCCTTCTTATGCTTTTTTTCAAAGTCAGCCCAAAAAACAAAAAACAAAAAAACGTGCAGCATGCAGTCTTGAATGCCTAATTAGCAATGTGCATTTATTTGGAAAAGCATGCTTCCCGGGCTTCTGGCAGAACAGCAGCATCTCCCAGAGGCAGGTACCCATCCCACGGAGATTCCGACACAGCTGACTCTGTTCTTTATAAAGTGTCCACTGGACTCCTGACTTGAAGTCAATTTGAGATTTTGATAAAGAAACTGCATGTAAATGAGCACAGTTCAGCCAAGGTGTGTTTAGTAACTTGATTCAGTCCATCTGGGTTCATGTCTGAGTAGGACGGGGAGCCGTAGCCTTCCAGACCTGAGTGGAGTCAGGGGCAGGGCTGGGGTCAGTTGCTGAGTGTTAGGCACTGGCCCACCACTTGTCACGGGTGTGGCTTCAGGAAATTTCCAAGCCATGGGAATCGCTCTTCTAAGCCATGGGGTGGCTCTTGGCAGGTGGGTGGTGGGAGAGCAGCTGGGCAGGGAGGACGGGAGAGCCTGGCCCACATAGGAACCACTTTCAGTCCAGTGTTGGGGGTGGGGCCCCATGGGTGACCGTCAACTTGGGCAAGGAGCTAGGGGGCCGTGCTTGGCTATCGGTGCTCTTGGATGCATTGCTCCACGGGCCTATGACCCAAGGCTGGGACTGAGTGTGGAAGGGGACCCCACCCTGAGGGGCCCATTCCATCTTCTACCCCTGCCCCTGCCCTGGGATTGGACATGAGCTTCTGCGCCTCTGGAGCCAGTCTCTGAGAGCCTGCTACTGACCAGAGGGTCTCTGGGGGCTGTGAGGGACCCAGAGGGACAGAGCCCGGGGAAGCACCACACTGGCTGCTGACTAGGGTGAGAAAAAGGAGGACGGACATTCTGCTCTTCCATGTCTTCTTTTCTGCTCTTCTGGGCAGCATTTCATCTTGGGGGCACCCCACACCCTGCACCTGGAGGTGAGTTGCCGGAGGGGCTGGAGCTGACCACACTGTGTGAACGTGGCAGGCTCTGTGTTTGTGCCTCAGTTTCCCCCGTCTGAGATGAAGGGGCTGGTTCTGAAGATCCGGCAAGTGAGTATCTGTGCAGTGCTGAGATTGTGCAAGCTCACAGTGGCAGAGATCCACCTTTGCTCTGCTGCCCGCCCAGCGCCCTCCTTGGTGGTGGGGGTGTGGCACTTGCTCTCAGCAGTTCTCAGGGGTCTGGCTCCATGTCCTCAGGCTCAGGTGTCCCCTGCAGTGATGGTGTTTGGACGACACTGAGTGTGGAGCCCAGAAGGAAGCCACATGGTCCGCAGTGTGTGCAGGTGGAGCTGGTGGCAGCCCGGGCGCCATCCTAAACTTGTGACCATTGCAATGTCAGAAAAAGCCTGCCCAGGAAGTTATGCAGTGTCTGGGCTACACCGGCTGATGCATGTCTAGACCACGTCCTTCCGTGATGGGTCAGCTATGGTCAGAGGGCCACAGTATGGCTTTGGTGATGCTCACAGGGCAAGAAAGGGCTGGCTGTGGTATCCAAGCTGGGGTCTCAGGTCAGCCCTCAGTGGGGACACTCCCTGACCTGTGTGCTCAACACACACCCACAGGGCAGGGCCCACCCTACAGAACTAGCTGGATCCTCCGCAGGTGGTCAACCACTCCATGGGTGGGACGAAGAGAGGGCACTCTGAAGCCAGGCAGGAGCTGGAGCAGGAAGCACCGCCTGTGAACACTTCTTGGGCAGAGGCCCCAGACCGTGCGGAGCTCGTGCAGGGCCAAGTCGTCGTCCTTGGGCAGGGACAGGGTGGCAGAGCCATCAGTCCAGCTGTAGGTGTGGCTGCCATTGTCGGGGGCGGTGGTGGTAGCATAGCTATCTAGGTGTTAGAATATTCTAGAACCTCTTCTAGATTTTTGAGTTAATTTGGGTTCCTGTGGATTGTGAGGCCGGTCTCTCCTGGCTTGAATTGAGGAGACAACTTCGCCTCATCCACACATCCTTCCTATCTCGTCCCTAGCGGCGAGTCCAGCTGGTCCCGGAAGGAAAACTTCCTCCTCCCCGGGCTCTGAAAGAGACAGAGCAATGGTCAGTCAGCCCCTCCGTGCAGTTTTTGGACCTGGAACATGACCGTGTGCATTGGTGTTGGGTGACAGTGACTCACAAGCTCTTTCCTGTGTGTGACCTGCCATGTCTCACACATTCTGAATCATCTTGAAGGTGACACAGCTCGGGGAAGAACCCTCACCCGTGGTGGAACCATGTGCCCACTGGAGGACAGTCACCGCTGCGAGACCTGCCGGCCGCAGACCCTTAGGCCTGGGGTCTTTGAAGTCGGCCTGACTGGACCCCATGATTAGGTGCCACCAGCTGGGGGTTCCAGGATAAAAGGGCGGGGCCGGGTTCTGGTTATCAGTGCAGTGGAATGTGGGCAGAGGCTCCAGGCAGATCCCTGGCACTGGAGCCACATGGTTGCTTCCTTCATGGGAGGACAGCAGAGGTCACTGCCCAGACCCCTTTGGGCTGTCTCGAGGGACATGGGGGTTGTGTTTTTCCAGTAAGTCCATCTTGCCCTGATCACACACCTTCCTGGAAAAGGTTTGTCCTCCCATCGTCAGTCGACCTTCTCACAGCATCTACAGCAGTGTGGGCTCAGACAGACTCGAGGGACTGTGTCGTTTTAGATTGTCGCCCTTCTGGTGATGCCCCAGAGAAGAGTTGAGGAGCTGCATTGCTTGGGCTGGAAGCATGTGGAAGATGAGAGAAGAAATATCAGTTCCCTTGAGCTGCGAGGAATGATGGGTCAGAGTGCATCGGATTAGGGGACTCGATAGAACTCATCAGATTAGAGGGAATCAAGCTGTGATCCAATGTTGGGTTTGCAGAATTCCACTAGAATGTCGTCTGGTTATTTGGAAACTAGAAATTGATTGAAATTCTGGCCACAAACATGGAAACAATTGGACAGTAAGTATCTTAGTGGCAAAAAGGAAATCCCACTGCTTCCCAGGTTGGGGGGTGGCCGAGGTCTTTCCTGAACATGGGTGCAGCCATCAGCGTCTGCTGTGTACCATCACAGCCAGGTGTGTGGTTGTCACGCCGTCTCATTTTGAGTGCTTTTGTGTTGCCAGTTCACCCACCCACAATGACCACTCGGTCCAGTGTTGGGTTGGTTTGGTTAAATATGGTCAAGAAGTAGGCGAGTCTCAAAATGATAAGTAATGCCACCTGTGAGTTGCTCCTCCTGACAGCGAGGGCTCAGGTGAAGCTCTTGTGGTCTTTGAAGGGAGGTAGGGGCAGTGACTCAGCTGAGGTCACACACATGCAGTGTCTGCACAAAATGGTAAGACAGCTAGAGTTGCAAGTCCACACTGACATGGGAGTGGGCAGCCCCCGATGGTGAAATGGGAACGTTGTTTTTTCCCTTCCAGGAGTGAGATGACAGAGTGAGATGAACCTGGTGCCTTCACGGAGCGTTTGCTGGGGCATGTGGATTCACCACGCTGGACCCACAGCTGGCAACTCCACCTCCTGGGGAGGGCGGATCACGAGGGAGAGAGCGTGTTGTGGACTCAGGCCCTTGCCAACTCCATTTTGGCTATGACCTGTGGTCAACCTGGCCTGACCTTGTAATTTTGGTGTATATTTTTAAGGGATCACTAAATATGAAAGCAAGGAAAGTGGCATTTTGTGGTTTTGAAACTTAAAAAGAAATCCCTGCTTGGGCCTAGGCCCATCCCAAGGCTCCTGGGCTTGTCCCCCTCTTGTGCCCACACTGCAGCCAAGAGAGGAGGCAGCTGGGCTGGGTCTGGGGACAGTGGGCCAGGAGGACCCCAGCCTGGAGAAGGGTCGGTGCCCTGGCAAAGCCACACGCACTCCCCTACAGACATGTGGAGGGAATCAGGAGCTCCTCTGGGCACAGGGCACTGCCCCATCGGCCCACAGCCCTGAACCCAGGGATCTGGAGAGTTCTGGCAGATTCTGTGATGCCTTCTCTGCCAGCAAATGGCGAGGAAGAAGGAGCCATTGTTTCTGAATTGCCTGTCCCTGCCGTGTCCCTGAAGAGGGAGGGTGGGCACTGCTGGCTCGGGTACATGGAGCATTGGTCAAGGCATGACTGGAGAGAAGCTGTGCTGTAGCACACATTGCCCAGATCCCGTAGAAAGTGTTTTCTGGCCCTCCTTGTGGTGCCGTGCCCCATCCTACTGCTTGTGTGATGGAAGTTCAGGGCCAAGATTTACTGAAAGCCCTGGGGTCACTGCAGGACCCAGGAGGGAGTCTCTGCTCTCAGAGTGGCTCCAGACCATTGTTGCACGTTTATGAGCCTGTTTTTCCTCCTCCTGGCAGTGCCATAAAACCCATCTCGGGGCTTTGAAAGATTCACTGCGGTGCTGGGGAGCAGGGGGAGGGAGGCAGCCAGTGTCCACATGGTTGAGATTACCCCCTTGTGGGGGCAGCTGGTTGTGGGCTTTCATTGCTCAAGTCCCTATCCCACACTGGGGGGATTAGTTCAGACGTCAAATACCAGGGTCGGTTACATGTACACCCCAGGGAGTTAACGAACGTGGGTGCGATGAGCACCTGCCTCCCATTTGTCAGTGCTATACTTCATGCAGTGTCCTGAGGTGACTCACAGCCTGACACTGGCAGAACTCAGCAGGGATGCCTGCTTATTTCTCGTGAATGGGCACTTCTCACCTTCATAGTCTGGTGGATGTTAGTTATTCTTTCTGCTTACATTTTCCCCCAAGACCATAAAGTCAAGGTCTCCATTTCCCTGAGGGCAGCTCTCTGGTCACCCTGATCTGCGAGCCAAGCCATAGCGGCCAGGGTTTCAGCAGGTGGACACTGGTGGAGGATGGGGACCTAGGCTGTGGAGGCAGCAAGGCCTGGGGACACAGGAAAAACAGGCAGTCTGGGGAGTGCAGGTTGGTTGTCAGGTATAGCTGCCTGCCACAGGGGCTGCTCTACAGACCCTTGCAAGCCTGGTTGCTGCTGAATCAGAATAGTTGGGGGCTGGGTCTAGGCCGTGGTATATATTCAAAGCTCCATGGGAAGGGAGGAAGGCGTGTGTAGCAACTGTAGGGCATCCTCTGTGGACACTGAATTGGGGGCTGGGCCTGCTTCTGCAAGCCCTGGAGAGAAATAGGCTTTTGAGCAAGAGAATAGCATGGCATGAGCTGACATCTAAAAAAGCAAGCATGGTAACTCCCTGCAGATGACATGGGGGTGGGAGGTGGACTTAAGAAGGGCAGACTCTTAGAAGGTGACCATCATTCCCCATCCCAGGTAGCAGGAGCCAGGTGGAGGCTGCACATGGGTGGGTGATGGTGAGAGCTGTCAGGTGGAATGGTGGCCTTGCTGTGCTTGGATGTAAGAGCAGTGGGAGACACTGGGGAGAGGTGGGTCAGGATGCAGCCAGGAAGGAGATTTAGGAGGCTTGCTGTAGGATCGTGGTAAGAGAGGTGATGGGTCAGGGCGGGTAGCTCCGTGCATGCTGGGCCTTCATCGGTTCTCGGGGCCTCAGGTCTGTGTGATCTAGCGGTGCTGAGTGTCCACTGTGGTCAACCTTTTGGCTGCAGGTGCAGGGAGGGGAGCAGGCTTAGGGGCATCCCTAAGGCGTGGACCAGGGGGCCTGCCTGTCAGACACCCCAGGAGGAGAAAGGGCAGAGTTCACTCTTGGAGTGACCAAGTCTAGGGGACTTGAGCGAGTTTGGAGTGAGAGGAACCTTCTCGGATGTAAACTGTTTCAGACTTAGTGAGCTGAGGGGAGCAGTAAAAGCCAGCATTGTCACACAGGTTTTAGAAAGAGAAACTCTCAATTTAGGCATAAATCACAGAGTTAGAACCAGCATGGGGATTGATGATGGCCTGAGGAAACCTACTTCTCTCTGTGTTCGTTTCTGCTGGGATGTGGCCAAGTGTGGCCATTGGGATTCTGGTTGGACCTTCCCCATGCTGGTGTGCGCCCACCTGTGTGTTGGGTGCTAGTACCATTTTGTGTTGCCTGTTTGTAACGTTTTATTTAACATTTACTTCTGTAGTGTGTGTATGTGCTTTACAAATCCTCATTTGTGCTGTATCATCCCCAGAGGTGGGATTGCATTGTATTCTTTCCCAGCGGAGTAGCTGAGGGAGGGGGAGGTGCTGAGGGAAGGAGGAATAGCTGAGGGAGAGGAGGTGCTGGGGGAGTAACAGGGAGGGGAGGTGCTGAGGGAGTAGCTGGGGAGGGAAGAGTAGCTGAGGGAGGGGAGTTGCTGAGGGAGTAGCTGGGGAGGGAAGAGTAGCTGAGGGAGGGGAGGTGCTGAGGGAGTAGCTGGGGGAGGGAGGAATAGCTGAGGGAGGGGAGGTGCTGAGGGAGTAGCTGGGGAGGGAAGAGTAGCTGAGGGAGGGGAGGTGCTGAGGGAGTAGCTGAGGAGGGAAGAGTAGCTGAGGGAGGGGAGGTGCTGAGGGAGTAGCTGAGGAGGGAAGAGTAGCTGAGGGAGGGGAGGTGCTGAGGGAGTAGCTGGGGAGGGAAGAGTAGCTGAGGGAGGGGAGGTGCTGAGGGAGTAGCTGGGGAGGGAAGAGTAGCTGAGGGAGGGGGTGCTGAGGGAGTAGCTGGGGAGGGAAGAGTAGCTGAGGGAGGGGAGGTGCTGAGGGAGTAGCTGGGGGAGGGAGGAATAGCTGAGGGAGGGGAGGTGCTGAGGGGGTGGGGGGAGTGGCCTCTTCTAGGTCACACAGCAGCTGGGGAATCTGCACTGGAACAAGCTGGCCTTGGAGCCCACACTGCAGCCTCCCTGGTTCAAGGGAAAATAAACAAGCACTTAATTATGGTGTCTAATTGGCTTGAAAGAAGTTATAAAAAATGTTTGTGTTAGGTGACTTGTGTTTTATAGGATAGATCGTATTATTTTTCAAAAATTACTTTAGCTCAACTATCTGGAAAAATTTAGAAGAGAGTAGAATGAAAATAAATCATGGAAATTATGCACGATTATTTCCAGTAGCCGGACTGCCAGTCAGTCTGACGTGTCAAAGCCCTGAGTCTGTCTCACTGCTCCCGAGGGTGCGACCACAGAACCCACCGTGGCCGCCTCTTGGTGTCCTCTACATGGTACCTGAACTTCGGTGTCACGTCGAACATTCCAGATAGGAAAGGTTCTTGGTCAGATTTTGCTGCCGGTTAAAATTGGTCTTTAAAAATGAATTTTAAGTGTGAAATTGGAAACAGTGTGGATGTGCGGCATTGTCATGTTTAATTATGGAATATTGCACTGTTATGGCCAACGTCCGACAGGTAAAAGAAATTTGCCCACGAGAACCAGGTGATAGGAAAGGGAAAAGAGTTTATTTCTGGCAGCCAGGGCTACACAGGCCAATCGAAGTGCGAAGCCCCAAGTTGAAACCTCTCGCAGCTTTTATTTTTCGCTAGGCGGGAATTTTTTGCACCTGACACAATCTAGCCGATGCAAGCAAGCCAGCGGTACGTAAGCTAATTTTGTGGGTAGCCCTGTAGCCCCTCCCCACCCTGGATTCCCCATAGGGACTTTTCAGGCTAAAATGGCAAAGCCGCCTAAAATGGCGTTGGCCATGCTGCTCTGTTTATTCCCCCATTTATTTTAGCAAGCGACTTGTACAGAAGCAGAATGCATATGTTAAGGTCAGTAGGGGTTGGGGCGTCCCTTAACAGCACAGCCCTTGCAGGACGCAAGGAGCACGGTGTGGCACACATGCACAAGCTGGTGCTCCATGAGGAAGCTCGCAGGACACCACACAGTGCACATGGGGGTCCTCCGCCCCCCACCAGCCCACAGGCGCCAGCTCCATCCTCTTTCTTGGCTTCAGTCTTTACCTTGCTGCCACTTGGCTAAAAGCCTGCCCCTTCCACCTCCCATGTCAGAGAGCATGGAAGGATCCCCGCTGCTGTCCTTACAGCCACAGAGGCCTGACACCCCCGCACCAGGGACAGGGGTGGAATTCTGCTGTCTTCATCTGAACTGGCACATTTTCACCTGGCACAGTACGGTGCACTGCAGAGGTGACTGTTGAGTGAATGAGTCAAGGTCTTAGAACAACAAATTCCAGCAAAATGTCAGAACGACCAGAAACGTACTTCAGTCTGTGTGCCCTTCCTGGAAACTTCCATTTTGATGAAATCTACTTCGTAAAGTTACTTCAAAAGACACAAGTAATGGGATCTTATTTTAATAGTCATGATAACCTGTTTTTTAAGATTGTCAGAAATGTTTTCTTCTTTGACTTTTTCTGAATTTTTCAATGTTTCTACAATTACTATATCTTACTTTTGATATCAGATTTAAAATATTTTCATTAAAAACCCACTTGCTTAAGGTTAGAATTCAAATAGTTCTGAAAGATTCAACTTGTGAAAAATTTTATCTGCAACCTTTATTGCAGATAAAATCCACTCTATAGTCATCCATGGCCAGCAAGCCCTTGGTTAAAATTTGATCTAATCAAATCGTCCTTTTAATTAATTACATACACACACGTACACACAAATGGTTGCACACCATGTGCTTATTTATTTATTTATACAAATGAGAACCCTACTTTTTACTGAACAGTGGATCTTGAGCTCCCTTTCATATCAATGACAGCTTTATATTTTTTTTTTTAGCAGTTGCGTGGTATTCTGTCTTAAGGATGTGCCACAGTTTGTACACAGAAAGTTTACATATGTGCATATATATATGTACACACACAGAAACACACACACTGATGGACTTCTAGATGTCACGAGAGTTTTCCTGTTGAATAGCCTTGTTCAGGGCATCCTGCACACGTGGGGTATATCCACACTGAATTCTTGGAGAATTGCTGGTCAGGGGTGGAGTGGGGTCTGGATGTGGTATCTCTGCAGATGTTATCCCCAGGACATGAGTGGGCACGCTGTCCCCCAGCCCCTCACCGTGCACTTTGTAGCCAGCCTGATGGTTTCCCTTCTCAGCACTGTGCAGTGGGTTCATGTTGTGATGTGCAGTCCCACACCGATTGGGCACGTGCTAAGATGCTGATTGCAGTGGAGGGTCCCCCGTTGCATCTCTGCCCAGGCACCTCCTCACCTGCTCCTGGGCTGGGGTGAGGAGGTCAAGCAGAGGGGCTCACGGTCCCATCCACAGCCACAGCAGGCTGCCCTGCTCCCAGGAGTTGTGGATGTGGACCTGGGCCCCCATGTGTGCAAGAGGAGGCTGGTGGAGCCCCTGGTCACTGGTAGGGGGAGAGGGGGGTCAGATGTGCTAATAGCTGCATCCTGTTTGCTGTATCTCCATGAGTCTTTCTTAGCAAGGCAAGTTTAACTGGCCTCATTTCATAGGTGGTAAGAATAATCATGAATATTTCTTGGTGCTTTGTTAGATGTCAGACACTAACATCTAAGATTTTAACATCTAACATTTTAAGTTCTTCAAGTAGATTAGTCATGGGTCTTCCTAACAACCGAATGAGGTAGGTCCCATTAGTATGCTCACTTTCTGGATGAGGAAAGAGAGGCCCAGAGAGAACCAGTTACTTCCCCAAGAACACAAAGCTTAGAGAATTCAGGCCTGGAACCCAGGAACTCCTGACCCAGCCCACCTGTGTCTTGTCTGCCTGCTAAAGAGCACATGGCTACTGCTGAGGGGCGGGCACTGAGGAGGGGAGGTCACATTTGCAGAATGGAGGCAAGACAAGGCTGTGGCCCTAGGCTCTGCTGCTGTCATCAGTGGTCATTAAATAACTGCTCTCAAGGCCTGGGCATTGGTGCCCAGTGCCCTCCTGCGCTGTTGGGGGTGTGCAGGGAGGGGAGTGAAGGCCGGGCTTCTCCTGAGTGAGAGAAACAGTTCTCTCTCTTCCGATGAGTTGCATTTTTTTTGTGTGTGAATGGGCCATTGAATTCACTCTGTGTGTGTGATGAGGAGTTGGGAGATGCAGAGTAAAAACAGTGTGATGAGTAACGACTTGAGTGAGGGGTATGTGATTTGCATTCTTTGCTGTGGTGATAACTAATTATAGTTTGTGGGGTTTTATGCTGAGGAAGAAGGAAAAAATGTCCTGGTGAGAGTGCAGATAACTCGGGCCGGGGCCTCGGTTCACTGAGGCCCCGGAAGTCTGTCTCATTACTCAGGCCCTGGGGGCAGAAGCGGTTTGGGAGGCTGGATGTGGACCCTGGGCCTGAAGGAGGTTGCAGTGCTCAAACCGGGTTGTTTGAGGCTCTCGAGAATGAGGCGTGCACGTGGGTACCCCAAAACTGCTGTCGTTTGTTGTTCAACACCATGAAATTATGATGAATATGGTCCATGTCTTTTCCAGCCACAGAATGAGCAGTTCTGGGCTTTTATTTATATGAGTGACAAAGGCTTATTTATTTCTAGAAAACAGAAGTTTTCAGTTTTAAAATTCGTGGCAGTCACTTTATTTATCTAAACCTCGTACTTATGTGTGAATCCCTACCTTTTTTCCCTTGAAATGTTTTCAGCATGGTCTCCAGGCCGCTGCTGTCCCCTTCCCTTCCCCCTACCTGTCCGTGTGACCAGAAAACCCTGTGGGAACAGTCAAGGTGGTGCTTTTGCAGGTGCCCACCGCAGTGTGGGACATGCCACACTGCCTGCCCAGCAGTTGTGCCCACACGTCTCCTGCAGTGTATCAGCAAGAGCTATTGATTCCAGGTCTTGGGTGGATGTGGCCTTTTCCAGGAATCTTCCTTCCGTAGCTGCTCATGTGAAGACACTTTTGCTTATAAAATTGTAAGAGGTAGCTGTTGCTGGAGGGAAAACCCCTGCCATGGTGGGTCCTGGTGAGTCCTTCTCATTTCAGATCACTGTTCTGGTGGCACGTTTGCTAACTTGAGGGGCCTGCTCAGGACTCAGAGGACATGTCAGACACTTGGGTTCAGGGTCACTGGATGTCCTGTGCCTGGATGGCTGTGTCCGAGGCTCCGTTCCTGGGAGGGCCAGGCAGGGGGTTTACAGAAGTGGGAGCTGGAGAGTGAGGGGCCTGGGTGGGAGGGATGGGGCGTCACCTGTGTTTCCTGAGAGAGCCATTCCTTCTCAGCTGGCTTCTGAAAATGAGCAGGGATTGTATAAGCTCCGAAAGCAAAAGGAAAACAACAGAAATGCTCCCCACCCCTGAGTGTGCGGAGCCTCATAGTAGGGTTTAACAGACACGTGGATCATTTAAATAAATCACGAAGGATCAGCCTCTGTTCTGCCAGCCTGTGAACCGGCTTCAGTCGTATGCGTGGCTGCTGGCTTGCTGATTCTGATTCTCCTCGTCTGATTGTTGGTGGTAGTACTGGGCATCGGGGTCGCTGTTTTGAGGGCTCTATCCCACACTGTAAAGTGGTGAGAGACGTGCTGCTAAACGTTGCCACTACATGGTGGACATTTTTCTGTTTGGCTTAAAAACCGTCTAAAACAAAGGGGAAGATAAACATCTGTTGTGTTTAGTTCTTGTATATACAAGTATGTTATACGTGTGTCTGCTTTTTCCTTTGGTTACTCATGAAGGTGACTTTTACAGGATACGTATCTGAAGTTAACAGACAATTAGATGATACTTGTTTGATGCATGGACTAACTGTGATGGTGGGTTATATTGGAATAGCTTGTTTTGTAAGACAGTGGCTGCAGTCAGTCCTGGGGAGCTGCCCAGCACTGGGTGGTGTGCTGGGCTGTACTTCCTCTTGGTTTATGGGTAAGTGATTGCACAGACAGCAGCGCATGCCAGCCATGCTGGTCCTGGGTCGGAGGGTCATCTGCCAGGGAGTCCAGAAGTTTAAAAAAATGGCAAGAATTTGTTTTCAGTGCCTTTCCAGAAAAGATGCTGAATTGATGAGAATGGACAATTTAAAGGCTTAGATATCCTTGTTTTCTATTATTTTCAGAGCAAAGATTTCTGAAGACTTCTTTTTAGAAAAGACTGGAACGTTTCAAGAGACACAAAATACAGGTAAAATCATTTTGTTTCATGATCTATATTCCCGGTGCAGCAAAGTTGATGTCTTGTAGAAGCCTCACTTGGATCCGGCAGGCGGTTGGATACTTGGTCTTTGCTGTTCCTTGGGGCAAAAATTCAGACTTGTCTGCCGTCTCTTGGGGTCGGCACTGGAAGGTGGGTGCTGGGCACCTGACCCATGGATGGGCTTTCTTCTTCCTGTCCCCCTGCTTTTCCCCTCTCTTCTTCTTTCTTCCTGTTCTCTCTCTCTCCGATTCTCTGTGCTGCTCGTGGGGCTGATGGCCCCTGGTATAGGCACCGAGAAGCTGTTTTTCTCTTTAGGGGGGCGTTAGGGGTAGTTGGTCAGGTATGGTGTAAAAAAAGGCTCTCAATGTCACCCTACCCTGGATGTGGGGCATTTTTTGATGAGTCTTAATTTTGGTCAATTCCAAGCCATGTATTTCAGTTTTAAAGGAAAGGAAAATAACCAGTTTAATTTGTTAAAAACTAAAGGAGAGCCCCAGCTTTCCTTCGCTGCTTTCGTATTACTCATGTGTAGTAAATGGACCCTGCGAGACTATAGCTCGACTGCTCTTTAGGAGGCTCCTCCGCCACTGCTCACTTTTGTGTTCGCCGTGCCTGCTGCCGCCATGAGCACGTGTCTTGCCAGTTAGGTAGGGGGTTTTAATTAGCACAGCCTCCCTTTTAGGGAGGTTTAGTGTTTTCTGTGTTTACTGGCTGGTTACACTTGTATACATATATTTTTTATAAATTATCTGGTCCTTTGGGGTGGGGCTCTGTTTTTCGTATTGATTTGTTATATCACTTTATTTGTGAGAAATTCCAAGTACTGGTACTTAACGTTACAAGTATTTTTCCCCTAGTTCCCCCTCCGCCACCCCCCAGCTTAGGTCATTTGTCTTTGAATTTTGTTTGTCAAATTCTTTGTTTAGAAAAAATATTTTAGAATCTTCAGTTATAAGAAAATTGAAAGCAGGGACAACTTAATCCACTCTGTACAGTATTAAGTAGGAAGAGAATTCACTGTGAGAGCCCACGAGGACTGGCTCTTGCCATTATTTTTTACTTTGCCATCATAAGAAGCACGGAGTACACACCAGGAAGAAAAGCCACTTCTCACTTTTTATGTAAATGCAGAAGGGAGAAAGAAATGGCAGGAAACCTAAACCTAAACCGAGAAATGAGTCAGCACGTGGAAGATTCATTACACACTCTTCACCCGTTAATGTGTGGGGTTTAAACTGCTGCTGCACTGCCTTGAGTATAGCGTAGATGAGACACGGCTTTTTAATGAATTAAAGTTTTTTACAAAAGTAAAATTGTTTTAAAAAGAAACATAAAAATTGAGTTTCCTGGCCATGCTCCTCTCCCCCCCAGAGGTAACCATTGTTAACAGGTTAATGTGTGTGCATGTCCACGTATCTTCCTATCTAGTGTCTATGTGTGTGTGTGTTGGTGTGTGTGTCCATGTCTGGTGTCTGTGTGTGTCCGTGTGTGTGTTTATGTGTAGACCAACGCAGCCTCTCCTGACGCAGTGCAGGCCGTACCTCGCACGTTGCTCTACATCCGCCTTCCAGGTGTGGTGGAGCGTGTGTGATTTGCTTACAGGTGGTCCGTGCAGACCTGCCTCAGTCTTTCTTACAGCTCTGTTGTCTTCCTTCAGGGGGAAGGTGTGTTAACATCGGTTTAGCATCCTGTTGCTCGCAGGAGAACTGACACCTCCTCTGTGGTAGTGACTAGTGTCCCCTTCATGATCCACCTCAACTGCCACATGGCTGATCCCAGGAAGCAGCCAAGGCATGAGTGGGTAGACACTCTCCAGACATCAGTGGTTCATGGTTCCTGCTGCATAGCACCCTGGCTGACAGTCACCATTCACATTTCAGATGTAACACTAGATTTTGGAGTTTATGTGCTGAAGCAGAGTGGCACACACGCAGATGTGCACACGCACATGTACACAAATACCTACACAGATGCACAAATATACACAGATGCATATATAACATATACATGCAGATGCACATTCACACACATACACAGATGCACACATCACTCATGCACAGATATGTACGTGTGTGCACATGCACACAGATGCACACACGCGTGCACACGCACACACACGTATTCATACACATACGCACTGGTTGCTGGGTACTCTGTTTTCTCTGCTGCAACCTCCTGCCTTGATTTTAAGGCCACTCCGGGGTGGAGAGCTGCCATCTGGCAAGTATTGACAAGATGTGAGTGAGGGGCTCAGAGCCCCCTCTGAGTTCTATTCTCCTGACATTTAAAGTGGGCTAGCACACTCTTCATGAGCAGCCTAATTATGTGTGATCAGTGGGAGTGACATTTCATAGCCATGTCTTTCTAATGGGCTCCTGTGTCAAGTCCTTCTTTCTGAATGAAAAGGGCAACAATTTACATTGTCTCAGCAAAATGCAGGTTCATAAGGCTCAACTCCCAGCGGGATACCTTTGCTTCTCAGAAATGTTCAAAAAAGCCAGCAAAATGGGCATTTTATCCAGGTTTTTTAAAAAATTTTTTTATTGAATCAAAATTGATTATACATATTTTTGGGGTCAACATTGAGATATGTTGATCAAATCAATATTACTAGCATATATATTGTTACAAATCATAATTATTCTTTATGCCCCTTATCCAGTCTTTCCCCCGCCCCCTCCCCCCTCTAATTACCCTAGATTTCTTCTCTCCCTCTGAAAATATAATGGTTACTCTGTTAACTTGTAGCCTAGATGATCTGTCGAATGCTGAGAGGTGTGTTCAGATCCCCCAATATTATCATAGAGCAGATGCTTCTTCTGTCACTCTGGAATGGGCTTTGTGGAGAGTGACATCCTCTTCTTTTCTTTATCTCTGCTAGTGACTCTCCTTGTGTCAGTGCACTCCAGTGGCTGGTGGACCATCTGTGTGGTGGTTGTGGTGTCTAGTTCCTTTCACTGCAGCCATGGTTATTGTGGTGGCTGTGGTGGGCCATCCACATGGAGGTGATGTTTTTGGCATGCTCCTTGGCTCTGGCATTGTGCCTGGTTGTGGGGAGTGTCTGGTCCCGAGCTCCATGCCTCAGGTCCCTGGGTGGGGCCTGAGGCACTGGCACAGTGTGCCTGGTTGTGGGAGGGGAGTCCAGTCCCCTTCTCCATGCCTTGGGTACCCAGGTTATCCAGTTGTTTTAATTTAAGTATATATAGCGAGATCCTTAATGTGACATCCATCAGTGATTATGCAACCGCTGTTTCTAAAAAGTACGGGGCAGTGTATCTGTATGGGTGTGATGTGTGCGTTGCTTAAAGCAATTTTTAAATTATACAAAACAACATGTGTTTGCTGCCAAAGGAAAAAAACCATCAAACCCTTCCAATGTCATAAAGCAAACTGTGTAACCCTTCCACTCCCCGGGAGGAGCTGTGTGCAGCTCGGACCTTTCTTGACCTTTGGCTATTCACGTGGATTGTTCTAAAGACCATTTGGGAGGAGAGGCAGAGTCTGATATAGACCATCGCGAACCTGGTGTCTGCTGTGAGATAATATGCTTCAGACCTGGATAAAAATCCACTCTGGGAAACTCCATGTGTTGGCAAGATGGGTCTGGAAGCCAGGTGGGCTCTGCTTACACTTGCTTTGCTCCTAAATAGCAGTGGCTGGATTGGTCCAAGGTAAAGGCAGATTAAGAAAAAAGTCTCTTCTTTTCACTGTAACCAGTTGAGTAACCTGAGTGAACACCAGCAATTCCTGACCACTCTCACTAGTCACTTAAAACCACCTGGAAGGAGCCATTGGCTTCCACTGGGGCATCTGCTCAAACTTGCTTGGACACGTTCTCTCGGGCACATTTATTCAGGGACAGCTTAGCCATTCCTGGAGCTTTGGTCGTGAATGCTGTTAGAAGATTTATTCTAAATCTCTGTTTATTCTGGGGATTTCGTTTTGTGAAACTTTCTGCTGTTGGGGTCTCAGCTTTGTCCTCTCGAGCTCTGGCCTTAGTCTTCTAACGGGAATGTTTTTGTTTGCCCCATTCTGCCCTGCCCCAGAAGGGACCAAATCTGGAGACATTTCCAAGTCTTTAAGCCATGTGCCAGGAAAACAATAGAGCAGGAGGAGTGCGGGGGGTTAGGGGTGGGCGGTGAGGAGGTGGCCTTGGGAAGGGGCCAGCCACCAGCAGCTCCTGGAGAAAGAACGTTCTGGAAGACGGAGCAGTGCGTGCAAAGGCTGTGAGGTGGCCTGAGGAGGGGTGAGGTGGGAGGGGTCCCGCGGGCATTGTACATTCAGTTCTGTGCTGCTGCTCCTGCTACTCGGAGAGTATCTGTTTCTACAGAAGTGTTTGACATAGCTGGCTCCTTCCTGCCCTCGGCATTGCCTGCAGGGGTCATTCTGCTGAGTTGCTGTCTTCCAGGCTGCAAGGAACCAGGAGCTGGAGTTTCTTTAATTAATGTGTTTACTCAAAGTAAGGAATGCACGTCATTCTAAAGTGAAGTAGTTCTTGTACGGCACAGGAGGGAAAGTGGCTCTTGCGAGTCTCATCCCTTTGCCCCCCTTGTGCTGCCCTGAGACAGTGAATTGCAGCTTTTAGCCATTTTTGATATTTTTCTTCAAATTGGCTAACCGACTGACATTGCCTGATGCCCCCATGTGAGATACTGTGTTACGATGGAAGATGAGGACTGAAGTCTTGACTGTTGTCCCCTCCCCCCTTGCTCGTCCCCTTCCCCATCCTCCCAATGGAGTTACGAGGGCACTTCAGAAAGTTTATGGGAAAATAGAATTAGAAGATAGTACAAATCTTTCCATGAATTTCTCAAAAGACCCCTCATATTTGCAGTGTTGTCACTGGGGCCACGTAATTGGACTGTGATAAGTACGTTCATTCCTGGAACATGTTTGCTTCCCCTGGGTTAATATTTGCTTCATTTTTTATCTATCTGTTACTAATTCATCCTCATCTTTGCCAGAGCTCTAAAGCTCTTCTTTCTGCAAGCCAGATCATGGGCCCTATCAGGAGTCCCTTGTGTCCCCCTTCGGGGCCTCCACTGCCCTGGCTCCCTCCTCTGTGCTTCTGCTCCATACACACAGGAGGTTGCTTCCTACGAAAAATGCCTGGGAAACAGCTCACTGTTTGGATGGAGCAGATCCTTCAGCAGCAGCTTTCTGAGAAAGCGTCAGGGAGGTAAGAATTTTGAGAACTCGTGGGTTTGAAGCATGCTCTGTGCTGCACTCATACGCATTGATCATTTGGCTAGATAGAGAATTCCTGGGAGAAATCATCCCTCTGTGTTACCGTCGCTGGTTACATCACGGTCCACCGTCATTTCTTTTGTGTGTATGGACCTTTGCCGGGCTATGGGGCTTCGGGGAGGGAAGGCAGGGGTGGTGGCACATCCGTTTTGTCCCCTTGGCACAGCCTGGCACTGGCTGGGACCAGGGCTGGGTGCGCACTGGGGAGTGTGTGGAGGTGGCTAGGGCTGTGCAGCTCTCAGCTCGGCCACTGGTGTCTTTGTCCCACATGAGACGGGGATCTCTCTCACTGTGAGTGTGCAGCCTCTGCTGCTGAGAGGGATGGGGCTGCGCAGCCACATGGCTGCTTCCAGCTCTCGTTGGTGGCATGATGTCTGTCACATGGAATGGGAAAAGGCCACACTGCCAAGAAGCCAGTGAACCATTGCTCCAAAAGGTGGAGTAGAAGGTTTTTAATGGGATTTTTAGGGGACTCCGAGCACAGCTCATCATCATTGCCATCGTCCTTTCCCCCATGTCTCTTATTGCATCCAGGAAGAACTGGAAACAGTGAGGACAGCAGGACCACTTATGGAATGTCTCCACGGAGCCCCATCCTCCAGGTGTGGGTTCCATGGGGCCAGGCCTGGTTTGTTCAGACTTCGCAGAACTTCCGTTTTGTATTTCTCAGCAGTGAACACCATCGCGATCAGACGTTAATTAATTATATATCATTATCTGGTATAATTGTCTGATACATAATTACATATCCGAGAATTCTTATAACAACTTTGTAGTCCACGCGGGTCTACTTCTTTTTTACAAACAATGACACCAGTATGGCAAAGAACTACAAGTATGCCTGAAATTTAGAAAATCTGAATCTATAATTTACTTTTCTTCATTTGGAGCATATGAAGCTATCTCCTGTTTGGGAGCCACTGCAAATTAATTGTCAATCATACAGAGGAAAAGCCTTTCATGTAGATTAATGAGACTGGGCAATGGGATTTACACAGGTGGCGTCTGGAACGGGCACATTTGGAAATGTTCTGAATGGCGTTGACAGGCAGGAGAGGCAGCTGTCACACAGCTTCACAGAGAGGCCAAGCTCTGCATTCAGGTATGGCCAGGACAGAAGGATGGAGCGTGAGAGGAGAGAGGTTGGACAGAACGTGCGCTGAGATTGCCCAGGCCTCGTTGGCCATGATTTAAAATGGGGGTTTTATTCTGAGAAATGGGAAGGCATTGAAACGTTTCACATGGGGAAATGGCATGATCTGATTTATGTTAAGAAACATTAATCCAGCTGCTGCTACTGTGTGGTGAATGGACTGTAGGGAGATTGTTGTATCAGTTTGGAATTGTATCTTTTGGTAACAAAATCTGAAAAACAGTTATTTAGAGAGATTAACAGTTTGGGTTTTTTTTTTTTTTTTTTTTTAACAAGTCTGGAATAGATGATAGAAAGTAGAAAGCAGGTACAAAGTCTCCATCATGTTGCCAGGATCCCAAGCTTTTATGGGTTTCAACTTGGCTGTTCTTAGGATGAGCCCTTCATCTTCACATTCAGTTGGCCACCAGAGCTCCAGCCACCAAATTTGAGTTCCAGGCAGCGACAGGAGGAAGGACTGAGGGCACAAATGCAATTTCTAGCTGAGTCAGCCTTCTTTAAAGAGCTTTCCTTGACTTCCTGTTTGATAACCACCACTTATAGTTCTTTGGTTAGAACTGCCACCATAGAAGTTGGGTGATATAGTGAGCTGGGCACAGTGCCAACCCAAGCAAGCTCAGGACACTGTTAGTGAGAATGAAGGGACATGGATGCTGGGACAGAAAGCCAGCAATCTCCACCCCAGAAGGTAAGAACAGAAGCTGGGTTGGGGGTAGGTAGGAGGCTGTTGGAGAGGTCAGGATAAGAGGTGGATATTGCTTAGATTGGAGAGGTTGTGGTAGAAATGGACAAGAGATGTGTCCAGGGTGTGTTTGCAGGTCAAGGAAGCACTGTCTATGGATTGGATGTGGAGTGGGGTTAAGGGTAGGTGAGAACGGCTTGACTATTGGTGCTATTTTTAGACGGGGACATGGAGCGCTGTGGGAATGGCTGGAAGCGAGCCCAGGTTTTGTTTTGACTACATCTGGTTGAGGTTCTAGGACCTAGGGTGTCAGGGCCTGGAGCTCAGGGGTGTGGTTGTCCTGTGTCCCTCACAGGAGTCCTGGGAAGAAGGGGGCAAGGGACCCAGAAACTGCACGTCTGCTTTGAGTGAATTTTTTACAAGAATATAATGTGAAAGTTCATAGTCATTAGGTGCCCAGTTCAGGGCATTTTCTTGGAAGGAACCCAGTGGGGCAGCTAAGGCGTCGGGCCCCCTTGGGCTCCTCCAGTCGCACCCCCAGGGTGACCCCCTCTTGACTTCTAAATACCACAGGTCTGTTGTGCGAGCTTGTGAACATTCTAACTGGAATTGTATTGAAGATGTAGCCTTCTTCGCCCCCGTACTTGTGAAGCTCGTCCTGTTCCTGTGTGTAGTTGTGGCTGCTTCCTAATGCACGGCACATTTTGCTTATCTGTTCACAGGTTAGTGGACACTGGCAGCCTCCAACTTGTGTTATGAATGAAGCGGCTGTGAGCATCCTCCTTCATGTCTGTTGGTGACTGGGTGATGCTTCTCAGTGGGGTCTGCACCTGGGGTGTTGTTGCTGGGCCATATAGTTTGCAGGCCAGTGGGTTTTCCAACACGTCTTTGTGGTCAGTTTTATTTCTTTTATTTTTTTGGCAGCTGGCTGGTGCAAGGATCTGAACCTGTGACCTTGGTGTTATAACATTGCACTGTAAACAACAGAGGTAACTGGTCAGCCCCTATTTCTTTTATTTTTATGAGAATGTTTCCTAGCATTTTATTGTAAAAAATTTTATTGTAACATAGTCGATACACATATCTGTGAGATACAAAATGGAATATCATTACCTGTGTGTAGAATGTGATACTCAATTCAGGATAATTAGTATATTCAATGTTATACAATGTAATCATTTTTCATAGCCCTTTATTGATTCCTCCCTTACCCCTCCCCCTTTCTCACCTCTCATAACCTCAGTTCTGTTCTGTCCTCTTGAAAGTTCCAGATATTATCGTGATTGTTGTATCTTTCCGTCTTCTTTTTTTTACATTTATTTTTTAGTTCACACTTATGAGTAAGGACATGCAATATTTCTCTTTCTGTGCCTCGTTTATTTCACTTAACATGATTTTCTCTTCATGCATGTTGCTGCAAATGGGCAGTATTTCATTCTTTTTTATGGCAGAGTAGTATTCCATTGTGTATATATAACACATTTTCCTTATCCAGTCATTGGATGATGGACATACAGGTTGTTTCCATCTCTTGGCTATTGTACATAGAGGTGCAATAAACATAGGAGTGCAGGTGTCCCTTCAACATGATGCTTTCCATTCCTTTGGGTGAACACCCAGCAGTGGGATTGCTGGATCACATGGCAGTTCTGTCTGTGGTTGTTTGAGGAACCTCCATACTGTTTTCCATAATGGCTGCACCAATTTACAGTCTCACCAACAGTGTAGGAGGGTCCCCCTTTCTCTGCATCCTCACTATATTTGCTATTCTGTGTCTTTTTGGTAATAGCCCATCTAACTGTGGTGAGATGATATCTCAGTGTGGTTTTGATTTGCATTTCCCTGATGCTGAGTCATGTTGAGCATTTTTTCATATGTCTGTGGGCCATTTGTATATCTTCCTTTGAGAAATGCCTGTTCAGCTCCTTTGCCCATTTTTAAATCAGGTCATTTGTTTTTTTACTGTTAAGTTGTTTGAGTTCCTCGTATATTCTGCATTCTTTGCTGGATGCATAGTTTGCAAACTTTTTTTTCCACTTTGTAGGTTGTTTTTTTGCTCTGTGAATTGTTTCTTTTGCTGTGCAGAAGCTTTTTAGTTTGATATAACACCATTTGTTTATTTTTCCTTTTGTTGCCTGTGCCTCAAGGGTCCTATTAACAAAGTCTTTGCCCAGTCCTACTTCCTGAAGTGTTTCCCCTATATTTTCTTTTAGGAGTTTTATTGTTTCAGGACATATATTTAATTCTTTAATCCATGTTGAGTTGATTTTGGTATATGGAGAGAGGTATGGGTCTAGTTTCATTCTTCTACGTATGGATGTCCAATTTTCCCAGCACCATTTACTGAAGAGGCAGTCTCTTCCCCAGTGTGTGTTCTTGCTACCTTTGTCAAAGATTAGATGACAAAGATGTATGGCTTGATTTCTGGGTTCTCTATTCTGTTCCATTGGTCCATGTGTCTGTTTTTATGCCAGTACCATGCTGTTTTGGTTACTATAACTTTGTAGTATAATTTGAAGTCAGGTAATATTATGCCTCTGGCTTTATTTTTCTTGCTCAGGATTGCTTTGGTTATTTGGGGTCTTTTGTTTTTCCATATGAATGTTAGGATTGTTCTTTTTCTATTTCTGTGACGAATGTCATTGGTATTTTGATGGGGATTGCATTGAATCTCTAGATCTCTTGGGTAGTATGAACATTTTCACAATGTTAATTCTTCTCATCCAAGAGCATGGAATGTCTTTCCATCTTTTTTGTTTTCTTTAATTTCTTTCAGCAATGATTTGTAGTTCTCATTGTAGAGATCTTTCACCTCCTTGGTTAAATTAATTCCTGGATTTTATTTTGGGGGCTACTGTTGCAGATGGGCTGGCTTTGTTGATTTCTTTTTCAGCTGGTTCATTGTTGGAGTATAAAAGCACTACTGATTTTCGCACATTGATTTTATATCCTGCAACTTCACTGAAATCATTTATCAACTCTAAGGGTTTTTTTAATAGTCTTTAGGCTTTTCTATATATAGGATCATGTCATCTGTAGACAGGAACAGTTTGACTTCATCTTTTCCAATCTGGATGCCTTTATTTCTTTCTCTTGCCTGATTGCTCTGGCTAGTATTTCCGTACTATGTTAAATAGGAGTGGGGAGAGTGGGCATCCTTGTCTTGTTCCTGTTCAGGATGATATTGGTGGTGGGTTTGTCATATATGGCTTTTATTGTGTTGAGATACTTTCCTTCTGTACCTAATTTGCTTAGAGTCTTTATCGTGAAGGAATATTGAATTTTGTCAAATGCTTTTTCTGCACCTATTGAGATAATCATATGGTTTTTGTCCTTGATTTGTTGATGTGGTTTATCACATTTATTAACTTGTGTATATTGAAACATCATTGCATCCCTGGGATGAATCCCATTTGATTGTGGTATATAACTTTTTGATGTGTTGCTGTATTCCATTTGCTAATATTTTGATGGGGATTTTTGCATCTGTGTTCATCAAAGATATTGGCATACGGTTTTCTTTTTTTCATTGTTTTTCTGTCTGATTTTGGTATCAGAGTGATGCTGGCCTCATAGAATGAATTTGGGAGAATGGCCTCTGTTTCAGTTTTTTGGAATAGTTTGAAGAGAATTGGTATTAAGTCCTTTTTAAAGATATAGTAGAATTCATTAGTAAAGCCGTCTTGTCCTGGGCTTTTCTTTGTTGGGAGAATGCTGATTATTGCTTTAATCTCATTGCTTGTTATTGATCTGTTCAGGTTTTCTGTTTCTTCTTGGTTCAGTGTTGGCATGTATCCAGAAATTTGTCCATTTCCTCCAACTTTTCACATTTGTTGATGTATGGTTGTTTATAATAGTCTCTAATGATTCTTTGTATTTGTGTGGTATCGGTTGTAATGTCTTATTTTTCATTTCTAATTTTTGTTATTTGGGTCTTCTCATCTTTTTTTAGTTAGCCTAGCTAATGGCTGGTCTATTTTGTTTATCTTCTCAAAAAAACAACTTTTTGTTTCATTGATCTTTTGTATCATTTTTTGGCATTTCTATTTCATTTATTTCTGCTCTGATCTTAATTATTTCTTTCTGTCTATGAATTTGGGGATTGGATTGTTCTTGTTTTTCTAGTTCTTTGAGGTGTAGCAGTATGACATTTATTTAAAATCTTTCTATTCTTCTGACATATCATTTATTGCAATAAACTACCTTCTTAGTACTCTTTTACAGCATCCCATAGATTTTGGTATGATATGTCTTTATTGTCATTAGTTTCGAGACATTTTTTGATTTCCTGATTAATTTCTTCTCAGACCCATATATTGTTCAGGAGCACGTTTAATTTCCACATTTGTATAGTTTGCACAGTATATATAATTTTAATTCATTGTGGTCTGAGAAAATACTTAAAATGATTTCAATTTTTAAAAATCTGTTGAGGCTTATGACCTAACATGTAGTCTATCCTGGAGAATGTTCCATGCACTGATGAGAAGAATGTGTATTCTGTGGTTGTTGGATAAAATGTTCTGTAGATACTTGCCAAGTCCAATTAGTCTAAGGTGTGGTTTAAATCCTGTCTTTCTTGTTGGTTTGTTGCCTAGATGATCTGTCCACTGTTGAGAGGGGGGTGTTCAGGTCCCCAACTATGATCATATTTGGGTCTATCTCTTTCCTTAGGTCTAATATTGTTTCCTTTATATATCTGGGTGCTCTAATGTTGCATGCATATACATTTATAATTGTTATGTCTTCTTGCTGGATAGATCCCTCTCTCATTATATAGTGATCTTCTTTGTCACTTTTTATAGTTTTTGGTTTAAAGTCTATTTTATCTGATGTAAGAATAACTACTCCTGGTCATTTTTTATTTCCATTTTCATAGTATATCTTTTTCCATCCCTTCACTCTTGGTCTGTGTTTCTTTACAGGTGAGGTGAGTCTCGTGTAGATAGCATGTAGTTGGATCTAGCTTTTTAATTCAATCAGCCCATCTGTGTCTTTTGAGTGGGGAATTTAATCCATTTACATTTAGGGTTGTTACTGAAAAGTATTGTCTTACTTCAGGCATTTTGTTGATTTTCATTTGGTTGTTTTAAATATCTTCTTTCTTTCCCTTTTATTGTTTGTCTTTGGTGTTTGTTGTTTTTTGGAGGTGGTAAAATATATTTTCTTTCTTTTTCTTGTTTGCATTTTTGTTCTACCAGTGGGTTTTGTTCTTTCTTGTGTATTTTTGGTAGTGATTACTGTTTTTTTGGATTCCAGATGCAGGACTCCCTTGAGAATTTCTTGTTGGGCTAGTCATGTGGTGGTGAATTCCTGTAGTTTTGTTTGTCTGGGAAACACACTATTTTGCCTTCATTTCTGAATGATAACCTTGCTGGTTATAGTTTTTGTGGCTGGCAGTGTTTTTTTTTTTTAGTATTTTGACTATATCATCCCATTCTCTTCTAGTCTGTAGAGTTTCTGTTGAGAAGTCTGCTGTTAGTCTGATAGGGACTCCCTTATAGGTGACTTGACACTTTTGCTGTTTTTAGAATTCTCTCTTTGTCTTCAAGTTTTGCCAGTTTGACTATAGTGTGTGTTGTTTAACTGCATCTTCTTGTATCTCATTGAGTTTTCTTAAGATTTTTACTTGGATTTCCTTTTCAGTCATTTCAAGAGCTTCTTGCTCTATGGGGTCTAGGTCTTGAAAGTTATTGTATTCCTTTGGTGGACTCATTTTCTTGTTTTTTCATATTTCTAGTATCTCTACATTGATGTCTGATCATCTGGTAGAGCAGTTGCTGCTTCTGTTACTTTCCTTCCCTGGACTCCACTGGTGACCCTCATTGTCAATGCAGTTGAGTGGTCAGCAGTCTCCCTGCACAGCGGCCTTCCTGCACAGCAGCGGTGGCTGCTGCTGTGGTATCAGGCCACCCTTGTGGTGCCAGTGGTTGTGGAAGTGGCTTTGGTTGGCTGCCTGCATGGTAGTGGTGGCTTCAGTGGCAGTGGGCTGCTCACAGGATGATGTTGGCTGCCTGGTGGTGCCAGTGGTGGCGGTGATTGCAGCAGCTGCCTGGTTGGCTACAGTGTCCACAGTGGTGACCCACACAGCTATGGTGTCTGCAGTAGCAGTGGGGTTACCTTGTGGCAGTGGTGGCAGCAGCAGTGGCATCGAAGGCTACTCCTGTCTCCCTGGTACCTGTGGAGTCCTTGATGGCCACAGGGTTACTTCCTGGGATGGCACCATCACTGGTGCCTATATAAAACTTGTGAAACATGCAGCAAAGTTGAACTTAAAGTGAGCACCCACATGCCCACCACATGATTCTACCATTATTATTTTCTGTGCTGACTTTGTCACATATGTATCTTATCCTTTCTCTGTTCATCCCCCAAAACTGATTTTTAGTTAAGAGAAGCATATCATTAAAGCATTGTTTCACATATTTCTCCCATAACTTCGCTGGTTGGGATCATTGGGATTGTTGGGTATGTTGAGCTGTCATGGAGATGGGCTTGTAGAGACGGCCACCATGTCCTGACAGCTCCCCGCCAGCTAATGGGCCCATGTTCAGGGCTATCACCCAGTTCCCAGAGGCACTGATGCCATGCGTGTGGGGGCTGCTGGGCTGAGACCTTTTCATGCTGCATGTTATAGGGGACCCACGCCCCAGTGGGCAACCCCAGAGCAGCTTCTCTTCCCTGACCATCGTTCTTCTGGTCACCAGTGTGGGTGCTGTGTATTGGAGGTTGCAGTCTCCTCATTTTAAGAGAACCAACCTGCCTGGATCCCAGTAGCCACCTCATGCCTCACTTCCTAACTAGTGGCAGCAGAATCATTTCCTCCTGGGACCACAGGGCCAAGGGAGCTGTGTGTCTCCTGCACATGGTGAATGCATCATGAGCTCACCCAGCAGAGGCAAGAGCTCATGGTTGCTCCATGAGGTTGTTCCCCTCTCCCTTTCTCCAGTCTCAATTCTGGGCTTCCTGTTGATTCAGTGTCACTTAGAGTTGGGTTACCCCTGGTTGCTGGGGCGTCTGTGAACCCTGTAGTGCAGACAGGCGCCCGTCTCTGTAACGAGTTGTGCTGGCAAATGGTGCTTTTGAGTTGCAGCAGCAGAGAAGTGAGGACCAGGCCACAAAGCTGGAAATAGTGATTTTCCTGCCCTTTACATGAAAGGTTTGCCGACGCCTGGCCAGTCCCTGGAGAAAAGGGAAGGGTTGATAATCACATCAGAATGAAGAATGGATGGATGGTCGGGGGCTGTTCGAACAGGGGGCAGGTAAGCAGCACATGCCTAGCCATGCTCTCCTGGGGGCTGGGAAGAGGAAGGTAACAGGAAAGAGGGAAAGCAAGCCAGCCGATTGCACACAGCTGCACCCAGCAACTGCCCGCCTCCAGTCGCTGCCTCCACCCTATTGCCTCCCCAGTGGGCAAGTGCTGGCATTGGAGTTCTTGTGAGTCCCTCCTTTGTGGAGTAGGCAGGTTGATGGTGGTTGTGTGCCCTGCTCAGCTTTGCCAGGTTAAGACTGAGGGCTGGGGAGGGTGCTCAGAGAGCAGAGGGTGAGTTCTGCTGTTGCTGGGCTCTCAGCTGGCCCAAGTAGACAAGGACAGCAGCTGTTCAGAGTCCTTGGAGGACTCTGGGGACATGAAAGATGGGGCAGGAGACTTGTGGATTCCACCCACCGCCTTCAGCCCCACAGTTTCACTAGATAGCATAAGCCTGTTCTTTTAATGAGGTGCTGCTTCTCTTTGGACAATTAAGAGTTAATTACCACCAGTTCTGTGAGCAAGCAGGGTCCCATGTGGGGCAGCCCTGTCCCATGCCAGAGGTCAGCCACTCCCACGCAGTGAGGCCTCATGTGTGTGTATTTACAAGTGTGTATGTGTTTTATGTGTGTGCATGTGTGTGTGTACGCATGCATGCACGTGTGTTTCTATGTGTCAGTGTGCACTCGTGCATTTTAGCTCTCTCTGCAGCTCTCTGACCATTTTTCTCGCTGAGCATTATAGGATTGGGAAGCCAAAATCTCTGAGGGAAACTGAAACCCTGGTTCCCTTCCCTTCATTTTCATCTCTTTACCAGCTGGGCACAGCAGACATGCAGGAAGGAAACTGGGCAGCCGCCAGGCTGTTGGTGTCTGCCACGCGTCCCTGCAGCCCGTGTGAGGTCCCCGTCTGTACGTCTGTATGTCTGTCCTATGTTCCAGGGCTGGCCAGGGATGGGGAGTGGGAAGCACTGATTCCCAGCACCCCTGGCTTTGCTATTCTGTTTATGCATAGGGGTGTCCTCGGCCACCCTGCATCTTCCTCAGCAGATGGAGCCTGTGGCTGGGCATGTGGCAAGAGCAAAGCTGAGGGTATGTCTCACACATGCTGACTCTTAACGCTTCCTTTTCACTTTCTTCCAGCTTTTCCTCTGGAGGTGGAAAAAAGCACCGAGTGCCCTTTGATGCTGCAGTGGTGAGAGTGGCCCCTCCTCACCCGGCAAGCTAGGAAATGTGGATTCTTGGGGAACCCTCCACCCACCAGCTCCGGACTGTGCTACCAGCACCCACCCTGGGGCTCTGAGTGGCTTCTGGTGACACGCCCACCGTGGTCTCCTGCTGCCCATGAGTGGTTGCTGCCAAGGACCCTCCGCTGCAGCCCCTGCCTGATGAGGATGTGCACCCTCACTGGGGGGCTGCTCACGGCCCTTGTGGTGGTGTTTGGGACAGCGGTGGCGTTTGCACCCGTACCCCGGATCACCTGGGAGCACAAAGGTGAGTGAAAGCTTGCTTAAGTGCTGAGGATGTGGGGACAGGACAGGGACCCTGCTGCGCAGGATGCTGGATGGGTGACTGGGAATGCTGGCGTTTGATCTGCTGGGTCTGCTCCTGGAACTTCTGTGTGAGCAGACAGGTCCATGCACTGCTTCTAAGGGGATGCTTTGGTAACATTTGACAAGGCTTTTTCAGGCCCCTGATTTGGTTTCTGAATTGGAGGAACCCCTGAAAGGAAGCTTTTCTCTCTTGTACCCGAGAGACAAGAGACACACTTTTGAGACACACTGTCCATCCACAAGCCACCCTGGGCATCTGCCCCCTGGCATACGGGGAGAACAGCCATAGCTGGGTACAGGGTAGCTGAGCTTAATGCTTGTCGTTAATTTGCTGCTCATTAGTTTCTATTTGAGGAATTTTCTCTCAGGACTCCTGTCTTTCTGGCTCTCTGGATTGAGAGCTTAAATCCTAGGGCCTGAGCAAGGTGTTGCTTGCAGGTGGGCTGAGAGCTGTCTTGTGCAGAACCTCGTGTCTCCCAGTGCCATTGATGTGCTGAGAGAGGACCTGCCCCCTGTGTGCTTATCTTCCCTCCACACTGGAGAATTACAGGAACAGAAAACGCTAACACCTAGCTCTTATGTTCGACACTTGATAATGTGGGGAAAGCCATGATGCCAGGACAGCTGAAAAGAAGAAACAGCTCCTTAAATACTCATATTCCTAAATAGCTATTAATGCAATTACCTAATAAGTGAAAAAATGTCACTGGATTTTCTGTTTTGTGGGTTTGTGGTGCTATTCGCTGAACATTGCTTGGGCTGAGGGATATATTCCCTGAAATCAAATATTTTAGAGGTTTTGAAGTAAAATGTTTTTGTCCTGAATAAGAACATCCCACATTGTTTTATTTTTTATAAACCTAATCTGCAGACAGTTGAAGACGTAGGCAGGGGTCAGATGGGCGGGTGGTGGGACCTGCATTCCTAGGCAGCTGGAGGCCTCTGGCTTGCGGTCTTCTGGGAGGCCGGCTGCATGCAGCGGGACTTGAGGGGGCAGGAAGGGGAGTCAGGTGCACAGTCTCAGGTGCTTGCATTTGATGGCTGCGTGTGAGGTTCAGCTCCAGGGTGCCTGGTTCTGCCATCGACTGAGGCTGGCCTCTGCTGCAGCGAGGCACAGCCCTTGTGACATGTCCATGCTCACATGTGCTCCCTGTAGCCAAGACAGCACTCGGGCTTGGCCCAAGCTTGCAGACGCTTCCTTCATGCTCTTCTTCCTTCCCTCCTGTGACGCTGCCCCTTGCCGCCTGCAGAAGTGCGTCTAGTGCAGTTTCATGAGCCAGGCATCTACAACTACTCGGCCTTGCTGCTGAGTGAGGACGAGGACACCCTGTACATTGGTGCCCGGGAAGCGGTCTTTGCTGTGAATGCTCTCGACATCGCCGAGAAGCAGCATGAGGTATGTCCTGGGCTCCTGCTCCCCTGTGGCTGTGTGACCTGGCTCCAGTGAGTGGCCTCTCCTGGCCACACCATGGGGCCTCCTTCCTGTACCCCTGTCCATGCAGCCACGTCTTGGTGGGGGCTGCCAGCATCTCACCAGAGAACCTTTTCCATCTTTATTTTTGATCTCTTTATTACGGAACAATCCCCAACAGAGACAGCCGTATCCTGAGCCCTGTACCCATCGAGGCTCTGGCAAGGCCAGGCTTTCAGCCCTGTGCCAGGTCCTCTGTCTCTGGGGCATTTGAGGCACATCTCAACACCACATTCTTCATTTGTGTATCTCTTAATGGAATGGACTTCCTTTGTCCAGATAACCAAAAACGCACCCCCAAAATTTATGTCATCAGATATTCAGTGTTCAGTTTCACTGACACTCTCAGGAACGAAGTTTTGTTCGTTTGAACTGTTAGCTTGAATCATATTGAAACCAGGCCGCCCCATCCATGTGGCTGTCTGCTCTGACCACTCTGTCTCATTTCTAGGAGTGGCCTCGGTGTACTTCCTGAGGAAGCCACGCTGCACAGGCTGTCTGGGTATCGGGGCCAGTGAGGTGGGCGCTCCTCCCCCGCCTCACTGCCCTCTGACCAGCAAAGTCTAGATCCACGTCTCAGCAAGGCTCGCAAAATGTGATGTTCCAATTCTACCTTTCTTCCCTCATTTGTCAGCTGGAAATCATCTATAAAGGGGCAATGCCCATTACTAGCTATTTGGGTCCCCAGGGGTTCGGGAAAGTCAGGAAGATGTTGAAATCTTTGCCTTTGTTTACCAGTTTCCAGAATAATGAATTAATAGCGGGTTAGTTCCCCTCTGAGGGGCAAAGTGAGTTTTAGGATTGTTTGATATTTAGCATCACAGTGAACTCATGTATTTAAAAATATTTGATGTGCTTTGACCTGTTGCAGTTAAATCTTTTTTTTTTTTTTTTTTTAATTTAATTTAATTTTATTTTTTTCTTGTCTTTTTCGTGACCGGTACTCAGCCGGCCATTCCTATATAGGATCCGAACCCACGGCCGGAGCGTCGCCGCGCTCCCAGCGCTGCACTCTCCCGAGTGCGCCACGGGCTTGGCCCTGCAGTTAAATCTTTAATGCTCAAATTGTCCCATCTTCGGCCAGTGGCAGCCTCTGGGTTGGCTCCTGAGTTCTTCTGGTTTGGGGTGGTTTTCTTGCTCTCTGGAATCAGGCTGCTGCAGGCTCATGTTGTACTTTTTCTGCCCCGGATATATTCTTGTTTTGTTTGAATTTCCAGGGTGTAGTGTATTCCTTAATTTCTGTTTGACACACAAATGAGCTTCTGAGCATTATCCTTTGAAAGTAACGTGTTTGAAACTGAGGCCCTTTGAGCAGAAGGACGCTGTGGTCCCCCCCCTGCTCAGCGCCTTACTGTCTATGCGTCCGTTAAATCCCCTTCCCCTGAGCCCAGTGCTCCCTTCTGATCACGGGGGTCGGCACGCTGTCTTTCAGAATTGTGTTGGGGCAATCGTGGACAGGGTGTGTGTGTGCTGGCCCTTCCTCTATTAATGGCATCACTGTGGTCCCTCAGGGTGGGAGAGAGGCTGAGGTGCCTCTTCTACTTAAAAAAAAAAATAAAGGGATCGCAGCCAAGCCTCAGTGAAAAATCCCCGTGAATGTGATCAAGGGCCTGTTAAAGTTTACGTTCCCTTGTCCTTATGTGGTTTCACATAAGTTGATGATGAAAATCATCTGCATTTTAATTTCTGAAGGAAGTTGCTCTTTTAAATGGAAGCCCTTTCTGCTTTCCTGTGTGCTGGTTAGGACTTCCATTTCTGTGACAATACACTCTGACACTCCATCGTCCATGTGTCTGTGGCTTGGGCACTCTGAGGAACCCTGTGTTAGGTTAGAACAACACTTCCATGGAATTCCTTCCTCACCACCCACATGCCAGGCAGCTTCTGTGTGCTTCCTGACCTCTGAACCCTGCCACCTGCTGTGAGACTCCGGGTGGAGAAAAATGTTATTATTTTCATGTCAGTTGCAGAATATCACACAGGGAGATGGGGCATTCTGGGGAAAGTGAGGCAGGAACACGGAAGTCTCTGTTCCCACCCTTTGTCTTCTGTTGCTTCCGTCCTGTGGGGTTCAAAGGGCAAGGGGCTGAGGCTGCAGCCCCCTGACGGTTTCTGATCATGTGTCCACCCTGGTTTGGAAGGAGATGCAGCGGGAACACTGGTCTTACTAAGAGTGGTGCTTGGTCTAAGAGCGTGGTGTTACGCTGTTACTTTCTCCAGCAGCCAACACAGGTTGAAGGAATCATAATTCCACGTACTGTTCCACCGAGAGAGTAAATGTCAAGACTTTTAAACTGGACTCTAGAGTTGTTTGAATGGATGAAAAAAAACAAACACTTTGATGTCTGAAAATACTTATGTGTCAAAAAACTAAACCGTAATTTAATTCTCTCCACTTCCAGTAGGTTTGTTTTTGCTGTTATTTTGCAGTAAATAATGGGAACCTGGGAGCCGGCCCTGTAGGTCTTGCTGGTTTCCAGATAAGGATCACACCGAGAAGTCTCAAGGCCCCAGGTTGCTCCGGGGTCTCAGGCCTGCCTCTCGAACCTCCTTTGCAATCTAAGATTTTATCATCTCAGGAGAAACTTCTAGGCCCTAACCTCAATCATGTGCTTTTTAAGCTGTGCATTTTTCATACTCTTGATAAAGGTGAGTGTGCACTGAAATGGACTCTCACGCCTCCCAACAGGTCTATTGGAAGGTCCCAGAAGACAAAAAAGCAAAATGTGCAGAAAAGGGGAAATCAAAACAGGTAATTTCTTTTGCAAGCTACGAAAACCCACACCACCATTTGTTAGTTGTTTTGATCTCCTGAATGTTGGCCAGACACTCCATGTAGGTCATGGTAGTTCCGGTGACACTGTCATGACGCATCTTGACATTCCTTCTAGTTCTAATAGGGTTTCTCAGAGCAAGTGCCAAACATGGTAAGCATTTGAGAGAAATTTTTTAAAGTTTGTGTGAATTAAATTTATTCAAATGTCCTGGACTTTGACTACAGAGAGTGATTTCTGCTGCCCGCTGGTGAATGGTGTGAAACTCAGGGTTTGTTGCGCCTCTCCTACACCCGACGGCCTTAGGCTTGGGGGCTTGCTAGGATTTTTGGCAAACATCCATGCCTTGGGCACCTCAGCATCGTGCCCATTCAGGGAGCTCTGGGTTACCCTTGTCACTCTGAGCCATCCTGTCTCTGCCTGGTGCTGGGCAGGAGACTGGATTCTTGGGCTACAAGAGCCCAGACTTCTTTGATAGTGGTCAAGACAGCTGAGTTATAGCAAATTTCAGCAATTGTTGGCTAATTTCAAAACAATTAAAAATTGAAAATAAAACCCAAGGAATGTTTTGCTATACTTTCTTAGGAAAGTGCTAAACTCTTTCACTGAAGTGATTGTTTCTAAATGCAAAATGACTTTAGGAAATGAGGGAAAAGTAAGCCTTGCCACATAATCACAGGGAGTCATCTTGGAGCTGAATTAGACCAAGCACTTTGCACTGCCCTGTGTGGAGGCCAAGCAGTAGGCAGGGGTCCCTCCCGGTTCTTGGGGGTGGGGAGGAGTGAACTATCAATTCCTTCTACCCAGTTTAAAAACAGTCATAGCAAAAAAAAAAAAAAAACTTTCCTGAGCTGAGATAATTTCAGCCTAAAATAATGAGTTCTCAAATGGCATGCTTGTTTTCCTGCTGGGGCCTTTCTGATAACAAGAATGGGCTTCAGGCCCCTCTTAGTCCAGTCTCTGCCCTTGGGGGTGGGGCTGCAACCCCAAAAACACTATTTCCTGTTCTGTGCATCCAGGGGCTGGAGGGTGGGGTCTCTTGGAAGGTAGAGGGAATTCTCCGCAGTGTAAGCTTCAGCAGGCCTGGCAACAAAACCAATGATTTGTGTGTTTAGCGATAGTAAAATATATTTCTTTGCATAGTGGGTGTCCCCAGGAAGATTTGAGGTCAGCTCTCATTCTTCTTCCTGGTCACCAGATCTTTGCTGAGTATCAATTAGAGACTGAAATGGAATCCTGCTTGGCACCTGAATGGCCTGTGGATGCTGCAGAGATGAAATGCTCAGGCCATCTGAGGGTTTAGGTTTGCCCAGGGGCAGAATAAGGTCTCAGGGAACCTCCCACTATAGGTGAACAGGGCAGGCCAGCATGTGAAGAGGGCCATGGACTGAGCTGATGTCGGTGAACCTGGGTCTGTACCCCAGAATGAGCGGTGTTGACAGTTTGAGCCTTTCGGGCTGGATAGATGTTGATTGTGTATCTCTTCCTTGCAGACAGAATGCCTCAACTACATCCGAGTGCTTCAGCCGCTCAGTGCCACTGCCCTTTACGTGTGTGGGACCAACGCATTCCAGCCAGCCTGTGACCACCTGGTGAGGCCAGTGGGCACGTCCCTTGCATCAGACATACTCATGCCAGCGTGGCCCATGGTTAAAGCATAGAGGGCTCAAGGCAGGCATAGAGCAATCTCCACCCTGCAGAATAATAGCGTCTTCTCAGGGCCAGCATGTGAGGATTGGGGGCAGCTGTGATCAGGAGCATGTGGCCACTTGGCTTCTCTAAGCATCAGTGTTTGTGGTAGAGGGTGTGGCTCAGGGCAGGGCACAGAACATGGGTAGCCCTTGGTACCGGTACAGGACCTGCAGTGGGGGAATATCTTAGAAAGTGCATTGTTAACAGATGTAAGCCCCCCACGCCATTATCCCAGCATATTGCCTCCTCTTGCTTTTCGTGTTCCGTGTTTCATGAGGAAGGCCTGGCAGCTATGGGGATCCAGCTCAAGTAGGAAAGTCAGGACACTGGTCATGGATTGCATGTGTGCTTGGTCGGTGCGTTTGGCTTGGTTGGTTCGTTGAGGCAGAGCTGTTCTGCCCAGACTGCCATCCAGTGCCTCCCCCTCTGTGAGGGTCCTGGGAGAGGTGCCTTCCTTACTCTGTATAGCCAGATAGAGAAGATTAGACTATGGCATATGCAAGGAGAGATCCTCTTTATTTAGATAATCTGATGAGCAATTTGATAATAATCCCAAAGAGAGGGAGAAGGAGCATTTTAAATAAGTACATGTGAGGACTGGAAATGAAGCACATTTTCTAATGAGCATCCCAAATTTAGTGAGTACCTGACAAAGGCAAAATATGCTATAGTGAAAAGCTTAGTTTGCTAGAACCCTAAATAGAATTTTAAAAATATTTTCCAGCTCTGAGTCAGAGATAAATGACAAGACAAAATATGGACTCATGAGAAACTTGCTTAGGAAACCTGGCACTTGCACCCAGACCTGGGGTGAGACCCATAGCACGGGTGCACCTAGCTGTCTGTACCCACATATGCTAGCAGCAAAAGTTGTTGTGGGAGGAAGTGCTTCCGGAATGCTAAGATGCTCAGTCTTCAAAGACTTAAGGGGGAAAAAAAAAAAAAAAAAGTGCAGCTGTACTAGAAACATTTTGCACAACAAAAGATTTTCTGGCTAAACTCTGGTTAATCAGAAACTTAAAGTACTGGCATTTAAACTTAAATTCCATAGATATCTCAGTTGTTGAAGTGAGGGGATTGTATACAGGTTGAGCATACTGAGTCCGAAAATCTGAAATCTGAAACTTTTGAGTGCCGACATAATGCTCAAAGGAAATGCTCACTGGAACATGTTGGATTTTGGATGCTTGAGGTAGGGAGGCTCAGCTGGTGTACTCATGTAATGCAAACATTCCAAAATCTGAAAAAGTCTAAAATCTGGAAACACTTCTGGTCCCAAATATTTCAGATAAGGGATACTCAACCTGTGTGTGATTTAAACCTAGGCCTACAATTTTTCCTAATACTTTTAATAAAAATTTTCAAACCTACAAAAAAGTTGATCACTCGTGTATACTGAGCACCTAGATTACACAATTGGGAATGTGTGTGTACACACTCGTGTGTCTATGTGCATGTGTCTGCATATGTGTCTGTGCACACGTGTGTATGTGTGTCTGTGTGCTTGCTGAACTGTGACTCATGGTGCCCAAATGCCTTTACAAGCATCTCCTAAGAATAATGACATTTTCTTACTAACTCCAATTTTGTCGTTACATCTAAGAAAATCTGTAAAAATTCCCCAATATCAACTCATCTCCAGTCCCTGTTTAGATTTCCCCCAAAGCCCCCAAAAGTCCTTTCGAGATGTGATACATGGCTTATACCAAGGGGAGTGTATTGTCACTCAGTTCCTATTGCCTAACCTAGACATGCTCCCCATCTGTCATTTTGCATGTATTTCCCCGTTTGTCACTTGTCGTTTTACTTTGTCTCGCTTTTTCCTGTATGAGAGCTTTCCAGCTCCGTATGTAGTTGTATCTGTTCATTTTTTCCTTGTACAGGTGTGGGCTTTCTTATTGGGTGAAGAGAGATTATCCCGAGATTGAAATACTCACCCATTCTTTTTTTAGTTCCACTTTTAATATCATGATCACCAGTCCATCCGGAATATGTTTTGGTGGGTAGAGGGAGGCAGGGTTCTGCTTCTCTGTGGCTTTTGGTTTTGTTCTTCTGCTACCTGCTGACTGGACACTGTGGTTCTGCAGTGCTCCGATGCTGGTGTTGTGCACATGGGTGTCCGCTCACTCACAGAGCACATCCTGTGCTTGGGACTCTTTGGCCACTTTATAGCTCTAGAGCCACCAGCATTGCCGCCGCTGTTCTACAGATGAGTAAACGTAAGCCCCAAGATCGTGAGGAGTTTGCCAGGTGTCAAAACCAGGGCACCAGGGTGCTGGTGTCCACACCTGAACTGAGGACATATGGCACAGCTCCTGAGGGTGGGACCCATATGGCCCCACCTGCGTACTCTGTCCTCTCTGGCTACCAAGAATAGGGCATCTGTAAAATTAAACGGAACAGAGACATGTTATTTCTACAGAAATTCAGAAATTTTATAATGCACTTTCTTTTTATTCAACTGTAGAACTTAACCACCTTTAAATTTCTGGGGAAAAATGAAGATGGCAAAGGAAGGTGTCCCTTTGACCCAGCACACAGCTACACGTCCGTCATGGTTGGTGAGTCCTGAGGGCTATGGTGGCACATGGAGGACCAAAGTAGGATACGTGTCCTCTGTCGCTCCCAGTTACAGGCTGCCCTCCATGTTCATGGGTTCTGTGCCTGCAGATTGAAAATATTCCAAATAAATAAATAACAGTACAACCATAAAAAATAATGCAAATTAAAAGATCATACAGTATAATCACTATTTACATTGCATTTGCATTGTGTTAGGTGAATCTAGAAATGATTTAAAGTATACGGGAGGATGTGCGTAGGTTATGTGCAAATACTGTGCCATTTTATCTCAGTGGCTTGAACATCCCTGGACTTTGATATCCAGGAGGGTCTTGGAACCAGTCTCCTGTGGATACAGAGGAATGACTGTACTGTCTTCCTTGGCTTTGTTCAAATATTAGCTGTCCTTACAAAAGATTATATGTGACGACATAGACCCATTAATAAGAGCTTCTGAATTCATGTCAAAAGGATAACCAGCACCATGGCAAACCGTTGCCTTATGTCCATCATGGGAACATGTCATTTGGATGACTTGGGCATCTTGAGAGGATGCTTCTGTTCTGGAGGGAGGTTTGTGTCGGGCCACAGGCTGCCTGTGGATGGTCTTGTGCCTCCATGAGCCTCGGGTGCACCCATAAGCTTATTTGTTAACATTTTACTGGGTACAGGAATTGCTCGTGTTTAGTTATTGCTCCTTAACTCATAAAATGCAGCTGGATATGGAGCATAAGATTAGTCATGTCAAAGAAAAGAAACAGAAGATGGAGGAAGCAGGAGCGTGCATCCCAGAAGTTGGGGAGATGTTCTCTCCCTTTCCAGGGAGGCTTAATTAGGATATAAAGAAAAACACGTCAGGTGTCCATCCTCAGCGTTGGTGCCACAGCCTGAGAGGTGCTTCTCTTTCCCTTCTTCCTCCTGGGCCGCTGCAGACGGAGAGCTTTACTCTGGCACGTCGTATAACTTCTTGGGAAGCGAGCCTATCATCTCCCGAAATTCCTCGCACAGTCCTCTGAGAACGGAGTACGCCATCCCTTGGCTGAACGGTAGGGAGCGGCCGCCCAGAGGCGTTTCTCTTCGTGAGCGCGCACCCGTTTCCTTTTTCTTTTGCTGTCCCAGAGCTGTGAATGTCCCTGAGCTCTCATCAGCCCCTGAGTGCTGGGCACGCTTCTGGAACTGCTCAGGATCCACGGCCAGAGTCTGGGCGTCTTGTTTGGTTTTCCTTCACTAACAGAGCACAGTTTTAAGGCTGCTTTTACCCTCCCCTGACCTTAGAAATGGATTGGAGAACTTTTGTGAAAGTGAGAATCTGATGGTAAATGGTGAACTCAGACTAAACCGATGGGGCTGTGGTGTCATTTCTGGCATGATGTTGAAGTGTGGAGCCGATGCCGGCATTGGCATCTGCCTGGTTGGATGGGATCTGGAAGCCTGGATACTGCCAGAGTACGCATCTGACCTCGGTGTGCAGAGCGCTGGCCTGGGGGCTTTTCTCATGGGTGGAGACCAGCCACAGGCAGGGACTGGGTTTTGAAGTCTCTTGATCTGGGGGCAGGTCCTGCAGCCCAAGATGCAGGATGGCTGCTGAGCCTCAGAGTGCCTGAATCAGTGGATGGAGTTAGTTTATTTGAGGTTCATGCTGTTTAAACCAGCAAATGCACATCTCACAGTAGGTCTTCGAGGCTGGTACAGTCTGGCTCCTTGTGGTCCCTAGACTGCCTGCCAGTCTCAAGTTCCAGTAGGAGAACTCAAGGTGGACCCAAGGTGGGGTGCACTACAGACCCCCATGAGGGGCACCCTCTGGAACAGAGGAGGGCAGGACAGGCACCCTCCGGGTTCAGTGCTGTCATCATTCCTAGACCCTGGACTTTGTTTGGGGCATGGTACCGCACACTCCAGATGTCTTTTCAGGGAAGCCCCCTGCAAGGCGGCGTGGGCCAGCCTGATGACACCACGGGTAGCGAGTGGTTGCAGCTCTGTGGTCAGGGATAATCTGGTGTCGTCTCTCTGCAGAGCCTAGCTTCGTCTTTGCTGATGTGATCCGAAAAAGCCCAGATGGTAGCAGTGGAGAGGACGACAGAGTCTACTTCTTCTTCACGGAGGTGTCCGTGGAGTATGAGTTCGTGTTCAAGCTGATGATCCCACGGGTGGCGAGGGTGTGCAAGGTGAGCGCGCTTCCATCCCAGCCTCCCTCGCCTCCTGCCCGAGGCCAGCGATAGCATGTCTGGGAGGTTGGTCACCTCCCGGGTACGGGCACTTCCCACCTCTTTTTTCCTCCATGTTGTGCTACAGACGCCACTGTTGAAGGGGCTGTCAGGTGTCACGCTGTCCCTTCTGGGGATCTCTGGTGGTCTCCCTGGAGACCAAGGGAGCCTTGGCCCCTTATGTGTGACTTGCTGTTCTTGCGAAATTTAGTTTTTTGACACACTTTCCTCAAACCTCCCCCAGGTTGTGAAAAGTGAGTTTTTGTTGAGTGTATTCACCAGATTGTGTGGGGATTGGAACTTCATGTTTAGCTCTCTTCATCAACCTAGGGTGAAACAGTTACTGAGGGCAAGAGGGTAAGAAGAGAGAACTGGCCCTCAGACATCTGTCAAAGCACAGTGCTTGAAATAAAGTTGGGGAAGGGAGGGTGGTTTTAAATAACACACTGTAGACAGAGTGCTTAGCACAACAGGAAAACTGCCTTTGGGGCTGATTTTAGGAAACTTTGAGGTGGCTCCAGTAGCAGTTTCTGGGAAGCAGGTTGAAAGGCCTGGAGGGTCCACCAGAAACTGCATGAGATGCAACAGCCACTGTCACTGGCCAGCTGCTTGGCTTGGAGCTGCTGGCCGTGCATCCCTTGTGGAAACCGTGCAGCTTATGGTGCTACACGGCCCTACTTGTGTAGTGCTCCCCATCAGAACACTCTATCATCATGGAAGCAAGGATTTCATGCCTGCTGCACACAGAGTGGGTGCTTTTGACATTCCTGCCTTAACAACTCACTGAGTAAGGGAGAAAGCGGGTGCTCTGTGCCTGCGTGTCTGTCTAGTGCTCTGTCACCTGCACAGACCTTCCCTAGCCCTGTCTCTACCTGTGGCTGCCACACTCCCCATCTTGCAGACCAGGAGACCATTGTGGCAAAAGTCCCAGCATCCAGGCAGGCTGGTGGGTGGCAGGGTGGGGCGTGTGCAGTGGGGCTAGGGTCTCCCGTGGGTGTGCGGGGCCCACTCAGGGTAGCACTGGCTAGGGAACTGAGCACTACCCTCCCCTCCTGCAGCTGTGTGGCTGTCAGGAAGCCAGGGTCAGACCTGCCATGACCTTGACCTTCTTACCTGGCACAGGGGTGGGTCTGCAGGAGTGTTAGTAAGCATGGTCCAACAATGCACAGCCCGGCTGTCTCCCCCGCCAGATGCAAGCCACAGGGTCTCTCCAAATCTTGGGTGGGGTTCTGTCATCCATTCATTTTCTTTTCCCACAAATGTCTTCACCACTGGACTGCAGCCAGTTTGAGTTAGCCCCACTGCCCACCCCTTCCCCGTGCACAGACCCTTCAGCTGTTGACTGGGAGCCAAATAAGGCTAATGACCATAGACATGCCGGAGGCTATTCTTTGGTAAGACACCAAGGGAGAAAATAAGCCCTTTTATGAAAAAGAGAACTTAGCTTTTCATGATTAATACATGGTAAAGATGAAGAGGGGTGTGTTTTCATTGTATCCAGTGTAAATAAGGACTTCTGGGTTTTATATTCTTTTGCATTTAGATTTTATAGTTTGAGTATTTCTCTCCAGACTACATGAAGTCGTATGTGTTTTGTGGTTGTCTCTTCGTCATCTATCGGTCCACTAAAAAGTGTTTATGAAGAACCTAGTAGGTCCAAAGCACTTTAGCAGATCGTTCAGTGGGTAGAAAGGAGGTGAAGAACTTGATCTCTCAAGGGAATGGCCACACATCTGCCTGGGATGTGCTGCTGGGTGGGAGGAGGCTGCCTGCCACCTGCCTGGCCCCTGGCTCATCCTCTGACAGCTCATGAGTCAGGTCAAGATAATGAACGGTAGCCAGAAGCCACAGCAGGTGAAAGTGACTGCAGACAGAGCCCACATCTGCTGTGAGACCGAGTGCTGGCGCTGACTCAGACGTGGTGGCTTTAGCTGTGATCCATTGAGTTTTCAGCGAGAGGTTTTTGGTCCGTTCTGTTTTGTATTTTCATCTCAGAAAGTTGCGTGATCCAAGCTGGCACAGTGGTAGTGCTGCAGGCCACGGTGTCGGCTGCAGCGTGCTCTCCTTTGCAGCGTGGCCTTGCTCATGCAGGCGGAGCTGTGCTGGGGCAAGATGGGCACTGCACCTCTGCACGTTTGCCATCTGCCCACGTGGAGGTAGGGGGGTCCTGCTGTCCTCCTGCCATGTCTTGTCATTGGGGTTTCAGGGGGACCAGGGCGGCCTGAGGACCTTACAGAAGAAGTGGACCTCCTTCCTGAAGGCCAGACTGATCTGCTCCCGGCCAGACAGCAGCCTGGTCTTCAACGTGCTGCAGGACGTCTTTGTGCTCAGGTCCCCAGGCCTGAAGGAGCCGGTGTTCTATGCACTCTTCACCCCGCAGCTGTAAGTGTCCTCGGTGGGGTGAGCTCCCATCTTGCTGCTCGGGCTCACTGCCCTTTCGGTGCTCATGGGGCCTCCCTCCCTCCCCAGGAACAATGTGGGGCTGTCGGCGGTGTGCACCTACAACCTGTCCACAGCAGAGGAGGTCTTCTCCCGCGGGAAGTACATGCAGAGTGCCACGGTGGAGCAGTCCCACACCAAGTGGGTTCGCTACAATGGCCCGGTGCCCAAGCCGCGGCCTGGAGCGGTGAGCAGGGGCTGGGGGCTCTGGGCGGCAGGTGTTCTTCCATTTCACATCCAGAGAGTGCAAGCCAGGCAGGTGCCAGCGCCTCTGTGCAGGTAGCCGAGTCTCTCTGCACTGGGTAGGTGCCGGGCATCCCCACAGTGAGCTGGGTGTCTGCGGGCCTAGGAGGGGCATTGATCTTCTCTTTTGTCTGTTGTGTAACAGCCGTTGCCACACACTGCCCAGACAGGATGCTGTGCCCCTGGCATGGGCTGTTTCGAGAAACTAACATTGCATCATACAATTAGGTGTATTTTGTTTTCAGTTTCCTACAGAGATGCACATGATTTCTTTGCAAAGGCCTCCACACTTTTGTGAGCTATACTGTGCCCTGGTCAATAGAGTCACATTTTTCCCTCCTAAAAATAGTGAGGTTTATGTGGAAAAAAGTGCACATTTCTAGGCTGCTTCAGCCACACCCACTCACTGCCCCCACATAGTAAATGACTGTCAGGCAGTGTGCGGGGGGCCCCCCTTGGGGGGGCGTCTGGACATTGCCCTGGTTCTCGGGGCTCCCCCCAGATGGGCTTCCCTCCATGGGGCATCTATCTCCGACCCCATCATCATTTCTTCTGTGCTTACCGTTAAGTAAAATGTGTTTACCTGTGGTTACAAATTTTGTTTAAGCCACATTGGGGAGCTAGGACAGAAAAAAATCCTTTGTGCTCTTTATCGTTTATGCCATTTAGAGTTGGACTGTTTTTAGCAACGTTTATCATTCTTCTCTTCTGGTGGAAAAGCTACCAAATAAGTGTTTTATTTTTCAATTTCAAAAGCTTAATAAGCATTTCTCATTTATAAGTAGATAAATATTCCTCCACTATGTATCATGAAACTCAGTCATATCCATGGGTATGCTTTATATCTGTGTCCTCTCATTGCTGGGGAAAGGCCACCTGGGTTGTTCACTGTCCCCTTCTTCCAAGAAATTCACTGTGCAGTCCCAGATTGTACAGCCAGCATCCGTTCTCATGCTTGTGCGAAGCACCATGTTGGGTTGTGCGTGTACATGTGTGTAAACAGCAGGTGATATTGCCCCCATAGTGCATCGACAGTGAAGCTCGGGCAGCCAACTACACCAGCTCTTTGAATTTACCAGACAAAACACTGCAGTTTGTCAAAGACCACCCTTTGATGGATGACTCGGTGACCCCAATGGACAACAGACCCAGGTTAATCAAAAAAGATGTGAACTACACCCAGATTGTGGTGGACAGGACCCATGCCCTAGATGGCACCGCCTATGACGTCATGTTTGTCAGTACAGGTGGGTTCCGAGGGCCCCAGAGTAGCATCACTTGTGTCCTTTGGTCAGAAAATTAGGAAGTCCAATTAGTCTTTTGTGCATAGATCTGGCATCTCCCTTAAGGTGGCCTAAGTGGTTTGTTACATTGTTAGAGGATTTCTGAGAAGTCACCACAGCGGGTGGCTTCTAATCTCTGTGACCATAAGGTCACCTGGGGTATTTGTTAAAAATGCACGTCCTGGCCCTGATCTTGGCTGGTACAAAGTAGCCTTCACTGCCAGGGAGCCCGGTGACGCCTGTGCAGGTGGCAGGTGAGAGCAGCCTGCAGGAAGGGTCAGCCCAGCGTCTCCTCACTGCTGGTGGGAGCTGGTCCCTGCTGCCATGCTGCAGGAGCTGGGTTTGAGACCTGTCCTGACCTGCTGTGGGAGGTGCGCCTTCCCTAACGCGTAGACTCTGAAACAAGCGTTTCTGAAATGGGGATGGTGGCCAGGAGCTGCAGGTGCTGACAGGGCACAGTGGCCTGTCTTGGAGCTTCCGGCCGAACTCAAGCCCTGACTCACCTGCCTGCCTAGGTCCCCTCATGGGATGACACCCCCAGGGGCTGGTGTGGAGTCCAAGAGCCACCTCATGCGGGATCCAGTTTCAAATGTGTTCACATCGACTTTGTCGATGAAGGCTTGCTGGAGTTAACAATGGAACATTAGTTTATTTTTCATGAGAAAATCAGAATAACCCATAACACTTGAATTTCCAGTTGTTTACTCTGTCAAAGGCTTATTCTTATTCGTTTCTAAAGCAGAATCGTCATCTTTTCCTGAGTGTCGTGAGGGAATGGCTTGCAAGTGAGGAAGGGTGCACATTGGCACTGTGGTTGGGTCCTTGGTTCCTCCTCCTGGGGTCATGTCACTGACTGTAGCTCTGCCCTGCAGACCGGGGGGCCCTGCACAAGGCTGTCAGCCTCGAGAGCGAGGTGCATGTCATCGAGGAGACCCAGCTTTTCCAGGACTTTCAGCCAGTCCAAACCTTGCTGCTGTCTTCAAAGAAGGTAAAGTGACCCGGGCAGTGGCTGGCTATGTGCCTTGCCTGGTGCCCTGTGTCTTGGTGATTCGAGAGTTACTGAGCTGGGGTCAGGTGCCAGGCCTAGGCAGTCCCTTTGTCTCGTTGGCCCAGAGGAGCTGACCTTCCATCTTTTACACTAACTTGTGTCATGAGCTGGGGATCTAAAGTTTAGGAAGGTGGAAGGCAGACTTGGGGAGGTGGAACTTTTCCTTCAAAGTTGCCAGAACTGCACTGAGTCGCTGGTGCAGATTCACGGCACCGTGGTGAGGGGGCACTGCCCAACGAACCCTGGGCTTGGGGAGGCTGCAGAGTCATCTGTGCGATGCGTGGTTGGTGCACTGGCTTGTCCACATAGGAAATCCATAAGAGAAATGGCATGTCACTCCAGTAGGGCCCTCTCCACGTGGACCGGACACCTCCTCCTGCATCAGGTCCACGAGCCATTTTTGTAATGGACAGGTAGCGAGCATCTGAGGCTCTGAGGGCTATGGGGGCCGACGGCCACTGCCCAGCACTGCGGTTGCAGCTCCAGCGAGCTGTGGACAGTGCACAAGTGAGCGAGTCTTCTTGTGGACACTAAGCTTTGCACTTCCCGTAAATTCCATGACACAAAATGCTAATCTTTTTATTTTCTTCAACCATATAAAAAGGTAAAGCCCATTCTTAGCTGGTGGACCGAATTTGGCCCTGAGCCATCACTCGCTGACCCTGTCATGTGTCCAGTGGCCTTGAGTCGTGGAGCAGAGGAGAGCAGAGTACAGGTGGCTCCAAGTCCCAGCTCCATTCGCGTGCTCTGTACTCAGCCTTCTCATCTGCACAGAGGGAGGTAGAAGGGCCTCCTTGCTGGGTTGTGGTGAGGGTTCCATGAGCTGTGAGGAGTGCAGAGGACAGGGTTCGGCAGAGAGGAGCTGCTGGAGAACCCGTATGGGTGGGAGCTCATGTGATCTGGGCCCCTCCCCACTGAATTGACACCTATGGGGGGCTTTAATGGGGGGCAGTGGACCCAGGGAGGTCCTGCCTGAGACTCTTGGCCTCTCCCTGTTGGGGGTCTCCCAGTGGAGCCTTGTGGGTGAGACCCATTCTGTGGCCCACTGAGCCTAGGGATTCTGGGTCTCATTGCTGTTTCTGGTACTGACCATGGCATTGCCAGACCCCCGGAGCTCAGGCCCCCTGCCACCTGCGACTCCTGGATCTGCACCCATTTCTAAGTCTTGCTCTGGGACGTCAGTCTGGCTCTGTGGCCCTGCTGTGTTCTGCATTCCTCTGTGGCTGAGACTCTCTGGTTTGACTTGCGATGCTCCCCTGCAGACTGCAGCAGGAGCAAGTGGTCGTCCACACTGGTCCTTCAGGAGGCAGCCTCCTGCAGCTGTCTCCTGCCATGGCCTCCACCCACCTTGTGGGGTCCAGGCCCAGGCAGGTCCACTCCTCCCTCAGCCCCAGGCAGAAGGTGAAGGAAGGAGCCCTCATCTAGCCAACCTCTCGGCTTGAGGGTCTTCTATCCTCTGCCCTGCATCTGTAGCTGTGAAGCTTTAGGAGCTTGGGTCTGGCTTTCACAATGCTGTTACCTGGTCACCTCTTCTCTCAGCTACTGCAGAGAGCACTCACTCTCTCTGGTTCTGAAAGGGAAAGAAAATGACATCTCCTGAGTTATAAGCTGCTAGGTACTTAGCATCTGTGCCTCTAAGCCTCCAGAACACAAAGGGGGCCTGGAGGTTTGAAGGCAGGTGCTTTAGCTACCCCCAGACCCCACCCAGCCTTGTTGTTGGAAGAAGGGAGCTCAGAAGCCTTCCGGGCCACCACGCTAGTCAGCCAGACCATAGCCATGAGGTCTCTCAAAGGTGAGCTCCCCACCAGAATAAAGGTTGGGCTCCCAGTGTGGACATTTGGTGAGAATGAGGCTCTGCTGCACATTGTCACCCAGGCCCCCGGGCTGGCGGAAGCTTCTGGGCACATGGACACCAGTCCCTAAAGGGGGGAGGAGGAGGGTCCTAGGCAGGAGGTGGTTACAGGGCAGTGTTGTTCTCACCTGCTGGCTGCCAGAACTCAGTCATGTGGCCACACCAGGGAGGCTGGCTAGACAGGGAGCCTTACACTCAGAAGGAAGAGCTGGTGGGTTCCGGGAACACTGGCTGGTGTCTCTCTGGGCCACTGATTGGCCTGTCTTCATAGGAGCCTCTGTTTCATGGGACAGGGCTCCACTGCTCAGGACAGGCAGGAAAGCGTAGGTGTCCCGAGGGCTCCCACACCTTCTCCCCGGGCCTGGGTGGTCTCCCGGTGGATTTGGAATGCCCACCTGCGCTGCCACAGCAGCAGGAAGCAGCTGTCCAGCGGAGAAAAGACTGTCCCCCCTTCCCACTTCCCACAGTCAGGCTGTCCCCGGGTGATTGTTCCATTGTCTGTAGAAAGCTGTCCAGCAGCCACCGCAGGAGCCCAGCAAACAGAGAAGGGGCCAGCACCTGACTCCTCCCTGTTTCCTGCAGCTGGAGAGGGCTGCTGTCCCTGTCACTCACCTCCTACTTCCCAATGACAAATACGGTTTTTTGTTTTTTATTGTAGTAAACATACATCGCATGAAATTTATTCATGTTCAGTGGCATTATGTACATTCATGTTATGCAGCCATCAACACCATCCATCCACAGAGCTTTTTCATCTTGCAGAACTAAAACTCTGTACCCATCAAGCAAGTTTCCACTCCACCCTTCCCCCAGCAGTGACCGTTCCACTTTCTGTCTCTATGGATCTGAGTGCTCGTGTGAGTGGACTCATGCAGTATTTGTCCTTTTGTGACTGGCTTATTTTTATTTAGAATAATGTTCTCAAGGTTACCCATGTTGTAGCGCGTGTCAGAATTTGCTTCTTTTTTAAGGCTGAAACATATTTATTGTGTGTTTTGTTTTTCCATTTGCCTGTCGATGCACATGTGGGTTGTTCCTACCTTTTGGCGGTTGTGAATAACACTGCTGTGAATGTGGTGTGCAAATTACCTGTTCGAGTCCCTGATTTTACTTCTTCTGGCACACATGGCAGATGCACTTTGCACGGCCCTTTCTAAGCCCACAGAGCAGGATGTCATCTGTGTTTTCACCAGGACGTTCTTTGATGGAGAGACAGCCTGTGTGGCAAAGAGGACAAAAGGACCTTTGGTGGCTCAATTGCCTTGGCCACTTCCGCCGTCACCTGCCATGTGCCCTCAGTGCCCCACATGTGCACTCACCAGCAAGAGCCAGACTGTGTGAGCCCGGGTGCCTCAGCTGAGGGGACAGTCACCAAAGCTTGAGCTGTGACCTGGAATATTGTCCTCTATCCTTCTTACAAATGTGATGGGTGCATGGCCTCATCCGCCCAGGGGTCCACTGGCGTGGATGGGCCAGCACTAGGCCAGCAGGCTCTCTGCTGCTTATTGTTGTCATGGTTTTCATCCGTGGGAGAGGTTCCCTTCTCCTGGTGCATCTGCGCTGGCATGGGCAGGTCCATGGCCTGGGCCTCTGGATGCATCACAGTCGTGGAGCTGGGTCAGCACCAAGGGCTGATCTCTGGTCAGATGCTGATGTTGCTTCAGATGGATCCTCTGAGATGAATTTGTGCTTCATCTAACTCTAAAATACTAAGTCGTGTGTAAATTTGAAACTCTTCTGCTGTTAGCCAAAAGCTTTTTCTAGGACGTTGAGGTGAGACAGATCCTCCTGGACAAAGATAGTGGAAATGTTGAGCATTTGTCCTGCCAGCTGTCTCATGCCTGTGAGCTTCTGGAGGGCGTGCTGTGTTCAATCAAAAAAAAAAAATCAGTAGTCTGATTGCCTGTGTGTCAGGCACTCTGCTGGTGCCAAGTGGGCTGATGGAACCAACCTGAGGATGGTGACATTCTAAGCCAAGCGTTCTGGAAGATGGAAGAGTCTTCTTTGTTCTCTGCTCTGAGCTTAGCCACACTGGAGCTTGGCAGTTCATGTCTCATCTGTGTATTCCTCCCTCGTAAACACAGACATATTGAAAGCAAGTGGTGTCATTCCGTGTCATTCCTTCGTTTTATTAATAGCATTTGTTCATCTTTGCACAATGTTCATGGGGCATCCCTTCTACACCTGGATGCTAGATTCAGACTTTGATGAGACAGGTTTCATGTCAACAGGAGTCATGTTCTGACTCGGGATGAGATTAAGCTTCAAGGTAGTGTCCTTTGGCCTCTGTCTGCAGCCTTGTCTCACATGTAAGGAGGCTGGGAGGGTGGCTGGGAGGGTCAGGCTAGTGGAGCCCCCTTCCCCAAAAGAAATGCATGCAGACAAGTGCTCTGTCAGCCGGTAGGACCTGGGCGGTGGGTGCCCAGACAGGGGAGAGGGGGGTTCAGATGAAAGGCCAGTGAGCCCTAAGTTGGCCTGTAGATCCTGCTTGAAAAATCACACTCCGGCTTTATTTTCATCTAGTTCTGAGTCGGGAGCCTTTCCTCCTCTGCGTGGCACTTGGAGCTGCTGATGGTCAATGGCTGCTCGCCTGATGCCCATTCTTTTCTGTGTCACACACAGGGCAGGAGGTTCGTCTATGCAGGCTCCAACTCGGGTGTGGTCCAGGCCCCCCTGGCCTTCTGCAGGAAGCACAGCACATGCCAGGACTGTGTGCTGGCGCGGGACCCCTACTGCGCCTGGAGCCCGACCGCGTCAGCCTGCATCGTGCTGCACCAGGCCGAGGGCCCCAGCAGGTACAGGCAGGGTGTGCTGCACGCAAGGGCCCCCAGGCGCGTGTGTGTAAATAACTTCTGCTGGTTGTTTTGCAGGGGCTGGATTCAGGACATGGGTGGTGAAGCATCCGCGTGCCCTGGTGAGTGGCCCCTCGTCATTCTGCCTCCTCCAGGAATGGCGAGTCTCCTACCCATTGCACGGCGCTTCGGTTCTGCAGCATTTGTGTGCATTTTGTTTTTCTTCCTCCACTCAGAACAGAGTCACGTGTCACGAAGCAGAACTATGGTCTCTCTCTGTCCCTTTTATTGTAGAAAATATAGTTATCTGTTTATTGGGAAGCATTCTCTGTCCAAAACTGTCCTCTTTTCTGTTCTGCTTAGCTGGGGACTCATTGAACAAAACCTAAACCTGTCATGAACGAGAAGAAAGGAGGCCATGAGTGCTTAGTTAGGGCTCTCATTCCCCTCGGGGATCCCCCTGCCTGTGACCATCGGGAAATAGCGCTTTGACCCAAGGACGGGGTGGAATCAGGCCAGGATGCCTGTCCTCTGCAGCCACCCTCCTGGCATGCTAAAGGCAGACATGCCCTTCGGTTCTCTGCCTCCCTTCCCTGACAAGACAGCTGTCATCAGATTAAGAAAAATTTCGGAGGTGGGTGCCCAGGTGCACTGGAAGGCTAGCCTTCCTTTCAGCCCCTCGCAGAAGTGTTTCGTGTCTGACTCAAAGTGCCGCCGCCAGACGCAGAAGCGGCCTCTGCTCGGCCTCCCCCAACCAACCTGATGTGTTTATTCCCGGGAACATGGGGACGGGAAATGGGATTTCTGCTGCTCAGAGCTGCCTCTGATTTCTTTGTTCCATGGGCTGTCATCCAGGGCTCATCTTTGCTTATCGGTCACGCATGTCTTTATCTCCTTAGTTGTCCTGGACGATTCCATGTTGCTCCGGTGGGTGAAACTCTCACGTCATCTTGTGGGTATTAACCTATTTTTAAAAGAAGTTAAGTAGTGAACAGGGTTGTTGATGCTGTGCACATTTATTTTGATGTTCCAGATAAAGTTAAAGAAAGTTACGGGCCGCATTTTTTCAAGCATGGAGGCACAGCAGAACTCAAATGCTCCCAGAAGTCCAACCTGGCCCGGGTGGTGTGGAAGTTCCAGAACAGCGTGTTGAAGGCCGAGAGCCCGAAGTACGGTCTCATGGGCAGGAAAAACTTGCTCATCTTCAACTTGTCGGAAGGGGACAGCGGGGTGTACCAGTGCCTGACAGAGGAGAGGGTCAGGAACAAGACAGTCTCCCAAGTGGTTGCCAAGCATGTGCTGGAGGTGAAGGTGGGGCCACAGACCCCGGCGGCACCTGCCTCGCCGGCCACGCAGACAGAAGGTCTTAGGAGCGCCCCCAAGGTGTCAGCGGCCTCTACCCAAGGGTCTTCTGCTCCAACCCCAGCTGTGCGAGCCACCTCCCCAGGGGCTATCACCCCACCTGCCAAGCTTGTGCCCACCAACTTGTCCTGTGAACCCAAGATCGTCATCAACACAGACCCTCAACTCCATGCGGAAAAAACAATGTATCTCAAGTCCAGTGACAACCGCCTCCTCATGTCCCTCTTCCTGTTCTTCTTTCTTCTCTTCCTTGGCCTCTTTTTCTACAACTGCTACAAGGGCTTCCTGCCTGGACAGTGCTTAAAATTCCGTTCAGCCCTGCTGCTCGGGAAGAAGAAGCCCAAGTCGGACTTTTCTGACCGCGAACAGAGCCTGAAAGAGACATTGGTGGAGCCGGCGAGCTTCTCCCAGCAAAACGGGGAGCAGCCCAGGCCGGCCCCGGACACCGGCTACGAGACAGAGCAGGACACAATCGCCAGCAAAGTCCCCACGGACAGGGAGGACTCACAGAGGATCGACGACCTGTCTGCCAGGGACAAGCCATTTGACGTCAAGTGCGAGCTGAAGTTTGCAGACTCGGATGCAGACGGGGACTGAGGCCGCCTGCGTGTCCTGCCCGCGCTGGCTGTGGTGGTGTCCACGCGTGGAGGGCTTTGTGCTTCACCTGTGCAGTAGCCGCGTGTCGTCCAGCACCCATAGGGTAGCCCACGTTGTAGCGAACCTTCGTCCTCTGTTTTCTATTGGGTTGAGCCTGTGACTTGGTGTCTCTTTGTCCATTTGGAAAACGACAAGCATCGGATCCCAGTCTCGTGTCCTCCCGCATTGGTTGGAGCGCTTTAAGAAGTCCCTGCAGGCGGTGCCGATATATCTGAGCCCTGGTGGTGGGGACAGGCAGCTTGACCTCCGTCGGCTGAGAAGAGTGTACCTCCAGCCTCCCTCCCCATAGCAGCCACTGAGAGATAATTTACTTCCAGATTGGAAATGCCGTTTTAGTTTATCAGATTGGTAACTTATCGCCTGTTGTCCAGATTGGCACGAACCTTTTCTTCCACTTAATTATTTTTTAGGATTTTGCTTTGATGTCTTAGGTCATTTTTTTAAAAATTATTATTACTGAAGCAGATGTTTTAATATTTAGAAGAAGATGTATATCTTCAAGATTTTGATATATATTTGGATAAAAATGGCTTATGTTGCTTAAGATTCTCAGGGATAAACTTACTTTCGCTAAATACGTTCTCTCTGCTTTTAGAAATGCAGACATAAACCATCTTGTGAGCACACTCGCCCTTTTTTTGGTTTTAAATTTATTCCTTAAGGGAAGCGTTACTTTCAGAGAGATTTTCCTTCTGTACTTTTTTCCTTTTTTCCTTTTTTTTTTTTTTTTTTTTTTACTCTCTTGAAGAGGAGGACTGTCTCCATCTGCATGGAGGGTTTAGAATGAGGGAGGTGGCCCTAGGGGAGGCTGGGCTGGCCCAGTGCTGAGAGGAGGCACCGTTTCCAACCCAAAGCCCACGGCCTCTGGTTGAAACCTCCTGCTGGACAGACAGCGTCGCACAAGGATGTCTTTGGTTCTCTGAACATCTCCTTTCTCTTTTTGCTTCGGCCTCAGCCCCATTGCCTGCCAGATGTTCTGCACAGCCTGATGGAGCTCACCACCCCTGGAAGAGGACTGGGCAGCCGTGCACGGGCCGCGGGCTGTGACCACAGCACACGTGCGCACACAGCCTCTGCCCTCACCTGCCAGTGTGTACAGATGTCAGTGGGTGGTACGACTTTAACGTTCGCTTATTTTACATTCCATCTGCCCCACTTTGTAAATACCCATTAAGAGGAGACTTTTTCCATGGCAAAGAGCAATAAACTGTGGATTTTTGTGTGCCTGTGTAGATACTCTCATCTCCCAGCATGATATGATTTGATCATTTGGGTGTAAACATTTGTTTATAAGATTTACTTTGTTTTTATTTTTCTACTTTGAATTGTATGCATTTGGAAAGTACCTGAATAAATGAGCAGCCTCAGCGGAGGCCCTGCGACCTCTCTCCTGCGCGGTGTAGCAGGCGGCTGCGTGTCCTGCCCACGTGGCCTGGGCTGGCAGCCCGGATGCTCTTTCCTTTCTCGTCCCCGCTGTTTCCTGCTGCATTTTGCCTTCTCTGGCATGTGGTGTGTTCCCGGTGACTTCTCCCTCAGTGCCCTTTCTTTTCTGTCCTCTGTCTCGCAGCCTCATCTCCTAAGCCCTTCCCTCCTCCTGGCTCCTCCTCTCTGTCCTGTCTGGGCCCCTGGCCGGCCTTGGGCTCAGGGCCCAACCGCAGCACACAGGTCACCTTGCTGCCGCCCTTCCTGAGTGACCAGGCACAGCAGGTGCATGAGCTGGGGACCTTCCACCTCTTCTGCCAGGCCACAGGTGAGTACGGGCCCCGTTTGTGTTTCTTCCTCATCTCCTGCAGAGAGGGGTGGGGCCTCCTCCACATCCACACATCTCTGCCTGTACCGTCTGCAGCCTTCCTGGCTGCTCCCTTGGGTCTAGCCATCTCATGCTTTCGTTGTGGGTTGATCCCGAATGAGACTAAACAGACTGGAGCTATTCATAGTATACAGCACGGGTCAACCAGCTTTTTCTGTAAAGTGCCAAATGTTAGCTATTTTAGGCTTTTAGGCCACAGTAGTTTGTCACAACTACTCATCTCTGCTGTTGGACTGTAAAAGTGGGCATAGACAATTTCTAACAAGTGGGCAGGGCCATGTGCCAATAAAACTTTATTTACAAAAACCAACAGTGGAGCAGATTTGGCCCAAAGGCCAGTTTTCCAACCCGTGGTATATCAGATTGCTTCTATTTCTGCTAACAATCTGGAGGTTGATATATGTGGCATCTGGAAATTTAAAAAAGAAAAAGTTAACTTCAGAGCTTTCAGAATGGGAGTCACTTAATGACGTGTTGCATGTCATGGTGTTTAAAAGCAGAAAAGATTAACTAATGTGCTAATGTACGCTCCTCAGACATGGGAGGCATTTGCCCTGTATTGAAGAATATTCAGGTGAGACAGCTACTCTTAGAGAAGATGGCAGTACGGCCAGAACCACGCTTCACATGTGTCCTGGGCTTCGGGCGGCGCCCAGTGGTCCTGGTCTCCAGTGTGTGGTCTCTGACTGATAGTAGATGCGAGAAGAAAAGCGGTGGTGCGTCAGCGCCGGTGGGCTTCCGCCTCTGCTCGGGGGGAGGAGTGGAGTTAGTGGGAAGGAAAGCAAATTCAGTTTATCTCTTTTTTAAAAAATGTTTAACAAACTGTCAGAAGCTACCAAGAGTTTTAAGGTGCTACCTGCTTGATAAGCCCCAATGGGTGGCCTGTTGGCGGCTGGTGGCCCTGTGAAGGCTGCAGATAGTAGACAGGAGAAGCCTCCTGTGAATGTGGAGCGCTGTAGAGACAGACCCTGGATGGGCTGGCTCCTGCGGCCCCAGCTCTTCTACTTGGAGCTGTGGACCAAGCTTGCACTGGGCCGCTTGCGGCCACTTACACACCTGAGTGTTGCTCTTCGAGCAGGAAATTTACCTTGGGGCAGGCAGGCCAGAAAACTCCCTCATGTGTCCTTGGGGCCTGCAGCCTGTGGCAGCCGGGGGTCCTTTACAGACACACTCAGGGACTGCCTCATCCGCAAGGAGGCTGGAAAAGCTCAGTGTTCGGTTCATGTGACCTGGCAGAAGGCCCCGGCTCCTCTGCTGGCAGATGCGGGCAGGAAATGTGATTAAGAGCCATCGTGTTTTTAAGTGCATGGTTCTCAGGTGTGTGGTGCCTGTTAGCTCGGTGTTCACATACACACGCCCCTGGGGCTGGGCGAGAGTGAAAGACTAAGGAAAACGGACTTCGCTGTTATATCAACAGAAACCACTCCCAGTATTTCAAATGGGATTTAACACGGAATTGGTTACAGAGGTGATGGAAGAGCTGGGAGTAAAATGGGAAGTAAAGATGCCCAAAATGTCATAAGCATGGCAGCCACTGCCGGCCACTCTGTCGTCACCACTGTTGAGGGTTCAACGAGGAGCTGGAAAAATGTTTCTTCCTCTTGGCTGCCCATCCGTCTCCTGCCAGGGCCTCCTGTGGCGGGACTTAGAAGAAGGCTAGGGGCCAAGGATCTGGGAAATGTAGCTGTGGTCCTGCAGCCCCAGGGCCAGGAAAAGCAAAAGGGTGGCTGGGAGCTGACAGCTGAGGGAGCCCAGCGCTGTCTCGGTGCTCGGGATGCCTTGTGAAAATGGGAAACAGGCCTCAGCCCTCCCTCTGCCTTTGTACCTGGTTGTCATTTTCTCTCCGGAAACATTTGGCCCCACCTGGGATCTTTCTTTCCTGTCCCCTTGATTCATTGAAGCCACAACCTGCCGGGGCTGTGAGGTGTCCCTGGGAGGGAACAGCTTAGAGGAAGGGGTGGCTGAGGTCCTCTCCAGGGAGCGTGGATGCCAGGGCAGGCTTGACATGCGGTGAACCCAAAGGGGCCCACAGTTCTGAATTTCCCCGGAACAGGCTCCGGAGTTGGGTTGGGGTCTGCAGACTGAACGCTTCCTGGAGGAGAGGGCGTGGTGTGGCAGAGAAGTAAGTCTCAGAGACGCTTTGGGAAGACAGGGGTGCCGCGTTCTGTCCCTTGGGGGCACCTTCCCCCGAGGAAGGAGAGGACGAGCTGTTCCAGGGGAGGCCCTGCGTCAGAAGATTGCGGTGTTACGCGCTCAAGGCCCGGGGCTCGCGGCTTCTCTCTCGGTGCTGCCCCCCGCCCCCGGGGCAAGGCTGGATTGGAACCTTGACCTGGGTTTTTCTCTTTCCTAAAGTGGCTGTTTTCATGGTGGTTGTCGTAAGTGGTTTTGGGGCTGTCTGATTAAAGGTTTAGCAAACTGTATTTAGAATACAAGACTTAAAGAGAGGGCATTCGTAGAATCTTTAGTTCTCTGTGCTACTTTCTGATGCCAGTAGCTTTGCTGGGTGACCTTTTATTTCGGAGAGCATCTCAGCCTCTGGAGAAGACTGATGGTTAGACCCCTACTCAGGGACTGGGCCTGCCCTATTCCCACCTGGGGTCCACGTGTCACCCAGGAGATGTCCCCACCTGCTCCAGTGTGCTCTCAGCTGTGGTCATACAATGTCCCTGTGGACTCAGCCATCCAGGAGAGGAAGGGGCCCTCTGAGGTTCTGGCCCTCCCTGAAAAGGGATCAGACTTGGTCTACAAGGGAGAAATGTCCCCTTAGCATGTACAGAGGGAGAGAGTGCCAGGGGACAGACATCGGTGACAGAGGCCTGGCCTGTGGTGTGGTGAGGGCAAGATGTGGCCTTCTGGGCAGGGCAGGCGGACATCTCCCATAGTGGGACAGAGCAGTGAGCACAGGCTGGTGGCAAGCTGCTTTGGTGTCTGGCAGGCGGAGAGGCTGGTTTTCCTCAGGAGACGTTGGGGAGAGTGTGAGGCCTGGCATCTGAATGGACCGCCACCCTTGTCCCATGCCCAGGAGCATAAGCACTCACCTGGCTGCCCATCCAGGAGAGGGACAGGGCCTGTGTGCCTGTGTCAAGAGCCAGGGAGGGATGCACCAGCTGCCTGTCTGCCCTTCGACACACTGTCCCTGCCCCACCACAGCACTCACGTCTGGGAAGTGGTATTGTCACAGCGGGTCCTTCTTAGGTTGATGGAGCATTAGATGGAAAATCCACTGATGCCCTTGGCACAGGGCAGCCATTGTCCCTGTGGCGGGGATTGGGCAATTTTGGGAAAGGAAGTTTCAACACCCCTCACAGTGGGATCATCCCTTCTGCAGCACCTGGGCAAGAGGGCACAGGGTGGCTGCAAGGGGGAGGCTGGCTGTGGTCCTGGAGCCCGGATGGCCCCCTGAGCTTAGCGACAGGAGGGGTGGGCAGGGTCAGGCACCGCTCCTCCAGGGCTCTGTGGCCTGGGCGCTGCACATGGGAGCCCCTTGGAGACCCAGCATGCTGGGGAGACCAGAGCAGCTCCAAGTGGCCACCTGCCCCTGTGTGCACCCTGCCTAGAGTGGGAGGCACAGTGCCATTAGAGTGCCTATAGCTGGTGACCAGCGGTACTGCACTGGATTTGGGTCTGTGATTGCTTTCTTGTATGTCATTGACAAGTAAACTCGTGTTTGTTGTATTTCACTGATATCAGCTATGATGGGCAGGAAGGAACACACATCACACCACACATGCGCACTCACACATGCATCCCACAGATGCTTCACACACACACATCGCACACACCACGCATCACACGCATGCCACACACATGTGTGCGCACGCACACACACACACGGGCCTTTGCCGTTAGTGCTGACGGGGAGGATGCTGGGCACATTGCTGTCTCCCCTCAGCCCAGAGCCCAGCTGGGGCTGCCCAGGCCTCCTGCTGGCCGGCGTGCTGCACTGGCACCTGGCTAAGTGAGAAAGGCATGCTGGAGAAGGTGTGGAAGGGGGAGGAAGGGCCACCCCAGCCCTCCGTGCCTCCCCATCAGCTCCCCGCCTCCCACAAGCCCATCCCAGGCCTCCTCTGGCCTCTTTCTTCATCCTCTCCCCATGCAGGCACGCTCCCTCTCAGTCACCTCTCTCAGCACACAAAATCCTGGGAGATGGCCTGCAGGGACCCCACCAATGGGCCTGTGAGGACCTACCCCTCCACTGGGCAGGTTGTCATGTCTGCACCAGGAAACCAGCTCTTCTGAAGGACAATCCCATTAAGGGGAAAAGTGAACCAACTTCTTCCTCCCTCTGAGGCCCTGAACCCCTAACAGGGGTTCTGGGTCTGGCCCCACAAAGGCGCATCCTGCCACAGCACTCCAGTGATGGGACGCCCTGTGGAATGGGCTAAACTCAGGCACCTGTTGCCTTTTTCTGCTTACAACCAGCCCATGAGCAAACACTGGTGCGTCACACAGGGGCCTCTCAGTGTTGTGATCAACACGTGTGGCCGCAGAGGTGCTGGGACTGAAAACCAAGTTTATTTTCAAAATGCGGCCCTGCAGAAGAGCTGGCTTTCTGCCTCTCTGGCTGGAGGCGTTTCCCTTTCCAGGTCACTCCCCTGTTCCCAAGTTCCCACGTGGTCCTGGGCCTTTGTGACACCACAGAGCTGTGTGTGTCACACCATCTCCCAGTGCACACCCTCACGGACAAAACTGTCCATGAGTTTACATATTCGGTGACGACCAGTGATGACCTGGACCTCGGTGACTCCGAGGCTCAACATTCTCTCTCGCTTCCTGATTTTCCCAGTGGAGACTTTGTGCACGTGGATGTGCGTGTGTTTTCAGTCTAAAGCACACTGCACATTGTGCCTCCATTCGCAGGGTCTGGGGCCTGAGCGTGGGAGGGAGAATTCTGGAATGTGGAGCAGTTGTGCGGGCTGCTTTCTGCGTCTCATTCGAGAGGGAACCCTGAGGGTTGTGGAGTTAGGAAAGTACCGACAGTGGAGAAAAGGGGTCCTGAGCTGCAGAAATGGGGTTAGCATGTGTTCACACTCTGCTCCTCTGAGTTAATGAACCCGTGCTCCTCATGGGTGAGTTATAGTAGTACAGGTAGGTGGAAAAATCACCCCAGCACGTGCACATGACCACACGAAAGTATGATTGACAGAGGTGGACACTGATGTGTCTGTCCTTGTGTACATGCCTGTGTGAACTGTGCACTTGTGTGTGCACATGGGCACACACTGAAGTAGATCTATATGATTTTTAACCAGAGTGGGGTCTCTCCCTACCCTGCAGGCCTCGCCCTTCATCCCTGCTGTGACTATCTCTCTGTGTCAGACATAGACCTATGTCATTTTTAAAGCCAATTATGGTTCCCCCATGCTTTAGGTGGCATTTGGATATTCAGATTTTGGATGGCCTTTTACGTTTTAACTGCAGTGTTAGAAACCAGAGCCCCTTACACTGTCAGGACCAGAGGACTTCAGAAGGTGCCCTTGGGCCTGCCTGAGGTGCGTGTCCCAGCTGATGTATGGTTTCCTTTTGTTTTGGACCAAGGCAGAGTTGGGGGACAGTTGACTTTGTGTGTTGGTCATTTTCCAGAAAGCATCGGGATCCCCTTGGTAAGCAGGAAGGGTGGATCTATCCATACTTGCCCGCAGTCTTGAGATCCTTAGTGCGTCAGACCAGGCAACTTTGCCAGAAGCTTTGTGTGTCCCACTTTTCTATTATTTGCAATAATTCCATGTGCCTTAACACAGCTGTCCCTCCACTTAGGGTCTGGAGATGTCCTTGGTGCACAGGAGAGTCCTCGCCAGCAGGGCCTGTGTGGTCCTCAGGTGTCTTGGGGTGCAGAGAAGAGACAGAAGCCCTTGCTGGTGACTGATCGTCACCTCCTGAGACTGTTGGGTTGGGTGCCTGTGTCAGGTAGCAGAGAAATCAGGGGGGGACACAGATTTGTTGGATGTGGGGGGCGGGGTGTGGTCTCACTCTTCCCTGTCCTCGGAGCCCCTGGCAGCTCTGAAAGTTCGGGCAGAGGACAAAAGGGTGACCAGCAGGGCCTTGGAGCACATCCCCAGCTGCACTCTTTGTCCCCGGAAGGGCAGAGTCTGGGAGGGACAAGGGAAAGGGTACCCAAGCCCAGAATAGGAAGAGACCCTGTCCCAAGGAGGGGCCCAGAGATGGGCCAGGTAGGCAGCGGTGTATTTGGGGAAAGAGGCTGGGGGAGTGGGTGTCAGGGCGACCTCTGGGCAGCATGCACTGGCAGGGACAAGGCAGGGGCCTTGGCCACCTGGAGGACCTGTAGCACCTTGGTGGCCAGGGCGGAGGGTGCACCCAGTGCCCCTGTTAGCTGCAGGAAGGCTACCTGGGCATGAGTGTGGGAGACAGGCTGGCCCCGTGGTAGTCGGCCCCTAGGTCAGAGTGGGCCCCATGCAGGAGGATGCCTGGGAGGACACAGAAGTGCTGCTCAGGCAGCAGTGGGGACCCTCATCACGGATGTGGCAAAAGCAACTCAGGCACAAGGTGGACCCCTCATACTTTCCCTGCACCTTGGGGACTCGAGCCCCACCTCCGGGATGGGGTGGCCTTCCTGGGGGAGAGGCCATTGTTTGAAAAGGGTCTGGTTTGTTGCAAAGAGGAATCAACTCCATGTACTTTCCAGTCACGTCCACAAAACTCTGAAGGCATGGTGGTCCTAGCACCCGCGTCCTGATAGGCAGGGTAGGGTGGGTGGGCAGGAGGCAGCCCTGGCAGTGCCAGGACAGGGCGGACGCTGCAGCCCTTGGCCGCGAGCTTTACACGTTCACTGACAACCAGCAATGACCTCAGACCTCCCGAGGCTCCTGAGGAGAGATTTGTAGTGTGTGGACAAGCCTGCCCCTTGTCCTGTTGGGGGTGTGGGGACAGCCAGGGGCAGTGTCCATTCTTGGGGTCTCTACCCAGATCCTTCTCAGCCAGAAAAACGATTTCCCTCTTTTGAGGGGGAGATGAGGACCAGTATCCACCAGTTTGACTTTGGAAAGAGCCAGGCAGGCCCAGGTTGGTGGCACTCAGTCACTGCAGCATTGGATCAAGACTCCTGGCCATCCCCAGCCCCAGAGGCCACGGGGGTTCTGGGGGAGCACCCAGCCAGGCTGTCTGTTGAGGGCATGCTGGATGGTGGGAAGGGCTTTGCCCCAGGAAGAAGAAGTGATGCTCTCAGAAGCCCCTCTCTGGGAGATGGGAGCAGGTAAACTCCGAGGGCCCAGGCAGGCCCCTGAGGGACAGACAGGCTTTGCCCCGTGGCCCCGCGCCTGCGCCTGCGGGTGGAGCGGGGCTGGGCGGCCGCGCGCTGCTGTTAACTCTCAGTCTCCCTCTCTCTCTAATCTCTGCATTCAGAATGAGCTGGATAGTTTTTAAAAGGATAAACGGGACGTAAGTACTCCTTTAACATCTTTCACATCTTATGACTGAGTACATGTTTGCATCATATTTACTGATGCTTAAGACTGTCCTCTGGGTGGGTCTCGGCGTAGGTCACCGTTGGGAGGTGCTGCACGGAGGAGACTGGGCTTTTTTAGAGCTGACTTCCGAGTCTGTGCTAGAAAAGTCTCTCGTTACTTGATCCTAACACCTCGGGAAAATCAGTTTCTTCAAGTTAGATTCTGCCTGGATGCCCATCCCCTAGGGAATGGCTAAGTAAAATGTGCTATCATGAAGGACGTTCAGCAGTTAAAAGGAAGGAAACTACACGTATTCCCCAGTGACGGTCATCTAGGTGATACAGATGTATGTGTACGTAAGTCTGTGTGTACTTATGTATATATGTAGATATATATTCACATATATTTGCAGGTAATCTGTGGCGAGAGTTCAAAACACTTTGAGTGGGAAAAGCAAACTGTAGTGTGGCTGGATAAAAACAAAATTCTGCATGTAAAACAGCAAGGCCATCAGGGCTTGTCTGCTCGGCCAGGGCCACATGCAACTGTGCAGTACACTTTTGGAACACCTTTCGGGATTTCCTTCAGTGTATGGCACATTTCTTTCTTTGAAAACAGCTTTTTTTAAAAAATAAAAGCAATACCTACATGTTGTAGTGAATTTGGGAGTAAGTTTACAACCCCAAATTTTACCACCCAGAGGTAGCTACCACTGGCATCATGGCCATTTGAGGCCTTTCCCTGTGTGTGTACATGAATGTATCTACATATACACATATACATACATATACACACATATGTATGTGCATACATACACACGTGCACTTACATATTTTTTCATTTAATGTAATGTCACGAAATACTATTCTTGTGTGTGACATATAATGGACGACAGCCCGCTGGCTTCACGTCATTCATGTGAGCCCCTTGGGCTTTTCCCAGCTTCTCACTAACAGAAACAGGGCTTCAGCGGCCCCTGTACAGATCCTATCATTGCCTCGGGATTCATTCCTAGGACTGTCCCGTTAGAGGGTCTGAACTCGGTCAAGCCCTTGGGAGGAAAGTTGTCTGACGTTCCTAACAGTGGGGAATTGTTGAAGGGCCCGGACAAAGGCGAATAGATGCCAGCGTGGGTAAAGCAGGGGAACCTGTCACAAAAGCAGTCTTAGTTAAACTAGAAATCTCGTCTCCTTTTAAAAACTCCAGCATGTGACAGGAATCGAGTGTACGCTCCGGCCACCACCATCACTCCCCGCACGCACACCGTGGACAGTACCAGCTGGTTTTGTGCAGGTAGTTGTTTTAATCTTCGGCTCTGTAATTTGCTTTTCTTGTTCAGGGTTTTGAACTCCAGCCATGGATGTAGTCCCTCCCTTGTCCCTCCAAACCTCCTCCATCAAACCACGTTTTATTTTGTCGTTCCCAGGCTGATGGGCATCCAGGGAGAATCTAATTTCTAAGGACTGATTCTCGTGAGGTGTTACGGGCAAGTGGGGGCCGCCCCTCAGGGATCTGCTGTGGCCGGTGTGGGTCCAGCTGGGCCACAGCCAGCCTGGGGGAGTCAGAGGGCCAGGAGGAAGGGCGAGCATCCGTCCGGGAGCCGTGTGCCTGGGCCGCACTGTTGAGGTGGCTGGCCTGCTGCATGCCTGTGGGAGAGGGAAGAAGCAGGCTGGCCAGAGACCCACCGTGCCCAAGAGCAGCAGGGATGGGGGCACCGACAGTAGGGTCTACTGAGGTCACTGCTGTGGTCACCAGCAAGGCCTTGGGAAGAGGCCGGTGCACACATGAGTCTGCACCAGGCCATGAGGAAACATGGGCAGCGGTGGCTGTCATCGCCTCACCCACTCTGCGGGTCTGCCCGTCAGACATGATGAAGCCAGCCACGCTCCACCCTGGAAGGGTTATAGACTGAGAGAGCCTGAAATAGTTGGCCCCCCAAAATAAAGCACTTTATTTTTTCAATAGCAGTTAAGATTCAAAGCTGGGAGGAAAATAACAGAGGTTTGGGGCAGGAACGACTGATGTCAGCTCTCTTTCCCTCGGTTCTGGGTCCCACGTGTGCTGTGCAGAGCTCAGGCTCTGGCCAGTGCCTGAGTTCTCCTGCTCACACCCTCCTCTAGACCCCACTGTCTCCCTAGGACAAGACAGGCCCTCTAGTCCCTTCTCAGTGCCCAGGGTCCCCCTCTACTCCATTCCCTCCACACGCAGCAGGCCAAGCTCTGGGTCTCTTGGTGCTTTGGGGAGAGCAGTGGTGGCCCTGGCTTCTCCATCCATGTGGCTGCAGGAGGTGGCAGCAGGGCCAGTTCAGGAAGGGATGCCATCCCAAGACCCAGACACACTCTGCAGAACAGACACTGTTCTCCAGAGCACTGTCATCAGGCATTCCACTTGGAGGGCACAGCACAGCAAGAAAGGGGGTCCCTACTGCCTACTTGTATCCTAGGGGACACAGGCTATGCAGGTGTGCTTTCAAAAAAGGCATCAGCGGTCAAAGAGTAGGAAGTCCATGGGGCAGTGAGGGCCTGAGATGTCTGCCATCCTTTTCTCCCACTGGTCACTAGAGAAGATTCCCCCAGGAAGGCCCAGGGACTGAATTGGAATCCACCCTGAGTCACTTCAGGTCCAGCTGGGACAAGAGAGGGCCCCCTTCATCTGTGTAACCGCTGACCCCACCTGGGCAGCTCTCGTGAGTCCTCAAGTGGGGATTTGGGCACATGGAGGTAGAGATGGTTTGTGTGCCCCCAGGTCCTGCTGATATCCAGTTTGTCTGGGAGAAGAACGGGCGAGCCCTGGAGACATGTGTCCCTATGCAGACCCATGCACTGCTCGACGGCAGCACCCATGCGCTCAGTTGGCTGCGGGATGCCATCCGGGACAGTGCCGAGTATCGCTGCTCTGTTCTCTCCCGGGCAGGAAATAAGACCTCCAAAGTGCGGGTCACCATGATGAGACAAGGTAAGTGATTCCCAAGCCCGCTCCAACCCTTTTAGGAGGTAGTTTTTAATTTATCTTTGTATCTCTAAAAACACACTTGCGTGGTGACATTTGTTTTAGGATTACCTATTTGCTTTCCACTAAGATGACAATTTATCGTTTCACCGTCTGCCTACTCAGTGCACGCGGGCATACGTGCACACGCACACGTGCACACACACAGATGCTCGCTGCCAATTTCCCATCTTCCCAGTGTGGGAGTTTTTCTTTACATTATTAGGATAGCTGAGCCTACTAGGTCTGTTCTGTTATGGTTTCATTCCTGAGCTGTGTTTCCCGTTTGGTTTATCATTGCACTGACTTCCATTTGGCTGGTTCTTAGTTATCATGAATTCAGCACCAGACTCTGCAGTTGTCTGAGTTGCTCAATGAATGCAGACGTATGGGTGTCCTCCCCTAGAACCTTCTAGCCACTCCCATCAGACAGCTTACCCTGTGAACCAGGAGCCAGGGTGCTGCCCTGGGATTGCCTTTCACCTTGAGGCTGGAGACTCTGTTCTCTCATGGTGGATCGAGTGCCCTGTTTCCCAGTGCTCCTTTCTGGATTTACTCTTTACATTTTTGTGAAGCATATCTTCCAGCCCACCTCAGAAGGGCCGTATGGGATGTAAATGTTTTGAGATCCTTGTTTATCTTTTCTGTCTTTACACCTAAATGCAGTTTGGCTGGCTATGTCACTCTGGCCTGAAAATCACTGCCCTGCATTGCCTGAAGGCGCTCACTGCTCCACTGTCTTCTGGTGCCTGGTACTTTGCCTGGGACCTGTTTATCTTCTCTGAAAACTTACATGATCTCACTGAAATTTCATGATGTCTTGGTCTTTTCATGACTTGGCTGGGCCTGTTCAATGTGCAAGCCCTTGCCCTTCAATTCTGGGAAGTTTTCTTGAGTGCTTATTCAGTATTCTCATTTTGTTCTCTTTCTGGAACTAATTTTCCAAGATGCTGGACTACCTGGGCTGCTGCTCTTAATTTTCTTTGTTTTCTTTTCTGTCATGTCTTTACCTTTATCTTCTACTTCTTGTTAGTTTTTCTCAAATCTGTCTTCCAAACTTTGAATAGTTTTTTCATTCCTATCACATTTTTATTTCTAAGAGGTTTTACTCTTTTTTATTGCAAGCTGTTGGTTCACAGATGCAGTATCTTCATGTTAATCTCTGAGAATATTGATAGATTTTTTTTTTTTTTTTTTTTTTAGTTTTCTCTCCAAGTTGCCCTTTTTTTTTTTTTGGTCTGTTAGATGTTTCCCTCAGTTGTCTCATGACCCTTGACTGACTGTTTGCGTTTAAGAGAGGGGCACAAAAATGTCTGATGTCTAGGCCCTTTCTCCATAAGGTGTGTCTATGGACTGCAGCATCAGTATGGGACCTTGTTAGGGCTGCAAAGTTTCAGGCCCTCCCCCAGCTCTGCCGAGTTAGAAATCCTGTGGGTGGGAGGATCAGAAAAATGAATACCTTGTGTAATGATAAATACAGAAATTATCCTGATTTGAGCATCACATATTGCACACAAGCATTGATATTCAACTCTGTACCCCACAGATATGTACAATCGTTTCAATAAACAAAATACAAATAAAAAAAAAAATCCTCTCCAGGTGATTCCTGGACACACTGAACACAGAAAAACTGCTCGAGCCCAGGACTTCTCCACTTTAATGTGTCTCAGTCCCCTGGAGGTCTTGCTGAAATGCAGGTAGATTCTGACTGGGCAGGTCGGGTGGGGCTTGAGATTCAGCATCTCTAACCTGCACTTGGAGCAGCAAGGCCCTACAGGTTTAGGTTGGGCTGTGAGTGTCTGGAGACTTCAGTGGCAAAAGAGGGCGGGGGCCTCATCCTTTAGTATATAAATGTCCACTGAATCTGTCTGCTTTCCATGCAGACTCCCACCTTCGGTGGTACCCAGCCCAGAGACCCTTTTCCTGTGCTCTCCAAAATAACAGTTTTCCTCTGGAGCAGAGGAAGGGCAGTCCCCTGGCCAGGTGCTGCGGCTCCTGAACAGCCTTTGAAGCAGTGTGTATCTTAGCACCCACTTCTCCCTACTCCCAGAGGACTCATCACAGTGCCTGAGCTTCTGGACGTTTCTGTGAGACCGTTCCTAGGTTTCACCCTTGCCAACTCAGACTCGGCTTTCTTAGGTATACTGAGTCAGTTTGCACTGTCCCTCTGCTTTTCAACTTCCAGGTTTTTGCTTCCTCCTCTCCTATTCTGTCCTTTTTCAAGTTTATGTTTTTTAAAAGGTCCCGTGGAGGTTTGGGAGAGAAAAGGTAATTGTAAATGTTCACTCCTACCAAGCCTCAGTTCTTTTCATTTCTGTAAAATGCCCCGCCTGTTCTGTTGCACAGGTTGCTGTCAGGATGAAATGGAACTGCCGTGTGAATGGGACTTACAAATCGTGAAATCTCACCCAGGAGTTAGGTGCCAGTGCTGTCAGCAGACGGCCATGTAGTCATTATGAGAGGAGCAACTAGGCACTAGGCAGTTTGAAGCCCATTAATATTTCACCTCATCTAATTCAGTTGTCTTATGAGGCAGGTGCTGTTATCCCCAGACTGCAGATGAAGAAACAAAAGCCCAGAAAGGTTAAGTGACTTGCCCAAGGTCACACAGCTCATCAGCCAGTAAGGAGCAGGACTTGACTTTGACCTTGGGCAACTTTATAACTGAGTTACTCTAAACACACTAGACACAAAGGAGGCAGGGGATTAAAAGACATAAATTAGTTAAGACAGCTCTGTATTTCTTACCCCTCCCCACTCACAATGTTTTTTGAAGGTACTGGCAGTGTTGGAGCAGGATGTGTTCAGAAAACAAAATGATTCTCTACTGATGTGGGTGGGGTCCCCTCCTCTGGTCACCCCCACATGGTGTTAGAATCAGAGGCATCCTTGCAGGGCCCCAGGGCCCTTTTGAGTTAAGAATGGCCGAGGGAGCACTTGCTTTGCTGTGTCCTGCAGGCTGGGTGTGTACCCGGCACTCGGACTGACCACTGGGGTCCCTGCTTAGTTCTGTTTGGCGTATTAGTTTGGCTTCGTGTCTGAAGGGCTCAAGTTTTTGGAGCCCCTTTCTCGGATGAGTGACATGAGCCTGTGTCAGGTTTGTGTCATCATAACAGCCCTGCAAGTAATTCATTTTAAGAATCCAGGATAGATCACACACTTGGGAGGCTGTGGAGAGCAGGTGGCAAGTGAGGTGATGTCCTCAGAACACACAGCCGCGCTGGCTTCCTGAGAGGCCACCAGCCTTGAAGAGCACTGAGCTAATTTCTGAGCAACAGCTCCCGGACTCACTGGAGGGAAGAGGAGGAAGCTGCAGCCCCACCCACCTGACACCCAGGGCCTTTGCAGCACCCCAAGGGCTTGGGAAGTGAGCCTTTCTGTCAGGAAAGAACAGAAAGTGCCCACGAGAGAGGTGGAGGACAGGCTACTGTGGCCGGAGCTGCTGGCCTGGAGAAGTGGTGGGTGGAGGTACCAACTGGAGAACTACTGCTTGGAGGCCCCCGCAGGCGAGGAAGGCAAGGCCTGACTTACCCAAGGTCACACAGCTGGCCCCTGGGGATGCCTGGAGCTCCGCTGTGGCTGGGCTCAGCCTGGCAGCGGGGTCTCATGCAGACAGAATCCTGGGCAGGTGAGTGGGCCATGGCAGGCCCAGAGCTGGAGCTCACCCTGCTTGCAAGGGGCCTCAGTGGACAGTGGATGTCAAAGGTGCCACCACGGCCTGCAGGGCTGTGACCTCGGGCCCCACATGTCTTCCAGAGGCAACCCAGCAGGAGAAGTGGAGCCGAGAGCTCACCGCCTGGAGGGCTGTGGTCGGAGAGCACAGTCGGATGATGCAGAGCTGGAGGAAGGCGTGGGTACGTGGCTGTGCTGCCGGGGGTATTCTGAGGGGGCCCCATTTTGCCACGGGCCTCACTTGCTTCCCTGCAGCCAGCAGAGCACTTCTGCTTTTTGAAACCTGCAGCCCCAGGGAGTCTCCTGTCTAGTCACTGAGGCTAGAGGGGATCAAGGGACGCCTAACTGGCCCTTAAGGACAAAGAAGTGGGGACTGGAAGGGATATGCAGGCAGGGCTGGCTGGCTGTTTAGATGGGCCCCATGGCCACTCCAGCCCCTGGACAGAGAACTGAGTCTCTGCTTCGACAAGAGCAGGACACCTGGACACGGGTTCCTCAGCTGGGGCATCTGCTGGGGGAGCAGGCAGAGGTGGCTTCCTAAGCCCTGCTTGTGGGGTACGGGCCCCAGCACTGAGGCTGCAGAGGTGGCCAGGGGATGAGGCTGTGTGGCTCAAGCTCCTGTCGCTGGTGCAGCCTTCTTGGCTGCCACCAGGAGGCAAAGCCAGAGATTTTACCCTTGGACACGCTGCCACCCAAGGATGGGGGTCTACAACAGCTCAAACCCAAGCGCTGCCAGCAGCTCTCTAGTGCTGCTGGCAAAGGCTGGGCATTTACCATCGATCCTTTCCTATTTCAGCACAGGCCGGCTCCCTCTACCCAAGCCCTCCTCCTCAGCAGGGACTGCCTTGAGCAGTCCAGGCCACAGTGAGCGCCTGTTTGAAAGAGCAGGAGCAGGGAGCGGGAACAAACGCTTGGTCTTCCTCTCACACAGGGGAAAACCATTCCCAAGTGCTTTGATCTTTACACCCAGGCCGGGGGTGGGGGGATAACACAACAGGTGACCTCTATTAGGACTGTCTGAGATAGTCTATGCAAAGCAGGAAAGGCCCATCTGTTCTGCCAAGAACTCAAAGACCATATTGTTCTTTCAGGAAAGCTGTAGCAAGGACACCTTTTAGCCACCAGGAGGCAGTTCCCGACATGGACCCTAGAACACTGCCACCACCTGCCATGCTGTCCCTGAAGAAGGCCTTGGTGTGCTCTGAATGTAGCCATCAGGCCAATGCCTGACTAGTCCCTCCCAGAGGCTGGGCAGTGGAAAAGCACTGAACAGAGTGGGCCTGTGATAGTGACTGTGACTTTTTAAGTAGGTGCTTACACATGACAGAAGGGTTGGTCTGGCAGAAGCAGGTAACCAGGATGGTGAACAGGCTGCGCACAGAAACTCATGGCATTAAAACAGCAGGATGTGTGTAGGCTCCTCCTCCAGAAAACACTCTCATTTGTCATTACGCTCTAAAGGCCATTCCTACATGATCCCAATGATTGCATTTTACACAAGTAACCCTCCTGCCCCATCACCAACAGGGTTAGCACAGCCAACACCCAGTCTATTGCTGCCTGTACTGGTGTAAATCAAACTTGCTCCTTCTCCCACCTTCAGATTCAGCCACTTGACTGTAAGGTACACAACAGGGATAGAAAATGGTGAGACTCCAAATGAAAATGCTTTGCCTTAAACCTCAGGAGCAAGGTCCAATCTGGGAGTGGATCTGTAAACTCTTTGTGTTATTCTTCATGGGTCTCAGAATATTGTGCTCCACATTTTATAAAGTGCTGCAATTTATGCCTTTGAGTGTATACCCTGCCAATACTCAGCTTCAGCAAAGGGACACCGAGCTTGTTTAAGGTAAAAAAGCCAAACAGGTCAATTATGCAGATTTCCTGGTGCCATATTAAATTTTCTTGACCATGGTGAGTGTGATGTTTTTTTGTTAAACCTGCTTCCAAGTCTCTAATTATTAAAGCTGTATCTCTGAAGACTGTCACTGTGTGTGAGAACTTGTCCTAACGCTTCTCAGCCTTTAATCTTAGACACGTCTCTTCTTGTCTGTGGAATGCCAGTTTTCATGTGTATCATAAAACCAAACCCGTTAAAAATAAAGCTGCAGTCCTCTTGTGATCCTAGCAAATACTGGTGTCTTTGCAGCCCTGTGACCACAGCCTGTTCCACCCCTTCTTTCTGGAGCTGAGTTTTGGGACAGCTGCTGTGTGAGAGCAGCATGCACGTTGCTGCCAGTTACTCATGCTCCATCATGAGTGAGGCACCCTGAAGGTGACTGACTCTGTGAGAGGTGCCCTGGTTGTGCACACCTCACCTCCTCCATCGAGTCAAGGGGGCCAGCCACGTCCCCAGTGCCTGCCTGCCTGCTCCTCTGGCCAAAGGCTGCTGATCTTGCTCACAAAACTTGCATGTACTCATGATGTAGTTTTTCTGTAAAACATCCATCAGCCCTCACTGCGGTCCTTGCTTGGGGCACGGCTTCAGCCCCACAGGCTGCTCAGTGAGCTGCTGTAAGCTCTGGGTCCATGTCCTTGGTGTCGTTCTCTGTATCTTCCCCATAAATCCGGATTTAGCCAGAGCACTTTAATTCTCAGCACAACAATTACACACTTGCATTTATCGTAATGTGGAGTGTCCTGTAGGGAAATGTAACAAGGATTAATTTTTGCCTCCTTGCACTGCTGAAAAAATAAAAGAGCTGTACATGTTCACTTACATGTTTGTCTCTGGGAGCCCCCAGCCCCAGCACTGTCTGCTTCCAGCCAACCAGCAGCAGGTGAGGCAGCTTAGTTCACTACAGCAGGGCCTCAGTTGGAGTCCTTACTGCCAGAAAAGTGATGGGACACTCAGAGCAGACCACAGGTTCACCCAAATGAGGAAGCCTCGGTAGCTAAATAACAACCCACCTATCTCTTAAGACCCATCTGTCTGCTTAAGCTTTTATCCCAAGATTAGCAAAACAAATACCACAGACCTAGAGACCTCTAAGAAGGGGCTTTGAGCAGAAGACCTTCTTCTCCAGTAGAGATTTTAAAGTAATTAATTTATCTAAAAACCCTAGCTACTGAGTACAGCTGACAAGCTAATTTTTTTCCCCACAAATTAATTTCAGAACTTTTATTCTCAAGTAATCTATTTTCAAACTTAGTACAATCAACTGGCTATATACCAACTGGGGGTAGTCCCCCCTTCTCCTGCTGACCTAGCTGAATGCATGGAGATGACTCCATGCTCAGGACTCCCTCGAACATCTGTCTCCCACATTTAAACAGCTCAGCGTGTAAGGGACAGCAGGCACATGCTGGCATGACATGCGCCACATGGCAGCCTCTGGTCACATCTCCCGCCCTGTCTGCAGCATGTGGTTGTGACCCGTCATACCAATTTTCTTTGCTCCTCATGAGCCACTTCTCAGAGGCACAATGCTGGGCATGACAGAATTCAATGAACAAAACTTTTCAAAGCAAAAACAATACCCTGCTTGTTAGACAAGCAAAGAGCAGTGAGGACCTTCCCTGCCACTGGCTTTGGTGAAAGGAATGCAAGCGCAACCTGGGACTGTGCCAGGCAACGCCGCTGGCAGGTCTGGGCGGGGCCTGGAACTCCAGCAGTTGCTACGTGCAGACGTAAGAGAGCCGGCACTGCGGCCCTCCCCATGCCCATCCCTCACTGTAGAGGCCAGAGTGTCCGAAGGGACAAATCAAGATATAGGAATAATCAGTAAGACAGAAACCACAGATAAGCCTAAGATCACCAAAGTCTGAAACAAAATTAAATAATTACTCTTTATTCAAAATAAATAAGCCCTCTTACAGGAAAATATGAAAGTAAACTCTGTCTTCTTGGCCTCTAAGATAGAAACCACATTCAGAATATGTTCGTTTAAAAAATGAAACATTTACAGATTATCAAACTGAAATAGGAGTTTCAATATATATCATTTCCTTGAAAAATAAAGGCTTCATGTCAAAAAGTCACAGGTTAGAAAACCAGTTTTCATTCTGAGGCTCATTACACGAAATCCCCAAATCCTTAAAGGCTACGTCCCCTGAGGAAGGGCCCGTTAGCACAACACCCTTGCTGTGGCGTCTGTCTGGGGGCTGCCTGGAGGACTGTGCTGTTCCCTGGAAGGGGGGGCACTACCCTCCACTTACATTACCATGGCCCACCAGGCAGGCAGGAGCACACCACCTGTTTCCTGCAAACTCACTCAGATGGCTCAGCTATTCTGTAACAAAGAGCAAGTTTCCTTAGCAGCCAAAGTACTCTAAGTACCACGTTTTCCAGTATTTTCCAGATCCACAGTGTGCTCAGAAAGCCAAAGCTGTATCCAGCTTTAGAAAAGGTTTCCAACAGCATATCTTAGTGACCATTCGATGGGATTAGCAGCTGTGAAGGGCTACAAACACTGCTTCACATGACTTTCATGCCAGTTACTTTTTAAATTCAATGGTCACACAAAATACATTAGGTCAATGAAGAACTAAGAAGAAGAAAAAGCCCTGAAGTCTTTTTCAAACCTCCCCCTCCTCACCCAAAACATACAAGACACACAAAATAGAAGTCCTTTCTTATAAATTCAAGTTCATCATCTGAGAGGTTGAAGCCTCCAATGATTCTTCAAGCTCCCGGGCACACTGACTGTATGCTTCCAGATGTTTTCTCCAGACTTCAACTAAAATGAAAAAACAGCACAAGTCATGAACCGGCATCAACAGGCTGTAAAACTACTCTATCAGGAAACCACGTGCGGTGCCCCGCAGCTCCCTGTGCCAAGTGTCCCCAGGCTCCACCTCTGCTCTCAGCCTGCTGGGCCAGGGCCCCCTTTAGTGAGCAGCATCAACCACCCCCACCCAAGCAGCAAATCTCAGTGAACAACAACCTTGAGAAATTCGGCTCGGCCTCCTAAGACCGTTTTGGGTACAGCTACCATTAAGGCCACACTCTATTCAGGTAACATCTGACTCAAAGTCTGTCTGAAAGTCACTAACAAGCCCTCAAAACTTCCCCCACCCCCGTAAGATGACCGGTAAGGGGATTTTACCCCTTGACTTGGTTTTGTCAGCACCACACTCACCCAAGCGAGCCACGGGCCGGCCCTAAGCCCTCATACCTTCTAAAGTCTGATAACACCTCTTAAAGCAATGGCCAGGACTTCCCGGTCCTATCATAGCTGGTCTTGTAGCATCAATGACGAAGCTACTCCCCTGGGGACTCTACTTAAAGTCAATAAAGAACTTAGAGGACACTCAATCTGACATAAGACCCTCCCCTGAGCACTCACTGTAGTGTGGCTCTTCTCTCCCAGTGGCGGTCAGAGGGCCATCTTCTGCAGAGCAGCTGGGGCCCTGCATGGGTGGGCCAAGAGGGGCCTGCAGCTCAGGCTCTCCCGCCAGCTCCTGTCGCACATTCTCCAGCATGGTCTTATATGCTTGCCGGGCCGCCATTGTCAGCTCAACCATCTTGTGGAACTGGTCCTTGGGCACAAGTGACAGCACACAGGTGACATCCCCTGATTACCAAGAGGATGTCAGTCCCTTGCAAACTCAGGAACACTGACCCCACAGGGAAGCAGGGGTGACACTGAGAAGTGTGAATGCCAGGCTGCTGCCCCCAAAGGCAGAAGTGGGCTAGCCCACTTCCCAGGCCTGCCTTGAGGTGCCTCTATGTCAGTAGCGAGCCCAGAGCTCAATAAGCAGACACTTACGCTGTTAAGGCTCCTATTTCATGAGGTTCTGCCTCAGTGGTGTGTTCTCCTCAAGGCCAGGCTCCCAGAGGTTCTGGGGCTGCTCTGTGAGCCAGCACACACACTCTGCTGTGCCCTGACTTCCTCCCACAGGCAGTGGCTAGAGAGGCCTGGGCCCCATCTCACCTGGGCCCCATCGTAGCTGAAGATCCCCACTACACTGACAGGAACCGCCTTGTTCAAACTGCGCCCCAGAGCTTTGCGGTTGAGAGCGAACACAAAGGGAATGTTCTGCTCACAGGCGTAATCGATAATGGTGTGCAAAGTGTCATCCAGCCCACCTGGTCAAAGAACAAGGACAAATGATGGGGAGACACGTCACACAGAGCGTGGTGTTCATACAAGTCATAAAGAGCTTTTCCTATAGACAGCAACATGCCCACCTACAATTTTATACTCAAGTCAGTGGTCACTGCCACATTTAACCAGGAGAGAGCAAGTTACACCCACATGTAAAAATCAACTGTCCAAAAGAGATCCGTCCTTCATGTAATAAAACACAGAGCTGGCATTATGCTAATAGGAAAAATTAAATATGAGCTAACAGGACTGAATACTTACCACATGCCAGGTTACTGATGAACTGCTTCTCAGGTATTAGCTCCTGTATCTTCCCCAAAATCCTCAAAGGCAGATGCCTGAGTCCCCACTCACAGATGGAAAACCAGAGGCATAGGGGTTTGGCTCCCAAGGCTCACACACACTACTATCTGCCCCAGCTCCCAAGCGAGGCAGCAGCCAAGACCAGTGGTGCCACAAGAGGAAAGAGGTGAGAGGAGCACCAGACACAGGTGATGCACCTGCCACCCGAAATCCCAACAGAAGAAGTAAAAAGTGTGTCTGGCACAAGTCTTTACACATTCAAACTGCAGCCAGTTAGAATGTACGATCGAAGAGATAACTCCATTTATAACAGCAGCAGAAGATTATAGTAGGTAGGAATAAATTTATCAAGAAACATGAAAGATTTATAGAACAACTTCAAAAGCTATTAAAGAACACAACAGAAAATCTGAACAAATGAAAAGGTACCTATGCTCATGGATAGAATGATCCTAAATGATAAAATGTCAACTCTAACATAAAGTTAAAAAACTTTGTTAAAATATTATAACTTTAATATATTAATTAATATATTTAATATTTAAAATATTTTAACTTACTACAAATGGGATTTCTTTGAGAAATAAAAAATATGGAAAAATACCAGGCTAGCATCGCCAAGTATTAAAGCTTGTTATAGAGCTATAATAATTTAAGCAAGGTACTGCAGATCAACAGAATGGAGGGTCCAGAAATGACCCAAGTATAGTCATGCACCACGTAATGATGGAGATACATTGAGGAATGCGTTGTTAGGTGATTTCGTCACTGTGCAAACATCATATAGTGTACTTCCCAATGGTACAGCCTACTACACACCTACCCTCCTATCGGTCCTCCCACCGTGCTACATGCAGTCCATCGCTGACTGAAATGTCGTTATGCACACGTGACTGTATATGGAGCACGTGAGGAGTAGCATTTTGAATCACTAGGGGGATATTGAGACAACTGGGCAGGACTCTGGAAAGACCCAGTTGGACTCATACTTCACCATCTTAGACCAAAACATATTCTACCTAAACATATAAAAATGAAAACATAGAATGAGGAAAAAAACAATTCAAAAACTATCTTTAATAACCTTAAAGTGGGAAGGATGAGAAATGACATAAAACCTTAGATGTAATAAAAAAACTAATAAAAAATACCAATGTATACAACACCTAAAGACTGAACATGGCCAAAAAAAAATTTTTTTTAAACTGGCAAATGACAAACCAGAAAAATACTTGCAACTCTTACCCAGAGAACTAACTTATTAAAAGTACAACTCAGGGGCCGGCCCGTGGCTCACTCGGGAGAGTGCGGTGCTCGTAACACCAAGGCCACGGGTTCGGATCCCATATAGGGATGGCCGGTTTGCTCACTTGGGAGAGCGTGGTGCTGACAACACCAAGTCAAGGGTTAAGATCCCCTTACCGGTCATCTTTAAAAAAAAAAAAAAAAAAAAAAGTACAAATCAATCCAAAAGAGATCAACATCCCAAAAGACAAATGGGCAAAGGATATGAACAGTTCACAGAAAATATCAAGCTCTTAAACAAGTTAAAAGATACTGACCCCCTACATAAGAAAAATGCTAACAAAAACTCCCCAGGAGGATGGTGTGGTTTGATGGGAAGAACTCTGTGTACTCCGCCCTGGGAGGGACTGCAGGGTCTCGGATGTGTGCTTTAGAAAATGCACCTGCTCTGGGCCGAGCCCGTGGTGCACTCGGGAGAGTGCGGCGCTGGCGCTCGGAGCGCAGCGACGCTCCCACCGTGGGTTCAGATCCTATATAGGAATGGCTGGTGCGCTCACTGGCTGAGTGCTAGTCACGAAAAAGACAAAAAAAAAAAAAAAAAAAAAAAAAGAAAATGCACCTGCTCTTGAGCTCTTGAATGCCAGAGATTTAACCTATAGATACACAGTTCTTAAAAAATAACAGTAAGGAAGGACAATTGTTTACAACTGTCAAAGTATCCTTGGTACCTAATTACATATCAATCACCTCATTTACAAAAAAGGAACTTCTCAAATGCACACCCTACTACCTGTCGGAGCTGGGACTCCTGTATCTGGTTGGACTGGGGACTAATTTTTAGTCCCACAGCCCTGAATTGTGCCCATTCCTGGCCCTAGGTATACCTGAAGAATACGGAAAGTGATGAGACGTTTCTGGACATAGAACCTTTGAAGAAAATTAGCAGTTCTGGAAAGACTGGGGAAAGGCAGAGACAGAGCAGTGGTGGGATGCTGGATGTGTTCCTCAGATATAGTTACAATGAGACATTTTCAACTTAGCAGAGGAGACAGATGGCGCCACCTTTAACACTGGATGCATCTCTCACCCGGCTTCTCTCTGCCCAGTGTCCATCCCAGCCCCTAAGGGTGAATCCCAAATGTTACTAAGCAGTGTGCAGAAAAGACCCAACATAGCAGGCCTGGCTGCTGTTGTCTGAAGGCCTGCTTGCCAGGTTGGCCCTTGGCTGGGGTCTGTGAACTTGGATTTCAGGAGGGTTCCCAACACCGTAACTGGTAAGAGTGGCTCCCTGTGCTCCCTGTGCCTCAACTGTGTGCAAACAATGTAGTTTATGCTCAACACCTGCTCTCCTTCTAGAGCCTGGAACTTTGGTATGTGCTAGGGAGAGGGTGCCTATGTGAGTGCCCCCCCACAAAACCCTGGGCACTGAGTCTCTAATGAGCTTCCCTGGTAGACACTACTTGCCATGGGATATCATGGCTCGTTGCTGGGTGAATTAAGCACATCCTGTGGGACTCCACCAGGAGAGACTCTCGGAAGCGTGTGCCTGGTTTCCCCAGACTTTCCCCTTGTGCCTTTTCCCTTCACTGCTTTTTGCTTTGCATCCTTTCACTAGAATAAATCACAGCTGCAAGTACGACTATGTGCTGACCTCCTGGTGCATCACTGAACCTGGGGGTGGTCTTGGTGACCCCTGATACAAGCAGCAAAGTCAAAACTGTTTTGCTCAAACAACCTCAACCCCACGTTAGTTAGAGATGAAAGCATGCATATTCCAAGGGCTGACTTACTCAAGTTCTACAAGAGGGCTTATGTAAAACAAGCAAAAGCTCAGCTCACATCAACAATTTCCATTTAAAAGTTTAAGTTCAGAATTGCAGCTGGTCCCCGACTTATGATGCTTTGACTTTCCAATGGTGTAAAAGTAGTACACATTCAGGAGAAGCCATACTTCGAGTACCCATATGGCCATTCTTTTTTTTTTGTCTGTTTTGTGACCGGCACTCAGCTAGTGAGCGCACCGGCCATCCTTATATAGGATCCGAACCCGCAGCGGGAGCACTGCTGCACTCCCAGCGCCGCACTCTCCCGAGTGCTCCATGGGGTCGGCCCCCCATATGGCCATTCTGATTATCTCTCTCAGTACAGTATTCAATAAATTACATGAGATATTCAATACTTTATTAGAAAAAGTTTGTGTTAGATGATATTGGGAAAGTAGAACAATTTGGTCAGGCTCCCCTCACCTCAGAGCCGGTTCAGGGCACTTCAGTAAACATTGTATGCGTGGGTGGAGTACTTGCACCCGTGAGGCAGCGCCACTTTGGCTGGTTTTTACTGCCTCGGGCATCTGCCCTGCGCAGCCATGTTTTTTCCAGACCTGCAGCTTCCAAGGATGGTGTGGTCGGTTACCTAGCTCAAAGACCTGCGTGGAGGGGTCTGGTGACCCAACCTGGCGTGTGAACAGTTTGTGACCCAGTCTGTGAATGGGCTTGAAGGTTCTGGGAGCTCCAGACCCAGCCCTAACTCACCATCGGCCCAGTCGGTGCAGGATTACCGGCAGGTAAAAGGGCCGCGACAACTAGCGTGGTCGCCTAGCTTTACAATTGGCGTCATGAACAGGATTAAGAGCTAGACAACTGGCGCTGTGGGCAGAATCCGCGACATCAGCCTTAGCCTCGCAGTAGCCCTTGTCGTAGCCAGACAGATGATTTTCCCAACTGTAGACTAATGTTAGCATGTTTCAAGTAGGCTAGGCTAAGCTATAATGTGCAGTAGGTTAGGTGTATTAAATACATTTCCAACATATTTTCAACTTCTGATGGGTTTACTGAATAAGTTAAGGAGCATCTCTATTAGGTTAAATGCCACTCTGGGCAAATACAGTACTTTAACATAATTCAAAGCTGTAATAGTTTTTACCTTTAAAATAACTGCAGGCCACTGGCTACCTTGTCTAATTAACAAATATGTATAAGATATATAATCAAGTTCCTTATGCCTTAAAGAAGAAAAATGTGGGAACTGATGATCAAACAAATGCATTTTAAATCCACAACAAATCCTTAAGATGTCGTTCAAGTAAAAAGCTAGACTCAAACTCTGGCAGTAGCAGAGAAGGGGAATGGTGGCTTCCAGGAGAGCAGGGTGGACTGTGGACCGAGTATATACATATCTACCTTTTTGTTTTTAAAGACACAATCCATGGGAGAATGTAAGAGACAACAGCAAAAAGTTCTGTGAGCTAAATTACAAACTGACAACTCAGCTGGCTGACCTAAGCCAACAAAAGGAAAAAGCCAAGAACAGTCAGACCTGAACCCCGGAATCCCCAAAAGCCCAGGCATGGGCAGCAAGGGGGTAAAGCACAAGTCAGGAGGACAAGCTGAACACTGGAGAGAAGGCAAGTTGGTGTCCAGTCCCTCAGCCACAGCCCTCTGGTGAGGTAGGGCATATGTGTGCGGGACGTGACAAACACACCTTTAACGGTGGCAACAAGACAAGGTCACAGGATGAATGCCAAGAGCCAGGCCTGTGGCCTATCCCTCCAAGCAGGAGGCGGGAAGTTTTCCCTGGGAGATGTGACTAGCCCAAGTGGAGACAGAGACATCCCGGCACTTCTGCCAGGGCAGCAGCCCAACCAAGTCATCCTCTAGCAGAGGTTCTCAGGGCAGGCTCATTAGAGCAGCAGGAGTGCCCAGAACTTACTGCAAGTGCAAACTCTCAGGCCTACTCAGTTTCTGCTCGAGCAGAAACTCTAGAATCCATTTTCATCAGCTCTCTGGGTGGTTGTCATGCTGGCTACAGAATCGAAATCCCTATCTAGTAGGTTGAGGACCACTGCCCTCCAATGCTGCTCACAGCCTTTGAACACCAGCCACACCCCAGGATTCTAGTCAGCTTCTCAGTGGCTGTTAAATAGGAGCAGACAACCAAGGGCTGCTGGACATCTGCAGGAAGCCTCCACCATGAGACAGCAAACAATCAGAGCCAAGGCCTTGAAGGAAATGGAGACTCTGCAGGGAGAAGAACCTGGCGTCACGAAGCTTCTTGAAGAGGTAAGACATCCCTGGGGTAGCAGCAGAGCAATAAAAATGATCTTCAGAGAGCAAAAATAGTTCCCAGAAGTCAAAAATATTATCAGAAATGAAGAATTCTATAGGAATTTTAGAAGACAGCGTGGAGGAATCCTAACAGAAAGCAGGACTGAAAGAGAGGCAGAAAAAGCAGCAGAGAACAATTAATGACAGGATGCTAGTCCAGGAGGCCCCAGGAGGAGCTGGTGGGCTGGATGAGAGGATTCGAAGCAGAAGTCCAATAACACATCCCAGAGCCAGGGGCACTGGGTGCACACAGTCCCATGTCCCCAAACTCCAGGCCCCGGGGAATAAGACAGTTCCAACAAGCTTCCAGAAAGGAGGGAAAACAAACAAAAAGATCACTAAGAATCAAGAATCAGAGACTGGATTTCAAGCAAGATCCCCAAAATGTGCCTCCTATGCACCCTTTCCTGATAAACCACTGGGGGATGTGCTCCAGCAAAACAAGAGCACACCCCCAAGAAAGGGGAGTGGCACAAGATTCTACAAACAATACACTCCATGAAGAGAAGGTAGAGCGAAGGGTGTCTCCGGGGTAGTAGCAGCGCGAGATGTGCAGAGGCCTGGGACCGAGTGTTTCTTCAGCAGGCCTGCTGCATGCTGCTGTCTGAAGAGAGACTGAGGCAGCAGGCCAATGGCCTGGGGTGCAATTAATGTTGAATACGCAGAAAAGTATGCCAACACCACAAACAAGAACTGTAAGCCCAATTACAGATTAGGATGACGAGATGAATGAGAGCAAAGCCCCTCTGCTCTACTGAAAAGATGACGGACATTTAAAACTAAAAACATAAAGCAGTAGCCACAAGCCTCTTATGTGGAGATATGGAGAGAAATAGCAAAAGAATTTGCTAAACAGCTGACAGGGTCTCCAGGGGAGGAGGGAGCCCAGGGCTTTTCCCTTAACAAGCCTGTGGGATCATGAACTTTTTAGGTGTGTACATGTACAAAGTAGCAAAGAGCAGCCAGGGAAGCATGTAACCTGTTCTCTCCCATGGCCTGGAAAGGCCTCTGGGCACTGCCAAACACACCAGATAGGTCACTGAAATCCCATCATATTCTGGCAAGTGGTGACACTGGACCTGCACCAAGCTAGCACAGGGATGAGCTGCTGACCTGGGCATGAGGAGCTTGGGCCACCAGGGCCTCAGACACGTCAGGAAACCTCCAGCCTTCACACGTGAAATGGGAATCAGAAAAGATCATGTCTAAGGCTTGGCGCCAAGATGTAGACACATCACCTCCAAGTGTGACTGCAGCCAAGTTGAATTTTACACAGTAGGAGAAGAGTGGGGCCAGGAAAGGGCTTGTGAGCATCCCCAGCCAAGACCAAGATGAAGGATGGGTGTACGTAAGTGATGGCATTCTGCTCCTAATTGGCAGTTCTTCCAGTGCTCAATTCCAGGAGGACACAATGTGGACAGTCACGTCCTCCAGGAGCCAAGAAAGCATAAGAGAAGGGCAAATGTGAGACATCACAGACATAAATTCACCCCGTCACCTCACCCAGCATATCACAGCTGGAAAAACCAAATACACCTTCCAGCTTAAGTAAAATGGCCAAGTATTTAGACATATCTAATGAGTGAAGAGATCAGCTGATCACACACTGAACAACTAAGTGTACACACGAAAGCCATATTTAGGTATTGCTTGGCTGCCAGGCACAACACCTCTGTGGTGTGAGTGACCGATGACCCCCCCATAGCTCCAGAGCTGCACCCTACATGACAGAGGCACATCTTTTCCTGCTGTCAGAGGCCTGTGTGGACCAGCAGGAAACCCATCGTGCAAGAATGCAGGACCTGCCTGCCTTGCACGGAGCCACTCAATGGTCAATGCACCTGGGAAACAATTACTCAATTAAAAAATAAAAACAAAAACAAAAACAGGCTCCCAAGGTCTGCAGCACAGTCTGCCCAGGGATGTGGTCTATTCTGCCAACCACAGGGCAGTGTACCGGGAACTACTGCAAGGGGCCCACCTGCCACAGGATAATACAGTGCTATTACCTTTTGACTGTATCTTCTCACAGTTGGGAGAAATGATGACACATTTCAACTTTTTGAGCTTCAAGTGTTTGAGAACTTCCCTCAGCCCCAACACAAGTCGGCGTTTGGCCTTAGCCTTGACTGGATCTTTCTGGTACATTCGGTCTTGGAAACGGACCAGTTCTTTGAGTAAGTCTGTAACACAAGTGTCCACTTCTTTGCTAAGCATCTGGCTGCAGTAACTGAAAGAAATGTAAGACATCGTGAGCTTTGCCAGGGGCTGAGACACTGCAGCACTGTTCCCATCCTACCTCAGGGAGAAGAGATGTGGACAGCATCAGACAAGAAATCAAACTTTGACCAGTGATACTGATCAAAACTGGGAAATTCCTGACTGATTAGGTTTTAGGAAAGGTAAATAGAGGCATCTTTCCCCTCTCCCAACTACAAGGGACAAAAATCTCTGGGCCCTGCCCTGCACCATGGTTTGCCACAGGTCCCCGTCTGGGCCACTCCCCCATGTGTTTCTCTGTCATAAAGAAACACCTGGAGCAACTATCCTGAAAGAAAAGTAGGCAGGGGAGAAGGCAGAGTGAGCAAACAAGGTTAAACGTATCCTGCTCCCTAAGAAATTATGCAGAAGAATTAAACAAAGGGGACACAAATGTCATGCGCACCCATTCCCCCAATCTCTGACCTGCACTAAGGGGCGCCTCTTCCATCATTAGTAGGACAGAGACCTTAGAAGAAGCGGGTACAGATACAAAGATTAAACTATTCCTGATCATATGTATAACTAGATGCCTGACTGCTTTCACCCCTGAGGATTAAGATGCAGGGGCCAAGCCTGATAATGGTGGGAGAAACAATACCTAAATGAACCCAATGGCCTCCTCTCCCCCTAGTCCCTGGCAGGCAGGGGCTCACTCACTCTCTGAATCTCCGGCTGTGGATCTTGGGGAGGCTGGCATGGTCGGGAGGAAGCTGGCAGGCCTCCGTGTCTCTCTGGAGGTCTGTGCCCACCAGCTCTTCTGACCTATCCTCAACCAGAGGACTGGAAAAGACTGATCCGTCCATCCCACCTGGACCTTCATGGAGGAAAAAAGTCATCACACAATATGTGCAGGGCCTGGTATCCACAGAGGGGCCTACAGTGTGGAACACCCCATGGTGCCAGCCCAGGGAAGTCTCACTGATGCAACCAGATACTCCACACATACCTGTTACCTCCACACATACCTGTTACATCCACAATCTGCGGAGAAGTTAACAGGGGACAAGTAAAACAGATGGGAATGCTGATGGGAAGTTAATAGGGGACAACTAAAACAGATGGGAATAGCTGCCTGGTCTGTCTGAGATGCATGCCTTCTCCCTAAAATTTACCATTTTAACCATATTTAAGTATGCAGTTCAGTGGCCAGATTTATTTCTTAATTTGTAAATTTTAACCTGAAGAAACTCATATCATGAAATTTTAAAAACCAGATTTTGGGTTCTAAGTTTTTTGTGCTTAAATGCTTGAGACCATTCCTTTTTCAAATAATCCTTTAATAAGAGCTGAACTCCAACAACTTGGATGAGCTTGGAGAAACTTATGTTGAGTGAAATAAGCAAAGCACAGAGGGATAAATACTGCATGTGCTCACTCATATTTGGGAGCTAAAAGAGAAAGGAAGGAAGGAAAGACCACAGTGGTGTGTTGGACTTGCAAAGGGAGAGAGGATACTTAGGGATACAAAGTGGAGTGGGGGAAAAGGGGATGGGGAGGGAGGTCGGGGATAATTGGATGGGGACACGGGGTCTAACTGCCATTTGTGTGGTACGGTGCATGCTGCCAGTATGGATCTGGCCATCACATCTTGGGCACGAGGGTGGTGAGCAGCTTTGCAGTTACTGGTGTTAGCACTCACGCCCACCTGAAGTTAGGACCATCCAGCACCACACAGATCAGACAGAGGGTGCGCATCTCCTCCATCCCTCACAGACCCCAGACCCAGAGGCACCTGAAGCTCTCTCCCATCCACGGGGGCCCCCTCTCACAGTAAAGTGGGGAGTCTGGAAACTTCTGCACTCCCCTGAAGCTCAGTGCTGACCTGCTTCCTACCACATAGGTGTGCGGAGTCGGCAAAGTCCCGTACAGTCTCCTCGGCACACAGCTCATCCTTTTCACGGGTGCTCCCGTGTCAAGGATTCTTTAAGGTGCAAACAAACAGAGCTCAGTACCTGAGGCCTGCTCAGGGGCCTGCTCGGGGGCTGGGTTATCGCCACCACTCTCTCCATCTTGTGCGCTGTCACTGGCAAAAGCAGGGCTAACAGCATTTTCTTGAAGACGTTGCTGCTTTCTCTCTTGCCGTTCTTTCAAAATAATCTTTAAATGATTAAAACTCCTGAATATCTGTACTTAAATGATAAGCTCTTCTGCAAAATAAATTGCCCACATTCTACTTGTTGGCAATGGACCTGTTTGTGGCAACATGCTCCCCAGCCTCCCAGTGTACTGTGGCACATTTCCCCAGGTACACAGAGCAGGCACACAAGAGACACCTGGCCTCTGAAGCCAAGCCTGCAGCTCAACAGTCACTCACCCACAGGCATCCAAACGAACACCAAGCATACACCTCACAAGGCTGCAGTGACAAGCAGCCAACTGGAGGAGCGTGTGCAGCTGTCCTACTAGGAGGCCTGCACGGAGGTGTTCACTACCCGCTGACTCTGAACATCAGACAGATCAGTGAGGGCAGGATGAGGGTGGAACGTGTGAAGGAGGGAAATGGTTTTCTGTCCATGTCACCGCAAAAGAAGAAGAAAAAAGTTTCCCTCAGGTGGCTGAAGCATTCTCTGCTTCATACACCCTAACGCGTCATGCTGGAGGGTGAGGGATCACTGGTTAGAGAGTCATGAACACATCTTGACACAACATGTTCAAGTAATATAAACCTAAAAACCTAAGAGCTGAAAGAAGTAAACACAGATATGTGAAACTAAGCTTTCAGTACTCTGTTCAATTCAAATACTCCACACACCTTCTTCAGAGAGGTTGGCTTCTTGGCCTTGGGCACCTCCCTCTGCTTCCCTTTCTTTGTCAGGGGGGCACTGGAGTCCAAGGGGTTGTGCGGGGTCTTCACTTGAGTGAAGCGGCGGCCCCTCTCCCCTGATGTGGCTTCTTTGGAAAGGACTGGCACCGCTCCAACTGAAACACAGTGGGACAAATACCTATGGTTACTGCCCAGTGGCCCTGCTCAGCTCGCCCTGGATCTATCTCAGGGCATCTGAAGGAGTCCGCCCCTTGCCACCTCTAGCCTGGTTCCACAACCTTTCTCATCTTCAATTCTTACACATTCATCTCATTGGCAATGATTCTAAATGAAATTTAGTATCTTTTGGATGACATCCCAAAAAAGTATCAATTATTTTGGGAAGACCTAGCTTCCTATCCATGTAATCAAATCTCCTGTTTCTCAGTAAGGTCTAATGACGTGTGGACCTCATTTTCTGACTCAGGGTATTTCTCGGTGGTTTGTACCTACTATTGCTATTATGAGGAAGCCCCGCTCCACCACTGTTTTCAGATGGCACTGCTTTTGCAGAAGTTGGCTATTAGTTTATGTATGTGTATCTTCTATCTAGCTATCTTATAAAAGTTCTAATAGTATTTCTAGTTGATTCTCTTCAGTTTTCCAGACATAAGCATGTTTTCCAAAATCCCATCATGGGCAGCTGGGGGCAATCCCTCTATAGTCAATGAATACAACTGAATACTTCTAATTTTCCTCCTATTCTACTCTACTTCACACCTGAGTAACTGTTTCAAGGAAACAGTTTATTTCCGTATACTTTCCCCCTACTTTTTAGTTAGGAAAATTTCCAAACATTGACGAAAGAAAAAGAACGGTACACAACAAACCCCCATGATCCAGCTTTAATGACCATCAATATTTTTCCAAATGTTCTTTATGCATTCTCCTTTAATTTTGGAATATTTTTTAAAATTATGGGTGTTCTATTAATCAGGTATGCCCATCAAATCCTGGACAACAAATAGAATTGTCCAAAACAACTGTACCTGCCTCCTAGGCCACTTCTAGCCTGAGCTAAGCACAGCTGCTCGCTCCTTTAGAGCCTCGTTCGGTGTTTGAAATGTACAAGTGCCTGGTATGGTCCTTCTTATCAGCTCTTCTTGAAAACCCATACCACCCCTGCTCACATCTGCTCACTTCCCTGGTCCCCAATATCACCACTACATTCAGCACCTCACCTGGACTCCTACAAAACAGCCACACAGGCCCTCACCCTGCACTCTGCTGCCAGCTGACTCTTCACACAGCACTAACAGTGGGCCTGAGGAGGGTCCCCTTCCCACAGCAAAGAGAGGAGGTCAACCATCCCCTATCCCAAAAGCAGCCATAAAATAAGACAATACTGTCAAAAAAATCATGTCAGCTCTCTGGAAGGTGACCAAAGGCTCACAGCAAACTGAGGAGCACTCACTCCTGAGATCACTAACCTCCAGGTAAGAACAGACTTCAGGTAAGTCTAGGCATTCCTACACAAGGCTGCTCCCATTTTCTCCCTATTCTGCTGGCTCATCCAGCCAGGTGGAAAGACCACGAAAAACCAGCAGCTTCCCTGTTACTGCCAGAGGGGCTTTGCTGAATTGAGTGTGGGGTCATCTGAAGTGTGATCTCAGCAAATAGGGAACGCAAGGGAGCACAGACAGCTTGAGATTGCCATCTTCTATGAACAAGTGACAGACCAGCAGACCAGCCAGGGACTTACAGGAGTCCCAGGAGGAGACTCCACCACAGGGGCAGGCTCTCCTCACTTTCTGCAGGGTGTATGCACAGTGCACAGGAGATAACTAGTTCAAGCCACCCACACTTCCTAGTCAATGATGGAGCCTGCGAAGCAGGTGGACTTGAACATGGCCTGAGGGTTGAATGTGCCTCCGGCCCACACACACATCTATCAACAGGTAACGGAGGTTTGAACAAACCCCCTGACCCATCTCTGCTGTGTAGACACAGAGGTGACCCTGGAATGGCAGGGGAAAAATAAAAACAAGAAAAAATAACTGAGCAGAGACATCAGCAGCTACACATTGAGGGGAAGAGAGACTTCAGATTTAGATCAGGCCAGTTACTTAAAAACAAAACAAAACAAAACAAAAAAACATCATCACTACTCTTAGGAAGGAAAAATCAGAATCCAGAGTTGCTACAACATGTTAACTAAAATATTCAGTGTCCAACACAAAACGTTGACACATTCAAAGAAACAAAGTGTGACCCACACTCACGAAAAAAAGCAGTATGCAGAAACTGTCTTTTAGTGCCCCAGATGTAGGCATCAGCAGACTAATACTTCAAGGCAACTATTAGAATAGAATTGAACACAAGACTTAAACAGAAATTATAAAGTAGAGAAACTCAGCAGCAGACTTAAGAAGGTAGAAAAATCAGTGGACTTGAAGATAAATCAATAGAAATTGTTCAATTTAAAGAAAAGATAGAAAAAAGACTGAAAAAATGGACAGAGCCTCAGAGACCTTTGGGGCAACATCAGGCATTCCAAATAGATATAATAGGAGTCCGAGAAGGAGAGAAGAAAGAAAAGGATAAAAAGTTTTTTTTTTTAAATAATGGCCTAAACTTCCCAAATTTGATGAAAACATTAATCTACAAAGCCAAAAACTACAAGCAACCCCACGTAGGATAAACACAGATCCACACCTAGACACATCATAGTCAAACTGCTGGAAGTCAAAACAAAGAGAAAATAGGGAACACAGCAAGAGAAAAACAAGTCATCACATAAAGGAAAATAATAATAGGAGTAACATCTGATCCCTCACTAGGAAAAAGAGGCCACAGGGCAGCAGAATAACATTCAAAGCCTTGGAAAAATAAAGCTGTCCATTGAGAATTCTATATCTAGCAAAACTAGCCTTCAAAAATGAATGCAAGATAAAGGCATTCCCACATCAACAAAAACTGGGAGAATCTGTTGCTAGCGGAGCTTGTGTGTAACAGTAAAGGAAATCCTTCAGGAGAAATACTAACAGAAGGGACACCAGATGGCAACTGAATCCAGAGGAGTAAAGAACAACAAAAATCATAAATATAAAACTGGTAAATGTAATTTTTTCCCTCATTTCTTCTTTCAACTTCCCTAAAAGATATGACTACATACAGTCTTAATTACAGCACTGTATTCTTTGGTTTATAACGTATTTAGATATAACATATGACAACAGCACAAAGGGGGAGGGAGAAAACAGATATATTGGAGTAAAGTTCCTCCAATATATAAACTAAAATGTGTATTGTAATCCCTAGAGCAATCACTAAGAAAATAATTTTTAAAACTAAATTTAAAAAATCAAAGAAATCAAAATGATACCTTTAAAAAAATTTAACACAAAAGGCAGTAAAGGAAGAAGAGAGGAAAAAATGACTTGAGAAAAACCGAAAAAATAGCAAAACAGCAGATGTAAATCCAACCATATTAACAATCACACTGAATGTCAGTGAACAAAACAGCCCGCTCAGAAGGCAGACTATCAGAATGGATTAAAAAAGAAAGCATTGACAGTCCACCGTTGACAACAGATACACGTGGGATTTAAGGACTCTGTGTGCTAAGGAGCTTGGGCTGCCCTTCCCTCCACAGCCGGTAAGCACACTTCTCCTTCTCCTCATTAACAGACAATCCAGTTGAGAAGACCCAACTTGGGATCAGGAATAGACAAAACCCTCTAGAAAAGTTTTGAGTTAGGTTGTGTTCTGCATGGGGGTACTTGGCACTGGCTCAGCTAAATATAAAGAAGAATGTTGAACTCCATTTTGCCAATTTTTACTTCTCCTTGTAAGGAAGATTCCATTTGTGATCTCAAAGGGAAGGTGATGGGCACATTAGGATTTGGGCATTTCAGGGATCTCTGGCCAAAACATCAATTCTGTACTATCCAAATCCCAGCTTCACAATCTAACCACCTCAAACTATTTTAAAAATCTGTTCTGACTGAGGGCTCCACTCTTTGCTAAACTGATTATTTCACGCATGATTCTATCTAAAAGGTCCAACTTGAACCTTGGAGTAAACAGTCACCTTCTATCCCCTGAAAGGTAGTTCCCTTCCATTTCCTACTTTCACCTTTAATGAGAGGTCTAGAACCCTCAGTCAATAGTTCACACATGGAATAAATAGGTACCAGATGAGATTATTCGATCTCACACTGTTACAGGCTTTGTTATCTCATGGACACATCTGCCGAACACAGGACCACTGGGCACCTCCATTTCCCTCTTGAGACTCAAGCCCTGTGAGCTGAACTGCCGGGCTGCTTGAGAGGAATGAAGCACCTCAGCTGTTAACAATGGTTCTGCAAAGTCAGTACACTGCAATACAGGAGAAAACAGGGCAAAAAAGAATAGGAACTGGACAAAATACCATTTGAATGGTGGAATACCAATCTCTGCATCAGCTCTCTTTTCTATTCCTAGTCTTATGATAAAATCTTAGCTCCAGAGGTGACCTTAAATATTGCTGGCTCTGCCCTCTAACTCCTGCTAATTATGATCCAACACTAATAGTGTCAGAGCTACGGTCACTGAATGTGGTAATGCCTCCTCAATTTTCAACTCCGCAACACCAAACACCTCTATGAAGTATGACAAGAATATCATACAAGACACTTCCTTGAAGACTCCCCCAGAAGCTACATTCTTCAGAATCAAGAGTTTGGCAGGACCTTTTTCCAGACTTCTCTAAGGGTAATAATACAGGTTACTCAGAAAACTTGCTCTGAAAAAAACATCCAGGCTAAGGCAATTTGTACTGTAATTCGTGGAGTGAAGCCCAAAGTTAACTGCTGAAGAAAAGCTGCCTTTGCCCACAGCTAACCCACAGCTGATCAACGTTCACCAAAGCACCTGGACTGGTGTGAAAACATTAATAAACAATAATGGCACTCCAGGCCTTTACCAAGCAGAAGACAAGCTGAGAGAGGCAACTTTTAGGGCAAATTGTCTAAGGGGGCAGTAGTTTCAAGCTTTGGTGCATATAAGAATTACTCAGACATGCGATGTGTGAAACTGTGAATCCTGATAGAAATAAAATTACCAAAACCAATGAGACAATCCAGGAAATTTAAATACTGACTGGATACTAGACCACAACATAATACGAAATACATATTTGGTCTCTGCTCCATTGCCCAACACTGAGCTCCTAAAACCCTTGGACTCTCCCGGGTGGTGTCTTTTTGCATGGTAATGAGATGACTGGTGGCCTGGACAGCCTAGGGATGGGGATTTGGTTGCCAGGGGAATCAATCAAGTTGGTTAGCCACATCTATTTAAAAGTCCATTGTCTAACTCAAGGTCATGAAGATTTGTCCCTGTTTCCTTCTAAGAATGTTATAGTTTTAGCTCATATTTAGCTGATCCTCTTTGAGTTCATTTTTGTCTATGATGTAAGGTACAGGCCCAACTTCATTCTTTAGCATGTGGATATCCGGTTGTCTAGCATGATTTTTGAAGAGTCTCTGTCATTAGCTCTTTTAATGGACCTGGCACTCTTGTCAAAAAATCAATTAGCCATAGATATACGGGTTTATTTCTGAACTCTCAAAAACAACTTCACTGGACTCTGCCTATGCTTAGTCCATCACCACAGAGTTCTGATTATACATAAATAGCTTTTGCTTACAAGGGAAAATATTAACAAAATAATTCATCTAAAAAAAGGCTTCCAACCACTTGCATGAGATGCAGACTCCTTTACCTGAAAACACCACTGGTTTGGAGAACTGCTTTGCATGCTGGGAGTGCTGCTTCTTTTCCAGTGCTGTCAGCATTCCCCCCAAATCCAACTGTACTGGAGTCTGGCTCTTCTTTCCACTCATTTTAAAATTATCCTAAAAATTTCAAAAACCGTAAGTTTACTTATAATACTAAAGTTTACAAACTGTGCTTTTCATTTTACAAAAAATTAATATAAAGATACAATTAAATAGATTTAGACACTATAAAAATCTTAAAGTTAAAAAAAATTCAAGTAATCAAAAAAAAAATCAATCCCATATTATCTGACTATATTACTGCAGCTGTTTATTTCCTTCTTTCAGAACACTGTTTACATTAAATCACCTACATTTCTTTCTATATTTCCATTCTGAGTTAACAGTGTACATCTATAGATAAGACATCAAGGCTGGTATAAAGTTTGTGGCTACAAAACTAAGTTTGTGTGTGAGGCTACTTGGTTAGTATTATTGTCTCATTAACACCATTCTCTCTGCAATTACCTAAGTAAACCAACAAACTGCCATGCAATTATAGTATATGGCCAAAAATATATATTATACAGTATAGTATATAGTACACATAGTAAAATACATAGTATACGACCAAAAATATACAGATATAACTAAGTTTACACAAGTCCAAATCACTCCAAAAAGATGAATACTAAATGTATGTTGGTATACTCTAAAATGTTATTTTTGAAAGAGCTGTGATTTGGGTTTTGAGACTGTACAAAAGTTGTAATATAAAGTCCCATGATGTTCCATCTGTTTTAGCACCTCCACTCCTGCTCTCCCGCCAAGTGTGTTCTTCCCTGACAACAAAAACCCTGCTGCCTGAGGGCTCACATCAGGGGAGAGCACCACACACAGCAAAGGCAGGCAGGGAGACCTGCTGTGGGGATGGAAGATGGGCACATTACAACAAGCTCATCAAAAGTTAATTTGCAGAAGAGTTCAGAATTTTTAAATGTTTTCATAAACATGTAAATAATTTCCCCCTTTAAATGGCAAAATGACAACGAACATGCTAGAGAAGAAATGGCCAAAAGTATGCAGGTTCCCCATATAAATTATGAATCACAAGTTCCCTCCTGAATCTATGGGGTGGGAGGGGAAGCAGAATCACCTCCCTTTGGCTTCTGTTTTGCTATGGGGAAGGAAATTTTAGTGCCTCTTAATTTTTTTTGGGGGGGGGGGGGTCAGACTTTACTGTCTCCCAAAGGAATTCTGTTTCCTGAATGAACTGAGTCAACTTTTTTCCTTCATAAAGCAGTTTGGGTTCCCCTCTTTCTGACTTAACAACTGCAGCTACCAATAGTCTTATTACAAAAGTGATGAAATGTTTTAGCTCAAGAGCAATTCTGTTTTTAACACACTAGATGCAATTCTCCAATGAAGCAATCAATCAAAACAAAACCACCTGTCTCGGTATAGAAAGATGTCAGAAAGTAGTTTTTCTCAAGGGTTTAGTTTAGCAAGAAAAGTTAAGCCTAAAGCGATTATGGTCTACAATCTAAAAATTACCTGCGGCTGCTGTTTAGATTGAAATTTCGGTGACTCTACTCTGTCTCTTCTTTCAGATGCAACTGCCAGACTGGGAAACTCCTCGGCATCCTAAGTAAACCACACACCCCTTTAGCTCCTCATTAATCACTAGAATGCAAATATGCCAAGTGCAATCTTTTCCTTGCTTATATTTTGTTTCTTCATTAAGGTCCCACAAAAGTTCTCAAAGGTGATACAAAACAGCCCCAAAACTCTAATATAAGAGCTTCTGCTTTATTTTACTCTTATGGGAAATTTAAAGACCAGAGTTCTAATACCCCCATCCGAGAGAGAGCGAGAGATAGAGAGAGAGAGAGAGAGAGAGAGAGAGAGAGCGAGCTACCAAGGATCACGGTACACCTGAGGTGTCTACAGAACTGACCCTGAACCACCTTGGCAGGAGAGTATTTAAGCACCTGTTTTTCAAAAGACTATGTTTTTCATTGAAGAAACCATCAAATCTAGTTCAGTGGATTTAAGTGTTCTGTAATTTGTGTTGAACCCAGGCTAGCAAATAGAGACAAAGGCAATAGGCCTGCTAAAATACAAATTATAAATCATTTTATTTGTTTGTTTGTTTTTTGTCTTTTTGTGACCGGCCTTACCGCGCTCAGCCAGTGAGCGCACCGGCCATCCTTATATAGGATCTGAACCCGCGGTGGGAGCACTGCTGCGCTCCCAGCGCTGCACTCTCCCGAGTGCGCCACGGGGTCGGCTACAAATTATAAATCATTTTAAAATATCATGTCTTTTTGTCAATATTTTAGGTGCCTTGGTAGGTTATGTGGGAAATTATAAGGCAGAAATATAAATTACTCATTGGCCCAAACCATAATGCTCTGCCATGATAGTACGTCCTCAAACACGTAAACCAGCTATTCTCAAATGGATGTTCCAAGAGCCTTGGGACCACCCCTCCCCCGAGGTTTGTAGGACTGCCCTGAAATTGACCCTAAGCCGGACATCAGGGCAGCACCCCTGAGAGACCCTTCTGCTTGCACAAGCAGCAGAAAACAACCAGGCCCATCAGAAAGAGAGCCAAAACCCAGGCTGACTGTACATGAACACTCTTGGAGGATCATGGGACAATTGAAGAGTACTTTTGGAAGTTCACAAAATTCTCCTGACCAAGGCCCACAAGGGATCTATTCTATTCTAAATTTCTCTCCATAGAGAAGTACTTTATAAAACAATTTCTGGATAGAAAAGGAGGCCCTGCAAAAGCCAGCATTCAAAAGCAAGGAAAAATACAGGTATAGAAGATACTGAGAGAAAATATTAGTGACACGGCACACAAACTATTAAAATCCAATACAAGTAGTTTTGTCTCTAGACCATTCATTCATTCGAATGTTTTACTGAGTGCTTTGTGAGAGAGCTGGGAAGCCAAAATGAAGAGGTGAAGAAAATGGGTGACTACTATTTTCTTTAGCACTAGGAAAATGATTATTAAAGAAAATGTTGGAAATTTTCACTTAAGATACCAGTATGAACCCATGTTTTTATTAAGAAAGACCCATTTATATCACACAAGGTAAGTAATATAAATATACTTCAATCCTTGGTGGCTCCTGAACTGTCAAGATTTCATATTTTGATTTAGACTTTTCTTTCTTTTTCTTATTCTTTCTTGAGGCTTCATTTTGTTCAAGGTCGCCACCTTGTGATTCTTTGGTCTAGGACAAAAAACAAAACAAAAATCACCCATTTTTAAGGCATACAACAGAATGTTTAACAGCATATATCAGAGCAAAATTAAGACATCAAGTTGTATAATCACATGGTAATTTCTTTCAGAGTCAGGCTTCTCACCTCCTGTTTTCTAAAGAGCCAGCATTCAATAGAATAATCCTGAAGGGGAAAAAAATCTGTTAAAACTGTAATGCCCAATTCCTTTTCAAAACTGGTGGATTTGGACATAAGCTAGTTTTCAACTTGAGGAGGTCATGTTGCTAATGATCCTACTGACATCAACCTCAGCTGTCTTCACACATCCAGGTATGCCATTTCTGCCAGTCCAGTCCTGTGGTTCCTAATGAGATCTGTCTGCATATGGAAACTTCAAATCAGACAAAGGCCTAGGCCCCCTGGCCTTTCCTCAGTCAGGTCAAATGTGCCAAAGCACAAATGTGCCAAAGCGTTAGGCCCTTTGCACTTAACATACACAAGAATTTGGCTAGGCTTGATCTGCTCCACCAGGTCTATTTAACCCCTCACCTCTATCCTATAACTTTGCTAGTTTTTCCCACTGGAACACAAATCACTATCTATAGTCTCTCTCTATTAGAATGTAGGCTCCAAAAGAGCATGGAACTTTTGAGATTTTGGGTCCTGCTTTTTCCCCAGTGGGAATTTACCCATCAGAAGTAAAAGCTTCACTAACTATTATCTGTTCTGACTAAAGTCAACTAGATTCCTAATAGTCTTGAAGAATCTGGAATGGAGTGAAGGCCACATCCACACTTTCTGGAACTGTTATCACCAGACTACTTTTAACCTGCCATCAGACTTTCCGATGCCTAAAGAAGTTGTATTAACTCAGGATGCTGAAAATGTATCTTGTGACTCTTATACATCTATACCTAGGATGCATCTGAGAACCACTCATTAGCCTATATGATGCCGTATAACCAATAAAAAAAACTGATGTACTGATTAAGGCGTTGTTCCCTCTCTTCCCCTTTTCTTGGTTCTCCCCTTTGCGTGATTATAAAATGCTGAGGGGTCTGCTAGCCCCTTCCAGAGCACATTTCTCAGGGCGACCTGACCTATGTGTTTCCCAGCTGCAGGTGACACACTGGCTCAATAAAGTCCATGCTCATATGTTCAGCCTCACTTTCCTTTAGGTCAACAAGGGGAATGTGTTGTATTTTGTTAAAAAAAATTTTTTTTTTAAATCAAAACAGAAACCCCTCTCTATTTGTTTGTATTTTCATAAGCCTGAGGCAGGATATAAGCTAGATTACCAATGCAGGCCTCCCTGGGGGGTAGAAATCAAAAGAGTTATGGGAGAGAAAACCTTTTCCATAACTAAATCCTTGTAGTATTATATCTATCGTTTTTCCAATAAAATTTCACAATATGGAAAATGAGAGGAAAAAAACCATTATGACCACTATCATTCCAGTTCTGTAAAATGCAACGCCATCTGGGTTATAAGATTACAGGTGATCTTAATTTTCTTCTTATCTTTATTTTAGAATTTTTCTAAAATCAACTTTTCTTATACCTATAATTAAGAAAATAATTTTAAAAAAGATTCTAGGAAAATGAAACACAATCTTTCAACTCTGAGAATGTTAACTGCGTATTAGGAAAGCTAGCTCAGATAGTGACCTGGCAGCTGCACTGAAGAACCAGACAGTAAGCTGTTGTCCAGCCTGTACCCAAATGCCTGAAGGAGCCCCAGGGACAGGCACAAGGGCTCCACCAAGAGCCAGGCTCTGTGTGTACACAAAAGGGAGGGCCTGTTACCTATACTTACTGCTAGCTCTCAAATACCTGCACAGAACTGTGATTAATAAGCACACATCTGGCTTCGCTGTAATTGTCACCATTACATTTTCCCTTAGCCAAAGGATGATAAACACCCAGCCACCATTTACATGGGATGGGCTAATGACATTTTTGAATATCAGAAAGTATCTTCATACTTAAAAAGATAGGAAACCACTGCACTAAACAAACAGGACCATATTTTAACCTAAAATAATATATCCATACAAAATAATCATCAAGAAAAAACTCTAGACAAATAAAAAAGGCTCTTGAAGAAAGAGGGATCAATAAAAATGACAATTTAAGATTATCTGAATTTAAGGGGGGGAAATCTATTTGGAAATGCTATCTTATATAAGTAAATAAATTTCAATTAGCCAAAAATCAGTAACATATACCAAATGATGACAAAATGTGGAATTCAATTTTTTGCTATCAGTAGTCTAGTAACTAACTGGTAAAAGCGATTTAAATTCAACAATGTACTGGGGGGGGGGGGGGGGAAGGTACAGCAACTTTATACACCAGACCATAAACTTATGTCAGCATCTCTTCTTTAAAAAATTCAAAATGGTTCACATATTTTAAGACTACAGGTCTAAAATGGACATTTACATTCACTACAAAAACTATCACTTGTATTCCTTGACTGACATCTTATTCTTTTTTCAAGGTGCAAGTACAACAAACTCAGACTAGCAACTACAGCACAAAATGAAACACTTTCACAATTAGGATTTAAGGGGTAAATAAAAAAGTGGCAAAGAAGATCAACATAATCAAAATGTGATGCATATCTTCTTTTTCTTAATCCTGAAGCATAATACATATAACATAAAATTAACCATCTTAACCATTTTTAACTGTACAGTTAGTTCAGTGGCATTAAGTACACTCACACTTACAACCATCACCATCATCCATCTCCAGAACTCTTTTCCTCTTGCAAAACTGAAACTATGTACCCATTAATAAATTCCCTGCTCCCCGCAGCCCCTGGCAACCACCATTTCACTAGCAATGTATACCTTTTTAGTAGGATGAACAATATGTTTCTCTTTGTTGTAGGAAGGATCCGAAGATAAAACTTCACAAGATGATATACTAACATTTTTAAGATCTGCTGATGAAGGAACCATCTTTAGGTTTATCATAGAAGTAACATTTTTAGGGGCTGGTGACAGTTCTGTAGATAACGTCTGCCGAACAACATAACCCATTGGTGTCCAAGATAACTCTGCTCAAAGATAACCAAAATTGTTGAACAATCTTGACAGTGAAATAGGAATTCCTTAGTTACTCAAACATGCATTACATGAGGTAACTGTTCAGAGTATAATTCAATTTAGGCTATTGTTCAAAACATCTTCTTGGAAACTAGAGTATTCACTACACTTATTTTTCTTCTTGGAGCATGCATGCTGGATTTTTTCCCTTTAACTTATAAGGTTAATTGATTTTCCTAGAAACTGGTCTTTTAACTTGGGGGTATGGGGGTGGGTAGACAAACAATAATTTTGGTTAAAAAAAACAATCCACAATAACGTCCACTTGGCAAACACACAGAATTAACGAGCTAAAGATCAAATTTTGGCCCTACTAACCTTGATGTGTACCTTTAACATCAGAAGTCAAAGATCACTAGATTCCAGCTATCTCAATAACTGGAATTTATGTCTTTTAGAACACAGGTATAAGTACGGCAACACTATTCCTTAGGTGCCCATGAAACTCTCTATATAGACAAAACAAAAGGACATCCATCAGGACATGGGCAGGTGAACACCTGGCAGCGGCTGTGGCTCCCCCCAAGGGGTATGACAGACTGTTCTTGTCACTAAAGAGCTACACATCCTCAGAGCAGCCTCGGAAGTACAGATCTTTACTGAACCACCTATGTATCAAACAGGAGAATGCAAAAGAAAACACACATAAATAAATTTGGAATGATTTTGTAAAACTGTCTTCAGGTATGACAGGCTACTATAAAAATGCCAAAAACAGGATCTACTGAATTCTCTCTGAATATATTACTTCTTGGCCAGGATGGCACAGTCTGTAGAGTGTGGTGGTCTGAGGCTCCCAGAACCCTGTGAAGGACTCATGAAATCAAAACTTTTCCTGAGAACACAAGTGCCTTATTCGCCTTCCCTACTCTCTCACTCTCAGTTGTATCATGTAGTTTTCCAAAGGCTGCATAATGCAGGACAGTAAAACAGCTGAATGCCGAAGCAAATCTACAAAGCTAGATGTTAAAGAGTTGCAGAACTGTAAAGTGAGGCTGCTCTCCTCACCACAGCTTTTTAATTTTGGAAAATAGTTATTTTTCATAAAAATATGCTATATTAAAATGTAATGTTTATTATTGTTATTTTTAAGCGAATTAATATTTTTAAAATTTCTCTTTTCACATCGAATATGGCAAATATTGATAGATATTCACCCAAATAAACAGAAGCTCTTTGGGGCTCTCAATTTTTAAGGTAATAAGGGTTCCTGAGACCAAAAACTTTTAAGAATAGGTAATAGTGAAAGAAGCAGTCATTTCTGAGTTCATAAAATTTCTCACTTAATTGGACATTATTTCATCTATAATTTTACTTCTTATTTTACATTCCTTGTGCATGGATGTGGGACCTCATTTACTTACTTATCAACAACACATTAATTGCCTTAAAGAAAACTTTGAAACAAAAAACCACTTTAATTGCACTAGATTTAAAAATAAACTTAGAAAATATATGACTTTTTAAAAAAATAATATTTTCTAATCATTCTTACCTCTTGCACATGAAGGAGAATTGGCAGGAGCACTATCAGTTACAGATACATTTGGATTATTATTTTTCACTACTATTTCACCCTAAAAAGCAAACACATCAGATGTCATCAGAGAAATGCAAATTAAAATGAGATACCACTATACCCTATTACAATGGCTAAAATCCAGAACAATGACACCACCAAATGCTGGTGAGTATATGAAGCAACAGAAACTCATTCACAGCTGGTGGGAATGCAAAATGGTACAGCCACTTTGGAAGGCAGTTTGGTGGTTTCTTATAAATCTAAATATATTCTTAGCATGTGATCTATACACTGCACTCCTTGGCAATTACCCAAAAGGAGTTAAAAACTTATGTCCACACAAAAAAACCTGCACACAAATGTTTACAGCAACTTCAACATAACTGATAAAACTTGGAAGCAACCAAGATACCCTTCGGTAGGTGAATGGATAATCTGTGGTACATCCAAACAACTTTCCAGCTCGGCATGGATGTGCCTACACAATTCTTAAAGCTACAATGCTCCCACATGAATGCAAAAAACATCATTCACTAGCCCACATATCAAAGTCTAAAACAATCCATCAAAATGTACACAAAGACAACAACTGTAAGCCTGTAATGCATGCCCCTTTTATGAAGACAGAAAGTTACCTTACACATTGAACATAAGGCATATAACAATACTATGCAGTGGGGGTGTGTATGTGAGTATATTAAAAGACAGAGACTTCAGAGTGTGGTGGTGTAACACTAAGGTCAACGGTTCAGATCCCCACACCAGCCAGCCACCAAAAAAAAGACCCCTCAAAGTAACCAACAAGACCACGGTGAAAGTAAATTGATAAATTCAAATTTGAATCTATTAAGTAGACATTAGATTTTAAATAATTTTTAAAGTTCATATGCCTCACAAATTTACCCATTTACCATTTCATTATACCTGAGCCCAGTAATAAAAAATAAAAGTTTTTAAAACACAGCCTGCTGTGTTAGTAAATGCAACTTTTGTGCTCAGCGAGGCCAATAAAAAACTAGAAATGGCTCACCTGGTCAAGAATGGTTAAGTAAATTACATGTATCAATATGAGAGATCCAACATGACAGTTGTTTTCAAAAAATATTTAGTGACATCGAAAAAATGCCCAAAGTTTTTAAAAATTCAAACACGAGACTGTACTTACGTATAATCCCAAATCCAAGGGAACCTCATCAATTCCCACAATATAGCATTAAAAAAAGATTAAGTGCTACACATTGTACGCATGTATTCAAATATCACATTGTACCCCATGTATGTACAAGTATTATGTGTCAATTAAAAATAATAATAAAAAGGAAAAAAAGATTAAGTGCTAAGCATGGTTTTCTCAATTGTACAATTTCAGACAATTAGATTTTCCTTTTTCCTTAATATTTCTTGTCATTTACAGACACCACTAATACAGCAGGACAAAAAGTTTCTTATAGAAGGAAAAACATTTTTAAAAGCTCACATATAATTCAAAAGACTGTGAATATATATTAAGGCAATCAGTATGTAAATCTTCTTCCATATATGGATGCACCTTACTTCATGTTCAAATATGTAACACTGACCTGTAACAGGTGACCATGATCTAAAGTGTCAGTCACGTGCCTGCCCACCCCACACCCACCCCTGCCATGGTTTGCATGGCAACATGTACTACTTGTGAGTGGTGCTCACGAGACTCTGCATGTGATGAGGCCAGGGAGCCCATGACTCTTCAGGCACTACGCAGACCCAGCCCAGCACCCAGGAGGCAGGCATGCATCCACCAGCTGGAACTGCGATTCTTACACAGCCACCAGTCTTCCTGACTTTTCACAGCTCTTTGACAAAGGGTCCATACATGGGAAATGCTACACATTGGCATATCTTCTGCACGCTATGAGCCACTGACATTGAGCCTTCAGCCTTAGTGTCCGTCCAAGCACCTGAGAGAAGTCCAAGGACAGGAAACAGAAATCCTTTCTCAATTCAAGAGGTAAACGAATGGGTGAGCTCTGCTATGTTTTCTTTCTTGTTTCTTCTTGTCTTCATACTGGCATGTACCCCACCTCCCTCTCTTCAGCAGAAATTTGTCAGAAGCCATTTAGGTACTATTAACCCAACACCATTTTTTCTTCAAAGTCTCAAATCCGTTTGAGAAAAATGCCTTAATTTGTTAGACTAAACCTTTGAGACCAAATGTTGAATACAGTACAATTTAAAATTATTAGGCAGCAAGGCAAAAACACCTACTGCAATAACTTTTGCTGAATTTGCTGTATCATTAACAAAACAAGACAGATTTGTAGACTAAAAGCCTGAAAAATTTAGAAGTTATATTATGCAGTTTTTACATTTCAATTTTTTTCTTTAAAATGAGTTGTGTACAGGGGGGTTAAAAGTTTTATAAACAAGAAAAAAAACTGTACTAGAACCAACTTATTCATCATCATCTTCATCTTCCTCTTCCTTTTTTCAGCCTTGACAACTACCTTTTTTGCTGCATCAGGCTTTCCTTTAGCTCCATATGCAGCATAACCTTTTCGTATTTTCCTTCAGCCAAGCAGCCTTCTTTTCATAAGGCTGCTTGTCATCTACAGCAGTGGTGTTCACATCTCTCCCACTGTCTTTGCAACATCACCAATGGAGAGGCCCAGATGTTCTCCTTTGATTTCGGGTAAATACTCACAACAGAACAAGAAAAAGGCCAAAAGGAGGCCACCTGGATGCACTGGGATCCTTGAACTTCTTTTTTGTTTCTACTTTAGGAAGGATATAGGTTTTCATTTCTCTTACATAATTGGCCTTGTCCACCTTTGCCATGTCTTCAAATTTTCTTTTCTCTTTAGCAGACACGATCTCCCACCTCTCTGACCACTTCTTAGAAAACTCTTCAGAAGCTGACTGAAGCATCTGGTGTTGCTTCTTGTGTTCCTCCTGGCAAGTTTGCACAAAGAATGCATACAACGACATTGTGCATATCAACTCCTTAGGATCTCCTTTGCCCATGTTTAATTATTTCTCCTCAGCGAGGCACAGAGTTGCCCAGTGCTTGTCCGGCTCTCACTTGCCCCAGCACTCAATATACTGTGGAGCTCAATATACTGTCTATTTCATTTTTTAAAAATGTCTTTTCTCTGTATTGGAAAAAGTGCTACCCAGAATGCAATGTTAGAAGTGGCATGTTCAAAATGGGCTGTCAAAGCAGTTAGACTCTGCTAGAATCTTTTCCTTCTGAGGCACTACAATACCTTTTAGCCACCAGATAAAAAGAAGTATCCTAGGTGAGTCTTTTAAAAGAACAGCTGCTTTTTCAGGTGTTATAGCCTCATTGTAAACAGTTCAAACAACAGAGAAGGTCATCTAAGTGCACAAGGAAAGGTTTCTCCCAGTACCTCCTCCCCAGCTCTGTGGACTCCATAGCCCACATGAGGATTTAATGTGTATTGTTTGAAGTGATATAACTAAAGAGGTATGTGCTAAGGAGAAAGAAAAAGAAGAACCCTCAACTCACCTCTGACAACAGTGCAGCTGGTCTTACAACTTCTAGAAGAGAACTGTCAGTTGATAAGGAGCGCATAGGGCCCCACCTGAGTTGCTTTCGTATCTCTGACATATTACTGTTCTCTGGACCCTGCAGTTCAGGAAAATCCAATCTGGTAAATTCAAAATTAGGTTTGGAGGCAGATCCACTTTTTGCAATGATTCTGGATTTCCTATCTGTTCGTTTATGATAACCATCTGTAATTAAAGAATTAAAAGGGTAAAAATTTAGATACTGCTTGATGACCCATACTCAAACTTAAATTGTAGAGTAGAAGCCTATTGCTACTGATGCAACAGGTTGTTGTCAAAACATCCTAACCTTTGCTAGTGTCATTAATCTTCTCTGTAACAGTGCAAAACACAAATGACCAGAAGTATCAATCACTCTGGTTGACCTATCAGGAGTAATTCTAAAGCTGATGAAATAGTTACCTTAATCTCCTTGTGCAGCTGGGCATTTTAACTATTCTTAATATACATTTTAGAGTTTTGGAAATTTAAAGGGACTCTAACAAATTTCCTGTAAGTGATAAACTTCCCATCTTTCAGTTTGCTGTAACAAACTGGAAGAAGGCAGATAGCATGAAACTCACCGCCTCTTTCCCATCTTTCTCCTTAAAAGCAATGGATGATGAGGTAGGCCGCAGTGCCATGAAGCCCCTCATTTAATTGTAAGGCCAAGAGTTACTACAGTTAACAGTTAAATTCTCCTTTCACATTTCCATATACCAGATGGTTTACAAGTGAAGTCAATGAAAAAAGAAAAATACATATACCCAGTAATATAAATTATATATGTAACTAAATTGGTAGACCATTCCTAGCAACTATGCAATTACAAAGACTTTAAATCATTACATAAATAGGTAATTAACATATGTGACAAAACTGCAGTAGTAAATAATTTATAGGAATAAAACAAGATACCATGTGGAATCATTAGCTTTTATCTTCTTTTTTTTGTTTTTTTAATTTTATTTTTGTTTTTGTTTTACTTTATTTATTTTCTTTTCTGTAATCACTAACTTTTAGCCACAGACTGGAACAGGAGTTTTCTAGCCCAGAGCAGATGTGACTTGTGGTACAAATAAAAACTCTGAGTAACTACAATGCCCAGGTTTGGTATTGCTTAGGATAGGATTTAAACCACAGTCAAAACTCTCCTACCTACTAAAAGTCTCCCAACACAACACTAAAGAAAATGTCAGGGATGAACATAGTCAAATACAGTACAAAGGATATGGTTGTGATTTGTTTTTATTTAGGGACATGTTTTGAAACCTGTGGCCATCACCTACTTGCTGTTACTTCAGACAAGTTCTTCATGTGTAAAAGAAGGCTATAACAGGTTGAAGGCACTTCAGAGCCCACAATGCAACAGGCACCATGCTAATCCCCTCCCTGGGAGGACAGGCATCCAGAATCCCACAGGAAGCCTGATGCCCTCAGCTGTGTTGGGCTCCGGGTCTCATTTCTTGGACTCACGATGACCAAGCTCACGAACACAGCTGTACAAAGAACAGCAGCATTTCTGAGGTAGATGGAGTAGGTCAGCATTATACTATAGAGTTTATTATTTTTACCTGATTTCAAACTATTTTCAGCATGAAAGGACAAATGATGTGAACCTTTAGCCGATTTTATCTCAGATGACACAGCTCCATCAGCCCTTTTACTGTCAAACTTTTGCTCCTCATATGTTCTTTTCTCATTATAGGTTTTTTCCTGTAGAAAGGATTAAAAAGCAACATGAAATAAAAACACCATCAGTATAAAAATGGTTTAAAATAGAAAATTAGTAAGTATTCACAATTAAATCATTTTTAAAAGATCAGACCACATCATTTTTAAAAAGGTTAAATACCACACACAAAAAGATAAGCAATGCTAAAATGTCACACAAAAATTTACCAATTCTTTACACTTAAAACACTAAAGCTACCAACTCAAGGACACAACAAAACCATGGCATTTACTCACCTTAAACAGAGCTTTCGTCTCTTGTGGGAGAGGGCACATGTGCTCATCTTGGGGCTTTACTGTTTGAAAACCTCGGTAACAACTGAGTTGGTTATAATCATACTGGGAGCCAGGCACTGAGCAAACATTTTGTGTAGACTCAAGGGTATAAGGAGAATAGGCATACGGATGAAGAGTCATCTCAGAAGATGAATACTGAGGTGAAAAACTTGAAGTGCCAAAGGCCATATTTTCAGTATATATTTTCTGCCTAAATACAAAGCGTAAATTTTAGTTGCAGATTTCACACAAAGGAGCTTAATATCTTATAATAAACTAATTTAAACTTTTTAACATTTAATATTTTTGAGACCATTCACTCTAGCATTGAAATTTTTCTAATTAAAAGCCAAATAAAACCTCTGAGCATTTCTTTCTCACCCTGCAAAGAAAGATGCTGACCTGTTTCCACTTTCTCACTAATAAGCTGTAAGTCCATAAGAAATATCAACAGAGCCAGAAGATGCTACAGCAGCTCTTCACTCTCCTGCTGTCAAGAATTTGGGAAAGCCTTTCTCAGTAACTCTGACCAGAATAGCCATAAAGACCATTCTCTCTGTTGAGGGGATGCCTCCCTCCTAGGGCCTCTGGGCTCCTGCACAGGGTTTTCTCCAGCCCATCCCTGCTCCAAGTCCACTACAAAGCCCTGTGCTTTGCTGAGTATCAGGGCCAGAGTACAAAGAGGACACCATGGCTGGGAACTGCACACCCTACTGCCAAGATGGGTGCTATCTCTGAACACTACGGTTGCCTTAATTTGTTCACGCTGCTAGACTAAACCAAAATATAACTTTTTTTTTCATTTTAGTACCAAAGGCATCAAAAGAGACCAAAATATAATTTAGCACTGTTTTTATTTTAGCGAATTGGTGTAAGTGTGGAGGTTTCAACCATTTTCCCATGAAAGCTGACACAATGACAAAATGCTAAGCAGAGTTAAAATACAAATCATAACTTTCTCCTTCCCACAAATAAGTACCATTAGGTGTTTCTGTGAATCTTCAGAGCTATACCAAAGTGTACTGGTACACTGAAAAGCAGGAAAATCCAAACTTCATCATGATACATCCTATGATCTTCACAGTTTGGCTGTCACGAGATATGGACATAGTAGAAATCCTTAGCAGAAATCCCATTTCTAACCTTTCTACTTAGTAGAAATCCTTTTTCTAAGCTGTCACAAGAAAGACTATGTTGAATAAGAAAGGGAGTCACTATCTACAGGCTGTATCTACACATTAAAGAGAATGTTTACTGCTTTCACTTCCATTTAGTACTTAATTATATATTGCCTTGTGTCACTATATATTAATCCATATTTTTAAATAAATTTAGATCTTGTAAGATATTTTACTTATAAGCAATTAATTTTAACAATGATATATTCCTAATTGAAAACTAAACCCTTTTCACTGATCTTTTTCTGTCCCACATTCTGTCCCACCTGGCCTAGGGCTGCTGCAAACAGACAGAGCCACGAGAACTGGTTCTTTGCAGAAAGAGAGAGAGAAGAGGGAGAGTAAAAGCTTGGTCCTACATGCTTCTGGGAATTCTGTGCTTTATTTTGTTTGTGGCTCAAAATATATGGGACGGAGAGGGGGCAGATTTCAGGTGAAGAATCTGTTCTTCATAAGAGAAGATGGGAAAAGAAAATGAGTTGATAGTAAAAAAAAGTAGTTTAAAAAAAAAGCCAAAAAAATGGATAAACAGACAAAATTTAGCTAAAAAGGAAAGGAGGGGCAGGGTCCAGTGGTGGTTTTGAAGGATGCTGTCATCCACAAACTTTTCATCCATGAGTCAGGAGACCTTGGTTGGGGTCCTGACTCTACCACAACCTAGTTTTCCACCTTGGACGAGTCACTGGGTTTCTGTACTCTCACTGGTGCTGCTTCCTCTGGAAAGCTGGTATTTTTCCTTTACATCCAAAGCAAACACAATTACATGCAGAGAACAACATATGATACAAAATATCAAACAGACAACCCACAGCATCTGGTGTGGCTTCAAATGGCCTGTCAGGAAAATTCCAGATGCTATGACCCTGAACCTACAGTAACATGCCCATTTTACATTCACTGTCCCTTCTTGCCCCCTCTCCCCTAAAGCTGATCTGCCTGCATCTGTGCAACCCATGGTCTCCAGGCTCCGCTCTTCCTTGCCTCTTTCCTACCAACAGCTTCCTGGTCTCCCACAACCTACTTCTTGCCAAACTCAGCTGCCTCTTCCTCCCAGCATCTGCTGGGTCTGACTTGAAAAGGTCTCCTGGCCTGGACTTTGAACCCTGGCCTCTCCTTGCTCTCACCCACCCTCCATGGCTCCTCCTTTGTCTCCTTCCCTGGTGTCCTCTCCTCTGCACTCTCCCTATCTTGCCCATTTAGACTCATTCTGAATCGGAACCCTTCATCTTTCTGCTCAGACTTCACTTGTATATGAACAATCCAGCACCTTTGCCAGCTCCAAGACTCCATATCCAACTTACAGACCATTTCCGTTTAATATTTCATTTTCCCCCAATTCAGCACATATAAATCCCAAACTTAACATCTTTCCATTACATCATCTTTCCCTCCAAAATCTGTATGGATAACTATGGAACCATTTTTCCTTTCAGCAGGTCTCTCATGTATTTTCTGCTCTATTTTCAGTGCATGGAACCTAGTCAAAGTCTTCAATAGCCTCTTTCTTGAAAATCTAACCAGAATTCAGGAGTGATTATTATGACCCCATTTAAAACACCAGCAAAAGTTCTCTATTTCCTACCCAGCAAATCTAAACTTGTCAGCTGCACTATGTAAGCTTCCAAGCTACTGACAGCTTCTCCCTAACCATTTTACCTTATTCCTCTACTAACTCTCAAATACGTCGTGCATGTGGTCCCTTCAATCAGGCCAGGACCCAGCAGGATCCAGCTGCTCCTCCACCCACCAAATTGACCTGAGCCATGCAACACAAAGCTCAGCCGTGTGCTATTGTATGTTACCAGGCTGTGTGCTAGTTCTCATAGCTAACAGGTTTTAACTTAAAGACACTGCCTTGGATTGAGTGTCCCCCCAAAATTTGACCCCCACTGTGAAAGTGTTAAGAGGGTGGGAAATCCTATTATGGTAAATGAAAGGTGGGGCTTGAAGAGGTGATTAAATTGCAGGACCATGCCACAATGAATGAAAAATGGTGGTCATGGGCATGGTTTGGAGGGCTTTAAAAAGAGAGTAAATGAGAAAGTTAGTCTCTCTCTCTGCTCTGCCATCTTCTGCCACGTGAAACCCCTGGATCACTGTTGCCACCACCAAGACCCTCACCTGGACTTTAGACTTCCTAGCCTTTGAAACTGTAAGCAATAAATTTCATTTTCTTATAAATTACCCAGTTCCGTGTGTTTTGTTATAAACAACAGAAATGGACTAATACAAGCATCAAGTGGTACTTTCGGAAATTTCAATAGTTACAGCAAGATGCTGAAAATGCTCAACAAACTCTTGCCAACAGAAGCTGCAATTCTGGAAAATACTACAATTAAACTCAGGTCAGAAGAACTAAATGCTAATTCTGGTTCTGGAGCTAATTTGAATTACTCTGCACAAACATTTTTAGTCTCAGTATAACATCACACCTCCATGACAACCTCATGGATTGTGGTAAGCATGAGAGAAGTGAAAGTATATAATAATACCCAAAGTGCACACATCCTCACGCACATCTGTTAGCACAGGTTTTGTCACAAAAAATGTACTACGGCAATCAACAAAGTCATTGTCCATGGACATTCACTTGGAACAGAGAACTTTATTTTGTTTGCATAGGCCTCTATTTGTTCATTACATCAGTAAATAACCAGTATTTTGCAAACATGGCAAATTCTGTATATCAGACTAATTCTATTAATATTACTTTGTCCTGTCCTACAATGTAAATTTGGAGGATGGTATGTTTTCTTTCATCTCCATCAGTTCAAGTCTATGTAAGACTGATAAAGAGGAACACGGCTCATGAGATAGTCTTTTCCTCCCTTAGCATCTAATGCTTTCCTTATAGTAGTCTTTCAATAATTAATTCCAAATGAATAAATGAAGAACCTGTGAGAACACTGTTAAAGATACTGGAGGGAGACAGATTCTATAATAGGTGACTGCCCCTCCTTTAAGGGAAGATGAGGAGAGGGGACATACAAAGATGATTTAGGTTGCTATGTAGTGGAACAAATAGGAAAGAGAAAATAGGCTTGTTGAGAAAAATTCTACTTTTTCACAGCAGCAGATCTCCATTTAAATGTAATCTGACTACAGTAATGCAATTTTTAACCTATCTTAGAACTGATTATATAATCAATTCTCAACTATATGAAGTCTCATTATCTCGTTCCCACTTAAAGGCTCTTTTCCTTTCAAACCCTTCCCCTTTGGTTTAATGCCTACTTTATCCTTAGCTGTTTCCTTGCCTGGCAGGAATATTGAGCCTATCTTTTCTTGGTGATAATTTTTTTTAAAAACCTAAAAAAAGGTAAAGGGTTAAAAAACTTAATTTTTAAATTCAGCACTGTGCATCCTTCAGTCTCTTGATTCATCTCTATTCATTTTAATGCCAAAACATTGCTTTAGTCATATGAATCTTTTCCAACTTTATCTGCAGTAACTGGAATACCACCCAGCAGATGGCTTTGAGTTCTTGTCAGTGAGATATATTTTTGTTTTCTGTCATTTGTGACACCTAAGGTAGAGAACTCAAATGAGTCCCATGGCATCCTCCTCTTTATAAGGGATGAAATTACAGTGGAAAAATTGGGTATTCTTACTGAAGACCAAACTGTAGCCCATAAAGGTAGGTTTTCAACTTTTGTCAAAAAACGCAACTTGCAAATATCCTAAATATACCAGCTCAAAAATTTTCTTATTCATTCCAATTTTCATTCTTGCAAACATAATTCTAGAATTTATATGCGGTATAAACTATTTTCGATTGCACCACACAGGCACAAAAAATTAAAAAGGAAACCCATTTGAACCATACCAAAGGAGTATAAAGCACGAGAACTCTTACATAAGCACTGAAGCTAATGCAGACCTTAAAAAATGACCTAAAAACAAATCTACACAATTATGTGAAAGGCTGACACTTATTTTTCTAAATTCAGCTAAAAGTGGAAGCCATTTTATAAATACCTAGAGAATGAAACTTTGAGAAGAAAAAAGAAAATTTAAAGGAAAACTTAAGCCTTCTTTCAGCTCAAATTCAGAAAAATTTAAAACCAAAACTTGTAAAATCCACCTCCACAGGAGATAAAGCAAAATGGCTGAAAGCAAAAGCCAGTGATTTCCAAAGAATTACAGAGGTGGCCATGGTCACTACCTCCCACCCTTCCCTGAATAAGATTTAAAAATTTTAACCTTAAAAATAAAAAGAATGTTTATTTATTTGCTCCTTCCTTTGTCTTTTTGCTCTTCCCCCTTCCTTCCTGCCATTTCCTCTCCCATTAGATAAATGATGCTATGGGTCAAATGGGTGTCCCAAAAGTTTATGTACTGGAAACTTAATCCCCACTCTAACAGTGTTAAGAGGGTGAGATATCCTATTATGGTAATGGCAAGGTGGGGGTTTTAAGAGGTGATTAGATTTTGAATGATCTATCCATCATGGAGTAACAGATGTGGTTCTGAAGGCTTTAAAAGGAGAGCAAGTGAGGAGGTGAGCACTCTTGCTCTGCACATTCTCGCCATGCAACATCCTGTCTCACTACAGAAGGCCCTTGCCAGACGCACCTCCTGAACTGAGGACTTCCCAGCCTTCAAAACTGTAAGAAATAAATTTTATTGCTTTATAAATTACTGTTTCAGGTAATCAACAGAAATAGACTAATACAGAATGATATATTTTTAAACTGTATGAACAAATGCACCCTGAAACTGCATTTGCTACTAATAGATGCAATGCAGTCTCCATCTTTTCTTTGCCCCAAATAACAGAATGAGTATAAAGAAAAAAATGGGGTGTTAAAGCTACAGCTTTTCACTGGATATCCATATGTAGAAAAATGAAACTAGACCCCTATCTCTCACCATATACCAAAATCAACTCAAAAAAAGACTTAAGACATGAAACTATAAAACTTCTAGAAGAAAACATAAGGGAAATGCTTCAGGATGTAGGACTGGGCAAAGATTTTATAAATAAAACCTTAAAAGCACAGGCAACAAAAGCAAAAATAAACAAATGGGATTATATCAAACTAAAAAGCTGCATAGCAGCAAAGGAAACAATCAACAGAGCAAAGAGACCACCTGCAGAACGGGAGAAAATATTTGCAAACTATGTACCTGACAAGGGATTAATATCCAAAATATACAAGGAACTCAAAACAACTCAACAGTTTAAAAAAAAAAAAAAAAGTAAAAGAAAAAAGAATCCAATTAAAAAAATTGGCAAAGGAACTGAATAGATACTTCTCAAAAGAAGACATACAAATGGCCAACAGGTATATGAAAAAATGCTCAACATCACTAATCATTAGAGAAATGTAATTCAACACACAGAGATATCATCTCACCCTAGTTAGATCTGGCTATCATCAAAATGAAAATCATAAATGTTGGTGAGGATGCAGAGAAAAGGGAACATTTATACACTCTTGGTGGGGCTGAAAATTAGTACAGCCATTATGGAAAACAGTATGGAGGTTTCTCAAACAACTACAAATAGAACTACCATACAATCCAGCAATCCCACTACTGGTATAAACCCAAAAAACTGGAAATCATTACATCGAAGAGATACCTGCTCTCCCATGTTTATCCCAGCTCTATTCACAACAGCCAAGATATGAAACCAATCTAAATGTCCATCAACAGATGATTGGATAAAGAAAACGAGGTATATATATATATATATATACACAACAGACTACTACTCAGCCATAAAAAAGAATGAAATTCTGCCTCACAACAGTATGGATGAGCTTGGAGAAAATTAAGTGAAATAAGGCACAAAAAGAGAAATATCACATGTTCTTACTCCTATGTGGGAGCTAAAAAATAAATTGTTGAACTTTTTGAAGGGAAGAGTAGAAATGTGGTTACTAGAGATGGAAAAGGGAAGGGATAGTGAGAGGTTGGTTAATTGACACAAAATTACAGCTAGATAAGAAAAATAAGTTCTTCTGGTGTAGAGTGGAGCTACGCATCTATAACTAACAACAATTTACAGCATGTTATCAAATTGCTAGAAGAGAGATCAAAAGTTTTCAACATAAAGAAATAATTAAATACTGCAATGATGAATATGCTAATTTTCCTGATTTCATCATCACACATTGTATACATGTATGGAAATATAAGTCAGTACCTATAAATATGTCATCAATACGTCTCAATAAAAAAAAAAAAAGCACCAGTTTTTGGTGCAGGATACAGTTAAATTGCACCACTCGCTCACCCTTCCTGGCTGAAGAGCACTTTCGAGCGATGTGCAGAACTTTAATATGTTAGCTGAAACATATTTGAAAGCCTAGTCACCATTAAATCCAAGAAATAAGCCCCGTGGTAAGGCAAGAGTTTAGAAAGATACATACTCAGTCACTGGTGGTCCCTGAACAAACGGATAGTACGTAGCTGCACAGCTAGGGAAGACACATGCTTCTGAGGACTCTGACCATGCCACATTGAGCCCAGCAAATCTGGGGACAAACGGTTTGACATCTGCTGATAACTTGATGCCCTGAAGGAAAAAAGGGGGGTTGGCTACATATATTCCGAAATCAACCAAATGTAAACAAAAAAACCCAAAGAGAGGTGCTCCATTCTAACGGCCCCAGAAATGCTCATCCCAATGCTGCTGCTTAAAAACTTCTGCCTAGTAAAGACAAGAATTCGTTTGCTAACGATTTCTCCCTGATGCTTCTTAGAAAAACCAGTCTTCTACACATAAAGTGTGAAAAATAAGGACAACCAGTTAAAGTAGAAGTAAAATTCAACCCAGGTTATATAGTTAGGACCACACTGACGACGTTTCCATAGTTTTAAACATGGAATAAGCGTATTTTAGTTAGGAATGATTGAGAATCATACAGACACTGCAGTCAAATACACCCGGAGAATGGTTAAATGTAGTACTCAAAACAGAGTGCATAAGTTTATTTCCATTAAATTTCTCCAAAAAGTTGCACAAAACATTTGCTTTTTACTCAGTGAACCACTAAGTCGAGTTTCATTGAAAAGCAAAATCATGCTTTGGTAGAAAATCGCACTCGGAATTTAATTTTTAAAGTGTATTGTTTCTCTTACTGTTTAGATACATAGGAAAAGATCTACTTTCCCTGAGAATTTCATAACCATAGTTTTTAATTAGAGTTTCAAACTAATTTACGCGATTGCCACGGCTCCAGCTGTGGCAATGTAGAGCGGAGCCCGACGTTTAGGGAAACCCAGGGTGCTTTAAAACCAGCTACTCCTTCCTCGGAGCTCCGCGAGCTCGCCCAAGCTCCCCCGCCCTGACTGTTGTGCATGCTGGGCAGGGCGCCGTCACTGGCCTCTGCGGCATCACACCCTAAATGCGACGCAAATCGGGGGCGGGGGTCTGCGGTACCCGACCACCGCCCCCAGACGGGCCCGGGGATCGCGGCAGCCCTCACGAGCGCTTCCGGACCGTCTCTAGCACGCCCGCCGGGCTAGCCCCGTTACTGTCCGACCGAAACCCCGGGGCGAGCCGGGTCAACGGGCTGAAGCCGCCGAGAGCGCCCGCGGGCCCAGGCAGCCCCCGACGGCCCTTACCTCGCCTTCGGGATCCCGTGGCCCCTCCGATGCCATGGTGGGCGGCTCGGAGGAAGCCGCGCCGTAGCGGCCAGCAGCCGGACGGTCGGCTGGCCCCACAGACGACGCAACGTTTCCGCCTTTGGAGCAGCAGCCAGGAAGTGCGTCACAGAGCGCGACGGGACCCGCCTCTTCCTCAGGCCGGAAGTGTGCGGGGGCGATTCTGAGTCTGTGCGGGCCACACGTGGAGGTCACGGTAACGTGGGTAGCAGGCGTGGATCCTGGCATTCCTGCGGGCTGCGGCCTCGGTGTAGGTTAGAAGATCTTGAAGTATGCCCTGAAGTGCTGGACTATCTGAGCGCCAGGCAACAGCGACTGGAAACTTCGAGTGAGGCCGTAGCTTAGTCGAGTTCCCTGAGCCACGGGAGTCTAACATTAGTTAGGAGGTCAGAGAGCTCCTTGGATAATGTGGCCTGTAAAGGCTTCTCGCAGAGGTGACCTTTGCGGCAGTCACCTGAAGAGGCAAGTTTACTAGTAAGGGCAATGCGGGGTGGCCCCGCTCACGATTGCATTCCTTTAAGATTTCCTCAAGATCGGTGACTTGGGAGATTGTACACCCTGTAAAGCCTTACAAAAAGATTGGTATCCCACATTTTCAGAAACTAAGCAGCATGGAAGTAATCACGGAAAGGAATTTAACTTCAAAATTGCTACTTATTTCAAATGGTATGAACATTAAAAAATGCGCTTAGGACAAAGTTATGGGACAGGAAAGTATGGTTTCTGCAGTGAAAAAAGGCTCTTCGGGAGTGCTGAATGCGTTAAGTACTAAGAAATTTATAAGGGGCATCAAGGATAAGAGGCTGACCAGAGAGGTACAGGGGAAGGCCGCAAAGTGGATTTCAATAGATGGAGGAGGAACTCCTACCTCAGAGGCTTGGAGGAAGGTGGAAGCAGATTTAAGGAACAGAAAATATTTGCCAGCAACGTAGGCCACTTGAGGAATGGGACCTAATGAGTTTGGAGCAAATTACAGGTGTCCTCTGTCCCTTGCACATAGACCATTTATTTCAAGCAGGAAATGGAGGCAGCAGCTCCAGTTCTCTTCCACATTTCTGTCCAACTGGGTCCCACAGCTTTACCGAACATATCTGGACACACCCAACCTCTAGCAGGTCTCTCAGATCTCTCCTAGGGTCTGGCCAGAATCTATGCTGTAGGTTGAGGGGTAGCTGTCACCCCTGTCTCATCACTCTGGGTCTACACTAGGGTGTAATAAAGTTTACTTAATTTTGGCATCTTTCTGTTGGATTGTTACCATGTACCTCTCTACCTGATGTGTCTGTCCTGTGGTGGTGGCTGGGCTGGGGATAGATTCTAGGCTGCTGCTCATCACTTTCAATAGTTATTGTAATCATTATGTGTAAAGACATCCTTTCTAAACAGAGGGTCTTATATTTACCAGTGAGGCTCATTTAAAATGGCTCTCCAGCATAGTAATCAATTACCATAAAGAGCCTGTGTCTGCATTTAACTCCAAAACCTTTTCCTAGCCTAAGACAATGTAAACAGATGAAAAATAAATAGGGCATGAAGGTGTTTTACAGTGCTCTTGAACTTTGCTATATTTTATAGGGAACATTATCCCCACTTGGCTAATGGAGAAAAGGAAAAACAGAGTTAAGTGTTTCTCCCAAGACCACTAGCAGTCAGTGGCGATTCTTAGACAAGTGGAAGCAGCCCAGGTAGTATTGTTGGGCTTTTCTGTTCAATTGGAGATTCTAGACAATTCTTTAGGAACTTGTCTAATAATAAAGCTGTAAAATCTACTTTGGCTTAGTTTAAACTTATCCGTGGTTCTTGCTTTCTTCCTAAGTTAAATAAATGGTACCCCAATCATACCAAGCTATTTTAAAATTTAAAATTTCTTTATTTCCTCATGGCTAAAACTATAAAACTTAAACCAAATAATCTCCACAGGCACAAATTAACCATAAAAAATATATATCTCAGTAACCTTTAATGGTGATAAATGCAACACAAAAACTTTATTTAACAAAAGTAACAGGTGAAGTCAAACAGACTAGAAAAAACTGACTAGAAGAAACTATCTTAAACACCTTATAGTAACCTACTTGCAGTTGCATTTAACTGAGCTCTGTTGCTGTGAAGAATACAGCTCATGCACAGGTATGGGTGAGTGATTTGTACATTTTTTTCAAGTATTCACTGAATACTACTTTATATACACATATACATTAAATTTGAAAAAGATTTGATGATCCGCAGATATACTTCATTTTTGTTGATCTTTTGGAAGAGGTCGTCTAAAGAGAAGAATATGCGGTTCTGTGGAAAGAAATGATTTACATCATTTTAATATAACACTTAATTTTAACTTGCTCAACAAAAATCAAAGAATTCTCAATTGAACCAAAAAACAAACTAAGTCCACTTTTAACTGGTTGGAGGTATCTAAAATGAACTTTGCTTCAAAGTTACTATCAACAGTAAACAGAAAAAAAACAACCTGACAATGAGAACATTCCTCCAGTATTTTTGTTTTACCCATCCTGGAGAAAGGGGATAGTAAGTAGAGAAGCTATCTGAGGAGAGTGGTTTCTACTGTTAGAGTCTCAGAGTGAAAAATAAAGAGAAAGATCCCCTCATTCAAATCTCCTCCTGGATATCTCACACTAATGCACATTGAAAACCACCAGCAGCTCATAAAAATGCAGGTCCCCGAAGGTCATCCCATAGATTCTGTAGGTAGGGGCCCAGGAATCTACAGTTAAGTTCCTCAATTGCTTTGTATTATCTGGAGAAAGACCTTTGAACTGTAATATGATTATGTGCCCCAATCCCAGGAAAACTATGAGTCTTGGTTTTTGATGCTGTTTTTCTTTAACAGAAGAGTAGAAAACAAGATACCTTTAGTTCCACCTACTTTAGCTTCTACAGCATGTCTTTAAATTTTGTTGAAAGCATTATAAATTCTTTAAGTTATTACTGATAATCCAAAAGAATTTAACCCCAACATTTCAGTCTAGTTTAATATTTAATATCTGGGAAACTTCTGATTAATACCACATAATGCGAAGGGTACTTCAAAAAGTTCGTGGCAAAATAGCATTAAAAGGTAATACAAATCTTTCCATGAACTTTTTGAAGTACTCTCATAAGACACTCATCTAAGCATAAAATAGGCAGCAAAATTCTGAGTTCATAAACTATGTTATCTCATTTAACCTTAATGTGGTAGATAACATCCTTTAAGAGGACTAAAGGAAAAGACAGATCACTTCAAATTGCATCAATTTGTATATATAGAACTTAAAATAAGTTCTTAGTTTTAAAAGAAGGGACTGCAGATACTAGATATGGCAAAACATAAGATACTATTAACAAGGACAAATTTTAAGACAGATTATCTATTTTTTGACTTATTTTTGCAGGTAGAACATAGCTGCTTTCATTCCTGTGGTATATGAATTACTATAATATTGGAAATCTCTCCAGGGAGTTAAGGAATCAGTCATTTAGAAAATAATCACTTATCACGGAGATACTTTGGGACATCATTGAATGTCAATGTTGCTAAAAAAAATCTGACAACTACCACCACTACTACAAGGGTACTTCACCAAGTTTGTGGAAAAACAGAATTAAAAGATAATATGAATCTTTCCATGAGCTTTTTGAAGTACCCCCGTATTTTAATTCAGTTAAGGCTTTACTATAGGAAAACTTACCTGGTTCATGAATCATGTAATGAACCCAGCCTAGACTCTGTTGGACACCAAGTCTCCTCCATTCCTCTTCAGACATCAGATGGGTTTTGGGTACTTGTTTGGAAAGTTCTCTGGGTAACATGACATGCCTGTTAAAAGACACAGCTAAGTATTAGTGCCTTTCCTACAATTATGATCATTTTGTACATACACCTTTAGGATATTAAAATTTAAAGGTTTTGTCCTCAAAACAAAGTTCTTTAAAGCAACTCTATGTTACATTATCATTGGTATCAATATTGGGGGCTACTTTCTACTACCTTTAATTCTGATTTTCAATGGCCTGTGTTCAAATTAGGGAGCTAGGAGTGTACAGTCCAAAAGCAGAAGGCATTTTATCTGGGATTAACTTTTTTCTTACAGAAAATGCTTGCTAGTTGTCTTAATCTTCTTCAGGAATAGAACCCCAAAATCTAAGTTGGCCACATGGTTATCGGTCTCCCCTACTGCTAGCTCTGGTCATGTGACTAAATCCTGGCCAACAGGATATAAGCAGAAAATATGCAACTTATGAAAAGTATCCTCAGAGGGAAAGAACATACCCAACTCTTTTCTCTTTCTCCTTCCTATTGGATGCAGATACATGTAACCGAGGAGCTAGAGCAGCAATCTACGGAGGATGGTAAGGTAACAAGAGGGAAGGAACCCGGCCCCTAATTATCCCAGTCTGGACTAGAGTTTTAAGTAAGGGCAAAAAAAATCTCTTTTTAGTTACAGTTAGCCTGAGTTTCCTGTTACTCAACACTAGATTTGTAGTACATACAAGTCCTTGTATACTCCAGAAGTTGCTTTATACTTCAAGTACTTCGTTCAAAATTAAGAAAAAACAAAAACAAAAACCTAACTGCACATCCAAGTATACATGTATTTGCAAGCTCACACAGACCTTCAGTTTCCCAATAAGTTACTGACCTATATCCAAAACTTTATTCAGTTTCTTAGGCAGGCATGAAATAGCCTTCAATATCAAACCATCAAGAATATGTACAATTGTAACTTTGTAAAATTTTTAAAAGACGAATCCACACCTCCTTAGAGTTTTTATTTAATTACCATAAAAAGATTTTTTATAAGCACCAAGCTGTCATCAACTTAAATTTCAGGATGTGTAGCTGGTTAGTTAAGTACTTTTGCAGGGCAAAAGTGAGCCTCAGAACAATTCTACTATGTTGCTAGGTTGCCATGATGCCACCAAGTCAAATTATGCTTAACTACTACAGTCCATAGAACTTTCACCAATTCCAGCAAAGTATATGGTGATCCTCAGTAATACCAGGTACCACGCTCATTCTTGAAGTACTGCTTTCATGTCTAATTTTTAAGGCTGTACAAATAGCCTCATTTCTATGATCTACATTGTTGATTAGTCTTGCAAAGAAATGTAATGATTTTGTACCTTTTCTTTCAATTTTACAAGCATAATATCTACATAAATGTACCAACAAGTTATTTAAATGGTAAGTTTCCACCCCACCTTCTCCATAAACCATGGAACAAGTTCTCTTTCAGAGTTTCATTTTAAAGGAAAAAATTTTAAGTAGTATGAAGCCCACATGGGGAGTCTATCTGTATTTAGTTTTCAAACTCACAATGCATAAGGAAATTTACTTCCAAAATCCAACATTTATTTAAGCTGGAATACAAAACAGTTCAAATATTACTAATTTGTAAAGCTGCCCAAAGAAATCCTGTTTTCCAGACACTAAAGACACTTCCTTTACAGAAGAACCTAAACTCAAGTAAAAGGATTATGAAATCAAGTTTGCAATTACAAAAGAAAAATCAAACAGAGATATAAGATATTGCACAGTGAGAAATATACTCTACTAACCATAATTGAAACTTACATTGCATGATCCACCACTCCATACAAACCACCCTAGACTCACTCCTCAGTGATGTATTACCAGTATAGACTCCCGTTAAAAGTATCTCTGCAGGGCCGGCCGTGGCTCACTCGGGAGAGTGTGGTGCTGATAACACCAAGGCCATGGGCTCGGATCCCATATCAGGATGGCTGGTTAGCTCACTTGGGAGAGCGTGGTGCTGACAACACCAAGTCAAGGGTTAGGATCCCCTTACCGGTCATCTTTTAGAAAAAAAAGTATCTCTGGAGATTAATTACTATCTTGTTTCATAAAATGGTAAGTGGTCAATTAAAACCAGCTCTAATTTATATTGGATTAGAATAAATTACTTCAGATGTGACAGGATTTTCTTCTATACATTACCACACTCAAGCTACCTAGTAAATCAGGTCTAGTGCCTATCATCAATGATTATGTGAGTATATTAAAACTAAAAACTGGAACTACTGCTACCATAACTCTGAAAAGTGTTTTAATCTAATTTTAATATTATGCCTTAAAAGAAATTTATACAGACCCATAAATCCTTATCCCAAACACTGGAGCCATACGTGTTTCAGAAGTTTTCCAGATTTTGTAAAGTTATTACAGTAGTTTACAATTTGTCCATTATTGGACATCCCCAGCAGGGCTCTTGGTTAACAATACATAATTGAACATTATATGCCAACGTATTACACAGTTATAACTGTGTGGTCTGTGGTTACTATAGAAAGATAATCTACTTCATCTATAGCCAGAAAAAAACAACACGGGATTACAAAATAGTGCACAAATTACTAATTTGAAAGGCTGGCCAGAAAAAAATCCTGTTTTCCTACTGTGAAGATAGACTTTCATGATTGGGGGGAGGGGCGCCACCCACTGTTATGTCCTTTCTTCCTCAAATAGCATTCTTGGAAGTCTAACCTAAAAGGGCAGCAGAAAACAAGGTCATTATTTGGCCAAGGATGACAGAGGCTTTACACCGCACCCCACCCCCACATCTTGGTAGTCTCCCAGAACTCACCATTCCAATCACTACCTACTAGGACAAGGGGTGAACTAGTCTTTGAAGGCACGCTCCAATGTGTCTCCCGGAAACAAAGCTAAGAATTTTTAAGGCTCTTCCTCACAATCCAATTTGCTAATTTTATTGATCAATTATAGCCACTACGCTCTAGTGCATCGCTTCAGGACTCAACACGTCAAAAATTCTTCAAAGCCAAAAATTTTGCCAGTGTACACTGGCAGAAAAAAATGCCCACAAAGTCCACTCAAGTTCTCAATTTGGTCTTTAAACGAACCCGCTCTAATAATGCCCTTAACCGCTACAGCTTGGGTTAACGCAGAATCGCCTAAGTCACCAGACCCGATTAACATTTTCAACCCCCCACCCCCATCAAGCTCATTTTCCGGGAGCTCCCCCCCCAAAGTAATTTCTAGTACCACCAAATTCAAAAGCAAGAAAAAGAGAGGTGTGTTCCTCTGAGTACGTTAACAGACCAAAATCAACATTATAAACTAGTAAAGTGCCTTCACCCCGGCACGGAAGTTGCACGACCGAGAACGGAAAAGCAGGACGCTTCGAGGCGTTTTTTTCGAGTAATCCTGGTCTTGCTCAAGGAACCGGAATCGAGACCAGTTACTGAATGTTCTAGTTATCGCGACCCGCCACGGACGGGAGGAGAGGGCACCAACGGTCCTTCCACGCCATCCAGGACCGGATCCGTTTTCCGTATTGCGCCCGTTACCACCTGGGCACAAACGCGGCCGTCGACGCTCCTCCTTCATCCTCCGGGCAGAACGAACAAAGGCCCGGGGTCCGAGCGCGCCTGCACACTAGGCGCGCACCAACTGCGAGTGGCCGCAGCAACCAGGAGCCGAGCTGGGCCCGAGTTCGCCTCCACCCCGTCCCCGGCCCCCTAGGCTCCGACTTTCGATCCCTCTGACCTCCCCACCTAAGGGAGCCGCGCCTGAGGGAGCTGGCCCGGAGTATAAGGAGGCTGCTCACCGGTACTCGTAGTGCTCGTCAAAGTACTTGTCCGAGTAGTATATCTGCTTGTGGGCCATCCTGCCGGCTCGCAGCGGGGCGGAGGGCAAGAGAGCTGGAAGAGCAGACCTCACCTCCACGTCCGGCCAAGGTAACGACTCGACTAAGACCAACGACCAACAGGCCCAACGATCCCGATTTGAATCGGACAGCCCGCCGCCGATTGGACAGCAGCAGCGACCAATCACCATCCGCCTAAGCTGCGGGAAGGAAGGCCCGGCTGCCAGCCTATCGTCGCCTCGCTTCCTCGGCTTTCGCTTACCTGGTGAGCCAATCAGAGACCTGTTGCGAGGTTGCCCGAGGGAAGAAGTGGAGTATAGGTACGGCGCGGGGCCGGGCAGCGCCCTAACGGGCGGGGGCGTGGTCACAGAAGGGCGGAGCCGGGGTGTTAAGGGCCGCAGAGCGCGTGCGTAGGGATTTGGAACGTTTCAGGCCCGGAAGCCGTTGCGGTGAAGTATCGCGGGTTTTGGCGAAGCCGGAAGCGTTGCCCGCGAGGCTCGGAGCGGTCACCCTCTTCCCCTGCTGTGATGGCATCTCGTGGTGCCGCCCGATGTGCCCTCAAGCTCGCGCCCTGAGTCCAATTTGAAAGGCAGAGAGGCGGTGGGTTGTGAGGAGGATCCCGGCGACCGGCCGCTTGGGTGAGGGGAGCTCGGGAAAAGCGGCCGGGGGTGGCGCGGCACGCCCCTAGCTCTAGAGAGACCCGCGTCTGGAGACGGGCTGAGATCCAGGGAGCTTTCTGTAGCCTAGCCTGCTGTCAGAAAACCAGAGGAAAGTCTAGATGCGGGGAGGCTGAGCCAATGAATGCAGCCGCCAGAAATAACGATTCCGGTTACTGGATAATGGGATTAAAAGGGATTTTGAAACTTTTCTGGTCTCTTAGTATTGATCTTTAAAACTATACGTACATATAAAGTTACTGGAAGAAAACATGTCGAGATGTAAATAGTCATTTTTAGATGACAGTTAAAAACAGTGAAGTTGTTAGTATTTTTCACGTTTTCCACAATGAGCATATACGTCATTTTCATATTAAATTTTTATGCGACGTGTTCTAGCACCATACCACACGGGTTCAGAGCGTGAATATCCCCCCCCTACTGCCCACCCACACGCTGTCGTAGTCAGCTGTGGCTGCCCGAACAAAGTAACCTAAAAGGTGTGGCTTAAATTTCTCACAGTTCTGGAAGCTGAAAGCCTGAGGTCAGGGTGGCAGCATGGCCTGGTTCTGATGAAGGCCCTCTCCCTGGTTGCAGACTGCCGACTGAGCGCTCTCATGGCGCTTATGAAGGTGCTAGTCCCATTCATAAGGGCTCCACCTTTGAGACATCTAACCCTAATTACCTTGGAACGGCCACCTCCTAATACCATCACATGGGGATGGGGGGTGGGATTAGATTTCAATTTATGAGTCTAGAGGGGATTCAAACATTCAGCGTTATACACATGATAGTACCCTTCAGGTCTCTAGGTTAAGGAGTCTGTCTTGTGAAAGGTCTTAATCGTTCTTGAGGAAGTCCCTCCCTTTCCCCATTCTCCATCAATAGAATCCTGTGGATTTCCCTTTGTAATTTCCTTTGTAATAGCGTATTTGCTTAGGTATTGTTCGTCCCACTATCTGCACTCTAATGTATTGTACGTCAAACCAGTGTAGAGCGCATGTCTGTTTAACCACAACATGCCCAGCGCGTAGCAGAGTCCCTTGCACATGATGAACACAATAAGTAAATTTTATTTTATTTTATTTTTTTATGTTTGTACTTTATTAGAGAAAAATCAATCATCTCTAAATGAAATCTTTTTCTAGTTTCATGGAGTATCTTGTCTTGCAATTACATATTTCTGAAAAAATATGTCATCATTTGAAGATTCCAATTTCTTTTTTCTAATGAAGACAAAAATTTTATTATTATTACTTTTTTAAAAATTTTATTTTGTCGATATACATTGTGGCTGATTATTGCTGCCCATCATCAAAACCTCCCTCCCTCCTCCCTCCCCCCCCAACAATGTCCTTTCTGTTTGCTTGTCCTATCAACTTCAAGTAATTGTGGTTGTTATATCTTCTTCCCCCCCACACCGAGTTTTTGTGTGTGTGTGTGTGTGTGTGTGTGTGTGTGAATTTATATATTAATTTTTAGCTCCCACCAATAAGTGAGAACATGTGGTATTTCTCTTTCTGTGCCTGACTCGTCTCACTTAATATAATTCTCTCAAGGTCCATCCATGTTGCTACAAATGGCAGTATTTCATTTGTTTTTATAGCTGAGTAGTATTCAATTGTGTAGATGTACCACATTTTCCGTATCCACTCATCCGATGATGGACATTTGGGCTGGTTCCAATTCTTGGCTATTGTAAAGAGTGCTGCGATGAACATTGGGGAACAGGTATACCTTCGACTTGATGATTTTCATTCCTCTGGGTATATTCCCAGCAGTGGGATAGCTGGGTTGTATGGTAGATCTATCTGCAATTGTTTGAGGAACCTCCATACCATTTTCCATAGAGGCTGAACCATTTTGCAGTCCCACCAACAATGTATGAGAGTTCCTTTTTCTCTGCAACCTCACCAGCATTTATCGTTCAGAGTCTTTTGGATTTTAGCCATCCTAACTGGGGTTAGATGGTATCTCAGTGTGGTTTTGATTTGCATTTCCCGGATGCTGAGTGATGTTGAGCATTTTTTCATATGTCTGTTGGCCATTTGTATATCTTCCTTAGAGAAATGCCTACTTAGCTCTTTTGCCCATTTTTTAATTGGGTTGCTTGTTTTTTTTCTTGTAAAGTTGTTTGAGTTCCTTATATATTCTGGATATTAATCCTTTGTCAGATGTATATTTTGCAGATATTTTCTCCCACTCTGTTGGTTGTCTTTTAACTCTGTTAATTGTTTCTTTTGCTGTGCAGAAGCTTTTTAGTTTGATATAATCCCATTTGTTTATTTTTCCTTTGGTTGCCCATGCTTTTGGGGTCGTATTCATGAAGTCTGTGTCCAGTCCTATTTCCTGAAGTGTTTCTCCTATGTTTTCTTTAAGAAGTTTTATTGTTTCAGGGTGTATATTTAAATCCTTAATCCATTTTGAGTTGATTTTAGTATATGGTGAGAGGTATGGGTCTAGTTTCATTCTCCTGCATATGGATATCCAGTTCTCCCAGCACCATTTGCTGAAGAGGCAGTCCCTTCCCCAGTGAATAGGCTTGGTGCCTTTGTCAAAGATCAGATGGCAGTAAGTGTGTGGGTTGATTTCTGGATTCTCTATTCTATTCCATTGATCAGTGTGTCTGTTTTTATGCCAGTACCATACTGTTTTGGTTATTATAGCTTTGTAGTATAGCTTAAAGTCACGTAGTGTTATGCCTCCAGCTTTATTTTTTTTGCTCAGCATTGCTTTGGCTATGCGTGGTCTTTTATTATTCCATGTAAATGTCTGGATAGTTCTTTCCATTTCTGAGAAAAATGTCATTGGAATTTTGATGGGGATTGCATTGAATTTGTATATCACTTTGGGTAGTATGGACATTTTCACTATGTTGATTCTTCCAATCCAAGAGCATGGAATATCTTTCCATCTTCTTCTATCCTCTGTAATTTCTCTCAGCAGTGGTTTGTACTTCTCATTATAGAGATTTTTCACCTCCTTGGTTAACTCAATTCCTAAGTATTTTATTTTTTTGGTGGCTATTGTAAATGGGCAGGCTTTCTTGATTTCTCATTCTGCATGTTCACTATTGGAGAAAAGAAATGCTACTGATTTTTGTGTGTTGATTTTGTATCCTGCTACTGTGCTGAAATCATTTATCAATTCCAAGAGTTTTTTTGTAGAGGTTTTAGGTTGTTCGATATATAGAATCATGTCATCTGCAAACAGGGACAGTTTGACTTCATCTTTTCCAATCTTGATGCCCTTTATTTCTTTCTCTTCTCTGATTGCTCTGGCTAGTACTCCCAACACTATGTTGAATAGGAGTGGTGAGAGTGGGCATCCTGTCTAGTTCCTGTTCTTAAAGGAAAAGCATTCAGCTTTTCCCCATTCAGGATGATATTGGCAGTGGGTTTGTCATATATGGCTTTAATTATGTTGAGATACTTTCCCTCTATACCTAACTTATAGAGGGTCTTTGTCATGAATGAGTGCTGAACTTTATCAAATGCTTTTTCAGCGTCTATAGAGATGATCATATGGTCCTTGTGTTTGAGTTTCTTAATATGGTGTATCACATTTATTGATTTGCGTATGTTGAACCAACCTTGCATCCCTGGGATGAATCCCACTTGATCATGGTGAGTAATTTTACGTATGTGTTCCTGTATTCTGTTTGCTAGTATTTTAGTGAGGATTTTTGCATCTATATTCATCAAGGATATCGGCCTGTAGTTTTCTTTTTTGGTTATATCTTTACCTGGTTTTGGTATCAGGATGATGTTTGCTTCATAGAATGAGTTTGGGAGATTTGCGTCTGTTTCAGTCTTTTGGAATAGTTTGTAAAGAATCGGTGTCAATTCCTCTTTGAATGTTTGGTAGAATTCTGCTGTGAATCCATCTGGTCATGGGCTTTTCTTTGTTGGGAGCCTTCTGATAACAGCTTCAATCTCCTTTATTGTTATTGGTCTGTTCAAATTTTCTACGTCTTCATGATTCATTTTTGGGAGCTTGTGTGTGTCCAGAAATTTATCCATTTCCTCCATATTTTCAAATTTGATGGCGTATAGTTGTTTATAGTAGTCTCGAATGATTCCTTGTATTTCAGATGAATCAGTTGTAATATCACCTTTTTCATTTCTAATTTTTGTTATTTGAGTCTTCTCTCTTCTTTTTTTTGTTAGCCATGCTAATGGCTTGTCAATTTTATTTATCTTTTCAAAAAACCAACTTTTTGATTCATTGATCTTTTGTATTGTTTTTTGGGTTTCAATTTCATTCAGTTCTGCTCTGATCTTAATGATTTCTTTCTGTATGCTAACTTTAGGATTGGATTGTTCTTGTTTTTCTAGTTCATTAAGGTGAAGTGTTAGGTTGTTCACTTGCCATCTTTCCATTCTTCTGAGGTGAGCATTTAATGCAATAAATTTCCCTCTTAATACTGCTTTTGCAGTATCCCACAGGTTTTGGTATGATGTATCATTATTTTCATTAGTTTCAATAAATTTTTTGATTTCCTGCTTGATTTCTTCTTGGACCCATATGTCATTAAGTAGAATGCTGTTTAATTTCCATGTGTTTGTATAGTTTCCAGAGTTTTGTTTGTTATTAATTTCTAGTTTTAATCCATTGTGGTCTGAGAAAATACATGGGATAATTCCAATTTTTTTGAATTTATTGAGACTTGATTTGTGACCTAATATGTGATCTATCCTGGAGAATGATCCATGTGCTGATGAGAAGAATGAATATTCTGAGGTTGTTGGGTGGAATGTTCTGTAGATATCTGCCAATTCCAATTGGTCTAGAGCATTGTTTAGATCTTGTGTTTCTCTACTCATTCTTTGCCTAGATGATCTGTCTAATATTGACAGTGGGGTGTTCAGGTCCCCTGCTATTATGGTATTAGTGTCTATTTCCTTCTTTAGGTCTAATGGAGTTTGTTTTATAAATCTGGCTGCTCCAACATTGGGTGCGTACATATTTATGATTGTTATGTCTTCTTGATGGATCAGTCCTTTTATCATTAAGTAGTGTCCCTCATTGTCTCTTTTTATGGTTTTTAGTTTAAAGTCTATTTTGTCAGATATAAGAATAGCTACTCCAGCTCGTTTTTCTTTTCTGTTTGCATGGTAAATCTTTTTCCATCCTTTCACTCTTAGCTTATGTGAGTCTTTATGGGTGAGGTGGGTCTCTTGTAGGCAGCATATAGTTGGATCCTCCTCTTTGATCCAGTCAGCCAGTCTGTGTCTTTTGATTGAGGAATTTAAGCCTTTTACATTAAGAGGTGTTATTGAAAGGTGTTGACTTATTCCTAGCATTTTATTGGTTGTTTGGTTGTCTTAGGTGTCTTTTGTTCCTTGCTTTCTGATTTACTGTTTGGTTTCTGTGTTTGTTGGTTCCTTAGGTTGTAGATAGTGTTTTTGTTTGTTTGTTTTCTCTTCATGAATGCCAGTTTCATTATACTAGTGGGTTTTGATTTTTCTTGGGTTTTTATGGCAGTGGTAGTTATTTTTCAGGAACCAAACCCAGTACTCCCTTGAGGATTTCTTGTAAGGCTGGTCGTGTGGTAGTGAACTCCCACACTTTTAGTTTGTCTGAGAAATATACTATTTGCCCTTCATTTCGGAATGATAGCCTTGCAGGGTAGAGTATTCTTGGCTGGCAATCTTTGTCTTTAGTATTTTGAATATATCATCCCATTCCTTTCTGGCTTTTAGGGTTTGTGATGAAAAGTCTGATGTTAGCCTGATTGAGGCTCCCTTATAGGTGATTTGACGCTTCTCTCTTGCAGCTTTTAAGATTCTCTCTTTGTCTCTGAGTTTTGCCAATTTGACTATGACATGTCTTGGAGAAGGCCTTTTTGGGTTGAATACGTTTGGAGATCGTTGAGCTTCCTGGATCTGAAGATCTGTGATTTTTCCTATACCTGGGAAGTTTTCTGCCACTATTTTGTTGAATATGTTTTCAATGCAGTCTCCGTTTTCCTCCCCTTCTGGAATACCCATGACTCAGATATTTGAGTGCTTAAGGTTGTCTGATATCTCTCTCAGATTTTCTTCAATGTCTTTGATTCTTTTCTCTTTCTTTTTGTCTGCTTGTATTATTTCAAACAGCCCATCTTCAAGTTCAGAGGTTCTCTCTTCAACTTTGACAAGCCTGCTGGTTAAACTCTCCATTGTGTTTTTTATTTCGCTGAATAACTTCTTCAGTCCAGCAAGTTCTGCTACATTTTTTTTCAGGGCATTGATTTCCTTGTACATTTCCTCTTTCAGGTCCTGTATACTTTTCCTCATTTCATTATGATGTCTAGCTGAGTTTTCTTGTATCTCATTCAGTTTCCTTAGAATTATCCCTCGAAATTCCTTGTCAGTCATTTCAAGGGCTTCTTGTTCTATAGGATCTAGAGTTTGAGATTTATTAACTTTTGGTGGTGTACTTTCTTGATTTTTTGTATTTCTGGTATCTTTTTTTTGATGTTTATTCATTGTGGCAGGGGGTTTCACAGTCCACCAGTTTGAGACTATTGACTAACTAAGATGTTGCTGTGGTTGTCAATTTGGTATGGCTACCTCCGTGACTGCTCAGTTGGCCTCTAGTGCCTTGTGTGTGTGGTTGCCTCAGGTCTTGGGCCTCTCCGGGGAGCCACCTCTCTGGTCAGCTTGGACTCTGCTGGGCTGCTGGATCACAGGGCAGTACCACAGGGTGTGTGGTCTCTGCTGAGCTTCCACTTCCTGTGCAGGACTTCTCCCTGTTCCGTGTGCTCTGCCCCGGGCTGTTGGATCACGCAGTAGCGACCCCACAGGGTGTGTGGTTTCTGTCAAGTCTCCACCTCCCTAGCCGGACGTCTCCCCGCTCTGTGCGTACTGGGCTGGGCTGGGACGTGTCTTCTGCAACCCTCGTCTATCAGCTGGGCCTTCAAGACCCTGCTCGGCACCGCCTCGCCCAGGAAGTCTACCAGGTTTCTGCTAGGCGCAGACGACCGGTCATTCTGGGTGCCTTTGTAGCACTGTGTAGATCTTTCTCGGGACTTATCACCTTCCTCCTGGTATCATGGTTATTTGTGTACTTGTCTTATCTCCCACACCAGAACGTGAGCTCCTCGGGGGAGGAGGCCACAGCACACAGTTCACCTTTGAATCCCCCCGGCGCTGACCGAGTCCGGTGCCCGCCCGCAGACAGCTCTCCGGCAGGTTCAAGCGAACTTGGGAACTCTCCAACCACACTATTCCTAACCAGAAATCGGTTAGGCGTTTTTCCGAACTGGTGGCCACAGAGATGGTATCTGCCTCCCAGTAACAGGGAGGTTACTGGGGGCCGGAGCCCAGGGTGCGGTGGAGTGACAGTCGGCCCAGCCCGTACTTCCTTGCCCTCCCGACACTGGCTGGGGATGCCCCACGCCACCAGCTCCACCAGAGAACCGTGGAGGGAGTTTGAGGGGAGGCCGGCCCGCAGGCCCCGGGAAGCCCCGTGCCAGGGCAAGCAAGTGGGAAGGCTCAGTGAGGAGCCGAGCTGGGCGAGGAGGACAGGCTTGGCTGAGCCAGGCCGGAGCTGCCACCACCTGAGAAAATGGAGGCAGCCCCGGGGGCGGTGAGTGGCCCGGTGGGGCAGGCGGAAGCCAGGCGGGCGTCTGCCCCCCGAGCAGGGCCGGGCCGGGGGTCACTCACAGGGCTGTACCAGGTCGGACGGCTCCCCCTCTGCCTCTGCTTTGTCGCCGTCCCCGTTCTCAGCCGCCGCTGCCTTGGGCTGCTCAGTCGGTTCCGCGGCGCGGCTCGGGCGCTCCCAGGAATCTTCTTTTATGCCAGCCTGAAACCTCGAATTCTGAATAGGGCATCTGGCCACCTTCAGCGCCGCCCCAACCTCCGGGATCCTGGCTGCATCAACAGCAGCCCCGGCGCCGTGTTCCCTGTTTAGAGACTCGCTTTTGCAGCTAAGAAACAGTTCTTTTCCTGTTCCATACTTCAAAGCTGTTGCCTGTAAATGAGGCAGCCTCTCCTGCCGGGGGCAAAGTGGCGGTCACCCCCCACGACCGGCCACCAGCAGCGGTCCTCCCTTAAGAGATGGCGAGAGGAAGGTCCACAAGTTTCCCGGCTGCCTGAGGCCCAGTGGCCGCCTTTTCCACCTCAGCTACTCCGCGCCAACCGCCGCAGCCACCGCCATCTTAGGATCGCCACCTAGAGTCTACAAAATATTTTCTCTGACCATCGCGGCTCCGCTCGCTTAGACCTGGCTGCGGCGGCGGCAGCCAGTGGCAGCTTCAGCAGACAATATGGCAGATATGCCTAATAAGTAAATTTTAAATAATAAATTTTAGGCATAGGAATATATGCCTAAATAGTTAGGCATAATAATAATTGTGATGGTAAAAATGTGAATAAACTGTTAAGGGAGATAGATAAGGAAATTCCTAACTCTCTGGAAAAAACTGGGAAAGAAAAACTTCCTTGGAGATGTAATTTTTAAAAGGTGTATTATGAAAAATTTCAAACTCACAGAATAATATAATGAACTCCCATGTACTGTACCAATCACTCAGCTTCAGCAGGTAATATTTTGCCAATCGTGTTTCATTTATTTCCCTCTGAACTTTTTTTCTAGAGTAAAGAGATCCCAGATATCTCATTTCACTCCTAAATACTTTTGGTTATATCTCTGTACTGTACTTGCGGTATACAGATCAAGAAAAATTTTAAAAATATTTAACCACCATGTCATTTATTACACTTAGAGTTACTCAAATATGTTCTGATAGTTGTTTAACATTCACACTTCCCTGATTGTCTCACTGTCATGGAAACCAAGTCTAGCTGCCCGCCACCAAACACAAATGCCTCAAAAGTTAACTGTTGGCGAAAAGGGAAGGCATCTTTATTCAGGACCAGTAACCTGAAGGAGATGGTAGGTTAAGCCATCTCAAAGGCTCGAGTTAATCGAGGGTTTTTGTGGGATAAGAAGTGGGGAGTAAAAAGCAGGAGAGAGGAAAACGTGGGCTATGGGGACTCCATATAAGGAGCTGGGTGCAAAATCTTTCCCAGGCTCCATCTGGTTTCTGTTCTCATCCTTGACCTTATGTTTGGGTCCTGCAGGATTTTGATTTGCTTCAGAGTGGAGTCAGCATAGCCTTATTGATGTCTTCCTTGGTTTTTCAGGGTCCGAAAAATAGCTCTACACACTTATGTAAATAATGTGATTCTGCCCTGTGACCAAGGTTCAAAATACCAAATAACCATAGGAAGAGAGGGAACTCAGTGAGATGCATGCTAAGGAAAAAAAAAAAAACCTGTCTTTTAAAATTTTTTCTAAGGCCCAGGCAGTTTTAGGTCCCAACGTGGCTTCAGTCCTATTCATGCAAACATAACCAATGCCTTTTTACAGATGTTTGGTTTGGCTCTGTTTCCAAACTTAGGCCTATGCATTGCATTTGGTTATTGTCTCTTTCAGTCTTCTTTGAACAGCCCCCACCCCCACTCTGCACACATACCCACCACGTTTTTAAATACCAGTTTATCAAACAAGGTCATTTGTGCCTGTGAAATGTTCCACTGTCTGGATTTGGGTGATTGCTTACTTGCAATAAAATTTACTTGTATTTTTTATAATGTGGCATTTAGATCTGGGTTAAAAAACAATTTGCCCAAATCCATACAGCTAGCTAGTGTCAGACTCATATTGGAGCCCAAGCGATGTGACTCCAGAGTTAGGTTTCTTAACCATGTTTCTGTGCTGTCTCTTAGAGTTCCAAGGGTAGAAAACCAGATGAGGGAAGGGCCTTTCCAGTAGAGGGATTGACATTGACATTTGTGAAAGCTTGAGAAAACATGGTATATGCAGAGAATACTGAATAAGCTTGGCTTAAAGATATGGAAAGGAAAGTTGTGGGAGGTGAATCTGGGAGGATGGATGTGTTACAAATATGGTCCCCAATGATGTCCATGTCATAATCTTTGGAATCTGTGAATATGTTACCTTACACAGCAAAAGGGACTTTGCAGATGTGATTAAGTTAAGGGTCTTGAGATTAGGGAGTTTATCCTGGATTATTGGGGTGGGCCAATGTTATTTCAAGGGTCCTTACAGGAGGGAGATGAGAGGATCAGGGAAGGAGTTGAGATTAAAGCAGAAGTCAGAGTGATGTGACCATAGGGCAAGGAATGCGGGTGGCCTCTAGAAGCCAGATAAAGCAAGGAACAGATTCTTCTCTAGAGTCTCCAGAAGGAACTCAGCCCTGCTGACACCTTGATTTTAGCCTAGTAGGACCTTTTTGGACTTCTGACCTCAGGAACTATAAGATAATAAATATGTTGTTTTAAGCCACTAAATTTGTGGTAATTTGTTACAATAGCAGTAGGAAACTAGACAGTGGATTGGGCCAGACTGGAAAGGGATTCTTGGAGTCCTAGCTAATAAATTTGGTCATTTTGACTAATGTGGGTCCATCTGATGTTCTCAGCTGGACACACAATCAGATCAGATGCGATAAAAGTAACTGAGAGGAGTGTGGAATATGGGATGGAAGAAATTGCCTTAACAGGGGTATCCCTTTTAGAAAGTTGTTGTATTTGACGGGATGTTGCATCATAATGAGGGTCTCAACTATGATAGTAGCGTTGATTAGGAGGGGACTGACTTGAAGTTTGAGGATAGAACCAACAGGAACTGGATTTCTCTGCTGCTTTTTTTGAAATGGGCCTTACAGGAAGTTTAGGTTTCAATTGGTGTTTACTGGGTGAGAAGATATAGTTCCTTCCTAAGCTAAGGTTAGAGCATGCCCAACTTATCACAAATCTTCAACATACACCTACCCCACCAGCAGACCATTAGTTCAGTGGCCCATATTCGGTGATTCAACAAATGCTCATTGAGCAAAGAGCCAGACAATGTGCTAGGAGAGCCTTACTCCTGGGGATAGCAATGATTCTGCTATTCCTAATAATAATGTTATCTATCTAGAAGGTACTTTAAAATTTGCATAAACATTTTTTTCATTGCCTCATCTGAGCCTCCACATCAATAGGCAGGATGGATAAGAGAATTTCAGCTACAAAACCCTCCTTGACTAAAATTTCTCAATCTAAACAAGATAAAAATTTAAATGTGGCTATGTTATCAAAAGTGTTTATTCACTGTGTCAATAGAAGCAACTTATGACAGTGAATTCTACGTATAAGGAATATAACTAAGAATGTAATTTAAAATGTGTATTAATCTCTTTCCTACTAATGTGGGCACAAGACTGATCTAATTCAGAACTATCAGCACACAGAATCTAGCTAAAGTTAGAGCTACAAATGCTTACTCTCTATCACATTCTGTTGATTTTCTGCTAATAACTTTGGATGAGGAAGAAGCAGATTGTGTATGCCATTTTCAGTGACTGCACACATTGCTGTTCAATGTTAGCATACATTTGTATATAATTCTTAATTAAAAATTTTAATTCCCACCAAACTCATAGCACTCTTCCTATCATTTTTTTAATTTTATGTTTTGATAATTGTACTCTTATTCTTACTAATTTGAAAGAAATGTGCAATCTTAGAAGATGCCTGCTTCCATCACAGACTTAACCACTGATAATTCTGTGACGCATTATTCAAAGACTTTTTCCTATACTTAATACAGGTATATTACTATCAGAACTAGGGATTCATATGCTATTCTTACAGTATAAAATATTCTACAGCTTGCTTTTTTCTCTGTCTTCCTGTGACTCCAATGACATGAATCGTCCTTTTCTAGATCTTTTTAAAGGTGTTTGGTGTTTTGTTGAAAGGATGTTCAAGAGCATCTGCTATATCATATATTGGCCCTCCCTGATCTCCTGTTGATTCTAATAAATTTGGGAGTGCCACAGGGCCTAGTCCTCAGACTTCTCTTTTTACTTCTGTCCATTTTTGCTTTATGTATTTTGCAGCTCTGTTATTTGGTGCTTGAATGATTATGCCTTTTTAGTGAACAGATCATTTTATCGATATGTTATGTAATGTCCCTCTGTCCTGGTAGTTTTCTTCACTCTGAAGTCTGCTTTGTCTCATATTAATATAGCCACTCCAGGATTCTTTTGATTACTGTTTGTATTGTATAGCTTTTTCCATTCTTTTACCTTTAACCTGCCTATGTAATTATATTTGGAGTGAGTTTCTTGTAGGTACCATATGGTTACCTCACCATTTTACTTTAACAATCTCTATCTTTTAATTGGTGTGTCAAAGCCATTAATATACTTATTTATGTTAGGATTGAAGTCTGCCATTTTATTGTTTTCTGCTTGTTCTCTCTGTTTTTCCTTCCGGTTTCCCCTTTCCTGTCTTCTTGTATTGGCCGAAGAAGCCATAAAAAATATGAAAAGTCCTGTATCTATTAAGAGAAGCAGTAATCAAAAGTCTTATCCTAAAGATAACTAACCCAAATAGCTTTAGAAGAGAGTTTTACTAAGCTTTCAAGTTTTATCAGGGGTTTCTTTCTTTTTTTTAAATAAACTCTTCCAGAGCAGAATAGAAAAAGAGAAACTCCTCTCCAACTTATTCTGTGAGGCAAGAATAATGTTGATTCAAAAACTAAATAAGGACAGCATGAGAAAGGAAATTCTATGCTCATTTCACTCAAATATGTGCATGTAAAAATCCTAAATAAATTGCTGGCCAACTTAAACCAATTGTATTTTTCAAAAGATGATATAGTATCCTACAAATGCAAGGATATTTAACATTAGAAAATCTGTTAATGTATATGAGTAATATAATATACACGAGCAATATAAAGGAGAAAAAAGATTATCTCAATAGATGCAGAAAAAAGCATTTGATAAAATTCACCACTCATTTATAATACAAACTTAATAAATCCACCACTTACTAATAATACCACTCTTACTAATTAGTAGTAGGAGGAAAAGAAAGCCTGTTAACCTGGTAAATGTATCTATAAAAAAAATAGTGTTAATATGATTCTTATAAAGAAACAGTAGAAGCATTCCCTTTAAATTTTTCTATTAGATCCAATTATAATGAATGATGTACTGGAAGTCCCAGCAAAGCACAAAAAACAGAAGAAATTTAAAAAATGATAATTGGAAAGAAATAAAACTGTCATTTGCAACTGATATAATTGTCTATGTATCTGTGTATAGTATCAATTTAAAAATGTAAATTACATTTCTATACACCAGAAACAATTGACTAGAAAACATATTTTAAAAGAAATATTACAGGGAAACCAGAAGAGGAAGTCATAGCAGCTGCCACAATGCAGAGGGAGAAGCAGCAGCTTGAGGCATCATTAGATGCACTGCTGAGTCAAGTGGCTGATCTGAAGAACTCACTGGAGAGTTTCATTTACAAGTTGGAGAAGGAATATGACCGGCTGACCTGGCCCTCTGTCCTGGACAGCTTTGCCTTGCTCTCTGGACAGTTGAACACTCTGAACAAGGTGTTGAAGCATGAAAAGACACCACTGGTCCATAACCAGGTCATCATCCCTCTGATGTTGTCCCCAAACCAAGATGAAGATCTCGTGCAGCAGACTGAAGGATGGGTGCCTGTTTTCAGCCGATAGGTGGTCCCTGACCATCTGAGAACAAAGCCTGATGCTGAGGTCGAAGAGCAGGAGAAGCAACTGACGACAGATGCTGCCCACATTGGTGCTGATGCAGCTCAGAAGCAAATCCAGAGCTTGAATAAAATGTGCTCAAACCTTCTGGAGAGAATCAGTAAAGAAGAGCGAGAATCAGAGAGTGGAGGTCTCTGGCTGAACAAACAGACCTTTAACCCTGTAGACACCAATGTCTTGGTGGCAGCTGTTGCCTTTAGGAAGGGGCTGTCTGATTGGAGACCTTCAGGCAGCAGTGGTCCTGGCCAACCAGGCCAGCCAGGAGCTGGGACAATCCTTGCAGGAGCCTCAGGATTACAACAGGTGCAGATGGCAGAAGCTCCAAGCCAGCAGCAGCCAATGTTCAGCGGGGTGCAAATGGCTCAAGCAGGTCAACCAGGGAAAATGCCAAGTAGAATAAAAACCAATATCAAGTCAGCTTCAGTGCATCCCTACCAGCGGGGAGTGAGGCTGGCAACCTCCACTCCCAGGTGCTCTTTGCAGATTTGAGCAGTGAAGTTACCTTTTGCTCAAGGCTCACCTAGATGGGTACACCAGAAAGAATATGGGCTTTCAGCAACAGATAAATCCCAGCTCCACACTGACTAGCTGTGTGGCCTCAGGCAAGTGACCTAATTTTTCTGGGCCTGTTTTCTCATTTGTAAATGATGATAATACCTACCTTATAGGGTTGTTGTGAGGATTAAAATGAGGAAATGAATGTAAAACACTTAGCACAATATATGAAATAATGGGTATTCAATAAAAGTTTCTATAGCCAAAAAAATAAATAAATAAAGATAAAAATAAAAAGAAATATTACATTAGAATCAAATGTCACATACTTAGAAATAAACCTAACAAAAGATATACAAAGTCCCAACAAGCAAAACTAAAACTTGGAGAGACATAAAAGAAGACTTGAATAAATGGAGAGATATACTATGTTAATGCTTAGGAAGAATTAATATGGTAAAGATATAAATTCTCTCCAAAGTGATCATAGAGTCAGTATGATTTTAGTAAAAATACTACATTCAAAGAATTTACTTGACCTCTAAAATATATACAGAAGAGAAAAGGGCCAAGAAGAACAAAGACATTTCAGTGAACTCTAAGAGAGATCGTGATTTAGACAGTGTGGCACTGACTTATAAAAATTGAGATAATGTGGGGCCAGATAGACAAACAGACTAATGGAGTATAATAGACAGCTCACTCTGATGTTTGCTGCCACTTTGTTGTTGTAGATACCCTTTATTATTTTAAAGATGTACGCTTTCATTCCTTGTTTGCTAAATTTTTATTATAAATAGACACTATATTTCATCACATACTTTAAATTTTTCGTTTTTTACATTTGGTTAAGAATTGTTTTAGAATTATGAATACAAATTGTAAATATAAAAGAGATGAAAGGATATTAGTAACTGTAGTCTTAAGGAAGAGTCACATGGAAATATTGCAAACTAAATAGTTGAAATAAAAACTTCATTAGGCAAACAGAAAACATAACAAGTACAAATGTAGAACAAATTAGTGAACTAGAAGATCGGGTTGAGTACAGCCCCAAAAAACATCAGGAAGGGATAAAGAGATGGAAAATGTGAAGTAAAAAGACATGGAGATTAGAAGTAGAAATGACAATTGTTGTTATACAAAGAATCCCAAAGGGAGAGAAAAGACAGAGGGGAGGAAATACTTGTAAAATAATGGCTGTGAATTTTCTAGTTTTAAAGAAAGATAAAAGACTAGACTGAAAGGGTTTGTAGACTGCTGAACAGTATAGATGAAGAATAAACAACCATAGAAAAATTATAGTGCAATTTAAGAAGATCAAAGACAAAGGATAAGTTTTAAAAGCTTCCAGGGAGAAAGTGCAGATCACCTACAAAGCAACAAGGATAGTTGGACAGTGGCGATCTCACAAACAGAACTGGACTCAAGAAGAAAAGGGGTTACTGTTCACAAAATGCTGAATGAAAGAGTAGAGATAAATTCAAGACAACAATGCAAAATATATTGGGAAGAAAGCAAAGTAAGTAACTTAGTCCATTTATTGTTGTCTAAAAAAGCACAGATGTAAAAAAACATTTATTGTTAATTCAAAACCCACCATGGCTAGAATAAAGAGGGCCAGAGGGAAGTGAGTGTGTGCCAAGGCACTTTGGAGCTGTTGATAAGTTTAGGAAGTTGACAGAGATTGGGAATTTATCACCAGAACTGTTGGCTGCAATCACTTTGTTCCTGCTACCATCTGCAGTAGCAAAATTAGTTGCTGCAAATACCACATCCCTCCCTGGGATAAATTTTAAATTATTGTTACAAATACCTTCCATCCTGTATGCATGCCCCTTTGCAATGTGACTTCACTGCTCTTTCCATAGACGTTTCTTCACCCTCGGGCTTGTCTTGTGGCTTGCTTTAACCAGTAGAATGTGGCTGAAGTGACATAATGCAAATTCTTTTTTTTTTTTTTTTTTTTTTTAAGATGACCGGTAAGGGGATCTTAACCCTTGACTTGGTGTTGTGAGCCCCACGCTCAGCCAGTGAGCGAACCGGCCATCCGTATATGGGATCCGAACCCGGGGCCTTGGTGTTCTCAGCACCGCACTCTCCCGAGTGAGCCACGGGCCGGCCCCTGACATAATGCAAATTCTGAGGCTCGTACTTAATGGATATTGCAGTTTCTACCTTCTTCCTCTTGGAATAGTGCTCAGGAATGTGACCATCAGGAAGACATATAGCATAGTAGACTGAATGTCCCCCACCCTAAACTCACTGAAGCTTGAATTTTGTCCCCCAAATTTTATGTATTAGAAACTCGGCCCCCACTGTGACTGTTAAGAGGATGGGAAATCCTACTATGGTAATTGAAAAGTGGAGCCTTGAAGAGATGATTAGATTGTAGGGCCATGCCATAGTGAATGGATTAAGAATGGTGGTCAGGCGTGTGGTTCTGAGGGCTTTAAAAGAAGAGAGAGAGAGAGTCTGTCTTGATCTCTGCTCCACCATTTTTTACAATGTGATAATCTGCCGTCACTAAAGTCACCACCAAAAGAAGCCTTCACCAGATGTGTTCCCTGGACTTTGGACTTCCAGCTTCTGAAACTGTAAGCAATAAATTTCATTTTCTTTATAAATCACCCAGTTCCAGGTATTTTGTTATAAGCAAAAGAAATGGACTAACACATCTAGAGAACTAGGTTGCCTAGCCATCAATTAACACTGGCTGCCAAACATGTACATGTGGTGCTGAATGCAGCCCCTGAGTGAAACCAAGAAAAATGAGCAAAGGGACTGCTAGACCAACCCTCAGAATTCTGAGAAAGAATAAATCATTGATGTAAGTCACTAATTTGGGGGGAGTAGTTTATTCTGCAAAAACAGACAACTGATATACTCCAGTCTATTTTTGTTTTTAATTCATGTCTCATACAAGTATACCTGATGGGGGAAACCTAATTACATCCAGAATCACAGCTGCAATGAAATCCATGAAATGTTTTTAGTTTTCTAACCTCTGCAGCGTCGGAAGGGTGTGTGAATGCATCATGAAGAAAACACATAAGCTATATTCTAATTTGAAAACCTAGGTAAAACAGATTTTTAAGCAAGTTGGTCTACATATTAGAAAAAGAGGAAATACAGTCCAACTCATTTTATGAGGCTAGCATTCCTTATGCCAGAGCCAGAGAAGTTGAATAGTACAAGAGAAATGAAATTACAGTCATTTCTATTTAATTAAATTAAATTAATTAATTTTTTTTTTTTTAAAAAGATAACCAGTAAGGGGATCTTAACCCTTGACTTGGTGTTGTCAGCACCACGCTCTCCCAAGTGAACCAGTGGCCGGCCCAGTCATTTCTATTTTAAATGCAGAGGTACATTCAGCTAACTAAACCCAACATTATAGTAAAAATTGTACCACTGTCAGGTAGGGTTTGTCTCAAAAACTCAACAGTAAGTAATTTAATGGCAAGGAGCCAATCTATGTAATTCACACATTAATGGATAGAAGGAAACAGAAATACCATGTCAATACATGCAGAAATAGCATCTAATAAAGTTGAATCCTGATTTATAATAAAAATTATCAGAATAGAGGGAAACATTCTTACTTGATAGAAGCTACATACAAAAACCTACAGCAAACACGTATTTAATGGAAAAAGTTTAGACATCTCCTTTAAAATTGGGAATAGCTGTCACCACAAACAAATATGATCATTTTCTATGTGTACCATGATGTGAAAAAGATTGCAGGCACTGCTATAAAGTATCTAAGACTTAGCTAACAATGAATGTACAAGATCTTTAGAAAGACAGCAAAAGATCTATGTAAATGTAAGATATAACACATTTGTGGTACTGCCAATATAATACCATGAGATGTCAGTACTCCCCAAATAAACTTATAAATTTATAAATTTATTGCAATCCCCCCAAAAATTCCAGAGAGTTTCTTGAGAAAGTTAAAAAACCAACTGTACAATTTATATGGAGGAATAAACATCCATAATAGCTAAATCAATTTTGGAAATGATTAGGGAATGCGGGAAAAACACATAAAACCGACAGAATAAGGAATGTAGAAATAGACCCACATATATGTGGAGAGTGAATGTTTAGTAAGCTTGGCACCACATATCAGTGGGGAAAGTATATAGTCAAGAAAATTATTCCAATGTATGTAGAAAATTTGAAAAAGTTATAAGGCTAATAGATGAAGATGTTGGAAAACATCTTTGTGATCTTGGGATGGTCTTGGGATCACAAGAAGCAGAATATTTATCTGACAGTAACCATAAGGCAAACAACTGATGCATTGACTACAAGAAAAGTATTTGTGTTCAATAGGGACATCTAGAGTAGACCACCATATCAGATGAAGACAAAATATATTTGCAATCAATTTTATCAGGTGCCTGACACAAGATATTTGCAAGGAACTTAACACAGAATTAATATCAAGATTTTACCAAGAACTTTTACAAAACTATACGAGAAAAAACAGATACCCAACAGAATTTTGGCAAAAGATGTAAATAGGTAATTCACAAAAGAGAAAAATCTGAAAGGCTAACAGTATATGAAACCATTTGTAATCAGAGAAATGCAAATTAAAACAACTATGAGCTGCTTCTTTACACACATTAGATTGGCAAACATTAGAAAATCAGATATCATCTGGGCCGGCCCGTGGCTCACTCGGGAGAGTGCGGTGCTGATAACACCAAGGCCACGGGTTCGGATCCCATATAGGGATGGCCGGTTGCTCACTGGCTGAGTGTGGTGCTGACAACACCAAGTCAAGGGTTAAGATCCCCTTACCGGTCATCTTTTAAAAAAAAAAAAAAAGAAAATCAGATATCATCAAGTGTTAGTGAGGACTGTAGGATATAGAAACCCTGATGGTGGAATATTAGCTGACACATTCCTCCTGGAAACAGCGTGGCCATACTTAGCAAAATTAAGTACGTGGATTCGCTATTACATAGCAACACTACTAGTGGTTCTATACCCCAGAAAATAACACACACATTTATAAGGTCATGTATCTATAGGTATATTTTCCTGTATCTATCCCTCTCTCTATCAACATGATTAGGTGTAGAAACTGTGACCACTTAAGCCATATTTCAGCTAAAAATGCATAACATCAGTTTAATTGTGAGGAAACATCAGATGGGGGTCTATAAGTGGATGGTGATATTCAAAATGTCAGTAATATGAAATAGGAAGGGTGAGGAACAGTTCTAGATTAAAGGAGACCAAAGGGAAATGACAATGAAATACAATGTGTGATTCTGTACCAGGAAAAATTACTCTAATGGACACTTTTGAGACATTGAAAGGATAGTAGATTACATAAGTATGGTGTCAGTGTTAACTTTTCTGAATTTGGTAAGTGTGCTGTGGTTAGGTGTTCTTAGGAAATACTTACTTCAGTATTAAGGGATAAGGGAGTGTGGTGTCTGGAACCTACTCTCAAATGGCCAGAATTCGTATGTATATATTATACTGTATATGTGTATATATCTTACAAGATATATGTACTCATATTAGGAGTCTTCAGAAAGTTCATGGAAGAAACTTGTATTATCTTTTAATTCAATTTTTCCATGAGCTTTTTGAAGTACCCTTGCATGTTTATATCACTATACATGTACACATACACACATATAGTATATTTCTTAAAAACAAGGACATTCTTTTACAAATGTACATGTGTGAGTATATAAAGAAAAAAGAGGTAGTGACAGAGAAAGCAATAAAACAATGTGAAAAATTGGTAAATTTGGATAAAAGGTGCACAGGATTCTTTGTGCCATTCTTGCAACTTTTCTATAAACTTGAATTATTTCAAAATAAAGCATTTTTAAAAATAAGTATGAATTATAAATTTAAGCATGGCTTTATAAAACTAAAATTTACTGCAACATGCCGCTAGAAAGTCCTACCTCAAAAGTGGCATAGATTTTAGGGAGTTTAGCATGTAAGCACTCTCCTGGGGGGGGTCAGGAAACCTAGCTTCCACCCTTGCTCTAGCGGTTGTTAGCAAGTGCAACGTAGTGGTCTCCTGGTGCATAGGCCCCACCTTCTCTCACAGATGGGAACTGAACTACCTGCTATGCTCCTCTCTGTATTTACACTTGAAGGCAGAGCTCAACAAATCTCCCCACTCCCTCAGAGTACTTTAAATCTTTTAAGAAACGAGGATGCCACAGGACAAGATGGTCTTGGTCCCCTCTATCCTATATCTAGGAAGAGCCCTCTGCAGGTCCTGCTATTAGTAAACCCCCTCCCACCCCTTCTTCTCAGCTGGGTGCTTTGACACTGCCCAAGCCCCAGGCTGGACTGCCTTTATTTCAACAAGCTCTCGAGGGAACTTGGAGGAATGCTATGACTCTGGCCAAGACGAGGGGAGCCACAACTGACTGAGAACGCGACAGTGTCCTGGGTCTCACTGGCTTGGGGCTAATATCTAAGTCCACCCCATTGGTCTACACAGACATGGGGCATGCACTCTTGCACATAACTCGTTCTGAGCGCTATCTTCAGGGTTGACTAAGGGCTATTCCACACAGCTCCAGGGTGATTATGACTGTTTAGGACTCATGAGCTGATTTAAAATGAGAAAAGAACACTGTGAATCTCAGTTCGCCTGTGAGGCATGAAATAAATCTCAAGGTCTTTCCTTGGTGTCCTCAAAGAATCTTTGGAGCTTTGGCCTTGAAATCTCTGAAAAATTAGTCTCAGAGACTGATTTTGCAGGTTCCTGAATTAAAGTGCCAGTTGACTTCACCGTCTCACCAGGTTTCTTACGTGAGGTTTACAGCACTGATTTGGAAATGGTGGGTTCCTGAAATTGGTATTGGTATTATCTGGGGAAAGTGGGAAGACTCAGAGATCCCCAAGTCCCCAAGTCTCTCTCAAACAATCTCATATACCCGCTACCCCTGTGCTTCTCTAGCTTGGAGATGTTGCCCCTTGTAGAAAAAAGCAGCATTCTCCTACTCTAACCCTCACTGCCATTCAGCTGAGTAACGAATATTCAAACCTGACCTGTCTGAGGTGTGTGTGTACCACAGAATCAGAGTAAGAAAGAGGAGGAATTGTAGGCACTCATCAATTAATACTTTAGGGAAATGATTTTGAGGGTGGTAGACTATGAAGGGAAAAACCTGACTTTGGAGAGGGGCGACATTGTTTATATGGATGTCCTCACCAGAAGTTGTGCATTTGAGGTGCTAGCTTGCTGCTGGTTATAATTCCAACAGTTTGCTAGCTTGGCTATCCCAAACCTACACTGAATGCTCACTCAAGCAAAGTGACATTACAGGGCCAGAAATCCTGGCATAAAACATAGAGGAAAGAATTTGAAAACATCAGAATAAAGGCATGCAGATGTATATCTATCATGGGCATGGATGTCCCCAGTAAGCTGGACCCCAATGGTCCAAGCTACCCATTGTGAACTGGGTTCCGGTAGATTTACCTGGCTGTGAAGTCAGTTGTGCCCAGGGATGCTGCAGCATCACATGGATGTGGTCAATACTTCACTGAGTCTGGTGAGTCCCCGAAAACACACAGGTGGTGTCTGGAAGTCACGTGCTTGAACGACTCACTTCTCAGAGTGCCCCATCACTGCTCTTCCATCTCCCTCAGCCCACATGGGGGCAGCACAAGGAGAGCCCCATGACCCACTGACCATTGAAAAAGAAAAATAAAGGAGCCTGGTGTAAGGAGACAGCAGCACCGGAAAGAAGGGAGCCGCTGAGGCATTGCATCATTTCACGTGGCTCTGATAAACAATAGAGAAGGAAAAACTCCTCCAAATAGGTGTGGTTAGGGTAGAATATCTCAACATTCACTCAGCCTGCAAACCAAGATGGCCAGTGCTTCAGATACGTGCTTGTTCCTGGTGTAAAAAGAACCTGAGTCAAGAGACTAAACAGAGGTTAAAAGCTTCATTCAGCTGATGTGCACTGGGAAACCCCTGACTGAAGAAGCATCAGGTCTTCTATAGGATGAGAGAAACATGACAATACGTTCTTGCAGTTTTGGTTTAGGCAGGAGTTTTCTATTTTAACCAAAACCTGAGGTGGGAGGTCGTTCCTGTTTTCATGTCCCATGTTTGGTACAATCCTGATCACCATCAGGACAGTATTTACTAATTACGGTTTTTGATAGCCTGTGGTTTATTGGCCAGTCTAAGTTTACAGGACAGGGAAGGTAAATAGCCAAATAGAAAGAACAGGGGTCAAAGGTAGAAGGCAAAGAGAAAAAGAGGATGCTCTGTCAGTTTAGTCCTTCAACCCAGTCCTGTCAATGATTAGGTAATTAGAAGGACCAAAATTGGAGATCTGATGTCAAGAAGATTGGGGCAGGGATATGTGACCAAATCCCCTGGAATAGGCCCAAAGCCCAAGAATACTTAAGCTCAATTTGAGTGCTAACCAGAAGCCCCTTACCATAGGAGGGTGTGAGGTTTTCTTCTCCAGACACCAAATATTGGTGTACCTTCCACTACCAGTTCACTGATTCTTCAACACCAGCTACTCCACAGTTGAACCGATTGCTGAACCAAGTGTTCAATGACTGAATTAAATCCCAACACTAACTCCTGGGATTAGCAGAAGATCCCACAGGTAAATAGCTCAGTCCCACACGATTGCCCCCTCCACCCCCCAACAATGGGGTGCCCAGACTATCCACACTTCTGCCTGGCTGACTGCAAATTTAGGGATTCCCAGGACCTCTTCCTCACGTTTGATAATTTGCTAGAACTCACAGAACTCAGGAAAACACTTATGTTTATTGGTCTATTATAAAGGTTACAACTCAGGAACAGCCAGGTGGAAGAGAAGCACAGGGAAAGGTATGGGGAGTGGTTGGTGGCATGGAGCTTTCACACCCTCTGCAGGCATGCCACCCTCCTTGATGTGTTCACCAACCCAGAAGCTCAATTATTGTTCCTGTTTTTATACCTCCCCCGTTCCAGCCCCCCTCCCATTCCAAGGAGGTCCGAGGGTGGGGCTAAAAGTTTCAACCTTCTAATCACATCTTTGGTCTTTCTGGTGACCTACCCCATCCTGAAGCTACTAGCTAGGGGCCCCACCCTAAGTCACTTCATTAGCATAAACTCAGGTGTAGTAGAAAGTGGCTTTTTATGACTACAAAAGATACTCCTATCACTCAGGAAATTCCCAGAGTTTTAGGTGCTCTGTGCCAGCAACCAGAGACAAAGACCAAATATATTTTTGTCTATCACAGAAGACTCTTTGTGGTCTGGATAATTGTCTTAGTCCATTTGCACTGCTATAACAGAATACCTGAGACTGGGTAATTCATAAAGAATAGAAATTTATTTCTGACAGTTCTGGAGGCTGTCTGGTGAGGGCCTGGTCTCCGCTTCCGAGATGGTGCCTTGAATGCTGCATCCTCCAGTGGGGAGGAAGGCTGTGTCCTCACATGGCAGGAGAGCAGAAGGTGGGGGGACAAAACTCACCCTTTTATAATTAGCCCACTCCTTCGATGACAGCATTAATCTGTTCATGAGAACAGAGTCCTCCTGGCCTCTTAATGGTCTCACCTTTTAATGCTGTTACAATGGCATTAAGTTTCTAAAACATGCTTTTGGGGGGACACATTCAAACCACAGCAATGACCAATTATGAAAAGATTCTTCTGCTATCTTGGATTCAAAAACATGGACTTTTATTTATGAAACTCATCTGGCCACAACCAAGTATCCAGTTTGCCAGCAACATAATCCAATCTGTAGCCCCAAATTTGGCACCACATCTTGCCTCTGGATGCAGTTTCTAGATGTCATTTTGGCTTGTGTTCCACTGGGAAGCAGGGGAGTGCTCAGCTTGAATGCTAACCAACATTCCACTACCCTGTCAGTGATATTTGCAATGCATTGGTCAGAGGCCTCTTGGGACAGAGAGGAGAGCCAGTAGGTAACACGGCAACCTTAGGTGACAGTATATAAATTCTCATTATCGAGATCTTTGTGTTTCTGTGGTTTCTGTCCTCTTGGCCTGATTCAGATTAACTGACAATTTTGTGAGTTACCCAATACCATTCCAGCAAATTCATTTTTTACAAAAGTTAGGCCGAGTTTGACACCTGTACCAAATAATTGATACTTTCTTTCATTATATTAAAGTTAATTATTTATGTGTTAGTCTTAACATACAGATTGTGTCTATCAAAAGGGCAAGTTCAGGGTCTTATTCATTTTTGTCTCTTCAGGGCTGCACAATGCCAGCTTTGCCGTAGGTACTAAATAACTCCTAACTGTGTTAACTAATATGTTTTCTCTTTGGCTGATCATCGGCAAATTCATTCATCTATTATTTAAGTGGTCATCTCTGTCCCCATTTATACTTTTCCTCCTGATGCTACTCGTGATCTGAAATAGCCACAGAAAACCAAATGAGAAGTGAGTGTGCTCTGAGGAAGGTTTTGAGGGACTCTCATGAGGTTAGGCACAAGAATTTTGTGCTGTTTATTTTCACTATCCAGGTACCTTTTACTCTGAGTTTCTACCAGCATGCTGCATAATTGGGATTTGTTAGCGCTTGTATCTCAAGCTTCTCTAGAACTGGGGTGAGCAGGTTTGGGCCTAAATGTATTATATTGAGCAGCCAGGTGGGAAAGGTGTCACATGGGGAAGATTGCCTTGGAGTGACCCTTGACAGCAATGCCCATTTCCCAGGTAGTGGCAAAGGGAAGTCAATTGTCTGAGAGTGGTGGAGTCAGGTGGGAAGCCTTCAATTTCAGCCTAGGGACGTCTTCTACCCCAGGCAATGTTCAGTGTTTCTTAGTTAAAAGTTGCTTATGCTTTTCAGATAGCAGCTGTCCTCTTTAGAGATAGTCCAAAACAAGCTGGCCCATGATTCTGGCAACCATAAGAAGAGAACGTAGAAACTATTTATGAAAATGATTCCTTAATTTCTATCTGTAATAATTATGTAGTGAAAGAACGAGTCGACACCAGTTGACGATCCACCAGAGAGAGCTCGCTTATTAGGCGGCACACACACATATATATAGGGCTTTTAGGGAAGGCTGATTGGCTTAAAATACAGTCCCTACTTAGCATGCCGCATGGGGCTTGGGGTGAGCTGATTGGTGTGCGATTCGCACCGGTGGGAAGGAGAGTAGAAGGGCAACCAGTGCCATGATGGGGTGTGGCCGAGAAGGGCTTATGTGATCAGGGTGTGATCCCTTGGGGCATTTGGGTCCCTACATTCCTCCCTTTTTCTTGTTTTAGAAAGGGGACGTTGAAGTCATCGAGCTACTTCCTGCTGAACTGGGGCATTGTGGGGGGGGGCAAAGGGAGGAAGGTACATAAATACCCATTATGAAACCCCAAAGGAGGGTGGAGAAACAAGTAATTTCAAAAGGGGAAAAGTCCATAAACGCTCCTTGAAGCCACAAGTCGAATATGCACTGGTTCCATTGTTCGTAGTTGGAGACTGGAGGGAGCAGCCAGGCGTCGGTGGCGAGGGCATGTAGGACGCGTTCCCTCTGTAAGGTGGTGTCTCTTCAGCATCGGCTGAGGCGCTCACGAGATGAGGCGGGGGGTTCATCGGTACCTAGAAGCTGGTAGTTTCTAAGCAAAAGCTGGTTAAAGGCCTGATTAGAGATTTTTCCCACTTGGGCTTGAAGAAACCTAATGATGCAGGGCAAGAAAAGGCAGGTTATGAGGATAATGATTAGAGGTCCCCAAATGGGCCAAATCCAAGTTAGGACAGGGCTTAAGATAAAAGAAGAAAAGGGGTTAGAACTGGATGTGGTTCATAGGCTGGAAGCTAAATCGGTGAGTTTGATGATGTTTGTTTCTACTAGACCAGATCCATTGATATAATAACAGCATTCTTCCCTAAGGAAGATGCAAGTACCTCCTTTTTCTGCGGTGAAAAGGTCTAGTGCTCTACGGTTTTGGAGGGTGACCTGAGCTAAAGAGGTAATTTGTCTCTGTAGAGAGGAAAGAGATTTGGCAGTGGAGGTCAGAGCCCCTTCAAGTTTAGCATTGATGTCTTTGACCGCCCATAAACTGTGTCCTAAGGCTCCTCCCGACAGGCCGGCTCCGACCGCTGATGTTGTTAGGGAAATACCAACCGTGATCGGGGAGGAAGGCGGCCCTTTTTTGCCTTGAGGGTGGATGAAGAAGATGGAACAGTTCTGAACTGGTGTACAGAGTGAGTTGAGGGACGATGGTGACAAGAAGGCATGGGACAGTAAGATTGGACAGGATGGAGGTAGAGAGGGTTCCATTGCACCAGAAGAAAGTGCCTGGTGGGGCAACGATGTGGTTATAAATGGTTGAGGAAGGGAAGCGTTTAAGGGGACGGCCCGCCAGGAGCAGTCGCATGAGAGAAAACAATTTCCGGGAGAGAGAGAGAAAGATGAGTGTTTCAGAAATGATCTGTTGCCAGGTGTAAATGGGTGACCCTGGGGAGCTAGCAGAGGGGCCTGAAAGCTCCCTGGGTGAGATGAAAAGAACAGGAGAAGGCCAAGGATGACAGGACATGGGCCTTCCCACTTAGGGGTTAGCGGGGTTTTGGGTTCCCGGGAAGTGTAGAATACTAATTGGCCTGGGCTGAGTGAAAGGTTATTTTTGGAAAGTGACGGATCTGGAAGTAGCCAGTCCTGGTACTTCCATAATTCGGTGCGAAGGTGGGAGAGCAAGGGTAAGGCCATGGTGGGTGGTATGGGTCCTTCAGTTGCTGTGATCCCCGGGGGTAGGAGGGGCCTACCATACATGACTTCAAAAGCGGAAAGATTGGAGGGCTTTTTTGGGAGAGCTCTGGTCTTGAGTAGAGCGAGAGGAAGAAGACGGACCCAATCAAGGTGTAATTCCAGAGACAATTTAGTTAGTATGGTTCTCTCTACCTTTCCAGATGTCTGAGGTCGGTAAGGGCAATGTAGGTGCCAGGGGAGAGAGAGTGACTGGGAGAGTTTTTGTATTATCTGGGCAGTAAATTCAGGTCCACTGTCAGATTGAATGGAAGTGGGCATCCCAAATCGTGGGATGATTTGGAAAAGGAGAGTCTGGGCTATGGTGGAGGCCTTTTTATTGGATGTTGGGAATGCCTCTACCTATCCTGAAAAGGCATCAACAAACACCAAGAGGTATTTGAGGCACCAAACAGAAGGCATGTGCGTAAAACCGACTTGCCAGTCAACCGCAGGTTTGAGACCTCTGGCCTGGTGGGAGGGGTATGGCCCAGGTTTGAGAGGGGTGTTAGGATTGGTACGCTGGCAGATTGTGCATGAGGAGGAATTTTTTGCAAGAGGGCTTTGTCAGATGGGGTGATTGAGAAGAAGGCTTGTAAAAACTGTGATAAAGCTTGGGGGCTAGAGTGAAACAGGTCATGGTGTTACCCTTGGTGTTAAGCAGACCGCGTTCTTTCCATATGGCGGCATGAGAGAGAAGTATACGAAAGACATATTTGGAGTCAGTGTATAAGTTAAGAGTTCTTCCTTTAGCTAGAACTCAGGCTCGCGTGGCGGCGATAAGTTTGGCCTGCTGGTTGGTAGTACCCTTGGGTAAAGGTTGGGCCTCTATAACCGAATCAAGGGAGACTATGGCATACCCTGCGTAATGAGTGTTTCCTTCCTTGAATGAGGACCCATCCGTGAACCATGTGAGATCAGCATGAGATAGGGGTCCCTCAGTGATGGAAGAGCGGTAAGGTATGAAATTTTGAAGGCTTTCTACGCAGCTGTGCAAAGGGGTGTTGGGGGAATCTGGTATAGGCAGTAGGGTGGCCAGATTTAGGGGTGGGCAGGTAGTGAAGGATAGGGCAGGATTTTCCAGAGGATAGGAGGGTTAGGATTCTGGAAGGTGGGAGGGATTGGAGAGCCTTATAGGTAAGGAGGTCTTTTAGGTGATGTGGTGAGAGAATGGTGAGAGGTGCCCCAAATGTTAATTTGGATGCCTCCATATGCAGTAACTGCCCCGCTGCCAGGGCTCTTAAACAGGGTGCCCAGCCTTGTACAGTGGGGTCCAATTGTTTTGATAGGTATGCTATGGGGGCAAAGGAGGAGCCATAATTCTGTCCTAGAACGCCCAGAGCTTGTCCCGTATATTCATGAACATAGAGGAAAAAGGGTTTAGTTAGATCAGGGAGATGAAGTGCAGGGGCTGTTAGAAGGGCCTGTAGTGACGGGAGTGGGGGTCAGTCCATGTGAAGGCAAAAATGTCTTGAGTATCGGTTTACAGCGAGTATGGGAGTATTGAAAGGGGAGCGAGTGGGACGGAGATACCCCTTTTTTAATAGGTCCTGAATGATGGGGCTTAACCCGAGAAGGGCTGTTGTGGTTAACGGATACTGAGCCTGACAAATATATTTGGAGGGGTTTTTTAGTTTTATGTGTACAGGGGAACACTGGGCCAGAGCAGGGCTGGCAGTGTCCCAAACTGTGGGGTTAACAGGGTGCGTTAGGATGGGTAAGGACTTCTTTGGAGGGGTGGAATTAGTAGGATCTTGGGCTTGAACTAGCACTAGGAGGAAGGAAATGGGGGAAGAGGAAGAGGACAGGGGCAAAGTAATGGAGCATGACTAGAAAGGAATGGGAGAAAATGGATTGAGTGCCTTGAAGGCAGCAGGTTAAAAGAGGGGTTTTTTGGGGAAAGATTTGTTTACCTCCTACCCCGACTATAGGAGAGCTGCTGGAGGTGGTGGGGCCTTTATATTCCCTTAAGACCGAAAAGGTGGCTCCAGTATCCAGGAGGAAAGATATTGGGTGGCCGTCCACAACCATGGATACCCTGGGCTCTTGCTTTGTTATAGAGATGGTCAGGAAGGGCCCAAGGCTCCTTCAGTCCTCCTCAGCGAGGCCCACCATAGGTGGTGTCCACGGTTCGGGGTACTGTGGGGCAGTTGGTCCCTCACCCCTTCGGGCAAGGGGACAATCAGATCCCCAATGTCCCTTCTTTTTGCATTTTGGACAAGGAGTGGTGGGTGGCCTGGGGGTGGGGCAAGCCTTTGCCCAATGCCCTTCCTTTCCACATTTAAAGCAGGCTCCAGGTGGAGGCTTAGAGGTGGAGGCTTAGAGGTGGAGGCTGTGGGAGGGCGCCCAGGGGGTTTGATAAGCCGGGCCAACATCTGGAAGTTGGCGTGGTCGGCCTTTTGTTTTCGACGTTCTTTTTCCTCCTCCCGATTATGAAAAACCTTGAAGGCCACTGACAGGATTTCGGTCTGAGGGGTTGCAGGACCCTGCTCTAATTTTTTAAGTTTAGTTTTAATGTCGGGGTAGGATTGGGCCAGGAAATAGGTCATAAGGACATGCCGGCCGTCTTCTGAGTTGGGGTCTAAGTTAGTGTATTGTTGAAAGGCCTGAGTTAATCTATTGAGGAACTCGGGGGGAGTTTCCTCCTTTTTTTGGACAATTTCTTGAATTATTTGGAAATTGATGACCTTGCGAGCCGATTTTTTGAGGCCAATTAGTAAGCAAGAGGCAAAACGGTCTTGAGCCTGGATTCCCTGGGCTGTTTTATAATCCCAGTTAGGTTCTTGTTCTGGGACTGCTTGGGGGCCTGGCGGGTGATTCGAATTGGTGCGATGGGTGTCAGTGGCATGGGTTTGGGCTGTATCCCAGACCCTGCAGCGTTCCTCGGGGAGGAGGGTATTGGCTAGGAGCATGAAGATGTCATGATGTGTGAGGCTGTAGGCCTGCAGGATCCATTGGAATTCTTTAATGTAGGTGGTAGGGTTGGTAGAGAAAGAGCCTAGTCTTTTTTCTAATTCTGTAAGGTCAGCTAGGGAAAAGGGAACATGGACCCTAACTACTCCTTCAGCCCCAGCTACCTCACGTAGTGGGGCGATTGTTAAAGGGGTGGGGGGGTCCTCGGGAATGGGTGAAAGGGGGGCTTAGTGGGTCAGGAGTAGGTGAGGGTAAAGACGGGGGAGTGGATGGCGCAGGAGGTGCAGAAGGTGACGCGGATGATGGGGGAGGAGGAGCGGACGCTGGAGGCACTGGGGGAGGAGGAGGTCGGTAGGGTGGGGGTTCATCAGCAGGGTCAAAGGTGGAAGAATCGAGGGGCGCTGTGAAGAGGGTTTACAGGCTAAAAGGACTTGAGAGGGAGCACAGGAGGAGCAGAGGGCGGGGTTCTGAGCCAAGAGGCAAAAAGCCTCTATGTAGGGGATCTCCTTCCATTTTTTTAGGTGCTGGCAGTAGTTAAAGAGGTCTCATAGAATGTTAGGATCTAGTGTGCCCTCAGGGGGCCATGTGTTTTGATTATCTAAAGGATAATAAGGCCAATCTTGTGTACAGAATTTGGTGCCTGAGGGAAAGGTTGGTGAGGTTTTTCAGAAGGCACTGAAGTGGAGAGTCCCCTAGGGAGGAGGAGGAAGCGCCCATTCTGGTCTCTTAATGGGAATTTAGACAGAAATCGGACAGAGATTTAGTGATAGGACAGATCCTTCGGCTGGTTGGGAAAGGCGGGATCCTAGAGGGCGTCCCCAGTAGGTCACGTCAGTCCCGGCAGGTTCAGGTACGAACCAGGAGGAGAGAAGGGAGGTGTGGGTCGTCACTCAGACCTCCACTTCTCTAGGGCAAAAGCCCGGTGCCTGAAGGAACCTAGCGCCAGGATTTTCTGGTCGGGTCCCGGACCCGGGAAGTGGAGAGAAGAGAGTGGTGGACAGGAGGGTGAAGGAGAGAACAGAATGGGGCTTTTAACCTCCAAAAATGAAAGTAAAAGTTTACCAGGGCTTTGGAACCTGTTATAGTTTGGGAATTTATGGTGGTCGTGAAGACCGTGGTGGGGTGGGGTATGGGCGTTGGGGGCTACCGGACGATCTAGACTCACTGTGGTAGCCTGAAAAAGGGCTGGTGCCCTTTAGGAAAGGGGGCTTACCTAATAATGAGCCGGTGGTGAGTGGAAGGAGCCAGCACCGAAAAGAATGGACGAGGGTGGACCGTCAATGGTGAGTGATGGAAGGGAGGCAGGTCCTGGCGGGATGGAGTTCCCAAGGGGCGACTTGGAAAGTGCTGCCGCTGCGATTAGAAAAGTGTTACAGCTTGAGGGAGCTCTGAGGGGCGACTTGGAAGGTGTTGCCGCTGCGATCCGAAAAGTGTTGCTGCTCGAAAGAAGCTCCGTCCTGGGTTTCGGCACCAAATGAAAGGACAAGTCAACACCAGTTGACGATCCACCAGAGAGAGCTCATTTATTAGGCGGCACACACACACATATATATAGGGCTTTTAGGGAAGGCTGATTGGCTTAAAATACAGTCCCTACTTAGCATACCGCATGGGGCTTGGGGTGAGCTGATTGGTGTGCAATTCGCGCCAGTGGGAAGGAGAGTAGAAGGGCAACCAGCGCCATGATGGGGTGTGGCCGAGAAGGACTTATGTGATCAGGGTGTGATCCCTTGGGGCATTTGGGTTCTTACATATAGTATTTTAAATTACATATATTTTAAAATTTATTTGCACTTAGTGCTTTTTATCAAGATCTGTTTTTGTGTTTTAAAGTCCACTGTTATACAATACTCCAAAATATGTGGCATTATTCTGTGCGGTAGTTACACAGAAACCAGTTATTAATTTACTTATGTTTTAATAGTTTACTCTTTCCTAGTGTCCAATGAAGATTTGCTTTCTAAAAATGCCTACTATGATATTGTTGCACTGAAGAGTATCGGCCACAGTATGAGAGCAACAGGGTCCCAGGCAGCTCCAAGTCTGGCTTGTCGCCCACTGAGGGGAACACTGCGGGAGCTATGGGGTCTCCAGACCTGTGGAGTGGCTTGTCATCTCTCAGAGAAAAACAGGCTCAGGGAAAAGGCTTACTTGACACCTGGCTTTTTCAAGTCCAATGAAAGCGAGAAGATGTAAAGTTCTTCAGAGAGGACTGACGAGTACTATTTTGTATATAATGTTTACTTGGGAGATGGTCTGTTTCTTGCATTTCAAGAGATGAGGTGAGGGAGGCACTTTTGTGTGCACGTGATTTAACAACTTCAGGGCTCACAAATATTTTTCCACAGAGAAAGATGTCAAGAAGGGTCTTCCCCATGGGCACAACCTGGATGACAATTTGCCTGGAAATATTCCTTTAGAGGGGAGTCTGAGAGTTAGATGTGTTTTAAAGATCAAGCGTGTCTTAGTCCATTTTGTGCTGTTATAACAAAATATCTGAAACGGGGTAATTTATAAGGAACAGAAACATATTTCTCACAGTTTTGAAAGCTGGGAAATCCAAGATCAAGGTGGCAATACCTGGTGAGGACCTTCTTGCTGGGTCCTCATCTGGGAAGGCAGAAGGTCAAGAGAGAACCCATTTCTGTGAGCCCTTTTTATAGCAACATTAATCCATTCATGAAGATGGAGCCCTCATGACCTAAGCACCTGCCTTTAGACCCCACCTCCCAACACTGTTGCATTGGGGATTAAGTTTCCAACACATGGATTTTGGGGGACACAGTCAGACCATAGCAAAGATTCACCAAGGCTCAACCCTGTTATGTCCCAGAACCATACAGAAGGTTTCTTACAGAGACATGTTCCTGAGGCCCACCCCCAGGAATTCTGATTTAGCAGAGCCCAGGAACCTGCATTCTTAGTAAGCACCCCATGTGATTTTGGGATGTAGGTGTTCACTGGATCACACTTTGAGGAATGCTATGGGTGTGAGCCCAGCGGGTAACTACAGACTTGAGATTTGTACTCAGGACTTTTGTCTTACAGCCCCTTGTTGGCCTTGGAACACAGTCAACGGTGATACAAAAGGGAAATGGGGAGATTCAGAGTCCCTCTCCAACATCAACAGTCAGTGAAGACTAGTAAAGCTGTACATATTGCTCCTGCGCCTTTTTCTCCTGTGCTGGCTCTTCATGATTTCAGAAGATAGGTGGAAATCCTGACCGGGGCAAGAACGAAGACTGGAAAGAGCAGATGGGATGATGGGCATTCTGGTCACCACCTGTTGCCCTCCACAGTCCATGGCTTCAGTGTCTCTGTCAGATGTGTTCTTGCTGGCAGATGACGCAAACAACACTCAGCCTCATGTTCAGCTACTCCTAACACTTTTTCAGCAGCACATAGAAATCACACTCTTCTGTGCTCTGTGAGTGGTTTCAGATTACACAAGGTTGCATTTGAATTCACCAAATAGAGATTTTCTTCTTTTTTTTTTGACCGGTAAGGGAATCGCAACCCTCGGCATGGTGTGGTCTGCACCGCGCTCAGCCAGTGAGTGCACCGGCCATCCCTATATAGGATCTGAACCCGTGGAGCCACACTCTCCCGAGTGAGCCACGGGGCCGGACCCCCAAACAGAGATTTTAAATTTATCTTCTGAAACGTTTGGTCCCTTCAGCAAGTCATTCTAATAAATGTAAACTGGAAGTCAACTAATCCCTTCCTAATGTAGACAACCTTCATAGTTTAGTGGATGTTTTAGTGTAATGACTTTTCTTGACAGCAGTCTTTCCTACAGTTTCAAGGAGAAATGCCAAAAAAAATTTTTTTAAATAAAAGATTAAAAACTCAATTTTTGAGAGTTTTTTAAAAAAAAATACAGGAAGAAAATGTAAAGGAAACATGAATAAACTTACGAGAGACCCCAGTCTCCCGCAGGCATGGCACAGGGTCTTGCCTCACTGTGGCAGCAGCAGGGCACAGCACGCTTGACTTCGTGCTCGGCCCCAAAGCTGACGGTGAGACCATTCTGAATGGCTTCCAGTCCATCTTCCAGGAGCAGGGGATGGCAGAGTTGGTGCACACCTGGCAGGAACATGGCTTCTTAGCAACCTACACAAACATAAACGGCAGCTTTGCCCATTTGAGAATTTACCCACATGGATTGGTGTTGCTGGACCTTCAGAGTTAGGACAGTGATGCGCAGGGCAAAGAAGAAATTGACAGCCTTTTGAACAAAGTAGAAGAAAGGATGAAAGAATGGAGTCAGGACGGTCCTGGGCGGGTGAAGCGATTACCACCCGTAGTTTGAGGACGGGCCGTAGACAGATACTGGCGCTGCTGATGGGCGCCCGGTTGAGCACAACATAGATGAAATGGTGCATGATGAAGAGTCACCTTATCAGAACATTTAAATTCTGCACTCGAAGCAATTTGGAAATATTCTTATCCTTAGTGGGGATGTTAATTTGGTGGAAAGGGATTTGGTGTATACCCGGGCCATCGTGGGCAGTGGCAGAGAAGATTACAGTGGCAAGGAGGTACTGATTCTGGGAGGCAGAGATGGGGGCATATTACGTGAAATAGTCAAACTGAAATGAAAAATGGTCACTATGGTAGAGATTGACCAAATGGATGTAAAAAATACATGCGAAAAACATGTGGTGACGTCTTAGACAGTCTTAAAGGAGACTGCTCTCAGGTTCTCAGGGAAGACTGTATTCCAGTACTGAAGAGGCAGCCACAGAAGGGAGAGAGTTTGATTACGCGATTAACGATTTGACAGCTGTTCCAATCTCCATGTCTCCAGAAGAAGGTGCCACATGGGAGTTTCTCAGTCCTCTCAATGAAAGTATTGAAACAGGATGGGAAATATTTCACACAGGGGAACTGTGCCAATTTGACAGAAGCCCTGTCACTCTATGAAGAACAGCTTGGGTGCCTGTATTGTGCTGTGGAATTTTCAAAGGAGATCATCTGTGTCCCTTCATGCTTGGAATTGTGGGTATTTTACACTGTTTTGGAAGAAAGTGAAACCTTGAAGATGAATGTCCCCTAATCACGTATGCTGCAAATAGCCTTCCTGACCTCCATGTGCTGTCCATGCCATCAACATGAGTAAGGCAACTCATTGTGAATTCCTTAAAGTTTTCTTTTTTTAATTGTTTTTTTTTTAATTTTAAAAAGAGAATGGAAAATGTATATTTTGATGAACTAGGGTGTTATTTTTTTGAAAGTCAGCTAAAGGACGATTAGACAACGCAGCGCAGACTGCTAAATGCACTGACCACCACCCCCAATGCGATTTTTGTTACTTTTTATTTCTATGTGGGCTATTTTTGTTTTGGTTTTGGTAGACCTTCAATTTGGATGTTTAGAGGAGTGAACATCATTATTTTATTCCAGAGGGAAGTTCTTTTTTTTTTTTTTTTTAAAAGATGACCGGTAAGGGGATCTTAACCCTTGGCTTGGTGTTGTCAGCACCACGCTCAGCCAGTGAGCTAACCGGCCATCCCTATATGGGATCCGAACCCACGGCCTTGGTGTTATCAGCACCACACTCTCCCGAGTGAGCCACGGGGGCCGGCCCCCAGAGGGAAGTTCTTGATGGTGTTTCTTTCCCCCCAAATTGACTTAGATATTAAAATTTGGTGCTTGTAAGAGAGAGTTAAAAAAAATGACTAGCAATGCTTCAATTAAAGTTACAAAAGAGGAAAAAAAAAAAAGCTTAGAGGTGTCAAAGTGACTTCAAGTGGGAAGTTTCTAACCCTACCAGCAATGAGTTTTGCATGCAGTGTTTTTAACACATTATTTCTGCAATAACATTTAAAATTAAAAACATTACCTTCAAAATAGCATGCTTATGATATTATGATAGGTATATTTTGCTTTTTATCCACTGTTTCTGGCTTGTTCTAACCTTCCCCTGCCTTTCTGTCTTGGAGCTATCCATAAAGAAATTCTGACCCACGTTGGCTGATTGTAGGTCATAAGACCACCATTTCAGGAGAGGCCTGCGCCATACCTAGGAGGAAGGAATGCTGCACAGAGAGGCCAGGAAGAACCCAGACAGGCCTTGCTGGGTTTCTCCTCCCAGTCAGTTAGTGTTAGATCATACCCTTTTTGTCCAATCACATTTCTACATGGTTGTCCATGCTTCAATTATGCCTATGAAATGAAGCTTCCATAAAAACCCAAGAATACAGGGTTTGGAGACTTCCAGATAGTGGAACACGTGGAGGTTCTTGGAGGGTAGTGCACTTGGGGAGGGCATGGAAGCTCCACGCCCCTTCCCCCATACCTCGCCTTATGCATCTCTCTCTTCATCTGTATCCTTTATAATATTCCTTATAATAAACCCGTAAATGTAAGTATGTATTTCCCTGAGTTCTGTGAGCTGTTCTAGAAAATAAGTTGAACCTAAGGAGGAGGGCTTGGGAATCTCAATTTATAGCTGGTCAATCAGAACCTGGGGCTTCCAATTAGCATCTGAAGTGACAGGCAGTCTTGCAGGACTGAGCCCAACTGAGGGGTCTGACCCTATCTCCAGATAGATAGAGTCAGAATTGAATTAGAGGACACTCAGCTGGTGTCTGCTGCAGAATTGGTTGCTCGCTTGCTGGTGGGGAGAAACCCCCACACATTTGGTCTTCTGTGTTCACTGTTGCTAAGTAAGCATATAGGAAAAGCACTTTGTGTGATTCCTATATGTTCTGTGTGGCCTACACAAAGGTATTTCAAAAAACTTCATGGATTTGTATTATCTTTTTAATTCTATTTTTCCACGAACTTTTTGAAGTATCCTCATATTTTAAGTGCTGAGACAAATACAAATGTATATGCTAAGATAGGTTAACTCTGCTAACCTGAATCATTTTTTTTCACAGAGTGCTAAAGGATAATCTAAGCTTGATTCTGTTATTCAGAGAAAGCTCTAATGTTTTTTAAAAAATTAATGTCATTTAAGTTATTTTTCAAAATCATTCCAGAAGGTAATTCTACATAACGTATATGGCTCATTATAAGGTGACCAACCATTCTGGTTCTGCCTGGGGCTGGAATGTTTCCCAAGGTGGGGACTGTCAATGCTAAAACAGGAACAGCACTGGGCAAACTGGGCCAACCTGATCACCCTACACCCAAATGAGAGCTGGGGTGGGACAGTGGGTGGGTGCTGGGCTCCCAATTCTTTTGCCTGTGGACATCTGTGACCTTCCCAAGGACTCACACCTAGGGGCTGCTGTGGGGAAAACATTGTAAGACAAAGAGGCCCTGTTCACACTGAGCTTCCAGCTTCCCTTTTACTAGGTGGGTCAGACAGTAAACACATAAACAGACATGCTGATTTCAGGTAGAGATAGTGGTCTGAAGAAAACCAAGCCTGGTGATGTGACCAATGGACAGATGGTGAGGAGGTGATATGGATAAGAGGGGGCAAAATATTATTATGGTAATTGAAAGGTGATTAGATTCTGAATGGATTAATAATGGTGGTCATAGGTGTGGTTCTGAGGGCTTTAAAAGAGAAGTAAGACTCTCACTCCGCTCTGTCATTTCTGCCATGTGGAACCCCTGGGTCACTGTTGCCACCACCAAGACCCTCACCAAATGTGTTCCCTGCACTGTGGACTTCCCAGCCTCCAAAACTGTAAGCAATAAATTTCACTTTTTTTTTTTTTTTATAAATTACCGAATTGTAGGTTTTTTGTTATAAGCAGCAGAAACAAACTAATACAGAAAGTTGGTACTGAAAGTGGGTGTTGCTTATAACAAATATTTGAAAATGTGCACTGGCTTTAGAACTGGGGGATTTGAGGAGAGGCTGTAAGAATTTGGAGGAACAGATTAGGAAAAGCCTAGATGCTGTGAAAGTTTAGAAGACAAGAAAACCAGGGAAAGAAAGTTTGGAATGTTTTAGAGACTGGTTAAATGGTGGTGACCGGAATGCTGATAGAATTTGAGTAGATCTCAGATGTAAATGAGAAGGGACTTACTGGAAACAGGGGCAAAGATCACCCTTGCTATGAACTGGCAAGGAACTTGGCTGCATTCTGTTCATGCCCTGAAATTTATGGAATGTGGAACTTCAAGATGCTGGACTAGGGTATTTGGCAGAAGAGGTTTCCATGCAGCAAAGCATTCAGGAAGCTACATGGCTACTTGTAACAGCCTGCACTGAGTTATGGCAACAAAGACATGATGGAAAGCCAGAATTTAAAAGGGAAGCAGAGCATAAATATTTGGAAAATTTGCAGCCTGGCTATGCAGTAGAAAAGCAGAGAGCATTTTAAGGAGAAAAATGCAATGGTGCTAAGAAGATTAGAACAGAAGAAAGGTATTATTAAGAGAAGGGGGAAAAGGCCCTGAAGGCACTGCAGAAACTTTTGGGGCCACCCTTCCATTACAGGCCCAGAGGAATAGGGAGTCAGAATAGTCTTGGGGAACAGGCCTGAGGTGCCATCCATGGGTTCGTTGTCCAGGGCCACCTCGGGAAGCTGCTTGCACTTCAGCTGCTTTGGCTGCTCCACCCATGGCTAAATTGGCCCCAGGTGTGGTTGGACCCACAGCCACAAGCCAGAATATACAAGCCAGAATATATATTTGGAATATATGTCAGAAGCCTTGGTGGCATCCACGTGGTGTTAGGTCTTCAGGCTCACAGAATGCCAGAGCTGTGAAAGCTTGGGAGCCTGCACCCCAATTTCAAAGGATGTATGGAAAAGTCTGGGGGCCGAGGAAGGATCTGTTGCAGGGGCAGAGTCACCAAATAGAGCCTTTCCTAGAGCAATGGCAAGTGGAAATGTGAGGTAGAAAGGTGGGGTTGGAGTTACAGCAGAAAATCCCCAACAGTGCTGTGCCTAGTGGAGCTGTGAGAGTGGGACCGCTATAGAGACCCCAGAATTGTGGAGCTACCAGGGTGAAAGGCCAGCCTGTGAGAGCTGAAGCATTGCCTGAGGTGCTTCAACAGAGGAGCTCTCCGAGGACTTGGGGACCCAGCTCCCACATCAGCGTGCAGAGGATGTAGAACATGGACTCAAGGTACATGCTTCATCAGCTTTGAGATTTAATGCCTGCCCTGCTGGGTTTCAGACTTGCGTAGGACCTGTTACCCCTTTCTTTTGGCCTATTTCTCCCTTTTTGAATGGAAATGTGTACACTATGCTTGCCCCACCATTGTGTCTTGGCAGTAGATCACTTGTATTGATTTCACAGATGGGACTTTGAGACTTTGGACTTTTGAGTTGAAACAAGGTAAGACTTTGGGGATGGAATAAATGTATTAACCTGTGAGGAGGACATAAACGTTGGGGGCCAGGGATGGAATGACATAGATTGTGTCCCGCAAGCTTTATGTATTAGTACCTTGATCTCCACTGTGACTGTTAAGAGGGTGGGAAATCCTATTATGGTAATTGAAAGGTGGGGCTTTGAAGAGGTGATTAGATTCTGAGGACCATGCCTAGTGAATGGATTAATGATGGTGGTCATGGTGTGGTTCTGGGGCTTTAAAAGGAGAGCAGTGAGACTTTCTCTCACTCTGCTCTGTCATTTCTGCCATGTGAGACTCGTGGGTCACTGTTGCCACCACCAAGACCCTCACCAGTTGTGTTCCCTGGACGGTGGACTTCCCAGTCTCCAAAACTCTAAGCAATAAATTTTGTTTTCTTATATATAACCTGGTTCCAGGTATTTTGTTATAAGCAACAGAAACGGACTAATACAGTGGGCACTGGATTAAAGCAGGTGCCCAGAAAAGGCCTCACGGAGGAGTCATCTTTGAACTGACACCTGCTCCAGGCTAAAGGATACAGATGATTTCAGGAAACCCCACTTTTCCTGCAACATGCCCAAAGTAACCACAGAAATGCATGTTCTTAAAAAAAATATAGTCTTTGCTACATGAACACAAAGAAAAGCCTACTCTTAATAAGAAAATATTTACAACTCCTCGGAAAGAGTTACTTAAGTGGTGTTCTTTGAATGGTCTGAGGAAAGACTGCTCAGATGCAGGTGACTTTGAACTGCAACAACCAACAGTATCATCCTAAAGCCTTATGTAAGATGTGTTTGGGATGAAATCTTGATCGTTTTACCTTATCTTCTCATCCTCTGCAATTCTGGCAACAGCCACTAGAGGGCTTGCTGCTCCTATTGTTTGTAAACAGTAGATTTAGGGATAAAATTTCTCAGGTTTTCTTTTTTTTTGAGGGTTTGTAGGCAGTGGTGCTCTAAGTAAATATTGAACAACTGGCTTTGGAGGGGTGGAGGAAGGCCTAGTAGCATTTGCTGATTTCTTTGGTGTCAATACCCCACCAGTGTCAGACTTCAAGCTCCCAACTGTTTAGCAACAGGCCCACAGGATACCAAATAATCTAATTATTGGGGAAAGCAGGTCAAGCTGGGCCAGCTCCAGCACATCATTGATTGTAGGTGCAGGGAATAACCTGGGGGTGGTAAAAAGAAGACACTGGATACTCTCAAAGAACAGAGTCATGAGGCAGAGCAGATAACTGGAAAAGTGTTATCCTAAATGTTGGCTTTTCTCATTAATGACTTTTTTCATTAATAAAACTAGCAAAAATTTTTTTAAAATAGGTAACAGACTTTAGGAAAAGTAGAAAAATAAAAGGATACCTGTCTTTAATCCAGTATTAAAGATACTAAGTATGAAATTATATGTGAATCATGTGCACCTAATATCAATTTCTAATAAAGTACAACATTTTTCTAACTTGTCACAATTAGACTTATTTCAGATTTTGTATTAATGGCTCAATAAGTAGCTAAATCCACAGAAGATCTTCAGAGAATGAAACATCTGTTTATTTTGGTATATTAAATATCTTTGTTATTTCAGTATAAGTACAAGTATTCGGTATGCTGGGTGAAAAGAAAATTTTTTAATTACATAATTTTTGAATGATTTGACCCTGTAAACTGGGTGCATGTGAAACTCAAAAGTAAAAATAAAAAATTAAAATTAAGTGAAGAATATTGAGGCAAAAGTGAAAAGAAGTTCTTAATTTCATCATTCACAAACCAACAGACTGAGGATTGATGCCAGCAAGACGGCAGAGTAGGACTTTCCAGCCCTCAACTTTCCACAGACACACTGATTTTGGCAGCTGCCCATGGATAAGAGTACCTTTGTGGGAACCAGGGAGTACGGCAGAGACGCCCCAGCACTCCACCATAGCAAAAATCTGGGATAGACGCATTGAAGAGGGTAAAAAGAACAGTTTCACTTTAGCTGGGTCAACCTTCCTGTAGTGGATTAACGATGTCCCCCCCAAACACCCTGAAGCTTGAATCATGTCCCCCAAGTTTTATGTATTAGAAATTTAGCCCCCACTGTGATTATTAAAAAGGTGGGAAATCCTATAATGGTAATTGAAAGGTGGAGCCTTGAAGAGGTGATTGGATTGAAGGACCATGCGGTAGTGAATGAATTAATAATGGTGGTCAGGGGTGTGGTTCTGAGGGCTTTAAAAGAAGAGGAGAGTCTGTCTCTCTCTCTGCTCTGCTCTCTCTGCTTCCACCATCTTGCAATATGAGAGCCCTAGGTCACTGTTGCTACCACCAGATGAGCTTTGGACTTCCCAGCCTCAGAAATGGTAAGCAAATAAGTTTCATTTTCTTATAAATTACCCAGTTCCATGCATTTTGTTATAAGCAACAAAAATGGACTAATACACCTCCTCCAAGGGCACAGCTCAGTGACAAGAGAGACTCCTCAGCCCGTGATTTCTCCCATGGAAGAAAGTAAGAATATAGTGAGTAACTGGCTTCCCCAGCCATGTAGGGTGTTGCCCAAGAGGCACATTTCTTTCTCACCCTACCCAAAACACTGACAGCTGAACAATCTGAAGGTAGCAAGGAGCAGAGAAAAGGGGTGGGGACTCACAGCAACTGGGACATGAAACTCAACAAAGAACTACAATTTCTACTAACCACCTTGCAAATTCCATCAAGGGGCTTACACACAAAACTTGTAGAATGCATCACCTATGGATCTCTCCTAACTATCCCACCTGTGCCCCAGAACTCTATGCACGCCCCATAGCCAGTGCTCTCTGCATGCCCCTGCAGACGGTGAGTACAAGCCTCTGCAGATCATGCACTCAGGCAGCCAGCTCAATTCTGCAGGATTGGGATAAGGCACTTAACTTTGAACACTTCAGGGCACTGCCCTAGGGAAAATAAACAAGAGGCTCTCAGCACAAGTCCTGGCTTTGTGGGATCAAGATAAGGCATATACTCCTAGGGCTTACCCCCAAAGAGGAAATGAGATGAGTGAAGTGCGTGAACTCTTAGAAAATTTCTGAGAGACTTCCAGAATCCCTAGCTGGGATAACTGGTGCAGGTTTTCCTTTCCCAGAGCCAGTCAGTAAAGACTGGAGGAGATGACTCCTTCATCAAATGTGAAGACAGCAATGCAAGATTTGAAGTAACATGAAAGTCAAGGAAACATGACATCACCAAAGGAACACAATAATTTTCCAGTAATGGACTCTAAAGAAATAGAGACCTATGAATTGTTTGACAAATAATTCAAAATAATTATTCTTAAAGAAACTCAGCAAGCTACAAGAGAATACAAATAGAGAACACAACAAAAATCAGGAAAACAATACATGAACAAAATTAGAAGTTCAACAAAAAGATAGATTTTTTTTTTTTTAAAGAACCAAACAGAAATTATGGAAGTGAAGAATGCAATGAATAAAATGAAAAATGCAAGAGAGCTTTGATAGCAGACTCAATTGAGCAGAAGAAAAATTCCATAAATTCAATGATAGAACATTTGAAATTATCCATTCAGAGGAGAGAGAAAAAAGAAAACAGAATGAAGAAGAATAAAGAAATGCTATGGGATTTTTTGGACTCCTCAAGTAAACCCATATATGCATTATAGGAGACCAACAAGGAAAAGAAAAACAGAAAGGAAAAGAAGCTTAATTAAGGAAATGATGTCTGAAAATTTCTTAAATCTTGGGAGGGATATGGGCAACCAGGTTCATGAAGTGCAAAGCTCTTTAAATAAGATCAAGCCAAAGAAGATTACACCAAGACATATTATAATCAAATTATCAAAAGTCAAAGACAGAATTTTGAAAGCAGCAAGAGTAAAGTGACTCTTCACATAAAAGAGAATGTTCATAAAGCTACTAGCTGATTTATCAGCTGAAATTTTGCAAGCCAGGAGACAGTGAATAATATATTAAATGTGTTGAAAGAAAGGGAAAAAAACCTGCAAAGCAAGAATACTATACTTGAAACAGCTGTCCTTTAGAAACACAGGAGAAAGACTTTCCCAGACAAATAAAAGCTGAGGGAGTTTGTCACCACTAGACCTTCCTTATGAGAAATGCTAAAGGGAGTTGTTCAAGTTGAAACAAAAAGATGCTTGTTAATTAGTAACATGAAAACATATGAATGTATAAAAATCACTGGTAAAAATAAGTATAAATTCAAATTTAGAATATTCCAATACTATAATGGTGGTGCCTAAATCATTTTAAACTAAAGCATAAAAGTTAAAAAACAAAAGTATTAAAAATAAATATAATTAAATTATTTGTTAATGAATACACAATATAAAAAGATGTAAATCGTGACATCAATAACATAATATACAGGGATGAGGAGAAGTAAAATGTAGAGTTTTTGTACATAATTGTAGTTTGGTTATTATCAGTTATAACTGTAAGATGTTTTATGTACATCTCATAGATACTTTATGATAACCACATAGAAAAAATTTCTAGTAGATACAAAATGATAAAGAGAAAAGAATCAAAGTATACCAATACAAAAAACTATTATTAAGTCAGAAAGGAAGACATCAAGAGAGGAAGAAAGAAACAAAGGAACTGCAAAATAGTCAGAAAATAATTTTTAAATTATTTAAAATTGGTGGCAGTAAGTTTTTATCTGTCAATAATTACTTTAAATGTAAATGGGTTAAATTCTTCAAACAAAAGACATAGAGTGGCTGAATGGACTAAAAAAAATCCAACAATATTTTGCCTACAAGATATGCACTTTAGTTTGAGTAACACATATATGCTAAAAGTGAAGGGATGAAAAAAATTATTTCATGCAAATGGTAAACAAAAGAGAGCAGGGGTGGCTCTTCTTATATCAGACAAAATAGACTTAAGTCAAAAACTGCCACAAGACATGAAGAAGGTCATTATATAATTATAAAAGTATCAATTCATCAAAAGTATATAACAATTTAAATATATATGTGTCCAACATTGGAGTACTTAAATATATATAAAGCAAATATATATATAGCAAATATTAACAGAACTGAAGGGAGATATAGACAGCAATATGAGAATAGTAGGGAACTTCAATATCCCACCGTGAACAATAAACAGATTATCCAAACAGAAAATCTATAAGAAAAAGGTAGACTTGGATAACGCTATTGACCAAATGGGTTTAACAGACACATACAGAACATTCCATCCAACAGCAGCAGAATATACACGTTTCTGAAGCACACAGAGAACACTTTCCAGAATAGATTACATGTTTGGTCACAAAACAATAGATTGTTTTTGTTAACAGATTTAATTAAGAAGATTGAAATCATATTGAGTATCTTTTTCAATCACAATGGTGTAAAATTAGAATCAATAGCAAGAGAAAAACTGAAAATTTCACAAATATGTGGGAATTAAGCAACACACTTCTGAACAACCAATGGGTAAAAGAAGAAATGAAAAGGGAAATAAAAAAGTATCTTGAGACAAACAAAAATGGAACAACAACATACCAAAACTTATAGAATGCAGAAAAGCAGTTCTAAGAGGAACATTAGTAATGATAAATACCTACATTAAGAAGATAGATAATCTCAAATGAACAACCTAACTTCATACTTTAAGGGACTAGGGAAAAAAAAAACTAAGCCATAAGTTAGCAGAGTGAAGGAAATGGTAAAGATTATAGCAGAAATAAATGAAATTGAGACTAGAAAGACTATAAGAAAGATCAAAACTGAGTTGGTTTTTTAAAAAGACAAAAATATTGACAAACCTTTAGGTAAATTATCCAAGACAAAAAGAGAAAAGATGCACATAAATAAAATTATAAATGGAAGAAGAGACATTACAAACAATATCACAAAAATACAAAAGATTATAGAAGACTGCAATGAACAATTATATGCCAATAAACTGGATAACCTAGATAAAGCGGATAAAATCCTAGAAATACACAATCTACCAAGACTGAATCATGAAGAAATAGAAAATCTGAGCAGACCAATCTTGAGTAGGGAGAATAAATCAGTAATCAAAACCCTTGTAACAAAGAAAAGCCCAGTTCTAAATAATTTTCCTAGTAAATTCTGCCAAGCATTTAAAGAATAATTAATTCCAGTCCTTCTCAGATTCCCTCCCAAAAATTAAAGAGGAGGAAACATTTGCAAACTTATTTTATGAGGCCAGCATTTCCCCAATACCAAAGCCAGACAAGAACATTACAAAATATATATATACATATATGACAATATCCCTGATGGACGTAGATAACAAAGTCCTCAGCAAAATACTAGCAAACTTAATTCAACAGCTCATTAAAAAGAACATACACCTCAACCAATTGGAATTTATCCCTGGGATGCAAGGATGGTATTTCAACATACACAGATCAAGAAATATAATATACCAAATTAACAGAAAGAAGAATAAAAATCATATGAACATCTCAATAGATGCAGAAAATGCATTTGACAGAACTTAATATCTTTTATAATAAAATATTTCAACATATTAGGTATAGAAGGAATAAATGTCAACATAATAAGGGCCTTATATGTCAAGCCCACACTAACATCATACTCAGTGGTGAAAAGCTGAAAGTTGAATGCTTTCCTTCTATAATCAGAAACAAGAAAAGAATGCCCCCTCACCACTTCTATTCAATGTACTACTAGAAATCCTAGCCAGAGAAATTAGGCAAGAAAAAGAAATAAAAGGCATTCAAATCACAGAATAAGAACAGAATAATAGCCCCAAAATAAATTTACACATTTATAGTTAACTGATCTTCAACAAAGATGTCAAGAACACACAGTGGCAAAAGAACAGTCTCTTCAATAAATGGAGTTGGGGAGACTGGATATTCACATGCAAAGAATGAAATTGGACCCTTATCTACTTATTAAACTTAATTATTAAGCTTAAAATGTGAAACTATAAAACTAATAGAAGAAAACGTAGGAAAAGACTTCTTAACATTAATACGGGCAATGATTTTTTTGGATATGACCCCAAAACCACAGGCAACAACAGCAAAAATAGACAAGTAGGATTACATTAAACTAAAAAAGTTCCTGCACAGAAAGTAAAACAAACAAGAGAATGAAGAGACAACCTGTGGAATGGGAGAAAATATTTGCAAACCACACATCTGATAAGAGGTAATGTCCAAATATATAAAGAATTCAAACAATTCAATAGCAAAAAAGAAAAAAAAAAACTTGATTATTAAATGTCAAATGACCCAAATAGATATTTTTCCAAAGAAGTCATACAAATGGCCAACAGATACTTGAAAAGGTGCTCGACATCATTAATCACTAGATAAATGCAAATCAAAACCACAGATTCCACCTCACATGTTAGAAAGGCTATGATCTAAAAGACAAAAGATACCAAGTGTTGACAAGGATGTGGAGAAAATGGAAACCTTGAACACTGTTGGTGGGAATATAGACTAGCACAGCCATTATGGAAAAAAGTATGGAGTTTCCTCCAAAAAAATGGAACTACCATATGACTCAGCAATCCACTTCTGGGTATATATCCAAAGGAAATAAGATCAGTATCTCAAAGAGATATCTGCCCTCCCATGTTTGTTGCAGTGTTAGCCAAGTTATGGAATCAACCTAACTGTCCTTTATCAGATGAATGAATAAAGAAAATGTGACATGTATATACTTACGATGGAAGATTATTCAGCCTTAAAGAGAAAGAAACGTAACAACATGGGTGAAACTGGAGGACATAATACTAAGTGAAACAAGCCAGACATAGAAAGACAAACACAGCATAATCTCAGTTATATGTGGAATCAAAAAGAGTTGAACTCATAAAGGCAGAGAGTAGAAAGGTGGTTGCTAAGGAGTGGAGATGGGAAAATTTTGATCAAAGTCTCAGTTCTGCAGGATGAATAAGTGCTGGAGATATAATGTACAGCATGGTGACTTTTATTAAAAATACTTTATTATTCTTGAAATGTGTGAAAGAGAGTAGATTTTAAGTGTTCTCACCACACACAAAAATAACAACTAAGTGAGGTGATGGATATGCTAATTAGCTTGATTGTGGTAACCATTTCATAATGTATACATACATCAAAACATGACTTTATACACCTTAGATATATTCAATTTTTGTCAACTATATACCTCAATAAAGCTGGGGGAAAAGCTCCACTATCTTTGAAAGCAAAAGTCAGCCCATTGTGGCATCTAATCAGTGTGACCCAGCATAATAAAAGAGTAGGACAAATAAAGATAGTGGAGCGTGTTTAAGTCTGTATGAATGTTTAAGTCAGCATGAAGTCTGAGAATAGGTTCCGAATGCATGGTCCCCAGAGCAGCAGTAGCAGTACCTGGGAAATTGTTGGATATGCAGATTGTCAGGACCACCCCAAACATGCTGGATCAGATAGTCAGGTGTGGGTCTCAGCAGCACGCGTCTTAACAAGCCCTTCTGGTGATTCTGAGAATCTCAGCCTCTTGCAATTTCTTTTCCTATGAGCTGAAACTTTTATTCTCTCCTACCCTGTATTGGCCTAACGCCCAGGTCTTGCGTTCTGAAAGGGAGCTGCTTCTTCTACCTAGTCTTTTTTTTATTATTAAAAATTGTATTATGAAATAAATCTTAAATGCAAAAGACAACATTTAAAGTACATGTAAAATTAAAAGAAGAATAATAAAATCAACACCCATGCTCCTAACACTCAGTTTAGGAACTAGAATGCTACCTGTACCTTAGAATTCTCTGTTGCATCTCAAAGCAATTGTTTTTCATGGTAGAAGGCTTTGGATAATGAGATATTTTTATAAAATCTCTCTTCTTTTTTTATTACTTCAGAGTCCACCATATTAGTTAGACTGAAACCATTTTAAGATTGAAATATAGCTTTAATTTAATGCATAACTTCCAATTTCTGTTCTTATTTCTAGTGTCCTCATCCTCATTACTGTTCCATAAGGGTCAGTCTTTCCTTAAAAATTGTTTTTGTAAACTACAGAGTCCACGTTATTGGTGAGTTTCAAGGTGAAACATATTAGTTTTAATTATCCGCAGCTTCTGCTTTTTGTTGTAATTCATACTGCCCTCGTTAAAATTTTATGGTTTAGTCCTTCCTTTTCTTTTTTTTTTTTTTTGGTAAAAATGTCTGGTGCTTAGGCAAAAACTGATTAAACTAGCTATATAGGCATTAAAAGTTAATGCTTTTGTTTCATTTTTACCCACATATCAGTAGTTACCATGGTTACTGAGAAAAGTTCAGATGGTGCCAACTTGCAGATGTGCTAATATGTTTTCCCTGGCTCAATTTCTCAGTTACTATAACATTACAGTCACTAGTTTTGGGGGAAAGCAATTCTTCTATACTAGGTTAATTTAGGGAGTTTATCATCTCTTATTTCACACCCTTAATTCAACCAACTGATTATGCACAAAATCACTGTTATATCTGCAGTGGGGTAGACCAAGGCAGCCAACATAGAGAGGAACTTACAAGAATGACAATTCTTCCCTTCCTCTCTGTCTATATATTTACTTATTTTTCATCAGTAATCACTCCATTTCAAAGGTGAGATAGGACTATATTCTTCAAGTCCTTATGAATCAGTGGGTGTCTTGGAATTGCTTTGGTTGCAAGCAAAAGAAACGAACTAGAGAAATGAGTGTTTCGTGGAACCTGAGGCATCCTGGAGATCCTTCACAGATTTCTCAGTCAAATGTGTGCACACAGCACTGAGCAAAGACACGAGTGCCCAAACACATGGCCCACTTTCAAGTTTTGCACTTTCCTAATGATTAGTGATGTTGAGCATCTTTCCATGTGTTTCCAACACTATCTATGACCTTAGAAACTATTTAATTTTTTGTCTTAGTTTCCTCTCCTGTGAAATGAACATTAGAATCAATTTCCTAAAGTTCCAGGAGGGTGTTCCTTTTTTCTCTTTAAAAAAGCCAGTGTTTTATTTTGCTCCCGAATATGGAATTGGGTACAGCTTGGCCACCTCTGTTTCACACAGTGTCGACTGGGGCAGAATGGCTGGGGCGCACACACACACATGGCTACTGGTTGGTAGCTCAGCTGGGACCTGCCTGGGGCTTTCGTGTGGGCCTCCATAGTGCTGCTTGGGCTTCCCTATCTCATGGTGGCTGGGTTCCATGAGCAAGTGTCCCAAGCAAGGGGAAGTTTCCTTTCTCTCTCTGTGACTCCCCCGTTCCAGGCCATTCTTTTTGTTGCTCTCCTGCTCCCCCAACACTGAGCACACAATCAGTACTCTTGCTTGAGTTTCTAGTCACTTGGCTTTTATGAATACATTCCTGCCTTTCCTGAGGCCTAACCTGGCATTATCATGTTCTTAGCTTTCTGCCCAGTTGACATCTTTCTTGACTCCCTCAGTCCAGATTCTCGGTGTTTACCTTTGGGTCAGGTACTTTTAGGTACCTTCGTGTTTACCTTGGTGTTTATCTTTCCCCAGCGTCAGCTTTCACATATCAGGTGTTGGTTCCATTTCCTCACCCATGATTCTTTGGAGCTGATCCAGTTTAATCTCTGGCTTGCTTTGGCATGTTCTTCTTTCCAGCCAGTACTGTTTCTGCTGGGTCTGTGCATCACTTATGTAGGTCCAGAAGTTTTTCAACAACAACAAAACAGTGGGGCTGTTGTAGGTAACAGTAGCAGAAGGAGCAAGTGTTTGGAATCCCAGTTCTGAGAATTGCTTGCCAATGAGTTGGGCAAGCCAATTAGCCTGGCTGAGCCTCAGTTTCTTCATTTTAAAATGGAGATGATAATAAGACCACCTTTGCTGTGCTCTTGTAAACATTAAATGAGATCATTCATGCTAGGAGCATAGTAAGAGGTAAGTGAATGTTAGTTTCCTCCTTTCCTCCTTCCTTCTGGCACTTGGAAGACCCAAGCACAGCCTTGAGACAAGACAAGCTGGACTCTTGAATAAACTTAGCATTAAGTTGTTGGGTCCTGCTTGGGGCAAAGGTGGTGGGGGTGGGAAAGGCTTGGTCAGGACTAAGCACAGGGATGCATGAGCACCACCCTAGCAGAGCAGGCAGAAGTGGATGAGGAATTGATTGTGCTGAGGGTGGGGTCACGGCTGAGGAGGAGTTAGGGTGTTTTCTAGCACAGCTGGGAGTCTTGGAGGATCAGAACTCATCACTGTCCGTGTTGCTCGCTAGGATGAAAAGTGCACATTGGTTCTCCCTTTAGATTAATTGAGACAATAAGTTTGCTAGTGTAGATTGTGAGAGAGGTTCTGAATGCGTGGGAAGGTTTATGTCCTACAGTCTGATGACCTTGATAAAAGGGTGGAGAAAGGAATGGTTTGTGAGATGAAGAGAAAAGAAGACATAGGGATGGGCCTCAGGGTCCACTAATCCTTATTAAAAAGCTTACAAATAATTTTCAGTAAATCTCATTATAAGTCACAGAAAAATAAAATGGAAAATAAATATTACCTATATTTAAATGTTAGTTTACAGCTTTCCATCCTTCCATCTGCATACACATACTGCACACGCACATACCACGCCCCTTACACACACACACCGCACACACACATCGCCCATACAAACCACATACACCACACACATACACGCCACACCACATACATTCTCACACTCACACACCACACACGCACTACAAAAATACACTCCACACACACACTTTTTGTATTAGTCTGTTTTCTGTTGTAATAACAGAATACCTGAAACTGGGTAATTTATAAAGAAATGAAATTTATTTATTACGGTTTTGGAGGTTGGGAAGTCCAAGGTCAGGAGAGCACATCTGGTGAGGACTTTCTTTGTGAAGGGGTCTCTCTGCAGAGTCCTGAGGCGACACAGGGTGTCACATGGCGAGGACTGTCACATTTCCACATGCTTTCTTCCTCTCCTTATAGAGCCCTAGTCCACTCCCTGACAACCCATTAAACCATGAACCCTGTAATCTGTGAATGGATTAATCTATCCATGAAGACATCATGATCCAATCACCTCCCAAACACCCCACCTTTAAATATCATGATGTGATTTCCCACCCTCTTCACACTGTTACAATGGGGATTAAGCTTCAATAAGTTTTGGGGGGACATTCAAACTATAGCACTTTTTAAACAAAAATGAGATTGTATCAAGCCTACTATTTTATAAACTGCATGTTTCTCCTCAACAGCTATGCAAGATTTTAAATACTTTTCTGTAGCATCATTTTTAATGGCTATATAGGATTTTGGTATATGAACAAACCATAATTTATTTAAGCAAACCTCCATTTTTAAACATTATATTTTCCAAGTTTTCATTATTCTAAAAACTGTCTCTCTGAATATTCATATATCTAAATCTTTAAGCACATCCCTGATTATTTGCTTAGAATTAATTCACAGAATTAGAATAGCTATTAAGGCATTTGCTATCAAGTGACAAATCACCATCCATAGGGTTAGACTCATTCATACTCCCTTCAGCAGAGTGTGAGTCTGACAGTTTCTTAGCACTCTTATACCAAAATAAATACTGTTAAAAGTTTTTCTCCCAATCTTATAGGAGAAAAATGGTATCTCCTTGTTGTGAACTGAATTGTGTCTCCCAAAATTCATATGTTGGAGTCCTAACACTCAATGCAACTGAATTTTGGAGATAGGGTCTTTAAAGAAGTAATAAAGGTTAAATGAGGTCATAAGGGCATAGCTTTAATCTGAAAGGACTGGTGTCATTATAAAAAGAGAAAGAAACACCAGAGTCCCACCCCCTTTCTCTCTGTCACTCTTTTTCTCCACATGTGAGGAAAGGCCACATGAGGACACAGCAAGAAGGGAGCCGTCTGCAAGCAAGGAAGAGAGCCCTCACCAGAACCTGTCCATGCCAGCACTGTAATCTGGCATTTACAGCCTACAGAACCATGAGAAGATTAATGTCTGTTGTTTAGGTTGCCTAGTCTGCGGTATTTTGTTATGGCAGTCCAAGCAGACTAATACACACCTTTTTGGATTTGTATATCTTTGTCTGCTAGTTCTGCTTTGTTTGATTTTTCCTATTTGGCCTGGTCATATTTATTTATGATTATGTTACTATGTGAATGGTCTGAAAACATCTCTTTCCAGATTGAGGCTTAGAGGACATGCTGACCCACTTAAGAAACAGCTGGGATTTGCATCCTGTTCTTTCAGTTCACAGGATAGGTTTTCACTGAGAGGGCAGGGGTTTAGAGCCTCTCAAGTACACATGTTGACCTTGGAGAAGGGCATGTTCTCTGTAGAAGGGTAAATCGTGTTCTTACAAAGGAGCGAGCTCATGAGGCATGGAAGGAGGGACCGTGGGGGACAGGGGAGCCAGATGGGTGATTCCTGGAGTTGGCCTGGCATGAGTGAATCTAGTATAGAAAGCCTCTGCTTAGGAGGTGAGGCTAAGGTAGTCATAGGACTGTGGCCCTTTACAGGGATGTTCAGGAAATGTGGCAATGTGAAGATATTCTGAATGAACATCTGGGGTGCTCAGGGACTGTGTGAGTGCCTAGGCTAGGAAAAAACTGCCATGTGTGCATCTGTGTTCCCAGGGAAGGCCTTGTAGATCTCAAAGGAGGACTGGGGATTTTTGACTTAGTCCTGTCATTTTCTCTTATGCCTCTGTTCTTTGAAAACAGCTGCCCCTACTCACCCTGTGACATAGCTGGTAGGTGAGGATAGCACAAGCAGAACATCCTCTGCTTTCCCTGACAGTCTGGTCTCTGTCTCTGTGCCTGGGCTTTCAGCCTCAACGTCTGGTCCTCTTTGGTTTGGCAGCCTCTTTGTGCAAGGTGTTGGCACACAAGCTCCTCAGGAAGAAAAGCGCATTCTCAGTGTTAACTCTCATGTGTATCAGGGGCAGCAAATGCTTAGGCTCTGGGAGTTAAAAGGAAAGATATTCACATTACATAAACCCTATTATCCTATACATGAAATAATATTTAGAAATTTCATCAAAGTAAAGTATTTGATGTGCTGTCCTGTAGGGATGACTAGCCTGACAGACCTTATCTTTCCTTTTTTTCCACTTAAATAAAGCAAATATAATTCACATACCATCAAATTTGCCCTTTACAAGTGTACAGTTCAGTGGTTTTTAGTATATTCACAATCATCACTGCTCTGTAATTCCAAAATATTTTTGCCATGAAAGAAATCCCAGACTCATTAACAACCACTCTGTATCCTCTCCCTCAGCCCCCAACAACCACAAATCACCTTTTTGTATTGAACGATTTGCTTATTGTGGACATTTTGCATAAATGGAATCATACAATATGTGGTCTTTGTGTCTGGCTTCTTTCATCTAGCATGTTTTCAAGGCTCGTTCATGTTGTAGCGTGTATCAATGCTTCTTCCCTTTTTGTGGCTGAATGCTATTCCATTGTGGGGATATATCACATTATTTCCCTATTCATCAGTTCATGGATTTGTTTTGTTTCCTCTTTTCAGCTAATATGAATAACTCTACTATGAACGTTGTGGATAAGTTTCTGTATGAACGTATATTTTTATTTCCCTTGGATATAAAACTAGGAGTGGAATTGCTGGGTCATATATGTGGTGACCCTGTGTTTAACTTCTGAAAAACTTTCAAACATTTTTCTAGAGAAGCTGTACCATTTTACATTCCCATCAGCAATGTATGGGTTTCCAGCTCCTCCCCATCCTGGTCAACACTTGTTACTATCTAACTTTTTGATTATTGCTATTCTAGTGGGTATGAAGTAGTATTTTATTTTTGTTTTGATTTCCATTTCCCAAATGACAATATCTTCTTTGGAGAAATGTCTATTTAAATTCTTTTCCCATTTTTAATTGGTTTTTTTTGTTTTTTTATTGTAGAGTTAGAGTTGTTTGTATATTCTGGATACTAGACTTTTATCAGATTTATAACTTGCAAATGTTTTCTTCCATCCTGTGAGTTGTCTTTTCACTTTCCTGATAGTGTCCTGTGAAACACAAAAGTTTTTAATTTTGGAGAATACCAGTTTGCCTATTTTATATATATATATATATATAAAGGTTGCTTATGTTTTAGGTGTCATATCTAGGAAACTATTGCCTAATCCAAGATCACAAAGATATGCATCTATGTTTTCTCCTTTTGAGTAAATTTTTGTATATGGTGTGAGGGAAGGGTCCAACTTCATTCTTTTATATGTAGGAATCCAGTTGTCCCAGCACCAATTGTTGAAAAGACTGTTGTTTCCCCATTGAATTACCTTGATATCCCTGTTGAAAATCAATTGACCATAAATATGCAAGTTTGTTTCTGGGTTCTCAGTTCTATTCCATTGATCTGTATGTCTACCCTTAAGTTAGTATCACAAATCTCAATTACTGTAACTCTAGTAAGTTTTGAAATCGGGAGTGTGAGTCCTCCAACTTTGTTCTTCTTTTTCAAGGTTATTTTTTGGCTATTCTGAATTCTTTGCTTTTCAATATGAGTTTTAGGATAAGCTTATTTTCTGTAATAAGTTTCTTTCTTTTTTTATTGTTTTGCAGCTAGAGTTTTGATAGGGGTTATGTTGGATCTGTAGACCTGTTTGGGAAGCATTGCCATCGTCACTATATTAAGTCTTTCAATCCACAAACAAAAGATGTCTTTTACATTTTAGGCCTTTGATTTTTTTTTTTCCAACTGTTTGGTACAGGGATCACACTCCCAAACTTGGTGTTATGAGCACCATGTTCTAAATTTTGCTTAATTTTTGTCTGTGGTGCTTTGTAGTTTTCAATCTGTATGTCTTGCACTTCTTTTGTTTATCCATGCATTTTTTTTTTTTTTGATACTATTGTAAATTTTCTTGCTTTTGTTTTTGGCTTCTTCATTGCTTGCCTTTTCTGGCTCCTGGGGCTGCATGTATTTCTGGGTTCATAATACCTTCCTCCATTTTCAAAGCCAGCAACAGCAGACCCTTCTCTGTTCCATCTCCCTGATCCTTCTTCCATACTTGAGTCCCTCTCTCTCAGCTAGAAACGTCCTGTTCTTTTAAGGACTCATGAGGCCAGAAGATCTCACCTGGATAATCCAGGATACTCTTCCCATCTCAAGGTCTGTACCCTTCATCACATTTGCCACATAAGGTAACACATTCGCAGGTTCTAGGGATTAGGGTGTGGGCATCTGTCGGAGGGCTGGTATTCAGCCTGCTGCAGGAAGTAAGGTGGGGGTAAGGTGTAGGGGGAGCACATGGAATCCTTGGATGTTCTGGGATCCAGTCCAGCCTTGGCACGAGGTGGGACCTCAGTCCAAGGCACCGAATTCACTCTTTCTCCTTTACATAATTATAAGATGATAATACCGCCTGAGACTCACCATGGTTGGAATTTAAAAGACCAAGTTGTCTTTTTAGAAGAAGACATCCAGCCAGAGCATGACCATGGCAATATATGCCATAAACGCTTCTCAAACCTGCACAAAAAACACATGAGAGTGCTCTCTGAAAACCGTATACACCAGGCAAATCTAAGTTATTATGGTGAGCTTCGACTAGCCCTATTTGGGAAGAAGAATCCTGATCCAGGATTTTCAGAAGGATATTTGTTTTAAAAGCAATTTGATTTAGCTGAAATGCAGTGAGTTCAAAAAGGTCAAGTGAATAATCTCACTTTAGAAAACTCATTAAAGCTGTGTTTAAAGTAATGAATTTCAGCTTTTTAATCCAGTCTGTTACCTCCACGGGTGGCCAGCATTCCTGGAGGTAGAGGCCACGTCGTGGTTTGGAACTGTGCCACGTTCTTAATTGGACGCCTTATTGAACAGTAATTGAAATGTCTTCACTTCCTGCTGAGCACCTCTCAGAGGCTACTCCATAGGGGTGGTGAAAGCTTTGGTGGTGCAGTCACCTGCCAGCAGAGTGATGCCTGGAATCTCAGGCCATGCAGTGACTGACAACATAGAAGGAGGACCTAAGAGAGAAGAGGTATTCAGCACCTGGTGCTGTGGCTGCTGTGGTCTCCCTTCCTCTGTCCTCATTCTTCTCCAGATGGGCTCTGATGGCAATTTGGTGCCACTGACCATGCCTAGAAATTACATGTTTTTTCTTTTTATATTTAAAAATAAACACACAAATGCACATTCGTGTACACACAGAAACACATGTATGCATATGTACCTGCATGCACACCCATACTCACATATACATGTGCACATACATACTCTCACATACACATGTATACACACACCTGCTCACACACACACACACTCACACGTGCACGGTCACACATATGTGCATGCACACAGGCTCACAAACAAACAGCAATGCCAGCAGCCCCAGAGATTCTGATCTAATTGGTTGGAGTGGGGCCTGAATATAATTTTTCTTTTTTAAACTAAACACACACGCACACACACACACATAAGCACATCTAAACCTAAGCCACACCACTTCAGAAGGTACCTGCGGTGAGAAAGGAAGGAAGAGATGGGGAGGCAGGGGCTTTAAAGGGGACAGCAGTATAAAACAAGAGAAGCTTCTTGCACACACTGATGCTAATTATAACCTACAAATCAAAGAGCATGATAAACTCAACTCACTTTACTGGAGACTCAACACATGCGTTTTATAAAGGTATGCCAGCTACTGTTTTATGGTAGCCCATCAACCATAAAATATCTGTATGGTTTTCTTAAGAAATACCTCTTCCAACATTTTTATTGCCTTTGTGTTTTGAGGAAGACTTGATTTTGCCCAAAGAACCTGGAGTTAATTCCTCTGCTCTGTATTATGGCAAAACACACGTTACCATGGTTTCTTAAAACAAAATTTCAATTAGCAGATGGAGCTACTGAGAGGAAAGTGTCTTACTGGTGTAGAAATTTGGAACAGAATTATGGCTAAATAAACACATTTCAAAAAGTGCTACCATTTAGAATTATAATGAACTACCGCCAGCAGAATGGTGGTGTATTAATTATTGTGTTGAACATTCTTAATTGATACATATCTCTAAAAATTAGCAAATTCAGTACCAAAGTTTGGTTTACAATATGCTTTATTTTAGTCAATAATATTTTTAAACTTGGAGAATGTTGGATAGAGGTAGATGAAATACAGGAACTTATTTGGAACTCACTGTGGATGATTATAAACTATTGAAACATTTTGAAAATGTTGAAATGAATCAACCGAGACAATCTCAGTCATCACCAGAATTTAAATTATGATGTCTTTGTAGAGTATTTTAAACATTTGAAATTATGAGGTGAGATTTAAAATCGGTGGTTAATCCGGTGTGTCTATGTCTGGTTGAAGAAAGAAAAAACATAAAAAAAATAATAAAGTCAGTGGTTTGCTATTACTCAAAATCTGTTCTCCCCAAGGTAACAGTTTCAAATGAGTGTGTGGCTATTCAGAATAAAGACTGTACTTCCCAGCTTCCCTTGCAGCTACACTAACTGTTGCTACACTATAATTGTTAGCTACACTAATGTCACAATGCAGTTCAGAATATTTCATCTTCTTGGAGGCTTCTTAAGACCTAGCAACCTGCATCTTTGCTGTCTATTCATTTCTCCTTCTTGCTTTTTGGAATGTATACTCTGGGCTTGGCTTTTGTGTGAGAAAAATCAACTTCTACTTAGACTAACTGGAAATTATCTGGAGTTTGTCCCTTGTGGGGTGCCTCATTCTAATGACTGCATGTTCTTTCATAAATTCAATAGATCTGAGACTTTAAAGGAGCAGCTAGTGTACTTGATAGGTTTTCGTGGTGTTGGGTGTCAGTGGTGAAGCTCAGACACCTGGTTGGTGCATGCTTGCTTTCCCACCCTCTCAGAGTCCCCACTAGGAATGGGAGGCAGTATGATTATGGAGCACAGGTGGAAGAGCTGGGTAAGAAGCAACCAGCTCATATTTCAGGAAGTTATGTCTGAGCCAGGCTCGGTGAACAAGACAAATCTGTGTCAGGATAGATCCATTGGAAAAGATGTTTCCAGCACTGAGTGGAGTCCACTGACATCCACTCTGTTTTGCTACTCTGCAGAATCTTTGCTTTCTTGCAATGCTGCAGCCAGGCTGAGTGCATCACAAGTCAAATGCACCACCTTCCTTCCCAACCAGTCCTCTCCAGTGCTGTCCAGCTGACACAGGGTGTGGCCATTCACCTGATGAGGCCAGCCAAAATCCAGGGGTTGCTCTTGGCCCTGCCTCTACCTCATCTTCTCCCCATTTCACATCATGACTCCCCTGAGTCCACCCCTTCTCTCCATTTCCAGGTTCATGCTCTGGTTTAAGGCACCATGTACTCACTTCCTCTCTGCTCTTCAGCCACGCTGCCTTTTTCAGTTCTCCCTGTGCCCCAGACTCTCCTACCGCAGGGCCTTTGCCTGTGCTGTTCCTTCTTACAGGGACCCTCCTCCCCACTGTCACAACTCCCACATCACCTCCTCAGGGAACCTTTCCATCCCTCCAGATGAGATACAGTCCCACTGTTATTATGCTTTCAGGGAGTGGCTGTGTTAGTCTTTGTTCAGCATTTTATTCCTATACCTAGCCAGGCACTTAATTGGCACTCAGTAAGATGTTGGAGAAATGTGGAATGACACCAATTATTCAAATCATCATTGCCCCTCCCTTCATATTTGTAGTTTCAGTGACCTAGACAAGGATTGATGTCACTTAACCATGCAATGCCAGGCTTTAACTGTACCAAATTGTTACACTTTGTGGAAGGCAATTTGGTATACCCAATTACTATATATCTAGGGATTTATCTATATTCTTATAATAAGAAATTCTATTTTATATCAGAATTCTACTACATGTAAACTAGGAAGAGTTATTAGAAATGTGGATTATTATTGAATCCAACTTTAAAGTACTCCCCCTCCCTGCCCCCATTTTGTTACACACATATCACTGTAGTTACTAAACTCCATGATGCTAGTGGAAGTGAAACATATTTACAGGTCTAGTGAAGGACAACCCGCAGCAAGCTAAGTGCCTCTGAAGACCAGAGCCCTGCTTCACTTCTCCTTTGACTTCTGGTGTCAGGATGGTGCTGGCCCATGGTAGATATGCAACAGATATTTTTTAATCAGTGGAATGATGGAAAGAATTAGGCTATAAATGCATTCATTCAATATCTCTCTATCTGTACCTGTCTCTATCTGTCTATCTACCATTATCACTATCTTCAAAAGGGATCTCAAAGTAAAAGACTTGCAGAACCAAAGAAGAGGAGATACCTCTTAGCTCCTCTCCAACTGAATTCCTTTCCTGACTCCACTTCCCTTCCTAGCCACCACCCCACCCAATATCTCTTCTTAGCTTCACACCATAAAGTTTATAGTGAATCTCTCATGGACCCTGTGCAACCTGCCACAAATACCCTTATCTAGGTCAACATGGAATGCCCACATTTCCCAAGCCGAGGGTCATCCTCAGTTGTCGCCTAAGCTAGCACCACCAGACACAGTGGTTGTTCCCTCCCCTCATTTCTCTCCTTGCTTCAGGGCTGCTCCTTCTCCTTAACTCAAACACTAGCTGTTGGAGTGTCCCCAGGCTCAGGGTTTGGATTTTGTTCTCTTTTCTGCCCACACACATGCATTGGTCTTGTGGCTTAAATACCACAAAAATGCGGACCATTCCCAAATTTACATGCCTAGCCTTTACTTCTTCCTGAACTCTTCCTTTCCATTTCCAGGTGTCATGTGTAAGCCCCTCATAGGATCTGCACAAACTGGACCTCCCAAGCCACTAGCACCAGGTAAAGAACTAGAGCTTCACCAGCCCCCCACAGACCCTCCAGGCCACTTTTTGGTTGTTAACCCTTCCCTTGAATTAACATTCTCCTAACTTCTAACAACATCAGTTACTCTTGGCTGTTTTAAAATTTTGTACCTGTGGGTTGTTTTTCAAAAGGCTCTGCAAGAGGGCTCTTTCTTTCCCGTGTTAACCTGAGGCTACAGGCCGTGGTAACAGTAGCGTCATCTACGTACCCACCCCTTCTAGTCACCACTCGAGACAAGCATACAATCCCAGGGACTCTGGAAACAAAGGTCCCATTGCACATTGTTAAGATTATCACGGACTACCCGGCCCGCCCTGTGGCAAGATGGCGGTCTGAAGGCAGCGGCAGCAGTGGAAACTCAAGACTCAGGGGCCCCAGGAACTGGAAGAAATCACAGTGCCTACTTAGAAAGAAGAAAAGGTAGCGACTTGCCCCAGCCCAACCCCAGAGGGGGCCCCTAGAAAGGCTGGAGCCACCGCCGCTTGCAGTCAGTGACTGCCCGACTCTGCGCTGGCCCACGGAAGTGGCAACAGCAGCAGCGGAGGAACTGGCAGCAGCAGAGCCAATGGCAGTGGCAGCAGCAGAGGAACTGGCAGCAGCAGCAGCAGCAGAGGAACCAGCAGTGGTGGCAGCAGCATAAGCGGCACTGGCGGTAGCGGTGCCAGCGGCAGCAGCGGGGGAAGCGGCACCAGCAGTAGTGGCAGCAGCGGTGGGAACAGGGGAAGCAGCAGCAGCGGAGCCAGCGGCAGCGGCGTGAGCGGCAGCAGCGGCAGCAGCAGGGGAAGCAGCAGCGGCAGGAGTGAAACCCTGCGGTACAGCCCCATCACCTGGCAGCCCGGCAGAGTCCAAGCTGACCAGAGAGTTGGCTCCCTGGAGAGGCCCAAGACCCAAGGCAACCACACACGCAACACACTAGTGGCCAACTGAGTAGTCACTGAGGTAGCCATACCATATTGGCAACCACAGCAACGTCTTAGTCAGTCAATAGCGTCAAAACTGTGGACTGTGAAAACCCCTGCCACGATGAATAAACATCAAAGAAAAGATACCAGAAATATGAAAAATCAAGAAAGTACACCACCCAAAGATAATAAATCTCAAGCTCTAGATCCTATAGAACAAGAAGCCCTTGAAATAACTGACAAGGAATTTTGAGTGATAATTCTAAGGAAACTGAATGAGATACAAGAAAACTCAGCTAGACATCATGATGAAATGAGGAAAAGTATACAGGACCTGAAAGAGGAAATGTACAAGGAAATCAATGTCCTGAAAAAAAATGTAGAAGAACTTGCCGAACTGAAGAAGTTATTCAGCGAAATAAAAAACACAACGGAGAGGTTAACCAGCAGGCTTGTCGAAGTTGAAGAGAGAACCTCTGAACTTGAAGATGGGCTGTTTGAAATAACACAAGCAGACAAAAAAAAAAAAAAAAAAAAAGAATCAAAGGCATTGAAGAAAATCTGAGAGAGATATCAGACAACCTTAAGGGCTCAAATATCCGAGTCATGGTTATTCCAGAAGGGGAGGAAAATGGAGATTGCATTGAAAACATATTCAACAAAATAGTGGCAGAAAACTTCCCAGGTATAGGAAAAATCACAGATCTTCAGATCCAGGAAGCTCAACGATCTCCAAACGTATTCAACCCAAAAAGGTCTTCTCCAAGACATGTCATAGTCAAATTGGCAAAACTCAGAGACAAAGAGAGAATCTTAGAAGCTACAAGAGAGAAGCGTCAAATCACCTACAAGGGAGCCCCAATCAGGCTAACATCAGACTTTTCATCACAAACCCTAAAAGCCAGAAAGGAATGGGATGATATATTCAAAATACTAAAAGGCAGAGATTGCCAGCCAAGAATACTCTACCCTGCAAGGCTATTGTTCCAAAATAAAGGGCAAATAGCATATTTCTCAGACAAACAAAAACTGCAGGAGTTCACCACCACACAACCACCCTTACAAGAAATCCTCAAGGGAGTATTGGGTTTGGTTCCTGAAAAATAACTACCACTGCCATAAAAACCCAAGAAAAATCAAAACCCACTAGTATAATAAAAATGGCATTCATGAAGAGAAAACAAACAAACGAAAAGGCTATCTACAACTTAAGGAACCAACAAACACAGAAAACAAACAGTAAATCAGAAAGCAAGGAACAAAAGACACCTAAGACAACCAAACAACAATCAATAAAATGCTAGGAATAAACCAACACTTTTCAATAACAACTCTTAATGTAAAAGGCTTAAATTCCCCAATCAAAAGACACAGGCTGGCTGACTGGATTAAAAAGGAGGACCCAACTATATGCTGCCTTCAGGAGACCCACCTCACCCATAAAGACTCACATAAGCTAAGAGTGAAAGGATGGAAAAAGATTTACCATGCAAACAGAAAAGAAAAACGAGCTGGAGTAGCTATTCTTAGATCTGACAAAGTAGACTTTAAACTAAAAACCATAAAAAGAGACAATGAGGGACACTACTTAATGATAAAAGGACTGATCCATCAAGAAGACATAACAATCATAAATATGTACGTACCCAATGTTGGAGCAGCTAGATTTATAAAACAAACTCTATTAGACCTAAAGAAGGAAATAGACACTAATACTATAATAGCAGGGGACCTGAACACCTCACTGTCAATATTGGACAGATCATCCAGGCAAAGAATCAGTAGAGAAACACAAGATCTAAACAAGACTCTAGACCAATTGGAATTGGCAGATATCTACAGAATATTCCATCCAACAACCTCAGAATATTCATTCTTCTCATCAGCATATGGATCATTCTCCAGGATAGATCACATATTAGGTCACAAATCAAGTCTCAATAAATTCAAAAAAATTGGAATTATCCCATGTATCTTCTCAGACAACAATGGATTAAAACTAGAAATTAATAACAAACGAAACTCTGGAAACTATACAAACACATGAAAATTAAACAGCATTCTACTCAATGACATATGGGTCCAAGAAGAAATCAAGCAGGAAATCAAAACATTTATTGAAACTAATGAAAACAATGATACATCATACCAAAACCTGTGGGATACTGCAAAAGCAGTATTGAGGGGAAAATTTATTGCATTAAAAGCTCACTTCAGAAGAATAGAAAGATGGCAAGTGAACAACCTAACACTTCTCCTTAAAGAACTAGAAAAACAAGAACAATCCAAACCTAAAGTTAGCAGACGGAAAGAAATCATTAAGATCACAGCAGAACTGAATGAAATTGAAAACCAAAAAACAATTCAAAAGATCAACGAATCCAAAAGTTGGTTTTCTGAAAAGATAAATAAAATTGACAAACCATTTGCATGGCTAACAAAAAAAAGAAGAGAGAATATTCAAACAGCAAAAATAAGAAATGAAAAAGGTGATATTACAACTGATTCATCTGAAGTACAAGGAATCATTCAAGACTACTATAAACAACTATAAGCCAACAAATTTGAAAATCTGGAGGAAATGGATAAATTTCTGGACGCACACAAGCTCCCAAAACTGAACCATGAAGACGTAGAAAATTTGAACAGACCAATAACAATAAAGGAGATTGAAGCTCTTATCAGAAGGCTCCCAACAAAGAAAAGCCCATGACCAGATGGATTCACAGCAGAATTTTACCAAACATTCAAAGAGGAATTGACACCGATTCTTTACAAACTATTCCAAAAGATTGAAACAGACGCAAATCTCCCAAACTCATTCTATGAAGCAAACATCATCCTGATACCAAAACCAGGTAAAGATATAACCAAAAAAGAAAACTACAGGCCGATATCCTTGATGAATATAGATGCAAAAATCCTCACTAAAATACTAGCAAACAGAACACAAGAACACATACGTAAAATTACTCACCACGATCAAATGGGATTCATCCAAGGGATGCAAGGTTGGTTCAACATACGCAAATCAATAAATGTGATACACCATATTAATAAACTCAAACACAAGGACCATATGATCATCTCTATAGATGCTGAAAAAGCATTTGATAAAGTTCAGCACTCATTCATGACAAAGACCCTCTATAAGTTAGGTGTAGAGGGAAAGTATCTCAACATAATTAAAGCCATATATGACAAACCCACTGCCAATATCATCCTGAATGGGGAAAAGCTGAAAGCTTTTCCTTTAAGAACAGGAACTACACAAGGATGCCCACTCTCACCACTCCTATTCAACATAGTGTTGGAAGTACTAGCCAGAGCAATCAGAAAAGAGAAGGAAATAAAGGGCATCCAGATTGGAAAAGATGAAGTCAAACTGTCCCTGTTTGCAGATGACATGATCCTATATATCGAACAGCCTAAAACCTCTACAAAAAAACTGTTGGAATTTATAAATGATTTCAGCACAGTAGCAGGATACAAAATCAACACACAAAAATCAGTAGCATTTCTATTCTCCAATAGTGAACATGCAGAACTAGAAATCAAGAAAGCCTGCCCATTTACAATAGCCACCAAAAAAATAAAATACTTAGGAATTGAGTTAACCAAGGAGGTGAAAAATCTCTATAATGAGAACTACAAACCACTGCTGAGAGAAATTAGAGAGGATACAAGAAGATGGAAAGATATTCCATGCTCTTGGATTGGAAGAATCAACATAGTGAAAATGTCCATACTACCCAAAGTGATATACAAATTCAATGCAATCCCCATCAAAATTCCAAAGACATTTTTCTCAGAAATGGAAAGAACTCTCCAGACATTTATATGAAATAACAAAAGACCACGCATAGTCAAAGCAATGCTGAGAAAAAAAAATAAAGCTGGAGGCATAATACTACCTGACTTTAAACTATACTACAAAGCTATAATAACCAAAACAATATGGTACTGGCATAAAAACAGACACACTGATCAATGGAATAGAATAGAGAATCCAGAAATCAACCCACACACCTACAGCCATCTGATCTTTGACAAAGGCACCAAGCCTATACACTGGGGAAGAGACTGCCTCTTTAGCAAATGGGGCTGGGAGAACTGGATATCAATATGCTGGAGAATGAAACTAGATCCATACCTTTCACCATACACTCAACTCAACTCAAAATGTATTAAAGAATTAAATATACACCCTGAAACAATAAAACTTCTTAAAGAAAACATAGGAGAGACACTTCAGGAAATAGGACTGGACACAGACTTCATGAATACGAACCCAAAAGCACGGGCAACCAAAGGAAAAATAAACAAATGGGATTATATCAAACTAAAAAGCTTCTGCACAGCAAAAGAAACAATTAACAGAGTTAAAAGACAACCAACAGAGTGGGAGAAAATATTTGCAAAATATACATCTGACAAAGGATTAATATCCAGAATATATAAGGAACTCAAACAACTTTACAAGAAAAACACAAGCAACCCAATTAAAAAATGGGCAAAAGAGCTAAGTAGGCATTTCTCTAAGGAAGATATACAAATGGCCAACAGACATATGAAAACAATGCTCAACATCACTCAGCATCCGGGAAATGCAAATCAAAACCACACTGAGATACCATCTAACCCCAGTTAGGATGGCTAAAATCCAAAAGACCCTGAACGATAAATGCTGGCGAGGTTACAGAGAAAAAGGTACTCTCCTACATTGTTGGTGGGACTGCAAAATGGTGCAGCCTCTATGGAACATGGTATGGAGGTTCCTCAAACAATTGCAGATAGATCTACCATACGACCCAGCTATCCCACTGTTGGGAATATACTCAGAGGAAGGGAAATCATCAAGTCGAAGGTATACCTGTTCCCCAACGTTCATTGCAGCACTCTTTACAATAGCCAAGAGTTGGAACCAGCCCAAATGTCCATCATCAGATGAGTGGATATGGAAAATGTGGTACATCTACACAATGGAATACTACTCAGCTATAAAAACGAATGAAATACTGCCATTTGCAACAACATGGATGGACCTTGAGAGAATTATATTAAGTGAAACAAGTCAGGCACAGAAAGGGAAATACCACATGTTCTCACTTATTGGTGGGAGCTAAAAATTAATATATAAATTCACACACACACACACACACACACACACACACACAAACCGGCGGGGGGGGGGGAAGAAGATATAACAACGACAATTATTTGAAGTTGATACGACAAGCAAACAGAAAGGACATTGTTGGGGGCGAGGAGGGAGGGAGAAGGGAGGGAGGTTTTGGTGATGGGGAGCAATAATCAGCCACAATGTATATCGACAAAATAAAATTTAAAAAAAATAAAAAAATAAAAAATTATAAAGAAATAAATAAAATAAAATAAATAATAAATAAAAATAACCAATGAAATTCTGGAAAGTATACAAACACATGGAAATTAAACAGCATTCTACTTAATGACATATGGGTCCAAGAAGAAATCAAGCAGGAAATCAAAAAATTTATTGAAACTAATGAGAATAATGATACATCATACCAAAACCTGTGGGATACTGCCAAAGCAGTATTAAAAGGGAAATTTATTGCATTTAATGCTCACCTCAGAAGAATGGAAAGATGGCAAGTGAACAACCTAACACTTCACCTTAAAGATCTAGAAAAACAAGAACAATCCAAACCTAAAGTTAGCAGATGGAAAGAAGTCATTAAGATCAGAGCAGAACTGAATGAAATTGAAACCCAAAAAACAATACAAAAGATCAATGAATCAAAAAGTTGGTTTTTTGAAAAGATAAATAAAATTGACAAGCCATTAGCATGGCTAACAAAAAAAAAGAAGAGAGAATATTCAAACAGGAAAAATAAGAAATGAAAAAGGTGATATTACAACTGATTCATCTGAAGTACAAGGAATCATTCGAGACTACTATAAACAACTATACGCCAACAAGTTTGAAAATCTGGAGGAAATGGATAAATTTCTGAACACACCGAAGCTCCCAAAATTGAGCCATGAAGATGTAGAAAATCTGAACAGACCAATAACAATAAAGGAGATTGAAGCTGTTATCAGAAAGCTCCCAACAAAGAAAAGCCCAGGACCAGATGGATTCACAGCAGAATTTTACCAAACAATAAAAGAGGAATTGACACCGATTCTTTACAAACTATTCCAAAAGATTGAAACAGACGCAAATCTCCCAAACTCATTCTATGAAGCAAACATCATCCTGATACCAAAACCAGGTAAAGATATAACCAAAAAAGAAAACTACAGGCCGATATCCTTGATGAATATAGATGCAAAAATCCTCACTAAAATACTAGCAAACAGTATACAGCAACACATATGTAAAATTATTCACCACGATCAAATGGGATTCATCCCAGGGATGCAAGGTTGGTTCAACATACGCAAATCAATAAATGTGATACACCATATTAATAAACTCAAACACAAGGACCATATGATCATCTCTATAGATGCTGAAAAAGCATTTGATAAAATTCAACACTCGTTCATGACAACGAGCCTCTATAAGTTAGGTGTAGACAGAAAGTATCTCAACATAATCAAAGCCATATATGATAAACCCACTGCCAATATCATCCTGAATGGGGAAAAGCTGAAAGCTTTCCCTTTAAGAACAGGAACTACACAAGGATGCCCACTCTCACCACTCCTATTCAACATAGTGTTGGAAGTACTAGCCAGAGCTATCAGAGAAGAGAAGGAAATAAAGCGCATACAGATTGGAAAAGATGAAGTCAAACTGTCCCTGTTTGCAGAGGACATGATCCTATATATTGAACAGCCTAAAGCCTCTACAGAAAACTCTTGGAATTCATAAATGATTTCAGCACAGTAGCAGGATACAAGATCAACACACAAAAATCAGTAGCATTTCTATTCTCCAATAGTGAACATGCAGAACGAGAAATCAAGAAAGCCTGCCCATTTACAATAGCCACCAAAAAAATAAAATACTTAGGAATTGAGTTAACCAAGGAGGTGAAAAATCTCTATAATGAGAACTACAAACCACTGCTGAGAGAAATTAGAGAGGATACAAGAAGATGGAAAGATATTCCATGCTCTTGGATTGGAAGAATCAACATAGTGAAAATGTCCATACTACCCAAAGTGATATACAAATTCAATGCAATCCCCATCAAAATTCCAAAGACATTTTTCTCAGAAATGGAAAGAACTCTCCAGACATTTATATGAAATAACAAAAGACCACGCATAGTCAAAGCAATGCTGAGAAAAAAAAATAAAGCTGGAGGCATAATACTACCTGACTTTAAACTATACTACAAAGCTATAATAACCAAAACAATATGGTACTGGCATAAAAACAGACACACTGATCAATGGAATAGAATAGAGAATCCAGAAATCAACCCACACACCTACAGCCATCTGATCTTTGACAAAGGCACCAAGCCTATACACTGGGGAAGAGACTGCCTCTTTAGCAAATGGGGCTGGGAGAACTGGATATCAATATGCTGGAGAATGAAACTAGATCCATACCTTTCACCATACACTCAACTCAACTCAAAATGTATTAAAGAATTAAATATACACCCTGAAACAATAAAACTTCTTAAAGAAAACATAGGAGAGACACTTCAGGAAATAGGACTGGACACAGACTTCATGAATACGAACCCAAAAGCACGGGCAACCAAAGGAAAAATAAACAAATGGGATTATATCAAACTAAAAAGCTTCTGCACAGCAAAAGAAACAATTAACAGAGTTAAAAGACAACCAACAGAGTGGGAGAAAATATTTGCAAAATATACATCTGACAAAGGATTAATATCCAGAATATATAAGGAACTCAAACAACTTTACAAGAAAAACACAAGCAACCCAATTAAAAAATGGGCAAAAGAGCTAAGTAGGCATTTCTCTAAGGAAGATATACAAATGGCCAACAGACATATGAAAACAATGCTCAACATCACTCAGCATCCGGGAAATGCAAATCAAAACCACACTGAGATACCATCTAACCCCAGTTAGGATGGCTAAAATCCAAAAGACCCTGAACGATAAATGCTGGCGAGGTTACAGAGAAAAAGGTACTCTCCTACATTGTTGGTGGGACTGCAAAATGGTGCAGCCTCTATGGAACATGGTATGGAGGTTCCTCAAACAATTGCAGATAGATCTACCATACGACCCAGCTATCCCACTGTTGGGAATATACTCAGAGGAAGGGAAATCATCAAGTCGAAGGTATACCTGTTCCCCAACGTTCATTGCAGCACTCTTTACAATAGCCAAGAGTTGGAACCAGCCCAAATGTCCATCATCAGATGAGTGGATATGGAAAATGTGGTACATCTACACAATGGAATACTACTCAGCTATAAAAACGAATGAAATACTGCCATTTGCAACAACATGGATGGACCTTGAGAGAATTATATTAAGTGAAATAAGTCAGGCACAGAAAGAGAAATACCACATGTTCTCACTTATTGGTGGGAGCTAAAAATAAATAAATAAATTCACACACATACACAAAAAAACCGGGCGGGAGAGGGAAGAAGACATAACAACTGCAATTCCTTGAAGTTGATACGACAAGCAAACAGAAAGGACATTGTTGGGTGGGAGGGGTAGAGGGAGGAGGGAGGGTGGTTTCAGTAATGGGCCACAATAATCAACCACATTGTCTATCGACAAAATAAAATTAAGGGAAAAAAAATTAAATAAATAAATAAATAAATAATAAAATTTTGTGCCAGTGGCATCAAACAGTATGTACTGTTCTGTGTGTGCCTTCTGCAGGGCTCAAATTGTTGGCTTCAGTCAGACACCCACTGGACTTAAGCAGGGCAACCAGTTGTCCCAGTTTTCCTGGGATTGAGAGGGTACCTGGGACATGGGATTTTTAGTTTTAAAACTGGTACAGTCCTGGGCAAATGGGACCAGTTAGTCAACCCGAGGCATAATCTAGTTGATCGTGTGTTCAAGTGTGAAGGAAAGAAACACCACTAGAGTCACAGCTGAAATGTTGGAAGTGCACTGTGAACAAGTGTTCTAGAGTTCAACTTTCTGAGAATGTGCAGCTGTAGGTTTTGATATTTGCCTTGAGTAGATGTAGGCATTTGGAAAGCATGTATATGAAATAATGAGGGTATCTCCTCTGAGGATGAGGTCTGCTGTGGAATATACTAAAAAGCATATGTACTTCACAGGGCCTGGTTTTCCAAAGTCTTGCAGTTTCAAATATTGACCTTGCAGAGGACTGGAAATTTCCCTCAGGCTATAAGTTTCTGTTGCAAGATAAGGATCATGGCTCAGCAGGTTGCTGGCTCAAAGACAGACTAATTGCTGATTGTTATGTAAAGATACTGAGAAATTGCTATAGGAAGGAATGTTTGCTAAGATCAAACTGTTGTTGATAGGACCACTTAATTGTCTACTGGAATGTCATCTGGCTTGTTTCACTGAAAATTACCAGCCTATATTGTTAAACTATAATCCCACATTTGTTCCCTTCCTGTAACTTCCTGGTCTGGAAAATAAATGCAGGAAGAGAACCCCAATTCAGGGTTAATTTCCCAAGGAAGGAATGCCTCTCTCTTGAGGGTTCCAGGAGATTAACCACTTCGGGGTCTCTCACTGCTCAGTAGAGATGGGCTTTGAGTAATCCTTTCATCTCTGTCACCCAGGGGAAGGAGGGTGACAAATCCATGGGGGCCAAAGCAATGCAAAGCAACAGTCTGCTAGGGAGGCACACTGCCAGGCTGGTCCCTGAACTTGGCCTGGGCAGTGGGGAGCTCTCAGCTCAAAGGCCAGAGAGCCAGGGAGTCCTGTCTACTCCCCTACCCTCTCCCAGACTCCCAGGGTATTTCCTGGGGGGAAGGGAGAGGAGGGGATTCAACTGGGAACACAACCCCTTGCCTGCAACATTTTTTATCTTGGGAGAAAAGATTTCTGCTGATGAAGTGTGCTATGGGATTCATTACTGCATTGTTTTCAGATATCTTTCTTTCTCTTTTATTCTGAAAACAGGAAGATAATTTAGAATAGGTCTAATCTAGGAGAAGAATAATGATTGTAATTCAGTGGCATGAATGGTGTAATGCAGTTTCCAAATGAGGAAAATTTAAAGCAACATTTAAAAGAGAGGTAAGTAGTCACGGAAGGTGAAAATTAAAGCATAATTCTTTTACTGATGGAATCTGTCTGGACTAAACTGTTTTTTGAGCTTTTTGTCACTGCATCACAAGGAAGTGATATATTTTAAACAACATTCTGAGGAAGTGTGTTAGAATATAGATACTAAGTTATATGTGGAAATGGCAGGATGCGCCAGGGTGCGGGTAACTTCCAGAGAGAACCCAGTCCTCCCTCAGACGGCTGGACACATGGTCAGGGAAGCCCTTGGGAGAGAGATAAGTCATGTGGCCACAGGAGGAAACACTGGCTTAAAAAATGGGCCACAGTTTGAAATTTACAGAGGGGACTAGGAATCCTGTCAGAGGGCATGGATTTGCCATCAAGCTGCTTCCCGTAAGATCCAGTCAACTAGCAGGAAACAACCTAATGGTTGTTCCTGATTCTCTCCAGCAGCCCAGGTGAGGCCAGGCCAGTCGAAGAAGGAAGTCAATGAAGTGTCCGCTCTACTCAGCACCAGGAAAGTTGGGAAATCCAAACTAGGAAAAGGAAATGCCCTTTCCTGGACTCTTTCACCCAGTGACAAAGACTCTGATCAAACTCTTGTAAGGCTCCTCTGAATCCTCTGCCCAACTAAACCTCGACTGTTGGACTTCCTGTCTTTCTTTGCTTCACCCAGTTTTAGCAAGAATCCTATCAAGTTGGTTTAGCCACAAGCCCTACCCTCGATACCTGATCACCGTTGATGTCTGGTCACCCTCAATATCTGATCAGGTTCCTCCTGCTCTACCATCCCCCAGGTGATGTCGGGTCACCCCGGCCTGTCTTCAGCAAGAATCCTGTTAGGTTGGTGTAGCCAGAAGCCCTCCTGTACTCCTGTTGTTTCCTCTTGGTAATTTTCCATCCACTGATTGCCACCCTGCTCCTTGGCTATAAGTTCCCATTTTTTCCTATTGTATTTGGAGTCACAATTCAGAGCCCAGTCTCCCTCCCTATTGAAAAACCCCAGTGTGGTAGTGCCTACACCCATCATGAAAGTCCACCTGAATAGCATCTGCTTTGCCACGCTTTAACAGGTGTCATGGATAATGTTTTCATTAATACTGGCTGCACATTTAAAAGGATCATGCATCTGCTGCCCTCTCATAAGCCTTGACACATCTAACCCCTGGGACAGGGGTGGAGCCACCCTGACGGAGCTCAGAGCCCCTCTGCAAGGCCTGACCATCTGCACACTTGTTCCAGTTCATGTGCAGGGTGGGGCATTGTGGGCCCCTTCTTGTTTTTAAATCTTCAAGCTTGTGCTTATATTATAAAAGGGTTTCTCCAGCTACTATGTGGTAATATATCTTGGTAAATTATGTAGGTCCATGAATATGTATGTGTTATTAATGATTAGCAGTGAGCCAAAACAGTATAAAATAATTGAAGTTAAAAGCCCTTATGGAAAGCCTCAGACTGATGTTTTAAGACTAAGGAAATTGCTTTCTCCTAGAAGAATGTTACTTATTTTGCACATATTTTATCCTACCCATGTGGGGTTCCGGTGACAATATTATCTTTTCCTTTAAGTGGGTAGAACAGTAAGACTATGGATCTGTGGAGATCATTTTAGTGTTTCATTTTTTACCATTTGGTATTTAATATTATATTTAGTAGTTTATTATTCTTTGTTTTAATTTCTTAGAAAGTTTTCTGACTGGGTGGAACAGGAGGAAAATAAAAGTAGGTGCATGAGGGTGATCAGAGCTTCCTCCAGCTCCCCCCCTGGAGTTCTCTGTCTTGCCTCTTAAGAGAGCGGAGAAGGGCCCAACGAGAGAAAGGCCAGGAATGCCTCCCAGGGAATCGGGACTTTATCTGATGTCCTTCTGTGTGCCATTGTGTGTGCTTAACTCTGTTGTCCTGCTTCATATGAATTGTATTCATAATGTAAGTGGGTAGAACAGTAAGACTATGCTTTGTCAAAAAAAATCTTTTTTCAGTGATTACCTCAGAGCTTATGTAAGCAATGGTATTGACTTTCACACTAGGCATTAGGAAAACTACATTTTTCCTTTAATAATTTTTGTGATTTACCAAAACATTTTCAAAAACAACTAATTTCTTTTTTCTTCTTCCCTCTCTTCCTCCCTTCTTTCCTCACTTATTGAATGTCTACTAGGTGTTGGACAGAAGGTATAAAATGAATGTGGTAAATTTGATGTGTCACCTTGGCTAGGCTATAGTTACCAGATATGTGGTCAAACACCAGTCTAGATGTTACTGTGAAGGTATTTTTTTAGCTGAATTAATATTTAAATCAGTAGACTTTGAGTAAAGCTGATGACTCTCCGTAATGTGAGTGGGTTGCATCCAATCAGCTGAAGGACTTAAGAGAAAAAGACTGGCCCCCCCAGGGAAAAGGAAATTCTGCCAGCAGACCACTTTTGAACTCAATCTGCAACATCACCTCTTTCCTGGGTCTCCAGCCTGCCAGCCCACCTTGCATATTTTGGATTTGCCAGCTCCCATAATCGCGTGAACCAATTCCTTAAAATAAATCCCCTTTCTATCTCTGTCTCTCTCTGTGTGTACACACACACACACACACACACACACACACACACACACACACACACACACACACACACACACACACATCTTATTGATTCTGTTTCTCTGGAGAACTTTAATACAATGAATGGACTCAATTCCATTAAAAAACATTTCTGGACAACTTAACTTTCATCTGGAATGCTCCTGGCCTCTGTGCGCATATGCACAGCCAGGCAGGACCAGCACGTGGACAGGCCATTGCAGACCAGTGTGACAAGTACATAGTGGATGTGTATGTAGAGTGCCAGGGGAGATATATCTAGAAATGACCACATTGGCTGGATAGTGGGAGAAGGCAGTGATAAAATCTGGGTCTTGAGTTTATGCTCATGCCATAAGAACACCGGTCACAGTCCTCACCTGCAGGGACCAAGTGAATAAGGGCTGAGAGGTTCCAGGAGATTGGGAGCAATCCTGGCTGGCACTTGGGAGTTTGGCATACAAAATGGGGAGAGGAAAGCTGGACTGATGCCTTCAGAGTCTACCAAGCCATAGATCCTGACCCTGTAGCATCTGTTGACTTTTGCAAACAAATTGGCTCTAGCTGGTGTAAATCCAGGATATCAGGCAGTAGACAGAGTTCTTGGGTTACAGTCAAAACGCATGTGATGTGCTTATTGAAAGACTAGAGCAGTGTGCATTTATAATAGAACAAGAAATTATATCAATTTATAAAATTGAAGAGATTTCTAAAACAAACACCATTGTTAACGAGGCAGATGACTCTGGAGGAAATATTTAAAAAGCCATCCAGCAGAATGCCTCCTCACTACAGGACCCACTTCCTGGTCCCCCAACTGCTTCTGATGTCTCTTTTCACCTGAAAAACTAAAATACAGCATACAGGAACCTTTTAAACAAAATATAGCATCATAGGTGAAGACTGAAAGCCTGCTGTTGTTTGTTGGTGATGTTGTGTAAAAGCTGGTACAGGTATTCTGATGGTGCTACTGTGCTGCTTAGTTACCCCAACCATGTGACTGTTTCACTGTGTTTATGGTATGTCATATTTTTTACTGTTAGGTACTTATGTGCGAATAAGTATAAAAAAGAGATTGCTTATGGGTAGCATATAAATTCAGAGTCAGGGATGACGGCGACGCCAAACAACCACACACTGTCCACATGGGTGGCTGAGATAGTGACACCTGTGCTTTCTGATGACTCAATATACACAAATTTTGTTTCATGCAAAAAATTGTTTAAAATATTGTATAAAATTACCTTCAGGCGATGTGATAAGGTATACACACATAAGTGAATTTCCTGTTTAGACTTTGGTCTCAGCCCCATGATACCTCATTTTGTATATGTGAATATTCCAAAATCTTAAAAAATCCAAAATCTGAAACATTTCTGGTCTCAGGCATTTCGGATAAGGGATACTCAACCTGTACCTCAAGCTGCACTTGGAAATAAGTTAAAAAGTGGTGTCACATTGCACGTGCTGGTGTCCTCCAGCGCAGCAACCACTGCAGACTGTCCAGGGAGGCCTTCCAGAACAACTAAAGAAGACTGTTATTAGAGATGAAACTTCCTGCCAAATACAGAAGAAATATATGCTATTAAAGCACAGAAAACTTTTGTTCCTAATTCTAAGCCACTTTATCTCCATCAATTATAAGTTCTCATTTTTTTTATAGTATAAAAGCTTAACACTGCATAATGCTAGTAGTAGTGATTTAGTTATCACTAGAGAATTGTTTCTATGAACAATGGAGTTTGGATGTGTTGTCCCCTCCAAAACTCATGTGGAAATCTGATCCCCAATGTGTCAGTGTTGGAAACTGATTGAGTCACGGGAGTGGATCCCTCATGAATGGATTAATGCTCTCCCTAGGTGGGGGATTAATGAGTGAGATCTCACTCTATTAGTTCCCATACAAGCTGGTTGTTTAAAAGACCCTGGCACCTCCTCTCTCTGTCTCTCTTGCTTCCTCTCACCATGTGATCTGCTCGTACCCATCGGCTGCCTGTCACTTTCCCCCATGACTAGAAGCAGCCTGAGGCCCATGCCAGGTGCAGCTGTCCCAGAATTGTAAGCCAAATAAACCTCTGTTCTTTATAAATTACCCAGTTTCAGGTATTCTGTTATAGCAACACAAACAAACTAATACAATGAATGTGTATAATTTCTCCTTTTTTTTACATCTATGTGCTCCAGGATTTGTTAATTCTGTGAAAAGTCTCTTGCCACTGATGTCAAAGTACTGAAGTCAAAGTACAATTTTGATGTCATGCATTTTGTGTCCTTGTTGTGGTAAACACCTGCTTGCAGACTTTCCTTCTGGAAATAAATCCCTAGTCCACTCCTGGTAATTCTGGGCAGGGTGTGTCTATCACATGCCCTACTTTCCTCACGCTGAGTGCAACACGTGGCCTCTGCTGGCCAAACTGAGTTCTTTTCAGGGACTGAGAGAGTTTTGCTCTTCTCTCTGGATTTTGTTAATTGTATACAATAAAGCCTGGAGTTGCCACTGGTCATCTTTGCTCTCATGTGGAGAGAGCTGGCCTGAGATGAATGTGACAGAGAGGATGGCAGACCCAGAAGATGGAGAGGACAGGTCCTGATGACATCGTCTGGATCCCCAGGGCTAGCCACCCCTGAACCCAGACCCATGCCTGCAGGAGCGTATGAATCACTTCCACTTTAACGTTGCTTAAGCTAGTTTTTTTCTTTATTATTAAACTTAAAAAATGTTTAATTGTGGTAGGATACACATAACATATAATTTGCCGTCTTAACCATTTTCAGGTACACAGTTCAGCAGCATTAAGTCCATTCACAATGCTGTGCAACCAGCACCACCATCCACCCACAGAAAACTTTTCATATTGAAAACCTGAAACTCTGTGCCCATTAAACACTAACTTCCCATTACCCACCCACCCCCAGCCCCTGGTAACCACCAGTCCCCTTCCTGTCCATGAATCTGACTGCTCCAGGTACCTCGGGTCGGTGGACTCGTGCAGTATTTGTCCTTTTGTGACTGGCTCATTCAACTTTAGCATAAAGTCCTCAAGGTTCATCCACGTTGTAACATGTATCAGAACTTCCTTCTTTTAAAGGCTGGATCATATTCCAATGTAGGGATATACCATGTTTTGTTCATCCATTCATCTGCAGGTGAATGTGGGTTCCTTCCACCTTTTGGCTGTTGTGAATAATGCTGCTATGAACATGGGTGTATTATTATTAAACTTCTAAATTTCCAGTTACTATTTGTTATTGTCAATTTTTAAAAATTTAACAAGCTCCAGAGATTCTCATAGATGCACATATGGTTTAAAAAATAATATCGAGACATCCTATGTACTTTTTACCCAGTTTTTCCTAATGGTAGCATCTTGGCAAAGCTATAATACAACATTACAGCCAAGATATTGACATGGATACAATCCATTGACCTTATTCAGATCTCAGTTTTACATGTGCATGTGCATGTGTGTGTGTGTGTTTGCACACGCAGGTATGTAGTTCTATGCAGTTTTATCACGTGTTGGGTAGTGTGTTCATCACCACAAGGATCTCCCATGGGTCCAGGCACCACACCCATCTCCAACCTCCTCCCTCCACCATCCTGGCAACCACTGGTCTTCATTTCTGTAATTTTGTCATTTCAGGAATGTTATGTAAGTGAAATCATCCAGGAGGTAATCTTTGGAGATTGGCCTTTTAATTTAGCATAATTCTCTGGAGAGTCAACCAAGTTGTTGCTTGTATCAATGGTCCATTAAAAAAAAATTACTGAGTGGTATTCCACAGTACATCGCATGCACCACAGTTTACTCACTCCTGGGCTGTTTCTAGATTTGGGCTATTACTAATAAATCTAATATAGAAATTCCTGTGCAGGTTTTTGTGTAAATATAACTCTTCATTTCTCTGGGATAAATGCCCAAGGGTACAAATTGTGGATCATATGATATTATGCATGTTTAGTCTTATAGGAAACTGCCAAACTGTTTCCAGGCTGGCTGTACCGTGTCATATTCCCACCAGCAACTTGAGTGACCCGGTTTCTCGGAGTCCTTGCCAGCATTTGGTGTTGTCACTAATTTTTATTCTGATAGGTGTGTAGTGACAGCTCATTGTCATTTTAATTTGCATTTCTCTAATGATTAATGACATTGAGTGTCCTTTCATATGCATATTTGCCATCTGTTTGTCCTCTTTTGTGAAATGTCTGTTCATGTCTTTTGCCCATTTTCTAATTAAATTTCTTTTATTGTTGAGTTTTGTGAGTTCTTTATATCCTCAAGATACTAGTCCTTGGTTGGATATGTGGTTTGCAAATACTTTCTCCCAGTGTCTAGATTATTTTTTTATCCTCTTATAAGGTTTTGGGGTTTTTTTGTGTTTTAAGTCTCTCTCATAACTTTTCTCTTCTGCCTCCCTTCCTTCTGCTAACCTTGGAAGGAGGAAGGAAATAGGGAAGAAAAATATAACAAAGGGAAGAAACTGAGATAGATTGAAAAATTAACACAAGAATGAAAATTGCTATCCAATGCATAGAATGTTCCTGGAAGGAACCTCAAGGACCTAGGAACAGTTGGTGCCCCTAGGAGAGAAGCTGGGGATGGGGTACATGTTTTCATGATTTAATCTTTATTTGTACAGTGTGTTACCTATTTGTGAAAATCTTTGTCTATCTCTCTTCTGTTTCCATTTCAGCAAAAGCAGAATACAACTTCCAAACAAATACAGAGGAAAAAGAATATGAAGAAAATATTATCAATGTAGTAGAAAATAGGGTAAACAGAAAACTAAATCAGATGACAGGAATAGCCAAATATATGTGTAATTACAATAAGTGGAAATGGATTAAACACATCCAATAAAGGAGAAAATTTTCACTTGGAATAAGAAAAATAATCATGTTGTATGGTTTTTGAAAGAGACACCTAAAACATAATAAGCAAGATATGTTGATGGTGATACGATATACAATGTTTTCTGATAGTAACCAAAAGAAAGATGGTATAGCAGTATAAATTTTAGATAAAGTAGACTTTATGGGGAAAAAAAACTTCAAAGATTAAAAAGGATCATTACTTAATGATAAAGGAATAATTTACCAGGAAGATATAACAATTTTAAAACTGTAAAATCTATCAACTCCATCTTCAGCCTATATAAAGCCCAAATGTGCAAAGATAGTGGCACATTTTAACAAGTCTTTTTCAAGAATGGAGAGATCAATTAGACAAATATTTAGTAAAGATAAAAAATATTTGTAGAGCAAAATTAAAAGCTGGAACTAAAGCACATTCTTAGAACTCTGTGCCAAACGAATAATAACTGCTAACATTTATTGAGTGTTTTCCTAGTACTGGATGGCTTTCTAAGTGCTTTAAATGATTAACTCATGTTAACTCAGAACATAATAAGGAAACCAAGGGGGAGAAAAGTTGAATAATTAACTCGGGATTACTCAAATAGTAAGTGGCAGAGCCAGGACCTGTACTTATCAGACTCCAGACCCAAACACTTATCTGCTAGACCAGGCATTGCAAAATTTTCCAAGTGACAGTATTTTAGGTTTTGCATACCATATGGTCTCCATCACACCACTCAACTCTGTAGCCAAAGAAATATGAAAATGAAAGGGCATGGCTGTCTTTCAATAAAACTTTATTCATATAAACAGGTAGCTGATTGTATTTGGCTCATGAGCTGTAGTTTAACTCCTGTACTAGACTATGTCAGTAGTTGCAGTTTCTTCAGCCTATGTAGAACAGGTATGAAAATCGAGCACATGCCAGACAACAAGGAAGGACCTGACAAACACCAAAATATCCACATCATGAACACCACATTCACTGACTGTGATGTGACATTGTGACTGTGTCTTTGTGTGTGTGTGTGTGTGTGTGTGTGTGTGTGTGTGTGTAAGGAGATAGCTGAGAAAATCATATACACATAGAAAGTAAAAGCACATTTCCAAATAAATCAATGGTGGAGAAAAAGTTATAATGGGAATTATGAAAATTTTGAACCTCAATGAAACTATATATCAAAATTTATAGAGTTCAAAGTGGTATTTATAAAGAAAGAAAAATTAAATATTAATGAGCCAGCCATTCAACCCAAGAAGCTAGACAAAGAACACAAATGTAAACCCAAAAGAATAGAAATAAAGAGGTAAAAATATGAAAGTGCAAATTAAGGGAATAGAAAACAAACAATACAGAAGATCAACAAAACTTGTTGAGCAAAAGTAATAATATAGAAAAATACTAGGCTAAACAAATCAAGATAAAACAGGAAACTTTTAAACAATACTAGTAAAGAAAAGGGAGCATAACTATTCATATAAGAGAGTCAGAAAAGAATAAGAGGATACTAGGTGTGAAGGTTAATTCTAGATGTCAATTTGGTTAGGTGAAGGAATGCTGAGAAACCTGGTAAAGCTAGCTTTTCATTTGTGTCCATGAGGGTGTTTCCCGCAGAGATTAATATGAGCGTCTGAGTGGCCTGGGAGTGAAAGACCCACCCTCAGCGTGGGTGGGAACCATTCAATCCACACGGGGTCTGGAGAGAACAAAGGACAGAGGAAAGAGGTGAAGCTCTCTTGATCCGCTGGAGCTGGGACACACTCTTCTCTCCTGTCTGTGGACATCAGAGCTTGAGACTCTTCAGCTTTTGGGTTGAAGGACACCATCAGCTTCCCTGGTTCTGAGGCCTTTGGACTTGGACTGAGCCACGCTACCGGCATCCAGTTTATAGACGGCCTATCGTGGGACTTTTCTTCATAGCCACGTGAGCTAATTCCCCAAATAAATCCCTCTCATATAATTATAACATATCCTATTGATTCTGTCTCTCTGGCGAACCCTGAGTAATACACTAGGATTAACTTTGTGTCAATTAATTTGAAAACTTAAATGAAATCTGCAATGGTCAATTGACCAAAATTGACACAGGAAGAAAGGAAAAAATTTAATGGCCCTATAATTGGTTAAGAAATTGCATCTGTAGTGAAGATGTGTACCCACAACTTTCGCCCTACACACTGGGACAGATAATTTTGTGAGTGGGCTTTATCAACATCCAGGAACATATAATTCCTATTTTATAGAAACAGTTCTGGAGAATACAAAATAAACTAGTTTTCTAAATCATGGGGCTGATATATAATCTTTTTCTTAAAAAGATATAAAAAGCATAATTGACACACAATAAATAGCATATGTCTAAAGTGTAGAAATTGATCCATTTTGATGTCTGAATATGCCTGTGAAACCACCACTACAATGAAGGTAACAAACATATCCATCCCCCTCTTTGTAATCACGCTCTTGCTGTTCCCCACCATACTCCATGCTCAGGAAACCACTGATCTGTTTTTTGTGACTACTTATGAGTTTGCATTTTCTAGAGTTTTATGTAAATGGAATTCCTTTTTGTCTAGCTTCTTTCACTCCACCTGATTATCTTGAGATTTATTTATATTGTTATGTGTATTAATACTTTATATCTTTTCACTGTTGAACAGTGTATTTACCATGATTTATTTATCATTTCATATGTTGATGGACATTTGGGTTAGTTCCAGTTATAAGCTATTACAAATAAAATTGCAGTGAACATTTGTACAAGTCTTAGTACGAATGTATGCTCTCATATCTCTTGCGTAAATACCTGGGAGTAAAATTGCTGAGTTATATGGTAAATATGTGTTTTTTGTTTGTTTGTTTAAATTTTTTTTATCATTATGCAATGTAAACATTTTTTGTGGCCCTTTAACAATTTCTCCCTAACCTCCTTCCCCTTCCCCTTTCCCACCTCCGTTGGCCTCAGTTCTGTTTTCTCCTTTTGAAAGTTTAAGGAATGATTGTGATAGCTGAGAAAAAAATAAATAAAAGAAAGAAAGTAAACATATGTTTAACTTTTTGATAAAATACTTCACTTTTTCCAAAGTGGTTGGACCATTTTCCATCCCCACCAGCGTGTTTGAGAGTTCCAGTTTCTCTGCATCTTCACCAATGCTTGGAATGGTCATTTTTTTTAATTGCAAATATTCTAATAGGTATGTAGTAATGTCTCATTGTAGTTTCACTTGCATTTTCTTAATGATTAATATTGTTGAATTTCATATGTGCTCATTTGCTACTTTTTAATTTTCTTTGGGTGAAGTATCTGTTCTAATATTTTGTTCATTTTTTATTGGGATGCTTGTTTCTTGCTTAAAAATCGTGATCAAAATAAAATTGTTGTGGTTTTATACCACTAAATTTTAGGGTATTTTTTTTAGCTCAGCAATAGTAACCAGAGCAGCTTGCCAGTGTAGAGAGTACAGGAGAATACATTTGTCTGCTATTGGCAGGAGTCTGGAGACCTGACCACTGGAAGGGCAATGGGCCTTCCCTTGAGTAGTAAGTCTGTGAGAAGGGGCGGGGTGGGAAGGACATCAGGAACCAGGGACAGAGCAGGAGCAGTCTGGGAAATCAGATGCATTACCCACACTTGAGGAGTTGTGGTAGGAGGGACCTAGCAGGGCCTCTGCTTAGCTGCTTTGAAAGTGCTTGTCATAGTCTGGGCTGCTATAACGAAGTACCATAAACTGAGTGGCTTAAACAACATTTATTTCTCACAGTTCTGGAGGCTAGACGTCAGGTGCCAGCATGAGTGGGTTCTGGTGGGCTCTCTTTTCCAGGTTGCAGACTGCCACCTTCTCATTGTGTCCTTAAGTGGCAGAAAGCAGAGAATGGAAGCAAGCTGTCCCATGACTCTTATAAGGGCACTGATTCCATTCATGAGGGCCCTACCCTCATGACCTCATCTAATCCTAAATACTTCCCAAAGGTCCCACCTCTAATTGTGGGATAGGGTTGCAACATATGAATTTTGGGGGCACTTATTTTGGAGTGCTTATGAGAGAAAGGGTTGGCATTTGACAGCTGCCAGTCCTGGAAAGGGCAGAAAGGGCAAAGCCATTTTACAATAGTTTCTGTCAGGTAAGAACTTTGTGCCCCAATCATCTTTCTCTGGCCGAGGCCAGAGAGATCAGAAAAAGCTCCAAGCCAATGGGGGAGACTGTGACACGCAAGAAAGGTTCTCCCTGCAGCCCAGCTGAGGGAGAGAAGATAGGGTACAAAATGAGACCATGTTGGTCACTTTAGTTGACTGTAAGTTTTTGTTTGTTTGTTTTTAACGTGGAAGTGGCTAGCAAGTTTTGGATCTGATTGAACAAGGGCAATGTTGATGAACATTTCTTGCTGAGTAAATTTTTAAAGAGACAACAGAAAAGTAAAATAAAGTTGGATTTTTGTTACATTGAACCAGTTGTGCTTGTTGGGTGTATTGGAATTACAAACATGTACACCACATGCATTTTAAAAGGGTCTCTAATATCCAACACACAAAGGGATACTAAAGGGCGTTTACTATCTGTTTAAGGCTGACTAAGCACAGCACAGCAGTGACTGGTTGAAAATTGTGTTTCCTCTGACAATTCTCTATTGCTACTATTTTTATGCTGAGTGTTTTTATTTTCATATGACATTGCACATCTGTAGTGAGGAGATGCTGGTTGCCATTTCCCATTATATTGGGGGGGGGTTGGAGGGTCAGGCTGTGTAAGTGGGTCACTAGAGGGAACCTGGAGAAGATGTCCTCAGTGAGGGAAGAAGCAATTTGTGGGAAGCCCCTTGAGGAAGTAGGAGGGAAGACAGAGAACTAAGTGATCCAGGCGAGCTCCCGGGAAAATGGTGTCTTCTCTGGGGGTCTGAACCCCAAACTCTGGGTCCAGATGAGAGCTTGGATCCTAAGTGGCAGAGCTCAAGCCCTAGGTGGTAAATCTAGGGTAGGTAAGGCGGTTCCAGGAGCCCAGCTGATAGAAGCGGGCAAGCCAGCCCATCTGAAGCTCAGCTTTCAGGAGTGCCCTTTACAAACTCGACTGTCTGCGCCTTGCTTCCTGAGACCATTCTTTAAAGAAAGCCAAATTCTGTCTTGGTGGTGTCAGTCCCGTCCTTCCCGGCTTGTCCCTCTTGCCTCCTGCTTTTTCTCAATATCCGCCCACTTAATTTTGTTCTGCAGTATTGCTACGCATTACTGTTTCCTCAGGCATTGTATGTGACCTATCAAGTACTTGCATGTTTAAAATGAATGGAATTTATGGTACCAGAGATTCCTATGACAACATTGGAACGTTTCAAATAAGGTCACTAATAAATGAGCATGCAAAACCTGTGTTTCCGGTGGAAGAACAAGTCTGATGGAGGGGTTTGCATTTTTAGTCTCTTCCCTTATGGAAATCCAGGGAAGACACCAAGCATGACGATGAAGACATGAGCTGGAGTGCTGCATACTTCACCTGGGGCAGCCTCCTTCCTTTATACTCGCTCTCCATTGAAAGTTCGCTTCCCCAGGTGAGAGGGGCGTTGGGATCCAGGTGCTATCTTTAGAACGACTGTTTTCGGCGTACTTTCATTTTATTTTATATTTGCAATTCCTGTAATGAATGCAACATTTGAATAGATGAACCAACTATATGTCAGAGCTGTTGAAAGGAGGCACGAAGTAGAAAAACCAGAGGGAATACGGTGCCACCTTTCCCAGGAAGAATACTTAAGAAGTGGATTCCCTCCCCAGCACCGCCTGTCTCCTTTTGATTCGTGCTGGGGTGGGGGTGGGGGTGGGGACGCTCCTGCTTGGGCTCTTTCATCTCCGAACGGTCCTTGCTACATGACCTTACTGTCTTTGGAGCCGCGCCAACAAGATGACAGGACAGATTTCGCTGTGTCACAGTTCTTGCCATGTTGCCTCAGATAACATCTACTTTCCCCAGTGGGGACGATGGAGCCGTTCTCCAGCACGTCTCGGTTACAGTGTTTCCTCGGATTTCAAGGGTTTCTGAGGACGCACACTGCCTTCCGTCTTGGGTGCGGTCTCTCTGTGTGGCCAGTGCGCGCAGTCCCCGTGCGCCCCCCGCGGGCCGCCTGCAGCGCCAAGTGCGCGCAGCCTCCGCAGCCGCCTCCCCAGCCCGCGGGGCGCACCCCTGGGAGGATCTCACACCAGCAGTCACGATTCGGCGGATGAACCCTAGGCAGGTCGGGCTCCGTTTCCGTAAGAGCCCAAGTCAAAACGCGCCTGGAGCGGAGTGAGGTTCCAAGTGACACACACTCGCCGTTAAAATGACAAAACACCTGGAGCCAAATCGGAAGCATTTAAGAATCTCGCCTGCTTTGCACGATGGCATGAGCAGTGACATTTCAAGAAGACAATGATGCAATAATGGGGGCGGGGGGAGCAGCTAAGTCTTCCCAATGAGATAAGGCCTTAATTGGCTGCCGTGGGGTGGTGTGTATTAGCAACGATTAGAAAAAGCAGCACAGACTTAGAAATTGTTTTTTTAAAAATTGCTGCCTTCTGCCAAAATGTAAACAGTATTCTAAAACCCATGTAGATTTTTTAAAAAGAAAACGAAATTTTATTAATTTTTTTTTTTTGCATTCTAGGATGTTGTTGCAGAGCAGTTAAAACCCATGTAAACATAAGGTCTTATACATAAGGTCTAAGGCTGCTATAAGCAGACTAAACAGATCAAATTTCTTGCAAGTAATTTAACTACTTTGCATTCTCACGTTTCTTTTTTTAGTGAGGAGGTTAGTAAAACCATGCTCAACAATGATTTTAAAATAGACTTGTTTATGAACATATTTAAAAATGGATGTGTAATGTAAAAGTGTTAGAATACAGTGCTACAAATAGCTTTTTGAATTCTTTGCAATTTCAAAAAACATTTTCATTTTAATCCTGAGGTTAGTTTATCAGTTAAGAAGAAAATAATGGATATATTAAAATAAGTATAATTTACATAAAATTCAATTTAAGTAAAATATAAAAAAAACCTACATGACTTTCCTCGTCTGGTCTCTCAATATATGTGTTGGATCAATCTCTACTGAATTGCCATTCTCATTCTTTCCTCTTAATTTTTATGACCTTTTTGTTTCTTTCTTGCTCATTCACAATGTATGTTAAAATCTTTCGTATCACAAAAATCCTTAAGATAATAGATCATTTTCAAAAGTGTTGATAAAAAACATTTTTAATGTCTTTCTTATAATGTATATTATGGGAAAAAAATTTTAATTAGAGTACCAAACTCTAAAAGTCCTTCAAAATTAGCTAACTCTAATTTTTTGGTACTAGCCCTGGCTGATACGTCCCCAAATTGTCCTGCTTCTTTGCAATACTCTATGTACAGAGAGTCTTTTCTTACAGGTGATCAGGGTATTATGGGAAACAGACGAGAGCATTAGCATAGATTTTTAAGTGTATTTATTAGGAAATAATTAAGGATTTTTAAAATCCAAAACTTGCCTTTCTGGGATTGCTTATGTTCCATTTATAGTACTTTTAGAAAATTACCTGGAAATGCTACATATGGAAATGTAGAGACATTTTCAGTTCTACAGAGTCTGCTGGCTCAGGCAAGCCCTGCCATCTGCAGATAGTGGAACCTATCTAAGAGCAAATGACTGGTTCCTTTTCCCCAGAAGATGCTTGAGTAAGATGTAAGGCAGGTCATAGAGAATAATTTAAAAATCATCAGAGGACTAAAAAAATAATACCACAAAGGCAAAATATAAGCATGAAACACAAGAATTTAGTGTACAAGTTCTCAGAGGCTCCAGCGTTCTCTTGGCCTTATTTGTCCTTCCAGTAACATTGCATGCAGAGATATACGCACCCTGTGGTCTTAGAAATATGGAATATTAACATTAAAAATATTTAGGAGAATATTAACATGATAGCATAACCTAATACATTTTATGGGCTTAATAATCTTTTTTTTCTAAATTCTGTTGTGAATTTTATTGAATTCAAAGGTAGCATTCCTTCATAAAAAATAAAAAACTAAAATCAAGTTGTACAAGCATGCATCGTGAGACAAACCATTGATGAGGCCTGTGCAGACCATACTGGAGCAGACACCAGTTTATACCACAGCTCCCATGAAAGTGTTTTTATTCATTACAAACAGTAACAGTGGTGACACAATGGCCACAGAATGAGACCGTAAGTGCACTTGAACTTTTTATGAGTTCTGGCTACACTCTCATAAGCCTATCACTCGTTTCTCACCAGTCAAGTCAACAGAACTCATCTGCTAATGCCAGAAACTTTAAAGCTCTTAATCTAGCTGGAGATGACTACAATTGAGGACCTTTTTCCACTAGCTGCTTCCCCAATTTAGAGTTGTCTAGCAGATTAACTTCAACATAGCAAAAGATATCTTCTTGCTGGGTGCAGCATACACTGGTGATAGGGACAGGTTTGATGAGTTTTATGCTCAGATTGCTGGGCCTCCTGGCTGGTCTTGTCTATTTCTGTATCTTGGTCCTGAGCATTCTGAGACTGAGTCAGCGGAGGATAAAAGGGACCTACCAGCCAGTCGAGGGGCATGTTGTTAAGCTAGTCCATCACATCATCTAAAGATGCCTTCATTTTCCACAGCTTCCCCTTGCTAGAAGTGAGGAGGCTGTCAGACACTACCTTAAAAGAGGCAGCATTGCAGATCACTGGGTGGATGTCACCTGCCATCACCCCCAAGTGCTTGGCCTGATCTTGGATGTTCTGTGGGAACCCTTGGATGTTGGGCAGGAGGGCGTGGCATGTGGTCTGGAGCTGCTGAGTCAGGTTGCAGGTGATAGCATGGACACGTGACTCAACGTGCTCAGCACAGTGGAATTCATCAGTATCGTCATGGCCCGTGCTTGTCTTCCACCATCCGTGAGAGCTAGAGCTCATCCTGAGCATCCTGAATTTTCTGGTTGGCAACGTGCACATTCTTTCTGGCAAATTCAGTCAGGTGAACTAAGTAGAGGGAAGCTGAGAAATGGTCTCTTTGATTTTTTGCTTAGCTTTTTGAATGCTGCTGAGAGCCTGCTGGTAGGCACATGAGCCGAGCTTGGTAGACAGGGATGCCAGTCTATTACAATAATCCAGCTTCTGAATCATATCAGATCCTTTGACTTTTTTTGCTTCCTTTTCTAGTTCTTCCTCAGAGAGAGGGAAGTACTGGTCTACCAGCAGTTCTGATTTGGTGAGTGCATTTTCTTTCTTTCTTTTTTTTTTTGCTATATACAGTTTTGTATCCTTTTTTTTTTTTTTTTTTTAATTTTATTTTGTCGATATACATTGTGGCTGATTATTGCTCCCCTTCACCAAAACCTCCCTCCCTTCTCCCTCCCCCCCTCCCCCCCAACAATGTCTTTTCTGTTTGCTTGTCGTATCAACTTCAAGTAATTGTGGTTGTTATATCTTCTCCCCCCCCCCGTTTTTTTTTTTGTGTGTGTGTGTGTGTGTGTGTGAATTTATATATTAATTTTTAGCTCCCACCAATAAGTGGTGAGTGCATTTTCTACTTCTTGCTCGTAAACTGCATCACCCAACTTCTCAAGACTGTGTTAATACTGTCATTGACCACAGACTTAGTCTTCACGCTGCCAGTCACTGCTCGTTTGGCATCAGCAACAAGCTGGGTTGTTGGCAGATTCAGAATAGGCGTCTCTCCTTAATCCTGTCTAGCCCCTTATAGGCATAGGTATTGGCAATCGCAATTTGTGGCTCTAGCTTCTGGATGATGAGCAGAGCACATGGCCACTGAGGTGACGGTCTTCATGCCCTTCTCTGCCATCTCACACACAGACTTCAAGTAGGGATACTGATCCTTTATACTGACATAAGCCGAGGACATGTGGAGGATACATGGAGCTCAGCAAGAGTAGGTTGGCCACAATAGTCACCACACTCGCTTATGGATCAACTGCAACAGATGCCATTTTCTTCCTGGAGAAAGAAGAAATCTACAGCAGCGAGGAGGCGAGGGGCAGGAGAGTCCTGCAGCCAGCTCTGGCAACCCCGACACATTCAAAGACAAGTGCCTAACAACCTTAAAAGCACAAGAAGAGTTAATACCTATCTACAGATACAATGAAGATGAGACAGATTCCACGTTGAGGACTCACATGGTCAAAGGGCTATTTGTTTTTAGCAGGTAATGATGCAGCATCTGAGGGAGGCTTAAAGTAGCTGCTAAGCTCAGGAATTGGCAATGGTTGGCAAGTAGCATTGAGGATGCTCAAGGCTCCAGATGAAAAGACGAGAAGGCAGGTAACAGTTCGCAGGCATTAGGATGGAATCTTTAGCTGTGGTTTCTCTGGACATAAAGTGGCAAGGTGCATGGGAGCCTGAAGCTCTAGGTCCTTCTGAGGACAGTGCTACTATACGCTGTTGTTCACTGCACAAAGACACCTGGGTGAAGAAAAGGTAGGGACTGAAATTCAGCCTGTGCCCTGTTTACCAGGCCTTGGGCCCTGGCTTTTTAGTAGTGGCCCTGCAGAGTAAGGAATCAACCAAAAGTACTAAAAATGAAAATGGGCTGGCTCAAGGCTTGAGAGAGTGGGGGTGTGCTGGGGTGGAGAAGAGAACACAGCAGCACCCTTGGAAGGTCCTGGTCCTGCATCTGGGCAGCAAGGGAGTGGCAATGGTCTAAGCCTCTACAATGTGATGCCCCAGCAGCATCCTCCTTCAGGAGCCTTCTGTGCACAGCTCTGCCCACGGCTGGCCATCTAGCTCAAAGTTCTTATCCCACCCTGTCCCACCACCACCTAAAGGTGGGAAGCAGAAATGGTTGAGATCAGAACTGAAGGATGGATAATACTTTCCTGGGTGAAGAGGGGAAAAAGCACAAAAGACAGAGATAAAGTCTGAATCTGGGAGAGCAGAGGGATCAGGAGGCCTCAGGCTTGGGTTCCAGAGCGAGTCCCAATTTAACTACAGGTGATCTTGGCAGGTAGCTTAGCCTCCCCTAAGCCTCAGTGACCTCATACTAAAACGGAGAAAACAGAAGTAAAAACCCCACTGGATTGCTGTGAGGAATATATGAGCATAATGACCTGAGATTCATCCAAGTTGTTGTGTGAATCAGTAGCTCTTTCCTTTTGGTTGCCAAGTAATACTCCATGGCACGGATGTACCACACAATAGCACACGTTGAAAGACATTCCCATGGTTTCCTGTTTGGGGTTATTGCAAAACTGTTATAAATATTTGTGTACAAGTTTTTGCATGAAAATAAGTTTTCATTTCTCTAGGATAAATGCCAGTGGTCACATGGTAAGTCCATTTTTTGTTTTGGAAGGAACTGCCAAGCTATTTTCCAGAATGGCTCTACCATGTTACGTTCCCACCAGAAACATATGAGTGGTCCAGTTTCTCAGCATTCTCACCAGCATTTTGTATTACATTATTTTTTATGTTAGCTACTTTAATAGATGTGTTAGTGATGGTTCACTATGGTTTTAACTTATATATTTCTAATGAAGTTGAACATCTGTCCGTGTTCTTATTTGTCACTTGTATGTTCTCTCCAATGACATGTCTGTTCATAGATTTTGCCCATGTCTGATTGGATCGTTTGCTGTTTTTAATGTTGAGTTTCGAGAGCTATTTATATATTCTTGATATGAGTCCTTTGTCAGATATGTGATTTGCAAATAACTTCTCCCAGTTGTAACTTGTTTTTTTTATCCTAACAAGGCCTTTTGCAGAGTAAAATTTTTAATTTTAATGAGGTCCAATTTATCAATTTTTCTTTTCATGGATTGAGCTTTTCAGGTCAAATCTAAGAACTCGTCATCTAGTTCTAGTCCCACAGATTTCCTCCTTTTTAAAAATGTTTTTCTAGAATTTTTATAGTTTTACATTTTACATATAAATTCATGATCCATTGTGAACTAATTTTTAAAATAAGGTGTGAGGTTCAGCTCTATTTTTCCCCCTAAATTGATCTATAGACTTAACGTGATTTCTATGGGTAAGGTTTTTTTGTTTGTACCAACAGTCCCCAACTTATGATGGTTTGACTTATAATTTTCTTACTTTATGATGGCACAGAAGCAATTTGCATTCAGTAGAAATCATACTTGGAGTACTTACACGACCATTCTGTTTTTCACTTTCAGTACAGTATTCAATAAATTAAATGAGAAGCTCAACACTTTATTATAAAATAGGGATTGAGATGATTTTGCCCAACTGTAGGCTAATGCAAGTGTTCTGAGCATGTTTAACGTAGGCTAAGCTAACCTATGATGTTTGGTAGGTTAGGTGCATAAGGGTACTGTCAAAAATTCATGGAAAAATTGAATTAAAACATAATACAAATCCTTCCATGAACTTTTTGAAGACCCCTCGTATTAAACGTATTTTCGATTTGCAATATTTTTTCTGGAGTTCAATTACTCCAGCACCATTTATTGAGAAGACTATCCCTTCACCATTGAATTGATTTTGCTTCTTGGCATGTACCTATTTTTGGATTCTCTATTGTGTTTCATTCATCTGTGTGTCTATGCCTCTGCTGGTACCACACTGCCTTGTAACTATAGAGTAAGCCTTAACATCAAGAAGAGTGACTCCAGCCACTCTATTCTTTTTAAGAACTATTTTCACTATTCTAGCATCTTCCCTTTCCATATAAATTTTAAAATAAGATGTCTATACAGATGCTCCTTGACTTACGATAGGGTTATGTCCTGATAAGCCCATCATAAGTTGAAAATATCTTAAGCCAAAAATGTGTATAATACATCTAACCTACCAAACATCATAGCTTAGCCTAGCCTACCTTAAACATGCTTAGAACACTGACATTAGCCTATAGTTGGGCAAAATCATCTCACACAAAGCCTATTTTATAGTACAGTGTTGAATATCTCATGTGATTTGTTGAATACTACACTGAAAGTGAAACACAGATTGGTTGTATGGGTATTCCAAATGTAGTTTCTACTAAATGCATATTGCTTCTGTACCATCTTGAACCATCATAAGTTGGGGACCATCTTATATACAAAAAACCTTACTGATGGACACTGCATTAAACCTATAGATCAATTTATGGGGAATTGACATCTTTTCTGTGGTAAGTCTGCTGATTCATGAACAACCGTATGTCTCTCCAAGTACCTAGGTCTTCTCTAATTTTTTTTATCTTGTACTTTTCATCATAGAGACCTGTAGGTATTTTTGTTAGATTTATACTTACGTACCTCTCTTTTTTCGGGGGTGGAGGGGTGGGGCGGGGATTGTAAATGACATTGCACTCTTGATTATAGTTTGCTCTTGTTTACTGTCAGGATATAAAAATGCAAGTGATTTTTTGTTGGTCTTATATCTTGTGACCTTAAGGAAGTAGTTTATTATTTTCAGGAGGTTTTTTTGCAGATTCTTAGGGATTTTCTACATAGGCAATCATGTCATCTGAAAATGGAAATTGTTTTATTTCTTCATTTCCAATCTGATTGCCTTTTATTTCTTTTTCTTGCCTTATTTCAATAGCTGGGGCTTGTGATATTCTGTTGAATAAGGTGGTGAGTGTGGACATCCATGCCTTGTTCTTGATCTCAGTCTTTCATGTTAAGTATGATACTGTTGTAACTATTTTTTATAGGTGCTCTTCATGAAGGTGAAAAAATTTTATTTATTCTTATTTCTGATGAACTGAATGTTTTGAATTGTGAATGAATACTGAAATTTTTCAAATGCTTTTATTGCATTAATTGATATGCTTTTATGTTTTTCTAATTTAGCCTCTTGATATGGTAGATTTTGTTGATTGACTTTCAGATATTAAATCAGGCTTGCATTCCTGGAAGAAATCCCACTTAGTTGTGGTATATAATTCTTTTTATACATTGTTGAATTCAATTGGGAATATTTTCTTAATGGTTTTGCATCCATGAGATATTAATGAGATGCATGCGATATAATCACCTATAGTTTTCTTTTTCTATACTGTTTTTGTCTGGTTTGGGTATCAGGGCAATACTGGCCTCATAAAATGAGTTGGGAAGTATTTGTTCCTCTTCTATTTTCTGGAAAATAGTTTGTAGAATTGGTGTTAATTCTTCTTCAAATGTTTGCTAAATTACTCCAGTGAAAACATCTGACTTGAAGATTTTTCCTCTGGAAGCTTTTTAACTAAAAATTCAACTACTAATGGTTATGGGACTACTCAGGTAATATACATCATCTTGGCTGAGTTTGGTGAGGTTGTTTGTGGTTTTTGAAGAATTGGTATATTTCTTCTAAATTGTTGAATATATGAATGAAAAATTGTAATATTTCCTTATTTTCCTTTTTCATGGCTGCGGGAACTGTTGTGATATTCCTTGTTTCATTTCTGATATTGGTGATTTTTGTCTTCTTTTTTGTCATTTGCTAAAGATGTATCAATTTGATTAATTTTTTTTCAAAGAACCAGTTATTTGTTTTCATTGATTTTTCTCTATTTTCCTCTTTCCAATTTTATTAATTTTGTTTCTTCTCTTTATTATTATTTCCTTCTTTCTGTTTTCCTTCCATTTGTTTTGCTTTCCTTTTTTTAGTTCCTTGAGGTAGAAACCTAGCTATTTGATTTGAGACATATCTTATTTTCTAATGTAACCATTTAGTAGTATACATTTAACTGTCTGGGCACTGTGTTAGTTGCATACTACAAATTTTGATACATTGTATTTTCATTTTCATTCAGTTCTATGTGTGTGTTTTTAAATTTTTTTGGAGACTTCATCTTTGATCCCTAGATTATTTAGAAATGTGTTGCTAAATGCCAAGTGTTTGAAGATTTTTCTGTTATCTTTCTGTTATTAATTTTTAGCTTGATTTCATTATGATCAGAAAATGTATTTTGTATGATTTTAATTCTTTTAAATTTTCAAGTTTATCTTGTGACCCAGGATATGTCTATCCTAGTGAATGTTTCATGGGTGCTTGAAAAGAATGTGAATTCTGCTCTTGTTAGGTAAAGTGTTCTGTAAATTTCAATTACATCCTGTTGTTTGATGGTGTTGTCCAGTTCTTCTATATCCTTGCTAATTATCTGTGTGACAATTCTAGCTAAAATAAAGTCCCCAGCTATAGTTGTGGATTTGTTTATTTTTCCTTTCATCTATGAGGGTACTTCAAAAAGTTCATGGAAAGATTCAAATTATCTCTCAATTCTATTTTTCCAGGAACTTTTTGAGGTACACTTGTATATCAATTTGTGATTCATGTATTTTGAAACTCTGTTGTTTGGTGCTTACATATTTAGGACTGCTATGTTTTCTGCGTGGGCTGATCCTTTTATCATTATATAATGTTCCTCTTATTTCACAGTAATTTTTTTGCTTTGAAGTCTATTTTATCTGATATTAATATAGCCACTCTTGTTTTCTTTTTTAAAATTAGTGTTTGCATGATACAGCTTTTTTTAGCCTTTTACTTTCAACCTGCCTATATCATTAATTTGAAATGAGATTTTGTAGAGACCATAGAGTTATAGTAGTATATTTATAGTATATACATATACTGGTATATATATATAGTAGTATGCAATAATATATGTGTGTGTATGTCTGTGTGTGTGTGTGTGTGTGTATATCCATTCTGACAATCTTTATATTTTAATTGGTGTACTTAGATAATTTACATTCAAAGTAATTATAGGTAGAGCTCACATGTGCCATTTTATTATTTGTTTTCTGTTTATTTCTTCTCTTTCTCTTTTCTTTCTTTCTTGCCTTTGTATAGATTACGTGAACCTTTTAGTTCTATACTTATTTATTTATTTAAACTAAACCATTTTAATATATCACTTAGCACTGTAGGTATTACAATATACATATGTAAATTATCACAGTCTACTGTTATTTATATTTTACTAATTCAAGTGAAATAAAGAAAACTTACTTCCATTGGGGTCCCTTTACCTTGCCCAATTTCAAAGTATAATTGTCTAAATATTCCCTCTACATACACTAAACACCACATCAGATGCTGTTATAAATTTTGCTTCGATTACAAAATATGGTTACATAAACTCATAAGGTAAAGAATGGTCTATTATGTTTACCTTTATTTTTAACCATTCTTTTGCTCTTTTTTCCACTTCTGAAGGTCTCAGCCTACTTCTGTTGCCATTTTCTTTCTGTTTGGAGAGCTTTCTAACTTATTTTTAAAGGAAAAGTCTGCTAACAATAAATTATCTTTGTTTCTCTTCATCCGAGAATATTCTTATTTTCCCTTTATTCTCAAAGGACAGTTTTACTAGATGTCAGATTCACAGTTGACGGTTCTTTCCTTTAAAAAATTGAAACACGTTGTTCAGCCTCTTTTGGCCTCCATGGTATATATCATAGGGGAAATCTGCTGTCATTTGAGTTGGTGTTCCTCTATAGGAATGTATCATTTCTTTCTGGCTATTTTTGAGATTTTTTTTTCTTTGTCTATAGTTTCCAGGAGTTTAATTATGATGTGTTTTGGTGTGGATTTCTTTGGGGTTATCAAATTTGGGTTTTTCTCGCCTCCTCGAACTTGTAGGTACATGTCTTTTGTCAAATTTGGAAAGTGGTCAGCCATTGTTTCTTTGAAAACTTTTTCAGCATTACATTTCTTTTTCTCTCCTTCTGGAACTCCAGTCATATGAAGGTTAGACTTCTTTGTTGCTGCCTCACAGATCCCTGAGGCTCTGTTGATTATTTTCAGTCTATTTGATCTCTGTTGTTCAAGTTCAGTAAATTCTATTAATCTGTCCTCATGTTCATCAGTTGCATCCTGTCATCTCCACTCTACTGTAGAATTCATCCAGCGAGTTTTAACGAAATTTCAATTATTGTTCTTTTCATTTTTATAATTTCCATTTGATTCTTTTTATAACTTCTATTTCTTTGATGAGATTTTCTGTTTTTTAAAACTTGTTTCAAGATAATTTGTGATTGTTACTCCTGGTTCTTGGTATGATGTGTGATTTTCTATTGTATTGGTACATTTTGGTCATTATGTTGGGAGGCTCTTGATCCTAATAAGCCACTATTTTAGCAGGCAGTTGTCATGTTTAAGTTTAGTGTGGAGGTTCTTGCCTACTTTTGTGGGCTGTAGTTGCAATGACAGTGTCGTTTCAGAGCCCTTGTAATGTTATTCTGGTCTGCACCATTGTTTGGGTGTTGAGGACGCTCCTGCACAATCTCTGCTGGGCCTGGGTCTCTTTCTGCCACTGGCTAGAGGGTCAGGAGATGCTGGGCTCCACTGTTGCTCACCTCGCAGGTGGATTGTTCCAACTGTCTGTGCCCTCATGGGAGAGTGTTTGGGTCACCTCCTGGGTCTTTGAAGCTGCCACTGCGTACAGATCAGCCAGCCAATGCCACAGGGGTTCCAGTTGGGGGTTCCCATTAGGTATCTGTTGGACTTCTTTCCTCATCCTTTGGCTGGGGGTGGGGGGCTGTGGAGAGAGACAAAGAGAGAGAGAGATCTTTATTGTTGGTTTTATTTTGTTATTATTGTTTTATTTCTGTTTTTTGGTCTATGTCTATTGGTTCCAGGTTGCAGACTTCTCCAGCACCCAGTCAGAGATATACGGGAAATAAAAAGAAAACCCAGAGAACTCACCACATTATCATTTCTCAAGTCTTGAAGTGCATAGCCAGTTGCTTTCATTGTTTCTGCTTCCAGGGTCCATTTGTCATTATCTGTTAAATTATCTTCAGGGTTGTTAGTTATATGTGGAGGAAAGGAGCAAAGTCTTCTTCTGAAACCAGAAGTTTGCAATTGACATTTTAAAAAACCTGGTTTACTAATTTCAATAATGTGTCCCATTGAGTTGCGTTTTTTTCCAGGCAAAAGACCTCTTGAGAATAGTAGATTTTTCTGAATGGCTTCCAGAGCTGATCCCTAGGCTCAAGGCAGGCCAGAGATCCAGGAAGGCAGGATGGCTGGAGCCCCCAGGAAGTCCCTATGAGCAGGGCACATCTTGCCGGCTCTGGAAGCCAGTGCCCCTCTGTTTTCTGACACTGATGAAAAGTGGTAGAAAGACTTTCTCCTTTCAAGAAAGAGACAACAGTGCATACACATGCTCTGCACTTGTAGCTCCTTTATTTTTAAACATTTTCCTTTTATTATTAGCAGTTTTTTTATTTTTATGGCAACAGCTCACATGTTGAGAGGTCAGATTTCAGTACCTTTCATTAGTTAGAAAGGCGGAGAACTAAATTAATTGGACTTGTTCTCTGTGAGAAGCCCTGGGCCAGTTTAAATCAGGCAGTATAAATAGGCAGTATAAATCAGAAGGGGATTCACTGTACTGACGGAAGGACAGAAATCTTGTAAGTTAACAAGAAAGGGGCTACCAGCAGACTCAGACAAAGGCTGACGGGTCCGCAGGCTTTAGAGAGAAGCAAAGAAAAAGGGCAGACGAGGTCCTGCAGGAGGACAAAGGGTCTCGTTTTCATGACCACGGCAGTGATGAGAGCTGAGGCCAGGGCTGCACTGAGCAGGCCCCTGCCAGGTCTCCCTGACAACAGGCCCCTCCCTTCCAGCCGGGGCTGGAGGATCTGAAAAGCTAAGTGAGGATGAAGTAAATGGTAACAGGAGAAGAACATACCTGCATCTGAGCAGGCTCCTCAGAGAACGGCCCAGGAAGCAGCATTTCAGGAAGGCTCTGCTGTGGGAGACTTGGGGAGACAGAGGATGGGGAGGCTGGAGCCCACTAGGCCCACAGTAGGAGCTGTGGCTCCTTTGCATTGGTGCAGACACCGACTCACGGTGTGTGAAGTAGCCGTCTTGTCTGGCTTGTGTCGTGCTGCATGGGGACTCAATGCCACCCTGCGAAGGGGGACCACGGTTCTCATTTACTGATGAGGAGTCAGCAGCCCAGGCAGGCTACCTGCACATGACTGCCCAGACAGCCACCTCTGGACAGTGGTGACGCAGGGAGTAGAAACAGAAAGAGGGAAATCCTGTGCCCGAACCCTGAGCACTTTCGCATTCTTTTTGGTAGGGGCAGCCCTGAGAAGTTCATTCTGAGTGTGTTGTTCCCAAGTGCTGAGAATCCAGCCTGGGCAGTAGACATATGTCTCAGCTTGCATGCGTTACAAGCAGAGGAGGAGGCAGAGGCTGCTGGAGGCAGACTCTGCTGCATTACAATATCTGAGTATAAGTTATAAAGTACAGTGACATGACAGAACTTTAAAGTGTGCCCAGGATTCTGTTGCAGAAAATAGTAATGTTTGAGAAAGATTTGCACCCTCAAAGATAAAAGAAAAAGTAAAACTCATTATTCATGCCTGAAACATTTTCTCCCATTATGTGGCCTTTCTTGGGTAAATGAATAAAATGTGTTCATTTCCTCTGCTGAAAATGTGATAAATCAATGATGAATTCATAACAGGGAGGTCCCTGGAACCTATTAAGAATGTGTCCAGTTAGAGTGAGAATATGGACTCTACTCACCAAGAAACCTATCCTGGAGACGGCTGGAAGACTGAAATGGCTCAGGGTCACGTTTTTGTGGGGGGCAGTTTCTCTTTGACGTTCTGTAATGGCCCTGCTCAAGCCATGTGGTTTGTGTGGCACTGGCCCAGCTTGGGCAATCAGAGCGTCCACCCTCTGGTTACAGTGATTGGCTCAAGGCCTGGCCCGTCACCATACCAGACCAATCATCATCTTCCCTGGGGTTTAGCTCAGAAAATCCCACACTCTTTCTGGAAGGTGATGACCAAAAGGACCCCGTTAGTCAGGAGTCAAGGGGCATCTTGTTTCCACGTGGAGAGGACCTACCTGAGAATGGGGCCAAGAAAGGCAAGCAAAGAGAGAGACAGACAAAGAGACGAGTGATGACATCATTTGAACACCGGGATACAGCTGTCCCTGATGCTAGACGCACCCACCTGCTTTGGATTTCCCAGTCTCACAAGCCAAAATAGTCCCCCCCTTTTAAAAAAGCTTATTTGAATTGGGTTTCTGTCACTTATAACTGAACAGGTCCCAACGAATACTGTTAGTATAAAATATAGCTGTTGTGCCCGAGTGGGCTGGAATTCCCAGCTGGATTGCTCCTAAACCGATTCCATTAAGACTAAACACACAAATACACCTTTCATGAAGCCCCTATGCCATCCTTAATAGCAGCTTGGTTGGCTGACTAGAGTCATGATAGCTCTGATCACTAGCTAACAGCAAGAGGACCACTGCCTAAATAGTGGGGTGCTGTGGACTAAGTTTGTGTCCCCCCCAAATTTATATGTTGACCCCCAACCCCCAGTGTGATGGTATTTGGAGTTGGAGCAAACTTAATTGATAATGTTGTATGTGTCCTGACTGCTCCACTGACCAGCTGGTCCCCAGGTTTCTCCCTCTCCTCAGGCCTCCCTTCTCCCAGAGACACAATGGTATTGAATTTAGGCCAATTAATAACCCTGCAATGGCCTCTAAGTATTCAAGTGAAAGGAGGAGTCATACGTGTTACACATTAAATCAAAAGCTAGGAATGATTAAGCTCAGTGAGGAAGGCATGTAGAATGCTGAATTAGACTGAAGCTGGGCCTCTTGCACCAAACAGTGAGCTAAGCTGTGAATGCAAAGGAAAAGTTCTTAAAGGAAATTAAAAGTGCTACTCCAGTGAATCCATGAATGATAGGAAAGTGAAAGTCTTATTGATGACATGAGAAAGTTTTAGTGGTCTGCATAGATCAAACCAGCCACAACATTGCCTTAAACTAAATCCTTATCAAGAGCAAGGCCCTAACTCTCTTCTGAAGGCTGAGAGAGGTGAGGAAGCTGCAGAGGAAATGTCTGAAGCTAGCACAGGTTGGTTCATGAGGTTTAAGGAAAGAAGCCATCTCCGTAACCTAAAAGTGCAACGTGAAGCAGCAAGTGCTTATGTAGAAGCTGCAGCAAGTTCTCCAGAAGATCTAGCTGAGATCATGGATGAGGGCAGCTACACTGAACAACAGATCTTCCGTGTAAACAAAACAGCCTTCAACTGGAAGATGCCATCTCGGACTTTCATAGCTAGAGAGGAGAAGTCAATGTCTGGTTTGAAAGCTTCAAAGGACAGGCTGATTCTCATTAGGGTCTAATGCAGCTAGTGACTTTAAGTTGAAGCCAATGGTCACTGACCATTCTGAAAATCTTAGGGCCCTTAAGAATGATGCAAAATCTACTCTTCCTGGAGCAACAAAGCCTGGATGACAGCACAGCTGTTTACGGCGTTTTTTACTGACTATGTTAAGTCCACTGCTCAGAAGAAAAGATTCCTTTCAAAGTATTACTGCTCATTGACAATGCACCTGATCACTCAAAAGCTCTGATGGAGATGTGCAAGGAGATTAATGCTGTTTTCATGCCTGCTAATACAATGTCCATTCTGCAGCCCATAGATCAAGGAGTTATTTTAACTTACAAGTCCTATTATTTAAAAAATCCATTTTTTTGAGGCTATAGCTGCCATAGACAGTGATTCCTTTGATGAATCTGAGCAAAGTTAATTGAAAACCTCCTGGAAAGGATATGCCGTTCTAGATGCCGTTAAGAACATTTGTGATTCATGGGAGGAGGTCAAAAGATAAACATTAACAGCAATTTAGAATAAGTTGATTCCAACCATCATGGATGACTTTGAGGAGTTCAAGACTTCAGAGGAGGAAGTAACTGCAGATGTGGTGGAAACAGCAAAAAAACTAGAATTGGAAGTAGAGCCTGAAGATGTGACTGAATCGCTGCAATCTCATGATAAAACTTTTAACGGATGAGGAGTTGCTTTTTATGGATGAACATAGAAAGTGATTTGTTGAGATGGAATCTTTTCCTGGTGAAGATGCTGTGAACATTGTTGAAATGACAACAAAGCAATTAGGATAGTACATAAACTTAATTGATAAAGCAGCTGCTGGGTTTGAGAGGATTAACTCCAATTTTGAAAGAAGTTCTACTATGGGTAAAATGCTATCAAAGAGCATCACATACTACAGAGCAATCTTTTGTAAAAGGAAGGGTTAATTGATGTGCCAAACTTCATTGTTGTCTTACTTTAGGAAATCGACACAGCCACCCCAATCTTCAGCAATGACCACCCTGATCAGTCAGCAGCTGTCAACATCAAGGCAAGACCTTCCACCAGCAAGAAGATTACCACTCTGAAGGCATTTTTTAGCAATAAAGTATTTTTAAATTAAGATATGTACATTATTTAGACATAATACCATTGCACACTTACTAGACTATAGTACAGTGTAAACATAACTTTCATATGCACTGGGAAACCAAAGAATTTGTGGAATATTCGCTTTACTGTGGTGGTCAGGAACTGGATCTGTAATATCTTAGAAGTATGCCTGTTATTAAAGGGAAGCAGAACAGAAAAATGTGGAAAACTCTCAGCCTGGCCATGTAAAGAATATAAAAGCATGTTTGTGTTGGTTGGGAGAGAATACTAAGGGTATGGCTATGCAACCTTTTACTAAAGATATTAGTATGGATAAAAGGAGACCAGGTTCTATTCATCAAGACAATGAAAGAATGACTCCTAAGGCATCTCAGAGATTTTTGAGGCAAACTAGGACCTTGAGGACATGGTTTCCAGAGAGATGTCTCTGGAACCTCAGCACTTGTGGGTAAACCTCACACAGGGTAACCTTTGCTACCCTGCACCACCTTGGGACTCTGCTCCCTGAATTCCAAGGCAGTGCTCCTTGGCCACCCCACCACTGTGCAAGCAGGCTCGGGTGTGGTTTGATTCACCATTCCAGAAGGAAGCCTTAAGCACTGGGAGTGTCCCCATTGTACTAATTCTGCAGGCTTGCAGAATGCAAGAACTGTGGGTGATGGTGGCCTCCACCTAGATTTCAAAGGATGTTGCGGACAGCCTGGGTGCCCAGGCAGACTTGATGCAGGGTGGAGCCACCACAAAGAGTCCTCTCTAAGGTAATGCATAGTGGAGCCATGGGAGTAGGGCAGCCCCTGAGAGCCCAGGACTCTCAGGCCACCAGCGTGCAACTCCAGCCTGGGAAAGCTGCAGGTATGAGGCTCCAACCCGTGAGAGCTGCTGGGTGAACTAAGCCTAGCAAAGCAACAGGAGCAGGGTTGCCTGAGACCTTGGGGCCCAACCCCCATCCCAGTGTGCCCACGGTGCAGGGCATGGAGTCAAAGGAGTTTATTCTACAGCTTTGATTTAATGTTGTTTTCACTGTTGAATTTTGGACTTGGGACCAGTTACCTCTTTCTTCCTCCCTATTTCTCCCTTCTGGAATGGAAATGCTATTCCTGTCCCATCATTGTATTTTGGAAGCACATAACTTGTTACAATTTCACAAGTTCACAACCAGAAAGGAATTTTCCTCAGTATGAATTTACCCTGAGTCTCACCCATATTTGATTTTGATGAGACTCTGGACTTTGGATTTTTTGAGTTAATACTGAACTAAGACTTTTGGGGCGAATGGGATGGAATAAATGTATTTATATGTGAGAAGGACGTGAATTTTGGAGGCCAGGGTGGAATGCTATGGTTCCAATGTGTCCCTTGAAAAGCATGCATTGGAAACTTAATCCCCAATGCAACAGTGTTGAGAGGTGTGACCTAATGGAAAGTGTTTAGGTCATGAGGGCTCCACCCTCACTAATGGATTCATGCCGTTATGAAAGAGCTTGAGGCTGCAAGTTCAATTTCTTATTTTCTCTGTCTCTCCCCCCCTCCCCTCCCCCTCCCCTTCCCTTCCCACACCTCCCCTCCCCCCCCTCCCCCTCTCTCCCTCCCCTCCCCCTCTCGCCCTCCCCTCCCCCTCTCCCCCTCCCCTCTCCTTCTACCCCTCCCCCTCTCTCTCCCCCTAACACTCTCTTGCCCCGAGTGGGATGGGATAACACAGCACAAGGACACTCATCAGATGTGACCTCTCGATTTGGGACTTCCCAAAACTGTAAGATATAAATCTCTATTTTATACACTACCCAGTCTCAGGTATTCTGTTGTCTGAGTCCATTTTCTGCTGCTATGACAGAATACTTGAGTCTGGGTAATTTATAAAGAATAGAGATTTATCTAGCTCATGGTTCTGGAGGCTGGGAAGTGTAAGATCAGGTGGCCATATCTGGTGGGCTTCTGGTGAGGACCTCATGCTGCATTGTAACATGGCTGAGAAGAGGAAGGGGAAACGGGCACGTGCAACGGGAGTAGAAAAGGAGGTGCATTAGTCCATTTCTGTTGCTTGTAACAAAATACCCGGAACTGGGTAATTTAGAAAGAAAATAAAATTTATTGCTTATAGTGCCAGCGGCTGGGATGTCAAAGTCCAGGGAACACATCTGGTGAGGGTCTTGGTGGTGACTTCAGTGATGCCGGGTATCACACTGTGAAATGGCAGAGAAGAGAGACAGACTCTCCTCTTCTTTTAAAGCCCTCGGAGATATGCCCCGACCACCATTTTTAATCCATTCACTACTGCATGGTCCTACAACCCAATCATCTCTTCAAGGACCCACCTTTCAATTACCATAGTAGGATTTCCACCCTCTTAACAGTCACAGTGGGGGCCAAGTTTCTAATGCATAAAACTTGGGGGACACAATTCAAGCTTCAGTGAGCTTTGTGGGGACATAATTTGATCCACTATAGGAGGGGCAGACTTGCTTTATAACAATCCATTGTTCATGGAACAGTGGATAATACTGGGTGAGTGTTTGATATTGTTTTTGTGTTATGTGCATCACGGGCAGAAGTTGAGTCATGTGACATTGAACTACTTTGGTGTGGTCAGCAATTGGGAGCTGATAGGCCCCTCAAGAACTAGTCTTGGTATTCTGAGGTAGAGTTTAAAGGGGGTGATCACATGAAGGGTTCTCGTGGAGTTGCCGAGTCAGAGTTAGAGTGCTGGTGCCCTCCCTCATCCCCCACTCACCAGCCGTCACATGTTGGGGCAGGTTCTGTGTTCAATAAGCCATTGGGTGGGGTAGTCACTTCCCTCAGGCTTTGTGAGAACTGTGAAGTGGGTGTGCAAGGCTAGGTACACTATCCACCACGTGGTCAGTGCTTGGCAAGCAGCTGCTGTTTTTAGTTTTATTTTCAGGGTTGGTGACATAGTGACAGGGAGGGCCCAGGAGGGGGCGGGTCCCAAGATCCATGCAGGCCTGACTGAGGCAGCCATGCTCCCCTCTGAACCCAGTCCTAACCCCTCCATCAGGGCACGGCCAGCCTCAATCGTGTTCATGAAACTTTGTCCTCTGGTCTCTCACTGTTCTGTTTCAAACCACTGGAGAAAGTTGATTGGGTGATTTTCAGCTGTGGGTGTTAAGAAGCTGAGATGCTGGGGCCATGGCAGGCCAGAGCCAGACATCTTACGCCAGCTAAGGGTAGCATTGTCTCCTGCCTCCTGGGGCTTGTCTGTGTGACGGATTTCCCAGGTAATAATCTGAAAAGATTTTAGCTTCACAAATGAGAAGAAAGGGCCTGGGAATTATAAGGGAAATACTTGGGCAATTCTCTTTCACTCCTCTCTGCATTCATTTTGCATTTTGTAGCTATATGTGTAGCGAACTGAAACTGAATCTCAAGACAATTTTTCCGAGTGGAACTGAAGGCTGACTGCACTGGAATAGTCAAGACCTAGCTGAGAAGGAAGGTCGGGACCAATGAGAAAAATTGTCAGCTCTACCAGACCCATATTCCTTCACCAGCATGAAAATCAGAAGAGGCTCCAAGGGAATTAGAGGGTCCCCTGGATTCAAGATTTCAGGCACACTGGCATGGTTGCCATCTGAGGGCAAACGCCCTGAGGATGTTAGCTTTCTTCTCCAAACTTTCCCTCGTGCCCTTGGGTGTTGAGAGTGCAGGACCGGGGCCCAAAGCAGGGGGCTAGATGGTGGGGACAAGCAAGCTCCTAAGAGCAGGCAAGTTCTGAGCCAGATGAGGCTGATGCTTAGCCCTGTCTTGATAGTCACTCACCTGCCCAGGTTCACCTCAGCCAGGTGTGGCCACCTCTCCCAGTGCTTCTGAAGCCTGGCCTCTCAACTGTCACTGAGTGGCCCTGGCACAGGCTTTGAGTATTGCATCGAGCTGTGGTCTTCCTCTTCACCAAGCAAGTGGCCGGAGGTTTGGTGGCTTGATTTCAGCATGGCCGTTCTAGGAGGATGAGTGCCCAGGCAGCCAGGACAGACTAGCCGTCTCTGGCTCCGTGTGTTCTCCTTTATTTGGACTAGGGTGAGGCCTACATAAGGTTTTCAATTTTTTCTTTTCTTTTCTTTTGGCTAACGACAGCTATCTTGGTACCACTGTAAAGGTCCTCTTCTATCATGCAGAGTCGGGAGCTGAAGAAGAGGAATTAGGAAACAGGCCACTTTAAGGAATTATCCCTTAATGTAATAAAATTTGTTCCCCCAGCAAATAAAAACACTGAAGGAAAGTTGGTTTGGTGGAAGATTCTGGATTCCAATCGGGATTTCTGATGAAATGTTACAATGTTTTCCAGAATATGATTTCAGAGACATTGAAGGGGAGACTTCAAAAATATTTTGATTTGCTTCTTTTGGGGCTTTCTAAACATTTACTGTTTAAAATCTTTCAGATTAATGATTCAAAATGCTATTTATTTCTGACAACTTTGGTTTTTGCTTGCCATCTATAAACATTCAACAAACCAGCCTCATGTGCATTTTAGTAACGTTTGTAATTGCTATCATTGTTTCGACGTAATGATTCTAGCGTCTAAGTCACAGGAGGATGGTGAAAATGTCCGAAAAGTAAGGTTGATGGAATTGGAAGGACATAAAACTCAGAGGATAACCTAGGAAATGTGCACAGTTCTGCCTCCCACAGGGACGGCCTCTCACAGTTTCTGGTGAATTCGTTGTGAGTAGATGGAGGAAAATGGCCCTAAATTAAATCTAAACATTCCAGCCAACCGGCCTCTCAGGCTAACACCATCTCAGAGCTTCAGCCAACATGCTGATATAGTTACGGGGTCCCCCCTTAGCAACAGAGTTGCCATGGAAACACATTGTGACTGCTGAGAGGGAGCAAGTGAGGGGAGGCTGGAGGAGTTTGCAGGAATTTCTCATTGAAATAATTACAGTAGTTCTCAGTGTGTTTAGAAATGAATGCACCATGATTTTTCTTTAAAATGTTCTTTTTCAAAGTGTGTTTGTGACAGTCTTGCCTCCAAAAAGTTTAGCTCAAACGCTTAGCATTTTAAATCTAAATCATATTGTATTTTTTGAAAAGCATGTTTGGGAAGCACTTGGTGGCCAATTATTTTTTCTGGGATACAGAGTCATATGCATTTAAATGTTTACCCAGATTTGAAAATCCTATGGAGGGGACTGGTTATGTATATGCAAGACAGAAAGTTTGTGTGTGACAACTATTTTTATAACACGTTCATCAAAGATTTGATATGATTTTGTGTTAATTGAAGACCATGTATCACTTGGGCTTTTGTTCAAGTACAATTTAGAATGAATTATCACTTTTTTGGTTGATCCCATTGATTTCAGCATTTATCTCAGTGCTATAACCAGCACTAGCCTTCTGAGTGTCTGATCACTGAGAAAATTCTAGGGCTGCTATGAGAGATTTTGTTTATACTTAGAAAACGTTAGATACCTGTCTGAATCAGAACTAAAAGAACAATAAAAATGGCCTTTAGTAATTTAGTCCTAATTCTTTGTAGACAGGGTCGGATTTTTATTTTAACAAGTGGCCTTCTATTCTCGTGAAAAATGTAGATGTGTTCCTGGTAGTACTTTTAGCAATTATATAAAATATAAAGAAAAATATGAGGATTTCCCAGAAATCTTGCCTCTGAGAGATAACCACCATTAAGGCTCTGACATCCCTTCTTTGAAATCTTTAATTTATGCTTATGCATTATTCTTCATTTTAATGATTGTGGTCAGAACAGTATTTAGGATAACATGCAGTTAACGTACACAGTAAAAAATGCTAAATTCTTTAGCAAAGAAGAAAAACCAAAGCACAAACAATGCAGCTAATTTGACATATAGAGAGATTACTTCTTAACTCCAGAAAAATGGTATTTTATGGAGAAATTAATTACAATGCTCACTATAGAAACACTATTTAAATATATACGTTAGGTTTTATGTTAACTTCTGAAGGTGATTTTCCATAGATTTGGCCCCCGGGACAGTGATTTGCAGTGATGAGCCCAGGCTAAGAATGGTTGGGCTGGTTGCCCAGGCAAGAAACCCTCAGCCCCCAGCCCTGCTGTGGTATTGCTGGGTCAGTTCCGAACTATGGAGCCTGGATACTTCCTATTTTCATTTATTGAGTCATAATTTTCATCGATTTTGATATAAAAACATCCAGATTTTTAAACACTTATGAGGCACAGGACCTTAGAACCAATACATTTTATCAAGATAGTAGTATAAGTTAAGCATCTCACAGTGCAGCTCTCTGCCATAACAATATTGTTTACACTTTGGACAGAATATACAACCAAATCATTTAGGGATCCTGGGTATGGAGGTTTTAGTTCACAGCATTAACCACAGCACCATTTTAGCCAAGCAAGTACCATAAGCAGCTGGCACCCCGGAGGCCAAGAGTGCCATGTCCACCAGCTTGGGGAGCCTCTGTCATCAGAATAAGACACCACATCTAGGAACCAAACCCTGGGCTGGAGGTCAGACCCGAGAGCCTAGCAGTGATGGAATTTTAACTAGATTAATCAATGGCTGGATTCCTTTTTCTTCAAAGAGACTTTGGGCGCTGGTTACCTTGCTATGGACATTTTATAGGAGAAGTAAATCACTTGAATATCACTATATACTGCAAAGCAAATGTTTGAGACTATTTATTCTTCCTCCACATTCACTAGAAACAGGTTGAAGGAGGGAGGGGTTTTGTTATTTTTTTTTTTTAATTTTTGAAAAATAGTGGTAAAATATACATAACACAAAATTTGCCATTTTAGCCATTTTTAAGTGTACAATTAAGTACATTCACGATGTTGTGTACCATCCCCATTATTCATTTCCAGAACTTTCTCACCTTCCCAAACTGAACTTCCACAGCCATTCGATAACAACTGCCCACTCTCGCTCCTCCCGGCCCCCAGCAGCCACCGTTCTACTTTCTGTCTCTGTGCATCTGACTACTCTAACTACCTCACATCACACAAGTGGAATCACACAGTATTTGTCCTTTTGTCTCTGGGTTATTCCACTTAGCATAATGTCCTCAAGGTCCACCCATGTTGTAGGTTGGGTCAGAATTTCCTCCCTTTTCTTCCTTTTTAAGGCTACATAATATTCCATTGTATGTATATCCCACCTTTGGTTTATCTATTCATCCACTAATGAACATTCGGGGTGCTGCTACCTTTTGTATATTGTGGATAATGCTGCTGTGAACGTGGATATGCAAACTTCTCTTCAAGACCCTGCTTTCAACTCTTCTGGGTATACACCCAGAAGGAGAATTGCTGGATCATACGGTATTTTGGTGTGTAATTTTTGAGGAACAGCCATACTGTTTTACCAGCATCTGCATCATTTTACATCCTCACCAGCAAATCACAGGGGTTGTGATTTTTCTACCTCCTCACCAACACTCGTTATTTTCCATTTAAAAATTTTTTTTGGTAGTAGCCATTGTAATGGGTGTAAAGTGGTGGGATATTTTTTGGAAGAAGGTGGTGGCAGCTGGGTCAGAGAACTAATCACCAATGTGGCTTTGCCCATAGTACCAGCCCCTCCTCATTCTGCTGGGAACTGTGACCATGGGAGGGGTGTGGGCAGCAGCCGCTTGGAGGACAAGGGACATTGCCCACCCCCTCCCCTCTTCGGCCCCATGGGAATGGCCTGGCTCACCTTCCTTGGACAGCTTCCCCTCAACTTTCTCACTTCTGTGCTGAGACACAGAAGAGCACAGAAAGAAATAGTTTTGTGTCTAGATTGAACCTACACAGAGAATGAAAAGAGTTTGTATTTAAAAAAAATGTAACTTTCAGGGAAAGAGGAAGTGAAAAGCCAAAAAGCCCTCTTGCAGTGCACCTGGGTCGAGACTCCTTCGTGCCCAGTATCCTACTGTCATGCCATCATGCTGCCCCCTACTCACACGCACCCCACAGAGCTGGGCAGAAGGAAAGAGACACGGCACTTAGCAAATTCAAAGCAATGCTGACTCGACTTCTTAGAGCCTTTGCCAGGCCCTTGGCCAGTTGTGGGCCAACATTTCATTTCTAATACAGTAAACATGAGAAGAAAAGAACCCTCTGGAGTCTTCCAATGAAGCTATTTGTTGTCAAGTTCAGATGCCACCCAATGAGAATTATTCTAGAAATTCCTAGGAGGAATTTGTTATAGCACTGCTCAGCCTCCTTCAGGACCTCCTGGACTGTAAAACCTTGTTTTGTTTTAGAGCTTGGAAACTGTGATCGCTGGGCGAGTTGTCACCATCTAGGCAGTGCCGTGTGGAGTTACAGCTGGTCTAGACTGAGAGGGTGAAGACTTGATTGGAAGTGCTTTCACAGTGTCAGCAGACTTATTATTTGACTTGTACCCTTTTAAGAGGCTGGAAGAAACAAAGAGGCTTCAAAAGTTTTACTTGGGCTAGGAGTGTCAGCTTACCTGCCCATTCTCCACTGTGCAGTGCCTCAGGTTTGGGGTTCACAGTCCCCTTTCCTCGTTGCTGCAGAGCTCGGAGGTGGTGCTCTACTTTTCTGTAGGGTTCTTTAAACACCATCCCTGTTGGGACAATTCCAGCCCGACCTCTCTTCTGAGTACCTGTGTTCCACTGGCACCTCCGCTTGGGGGTCTCAGGGGAGCACAAACCCAACTCTTGATCTTCTGGCCCAAAGGGGTCTTTCTTCCTGTGTCCCTCCTCTTGGTACACGGAGCATCTGTCTCCGTAGGTGCTTATGACAGAGATTATGGGGGCCAGCCCTGATACTTTCCTTTTCCTATTTCACCCCATTCCGCTCTCAACTCTAACTTCAAAGCACATTCTGAGCCCGTCTGTCCCTCCATCCCCGCTGAGTCCAGGCCACCCCCGCCTGTCACCTGGGTGCCACCTGGCTGCCGCTCCTGCCCCGCAGTCCATTCTCCACCCAGCGTTCAGAGGGATGCTCCCACGTGCACATGGCAACACGGCAGTCCCGGCCTCAGAGGCTTCAACTGTTTCCTGCTCTCTCAGGCTGAGTCCGAACTCAGTGCTGCGGCCTGTGAGGTCTCGCTTGATCTAGTCCCTGGCCACTCTCCTTGTCACCTCCATTCTCGCTCTTGCTACCAGTCGCACCGTTCAGGTCCAGGGGAGCACCAAGCTCCACCCTACCCCACAACCACTTCTGGAACGCCTTTGCCTGCTGCGGATCTGACCTCGCTCAGAGCTGTGAAAATGTCATTGCACTGGAAAGGCCCCCGACACGGCCAGTGTAAATCCAGCAGGACCCGGAGCTCTCTCAGACCACTCCCCACTCCTCCTTCTTCCGCGTTATTGTCACAATTTGTAATCACACGTCTATTTTAAAAATTCTTATTTTCTCCCTTTTGTGAATCAAAATGTTGCATGCTCAGTACATTCTTCTACAGCTTGGATTTTTTGCAGAATTAATTTGCATTTTTGTCTGCATTTAATTTGCAAATTCTTGGTTAAACTTTAAATTTTGGATAATTGCAGATTCACATACAGTTGTAAGAAATAATACTGAGTGAGAAATCCCATGAACCCTTTATCCAGTTTCCCCCAATGGTAACATCCTGCAAAACTGTAGTACAACATCACAACTAATATTGACATTGATCCAGAACATTCCATCACCACAAGGATCCCTCATGTTGCCCTTTTACAGCCACACACATTTCCTTCACTCCCATCTCCTCCTATACCCTGGCAAGCACTAATCTGCTCTCTTTCTGTATTTTGTCATTTCAAGAATGTTATATAAACGGAATCATACAGTATGTAACCTTTGGAGATCAGCTAACTAAGCATGATTATCTGGAGATCCATCCAGGTTGTTGTTTATATCAATAGTTCATTATTTTTATTGTTGAGCCATATTCCATGGTATGGGTATTATCAAGTTTGTTCAACCATTCACCTATTGAAGGACATCTGGGTTGTTTCCAGTTTTGAGCTATTTCAAATAAAGCTGCTATAAACATTGATGTACAGGTTTTGTGGGCACATAAATTTTTCTCTGGATGAATGCCCAAAAGTGTAATTGCTGGATCATGTGGTAGTTACATGTTTCATATTTTAAGAAACTGCCAGTTTTCTAAAGGGGCTATACCATTTTACATTCCCCCCAGCAATGTATGAATGACCTAGTTTCTCATTGTGGTTTTAATTTGCATTTCCTTAATGGCTAATAATGCTAAACATCTTTTGATGTGCTTATTTGCAATCTATATATCTTCTTCAGTGAAATGGCTGCTCATGTCTTTTGCCCATGTTCTAATTGGATCATTCACTTTTTTACTGTTATGTTTTGTGAGTTCTTTCTATATTCCAGATACTGTTCCTTTGTTGGATATATTGTTTACAAATGTTTTCTTCCAAACTCGTCCTTTCATCCTCTATTTGTTTAAATGTCCCCTTGCTTCAATGTAAATTCTATGAGGTTTCACGGGAGTTCCATGAGACAGGCCCATGTCATCTTAGTGATCATGATGTCCTCAGCCACCACAGACAATGCTGATTATATGGAGAGTGAGGGGTAAATCTAGCAAATGGTAGAATGCATTTAATACACTTTATATAGCTGAAATCACTCTACACAGTTTAAAAAGTTTTATTGCTTTGTTTCTGATTGTAAGTAATATATGTTAATTATAGAAATGTGGAAAATGAGCATAAGACAAAAAAATGATCACTTGTGACACTATCATCTGGAGATAGCCATGTCTGTCATATACATATGCTAATATAAAATACATATACATATATGGACCTATGCATATACATATACATGTACACACATTATGACTGTATATAAAGAGATAGTTGGGTCTTGGTATTTGATTTTATCCCTGGTAGTTTTTCATGGATCCTGACAGAAGACACAAGACAACTGGGTCAGAGACAAAAAACATTATTACTCACAGTACAGCTAGCAGCCTGAGCATCATTTTGCTTGTATCAGCTCCTCTTGACCCCAAGTCCCACGGGGCTGACACTGAGCACCCCAATGACACATGCACAGGCAGTGAGTTGCACTACAGGAAAGGAAGCTTGGGAGAATCTACCACTTTTATAACAAGCAGTGAGCAAACCTGTTCTATGTCCCAGCAGGTAACTTTATCTCATATCTCAGTGTTGCTTGCTGCAAACACAACCCTGAGAAATGGCGTGGGCAAAGAGCAGTCAGGGCTTCCCATTCTGGGAATACCCAGTAAGATATGTAGAATCATGAGAGACTCATAAATGACTGTTTGTCTCAATACAGATATACTATATAACTGTTTTACATACTCAGGAGCATAGTTCATAACGTTTTGTAGAAGGTTGTTTTTTATGTAGCAAAAATAAAATTTTCCGTGAACTTTGTATATTTATAATATACATTACATATACATGTGTATTATACATACCACTTTAAATATTTGAGATCAGGCTATGTAATGTTTTGTGTCATGCTTTTTTATTGAACAAAATATATTAAAATACTGTATGTTGTAATTTTTAAAGATTGAATAATATGCATATGAATACATTAGTTTATTTAAATGACTTTCTATTGTTATATATTTAAATTGGCAATAAAAACTTTATAGAAAAAATTTCTTGACCATAACGTGATTCTAGGATAGGCTCTTTAGTTCACAAAAAAGTTATGAAGTCTATGGAATATTAATCCCTGCAAATCTTTTAAAATAGGACAATTTCCCTGGATAATATAAATAATTATACCCTGAAACCAGGGTGCTCTCGGTGATCCTAGAATCCTTCTCACTACGTGATTCCAAACAATTCCAAAGAATTTCCAGTCATAGTTTTTAGGCCATTTGGGAAGATCTCCCTTACTCTGAGGTTGTTAATGAGACTGGATGGACTAGGGGTTAACAGCATTAGGTCTGGAGTTGAACATACTGTATATGCATTGGAATCTGGCTACTACTTAGGGCTGTGTGGCCTTAGTTGTTTTTAACCTTATTCTGAATCTATTCCTCATTTATAAAATGTGGATAGCAATTTCTATGGGCCTGCTATGAGGACTAAAGTAGGTAATTTTTGTAAATTCTTAGCTCAGCATCTGTACTATGAATTGAATGTTTGTGTCCCCCCCCCCCAAATTTATGTGTTGAAATCCTAATCCCAATGCAATGCTACTAGGAAGTGGGGCTTTGGGGAAGTGATTAAATCAGGAGGGCAGAGCCTCATGATGGGATTAGTGTCCTTATAGGCTGAAGAAACCAGAGTGCTTCCCTTCCACCATGTGAAGACACAGTGAGAAGATGACATTTATGAACAAGGAAGTGAGCTCTAACCAGACACCAAATCTACTGGCACCTTGATCTTGGACTTCCAGCCTCCAGAACTGTGAGAAATGAATTTTTGTTTTCTATAAGCCACCCAGTTTATGGTGTTTTATTATAGCAGCCCGAATGGACTAGACAATCTGATATCTAATAATGCATATTTGCACAGCTGAGAGGAATGAAGTTACTTATCCAGAGCAAACAGCTATCAACTCTGCCTGCCTCAGACACAAGGCACCACGGACTGGACCCACTCATTCTAGCTTTTGCTAACCTGGATTTATAAAAAGTTGAGAAACATTACAGATGCATCATCTACTTGAGAGTAGAAAAGATTCCAAATCAGAAAAGCAGGCAAAGCTTGCTAGGTAAGAACCATGGTACCATGGCCCTCCCCAGTCCTCAGCAAGACCAGGGACCAGGTGGCTGAGGAGAGCCCTATGTGGCTCAAAGTCTCCATTACTGGTGACTTTTTCAGCCCAGCGCTGACTCAGGAGAAAGGGAAGTGTTCAAGCCCATGAAGGCCAAGAGATAAAAGTGCTTTTGTGGAAATTCCATAGGGAGGTTGGAGGCTGTTGGGATTTGCACAGCATCCCCCCCGTTGGGGGGCGGGAGGGAGGGAATGAAGCAGCAGCTGCGACATTTGCAAAGATGGTTCCGGATGGCCTCAACTGTTCTCTAGGTAGACAGCGCTGTCTGCTTTTGAAAATGAAAGGGTAGTCTACGTTTCAGAAAGGAGAACAAGAGTTTAAAAGGTTTGAAGGACCGCTCCCTCTGATGGAGTTCGTCTGATGTAAATTTGGACTTGTGAACAAGTGCAGGTGAGACCGTTCTAGTGCAAGATGTGCAGGTGGCCACGTGGGGAAGATGGCTGTGGCTTCCCATTTCACAGGGTGGACCCTGCCTCCACCACTCTGGCCTTAACCTCCCCAGGGGGCAGGCATCTGTAGTTCACTCTCCATGACACCAGTGGGCACTTGGTTCATATTGCCATAAACCCAGCAGATGGAAGAAGGGCGTTAGCTTTGCCTGCACTTTTAAAACATCACTATCACTTGCCCTGACATTCTTCCTAAACAAAGAGCAGAAACTCTACAATCCTCAGTTTAAATTTAAAACTAGGGGTATGAACATTAAAACAAAACAAACTAAAAAGTTCAAAATAAAATGTCTGGTTTTCTGAAGGCATAGGAAGGCAGGTGGATTCTTGCATACTTTAAGAAGTAGGGTGCGAGGGTGAAAAATGTATCCCTCAGCCCAGTCAAGGTGACACATAAAATCAGCCATCTCAGCAGTCCTGCAGGTTTTGATGTCTAATTGCTGTTTCCAAGTTGCCTAACTTCTCAAGTTGTTGTAGAAATTTTAAAAGTTGCTCCAAAGAAAATGCTTCCTGTCCCTGTCATATAATAAACACTTCATAAATGCTGGTCCAACCTCCAGACCAGTGGTGGTTGACTGTGTACGCGTTCTACGTATAGGATCCTCACACTTGTCCCTCCATTTTCCACTTTTTGTTGACTTGATACAGCCTGTACTAATATGTCCCTCCCTCCCTCCCTCCTTTCTCTCTAATGAAGTAATCCCAGCCCAGACGTTTTGCAGTATTTCAGCTGATTAAAAGCCACTGTCTTTACATTCTTTTACATGACATATGCATTTTAAAAACTGAAGTGATTTAAATTCACTTAGTGTCGAGAATTTGAGGACTTCACACTGGAGAAACCTGGAAGCATTCTGGGCTGCACAAACTCGGTCACCGTCAAGGCACCTGGAAGAAGAGACTTGCCCAGATGAAGCATCAACTAAGCGTGTCAGTGATAATTAGTGCATGTCAAAGCAAAATGACTGTCGTCTGAGAACTATAAACACCAGGGCTCTATCCCTGGGTCATGAAGAGTCCCTCGGTGGCCCGCACTCGGAAGGCACAGATCTAAGGAGCAGGCCGCAGTGCAGTCGCCCTACGTTTTAGGAAGTGCATGTGGATAGCTGGCTTACCAGGTCCCCCAGGGGAGCGTCCCTCGGAAGTGAGGGCATTTCCAGGGCAAGTTTTGCTCTACGAGGTGGTATCCCGCATGTTTGCCCGAGGAAACAAGCTTCGAGTGGGTTTCTGGTTTGGATCTGGGCTACGAGGAAGGGCCGAGGTCAGGCCGCGTGTTGGGCGAGGGTGTCTGGAGACCCTGACCGCACGGGAGTAGCCAGGTACAGTCTGCTCTTCACGGTCTCACAAACGCGGGCCCAGTTAGGGACCCAAGGACGAGCTGAGCCTCTAGCCCTCACAAGGACAGCCCTCAGGGCGGGTCTCCATGACTTCCCTGGGCGATCCTTCCTCTGCCCAGCTCTTTCCAGCTCTCTCGGCTGCTCTCCCCTTTGGGTCAACTTTTTGAGAGAGAGCATCTGATTGGCCGCTGGACATTGGGCAGCCGGTGATTGGTTGCCTCTGGCCCAATCAACTGTTGCCAGGTTGGAGGGCAGGACGCGAGGAGGGAGCGTCTCACCCGAACAGCGAAGGGCGGTCTGTGTCCTTGGAGCTGTTCATTGGCTGCGCACCTTCGGCGGCTCCCCACAGCCCTTGAGGTGAGTTTGCAAAGTCTTTCTAGGCCTGTGGGCTTCTTCACACAGACCCTCCCTCCAGGGCTGGTGGCGTCATGTCCAAGGCCCGGTGCGAAATGAAAATGCAGAGCCCCTTGTTAGAAGAAGCAGGGTAATTGTGTCAGTAAAGGTAAGTTAAAACGTCTTCCTTTCTTCTGTGGTCTCTTTCTCTGCACTAATAGTGTTTTTTATTTACTATTTCATGTTGCTCCAACAAAAAAATTAAAAATTTAAATTGTCATTAGTTTTATCATTCATCTTTCTATTGCACGTTGTCAGTTTTAAATGCAAATATCAGAGCATTTAACTCGTATGCAGAATCACTGAAATGGCACAGTTGGTATTTCCTGGCCTGTCCAGGGAGGGTTCCTCCACCTGGCTGGAGGCGAGGAACACAGTGAGACTCAGGGGGTTGGATGGGGGAGGTGAGGATCCCCAGGCACAGAGCCAGCTCAGGGTGCGCACCCCCCATGCAGGGACCCCACCTGGGACTTGGGGTGTTCTCACACTGGTTTGCCTTGATGGCTGCTCGTTCCCCTCTGGCCAGATGCTGGTCAGATGTGCTATGCCCCAGCCAGGGGCAGATCTGGGGAAGTATAGCCAGGCATATCCCATTTTCATGGGACCACCCCTGAGATCTTTACCTGGCAGGAAGAGAGGCTTGATACGGCACAGAGGTGATTGTCAGCCAGCTGCCCACTGGCTGTGTATAGCCAGCCCAGAGCTGGATGGGTCAGTGTTGCTTCACCTGAGATGCTGCAGGGCTCACCCACCTGAGCCTAAGCCCTTTCAAGGTGGTCAGTGGTCATGGACAGGGGATGGAACGGGGAGGCCAGCTCCAGCCCCGCACCAGGGGACCAGGAAGCAAGCAGTCAATAACCGGCCCTGGGGAGAAAGCAGGGGGTGGGACTGTGGCACTAGGGCTCATGTTGGAATCCTGCACTGACTGGGCCAATTGTCGAGCTCTTTTACCTGCTGGTAATCCTGCTGACTACGCCAATTGTAGTGCTAGGTGACTACGCCTGCTGTAGAGCCTGGGCTGGGTCTGGAGCTCACAGACCCCTTAAATCCGTTGTCCAGACTGGGTCACAAATCCTTCACAAGCCAGGCTGGGTCCCCAGACCCCACACATGCAGGTCTATGAGCTAGGTGACCAGCAAACAGGTCCTTGGAATCCGTAGGTTGCAAAGCATAGTCACTCGTGGTGGCAGCTGCCCAGGGCAGATGCCCACCTGCCTGCTTCACTAAAACTGCTCTCTGAAGAACACAAGAATAGCAACAAAACTAAAAAGATACATTGGCGCACATGTGCACTAACCACACACACACACACACACACACACACACACACACACACACACACACACACACACACACACACACACACACGCAGAGTTTGCTTACTGAACCACCCCCAACCGGCCCTGAGGCGATTGGCGCACATGTGCACTAACCACACACACACACACACACACACACACACACACACACACACACACACACACACACACGCAGAGTTTGCTTACTGAACCACCCCCCAACCGGCCCTGAGGCGAGAGACCTGCCCAAACCATTCTATTTTCCCAACAGGGACCATGTAGGTTAAGGCTCTGAGCCCCCAGGCCATGCTCCACTGTCTTATTGACTTCACTTAAAAAAAACGCATCCAAAGTTAAAGTTAGGAATTTTAAGGTGGTGACCACAGAGCATTAAACCCCCAAGAGAGGGCCCTTCTGAGCTTGGGCCTTGTGCTGATGCACTGGTCACAGCCCAGGAAGCTGGCCCTGCCTCCTTGCTCCAGCCAATGTGATCTCAGCCACTTCTGCAGACAGGGCTCACCTCACCTCTCTCAAAGATGAACAGAGCCGGACAGTAGTTACAGTGGTGAGGACAGATTTTAATCAGTACTAACCACTGCAATAGAGAAAAGAGTCCAGCGTGAATTGACCTCAACATTGATTTATACAGAGGTGACTGTGTGTTTTAAAAGGAGAAGAAGAGAGTAGGGGAGGTGGTGAGTAGGGCTCAGTAGAGTCAGGGAAGTGAAAAATTACAAAAATTGGGAAAGGGGGTCGGTCCATGTGAGACCCATCTGGGTTTGCTAAATGATGCTTACAGAATTTAAGCTCCTGCCATCTCACAGAGGCTGGGATGCAGGGGTCCGATCCTCAGGTGCTACTGCAAAAAACAGATCATTACTTTAGTAGACTTGAGCTTTTCCAGGCAGGCACTTTATTAGGGCTTAGGGGCATCTGAAAGATGTGGCCTTGAGCTGTTAGAAACTATGTTAGTGTGTGTTCAACTCTTTATAAGCCAAGGTTGAGGCTTAGTCAAGAAGGGGCTTGGAGGAGCCTGGCTAGAGTTTGGTCAAGGAGAGAGTTCTTGTCAGTCTCCAGCACACACCCTTCCTCTGCTTGGAAGAATCGCCACCCAACTCCTCCTCTGCCTTCAGGGCTCAGCTTAAATGTGTTTTCCTTCAGGAGCCTGTCCCTGACCTACCAAGGCTGGATTAAGTGTTCCTTGGATCCCTAGATCCCCAAATGTTGATATAATTGCTTGTTTCCTGAGCTATATATATTTGTATTCTGGGGTTGTGTCTCTCCTCTTCTTCCTTGTGTGCCCAGCATGTAACTGGCCCATGTGAACACCCAGTGAGTGCTTGCTAAATGAATGAATGAATCAATGAAGCTAGCAGAGGATGCAGGGGCCAGGGAAACACACCTCTATGGGTGGAATGGTCTGCAAGCATCCGGTTGTGAATACGGAAAGCAAATCTGAAGAGATGGCCCATGACCTTTGACACTCCAGGAGTGGAGCCCCTGCCCCCTCTGACTGGACCCTAACCCACAGAAACAAATTATCAAAAGATTTTTTTTCTGCATGGTAGTATTGGCGAACAGGGATATGGCATTTTCACCTTTGTGTGTGTGACCGGTAAGGGGATCGTAACCCTTGGCTTGGTGGCACCCCCACCACGCTCAGCCAGTGAGCGCTGGCATTTTCACCTTTGGTAAATTACTACTATCCAAACATCCTCTTAATTATCTAGAAAGCATCAAGAGCTTAGACAAAGCACATTTATGTCAAAGTAATAACAAAAAAAGAGAATCCCAACCAGTTGGATCCTATGGTGATGTTTTTGTACTTGTTTAACTTGTTGTTATGGGAATTTTCAAACACAGTGAAATGCCAGGAAAACAGTATAATGACTTCCCTTGTGCCCATTATCAAGATGAGCTTCTCACTTATCCATATTTTGCCAACCTTGTTTCTTATGTCTCAACTATTTTTTTCTGGAGCACTTTAAAGTAATCTCATATATGGTGTCAGTTCACTCATAAACACTTTTAAATGAATCTCTCACCGATAAGAATATTTATTTAAAACATAACCACCCAGACCATTACAACAAGTAACAAAATTATCAAAATTTCTTAATGACTTCTGATAAACAGTCTATATTCAAGTTTCCCCATTTAGCTCAAAGGTGTCATTTTTGTTTGTTTGAATAAGGATCACCATGGTAAATTCTGGTGGAGGGTGAGGATAGTTGCCCCTAAGGTGTGTGGAGCTGCTTTAGAGTGTGACTGTTCATTGGAACATGGTAGACACGGGACAGAGGGCACTCTTTGCCCTCACCAGCCTGGCCAGGACTTGACCCAGGGGCTCCACAAGTCTGAGTGATTCATTTAGGTGCCAAGTCACATTCATGCCTCTCTCTTGCTTTCTGATTAGTGATTCATTAGACCCCATTTGCAGAACAAGCTCTGTAAGATTGTGCAAAACAGCACCAACAGATAAAGAATACAGGTTCTCATCATTAGTATTTCTGGATCTTACTCAGAACTTAAAAAAAGAAAACCCTGAGGACTTTCCCATTTTTCTATTTGAGTGTGAGAATTGGGCATCAGAATAGGGTGGAGAGAATGAATGGAGTTCTTCAACTCCGATTATGTTTGTAGTATAACCCTAAATAGATTTGCTGTTTTTCAGGGAATTATTGGAATTTTTCTTTTTCTTTTTAAAATAAAAATGTATATATTTAAGTTGTATAACGTGATGTTTTGATATAATACACATTATGAAATGATTACTATAGATAAGCTAATTGACATATCCAACATCTCACAGTCACCTTTTTTTGTGTTCATAACACTTAACACAAAAGAGAACAGAACTGTAGTTATTAGAGATGGGACGGGGGGCGGCTAGCAAGAAATTGGTTAAGGGTCACAAAGATTGATTACATTTTGTAAACATGAGTATGATAATTATACTGATTTGATCACAACATATTGTACACAGATATTGATATTTAAATCTGTACCCCACAAATATGTATAATCAATTATGTTTCGATTAAAAAAACTGTCAAAAAAAAAAAGAACACTTAGTATGAGTGTCTACTCTCAGCAGATTCCAAGAGTACAATACATGATTAACTGTAGTCACCGTGCTGTACATGAGATCTCTAGATTTATTCATCCTACATAACTGCAACTTTATACCCATTGACTAATATCTACCCATACTCATCTCACCTGCCCCTGGTAACCCCATTCTACTTGGATTTTTTTCTGCCTTTTTAAATTATGAAAGTAATGCAGTATACTATTTAGAAATCATGAACTGAGGTTACACTTTTGCTGGATGATTCCATTGTCTTTTCTCACTCTGCCAACATCTTCACTGGGCAGTAGCATATTGAGTGCAATTCTGGTGGTGGCACTATAGGAATGAGAAAACAGAATGGGAGAAAGTCACATGAAGCATAGTTAAAGCAACTAACTGAAACCCTCATGAATGAGATCAGTGCCCTTATAAAAGAGGCTCCAGAGAGCTCCCTCACCTCTTCCACCATGTGAGGACACGGCGAGGATGTACAATCTATGAACCAGGCAGCAAGTCCTCACTGGACGCTGAATCTGCCAGCACCTTGCTTGGACCTCCAGCCTCCAGAACTGTGAGAAATAAATGTATGTTGTTTATAAGCCATCCAGTCTAAGGTATTTCACTATAGCAGCCTGAACTGATCAAGACACCCTCTCTTCTGCTCCCCCAGCCCCAAACAATTCTGGAAAACCGCAAATCTGCCTGGAAACCCCTTTTTCTTAGAATAATTACTCACTCTGTGCTCCATCATTTCTTTCTTGTTCCTGCTTATCACACTGGGTTACGCTGGCTGTGTACATAAATTTTTTCTTCTAGATTGAAGGCAAGGACCACTCTTCCATCACCATTGTCACCCATTAGCATACTGCATGGCACGTGATGGAAGCACAAAGAATGTTCGTTAATTAATGAAGTTTTTTTTTTTTAATCTTTAGTGTCACAGTGGATAAAATTTACATATTTGGTACTTTTCTCCCCTTTAAGCCAGCCAAATATTAGTATGTTAAAATGCCATATCTAGTCTTCTTAAAGTAAATTTAATATATGGAATCAGCACTAAAAATACTTTTCAAAAGGAATCTCATATTACAAGTAGGATTTCTTAAAAATGGAGAGTGTTGGAGAAGGGTACTTTAAAATGGAGAAATATGGTTGGCACATCTTTACTGAAAGCTTGAAGTTAACTTTACCCATGCTGGATCAGAGGATATAATGAGATGCTCTGAGAAGGACACAGACCTCTTGTTCTTAGGAAATGCACACTGGGGAGTTAGGGGTGAAGAGGCTTGATATCTGCAGTGTGCTTTCAAATGGTCCAAAAACATGCTCAAATAGTAAGAAAGAGAGCAAGCAAATATTGCAGGATGTAATCAATTGCGAATCTAGTAAAGGGTAGGTTTACTCATTGACCTATTCTTCTGACTCTCCCCTAGATTTGACAGTTTTTAGAATAGAGACTTGGAGTGGGGGTAGGAGAATAGAGAATTTTGCAGGAAGATTGAGGCCTCTGATGAGGTGGGATGTCCCAGGAGGCAGGGGCGGGCAGATTCTCAAAGAGGCTTCCCGGGGAAGACCAGACTTGGAAGTCTGGACTTTGGTCTGCAGACTAGGAGTTCCATGTGCTGATGAGATACAATCTCTCATCTATCTGTCCAGTCACCAGTTCCTCATCATTTTCTGTCAGGGCAATGGCAGGGAGACAGACACCTCCCAGGGGATCATTCTGTTTCCAGTCTTCCCTGTCCAGTACGTTCTCCATCTGACTTCCTAATGCTGTGAACCTAGGCCTGTGACTCGATGGTTATCATACTTCTAGAGGTTCCTCTCAACCAAAGTGTTAGTGCAGACCTATAGCTCTGCTTGGGGTGCTCTCCAGTCCCCTTCCCTATAACTTCCACCAGCAGGTAGACATTCTTACTACTTGGACTTGATGTTTGGCTTACAGGCTTGGTTAGCCTTGAATCTGGTGACATTTCACATCATCTTAAGGCCCCTGCTGGGCCTGACCTTGTCCCCACTGGAACATTTGCCTTTCTCTGTCTCTGTCTCTGTCTCTCTCTCTTTCCTCCCCCTGGGTCCCCTATTCAATATGAACCACCTGTGTGGACACCCACCTCCCTGCAGTGCCCTTACCGATCTTCCCCTGTGTACCCAGGCTCCCTGTGTTAAGACAGGCTGTGTGGTTTCCTCACACATACTGCAGTGCCTGACAAGGACTAAGGGAAAGAGACTTATAGGTCAGAATTTTGACTGGGTAATTTACAGAAAGAACTATTGTTACCAGATGGCAGTTCTAGGCTCTTGGTCAAACTGTGAAGAGAAATTTTTCATGGGACAGAGAGGAGTCTATATCACAGCAAGCACCCATAGGGAAAAAGGAGAGAAAGAGAGACAGACAGTCTCAACACTCAAACAATAGGGCTTTATTATCAAGCAAAAGTATATGCAGAAGTGTGTGCAGGCATCTCCGTAAGTGAGGAACCTCATAGATTGTTAGGGAGAGGGTTTATATGTTGTTCTGGGATGGTGGTGTTTCCTCTGTCCTAACTAAGAGGAGGAATATTCAGCCATGAGGGAGGATCTCATGTAATTAAGGTCTAACAGGCTGATGCAAGGTTGCATTGGCTTCCTATTATGTGTCCCTGAGTTCCTGAAGTTTTTGATTGTGTGCAGTGGGGTCATTTCCCCCTTAACTTTGTCCTTTCTTGTTTAGTGTCATGAGTGGAAGGTCATATAGGGGTCATCTGTACTTTTGTTCCTCCTAGTGCGCAGGCACTGCGGTTTTTGAAAACTGCAAAGTTCCAGATGTAGCTTGTTGATTGGTAGGGTGGTTAATCTACCATCAGCTCATTATGGGTTCATTAACTGCAAAACAAATAGGCAGCTAGTGTTGATCCAGTCTGAATATTTATGAGCAGCCTCCCTGGAGCATGTCCCTATTCTGTCCTGCCTCACTGTGACTTGCATGTCCACCAGGGTTCCTGGGCCAGCACATCCTCCACCTGTACAACACAAGTGTCCAGTGCGACAAAGAATGTGTATTCTGGTAATCCTGTTTATCCTCTCATCCATTTAATGGACACTTGGATTACTTCCATCTTTTGGCAACTGTGAATAATGCTACTGTGAACATGAGGGTACACACACACCTACAGCCATCTGATCTTTGACAAAGGCACCAAGCCTATACACTGGGGAAGAGACTGCCTCTGTAGCAAATGGTGCTGGGAGAACTGGATATCAATATGCAGGAGAATGAAACTAGACCCATACCTTTCACCATATACTCAACTCAACTCAAAATGGATTAAAGAATTAAATATACACCCTGAAACAATAAAACTTCTTAAAGAAAACATAGGAGAAACACTTCAGGAAATAGGACTGGGCACAGACTTCATGAATTCGACCCCAAAAGCATGGGCAACCAAAGGAAAAATAAACAAATGGGATTATATCAAACTAAAAAGCTTCTGCACAGCAAAAGAAACAATTAACAGAGTTAAAAGACAACCAACAGAGTGGGAGAAAATATTTGCAAAATATACATCTGACAAAGGATTAATATCCAGAATATACAAGGAACTCAAACAACTTTACAAGAAAAAAACAAGCAACCCAATTAAAAAATGGGCAAAAAAGCTAAGTAGGCATTTCTCTAAGGAAGATATACAGATGGCCAACAGACATATGAAAAAATGCTCAACATCACTCAGCATCTGGGAAATGCAAATCAAAACCACACTGAGATACCATCTCACCCCAGTTAGGATGGCTAAAACCCAAAAGACTCTGAACGATAAATGCTGGCGAGGTTGCGGAGAAAAAGGAACTCTCATCCATTGTTGGTGGGACTGCAAAATGGTGCAGCCTCTATGGAAAATGGTATGGAGGTTCCTCAAACAAATGCAGATAGATCTGCCATATGACCCAGCTATCCCACTGCTGGGAATATACCCAGAGGAATGGAAATCATCAAGTCGAAGGTATACCTGTTCCCCAGTGTTCATCGCAGCACTCTTTACAATAGCCAAGAGTTGGAAGCAGCCCAAATGTCCATCATCGGATGAGTGGATACAGAAAATGTGGTAGTATATCTACATGATGGAATACTACTCAGCTATAAAAACGAATGAAATACTGCCATTTGCAACAACATGGATAGACCTTGAGAGAATTATATTAAGTGAAACAAGTCAGGCACAGAAAGAGAAATACCACATGTTCTCACTTATTGGTGGGAGCTAAAAATAAATAAATAAATTCACAAACACACACACACACACACACACACACACACACACAAAACCCATGGGGGAGAAGAAGACATAACAACTACAATTCCTTGAAGTTGATACGACAAGCATACAGAAAGGACATTGTTGGGTGGGAGGGGGGAGAGGGAGGAGGGAGGGAGGTTTCGGTAATGGGCCACAATAATCAACCACATTGTATATTGACAAAATAAAATTAAAAAATTAAAATTAAAAAAAAAATTTTAAAAACCATGAGGGTACAAATATCTTTTCAAGTCTCTGTTTTCAAATTCTTTGGGGGTATATATACCAAGAAATGGGATTGCTAGGCCTTATGGCAATTCCATGTTTAATTTTTGGAGAAACTGCCGTCATTTTCATAGCAGCTGAACCATTTCACATTCCCACCAACTAGGGTTCCAATTTCTCTACATCCTTGTGAACACCTGTTATTTTCTGTTTGTTTTTGATAGTTGCCATTCTGGTGGGTGTGAGGTGGTATTTCATTGTGGTTGTAATTTGCATTTCACTAATGATGAATGGTGTTGAACATATTTTTATGTACGTGTTGGCCATTTTCATATCTTTGGGAAAATGTCTTTTTAAGTCCATTGCCCATTTTAAAATCAGGTTGTTTGTTTTAGTTGTTATTGAATTGTAGAAGTTTTTTTTGGTTTTGGTTTTGGTTTTTAATATTATGTGGTTATTGCTCCTTTATCAGATATATCAATTGCAAATATTTTCTCTCATTCCATGGGTTGCCTGTTGATTGTGTCCTTTGATGCACAAAAGTTTTTAATTTAGATGTAGTCCAATTTATCTTTTATCCTTTGGTTGCCAGTGCTTTTGGTACCATATCCAGGAAATCATTGCCAAATACAATCTAATGAAGTTTTCCCCCTATGTTTTCTTCTAAGAGTTTTATAGTTTTAGGTCTTAGGCTTAGGTCTACATTTTGAGTTAATTTTTCTATATGATGTAAGATAAGGATCTGACTTCATTCTTTTGCATGTAGATATCCAGTTTTCCCAACACCATCTGTTGAAAATACTGTTTTTTTCCTCATTAAATAGTCTTGGCACCCTTGTTGAAAATCATTTGACCGTATATGCAAAGGTATATTTATGAGCTCTCTAGTCTGTTTTATTGGTCTGTATATCTGTCTTTATGCCTGTATCACATTGTTTTCATTACTGCAGGTTTGTAACCCATTTTGAAATCAGAAGTGTGAGATCAACTTTCTTCTTCTTTTTCAAGATTGCTTTGGCTATCAGGTCTGTTGATATTCCATGTGAGTTTTAGGATGATGATTCCTATTTCTGAAAACAAACAAAAATGCTATTGTGAGTATGATAGGGATTGCTTTAACTATGTGGATCATGTTGGGTAGCATTTACAGCTTAACAATATTAAGTCTTCCAATCCATGCATGCAGATATCTTTCCATTTACTTTTGTCTTCCTTAATTTCTTTTGGTAATACCTTGTAGTTTTCAGTGTACAACTCTCTCACCTCCTTAGTTAAGTTTGCTCCTATGTATTTTATTCTTTTTGGTGCTATTTAGGGTGAAATTGTTTTTTTAATTTCCTTTTTGGATTGTTTATTGTTAGTTCATAGAAATGCAACTGATTTTTGTGCATTGATTTTGTATACTGCAACTTTGTTGAATATGTTTATTAGTTCTTGCAAGTTGTGTGTGTGTGTAATCTTTAAGGTTTTCTTTTTTTTTTTTTTGTCTTTTTGTGACCGGTAAGGGGATCACAACCCTTGGCGTGGTGTCGCCTGCACCGCACTCAGCCAGTGAGCGCACCGGCCATCCCTATATAGGATCTGAACCCGCGGCGGGAGCACCGCTGTGCTCCGAAGCACTGCACTCTCCCGAGTGCACTATGGGGCCGGCCCTAATATTTAAGGTTTTCTATATATAAGATCATGTCATCTGCAAACAGAGATAATTTTGCTACTTCCTTTTCTATTTGGAAGTCTTTTATTTCTATTTCTTGCCTAATTGCTCTGCCTAGAACTTCTAGTAGAAATGGTGAAAATAGGCATCTTTGTCTTGTTCTAATCTTAGGGGAAATGGTTTCAGGCTTCCACCATTGAATATGATTTTAGCCATGGGCTTTTCATATATGATCTTATTATGTTGAGCTAGTATCCTTCTTCCTAGTTTGTTGAGTGTTTTTATAATGGAAGTGTGCCAAATTTTGTCAAGTGCTTTCTTTTTTTGCATCAGTTGGAGATGCCCGTGTGGGTTTTTTCTCCTTTATTCTGTTGATGTGGTGCATTACATTGATTGATTTTCTTATGTTGAACCATCCTTGCATCACAGGAATAAATCCCATTTGGTCCTGGTGTATAATTCTGTAATGTGCTGTTGAATTCTGTTTGGTAGTATTTTGTTGAGGATTTTTGCATTCATACTTGTAAGGGGTATTTATACATAGTTTCTCTTTGTAGTGTCTTTGTCTGGCTTTGGTATCAGGGCAATGCTGGCTTCACAGAATTAGATTAGAAGTATTCCCTCCTATTAAATTTTTTGGTAGAGTTTTAGGAGGGTTGGTGCTAATTCCTCTTTAGATGTTTGGCAGAATTCACCAGTGAAACCATGTAGTTTTGGGGTTTTCTTTGTTGCACAGGGTGGGAAGGCACAGAGGGGAGTTAGTTACTGATTCAATCTCCTTAGTAGTTATAGGTCTGTTCAAATTTTCTATTTCTTTGTGATTCAGTATAGATATGTTGTGTGTTTCTAGGAATTTAGCAATTTCAACTAGGTTATACAATATTTTAGTGTATAATTGTGCATAGTATTCTAATTCTTTTTATTTCTATGAAATTGGTCATAATATCCCCACTTTCATTTCTAATTTTTAGTTATGTTAATCTTTTTTTTTAGTCAAAATGTTGCAAAAAGTTTGTTTTGTTAATTTTTTTTGAAGAACCAACTCTCAATTTTGTTGATTTTTCTCTACTGTTTTTCTATTCTCTATTTTGTTTAATCTCTGTTCTAATCTTCATTGTTTCCTCTCTTTTGCTAGCACTGGGTTTAGCTTTTTCTTCTTTTTCTAGTCCCTTAAGGTGTAAAATTAGATTGTTGGTTTGTCGATCTTTCTCTTTTTTAGTGTAATCATTTACAGCTATAAATTTTTCTCTTCATGCTGTTTTTGCTGTATCCCGTAAATTTTGGTATGCTGTGTTTTCATTTTCATTTGTCTCAAGATATCTTCTTATTTTTCTTGCAATTTATTTTTTGCAATTTATTTTATGGTTCTTTAAGAGTGCATTGTTTAATTTCTACATATTTCTGAATTTTGCAATTTTCTTTCTGCTATTGATTTGTAGTTTCGTTTCATTATAATAAAAAAGATACTTTGTATGATTTCAGTCTTTTAAAACTTATTAAGACTTGTTTTGTGGTCTTCTATATTGTTTATCTAGGAGAATGTTTTATGTACAGTTGTGAAAAATGTATATTCCCTTGTTGAATAGAGTGTTTTGTATTTGTCTATTAGGTCAAATTAGTTTATGAGGTTGTTCAAATTCTCTCCATCCTTGTTATGGGTCAAATGTATCCCTCCAAATTTTACATATTTGAAACTTGATCCCCACTGTAACAGTTTTAAGAAGGTGGGAAATCTGATTATGGTATTTGAAAGGTGAGGCCTTTGAGAAGTGATTGGAAGACAAGGACTGTGCCCTTGTGAATGGATTAATCTATTCATGGAGGAATGGGTTGATGGTAATGAGTTATAATGGGTGTGGATTGGTGGCTTTATATGGAGAACATATGGGAGAGCTCTTGCAGTTGGACACCAGCTTTCATTAATAACTCTATGAATTATTTCTCTCAACTCTACACCTTTGTGATTATCATTGCACATTTGTAGACTCTGATGCTATCTCTGGGTGGGAGTCAGTAACACCACCCTTGACTCAACTTTAATATTGAAAGGTACCCTAAGATAAGATCTCTTACTGCAGAATTTAACATCATGGACACAACTCCTTCAGAGAAACCTCAGAGTATAGTACACCCCATCCTTTAAAACTGTCAGTCATTCTCTCCCTCTTACTAAAATTGCAGATCCTTTATTTTGCTAAATCTCTTCCTTTCTGTTTCCCCCCATTCCACCCCAAACAGGTGCTGTTAACAGGGTGCAGGGCAGCTGACTTAATGTAACATCTTGAATGAGGAACAAGCAATTTTAAGGACTAACTGTAATATCACTGGGAAAATCAGAATGGAAATGGTTTTATATGTAAAGTGATGTCTTAGTTTCTATTTTTTATTTAAAAAAATTTCTAAGTACTTTCTCTTAAAATAGATTTTTTCAGGAATGATTTACATACTATAAAAATCACACGTTCAAAGTGTACTATTCAATAATTTTTAGTAAGTTTACAGGGTTGTACAGCCATCACTACAATCCAGTTTTAAAACGTTTTCATCACCCCCAAATTCCCTTGTGACCATTTGCAGTGAATCTCTGGTCCTGTCCCTTCACTCTCAGCTCCACTTGATTAAGTTTCTAAATGAATGAGTTGCATGCCTCTTGTCTTAGCAAATCGTGAGACTGATACCTTCCCTGCCCGAGGATGGAAAGGCCTTTGGCACTGCCAGCAGGTATGGCCCAAACATCTGATCATTAGCAGGCAGAACCACTGGTATTAACTGCTGTGAAACCAGCCAACAGTTTTGGCACCCTCACCATGCAGAAAGACAGTCATAGGAAATTTCATCTAACAGGTCAATTCGCTTAAATATCTGGAAATATAGTTTACAGCCAGTTCTTAAGAACCATAAAGGTACATAACTGTCAAAATCAGTGCCTTAAGGGTGAATCCATTTTTTTCCTGGAAGGATTTCTAATACAACACCTGATCTACAGACCTCTGGACTAGTGTTATGTGTGTAGGACTTCTGAAGGCCCATCAGTTCTACAACGTATGTTATGAGAAATGGCAGCCCTGGTCCTGTCTCTTCCTAGCTCTCATGCCCCAGCAGCAATGAGTTTCAATTATTCTTTGGAATCAATTGGTTCCTTGGAATTTACTGTATAGCCTCACCACACTTGCACTTCTCAACCCCCAATTCTCCCAACACAGTTACAGTGTATTTTAGTTAGATTAACATTCAGTGTTTACATTATTTTGATTATGCAAATATTACTCAGAACTGAGCCACATGGTATACTACAATTATTTTCCCTTTTCTGCCCAATTCTTTATACTCCTTGGAGTGTAAAGGTTGTCTTTCTTATTTGCTTAGTATTCTTTGTACTTACCATAAATGCACCCCCAGCCCCACTAGTAGTCTAACCTGCCTTCTCTCTGTCAGTTTCATATTCTCTCCTGCTCTGGCAGCAGCTGTCTTGGGATCACCTTTTGTCATCATCCTGGACTTCCACTGCCCCCTGTCTGGGTTGGATCCCGTTTCCTGGGATGCTTTCTTCTTTTAGGGATATGCCCATTAGGGAATGGGGGAGCACATCGTACAGCAGCTGCCTGAAAAGGAGTGCATACTTTCTGAGACTTTAAATATCTAGAACTGTCTTTGTTCTACTTCCACCCTTGACTGACTGTTTAGCTGGACGTAGAGTGAAGGGTGGAAATTATTTCCTTCACAATTCCAAGGCCATCACTCTAGGGTGTTCTAACCCCTGAAACATTCCTGCTTCTTTATCCGTGACCTGCTTCTCACTGCCTTGCTCCATCTCTGTCTCTTTGCTGCTGAGGCTTTCCCACATGTCATGGCCTCTTTGTCCCCAGATCCTCAAGTGCCTTTTCACTCAGTGTATTCAGTGTACTCAGTCTGGATATTCACATGCTTCAGATCTGGGAAATTTCACTGGGTTATTTCATTGATTTCCTTCTTTTTTTCTTTTTCTTTTTCATTCTTTCTTTTCTTCCTGCAACTCCTGTAATTTGGGTGATAGATCTTCTGGTCTGGTTATATAAGTTCTTATCTTTTCTATTTTCCATCATGTTATATTTCTGCTTTGCTTCCAGATTTCCTCAACTTTACTATCCAAGCCCTGCATGAAATGAATTTATTATTTCTGTTCGATTTTCATTTTCAAAAGATTCTTTTTATTCTCTTAATGTTTCTTTCCCTTGATTTTCTCCCTCCCTCCTTTTTAGGCATCTTGCCTTGTTTCACAGGTGCAAATCTTATCTCTTTGAGAATATTCTTAACAGTTTGGGGGCTTTTTAACATTTTCTTCCCTCTGCATGGTTTATTTCCTCCAAGTTGCTTTTTTCTCTTTGTTTTAGTCTCTCTATTTCCCCCAGACATTTCCTGCTCTCTTATTATGTGGGAATCAGCTGAGTCTGCTCTTGGCAGGGGTAGTATATGGGGGTAGTACTTGGGGTCCAGTTGTCAATGGTCAGCCTGATCATATGGTGACATCAGGCCTAGGCAGTTTCCCAGAGAGGAAACCAATGCTGTCCAATCTGGAAGGAGCAGCCCTAGCCGTCAGCATTCTGGAAGCCAGCGTGGGAAGGAGCAGGAAGTCTTCATTGTGTGCTCATTATAAGTACCTTTGCTTTGCATTGCGATTTTGCATTATAAATTTGCATTGTAAATATCCCATTTTCCTGTGGTGCCCTCATCCTTATCTGTGCCGGTGTCTCCCAGTATAGACGCCTCCATCCTACCTTCCGTAGAGCAAAAATATCCTGTCTTCTGCTACCCAGCAAGAAGCTACAGCCTGGATATGTGGAGTGGGAAGAGGACCTGGGATCAAACTACTTTTTAAACAGACTTCAAACCAAGTCACCTCACTCTAGCCACTGTTCTTTTGCATGTACCTCCCAGGTACATGGTGTTGCCAACTCATAAATCTGTAGAGGTAGGTCATTCACAGCTCAGCCTGGGGCCAGAGTGGCTGACACTGAGTCCTAAGTCTACCCTAACGAGTCTGTGGCCTTGACCAAGTTACTTATCTACTCCGTGTCTTAGTTACCCCACCTATAACAGAGGCAATGAGAGTACCAATATCATTCAGATGAAAACACATTTAAAGTACTTAGAAGAGTACCTGGCACCTATTTTTAGCTATTATTATTTTGATGTGTTCGTGGTTGAGATTCTTGGACCTCTCCAGGAGGTCCACTTGTGCAGCCAGGGCTGGGACCTCTGCTGTGGAGGGAATTCACATTAGAGGGCTCTCCTGAGCTCCAGGAAGATGTCACCCATGTCAGCAGCCTGGCCAGGTTGTTGTCTCGCTGGCTCTCTCGAGGTTGACTACTGTCTATTCCCAGGTTCTGGGCAGGCAGACCGTGTTCACTTTGTTTTGCCCTATGCTTGGAATGTGTCCAGGAATTTAGTTTTCAGTTTGGGATTACAGGCTTGCGCAGCGACTGAGTGGTCAGCAGGCCTTGTTTATGTGGGAAGCCACTGAGTGGAATCACGGTCACCTGGTAGCTGCCCCTCCTACTGGGTCAGGAACTCCGGGTGGAGCCAACGATCTGTGTGTGACAAGCCCACTGGGGGATTTGCAAGCTTGCTTAGGTTTGAGAACCATGGAACACGGAATGACTGCTGGTGGCTTGTAGTGGGAAACAAAGTCCTGGCAGTCTCAGCTTTTCTAAGTCCCTCTGAGATAGTGAAGGCCTTTCTGGAGAGTTGGCTGTCTACAGACTGATGTACCTGTGTTGCTGTTACTGATGCTCTACATGAAAGAGAAATAGTATATATAATATATATAAATATTATACCGATATAGACTTTATGCATATATTAATATATAATTATGTATAAATCATAACATAATTTAGCTATGTAAAAGAGAAATAATACATATATTAATATACATAAATATTACACTGATATAGGTTTTATACATATATAGTAAATATAATGATGCATAGATCTTAATGCATAACATTATATAATATGTATAAATTATATAACATAATGTAACTATATTATACATAATTATAGATATGCTAAAATGTTTATCAAAAAAGATGAAAATGGTAAACATTTGACAACTATAGGGAAAACCCACACAGAGTCCAGCAGAAATAATCTAATTAAAAGTAGCTAAAGCACGTCTATGACTCCAGAACTATGAGTCTGAGGTTCAAAGTGGAGTCGCTTTTTGACGGGAAGGTAGAGTTGGAGATCTTCAAGTCCACAGGCAGACTGCCTCCCACTGAGGTTTGGCAAATCTCATGCTCTTGGTTTGGAGCCAGCCAGTCAGAATGTAGGCGGAAGTCTGAGTCTCACTCCACCAGTCCAAAGCCACAACCCCCTGAATAACATCTTGCAGCTATTCAATGTGAGGCACGATTTGCAACTATGAAAACAGAAAAAATAACAAAACCCAAATCTGCTGAGGTTGCAGGGAAATCAGTCTGCTTCTAGTTACTACTGCCAGCAGTGAAAACTGCTAAAACAGTTAGCAGCATCAATCAAGAGTTAGAGAAATTTCCATTTCCTTGTGAATTTTATTGAGAAATAATTCAATGGATATAAAACAAGTGGCATGAGCAAAGGCCCTCGTCATGGCAACATTTATGGTACTGATAAATTAGGAACAGCCAGAGTAGGCAGGGACAGGGTCTCAGAGAGTGATAATGTCTCAGCTCTATGGAGTATTATTCAACCATGAGGCATATTGGTGGAGATTATATTATAAAATGAAAAGTCTCTAAAAATAGATCTTGTAGTGGAAAAATGAGGAACATGAAATTGTTTCTACATAAAACTGGATGCACATATAGTCAAGGAACTGCAGGGGATACAGAATCTTATTAAAATTTTTCTAAACGAATAAAATTCTTCTTCGGGAAAAGCTGTACTTCATTATTTTACAAGTGAAATGGAAATCTTACATATTTTAATCAAGCAACTATTTTCAAGCACATAGTCACCTCCTAGCTATACTGTAGAGTACAGATCTGTGTAGTTCTCTCACCTTTTTCTGAGGGAGTGTCCCTGGGGATTCTTCTTCTTGAAACAGAAATTATTTTCCTACTATTGATTGCTTTATGGAGTCTCTGTTTTCAAAGTGGAGTCTCTGTTTCAAGCCTTCCTCTCATTTCCTCTTAACTAGGGCAGCATGTTTATGGACTTTCCCCAGGGTTTACTTTGTCCCCTTTCTGGAGGAAAGTAGGCAGTGACCTGTCGATCTTTCCCAATAATAATAAAAGTACCTCATGCTGAGCCCCTTTGGCACTTGTGTTTTGCCATCTGGTCACCATGGCAACAGTGTAGGGCAGTGGTGGGGCTGTGTTTTTATCCTCCCTTCATAGAAATGAAAACTGAGCAGTGGCAGAGCTGGAAGGAGGACCCCTCCTTTGTATGATTGTCCTTGTGGGGGTGCTGGGTCAGGCTGGCTTTGGTGTGAATCCCTGCTCTGCCTGGAAAGTCACTTTGCTTTTCCTGGCCTCAGTGTCCTCATTTGTAAAGTGGGATAATTAATAGGACCACCATGGTAGGGTTGTGAGGAATCATGGGCCCACGTGAAGGGCTCGGCATGGTGCCTGGCCCAGTAAGCAGAGGTCTTTGAGGAACTGTGCCTGCACTCTGTCTCTGACACGGGCATGGGGCGCTGGAGCAGCTTGGATGGAGAGACAATAAATTGAACCTTAGAAATGAAGAAACAGAGCAGTTACGGAGGGGCCCTGGGGCCAGCGGCTGTGGCTCTTCCTTGCAACAGGGAGCTAGGTCCAGGGTTCACATTGTGAGGAGCTCTCCTTGGTACTGAACTGTTTCAACTGTTGGGTGACCTTTTCCAGAATATTCTTATACCACAGATATTTCTACACCCAGTCCTGCTTCCTTCCCCCAACTACCTAAGTGGGGAACGTGTGTGGTCACCCAAGGGTCCCTGCTGAGAGCTGGGCCTCGGGACTCCTCCCTCCGTGGTCAGTTGGAGGTGCGACTCTGGTTTCTTCTAAACAAACTGTGCTCTCATTTGCTCTTCCCTGAGTGCCTGGCCATCCCACCTTTCCCATGTTGTCCTGGGAAGGAGCTCCTGTCTGTCCCAGCCTCCTGCCAGGATGACCCCGATCTCTGGCTTTAATGAAACTGGGACTCCCTACCCCATCATCCCTCTTGGGACCTTCTGCTTCTGTTCACCTCTCTGTGATGTGCATCCCAAGGACCAGGATGCAGTCTCCAGGTGCAGTTCCTCCTGCGGTGGCCACATCCATCTCTATCCTGCTTCCATCCTATAGCCCAGCACCGACTCCCACTACTCTGTGATCTCCAAGCCCTCCTTCCTCTGCCTGTATCCTTGAATGAACCCTCTGTCTAACAACTCGCTGTCTTCCCGCTCACACATAGGCAGATGCACTCTTAGAGAGGAACTCACACCTCTGTCCTCAGGGACACTGCAGAATCATGGCTGGCTCATGTTGCCACACAGCAGTCCCCTCACCCACCCTGACTGCAGGATGCAGTATCCTCCATCCTGTCAGCAGCCATCCTAAATGCAACTCAAATTCCTTACTTATTTTTGTTTGTTTGTTTTGTTTTGGCAGCTGGCCTGTGAGGGGATCCGAACCCTTGACCTTGGTGTTGTAAGGCTGTGCTCTAACCAACTGAGCTACCCGGCCAGCACTAAATTCCTTGCTTAAATGGACCCCTCTCACTTTTTAAGTACAATCTTGCCTTTTATTCACAGTGTATACCAGGTGTAACATCCAAATCAGGCATAATATCTTTGAGCTTCCTACTGTGGCTGCAGAAATTTATCTATAGACACACTCACTGTGCTGGCTCTGGGCCACCTCTCCTCAGCCCTTCCCAGCCTGCTCCGTGCCTGGGGGCTGCCTCCCAGCCCTGCCTGCCTGCCCACCCCCCTGCCCATGGTTCCATGGCCAGGCTCCCCGGACCTCTGGCTTCCTGTGAGTTTGGCTGATGGAGGCACTGTCAGGAGATCAGAGGGTAGGAAGAGAGACGTTCAGTGTTTCCTCCCTATTTCCTCCTCTGTCAGTGATTTTAGTCCTTCAAAACTGCAGCTCCAGGCTGGCCCTGTGGCTCACTTGGGTGAGTGCGGTGCTGATAGCGCTGAGGCCACGGGTTCGGATCCTGTATAGGGATGGCCGCTGCACTCACTGGCTGAGCGTGGTGCAGACCACATCTGTGCTGATGGTTGCGATCTCCTTACTGGTCAAAAACAAAACAAAACAAAACAAAAAACCCCTGTAGCTCCCCCTAACAGCCTCTTCTCCAAAATTCCAACTGGAATTCCACTGGCTTCAAGTGCCTCAATTTCCATTTTGTTCCTTCATCTCTATAGGTAGAAATAGCTTCTGGCTCATGCAAATCCCTGGTGTATCACCCGACTTTTGGACTGCTTTCACCTCATCTTTACACATTTCCCTTTCATTAAAGTCTCTGCCTTTTCTTTCCTGCATTTTTATTGCTCTCATTCTGTTCTGCTCCCTGACTCTAAACACACTCCTAACTCTTCCATCACTGCTTTGCACTCTCCACTGTACTCTAGCTATTGCCCTGTGTCTTACCTTTTGTTTCATTTGATCTTCTGGAAAGTGTGATCTGTCATTTATGTTGTCATCTCTCTTTCAGTCAGCACCATCTTGTGCCCTAAGTGGAACCCTCTCCATTCTCCTTGCTAAGGTGTCCCACGATGGTCTCATCAGGTACCTTACACAGCCTCTCTGAATTGGGGTGATGCTGTGGTCATGAATGTGGCTTTGGAGTCAGACCCCTCTGCCGGTTCCTAACCCACTGTGACTCTGGCACTTCTTTTAACTCCTCCAACCTTTGGTTTCTTTTTGTGCAAAATAGGATGTAAACTCTATATCTCTGTCTGTAACAGGCGTGCTTGACTCTGGTGCATGAGAACACTCAATCAAAGTAGTTATGATGGTCACCACTGCACTCGTTAACCATCGCTGATTTTCTCATGAAACTCTCTTCCATGGCATCCCTCCTGCCGAGGGGCCTGCAGGCCCACAGGGACACTCTGTGGGTGGCCCTTATCTCCAGGGCTCCCTGCACATTCATCCCTCTACTGGGTCCTGTGGCCTCCCCTGCTCTACGTGGAAGTTGACTGCTGATAAGCATTTGCAACCCACGCTTTGTCTCAGCATCCGCCTTCCAACAAGTCCTCCTCCTCATTCTCCCTCATCCTTCCTTGTCATGGAGACAATTTATGTTTGTAGGAGACAATTTACCTTCTCTTTATCAAGAGAAGACATCTCCTTCAACCCCCTGAAGGTTCTCTAGAAAAGTCACCTGATAAACACAGATTAATATGAAGAAAAGGCGTGACAAATTTTATTTCATCATAGTTATATGTGACATGGGAACCTTCAGAATGAAGACTCAAAGATACAGGGAAAATTGTCCATATTTATGCTTAGCTACTACGAAGCAGGCACAGCTGTGTAGAAATGTGACTGGACAAGAAAAGTGTGTTCTAATGCTCACAGACTGAGTGGGGAAAGCCAGCAAGGCCTGTCTGTTCAGATTCTTCTTGGCCTCTCTGTGCAGCATTTGTCCCTCCAGGCTATGGGGCAGGACCCTTTCTGGACTGGAGGTCTTATGACCTACAGGCAGACAAGGTAGGTTAGAGGATTTCTTTATGGCCAGCTCCAAGACAGAGAGGCAGCGGGAAAGATTAGAGTATATCTATGACCTGCCTTGGGGAAGAGGGATTCTAATTTCTATGGCTTGTCTCAGGAGAGAATGAAGCTGAGAAACAGGAGAGGCAGGAGAAGGCCAGAGGAAAACTTCGCTTTTGAGATTGCTTCTGAGGCCTTCACTTTGGGGAATTGCTTTCTGGGTGCCAACTCCTTCTCATGGCATCCTGAATCCACTCCCCTATTTCCAATCCCATTGCTCTGCCTTCATTCAAGCCCTCATTTTTTACTGTGCTGTTCTCTCTCACCCTTCTCAACTTATCAGAGCCAACCCAACTCACTAGCAAGGTAGTCTCCATGAAATGCAGACCTGACTGTGTCACCCTCTCGAGCTCCTCCATGACTCTGTGCATTGTGAGGGGGTTGCAGGCTATTCTCAGACCCTCCAGCCTGGCCCTCTTAATGGCCAGCCTTCTGACAGCCTGCTCCTGGGAAACTCTGAGCTGGTTAGGCCCGGAGCCCTTCCCCATACAGTCTCCTCCTGAAGTCTTTTCCCCTGTCTCCCTGGAGAAGCTGAGCTGCCCCTCACAGTTCTGTGGGGCCATCTCCCTGCCGAAGTCACCCTGACATCTTCAGGTCAAACTAACTCCCCATCCCTGAGCGTTTGTTGTTTTTTTTTTAAGTGCACACATGTCTAAAAATCCACATAGCATACCGAGTTATAACATTAATTTTAGATTTTCTGCCTTCCAGGGGCAAAGCCACCTTCTAGTAACAGGCAAGCAGATGGCTTCTCCCCTGCAAACACCAGAAGGAGCCAGCCCTGCCCACACCCCGACTGTAGCCCAGTACAAACCATTTCAGACTTGTGACCTGCAGAACTGGTAGATAATAAATTTGTGTTGTTTGAAGCCACTGATTTTGTGGTAATTTGTTAACAGCAGCCATAGAAAACAGGGACACATTTTAATTATTGATTTAAAAAAGAAAAACCATGATATTCTGGAAAGGCTTTCCCCATAGATGACTCCAGACTGCCTGGCTTTCTTGAGCCTCAAGGCTGACTTTAACATGGTGTTCTTTTTTCTGTTTTGTTCTGTGTTGTCAGACTGGGAAAATGTCATTTATATTTATCATTACCTTGGTAGTTACCTCTCTCACTCATTTTTGCGTTGTCGTCGTCGTGATCAGTCAGATACTTGGGCTTTTTGGAAAAGGGTCTAAAATAAGCATAACAGCTCCTAGTGAGGGCGAAGGGCTCCCCTGTGAGCGAGCGTGAGCCTCTCTGCATGGCTTGGCAGCTTCATTCTGATGCGGAGAGGCCTTTGGGCTTATGTTCCAAAATGCTGGTACCATCATCCTGTTAAGTGAGGTTTCATAGCACCATTGTGTTCTTGGAATATTAATCAGCCTCTTTGATTATATATCTTTTCATATGTAGTAAATTTATATTGCTATTTATATTTTAAAATCACTAATTTCCATTCTCTGTCCTCATCATAATAAAAGATATGAAAGTCTCCTGTTGGCTAAAGGGTTAACTACGTAGCTTTGGATTTTTCTCCCCCTTGGAGACTCAGAACGTGCACAGGTGTTCTGTATTCCTTTCACAAAGAAGATTCAAGGGCGAGATGCCTAGGTTTTGAATGTGCATTCAGTGTGCATTCATAATAAAAGCCGAGCCCAATGGCACATTCATGGTTGCTCCTTGATGTAAATGAACGGCTGAATGAAAGTTTGGGGGCAAGCTCACCTCCAACAGGGCGTTCCAACTGATCTTGAATTTCCTCGTAAAACTAGTTTTCCCCTCTCCATAACAGTTGTCTTCTTCCTCCCGGCATCTTTGTAATCAGGCTGGGTGGGTTTTTTTGTTTGTTTTTTCTTTTTCCCACACTGCCGTTGGATAAAAGATCCCGCCTTTGATTGAAATGGAATCTTCCACTATTGAGCGAGCCTTTGTTGAATGAGTCATCGAGGCGGCTGCTCATTGGCTGAAGCCGCTGGAGCCCAGGGGATTGCCTGGCACCGGCTGCAAGGCCCGCTTCATTCACAGAAACGCTGGCTCGCTAGCTAGCCCTTTCATTCACACAAACAGCATTTCATTCACATTTTGCTGTTTTTGTGTGCTTCTAATGAAGATCACAGTTTGGGAATGATAGGGCTGCTTTGCTTCAGATTTGGGGGGAACTCTGATAACCATCCAAACCATCCATGGGGTGTGCATTCGCTGTTGCTATGCAAGCAAGGGGAAGGGAAGAAATGAGCGCCGTGTGGCTGTTCTGCTAGGGCTGCGGCACAGGAGAGCCGCGGGGACGCGTTTCCTGTGCCGGGGACGCCGCGGCTCCTCTGCGCTCCTGTGTCCTGGGCGCTGGCCTCGCCCACGCACCCTCCATGAGTGGCGCTTATTAAACCCTGCTCCACGAGCTCTGTTCAAGGCTCGGACCTCGTGTGCCACACATGTTCAGACATGGGTGAGAAGATTCGGGATGACCTGGTAGTGTGCTAGAGGGGAGGGAATTCATCTGCTTGCACAGAAGTTGCCGGGAAACTTTGACAGTGAGTGTTTCACTGCCGGGTAGGTTATCTGAATGCATGAGGAAGACTGGCAGCTCCCACCGAGGACAGGGGTCAGTGGGTTTCCCAGTCTCGGCAGACCTTCTAGGGGCTGTCAATGCCCCGTTTTCCTGGCTGAGAGGAAGAAGGCCTGTGTGTTTCACTTGCAAGCCTGAGTCTGACTTCTGAAAAGCAGGCATTTTCTTGTGGATTTTATGTGCAATGGGAGCAGCTGCATTTTTTCCTTCCTGACTGCAGGGTTGCAACCAGCAACCAAGGGGACATTGAAATGTATCTATAGCATTTCTTAAGCCTTCTTGCAGAGCTTAAATGCATTCACTGGGGATAAAGCTTCAAACGCAGCCCCTTTACTGGAATGGATTTCTGGAGCCTGTTGCTACTCATCAAAAAAGCACTCTTCTTTTTTGGAAGTAGAGATTCATCTTAACCCTGGCTGAGAAAGACTGCTGTAAATTAGCAGGGAAGAACCAGCTGACTGGCACCGTGCAGAAGTTCACATGCAGATTTTTTATTTTTATTTTTGGAGGAACTGCATCGCCACAGAGACACTTGTCATGGCTGCTCTGTTGATTTGAAAAGAAAACCCCAGGAAATTGGCATTTTATGTTCACCTGGAGGTGAATATATATATACACACATATCTATTTAAAAATTCCTGCTGCCTTCCAAATCAGATTCATCAGGATTCGCTGAAGATCTTTTTCTTAAAAAGCCTTCGTCACATTTTAACGTATCGCTGTCAGACACTTTCACCGGCTGAGCAGGAAGAGCAAAACCTCACATAGAATAATGGGTTTGAGAAAGTTCATTTGATCATTTGAAAGAACTGGATTTACCTTTGGCACAAATGCGGAAGGGGGGAGTGAAAAATCAAAGGTTGGATGGAAATATCTGGGAAGGTAGAAAAAGGAAATTTGAGAATTGATTGGCTCCAGTGTGCTGTCAGCGGGTGGGTGTCGTTTTTTCTTCTTCTTCTTCTTTTTTTTTTTTTGCTACAGGAAGTGATTTGCAGTGCTCACCGAGCCTTTGTTGAGAAGGGTCTCCTCTCGGAGTGAGTCATGCTTTTGCTGTGAACAGCCCCAAGCAGCTGGGCGCTCCATCCCAGGCAACTATGACTTTTGCAAAGCAAGCGTGCAAGCCCAAGCAGCGGTCTCCGGGGCCGGGGCTGCGCGGCCGCTGCTGTGCTGGCTTTTGATGGTGGGAGGGCACCGTTCTCTTGCTCGGCTCTCCCCCTCCAGAAGACTGTCCCGGGGCCCCCGCTCTCCGTCCCGCTCCGGGGACCGTGGCTCGCCTGCTATGCGCGGCAGCCCGCGCCGGGGCCGGCACCAGCAGCGCCCAGGCGGATGCGGCGAGCCCACGGAGGGGCATGCTTCCACGCACCAAGTACAACCGCTTCAGGAATGACTCGGTGACATCGGTCGATGACCTTCTCCACAGCCTGTCGGTGAGCGGCGGCGGCGGCAAGGTCTCGGCGGCGCGCGCGACCTCGGCGGCGGCCCCCTACCTGGTGTCTGGCGAGGCGCTGCGCAAGGCGCCCGACGATGGGCCCGGCAGCCTGGGTCACCTGCTCCACAAGGTGTCCCACCTGAAACTCTCCAGCTCAGGCCTCCGCGGCCTGTCGTCGGCCCGGGAGCGGGCGGGCGCGCGGCTCTCGGGCAGCTGCAGCGCGCCCAGCCTGGCCGCCCCTGACGGCAGCGCGCCCCCGGCGCCCCGCGCTCCGGCCATGAGCGCCGCCAGGAAGGGCCGGCCCGGCGACGAGCCGCTGCCCAGGACCCCCCGGGGAGCGCCGCACGCCAGCGACCAGGTGCTGGGGCCCGGAGTCACCTACGTGGTCAAGGTGGGTGCGGACGCGGGGTGTCCCGGGGTCGGGGTTGGGGGTCAGCTTGGACGGCCCCCCTTCCTTCCCTGAAGCCCCGGGGTGCGGGGAGCACCCGCGACTGTCGTGTTACAGGCGACGAAATGCGCACTCCTTAGCAATCAGCCTGCTTGGCAGTGCTGAGGAGGGAACTACAAATGCTCCTTTTCCGCATCGTTTGGGAAAAGGTTTAACAACCGGGTGACCTCACTCTGCCCTGGTTTCCCTTGGGCTTGGGCTCCACTCTGTTGGCACGCCTTTGCCATCTGGCTTCAGTGCCCTTTGGCATGGAAGCCCATCCCTGGGAGCCAGGCGTCCGGCCTAGCTAGTGTGTGTGCGACCCTCTGAGAAGACTTGGGCGGCCCCGGGACGAGCTGTGCTCCGAGTGTCACTACCTCCGCTGTGTCTTTCCCAGCGGTGGGGCAGGGGTTTTCTTTCCCCCACAGCAAGAATTCCCACTTCCTTGCAGGGAAGGCCAATGCCGTCTGGCTTTCTGTAAGACAGGTTCTACTTCTTACCCAGCAAGGTTTTCTTTGGCGTTTGCCTTTCATTCCGAACCGAATGGTCTCGGTTTACAGCAGCAGACTGAGAACAGGGGTCTATTTTCCCGGTAACTATAGTCTTCTATTAAATAGACTGAAAGAGGAGGAGGGGTCTGCGCCAGGAGCCACAGGCTGGGAAGGAGTTTTTTCCTCCAACACAAAGAATTTGAAGATATAGTCCATAAAATTCCTCTCTTATGCAAGCGTTTTATGATATTTAAAGAAAAATACTCGGCACAGTTCAACTAATCTGCTGAATGCTGATTTCCTTCTGCTTGTCGGGCAGCAGTGAGCTGCTACCGCCCCTGCAGCTGGGCAGACTGCCCTAGACAAGGGAGAACGATGGAAGTTGCAGGATTTCAGTCCTGCCTCTCCAAGGCATGACTTTTTATTGGGAAAGAAATGAGACACAAACTCTACCCCCACGGTGTTGTGGGTAACATTGAAAAATCAGCAGGCTGTCTGGTCTGTAAACACTGGCTGCAGACCCAGCTTAGAAATTCAACTGAACACATACTCAGGTAAAATATAGTATCCTGGTAATTTTGGAACCAAAATATTAAAAGAAACAGTTAATTCTGTGGGTTATTTCTAACTGTATAAGAAATACTTATAAATGCATGTGACCATTGGTGTTAAAAATAGGACCACTTCACCTTTCCGGGCTGCTTTTTAATTTAACCTTCATTTTAGCTTCTGCATATGGATTATTATAGTTTACCAAAAGGAACATAGATCAGCATAAAATATGCACATTTGGTTGAATTTATCTTAAAAGAAAATGAATATTCTTGTATTGCTTATTTCAATTATATAAATAGAGGCCAAAAACAAAACCAAACAAAAATATCCTGACAACTTTGAAGTTAAACTGTGACACCAGAATATATTAATTACTTCTAGAGTGTTAGTATAATCACTATAAAAAAATGCCTACATTTAAAATAGAGAAGTAGACCTTGACAAAGCTTTTTATACCTGTCATGTTGAACATAGAGGGTAGTTTTCAAATTGAGAATTCTCAAATTTATACCTTTAAAGTGTTTCTTAAAAAAAAAAAAAACAATCCCTTTGCTTAGTGCGTTGCTTTTGCTTTTTTGAAGAATGAAGGTAGACATCCAGTTCTAAGGGTCACAAGTGGCAAAATAATGATGAACATACTAAAATAAGTCTTCTCTGCTATGACAATCTGTTGATAGAAGGTTTTGTCTCTTGTCCCCAGCAAAGCAGCAGCAGTATTCTGATGGTTAGAGGGCTGGATCTGCTCAGAGCCTGTCTATGTCTTGGAGTCACTTTGTGGTGCCTCAGAGTAAAGGGTTGCAGAGATGGGGGCATAGCGTGACTGCTTAGTGCTCTGGACTGTCGTTGGTTCTCCCGTGTTCATCAGCAGCTGTGAATGGTCGTGTCATGTGAACGTAAACTCGGATGTTGTCGCCTGCTTTTCGGAGAAGTTTTAAATCACGCAGAAAGAAAACCAGACACTAAAGAACAATTTCTTGTGTGTGTGTTTGATTCAGATTATCACATGGCCCTCTGTTGGTGCACATGTGCAAATTCCTGAATTGCCCGTGTTGGGTTTAAAGCCACAAACTTATTTTATTGAAAAATTATGATACTGAGGAAAATTTAATTTGTTGTCATCTACTGATTTGTGTCTCTATAAAGTGTCTATACTTTAAAAGATTTCTGGTAGATAGAAATGGCAATCTTTATAATATGTCTAGATATCAATTGTGAAACCTAAAGGCTTAGAGTTTGGGAAAGGACTCATTCTCTTTGATGTAAATTTTTTCTAAACTAAGGAAAGCCCCAAAATGTTTTCAGTTTCCTGGAAAATTTGTATAATGTATCATTATATATTTTCTCCACTCGTAGAAATATGTACTTACGATATTAGGATATTGCACACAAGAATTATAATTTTAAAATATTTCAACTTAATCCACTTACATGAGAGCGGGGACTGTACAATACAGAAGTCTGGTGGGTTTTGATCATCTCGGAAACATTGAACCATTTGAACAGCAGCCTGTAACATTAATTAATGAAAGATCTATAATTCAAGAATGGAAAATTTTCCTGAGCAACACTAGAATTCAAAGCTCATTGCATGTTTAATTGGTCCTTCTGCCATCATTAAGTCCGGGGTTAAGTAACACACAAGGTCATGCACACACAGGCAGGCTCCAGCTTACGCAGCCTGAAGGCTTATATTCATGTCAGGTGGGTCATCTTTTTACCCTCCTGAGTATACTTGATACTTGTTTTTTTTTTTTTTTTCTTTCACGGGTGAAAAACAGAAAGAACAAGAAAATATGCCTTTGATAGAGAGGAAAATTCCAACAGCAAAGAATAATCAATATTTTCATTGAATTTACATTTAAAAGCTATTTTCTATTTGGACCTAACAGGCTAAAGAGAAATACAAATGAGTATTGATTACGGTGCTGCCCACCTTTAAATTCTACTGCCCTATGGCCGCAGCCAGCTAGGACCCGTCCTCAGCGGCTGCTGGTCTTCACCATGATCCTGGTGGTCCACCTTCTCCTCCTACAGGTCATATAGGGAAGACTTTGGGAAGGAAAGATGGACATGCACCGTTCAGGGGACAGGAGGACAGGTTCAGTCCTTACAGACATTGGGTTGAGGAAGAAGAGCCATCTGAGGACAAGCACAGCCTTGAGGTTCAGCTTTGACAAGGCCTGATGGGGGGCGAGGCTATGGCCCGGGCTAGCCCGTGGCCCCGAAAGAAGAGCTCCTCCTTAGAGCTCGTCACATCACAGACTTAAAAAGGATAAGAAGTGACCATATTTAGGACTGACCCAAGAGCCAGTGGCAAGGATCAAGAGGCCCAGTTTAAAGCAATGGGTTGAGGCACTCACTGCTCAGACCCAGTCATTCCGTCATCAGCGCTCAGTGAGCAAGCAGGTTATGTCACTCAGGATCACTTGTGAGGCCTCTGCCCAACTTACATGGATTTCAGTTTCTGGAGTGTTAGACCCTGACTGACAAAGAAAACGATGAGCTATTTATCTATAGGGGATTTTAACAATCAGAGAAGTACTAGATTATTTACTGATATGCCGGACTGTTTTTTCTTTTGGAATGAAGCCTTGTTCTTACAGGAGCTCTTTAAAAATTATTTTATTTCTGCCATTTGTAAATCTGATGATATTTGAAGTGGTATAAATCATTTGTTTTATTTATAAATGTTCGATTGCTCCTTATAGGTGGTCTTTATTAATTGCACTTACTCTAAAATTTATTCTTAATTTTTTTTCCACTTGGCTCAGTGTTTATAAAACTATCCTAACTCTTCTTTCTCTTTGAGCTATATGTTTCTGGTAACTGTGAGCAGAGATCATACAAACCAGTTATCAGCAAAGTTATTTAAGTATATCCATGCTATGTTATTATGGTAGGATTGGTTCAATTTTGAGTTCTAGATTTAAAAAGTATTCCTTAAGGTGGAGTTGAACTTTAAAATTTGAATTTTTTCTTAAAATCGTTAAAAAATCTCATAATATGAGTGGCTTACATGTAAATATTGTCCAGATGGTTTGGCAATAGTTTAAGAAATTCTTTTCACATTAATTGATAAAGTTATTAATTTGATCGGGAAAGTATATCATCTTTTTATGTGACATAAGCATAGATGTCCACACATACACACACCACATGCACACCACACACAAACACATACACACACCGCACACATACCACACACATTCCACACACACACACCATACACCCCCCCAACACACATACACACACATCACAGGTAGGCAACTTGTGATGACTTTGGATGAGGGCTGTCTTCTTTCTTGTTACAAAACAGCTAATGTCATATTTCCAGAAATACCCAATTATCTCATTCATTTATTTTATATTCATGCATAAGAAAAAATCATTCTGAAAGATGAGCCATTCGTGAAACTTTAATCCTATAAAGAATAGGCTTCTGCACCTCTGCCACTCCAAGATGTTTTATCTTTAAATAGATGTCATATTTTGAGGAATATTTGACAAATATCATTCAGCAAAGTGCCGGTAAGAGAAAGCCTAGGCAGCAAATGTGCAAAGCCACCGAGAGGCCGGCTTTCCTGCCATGGCTGGTCACGCAGGAGGTGTTCAGCCTGCATCCTGGGGGGGTGGGGGTGCCTCAGAGCACAGGCCTGGCCTGGTGAGAGGAGGACACCTGGGCGCTGACTCACCTCGCTCCTTCCGTGTAGGCTCGAGCATCAGCTCACCATTCTGCACCTTGCTGTCTGGCTGCAGGAAGAGGAGGGCAGGGTTGAGCTGGGGTTGGTCTCTGTGGCCTGAGAGCCTAGCTGAGGCATCCTGGGAGCCGGTGGCATCATGACTTGGACAGCTCCTTGCTCCAGCATCTAAAGTAACTGCAGGAGATGGGCCCCCAGGAGCGCGCTGCAGTCTTAGGGGCGTGCTCCCCTCTGGGGTCCACTGTGCTGGCTGCCTGAGTGTGGTGGGGCTCAGAGGGAGGCCATGAACAGCAGCCCGCACAGTCAGTGGAAATACCCAAGGGAAAATGAAGTTAGTGGAATCATTTAGTTCAGAAATAAGATGGTTACAGATGGAATGGAAAGAAATGGCTGGTTGTGCCGATTTCCTGGGTAGAGGACAAGAAGAAAACATTTTGTATTTTAACATAAAACACCTACAATATGCAGTAGATAAAGGGTATCTCTATGCTGAGAAGCATTGAGCATAGAACGGCCTACTGAATGGGTGCATGTTGACCATAGTGGGGTGTGTGTGTGTGTGTGTATGTATGTATGTGTGACTGCACAATAGAATGGATGTTGACCGTGGGGATGTGTGTGTGTGTGTGTGCGTGTGCATGCGTGCATGCGTGTGCAGCGCACAACAAGCCTTACAAATTGCTTTTAGTCCTGTGAATTCATAACTGCCGATATTTAGTTGAGGTAAAAAAGAAACAAGCCATCGTGTTCCCACCGTGATGTCGCCTCTCCCCTTGCCCACCAAAACACAACAGCAATGTGACTGCAGGCCATGATGTGGCCTCAGCCTGTGTCTCCCAGTACTAGGATCGGTGACTTTTCCCTGAAGGCTCTTTTTGCAATTTCAGAATGGTCATGAGTACGGATAAACAGAACGGCACTGGTTAAACTGTGCAGGGGGCTTGGCATCTCTGCTTGGACCTCTGATCCCCAGCAGGATAGCAGGGGCCAAAGGCTGCATTTCCACAGCTACAGGCTGTGCTGTTTCATTCCTGAGGGGAGTCGGTGAGAAGGTGCCGGGTATCCCCTGACCCTCCCAGGAGAAGAGGACTGCCCTGTGCTTTTCAGGGAACTGGCATCCTCTCAGCCTCTGACAGGGTCAGCCCTCTGCTCTTGCCAGGGCTGATGGCAGCAGCTTAGTTAGATCCACGGCTTCTTGGGCCCACGGGTTTCAGGCTCAGACTTGCCTGGCCCTACTGCATAGCTGGTGTGGCAGGTTCCACCACCAGCCAGTGATGATTTGGGTCTTTGGACATGACTCCAGGCTCCTGTGAGGAGCTGTCTTGAAACCTGGAAGCCACAGGAAAGGAATCTCAAGGAAGTGGCTCAAGCCAGTGCCTCACCTTGTCCATTAAAGCTCCCGGGTTCCTGATGCCCGGCAGCTGAGTGCCTGAAACCCTTCACAGCCAAGGCTTTCTGAGAAGAATGTTCAAGGAACTCATTGGGATAATGCTGCTTACCTTAGACTTGAAGCCATTCTAGGGTGTCATCTGAAATATGCTGTTTTCCCAAAGCAGAAGGCCCCTCAAAAGGGGTTTTCCTCACTTCTGTCTATGGAATACGCAGAACCATTCCCAATCTTCAGAATTTGAACTCTTGAAGCTCTGTGGAAGTTGGCCCTCAGCCAGCCTCACATCAGAAGTGCTCTCTGCCAAGATCACTCTGACAAACTTCATCTTATCAAACTCCATTAAATATAATTGTTTAGCAGTCTAGAGGGACCTACTGACAGTATGTTTAAGACAGTTTTTTTTGCTTTGCAAATATTAAACATCTTGATGCCACCTGCCCAAATAGAAATCTTCTGTTTAAAAAAAGTTAAAAATCAAAACATGATTCTAGCTCTGTTGACAAAGAAGGAGTCCCTACCGTGTTTTTCAGTGGAGGTACTATATCAGCTGGGCCCCTGAAGGTTTCCACCAAAGAAGGAGTCACGGAAAGCCTTCCCCTTTCAGGATAAAACAAGAGCAACATGCTGGTTTGAGTGTTCTTTGCCTGGGAGAGCCAGCCCCTCACGATGACTTATGGCCCCTCCTGGAGATGGACAAGGTGTAGGTTAATTCTGAGAGTATTTGTGTTTCTAGTTATTCCTGGTGTATGCGTTTTCCTATGACTAAAGCAAACACAGCACAGGCATGTCTCCTGGCCCTGGGGGGCCCTTGCACCCCCTCTTGAGCTGTATGAGCTGTGCTGCAGGCTGCAGAAATACACACTGGCCCAGGCAAAACACAGTCGAGTTTGTGCTCGGGCCCCTTCACCACCCAGGATTGAGCACATCCTTTCTTGCTTCCTGTCCCTCCCTCTGGTCTTCCCAAGTAGAAATCCCCACAACCCATTCAGCAGGAGAAAGAGAGCCTTGACCCCATTTGTCCTGCCTGTTCCTGACCCAAGGGAAGGGGTGTGGGGAGGAATAGACATTTGTCGCTGAACTCTGGATTGTTTCTGTAAGGCAGGGAATTCATGTCCAGTTATGAAGAGGGGAACAGGCCTGAGAAACGTCCCCCTCCTTGTCAGATCAGCCATGGGGCCTCCAGAGAAACTGCCAGGATCCTAAACCATCTCACACTGACCCCCTTCTCTGCTCGCAGACTGCATGCCTTGTAAGGTCACTTGTAACCTTGTAATGTGCCTTGTAATCAGTTCATCTATAAAATTTATTATGGAGATATTTAAACATACATGCAACATACAAAACATATAAGCATAAAAAATAGGGAGGATGATATAATGAACCGTCGGGTACCGGCCACCCACCACCCGGCTTCAATGGGCGTCAGCTCATGGCCATCTGCACCCACACCCCCAACCTGAATTATTTAGGAACAGTCTCCAGACTTCCAAGTTTTACCTGTTTCTCCTCTACTGACTTGTGTCGCCTGTGTTTGCTCCAGTGTGGGTCGAGCTGTGGCCTGGATGCTCAAAGTCCTTCTGGAAATGAGGGGGCTCTTCGTGTAATCAGAACTAGGCCTCTAGCCAGTGCATGGGGACCTTCTTTCATCAATGAACTGACAAGTGGTGTTTGTGGTGTTCTAGAATCGTGCAGGTCTGGGAGGTGCCTCCGCCTTAGTGCTCATAGAACACACCAAATCCTTGACCTCAAGGTCCCAAATGTGCTCAGAGGTCCCTGCATTTGACTTCACGGCCCTGAAGCAGCACTATGAGGAGGGGAACAGGCCTCTGGGGCCCCAGGTGATGGAGATGGGATCCGTACCTCCTATCCTTCCCTGCTCAGTGTCCAGTGGGGCTCTTCTAGCAGTCCTTCTGGAAATAGGTGTTCTCCCAAATTGGTTTTACTAGTATTGTATTAGTCAGGGTTCTTCAGAGAAACAGAACCAATAGGTTCTTATAAAAGACATTTATTATAAAGAATTGATCACATGATTTTGGAGGCAGGGTGTGTCAGCAAGCTGGAGACCCAGGAAAGCCCTAGTCCTGATGCTGGCAGGCTTGAGACCGAGGAAGAGCAGATGTTCCAGTTTGAGTCTAAAGGCAAGAAGGAAACAATGTCCCAGCTTGAAGGCAGTCAGGCAAGAGGAATTCCCTCTTATTTGGGGGAGAATCAGCCTTTTTAGTTCTTTTTCAGGCCCTCGACTGATTGGATGAGAACCACCCATATTGGGGAGGGCAATTTATTTACTGAGTCTGTGATTCAAATGTTAATCTCATCCAAAAGAAACCCTCACAGACACACCCAGAATAGTATTTAATCAGGTATCTGGACATCCCATGGCCCAGTCAAGTTGACACAAAATTCACCATCCCAAGTCTATACATAAGCTTTTGAAGTCGTTATCTAGAGTGACCACTAGCTGACCCGAAGCACTTATAGGTATTTCTATTTTCTGAAAGTGTGGGGTTGTGGGAGAAGAAATGACAAAATAAACTCACCTGGAAGGTTCTCAGATTTCGTTACTGTTCCTGTGGGCATCAGATAGAGAAACATTTTAAAAATCCCTCCAACATTTGTTGAGGGTTTACTATGGATGGACACTGAACTAGAGGCCTGGGGTATAGGACAGATAAATTATTATCACTGCTCACAAGGGAAGCTGTGCGTAAGTCTTTACAGGACCGCGTAGCAAGGGTCTGTGGCATGGTTCACACACTTACTCAGAGTATGGACGCCTGGATGGCCACTTGCACCTGGAGGAGTGCGTGTGTCACACCTAGCATCACCCCTCGAGGCGGGAGCAAGCAGGGCAGCAGAAGAGGCAGCTTCGTGCATGTTGATGGTTTAGAATCACAGCCAGAGACAAGGCACCCAGGAGGGGAATCGAATTTCTACATTAAGCTGTTTCACCATTAAAATTGAAAAACTATGGTTTTTCTTTTTTTTTTCTAATTTGCAAATAATAATAATTTATAGATGCAATTTTCTCCGCTTAAGATTTGCTCTCATGGTTTTTTAAAAAAGTATTTTGGGGCCCACCCCATGGCTCACTCGGGAGAGTGCAGCGCTGGGAGCACAGTGGCGCTCCTGACGCAGGGTAGGATCCTATATAGGACTGGCCGGTGCACTCACTGGCTGAGCGCGGTGCGGACGACACCAAGCCAAGGGTTACGATCCCCTTACTGGTCACAAAAAGGAAAAAAAAAAGTATTTTGATGCACCTATCTATTTGGCCTTACCAAATTAAAGAACAGATAGCAAATGAAAATGATCATAAAATGAAACTGGCCAGGGTTGGGCCTCTTACAGGATGCTTGGCTGTGAATAGAAGGTCAGTAGTCAGGTGGACAAACTGGCATGGACGCAGGCAAGGGGAGGTGTCCCATGGTCCCCTAGTCCCTCCTGCTCCGCATGTTCTGAGAAGCCTCCATCTGTCCTCTGACTTTCCACCTTCCTATTACCGGTGGAATCTTGGTAGTCCCCCTTACTCCTTCGTAGGGCTGAGTTCTCCAGGGTCTCCTCTGGCCTCTGGGATGGAGAAACTGCCTTTTTAAAGATTGTTATTTGTGAGCAGGTGATGGCTGCACTGTCTAAAGCACTGAGCTGTGGTTTTTCCCACTGGAAATAGAAACTCCTGTAATAGATAATAACCTTGCTTGCAGAGGGACAATTATTAACTCAGGTGGGAGAAGAAAATAAGACTCATCAAGTAATGGCCAGGAGGGGAATTCTGATGTCCCAGTGATGACCACAAACTCCTGCCCCTCTCTTGCCTGCACTCTCTCACTCCTGCTATGTCTGTTTACCAGCTTGGTCAGGACCCCCAGGACAGGGGAGTGCTGGTAAGTGGCTAACATCTAGCTCTCTGGACAAAAGAGTCATGATTTGAAGTGTTTGCCAGTGTTTGTGGTGTGAATAGCTACTACCCTGCTGCCACCGGAGGTGGGAAGAGAGGTGTGGTGCTCAGCTTGTGGAGTCTTACACCGCCCAGTTACAAGGGACTCAAATATCTCCAGGTGTAGACAATAGTAACATGTAATACAGTCACTGGGAAGTGCTGAGTTTCGAGGATGTATTCCCTTTGTTTTTCATATGATTGTGTACAAGTATATCCTCCTTAGGTCTCTTTCACCCTAAAACAGCTTTCTCTCCTTCCTGCCTCCCTTGAACACTCCTTTCCTCTTGTTCATATTCCTCCCTTCCCACTTCCCATCCTCTCTTCTTAATCACACCCACGTGCAATGACTGGCTTCCCCGATCCATCTGGGGATAGTGCTCCAGAGAGGGCTCATTAGTGCCCCTCACTGTGAAATCTAAACCCTCTGTGGTTCTGCCTCCCCTGACCTCCCTCCGTGCTGGCCCACAGCATCTCTCCAACACTCCCAGCCTCGGCCTTGACGTTTCCTCCTCTCTGGTTCTTGTACAGCCCTCTTTTCTTGCCACTTTTGTTTCTGGAAAATTTTTGAGCAGTCTTACCCTTTCCATTCATCTATTCGTTACTGTATTCCTCCATCAATTTATTAATGAATTATTTCATTCAGCGGGCATCTATTGAGCCCCCATTCTGGGATAGGTCTATGCTAGGAGTTGGGGATAAAGTGGTGAATTAGACTTGCTTCCTGCTCTTTCAGTGCCGGTGGGGCAGACAGAGGAGAGGAAATCCTGGGGACCACACTGGTTGTGGTGACATGGAAATCAAGGACGGCTTCTTCCCAGAGATGACACTGAAATAGAGCCTTAATTGATGAGTGGAATTATCTGGGAGGTGGGTGTGATATGTGTCCTTAGGTGTTAGTACTTGAGAGTGTGTGGGGTCCATTCCAGGGGGGGAAATGGAAACAGAGAGCGGCCCATATGGCTGGAGCGTATGGAGCCGGGGGGAAGGGCTGGGGACAGGGGTCAGGCCTGCAGCTCTCTGGACCTGGGCCGTGCAGTGGGAAGCCACTGGAGATTTTCCAATAGATTCGTCTATCTTCTGGGCAGAGAACCTATTGGAAAAGCAGGAACGAAAATAGAGGGGATTAGGAGACAGTTAGGAGAGGTGACAGTATCTGGACCAGCGTCGTGCTAAATGCCAGTGGTGTGCGTCTAGCCCAGGTCTGTGTCTCTGTCGTGCAACATGCTGTCCACATTTTGTGGGCCTCTGAAGTGTAGTGTGTCTCAAAGTCAACTCCCAACCTTTCTCTCCCTCACCTGTCCCTTGTTAATGTGTCGCTGTTCACCTGCTTTTCCACTTGAGAGACGTCCGAGTCATCCTTGAGCACTTCCTTTTCCCAAGCTCATTACATCTGTTCAACCACTAAACTTATTTCCACCCCAAAGGATTTTAAATCCTTCTTCTTTTTCTTTCCTTTTGTCCTGATTTATGCTCTCTTCAGTCCTTGTTTGATTTCTGCAATAAATACTGGTCTTGCCAGACAATTGCTTTGGGAAAGACTTTTTAAATTAGAGAAAAATATATGATATAGTCTCACTGAAATGTTTCAAACAACACACAAATATATGGAGTGGAAAATGAAAGTTTCCCCTCAACTCCCTTTCCAGTACTTCTAAATTTATTCCTCTCAGAAAGAACCCCCAAGAGCTATTTGCTGCTTATATTACCAGGGTGTGCGTGCGCACACGTGCACACACGTGCACACACGTGCACACACGTGCACGCACACACACCTTTTTTCTTTTTCTTTCTTTCATCTTCTTTCTCTCTGTGACATAAAACAAAGCATTCAACATTTATTGGTCTGTGACTTGATCTTTCCCCTTAATATGCCTCGGAGACCTGTCAACATTAGTACCTGTAATTCTGTTTTATTCTCTTTGGCACTCACTCAGTACTCAAATTGTGGATGCACTAAAATTTATTCCAACAGTTCCCTATTATTAGACATTTAGATAGTTTCTAATTTGTCACAAATAATAAAATAGTGAACCTTCTTCTATATCATCCTCCCACTTGGGGAGATATTTTTGCAAGTGTGTACAAGTTTTAGTGAATGTTAATCCTTTTCTTTTCTTATTGCCTTGGCTGGGGCCTTGCGTGCAATGATCCATTCTGTTGGTGAAGGTTACTTTCTTGCTTCTGGCTACAAAGTGAGTCCTTCTGTATTCAACTATCAAGGAGGACTTTTGCTATTAGATACACTTTTACAAGTTAAGAAAATTTTTCTATGATCCCAATTTTCAATTTAAAAAGAAAATCTGAAATGGTTATTGAATTTTATCAAGGGTTTTTTTCAGCATCTAGTAAGATAAATATGTACTTTTCACCTTTTTCTGTTAATGTGATGAAACGTTTATCTTTCTATAGTTCATGCCTGTCATCTCATCCTTCTAATTAAAAGCTCACTGTTGTTTGCCTCACTTACGGAATTCCATCCAAAATCCTTATTCTGAGTATAAAAATTTTCCATTTGGCCCATTGTAGTACTTGAGCCTCACCTCTTGCCACACCCACATAAAACAACTTATTTTCCCCCAAACGAGTTGCATCTCTGGGTTTAGCTCAAACTCTTCCCCCTGGGCCCCTTCTCTCCACCCCATCTTCACCTAGAATAATGCTCCTTAGCCTTCAAGACTCAGCCCAAATCAGCAGCTGCTCTCTCCTGTCTCTTTCATGTGGGCAGTTAGTGGCTTGCTACTCAGGGTCGCCACAGCTCTGTATATTTATCTTTGTATTTGTCAGTTCAATCCATGTTAAGTGAGAATCTACTATATTCCTAGTGCTGGGGCCCCTGAGAATCCAAAATGAATTAAATGGTTCCTGCTGTCAAGGAAATCGTAATCTAGAGAGGGCTTACATGTGTGATAGAAGGCCATGAATTGTGACATGTGATATGACATGGACTAAATGCTTATGTCCCCCCAACATTCATATGTTGAAATCCTAATCCCCAATGTGATCGTATTAAGAGGTGGAGCCTTTGGGAGGTGATTAGGTCATGAATGGGATTATAAAAGAGACCAGAGAGAGCCCCTTTGCTCTCTTTCCACCATGTGCAAACCAGGAAGCAAGCCCTCACCAGCACCAAATCTGCCAGCACATTGATCTTGGACTTCCAGCCTCCAGAACTATGAGAAGTAAACGCTTGCTGTTTAAGCCACACAGTCTATGGTATATTTGTCATAGCAGCCCAAGATGACTAAGATATGATATAAGGCCATGGATTGTAGGAAAGATGTCAGCCAGCTCTTCCCAAGACTTCCCCGGGGAAAGAGCCCGTGATAAACACTTAATACACGAGACAAAGGAATAGAAGTGGCTGTTGGGCCCTGGGGAATGTGACTGTCCTGAGGCGACTGGTTAAGAAGGTTACCTAGGGGTCTGTTTGTATACTGCTGGGGACTAAGAACTTAACTCCAAAGAAGCACATTTTGAACTCTGTTCTATTTGTAAATTGCTTGATAATTGTTCATTCTGTGAGCTGGTTTATGCCATAGAACACCCCAAATCTCTACAAGCTGTTCTATAGATGAGAAGCATTATTAGTAGACCCTTGAGTTCTGATTTTTCCTCTGTCTTTTCTGTTTAAAGCTAATTACTGGAAGGTTTCAATAAGAGACTCAACTTCAATGAGAGCCACGAGAGATCATTTTTAGGTTAATATACTGTGTAGCCAGATTTTACCAGGATATCTCTAAATAGAAAACTAAACTCCTTAACACTTCTGCATGCCCCCACCTCTCATTAAAGCACATGGATTTATGGAAAAGAAAGGGGGAAACGAATGGATCATCAAGTATTATTTGAGAGCTCAATTAAACGCCTTGTCTTGTGGAAGGTATTGTAGGTTGTGGAAGAGGTGTAGGATGATTTTCTAAAAGGAATTTGTGTCCCAGTTGAATATAAAAAGCTGCTCCATTTTAAAAACAACAACAAAAAGTCCATGTTCCAAAAGGTGCTAATTATGTGGTAAGTGATCGGCGGTGGGCTGGAGTTAGGAAAGGCCTCACAGAGAAGGCAGGATTTATCCTGGGTCCTGAAAGACTATCCAAACCTGGGCAGATGAAAAGGTGGGTGTTCAAGGCAGGAGAATCAGAGTGAGCAGCTCTTTGGAGTGGGAATGGGCACGGTGTCTGTGAGGGGATAGAAAGGACATTGTACTGCACGCTGGCCGTCGTCAGCAGGAAGCCCAACATAGGGTACTGTTGACTTTTGTCTATAATATGGGCCATAGCCTCTCTGAGTTGGAATGCACCCAGTCAGGGTTAGAATCCTGGGCAAGTGTGGATCCGCTTGGATCCATTCAATGGTGGGAAGCTCCCTACTAAGTGGAGTGGCCAGTCCATTTCCACTCTAGGACATCTGCCCTCCTGAGCCCAGCAGAACCGAGCTGCTTCCTCACCAGACGACAGTCCTTGAAGTGGCTGAAGGTACATTTTCCCTTGACTTCTTTTCTCTAAGCTTAACATTTCTTACTCCTGGAACAGTCATGATCCCACTATATGCTGCATTCTCTCATCTGTTTACATTCTGGTTTGTAAATTAAAAGACCCTGGTCATAGTAAAGAATATGTTGGAATAACAGTTTTGGCCAGGGTTGGGATATACTCTATTTTTAGAGCTTTGCCCTGTCCTAAAAATAATTTGGGCCTTTAGTTCCTATGCCTGCATGACTGAGAGATAACTTCATCTTTGTCTAGATACCACTACTCTTTTTTTTTTTTTTTTAGAAAGGATGATAGAGCTTTCTGTATGGCTTGTTTATTATGACCTACAAGCAGAATTATGGATGATTTCCAAAATCACACTTTCTTTTATCAAAAAGCTCAGTATAGACTTACTTCCCATCCTCCCACCCCACCACTGCCTGCTATGAGCCACTCAACTACTGTGAGTTTCTGACAATTATCCTCTGTCATCAAAACTCAGAATTGCAATTGAGAAGGCCAGAGGAATTACCACTGGGAATTACATTGCCCATCAAGCAAGGTGAATGTCCCTCTATAGAACAGTAGAATAAATTTAAATTCTGCTGTGTTTACACCATGGAATAGTATTCAGCCCATTTAAAAAAGTTAATTAGAGTTCTTTTAAAGTTGATTTGAAAAGATTTTTACAAGGCATTGTTGACTGAGAGGGTCAAGATACAACAAAGCATGTGTATTATGGACACTTCTTGTGACAGAAACAATGACAAAATGTGTAGCCCACTGTCAGCAATTGATAGTACTACTAAACAGAAAATCAGCAAGGATATATAAAAATTGAACAACACAATCAGCCAGCAGGATCTAATGCACATACAGAGGGCATTCCATGAAACCACAGCAGAATAAACATTCTTTTCAAGTGCCAATGAAACTTTCACTAAAATACAGCATCTCTTGAGCCATAAAACAAATCTAACCACATTTAAAAGAATCGAAGTCATACAGAGTATGTTCTTTGACCATAATGGAATTAAACTTAAAATGGAGTTAACTTAGAAATCAATAATAGAAAAAGAATAGGAAAATTTCCAAAACTGGAAATTAAACGACATGCCCGCAAATAATCCATAGGACGAAGGAGAAGTTTCAAAGGAAATTTTTAAAAATACATAGAATTGAATGAAACCGGAACTACAGTATATCAAAATTTGTGGGACACAGCTGGAACAGTGCTGAAAGGGAAATTTATAGCACCAAATACTTACATTAGAAGAGAGAACAGTTTACCAACCAATAATTGAATTGTCCATTGCAAGTAACTAAAAAAGAAGGGCAAAAGCAAGCAGAAAAAGGAAATAACAAAGATAAAAGCAGAAAGCAATGACATTAAAAGCAGGAAAACCAACAGAAAAAAATCAGTGAAACCAAAATCAGTTCTTTGAAAAAAATCGATAAAATTGATAAACCTAGCAAGATTAACAAAGATAAAAAGAGAGAAGACACAAACTGTTAATAAAACTAGATGATAAGAAAATTTTTAAATAAAAATAAAAGACAATAAGGGGTTAAAGGGTAATAAAGGAATACTATGAACAACTTTATGCTCATAAATTCAACAATTTAGAATGGACCAATTCTTTTAAAACCACAAACTACCCAACGTCAACCAAAATGAAAGAGACAACCTTAATAGTTACATAACCATTAAATAAATTGAATTTATGATTAAAAGCTCTCCAAAAAGAAATCTCCAGGCCTAGATGGTTTCTCTGAAAAATTTTACTAAACATTTAAAGAATTAATACCCCTTTTACTTAACCTCTTCTGGAAAATAGAAGAGGGAACACTTCCCAACTCATTTTCTAAAAGTAGTTTTACCCTGATACCAAAATTAGACAAGACACCACAACCCTCCAAAAACAAAGAAAGAAAGAAAACAACCTAGTGCTATATTTTATGAACTTAGATAAAGAATTTTCAACAAAATATTGGTGAATAAACTCTGCAATATCTAAAAATAATTATGCACCATGACCAAGTTGGATTTCTTCCAGGTATTCAAGGTTTGTTTAACATTTGAAAATCAATGAATATAATCATCATCTCAACAAGAAAAATCACATGATCACATCAATTGATGGAGAAAAAGCATTTGCTGACACCCATTCATTATAGAAACTCTTAGCAAACTAATAATAGGGAGAACTTCCTCAACTTGATAAAGAACATTTACAAAAACCCCACAGTTAACATCATACTTAGTGAAAGACTGAATGCTTTCCATCTAAGTCTGGGAACAAGGCAAGGTGTCTGCTCTCACCACTCCTATTTAACATGGTGCTGGAAGTTTCAGCCATGACAATAAAGCAAGAAAAAGAAGGAAAAGGCACAAAGATTGGACAAAAAGAAATAAATGATGTGATTGTGCAGAAAATTCAAAGAAAGCTATAAAAAAAATCTGAGTTCAGCAAGGTCGTAGGATGCAAGATACATAAAATCCAATCTTATTTCTAACCACTAAAAGTGAACATGTGGAAACTGAAATTAATGCACAACATTTACAATCACACCAAAGAAAATGAAATACTTAAGTATAAACCTCACAAAACATGTATAGGATATGTATGCTAGAATTTACAAAATGCTATTTACAAAATAAATGGAGACACATACCATGTTGTAAGACTCAGCATAGTAAAGATGTCAGTTCTCCCCAAATTGATCTGTAACTTTAATGCAGTTCCTATCAAAATCTCCATAAGGTGTTTTGTAAATATAAACAAGCTTATTCTAAAATTTATGTGGAAGGCACAGACCCTAGAATACCTTTTTAAAAAACCCTTAAAAGTGAAGGATAAATTTGTAGGAATTACTCTACTCTATCGCTATAGTAGTCAAGACTGTGTGATACTGGCAGAGGGGTAGACACAATGGGGCATGATAATGGACCCCCAAATAGATCCACACAAGTATGGCCAAGTGATATTTGACAAAAATGCAAAAGCAGTTCAAGGGAAGGACGGCCTCTTCAACAAATTGTGCAGGAAAAATTGGACATCCATAGGCTGAAAAATTAACCTTGACCTAAAACTCATACTTTGTACAAAAACGAACTCAAATTGAATCACAGGCTTAGATGTAAAATGTAAACGATAAAACTCCTAGAAAAAATGTAAGAGAAAATCTTTGGGATTTAGGGCAAGACAGGTCTTTTAGCTTGACAACAAAAGCACAGTCTATAAAATGCTGAAGTGGTGAATTGGACTTCATCAAAGTTTTAAAAAATGTGTTCTGCAAAGACCCTGTTAAGAATATAAAAAGACAAACTATAAAATGAGAGAAAATATTTGCAAGCCACGTGTCCAACAAAGCACTAGTATTTAGAATCTATAAAAACTCTCAAAAATGCAATAATCAAAAACAATCTTAAACAGTAATAAACTGTAAAATAAACAAATCATAAACAATAAAAGACAGTAATAAAACACCAATCCAATTAGGAAATGGACAAAAACATGAAAGATATTTCACTAAAGGGGACACACACACACACACACGGCAAATAAACATGTGAACATCTATTCAACATCATTAGCCATATGGGAATAAAAATTAATACCTCAATAAGATACCACTACATGACTATCAGAAAGGTTAAAAGAAAAAAATATCAACAACAGCAAATGCTGGCGAAGTTGTGGAGGAAGTAAATTACATACATTACTGATGGAAAACATAAGACAGTACAGTCACCCTGGAAACAACATGTTATTTAGGGAGACACTCACCCTACACTCACCAGTGGGCTCAGTGGCACCTCACAGCAAAAACAGTACAACAGTGTGTTACTTTCCTGTTGCTGATCTAACAAATTACCACAAACTCAGTGGCTTAAAATAGCATAAGTTCATTATCTCACAATTATGGAAGTCAGAAGTCTGGAATGAATCTTACAGGCTAAAATCGAGGTGTCTATGGGGCTGGTTTGTTCTGGAGTCTCCAGGGGACAGCCTTTGTCTTGTCTCTTCCAGTTTTGAAGGCTGCCTGCTGCAAGCGCTCCTTGGATTGTGGCTACATTACTCCAATCTCTGCCTCAGTTGTCACATTGCCTTTTTCTCATCTGCAGTCAGATCTTCGTTTGCCTTTCTCTTAGGAAGACAGTTGTGATTACATTTATGGTCCATCCCAATAATCCTGAAGAGTCTCTCCATCTCAAGATCCTTAACTTAATCACATCTACAAAGTGCTATTTGTCATATAAATTAACAGTCACAGGGATTGGGACCTTGATATCTTTGTGGTGGGACATTATCCATCCTACCACAGGTAATTTCTTATAAAACTAAAAATGCAAGCACCATATGAACTGAAAAGTACACTCTTGGGCATTTAGCTCAGAGAAGTGATCATTTATGTTCACACAAAGACCTGAGTATGAATGTTCACAGCAGCTTTATTCGTAATAGCCCCAAACTGGAAACAGCCCAGGTATCTTTCAGTGAGTGAGTGCTTCAACACACTGTTGGTACATCTTTACCATGTGATAGAGTTTGGATGTGTTGCCCCCCCGCCCAAAACTCATGTGGAAATCTGATCCCCAATGTGGCAGCATTGGGAGCTGTTTGAGTCAGGGGGGCAGATCCCTTATGAAAGGATTAATGCTGTCCCTGGGGGGTGGGGGTAGTGAGTGAGTTCTCACTCTATTAGTTCCCGTGAGAGCTGGTTGTTTAAAAAGACCCTGGCATCTCCTCCCACCTCTCTCTTGCTTCCTCTGGCCATGTGATCTGCTTGTACCCTCCAGCTGCCTGCCACTTTCTACCACAAGTAGAAGCAGCCTGAGGCCTGTGCCAGATGCAGCTGTCCCAGAATTATAAGTCAAATAAACTTGTTCTTTATAAATTACCCAGTCTCAGGTATTCTGTTATAGCAACATGAAAATGGACTGATACACCATGAAATACTACTCAGCAATAAAAAGGAATAAAAACTATTGACACTCGTACATAGAACAACCTGGATGACTCTCCCAAGAATTATATTGAATGAAGAATGCCAATCCTAAAAGTCTATATACTGTATGACTCCATGTGTATAACTTTCTCGAAATGACAAAATTATAGGAATGGAGAATGGATTAGTGGTTGCTGGAGACTGACTATGGCAGAGCAAGGAGGGAGGTGGATATGGCTATAAAAAGGCCATGTGAGGGGTCTTATGGTGATGCAACTGTTCTGTATCTTGGGTGTACCAGTATCAGTATTCTAGTTGTGGTATTATAATGCAGTTTTGCAGAATGTTACCACTGGGGGGAACTGGGTAAAGGGTACAGGGGATCTCTTGGTATTATTTCTCACAACATCACATGGATCTACAATTATCTCAAAACTAAAAGTTTAATTTAGAAAATATGTGTGTATATGTTTATGTATATCTGTGCAGGGTTGTTGGAGCATGGAGAAAAATAGAGAAGCATACTATATTAGACATTCATTGCTGCTTTATAAATTACTCTAAAATGTAGTAGCTTAAAACTTTTATTTCTTAGTTTCTACAGATCAAGAATTAGGGAGTGGCTGAGGTCTTTCAGGAGGTGGTTAGATGTCAGCTGGGACTGCAGTCGTCTGAAGGCTTGACTGGGGCTGGAAGATCCACTTCAGGATGGCACACCCACAGGACTAGCAAGCAGTATCTGGCTGTCTGCAGGAGGCCTCTGTGCCTTTCTACATCGGCCTCTCCATGGGACTGCTTAGGTGTCCTTACAACATGGTGGATGGCTTCCCCCAGCGTGAACAGTGATCAAGGCAATAATTCTTTTATGACCTAGCCTTGGAAATCACAAGTTGTCCCTTCCACAATATTCTATTGGTCACATTATTCAGTCCCATTCAATGGGGGAGAGGACCTCCTGAGGGTGTGAATACCAGGGGGCCTCAGGTACATGTTCTCGTCATGAGTGTAGATTCATAGATTGTAGGCTAGAAAAAAAAAATGTACAACGACCCCGGGTGACAATAAGAATCATCCCTATTGATGAGAAAAGATGGAATTTAGAAGTTTAACAGAAATAATTTTCTTTTACAAAGAGGTAGATTGGGGGTAGTTATAACAGATGAACCCTCGGATGCCAAGTCAAGTTAACCAGAGCTGGGTTGACAATCAGTAGGGATTTGAGTAGGGATTTGGGAGGGAAAAGCCCAAGGCAAGGGAAGTGTTCATGAAGGTGACCAGGTGGAGAAGCAGGTAGATGATGACGTGGAAACCAGACGTGGTTCAGGGACTGAGATGAGGCCAGAGTCAGCAGCTGGCATGTCTTCTCCAGTGTGGCTATTTGGGGTGGCCCTGTTGGGCTCAGTGGTACCCCAGAACAAGTCCAGCATATTGGCTGGTGGCAGCAAGACTGTGCTATGTTCCCGTGGGGGATGGAGCCTGAAGCAGTCCTGGGAGGTCTGGGTGACACACATGCATCCTGTAAGGAAGAACTTTTTAACCATGGATGGGGAGCAATGGACCAGACCAGGTGAGCTGAGACCCCCAAGACCAGCACTCTCTGGCCCTGTTCTTGGCCATTTGAGCGAGACCATGGGCTAGGGGCCAGTGGCACAGGGGGAGCAGAAGCCAGGCATTCAGATATGGCCCAATCCAGTCACACAGAGGCCAGTACTGAGATGGGGGCCCAAGGTCGAGAGTGTCCACAAAAGAAACAAAGAGGGGTGGCCCATTGAACCAGACGCAGAACTGAGAACATGGCAGGTGGCACCAGCCTCGGCTACTCAGAGAGGAGCTAGCAGGCCACACGGGGGCCAGAAATATTGTGGGGGATGGTTGAAGAAAACCAATGCGCAAGGGGAGAGATGAATTTTCTAAGACCAAGCAGCCAGAGTCATGTCCGAGTGAGGACAGGGATGGTCAGTGGGAACACACTAGGATAAAAATGGCAGCTCAGTTCTCCTCCCTCCCACGTTAGCTGGAAGGTGGCTTTAGCCATAATACCAGTGTGTATTTTTGGAACATTTCTTCCTTCTTCTCCTTTGACTTTGAATAGCAGATGTGATCTGTTGCATTGCTGTGATTTTCAGATGAAATCAAGCACGGTGGTTTACTTTTAACCAAACCCAGTCACACTTCCTCTCTCTGACTCAGCTTCCTTGTCGTAAACGAGGTGGGTGACACACGCCAGCAGCCAGCATTGACAAAGGCATCCTAGATCTTTTGATGAACATCTATATGGCATTTATATTAATATAATTTTCTCTGTGAGATGGAAGTTTAAAAGTTGCCTCACTAGCTGAGGGAACTTAGGACTAGGGTATAACCAAATGGCTCATTTCTTCCCTGAATTAACTGTATGGAAGTTGAAAAAAATCTGGCAGAGGAGGTAGGAAAGCTGAAAGCTGGTCCTACGTCTTTCCATACCCACAGGACCGCCCCGTGGCATCCCGTTCTCACTGCTCTTCATGCCCGGCTGCAGTGAAACACATTCCGGCTCAGAAAGGGCCGGGCTTCACGCCTTACAACAGGGCAACCGTACTTATCTCTAAGCTTCCTCTTCTCGGGATGAAGCCCATCGCATGGCGGGGTGCACGTGAGCCTCAAGTCCCTCAGCCGTAAATGGGGGTAACAACAGCACTGTCTTTGTACGGTTGTCAGAGGAACGACGGGAGTGAATGTCTGCAAAGGACGTGGCAGAGTGCTGGCAGGTGGCAGAGGCTTACTGAGAGTTTGCTATCTGAGCCATCCTGGTCCTATTGTTAAATCAGAGCTTTCCTCTCCAAAGCTCCATGAGTCAGGGCCAACCAAGCCTTTAGTTTAAGAGGGTGATTATTCATCCTTGCTTTATTCAGGAGAGAGTGCTGTTATATCGCAAGATCATGACTTCAACCGTGTGTCAGCTCAGCCTCGTAACTCATGGGAGGTGAGGTCACAGCCCCGTTCTCAGTGCCACCGAGGTGGACAGGAGGTTGAGACTAGAAGGGATGAAAGTGGAAAGTGGCTAAGTGCCCTTCCTTGACCCACGTGTGGGTTCTCAGCTTCACGGCTTCTGCAAATGATTTTCAGGGCCATAACAGTAACAGCATGAGGCTGTCACACAGGGCAAATGACAAGGTCATAACCAGGAACGAGGTATGAAGCCCTTTGGGTGGGAGGAGTGTGGATGTTGGGAGCATTCGTCATCAGGGGTGGTGGTGTCTGTGGCCGCAGCCCTCCCTTGTTAGCATTGACATTGATGGTGCTGACAAAGAGCCTGCCAGTGTCTGCTGACTTATAAGCAAGTCTTTAGATAACATTTTCTCATAATACCAAGTTATTCTGGGTGGACTGATTATAAATAATTTTAATTTTTTGGTACTTCTTTGTATTTTGCAAAATTGTTTAAAATGAACATACAGTAATTATCAGAAAAAGATGAACATTAAAAATAAAATAATTTCAAGAACTCTATTAAAAGAAATGATCTTTTGTTGTTTTTTTTTAGTACAACATACATAGTATTCAGCTCAATGAGTACATACATACACACACATCACACCCATGCAAACACCAGCAGGCTAAGATTTGAGGCATATTCCCAGCCTCCAGGTTCCTCCATGCCTCAGCCAGTAAGTACCCTTCCAGGGGTATCCAGTTATTCTGAATTCTGCCACTGTTGATTAGTTTATGGTGGTGATCTTTTAAACAGAAAAATACTAACAATATTGGTCAAATTAGTACTATTAAGATTGATCCATTTTTCTAGTGTAGATTGTAACTTTTGAATAAATTCAAGGCTTTTATTTAGGGGAAATTTTATAAATATATAATTCTGACAATACAATATCTTGTATAAAGTAGATTAGAAAAATTAATTAGTGAAATCTAGAGTTTCCCTTTTCTCAAATATATATAAACACTCAAGGGATAGTCTTAATTTTAGTATCACTAAATCCTAGTCATTATGGAACCTCAAATTATTTTAATAACAGTATCAGATGGATGTGCCATGTTATGTAAGCTAGAGGGTGGGCAGTGCTTAACTTAAATTGTGACCAGGTGCTGTTGAGCACAGACGTCTAGAACATTTGTGGTGGGCTCGCTACGACAGGTAGGCATAGACATTTAGGGTGTCTGTGGTGTACTCACCAAGACAGTCAAACTACACCTAACTTTAGCAATTCTAAAAGATTTTTCCAACCTAAATATTCTGGAGCAGAATTTTGCTTGAATTTAAAATTGCCACAATTTCAATTTCTGTAAGTTGATTTCATTTGCTCTCTGTTTTTTAGAGTGGGTGGTAGCACTGACATATGGGCAAGCCAACTGGCCACCACTGGGGAGAGAAAGAGCAGTCCATGGGATTTGGATGAAAGAGATGAAATTCACAGGGCTGTGCATTCTCACATGTTTGTTGAGTGACAGTTCACCAAGTCAGAGATGAGACTTAGTCAGGAGCTTGTTTATAGAGTTATTTTACATCCCACATCTTTAACCCTAATTTCCTGGAGAACAATTCATAACATGGGGCCACCTCCTCTGATAGAATCTAAAGCCACTCAAGTCACTAGGGGTTGGACTCCACTAATTATAAAATCCTACAAAGAGAATCATCAGACATTATTGCAAATCCAGAAGTCTGTGCACAACCTTAATGAATATGAATACTTTCAGTTAATAATCTTTAGCTTTCTTTCATGAAGGCAATACATGCAAATTGCAGAAAAAGTAGAAAATAGTGAAAAGCATAAAGAAGAAAATCACCTGTAATCGCCATCTTCCATGATGACTTCTACTAGAATTTCCGTGAATTTTTTTCATCCCTTATTTTCATTTATGTGAAATTAAGATCAGGCTAAATAATTTCCCAAACCATTAAATATTATTGAAAGACGTGGTTTTAAATGGCTGCATAATATTCTGACCCAGAATATATAAAGAATTCTTACAACTCAACAACAAAAAGAAAAATAACCAATTTTTAAAATGGACATCCCCATACCAAACAGCCACCAAAAAAATAAAGTCAGGGCTGGTCACTTAGCTCAGTTGGTTAGAGCACAGTGGCCTCATAACACCAAGGTCATGGTTTCAGATTCCCGTACTGGCAAGCTTCCCCCCAAAAAAGTGTGCAAAGGATTTCTCTTAATCCATTTCAGCTGCCATTACAAGAATACCTTAGACTGGGTAATTTGTTGCTCACAGTTGTGGAGGCTGGGAAGTCCAAGATGAAGCCACCAACAGATCTGATGTCTGGTGAGGGCTCTCTGCTTCACAGATGGCACCTTTTCATGCAGCATCACATTGTAGAACGGGCATGGGTGCTCCCTTCTTTTTGGGGTCTGGAATTAAATAGTGGTAATGGTTGTACAATGTTGTGAATATAATAAGAGTCACTGAACTATATACATTTTAAAATGGTGAATTTTTATTGCATGTGAATTATTCCTCAAAAATAATTTCAAAAAATACCCATGTTAAATAAAGTAAACTAGGGGTAAATGGGGATTTCACCTTATTAAGGATCTGAGGTCTGAAGGTTAGCAGCAATTATCTAGACAAAGAGGAGAGGAAAAAATGTTCTAGACCGCAGGAGCACAGTGTGGAAAGGTCTTAGGAAGAGGGATATGGAGGGATCGTAGATTTCTTCTGCCATTTCTCATCATTTCCTTAGATTAGGTGAAAGAGAGTGGGCATTAAAATTTAAATAACATTTCTGAAGCAATAAGTTTACTGTAAAAATTAGGATATTCAGATAATTAACAAAATGAAAATAAACCTCCCGTTATCACATCTTGCAGAGTTGGCAAAGAGGGAGGGGGAAAGGAGCTCTCCCACACCATGAACAGATGTATAAATTGGTACAAGTTTTATGAAAAGCAAATTGGAAGTGCTCATCGCAGCAATGTGTTGTGGATGAATAGTCAATGTCTGGATACAGTGTGTACAACTTGCTCTGATTAGGCAGAGTAATGCCACAGGTCTAAATCCATGCCCTCATGTGTAATTCTCACCATAACCCATTCTACAGATGAGAAAAACATCAAGGTCTGGTGAGTTGCTGAAGTACACACAGGTAGTCAGCCATGAAGTGGGTCTTTAATCTAGGGTTGTATATCTCCAAAGTCCACTCTTGTCTCACTATAAAGGAGAATACAGAAATACATGCAGGTTTTATAGGGCTTTGTCACAGGGAAAGTGACATATGCCTTTCATGGAGCTATATAGTCTCATGCTTGTTAAAGAACAAAAGACAGACAGAGTGAAATTTCAAGTCAGCGGCCTTTCCTTTTTCACTTTATGAGTGATGCAATTGTGATATACTTTGGCTTAAAGGTGCATGTGCCAGTTAATATTTAGACTTAGAAATTAAGTAATTAACTTGTATAATATATGTTTATCTTAACATTGTAATTAATCACTGGAAAACTCTAAGCGTGTGATTCAATATGGAAAGTGTCAACTTACTGATCTTTTAGGAAATGTACCTGTAGCCCCAACTGAATGTTACCTGTATCCATTTTCAGGATATTACTCTACAGAGGGAAAAATGAGCACCTCGGTGAGCTGAGAGAAATGCTGTAATTTACAGCAATAGTGCTATAGTATACTTTTCTCCTCAATTTTTTTAACTTTTAATTTTGAAATAGTTACGGACTCCAGGAAGTTACAAATATGATGCACTTTTTACCCCTTTCTTCCTTTGCTGAGGTCATCCCTCCACTCCCCCCCCCCCTTTTTTACTCACTGCTCTTTAACTGCAACTTACTCATTCCAGACATTTACTTGGATTAATATAGTTAAGAAAAAAGGTCTATTTATTTAATAACGAAATATCTAAGTCCCAGAATAATTTCAGGGAAACACAGCCAGAGAATGTTCAAGTACATTACATATCACAAACCAAGGCAAATTGGTGCTAATAAGTGAAATAAGTTAATGAAAAAATTATGATGCATGAGATTCCTGCATTATCTAACGAAGTGCTGTAAGCTTTCCAGTCCTAATCGCTGGAGGGTTGTTGAAAGCAGCTGTAACTTCATTAGCCCTTGGTGAATGCATCCAACAAACATTTATTTTGTACCCATTACACGTGAGCCTCAGGAATACACAGAGGAATAAAGGCACAGCCCTGCTGATTCTGAGAGATGAAGTGTGTACACAGGAGCTGGGGCTGTGCTGCTAAGGCCGTGGGATTTGGGTGCAGGACACTGCCTCAGCATTTTGGAGGTGAGCTGAGGGGTTAGTGTCCATAGGGAGGAGGAGATGGCAATACCAGAAGCCTTAAAGTTTTAAATTTTCTCTATTTTGTGTTTCTGCAGCATGACTTTCTTACATTCTCTGTGCCAAGCATAATGAGTTGATAAAAAGGTGAAAAAGGCATTGTGCAAATGAAGGGTTCAACGTTAATAAACAGGGAGAGTTCCCTTGCAAGATAAAGGAGGTACTACTGGAGGACTGAGGAAGGCTTTCTTAGCAATGTGGTATTTGATGTGGATCATTAAGGATTGGAAGGAATCTGAGAAGTGGAGAAGGGGAAGTGGGGGAGGGAAGGAAAGAAGGGATCACAGGCAGGAGCAATTGCATATGCAGAAACAGGATGTGTGAAGGGACAGGAGGGGATCAAAGTTCAGTTTGGCAGGAGTGTGAGTGGGGAGTTGAAATGAGAAGAGCAGAATGCAGGTGAAGGCTAGACTGAATATTTATTCACATTTATTACCTACTTTCCTGACCAGAGTGGATGCTCAGTAAGTATAGGACCTTGCACATCCTGTTCACTGGCGTCCTACCCAGCTCCAAGACCAGTGTCTGGCACAGAGCGGGGCTCAGTCAACATTTACCAAATGAATGTCGAATGGTTGGTTGAAGGCCTTCTTTGCCAGATCCGGAGATAAGCTGTTGTGTGTACTTGCGGTTCTTCCATTCTCGTTGCTCTGGGATATTATATAGCGTGGATATATCACAATTTGTTTATTTGTTACACTGTCGGTGGCTATTTGCTTCTTCCAGTTTGTGCTATTATGAATAGTGCTTCTATGAATATTTTTGTACATTTCTTTTGGTGGACATATGGGTTCATTTCTCTTGGATTGAAACAGTTGGGTCATAGGGCACACATTCAGCTCTGGAAGAAAATGCCAACTTTCCAAAGTGTTTGCCCCAATTTATACTCCTACTAGCAGTGAATGAGAGTTTCTGTTGCTCCATAGCCTCACTCACACCCACAGTGTATTTTCCACTTAACCACCCTGGTGTGTGTGTGCAGTGTGCACGTTGTGGTTTTAATGTGCATTGACCTGGTGACTGATGGATGAAGTTCACCACCTTTGATTTGTATATTTGCCACTTCAAATTACCTTAATTTTAAAAAAAATTTATTATTTATTTATTTTTTGACCAGTAAGGGGATCACAACCCTCGGCATGGTGTGGTCTGCACCATGCTCACCCAGTGAGCGCACCAGCCATCCCTATATAGGATCCGAACCTGTGGCCTCAGCACTACCAGTGCCGCACTCTCCTGAGTGAGCCACGGGGCCGGCCCAAATTACCTTAAATTTTAATGCACAACTTTACACCAGTATTTTTCTAATATTAGCTCTAGTATCTGAAGTTAATCAGTAATCCAGAGGAAAGGAGACAAGAGTATCGGCATCTTTTCCTTTTCCTTTATTGCCGTTCTACCTCTCCCATGCTCATCCCACCTTTTATGTGGATGTGGAATTTTACTTCCAGATTATTACTACATTAAAACACAGCCTCAACACTTATCTAGACTTTTTAATGTTATTAATTATTCAACATTGCTTCTGGCTTTCCCTTTCTTTTTCTTAGATTTACATTAATTTTTTGAGTACAGCCTCAGTAATTCTTTCAGAGAGTTTCTGGATGGAAAACTTTCTGAATCTATGCATATCTGAAAATTCATACTTTTTTCCCCCTCATCCCTGCAGGATAGTTTAGCTGGGTGTTGAAGTCTGTGTTCAAAAATTATGTTCCCTCAGAATTTTGAAAATGTTGCATCATTGTCTTTTGTGCCTGAAGTTATTGATGAAAGAAGGTCTGTTGTCCATCTATCTTTCTTTATTTAATTAATATATATTTTAAAAATTGTGGTAAAATATATATAACATGAAATTTACTATTTTAACCAGTTTAAATGTAAGTTCAGTGGCATTAAGTACATTCACATTGTTGTGTCTCATTCTTTCTTAAGTGAAATCATACTGCTCCCTTATCCCCCAATTTTAGAATTTTCTATCATTGCTGTTCTGACATTACTCCAAGACTAGGGAGAATTTTGTTCATTTATTATTTTAATCTTGTTTAGCACTTGGTGCAACTTTTCAAATAAGGACTTGGGTCTTCAGCTCTGGACAGTCCTGAACCACATAATGATGTTTCGGTGACCAACAGACCACATGTATGGCAGTGGTCCCATAAGATTATAATGGGTATGCCACATAGACTACGTGTGCAGTAGGTTTTTTTTTTTTTATAAAAGTATGCTTTTTTTGTGTAAGTATGCTCTATGATCACACAATGATGAAATCACCTATTGACGCATTTTTCAGAATGTATCTCTGTCATTAAGTGACACGACTGTATTCTTATCTCTGCATCTTGTATTTGATGGAATGTCTGGATCTATCTTTCATATCTCTTACATTTTTTTTACTATTGCATCTCTTTGTCCATTTGTGCTGTTCGGTGTTTATTGTGGATGGTTCCCCAAGGTCCATTTACTCCTTCCATGTTGTGTAGCAGCAATGTGTTTTGGGAATTGTACTCCATCTCTAGGGGTGGTCTTGGTTACTCTAAAAGAATCATGGTAATCACATTCCCCTTGTAAATGATTGGTTCAGGAAGCAGGAGGAAGCTGATTAGTCCATGGCATTCTCTTGGCCTTCCTCTCTTTGGGCCTGGTCAGTGCTCTCTGTGCCTCTGCATCAGTCCTCTGCTGCATGCATGGTGTTTGGGATTTTCCTCTTTAGTCCTATTCTGATTGAGTCTCCCCCTTTCAGAGATGCCTTAGTGTGGCTGGTCCACCTACACACCCCTTCTTCCATTTTCCCCTGAAGGTAGGAATTCACTTACTCTTTATAACTCTTCTGTACTGCTGGGGATGCTGTGGAAGAGAAGACTGCATGCAGGTAGCCAACAGGATCCAGAACCTTTAGCAGTTTTTAAACAGAAAAAAAGATTTCTCAATCATAATACGCCTGTATTTCCTTCTTGATTTCCTTGGGTTAGTTAAACCTACTTGTTTTTTTAGAATGATGCCCTCTGTTAGGGAAGGGATATGTCCTTGCCAGTCCTGTATGGCACGGAGTGAGAGGGCGTCCCCACAGCCTGAGGAGTGCTCTCCTGCTCGGATCCACGCCAGCAGTCTTCACCTCAGCCAGACACTTCACTGACATGAAGAAGGCTTGGAATGTAATTTTTAGAAAATTACCAAAGCAATAAATACTTATGAACTTTGGAAAATATAGAAAGTATAGTATTAGGATTTTCAGGATGAGTTGATATTATATTTAACATTTCAATAAATATATTTTAAAAGGATGTTTTAAAAAAAATTGTCAAAAAACAAATCCCCCTTAATCCTGCCATGGAAAGATAGCCCTGGTCAGCAGATTGTTTAGGTCTAAAGTTAGGGTCTGATGTAAAGTGATTTGGGTTCAAACCCTGGCTCCACCACTGATGCTTCCAGCGGAGCATCCCACCTCTTTAGGGCACTGGTTCTCAAAGTGTGGCTTCTGAACAGACCATCAGCACCAGGCCCCACCCCAGCCCTGCTAAGTCAGAAACTGGAGTGGGGCCCAGCAGTCTGATTAGCAAACCCTCCAGGGGATCCTAGTGCATGCTCAAGACTAAGAACCATCATGCTAAGCATCAGTTCCTTTTATTTGCCCTTTAGCCATGTAGTTATTTGTAGCTGCATAAGTGATACATGGATATATTCTTGTAAAAATGTAACACTGTAAGGCATACATAGAGTGAAAAGGCAAAGGTCCCTCTTCACCACACCAGGCATGAGAGTCCTTCTCTGTGGTCACTGCAAGTCCCAGTTTGGTGCCTGTCGTTACAGACCTTTCTTCTGTGCATACAACATGCACATATACGAGGGTACTTCAAAAAGTTTGTGGAAAAATAGAACTGAAAGATAACACAGATCTTTCCATGAACATTTTGAAGCAGGGAATTTCAAGCTATACTTCATCTTTCTTTAAATAAGATCTTTTATGGATGGATCCTCATTGTGAAAACTTAGAATCAGGCCATGGTCCCAAAGAACAAACACTAGGGTTCGGGAGACTGATTACACAGCCACCCCAAGTTGCCAAGAAGTAGTGTGGGACACTTTGACAGGGTCTAGACAGGTCTCAGTGGTCTACGGGCACAGCGGTACCTCCCTCTTGCCTGAAGAGGGAGGGATATATTTTAATTTGAATATTGCTTTGCAACTCACAAAGCACATTGACACACTTGCCTTGCCTCTTGGGTCCCTGGAGGTTTCAAGCAACAGGCAAGAGCAGGATCAGTTGCAAGGCTTGCAGTGTCAGTCTTACCTACTGGCTTTCCTGCAACTTATGAACACACAAAAACTTTCTGTTGTTCTTGGACCATGTTCCCTCTGTCCCTAACTTTCCAGATCCCGTGGGACCTTTTGCCATTCTGGCTCCAACAATGTGTTCCCCAACCTGCTTCCCCCTCCAAGATCCACCATCACCTTCCTCTCTTAGGCGACCCATGGCCATAGCCAGACGTGTCTCCCAGATCTCTGCAGACCTCCGAGATGGCAGCTCACGGCTTTCCAGGGTGTGAGCCATTGAGTCTGTAGAGGGTGTCATACCTATGACTAATGGTTCCCAACTCTTATTTGGCTTCCTACCCTCTTTGTGCCTTTGCCTGCTCAGGCTCAAAGTTGCAGAGAAAGGTGTTTGTCAAGACTCTTACAAAATAATGGCTTTTGTCTTACTGCTATTGGCTGTTATTGCTCTTTTCTGCTGTGTTGGAGTAACATTTTTTCATTTATTTTCCTCTCATGCCTGATGAATTGAGTTTTCTTTTAGGGTCTTTGTAAGTTGCAGTTCTTTTTCTGACGGCTCTAATTTCTTGCCCACACATCCCCATTATTCCTTTGAATTCTTTAGCAAGCTGGCTCAGTTTATTCTATCAGTGACATTCTCATTTCTGTTACAGGAACTCTGTCTCCACCCCTAGATGTTTTTGCTTTTAATGTTTCTCATTCAGAAGCTAATTTTATTCTGTGCCCTTGCGTTATTATTTTTAATAACAGGGCTGTTTCCCCATTATTCCTCTGTTTCCCAATGAAAGCTTTCAGAAACTTGATTGGAATTTTTTTTTTAATAATATCACGAACTTGAGTTTTTGAAAAGTCCGTCTACCACTGTTGTGCCATCGATTCCCTAAGACTGGGGATTTTTTTTTGATGCCCTAACTCTGAGCCTTGTGTCCAGGGCTTATTGTAGGAAACGGGAGGGGAGTCAGAAAGTCATAATGTTCTGGGATTCTCAAAGTAATCTTGAGTTTGAAGAAATAAAACACACTGAAACTTAAGCCATTTTTAGGTAAGTGTCAGCTGTATCTGAGCTCTCAGGCACATGTGTAAAGGTGCCCCTAAGAACCTGGACTAAAGAGGACACATAATACTAATGATATCTCAAGCCATATGGTGTCCCAGGAGCTGTGAGAAATACTTGTACTTACAACAAATCCAAGAAGTAGATGTCACCATCCTTGTTCTCATTTAGGGAGACTGAGGCTCAAGGAGACTTAAAAATAAAAAAAAGAAAAAACCTAAAAAGCTAAAGTTAAAACTATTAAATGGAAGACTTGAACTTGCGTGGTCTGAATACAACACTGATCAGACAGAAAGTTTGGAAATTTTGATCAGTCTCCATACAGACAAATCTGAACTTGGGTGAGCACCGGAATCCCCTGCAGAGCTGACAGGAGGTTTGGGATCTGTATTTTTAACAAGTTCCCAGTGATGCTGATGCTGCTGGCCCGGGGACCGCATGTGGTGATGTACTGTTCTGGTATCTTCACTTCCAGAAAGCTCCCATGGGTGGTGCTTCATGGTTTCCTATTTTGATCCCAGCAATTTATCTTTAATCGTGGCTTTGGGACTTTTTGTGTGTCTGTGTGCTGTTCCATGTGATCATTTCATAGGCATGACTAGTAAACCCTAAGGTCTTTGAGGACAATATGAGACATGGAATTTCTCTCTACCAGAGCATCCTAACAGGTGCAGAGACATGTTTATTGATGACATGAGAGATGTAGGAGGTTTCTATGCAGGATTAACAAACAAATGCCTATGTTTTATATTATTAATAGCTACGATTGCTTAAGTATTTTAAAGTAATTTAAGAAACAACTTTTTGCCCAGGACCAGAAGTTTAAAAGGCAAATTATTCAGTGTACTAACAGTAAAATATTCAGGTTATAATAGATTTTGCTTCAAGTCTAGCAGAGATGACATTCCCATTTATATAAGGGCCGTGCTTGAAAACAACAGGCCTGGGCACACCATAATTCCACGTGAATTCTTGTAGTTGCTGAGGGTAGAAATCACCAAGGCTGATTATTCATAAATTCTTCTAGCCTTCACTGGCTGGGAAGGTTTGGTGGCTGAAGAGCTGGAGGATAGAACGGCGTGTACTCTCAGAAGCTGGGTTTACCTTTGTCATTCCTAGAGTAGATGGTCCAGGCAGTTCCAGCAACACCCCTAGGACTGTGACTCGGCCTGCCTGGAATTACCCACCATCGCTGACCAATCACTGAGGCCAGCGGGATGGGGGTCAGTGGGACTGAGCATCCCAGCAGACTAGCCCGAGACTTGTCAGAGGAAGAGGGCTGGCTGGTTTCCTTGACTTCACCCCACCCCTCCCTAGTAATGAGATGATTCTCCAGAGGATCATTTAGAAGCTAGGATCCAGATCCCTGTAACTACAGTCACCAAATGGTCGCTTTGTGACCTATTCTAACCATACCATGGAGGTCCAATTTTATTAAGCATGGTCTTTTTTTTTTTGTATATTTTGGTCATTATTTTGAAATTGTGCAAGTCATAAGTGAACACATTCTTGTTCCGAAACATTTAAACAAAACAGAAGTGTTCAGAGATAAAAGGCCCCCTTCCCGCCATTGCTACTTCCCCCTCCACCCCCAGCTCTGGCAGCACCTGTTCATCTCCATCTCCTCTCTGTACCCTCATGTCTCCAAAGGTGGACACAGTGACCACACCTCCTGTTCACACTCTGGGGTGGTCCCTCCCCTTGAATCTGGCTGACTCTATGACTTCCTTTAACCAACACAATGTGGAGGGAGAGACGTTGTTTCCTGGAGTCTCTAAATACGCATCACTTAAAAAATAACTACATTTGGACTCACAGCTTGGATTTATTGATAAACATTTGAAGAGTGAGTTCAGAATTTCACTCTATACAGGCAACAGAGTAATGAATATCTTTGCACATACAATTTTACACATTTATACAAGTACGTGAATAGAGTCCTATAAATAAAATTAATGGACCAAAGGGCAAGCACATTTTTCAAATCCATAGATACTTCCAAATAGTATTCCAAGGAGGTTTCATCAAATTACGTTTGCTCCAAGAATATGTGACAGGGCCTATTTTCCTGTGTCCTCACCAAATTTGACCATTCTGTGGGGTTAAAAATTATATCTCTTTCAGTGTTAATTTTAATTTCTCATGTCACTAGTCTTTACAGATGTATGTTGGCCAATTGCCTTTCTTCTTCTGTGAGTTTCCTCTTTGTATCCTTTGCCCATTTTTTTTCTATTGAGTTGATGGACTTAATGACTCATGGAAACTCTTTGAGTACCCTGGATATTCATTTTTTTTTTTTCTGTTAAATTTATTGCATTTTCTCAGTCTTTTACTTTTCTTTTCATGCTATTTATGTTATTTGTTTTATCCTACAAAAATTGATTTTCATGAGTTCACTTATGGCCTTTGAGTTTTCGGTCTTGTTATAAAAATATTATACTCTATTGACTTGTAATTTTTAAGGTGTTTGAACCTATTACTGATGTTTATATTTTTTCTTTTCCTTTCATTTGTGCACTTTCTGTTTTTATCTCCCCCCCCCCACCACCTTTTTTTTTTTTTTTGTACTGACTGGGCTATTTTTGTTTGTTTCTTCCTTTGCCCTGTACTGGTTTGGAAGTCTATCTTTCTATTCTTATTTTTACAGTGGTTTATAATTTTTTAAACACATATGTAAACTTACAACTTTCTACTGCTACCTAGAATTCATCAGTTCAGGACCTTCCTCTACAAAACACAATAGCCCTTAATGTTTTTCCTTTTCCTCTCTGACCTGCCTTTTATGTCTGCCCCTACCATCCATGTTGAGATCTTCTGAGATTTCAGTTCTAGGTCATCATAAAAAAGAAAAAAAATATTAAATCCATGTATCAGTAACGATTAAGGCATAAGATGTCCCTGTACCTTTTGTTGGTTCTTTTCTTATCATTGTTGCTTATAGCCCACATTCTCTTTTTTTATGTGCTCATTGTTTTTCTAGAATCATTCTTTCCGAGAGTGTCCGTGGGCGGCCAACTTTCAGAGTTCTCACCTTGTCCTCCCACTTGCGTGCTAGTTTGGGTGGATGTAAGATTCTTGGCTCAACATTTCTCTTCTTCAGACTTTTGAGGATGTTATTTGTCTTCTTATATTTGGTGCTGAAAGAGAACTTTAATGTGACTCTGAGTCTCTTTCTCCTGTAAGTAACCTGTTATTTTTCCCACTCGTGGATTGCTTTGAGAATGTTTCTCTCTTGATCCTTTTGTATGGAAATTAAACTATCATGTGTCCATGAGTGGGCCTTTTTTCACATTTCTTCTGAGAACTCTGAAAATATGAACACTCCTGTCTCTAAGTATTTTATTTCATTTGCTCGTGACGATTTCATTCCCTCTATTATTTTTATTTTCTTATTCTGGAATTCCTTTGAGGCAGATGGATCTAACTTCCAAGATTTTACATTTTCATTTGTATTTCTGTCTCTTTGGCACTAGGAGTTTTCTGAGTGTCCATTGTCCAGCTTTTGTAATTCTCCAGTTTTGCACATCTATGGAGCCCATGGATTGAGTTTTCTGTTTAAACCTGAAATCAATAGATTTTCTCTTTGCTAGTAAAAACCAGGTAGACATGGGATGGGAAAATCAAACTCTCATTCCCAGTGGTGACCAAAACTTTAAAAAAAAAAAAATGCCTTGGAATACATTGAAGAAGAAAAGTATAGGATATAATATGAGATTTCAATCAGGATTCAAATAATTTTTGAGGGGTGGAGGAAATTCAGACAATTCCCTTAAATTTCTTAATAAAAAATACATGCAAGAGACAGGAACTGACAAATATAAAACAGAAGAGCATACAGATATAAGTTCACACAGAACGAGGAATTTAATATACCACAGATTTGACATATCAAATCAGGAAGAAATGGTCAAATTATTAAATAAATAATGTAAGTAACAGTCGTCCAGAGGCCAATTATACCATACCCAATGTAGACAAATAAATTCCAAACAGATTGAAAAGCTAGATAAAAATATATTAAATACAAGGTTACTTCCAAAAGTTCATGGAAAATAAGTAATAAATAAAAAAATATTGTTGAAATGAAATTTAGGAGAATATTTGTAAAAATTCAGTGTCAGGAAAACCTGCTTAAGCAAAACAGGACACTGTGAAGCCCTGCAGAGAATGACCGACATATAGGATTGTAGTAATTACTACAGTAATGATTTTTGTTAGGTAAAATGTAGACACCATCAAAAGAAAAATGACTGAATAATAGGTTACCATCCCATTAATCTATAAGAAAAAGACAAAGACCTTATAGAAAACTGGGCAAAAATATGAACTGTCAATTAACAGAAAAAATACAAATGGTCAATAAACAAAAGAGAAAAATACCTTTATTAGGTATGAGGGAAATGCAAATTAAAACAAAATGAGATACCTTTGCCCAGCATTGGCAAAGACTCAAAAGACTGGTGCTGTACAGTGTTGGATGGAGACCACTGCACGTGCTCATCACTGGTGGTGGAAGGACAGATCGCTGCCCACCTTTGGGAGGCTGGTTCAGCTCTGTGACATTGGCGGTGGGGTTCACATACTCTGCAGATGTGGAAGTGCTGGTGCTCTTCTCATAATTCTGTGGCTGTAGTGGTGGCAACCACACAACTCTGCAGTGTATATTGTGGTATTCACAAAAATCTGTAACATCAGCTGTGATCTTAACATAATTCTGGGACAGAGGAGCAGGACATATTCCCAAACTCTCTGAAATTTTGCAATGTTGGTTTTTATTGACGTAATTCCACCACGCTGTTTGTGGTAATCATGTAACTGTATGACCCTGGTGATGGTGGAATGCACATGAATCTGCCCTGGTGATGGTAATGGTGTTTATCACACAACCCTGCAACACTGGTCATGGAGCTCAGATAACTCTGTCATGTGGTGCACATAACTGTACTACACTGGTGGTAGTGTCGACATAACTCTGTGATGGTAATACTGGTATGCACATAATTCTGTGTTGGTGCTGTGGTATGAATGCATTCTGTCGTGACATTGGTGGCAGTTACATAACTGCAGTATTGTTGTGGTGTTCACGTAATTCTTCAACGTTGTTCATGGTACTCAAATCCCCCTGTGACACTGGTGGAGGTACCACATAACTCAGTGATATTATTCATGGTGGTCACCTAACTGATGTTGGACATTGTGGTATTTATATAGCTGTTGAGGGTTGGTGTTGGTATTGATATAATTTTGTGTCTTGTTTATGGCGCTGACATAACTGTGATGTAGGGTATGGTATTCACCTGTTGCTGTGGTGTTGGTGGTGGTGTTCCCATAACTCTGCGCCATGGCTGGTATCTGTAAACTCTGTGATGGTGGCGATGGTGAATTCATGAAACTCTGCAACATGCACGGTGGTGGTGTTCACATACTGTGATTAACGTACTGTGATGTTGGTAGTCTTCATATAACACCATGGTATACTCTACAAAGTTTGTCACGGTGTTCACATAACTATGACACTTGTCGTGGTATTGACATAATTGTGCAGCACCGTGGTGGCAGTATTCACATAACATGAAGATGTTGTTTTGGGGGGTGTTCATGTATTTCTCCATCCATGGTGTGGTATTCGCATAACTGCGATGTTGGGGTTGGTGGTGGTATTTACCTAGCACTGTGACATTTGTGGTGGTGGTATTTACATATTTCTTCAATGCCTGTGGTGGTATTTAGGTAACTGTGACATTGGTCACGGTATTCATATAACATGGAATCCCACAACATCCAACGTCACAGTTATGTAACTACCGTGAACAATATCACTGAGTTATGTGAATACCTCCACCAGTGTCACAGGGTGATGTGAAAACCATCAACAACAGTGAAGGACTATGTGGATACCATGACAATATCACAGTTATGCAACTACCACCAGCACCATGACAGAGTGCTTGTATATACCACAGCCGCCAACACAGAGTTATGTGAACACCGCCACCAGTGTAGTACAGTTATGTGCACCACCAAACACCAGCACGCTTCTTTGACAGCGGACTTGGACAGCTCTGCAGTGTTGGTGCGAGTGGTCCTCACATAACTTTGTGAAGTCTGTCACGGTCACCATGTAACTCTGCAACATTCATTATAGTAGTCACACAATTTCGCAACTTTGGTGGTGGTATACACACAACTCTGTGTCGGTTTTGCTGGCAGTAGTCACGTAACTCTGTGACATTGATTGTGGTATTTACCTAACACTGTGACATTGGTCGTGGTGGCATTTACATATTTCTGCTATGTTTGTGGTGGTATTCACATAACTCTGTGACATGGGTCATGGTATCCGCATAATTCTGTGGTAGTGGTGATGACTGTGTTCCTGTAACTGCAACAATGACAGTTGTATTTATGCGAATTTGTGACATTGGTTGTAGCATTCTCATGATGCTGCAGTGTTGTTGGCTATAGTCACATAATTTGGTGACATTATCCACAGCATTCACATAACTGATGTGATGGAGATGGAATCCCTATAACTTTGTGATGGTGGCCATGGCCTTCATATCACTGGGATGTCAGTAGCGCAGGACTGATACACACTGTGGAGTTTTTCATGGTACGCGTGGAACTCTGAGGTGATTGATGGTGTTCACATGACTCTGAGAGGTTCATCACGGTGTGACACAATTGTACATTGGTGGTGCTGGCAGTATTCACATAGCACTGTGACATGGCTGGTGGTGATTGTTCACATACCTCTGCCGTGTCGGTTATCGGATTCACATAGCTTTGCATTGTTGGTGGTGGTATTCACATAACTCCGTGATGTTGCCTATGGTGTAGTCACAATATTTTGTTACGTTGGTCATAGTCATATTCATGTAACTCTGCAAAGTTGGCTGTATTATTCTAATAAACCTGCAAAGTGGGTAGTGGTGGTATTGACATGACTGCAGTGATAGAGGTGGTAGCATTCATCTAACCCTGAAGTACTGGTCATGTTATTTACGTATTTTGTGAAGTCGGTGCAGGTAGTAGTACTCTGCTCCAGTGGTCAGATATTCATATTACTGTGATGGTGGTGGTGGTGTTCACGTAACCCTGCCACAGTGTTGGTAGTAGCATTCCCATGACTGGGTCAGTGGTTGTCTATTCACATAACTGTGTCAAGTTGAACGTGGTAATCACATGACGCTGCATCAATGGTGGTGGTGGTATTCAAATATACCTATGGGCTGGCTGGTTAGCTCAGTTGGCTAGAGCACAGCCTTATAACACCAAGGTCACGGGTTCGGATCCCTGTGCCAGCCAGCCGCCAAAAACATAAATAAATAAAAATAAACCACAAATATTTCTGTGATGTTGCTGTGACATTCATAGTTTTGTCTATTCACATAACAATGTGACATTGGTCATGGTATCCACATAACCGAAACAGTGTTGTTTGTTTACACATAACTCTGCAACTGTGGTGTTTGCACTAATGTAGCTTAGACATTGTTTGTATTATTTGCATAACTGTGAGATTGTTCGTGGTATTGACATAACACCACGTAACACCTTGACAGTGGTAGATATTTAAATAGCTATGTGACAGTGGCTGTGTATTCATATGACCCTGCAATATTGGTGGAGGTTGGTTCACATATTCTGCAACATTTGTCATGGTATTGTCATGACCTGCTACTTTTTCCATGGTGTTGGCATGACCTGCTACTTTTTCCATGGTGTTGGCATGATTGGGAGACATTGTAGTGTTATTTATGTGTCTTGTGACAGTGCTGATGATCATGGTATTCACAGAACTCTGTGGTGATGGTAGCATGGGCATTAACATATCACTGCAACGTAGTGGCAGTGGTATTCATGTGGATCTGTGACTCTGGTCAGGATATCCACACCACTCCACTGCGCTGGTGGTTGTGGTATTAGCAAAATTCTGCAACAATGGTGGTGGTGGTATTTGCATAATTCTGTATTGCTCGTCACAGGATTAACACACATCTGCAATGTTGGCAGTGGTGGAATTCAAATAACTTCGTGACATTGGTGGTGACGCAGTGGTGTGTGAACAGTCACATTCATGGGTGTAGAGACCTGGGCTCTGAGAAGTTTAAAGTTTTAATTAAAGTTACAAAATGAGATATGACAAAGCCAGGTTCAAATTCAGGTTTTCTGAATAATTCAACTACCGTCTTTCCTGTACCATACCATGAAGTCTCTTCCTGCTAAATCCAAATTTAAAGGCATTTGTCTAAAACATCTGAACCCTCAAACTTCCCAGGGCTTTGGAACATAAATATTGTATCTAGTTCTTTATCCATAACTTTCCTTAGGTCTATATATTCACATACACATATTCATTTTCATGTGTGAAACTGATCAAAATTTAGCTTCATATTTAGATGTATAAATTTGAACTTCTAAAAGTTTATGTTAATGCAGAAGAGGGCTTTCTGGTAAACCAAAGCAAAGTACCTTCAAGGGTAATCTGTAATTGATTCATAGAACCCGAAATATATTTATTAGATAATGAAGTCTAATGTTGATGAAAGTGTTAGTCTCGTAGTGTTTTCATTCTTTCTTCAAAAATTATGAACTTCTGGAAGAGTGGTGGTTTTATGGCATAACCTATTTAAACAGTCATTGCATTAAACCTTTAAGGTTTCTGCACTTTACAGTGTGTAAGTTGTGCCTCAAGAAAAGTTTTTTAAAATGCGCATCTAAATAAAATAAAAATACGAATGGGTTTTAGAAACGTTAAGTGTTGTGCCAATCCAGCCACTCTGGATATTTCTTTATGGATGTAAGTTATTGCTTTTACAGAAACAGAACAAAGCTTCACCATAGAATTTAAAGATAAAATGTGTTTTAAGAAATGTGTTTGGCTTCCAAAATGCCTTCATTGTACTTAGAAACTGTCTCTTCATCTCAGTTCCCAGGGCTCATGCTTTACGTTTTTTCCTCTTGCAGTACTTGGGCTGCATTGAAGTTCTACGTTCAATGAGGTCTCTTGACTTCAGTACAAGAACACAAATTACCAGGTAAGCCTGCTTGAAAATGGATGCCTGTGATTTTTACTTCAGAAAGGGAAGATCTCAGAGGTTAACAGCCTAGAAATTTCCAGAAAGAAAAACCATCTCTTGTGTTGGTTGCTGGTGACAGCTAATCAGGACTTAACGGTATCTTGAGATATCCACTAGTTCTTCCATGTTTGTGACATGTGTCTTCCAACAAGAGGATCTTGAAGGATACTCTGCCCTTCAAGCTCTTTGTATAATTCAACTGCAGACATATAGAGCAACCCAAGTGTTTATGTTTGGTTTTTTGTGTATGAAACTAACACGAGATTGATATTTTAAAATTTACTGAACCATGCTCCGTTTGAGAAATACAAGATGTCGTGAGAGAATTTCCAACAGTATACATGAAGAATAAAATGCATAGAATTGGAAGTAAAAAATCCATGGGAGTAGGCCATATATAAGCAGACCAGTTCTTTCAGGTGTCAAAGATTTGGAACAGGTTTTATATATTCTCCACCATCAGATATATTCTAAATTTCTTGAGGGCAAGTATTTAAGACTGTTTTTATAAAATTTTATAGCCTAGCATAGTTCCTAGTAGAGCTTATACCTTTAGAAATATTCCAATTTCAAGCCATCTTAAAGAGAAATGGAAAGCTAGGGCAGAGTCTGTGCAATAGCTACATTTTGTGGATAAGGACCTTAAGTTGTTGCTTGAGCACTTGTGGAATTGCTTACTCTAAATAATGACCTCAGAAAATGCCTCATATTAATTTCATTAAAATCATTCCACTGTATATCTTTGGGTTAGCAGGTCAAAGTCTAAAGACTGAGCTTTAGAAAAAAATAATTATATGTAGTAATTAGCTGCTAAGTAATGTACACACCTCAATTCTGTTTTAAGTACAATAATAAAATTTCCTCTTCCTCACTGACGAAATTTATGATCAAAAGAGTTGATGTTTCTCTTCTCTGTAAAGTGACTGGAGACACATGTGGTGGAAACATGCCAACATTAGTAATCCACCTTCACATATTTGTAGAAAATGGTTCATGAAATTTCAAAGGCAAAGGAATGGTATTTTGAAGCAAGGGCACCTAAAAGAAAAGTTTGAGTGTTTTCTTAGTCCATAGTTCATTTATCTTACCTGTGAAAAGGCATGTGCAAGTGCTTCATCATAGGCAGACAGCACTTGACCAGTGCCTGGGGATACGGGCACTGTGTGACACTGTTCCACCGTAAGACACTGTTCACATTCTCCTGTGTGGTGGCTGCTGTTGTTAAAGGAATAACAGTCAATTGCGAGAGAACTGTTGACTATTTCTGCTGAATTCCCCTTATAGATGCTAGAACTTCTGAGACAATTTCATCCCATTTTGATTCTCCTGATGTATTTATTGGGCATCTATGGCTGGCTATGCACGCGCAATAGGCTGGGCAATGTGGGCTCTCCTGTTTTGCTGGGCCTCCCAGTGTTGGGGAAAAAGATGTATACACAGATGACGGAGGAGCATTCCAGGGGCACAGAGCACGCCCTGCTCCTCGGGGTTGGCAGTAGGGTGGAGTGGGAGAAGAAGTGAATAATTCCAGTCTTCCATTTGATGAGGATATGACTCTTGGCACTCTCTGCGGTAGAACCCAAATGGACAGAAGTAGTAATGACAGTGTGGAAGAAAACAGTTGGGACAGACAGTGGTGTGTTTGGAGGTTTGGATGTCTTTCTGCAATCCCATTCCATTTAGATTTCTGTGAAGGTGAAGCAGCATACTGGGGCAAGTGGAGCACCATTCTTGGACTTAGGAAACTTGGTGTCGAATTCTGGTTGTACCAGAATTGCCTTGGGTTTTATTAGATTTTTTGAAAACTATGTGTGCTTGTCTCTACAATGCTTTCTGTCTCTTGCATCATTTTTATTATGTGACATGTTTCTTACTTTAGTTAATAGCTGGAGACCACTCAAAGGGAACAATTTGACAAATCAGCATCAGAAGGAAGCCCTTTGCATCCACGAGAAGAATACACAACAATGTCTTATAGATGTGGCATAATGTGGAGCTTTTATGGTCTCAGTGGTAACTAAGTGTTAAAAACGCCTGTGGTTAAAACTCTACTGCCATAGTTTATTTTATATACCAAAGATATTCTTGGAAGGTTGTAGGGAAATCAAATGTTGTAATTAAGTTATATTATACAGGTACTACGAAAACCTGTTTCCAAAGGCACTCCAGCCATGCCTTTTACAAAAATATATTTTTATAAGCAAATGATTAATCCCTATTGGTTCTATTTCAAATTTTTGATATAATTTAAAATTCTATGCAGATACAATTTGGAGGCTGTGACAGCTATACCATGTGTCTTTCTGTCAAGGTTGGTTTAGTTTTATAATGTTCCTGGCAACTGAGTTTAAATTTATTGTGGCACTTTCAAAGTCACTGGGCATGGATTATTTATTTCTTACTAAAAGGTAACGTTTAAAATTACCCAGTGAAGTTGCCCTTTACTATGTACTTAGTGATGTGGTGGCTGTTAAAAGCCTTGCGCCCCTAACAGTTTGAGCTGCGGTGCTTGGCAACTTGATGCCCACCTGGCTGTAACACCCAGCTCTGCTGACCTCTGCCTTTGTGAGCTCAGCCTCAACTTGTACACCTAGTAGGAAGGATACCAGGATAACACCCACCTGAATCGTTGTGTGAGAATCAGAACAGTTTCTATATCTGATGCCCACAGGACAGGCATGGCAAAGAGGGCGTGCTTGCAAACTGTTTGCTCAGTATCACTGCCAAGCTTACATTCAGCACAGTGGGCACAGCACTCCGAGTGGGTATCTGTAAGCAGGAGAGCAGTTGAGGTCATATAGATGGTGGCCTGCTGGTGGGTAGCACAGAGAAGCTGAGGATCCAGTGTTTGTGAAATCCTGCCCAGAGGACAGAGATGTTCTGCAAAAGAAATAGCTTCTGCAGAGGAAAAGTTCTTCCCAACGTGCCCCTTGGCCAGCAGACCCAGCAAGGCCTTATAGAAGATTAACCCCCTGAGCTCGTGTATTCTAAAAGTGTCCCCTCTGAAATATGAGTTTGGAATGTGGTGTATAATGTCCCCCCACCTCTGTAGATTCACAGTGCACATTGCAATATTTTTTGTTTTGTCTTTTTGTGACCGGTAAGGGGATCGCAACCCTTGGTGTGGTGTCGCCCGCACTGCACTCAGCCAGGGAATGCACAGGCCATTCCTATATAGGATCTGAACCTGCGGCGGGAGCGCCGCTGCACTCCCAAGTGCCGCCTCTCCTGAGTGCGCCATGGGGCCGGCGCACATTGCAATATTAAAGGCTCTACAGAACCCCCCTGTACAGAATAGTGAAACTTGGCTGTTCTGGTGTTCTAGCATCCAAGCTTGCTTGACTGGCTTGAAGGAACTGCCCTGTCTTCCCTCCTATGTCTGTGACGCTTGCAGAGGAAACCTGCTGTTCTGTCACCCAGTTGTGTCACCAGGGGAAGGGGGAAGACCCAGGTGGGGGGCCCCAGGCTCCCAGCTGCAGGTCAGTGAGAGACCTCCGCTTCTATCTGATTTGGGCCATTGGGTTTCCGCACTGGTTACTGTGGCTGCAGATGCTGGACAGCCACCATCCTGGGCTTCAGCCCAACTGCAGAAAACAGCTTCTGTGGACTGCGTGTGCCTCCCTGAACATTTCTCTCATGCACTTCTCTCTCTTGCACTGAGGGATGGTCAGAACTGTTACTGTGTTTCCCGTGCAAGGCAGACATGCCGTATCACATAGTGAGGGTTCCAGGGGTGTGGGCTCAGGCCCAGGCACTGCAGTGGTCATGAAGTGGTGTGTTCCCGGGCCTGCTGAGCTCCCTGGGGGCCTGGAATCTCTGCTCAGAGCAGTCTGCCGGCCAAGCCCTGCAGAAGGATGGGGAGCCCCTGTGCCCTTGTCACTAGGCCCAGCGTGACTTCAATTCCCTCATCTACTTATTTTTATTTTATTTATCGTGTTAAATCTTATCTGTTATCAGAAGCCACCTGAAGCCATTTTTAGGACATGGAAGGCTATGAATATATATACAACTAAACCCAGAGCATTGGATGAGGTGCAAGGGTCTTTGAAGAGAAGGTAGATGAGTGACCTCATGATCTGGGTGTGAAAGTGTGAAGTGTTCCGTAGTTACAGGGCTTTGAGTCTGAACAAAAGAGCAAGCAAGCCCTGGCTATCAGAAGAAGGAGGGAGCAGAGGCCCGAGGTGTCTGGACTGTGGACATTGGTGAGACTCGCAGCCTGGCATGCTGGGGGCTGGGCTCTCAGCCAACCTTGTGCACAGAGGGTTTCAACCTCAGCCTGAAGGCGGCCAGGCCAGACAAGACCTCAGCACAGCTTTACGGCTCTGTCCACCCTCTCTCCTCTTCCAAGAGTTCACCCAGAAGGCTTGGCAAAGCTCGGCTCTCAGGTCACTTCCGGCTTCTTACATTCAATAAATGCTCTTGGAAAAAAAAGTCCAAGGTAAAACTTTTACCACCTGACCTTTCAGATCCATCGAGTGCCTGAGCATCCCCATCATGTGCATTTCACCCAGCCCTGCTGCGTTGATTTTTGTGTGCATGAGCATCTCCCTGGTTGGACTTCCTGCAAGAGAAGGGCCCACCAGGCTGCGTGCTGGGTACCGTGACCTTTGAACCTCTACCATCTCCCCTCTGACATTTCTGTGTTGCATGGACATTTAATCACAAGTTCATCTGAGGATTAAAACAATGGATATTGTGTGGTTTTAAGAAAGGCCAAGTTTACTAACAAGATATTTGTGTTGTTTGTAGAGGATTTCCTATCCTCAGAGCATCACTTGGGCTGGGAGAAGGTGCATGGATGCCGATGGACATCGAGAAAGAAGGGCAGGTAAGACTGGCCTCGCCTTGGAGAACGTTAGAGGCCAGGGAATGCCATGAAGGTCCAATGACACCTGCCCAGTTGAATGACGGAAATATCAGGGCAGTGGGGTCTGAATATCTTTTGTTTGGGGTTTGTGGTGACTGTTTCCCTTTGAGAGTGGGTAGCATGAACTCTGCTAAGTGGGCAGGGGTTTGCTGCAGCTGCCTTATGTTAATGGAGGGCATTGTGCAAGGGTTAGGGTTAGGATGACTTTCTCACTTTGCAAAACACCGGGGAAGTAATTCTGAAGAGTCCCATATTTGGAAATCCATCACATAAATTATGTTAAGATATGCATTTTTATACTTGGCACATGGTATAGAAAATGAAGCTGACTTGCTCATGGGCTTCCTTGGATCTGATAAGAAACCTTATCCATAGATCTGATTCTCTGCAATTAGACCACTTGATCATGTTATTCCAGGATTCCTTTTTCACTACAAAATAAATACCTCTAATGTCGATTTTAAGTAAACATGCCAGGGAAAGGAACAAATCTATTTTTATAGACTCTCTGAGGCTGGTTGAAGTTTAGAATTAGAAGGCAGAGCATGGGTGTGAATTCCCACCCCCACCCCACCCCACCCTGTGCATTTAGGTAGTGCAGAATGGTTAGCTTTGGGTTTTAGCCTATGGGCTCATTCTAAATGTGCTAGTTCTAAACATGGTTTGCAGCCGACCCTCTCACAGCCCTGCACCTCCGGAGGGGCAAGGCCCGGCAGGGAGAGGTTCGTGTTTTCTCAGTTTAGAATTCTTTTTGCAAACACCAGCTTGCCTGCATGTGTGTACATCCTGCCTTTGGAATAAAGCAGGCTGAGTCCTTCCACCTCACTTCCATATTGCTACTCCAGTTGTAATACCAGCTAGAATAATTTAATACCCTCATGTCACCTTCATTGGCATTTGTGTACAAGAATGTGCTAGACATGGATGCAGGGATTACATGTTCCCAGGGGCCACAGCCCAGGAGAGAGGCCCAGAGTCACAAGGCAGTGGGACACACATTCTCTGCAGGCATGTGAAACTACTATGAAAACATGAAAGAGCGTCCCGCAGTCTGTGTGAATCAAGGCCTGAGACTACCTGGAGGAGAGAGTATTTAAGCCAGGACAAATTTCTCCCCCAACTATTTAGCAGACCTGAAGGATGCACAGGAGTGAAGTAATTTCTTCAGCTTGGGCTGGGTCTCAAGCCAGCCCATCAGAGTGTCACTCCTGAAAATCCCTTAGCTGGCCTCACCCAGGTTCTGCCTGTCCAACTCTGTGCAGCAATACTGAGGCACACCCAGGAGTGGGGACCTGAGCCAGGCTCAGCAAAGGGCCACAGAGACAGTCTGCGCCCATCAGGGTCTGGCCCCAGGCCTTGCTGCCATTAGGATGCCAGGAGAGCCCTGAGCAAAAGGATGTGGGCTTGTGTGCAGCCCCCTCAACTGTAATGCATGCTACTAGATTTAGGTTAATTTGTGAGGTTAAACAAGGCATTAGGTGGAAGCACCTGGTGCAGCCATGGCACAAGGAAAGGACCCATGAGATGTTTCCTTGGTCAGACCTGCAGTACACGAGTCTTAATCTGTGTCCTCCCAGCAGCCCTGAGACTTGATGGGTGGAGGTTATCTGAGAGGATATCTAGAAAGCCCTGGTGGGAGTTGCATGTGGGGCCATTCTGAGCAGGGCATTGGGCTCAACCCCACAGGGCCCTTTGAGGACATGTGTAGAATGTGGGGAGGCCCCGGTGTCTGCCCACCGACTGCCTCCCCTCACTAGTCCCCTCCTGAGCAGGCTGAGAAAGCTGGAGAAGCCCCATCAGAGTGGCAGAGGCCAGACATAGTCACTCAAAAGAGCATGGCCCTGCCTGAGGGACTGTCCCCGTGGCTCAGGACCAGGGCTTAGTGGCCAGGGCCGCCAGGTGACAGGGCTGGCTGAAGCCACGCAGCAAAGGACTCAAGTCCTGTGTGTCTCTGTGAATTGGATTTTTTTCAGTTGATGCCCCTCTGAACAGCTGTTCTGGTCCCATCTTTGGACAACAAGCTTCTGTCCCCTGGGAGCAAAGCCTATTGGCATGAGTGAGCTTCCTAACCAAGTAGGTGAGGGAAGGGACCCTGGGTACCAGCCCAGCACTGCCACCGCACAGAGACGTGCATTCCACTGACGTGAGTAACCTCTGTAGGGCCAGGGTCCTCATCCAGGGAAATAGGGCTGGGATCCCTAGTCGCAGGCTTGTTGGGAGACTTAGATGTGAGACCTGCCAAGTTCAGGGCTGCACCTGGCAGTAAATATTCAACAATTTCGGATAGGGTTATCATCCTGAATCTCAGTTTCATGTATAATAATTTCAACTGCTGATTGATATTATTGATTATCAATATTGTATTGCTATGTGACTACGCCAATTGTTGAGTTACAGCAACTGTATCGTTAAAGCAATAGCTACGCTAATTGTCTGGTTAGGGCCATAGCTACACTAATTGTATGGCTAGGCATTTCATAACTAAAGCCAAAACGTTTCATTACTTTAGTTACACTAAGTTTCCCATTCGTATTGTCAGGGCTAGGGCTCAGACCCTTCAAACCCATTGTACAGCCTGGGTCACCAGACCCCTCACGCAGGTCCATGCTAGGTAATTGGGAAAGATACCGGGAGCCATTGGCAGATGACACGAGCTCAGTCAGCAGCAGCAGTGGCGGTGACCTCTCGAGCCATCCCAGGGGCACTGACAGCAACACTTCGCAGCAACAGGCTCCAGTAGCAGTAGCAACCTCCCTGTGGACTTGTCCTTTATACTTAACTCTATAACCCAGGACACCTGGGCGCACATGCGCAATAACATTAGACAATAACCAAGGAACACCTGGGCGCACGTGCATATTTACATCAAATGCTCAGCAAGATTCTGAACATCTGAGGGGCCCTGACCATTTTCCTATATTTTCCCTGCAAATATCAACCAATTCAATCCAGGATATTTTTCCTAACTGAAGAGAAAGATTGGTTTGATTCAACAGACTGATGTTACTGAAAAATATTTGGTGATGTGGCATTAAGTTTCACATGAGCCAATATTACCTAGTATTTCGTTCTGTGTTCCTGTTTTGCTAATTGCTAATAATAGTGATGATGATGACACTGGTATCAAATATTACTATGTTCCAGGCACTGCACTGAGATGTCATTCATTCATTCAACAAATATTTATTCAGCACAAACCATGTCCAGTCACTGTTTAGATATTGAGAGTAAAACACTAAATACAAGCTTACCTTCCATTGTAGGGAGAGAAAAAAATACACACTCAAACCTGCATATAAGTAGGATATGAAGGTGATCAGATGAATTGCCATTTCTATAGATGAAAATGATCAAATGTCAACAGTTTCATAGAGTTCAACAGAGTTATTTCAGATAGCGATGAGGGTGCATATGGTCTATTCTCAGCAACACTGGGAGGCGGGCTGTGTGCACTTTGGGGATGAGGGAACTGAGGATCATAAAGTGTTGGGGAAATAGAGGAAAATGGTCAGAGCCCCTCAGATGTTCAGAATCTTGCTGAGCCTTTGATATAAATAGGCATGTGCGCCCAGGTGTTCCTTGGTTATTGTCTAATGTAATTGTGTATGTGCACCCAGGTGTCCTGGGTTATGGACTTAAGTATAAAGGACGAGTGGCTCTGATCCTCAGGGCCCTCTACCCTAGGGGGACGAGGCGAAGGCCACTACTGCTGCTGGAGGCTGTTGCTGCCAGGGCCCCTGGGACCCTCTGAGAGGCCACTGCCGCTGCTGCTGCTGACTGAGCTCGCGTCGTCTGCCAATGGCTCCCAGGATCTTTCCCAATTACCTAGCGTGGACCTGCGTGTGAAGGGTTTGTGACCCAGTCTGTACAATGGGTTTGAAGGGTTTAAGCCCTAGCCCTGACTATACAAATGGAAACTTACTATAAAATAACGAAACATTTTGGCTTTAGTTATAATTTGCCTTATTCGACAACTGACGTAGTCATGTACCTTTACATAAAGCTTACACAAATTGTCTAAGACCACATAGCTAGGAAGCGGCAAAGCTGAGATCTGAATGAGAGCAGGTTGAATCCAGAGTCTGTAGTCGTGAGTAGCCTGTTATACTTGAGCAAGGGGCTTTGTACCCTTCAGAAAGCCAGGAGCACAGGCAAACTCCATGAGTACACTGGGCAGGGGGGCACCATTTGGAGGATGGAAATCACCTACCTGTTAATGACAAATTACCAAAACTCATTTCCTGACTGCAGTGGTCTTGAGCAGAGTACGAAGAAAAGGAATGTGAGCATACAGTGTACAAGGCACGCGCCCGCGGTGTGGTGTGGCCTTTGCAGAGACTGCACGTGTGCCCATTCTCCTGAAGTGTTCCTCCCGGGACTGGGGACTAGCCTCCGTGCTGTGCGGCAGCAACACTTAGTTGAATTTCCCCAAACAATAGATATGTTCCCCCAACTGGAAAATACAGACATCATTTCTCTTCCTTGTTTCCCCCTTTCATTTTATGCTCTGATTAACACTCTGTGTCAGGGTGACCTGATCACAGTTTTCTGACCAGCTGGTGATGGCATTCACATGCAAGCTATGTAGCTGTCTCTACCAGTGAGGACATTTATTCCCTTCCAAACAGGGTCCACTTCCCTGGGAGCCTGGGTGGGGAGATCTTCCTAGCAGCAGTCTCCCGGCCAATGAGGCTCACATGAGTGAAAAGAGAGGCCCAGGGACTGCAGGGCGTGAGCAGCTGGCTGTGCAGGTGAGCTGAGGTCTGTGTGGCAAGAAGGGGAAGTGGCCAGGATGAGTTCAGATGCTACTGAAATGCACTGAAAGGGGCTTAATCCAGACAGAAGCAGGAAGTTAGACACAACGTGTATAAGGGTTTTAGCAGAGCAAGTGTAGGACTTTGCAAAGCTTAATGTGCACAGTCTCAAGGTTGATCTATTTGTTTCCTGTTGACTTCTTTGGCAGCCTATTAGGTTGGCTCTGCCTCCTGGTGGAACTTTCTGGTTGGTAAAGAGATGTCTAGGGAAGCAAGGGGGATGTCCTCCCATGGGGATTCTGCTTCAGTGGTTTGGGGTAAGGGCTGGGTGACCCCCAAGGTGGTCCTGCTCTGTATCTCTGGATGATGACAAAAAGACTAGAAGAGCTCTGTCTTTTCTCCAGCACATCATACCCAGAGGAAAGGACTTCTCCCCCGCCTTGGGCTCCACTGGAGTATGAATTCTTTTAGGAACCCAGCAGCCTGGTTATAGCAGGACCCCAGGGATGGTCTGTGTCCTGTGGGCTCTCTGAGGTGGGGTCCCCAGACATTTGATACACATCTGTAGATCATCTCATTTTCTAGAGCAGTGGTTCTCAGCCTGAGCATACATCAGAATCACTCGTGAGCTTGTTCTAGCAGATTGCCGAGCCCCACCCCAGAGTTTCTGATGTAGTAGTTCCGAGGTTGGGCATGAGAATTTGAGTTTCTAACACGTTTTCAGGGGATGCCAGTGCTGCTGGTCCAGGTACCCACTTTGAGAACCAGTGTTTTAGCATTCTATTTTTAACTTCTCAACCATTTGATACTACCATTCATGAAACCACAGCTTTGAAAATGAGTTCTTTTTCTTTTTTCAGATGATCCCACTCATCCAGAAATTTTAAAAAATGGAGACGACTTGGTGGCCGAGAATGGTTTAAACAAAACCCATAAAATGAATCTGTGCTGTTCATTCCCATACCCTCCTTAAGGACCATCTGGCATGGTGCATATTTATAATCCTCACGCCAGAAGCACATTTGTGTCACGATGTACCTCTCTGACTGCTCCCTTTCTGGCTGTTTCAAGTTCACTTATCCCCCAAATATATCATTCCATAAGGGTCCTTTTGCTCTTGACAGAAGCAGCCTCGTGTAGCAGGTTTGAGGTCAGATTATCTGGGGTTTTTGACTAGGCTCTACAACTTTCCAGCTGTGGGACCTTGTGCACGTAACTTAAGTTCTCTTTATCTCAGTTCTCCCATTTTTTAAATGTGGATCGTAATGGTTCTTTCTTCATAGGATTGAGAATTAATTGAGTTAATATCTGAAAAGCACTCATCTTGCTGTCAAGTATGTGGAAGGGCTTAAACATGTTGGCTAATATTAATAATTTCATTTTTATTACATCCTTTTCATATTGCTAATCTCATTGCTTTAAATAACGCTTCCAGATGTATATGCCACAATTCTGTATCTCCACCTCTGAACTTTCTCTTGAAGTCCAGGCCTGGATTTATTTGGCCTCTCGGAAGTATGTCTTCTGGGAGTTACTCAGTCAGTTGAGTCTACAAAGCGTCCCTGTTCTGTTTACTCCCCCCCCCCCATTGACACCTCCATCACCGTGGCTTGTCCAGCTCATGTCTCCTCTGAATTTTTGTTGTAACGGCCATCCACACATCCCAGACTTGAAACCAAGGAGTCAGTTTTATCTCATCTTTCTCCCTTGATCAATTACCAGTACTTGTTGACTCTCTCGTAGGAGCTTCCTAGTAATTTCTCTCCTGTTTTCTAGTCTGTCTGTCTGTCTATCTGTCTCTCTCTCTTTCTCTCTCTCAATTCCTTTCTTCCTGCTAATAGGTTAACGTGCCTGAAATGTATTATTCGCCATTAAACTTCATGGTTTATCCATCACCTGCAGAATACAATGAAAAAGTTCTTAATTTAGCACTCAGTGTTCTACTTGACTGCCCAGCACACCTTTTCAAACATACTTCTCACAACTAATATTGTGCTTTAAAGACACAGACCATTTTTCATCTACTCTAAAATACCATCTACTGTAAAAAACTTCATTATTTTATAACCACTAAAAAAACCCACTGCCCATTAAAATATGATACAATGCTTTCATGTCACTTAGAATCAATTTTTATATATTGAAAAAGCTATTTTGAATTATCCCAGACACAGATTTATATCATCATAACTCTTGTACATCTGTGACAAGGAAAATAGAAGCAATATAACAAAGGTATGTCTAAGAACTTCAAATTCAGAGTCTGAATATACTGAATCATTTCTTGATTCGGAATCCTTGCTATCTAGATTTTTGTCCCTACGTTTTATTGTCCTTTAGCCAATTTCAAGAGCTTTGTAAATCAATGAAATTCGAACCAAAAAAAGAAAAATATTTGAAACCAAAAGTGGTGGTTTTTAGAAAGATAAATAACATTGATAAACTGCTGGTTATCCTGATCCAAAAAAGAGAGAGGAAATCCAAGTGACTGATATGAGGAACAAAGGAAGGACATCATCCCTGCAGAACTACAGACACTGAAAGAATAATAAGGGAATGCTAGGAACAACTTTATGCCAATGAATTGGCAACTTAGATAAAATGGACAAATTTTTTGACATATACAACTATCAAAGTTCACTAAGGAAAAGATAGATAATCTGTATAGGCCTGTATCTATTAAATTCAGTTTTAAAAAAACAAAACAGAAAACAAACTATTTCCAAAGAGAAAAGTCCTGAGCCCCATGGTTCCATTGATGAATTCTACCAAACATTTAACACCAATTCTCCACAATATTTTCCTGAAGATAGGAGGGAACACTTTCCAGGTAATTTTATAAGACCCATATTATCTTGATACCAAAACCAGACAAAGGCATTACAAGTAAAGAAAATTCATATACTTAGGCACAGAACTGTAACAATATATTAGCAAATTGGATCCAGCAACATATAAAAAAAAATAGTACATTATACCCAGGAGGGGTTTTCTAAGGATTGTAAGGTTGATTCAACATTAAAAAAATCAATGCAATTCTCCAAATCAGCAGACTAAAAAAGAGAAATTATTTGAAAATCTCAACAGATGCAGAAAAGCCATTGGCAAAATTTATCATATATTTACGATAAAAACTATCAAAACACTAGAAATAGAAGAAATTTCCTCAATCTGAAAATAGGACATCCACAAAAAAACCTATAGCCAATGTCATAGTTAATGATGAAAACTGAATATTTTCCCTCTAAGATTGGGAATAAGGCAAGAATATCTACTTTCATCACTCTTATTTAACATTGCATTAGAAATCCTAGTCAGTGCAGTAAGGCAAGAAAAAAAGAAAAGTCATACAAATTGGATGAGAAGAAATAAAACTGTCTTTATTTGCAGGTAACATGATTATCTACTTGGAAAATCCTGAATAATCTATATAGAAGCTACTAGAACTGGTGAGTTTAGCAACATTGCAGGATACAAGGTGAATATACAAGTATCAGTTGTATTTTTATATACTAACAAAGATCAACTGGAAAATAAAATTTAAAAAGAACCATTTACAATAGCATATAAAGCATAAAATACTTCAGGTTAAATTTAACAAAATATGTGTAAGAGTTTTATGCTAAATACTACTAAATGTAAATAAGAGAAATTTAGGAAGATCTAAATAAATGAAAAGATATACTGTGTTCATTGGCTGGAAGACTCAGTATTGGTAAAATGCCAAGTCTTTTCAAATTGATCCATAGATTTAACACAATTCCAATTAAAGTCCCAGTGGGCTTTTTGTAGAAATTGACAAGCTGATTCTTAAATATATATAGAATAATCTAGGACCTAGAAGAGCCAAAATAATTTTGAAAAAGCAATACAAAGAGAATTCACACTGTAAAGTTACAGTAATCAATAAATACAGTGTGGAATCAGCATGACAGACGTGTAGGTGAATGGAACAGAATAAAGAGTTCAGAAACATACCAACATATAATTGTCGATATATTTTTGACAAGATAATTCAGTAGAAAAAGAATTGTCTTTTCAACAAATGCTGCTGAGACAATTGAATATCTATATGCAAAAACCAAGACCAGCAACAGCTAACTCCCATCCATACCTCACACCATATACAAAAATGAACTCGAAACAACTCAAAGAACTAAATAGAAATGCTAAAAATCATACCTTCTGGAATAAAACATAGGAGAATGTCTTTGTGACTTTGTACCAGACAAAGATTCATGAACTTAGGACACACAAAAACCAAACCATAAAAAAATTAATGAATTACCTTTATCAAAATTAAAAAATTTCTCTTCAAAAGGCACTGTTTAAAAAATGAGACAACTGACTGGGCAAAAATATTTACAAAACATGTATCTGATAAAGAATTTGTATTTGGAAAATAGAAAGAAATCTTGCAGTGCAATAATAAAAGAAACAGACCAGTTTTAAAAATGGGCAAGTGATTTAAGGAGTACTTCACCAAAAAGAGATGTAGATGGCAAATAAGCACATGGAAAGATACTCACTATCATTAGTCTTTAGAAAAATGCTAATTAAAACCACATTGAGATACCACTACACATCTTCTGAAATGGCAAGTAAAATAAAACCAAACCAAACAAAGCAAAACACCCTGACAATACAAAGGGCTGGCTGAAACTCTCAGACCTTGCTGTTGGTCATACAAACTACTACAGTTATTTTAGGAAGCAATCTGACAATTTCTCATGAAGTTAAGTAGTCATTTACCATATGACCCAGTAATCCCACTTTAGGTATCTTTTTTTTTTTTTTTTTTAAGAGAAATAGAAACATAGAGGCATACAGCTCACAAAAACCTGTATATGAATATTTATAGCAACTTTATTTATAATTGCCTCAAGGGGCTGGCTGGTTAGCTCAGTTGGTTAGCACATAGCCTCATAACATCAAGGTCAAGGTTTTGGTTCCCCATAATGGCCATCCACCAAAAAAAAAAAAAAAAAAAAAACCAACAGCAGCAAAAAATAACTCCACATGACTAAGCTTAAAAAAAAATTGTATCACAGTATAATTGCCTCAAACTGGAAACAATTCAAATATCCATCTACTGAAGAATGGACAAACCAATTGTACATCAATACAATGGAATACTATTCAGCAGTAAAAAAGGAATAAAATCTCGATATATACAGCAATATGGATGGATCTCAAAAACCATGTGCTAAGTGAAAGAAGCCAGGTACTATATGATTGTATCTATATGATTCCATTTATATGACATTCTGGAAAAGATAAAACTGTAGCAACAGAAATCAGATCACTGGTGGCTGGGGTCTGCAGGTGGAGGGGAAGGGATTGGCTATAAAAGGGGCATGGGAAATCTTTTGGGGATAATAGAAATATTCTTTCATTTGATTGGTGGTGGTTACAAGACCATATGCACTTTTCAAAATTCATAGAACTGAACATCTAAAAAGGGTGAATTTTACCATATGTAAATTAAACCTCAATAAGCCTGACCTTAAAAGAAGTTTTCCACCACTGTCTTTGGAATATTCTTTCAAACAAATGATACCCATTCTGCAGGTTTTGATGCATATATGCAGGAAATGGTAACTACATCATGACTGCTGTGTAGCCCACAGCAATTTCAAAAATGTTAAAATTTGAAAAAATGTGTATCTTGGATCAATTCAATATGGTACCTTTTCTTTCCTACCGAGCTCTCAGACCCAGGATGATATCATCTGAGTCTGGCTTTTCCTTATAGCTCACAGGCTATTAATATTTATTGGTCAATTAATGCATTTTATAGCAGAGAAGCTTCTTAGGCCTGAACTAATAGGTGGATAACTTTATGTCTTGGGAAACATAGAGAATGCATAGATAAAAATCAGGCATGAAATTTAGATGAAATAACTATAATGTTTTTTCTGATTTTAAAAATCACACCAACGAATTATTGTGTTTTTAGTACAAAATTGGAGTGTACAGAAGCCGTATAATTTCCCATCCACAAACCAACATTGTTAATATTTTAAAATACCACATTTCAGCTCCAAGATGCAAGCTTTTCACATTTTAATATCTCTGAAATCTGGATGCATGTTATATTCAATGGTGTTTTAACATCTCATTGTGCCAGGCCAGTGGCAGCTGTGTGATTACTGTCCTTCCTGAGTGTGTGCACACTTGCTGGTTGTGCGTGTCAGCACAATTAAATGTCTTGGACCCTCAGTGATCAATCCACCAACTACTTAAGGGAAGAGAATCCTCACTGTTGGCCAAAATCCTTCCCCCATATGTTTTGGAAAGGTCAACCATTAAAGCTTGCGGAATGGGCTTCTGTGGCTTAGAAGAGAGTACTAGAAATAATCATGGAGCGTTCTTTAGAAAAGCTGCTGTATCACCTACATTCCTGATGGCTGGCTCAGAGGATGATACTGCATAGAAAAGCACAGAGTGATTCAGAGGTGTTGAAAATCAGAATGTGAAGAAGTTGGAGGAATGCTTCAACCTTATTTCACTTACCTGTTTGTTTTTATGTATGCAGAAGAGTGATATATAATAAAAATCTATGCATTGATAAGTCTAAAAGAGTGCTTCAAAAGTATAAAAAAATTCTAAGTGATAGGAAAGTTTAATTGCTGTATTTTTTCTTTAGTTGCAGAACACAATGTACACTTTGTTTTCTAACCACTTGCCTGTTCAACTTGTTTGAATGTAGCATTTTCTTCATTTTTTCTATGCATCTTAAAATCTTTTATCCGACTTTAATAGGAAGGGTGTGAAAATAGGACAAAGGAATCCTGCATATATCTAAGTATTTTTCTGAACTATTTGAGAATAAGTTGGAGATATTGTGCCTCTTTAACCCTAACTAGTTAAGTGTGTATTTCTTAAGAACACTGGTATTTTCTTACATATCCAAAGTGCAATGATCAAATCAAGAACTTTAATACTGACAGAACACAGTTACTTAATCTAATAGTCTGAATCCAAATTTCATCATTGTCCCAATAATGTCATTCAAGGCTGTTTTTTTCCCCAGTCCAGGATTTAATCTAGGATCACACATGCATTTAGTTGTCACATCTTTTTGGTTTCCTTTATTCTGGAACCGTTCCTCAGCCTCTCTTTGCCTTTCTCGGCATTGACGTTTATTAAGAGTACATGCCAATTATTTTGTAGAATTTCCCTCAATTTTAATCTGTCTGTTGCTTTCTCATGATTAGTTTCAGTCTATGCATATCTGCCAGTAAACAATAGAAATTGTGTGTGTCCTCCCCAGTGCATCATATTGGGAGGTACATTATGTCACTTTGTCCCAGTTACTGATGATGTCAACTTTGATGATTTAGTCAAAATGGTATATTTTTCATAAGCATTTTTGATATGATAATGTTCAGACTATATATAAAAGGTTGAATTCATCCTCCCTTAGAATCATAAGCATTTCTCATCGTTAAAAGCTCTTAATATTTATTGTTTATTATTGAAAAAGAACCAAGTCTAAAGTGTCTGAATGCAGTGGGATTGAGCCAAGTTATCTCATGAACTTGGAGTTTGAGTTCCTTGGTAAGCTCACTGTGAGGCATCCTCTGATGGCCCACAAAGGTGACAGGCAGGCCCTGGAAAAGGCCCATGAGGATCTCATGGCCCACCACATAGCAGCACACAGTAGGCACTCACTTAATGTTTCTTGAACTCTCAAGTTTTTCAGGAGTCCAGGGAAATGACTAAAAATGAAGCAGCAGAAAAAGCAAACTGCTCAGAGCCCAGCTCAGAAGATGTCACTAACGAGACAAACTCCATGCAGAAAAAGTTGTATTAAATAATTTTTCCTTCCTTTCTGCCCCCAGGGCCTTTTTCTATAAAAATTAGTCATCTGCATCTGCTTAGCAGTATGGAAGTCACTTATTTTAGAAAACACAGCTTCCTTTGTTTGGTATAATGTTGTTTCTCTTCACGTTTTCATTTACTAATAACCTTGAAAAACGAAGACTTGTTGGATAACTTAAACCTTAACACCTCATCACTCCTTTTGAAATAAAGCCTTGAGCACTGAAAATTAAATTCAACTAGTTGATCTGTAATTCCCCAGAATTTAGTTAAATGCACTTTAATACTTAAAATACCTGCTAAGAGAGATACATGGACGTGAGTCTGATCCTGCCTCCTCCCCTGGGAGATGGCTTGTGGCTGGCGTTCTTTCTTAGAGAATGAGCTCTTCTCCCACGCTGCCCGCGGGCCCCAGAGCTGGCTGTGGCCGCCTTGCTGGGGAGCATGATCTCTGCACCCAGTGGTCTCTGCAGTGCCCCCTCTGGTGGAACTTCCAACACTGGCCTGTCCCATGGCTTGTCCACCAGCTTCACACCTGCAGAGGTGTGAAGACTCCTCCTGAAGAGGGTGGCTTGAGTCCCTGTTGCCATTGTGCATTCTCCATGGCACTTTTATAAGGCTCTGGTCATTCCTCATCTTGCTTTCTTCTTTTTCAACAAAGCGATCTCCGTTTCCCAGGACCCGAGTCCAGCAGAGCCAGCCTCACAGAAATGACTGAAGCATGCCTTCTCCTTCCTTCATGCTCTCCGGAATCCAGGCCCCCTGTGACCCGAGGGCAGCCCTGGCGGCTTCTTGGGATCTGGTGTTCAGACCCTGCCACCTCTGACCACCTCTCATATCTCAAATTGAAGGAGCTATTTTTCTTAAAGACCTGTCCTACATCTCAGGTGAGGAAGGAGGGAAAGAAGGACTCGACGGAAAAAGAAAACGCTGTTCTTCTATCTGACAAGAAGCAATTAAAAACATTTTTTATGTTCCACCTTGGGTATGGTCAGAGGCCCAGACTGTTCTCACTCACATTCTTTCTCACGGCCCCCTTGAGACCTGCAAGACAGAAAAGGTGGTCCTGGGCCATCACCGCAGCCCATATGCCAGACGTTCCTGGTGGGTGCTGGAGACAGTGGAGGCTGGTACCTCAGTGACCTTCCTGGGACATTGTCCTCTTCATCCAGGCAGTGCATGTGCACATATTCCCACTGAATATTCAGGGCTGCTGCAGGGAGAACACGCTCAGCAGGTGTTTGCCTGTGGAGCAGGAGCCCAGACACTATGCACTGGGGGCTCTCGTGGGAGAGACCAAAGAGGCCCTATGCCTGGTCTTCTCCACCTTGGCCTCATTGACCTTTGGGGCCAGTTATCCTGTGCATATCAGGATATTTGGCAGCCTCTCTGACTCCCACCCACCAGGTGCCAGCAGCATGTCCCTCCCCCGCAATATTGTGCCAACCAAAATTGTCCTCCGACTTTGCCAAATGACCTCTCAGGGATAAAACCGCTGCTCTACATGAACATACATGCCTTAAGAATAAATTTTATTTCATTATAAAAGACGTACATATATACTCGCTAGAGAAATTTTGGAAAACAAATGTGCAAAAACAAGAGGTGGAGTTTTTCCTTATTTTCCCACATATAGTATTTGCAATCACACTTTATACAAAATTTCGTGCCCTTCCATTTTTCCACTTAAGTGTAATATTAAGTAATCATGTTAATATATTAATTTAATTTTATGTTTTGTGCATATCTTATCACTTTCATTCCTCCAATCTATTCACTTGGTGAATATGCACTTGACCTTGGTGTTACAAGGCTGTGCTTTAACCAGCTGAGCTAACTGGCCAAAGCCCTCACTTAGTGTTAATGAAATTAGCTTCTGAGCCTTTCTGAACATTTAGTGGGAGCCACATCAAAGCAGAGACCTGACTTGGGGGCTCATTGGGTAGGGTCTGCCTCACAATCTCCAGGCTTCTGGAACCCCGAGGTTCCCAGCAAGCAATGATTTCCTAGTTCTCAGGGAATCTCGCATCATCTCATCCCCACTTATTGGCAGGTACCATTTTTGTATGTTTGGTAGGATTCTTGTTTCCACCTGAATATGACTTTCATCCATATTCAGGTCTGTGAGTGTGGTGGAGTAGAACTGGATCCTCTGAAATGTATGTGCCTATCCATACACTGTTTATTATTTTTCAGCCATGGTTTGTTTACATCTGAGTCAGCACTTTCTGGCATGTGGCCAGATGCCCACGGAGCCTTCGAAGAGCTGCAGGGGACAGGGCGTGCTGCAAGGTGCTGCCTGGGTCTTACCACAAGAAGCATGTCATCATCTAGGTTTGAACATGCCTTAGCTCAGTTATTCATCGCCTCAAGCAGGAAGTTTGTCATTATAGGTATAAAAAAGCATCACAAAGTGATGATGAATTTCATAGGAGATATTGAAGGTTTAATTCTGCCCAGAATGAAGGAAGAAAGTAAAATCGATTTGAAACTCAGTTGGTCTGTCCAGGCCTTGTAGGTGGGGGACATGCTATAGTTTTACGCCTGCCTTCAGTGGAGGCCCTGTGACTGTGCACACAGCCCTTGGTGCCTGGCTTTCGTAGGAATGATTTTTTTTTTTTGGCTTCTGCTTAATTGCTATTTATTTTTTCAACGGTGGTAAAATGTATCTAACGTAAAATTTATGATTTTAACCATTTTTAAGTGGCATCAAGTACATTCGTATTGTGCAACCATCACCACCAATTATCTACAGAACTATTGCAAAACTGAAGCTCTGTCCTCATCGCCACTAACTTCCCATTCCTCCTTCCCCTTGGCCCCTGGCAACCACCGTTCTAATCCTTGTCTCTGAATGTGACTACTCTATGTACCTCATATAAGTGGAATCACGTAGTATTTGTCCTTTTGTGACTGGCTTATTTCACTGAACGTAATGCCCTCAAGGGTCATTCATGTTGTATCATGTGTCAGAATTTCCTTCCTTTTGGGGCTGGCTGGTGTCTCACTTGGGAGAGGGTGGCACTGATAACAGCAAAGTCAAAGGTTTGGATCCCTGTACTGGCTGGCTGCCAAAAATAAATAAATAACTAAAAGGAGGAGAATAATAAATAAATAAAATGAAGAGAATAATAGTAAAGACAAATAAATAATAGGGAAGCAGCTTTAAAAAAACCAAAAAGAATTTCCTTCCTTTTTAAGGCTGAATAATATATTCCATCACCTGTATATACCACATTTTGCTTGTTCGTTCATCAGTTGAAGCATATTTGGGTTGTTTCTACCTTTTGATTGTATGAATAATGTTGCTATGAACACGGTGTGCAAATATCTGTTTGAGTCCCAACTTTCAATTCTTTTGAGTATACACTGAGAAGTAGGATTTCTGGACCATATGGTAGTTCTATGTGTAATATTTTGAGGAACCACCATCCTGTTTTCCACGGTGGCTGCACCATTTTTCATTCCCACCAGCTATGTGCAAGGTTTCCATTTCTTCACATCCCCACCGATGCTTGTTTTCTGTGTTTTTGGTACTAGCCATCCTGACAGGTGTGAGGTGGTATCTCTTGACTTTAACAAGGATGGTCTTTTGCACTTGCATAGCGCTTTGCTTTGTTATCCTAAAGTCCTCTCTCATGTGAGTTGGCATTTGGTCTCCTTTTGGGTGGTGGGTAGTTTGCTCGTGACTCTAATGTCCCAGACTGAGTTCCTCATCTTCCAGCATGCAGGGCCTATGCTGCAAATTAGATCCACTCTCGACCCCCACCTCCTAGCTGTGTGACCTCAGACAGGCTCCTTACCCTCTCTGGTCTCAGGTTTTCACCCATAAAATGAAGATCATAATGATCTGTACACTATTAAATGATTAATACATGAAAAGCCATAGGCCAGGGCCAGACACTTGGTAAACATTCGTTGTAGCTACTATTACTTTTACAATCTCCTTACCTTTGGCATGACCTCATCCAGCTTCCAGGCCTAGGGTCATCGTCTTCAAATTGTGTGTGCTCCTCTTTGAAATATTTCCTGGGTTCCTGCTTCCTTCCACCCCATCTCAGGCCTTCCCAGGCCTCGTCTTGTCCCTACCATGGCTGATGCTCACATTCGTCCCCTAAAAATATGCTTGGTTCTTCTTCCCTCGCCAGGGCTTCCTGAAAAAAAAAGCCACATTCCTCTTCCACAATCACTTTCAACATATTTTTCTCTAGCTTCAAAAGCTACAATGGCTCCTAAAGACATAGCAAATTGCATCCCAATCCCATTGCCTGTTTTATTGTTTTTATTTTTATTTTTGTTTTGGGATGTAAACACCAATTTGTTGAGGTGTAACATACCTCTTGTAGAGGGTACAAATCTTAAGGGGTAGCTCATTGGAGTTTTACACATGCATTCACCGAGTGACTGCCACCCGGCTCAAAACATTGCAGACCCTAGAAAGCCCTCCCAGCCAGTAACACGCTGCCATAACCACTGTCCTGACTGTTCCCGCTGCTGCACCTGCCGGCTCATGGCAGTTTTGCCTGCTCTTGAACTTCTCATGAACGGGAGGATACAATGTATGCTTGTGTCTGACATATTTCTCTCCCTCATTTTGTCCATTAACTTCCTTCATGCTTTTGCCTGTCCCTGTAGTTTGCCCTTTTTCATTGCTGAGTGGTATCCCAGAGAGTGTAAATACCACAGAGCTGCTGTGCACACTCTTGGGTGTGTCTTCCGGTGAACGTACACACTCATTCTCCTGGACATAGACTTTGGTGTGCAATTAGTGGGTCAAAGAGTAGGCTACGTTTCTTGTTTTATTACAATTATCTTTTGTGACTTTAATTTCTTCCCTAGCTTCATTGAGGTCTAATTTGCATAAATAAAATTCACCCATCTGAAGGGTATAGTTAATGAGTGTTGGCAACTTTATTCAGTCATTTATCACCGCAAACAAGATATAGAACATTCTACCACCCCCCACAAAATTCCTTTGTGCTTTTTTGCAATAAGTAGCCTTCCCCAAACCTGGCCCAGGCAACCGCAGAAGTTTCTGACAATGTAATTTTGCCTTTTCTAGAGTTTCATATAAATGGGATCCTTATGGATGAGTTCTTTTGTGTCTGGCTTCTTTCACTCAGCATAATGCTTTGAGAGTTACCCATGTCATTGTGTGTTATTGCTGGTAGGAATGCAAAATGTACAGGCACTGAGGAAAATAGGTGGGCAGTTTATTGTAGTTAAATATAAATTTACCATACAACCCAGCATATGCCCACAGTATGTGCATGTTTGTAGCTGCACTATTTGAAACAGACCCAAACAACAGCCCACTGTCCATCAGCTAGTGAACAGATAAACAGATTTTGGTATGAACATGCCATAATACTACTCATCAATAGAAAGGAATGAACTATGGATGCATGCAACAACATGGACTAATTTCTAGTTTCATTTTAAAAAAAATACTGTTTTTTTGTTTTATTAAAACAGTAGATGCTAATTATTAGGAGTCAAGCAGTAGAAAGGTACTGAAAGAAAAGGTAAAGGTAACCAGTGTTAGTATCTGGTGGTTATCTTTCCAAATTTTTTTGTATTCACACGCAGACATACACAGACACAGACACACACATACACACTTACACACAAGCTCTCCTTCTTTGTGTAAATGAGGATTGTGCTACCCCCATTATTCCACGATTTGCTTTTTTCTTGAATGGATCAGTATATTTGGATCTAACTTTATATTTTTCATAGCTGCACATCATTATGGCTGTAGGATAGCACAGTCGATTGTTTCCGGTTTTGTTTTCTTCTGCCTGGCAAAGCAATGCTGCGAGAATTCCCTGCACCCCCACCCGCATGCACTGGTGCTGCCGTCTGTGGACAGACTCCAAAGGTGGGCTGCGCAGACCACTGAACTTCACACCATCTCTAGCAATTGAGGAAAGAGGGCCTTCCTTCACAGCTTCATAGCACTGGGTTTTATTAATGTTGTCAATTTTTGCCACTTTTTTTTTTAATTAACAAAATTTATTTTTAATTGGAATGTATTGATTGTACATATTTACGGGGTACAGAGTTATATTTCAATACATGTTTACAATGTATAGTAATCAAATCAGGGTAGTTAGCAAATTCATTATTGCAAAAATTTATCGTTTCTTTGTGATAAGAACATTTAAGCTCCTCTCTTCTAGCTATTTGAGAACATATAATAAATTGTTGTTAATTACAGATGCCTAGCACCACTGCACACCACTGGAACTTATTCTTCCTATCTAGCTGTAATTTTGTGTCCATTAACCAGCCTCTCACTATATCCCTCCCCCTCCCCACAGTTCTACTCTCTACTCTAAAAGTTCAACTTCTTTTTTTTTTCTTCCTACATATGAGTGAGAACTTATCTTTCTGTGCCTGACTTATTTCACTTAACATAATGTCTTCCAGGTGCATCATGTTTCCACAAATGACAGGATTTCATTCTTTTTCATGGCTGAGTAGTATTCCATTGTGTATATATACCACATTTTCTTTAGCCATTCATCAGTTGATTCCACATTTTAGCTACTGTGAATGGTGCTGCAATAAACATGGGGGTACAGGTACCTCCTCAGTATGCTAATTTCCTTTCCTTTGGATAAATACCAGTGCGATTGCGGGATTATATTGTAGTTCTATTTTTAGTTTTTTGAGGAACCTCCGCACAGTTTTCCATAATGCCTGTACTCATGTACATTCTAACTAACAGTGTATAAGAGTTCCCCTTTCTCCATATCCTCGCCAGCATTTGTTATTTTCTGTCTTTTTGGTAATAGCTCTAACTGGGGTGAGAAGATATCTCACTGTGGTTTTGATTTGATTTCCCTGATGATTAGTGATATTGAGCATTTTTTTTTTTTTATGTGCCCATTGGCCATTTGGATGTCTTCACTGAGAAATGTCTATTCAGGTCATTTGTCCATTTTTTCCTTGTATATTCTGGATATTAATTTCTTGTTGCATGAATAGTTTGCAAATATTTTCTCCCATCCTGCTGCTTGCCTCTTCCCTCTGTTGATTGTTTCTTTTGCTGTACAGAAGCTTTTTAGTTTGATGTAATCCCATTTGTCTATTTTTGCTTTTTTGTGTCTTCTCCATAAAAGTTTTTTCCCAGACCAATGCCTTAGAGAGTTTCCCATATTTTTTTCTAGTAGTTTTATAGTTTTACATCTTACATTTGAGTTGATTTTGGCATATGATGAAAGATATAGAGCTGATAAATGAATTCAGTAAAGTTGCAGGAAACAAGATCAACACACAAAAATCAGTAGTGTTTTATACATTGACAACAAACTAGTGGAAAAAGAAATCAAGAAAGGAATCCCATTTACAATAGCTACCCCCAAAATAAAATACCTAGGAATAAATTTAACCAAGGAGGTGAAAGATTTCTGCAATGGAAACTACAAAACACTGATGAAAGAAATTAAAGACGACACACAAAAAATGGAAAGACAGTCTATGCTTATGGATTAAAAGAATTAGTATAGTCAAAATGACCATATTACCCAAAACAATCTACAGATTCAATGCAATCCCTATGTAAATACTAATGACATTCTTTACCTAAATAGAAAAAACAATTCTAAAATTCATATGGAACTACAAAAGATCCCAAATAGCCAAAGCAATCCTGAGCAAAAAGCCCCAAGCTGGAGGCATCACACTACCTAACTTCAAAATATACTACAAAGCTATAGTAATCAAATAGCATGGTACTGTCATAAAAACAGACACATGGACTAGTGGAACAGAATAGAGAACCCAGAAGTAAATTCACATATCTACAGCTACCTGGTCTTCGACAAAAGTGCCAAGAACATACACTGGGGAAATAACCTCTTCAATAATCAGTGCTCAGAAAACTAGATATCCATATACAGAAGAAATAATTTTTACCAGTTTTATTGTCAAAACAATAATAGCTGTTGTTTTCCTTTGAGGATTTTTTGTGTACCAGAAAGATGAACACCTTTCCACATTTATTTGCTAGCTGGTTTCATTTCCTTTTTTACGGGTTACCTGTTCATATCACTTGCCCAATTTTCTATCAGGTTCTTCTTTGTTTATCAACTTGTGGGAGCTTTTTGCATATTTTAACATGCTGTAAATATTGTACCGTATCATTTTAAAAATGTTTATTAGAGTGCCTCTATTAATCATTCCTTTATGGCTTTTAGTTTTCCTGTCTTGGATTTCTTCCTCACTATAGATTGTACTAATCTTCTAATACTTTTATTTACTTTATATTTGAATGTTTGATTCACCTGTGATATGATAGCCAGTTAGGCCATAATCTCCCCACTGTGTTGAAATGCCACCTTATCACATATTAAATCCCCAAGTATACTTGCCTCTATTTCTGAACACTTCATCTCAGTCCACTGTTGCATTTATTTTCCACATACGGTAACATACGGTTCTGATTTTGGCAGTGTTACGGTCATGTTTATTATCTGGCAGGACGTGTTACTATTCTTTCCTGTTATTTTAAAAAATTTCTTCACAATTTTTGAAATCTTGTATGCTTTCTGACATGCTGTTTAGTGTAAAAAGTTCTCATTGGGATTACAATTATAATTGAGTTAAGTAGATGTATTAATTTGGGGAGAATTTACATTTCAATAACAGTCCATCTTTATCTCTGGGGACGTGGCTTAGTTTTCATTTATTCAGATCTTGCCTTATGTCTCTCAATGAAATGCTATGCTTTGTTTCACGCAGGCCGTGCCTTACTTGTCATGCTCTGTCTATGTCCTGTACAGTTTTGTCCTGGATGTGCCCGTGGCTCCCCAGCCTTCCCCCTGCCATTTCCATTCCCATCAGAGGGAAAAGATTTTTTCGCGTTTCCTTTTACATCACTAAACCCTCATATTACTTCCTAGTAGTTTTTTCCTTCAAGTTTCTTCAGGAAGATCATCTCTTGCAGCGATTATGACACCACCTGTGCGGGTTTCTTGCCTGTTTCCCTGGCTTCCTGCTGTGGGTCCTTCTCCAGGTCGCCCACCCTCCGTCTGTAGCTGCGCTCGGGTGCACCCCTGCCCCACGGGGGCCCAGCCCGCCTCCTTTCTCCTCCTCTCTGTGTGCGTGGCTCGCCCTCCCCCACTCAAGTCTCCTCCCCGCGGCGTAGCAGATGCCACGTGGGTCATCCGCCAAAACTACCAGGGTCAACCAGGGTCAGCTTGCGCCGGTGCAAAGTTCCTTCCAGACTCTGCCTTGCACGGAGGGCCTGCGATGCTGCCTTCTTCTGAAGCCTTTGCCACATCGGGCAGTGTCTGGCTGGATAACGTCCTTCATCACTTTTCATCAGTCCGTGTGTCTAGTCTCGTTTTTCATGTCACAGAGACGTCCCGTTCAACAGCTGGCCTCGTGGTCCTGGTCAATGCACTGGACGCCTCTGTGTCTCTCGAGGAGAGAGAGACGGTTGGGGATACAGTATGTCCTCACCTAGGAGCGAGGATAACGTCTGCCTGTCGTGCTGTCTTAGACATGAAATGAGATGCAGTCTGCAGGCCTTGGCGAGTCGTGGCTCAGCCCCGCGGTACTCAGGGCTCAGCTGTGCTGGTGCACGTGTGCTGGTGCACGTGTGCTGGTGCACGTGTGCTGGTGCACGTGTGCTGGTGCACGTGTGCTGGTGCACGTGTGCTGGTGCACGTGTGCTGGTGCACGTGTGCTGGTGCACGTGTGCTGGTGCACGTGTGCTGGTGCACGTGTGCTGGTGCACGTGTGCTGGTGCACGTGTGCTTTGAAAGGCAGGGCAGGCACGTCCGCGTCGTGCTGAGAGCCCGGCCTTGCCCCGCGCACTCTGAGCAGAGCGGCCGACTCAGCGCACTCCTCCTCCCAGCCTGGAGCCCGCCTCCCGGGAGCGTGCTGGGTGCTAGCCTTGGAGCCTGAAAGATGTAACTTCAGATTTTGATTCCACCAATATTGTGTGATTTGGGGAAGAGTTAAGAACCTTGTCTGCGTTTAATTCTCTTAATTTTAGTTGCTTTTTCCCAAATGGGAACGACCGCTACCTGCATCTTAGGCATGGTGAGTAAGTGAGCTGGGGGCATGAAAACCTGGCTGCAGTCTCTGAGCTGCCTGTGAGGTCATTGTCCTCTCTCCTTGGTTCAGTGCTGGGTCCCGATGGGGGTGTGTGAGCTCCACTCAGACGGGACTGTGGCAGTACCCGGAGCTGCTTCTCCGAGACCTTGGACACCCCACTTCCCGGTCCTAGGTCCCTTTTGGACCCTGTGCTCAGCCTCCTAACCCCAAGCGACCTTTACACACAGCGCCTTCCCTAATATATTTCCTGGAAACCTTATTTGGTGTTTTCTAAAGTTTCACTCAGGCCCTTCTTAAGGTTCTCTCGTGCCCTTTTTCCTCCCCCAGCTTAATCAATGGGGATTTTTTTTTCACACCCACACAGAAATACACAAATTTGGACAGAAAGTGGTTAAGAGATAAGGACTAAGATGGGACAGCCAGCCTCCGCAGCGCTCTCCACTAGAACAGCCATAGAACGGACAGGCCCTTTTGAATGATCAGAAAAGGGGAATGTCTCTTGGGGACAGATTCTGCTACACAACCGTGCCACAGAGTTGATAGTACTAAATAGGTACTACTAGGAAGTGCGCCCCCCGCAGGAAGTTTTGCCGACGACCACCGCCCCCTGCAGATAGTGCAGAATAAGCCAGCATCTTCTCTCTTGCCTTGCAGGTGTGTCCCTGCCCGCAAAGGCACTTGCTGTGTCCACGGTGCCGACGCTCTCCTTGTGGCCTCTGCTGGTTCCTCCCCGGGATTTGTTGACTCGGCACATTCTGAAATTTCTCTGCGCGTTTTTGTCCCCACACCTCTGCCGTGACGTTGATCCGGAGCTTGTCCCGGGTCTGTCCGCTCTGCTGGCCCTCTGCCGGGTGCCCTACCCGCACGCCTCAATGTGCCGTCCTTCGTCTCTCTGATGGCACCCGTCGGGTGGCCTTTTTACTGATTGCGTTGTACCTCTTTCTTTGATATTAAAGATATTTTTACAGACCCATGTGTCCACAGAGTATTTATTTCTAGGAGCTCTCTGGTTTCTTGTATTCTGTGTTGCTCATCTTCTAGAGTTAGTTGTATAATACTAATCTGTAGTTGTCATATTATTAATAAAATGGTGACACGAAGACATTTTTGGATGAACAGTGTGGACCACCCAAAGAAGCAGGCATGAGAGAGCTTCAGCTCTCCCTCACCTCTCTGACTGCCGGGTCCTGAGGTGGCCATGGTGGCCCCAGAAGCTGTCCCACTGCAGAGGAGTGCCTTATGACGGGCCCCAGCTGCCTGCAGGGAGGCCAGGGTGAGGTGGCACCTCAGGGTTCTCTCCAAGCACAGCTGGATGTGGAGAGCAGAGAGGGTTTGTTCTTACTAGTCTGACAGAGTGTTTCCACAGTAGTTCCTCCTGACATGTGGGGGCCGGTGCTGGAGAAACCATGTTGAGGTGAGTCAGTCTTTTAGCTCAGGAATCAGGGAAATGGGATTTACGTTCCTTGGGTGAAAGAGCCTCTGGTATTTGCTAAGAGCCTCTGGTATTTTGCTATGTGTTTGACTTTGTTGCAGTCTTCTTGATTGCAAAATAAGAGGATTAGTTTTATTTAATTCAGGAGGATCTGTGCACCACAGCCAAGGACGTCCGGAGATACTTAACACATGTATATATGTCCACGTGTATGGTTGGTATGCGGTGCGCAGAGGAACCTCGCGGCCGTGGGAGGGTGGGAGATCACCTTGCCAACCCCATATGTATACTCGTATATGTGTATATATGCATATGTATATATGTATATAAAATCAATCTTAGGATCAGTTCATATGCCTCCATCAACGAGAGGTCCTCTTTCAGTTCCAAAGGACGACGTAGACAGCAGCGTGGAGTTAGATACTGATGATGACACCGGTAATAGGTAATTTGTGTTTGCCCCCGGCCAGGCACTATTAATGGAAAGAAGTTTTGTAGATTCATAGATGATGTCATTTAACCCTCACAGATGAAATATGAGGTACGTTTGATTGTTAATCCTTCACATAGACTGAGGTCTGGTGGTGGGGGCAGAAGCCACCGTGTGGTGAATCCAGGAACCTGAGGGTCTTGTTGAGGAAGGAACTCGTGTGTCTGCCCCTTCCAGGACTCATAGTGGAGGCATTTGGGAAGCATTTTTGTAACTCTAAAACCTTGAGGGCTTATGAGTCCTGTGTCCTTATTTTGGAGAGTCAGTGCATGTCTTTTTTTTTTTTTTTTTTTTTTTTGTCTTTTTCGTGACCGGCACTCAGCCAGTGAGTGCACCGGCCATTCCCATATAGGATCCGAACCCACGGCGGGAGTGTCGCCACACTCCCAGCGCCACACTCTCCTGAGTGCGCCACGGGCTCGGCCCCAGTGCATGTCTTTGGCAGGTGGGTTCAGTGTTACTTTCTGTGGGTTTGTGCCCCTTGGAAAGCCTGGTACAAATCTGGGTTAAGCAGAAACTGGATGGAAACAGGAACAGTTACAGATGACATGTCCGTGTGGCTTGGGACTGCTAATCAGGGCTGCATTCAAAATCCTCCTGTCATCTGAGCCTATTTTTAGTGGCCCGGAGGCCTGCATCTATCCACCTGCAGGATCCTCCAGGGAAAGGTCTCTGGCAAACACACTCTCAATCTCCAGCATGTCCTTGGTGTCTGAACTGCCCTGGCTAGTGGAGGCACCCAAGATGATTTAGCTGCCATTGTACAAAGAAAAGTGAACGTAGAAGACTGAGGGGAGAGGCCGGGTATTTCATCCATGTTTATGTAGTTCAGTCAAGACTAGTGCCAATGAGAGACTGTGCTCAGGACTCGCCCTGAGCATAGTGGGATGAGGTCAGCAACCCTGGGCAAGCCTCCTCCCCAGGGAGCACTGCAGCAACTGAATCTTCAGGCGTCCTGCACTCTCCACCTCCCACCATGCAGGGCCTCGACTTCTCAGCCGGCACTGAGAACCCCACACTCTTCTCTGAACCTCCCCAGCCTCACCCGCTATTCCCCCACCCCACCTCCATCTGCAAACCACACGTTCCGCCCAGTTGGGCTCTTCCTTTTTCCACAACCATATCTGGTTTTGGTTCAGAACTGGTTCAAAATTAGGTTTAGGCTTGTACTCCCCATCTCTTAGGCAAATTTCTCTCCTATCCTGATTGCTGAAGCACCGCCAGCTTGCTGAGGCCTCCATGCCAACACCACATGTGTCAGGACAACTTCATCATCCATTTCCTCCACCTGGTGGGACAGTCACATCCCCATCCTATGGTGGCCCTTTTGTTCCTCATCCCTTAGTCTTCATGCAAATGCTTCCATTTCCCTCTCTGTCCGAGCCCCGCTGTTCACCCAGGCACCTAACTCACAGCTGTGGCGCCCTTCATTCCCAACCCTAACCTGTTGGGACACCCATCGAGTGCTGCTGACTTCTCCAGGATGGCATTTACCTCTCGTTCTCCTTCATATTCACATTCTACACATTGTAACTGTGACATCTGAGGCTCTGGGATCTGTGACGCTGCCATCACTCCCTGGCTCCAGTCCAGGCTTGGGCACTTGCTGGCTGTATGCTCTTGAGCATGTCGCTTAACATCTCTGGGCCTCAATTTCCTCATCTATGCAATGAGCATAAATGGCTCCTACTCCTAGGGTTTGTGAGCATTAAATGAGCCAACACCCTGAGAGCACTTAGGGCACTGCCTGGTCCCATGTCAGGCCCCACAGGTTCCACTTTCCTTTTTGGTGCGTGTGTCTGAAGGGCAGAGGCTTTGGGGCCAGGTTCGCTTGCTTCTCCTGTATTCATGCTTTGCTACTAAGCAAGCAGATTTCAGTAGAACTGCGTTCTTTAAATCTCATGGTGTTTGATCTCAGAGGATGATTCTCTCCAGAAAGGTAAGTAATTCTTAAAGACTGGCAGTGAAGACACGTGTGTGGGGGGTTTCCATGGGTCTGTGGATTCCATGCTGTGTCCAGCATCCCCGTCCAGCCCCTTGGTGGTCCAGGCTGTCAGTCTTCTGGCCCCTTGGTGGTCCTCTGGAGGAAGTGTCACCATCTCCCTGGAGTAAGGCGCAGCTTGGTGTTTCCTTCCTCACTGCCCGAGAACTTGGTTCATTTATAAAATCACACCTGCTTCAGGGAACAATGAAGGACTGTGCATTTCTCTCCTTTACTGACTTATCAGCATCATGAAGCTGTTGAGCTGGGAGCAGAATACTGTTTCTAACCCAACGGTTAAATTTTAAAGGAGAAGAAAATTTTGATGAAAGTTTTCATAAGAATAAAGCAAGTCCCTGATCCATCCAATGAAGATGTCTGCGACACCACATGTGACCTCGACTGAAACTTATAATTAGTTACTTAAACTATAAGAGAAATATTAGCCCCAGTATTGTCTCAGTTGGGCTTTACTTTTTTGGTGAATACATTCTTAGCAATCCCAAAAATTTATCTTTCACTTTGTGAGGTATCTTTCAACATGGTTAAGGAATTTCTAGTTTCCTTATTGGGGTTTTTATGCAAACTTATAGGACACTTTTTTTTCCCCATCTGTTTGATAATATCAACCAGTATTTACTTACATCAACTGCATACGTTTCCCTGGGCTAAATCAAACCTTGGGGCACAGAATGAGGTCTCAGGAGATAATACTGGTGCAGAGGATTCTGTTAAGTTATGAACAATTCGGGTAGATGCTTTGGTGTCTTAACTATTTCTCAAGTGGTGTGCAGATTTTGAAATTCATGGCTCTTTGGTTATGCTTGCAACATACAAAACTGAAGTGCTTTTAACACATTCTGGTGAAACAACTTTAAATATCAAGTTTAGGGTATTTTTGATGCTAAAATTAATTCTTAACTCAGTAAATTTTAATGAATGGTTTGGTTATGGTTGAATTATGTTTTTGCGTAATCTATTTGGTAATGGACAAAATTGGGAAGAAGCCCTTTGTCCTAAATGTCCCTCTGTCTCTGGATTCATGCTGCGTGCCCTCTTGCCCTGCCCGGTGACCTCCTTGGCTTTGTCCTGCTGCGAGTCTGGCTCTCAGACATTGTCCATGTGATGTCTCATGGCTTCAGGTGGAGATAATGACCCAGTGGGAAGGGAAAGAGGCTGTCCCCAGGATGGTCCCACCCTCAGCATCACTCACTACGATTAGGAAGGTCTGTGATCATTCCTCCACATGATCTTTTTATTTTACTTCCACCACCCGAGTCTGGGTCGTCTCGACTTCTGGGCTCACTCATCTCCCTGCCCTCTGCCTCTCAGCCCTTCCCCTCTGTCTGCATGCCACAGCTGGATCAATTTTCATTCTGTCCTATTTCTGTCATATCAGCACCTCCTAGAAAGGCCTCATTGTTCCCCGCCCCTCCTCGCATCCCTGAGCCTCTCAGACCCAAATCTCACTCTCAACAGGGCTGGCTGCCTGTTGTCCACAGCTCTCTGCACACCTGGCCCTGGCCAACCAATGCTCCCCACACACCTGCCATCCCGCAGTGCCGCTTTCTGGCCAAGTTCCAGTGTGTCTTTTCTAGTAAGATCTTCCCCTACCACCCCCTCCAGCCCAGGCCCTTCTGCATTGAGCCTTCTTTGCTGAACAGGTAACTGACCAAATCCGTCCCTGCCCATGGACAGAAGGCCGGAATGGCACACTCCAGTCATTCTGGCTTTTCTCTATTATCCCATCTATTGTCCTGTCCCTCCATGGTGGGCAGGGATGGATTTGGTGCGTGGCAGGAAGGGGGGTGTCAAGAACAGCTCCTGTGTCTCCCGTGTGGGCCAGGAGCCACCAGGTGGACTCTGGTGCCATTTTCTGCCCCGGGAAGACTGGGGGAGAAATATTTTTGGTGGAGAAACTAAGGCTTAACATGAAAATGTTACGTTTGTGAGGACTTTAAGGCATTGAAGTGGAGATAGCAATTGAGTGTGCTAATTATCTATAAAATTCTGGCACTTGGAGATGTTGGAGCCAGAGATAAAGTGAGTGAGTCACCGGAGCCAAAAGCATTTAGAGCTGAGAGCAGGTGGATAGAGGTAATTGCAGAGCAGAATGGGGCTCTCTGGCTCCATTTAACCTGAGGTCTGTGGGGCACACGACTCTCCACAGTCCATACGGGCTGCGGTGTGGGACCACTGACCTAGGACACGAGGAGACAAGGGTAGAAATCCCTTCTGTTACTTTTCCCAGCACCCACCCAGAAGGTGTAAATAAATAGGTCGGGAATTAAGGAGAGAGTCCTTAGTGCCCTGTGAAACCCCACAGGGGAGGGGAAGTTGGTTTCCTTCGGCTTTGAATAGAGTGAGGGACTTCGAGGAGACTTTGGTACATGTCACCCAGGATCTGGGTGGCCCCAGGGACCAACGTCTGATTCACACCAGCAAGGCATGCAGTAAGACTGGCTGTTTTGGGGAGAAACTGTCCTCCCACCAAATTCAGGCAAGATGCCTAGTCCCTTGGGTGGGGGTACCTGTGTGACCCATCTCAGAGGGCTTTCAGCTAAAGGTCAGTGCCGTGTCAGCAGTGACAGGCTGAGCTATCATGGTGTGGACGCCAGGAGGGGGCGATGTGCAGGGATGAAGAGCTGACACTGTCTATTTCACCCCATGGGACCCAAATACTCCTGGGGAGGAGCCTTCAAAGAAGCCAGGACTGCATCTGTGAGAGGAGGAGTTGGCTACCGCCTGACCCCTGACCTCTCTGTATCCACCCTCCTTGGTCACCCCTGCCCGGCCAAGGGGTCAGGAGCTGCAGCTAGAAAGTTAGGAGGCCTCTTTCTTCCATAGCCACCTGGAGGTTTCTGGCCTAGGCAGGCCTTAGGGCGGGAAGAGGAGAGTTTAACTTTAAATGAAGTTCAAGGCTTTTACTATTTTTTGCTGGGCCCGGACATGTTTATTACTGAAAATAGAAAAATGAGACCTCATGATTGAGGACTTTCTGTCACCTGAAAGTGAGTGGATTAGATACAGGGCTTGCCCAGGGCTTGGGAGAGGCAGGGTTGATGCAGAAAGGACCAAGGTGCCTGAGGTCCGGTTCACGCAGAGGCCGGGAGAGGAGATGGGCTGGATGGAGCCCCGTGCTGGGCGGAGACAGGAAACTCACAGGAGTGTTGGGGGTGGAGGACTTTCTAGAGAGCTGGGACAAGCCATGAAGGGTCAGCGGAGGATGAATTGCCCACTGAATTTGGTAACGCGGAGGGTGCTGGCGATTTTGCAGGAGCAACTTGTGGGAACAAGAGCTCAATTGGGGGAAACCAAGGTGGGGTGGATGGCATAGTCAAAGTGTTCAACATTTCCCTCTGAAGGGGCCCCAGCCGTGTTGGTCGTCTGTCTTACGGATGTGCCATAATTTGGTAAACTGGGTCCCAGTGGTAGTCACTGAGTTCCCATCAGTCTGTTAAAAACATTGCTTCAATCCATGGCTGAGTGCGTGAGTGTGGGCACAGCAAGCATTCTCCTGGACCAGAGGGGTCGTGCATCTCCCATTTTGTTTGGGATATGACCAAATGACCCCCACTGAGCTGTGCTAAGCTCTGTCTTCACCAATGTTGAAGTGCCTGTTTCCCTACAAAGTACTGTCAAGTTTAACTTTTTGGCTGTGAAAATGGAATTTTGGTATAGGCTTTTGTTTGTACTCTTGTTATGAGTAAAGTTGAGAATTGTTTCCTTTTTTCAAGAGCTATCTGTGTTTCTTTTCCTGTGAAGTCTCTGTTCATACCTTTTGCTCATTTTCCCATTGGGCTTTTGATATTTCCTTATTGACTTATATTAAGAAGATTATGTCTTTGACCATGAAATGTTACCATTTTTTTCGTGTACATAAATTCTTATTTTTATGCTCTTGAGTGTGTCCACATTTTTTTAATGGTTTTTGGATTTTGTATCATCCTTCCACTTAAAGATAATTAAAAGAAATCCTTCCCAGTTTTCTTTTAGTACTTTGACGGTTTCATTACAAATTCAATTTATGATCCATCTAGAATTTACTTGCATAGAAGGCACAAGATAGGAACCCAACTTAATTTTTTCCTGGAGATCTGCCCTCTCACTCAAACGCCACTTACCGGGTAGCCCTTTCCCCACTGATGTATATTACCACAGGGATCTTGTAGATCACTCCTTGTTGCTGCTTCATGAAATTGATCTCAATTTGCTGCTACATATATACCCCTTCCCCTACTAAAATATAAACCCACAAGGTCAAAAATCACCCAGTGGTTCTACTGATCTATTTTTAATGGTTTTAGTCTGTAAAAGTGTGTGTGTGTGTGTGTGTGTGTGTGTGTGTGTGTGTGTGTGTGTGTGTGTGTGTGTGTGTGTGTTTGGGGAGGTGGGGTAGACAGCGGTGAAATGGATGATGTTAAAGTAAAAAAATACAGAGCCAAGTCTCTAAGAGAACCTTTTATTTGAGAAAACAGAATTGCAATTCAGGGCACACACACAGACTGGGTGGTCTCTGGTATGTCCAAAGAAGAAACAAAAGTCTGGACATTTTATTAGAGAGAGGAATGTTCTGTATTGTTTTGAAAGCAAGCTCATCGGCACTAGTAAAGTTTTTGGAGTTGGCATGCTTCGATTGGTGAGTGATGGCAGTAAGTAAAAATCAATCTTGGAGTCATGGCAGGTTGTTTCAGCAGCTACTAGGTACAAACTAATCTCGGGACTACAGCAGGTTGTTTCAACAGCTGCGTTTGTAGAAAATTCTTCTTGGAGCAGGGGCTATGTGCTCCAAGTGCTTTTTCCTCCTGGCCCTTTGACTTCTATTTTAGTTTAGGTGTGGCAAGAATGACCCAATTTGTATAATCAACCTTCACAGCGAGTAGGGAGAAGGATGCTGCTACATCTTTTCAAAGGTCCGAAGTTCTAAAATTCTACATTCCAATAAAAAAGTTGCTAACTGTGAACGGTACTAGCTGTAATGATGACAATTTTAGCCTGAACAGGGGAAGATGGTCAAAGCATGAGGAAAGTGAGTGTCAGCAATTGGGGCAGGGCTGGTTTCAGTTGCTTTCAGGTGACCACAGATGTTGCCAAATGTTCCTTTTCATTTCAGCTGAGCTCTGAGTTCATAATGTGGCTTACCGAAATGGGGTCATAGGGAACAGGATGTTAAGAAGCAATCTCTATTATTAAAAACAGGGCAAAATTGGTACCTAGGACTCAAATGGGGATTAAATGGAATTACACAAAGTTAAATAGCTATTGCTAAGCGATCACACTGGAACAGCACTGCTCCCTAAAATACACTGCAGTCTTAAACAGTAAGGGGGGAAACTGACAATGGTTACATGCAAAATTAGACTTTGGAGTTAGAGTAACTAGTTTCAGGCATCTAAATATTGCAATTATTAATATTTATGTCATATTTCTATTTCAAACAGAAATAGATACCATCAGCTGGTTGAAATAAGAATTCACACGTTATACGAGCATTAGAAACGAATTATGGCACTTATGAAGGGAGAACATTTTTCTGAAAAGCAGCTCGATTTGAAAAACTCTTTGTAGGGCTGGCCGGTTAGCTCAGTTGGTTAGAACATGGTGTTATAACACCAAGGTCAAGGGTTCGGATATCCATACAGGCCAGCCGCCAAAAGAGAAAAAGGAAAGAAAAACCCTTGTGGATTTTAAAGACTCACAAGATACTCAGGGGGGGTCCTTAGGACTTTTCTTGAGTACATGAGCTCTGACAAATTTCTAGAACTTCTCATATTGGCAAATTTTAAAAACAAAAGATTGAGTCTCTGAATGTGCCCTCAGACCCTTGGGTCCTCTCTGTGTGATGGCAGTGTGGATAGCACAGTGTATTATTTGCAGTGCTTTATAGTCCCTTCTTAATGCTGACATGTGGTTTCTACCTCCCTCGCCCAGAAGTAGCACCTAAGGAGCACAGATCTGCTCCAAAAGCTTTGTGGCCTGCCTGAGTTCGACATTTGACAGTGTGTGTCCTGTAGCATAAATGTCGCCAAGGCCGATTTTTTCTCTTATGGTCCATGTTGGTGGATGGGAAATCAGGTACTTATTAGGGATATTTAAGGAATGACTAAGTGGAAACACTGCACCAATATAGTCTCTTTCTGGCCTGCTGGGGCCATTAGAGATTCAGCTGCTTTGCTCAGCTAAATAAATCACTTGACATAATAAGCACAGTGCAAAGATTCACTGAACTCTTTTTTTTTTTTTAATTAAATGGATAAAATATAGATACTGAGGTTTATATAGTTCTGTAAAGAGACAACTCGACCTTCTTCAATAAGAGATTTACTTTTAGAAAGTGCTTTGCACAATTGATCATTTTGATAGAACCACAGTTAGAATATTATTATAAAATAAATAGGAGTAAGCATAAGCATCAGAAAGATTTGCTTCTCTCTCTACTTTTTCCAAGTCATGATGACTCATAGTCTGCAATTTTCCTGGCATCTGAACTTTTCGAAAAGTATTTCCTTCACTACTCTCTACAATGAATCAAATGGCAATAGGAAGCTTGTTTTAATAGTCTCTTGCCTGATTTGACAAGGACATATTTCTCTTAAAAGCATTGTATTGTAACGGTGATTATTTTTCATCTAAATGGTAAAAATTAATTTCAAGAAGCATTCAGCTTAGAAAGTTTGCAGAATATTTCTGAGGACCCATCATCTTCATTCTCATTCAGTGTGTCTCCAAAGCCCTGTTTTTTTTTTTTTCCATGTTGATGTGGGAGTTGAGAAGTTCACCCAGGCCTTGGCTGGACTCCCACTTCGGAGCCCTCTTCAGCCCATCTCCCTGTCTTTTCTCACTTGGGCTGAGTCGCAAGGTTGAGCTGTGTGTGCTCTTAATCATCCCTTTCCTCGGTCATCTGCATCGACCTCAGCAGCCCCGTCTTGTCCTACTTCCTCAGCCTCCCTCACCTTCTTGCCCTCATGCAGACCTGTGTGTTAGGCCCCTGCCCTCCTGGTCCCTCTGTTACTAGACTCAGGTCTGGCTGCCTGCTCCCCTGGGAAGGAAAGAAAAAACTCAGAAGTCAAATGGATGGTGTTAGAAAAGCAGATGTATTCATCAGATGTGAGTTACGAGGGGTCCGTGTCTGTGGGTCAGGTACGAGGTCTCGCCAAGGCCTGGTCTGGCTTCTGTTCTCATCTTTGCTGTTATCTCAGGACCCTGCAAGATTTTCATTTGCGCCGGTGAACTTGGCTGGTGCCCATGGTCAGCTTCAGTCATTTGGCCTTGATCATTTCTCAAAGCTCTGTAAGTCTCAGAGAAAGACCTGTTAGCTTTGCAGAGAGTACTCATTAGCTTCTCGGCCTTGTTTTCCTACTTAGCGAGCGAGATAAGAAAGTCAGGGGATGGGAAGCAACAGTGGATAGAAAAAAACTGTCCTTTTTAAAATGCTTCCCCCCTGCAGCCCAGGCAGCTTTAGGTCCCAACGTGGCTTCAGTCCTGCTCACTCCAACACCTCAGCACCAAGGACACTCTGCCTTCTTGAGCCAGAACAGTTGCCTGGCACACAGCAGCCGCTCACCCGCTGCTGTTCTCGGAACTGCCCCGCACACGGCCTCGCTTCTGGCTCAGTTGTACACCGCTGGCATGCTGCTCCTCCTTGCAAACCCTCTGGATTTTGTAATATTGACTAACTGCAGAAGCTGGGAATAAAATGCAGAGGACCAAGTTTCTTTTAATTATATTTTAACTTGCTTCAGAAGGGTCTTGCTTGATAGCAGTGGTTGATTAGGTTTGAGCCTCGTGCCCTGACCGTAGTAATAAAGACATCAGGAAGAGGACATTTTAGAGCGCTGATTTAAAAAAAAAAAGGAATCTTAACCAAATGTTAAAAAAAGGTGTGGCATCGGTACGGATTACACTAGTAGCATACAACCACCACAACAGAAAGAAATGTAATATGTCAGTTAGAGGTTTTAAGATGACCTGTTTGTGTCTTGTTTCGTCTTGCTTTTTAGAGGAGAGATTGGACACCTTCCGAATTGGCAGGTCTGCTTTCTATGCTGAAATAAACAGGCAGTTGTTCTCTCTGGACATGCAAGTGTAGAGTCTCTGGGTTACATAATCCTGACTGACACATGATAAAGTAGATATCTCTTCCTGTCCTCCTAAGGGAAGCCATCAGCCGTGTTTGCGAAGCTGTGCCCGGTGCCAAAGGAGCCTTCAAGAAGAGAAAGGTACTGTCCTCGACGCTCCACGTCTCATTGTGACTCCTCTTTCAAGTCCTCTTCCATTTTGCCACTCGGTATCTCCAGTCACACAAACTGCCCCCTGGGATTGCTTTCTCCCACGAGGTCGGGACACTTAGCTGTCCCTGCCTACCAGAAGTAGACACCCTGGTTACCCACTGCAGCTTAAACCCTGAGGACAATGAGGACAGCAAAGCCTTACAACAGGGCCAGGCATTCCTTTAGGCACATTAAATACATTAACTCACTTAATTATAACAACTCTTGTGGTAGGTGTCCCCAGTGTGCTGACAAATGTTCAACAACCAGCTCTCAGGACTGGGAAGGGGAGTGAGAAGCACTGAATCTGTAGCATTTGCCAATCTACGTGGTGTCAGTATTTCCTCTATGGCCGATGTCAAGCTCTCAACATGACAGCCCTGAAAATGGAGCCGGGAAGCCACGTGCACAAGTGTTTCCACCGTACAGGTGCAGTAGACATCAGCAGCCTGAAAAGCATAGTTAACTAGGAAGGGGGATGACTGCTGAGTGTTTATCGTCTGTTTTTTAAATGTAATTTACTTAATTGTAAGTTTACATAAATTAATTTGGAATAGCAGCTGTGTTTAATGGCCAGCTCATAAAATTCCTAAAAATTTAAGAACTGGCTTTCATGAGCTGGAACAAGCCAGCTCTAGAACACCACTGGACCTCCCCATGTTACAGATGATAAAAGCCAGGGCAGAGATGTGAGGCCACGATGTGAGGAGGTGGTGGAGCTGAGGTCGAGCACTGACCGCCTGGCTCCAGAGGCCGTGCACTAGAACTTTTCATTCTGAAGACAGTTGGACCATTAGAAAAAAAAACCCCGAATTAAGAGAAATCACAAAAAATCTCTTTAGTTAAGTGTAAAATAAATACAGAACTAAATGCCCACAATCAAGTATCTAGACTGGATTGTGGGGAAAGCACACCTCTGAATCTGTCCTGAGGCTGAGCGTTCTGATTCCAGATCCTTAGAGCAGCTGTGTGCTTGGCTGTGCTGTTCCCAGGGTTGGGGTCACTTCTGTCCTCAGAGCTTGGGGACATTCATGCACCCTCAGGGCAACTGGGTTTCAGGCAGAGAACTTTGAATGAAGGCTCAGATGCACTGGCCTATGTTCTGGTCATCACAGGGGTTATTGCGGACCGCTAGGCTCCCAAGTCTTGAATGCAGAACGAGGAAGCAGTCTGAGAACAGAGACAGTGAACTTCATCTTTCAGAGCCAGGTGGAACTAACACATCTTGGTGGAAATGATGGAAACAATGCCGATTTCTGGGCTCCACCGCAGATCTGAGAGTACTTGAAAAAGTTCATGGAAGGAATCCTATTATTTTTTAATTTTTTTTTTTCTTGAATTCACGGGTGGGGCCTGGACATCTCTATTTTTAAATACAATAGCTCCTTCAGGAGATTAAAAAATTAGCATATCAAAAGAGAATGTTCTCATCCAAACGAAAAGGATCGACAGGGAGGCAAGTGCCCGTAGTGCCCCTCCAGGTACGGTGAAAAGGTGCCTGCCTGGAAAATGCTGTCTGCCTGTCCCTGTGCCAAGGACGTTTCTGAAGCCCAGGTAGAGTCAGACAATGTCTGCCATCCTTGTGCTGGCTCCAAACTCATCAGATTCTAATTGAACATCCACAAGGGCCCTGACAGGAGGATGCTTGAGTCAAAGGATTTGTGGTCCATTCCCTTCAACCACTAGCGTTCTCACAACTCTGTGATGTTCATAAGCCCCGATGGCCTTTGCTGTAATGAAACCAGGTTTCTGAGTCTACGAAAGCTTGTGGCACTTTCCCCAGGTTTACACACAAGGGACCCCATGAGGCCAGTCCTTATATGACCACAGGCAGCCTGAGAGAGCCTTCATCTCAGTATTTGCATATTAGATTATCTGCTGATGATTTGCATATTTGAGAATTTGCATATTAGCCTCTGACCCCACCCTTACAGCTCTTTCATTTCACACTTGCCTTCCTGTACCTGAGAGCGAAACAGACTGTAAGGGTTTGAGGGTGTGGCAGACATTTGAATCCCCACCCTTTTAGACAGGAGCAATAAAGAGGCCCTGGAAGATGTGGCCTCCGTAAAATAAAAGGCTAAAGTAATGCTCTTTGATTTTGCAGCCTCCAAGCAAAATGCTGTCCAGCATCTTGGGGAAGAGCAACCTCCAGTTTGCGGGGATGAGTATCTCTCTGACCATTTCCACTGCCAGCCTGAACCTGCGGACGCCCGACTCCAAACAGGTCTGTGGGGCTCAGGACCCCCCACCCTGCCCAGAGCCCCAAACTGTGGAGTCTACCAGGGCTTCTTGCCTGCAGCTTTCCTAAGCCCATGTGGGATGTGTTTGTGTCACAGCTGTACTAATTTATGAACTTTGGCCACTTGGAAGCGTCGCCAGCAGAATAATGGATGATATTGGTTCTCTTTAATTCTGCTGTAAATTGCCTTATTTTTTTTTTTAGTATAATGCATGAAATGGTTGGTTTCCTTTGTCAAAGAACAAAATTACAACAAATTTTGTTGAATATTTTAATCGGCTTTATTGTGATTCTAGAACTGACCAGTATGCTACTCTGTAAAATAGATAAGTTCCAATGAGCCCAGCAGAGGAGCTTGGTTTTTTAGAAAGAAAAAGGACAAAAAAGCGGATTGGTCATTTCAAAGTTACTTTCCTTGTACGGTGAGGACAGAAAGACAGAACAATAGAAAAATAGCATTTTATTATCTTACCTATTGAAGACTTAAAGTAGCCTGTTCAGGAAATTGGCTATACCTTTCTCCTGACATCTCAAAAGGTCAGACCACAGCTTAAGTAACCTGAATTTAGCAGGGGTCACTGCCTTTTGATTTTTAGTCTGGTCTTTTGGGACCTACTGCAGGAACTTAGTCCAAAACGATGGCCTCCTGTAATTTTCACTTAACCTGCAATGTAAAAAAGGTGAAATATGTGCAAGAGTCTCCTGTTAATGTCCTTGCTTCAGTTTTTTTCTTTTATACTATATTTCATTTGTTTTATAGGCCACATTTTATTTATTACCTTGGAAGTGGATGGCGTATCATGGTCTAATTGACAGTGTTTTTTCTTCCTTAGTGATTCATTACTTTGGAGCGTCTTACAGTTCATCATGTTGTAGGGCTGATGAGATGTGGCATATCTGTGGCATTGCCAAGATGGAATGAATTCAGAGCTTACCAAGGCAGCACAGCCCTGACTTTCATTAAGGCTAATTCTGTTTAGGATGGTTGAGTTCCAAAGCAGGGTCTAACTTAGGTTTCTCTGACTATGTATCATTAGATAATTAAATAAGCAAAAATTAAAAACGTTGGGAGCTATAGTTTATTATTATTTGGGGACTACTATTGTGTCATTGTTCTCTTAGGAGCCCTGCACTCTGGACTAAAGGCAAGATTCCAGAGAGCTTCGAGGGCTACTGTTACTAATGTAACTTAGCTGAGGCTTGGGCACGGGCTGCCCAGCCAGCCTCACCGTGGTGTATTCACTTACATACTCAGGTTTTTCTAGATCCTGAAGTTTTGCAAGTGTCCACAATTGAAGTAGGCATTTAAAAATATTTAATCTTATCATTGAATTATATTTTTCTTTCGAGTTTTACAGAGACATGTTTGGAAAAATCCCTCAGATGGTGTAATTATAGCTATGTGAATTCTGCCTGCCTGCCTGAGGACAAGGGCCTGAGGGGACTGTGCAGAAATAAACCTGGTTTTGTTGGGATGGAGACAAGAGCTCTATTCCCACCCCCAGAAACCTACTTCGATGTCATTACATTTGTCTTCAAACAGATAAAAATAGCATGGAAGCCTTATGTAGCTTTTAAATTTAGGGCAGCTTCTAATTTACTCAGTGTCTACTAAATTCCACTGTACACTGCAGTTTATAAAGCTAATGGAAATTTCCCATTTTAAAATTAACTTGGAATGTCCTCTCTGGATTTTAAATTGATAAATTGCAAGAGTGCTTTAGATGGTACTGATTTTGAATCTTGGATGCCAGCTCTCTTGGATGCCAGCTCTCTAATTGATATGCACATGATACAGATAGGATGGGGGGGCAGGCCACGCTCCCCTCTCCACCCCATTCTAGCTGTGGGCTCTGTCTCAGAGACCCCAGTGCGTTTTTGGAAACAGAAACTGTAATTTGAGATGTTTCGGTGTGTGGGTTTTTGAGACCTGGCCTGGGTTGGAGCCCCTGTGCCCATTCACAGCTCTGCTGATCACTGGCTGTCTTCCTCTGTGTTCCTTGCACTCTGCCCCTCTGGCCTCAGGCTCCTCACCTGTAAAATGGGATCATACCAGTTCCTCCATCCCAGGTTGCTGGGAGGCTGAAATGAGATCCTTCTGGCAAGGCAGCTAGCCAGCAGCCAGCAGGTTGTGAAAGTTCATGAAAGGTTATCTGGTGTTAATACTTTTATAATTGTTATTTTCGTATGGGTGCCAATTTTTCAGGAAAACTTGCCAATTCATATTGCCTGCCAACAAATAGTTGATTTTCCGAGATATGGAAATGGAAATAACAGCACATCTCTTTTCTTGTTTGGGGCCTGCAGATCATAGCAAACCATCACATGCAGTCCATCTCCTTCGCCTCTGGGGGGGATCCGGTAAGTGACCTCGGAGTTGTTTCTTGGGCTCGTGTCAGGAGTTTCTGAGAAGGGTGCTTCCAAAGGGTGCATCTTAAGACACTATAAGGAAAGGTAACTACGATGCCAATGATTTTCCCTCTCCTGATTTCAAAACCTCTTCTGGACTTCTGGACTATCTTTTTTTTTAGGGGTAACCTGTGACAAAAACCTACCTTTATTTTTCATTTCATTAGCCAAAAGCTGGAAGCCTTGGCCTTCTTAAGAGGTGACAAGATAGCTGCTCAGTTTTCAGATTCGCCAGGGTCTTCTCCCGTGGTCAGTACATGCCGGCCTTGCTTATTTATTTTTATTTTTTTCTATTGGACCTCCCTCAGGTCCTCCACCTTTGTATTTTAAGTCTACTTGAAAGCTGTGAATTTACTTAGTCTGGTTTATTCATAACATTTAGAATGGGCATTTTTCTCTTTGAATGTAACTCTATATAGTCTTTTAATGGTTTGCTTTGAAAACAGGAAAGGAATAGCAAAGAGAGAGAGAAAGAGGGAGACTGGAGAATGGAATGGTTCTGGTTTTGCTTTGCTTCTGTAATGACAGAGGTGGAATAACAAGAGAATTTCCTCCCTGCATTTGGTGAAGAATGCTTCCGTATGAAGTCAGCATTCAGCGTCAGTGTGGCGACCTCTAAACTGTGCTGTCATGAAGGCGGGCCTCCTGCTGCCTGGGTGGGGCCGTGTCCATGCACCAACTACCTGCTCGCTGGTCACTATCCAGCTCTGCAGTGAAACCAGGCAGGAAATCTGTCACGAGGGAGGCAGCAAGGCATGGGGGAGCCGGGAGGAAAGCAAAGCCAGTCCTTTCCAGCAGTGAAGGGGAGAAAGGCTCGCCCCAGAGAGTTACCGCATTAATTTTCATTGGTCTGGGTCAATTTTTCACCACTCCAGGGAAAAATTTTAAAATTAGAATGATAGAGTAAGTTTTTCTTGGAGCTAAATGTATTCAGTTGAAAAAATTGTCCTATATCCTGAGAAGATGTCCTTTTTACCTTTCTGGTGTTAAATAACCTTCTCATAAAACAGTGGCTTTATAGGCGGTGTTTTTGTTATTATTATTATTTTTATTATTTGGCCAATTATCAGTAGGCAACCCTCATAGAGTTCACATAGGAGGTTGCTGGTCCAAGGCAGCCTGAGTATTCAGCATGTTATTTTACTATTCCTTATCTCCCATGCCCTTCCAACCTGTCCTCCTGTACTCCTTCTACCTGATCCACAACTTGATTATAGAACTGCGGGTGGCGCACCGGAAGCCAAATAGAGAGCAATTTCAGCTGCAGGTTCTAGAGCTTCGACGTTTCCAAAGGACAGTATAGTCAGGCCACCCATCTCTTAGCAACAGGAAAGTGGTACTTCTCCTTGCGCAGCTGTGGTGGCCAACAGGGGCAGGCATCGCAGGCACGGCTGCTGCCAGTGCTGCGCAGGCTGCTGCTGGAGACTTGGGCACCCCAACTTCCAGCACCCCTATCTCACACCCTTGTCCCAGGGCACTCAGCAGGGAAGGGGTTTACCCACCCTGCAGGTGGTTCTTTGCCTGTATCCCTCTGCTTGCTTGTCTAAGTACTGCAAGAGCACTGCCTCGCCACGGCATTCCGAAGGTTCAAATGGCTTTGGCCCTTTTTCATATACTTACAGTCTTGTTTTCAAAAGGCTCCAACAAGATTTTTTTCCTTTCTTCCTTCTCTTCCCTTCCTGTGACCTTCCTTTCTAATCCTTATCATTTCTAATGTTTCACTGTAATATGAAAGCCCTCATTGAGATGTAGATTTTCTTAAGATAATATCCATATGTAAACGTCTACCTATTTCTCCACCTATGCTACGCCCAGACACAAATCTAGACTTTTCTCTATGTCTACCTTTAGCTTTATTTAATTCGCAGTGGTTAGTTAATTACCTGCCAAATGTGTGCTTGGAACCATGGCTTCTAAAATGGAGAAGGTAATCCAGTTTGAAAAATAAAAGGCAGGTATCTTGTACATCTGCATCGATAGCTCCTTTCAGGAACTTTTCTTAACCTTGTGTTAATGATATATTATGAGTGGAGATACAAACACCAAGATCATGGAAAGCCACATACATTGGTTTTTGTTGAAATTATTTTATTCTCCAAGATGCATACAGGAATATGACTTTTTAAAAAAAATTTCCCCATCACCTCTTCATTAAAAAAAAAAATAGAAAGAAAACATTCAGTGACCTTTAAAGTAATTCATAATCTTTTATATTTTCTGTGATTTTTTTTTTCTCGTACAGAAAATTGCACGATCCTAGGGGATAGAAAGCCTAGTTATTTTCCATTTTAGCCCATCCAAAGGCATATTACATTGTGCATGATGTCCCATTCCAAATTGATTTGTAATGACGAATTTAACACATTACAATGGGTAGATGCTTTTAACAAAACTGACAATTCTAGGTTCTAGTCCTATTCTCCTGCAAGTGTATATGTCAGTTATTGCTCTGTGCCTCAGTTTACCCAGTAGGAAAATGATATTTTGAAATGTCAAATAAGACAGACTGAAAAATACTATTAAATCCCTTCCCAAAAGGGGCACACTCTGCTATTATTAGCAGTGTTAAAAGACCTCATAATTATAATCTACAATTATTTGCAGTGTTAAAAGACCACCAAAAGAATGCCAGAACACTGACCAGGCTCAGAAGGTCTTAGGGAGTGAGAACAGGAATGAAACGAGTCAGGATGAACACTTTGCAGCCCCGTCCTTGGAACTTAGTGTGCTCACTGTGTAACTAACTGAGAAATGATGTCAAGGACATTTTGAACAATAATGTACTCCCCTGCTGTGCCAGAAAAGGACCAATATTGGCATCAGAAAAGCTATGTCCTGGCTTGGTCATTGACTGTCTAAGAGCCAGGGACACATCCTGTCTCTTTACTGGACCTCCTTCCCCAACTTTGAGCCAGAGTAGAGTCTCTCTTAGGCCAGAGTAAGAATTAAAAAAAAAAAAAAAAAAAAGTTCCTTGAACATACCACTAATGCTGACTCCAATTTTTTTGTCTGAATATGAACAAAAATTAAGAAAAGACTCCTTATGTTTTAGAGTTCTTTTTATTGAACTCTAAACCCCAGTCAAATTTGGAAGTTAAATACAAATAAATACTGTAAAGCCAGCAACACTCAAAGTGACATTGATCACCATGACAGACAAAGTTGGCTGAAACTAAATCTCTGTTCCCAGTGTGAAGCTGGACTGGCCACCACGGTGCAGAATCTTTTGAGCTCACGGGCAACTAGATGATTCAATTCTTTCACTAACTTCTTCTGTTCAAGCAAACACTTCGGTTGTACCTCATGTATAAATGTGGCATCGGGCTGTGCTTCAAGTGGGAGAAAGGCATCTACTCTGTTCTTTTCTAAATCTTTAGAAACCTGGTGTTCATAATGTTGGAAATCCAACTGCAAGTGTTAGCAATTACATGCAGAACTTGGTGACACAGTGGTCAGCTAAATGATCCTAAATATTCTTGTATTAATTTTTAAGATTATCATGGAAATGCAAGTAAAAAAAATTTTTTTTTAATGCTGGTGATATCTCAAACACTGGAGCATATACCCTAGGTTTCCATGGATCTCAGTTTGAGAAACACTGGTGCTCTCTAAGCCACTCCTAGATGGTCTCTAAGGGCCCTTCCAACATTTGCATCTCATGAATCCGTGAAGAGTGTCTATGATCACAGCTCCAATCCTTATTTTTGCCAATAGCTTCGGAGGCTGGCCAGATCCTCCTTGGTGGAATTGACCACAAGCCAGTTCGGCTAGTTCGACGGTCTTCCTCTCCCCTTCCCTAGTCAGTTTGTGAAGATACCGATGAATGGTGGCCTGAACAGGAAAAGGAAAGGGCTTCGGTGAGCCACTTAGAGAATGATCCCATGGTAACAGCTCCATCATGTCACGAGTTGCTAGAAGACTCTCCTTCCCCTACGTAGTCATATTGGGGTGTTGTGGAGATAATGTATGGGAAAGTGGCAAGCACCCCCCACCACCCTACAGTGGGTCCCCAACACCGGTTACATGCCCCCCCATGCTCACTCTCTCCCGCGTCCGCTCTCTCCTTGGAGCTGTTGAGAGAGAAGGACATGTCTCCACTGCCCATAGAAAAGACAACAGAGGGACCATGACAGAGCACCATTTCAGGTGCTGACAACATCGGGAGCTGATCAATAACCTGGAAGTCCTTTGAAGCAATAACATTTGGGAAATAACCACAACAATGGGGTAGACCTTTACTAGTTGTACCCTGGGGGCTTTTTTTGAATGTCGAGAATAACTTTGCAGAGCAGTCTTTTCTGCTTCCAAGAATGATGACAATGATTGGTTCCTTTGATTCTTTGTTTAGAAACTAAAATGCACGTGGTTGCCTTGGCCTAGTGTTGCGGTCATACTCTTCCATGCCCTGGTTAAATGAAAATGTAGGCAAGGAAACTCATTTTTCATATACAAGGTTGAGACTTTTAAATACAGCTCATATTTTTTAAAACACTTTAAAGAATTAAAGTCATTACTTAATGTCCAAGAAGAAAAGAACTATTTTATCTCATCTCCCCATGAGGGGGCTTTTGCAGCCAACCTTTGAACATCCACTCTGGTATCCTTCTAGACTAGTGATTCTCAGCACCACGCTCAGCCAGTGAGCAAACCGGCCATCCCCATATAGGATCCGAACCCGTGGCCTTGGTGTTATCAGCACTGCACTCTACCGAGTGAGCCACGGGCCGGCCTAGACTAGTGATTCTCAAACTGTGGTTCCCAGACCAGCAGCAGCTGGAAACTTGTCAGAAATGCAGATTGGGAGCCACATCCCAGACCCACTGACTCGGGGGTGTGGCCCAGTGACTTGTTTAAACAAGGCCTGCAGGGGATTCTGACACCAGCTCAGATCTGAGGACCCCTGGTGTAGACAGAGCTGATGACTGTGGTTCCCAACTTTGGTTCACATTACAATCATCTGAGAGCTTTTTAAAATTCCTGATGCGCAGGCCTCACATACAAACGAGGTAAGTCAGATGATCTGGGTGTTGGGACTCAGGTATCAGTGTTTTCAAAGCTCCTTACATGACCGTACGTGCAGAGAACAGGTGGGCACCTCTGTTCTTGCTGCTCAAGGTGTGGGCATGGACCTGCAGCCTCAAGATCACTGATGATTGCTGCCCACGTGACAGTTTCAGAAATGCTGTCTTCCGTAGGCTGTTAGGCAGCTTTAGATTATTTAGCCGTGGGATGGCTGAGTTCTTATAAGCTTGCTGGTTTGTGCATTGTGTCCCTGGCTGTGCCTCTAACTTATGAGTACTGATACAGACATCTCCTTTTTATTCACAGGACACAACAGACTATGTGGCATATGTAGCTAAGGACCCTGTGAATCGCAGAGGTGAGCAACGTTTGATCCTTCTATTCCCTGATTCATACACAGCTGGGCTTCACACCGTGCACCAGATGTTCCTCGTCTTCCCAGCCTTCTTCACCCAAATGAGCATTGTCATATCGCATTATTAAGGATAATTGAGGTTTTCAAGGGCCGCATATCACCTGGCTGGGTTAGGAGATGACGTCTCTGAGCATCAAATTCACACCTGTATGCAGACAGCAACAGTTTGGTACACCTGACTTACACATTAGCAGTTCCTGCCACACCTGGAAGTGGCCCCGGTTACACCTGGAAGGCTGCAAACTGCCCGTCCTCCTGCCTCGCTCTTCTGTGTGCCCACTGCCAGCGAAGTCACCCTAGCAGACTCACACTGCCTGCCCAGCCTCAGAGGCCAGTGTCCAAGCTCAGGGTACCGTCTCCTTGTACCCCCTTAGGCTTCTAGGGCCTCACATCCAGCCCAGATCATTTACAACACCAAAGCCCACTGGCTGATAACACGCCTGGCTGGTGGGCTGCCCGTGGGGCACTGCCCTGGAATACCAGGCAGCCGCTGATGAGCCATGCCAGAGCTGCGAGTTAAAACCCAATGGCAAAAATCACAAGTGGAATTTATAGCAACACAAAGCAGCACTTCCTTCCACTACTGGCTGGCTCCTCTACTCTTCCTCTATTCCCACCCTGGGTACCAACTGTTGAGATTTTGTAGTTTTCTTTGCATAATTTTTTTAGTCGTGTACATACACATTATAGGTTCTTCCTTTTTTACAATTTCAATGCAAGTGAGAGCTTAACATTCTGTTTTGCTGTCTTCCACCACAAACTATATCTTTTTCATATTTTCAAGACACCCCAGACAGAAGAGATTAACTGGCCCACGATGTGCCTCTATGGAAATCTGCCCCCACAAGTCCACCGGCCCCCAGGGGCCACTTGTACAGATCCCTTCATCCTTGTGCACAATGTGCACGACGCGTCCTAAAGAGGCATTTGCGGAACAACAGGGTTAGACAGTTAATATGTCAATGGGCCTTGCAAATCCCACCCCCCAACCTGGCTGTAAAATTTTCATTCCCATATAATCGTGTGAGGGTATTTTCCACTGGCCTTCACCAACCCTGGCTTTGTGAGCAATGAATTGGGGGGCTCTTTCCTTTCAGTGGTTTCTTGAGGATGAAGACAACAAGATCATATAAAGAAGAATTTTAGCTGTTGTCCCCCAGTGGTTGGGAGCAGGGGATCCTACAGATAAGCTGTTTTAATATAGTTAACTTCCTATTCTGTAATTGTCACATTGTCACTCCTGAACAGATGTGGGGCAATGACAAAGTTTTGAGGAGAGAAGGGAAGGGGCATAGGAGGTTTTGATGCATCCAGAACTGTCTCTGAGATGCCTGGCTAACTCCACACATTCTAGCCTGCCACCTCTTGAGCATGAGGCAGCTTTTACGTAACGACTGCAGAGGGCCAGTGTCTGTCTCGGGTGAGCAGGCACAGCTGGCAGCAATTGACACTGTCATCCAGAGCAGTGCTCCAGTGTAGAGGCTGTGTTGTTAGATTATTAGTTTCCTAGGGCTGCTGCAACAAAGCACCACAGACTGGGTGGCTTAAGACAACAGAAATGCGCTGTCTCACACTTCTCGAGGTGCCAACATCAGGGCATCAGCAGGGCTGTGCTCCCCTTGAAAGCTGTGGGGGAGCCCTTCCTTGCCCCTTCCTGGCTCCTGGCAGCAGCCGGCCTCTGCGACGGTCCTTGGCTTGTAGAGCCATCACTACGGCCCTTCACCATCACAGGGCATTCTCCCCATGTGTCTCTGAGTCTTCCCAGGGACATCTTAGGAGGACATCAGTCATATTGGATTAGGGTCCTCCCTGCTCCAGCATGATGTCATCTTAACTAGTGACATCTGCAGCCACCCTATTTCCAAATAAGGTTACATTCTGAAGTCCCGGGGGTTATGTCTCCTGCATATCTTTTTTGGGGAACACATTCAGCTCATAACAGAGCCTGACCCCATTAACCATCCTAGGAGCTCTCAAGTCAGGGGAGGGGCGGGGAGGCGAGGTGGCAGCTGCGCTGCCCCAGGCAAAGGATTTCCAGTTTGAGCCTGGAGTTGGCCGAGGTTGAAGTTCTACCTCTATTAAGTCCTCCTGGATTCTTCTTTTTGACACCTTTAGTAGCTCCTCTGTCAATGGTCTCAAAATGAGCCGTACTTTAGAACCACCTAGGGGAGCTTTAAAAAATCTCGATGCTCAGGCCTCACAGAATGGTGCCCAAACAACAGTGATTTTTCCAAGCTCTTTGGGTGATTCCAGTGTACAGCCGAAGCTGGAAATAAGGCTTAGATCCAGATCCTGAAGGAGGTTAGCCCCATGTTATTTGACTTGTACCATATAAGTGTTCAGGCTTTTGTTTTGTTTCACAGGGCAAACCAGGAGTACCTTCTTCCCACGGTACCTTTCCAGAGTTATGGGAATCAGGATCTGTCCCACCTGTCCTGTGACTGCCACACCAGGCTCCCTCTGAGGTGTGCATGCAGTGCTATTGTGAAAACAAATGCCAGACCTATTAGGTAGAAAAAGGTCTGCACTGTTTTTGGTGCTTGGGGACACCACCAGCACAGGGGCCCTGTTAAGGACTGATTGTTTGTGTCTCTCCCCAAATTCATAGGTTGAAATCCAAGCCCCTCAAAAAAATGGTATTGGGAAGTGGGGCCTTCAGGGGGTAATTAGGTGACGAGGGCGCAGCTCTCATGATTGAGTTTGGTACCCTTATAAAAGAGGACCCAGAGAGCTCTCTCACTCTTTCTACCTTGTGAGGACGCAGCAAGACAGAATCATCTGCATCAGGAAGAGACTTCACCAGATGCCAAATCTGCCAGCACCTTGGTCTTGGACTTCCAGCCTTCAGAACTGTGAGAAACAAGTATCTGTGGTTTAAGTCCCCAGCCTGTGGTACCTGTTCGAGCAGCCCTGCTGACTGAGACATGCCCTTTGTTTCAGATACTTAGTGACAGGTGTTCGCTCTTTCCTTCTATCTATTGCCTGTGACAAACTACTAAGCTTAGTGGCTTAACAACAATTTTATTATATTTTATGATATAATATGGGTCAGGAATTCGGGCAGGGCTTGGTTGGCCAATTCACCTGCCCATGCGGGTGGTTTTTGGCTGGGGTCTGGGCTGGTTAAAGGGTCCAAGTTGGCTTTACTTTCATGCCTAGTACCTTGCCAGGGTTGACTAGAAGGCTAAGTTGGCAGGGTCCTTCACCCCTCCTATGTGGTCTCGGGGCCTGTCCAAGTGGCTCTGCCAACCACCAGGTGAGCAGGACTTCCTGCATGGAAGCTCTGGACTCCAGGAGAACAAAAGCAGAAGCTTCCAGTGCTCTGAAAGGACAGGCCCAGCTTCACTTCTGCCGGGTTTACTGTTCATAGAGGTCACAGCAGGCTCTGATTCATGGAAACAGAGGAAACAGACCCACCCTTTGAGGGAAAGAGGTCCAAGGAATTTGCAGCTATCTATTTGCAGTTATTTATCACACCTCTGTTCTCCACATATCGGGGGCCCAGCCTCCAGGGAGACAGTGTGGGGAGGGATCCCTTCAGCACCCCAGCGTGAGCATCACCTCAGAGAGGCCCTGCCTCCATCCCAGGCTTCCCTCCTCTCTGGAAGGAACCAGGGTGAGGACTTCTCCCAGCTTCTCTGTTCTTCCTCCCCTAGGCCAAGTGGAACATTCATTTAGCGTAAATGGCCCCACCACTGGGAAGTCAGATTAGCAAGAAATTCTGGGTGTGATGTTCTTGAATGTTCTTATATGGGCCCTTAAATGTCAGAGGCCCCTAAGTTTGTGTGCTGGAGCAGGTCTGGTACATTGTGGTTTCTCAGGCTGCAAACACAGTTCCTCAGCACCACCAGGGTCGGGACACATCTGGATCTCATAAGTTTGTATTCTTTCTAAACCCTACAGCGACAGGTCGAACTCCCTGCTGCTGTTATCATTTGTCTTTTCCTTGCTGACTCCTGCTTTTACATTTTTGTGTGTGTCTTTAATCTAGAAGAATTTCTAGAAACTCTGTTCATCTTTCTGGTATCAAGAATCCATGGTTTCTATAGTTACTCTGGTGGATGCACGAAAGGTCACCGACTCAAGACATTAAGTCGTACAGTAACCATCAGCAATGTCTCAAGGAGATAAGGGCCACACATGAGCAAAGTTTCACAAGGTTGGCAGGTTATAGTTGAAAGGCAGGGTCAGTAGGAGGTCTATATGATGACTACTGGTTTATGTAGAGATGCAACTCCCCTCAGGTCGGGCTTTGCTGCTGCATCCTAAATACTGTATTCTTTTTATGTTGTAAGTTTCATTACTACCCAGTGCCTCCCATCCCCCGCAGCCCTAGGGATATGTTAGACAGTTCTGAATGGACTGTTTGGGTCACAAAAGCAGCTACAGAATGATCCCCAAATTAGATATATGGCTGCCTACAGGAGGTATGTAATTTATATAATTTATAATCATAATTATAATCTTGCTCAAGCGCCCTCTGGTGCTGCCTGCACCAGGCTGTGGGAAGTCATATCCTTGCCTTAGGTGGTGCTAACCTAGTGGGACAGAGCCTATGTATTCAGCCTGAAGAGCTCCTAAGACGTCTGTCACCCTTTGCCCAAGATTTTCTGAATAATGGGAGATCTGATGAATGGGAATCCCACATAGGGGAAATGCCTATTTTGGGCTTCTGTAATGGTCATTTCAACAAGAAGAATTTGTTACCTTTGGCCCCAACAGCTATAGGTGCTATGAGGTGACTTTCTGGGAGAGACCTTAAGTATTATGAACTCATTAGTGGAAAACGGAACAGCACTGCCTCTAACTTTTCTTTCCCCTAGAAGCAAAACCTCATGGGCAAACGCAGTAATTTACTGTTGTTTTTAACCAGGAAGGTAAATATTCCACCTGATGACATTGTGGCACGAGGCTCATTTCCCCACGGGCTGTTTGTCTATTATGAACAGTGTTTTTACAAACTAAGTTTAAGACTCCCCAGTGCACCTTTCTAGCTGCTGAAAGCCAGATTCATGTGTCTACCAGGCTGCTCTGCATGTCCTCTCAGGAGTCCCCCAGGCCCTGGAACTTAAGGAATCACAGATCTAAATTTAACACTTTCCCCCCAGCTCGGTCAACAGCAACCGCCTCCAGACCCCTCCGTGTCTCTGCCTTGTCCACTCACCTGCCATCTGTCAGTGAGGCCTTACCAGTTCCTCCTACCTCTGATGCGACCCCCAAGGCCAAGCCCCATAATTAATAAACGGGTCTCCCTGTGCCCACTCTTGCTCTCTAAGGTCTTTTCTCCACATGGCAGCCAGAAGGATCCTTTTAAGATCATGTGACAGGTCCTTCCTCTGCTCACTCTGAGTAAAATGTCACATTCTCCTTACGCCCACAGGACCCTCTGTGAGCTCACGCCTGCTCCATCCTCTATCTCATTTCTTACAGCCTCCCCCTCTCCACCACTTCAGCTACACTGACTTCCAGATCATCCTTGAACATGCCAGGCAAGCTCCTGCCTCAGGACCTTTGCACTTACTGGGCTCTATGTCTGGGACCTTCCTACACCAGCCTTCTCAGGCTTTCCTCCCTGACCTCTCTCATGTCCCCTTCTAGGGTCACCTTTCCCGATCATCCTATGTATCACCTACAGCATAATCTCCTTCATTTCCTGTATTTGATGTTGTCTTCACGGTTGTATTAGTCTCCTAGGGCTGCAGTAACATTACCACAAGCTGGGTGGCCTAAAACACCAGAAATGTATCTTCTCACCATCCTGGAGGCCAGAAGTTTGAAAGCAAGGTGTCAGCTGGGTTTCACTCCCTCCAGAGGCTCTGGGGAAGGATCCTTCCTTGCCCTTTCCAGCTTCTGGTGGCTGTAGAAATTCCTTAGCTTGTGGCTATATCAGTCCAGTCCCTGCCTCCGTCTTCACATCACCTCTTCCTCCTCTGTCTGTCTTCTCTTCTTCTGTCTCTTTCAAGGACTCATGTCATTGGATTTAAGGCCCATCCTAATCCAGGATGGTCTCACTGCAAGATCCTTAGTCACTTCTGCAAAAACGCTTTTTCACACATTCCAAAAGGTCAGGATGCGGGCATGTCTTTTGGGGACCACCATTCAACCCACTGTAGTGGCATATCTCTTTATTTTTGGTGTCCACTCTCCAGACTGTGAGCTTGGTGAGAGCAGGGACTCTGATTTGTTTCTTGGCATATCCTAAGGCAGGGCCTGGTGCACAGTAGCTTAATAAAGGTCTGCTGAGTGAAGTCTTCAGTAAATATTCTGTGCGTATTGTCTTGTGCTTGTGTGCAAGAATTTTCCTAGGGTATGTACCTCAAGGCTGAATCACTTTGTCTTTGGGCATCTTCAACTTTTCTGAAATGGTCATTTCACTTTTTATTCCCACGAGGAGTGTAGAAGAGATCTTTTTGCTCAACACTTGGCATTTTCAGGCTTATACATTTCTGCCAGTCTCATGGATGCAAAATGCCATCTCCTTACAGCTTCAAGTTGCCCCTCTGGGGCTAGGACACATACTAAGCAACTCTAAATTAATAGCATCACAGCTGAATCTTGGATTTTTAACCTATCTCTGGTCAAAGAATCAGGAACAATGAAGAACTGTGGATACACTGAATAAGCAGACTAGGGCTGGCTGATTACTGTTTGAGTTTCTCTAGTTACAATTCATTAGTTTCCTATGTTCCTTTTAAGCAATGTGGGTTATCAGCTCACTAAGATGAAAGGACAACAGTCATTGTTGAGCAGGACTTTTCCTAACTTCAGTAATGTCTCCCAGTGTCTCCAAGGCTCCCAATGCCAGTCACCAGCTGGCAGAGAATGTGGCAGTGAATTTGAACTCTTGGAGCCAAATGTGAACTCTTCAGCATCCATGTGTCCAGATAAGAGGACTGCGGAGACCCCGAGGTGGGCTTCTGCAGGAGTGGGCTGCCTGGGGAGGCTGGATGGAAACCATCTCCGACCTGCGAAGTGTCTGTCGGGGCTGAGGGGTGGGAGGCGTGACTTCTCGAAAGGTGGAGCACAGGTCCTGAGGAGCCCTCTGCCCGGACTCTGGCAGAGCCCAGCATCCCCCGGGACACGGAAGCAGTTCCCTGTGGGGAAAACGAAGGTTGGAGCTTCTGTTCATCGTGAGGGCGGCATTAGCCTAGAATAGTATAGAAAAGGCACAGTGACTCAGGGTGTGTATTGTGTGTGCCAGCTGCTCCTGCAGCACAGAAGCCAGGCAAGAAGGGCTTGTGGAAGGCGAGGGAACAGGCACCCTTGCTCTCAGCCCATGGTGCCAAAAAATTGGAAAAAGTGTCTTAGCGAAGTGGATTCATAGCTTTTATGAACTAGTTTTAACCAAACTAAGGCTCTCAGAGAAAAAACATAAGTTAGAGATTATATCATTAATGGCAGCTCAGGCAAACAGGATAGAAACGGAAGAGCTGATTGATACATTTACTTCCAGTGTGGACGCTTCATAGGCTGCATTTCAAAGTAAAAACAATGATAATCTAATCAGATAAGAAATCGATGCCCCAAATTCAAAATGATCAAGAAAAGTATTTCAAAGATGGGCAGCTGGATTTCTGTTTATGGCCATTGATGATGAACTGCACCCAAAGTACCCATTGTGCCTCATGCTTTCAGGGCTAACAAGGCATCTTACCCTTTTGTTCATTTTATCTTCATCTTATTATTTTTAAAGATATTTTTATAATACACATAAAAGTAATTAATACAGGAGTGTATTTTAATCATTTATAAATAAATAGACACATTTGGGATGTGTGCAAAATGTTTGCTGCTGGCAGTCACGAGTGAGAAGAAAACTGGAGACCTCGGACTTAGAGAAGTCAAGTCATTTGGGCTTTGGGTGTGATGGGCATTACACACTCTCTCCTCCCAAACCTCCAGAAGCCCAGGCTGCCATGGTTCCAGCGGAAGGACCTGTTTCCCCAGAAGAGAGAGAACGTGGTGGAATGACTGTGTTTGCTGCTCCTTTGTTGTGGGCCGTGTTTTAGATTTTACATCATTTTGAATGTTGGTTCTGTGCACCAACACGGTGTACCCCTCTCTCGTCTGTTCCTTCCTCTCCACTGCTTGTGGATCATGTCTTTGGCCCTGTAGTGACCTCATGGAGGGAGAGCCCAGCTGAGCCCAGCAGCCCTGGTGACCCCTTCTGGGCAGGGCCTCGTCATCTGCAGCATACACTGCAAGTCCGTTCAGAAGATAGTGGCTTTTGGCCGAAGACTGTGGTAGTGCTCTCAGAGAAAACACCAGGCCCAGAGAGAGACAAGTCCAGGGTCGACTTTAGAGGTAGAGTAAGTTTCTGAAACATATAGAGGCCATTTTAACAGAAGGAATCCTCAGACCAAACTAGGAGATGATGCTGTTTTCTCAGTTCATTGAGGAGTGGGCTGGGTACTGTGACCTAGAGTTGTGATTTAATTCCTGAGAGTTTGTGGGGCTGCTCACTATCTGCAGGTTCTGCCACCCAGTTTGTCACTTAAACTACCAGGGCCAGATCCTTGCCCAGCTAGGGGCTTCCATCTGGAGCCCTGCACCTCTCTGCACGTCCTGGAACTTCCTTGAAGAGGACCCTCTTTCGTTTTCATGTTCTCTGGTTGCGTACAGGATGAGTGGGCGTGTGGGTGAGATTGTACAGTCTCCTGAAGAAACCTTATTTTTCATTCTCCATTGTAAAGGTTAGGATTCTGCTCTCTCCTTAAAAGGAAAATAAGCTGCATTTTTTGAACCTTTCCCAGTCTTTTCTCAGGTTCCTTAAAGTACTGACCAGCCGATTCCCTTGGCTGGTGCTGATGCTGGAGAGCAAGGCCAGGAGGGGAGTGGGTGGCTGGAGAACAGGGGACAGGTCAGGGTGAATGCGCTGTCTTTCTGGCTGTTCCTCACTCAAGTCTGGATTCCTATTTCCTTATTAACTCGAAAGAGGCTTCTGTTTGTATCAGTCAACAACCTGTGCAACTGTAACAGCTGCTTCATATGGGCTTGCTTTGTGACTACCTCGGCTGATACTTAGTAAATAATAGTATCAAAAATAAAATAACATCAATGATGAACAGTAAAAAGACAGCCAGGACACCCGTACCTTTGTAGATGAATCCCTTGGCCATAACTAAGGTAGGACTGCCGTATCCAAGGGACTCTTCCAGGAAATACGTTTCTCTGTGTATGTGGAAGTCCACCTTCCCCAGAGTCTGGGAAGAAGCAGCTGAGGCCCCAGGGCCTGGAAGGCTGCCCTCTAGGTGAACTCCCAGGGCCTTGCTGGATTCGTGCATCGAAAAGGCAGCATTAGGGCAAGAGTGGCCACACCCTGTGGAGGCGGCCATGTCTCTGTCCCCTCCCTGAACAGTTTTCTTGTCTTCGTGAGGCTTCTTTCCAGTGTGTACTGGCTTCTATAGGGAGGCCACAATTCAGCGTCTCCCTAATTACTACCTGTGCCGGCGACAACGACCCATGTAGAGTGCGTCCTCCTCCCTGTGGGGACCGGCGGGGCTCCTGGAGGAGCGCTCCTTGAGATGCAGTTATGCTGTGACTGTCAGCAAGACAAAGGCGAAGTATGACAGGCATCTGTCATTTTCTCCAAGCAGAATATTTTTATCCCATTAGTAACAAGATCACGTTAGGGCTGGTCATGGTGACAAGTCCGTAGCCCCTTCAGGAGGACCATGAGGAGGGGCTGTGACTCTTCTGGTGGGGCACCATGGATGTGTCTGGGAGAAGTACTACTGTCTTGGGAGGCCGAGGCCAGGAGAACCTCTCATGCTGTGTCCCCCACTCGACCCTCTTTCCTCTGAAGGTTGTAAATGGATTCCTCCACAGCCTCGCCACCAGGACAGCTGTCCCTGTGTGACAGCTGGTGCCTGCCATCGAGCACTTAAGGACTTGCTCCAGGCCACTTCACTGGCTTTGAGTGGCCCTTGTCTGATGCACTAACACCCCTAACTTGTATCCACTCTGCACAAGCTGCTTTTCTGAGAATCTGCATGAATATCCAGTCTCAAATTTACAGAGATGCAAATGGCATGTTGTCGGGATGGTCATACTGATTTATAAATTCCCTTTGCGTTTATCTTACAAGGTCACTCTTGTTTCTAGGGGCCACACTTGGTGGTCACCACTTTACTCCTACTAAAAAGTACGCAAACAACTTGCATTAAGTCCATTGAACAGATCAAGGTTCATTCAGCAGATGCCAATTTACGTCCATCTTTTAAGGCTCATGGGCCTTAAAGAGACTTGGTGCATGCCGAGATTAGGTTCTTTGTCATTTTGCGGTCTCTTTCTAAACATTGTTTTCCTATCAAGGTCAGAATTGATGTTTATAGGCTTTAAAGGAATTTAGAAACCATCAATTTGAACTTGAAAATTCTTACTTTGTTTAAAAATAGAACCAAAATTTTGTAGACAACAGGCTATTATGAAATGCATGCCTACTGTGAAACATTGTAGCTGTGGGGTCCCCCAGGGATTGAGCTGCTGCTAGATGGGCTAGGACATACTATGAAGAACACATGCATCTCTTCGTCCCTCTGTCCTCAGGAAGGGCTCTTTGTAGAGGAGCCCAGGGAGCACGACTGTCTGTCTCTAAAGGGCTGTGTCCCTTGCTTTTCCAGCTTGTCACATTCTAGAATGCTGTGATGGGCTGGCCCAAGATGTCATCGGCGCCATCGGACAAGCCTTCGAGCTCCGGTTTAAGCAATACCTGCAGTGTCCTTCCAAGATCCCTGCTCTCCACGATCGGTGAGTAATGCTGAGACACCGTCTGTGAGGGCCTCTCTGCATTTTATGGCCACCTCCCCGAGCTGTGCTCTGGACAGACTCAAGTAATTACAGGGCTTCCCAGGCTCAGAAACACCTGGTTGATGCTGGGCGGTGGCACAGGAAACTGACAGATGGAAGCCAACATATGGATGATGCTTTGAATGTGCAGAAAAACATTTTCTTGAAACTATAGTGATGGTAGCCAGGGTTACAGAAGAGCTACTTCACTGTAATGTTTTTTGTTCTGTTTCTTCTGCAACCATGTGATACCTCCATATGTCAGCTTCTTGGGTCTGTGTAACCACAGGCTCTATGAGTCCCATTGTCCTTGACATCACAGTTAGCCAGAGTTCTGCTGCAAGAGGTTCTCTCCACCAGGCAGTGTGCTGGCTGCCAGCGCTGCCGCTGCTTTATCAGCCTTCATAGCTTAACAGAGTTGTAGCTCGTTTGCCTTCTCTGTGGCCCTGGGCAAGTTCCTTAACCTCTCTGTCTGTAAAAAAGGAATAATGTGACAGTTGTTTTAAGTGTCAAATACAATAGTGAATGTGAACAGGAATTGTGAGATGTTTAGTTTATTATAAACATGTTCAGAGTCTACTATTGAGTTTCCTTAGGAAGTGAGAAAAACTTCAGCTCCACAGGTAAGTCTTGGTATACGATTTCTGAAGCAGGACAGTGACAAGGGGTCCTGTCTATAGCTTCCTACGGTAGGTGACTGTCCTGCTGCCCACCTCCCCTGCCTGCCACTGCTTGTCACGTCCACCTCGCGGGGTCAGAGAGCGAAGCAAGCGGCCCTGCCTGGGCTTGCTCCCCTTCTGTTGTAGCGCCGCTCCTCCAGCTGGGGACAGCAGCAGTGAGAGAGGCACCCTGTAGCCAGCCTAGACTGAGGATGGCACGGCTGGCTTTCCTTCTGAGATGCAGAGGTCCTAGGGGGCCAGTAAGATAGGACCTTCCATTTTTAAGAGGTTCTCTCTCAGTTTTCTGCTCACTCCCTCAGGCCATTTGTCTCCAAATTGGGAAATATTTGCTGGAGGTATGAGGAATTGGTACATTCAGCTTCTTGTCCTTACAGCTTGGGTGGTGACAGGGACAGGGGTGAGAGGGAATGTGGCAATGTTGGGTCTTCCCAGTGGGTCCCAGCGCTCCATGTTTGTGGAGTGAGTTTTCTCTTTTCCTTCTCTTGCTGCTGGTGTATGGACTTACTTATTTGTGAATTATTTTTGTTCGTGGTGTTAATTATCGGGGGAGAGACTCTATGATCTGGATTCCCAGCCCATCTTTAACTGGAAATCAGAACTAGCACTTATAAATGAATGGATTTTTGGTTATGGTCTGATTTTCCTTGGAGAATTTTCCTCTGATTTTCTTTGCAGAAATCCAAGGGCATTTCAACAAAAAACCAGGGAAGACAATGAAAAGCAAATCAAATGTAGCTAATGCTCTATTATTTTTTAAAAGCTTGCTATGTAATTCACATATGAATTAATCACCCTTTTAAAGTGTACGGTTCAGTGGATTTGCTAGTATATTCAAAGGATGTACAGTCAGCACCATTAATTCCAGAACAGTTTCATCATCCCCCAGAATAACTTCACACCCATTAGTAATTCCTCCCATTCCTCACGCCATCTCCCCGGGCAACCACTCATCGACTTCCTGTCTCTGGATTTGCGAGTTCTGGACATTTCATATAAATGGAATCATATAGTGTGTGTCTGGCTTTTTTCACTAAGAAGAATGTTTTCAAGGGTCATCCATGTTGTAGGATCTGTCAATGTTTCATTCTTTTTAGAGTTCTTAATGACATTCTACTGTACCAATATACCACCTTTTGTTCATCCATTCGTTAGTTTACGGACATTTGGGTTGTTTCCACCTTTTAGACCTTACGAGTAATGCTGCTATGTTTTTGCACAGACATATGTTTCAGTACTTTTGTGTATATACCTAGGAGTGGAATTGCTGGGTCATAAAGTCATGCTATGCTAAGCTTTTTGAGAGAATGCCAAGCTGTGTTAGTCTGCTTCTGTTGCTTATAACAAAATACCCAAAATTGGGTGATTTATAAAGAAAAACAAAATTTATTTCTTACACTTTCTGAAGCTGGAAAGTCTAAAGTCCAAGGAACACATCTGGTGAAGGCTTTCTTTGGTGGTGACACAGTATCACATTGTGAAAATGGTGGAGCAGAGAGAGCAGAGAGAGACTCTTCAGGCTCCCCTTTTAAAAGCCCTCCAGACCACACCTATGACCACCATTTTTAATCCATTCACTACGGCATGGTCCCATAGTCTAATCACCTCTTCAAGGCTCCACCTTTCGATTACCATAATAGGGTTCCCCACCCTCTTCACAGTCACAATGGGGACCAAGTTTCTAATACATAAAACTTGTGATACACAATTCAAGCTTCAATGAGTTTGGGGGGGACATAATTCAATCCACTACACTAGCCATTTTCCCAAGTGGCTGCACCATTTTGCATTCCCATCAGCAGTGTATGAGGAGGGTTATAATCTCTCCACGTGCTCACTGACACTTGTTATTGTATGTCTTTTTGATTATAGCTATGAATGAAAGGGTCTCTGATTATGATTTTGGTTTGCATTTTCCTGATGGCTAATGATGTCAAGCATCTTCTCATGTGTTTATTGACTATTTGTATATCTTCTTTGGAGAAGTATCTGCTTAAATCCTTAGATCATTTTAATATTGGTTATTTGTCTTTATTATTGAGAAGTTCTTTAGATATTCTGGATACATGTCTCTTTTTAGATGCAGTGCTCCCGCCGTGGGTTCGGATCCTATATAGGGATGGCCGGTTTGCTCACTGGCTGAGCAAGGTCACAAAAAAGGACAAAAAAAAAAAAAAAATAGATGTATAATTAGCAAATATTTTCTCTCATTTTGTGGGTTGGTTGTATTTTTACTTTCTTGGTAGTGTTCTTTGAAGTCTAATAGTTTTTTGATTTTGGTGAAGTCCAGCTTACCTGGGGTTGTTTGTTTGTTTGTTTGTTTGTTTGTTTTTGACTGCTTGTACTTTTCTTGTCATGTGTAAGCAATCATTGACTAATTCAAGGTTACAAAGATTTATGCCTGTGGTTTCTTCTAAAAATTTTATAGTTTGTAGCACTTGCATTCAGGGCTTTAATTCATTTTGAATTAATTTTTGGATATGATATGATATAGGGATCCAACTTCATTCTTTCACATGTGGATTTCCAGTTTTCACAATACCATTTGTTGAAAAGATTATTCTTTTACCTACTGAATTATCTTGGCACCCTTGTCAAAATCAAATGACTGTAAATGTATGGTCATTATTTCTGGACTCTATTCTATTCTATTCTATCAATTGAGCTATATTCATATATCTGTCCTTGTGTTTAAATACTGGAGCTTTGTAAGTTTGAAATTGGAAGTATGAGTTCTCTAACTTTGTTAATTTTCAAGATTATTTTGACCGTTCTGGGACCCTAGCAATTCCATGTGAATTTTAGGATAGCTTGTCTATTTTTTTCAAAAAGACAATGGGATTTTGATAGGGATTGTGTTGCATTCATAGACCAATTTGAGGAGTATTGCCATCTTAGCAATTTTAAGTCTTCCAATCCATGAACACAGATTGTCCTGACATTTATTTAGATTCGCTTCAATTTCTTTCAGCAATGTTTTGTAATTTTCAGTATACAGTTCTGCACTTGTTTTGGTAATTTTTCTCCTAGATATTTTATTCTTTTTGATGCTATGATAAATGAGTGTTCTTTAATTTTATTTTTTTGCCTTTTTCACTGTTATTATATAAAATACTCTGATTTTTGTACATTTTTATCTTTTATCCAACAACCTTGCTCAACTCACTTCTTAGCTCTAACAGCTTTTTTGTGATTCTTTATGCTTTTCTATATACAAGACATGTCATCTGCAAATAGAGTGAGTTTGATTTCTTTCTTTCTAATCTGGATGCCTTTTATATATTTTTGTTATCTAATTGCCCTGGCTAGAACCTCCAGTACAGTGGTTCTGGAGGGGACATCCTTGTCATGAGGGGACATCCTTGTCATGTTTCTGATATTAGGGGGAAAGCATCCAGTCTTTCACCATCAACTATGATGTTAGCTGTGGGCTTTTCATAGATGCCTTTATCAGAAATGCCCCTCTATTCCAATTTTGTTGAGTGTTCTGTGTTGGATTTTGTCAAGTGCTTTTTCTGAATATATTGAGATGATTATGTGGTAATTGTTTTTTATTTTGTTGATACGATAAATATATCATGTTTAATATATTAGTTGGTTTTTGGATGTTGAACTAACCCACTTCATCTTGGTGTATAATTCTTTTTACATGCTGCTTGATTTGGTTTGCTAGTATTTTTCTGTTCACATTCATAAAAGATACTGATATGTAGTTTTCTTTTCTTTTGGTGTCTTTGTCTGGTTTTGGTATCAGGGTAATAGTGGCCTCACAGACTGAGTTTGGAAGTGTTCCCTCATCTTCTATTTTTTGGCAGAGTTTGTGAAGAATTGCTGTTAATTCTCCTTTAAATGTTTGGTAGAATTCACCAGGAAGCCCTTTGATCTTGGGCTTTTCTTGGAAGGCAAACTTTTTGATTACTAAATCAATCTCTTTACTTGTTACAAGTCTATTCAGTTTTTTTTTTTTTTTAATTTCTTCTTGAGTCAGTTTTGGTAGTTTGAATCTTTCTAGGAATTTTTCCATTTCATCTAGGTTATCTAATTTGTTGGCATACAATTATATATAGTTTCTATTATAATCCTTTTTATTTCTTTATGGTTAGTAGTAATATCTCCTGTTTCATTGCTGATTTTTATAATTTGAGTCTTCTCTTCTTTTTCTTGGTCAGTCTAGCTAGAGATTTGACAATTTTGTTTATCTTTCCAAGAACTAATGCTTGGTTTTGTTAATTTTATTGTTTTCCCACTCTCTATTTCATTTACTTACACTTTAATATTATTTTCTTCCTTCTGCTTGTTTTTGGGCTTAGTTTGCACTTCTTCTTCTAGTTTCTTAAGGTAGAAGTCAGGTTATTGATTTGAGATCTTCATTTACTGTTTAGGTGGTTACAGCTATAAATTTCCCTCTATGCGCTTTTTTTTTTGTTTGTTTTTTTTTTTTTTTTGCTTTATCACATAAGTTTTGATATGTTGTTTTTGTTTTCATTTATTTCAAAGTATTTTCTAATTTCCCATGTGATCTCTTTTTGACCCATTATTTATTTAGAAATGTGTTGTTTAATTTCTATGTATTTTAAAATTCCCTCAATTTCCTTCTGGTAGTGATTTCACTTTGATTCTATTATTGTCTGAAAAATACTTAGTATGATTTCAATACTTGAAATTTTTTTTCTCCATTTTATTTGTGAAGCATCCTACCCATCAATACTTTAAATTTTTGAGACTTGTTTTATAGCTTTATATATGGTCTATCCTGGAGATGTGAGCTGGAGAAGAGTTTGTATTCTGCTGTTGTTGGGTGAAGTGTTCTGTATATGTCTGTTAGGTCTAGTTGGTTGATAATGTTTTTCACTCTTCTATTTCTGAATCTTCTGTGTAGTTGTTCTGTCCATTATTGAAAGTGGTGTATTAGTGTCCCCAACTATTATTGTTTAATTGTTCATTTCTCCCATTGGTTTTGTCAGATTTTGCTTCATGTATTTTTGGGTTTGCTGTGAGACACATATTTCTTTATAATTGCTATATCTTCTTGATGGATTGCTCTTTTATTGTTATAAACTGTCTTTCTGCATCTCTGGTAACAATTTTTGTCCTAAAGTCTATTTTGTCTGATATTAGTATTGCCACTGCAACTGTCTTTTGGTTATTGTTTGCATGAAATGTCTTTTTACATCCTTTTACTTTCATTCTATTTATGTCTCTAAATCTAAAGTGTGCATCTCATAGAAAGCATGTAGTCAGATCATTTTTTAATACATTCTGCCAATCTTTGTCTTTTAATTGGAGTGTTTAATGTATTTACATATAATGCAGTTTCTAATGTTAGAATTTTTCCATGCAGTTTTGCTTTTTTTTTCTTATACCATTTTTGTCCCTTTCTTTCTCCATTACTACCTTCATTGGTGTTAAATATTTTTCAAGTGTACCATTTTAGTTTCCTTGTTTATTTTGCTATTTTTAAAAATAATTTTCTTCATGGTTCCCTTGGGGATTACAATTAACATCTTTATTCATAACAATTTAGTTTAGATTAATATCAACTTAATTTCAATAGTACACAAAAACTTTGCTCCTATGTAGCTCCATTTCTCCACTTTCCATTGTGCTGCTATTGTCATACAAATTATATCTTTATATATTGTGTTCCCATCAACACAGATTTATAATTATTGTTTGTTTTAGTTGTCTTTTAAATTAAAGGGTAGGAATGAAAGAATTATAGACAAAAGTACATTGATGCTGTCTCTTATATTTACCTATGTAGTTAATTTTACCATTATTCTCCATTTCTTCATGTTGATATGAGTTACCTTTTCATGTCCTTTCACTTCAGCCTGAATTACTTGTAGTATTTCTTGTAGGGCAGATTTGTTAGTAATGTTAGTTTCTTCATTTTTATTTATCTGGGAATATTTTAATTTATGCTTCATTTTTGAAGGGTAATTTTATTGGATGTAGTGTTCTTGGTAGACAGTCTTTCAGGAATATGTCATTCCACTGCCTTTTGACCTGCATTGTTCCTAATAAAATATCAGCTGTTAATATATTAAGGACCCCTTGTACGTGATGTTTTCAAGAGTTTCTCATTTTCTTTGGATCAAACAGTTGGATTATGATGTGTGAATCTACTTGAGTTCATTCTGAGGTTTTTTTTTTTTAAAGCTTACTGGATGTGTAGATTAATGTTTCTCATCAAATTTGAGAAGTTGTCTGCCATTATTTCTTCAAATGTTTTTTCTACCCTTTTCAGTCTCTCCTGTCCTTCAAGGACTCCCTTATGTGTATGTTGATGTGCTTAATGGTGTCCTATGGGACTCTGAGGCTCTGTTCATTTTTCTTAATTTTTTTTTCTTTCTGTTCCCCAACCAGAATAATCTCAATTGACCTATCTTTGAGTTCTGTCGTTATTTCATCTGCCTCTTCAAACCTGCTATTAATCCCAAGTGAAATTTTTATTTCAGTTATTAGAATTTTCAACTCTAAAATTTCTGTTTGGTTCTTCTTTTATTATTTCTATGCCTATATTGATATTCCATATCTGGCAAGGCATTGTTCTCATGTTTAGTTTTTTTATGCGTGGTTTATTTTAGTTTTTTGAACATATTTTAGGTAATTAATTTAGAGTCTTTGTTTAGTTAGTCCAAAATCTGATTTTCCTCAGGGACAGTTTCTGTTTAGTGCTTTTTTCCTGTGTAATATCCATACTTTTTTCTTGGCATGTCCCATAATTTTTTGCTGTAACCAGAAATTTTAAGTAATTTATGTGGCAACTCTGGAAATCAGAGTTTTTCGCTCCTCAGTACTTGTATTGTTGTTATTTGTTGTGGTTATTTGTTGTAGTAACTTTTCTAAACTAATTCTGTAAAGTCTGTATTCCTTGTTGTATGTGTCCATTGATGACTCTGCTTGGTTCACTTATTAGTCAGCTAATGACTGGAAAGATATTTCCTTATATGCCTGAAACCACTAAATCTCCCAGTCTTTGCAGAGGGGCTTTGTGTGTGTGTGTGTGTGTGTGTGTGTTGAGGCATTTCTTCAACACTCAGCCAGGCAGTTGACAACTCTGCCTTAGCCTTCACTTTCTGCGTATGCAGAGCTTTAAGGTCAGCCAGAGAGCTTAGGGCCTTCTCACACGTATACCAAGCAGACATGCAGCCCTGGGAATGCACACATTTGTACACATGCACGTGGCTTTCTAGATTCTCAGAAATATGTTGGTGCTTATTAAAGTTCCTATGGAGATCTCATTTCCCATCTTTTCCTTTTACGCTTTTTATTAGCCTACTTTTTGACCTAAAGGTTTTCCACTACCTCGATGAGCCAAAATGTTAGACGATTGCCTCTAATTCTTTTTGACAGTGCCCCTGAGGAAGAGACTTTTTGCCCCAGGCAAGCTCTGAATGAGTTCAAATAAAGACAGTCTTGGGAGTTGGATCTTTCAAGGAACAATGAAACAGGTCAAATAGTGATAGTTTTCTGGGAATGGGACTTTGAAGGAGACTCAGTGTTGTTTTTCTTCTGGTGGCTGCCAGGCTGCTGGTTTTCACCGTAACTGTGGGCCCTTGGCTTTCAAAGCTACCACTGAGATAGAAATGGAGCATTTAAAAATTCCACAAAGATACTATTCTTATACCTGTTTGTTCGTTTTAAAATGAACACTTCCTGGGTTGTACAAGCTTCTGGTTAAATTCCAGAGTTCTGAAAAAGTTTCTGATAAAAAGTTTTTGTTTATTGGTTTTCTGTTTTGCCAGGTTTCTTGTTGCTTTTACGGAAGAGAGAATTTTCAGAAATTCTTTGCCATTTTCCTGATGTCACTAAATCTCCACTTTTTAGTTGATTTTCTTTAAATTTTATGACTTACTGAAATGTGTATCTGTGTCTTGATGATCTGATTATATTTCATCATAAGGTATTTCTTTCTTAATTAAAAAATGTACTTTTAAAAAAGGACCTGTTTCAAATATGACTGATGTTTCGCAATGGGTAGAACCTTGAATAAGGCAGGGATATTTGGCCAAACCACTTATCTGCTGTTCATATGTGTCTAAGGCCCACATGACTGAGGGGCAGTGACTAAGATCTCTTTTCATGATAACTGGTACTAACATTAGATTTGTTGCTTTTTGACTGCAAACTCAGCTTTTGGCTAAAACCCTTGAAAATCTTCTTTTAACAGAATGCAGAGTCTGGATGAGCCATGGACAGAAGAGGAGGGAGAAGGCTCCGACCACCCGTACTACAACAGCGTCGTAAGCAAGATGCCTCCTCCAGGAGGGTTCCTTGACGCTCGACTGAAAACCAGACCCCAAGTTCCTGACACAGCCCAGGTAAGTCTTATGCTTTTTTCCTTGGATGAACACTAACTGGACTTGATTTCTTTTTGTTTTCTTCAACTTTATTTCAGGCTGATGTTCTGTTCACTTTTTAACACAATAATTTACAAACTTTCTCTCACTGGATTTCACAAAGCATACAAATAGGGGAAGCTTAACATCATAACGCCTTAGCCAACTATATTGTGATTCCTGAGATACGAGTCTGGGGGTGTCCTGTCTATCCAGGACAAATCCCATCATACTGTGATCTTAATGAGGGGAAGAGAGAGTTCAAGACTTTTAAAAGGCCTGGGGTGTTTTGGGTTCTCTATAAAGGACAGTGAATATAGGCTCTTAATATGATGAGAATTTTATGAGTTTTTGTATTTTATTCATTCCCTTGATTTTCACTCCAACTCAAAATTCTCATAAGGCAGTTGCTTTCTAGAGTTATGATATCTCTATTTTGTTGTAAGAAATTGTTTAACATCACCTGCCTTGTGTGAATGATAATAACCCCGATTAAAAATGGCAAAATAACATTGAAATCAAGGCTGTGACTCTGAGAGGGAATTTCCTGGTTTTCACGGAGTGGACTTGCCCGCGTGTGAACGAGTACGGGTGTAAGTGTTGGGTGAGATGCATGTTCTGACACAGCGATACTCTCCAATCGAAGCTTATTTGAGGATGTGTTGAGTGACGTGGCTGCATATGGAAGAGCTTAATTTACAGTCACACCCAGGGAGGGGTTGGGGGGCGGCGAAAGCAAGGAGGAGCGTGTGTGGTTCTGATAGAGATGCCACCTTTTCCTCACACCCACGCAGGCTTATTTCCCAAGTCTTCATGCCAACCATGAGGCATGAAGGGAAAATCGGGCGGAACAGAGGAAGCAGTTGACCCAAAATGAGGGTCCTGCGACTGTGCCATGGCTCTCAAAGATGGGAAAATGGGAGGAGGGCGAGTCTCTCTTTATTTGTATTTACACCTGTCTGTAGTTTGCAGGAAAAGAGCAAACGTATTACCAGGGAAGACACTTAGGAGACGCGTTTGGTGAAGACTGGCAGCCAACAGCTGTCAGGCAAGGTGAGGAGGATGAGAAACATAAAAAATACTTTAAAAAGTAATGTGCTCACCAGTGGGTCATCCATTTCCGTGGTGTGGCAGACTGACCCCCTGGAAGTGTTTGCTGTGGGTAGATCACAGAAAGAGAAATAACAGTGCTGCGGATGTCCACTGGCACAAATCAGGTGACTCCTCCCGTAGCATCAGGTCCCGCTGATCCTCTTTCAGAACCTACTGTCCTCATGCACGCTGGAGACTGTCCACTTGAGGGCTTCCTCTGGCGGGAGAGCGGACTTGCCCAGGGGTGCTGAGGAATTGCCATCCCAGGGGCACCTTCACCAATTTCAAATGGGAGTTGCTGAGGCAGCTCCAAGTGTGTTTCGTACGTTCCCCAGCAAAACTGAGCACCAGTGGCTCCTACAGCAGCTTTCCCTCTTTTCCTTATTTCTCTTCCCATCTCTGTCCTCTCAGGGTCAGCTTCAGGAGGGACATAGCGACACCTACCTGGGGGTTGATGGCAGAGGTGGCACCAGGGATACAAGTCTCTCCTGGGCTCTGGTGCTTTTAGAGGACACTTCAACGTCCTGTCAAACCTAATAGCCTGCACCTGTGTCACATTAAGAATAATTTAGATATATCTAATTACATGTAACTATCTATCTAACAGATATAACTATGTATCTACAATTTAGATGTTTAAAAATAATTTAGAAACATCTAGATAAAACTGTAATAATTTAGATATAACTATCTAAGAGCTAACTGCTCACATAAGTCTTTATTCCCTGGACAGTTATTTATGTGTGTACATATTGGAGTATGTAAGTACGTATTCCCATCTCTATCTATCTAATCTGTCTATCCTTTAAAGATTCCTTTTAATTTTAACCTTTTCCCCTTCTCAAAAATTTTCATAACTCTTTCAATAGCTCTGGGGTCCTGGCTACTAAGTCTACAGGGTCCAAAGGACATAAATCCAATCGATGCTTCTATGTATATAAACGTAACCATTTATGGTTTAACGTTAAGTCTCGTCCCTTCATTCTAGCCACTTGTGCCAGGGAGCAAATGCAATACATTTTTAAATTTTCTCCCATGTGAGAGAATTTCAGGTCTTGGCCTGTCCCAGCTGAAAGACCCACATGGCTGGCCCAGTCCATAAAACATAAGGCCTGGCAGAAGCCATCAAATAGTTCTGCGTAAGAATAGGATAGAAATAGCAACTCAAAGTCATAACTTTGCTAGAGGTTCTTTTTCACTACGGGCTATTCATCTTTCTCCTATAAACATTTAAAATATATTTATATAACATTTGTATGCACAGACATATAATAACTGCTAAAGATCTAAGGAGACATTATTCCCATTAACTATTTCCTTTACTGTAAAATATATCAGATTTATTGTAAAATAAGTCTTTTTGTGTGTATTCAGGTGATTCGAGCCAGATTGAGAACCGATAACATAGCAAACTCCCTAGGGCAAAATAAGCTTTTTTCAAGTTCCTGGCCCAAAACTTGAGACTTCATAACTCTTCATAATTTTAGTCTCTTATTTGAAAGCAATAAATATCTTTTTCCATAGAATGAATAAAAGTGTTACTTATTAATTTGCTGTAGTTATTCCTCTTAAATGACTCTAGGTGCCACCAGGCATGTCCACATGGGTCGGGTGCAGCACGTGGTGTCATCCATAGTTGGAAAGGACTGTCAGGAGGGTTATTTATTGGGTTTTTGATTTTTTCCTTTTTAAAATTAGTTTGTGAAATTCTTTTGTAAAGACTGATTTGGTTGCAATATAAACAGATGTGTCATCTGCAGATAGCTGTCCCTAATAAGGACACATAATCCAGGAACAGCTTCTTAAACATAGAAATTGTGTTTAGGAATAGGCGAGTAGAAACATGGTTCCTGACGGTGCAGGTGGTGCTCCCCTGCGAAGCCATGTTGGCAGGACACTTCATTCCTTCATGAGCAGTCTGGGAGACCAGTGGAGGGCTGGCAAATGCTCAAACAGTGGGCTCTTGGGAAAGCTTTCTAGAAAGCCCCAGACTGGCTCCTTGCAGCTGGATTGAGCCAGCTTCAACACACCACCACCCAAAGGATATGAAAAATGCCCTCTTTCTAGAAATGTGACTGTCATGAGGCATCTTTGAGATTATGTTTACATAAGTGGGTTGCACTCAGGGCACACATAGAAAGACGCTAAGAGTGATTCCAGGGCATGTTCTTGTGAAACACCTTTCACTCCACCTCTGGGTGACAGAACAGTCTGCTGGCTCAGCCTCAGCACACCCGTAGGCTGGCTGGGAAGTCCCATCATGGAAGCATCACTACCTCAGAGCAGGGGGCTTCTCAGTCACATGCCCATCCTGGGCTCCCTCCCTAACCCAGGGTCAGCAGCAGTGGCTTGATTTTGTAAGGAAAGCATCTCAGTTTGTTGGGAGGTACCTTCCTAAATACACAGCCTGCACTGTATTGCTAGTGTGGAGTTAATTTACCAAGCATTCACTTACACTTTTTAAAAAAGCAATTAAAATAAGGCTTGTGACTCTTCTGCTCAGTTATCTGATCTGGGAGCCTTTGTAAAGGAGTGGAGGAGATGGGGCATCTTCTGTCTGCTCGGCTTTCATGGTCCTGGCCAGCGAGACCCAGAATTTTTGGTGAGGCCCCTAACCATCAAGGTGCCCCCCGCCTCCCTGATGTTGCCTGACGTTCCCATTCTGACATGAAGGACTGCAAACCGTCCTGGCCAGGACACAGCAGGGTGTTGTGACAGGCTCAGAAGAGGAAGACTTTTCTTATTGGTACGTTTGAGGAGCTGCTCTATAAAACACGAGAGAGGCATGAATAGCTTTACCATCATAAGAGAAACAGGGGCTCAATTTCTCATTACAGGGTCATTGGACATCTACAGCATGCCAGAAGGGAAACTGCATATAGAACCCACAGGAGAAGCGCCCACCTATGTCAACACCCAGCACATCCCACCGCAGGCATGGCCAGCTGCCGCCATCAGCAGCACAGAGAGCAGCCCACGGAAAGACCTCTTTGACATGAGTGGGTTTCTGTCTGTCTCTGGTTTTCTTCTCTTTTGAGGTTGCATTTTACACTGGCTTTTATTTGAAATCGGTGCAATTACCGAATTTTCTGCTGTTTGATTAATGGTGGTGATTAGCTGCACTTTTCTGGGTTGTGATTGGGCTTGTTTAAGGCTTTGGGATTACAGCCCTCTCTGCAGTCAAAAGGCCAAGCAATTTCCTTCTTTTTTTTTTTTTTTTTTTGGAATTGACTTTTCTCTTGAAGATCTGCAGATGAATCAAGACAAAACATATTCGTAAATAAAGGTGTTCATTTATTTATTCATTTAAACATGAATTGGCTGTTATGTACCAACTACTGTGTTAGTTGCTAAGGACACAAAGATGAAATGGCATGGCCTGTCTGCACGGAGCTCTCAGTCTGTAAAGCGAGGCCCCTGTGTCAGCAAGAGATTGCAATGCACCTCTCTCTTATGTGCCTTCTCTTTCTCTTCATCTCTCATTTTCTTTCATTTTTTCTCCTATTCTCTCTCTCTTTCTCTCCTCCTATCCCTCTCCAAATACTTATTGAGCAGGTACCATGTGTCAAATACTATCCTACTTACTGGAGATATACAGGAAAACAAAACACATGAAGTCTCTGCTCTCGTGGGGCTTAAATAAACAGCTAACTATGTATTACCAGGTAGTTGTAAGTGCTCATAAGTGGTGAAAAATAAAACAGGGTAAGGAGAGTGACAGGAATCTGTTGTAGATAGCAATATAGTGGGATGTGTACCATGGATTGTCTGTCTGTCATATAGATTGGAAAAATTAAATCATTCATGAAGTGGTTAAAGTGGAAAATTTTAAAGAATTTTGAAAGAACTTCCCAAGCTCACAAAGAGCTTTGTGTTATAAAATTTTCTTTTTGGATTCCTTGAGAATTTTACAGGCTGAAGAGGGAGAGAAAGGCGACTAGCACTGAATAAGTTTCTGCCATGTGCTAGGCACTTATTGTTTTATTTAATTTTTGCAAAAACCCTACAGGTAGGTATTTTACTGTTATTGTCCCTATTATACAGAGGAGGACACAAAGAATCCTAGAGCCTAAGTAACTTTACCACCTGTAAAAGGCCACCGTGCTGGTTCAAAGAGCCGTGCACTTGGTGGTGTTTGATGTGAGCGAGGCAGTGCTACGTGCCTTTATTATTAGGCAGCACCAGACAACACCACTCTATTCCTCCTCAGCCAATTTGGCTTTCCAGACACACTGGACTTCCACCTACAGAAATCACCTGAGCTAGAAGGACTGTAGAATCTCAGTGCTCGGATGCACCTTAAAGATCACCTAATCCAATCTCTTCATTTACAAAAATGTGGAAACAGTCCAAGAAGTGTGAAGCCTCTTTCTCAAGATGCAAGCAAAGTCGTGGCTCTCCCAGCCACTGCTCCGGTTGTGACAGTACCTCCCAACTGCAGTTCAGTAGTTCTATTTAGGGTCAGACCACTTTCACTGTTTAATTAGTCAATTTACTGGTGACACCTGGCCCCAGAGCCTGAGGAGAGTTAGATTGGGCTGGGGTTTGAGATGGGAAAAATGGGAACTACCCTTTCCCATCAATTGATTTCTACAGCTGCTCCTGAAACCAGAGAAGAGGAGACAGAAAGCAGGAAGGGCCTTAGAAGGGCTGGTGTCTATTGAAAAATGAGGAGATAAATAAAGCCAGCACTCTGTGTTATTTATCTTGAACCACTAGAGCTATATAATGGTGGTGCTGATGGTGATGGCAGTGATGACGATGACGCTGACGGTGATGGCAATGGTGGTGCTGGTGGTGATGCTGATGGTGGTGACACTGACGGTGATGGCAGTGGTGGTGCTGGTGGTGATGCTGATGGTGCTGATGGTGTAGAAAGAGTGTAGTACAAATTTTCAACTACTCCAGGTAATCAGGAAAAAAATAGGACAAAATATCCACAAACAGAATTTTAGCTGGTAGTTTTAACTATTTTTCCTCCTCAAATCTGTAAAAGATTTAGCAAGTGTCAAAATGACCCAATTTTGGTTTCATTTATTCACCTCTCTTCTGTCCATCCCCCACTGACATTGAACAAACTAGGCTTATTTTACAGCATTCACTGACGATTTCTAGAGGATGAACTGTGTCCCAGGAACAGTGCAGGGCTCTGGGGATGTGGTTGTGCCCAGGAGAGAACCATCCCTGTTCTGGTGTGCTTGCGTTGTCCTGGGTGGGCAGTGTCGTCCTAAATAATCATCATAACACTTTATACTTGCACAGCACTGTGCGTGTTTTTCAGAATGCTTTTATACTTACTGCCTTATTTGAAAATCAGACATTGAGATTTAATTACATGTGCCTGGCTACTCTTTTTGCTGCTGGTATTTGGTGTTATTAGAGCAGCGATCTCACCACTCCTGGGTGCTCTGCAGTGCAAAGCCAAGTGTGGTCTTGGGCACTCCTGAAAAGAGCCTTTTCCCACAGGGAAACATGTGAAGGTCAAGGGGAGGGAGAGCTCCTAGCGTGGAGCAAGCATTAATGTCAGTTTTCTTCTCTTAAAATTTGCCTGATGCAGAGATTTTGAAATAAACCTTTGGTAGGTTGGGCTTAGGTACTGCATGAAATTAAAGCTTTGGTAACTTGTCTTTTCCTTTGGTATTGGCAGGTGTTTATTCAGAATTTGTTAAAGAGGCTGGCTAACATTCCAGAGAAAGTAGCTGGCATATGATATGTGTGGCCTCTTGCAGTGTTCAAAAATGAAACCATTCTAACTACCTAGACATAGGGCGTGCTTGAATCCCTGGCATAAAGTGCAACTCCCAGCTGTCTTGGGAAAGCAGGTTCCTCAGAAGGAGTCATGCCAAAATGTGGGCTGTGATTTTAGCACTTGTTATGATGAGCTAGTTATTTCTCTGTGGTTCTTTGTTTTCTTCTGGAGGAATTGTCTTTGCATTTATTTCCATCTCTCACACCGTACTGTTGTCATTTGCTCTTCCTGGGATTGATGTGTTGCTGGCAAATGTGGTTGTTGACAGAACCTTTTGAAGATGCTCTCAAGACCCAGCCCTTGGGGACCGTGTTGAGTAAGGCAGCCTCCGTGGAGTGCCTCAGCCCCGTGGCACCCAGAGCCCCGGACGCCAAGATGCTGGAGGAACTGGAGGCAGAGCCTTGGTACCAAGGAGAGATGAGCAGGAAGCAGGCAGAGGGGCTGCTGGAGAAAGATGGAGACTTCCTGGTCAGGAAGAGCACTACCAACCCGGGCTCCTTTGTCCTCACGGGCATGCACAACGGCCAGGCCAAGCACCTGCTGCTGGTGGACCCAGAAGGCACGGTGAGTAACCAGGGGTGGGGACCTTCCGTGAGCACATACCTACTGTATTAGTGTGTTTCTGTTGCTTACAACAAAATACCTGGAACTAGTAATTTGTAAGAAAACAAAATTTATTGCTTACAGTTTCAGAGGCTGGGAAGTCCCAAGTCCAGGGAACACATATGGGGAAGGCCTTGGTGGTGGTGACAGTGATGCAGGGCTCTCACATGGCAGAATGGCAGTTCAGAGAGAGAGAGAGAAACTCATGAGCTTTCCTTGTAAAGCCCTCAGAACCACACCCGTGAAATGGGGCCTGGTCCTTACAATCTAAGCCCCACCTTACAATCTATCAGTGACCATAATAGGATTTCCCACACTCTTAACAGTCACGGTGGGGGATCGAGCTTTTAATACATAAAACTTGGGGGACATGATTCAGTCCTTGTCACCTACCTTAAACAGTGTCCGCTTCAATCACTGCACTGGGTGATTCCACCACATTCCGTCCTCTGTCCACACGAGCCTGCCCAGTCCTAACGGTCGTGCCACCAGTAGAACCCAGGAACAGAGGACGTATGTGTTCAGGCTGGAGCTGGCAACAGGATCCAACAGACAGGGCCCCATGCAAATTATAAAACTTGGAAAGTTATCATGTCCCAGGCTGAAGGCCTTGACTTTTGTGTCCTTTAAAATAAATAATAAATGCAAGTGCAATAATAATAATAAATAAATAAATACAGAAACCGAGAATGTTTTTCTTCCAAACGCATTCATGGTGGACAAGGAAATACAGACTCCAGGGCTTTTAATATTTATCTCAAATGCCTCTAAAAGTTGAATCAGTGAGTATTTCATTTGAAGGTTGTAAAATGTGATGAAGTAGTAAATAAAACCCCCATTAATTAGTCTCTTGTTTTCCCACTTAGAGAAATAATGTCTAGTGACATTGAGTTTGGCCATCTCTGGCAGTATAATTGTGTCTGAATAATTTTATGGGTTTGGCTAAATTTTCTTCTTCCAGTCAATAAATATATTAGACTTCACCCTGGGCATAGTCCAAGAATTGCTAAGTTTAATAAATGCAATTAAATTAACCTAACTGTTGAGTAAATTCCATGATTGTTGTTTAAAATCTTTTATCCAGTAAAAACAAAAAAGCGGGGTAGAGTTATTTAAACAGTAATTAAGAACATGGCACTTTCTGATTGATAGGTGGGGATGAAACCTTCGTCTTCAGTTGGACTGGACCACAATTTAACTGTGTGTGCGTGTGTGTGTGCGCGTGTGTGTGCGCGTGTGCGCGCGTGTGTGTGTTGGGGGGCAGGGCGTGGTGGTATCAGAGATAATTTGCTCCCTGAGGCACCCAGACTGAGTTGCCTGCACACATCAGCTTTTGGCTCTCTAAATGTCCATCTCTGCAAGTTCCTCTCCCCTCTCCACAAGGCAACCACTTCCCCAGGAATGTAATGTATCCTGTCAATCCATCCTCTTTAGTTTTTTATTTAACATATGGGTATATCTGATAAAATATATATTTTGTGTTTGTGCCTTTCAGAAACTTGCAAACATAATGTTCCACAAATCCCATTTCATCCTCCCCTCCCCCTACCCTGTACGTGTTTTGGGGGCCTGTCAATGGTACTTTCTGTATATCGGATCAGAACTCGGGTGGGCTGCCTGGGGTCCCATCATAGACAGTGTGCATGTCACTTACTGAGCTCTGTCAAGAAGGGCGTCTAAGCTGCTACAAACCCTCATACATGCTTTCCTCTGTACCCTTGGATGGTCTCTCTGGGGCAGGTGCCAGGAGTGCAGTTTTTGATCACAGGTTATACATACATTTAATTTCACTAGGGTTTGTGTTTTCTTCCAGAATGTCTGGACTACCGAGGCACAGACCAGCAGACTATGAGGGGTCCCCACATCATCGCCGTCCCTTGATATTGTCTCTTTACTTTTGCTAATCTGTGGGAGTTAGGAGCAAAGGGATATCTCATTGTTTGATGTGCAACTTTTGATTGCACTTCATTAGCAGATTAGCAGGAGTCTCCTGAAAATTACATGCTCTTATCTTTTCCCTGTATTTTTCTTTGTACTTTTTCACTGAGCTTTCTTGTTGAGTTTTTTAGCAACAGAATTTCCACAGGTATTTTCTTGCTTTTTTCCATATATCTGATATTTTTGTCTGTGATTTTCTCCACCTGAGAGAAGTCTTTCTTTGAAATGTAGCTGAATCCATCCATTTTACCCTTTGTGGTTATGGTATTAAGTTTTAAAATTTTCCTCACCCTTAAATCACAAATATACTATATTTTATATTTTCTTCTATTAGCTTTATAGTTTTATCTTTTCACATTTATCTTTCAATTTTTAATTGCAGCTGAAAGTACTTTTGAATATGATATGGGATAGGGACCTGACATTTTTTAAATCTTCTTATATTAAGCAAATTTTTATGTCACCATTTACCAAATCATTAATCTTTTCTTTGCTGCGCTGATGTTGCATCTACGACACGAAGTTCTCTTGGTCATGGGTCTGTTTCTGGACTGTCACTTCCATCCCATTGATCTGACTGTCAGTTCTTGTACAAGTTCCATATTGTTCTAATCACTATGGCATTGAAACTGTCTTAACATTTGTTGGGGCGAGTCTTTCCTCTTGATTTTCCTTTTTCTAATTGTCTTAGCTATTCTCAGACATTTATTCTTCTTTATTTTTATTTTAGAATCAGTTTCATATCAATTCTTCAAAAATACATGCTGGGATTTTGGTAGGACTTGCTTTGAATGTATAGATTAATTTACAGGAGGACAGACATTTTTCAATATTAGATTGTCACGTCCATGAACATGGCCTATGTCCCTACTTACTCAATTTTTAAGATGTCCTTTGATAGGGTTTTAAAATTCTCTGCAGAAAGTTCTTATTTCTTTTGTTAGGTTATCTCCTAGAGTGTCGTTTTAGTCCCTGTTGCTACTGGTATGTTATTTTTAGTTACTTTTTCTCAACAATTATTGCTGCAGGGAGAGGAATGTGGTGTGATCTTGTGCCTAGAAATTTTGCTGATGCCAATCATTTTACCTGCACACCCTGGCAGTTTTGTCTCCTGCCTTCTGAGGCCCATCCTGACAATGTTCTCACCTCACTGTGTGGACTAGGGGTGCCTTTGAGTGTTGACCAGGAGAGGGCGCCCTTGTCCGTCCCCTATCTAAAAGGTAATGTTTTGAGGGTTTAATTTTAATTTTATTTAAAAAAAATTTTTTTTTCACAATGATGTAAGAGCTTTTATTTTTTAATTTTTAAAGAAAATTTTTTACTTAATTTTTGTAGTAGTTTTAGGTTGACAGAGAAATTGAGCAGAAACTACAGGTAGTTTCCACAGCACCCCCGCTCCCCCCCACAGTTTCTCCTGTTATTCACATGTTACATCAGTGCGGTACGTTTGTTACGTTATGATCTAATATTGGTCTATTATTATTAACTCCATGTTACATTAGTGTTCCCTCTTTGTGTTGTGCAGTTCTACAGGTTTTGACAAATGCATGGTGTCGTGTATTCACCATTACAGTATCATACAGAATAGTTTTGCTGCCCTAAAAATCCTCCATGCCTGCCTATTCATCCCTCTCTTCCTGTTTCTCTCCCCTGAAACCCTGGCACCCTGTTTTCTAGAAAATCTTTTAGCATTGCTAATTTATGGGTTGCTTAACATCTTGGCTTCTCTGCCTCTTCTACTTTATTTTCTTTTTATTATTATTATTTTTTAATAAAATCAACCTCTTTTTATTCCTGTTTATAGCATGCAATTAAATGAATAGTATATGTGTATATGTATATACATATATGAATATTAAATATGTGTATATACACAAATATGAATGTTTGTGTATATATGTATATATTCTTTTTTAAGCAGAAGAAAATACTGTATTTTTTACTAGATTTTCTGCTTTTTTTAAATTTAAAAAATTTTTAAATTTTAATTTTTAATTTATCAATATACAATGTAGTTGATTTTTGTGGCCCCTTACCAGTTCCTCCTTTCCCCCTCTCTCTCCCCCAATCCTACCCATATCAACATCATATCTGTTCACTTATCTTAAGAAGTTTAAGGAATTAGTGTGATTGTTGTATCTTTTTTTCTTCCTGTTTATTTGTTCGTATATTTATTTATTTTTATTAGCTCCCACATGTAAGTGAGAACATGCAGTATTTTTCTTTCTGTGCCTGGCTTATTTCACTTAACATAATTTTCTCTAAGTTCATCCATATTGTTGTGAATGGTAGTATTTCATTTTATTTTACAGCACATTAGTATTCCATTCTGTTTATATACCACATTTTCCTTATCCACTCATCCAATGATGGGCATTTAGGCTGGTTCCAGCTCTTGGCTATTGTAAGTAGAGCTACAATAAACATGGGAGTGTGGGTATCCCTTCAACATGATTTCCATTCCTTTGGGTATATACCCAGCAGTGGGACAGCTGGGTCATGTCATAGATCTATCTGTAGTTGTTTGAGGAACCTCCCTACCATTTTCCTTAATGGCTGCACCATTTTACAGTCCCACCAGCAGTGTAGGAGGGTTCCCTTTTCTCCACATCCTCGCCAGCATTTTATTACTCACAGTCTTTTGGATATTAGCCAGCCTAACTGGAGTGAGATGATATCTCAGTGTGGTTTTGATTTGCATTTCCTAAATGCTGAGTGATGTTGAGCATTTTTTCATGTGTCTGTTGGCCATTCATATATCTTCCTTCGAGAAATGCCTATTCAGCTCCTTTGCCCATTTTTCAATCGAGTTACTTGTTTTTTTGCTCTTAAGCTGTTTGAGTTCCTTGTATATTAATCCTTTCTCAAAAGCATATTTTGAAAATATTTTCTCCCACTCTGCTGGTTTTTTTTTTTTTTTTTTTTTTTGCTTCTCTGTTTCTTTTGCTGTGCAAAAACTTTTTAGTTTGATATAATACCATTTGTTTGTTTTTCCTTTGGTTGCCTGTGCTTTGGGGGTTGAATTCATAAAGTCTATGCCCAGTTTACTTCCTGAAGTGTTTCCCCTATGCTTTCTTTTAGGAGTTTTATTGTTTCAGGATGTATATTTAATTCTTTAATCCATTTTGAGTTGATTTTGGTAGATGGTAAGAAGTATGGGTCTAGTTTCATTCTTCTACATATGGATGTCCAATTTTCCCAGTACTATTTATTGAAAAGGCCCTCTCTTCCCCAGTGTGTGCTCTTGGTGCCTTTGTCAAAGATCAGATGGCTGTAGGTGTATGGGATGATTTCTGGGTTCTCTATTCTGTTCCATTGGTTCATGTGTCTGTTTTTATGTCAGTATCATGCTTTTTCGGTTACTATAGCTTTGTAGTATAGTTTAAAGTCATGTAGTATTATGCTGCTGGCTTTATTTTTTATTTATTTATTTTTTTTGCTCAGGATTGCTTTGGCTATTTGTGGTCTTTTGTTGTTCCATATGAATGTTAGAATTGTTTTTTCCATTTCTGTGAAGAATGTCATTGATATTTTGATGGGGATTGCATTGAATCTGTAGATCACTTTGCATAGTATGGACATTTTCACAATGTTAATTCTTCCAAGCCAAGAGCATGGGGTATCTTTCCATCTTCTTGTGTCCTCTTTAATTTCTCTCAACAGTGGTTTGCAGTTCTTACTGTAGAGATTTTTAATTTATTTTTTATTTTTAAAAAAATTTGGGGGGGCTGGCTGGTATGGGGATCTGAACCCTTGACCTTGGTGTTATAACAACATGCTCTAACTGAGTGAGCTAACTGGCTAGCCCTGTTTTGAGGTTTTTAAACATTCTTAAACATCAATTAAGAATGATGTTTGCAGTAGGCTTTTGGTGAATTATCTTTAACAACCTAAAGGACTTCATTCATTCATTCATTTCTTCATTTGTTCATTCATTTGACAAATATGTACTAAATGCCTACTAAATTCAGACATCGTTTTTGGCAGCTGGTATACATTTTGAACCAGTTTAAAAAGAAAATCTCTCCTCTCATGGAACTTATTCACATTAATTACCTAGTTATTTTTATCAAATATAGGTATTGAACTTTATCAAATACTTCTTCAGCATCTTTTGAGATAATAATGTGATTTTTTTTTCCCCCTTAAACCCATTAACATGAAGAATTACATGTCTAGATTTTTCTGATGTCGTGATCCTATCATAAACTCTGCTTTGTCTTAACACAGCAATTGTAAAATACATTGTTGGATTTGGGCACTTAATATTTTCTTTAGTATTTCCTTTGAAATCTGTCTTTATAGTCTTTGCTGCCCTTGCTTGTATGTGCTCATCTGGTTTGAGTTTCAAGATTATACGGTTATACTCATCTCTTAAAATGAGCTAATCTTACTCCAAATCAGAGAAGGTATATCAAAGAAGACTTTCCTAACCATTTTATCTCAAATTAAGCCTCCCGGATACTTCCTGTATTTTTATCCTGATTTATTTATACCCTAAAGCACTTATTAAAGACAATCGCCCATTTATTGGCTAATTTGTTTATTATTTGGCTTTCCCACTTCCACTAGACTGTAATCTCCATGAGAGTAGCAATCTTCTATACTGAACTATGCTCCAGCCTCTAGAATAGTGCCCAGCACAGAGTAGGTGTTCATCAAGCACAGATCAACCTAGGCATTTAAGGTTAGGAACAAGAACCCAAGGATGTCATGGGGTTGCTGAAAGTCACACACTACTTGCAGGTGTAGAGCCACCAACAAGGTTTTATAAGTAGAATCAGCCCAGAGTTCTTTCCGTCTGCATAGGCCGTCTAACAATTCAGTCATGCTTCTCTATCCAAAAGAAGATAGGAGAGAAAATGCCCAAGCCATTCTGTGGAATACAAATATTTCAGTTGAAAATTTTAGATATTTAGAAAAATAAATAGTTAAAATATAGATAAATATGTCATGTTATAGACCAAAGATGATTAATTTTTTTTGTTCACATAGTTTTTAGAGACCAAAGAATGATTAAAAACAGATATATGCACTAAGAATAATGATATCTTTATTATCCATTCACCGACCAGTATCAAGATGGTGTAGAAAATAAGGAGGGAATGAAGTTGTCATAATATGGTTAAGACAGGTGTCCCAACTTGTCAATACCGAAAGCTGTACTATCCACACAACATTAATTTTGGAGGAGAAATTTGTAGTAGCACTGAAAAAATTTGTTAAGTCATACCTCCTAATGACTGTTCTTTTGGGGGTATTTTGGCTGTATCTGATTGTCTAGTTTAATTGATCCTATGGAGGACAGCTTTAACAGAAAAAAAAAAATGGAAATGAAAGACTTAATTAAAGATGTAACATCGCCTCCTTGCTGTGAGGACACCAAAATAGATGATGAACACATTCTCTTCAATATTTATTCATCTGATTTTCATGGTAATTGGTAGGTTCCTGACTATAAAGGGGGAAACTTGGCAGAACAGATTACTCAGAGAAATAAGGATGCAAAACTAGTCTGAGTCTAAATTCCCTGCAGAGCATAGCCACGAGTGCGCCTTCCCACTGAGAACTAAGATCACTGGAAACGCGGGTGTGGAGGCTGATCTAGCAGCTTCTGGGCCTCCTTGGCCGAGTGTTGAAAATACTGACTCTAAAATAGCAGCTGGAAAGGGCCGGTGCCCGGGTCTCTAGGAGAAGCCTCGGAGGTGGAGCTTGGGACACTTTGCTTTTCTTGTCAACATCTTCAGAATCATTTAGTCAGCCCTCTGGTGTCTAAAATTATTCTCTGAGTCATTTATCACTGATTCATCCCTCGGGTCTTGAAGGACAAGCAAAGCGAGGTGGGCACAGTGCTTGCAATTGAATGAGCTGCTACCACGCAAGTGGCTCGGTTTTCCGTGGGCTTTATTAACGTGGTCTCAGGTTACTGCACATCAGGTAGCACATACTGGGGCTTATGTTCATAAAACCACAAACGACAGCAGTCCTGCACGCCCACATTTACTAGGTTTTTCTTTTACCCTGAGAGCAATTAAGAAGACAGAAAATGTGCTGGCCAGTTAGCTCAGTTGGTTAGAGTGCAGCCTAATAATACCAAGGTCACGGGTCGGATCCCTGTACCCACCAGCTGCAAGAGAAAAACATAAAGCAAAACTAGAAAAAAAAAGAAAACAGAAAGTCCCCTCATCCCGCCACTTAGTAGTGCCCTGTTGTTAATTTAAAATTTTCCTTCTATCAGTCAGTCTAGGCTATGCTGCAGTAACAAAATCTGAATTCTCAGTGGCTTTACCCCACAGAGCTTCAGTCCCCACTCTCGTCGAGTCCCATGCATGTCCTGCGGCCTCCTGGCTCCTCTGTCCTTGGGTGACTCAGGATCCAGAGGGCATCCATCTCTTGGGTCCACCTTCTCAACACAGGGCTCGAAAGAGGAGAGTGCCTGGAGAAAGCTCAGTGGCTCTCCACGGCTTCAGTGGGATGCCAAGTGTTTGAGCAGGACGGTCTCAGCAACACACCTTTTCAATTTTTATCAATGTAACATTGAAAAATAGAAACAAGATACAACAAAAGGCTTTTAAAGAAAAACCCTGTCCCCCCACCCTGTCCTCGCCCCACTCTCATTTCTGAGAGACAGGCATTGCTAGGGTTTCTCTTCCAAGTTCTCTCGACTGAGACGACCCCATTCCAAAGGAGATAACCCTTAAACTGCTGAAACTGCTGTCTGCTGATTTAATGGTTTAAGGCATCTTTTCTTGATGTTCCATGGGAAAGCTAAAGAGTCAGCTCACTTTTGCTACTTCTTTCCGTTTCTGACAAGTTTTAGTCTGCTGTCAGAGTAGGCAGCACACCTCGAGACTTCCTCCCACGCTCCACGGGGGTCTGGCCACCCTGCTGGCCCTGGTGGGATTCCAGGGAGGCCCACCCCATCAGTTTTTTTGGAGTATTTTTTTTTAAGTGTAGTACAAAGAATTTTTTTCTTTAGAATCATTTGAGAGTAATATGCTCAGATATTCCTTCACCCCGGAGTACTTGAGTGTGAACTTCCTACAAGTTCATTCTCCTGCATAACCGCAGCACAACCCTCAAAATCAAGACTTAAACCTTGACGCATCACTAATCCTCCAGAGCCAGTTCCTGTTTCATTAGTTGTCCCAACAGTGTCCTTCACTACAAAAGGATCTGGCTCAGAATCACACGCTGCATGTAGTGGTCATGTGTCTTTCAGCCTGGAACAATTCTCAGTGTGAGTTCCTCTGAAGCCGCCCCCTGTCCACCTCAGGTCACGTGTCTTGGCTGCTCTCGCACAGGAACAATGCTGTGCACCTCTCATGGCATCCTGCTGGGTGGAAATGACTGGTGCTGGTCACTCTTGTCACTTCAGGAAGGAGGTGTTGGCTAGACTTCCCCACTGGACTCTCAGTCTGTTTCCCTTTGTAATTAACAAATATTTCATGGGAGGTACTTTGAAGCTATCTAAATACTCTGGTTCATGATCAAACTTTCAATCTGTTAATTTATTTTTTGTCAGTGCAGACTCATGGTTCCCTATTTCTTTTCCAGTGGGTTATAATCTGTTACTATATTTATTTTGATGCTTCTTCAGGATGGCTTCTGTGTCCTTTTGGCCTGTCCCCATCATTCTTTGAACTCCTCATTCCTTTGAATACAAAGCAATATAATGGGCTCATCTTCCTCTGCCTTAGTCCTGCAATCAGCCATTTCTCCAAAGGACCCTGGCCTGCTTCCTTTTCATGGGGAATGGTCTTTAGAAACCAAGATCTGGGCACTAGATGGGCTTATTGCTCTTGGGGATGTTGTTGGTCCCAAGCCCTCTTAATGGACAGAGTCCGGGTACACTCACATGTGCATGCACACTCATACACACATACACACACGTTAATATCTATATTTATTACTGCGCCTATCTGTATAGATTTGTATTAGTCTGTTTCTGTTGCTTATAACAGAATACCTGGAACTGGGTAATTTACAAAGAAATGACATTTATTTCTTAGAGTTTCAGAGGCTGGGAAGTCCAAAGTGCAGGTAACACATTTTTGGTAAGGACCCTCTTCCTGATGGGGTGACTCTAAGTGACTCAAGATATCATACGGCAAGAGAATGGCTTAAGCAAGAGGCAACTAACCTGCTCACATGCTCTCCTTTAAAAGCATCAGAACCATGCCCACTACTCCATGAATGGGCCAATCCATGCAAAGGGCACAGTCCTCACAATCTCATCACGTTTCAAAGGCCTCACCTTTCAAATACCATAACTGGATCACCCACCCTCTGAACACTGTTACAATGGAGATTAAGTTTCCAATACACGAACTTCTGGGGGACACATTTGACCCATAACAATATTGGAAACCATGAGTTCCCAGCAAATCTGCTAATTCCAATCCAATATATTATAGTTCCCTATAGTTAGAGTTATTTTCTTTTCCATATTTATAACTCCCTTCTCCAGCGGTAAAGAACCTGACTCTCATTATCCTTAATATTTTTACTTGCTTTTGAGTTAATTCGTGGATATGGTGTGAGGTAATGGTTCAATCTCATTCTTTGCATGTGGATATTCAGTTGTCTCATATCATTTGTTGAAAAGACTGTTTTTTCCCCCATTGAATAGTCTTGACATCATTGTTGAAAATCAGTTGACCATGGATATATAGTTGCATTTTGGACTCTCAAGTCTGCTCCGTGGATCTATATGTCTGCCCTAGTGCCAGGACCATGCTCTTTTGATTACCATTGCTTTGTAATAAGTTTTTAAATTAGAAAGGGTGAGTCCCCCAACTTTGTTCTTTTTTTCAGGATTGTTTTGGCTATTGGGGGCTGCTGCAGTACCATATGAATTTTAGAATAAGTTTATCAATTTCTACGAAGCAGTCAGCTGTGATTCAGATGGGAATTATGTTGAATCTGTAGATCAATTTAGGAAATAGTCACATCTTAAGAAAATTAAGTCTTCTGGGATGGCTGGTCTGCTCGCTTGGGAGAGTGTGGTGCTGACAACTCCAAGGTCAAGGGTTCAGATCCCCAAACCAGCCAGCCACCAAAGAAGAAAAGAAAGTCTCAGTAGAGTATTAGGTCTTATAATCCATGAAAGTGGGGTGTTTCCCAATTTATTTAGATCTTCTTTTTTCTTTCAACAATGCTTTATGAACTATAAGTTTTGCATTTCATTTGTGAAATGTATGCCAAAGTATTTTGATTTTTGGATTCTCTTGTGAATGGAATTGTTTTCTCAATTTCATTTTCAGGTTTTTTCATTGCAAGTATACACAAAAACAATTGATTTTTATGTATTAATCTTTTTTCCTTCAAACTTGCCAAAATCACTGATTAGTTGAATAGTTTTTCAGTGGATTCCTTAGGATTTTTATTGTATAAGATCATGTCATGTGCAAATATAGATAGTTTTATTTTTTCCTTTGCAATCTGGACGCCCTTTATTTTTTGTGTTACTTAATTACACTGGCTAGAGTCCCCAGTCCAATGATAAACAGAAGTGGCAAGAGCAGATGTTTTGTCCTCCTTACTGATCCTGAGTGGAAAAGAATCCAGTGTTTCACCATTATGTGTGATGTTAGCTTTGAGAGTTTTGTAGATGCCCTTTATCAGGGAAAAATCCCTGTTGAGAAAATCCTTTTTACTCCTAGTTTGTTGAGTGCTTCTAACATGAAAGAGTGTTGGATTTTGTCAAAAACTTTTCTGTGTCTACTGAGATAATTTGTGATTTTTGTTTTTATACTATCATTGCATATTACATTAAATGATTTTCAGGTGCTGAACCAGCCTTGCATTCCTGGGAATTCCACTTTGTTAAGGTGTATAACTCTTTTTATGTGTTGCTGGGTTTGGGTTGCTAGTATTTTGTTGAGGATTTTTCCGCCCATATTCTTAAGAGATATGGGTCTGTAATTTTTTGTTTTTTGTTCTTATTTTTTTCTTTCTTGTGGTGCCTTTGCCTGGTTTGGGCATTGGTAATATTGGCTTCATAGAATGATTTTGGAAGTGTTCCCTCTTCTTCTATTTCTTGGAAGAGTTTGTGAAGACTTGGTATTAATTCTTCTTTAAATGTTTGGTAGAATCCAGCAGTGAAGCCATCTGATCCTGGGCTATTCTTTGTGGGTCGTTTTTTTGATTACTAATTTTCTTCACTTGTTATAGGTCTATTTAGATTTCCCATTTCTTCATGAGTCAGTTTGATAGTTTCTATCTTTCTAGGAATTTGTTTATTTCATCTAAGTATCAAATCGGTTAGCATATATAATGCATATTCTGGTGTTGGATGGAGTGTTCTATAGATGTCTGTTGGGTTTAGTTAGTTTGTAGTGTTTTTTAAGTCTTCCATTTCTTAAAAAATAGTAAAAGTGGCATATTAAAGTCTCTAACTGTTATTGTTGAATTGCCTGTTTTCCCCTTCATTTCTGTCACTTATGTTTCATGTATTTTATAGTTCTGCTATTAAGTGCATATATGTGTATCATTGTTATATCTTCTTGATGGAGCAACCTTTCATTTGTATAAAATATCCCTCTATATCTCTAGTAACATATTTTCTGAAGTCTATTTGTTTGGTATTGCTATATCTACTTGAGCTTTCTCATGGTTGCTATTTGCTTGATATATCCTTTTCCACCCTTTTACTTCCAATCTATTTGTATCTTTAAATCTAAAGTGTCTCCTTCAGACAGCATATAGTTGGGTCATGTTTTTTAATCCACTTTGGCAATCTCTGCCTCTTGATCGCATTAATTCATTCATATTTAATGTTATTATTGATATAGTTGAGTTTACATCTGCCATTTTACTTTTTGTTTTTATATGTGTCATGTTTTTGTATGTCTTTTTTTATTCCTCTATTTCTTTTTTACTTTTTTTGCATTAAGTGAATATTTTATAATGTGGCATTTTAATTTTTTAGTAATTGTTTTTACTATTTTTAAAAGTTTTTTAAAGTGGTTACTCCAGGGTTTATCATATACATCTCATCAGAATCAACTTCAGATTTATACTAGCTTAAATCTTGTGATATATATAAATATTACTCTTATATGACTGTATTCCCCTTCCTTCCTTTGTATGGTATTATTGCTGTACATATTACATCCATCATTGTTACAAACCCAACGATACATTGTTATAATTATTATTTGACCATCTGAAGTTATCTCAGCCCCATGTAGCTGTGCTTCTACCCACCTCTTTTGTGCTGTTATTGGCGCATATATCATACATATATTACATTTCTGTTTGTTAGGCCCAGCATTACATTATATGCGTACTCTTTTATACAATTGCTTTTTAAGTCAGTTAATTTTGAAGTTTCTAATTGCCCTGTTTTTTAGAGAAGGAAGCTATGTGTCCTCACAATGTGATTACTGTCACCCAGCATCTTGCTCATTCCATGTATTGTTTGGAACACATGTGAAAACAGATGGATTTCCTCTGCTAAGGTGGACAAATAGATTTCTAGAGCAAACCTACCACTTAGGCACGTATTTTCTTTGGACTCTTGGGTGAGTTTCAGTCTGTTGTGTGTCTGTATCGTCCTCCTTCTTGGCTTTCACTCACTTTTTAATGAACTGCTTCCTTAAGTACCTTTCTCAGAACAAGTGTATGAGTATAAACTTTCTAATCCATACATGTCTGAAAATGTGTTTTGAAGTCACTTTTGGTTTACCGTATAGTTGGTAGTAGTATGTCTGGTCTAATTATTCATCCCTTGTGGTTACTTTTTCTAGAAATACTTAGATTTTTTCTTTTTTCCTTATGTTCTGCAATGACATGGTCATGAATCTAAGTGTGTATATTTTCCCACTCATTTTTCCAGGGACACGATGAATCCTTTCAATCTGAAGACTTGCGTTTTTCTTTAAGTCAGAGCAATTTTTTTATATTATTTATTTCTTTGACAATTTTCTGCCTTCTGTATTCTTTCCTCTCAAAACTCCTGATTAAGGGGGTAGACTTCCTGGGCTGACCTTCTGTCTCTTGTCTTTCCCTCAAGTTTCCAGTTCTTTGAAAATTTTCTTCATGTTCTGAGAGCTTTCCTAGACTATCTTACAAACCTTATGTTTTATATATATATATATATATATATATATGATACATATTTATATAATTTTACAAATTGTGTATTTAATTTCTAAAAGATTTTTGTCCTCTGTTTTATTTTTGATGCATCTTGTTCTTTTTTAAATGAATGCAGTTAGTAATTTTTTGACTTATTAATGTTATTAATATGAGCTGTTTGTTTGTTTGTTTGTTTGTTTTCTATTTTCCAAATTCTCTTCTGTGGCAGGTGTTGGTTTGCTCATCACGGTCTTTCTGTTCATGGTGCTGGTGTTTTCGAGGTGCCCAGTACTTGTTCACTGTGATATGTGAGAACAGGAGACTGGATTGGTTTTCCTAGGGTGGGTCCCCTTTGCTATGATACACGTAGCTCTCTTTCCCTCCACTCTACCCCCAGCATCAGAAGACTGATGGAGAGGCCAGGTGAACATGTGTGGAGGTGGTGTGGACAGTGGAGGGATGCCTGTCTGGAAGGTGGAGGGTGTTGTCGGACTGGTTAGACTGTAGGTTGAGAAGGGGAGGTGCTCGGACTTTTAGGCTGGGCGTCTCCCAAGAGTACTTCACTGGGGGTCACCATTCTCCTCCCACAACTTCAATTCCCCCCAGGCAGTATGTTTAATTTCCTTGGATAAATAGTCTCTGACTTCTTCCCTGAAGGTCAAATGCGAGTTTGGCTGCAAGGAGGCAGAGGGGGAGGTGGGAGCTGCAGCTCGGTTGCTCAGGAGCGGTCCCTGCAGCGGCCTCACTGGCCCCCTCCCGCTGCTGCAGATCCTCCTGCTCTGCTGGGGGACCCCTGCCCCTCACATTCTAGGCTGTTCTCCTCCTTGCTTTCTTTTATCTCTCGACAGGCTTCCGTCTTTCTGTTAGCCCGCAGCCTATCCCTTCTTCTCTTTTGTTTTAGAACTTCGTTCCTCCACGGTCTCTTTGCTGGGTTTGGGGAAGGTGGGATAGGGCGTTGCCTGTTCTCATCCTAACTGATGCAAAACATTGGCATTTCCCCCATCTCTGCTTATTTCCTATAAAGAATTTCAAAATTAAAGAAATAAAAACACATGGGTAAATGTTAGCATCTTCCTCATTCCGTAACTGGTGAGAAACCTTCCTTCTTTTTCTCTGCAAGTTCTCAGATGTGCAGGGCTGAGGAGCCTTGTCCTGGGGGAGCTTGGACCTAATGTGTCCCCACTTTCCTGCTCCCGTCTGACACGGCTCTGAAGCAATCCTGAGTGGTGGCCATTTCCTATAAATTTCCTTTTTGGTCACCACGGTCAGTTCTCTACCTTTTTTTTCTTCTCTATTGTCAGAAACAGATTTCGTTGACTCTTGGGAAAACTTGGGGATGATTGGGGGCTTCCTTGGACCTAGGAAAGGAACCAGTGTTAGACCCGGAAGGAGCGGGCTAGGGAAGCTGAACTATAGGGTGCCCAAGAGTCTCCTCCTCACCCAGGACAATGGGGTTCAGGGAGACACAGGAGCTGGAGAGAAAGGACTGTCCAGGGTCCCAGCTATGCAGGGACTCAAGGTCAGGCTCACTGTCTGGGTGGAAAATAAGAGTGCTCACGTGGGGCAAGGGGGGTGTTGTGGGTGTGCAAGCAGTGTGTGTACCAGATCCCAAGCTTGACTCATGGCATTGCCACCCCAGGGGGCTGATATGGGTCCCCCACTGTGGCCCGAAGGTCTGGGAAAGATCCCTTACTCTCCAACCTGGATGACGCCTGGGCAAGGTGTCTGGGGTTGGCCTGCATCCCACCTGAGTTAGGGTGGATTTAGGCACAAGCCTTTGGGTGGATGGGAGGGGGTCTCTCAGTGGATCCAGCCAAAGCCAGGAAAGTAGACAAAAGGCAGCAGCTCCACGTGTGCAACCTGTTCCAATGTGATCTGGGTTTTAAGCAGGAGAAGTCCCTGTCTGATGGCTTCACTTGTTCCAGCGTGACCCTTTGGAAGGGACCGATGTAATCATTCCGTCATTTATTGAACATATCCGTTAATGAAAAGCCTTTGAACAGTACTTCTAACTGCCCACAGGGCAGCTCCATCTACACACCTCCCAGGCAGCTCAAGCCCATCACGTTTGCAGTGGGGGCATTGTCCCTACCTCCTCGTCCCCGCCACCCTTCTTGGTGTCCTTTCACAGCCTAGTCACCCAGCCTTAGCCACCCCACAGCTGCCTGCTCATGCTCCTTTTTCAAATAATACTGACCAAAGCACCCTAAGTACCCCTGAAAGCCGCCCCCTCCTCTCCTCCCACGGGACTCTCAGAGACTCCCCCGCACCCCGCATTGCCAGAGGAAGCTCTGCTAATGTCACTGTCTGCCCCGCGGAAACCCACTGTCTCCAGAGTAAGGCTGAACTGCTCAGCATGGTAAGGAAATAGGAATAGCAAACACTTTCTAGGGGCTCTGCACTGTGCTAAACACTTCACAGGTAGTGATCCTTTAATTCTGACAACAGTGCTATGAAGTAGGACATGTGAAAGCCATTTACAGAGGCGTCAGTAACTTGCCATAATGGGTGCCGTCAGGAGGTGGCAGGCCCAGATGTAACAAGTGCTCAGAACTACCTTCTTGTCACTTGTCACTGCACTAGACTGCTCCTCACAGGGGTCACAGGTTGGGGGCACCTGCTTCCTGCTGTGCACTGAGGAGAGACGGCTTCGGACCACGAGGCTATTTTATGTACCAGTGGAGCATCCTGAAAGAGGCCTCTCTGTTTTGCAGGGATAATGGCAGGGACAGAATGAACCAGGAGGTGCTGTATTCCAGTTATCGCTACAAATTAGACCAGCAGAGCTTGCAGCGATTGCTCTGGCTCAGTGGTTCTCAGAGACCTGGAACTCGTTAGAAATACAGATTCTCAGGCCCAGCCCAGACCTCCTGAGTCAGAAACTGTGGGTGGGCAACAGCAGACTGAGCTTTCACAAGCCCCCCAGGGGACTCTGACACTGCTCAAGTTGAGAACTGCAGGGTCTCATCGACAGAACCTTATAAAAATAAGGAAGGACATGTTAGGTGACTCATCAAGTTAACACAGCACTTGAGCAGTAGGCACAGGATTAGAACCCAAGACTTGTGATTTCCTGACCAGTGGTCTTTCCCCTTCATGACTGTACCTTCTGATTCTGTCCAGCTTTGCATGGTCTCAAAGGACAAAATTACAACAAATTGAGTTTAAAGATCTCGAATGGCTTTATTTGTGATTCTGGAATCAGGTTAACACTTTATTCCATAAAGTAGAGTAGATGTTCCAATGAGCTGAGCAGAAGAGACTGGCTTTACAGACACAGAAGGGCTGAAAGAGCAGAAGCAAGGAACAGGGAATGTATTAGTTACTTTTCAAAGTTAGTTTTCCTTGTAAGGTGGGGACAGGGAGACAGAACTACAGAAAAATAACTGATTAGCTAATTTCATGTTCCTTCAGGTGACTTCTTTTGTGTAAGTATTAAAACAGAGGGAACTTAATTTGGGTTTGGTGACATGGAACTTTAGCCAGGGTGACTCCATTTTGACTTTTAGTCTGGTCTGTTGGGACCTAGTGCAAAAGCCGGGCCTCCTATAATTTTTATTTAACAATGGCCACTTAAACACAAAAGTGGATAATCCAGACATTTGGATGAATAAAATCTGAAAAATTAATTTCTTCCGAAGTCTGAAAGGTACATAAGAACAGGCAGAAAAAGAAGAAATAAGCAGGAAGTATTTCTCCCTCTGCCAAGCCACACTGGTTTTCTGGAGGTTGTGGCAGAGAATAGATACTGTGAGGTGGTTATGACCTAAAATGGCAGATTTGGAAAATCAGAATAAACTTCATATTTTAAATTATTTAAATTTCCCGCCACTTCCAAGTTGTTTCTCAGGCATCCGTGGCCCCAAATAAACCCAGTCCTTCTGGATGCCTGGAACTCGATTCCCTCCCACTGAGCCTCTCTTGCTCTCCTTTGTCTTTGGGATCTGATTTTCTTCCACTTTCAAGGCACTTTCTCACATGATTAAAAATATTGTAAGCAACTCAAAGAGCTCTTGATGCTCTTAACTAAACCTTATCAAGCTGGAAGGCCAGTCAGTTCTCATGGTGCAGGCCCCAGGCTGATCTCTCTCCATGACAGTTTGCATCACAGAAAAGCCTGTGTCTGCCCCCCTCGGGGGGCAAAGAAGGCAAGGCCAGGACTGGCTCACATCCAAAGCAAGCCTGGAAAACCCTCCCAGCAAGTCACAGGCAGCAACGTTGAGCCACGCTGGTGGAGCAGGCTGTGCAGCAGGCTGCTGGCAGCTAGCGTGGCCCTGCTGTGTGGCCCAGGGCCTGGCAGTGAAGCAGGAGCAACCCTCCCTCCCTGTACCACACTCTCCTTGCTCCCCTCTCCAGGTTTCTGGAAGGAACCCCTGGGGGACAGTCAAGATGCTTGAACAGTGCACAAGGCTGTATGGGTTCTTTCCCTGGATCTCAGCTGTGGAAAGGATTCTGGCAAGACCATAGTCCATCCCTGCTGGGGTATGGGATGGGGTGGAGCAGAATGAATCAAGGCCTCTGCTCCATCTGCAGGATGACCTGGAGACTTCTGCCTTGGCGTTGTGCCTTTGTCCACTGAAAAGGATGCTGATCAGGTCACCTCTGGCCTTGGGCAACTCATGTGACTTACCCATCTAGTGGCCATCTTGGGTGGGAAGGATCGTCTCCTAGTCCTGCTTCTGGAAGCCCCCTGGGACAGGAGCTCCTGGAAGTGCTTTGGGGCCTGCCTCCTGCCGCCTCTTTTCCGCGGTTGTATACTTTGGGCATCCACAGAGGGTTCTGTGTGACACAGTTGTTCCATGGCTAAGAAGAAAATGTTTTCAGATCCGACACCAGACAACGTTGAAAGAAGCTTCCAGCTCTCAAATTTCAAATTCCCCACCGCTGTGCTCTGCCGGCCACAAGGGGGCGCCCGGAGCACACGGTTTCCACGTGGGGGGACGGATGCGCCTCCCGCGGGAGGGCCCGGCGGCCGCAGGAGAGCCCACCGCGCGCGTCTCTCCGGTCCTTCTTCCCCTTCCCCGGGTTTGCTCTGGGGTCTTGGGTTTTTACGAAGGTAAGAAGTTAGTTTTGCAGGATGGCTGTGTCTTCCTGGGGCCCCCGTCCTGCGAGGCGGACAGCTTTGGGGACGTGCGGTTGTCCCAGCCTCCCGCCTTCAGCAGCTGAGTGAAGACTGTGGTTTCCTGAGCTGTCACTCCTCCGATGGCGTCCCAGAGCCTCACAGAGACCAGCATACCCCTAAGGTGGCCTGGCCTTCCACCCGGGGGGGCGGGGGGGGGGCTGGGCTCATGGCCGAGCTTTTGGGGACAAGCAGGGCCCCTGAGTTATTTCCCTAGGGTGACAGACGACTGTTCTGTCCAGCCGCAGAGCTCCTAAAAAGTCATTTCCACGGTGGACTTGGCTGCGATCGCCCACACGAACAGCCAGGATGCGTTCCATACCGTTAGAACCAAAGTCACAAACCCGGCGCTGCTAGGTCAGCGTTCCGGGGCTGGCCCAGCCGCCTCGCGTGTGTCGTGTCCTGTGAGCGACAAGGCTCCGTGTGAAATGACCGTGTGAGGACGAGTCAGGCCTGCAGCTCGGCGCATCAGCAGCAGCTCCCGGCTGCACCCCCACCACGAGCGTCATTGCGAGGCTCGCGTGGCCCCCAAGAGCAGGAGGCCTCCCCGAGCTCCTCCACGGGCACCTCACCCATCCCCGAGACGAAGCGCCCGGAGGCCGGAGCTCACCCACGCCCGCTGATGCAGGGACCTCGGAGGTTCGGTGCCCAGGCTCGCCTGTGACCTTGACCCGCCCCTGTAATTCCACGCATGAAACCCACGTCCAAGGAGGCCCGCTGCGCCCTTCCTGGAAGGCGCGTCCCTCACGGCACAGCTGCTTTCTGCCAGCCCCTGGCGGGGCATCTCTAGGGAAGATTTCTCCATCTCATTCCATCGCCAGCGATTTTTTAGTGCCCCCAGATCCTGGCACCAGAAGCTGCCCTGCTCTGTCCTGCTTTGGACCTGGACATAGGTCGTGGCCAGAGGAGGAGCCCTTGCCTTCTCTGCCAACCAGCTGGGGAACCATGATGGGTGCCCAGGAGGAAGGACAGACCTGCAGTTGTCCACAGGCCACAGAAGACTCCGCACCTCCGAATGCAGCAGGAACGTCCTTGCCATGCCACCTGCGCCTGCCTCCTGCCTCTCCACCCTCACCTCTCACCCCCACCCCACCCTCCCCACTTGCAGACCCTGGGGGTGACGCCTGCTGACCACAGGCCATGCAGAGTCAAGTGTGCATTTCTGCCTGGGGAAGAGGCATATTTTACTTAAGGCACTGTAAACACTTGAAATCTCTACCTTAAAAAAGTAACACATTTTTAGCAATGATGGTTTACAAACATCAAACCAAAAAAGAAATTCCTTACTGTAAGCAATTCTAGAGGCTCTAAAGTGGCCTTGTTTAAAGAGCAGGATGTGTTGCTTTCTTTCCTTTGAAAACCTTACCCCACCTCCCTGGCTGCTGCCCCCAAAACCTCACCCACCCAACACTCTCAAGTTCAATATTTCAAGTTCAAGTTTGTTTTTAAATAGACTTATTTTTTAGAGCAGTTTTAGGTTCACAGCAAAATTGAAGAGGTACACAGATTTCCCACATATCTCCTTTCCCCACACATGCACAGCCTCCCCCACTATCAACCTCCCCACCAAAGTCTGCATTTGTTGCAACTGATGAACCTACATTCACTTGCCAATATCACCCAAATCCATCCTTGATATTAGGGTTCACTCTTGGTGTTGTACACTCTGTGGGTTTAGATAAATATATAATGACATGTATCCACCATTACAGTGTCACACAGAATAGTTTCACTGCCCCCCAAATCCTCTGTGTTCCACCTATTCACCCCTCCCTGCTACCCAGCCCCCTGGGAACCACTGATCATTTTATTGTCTCCGTGTTTTGGCCTTTTCCAGAATGTCTTATAGGTAGAATCAAATAGTATGTAGCCTTTTCAGATTGGCTTGTTTCACTTATTAATATGCATTTAGGGTTCCTCCATGTCTTTTCATGGCTTGATAGCTCATTTCTTTTTAGTGCTAAATAATATTCCATTGTCTGTATGAACCACAGTTTATTCAGCTGTGGGAGGACATCTTGGTTGCTTCCAAGGTTTGGCAGTGTGAATAAAGCTGCTATAAATATCCATGTGTGGGTTTTTGTGTGGATATAAGTTTTCAACTTATTTGGGTAAAAACCAGGGAGCACGATTGCTGGGTCATATGTTAAGATTGTGTTTACTTTGTAAGAAATTTCCAAACTGCTTTCCAAAGTGGCTGTACCGTTTTGCATTCCCAGCAGCAATGAATGAAGGTTTCTGTTGCCCCACATCCTCACCAGCATTTGGTGTTGGTGTTCTGGATTTGGGCCATTCTAATAGGTGTGTAGTGGTATCTCATTGTTTTAATTTGCATTTCCCCTTTGACATGTGATGTTGAGCGTCTTTTCGTATGCTTATTTGCCATCTGTAGATCTACTTTGGGGAGGTGTCTGTTAAGGTTTTTGCCCATTTTTTAAATGGGCTTTATTTTCTTATTGTTGAGCTTTAAGAGTTCTTTGCATGTTTTGGGTAATGGTTTTTATCAGGTATGTTTTTGCAAATATTTTTTCAGTCTAGTTTGTCTTTTCTTTCTTTGACAGTGTCTTTTACAGAATTTTTTTTTTTTAAAGATGACCGGTAAGGGGATCTTAACCCTTGACTTGGTGTTGTCAGCGCCACACTCTCCCAAGTGAGCCACAGGCTGGCCCTAGAAAATTTTAATTTTAATGAAGTCCAGCTTATCAATTTTTTCTTTCAGGGATCATGCCTTTGGTGGAGTATCTAAAAAAATCATTCCCAAACCCAAGGTGATCTAGATTTTCTCCTATATTAGCTTCTAGGAGTTGTGTAGTTTTGCATTTTACATTTAGGTCTGTGATCCATTTCGAGTTAGTTTTTGTGAAGCGTGTAAGGTCTGTGTTTAGATTCTTTTTACGCCCTATGCCTGTCCAGTTGTTCCAGCGCCATTTGTTGAAAAGGCTATTTTCTCTCTATTGTGTCACCTTTGCCCCTTTGTCATAGATCAGTTGACGCTATTTGTGCAGGTCTATTTCTGGGCTCGCTGTTCTGTCCCACTGATGTGTTGGTTCCTCTTCCAGTACCACTGTCTTGATCACTGCAGCTTTACAGCAATTCTTGAAGTTGGGTGGTGTCAATCCTCTGACCTTTTCTTCTCCTTTAATATTGTGTTGGCTATTTTGGGTCTTTTGCCTCTTCAAATAAACTTTAGGATCAGTTTGTTGATATCCACAATATAATTTGCAGAGATTTTGATTGGGATTGTGTTGAATCTAGAGATCAGTTTGGGAAGACCTGACATCTTACAATATTGAGTCTTCCTATCCATAAACGTGGAATGTCTCTCCACTTATTTAGCTCCTCTTTGATTTCTTTCCTCACACCTTTGTAGTACTTCTACATATTTTGTTAGATTTTATATTTCATTTGGGGGGTACTAATATGAATAGTATTGTGTTTTAAATTTCTAATTCCGTATGTTCATTGATGGTATATAGGAATGCAATTGACTTTCGTGTATAACCTTGTAACCTGCAACATTACTAAAATTCCTTATTCGTTCAAAGAGTTTTTTTTATTGATTCTTTCAGATTTGCTTCATAGACAATCATGCTGTGAACAAAGGCAGTTTTGTTTCTTTATTTCCAACCAGTATACCTTTCTTTCCTTTTCTTGTCTTACTTCATTAGCTAGAACTTCCAGCATGATATTGAAAAGAAGTGGTAGAGGGGACATCCTTGTCTGCTCCTGATTTTAGAGGGAAAGATTTTGAGTTTCTCACCATTAGGTACGATGTTAGCTGTAGGTTCTTGTAGATCTGCTTTATCAAGTTGAGGAACTTCACCTCTATTTTTCTCATTTACTGAGAGTTTTTAATCATAAATGGGTGTTAGCTTTTGTTAAATGCTTTTTCTGCCTCTATTGATACAATCACATGCTTTTTCTTCCTTAGCCCATTGATGTGATGGAGTACATCAATTCATTTCCAGCTATTGAACCAATTTTGCACACCTGAGATAAATCCCACTCAGGTGTATTGTATAATTCCTTCAATACATTTTGGATCTGATTTGCTAGTATTTTGTTAGGGATTTTTGCATCTACGTTTATGAGAGATATTGGTCTGTCGTTTTCTTATAATGTCTTTGGTGTTGGTGTTAAGATAATGCTGGCCTCATAGAAGGAGATAGGAAGTATTCTCTCTGATTCTATCTTCTGAAAGAGATTCTAGAGAATTGGTATAAGTTCTTCCTTAAATGTTTGGTAGAATTCACCAGTGAACCCATCTGGACCTGGTGCTTCCTGTTTTGGAAGGGTTATCAATTATTGATTCAATTTCTTTAATATATATAGGCCTACTCAGATGTGAGTAACTCACCTTCTTATTTGAGTTTTGGCAGATTGGGTCTTTCAAAGAATTGGCCCATTTCATCTTGGTTGTCAAATTTGCGGGCATAGAGTTGTTCATATTATTTCTTGGTTATCCTTTTAATGCCCAAGGGGTCTGTAATGATGTCCCCTCTTTCATTTCTGATATTAGTAATTTGGGTTCTCTCTATTTTTTCTTTAGTTAGCCTGGCTAGAGGCTTGCCAATTTTACTGTTCAAAGAACCAGCTTTTGATTTCATTGCTTTTCTCCATTGATTTTCTATTTTCATTTTCATTGAGTTTTGCTCTAATTTTTATTATTTTTTTCCTTCTGGTTACTTTGGATTTAATTCGCTCTTTTTCTAGTTTCCTAAGGCGGAAGCTTACATTACTGATTTTAGACTTTTCTTTTCTAATATATCCATATTTTAGTCTATTCTTATGTAGCCTGATAGGATGAAGCTTTTGTCTTCATTCTTATTTTCTCTTTGCTATGTAGAACCTCACAGAGTCTGCTTAACATTTTGCGTGTTCTCACTGTAGCAGAATCCCTTCAGGTATTTGGAGCACCTGGGTTTGTCCCAACAGCTAGGTGGTTTTAATCAGCCATTGGCATTTCTAATGTACAAGAGGTGTTCCACGCAGATAGCGCTGTGGGCTGTGGGCTCTCTGGGCAGGAGCCAGACTGGAGTTTTGATGGGTAATTAGGAGAATAAAGTGAACTGGCCTCTCTATTGCTTTAGGCAGTAAATATGTATGACTTATCTCTTCAGCATGCCTTTGTTTACGCGTACACGTGTTTGTGTTGGCCAGCCTGTGTATATTGCAAAGGTGCTCAACAGTGGTTCTCAGCTTGGGCAACATGTTGGAATCCGTGGGGGGAAGGGAGCGAGTGCCCTAAGCCACACTGTTGCCCGGGCCCCACCCCTGAGCTCCTGATGGAATTGGCCTGGGCTGGGACCTGGGCATGGAGTTTCTGCAAGTGTATCAAGCGACTTGGACATGAGCCCAGGTGGAGACCACTGTCCCAGACATTTCCCCGTCATAAACCCTCCTTCATCCACCCTGTTCCCCCAGAATTTCCATGAGTCTTAATCATTAAGAGACAGGAATAAGGAATCATTACTAAGGCAACACTCCAACAATACTGGTCTCAAGCTGAGTTTCTGAGTGCCTCCAGCTTCCAAACAAGTGTCCTGCTTGAGTCACCCAGAGAGTCTTTCTGGGCAGGAATTCTAAGGAGCCCCAGGAGAATTACTTGATGGAAAGATGCCAGTAAGTCTTGCAAAAAGATTCCTTTCTGAACTTGCCTGACAGATTACATCCTTAGGCTTAATGCCCAAGAGTCAGGGGACCCCATGGCCCGGGAGGTCTCTTCTCCCTCTTGTGATACAGACATGGGTGGGGAGAGATCCCACAGGAGGACAGTGTCCTAATTTAGAGCTTCTGCTGTTGCTTTGCTAACTGGGAGAGTGGAGCAGATGGAGTGCCCTTGTCAGAGCGCTTGGGTGGGCGTTTCCAATACACAACAGGAATACCTGAAGTGCAGATCTGGGGTGAGAGTGGGATCTGGGGCTGTTGGCCCAGAGATTGATGGAGGGGGAGAAACAGGAGTGGCCACATCATGGGAGGCGAGGGTGACATTAAGAATTTGGGGAAAGGAGAATAATTTGGACAAATAAATGTCCCCTCAGGAGTCCCTGCAGGAGGGTGGAGAGAGCTGGTCGCCCCACGGGAGGATAGGCCTGGCAGCTCATGAGCAGGCTGATAAAGAGGGCTCCCCAAGGCTAGAGAGCGAGGCTGGGACAATTGGACATTGGTGACCCATTGTCCAATCCTCCAAGGAGCGAGTCCCAGGGGACTGAGTCCAAAACTTCTGCGAGACTGCTCCTGACAGGCCCTGCGTTGTCTTCCTCAGTGTGGTCTCCGCCCGTGAATGTACCAGCTCAGGGTGGAGATGGCAGAGGTCCCCAGGGACCACGACATGGGCCAGCAAGCATAATAGAGTGGTGACGCCTCCCGCCGCCCAGGCATTCATCTGTTCAGGAAAAGCTCATGGGGCAGGTGCCATGCTAGGCTGTAGAATTGAGAGTCCGGTAACATGGGGTGCTGCCCCTTCACCTCAGCTAGGCTCCTCCTCCAGTGGCACCATGGGTCTCCTCTGTGGAACTATGCAGCTCACTCCTGGTGGGAGCACAGGATGCTGGGGCCAGCCTGGGAGGCGTGGGGAGGAAGGGGGCTACCTGGAGGTGCTGGCATTGAGGCTGAGCTGGGAAGCACGTTCTTGTCTGGGGGCTGGAGGCGGGAGGGGCACAGGAGCCTGGAGACTTCAGTGCGGGGTGCAGGATGGCTGGACAGGGTTTCTGGGAGTGATCCTAAGAAGGACAGGGAGGGAGCAGGGGAGAGGTGAGGTGGCCCCTGGTTGCTGAAGGTGCGGGAGGCCAGGCCTCCAGGCCCCTGTCCTGGTGTGGTCAGGTAGGAAAAGAGCATGTAGGCAGTGGGCTGGGACATTCCAGGGCTCAGTCCCAGAGGCGTGAGCAGAAGAAACAAACTACATGGACTGGCCATCGTCAGTAACCAGGGTCTTTGCAGACACCATCTCTGAGGCATGGGGAGCACTTGGTTTTCTAGGAAGGCTGCCCCTCCCCCAGCCCCCCTCCTCCACCCCCCCTCCACCCCCCCCCACCCCCTACCCCCCCGTAGGATGTATTCAACCTCTCCTCCTCTTCCTTCACAGATCCGGACGAAGGACAGGGTCTTCGACAGCATCAGCCACCTCATCAGCCACCACTTGGAGAGCAACCTGCCCATTGTCTCTGCTGGGAGCGAGCTCTGTCTCCAGCAGCCTGTGCAGAGGAAGCAGTGACCCGCCAGCACCTCTCGACACTGTGCACCAGGTCAGGAGGACCCGCAGAGACTGATCTAGGGGCTGCGGGAACTGGGGCAGCTGCTGTGGGCTCAGAGCCTTCTTTGGAAGCCCAAGGGAAGGCTTCCTTCAAGTTCAAGTTTCATAAACTTGTTCCAAATTTCTCATATGCGTATTAAAGGTGTACATACCTATACATCCTATACAAATTATCCCTCTATATTTATATTTTTTAAGATGAAGAAAGATGTAAGACTAATGTTCTGTGCTGTATGTTTTTAATGAAAAAAATGTTTGTAGTCGTCCAGGCGAAAATTTAATTCAACTGACCCATTCCACTAGGAAATTCCACTAGGAAAGCATAACCTGCAGTTTTTCCTAATAAACAAAACACGAGAGTCATGGAGGCAAGCAGGGGGGTTGGTAATAAACACCGAACTGTGGCAGATGAAGGCAGCATGCTGTCAATGGATGTCTAGCCCTGCATTTAAAGCGCTATGAGCGCAGGTTCTGAGACACGCTGTCCGCAGCAGTTGGCTCCTCCTCTGGCCTGCTCAGGACCCACCGGTGCTCCCTGCATCGCACGCCTCGTGCACGGGGTCTCCAGCACTGGACGACTTGCTGCAGCTTCACTAAGGAGCAGGCGGCCCTCCAGCTCCTCCCTGTTGTGCGGAGCACAGAGACCTGTCACCCTTGACCTCAGTTGTGCAGGGTACTTGGAGATTTGTTTTTATGCCAAATATGGCACAAATTAGCCTCATCAACCAAGACCTTGAGTGACAAATGCTTCCCTTGTTCTCATCTGTGCGATGATAAAATGAGCGTCCGTAGACGGGGAGCTGAGGCATGTTCTTGGTTTATGTATCCTTCTAACCGGTGGGCTGATTACAGGCTGCTGTGGTGGCTGCCAGTGAAATTGCTTCCCCACTCCCCTCCTATAGCCAATAGAGGAAAAAGGCAAGGGTAGGAGCCTTGCCCAGGGCAGAGGCAGGCTCGCGTCTTCCAGGTCAGTCCTGCAGACTGAGGCATGGCCGTTACTCCCGGGTCTGCGTGTGCCTGACGCTCAGGACGAGGCTCGGGAATTTTTGGAATCAACTTGATGTTCCGCCTCTGGGATGATGATGGGTAACATGCCTTGCTATTCCTACAACAGGGTTTCCCAGTCACTCCATGGAAAGGGTGCGTGCCCCATGCAAGGGTCTTGATTCTCTTCCTTTCAGATAAAACACTGTCATTTCCTGATGGGTCATTTGATGTTAGGAAGTTAACAATGTTTATAACTTTAAAAAAATATCTAGGCTGAGATTACCCTGTGACTTATCAGGTGTTCTTTTGGATACATTCATTGGCTGGCACCTCCTCCTGGTGCTAAAACCTTGGCTCTCATCCCAGTGAGATCTCGTAGCTATGGCACCCTTGGTCAGCTGAACAGAAAGATGCTCTGTATGCACTTACAGTTGGATAGTGATACAGTTGATGCTTTAAGAGGAGTTAAGGGGAGACAAAAAAAATCCGGTGAGTGATCATTCTGTAAAGTGCTAATGCTAAGTGTGCAAACCCCATTTCTGTTTTTGGGGTGTGAGTGTGGCCAGATGGGAGGCCAGGATGAAGCTAATGCACGAGGATGGGTTGGGCAGGTCCCAGGCTTTATACATAGTCTTCTTTGGAGTTTTTGCCCTTTGAGGATCCAATAAATCCAAGATGACAAGAATTAGTCTTCTAGAATGTTCTGCACTGGATTGGAACTCTGGAGAGTCCTGGTGCTAATGTAGATGCCCTTCTGCTTCCTGGAAGCATTTTAGTTTCAGGCTCAGTGTGGATGCTCTGCTCCGAGTTATCCAGAGGCGGTGGGGCTGAGCATGGATGCTGGCAGCAGCTGGTTCAGGCTCCTGCCCTGCGATGGCATAGACTTCAGTGTGGGCCTGAGAACAGCCCTGTGCTCCTGTCCCCTGCAAGGCCCGAGGCCATGTGGACACACATACAGGTCTGATGCTCCTGTGTGAGTGCACACTACGTATAAAAATGTATAAAGGACCTTCTTTTGACAGTCTTGCATTTCCCACTTGGGTAAGGCCAAAATGCTAGCTTTACAGGCCACTAACAAAGTAGGAGATGAAAGTTAAGAACCATGAGCACCATAACATTTGATGTATTTTATTTCTCCTCTTGGAGGAACTTAAGAAATGACAATCCACAGTTTTAGTAGCTCTCTGCTCTGAAATCAGTGTTTCTTTTGATGGTGACAGGCAGTGTATATATATATATATATATATATATATATATATTGTTTTTTTGCATGAAAATGAATTTAAAAAATTAAAAGTATTGTGGTCAAAATTTTTATTTTCAATATTAATTCAAAATACATATGTTTAAGCACAGATTACAAGATTGGTTACACTAGATAGTGCCAGTAAAAAAATTGGCACTCCTTTTTAGCCACCAGAACAGATTTCAGATGTAGAGGATAAATCAATTTTCTAAGGTTTGTTCCCTTCCATTTGTCACACATGAGTGCTCTCATCTCTTCCTTAAAGCGCCTGTGATGCGGCATTCCAGTGAGCCTCACCCACACCTGGGGATGTCAAGGCTCAGGTGAGTGTTGCACCTTGCACGAGACCACACGGTCAGCTGGCAGCAGAGTTACTCTGCTCACTCAGCATTTCCTGAGCGCTGCCATGCGCCACCCTGTGCTTGAGCTCAGGATGTGGGGGCACACACAGTGGGGCCTCCTGCCTGCCCAGTGTGGGCCCTCCTCCTGATACATCTCTGCCTGGGCAGGGCAGGGCAGTGCTGCTGAACCACAAATGCTGGCAGAACAGCATTAGGCCTTGCATCAGGGGCTCCCACTCCCAGGGCACAGCTGCTGTGTACTGTGCTTGAGCCCCCAGGACCTACAGAGTGTGCTGGTCACTGCCGCCCCTCTGGTGGGTACCCCCACCATTCAACCCAGAACCCTGAATCTGTTGGGAGTGCAAGGCAGGCTCTAGCGGTCCTAAACGGCCCCTGTCTGCTCTCACAGAGTGGCCCTGGAGACCCCCTCATTCCTTCCCCCCCACCTTGACCATCCTGTATGGATTAGCTGTGCTTCCAATGACATCGTCGTCCTGCTGAGGCCGGCTGGGCCTCCGACGGGGTTGCTCATGGTGGCTCAAGTCAGCTCTGATTCTTGACAACCAAGACTCCCTCTGAATGGCTCAGCATAGAGTCAGGTGGGCCATCTGACAAACAACACAGTCAAATGACTCAATCTTAAGTCCTGTGCTGAAGCTACCACCGCAGGGGCTTTATGTTTGAGGGGCCAAAGGATGGGGTGCCTGCCCAGCCTGGGGAGCGACTGTTCTGTTTCAGGCCATCTTGGATATTGGGGCAGATGGACAAAGGCCCAGTCAGGCCATATCTGGCATCCCGGAGGGTCTCACGGTGGTGGAGGGGGTGGTGGACAATTTCAAATGAAGACAGAAAGTGATAAGCCATGTGTGGAGGTAAAAGCCTAGCTTAGAAGGAAGGACAGGCCCAGGCAGGAGTGGACTGCAAAAGGCCCACACGCTTGGGGGCACAGTCCACACGTGTGTCCAGCCTCCACACCCTGTCCTGGGGTCCTGAAGATGCCCTCAGCTCTTGAGATGAAGCTTTCCTTTCCAGGAGCCTGAGATCCTCGGGTAGCTCCTTTGTGTGAGTAATGCTTTAAGACCGACATCCTGGTCCTCGTTTCCTCTGAATCGGTCACCCCCTGAAGGCCACACAGTTCCTTCCTGATGGCCTGAGCTGGGCAGAAGTCTTGGTCCGCAGGCCTCCCCAGGGAGTGTGGCAGCAGGTGGGCGCCTCCGTCCAGCTCAGCTCCAGTACACCCATATAGTGACATGGTCTCTGGCTAGGTGCTGGATTTCTCTGAGCCTCGGCTTGCTCCACACTGCAGAGCTGTACACAGTCTCCACCATGAGAGTGCTGGGAGTTGATGACTATGTAAAGTAGGGACAACTATTTCCTGGGATTCTTCATTCACAAAAGTGTACCTTGGTTCTCTCTTGCTGTCCGTAAATCCCTTTCTGTGGGTGGTGACAGCCAGATTGGAAGTGGGTAGGGGGAGTGTGGAAAGATTGCAAATGGATCATTGCAGGGCTCAGGCAGATCTTCACGGTGGTTTCAGAATAATACTCTGGTTCTCCAGGGGAACTTTTAAATTTGGTTCTAAGAAAGACGAAGTGGGTACACCCCTTCCTGGAACATATTGCCAACTTGGAACCGTCAGCTCTATACAGGATAACCAGGAAAGGAGCTTTATAAGATAGTCCAGCTGGAGGGGACCCCATTCTTCAGATGAGGAAACTGGAACCGTGTCAGAACCAGTGACTTGCTGGCGGATGGCGAAGCAACAGTCAGCTGAGTCAAGGCAAGGGCGCAGGGCTGTCTAAGGTCCTTCAGGGCTTGTGCATAAGGCTCCCCCTGATGAAGATGGCAGGTGGCGCTTTCCTCCTGGGGTTCCTGCTTAGGCTCCATCTCAAACGGCATGAAGGCCTGAGACCTTCAAATGGAAGAGGCAGTGCTTCCATCTCCTCTGTGTCAGTTGGGGTCCTCCGGAATCAGATCCTGAGAGAGGACTAGAGTGTGTGTAGTTCATTTGGGTGATGATCCCCGAGGAGGGCGGCAAGGAAGCCAGTGAGAGAGGAATGCCTGATCCTGCGAGTTACCACGATGTGGACAGCGGGGCTTAAGGCCACTGGGGAACCCGGGGAGTCAGGGCTGCCCACACCTCATAGTCAGCCCAGAAGAGGGGGGAGAGAACTGGGTGTGAGTCCACCAAGTCCATCCCTGGTGGAAGGCTGTTTCTGGGGACAATTTCTGACCACCCCCCGGCATGCCTGAGCACACTTCCCAAGGTCTGGAAGTCCTCAGGCAGAGAGACAGGTCATGACGAGCAGAGCTGAGGTAAGACAAGGCAGAAACCAGAACCACCAGGTGGCTGGTTCACGTTGCAGGTTGCAGGGCCCTGCCGCCGAGTGCCTGACTGTGTAGGTCTGGACCAGGGCTTGAGAATGTGCATTTGAGATAAATTGGGAGGTGATGCTCTGCAGCTGGTCAGGAGGCTTGACTTGGAGAACCGCTGACTGGTAAGTTTCTAGCCCTTACCTGTCTCTCATGGATGGCTTTTCCCCCCTCTAACTTATGATTAGTTTTAATACCACTTCACATCATAGATCCCAGGGTCCATGCTGTGAATTTAAAAGTGGTGAATTAATAAGCATTTATAACTCCATGCAACCGTTGCTGGCAGATAAAATGCCATCTGCCAGCCACAATTTATTTATAATGGGGTTTCTAAATATTTATAAGTTTGCAAGCAACGAATGCACATTTTTAATACTGGCACATTTTATAGCAGCCAGAAAAATTGCAACTTTATACCAAGACTTGTGAATGTGAATTGCATATGTATATACATACATATATATACTTTCATTGATTAAAACAAATATAAATCTCTCTCTGTACACACAGAGATTGGCTCTGTGCTGGGCACCTTGGGACTCCTCTCTGGGTTTTGGTTTTGCAACTAATAAGGACAACTAGAAAGACAAACACAAAGAGTTTGGGGACTGATAGGCTATGGCATCTGTAGACACATGGAGGTGGGCCCTGGATGCTGCGGGATGTGGGGCCCCAGCACAAAGGGTCAGGAGCAGGACGAGAGGACAGTGTGGGTGGAGGGAGCCCACGGTGGGAAATGACAGAGAAGCCAGTGGGGGAAGTCAAGGAAAGGGGAGGGTGGAAGTGGGATAAAGGGAAAAAGAAGGGAGAGGGCAGACAGAAGTCCAGACTTACATCTGTATTTATCCAGCAGCACGTTTACCAAAGAAAGAGCGGCTCTGTCGCAGGCCAGCAGGGAAAGAGGAGGGAGGCATGGCAGAGGACGCGCTCTCGGCTTTTCTAATCAGCCTTCTTGGCCTCCTTTGTGCATTGGTTCATATGCGACACACACGTGTCCTGGGTTCATGGGCTAGAGAAGAGAACTTTCGAGGTTTCTGCCTGGCCTTATAATCTAGTAGAAAACACACACACAAGTTGTGTTTATGGCAAGCCTGTTGGAATATGGCAAGCCTTATGGTGGCGGTGTGTTCAAATTCAACAGGACCGCGAGGGCAGGGCACCCAGGTTGGTCGGGGGGCTCTGCGAGGGCTTTGCACAGCAGGTGTCAGGTGCGAAGCGTGAGAAGCAGAAAAGGGCGCGGAAGGCTCAGGACAGGGCAGATGAGTCGCTTGCATCAGTAGGGATGCTAGAGGGGAAGGGGTCTCCCATCCTTTCTCTGCCCAGCTGGCGCAGATGCCCTGGATAAATGAATCCCTTAGGCCCCAAATACACAGGCTCCTTCCCCAGGGTTGGAAGAACCACTCTAACTGAAGATAATACCAGAAATGAAATCTTACACAATTTTAAGTGTCTATTTTGCTGACTCACCTTGAAATGCTATAGATGGAAAAGTATGCACATGGGGAGTGAACGCTCTGGTCTTGGGCTTCCGAGGTAATGAATTCATATGCATGTAGACAACTTTACCACAACCAAAGTTTCCCACACTGAGATCAAGTGACAGTTAACAAAGCAGAGATTAATGGACAAATCCCTCTCTGAACATTGAGTTATCTTTTTGCTAACAACCTGTGTTAGTTGCAAGTGGAATGTTCTCTGTTCATTTGACTTTTGGATATAACTTGTTCCAGAATATTGTAAAATTAAGTATGTGAATGTTTCATTGTATTCAGAATTAAATCCCAGAATTAGGAGATGACTCCATGTAAATTTAATGTGTAATAACAAGATATTTATTACATTCTAAATAGCATTTGGATTGCAAATTATGCTTATTGATAAATTAATATTATTTGAAAATTTTGTTTCATTTCCATTAACTTTTGTGAAATAAAAATAATCCCTGTTTCGGTCTGTGTCTCGGCGTATTGCCAGTTCACTACTTTCTACTTTGATATTGGAAAAGAATTGGCTTTTTGGACATCCCTGAGGAGTGGAAATATAAAACTGATTTCATGTTTTCTAATCCTTGTTTGATGAAAAGTGATAAAACCTAAGTTTTTTGGCCAACATTTGGGAGATTTGACAATACGATAGGTGGTGAAAATTGGTTTTGATTCCCTCTCCACCATCAATGACTCCTTTTCACTCCTTCGGGAAATGATGTCTCCAGTTATGGGCCCTTTGAGACATGTTTGGTGCATCCCAGAGCTTCTGGGATCGCCAGGTGGAGGCATTGCATAGAATCCCCCAGTGTCATCACAGGGGCCCAGGAGTGGAAGATGACACTCTAATTTAGGTAATTCTGCACTTCTCGTTATGATTGGCTATTGGAAAATGTGCCTTTATTATCGGAATAGTGGTGTGCACATTTCTGATTATGTAGCAAACCCTTTGGATATCCGATTTAGACACTCTATGTGGGTGTTGAGGTTTTGCGCTTGTAAATACAATTTGAAAGCATGGAACTGGTAATTTAATTAGATGTTTTCTATAAAATGCACCGTGTTACATTTCTGTGAAAGGCTCTTTACCAGCACAGAATAACTGTCTCAACGGTTGAGAGAAACAACCATTTTTCTTAATAGTTAGCTGTTTGAATGACTATCAATGTAAGTCTGCTGGCAATAAAGGCTGTTGTGAAAAGTCTCTTCCACGTGGATGATGGATCTTGTATTGTTTCACGAAAGAGTAAGGGGAGTTTGAAATTTTTCCCTAGAAAGTAGGTATCCTCAGTGATTCTCCAGGAGACTTCTTAAAAAACAGTCACGACAAAGCCTCACCCATCTGACAAAGGCATGGGATAAAAATGCTGAAGCATTCCTGAAGATTTATGTTACCTTCTCTGATCTAGTGCCCAGTTGACCTTGGAATCAGAATCAGAAGTGGATGGATGGGCCTGAAGGCTATGGCCCTGAAGGCTATGGCCCTCGGTTGTGTTGGGGGCATTTCATCACAAGCTGTAACAACTGTCACCACCAGAACAGTTATTCCCGACACTGACCTCCTCTTTACATAGGACACAGGACAGAGAGGTTAAAACTGACCATCTGTAAGGGGGAAAGCTAGTAAAAGCCAATCTGATCTATTCTCTCCTGTTGCATAAATAACAGCAAATGGAGCAGAACCAAAGGTCCCATATCTTTGGGTTGTTCTTTTATTGACACAGCTCTTAGAGTTTTTTCCCTATTAGAAGACCCTTCCTCAAAGAGTATGGTCTGTCAAAATTGGTGTAAATAGTGCCGAATCCACCAAAGCTTCATTAAAACACCATCTATGATAGAGGAGAAGTATAAGGGGAGAAAGTTATTTGAGATTCTAAATGTGGTTTAATTCCCAAAATGCCGAGAGACACAGGTGCCAGGTGAGGAGCAAGTCTACCGCATCGCACACCACCGGGGTAGCCCCAGTGAATCAGTCCCACCACATGGACCCCAAGAATGGGTATATACGAAAGCTTGTGGTTTTATTTTTTTTAAAAACATACATTGGCAATAGTAAGTGAGAAATAGTAACTGAAATGAGATCAAATGCTTAGGTTTCCACGGTGTGTAAGATCACCTGCTTCCAGTCTTCCTTCCACATTATCTCCAGCTGGCCAGCTAGTTAGGAACTTACATACTGGTATCCAAGGTGGTTGTTTTTTGCATCTATCAAATGAGCACAATTACTTCTTTGGTGTATTTTTAATTTGGCATATTTTTAAGGTTGCTTAAAAGTTTTGTGTTATCTTGAAGGAGTGCACCACAAACATTGATACCTCCTGGTGGGATGGTGGGCTCCCTCGAAGAGTTAGTGGATGCAAGATATTGAGGAAGTCAGGGTTACGGAGCAAGGTGTTATTCATATTAGCGACAGAGAAATCCAAGGGCCGCCAGGCAACTCAAATTATGACACAGATGAAGTTCTAAAGTCATGTCATTACCGATGTGAAAATGCGAAACCAAACTGATGCATTTGGTTTTTATTTTTTGTTAACCCAGTACCTTAATGCTTTACTTTTCTAGAAATACCCTGGGTTTTCTCATGCTATTTGATAAGAGCATAAGGCATTTTCAGTGATGTAGAGAAGGCAACAAAAAACGCCCCTGATAAGCATCTGCTTACAGATATGTTTGATCTCACTCATCAGTAACAAAACGTAGGAAAGTCTTTGGTCAGTACATGGAGGTTACCCAGGACTCATGGAAATGTTCCTCAATAAGAGCAGCTATATCAGATAACAAAGAGGAATCAATTTCTCTAAGAAAAAATTATTAATGAGTTAAGAGACTGCTCTTTTAGATTTTACTCAGGCAAAATTCTCTCTGAACCTGAAAAACTTTAGGGGCCTCTCACTCAAGTAAGAATCCTTTTGAGGGTTGTTTTTGTTCTCATTTTTACAAATAACACAGCAACTACATGCTTATAATAGCTCTACAAACGTGTTCACTTGTCATCTGTTTGCACTGCATGTAGAATCCTTGAGAAAGAACGTGAACAAAAATGTCTTCTAAGTCATCCCTTTATAAGGTACACAGAGTGATACAGGTTCAGCTTGAGTTGAAAAGTACAATCCCAGTACCACGTAGGTATTATTATAATACATCTCTTGGAAGAATGCATAAACTGCCAGATCCCATTTCCGAACCTGACAATTGAACTACTCTCAGTAACAGTCACCATTAGTGTCAGCTTTCAGGAAGCTGTGAAACTTCACTGATGGCCCCAGCTCCTTAGCTGTGACAACCCAGCGGATTGCTGACTTGGTGCTTTTCTGATATAGAATCAAACTCAACACACACTTGACATGCCGTCTTGTACACCTATCCTCACTCAATGGGAACTCTCCATTACATTGTGCAGACCACTACTCCTGGAGACCTGGGCAGGTAGGCCAGGCCAGCGGTCTACCTGCTTCCCCCTTGTGGTTCTTTCTTGGTTGGTCTGGGGGGTGCAGGCTCCTGAGAGATCTTGGCTGGCTTTTCTGTGATTTGCAGAAACCTCCCAATAATCTCATGATTTGGCTTTTGGGTGTGCTTAAAATTATGCAGGTACATACGACTGAAGGGACACAGGGCTGGTTTGGGCCAGACCCACACATCTGGGGCCAGCCTTAGACAAACCCTTTTCCGGAATTTGGGCCTTAAAAACTTGCTTAACAGGAGATGTACTCTGAGGAGCCTGGGAATGGCATGTCTACCTAACTCACAACCATGTGCTTGTAGCTGGTGGTTCCATCAGAACGTACATGTATAACTGCTTCATAACTGTATGGTATACTGTGACTTTATGTAGGTACCACATGGCAAACAGCTGGAACACAAATTGTGTGTAACAGACATGTACAACTACACAGGGGTCCATTTTATGCACCATCAATGTAGTGTAAAGTTATCAGAATATCATCCAAAGACACACTGAGGACCACACTGTGTACTTTGTGGCCCACGACCTTCCCTCTCCGTGAACAACAAAGAGCAGCATCAGGGACTCAGTGGAAGGCAGTGGATGATGTCAGCAGCTTAGTACATTCAGAAGACCCTAGAGCACGAAGAAGACAAGGCACGTTGTCTACACGAAATGGGTTGGCGACCCCTCGGGTCCCTTCCTTCAGAGACGTCCACACGGGGCAGGCTGTTGGGTAAAATAAAGTGGGTCTCCCAAGTCACAGCACGCATGCAATAAATAAGAACGTAGCTGCAGAGGGGGACGCATGGAGGTGCTCACTTACAGAGGATCCCGTTCTGCAGGGTTTTGTTTTTGTCGATGATGCAGGACGAGGTGGCTGAGTAGGGCAGGTCTTCCTTGACCTTGGGGGAGTGGCTGCTGTTGTTGCTGCTGCTCGACTTGCTTCTGTTAGGGTCAAGAGTGGGCTGGATGGGCGGGGAGCGGGCCCCCCAGCCCCGGACCAGGCAGGTGCAGACCAGGCGGAAGAAGGCCCGCCGCATCTCCTTGCTGGCAAGCGTGTAAATGACAGGGTTCATAGCAGAGTTGAGCACAGCGAGCACGATGAACCACTGCGCCTTGAACAGGACGGGGCACTCCTTCACCCTGCAGGCCACGTCAGTGAGGAAGAGGAGGAAGAGCGGAGCCCAGCAGGCGATGAAGACGCTCACAACGATCACCACGGTCCGCAGCAGCGCCATGGACCGCTCGGAGGTGTTGTGGTTGGCCACCTTGCGGCTGCTGGATTTGACCAGGGAGTAGATGCGTGCATAGAGGATCACGATGGTCATCAGGATGGCGATGAAGATGCTGATGCAGAAGGCGATGTACCATTTGGAGTAGAGGGGCAGGATGGTGGAGCAGTCGGGGAGATTGTGCAAGCAGTTCCAGCCCAGGATGGGGAGGGCGCCCAGCGAGAACGCGATGAGCCAGCACATCCCGATCAGGAGGAAAACACGGTGCTTCTTGTTGGCGTCGTAGGGCCTCATCTTGATCATGGTCAAGTGCCGCTCGATGGCGATGGCCAGCAAGCTGCAGGTGGACGCCCCGAGGGCCACGAACATGCTGCCCTCCCTCACGAACCACACCGTGGGAGACAGGCTGAACGTCTTCTTGCCGGACATCAGAATGTTGACCGTGTAGGCGATGCCGGCCAGCAGGTCGCAGAGAGCCAGGTTGCCGATGAAAAAGTACATGCGATTGTGAAATTTATTGTTTTTCCAGATGGCAATCAAAACCATCAGGTTCTCCAAGACGATGAAGCTGCAGATGACCAGGAAGAGGACGCTGGTGAGCGTGCTGCCCTCGGAGGCCTCCTTCAGCCTGCCTGCCAGCTTCCCCACATAGTGGTAATGCTGCCGCAGGGTCTCGTTCCCCGGGTCAGGCGGCGAGCCCGGCGGCAGGGCGGTGGCCATCACTCCTCGTTCACAGACGGTTAGCTCCGCACTCCACGAGAGGGCGCCCGAGGAACGTCCATTTCAGGAGAAAACGATGACCGCAGGCAGCTCTAGCTTCAGTAAGGAGCATAAGCCAGACTCCAGCGAGGGTGTGGGAAGCAGGCTCCTGCACAAAAACACAAGGAGGGGCGCCACTGAGAAAGCGAATTCCAGCTAAGAAGCCACAGCAACAGAGGCTTCGGGAAAGGGCCTGAAAAATGCGGGAGTGTCTGGATGCCTGGTCAGGACAGGGCTGCAGAGAGGATCTTTAAACACAGGCCAAGTTCCTAAGTGACTGAGAGACCATGGAAAGCGATTTGGTGTCTGGAGATGCCGGGAAGGGAACTTCAGTGCACGGAGCATTTAATCGTGTAAGGAAGACAGACAGACCCCAATAAAACTTCCATCTAGAAATCTGAAAGCAGTAGGAAATGCTCACCGGACAGTCCTCATGTACCTCACAGGAGCTGGTAAACCATTATTCCCAGTTTCAAAGAGGGAAACAGGATTTTCTCAGGACAAAAAACCAGGACGGGATCGGAATGAGGCCTGCCTGATTTCCAAGATCTCCCTGATGAGTTTTGGAGCGACATCGTGGGAAGCACCCACCCTTCCCAGACAGCCTCCCCTGGGGCCAGAGCTAGGGCCGGAGTTCAGGTTTGGATGGGCCCTCGGTCTGCCTGGCAGAGCCACTGAAGGAGGAACAGCCCGAGGCTGGGCATGGTCCACGGCCACCTCACTGGTGGGCAGCCGAGCTTGGAGCTGCGTGAGAAGGAATACAAACCTGTGAAAACGGAGCAAACTTCTACTGAGGTTAAAGGGAGACAGAGAAGCAATGAAAATCACATGCACCTTGAGTCTGGCTTAAAATGCAGAGGCCTGAACATTAGATATCAGTAAATCCATGCATGTGAGCCAACAACCACCAAATCTGGGAGCACTATGAGAGGGGTAGAGGCGGCGAACCCCAGCCCCAGCCCTCGAGGGGTCCTGAGTTCTAATCCTTCCTCCACGCCCCCCTATAGGTGACATTGATAGGGTTCCTGTGACGTTGATGACAAGCAGACCCAATTATCTCGGCAGAAGTTGCTGTCAGTGCACTCATTTATTTTAAATTACAATATTTAAGTATGTAAATATATAATTAAGATTAAATGAGGTTAATTTAAAATAGCCCACTGTGTGAATCCAATGAAGTTTTTTGTTTTGTTTTGTTTTTTACTTGCATGTTTAAGCCCTAGTCCTAAATTTGGTTGAGACACACGGACACTCTCCAATGATACAGGGCTCCTCTCCTCCTGAGTTCATTCCCAGGTGCGGATCAAGGCCCAGCGAGGCCTCAGTCCCTTGAAGGATCCAGGGGCTAGTGCTGGGACTAACGAGTAGAAGAGGCTCCAAATGGTTGTGCACCCTCACAACTCTCCAGGAACCACGGATGCTGTCAAAGCCCTTCCCACCCTACATTGGTTTGGGGGACTTGGATTTTCGGAGATCGGAGAGAAATGGCCCATTGCTTCTTTGCAGAGATTTCTTCCAGTGTCCAGGAGCTTAGAAGTGGTGGTGGTTCTGGAAACCCCAGGGGCTGTCCGAGCTGACGTCTGTGGAACTGCTCCCTGACCCTTCCCAGCCCCTCCGTGAGAGCTATCTGAGATCACAGAGGGCTTGGGTCGAGGTCAGCTTGTTAGCCAAGGCCTTGTTCTAACTTCAGAAAGGAAAAGCAGCCAAGTTCTGAGGTTGGGCAGATGGAGAAGGACAGGAGGGGGGTTGCACACCCAGTCATGGTGACTCACCAGCCATGGCAGGCAGCACAGGGCCTGAGCCTGCCTTCCCTGACCTTAGCCAGCCCAGCTCCCTACCCCATTGGACCAAGACCCGGGCAAGACTGTGGCCTCATTGGCAGACCAGCTCCCTCTCACTCTTGCCCCTCCTGATTTCTATTTAAGTCTTGTCCATTCTTCAAACTCCAAGCCAAATTCTACCTGCTCTCTAACACTGTCTGGAATCAGCCTAGCCCCTGGCGATGATCCTCGGAGGCTGCCTATCACTTTTTGAAAGAAATTGCAGGCTGTCTTCTTAAGAAGCAGCTGACACTTTCTGAACACTGACCACGTACCCACGAGCACACGGTTGCTCTGCCTCGACTCTCTTGCTTCATGCAGTCAACAACATGGTGAAGTTCACAGCATCTTCCCAGCCCCTTGTGCCTTACCAGGTGCTCAAAGACGCTTGTGCCCTCCACCACCGCTCATCTAGTTATTTCTTTATCTGTGAGCAATGACTGGAGAATCACTATTTCCATGCCCTCACTTTCCTCAATTTCCATCCCCATTAAGGGGTGTCTTGTGGATGTGGACACGTGCCATTGTGAGGCTGCAGGCATGAGGAGAACCTGGGCCTTTGGCTGACCCAGCACCTCCAACACCAGTGCACAGCACTGCTGACCAGCGGGGAGGGCTCTGCCATCTCCACGTGACGTGCTGTGAACTGCACCATGGGTGTCCCTGTTCATGGGAAAGGCACAGAGCAAAGGCAGGAAAGGAGTCGGGCATGAGCAATGTCCAGAGAGCACCGTTTCCTCCTGCAGCAGCCTGGGAGGCGCCACCACCGCTGCTGAACGGAGGACCTTCACACGTCCCCACGCTGGGCAGCCAGCTGTGCTGTCCACGACACCACCGTGCTGGATTAATCTCAAGAGGTCCCTGGGACATCTGCTCCACCACGAGGATTTCTATCCCAGAAACTGACCAGCTGCAGACAAGCCGTGGTGCCAGTGCCAGTACCTGAGGCCCCTTTTCCCCAGCTCAGGTGGGTTCAAGTGTGGCTCCACCCTCCTCGTCCTTTTAGGTAGCTCTGGTATATTTTTATAATCCAGATTGTTCTTGCACTAACTCAGCTTGTCGCCTGTGCCTCACTTTCCCCCAAAAGAGCCCCTCACTACCACTTCATACGCCTGGAGGCACCCCTGAATGTTCTCCACACCTCTGATCTTGCCCACAGCCTGGGTAGGAGGGAATCGAGTCCTTTTACAGTGGCCAGATCTGGACATGCTCTCCGGAGTAGAGGGCTGGGGGGGCAGGGGGTCAGCAGGCTTACATCTTTTTCTTTTTCTTCCCCCCTGCATATAAAACTGAGCAGAGCAAAAAATAATCAAATGATTAAAAACATAACCAGCAGTAAAAACCACAATAAAAATAGTATAAGATGCACCAGAGATCCATTGAAACCATGAATCTGGAAAGCCAGCATATTTTCCCATTAATGCTTGATTTATTGTTTCCCTAAATTAAATATTCATCTCTCAAGGAGCATATTTTTCCAGAACATCTTTTGTTAAATACGACTCTCCACATTTTGCATAACCGGAAGATACCCGGTTGTCAATGGAATCTAAAACCTTATTTTCTCTGGATTATCAACATTTACAAAGCAGGCCCCATCCTGAGAGTTAAGTGCTGAGCTAAAGGCCACATTGATTTTGGATGCGTCTAAACATTATTGTGCATGGTCAAAAGCATGTCATGGACAAGTTTTCCCTTCCTCACCTGAGGGATGCCAGCCATAGATCTCAAGTTCACAGGAAGAAAGCTCTGCCCTCACTCCCAACCCCCACCCCCACCGAGTCTCCTGGAGTCCTCGAGCCCTGCTTGGGGCAGGGAGGAGGCATCCACCTCTCTGCGGTATCAGTGCTGTCACTACTGAGGCACTAGGAGTGCTGATGTTCTCGGGCAGTGGGCACTCACAAATGCTTGGCCAGCACATTTTGCAAAACTGGTGTTGTGGGGAGCAGGGGTGGCCCCCCACAGAGGGCAAGATGGACACAGTACAAATGCTCACATTTTGCTTTATTTTAAAATGTAAGCACACCTGGAGGTGGCAGTAATATTGTACATTTGATCGCTGCTTAGTTTCTGCCTGAACACTTAAAAAATTGAGCCCAATGCTGAGAAATGTGGGTAGGGGCAGACTAGCTTTGTACATACTCAGAAAGCTGGGGCCTATTACAGAAGACACAGGAGTACGGACAAGCTCCAGCGTAGACACTCTTTCTGATTAGTGGTGGTCTTCTAACCACTACTGATTCCTATGGTGGCCCACCCCCTTGGCAGATTCTCGCCCGGACAAGGGCACAAAGCACTCACTTCCAAGGGCTGCACTAACAAGTCGCCCTGACCCCAGAGTACTTGATTGTCTGCCTCTTCAGTCATTCTGTTTAGTGAGACACTGCTCTCATCTGAGCTTCTCTTAGTTCTACTCGATAAAGACTTACCTAGGAGTCTGCACTTCATCCTCATTAAGCTGGGATATCCGGTCTGCCTCAAAGCCTTTTAACACCAACACTTTTTCCTTTCACCAAAAAGCAGTAAGACACTGGCTACAAAATGATTCTGCTGTAGATGACTCCAGGTAGTCAGACCCTGCCAATGTCAGAGATGTCTACCTTCCCCCAGTCCGAGGGGAGCGTCCGCGGGGAAGAGGGGTGGGAGAGCCTGGGAGAGCAGACCGGATGGATTCCAGATGTGCTTTCTACGCTAGCGATTCACTTTCTCCACATGTCAATTTGAAAAATAAACAAACTATAAAAAGAAGGAAAAGGAAAAAAAAAGGAAAGGCAAATATTTCCACAAAGTCTGATCTTTCTTTCTAATGACATAAAGAAAAAGCACAATAAGACAGTGATAACTTTCCCCTGATCAGATGTAGGATGCTGTATTTTTAAAAGGCATCGCCTCCCAAGGAAATCAACTAATTCATCCTCTAAACTGAGTTTAAACACCAAGCATTTGCCAACAAGCAAAATTTCTTGGAAAGCAAGATTTTTTTTTTCTCCATTTAAAAGAATTAGAAAGGAAAATGAGTTGGCCATTTCATGGCTCCAGCAAAATTCCTTGGCTAATGAGTATTTTCCCTTCTTGGGGACTTCGCAGGGGGGCCTAACTCTGCTTGCAGGGATAGTTCATCGCGAACTGCCTGCTGCACAGACGCGCATGCCCGACACTGGGATCTCGGCCGTTGATGGAGCTCCCTCCCCAGTAAGAAAGCAAATGTTACGGACAAACCAGGGAGAGTTTTCACAGCTTCCCCCTCTTCTTCAGAGCATGGGAGCGAATTCGCTTCTCTGTTCGGTCTTTCAGCTTTCCAGTGTTTTTTCTACAAATCCCTCTCTTTAGCAAATAAAGCTCAGATGCGATTACAGATCTGGGCACAGTCTAGGGAGCCCCAGATAGGTTGTGCCACAGGAACTGTGGGTGCCACCCGAGTGTCTGTCTGGGTGAAAGTCCTCCTGGGCTGCTGGAGTTGTCCATGGGAAGGCAACTGCATTTGATACTAGAGGTTTTTTACCCTTGTTGCTTCTGTCAGTCTTTTCACACTTTCTCCCCTCTGCTTGGTCATGGTAAAGGCATAGGAATGAATTACTACTAAGCTTCCCACAGGATGAATGCAGGTATGTAAAAACAGGCTCTGCAAGGCCGCTAAAGACAGGCAAATAAGATGCATCCTGACAAAGAAGTCTAACTGTGGTCCCTCCCATCCTTTCCCAAAGCACATGTGCCACCTTGCACCTTGGATGAATCACATAGAGTCCCTGTGGCAGCATCTGCCTTCTGAATGTACACAGAGGGAAACTGAGGCTGGGGTGGCGGTGGTCATCTCTCCTTAGTCCCAGAGCTTGGAAGATATCAGATTCCAGTGCTTTTGGGGAGGCTGACACCTTTCCACTTGTTCTTTACCTGAGTGGTGACAAGAGCTTCTCTAGCATGCTTTAGAGGCAACTCGCTTCTAGCTACTGTGCAAGCACAATTTCAGAGTGCTATTCTGGGGGCTTACTGAGATATGTGGAAAATTTTGAAGCCAGGGAAATGGAGCAGCACTTTCAAGGCCAAAGAGCATGGTCGACTGACTCAGGACCCTCGGTCCGGCTCACTGCGCTGACCTGACACCAGTGCAATTCACTGACAGTGACGATCTTCCCACTGGGACCACACTCTCCACTGAGCAATCTTTTCACTGGCTTATTGCTTTGCCTCTTATAGGCACAGCTTCAATTTCTCAAAAATAGAAGGAAAAAAAAGGAGACTTTATGCCCAGTAGCTGTAACAATAACAGCAACTAAAATGTATGATTCACTGAAACTAGACAGGATTCCACTCAAACATCATATGATCTCCAAAAGCTTATGGAAAAATTCTTAAGGCAATTAATTCAACAGAAAGTGTATGGTAAAGGAATAATAGGAGACGGCTCCAAAATTGATAAGGAGCTGTGAAAGCAAATGTGAAGGCACAGAAAGGCTCAAGAGGCCCGCAGCACTGTGGTTCTGCTGAATGTAAACAGACTGCTTAGGGGTGGCTTCCCGGCTTCAGCAGCACTCGGAGCACAATACAAAGTGCTGGCAGTTAAAAGGTGCAGGGAAACCCCAAATTTGTCAAGATTGTGGCATGCTCAAATTCTCATTTTCTCTGTCATAAAACTGTATACAGTGTAGGTATTGAGGAAGACGGAAGAGATGCCATGGAATCAAACTAGTGTCATAATTTTCAGAAAGAGTAAAATCAGCCTGGATTCAGAGAAATAAGGTCATTAAGCCAATATATAAAGTTTTTTTCTACAGGAAATGGGAGTTTCTACCATCCCCATATGGTAGAAAATTATGAGGAGAGTAATGCGCTCAAAAAATGCACAAATATAAAAAGGAAAATGACGTTTTTCAAAGATGGAAACAGACTGAGAAATTATTCTCTCTTAAGGGATGGCTTTGTAGTTTATATCTCTGATATCAGGTGACGGGAGCTACTTAGTAGGTCCAATGTGAGCATTTACTGGTTTGTTGACTGAGAAAACCCAACATGTGGCTCTTCTACGGCAACAAAATTATTCATCCTAGCATTGAGCTCTGCATCGATTAAGTAGAAAACCGTACAGATTCAGACACTTTCACAACTCCTCAAGCACAACACACACACACACACACACACAGAGAGAGAGAGAGAGAGAGAGAGAGAGAGAGAGAGAGAGAGAGAGAGAGACACCACCACCACCACCTCCTACACCAACACCAGCCCTGGGCATGGCCATCCCTGCTAGTCATATACCTGCAGAATATAATAATCCTTCCCTTGGACTTTCTAGGAATTATATTTTTCTTAACCATGTCAGCAAGATTTTCATCTCTGAAGAAAAAAAATGTTGAAAAGATAAATTACGAGCTCATGATTACATACAATATCTATGACTTCTAATGGAAAGACGCATAATTCTGGAAGTCTCAGCACTCTGGCTAGGAGTGGGTACTATGTATAGGGTGGACCTTCCATTTTAAAAAGAATCTTCCGGAAGAGCCCTCTGTTCATGCTGCTACTCTTTCTTTATTGTAATGTTCAAAACGAAGTGTGTTCCCTTTAAAATTCCAACAACAACTCCGTCTCTTATATCTAAATATAAAAACACCGCCAAGAAACATGCCACTGGGAGTGTCCAAAGCCAGAAAGAGAAAGACAGCATTCGGACACTGGGTGGTGAAAAGCCTTAAAGCTTCTTTTCTAGGCTTTATCTCAGTTGCGAACGCAATATACTTTTTTTCCGTGGGAACCTCATTACTGCATTGTGGGGGCTTTGTCTTGCAGCCCGAGTTCTGACAGCTCTAACTGCCTTGTTTGAGAAATGTAAGGAAGAATGCAGTGTTGTCGCTCAGGTAGTTAAAAGAATGATTTTTCCAGGCGCACGACCCCAGCCGTCTCGCCACCCCGAGCGTTCCCAAGCCCTCGACCTGGGAGGGCGCCTAACTTTGTAACTGTCCAAGACGACTGACAGGACTTCTCCAGGGAGAGCCTCTTCACTTTCATTCTGGTTATTCACATCCGGCTCGTTTTAAACGCTCCAGCTGTAGTTAAAAGGCAATCATCCCCCTCTGCTCCTGCGTGTCTTCGTCACCGGAATAGATGGCCTGGGGGTGGGGGTGCTGATGTGGAGCGCTCGGGCGGCAGGCGCGCACTGGCACGCCGGGATCAGTTGCAATTCTGTAAGAAAATTGGGCCCAGTGTCCCCTAGCCTACCCCGGGCGTGCGCGCGCCCCGACCCGACTCCGCCGGCTCACCTCAGTCTGGGAAGGGCACTTGGGCCACCCGCATGCTGACGGGTGGCGCGCGGCGGTGCCGGGATACCCCTTCTTCGGCCCAGACGCCAGCTGGACAGGGAGCCCCGCGGTCTCGGGGCTCGGGAAGTCGTTCCCGGGCCTGGGGTCTCGCTCGAGCTCGTCCTGCCACTACGCCGGGCGCCGGGGTCCTGCCGCGTGTCCCCAGGACCGGCTCGCTCAGCCTGCGCTGGCGCGACTCAGACCGCAAACTTTTCCAGCGGCCCGCGGGGGCGGGGCCCGGCCTCCGCCCCACCCCGCCCCCCTCCTCGGCCCCGCCTCGCCCCCGCCTCGCCCCTCCCCCGCCACCCCTCCTCGGCCCCGACCCGCCCCCGCCGCCCCTCCCCCCTGCTCCTCCTCGGCCCCGACTCGCCCCGCCGCCCCTCCCCCTCCGACCCTCCTCGGCCCCGCCCCGCCCCCGCCGCCCCTTCTCGGCCCCGCCCCCGCCGCCCCTCCTCGGGCCCCGCCCCGCCCCCGCCGCCCCTCCCCCTCCGACCCTCCTCGGCCCCGCCCCGCCCCCGCCGCCACTTCTCGGCACCGCCCCCACCGCCCCTCCTCGGGCGCTGCCCCTCCCCCGCCGCCCCTCCTCGGGCCCCGCCCCGCCCCCGCCGCCCCTCCCCGGGCCCCGCCCCGCCCCCGCCGCCCCTCCCCGGGCCCCGCCCCGCCCCCGCCGCCCCTCCCCCGCCGCCCCTCCTCGGCCCCGCCCCCACCGCCCCTCCTCGGGACCCGCCCCGCCCCCGCCGCCCCTCCTCGGGCCCCGCCCCGCCCCCTCCGACCCTACTCGGCCCCGCCCCGCACCCGCCCCGCACCCGCCGCCCCACCCCCATCTTCCCGCCAGTCTCCCGCGCCCAGTGTCCCGCCCTGCGCCCCATCTGTCTCCCAGCAGTCGGGCTTCTCTCACCCAGCCTGGACACCCTTCTGCACCCTCCCGGTCCCCTCGGGGCCCGGCCCATGTCCCCTGTCCCTAGGCCGGTTTCCAGACCCTGCGAGCTCCTGGTGTCAACCCTGGGCACCTGAGGTTCCCGAAGGGGGCAGGTTCCGAACCGGATCCGCGAGGTGGGCTTGGGCGGGCGCCTGCCATGCTGATAGCAAGGGTTTGGGCCAATTATTATTATTATTATTATTACCATCATTATCGTTGTTCTGATGGTGACCACCGGCCTGGCCGCATTTTCGTCGGAGCTTCTGGGCCTTCTCCCCCCCCACGCCTGCTTCGACCCTCTCTCCGCTCCCACCGTCCCGCGCAGAGGCCCCCTCTCTGGGCGACGCGCGCTCCCGGGCCCTGTGGGTGCCGCCGCGCCCACCCTTGGGCACTGAGCAGCCAGCACCAGACCAGCAGCTGGCAGATCTCAGCCGACCCCCGCTCCACAAATTCTTTTTCAAACAGAAGAATCCCCGGGAGGAAATTGCCGAATTTTCAATTAGAAAGGCAAAGCAAAGGCCGTGATTGAGTGAGCACAGAAACAATCATAGCAGCTCCCGGGAGAGGGAAGGAAAAGAAAAAGAGGAGGAAAAGGAGAGAGGAGAGAAAAAGAGGAAGAAAGAAGACAAAAAAGGACGCGGAAACCAAAGGTCTGTCCGTCCCGTGCAGACAGGATTGGCCTAGCAGGGCCCTGGAGAGAGATGGAGAGTCCTGGTGACAATATCTCTGGTCACCTTTTCTCATTTGCCCTCCTGTCTCCAGAGGATGAGCACAGAGCATCCTTCCCTTGGAGCAGGAAGCATGTGCGCATTTGGGGTGCGGTTTGAGCAGCGATAAGCTCCGGTATTAGGTCAACAAAGTGGAAGGTGGTGACACCTCTGCTGGCCTTCGCTGTTGTTCCTGGTGAAGTACAGCCCTCGGGAACAGATCCCCTTGGGGCAAGGCTGCTTAGCTCTGCCTGCCTCCAGGTCAGTGGAGGGTTGCTGTCCCCGCAGTGTGGGCCCTGTGAGCTGGGGCCCCTCCCGGTGTTTTCACTTAATTCAATTTTCCTGTGTTACTGTGGAGCCTCCTAGCACATAGCTTTCCAAAGTTGCTCAGTGTCTTGTGCACAGCTCTGAGAAGCCATTTCTGTCCCAAGTTGCAAATGGGACTGAATGCGCCTCTCCTTGTTCGCCTCCTGCAGCATCAAGTCTAGAAAAGAAGAGGGAACATGCTTCTTTGGCCACTTGCCATAACCAGGATGACAATACAGCATACTGGCCACAGTGCCTACACCTTACCAAGATGGTCAGTTGGTTCATCTACAAATCTGTTCAATTAGTTGCTTCCCATTATGTTCAATTCATTGCTGCAGTATCAGCTGACATTTGTTTTGACCGGTGCCCAAGTCTCTGTTCACGGAGAAAGTCTGTAACCCTGATATAACAGGGCAGCCTTGAGTCCTGGGGAGGCTCCAAAACCAGCCTCAGGAATCAGACTCTACAAGGCCTGAGAAACAATGCCGCTTTTCACTCTTTACTGCAGGTGTCCCTTCAAGAGACACAGGGATTTGATCCACAGCATTGCCGAGGACTCCCTGAAACTCCCTTTTCAGTGAGGCTCCCTTTTCTTAAAGATTTCTCGTCCTGAGCGTCTCTCCCCACACACAGTCCTCTCACTGACCCAGCGCCTACTCCTGTCTGCTTCTCTGTCCCTGGGCCTTAGAGCTCAGACACTGGACCCTGACAAGGGGTCTCCCAATCCCCCATTGAGTTCCAAGAGGCTGTCGGCTCTTGCTGCTTCTCTCAAGAAAATCAGCCTTCCCTAAAGTTCTGTTGAATAAAAGTCTCCCCCTCTGCATCCACGGTTCATGAGGGAAAGCAATTTAACAGATGAATGTCAGCTCATAGACGTAGAAGCCATGAGAATATTAGGAAATCCCTGTTCTGCAACCCTCCATGAAATAATTGAGTCAGGCAGTGTGCACCAATGGGTGCTAAACCCTTAGGTGAAAATGTGCAGACCAATTGGCTAATCACACATGCGACTTGGAAAAGGATAAAGGTTTTCCACTTTCCATGGAGACATCTGGCAGTCAGCACCTTAATGAGGGATCAAACTTAGCGTCACTAATACTGGCTCAACTTGGCATTATGTTATGCAAGATAAACCACACAACATCACCCGAGATGTGTTCTTGCCAAGAATGCTTCACTGGAATCAATCGCCAAGCCTCTAGACTTCACTTCCAGTTTACAGGGAACCGAAGGGAGAAAGCAACAGGTTTAACGACACCATGGAAACTACCAGGCTGGTCCAGACTGTGGGACGTTCTACAGTCTGAACTTTTCAAAAAAACACATGTCATGAGAGAGGGTGGGTGACAGTTCTAGTATAAAAACAGCAAGAAAGAAGAAACATAACAATAAGCATGAACCCTGATTCACTCTTGGCTGAAGAAACCAACACGAAAGACATTTTGAAGGAAATTTCAAATTGGACAGGATATTGAATCATATTATAGCATTATTAAGGTTATTAGGTGTTTATATAGGCAAATGGCTTTATTTTTAGGAGATGCCTGCTTGAAGTATTTAAGGATGAAATGCCTCGATGTCTAAAACTGATTTTTAAATGGTTCAGCACAAACCATATGTGCGCTTCACGGACGTTACACAATGTTAACGATTATTGGGTACAGATGATGCATTGTGCTATGTTTCTCTTCTCCATATGTTTAAACATTTTCATAATAAAAATTTGGAGAAAAATAAAATGACAGGTGCTAAACAACTAAAAAATTTCTCTACCTCTGTGCTCAAACTTCAAATCAAATCTAGGCTTATGGGAATAAAATTGAAAGTTATGATGAGTTCCATCTTGTATACTTTTGAAAGTCACCTGGCCTCAACCTTGAATATGACTTGAACAAATATATGACATATTATAATACATCTGTAATATGATATTACATACTTACTTTTAAAAAAGGAAGTGCATTTACTTTCCCAGAAAATTAGTGCCAGCAGCCTGGTGAGCAGGTACGGAATGGTTAAAGGACATCCAGTTTAAGACTCGAGCCCAAAGTGACACATTTCCCCAGCACAGCCAATGTATCACAGGACAGAGTGTCCCCTTGGAAGAGCTGAGTAAATGCACTTCCTTCCCCCCACTGCCCACCCTCCCAGCCTCTGCTTCCCCCCAGTCCCTGGGTTGCAGTTCATCTGCACCACTTGTGCTCCATTTTTGTTTAGCTCTTGTCACAGGCTGCAGCAGACAGTCAGGATCTGATTGAATGTGCAGGCCGTATTTTGGTTGTCAGAGGCCTCTCTTCAAGCATGCACTCAGGAAAACGTGTGTTGGTCAGAGTTCATGCACTGAACAAGCTGCAGACTGTCAATTCAAGAGATGCAGCAGCCAGGCCCCTGGAGTCCTGATGGTCCCCAGAAGAGGGGTTCCCCCAGCAGGAATGGGGTCCAGCAGATGTGTGTGATGGTTAATTTTACGTGTCAGCTTGCCTGGGCCACAGGTATCCAGATATGCAGTCAAACATTATTCTGAGTATGTCTGTGAGGGTGTTTTGGGGGGAGACTGAGTTCAGGAGAACCACCCTCACCAGTGTGGGTGGGTCTTGTCCAATCAGTTGAAGGCCTGAATAGACCATATTTGAAGACAAGAGGATTTTCCTGCTGACTGTTTTCAGACTGGGGCTCTTCTTGGTTCTCCAGCAGCTTGATGGCTTTTGGACTCAAACTGGGACATCCTATAGATTTTGGACTCATCAGACTTCATAATCACTTTTACTACAATCCCTTATACTAAATCTCTTTGTGCTTGTGTATATGTATAAATCCTATTGATTCCCTCTCTCTGGGGCACAGTATCAGTCAGGGTTCTCCAGGAAAAAAGACCTTTTCACAGATATGGCCATCAGGGTGAGAAGGAGTCCCGAGCAGCACTGGGGACTTAGGTCTTGTGGTCACTCCATCGTAGCTCCACAGATGACCCAGAGCCATTTCCTCTCTGCTGGCTTGCTCTGCAAAGAACTTGGGAGAAACAGCTTTAAAATACTGATTGGGATGAGGATTTGCAGAATGAAACTAGGCCTTTCATACAATAACCCTGTCTGGACCCAAATTAAGCTGTTGATTTACTGCTGGAACTCTTTAGGGAAGAGTGTTCATTCAGTGGCAGAGATGCCTACCAAAGCTGCATCTCACTCCTCAATGTGATGCCCAGGTGATTACATCACCTTGTCCCTGTTGTTTTGCCCTTAATGTGTCTGTTGTCTTCATCCTCACGGTCAGCCCGCAGCCATAAGAAATTCCAGGAATTGTTCTTTTCACATTTCATATTTTGTAAGAATGTGTCTAATATTCAGACACATAACTAGTGTGTGTGGTGTGTGTGTTTGTGTTTGCGTGTGAGCATGTGTGTATCTCTGTGTGTGCATGTGTGTGTGCTGGAGATGAAGGAAATGTGTCTGACCCACCATAGCAGATGTACAACAAGAAATAAATATTTGGTCTTTGGGGTTCCTGTGTCAGAACTCCTACAATCTTTAGAATTTTCTGGTTTTTGTGTGCTAAGGAGATCACTAGTGGCTGGGGGCCCTAGAGAGTTTTAGGATGGGGGCTGGCGGCCAGGAAGAAGACTCAACCAAGGGATTAGAGGTTTGGAACTTTCAACCTCAACCCGGACCTCCAGTGAAGGCAAAGGGGCTGGAGATCGACAGTCGCCAACGGCCAATGATTTAATCAATCGTGCCTACATAATGTAACCCCCATAAAACCCCTAAACCATGGGGTGGGGGAGCTTCCAGGCTGGTGAACGTGTGGAGGTGCCTGGAGAGAGCATGGGAGCTCCGTGCCCCTCTCCACACCTCGCCCTGGGCGTCTCTTCCATCTGGCTGTTCCTGAGTTATATCCTCTATAACAAACCAGTAACTATACATAACCAATGTTCCCGAGGTCTGTGGGTCATTCTGGGAAATTATGGAACCTGAGGGGAAGTCTTGGGAGCCCCTGAGTCAGTAGTTGTCCAGGCAGAAGTGTGGGCACCCTGGATACCTGCTTCGTGGTTGCCATCTGAAGTGGAGGCAGTCCTATGGAACTGAGCCCTTCACCTGTGTGATCCTCACTAACTATGCAGTTTAGTGTCAGAATGAAATTGAATGGTAGGACACCCAGTTGGTGTTGGAGAATTAGAGAATTGGTTGGTGATGAAACAATGCATTCGTTGTTGGAAAGAAACACACAGACTCTGATCAAAGAGCCACCAGGGTGCCCTCTGACCCCGGGGTCTGCTGTCAAAGGTGAGGAGTTTCCTGAACCGTACCTAACAGCCAGCAGGAGAAGGCTCTATCCCAAGGAGACAACGAGCCTCCTCCAGGCCTGCTCTCCTGCTCTGCTTTCTCTCATCACTGACCGAGTTCTTCTTCCCAGCCTGAGCCTTCACCAGCTCTAGCTCCCTCTCCGTTTTTATGCAGCACCTCTGTGCTGCAGATCACCCCAAACACTGCAGGGAATCGGGAGGGCGCTGTGCTGCAAGTCCTATCTGCATTAGTATTCTTCAGCAACTTAAGAGGTTATATGACCTTTCTGCTTTTGTCCTTTCATTTTCCTGTAAGCTCCTGGTCTTCCCTGCATTTGTGTCTCTAGCTCTTGGTGTGAGCATTATCAAGCAGGATCTGTCTGGAGTACAATTTGGGAGTAACCATCGCAGTTTTAATCGCACGCAGTTTTACCCTTCCATTAGCAGTTTCATAGGAATTCCCCCCTATGTTTATACTTGAAAAAGTTCAGCAAGACACACTTAAGGGATGTGAATTACAACATTGCTCATGAGGCAAGAGGTGGGAACAACCTGAACACGGTCAGCAGGAGCTGAGTACATCTGCAAGCATTTGAATCAGTGCGATAGATCCGTAAGCCCTCACGTGATAAGATTACTGTGATAGTCTATCAAGTGAAGCAAGTCAGGTGCAATCCCGTTTGTGTTAGCATGTGTGTAAAATTATCATAGAGCATGATTCCATGATATGACATGTCTAGAATAGGGGAATATGTAGAGACAGAAAGTAGTTGAGTGGCTTCTAGGGGTCAGGGGATGAGTGGGTTGGAAGAAATGGGGGGTCACTGCCAGTGGGTACAGGGTTTCTTCTGGGGGTGATGCAAATGGTCTAAAATTGATTGTGGTGATGATTGTACCATTCCGTGTATATAGCGAAATCATTGAATTGTACACTTTAACACGGTATGGAGAGCTGTACGGTACAAATTACATTTCATTAAAGTTGTTGAAAATTATCATATGGGTTTGCACAGGAGATTTCTGGAAGTCTGCACACATTTTGGGGAGCAGGATTAGGTGGTGTGGGTAGGGTGACTTTTCATTTTATTTCTTGCTTTATAATTTGAGTTGTTTTACGTATTATCTATATTTAAAGAAAAACTAAATTGGAAGAGTCTATCCTACCATGATGAATATGTCCAAAAATGTCTGCACAGTGATGCTCAGGGCAGCACCAATTTTATTTGAAGTCCACGTAGTCTTCACGATGAAACTTTTCCCAGTCTTTGGTGTGCTGTGCGCCATTGCCCCATTGTCCATTAAGTCTGCTCTATACAGCAGCTCTGCCTCAGTGGCTTTGTGGGGACCTGATGACCAAAGCAATGTAGAGGACACCCAGCTGCAGCCTCCTACCTGAGCTACTGGTGGTCAGCAGCAGGACAGAGAGAGCCAAGCCAGGTGAGTGTGAGGCAGTGGCAGGTGGAGGGGCCACCCGGAGAGCTTTGTGGTAGGAAGGTGATCGTCAACAGTGGGGGGTCACAGCTGCATGCCTTGCACACCCCATGTCCCCTCCCTCTGCTACTGCCCCCCAGGAGGAGCTGAGGCCCCCATGGTCTCCTGTGGGGTTATTGCTTGTTCCGAGCTCAGCCTACCCCTTCCTTTTCTCACTTACATCTTGCCCAGGTAGAATTCAAGTCACTCTCAGTTGTGAATTACCCTCAGTTACACAGCACATCTGAGCAGGAAACACTCACCCATGCCAGGTTCACGAACTTCTGGGGCAAGTCCTTGTGTGTGAAAAGTATATTAATACCTTTAATAACCAAAAGGAAATTCAACCAATCACAGTGCTTTTCTGGGTGAAATCCTCTTCCCAAAACCTTTGTTTGGGAAAGCAATGATCCTCTTTCTTTTTTCTACCATTATTTAGTAGGATGACATGCTCTCAAACTGTCTGGAAGTAAGACAAAAATCACCTCAAAGGCACCTACATCATGCAACGAGTTTAAATGAAAACCAAAAAAAAATTACAACAATCGGTCTTCACTATATCCACTAGCTATCCATCTGAATTTTGAGAATTCAATATGGAGATAATCATATGAAATGAAAGGTTTAGTTATACCCTGGGGAGAGGCCCGAGTATGGTGGGGACAGAGAGAACACCGCCTGAGTGCTGGCTACGTGTTGGGGACCATGTTGCGGCTGCTTCTTATGCCCTTTTGTGATACACAGGGGCATTGCTGCGGTTTGCAGATGAGAAAATAAAGTCTCAGAGAGGGGAACTTGGTCAAGCCCACTTGGCCCATAAATGCAAGAGCCACTGATTCTCACGTAACCATAAATCCCATTTCCTCTCCTCGTCCTTCCCCTCCACCCCCCATCCTGCTGAGGAGCATGCTATTTAACCACCACAGTAAAGGAACAGGAGCAAATGGTCCAGAATATGGTAGCAGTCAGCTGGCCAGCCACATTTGCTCAGAGATGCTCCGTCTCTACAAACTGAGCACTCTCCTCTGTCGTGCACCCTCGGAGGACACAGGTCAAACTAAGGGTTTGTTTGCTACCTGCAGCATCGCTTTAGGATTTCGAAAAAAAAATAACAAATTCTGGCATGAGGAATCGGGCAGGATGTAGGGCTTTTCAGACGCAGAAAGGGAAATGAGCACTCAGCTGCGGGAGGGGGCAAGGGGTTAATGTGTTTGTGCACACGTGCGTTTTCAGCAAGAGCCTGTGCGTTCTGACAGCAGGACGAGGAAGACAGGTTGGAAGGCAGCCACTTGGGTGGAGGTGCTCCTGACCTCCTCTCTGCTGTTCTGAGGAGGAGGGTTGCTGGAGGGATTGCCTGAAGGCTGCATCTGAATTCCACAAATGGTGCAGTCTTCAGCCATCCTGATGCTTTGAGTCAATTAATCCAAAAAAGTGCCCTGTCTTTGTGGATGCCACATCTGGAAATTGTGGTGGGGGCTGGCTTGCTGGAGCAGCATTCTCCATTTACAAACTATTTGTACACTGCATAAACTGTGGAATTCCACAAAAATGCCTACTTGTGTTTATCCATTCATTCAATAGTACGCCATGGATAGTGTGGTTATGTTCAAACCTGTTCACATTCTGCTTAGACTGGTTCTGTGTATTCCTTCTGTGCCCCTGGCTTTTCGAACAAGTGTCTGCAAAGCTTTTGGATAACTTTGCTTTTTCTTGGCTAGCAAACAGTTTACTTGGTTTACTTGGTGGTGAGGGTGGAGAGAGAGGGTGGAGATGAATGTGCAGAGTAATTGCCAATTTCCTCACTCCTCCAACATCAAAGGCTGCGAATTTCAAGAAGAAAGGACTGAAGGAGTTTTGATGGGGGCAGTAAGAGCAAACGCCAGCCAACGCCTCCCTAGTACTTCCGCCATGCCTGGCACTGTTCCAAGAGCTTTACATACAATGACCCCCTTAGTCTCGTAACAACCCTAGGAGATCAAAACCAATATCATCCCATTTTTCACATGAGGAAACCAAGGCACAGAGATCCTTATAAAGTTGCCCAGAGTCACACAGCTAGTAAGTGACAGAGTTGTGCTTTGACCCTGACCACTTAAAAAATAGTCAGGATGCCTTGTCCGCTTGGAGTCTGTTGATCTATTTCAGCACTTTGGATGTAGCCACCCTCCTGGAAGACACTGAGGTGACCTTTCTGTGTGGATAACCAATATCCAGGGTGCCCGCAGGGAGCCGAGGGGGCAGGGAGGGGAGGATGGATGCCATTGCAGACCCTTGGTCTTGCCACTTCTCACATCTCTTGGTCTGCCCGTCATGGTCTGGTGTTGGGGAGACTGGACGGAACCCATCCGGATCCCCTTTGGACAGCCCTGCCCCAGTGACTGAGGATGGCCAGGCTTACTTCCTGTCTTGCTTCCACCATGTCTCCTGATTAATAAAGAAACTTTAACCTCTGGGTGTCAGAGTCCTCATCTGGAAAGTGGTACACTGTACCCCTGGTACAACTTTAAACATTTGGGCATTTAAAAGGGCTATAAACGTTCTACAACTTTGTACACACGTGTGAAAAGTTTCTTCCTTCATATTCGTTGAGTTGAAACCATGTACAAACCTAACGTCTTGATTAAAAAAAATTTTAAGATGCTGAGATTAAAGAGAGAAAACTTCTCAAATCAGTAATCTAAACTCTCACCTCAAGAAACTAGAAAAGAAGAGCAAAATAAACTGAGAGCAAGCAGAAGGAAGGGCATCATAAAGCACAGAAATTAATTAAATTAAAACAGAAAAACACTGATGAAACAAAAGGTGGTTGTTTGAAAAGATCAATAAATTGATAAACTTCTAGCAACACTGACAAAGACAAAAAAAAAAGATTACTGATATCAGGAATGAAACAGAAGACGTCACTACACACCCTGCAAGACGCTCACTGCAGACAATTCTGCGCACATGTGCTCAGCGACTTAGAAGAATGGAACAACTCACTGAATAGCACAAACTACAAACGACCACAGTTCTCCCAATGCCAAAGAAACAATTTGAATAGCCCTATAACTATTAGGAAAATGGAATTTTCAAAAGAAAAAAAAAGAAAGAAAGACATCTTGAGGTCCAGCTTGTTTCACTGAAAAATTTTACCAAACATATAGAGAAGAGTTAATACCAATTATACACAATCTCTTCCAGAAAACAGAAGAGGTGGGAACACTTCCCAACTCATTTTATGAAAACCGCAAAAGGACAGCACAAAAAAAAGAAGACTGCAGATCAATGTCCCTCATAAATACAGACGCAAACATTCTTAAGAGAATATTAGCAAACAGAATTCAGGAAAATATAAAAATAATTATAGACCATGACCAAGTTAGGTTTTTTCCAGGGATAGAAGGTCAGTTTAATATTCAAAAAAATGAGCAATATAATCCACTAATAGGCTAAACAAGAAGAATCACATGATCATATCAATTTACACAGAAAAAGCATTTATCAAAAATCCAACACCTGTTTATGATACAACTCTCAAAAAACTAGGGGTAGAGTGGACCTCTCACAACTTGATAAAAGACATCTGCAAAAACCCCGCAGCTAACATCGGACCTAATGGTGAGGACTGAATGTGTTCCTTTAAGATCTGGCAAAAGACAGGATGCCCCCTTCTCACCACTTCTATTCAACGTAGTACTGGAAGTTTTAGCCAGCACAATATGATAAGGAAACAAGAGGTATATAGATCAGAACGGAAGAAATAAAATTACCCTATCTGCAACTAACACAATGGCCTACATAGGCAATCCTAAGGCATCTACAAAGCAAAACAAGCCAAAATAAACAAACAGCTCCTAGAACTAATAAGCAAGGTTGCAGGATACAAGATCAACATATAAAAATCAATTTTATTTCTATATACTATCAATGAACACATGGAAACTAAAATCAAAAATACAATACCTCTTACAAACATTAAAAAATAAACAAAATTCTTAGGTATAAATCTAACAAAACATGCTCAGGACTTGTATGCTGGAAAGTGCAAAATGCTAAAAATAAAAATCAAAGATCTAAATAAATAGAGAAACAAACTATATTAATGGACTGGAAGGCTCAATATAAGAAAGGAGTCAATTTTCAAATTGATGTATAGGTTCAACACAATTCCTTTCAAAGTCCCAGCAAGATTTTTGAACACAGATGAGATTACTCTAAAATACACATGGGAAAGCAAAGGAACTAGAATGGCTAAAACAACTCTGAAAATGAAGAATAAAATGAGAGGAATCATTTTACCAGATTTCAATCCTTAATATATAGCTACATTAATCAAGACTCTGTGATATTGACAGAGGAAGAGATGCATTGATCAATGGAACAGAGTAGAGAACCCAGAAATTGCCCCACCTGGGCGTGGTCAACAGATTTTTGACAGAGGTACAAAAGCTGTTCAGTGAAGGAATGATGGTCTCGTCAACAAATGGTGCTAGAGCAATTGGCTGTCCATAAGCAAAAAAAATGTACCTTGACCTAAACCTTACACCTTACACAAAAACCAACTCAAACTGCGCCATAGGTTTAAATATAAATGTAAAGCATTTACAAGATAACACAGGAGAATATCTTTGGGACCTAGGGCTTAGTGAAGAGTAATTAGATATGATACCAAGGTATGATCCTTAAACCAAAAATTCAATAAGCAGGTTTTCATCAATATGGAAACTTCTACTCTGCAAAAAACCTGCTAAGGTGGTTCCGGTCAAGATGGCAGAGTAGATGGTCCCCAGCATCACTCTCTCCCACAAATCAACAAGTTTACAAGCATAAAAATGTAGCATCAGCCAAGCCGGGGCCACTGGAGCTCAGGGGAAGAGGAGGAGAGACCTACAGAGCTCATGAAGGAGGGAGAAACTACGATGAGAGAAAGAAAAAGCTGCTCTGAGCATTTCTGGCCGCAGCTGCTTTAAGGCTCAAGCTGCTGAGCACATGGAGCAGGAGCTGGCAGAAGCTGCAGCTGTGCCTTTCAGATGGAGTTGCTTGGAGGCAGCAGGAGAGAAGAGGGCCTTGGCGGCCCCCAGGACAGCAAGACCGCTAATAGGGTTCCATGGACCCACGCAGGAGCAAGGAGCCAGAACAACTGAAAAAAGGGAACCACTCAGAGGCCGGTGAGTCATCGCAAGGGACCAGCGCAGGACCAATCCCATGGGAAGTGTTTGCAGCACGGGCAGTGGGGGAGACGTGCCCACCAGGGGAACACTGGGACACAGCAAGGACAGCTGATCTGCCCCCCAATCAGCACAGGACCACTCAGAGGAGACTGGTCAGGAATGCAGAATTGCATGGGGTGCAGTTTGATGAAGAAACTCAGGCCCAGATCAGAGATTCTACAGAACACAAATCCACTGGGTCTCTGGAGAGCCAGAAGCACCTATAAGGTCAACCATTAAACCCTGAGCTGCACAAAAAGCCTTCCCTAGGGAAACAGCAGCAAAGTAGCAACTTAAACAACCACACAGCTCAAGTACTGGTTCCCACAGGAAGTTCCCCCGTGTTACAAGCAAAGGACAAAAAATTAGTTCTGGCCCAGGCACCTTGGGGCCTGCCTGGGAACTGGAGGCTTGGATCTGGGGACTGGACCCCACTTCCACTTCCAGGCAAATTGCACCAGCACCTCAGGCCCTGCCCAGTGACCCAATGCATGAAGCCAGGGACCGGACCCTCCTCCCACAACCAGGCACACCACGCCAGCACCTCAGGGCCTGCCCAGGGACCTGGGGCATGGAGAAGGGGACCGGACCACCCTCCCTCAACTAGGCACACCATGCCAGTGCCTTGGGGCCCACCTGGGGACCTGGGGTATGGAGAAGGGGACCAGACACTCCTCCCACAACCAGGCACATGGCACCAGCACCTTGGGCCCAGACAGGAACCAGAGGCATGGAGAAGGGGACCAGGCACACCCCACAACCAGGCACACCCCCAGTGCCAAGGAGCATGCCAAAAACATCACCTCCTTGTGGGTGGCCCACCACAGCCACCACAATAACCACGGCTGCCGCAAAAGTGGCTAGACACCACAACCACCATGCAGATGGTCTGCCAACCACTGGAGTGCATTCACACAAGAAGTGTCACCAGCAGAGAAAAAGAAAAGAAGAGGATATCTCTTTCCACAAAGCCCATTTCGGAGTGACAGAAGAAGCATCTGCTCTATGATAATATTGGGGGACCTGATTACTTCTCTCAGCATTGGACAGATCATCTAGGCAACAAGTTAACAGAGTAACCATTATTCTTTCAGAAGGAGAGAAGAAATCTAGGGCAATTAGAGGGGGTAGGGGGAGGGAATGGGGGAAGGGGAGAGGTTGGACCAGGGGCATAAAGAATAATTATGATTTGTAACAATATATTTGCTAGTAATATTGATTTAATCAATATATCTCAATGTTCAACCCCCAAAATATGTATAATTGATTTTGTTTCAATAAATACACTTAAAAAAAAAAAAAACCTTTTAAGAGGGTGAAAAGACAAGCTACAGCCTCTGAAGAAAACATTTGCAAACCACAGATCTGACAAAGGGCCCATATCTAAAATATGTAAAGAACTCTCCAAACTAAACAATAAAAATAAACGAACAATTCAAATTAGAAATAGGCAGATGACATAAAGAAGACAGAGGATGGAAAATAGGCACATGACCAGCTGTTAGGGAAATGTAAATAGGGCCATGATGAAATTTCACTACAGACCTATGAGAACAGCTCAGTCAAAAAATACTGCCAATACCAAATGTTTGTGAGCATGTGGAGAGAAACTGGATCACTCTGGTGGGAATGTAAAATTGCACAGTTCCTCTGGAAAAGAGCTGGCAGTTTCCTAAAAAGTTAAACACACAATATCAAATGACCGAGCAATTGCACTCCAAACCACGCATCCCAGTGGAATTAAGATTAAATTCATCCCAGTAGAATTCCTTGGAATGTCCACAGAAAACCTGTGCATGATTGATCAAAGGAGCTCCACTCGTAAGTGCCAAGAACTGGAAACAATCAAAACATCCTCGATAGGTGAATCATTAAGTGAACAGTGGCACATCTATCCTGGAGCTCTACTCTGCTGTAAGGAAGAATTCACTATTGGTACACACAACAATTTGGATGGATCTCAAGGACATTATGCTGAGTGAAAGAAGCCAGTCTCTAAAGGTCACCTCCTGCGTGGTTCCACTTATATAACGTAAATGAGATGGAGAACAGACTTGTGGTTGCTAGGGGGTAGGCCTGGGGGGCTGGTGGTGAGAAAGGGGTGGGTGTGAATATAAAGAGAACATGAGGGAGATCTTTGTGGCACTCAAATAGTTCTGTGTCTTGGTTGCAGTGGTGGTGACATGAATCTACACATTGGATGGATGGCACAGAACCACACACACGCACACACACACACAGTACAATGTCAATTTCCTCTCTCAAGAGGCAAGAAGGGTGGCAGGAAAACACGTGTAGAAATCCCGTTGACTGGGTTTCGAATGATGTTGCAGATCCTGGAGATTGTGGTGCTTGTGCGGAATGGGTTTTTCCTAAACATCTTCTTTCCAGACAATGCAATAGAACTCATAGAACTAAAAACCCCAACCCAGCAAATCCTAGGATGCCACAGTAACTGGAGAAGCCGGAGGAAGGCCATGGGCTGCAGACTCTTGTGCACAGAAAGAAGCGCTCAAAGGTGGGGGCGCCTTGGCCGTTTCCCACTGGGAGGAACTCGGCTCCTGCAGTCTTGCTGGTTCTCCAGTGTCTCCTTGACTTTGATTCCGCTTTTTAGATAACTGCATAGTTCACAGCCGGAGTGTTTATTTTCCCTGGGTTTATCTACTTACCTCCTCTTTGTTGGCCTGAGCATCTAAATTTAAAATCATAATGCTCCAAAGGTTGTTTTTTTTCCCCCTTTATTTTTAAGTGCTTATGTGTACCATTATAGTTTATGAAAGCCTAGTATATCCCCCCAACCCTACGACTTTTGTTGAATGGAGCCAACTCTGCTCTTTATGAAGCAAAGGTGATTCCTTCTAATGCAACAAAATCCTTTTTTTCCTCAGATTGGAGTGTATTCCCAATGACCTGAGGGGCTTCAGACAGCAGACTAGACCTTGCAGCCAGTTCTTTTTTTTTTTTGACAGGTAAGGGGATCGCAACCCTCGGCACGGTGTGGTCTGCACCACGCTCAGCCAGTGAGCGCACCGGCCATCCCTATATAGGATCCGAACCTGTGGCCTAGGCGCTATCAGCACCGCACTCTCCCGAGTGAGCCACGGGGCCAGCCCCAGCCAGTTCTTTTCTAGTTTATGACGCACCTTTGCTTTTATCTTACTTTGCAAGATCCTAAGGCCACAATAGCCTAGAACTAGGCACCTGGGGACCTTTGGTTGGCTTTACTACTTAGATTTTCAGCCCTGAAGCAAAGATCAGAAGTCATGGCAGACTCCTGGGGCTGAAGGACTCAAGTCTTCTACTTCCTCTACTGTCTGGGATAGCACAGGGAGCAGGAGATTCAGGGAAGGAGGGTGGCATGAGAGCTAATGGGTTTGTGTGCTTGGTTTATGGACGACTGGGGGCATTTAAACAGATGAGCCTTTGTGTTTCTTAGTAATATTCTTATTAGCATGAACTGTAGGAAATTACCATTTTAATGTTTAAAAATGGTGCAGGTAGTTATTTCAGATGGTTCAATCTAACACATTCGCTTGATAAGCAGCCCTCCCTTTACCAAAAATGCAGGGACATCTTTCCTCCTTCCCTGTCTAGCCACACTTCCCCTAACGGCCTTCTCTCATCCCAGCGCTTCCATCCAAACCAACCGCACTGTTTTTCTGTTCCCGGGTGACAGCGATATTTGATGTGGCTTGCAAGCATAGGCACTGCAGACCAAGAGGGAATGGCCCAGACAGGAAGCTGATGAAGACTGTTCTCCTGGGGTGTAGGAAGACTAGAGGATCACCGAAGAACCTCCTGCACGGTTTCATCCTGAGACTCCTTCCAGGGCTCTGGGTCCTCCTGGCTGTGCTCAGGGTTGGTTTCTTATGTCAGGGCTCACGCTGGGCTGTTGTGCTTCTTAGTCACTCTCTTTTTACTGAAGTTCATTCTCAAGTGACTTCCCGAGAAAGAGGCTTCAGAGGGGAATGGATTCGATCCTTGCATGGTCTGGAGATCTCTCTATAATACCCTCAGCTGGTTGATAGTTTGGCTGGTGTCGAATTCTAGGGTGAAAATCATTGTCCCTTAGAATTTTAAAGGCATTTTTCTTCTGCCTTCCAGTGGAGAGCCTGTGCTGCTCTGGCGACTGTTTCCTGGCATGTGGCTTCTCTTTCCTCCTGCTGGCAGCTTTTATGGTCTTTTCTGTATCCTAGCCTTCTGACAGTCGTTAGCGACGGGGGTGGAAAGCTGTCAGTCATTGTCCTGGGCACCTGGGGAGCCTTTTCAGTCTGCAGACAGGTAAACTTCAGTTTCAGAAACGTCTTTCCCTCTTTTTTCTCTGTTCTCTTTTGGAATGTTGAATATCTGGATTTATCTGTAATTTGATTTCCCTTTATTCCCTATTTCATCTCTCTTTGTCTTTTTTCTCCAATTCTTGAAAGTTTTTTTATTTTTTATTTTTTGGACTTCATCTTAGAATCCCATTCAATGCATTTGTTAAATTTTAGCTATTGTATATAAATATGTATATACGTATAATATACGTGTGTACGTATACATCTATCTATGTAGGCCTTGAGGGCGAGGGAGATATATCCCTCCCTCCCCTCTGAGGCACTCTGTCTGATTCTTCTTTTCTCATACATCTTGCTCCTGTTTTACCCATGCACTATTTTCTCTGTGGCTGTACATTTTTAAATGTGTTCTTCTCTTTGTTGCACTGTATTTATTTGTGTTGAGATCCCCGACCCCAGCCCTTGCTATTTGCTTGTTTTAATCTCTTTCAAGCTCGGATCTTTTTTCTCCCACGTCCTGGGTGGTCTTTGGCTCTCTGTTTCATTTAAAAGTGTGGGTAGTTGTCGGGTCTTGTTGTCAGGGGAGCCCAGGCGTCCAGGTCTGATTCTTGGTTTGGCCGCCCAGGCACGGTCTCAGCAGTGCAACCCTCGGTCTCCTCTCTGAGCTGCGCCCTGGCTGTGCTGGCAGCAGGGGCAGGCCGGCTGGGCTTCCAGGCCTGGCTGGGTTCTCCAGTTTTAGCTCCTGCTCTGAGCCCACGAGTTCCGAGGCTCCGTGGGGCTCTGGAGGACCGTCCAGCCACTTGTGGTCAGCATCACTCGCTGTATGTCCAAGTCCCAGCTACTTCCACGTGGCTGGCAGTTCCCATCCCTTTGTACGCTTTTCCTCTCCCTGAAGTCTGCTGAAGTGTCTCTTCCAGTGTCTCTGGCCCATTTTTCTTTGTCTCTTTGGCCTTCAAACCTTGTTCATTCAATGCCACCAGTGTGGGTCTGGGGAGGGCGATGCGGTCTGTTCAGCGGGAAAGCTCGTGGGGCTTTCCACGCAGGGAAATTGCTCTCATTTGAAACAAAAACAGCAGCAGCGCAGCCCCTCCCCTGACACTTCCTCCCCCGCAGCTGCCATCCTTCCTCCTCTCCTTCCTAGAAAATTACTATTTCCTCTTTCTCTCTGTTTCTCCTCAGTTCACTCCCACTTAGCCTGGATCCATCGTGCCAACCAAAATCTTCTGCTAAGGCTGCCAAGGACCCCCAGGCGGCCAGACCCAACAGCCTTGCCTTTCACAGTGACCCCTCGGCCACCTGCGCCAACCGCGGCCCCGCCTTCTTGGCCGCTGTTCTGGGCTTGCTCCTCTGTGTATCCTCCTGTCTGCCGTTCCATCACTCTTCTTTGCTGAGGCTGACCCTTGGCTTCCTCGGCGCTGGATCTAGGGCCTTCTCATTTTTAATTTCCAGAATGATTGCCCACATACACCATGTAACTCCTCCCTCTTCATGCTTCACACTGCGACCAAAGGGATCTTGTCAACATGCCCCTCGATGGCTCACTGCTCCTGGGATACAGTCCACACACTTTCACGGCCTTGTGTGTCCTGGCTCCAGACCGTCTCTGACCTTGTCACGCCTCAAACTCTCTCAGTTCTCTCCTCCCTGCCTTTGGAGACCTTATTCTCACCATACTCGCCATGCCACAGAGGCTTTGCACACACTGTTCCCCCACCCTAAATGTTTGCCTCCTTCTTTAGCTCCTTAAATCCCACACATTCTTCCAGAGGAAGTGGCCCTTCCTGCAGGAAGCCTTCCCTGATGTATCTGATTTGCTCCATATTCCCTTCTGGCTATTGAAGAGATAAATGCTCCTCTAATTCCTCCTCCCTTACCCCCACCTGGATTCTCTATCTGCCTCGAGACCCTGCACTCCATCATCAAGAGAGCTTGGACCTCTGTCGCACTTGGAGGACACATCCCTGAGGTTTTTGCATCATTCCAGCCAGCCCCAACAGAGGGTGGAGAACACTTCTGTTCTCCTATGCAGTAGAAATACAATTTACATTCACTTCTCTGTCTGCTTTGAGATAATGTAGTTCCTCACCTTTTTTCGGGGTGGGGGGATTCATATTTTTATATGAACTAATCTTTTTGCTTTTTAAATTCACATAATTAAAGTGCATATGTCACAGCAGTGATCTTTCAGGATGCAGAGACTATTTTTGGTCTCAAGCTGGCATGCCACAGCTGCCCCCTTGCTGGGTCCTGGCACTCGAGAGCCTTGGGGAGTCACCTGGGGAATTTTAATGGCACAGCCAGGCCTGGTACTTACCTACGGGTATCAATTGAGATGATCTTCCAGATGGGGTGTGGAGGCCTGGAGGTGGCCAGATATGCTCAGCAGTGCCACCAGAAAGAGGAATAACAGGATTTCATTTAATCTACACTCTTCCAAGGTCAAGAGGTTTTTATTCACCAAATCAAAATGCTCGACAGTTGATTGCTTAATATAAGTGGGAGAAGAAAAATCTCCTTGGAATACTTGGAACCAGGGCTCTGTGAAAGTAGCAATATGGAACAAATTCCAAAACCTGGATACAGTAGAAATGTAGGCTTAGCAATTCTGTGGTTCTGAAGTTCAACAGGACCCTGAGAAAGAATGGAGAGAGAGAAAGTGTGTGTGTGCATACATATGTTTCAGCATGTGTGTATGTGTGTGCACGGGCACACATAATACATGTGTGTTCATGCATACTTGTGAATGTGTGTGAGTGTGTGTATGCATATTGTGTGTGTGCATGCTTACGGGTGTGTGTGTGTGTGTGTGTGTGTGCACGCAAACATGTGGTGGTGGTGGTGGGGTCTCAGAACAGGAAGGACAAAGCCATTTTCTGCAGCGGGAACACAGCTGCCTCACCCTGACCCACAAAGCTTCTGCTTAGTAGCTCTTTCTGATGCACAGTGGGTCTGACATGATTTTTTAATGTTTTATGTCAGTTACCGCTATGGTTTCTAGAATTTTCAATCTGTTTTCCGTTAACTATGCTGGAAGAAAATCTAAGATGAAAACTCTTATTTTTTTTTTTCCATCTTGATTTGGATCACAATGAAGCAAGGTATTTTCTGTGTTATCCCAAAATTTTAAAATATTGCTGCTGGTATTATATGCTCACTTAACTTTGCAGGACACTAGCCACACCATGAGTGTCCGCAAAGTTGAAGTGTGGGTCCACTCATTGCTCAGGCAACATATGCTTACATTCTTGTCACTTTTAACTAAATCTTACATTTGTAAGCCTGCTGCATGCACCAGCGTCTTTTTTGCCATGCACCCTGTCACGTAGAGAGTAAATTCCAAGGCCCTTTAAAGTGAAAGTAGAAAGGGCTTGGGCAACTAAATGCTTCCCCTCTCCCTTCTCTCTCTCTCCGTCCCATGTATAATCCACTTATTTCTTTACTCAATCAATTAACTAATGTTTGTGGTGCAAGGCCCAGAAGTGGCATTGGGATGAAGAATAGGATCCAATATCTATCCTCAAAGAGCCTATAATCTATGAGAAGGGGAAGGACCAGAAGACAGAGGTGGTGACAAGTACGAGGGCTACTGTCACAGAGGGTGCAGCAAGACTGCAGTGTCGGGGGCAAAAGCTTCCTGAAGGAGGAGGAGCCTGACTTCCAACTTATAGAATGTTACACATACGCAGGCCCTGAGCAGTGGCACCTAGAGGGTCCCAAGAGACTTGGTGGTTAAGGTGTCTAGAACAGGCAGAGGGCATGCTGGGTGAGTACTAATGACATCTTTACTTGGGCATTTATTTAATGTTCTTTTGACGTGTGACACACTCTGCCCTTGCGTTGATGCTATTGTATTACCTTCACTTTCCAAGTGGCCTTGGCCTAAGAAAAAGCCAAATGGACCAGATGGGTGCCTGAGGAGGTTGGGAAGAGAAGGAGGAAGCTGGCTGCTGATCTCTGAGTCTCACCTGGGCACGGCTGGGCAGGGGGCTAGGGAGGAGGTTGGGAATAGCAGTGAGACCTCTGGAGGCTCCACAGTGTTCCCACGCCTGGCTGCACACACATGTGAATCCCAGAGGAAGTGCTGTCAGCACTTCACCACACTCCAGCCCAAATGAACTTGAATTCCAGGCTGTGTGGTTTTGATTCTCATTTGATTAGGATTGCAATCAAGCTTAAAAACCAATGTCTGCCAGGTTCTCAATGTGACCCTGGGATCACCTGTGTCTAGACTGTTCAAAGTGCTAGTTACAGATTTAGATTTTTATACCTAACAAAGACTGTGGGTCTGTGGGGTGGGCCTGGGACCCTGCATAAGTAATCCAGTTCCCAGGAGATTCCTGCACACTCCCAATAAAACCAAATGGATTAGGCTCCACTTAGGACAGGGATTCTGCTACTGGAAATGTGCAGAAAGAATGCTTAACTGGCAAAAAAGACAGGTAACCCCAATAAGCATTAAATATGTGGCAGGCATAAGCCTGGGCTCTAGAGGTACATTGTGATAAGACCAGGCTCTGTCTCAGAAATGTCAGTCTAGTGTGGGAGGCAGAGAGTTCCATGGACATGTACAGTACAGTGTGTAAATGCTGCATGTGCAGAGGAGGGTGTAAATGCTGCATGTAGAGAGCAGGGTGTACAGCTGCACATGCAGTGCAGGGTGTAAATGGTACGTGTGAAATGCAGGATGCATATGATACACATGCAGTGCAGAGTGTGTATGATACACATGCAGGGTAGGGTGTAAATGCTTCATATTGTGGGCCTGGCACTGAGGCATTTTGCTGGTATCTCTCCAGAGTAGTGATATCTAAGGATCTGAAGGACGAAACATTGTTCGGAGTGCTTTGGGGCAGACAACATAATCCATTTTATTTTTTTCAAAAGGCCGAATAGCCTGTATTAAATTATATTAGGTGGCTTCCAAAAGTTCTGAGATAGGGAGCTGGCCAGGAATCAAGAGACCCCAGAGAGATGGCTCTGCGGAAATGCCGTTGCTGCTACCTCTGGCCCTTTGCATCCTCAGTACTGAAGTCTGGTCCCCAGCACAGGTTCTGCCAAAGCTAACGGACGTCCAGGAGCTGACTTGGGAGCTCAGAGACAGAGGAGATGCAGGAGACGCTGCTGAGGGCTGGGAGGAGTCGAGAAAGGCCAAAGTGCAAGCCAGGTCAGCTCTGGGCTTCCCCTTGCTCTCCCCTTGTGAATTTGGTCTATTGTTACTCCCCTGGTGTGACCAGGAGCCTCGCTTTCTCCCTCGGGCCTCAGCGTATGCACGGTGAGGTGGTGCCTCCTCTGCAGCCACCACAGGGAAGGAAGGCCGAGGTCTGGCCCCAGCCGACTGCTGGAGCTACAAGAACCTTCACCCTCTGCAGCCCCGAGCCCCAGGGGTGGCAGGCAGACCGTGACTGGTGGACAGTACTGTGGCTTGCTCACTGAGAATGTTTTAGCAATTGTAAGGTGTTGAGAAAACGAAACCTACAACCCCGGAAGAACGTAACCTACGTAATCCTTTGCAGGCTCAGACTTCCCAGTGTGAACTCCTCTGGGCCCGCCGGTGTAACAATAGAATGAAACTTTGAGTGAAGCTCGGTTTCTCGGCAGGGCAGCGTGCCTGCCTCTGTCCCTGTAACAAACTATCAACAGCAAGCCTACTTCAAGGTATATTCTTGTTGGCTGGCATAAGCAATCAGGCAAGAACAAGCCTTGTTAAAGAACACTGTCTTTTTTTTTTTTTATTGATTATATATATTTGTGGGATACAGAATTAAATATCAATACATGTGTACAATATGTGGTGATCAAATCAGGATAATTAGTATACTCATGTTTACAAAACATAATCAATCTTTCTGACCCTTAACTAGTTTCTTGCCAACCCTCCTCCTCCCCTTATTCCACCTCTAATAATCACAGTTCTGTTCTCTTATTTTTGAAAGTTTAATGTATTATTGTGATCCTTCCTTCCTTCCTTCCTTCCTTCCTTCCTCTCTTTCTCTCTTTTCTTTATTTTAGCTCCCACTTATGCATGAAGACATGTGGTATTTCTCTTTCCGTGCTTGGCTTATTTCACTTAACATGATTTTCTCTTCATGCATGTTGCTGCAAATGGCAGAATTTCATTCTTTTTATGGCAGAGTAGTATTCCATTGTGTATATATACCACATTTTCCTTATCCAGTCATCTGTAAATGGACATTTAGGTTGATTCCAACTCTTGTCTATTGTACATAGAGCTGCAATAAACATAGGAGTGCAGGTGTCCCTTCAACATGATGCTTTCCATTCCTTTGGGTGAACACCCAGCAGTGGCATTGCTGGATCACATGGCAGTTCTGTCTGTCGTTGTTTGAGGAACCTCCATACTGTTTTCCATAATGGCTGCACCAATTTACAGTCCCACCAACAGTGTAGGAGGGTCCCCCTTTCTCTGCATCCTCACCAGCATTTGTTATTCTCTGTCTTTTTGATAATGGCCAGTCTAACTGCAGTGAGATGATATGTCAGTGGTTTTGATTTGCATCTCCCTGATGACGAGTGATGTTGAGCATTTTTTCATGTGTCCGTTGGCCATTTTTGTGTCTTCATATGAGAAATGTCTATTCAGCTCCTTTGCCCATTTTTTAATTGAGTTTCTTGTTTTCTTACTGTTGAGTCGTCTCAATTCTTTGTATATATTTGATATTAATCCCTTGTCAGATGCATAGTTTGCAAATATTTTCTCCCTTTCTGTAGGCATCTTTTTGCTCTGTTGTTTCCTTTGCTTTGCAGAAGCTTTTTAGTTTGATATAATCCCATTTGTTTATTTTTTCTTTTGTTGCCTGAAGAACACTGTCTTTAAGCCTTGCTCCTCAAAGCATCTGCAGGGGACAGCCTCCAGGGGCTTGTTAGAAATGAAGCCCCTCAGGCCTTGCCCACCCAGACCTCCTACCCCTCAACTGACACTTTAACCAGATCCACGGGAGTTTCCTGGACACGTTGAGGTGGAAGGAGTTCTGAGCTGGAGCATGTCTCAGCCTTGTGGGGCACAGAAGCACCTGGGAAGCTTTTCACACGCACAGGTCTGGGCCACACTGTGTCTGGGAGCATCGGCATCTATCCAGTTGCCCCCAGGCAGCCAGGGTGGAGGAGGTGCTCCGGGTTCACCTGCTGGCTTTGGCTCACCTGAGCCTGCATCTCCATCTACCTGTGTGGCTGCCAATCATGTTCCTGGCCTGACCCCCACCTCCTACCTCTGGTGGGTCCAGAACCTTCCACCTGCCCTCTGAGACTCCTTACTTCCTGCGCTCTCATCCAAGGCTCCGGGAGTCACCCCTTGCTCTCCTGCTTGTCTTCTGTGGCTCTCAGCAGGGCTGCACCTCGGAATCCTCTGGCACACTGTGCCCGGGCCACCCACACCCATCAGCCAGGTCCTCCAGGTACCAGCCAGATACTGTCATCTTTCCAGTCCCTTCGTCCTGCCCTCCAGCTGCCATCCACCTCAGCACGTGTCCTCGCCTCCACCTTCCTCCATCGTACATTATAATAACCCCCCTCTCCTGTACCCTCAACTTTCACCTTCTCTTCCCCCGTTGCTTGTTGGGGCCTTGGCAAAACCTCGAGCTCATTGTAATCGAGCTCTGCACCTCCTTACTTCATGCCCCCAGCAGCCCATTGCAGGTGGGGAGCAAACACTTGCTTATCACTCCCATGTTATGCCCCTGGCCTCACACTCTTGTGTTCCCTGGTCCATCTGTTTGTCCCGCACAGACACAGTTGTCTCACAATTTCTCCTCCGTACTCCAGTGCCCTCACCCTTCCCAGCCCTTGCAGCTGATGTCCTGGCTCCCTTTTCACTGGGAAAATAGAAGACACCAGCATACTGTTCGCGCACTCCATCTCGTGTCCACCAGCAAACTGACTCTGTCCCCAGACGCTGCCTTCTTTCCTGTGGAAATGGATAAACTCTCTGTAAGCTCCCACGGCCAGCTGTGCCATGGGCTCCTGCACCACCTGTAATTCCGGTCAGTCCACGCCTCTGGCATGGTCGCCGGCTCCCTTTCTCCTGATCCCGTAACATGCAGCACGACTTTCCAAAGTCAGCCTCTATTTGCTGTCCCCACCACTTCTCCATGCATCCTCCCAGTGACCTACTGGGGGCAGGCTTTGGTCCCCACCATCCTACCTATCCTGTTCTGACCTGTCAGAGGGTGTGACACAGGTGGTCACGTACTCGCTCTGGAAACACCCTTCACTCAGCTTGGGCGGAGGGCTGCCCCCTACCCCACGGTTGCTGCTTCCAGGCTCCTTGGCCAGATCCTCCCCACTTTCTGGCTACTCAAGCTTTGCAGCCCCCAGGGCCCAGCCTCAACCTCTTCTCTCCTCCACCTTTGTCCCTTGGCTTTAAAGTCCACTGTGTCCTGTTGAATGCCACCTGAAGTGGCCAGCCTCACTGACCCCTCCTTGAACTCCACATGTCCAACAAACTGAGGAGGCAACATACATGCATGCATTCAACACTCATATGTAATACAGGTATACGTGAATAAACGTAGTCAACACACAGTCCTCTCAAACCAACACATGTGCTGGCTCACATAGGTACGTAAGCTCATGTATAGGTTCATACACACACATCCATTGCACTCCTAAAAATTTTGCTTACTGTGTAGACATTGCAGAAATGGTTTTGCTTATTTTATTGCAATCCGACTGTATTTATACCGTTTTTCTCCCCCCGCCTGTGAGTCTTTGCAGGCTTATGGACTGATGATCATTTTCAAAGCACATAAACAAAGTCTTTACCACGAGCTCTTCTTAGCAGTAAGAGGCTTTGAATGTCTGATGTTCACTTTGCACGTTTGGGTGCCCACTTCGCTGTGCCTGAGACATAGCCAGATATGAGGAGAGTCAAAGGCAAATAACACAAACTTACATTTGAAAAGTACCTTTTGCTTTATAAAGTATGGGTAACAGTAAATGAAAAGAACTTAAGAGTCACTGGAGGGCAAGGCCCGGGACAACCGAGTATGCCTGTCACTGAGGATGCCTTCAGGGAGGAAGACAGGCACTCCCCACCGCGGCACTGCAGACCCAGGGGTTCTGAGCATTACCTGCACACGTGCAGGGCCCCTCAGCGCGCCTATGACACAGAGGATATTAACTTCATGGCTGTGTCTTCAATGCAAACATTCAAGGAATATTTCAGTCTGCAGAACCCTAATGATGGCTCCACATTGACAGCTGGTGGCCAGAAGCTGAGAGGCAGCTCCCCCAGTGCAGGTTTCTGAGCAGCCTCGGGGACACCGTGATCCGGGAAGGGCAGATGGCAAACACGGGCTGTGTTGTGGGGTATGCGGTAACAAGGGACCAGGGACGACAGCACGGGGACGGGTTATTGCTGCAGGATTCCCAGAGCAGGGCCTGTGACTGGCCCCAGAGAACCCACGTGCATCAGGAGGAAGGTAACCTGCCAGGGCTCAGCTGTCCCTTAGGGCAAGAATATTGACTCGGAGTGGGGGTTGTGGGAAAGAGCACAACAGAGAACCATAAGGTTCCAGGTAAAGGCACCGGAGGGTTTTGGCCAGCTGACAGGTGGCGAATCTGCCACGGGATGGCCTGGCTGTGTGGGATCTGATGCCAGGACCCAGGTGGCTTCCTGGAGAGTGCAGGGGGACCCCAATCAGTGCCCACCTTGGGGCAGAGAGAAGATTCCTCTCCTCTGTCCCAGGCTGGAAGCCTTCAAGGACCTGAAATCAAAGGTTTCCCAGTGTGGCCTTGCCCAGGCAGGACGTAGTCAGCTGTAGGGACAAGACCAGATGGTCCCAGTCCTAAGAGGGGATTCCTCTCTGCAAATACCATCTAGGCATGCAAGTGTGGGGTGGTGGGCAAGGCCGAGGTAGGCCCAGGGTCAGGCTCAGAGCTGAGGCTGGAGGGAGGGTGGGCCTCTGTCTGCCATCTGGCTGGGACAATGCCATATTAATGTTAAAAAGTAGAACAAAGGAATGCTCAAGACTGTTCCGGTGCTATGAATACAACTCCTTTTCTTTTTTGACATTTAAATTTTAAGGCACTTTGAAATGATAGATAAGGACAGCACAGTCAGGAGAAATGAACACTAGGAGAATAAATTACATCAGGAAACTAGGTCGATTCCCATTCCGGGCACTTTTTCAAGGATGAGCCCCAAAGCAAGGACATTTGCAATGCTTGATATAGGGTTCGTTAAATAACAGGTTGATATGCAACTTCATCTGTGGATTTGTTTATGGGGCCTTCCTTTCTTGTTCTTGCTTGCGTTCTCTCTGAGAAACGCAGACATAATTTGCCTTGGTAGAATTTCTGACTAGCACTCTCTCCCAAATGCCTTTGCAGAAGATAGACTACAAAGGGTGTTCCTCAAGGTGAGAAAGTAACAATTAAGAAAACTTCCTGAAGTCACTCAACACTTTGTAGTGATTGGCACATAGACACAAGCTCAGAGATGGAGAACAGAGATCTGAAACTACAACTAAAGTAAAGACTGAGATATTTCAGAGGGCCCTAGGGAGACCCCTAACCTCTAAGAACATAGAGGTTACCTGGAACACCACAGTCTATTCTGCTCAGCACTCCAAGCTGAAAGCGGAGCCCGATACCACGGACAAGCTGAAGGTCTGCCTTGCAGGCATTTGACGGATTCGGACAGAAGAGAATCATGTTGCAGGTCACCTCCTAAGATTTGCGTGTAACTCAAGAAGCATGGGGTCAGCTGGGCCTGAGCTAGGATGTCCTTGCAGTTAGCACATGATACTTTGCAGACTGACTCTTTTCAACGGCACTCCCTGGAGGGGCCCTTCCCAAGAAGTCCTGAGACTTTCTGCTTCTTACCCCCACAGCTCCAATCTGAAGGGGAAAGCCTCTTGGTCTAATTCAATCTAGCTAGCTGAAAGACTTCTGCCAGAGAGGCAATCTGTCACTTGCTTACAGAAGTCTTTTCCAGTTTCTCCCTTGTGTTTCAGAAACTCCACTTATATTTATAATCAAACTTGGTTTTGTCATTGTTACAACAGATCCTTGGATTTCTTACTCTGGATTTGATTTTTGTTTTTTTTTTTTCCCTGAGATTGATTCTGCTTTTGACTAAAGACGCCAGTGCCAAATGCTTTGGAGGGTCTGGTGGGGAAGCTCAACCTCTTACTTGCCCGGATTAAAGCCATGGCTTCCCCCCTCTGAGGCTGTGGGGGTGCCGTCAGTGGGGGGGAGGGGAGAGCACAACTGCTTTGCCAGCCAGGTGTGACTGAGCCCTGCACATAGGCTCTCACATCCAGGACTTCAAAGCACATATTTTCCCCAATTTTATTAAGGTATAACAGGCTTTTATACCTTAATATATTAAGGTATAAAAGGCAAGATTCCCTTTTATAAGGGAATCTACATGCCATAGTAAACTATGTGTGTATTCAGGGATGCAAAAGAAGACAAAGAATTTTAAAGGAAAAAATGATGGAGGATTACATAATTGTTTGGGGATAATTATCCTTGGCTACAAGGATCAATAACAAAGGCGATGCCGGTCAGAGGTTGGATAGACAGTTGCTGGGCAGATGTCCTTGCGGAAGTCTTTTCTGAGTAAGGTTGCGGTGGCCTTTGTGCAAGGCTGTGGTTTGGCAGAGTCCTTTGCAATAATTTTTGTTATCAGACATTTATGCATGAGAACGCTCCCTTCATGGCCTTCCCCAGCTCTGTTAGGTTTTTTTTTTTTTTTTTTTTTTTGACACAAGCAAAAGCAATTCCATTTTGATTCTGACAATTTTCAAATCACCATGCTGTATAATAGATCTCCAGAACTTATTCCTCCTGTCTGACTGAAACCTTGTGCCCTTTCACCAACATCTACCCATTTCCTTCACTCCCCAGAATTCAACTTCTGTAGATTCCACGTCTAAGTGAAATCATGTGGTATTCCTCTTTGTGTGTGTGGCTTAATTCACTTACAATGCCCTCCAGGTTCATCCATGTTGTTAAAAATGACAGGATGTCCTTCTTTTTAAAGGCTGAGTAGCATTCCATTGTGTATATTTACCACATTTTCTTTATCCCTTCATCTGTTAATGAACACTTTGGGGGGTTCCATATCTTCACTATTGTGAATAATGCTGCAAGGAAGATGGGGGTGCAGATATCTCATCAACACACTGATTTCATTGCCTTTGGGTGTATACCCAGAAGTAGAATTGCTGAATCGTATGTAATTCTATTTTTAATTCTTTGAGGAATTTCCATAATGGCTGTACTAATTTACATTTCCACTTACAGTGTACAAGGTTCCCTTTTCTCCACATCCTCGTCAACACTTATTATTTGTCTTTTTGATGACAGCCATTCTAAGAGGTGTGAGGCAGTATTTCAGTGTGGTTCTGATTTGCATTTTCCTGATGTTTAGTGGTGTTGAGCATTTTTTCATATACCTGTTGGCCATTTGTATGTTTTCTTTTGAGAAATGTCTATTCAGGTCCTTTGTCCATTTTTTAATTGGGTTATTTGTTTTCTTACTATTAAGTTGTTGGAGTTCCTTACATATTTAGACATGATCCCTTATCAGATGTATGGTTTGCAAATATTTTCTCCCAATCTATATGCTGTCTCTTCACTCTGTTGACTGTTTCCTTGGCTGTGCAGAAGCTTTGTAGTTTGATGTAATCCCATTTGTCTATTTTTGCTTTTGTTCCCTGTGCTTTTAGGGTCATATCCAAAAAATAATTGCCCAGACTGATGTTAAGAAGATTTTCTCTATGTTTTCTTCTAGTAGTTTTACAGTTTCAGGTCTTATGTTTAAGTCTTTAATACATTTTTGTATATGGTGTGAGATAAGGGTCCAATTTCATTCTTCTGCATGTGGATATCCAGTTGTCCCAACAGCATTTATTGAAGAGACACTGTCCCTTCCCTAGTGTATATTTTTGGCACCTTTGTCAAAAATCAGTTGGCTGTAAATGTGTGGGTTTGTTTCTGGGCTCTCTATTATGTTCCATTGGTCTATGTGTTTGTTTTGTGCCAGTACCATGCTGTTTTGGTTACTATAGTGTAGCAGAGACAAAAACTTTACTTCTTCCTGTTATGGGGCTTTTTTTTGTTTGTTTGTTTTTGTTTTATTTTTGGCTGGGCCTGACAATTACATTGACATGAGACAGATTAATGGGAGAAAAGCATATGAATTCATTTAATATGGTTTATATAGTACAGGATACCTCATAACTAAATGAAGACCCAAAGATGCAGTTAAAGTCAAATCACTTTTATACTGAACTGGACAAAGAATAGTAAACTATGAAAACACAAGGTATAGGGGCTTGACCTAGGGTAGTTGATCGGGTAGAGAAGTGGTTAAGAAAATAAGTGTTAGTTTCGCAAGGTTTATTTGTACAGTTTTCTCTTGCTTCAACTTCCCATCCTAGATGATCAGAATGTTTCTTTTTGGTATGGAGAGGACATCTTACACCACATGGAACTTTTATCTCCTGTTTTTAAGAAACAGAATGAAGGTCAGAATGGTCTTGTTGCACCTGCTGTGTTTTAAGTGCCTTTAGCTCAAAATAGTGATAGGCCACAGCAGCATATTTTGGGGTGGTGTATTCTTTACTCATTTAATAGCTTTGTAGTATATTTTGAAATCAGGCAGGATGATTCCTTCAGCTTTGTTCTTTTTGCTCAGGATTGCTTTGGCTATTTGGGGTGTTTTGTGGTCCCATACAAATTTTAGAATTGTTTTTCTATTTCTGCAAAAAATGTTATTGGAATTTTGACAGGGATTCCATTGAATCTGTAGATCGCATTGGTAGTATCCTCTGAGATCAGGAACAAGACAAGGATACCTCCTCTCAACACTTCTATTTAACACGGAACTACTAAAAGTCCTAGCCAGAACAACTGAGAAAGAAAAATAAATAAAAGGCATCCAAATCGGAAGGAAAGAAGTAAAATTGTCTCTGTTTGCAGATGACATGATTTTATATATGAAAAATTCTAAAGATGCTACCAGAAACCTTAGAGCTAATAAATTCAATAGTGCTGCAGGATACAAAATCAACATACAAAAAAACCAGTAGTATTTCTATATACTAACAACAAATTGTCTGAAAAAGAAATCAAGAAAACAATCCCTGTTACGATAGCTTTAAAAAGAAGTCAGAAATGAATTTAACCAGAGAGGTGAAAGACCTGTACACTGAAAACTGTATAAAACATATGAAGGAAATTTAAGAAGACACAAATAAATTGGAAAGGTATCCAACACGGTTTCATGGACTGGAAAAAGTAATGTTGTTAAAAGACTTTTTTTTAAAGCATTAATTGCAAGGCAGTACTGTCAAATACAGTTGTTACAAGACCAAACATCTCTGGGAGGTAAGACAATTGTTTCTAAAACTATACTCTTGAGATTTTAAGGGTCCCACTTGAGCCTCTGGGAAAGTGGATTCTGTGGGAACCTCCAGTGATCAACTCTCGGTCGGCCTGGACTTTCTATCCTCAGCCCATTCTGCGGACAAACTGGATACCTGGAATATTACCAGGGCAGGGGTCTGTCTTTACCTGGTCCAGGTTTTAGGGAGCCTATGAAGCTGTGCTAAGGTTTGGGTTTCAACCCAGCACAGGAAAAAGAAAACAAGTGTAAAGAAGAAAAAAATGTGATAGAAAAGAAAGTGATCAGGAGCAACAGAGTTTGTCCGTGCACGCAGGTGTCTGCACAACATGCAGGGGTGGCGAGCTGAGGGTGGGCGCCTTTGCCCAACATGTCAATCAGAATGGGAGTTCTGAGCCCAGAAGTCTTCTCTTACACATCTTTCCTCACCCTTCTGCAGCAGCAATATCTCGCCTCAGCAGAGACAGTATTTTAAGCCATTAATTCCCAAATGAGAAGGATTTTTTTTTTTAAACATGCAAAGGGAGATTAAAGTATATTACAGCTCATGACATGGAATCATGGGCCTGTAGAGCTAAAAGTCATTCTGAGTGTATTCTGCTTTATCCCTTGATTTTGGCAGAACAATCCATTTATTGCATAATCATGCATTATTAAGTACCTCTTCCTAAGTCCCTCAGTAAGATAGCTGAGGTTCCATACAAGAAGAAGCAGACAAAATAGTGATCAAATAAACAATAAGATCAGCAAGAACACAGTGGTTGAGGGATAATAATAGTAACACCTGAGATGTACTGAGTGCTAGCCTTGAGCCCGTGCTTGGTTCATTCCACTCCATCTGCCAAATCATCAATGCTGTGAGAAACAGATCACCATGGGGTGAAGAGAGTGACTAGGTGGTACCTTAGCTGGGTGGCCAAGGAAGACCTCTCTGAAGATATGTGACAGTGACCAATTGTCAGGAGGTCAAGCTGTGTGAAGATAGAGAGCAACCAGTGGTGCAAGCAGAAAGAACAGCAAGTGCAAAGGTCCTGAGGTAGAAAACAGTTTGGCATATTGGAGAAGAGTAAAAAAGTCAGTCTGGCTGGAGCACATCAAGCCAGGGTGAGAAGGGTACAAGCCAAAGTCAGGGACACATCCTATAAGTCTTTGTATTAGTGTCCTAAGGCTGCTGTAACAAATGACCACGAACATAAGGACTTAAAACAACACAAATTTATTCCCTTACAATTGTGTAGATCAGACACACTTCTCACTGGGCTAAGACCAATGTGTCTGCAGGGCTGATTCCTCTCCGGAGGCTCTGGGGCACAGTCTGTTCCTTGCCTTTTCCAATCTCTAGAGGACACCTGTGTCCCGTGGCTCACAGCCCCTTCCTCCATTGTCAAAGCCAGTGATGTCAATGTTGGGGGAGTCTTTTTCAGGATGTCGTCTGTACTCCCTTTCAAGATCCCTGTGATTACCTGGGGCCCACATGGATAAACCAGGATGATCGTCCTTTTTCAAAGTCAGCAGATCAGCAACGTGAATTCCTTCTGCAACCCTTGCCATGTAAGATAACATCCTCACAGGTTCTGGACATCAGGATGTGGATATCTTTGAGGGGCCATTATTCCGTCATTGTCAGCCAGAGAAGCATTTGTGTCTTCATCCTGCACGCAGCAGGAAGCTGTTGGAGGAATTAACGCAGGAAAGTAGTCTGATCAGGAGCCTCTCAGGTGTGCCTAGTGCCTGCCATGACCCTCCCTCTCAGAGGAGCAGCCCCTGGGGTGCCAGGCCCTTCCTGGGGCCCACCTAGAGCCGCAGCCCACCCTGTGTGTCCTTTCAAGTTGGGAAAATGCCATCCAGTGGCTCTGGCAAAGTCCTCGCCCTGATTTAGCCTCGCATGCATTCCAGAGTTCTCTCAGTTATCTGCTGAACAGAAGCGTGACATAGTGAAATTCCATCTTTCGGGGCTTTTGAAAGCAGAAGAGAAACCAAAATACCTTAGAATTTGTTATGTCAGGCCCCTTCGTATTGCAAGAGAGAAATACTTAGTTTTGAGATTCCCACCATTATTTTTGGGAATTCTGTGTGTGTCTTTCTTTTCCACTCAATTTAAGTCATCTTCAATATCATCCCTGAATTATTTAGTCATTCATGTTAAGTGATATACTTGATGGATCAATATTCTTGTGTAATGGACGGTCTTTAGATAGAAGTGAAGATGCTGTCCTACTTAACTGTTTATATAACTGTATAAAGGGCCAGGAAATGACTATAATCCTAGCAAACTATGTAAATTAGCACAAGTTAGGAAAACTCACTGGTAAATTAGAACATATTTGATGTAGGAATAAACTTCACCAAAACTTGAAAATTAGCACTTTCACAGCTTGCATTCAGGTTACATGTAAAAACTGTCTGATTCTGCAGAAGAGGTTACAACATTTGATAACAACCATGGGCCACAAAGATGAGGGAAAGCTACTCCCTAGAGGAAGCTCTTTCCTAGGAGGCTGGGAGCATGTGATGGAGTTTTGAGGCTAGTTAATAGATCTTCACTCTTTTCAGAAGTGGAAGACAGCATTGCAGGTTTCAGTGCACCTGGAAACATCATTAGTGCGTATTTCTGGAGCGTTGTAATAGACTGGTCTCTTGGGAGGCTGATTAAAACAAGTTTGTGCTGCAATCATGTGCCGAGTAGCAGGTAGTGGAGCGACTATGGATGCGACTCCTTAAGGACACCAGCAGCGGGTGAGCCGTGAGGGGTTTTGCGGTGTCAGACTGTCCTGTCGCCTTGTAGACATTGCGTGACATGAGGGGGGAGTTTGGGGCTGCGATTCTGGATTCTTACTTCCCCCTTGCAACAATCCTTACTCTTATCAGCCCTGTGGCCTTTGTGATGTTATCACAATGGAAACAAACAGGAATTCCTCTTTGTTAAGCTGGAAGAGAGACTGTCTCCTAGCAGACAGTAGTAATAATGAATAATAAAATGTCTTAATCTCCTCCTGGTACCTTGCTATGGATGCAGAGCTGCAGTGCTCATAGTGTAATATGTTTTTTTTGTTGTTGTTGTTGTTCTGTTCTTTCACATGACTGATAAGTTTGTTGCTTGTTTACATTTTTGTTTGGCTTCGTCTTGTTTTACTTTGCTTTGACCTATGTTTTTCTGGTTTTCAGTAGTTCCCTCTCAATTTTTATCTTTTTATTTATAGCTCAGTCTAATTTACCATTTTAAAATGTAATGTTGGTCTTATGATTTATTTGTCCTCCCATATTTTTCCTCCTTTTAATATTTCTTTTATTGCATCTCAGACATTTCACTCTCAAATCTTTGATTAGGTAAACAATTGCTTAAACTTCCTGGACTTCTTTAAGAAAATAAATGCTCAGAAACGCACATCATTTTTACTTAATTGTATCTATCTTATTGTGTTCAGAATAATGATACATGTTTAAAAATACTATAGAAATGGGAGGTTGAATTTCTAAAATAGTAAGCAAATAAATTCCCTGCAATTGAAATCCACACTAGTAAGTTTCCAGTGTGGTTTTCGTGGGCACCATTTCCTGATAGGAGGTCAGGGCTGTCGACAGCAGTTCTGCCAGGGTGTTCACGGTGGGAAGGAACCTCATTTCCTACCAACCTTTACAAGCCCAGCCCTTCTTCTTAAGTCCCGAAACAGTGTTCTGCTGTACCTAAGCTGCCTGCAATGTTCTCACTGGGATGACCAACCTCCAAGGATTTTGAGGGTAGAAGCGAGAATAGCTTGGCCATGGCTGACTCTGGAAAATGTTGTAAGCAATTTATAACTTTAAACCTCTGTATCATGTGACCTGCAGGGACATTTTCTCAGAAAAGATGAGTTTTCTTCAATCTGGACGCTGCCTGGTTTAGTTGCCTTTGATGGCTGTGGTTGAGCTGAAGGGCAGGGGAGGGGTGGCTGGGTGGAGGGAGGGGTCAGTACATGGGTACATACGTGGTGGAGCAAGAAGAGTAAAGTCTGAATGGCAGAGTCTAAGTGGTAGGTCTCTAAAAGGTAGGAGTTCATTGCAGAATTCTTTTAGCGTTTCTGTATGTTTGAAGATTTTCGTAATAAAATGTTGGGGGGAAAAAGGCAGAGGTAGGTGAAATGATGATGAAGATCTTTGAAATTCCTACGACTCTGATTTGCTCCTGTAGTTACTTTCGTGCAGCTTAACTCCAGCCAAGGAACGGCGGTTGTGCCTGCAGAATGTCACCGTACGTTGACCAGAGCTGGCTGCTTTTTCCGTCCAGAGTGGTGGGGTATGAACCTTCTCATTGATAAAGGTTCCCTTTGGCAGGGATCAAGCTCCTTTCCTTTTTCTCTTCCCGTCTGTCCAGATCAATGCTGAGCACAGAGAGCATTTTCAAGTATTCTTTCAGAGTGGATTGGCTAATTTGCTCTCAAAGTGTATTTCCTATTATGTTGGCAAATCAGGCAGGGTCGGTGGAAATTAAGTAACTGATGTCTTTGTCAGCCGCTGGTACTGCAGGCGTTGACTTCGTTCCTTCATATAACAAGTATTTCCTGAGGGTCATCAGGATCTGGGAACACAAAGATGAGTGACAGGATCACTGTTCTCTAGGAGCTTATCGAGAAACAATGGTGCTTACAGGGCGATGCCCTGATGAGGATGCTGTTGAGCAGAGGTCTGTTCTGTGGGCTCCCAGCCCCCGGTGGTTGGGCCAGTCAACAGGAGCAGCTGCCCACAGTGCCCAGCCCTCATCCCTGTGGCCTCTCCAGAGGCCTCCCACAGAGAGCTCCTGAACAGCCCCAGCCTCCAATCCCAGGGCACCCATGGGCCCCAGAAGGGCTGGGGAGTTGATACCAAGGATCAATCTTCACCAAAGAGGGTCTGACCGTGGATGACATTCTTCCTTGCTTCTTGGGGGGAGACTGCTGAAGATGGTCCCCGCAGTCCCTGGAGGGTCCCTGAAGGACTGAGCCCCAGGCCTCCACAACACACCCTTCCTCAGCTCTCCTGGCTTCTCCGGCTCACCTCTTCTCTCCCCAGCAGTGTTTCCTGGAATCATCTTCCAAATAAACTACTGCAACCAAACTTGGTCTCAATGTCTGCTTTTGGAAGAACCCGAACTAAGACAAACTCTCACAGCTTGGAGCAGGGAGGGGGTCTAGATCTAAGGCTCCACCCAGCCTGTGGGCAGGTGTGGGCTTGGGGTGGGCAAGGGCCTCTGGACCTCTGTAGCACAAGCCTGTTAAAAAAAATCAGTTAAAAACAAACAAACGAACAAACACCGTGTACAGCAGTTTCTTGTCCTGCGCACTATTGACATTCGGGGCTGGATAATTGCCTGCTGCGGGGCAGTCTTGGGCTCTATAGGATGTGGAACAACATCACTGTCCTCTCCCAATTAGTTGCCAGTAGCACCCTGTCCTCCCAGTTGTGACAAACAAAAATATCTCCGGGCATTGCCACACGTCCCCAGGTATCCCTGAAAGTGCATGGGTGCATGTGTGACACTATGTTGATCAGGTATGTCCTTGCGTGGATGCCAAGTGCGATAGCAGCACTTTCTACGGGTGGTCTTGAAACATCTGCGTCAGGGAAGCTGAGGAAAGGCAGGGGCGTAAGCATCTCGCTGCTGTCACCTGCACCTTCCACAGTGCTGCAGTGTGAGCGACCGTGTGGGGTGCGGTTGGGTCATTTTGCAGGGCCCAGAGAAACTGCCTGTTCTGCTCCCGTGCTCTGGTGTCACTGGAAGTCAGAGGCTCAGAGGCATGCCTCAAAAGGCCCAGCTTCTTGGAAATCTGACACCTGCAGCTCTGGTGTCCAGGGTGGGGTGAGGAGGTGTCATCCAGTGGGGAGCCTGCGGCTGGGTGATGGGGCAGCTGGCCCTCCGTGGAGCCACTCCCTGGCTTCTCCAGCCCTCCACCTGCCCACGGCCCTTCCCAGGACAGGAAATACATCCAGAAAGCTCAGTCCTACCTTCTGGAAGGCCCGGCAGGGAGTGTAGGAGGCAGGGTGTGGCCCTGAGGCTGTTGGCTGTCAGACCCCAGCCCTCTCCCCTCTGTTGGTATCTTTCTTGTCCCTGCTGAAGCAGCCTCATTGTTCCTAGGCGAGGCCTCAGACTTTGTGTCCCTGGAGAGCACTCAGATCCCCAGGCAGAGCAGAAGCTAACCTCCAACACTCAAGCCCGACCGTGGCGTGAGGTTCTGTTTAGCTCCGGCCAGTCTCCTCCTTGAGGGTCTGCTCAGGTTTTCCACCTCTACCCCCTAGCGGGGGAGCTGGCGCTCCTGGAAGGACACCTCGCTATGACTATGCCACTTCCACTAACCTGCCATTAGGGTTTGAGCTGCTTCTGATGGCATCCCGTTAAGATGAGGTCACCCTGGTTTAGGGTGGTCCAGGATGACTGGTGTCCTTACAAGAAGAGGAGAGACACACAAAAGAAATGCCATGGGGTGATGGAGGCAGAGAGGTTGGAGGGAGCCGTCTACAAGCCAAGGGTTATCAGCAGCCCCTAAAGCCTGGGGAGAGAGGCATGAGACAGTCTCCCTCCGAGACAGAAGCAACCAGCCCTGCCAACGCAGTAATTTCAGACTTTCTGCCTCCAGAACTGTGAGGGAATAAATGTCAGTGTTCTAGGCCCTACAGTTTGTGGTCACTTGTTACAGCACCCCCAGGACACTAACACACCTGCCTCTCCACGCCCTGTCTTCCCATCTGCAGTTGAGGATGTCACTGAGCACAGGACCGGCTGCCGTCCCTCTTTCAAGGGCAAAACACTCAAAAGTCAAATGTTGGTAACAATGGAAGTCAGCTTTGATTCAGAAATACCAGTGATGCGAGGAGAGGTGTTGGGCTGACCCATCTCTCTGGTAAACCTGAAGGAGACTGGCCAGACTAAAGCCATCTCAAAGACTCAGGTTCACTGATGAGGTTTTAAAGAGGGGGTCAAGGAAATGGAATGTGGAAATGACAAGCAGGAAGGAGGGATACACGAGCCATGGGGGCTCCGCGGAAGGAGCCAGGACAAGGTCTCTCCAAGACTCCGTCTGCTTTCTGCTCCTGGCCTTGCTGTTACCTCAGGGTCCTGCTGCAGAGGTGGAGTCAGCACAGCTTTGCTGATGCCTTCCTTGCTTTCCCAGGGTCTGGAGAGTATGTGCAAGTCTGCAGCTCCTGGCTGGCTGGAAAACAACTTTGCATTCATGTAAATGATGTCATCTTGCCCCATAACCAAGGTTCAAAATATCAAATAACCATGGGAAAAGAGAGAACTCACAGACGCTAATCACAAAACCGTGTCTTTTAAAGATTTGCCTACAGCCCATGCAGTTTTAGGTCCTAACATGGCTTCAGTCCTTCTCATTCCAACAAGGAGGCCGAATCGTATAAGAACATGTGGCATGCTACCCAACAGCCCCTGAGTAATGCCACATTTCTTTCTGTTCTTGGATTTAATGAATTGGTTTGAGGTTCCACCAGCCACAAGTGGCAGGAAGCCACTGTCACTAATTTGGAAGGGCTGTGAGCCTTTCCTATGGAAGACACATTCACCTCAAGGACATCCCTTACCCAGTCCTGAGGACGTCCCCCGCTGCCTTCCTTCTCCATTGGGAAGTGCACTGCCCACTCAGCTGGTCGCAGTTGTTGTGCTGGTTTGGGGGCCACAGGATGTGGCTCTCTGTGGCTGATGCCTGTGGGAGCTATGTCTCCTGGTGCAGCCAGCTCTGTGCCAACTGGAGACAGCCCATGGGGACTCTCCCCCTCACCCAGGGTTCAGCTGTTCCAAGGGCAGCTCTCAGCACAGCTGCCCTGGCAAGGCCCTCTGGGGGAGGTGTGCGATCCTGGCTTTGATCTTTGTCCCCCAGGGATCCCCAATCTTGCCTTCAAGAACCCAGCCCCATGACCATTTTGCTTCTGAACTCTCTAATATGGAAGGGCCATTCTTCAAATTTCAGAGTTTAGTCCTTAGATGGGTCTAGTAGGTGGGAAAGGCACAAAGGCCTGGTATCTGGGGGTACCCATACCTGGCTGGCAGTGTCCCCGTTCCCTAACCACAAGGGCCAATTTCTGCCCTTGGGAGCCACACTTGAAGCTGCTCTTGCTCCAGAAACATCCCTTTCTTTCCTTCCTAAGGGGTCCACAGCATCCAGAGCAACACGGTCAACACAAATCTGTCCCTGCTGTAAGAGAGGTTCAGTCAATCCCAAGGAAGTCAGAATGTGGGTGTCACTGGTTGGGCTCACATTCCACATTCTTTCTGAAGTGTAGAAAATGAAGCGATTTCAGGACCCTAAGGATGTGGTTCATCCAGGGGTGAACCTGAACCCTGAGTGATGTCATTGGTTCCTGCTGCCCCCAATTTACCAGATAAATGTGCGTTTGTCTGAGTGCTGGGTGGGGCGGTGCCCTCTATCCTGGAGGGCTGGTACTGTGCTGCCCCCGCTGCTCCCACCCACTGACCGGGGACCTCTGTCCTCTGCAGGAATGCGTCTCAATTGCCTGGCTGCATGCTGACCTCTCAGACACAGGGCTGTGAATTTGCAAGGCATCCCTTAGAAGCTTCCTCGGGCTGGGTCTCAAACGTTAGTGTGCTGGATGTGAATGGGGTGCTGTTAAATGCAGGTTCTAGGGCTCTGGCTCTAAAACGTTATATTTGGTGGCCTCAGGAAGCAGCATCTTATTTTCATTCTCAATAAAAATTCCCAGGTGGTCCGTGGACAATGCTGTGAGAAGCAAGAGCTCCTTGCATTTTTCTGTGGGCACACAGGAATGGACATTTAGTTGTGTGATTTCATCCTGATGGGGAAAGTTGAGGGTGGTCTTCACCTGCCATGCCCAATCCACTCCTGGCGTGGTGGTAAAGACAGTCGGGGGATGAGGAGGGGCTACCGGTGGCCTCCGGCCATTTACTATGAAAGGGTGGCTTGAAGAACCTGATCTTTTCTTGCGTGGCTGTTTTGGGTTTTGGGTCAAGTTGAAAATGCAATGGTACTCTCAGCGTACTCTCTCTTCCTCCAATGGCCCGCAATGGCTCACCCAGCCTCCAATCTAGGAGGACCATGGGTCCTTAAAAGTCTATTCCAGTAGGACAGTGGCTCTCGAAGAGTGGCCCCAGGACGAGCAACACCAGCATCACCTGAGAAATGCAAATTCCCAGGCCCCACCCCAGACCTGACGAGTCAGGAACTCTAGGGTAGAGTTTTGACAAGTCCTCCAAGGGTTCCGAACAGGAGAACCACCGTAATGAAAAATAAGGTTTGTACCAATGCAGCCAGCAGAGGCAAAATCCAGCCCATGTTCTCCAACACCAGGCTTAGCGGCCCCTTCCCACCACCATCTGATGCCCATTTTTCTAGGGAAACTGGAAGGCATCCCATTTCCCTAGCTGTCTATTTTCAAGCCAGCTCTTCTGCCAGAAACTTTCTCTGACCTCCTCGTCCAAGGTTGGCTTATGTCCACCTCATCTCAGCTCCCTGGGCTTCTTCTCTGGCTGGCCCTGGAGAGTGAGGACTGTGCCTCATTGCATGGCCACGGACAGAGGAGTTGTGCCATGATGCTTGATGAACATCACTGATGGCCACATGGCTTCAATTCCACCCAAAGAAAGGTGCCATGGGTACTGGTGAGGGTCCTCCAGAGAAGCAGAGCCAACAGAGTAGGTGCGTGTGTGTGTGTGCGTGTAGAGAGAGATTAACTTATTTTTAAGAAATTGACTCATCCGATGGTGGAGGCTAACGAGTCCAACATTTGCAGGGCAGGCCAGCAGGCTGGGGACTCAGGGAAGAGGTGAAGAGCTGCTGCTGCAGCTGGAGTCCAAAGGTGATCTGTAGGCAGAAGTCCTTCCTCCTCCGGGGAGATCAGTCTTTTTACCAAGGCTTTCAGCTGATTCAAAGTCTACTGACATAAATGTTAATCACATCTTTAAAAAAAATACCTTCACAGCAGGTGTTTGACCAAATATCTGGGTGCCATAGCCTAGCCGAGTTAACAAATGAAATTAACCATCACACCAGTGACGCTGTGGGAGCAATGCAGCCTGTGGAACTGTAGGGAGAAGGGCCAGGGGGCAGGTATTGTTAAACTGGGTCAGATGCATTCGTGACTGCTCAGGGACACACAAGCACACATGCATGCATGCACATGCATGCACTCACGTGCACACATACATGCACACGTACACGCGCGCGCGCGCGCACACACACACACACACACACACACACACACACACACACACAGAGTGAAGCAATGACCACCCAAGAATGCCCCTGAGGTGAAATCTTTAAACTGGGCTCTTTGTTTGCACTGTCCTCCAAATATACACATTTTTCTATGTAACACAAAAGCAGGTCAAAAAACACTCTGTGTTTATCAAACTCCCAGAACACATCACCAGGAATCCAAAGGCCGGGTCTGTAATTCACCAGCCATGGACTTTTGCTGATTTCTGGTGAACCCTCCTGATCAGCTGAGAGCCACCTAGGAAAATAGCCCTTCATTTAAGAGGAATTAAATTTTCACTACCTACAGCTAATTCAAGCCACATTTGGCCTCCCTGACTAGTATGACTCATTCTTTTTTGAACCCTGTGGTGTTTATGTCACGAAAATTATTCTAAGTAATCCATGGCTGTAATGAAGAGTTTAAATTCAGTATTTTGACCTTGGGGTGAACTACAATTTCTTTTTTGCCACTGCCATTTCTTTTTGCCACAATCCATCTCTCTCCATTCTCAAAAACAATGGAGACAAAAATAAAAACAATCAAGAACTAGCGTTATTAGATACTTTGTCTCACATTTGAACCATCTCGCTGGTGTGTGTTTTCTTGCAAGGAAAATAACAGAAGAGTATTCATTGTCCTGGTAAATACATGAAGCTTTTGATTAAACTGATAATGATGGTGAGTACATTTAAGTGAAATTTTTTAAAAACTGTTTTTGTCTTGTGTGCCTCTGTCTGAGATGTGTCTGTACAAGACTGTTACACAATGTGGCACTGTGAAAGACACCAATAACCAGGTAGTATAAACAAGATTGTATGATCCCAGTGATAATAACTGTGCATAAAGCAGCATGGAGGCGGAAACCAGCCTTGCCCCAGGCCAGGGACCTCAGCAGCCGTGAGACTTTGTCAAGAGGCGTGAGCCTCTTACGGACATGGCATCTTGGGGACATGAGCAGAGCCGAGGAGGTGGGGGGATCATGGTGGGTAAGGAAGGAGCAGCCCCTACTGCTGAGCTAGGCTGAGAAGATGCCACCGGCCATTTAGAACAGCTATGCAAAATGCTTCAGTGAGCAGGCACCTTTGTTCTTGGCTGCTTTCATCAAAGTTCCAAAGGGATCCGTGACTCTTGGGGTTAAAATTCTCAGTTTTGGTGTTTTGGTCTAAGGTGATGAAGATGATATTTCAGAGCCTTGTGGTGAAGACCAGAGCTTGGAAATAGCCTCACTGGGTGCCCACAGCACGTGAAGGTCCTCAGCTCCTAGCTGAGCCCCAGGTTGGGACTGGAAGGGGCCTCTTGGAATTGGGCAAGTCAGATACCGAGACCCATTCCCAGCTTTTAATGACCTGATGAGCCAGCACTAATTGCGACAAGCCACTGCACACTCAGGTTTGCACATCTGTAAAATTACTTCTCTACTTCCTCTTCAAAAACACGATAAAGATAGATTAGATACACCTTAAAAGAAATGTCAGCTGTTAAGGCAGTCGGCTTGAGTTTGGAAGCGTATTCTAAGGCACGTTAACTTTATGGGGGGAGGGCCAAAGCAGTCCCACAGTGGTAAGCATTTTAGCATGAGCACACTCGCCTGCACGGTGTCAAAGCGTTGGCCAGGCACGTGTGGAATATGAAAGTTTGAACTAGATTTCTCTTAGGGAACTCAGATACACATTTAAAAAAATATGGTGCATCTTTACGACTTTTTTTCTGTGCTGCAAATAGCCATGAAATGACTCCTGTTTGTCAGCCCTCTGTTCTAGGACAGTGTCTCTAGGCATCTTCTGATCACCCAGTCACCAAGAGGGGATGTGACCAGCGCTTTGTCATGTGTAGCTGGAGCTGGCGTGGGAAGCCACATCTTGCCAGCACACTCCTCATGCAGTCATGTACTTGGGCAATGCTGAAAAAAGTACCAGGAGTAAAGTTTCTGTTCTGGGAACTGTCTCTTCCACCTTTGAACTTTCCCTATCAGGCATGTGTGAGCGTTGTCAATTAGCTGAGTCTCTACATAAACTGCACCGGAGTCTCCAGGGTCAGATTCCAGATGCCAAACAATACCCTGCCAGTACACGGGGGAGAAAAACAAAAGCCTCTCAGGGAAGTGATGCTCTGTCTTGGTTGCTGAGCTGTTTCCAGAAATGACATCTCCTGGATATCCTGAAATTCAGCGTATCGTGCTTGTTTCACTGTAGAACATGCACACACTCAGAACAGCACCAATGCAGTGTCAGCATCCAATTGCATCTTTTCTTTTTAAACTTGGTTTCCTTTCTATAAACTCAAGGATCCTTCCTTGGCCAATGTCATTTTATAGGAATGCTAATATTTTTCACTGACTTCTATTTTCCTATACCCAAGTCCCCACTTGTAAGTTATAAGACTGCAGCCTCAGAGGAGGCTGCCTCTGTAGCAACTGCTTTGAGAGCATTATTTTTGATGAATTAAGACTGGTGCACATTAGCCAAAGTCAGAAGAAATCAACTTCTCTCATCACAGTGGAAAAAAAGTAACTTAAAAATGTTCAAAGAGGTAGGTAGAAGAATCCATTTAGCCAAATAGAGGAAAAGTTTTGATTGGAAGAGATGCAGCAAGTTACACTACGCCTCTCCTCCACCACCATGGGTGCACATTTACACATACACACGTGCACACAGACACAGACACACACGCACATGCATGCACATGCACACAAAGCATGTGTACAAGCATGCACACATACACACATGTACATACATGTACAGGCACACAAGCATGCACACACAGGCATACACATTTGTGCACACATACATACATGCAGACACACACATACACATGCACAGGCACGCACGCACATCTTATGGCAACACTCCTACCATCCTGTTTGTTCATCTTCCCCTCTTCGGATTTGGGCTCCACGTGTTGAGGTTGGTAGCTGTCTGTCCAGAACAATTTCAAGGTGATTGAGAAATCATTTATTCCCTGCCTTCTATCCTCTTCACTTACCTCTGCTCACCAGAATTAGATGCTCATTTTGTTTGGATCAAAGTAAGACTTTTGAGCCCAACAGAGTCAATGAATCTCAGTATGATGCTGTTTTTCAAATCCACTTCTGAGAACATGTGGGAAAGCCGCAGTGGGGAGATTCAAGCTGAGTTTGGGAGCTGAGAATTTATCTTGGCCTTCTCACCTGTGACAAATAAACAAACTTGAAAAAGCAGTACTTCTATGCACGTCTCATCTATGACTCAGCAGCTCTCCTCTCGGGTCTGTGTCCTGGAGGAAGGCTATGATTAAGCAAGAGACATGCTCAAGGAGACTCATGGCAGCAATCTTTAAATGCAAAATTTAGAAACAAGCCAAATGTCCATCAACAAGAGATTGGATAAACAAATGGTAGTATAGTTGCAAAATAACAAAAGCAGAATGACTTACATTTACCTCTAATGATGTGAATAAATCTCCCAAACAAAATACTCAGAGATAAATGCAAATTGCAGAGGGATGTATGTATTATGACACAGTTTATAGAGCATTTAAAGACATACAAAGCAAACACACAAGACCTGCTATCAGATTCCCTGGGCAGCACAGCATGAGAAGTGGCTTGAATGAGAGACACCACACTGGGGACACCCAGTGGGCTCTGTGCAGCAAAGAGAGAGATTCTGATGGTGAGGGTGCTTGGGGGCAGCGTTCTAAGCAGGTGGGAGGTATGTGAGTGTTTATTATCCGTTATTCATTTTTGTATTTCTGGAATATTTAATAATAATTATGTATAATTATATTGTTACATAGGTATGAATACTAAAGAGAATAAGTAAAAATAATTAAAAGTGCTAGAAGTATTCATTTTTCTGCACAAATCACAAATGTTAAATCAACAAAATATTTACATCCTGAGAAAAAAAAGACTCAGTAGCCACACCGCTGGAGGGGGGAGGCGATCACTGGCTTCGTGATGTTTGCCCCGAGCGACACCCTTCCTGCCCAGGAGGTGAATCCTTTTCATTCCTCATGTGGCCTCTCCCTGCAAGGCCAGTATTGCCAGCCTGGAGTGGCCCTTTGCTGCTGCCCAGAGAGGCTCCCCCTGCCATGGGGCACCCAGACCTCTCTCCTCCAGGTCGTGTAGTTACCAGGATGTCAGGCTGCATCTCAGGTCCTTCTGCCCCTTCCTGTGCAGGTAGCAAGTTCGGTAATTGAAAGAAGATTCTGGCAGTCTTATTCAAGGTAGACATACTTTATTCTTCAGATATGAGCTTCACAGACATGCTTTATTCTCAGACATGAGCTCTGCCATTCCCTCTGCGCTGTGCAGACCAGCGGTTCAGAGCAGTTTTCTCTGTACTCAGTACACAACAGCGGCCACCAGCCAAGCATTACATAATGACAACCAATGTGCTGAATCAGTAAATGGGCACATGCGCAATTACACTACTTTTGTAACTTGTTTCTAGTGAATGTGCTGAATCTTGCCCGTTAGTAACAGACGTAAGGCGAGAGATCCTGACTAAACTTTTCTACTTTCTTTACACCAGCAGCACCGTGGGTGGCCGCTGGGCAGTTCTCACAAGAAAGGGAACAGGAAGTATCTGCTGAGACCAATGTGGTTTATCCAGCATTTTCCCAAGGAAACTCATTTGAATCGCAAGGAACAATCAAACCATAGTTGAATAAGAGTTTTTATATAATTTTAAGTTTTCCTCTAATTCCACCCCACGCATTTTCTTTAAAAAGCACAGCCTCACTAAAGATCATCATGAGCAAAATTTTTCTGCCCCCGACCTTTTTTATTCTGTACCAAACAATCAAAAGTTTGCACACAGAGTTCCTTTGGGGGGGGCCATTTTATTGTTGATCAGCTGTTTTTGTTTGGTCTCACGGGCTTCTATTTTTCTGCAGTCTATCATCAAACATAATTTCATTTTAATGTATGTTTTTACAGGAAATAAACATCAAGATATCAAAATAAAGGTTCAGATTGGTGACGGAGTTTTGTCACAGCGCTCAGTGCCTTTGTGTGCCCAGTTAGTTCTCAGGTGGTCGGTGGTGGCTCCACATAGTGCAGACAGCACACGGGTGGGGGACTCTTCAGCTGTCCCAGCCACAGAGAGGCTTGCAGTGAAAACCGATTTTAACTGATCGACACAATGCACACACAGCAGCCTAAAGGACATGTTCGTTTATTTTTCTCAGCGACTGGAACAAAATTCTATCAGTATTTCACCACAGCCCCCAGCGGTTCCCTCCAGTTCTTTCACTGTACTCTTGTCCAGATCTACATGGTTACCTTTCCTGCCTTTACCTCAGTGGTTATAAAGTGAGTTTTATCTTCTACGGGAAGAACTAAGGTCTAATTTGTTCAATACAATCCCTCATTTCAAAAACCACTTACCAGTTTACTCTGTGCAAAGTTTTGGAGGTGGTGACAATGGAGTAGCTGTTGACATCACTTTCCAGGAATTTAAAGTTTAGGAAGGGAAGAAAATGGGGGAGAAGGAATTCCAGCGAGAACATTTACAATGACCACCGGTTGTTACGTGGGGAAAACAGAAGCCTGCAGATGGAAAGTAAATGTGGTTGACTGGAAGATAGGGGAGTGAAAGCGTGGCGGGCCCCCAAACTCAGCAGCTTCCAGTACTACTGGGGCAGGGGAGCTCCAGCCTCTCCCAGTTGGCAGTGGTCCCCAATCTATCTTTATCCAGCATCCCTTGGGGAAAATACTTTGAGTGCACCTTCTCGATATATGCCATTTATTTATCTTTTTATGATGTCTAGTCCTCACTACTGACATATATTATGTGCATGATAAAATAATCACAAAAAAACAGGAATAAAAATGAGATGGAAAATAACAGAAGCAAAAGTTCTAGTATTTTATTTGCTTAAGTAAATGCCCAGTTCAATGAAATTAAGGGCACTGAGTGCTCTTGCCTTTGGGGCCACAGTTTTAGGCATTGGGGAAAAACTGAGGATTAAGTCCACACTCTCACCCTTCTTTAGACAAAAGTCCTGAGTCTGAGAAACCTCAAGGAAGTACGATTAGAAACTCCTGTAAGGTCAGCTAAAAAATTATGGAAGTGGGAGGGAAGGGCTCCAAAAGTGTCTGCAGGGTGAGTCACCAAGAAAGAGAACTCCTTAGGGCTTCAGGCTTAGTGGATTCCATCATCCAAGCCCCAGGCAAGGGGCCCCTTGGACTTTGGCATCTTTCCTTCCAAACATTTTTCTCTTGGGGCATGTGTGTGTGTGTATTTTTTTTTAATAAGTAATTTTTGCAACCTGCTTTTTCCACTTAGTATATTAGCTGCATGTTTCCATGTGATTTTGTGTTCCTGAACATCTTTTGTTTTTATTGTGGTAAAATACACATAACATAAAATTTACCATCATAACCATTTCTAAGTGCACAGTTCAGTGGCTGAAAGTACATTCACACCATGCAACCATCACCACCACGTGTCTCCAGAATGATTTTCATCTTCAAATCTGAAATTCTGTACTTATTAAACAGCAACTCTCCGTTCCTCCCTGCCTCAGCAGCTGGCAACCACCATTCTACCTTTTTACCCTCTATGAATCTGACTACTCTAGGGACCTCATATAAGTGGAATCCTGCAATATTTGTCTTTTTGTGACTGGCTTAGCACAATGTCCTTAAGGATGATCTATATTGAAGGATGTCTCAGAATTTCCTTCCTTTTTAAGGCTGAATAATATTCCACTGTACTTCAACATCTTGTAAAATTGCTACTTAGGATTTCTTTTGCAGATGTGCTATGATTTATTTAACCTACTCTTTATTCTTAGATGGTTGGTTTATTCCATTTGTTTTCCTATTATAAACAACACAGCAGTGAATGTCTTCACAACTAAATATTTGCACATGTATGTGATTTTTTCCCTTAGGATACATTCTTTACTGGAAGTGGGGTCGCTGAGTCAGATGGTGGAACCGCACTCTCAGGGAGGACATAAGGTCTGGCCTTTCCCTTTGGTGGAGGGGACTCTTCCTCTAGCTGGTCGCTGATGCCTGAGATTCCATAGCTAACAGTTTATCCTATTCAAAACAGCTCTCCAGCTACAGCTGCAACCTTTCTTAAGGAAAAAAGGCATCGTGTGACTAACATTTGGACTGAGTTAGAGTGCCTGTACTGTTTCCTCAGCAAAGGGACTTAGGATAAGAAGGTAAAGGAGCCACCATTTTCGAGTATTTTATATACTTGTATTACCAGGCTTTTTATGGCTATTCCCTTGATAGCCTCTCATCCCTCAGCCATGGAAGGTCCAGCTTCTTTTTTTGTAATTTAATTTTTATTCTGAGATCATTTTAGATTTACAGAAGAGTCGTAAAGGTAGTACAGAGTCTCACCTTCACCCGGCTTTCTCTAGTGTTACAATCTCACATGACCACAGTACTTTTGTCAAAACTGACAAAACGGCATTGGCACCACACTGTTAGCTAAACTACCGACTATCTAGATGTCGCCTGTTTTTCCACTATTGTCCTCTTTCTGCCCCAGAATCCAGTCCAGGATTCCACGGTGCATTTAGTCATTGTAAGTTCTTACTCCCCCCGGGTCTGTGACAATGTTCGGCCTTTCTTTGTTTTCGTGACTTCGGTGGTTTTGAAGAAGACTGGTCAGATGTTTGGGAGTTTGAGTTTGATGTTTTTACATGGTTACACTGGGCTTGTGGATTTAGGGGAGAATGCGACAGAGGTGAAGTGTCCTTGCCACCTCCTATTTGGGGGTGCATGGCACCGGTGACACCCCTGTGAATTGCATTGTGCCCACCTGGCTGAGGTGCCGCCTGCTGGCTCTTCCTCTGTGAAGCCACTATGTCTCTCTTGGGTTACTCCATTGGTTAGACCAAGTCAAAATACCATTTTCCAAAATGGTATTTTGAAAGTCCAGCACACACTCAAGGGGAAGGGGGAAGAAAGACCCACCTCCTGCAAGTGGTTCAAAGAATTTGTGCACATGTAAAACCACCACAGTAATTAATAAGTATTTGGGGGTAGGTACTTTGAAGCTATGCCAATATCCTGTTTTGCCTTCAAGTTTCACCTGCTCATTTCAGCATCTGTCGGTGGATCTTACCTGCAGCAGTTGCTACTGTGCGGCTCCCATGGTGATTTTCTAGTCCTTCATTTTTTCCACATTAATTATATAGAATTTTTAAAGAAAGATTTGTCCTGTTTCCCCATTTATTTATTTTTTCAATCATTAGTTTATATCAGTATGTACTCAAGGATATTTATTTAATCTCTGGGTTACAATCTAACACTGCCTTTGTTGATTTTGTTGCTCAATTTGTTCCAGCTTCAGCCACTAGCATTTTTTCAGGTCTTTTGTGCTCTTGCATAATGTCTCCGACTTGTTATTTTGCATTTTTTTTTTTCTTGAGCACTTTCTTAGTTTCTGGCACTACAAGATATTTCAGGCTCATCTTGTATTTTCCTTGCCCCTGTCCTAGAATTAGCCATTTCTCCAGGGAACTGTGGTTCTGTTTATGGAAAATGGTATTTTGAAAATAAGGTCTGGGTGCTGATGTGCTGGCAGCCCCTGGCTGTCATGCTTCCAGACCCTCTTGGTGGACAGAACTAGTGAGTATGTTCGTGTGAGCATGTTCATGCTGGTACATATGCCCAGCTGCATTTATTTGGGTATCTGTCTATCCCTACCTATAGTAAAATAAATGTGAATTAGCACTCAAGTCTTCAACTTTATTTCACCATCAGTCTATTGATGGTGTAGTTAGATTTAAAATAGGGAAATAAAAAATATATACTTTTTGGGTTCATACAAACGATGTTTCGCACAAATCCTTTTGTGTCAGATTTGGTTCCAAAAACTCATCTGTGTGTTGATAAATAGCAGATTTGAGCTCCAGACCATTAACTCTGGTAGGCAAGACATATTCATTTCTCTGTATTTCTTGAAATATTACTCTGAATCTTTATGCTTTCAGAATGGTGGAGAATTGGATTTCAGGCAGTCTGTAATCTCCTGCTCTCCCAGATCACACCCCCTGGGAGGTTCATGTGATGGGAAGGGCCACTGAGCTGAAATCCATGGTGGAGGCTGCTGGCTTCTTCACCATCTTAGCGAGTGCAGGCCTGGGGGACATGAAGCCTCTCTGCTCCCGCACCTGGGCAGGTACAGGAATTGTAGCTGTGGCCGAGCCCCCACGGTGCTTGGTGTTCACCCTGCATTCCTTTTGTGATCTCCCCCCACTCTGGATCCCTTCTTTCTAGTCCCCAGTTTTTCCCCATCTCTACCTATTTGTTTAGCCTCTGAGAGATCTCTCCCTTCCTCTTGTTGCCCATAGAGACTCTTAGGATAATCTCTGCTGGAAAAGAGGCACAAGGCCCTGTTGTTGCCTCCAGTGGTGACTCCAGTGGAGTTGGAAGGAAGAACGGGAGTGGACCTGTGCCCAAGCTCTCATCTGGGTGGCATTTCCAAGAGCCTCAACTGGTAAATAGAAATGTTCATCATTTTCTGTAGAAATAATTATACTTGTGCCCTGCCTTCTTCAATCGGACAACCTGAGTGGAGCTGGGTCACAGGAGGATCCCCCAATAAAGGAGTGTTCCTGGAGGACCTAGGTCTTGAAGGATGGTCTCCACTTCCAACTGGAAATCCCACCCTATGTGTATTAGTCAGTTTCAACACTGCTTATAATAGAAATACCTGGAACTGGGTGATTTATAAGAAAGCAAAATTTATTGCTTATAGTTTCAGAGGCTGGGAAGCCCAAAGTGCAGGGAACACATCTGTTGACGGTCTTGTGGTGGTAACAGTGACCCAGGGGTCTCACATGGCAGAAAATGATGGAGCAAAGAGTGACGAACCTCTCATGTGCTCTTCTTTAGAGCCCTCAGGTCCACACCCCTGACCACCGTTACTAATCCATTCACAACTGCGCAGTCCTATAATTTAATCACCTCTTCAAGGCCCCAACTTTTAATTACCATAATAGGATTTCCCACCCTTGGCAGTTACAGTGGGAATTAAGCTTTTAATATATGAACTTTGGGGGACACAATTCAATCAATCCACACTATATGTGAACTTTGGGGACACAATTCAATCAACCCACAGCACCATGCTAATTTCAAATTGTCCCAGGAGATTAAACCAGTAGTGGTTTGGTTGCCAACTCAGATGCACTGTAGGGCTCTTTCCTAGGAGGGAAACCCTCTGCTGTTTTCCAGATTTAGGCTCAACCCAGCTCTCCTGAGGGAACTGCTGGAAGAGAGAGATGTATAGGGTACCCTTACCTGAGACCACAGTCCACCTGGGTTGGAGTCATAGTTCTTTAGTAACAGTTTTTTAATTTGGATTATAAACATTATATATGTTCACCATAAAAAACTGAGAACTACAAAAAATATAATGAAGAAAATTAAAGTCATCTATTGTTCAACTACCCAAAATAAATGCTGAAATACTTTAAATTTTCTTTCCTATGAAATTGACCAAAGACTGGGAGGCAGTGTAGTCCGAGGCTCTGGGTCCTCTCGGGCAACAACTAGACTGCATTTGAATTGTTTCTGCAGTTTCCTTAATGCTACTAATTCTAATCATCTTCAGGAACTAAATAGGGATAAATATACCTTGTATTAGTTTCCTGAGGCTCCCGTAACGAAGTACCACAAGCTGGGTAGCTTAAAAGAACAGAAATTTATTCTCTCACGTTCTGGAGGCAAAGAGTCTGAAATTAAGGTGTCTTCAGGGCCACATGCTCTCTGAAGGCTCCAAGGGGAAGATCTGTCCTCGCCTCTTGCAGCTGCTGGTGGCTGTTGGCAATCCTTGGCTTTCTGTGGCTTGTAGATGCATCACTCTAATCTCTGCCTCCATTTTCACATGGCCTTTCCTCCATGTGTCTGTGTCCAAATTTCTCTCTTCTAAGGACACCAGTTGGATTAGATCCCACACCCTAATCCAGTATGACCTCATCTTAACTGGATTGCACCTGCAAAGACCCCACTTCTAAATAAGGTCATATTCACAGGTTCGGGGAGAACATGAATTTTGGGGGACACGATTCAACCCAGTACACACCTCCCTCTCAGAGCTGTTGCAAGGAATAAATGAGATGCTGTTTCCAAAGCACCTGGCACTGTACATGGCAGGACAAACAGAAGGTCCTCAATAAATAGCAGTTTTAATTAGTATTCCAAATAAACATATCTGTCTATCTCTGTATATCTCTATCTGTATATCTACATCTATATAAAACATCCTGGAGGTGTGGTGTAAATCACAACATGTGACACATGTGCATACATATGGTATAGTATAAATTAGAGTTGTATATTATCAAGCCTCTGTCCTACTTTTTGGAATAACTGGTAGATTTTTCCTTATGCCATTAAAACATGACATAAAGTGTTGAACACATGATTTTCTGTGGCTGTTTTTCATCATATGGATGCACAATCGTGTACCTCACTCATCCCCTATTGTCTGACAGTTAATGTGTTCTCACTTTTTGCAGGTTTCAGTACTTCTGTAATGAACCCCTCAGTGGTAAGCCCATGCACGTCCCTGACTTGGAGGCACCTTCTGTCCTTGGCCCTCCCAAAGAGGGCAGCAGCAACTCACATGCTTCTGTGCCTACCCGTGCCTCTGATTCTGTGTTTCCCCCTCTGTGACATCTGCTTCACATGAAGGTTTAGATTCACACCATCTCTTCAGAGTAAGTTAAAGGTTTCCCACTACACTGGACAGCTGCAATTTACAGATCTGCCAGTTGGCCCGGAATTAGGGATGCATGAAACTTTCCCACTGGTTGGATTACTGAAAGGAGCCAATCTTACTTCTATAAATGTGAGCCTTTTTCTAAAATCACACAAATATTTGCTGAATCTAATCATAGCTAGTATAACTTACTGATAATCCCAAACAAGATGATTTAAAGAAAAATTCCCAGTCACTCACTAAGGAGTTTTTATTAAGTTTAACTGTTATCTAGTCTCTGTTAAAGGCACAGCCGAATTTAGTGTCTCAAATTAAGCTTTGTCTCAAACGTCACTTTTTTCTGAATGTTTTTCTTGGTCATAAGGTGGGAATAAGTTGATCTGAGCAGAGATATTTTGGGGCTTAAACTTGGGCCCGAGGGCTCCTGAATCCTTTGGGGCTGCTGGGTAGGAGCAGAGAGGACACTGGCAGCTCTTTGAAGCTCACACTGCTCCTGTGCTCTGTGTCATTTCCTGAGAGCTCACCCAGAAAAGGCAGGGGTCTCCCAAGAGGCGCATTCTCAGCTGCCTGCTCCTGGGTGGTGGCTCACCCTGGAGAATCTTCCAGAGAGACATTGCTCCTGCAGCACCTTTCTGCACCTGAGTTTCCATTCTCAGTAGAATGGCAACCCGAGTACAAATCACGCTTGTATTAGTTTTCTGTTTTCATGTCACAAATTACCACCTATTTAAGAGCTTTAAAAAAAAAACCCTAGAGAAAGAGACTTCTGGAATGACGGAATAAGGATCTTACAGACCCTCTCTCCAATAAAACAACAACTTGACTGGTGATATTATTTTTTAAAAATCACTTAAAGACTCCAGAAATTGTCCTAAGGCCACACAACAAGGGCAGAAACATTCATTAAAGAAAATCTACTAATTCGTGGTAAGAACAGTGAGAGTCTGTAGCACTTGAACTACCTCCTGCTCCATCAGCCTCTACCCACAGGCAGCCAAGAGGTCAAGGGCTCCGTCTCCTTCAAATCCTAGTGTGGAGTTATGATTCCATTCTGGGATGGGCATTTCTCATTCTCCCCACCACCCCCCATCCCTGTGTTGCAGAAGCTCTATTCCTGGCTATCTTCACTTTAGGCAGGCACAGCTGAGAATACCAAATCTTTCTCCCCCCATTCAGCCCCCACAAGTAGGTGGAAACTCTACTCCAAGCATGACAGGCTGAATATATGGGGCCCAAAGCATTCCCTGCTGCAGCTCACTTGTGGGGTGGAAGTGCCAAACTGGGAGGGTCAAGCAGAGAAGACCAGGGACTTCCCTGTCCCCCATTAAGGCCCACTTGTAAAGTGGGGGTGTCATTCTTGGAGAAGCAGGGCCTCTCTCCCTCCCCCTGCTGTGGTGCAGTGATGCAGGGGTTCTGTCCGTCACAGGGACAGGTAGGCCCTGAAGTAGCTCTGCAGCCCTGCCGGAGAGCACTAGCTTTATTTGAAACAGAGACTGGAGAATCTATGCTTGATGGTGTTGGGAAGAATAGTTCACATCTTGGTGGGTGGAGAGCAATTAATAGAAGGCTGGTAGCTCCAAGACACAGCAGTATGAACAGAATGGCAGAAAAATGTGGCGCACTACTAAGCATACCAATATACCAGTAAAAGGAGTACCAGAAGGAGAGGAGGAGGAACATGAGAAGGGAGTAAAAAAATTTTTTTAAATGATAGAAAACTTTCCAAATTTGATTAAAACATTTTCCACACAACCAGGAAGCTCAACAAATTCTGAGTGTGGCAAACACAAGATCCACATTCAGATACACACATCATAGCCAAAATGTTGACAGACAAAAACAAAGAAAATCTTGAGAACAGCAAGAGTCATCATATACAAGGGAACTCCAATAAAATTAATAGCTGACTTCTCAGCAGAAATAATAGTGTCCAGAAAGCAGTGAGATAACATACTCAAAATGCTAAGAGAAAAAAAAAATGAACTATTAAAAACGAATCTCATATCCAGCAAAAACTATTCCTCAAAAGTGAAAGAGAAATTAATATATTTCCAGATAAGCAAAAACTGAGAAAATTCGTTTTTTAAAGACCTAAAAGAAATAGTAACAAAAATCTTTTAGGCAGAAAGCAATGGACACCAGACAGTAATTCAAATCTCCATGAAAAAACAGTGTGCCAGTAGAGGTGACTATACAGGTAAGGATAAAAAACAGTAAATTTTCATATTTCTTCTCCTTTCTTCTCTTAACTGATTTGAAAAGCAATTATATAACTCTTCCTTCTTTCTTTTCTTTCTTTCTTTCATCTATATATCTGTATTGTTGGGCCTATACATATAAAAAATATATATTTGACAATAACAGCAAATAGGAAGTGGTTGAACAAACTCTAAAAGTCTATACTTGTTCATCTTTTTTTCTCTGAACTTCTTTAAAAGATAAAAAATTGTATAAAGAAACAATGGCAATTAATTGTTCGGTTTGTAGCATATATAGACATAATTTATTAAACAATAATAACATAAAATGAACACATGGAATATATAAACCTCACTGTAGTTAAGTTTAGTAACACTTTAGATTTAATCTGAAGTACATTATGATACATAAAGACATAAGCTCTAGAACAATCACAAAGAAAATAACTTAAATATAGGGAAAAATCATTAAAGGAATTAAAATGTTACACTATAAAATATTCACTAAATACAAAGAAAAAAGAGGAATGAAAAGACATATCACATAGAAAACAAAAAGCAAAATCTCAGATGTATTAAACAATTAAGGGCAGAGATTGTCCAAGTGGGTAAAAAATAATACCAAATTATATGCTGTTTACAGGAGACACACTTTACATTCAAAAGTTCAAATGAGCTAAAGTAAGAGAATGGAAAAATATATGCCTTAAAAACAGCAACCATAAGAGAGGTGGAATGGCTATATTAAAATCACAAAAATATACTTTAAAACACCAACAATAAAAAACTACTGGAGATGGGCCGAGCCCGTGGCGCACTTGGGAGAGTGCGGCGCTTGGAGCACAGCGACGCTCCCACCACGGGTTCGGATCCTATATAGGAATGGCCGGTGCACTCACTGGCTGAGTACCGGTCATGAAAAAGACAAAAAAAAAGAAAAAAAAAAAAACTACTGGAGATAGAATAGGACATTATATAATGACAAATGGGTCGATTCATCAGAAAAATAGAACAATTACAGACACACGTCTAACAACAGAGCTGAAAAATACATGAAGCAAAAACTGATAGAATCGAAGGGAAACAGGCAATTTAGTAATACAGGTTGGAGACTTTAATACACCACTTTCAAAAATGGGCAGAAAAACTATGCAGATAATCAACAAGAAAACAGAAAACTTGAATAGCCCTGTGAACAAGCTAGACCTAACAGTCATATACAGAACATCTCATCCAAAGCAAGAGAACACACATTCTTCTCAAGCACACATGGAATGTTCTCCAGGGTACACAATAGACTAGCCCATAAAACTAACCTCAATACATTAGAAAGGACTGAAATCATACAAAGTTTGATTTTTGGCCACAGTGACCACGATGGAATGAAATTAAAAATCATTAACAGAATGAAATTTGGGTAATTCATACTATGTGGAAATTACATAACACACTCCTAAATAACCAGTGATTTGAAGAAGAAAATCACAAGGAAAATTAGGATATTCTTTGAGATAAATCAAAATGAAGAAATAACATTCTAAAACTTATGGGATGCAGCTAAAGCAAGGCTTAGAGGGAAATTTATGGCTGTAAATGTCTATATTACAACAAGAATAAAGATCGCTAAAGAATAACCTAACCTTCCTCCTTAAGACACTTGAAAAAAGGAAGAGCAAACTATACCTAAAGCAATCAAGTGAAAATACATAATAAAGATTAGAGGAGAAATTAATGAAATAGAGAAAAGAAAAACAATAGAGAAAAATCAATGAAAACCAAAGTTGGTTTTTGAAAAGAACAACAAAATTGACAAACCTTTATCCACGCAAATCAAGAAAAAAGAGAAGACATAATCTTACAGAAATACAGAGGATTATAGTGTAATATTGTGAAGTATATGCCAGCAAATTGGTTAACTTAGGTAAATGGACAAATTCCTAGAAAGACACAAATTACTGAAACTGACTCAAGAAGAAATATAATATTTGAATCAACCTGTAAAAGGTAAAGGTATCAAATTAATAGTTTTAAACACTTTCCACAAAGAAAAGCCTATGTCCAGATGGATTCACTGGTGAATCCTGCCAAACACTTAATCCTTCACAAATTCCTCGAAAAAGGAGAAGAGAATGGAACATTTCCAAACTGTTTTTTGAGGCAACTATTACCCTGACACTGAAACCAGAAAAAGACACACAAAGAAAAAAAAAAAGCTACAGACAAATACCCCTTATAAATATAGATGTAGAAATCCTCAAGAAAATACAAGCAAACTGAACCCAGCAACATATAAATACCATGACCAAGTAGGATTTATGCCAAAAATGCAAAGTTGGTTTAATCATCCTAAAATCAAATAGTGTAATGCAATATATTAATGAAATAAAATTTAAAAATACTATCATATCAATAGATACAGAAAAATCACTTGACCAAATCCAAAACCTTTTCATAATAAAACCATTCAAATAACAAGAAATAAAAGGGAACATCTCCAACCTCATAAATAACATCTATGAAAAACCCACAGGAAACATCATACATAATAGCAAAAGCTGAATGCTTTCCCCCTGAGATCAGAACAAGGCAAGAACGTCTGCTGTCACTTGTATTGGAAGTTCTAGCCAGGGCAATTAGGCATGAAAATAAAATTAAATAAAAGGCATCCAGTATGGAGAAGAGGCAACACTATATTTACAGATGGCAAGATTTTGTATATAAAAAATCCTAAGGAATCCACCATAAAAACCCACTAATCAGTGAGCTCGACAAAAGTCAATTATATTTTTATACACTAGCAATAAATATCTTTTAAAAAGAAATTAAAGGAAACAATTTGATTTTCTTTATTCTTTCTTTCTTCTTCTTCTTCTTTTTTTTGATAGCTGGCTGGTACAGGATTGAACCCTAAACCTTGGTGTTATCAGCACCACGCTCTAACCAGCTGATCTAACCGGCCAGCAACAATTTGATTTTCAATAGCATCAAAAGAATAAGATGCTTAGGGATAAATTTAACAAAAAATGCAAAACTTTTATACTGAAAACTCTAAAACATTGTTAAAAGTAGTTGCGGTAGCTCTAAAGACACTCCGTGTTCATGGTTTGTGAGAGTTAATATTGTTAAGGTTACCATACTTCCCAAAATTATCTACAAATTCAATGCAATCTCTATTAAAATCTCAGTTGGCTTTTTTGCCAGAAGTTGACAAGCTGATCTTATAACTCATATAGAAATGCAAAGGACCCAGAATAGATAGCCAAAAACAATCTTGAAAATGCGAATCAAAACTGGAGGACTCACACATTCCAATGTCAAAACTTATTACAAAGCTGCAATAATCAAGACTGTGTGGCACAGCTGTAAGGACAGATATATAGAGCAATGGAGCACAATTGAAAGTTACATTTACGGTCAATTGGTTTTTGACAAGGGTGCCAAGACAATTCAACGGGGGTAAGACAAAGCCTGATATACATGTAGCAGAACCCCATCCCGGAAGGGACACCCCATTGCCTTGCGGTGTCCCACTGGTTAGAAGCAAGTCAGCAGTCTTGCCCATGCTGCAGGGGAGAGGATCACACGGGACAAAGCACGGGGGCTGGGGGGAGACCCCAGGGGCCGTCTGACAATTCTGCCTGCCTCCACACCACTTCCCCTGTCTCCTTTTACAGACGTCCACTCCACAGAGATTTTTTTCCCTTGAACTGAGCAACTTATTTTTAAACCTGATTTTCTGACAGAAACTTCACAAACAGGACAATTTCTCTTTCTCTTTTTCTCTCTCTCATTAAGTGCTCTTTCAACATTTTAAACCCTTCAGAATAAGGTAGGCTACTTTTAAAAAGCTACACCACCATCAGCCCAGTGAGAATTTACAGGATGTCACGCACTGGAGAGTGGCGGTGGCCTGCTGAGAGCAGTGCATTTAAAATCGTAATAGTTGTGGGGAATTGAGATGCCCTCAAAGCATTTCCCATCGTGTGTGCCAATAAAAACCTCCCCCACTGCCTCTTAAAGATGCCTTGTAGTTAATTTGGGAAAGTTTTCATGTGGGTTGTTTTATGTGTGTGAAGACCTGAAATGGTTGTGTGGGTTTCGGGGAAATCATCAGCAACCTTCGTTCTGTGCCCTTTCTCATCCCAAACGTTGACACACAGCTTGTGTCCCTAACCCTACAGCTCCTGTCTGGGCTCAGGGACGGTGTTCCCCACACACCCATTCTCCCTGAGACACACCCACGTCAGACACACCCTAAGTCAGCTGTTTTTATTGTCTCTGAGACAATTCTCCATTTTAGGGGTCTGCAGATGCTGTGCATATTAGATCAGCATTTGAAGGGAATAAAAACAGAAGAAAATGCCCCTCTGAAATGCTGGCCCAGAGCCACCCGCTTGACAGGAAACAGATCCAGGGCCAGCGCAGGTGGCTGCCTTCCGTGGAATGCGGGCGCTGTGGGGGGTTTCTCCTGTTCCTGGGGGCGTCGGGCCGTGTTTGCCCTGTCCCCAGCAGGGCTTTTCCTCTCAGCCGAGGGAAGACTCTGGGAAAGAACTAGGAATTGATTTCAGATGTTTCTGGGAATAACACCCTCGTTTGGAGGCCGTGACCCTTTGGCAGAGTGGCCCAGCAGGTGTGAGGTGCATCTGGGCAGCAGGTGGGCTTCCTGCTGCTGGTGGGTTTCTGCTGAAGGAGCGACTCCTCCTATTCATCAGTGCAGTCCACCTGCCCCCAGCCAAGACTGCTGATCCACCGGGGTGCAGGAGACGCGGGGTTGGGGCACCTGTGGAAGTCATCCATATGTCAGGACACGGGTGTTGGTCAGATGGAGAGTTCTAGGAAACTGGGAGTTTGCTAGTAAATGATCCTGTCTGCACAGAAAGGGTATGAAATGGGTTTGAGCTCACAGGCTGGCTTAACTCTTTCTTACAGAGGAGTGGGATTATGAGGTTTGGGGCACAAACAGAGGAGGGGCTAGAGGATGTGTATGGTCCACTGAGAACGAACCGCTCACCTCAATTACTGGATTGCTGAGTCACCTAAGAGGGTGCTCCGGTGACAGCGATGCCCCTCCCTTGGGACACGTGGCTCTACTATCCCAGCTGAATGACATCAAAATGCTTCTAAAGCGTGTTTTGCCAAAGGCTACTTGAGGCTATGTATCTTAAGTATTTTAAAGAATTTTATTGACCAAGATGCTATTGATCTTGACAAGAATTGGCTTCAACCTGAAATAAAAAATCAAAGCTGGGTTGATGGAGACCTGAGCGTGCTTTTCTCTGCTGTGGGTGAGGACAGGGTGAGAGCCTGCTGCCTCTGCCCTCTACCCAGGAAGCCCAGGCTGGAGCCCCACTCTCTGGGGCCATGAGAACACTGGGAGAGGGCTCTCATCCAGTGTTTGCTGGCTTTGTGTCCTTGCAGTTTTTTTCTTATGAATGAGATGATGTGTAAGAATGTTCTTCATAAACTAAAATAATTCTGGGCTCTTACACTCCAAAAACCTAGAGCATCCCCCAAACCGACCATCAGCCATTGAAGGAATATGTGGTGACTCTCCCTGAGGCCCCAGGAGACGGCTGAGCAGGTCCTGCTCATTTAGCCAATCACGGGGTGAAGGTCCACGAAGCTGCCTGACTTTGCAGGCTAGTGACCGTGGCTGATTAGCAGCAGGCAGAGCTGGCTGGAGCCCGCACATCAGATTTACCCTTTCTGGCTCTTGTTTTCTGAACAAATGGGAGGTTTTCTCACCAACTTAGGATCCTTTTCAATGTTTCCCCAGGGTGTCAGTGGGTGAGACACCCGTCTCAGAGTCTGTGCAAACCAGCCTTGGGAGCTCGCAGAGGTGTGTGTGCCCACCTGGAGCACAGGCTCGGGGTCCACCCTCAGTCCTGCAGCACCCGTTGGCCTGCCCTGGGCGAGTGGATTAACCACTCTGTGGCCGTCTACTCAGAGAGCATGTGCTGTGCTCATTGCTGGTCTTTCTGCAAGCCATTTATTCATGGTGAATCAATCAAGTGGCTTCTGACTCTGCCTTGGCTTACCATGCAGCACAGCCGCAGAAGGCAATGTGAGTGACCCATGTGGACATAGGTAAACTGGGCTCAGGGCATGTGCTTTAGTCTCACGGGCACTGAGGAAGAGGGACTCTTTCAGAGACTGATGAGTCTCAACCCTGGCCAGGGTAAGTCTGCTCCTCAAAGGCAGTGTAGATGCAGCTGGCCTTCCGGAAGGCCATGCTGCTCCCCATCTGACTGTCACATGCAACAGTGACACCGTGCACTGAGGATGCTTCCTTGGCCACCTATCAGCTCCTCCTTGGCACTGTGAGTACAGTGAAGCCACTGCATCCGTGTCAGCAGCCCCACAGTATTCCCCAGGCAACAATCAGGATGCACACGGTTAACTCCTCGGGCCCAGCAAAGAGCAGAAGGAAAACACACATGAGAGGCACAGCCTGGCCTCTATCCATGATGAATGGGGTGTCCAGCCACAGAGATCCAGGACTGTGCTGAAATTCTTGAAGGCGAGGAAATCTGTTCTCTGCAAACAATTGAGGGGAGAAAAATAGAAAGGGTGAAATGTCGGGGGGGACATGAAAAAGAACATGCGTGCTTCGAGCCCCTGTGTGAGTGGATGAGAAATAGTAACACACTCAAAACACTCCTGAAATGTCTGCAGGAAGATAATTTGCTTATCCAGAACCTTGTAGATAAAGTGCTCTTCTTTGTCCTGTGCACCATGAAGCTGGGATGTCACCAAGGGTCTTGGTGCAGACAGGGTGAAGGAACAGAACTCAAACTGCTGTTGTCCCGGAGATTAGCAGCTCTGTTCAGCCGTGAGTGATGTAGCATGGACGGCTATGCCACAAAACCATCCCCAGACCAGGGATTCCACACTTTCTAACATCCAGAAATTCTGTCACCTCTTCAAGACCCCACCTTTCAATTACCATAATAGGATTTCCCACCCTCCTAACACTGTCACAGTGGGGGTTGGGTTTCTAACACCTGGAGCTTTGGGGGACACAATTCAGTCCATAGCACAAGTCCTTTGCTACTGCCGTCTTACGTGCTGTGCGTCCTCAGGACTCTCGCCTGTGAACTTTCTGGCCTCTAAAATTGCAGGTGCACCTCAAAGGCTTGAGGCTCAAGGCCCTGTGTTTTCCCCAAGAAGCTCACTTATAACCTTCACTGCGTAAGCTCTTGGTTCACTTGCTATGCTGTTGCCGCAGCAGAGAGGGAAGGGGTCTAATTGTGCACATGATCCCTGTAGAGCTTCCGGGTGCACACAGGGCAGATCCTTTCCAGAAGTATTTAGAGCTTGTATCATTTGCCGTCTCTAGGCTGTCCTCTGACCCCACCTTCAGAGTTCTGTGGGCTGAATTGTGCCTCGCCTTTATAAGTCGAAGTCCTAACCTCTAGTACTGCAGCATGTGACCTCATTTGGAGATAAGGGCCACGTAATCATGGAACTCAGTCCTCTGTTTTCCTGCATCTCACATCCCTCTTCCTTTCACTTGTGTGTGAATCACTTTTCGGAGATTTGTTAATGTATAGACTCCCAGGCCATTCCCATGCCCACCAAATCAGAGTCTCTTAGTAGCCCCTCAAATTGCTGGGGGATGATGTTAACAATGCCAATTGGGATTCGTACATCTGAGTAGCCTGAATAATCTGAGGCCACCAGCCCATGGTCATTTTGCGGGGGTTCAGTGTTAACTTTGCAACTCAAAACGCGGTCTGCAGAACATCAGCATAGGTATCCCCTGGGAGCCTTTTAGATGTGCAGGAACTCAGGCCCCACTCTGGACTGACTGACTGACACTCTGCATTTTAACTAGATGCCTGGGTATCTCACATGCACTGTCCTTGGACCACATGAGGGACTGAGTTCCTAAGCAACTGGTCTGCTATTACATCAACAAAGTAGAACTCTTTGATTTAAAGAAGCAACTGAATTTCAGGGAATCTCCAGGGTTGTGAAGCTATTTTTGGTTGTTGTTGTTTATAAAAAACAGCAACAGATTTTGTTTCTTCCAAATCATCATCATCATCATCACTTTCTGATGAAAAGAAATATTGCAGCAGAGTAAATCTTACAGTTGGAAAGTTGGCTCCAGGGCACATCTGGCAAAAATTTGTTGGGAATTTGTACCTTCCCATTAGTATTCCCATTTTGCTGATCATGCAAGTTCTAAACCTTTCAGGTGTGTGTGTGTGTGTGTGTGTGTGTGTGTGTGTGTGTGTGTGAGAAAGATTAAAGTAAATAACACTGTTAAAAAATGTGGCCAATTTGAAACTGAAAACACATCTTTCTTTTCCCATCAAAGTAATCAAATAACCTATTTTTGCCATTCCAGAATTTCTGTGATACTTGCAGAATTAATCCACTGTATCCCTCCTCCCACCAGACACCACCAGCCAGTTTTCCATCTTGAGTCTCTGGTTTCTCTGGGAGCATCTTCCAGTGGCTGAAAAGGCCAAGCTTATGAGTGGACCTAATAAGAGTCTGCTTACAAGGTTTGACCTCAGCTACCCCAAGAATGAGAATCTGCTCCCCAAGACCCCAACCCCAAGACACTGGAAATTTCTTCAATGCAACAGAAGACATTTAACTTCATCATTAGAATGTAGACTTCAAATCAATGTGGACCTGCTGTACACGGATAGACCCCACCAAGGTGGAGATGACAGATTCTGGAAAGCAGGGCTGCGTCTTCAGGAACGGGAATACCCGGACGTGAGACTTCCAGCTGTGGTTGGTGATGTGAGGCTGAGGGGTCAGCCTCACCAGTTCCTTGACTCTACTGCTACATTTTGGACTATTCTAAAATATGATTTCTCTCTGTCAGTAAGGGAAGGAGTGGCCTCTTCTCATAATGCCTCCTTTTCAGAGCGTTCTGTTAATCAGTTACACCCTTGAGTGAGGCCAGGACGTTTTCTGGGTCCTTCTCCTTCATGTAGGACTTCAGCAGATTCTTATCCCTCCCAAACTCTGGTTTCCCGGTCAATGACACACATGATCACACCTGCTGTGGGGTTTATAATTGCTAGAGTGACTCTGATGAAAATGTCTGGACTTTTCAAAACACATCACCTGTATTCTAGAATGGCCCTAGAATTTCCCAGAGATCCAAACAGACTCCAGGAAATCTGTTATCCTTGGATGTCTGGTACTACACGGGCTTCTTAGTAGCACGAGAACAAAGAGGAGGAGGACAAATTCAAAAAATAAGGTCTGGGACAAAAATATAATGCAAGCAGCCACTTTTGAAAAACTAGATGGACTCCAGAGATTGCCTGCTCTGTCTAGACACATTTTTTAAAAATTGCTGTGGGTATAATATGTGAAGCCCCTGAACTTAAATCTTCTCATCTACATAATGGTGATATTAATCCCATTTGGGTATGATCATCTGATGCCACCATCAATATCACCATTATCATCATCATCATCATCACCATCATCACCACCACCATCGTCACCACCATCATCATCATCACCACCATCACCACCACCATCATCATCACCATCATCACCACCACCATCACCACCACCATCATCATCATCATCATCACCACCATCACCACCACCATCATCATCATCACCATCATCACCACCACCATTACCACCACCATCATCATCATCACCATCATCACCACCACCATTACCACCACCATCATCATCACCACCATCATCACCACCACCATTATCACCACCATCATCATCACCACCATCATCACCACCACCATCATCACCATCATCACCACCATCACCACCATCACCACCACCATCATCATCACCATCATCACCACCACCATTACCACCACCATCATCATCACCACCATCATCACCACCACCATTACCACCACCATCATCATCACCATCATCACCACCACCATCATCACCATCATCACCACCACCATCATCACCACCACCATCATCACCACCATCACCACCACCATCATCATCACCACCACCATCATCACCATCACCACCACCATCATCACCATCACCACTATGATTACCATCACCACCACCATCATCATCACCACCATCATCACCATCATCATCATCACCACCACCATCATCACCATCATCATCACCATCATCATCACCACCATCATCACCACCATCATCACCACCATCATCATCACCACCATCATCACCATCATCATCACCACCATCATCACCACCATCACCACCACCATCACCATCACCATCATCACCACCACCACCACCATCACCATCACCATCACCATCACCACCATCATCATCACCCACCACCATCACCACCATCACCATCACCACCATCACCACCACCATCATCACCACCACCATCATCACCACCACCACCACCATCACCACCACCATTACCATCATTAATGACTAGGGAGGGGCTTCCTTCTTCTTCCCCCTCCCTCTCCTCTTTATTCTCCTTCTCATTCAGTCTTTCTGGAGGTCTATCCATTTTATTAGTCTTTTCAAGGAACCTCCGTTGGCTTGGTTGATTTTCTGTATTGCGTGTGTGTTTCTAGTTCATTGAGCTCTGTCTTTTCTCTGAGTTATACTTGCTATTCTTTTTCTAACTTTTGAGAGGCATGCATAAGTAATTAGCATTATTCTTTATTCTTCTGTAATAAATACCTTTATGGCTGTAATTTTCCGTCTCAATACTGCTATAGTAATGAGTCAAAGTCTTGATATGACAAGTTTTACTTAACATTCAGTCTAAAATATTTTCTGATATTCATTGACATTTTTTGGCTGATGAGTTATTTAGAAGTGTGTTGTTGAATTTCCAAATGTTTAGGGATTTTTCAAGTTATCTTTCTATATTTGATTTCTAGTTTAATTCCAGCCTAGACAGAGAGCATATGATGTATGATTTTAATCCTTTCTATGTGCTTAAGGTCCGTGAGTCTGACAAGGTCCCGCCACCCAGAGATGCAGCTTGTCCAATGACAGTCCCACATCTTAGGAGGAGGGAAAAACACTGAAGAACTGAACTGGCAACTTGAGCTTAAAAAGTGCTGCAGAGAAGTCCAAGTAATACGTCTAAAACTCTCTGTCTGGAAGATAAACCTTCATTTAATTCCCCCACCCTCCTTGAGAATGAGAATGAACTAAACTTAGTGACTCAGTTCCAAACAATAGACGAGGAGAAGGGAAAACAGTAACTTGACAGTGGAGCCATCTTGTAGACCCCACCTTAACCAACTGGGGAAAGTTAACATCACCAATGAGTTTGAGCAAATACCCAAACTCCCCAGTATAATGTGATGAGTGGGCACCTCACCTCTGTGGGATTCTCTCAAAAAGCACATAATCCTGTCCTAATCGTGAAAACCCCATTCAACAAACCAGACTGGGGGACCATCCTGCAGGATACCTGACCAGTCAGGCCATTGAAAATGAAGAAAGACTAAGAACTTGTCACAGACCAGAGGAGACGAGAAAGGCATGACTTGAGAGCGACTACATGCAATGTGGCACCCTGGACTGGATCTTGGAAGGGACAGAGGACACCAGCAGAAACACTTTTGGAACTGAATCAACTGTCGGCTTTAGTTAATGGTAACGTACTGTTGTTGGTTTCTTGTGACAAACGTACCACGCTAATGTAAGATCTTAGCAACGAGGGATACGGAAACCCTCTGAACTATTTTTGTAATTTTTCTGTAAATCTAAAATTATTCTAAGATAGTTTTCAAAAGAAGAAACAGGAGAAAGAAGAGGAGCAGAAGTAGAAGTAGGAGAAGCCACAGCAAACCACGCGGCTGGAATCTCCTTCCCCCACGTGCTCCTGAGTCCTCAGACTCTTGCTGATCTACCTAAAATCGAAAACCGGGAGTTTGTAGACGGTTAATTCTCCCAAAGAACAGCAAATACACCCGTGCCTGAACCTGCGTGGAAAGATCCCTCTTTGGCTCTCCTGGGTCATATTCTATCACCAGTGAGAGTATCACACACTGCCTGCGACTTAGGCGGTGAAATGTGACCAGAGCCATTCCTTCTGCCAGTGGGAGACAGCCGCTGGCCTTCTCCCGTTCTCTCTCAAATCCAAACCAAGCCGAAACTTAAAGTTTAATTTTGTTCATTTTGGAAATGTTTCTTTTTTTTATTTGCATCTGTTCTATTTTTCATTTTAAGGTCTCCCTGAAGTTTCAGGCAGAAGCAGAATTGCGAATGGCCAACCCTGTGCAGTGGCTGTGCAGTAGACTTGTTCATAATTCCTCTGCATGATTAACATTTTCCCTCTGGTGGGCATGGATTCTTGTGTCCTCCAGTTTAAGTCTTCTCTTTCAGATATGTCTTGCCCGAACATGCCATATCTGATCACCACTTTGTCCTGGGAAGGTGGGGCTTCTCCTGCCAAGGATCAGAACTGCCAATGAACACCTCACTTACTGGGCAGCTCAGAACTGAGGGGGCAAACACAGAAATCCATGGATGGGGTGAGGAAGCCAGGAGGGCTCAGGGTGCCAGGGTCTGCTGGGTTGCCAACAGGAGTGGCCAGAGGGGGGGACCTCAATTCAGCGGTGAGTTGGCTGGGCTTGTTCAGATGGGACTCTGGAGACTGGATCTTTCCCTCTCGATAAGGCTTCTCCTCGGTGCCTCTCCAGGGGGTGTCTCCAGTGGAAGAACTGTACTTCTTACAGGGTGCCTAAGAGCACGTGGCTTGGGCTGCCAGGCCTTCCTCGGGCTTATCCTGGAAATGACATTACATCACTTCTGCCACACTCTGTTGGTTAAAGCAGGTCCAGATTCAAGGGGAGGCATGGGTCCTCGGAGGGGTGGTCACTGGGGCCACCAGGCCACTCTGTACTCATATCTCTATCTCCGTCTTTGTGCTCCATTAGCATAGACACAGAGCTGGGCTGGTCACTGTCTAGTGAGGGAGGGAGGGGGAACGGATGGCCAATCTACCACTTTTCACATTCAGTCTCAGCCTCCACCTCCAAATGAACTGGGTTTCAAGAGCTTGTTTGCAAGTTCTTAGAGCTCAGGCCCCATTTATTAAAGACATAGCTATACCTGTGGCTAGTTTCCTCAGCTGACCCACACAAATGGTCATTTTGCTGATCCACTGAGCCAATTGTACCAGCACTTCTGCTATATGGTGTGATGACAAAAGTTTGTGCCTGGTGTGGAAGCCAAAAGCCTCCTATAGCAGAGTTCATGAGAGAAGAGCTTCTGTGGTCCTTTGTGTGGCAGCAGCTCACCTCCCCACAGTGCCCCTGCCCCCAGCTCTGCGGTCTGCATGTGGCTGTGAGGGGTGGGGGCGGGTGGCCTCCCTGCCTCTGCTGCTTGCTGGCTCCCTCGGGGCCTGGGGGTGGGCAGGCTGGGGTTTGGAGTTTGCTTCTGCCACCCATTCCCCTGGCTGTCTTTGATCTCGCTCTCTGTGTCTACACAGAGGGAAAAGAATAAGAAAAAACATACAACGCCAGGCTCCCCCAGGCCTCCACCCTCGGCCTCACTGCCTGCCACTTTGGGCTCCATGGGGCAAAGGCTTGGGTACCCTGGGGTGGGGTCAAAGCTTGAATGTCCAAGACTGTTTCCTGAACCTTGCTTATTTTAAGGCTTTGTTTAAGGTGTGAAAATTAATGAATGCTGAAGGTTAGCCACAGGTTTTTATATAAAAATCAGATTTGCATATGCATAAAAGTAGAACACACCTAGTAATATTTACACTATGATATAAACACACACAGCTAGCAGGGCTTACGTGGAAATATGATATTGCTTTTCTTATCTACATTTAGTAACTTTTCTACAAAGACTATGTATTAATCATGTCATTTTACTTTAAATAAACAGAGATCAGTATGGCCTTGAGACCAAATTCTACTCGCAGAACCATGTAGAAAACCTCTTTCAAATATCCTTCTTTCCACACCCGAGCACGTGGGAGGAACTTTGCCACCTTCAGGGGGACCTTAGCCCTCCCCACAACTTGGCATCACAACATCTGCCTTGTTAGTCCCAAAGGGTTGCTTTGTGTCTCAAAAGAGTTTTTATATTCCAAAGTGTACGTTATTTTTAGGTAAGCAAAAGAACAGGAAGTAGATTATTCCGAAATTTCCAACCTCAATCATTTGGGCCTAAGCCAGATGCAAATTCGTGTTTGCTTTCCCTGCAGGCAGACCAAGAGGCTCTGCTCCCCTCCACCCAATGCGTTTCATAATTGAGCCAGACAAGGTGATGGATTTCTCTTTTTCAATTTTTTTTTGCTTGGGGTATTGAATTGTACTTCTCACCCCTTTCTTTGTGAATAGCTCAGGGGGCCCTTACAAGAGACGTGGTCGGATGGCACGGCCAGCTTGAAAGGCTGGTTATGGGCTTTGGTGGGTCCAGGCTGTGAAGAGAGGAAATGTGGGCTGTCTTATTACACTTTTTGCCTGGCCACATACCCAAGGCAGAAAGCTCAGGCTCTCCTACCATCTCTCTCCCCTTTTTGAGCACTTGCAGAGCTGTGGGCATGGAAGCCAGCTCTCTGCTGCCCTGGCGGGTGGACATGACCCTGCTGGAGATGTCGAGGGAAGGCTCCTGTGGGAGCCCCGGGAACTTTCTGCATGAGTCAGTGCGAAGTTGTTCCCTGCTCCACATCCTTTGTCCCTTCCACCTCCTTTCTGCCATCTTGGGCCATGAGGTTGGCACAGTAGGAGGCTGGCTCCTGACCAGCCCGGGAATCCCTAAGGGAAAGAGAAACACATTTCTGCTGTTTTACCCACTGCTGTTTGTTTTTTTCCTGGGAAAGGGTAGTGCAGCGAGGAGCAGCAGGTGGGTTTTGGACAACACAGCCAAACCTAATCCTAACTGGTTTGTACTAGCCAGGGTTTCCCAGAGAAACAGAACCAAGAGGGTATGTATAGAGACACGTGTAAGAGGAGGCTTATTATGAGAATTGGCTCACATGATATGAACACCGAGAAGTCACACCATCGACCATCGACCAGCTGGAGAATCAGGGAAGCTGGTGGTATAGATTCTAGTCCAGGGATAAAGCCCGAGAACCAGAAGCTCTGGTGTCCATGCGCAGGAGTTGGATGTCCTAGCTCAAGAAGAGGGAATTCGCCCTTCCTCTACTTTTTTGTTCTGTCTGGGCCCTTGATGGATTAGATGATGTCCACCCACATTAGTGAGGGCAGATCTTCTTTATTTCTACTGATTCCAGAGCTAATCTCTTCCAGAAACACCCTCACAGATGCACCCAGAATTAACGTTTCAGTAGCTACCCTTTAGCCCAGTCAAGTTGACCCATAAAATTAACCATCAACAATTAATTCTTCAACAGCTGACTGATATTCTTTTAAAATAGATTTTCCACTCAGTGCATCTCTTTTCCTCCCTTGCTTGTTTGTGCCTGTGTTACTCTCACCAGAATCTCCGCTAACACAGAAGAAGAGAGAGAGGGAATGACCCTCAGTGGCTGGGTCGGTGGAGTTCCTGCTGGAGTTGCTCCGCCATCTCTCATGGGAGGTTTGTGCAGAGGAAGACACTAGGCGAGAATTTGATTTCTGAATTGTTGATGTTTTCAATTGTAAACAGTTATAGAGAATATGTTATTTAAAACGTGTTTTAGAAGTTTTCTATTTTAAGCACACCAGCATAGAGAGAATAGTAACAAAGCCCCCATGTACCCCAAACCCAGCTTCAACAATCACCAACATTTTACCCTCGTGTTTCATCTATCCAGTGGTTCTCCAAGCACGACCGGCAGCACATCAGCATCTCCTTGAGCTACTGGAAATGCAGATTCTAGGCCCTATCCCAGCCCTGAGGGATCAGCAATGCTAGAGTGAGTCCCCCTGATCTGGGTTTAATAGGCCTCCCAGTTACAGGGATGCTCACCAAAGATTGACAACCACTGCATCTGTCCCCACTGGGTTTGTTTGCTTGTTTGGCTCTGTTGAAGCTTATCAGAGCAATCAACACACTGCACGTGTTTTTACAGCTAGACCTCCCAAGTACGTCTCTCAATCACCATGATGTGGTCACCTCCAACAAACCCCATCATTGTTTCTTAATATCATCTAATATCCAGTGCCTGTTCAAACATCCTTGATTATATCTAAAATGCCTTTTGACATCTGGTTTTTAAAATCCAGATCTGTATGAGGGCTACATATTGCATTGGCTGTAGGGTCACTTAATTCTCTTTTATCCTAAAATTTATCTCCCTTCTCTATTTATTTATTTATTTATTTATTTTTATTTAGAGGAGACACATCATTTGGCCTATGGCATGTCCCATGTGTTCATAAGATTTTTAAATCTCTGTGTTTCCATGACCACAGCTATATGACAAATATTTCTGTGAAAACTGAGTATTATGCCCCTGTGAGGTTCAGGCAATGAGTTGATGTCACGACCCAGGCCCTACTCTCCGCCTCACGGGGGACCGTTCTAGTTTCTGATGGCACCATGGCCAGAATCATCTACATCAGCCCAAAGCTTAGGTTGGAGGTGGGGAGTGGGCGGGGGGGGGCGGACACTGACACAGGAGCAGGAGTGGCTGGCACACAGCAGGTGCTCTATCAGCATTTGGTGCTTGAGCAAACAAATGAAAGAGAAGGACTGATTCTCTGTGCCTCACAGTCCTGAGAGCCAGCGCCTTGCTCCGTTCCTGACTTAAGGCGCCAGATCCTTTCTCCTGGATCCCTGCAAACTGACCGTGTCTGAGACCCAAGTGTCCCTTCTGGCCGGTGACTGCAGCAGGTGAAGCTCAGAGGAAAGGATGTTTTCCTCATTTATTCTAGCTCAGTTGTGTCCCTGCCAATGCCTGCATGATGAAAAAAATAAAAATAAAAAAAGGAGTGAAGCAACAGGAATTCTCAGTCATGGCTGGTGGGAACACAAAATGGTACAGCCACGTTGGAAGAGAGTTTGGCAGTTTCTTATAAAACTACTCTTACCACTGGATCCAGCAATCACGCACCTTGATATTTACCCAAAGGTGTCAAAAACCTAGGTTCACACAAAAACCTGCACATGGATGTTTATAGCAGCTTTATTCATAATTGCCAAATTTTAGAAGCAAACAATATGCCCTTCAGTGGGTAAATGGATAAATTGCGGTACATTTAGAGAACAGAATATGATTCACTGCTGAAAAAAAGAAAAAAGAGCTATCAAGTCATGAAAATACATGGAGGAAACTGAAATGCATATTACTAAGTGAAAGAAGCCTGTCTGAAAAGGCGACATGCTGTAAGGTTCCAACTACATGACATTCTGGGAACAGCAGAACTTGAGAGACAGTAAAAAGGCAGCAGTTGTTGGAGGGGGTCTGGAAGGTTCTCGGGGCCTTTTCTTTTTTTCTTTAGAAGTATTTCTGCATTTGACATTTATTTCACAACAGTGTCTTGTTTTTCATGTTATGGTAAACAGAAACAAAATAGTAGGTATGAAAAATGTCTTTAGATCTTCAGAAGAAAGCCACCCTATAAATCCAAGGCATCATTACTACTAATAAAATGATTCAGGACATTTATCTCCTATTGGTCCACTTCATCAAATAAAAAATAGCTCCTTTCTTTCCCTTGCGACTCTTCCCCACACCTCTCTCCTCCCACCTCCTCTGGAGAAAAATAAATATTTGCTTTAATTATTTATGGGACATAGAGCTTATGTTTGTTCCCATGGGGTCTCAGAGATTCTCTTTATTTTAAACATTGTAGCTTGCCAGGTAGAAATAAAGGAGGCCTGGGACTTATTACTTTACTTTCCCCTTTCCTTAAAATTTAAGGTACTGTGGTATTCTGAATTTTATAATTATACATTTTCCCTCTGTTGTGCTCTCAATACAATTAGAATGTTTTCCAAGGAAACAGAACCAGATTTTGTATCTAATTGTAACTATTTTACAACATCTTTTAACCAGTCCGGCTGTGCACTAATTTCTAATTTTCAGATATATTATAAGAGGTAAATCACTGCAGCCTTGGAAACTGGCCATGGGGTCTGGGGGCAGGGGTTGCACTGTCTTTGGCTGCTACACAGATATGGGAGCCGAGACTCCACCTGGAGACCTGCTCAGGTAAAACATTCAGGGCTTGCCCTGATCCACCTGGGCTCTGCATTCCACCTGGCTCAGGTCTCAGGCAAAAGCCCCTGGACACCGCAACCTTGGGCTCTGGCAAAGCCTTTGGGTTCTTTTCATTGCAGAGGAGTAGCTAAACTGGCTGTCATCAAAGGGGGAAACTTTTGAATTAGATAGCTTGCTGTAGTATTTACTTCCAAGCTGAGAGGCAGACAGAGCTGGGAGGCATGAGATGCGTTTTCTGGGCAGACCAGCTTCCTCAGTAAAATGGGGATAATCGCACCCTGCTTTTGAACTTCTTGGGTGAACTTGGCAAGTGTTAGAGGTGGGTGGAGTCTGAGGCCACCCATGCAATATGATTTCTCTGCAAGTAGCACGTCAGCTGAGAGTAAGTGAGGTAGCTTCTCTCAGTCCAGACTGTTACCCCTGGTTAGACCAGGGCCGCAATTCCGATGACTGGGATGTTTGTGCCACCCAGGGAGAGTGAGCTTTAAGGCTCTGGAGTCCTGCTGACATGCTCACAACTCACAACTCAACCTCAGTTTGGTGAACAAACTCAATACAACTGCCTCCTTGACGGGAAGTTCTTTCTATCTTAACATGCTACAACTTCTCATTTCCCTGCATATTTAGGGCATCTGATATAGGACCTTCTGAATAAAATCTCTTTGAAACCATAGACCTTTTAATTGGTGCTTTTTACTATCATCATTTTCTGTTTCTCCTTTATTATGTCAACCTAACAATACTTGCAAGTATTTTTCAAGGACATAAGGCCCCATGTAGGTTTGGTGGCCTAGTGACACCTTACTATTCCCGCATTACCGCTATTTGACTTTGAACAGTAAAACAAGGTTTCTACTTAGAAATATAAATTTCTCTCCACTTACAGCACTGCAACAGGCTGAGAAAACCGTCCCAACTCATCTTTTTACATATGGATATCCAATTGTTGCAGGACTGTTTATTGAAAAGTCTGTTTCTCCATCAAGTTACCTTTGAAACTTGGTCAAAAATCAATTGTTCGTATAGTGTGGCTCTATTTATGGACTATATTCCCATTCTGTTGGTTTTTTTCTTTTTTGGCCTATATTTTTACCAAAACGACACTATCTTGATCACTGTGCATTCAGTATAAATCTGGATAAAAGGTGGCATTAGCTCTCCAAATTTGTTCTTATTTTTAAAAGTTGTTTTACTATTGTAGATACTTTGAATTTCTGCATGAATTTTAGATTTAGTTATCAAAATTTTTTAAAGCCTGTTGAAATTTCAACTGAGATTGCATTGATTCTAAAGATCAATTTGTGGAGAACTTAACAATATTGAATTTCCCAGCCTATGAACACAGAATATTTCTTCCTTTATTTAGGTTTTCTTTGGTTGTTATCACCAATGTTTTATAGTTTTCGATGTGTGTGCGTTTCACTTTTTTTTTTTTGGCAGATTAATCCCTAAGTATCTCATTTTTAATGCTAATACAAATGGCATTATTTAATTTTCAATTTTCAATAGTTTGTTGTGAGTGTATAGAAATATAATTGATTTCTGTATGTTGATCATGTGTTCTGTAATTTTTTTAAACTCACTTTCTAGTTCTGTTAGCTTTTTTGTAGATTTCACCTGGAGTCCTACATAGATAATCATGTCATATGCAAATAAAAATTTCTACGTTTTCCTTTCTGTATTAGACTGTTTTGTGTTGCTATAAAAAAATGTGGAACTGGGTGATTTATAAAGAAAAACAAAATTTATTGCTTACAGTTTCTGAGACTGGGAAGTCCAAAGTCTATCTGGTGGTGGTGACAGTGACCCAGGGGTCTCACATTGCAAGATGGTGGAAGCAGAGAGAACAGAGAGAGACAGACAGACAGACTCTCCTCTTCTTTTAAAGCCCTCAGAACCATGCACCTGACCACCATTTTTAATCCATTCACTATGTCATGATCCTGCAGCCCAATCACCTCTTCAAGGCTCCACCTTTCAACTGTCGTCATAGGATTTCCCACCCTCTTAACAGTCACAGTGGGGGGTAAGTTTCTAATACATAAAACTTGGGGGACACAACTCAAGCTTCAGGGAATTTGGGGGGGACATAATTCAACCCACTACACTTTTCAATGCAAGTGACTTTAATTTCTTTTTTCCTGTTTGATTGTACTGACTAGAACCTTCAGTAAAATGGTTTATTTTTGATCTTCAGGAGAAAAGTATTCCATCTCTTACCATTAAGTATTGTGTTATCTGTGGGTTTCTAGTAGATGCCATTCTAGTCCTTGTTTGATAAGAGCTTTTATCTCAAGTAGATGTTGGATCTTACCAAATGCATTTTGTGTCTATTTAGGTGATGATACGATTTTTCTTTTTAAATTTGTTAATATGGTGAATTACATTGACTAATTTCTGCATGTTAAACCAATCTTATACTCTTGTGATAAACCCCATTTGGTCATAATGTCTTCTGGGTTTAATGTATTGTCAACTAGATTAGCTAAAGTTTTTTTAGATTTTTGCATCTGTATCTGTGAAAGATATTGGTCTGTACTTTCTTTTCTCCAGGATGTTTGTCTGGTTTGGGGGCCAGGGTAATGCTGGCCTCCAAACATGTTAGGAAGGATTCCTTTCTTTTTAATTTTCTGGAATAATTTTTGTAGAATCAGAATTCTTCCTTCTTTAGATGATTGGTAGAATTCACCAGTGAAGCTACCTGGGAATGGAGTTTGTGTGTGTGTGAGAAAATTTTTAATTTCAAATTCAATTTCTTTAATTTAGGGTTATTTAGGTTATCTATTTCTTGTTGAGTGAGCATTGATAGTTTTTGATCTTTCAAAGACTTTGTTTCATCTAAGTCATCTTACTAGATGTCTACTAATTTTATCGACCGAAAGAGACAGCTTTTGGTTGTACTGATTTTTTTTTCTATTGCATTTCTGCTTTCCACTTTGACCTTTATTATCTCTTTTCTTCTTCGTACTTTGCATTTAACGGGATCTTTTTTTCTACTGTTAAGGTGGAAGCTGATGTTTTAAATTCGAGAACTTTATTTTTCAATATTGATGTTTTGGGCTCCAAATCTCTCCCTAGATGCTTTAGTGACATCTCATGGATTTTGATATGTTATGTTTTTATTTTTATTCACTGTAAAATACTATCTAATTTCCCTTTTGATTTCTTCTTTGACACATGGCATATTTAGAAATATGTTATTTGGTTTCATATGTTCAGGGAATTTTCCAGAGATTTTTCTGTTATTAATTTTTAGTTTAATTCTACTTTGAGTAGAGCATAAACTTTGTATGGTTTGGAACATTGTAAATTTTTTGAGACTTGTTTTATGACCCAAAATTTGACCTATCTTAGTAAATAGCTTTATCAGATGTGTATATCTGAAAATAATGGACACTATGCTATTGTTGGGTAGAGTGTTCTATAAATGTCAATTAGATCAAGTTAGGTGATGGTATTACTCAAATATTCTATATCATTATTGAGTTTTTGTCTACCTGCTCTATCAACAATTGAGAGAGGGCTAGTGAATTCTCTGACCATAACTGTAGATTAATATATCTCTCCTTGTAGTGGTACCAGTTTTGCTTCAATTACTTTGCTTTTCTTGTTGATATTTAGGATTGTTAGGTCCTCTTGATGAATCGACTCCTTTGTCATTATTAAATCTATTTCTGGTTATTTCCTTTGTTTGAAATCTATTTTGTCTGATATTAATATAGCAGCTCCAGTTTTATTTGATTAGTGTTAGCATGCTATGTCTTTCTTCATTTACTTTTAATTTATTTGTGTCTATATTTAATATGTATTTTCTATGAGCAGCATGTAGTATTTAGATTATTTACACTTAACATAATTTTTGATATGGTTATTGATATGGATATGCCCCCTTAGTATTTGTATTCTGTTTCCACCTGTGTTCTTTTTCACCTTTTTCCTGGTTTTTTTAACTGTCTTTTGAATAAATTGGTTAATTTGGGTTATTGTAATCCCTTAATTATAATTAATTATTTGGATTAATGTTTTTATTTTATTTCTTTTGTTGGCTTTTTTGCTTTGCTATTCTTGCAGTTGCTGTAATTTTTGTATAAATCTTTTACTTTTAAGTGCTATTATACCACTTCACATGTCTTATGAGAACCTAAAAATAGAGTATTTCTATTTTTTGCCTCCCCACCTTCATTCTGTTATTGTCATATGTTTTACTTTTACGTACACTAAAAACACCACAGAACATTGTTATTTTTTTATTTAAAAGTCAAATATCTTATAAAATTATTTAAATAATAAGAACAATACTCTAGTTCTTCTTGCATACACTCACGAATTCTGGTATTCTTAATTTCTTTCTATAGATCCATATTTCCCTCTGGTATCATGTTACATCTGCTTGAAGAACATCTTATATTTAACAGTTTTTGTAAGTTTCTGTAGGTGAATTGTTTTAGCTTGGGTATGTCTGAAATGTCTTTATTTTGCCTTAATTTTTAAAACATATTTTAATGGACCATAGAATTTTAGGTTGACAGACTTTTTTTCTTTCAGTTCCTTGAAGATGTGGCTATGTTGATTCTTCACTTGAGCTATTTCTGACAGCAACTCTGCTGTTACTCATGTCTTATTCCCCTTTCAGGGACTACGTGTATTAGGCTGCTTGAAATTGCCTCACAGCTCACTGAAGATCTGTTCATTTTTAAAAATTTTTTCTCTCTGTGTTTGCTTCATTCCTCACAAAAATAAGATTTTCTAGTTCAGCTGATGCAACAGTAGAAACAGGCACTATTCCTTGACATGCGTGTGCTTCGGGCACTGCTTCCACTAATCTTTCTGGTGGCTCTTTCCCAGCCTTGGGTAGTTTTCACACATATATGCTGGCCAGTACTCAACTGCATACTGGAGGGAAAGCCTCTGCAGACTCTCAGTTTCTCTCTCTGTGTTTGGCTCCTCCCCAGTACTCTGTCTTGTAACTCCAGCCAGCCCAGACCCTCAGCTCCATCTCCTAAACTCAGGAGCTCGTCGGGCTGCACATGGGTTGCTCTTCCCTGTGCCCCAACGTGAAAACTCTGTTCAGGCTACAGGCTGAAGTCATCACTGAGCTCACTTCATTTCTCTTCTGTCTCTCAGGGATCATGGCCCTTTGTTGCCTGATGTCCAGCGTCCAGAAAACAATTGTTTTATATGTTTTGTTAGGTTTTTTGGTTGTTCCAGTGTGTTCCTGTTTGGAGGGGGAGGGGAGGTAGATAAATCTAGGGCCTGTTACTTTATTTGGCTAGAAGCGTATGTCTCCTCAGCAGTTTTGTTTGAAAGCCCATATAAAATAGATAGTACTCCAGGAGTACATAATTTACTTACACTGACTTGAAAAATGTAAAGAGACTGATTTCTAGAGAGAAAATATAAAAAGTTACCAGTTAAATCTCCAGAGATCACTAGGGCCCTGGTATTTTCCTCCTCCCAGATAGAAGACTACGGCAGGCTGGAGTTGGGGTGATTACCTTTCCCCAGGTTGGTTAGGATCTGGTGAAATCGTTTCCTTTGAGGGCAGGCTTTTCAAAAGGATAACAAAATGCTGTGCACTATTTCCAAATAGATACTTTTTCCCCTTCTTCTGCTGGAAATATGAGGGGGGTTTTCCTCTGACTTTTACCCAGAGAACTTCATGCAGTTACTGCAGATAAAATTCAGGAAAGTGTGCCCCCAGCCCACCACCCCCCTCTGCCCCAATGTTCGGCCTCCAGGGTTTTGGTGGGTTTTCTGTTTGTTTTCTCTCTCTCAAGCTAGTCCATGCTCAGTCTTCAGCAATGAGTCAGTTACACTTTAAGTATCCCTACCTGATGCCGCTCCACCGGTGGTGTCCGCTCCAGTAAACTGTGCTTCTCTGAAAGTTATTCGTATTGCTTCTCCTTCTACTACATCCAATTAATCATCAAGTTTTGTGAATTCTACCTCTTATATCTTTCTTAAAGTTGCGCGTGTCTACCAACACACTAATCCAAAGCCACCATCTTCTCTCACCTGTAGCTCTCCAGGGACCTGCCAGCTGGTTTCCCTGCTGGGGTTCCTCCCTGTCCCCCATTCCTTCCAGTATTCTCCCTGCTCCCCGAAAGAGATTTCTCAATGTCTGGAAAGTGGACTCTTTCTTGCCCCTACTTGAAAGAAAAGAAAAGAAAAGAAAAGAAAAGAAAAGAAAGAAAGGAATATTATAAACTCTACCTGCAAATTTGACGAAATGGATCAGTTTCTTAAAATACATAACTTTCCTTCTATGGTTTAAAAGTACCCCTTCCAAAATTCAGGTGTTGCCAATGTGATAGTATCAGGAGGTGGGGCCCCTAAGAGGTGATTAGGCCGTGAAGGCTCCCTTCTCATGAGTAGGATTAGGCGCCCTTCTGATAGAGTTTGGATTGTTGTTCCCCAAAACTCATGTGGAAATCTGATCCCCAATGTGACAGTGTTGGAAGCTGTTTGAGTCCTGAAAGCAGATCCCTCATGAATGGATTAATGCTCTCCCTAGGTGGGGGGAGTAATGAGTGAGATCTCACTTTATTAGTTCCTGCGAGAGCTGGTTGTTTAAAAGACCCTGGCACCTCCTCTCTCTCTTGCTTCCTCTCGCCATGTGATCTGCTTGTACCCGACAGCTACCTGCCATTTTCCACCAAGAGTAGAAGCAGCCTGAGGCCCGTGCCAGATGCAGCTGTCCCAGAATCCTAAGCCAAATAAACCTCTGTTCTTTATAAATTACCCAGTCTCAGGCATTCTGTTATAGCAACACAAAACAGACTAATACACCTTCTAAAAGGGTTTAACATAGGAGGTTTATTTCTTTTTGCCCTTCTGCCTTCTGCAACGTGAGGACACAGTGTTCTCCCCTCTGGAGGATGCAGCATTCAACATACCACCTTGGAAGCAGAAAACTGGTTTCACCAGACATTGAACCTGCCAGCACCTTGATCTTGGACTTCTCAGCCTCCAGAACTGTAAGAAACAAATTTATGTTCTTTATAAATTACCCAGTCTGTGTTATTCTGTCAGAGCAGCACAAAACAAACTAAGATACTTCCAAAATCTGCACAAGAAGAAATAGGTAATCTGAACAGGTCTATATCTATTCAATAAGTTAAATTAATAACTAGTAATCTCTAAGACATAAAGTACCAGGACTGGAGACACTCACTGGTGAATTCTGTGAAATATTTAAGAAAAAAAAAATTATACTAATTATCTACTATCTTTGCCAGAAGACAGAAGCAGGGAGACTACTTCTTAATTCATTTTACGAAGCCAGCATTACTCAAAATATCCAAACCACTAAAAATATTGCAAGGAAGAAAACTGCAGACCAATATCTCTTGTTATCAGAGATGTAAAAACTCTCAACAGAATATTAGCAAATTGAACTCAACAATGTATAAACAGAATTGTACACCTTATTCCAGGCATGTAAGGTGATTCAATATTTGAAAGTCAATTGGTGTAATCCATCACATCAACAAGCTAAATAAGAAAAACTACATGATCTCAATAGATGCAGAAAAAGTATCTGACAAAATTCAATAACTATTTATGATGAAAACTCTCAGCAAAATTAGGAATAGACAGGAACATCCTCAACTTGATAAAGAACACCTACAAAAACCCCTACAGATAGCATCATACTTAGTGGTGAGAAACAAGAAGCTTTCCGGCTACCATCAGAAACAGGGCACAGATGTCCCCTCTCATCACTCCTATTCAGCCTCATACTGGAAGTCCTAGCTAACACAATGAAGCAAGAAAATGAAAGATGTACAGGAAATAAAAGGGATAAAGATTGGGAGAAGCAAGAAATGAAACCATCTTTGTTTGTACATGACATGATTGTCTATACAGAAAATTCCATACAATCTACAAAAATCTCCTGGAACGGATAAGTGATTGTAGCTAGCCTGCAGGATACAAGGTTAATATACAAATTCAGTTGCTTTCCTGTACACTGTCAATAAATAACTGGAATTTGAAATTAAAAACAATTATATTAGCTCACGAAAATGAATACTTAGGTGTAAATCTAGCAAAATATGTATGGATCTATATGAGGAAAACTACAAAACTCTGATGAAAAAAACAAAAAAACCCTAAAAAATAGAGAGATAGTCCATGTTCATGGCCAGAATAATTCAATATTTTCAAGATGTCAGTTCTTCTCAGTTTCATCTGTAGATTCAATGCAATCCCAATCAAAATCCCAGCATTTGTGAATATCAACAAACTTAATGTAAAGTTTTTATAGGAAAACAACAGACCTAGAATAGCATACACTATACTGAAAGAGGAAAACAAATACACAGAACTGACACTACCTGACTTTAAGTCCTACTATAAAGCTACAATATTCAAGGAACTGTGCATTGATGAAAGAGTAGACAGATCACTGGCACAGAAGAGAGAGGTCAAAAATGGACCCACATGAATATAGCTGGCTAACATTTGACGAAGGAACAAGACAATTCAATGGAGAAAGAATGGGTTTTTTAACAAATGGTTGTGAAACAATTGGACATCCACATGCAAAAATAATGATTCTAGACATAGACCTTGCACTCTTTACAAAAATTAACTCAAAATAGACCATAGAACCTACATGTAAAATTTGAAACAATAAAACTTCTAGGAGATAATATAGAAGAAAATCTAGACGACCTTGTGTGATGCTGGATCTCAGATCCTTCTGTCCCTTCCTGTGCAGGTCATGTGTCAGGTAATTGAAGAAGATATCTGGTAGCTTTATGCAAGGTAGACATACTTTATTCTTCAGATGTGGGCTTCATAGACATGCTTTATCCTTAGATACAAGCTCAAGCTCTAGTCCGCTGACCCTCCATGCTCTGCCGACCAGCAGTTCAGAGCAGTTGCCTTTATACTCTTAGAACACAATAGTGACCACAAGCCAAGCATTGTGTAATTACAACAATCATGATGAATCAGTAGATGGGCACACACATGCAGTTACACTACTTTTATAACTCATTTCTAGTGAATGTGCTGAATCTTGCCCATTTGTAATAGAGGTAAGGTAAGAGATCCTGACTAAACTTTTTCTACTTTCCTCATACTTTGGGTTTGGTGATGACTTTTTAAACACAACACCAAAGACACCATCCATGAAATAAATAATTAACAAGCTAGATTTCATTTCAACTAAAAATTGCTGCTCTGCTACAGACACTGTCAGGAGAATCAGAAGACCAGACACAGACCGAAAGAAATTATTTACAAAAGACCTATCTGATAAAAAATTGTTACTCAAAATATATAAAGAATTCTTAAAATTCAACAATAAGAAAATAAACAACTAAATTAAAAATGGGCAAAAGATGTGAACAGACGCCGCAAAGAAAACAAAGATGACAATTAAGTAGGTGTAAAAATGCTCGGCCCCATATGTCATTAGGGAATTGCAAACTGAAACAATGAGATACCACTACACACCTAGTAGAATGGCCAAAATCCAAAACATTGGTAATACCAAACACTGGCGAGGATGTGGAATAACAGAAGCTCTCATTCATCACTGGTGCGACCTAAGAAAGACGACAGTTTGGTGTTTCTTACAAAATTAAACATACTCTTACCATATGTTCCAGCAGTCAAGCTCCTTGGTATTTACCCAAATGAGTTGAAAGCTATGTTTATGCAAAAACTTGTACACAAATGTTCATAACAGCTTTATTCTTAATTGCCAAAATTTTGAAGTACACAACATGTCCTTTGGTAGGCGAATGGATAGATTTTAATACATCTAGACAATGCAATATTATTCAGTGCTAAAAAGAAATGAGCTATCAAGTCATGAGAAGACATGGAGAAGACTTAAATGTACATTACTAAGAGAAAGAAGCTGATCTGAAAGGGCTCCATGCTGTATGATTCCAACTATATGACATTCTGGAAAAGGCAGAACTATGGAGACAGGAAAAAGATCAGCGGTTGCCAGAGGGCTGAGGGGTGGGTAGGGATGAGTAGGTGGAGTACCAGGATTTTTAGGGTTGTGAAACTACTTCATATAATACTATAGTGGTAAATACCTGTTATTATACATTGGCCCAAGCTCATAGAAGGTACAACATCAAGAATAAACTCCTGATGGAATGGAAACTGAGTACACAGTGTACACTGAGGACTTTGGGTGACGTGTCAGTGGAAGTTCATCCGTTGCAGCAAATGGACCACTCTGGTGGGGGACGTTGATAGAGGGGGAGGCTGTGCGTGTGTGCGCAAAGTGGCACGTGAGAACTCTCTGCCACTTCTGCTCAATTTTGCTGTGAACCTAAAACTGCTCTAAAACATATAGCCTGGTAATTAAACAAAACTACTAGAAAGGCTTATCGGGGAATTTTTGAAAAATTATTTTAGAATACAGAAATATGACCAAATAATCAGAAGCCATAATCAATGACATTGACTATATGCAAATCAAAAAAATTACAACTGTGAAATGAGTTAAGTAGAGATTATACATTGCATTGTGGTGTTTAATAGCAAAGGATCAATCAGAACATTAACTAATGAGTCTAGCATACACAATCAGTGGAGTGCTATGTGGTCTTCAAAAAGAATAAGGAACCCCGTTGCTTACTATTAAGGAACACTCTTGAGAGCATTTTAAGAGAAAAAGGCAAAGTCCAGAATAGTAGGTAAAGAAAACTACTGTTTGTGGGGAAAAGTGGGAGGTGGAAGAGCACATACAGACTACCTCGCTTTATGATGGCTTCTTTTAAGATGTTTTGACTTTACAATGGTGTGAAAGTGATACACATTCAGTAGAAACCGGACTTTGAGTCCCATATGAGCACTCTGTTTTACACCTTCAATACAGTGTCCAATAAATTGCATGAGCAACTCAACACTTTATTATAAAATAGGCCTGTGTTAGATGATTTTGCTCACTCGTAGGCTAATATAAGCGTTCTGAGCATGTTTAAGGCAGGCTAGGCTAAGCTATGATGTTCAGTAGGTTAGGTGTATCAAGTATATGTTCAACTTACAATATTTTCAACTTACAATGGGTTTATCAAGATTTAACCTCATCGTAAGTCAAGGGATATCTGTATATATTTGCATGTACATGTATAAACACACACACGCTTGTGAGCACACAGGCCATGAGTTGATGCACGACACATAACATTGGCTGCCTCTGTGGAGAACATTGCAACTGAGCAGAGGGGGAGCAGGAGACTCTTCTCTATACACTATTTTACATTTGTAAATTTTGATCCATGAGAATATATTATCAGTTCTAAAGTATAAATCCAGCTTTACAAAATCACGTTATACACGCAAGAGCGAAATGTAAAGTACTTATGGGTTGCCTGTGGTTTTGAATTATTCTGTCACTTCTCTCCCTTTATTTCTCTAAATCATGAAGTTTTCTCTGTCAAATCAACCAGAGCCTACCTCTGACCCACCTTCTTCAACCCCCCCCAGAGCACAGGTCCCCACCTTGCCAGTGATTGTTACCTGTTGCGAAGGACATGTCACGCAATGTTTAATTTGCCTGGCTGATCATATTTGAAATTATATCAGACCTAGCTGCTCAGTAACACCCTTGTGTGGAACGGGCACACTTTTTTTCTTGTACACGCCACGTATGCGTATTTTTTAAAAATTGAATTATTTTGAAAATTATCTGGACCTCTCTCTTTTAAACAAATATTTAATATTCATTTTTTTCTAAGTTAAAACGAATGTTTTTTAATGTTCTGTCACCAGTGGAGATTTAATGCAATTACTATACGTAAATTTTCTCAAACACGAACTGCCAAGATATTAAACAAGAGATATCAAGATTTAAAATCATTTTCAAAGTAAAATAAAATAATATTATCTGGCACTTATTAGTGAATCAGAAATCATGTTCACGAATGGATGTTCTCTTAAATTTCCAAATTTTCTAGAACACTTCTTACTTCCAGTTTCCGCTGGAAAATTCATTTTTCTTTTTTAGTGATGGGCATGGTGCTGTGTTCCCTTAATTCGTCTCGTGAAGCCTGTCGTTTTTGGAACATTTCTTCAGAGAATGTGCTCATTTTACTTTCTATAACGTTTACCATTTCTTGGCCTGTGACAGTTTACAATGGACACCCAGAGACCCAGAACAACGTTCCTGGGGGAGGTTTGTGAGCAGCCAAGGTCTAGAACAAGTGACAGCTGTCTTTGTCAAAACTGTTTGAGGCTTGAATTGTTCCTTAAGGCTCATGTAAGGCTCACATTTCTTGGACAGAATTTATGTCACCAACATCTCACCAGACAGAGTTTTAAACATAGAAAAGGCTGATTGGATAAGGGGCATAAAGAGTAAATATGATTTGTAGATTTGTAACAATGAATATGCTAATAAAAAATTTAAAAAAAGAAAAGTCTGCATAAGAGTGGTAGAGAATCTTGTGTTATTATCTCCTTTTCTAAAGTAAGTTTTAGAAATATAAACAAGCTACTTTTTTTCAATTCTCTTTGAGCACAGAATGGCTGACACACCTGTATTAGTTTGCTCAGGCTACTGTAACAAGGTACCATAGACCGGGTGGCTTAAACAATAGAAATTTACTGCCTCACAGTCCTGGAGGTGGAAGTCTGAGATCAAGGTGTCAGCTGGCAGGGTTGGTGTCTTCTGAGGGCTGTCAGGGAGAGTCTGTTTCAGGTCTCTCTCCCTGGCTCGTAGATGGCCGTCCTCTCCTGACATCTTTACATCTTCACTCTGTATGTGTTTCTGTGTCGAAATTTCCCTTTTTTGTGAGAACAACAGTCATATTAGATTAGGAACCATGCTACGATCTCATTTTAATTTAATTGCCTTGTAAAGACCCTGTTTCCAAATACAGTCACATTCTGAGCTACTGGAGGTTAGGACTCCAACATATGACTTTTGGATGACACAATTCAGTCCATAATAGTTCCCCTGTGACTTGAAGTACTTATATGTTTGTGGGTTTATTGTATGAGACTTACAGCAATCGTTTATGACCAATGCGTTCCCCTCACTTCCCGGCGTTTGGTTCTTGTAGTAATCAACAGTATGACCAAGACATCTGATTGGACTGTGATTGAATCTTGATTTTTGTTTACTGGGTACAGATGAACACCTCACGGAGATTGTCTCGCAGTGGCTTTCGACCTGCAGAGGTGGGGAAGTCACTCGGGGTGGCGGGCCTTTGGTGATGGCAGATCCTAGAACTGTTGGAAGAAATTTTTATCTCCAGATCACATCCTAACTTGTCAAAAGCATTGAGCATGAAACGTAGCTTATAACCACTGCCACCTTTACATGAAATAACCACCTGCTTTCATCCTGCGGGCTGCTCAGTGAGGTAGTCGGTGGACATGCCCGAGATGAGCTGGAGGATTGCTCGGTGAACAGCAGGGCAGAGGAGGACCGTGAGCTTCCGAAATACGGTTGAGTCTTTAGAACTAGGGTCGAACTTAAAGATGAACTGGTCCGGTTCCCTCATGTCTGATAAGACAATGATATCCAATAACGAGAGCATGTCCAATTAATGTCCCTTTATTGGAATCAATGTTTAATAATGAGAGAATGGTTAAGTGTAGTAGAAGAACAATTAAATAAATATGGCAAAGTACTTAAATGCAAGAAAGGATGGCAATCATTTATGGTCAATGTGCTCCCCACACTCCCTGGCATTTCGCTCCTAGTGATATAGGCAAGGGATTAAAAATGTATGCCCACGCAAACAGTAGCACACAGATGTTCACAGCACCACTATTTATAATAGCCCCCAAATGGAAACAACTTAAATTTCCTTCAGTGAATGAATGAATAAATGAAATGCTGTGCATCCATACAGTGAAATATTATTTGCCGTAACAAGGGATGAAGTTCTGATACATGCTATGACACAGATGAACTCTGAATACGCTACGCTAAGTAAGCAAAGCCAGACACAAAAGGACATATACTGTATGAAATATCCAGAATTTATATGAAATATCCAGAATATCCTGAATCGGCAAATCCACAGAGACAGAAAGTCGAGTAGTGGTTGCCGAGGGCTGAGAGGAGGGGGAGGTAAGAGTGACTGCTAACAGGTATGGAGTTTCTTTAAAAGTGGAGCTCTCACTTTATGACTTAGGTGTTCCTCTGCATGCTGGAGGGGGAAAGCCCGTGGGCCGTGGGAGTGGGTGGATGGAGCAGGTGGTGAAGGGTCACGAAGAAGCAGATGTCGGGAACTAGGAGACTAGACGTGTCAGCCATGTGGGTGCTGTCACTCAGGAAGACAGCAGAAGTGGTAAAAAGATCGTGAACCTAGAGCCAGAGTCTTCCATGAAGGAATAGGAGAGATGAGGAGGTCAGATGGGGTCTAATCAGGCTCTGGGGCCCCTGGGAGTCATGGTGAGTCTACTAAATAATGTTTCATTCTAGACTGTGGATTCTCCCCATATGGTTCACAGATGGGCTACCAAAGATGCATGAGCCCCTGAAATGGTATGCAAAACTCTATGTGTGCACAGCTAATGTGCATTTTTTTCCTTGAGAAGAATGTTCATGATTCATCAGGTTTTCAAAGGGATGAGTGATTTTTTAAAAAAGAGCCTGAGAATCACTGCTGTAAGGGTTTGTGTGAAGACAATAAAAGCTGCACATGGATGTAGGTGGGGCACAGACCCCTCCCCCAGCCCCAGCATGGCCGGGAGTCTCTCTGCTCCTACACCTATCCCAACACAGAGAGCTGGAGCCTGCGGGAGCGGCAGGGTGCTGCAGTGGGAGCTGGGTGTGGGCGGTGGCTCATCGCAGGACAGGTAGAGCAGAAAGACGGAGGCAGGGCTCTCAGGATCCACAGGGCACTCTCCCTGGGCTGAGGAATTCTGGCTGGTCATTTTTTCAGGGGACAGATGCGTCATACATAGCTGAACAGAATTAAGTGACTTTAGTCGGCCTCTTTTTGTTAAGAGCAGGCTTTTCAAAAGAATAATGACATTCAAGAATGTCATTAGACATTTCAAAAGAATAACGACATTGTTGACTATAGTCACCATGCTGTACATTAGAAACCCAGAACTTATTCATCTCGTAACTGGAAGTTTTTATCCTTTGACACACATCTCCCCTGCCCCCAACCCTCCATTTCCCGGTAACTACCATTCTAATTTCTGTTTCTATGAGTTTGACATTTTTAGATTGCACGTATGTGAGATCATGCAATACCTGTCTTTCTGCGTCTGACTTATCTTAAGTGTTCTCACTACACATGCACACACACACACACACAATGTGAGTCAATGGATATGTTAATTAACTTGATTGTGGTAATCATTTTACAATATCTATATATATCAAACCATCACCTTGTATACCTTAAATTTACACAGTTTTATGTGTCAGTTATGTCTCAATAAAACTGGAATAAAAATGGAGTGCTCAGCTCTTAGTCATAATGGTTTGTAGACTGTAGAAAGCAGGCCAGGACATTTTCTTTCAGGACACGCTCAGCTTGGTTGAATATTGACCATCAAGATACTGGCAGAAACTCATGATCTGCTGTGCCAACTTCCCCAGTTCCTAACCTTGCATAAATTAGTAAGAAAAAAAAAGAGATAAAACCTACAGCTCTTACTTAAAGATAATAAAACCACATGAAGGACCTCTGCTATAGCAACTCTAAAGATGAGACACACTACTATCTTGTGGTCCCTGTACTCACCGGCCACTCGCCCACCCTTCTCCTGCCAGCCCTTCATCTGCACCCACTGCCTGCTGGTTAGTGTGCTGCATAGTTAGAATCTCTCAGTTACTAACGTACCTCCTCTTTTTATTAATCGCATGAATTTTTCTGACCTAAAAGCAATGCATGGTCATGTAACATTTAGAACACAAGAGAAAGTATAAAAATTGAAACTGTGACCCTAAAAGAATAGAAAGGATACAAGACTAAGTGTTCCAATTTTGTAAAAGAACAATACAATTTTGCATCTATAGCTAGAAAGAAGGACACCTTGGCATTCACCCTTGCTGTCCTGTCGCCAGGCTGGGGGTAGGAGTGAGCTTATGCAGGGCTCCCTTTCACCTTAGTTGTGCTGGCTCTGGGCCTCCACCTGCTGAGGAAGCATTTTGACCCTGACTGTCTCATTTCCCCTGTTGTCTTGGGGTATGGCCAGCAAGCACCCAAGGTCTCCTCAGGAATGGGGCCCTGTAGGTCCCAGGCTCTGCACTGCTGACCCCAGCCCTACCCCTGAGAGGTGTCCCAGAAGGGGCTGCAGGTCTCTGGTCTTTGTAGGCAGAGCTACAGGGCTGTGCCTGGGGCTCGGGAGAGGGAGGCCCATTCTTCCATCCTGTCCGCCCCCAACCAGGCCCGGCTGCAACTCCTCCTCCTCGGGCCTTAGTCAAACCTTCCTGTGCATCAATCCTGCAAATAGATGCCCAGAGGACCACTGGCTATGCAGAAGATAAGTGCCAGGTCCCTAAATGTCACACACCTGCTCCACACCTGCCCCACACCTACAGGTGCTGATATTGCTGTTAATGACAGGATTCCTTTATTATATCTCTCTGTGTTTTCTAAACTCTCTACAATAAACATGAAAATCACAATAAAAAAAGAAATCAAGAATAAAAAAGTCTTAGCATGCTGCATTTATTTAGTGGAATGGTTGGTGAAAATTTTGCATTTCAGAAATTTCTTGTTATGACCAAGGAGTCAGGAAATGAAGTTCATAAAACTATTTGGTGGGCTTTGTACAAATCCCAAGAACTGCAGGGTGAGTCAGCTAGCTGGAAACCCAGGAGAACTGATGGTTTAGTTCTAGCCAGAGACCCAGGAGAGCTGATGTTTCAGTTGGAGTCCATAGGTAGGGACAAAATCAATGTTCCACTTCGAAGGCAGTCAGGCAGGAAGAGTCCATGTTACAGATGAAGTGTGAAGGCAGTCAGCTGAAGAAATCTCTCAAGAGAGGCCTCAGGGAGGCCAGACTTTTTGGTTTACCAGGCCCTGAACTGATTGGATAAGCCCCACGCACATTGCAGATGGCCATCTGCTTTACTCAAGGCCACCGACTAAAACTATTAATCTCCTCTGAAAACACCGTCACAGAAACACCCAGGATAATGTTTGACTGACTATCTAGACACCTCATGGCCTAGCCAAGTTGCCACATAAAACTAACCATTCCACGTTGTGTTGGGTAATGCAAGCTGTCATGTGCGAGGCAAGATGGAGGTCGCTTGTCTGTGACAGGCCTTAGAGCTGTCTTTCGGGCTGACAGGGTCACCCAGTGGTCCCTGTGCAGTGTGGGCATGGGCAATCTGAGTGCACTACTGCATCATTTGTGTCTTGAAGACACACCACGCACTTCCCCATCTGTTCACGTCACCCTCCTTTCCATGACCTTCAAACTGATCCATATAGTAAATGCTTCTGACATGGGAGGGCCTTGCATCTGCTATCTCATTTAACCTTATGACAACCCGTGCCTTGTGAGTTTTTCTACTTACAGATAAGAAAACTGGAAGCCTAGACACGTTGAATGATTTGGACAGAATCGCAGTCTAGAGCCAGAGTTCCCATGGGACCTCTGAGTGTTCCTGGCAGTTACATAAGGAGGTTGGTTCCGTGTGGTCCTGTTGGTCCTGTGTGGTCTGCTGAGCACCAAACGTGTGTGTGGATGCCACAGGCAGTGCTCCAACACCAAGTGGATACCCACGTGAACTGTGCTTCCCAGCCACGTGATTCATAGCGCGTGTCCTGCCAGCAACATGGCCGCCAGCAGACCTCCTCCTCCAGTGTCTTCTGAGGGGATCCAAGCAAACTCTTGAGACATTCTACAAATACAGAGCATGGTGTGGCACTTCCAGCTGGCCTTGGTGTTTGGAATACAGCCCGAACTACATGTTTCAGAGCAGCCAGACTAGCTCTATAAGGGTCTCCCAAAAGCTTTACACTTGACACGAGGGCACTCATTTGAGAAAGTGGACTTTCTTAATAATGGATGATACAGACATTCCTCTCATAAAATTCCCTTTGGTGTGGACATATTCCTCCCTGGCAAGTGGGAAGTCGATGCATTACTGCACCCACACATCACTCGAGGGCATCATTAAAATCCTGAATCTGAGCTAGTGGGAGGTTGTGTGTGGCACCTCCTCATCCTGCCCCCCCTTGGGTGCACAAGTTTGCCCTGTGAATCTCTCGGAGAGACATCACATGTGCCACAGCTGGTCTCCACACCTCATGAGAAGGTGTTTCTGGGAATAACGGTTTGGGAGCTGGCTTGGGCAATATGCCAGTCTCCCTGTGTGCAGATTTGGGCATCCCTGGAAGGCTGGCTTGCCACAGTCCTGAAAGAATGGAGAGCCTGCAGAGTATTTCTTACTCTAATGAGTATTTACCATCTATTTTACGATGTGTAGGACATCTGTGGAAATCTTACCGGTTGATCGCTCTGTACAAGTTTTTTGTCTCCCTTCACTAAGTCCTGTATTACCACAACACAAACACTGCTGTTTGCTCCTGAAGGTTTGCATGGGTTACACACATAAAGTGAGAAAGCAGAAAACAAAGGGTTTCACACTGATCGGTGCACAGAAAATAAACACAAGACCAAAGCTCTGTTCCCAAGAGCATTTGCAAACCACAGAATGTTTCTGATGCAAGGTCTGCCTCTTACACTGCCCAGAAGACCCCATGATTCCGGAGTCAGTACAAGTTTCATTCATTCTGGAAATGCCAAGGTATGTGAACATATCTTTTGCAATGCAAACCAACACTGACCTATTCAAATCTTTTATGGATGTACTCATATTTCTTTGGAAACATTTTAAAGCATTTCTAAGCTGAATGCTCAACTACGGTTTCTCAAAGCTCCTTATGTGTCTTCAGTAAGACTGGTTTCAAGTGGTTCTCTCCTAATTGTGGACTGGGCGTCCACAGGGACTGGAATTTCAACTCTCATGCAGAGCCCCACCCAGATAAGAGCTGCTCCCCTCCTTGGGAGAGAAGGAGGGGCCCCACTGGGATGTGGGAGTGAAGATGTCTCATGTTCTAGGGCAGGACCAGTCTGTAGCCAGCGGAGGATTTGGAAGGCCCTAGGAAAGGAGGGTTATGCAGATGGGGCTCCTGGCTAGAGGAACCCGGGTCCACCCTGGCTTGCAGCTCATTAGCAGCATGGCTTCCAGCAGACTGCTCAACCTCTCCAATGATCAGTGTCCTCATCTATAGAACTAGAGCAATAAAAATCATAACAATAATTGTGTATTTGATAGGTTTCTGGGAGAATTAAGTAAGACGTTGCATTCAGATCAGTTGATGCACTGCCTGGCTGGAGGGAAGTGAATGTGAAACGGCAGCTGAAATTATCACTGGCAGGATGGTCACCTAAACCCTGAGCCTGGGTTTCCTCGACTGTAAAATGGGAATAACAATAAAAAATCCTGTGTGTGAGGTGTCTGCCACATAGGAGGCCTCAGAACACGTGGTGATGAACACTGTCATCAGGTTTGTCACCACCACACCCTCTCCTAGGATAGATTTACTGGGTCTGAAAACTGGGTTCAGAAGGGTCCCGAGAGAGGGCTTCCCAGGTACTGTCACAGGATCTTCTGATTCTAATATCAGCCCCACATAAAGAATAAGTAGGATTCGTAGTAATATGTATGCTGGTAAGATTGATCTGATCAACATATCTCAATGTTGAACCCCCAAAATATGTATAATTAATTATGATTCAATAATAATAATAATAATAATATTAGCCCCAGCTCCAGGTGACTCTCCTTGTCACAATTTCTGCCTCCACAAGCACGGAGTCCATTTCTAAATGTCAGACCACCCTTAAAGTCAAAACTTGCCCACCACTCAGTGACTCAACGGAAGGTCGCTTGGGTTCTGTTGAGAAGTTCCAGAGACGCTTGGCCAAGTGACAGCACTCTTGAAATAAGAATATAAACTCAGGAGAACAGAACTGAGGTTACCAGAGGCAGGAAAGGGGGTGGGGGGTGGTACGGGGGGAATTGGTAAAGGGCCATGAAAAACGATTACCTTGTGTAATGTTGGATACACTAATGATCCTGATTTGAACATCACATATTGCACACAGGTATTGACATTCAACTCTGTACCCCACAGATATGTACCATCAACTGTTCCAATTTTAAAAAAAAGAATATAAATTCAGGTGACTATTTCAAAGACAGCAACACTTTCTAACTTTGGATACAATCGTTTTGGGGGGTGGAAGGCAAAGGTCATTATTTCATTGTTGATAAGGCAGCAGAGAGAAGAGGTGAGCGACGGGTCAATTGAGGGGAGGGAAGGATGTGGCCCTGGGTGGAGCCTTCTTGGTTGGACAAGGGGGCTCCAGAGCTGAAGAGGTCACAGAGAGAGCTGGACTGGATCCCGGGAACAGAGCTTTGGGCAAAGGACCATGGCTGAAGCCCACGCCCTGGGAGTCAAACATGACTCACGAGCCTGCGGCTGATGTCTCAAGTCCCCCGGGAGCACTGACCCCAGCTCTGCAGCTGAGCTTTCCAGTAAGAGCTCACACCCAGCCTTAGTGGAGCACACCACGTTTACCAGCCCTCAGGATGTTCCATTTCACAGGGATGCTTGTGTTTGTTTGTTTGCCAGGAGCTCTGGAGGTGGGGAGGACCCTTTTTTGGCAGGACCCGCACAGAAGGCCATGGCCATACCATCTTGGCAGAGAACTCAGTCAGGAAGGCTGGTGCCCATCCTCAGGCCACCGAATAGACATTTATACCCATGCCTAGAAGGTGAAGGCAGTTGGAGATTTGAACTTAAACCTGTTATTGTAGAAAATGCTTTTAAGAAGCTACAATCAATAGCTTGATGGTACCAGTGTTCTATATTATTAGATAAAATAAAAGAGTAGCATATCTGCAGAGATCCATTTCCACATGGCATCCCTTTGTCCCTGTGTTGGGTGAGAAATGACCATAATCTGGAAGCCACGTAAGGGTTGACATGAACACACAACCCATGAAGGGCTCACTTGGTTTAGTGTTTACCCCATCTGCTGTTGGGGGAGCAGATGTCCCCATGAGAGCCCAGGAATGGCAGCACATTCTTGTTGACATACACCTTCTCCGCTCACAACTCAGTGGTCCTCCTCTCGGATCCTCAGCTGCCCTGTATAGAAAATGGGGTACACAGTAGCACTGACTCTACGTGGGGTTGTCATGAGGAGCTGTCACGCCGTGCACACACAGTGTCAGCTAACTGTTGCTAATCCAAGGGGAGATTGCCTCTTTTGATTTGAAGCATGCTCTTTCGGCTGAATGCCCCCTTTGGGTGATAAGTCAGAAATGAAGTTCTCAGCATCAGTGCTCCATCGCTTATGCCAGCACGGGTGCAGAGGGCATTTGCACACCTGCATGGGGGTTGCTCTGTGTCTGGCCACACAGGGACTGAACAGTCTCCACGGAGGGGTGGTGCTGTGTCAGCCAAAACAAGACTCATGTTTCCTTTGGGCTTCCTGCTGGCACCTGATGTAGAAGTCCAAGGTCTCTGACATTTTGTTCTCCACACACTGAGGTTCTCACATTCTGAGGCCTCCATACCCCAAGCCCAAGCACCTGACAGTCCAGTTGTCCCTTCACTACCTCCCACCCCTTGTCCAGGGCATTTGGGAACCCTGGATTACCTGAACTCAACAGGTGTAGCTTCAGGAGACCAGGTAATTAGCTCAGGTTGATTTTTCTAGACACCTCCTCTGCTCCTGCTGCTCTGATCTAAAAGGACATCTCCTTCCTATCTATACTATAATCAATCCATTATAATCAGACTATATCAGAGGCTCCAAAATGCATAATCTCCTGCTCTTTCTGGTTGATTGGTCTGCGTCAGGACTTGGCATGTCAGTAAGAGTATAAATTTGAACTGAGAGTTAAGAATATATTTCCAAATGTCCTCTCTATTTAATATCTGGATTGGCATTGAAACCAGCCAAGTTAACATTCAGTGAGCAGAACCATGCCTTTGAAAGGGAAAATAGACAAACTTTACCTGCTAAAATTTGTTAGGGGCTTTCATTTTAAAGCAGGGCATAGAAAGAGAAACACTCAAGAGTGAAATATAAATATGTAACTATCAGCACTCACACATGGCACGATGCTGTCCTAGTGTGAATCACAGGTGGTGAACACAGCTGCTCAAGTCTGCCAAACTACTGAATTTGGATTTCTTTAATTCAGAACTTGACGATAATTTAGATTTCACTTGTCATAGAGTTTGAGTTGGTACTATATATAAAGAAATGGTTTATTGCACAGATTAATGTTTATCCAGGGTTATAGAAGTAATACTTAGCCTTTATAAATCAAAGTGCTTAAGATCTTCAAATAATATGTAAAGATATTAAATAATTTGTTCAATAAAAGTAATGCTTTAATGTATATATTAAAGCAGGTCCTGTAGGGAGGAGTCTATTTAAATCAGTTTGGATGTCTCTACAGATACGTTGTTTTCATATCAGTGATTACATTCAAGCAACATGCTGTCTTTTAAATAAATAGACATTAATCAATTAATAAATACATAACATTCAAAATATAATGAAAGAGCGTGGAAAAAACTGTGCTCCAAAATTTTGCTGGAAGAAAAGATTATTTTGATGGTGTAGTTGACTAGAAGGAAAAGTTATGCTTTGTTTGAAACCTCTCTTCTTCAAAAATTCTCTTTTTACAGTGAAAAGATGTAGCTTTTGAGTGTACCCATCAGTTAATCACTTCCCACATGGGACAGAGAAGGGGGATTCTGTTTACAAAATTTACCAGAAATTTTACTTTCAGTATGATGGAAATGGAAACTCCTGAAAAGATGACTATAGACTTTGTACAAAATACAAAAAACAACTACCTGAGATCTCTGGAGGAATACGAAGACAAATAAGACAACCTATTTTTTAAAAAAGAGGCAAAAGATTTGAATAGACACCTCTCAAAAGCACATGAAAAGATGCTCAGTACCACTGACCGCCTGGGAAATGCAAAATCAAAATCACAAGGAAACCTCACTCCATGCCCCTGGGGGTGAAGAAAGCAAAAAGTATGATGATGTGAGGACCCACTGGAACGGTGCAACCACTTTGGAAAACTGACAGTTTCTTAAAAAGTTAAATATACAGTGAATATATAACTCAGATGTTCTGTTATTAGGTATTAAGTCATGAGGAACATTCACACAAAGATACCACAGCAGCATTATTCAGAATATCCTAAAACTGGAGAGCACACAGATGTTCATCAGCAGGTGAATGCATAAAGAAAAGAGATATATCCACATAACGAGCAGTTCTCAACATAAACAGGAGCAATCTCCTGATAGATTCAAATGCATGGACAAATCTCAAAATCATTCTGCTGAGTCAAAGTCAGGGACAAAAGGGCACACACTACATGATTTTATTTATATAGAATTTTAGGAAATGCAAACTGATTTTTAGTGACAACAAGCAGGTCAGTGGTTGCCCGGGGCCAGGCGTAGAGGGAGTGATGGACTGCAAAGAGGTACAAAAAATCTTTTGGGGGTGATGAATATCTGCTTGTGGGGTGCACAGCTCTCAAAACGCACCAGATGCTACACTTTAAAGACATGCAGGATTTTGCATGTAAATTGCAGCCCCCTAAACAAAGTTGATTAAAAAAAAAAATGTTCCAGGCTCCTGCTTAACCCAAAAGAATGAAGAGCTTTAGGAGATCCATTGCTTTTTAAGTGAAATTGGAGAACAGAGCCTTCTCTGCAGTCAGTGATATCTGAAGACTTGGAGCAGGCAGTCCTCATTCTCAGGGCACCTTTGAAACAGCAGAGTCACCTCCAGAGTATTTCTATAAGGCGAATGAGATTTCAGGCCATTAATAGGTTTTAGCCTTTGCTTTGGCAGAAATTTTCAACACATGTGTACTCTAAAACCTAAAGATCTTTCCCTAAAAAAAGAAAAGAGCGCCATGGAACATTACACTCGCCAGGAGCCTGGCCACTGTCGCAGACGCTCCTTGGAGAGCTGCCATCTCTTGGTTGCCACGGCAAGCTCTCTCAGCTACACCCAAAGATGCCAGCTGGCCACATGCACTTCCAGTTCCTCCTGCCCAAGAAAGAGAATTGTACTTACAGGGGTGATCCTTCCACATGCTCTAAATCCACCCTTTTGCTGTGACAGCCTGAGACTGCTGTGTGTGGCAAGAAACCGGGGGACTATAGTTGGCCCATCACCATGACCCAGCTTGTTTTCTGGAAAGAAAACAGCAAATTAATTCAAAAAGTACTTCTATTGCCCAATTAATAATAAAATAAAATAAACAGGTTTGGGGTCCACACCTTCTGCTTAACTCCGAAGTTCCTATGTCACCCATAAAGCGACAGTGGCAATGTACATTCATCCATGTTACTCATGTTTGAGTTCATGTTAAACAAGGAAAGTCATCACTGGCATCCCAGAAAGCCTAAGAAAATGAACAGAAAGAGAAAGAGAACTCTCCAGCTATGAGTCAGCCCCGTAAACGGCCCCTTTCCTTTTCCTGAGTCTCAGAAACCCCCAAAGGGCTCTGTCCAAGGGGAAGCCCTTGGAGCCTGGTCACCCCTGGTTGTTGAGGGCTGATGAGACACTCCCTTCTCGGCAGCTCCTCGGTCCCCTGAGAAGGCTCTTCGCATCTGGGCCGCCCAGGTCATGGCAAAGACTAGGAAGAGCAGGGACAGTGGCGACCTCAGCTCCCTCAGGACTCACTGTGCAGTGGACGCTGGTGAGTCCCCAACACCATCCTGGGCCTCAAGGTCCTTAGGAGCAAGATGAGGAGGTCGGACAGACCCTGCCCAGCAACAGGGTCAGTTCTTGCTGAAGAAATGCCCTGCGGGCGGGAGACCAGAGCAAAGAGCTGCCCCAACCAGGCTGTAACCATGCCAAGAAAATGACATTTCTTACGTGCTTGATCTTGACAGCTTTTCCAGTTAAAATAGGAAAGAGGATTATTAATTAGAAAAAAGTAATTCTGGACATATCATTTCTATGACTTTTCTGGACTCTAGTCTTTCTGTTTCTCCTGTCCCATTTGAAACTCAGATTTGTCAATACATGTGATCTCTCTTTCACACGTGATCTCTCTCTGTGTCATGTGGTCTCTCTCTGTCACACGTGATCTCTGTGTCACATGTGATCTCTCTGTCACATGTGATCTCTCTGTGTGTCATGTGGTCTCTCTCTGTCACATGTGATCTCTCTCTATCACATGTGATCTCTCTCTGTGTCACATGTGATTTCTCTCTGTCACGTGTCACATGTGACCTTTCTCTCTGTCTATCTATCTCTTTCTCTCTCCCCCCTCCCTTGCTCCCTCCTTTCTCTTTCTGTCTCTGTCTCTCTCACTCTCTGGGAACTATAGATTCCATTTATTCATGGGCAGCTCAGATGGGGGCTGTGGAGGAAAGTAACGAAAGGTCAAGGAAGACTTGGAGCAGAACCAGCTCTGAAAGACCAAATTCCAGGCCTGAGAATGTCACATTGTATTAGAGCAAGGTTGGAAACAAGAAATTATGCTGACGCTTGAAAGGGTGGATGGGGGTGAGGCAGGGCAAAGGGAGATGCATAGAGATGGTTTCAAACTTTCAATTTCTTTGCTTGACTTCAACATATTGTTTTCCCAAAGCTGAGCGCCCCCCTCCACACCACACACACACACACACACACACACACACACACACACACACACACACACACACACACACACACACACAATAGAAGCAGCTTAGCGTTGTACCAGTCTCCTGCGTTGCCTTGAGCGTGGGGACAAAGAGAATCAAAGCACAGCTTTAATGACAAGGACTGGCTCTGGAATGTGGACAGAAGTAATGACTGAGCAGCAATTTAGTTTTCCACCTCAGAGAAGGATTTATATTCGATTCACGAGCCCTCAGAGGAATGTCCCTGGAATCTTACTCGGCCCTGTGAATTTTCTGGCATGAAAGATCTTTGAGACATGCACATGTCAACAGTGAGGAAGTCTGGTTGCATAGGAGAAGCCTTCTTTGTATTTCACTGCAGGTTTTTTTGAAAAATCCAATTCCTAGTTTCATAGGCATGACTGCATTTTAATCAAAATCAGGGGCAGGGAACGGGCTGGGAGTTAAGTGGACAGACTCTTCATTCAAATAAGGGCCCACTTAATGATTTGGCTGCGACCAAGGAGTGGGGGACAGGACAGGCCTGGTGAAGACTGTTCCCAGGAGAGAGTGCCGAGGCGGGTGAAACTCAGCTCCGTGTCTGCTGGGAGAAGCGGTAATCTGATGAGCACAACCTCCGGAGTAATGAAAGCACGCTTGTGTGAGGGGCAACTGATAGCTGAGCTGTGCTGCCTTCCCTGTTTATACCAGTGAAGCCCCCACTCGGCGGCCCAGGGGGCCACACGCTGCGGTGGACAGAACGCGGGGCTGCAGGGAAGGGTCTTGGTTCTTGAGCGGTCTTGGCCGCTAAGAGGCCGTGCAGCATTGCATAGATTCCAGCTTCTCCATGGGCAGGTGGCCACTGAGATCTGTGACTCCAACCAAGCATAGAGATTTTTTAAAACGACAAGATATATTCTTTTAATCCATCATTGTAATTTTCAAACATTTGTTTGTAGCTCCTGTCTATGAAGGTAGAAAGCACGCCTGCCTCCAACTGCCTTTTGCGTGTTTGGAGAGGGGGCATGTACATTTGAAAAGGATGAAATAAACTGTGTAACATCTTACAGTCGCTGTACTCAATTTATTCTTATTAGATGTGTATAATACACACATCCTTCCTGGTTTTACATTATATAAGTATTTAAATACACAAATCTAAACATGATATATAAAATATGTATTTTATATATACATATAAAATCTCATACTGAAAGTGAAGTTGGAAGTTGGAAAGTCCCTAATTTATCAACTCAGCTCTTTAAATGGGCTATTTCACAATATGCATTTTACTAAATACTAAAATTCTGAATTCAAAAACACAATAGACCTCTGGAAGAACTGACTTGGTCATTAGTAAATACATGTCCCAGGCCCTTCTGCAAACAGAAAGGTTCCCCTTTGCTGGTGTAAGAGCAGGGGTGGTCTCAAGGCTCTGAGCCCACTGTACTGACCGGACAGGATAAGAGGAGCGGCCGAGTCCACCCACAGACCGGGGCCACTGCCTCCTCAACAGTGTCCAGAAACCAAAGCAGTCCCGTGGGGCTGTGTCTCATGTGTTGAAACAGGTCATCTCATTCATGTTCCTTTTAACAAATGGATCTGGTATCTTATTGAGTTATGAATTCAATCGGGCATACGGGAAGAAGACTTACCTGGATTCTTGAGGGTCTTCTGCCACATAAAGGTTGTTTCTAGACAGAAGGAAGTGCAGGTGCCAGTGGCAGGCAGACAGACAATTTCTCATGACAATAGAGATTAATGATGAAGAGAAGGCATTTATCTTTTAAAACCTGTATTTGTTAATATGGACTTTTGAAAAACCTAGAAAGGAGACTTTCAAGCATTTTGGATATTGAACCACTGGTTATAAGGTATTGAGGGCATAAATATCTGACCCAGCCACATTAGACAAATGGATAAAGATGTCTTTCCTTTCACCAGTCCCTACCCTTCTGCTTCACACAAGCTCCTCTCCTGGGCTACACAGTCAGAATCTTGTCTGCACTCCATTCTTTCATCAATAAAACCCGGAACTTTCCAAGAGTCTTTGCCAATAACCACAACTAGAAAGCTCTTGTTCTCTGGCTGCTGATACGAATCTGTGAGCAAAAGATTAGTCAGGAAATGGAGGCTGCGCAGGATTCCAGGACTTAACGCAATATTGTTTCTGCAATGTAAAGTTATGGAGCTGTGTCCAACTTGCATTTTAGAAACAAAGCTATTAGTTTCTAATATTCAGAATATTCTAATATTTCTCACCTCAGCTTAATTTTGTTCAGATCAATAACAATTTCTTTTTAAAAAAATTAATGTATTTTGTTATTTTTTTAAAATTCTCAAGTCCCTAGAGTTGAGTTTAGAGGTCCTCATTCCTGAGCAGGTAGCTCTGTTCTGGAAATCTACCTTCAACTAAGTTGAGAAATGGACCCTCACCAGCCCCAATATCTCTTCCACACATAACACAATGTGCCATTTTCATGGAACGTGGACACTAGTGAATTCCTGAAATGGCATGATCTAATATTTGCTCCTAGTCCTCCAGAGTAAAACCAGGGTCATTTAAGCTCATGAACCAAAGTCATGCATTGACTCTTCTGTGGTGACATTTAAGAGAAGCAAAGGAAAGAAAAACTCCAGCACAAGATATTCTCACTGAAATAACCAAAATGGCAGTTACAGCTCCCGGCACTTGCTACTCATATAACAAGTGCACTATATATTTAATTAAAAGAGTTAGCAAGCCTATGGACTAAGGTTGCCCCTTGGTGCAACATGGCCACAGACTGGCCTGTCTTACCCATGCCAGCTCTATGTGAAGGCTCACAGGCCAGCTCCTTCCTTTCCCTTATGTCAAAGTAGTTTTCACACAGCTAAACACCTGGCTCTCACGCTGTCATATATTGAGGATGTGTCGAAAGAGCACATTTGTTTAACTCATTAGTGAGAAAACTAATAGGCAAAGGCAGGCAGAGCTGTTCAGAGGAGGCCATGAGGAAGTATACGTGCACACACTCAGTGGGGAACATGAGGCTTGGGCGTGATCATTTCTACCACACAGAAATCATTTTTATCCCCAGTGGACAAAATTCATTGGCAACTTATCAATCTTGTATTAAATCGACATTTAACCTTACAAACTGTGGCAGTGAGTAATAGCAAATAGTAAGCCCACCAGGTTATTGCTCCCTGGAACATCAAATAATCCTTAGGTGGGATTGTTTGATAAAGTCGAATTATGACATTTATTCCTCTTGCCATTTACCCTCATTTTTGATGCTTTTTCTTAACAATTGCAACATACAGGATATATCCTGACTCTTGGAATGCCAAAGAAGGATAACCTTAGAGCAAAATGAAATGGCCTATCGCCCCAGTTTGATTTAGAATTAAATATAAATGAAATGATTCTCGTATGTGATACTTCCCAAAACCTTTGATTTACTATGCATCAAAAACAGTAATTCCCTGGGACCTAAGAACTTTTAATAAAAACATACTTTGCAGAGGCATGTCTCCCACTGTACTTGTTTTTACAACATGAGATGGTTATAATAGATCATTGTTAGGATTTATTACCCAAATGTGAAGGGATAAGATGAGGATAGAACGCCCTCATCTGAACGGCTTTGTGCTCTGTTTATTAAAACAATGGGCCAAAATCATAGCAGGGATGCTCAGAACTCCTGCACTGAGGCAGTGCTGCGGGACATAGCAGAAGAGCATCTTGACCTTAGGTGGGAAACACTGAGTCACTAACCCTTACATATGTTAGCTGCGTTTCTCATAGATGTCTTTCATCACATTGAGGAAGTTCCCTTCTGTTCCTAGTTTGCTGAGAGATTTTTATCCTGAACGGATGTTGCATTTTGTCAAATGCTTTTTTCTGTGTCTATCAAGACATTCATATTTAATTAGCTTTGTACCTTGAGACACCTGTAGATTCACGTGAAGTTGTAAGAAACAATATAGAGAGATCCCATGTACCCTTTAACCAGTTTCCCCTACTGTTGATATCACAACCAGGACAACAACATTGATAGAATCAAGACACAGAATATTTTCATCATCTAAAGGATCCCTCCCGTTGCCTTTTTATAGCCACCCGTGCTTCCCTCTCATCTATTTTTGGGTTCTCTATTCTATCCCATTGATTTGTGTCTATCCCTCTGCCAATACCGCACACTCCTGATTACTGTGGCTGTGTAATAAATCTCAAAATTGGGTAGACTGTTTCTTCCCACTTTTTTCTCTTTTTTGAAAAAATTAACCATTCTATTATTCTGCCTTTCTGTATAAATTTTAGATTATCTTATCTGTATCTATAAAATCTTTTGCTGTGATTTTGATAGGAATTACATTAAATTTGAATATAAGTTTGGGAAGAACTGACATCTTTACTATATTAAGTCTTCCAATCCATGAACATGGTATGTCTCCCTATTGATTTAGACCTCGATTTCTTTCATCAATATTTTGGGGTTTCCAGCATGTGAGTCCTGTACATGTTAGTTAGATTTATACCTAAGTACTTCATTTTCTTTTTGAGCCATTGAGATGGTACTGTACTTTTGATTTTGGTGTCCATGTGTTCATTGCTAATATATAGAAGTATAATTAATTTGTGAATGTTGATCTTATATCATAAAACCTTATTGAATTTATCAGTTGTAGTTTTTGTTTGCTGGTTGGTGGTGTGTGTGTGTATTTGCTTTAGATTCTCTGGGATTTTCTACATAGACATCTATGTCATTTGAAAAGGCAGACAGTTTTATTTTTTCCTGTCTGATCTATCTTCCTTTTATTTCCTTTCCTTTTCTCATAGTACTGGCTAGAAATTCCAGTACTATGTTGTAGAGTGGTAGCAAGAGTAAACATCCTTGCATTGTTCTGAATCTTAGAAGAAAGCACTCAGTCTTTCGCCATTAAGTATACTGTTAGCTGTAGGGTTTTTGTAGATATTTCTTATCAAGTTAAGAGTGGTCCCCTTTATTCTCATTTTGCTGACAGCTTTCATCATGAATAGGTTTTGAATTTGGTGAAATGCTTTTTCTGTACTAATCATGTGATTTTTATTCTTCAGTCTGTTCATATTGTAGTTTACATTGGTTGATTTTTGAATATTGAGTTAGCATGACATTCCTGACATAAACCCCACTTGGTGACAGTATATAATTCTTTTTATGTTTGCTTAACCCTATCTGCCAGTATTTTGTTAAAGATTTTTGCATCTATATTCACAACAGGTATTGTTGTGTAGTTTTATTTTTTTGTATTGCCTTTGTGTGGTTTTAGTGTCAGGATAAGACTAGCTTCATAAAATAAACTGAGAAGTGTTTTCTGCTTTTCTATTTTCTGAAAGATATTGAGTAGAATTAGTATTAAATCTTCTTTAAATGTTTGGTAGAATTCTCTAGTGAAACCATCTGAAACTGAAGGTTTCATTTCAGTCAGTTATTAAATTATAAATTCCATTTCTTTAATAGTTGTAGGGCTATCCAAAGTGTCAATTTCATATTATGTGAGCTGTGGTAGACTGTACTTTATTCTGAATTGGCATATTTCCTAAAAATTGTCAAATGTGTGTGTGTAGATTTGCTTATAGTACACCCTTAATATCCTTTTGAAGTCTGTAGTGTCTATAGAAATATTCCGTTTCATTCCTGATATTAGTAGTTTGTGTTTTCTCTCTTTCTTTTTGTCCATTTTATTAGAAGTTTGTCACATTTACTGATCTTTTCAAAGAACCAGCTCTTAGCATCATTGATAGTCTCTCCATTGTTTTACTGTTTTTAATTTCATTGATTTCTATTCATATCTTTATTATTTCCTTCCTTCTGCTTGCTTTGAGTTCATTTGGCTTTTTTTTTTCTTCCATGTTTTTGAAATAGGAGACCTTTCCTCTTTTCTATTGCATGCGTTCAGTACTATAAATTTCCCTCTCACTACATACTACTTTAGCAGTGTCACTGATGTTTTTGATATGTTGCATTTTAATTTTATTCATTTTAATGTATTTTTTAAAATTTCCCTTTAGACTTCATTTTGACAATGGATTAAAGTATGCCATCAGTTTCCAAGTGTTTGGAGGTTTTTTGGTTATCTTTCTGTTATTGATTTCTAGTTTCATTCCATTGCAGATAGAAAACACACTCTGTATGATTTCAATACTTTTAAATTTGTCAAGGTTTGTTTTATGGGCCAGGATATGACCTATCTTAGTATATGTTCCACTGGTTCATGAACAGAACATGAATCCTGTGTTACTGGATGGAGCGTTCCATAATGCCAATCAGACCCTGCTGGCTGATGGTGTGTTGCATTCCTCTCTCTTGGCTGCTTTTCTGTCGAGTTGTATTAATTGTTAAGGAGGGGTGTTTAAGTTTCAACATATAATTGTGGGTTTGATTGTTTCTTTCAGTTCTTTTCAGTTTTCTCATCCTTTAAATTAGTGTTTTTCCTTCACATATTTTGCTATCTTGTTTAGGGCTTATGTATTTAGGATTGCTAAGTCCCCTTGGTGATTGACCTGTTATCATTATATAATATGCTTCTCTGTATCTGGGAAATTTCTCTACTCTGAAGTCTACTTTATCTGATACTGATATAGCTATTTGTGTTTTCTTTTGATTAATGTTTCCATAGTATATATTTCATCTTTTTATTTACAACCTGTCTATACCATTCTATCTGTAGTGAGTTTCCTATAGACTGCTTTACTCATGTTTTTTTAATCTATGCTGCCAATTTCTGTTATTTAATAGGCATATATAGACCATTTACATTTAATGTAACTGTGAATATGTTAGAGCTTTTTTTATTTTTTGCTTTCTCTTTGTTCTCTAGTTTTTTGTTCTTTTTTTTAAAAATACACTGCTGTGGGTTCCTTGAACTTTTCTTAGAATTTCATCTTTATTTATCTAAAGCATTTTAGAGTGTATTTCTTTTTTTTTGGTATAGCTTTTTAAGTGGTTGCTTTAGGCATAACATTTTACATGTGTAACTTATTAGTCTCCTGGTATCACAATTTTGTCAGTTTGAATGAACTGTAATAACCATATCTGCCTTCATGTTCCTTACCCTCTCCCATTTGTAATACAATTGTCTTAAATATTTTTTCACAAACATTTAAAACCACATCAGACACATTATAATTTTGCTTCAGCCATCAAACACAATTTAGAAAACTGGAGAAGGAAAGTCTATTTATTTACTTATATTTTTACTATCTTCTTTCTTCCATTGTGATGTTCCAAGACTCCTTATTTTATCATTTTCTTTATGTTTAAAGAACTTCCTTTGGTTATTATTTAGGGTTGGTCTACTGGTGACGACTTCTCTTAGCTGTGCTTCATCTGGGAATGCCTTGATTTCCCTTCACTCCTGAAGATGAATGTGGACAGTTCTTTTCTTTGAGCACTTGTGTGCTACTTCCTTCTGACCTCCTTGGTTTTAATGAGAAATCCATCATCATTTGAAGTGATTTTTTCTCTGTAGGTAAGATATCTTTTCTCTCTTGCTGCTTTTACTTTATTTTTCCTTGGTTTTCATTTTCAGAAGTTTTATTATAATGTATCTTGGTGTGGACTTCTTTGGTTAATCTTGTTTGTGCTTTGCTCAGCTCTTAAACATGTAGGTTTAGGTGTTTGGGTAAACATGGGATATTTGTCATTATTTATTTGAATGCTATGTGGCTCTGTCATCTTTCTTCTCTCCTTGCAGAATTCCCATTTTTACCCGTTTTTACCCTCCTATTACTGCCAGTGGTGATAAAAATCCAGACTCCTCACATTGTCTTCAATGACAACGTGGTGGTGGGAAGCTCCTTAATACTGGGTGGGAATAAAGTCCTGGATTTCTATTCAGGTTTCTCTGATACACATTGGGTGGAGGAATGAGGTGGACATGCAGGCACCTTGCTACCTCATCAGGTTGAAAGTTTAGGCTCCTCACTTGGCCTTTACTGGCATAGGTAGGGATGGGCTGTTGTTTGGCTGTAATAATATAGTTATTGTCTAAAAGTTGAATGTCTTGTAAGCCTGCTCCTTTCCCAGTCTTTTGGCTACAGAGAGTAGGCTTTTGTTCGAGCTATTTTTTTCTGAACCTGTTGACATGTCTTGGCTGTCAACTTTTCCAACATCCATTCTCGGATATAAGAGGCAAAAAAAAAAATCCAGAAATTCACCACCATGTTGTACTTAAGTTGAGGTCTTTGGATGGTCTTTCTTTTCTTTTTCTCCCACCTTTGAGAATTTTCTTATTATTTTTTAAAAATTGGTGTTTGTGTGTACATGTTGATAATAGAAAAAAGTGCCTTCACTTCATCTTCCTGGAAGTGGAAGTGGGAGTTTACTTATTGGTTTTTTAATGTTAAGCCAACCTTGCATTCCTGAAATAGACCCCATTTCATATGATACGTTATCATTTTTATAGGTAGTATAGCGCACAGCCTAGGGATAATTATGCCCTACCATTGAGACAAGACCTTTCTGTGTAACTACTCAAAGTTCTGTGAATCCATGTTTTCAGTCTGTAGTCTGGAAAGGCACTACTCTCAGCCCGATGTGAACACTGGACACTAGTACCTTTAATCACTTCAGATGGTTCTTTTGCTAGCCTTGGGTAGTTTTGTCACATGCAAAAACTAATTAGTACTTAGCTTAATGGATACCATCAACAGGTGAATGGACTAAACAAATTGTAATATATGCATAAAATGGAAAACAACTCTGCAGTAAAAAAGGAATAAAATATTGATATGTGCTACAATGTTGATAAATTTCAAAATATTTTTGCTGAGTGAAAGAATCCAGACCAAAACCAATGTATATTCTTCTTATATTTATAGAAAATTCTAGAAAACACTATTTAATTTATAGTGGCGCAAAAGAGATCAGTGGCTGTCTGTGGATTTGGGTGCATGGGACATGGCAAGAGGCAGAGATGACAAAGGGAAATGAGGAAACATTTGGGGACGATGTGTATGATCCTTATCTTGGTTCTGGTGATGATTTCATGAGTGCATACAAATTTCAGTAGAGTTCCAAATGTACTTTTTAAATATTCACAGCCATTTTAAGTCAATCATACCTCTCTAAAGCTGTTTTTTTTTTTTAAAGAATCCCAAAAGGTTAGGGCTGTATTGTCAGGTAGGGCACTAATTTCTTTTCCTCTAACTTAGAATTCATATTCCAGCAGCCTTTCTTTCACTGAATACATCTGCATAAGACCCTCAAATTCTCCTTTGAGTCACATTTTTCATCATGCTGGTTTCCTCATTAATAACTTAGGGATGATTTTTTCAACCAAAAATAACTTTAACAAAAAATAAGTAAATTAGGCATATGCTAATTGTATACTTGACTGAGAATTATGTTTTTATCATTTTGCAAATTATTCTTTGTAAGCACTTATACCTATGAAAATATAAAAATACATTTATTTAAAACATCAATACAAATTTTTTATGAGTAAATATCTATAAACATTAAGTCTGAAATATTCTCTTAACTCCCTTTCTCTTACTCTGTGGCAATTGTTTTATGCTCAATTCTTGACCACTTGAGGATTCTCAGAAATACAACTATGGGCTTAAACAAAACAAATACAATTTCATGACCTAGGGCATGATAGGAAAATAAAGATGAGATGCAAGAACAGCTGTATATTTTAAGGCAAATATCAAAATCCATTTAGGAATTTGGGAAATGGTGTAGAATCTAGCCAAACAGTATAAGACAGAAAGCACATGGTCTTTAAAAGGAAGTGAATGTGAAAGTTGAAAGTACAGGTCATTTATACTTTGGTATACAAATCCATACGTAACTGTCACAGGAATAATTATCCATGTTAATGCACTCAAGGAAATAAGCAAAGGTGGAGAAAAATGGATGGAGCTGATGTAGGGAGAAAATGACTAAGAAAAAAAATTGAACAAGAGAGAAATTGAAAGTAAGTTTGGATAAAATATAGTCATGTTAACTTACCATTAGAGATGGGGAGCAAGTATCCTGGGGTAAGCAGTACTCGGCTGTGCAGCTGTGGGCCACAGTCATCTGAAAAACACAAGGAAACGTTAATCACCCAACCAGGCTTCTGTGAGCTGCAGGCTGCTGCCCAGCCAGACTGGAGGAGACCAAACATACCCTCAAGGGCAGATGACTCAGCGGATGTGCTGAGAAAGTACTCGAAAGAAACAGAATCCAGCTGAAGTTTGGCCCTGTGTACTCTCCAGCAGCTGGCAACTCTGCTCATCAAAAAAATTATAGGCGTGGATGGAATTTCCCTCTTTCAAAGATGACTTTTGAGCCAAATGTTCATCATCAAAACTGCATTAATACTATCATCACTTCGGTTATGCATGCTAAACCAGAGACAGAGAGAGACAGAAAGAGAAAAGGGGGGCAAAGTAAATAAATATAATAATAAAGAATACATTTTAGAGTAAGAATTGCTCCAAGCATCAGGAAAAATTTTAAATAATTGTAATCGAAAGTGTTAAAACGTTAAAGGAAAAAATGGACATGGGGGGGAAAGCTCAAGGGAGAGATTAAAGAAGTTAAAGAAAAGACAAGTTAATAAAAAAGGTTTAAAATGAGCTGGAAAATTAGAGAAAGAAAATGCAAGATAACAATAGAACTGTTACAGAAATAAAAACCACAGCAGAAGCAGCAAGAAAAAAAAATAGAGACTACTGGAAACAGATTCAATGCAAGGAGATCCACTTTGAAAAGGTCACTCAAGCAAAATACAAAATTTGTAGAGAATAAAGTATGTCGGAAAGCAGAATAGGAAAACTCAACATACAAACATGATTGAGGTTTCCATAGAACAGAAGAGAAAAATGGAAGAGAAAGATATCTGAAGTTCTGGTGGTCTTCAGAGCTTTAAGGACACCAAAAGTGTGAGAAAAACGTGAGTCCAAATGGAGTGGTGCTTCCAACTAATCGATCACAAGCAGTTACAGGTTTCTTTGTTCCTTCTCCATTCCCACTGCTTAACTTGACTATCTTAAAAAAAAAAAGTGAGAATAAAAGCCAAGTTGCATAAAAGAAGAAAAATTGAGCTCAGAATTTCCCAGATAATTATTTTCAATGGCAGAAAACAGTGGAGATACATACTGACAATTCTGAGGAAAAATCTGACTCCAACATACTGTGCATAGTTCAATTATCCTTTATGTAAAAAAGCAAGAGAAAGACATTCTTAAGCTATATTCCTAGTGCATATAACATCTATTCATCCCCCTTTAAAAAAAATGAAAAATCCAGTCAACTGCACAATTAAATGCAGAATTCCAAAAGTAGAATCCAGATTGGAGAATATTGAATTTCTTAAGACTAAATATGTAATCTTTCACGGTGTAAGAACAGTTGATACGAAAGATCATGAATTAATTAAAATGACATATCTTTAGATTTACAAAGATAACTACTAGAAGAAATATAAACGGTGTCTTAGTAACTTTGGGCTGCCATCACAAAATACCATACCGTGGGTAGCTTACACAACAGGATTTTATTTCTCAGTGGCTTAAACAACAGGAACTATTCAGTCCTGGATGCTGGAAGTCCAAGATCAAGGTGCTGGCTGATTTGGTTCTCTGGAGAGAGCTCCCTTCCTGGGTTGTCGATGGCCACCTTCTTGCTGTGTCCTCATGTGGGAGGGGAATGGAGAGAGAGAGAGAATGACAGAGAGAGAACAAGTGCATGCTCTGGTCTCTTCATCTTCCTGTAAGGACACTAATTCCATCAAGGGAGTCCCACCCTCGTGACCTCATCTACACGTAACTACATATAAATTTTAGGGGGATACAAACATTCAGTCTATAACAAAGAGACAATAAAACATTTGAATTACCAGGAGAAAAACAAGCGCATCCCTCCCCACACATGTGACTCACCTAAAAAAACACAAAGCAAAGGAAACATTAAATTGCAAAATATTGCAAATATATCAAGCGTATCTGTTTTAACTATAGACATAAAATCTATTAAAAGCGATAGCTCCTTTGTTGGATCCAAAAGCTAATTACAAGCCAAAAATAAGAGATACATTTAAAAAATTACAAAGTTTAAAATGAATGTTTAGACAAAGATAAATTAAGCAAATGCTAGCAAAAGTAAATAGAGATCACTATAATAATAGCAGGCAAATTTGATTTAAGGCAAAAGATACTAAAAATCATAGATGAACTCAATGTTTAATGATGCAGGATATATTCCACAATAAATATAAAAATGTCAGGGACCTTTATGAATCAGATAATATATCAGAAAAATACACAAGAAATGTCTCCCTGAAATACAAAAATATTTGATCTGAAAAGATCAAGCTGTCCCAAGTAACTTAACTGTATCCCAAAAGAAATCTTAAAAATATTCATAAGAATTTAAGAAACCCAGCATCCCAGGTAAAACTTATGATATCTGATATCTAACATAAAATTCTCAAAGATGAAAGAAAGAGGAAAGTATGACTTACAATAATTAGTATGTCAATCAGTCAAAACCAACCCAGAACTGAAAAGGATTTTAGAATTAGGAGATAAGAACATTAAAATAGCTTTTTGTTTGTTTTCTTTTTTGGCAGCTGGCCAGAAAGGGGATCTGAACCCATGACCTTGGGGTTATAAGGCCACGCTTTAACCAACTGAGCTAACCTGGCCAGCCTAAAATATTTAACTGCATTCCACATATTTAAAAAGTTAAGTAGAGAAATGAAAGAAATTTTTTTTAAAAAGACAAATAGAACTATGAATGAAAGCAATAGCGTGTAGATGGGATTAATTGCAGATTAGACATTGCAAAAGAAAATATTAATGAATTTGAAGAAATAACAGTAGAAACTATAAAAAACAAAACCAGAGGGATGGAAAATGAAATAAAATGAACACATCACAAGTGGGCTGTGGGGAAACTTCAAGTGGCCTACTATCCATAGAATTGGAGTCCTACAGGAAGCAGGGGGGAATAATCTGAAGAAATAGCCCCAATATTTCAATTTTGATAAAAACTATAAACTCAGAAATCCAAGCATTTTAATAAGTCCCAGGCACCAAAAAAAGAAAAAAAAATGAGGAAAATTACTCTAAGTCTCATTCTAATCAGACTACTCAAAACTAGTGGAAATCTTAAGCAGCAGCCAGAGGGAAAAAAGATATGCTGTGTACAGAGGAACCACAATAAGGATAAGAGCATATTTGTCATACCAAATAGTAGAGGTAAAAAGACAGTGGAAATACATCTTTAAAATACAGACAGCAAAAACTGTCAAGTTAGCATTCTAAAACTAATGGAAATATATTTTAAAAATTAAGGCAAAATAAAGACCATTTTTTAGAGAAATAACAGTAGAAGATATTTATTGCCAGCACACCCAAACTTCAGGAATTGTTAAAGAAAGTCCTTCAAACAGAAAGAACGTGATACCAGATGGGAAGTATGGGTCTGCACAAAGGAATGAAAATCACCAGAAATGGTACGTATGTGAGTAAATATGCAACATTTCTCTTATTATTTAAATGGCTTTTAAGATAATTACCTATTTGAACAAAAACATTAACAGTATAGTATAGGGTTTATAACACGTAAAAACAAAATGTTTGACAGCAATAGCACAAAGGTAGAGAGAGAAGGAATAGAAGTACACTATAGTAAGATTCACACTGTATGTAAGTGGTACAATAGCTCTTGAAGGTAGTCTGTGATAAGTTAAAGATGCACATTGTAAACCCTAAAGCAACCACTAAAATAACAAAACAAAGCATTATAGGTAATAAAGCTAACAAAGGAGAAAAAGTGCAATCACCAGCAATACTCAGTTAATTCAAAAGAGGAAAAGGGAGACAAAGAACATATAAACTAGAGGACAAATTAAAAAATGAGATATAAAATATCTATAAATATAACTATATCACTTACATTAAATGTAAATGACCTAAACATTCTAATTAAAAGTAGAAGTTGGATATTGGCAGATGGGATAAAAAGAGTAGCACACAACCACATGTATATGATGCTTCCATGAAATGCACTTTAAATATAAGACACAAATAGGTTAAAAGTAAAAGGACTGAAAAGATACCACATTAACCCTAATCGGAAGAAACCTGGAGTAGCTATATTAATATCAGACAAAGTGGATTTCAGAGCAAAGAATATTATCAGGGATAACAGAGTTATTTCAGAATGATAAAGGGATCTATTCATTAGGAGGACATAGCAATCCTATTAGGTGTGGGCATCTAGTGACACAGCTACAAAACAAATGAGGCAAAACCAGAAAGCACAGCAAAGAGAAGTAGACAAATTCACAATTATAGGTGGAGTTTCAACACCTTCTCTCAATAATTGATAGAAGTAGACTGAAAATCAGTAGTATACCGAAGACATGACATCACAATCAACCAACTCGACCTAGTTGACAGTCACAGAATATTTTAGCCCCAGACAGCTGGAAATATATTCTACAAGTGCACACAGAATATTTATCAAGATAGACCACATGATGGGCTATAAAAGCCTAAATATATTTTAAAATAGATGCAAAATATGTTTTCAAGCCACAATGGATGTAAATTAAAATCAACAAAAGAAAAACATCTGGAAAATCATCAAATAGTTGTAAATACCACACTTTAAAATAATCCATAATTCAAATAAGAAAGCGAAAGGAAAATTAGTATTTAAAACTGAATGAAAATAAAACATAGCATATCAAAATTTGGGGGATGATGCAAAGCAGCACTTAGGATGACATTTACAGCACAGAATACCGATATTAGGAGAAAAGAAAAAAGATCTCAAATGAATGATCTCATTCCACCTTAAGAAACTATAGAAAATACAGCAAAGGAAACAAAAAGTAAGCAGAAGGGGGCAGGTGGGCGTGAAGCTAGGAGGTGTGGTGGTCAAGCATCCCGCACCCTCAGTGCCCCCTACGCCTCCTCGGAGCCAGGGCAGGGTTTGAACTTGGCTTCGGCCTGGAGTACCCTGCAGCCCAGGTGCAGCGGAGGCCCAGCGAGCAGCGATGAGATGCACGTGCAGACCCCGGCCATGTAGATACTGTTGCCTCTAACTCCTTCAGCCCAGAGCACCTCACCTCTGGCCCCCAGCACAGGAAGGCAGCATGGTCAGGAGGCATTAAGCTTTGGCTGAAGCAGGGTGACCTCACTCGTGGCACACAACAAAATTTGGGAAGAACCAGCCCAATGCCAACATGATGCAGATATCTCAGGGCACTACTGGCCCTCCCCGGTGATATCTCAGGAGCTATCATTGCATCTCCTCTCCAAGTATGACCATGCTAATCCGAGGCAGAGCCCTGACCACTGCAGCTCCCAGGGGAGCATGGAGGGCCTGGAGTCCAGTGGGGAATACCCACCCTACCGTCTTCTTTCCCCTGCCAAGAACACCAGCAGCACTGACCAGCTCAGCCACTTCCATAACAAGAGAAACTCAGCTTACAGCTCCTTCTCCGTCAGTTCTAGCATCCTAGAGTATCCACCCGCTGGCATCTCTGGCTGGGAGCATTCAGGCTCCACGGACACTATTTCTGCTCGAGGTGGCCTCCTAGAAGGGACGAAGCAGGCAGACATTCACTACATCAAGACAGTCTATGATACCCAGAGGGGAGTCACAGCAGAGGATGAGGGGAGCTCTGCGGTCCTGCTTCTTCAAGGTAGGGAGGCCCGAGCATCAGCACATGGTCACAGCTGTGACAAACGGTATAATGGTCCTTGGGACAAGGGAGCTCCACCCCCATCCTGGAATCAGCAGTGCCCCAGTGCCTTGGGGACTGCCACTTACAACCTGCCTCCTAAGGCCAGTACACCCCTGCCCCCAGCTCGGAGCAACAGTTATGCAGCCTTTCCGTACCATGAGCAGCCCAGCTCCTGGTCTAGCCTTGATCAGAAATGGTTCTGCCAGCCTCAGGCAGACTCTTGAGCCTCCCTGAAATCTCCATTCACAGAGGAACAGCTGCATATTGTACCAGAGAAGAGTCCGGAGAACAGCCCCCCAGTGAAGCCCAAGCACAATTATGCCCAGAAGGCCTAACCTGGCCACCTCTGCTGCTGACCAGCGTCTGCCCTGCACCCTCCCTGAAGCCACACTCCGCCCGGGTGCCCCAGCCTCCTGTGAGTAACAACGGTATGCTCCACCCTGCACCGGCCAAGGAGAGTGGATGTACAGCTCCTTGGGGAGCTTGCAACAAGACGGCTACCTCTGATGAGAGTGGGAACCAAAACGGATCTAGCAGGCCTGGGTTTCTACCAGCCCCAGAACATGACTCACTGTATGCAGTGGAGAGGAAACGAGAAACTACAGCCAAGTGTGTCCCCTACAAAATCCATTTTTGTTCAGTGCCTGAAAACGAAGAGGATACCTCCCCGAAGCCTTCCCAAGGCAACAGCGCACAACCTAACGAGAGAAAGTGCATCCACAACAGCAGACCGTGTTCCCGGCACCACAGCCTCAAACGCCCTCAGGCTCAGGCCTGGCATGTGAGTGAGTACAAGTGATTGTCCAGGTCCTCAGAGCCCTGGGAAGATATTTCCAGAAGACCACAATACCAACCTCCAGCAGAGGATTGAAGAAACAGACTAGCCCAGGGCTTGTCCAGCAACTTTGGCAAGATCAAATTAGCCTTTTCACCTCTCTAGAACATTCCCGTGAGTCTAAGGAGACAACGCGACCTGGAGCTAGGAGGGGGAGCGCAGGAGGGTTCCCCGGGCGGTAGGCCCACCTGTTGAGTCAACACAAGGGTGGAGGACCCTGGAAGGAGATTGGTGCCTGGCCACAGGAGCCACCTGTACCGGCCAGCTCCTATCCAAGGCCCAGGGGGAGAAGCCGTGGCTCCAGCTCCTTCCACGGTTCAGACCCAGGATAGGAAGAGCCGCGTACCCCGCCGCACCAGCAGTCATCCGGTCCGGGCAGAAGAGGCTCATTTCGACTCGACTCCGGGATCTGCAGCCGGGGGCACCAGCAGCCCGCCTCGGCCCACGTGGGGTGGCCGCACCCCGAGGCATCGGCGCCCAGCCACGCTGTGCAGAGAATGGCGACGGAGAGGATCCCCAGACCTGGAGGGAGCTGCTCTGCGGAGCTAACGGTGGACCAGGAGGCACCTAGGTGTCCTCCTGAGGTCCAGGTCATCTCCTGCCGCAGACAGGAAGCGCCAGGACGTGCTTCTGGAGAAAGACAGTGGCTTCGGTCCTGTGAAGGACCCATGTTATTTGGCTGGCTCTGGATCTAGGTAACTCGGTTGTTACCACTCATACACCGTCCTAACTCTTGTTGGGGTGGTTCAGGCTGCAGAGCGGTTGGTGGTTCCTCAGTTCCCGGTGAATATCCTGGAGCCCTGGACCATCAGAGGCAAGCCAGCAGGAGGCAAGCCAGCAGGACACCTTGTCCCAGGCCACTGCTGGCAGGAATGCGAGGGCATCTCACAGACCACCACCACTGTGCCCTGACCCCACTCAGCTCCTCTCTGCCTTCACCCATTCCCTCTGGCTACTGCTTATAGGTTGCCATTGACCAGCAGTCTGGAAGGGATGGTCAGGCAGGGTGACAGCGTCTTGTGCCCTACACCCCTGCAGTGACCCATAGAAGGAACCGTCACACTTTGACCCAGCCTGCCAGTCCAAGAGGCTGTGAGTTCAACAGCTCAGAGCACCGGGTAGAAGAGGAAACAAGGAAGAGAGTCTTGCAGCCTCAGTGGCTGCCTTCTTGCGTGAAGTGGGCCCATGCAGTCAGAGAGTACAGCCCGCCTGAGGAATCCTCGGCGCCTGAGTCTGTAAACCTGAAGCACTCCAAAAGCCAGCAGAGTGCTCCAAGTTCATGCAGCACTTCTGGCCCTGAAGTGCCTCTTGGGGCCCCAAGCACTCCAGGGAGGAGCTCCCTCCAAATATCCCAGTCGGTTCTGCTGGCCTCCCCACCAACTTCAGATGATTACGAGGATGAAGTGTTTATGAAGGACTTGCACCCCAAGGCCACGTCCAGCACCACATTTGAAGCTCTTCCGCCACCCCCACCTCCTCCACCTCCACCGAGCCAGGAAACCCCAGTGAACAGTGCTGATGACTTTCCTCCACCTCTTCCCATGTGGACAAGGGGAAGCTGCTGGACAGAGAGGATTAGGAAGGGCCCTGCGCCAGCTCCAGCAACTTTTCCAGGTGACAGTAGCAAGGGAAAGGCACATGCCCGGTTCAGTACTGGCTTCCAGACCCTACGCTCCTGTCAAGGGCTCAGAAGCCAACGAATCCAGCCCCCTCTCCATCATGGGTGCTCGGTCCCATTGCTGGGTCTCTTAGCAAGCAGCCAAGTCCAGGGCAGCCCCCTCCCATCCAGACCCAAAGCCTCATCCATGCTCCAATCAGTGAAACTCAGGGTATAGAAAAGGAAGTCAGTTCTGATCCTCAGAAGACCTCAGAAGACATCAGGACGGAGGATCTGGCCAAGGAAATTGTCCACCAAGACAGACCTCTGGCAGACACTTTGGATCCAGACTCCAGAATGAAGACAACTCTGGACCTGATGGAAGGTTTGTTTCCTGAGATGTTAACTTGCTGAAGGAAAACAGCTTAAAGAGGAAGGCCGTGCTGAGAACTGTCAGCTGCTCAGGATATGAGGGCGAGAGGAGTTAAGACAAAGAAGCAGTGGGTATGCCGGTCAGCTGCCCTGCCTACGACAGTGTGTCTGCACCCAAGGCCGGACTCCCGAGCAAAACCAAAGACACGCCAGAAGAGGTGAGTGAGGAAGAAGAGCAGGTGGATGTCAATGAAAAGAAGGCTGAGCTCACTGGAAACCTCCAGAAAGCGAAGGGAGTCCGCTCATGGATCAAGCTCAGTAATGCCTGTGAGGAGGGCTGGAGGCTCTGCTCAGTGACCTCGACAAGCCCAATGAGTTTGACAAGTACCAGATGCTCGTGGGGGACTGGGACAAGGTGGTGAACCTGCTGCTTTCCCTCTCAGGGCACCTGGCTCGTGTAGAGAACGTCCTTAGTGGCCTTGGTGAAGATGTCGGTAATGAAGAAAGGAGCTCTCTCGAGAAGAGGGAGATCCTGGCGGGGCAGCATGAGGATATGCGGGAGCTCCAGGAGAACCTCGATTGCAGGCAGCGGGTGGTGCTGGGCATCTTGGCCAATTATCTGTCAGAGGAGCAACTCCAGGATCACCAGCACTTTGTGAAAATGAAGTCAATGCTCCTCACTGAGCCGAAAAAGCTGGATGACAAGATCACACTGGGCCAGGAGCAGGTCAAGTGTCTGCTGGATTTCATGGCCAAGGCTGGAACCCTTGCTCTGCCCCCAGACCTGCCTGGTGAAACAGCTGCTGTGGGGGATGTACTTTCAGTGGTGTTTTTCCAACATTAACCTCTCCACTTTAACCTCTTCTAAAATATCCAACCAGAAGATCACCATTTCTCTCCACACTATTTGACCTGAGAAACGTTTCAGTACAAACCACCATTTGAAGTATCTAGGTTTTGGAGTTTTTCTGGATAAATGGAAAAAAATTCTATCCAGGAAGAAGCCCATGTTTTCCTTTTTGCCCTTCATGATTGATCTTTGAGAGCTTGAATGCTGCTGGAAACTTATGCCTTTCTATTATTACTTTGGAGTAGAAAGAAAGTTAAAGAAACTGTGAGAATTGATTGGAAGGTTTTGATTGATCATCTAGTTTTTAGCAGGCTGAGGCAACATGGACCAGTGTGTGCAACCCTCAGGAATGTACCCACAGTGGCCTTCCTTGCTGGTGGGCTGTGTATGTGGACAACAGGGTACAGGTACCACTAACAAATGGTCTGCAGCTTAAACTCTCTAAAAGACACACACACGCTGAGAAGAAAATTGTAAAATCTTGGACATTGTTCCTTATATTTTTTAAAAGAAAAAGATCATTATGTTTGTGTGCTAACTTATTTGATTTTATTTTGTGGTAAATGTAGACAATTGTGTTTGAGCTTTATATTTTGTGAAAACCTTAATGAAGTGATGAACTCCAAAGCAGGGGCTGGGGGTGGGGGGGATTAAGCAGAAGAAAGGAAATAATAAAGATCAGAGCAGAAATCAAATAAATGAGAAAGAGAAAAACAATAAAGAAAATGGACACAAATAAAAGCTCTTTGAGAAGATCAGTACAATTGATGATCCTTAAGTCACATTGATTAGGGAAAGAGAAAGAAGACACAAATTACTAATACTGGAAATGAGAGAGAGAATATTAGCACAGAACCCCCAAAAAATGAATTATAAGGGAATATTGTGAACAACCTTATGCCAATAAATTCAACAACTTAGATGAAATGGATAAATTTATCAAAAGGCTCAAACTACCAAAGATTACTCAAGAAGAAATAGATCATCTAAATAGCCCTATATCTACAAGGGTACTTCAAAAAAACAAAATAAAATTGAAAGATAATATAAATCCATGAAAGTTTTGAAGTACCCTCGTATTACAGAAATTTATTTTATAATTAAATTCTTCCTTTTTTTCTCCGTATCCTAAATGGGATCCTGCAACAGGGAAAAAAGGGGGGGGAACACTAGATAAAAATTAAGGAAATACGAATGAAATATGGACTTTACTTATTAATAAGGTATTAATAATGGTTCATTCATTATGACAAATGTACCATATTACTGTAAGGTGTTGTGATAGGGGAAAGCGGATATGGGGTTTATGGGACTACTTTGCCGGTTTTCTGTAAATTGAAAACTGTCAAAAAAAATTCATTTTTAAAGAAGGTAATAAAGAGCTCGGTACTCCTCCCCACCGCACACACCGATGCTTCCTACAAAGATAGCTCCAGGCCAGGGTGACTTCAATACCGAATACTTAAGGAAGAAGTAATGGCAACTGTACACAAATTCTTACAGAAAACTGAAGAGGAGGAAGATATGCATCTTAAATCATTCTATAAGGCTGGCATTTGCGAATGCCAAAGTCTGGCAAGGACTTTATAAGAAAACTACAGACCAATATCCGTCATGATTACAGGTACAAAAATTCAAAATAAAATTTCAGAATATCAATTCAGCAATGCTATTGATCTTCATAATTCAAGAATTCCATATTTGCCAGTTTGCCTGCTCACTAGAATTTATTTGTAACCCTCAAACAAGTACTTGTGACACTCTTGCAGTCCTTCACAGACACGTGCAGAGTGGTAAAAGACTTATGTCTCCCAGTGTGCATATTCCCAGCGTGGGCTGAACAAGCTGAAACTCTGTTTTCTTGTTTCACCTCTCATACTGTGAACAAGTGTCCTTCGTGCAGTATATTTAGTGCCATGCTTTAAACATTTTCGTGCTTTTGGGGGGTGGTGATTTCACTGTTTAAAATGGCTCCCGAGCATTAGTGCTGAAGTACTGTCTAGTGTTCCCAAGCGCAAGAAGACTGTGATGTGCTTTACAGAAAATAAATGTGTATTAGATAGACTTCCTTCATGAGGTATAATTCTGTTGGCTGTGAGTTCAATGCTAATGAATCAATAACACATATTAAGTAAGATGTCTTTAACCAGTAATACATAAAATGAGACTATTTATCTGTTGATGAAAACATTGTGACCAGAGGCTTACAGGAACCCAGCCCTGTATGTCCCCTAAGAACAATGATTTAATGCTCTCTAATTCAGTGTTTGTGGTGACTTCATGGAACATAACTACCCAAATTTATCTAGGTTCAATGCAATCCCTATCAAAATCCTAGAAAGATTTTGTAAAAATTGACAAGGGAGGTCTCCCTGACAGTTGCTTAGACACCAGGACTTTTCCAGCATGGCCCAAAACAACTGTCTAAATGGGACTGTATCAACAAATCATAGTTACACCAAATTCACAGAAGGTTAGTTGAAAATTCCCCTCAGTGCTTTCTACCAAAAACTTACCCAAGTTATGCGACCAAACGAAAACTTGCTTTAGAAATCAACACTATAAGAGTCAAGAATCCAGACTTGGTTTTACAACCAAAGAACTAGGCAGAAAAGACCAGACTTTGGGGAGACTTTAGGATCAAGCCAAGACTATGAACAAGATCGCCTTGAAAAATAGACTCAAAATAGAGAAGCCGGACTGTGTTGTAGCAACCACAGCTCCTCTCAATTACACGCCCTCATCAAGGCATTTATGAACAATCCTTGCACTGGGACTGATTTCAGAGAACAACTTGCCAAAGAAATTGGAGTTCCAGAGAAAGATTCCAAATTTAGTTTGAAAATTGAAGATCTAGATTACATGTCCAAAGGAGAAGAAAGCTGATGAGTCCTTGGAACAGCAAGACCAGGGACAAGATGTCTGAAACAGAGTTCAGGGTATAGAAGATACGCTAAATGGAACCAGCCTCACCAGCAGCTCTCTTATTTCTCTGGAGCCAGAGTATGGTAGACACAGTGACAAACTCAGTGTATTTGATGTCATCCACCTGGGCCACACTATCTCTCACCGTCTTCCTGGGATTCTACCCTTTGGCTAAGACTGCAAGCTAAGTTTTCTGGGGATGATAAACAGGACTTCAGGAGGCAGAGACGGGTAAAAGAGGCACCACCCAGCCCTCCTGACCCAGCCTGGCTCCGGAGTTCAGCAGACTTTCAGATAAGGAAAACAAACTTAATAATAATGATGTTTTAGTCATCACAGTAATGATTGATTCAGGCAAAAATCATCAATTGATATTAAAACCAGGAGATGACATATACATTATCTCAAAGAATCTCCTCACATATTAATTACAAAAGGTAAATTGGTTGTTTTACAGTGAAAAAACCTGGATGACTCTACCTTAATCAGGTGGTTGAAATTCACTCCTCCAGTAATGGCAGGAACCAAGGCGAGGTGCCTCCTGGTATGAAACAGTAAGAAGACACCGTGTCGCTTCTGTAGGATTACTGGCAAAAAGTGAGCAACCTGAACCTAATCGTGAGGAAGCAGGAAGCAAACCCAAACTGAGTGACAGTCTGTAAAGTGACATCCCTGTCCTCTCCAACCATTGATTGAATAGGTAGGCTGGCTCAGAAAATGTTTAGGAAGTAGGTCTCTTTTGTATGTAGCATATGCTACTTAAAAAATAAAAATAATAATAACACATTCAGAGTTCTGTTTATGCCTAATGTATCTGTTTTCATTAGAGGAGATAGGATTTTTAAAAGTGTGGTAAGATATGTGTAATAAAATATTTAATCATGTTACGTGTACGACTAAGTACATTCACACTGTCACGAAACCGTCACCACGATCCGTCTCCAGAATCCTCTTCATTTTGCAGAAACAAAACTCTATACTCATTAAACAGTAACTGCCCGTTCTCTCCCTCTCTCAGCCTCTGGCAATCACCATTCTACTGTTTGTCTCTGTAAATTTTACTATTCCAGGTACTTCATATACATGGGCTCATGCAGTATTTGTCCTTTTGCGTCTGGCTACTTCATTTAGCATAATGTCTTCAAGGTTTATCCATTTGTAGCCTGTGACAGAATTTCCTTCCTTTTTAATGCTAAATAATATTCCATTGTATCGACATACTATATATATATGCAATATATTTATATGTACTTACAACACATGAGCCACCTTTTGTCTATTGTGACTAATGCTGCTATGAACATTGGTATACAAATATCTGTCCAACACCTTTCAATTCTTTTGAATATATCCCCGGTTTTTTTTTTTTTTTTTTTTTTTTTTTTGTCTATTTCGTGACCGGCACTCAGCCAGTGAGTGCACCAGCCTGAATATATCCCCGGAAGTGGCATTGCTGGACCATATATTAAGACATTTAAAAATAAATAGATGTTATGGAGCAGTATGTGGCCAAGTAGTGTTTCTCCAAGGAATGTGGTAATTTTAAATATTTAATAATTTAATGTTTTCTACCCAGTTAAGCAAATGGATTTGAAAAAAGTGGTATATTTACACAATGGGGTATTATTTGGCTATAAGAATAAGAACTCTTACCCAGGATATATACAGAACTCTTAAAACTCAACAGTAAGAAAACAAACAATCCAATAAAAAAAATTTAACAAAAGATATGAACAATTTTCCAAAGATCTATGTATGGGCAATAAGCACATGAAAAGTTGTTAACTTATTAGGGAAATGGAGATCAAAACTGCAATGAGATACCACTGCACACCTATTAGAATGACTAAAAGTAAACATATTGATGGTGCCAAGTGTTGGTGTGGATGTGGAGGAGCTGGAACTCTCATACTCTGTTGGTGGGAATGTAAAATGGGAAGAGCACTTTGAAAATGAGTTTTGGCAGCTTCTTCAAAAGTTAATCATACACCTGAGATCCAAACACTTTACTCCTAGGTACTTGCCCGAGACAAATGAAAGTGTCTATCCATACAAAGATGTGTTCACTATGTTTATAGCAACTTTATTTGTAATAGTCCCAAACTTGAAATAACCCAAATGTCTAGTAACACATTAACAGTTAAGCAAAGTATGGCACATCCATGCAATGGAAAATTACTCAGCAATGAAAAAGAATTAGGTACTGATATGCCATACAACATTGATGAATCTCAAAACGATTATGATGAATGAAAGAAACCAAATTGAAAAAAGTACATAGTGTATAATTATATATATATTACATTCTAGCATATGCAAAGTCATCTATAGTGGAAGAAAACAAATTAGTGGTTGTCTTGCCAAATGAAGGTAGATCAAAGGGGCTCAAAAGAGAAGAATTAAAAAGGGACAAAAGGAAACTTTCAGGGTGATGAATATCTTCATTATCTTAATTGTGGTGATGGTTTCATGGGTATATATGTCAAAACTTAAACTGTGGATTTTAAATATGCACAATTTATTTATTTATTGTAGGTCAGTAATTTAATATACCTCAAAAAGCTGTGTTTAAAAGTCTATTAGGTACCCATAAAGCTGTCCCCAAAGTTAAATTCATAGGTTTAAATCTTTACATTGCTAAATGAGAAATAATAACAAATTAATAAAAAAATTCATCTTCAGAAATAAGAAAAATAAACATACAAAAAATGAATCAATGAAAAACCAAAGGAAAAAGTAAATGCAGAAAAAAGCAAGATTTAATCAACTAGGTAACAACAAATGATAGAATTAACAAATTCCTGTGCTTGCTCATTGTAGATCCCAGTGAAATCTCGACCAACTGCATGGGATCATTAATAAAAAAGATAGGGAAAGACATGAACACAGAAACTTGGCACTGTGTATGTCATAGGATAATATTGTGTTGTACAAGAATAGATTGATAGGATGTGAAGCTAGTTCTGTTCTTGCACGACAACCATAGTCTGCAAGCCCAGAAAATGGCCCAAACGCATATGAAAATTCTATATGTAAAAATCAGCATTTCAAACAAAAGTATGCTCGTGTGGAAGAAGATAGCCTAGTATTTGGAAAAACACAAAAATAGCTGTTACCTACCTTAATCCAAAATAAATTTCAGATAAATAAAAATATTAAATATGAAAAATTAAGCCACAAAGGCACTAAAACCAAACAGGTAAATTTTTTAGATCTTCCCAAATTATGAAAATACTTTCTAAATATGGTATAAATTCCAGACATCACAAAGGGAAAGATAGTCAATTTAATATCACAAAAAGTTTCCACAGAGTAACAAAGGAAATAGACAAGTCCCTTGCCATCATGAAGTAAAAATTACTTGCATTACATATAACAAATATAGAATTCCTTAATATATAAAAATTCATATAAATCAATAAGAAAAAGTTGAACAATCCTACTGCACATGGACCGCAAAGGACCTGAACAAGTAATTCCCAGAAAAAGAAGGATCAATGACAGTAAACATATGAGCAGAGGCTCAACTTCATTAATTTAGAGAATACAAATCTAACCAATGATGAGATCCTATTTTCTACTTATCAGATTAAATGTTTGATATTACCCAGTACCAAGAGAATGTGGGTAACCTTTCTGATGGGAATGTAAATTGGTATCACCTTCTTTGGCAAGCTCTTGGCAATATCTTTCAGAATTTTAAATATGCATGCCCTTTGACCTAGCAACTCCATTTCTCAGGAACTTATCCTACAGAAATACAGTATAGGCATGATTGTGCAAACACACACACACGATTGTAATAAATACATTAATTTCAGGAGTTATTAAGGAACCTACTATTTTCCCTACATAAGAGACTCTTCAGTACCATTTTGAAATAAAATCTAATGTAAGTTGTCTGGGTTCTTCTGACAAAAGGTGTTGCATCCTTTAAAATAATTCCTCATTTTTTTACAACCTACTGATGATTGCCAACTTCTTACGTGCAAAAAAACAAACAAACAAAACCTGCCAGTGCTTCCTGGTCAACCACAGGACACTAATTTATTTCTGGGAAAAGAAAGACACGGCATTTTATAACTGCTTGCTCTGGGGACCGCAGACATGAGGAATGCTTTTGTGAACACTCCGTGGGCATCAGGCAGAACTGTGTGGTCCAGTGCTTGGGAATGAAAACAGGCCCCGAGGAGGCAAAAAACCCAGGTAAGGAGCATCGAATCTTGTGCTCCAGTAATGGGCTGGCACCCAGCAGCAAAGCCTTAGCTTTTTCTGGGAAGGGAACTCCTCCGGCCGAGTTCATTATCAATATAATCTGAGAGATCTGAGTCATGCTGGGAGGCCCAGACACCTAAAATGTGTAGGGAAACAAGTGAAACCTTTGCATATTTATGGAAGTTAAAATAAGCTTTCCCTTTGGCGACCGCTATAAGGAAAAACGCAATGTGAAAGGCAATGCCTGTGGCCCTGAAGACTCAGGAGAGGTCACAGCAAGGAGCTATTGAGTCAGCAGGAAGCCAGTTCGGTTTAGGATTAAATGAATGGCGAGTCACCTCGGGATTGTTGCATTTGTCAAAGCAGAGGCCTGCTGTTTAAAATGGATCTTGATCACATTTTCCACAAAATGAATTTCTGGCTGTGCCCAGACTTTGTTACTATGGCAGGTGGCCCCTTCCATCAAGGCAGGGCAACCACTGGGCTACAGGACTTCTCCTTTGATTGTTTATTAAGAGTAATCCACTTCTGAATGAAACGTCATCATTTTATTCCACCTGTGAGGGGTTATTTCCTCATGCAATTGAACAACCATCATCTGGACTCATGGAAATAGATACACTATTAGTGGACTCTAGATTTTTGTTGTTGTTGTTGTTGTACACAATTGTTTGCTGATAGTGTGTAAGCTTTGGCCACCACAAAGTCACGTATTTGGGAGTGGCAGATGGGAAGTATTATGAGATGCAAAGATCATAATTCGTACACCCCTGGGCCGTCCTTCACCGATCCTTAGGACAGTCTCGCTGAGCACCAAACTCCAGAGCCCTGATGCAGGATCAGGTCTTCAGCATGGGCTTTTCCTGAGAGGGCAGAAAACACATAGAAAAGAGCAAAACACCCAAAATGTCTCTTTTTAGATTCCAGTCCCAAAACTCATTTCTCCCCCACCCATAAATGGCCTGAACCTGCTGCCCCCAGCTCAGGAGCTCTGGTTCCCTCCTTCAACCCACAGCATCTCTTATTCTCCTGCAGAGAGCTCCAGGCTGTTCCTCACATAGGAGCCCCGACAGCATTTTTTTCACCTTTGATTCAGGGTATCCATTCATTTCATTGTTTTGCCAGACAGATCTGGAAGATGAGGAGAAAATGTCTGTCCTGCAGAGGGTGGGAAAAAGAAAAATTTATACACACGATTCTTTTAATTTTTTTTTTTTCTGTGAAAGAGCAAAGAGTTTCTTGCTCCCTTTAATGTTTTGAACACTTGCTACATGGCAGGTGTTGGGAAGGCAGGTTGATGGCACCATGCTTTCTGCCCTCGGGGAGCTGACTGCTTCTGCCAATATCTCTAGGACAAAACAAGTCTAAAAAAGTTGGTTTCTGTCCCACTCAGCAGGCCCTTACTTTTGAAGGGGCATGCCTCTTGGTGAGCACTGTAGGACAATGATTCTTTTTACTTGAAGATGCTGCTCTGTATTTCATAAGTTTCCCACCAAGAGACCCCCTCTAAGTGGGCAATTTTAGGGGTAACTTTGGGGTTCCTCTTAGAAGCCTTTGCTTTAACCTTAAGAGGAGAGTCTATATGTTTCTATCTTGAACTTTTTGTGCAGTGATGCAATGTGATTTCCCAGGAGTTTAGATTATAAATTCTCTATAAGTTAATCAGAATAGAAGGTAAAGTCTAGAAGATTTCTTCTCCCCTCCTATGACTTTCCAACAAAAGAAGAAACATGAATTTATCTTCTACCTGCTAGTGAGCAGCTGGCTTATAAAAAGGAAGTAAACAAACGACAGGTTGGAGGTTGAGTGCTCATCACACTGGAACTTTCATCACCTCCTCTCTTTAATATAATTTACAAGGGCCAGTGCTCGGGCCATGTCTGCACAGCTGCCGTTGGCTCGCTGGCACACTTACGCATTTTCAAATCGAGAGCATGTGTAAGTGAGTGGGAGGCATCCTAGACAGAAGGCGACGTGAGATCAGAACTGTGCCCTGCTCGCCATAGTATCCCAGCTTCTAGCATTGATCCCGGCACATGTGATGTATCAGCAATTATTTTATTCAATGAATGAAGAAATGGAAGGAAAGGGATCTGTAATTTCTGCTCTTTGTTTCTGTGCTGTTCAAAATCCTAGCACTCTCCATGCCAAGAGAAAGGGGAAAGCCAGTGGGAAAGGAATGACATCTTAATCGTCTCAATGTAAAAGAGAAAATACGATTTTTGTCCTTCTTACGTGACTTTTTACATACATCATGGGTGACACAGGCTAACATGGAGAAACTCCTCTGGAATGAATTCCATGCTCAGTGCTGTGCTTAAAACCAAAGTACCGTGGGTAGAATTCTCCTTCTGTGGCTGAAAGGACAGCTATGATGAGAAGTACGCTGGGAAGCTCTTCCCATAAAATAGGTGACCTAATTTTGCCATAGTCTTTCCCCTTGAACATGGTGATCATGCCCTTGGTCACCTACTCTCTGTTTCCCTTTGAGCAGTGCTGGGCATGGCCTTTGTGGATGGATGCTGGTGGAAACCATATAACTCGTGGTTAATTGCACAATTTGTAAATATTACAGACCCAAACATCCTCTGTGTCCCTTTGTTGTTTGTAGGTCATTCTTTCCAAGATTTCAAGGCTTGTGTAAACTTAAAAATGAATCACTGTGTTTCCTGCGTATACATTTTGAAATTCTGGAGATTTTTCAGGGTTGGGGGTACCCACTTTCATAAGCTTCAGTGGAAAGACCACAGGAGCACCAAATACAATAAGAAGCTTGGTTTTCACTCAAAAAGGAAAGAAATGGTAACAGTAACAAATATTTGGGCTATGGTAATCACTTTCTAGGAAATAAAATTTTGATTTTAAAAAATCAAAACCAATTTTAAGCTCTGGGGTTTTTTTGTTGTTTTTTTTGTTTGTTTGTTTGTTTGTTTGTTTTTTAATTTTATTTTGTCGATATACATTGTGGCTGATTATTGCTCCCCATCACCAAAACCTCCCTCCCTTCTCCGTCCCCCCCTCCCCCCAACAATGTCCTTTCTGTTTGATTGTCGTATCAACTTCAAGTAATTGTGGTTGTTATATCTTCTTCCTCCCCCCCGTTTTTTTTTTTTTTTTTTTTGTGTGTGTGTGTGTGTGTGTGTGTGTGTGTGTGAATTTCTATATTAATTTTTAGCTCCCACCAATAAGTGAGAACATGTGGTATTTCTCTTTCTGTGCCTGACTTGTTTCACTTAATATAATTCTCTCAAGTTCCATCCATGTTGTTGCAAATGGCAGTATTTCATTCGTTTTTATAGCTGAGTAGTATTCCATTGTGTAGATGTACCACATTTTCCGTATCCACTCATCTGATGATGGACATTTGGGCTGGTTCCAACTCTTGGCTATTGTAAAGAGTGCTGTGATGAACATTGGGGAACAGGTATACCTTCGACTTGATGATTTCCATTCCTCTGGGTATATTCCCAACAGTGGGATAGCTGGGTCGTATGGTAGATCTATCTGCAATTGTTTGAGGAACCTCCATACCATTTTCCATAGAGGCTGCACCATTTTGCAGTCCCGCCAACAATGGATGAGAGTTCCTTTTTCTCCGCAACCTCGCCAGCATTTATCGTTCAGAGTCTTTTGGATTTTAGCCATCCTAACTGGGGTGAGATGGTATCTCAATGTGGTTTTGATTTGCATTTCCCGGATGCTGAGTGATGTTGAGCATTTCTTCATATGTCTCTTGGCCATTTGTATATCTTCCTTAGAGAAATGCCTACTTAGCTCTTTTGCCCATTTTTTAATTGGGTTGCTTGTTTTCTTCTTGTACAGTTGTTTGAGTTCCTTATATATTCTGGATATTAATCCTTTGTCAGATGTGTATTTTGCAAATATTTTCTCCCACTCTGTTGGTTGTCTTTTAACTCTGTTAATTATTTCTTTTGCTGTGCAGAAGCTTTTTAGTTTGATATAATCCCATTTGTTTATTGTTCCTTTGGTTGCCTGTGCTTTTGGGGTCGTATTCATGAAGTCTGTGTCCAGTCCTATTTCCTGAAGTGTTTCTCCTATGTTTTCTTTAAGAAGTTTTATTGTTTCAGGGTGTATATTTAAATCCTTAATCCATTTTGAGTTGATTTTAGTATACGGTGAGAGGTATGGATCTAGTTTCATTCTCCTGCATATGGATATTCAGTTATCCCAGCACCATTTGCTGAAGAGGCAGTCCCTTCCCCAGTGAATACGCTTGGTGCCTTTGTCAAAGATCAGATGGCAGTAAGTGTGTGGGTTGATTTCTGGATTCTCTATTCTATTCCATTGGTCAGTGTGTCTGTTTTTATGCCAGTACCATACTGTTTTGGTTATTATAGCTTTGTAGTATAGCTTAAAGTCAGGTAGTGTTATGCCTCCAGCTTTATTTTTTTTGCTCAGCATTGCTTTGGCTATGCGTGGTCTTTTATTGTTCCATATAAATGTCTGGATAGTTTTTTCCATTTCTGAGAAAAATGTCTTTGGAATTTTGATGGGGATTGCATTGAATTTGTATACCACTTTGGGTAGTATGGACATTTTCACTATGTTGATTCTTCCAACCCAAGAGCATGGGATATCTTTCCATCTTCTTGTATCCTCTCTAATTTCTCTCAGCAGTGGTTTGTAGTTCTCATTATAGAGATTTTTCACCTCCTTGGTTAACTCAATTCCTAAGTATTTTATTTTTTTGGTGGCTATTGTAAATGGGCAGGCTTTCTTGATTTCTCCTTCTGCATGTTCACTATTGGAGAAAAGAAATGCTACTGATTTTTGTGTGTTGATTTTGTATCCTGCTACTGTGCTGAAATCATTTATAAATTCCAACAGTTTTTTTGTAGACGTTTTAGGCTGTTCGATATATAGGATCATGTCATCTGCAAACAGGGACAGTTTGACTTCATCTTTTCCTTAAGCTCTGTTTTTGATTGGCGAAATCAATGATTAGGCCCATTCTACCTAAACTCCCCACCACATACTTGATTACACAAAATTTCAATAGTTTCCATACTCTTTCACTTTTAATGAACAATTGAAAAGCAATTTCTTATAGTAGATAGGAGTGTCTTCATTTCTTTTCTGCAGTAAACATCATAAAATTCAAATGTGAAGGAAATCACATTGGGAATTTGGAAATTTGAAATCATAAAACAAATGCCGCTCTCAGAAAAGCGGTGTGCTTGCGAGGGGATGTGAGGATGGACAAGTGGCCACCAAGAAGAGAACTGGGTGAGTTATGGTATGAGCCCCTGTGAAACGGGCAGCAGAGAGAAGACCCCTGTCAGGTTGCTCTTCACCTCGTCCTCACATTAGTAGCCCTAATGCCACCAAACAGCATGTCACAGAGTTGACGCTCAAACAATGTTGAATGAATGAATGGATGAATGAAAGTGAATTGTGGAGAATATTTTTGGCTTTAGAAAGCTATCCCAATGTTTGAAATTCTCCAAAGAAAATTACTTCCTTCTGGTTCTGGTTTGCCTCATTTCCTCCTACTTATTTCAGGAAAAGGCCATGTTTCTTCAGAAAATCTGAGAACTCCTAACCTACAGTGAGAAGCAGTAGCTGACTGCCCTAAAAGTTGTGAGTAAGGTCAGAGGACACAGGCAACTACCTAGGGACTGGCGGTTTGGGTTAAAAGGCCATAAAAGGAAGGAAAAAAGCTAAGCTTGGGATGAATATGAAGAGATTATGGCAAAAAGGAAGTGGGCATGGAGCAATTTAGAGATGGAATACTTGGATTTAGAAAAAAAAAACAAAGATTCACTTAATGAAGTGGAGGCAAATTGCCCAAGTCTCTTTGTATGTTCACTCAGCTCAAGAATGGTTGAAGTGGGTGTGCTGGATGTTGCATTACTTTCTGAAATAAAATAATAGGAAATAAGGATCCAACCTAATTAGGATTACAAGTATTTTTAAATGAAATTTAAAAAAATTTTTTATCAAAGTGATATGTGGTGAAAATATCATCATACAAAAAGATTTATACAAAATCCTGCTCAAATGAATTTATCATGTTTCCCAGCGATCACCACTTTTTACCTTTTCTATTTGTTTCTTTGAATAGTTATCTCAACAACCCTAAATCCAGTCATGCATCGTTTAATGAAGGGTATATGTTGTGAGAAATGCATCGCTAGGTGATTTTCTCATTGTGCGAACATCGTAGAGTAGACTTATACAAACGCAGGTGGTGCAGCCTACCGCACAGCTGGGCTATCCTGCACAGCCTACGGATCCTAGCCAGCGTCACCACAAACACATCAGTAACGTGCTGCACTATGACGTTACGACAGCTACAGTGTCACTAGGTGGCAGGAATTTTTCAGCTCCGTTACAGTCTTGTGGGACCAGATTATAATCTGTTTATGTTGCTTTTTGGTTCACTTAATTTTAGCTATTATTTAACCCAAGCCTGAACCCCAAACCTCTAACCCCTAATCCCAAACCCCTAAACCCTAACCCGAGCCCCTAACCACTAACTCCTAACCCTAACCCAAACCCGAATCCAAACCCGAACCCCTAACCCAAACCCTGAACCTGAACCTGAACTGCACCCTAACTCGAATCTCGAACCTGAACCTGAATCCCTAACCCGGACAACCCGAACCCTAACCCTAATGTTCTTAAAAATAGATGTTAGATGCCTAAAGTGTGTTTAAGATCATTTTATGAACCAGAGAAATATGTTTCTGAAAGCATAATGTAAATTAATGGAAAATTTAAATATATTTAAGTCATCATTTTATACATGGTTTTACACAGCACTATCGAGAGGATAGAGTACACCTAGTTGTTTATTCATTTATTGACAAATTTATTTAGTATCTATTTTATTCTAGGCATTGTAAGTTCTAACGATTCAGCACTAAATAAAACTGGGGATCTATCTATCTCTATATCTACCTACAATTTGCCTGAAAGGGTTACACAAACCAAACAATTGACACTATGCCAGGCGTTGTGAGTGCTATGGAAAATAGTAAATCAATTTAAGGGGAAGAAGGCTCATGCAGTGGCAAAAGGGGGAGTCTAGATTTTTATATATAAGATGACCAGGGAAACAGCCACCTAGCTTTCAAAGATTTCACTGACAGCCTGAGGACCCAGTCAGAGACTTGTCACAGGTGCAGAGCCACCACGGAGAGCCCTGCTAGGGCAATGCCAAGCTGATTGACATGATCCCTGCAGCATTTGTAAAATCACAAGCATATGACAACATTTTCTTCCTTTTTGTCACTTGTGCAGATGTAGTAGCGTCCCTTGTCTCTTGCAGTTTCTGGTGGCCCCAGGTGTCCTTTTGCTTGTGGCAGCATAATTCCAATCTCTGCCTCCCTCTTCACGTGGCCATCTTCCCCGAGTGTCTATGTCTTCATGTGGCATTTTCTGCTTACAAGGACACCAGTCTTGTTAGATTAGGGCCCACCCTGATGACCTCATCTTAAGTTGGTTACATCTGCGAAAACCTTATTCACAAATAAGGTCACACTCACAGGTTCTAAGGGTGAGGACATGGACATGTCTTTCTGGGTGAACACAGCACAACCCAAGACCCCTGGCAGTAAATTTGGCATTTCAGGGATAACATTACAGCTGCCAGGGAAGATCTTGGCTGGTCAGGGGCTCTGGCAGCACCAGCAGCAGTTTGAAAAGAGGCTGGAGTGCCCCCTCCCTCTCCCCTTGTTTTATCTAAAATTTTGCTCCAGCCCTGGGAACTGATTTAACTTTATTCTCCCTTCCCAATGCAATGCAGACTTGTAACACTTTTTGCCCATTCCAAGCTGACCTTTGGGAACATGGGGGCCCTTTCTCCTCCTGCCTGGTGGAGAGACCAGAGACTAAACACATCACCCAGGCTAAGCCACACTCTATTTTCTCTCACTTGGCCAGCATGGCCAGCGTGCCCCCTCTTGGAGCTGGATCTGTCATCTTTCCCTCCATCAACTTTTAACCTTCAGGCAGTAGCTCAGCTGCTGTTTCATAACATGGATGACTCCACAGCCACCCAAGCGCCAAAGTCTCACCATCCCTTACCCCTCATCCTCCCTTTTCCCAAACACTGCTTTTGCCAAATTTCAGTGAGTCAGGGTCAAGCAAATCCCACTTCTGATGCCAACTGCATCAGGTGTCCCCAAGACCACCCCTAGGTCCTACTGGTAGGATTCACAAGACTCAGCCTACAGTCACACTCATGACTGTGATTTGTTACAACAAAAGGACACACAGGGAAATCAGCAAAGGGAGAAGGCACTGGGGAGCCATCCAAAAGGAACCAGGTGCAGGGTTTTAAGAGTCCTTTTCCAGTGGAGTCACACAGAATGCATCTGGTTCCCCAGCAATGAGCTGTGACAACACATGTGAAATGTTTCCCAGAGAAGCTCGTTAGAGACTCAGCACCCAGGATTCTTACTGCCGCCTGATCATATAAGCATCCTCTGCCTCGCATGTACCAAACTTCCAGACTTCCAGAAGGAAAGCAGGCATTCAGCATGAGCAGTGTAGTTTGCATATCAGTAAGCGTGGTGTGAACTTTCCTGAAACCCAGGTTCCCAGACACCAGCTGTATTAGTCTGTTTCTGTTGTTTATAACAGAAATACCTCAAACTGGGTAATTTGTAAAGAAGTAATATAATATGTACTGCTCACAGTTTCAGAGGCTGGGAAGTCCAAAGTCCAGAGAACAGGTCTGGTGAGAGCCTTGCTGATGGGTTGTGACTCTTCACAGCAAAGCAGGGTGTCACATGACAGATGGCAGAAGCAGAGAGAGAGGGCGTGCTCCTCAAGCACTCTCATTTTAAAGCTGTTGGAACCACACCCATGACCACCATTAAACCATCAACTTATTAATCTATGGTCCTCACAATCTAATCACCTCTCCAAGTCCCCACTTTTCAACGACCATAATAGGATTTCCCACTCTCTTAACATAATCACATTGGGGACTGAGTTTCTAATACAGGGATTTTGGGGGACACAATTCAATCCAACAGCACCAGCCAAGGACAACATTGTCAGCAAGCCTTTCTGAAGATAAAGTCTAAGGCCTACAATGTTAGCTCTTTTCTGCACACCAGGCAAGGGAACTTTATGATGAGAAAACACTACAGATGCACCATACTAAGAGCAATGGAGGCGGACCCAGGGGACTTCTTCATTCCCTGTACAAATAATAGTGTTATTTGTGTTCCCATTGTTCTGCTGCTGAATAGGTCAATGCTGGCATCGGAGTTGTTGCATGGCAGTATTTTCTGTCCCCGGCTCATGGATGTTAGCAGGTTGATGATCTTTCTTTAGAAACCCAAGTTTAAAGGCACCATGTCTCTCAGTGGTTCCTGCGTTCGGGGCTTGGCCTGTCATGCTCATGTGCCCAATATGGGATATGGAAATGAGAAACTGAGAGTGCAGCCTCTAGGGTGGTGTGCGGGGAGTTACTTTCTCCTGGAATTTGAGATAAGGGATGTTTTATAGGAAGACACTGCTTAATCTTTCATGTATTTTATCATATGGGAAATTCACAGTCAAATGTTTTGGGCTTCAGTTAAGTCCTTTACAAAGTGAGGTTCTTAATCTTATCAAGGAGGTTAGCAAGAATACACTTTTATGGCTCTGGTGGAAAGAGCTGCTTGCAAATTTTATACCCTCAGTCTGTGTGTACATTGTGTGTGTGTTTGTATGTATGCGTGTGTGTGTGTGTGTGTGTGTGTGTGTGTGTGTGTGTGTGTGTGTGTGTGTGTGTGGAGAGAAAGAGAGAGAGAGAGAACTCAAAGTTGAATTAGAAAAAACAAAACACTGGTGGGCTTCGGTGCTGAGATTCAGTTTCAGGAGTGCAGAGAATGTGCTGAGGTCTAAATTCTCACACCTTTTCCTTCTTTCCTGAGGGTTGATTTCTCAATAACTTCCTATTTCCATGAAAATGCACAGAGAGAAAAAGTAGAGGCTGAACTTATGATAATTATTACATGAATAAGTTAAAATTAGTGCTTCTCTAAAAGACTGTTTTCACTCAGCCAGTTGGGCCTGGAGTTCTTTAAGACACTGTGGCTTCCTGGTCTTGTTGCAAGTTGGGTCCCCACAGGCCCCTTGGCCTCATGTGTGGGGAAGGGAACAGAAGGAAAAGTTCCCAGTCCTGCACTATGCTTTGATGAACCTTAAAACCTCATCTAGGTTTGACTTTGTGCTCATGGAGTGTTGAGTGCTGTAGTGTGCAGCAGGGAAGGGGCTGAAAATAGTCTGTGTCACAAGGGACTGTTGGTCTTAAAATGCAAATATTTGTTTCAATTGTATAGCATTTCTTTGATATCTTCAATGTGGTCTAAACCCTTCTGATAGAGAGGAATAAGTCCTGAAGTGGTCCTAGTAAAGATGTAAAGAGCAGTTCAATGTGTTAGTGGTACTGTAAAATCTATAAGGAAGTGAGTATAGACAGAGGAAAAGGTCTGACAAGTGCCACAGGGCAGATATTGGGAGGCCACAACATCTTGTGTGCACTATGACTATGTATGGATGGAGTACAGTGCCCGTGCTGCCAGTCTCAGCCATGCTCCTGCACATGTGTTGGAGGTTTCAAGACTCAGTGGTCTTTGAGGATGTGGCTGTGGACTTCACCCTGGAGGAGTGGGCTTTGCTGGATTCTGCTCAGAGGGACCACTACAGAGATGTGATGCTCAAAACTTCTCAGAACCTAGCCTCAATAGGTAAGGATGGCATCGTTCCTTCACTTAGTCATTAGTGATCAAGTATTTCTTATGCATCAAGCCTGTTCCAAGACTTGGAATGTGGAAAGGCAGTAGAGTACACTGGTAAGTAAGACTGACATGGTCATGGCTGTCATGGAGCTAGAATCTAATAGTTTTTCTGTGAAAATGAGAAACTATGTATTAAAGGGAGATTTTCTTCCTATAAAGAAAGCTCCCTTAGTGCCATCCTTATGGATATGTTTCATGGCCCAGGGAAGTTTGTTTTTGCAGCCCAGTGAGGATTTTATTGTCTTCATTAAATTGCTTGCCATTTTGACCCCTTGTGCTTGATGAAGTCCTGAAATGGCTAAATGCCTTTTGCCTTTTTTTGGCTAACTGGTGCCTTGTTTCTCATAAAATGTGTTCACTTTTTTGTTTCAGATGATGAAACTCAATTTATGGCTAATGGGCCAATTTCTCAGCAGGGTATTTATGTAGAAAAAGTAACTAAGGAAACTAAAGTAGCAAAGTTCACCAGAAATGATTCCTGGGTCTCTGTTTTAGAAAAAATTTGGGAAGACCTTAGCATTGAAGATCAGTGTGCAAGGCAGGGAAGAAATCTGAGGTGAGTTGCACTCAAGAGAAAGCAGTATTCCAGGAGAGAATCTTATTTAGTATATTATGAAATTTAAAAAGGTAGCAAACAGAAAACTCATATTAAAACCCAAATTTATTCACAGAATTTTTACAAAAAATATTTCTGTAAGTGTGACATAGACGTTGAGTGTTGGAAACATAATTCAGTTGGAAACAATTATCTAGAAACCCCATATGTTAGAAACACCTTTAATAATAGTAGTGGTCAAACGCTCTTGCAGAGCATTTAGTTTATTCCCCTTCAAACAATGCAGATAGTGTAGAAAACCTACACTTTCACTGAAAAACCTACCTAAAATGTAATCCTAATACTTATTAATAAATACTAATAAATAAGTATTAATCAATTCATTAATAATATGTTTCTCATTTGTACAAGAAATTACATGGTGGAAAGACTCTGTGAAAGTATCAATCAAAGTGGAGAAGCCTTCAGCCAGATTCCAAATCTAAACCCATACAAGAAAATTCCTACTGGACTAAACTAGTATGGATACAGTGCATATGGAAAAGTCTTCATGCATCATTCATTCCTCAAGAGTCACATCAAAGTTCACACTGGACAAAAACCATATCAGTGCCAGGAATGTGGGCAGGCCTATGATTGTCATTTGCAAGTGAGAACTCATGTTAGAACCCACAATGGAGAGAGACCCTATGCTTGTAAATTATGTGGGAAAACCTTTCCTTGTATATCTTCCCTCAATCAGCATATGTGCATCGACACTGCTGAGAAAACCTATGAATGTAAGCAATGTGGGAAAGCCTTCATTGACTTTTCAAGTCTTACTAGTTATGTGAGAAGTCACTCTGGAGAGAAGCCATATAAATGTAAGGAATGTGGGGAAGCCTCCAGTTATTCCTCAGCTTTTCAAAGACTCATGATACATTCACCCTGGAGAGAAACACTATGAGTGCATACAGTGTGGGAAAACCTTCATTTATCCCCAGTCCTTTCAGAGACACGAAAGGACTCACAGTGAAGAGAAGCCCTATGAATGTAACCAATGTGGGAAAATATTCAGTCATCCCTCATCCTTTTGAGAACATGTGAGAATGCTCAGTAGAAAAAAACCCTATGAATGCACAAAGTGTGGGAAGACTTTTAATTGGCCCATATCCTTGTGAAAGCATATGAGACCACATGCTAGAGAGAAACCCTATGAATGTAAGCAGTGTGGGAAAGCCTTCAGTTTGTCTGCCTGCTTTCAATAACACGTGAGAATGCATTCTGAAGACAAATTGTGCAAGTGCAAGCAGTGTGGGAAAGCTTTCTACTGCCACATATCCTTACAAAAACACATGAGGATGCACACTGCAGAGAAACTCTATGAATGTACACAGTGTGGGAAAGCCTTCGGTTGGCCTAAACTCTTGCAACAACAGGTGAGAATGCACTCTGTAGAGCAAACTTATGAATGTAAGGAATGTGGGAAAGTCTTCAAATCATCTTTATCAGTACATGTGAGACTGCACACTGGAGAGAAACCTTATACATGTAAGCAGTGAGGGAAAGCCTTCAACTGTTCCTCATCCTTAAGAAGACACGTAAGAACACACGCTGCAAAAAAACACTACACATGTGATGTGGGACATCTTCTTGCAGATGAATTAATGTGTAGTCCTTCAGAACACTCACACCAGGGGAGTAATATTATAAATGCTGTAAATATGATATTGCCTTTATGAGTATCTCATCCTTAAAGTGGACATGTAAGGAGTGTGTTTATAGTTTATTCACAAGTAAGCATTTAGGGGAAAAATAATTCTAACTACCCTTAGCTATAGTACATGAATTTTGGCAGGTATTGTTTTTTCTTACAATTCAGTAAACAAAACTTTTGTCTTTACACTGTGTTGGACTCATGGGTGATTTGAAGTGTATTTTTAATATGCACATAGGTTTAATTTTTATGTAGTTTCTTTTTTGTTTGTTTTAATTTGGCAGCTGGCCTAATTTCTATTTAGTTTCTTAAATGTTCTCTAAATAAGGGACTGTTGAGACAATGACATTTTAGTATTTCTTTTCTTTTTCATTTTTTGTTTGTTTTTGTTTGTTTGTTTAACTGACAGTGTGGCAGATATTGGATATCACTTGCCTATTATGTTTTCCACATTTCTTACTGGGAGGGTATTTTATTTTTTGGTCAAAGGGGCCTTATTCCATTTTCCTAACAAATAATTGGCAGGAATTTGTAATTATGTGAAGTTCTTCAAAGAGCACAGTCTCAAGTTCTTCTGGATTATGTTATATCAATGTGGATGTTAGGAACTGCATTTGCCAGAATCCCTTCCCTTTCTGGTTCCATATTTGACTTTACCAACAGCCTCACTTGCATGAGATTCAGAAGGAAGAAATGAAGAAGCTGTTACTGTTTTTAAAGTCCCAATAAATAAAAATAGACAGATGCATATGGGCTTTGTGGACCCAAGCCTTCAGCTTATTTTCTGGATTCTTGACACTGCCAATCAAGAGTATCATTAAAACAAACACCAAGTGCTTGATTTCCATTTTGTCAGAGGTACAGTCTTCCACAGACTTGTCCATAAGCTCAGTATCAAGGACATATCTGTGTGGTAAGACACCCACAGTTTGAATTTTCCTGCAAACCCTACAGTTCTCCAACCACTGACTCGGACTCTCCTGGTTGGCAATCTCTTATGTTCTGATTCCCCTGTCTAGACCTTATCATATTTGTATAAGGTCTAATTTGTATGGTGGGCATCTTGTTCTCTTAATACTTCTAGTGGCTCTTTTCTCTGATTCCACTAAGAAAAAGCTACAATGTCACAGCAAAACAAGAACACATGGGAGTTTGTTAACTATTGTATTTCTAAGTGTGCTGACCCAGGCCTACATGAGAACAAATACCTTTCTCATCTATTAGATTTCGGTAGGTTTCTGTTACTTAGAGCTGAATGAAGTTCCTTGATAATGTATCATTAAAAACAGTATGTATTTTTTTTGAAGGAAAGCTTTCTATAAATAGTTCACAGAAATATCCTATTTACTATGTTTTCAAATCAGTTGTATGCTAACTGTATGAGTTTCCTAGGGCTTCCGTAGCAAAGTACTGGGTGGCTTAGAACAGCAGAAATTTTTTCTCATGGTCTTGGAGCCAGAAGACCAACAATAAGGTGTCGGCAGGACCATGCTCCCCGTGGAGATGCCAGGGAAGCACCTGCTCAGGCCTCCCCTAGCTTCTGGTGGTTCCTTGGCTTGTGGCAGCATAATGGGCTTGCAACGTGGCCTTCTCCTGGTGTGCATGTTTATCTCTTCATATGACGTTCTGTTTACACTGACACCACTCACGTGGGGTTGTGGCCCCACCCTGCTCCAGCACAGCCTCATCTTCACTAATTACATTTAGGACAACCCTATTTTCAAATGAGGCCACATACTGAGGTACTGGGGGGCCAGGAATTTAACATATGAATTTGTGGGGAACATAATTCAGCCATGACACTTATATGTTATTCTCTTTATTTTTCACTTGCTGAAAGAATTATTAATGATAGATTTTAAATCAACTTTGTAATTTCATCCATTTAAGCACTATGCATTCTGAATCAATATTACTGGGTGTATACAAGTGCAAGTATTTTTCTGTTATGTGAATTTTCTTTATTGTTGTATATGTACATTTTCCCTTAAAATAATTTCTTATTCATCACTAATAATAAAAGCTTAAACAATGGTTTTGTCAGTACCCTTTAGCCAAAACTCATGATCACACTGGTAGTCAAAGAAAGCTGGCTATGCTGAATCAAAGCAAATTGAATACGTGCTGGAGGACTGTGGATTACATCAGGCGGAGGATGTTTGAAAGGATTTATTCTCACACTTGGTCTTGTGTTTGGTGGTTTTGGTGAGTGTTCCAGGAAGCCAGGCTTTGGTATGGATTGGTTGTTCTCAGGTCATGAATATAATTCTCTGGGAATCCTAAAAGTTCTTATCTAGAAGGCAGAAAAAAGTGAGTGGAGCTAAAACTAACTGGTAAAGCAGCAGCAGTGGTCATAATGGGGAGAGGAAGGGGATGTCTGATCATTTTTGTGGTTTGGAGGTGAGCTCCAGAACGTAGAGCATCGATTTGAGTAACTTTCAGTAGAAAAGAAAACATGTCTGACATCCTCAAAGAGGAAAAATAGGGTGGAAGCTTTTGTATGAATGACCCACAAATCCCCGAAAGCCTTTTCTACTTTTCACAGGTATCCTTTCCACTTCTAGACTTCAAGCACTAGCTAGGGAAGAGGAAAAAATCCCATCATACTGCAGTGTTTTATCAAAGAGCAAACAATATCCAATCCCTCTCCATTATTTTCCATGCTGACTCACATTTTCATAGCACTCCATAGGGTACAGTGACGTGACAATCATTTGTATCCCATTTAAACCTTCTCCCTCATCATTCATTACCTCTTGTCACAAAATGAAGAAAGTTAAGTACAGGGAGCACAGAGTTTTGTAAACTATGTAGCTCATAATAATGGAATCACTCAAGTTCGAAGCCTTCATCTGTGCTTAACATGCATTGGGCACTGTAGAAACTTTTAAATTTAGAACACTGGAAGGCAAATATAATTAGTCAATTTTACAAACAGGACATCAAATTTTACAAAAAAAAAAAAAAAAAAACCGAACAAAAAAACAAGCAACCAAAAAACCTCCTAAGGTTATAACAGCATTCCTTTTATATGACATGGGAAAGGCATGGTATGGTAAACTAAAACAGATCAGTGGTTAGAGACAGGGGATTGGGGTGCAAATGGACACAGGGGTGTTCTTTTGGGGCAGTGGATGTTCTCTACCTTTGCTGCAGTGGTGTAAACTTGGCTGCATTCTGTTCATGCCCCTAAGCTTTCTGTGATGCAGAGCTTAAGAACTGTGAGCCAGAATACTAGGTAAAAGAAATTTCTAAGCAGCAAGACATTCAGCCAGCTGCATGGCTATTTGTGACAGCCTGTTCTGAGTTATGGCAGAAAAGGCGTGACATAAAGCCAGAATTTATAATTCAAAAGAAAGCAGAAGGCAAGAAATTGGGAAACTCCCATAAAGAGTGAGAAAGTCTGTTTAGGAGGAAAGCAAGGCTGTAGTCCGAGGGACAGTTGGCTGACATCAGAACAGAGAAAGGGATTGTCAAGAGCATGGAACAAAGACCTTGAAGGTATTTCACAGAACGTTGAGGCTGCCCCTTCCATCACAGGCCCAGGGGCCTAGGGAGACAGAATGGTTTCAGAGAACAGGCCCCAGGTGCCCTCCATGGATTGGATGCCCAGGAGCACCTTGGGATGCTGCTTCCCACACCCCGGCTGCCCTGGCTGTAGCTAAATTGGCCCTGGGTACTGCTGGACCTGCAGCTTTGGAAGATACGAGCTGAAACCGTGGTGGTGTCCACGTCATGTTAGGTCTGCAGGCTTGCAGAGTGCCAGAGCTGTGGAAGCTTGGGAACCTCCACCCTAATTTCAAAGGATGTATGGGAAAGCCCGGGCATGCAGGAGGAGATTTGTCACAGGGGTGGAGTGACTGTGGACAGCTTTTGCTAGAGCAATACTGAACAGAAATGTGGGGTTGGAGTTGCAGCAGAGACTCCCCAACAGGGCCACACCCAGTAGTTGTGGGAGCAGGACTGCCATGGAGACCACAGACTTGTAGAGCTACCAGAGTGGGACACCAGCCTGGAAGAGCTGAAGCATGGCCTGACACCAGGAAAGCTGTAGGAGTGGGGCTGCCTGATGACTTGGGGACCCAACCCCCACACCAGCATGCAGAGGATGTCACATATGAAGTGAAGGGCAGTTATTTGCCAGCTTTGACATTTGATGCCTGCACTGCTGGGTTTGGGGCATGCTTAGGACCTGTTACCCCTTTCCTCTGGCCTATTTCTCCCTTTTTGAACAGGAATCACCATTGTGTCTTGGCAGCAGATAACTTGTTTTGATTCCATGGTGGGACTTTGGAATTTTGAGCTGGGAGAAGTTAAGACAAGTGGCCCTTGTGGCTGTTTCCTAACTTCAGACTGGGTGCCACACAGGGTCTGAGGAGGCACAACTCCTTCCCCAGCCCTGCATTTCTTCCAGAGAAGCATCCTAAGGTGGTATGAAAAGTCTCACTTCATGCTCATATAGTGTATTAATCCATTTCTGTTGCTTCTAATAGAATACCTGAAACTTGGTAGTTTATGAAGAAAGAAATTTATTCCCTAGTTTCAGAGGGTGGGAAGTCCAAAGTCCAGGGAGCACATCTGGTGAGGACCTTCTTTGGTGGTGACTCTACAGGGATGCAGGGTGTCACATTGTGTCAGGGGTGACTTCAGAGGAGGGCATGGTGGCTGAGTAAGGGAACAGACACCAGTGATGCCCTAACTGAGCCACCTGGGTCTGAACGTGAGGGGCCCATTCCTGGAAGAATTCTAGAGCACAGAAGGGGCTCCAGCATCATACCTCCTGTCATGTCCAGCTGCCAACACTCAGAAACTTAGGCTCCTGGTTCTCAGGTTTTTAAGTGGAATGTGAGGGCTCAGAAAGGTCCCTTCCCCACCAGGACAGCTGAAGCTCCTGTCCTGCTGGACAGGTGAAGGACGGAGGGTATCCTTCCACCAAAAGAGGTGGATGTGAGAACAGTTCATTCTCTGAGGTTGAAATGGAAGTGGGCCTGTCATGAGATTTGTGTATGAATCTAGGTATGCATGTCTCTCTTGAGACTGGATGTCAAATAAGTATTTTGTGGTGTTCTCCTGTGTAACAGGTTATGTTCTACATCTGCAGTGAACAAAATAGACAAAATATTCCCAGTATATTAGATACCTATTAAGGAGTGGAGCTCATTTCAGGGATAAAAATGTCTCCATGTTATAAAATGCAAATATCCTCATATTTCACAATGATGATGACAGATTAGGCTTTGCTGAGAACTGGTAGAAGTGAGAGACACATTACCACATGTGGCAGTAACAACTGATTCTCTACAGTGGAATAATAAATTTCCTCCTATCGACTCCATGTACAATAATTAACTTATTGAAGGTTTACATGTGAAGGAGAAACTACAACACTCTTAGAAGTTGCAGCAAGTGTTTTAATAACTTCTGCTGAATAAAATTATGAGGCCATGTTTCCGATGAGGTTCCTGCACCAGGTTCCAAAAGACCAGCCTAAAAATCAAAATGGAGTCACTCCCTGCTAAGTTCCATGTCATCAAATCTAAACCAAGTTGTGGTCTGTCCTGAGAAATCAGAAGAGAGAAGTAACAGCCAGTTTCCCAAACAGGTCAATTTAATCTTCAATACGTATAAGCATGAAGTTCCGTCTGTAATTCCTACACAAAAAGGAGAGCCAGAAGTAACCTGATGCTAAATCGTAAGTTATTTTTCTATTCTATCTCTCATCCTCACCTTACAATGACCAACCTATCTTTTGCTCTTTGTTTCTGCTTTCTTCAGTCTTTTCTGTTCATAAAACCAACCTCCTCTGCTTGGCTCACTGGAACTTACTGTTTTTCATGGAATGACCTGTTACCTGATTGTAGAATCACAATGAAATCTTTAACAAAATTTGTTGTAATTTTGTACTTTGACACTTCAGAACAGGGAGAGTTTTGTTATATAAGAAAAAACAGTATGCTACAAAGTAAGAGATTGAGAAATTCAATTCTATTTAAATTAATAGCTTGTTAAAGTGTAGAATAAAGGGAGTGCAAAGATAAATCACTATCTCTGAGAAAATATTTGCAGTGCCTACAAATGAAAAACATTAGTGTCCAGAGTATATAAAGAAATCATAAGAAACCAATAAACATACAAATGAATTAAAAGAAAATAACTGATAAATATTTTGTAGGAGACAAAAGACCATATGTGAAAAATGCTCCATCTTATTGGTAATTAATAAAAAGCAATATAAAAATCACAAGGAAATCACTGCCACTAAGGGTGGGCCAGGCCAGGTGTACACCAGAGACCCACTGGTCAGGACTGCCTCAGAGCTGCCCCGGCCTGGTCTGGCACTAAATGACCCCCTGGCCTAGCCTACTTGGTGCTAAGGGCCTCCGTATCCAGGCCTACTATTCAGGGCCTGCTTTCCACTAAGGGCCCCCTTCTTCTAAGGGCCTGCTAGGCCTGCCCCAAGTGCCTCCTTGGCCTGGCCTGGTCCCTCTGGGGTCCCCCTGGCCTGGAAGTCCTGCCCTAAGTGCTTCCTTGGCCTGGTCCGGCACTAAGGGGACCCCTGGATGTCCTGCCCTTAGTGCCCCCATGGTCTGACCTGCCTCTAGGGACCCTCTAGACTGGCCTGATCTGCTCTTAGGGTCCCCCTGACTTAGCTTGGCCTGCCACTAGGGCTCCCCTGGCCAGGCAAGCCTATCCCAAGTAACCCCTTGCTTGGTCTGGCCTACTAAGGAATCCCTGTCCCTGCCTGGCCTGTCCCTAGGGCTCCGCTAGCCTGGTCTAGCCTATCCTTAGGAATCTTCAGGCCTGGCCTGACCTGGCTCTATGGGCCACCTCTGTCCTGGCCTGAACTGGAGCTAAAGGCCCCCTTGCCTGGGCTTGCCTTCCACTATGTGTCCACCATGGCCTGACCTGCTCCTAGGGCCCCTGTGCCCTTGCCTGATACTAAGTGCTGCTCTGGCCAGGTATTCTGCGAAGGGCCTTCTACCACTAAGGGCTGGCCTGGCCTATCCTGCCCAAGGAACCCCCTTGCTTGGCCTGCCATGTGGCCCCCCTTTACTGGTCCCCCACTAGCAGACCACTGCCATAAGGGCCATCCTGCTGCTAAGGGCACCCCTGCCACTAAGTGCCCCCTTGACTGGACTCTCCAGGGACCCCTTGGCCTGTCTTGGTGCTAAGAGCCCCCCTGACCTGGCCTAGCCTGCCTCTAAGGCGCCCTGGCCTTGCCTGGCCTGTTCTTCCACTAAGGGCACCCCTGTACTGGCAGGCCTGCCCTAAGTGCTTCCTTGGCCTGCCTTGGCACTAAGGGGCCCCTTGGCTGGTCTGGCACTAATGGCCCCCCTGACCTGGCTTGACCCTAGGACCCCTTGGCCTAGCCTGCCCAAGGGACCAATTGTACTGGTCTTCTCCTATGGGCCCCAAAGTCTGGACTACTGGTAAGGGCACCCTGTTGCTTTTTCTTTTCTTTTCTTTTCTTTTCTTTTTTGTTTGTTTGTTGTTGTTTTTGTTTGTTTGTTTGTTTGTTTTTGTTTTCCTTTCTTTTTTTCTGGCTTGTTTTTCCCTTTTTTTTTTTTTTTTTTTTTTTTTTTACTATTTTTCTTACTGTATTTTTGGGGGGGTGTGGTTGCATTTTTTGTTTTTTATATTTTTCTGTCCCCTTTTTTTAGTTTTCTCCTTTTTTTTTTGGTTCTCTCTTTTTTTTTTTTTTTTTTTGGTTTTCTTTTTTATTTGTTTTCTCCTTTTCATTGGGGTTTTGTTCTATTTGGGTTTTTTATGGGGGCTTTCTTCTTTTTGTTAGGGTTTTCTTTTATTTGTTGGGGTTTTTCTTCTCTTTGTTAGGGTTTTCTTCTTGGGGGGGTTCTTTCTTTTTGGAGATTTTTCTTTGTTTTATTGGGGGGTGTTTCTTCTTTTCATTAGGGTTTTGTTCTTTTCATTGCAGATTTGTTCTTTTTGTTGGGGTTTTGTTCTTTTGTTGGTGTTTTCTTATTTGGGGGATTCTTCTTTTGAGGGCTTTCTTCCTTTTGCTGAGGTTTTTCATTTTGTTATGGGTTTCTTATTTTTGTTGGGGTTTTCTTCTTTTGGAGGATTTTTCTACTTTTTATTTGGGTTTTCTTCTTTTTGGGGTGGGTTTATTTTCTGAGAGTTTTTTCTTTTCATTGTGGTTTACTTCTTATCACTGGGCTTTTCTTTTTGTTGGGGTTTTCTTCCTTTTGGGGGGTTTTGTTCTTTTTAGGAGGTTTCTGCTTTTTATTTGGGTTTTCTTATTTTAGGGAGATTTTTCTTCCCTTGCGGTTATCTTTGTTGGGGTTATCTTTTGGAATTTTTTCTTCTTTTGGGGGGTTTTTCTTCATGTTGGGGTTTTCTTCTTTTTTGGAGTTTTCTTCCTTTTGGGGTGTTTTCTTATTCTTTTGAGTGTTTTCTTCATGTTTTGGGTGTTTTTTTCTTCTTTTGGGTGTTTTCTACTTTTGGGTGTTTTCTTTATTTGGGGGTGTTTTCTTCCTCTTTTGGATGTTTTCTTTCTCTTTTGTGTGTTTTCTTCTGTTTGGGGTTTTCTTCCTGTATTAGTCCGTTTTGTGTTGCTATAACAGAAATACCTGAGCCTGGGTAATTTATAAAGGAAAGAGGTTTATTTGGCTTACGATTCTGGAACAGCTGCATCTGGCACAGGCCTCAGGCTGCTTCTACTCATGGTGGAAGGTGGCAGGGAGCCAGCGGGTACAAGCAGATCACATGGCAAGAGGAAGCAAGAGAGAGAGAGAAGGTGCCAGGATCTTTTTAAGCAACGAGCTCTTGTGGGAACTCACTCATTAATCCCCCTTCCCCCGGGGAGAGCATTAACCCATTCATGAGGGATCCGCCCCCATGACTCAATCAGTTTCTAACACTGCCACATTGGGGATCAACTTTCCATGTGAGTTTTGGAGGGGACAACACATCCAAACTCCATCACTTCCCTTTTGGATGTTTTTTTCTTCTCTTGGGTATTTTCTTTCCTGGGTATTTTCTTCTTCTTTTGGGTGTTTCCTTCCTTTTTGGGGTTTTCTTCCTTTTTTCAGTGTTTTCTTCTTAGATGTTTTCTTCCCTTTCTGGGTGTTTTCTTCTTCTTTTGAGTGTTTTCTTCCTTTGGGGGGTTTTCTTCCTTTTTTCAGTGTTTTCTTCTTAGATGTTTTCTTCCCTTTCTGGGTGTTTTCTTCTTCTTCTGGGTGTTTTCTTCTTTTTCTGGGTGTTTTCTTCCTCTTTTGGGTGTTTCTTCTGCTTTTGGGTGTTTTCTTCCTTTTGGGGGTTTTCTTCCTTTTTTCAGGGTTTTCTTCTTAGATGTTTTCTTCCCTTTCTGGGTGTTTTCTTCTTCTTCTGGGTGTTTTCTTCTTTTTCTGGGTGTTTTCTTCCTCTTTTGGGTGTTTTCTTCCTTTTGGGGGTTTTCTTCCTTTTTTCAGTGTTTTCTTCTTAGGTGTTTTCTTCCCTTTTTGGCTGTTTTCTTCCCTTTTGAGGTGTTTTCTCCCTTTTGGGGTATTTTCTTCCTTTCATGGGTGTTTTGTTCTTCTTTGGGCATTTTCACCTTTTGAGTGTTTTCTCCTTCTTGGTGTTTTCCTCTTTTATTTTTCCTAAATTTTTTTCTTTTCTGTCCCAATTTCTTGGCCAGCTCCATCTTCACATGCTGCACTGACTGCAGTGCACTGCTGTCCTCCAGGTTCTAATTGGCCTTGATGGAGAGAAGAAATCAGTGGCCACCTGATGCAGCTGGAGATCCAAGGCACAGGGAAGGGGGCACAGGGCACTGGCTCACAGGTGCCTTCCCAGGTACAATTTCATATGAGGTCTCCACCACCCCACTTTACAGGTGGGGAAACAAAGGCCCAAGGGGTGAGTGTGGAGGGCAGGCAGGCAGGGTGGGTGGCACACCAGCCTGATGAACACAGTCTACAGCTTCTAGAGCTCATTAGCCTGGGACAGGATGCAGCTGGTGGTGGCATTGTGGTGCTGTGCACCCTCCAGCACCTCCCTGGGCTGCTTGCCTCAGAGCCCAGAAGCCCACCCCAGCTCCAGCAGTTGCTCCTCCTGCTCCCAGTCCAGGTGGCTGAGACCCTTGTTGGCCTTTACTTGAGCCTGGAGTTAACCCGCCAGGCTCTCCAGCTGCTTCTGAAGCTGCCTAGCCTCTGCTTGTAGTCACCATTCTTCCTCTCTGGACCCTTCTGGAGGCTCCAGGGGTGGAGGCTCAGCTGAGAAAGGAATTGTATGATAAGGGTCTCTGGCCTCTGGGGTTGCAAAAATTCTCTTTTCAACCCACACCTCCTAATTCAGGCTCCTCACCCCAGACCATGGCTTCCTGGCTAATTATTCCTCATGCCCAGATGATGTCAATCATTCAAACCACTTTCAAATAAAGTTCTTCACATTCTTGTGCTCAAGACAACTGTGAGTGGCTGACAATGGGCACTCCACCCCACTTTGCAGACAGGGACACTGAGACTCAGATGAGCAGACTTGCCGTCTGCTGGTGCACACCTCTTTCTCTTCCCCCCACCTGCCCCCAGGCCACGAGCCCCAGCTTACCTGTCCACCTGCTTACATTGGCCAAGCAGGTCTCTGGCTTCTGGACCTGACTCAGGCCATGCTCCTCCCTTGAAGTGTGCATCTTTCCCAGAGCACAGGGGCGTGAGCCATGGAGGGAGCGGCTGCAGAATGGACAGGCTGCCGCTTTCCTCTCTATCCCCACCCCCATAGAACCAAAACCCTGGGCTACAGCCTCTCACTTGTTGCGGCAGGAGCTCGGATATCTCGAGCTTTTTCATCTGGAGCTGTAGGCCACCTTCTCCATTACAAGAACCTGCAGCTTCCCCTTCAGTTGGGACTGGTGACACTTGATCCTCATAGTTGTTCCTATGGCCAGAGGTGGTGGAGAATGGAAAGAATGAGGAACAAAAAGGGCCACTTTGGTGATCAACACACTGGCTTTGACATACAACCAGAGGACCATGGCATGAAAAGAGGACCCCAGGAATCATGAGTCACAAGTGCCAGTCCAGAGAGTGGACATGAATTGCCTGAGGCCACACATGAGTCACTGGCACAGCTGGGGCCAGGGCTTGGCTCTGCACGTGTCCAAACCTGTGCATCCACATCATCATGCTCACCTGTACCCTCCCACCTCCCACCACCTTACCCGTGTTGAGGCCCTCAGACCCGCCATCCACTGTCCCCTCCTATCTGTTGTACTCCAAGTGGAGGTGGAGAGCATCTTGCTCTTATCGAGTCATGGTAGGACTGCAAATACAGAAAGGTGGAGTCAGGATTCAGCAGGGAGAAGATGTAGTCGGGGCACACTAACACGGACACCCACAGTAACCATTCAGCAGTAACATTTCCTCCCCCTGAATCACACTTGACATCTTTTTCAAGGCATTTCCAAGCCCATGTTCTCAGTTGGTTTTACTAAGAATTCAGTAAGTGTGGAAGAGGCAGGGAAAGAGATCTGATTTACACCTGGCTGACAGAGGCCCAGGGATATCAGGTCATGTTGCAATTGTTATGACTATAGTCACCACTGTTTGACTCTGTATTGAGTGCATCACCAGCACCATGCTAACAATCCATTGAATCCTTATAACCACTATAGGAGGGAGTTACTATTATTATCTCCATTTTGCTGATGAAATACAAAGTATTACAGGTTAAGTGCTAAGATGTGAACATCCAGATCTGTCTAATTCTCTAAGCCCATTTTGCCCCCTGGGGGTGGAGGTGAAAGTGTGAGGGCAGGTGCCTGGGCTCACCCTCTCAGCCTCCTTCTGCCATGCAGAGACAATGGTCAGATTCAACTGCAGCTCTTTTATCTGCACTCACATGAGCACAGGCAGCTCACCAGATGTTCACACTCCCCTGGAATGACAGAGGTCAAGATGGAGCCCAAAGCACTCCCCCAAAGGCCTGCCAAGGCACCAGGTTGAGGGAGGAAGGGCGCCCAGATTTGTACCTGCTTTCTGCCAGAAAGCATGGTGAACATTGGCCAGGGCTCTCTGTAACTGTGCCTTTTTGAACATTAAGACATCAGTAGTCCAAAACTGAGCCTTTGAGAGAAAAGCCAAACAGGTGCTGAGAGTGGGAAAGGAAGGTTCTCTGGGGGATGTTAGGAATGCCATGCAGTCCACTCACCTGCAGTTGTTCCTGCAGGAAGTTCAGCTGCTGACACCTACTCTTCTGCTATAGGAAGAGGAGAGAAACATCTCTTACTGGAGAGGCAGAGATGCAACAGCAAGGGACAAGCTCCCAGATTGTCACCAATGGCCAGGACAGGCCCACCAGTGAGACCAGACTCTCAGGGACCTGGTGGAAATGAGGGTGGGGTGCAGGAGGTGAGCCTTCTCAAGGTTGGGAGTGGGCAAGACAAGCCTGTGGCCTCTCTATCTGAGTCTTTCCCCAAACCCATCAGCCATGGAATGAGCGAACAAAAAAATCATGTTCCTCTTTCGAGTTGATCCAGAGTTTCTTGGTGCCATTTTTTCTGTGTGGAGAGTCACAGGAAGGTGACTGAGGTTGTCCCCCTCAGCTCCATTCCCCAGACCAGAGTGGTGGGCAGGGGACAGGAATGGATTTTTAAGGAAAAGCTCACAGATCCTATAGGGACACAAATTGACAAACTCTCTTCAAACTTCCAAGAAAAGAGAATTTGGGTCTTTGTTAGTTTTCACTCACAGCTACAGAGCTGAATGTCTGGATCTGGATTCTCTTTAAAGGACAACCACAGAAACCTCTAGAAACAGAGGCTGAGAAAGGAAAGACCACCCTTCTCCCAGCTTGTGATTCACAAGGGTGCATGTATTCACCACGAAACCACACACTATGGGACTGGGACTGTTCTTAATAGCAGGGATCCAGGAATGGAAAGGACAGGCAAGCTCCCTGTCTCCCTGATGTTTCAAGTGCACCTAGAAATCTTTCATTCTTAGGGCAGAAAGGGACCTTTGACACCCTCTAATTCTATCTCAGGACACTCAAGCCCAGGCAGGAGAGGTGGCTTGTCCAAAACCAAAGACAAAGCAAAGCAGGAACTAAGTCAGGGTGGGAACACAGGGCTTCTGACAATAGTCAGCCTAGTGTTTCCAGCAGGGGGACATCCCAGGGCACATGTGATGAGGACTCAAGCAGGGGTGTCTGAAGAGAGTGGGCGGACAGGGCAGCAACACAAAAAGCCATGCTGCATGGTCTGGGGTCCATCCCACTGAGACCTAGGCCCCCCAGTACCCCACTCTCCCTTGGCACCAGGGATCCCCAGCCCTTTTCTTCAGAGCTCCAAGGGGAAATTGGAGCCCAGGATTGGCAGCATGGAATCAGGGGGTCCCACTGGACTCTTACCAATTCCTGGATCATGCTCCTTTTCTATGTAGCTGGAGTACCGGGCTACTGCCAGATCTAGGCACTGGCTCTGAGGTGCATGCAGAGAGGAGGACTTGGAGGGGAGTTGGGGGAAAGGTAGAGAGAACAACCATTAGGGGTGGGGGTGGTGGCTGTCTCAGCTGGCAGCAGGCACCCAGCTCCTACCACGGGGGGTGGTCAGGGGGCTGGCCCGCAGGGCACTTACCTCCAGCTCCTTAATGTAAACTGAAGTCTCAAAGGACTCCCCACTGATGTATGATGTGGGCTAGAAGACATGAGAGTGCACATGCAGATGCTCTGTCCCCCTCAACGGCTGAGCCCTCTGACATCCTTTCTTCCCCATCACTTGGCAAAGGTCTCTTTCCTGCCCAACCTGGACCATGCCCTCCTCCTCTAGCCCCTTTGTGCCCACTTCTCAAGGTCTCTGTCCCCCATCATCCCTCCCCTCCTGAGCAGCTCTTCTCCTGTACTTTTTTTTTTTTTTTTTAGCGCTGGTGGCCAGTACAGGGATTGAGCCCTGGACCTTGGTGCTATCTACATCCTCCTGTGCTTCCTGCAGCAGGATCCAACGAGAGCCAAGCTCATGGTCCATCTTTGTGTGCACAGCTTCAAGGGAGAAAACTCAGAGAAGAGTCCTAAATCATATCCCTAGCCGAGGGAGAGGCAGGATTCAAACCCAGACTTCTTAACCAGTTCCTGACACTCTTCCGTGATTGTTACCATTACCCCCTACTGCCTCTTGAGCCCCCTGTTCCCAGGAGCCTGACCAGCCAAGACTCACCTCTTGAAGTGACTGGCACACCCCAGAAGTGGTGGACTCAGGACTACTGCCAATTTTGATGTTTTTCTTTTCTTCTGGAGAACCACCAGGGCTGTTTCTCTGTTGGTAATCTCTTAACTGTGAAAAGGAAAAGCAATGATATTCAGATCTATAAGCCGTTATACTTGTATCCTACTTTACAGTTTTCACAAAATAGTCTTACTTATCCCATCTGATTTAATGCCACCAACAACCCTATAAGGTGGTGTAATGATGACTAAATGGCTGAAGAAATGGAGTCATAACATGACTTTAAAGAGGCAATAGTGGAAGTTAACTTCAGTCTTCTGGAGCTTTGTCATGGATCAGCAGCTGCCAGGTGGCAAAATACAAATCAGACATTGGGGTCCACTCTTACAGAGCTGTAAGAACTGCACACCAGTACTTCTAAAATGTTTATGTCAATGTATCCTAATGGCAGAAGTCAGTGAGGGTGCACTCCTAGGGATCTAGGGACCTAACAGAAAGAGGACAACCCAAGCCTCATTTCAGAGAGAAGTCTATTACAATCTTACAAATCTAGGCAAATGTCTCCCCTAAGTATATTAATAGGTTTTTCCTCTCTCAAAAGAATCAAGCAAATCTGATGCTTCAGAAAGATGCCCCTATGAATCCTGTGGCACCACAGATTGAAATAATCTGGGCAAGATTCAAGCTGTGAAGTTCAGTTGCCCAGGATTTGTTCCACAGAAGATAAGCACATCTCCCTCCAGAGAGCACTGACTGAAAGGTGCTCTGGTCCCAGAATCCTAGGGAATTCTAATGTGAGATACAGACTCAGAAATGAAATGTGAAGTGTCTCTAGAGAGTAGAAACCTGGGAGAAAACCAAACCAAACCCCTTCTCCCAATTGTCATCCAGAGAGATTGTCAACATTTCGAGCTCCCTGGTGTAGTGTAGGATTTTCAGGTCGTCAATGTCTAAGTGAGTAAGGGAGCCAGAAACCTCTCGGTCCTGGGTCCCCTAGTCCCATGTACCCTTCCAAATGGAAACTTGTGCTATGACCAGAGAAGCCAGAAAGAGGATAAAAACACTTAGGGGACTGGGTTGTCAGGTCAAAGGCCGGGCTCCAGGCAGTAATGACAGGGAGCGCCTGGTGAGGGCAGGGACTGAGCTGCTGAGGGGGCAGGGAAAGCTGAGAAGACTTTGGTGAGGGGAGTCAAGAGGTACAGAAGGGCAAGCCCTGTGTGCCTCAGAAGTGACACAGAGTCTTGCCCCCGTCCTGTGGTCAGAGGGGCCTTGGGCTGAGTCTGGGCCTGCAATCCAACATGCTATACCTTTTTCTCGGTCACAGCCAATTTCCTCTGTCAGGCTTCCTCTGACATCTTGGGTCAGGGAAAAGGAAAGGCGGGCCACATCACCACCATCCAAGCGCTGCGGAATCACGTCCTTCAGCTAAGGGCACTGATGTGCAACTGAGCCAGAGCTGGTGGAGCAGGGCAGTATTAGGCAACACTCAAGTGGGTGTGGCCTCAATGCTCACAGCCCATTGGTGGAAGAGAAAGATGAAACTAATGGGGGCATGGCCAGAACTCAGAGAAGGGTGGAGTCACAATGAAAGCTGTGATTGCTGGGCCTGCCCACCCCAGAGAGGGGCCCGCTCAGGGAAAGGAGTGGGGCTCTTGCTTGGTGCCCATGCAGCTCCTGTGTGACCCTTCATGGCAGCTGTCACAGAATTCGAGGCACCCAGCAGAGCAGAGAAGCTGCTCTCCAGCCCCCACCCTGGACCCTCCTGTGCCAGTTCAACGCCTGACCCAGGGGCCTCAGGCCCAAGGTCTCAGGAGGTGGATGAGGAATGAACAGCAGGGGAGAGTGTATCACTTCCCAGCCCCTTTCCAGACTCCTCACAGCTCTGCCTCAGATTTTCTCATCCCAGAAACCACCTCCAGAGACCCCCGTCCAGTCCTCCACATGCTTCCCTACTCTCCCCCTTCCTTGAGGAGCGCGTCACTGATCCTGGGAGTATAGCTGCCCCCTCCCAGCTGGGTCCCATCCAGGTCACTCCTGCTTGCCAGCTGCTCCTCCTCTCACACCCCACAACACCCGCCTCCTCCCAGCACGGGCTCTGGGTCCCATCAGCCTTTCCCCTCTGTTTTAGTCCATTTGTGTTGTTATAATAGAAATGACTGAGACTACTGATGTCACACATCTTTTGATGTGCTTATTGGCCATTTGCATATATTTCTTTAGAAAACTATGTATTCAGATTTTTTGCAAATTTAAAAAAATGGAATATTTATCTTTTTATTTCAAGTTGTAATCTTTTTTTTATATATTCTGGATACAAGCTCCTTATAAGATACAAGATCTGTAAAATTTTTCTCCAATCCTGCAGTTTTCTTTTCACTTTCTTTCTTTCATTTTTCTTTTCACTTTCTCAATGACATTCTTTGAACCGCAAAAGTTTTTAATTTTGATGATGTTCAGTTTATCCATTTTTTTTTCATTGCTTGTGCTTTTGATGTCATGCCTAGAAAACCATTGCCTAATCTAAGATCATGAAGATTTACACTTACGTGTTCTGAGAGTATTATAGTTTTAGCTCCCACCAGTCTGGTCTTGAGGTGTCCGAGGGTGATAGAATTTGGATGTGTTGTCTCCTCCAAAACTCGTGTGGAAATCTGATCCCCAATGTGGCAGTGCTGGCAGCTGTTTGAGTCATAGGGGCAGATACCTCATGAATGGATTAATGCTCTCTCTGCAGGGTGGGGGTAGTGACTGAGTTCCCACTCTATTAGTTCCTGTGAGAGCTGGTTGTTTAAAAGACCCTGGCACTTCTCTTCCCTCTCCTCTTGCTTCCTCTTGCCATGTGATCTGCTTGTACCCCCTGGCTGCCTGCCACTTTCCGCCATGAGTAGAAGCAGCCTGAGGCCCATGCCAGATGCAGCTGTCCCAGAATCGTAAGCCAAATAAACCTCTTTCCTTTATAAATTACCCAGTCTCAGGTATTTCTGTTATAGTAACACAAAGTGGACTAAAACACCAAGTGTCCATGAACTGATGAGTGAATAAACCAAATGTGGGATATCCATGTAAATAAACATTATTCAGTCATAAAAAGCATTGAAGTACTGACACATGCTACAACTTCGCATGAACCTTGAAAACATTATGCTAAGTGAAAGAGGCCAGTCACAAAGGACCCCTTAATGTATGATACCCTTTTTATTAAATGCCCAAAATGAGATTTGTAGGAAAATAAAGTAGATTAATGGTTGCCTAGGGAGGGGATGGAATGATTAGGGACGATGGCTAAGGGATGTAGTTTTGGAGTAATGATAGTGTTCCACAATTGCTGTGATGATTGCAAAACTCTGAGTGTACTAAAATCCATCGAATCACACACTTTAAATGGGTGAATTGTATAGCATGTACATTATATCTCAATAAAAGCTGTCAAAAAGCAAATGTGCCATGATTTCAACTTCTCATTAGGATATAGATGTTGCAACAGCCCTATCCTCAACACAATGACCAGGAAAAAGCCAGATAAACTATAAAAATCCTATTTTTGAAGGCATAACAGAGTTGTGGAAACAGTAATTTGATGAACTTGAATTTCATAAAGAGAGAATTCTAGGGCAGTGCTTTTGCTAATTCTCAGTAGGGACTGATGATCACACTTGGCCCACGTGGGGGACAGAGAAACCAGGGAAGTATTGGTTGGTCACTCACGGTTGGTGCCGGCATGAGAGATCACACAACTCGAGAAGCATCGACTGATGTCTGGGGGGTCCCAATAGTCTCAACCCTCCCCATCGTCTTACTGGGTTCTTGACTGCACCACAGGAAAGAATTCAAGAGTGGAGTCACAGGACAAAGTGAGAACAGGTTCAATGGAACAAAGAAGGAATACAGATTTGACACATAGAGAGAGACATTGATATTTTGGTCAATGATGGACTGCATAGATGACTGGTCTTTATTTAACTTTTAATAATTAAGGATTTAACTCTGTTAAAATACCTCTTATCTCCGTGTGTCTGTCCTCAAGTGTAGTCACAGCACCACTGCAAGTTAGAGACAGAGCACTCATCTCACCCTGCTCGTGTAGCTATGGTTCACCACAATTTCCCTTTATTTTGAGTCTACTTTCCTTTTTAATTTTTTTTTTCATCTAACAACATCTTCCTCTTTCACAGTTCTCGCTTTACCTCCAAAGCTCATTGTTTCGGTTCCTTCTTGGAGTCCTTCCATTCTTCTGCCTGCTCTTGGCTGGCTGCTCTCCAGGACTGAACAGCTTCTGTCCTGGAAGTTCCCCGCACTTTTCTCCTTGATGGACTTGACTTCATCCCCCACTTTAGATGAGCTCCACCTAAGTAACTTCCAAAGAAAGGCTGGATGAGAAGTAAAGTGTTTGAGTCCCTGGATGTCTGACCTGTCTTATTCAGTCATCATACTTATTTAATATCTGCTGTGGATATTGGAATTGCTCCAAATTACTCTCTCCCAGAATTCTGAAGACATTCTTAACTGTGTTCCTTTAACGGTGGTCTGTTTTTCTCTTTTGGAGTTTTCAAGTTTTTCTTTTTGGCTGTGTCCTGAAATTCCATAATTATGTATCTTTGTCTGTCTTTGTTTTTTAAATGTATTGTGCTGGACTGTTAGAAAATTATGTTTAGTCTGGAGGTTCATGTCTTTTAGTTCTGAGAAATTTTCTTGTGATTATTTCATGGTAATTGTTCCCCTGACATTTTTATGCTCTCTTCACCTAGAACTCCTGTTTCTCAATGGTTTGACCACCAGATTTACCTCCTAGGTCTTTTGTCTTCTCTGTTTTATTTCTCCCTGTCTTGTTTCTCTCTTCTAGGACAACCTCTTTACCTATTGTTATGGACTGAATGTTTGTATCCTCTTCAAATTCACAGGTTGAAGCTTGCCATGGTTTGAATTGTTCCCCTCAAAACATGTGCTGGAAACAATCCCCAATGCAACAGTTTTAAGAAGTAGGGACTTATGAGGTGATTAGGACATGAGTACTCTGCCCTCATGAATGGATTAATGACATTACTGCAGGAGTGGGTTCCTTATAAAAGGACAAATTCAACTTCCTTCTCTCTCTCTCTCTCTCTCTCTCTCTCCCCTTCTCCTCCCCCCCACATACACACCCACCTCTGCCCTTCTGCCATGGGATGACACAGCAAGAAGGCCCTCACCAGACATTGGCCCCTTGATCTTGTACTTCCCAGCTTCCAGAACTGTGAGCCCACAAATTTTTGTTTATTATAATATACATCACCCAGTCTGTGGTGCTCTGTTATAGCAGCAAAAATGGACTAAAACCAAGCCTTAATCCTCAAGGTGATGCTATTTGGAGGGGGGCAGCATATGGGAGGTAATTAGGTTCAAATTAGGTCATGAGGTTGGAGACCCCATGATGAGATTAGTGTTCTTATAAGAAGAGGAAGAGACTAGAGCTCTCTCTTTCCACCACATAAAGCTATAGCAAGAAGGTGACCATGCGTAAGCCAAGAAGAGGGTCTTCACCAGACACTGAATCCATGGCGCCATAATCCTGGACTACCCGGCCTCCATAACTCTGAGAATAAATGTCTATTGTTTGAGCCACCCAGTCTATGGTATTTTGATACAGCAGCCTAAGCAGACTAGGACACTTGTCATCCAGCATTTTTAAGTCAACTTAAAAAAAATTGGCAGATTCAGTTCCAGAATGGCCCTGTGAGGAGCTCCCCAGACCTACTTCTCAGTGAAACAACCTTAATTGATAAAAATTGTTTTTAAAAATCAACCATTTAAAGTCTCTGGAAGTTGTCCAGGAGGCTTACAGAAAATGGGAAACATTTATTCAAGAAAATACACTAGATTTTGATAAGGACCAAAAGTTTCTGAGACACTTGAGCCACAACTCCCTCCAGCCTAGATCAGCATGATGGAAGCCTCACTTCAGGAAGGCATGGCCAAGAATGCAAGAGGACCTTCCCCCCAACTGTCAGTCAAAGACCACAGGATCCCCCTTTAGAAATACACCCCCAGTGTTACTCACTCACTTCAAGCTCCATGTTTCAGGAACTAAATTCCAGGCAAGGGCCACTGAAAGGTCAATGGCTCCATTTCCTAACCCATTCCTCACTCAAGGCAAAGGCTAAAACCTAGGCATGGCAGGGTGAGAATTCTAGAAGCCTGATCACACTTGCACTACCTTGCTCATAGGGCAGAAGTTCCACGCAGAAATGGGAAAGTGGAGAAGACCAAAGGCTACAATCCCCAATCAGCACTCTACCTGTAAAGCAGGGGTGTCATTCTGAGAGAAATGGGCCACTGCCCTGTACCAGTTCCAGAGAAGTGGCTCAGAGGTTTTCCCCAGGAGAAAAGGCAGGTCATAAGAACAGAGTTCTGAAGCTCTCCTGAAGAGAACTGACTTATTTGAAACAGGTGTGGGGAAGTTGAAGCCTAAGCAGACTCTCCAAAACAGGAGAGACTTTGGCAGTCAGTCATGAAGGAGCGGCTGCCAGCTCCGTGAGAGCAGCAAGCGAGGCCATAGGTCAGCTAGATTACAGAGAGTCAAGGGAGAGAGACCACTGACAAGAGCCTTCCTGGAACCAGCACAAACTTCAAAGTATGGCCTCAAAAATTGCCCCTGCTCTATCCTGATGGGACTTTTCCTATAGCTGTACATCACTGGAAATGCCTAACAGAGTAAATCTGTGGTTTTGCTTTACTCGCAGGATAATTTTTAGATCTGCGGGTAGGAACTACAAGACAGTTGGTAAAAGTATGAAAGATGCAATTTTTTTTTTAAGCTTGGGTATTGGCATGTCTCACAGATCTGCACTGGTCTTGAAAATGATAGCTTAGGAATAAATATGATTTGAACTCTTCATACTAGAGAAGGTGTCAGAAATTGAGAACAAGGCAGATCCATCTACTTTTAAAATGGCCATAAAGTAAGGGGCTTAAAGAAATAAGATCCCAAAGATTCTTGGTGGAGAATTTTTGAAGTTGTCATCAGTAGGTCCATATTCAAGTGGAGATAACAGCCCAAATAAAAGAATTATGGTCTGAAAGAAGAACTATGGATTAAGCATCACTTCTTTTAAAAAGTGCTGTCTTGAAGATAAATCTTGAGCGAAGCTTTAGACCTTGATGGGCAGCGGAAGAAATCATAACATGTGAAATTCCATGGATCAAAATTTATCAACTTTAAATAATCTTACCTAATGTTACATAAAACAAAACAAAATAACCCTTTACACTGTTAAAAAGAAGATTGCACCTGTTAAGGGGCCTCTATTTATCTGGTTCATACAGTGAAGCACTTTATGCCTCAAGGTATTATTGAAAATAATAGAGCAATGAGCTGACAACTAGTGGAGCTTAAAAACTGGTGCGATAGCAGATTTTCTTGAATAGATGTTGCTTTATTTTCTGTATGACTTTTGGGCAATTTCCAGAGACTTTCCAAAGACAGCTTCAAAGAGAGAGAGACAGTCAAAGATAGCCCTGCTCAAACCACCATATCCCAGAGTAACTGTGTGCATGCTCGTGGTGGCATCCTTGGAGAAGTGACATCAGAGGCATCATGCTGCAGTGGAACTGACTTCAGTAAAATACTCCAGCCAAATCTCTAAACAAATAAACAAACAAATGGCCACAACAAGACTGGGGGGTGGGGAAATTAGTATCCAGAATTGTTATACTATATTATGGGAGGGTACTTCAAAAAGTTTGTGGAAAAATAGAATTAAAAGATAAAACAAATCTTTCCATGAACTTTTTGAAGTACCTTCATATTATATAAGTGAGATCATGCAGTATTTTTCTTTTCATGCCTGCTCTATTTCACCTAGCATGATGTCCTCCAGGGTCATCCACGTTGTCATAAGTGGCAGGATTTCCTTTTTTTAGCGTGACTAAATAATATCTATATCACTATATCTAGATATGGATATATATCACATTTTCTTTATCCTTTCGTGCATTGATAGACACTCAGGTGAATCCATATCATGGTATGGAGGATTCATAAAGCAAATGTACCTCACAGGGCCTGGTTTTCCAAAGCCTTACAGTTTCAAATATTGACCTTGCAAAGGACAGGAAATTTCCCCCAGGGCATTGAGTCTCTGTTGCAAGATAAGAATCATAACACAGCAAGGCTGCTGGTTCTAAGACAGATAAGTTACTAATTGATATGTAAAGTTACTAAAGAGCTGCAGGAGGGAAAAGGAATGTTGTCTAAATCAAGCCTTTGTTAGTGGATCACTGAATTGCCTAACAGAATGTCATCTGACTTGTTTTTACTGAATGTTACCAGCTTCTATTGTAAAACTTGTTAAACTGTACTTAGCAAAACCCCACCTATGTCTCTTCCTGTAACTTCTTAGTCTGGAGAATAAATGCAGGAAGAGAACCCCAATTCGTGGTTAATTTCCCAAATGGAAGGATGCCTTGCGCTTGAGGGTCCTGGGGTATTAACCCCTTTCTGCGGCTTCTCATGGCTCAAAAGAGATGGGCTTTGAATAATCTTTGGTGGCTCTGTCACCCAGGGGAAAGGGGGTGACAAATCCATGGGAGGCAAAGTAACATCATGGCTATTGTGAATAGTGCTGCAATAAACATGGGAGCGCAGGTATCTCTTCAAAATAGTGATTTTGTTTCCTTTGAATGATGCCTAGATTTTCTTCACTTTGAGTGATGGATTGCTGGATTATATGGTAGTCCTATTTTTAGTCTTTTGAGGAAACTAATAACGTTTTCCATAATGCTGTACCAATAGAATTATTAAAGATGTACTCCAACAAGAAGAAAAGGGAAAGCAGATGAAAAACTTAGGATGCAAGAAACTATGGGGATAAAAAAAAATGTGTGCACATGTGCCCACATGTGTGTGTGTTAACGAGAGGTAAAATAAACTCTCCAGACCAGATAATGAAATTGGGACGGAGGGGTTTGCAATGGTGTGACTGGGCTTGCTGCGGTCCTTGAAGTATTGAAGGGAGGAAGAAAGCACTGATTATCTTAACCTAGCGTTGCGCATCAACAGGATTTGCTGCCAGGGTGTATTGGTATCTGGCAGCTCAGGCTGTATCACAGTCACCACTCTTTGTTTTTCTTCTGAATGTCTCCGGCCTAAAGTCTTATTTCGAGATGCGTCAGGTAAATTGTGTTTGAAGAGATGGAGGAATCCCAAGCCTGGGAATCTTGGGATTGCTTTCTCTTCTCTCTTCTCCATGAGCTATGCACTTATTTTTATACAACTCAGAGTCCAGGAGTTAGGGCAATGGTTTCTCCTTCAACAGGCACTTTTGGGAGCTAGAGTCACTGTATCCGAATGATGCCAACAGTGCTGGATGACTACTTTCTTGGTAACGGAGCAAAGGACTAGCTTAGAGTGTGTGTAATGACTGCAGATCATTGACTAAAATTGATTTAATTCTACTCTGTGGATGCTTACTTGATGAATGATTTAGAAAATGCCACCATGTAATTTAAAACAGAAGATTCACTTTTATTCTTATATGAAAGTAAATTGTACAGTAGTTTATTCATCTCATAAAGTTCGAATGGGACATTTCAGAGGCCGAGACAGATCGTTAGGTGTCTTACTACTTCCTTTAAAGTGAGAATTGTTATCTACTGTAGCAAAACCTGATTAAATTATACGGTCTTCCAAAGAACTTAAAAACCTACATTTTCTGTATTCTAATTAGGTAAAATGCATATGAATTATAATATTTACAGAGTGGTAATGAGGGAATTTATAGTTTTGGAAAAAATAGCAATAGCAAACTAATTAGTTGAAGTAGCTGCAAAGGAAATGTGATCAAGCCCAATGGTTGCTCCACAGCCAAAATCCCTCTTAGCAGAGAAATTGGGGGAAACTAATTTTCATATCAAAACGTCAGAGAGCAACACCTTGTGGATCTTTTGTTACATACTATCGATTTCTTTAAAAATTTCAAGCTTTAGGAGGTATTATAAAATGTTTTACACCCATAGATATTTTTAAGACTTATGGGTATGTTTATGTTACTATTATTATTATTATTATTCCCATAAGTTAAAAAAATAATTTAAATGGCAGGTTAAACTTCACTGTCCTGTTTTTCTTTTGCTTCTAAAGCAATGGCAATGAATCACTATGAAAATTACTCTCAGTTTATTTATCCATGTCTTTTCTCTTAATGGCAAAAAATATGTTATATCATTAATGTTAATGTGTGAAAGCCAATGAGGGATATTTCTTCTTCCAGAAAATGGAGTAGACATATTTTGCTTTATTCCTCCAATAAATAGAGTTATATTCTCTAGTAATTATAGATAAAAGAAACATAAGAAGAGTCTTAAAGGTGAAAAGAAAGAAGAATAACTTAGGATCTGAGGAATGACATAGTATTGAGTTCCCTGGGTTTTCTCTTTGCCTCTTATATACCAGGCTGAGTACTAGAGAGGCCAGAAAGCCAGAAATGCCAATAGGTGCAGGTAAAAAAAAAAGCTTCATCGTGATAACCTGATCTCTGTGGCTAAAGGACAAGGAAAGGGGCAGTCTGGCAAGACAGAAAACCTTTAGACAATACTCCCATACTCCACCCAAACACCACCAAAAAAACTGCAGCCCCGGCCCTACCCCACCAGCAAAGAATGAGTGGCGAGACTAGATTGCCAACCTTACACAGTTGTAATGTGGTGCCCAAGCAAACCTCTCTACTCCTACCCTGGCTAAGATGATGAAGACAATGCGGGAAGCCTGGATCTCACCCCTACAGAATAACAAGGTGCCTCTTGGTCTCCTTGCTGGAGTGGTGTCAAAGGACAACCAAGGAGCTGAGACTTCCACCACTGCCTAGTGGGAGCAAGAGCACCCCTCCCACAATGTCAGTGGATGCCACATAGGGTGCAGTAAGGAGACCCCCTCGCCCTTTCCAGCCAGAACAGTGTAGGTAGAGGCCCGGCAGAGAGCCTGCTCTCTACCCCCTATCAGTGGAGCCTGAGGGCCAATCCTGGACTTCTCCTCCCACCTGGAAATAGCAAGGCTGCTCCTCTCTTCCCCTGCTAATGTGGTGTCAGAAGAAACCCGATCAAAGAAAAGATTTAACTAAGATCCAGAATATCCTAACATAATACTTCAAAACTTCCAGGCTGTAATTGAAAACTGCTCATCACGCCAAGAATCAGGAAAACCTGAACTTGAATGAGAAAAGATCATCAGCATACGCCACCACCAAGATGACACCAATGCTAGAGCCATCTGACAAAGATTCTAGAGCAGCCATCATAAATATGCTTCAACACTTATGAACTGACTTGAAACATGAAAATACAGAAGGTCTCAGTGAAGAAATAGAAGATTGAATGAAAATCAAGTAAAAAATTTGGAACTGAAAAATACAATAATAAAAAACTCAATGGACAGGCTAAACAATGGAATGGAGAGACAGAGGAAAGAATCAGTGGAGTTGAAGACAGAATAATACATATTACCCAATCTGAAAATGAGAGAGAAAAAGACTAAAGAAAGGGAGGGACAGACCCTCAGGAACACTTGCAATTATAACAACATATCTAACATTTTACATCATCAGAGTCCAGGAAGGAGAGGAGAAAAAGTAGGGGATTAAAAAGTATTCAATAAATAATGGCTGAAAATTCTCAAAATTTGGCAAAAGACAGAAATTTACAGATTCAAGAAACTGAGAAAACCCCTAGAAAGATCAATGAAGAGAGTAAAAATATGGGTTAGTATGTAAACTTTTCTCCTCTTGAGTTTCCTAATTACATTTGATGATTGAAGCAAAAATTACAACACTCTGATGTTGTTCACAATGTTTGTGGAGAAAATATTTAAAATAATTATATTATAAATAGGGAAGGATAAAAAAGATGTCAAAGGAGGTACTTTCAGTACTTCACTTGAACTGATAAAATGCTGAAACATTTGGACTATGAAAAAATAAATATGCATAATAACATACCTAAAGCAACCACTAAAAAGCTGTACAAAGAGATATGCTCAAAGTATAGTATACGTATATCAAAATGAAAATCTAAAAAATTTCAAATAACACACAAGTAGAGAAAAAGAAAGAAATGAAAACAAGAGAGAACAAACAGAATTCAAAAAAATGGCTGACTCAGCCCAAACATATCAATAATTACACTGAATGTAAATGCTCTAAATATGTGATTTAAAAGTGGAGATTGGGAGAGTGGATAAATTTTATGAACCAATGATATGCTGTCTGTAAGAAACTCACATCAAATATGTTGATAGGTTAAAAGTAAAAGGATTTTTTAAAATGCCATATGCACTGTAAACATTAATCAAAAGAAAGGACGATTGGCTACATTAATATCAGATAAAGTGAACTTCAACACAAAGAAAATTATCAGAGACAGAGAGAAACATATAATGATAAAGGGTCAATCTGCCAAGAAGACACAGCAATCCATCTTAAATATGTATGCACCAAACAAGAGAGTTTCAAAATATGTGAAGCAAAGATTGATAGACATGAAAGGAGAAAAACAAATTCACGTATATAGTTGGAGACTTCAACAGTCCTCTCTCAAAAACTGATGTGACAACTATAAATAAAATTGGCAAATATATAGAATAACTCAACAACACCATGAACCAAGAGTATCTAATCAAAATTTATATAAAATTTCAAGATACAGCAGCAGAATACAAACTCTTTTCAAGCACCCACGGAACAAATACAAAAGGAGCATATCCTCAGACATAAAAAAAATTTAGAAGAACTAAAATTATACAAAGTTTGTTCTCTGATTGCAATGGAATCAAACTATAAATTAAACACAGCAATAACAGGAAAATCTCCAGACACATGGAAAGTAAAAACATACTTCTACATAATCCATGAATCAAAGAGAGAGTCTCAAGGGAAATGCAGGAGTACCATGAACTGAATGAAAATAAAATTACAATATCTCAAAATATGTACAATGCAGTTAAAACAGTCTAAGTGGAAAATTTAGAACACTAGATAGTTACATATAAGGAACTCAAATAGCTCAACAACAACAACAATAATAAATAACCTGATTAAAAAATGGCCAAAAGGCCTGAATAGACATTTCTTAAAAGAAGACATGCAAATGACCAACAGGTATATGAAAAATGCTCAACATTACCAATCATCAGGGAAATGCAAACCTCCTACAATGAAATATTTACTCACTTTAGTTAGAATGCTATTATCAAAAACTCAAAGATAACAATTGTTGGAGAGGATGTAAAGAAAAGAGAATTCTTACACAATGATGAAAATGTAAATTAGTACAGCCATTATGGAAACAGTTTAGAGGTTCCTCAAAAAATTAAAAAATAGAACTACCCTATGATCCAGCAACCCACTACTAGGTATACATATTCAAAGGAAATGAAATCAGTATGTTGAAGAGATATCTACACTCTTCAGTTTATTGCAGCACTACTCACAATAGCCAAAATATGGACTCAACCTAAGTGTTTATCAACAAATGAATGGATAAAGAAAATGTGGTACATATGCACAATGGAATACTACTTAGCCTTAAAAATGAACAAAATTCTCTCATTTGTGCCAACATGGATGAATTCTGGAGGACATCATAAGTGAAATGAGCCAGGCATAGAAAAACAAACACTGCACAATCTCACTCTTATGCGGAATCTCAAAATTTGTTCTCATGGAAGTAGAGAGTAGAATAGTGGTTACAACAGGATGGGGAAGGAAGTTGGGGGAGGGGGAATGGGTGGAGATTGGTCAGCAGGTGCAGAGTGACAGGAGGAATAAGTTCTGCTGTTTTGTGACATAGAAGGATGACTAGAGTCAATAACAATGTATTGTATTCATGTATTTCAAAATAGCTAGAAGAGAGGTTCTGAATATTCTCATCACAAAGAAACGATAAATGTTTGAGGTGACAAATATGCTAATTACCCTGATTTGACTATTACACAATGTATACATTGTATTAGTCCATTTCTGTTGCTTCTAGTAAAATACATGGAACTGGGTGATTTACAAAGAAAACTGAGTTTACTGCTTACAGTTTCTGAGGCTGAGAAGTCCAAAGCACACGTGGTGCTGATGACAGTGACCCAGGGTTCTCACGTTGCAAGATGGAAAAGCAGAGAGAGACAGACTCTCCTCTTCTTTTAAAGCCCTCAGAGGAGGGAGGGAGGGAGGTTTCGGTAACGGGCCACAATAATCAACCACATTGTATATCGACAAAATAAAATTTTTAAAAAATTTTTTTAAAAAATAAATAAATAAAGCCCTCAGAACCACACCCCTGGCCACCATTTTTAATCCATTCACTACTGCACAGTCCTACAATCTAATCACTTCTTCAAGGCTCCACCTTTCAATTGCCATAATAGGATTTCCCACCCTCTTAACAGTCACAGTGCGGGCTAAGTTTCTAATACATAAAACTTGGGGGACACAATTCAAGCTTCAATGAGTTTTGGGGGGACATGATTCAGTCCACTACATACACATATCAATGCATCACTTTCACTCCATAAATACATACAATTATTATGAGTCAATCATAAATTTAAAAAGAAAAGAAGGTCTCAAGTCAATAATCTAAGCTCCACCCAAAAAATCTAGAAAAAGAAGGGCCAAATAAACTCAAAGCAGCCAAAAGAAAGGAAATAATAATAAAAGTAAAATCAGAAATCAACAAAAATAAAAAAAATTAAGTAAAAAAGCAAAATCTGATACTGTGAAGAGATCAATAAAATTGACAAGCCTCTAGAATGACTGGCAAAGAGAAAAAGAGAAGAGAAACAAATCACCATTATTAGGAACGCAGCAGGGGATATCACTTGCAGATGCTGGAGATATCAAAACTAGAATGAGGGAATACTAGGAACAACCCTACACACGTAAATTTGACAACTAAAATAAAATGGACCAATTTGTTTAAAGCTCAAATTACCACAATTCATCCAATATCAATGAGATAAACTGCATAGTCTTATAAGTATTAAGAAAATTAAAGTTTTTTAATAAACAAAACCTCACAAAGCAAATATCTGGATCTAGATCATGTCACTGGAGAATTCCACAAAATATTCAAAGACAATTAATACTAATTCCACACATCTCTTTCAGAATGAATAAGAGAGAACAGTCCCAATTCATGTTTTAGCCAATGAAACTTTTATTTATGTTTTGAATAGGGTTGAATAGGCTCCCCCAAATCAAAACAAAGTAACATGATATGCGATGAGAATTATTGCATCCACTCGTTTCTCCGTCTTCCCAGTTCCCTTCCAACCCCTATAGGTAGCCAGTTTTATTAGTTTCCATTAATTCTTACAGTGTTGGTCTTTTATTTACACAGAAACAGAAACAAATGTATGGATAGTGGTAAAATACACGTTACACAAAATTTACCACTTTAAGCACTTTTAGGTGCACAGTTCAGTGGCACTGGACTAATGATTAAGTACATTCACACTATTGTGTAACCATCCATCTCCAGAACTGTTTCATTATCCTGTACCGAAACTCTGCATCCATTAAATGATAACTCCCCTTTCCCGCCAGCCTCTGGTAACCATTGTTCTATTTTCTGTCTCTATGAATTTGCCCTTGGTAGGTACCTCCCAAAAGTGGGATCATATAATATTTCACTAAGCATAATGTCTTCAAGATTCATCACGGTGTAGCATGGATCCTAATTTTTTTTCCTTTTAAGGCTAAGTAAGATCCATTGTATGTATGTAACTCATTTTATATTCTTCCATCAATGAACATTTGGGTTATTTCCATCTTGGGGTTGTTGTGAATAATGCTGCTAGAAACATGGTGTACAAATATCTGTTCAGGTCTCTGCTTCCTTTTCTGTATGTATTAAGAAGTGAAATTTTACGGTAATTCTCTGTTTAATTCTATGTGTAGTTTTTTGAGGAATTGCTGTACTGTTTCCCACAGCAGGAACACTATTTGTTTCACATTCCCACCAACGAAGCCCAATGTTCCAACTTTCCCACATCCTTGCCAACAATTTTATGATTTTTTGATAATAGGCATCCTAATGGGTAAAAAGTGGTATCTCACTGTTGTTTTGATTTGCATTTCCCTAATCATTGTTACAGTAAGCATCTTTTCATGTGTTTATTGATCATTTGCCTATCTTCTTTGGAGAAATGTTTATTCAACTCCTTTGCTCATATTTGAATTGCATTGTCTGTTTTTTGTTCTTGGGTTTTAGTAACTCTTTATATATTCTGAATACTAATTCCTTATCAGATATGGGATTTGAAAATATTTCTTCTATTCTGTGCGTTTCTTTTTTTACTCTGTGATAGTGTCTTTAAATGCACAAATTTTAAAATTTTTCTGAAGTCCAATTTATCTAATTTTTCTTCCATTGCTTGTGCTTTTGGTGCAATATCCAAGAAATTATTGCTAAATGCAATGTTATAAGGCTTTCACCCTATGATTTTTTTCTAAGAGTTTCATAATTTTAGCTCTTATGTGTAAGTCTTTGATTGATTTTGAGTTAATTTTTATATGTGGTGTGATGTAAAACTAGACCTTCTAATACTGTGTTGAATACAAGTCTCGAAGGCAGGCAATCTTGTCTTGTTTCTGATCTTAAGGAAAGCTTTCAGTCTTTCACCATTAATTATGACATTACCTATGGGATTTTTCATGTCATAAAGAAATTTTAATTTTTTTTATCATGTGAGGAAGTTTTCTTCTATTCCTAGATTATTGAATGCTTTTTGTTCTTGTTATGAAAGGGTGTTGAATTTTTTCAAGTAATTTTTCTGTATCAATTGAGATGATTGTGTGTGCATGTGTTTTCTTCTATTCTGTTAATGTGGCATTGATTGATTTTCATTTGTTGAGCCATCTTTGCATTTCAGGAATTAATCTCTCTGGTCAAGGTGTAATAACCTTTTAACATGTTGCTGACTTCATTTTGCTAGTATTTTGTTTAGGATTATTGGGTCAATATTTATGATATATTAATCTGTAGTTTTCTTTTTTGTAGTGTCGTCTGGTTTTAAAATCACGGTAATGCTGACCTGATAGAATGAGTTAGGAAGTGTTCCTTCCTCTTTGATTTTTTGGAATACTTTGTAAAGAATGGCCTATTGTGTGTCTCCACCTGTAATCTTTTGTCACAGACATCTATGGGCTTGTGGTCTGCCTTGTAGCTTTTATGAGCAGTTTCTGCCACTTTTCCTCCCTGGGTTCCAGGTTATACAAAACAGATGAGTGCTGTCTTTGTCCTTTGTGCTGCTATAACAAAAAAACTTCGACTGGGTAATTTATACAGAACACAAGTTTTATGTATTTATAGTTCTGAAGTTTGGGAAGTCCACGATTGAGATATCGGTATATGGTGAGGGCCTTCTTGCTGTGCCCTCACGTGGTGAAGGTGGAAAGAGAAGAGAGGCCAAACACTGGGTGAATTCTCTTTTATTAGGGCACTAATCCCATTCACAAGGGAGGAGACTTCATGACCCAACAAACTCTTATAGGTTATTAATGCTATCACATTAGCAGCACCTGAATTTTGGAGAGAACACATTTAAACCACAGTGAGCATCTTACATCAGTCCCTAAGGTATTCCCCAGACAGGTTAGAACAGATGTGCACAATAATTTGCAAATAATATCTGCTCTGCTCCCTCTGGTTTGGGGAGGGAGGGTAGAACTGGGAACTGATCTGCTACAGCTCAAAACTAAGGCCACTTCCATGCTGGTAAGGGGATGGTGCAAAGGCAAACACCACAAAACTTTCCTACCATTTTGAAGATGGCTTTTTCTTTTTTCTCTTTTTCTTTTTACAGTATTTGTTATTTGTTTATTTATCAAGAGAAGCTATTCCTCAGCCCACATATTCATGTTTCATAGTTCAAGAACACAGGTCAATGGACAAACTTCTATGAAACTCAATCTAAAGAAATTCTTGCATTCCAAAATCAAGTTGCACTCTGAAAGATATCAGCCTTCCTTATCTCCTCAAAATAGTACATGGAATCACAATCTCTGCAGAAATCTGCATACGCCTTCATTCTTGGGTCAGCCATAGCAAACTTATAGAGAGATGCAACCTCCAGGGATACAACCAACGCTCCAACAATATGAGATCACATTCCCCTGGCCAGAAGGTCATGCATCTGAGGTTTCGTGGAAGCGCTAGAAGCCATCATAGTTGTTGTCCCTCAATACCAACCGGCTTTTCCCTGATTTGATGTTTTCTTGGTTGCTGTGAACCTTTGACTGTTTTCTGGAGCTCTTTCAGAGTTGATTCAGACAGTTCTGGTTGTTTTTTTCTGTTTCTCTGGGGAACAACCATTTGGCTGATGTCATCCTCTCTTGGTTTTTTGATAAACAGGAATTTTTTCTTTTATTTCCTTTTTAGCATGCTCTTCCCCTGTTACCCTCTTGGCCAGATTCTTCACTCCGTGGGTTTGTTTAGGCATTGCATTTTCCATGAGACCTTTCCTCTCCACTTTTTTCTAGCTTTCACTCTTCCCCCCTCCTTTTTTTTTTTTTTAATTTATTTGAGGCAATTATAAATTTGCAATCAGTTGTAAGAAATAATGCAGAGAAATCTCAGGTACCATTCACCCAGTTTCCTGCAATGGCAACATCTTTCAAAACTATAGTGCAATATCACAACCAGAATATGGATATTTGTTGGACCCATTTTTAGGAGCAAACATTATCTGTGAGCCACATGGTGCCTGTGGGTGGAGGATGAAGATGGCACCCGCAGGAAGTAGGGGAGGCATAACCCGAGATAGCCCCAAAAGGTTTTTATTGGTCCTCCAGTATTTCCACACTCGTGAACCCTGCGTGATTGCTATGCTCAACATGTTGCTACAAAATGCATGCCCGCGTGATCCTTTAATCGATTGGTTAGTTCATGGAAAACCCCTACTTGCTTGCTTACATAAATTGCAGTTAACTGCAATAAAGTGGAACTGCCCTGACAGAACCCCTGCCGTGTCTGAGTGTCTCTTTCACAGGGCTGGGTTGGCAGGCAGCAGGCTCACTTTTCCCCGAGATCCCTCGGTCCCAACACTGGGGGTGATCCTGTTGGCTCCTCCTTCTGGGTCTGCGGGAGGACCCCAGGCGTGCCCCCACAGATATTGGTACAGTCATTGATACAGAACATTTCTATCACCCCAAGGATCCTTTAGGTGACACTCTTATACCCACGCCCACCTCTCCACCTCATTGCACCCCGTCTCAGACCCCTGAAAACCACTAATCTTTCTTCCATTTTATAATTTTGTCATTTCAAGAATGTTACATAAATGAAATTACACAGTAGGTTACTTTTGGAATTGGCTTTTTTGTTCATTATAATTCTTTTCATATATTTATCCAAATTATTGTGTATCAACAGCTTACTCCTTTTCATTGTTGAGTAGCAGTCCATAGTATAGGTGTATCACAGTTTATTTAGCCCATTGACAAATATCTAGGTTGTTGATAGCTTTTTGTTATTAAATAATAGTAAAGCTGCTATGATCATTCTTGTGCAGGTTTTTGTGTGAACTTGACTTTTCATTTCTCGGGGACAAATGCCCAAGTACAACTGCTGAGTTGCATGGCAGATGCATGTTTCAAGAGAACAGGCCTTTCAGTCTGTGCTGTTAGCAGTCCCAGATTGGAGGCTTACCCAGTTCTCCATCCGGGATATAAGAGAGGCCACAAGGAGACCGAGGGCTCATTGCCGTGTTGTTCCTCAAGCCCCGAGGTCCCTGCAAAGTCAGTCTATCTTCTTTTTTCCTCTTTTCATGGTCTTCTCATGCCTGAAGTTGGGTTATGTCCAAAGTTTTCTAGTTGTAAGAGGAAAGACCTTGGATGAACAGGGCTACTCCATCTTTGGGAACTAGAAGTCCTCCCTTTTTGTTTTTCTCCAAAATCTTGTCACCCCCTAACATAGCACACAGATTACTTCTTATGTGATTATTCATTTCTGTACTGGAATGGAATCTCAATAAGGCAAAGAATTTTTGTTGTTCTCTGCCATCCTTCTGGAGTTCAGATCGATAAAAATGTGTTGCATAAAGGGATGAGTGCGTGACTGATACCTCTGTTTTCCTTATGCTATTTCCTTAGCATAAATTATCCACGAGTTTACTAGGGCAAAATGCAACAACATTTTGTTAATACTTTGGTGTAGTCCTATTTTTTTCCCAAAGGATTAAGTCACTTTACACTGACACCAATAAAAAATCTCAGGTGCCACTCCAGTGCCTGCATGGGCTCTGGTCACACGCAGAATAAGGTGTGACTTGCCTACCCCTTGCCACACCCGTGGAGGCTGGGCCTGCCCTCTCTCTGAGCTCACGCCATCTCTTGCCTACTCCCTTTGTGCTCAGCCAGCTTCCACCTCCCAGATCTGTTTGTCTCAGGTCTGCTGAGCTTCCACCACCGCATCAGCACCGGCTCCTCCTCTGCCTCCAGTCTCCACTCCTCTGCCTGCGTCTGGCTCCTGCTTGGCATCTGGGCCTCAGTGTTGGTGTCGCCTCCTCTCCCTGGTCTCCAAGGTCAAAGCAGCCCCCAGACTGCTCTCTCTGACCATGTATTCATGGCCTGGACAGTACCCATCAGCGTATGACGTTGTCCTGGCACAGGCACGTGTGTCTGTGGATTGGGCATTATCTCCTGCTCCCATGCGAAGTAAGTTCCAGACTGTCCACACTTGCCTCCCCAGCATCCGCAGCAGGTAGTAAGTGATTGATATCTATCTGTCGGATGATGCTATATGAAATCACACGTTTCTCTCAGATTAGAAAAACTTGCTATTGAGCTGGTGCCCCTTCAGCCTGACAATCTAAGCACACAGTGCTCTGGCCTTCTTTCTTTTTCCCAGACATCTGTGGCTCTCTGAACAAATGGTGGGTGGTCTCATATTTTTCTAGAATGTGGGCAAAGCCAAACCACTTGTTTAGCCAGTATACTGGTTAAACACCAGCACTGTGTTGGGCATTGTGCTTGACTGATTGAGAACATCCATCTGGCCTGGAAGGCAGACTGTATGGTTACAGTTGTGTGACAGTGTGGTAAGAGCCATATGGAGTTCTGCAGGTTGAGGGTCAGCAGGTGAGCAAAGCCAGGGGATCCTAGCCAGGGGGACCATGGCAAATGTGTTCATGGGGATCTGAAGCAGAGATTGCTCTTGGGGACTGTAAGTGGGTTGCAAAGGCTGGCATCACACAGCAGATGAGGCTGGGGCCTGGCCAGTGAGGCTTTTAACACAGAAGGAGGGGCCCAAGCTGGCCCTTAGAGGGTCCACACTGGTCCTGCTCTGCTGGGTTCATTCCTGCAGAGCAGACGGGACCAACAGGATGCACCCACTTTGGGCCTGTACCCCTGTTCTAGATCACAGTTAGGGTGTCCCAGAAGAATCCCCTGCCCAAACATCCCAAGCCCACCTCCACTAGGTCTCTTCCAGAGGCTGACCACTGTCCAGTGTATAGCCCTAGGCCCAAGGGATGGCTGAGCACATGTGTGTAGACAGAGGTTGGATGTAGAGGCTGAAATGTCCACATGTGTGAGCACTCATACCTGAGTACAAAGGAGTCTCCTTTGGACTGGGGCTGGACTGGGGCCAGGGCTTTAAAATATTTAGACATATGATACATGGACCATTCTTTATCGCTTGCCCTGGGTGGTTTGTGCAGACCTGATCCAGAAAGTCATAAGCCACAAAGGAATGAATGTTCAAACTTTGTCTGAGCTAGCAGGGATGGAAGCATCTAAGCAAGGAAGTGACAAGGTCAGATGTGAGTTTCCAGAGGGCACGTGTGATGTTTTGTAGTAGGGTAGTCAATTCAAGGCAGCACAGGCAGATGCATTAGACTGGCGGATGGCGGTGGATGGACAGTCTGGGCTTGGAGGTGGATTTAGGCTCTTGTTCTGTCTCCACCCATTATTTAGGTAGCCTTGGGCGTATGACTTATCTCTCCAAATTTCACTTCCCGCAAACTGTAAATAAGCTAATGTCATTGAAGAATGTAAATCATCCAGAATAATCTGCAAACGTCAATTCATTCTTTTGCCATGATTAAGGAAAAAGTCTAACTTTCGTGAAAAACTTTAGTGAAAAAGCAACCCTGGGTGGGCCTCCTCTCCTACAAAGGTGGGCCTCCTGCACTAGAAAGGAAGTGGCCCATTCAGGAAATGACACATTCCTCTGAGCTTCACCTTGGCCTGATTAGTGGGAATGTGCAGCATTCCAGAGCCCCGGGACCCCAGGGAGCGTGGAGGAGCCGAGACCTTCCCTCCACATGTGCGTGAGTGCGTGTGTGTGTGTGTGAGTGTGTGTGTGTGTGCGTGCGTGTGTGTGTGTCTTTGTGCTCTGCGGGTTCTCCTTTGAAGTCTTCAAAAACTGGATTTGTTTTTCTGCCCATGGGGCTGAAGAATTTCATTCCTGAAACCCCCGTCCAGATGAAGCTGTTTAATGGCTTTTGCAGGTCAGCTGCATTCTGAGAATGTGATGTTAGCCAGAGAAGAATTCAAGACTTCCTCAAATTATGATGGGAATAACTGTCTTTCAACTTCCCCTAAGAATTGAGAGGGGATATTTTTTCTCATAAATTTTTTCTCTTACAATAAAAGGGAAGAGAAATTGCAGGCTGTGTTGTGCTTGGAAAGGGAGGCAGCCCCCTCAGATGTCCTTTGTTCGCTTCAGTGCAGAGTGCAGCCTCCTTTGGGCTGTGCCTGGGATATCTCTCAGTGCAGAGGACAAAGACTCCTAGAAGGTCTGCGAGGGACACAGCGTCCCGTCCATGCATGGAGGTGAGGGTGTCCCCGTGACTTTGCCTCGGTGGCCACAGAAGCAGTGGATAAGAGCAAACAATCTGTTTCAAATAAGGAAAATCAAAACATTTTTTTAGGGCTTGCTGTATGTTAGGCATTCTAAACTTTCTTTTTTTTTTTTTCTGTGATTCATTTAATTTTCATGCCTGAAGTCAATTTCACTGCTCGAGGTCTGAGTTTCCTCATCTGTAAAATGGGCAGAGCCAAAGTACCAAGCCCTTTGTTTTTTTTTGTCAGAATTAAATGAATCACAGAAGAACATGCTTGCATTGCCTGACATACAGTGAGCACTAAATAAATGTTTTGACTTTCCTTAGGTGTGGACTCACTTGTTTGGTACTATTGAGTTTGTAGTATTAACATGCCTCTTTTGTATTCCACGTGGCCACCCTCAGCAGCACAAACACACAGATGTTTAGTGACAAGTGTGTGTCAGGACCCACTCTGGTCACTGGCGCTCCTTCACCACAAAGGGTGGCGATGAGGATGAAAATCAATGAGGAATAACTTGCTTGAGTGCATATATACAGTCAGCGCTCTGTACCCGGGGCTCCCGCATCTGTGGATTCAACCAACTACAGACTGAAAATATTTGGAAAAGAGATAAAACCAATAAAAATAACACAAATTAAAAAATACAATATGACAACTATTTCCATAGCATTTACATTGTATTAGTAAGGACTTGACCATCCCTTGATTTGGGTATTCTCCGGGGTCCTGGAGCCAATCCTCTGGATACCGAGGGATGACTATAAATTCCTCCTCCTACGACTATAGTTTACCGGATGCCCACCTTTGGCTAGGTACTAAGCTGGGGGCTTGCTTATATGATACCCTCAAATAAATAATTGATTAGCACTTATTCTATGCACCAGGGCCAGTTCCGGGTGTGAGAGAGGCAGCAGTGGATAAAACTTGTCCATACACCCCACAGTCTAGCAGGGCTGCAGGCTCATTTGCACCTCTGAGAAGCAGCCATCGCCACCTTCTATCATGGTTTCCTCACCTATGAAATGGGGATAAAATTCCCTAGTCAAAATTGTAAAGAGGTCAGTGTGGCGAAATCTCAATAAACACGAATTTTGAAGATCATGGTCAAGGTCACAGGACTGCCAGGTGGTAGGGTTGAGGTGCACAGCCCAGGTTAGACCTCCCACCCCACAGGCCTTGCGCCAGCCCTGCAGGGCCACATGAAGGGCTGAATGAGTGCAGTAATGACACTGTGGCTTCCTGGAGAGATTTCAGGGAAGGAGGCAGGTGGAGAATGCATGGGGCCTACTTGGTGGAGAGAAGGTGGAAAGCGTGTCCCATGAGGAAACAGTAAGGTGAAGTCCAGAGAGCATTTGCATGACAAAGGGCCAGAGGCCAGGAGATGAATAGGTAGGAGGGAACGAAGTGGGGGATGAGGCATCATCAGGGCCTGACATGAGGAAGAAGACAGGAAAGAGCATGTCTTTGACACGATCCAAGCTCCCATGTGCCCTGTCAAAGGGGTTAGGGTAGAAACAGGAAACAACAAGTGCCCATTTTCAGCATCAGCACTCTGCATTTTTATGCCTTCCTTTTCTACAGGGAGAATGCATACTTGGTACTGCCTGTGTTTCCTGTCCCAGGGAAATGGACCTCAGCCTAGAGATGGCCCAGTGTCCACATGTTCTCCTTCCGGGTCGTCCACATCAGCGATGGAGGGAGGTCCTCTTGTTAGCTCCCTGGACATCACTGTCACAGCACAAGTGGCTGCTCTGGAATCCCTGAAACTCTCTTGTCCATCTTTTCCTGACTGTGAGCTCAAGCCACAGCCTCAGGCTGTCCTCCACAGCCCCCCAAGTCCAGCACTCTACAGAGCTCGCACCACATGAGGGCGCAGCTAAGGAAAGGTTTGCTGGGCGGATGAAAGAGGGATGTATTTTCACAAGTGTGCCCATGCAACATGTGTGGTTTTTTCTTTCTCGTTGTCTTCGTCTGTTTCGTGTTTCTACAGCACAATGCCTAAGACAGGGCAATTTATTAAGAAGTTTATTTGGCTCACAGTTCTGGAGGAGGGGAATCCGAGCTTGGGCAGCCCATCTGGTGAGGGCCTCATGCTGCTTCCACTCGTGGAAAGTGGAGAAGGAAGCAGGCGCGTGCAGAGAGAGCAAAACGTGAGAGGCAGCCCTGCTTTCTAGCGACGCGCTCTCACGAGCATCAAGCCGTCCCTTGAAAGGGAGAACTCACTCACCCTCGCAAGCCTGCATTCACCCCTTCCTGAGGGCGGACCTTCATGACCCAGCATCTCTTGAAAATCCCACCACCTCTCAACCCCACTGCCTTGGGACCAAGCCTCAATATGAGTTTTGGTGGGGACAAACCATATTCAAGCCATAGCAGTAGCCTTCGTCTTTAAAGATCATTACTGCATCCTCCTGTCCTATGCCTGTTCCTTTTAGAAGCCCCTTGCTCAGAAGAGATAAATAGGAGAGTTTTAAATTTTTCCCTCAAGCATATCCACTTTGAAGTACTTTGGATGGTTGAAAGGCAATCGTTCCAGGTGACCCCCCGATGCTCTCAGCCCCACTTCTGTCTCCCCTGCACACAGTGGGTCCACACCCCTCCAGGCAGCCTTTGATGGTGGGGGACAGTCATTTTCCTTTCCTGTAATCTGCAGTTCCTAAATCCTTATTTTGCCAACATGTGTTTTTCTGAAAAATAAACAAACAAAAGTAGCCACATCATACAACCTAACCAGCACTTGCACGATTCTTTCTGCTCTTACTCTTGGTCTAACAGGACCTGTAGAAAGAGAAGAAGAGGTTTATCAGAGCTCCGACTGACGGTCTCTGCTGGGGATTAGACTGCGGCTTTTCCTCAGGAGGCCGGGCCGGGTGAGTGTGGCGAGCCTCGCACCAGGGCTCGAAGCTTCCCCACTGACTGACCATCCTCGTATTCCTGAAAAGGACTGTTTTGTTTTGTTTTGTTGGGGTTTTTTTTGTAATTGTATGATTTTAATACACACCCGTTTCATAGTTTTTCATCCTACAATCTCTGTTTCCAAAGGGATAGTCTTTGTCTTAGTGTGTTCAGGCTGCTTATAATAAAATATCATATTCTGGATGGCTCAGAACAGTAATTTATTTCTCACAGTTCTGGAGGCTGGAAGTCCAAGACCAAGGTGTCAACAGATTTGGTGTCTGGTGAGGGCCACTTCCTGGTTTATAGATGACACCTTCCCACTCTGTCCTCACATGATCTAACGGGCTAACTAGCTCTCTTAGTGTCAAAGGGGACACTAATCCCATTCACGAGGGCTCCACCCTCATGACCTAATCACCTCCCAAAGACCCCACCTCCTAACATCATGACTTTGGGGGTTAGGATTTCAATACATGAATTTGGGGAGGGGCACAAACATTCAGGTCATAGCGTTTCTGTCTTGACCCCCAAAATTCACGTTCCTGCATGCAAAATGCATTCATTTCATCCCAATAACTCCCAAGTCTTAACTCGTTCCAGCATCAGCTCAGAAGTCTGGAGTCCACGGTCTCATCTACTATCATCTAAGTCACACGTGGGTGGGACGCAAGGCAAGATGCATCCTGAGGCAAGTTCTTCTCTATCCATGAGCTGTGGAACTAAGCAATTTCTGTGCTTCCAAATACAGCAGTAGGACAGGCATAGGGTGGACATTCCCAGTCGGAAAGACAGGACCAGGAAAGAAGAAAGGGGTAACGGTTTCCCCATAACTCCAAAACCTTAAGGCTGGAGAACAACGTTCTCCGGCTGGATGCTCTGCCCTCCGGGCCCCCTGGGGTGGTGGCCTCTGCTGTGGTCCCACCTCCGCAGCAGCTCTGTGCTCCGAGGCAGATTCCTTGAGAATCTCCATTCTTTGCACAGCAGGGCAAAGCCCCTGTAGAGCTGGTCCCACAGCACCTGGGGGCCAAGTGCCCTGAATCTCAGGTGTCACCCCTCCCCAGCCTCATGTTCAAATGGCTCAGAAGAAGAGGAGGGGAGAGGATTCCTCAGGGGTCCTGGCCCCTCAGGGGTCTGTGCTGCTCTGATCTCACCCTCCGGTGGCTGTCGGGTCCAGGCAGCCCACAGCTAGGAGATGGAGCCTTGTCCCTCCCTTTCCCCCTGCACAAGCCAGGATCTGGGGATCTGGCCCCTGATGGCCCTTGCTGCCCCTGGAGACCACCTTGGCTTGTGGTTGCCTCAGCTCAGATGACCACCCTGCCACTCCCACATTCAGAGCCACTCTGCTATCCCTCCTCATACACACACAGTAACCCCCTCCAGAGAGACCCTCAGCCCCTTTGGTCCTACCAGGCCATGGCGACACTGAGGATGACTTCAGAGCCCCTTTGTTCTTGGACAGAGAAGCAGCCCGATGGGGGCTGTGATATGGCTGAGCCTGGCTGGCATAGGGCAGCTGACCAGCAGTGACAGGCTCCCCAAAGCCCTCCAACCCCAGTGTTGTCCCACATCAAGTGCACATCCAACCCAGAGAGGGAGCTGGTCTTGGGGGTCTCCTCCTCCTGTCTTCCCCCATCTCTGCCCATCTTCTCCTCCTTTCCTTCCCCTTCTGCTTCCTCTCCTTGCAGCACGCCTCAAGGCCAGGCCATCAAAGGGAGAAGCTCCTTCTCTAACTCTTAAAAGTAACTTTATGATCTGATTCCCACAGGTTTGTCCTTGGTACAGTAAAGAGATTTAGGAAATCCTTTCATTTGACAAACCCAAGCTTCAAGTCTCTAGTCTTGCTGGCACATCCCACTTCTGGCCTCCGCACCCCATCCACACGACTCCCAAGCAAATGGACACCTGGGATGACCAGGTAGAGATCACATGCACAGGAATGAGAGTGAAAAATGCATAATATTTTTATATCTCAAAAACCCCTACTTGAGTCATGGTCTCGAGCCCGTGGGCTCCCAGAGCACAGAGGGCTCCGTCCACAGCGACTGGGCTTGAGGAGGGGCAGGAGGTGAGCGTCTTCTCACCCATGGGAGCAGAAGAGGCTCAGCTAATGCCGCTGCTGCATCTGCCAGGACTACCACGGTTATCTGTCAGGGAAATGAATGAATATCACTCCTCAGAACAGCCATTTAGTTCCCAAATATTTGCAGCTATCTTCACACTACGATTAATATAAGGAGAGCTAACTGGAAATTTCTGTTCGTTGGAAAACTATCAAAATGTTCTTATTACTGATCTATGGTAATAGAGGAAAGCCAGGGAGACCAGAGATGAACACCTGACTCACCATGTAATATACCATAGGTTAAATTCACACATTTCAAACAACACATGTGGTTGGAAAGAATCAGACATTTATTGGTCTTGGGAGTCCACCTTTGCTGGGGACCACAGCCATTTGGAGCAGGTGCTCAGACTCCAGGTACTTGTGGGTATTTGCAGGTCAAAGCTTTCCGGCTTTGGGGAGGTTTGGATTTGTGAACATCTCCATCTCAGTTTAAGGTCACCAGGGGAAAGATGAGAAGTTATAGAGGAGGAACAGTGACACGGGGCTGGGTGGCCTCCTGCGTGAACTTGAGCACAGAGCCACCTCGGGGTCTCTGCCTTCCTTCCCTGGTGTTGGCTGGTCTTTGGTGTCAGTGATGTGTTGCCTTCTGCACTGGAGCTTGTGGAGGGCACCCTGGAGGGTGAAGTGTGCTGTGCGGCATCAGTAAGAGGATCCAGATGCTTCTGTACCGGGCACGGTGCATTAAAAATAATCCAGGAGTAACTGTATTATCTTCTTCTCCAAGTGTCTTCATCACACAAGTACACACATTCACACAGACATAGAACACACACACACACACACACAAACACTCATGCACTTCTACACATGCACTTACACACATGCTTACAGACACACACACTCATACACAATCACACATGCCCACACACACACCACACACGCAACACACAGAGCACACATGCACCACACACACCACACCACACATACACACACCTCATGCTCACACTGTCTCTTAAACATACTCTCACACACTCCTATACATGTACTTACACACACTTGCTCACAAACACTCACATACACTCCTACACAGTTACAAATGCCCCCCTCACACACTCACGCATACACCACACACCACACACGCTCTGCTCCTGTTAAGCCTTAATCCCTGTTTGAAATTCTCTTTTGGACTTTCTGTTCAGACGAGATGGTGGAGATGCATCTCTAGCCCCGGAAAGGCAACCAGAGGACTCTGCAAGCGAAAAGAGAAAGGTGAACTGAGCCCCTACCCCACTATTCAACAATAGTGTCAGAAAGTCAAATGACCCCAATGACAACAGGTGACCCAGACCTAGCATTCCTCCACCCAAGCCCAGCAACAGAGGCCAGGCCAGAGGGGCTCATTCCTCCTCCAGATCAAAGGAGAGTCCTGGGACACACCAGCAAGGCTGGCCGCAGGCTCAAGGATCTGTCTCCCTCTGAAGGAGTGTCACTGCTCCTGAGACTCACCTCCCCCGCTGGAGACACCAGGCAGCTAGGCGGCACTAGCAGGGGCTTCCTGCAACAAAAGTGGCCAGTCCAGGAAGTGCACTTTGTTCCTGCAATCCAAGGAGCCCCCGTTCCCTACCAGAGACACTTCGGGGCCACGCAGCTCCACCAGGAGTGATCCTGCCACAAGAAGCACCTGCATGGAGGGGCCCTTCATCCATGCAGGCCGGGCACTCCCTTCCCCACCTAGCAGCACCAGGTGACCTGGCCTAGCAAAGCTTCTTTCACCCTTTCAGGGGTTGCTGGCAGGGAGCTGTGGGAGCCCCAACAGTACCAGACAAATTAAATGGACCCAAAGGCACTGCAATGGTTCTGGCGATTAAATTGCCATTGAAACCGCAGCTCTCAAAAGCAGACAGGACTGTGTGCTAAACCTGAACACAGTCATCACCTTCTAAAATGAAAAATTTCGTGGGACCCAGGGTCTCCATATACAATGGGCAAGATGTCCAGAATACAGTAGAAAGTCACACATCGTATTAAGAACCAAGAATATCACAACTTGAATCAATTGATAATCGACTGATGCAAACACTGAGATGAGTCAGATGCTGAAATTGATTAGAATTTTACAGCAGCCATCATAAAAATGATTCACCAAGCAACTCCAAATTCTCTTGATAAAATGTAAAATTAGACAATGCCAGGAAAGAAATAGAAGTTTTAAAAAAGGAATAAAATAGAAATTATAGAATGGAAAAATAAAATAACAGACATTTTTTAAAAACTTGCTAAAAATACATTCAACAGTAGAGTGGTGATGAGAAGGACAGAATCAATAAACATGAGGACAGATCAATAGCATTTACCCAATACGAAAACCAGAAAATGGGCATACTTAAATATGAACTTAACAAGACATCCTCACAGTCTGTGTGCTAAACCTTACAAAAAGGTGATTTAAAAGATCAAAGAAGACCTAAATAAGTGGAAAGACATGTTATGTTCATGAACTGGGAGGCTCAATATGGTAGAGACAGTTCTCCCCATATAGGTTTAATGCAATTCCTCTACATGTCCCAGCAAGCTTTCTTTGTAGACACTGGCAAGCTTATTATAAAACTACATGGAAAGGCACATGCTCTAGAATACCTCAAACAATTAGAAAAATAGCTCAGTGGAACAAATCACTATACCCAAAATTAAGGCTTTGTACATTAAGCTATAGTAATAAAGACAGGGGCATATTTGTGGAGGGACAGACACACAGATCAACAGAGTAAAAGAAGGACCCAAGAAATAGACTCATTTATGTACCCTGTGTTAGTTAATTTATTGCCTCTCAGATCCTAATGCACAATTCAATATATGCTTTATGATAAATAATAGAATTCCATTAAACTTTTCTCCTGACCCCCAAGCCATGCTTTCTCAGGAGGGGGCACTGGAGGGACTCTGCAGGAGGAAGAGGGTTCCTGCAGTGTCCACTCTGGGCTGGCATTAGGGTCAGCTGTGAGGGTATGAGGACCTCTGATAGAGCCTGCCAGAGCCACAGGCCCCAGAACCCAGTGCCCCTGTGACCTTGCAGCCATAGCCTTCCATGACCTGTCTGTAGCCTTCTCCACATGGAAGCACAAGCCCGCAGGGCCTGCATGCATGTGGCACACCCTTACCGTGGAACATCACTCAGCAGTGAAGAGTAACAAAGCACTGACACACACAACTTAGGTGACTCTCAAGGGAGTTACAGTGAATGAAAGGAGCTAGTCCTAAGAGGCTACAGACTATGATTCCACTTGTACAACATTCTTGAAAAGACAGAATTATAGAGATGGGGGACAGATTAGTGCTTGCCAGGGGTTGGTGTGGGAGCGGGGAGGACAGGCATGTGGCTATAAAAGGGCAACGTGCAGGATTCTTGTGGAGATGGAACTGTTTAATATGCTGGCTATGGGGTGGATATGTGATCCTACTTATGACAAAATTGAACTAAATACACACACACACAAATGTAGACATGGGATGTGACACTGAGGAAATCCGAATAAGATGAGGGGATTGTGTCAACATCTGATATTGTACTACAGTTCTGCAAGACCTTACCAGTGGAGGAAACTGAGAAAGGGAAAAAAGGATCTTTCTGTATTACTGCTTACAACCACCTGGCAGTCTTCAATCACCACAAAATAAAAATTTTAATTAAAAATAAATTTCAGAGTTCTGGTCAAGATGGCAGAATAGGCAGTCCCCAGCATCACTCTCTCCCACAAATCAACCAATTTACAGCTATAAGAATGTAACAACAGCCAAGCTGGGGCCGCTAGAGCTCAGGGGAAGAGGAGGAGAGACCTACAGAGTTCACAAAGGCAGGAGAAGCCACGATGAAAGTAAGAAAAAACTGCTTAGAGCATTTTAGGCTGTGGCTACTTTAAGGCTGGAGCTGCTGAGCACGTGGAGCAGGAGCTGGCAGAAGCTGCAGCTGTGCCCTTCGGACATAGTTGCTTGGAGGTGGCAGGGGAGAAGAGGGCCTTGGTGATCCCCGGGAGAGCAAGACCACTAATAGGGTTCACATGGACCCATGCAAGAGCAATGAGCCAGAACAGCTGAAAAAGGGGAGCCATTCAGAGGTTGGTGAGTCATCACAAGGGACCAGCACAGGGCCCATCTCATGGGAAGTGTTTGGAGCACTGGCTGTGGGGGAGACAGGCCCACAGGGAGAACACTGGGACACAGCAAGGACAGCCAATCCACCCCCCAATCAGCACAAGACCACTTGGAGGAGACTGGTCAGGAACAGAATTGCATGGGGTGTAGTTTGTTGAAAAAACTCAGGCCCAGATCAGAGTTTCTGCATAACCCAAGTACAGTGGGTCTCTGGAGAGCTGGAAGTACCTGTAAGGTCAACCATTAAACCCTGAGCTTCACAAAAAGCCTTCCCTAGGGAAACAGCAGCAAAGCAGCAATTTAGCTCAACCACAGTGCTCAAGGACTGGTTCCCACAGGAAGTTCCCCCGTTTTAGAAGTAAGCAAAGGACAAAAAATTAGTTCCGGCCTAGGCACACCACCAGCACCTCAGGGCCCACCAGGAGACTTGAGGCATGGATCCAGGGACTGGACCCCCCCCACCCACAATCACTCACACCACCAGTGCCTCAGGCCTGCCTGGAGTCCTGAGGCATAGAACCAGGGACCAGGCCACCCGCCCACACCCAGTCACACTGCCAGCACCAAGGAGCATGCCAAAAACAGCACCTCCATGTGGGTGGCCCACCACAGCCACCATAGTAACCACGGCTGCTGCAAAAGTCTCTAGATATCACAACCACCATGCAGATGGTCCACCAGACACTGGAGTGCATTGACACAAGGAGAGTCATCAGCAGAGACCAAAGAAAAGACGAGGATGTCTCTCTCCACAAAGCCCATTCCAGAGTGACAGAAGAAGCATCTGCTCTATGATAATATTGGGGGATCTGAACACACCTCTCAGCACTGGACAGATCATCTAGGCAACAGAGTAACCATTATTCTTTCAGAGGGAGAGAAGAAATCTAGGGTCATTAGAGGGGGTAGAGAGGAGGGAGAGGGGGGATGGGCGAGAGATTGGACAAGGGGCATAAAAAATTTGTAACAATATATACGCTAGTAATATTGATTTGATCAACATATCTCAGTGTTGAAACCCAAAAATATGTATAATCAATTATGATTCAATAAAAAAATAAAAATAAAAAATAAATTTCATATCACCTTAAGTGGGGTCCACACCTGTTAGGACTCATTTTGCAAACATTCGTTTATAGTTAATCGTGAGCAGAAAAAATGCTAGGGGCTTGGGACACAGGGACATTACATGGTAAACTACACAAACAGATGATTTCAAAATTGGGACCAGTGTGATGATGAAGGTTACAGAATGCTCTGGGAGGACAAAGAGGGGCTTCTGCCTTTCCTGAGGGTCTGTCTGCTGCGGGGGTAGGAGGTGGGCTTCCACAGCAGCTCCCTCTCCATTCTCTGTTGCTGTGTCACACATTACCCAAAACATGGTGGTTTAAAACAACAAGACTTCACTACCTTACAGTCTCTGTGGGTCAGGAATACAGGCACATGTGAGCAGGGTATTCGGGCCTCCTATCGGCTGTGAGCACAGGGTCAGCCGGGCTGTACTCATCCTAAAGCTTGACTGGGGAAGGCTTCGCTTCCAGGATCACATGGCCGTTGAGAGGAAGCAGTTCTTCACAGGCAGTCAGCTGAGGACCTTTGTTCCATGCCATGTGGGCCTCTTCAGCATGGCAGGATGCACCATAAAATGTGCCTGCTGAGAGGCAGGAGAGTCACAGTCTTTGTTATCAAATCATGCAAGTGACAGCTTGTCACCTTTGCCACATTCTATTGATTAGAAACAAGTCATCAGATTCAGTTGGCCTGGAGAGCATGAATACTGGGGACAGGGTCACTGCGGGCCTTCTTAGAAGTTTGCCTCCCCCACCTTCTTGAGCAGAATTGTGAGGGCCATCGGGGGGCGGGTGCAGTGGCACCCCAGACAATGGGAACATGCATGAGAAGGCTCTGATCAGGGAAGGCTGGTGTCAGTGGAAGCTGCCAATAGCTTTGCATGTCAGGACTGAGGAGCTGAGGGGAGAGTACATGGTGAGAGACCATCCTGGACTGTTGGCCAGTGAGCTGGTGACACTCCAGGCCAGGGAGCTGGATGCCATCCCGTGTGAAGTGCTTTAGCAATGGAGCACTGCGGACACAGCTGCACCGTTTACATTCTGATTCCAGACTTTTTCTAATGACCCTCCTGAGGCATCTTAGATGGGCCCTGTGGTGTGGGATGAGACAAACAGCTTTCTGAATATGGATGAGTGGGAATCAGTCAGAGAGGTGGGGGAGGGAAGAGTTGCTGCAAGTCTGGCAGAGCCAGCAGTGAGCCACGGACTCAAGGCTGAGGGCAGCGCAGGCCCCCGGAGGCCAGAGGCCGTGCGAGCACACGCAGGGGCAGCGGGGAGTGCGTGGAGCCTGATGGGGTTTGGTGGGACACTTGCTCTGGCTGGTGCTTCCATCCTTAGCTGCTACTGGACGGAATTCTTCCCTTGACAAGTTGAAGGCAGCAAGTACTGTAGTTTCTGATTTTCACCTCTATTGAATGTTCCATCTACACCAAACTCCTTGCCATGACCCGACACATGCGTGGACCTCTCTCTGATGCCTGCACACCCCTTTCTGGCACGCTTAGGTTGGTCTGTGAAACACACTCATCCCTGGGGACAAGAGCGATGGGTGAGGCCCTCCCTGATGGCCTCAGGGGCTAACGCCCCTCTGAGCAACACAGCCCCTCTCACGCTCCCTCCTCTTTAGGAGGCCTACAGAGCACATGTCCGGTTCTTATTCATCTTTGTAAATCTGGAATTGTGGTGCACATTGGGAGCAGGGTACATGTTATTAAATGGATGAGGACATAAAAGAATAAAGAAAAAGAGAGAAAACAGAAAAAGGAACCAAAGAAGAATGGAAGATAGGCAGAAAAACAGCACAGGCGGGAAGGAAGGAGGGGAGGGAAGGAGGGAGGAAGAGCTACTGTCCATGTGAGCATCTCACAGGACTGGCACTGGGCCTGGCACTTTGTGCTCCCCCATACTTTTGTTAGTTGAATTGAAATGAAATGACAATGTTAAATCCAAAATCAGATGTTCCTTGTTTCAGTCTTAACAAGTTGTCCAGTTGAATAGGTCAACCGTGCAGCATGTGTTGGAGCCTCATGAATGTTAGTGGTGGGGGACTAACTCACCCAACAGAAACACCCACGTTTTAGGTGTCAGACTCTAGACCCCAACACTTGCTGGCATATGACACACAAAGACAAAGGGCTGAATTTGAGAAGACTCCAAGCCAGTTGACTGGAATTAAAGATCCCACAAGATCCCTGAGGCAGGAGGCAATGGGATCCCACCACATGTGGGAGGGATTCGTCTGGACAGGAGATTGGCCTGTCCCCTCTCACTGAAGGGAAGGGTGGTCGTAATTACAGGGGAGAGTGCTGGTGGGTTTGTGGACTGCAGATAAGCTAGTTCCCCTACAATTCCTCTGTGGAAAGGAAGCACAGTCATTTGCCAACAGTGAGGAGGTAGACAGTAAGGGTGGGTTTCAAAGATTGGAGAAGAACGGAGGGTTTGGGACAGCCACTGCAGAAGAAGGGGGTGCTGACCTACAACAAATAGGGTTTCCAACCAGCATTTGGGGCTCAGCGGCGGCTCAAGTCCTCTTCACTCAGCCTTGAGTGAATTTTCTGCCTCAGCACAGGAGCTTTGGGGCTGGCTCTGTGTGTCTCTTGACTTGCCAGCCATGACCCCACACCCTCTTCCCCCACTTGAGGAATCCCTGAAATTCAAGTGATGTTATTGCAGAAATGACCCCAAATGTGTTCTGAACATATATTCTTAAAAATAATGTATTAATGTCAGGATTTTGATATTTGAACTGGTTTTGTTCCAAATCAATATGTTGAGAACTGTCATTCTAGAAGCTTCCTTCAGCCAGACCTACATAGTCTCAGCTGGACTAGCCCCGAATTCGGATTTCAGGTGTTCATTTGATATAAACAGCATTGGGTTATCACTTAGGACATGTAAAACCCCATTAGTCAAATGGCTCTGTTTCTTTTCTCTGCTCTGTTTTAAAATGTGGTAATCTTTCCAGATGGTTCAATCTTTCCTTTTTAAGTAGCGGTATTTTTTCTCTAAAAGTCAGTGGAATTCCAAATAAAGTGCCACTTTTGAGATTCATTATTTAAAAAAAAAAAAATCCCACATTTTCCCATCTGCTTATTAGGGCTGGCTACAAAATTTGTAGGCCCAGCGCCAAACGCAAGAGCTCTTGGTTCACTATTACTGAGAAATTCAAGATGGCCCCAGCAGAGCATTAGACTGTGCCTGCATAGGTTGCCTGACCACGAAGCCATCCCAGCTGCTTATTTGTCCTCTGCTCTTGGTGCTAATGCTTCTTATCTAAGAAATTGTGCTCTGGGCACAGACTGCTGAGGGACAACTGAGCTGAGACAACACCTCCAAGATGGCAGGCCAAAATAATAATTGAGGAGGGGTCCATGATGGCTGAGGACTCTCTCCAGTTGGAAAAAAGGGGTTGAAATGTGGGCAATAACTAAAGGCAATATGACAATCTGTGACTTTGAAGGGCATCCTATTTTCAACAAGTGTCCACAAGCAGAAATGAATATGGTTGGAAGGTGAGCACGGGACCTGAAATATCTACTGAGAGTTGAGGGTCGAGCCAGGGCGGTAAGCAAGGTGAAAAAGAAGATTAATTAAAGAAGTCTTAAGAGCATATTGTCTCCTAGCATCAGAGTATAGCTAGAGCCACACACGGGGGCACAGCAGGGCCCTTCACTGGGCATCCCTCCTCCCCCCCGTTGGCCTCCTTGGACACCACTGTTCTGGAAAGAAGGAGGGAAAGTGCATTTCCCAAGCTCCAGCCCTGGCCAGGGCCTCTAATTTTACTTGCATGAGTGTGCCCTGATGGACTCTGACAGGGAGGAGGTGGATCATAAATAAAACACAGCCCAAAGCCCAGCCGTAATCAGCTGCAGCTGCTGCGGGGACCAGGCCGGACAGGCAAATTATATCACAGCGAGCATTCCTTGGGACCCGCCACATTCCACTGCCAGCATGGGGGCGGGAGAGATGGTCTATTATTAGGGACGGGCCTGAGACCTGAGTTTGCAGAATTCATTGGTATGGATTAAAACCACATTTGCAGGAAACAAACTAGAAAGACAGGGAGTGTTTAGACTTCCTCCCAGCTTGCAAGATGTATCAAAATATGGGCTCGGGGTACCCATTTGCAAATGACTTTTTAATATTTTTAGTTTTTGATATTTTTCATCTAAATCCAAAAGTTCCTTTAAAAGTATATGGTCAATAGGTCACTAGAAGCACCCTAGATCAGAGTGTTTAAATGGAACAGCTAAGGCAGCAGGGAACCTGAGGCTCTGACCTTGGCCAGGGTGATAAGGAATGCCCTGGGCAAGGGCTGTGCTCTGAGTGAGGAAAACCCCACCTAATTATTTTCTGGAGGTTTCCACACTCCTTTTGTTTTGCCTATCAAAGAGAATTATATATCCCATTGCTTTGCGTCTTTTGGTTGAAAATCATTCCTTTCCAGAGCTGGAAAGATGTTAAAACGAAGCCTCAGGGTGGAAAGCCAGCACGATGATGGCTGTGTTTCAGATGAGGGGCTGGGTCATGTGCGAAATTTACAAAGGAATCCATCAGAAATTTGGCCTTGCCATTTGGGGACCTGTTGGAGCACCTCTAGGCCACACCTGGGGAGGCTGGGAGACCATTTCAGAGGGGATAATGTGGGTTGGGTATCCAACCCTGGCAGGGGTAGAAGGCGTTTTCTTTTTGACTCCAAGTAAAGGGGGCTCCACTGGAGCCTGGGGAGAGCACAAGTAAGAACAGGAGCTGGATCTGGAACACTGGCCACGAGGGTGGTGGGGGAACAAGAGACCCTTTCAGAGGTCACTGCAGTCAGCACCCCTGAGGCCCCAGCCAGTGGCAGCGGTGGGACAGGAGACGGCAGCATGGAGGCCACATTAGCTCCATCTGCTGAGGAGAAGCTGGAGTTGCCCTGCAGCTTTCTGATCAAGCAACCAGCGGGAGAAGTGGCCGGAATGGCAGGGAAAGGAGGAGCCTCAGGAAGCCAGAGGAGCAGCAGCTCAGCACCCCTGCACAGTGCCAGCCGCAGGCGCTTCCCAGGCCCGGAGGACAGGCCCCCGAGGGTTCTGCTACTCCCGCTGTCTCTCCTCCACTCTTCAGTGTGGGACAGTAGACCCTCAGGGGAGAGGGGACCGGAGGCCGGGGGAGGGGGGGGGACGAGGCCGGCCACCAGCCTGCCCCCAACAGGCCTCTGGGGGAAGGAAGTGAGGTCTAACTTTGATTAAATGGAGTGGGCACTCAAGAATCACTGAATTGAGACTGTGTTCTGAAACGCTTGATAACCTGACAGTAACCAGAATGCTTCCAGCGAGAGTTGGAAAGAATGCAGGGAGGAGTACAGAGCCTGCTGGAGCTGGCAGCCAGGGGCAGAGAAGGAATCCCTCCACCGAAGACTTTCTAAAGGTACAGAGAGAGACAGGGACTATCTCCTGATTGTGCCACGCGAGTCCAGACCGTATGAAGTACAGCCGTGTGGGTTTTATGTCTTATTAGCAGCAGACGGTCTGGCGCTATGCCAAACAGTGGGAGGAGGAGTTGGGAATACTTGGGTGAACAATGCAAACTTAGAAAATCCAACAGTGAAAACCAGAAAGAAAAACACAAACAAACAAACAAACAAACAAAACAGACTCCAAATGTGAAGTGGAGAAATTCAATGGGCCTTGGGACATAGGCATGGTCCAGGGGACAGGCCACTACCTGGCTGGGGATGAAGCCTAGGCAGGGTTCAGTCGGGCTGTCCCTGCCTGTTTCTCTTTTTCCCTCTCTATCCGCCCCCCCCATTTGGAATATCCTCTGCTTCATTTGGACAGAGCAACTGTTTTGGAGTAATTTTCCGTGAGAAGCAGTGTGTCTTCCACATTGAATGACTCTGTTTTGTGGTGTATGACACTGGTGCTGCACGTCACTGCAGCTCCGCAGATGGCTCCATCTCAGGATGCTGGGAGCTCCAGTCACAGACCCATGGCCATGAGTCTACCCTGAGATCCTCAGGCAGCCACAGACAGTGGCTTTAAAGCATCCCGAGAGCCTGTTCCAGCCAGAGAACTTGGTGGCCTCGACGTAATGAAAGCAGTTGCCCCAAATACAAAATGAAAATAAAAAGAATTTATTTTTCTTTGAACTGAATTTTTTGGTGTGAAGACAAGATTCCACTAAAGGGAGAGGCTGAGAGGCAGAGGGAGAGGCTGGCCTTCCGGGCCCCTGGCTGGCATCTCCAGGCCCAGGCTCTGTGGTGCTTCCCCAGCTACGTCCTGCCGCATGCTGCAGCAGAGCAAATCCACACGTGTGGTGGCTGCAGCTCTGAAGTCAGCGTCCACAGGCCCACTGTAAAGCCACCTGGCATGTCGGTGCTGCCAACTGCATTTGACTTTTAACAGAAGCCACGTGTCTGAGAAAGTGGACCGAGGATGGACAAGGGCAGAGGCCCACCGTGGTCCATGGACAAGGGGTGGGAGGCTGGAGCAGCCATTCGGCCAGTGGCTGGAGCTGCTGACACCCTTGTGCAAACCCCTGACTGTTCTCATCACAGAAGAGACAGCTGCTTTGCCAGCAGGTGCAGAAAGCACACTTGGAGTTGCTTCCCTGATATCTCACTTCCCTTACTAACAGTGTCATTTTATATGGCGTCTCGCTTTCTGCAAGGCCTGGGATGAGTTTTAGTGCTTTTGAAGAGAAGCTGTAGAAACATACGATGTTGAGGGAGTTTGGGGGTGGATGCACAGCTGCCCCCAAGACCCAGCGGCACCCACTCATAGGTGTGCTTATACTGGGGACTCAAAGGAATCCACACTGGTCACATTGTAGCCAGCTGGCATGGGTCACTTCACCAAACTTTTTGGGTGCACTTTTCTCATCTGCAACCGAAAGACCTATTCATTGGAGACATTTGACTTCAGTGATGTGCTGCATGTGAGATATCTGGCAGAATTCCAGTCTCAGTCATGTCCCCAGGTACTCAAACCCCTGCTAAGGTAAGCCGATCTGTTGTGGGTCAGGAGAGTGGGGAGATGGAAGGCTGGGTGGAGACACCAACATTCCTCATCCCTCCACCTATGGCCAGCAGCACAGGGAGGAGGTGGCAGGAGGGTCCTTGTGGGAGTGCTTAGGAGGGAGGGGCTAGAGCTGGACACCTGGGAAGCTGCCTCGGCCTCACTGTCAAACTTCTATGAGGCTCCCAAACCCCTGAAGAGTGAGCGTGCCTCCAGGCATCTGCCCGCTGAGGGGCTGGCAAGAGAAAGATCGGGGTAAATTCACATTTATCCTGGTACAAATATGCGGCCCTTTAAAAGAGCTTTTTAAAATTCTCCCCTTCTATTCCACAGCAGAATGCTTGCTCCGAGCCCTCTCCCTCTGAAGGGTGACATGTTGCCAAAGTCTGCAAGAGTTTAGCTGCACCTGAGAGCATTCAGATGGAATCCCAAAAGTGAATTGTCGTGAGTGATCAGCACTGCGCCAAGCCCACTAGGTCCACCTCGCTCTGAGCATCTTCCACCCGTGTGCATGTCCACAGCTCTGGTGAACCCACAAGATCTACACACACATGCATCTTCTGGGTGTTTGCAGCAAGACACAGAAAGAGAGCAGCCTCCTGCTGGAGCCACGGGCTTCTGGTTTACTCAGTGATGGGACCCCAAAGGCCCTTAGAAATTATCCCATTCAGTGATTTTCAAATGTTGAAAGCAACTGAATACTTTCTTCAAATAAAATTTCATGTTCTACAACCTAAGGAACCAACAAACACAGAAACCAAACAGTAAATCAGAAAGCAAGGAACAAAAGACACCTAAGACAACCAAACAACCAATAAAATGCTAGGAATAAATCAACACCTTTCAATAACAACTCTTAATGTAAAAGGCTTAAATTCCCCAATCAAAAGACACAGACTGGCTGACTGGATCAAAAAGGAGGACCCAACTATATGCTGCCTACAAGAGACCCACCTCACCCATAAAGATTCACATAGACTAAGAGTGAAAGGATGGAAAAAGATTTACCATGCAAACAGAAAAGAAAAACGAGCTGGAGTAGCTATTCTTACATCTGACAAAATAGACTTTAAACTAAAAACCATAAAAAGAGACAATGAGGGACACTACTTAATGATAAAAGGACTGATGCATCAAGAAGACATAACAATCATAAATATATACGCACCTAATGTCGGAGGAGCCAGATTTATAAAACAAACTCTATTAGACCTAAAGAAGGAAGTAGACACTAATACCATAATAGCAGGGGACCTGAACACCCCACTGTCAATATTAGACAGATCATCTAGGCAAAGAATCAGTAGAGAAACACAAGATCTAAACAATACTCTTGACCAATTGGAATTGGCAGATATCTACAGAACATTCCATCCCACAACCTAAGAATATTCATTCTTCTCATCAGCACATGGATCATTCTCCAGGATAGATCACATATTAGGTCACAAATCAAGTCTCAATAAATTCAAAAAAATTGGAATAATCCCATGTATTTTCTCAGACCACAATGGATTAAAACTAGAAATTAATAACAAACGAAACTCTGGAAACTATACAAACACATGGAAATTAAACAGCATTCTACTTAATGACATATGGATCCAAGAAGAAATCAAGCAGGAAATCAAATAATTTATTGAAACTAATGAAAACCATGATACATCATAACAAAACCTGTGGGATACTGCAAAAGCAGTATTAAGGGGGAAATTTATTGCATTAAATGCTCACCTCAGAAGAATGGAAAGATGGCAAGTGAACAACCTAACACTTCACCTAAAGGACTAGAAAAACAAGAACAATCCAAACTTAAAGTTAGCAGACGAAAAGAAATCATTATGATCAGAGCAGAACTGAATGAAATTGAAACCCAAAAAACAATACAAAAGATCAATGAATCAAAAAGTTGGTTTTCTGAAAAGATAAATAAAATTGACAGACCATTAGCATGGCTAACAAAAAAAAGAAGAGAGAAGATTCAAACAACAAAAATTAGAAATGAAAAAGGCGATATTACAACTGATTCATCTGAAATACAAGGAATCATTCGAGACTACTATAAACAACTATACGCCAACAAATTGGAAATATGGAGGAAATGGATAAATTTCTGGACACACACAAGCTCCCAAAACTGAACCATGAAGACGTAGAAAATTTGAACAGACCAATAACAATAAAGGAGATTGAAGCTGTTATCAGAAGGCTCCCAACAAAGAAAAGCCCAGGACCAGATGGATTCACAGCAGAATTTTACCAAACATTCAAAGAGGAATTGACACCGATTCTTTACAAACTATTCCAAAAGATTGAAATAGACGCAAATCTCCCAAACTCATTCTATGAAGCAAACATCATCCTGATACCAAAACCAGGTAAAGATATAACCAAAAAAGAAAACTACAGGCTGATATCCTTGATGAATATAGATGCAAAAATCCTCACTAAAATACTAGCAAACAGAATACAGCAACACATACGTAAAATTATTCACCACGATCAAGTGGGATTCATCCCAGGGATGCAAGGTTGGTTCAACATACGCAAATCAATAAATGTGATACACCATATTAATAAAGTCAAACACAAGAGCTATATGATCATCTCTATAGATGCTGAAAAAGCATTTGATAAAGTTCAGCACTCATTCATGACAAAGACCCTCTATAAGTTAGGTATAGAGGGAAAGTATCTCAACATAATTAAAGCCATATATGAAAAACCCACTGCCAATATCATCCTGAATGGGGAAAAGCTGAAAGCTTTTCCTTTAAGAACAGGAACTAGACAAGGATGCCCACTCTCACCACTCTATTCAACATAGTGTTGGAAGTACTAGCCAGAGCAATCAGAGAAGAGAAGGAAATAAAGGGCATCCAGACTGGAAAAGATGAAGTCAAACTGTCCCTGTTTGCAGATGACATGATCCTATATATCGAACAGCCTAAAACCTCTGCAAAAAAACTCTTGGAATAGATAAATGATTTCAGCACAGTAGCAGGATACAAAATCAACACACAAAAATCAGTAGCATTTCTTTTCTCCAATAGTGAACATGCAGAATGAGAAATCAAGAAAGCCTGCCCATTTACAATAGCCACCAAAAAAATAAAATACTTAGGAATTGAGTTAACCAAGGAGGTGAAAAATCTCTATAATGAGAACTACAAACCACTGCTGAGAGAAATTAGAGAGGATACAAGAAGATGGAAAGATATCCCATGCTCTTGGATTGGAAGAATCAACATAGTGAAAATGTCCATACTACCCAAAGTCATATACAAATTCAATGCAATACTCATCAAAATTCCAAAGACATTTTTCTCAGAAATGGAAAGAACTATCCAGACATTTATATGGAATAATAAAAGACCACGCATAGCCAAAGCAATGCTGAGCAAAAAAAATAAAGCTGGAGGCATAACACTACCTGACTTTAAGCTATACTACAAAGCTATAATAACCAAAACAGTATGGTACTGGCATAAAAACAGACACACCGATCAATGGAATAGAATAGACAATCCAGAAATCAGCCCACACACTTACTGCCATCTGATCTTTGACAAAGGCACCAAGCGTATTCACTGGGGAAGGGACTGCCTCTTCAGCAAATGGTGCGGGGATAACTGGATATCCATAGGCAGGAGAATGAAACTAGACCCATACCTCTCACCATATACTAAAATCAACTCAAAATGGATTAAGGATTTAAATATACACCCTGAAACAATAAAACTTCTTAAAGAAAACATAGGAGAAACACTTCAGGAAATAGGACTGGACACAGACTTCATGAATACGACCCCAAAAGCACGGGCAACCAAAGGAAAAATTAAAAAATGGGAGTATATCAAACTAAAAAGCTTCTGCACAGCAAAAGAAACAATTAACAGAGTTAAAAGACAACCAACAGAGTGGGAGAAAATATTTGCAAAATATACATCTGACAAAGGATTAATATCCAGAATATATAAGGAACTCAAACAACTTTACAAGAAAAAAACAAGCAACCCAATTAAAAAATGGGCAAAAGAGCTAAGTAGGCATTTCTCTAAGGAAGATATACAAATGGCCAACAGACATATGAAAAAATGCTCCACATCACACAGCATCCGGGAAATGCAAATCAAAACCACACTGAGATACCATCTAACCCCAGTTAGGATGGCTAAAACACAAAAGACTCTGAACGATAAATGCTGGCGAGGTTGCGGAGAAAAAGGAACTCTCATCCATTGTTGGTGGGACTGCAAAATGGTGCAGCCTCTATGGAAAATGGTATGGAGGTTCCTCAAACAATTGCAGATAGATCTACCATATGACCCAGCTATCCCACTGCTGGGAATATACCCAGAGGAATGGAAATCATCAAGGAGAAGGTATACCTGTTACCCAATGTTCATCGCAGCACTCTTTACAATAGCCAAGAGTTGGAACCACCCCAAATGTCCATCATCAGATGAGTGGATACGGAAAAAGTGGTATATCTACACAATGAAATACTACTCAGCTATAAAAACAAATGAAATACTGCCATTTGCAACAACATGGATGGACCTTGAGAGAATTATATTAAGTGAAACGAGTCAGGCACAGAAAGAGAAATATCACATGTTCTCACTTATTGGTGGGAGCTAAAAATTAATATATAAATTCACACACACACACACACACACACACACACACACACACACACAAAATAAATAATAAAAAAAAAAGAACCGGGGCGGGGGAAGAAGATATAACAACTACAATTACTTGAAGTTGATATGACAAGCAAACAGAAAGGACATTGTTGTGGGGGAGGGAGGAGAGGGAGGAGGGAGAGAGGTTTTGGTAAGGGGCAACAATAATCAACCACAATGTATATCGACAAAATAAAATTAAAATAAAAAAATAAAAAAAACAAAATTTCATGTTGAACGCAGTACGTAAAACCCATACAAGAGCAAGAAATCCTTCTCCCATAGCAGGAGAGGGCTCAGAGCCTTGCCCCCTTGGCACCTTTGTGGAAACTCTACTGTTCCTCAAAGCACATGCTGAAAGCTCACTGTGCCAACACAGGCCCCTGTGTGGCAGGGAGACTGAGCCTGGCGAAGCTGGGCTGGAGCAGCGCTAGCGTCCCCCCTCTTGGCCTGAGGCCTTTGTCACTGGGCCATCTTCAGAGGAAGGGGCTGCATCTGTGCCTGAAATCACTGCCGTGGGTAGCGTTAGGAGGCGAGGCGCACGTCCTGCTTGCTCTTTGATCTCTCTTCCACTCTTTTAGAGTATAAAAGACGTGCCCAGGTTGCCTCATTAGTGGGAATAAGGAATTAGGGAGGAAGTATCGCATATTAATTATGTGTTACCATGCAACCAAACCGCTCCAAAACAGCTGAAGACAGAACCCTGAGTTGTACTGCATATGTCTGTGGGATGATGAGGCTGGAGGCTGCTTGTGTGCTCAGCTGCAGATGCTTCCATTCTCTACTGTTCCCTCACAGAGAGAAGACTCATTGGGCCCCAGCAGGATTTAGGCATTCTTCAGATATCTAAGGAAAACCCACAATGTCACAACAGAGCCATCCAGCTAAATTGGAGGTGCATTCTCAACCACTCGTTTATTCACTCTACAAACATTTGTTAGAAGCCAGGAACTGGGCAGAGGCTGGATGAACATGATTCCTGACCTTTCTAAGCTCACAAGTCAAATAACAGCCAATTACCCCAGTGTTGTGCTTGGGTGGAGGCAAGGAGACACTTTGAAAACACGGAAAAGGAGCCCCAGATCCTGCCCAGGCAGGTCAAGGGAGCTTCTCAGAAGAGGGTATGTCTGTATTGAGTGTTGAAAGATGTGCAGGGGAGACACTGAGGGGAGGGAGGTCACTGCCCCTGAGGGATGGCAGATCGTGGGAAGGTGACGGATGGGTGCAAAATTGTGTCTTGTTTAGGAGAAAGCAAGAAATCATTCCCCACCAACAGCATTTCTTACTTAAGAATAGGCCACCACCTGGGGAAATGGGTCAGTTTTTATAATAAAGGGAAGAGAAAATTAAATAAACAGAAGTCTGAAGCACAGATTCTGTCCAGGAGCCAGTGTCCCAAGGTGTCTGTCCGTGTGGGGGAGGTAGGGGCGGTAGTGATGGCACTGCATTATTACCAAAGGTGGCTGGAGGTTGGCAGGGGCCGACTTTTCACTCACACAGTATGAACTTAGGAAGGCAGCCAGGTCTGCTGAAGTGACTCCGTGATGACTCAAGATCTCAGTCTATTGCTAACTTTGTACTCAGCCATCCTTAGACATGGTCTCCGCACTCAGGGTCCCTCATCTTTAGACATGGTTTCCACTTCTCAGGGTTCCCTTGTCCTTAGGCATGGCTTTCACCCTCAGGGTTCTCTCATCCTAGGGCATGGCCTGTGCCCTCAGGCCTTCCTCATTGTCTCACATGGTTGCTGTGCCTCCAACCATCCCATCTGCACTCCAGGTTCAAAAAGAAAAAGCAAGGAAAAAGAGGAAGGGATAAAACATCAGCAGAATCAACTCTCTTTAAAGACTTCCTGGAATCCTTCCTACATGTGTCCGTATACACCTCATTGGTAGAACTGGGTCATTTGACCACCCCTGGATGTAACGGAGGGTGGAAAGTTTCATTGTACACCTTGGAATCCTAATACCCGGAATAAAACCAGATTCCTGTTAAAGAAGAAAGGCATAAAGGACGGTGGGCAGGCAACCGCCTACTTCTCAACAGAAGCGATCAGGAAACCTGGGAGAGGAGTAGAGGAGGGTGAATCCACACGAAGAGTGCAGGAGAATTTGATGGCAAACTTTCTTCTTCCTGTCTTTGTTGGGAGATCCACTCAGGCAGGGTAGCACAGCCATTCCCCACAGAGAGATGATACTGCAAACATTGGTAAGTTGCCCTCAGACGCCTCTTACAACAAGATTTCTTCACATAGAGGCTAAAAGGAGTGGGCCGTGGTATTTAACTGTGTTTTCAGTCGTAGTCTCATAGTGCATTATCATTGGTTTTCTGAATTCTCACACAGTAGGTGTGCAGAAGGGTTGTAGAGACCCGCTGTCCCCAAAGAACTAGTTTGTGGCTGTCCTTACGGAGTTTCCAGGGAAGCCAGGAGTATGAAAACCCTTGTTTCATGCCTGTGTTTTCACTAGCATGCTCTAGTTAATTAAAAGGACAAGATTGTTTTTCAAGATCCATAAAATTCAACCTTCCTTTCTTAGTCCATGAACAGCAGCAAACAAGGAAGTTAAGGCCAATTTATCTTCATTTGACTCACTGTCTTTTGATGTGGCTCCTAAGTCATCAGTTTCGGTAACAGGCTGTGCGTGTCTGGTGTGCTTGATTGTTGGTGATGCTCGAAGACTGGACCCCAAACCACAAATGTGCTGGCTGTGCTAACAAAGAAAAGTTAAGTACGACAGAGGAGGGGAAGCTTCATCTGCGTTCTGTCCCTGGAAGTTCATACAAGTTCGTGATTGTTGACTTCAGTAATGTGCAGTGATGAAGATGACAAGCCTGGCTGGCTCATAGTTGAACTTTATCCATTTAAATCTTGTCTTTCCAAATTGGAACAAGTCAAGCAAAAGCTCCATGCTGGGGGGACGAGTGGCAGATGGTTCTGAGCCACTTGGGGACACAGATTTGTGCCCCTAAGGGCAGGAGCTTTCATGCTGATGGGTTCCTCAGCCTGGGGACAGCGGCCTGCCTCGCTCGCATTTCTGAAGTGGCGCAAGCACAGCACAGTGAGGAGCCGGGAGCTGTCCCCTGCTCACAGACGGCCTCCCACAGGTGAGCGTGGCGGCGGCAGCTCTGCAGGCACGGGCAGGCTGAGGCAGGGCCCTCCCGAGAGTAATAGACAACTCCTTGTCCAGACTCTAGGCTGATGTTTATCTCTCGGGCTGTGGAGACAGAGAAAGAACACTGCCGCCACCAGCTTCCCACTCTGTTGAGAAATGTGAAGCTTAAGACATGGACTGACATTTCTGAAATGCTGACACTTGAAGTCTGAGAGAGGGTCGTTGTCACCACACCAGGATTCCAGTTACTGAGTATTAATAGAAAACTGGAGGTAGGGTAAGGCCAACAGATCAGGAGGGGGTGCCATTGAAAAGAGAGTTTTGTTACTCACAGGTTCCAAAGGGAGGAGGCATTTTCAGTGGGCTCTGGGCACGGGGCTCTCCCTCGTTGTCTGGTGTCTGGCCCTGGGTCACTGGGGCAGGGGATAGCAGCCCAGAGTGTGAGTGCCCAGTAAGGGCAGTGGTGGGTGTGGGGTCTGGGTTAGTGGGTTTGCATTTGAAAAGCATGCTCTCGGGTGAGTCATCTACTGTTTCTAGGAATTGGTCAGCCCTGAGAGGGACAGTCCCTCCAGGGTCAAAAAGGTCCTGATGTTAGAGCATCAGAAAATACATAAAATAAAAGACATGGCTAATCCGACCCATCCTGGGCTGGTGCCTATGGAGCTGTGTTTATCCGGGCAGGCATGGAAGGTGGCCAGGGCACCTGCAAGGCTGTTGAGGGGTTGGTGTCCACTGCTTCTCCTACAGGTCAGGCCCCCAGCACTGGGTGGCAGCAGCTCCGGGTGGCTCAGCAGGGGCAGCTTGCCAGTGGGCACTCAGAGGCAGCCCCAGCCTGTGGCAGCAGGGAGCCCAGCACAGGCAGCCCCAGCAGGCCTGCCCGGGGGGAGGGCACCTGTGTTTTTGGTAGGAGGCACAAACACACACCAGCTGCCTGCCCTGTCAGGTCTTCTGACTTCTATTTAAATAAAGAAAATAACTTGATTCCTGGAGATACCACATGCATTAATGAGCAAACCTTTGAGAGACACTCTCAAAGCGTCTCTCAAAGGTTGGAAGACGTCATCCCCAAGTATGCATAGCCGTTCTACAGAATCGCACCCTTGAACCCTTGTATGTCAGGGACTCACAGCAATAAGGTCAAGCGGGGCTCTGCCCCGAACTCTCTCAGCCCCTTTTGTCACTGTAGGTCGAAAAATAGACTCTGGGGTGGACAGGTGACGGCACGGGGCCTTCCCCACCCAGAGGGGTCGGCACAGACTTGCCGCGCCTTCCTCCCTGCACGGGCACAGTGCCTTGGGGCTTTGTGCCTGCTGGGTTCCCGGAGTGCTGGCTGTGACGGCACATCCGCCAGGCATTCCCAGCCTGTGCCCAGTGAGTGGAGACACCTCACCTGCTTGTGGCTCTTGAGTGAGCTCCCCCCCTTGCTGTCTCGGGTGACTTCACAGCAATTCTGTGTTGAATAGGCCAGGGATGATCGTCCCCACTACACATGAGGAATGGAGCCTCAGAGAAAGCCAAGAACTTTAGTCTAAATGAGATTAGAGCTCAAAGTCCCGATACCCAGTCCGAGAACTCCTCTCGCAGGGATTCTGTCATAGCCCTAGGAGCTCCAGTCTAAAGAGCTGTGTCCAAGATGCAGGACCCAGGGAAGCCATACTCGCAGCCCAGAGGTTTGGTTGTGAGGAATTGAGAACATGATCTTAAAGTGGCACTAAAAAGTAAAGGGAACTTGGTGGCTTATTGGGAGCAAGGCTGGCTTCAGGCACTCAGATACTGTGACAGGACCTGTCTTCCTCTCTCCATTTCTCAAATGTGCTCCTTCAGTACTGGTCTCTCAAAACGGCGGCCAGGAGCTTCCTCTTTCTGCTGCCAACCTCCAATCCAGGGGACAAAGAACTCTGCTTTCCTGGAACGCAAATGTCTTGCACTTGAGTGCTGTTGAACCTGGCTCCACTGGCTTGGGCCATTGATTATCCCTGCACCAGTCGTGCTGGGGCTTATGTCATGATTGGCTTAAGGCCGCCATGGTCCACTCTTGGAAGGAGAAGAGGGAGGTGGATCAGCCCCTCCCAAACCACACGCCCAAGAAGAGGAGGCACTGAGAGGGGAGGAGAAGGAAACAGCCACTGTAGGGCCTCTTACTCTTGAACTTGGGATACTCCAATCTTGCCTTACTTCTTCCTGGTTCAGAAGGCATTCTTCCACTTCAATATTTGGTCCCCAGGGATCTGTGGCACTGAAAGACTTCATCCAGGAGAACTCGGTGGCACTGGGTGGAGGCTGAGCAGGTACACCCAGTGACCTCTGGAACCCAGATCACAGAGTGCTGCTTCTGCCCATCAGCACCCTCCTCCTCAAATCAATCCATGTTCCCTTCAAGCCTTAAATCAGATTTTCTCCTGTCCTTTGTGGAAGGCTGTGATTCTCCTGGCGTACAAATCCTTGCGGTGTGCTTGGGAGATTGTTCTGCAAGACAGAGATAACAAAGGGAAAAGGTGAGCTTGCTAGAAAAGATCCCTATCTACGAGAGACGATCTTTTCAAAGCCATATTCTCTTGGCATAAAATAGTCAACTAAACAAGATAAAGCAAAATAAATTCAGAGCTTGGTATCCCCAGTGGAGAATTTTTGAGAGTGATAGAGCTAAAAGCTGAAAGGAGAAAGGGACATAATATATATCTGTGGCCACAATTACACATTATCTTGGGCTCAGGGTTGGCTCCAGAATTCCAGCTTCTGCACCACGGGAGACCTTTGGTGGTGTTTTCTTGCTGTCACTTTATAAGTTTGTGTTTTGCAAGCCACAAATGTCAAAGCTGTTTATTCTGTCCTAAATGCATGTGGTCACCACATGGTCAGCTGTGCCTGATGAAACAAGATGAGGTGAGAAGAATTTAAGCATCCTTTCCCACTCAACTACTCTTTTTCTTTAAAAGGAAAAACCAGACATAGAACTCTAAGCAAAAGCTAGTACATCTAATCACTGTTTTTCAAATACCCAAGTAGGCAACTTGTAAAGAATACAGTCATCGCAGTGTAAGGAGACAGGTTAAATGTGATTCTGGTTCCTAGAGACCACCCAGTATGATGCCATACTTTCTGTTGGGGAAACCAGAGACACTTAGGTTTTCATGTTCAAAGGTTTTCCTCAACAAACTGGAACTGAATTCATTATTATCAACTACCCGGCAACCAGTGACTCTTTTCTTAAGAGTTCCTTGACAGTGTTCCAAAGAAGACTTCACACAAACCAATCGAACGTTCACTTCATCTGGAAACAAGCGCTCTACAGATAGGCCACTGACTCTTCCAGCAGCTCCTCGACGACGGGATCTGACCAGCCGTGCTGCTGCTGCCAACTCCAGCCTCCAGACCCACTAAATCACTGAAGAGGGTCTGCCCCCACTCCCGCGCACCCACAGTTCTCATGGTGTGTGGTCTCCCTTGCTGTAGCAAGGAAGAAATCTAACTTTGTCAACTGCAGATGTGTTTCTGCTGGTCTTTAGCTGATATTGACATAGATTTTAAATGTTATATGTGTGTATATGGAAAATACAAAACTGTAAAAAGTAAGATATAATAATATTTCATCTTTTTTCCAGACACAAGAAATCTCAGTTACTTTCAGGTTTTTTTTTTTTTTTTTTTTAATATTTGTATGATTCTGCTGAATACGCTTTCTAATTCTCTGTTAAATTAAGAAACATTTCAAACCCATCCAATACAAGGAATGATATACCAGGTTCTCGCACACCTACTGCCAAGATGGGATACATATGAGCATTTTGTAATCATTGCTCCAGGTCCCTGAAAAAAAAAAAGAAAGAAAGAAAACACTGGAGATTAAATTAAAATCTGTTCATCATCTGCCAGCCCTCCCTCTCACTGCAGAGGTAACCCCTGGGTTGAATTAGGTCCATATGTGTGGTGACCAACCACTACAATGCGTGCGTCTAGAAACAGGACAGGCGATTGCTTGGGGTACTTTGTAAAATATGCATTACTGATATTCCACTTCGTGCATCTTCTGTCATATGTCTTTTTCTTGAATTTTTATGTTTTTGCTATTGATGCTTGATATATGTAGATCTAGTTCATTTTTTAACTGTTCTGTAATATTCCATTACGTCATCAAATTAGGCTCTTGGGTCACAATGTCCTTGAAATGCACAAAGTACCCAGCAGAATTTAAGGCAAGCAATGCTTTATTGAAAAGAGATAGACTTGTGCGTAAGGGAGTCAGCCACAGAAAAGCTGTCTCACTGAAGCTGGGAAGGGTTTTTAAAGGCAAGCAGTCCCTCAATTGATGTCAGCATCTTGTCTTGATGATTTCTGATATCTTCAAGTAGTCGTGGGGGGTCAGTTCCAGGAGCATCCTGTGTGCAACTCCCAAAGGGGGTCTCAAGGTTAACCTATAATTTAGTTTTTACAATTACAGGTAAAGAAAGAATGGGTAGATAATGATAAGTTTTAAATAAAAACAAGCCTTGGAGAAGGGGTTTTGCAAGTCAGTGAATATCTGTCCCCTTCTTATCTCAGTTTATTTATCAGGACGGTTAGGCCCAACTGGTCTCTTTCAGTTACTTTTATCAGGGCTATGGGGTAATCATGAACCCTGCGGTCTCCTGACTGAGGAGTAGAAAAGTAACAAAGTGTCCTCTGCAGGGAAATGGAGTCAGTTTGGTTCACAGGCCTAGACCTATCCTGTCTCAGTTACATAAATAAACTATTTACTTATCCATTCCTATGGTGAGAGACAGTTCGTTGTTTCCAAAATTTTCGCTGTTACAAACAATTCCGAAAACTCCATTACCCATGTCGCCCTGCGCTCACTAGGAGGCAGGATTTCTGGTCACATGTGACGTGTGTCTTCACGTGTAATCACATTGGTAAAGTGCTCCATAAGTGGTGTGGAATCAGAGAAAGGCTGTCCTCCTGCTGTCCGCAGCTGCCTCCTGCTGTGTGGGGCTTGTCGCAGGGTTAGTTATGGTCACCAGATCCCGGTTCACTCATCTCTGGGACACAGGCAAAGGGGTTGCTCCTGAACCTAATGGCTCCATTTCCGAGAGGAGCCTCTTCGTTTCCTGCCTCCTCCTGGGTGTGGCAGAGCTGGCAGCCTTCCAGGGGGAGCTCTGCATGTTCGGGGACATTCTTGGAGACACACGCAGTCCCTCCCCCAATTCTGCCAGCACACCCTTATCTGCAGGAAATCTCTTTCTCCTTAAAATACTTACTTTGACTTCTATTTCCTACCCTGAACTCTGACCTCCACACACTCCCACCAGCAATGTTAAGGAGTTTCAATTTTTCCATGGTATTAGCGGGCTGCTTTTTGCCACTCTGATAGGTGGGAAAATAGTATCTAAGTGCTGTTTCAGTTTGCTTCATGCTGAGCATCTTTCCATTTTCATACACCATTTGGATTTTTTATTCTTTATTATATCTCTTTATATTCTTTGCTTATTATACTAGATAGGCGAAGTAGCCTTACACAGTATAATACATAACTCCAAATCTTAGTGGCTTAACATCAAAAAGGTTAATTTTGCTCAGTGCATATATGATGTGAATCAGCTCTTATGGGCCCTCTCTGATCTGGGTCTTTCCTATTGATCAACCATCTTAGGAGTTTTTGCCTTCAGTCATGGAGACAGAGGAGAGAGAGAAAACATGGAACATGATGTGGGACATTTTAGGAGCCAGGCCTGGAAGCAAAGAGGTTGCCCACATTCCACCAGCCAGGAGTCAGTCACATGATCAATCCGAATTCGAGAGTCTGGAAATGTAAAGGTGCTTATGGATCCAGATGAGCACCAGTAATCTCTGAATTCTGCCCTGCTGGTCATAAAATATCAGGTTACTCCCCTCACCCATGCATAGAGCATGCGCATATTCCCCCAAGGGGATGACACAAAATTCCATCAAGTGTCCACCTCTAGCTCCAAGTGAAAGTCCAGGTGATGCACGTCCCTCTCCATCAGGACCAGATGGGAAATCTCTCTACAGACTAAAAAGTTAAGTCGTCCACCCCACTTCCCCATAGATCCTACAGGCAACAGTGGAACAGAGCTGTACACCTGCAGTGGAAACCTCGTTCAGGGAAGTGAAGAATGGAAGACACATCACAATTATGGGTTCAAAGTTGTGATGGGTCCCCACCGGATACAATGGATTGCATTGTTTTTGATGACCCATGGATCTAATGTCTAGTGGGCTCCTCCTTGTCAATTTTGTTGGTCATATATGAAATATGGGTCAGGGAGGGACATGTACATCCTGCCATGGAATTTTACAGCCTTTGAACCCTGCATCTTGCTCTAGGGGCAGTTCTAGTCATCTATTACTGTGTAACAAACACTTCCAAAAGTTAGTGGCTTAAAAAACAAAAATCATTTATTTAGCTCATAAATCTGCATAGAGCTTAGTGGTGTCAACTGCAACTGGAGATCTACTTCCAAAATGGCTCTCTCCTATGGCTGGCAAGTTGGTGTTGGCTGTAGCTGGGGATTCATCCCGAGTTAAGGGCCAAAAGACTTGGTTCCTCCTACGTGGGCGGTTGGGCTTCCTCACAGCATGGTGACTGAGTTCCAAGAGAAAACATCCTATGAGAACCAGGTGAAAGATTCAGCACCCTTTATGAGCTAGCCACGGAAATCAGATAGCATCGATTCCACCAGTCACAAGCATGCCCAGAGCCAAAGGGTCAAAGGAAGAGAACATAGACACCCTCCACCCAGCCCTTTGATGGGAGGTGTATTGGTCACGCTGTAAAAGAGCATGTGGTCTGGGAGACAGAGGTATGGTCATTCTGGAAAATGCAATATGCCACAGAGGCCCAAGCATAGTCTTTGCACCTCAGTCAACATTTTTATTATGGAAAGAAAACGAGCCAAAATGCTGGGTACCATTCAGGCTTTATTAAAGGAAGAAAAACCTTCCAGGCTGTGCTCAGAATGGTGGGGCAGGCAGCTAGGAGGAGTACACACACTTATATGGGTTGGTGGGCACAAAAAACGCAGGCAGGGAGGGGGAGGGGTGCTGGTGTGTGGGATCAGGTCGACTATTGGTGCAGGTGCGGTGGGTAGGGGTGACGTAGTCAAGGTGGGAGGTACCTCCAGGCAGGAGGGTCTTTGTCTGGGAAACCATGAGGAAGAGGGTTTTTCTTTGTTTGAAAAAACCACCAGGTAGGGTAAAAGACTGGTGGCCATTTTGTACTCAATATGGTGCCAGTTGCGTCCATGATGATGACAGTCGTATCCAAGGTGATGTGACCACATCCAAGATGGCGCTGGCCACGTCCAAGATCTACCAATTATTCCAGTTAATGGTATCTTCGGAACATGATTTCCTCAAAAGCCTAGTAGATTTCTCATCCGTTAGCTTCTGTCCAGCTCCAAATTCCAGTACCTCCCCCACAGTTTCTGTGTATATGTTTCGGGTTTTTCCTGAGTATAGATGCACGCCTTCTTCATTACTCTGCTTTCTCCCCCTCATTCCTCTTTTTCTCAACTTTCTGAAGGCCTCTGGCTTGTGTAGGAAGGACATACCTCAGGATAATCTTTCTCTTTGTGCAATGGAGAAGTTTCACTGGGCTGTGAGTGGACAAATTCTTTTCAAATCCCATCACTTGTTGCTTGTGACCTAGAAGCAGTTGGCTTTTTCAACTCTGCAGTGACTGGAAGTTTGGGACTTTACCGATTCCTTTTTATTTCTCCTTATAAATGGCCCAGTTTTCTCTTGGGCTCACCCCATTCTTGGAAGACCTTCCCAAATGTGACCCAAACACACTTTCAACCTTTCTAATTCACTGCTCTCTACGGGCTGTCAGCACACTTCGGCACAGGCTATGCCCAAGTGATCACAGGTAACAGTTTTTACCAAACATTTACTGGCTCCTCACATGAATCTCCATGTTTCCAGACTCAGGCTTTAGTTCCTTTGCCACCTGCCGCCAACACTAAGGTGATGCCATACATCTCAGGCTTTTTGTATACAAGCACCCTCCCCTGGCACTGGTTTCCGAATGGATAAAGGTAATTAACACTGGCTGCTCTAACAAACAAGTCCAACATCTCAGTGGCTTGACACAGTGAACCCTTACTTCCTGCTCACAGCCCGGCCTCATGTGCATCTAGCCCAGACGATGTCTCCTCTCCAAGGAGATCCGGGGATCTAAGTACATTCCATCGTGGGGCTCTTCTTCATCCCGGAGGTTTTCACTTCCAGCCATGAAAATGGAGAAGACAGAGCCCAGGGAAGATTACATGGGACATCTTAGAGGCCAGACCTACAAATGAGGGGCATTTCTTGGCCAAATTAGCCACACGGCCAGCCTGAGAAGGGAGGCTGGTGAACAGGGAGAGGGCTGGACATCAGTAGGCGACAGTTGTCCCAATACAGCTTCTTTATCTCCTTCTCATTGATGCGTGGAAAACATTTTTTTTCCCTCAGTAATCCACTCGCGTTATAGTATTGCCAATGTCTTTCCTAAACTCAGGACTATCTCTTAGAAACAAAGTATCCTTTGTTATTCAAAAGTTTGTACTTAATTGAAGTTATCACTGTTTTCCTTTCATGGTTTATATGCTTTTGACACTTGTCTAAGAAACCCTTTTCTACCCTGAGGGCATAATGTATTCTTTCCTGTTTTCTAGCAGGTGTTTGCATCATCGGTTTTCAGTATATGGTGGTTTGGGTTTGGATTTTATATTTTAAGGCCAAGGACAGCGAAGGGACCAGCCCATTTCCTTAATCATCTCTATGGGGACACCATATCCATCACGTTTCCAAAAATCATGGCTCTCTTTCTGAACTCTCACTTTGTACCATTTTTTCTGCTCATTTATGCATTGAAAACAATATTTGGTATTTTATATTTCTAGGTGGTAGTTTTAAACATATTTAGTTTGCCTTATTGCCCAAACTGGAATTCACATACTTTTTTTGAAAGAACTTCAGATTGTAATATTTATTAACATATGCTATTTCATGTTCTTATTAAATATTCTTCAAAAATGACTTTTAATAACTACATATAATTCATCTTATGAATCCAGTGTACTTCGTTTAAACACTCCCCTTGATGGGAGTTTATCTTGCCCTTTTTTATACATTTCTGTTTAATCTTTGCCCAATTTCCCCCAGCCTCCCCCCGTCTCAGGGTTTCCAGAGCTTTATCAGGTGATAAAGCTACCTTTATCGACCCTTTTTATCACGCTACCCTTTTTATCTTTCCACTCGGACAGCAGTTGTCCATGCGCTGTCCACTGCTCCTCAGAGCTCCTGACTCTTCTGTGCGGCTTTCTTAAGGCCCCCACCACTCACCTCTGTTTTCCTCTTATCCATGCACATCATACCCCATACATCCCTTGATTTACAAAATTGCAATCTTACAAAGAATGTATATTTACACCTGTTTGTCTGTGTATGGTCCTTTTTCACTTTTACAAAAACAATCTCTGCAAGACAGAGCTGTACTGTGTAATGACCTGGCAGACAAATTCCTGACTGGCCACTGCTTTGTTGAAGTATCCAGTTGTGAGGGTTTTGGGGGCTGGGATGGGCTAGAAAGGGCACCACAAGCATCAAGCATTGAGTAGATCATCCTGTGTGCAGCAGTCACGGTGCTCAGCTTGAATTCTCTTTTGCTGTCACTTGCAGCATTATGTTTCCCAAAACCAGAATAAAGAGGGAAAAAAATGAATAAATGAGGTGGTAAAAATAATAATAATAAAAAGAATCTTTCCTTTAAAAGCTTAAAACTAGAGACAATAATGAATATAAAGGCAGGGAAAAGAAACAGCACACTCTGTTTTGTCATATGTTCATCCATTTTTAGAGTGGGGATTGTTTCAGTAGGAACAAAACCCACAAAGACTGTGCTGCTGGCACTTTGAATTAACACACTGTTTGTAAGGCTGAGAGATCTCCTGTCTGGAAGCTGGGGATACGTAGGTCACCCTGGGTAGAGAACCACAATGAGGCCATACATTTGCAGCATAAAGAATTAAAAAGACATTTATTTCTATAATTTTATGGTGAACAAAATTTATTTAAAATAAAACCACCAAACTTCTAGTCTGGATTCCTCTCCCCTCCCCACCAGAAGCACAACCGTAAGCCCTGGAAATAACACAAGACAACCAAAGATGAGCTCTGAAAGGGGAAAGAGGAAGGCAAACTGTTGTGAGCCCAGGACTGCACAGGAACACAGCAGCAGAGTGTCTCATGACACCTCGCTCATCAGAAGCTGGCAACCCTGGGAGGAAGAAGACACACCAATCACAGCAATTCCTTGAACTTGTTAAGACAAGTGAATAGATATGAAGTTGATGGCGGGGGGGGAGGGGGTAAAGAGGAATTGGTAAAGGGACACAAAAATCAACTACATTGTATACTGATAAATTAAATTAATTAATTAATTAATTAATAATAAAAAAAGAAGTAGGCAACCCTCACTTGGCATTTCCAATTCCCAGCGTAGCTACAGAAGGCAGTGCAGGTAGGCTCATTCTTTCTGGGAATCAAACAGGAGCCCTGCGACAACACCAGGAGAGCCCAGAATCATCTGGGGATCAACTGAAGCCCCTGACAATCGTCTGCCAGTGGAGATGCTCTTCTCCTTTGACATTGGGGCTGAGACCCCCTTGACACCTATCTGGGGGCCCCACCAGTGAGGATCTTGCCCCTTCAACTGCTTGGCCCAGGGCGCACTCTCCATCCATCACAGGCAGGAGGAACCCTGCCATCATCAGGGCCTTGACTGGGAAGGCCCATTGTCCCCCAGGCTGCAGATGCCCTTTTATCATGGAGATCCAGCCTAAGGAAGCTTCATCTGCTTCCTTGGACAGCACCAGCAGGGCTCAGTGGGAGCCCAGCTGCATGAGATATACCATCAGCCCAAAATAGCCCCACTAAGGCCCTGAAGATTGGAGTGCTGCAAAAGCAGGCCAGAACCTATAAAAATAAGTTAAAAATAAAAATAAAATACTTAAAACAAAATATTTATTTTATTAATAAAATAAAATAATTTTGTAAGACCCAGAGTCTCCTAAGTAAGAGCTAAAATGTCCAGATTACAATTTTAAAAATCATCTGTCCTACCAAAAAACAAGATTCTAACAAACTTAAATGAGAAAAGACAATCAACTGGTTCCAACACTGAGATAAATTAGATGTTGGAATTATCTGACAGAGAATTTCAAGCAACCATCAAAATAGTGATTCAACGAGCAATCATAAAATTTTTTGAAAAAATTAAAAGATAGAAAATCTCATAAAAAATAATAGAAATTTAAAAGGAAACAAATGGATACTGTAGAACTGAAAAACACAACAGAAATAAAAAAACTCTGTGAGTTGGCTCACTAGGAAAGTGGAGGTGAAAGAGGGTAGAAACAGTGAGTTTCTGCACAGATCAATGGAATTTACCCAATCTGAATAGCAGAGAGAAATAGACTGAAAAAAGTAAGAGACTCAGCAACCTGTGGGTCTATGACAAAAGATACAACACTGCATCATTGGAATCTCAGAAGACAATGAGAAGGAGAGCAGACGTAAAAGAGTATTTGAAGGAATAGTGCCTGAAAATATCCCAAACTTGGAGAAATACATAAACCCACAGGCTTCAGAAGCTGAGCAAACCTCAAATAGGACAAACACAAAGAAACCCACAGCAAGATGGATTGTAATTAAACCTCTGAAAACTGAATACGAAGAAAAAATTTTAATTTCAAAATTGCTAAAAGAACAGATTTTTAATGTTTCTCACCACACACAAAAAAAGATAAATTGGTGAAGTGATGGGTACGTGAATTAGCTTGATTGAATCTTTCTACGATGTGTACCTAGATCAAACCATCACACTGTATCCCATAAATATACATGATTATTATTTGTCAATTAAAAGTAAGTAATTTAAGAAAAAGCTGAAGAAATGACATTTTACCTATAAAGAAACACCAATTTAAATGACAGAGGGATTTTCATCGGAAACCATAAAGGCCAAAAGGAAATGATACATCACTTTTCAGGTGCTAAAAGAAAAAAGAACTGTCAATCATGAATTCTACACAGAAATATTCCCCAGAAATGAAGGGGAAATAAAGACATTCTTAGAAGTAAAACAAACAAACAAACAAACAAAAAAACAGAATAATGTGCTGTTAACAGGCCTACCCTTAAAGAATAGTTGCAAAACATGCTTTCAAACAGAAAGACAGTAAATAAAAGAAAGAATCGTGGAACCTCAAGAAAGAAAAAAATGAAGAGGGAAATGGTGAGTAAATGAGATAGCTTATTTTTCCTGTCATGACTTTTCTAAATCACATATGATGATTGAAAAAATTCATAACACCATCTGATACTCAAGACAATATTTTAAAATAGGGAGGTAAAGGGACCTAAATGAAACTGAGAGTAATACCAGCAGACTGTGACATCCAGAGCTGCCACTAAGAAAACGGTACAACATGATGTGCTCAGAAACACAGGATACTTAAAAACAAGAAAAAGATGGAATCCAAAAAATACTCAAGGTTTTTGTTGTTGTTGTTGTTGTTTTGCCTCAGAAGCAAAAAAAAAAAAGAAAGAAAGAAACAGAGGAATGGAAAAACAGGGGGAAAAAACCCCCCAGAAAACAGTTATATATTTTAGATGAATAAGACTAAGAAAAACAAAAGATTTTATGTTGCCTTCATTTTTTTCTTTTCTGGTGATCTTCCTTTCTTTACGTGGATATGAGTTTCTGACCTACATAATATTTCTTTTCCCTGAAAAACTTCTTTTGACATTCTTTGCAGGGCACATGTGCTGGAAATGAATTTTCTTAGTTTCTGTTAAAATCTTAGCTTCTCCTTCCCTTTGAACAACACATTTTGCTATATGTAGAATTCCAGGTTGCTGGGCTCTTTTCTTTCACACTTTAAATATGTTACTTCACCCTCTTCTTGCTCAAATGGTTTCCTATGAGAAATCTGCTATAATTTTTAACTTTCTTTTCTATACTTAAGGTGTTTTTCCCCCTCTCTGGCTTCTTTCAAGATTTGATCCTTGTCTTTGACTTTCTACAGTTTGAACAGGATATGTATGCTTAGGTGTAGATGTTTTTCCTCCATTCCTAGATTTTTATGATCTTTCAGCCTCCTGGATGTGTGGTTTGTTGTCTATCATTAATTTGAAAAGTTCTTGGCCATTATTGCTTCAAATATTTCTTCTGCTCCATCCTGTTTTCTCATTCTGGTATTACAATTGCGCTTAGTTATACCTTTTGTAATTGTCCCTCAGTTCTTTCTTGGATATTCCATGTACGTGTGTGTGTGTCTGTGTGTGTGTGTGTGTGTGTGTGTGTGTGTGTGTCTGTTTGTGTGTGTGTGTGTGTGTGTGTGTGTTGTAAGTGTCTATTGACCTATCTTTAAGCTCACTGACCCTTTCCTTGGCCCTGTCCAGTCCACTGATGGGCCCACAAAAGGCATTCTTTATTGCTGTTACAGTGTTTTGCTTTCTAGAATTTCCATTTTATTCTTCTTTAGAATTTCCATCTCCCTGCTTTCACTACTCATCTCTTTGTTCATGTCATCCATTTTTTCCATTAGAATTCTTAACATATTAATTATAGTTATGTCAATTTCCCTATCTGATAATTCTAACGTTTGTGTCACATCCAAGTCTGGCTCTGAGGTTTGCTTTGTCTTTGCAGACTATGGGTTTTGGGGGGGTTTTGGTGTGTATGTTTACTGTTGACTACACCTTGTTGAAAGATGGACATGCTCTGTTGAGTAATAGGAATTAAGGTAAGTAAGCCTTTAGCATGAGAATTTATGTTAATCTGACCAAGAGTTGGGCTTTGACTAATATTTGCTGTAGCTGTAGGTGCCACAGGCTTCAAGTTCTTCCTCACCTTTGTCTCTGTTCTTGACTTTGGCTTCCCTAGGTTCTCCTCCTCAGAGAGAGTCTGTGATTTGCAGCTCTTGCAGCTATAATCCACTTTTATCTTACTGGAGCCTTGTTGATGTGGTGTTAACATAGGTGGATGTATGTGTGAGGAGGGGCAGCATTCTATAATCTTATAATTAAATATTAATCTTTCCATGGGCCTGTGTCTCAAGGCTGTGACCCTCCCAAGTGTTTTTGCTGGTATACCTTCCTCTGCCTTTAGTGAGACAGAAAGCCCAGAGTGGGTTGGAATGGGAGTAATGCCATTCTTCAGCAGGGGTGAAGCTTTAGTAGTGTTTTTCCATGAAGCATAGATCTTTGTTATGGAGAAGGCTCTGGGGGAGTTTCACTAGGATTATACTTCCCGTCCCCTGCCAGAAACAGGATGGATCTTTCTTGGCTCTTCACCTTGAGAACTTGTTGGGGTTTTTGAAGGTAAAAACCATAAAAGTGGGGGTCCCCCTAGGACTGCAGCCCAAAAGAGATGCTCACTCTCACACTAGTCCACACTGAGCCTTCAGCAGTTCATCAAAATCACTATTTAAGTATTCCTACTAGTAAGGGCTCCAGCAGCTTCTGCTCCAGGTCAGCAGACCTCAGCTGTGTCTCTCTGGATTCATCAGTCTCAACAGACTTCAGGGTGTGATTTGCTCTGTAACCCCAGTTCTCCAATGGGTCTAGAAAAAATCAGTGATTTTCAATTTGTTCAGCTTTTTCTTATTGATGACTTCTGAGCTCTTCACTTGTCAAAACTGAAATCAGAAATCTGATTAGTTTGTCTTTTGGCATTTTTAGGAAGTTTTCCTACTGGATATGTAGGCTACAGGAAGTCCAAATCAGTAGAAAGTAAACCATAGTGGAGCACCCAGTGAGTCTGCAGAAATTGTCATGGGCTCATTGCACTGATTATATCACTATCTTCTTCCCAGCATGAAAACTTTGCATGCTCCCTGTGGACCTGTGGTTTGGATCTATAAATTGGAGTGCAGCCACAGAATTCAATGTCTTTGGATCCTAATCCTTTCCCTATTCCCCAACTCATGGGGAACTCCCTGGAATCCCATAACGCTGCCTGCTTATGAGAAACTCAGACATACTAAGTATGATTGAACCATTCCCTGCCTGAGGTCATGCTGGATCTGAGACTGTGCAATGGAGATGTTCCTGCAGTTTAGATCTTAGAAGACAGATGTAGGGATTAGGGCTGATATTAAGGCCCTAACCATAAAAATCCAAGTGAAGTCTGGGAATCCTGATTATTGTGATCTTACCTAAGGCCACTTCACTGTTTCCAAACATCAGGTTCTTTGGGGGAAATACAGGCAGCCTCTGAACATGAATGGTGGTAGGGAACCTTGTCTCTTCTCCCAACCCTCCTTAGCAGGGATTGTGTTGAAAGCAGGTCTCATATGCACATTTCCTGGCTCAATTTAGGAACCAGCAGGTACAGAAACCTTCATACAACCCGGTAGCTTACATGTCAGTGCTGCTGCATCCTTTCAGGCCCTCTGGGAAGCCCACTGAGCACAGAGGTTTCACCCCAGGCCATTGGAGCCATCATGGCAAAGCAGGAATAGCTGGTCTTCCAGTTGGATCAAGTGAAGGACTAAATGGATTTCTACATCCAGGGCATCACCTAGAAGAGGTGAGACTAGTGAGCTTGCTGGACATTTATACTCCATTCCTGCAAGGGTGGAGGTACCTGGGCAAATCTTATCAACCACATGAAGGGATCAAAGAAAAGTTATTTCTAATAATCCATGTGCTGATCATTGGGACTGCTACTGATAATTCTGATGGTGATATTTGAAGGCTTGCCCTAGCTGCTTCTGGAAGGCTGATTCCAATTTAAGGTCCTTCAGGTGCTAAATAACCACTCCTGGAGAGCGAACTCCCCATTAGTGTCCTCCAAGTGGTAACTAAAACCCCTGGGGGCTTACACTGAAGTTGCCTTACATACACACGCATCATTCTAAAACCTTAAGGAATTTTAAAGGAAATTACAGACAGGACAACCTACTGATAACAAAGCCTGATATTTCATTCTTGATCACTACTGATAGTGAAATATGGACAGTATGTTTACTTTTAGAGGAAAATCAGACCTACAAATAACCCCACCCTTCCTGCATGTGCACCGCTGAGCAAGTCGTTTAGCCCTTCTGAGCCCTAATTTCTAAATCTGTGAAATGCGGATAATAATGAGAGTGCTGCCTACTTGCATGAGGTGTTGCCAGAACCCCACAAGATAAGATGAGCCAAGGTGCTGCGGAAGCCATCCAGAGCAATGAGCATGAGGAAGATCTTTAGTTATTTTCTCCTGGAAGTGAGAACATTTCAGGATGAGTGGAGAGAAAGTCCGCAGGCCTCCTCGTCTGGAAAGACTCTCTACTACCCAGGGAATCACGGCACACCCTCAATAAGCCACACACCCAAACCAACCCAATGTCGTGCAGTTATTCGTAAGTGAGCAGTCCCGGCTTCTGGTGGATGAAGTCCAGTGAAACGTTTGCTCTCATTGCCTCAAGCTGTGCTGTGAACGAGAACATTTCCTGGCAGTGGCTTCCCTGTCTTCTCCAAGCCATTAGATCCTCCATCACTGACAAATCATTCACAAACTTCTGAACTCTGAGCCTTTTCATCATTCCAGCCAAAATTCAAAAATTCAGGAGCCCACTGAATCAGGTAGAATGCTTTTGGTTGTAAGTGACAAAAACCCTAGTGAAGTTGACTTAGTTGGAAAATGGATTGTCTTGGACCCAGAAGTTCTGTGTGAGCTGCCTCGACAGCTCTACAAGGACCTGTCTGCTTTCTGCTCTGCTGTGCACAGGGCAGGCACTTCCACAGGATGGAGTCATTAGCCATTAAAATGGCCATTGAGGAAGATTGTGTAACAATATGGAAAAGTGCTTGATAGGTATATTCATCCATTTCTACTGCTTATAACAAAATACCTAAACTTGGGTAATTCATAAGAAACAATATGTATTGCTTACAGTTTCAGAGGCTAGGAAATTCAGAATCTAGGGAACACATCTGGTAAGAGCTTTATTCTTGGGGGTGACAGCAACACAGGATGTCACATGGCAAATGTGGCAGGAGCAGAGAGACAGCTAACTCCTCACCCCTTCTCCTTTTAAAGTCCTAAAAATCACACCATGACTACCATTAAACCATCCATGGATTAATCCATTTACTTGGGCATGGTCCTCACAATCTAATCACCTCTTCAAAGTCCCACCTTTCAATTATCGTGATAGAATTTCCCAACAGTTACAGTAGGAATTAAATTGAGTTGAGTTAATCCCTCAACAGTTACAGTGGGGATTAAGCTTCAATGAGTTTGGGGGGACGTTCAGTCCACTGCAATGCGACAATGACACAGAGGGTAAAAGTGTACGTATAAATACAACTGGACTTGTCTTAAACAAAACAAAAGCCTGCTTCAAAAAAAGTGGAAGGAAATGGACCAAAGTATTAACAACGGCTGTCATTAGGTTTTCTTTGTTCTTTTGTCTCACATTTTAGTATTCCTGAAATTTTCTTTAAGGACCTTCAAAATGAAAATATCTTATTTTAAAATTTAAAAAGAAATAAAAGAAAGAAAGCGTTGGGATCTTAGGGTCTCCCCGGGAGGTTTTTGAAGAGTAAACACTGCTTTGCTGTGGATAATCGAGTTCTGTATCATTGTGACCCTGATTTAAAAATGAATAATTCTCATTTCCCTTTATTGGATATTTCCACTATAATTAACCTAAGAGAGTAGATAATGCTAATGGCTAATTAAATTTTTCACTGATACTGATAGAAAGCTCATTAATTCATGGTATTAGGATTCTATTTATTCCAGAATTTCTTCACTTTCTTTGTAATGATCTATTTTGAAATAGATCAAACTTATAGAAAAGTTGCCAGAACAGTATAAAAAATTCTGATATCTTCTACAATGGTTTAAATTTTACCACATTTTTTCCATTATGCCTTTTCTTTATCTATCTATAATCATAAATCACTAACCAGTCCTTTTTGGAACCATTTGTGAGCAAGCTACAAACACCCCTAAATATTACAGTGTGTTTTTTCTCAAAGACTGTCTCCTACATAAACACTATGCAATTCTCCTAATCAAGAAATCCGCACTGATACGTTAGCATCCAACTCATAGACACCATTCAAATTTTGCAGACTTTCCCAACATTGTCTCTATTTCCTTTCTGGCCCATAATCCAGGGTTGCACATTATATGCAGTTATCGTATCCTTTCAGCCTCCTTCATTCTGGAAGGGTTCCTTGCCCCTTCCCTGTCTCTCTTGTCTTTGATAGTTTTAGAGAGACTGAGGCATGATGTCTCCTCACATCAGACTCAGACCGAGCTGCCCTGACTGGATTGACGCTGTGCTCGGTGCAGACGGTGCAGACACCATCACCCCTGCGGAGGGTCCCCTGGTCATGATGGAGTCTGCCAGCCTCTCCACTGAAACGTCACCATTTCCTCCTTTGTGACTGATGAAAATTATGGTAAGTGAAATAACCCAGGCACGGAAAGAGAAATACCACGTGTTCCCACTCATATGTGGAAGTTAATGTCACCTGGATATGAAAGACAGCAACAGGAAGGACAGGGCTTCACTGGACTCTCCAAAGACACAATCCCAGGTACAAAGCTACAAAGCAGGGGGGGCAAGGAGTTGACTGATGAATTATATAATATATCCATCTATGATTTTTCAAGAATTTTCCCAGGTGATTATTTTCACAAAATATGTCCAGGTACTCACTCTCTCCTCACTCCCAACTCTCTGGTATTTCTAGTAGCATGCAAAATAGACACAAGCTGTCATATTACAAAGCCATGTTCTGAGGTTTAACAGAACTGACCACACAAGATTACATGCAGCATTCAGAGCCCAGGCCACATATCAACATTAGGAACAACTCCCAGCTGAGCTCAGCCTACAAAACCCATTTGCTGTAACCACACACAGGATGTACGTGACCGTGTGTGCATGACATTCCACTATTTCTGTGTTCTATTCATAATTCTCATATGTTCTCTTTGATGTCGGCATGAAAACCGCCACTTTCTGTATGTCCAGGCACCAGCTTCCAAGGGCTCTGTAGGGCCATTGCTCACTGGTGTTCTGGAAATCTACAGGGTGTGCAGTTGGCACAAGACCCCTTGCTTACTTGTTCTTCAGTCGGTGGCTTCACATCGTGAGTCATTCCCCAGACCTGGAAGAGGGGGGATGTCATCCCAGGTTCTGAGACGGCTATCATTTCCTCACTTTTTCCCATTCCCAGGTTGCTTGGAGGATCCCTCTCTTCAGCTCCTGCCACCCCAGGCTGCCTTCAGGGCTGGAGGAGGGGAAGGGAGGTTCTCCCTGCTGTGTCCTGCTCCTCTGAGCACTGCCCAGTAGTGCTTCGTCCCCTAGCAGAGACCCATTTGTGGCTCTCAGTGTCTCGTGTCCCCCTACTTCTTTGACTACAGAATCCTCATCTTGCGGGGGTTAGCAGTGCACTAAATTAAAGCAATATTTTCCAGCCTTCTTTGCAGACAGCAGTGGCCATGTGACTACGTGTGCCTGAAGAGATGTGTTAGAAGCTTCTGTGGCTGCCTGCTGGCACGTGGCCTCTGCCCTTTGCCTTTCCCTCCTTCCTTGAGGGGACAAGGATCATGGAGATGGTTCTGCCATCTGTGGCTCTCTGCCAACATTCTGGAGCCATGCTGTTACCCTAGGTAACTTGTCCCTGGACTTTATGATACATGAGAGAAAAATAAAATCTGTCATTTAAGCTTCTGCAGCTGAGTCTCTGTTACTAGCATCTGAATGGATCCCCCACATGTTAACAGCCATGGTCCGTGCCATCCTGCCCCTTGGTCACTCTGCACCAGACCCCCTCGGGGACACTTGGGTCTCCCTTCAGTCCTGCTCTGGATTGACTGAACAGCTCCGTGCTTTGACCGCCTGGGCAGTCCCCCTGCCCCTTCACGTGGAGTTGCAGGAACCACTGAGGCCCTTCTGCACCTTCTGAGAATGGAGCAGTGCTGCACGGGGACAACACTCAGGCTGCCCAGTGATCCCTGTCTGCCTCTGCAGGACCCACAGTGCCAGTCTTCAGGTCAGCAATGAGTTTGGGCTTCCCTCCTGGCAGCACCTGAATCACCATCAGTGGCTGCCTAGGGGCACCTGTCATGTAAGACTTACAATTAAAGTTCAACATTGTGTGCCACCTTGACATCTGGTGACATTGGGAGGGTCTCAATTGGCCTAACTTCAAATTCTGCTCCTGCAGACGAGGTCCCCCAGCCAGGCAACCTCAGTGTGGTTCCTGCTTATCTCTGAGTAGCAGGTTCAGTTCTCCACCAGCCTGAAGAATTATCAAACGAACCTATCACAACCTCCCCATGGAGTCGAGGGGCACCTCTACCTCTTGTAACTACGAAGCCTGCATCCCACAGCCCTGCTTGCTGGCTCTGCTGCTAAGTGCAAGCCCCACACATTACCCTCATGTGGCCCTGTGCGGTGTATGGTGTCCTACTGCCCTGGACTGTGAGCATCCGTGACTAATAAACTGTTGTCCGTCTCACCTGTCCAGCATGGGTGTCCTACGTTTGTCCATCCCCATGAACCCAGGGTGGGAATCCCTCTCTGCTATGGGTCAAATGTGTCCCTCAAAAGTTCATGTGTTGGAGGCTTGATCTCCACAGTGACAGTGTTAAGAGGGTGGGAAATCCTATTGTGATATCTGAAGGGGGGGGTGTTGAGAGGTGACTGGATCATGAGGACTGTGACCTTGTGAGTGGATTAATCCACTCCTGGAGTAACGAGTTATCATGGGTGTGGACCGGTAGCTTTATCAGGAGCACACGACGGAGCTCTTGCCCTTCTCTTACCATGTGATACCCTGTGTCACCACAGGACCCTGTAGAGAGTTTCCACCCAGAAGAAGGCCCTCTCCAGATGTGCCCTCTGGACCAAGGACTTCCCAGCCTCCAGAACTGTCAGAAATAAATTTTATTTCTCTATAAATTACCCAGCTTCATGTTTGCTGTTATAAGCAACAGAAAATGGACTCATGCATTCTCTCACCAACTAGGTGAAGAGAAGATGGTTGAAACAGAAGCCCCCTCACTGCCCCTGGGAGGGGAAACCTCTCCCCGCCGCCGCTGTCTCCACAGGCCAGTGATCTGCCCCCACCTGCATTCTCTTGCCTGGGGAGGGGTCGCAATGGCCACAGGCCAGTCCTGCCTCCCTCAGGATTGCACAGAGAGCAGCTCACTGTAGAATGACTTGGGATCCTCAGATTTTGGCAGTCACAGGGAAAGCCCCCTACAGAAGTGAGAAACAACCTCTTACCCAAGTAAGAAAAAGAACTTAAAGGAGACAGCTCTGCTGTAGGACGGGACTGGGGCATGCAATGGGGTGACAGCTTTACCCCTCCTCCCCAGCTTTCTTCTTTTGTGAAAATATCAAGCATATCAAATCTCCTATTCTAGAGACAAAAACAAAAGAATGAGGGAAAAATGAAGAGGGAAACATTATGTTAAGGGTCACCTGCCATCTCCTGTTCATCAGCCACTGATCAGACAATTGGCGATATGACTGTTTCCAAGCTTCTGAGCCTTCTTTTTGTTATTGAAAGGCTGGTTGGTCACAGACCTGGTTTGGAATTTTCACCACTCAAGCCATTATCTGTGGTGTCAGCAAAGCAGTCAGTTGTGTTATACATTCGTTGTTTTGCTCTCCCAGTCCGAAAGTGCTGGGAACCCCTCATTAGGCACCCCTGTGCAGGCACCCCCTGTGAAGCAACCTTTTGATGGAAACCAAAATCATGCACACAGAGATGTCATTGTTCATTGTTGGTGGCCGCTAGGGCCTCTTTACTCACGTGTCCATTTGTGACCACATAGCCAGCCTCTTCCTCGCCCCACACCTGCCGTGAACTCATCCTCAAATAGTAATAAGCCAACCCAACTATAATTGCAAGTGACGGGCACTTTCCTGGGTGTTGTGCTGAGAGAGGGGAAAGAGGGTGGATCTTGCACCCCACACAGCAAAAGGAAGTGAATCACAGGTGGCAGCAGCTCCCTTCCCGCGGCTGCTCCCCCGCTGCACCCTCCTTCACCTGCACACGGTATAAAATCTTCTCTTCCATCCTGGGCCCCACAGCTCTGTCCTTCCCGCCAGACATGAAACCCAAGCACGCGCTTTAGCTTGTCCTCTTTGACCAGCAGGCGTACATGACGTCTGCCGTGGTCCTGGCGGGCAGCTTGCTGAACAGAAGTGCTCCTCTGACAGCGCCAGGAGCAGCAGGAGCGGGACAAGGGCCCTACTCTAGCACATGTGACACTTTATCTGCTCAGTTCTGCACGCGTCAGCACTGCCCTTGGTTTTCGGTTGCAACATTGCCTGGCAGACCCCATCTGCTGCGTTTTCCCTGCACATAAGAGGCTTCTCGGTTATTGTCTTTTTTCATTCCTCTTCTGTTTGTGTCTCACTGCTGCCTCTGCCCTATGTCAGTCCCACTCAAGCAGTTCCCGTCTGTCCTCATTTCTCCTCTTTCTTGGGACACATTCAAGATAAAGTCTTACTGCAACTTGTATGGCAGTTTTGTCCTTGGGCCAAGTCCATGGGTTATAGTCATTACTCAACAGCAAAGGAGAGCTCATGAGATTTTGCCACAGAGTATCAGGGGAGGTGCTGGCACAATGGAGTATGTGAATAAAACAGAATGCATAAATAAAAAGAATCCCTGATTATTTGCAGAGGAATCCATCCAAAGACATACAACATCTGTGTATTAGTCCTTTTCTGTTGCTTGTAACAAAGTATCTGGAACTGGGTACTTTGTAAGAAAACAAAATTTATTGCTTACATTTCCAGAGGCTGGGAAGTCCAAAGTCTAGGGAACACATCTGGTGAGGGTCTTCTTTGGTGGTGGCTTTACATCACTTCAGGGGTCTCACATGGTAGAAAATGGCAAAGCAGAGAGAGAGACTCTCACGTGCTCTCTTTTTAAAGCCCTCAGAACCATGCCCCTCACCATTTTAAATCCATTCACTGCTGCATGGTCCTACAATCTAATCAGCTCTTCAATGCCCCACCTTTCAGTGACCATAATAGGATTTTCCACCCTCTACAGTTACAGTGGAGATTAAGCTTCTAATATATGAACTTTGGGGGACACAATTCAATCAATCCACAGCAATCTGCCTGTCAACAACCAGAACGATTCTGTGAGGAGTAAGAGGTCCTGTTCCATTATGTCCAGGGCTCCAGGAGAACAGCTCAGCTAAGGCAGTGATGGATGGAAGCTGCATCTTCATGCTGTGAACCCAGCCTATGGCGCTGTGGACGAGAGACGGCTCTTCCTAGCACTGAAGTTGCGCATTAAAAAGCAATAGGCACAGCCACCCCCTCCATGAGCTCCTGAGCAATATGGAAAAGTGTCCCAGTTTTTATTCTGGGTGTGTATCAAGGTCACTGAGAGAGACATTCCTCTAGGTGTTGATTATCAACAGCTGCTAATGTCACCAAAAAAGAGACAAGCAGGCATTATGTGCCTCTTGCTAGAAAGACAAACTCCCCCCGCCACGTCCCCCAGGATATTTTGGAACCAAAAGGAGATCAAACCTCTAGATCTAACTACCAATTAACTAACAGGAAATACATGGGACAGAGGAACATGACAATGACAACATCTGGTTGCAAAATCTAAAAGACAGTCAAATGTAAACCGAGAGCAACAGTTAGGAGATGAATGAACTGTTAATAGGCAGAGATAGAGAGAGAGGATCTATAGATAAGCGATGTAAAAGCCTTATTTGGATTTTGATTAAAATAAACTGTAAAATATCATTTCTGAGACAATTGTAGAAAATTGGACACTGACCAAATATTGATGATATTAAATTACTGCCAAGTTTTTCAGGTGCAATAATGCTATTGTAGTTATGTTACTGAAAAAAATAGTTTTACATTTTAGAGATATATACTAAAATGTATGCAGATGACATGCTTGAAGGTCTGGGGTTGGCTCCAGCATAAACCAGGATGGGGAAGGGGTAGGAGGAGGGGAGGTAGAACACCCCAGAGCAGAAACCTGTTCAAGCCGAGTGATGGGGAAAACAGGATGGCCAGGCAAACGGTGATGTTTTCGTGTAAGTACGTCCCATGCAATATTACGTTTTTACTAAAAAGTCGTCCATTGTTGATGTGAAATTCAAATTTAACTGGGTGTTCTGCATTTTTATCTGCTAAGTCTGGCAACTCTAGGTACAAAGCACTTCACTGAATTGTTCTTTCTACTCTTTCATATACTTGCAGTAAAATAAAAGGGGTGAGGGTTTTTTAAAAAGCCTCCTTCCAACTATCCCTAGAGACCCTGTGTCTCAGGAGAAGCTTTCCTCTGGTGGCTGAGGCAGACAGAGTCAGCAATGGGAGTTTTTAGTCAGAACCCCAGTAATTCTGATGCAGTTTTAGGTCATTCTTGGGGACACTGGCTTAGTGAGAGGAACAAGACCTGTAGTTCTGGGCTTGAGGGCTGGTCCTGTGGCTCCTGGACAGGTTACTTGTCAATTCTTAAACCTTTACGGGAATAATAGTAATAATAACAAAAATGGCTATTTTATGAGGTCCTTCTGAAGGGTGAGGTTATATTATCTGAAATGAAAAACAGCATCCAAACGGTAATCGATAATCAATAAATGTGAAAAAACAAAATTTATTCTTGTCATTTTCCAAAGTGTAATTCAGGACATAGCCTTCCAAAACTAAGTATAGGCAAATAATAATAATAATAATAATAATAATGTTAACTATCCTATCGAAAAGTAAAAGGCTGTGGTTGAGCAAGATGGTTCAAATTGAGAAAGTCAATTCTTACTAATTCAGAAGGACATGGAGGACAAAACAAGTTTGAAATAAACATGTGGTGTAACTGTCCTCATTAATAGGTAGGAATCGTTCTAATAAATACATTGCGTGTCTGCGGGAGTCTGCACACAGTCCAACACGCTGACACTTACACACTCACACACACTCGTTCGCTCTCACACATACCACCTCCCGCCACTGCAGTTCCCGGCCAGCCGCCCCCCATGCTGAGATCAGAGCTGCAGGAGCGGGCCCATCCCCTACTGGTGTGAGGACCAGGCCCATGAGGTCCCCCAGGGTCCCACTGGCGAGCGCTGGCCAGGCCTGCAGCTGGGGCCCTGACCCCCGGCCAGGGCTCTTCCTCCCCAGCTTCTCACTGACTCAGCTGGCCAGGCTGGGACCCTACAGGGAATTTTAAGAGCAGGAAGTGCCCGTGCATCCGGTTGAACTCGCTTGCTGTCCTTTTTGGCTGCTCCTAATCCTACCTTCCGGTCTTAGATTTTGCCTCCTGGGGGTTGTTTTTCTGTGCTCAATATTTTCTGCACAGTGACCTGAATTTCATTATGTGAGTCTCAGAGGGCTCTGGCCCCAAATCCTGGGGGGAAGAAACAGAGGGAAAGACACAAAAGGAGCCTGGGATTTGCTACAGTTCTCAAATCCTGAAAAAAAGAGAATCAGAGAGAGACACAGGGAAAGAGAATAAAACAGGAGCTGCCCTGGTTGCCTTAAATAATCTCAGAAGATGGGAAGTAACTGAGGAGGAGGTGGAAGAGAAACTGGGGAGGGGAGGGGGAGGATAGGGGGAGGGGGAGAGGAGGGGAAGGATGGGGGAGGGGAAGGATGGGGGAGGGGAGGGGTGGGGGAGGGGAGGGGAGCCACCTGGCTTGAAGGAGACCGTGGCCGTGCCAGCGCTTTGGAGATTAGGAAAGTCCACATCTAAAGAAATATGCATAGCTAGTCTTTCCCCAAAATATCCAGGAAGAAGTACTTACAAAAGTAAGGATTTTCTCTCTGTACAATTACAATAAAAGCAAAATTGCTTAAATCCAAAAGCTCAAGGATTTCCCCTGGTGCTTTGTCAACTCAGTCCTTTCCCCCTTATACACACAGGCATGCGCAGCCACACACAGTCACTGCAGGCGCTCCGCAGGTGATGACACAGAGGAGGGACCACGGCCACCGCCAAGTGTAAAGCCGAGGCCGACACTGGCTCCCCAGCTGCCCGGCCGGGCCCTGTTGACACTCACACCTCACGTTTGTGCCCTTTCTTCTTTATACACTTCCCAGGGGCTCTGGTTTCTTGCCCACTTGTTGTTTTCCAACTTTCCTGTGCTCTGATCTAACCTGATACATTCTTGTTTTTCTGTTCTGCTCTCCTGGGAACTGTGCTTTCTCATCGTTAGCACCAAGGACACCTGCCGTGAGAATGGTCGCAAGTGACTAGAAGACAAAGCCTGACATAAAGCAGTGGTGAAATGGAAAGTGCAGTCCATTTGTGCATGACCCCGAGTGAAATGCAAATGAATTGTTAGCTTAAAATTTACATTTAATTTCCCATTTACTCTCTGTTTCTGTCTCTGAACGGCCTGCAGTCCTTAGGGTATCCCTTTTTCTTCTAGATACTGATAAAAGTGAATCCTTCCAACACAAATTCCACTGGGTCTTGAGGCCAATGATTTCTGGTCCCAGTTTTCATTGTTACAATTACTGAGTAACAAATTACTACAAACAGTGACTTAAAATAACACCCACATATTTAACATCTCACAGCATGGCTACCTTCTCTGCTCAGGGTCTCAGAGGTTAAACTCAAGGAATCAGCTGGGACTCGGTCTCACCAGGGCTCCTCCTCCATACTCACTGCTTGCTGAAAGAGCTCATTCTTCATGTGGAAACTGCCGGCTTCAATCCAGCTATGGGATGTTGAATCCTGCTCAAACTTCAAGTATCTTCTACATCATCTCCTCTGCTTTTAAGGGCACATGTGATTGCAGTTAGCCCACCTGGATAATCTAGGCCATCTCCCTGCTTTAAGATCAACTGATTAGTAATCTTAATTCCATCTGCAAAGTCCCTTTGGCTATGTAACATAACTCGCTTAACACAAGGAGAAAGGCATAGGGGACAAAATTCTGCCTACCCTCTAGCCCCATGATCCATGGTCCTCTCATACGCAAAACACATGCATCCAATTCCATTACAACAAAGGCTTCATCCCATGACAACTCCAAGTTCAAACCTTCATCATTTCAATCCCCTTGAGAAGCCATTGGTGAGGCTCTGACACGATCCATCCTGAGGCACAGATTCTCTCCACCTGTTAGCCTGTGAAACTAGGGAACACGTAATCCACTCCCCAAATTCAATGGTAGGGTAGGCATAGGATAGCCATTATAGACATCCTGGTTCCAAAAGGGGTTTAGATGGAATAGTTCCAGCCCAGGCAGCTTCAGTATTCATCTGGGAAACTCCATTAGGTTTCAAGTCCTGGGAATAAACTTCACTGGGTGTCGGACTCCGCTCTCTGGGTTCTCAGCTCTGCAGGAGAGAAAACAAGAGTAGCTACAGAAAGCAGATGATTGTGCCAATCAACTTGGCACTGTGATGGGCAGAATTGTGCTGCACGCACTCCCTCGCCGCCCCCCCACATGTTGAACTCCCAACCCCCTGGAAGATGCAGCCCAGACACGATGCTCCATCAGGCCCAATCCAGCCCCAAAGAATGGCTGAATGGCTTTTCTTTACTCTATTCCCTGTGACCTCCTCAGTCCCAGGACTCACCTAGGTTCTATCAGATGGCTCAGGTGAGTCCTCCCATGGCCTGTGAGGCTGGCATCATCTGCTGGGCCCCTCTGTGACCTCACCGCTCCATTTGTTCTCCATGGTTTAGCTATGTGGCTGCCTTGCTGTTCCCTGGGCCTGTCATTTCCTGTCCCCCACACCACACCCTCAGCTTAAACATTTCCACCTCGGAGAGCCCTTCCCTGAATATCCTACATACAGTTGTTAATCTCCTTCCTCCACCTCCACCCACTCGACGTGACCCTCACACCAGGAAGGAAAGAAGAGAGGAGGGAAGAAGAAAGGAAGGAAGGAAAAAGGGTAAGAAAAAAGCACGGGTGAGGAAGAGTCCTTATGAGGATCGAAGGAATTAGCATGCATTAAGCATAAAGGGAGAAATATATTTGTTAGCAGTTATTATTATCTTGCTACGAAATGCACTTGGGTGATGTCATCTATGCCTAAAGGCTCTACATCTTGGTCCACTGGTTCCTTCTGTTTAAAAAAAAAAAAAAAAAACCACTTTAGACAAATTAAATTTAACAGAGTTTAACTGAGCAAAGAACAATTTGAGAATAGGTTCAGAGCGACTCTGGGGCTGCCACATGGTTGGCTAAGATTTATAGACAGACAAGAAAGTGACTTAGAAAATGAGAATGAGGTTCAGAAACAGCTGGATTGCTTACAGCAGCGTGTTTGTCTTGTCTGAACATGGTTTGAACACTTGGCTGCCTGTGATTGGCTGAGTCAGCTACTTGTTACGAGCGTGGGTTTCAGTGTGTGCACATCAGGTTAGGTTAGAAGAACAGGTTACCATCTGTTTGCACATGAAGTTAGGTTACAGCTCACTATGTCTGAAGAAACCTGTAGGCCAACCTTAATTTAGCACGTCCTGCACTGCTCTGTCAAAAGCCTGCAGCCCAGTGTCAACTCCACCTCCTCTGTAAATGCCCACTTGTTACCATCCAGAAAACGGTCTCCCTTGGACTCCTGGACAACTTTGTGCTTCTTCTGCAGTGTGACGCATTCACCTTCCTTCACTGTCTGAGAGCTAGGACTCACACCCAGCACAGTGCCCAGAAGGGCTGTCCGGTGAGAGAGCTGCAGGTGCCCACTCCCCTGGCCCAGCTGTGCAGGGTGCGGGGCCAGGGCTTTGCTGTCCGTGCAGCCTCCCTGGAGAAAGACACCTCATTCCATCAGTCCCCGCTCACTCCGTCCCTGTTGTTGATCTCCTTTGGTTTTACAGTGATAAGCTGATAGCCATCAACGAGTGCAGCCTGTTTGTTATGGAAAGAACTCGGCAAGGAAACAATTCCAGTCACTCGGAGAGATGGGCAGTCGGGAAGTTTATTACGCTAGTGGGACAGGAACACTAGTGGGACCCAGGTGGACTCACGTCCTGAGATCCTGGGACCCTGAGTGCAGGGAGAGCTGTGGTTATATACTTTTCTTGAGCAGGCATGCAAGCCTTTTATTAGTCCTGTCTGTATCCAGGCAGAGTCACTCAAGCTGGGGGCTTCATAAAACAGCTGAGGGACTTCACCAAGCAGGTTTACAGAGACAGGAAATGTGGTTAAGTAGGTGCTGTTAGTTTCAATTTCTAAACATATCTTTGGCAAGCGGTTTCTACGAATTTAGGTGGCTCAATCAAGCAAGCAGCAGAGCCACAGAAATCCAAAAGGCAGACTACTGTTTAACCAACTTTTAGGGGTCCTTTGCAAATAAGCACATTCCAGCTGCAAGGTTGCACAAGCAAAGGGCCTTAGTTAAAAGAACTTTCAGACCCCAATATTCCACCTCATGTTAACATATGAAGGCTCCTGGCCAAGAATTCTCATCAAGCAACAAGTCTCTGCTGTAGTGAACACAGGGCAAGCAGGGCTTTGCTGCTTGGCTCTCCTGAGATGGAAGTTAAACAAGTAAGCAGTCAAATGTGCAGTTTGCCCAAAACCCACAGTCATTCCTTTTCTCCAGACACACTAAAGGGTTAGCAATAAGTTACCATGTCTCTTATTTTTTAAGTGACAACAAAAACATGATAGCGGGAGGAAAAATTTCAGAAACATATTTATTTATTTCTGTTCTCTGTGGGTGTCTTTTTCTATGCATAGACTATAGAATTGGGGTAATTACCTTGAGCAGTGAGACACAAAAGAAAAGACATTTCTTTCCATGAGGAGGGCAACGTGGGGAATCACAACAATTCAAGTGCATTTTTCTAATTGCCCATGGTTCCTTCCATGTGTGGCAAGTCTCTCCCAAGCCCCTCCTTCCTGACTCCCTTGTGAACCCAATTAAAATTCAGGCGTTAGACCCAAGCTGATTGTTTGGAGCCATCATATGCCTTTGGAGCATTGCAGTAAAAAGGGTCAAAAGAAAATTGTTAAATAGTTCAGTTCCCAAAAGAGACCTCACAGGCACAAGTGTTTGGATTGAAGCAAAGTTAATTTCTTGAATTAAACTGATCTGTTAGTCAAGTAAATGCACGACACCAAAATGATGAATAATTAATTGTATGCATGTCTACAAACGATCCCCCAAACTATTTGGAAAGGAATAAAGACGATAGAATTGAAAGCTCAATACCAAAATTCTACTTCAGCCCTGGCCAGACTCACAATGCACTCAATTTCCTGCCCATATTATTTTTTTATCTTTATAAATGTTTATATAAATATTATATTTATACACAGTAATACATATAGTATATAGTATAATATATAAATATTTATATTATTTTATTGCAATTTATTTTAGCAATATTAAGATACCTTTGCCAAAGCCCACAGAACTTTCTAACACAAAGTTCTGTATGCAAACATCAATGTGTGCCAATTTCTTAAGAAATCTTGTAGAAGGTTGAAAGAATACCAGGATGAAATGCATAATAGGACAAAAACAAGTAACTGTGTTACAAATATATGAAACAACCTCATTGAAGGGGGTGAGAGGAAAAGGTGCTGATGTAAATAACTCTGGAGAGAAGTGGAATGTGGAAGAGTAAAGGCAAACGAAACCATTCATAAGCCGTGTGGTCTGGTTGATAACGTTTTTCACAGGAGTGTGCGCAGACAGTTCTGACTCTGCTGCATGTGAGCACTGGGACCGAAGTAAACGGATGGAGGAATGTGAGTTCCGAGTTGCTCGGTTTCAGGCAAGCAAGCGGAGGAGGCTGGAGCAGTCCATGGGGCGTGGCATGCAAGTTGGAGACCTCAACGCGACCTCGTGTTTAGCTCGATATAGGCACAGATGGCTATACAGAGAGGTATTTCTAGATACAGATATGCACAGGTTAGCATACACACATATATTTCTCTGCTCTGTCAGCTGAGTAAGCCCAGAAGCAACGATACCTCAGTGACAGTGAGCACACGAGTGCCCAGATCTTCATCCCTCACACCCTTCTCCAGTAAAGGAAACTGGAAGCCCTTGGAATAATGAAGATTCTAGGATTGGACAGGAAATATGCAAGATGAGACTAGAGTATCTTACAGTCGAAAGTAAGGACGTACTCAAAACAAATGAACAAAATTACCCACAATGATGGGATTACACCAAAGGGAGCAAACTAAAACAAAATAAAGTGTTGGATGATAACTCAAAGTATTAAATAAACATCCATGATCCCAGACAGACATAAGTAAATGAATAAATAAATAAATGGGGTAAAAATAAATCTCTCATGTAGACTTCCCAGTAATTTATGTAGATATTCCACCCTCGAGGAAGTAGAAGACACCACAACTTGTCATTACTTCTAATGCTGGTGGGCATTTGAGTTGCATCGGGTGTTTGATATGACAGTGTTGCTAGGAACACGACTCCTGTTACATGTATGTAAGAGTTTTTCTGGGTATGTTCTTTGTGGTGAAATTGCTGGGCTCTCTAGTACGTATGTGTTCAACTTTTCTGGGTAATACCAAATTGTTTTCCAAGTAGTTGTGCCAATTCATTTTACCTACAGAAGTGTCTGTGAGTTCTCAATGCTCCACAGCTTCCCTCATGCTTGGTGTTTTCTGATTTTTAAATTTTTATCAGTCTAGCAGCTATGTAATGACATTGCATGATGTTTTAAAATATTTGCATTTAACTGTCAACAAAGTGCAAAATCTTTTCATGTGTTTGTGGCTCAACCACAAATCTTTCTCTCTCTTTTTGAAAATGCCCATTTATGTATTTTTTCCATTTTTCTTTTTGTTACTCATTTCCAGCTCTTTCGTGGAATTCTAATCTTTTGTTGATTTTGGATATAGCATATATTTTCTGATAGCTTGCGGTTTATTGTCCTCTTTATAATATCAATTGAGGAAAAATAATTTTCAATGGATTATCACAAAATGATCATACCCTTGTAACCACCACTTGGGTCAAGAAATAGAAAATTATCAGCTCCCAGGAATACTTCCTCATGCCCGCCTCTGATTGCCACCCTCTATCTCTTTCTCAAAGTTAAACCTTACCCTGACTTCTAACACTATAAATTTGTCCTAATGAAGAATTTTATATAAATAGAATCATACAATATGTATTCTTTTGTGTCTGGTTTCCTTGATTCAGTGTTATGTTTATGAGATGCATCCAAACTGTTGCACGTGGCTACAGGTCATTCATTTTCATTGCACCACAATTTCTTTACAAATGATAGTGTAGACAGATGGTTCGTATGCTGTATTTTCACTTTCGTTCATCATTTATATCTACCTTTTTAAAGCTTCCTTTGAGACTTCCTCTTCAGTCCATGGTTTATTTAGAGGCATGTTGTTTAATTTTCACATGTTTAGAGATCTGCCTGCTGTCCCTGCATTATTGATTTCTAGCTTGATTCCTTTATGCTCAGATAACGCACTCTGTATGATTTCAATTCTTTTAATTTTTTTGATATTTGTTTTTGGTCTGGGATATGGTCCATCTTGGTGAATGTGTGTTCTGCTGCTGTGGGGCGGAGTGTCCTCTACCTGCCAGTTAGACCCTGCTGCTCAGATCTTCCAGATCCTTGCTGGTTTTCTCTCTAGCAGTTCTATTCGCTGACGAGAAAGGAGTGTTGAAGTCCCAGTTATAACTGTGGATTTGTCTATTTCTCCTTTCAGCTCTATCAGTTTTTGCTTCATGTGTTTTAGGCTCTGTTGCTTTTGTGTGTACATTTAGAGTCATTATGTCTTTCTGGTGGATTGATCTTTTCATCTTTGTGTAATGTTCCTCTTTGTCTTCTTTTGCTCTCAATCTGCATAACTAGATATTAATTTAGCCATTTGTGTCTTTTTTTTTTCATTAATGTTCTTGTAGTGTATTTTTCTCCCTCCTTTCACTTTCAGTCTATCTATGCCATTGAATTGGAAGTGAGTTTCTCATAAAAAGCACAGAACTGAGTCATGTTTTTTTAATCCACTCTGCCAGTCTCTTATCTTTTTGTTTTAGTTACCCCAAACAGCAGGGTCTGCTGGAGCTGTTTGCAGTGGAATGTTGAAAGTGTCCCTCCTAGCCCCCGAAGAGGCTGCCATGGAGTTTTCAGGAAATACCAAGGCTCTCCCGCACTGACTAGTGCCTTTCATAATCCAGCTCAGAAATGCAATTTAACACTCTCCATCTGTTCTAAATTTGGAGCTGCAAGTTTGAAATGTCACGGTATCAGCTTCCTTGCCCACCCCCATCCTGATCCCTGCTTGCTGGCCTCTCTCTGAGAGTACTTTCTCCAGCACCAACATCTGGGACTCACCTTTTTCACTTTATTTTCCCAGAGAATAGAGCCTGGGATGTATCAACTCAGTTTCTTTCTGAAACTTATTTTATACAGTCCGGCTGTTTGCTATTTAATCCTTCAGTGCTGGCTCATGTAGTATTGATCCAGAGCTAATACTATTAAGAGGTCTCTGAAGTCTTGCAAGGGGACCAAGGAAAAGGGGGACTAGTCACTTCATGTGGGCACTCCTGTAAAGGTCCCATTTAAGTGTCCCGGATCCATGCCAGCTTCCCTGCCCAGATCACACTGGGACATCTCCGCCTTCCGAAGTCTTGCAATGTTCATTTATACCACTTGTTCTGGTATTTTAAAAATTAAGACCCCTGGAGTGGCCCCTAAACAGAGTCTCACCCTCACAGGTGAGATCCCTGGAGACCCTAAGAGCCTGACAGGACGAGAGCATGGACACACCTGCACCATGCCTAAAAGCAAGAGGAGCACCTAGGTGACAGATCTTCCAGACAGGAATAGGAATCATTCTTGTTTTGAAGGGGAGAGAGGAAAACTGGATTTCAGCTAAATCTCCTTACTAAGAATACAGTAAAATATGCTATCTTATAAACTGGAGTCATGTATGGGAAAAGATCCATGCTGACAATGTGTTACAGATTTAACTACTATCTTATTCATTTATTCAACATGCTTATTCAAATTTTTTTTTCTTTCTCAGGACAAGGCCCTGGTGCTACAAAAGGCATTCCCATGGCTCCATGCCTTGGATGTGGACAATGAAGTCTGGAAAGCAGCGCCCTCCTCTGCCTCATCTTTTGCAATAAATGCCCGTTACTTCTTTGAAGGGTACTGGAGCACTTTGCTGGTTTCAGAGCCCAGTTAGCAGAATAGAGGACAAGGGATAGGGCTGCCTCTATGTTCTTCCTCACAGCACCCTGAGATCTGAGTGCAGGTGAGAGAAGGAGGTGACCATTGGGTATGGCCTCAGGGCTGCTCCTGTCATGTGGGCAAACGAAGCCTTTGGACCTCACTGACTTCCTAAAGAAAAAAGAAAAGCATCAAAACCACAGCATGTAAGGCCTCTTCCATCTGCAAAAATCCTCATGTCTGTGAATACTGTGCTTTATGGCCTGCTGGGGTTGGTACCAATGAGATTAATCTCTACCTATGTGCCTGTGCTGAGGCTCTAGGCAGACTTGCTAAAAGAGGTCGCAGAAAGTGGAACTTTCCTTACACTGTTGGTGGGACTGTAAATTAGTGAAGCCATTATGGAAAGCAGTATGGAGATTCCTCAAACAACTACAGATAGAAGTACCATACAATCCAGCAATCCTGCTGCTGGGTGTACACCCAAAGGAATGGGGATCATTATGTTGAAGGAACACCTACACCCCCATGTTTATCGCAGCTGTACTTACAACAGCCAAGAGTTGGAACCAACTTAAATGTCCATCAAAGTACAACTGGATAAGGAAAGTGTGGTATACATACACAATAGAATACTACTTTGACATAAAGAGGAATGAAATTCTGCTATTTGCAGCAACATGGATGAACTTAGAGAAAGTTATTATATTTATAGAGTTTGGGTGTGTTGTCCCTGCCAAAACTCATGTGGAAATCTGATCCCCAATGTGGCAGTGTTGGAAGTTCAGTCATAGGGGCGGATTCCTCATGAATGGATTAATGCTCTCCCTGGGGGGTGGGGGTCTTGAGTGAGATCTCGCTCTATTAGTTCCCACAAGAGCCAGTTATTTAAAAGACCCTGGCACCTCCCTCTCTCTCTCTTGCTTCCTCTCGCCATGTGATCTGCTTGTACCCACTGGCTGCCTGCTACTTTCTGCCATGAGTAGAAGCAGCCTGAGGCCCGCACCAGATGCAGCTGTCCTAGAATCATAAACCAAATAAAACTCTGTTCTTTATAAATTGCCCAGTCTCAGGTATTCTGTTATAGCAAAACAAAACAGACTAAACATACATTAAGTGAACTAAGCAGGCACTGAAAGAGAAATACTGTATGTCTTCACTGATAAGTTGGAGCTAGAAAAAATAGACAAGCATGTTGCTTTGCCTCCCATGGATTTGTCACCCCTTTTTCCCTGGGTGACGGAGCCACCAAAGATTGCTCAAAGCCCATCTCTTCTGAGCAGTGAGAAGCCCCAAAAGGGGTTAATCTCCTGGAACCCTTAAGATAGAGGCATTCCTTCCATTTGGAAAATTAACCCCAAATTGGGGCTCTCTTCCCACATTTATTCTCCAGATCAGGAAGTTACAGGAAGAGAATATAGGTGGGGTTTTTGCTAAGTATAGTTTAACAAGTTTAACAATAGAAGCTGACAACATTCAATAAAACAAGCAAGGTGACATTCCATAATGAAATTTTCAAGAAGTTGAGTTGATCTACCAACAAAAGCTTAGCAAACATTCTCTTCTTACAGCAATTTCCCAGTATCTTTACATATCAATCAGTAACCTGTCTTTGAGCCAGCAACCTTGCTGTGTTACAATTCTTCATCTTACAACAGAGACTATAGCCTGGGGAAAATTTCCTGTCCCCTGCAACGTTAACATTTGAAACTGCAAGGCTTCTGAAAACCAGGCCCTGTGAAATACATTTGCTTTATGTATACTTCACATAAGCAAACAAAAAAAGAAAGAGAGAAAGATGCAACAATCACAATAATTTGTTGAACTTTCAAAAGGAGAGAATGGGACTGAGGCCACCAGAGGTGGGAAAGGGGGAGGGGTTTAGGAAGAAATTGGTAAAGGGCCACAAAAAATGAGTACATCATGTAATGATAAATAGAGTAATTACCCCAATTTGAGGATCATGTATTGCACACAGGTATTGATTACCATACCTTTGTAGTATAATTTGAAGTCGGGTAGTGTTATGCCTCCAGCTTTATTTTTTTTGCTCAGGTTTGCTTTGGCTGTTCGGGATCTTTTGTTGTTCCATATGAATGTTAGGATTGTTTTTTCTATTTCTGTGAAGAATGTCATTGGTATTTTGATGGGGATTGCATTGACTGTAGATCATTTTGGGTAGTATGAACATTTTCACAATGTTGATTCTCCCAATCCAAGAACTTAGGATGTCTTTCCATCTTTTTGTGTCTTCTTTAACTTCTTGCACACAGGTATTGATATTCAATGCTATACCCCACATATATATAAAATCAATTATGTTTCAACTAAAAATAAATAAATAAATAAGAATGTGATAACGATAAATCCAAACTATTTTCAAATTATGAATTTCATATATAATGACCAACTGATTAAAGTTGTTTTGTTTAAAAAAAATAATAAAAATTAAAAAATAAAAGAGGTCTCGGGTCTTTACTCCTGGAAAGCAGACTAACTCTTGATTGCTCTGAGCTGGTAGAGGTACTGGGTTCCTTGGATATGAAAGTGGGTTCTTTGAGCATTTATAGCAGATTCAGGAATAAGAAAACACTTCTGATAATATGATCCAGCAAGAAGGCAAAATGTAGAACAGGAAATTGTGCTCTGTTTATGCACATTTATGCTATGTTATGTCTGACTTCCCAGAGTCAGATACAGATGAAAGAGCTGGAAGGGAACTGGCATTGATTGGGTGTCAACTCTGTGCCTGGTACTGTGAGGCACTTTACACATGTGTGTGCCATCCTTAGCCCTACCAGGAAGCATCCTCCCCACCTGTTTGCACCTGCAGACCTGGTGCTCAGACACGTGGATAGCACACTTGGCTGGTTCCCAGCCTGTCCAGCAGCAAGGATCAGGCCTGCCCTGCCTCTACCCAAATGTGTCCGAGACACAGAACGTGACAGCACCACAGGTCAGAATGCAGCGCTAGGACCCTTTGCTCAGATGTTGGGCGCACACCCAGAGCCTGTTGCTGTTTCGCTGTGACTCCGTTTGCCTTTCCCAGCACATGCGTCCAACCGGAGAAGCCTGGAGGGAGACAGTCCATCTTACTTTCATCCGAGTCCTGGTTCCCAGGCACCTCTGAGGTCCCTGCTTCATGTTCTGATCTCCATCTCTGCGTGGGAATATTTCTACAGAGCTTGCAGGGAAATGCTGACCTGCAATGACGGAAACCAAGAATGGGAATGTTTCTATTAATATTGGCCCCAGATAAACCACCTACTCTTTCAGACAAGCATGATCTGGCAAGGGACGAGGTGCGCTGGACACGGCATCTGTGGCTTCCCACACAGTGTCTCGTGCTCCTGCCGTGGCAGAAGTCCTGCTTTCACAGGAGCTGCTCAGTCCTCACCCTCCAGAGAGCTGCGGAAGCTCCTCTGTGTCTCTTGGCCTAGTTCTTTGCGGTCTCCATCCAGCTTTATTCTCCATCAACATCACAGGGTCTCTGGTAGTCCAGCTCTGTTTCCAACCAGCAGCCCAGAAAAGTGTTTACTGAAGAAGAAAAGTGAATTAGGAAACAGCTGTGAGAAGGGCAAGGGCGCGGTCCCCCGGGGCTCACACTTGGCCATCTGCATCTCCTAGTAGGGCTAATCTCTCTAGTTCTCAGAGAAGCAGCCCATTAACTCAGACAGCTGGGAAATGATGGAAACCATCTTCTTTTAAGAAAGTTCTTGTTATGCAGTGTTTATGTTTCAGGATCCGGGGGCTTTGGACCAACGACCTTTCGAGAGCGGTCCGAGCCCAGAGGCGTGGGTGCTGGGAGCTCAGTCTTCCTGTCCAGACCCAGGCAGGGTCTATACAGAGCCAGCTTAGCCCAGGGTACTTGTGCTGACCGGCAGACGGCTGGATTCAGATTTTTTTTAGATGTAGTTTATGATTTGGTTGTTATGCCTGCCTGAGGGCTGGGTCCAGTTTTCTTGCAACAAAGTTACCTCTGAACTAGGTCTCCTGGAGAAGGTTAATTTCAAGGATGGTTCTGGAGATGCATGGTGGTAATGGTTGCACGATGGGAATGTCCTTTTCCCCCCCACGTGTATCATTTATTAGCTTTAACCTTGTAAATTGCACATTAATGAGCACACTTCAAATGACAGTATGGTTAGTAAGCTATTACTATAAAACTGAACTTTATCATTTGTTTTCAGTTTTATTAAGAGTGAAGATACTAATACCACTGAACTGTACGCTGAAAATGGTTAAGATGGTAAATGTTAGTTATGTCATGGGAATCATGCCATGATTTCTGCAAAAGGGGGTTGGTGGAGTCTATTTTCATTTGCTTGAAACCTGGTGACTGTCTGGCGGGGTATGGAGGGTAGAACATGAAAGTCACACAGAAGCGATCTGGTGTGACCTCCAGAGCTAGGCCACAAAGGGCAAAAGACAAAAGACATTGCTGGCCCGGTTCTGTATCTCCCTCTCCCCCCCACTGCCCCTCCCCCTCCCCACTCTGGCTTTAAAGGAACAGCATCACCATGAACTGTTCCTGCCTGACCCTCAGCTTCCCTGGACTGGGCTCCTCCCATGCAGGCATTCTAGAGCTGAGACCTCAACAGTGAACGAATAAATAAACACTCATCTTAAAATTATCGTTTAAGTTGTGATATGTACGAGGTACAAGGTTCTGAGTGTGCATAGACCTGAGGGTCCAGGAGGGCCTCCCTCGAGAAGTGACCTTTGACCTCAGGCCTGTGCATGAGTTAGAATTAGGGATCAAGGGAAAGGAAGAAGGTGGAGTTGGTGCACTCCCCATCCCAGATCTGCCCATCTCAGGCTGTGCTAATAGACTGTCTGGCTACGACAAGGGCTACTGCGAGGCTAATGTCTGGAACCCTGCTCGCTGCACCAGTTTTCTAGCTCTTAGTCCTGTTTGTAATGCCAGTTGTAAAGCTAGGTGACCATGCCAGTGTTGGGCTCTTTTACCTGCCAGTAATCCTGCACCAGCTAGGCCGATTGTCAAGCTAGGGCTGGGTCTGGAACTCCCAGACCCCTCAAGCCCATTCACAGACTGGGTCACAAACCCTTCACACACCAGGCTGGGTCACCAGAACCCTTCACGCAGGTCTGTAAGCTAGGTAACCGGCCACATGGTCCTTGGAAGCTTCAGGTCTGGAAAAACATGGCCATGCGGGGTGGGCACCCGAGGCAATAAACCCAGCCACACTGGCGCCACCTTGCAGGCACAGGTACTCCATCCACACACACAATATTTACTGAATTGCCCTGACCCAGCTCCGGGGTGAGGGGAGCCTGATCAATTATTCCATTTTCCCAACATAGACCCTCACCCCACCCCATATCTGCCTCTCGGGCAAGGGTCTGTGCTCAAGGGTCCTCATCCCACTGTATCCTGTCTTGCACACTGGGTCTGGGGGGCAGGGAGTAGCTCCTCATAGGCCAGTCCTCAGGGGCTGCAGCATGGGGCAGAGACACCCTGCAGTGGGCTCAGGCAGGCCAGGTGAGTGGGGAACCTCAGGGCAAAGATGCAGGTTCCCGGGGGCCAGACCAGGGCCTGTGGGGTGGGAGGCAGAAGCTCAGGTCCAGAGGGCTTGGAAAGTTCAACTGAGGACCATCAACATCTGTGAATCAGGAAAGGCTTTGCAGAGCTGGGTCTCCCTTTTGCAGCCTCTCAACCACTCAAGCAGATCCTGGGATGGGAGTGGGAGCTGCTGCAGGAGGGGGCAGGGACCCCAAGACTCTGTGAGCCCCTTTTTCCCACCTGCCAGCCTCTTCCTGCAGCTGTCACTGTCCCTGGGGAGAAATTGTAGGTCCCTGGAGCAGCCTTCCACTCCTCCCTCAGCCCGGTCACCCTGGCTGTGCCTCATACCCCACCACCTAAGCAGTAGCATCTGCCTCCAGCATCTGTGCCCAGTCCCATGCCCAGCCCCAGCTGCACCCCGTCCTCCTGGCACCTCAGTCTGGCTCACTCAGCTCATCCTGCGGAAGGAGCATGGAGGACGTGCTCTCCAGAAGGCTGCCCTATCCACTCCTCTGGTTTCCCTGATTGCACTGAAATTGAACAGTTTTATGTCTGACCATATGTTCACTCTGAGTCTTCAGAGGCCTTAGTCATCATGATACATGCAGCACCTAAAACAGATACCAGTTTAACTGTGGAAACATTGGAGCCACCACCTGCAGCATGACACATGTCACATTTGTCTATCCAAGTCACTGGAGAGAGGGAGCGTCTAACAAATGACCCAACCACGGGACATACCATTCAATGCATCTGAAAGTCCAGCCTGGGAGCCTTGCCCTGGATGTTGGGATGTAGGACTCCTCTCTTCTAAATTATAAAATTCACATGCCCCATTTTAATCTCAGGCTGGGCTCTTCTGAAGCAACCATTTTAGAAAGCAGAATTCAGTTGGTTCCAACAGTCTTTCATGTGGAGGGCTTTGGTAGGTGGGCAAGGACTCCTGAGAGACCCACCCTGAGCCAGGCAGGTGGGCCGAGGCTGAAGTGGGCAGAGAAGGCGACCTCGCAGTCCCTGCTGCTCTGCCCCAGCAGCCGTGGGAGATTTCTTTAAATGATATGAAGGAAATATTGTAATCTCTCTATTATTTCCAGAGACTGTTTTGCTTCTGCAGGAGGGAAAATACATTGTTGGATGAAATCTTCTTGCCAAGAGAAAACCAGTTGTGAATAGTTGGGCCTGGAAGTAAACAAAATGTGTTAAGAAACATCCTCCCAGCAAGAATGTCTCTGCACTGTCCTGTCCTCTGCTCTTCATCTTTCTCACTGAGGGTGTTCACATTGCCATGGGAACCTTGCTCCATTTCTCAGAGGGGTTTGCAGACATTTAACTCAACGTAGAGGATAGGTCATTTTGAGTGTAATCTGTTAAAATCAACGTGATCTTGGCCTTTTTCCATCAACTCAGGTGAGGTGCATTTAGTTTTTAAATTTGAAAATGAAAAGGGAATAGATTAGTAGAAGAATAAGTGGGGTTTTTTAAAACTTATTTTTATTTTTTTATTTCAGACACTCTAGGACATAGACAGTAAATATTTGCCGCATTTTTCATCTTCTGATTGTTCTGCTTATCTTCTGCTGCATAACAAACCACCCAAAGAACTAGTGGTTTGAAACAGTGATGACTGTTTTTCCAGTTGCAAATCTGCGCTCTGGGCAGGTGTGGCAGGACAGCTCATCTCTGCTTCTCACACTTTCAGCTGGGGCCGCTCAATGGTGGCTGCAGGAGTTATCTGCAGGCTGCTCCCGGGCCTGGTGGGGATGCCAGCTGTTGGCTGGACCCTCAGCGGGAGCCCTTGGTCAGGACACCTACGTGTGGCCGCCTCATGGGCCCTGGCCTTCCTCACACAATGGTGGCTGAATTCCAAGTGCGAGTGCTCAAAAGTTCTATTTGTCAGAAGCGAGTGACTAAAGCTGCCCCATATTCTAGAAGAAGGGAGTTAGACTCCACCTTTTCATGAGACGAATGCAAAAGATTTGTGAACACACTTCAGAGTCACCATAATGCCCTTGTCAGATATTGCTAATTAGTGGTTGAACCTGGGCCCACTTCAGAATCCTTACAACACAGTGTTCCAGTCAGCAGCTGGCCATTGATTGGAGCTGGCCCCAAAGCTGAAACCCATGTGACACCCTTGCTCTAGGCCAATGGTCCAGTACAGGACAGGACCAGAGGCTGTCAGTGATGAAGTCCCTATATGTACATAATAGAACTACATAAACAATGTAATAGGTTCTCCATAAAGACAAGTTTATCCTACTTAAAGATTGTCATTCTTCTGAGACAATGTACTTCCTGCATTTGGGGTAAACAAATTCTGGAGATGATAAATAGCAGTTTGGTTGATTGAATGTCCCTTTAAAATCCTGCTGATCCATGCAATTCAAAAGTCATGGTCCCCTTCCCTAGGCCATTTATTGGTGGTTGACATTTCGCTGTTATAAAACTGGAGTGTCACATGGCACAGACACACGGCGCCTCACACATCACCTCCGCAAGTTTACCGTTGAAGACCCACATGTTGCTCCTTTGGAACCACCACATTTTCCCTGCTGGGTGTCTAGGGCAAGCTCTGGTTTTCTCTTCCTCTCTTTTCTACCTTCTTTCTGGGCTATCTTGGGCATGGTGAAGAATCTTGATAAGTGATGGGCGTGTGCTCCTGGTATAGCCAGAAGCTAAGCTTTCTGCTAAAGACCATCCAACACTCCGATCTAAGCATCCCTCTCTGGGACATCCCCATGGGCTTGTCAACTCAAGTGAGCCTCAGTATAGTGAGGAATGGTGGCCTCTGAGTCAACATGGGGAAGATATTAAATATGGAAAGCAAACCACAATGATACCTTGAAAAACAACAAAATATAGAGCTAACAACCAGTGTCTAAATGCAAACAACACTGGCTGGGTTTAGGCGGCTTCTTTGTCCATTGTCTCTTCTGTTATCAATCAGAGAAATAATTGGCCATTTTACTCTCAGAGATGGGGTCCAAGTTAATAAAGGAAATATTGTGGTTATTTTTAATGCAAATCCTTGGAAATTTTAGAAAGGTTAGAGAATACATAGAATTTTCCAGAACACAGAACATGGAATAAAGTCACCATGCTGTATATTAGGTCTCTAGAAAGGGGGAAAGGTCAAAGAAAAGGAGGAAGGGATTTGAGAAAGCAAAACAGAGATCCATGGGTTAAACGACGTCTGTCACCTCGTGCTGCAGCTTAGGTTAGGAGAAAATGAGAACCGGGCTTCTCTCGCTGTGACGCTAGGAAGTCACCAGGGCGGTCAGTGTGTCCCCTCCCCTGGGCGCAGGGCCTGGCCGAGATGTGCTTTATTTCAGATTATTGCTTTTCACCTCAAGGCTGTACTGAACTCAAAGGGAGAAGAGAAACACTGACCCTAACAAGTACAGGGGAAATTGCTCTCCCACCCTGGTCATTCCCTTCACAACAAGAACAAAAACAAAACAAGCCCAAACCCTGTCACCAGGACCCAAGGAACACATCGCGGTGACACACAAGGAAAGCAGAGGGCCCTTTCCAGCTCTCGGATTTCAAACCACAAGCGCACGGTCTTGTTCCAGGGCCTCCGAGAAGCGATGCACGAGGCTGAGCTGCACCATCAGCCTCAGAGCCGCAGGCAAAGGCACGGGTGTCAGCGCTCAGGCGCTGCTAACACTGGACAGCCTGGCTGGCCCCGTGTGCCTCTGCTTCCCTCCCCTGTGTGAAGGGATGGGTGTCGACAGGGCCTTCTAGCTCCTGTTCTCAAGAGCAGCTCTCTTGTGGGATTTGTCTTTCTGTGTCTGGCTTATTTCATTCGGCATAATGTCCTCGAGATTCATTCATGTTGTCACAGATGGCAGGATTTCCTTCTTTTGTAAGGCTGAGTACTATTCCACGGTATGTATATATACCAGAACCTGATGAAGTCAACCTTTATGGAGACAGAGATTGGAAGGGTGGTTATTGGGGGGGAATAACCAGGGGCTGGGGATTGGGGGAATGGGAGGATTTTGATCAAAGGGTACAAACTTTCAGTTGTAAGATGAATAAGTTCTAGAGATTTAATGTCCAGCATAGCAACTATTGTTAACAATACTGCATCATACACTGGAAATGTGCTGGGAGAGTGAGTGTGAAGTGTTCTCATCACACAAAACAGTGGTAACTCTGTGAGGTGATGGATGTGTTAATTACCTTAATTGTGTTAATCGTTTTACAACATATACATATATCAAATCATCACATTATACACCTTAAATATATACAATTTTTGTCTGTCAATTACATCTCAATAAAACTGGGGATTGAAAAGAACATGTCCCTTGCTCTTAGCTCATGCACTGGTTTGCATAATCAAGAGCCGTGCACTTCCACCTGGCACAGCCAAACCCTTTGGGGCTCTTTGTTCTGCAAATTCGTTCATGCACACCAGTGTCTTATCATGATGCTTGGATGGAAATAATTTATTTTTAAGCTTTAGAAAAAAAAGTCAGGGCACAGCTTGCCCTTGGCTCCACCTGCAGGTAGCCGGCCCTGAGCACCTCCCATCTGAGAACAAATTCCAGCTTTCCCACAACCAGAGGACTGTCCATTAGAGGGACCTTTGTCCTTCGCATCTCTCCCCACATTAACCGACTGACCCACCCTCCAAAGCACGTGAAGACTCGTAGGACACAGTAGCTGCTTCTTCCTCCCATGCAGACGAGCCTTGGGGGAGCCTCATGTATTTATTTTAAGAATTGCTTTCAGAAACAGAGGACCTGTCTTCCAGCTCACAAAATACATGTCACAGAGAAGAACAAATCCACCAAGGGCCGCCCTCTGGTTATGTAATTGCTATTCTGTGCAATAGGAAATGAGGGGCCATGGCACAGGTAGCCAGTTTGGGAGTCACATAAAAACCCTGTCCCTACAAAGAAATTATACTATAGCACAAAACCACAAGCTCCCTTTCTTGGAGATCCAGGCATAGCCACGGAGAGCGGAAACAAGACCAGTGTAATTTCCTCTGATGCATAATTACTGCCGAGCCCCCGAGAACACAGGCCGAGCCCTGCCTGGCCACAGTCAGGCCGCCCAGGAAGGCAGATATCTCGACCTCCAAGTACTCGTGCACGTGAAAGGGCTCTGCTCCCCCGAAGCAAGGAGCACGGAGATTTCTTTTGCTCGAGTGGCTTATGGCTCAGGTTCAATAAGCAGGGGCATAAAACAGAGATGGGACCCCAGGAGGAAATGATGGCCAAGCCCACTCTGTGTGTGCATGTGTGTATCATGAGGATGGGAGTGAAGATTTGGGTTTGTTTCTTCTTTTTAAAAAGCAAAACACACACCAAGCTGTGGTCAGAAGCTCAGTACACAGGAAGGGACTGGCGTCTGACAGCCTTTAGCAGAGCCCTTGGTGGCCTGAGGAGGAAGGACTCTGCCTCGGACAGTGCTATGCAGGACTTTCTGGATTCTTCCTCCATCCTTCACTATGATACAATGGACTTGTCTTTTTCTAAGATTTACTCCTTTAGTTAAATTGCTTGGGAGACTTAATACTAGGAAAACTCTAATGGTTTTACTGAGAGAAGGGATAACCTTGTTTTGGAAGCTTAGTCATCAGGAACAGCATGACCAGCAAATCCTGCAGGACTGAGAGAAAACAAAAACAGACAGTGCATCAGCCAGACTTGGAGCAGGGGCTGCAGCAGGGTGCGGGGACACTCGCTGCACATCCTCTGAGCTCCTGGAAGCCCTTTCTGGCCTCCTAGTTAGGAGGTAAGTGTCATTACACATTCTTGGAGCATTTTGTAATTCTTCTGAGAATTTATCCCCTGGCCAATGAATAATCGTGCATTACTTAAAGTCTATCTCCCTCTGGAATGTGGCACAAGAGACAGCCTGCCTTGTCTCATGCTGGGTTCCCTGTGCCTAGACTAGTGCTTTGCACATGCAGGCAGCTTGTATTGGTTAAATAAGTGGATGGATGGGGCAGATGGGTGGATGGATGGATGGGTGGGGAGATGGACGGGTGGGTGGATGAATGTACAGATGAACAGATGGAAGAATAAGTGGATGGATATAGATGGGGATGGGTGGATGAGTGAATGAATGAATGAATGAATGAATGGGTGGATGGGAGGATGGATGGACAGATGGATGGACGGAGCCCACAGGGTCACTGACGCATTTGTTCTCTAACTTCTGAACTGAACTCCACCAGGTGCCTGTAAGCAGAGCTTTCTGTTGAGAGGCTGAACATCCAGGTGTGTTGGCCCCGAGCAAGGGCAGTTGGAATGGGCAGGTAAGCGTGGTGTCCTGCCCCAGACGCACTGATGGGAGAGCAGGGCCCTGTCCCAGGGGAGAGCATTGCCCAGACTGTCAGGCAGCTTCCTGGGCTCTGTCTGCTGAGCTTAAACAGAACAGAGCCCGTCCTGTCTCGATAGGGCCTCCTCCATGTATAAACCATGCACGTATTTATGCAACACTTTAGTCCTCATGGAGACCAGATGTGACCAAAGGGGTTTATGCTGCCCGGGAATGCTGAAATAACACCCTAGATGCCTTTTATGGCTGCTCATGCTCAGCAATCTTTCTTTAAATCTCATGTTGGAGCCTGATATACATCCATTAACTTCATTCCTCTGTGAACAGAAACATCTGGCAAAGTCTATGTGACTTGTTATGCTTATGAGAGAAATACGTCCAGTACAACCCCCATTGTCAGCCAGTGCAGCGCAGTAAAAGGCATGTTGTGTGGAGACGGGAAGCCCAGGGACCCGGCTGGGCCCTGCACCTCCTTTGGTGGGTGACCGGGGTCAGTTGGAACTCTCCAGGATTAAGTCTTCCAATTATAATTTTGAGTTATTATTTATTGAACACCTCCTTTGTTCTAGACCCTGTACCCCATGCTGAGTAAAAGTTACAGATCATTGCCACAACTCTCCCCTCACTCAGGTGGGTGAATAAATACACAGAAATGACTTTTCAGTATTACAACAGATTCCAGCCTCTGTTTTCTGACTCTAAAACGTCACCTTTTCCCATTAAGCCAAAGGTCCTTTTTTACCTGTGAAATAAGGAGACTTGGCTGGATTTCCATTTTCCAGATTTGTGTTTCCTGGACACTCGTATGCAGAGAGTGACTGATAATTCCTCTGTCCCCTTGTCCAAAGAGTGTGTGATCAGGGACACTGAGGAAGGACCCACAGGTGTCTCTATTTGGGACTTTGTGATGTCCACCAGCACGTTTCAGATGCTAGGATGACTTAGAGCCAGAGCCTTGCTTAATTCTGTTTACTCCAGTATTTCCCAAACTATTGGGCCTCTGGAACACCTCAGTCCTCTGGAAACTCATACTAATATCTTGAAGATCACCTATATACATGCATATAAAAATGTTTATTGAACACCTATTTTGCTGGCGCCAGGGGAGAATCCAATTTAGTGACCCAGGTGCAGCCCAGCTCTGATCTTGCCTCATACACCTCTGATTCGGCAGAGCTCTCCACTTCTCCCCCCAGGAATTTATTTACAACTTTCAGCACTGCAGACAGCTGCTGCGTGGAGAAGCTCGCTGCAAACTCTCCACAGGGGCTGGACCTCGGGATGAGCACTTGCTGTTCCATTTCAAGAGCTGTGCAATCTTGCACAATTGCTTTAAAGCCCCCTTCCCTGAAAAGGCCAGATCTGGATTCTGGGTGACATTTACCTAGTACAATGTCTCCATTGAACAGAAAGAAATGTATAAAATGTTACAACTGAGCTGTTGCAACAAGCTTTTAAGTTGCAAAGATATAATCCATGTGCAAACCCTGCCCTGAATTTCCTCATAGTTTAACAATTACCCTGCTCTCTCCACCCCCTCTGCTTTCCTCTGCAGCTCCGGATGCTGTGATGTAGAGGCACCAGCTGCAGTGGGCCACGTGCCCTGACTCCATCACAAACTGCAGCCTTTGCATCATTCAATCTCTTGTTTCTGCTCCGCTTTAGGACAGCTACCTTCAGAATGTGGGGCTGGAACGTCAGTGTCCACTAAAATCGATCACTTACTCAGAATCTGCAGCTAGGAAGGAGCCATGGAGCAGGGCCTGTGTTAATGTGGGGCACGCTGAACCGGACAAATGGTCTGCAATGCCCGCACAGAGCATGTGTGAGCCCAGGCCAGGGCAGTGGCTGTGGGCATTCGCTCAGGTAGGTGTGTCCTTTGGAGCCCAGGGAGGCTTTCCAGCTCAAAAGCAACACAAGCCAGTGTGTCATTCTCTGTAAGCCAGCACTCCATCCACACCCATGAAGGACGAGGCCATGTCATCTGTCATAGCAGCAAAGTCCAGGGCTTGCAGATCCATCCCCTTCCTAAGATACGTGTTAATTTAGAAAACCAAGAAGAGAGAGGCCCTCTTGCCTCAGGCGCCACTTATGGAAACTAGTGAGGCATTCAGAGGAGGCCGCAGCCATCTGCTGAAGGCACACAGCTCCTCCAGAGCCTGCGCAGACCAGCCAGGCCCTGGCCAAAGGTAGGCAGAGCCACCTCCTGCCACCGGGCTGTGGAAGAGGAATCTCTAGAGGCCCACGCTTATATTTTCTTTTATTTAAACAAAATGTTTTAATCGTCTAAACTCAAATAAACAAAAAGCCATTTTGCCCAGACATAATTTATAGAAAATGTTTTCTAGCAGTTAAGAAAGTCTTTTTTAAACTTTTACGTTGCTTTTCTCTCTGTGACTTTATAGGAAAATATGCAAAAGCGAAAGTGCGCTGCTTAGTGAGTTAAACACAAACCCCAACCCCATGGGATGGCTCTGCAGCAGCGAAGGGTCACTCACACGCCTCCTGTTTATCCAAATCTCATGTCTATTTAGCTTAAACCTAGTTTTTCATTATAAAAATTAGCCATGCTTATTAAATAAAATTTGGAAAATATGGAAAAACCAAATAAAAGAATAGAAATCACTCAAGACAACCCCTTCCTGTCGGTATTTTTCCCCCAAAAGAAATCATTATTGTCTGAAACAAAACTCTGAAGGTCTGTGAAACCCAGAATCTGTGTCGTCTGCAGTACCCGAGAGGTCGGAACTGTAAATGTCTTCTGGCACTAGAACTGTGTTTCTGATCACGAAGGAGGAAAAATGAACAGAGTTTCATATGAATTTGATACTGTACCCAAATTGCTACCCTCAACCTATCATATCTCAGAAACTACCAGTTTGGCCATGGCTGAAGCTATTTTAGCAAAAGTTTCACTTAATCCCAAAACCAAGCGTGAAAAGCTGCTCCATACCCCCTCACCCTGCAGATGTGCATGTCAAGGCCAGGTTGAAAGGCCTGGGACAAAGGGACGGTGTCGGCGGTGGGAATGCAGACACTTGGCTTCCACCCAGCCCTCAGATGTGTGGAGACACGTGGTTCTTTGAGCAGAGTGGCCCAGAGGGCTGGGGGACAGCACCAGAGAGGACCCTGACCTGTGATTAGCCCGGGCAAGAATCCCAGGGTCGAGGAGCAGACGCGGCCCACACTGACTCACCACTGCTCCTGACCCCACGGACATCAGGGGCAGCATGAAGAGGGATAAGCCCCTGATGCAACAGGAAGGAGCAGCACGTCACCCCGGAAAGACCTTCACTCCTCCCGTGTGCACAGCTGCAGCCTCCACTCCCTGCACGGGGCTCCTTCGTGGCCCCTGCTCCGTCTTCCTCACGACCCTGGTCTCCTTGTCCACACGTGTTCACCTCCTCATCTGCTTCCTGGCCACCTTGACCTCTGGTAGAATAAATGGAAGCTCCAAGGAGGGCAGGGACATGGGCCTGTTTTATTTACATCTTTATTCTCAGAATCTAGAAAGCCACCTGTAAATTGGTGTCAAACAAATGTTTGAGGAATAAACGAATGAAATATATTATTATTATTATTTATTTATTTATTTATTTTGGAAATGAAAAAGAAAGGCAACAGAAACTCCAGGAGAAAAGAAAGCAAAACTCCAAAGATATTCACAGTCCAAAAGCAGTTTCTGGGAAATAACAAAAGAAAATGCATTTGGTTTTTGAGCAGAAACATTTTTCTTCTAGCAGCAGACAGAAGCCTATAGAGAAAAATGTGATTTTGTCTCACCACTTGGTCTCAACAGTGAATAACAGTAACACAAAAATTGTCAAGGCTGTATTTTTTTTTTTTTTTTCTTTTTCAACTTTTAGTGTCAACCCAAGGTCTGAGTGTAGAAGTCTGGGTAAGACAGAATGTGAACGTTCCAATTTTGATGAATTAAATATAAAAGTGTAACTGACAGATGTCGGATGGGTGACAGGGCTAGGAGGGGGGACAGCTTAGATGATAATGTTTTTATCTCATATTGAGTGGAGTCAAGTTACTCCATAAAGTTACTGGAATGGGAAATGGAGATTTAAAGTACACCATTTAAATCAATAAATAAAAATAAGAAAAAAATATTTAATTATATTCATGGAGGAAGAATAGCGAGAGGAGAGTGGAGGGTAACGCAAGGGAGGAAATGCCCATAATCCATCATGGATGGTGAGTCAGTGACGTCCGAGAATAAGAAAGAAAAGAAGAAACATGAGTGTGTCATTTAAAATGTAATGACAACTGCGAGAATCGTCAAAAGAAGCGCCTCCTGGATTCGGGCTGGAGCGGGCGCTGCGGGGAGCTGGTATTGAGGAGGGAGACTGAAGCACTCCAAACCAGCCTTTTAAAAGATTGCCCTGAGTCACGACACCTTTCAGCTCAAGTCAATTTTTGGAAACCACTTTTCCCTTTACTCAAAGAGAAGGATGACTCATTAGATTTGCCAAGAAAGAGACTTCCAGCAAGGAGCAGTTGAGCAAGTTTGGGTTTTTCTACCACTATGAAAACAGTTTTAAGATGCACAGCCTAGTTCAAAAGAATACAAAGGAATATTCTCCAAAACAAAGAGGGAACTTACAGCACAAGCTGACCCCAAGGCAGCCCAAGGCATTACTGGGTGTGGACCTAGTGCAGAAGTGGGGTTCGACCGTCATGGAAATACGGTTTTAACACTCAGGGCTGGGGATGGAAGTGAGGTGCCTGTGCGAGGCTCCAACCTGCAAGGTCTGATCACACTTCCTCCAGAAGGTCAATAAAAACTCCACCATCAGTCGAGGTAAGAAGCTTACCGTGTGCCCAGGACTCTCGACAGGAAAAAATATTAAGTGATAAATTGAAAACCCCAATTTGTACCATGCAAAAGTTTTTACAACTCATGTGGTGTGAATATCACAAGCTGAGAAATTAATCCGGAAAACTCACAGCGACCCAGCAGAATGAGCACCACACCATTCTGTAGGACAGCCCCGAACCCCAGACCCATGGAGCTGCCACAGAGGGAGAAAAGCCTCCTGCCAAAGAAGCACTCACAATTGAAGACAAAAACCAAACTGCAAACCATACAAGGAAACAGACCACCACGAGAAAGGATCCAGTGACAAGACATCACCCAATGTTAATAAAGGCTAACATTTACTGAACACTTACTGTGCCCAACACGGTTCTAAATGCTTCACTCATCTTAATTCCTTTCCTCTTTACGACAGCCTTGTGAGGGTGTATCAGCTAGCTTCTGCTGCATGACAAATGACCCCAACACATAAGCTTCAGATGGCAAACACTGATGATTGCTCACAGTTCTGTGGGTCAGCTGGGCAGTTCTCGTGGCTGGGGCAGATCTGCGTCACTGTCATATGCATCTGAGGCTGGACAGTTTTGTGTCTAGGGCTGGAGGACTGGGGACAGCCCCACTCACAAGTCTGGTGGTTGGCCCACTGTCAGCGAGGGCGACTGGACCCCAGAGGTGCCCTGGATGTCTTTCATTTCCCCTGTGATTTGTTCTCTCCCTCCAGCTCCACCCTCCTTCTGCCTTGGAAGCCTCCTGAGTGGCTGAGTCGACAGACTCCTCTGTCCTCTGGCTTCTAGTTGGGATAGACCAGTGGGAGGCCCCAGCAAGAAATCAGAGGGAGGTGGGGAAGGTGAAGTCAGGGTCCTTGTCCCTGCAGAGTCCTCCCTGTGGCGACCTGGGGCTGCTGCAGGTGGCTTTCTCTGCCTGACTCTTTCCTTCAGGACTTCCGTAACTGAAGTGGCATTGCTCCCCTGGTCCTAGTGTACTGCACTGTCCTTTATGGTCCCCCTCACCTGCCAACCCCTTTAGGAGTGATCTCTTTACTAAACCCTCCCCAGGATACCCTAATTTGAACGTGCTGTCTGCTCCTCACTAGACTCTCACAGATAACAGGGGGAAGGTAGTCCGATAGCCAAAGTTTTGCAGGAAGCAAGCCCTTGTTGTTCTGTGTCCTACCCAGAATTGCTATCTCACAATGGCTTGTAGTCCCCTTAGCACCAAATTGCTGATCACAGAGCGTCCTTAGAGACTTCTCACATCCCCTGTTCACGAGTGTTCTGTGGGGTCCTCCCCTGCTGAACTCCCCCTCCCAGGCCCTTCTACCTCATGGGTCACTACCATTTCTATGCTCCAAGACCTCCCCTGTACCGCTGTCATCGCACCCTTTCTCACTGAGGACTTGCCTCTTCTCCTCCAGAGTGAGTTACAGAGATCTTCCTCAGTGGGCCTCGCCATACACCCTGCACCTTCACAGGTGCACTGACCACGTGGTGACCAGGGTTTCCCCTTTCCCCGAGCCCATTCCTGATGTCACCTGCTGATCCTTGTCCTTAGGACAAGGCTGTGGCTGCACTTCATGGCCGGTTCCAATGTCAGCTGCGTTGTGGTTGCCACACATACCAGCTGTCCTTGCAGCATCCTCTGCCCACCTCCTGATTCGCCATCACCTCAGGTTGTCACAACCTGGCATCTTCTCGCAGGTTCTAGCAGGTGTCTCCAGCTGACTGTGCCCCAGATGAGGTGCAGCATCCAGCGTAGCCCATGTCCGTGCATCACCAGACCCTCCCCCCACCTGCATCTCAGTGAAGCCCCAATTCCCCCAGCTGCCCAGCCCAATACCAGCACCCACCACGAGTCCCCTCTTTCCCTCAGACTCCACAGATCCAGTCTGTGGGCCATCCTGTGGGCTCAGCTTCCAAAACAGACCCCAAATGCACCCCTTCCCCCGCCCACCATCTGCAGTGAGCCCAGGCCCGCCCCATCAGTATGAATGGCTCACAGCCCCCAGAGCGTCTCCTCTCTTCCACCCTTGTTTCCCATGACCAGGCTGCACTCGAGATTGGGAGAGATCCCCTCGAAGGGCGACTCCGATCACATCATCTCCTGCTCAGAGCTCTCCAGGGTGATCCCTTGTGGTCAGAATCCAGCCCAGTCTCTGTGCTGGTGGTAGCGAGCTCCTCGACGTGCTCCCTGCCACCATGGCAGCCCCTCTCCTCCAGGTTTCTGCTGTTCTCCCGACACTATGTGCCTCGAACACATGCAGGCAGTTTCCACCTCAGGACATTTGCACACTGGTCCCCTTCCCTGGAATGGCGTTGCCAATGATCTGCCTGCTTCCTGCTGGGTGTGGCTTCCCACGAGGTCAGGACCTCACAAATCTCCTCGGACACCGACTTATGGAGGCCCCTGCTCCCAACACTCTCAGCCACGCCGCTCTAGTGTGTTTATATTGCTACGCACATACTTTATTTTAAATTATGATGTTTATTTGTGTTTTTCTATGTCCTCCCACTAGACTGTAAGTTAAAAGCAGGCAGGGATTTTTTTTCTGTTTTGCCCACACTCCCATTGCTGGTATTTAGAACACTACATATAGAAAACACCAAATACTTTTGAAAAACCAAATAAACTCCACTACAGCTCAACTGTAAATATCCCTTATAACCGGGAGCACTGTGGTCACATTCTAGGCAGCTCAGTATATTATTTTGCTCCAGTTGCCATATCCAAGTCGCACAGACTGGGGGCTTAAACAGCAGACATGTGTTTCCTCGCAGTCTGGAGGCTGGAAGTCCAAGATCAAGATGCCAGCAGGGTTGGTTCCTCTGAGGCCTCACTGATTGGCTTGTAGACGGCCGTCTTCTCCCTGTGTCCTCACTTGGTCGTCCCTCAGTGTGTGTCTGCATCCTCATCTCTTCTTATAAGGACACCAGTCATGCTGGATTAGGGCTCATGCGTATGACCTCATTTTACCCTACTGACCTCTTTAAAGGCCCTGTCTCCTAATACGTCACATTCTGAGTTAGGGCTTCAGCATATAAATGGGGTTGGTGGACAGAGTACAGCCCATAACACCCACCCTGCAACCAGCACGCCCATGCAGGCCACCACTGTCCCCTTCCAAGGCAGGACCACACCACTGAGAGGCTGATGAGATGAATCTGGCCCCTTCTGTGGCCGTGGTCAGTGTCCGAGCAAGATGTTCACATGGTCTTGCTCCTGTACAATTTGAAAAGAGCAGTGTTGTCACAGCAGCCGGGTCCCAATGCTTTCTTCCACCGCCTCTCACGGTGGGGGCGTCGGAGTGGCTGCAGGCATTCTGGGATCCAGCTAATGGGAATGTTTGGGGAGCACGCTTAATTTGAGTTTGGGGGTATATTTTCATGGTTTAGTCACCTCCACTAACCATTTCAGAGTAGGAATGACTTCCTGAATGTCCCCCTGCCCATTGCGCCAACCTCTGTGTCTACACATGAAGGTGCTGTCATTTCCCACAGCTCCGTGAGTGTGTGAGGAGGAGAAATGAGTTTTGAAAGCACGAGCCTGGAGCTGGTCCACGGAAAACTCTCCCAGTTGCTAAGCGTCTAGCACGTAAGCTGTTCTCACTGGTGCCTAATCCAAAGCAAAGTGTTCTCGTCGGGAAAATGCTTAAAATGAAGTACATTTAATTATAAGGACAACATATTTTTCTCTGTTTTGATGGGACTTATTGGAACTCCTGCTTTGGAGGGCAATTCACCGTGGCGGTCCTACAAATAGCTGGTCTGTCTATACGTGAAGCCACATTTTATCCACCTGAAAGTAGCAATTCGCAAACTAGGGATTCTAATCAATCTTGTCTTCATGAAGCAGATAATTCCCAATGAAACATACAAATTGCCACCAGTGCAATAAAATTCCTCAAAAGGCAAGTATTTCGGAGATGTGTCAGACAATTTATAAAAATGTCTTATTTTTATGATATTGTAACATACGTGGTATTTGTCAACTTTTGAAAATGCATGATTTACTATGACTCCTTTTCTAAGTAAACTTTCTCAGGTGAGTTTGCCTTTATAATTTTGTGGCCTGGGTCGGCCCCCGCTCTGCACAATACATTTTTATTGTCCATCACCCAGTCCACGTCTCACTGTGACAATGTGTTTAGGGGACGTCATGTCCTCCCCATGCACGAGGATCAGCGCTATGGATGTGGCCCAGCAGGGGTGGGAGCTGGGCAGGGGCTGGAGGCAGCAGACAGCGGCAGAGGCGAGACGCCTGCAGACGTGGCCCAAACCCTGAAGCCGGTGACTCGCGCATCCTGAAAACCACTTGCAGTGAAATGAGGTTGTATTCACCGAGGGCTTTGCCTTGTATGAAGGTCACATCCCTGGACAAGTTTTGTTGTCCTGGGGGCCTTGTTTCTTTATGTCCGAACAGTGGGCAGAGTAAGGACCAAGGAAAACTTTGCCTTCAACTCCCCGAAGGTTCTCTGAAAAATCAACTAATAAACAGATTAATAGGGAGAAAAGACATAACAACTTTTATTACTTAACGTGCATAGAGGGGAGATACATGGGGGAATCACAGGAGAGTACGTTCCCAATTTTCCAGAGGGGCACAGAACTTATCAGTTGATTTTTCCTTCACAGGGAAGGGGAGATGGGGCTGCAGGAGTGAATGATTCTTACGGGGTGCGATGGGCCCTGAGAACATACAATGGCCTGGGGCAAAGTCTATTTGGCCCACAGAGCAGACATTGACGGGTAAATGTTTCTCTTCAAAATAGTCATACCAAAATAGGAGAATAGGTCCGTGACCAAAGTTTGTGTAGGTTCGTTGACACACTTCCATTTTTCCTCCTGTGATAGGAGTGAGGTTCAGGAAAGCTCAGGGGACGGATCAGAGGTGGTTGATCTGCTCAGTTACCTCTGATCTTTTGAAGGGTCCAAAGGATCTTCTTTGGTGGGTCTGGACTTTAGGCAGATACGGGAAGAGCTTCATCCTGCGCTTTGGAGAGAGACAGGACTAGAGACAGGAGGGGGGCAGAGAGCCCTCGAGGCTGCGTCTTTCTTCCAGCGTGTCCAAGCACCGTGTTTAGAGGTAATAGCTCCCTGCACCCCAACTACAGCGACCTTAACTTCACTGGGTTTGGGTGGGAAGTAAGTGAGAATATGATGTGACTGTGCTGGGTAAACCGAGATGTACATCAACGTAAAGAGTTATTTTTCCAAGTGTGGTGACGTGTGCAAAAATGTACACTTTAAAACACATTTTTAGCAGATTCCTTTCTGAGTAGAGCCACAGTGAGAAATGGGGGCAGAGAAGTCACGATGGACAGGAGGGAGAGGCAGAGCTTCCGAGGAGGCTGCGGTGGGTGTCGTCAGGGAGGAGGAGACAGAGACTCCAAGCGGTCCACGCTAGGACAAGACGTGGTGGCCTCTGTGCCCCAGGCAATGGTGTCTGTCTGGTCCCTAATATGATTAGCTTTCTAGAGGCCTCTTTAAAAATGTGCTCATCCAGGAAATGGACTCCCTTCCTCGGTCAGAGGAGACAGGAAGTCAAACTTTTAGCGGCAGGTGGATCCCTTAGGTTCTGACAAGGCCCATTTGAACTCATGCCCCTTGAGGAGGGGCGAGTTTGCTTTTGCTGTTGTTAGTTTACTGCTCAGGATTGCACATGAAGGCTGATTAGCAGAAACCATGTTACTGGTGAAGAAACATACATTAAAACGTTACACAGTGCAAACATGTTGAAACGTCACATTGTACCCCAAATACATGCAATTCTTATTTGTCAATTAAAAATTTAATAGGTTGAAAATGCAATAAAAAAGATCTTTGGAATTTGGGGGAGGGGGAAGAGGATGGGAAAAGTGAAAAACTAGTGCCTTATATGAGAATCATATGCTTAAAAGCTGAGACTGTGCCTCTGAAAATGCTGGAAAGTCCCCGGTGCTCCTGATCATGTAAGATAAAACTGGATGGTGGACAAATGGGGCCCACGTGTTGTTATCAGAGACCTAGATCTCCTAGCAACGTTCTTTCCCTAAAAAAACTGCAGGCTAGTACTTGCTGTGGAAGCCTGATTGCTCGATTCGCATTTCTGTCCATACCACATGGAAGTCATTTTAACGATAATTGGTTTAGAATTAGGGCTGGGAAAGGAGTCACAGCTATGGGATCATAGCAACTTGGACTTCCCAGTGGGCATCTCCATGGTCCACCTTTCTCCCCAAGAGTGGCTGCTTCCCCGGGAGCCCCCAGAGGCAGCGAGGCTCCTTGCATTGTGTGAACTCTGCCCAGCTACGAGAGAGTTCTCGAAGTTGAGCTAAATCAGCCCTGTCTGCACGTCACTCCTTTAGCTGAAAATCAGCTGAATTGATCCCAAAAATATAACCACAGCTGCTAGAGGATGAATGAAGAAGAAACAGGTAAGAGAAAGTTAAAATTACCCTGGGCAGACCAGCCACGGCAAAACCTTCCAACCCAGGACTCTTCCCAACACCTGTTGCTGCTCTTTATATTTTTCTTTTTTTTTTTTTTTTTTTAATTTTATTTTGTCGATATACATTGTAGCTGATTATTGCTCCCCATCACCAAAACCTCCCTCCCTTCTCCCTCCCCCCCTCCCCCCCAACAATGTCCTTTCTGTTTGCTTGTTGTATCAACTTCAAATAATTGTGGTTGTTATATCTTCTTCCCCCCCCCCCGGTTTGTGTGTGTGTGTGTGTGAATTTATATATTAATTTTTAGCTCCCTCCAATAAGTGAGAACATGTGGTATTTCTCTTTCTGTGCCTGACTTGTTTCACTTAATATAATTCTCTCAAGGTCCATCCATGTTGTTGCAAATGGCAGTATTTCATTCGTTTTTATAGCTGAGTAGTATTCCATTGTGTAGATGTACCACATTTTCCGTATCCACTCATCTGATGATGAGCATTTGGGCTGGTTCCAACTCTTGGCTATTGTAAAGAGTGCTGTGATGAACATTGGGGAACAGGTATACCTTCGACTTGATGATTTCCATTCCTCTGGGTATATTCCCAACAGTGGGATGGCTGGGTCCTCTTTATATTTTTCTAGGAAAGAAAAGAATCCGTTTGAAAATCTTCTGGAAAAATCCTCTTAAACCAGATCTTGTGACCACTCTTTCTCTTAAAATGTTGTGTATAGTCTCAAGTAGTTAACAAAGCCATTTTCAGGAGTCAAGTCACAGCCTGGGCATGTGCTGGGCACGGCGGGAGGCACAGGAAGCAGCCGCAGGTCCCAGCGTTTGCGTCAGCGATGGGCCACGGCCACACGCGTGCTGCTTGGTGCTCAAGCTCCGAGCCAGACCCCTGCCTGCCCTGCCTCCCTCTGTCTGTGAAATGGGAAGGAAGGATGCAGAGGGGGTCTGGAGGGTAAATAATTTAATCCATTCAAAGTTCTCAGAGCAGTGCCTGACACTGGGGAATGAGTGCAAGCCCCTCTTACTGTTTTAACCCATTTCTGTTCAGTTACAGGGACCGATTCCTGGATTGTACATTAGTCTGACAATATTTTCAACACTCTGTTTTATGCTTTTTGGGTAAGTTTGCTTCTTTTTGAAAATCTCATACAGGACAGAGAAGAGACGAAATTTAATGGAATCCATTTTCCTCTTTCTGGAAAAAAACGAGTGGGCTAGGAATGAAGCTTCTCCAAATAAGATCAGAGCAGTGAGCTGTGGCTGCACAGTCCTGCCAGCCACACTACAGAGTTGGGGCTTCGTCTGGAGAGCGCCGTGGAGCTACACCAAAGGACTTTCAGCAGAGTCACGCACAGCTTGTGTAATGAGGTGACCTGCTGGGCAGCCTCCACACTGGCCCCCAGCGATTCGTGCATCCTGGTATTCATGCCCTGTGTGATCCTCTTCCCTTGAGTATACATGGAACTTAGTGACTTGCTTCTAATGAATAAAATACAGCAAAAGGGATGGAATGTCACTTCCAAGATTAGGTTACAGAAGGACTGTGGCTTCCATCTTGGTTTCTCTCTCTCTCTCTCTCGGAGGCAGCTGCCCTGTGGAGAGACCCATGTATCAAGGAGCTGATGTCTCCAGCCAGTATTCTAGAGACACTGAACAAGTCATTTTGGACTCACTCTGGCTCCCAAAGTTCCATAACGTGGAGATAACCTTTGAGGTTAGCCTCAAAATATTTAAGGCAAGTGTAGCAAAAGTCAAGAATGTAGCTGTTGACATCAGAGTTTCTGTGTCTCTTCCCAGCAGAGCCCAAGCCTGGTCCTCCCATGGGACCCAACAGGTTGGGGACAGGAGGGTCCTGTTTAGGCAGCCTTACTGCAGTGGAATGCAAGCATTCCATTCTCACTTTGGAAAGCTTCCCATGGAAGGTGTATTCTAGCAGGTGTTGTGAATTCAAGAGATGAACAAAGAGGGGAAAAAGGAGGTTATATTTGGAGGGAGGTCACCGTGCAGGACACGTGGAAACCCTCTCCTTGCTCTAACAGTGTGCTTTGTAGCAGCCCGATCCTGCTGACATCTCATTGGAAATGCTGGACAAAATACCAAAGCATGTGTCTGAAGATGTTAAGACGTGGTAGCTAGAACTTGACCAAGATCCCAGACAGAAGGAAAACACATTGCAGTGAGCTGAGCATTAGACACAGCTTGGCCCCTCCAGGAATTTATAGCTTCGCAAAAAGCTCGGAGCAAAAAGTCTGAGTGTCAGTAGCCACGTGGAGCTGCTGAGGTAAAAATGGTGGTCAGGGCTACCAAAATGCCTGGACTCAAGGGACCAATCGTCTGAACAGGAGAAAATCGCAGAGAAGTGGGACTAACATTTAGAACCAAGTTTTCCCTTGAGACATTGTCAGATTTTAAACACTTGGTTGGTGCCATGTACTGAATTGTGTCCCCTCAAAGTTCATATTTGGAAGCCCTAACCTCTAATGTGACTGTGTTTGGAGATGGGGCCTTTGGGAGGTAATTAGGTTTAGATGAGTCCATGGGGCCCTTGTGATGGGATTTAACGCTCTTATGAGAACAGCCACCTGAGAGCTTGCTTGCTATCTCTCTCCACCACGTGAGGACACCGCAGGAAAGTGGCCATCTGCAAGCCTCACTAGAAACTGGCCGTATTGCTTCTTGAACTCAGATTTCTAGTCTGGAGAACTGTGAGGAAATAAATTTCTGTGGTTTAAGCCACCCAGTCTGTGGCATTTTGTTATGATAGCCCAAGCTGGTGAAGACAATCGGCAAAAGAAACAGAAATGTTGGTAGTCTCACAATGTTGAGGAATATGAGCTTAGGGTCTGTCACTGAGCAGGGGTTCTAGTAAACGCTCCAGGTTTTCAGTTAGGGACCCCGAAGGACTGACGTCCACCAGAACTCTACCAGGCACTGAAGACTGTGACAGCCTAACTCAGCTCAATCCATAATTGAACTGATGTAACCTGCCCGTCTTACCAGCCTGCCAGAGGCAGCTAGAGTGAACCCTCCCTGGAAGAAGATACTGCCATGCAGAGGAGCACTGTCCAGTGGAAGTATAATTTGTCACACATATAATTGAAAATTTTCTAGTAACCCCATTAAAAAAGTAAAAAGAAACAGGTGAAATTATTGTTAATAATACATTTATTTAACTAATATATTTAAAATATTATTGTTTCAAAAGTAAATAAATAAAATATCATTGCTTCAATATATAAATAATATAAAAATTATTAATGAGTTAGTTTGCATTATTTTTTATTGTATCAAGTCTTTGAAATCCAGTAAGTATTTGATACAAAACTAACCACATTTCAAGTGTTCAATAGCCACCTTGTGGCTCCTTGCTGGACAGGACAGATAGAGATTCTACAGTTTCTTACACACAATGTCTAGCGTGAAATAAAAAAAGCTAAACTCCAGGCACACCAGGAGACAGGACCAAGAGAAAAAAAGTAGACAATAAAAAACAATTCAGATAGGAAGATGATCAGACTAGATTTTAAAATAACTGTGATTCATATGTTTAAGAAATTAGAAGACAAAATGGAGATTTAGCAGAAAACAAATCAATAAACCAAGTGAAAATTCTAGAACTGTAAAATGTAATAACTGAAATTAAGAGCTGCATAGATGGATTTAACAGCAGAATGGTTACATTTGAAGAAAAGATCAGGAAACTAGAGAATAAGCCAGTAGAAATATCCATAATGAAATACAGGGAATTTTAAAAAGTGTAAAATACCAAAAAAAAGTATATGAGAAACAAATGTGACATGATGAAGTGGCCTAATATACATATGACTGAAATGCTAGGAAGGGAGGGGAAGAGATTATGGTGTAATCAATATTTAAAGAGAATTTCTCAAAACTCATGGAACGCACAGAAGCAAGAAGTTTGAACCATACCTAGCGAACATCAGAGTAAACTTCTGAAAATTAACAACAAAGAGAAACATCTTTAGAGCAGCCAGAAAAAATTAATAAGGAATATTAACTTCAAAGGGGCGACAGTAGGATGCATGAGGTACCTCAAAAAGCTCATGGGAAATAGAATTTAAAGATAATACTAATCTTGTCATGAACTTTTGAAGTCCCTTCGGATGTGTAGCTAATTTCTCAGCAGACACAGTAAAAGCAGAAGATAATGGAACGACGTCTTAATAGTGCTGAAAAGGAACGTCTGTCCAGGGCAGTCAGGTAGGAGGAGAGACCAGAGGCTGTTTACTCCATTTCCACAAAAGAAAAATAAACTCCTGGCTGTTTCTTGATGATTTGTACTGCTTTCATGAGGAATTTTACTGCTCTATTTTCACCTTTTTGGATCTTTACTGCCTATTTTTTTTTCTGTTTTTATGTAACTGAAATAAAGTATTACATGTATTCTAATTCCAAGAAAATAAATTAATATACTACTGATAAAATCATGAATCTCATTTTTGTGAAAACAATATTTTATTAGAGGTACTTTCCTCCCATCAAACGCTTATAAATGAGTGAGGTCATTGCCCACATTAGCTGCACCTTCTTGTGACTCATTAGAGTGGCACACTAAATTAGTGTACCTATTTCCTCCTGCCACACTGAAAGATTTTATTTGCATGACTGGTGAAGTCATTAGAGTCCCAGGGTTTTGGTTAAGTCTCCTATTCACTGTGTGATCTTAGGCAACTTACTTAATGTCTCCAACCCCTGATTTCACATATGACAATAACATCCAGATCCTGGGAGTATGGGGACATAAGTGAGATTATCCATACAAAATTCTTGGAGCAGTGAAGATTTTGGTTTCTCCAATAGGCATAGAATCCACGTTTCCAATCACTTTGCAATATTAGCAGAAAAAGCAAGTTTTTCTGGCAAATGTGCACTCTCAGTATCAGCTGATGTCACCCATAACCAGGGGTCCGACCCCTGACAAGGCATGTTCCCTGGGGACAGCGTGTGGTGGAACGGGATCAGTGTTAGCACCAGATGGCAATAAAACAGGGGAGGGGAGGTTGTTAAAGCCATCGCACCTTGTAGACCGTCCTCAGGCTCAGGTGGGTGCAAACCCCGGGTGTGGGCTGCTTCCCGGGCTTTCCACACTCACAGCACCTGGCAGAGTCTGCGTGTGTCTGTTTCAAAGACGTGCCACCTCCTTTTCCTGGGGTGATTTGCTGTAGCCATATGAACGTACAGTCTAGTCTCTGGCCTTGGGTTTCTAGTTGCTGGATCTTTCTTTCAGTCCCTTGCCTCTGTCTGAAAAGCTTCCTTTCTTTCCCTCAGCCACGAGAAACCACTACATCTCAGAGTGGGGACCAGAAGTGGCGACTTCACAAGCAATCCCTTCAACAACTATTCTAAGGTGTGGCTAGAGGGGTTCTCGAAAGTTCATTTTAAGTTCATTGGAATCATTACAGAATCAAGAGAAACACAATGTGATATTTTAAATAGTTCTTTTCAGGAACTGATGGGTAAGACACACGCTGGTCAGATTCAGCTGTGTGACTATCATTTCTCTAACTAGAGTGTGGCCTGAAATGTGGTACTGACACCAGGCCCTCGTTTCATTCAACTAGAGAAGGCGTAGTTGCGATCCCTATCTTCACTGTTTTTCTTCTATTCAGTGAACTATCGCCATCTTTTATAAAAGCGTAAGATAGAGTACAGAAAAACTCACATATCACAGGCAGGTACACGTATCATAAAAGCATACCCTTGCTTATTTTCACAGTGAAAACTCCCATGTAAATCAATAAACTGGTAACCTCCGAGGTTACCACATCTTCGGGTCTCAGGGCCTGGTAAGCTGAGTGGAGGGGGGCTCTGCCCACCCCAGGCCGTCCCAGCACAGCTCAGCTCCCACATGAAAGCCTCCTCTCTTACCTGTTTTAAGGATTGCTCTTGGGCCTAGATTTTGTTTAGGGCAGAGGGGAGGTTCTGCTGCCTAAAAAAAAAAGTTTTAAGGTAGAGATTTCATCCTGAGGTTCAGGGTTTCATCCTGTTCACAGGGGCTCACAGGGGATAAGAGACCCTGGCATGGAAGGAGGGCATGTCCCAGAGCCAGACCTGTGGTCGAGCCCCTGGTCAAGAGTCAAAAAATTGACAAAGTTACCAACACTGGAGCGAGGACTCTGATGTCTGGGGCCATTTCCTCCAACGATGGTTCATGTTATGCTCTTGCAGAAAGTCCCGGTCTTCTCTAGAACCTGCAGGTTACGTCCACTTCATGGAGTTATTAGCAGAGTCAAGGCCAAAACACACCACTCCGCCCAGGCAACAGCTGTGGGGAGCTTCACTTCCAGGTCTCCATGCATGATTCAGCCAAAGTTCCCAGAAATGGTGCTGGTACTTCCCAGGCAGTCTGAATTCTGTACCCAACTCTCCAGAGTAGATGTCATTCGATTCTCTGCCTTGAAATGTGATTTCCCCCTTGCCCTCAGTTCCTCCACGTCAGATGTCCTAATCTGCTGCTCCCGCCATGCACCTGGGATGTGTTTCTTGGCTCCAGGCTGGTGACTCACTTCTGCTGTGATGCTTGAGCACTTAGCACCTCTGGCATCCCTACATATGCCTTTCCTCACAGGCCTTCCCACAGTTACCAGAACATGCGCTTAGTTGTGTTGTTTTTATATTTTCCTCTCCCATAGCCTTTCCTCTCCCTTTGGGAGTAGTTTTCTCTTATAAGATTTTAAGGCACACTTTCTCTTATTCTGTTTTTCAGAAAATATTTCTGCAGTTTATTTGGTGGCTGCCGTAAGAAATGCATTTGTACTGCCCTGTTTTTATCCTTCTGTCTCCTTCAGCACAAAACAAATCAATCATTCAATTCTCCCCAGTCTTTGTGTTTTTTGGGTTTTTTTTTTTTTTTTTTGAGAGAGAACTCAGTATCCACACCCTAAAATAGGTCCCGTGAAGATAATGTAAAGGACATAAAGACAAGATGTGATCTGTGCCCTTGAGTAAGTGGTAAGAGAACTGGAGGCCTCTGTTGGTCAATACTTGATGTGGCCGGGACTCAACTGAGCATAAAATCAGCCGTTCAGTTCCCAGAGCCCTTGATTAACATTTGTGGAAATAATATGTTTTTGCAACCCCTGTTTATTAAAAAAATAGTTTTCACCACTTCCCCAACAATTTGAACCATTGTCTTATAGCCTGGGACACAAGTACATATTTGGGGTAGATAAACAGGTGGGTGGATAGATGGATGGATGGATGGACAAATGGAAGGATAGATGGATAAATGGACTACTTTCCTAGATATTGGCTATCTTTGCAGGGAGACAGTCTGCTGAGGTAGCCTGGTATGTCTGTGTGAATATGAGGAAGTTACTTAACCTTTCTGTGTCTTGTTTCTCATCAGTAGAATGGAGACAGTACAGGTCCATGACCTCTTATCTGAAAACCTTCTGCATTTATTAGGAATTTAGAAGTCTCTAGATTTTAAAGGGATACTGTAATTTCCATGTAATTCCAGTTAGGTCTGAGGCAGCACTACAACCAAGCACATTGATATTTCTCCATTGAGTAGTGTCAATAGTCACTCGATGGGCTAAAAAAAATGTATTGGACCATCTTAAAGTCTTCTCAGTTGGTTTGCCACCAAATGAGTTATGGAAAACTTTTAGTTTCTAAAGCATTTTGGATCTTAGCATTGAATGTAAGGGAATGTGAATTTGTCTTCTCTACCTTTTAGAGCTTGTTTGAGGGTTTCCATAAAATTATCTAAGTATATATATATATCAGTTTACTTGTTTACTCTCTACCTTCCCACAGTATTAACTATAATCATCATAAAAGTGAGGATCATGTTCAATATTATATGCTGGCCCCTAGCCCTGTGCACGACACAGAGCAGGTGTTCAGTACAGGCAAGTGGTATGAAGGGTGGAAGGCAGGGGAAGAGTCCTGACTTCTGCACTTACCTCCCCATGCTCTGCCACTAGTGGTGCATGCTCCGAACTCAGCAGCACGCCGTCGACCCTTATTTTCCTGAACCACCTGCGACATGCACCTACGATGGCCACTTCCTTCTCAAAGAACTCCCTTTCCTTCCTGGCCTTCCATGACATGGCATCTTCCTGGTTTTTCTTCATCAACATCTTTTTTCGGAGATCCTCTTTCTCCTTCTTGTCCCCTAAATGTCAGTACTTTATGGGTTTCTGCTCTTAGTTCTCTTCTCTTAGAGTTTGTGGAGAATGCTCCGCTGTGTACCTCACCTGCTCTCTGGCTTTCACTATCATCATATACACTGATGATTTTCACCTGAGTCTGTCCTGGAAAAGGAAAAGCTTTTGTGAGCTTCAGACCCATGTATCCGTCTCCTCTGGGATGCTGGATAAGCACCCCCATTGCAACGTAACCAAAAGAATGCACCTTGTTTTGCCTAAACCTGATTCTCAACTTTTGTTCTATTATGGGGACCACACCATCATCCACCCAGGCCAGAACCTGGGGAGTATCTCTTCCTCTCCCCCTAAATCAAATCCATCTCCAGTGCCCTGGTGATGCCGTGTCGATCCGTCACTATATCTCTACTGATTCTTTTACACCCCTCATTTAGACTCCTGTCATAGCGTCTTTGATTTACTGCAACAATTCTCATGGGGTGATCCAGGGACCCCTGGGTATCATCAAGATGCCTTCAGCATGTCTGCAAGGTCATAATCACACATGGGTAGAAGCCAAGCAAAGTGCAAGAGAGATCAGTGGATTTTAATGTAACAGAATATAAATTGATTGGTATGGTTTCAGACTCCCATTTGCAAGTAGCCTTTAATGTTGGTGTAGTATCAAAGAATACGTACAATTATCTGAGAAGACTATTAAAATATCACTCCCTTTTCCAATTGCATATCTAAGTCCAGATATTCTTCATATATTTCAACCAAAAAACACTCATAGCAGACAGACTGTGAAAGCGGAGGAGATGCCACCTGGCTTTTATTAGGTCAGACTTTAAAGAGATTTGTGAAAATGCAAAACAATATCATTCTTTTCTCTGAAGTTTCTTGCTTTTTAAAAATATAGTTATGTTTCATAAAAATATGCTATGTTAAGAAGTAATGAATTGTTATTCTTAGTGAATTAAATAATTTTTTAAAATTTGTTTTAATTTCTTTTTTTTTCACAAAGGGTTTTATTTTATTTTATTTTTTCTTAATTTTATTTTGTCGATATACAATGTGGTTGATTATTGTGGCCCTTTACCGAAACCCCCCTCCCTCGTCCCTCTCCCCTCTCTCACCCAACAATGTCCTGTCTGTTTGCTTGTCGTATCAACTTCAAGGAATTGTAGTTGTTATGTCTTCTTCCCTCCCCGCCCCCCAGTTTTTGTGTGTGTGTGTGTGTGTGTGTGTGTGTGTGAATTTATTTATTTATTTTTAGCTCCCACCAATAAGTGAGAACATGTGGTATTTCTCTTTCTGTGCCTGACTCGTTTCATTTAATATAATTCTCTCAAGGTCTATCCATGTTGTTGCAAATGGCAGTATTTCATTGGTTTTTATAGCTGAGTAGTATTCCATTGTGTAGATGTACCACATTTTCCGTATCCACTCATCCAATGATGGACATTTGGGCTGGTTCCAACTCTTGGCTATTGTAAAGAGTGCTGCGATGAACATTGGGGAACAGGTATACCTTCGACTTGATGATTTCCATTCCTCTGGGTATATTCCCAACAGTGGGATAGCTGGGTCATATGGTAGATCTATCTGCAATTGTTTGAGGAACCTCCATACCATTTTCCATAGAGGCTGCACCATTTTGCAGTCCCACCAACAATGGATGAGAGTTCCTTTTTCTCCGCAACCTCGCCAGCATTTATCGTTCATAGTCTTTTGGATTTTAGCCATCCTAACTGGGGTGAGATGGTATCTCAATGTAGTTTTGATTTGCATTTCCCGTATGCTGAGTGATGTTGAGCATTTTTTCATATGTCTGTTGGCCATTTGTATATCTTCCTTAGAGAAATGCCTACTTAGCTCTTTTGCCCATTTTTTAATTGGGTTGCTTGTTTTTTTCTTGTAAAGTTGTTTGAGTTCCTTATATATTCTGGATATTAATCCTTTGTCAGATGTATATTTTGCAAATATTTTCTCCCACTCTGTTGGTTGTCTTTTAACTCTGTTAATTGTTTCTTTTGCTGTGCAGAAAAGCTCTTTAGTTTGATATAATCCCATTTGTTTATTTTTCCTTTGGTTGCCCATGCTTTTGGGGTCGTATTCATGAAGTCTGTGTCCAGTCCTATTTCCTGAAGTGTTTCTCCTATGTTTTCTTTAAGAAGTTTTATTGTTTCAGGGTGTATATTTAATTCTTTAATCCATTTTGAGTTGAGTTTAGTGTATGGCGAAAGGTATGGGTCTAGTTTCATTCTCCTGCATATTGATATCCAGTTCTCCCAGCACCATTTGATAAAGAGGCAGTCTCTTCCCAAGTGTATAGGCTTGGTGCCTTTGTGAAAAATCAGATGGCTGTAGGTGTGTGGGTTGATTTCTGGATTCTCTACTCTATTCCATTGATCAGTGTGTCTGTTTCTATGCCAGTACCATATTGTTTTGGTTATTACAGCTTTGTAGTATAGTTTAAAGTCAGGTAGTGTTATGCCTCCAGCTTTATTTTTTTTTTTTGCTCAGCATGGCTTTGGCTATGCATGGTCTTTTGTTATTCCATATAAAGTCTGGATAGTTCTTTCCATTTCTGAGAAAAATGTCTTTGGAATTTTCATGGGGATTGCATTGAATTTGTATATGACTTTGGGTAGTATGGACATTTTCACTATGTTGATTCTTCCAATCCAAGAGCATGGGATATCTTTCCATCTTCTTGTATCCTCTCTAATTTCTCTCAGCAGTGGTTTGTAGTTCTCATTATAGAGATTTTTCACATCCTTGGTTAACTCAATTCCTAAGTATTTTATTTTTTTGGTGGCTATTGTAAATGGGCAGGCTTTCTTGATTTCTCGTTCTGCATGTTCACTACTGGAGAATAGAAATGCTACTGATTTATGTGTGTTGATTTTGTATCCTGCTACTGTGCTGAAATCATTTATCAATTCTAGCAGTTTTTTTGTAGAGGTTTTAGGCTGTTCGATATATAGGATCATGTCATCTGCAAACAGGGACAGTTTGACTTCATCTTTTCCAATCTGGATGCCCTTTATTTCCTTCTCTTCTCTGATTGCTCTGGCTAGTACTTCCAACACTATGTTGAATAGGAGTGGTGAGAGTGGGCATCCTTGTCTGGTTTCTGTTCTTAAAGGAAAAGCTTTCAGCTTTTCCCCATTCAGGATGATATTGGCAGTGGGTTTGGAATATATGGCTTTGATTATGTTGAGATACTTTCCGTCTATACCTAACTTATAGAGGGTCTTTGTCATGAATGAGTGTTGAATTTTATCAAATGCTTTTTCAGCATCTATAGAGGTGATCATATGGTCCTTGTGTTTGACTTTATTAATATGGTGTATCACAGTTATCGATTTGCGTATGTTGAACCAGCCTTGCATCCCTGGGATGAATCTCACTTGATCGTGGTGAATAATTTTATGTATGTGTCGCTGTATTCTGTTTGCTAGTATTTTAGTGAGGATTTTTGCATCTATATTCATCAAGGATATTGGCCTGTAGTTTTCTTTTTTGGTTATATCTTTACCTGGTTTTGGTATCAGGATGATGTTTGCTTCATAGAATGAGTTTGGGAGATTTGCGTCTGTTTCAATCTTTTGGAATAGTTTGTAAAGAATCGGTGTCAATTCCTCTTTGAATGTTTGGTAAAATTCTGCTGCAAATCCATCTGGTCCTGGGCTTTCCTTTGTTGGGAGCCTTCTGATAACAGCTTCAATCTCCTTTATTGTTATTGGTCTGTTCAGATTTTCTACATCTTCATGGCTCAGTTTTGGGAGCTTGTGTGTGTCCAGAAATTTATCCATTTCCTCCAGGTTTTCAAAGTTGTTGGTGTATAGTTGTTTATAGTAGTCTCGAATGATTCCTTGTATTTCAGATGAATCAGTTGTAATATCACCTTTTTCATTTCTAATTTTTGTTATTTGAATCTTCTCTCTTCTTTTTTTTTTGTTAGCCATGCTAATGGTTTGTCAATTTTATTTATCTTTTCAAAAAACCAACTTTTTGATTCATTGTTCTTTTGTATTGTTTTTTGGGTTTCAATTTCATTCAGTTCTGCTCTGATCTTAATGATTTCTTTCCATCTGCTAACTTTAGGTTTGGATTGTTCTTGTTTTTCCAGATCTTTAAGGTGAAGTGTTAGGTTGTTCACTTGCCATCTTTCCATCTTCTGAGGTGAGCATTTAATGCAATAAATTTCCCCCTTAATACTGCTTTTGCAGTATCCCACAGGTTTTGGTATGATGTATCATTATTTTCATTAGTTTCAATAAATTTTTTGATTTCCTGCTTGATTTCTTCTTGGACCCATATGTCATTAAGTAGAATGCTGTTTAATTTCCATGTGTTTGTATAGTTTCCAGAGTTTCGTTTGTTATTGATTTCTAGTTTTAATCCATTATGGTCTGAGAAAATACATGGGATAATTCCAATTTTTTGAATTTGTTGAGACTTGATCTGTGACCTAATATGTGATCTATCCTGGAGAATGATCCATGTGCTGATGAGAAGAATGAATATTCTTAGGTTGTTGGATGGAATGTTCTGTAGATATCTGCCAATTCCAATTGGTCTAGAGTATTGTTTAGATCTTGTGTTTCTCTACTGATTCTTTGCCTAGATGATCTGTCCAATATTGACAGTGAGGTGTTCAGGTCCCCTGCTCTTACGGTATTAGTGTCTATTTCCTTCTTTAGGTCTAATAGAGTTTGTTTTGTAAATCTGGCTGCTCCAACATTGGGTGCGTACATATTTATGATTGTTATGTCTTCTTGATGGATCAGTCCTTTTATCATTATGTGGTGTCCCTCATTGTCTCTTTTTATGGTTTTGGGTTTAAAGTCTACTTTGTCAGATGTAAGAATAGCTACTCCAGCTCGTTTTTATTTTCTGTTTGCATGGTAAATCTTTTTCCATCCTTTCACTCTTAGTCTATGTGAATCTTTTTGGGTGAGGTGGGTCTCTTGCAGGCAGCATATAGTTGGGTCCTCCTTTTTAATCCAGTCAGCCAGTCTGTGTCTTTTGATTGGGGAATTTAAGCCTTTTACATTAAGAGGTGTTATTGAAAAGTGTTGATTTATTCCTAGCATTTTATTGATTGTTGTTTGGTTGTCTTAGATGTCTTTTGTTCTTTACTTTCTGATTTACTGTTTGATTTCTGTGTTTGTTGGTTCCTTAGGTTGTAGACAGTGTTTGTGTTTGTTTGTTTTCTCTTCATGAATGCCATTTTTATTATACTAGTGGGTTTAGATTTTTCTTGGGTTTTTATGGCAGTGGTAGTTATTTTTCAGGAACCAAACCCAGTACTCCCTTGAGGATTTCTCGTAAGGGTGGTCATGTGGTGGTGAACTCCCACAGTTTTTGTTTGTCTGAGAAATATGCTATTTGCCCTTCATTTTGGAAGGATAGCCTTGCAGGGTAGAGTATTCTTGGCTGACAATCTCTGTCTTTCAGTATTTTGAATATATCATCCCTTTCCTTTCTGGCTTTTAGGGTTTGTGATGAAAAGTCTGATGTTAGCCTGATTGGGGCTCCCTTATAGGTGATTTGACGCTTCTCTCTTGCAGCTTTTAAGATTCTCTCTTTGTCTCTTAGTTTTGCCAATTTGACTATAACATGTCTTGGAGAAGTCCTTTTTGGGTTTAATATGTTTGGAGATCATTGAGCTTCCTGGATCTGAAGATCTGTGATTTTTCCTATACCTGGGAAGTTTTCTGCCACTATTTTGTTGAATATGTTTTCAATGCAATCTCCTTTTTCTTCCCCTTCTGGAATACCCATGACTTGGCTATTTGAGTGCTTAAGGTTGTCTGAGATCTCTCTCAGATTTTCTTCAATGCCTTTGATTCTTTTTCCTTTTTCTTTTTCTTTCTTTCTTTCTTTTTTTTTTTTTTTTTTTTGTCTGCTTGTGTTATATCAAACAGCCCATCTTCAAGTTCAGAGGTTCTCTCTTCAACTTCCACAAGCCTGCTGGTTAAACTCTCCATTGTGTTTTTTGTTTCACTGAATAACTTCTTCAGTTTGGCAAGTTCTGCTACATTTTTTTTCAGAGCATTGATTTCCTTGTACATTTCCTCTCTCAGGTCCTGTATACTTTTCCTCATTTCATCATGATGTCTAGCTGAGTTTTCTTGTATCTCATTCAGTTTCCTTAGAATTATCACTCGAAATTTCTTGTCAGTCATTTCAAGGGCTTCTTGTTCTATAGGATCTAGAGCTTGAGATTTATTATCTTTGGGTGGTGTACTTTCTTGATTTTTCATATTTCTGGTATCTTTTCTTTGATGTTTATTCATTGTCGCAGGGGCTTTCACAGTCCACAGATTTGACACTATTGACTGACTAAGATGTTGCTGTGGTTGCCAATTTGGTACGGCTACCTCAGTGACTACTCAGTTGGCCACTAGTGTGTTGCGTGTGTGGTTGCCTCGGGTCTTGGGCCTCTCCAGAGAACCACCTCTCTGGTCAGCTTGGACTCTGTCGGGCTGCTGGGTGATGGGGAGGTACTGCAGGGTGTCGCTCCTGCCACTGCCGCTTCCCCCCGCTGCTGCCGCTGCCACCACTTCCCCCGCTCCTGCTGCTATTGCCATTACCGGTGGTGCCACTTTCCCTGCTGCTGCCGCTGGCACCGCTACTGCCGGTGCCGCTTACACCGCTGCCGCCACTGCTGCTGCTGCCAGCTCCTCCGCTGCTGCCGCTGCCGCCACTTCCTCCGAGGATATCTTATTAAAAGTCTGTAAAATTTCCTATTAAGAACAGTTGATTGCAGTCCAGACCATCATAGCTTTGTTGCTTTCCCGGAAAGCATAGGGTGCACAGACGCCTGGAGGGACCTAGGCTACAGATTCAGGAAGCTGAGTGAACTTCAAATAATCCAAAACTAATGAAATCCATGCTGAGACACATCATAGTCAAAGCAAGTTTCAGAAGCTGGGAAAATCCATTGTTCAGGGAACACATCTGGTGAGAGTTTTCTTTGATGGTGGCTTTACACCAATGCAAGGGTCTCACATGGCAGAGAACACACCAGATGAAGAGATGGATAGGACCAGGTACGTGGGGGGTGTGGAGCGTCCTCTCTCTGGGCACCACCCAAATTTGTTTCAATTTCTAATTTGGCAAATATTGGTAGATATACCCACAAAAACAAAAGCTCTTTGGGGTCCTCAATATTTTTTTTGCGTAAAGGGTTTCAAAGACGAAATCTTTGAGAACCTTTGATCTACTGAAACAGCCTTCAGACCAGTCTCCTCTCCAAGCTTGTGACTCTCTAATCCACCATGCAGCCAAAGTGACTTTTCTGAGAAATGATGTCATCACACACCTGCCCTGATACAGCCCTTGAGTGGCCCCTGCTGTGCTGGGGATGAAAGCAGGCAGGGCCTCCACTGTCCTCAACCTTCCCTCCCCCATGCCCCCTTCAATTCTCCAGCAGGCCTTTCACATTTGTTCACTCTCTCTAGAGTGTTCTCTCCCTTCTGCCATCACTTTAAATGAATCAGTTAGGATGCTGTCAATTACACGCACAGAAAAAACAACTTAAATAGCAAAGGACATTTATTGGCTTGCATAACTGAAGAGGTCAAAGTTTTTTTTAATTTTATTTATTTTTTTATTGTAACATAGTTGGTTGTACAAATCTGCAGGGTACAGCACTGAATATCAATACTCGTGTGCAATATGTGATGCTCAAATCAGGATAATTAGTATATTCAACATTATACAATGTAATCGATTTTTGTGTCTCTTTACTAATTCCTCCCTTACCCCTCCCCCCTGCCTTCCCACCTCTGGTAACCTCAGTTCTGTTCTCTCCTTTTGAAAGTTCAATGTATTATCATGATTGTTGTATCTTTCTTTCTTTCTTTTTAATTTATTTGTTTATTTTTTAGCTCCCACTTGTGAATGAGGACATGTGGTATTTCTCTTTCTGTGCTTGGCTTATTTCACTTAACATAATTTTATCTAAGTTCATCCATGTTGCTACAAATGGCAGAATTTCATTCTTTTTTATGGAAGAGTAGCATTCCATTGTGTGTATATACCACATTTTCCTTATCCAGTCATCTGACAATGGACATTTAGGTTCGTTCCAACTCTTGGCCACTGTAAATATAGCTTCAATAAGCACAGGAGTGCAGGTATCCCTTCAACATGGTGATTTCCATTCCTTTGAGGATATACCCAGCAGTGGAATTGCTGGATCATATGGCAGTTCTATATGTAGTTGTTTGAGGAAGCTCCAGACCATTCTCCACAATGGCTACATGAAGAGGTCAAAGTTAGAATGGACTTTGGTCAAGGGCTGAGCAGACTCTTGATAATGTCACCTCTTGTCTATTTTCTGCAGAATAGGATTCATTGCAAGGCTGGCTCTCTTCATGATGGCAGGATTGAGGTGCTCAGTTTCCCTGGGGTCAGGTTTCAGGCCACTCCCCTGGGTCTCAAACCACTCCCCTAGGACTCAAGCCCCTCCTCTGAGTCCTGAGCTACTGTTGCTTTTTGTACTTATTTTTGGCATTAACACATGGAGATTGAGACTGCAGGAGGCAGACTTACATAATTCCAGTGGCTGAGCATGCCTGGTAAAAATGACTTTGTCCTTGAATGACCTTCCACTGGGAGCACTAGAGAGCACCAAATATATTTTAAGTAATTTTTGGTGCATTTGTTGGAATTTGACCAATGAGCATGCTCCAAAGAGATCAAGGGAGCATGTACAAGGCTATGTTATATAGCCTATTACATAACTGGGAACCACCCCCTTAGTTGAACATTCATCAATAGCATGAAAATGTATAGAACAGACAACTGTAAAGGTAGAATCCAGGAAGAAAGAGGAGCCACCACTCATTGCCCCTGGAGCCGACTCCCACTTCACCTGTGAGGTGTGTATTTCTTACTTTTTGTATTAAACATGCCTTTAGTGGTTTGCCTGTGAAGTGTGTATCTTTCTCTCTGTTTTAAACTTATGTGTGATTCTACTCTTGAATTCCTTCCTGTGGCAGAGTCAAGAACCTGGTAGAGGACAGGGTTGAGGTCAGCTGTCCGACCTCCCCAGACCTCCTCCTCCAGTATCAGGATGGGTGCCAGCAAACCAGGGATACACACTCCTTATTATGCCAGGTCACTCAGTCTTTCTTTTCAAATATTACATAAAAGACCAGGGCTTCCTTCAGGAAGGAGCATGTTAAGTCACTTCCTACCAATGACCAATAACTTTGACCCCCCAAAATCCACAGTAGATGACTCTCTTCTATTCCATTGTACACTGTACTTCCCTATCATGACACTTATCACAGTGAATAATCTGGAATTTCTTACGTAATTATTTTTCTCTCACTTGACACTAAGCTATGTGAGGTCAGGAGCTGTGCTGGCCCTGTTTGCTGTATCCCCCATATCTAATGTAATGAGGGCTTGGCATATGGTTGCTGCTTAATAAATGTTTATTGGTTGGAGAAGAGTAGATAATAGAAAGGGAGGCAAAGCTGGTCCCAGCAGAAATCAGAAGGGGAACAGGAGCTTCAGGGATTTGGATCCCCGTCATTGTCAGCCTCCAAAAAAAAGTAACAAGAAATCAAGAGAAGGGACCTGAACAGAAAATGAATGGAGATTTTTCTAGTTTTAGATAGTGTGTTGAAGTGCTGTTCTCTTTTTTCAGGTAGCATTGCAGTGATTATTACGGAATATTCAAGTACTTCATATCTTACTGTGAGGAAAATAGAGTAGTTTAGTCAGGCCCCCTGGCCTCAGGTCCAGCTGGGTGTGGTGCAGCACATCCTTTGTAAACAAGTTGTGTGGGAGTAGGGTTAGTGTGCATGCACGCCTGTGTATCCTTTTGCTTGTTGCTATTTTTGTATCTTCTTCAGTGTGTGAGGCAGTGGCTTTGAACTGCTGGTCGGCAGAGCTCACATCTAAAATAAAGCCAATTGTTTCTTCACCCATGGCTCCGAGGACCTTTTCCTTTTGCCTAGCTCATAGACCTGCCTGTGAAGGGTCTGTGACCCAGTCTGGACAACGGTCTTGAGAGGTCTGTGAGACCTAGCCCTAGCTCTACACTTACCTGCAAGCTTTAGAGAAGGCACAGTTTAAAAGTCAAATTTGACTCAGAGATTTATATTAGTCTAGTTAAAACAATATATTTTAAGAGATTTTTTTCATTATAAAAGTAATTGTCTGGTAGATGTTTTTAAATTATCTTTAAAAATTATTTCCTGGAGAATTTTGATAAACAAAGGAGTATAATCCTGAATTTTACATTTTGACCTTTTTTTCATATCTGATTCCAAAAATTACTTTAGATTTCAGCAGTTCTTTATTTTGTATTAGCTGGAGAAGACTTTCTGCAGTTGCCTTGAATATGCAGATGAACATTTTGACTATATTTATATGGGGAAAAAATAAGATTTTTTTAAAAGTGCATGTCAAGTACCCTGCCAATATTTTGGAAAGAATCAAGCCTGAATAAAGATACAGATTTAGCCATTATGAGTTTTAGATGAAGGGGGAAAAAACTTTCTATTTTCTTAAATTAAAAAAAGAAATTATTATTTGGGTTTGTGCCTTGTAAGTTAAAAAAACACAACCCCCCCCCCCCCCAAGAAAAACAGTGTTTACTGTTTAGGTACTGTTATTTTTCTTCCACTTGGAAAAAAAGGGAAAAAATGAAAAGCAGCTGTGAATTAATAAAGTCCTGAAAAGACTTCTAGGTAAAAATCTCAGTTTCTAAAAATGAGTTCATATCTTCATAAAACTGACACATAAATACTTTTGGAATTGGATTGCATGGGACATATTTTATGTAGCTCACTGATCCTAGACCCAATGCAGTATAAAGTGTCAGAACCCGCCACCAAGCCCCAGTTGTCGCCAGAGGGACCCCTAAGTCCTGGGCTCCTTGGCTAGCTTCACATGGCACCGTTCAGCGCACTGTGTGTCCTCCAGAAAGGCGTGGCCTGAGGATCTGGGTTCTCACAAAGCCCATCTTGACACTGGCAAGGTGACTCGGATTCTGTCCGGTGTGAATGTGCTTGGTTTTGCAAAAGTGATAGGAAAACTTGGCCAGTGTGTTAACCGTGTCTTTTATCGTCTGTGTTCTGATGCTTTTGACATCTGGGCCGTGCTGACCCTGAGGGAACTGCCCCTCCTAGGGCTGATCGGTTCCTAGAGAGAATTGAGGACTCACCTGTGATCACGCCTTTCAAATGCAAACCAACCAGCCCACAGCCCACAGCCCACCCCCTCCTCTGTCAGGCTGTCACACTGCGGGCCACGTCCGCCTTCCCCTCATCACCCCAAGGCCGGGTACCCGACAACCAGGCAGAGTCCCTGCGGCCCAGAGCCCACTGAAGTTACTCAGACTAGCAATCCTAGGCCTGCTTCCCCAGCCTCGCCCGCTCCTTCCTGCAGAAGCCACAGTAAAGGCTCCAGCCCTCGGTGCCCCCAAGTCCTCCGCCTCATGGCCGACCCTGAGGCCTCCCCACGCGGTCCCCTTCCTCTCAAAACTGTGAGTAACAAATTATCTGTTCGACGGCGTCGTTCTCTGATCTGTTGACCTCATCGTGCCTCATGTTTTCTGTTAATGCCTCACACTTCAGTTTCTTTTTCACTTTCTGGCCAGCATCATTGTATTTTACCGCCGGGGAAGCAGATTCTGTCTTTCAACTTCTGCATGGAAGGAATTAAGATGAAGCTCGTCACCCAGCAGGGAAGCTCAGGGCTTTAGGTACGAGGAGGGCGGGCTGGACGGGGCGTTTCTGGTTCGCTTCTGCGGGGCTTCCCTCCCCGCCCGGGTCACAGTGTTCAGTGCATCGCGCGTCTTTCCACCTGAGCATTTCTGCACGCGGTCCCGGTTAGCGAATCATTCAGGTCTGCATTTGGGTGTCTTGAATTTCATGATAATCGCTGATGAGGAAGAAATGCCCTGATGAAGGACTTTGCAGAAACATGCTCGTGCCTGTCACAGCCAGTGACCCTGCGTCTGATGCGGGGAGAGGGCTGGGTAATAAGGTATGAAGGTGTCTGTGGCTAGGACTGTCTTCGTTTCCCAGACAGTTCATGTCGACTCCCAGACATAACTGGTTACATTTATTCTAGCTACAGAACGAAGAATCTGAACAACACTCTTTTATTTTGTCAGGTGGCAAATATAGTCCTTCTCCCCTCACCCCTCACCCCCACCACCTGCCTCAGCTTCAATGAGGCAAAACTAACAGATAAAAATTGCATCTGTTGAAATCACTATGCCAAAAAGGCATCTGCACTCCCATATTTATTGCAGCACTATTCACAACAGCCACGACGCGGAAGCAGCCCGGGTGTCCATCATCTGGATGAACGAATAGCGAAAATGTGGTGTAGCTGCGCGATGTAGTACTAGTCAGCCTTAAAAAGGAGGGAAATGCTGTCATTTGCAACAATGCAGATGAACCTGGAGGACATTATGCTAAATAAAATAAACCAGGCACAGAAAGACAAATACTGTACGATCTCACTCATATGTGGAATCTAAAAAACTTCTCTAATGAAAGTAGAGAGTAGAATAGTGGTTACCAGGGGCAGGGAGGAAGGCAGATGGGGAAGGGGAGCTGCTGCTCAGAGGGTACAAGGTGCAGCCAGACAGGAGGAATAGGCTTTAGGGATCTGTTGCACGGAATGGTGACTATAATAAATAATATGTTGTACTCCTATATGTCAAAGTTGCTAAAAGAGCAGATTTTAAATGTTTCTCTACAAAAAATTTAAAGTATGTGAGATGGTGAATTTGTTAATGAGCATGATTTAATCATTCCACATTGTAAACATCAAAATATCACATTGTACCCCATAACTATATACAATTTCTATTAATTAAAAATAAAATAATATCTATCATTTTTTAAATGGCATACATTTACAGTGTATGATGTGATGTTTTGATATATGTATACATTGTGAAATGATTAAATTAGGCTCATTAGCATATTCATCACCTCATACACTTATCTTTTTGTCCTGTGGTGGGAACATTTAAGATCTACTGTCTTAGCTAATTTCAAGCATACAATACCATAGTAATAATTATAGTCACAATGCCATATAACAGAGCTCCAGAACTTATTCATCCTGCATAACTGAAAGTTTGTACCCTTTGGCCCAAATCTCCTCACCTCCCCACCCCCACCTCTGGTAGCCACCATTCTACTCTCTGCTTCTACGAGTTGGACTTTTCTAGATTACACAGATGTGATCACCCAGTATCTGTCTTTCTGTGTTTGGCTTAGTTTACTCAACACAATGTCCTCCAGATTATCCACATAGACACAATGGTAGTGTTGTGAGGCACCCTCCCACAAGAAGTGCACTTACACGCCACTCGTACAGAAAAGGGCAGTTTATGCACTCCAGCTGGCCAGCATCCGTCTCCCAAAGAGCAACCAAGTAAGAGTGGTATTGGGCCTTGGTCTTGTGGGGTTTTGAAAGGCAAAAACTACATCCCGTTGCACACGGGTTTGTCCAGGTGCACAAAGCAAACTAGGGAGATGGGTTATAGGAGCCAAGAATGAGCTGTAAGAGCAATCAAGCGTACAATTTTTCATTGTGTGTGTTCCCATGTAATAGTTCACTGTGTATGGTTCCTGTTCCCATGTAATAGTTTACTGTGTATGGCTCCCGTTTCTATGCAATGGCTTGTTTCTATGTGAAGGTCAAAGGTTTCTCATGCAGAAGAGGGTGTAGTCTGCAGGTCAGACAGGGAGCAAAACGGAGTTACTCAGGTTAAGCAAGCAATTCTACAGAAGCAGATAGCATACGTCATGAGGGTGTAGGGAGCTCTGTTTCAGTAGGATTTTCTTTTTAAAGGCTGAATTATGTTCTATTATGAACATATGCCACGTGTTCTTTATTCATTCATGAGCAATATTCTGTTATGACATTGCACTGAATGGTATTCTACTATCCTGTTTGCCAAGAATCTTAATACCTCCGTAACCTGCTGTTTGCAGCCAGATTTAGTCTAGGCTCCCAGGGAGGATCAAAGTGTGTGTTTTTTTGCACAGCTTTTCATGTCTTGTGGAAATAAAGAGTCATAACAAGAAAATCTCTTCTAAGGCTGTGTCTTCGATCTTTGTCAATACAGATTCTATCACTCGTGTTTATCATGAATCAGAAATGGAGGTTTGGAGCCAAGTTGAAGAGAGCAGAGGTTTAGGACTTTTTTATTCTACATTTTCAATCCCGTGAGGTCAGCTTTGCCTTAGGAGAAACTGAGGGCTTAGCTGGATGGCCTGGGCCAGGTCCTGGCTCCATCCTGTACCAGAGGAAGGGAACTAGTGTTGTTAAATCCCTGGTGGAGGTAGGCATTTTAGGATGTTATTTCATTTCTGTGGTATAATAAAAAATAAACATTTGGTCTTTGTTCCTGGTTCCTGGCACAGACCTCCTAAAACCCTTGGAATCTCCTGAGTGACAGGAGTGTCTTTTGTATGCTGATGAGGTGACTGGTGACTGGAGCTCTAGATAGCTGCAGGATGGGGGCTGGTGGCCAGAAAAACCAACCATAGGATTGGAGGATTAAAACTTTCAGCCCCCACCCCACCTCCTACACACACCCCAACCCCAGGGAGGGAAGAAGGGGCAGTATATTGAATCAATCATCAAAGGTCAATGATTTAATCAATAATGCCTACTTAATGCAACCTGCACAAAAATCCCTGAATGATGGGGTTCAGAGAGTTTAGGAGTTGGTAAACACACCGAGGTGCTGGGAGGGCATGGAAGCTCCAGTCTGCCCGGCCCCCTGCCACCCCATACTTTGCTCTGTGCATCTTCTCTATTGGGCTGTTCCTGAGTTGTATCTTTTATAATATACTGGTAAACTTAAGTAAAGTGTTTTCCTGAGTTCTATGGTTGTTCTTCAAATTCTTGAACCTGGTGCTAGTGGTGGAGTATATCAAGGGAATCCCTGAATTTGTAGTCTGCCAGACAGAAGTGTGGGTAGCTTGGGCACCCCACTGTGGCTGGCGCCTGAAATGGGGGCAGTCATGTGCAACCGAGCTCCTTAACCTGTGGGGTCTGAGATAACTCCAGGAGTTGGCGACCAAATGGGTTAAATTGTAGGACACCCAGTTGGTGCCAGAGAGTTGGAGAAGTGGTGTTGGAAAAGGCGCATTATTTGGTGTCAGAAAGAACATTGCAATTTCAGACTCAGAACAATCCTGTAGGAGAACTATTAAATTCCAAATTTGGAGATGAAGAAATTGAACATAAGAAATTGCCAGTTGCATAGCCAGCAAGCAGTTAGGCAGGGATTTGGACTTGGGTCTATTTGAATCTAAAGTCCTTGTTCTCATCACAAACCAGGCTGCCTTCACATTTGCTAGTGACCTTGGTCTGGTTACCCAAACTTTTTCAACAGCCTTAAGTTAGCAGGTGTCGAAGGAGAACAGGTTTGGTCATTTAACTCCTCCAAGGTCTGAACCCACTTCCTAAGGATTCCATGAGGGTCAGGAAAGGCTGGGAAGCACTTTGTAAAGTGTAAGTCAGTGTCCATGTGTAAAGTATTTTTATTATAATGATATCATCTTTGCTATAAAATTTATCAGCTTTGGTTACATGAGACACTATGGTGCACTTCTGCGCTGCCTCCATGCCACCAGTAAAGCAGCCCAGCACAGATCCTTGGTTTCTAGGTTGTAATTTTCAAGAGACTGTCGTCTGTGGCATGCCTCTGGTCAGGTAGAGACCAGGGCTGCTGTCCTCTAATTACATATGTTAGAAGCCACAGCTAATTCAGGACAAGCTAAGACATTCTAAATAAATACCGGAGCAGCAGAGCCCAGATGGAATACGAACCAGTGCCACATCACATAGAGCAACCACACGGAGACAAAACAGAGAGCAAAACATGTCCCCCTTTTCTCAAATACTGGATTCTGCCATGACTGTTTTGATTCTGTTAAAAGAAGAAATCAATTTCATACGACGGGAATTCCATATGAATTATCAATCAATTTCATAAGACCTTCTGGAAAACATTTATTTTCCACCTTTGTAGATGATGGTTTATATTCCATTGATATTCAAATTTTACAAAGGCACAGAGGCTGCAAACAAAATCTGGTAAGTGCTGGATAAAAATTTGTCCACTACCTGGGTGGGTGAATGAATCAACGAGCGAATAAACGCAGACCTTCCGCAACTGAACTGCGAGGAAGTCCACACGTGGGAAGCTCAAACCGAAAGGTGCTGTCAGGAATTCGTCCTTACTTTAGTAAGGAACTTCCCAATTCACCATGGGGCTTGCCTTCCTTTCACTAAGTATTAGCATTTAACTGGTTCTCCCTTGTTTACTATTGTATTGAATACATTGGAAAAGGCATTAATCATGTATCCTTCAAACTGAAGTATTGTTTCTTTTAATCAGAATATGTATTGCTATGTTTCAAAACCTCATATTCGGACACAGGAGGTTCTCTGTCACCTCACTGAGAACACATCACTGAGTGAAGGTTATGCATTGTGTTTGTTACAATTCTATCTTCATGATCCTAACTCGCTAAAGAAGAAGACACAATAGTTATTGAGGGCCTCTCTAGACCACCGTCTCCATTTACATCCATCAGTTGAGAAATTTGTTGGTCTAATTAATCAGACATGCAACGTTCTTTACTGAGCACTAGTTAAGTGCTAGGGACACAAAAATGAGTAAGATGTCAGGTCACTCCAGCCAGTGAGGGCAGATAGCCATGTCAAAAAATACATTTCAAAAGCATTTGAGAGATTCTAATCATGAAATTAGACTGTGAAGTCGAAAGGAGGACAAGCTGTGCATGTACCCAACATAACCGAAAACAGGATCTCAGAGAGAGGCCTGCACCCCATTTTCATTGCGGCACCATTCACAGCAGCCAAGGTGCGGAATCAGCCTACATGTCCACTGACAGATGAGTGGGTGAGGACGAGGTGACGTATGCTGCAATGGAATCTTATTCAGTCTTAGAAAGGAAGAAACTTTTGTCACATCTTAAAACATGGATGAACTTTGAAAATGTTACGCTAAGTGAAATAAATCAGTCACAAAAAGACAAACACTTATCTAAATGTAGGTATCTAAAATAGTCAAATCATGAACAAAAGAAGTACAATGGTGGTGGCCAGGGACTGGGAGGAGGGAGAAAGGACATAACAACATTGTACGCTATGGGTCACATGTGTCCCCCGAAAGTTCATGTATTGGAAACTTGATCCCCACTGTAATAATAGTGTCAAGAGGGTGGGCGGTTCAGTCATGGTGTTTGAAAGGTGGGGCCCTGGAGAGGCGATTGGACCGTGAGGACTGTGCCCTCCTGAATGGATTAATCCCCTTGTGAGATGATGAGTCATCATGGACACGGCTCTAATGACTTTATAAGGAGAGTGAGTGAGACGTTAGCTCTCTTGCTCAGCCCATTCTCACCACGTGACACCCTGGTCACCACAGGACCCTGGAGAGTTCCCACCAAGAGGAAGATCCTCACCAGATGGGTTTGTTCTCTGGACTTTGACTTCCCAGCCCCTGAAATTGTAAGAAATAAATTTCATTTCTATATAAATTACCTAGTTTCAGTTATTCTGGTATAATCAGCAGAAACAGACTAATACACTGTACTATGCACTTTAAAATGGTAAATTCATGCTTTGTGTTTTTTAACCACAAAAAACATAGTAGAACAATGTGAGAGGTGACTTCACTGGGGCCTTCACTGAGTATTCCCAGGAACGCTGTGAGGAGGACAATACTGTTCCATTTCACAGATAAGGGATTTGAGGACTGAATTTCAGGTTCAAATGACATGGGAGCTTGTGACTTCTGATAACCTCCTCCCCACGTCTCTTCTGTAGGACACTAAGTCCATATGATGCATCTTAGAAAATTAGCACAAGAAAAATCAGAAAAGGTGAAATTCCTTACAGAATCTATTGTTTCCAAAAACCCAAACTGAACTAAATCAAGAACCAAAGACTAGGAGAAAATGTACTAAGCGTTTATTTTTGTTTTCTTATATTTGTTTACTTAACTGTTAATGTAAATGACCAAATTTATGTTAAAAAATAGAACTATGAGTTTCTAAAGTTGTGATGTGAAAGTATCTTCCAGCCATAAAAATGATGGTTTCAATCCGACGGAGCCATTTACTGGGTGGAGGCCTCCCAGAATGTTCTCCCTGAATACAACCAACAACAGAGCCAAACACACACTGTTTGCCTCCCCAGTAGCTGGAGAACACAGGATTCTTAGAAACTTTAAAAAGGCCTAAAATATCATTTAATGAAGAGAAGAAAGAATCTTCTCTTCTAAAGCAGTATTTGGAATTTTTGTTCATATAGTTTGGTTTGAAGTATGAACAACAATTGAATGTGGCATGCCAGAAAGACACACTACCCTTGCCCCTAGAGTGGAAATATGAATTCTCAACAGTCTATAAATAAGATGTATAATAAATAATGCATCTGTGGATGTGTGATGGCCATTCCTGTTGTTGACTGTCAGATAAACCAGAGTAAAGGTAGGCTGCTTGTGGGTTGGTATTATTCGAATGGTTCTAAGTCAGAGGAGGTTTTGCACCCACCCCAAGAGACAGTTTTGATTGTCATGGCCGGGGGGGGTGTTGCCAGCCACTAGTGGGTGGAGGCCAGAGATGCTGGTAAATATCCTACAATGCACAGGACAGCCCTTGACTGTCTGGTCCAAAATGCCACTGGAGCTGAGACGGAGAAACTCTGTATTCTGCCAGTGCTTAAACTGCTCTCTCAATATGTCTCAGGTCAATGGAAAGAACAGGCAATTTCTCTCCCTGCCAGGAAGTAGGTCTTCAGGAAGCAACTGCTCATGACTGGGAAATGTTTATTTTCAACTGTGGTATTTTTATAGGAATGACATCAATGCATCCTAAAGAGGATAGAACGATGGAACGCAGGCAACAGGGGGACTAAGTTCTTTTCAGAGCTCTGCACTGGCTTTTAAATCATATCTGAAAGACTGTGACAATTGAAACAGAGCCAAGGTGGCACATTTTTAAAATTTGCTACCATAACTGGGAAAAGAGCTGGGTCCAAATCAGTCCTCAAAAATGAGTTCCGTGTAACTAACATTTTATTTAGTTCAATTTATCCCATAAAAGGTTTCCCTTAGTATACAGCATAACAAGATTAAATTAAAATTAGAGGAAAATATGAGACCCAGAAAACTCTCAACAGGGAGGGAAATAGAAATTCAAAGTAAAATCTGCCATGTAAAGTTATGTAACCAGGGAACCAAAGCATCTAACTCCAGTCCATAGAATTAAACCCCCTAACTCCTTTTGTTATAGGCGTCGGGAGAAATCACCCTCGGAGACCGATATGGAAAAGGAAAAAACTTTATTGCCGGCTGCCGGGACCGCACCAGCCAATTCAGAGTCTGGCGATGAGCCGTTTTTACTTTCGGTTTTTTAAAGCTGCAAGCGGGGCAACTTGGTCTCCCGATCACCACGCTAGGAGTTATTAGCCAATGCAAGCAAGCCAGCAGCACATAAGCTAATTTTGCAGTTAGCATGGCTCCTCCCACCCCTCCCACATTTTTCCCACCTGAGTTTATACAAAACGGAGGGGTTAGTTTAAATGGCGTCGGTCCTGCTCTCAGAAAAAGGACATTACTTCACTTTATCCCATTGGCCCTCCTGTGACGACAAGACAATCTCTTTATCTGGTTACCCAGTTGTCTGTGAGATGTATCTTAACATTCATTGATCATATATTTGTTTGCCCACTTGTCATTTGAGACCCTTGACACGTGCCGTAGTTATCTATTGCTGTGGAACAGATTACCCCAAAGTTTATCAGCTCAAAATATGAACACTTACGATCTCATAGTTTTTGTGAATCAAGAATCTGGTCATGACTTATATGGGTTCTCTGCTTCAGAGTCTCTCATAAAACTTTGCTCAAGTGTCAGACAGGGTTGCAGTTCATCTAAGGGCTCAAGCAAGAAATAATCTGCATCCGAGCTCACTCATGTTCTGCTGGTGAAATTCACTTTCTTGAAGGGTGTGTGTCTGAGGCCCTCGTTTCCTCCCTGGCTGTTGACTAGTGGACAATCTCAGTTCCTCGACAGATGACAATCTTCATCAGGAAAGGTATGCAAACAAACAAACAAACAAAAACCCAGAGAGAAAATACCAGTAAGATGTTGAATAAGACTGAGAAAATTATTCAGTTTCAAAAATTAGCAGAGACCTGAAGGACGTTATAGTGCTAAAGACCAGCTCTCTCCAAACCCAGTATTTTGTGAAACCACTGGGCTTTGACAGATTCTGCACTGGGTGCTACAGATAAGATGGGATATAAGGATATGGTGTGGGCCTCAAGGATCTCACAGACTAGCTGAGAAAAATTATAGACATGGAAAGGGAAACATACAAGGAAATTGATGCTAAAGGCAGATTGTCTTGAAGTGGTAATATTTACTGATCAGAGGCAATTGAAAGCATTGGACAAAGCTTGAAGACCAGCCTCAGACAAATGGAGAGAAGGGAATATGGGAAGACTGTGACCAGCCTCAGACAAATGGAGAGAAGGGAATATGGGAAGACTGTGAACAATTCCCTATGAAGAAAAATGTTTAGTGTGTTTAGTGACTAATAAGAAAATTGAAAAGCTTTTGCAGGGGACAAATGAGATGAAATAAAGGAATTCAGTAATGCAAGTGGTTTTAGATAGAGAAGTCAGGAGCCACAGTACCCAGTTACAAAGTCTAGCTCTTCCTCCTTGATACTGGGCAAGTTATGTCACCACACTGTGCCTCAGTTTCCTATTGGAATTGAGGGTGACAGCAGCGCCTGCCCCAAGTGTGGGTGCACACACATGGCAGGGGCTCTGCACATTAGCTGCCATTCCCGCTGTGATGACCGTCATTGGTACCTGTTGTTATTGTGTAGACAGTTGGGCACTATAGGCAGATGTGGGGAGAGGAGGTAAAAGGCACAGAGTGACCCTACAGGGGGATTCATGGTGACCAGAATCAGCAAAGGGTAGAGGCACTAGTCTACGCAGGAGCTGATGTGAAGCAGCTCTTGGAGAGTCACAGTGAGAATGGATGGGGGTCCAGAAGTGCAGGCCAGGCCAACGGAGACCCAGTGGGCTTGGAGGCCAGCCAAGATGCCTGGATATGAGGATGGAGGGAAAGAGGCAGGCCTCAGGGATTGGCTGCTGTAGCCAAAGCTGACATTTCTGCAAAAGGTTTGTAAATCTTTTTAACGCCTAGTTCCTCCGTCTACGTGTAGAGAGTGCTCCGTAAATGCTGATGATTCAACGTAAAATTAGACACATTCTAGCCAACTTGTGGTCCCATCTCAGCAGACAGGAGCTTTTTAAAAATCAATTTAGCATGACCCCCAAATAGAAAGAGGCTCCATATTGTACTACAACCTATTGAGATTTCTTAAGTAGAGAGCACGGTCATAATGCACGAAAAGCTTCTTTAGACGTCCCCACTGCTCTCACTGGTGTCTCTCTCAGATCTGGGTTTCCCCTAAGATTTCATCCTTTCCACCCCAGGACCCCCAAACTCACCCACATCCAGCTCCCCAGGCTCCTGCTCCTCTCACCTGCCTCCTTAGCTCTTCAGCTTTTCTGGCCTTGTTTGGGGTTGGGATTTTTGTTTTGTTTTGTATTACTTTCGTTTTTTCTTTTCTTTTCTTTTCTTTCAATTTTCTTGTTTCCACATTTCCTGGATTCCACTGGAAAAAAAACAATAAAACAGCAAGGCCAGCGATCTGACCCAGGAGTCTTTCCTCCTCTCACTGTCCCCACCCCACCACCTCTGCCCCACCTGTATGGCAGCGATGGTAATAACAGAGGCCACAGACCCCGAGAAATTAGTATCTTTCCTTGTCTCCCCCTCACAGAGGTAAATACCCTCAATTCTTATTTCACTTAAGTTACTGAGCCCTAAATAAAATAAAATTCAAATATCCTACTCATGTTTACTTAACCTCGAATGAAAATTACCACAAAAAGGAAACTCCAGTTGCCTGTGAACATTTTGAACTATAGCTAAACCCAGGACAGAAAGGTCAGCTTCAGAATCCCCAGATCTCTGATTGTCACTCAGTTGGGACTGTCCAGCCCTGGAAAGGTGGAATGTAAACAGCAAGGAGCACCGGGGCTCACGTCCAAACCACAGGGGAGGGTTTCAAGAAGAGACACACACACATGTGCACACACACACACACGTGCACACACCACACACATGTGCACACACCACACACGTACATACAAACACACGCACACATGCACACACCACACACGTACATACAAACACACACACACATGTGCACACACCAAACACACGTACATACAAACACATGCACACATGCACACATCTTCCTTCGTGTGCATCGGCTCTGTGTGTTGAGGTTATGGCAACTAATCAATACAAATTCCTTTTTTTAACTGCACACAAATTACCAAGAGAGTACTCCAGCACGTCGCTGCTGGCCATGTGAAGGTTTCCAGATTGTCTTTGCTCCTTGACCATGTTCTGTAGACTCCAGCTCTTAGCTTTGAATACTGATGGGCTTTGCCCTCAGAGACATCTTGCCTCAAGAGTCACATACACAAACCCCATCAAAGCACCTCACGTGACTCCACTTTTCTGTGGCGAGGGCCATCTGAGCATCCAGCCTCGGCAATTGTGGTCAAAGCCCTGCATTCAACTTCCTGTCACTTCCAGCCCATGCACATGGGGGATTCAACAGTGTTGGGAAATGTAAAGTTGAGGTTCATAATTCTTTTGCAAATGGTAATTGAGGGATCAGTTAGGCTTGCCTTCATTTTACCTTAGCTGCTTGTCAGCTCGTATTCATCTCATTGCTCAGGCTTGTGCCGCAAGTGCAGTGATAGTTCGACCTTCAAAATTATAAATCTTAGAGATGGCCCCTTGAATATACTGAATAAATATGGTGACTTTGTGGAGAAGACTTATTTTTATGTAATCCATTTGTAAATGAGGAAATATTTTAAACAGAGCTGTAATGAACACCCATGGGCTCACAACCTGGATTTTAAAAATTTTGTCATACTTGCTTCAAGTCTTTTGCAATTGAAGTCCCATTTGTGCTCAGACACCTCCACCTGCTTTCATCTCTTTCCTGCTTCCCACAGTGCACCAGGATGGAAGACTTTCCCTCTTGTTTTTTCTAGTTGGAACCTCCTACGTGTGAAACTTCGTGATTTATTTCACCAAGCTTGTCCCTTGATATATTTAGTGAGCTTAAAAAACAGCTAGTTCCAGCTCTTTTGTCTGGATGTGAAGTCAAAATCCTCACCCTCATCACCATCACCATTATCACCACTATCATCATCACCATCATTGTCACCGTCATCACCATCATCATCGTCACCAACATCACTACATCATCATCACTGTCACCATCACCACCATCACCACCACCATCTACAGTGTCAGCTGAGCCATGGCTCATTCTAGCTGGCCTCTGCCTCTCTCCAACACATTAGAACCCATTTCTCTGAGGGTGGAAGCTTTGGGGCAGAAGCAGTCACAAGATAGGTCTGAAAATCTTTCCTTAAACATTATCACTGGTACATACCTGAGTAGTCCAGCCCCCACAACAGTTGGCATCCCCAACCACACTCCTTATTAGCTGCTGTTAAGTTATCTGAGGCTCCAAAAGGGCCCTGAGGAGTCTTCTTATATGAAAAATCCAAGAAGAGACATATCCTGAAAGCCATAGAGGTTTTCTTTTTCTCTCTAACCCTCAAAACAAAGTGTCCCCAGCAGGCGGTCTATTGAACCCCAAAGTTGGGGTATCACGTTCATCCACCTTAGTCTGTTCACTCAGCAGTCAGTAGTCAATGCAGATACTGACTTTCCTAGGTTTCTTATGCTGATCACAATTCCAGATTCGCATGGACTTTAGACTTGATTAGACACTATTCTATATTTATTTATTTATTTGTTTGTTTGTTTGTTTGTTTTTAAGATACATACATGTGGGGCTCAATGTTGATTTTCAATAATTGTGTAGAATGTGTGGTGGTTAGATCAGTATAGTTAGCTTATTCATCATTACAATACGCAATCATTCTTTGTGTCCAATGATCAATTCCTCATTAGCCCCCCTTGCTCTACCCCCTCCCCTTTTCCACCTCTAGTTTCCTAAAAGTTCAACATACTACTGTGATTGTTGTTTGTTTCTTTCTTTCTCTCTGTCTCTCTTTATTGTTCATTTGTTTATTTATGGATTCACCTCCCAGTTATGAGTGAGAACATGTGGTATTTCTTTTTCTGTACCTGGAATGTTTGACTTAGGATAATTTTATCCAGGCTCATCCATGTTGTTGCAAATGGCAGAATTTCATTCTTTTTTATGGCTGAATAGTATTCTATTGTGTATATTTACCACAATTTCCTTATCCAATCATCCATTGATGGACATTAGGTTGGTTCCATCACCTAACTATTATAAATAGAGCTGCAATAAACATGGGAGTGCAGGTATGCCTTCAACCTGATGTTTTCCAATCCTCTGGAAATACTCTAAACTACAGTGCTCATGTCATTGAGCACTGCCAGAACAAGGCCTCTAGATGGCTCCACAAAAGTTCTGAGGCTTGATTTCATTCAGAGCTGGTCCCCTTTCCCACACCCCACATCCCACTTCAGCATCTTACTCATGCCCGGTGGACTTGTCTCCCACCTCTCCTTCCATTCTAGGGCTGCCACGTATCAAGGTAGCAGCTGTCTAGAAAAACTGTCTGGATTGCATTCCCTGGATCAAGCTTCTTAGAGGCTTGTGAGTCTATTTTGGCCAGAGGATGCTGGAAAACGCTCCATTAATCTACACTTCCACCTAGGCTGAACCCACCTGAATGCTTCTGGCTGATTTCTTCTCTTTGACTCCCTTTCCCACAGATCCTCTAGTTTTTTGGCCCTCTGTCCTCCCGCCATCCTTCCAAAACTCAGTCAAACAAATCAATGGTTTCCCCCTCAATGAGACAGGAGTTGGCAGGGACCAGAGGGAGTTCTTCAGGTTCTACACTTTGATGAAAGGAAGGCTTAAATTTTAACACACTTGAATATTTTCATGAGAAACACCTACCAGACTTTCTTGCTAACATGGACCACCTCTGACATCATGTACATTTTGTGCTGACTGTGTCGATTTCCAAAGGACACATCCCACATGCCCCCGTCTCATCTCCACTGGTGTGCTAGAGCCAGCTCATATCAGTTGGAGACAGCTGATTTTTAATATTTGTAATTAAAACAAATTTAATTTGTTTTAACTTTTTTTGATTTTCAGGATCTGGTTGACACTGAGGTGGTAGCTTGAAATTGGCCATGGTGGGAGTAGTTACACCACAGAAATTGGCAAGCACTACAAATAAGGGCTTCACCCCTCACCCCCAGGGTTGTTAAACATTTACTAGCTGGCTTCTGCCCTCCTCCAAGAAACTACATGTGGGGAGAGGGAAACTGCATCTTAATCCTTAAATAAAAGTTTAGAAAATAGATTTTAAAAATCAGCCAGGATACCACAGTATTTCCTCCCAATTTTTGTCCTCAAGAAAACTTATGTTTTCCTTCTAACCATTATAGTGTATCTGTAATTTAATTTTTTTTACATCATATCATAAGTATTTGCCATGACAATATGCAGCTTTTATTATTACCATTTTAATACTAATTCCTCTATGTGTTCATTTTTCATTCCCGTGAACATTTTAGAGCCTATATAATATTGTTCATTTTTAAATACAATTTACAAGTGCTACAATATCAGATTCTTGTAAGGAGACTCAAACACTGCAGCAGCATGCAGGCTCACTGCTACCTTACCCGTACCACCCCGCACCACCCCCTCCTGTCTCCACTCTGGTAGGAGCCACGTTGTTCAGTGGACTTTCCTCCACATCATTCCTATTTCCTTACAGACATGTTGACATACATACTTAACCAAAAACATTTGGGGGAATCTTTACATAAATGAAATCATTTTATGTAACAGTATGTGTCAATGAATTCTGCTTTTTGCTTATACATGAGTCTTTTTTATATACCACTGCACAGAGTTCCAAGTATGGAGATGTCAAAATTTAGGTTTCTCCTTTACTGGAGATTCTAAGAAGAGTTGTGTTCAAGGACAGCACACTTTAAATTGTAACATGCTGCCAACAATTTAGAAAAAAAAGCAAACAACATATAGATGCCTCTTTCCCTACATATTTGCAAAATTTTGAATATAGTCAAAAATTTTTTCAAATTTCCCAATCAAATGAACAAATACTGGGTATATTGTGACTTTAATTTGCATGCTCGTCTAGAAATGAGGTTGAGCATCTTTTCATATCTGTCCTTTACATTCTTTTTCTGCAAACATCTTTGTCATATCATTTGCCTAGATTTTGACTGAATTGTCTTAACCTTTCATTATTGATTTAAGGAACACTTTTTTTTTTAACCAATATTTTATCTTTTAAATGTGTTGTAAATATTTTCTACTTATCTGTTACTTGGCTTTTAACTTTGCTTATAATCTATTTTTCTATACTGTACATAAATCCTAAATTTTCATGAGACCAAACCTGACAATCTTTTTGTTTATGATTTCTGTTATTAGTGCTGGTTATGGATTTATGTGTAAACTCCAGTCTCAGTGACCACACACATACACACACACAAATTATTATCATTTTTTTGACCGGTAAGGGGATGGTGACCCTCGGCACGGTGTCGTCCTCACCACACTCAGCCAGTGAGTGCACCAGCCATCCCTGTATAGGATCCGAACCCAAGGTCTCAGAGCTACCAGCGCTGCACTCTCCTGAGTGAGCCACAGGCCCCCAATTTTTTTTTTTTTTTCTAATGCAATGTTCCTGCTCCAGCAGCCCTTCTTGTCTGCTCTCCTCCAGGCAGTGACACAGGGATCTGAGGTGCTTCCATTGGCGTGTCTGCCATTCCAGAGGCTATCATCAAAGCTGTGTGAATGGAAGACATGAAGAGCAGCCAACACTGTGCAAAATCAGCAAGGGCAGGCCTGGGCATGGCACATACCTCTTTTCCCCACTTTCCACCAGTCAGAATTCATTCACAGTTTCCCACACAGGGACAGGGAGGGCTAAGAAATGACCTCATCCTGTGTGCCCAAGGAAAACAGTGGCATATTTCAGTCAACATGTAGCCTGTTTACTGCCACAGCCTCTGGATTTATTTCTTGCTTAGGAAGTTCTATAAAGGGTGAAAATGTTTCTCCTGTGTTCTCTTCTACTGTTTACAGGTAATGTTCTTTCCTTTAATCTATCTGGAGTTTATGTTTGAGAATATAGTAAGGGTCTCAATGGATAACCAAAACCTCTTGCTACTGTTTTGATATACCTCTTTATCAAACGGATTTTCCGTATATAAATGGTTCTGTTTATGGAGTCTCTTAAATTTCTCTTATGTATCTATCATTCCTGAATCAACACCATATTGTTTTAATCTCTGCCTTTCTTTTCTTTTCTTTTCTTCTGGTAACTGGCCAGTACAGGGATCAAGTCCTGGACCTTGGTGTTATCAGCACAACACTCTAACCAACTGAGTAGCCAGCCAGCCCTAATCTGACTTTATACTGTGTCTTCATATACAGATTTCTCTCCTTTATCTTCTTTCTCAGATTTTTCTTGGCTATGCATACACATTTTCTTTTCCACATCTGCATCATCATTTTAAATATTCCATTGTGTGGATAAATAATAGTTTATTGAACATTGGAATTTTCAATCTGTTTATTGCCATGATCTTTCATGTAGCTACAACTTTGTTCACAGTCACATTTATTTTCCTGGGGTAAGTTCTGGAAGAGAGATTGCTGGGTCAAAGGATATAAACACATTTAAGGTTTTTGGTATGTGTTACCAAATTGCCTTCAACATGGTCATACCAAATGCTTCCCACTAGCAATATAAGAAATAGAGCTTTTTTCTGTAAATGGTTGTATCATAACCTTTAAAAAATATTTAATCAAATAAAGATTTTATTTTAATATGAATTCATCTAATTTCAAGTAAGGTTTCATTTACATGACGCTTTGTGTTCATTTCTGGCATGAATTGCTTATTTATGCCTTTATTGCAAAGGATTGTTAATTATAAATAGTGTACTGTAAGAAAACCAATCCAGCGTGGCTTTTGTGGCTCATCATCCAAGAGCAACAGCCTCGCCCTCCTCTCCCATAATGGAATGCCCGTGTCACTAACATGAAAACTTGTGGAGCATCTCAACCTCCTGGAGCACTATCTTCTGGACAAATTAATTGGGGGAAGATTTTGCTACACGAAACGTTGGACTCATGCAGCCGGGCTTTTGGGCACTTCTCTGGATGGGGTCCCTTCATCATTGACACATGGCCTGCCCCAGCCCCATGCTTCCCATGCTGACCCTGCAGCAGCCAGCCCATCCCGCCTTCCATAGCATAGCCTGGGGCTTGTCTCAGGCACCTTGAGCCCTCTGCAGATGTCCTGTCCCCTACCAAGCCCTTGTGAGCTGCTGGCAAGGGCAGAGAGGCCAGCTCAGTGTGGAATGTGGCCTCTCCCTGCAGACAGTGGTGGGAGAGGTGCCAAAAGCTGCGCTCAGGCTTTGGTGCCCTTGTGTTTCAATCCCTGGCATTAGGCCCACTAAGCACAACGTTGCAGCTCCCTGCACCTCCTTAATCGTTGATGCGTTAACTTTGCACTAAATGCCACAGAATGGGAAGGTGTCAGAGGCCATCCACAAACCTCCCACATCATGCCTAGAGATGTGCGTCAATGCAGGGAGGGAAAGGAACACACCATTGCCTTTGTGCATTTGCGATGGCTGAGTGGACAGACAGAGGTGACCAGAATGGAGGTCGTGTGGAGGCTGAGTAAACAGATGTGATTCCTCACCCGGAAAACTCTCCAGGGCAGCTGCTGACCCACTTAGGACTGTCCTTTGTCCATTCATGATGAACATTCTGAAAAGGCCTGTTGTTGAATTCTTCTGCTATTTTGCAATGTCAACAGACATGATGCTCCGAAGTGGCAAATGAGCACAGCTTTGACAAAGCCCTCTTGTCCACTGTGAGGCCTGTGAGTCAGATGCACTTAGAAAAGGGAAAGGCCCCTGAGCAGGGGAGCAACCCACCTGGTGCCTGGCAGCAGGGGAGCCAGGAGTCAGAATGTTCCCAACTCTCTGGCAGATGGACTGGATGTGCCTTGATGGGAGAGAGTCATCGTCATGGCAATGGGTTTGTCTTTCTCTGCTAGGAAGCACTTAACAAAAAACTGAGGATAGCATTCTGCACTTGCATGACTATAAGGCTGCCAGACTTAACAAATAAATATGGGGCCGACCCCATGGCGCACTCGGGAGAGTGCCGTGCTGGCAGCGCGGCAGCGCTCCCGCCGCGGGTTCGGATCCTATATAGGGATGGCTGGTGAGCTCACTGGCTGAGCGCGGTATGGCCGGTCACAAAAAAGACCAAAAAAAATAAAAAATAAAAAAATTAAATATGTACGACACCAGTGTCCAGGTTGGTTTTCTGTTGCTTATAACAGAATACCTGAAACTGGGTAATCTATAAAGAAAAGAAGTTTATTTCTTACAGTTCTGTAAGCTGGGAAGTTCAACGTCGAGGGAGCACACCTGGTGAGGGTCTTTTTGCTGGTGGGGACATTCTGCAGAGTCCCATGGTGGCGCAGGGCATTGTATGGTGAGAGAGTGAGAGCAAGATCACTTGCTAGCCCAGGTCTCCCTTCCTCTTCTTATAAAGCCATCAGTCCCACTCCCATATAAACCATTAATCCATTAACCCATGAATGGATTAACTGATTCATGAGGGCATCACCCTCACAACCCAATCACCTCCCAAAGGCCCCACCCCTCAACACTGCCACATTAGGGATTGAGCTGCAGCATGAGTTTTGGAGGGGACATTCCAACTATAGTGCCCAGGTAAATTTGAATTTAAAGAACTAACAATTTTGTTAGCATAAGCATGTTTCTCTCATGCATACTTTTTCAGTATAATAATTTTTTGTACTAAGAACTAACAGCACTGATAACACATGTGAAGTGCCTGGCAGAAGGCCTCTTGAGATAGACGCTCAATAACCTGTAGTTTCAATGATCCAGATTAAGATTTCTGTGAGAACCTCCCCCTTAGTCAGGAGCAATTCTCAATTCTCAAAGCTCATTGAGAGACCATATGGGGCCAACTTAACTAGAGGGCCCTAATCCTTGGTTTAATATTACCTGGTTTTGAAGCAAATGTTCTAGAAGCCCTAGTTCATTAAGTTGTCATATCATTGCATTTATGTATGAGCAGATAAAAAAGAACAGATAAATAAGTCTCAAGGTCACATATACAAGTTTGAAAATACTTTGAAAAGGATTATAGAGGATATTTTAAAAATTGCAAGTGGTATCCTATCATATTAAAGACAAATTTCAAGAAATACATATGTAATGATGATTTTTTCATTTATAATGCAATATTTACACATGCATATTACTTTTCCCACTATTCTGACCACTAAAATGACCCACCACCATATATTTTTCTGTTTACCCATTTTGTATAAGGCCCCAAATTGTTACCAGCAATGTAAACATGCAGCTCCAGGACTGTCAACCAATAGGAACCGGTTCAAAATCCTAAGAGAAGGAGTCGGCGTGGCCTCACTTGTTTTTCTGAGTACATCACATGCACCTCTGGCCTCTGACCAGCTCACAAATAGGCCACCAATGTGGTCAAATCCACTGCCTAACCAGGCTGGGAGGAAAGAGTTGCTTTGAAAAGACACGCCAAAATTATCTTCCACAGTTCAATAAATCAGTTGCAGAAGTACAAAATGCAGGTGTAGAAACTGCAGCTTGCCACTTGAAATACTGGCTTGGAGGACTTCAATAACAGTAAACTCAGTCAGAGCCATCAGTGAGGTGTGGCTGTTGAATCCATGTACTCAGAGCATCTTAGGTGCCTGGCCCCACAATTGGCCACCCCGGGAACTCAGGGAAGGCCCAAAGCGGATTCTGATGGCCACCATATTGCAATCCGCTGATTTGGCCATGAAAAGTGACTGTCCCTCTGGGCTTGATGAAAGTTGGGCCTCATATTATGTGTTCAGTTCTAGGAACCCAGAGAGAGACAGGAGGTGGTGACGAGTGTCAGCACCACGCTATATGGAGACGTCTGGAGAAACTGGACACGTTGGCCTCCAGGGAGGGAATGGGAGAGACAGTTGCTGATTTCAACTATTTAAATGACTGTCATACAGAAGCATCATGTACTTATAGAATTCCAAGGGGCAAAGCCAGTTTCAAAGGGTGACAGCCACAGGAAAAAAGATATTATCTTAATTTAGAAGCTATTAAAAAGTAGACTGAATATTCTCCAGATGGGAGCCAGAACAAATAATGTTTTGAAAGTGTTATTATAGAATCCACAAGTATGTTATACTGAGTAAAACTATTTCTGAGCCTTAGAATCAAACTTTTTGCTTGAATTTTTTAATCCAAAAACCCAGGCTCCAGTTAATAGAAAGTTTCCTAAGTCAGATGGAGTGGTGACATCCTGGGCAGGTGAGCCTGAATGTGGGCGGTGCCTCACCTCCTGATGGTCCAGTGATTGTCAGGTGATGCTGAATCCCACCAGCTCTGGTTTTCCAGCTTCAGCAATCCAGACTTCAGCCCTTGCTGTTTGTGACTCAGGGTCTGGGCTGTATTTGTGGCTTAATGACGCCACTCTATAATCCATCCCTGGGCTATGCATTTTGCCTGTATTCTGGCTCAGTGGGAAACAGAGCTTAGCAGTGACCTCTGTTACCTATTTCCCAGTCAAAATGAACATTTTCTGTGGATGCTGCACCTGCACACTCCACTCACCAGAGCTGTAACCTCGTGTGGTTCTTTTTTTATTATCATCCTCAGTCAACATATCTAAACCATGTCAGTGATAAAATACTCCCATAAAAAAATCTTTTGCTGGTCTAACCTGTTTACTATCTGACCCTTTACAGAAAGCTGACTTATTGAAGTACTAATGGAAATAACGTACATGCACATCAGGTTTTCTCCCTCAAGTCCCTTAATCTTCTCCCTTCATGCCCTGGCAGTGGTCAGGGCCTGGGATGTGGTCCCCTGGGAGCAGAATGCACGTGACACCCTCCGGTTTTGTAGCCCATGTGGGCACTGTGTGGGGGCTGCAGGCTCTACCTTCTAGGTATACGTTACCTTGCTCTTTCATCTGTGATCCTAAGCTCCTAGGAATTTCTTTTCATTTAAGAGGACATTTTTTGGTAGGAACAGATACTACACTTGATCTTAGCCAAAAGGCTGAGGAGAAATGAGAGGACATTTTTGGTCCCTTCTGCAAGTGCATTTCTTTAACAAATACCATTCAGGTGACAGTCCCCCTCCAAACTGAGGACACTGCTATTCTCCTGCTTCTGGAGAAATCCATGTTGTTCTGTGTAAAAGTAGTACTTACTCTCCTGAGGCAGCCCTGAAGGTGGAGAAACAGCAGCAACAGCAAAATGAACAATTTTCCTCCCCTCACATGTGTGGTCAAAGCAGGCCGTGCTGGGGCACATGCCATGCTGTGTGCAGAGAGGCCAAGACATGAGAATGCCTGCCTTTGCCAGCCCTGAAATCACTCAGTTCCTACTTAGATTTGGCATTCATTTTAGATGATATCAACTGGATATTTCTGTAGAGATGTCTTGATAAAATCCGACTAGCCTTAGTACTTATCAGAGTAAGGAGACAAACACAGAAGAAAAAGTGAGGCCGCGCAGGAAGAGAACGGGCATTCGTCAATTGAGCCAGCAAGGATTCCTGGATGCAGACAGATTCTAACTCACTTAAGCGAAGTATTGGAGGATTGTCAGGCGGCCTGTAGCCTCAAGAGGAGAACTGGAGAGCCAGGCTCAGAACCAGAGCAGGAGCAGAGAGGAGGAGGAGGAGCCAGGAGCACACGTGCTGGAAGGAGTCTCCTGTCACCCAGGGATGCTGCTGCCACCACCATGTTCTCTCTCCACCTCTCGGCCACCCTCCTGGCTCCAGCATCACCCCCAAAAACTGTCTCTAAGTGACCCACCATCTCTGACTCATTGATCGGGAGCCCCCGGTGGGAGGTTCCAGTGAACCGGCCTAGATTTTGTACCCCATCCTAGCTTCCAGGAGGCGGGAGAGAGAGTGGCTGGCTCCCTTCAGCTTGCAGAGAGAATGAGCAATTGAGTGAGAGGGGAGTGATGTCTTCAGGATATGGCCAAACTCCATCCACTATCAGCCAGTGCCACCAGACGACGAGAGCTTGTGCACATTCCTGACTTTAAGGAAAGAGGGATCAGAGGATGCAGGACTCCCAATCAGCGACTAAGTCTGTGTGGTTAATTAGGGTTTGTATTATTTTTCTGTAGCTGCACAACAAACTCCTACAAGCTTCATGGTTTAAAACACCCATTTATTATCTCCCAATTTCTGCCAGTCAGGGGTCCGGGCACTACATGGCTGGATCATCGGCTTAGGGTTTCATAAAACTGCCATCAAGGGACAAGTCACGGCTGAGTCTCATATGAGGTTCATGGTCCTGTTCCAGGCTCTCCTGGTTGTTGGCAGAATTCAGCTCCTTGAAGCTCTAGAACCACCTACCACTGAGCTGCAATGGCTCTGCTGTGCTCCAAATGCCATGGGGTTGCCACAGACCCCACATGGGACCCCAAGCCACAAGGACATGCAGTGTCTCCAAGGCTCATGGCAGAGCTGCTGGCTGTGCCACCTGGTCCAGCTGGGGCACCTCCAGTGTCTCTGAGCTCACACTGCCAGTCTGCTGGTAAACCCGCACCTGCCCAAACTCGGTGTGAGCTGCCACTGCCTTAAGAAGCCCAGTCAGTACTGTATTGCGTTTCCTTCTTAGTGATGGGGGTATGAGGACCAGCAAATGGTTCTTCCCTTCAGAGAAAATATACTGGCATTACCCTCAGCAAGTTCACTCACATGCCAGGTTCACTGTTTCATCAGTCAAGGTTCTCCAGAGACACAGAACAAAAAGGATATCTATGCCTATATCTATATCTGCACCTGGATCTATATCGGCATCACCTGTACCTATATCCAATCTATTTTTATATCTATGTCTATATCTATCTATATCTGTATCTACATGTAATCTATTTTTGTATCTATATCTTATCTGTATCTATATTAGTCCATTTTTTATGTCTATATCTGTATCTATATCTGTATCTAATCCATTTTTATATCTATATCTAATCTATCTTTGTATCTATATCTGTATCTGTATCCTATCTAGAGAGAGAGAGAGAGAGAGAGAGAGAGAGAGATTTTAAGTAAATGGCTCACATGACCGCTAGGATGGGCAAGTCTGAAATCAGCAGGCAGGCAGGCTGGAGATTCAGGGGAGAGCTGATGCTGAAGTCTTGAATCTGAAGGCTGGAAACTCAGGCAGGATTTCTTTGTTGCTGTCTGCAGGCAGAATTTCTCCTGCAAAAGACCTCAGCCATCGATCTAAGGCCTCCAGGGTGACCTGCTCTAATTACCATCAGCTGACTGTGAATGTTAATCCTGTCAACAAAGTACCTTCACAGCTAGGCTGCTGTTTGACCAAACAATAAGGCACCATAGCCAGGTTGACAAATAAAATCAACCATCTCATGTCTTACGAGATTTCTCTTTCCTCCTCCTTAGGGCCGCCTGCTGTTTTCTGCACCCTCAGCAAGGGTTCACACACCTATTTCCCGATGTAAGCCAGCACTGTCTGCAATTTATTTGGTGGGAATGTTCCAGCCTTCCACTGATGCAAAACAAACCCCCCATACAGTAGCTTAAAAAGGTGCACCCACATACTGTTAGTACCTCTCCTGGTTTAGCAGCTTGACTGAGCTCAGCTAGAGAGTCCTCCCTGGGATCTCTCACATGGTTATAGTCAAAAGGCAGCCGCAGCTGGAAGCTCGTGAGGCTTCTTCTTTTGTATGTCTGGCTCCTGGGCTGGAGAGACTCAAACTTCCAGGAGCTATAACAGCTGGGGCCTCTGTGTGGTCTCTTCATATGGCAGCCCCAGGGTTGCTGGACTTCTCACAGGATATCTGGTGGCTCCCAGAGCAAGTGTCCCAAGAGAAAGCGACACAGCCATGTGGCCTCTGCTAGCCAAGCCTGGGAAGTCATACAGAATCCCAAAGGCCCACCCAGGTTCAAGGGCAGGCTACACAGAATCCACAGACATGTGTTAAAACTCCCTGAGAAGGATTTCTCCTATGTGATTTCACTCTGAAATTTCTCCCCCCAGGACTGACTTGATTGTAGACCTGTCCTCTTACAGGGCAGTCTCTCTGGGCAGCACATTACAAAACGTCCTTAGAAAGAAGGGTGGAGGGTGCTTTCATGCATGTGGCTGGCTCAGGTGCTCTGAGTTTCCTTGTCCCTGTCGCAGTGTTCAGTGCCACTACTTCCCATCTGATGCTTAACTATCACAGAGGGCCCTTTACATTCAATTGTTACTGTAGCATGAAAAGCCACCAGATCAAACTCTACTTTTGATTCTTAGCTACCATCACCCCGTAGGAAGAAGAAATAAGAGATTCTATTAACACACATCTTAGGAAGACCCTGGTTTGGGGACATATGTTGGGATTCAAACTTCTGTTTCTTCTGTCCAGTGTGAGGAAAAGCAGTCATTCTATATTAGAGACTGAGAGGCCTTGAATGGCTAATATACTATATTCTGTCTTATAATGGTGGCAAATTGGCTACAGAAGTATTGACTTTTCTGAGCACTTTAGCCCAAGTAAGCACAGGCAAAAATATAAGACAATTTCATTTTTCACCATTGGATTCTATTTCAGTTTTCTATACTTGAACATAAAACCACCCCAAAACTTAGTGGCTTCAAAACACTTTGACTTGCTCATGGTGGTTTGACCTCTGTTGGTCTTGCTTGGGGTCACTCATGGCTAAACGGAGCTGGTGGATGGACTAGGCTAGAAGCTCTTTGGGTCAACAGCTGTATGGTTGAGGCAGCTCAGCTCCCCTCCACATGCCTCTCCAAACCTTCCTAGAACCCCCAGAATAGTGTCCGACCCCTGTTTTACATTCTAATGGCCCTCTGTGTTTCTCCTTTGTTGTACTTATTACTATTGCAATTTAAAGCTTATCATAGTTTGTCAAACATCAGTCTTCCCTACTCCAATGTAAAGCCCACAAGGGCAGGGACTGCAGTCATCTTGTTTGGAATCACATTCTCAGCGTGGCAAGGTGCATGCCATGTATCAGGGCAGCATGTGGCACGGTCATAGAATGAATGACGTAATAAATGCAGAGAAACAATAAATTCAAATCCTGGTTCACACACTTAGTAGTTACAAAGCTTGAAAATCAGTTTCCACTTGCAAAATAGGAAATGTAGTAACCTTCTCTCTGGGTTGCTATAAAGATGAAAGCAGAAAACACACATGTGTACTGAGCACATAGTGCCCTGACAAGCATGTGGGCGGCTGTCAGCCTGAGCTTAACCACGTGGTGGGGTTGCTCCATACAGGACCAATGGGTGAGTCATGGCACCTTATAGGCCACTGGTGCCTTCTGAGAAATTCAGGGAAATTCAGAGGATGACGGAGTTACTTTGAAAAAAGGAGGCTGGGAATGTGTGGATTAGTCATAGAATTAATATCTGATGCATGTAATAGCCAAGAATTGACATAGCTGGTGAGTGTCGACCTGAGGCTATGGCATGCGACAGCTTATGGGAACTGGGCCCAAGGTCCCTGCAGGCCCTGCAAGGGCTGGCAAAAATGGCAAGCTCAGAAGCACGCTGGCAGAGGTGTAAACTGATATAGGCTCCCTGGAGGACAACCCAACAGTATCTACCAGAATTGTCACATCCTCAAACCCAGCAGTTGACCTTGAGGAACTCACTCCTCTCGCCGACTGAGCACTAAACCAGCAAGCCCTGAGTTTATGAAGCTGACCCTCTAGCTGGGGAGGTAGCAATGAACAAAAAATAAAAAACAGCTGCAGATGGCGGCGGGATCTGTGCAGAGAGGAAAGTGGGTGTGATGCAGGGAAGGGATGGGAAGGCATGGGGAGGCCTCTCTGCAGAGCTAATGTTTGGGTGGGATGGGCGGGAGGCAGCACGTGCAGACGCAAGCATCAGTGTCAAACACACCAGGAACAGTGAGTGCAGCAGCCTGGGGGCAGCCAATGTGTTTGAGGGCCAGAGCACAGGACATGGAGAGGGGCAACAACAACATGCAAATGGAGGGGTTGGAGGGACGAGGTCACATCAGCCAGGCAAGTGGTTTGGGTTTTATTCTAAGTGCATGGAGAAGCGTCCAGGGGAACTGATCACTCTGAAATGGGGGCGCCGGCTGCTGACAGTGAGGCAGCCACAGGGCTGGCAAAGAAGATGAAAAAACCAGGTGTGGCCCATTTTCTTTTCATATTTCTACTTTTGTAAGTTTTGAAATTTACTTTTTATTGAAACATAATTGATTATACGTATTTGTGGGGTACAGAGTTGATTATCAGTATTAGTGTACAACATGTGATGATGAGATCAGTGTTACTAGCATGCTCCTCATTACAAATCACATTTATTCTTTGTGTCTATTGCCTAATTGCCCCCTAATCCCCTTCCCCCTCCCCCGTTCCCACCTCTAGTATCTGTAGGTCTGTTCTCTCTTTCTGAAAGTTCAACATATCATTGTGGTTGTCTGTCTGTCTTTCTTTCCTTCCTTCCTTCCCTCACTTCTCACCCCCAGGAGCCTGAGGCAAGTGTGGGAGTCTCAGGTGTGAACAGGTAACCAGGTGCTCACACAAAGAGGAAAGGGCTGATGCCAACAAGCCCTGAAGTCCAGGGACAGGGACAACTAGGTCACCCGACAGACCCCTCTTGCTTCCATCTCCAGCAGTTTGTGGTGTGGACGATGCCGCAGGAGGAGCCTGGGAAAGGCCAAGGAGGTGATGAGAGCTTCGACATGGGTCCCTGTGCTTCTACATGTCCCTTGCGTGAACTCAGCCTCTCCTTTCAGTTTCAAACCCGCCAACATGGAAACGTCCAGGCGAATAGTCTCTTGTGATGGTCACTCAGGAAACTGAGTCCTGAGTGCTTTGGTTGGCGAAAGAACTACCTCCGCCCATGTAGCTCTGCCCAGCTCTGTCCTTAAATTTGGAAGGATGTCTGATGGGATTTGCCTCTGTGAAGTACCAGCCTGTCCAGGTGGACGCATGTGTCTGAGGAAAGCACTAACTTGCAATGTTTTAAAGTCTCTTAAAGGCTTACTTTGACCTGTTCTTTCCAAATCATTTCTTTCCCCCAACAAAGACCCCCAAAATTACCTGAAAGAAAACCCAGGTTCATGCTTTGTAAGGGTGGGAACACATTTGTATCTGAAGGAAGCTGTGGGGGTCTCAAGGCTGCACAGGGGTCCACTCGGCAGAGGAGGCGGGGCTGGGGCAAGACATTGCATGTCCTGGAGACAGTATGTCCAGGTGTCAATGCTGCTGAGCAGGGTTCTCCAGCTGACTGTCACAGCAGCCTGCAGAGTGAACCTCAGAAAACAAAACCCTATTTCTGCATTGATTTACATGATAAAATCAGAATTTCTTTACCATGGAAAACAGTTTTAGCCACAACTTATAATAAAATATTAGACTTTAAAATATTGCTACTTTAGAAAGAAAATTACAATTTTCCCAGGAAAGCGGCCAAAAAACAAATCACAAATCGCACACTCTATTAAAAGTTTAGAAACCCCGTCAGAAGTTACATTCACTTGCACAAAACCCACAGGAGGGTAGATAGTCTCAATTTTGAAACTCTGAACTTCTAGCTATTTCTTTTAAAAGGGTTTATCTTTTGAGTGTGATCTTTTCATTGTTTCCCAAATATATTTTAAGACCTTTGTTTGCCATCATTCAAGTTTTGTCATGCTAATGGTCTTTTTCTTTTATTGAAACAATTGTTTAGATGATATTTTTTTTGTAAGTTTAAGTATTTGCACAGAATCAAGTTTTAAAATTCAAGTTAGAAGGAATGTCAAGAAAATATAGTTCTATCTTTCACCATCAGAAGGAAGTCCCTTAACAGGGCCCCTGGCAGACAGTGACCAGCCCTCCCTGAGCGTGTTCTGGGAAAGGCACACACCCCATTTTAAGACTGTCCACTGCATTGTTGTAGGAGAGCTATCACCCAAGCGAGCTCTCCTCCTTTGGACTAGGGAATGTCTGCCTCCCTGTCCAGGAGCCTCTCCTGCTGTGACAACATGGGACCATAGCAATCCACTCTACATTATAGCCCTTGCTCTGTGGAGATCTTGAAGTCTGTGCCTCCCTCGTGCAGGTCTGCTTTGCTGCATCTGTGAGTGAGTGAGCAAGCCAGCCAAGAGCAAAGTGACAGACACCGCATGGCACTCCTTCCCATGTGGCACAGCCCAGTTTCTCCATCTGATCTTCATGGATTCCCAAGCCTGCCCCTCCTCCCACTCAGCATTCCCAAGGGGCTCTGTGCAATCAGAACCCACAACCTCCCAGGGCCAAGTTCATGGGGACAGTGCATGCACTTCTGGGGAAGACTGACACTGGTGAAACAGAGCATGAGGGAAGGGCAACCAGAGTCCCTGCCTGGATGGGCCACCAGCGTTCTCAGATTCTAGGGACATTCCAGGAATAATGCAAGGCATTTGTTTGCTCACTAGGCTATGTTGGTTGTGCTGGGAAATGTATACCACAGATTATTCAAATCAAGGGGAAAATTTAGGATACTCTGTCAAGGACAGACATGGTGCAGACAAGCCTTCAGTCCCATACAAGGAGAATCTTCCCCTGCTCCTTGCAGGATGTGGTCCGACTCTCCATAGTCTACCACAGACTCTGTGGTGTCCTGAAGCCCCTGAGAGAAGCTGCTGCATTTTGCTATTCTCGGTGTTTCTTCATATCCTGTGATGTTATTACTCACCCCAAGGAAAGGCTGATTCTTGCTCTTACCACTGCTTGGCATGGCCATGCTAAATTCTTTTGATTTCTTTTTCTTTTTTAATTTGTTTGTTTATTTGTTTTCCAGCTTTAATGAGGTATAATTGACAGATAAAAATTGCATACATTTAAAGTATACAATGTAATGATTTTATACACACTTACATTGTGAAATGATCACGACAGTAAACTTAATCACATCCATCAACTCACATAGTCACCATTTGTATCTGGGTGGAGGGGAAGACACTTTAGATCTACTCTCTTAGCAGATTTCAAGTGTACAGAACAGTATTGTTAACTACAATCACCATGCTCTACAGTGGATCCCTAGAACTTATTCATCTTATAACTGAAGTTGAAAATGTGTACCCTTTGACCAACATGTCCCATTTCCCCTTCCACATCCCCTAGCAACCACCATTCTACTCTCTGCTTCTATGAATTCAACTTTTTTAGGTTCTACATATAAGTGAGATCTTACGGTATTTGTTTTTCTCTGTCTGGCTTGTTTCACTTAGCACAATATTCTCCAGGTTCATCCACATTGCTGCAAATGGCAGGATTCCTTCTTTTTTATGGCTGAATAATATTCCATTGTACATATATGCCACATTGTCATTATTTATTTAGCTGTCAACAGACATGGGTTGATTTCTTATCTTGGCTATTGTGAATGCTGCAATGAAAAAATTTTTTCTAACAATAATGTGGAACCAAAAAAGACCCCAAATAGCAAAAGCAATCTTAAGAAAGAAAATAAAACTGAGGGCATCACCTACCTGCTTTGCAACTATACTGCAAGGCTATAGTAATCAACAGCATGTTACTGGCATATAAACAGACACATAGACCAATGCAACAGAATCAAGAGCCCAGAAATAAACTCATGCATATATAGTCAACTAATCTTTAACAAATGGTGTTGGGAAAACTGTATCTCACCATGTAAAAGAATGAAATTGGACTCCTATCTTACATCATATACAAAAATTAACTCAAAATGGATTAAAGACTTAAATTAAGACCTGAAACTGTAAAACTCCTAGAAGAAAACATAGGGAAAAGCTCCTTGACATTGGTCTTGGCAATGATTTTTCAGACATAACACTGAAAGCACAGGCAATAGAAGCAAAAATTACTTTTGTTAACTAATAACAAGTTTTTTCTCTAGAAAGCAGATTTTTTGACTAGCATTTGGTCTGGTTTACCAGTCTTCACAGTTGAATTCCTCTCTTTGCAAACCTTGCTTTAGTTTTAGTTTTGGTTTTTTTGTGTGTGTGTATTTTTTTTTTTTTTTTTAGCTGCTTTTTTGGTTGGCTTGCATTGGGTACAGAGGGTTTGTGTTGGAAGCGTGGCAGGGAGAACTGTCCCCCATAGACCGCCCATCTGCTGATGTCAGGAGGCTGGAAGCTCATGCAGGCACAGGGCATATGTTCCATGTGGCAGAGTTATCATGTCTTGCACAGGAACACACCAGGCTAGCGGTTCTCAATGTGTGCTCCCCACAACAGCAGCATCAGCATCACCTGGGAATGCGAATGATCCAGCCCACCCCACACCTGCTGAGTCAGAACCTCTGGGTCAGAACCCAGTGATCTGTGCCAAACAAGCCATTTAAGGGGTTCTCGTGTGTCTCAGGTTTGAGAACCACAGCCCCAGACAGATGTTTTCTAGCAGCATAGTTTCTCCTACCACCTCTGCTTGAATAAATACACCATCAAAGGTCAAATTAGAGGTGACAATCTCAATGATTTCTGGCAGGCAATCCCAGGAGGTTTTGACAAGCCTCTGACATTAGGCAGTCTAGAACTTTCCCTCCTCTCTAGGGGTATCACCAACCTCACCCCCACCTGCCATCCTCCTGGGTGTATGAGCCTAGGAAATTGAGCTTTACTGGTGAAGCCGGCATCTTCCCATCCTTTCTGATGTATAGATTCAGCTCCCTACACATTTATTCATGTATTTTCACTTCTTGGACTTTAAGAAAGCTTGTTTCTAATTCTTTACATATGTTATAACTTAATTGTTGGCCAAGCATTGGTGAAAAAAGAAAAAGTACATCAAGTGATTTTTTTAAAGGAGTTATTTTTCAAAACTAATGAAAAGTAGAACCCTCCAAAAACAGAACAAAACCTTTGCTTCCTTTTGTTATTTTTTCTCATGTAAACCAGCAACAAAATATTCCTACCTCTCATATTCTGCCTTATTCCAGAAAGAATTGAAAAAGCTTAGGAAATATATTCAACACGATGGGATAGACACAGACAGAGAAATTAGGAAGCTGGAAAGAGGAAGGTTCACGGTGAGCAGGAGCTGAGGAGGAGGCTTATCAACGTGACGGTTCTATTTTTTTGCCCACGGAGTAGATCTACAAACGTAATATAATTTCATGGTGTCTCAGATCTGTTTTAACACATTTCAGAGACCAAAACTGTGATAATTTTGAATCTAGGCTGGGGTCTTGGTTTGAGCTCCCAAAGCTGACTCACACAGGAACTGGGATAACCAGGAAATGCCCGAGGGAGACGGGAGTGAGGCGGGGAAGGGAGGGAAGCCACGTGCGCAGGGCAGTGAGTGGCACCTGGGGACACTCTGAGCAACTGTGTGACCTCTAAGAGCCATTTCCCAAGAGCAAGGGAGCAGGGTCTTTTTTGGCCAATCACTGCCCCAACATTAGCTGCGGCTGCTGGGACATCTGGCCCACCCTGAGCTCAGGGCCCCCACACCAGGGCAGGAGCCGCAGCATCTGAAGGGACCCTGCCAGGGGCCTCTGGAGACCAAGGCCACGGGCTGGCGCCGTGGCCCGTTACAGGGGAATCCACGCGTCCGTATGTCGTCCTCGCTACTTCTGTGTATTACTGACCCCTCCAGAGAGGCAGGTGGACAACTGAAGCAGGAGCCGCACGGATAACACACATTCCTCCAGGGTCCAAACTAACCAGCCCGGGAGCAGCGGAGAATTCAGACCAGCTCGCCCTCTGGCCCGGGCCTCAGGCTGGCGTCCTTCAGACCACTGCTGCCCCTCATGCCCGCTGAGTTCTCCTTCCCAGTCGTTTACTCACCTGGAAGCAGAAACACTGTCTGAGGCGTTCCCATCACTGCAGCACCTGGAGTGATCAGAAGCCATGACGCATCCCAACAAGTGACGAGTGTCCACAAGTGCCTCTTTGTAGCTGTAGAGTGACCTGGGATGTCACAATCCTTGCCCTGAAAAAGCGACATTCCAGTTGAGGAAACAAAACGTGCACTAGGAAAGCTTAAGGGACAAGGAGAGGATAATGGCATTTGCAGAACACGAGTCTTTGAGATCATCTACTTCCCCCACTCACTTTGCCTGGGAGAAAACACTAACAAAGGTTCTCTCCTGGACTGGACTCTGCTCAGGATCCCCTGGACTCTTTTCCAACGAGGTCTGACTTTTGAACTTCCATGTTCATCTCTGTGTTGTCCAACTTTAGCAAGAATACGGCTAAATTGGTTTTGCCGGATCCCCCACCCTAAATGTCTGATCACCCTCGATATCTGATCAGGTTCCTCCTCCTCCTCCATCATCCCCCAGGTGATGTCCGATCACCCTGGTCTGCCAGCAGCAAGAATCCTGTTCAGTTGGCTTAGCCAGAATCCCCCTCACTCCTGATGCTTCCTCTTAGTAGTTTTCCATCCACCAAACCCTACCCGCACCCTGCTCCTCCGCTATAGATTCCCAACTTCCTGTTGTATTTGGAGTTGAGCCCAGTGTCTTTCCCACTGCAAAGCCCTGTTGCAGTGGTCCCTACACCTGTGGCAGTGGTTAAAGCCTGTCTTACTGTGCTCTGGCAAGTGATGAATGAACAATTTTTTCTTTAGCAATGCAGGCCCACCTATTTGCCAAGACTGGAGCTGGGAAACAGCAGGGCCAGCATGCTGTAGCTTCTGTCCAGGCCTGTGCACAGCCATAGGCACAGTGATATGGGAAGGATGCAAAGTTAGCCACTGATCAGGAAAAACTGGCTGCTTTGTGGCCACTCTTGTCTCTTCTGTTCTGTCTCAGTATAGAAGCGTGTCCAGACCAGAGGACATGGGGTGGCTCTACAGCTGCTGTGAGAAGACCAAGACCAGGTGGGTGAAAATTCCAGGTCAAGGGCAGGGTCCCTCTGACCTCTTCCCCCTTAATTTCTATCCCTCCTCCTCCTCAGTCTTACAGCTGCCCCTGCTGCCCTGCCATGGGTCTTTGTGGGGTGCCATCAGTAACCACCCTAGCTGACTTGGAGTGTTCAGAGGATTAGTTAGGGACGGGAAACTTGCAGCCCTGCTCTTACAGTTTCCACAGCCTGTGGTTCCTCAGTGCCATGTGATCCTTCATTCACTGAGGCAGTCAATCTCTTAGTCCCTCACCGACTCCCTGAGTCACTGCAGTATAGCCGAGACTGAAGCAGCACGACCCCCAATGAGCCCTGCATCTCTCTGCCCAGCCACAGGGAGGGGCACAAACCAGGATGCTTGCTGGCTGTGCTGTCATCTTTCAGGGGAGCAGCCAGCTTCACAGTGTCTGCGGAGGCCCCATTCTCACTGTCAGACTGTCCTGCCCTGTAGCATGGGTAGCCTAAGATGAATTTTTGACAGTCAAATTATGTTTTGACTGGAGAAGGACTTGGAATTTCAATGAATTCTTTGGGGAACTGGTATCCGACGAATGCTACTTAAAATATGAAAGCACCCCTCATTTCTGGATTTTTTGTAGAAGTCCAGCTTCGCATAACAGGCTTTGCTTGGAGCAGGGGTCATCACCCAACAGCTCCTACTCATTTTCCTCTGCAGGCAAATGATTTAGAGCAGACAGAAAGACAAGTCATTTTCACTCCACATGCTTGACTTGGTTAGATCTGGCCTGCTTTGAGAGATGTTCACCATCAAACCTGTTTGTCTGTCCTGTGTCACTGTGTCACACTCACCTCTCTAAGTTAAAGCATTTATTTAAGCATAGTTGTCAGTAATGGCCAGAGGACAGATGCATTAAAGGTTATTCATAAATGACACATGAACAGCTGAGAACCACATCATAGTCCCACCCCCACACAGCTGTACACCATAGAGTCACTGTTTTAAAAGTTGGAATCTTAAAAACTAGGCAGGGAAATGCTGACTGAAAGTGCAACAGAAAATGTGCCACATGTTCATTATATGACGATCACATACTAATCAATAAAAAAAGAAAATCTGTACTCCTAACTGGAAAATCATCTCCAGTAGTTAGTGCAGCCCAAGATATCCCAAGATAACCCACCGCTGCTGCCTGAAGATGGACAGGACGCCAGAAGTCTCAGGGGGATGATCTCATGGATCCCCCTTGGTCCCACTATCCTCATTTAGCCCACGCTCCACACTGGCCCCGTAGTCTTCACTGGTCCTATCCTCATCACCCCCAAATCCTCAGAAACCCCATGACCTTCACTGCTCCTGTGATCCTCACTGACCCCATCGTCCTCATTTGTCCCATGATCCTCAGTGACCTCCATGATCCTCAGTGACCTCCATGATCCTCACTGGCCCCGTCATCGTCAGTGAAACCCACAATCCTCACTGACTCATATTCTTCACTGAAAAACATTTTTCTAATTTTGATATGGTCCAGTCCATTAGGTATTTTGCTTATTCTTCATGCTTTCAGGGTCCTGTTTAAAACATCTTTCCACATCCCAAGATTGCTAAGATGTTTTCTGTTTTCTTCCATTAACTTTATAGTTTCACTTTTTGCATCTAGGTTTTTACCTTCTTTTGTCCATTTGCGACATGATGTAAGGATTCACCTTCATTTTTCTCAACTTAGGGAACCAGTTTTGCCATCAATGTTCACTAAATAAGCTACCTTTTTTTGTGAATGTGTAATGTCACATCATATGTAAAAGGCACCTGCGGACTCTAAGATCTGTTTCCAGGCTCTTAATTCTGATCCACTGGTTTCTTTGCAGGACCTTTTCCTGGTACCATGCTGCTGTCTCTTGATGTGGTTTGGTTTTTAATTACTGTGGCTTTGTAATATGTCTAAACATGGGGTAAGATGGGTTTCTTACCCCACCCCGTCTGCTCTTTGTTCAAAGTGCAGGATATTTATTCCTCCAAAGAAATTTTAAGAATCAATTTTTTTGTTTCCCAAAATACTCTGCTAGGATTTTTATGGTAGTCATATTAAACATTAGAAAAATCAGCTTGACAATACATTAAGTCTTCCCATCCATAAATATGGTCTAATTTTCCATTTAGTCAAGTCTTTTTTCATGTCCTTTAATAGAAAGTTAAATTTTTTCCCCATAAACACCTTTTACTTTCTTACTAGACAATGCCTAGGTAGTTCATCTTCACGGTGCGGTTTTATTTTCTAGTTGTTTATTGCTGGCATAGGAAAATAAAATAGAGTGTTCTTGTTTATCAGTCTTATACCTGGAAACCTTTGAGGTTGACACTTGTAATTAACCTTTTTATCATGTTGTTCTCAGCATAGTTCTAAGTGATGCTTATGTGACAGCTGCCTCCACTTTTATGAAGGGATCTGCTCCCACGGCAACTTTTTACAGTTTTCTGAAATTTATTCATTTGAAGAGAGAAAAGGGAAAGGGATAAAATGAACATCTCCTCCTCAAAAGCTAATCGCAGTGATCTGCCCGACTCTGCAGTGGAGCCTCCTCAAGAAAGCAACAGGAGGCTGATGGCCAAATCATTCTCAGCGTTTTGGGCTCTGGTGCTCCTGGTGAAGATTTGCTGACTCAGAAATATTTGCACAGACCTGGGCCATCTTGCATGAGCAGTGACTGGCTGAGCAACATTTATGGAACTTTCAGTTTATTTGGGTGACAAAGATAACGTTTAACATTATGCAAGGAAAAAACTAAGTAATCTTCCTCATAAATATCTATTCCCTGAGAACTTTAATACTGAATCACATGTTCACAAGTATGACTGGGCTGCTCTTCACTAAGTGCCTTGCTAGATGCTAAGTGCTTCATATTTTATGACATTTTATCCAAATAAGAGCCCTAAAAAAGAAACGTAAGTGTCCCCATCTTATTGATGAGAAAACTGAGGCTCAGAGGTACTAGTCAGCTTCCTGAGGTCCCCTGGCTCATAACAGCAATGTGAGCTTGAACCTTCCCCATGAGAAGGCCGTCTGTGTTCTTACCAGGATGGCACCTCAGCGCTTTATGTTTTGGAGTCTGTGGTAAATGGTGTCTTATTTTCTATACATTTGTAATTGGATACTGCTGGTATAGAAAAATGATATTGATTCTATTTTGGCGTTTTATAGTTTGATTTTCACTTTTCCCATCAAATGTTAAAAAGAACTCTGAGGTGTCCATACGAAAATGTATTGGGGAAGGTAGGAAGATGAGTTGTTAAAAACAGAGCCTGTTCCTATTCTCCCTTCTTCCCTTTAGGAATAGAATTATCCTCCCAGCAGAGCATTTGCCGGGCACAGTCTCCTGACCAGAGACCACGTTTGCCACCTCCCTTGTAGGGGGTGCCCTGGGACTGAGTCAGAGTAGAGGTGGTGGGGCAATTCTTTCACACCTTACACGACATATTCCTCACTGAGGAAACCGTTTCCTTTCCTTCCTGTGGCCCATGCGGACAAGGTACTGAAGAGCTACCCCTGACCTCGCAGATGAGGGCCTGAGGGGCTGCAGAAGCAGCAAGACCCAGGACACCTGAGACACCCACCACTCTACTGTGCCGTGACAGAGAAGTGACCAAACCACTGAGCTTTAGAGTCTCATTGTCACAGCAACTTTGCCTGAACCCTACCAAGTGTGGCTCTTTTCTACTGTACATGGTGACAGGAGCTTCACACGCATCGATAGTTCATTTCATTGTCACAGCAGCTGTGTGTCATTTGCACATCATACAGTGACTGCACCTCAAAGATGTTCCACTTGCTCAAGTTTTCAAATCTTATGGTCAGTCCTAGATTTCAAATTGAAAACACAAGCTTCCTCTACTACACAAGTGTTTTCAGTGTCGTGTCTTCTTTTTATTTAATTTTTGATTTAGAATTTTTGTTTTTTATCTATGAAATCTTTTTATTTCTTTTTCCCAATAAAATTTAATGTGAACCTTGGATACAAAACACATCAAACCAATGAGGATTGGGGCCCCTGGAAGCCCACCTGCTTCCCTCATCAGTAGGTAGCCACCGAGATCTCTCCACAGACCAGCTCCTTCCATACACAGGCCAAGTATACGGTCACTGGGAACATAATCGTAAGAAAATAAGCCCATGCACAGGGCTTGACCTACAGCTGGCCTTGCCCCACGATTCTTCTTTCACCTGGAGATATAAGCAGCCTCCACTGCTAAGTTGCTGTGCCAGCTCCCCTAGCGCCCACCAGGTGGAAGTGTTCTTTCACACTCATTAAATGTCACACATGTTAAACGTTCTGCTAGATTCTGACAGTAAAATGCAGTTACTGAAGATCTGCTGTGGCTTCTCACTTGCAAATGTGGTATGACATGCACCAGCTTCCTCACACGCAACCAACTTCCCATCCAGTCTATAGGTCATAGATGAAAACATCATTCTATTTGCTTTACTTCAATTTGATTACCCAGCCTCAAGACTAGATATATTTATTTTTAATTAAAAGGCCCAAGACAAACAATTCAGCCATATTATACCTTTGAATTTCTTAGGTTTTTATTGTTAAAGAATGATAACCATTTCATATATACTTTCTAAACCCTTCGAGTAAGATGAGCTTAAATATGTTTTTATCTCTTCTATTAAAGAAATAAAATCTAACAGATAATAAAATTCAACTTATATTCATTTTGGGATAGTCAAATCCATTTAAGTACACCTTCTTAGTGTCTTTTAAATATGGCCTTTTTCTCTCCATCTCACTGCTGTCATCGTCTCTGGCCTGGATCATTGAAACTGGTTTCCACACACTGTTGTCACAGTGATCATCTTTGCTTTTATTTAATTAGTGTAATTGCATAAAAATACATAATCACTTTATCCAAAAAATCAGAAAATGCAAAGAAGCAAAACTTATTAAATTAAATTTAAGTCAACTCAAATTCCACCCCAAAACATAACTGAATACTTTGGTATATATATACCCAGACCTTTCTCCATTTTATTGTAATTACATGTCCTCACCACCCTCTAAAATATACAACCCAATTTTCTATTCTGGTCAGTCACTTCCTTTTCACTAAGAAATATATCATAAAAACCTTTCTTTATCACTAAATACAAATTTTAATGATCATTTTAAAGGATAATTAGTAATTAATCTGAACATACCATAAGTTACTTAAACAATGTACAAGCGTACTTCAAAAGTTTATGGGAAAGTAGAATTAAAAGATAATACAAATCATTCCATGAACTTTTTGAACTACACTCCTACTACTGAAGAAAATTTTGGTTTCTATCAAATTGCTATGATTATAAAGAATATGGGGAAAAACCTCCTGTACTTACATTTCAATGTTTCTTTCCAATTTTTTTTTTATGTTAAATTCCTAAAAATTGGGTTAAGAAACAAGAACTGTTTAGGGGTTTCTAATATATATTACAAGACTCTTTCCATGGAATTCATAGCATGTTACATCCTGACCTGGGCCTGTGCCAGTGGTTTCCAACCTGGTAGCACATTAGTGTCATCAGGGGACTGTAAAAAACAGTGACAGTCCAACCCAGGACCAGATAATCTAAGGTAATGGGATTAAGGAGAGGCCCAAGATAATGCTGGCCCCATAAAATTAATTGGGGAATGTTCCATCTCTTCTGTTTTCTGGAAGAGTTTGTGTAGAATTGGTGTTGTTTCTTCCTCCAATGCTTGGTAGAATTCCCTAGCGAAGCCATCTGGCCCTGGAATTTTCTTTCTTGGAAGGTTTTAACTGAAGCCTTCAATTTCTTTAACAAACATGGATCTAATCAGGTTTCTATTTGTTCTTGCTTGAGTTTGACAATTTGTGACTTTCAAGAAATTCATCCATTTCACTGAGGTGGTTGAGTACATGGCATCGAGTTGTTTATAATATTTTCATATTACCTTTTTAGTATCTATAGTTCTGTAATAAAATTTTCTCAATTTTTTCCTTCTTTTTTTTATTTTTATTGTTGCTTACGACTATTCTTCTTAATAAAGTTTGATAGCAATAGATATGTAACTATTTCTAAGATTCAAATTCATTTTGCAGAAGGAAGGAGAATTTTTGGTGAATTCAGGCCGTCACACACATTCTGAAGGTAATTCCCAAAGAGGTCGCAGGAAGCTGTGAGCCATGCCAGCAGCTTTGGTGTGAGTCCTCAGCCCCTAGGAGAACCATGGGAAGGAAGGGCATTCCCAAACCCCACCCCTCCTAAACTAACATAATAATGGAAAAAGCAAATTTAAATTATTTTATTATTTATTTGTGCATTTATCTTTTTTCTCTGGAATTGATAAGCCAAATCAAACTGACAGCTTAATCTAGAATAAAAGATTGAATTATTAAAGTACCCAGGAAAGACTTACCTCCTGTGTTTTGTAACCCACGTGGGAGATTGTTTTTAGAGCTCCAACTGAACTGTCCCTAACTGGTTAGCCCCTGTCGTGTGTTGGTTCCTGACAGCAGGAAGGTTTTATGTAAAAAGGACATTGAATTGCTCCAGACTCATCCATTTCCCCTGCTCACAGACAGAGGTTAAGTCTCTGGGTTAGAATGCTGTCCTCCCCTTTGCCTTCACTGAAGCTACTACAAGGGCACTTCAAAAAGCTCATAGAATGACTCATTATCTTTCAATTCTATTTTTCCATGTACTTTTTGAAGTGCCTTCCTATTTTACTGTTTTGAATCTCCTTGTGTGGTTGATGTCCTGCCATATGCACCACATGGAACCAAGAGGACATAAACTCTTGACAAGCAATCCTCCTATTCGATGGTATGACATTGGGAGCTGGCCAGAAATGATTCTTCAATTGCGTGCTCCATTTTGCCATTGAAAACCCAGGTTTGGGGCAATAACTAGTTCCCCAGAGCACATGATAAAATAGTTTAGTATCTCCAGGCCTAGTAAGTGTTTCCAAGACCACTAAAGAGCACATGCCCATCTCTGAAAAAATGGTAAATATTTGAAAGTGTCACCATGTTCCTCATGTATGGGTGAACACAGCAGCCTGCCTGTTTTCTCATTAATTTTAAAGGCACTTTAAAGAGGAAGAGACCACAAGGGACAATTGCTTCATACAGGATGTTTCCCGACTAGCTCATCTGTAACCTAATCAATTCCTCCAGAAACCAGCAAACCCTGGTGATATCAATAGGCCAGCAGCTTCAGTGTGACAAAGCAGACATAACTCTCCTGGGTGGTGCCTCTCAGTGGCCAGGGGCACAGAGGCTGAAGTGCCTCCTGAAATGTTTGACCTTGAGCTTCAGGACTCACCATGCACAAATACTCCTTATGGGCCCCAAGTTCCTGTTTAATTTCTTACATTGGAATCCCACTCGATCTGATCAGTATTAACTTAAATGCTTGAAGAATGGTGTTTGGGGAGCAATAAATTTTCTGTAAAACTGCAAAGGAATACAAACACTTTTCTTGAGGGAAGGAAATTGATTTCTTTTCTTAAAAACCTTTCTCATTTCTGTTAGCTGCTATTAATTGGGGTGTGTGCATATGTGTGTATGTGCACACACTTTGGATTGATATTGACCACTTGGTACATCAGGTCACCACGAGTGACAGTGGTCAATGGAGGGAACCAGGTCTGTACAAGATGTCAGAGCATTGGCTTGTCTGGGTGTTTGTACTGGTTTCTGCATTGTTAATTCACAGGCCCACCTCAGAATTAACTTGAGAAGGGGAACAGTGTTCAGGCATCGTGCAGTGCCCAGCACCTAGTAAGTATCCACATCTGGTGGACAGCTATCGTTCACACTTGTAGTATTTTCAAGGTTAATTATCTCTTCTTTTCATCTCTGTAGACCAGTAAGAAGATAAGCTGAACTCATACTGAATTATTCATACAAAAATTATTTCTCACATTTGTTATTTCACCTTGCTTTTACTGATGAATGCCAGTTTTTAAAAACTTAGTGCTACAATTATTTCCTTAGGTTTATTGAAACTATGTGTTCATTGGTTTATAAATATCCATGGATATATCTGGAGAACAAAGAGCTGGAAATAAGCAAGAAGCTTTTGGTAGAGACTTTTCTAAAAGTGCGGGTGCTGTGCTAGGGCCCCTATACAGACCCTCTTATCTAATCCTCACTGCAATTCTATAAGGAAATTAGTAGCCACAGCAGTAAAAGTATGAAGGCATTTTCCTGAGGGGCCCTATTTGATGTCATCACTATGTCACTGTGGAAAGGAAATTTAAACATATTTCAGGTACACACTCTATCTATAGAGAGCAGTGAGTCATCAGGTGACAGGTGCAAGGTGTGTTTTTAAAGATGGAGAGTTCTACATCCATTCTCCTTGCACTTTATTCAATCCTGCATTTCATTTTAGAAAACTATGAACTCCTCAAGGGAAGTAAGTGTTCTGTGACAGTGTGACACCACAAAAAATTCAACCACAACAGTGATAAAAGAAATGCAAGTGACAACGGAGCCTTATTCTCACCCACTGGACCGGGAATATGTCAAAGTCTGAGCACCTGCCCTCAGCACTGATGAGGGTCTTGGAGGTGCCCCTCGCTGCTGCCTGCGACTGTTCTCCACACAGCAGTGGGGGACAGCAGTCTGAATGTGGTGGCAACAATTGAACAGGCATTGATTTTGGTCCAGAGGGTCACTTCTACAGTTTGTTCAAAAAAAAAAAAAAAAAAAAAAAGAGCAGACATATCTGTAAAAATAGATAAAGTGATTTTTATTGCAACATTGTTTTATAATAATCTTCAAAGTGGGGAAGAGCTACATCTCAAAACTATCAACTCTCCTGTAAATCAGTTCTAGCTCACTGGTCTAAGCCACTGTCACCCCCCACCTGATGCTCACAGGGTTCTCTCATGCTTTTGCCTCCAGAAACCCCCATCCCCTTCCTCACCAACAGCCGGGTGCAAAATCCTTGAAAGACGACAAGGCCAAACCCAGCCTGACCCCTCCTGCGTCTGCAGAGCTGGGCTTTGGCCACGCTGGCCTTTTGTCTGTTCCAAGAAACAGGCGGTCTCTCTCCACCACAGGGCTCTTTCTGTAGCCCTCTCCAGGGGTTCTGTGATCACAACTCCCCCAGACCACGTTAGCTGTTCCTGCGTCGTGGCCACAGACCACCTCGTGCTGTTCCTACAGAGCATTTATACATTTCATGAAGCCAGGGACCACGGCTCCCTGTTTTATATCCATACCTTCAGCAGAGCAAACCAGACGCTCAAGAAATACTTGTTGAAATAAAGCAAAATTGTAGACACGAGGCTCCTTCTTCTGCCTCTCGAAGCTGCCACTTTCGGTGACAGCTGCATTCCAGGCAGGAAGCAGGAGGTGTCAGAAGAGGCTCCGCCAAAGGCCACGTCCCCTCCTTAAACTGAGCCCATGCCCCTTCTCAGCTGTGAGGGCTCCGTGAGTATGTTTTTACCTTTCCAGCCTCATAGCACGTAAAGGTGAGTGAAGAGGTGTTTAAACCAAGACTAAAACTTTGACTTCTACCTTCACCTACCCCATCAAAATGAAAACACGAGGACAGGAGCATTTATTGCAGCATTGTTCCCAGTAGCAAAAAGCTGGAACTCAAATAAATGCCAATTGATGGAGGAATGGCTGAATAAATTCTGTTTCGTCCATACCACAGCCTGTTACACAGCCATCAAAAAGAATAATTAGAGCCACATTGATGACTTTGGGAGAGTTCCATGAGCACTTGTGGAGTAAGTAAAACCACATGCAGAAAAGCATCTATTTTATTATCCCATTTTTAAAACAATGAAGAAAATCCTCTACATCTGTGCACATATGTGCAGGTAAGCCTGTGTACAGTGAAAAGTACAGGCCACATGAGGGCTCCTCACGGAAAGATTTGTACTATCTTTTAATTTCATTTTTTCATGAACCTTCTGAAGTACCATACTGTTACCGTGAGCTACTTGTGCTGGAGGCAGAGAGGGAGTTTGGGAAGGGATAGGGGAAAAGACAAGCAAAAACCAAAAAGAAAGTTTTTAAAAAGCAACATTATGATATAATCCACTAATGTATCAATTTTAAAATATATGTGTTTATATGTATAAAGGAAAAACTTCATATGTTGTCTCTTCTCTCGTCTCTTACATCAGGCTTACAACACAATAGTAAATTCCCACTTGGTTTGGTTCCTTGGATAATAGCCTCTCTCCAAAAAGGGAACAGAAATTCACCAGATATCTTTTCATAAATGGACTTTCAGTGACTGTTCCGGATAAGAAAACAGCATTTCTGCATTCATACCCCTGATTGGCATATGAATCTCATCAAACGTAATTTTCTCTCTAGCTTGTGTTTTCTCTGGAGAAACAAGTCTATAAAAGTTTAAACTCAGCATTACTTCTCATGGTGAATAAAATACTGTTGCACAGAAAACTGGCTCCAGGAAATTAAAAATCAATACACTTTGAAAACTAAGATAGGAAGGAAAAAGTTGCTTTGACCACATTGCAATGGCTGGGAAATGCAAGAAAGGAAAAAAAACCACTATGATAAGGAGAAAATTACATGAAAGCATTTGTCAGTCTTGTATGAGAAGCAGAATTGAGCGAACGAGAACAATTAACCTTTCCTGTGTCATACTCAAGTGGCCACCTACGCAAGTCATTGCTCATTTGCGTCCTGTGGATTTACCGCTCCTAGTGGCAAAATCATTTGGTCCTGATTGTCCCAGCCTCGCCCTCTCCTACTTTCCTAATTAACATCCCTCACCAAATGTTCCGACTTGGACCTTATTTCAAAGTTACTTTAGTTTTAAAGCGTGATTCAAGATCTTCAATCATATCTTAAAGAGTTTAAATATGTTTTACATTTCTGTTATGAACAATCCCAACTTAGGGATATTTTATATAACAGCTGATAATATGGTTTTTAAAAAAATGTAGGAAGACTGCTAATCTCTGGCTCTCACTTTCCAAAGAGGACATGGGAAAACGGTTTGCCTGTCTAACACGGGACCCGCCCTCAGGACCAGATCTGAGGGCTGGGCAGGCTGATTGATGGGTGGTTTCATTTTCTCTCCCCCCCTGCCCAGACCCTTGGGTTACTCTGGAAAACTATGTGATTCCCATACACAGGTTCCAGTTAAAGAGCATTTGTATATCCATGGAAATTTCAGAAATGGAAGCTGTAGATGAGCCATGCATTGCTACTGCTAAGGAGTCTGGGGAAATCTAAAACTTGGATGACGGGGTATTCTATGGACATTTCCTCTCCATGCCTCCTCTTGACACAGCAACTGTCTCGAGGTGGGCCAGCAGCTGGCATAGGCAGTCTTTCTGTGTTTCAGAAACCCTGTGGCTCATGCCATGTGGCAAAGCTTGCCCACAGCTTCACTTCATACCATGTGAGTGAGTCAGCTCTCTGCCTCCTGATCAACTGCTTCTCTCTAGGTGTGACTCCCTGCAAGGTCATGGGAATCCAGGCAGTATGGGAGAGGCAGTGTCCCCTCACCTAATGTTCAGTCCTACTGGGAAGTTACCCAAACTGAAGAGATGGAGATGGAGCAGAGCTTGGGTCCTCTCCAAAGCTGTTAGCTGGAGATTTCCATCGTGATATAACATAGAGTTGTGACTAGTTTTCTCCAAGAATGAACTGAAAGCATTGTCAGTCCCTCTGTACACTGAGAATTGTAGCATATTCTAGGCACATAAAACTATTTTCCTATTCATAAAAGCTTTCTACCCTCATTCTGCATCTGTCCTAAAGCTTTACCAACATTCCTCTTTCACAAGGAGCTGAGTAACTTGCCTAATTCACATCTCTACAAAGGGGCAGAGTCTTGTGTCAAGTCCAGAAAGTTCACCTCCTGGCTATGCTGCCTCAAATTAACTAGTGGTTCTCACACTGTGGTCCCTGGGCCAGCAACATCAGCATCACCTGCCACCTTCATAGAGGCTGGAATCTCAGGCTCCACTCCAGACTTAGTGAATCAGAAACTCTGGGGACTGGGACCAGAAGTCTGTGTTTGAACGAGCTCATAAGGTGATTCTATGTACTCTCTAGTTTGAGAAATATTAAACTAGGTCTTCGAAATGAGGTTTTTCATTACTGAAGGTTTTAGGGGAATTCTTGGGCAAATATCAGAAGAGACTCACTGGAGTCCTTGCCGAGTACAAGTTAATAAATAGGTTCCCTTCTGAAGGTTCTACATGCAGCATTCAAAACTCTAAGAAAAAAATATACTTATGAAATAGGAAATGTATTTCTCTGTGAAAATAATATTTCCGCTAGAAAGGGGTTTACCTGCACTTGGTGACTGATGTGACAGGTTGCACACAGGAAGGGCAAGAACCACCCCCCATCTTGTGCCCTAGGTCAGCCCACCTCTCTCCATCTGCTCCTGCCCTGGTCCAAACCATGCCTGTCCCACACTCAGAAATCTACAGTCACTTCCTAACTTGCCCACCTCTCCTATCCTGAAACCCCAGCCAAACTGCTCTCTACATTGAAGCCAGAGTGATTTTTCTGAAAATCTGAGCTTGCTTGAAACCCCTAAAGGATTACTATTGCCCCCAGATAAGGACCAAAAGGTCTAACTAATCCTCTATAGAAGGATTAGTGGTCTGCCCATGCTTTCAGCTCCAGAAATAAATAATATGATTCTCCATTTCATTATTTGCTCCAGTCACATCACAATTCCTTTATCTTCTTAAAAACACAAAGCCTTATATGCCTCATGTCCTTTGCACCTGCTGATTCCTCTTCTTTAAATATTTTTCTCCTCACTTCACTATTTAATCCATACATAGTCTTCAAAATTCAGCACAAACCTCACTTCAGGAAACCTTCCTGGATTTACCAGGGAGATTACAGTGTCTGGCATCCAATCAAAGATTACCAGGCATGAAAAGAGGCAAGGAAAAAAAACCCCAAATGAAGAGAAAAGTCAACAGTTGGCACCAAAAACTGACACAGGTGCTAGAATCAGCAGACAAAGATACTAAAGCAATTGCTTAAACAGTATCCCAGAAGTTCAAAAACTTAACTAAACAGATGAAAGATTTTTTTTTTTTTTTTTTTTGTCCTTTTTTGTGACTGCGCTCAGCCAGTGAGCGAACCGGCCATCCCTATATAGGATCTGAACCCGTGGCGGGAGCGCTACTGCCCTCCCAGCGCCGCACTCTCCCGAGTGAGCCACGGGGTTGGCCTGAAAGATCTTTTTTAAAAAGACCAGATTGAACTTCAAAATATGAAAATTAGGTGTCTGGGTTAAAAAATACAGTGGAGTAGATTGACGGCAATTAAGTATTGCAGAAGAAAAGATCAGAAGACACAGCAATAGGATCTATTTGAAATGAAAGAGAGAGAAAAAGAATTAGAAAAACACAAAAAAAGCATCAGTGATCTTCATGTTTCTTGTGCTAAGACTCATTAAGGTTCTTTGATCTGTGGGTTTACAGTTTTATCAAATTTGGAAAATGTTTAGTCATGATTTCTTTAAATACCATTTCTTCCCTCCCCCCAATTTCTCTCCTTCAGGGACTCCAGTTATATACATACTATAAGAAATATTAAAGGAGGTCTTCCAGGCAGAAGGAAAATGGCCCCAGATGGAAAGATATAACCTGCACCAGAAATGGTAATACATTGGTAAATACATAAAATAATATTCTTACTATTTAAATCTCTTTAAAATAGAATTGCTTAAGCATGACTAATACCAATGTAGTACAGGTTTCATAACACATATGAAAGTGAATGTATGGCAGCAACACCATAAGGGCTGGGTGGGTGGAAAGGGGCAGATAGAAGTGTACTATTTAAGATTCTTATACTGTCAGTGAACTTACATAACATCACCTGAAGCTAGACTGTGATAAGTTAAAGATGTATATTATAAACCCTATACCAACTAGTTAAATAACAAAATAAGGAGTTATACCTAAAATCCAAAAAGATGATAAAATAGAATCATAACAAACATTCAATTAATCCCCAAAAAAGGCAAGAAAAGAAAAAAAGGGCAATATACTAAATATACAAATAGAAAGCAAATAGCAAGATGATAGACTTAAACCTAACCATATCAATAATCACATTAAATATAAACAGTTTAAACACTCCAATGAAAAGTGAGAGATTGTCAGATTGGATAAAAAGCAAGACCTAAGAAGCATGAAATTATCTTCAAATATAAAGAGACAAATTGAAAGTAAAATGACCAAAAAATATATACCATGTTAACATTAGTCAAAAGAAGACTGGACTGGCTGTATTAGTCCGTTTTGTGTTGCTATAACAGAAATACCTGAGACTGGGTAATTTATAAAGAACAGAGGTTTATTTGGCTTACAATTCTGGGACAGCTGCATCTGGCACGGGCCTCAGGCTGCTTCTACTCATGGTGGAAAGTGGCAGGCAGCAGGTGGGTATGAGCAGATCACATGGCAAGAGGAAGCAAGAAAGAGAGAGAAGGTGCCAGGGTCTTTTAAACAACCAGCTCTTATGGGAACTAATAGAACGAGATCTCATTCATTAATCCATTCATGAGGGATCTGCCCCCATGACTCAATCAGTTTCCAACACTGCCACATTGGGGATCAGATTTCCACATGAGTTCTGAGAGGACAATACATCCAAACTCCATCAGTGGCCATATTAATACCACAAAAAAGTCAATCTCAAAGTACAGAACATTGCCAGGGATAAAGAAGAAAGGATTGGTGGCTAATTTATACACATTTATGTTGTCTGATTTATTTCAAAGAACATTTAGTAGTTTAAACATTCAATAAAACAGACCACTTGATAAAATTTTTATTAAGCTACTTTCTACGCCCAGCAATGTTTAGGTTTAGAGAAGGAATAAAAAAAGTTGGACATGGCTCTGGATTTAAGGCACACACAATTTCTTAGGGAGACAAGACACCAACTTTTTTTTAAAGTTAATAAAAAATGTGTCAAATGTTAATTGCAAAGTGGAAGTTCAGAGAATCAACTATTTCCTGCAACGCAGCCATTAGGGAAGGTTTCTAGAGGAGATCTAGGCCCAAAGGTGTGCATAGGTAAAGAGGAAGAGGAAGGAAGGCATTTAAAATGTGATTTGATTGGGAAAATGTTATTTTAACCTACGTGGCAGGATGGTTTTTTACTTTTCTTTTTGCTTCCTGTATTCTCCCTTTCTACTCCCCCTACTCAAGTACAGAGAGCATTTTGCACTCACTGCTGCCAGGCTTCATGGCCTTATGGGGAGAGCACTCACCCAGATGCAGGGGAGCTATTTGGGGTGAGGGTCCATGGCTGTAGGGTATTCCAGTAACCTACAGAGAAGGAGGCAGAGGAGACATGGCAGCCTTGCAGATTCTGGTGTGTACTATGTGGGGCAAAAACCAATAAATTTTCCTGCACTCTCTCCCCGGGACAAATCACCAGGACCAAGACAGTCTAGGTTGTTACCTATGTGGAGAGATGACAAAATCAATTGAGCACAAACTACCACCTTGAAACAGGGTCACTAACAAGCCCCATGAACCTCCCCCACCTCCAGAGTAGGGGGACACCAAAAGAGACAGTGTTACTGTGCTCCACCAGCTCAGGGGGATGAGGGCCTGAAATAAATATTAAGTTGAATTATCAATGATAAAGAAAAACATCTATGCATCTAAGTTTTGGACTGAGATTTATGCTTATATCACACATCAGCAGCTCATCAGCTGGACAGAGTCATTTTTCTGATGATAAGATTATTTCCTTATCTTCTTTCTAAGGTAACTGAATGAGGTCAGTTTGGAGAAACAGATGCTTAGTCTCTGGTCTTCTTGTTTGAGACAGACTCAGAGTAGGAGAGCAAGGAATAGTGGTTAAGAGTAAGATAGGAGGTGTTCAGTTTCCCTGGGTTTGGGTTTCAGGCCACTCTCCTGGGTCTCAAACCACTTCCCTAGGACTCAAGCACCTCCTCTGGGCTAAGTTATTGTTGCTTATTGCACCTATTTTTGGCACCGACAAGGAGAGATTGAGACTGCAGGCTGCAGATTTATGTAATTTCAGTGGCTGAGCATGCTCAGTTAAAACTAATTTATCTTGAATGACATTCTACTGGAGGCAGTAGAGATCACTGAATATATTTTAGGTAATTTTCGGTATATATGTTGGAATTTGACCAATAAGCATTCTCCAAAGAGACCAACGGAGCATTCACAGGCTAGGTCACATAACCGGTTACGTAACTGGGAACCACCACCTTAGTTAAATATTCATTAGCTAGCATGACTAGGTATAGAATCACCAGTTATAAAGTTGGAATCCAGGAAGAAGACGGGCTGTGCTCACTCTCTAGTCAGCCCTCACTTTGTTTGTGGAGTGTGTATTTCTTTCTCTTTGCATTAAACCTGTTTTTGCTTTCTACCCTGACTCTGCTCGGGATTTTTTTCCTTTGGCAGAGTCAAGAACTTGGTAGAGGACAGGGGTGAGGTCTGTCAACTGACCTCCCCAGACGCTTTCCTCCAGTATCAAGAGCATGGTGCTCATCACAGACTCTCAAATCTGGCTTCACCATTTACTAACTGTTGAGACCTGGAAATGTTCTCCATCCATGTCTTCGACTGTAAAGTGGGAGTGATGACACTTAATCAGGTCTGTGTGAGGAGTAAGAGACAGTATCGTGAGGAGTTTACATGAGCAGCAAACGAGGGAAATGCTCACCTGTAGCTGTCTGTCCCCCAACCTCCTACCACGTGTCCAGAGCAAAGCTTTACAAGTCAGCCTCATTCGATGAAGGACGATGGCACCGACGATTTCAGGGGAGGCAAGGAACCGTTTTAGTTTGGTTTACAATACGAGAAGTTTACAGAATCTCGAGTCCTCCAAAGAATGTAGGACTTAGCCAGGATTCAAACTGTCAAGGAAAATTTAGTGAGTGGGTGGGATGGTCAAGTGGAATCCATCTGCATGAATAAATATGCATGAGGTGGCTTTGGCAGAATGCAGGAAGGGGGTGTTTACAGGCTTCTGAGCAATTGAGAGATGGAGGTGGGAAGGACAACACATCTCCTGGAAGGACTTGAACTTGTGGCAGAACAATGTGGAGATGGAGCAAACACACGTTCAAGGAGGGGCCCTAGGAGACTGCAGACACACAAAAATGTTCACTTGGAGCCCAGGAGATTAAGAGTGGCCCAAGAAGTGGCAACCGGAACTGGTACCTACTTGTCCAGGAACACTGAGGACTGTGGTTCTGAGTGGACTGTGATTTGAGAATCCTGGGAGATGTCACCTCCAGCATTGGTTTTCCCCCAAGAGACAGCCACATCCTCCATGGGCTTCTCAGGTGGCAAAGCTCAATGAGCCCTGCAGGGGGAAGTAACAGGATGGGCCATGAGCCCAGGCTGGACAGCCTCTGGGGAGAAGTTCTACATCATGTAGTTGTGTGCAAGAACCAAAGAAGATGTCTGTCCTGAGAATTCTGATATCACTAATACCCACGGGTTAGAGACACCAGGAACTTAAGCTTGCAGAAGCATAAGGGAAGCAGGGCTGTGTTCTCTTGCCCTTGGAACACAGCTTTTCACCACACTGTGTACTAATTGGACCATGGTAGAGATCCAGAGAGTCACAGTGATTTCCCAGTGAAATGTTCCAGTTGTATAAACCTGCCTGACCATCGGTAAATGCTAGTTCCCTGTGGTCAACATCTACCACAGGCTCACACCCTAGGTGGGGGGAATCCCTGGTGTGACTGAGTAAGAGCTCGCCCGTGGTTTGCTTTCCACCTCAGAGGGAGGCATTGTTTGCGTGCGCGACAGAGGAGGCATAGCTTCATCTTCCCTCTGAATGAGGCCACTGGATTCGTACCCAGCTCTGCAATTATCTTGTACTAATCAAGACCATCTAACATTTCTGTATTTTGAAAATTTTTGAAGATGGCAGAAGTATTTATAAGACTCTCGAGTTCTGGTCGCAGCTTCTGTCAACATGCACAGGGACACATCAACACTGCCTTCTTCTCTTCAGACTTGGTGCTGTGTTGAGACAGGCACGACAGCGTGTGGGCAGTGCCTCAACAGTGCTGTGGCTCTGTCCCTCTTCCCCTCTCCTCTCCTCTTCTTTGCCCCTTTACTTTTCTTTCCCTTCTCCCTCACTCTTCTTTCTCTTCCACCACTGTTTTTTTCTTTGCTTTGATTCTGTTTCCTGTTTTCAAACCATATTTATAAAGAGCACATCCCCTGAACCAAAAGTAACAAAACTCTTTTGCATTCTTTATCTGGTAGCAGGCTGCCATCTCAAGGGCATTACAGACACTTCACAGACTTTCCCTTCCTGAAATGACTGGCTGATTCTCAATTATAGAACACCATCGGCCCTAATGAGTACTAGTTTCCTCCTAGAAAAGAGCAACTAACAGAAATTGTAACATATAACACCCACAAACTGCCTTGTATTTGCAACACGAATGAACTGAGCCACCATCTTATAGTCTTTAAGCAGACAAAAAGCAAAAATAAAATACCCAATTAAATGATTAGATATTTTCTAATAACTTCTTAATTTGAAAGACTCAGTAGGCAGACAGTATTTCCCAGCCTCCACTGCAGTTAGGTTAAGATCATGTGACTGAGTTCTGGATAATGGAAAGTAAGTGAAAATTATATACTTCCAGGAGTGATCTTTAAAAACATCTCATCTGGGAACTGAAAAAAATAAAATGAAATAAACAAAAAAAGAGAGAAAGAAAGATACAGCAATCACAATAATTCCTTTAACTTTCAAAAGGTGAGAACAGAACTGAGGCCACCAGAGGTGGGAAAGGGGGAGGGGAGGGGCATAGGGAGAAATTGGTAAAGGGCCACAAAAAATGATTACACATGGTGACAGCATGGCCCAGCAATTTCACTCCTAGGTCTGTGCCCAAAATATTTGAAAGCAGGGACTCACACGTTGGTATTTGTATGCCAGCGTTCACTGGCAGCACTGTTCACAACAGTGAAAAGGTGGAAACAATAGATAAGTGGATAAACAAAATGTCACTTATACATACAATGGAACAGTATTCAGCCACAGAAAGGAATGAAGTACTGACCATGCCGCAACAGAGTGAACCATGAAAACAACATGCTAAGGGAAATAAGCCAGAAAAATACTGTGTAATTCCACTTATAAAGTATCTACAATAGGCACATTTGTAAAGACAGAAAGTAGAGTAGAGGTTATCAGGGGCTGGGGGAGGAAGAAATAGAAAATTATTGCTTAATGGGCACAGGTTTTCTGTATGGGGTGATGAAAAAATTGGAAATAGTGGTGGTGCTTGCACAACACTGTCAACATAATTAGTGCCGCTAACTACACACTTAAAGTGATTTAAGTGGAAAATTTTATGCTATGTATAGTTTACCACTCCAAAACATGGGGGTGGGGGGAACAGTCTATCGTCTTCAACTTATATTTGAAGTGGTCGTAGGGGTATGGATTCATGATGTACTAATCTTCATATTTTATCTTTCCATTTCCCAGTTCTGTCCACCGAAAAGCCCAAATAACAAAAATGAGCTCAATGGCAGTGAGCACCCCAGCACCTAAATTGTCTCTAACTACAATTTCTCCAAATAAAAAACTAGAGACCTTTAAAGAAATGGCAAATTCTAGGTCTGGACAGGAAATTTACGGGATGAGCCTGAAGAATCTCCCCATAGACAGTGGAAAACCTCTCACGGGATCTACTGGAATCCACCAAATGAGCTCAGGAGGCACCTTCTTCCTCTCCCCTTCTCCGAAGATGGAGAAGTTGAACATCGATAAGAATATCGGCAATATTTTAAAGAACATAAAATGTTTATTCCCATGAGTTCATAATAACACTTTTAAAAAACCTCCTTTGTCACAGTTAGAGGATGCTAAGAAACTAACTCCTTTTGAAAACTGGCAAATAAAGGAAGAGAATCAAGCATTTTAGTCCTGCCTTTCCTGTACAATGGGGCCTTATGATAACGAGATGATGAGGGAAGTTTCCATTTAGAGAATTGTTGTCACTTTGAAAACAAAGACGATGACGAGGACGACGACAATGAAGAACAGGAAGAAGGAAGAAGGAGTGACAGGACAGACATGAACAGCTGCACGCAGGGTGGCCCCATGCCCTGAGGTGGGACACCCAGGAGAAGCAGGGTGGAGAAGGCAGGAGTTCTGCTGAGGGTTGTGTCAGTCAACTCGGGCTGCCGTGACAGAGTGCCACACACTGAGGAGCTGAAACAGCACACATGTATTTTCTCACAGTTCTGGAGGCTAGAAGGCCAAGGTCAAGGTGTGGGCAGGACTGGTTTCTCCTGTGGCCTCTCTCCTTGGGTTGTAGATGCCGCCTTGTCCCTGTGTTGTCACATGGTCGTCTCTGAAAGGACGAGTCGACACCAGTTGACGATCCACGGAGAGAGCTCGTTTATTAGGCAGCACACACACATATATATAGGGCTTTAAGGGAAAGCTGATTGGTTTAAAATACAATCCCTATTTAGCATACCACGTGGGGTTTGGGGGGAGTTGATTGGCGTGCGACTCGTGCCGGCGGGAAGGGGAATGCAGAAGAGAAGGGCAACCAGCACCATGATGGGGTGCGGCCGAGAAGGGCTTATGTGATCGGGGTGTGATCCCTTGGGGCATTTGGTTTCTTACAATCTCCCTGTGCATATCTGCATCCTCATCTCCTCTGCTTATGAGGACACCAGTCGGATTGGAGCAGGGCCTCTCCTACTGACCTCATTTTACCTTGATCATCCTCTAAAGACCCTGTCTCCAAATACAGTTGACCATGGATCAAAACGATCCAGGAAAAAAAAATTGCATCTATACTGAACACGTACAGACCCTTTTTCTTGTCATAATTCACTAAGCAACACAATATAACTACTATTTATATAGCATGGACATTGTATTAGTTTTTTTTTTTTTTTTTTTTTTTTTTTTTGTCGTTTTTTCGTGACCGGCACTCAGCCAGTGAGTGCACCGGTCATTCCCGTATAGGATCCGAACCCTCGGCGGGAGCGTCGCCGCACTCCCAGCGCAGCACTCTACCGAGAGAGCTCGGCCCATGTATTAGATATTATTAATAATCTAGAGATTTTTAAAGTATATAGGAGATGGGGGTAGGTTATATGCAAATACGACACCATTTAATACAGGGACTTGAGCTTCTGCAGATTTTGGTGTCTGCGGGATGTCTTGGAGCCAATTCCCTATGAATGCGAAGGGACAACTGTAGAGTTACATTCTGAGTTACTGGAGGTTGGGACTCCAACATATGAATTTGGGGGCACACAGTTCTGCCTTCCTTGGAGATGCCTGAGACCTGAGTGGAAATGTTGAGCAGGTGGTGCACAGTGAGGCCTGGAGCACAGAAAAGAGGCTGGACTGGGAACGGACAGAGAGCCGGAGGGGAAGGTCAGCCCTCTGTGAAAGGACAGGTGAGGCTGGCCAGAACATCCAGATCCTGCCTTCTCAATATCATTCTCCAGTGACAGCAATGACTGCTCCTTGGAGAAATGTCTGATCCCAGGGCTGGGGCAGGAAGAGTATAAGATGAGCTGGAGTATCTTGTGGTACCAGAGAGTAAGGAAGTATCAAAAGAGGATGGGGACGCATCAGAAGGACCCAGGAGCCAACTGGAAAAGGTGCTCACTGGTCAAATCTGGACAAATCTGAGCAACTCGATAGTAATGGAGAAGGATCATAAACCATGGCTTAAAGTAGGAATCCATGTGTTCACACAGACATGAGGAAGTAACTAGGGGAGAAGGGCCAGCTCCCCCTTGTAGCAGATTACCAACTCACGTCCACAGAACCGATGACGGAATTAGAAAGTCACCGCTTGGCACCCACCACTGTAATGGCTGTTTCTGGCAAGACTCTTCAACAGATGCTAAAATTAATGGGCAAATGTATGATGAGAAGCAGGAAGCTTGCATAGCCTCAACGTATCACCTCACAAGATTCTTCTTGTTGACAAGGGGGCAAACAGTAACTGTACAGTGAGAAACCGGGCAAACGCCACCTTCACCAGTGAGCGACATTACCTTCCCAGCAACAGGATGAACCGACAGACACCATGTGCCTCCACATCTGATACAGCACCACTGCTGCTGCGTCTCTGCCAAAGACACATGGACAGAGGCTAAGCATGCGGGAACATCCAGAAGACCCACTGTGAGGGATATTTAACAACATAACTGAACACTACTCTTCACAAGTGTCAGGCCATGACAGATTGAAAAAAAGACGGAGAAACTATCCCAGATTAGAGGAGACTCAGGAGACATGATGACTAAATGCAATATGGGGCCCTAGATGGGATCCCGGATCAGAAAAAGGACATTAGTGGGACACCTCGCAAAACTTGAATAAGGTCTGTAGATTAGATAATAGAATTGTATCGATGTCAATTGCCTGCATTTGACAATTGCTCTATACTTAGGAAAGAGAATATGCTTGGATTTTGGATACACACAGTAAAGTGCTCAGGTGAGAGATCATCATGTCTGCAACTTACTCTCAGACACTTCAGAAAAAACTTCGCGCACACACACGGGGGTGGGGGTGAGAATCCAAGACAGTAACATTGTTGTACTATTTTTTGCAACTTTTTGTACATCTAAAATTATTTCAAAACAGGAAATTTAAAAAAAAAGAAAGAAAGAAAAGGAAGAATAACAAAACAGAGTTGGGTGCTCAGAAGGGCCAAGCCAGCGCCTTGGAGTTCCGCCATCAGACCTCATCAGGTCCTCTCCCGAAGGCTGCATCCCGGGCAGGCATCTGGTGGGCTTTCTTCTTCCTGGAATATTATTCAAGCCCAAACCACTCCTCACTAGACGAAGAGAAGTTTATAGCAGAGGCCTCTAGAGCCTGGGAAGTTTCAGTTTCTAGAGAGTTAATTTCCTTTCCTTTTAAAGCAGCTGGTTAATCTCCACCAGGCGTCCCTCTGGGCATGAGCAATTGGCCAAGTAGGAGCAAGGACACATCTTCCTCTCTACTCATTCTCCATGGTCCTACCATATCAATCCGAATAATACAAATCCAACAGTCTGGAAACCAAGTTCCATTGTTTGGGCAAACAACTGGATAGAGTTTGCAAAGATGAATTTGAAGGTCACCTTCATTCTCCTCTCTGCTTGTGCTGCTTGGGTGACTAGAAGTTACAAGCTGGTTAAATAATTAATGAGAAAAGATATTGAGAATCTCTAGCTCTCAAACAAAAGGCCCTCACATCACATTGTCCAAGTCTCCTACCTTCTGGATAAAGAAGCTGGAAGCCCATTGAAGTGGAATGACATACCCAAAGCCATATAGCTGGTAGGGGCAGGACCAAGAAAAGAGACCCTGTCAGGGGCCATAGGGCATACAGAAGGGACACCTGACCAGATTGGGGGCCGTTAGAGAAAAGTCCCTGGAGAAAGAAAACGATGAAGAGTCCTGGGGAGTTAGCTCAATGAGGAGATGCGTTTGCAGCAGCCCAGAGCCAAAAGAGCAAGGCAGGACTGTGCGTCACCAGCAGCTGGGACCCCACAGGCAGGCGGGCTTGCAGAGGAGCTGCAGAGCACGGAGTCCCTGCAAGGACTTGGGATTCCATCCCGAGGGCACAGGGAGCGTTGGAGGAGTTCAAGTCAGGACTTCCCTTCCCACACTTAACTCTGGACTGCAGGCAACTTTCAGAATCATTGCTTCTCCTTCCCTCTACCTAGGGAGTCCTGCGACCCCAGCTCTAACAAAGACAGGGGGTTCCCAGAAGAGAAACTAGACCAGCTCTGGACCACGAGCCTGGAGGGCCTGTCTGATTCCTGGGTCTTCTGCTTCATATCCGTAGTGCCCAAACTATGGCTGGGCCTTGAGCGGCCCCTCCCATGGTGCCAGCTTCTGAAGGTTGGTGTTTTATTTTATCATATACCACACACAAACCACACAGACCACACACATACACACACACCACACACACCACAAATGCATACACACCACACACACATGCCACAAACATACATACAACACATACTACACACAGATACATACATCACACTCACATGAACACACATGTGCACACACTACACACATGCTATACACATACATCACATATAACATACTCCCTAACACACATACTTTACAACACATACTCACCATACACACCACACACACACACACACACACACATCTGCTACACATATACCACACACATACATGCATTTTCTCAGTCATTCACTCACTTTTTCTCTTTCTTTCCTTACTTTTATTTTTTTCTCTTCTTACTGGTTTCCTCAGCATTGCTACACGGGAGTACTTACAGACAGGTAGGCTTGGGCTGGCCTCCTCTGTCTGGCCCCTCCTTTCTCGCCCAAGTCATGCTCTCTGTGCCCCACCACCTTTCCAATGCTGAGTGCTCAGCCCTGCCATGCTGCCAGCCAACAGCAGCGGTGGGCGTGGGTCTCTCCTCCTGCTGACTGAGAATCAACAATGCCTAACATCCCAAACCCCACCTTGCCTCTGTGCCCTTCACTGACACACTGGGACTCAAAGGCTCTTTGTATCTCAGGACCATTACTCCTCCTTACAGGGAGATTCTCATAGGCCAGTGCACGATGAGCAGCTAGAGTCACTCCTCAACACAAATCATCACACAAGGACTCAAGCCAGCTTCTTTTCTCAAGAAAGGGAACTTCAGCTCTTTGAGATACTCAAAATGGATGCCCTGGTTTATCAAGAGTTTTATTTCATACTCAATTTGGTTTAAAAGTCATATACATAAATGTATGCTTGTATGTACTCTATACATGTATAGGGTGAGAAAAATAATGGGAAAGTGTCTTGGTCTGTTTTGTGTTGCTGTAACAGAATACCCGAGACTGAGTAATTTATAAACAGTAGAAGTTTATTTGGCTTGTGGCTCTGGAGGCTGGGAGTTCCAAGATCAAGTTGCCAGCACCGTGCAAGAGCCTTCCTGTGGCATTATCCCATGGCAGAAAGCAGAAGGGTAAACAAGAGAGGGCCAAACTCACTTTTGTAACAAAGCCACTCTCTCAACTAATCCACTCTTACAATAACGACATGAGTTCCCCCTTATTAAGCCCCACCTCCCAACACTTTTGCAGTAGAGATTAAGTTTCCAATACATGAAATTTGGGGGACATGTTCAAACCATAGCAAAAGGACATACACTAAAATATTGTTTGGGTGGTGGTAGGCTTACACGTGATTTGTTTTAAATGTCATGCATTATCCAATTTTGGTACAATAAATAGGCAACAGTTTTAGAATCAGAAAACACATAATATAAAAAAAGTTCATAATTTTAATTTAGAAGAAAATTATGCAGCATTTTAAAAGTTTATTTTAAAGAAAACATTGACCATGACATTATCTCCACTCCGTGAAGGTTCAAGGAGAGACTAATGATCATAAAAATAGTGGCTGTGTCCAAATAATGTCTGGATGGTTGGTATCACAAACAGTAATTTTCCCAAATATTTATGAAAACTGGGCTAGAGACCAGGGCTTGGTGAAAAAAATTGTTGAGCTTTTAGAGGACTTTGATTCCAAATAAAGGATATTACAAGAATTTACATTATTAACTTGAGAAGTAGTTAGCTTCTTGATAAATACATTCACACTTTCTGGGATAAAAGGGTTTTGCCTTAAAATCAACTTAAAAGGAAATACTGCTTGAAAAAAAAAGTAAAAATATTTTGAGTCACATGAAAATCTCAATGATAAACAGGCAATGGTGTAATAATTTGGTTTTACATTCTCCTAGTAAACACACCAGGGATGGACCAGGCATGTCAAAAATATGTAAATATCCACAGTGAGCTCACTTCATCCACCCAGGAATGCTTAGATCACTGCCCACAACCTTGGCAAATGCATGGCAATTGGTCCCAGAGCCTGGTGAGACTGCCCCTGAGGTCGACCTTCTCTGAGTCCACACACATAAGCCCAGAGCAGGCTCTGTCACAGCAAATGGACACCATGGGTCTGCAAAGACAAATACTGGCTCTGTGACATTCCCTCTTTACTCTCTCTTCCTGTCTCCATTCTTTCTCTAGCCCTCTCTCTCTCCAATCTGTTTATCTCTTACTGTTAGTATCCGCAAAGACAAAATGAAGTAGAATATTGCCATGAATTTTTGAAATTGTGCAGAGAAATACCTGAATTACCCAAATAATGAAACCATTAGCATGTTTCTTGTACTTAACTATTCAAATCAGTGCCCCGGTACTTCATTTGTGGATAGCTGTAGGGTTTGTAGCACTTTCTCTCAGGGGTTTAGATCTACCACTTCCAATTTGTACTTTTTTCCCCAGTACTTCCCCAAAATTAGAGAACAATGAATTTTTTTCCGTTACAGTGGTTCTCAAAGTGTGGTCTGTGGACCCCTGAGGGTCTCCAGGATCCTTTTAAGTGGTTCATAAAGTCAAAACTGTTTTCGTGATGACACTAAGATGCTATTTGCCTTTTTCATTCTTGTTCTCTTATGAGTCTATGATGGACTTTTCCAGAAGCTACATGGTGAGTAATAACTCAAAATCAAAACAGACATGAGAGTCCAGCTGTCCTCCATTAAGGCAGGCATTAACAATATCTGGAAAACATGAAACAATGACATTCTTCTCACTAAATTTTATTTATTTTGGAAAATATATTTATTTTATTGTTTAAAATGTTATGTATATTAACACATAATGGTTTGCTCCTATTTTTTAATAAATTGATAAGTTAATATTTTTAACTTTTTGTTTTAATTTCTAAAATGATAAATATAAATAGCTAAAATTCACATAAACAGAAGCTCTTTGGGATCCTCAATCATTTTTAAGGGAGTAAAAGAGACCAAAAAAATTTGAGTACTGCTATTCTAGTACAATTAAAATAAACAAACATTTTTGAGGTCCGGTCAAGATGGTGGAATTGACATTTCCCTGCCTTACTCTCTCCCACAAATCAATGAATTTACAACTATAAAAATGTAACATCAGCCTTGGGTCAGCTGGAGCTCAAGGGAAGAGGAGAAACCTATGGAGTGCATGAAGGTGGGAGAAACCACGATGAGAGAAAGATAAAACTGCTCAGAGCATTTTGGGCTGCAGCCACTTTAAGACTGGAGCTGCTGAGCGCATGGAGCAGGAGGCAGCAGAAGCCGCAGCTGTGCCCTTCAGATGGAGTTGCTTGGAGGCGGCAGGGGAGAAAAGGGCCTTGGTGGCCCCCAGGACAGCAAGATCACTAATAAGGTTCCCATGGACCCACACAGGAGCAAGGAGCCAGAACAAAAAAGGGAGCCATTCAGAGGCCAGTGAGTCATCACAAGGGACCACTGCAGGGCCCATCCCATGGGAAGTGTTTGGAGCACAGGTGGTGGGAGAGACAGGCCCACCGGGAGAACACTGGGACACAGCAAGAACAGTTGACCCACTCCTCAATCAGGACAGGACCACTCAGAGACTGGTTGGGAATGCAGAATTGCATGGGGTGCAGTTTGATGAAAAAACTCAGGCCCAGATCAGAGTTTCTACACAACCCAGATCCACCAGGTCACTGGAGAGCTGGAAGTACCTATAAGGGTCAACCATTAAACCCTGAGCTGCACAGAAAGCCTTCCCTAGGGAAACAGCAGCAAAGCAGCAATTTACCTCAACCACAGAGCTCAAGTACTGTTCCCACAGGAAGTTCCCCCATTTTATAAGTAAGCAAAGGACAAAAAATTAGTTCCAGCCCAGGTACACCACCAGCGCCATGAGGCCTGCCTGGGAATTGATGGCTTAGAGCCAGTGACCGGACCCTACTCCCACAACCAGGCACACTGCACCAGTGCCTTGGGGCCTGCCCAGGGACCTGAGGTATGGAGCCAGGGACCAGACACACCCCACAACCAGGCACACTGCTAGAGCCAAGGAGAATGCCAAAAACATCACTTCCATGTGGGTGGCCCACCATAGCCACCACAGTAACCACAGCTGCCACGAAAGTGGCTAGACACCACAACCACAACACAGATGCTCTGCCAGCCACTGGAGTGCATTGATACAAGGAGAGTCACCAGCAGAAATAAAGAAAAGAAGAGGACGTCTCTCTCCACAAAGCTCATTTCAGAGTGACAGAAGAAGCATCTGCTCTATGATAATATTGGGGGACCTGATCACACCTCTCAGCACTGGACAGATCATCTAGGCAACAAATCAACAGAGTAACCATTCCTCTTTCAGAAGGAGAGAGGAAATCTAGGGTAATTAGAGGAGGGAGCCGGGAGAGATTGGACAAGAGGCATAGAGAATAATTATAATTTGTAACAATATACATGCTAGTAATACTGATTTGATCAACATATCTTAACGTTGAACCCCCAAAATATGTATAATCAATTTGATTCAATAAATAAATTAAAATAAAAATAAATAAACAAAAAAACATTTTTAAAATGGGCTCCTTTAATTTATTTTTTTTTAAATTTATTTTATTTTATTTATTTATTTTTTTTTTAAGTTTTATTTTGTCGATATACATTGTGGCTGATTATTGCTCCCCATCACCAAAACCTCCCTCCCTTCTCCCTCCCCCCTCCCCCCCAACAATGTCCTTTCTGTTTGCTTGTCGTATCAACTTCAAGTAGTTGTGGTTGTTATATCTTCTTCCCCCCCCCCCCCGGTTTGTGTGTGTGTGTGTGTGTGAATTTATATATTAATTTTTAGCTCCCACCAATAAGTGAGAACATGTGGTATTTCTCTTTCTGCGCCTGACTTGTTTCACTTAATATAATTCTCTCAAGGTCCATCCATGTTGTTGCAATTAGACCTAGTCTGATATAATCTGTTTGGGGCTGGGTGTGGTGGCTTTGTAAGGTGTCACCTTGGCTGGGCTGAACCACATCGCCCACAATTCCCTTTCCTGCATGTTTCTGGTGTGGCAGGCCACAAGAGAGGTCCTCGTTCAGTATGTGGGGGATGGAAGTGAAAAGCCACCATCTTGTAATTCACACGTGCCAACGCTCACATGCACCACTCACCTGTTGATGCACTTCCTTGGCCTGAGCCTGTGGCCGGGCCTGCTGCTACTCCAGTTCCTCCGAATCCTCCCTCAGTTTCTCTGACTATTGGGACAGTAGTGCGTAAAAAGCCTGGCCCCTGCAAAACATTCACATCATCAAGGTCAGAGGCAGCAAGGATGGACCTGCATTTCAGTCTGGTCTTGTGGCCTCCAGCTCCTTCTTGCTCTTCCCCGTCTTATTTACATCTTCCCTGTGGACTTCATGCTTCAATACCAGACACAAAGACAACTGCCTTAGGCAGCCTCCTCTGCTGTGTGAGGTCAAATCCCTGTACGACACATAACACACTAGGGCAGTGAATAGGATCAGACTAAAGGTGGGGAAAGAAACGTGTGTGCAGAGGACAGGAAGTCATGGACACAGCTCCACTGAAAGACACGATGACCACCTCCTCCTCACTGGGAAATGATCACACCTTCTCACATTTGGGCTTCTGAGGTTATCTATCACTCTGAAAGTTTGCAATAGCCAGAGGGTCACACATAAAAGCATCCACAAAGTGAGGCAGATTGATGGTGGGATGGTTTTCCTGGTATGCACTTATCCCCAAATTCATCAAGTAGTATATGTTAATGATGTACAGCTTTTAGTGTTTCTGTTATACCTCAGTAAAGTGGTGGTTTTAAAAAAGAGATGGAGAGTGGAAGAAGGCAGAGCTCATTTGAAACAGTGGCTCAGGTTGTTATACCTGGAAGCACATTCATTACCAGGCCATGAAAGTTGGAGAATAGACCTTTATGGTGTCTTTCTGGCCATCTTTGCAAGACAGATAGTCAACCTCCCAGTGTGGGGTAAACTGCCAGGGTGCTGGTATACATTCTGCTTTCTTGCCATGCTTTCTTTCAGCCCCACTTTTGCTTTTCAAGTGTTTGTTGAATTGAGTGTCCTCCATGTGACCAGCCCTGGGTTGGGTCTAAGGGCAAATACAGACACTTTGTACTTGGGGAATGTATTAGCTACCTGCGCCACATAACTAATTACCACCAAACTTTGCAGCTGAAAGCAGCAAACATTTATTAACTCACAATGTTTCTGAGAATCAGAAGTCTTGGAATAACTTAGCTGGGTCTTTCTAGCCCAGGATCTCTTAAGAGGTTTCAGTCAAGCTGTTGGCCGGGGCTGCAATAGTCTGAAGGCCTGACTGGGGCTGGAAGAACTGCTTCAAAGAAATAGCCACCTCCAAGCTTATTCACATGGCCATTGGCAAGAGACCTCATCGTGTAGGCTTCTCCCTAGGACTGTTAATGAAGCAGCAGCTTCCTTCTCCCAGAGCAAGTGATCAGAAAAGGAAAAAGAGAGAGAAAGAGAGAATCAGACAGAAAAAAGAGAACAAGACAGAAGCAGCAGTGTCTTTTACAAGCCTAATATCAGAAGTGATATGTCACCACTCCTACCATATTCTACAGGTCACAGAGAACAGTGCCAAGGGGACCAAAAAAGGAAATGAATCCCAGGAGGTGAGATCACTGGGAACCATCATGGAGACCAACTACCGTAAGGAATTCATCATCTTATGGCCCAATGAAACACTGAATAATGAATATCCAGTCTTCAAGCAATACAATTATTCTTTATATTTATATTTATCCATTACTTCATTTGTTTCATGGGGGGGTGGTTCTGAAGTCAGCAGGGGAAGTATTATTTATCCCTATTTTGCAGATGAGAAAAATGACGCATAAGAGTCGCAGGCTCACCCAAAGTCACCAGGGAATGGTGCAGCTGAGACTGCATCTCGAACTCTCATTTAACTGGCTTTTCTCCCTCTGTTTCCCTATTACAGCGAGAGGCAGAGCCCAGAATGAAGTTCCCTCTGGAGTACAATGAAGGATGACCACCAGGAAAAGAGGTGAAGACGTTTCTGCCGTTTGAGGAGAGTTTTCTACACAGTCCTTCTCACTGACTTTCAGTTAGTGGTTTTCAAATAACATGTCCTTGCCCTAGCCTGCACCAGGTGTCCTACTGCTAAAATTAAGTGATGCCAATAGTATCTGCCGGCACACAAATACCACACAGAGTTTTCTCAATTTTAAGTTTTTCTCTCCTAAGTGTTTCTTAATTTAGGATCCTGGTACCGATTTTCCAGTGAGAGATTGTGGAATAAAGAGGAAATAACTAACAGAAAAACCCAGATACAGCTGGTATGTTAAGTTAATGCCTTATGGTATTTTTGAATGTATTTTCACATGCGCTTGAGATTATTTTATATCATACAAATATATTATTATAATTATTTCTAACTTGTGTGTTTCATTAAATGAATTTATGTTTCCGATGGTTACCTGGGGAGTGTTGTGACTATTTGGAGGTCGGCTTTCTGAACAAGATCAATACCACTGAAGATAAGACTCCTTCCAACTCACCTCCTCTCCTGATAGTAGAATGCTGATCTCGGGCATCCATAAAAATATGTATTGTGGAAAAAATTTTGAAATATTCTGTCCCAGAAGATACAGATTTAGGGAAGTGTCTGCCTGGAAGCACTCTGTCAGCTTAATTTTCTGGGACTTCTATGCTCTCCTCCTAGTGAGACATCTTTATTTTTATTTTTTTTGGATATATTACATGTATAATTTATTATGTTATTACTTGTCTTTAATCTTTACCCATTGTACTCCTAAAAAGATGTTGGGATATTGATTGCAATTTTTAAAAACTAGATAATATATAAATCAGCTATGGAAATCAGTTTTAATTGATGTGTGGATGTGTCTGATTAGTGTTAAATGCTTCTTTTTTTTAAACTTTTCTTTTTTCTTTTTTCTTTTTTTTTTAAATTTTATTATGTTGATATACATTGTGCCTAATTATTGTTGCCCATCACCAAAACCTCCCTCCCTCGTCCCTCCCCCCCCCCAACAATGTCCTTTCTGTTTCCGTGTCGTATCAACTTCAAGTAATTGTGGTTGTTATATCTTCTCCCCCACCCCAATTTTTTTTTTTTTTTTGGTGTGTGTGTGTGTGTGTGTGTGTGAATTATATATTAATTTTTAGCTCCCACCAATAAGTGAAAACATGTGGTATTTCTCTTTCTGTGCCTGACTCGTTTCACTTAATATAATTCTCTCAAGGTCCATCCATGTTGTTGCAAATGGCAGTATTTCATTCGTTTTTATAGCTGAGTAGTATTCCATTGTGTAGATATACCACATTTTCTGTATCCACTCATCTGATGGTGGACATTTGGGCTGGTTCCAACTCTTGGCTATTGTGAAGAGTGCTGCGATGAACATTGGGGAACAGGTATACCTTCGACTTGATGATTTCCAATCCTCTGGGTATATTCCCAACAGTGGGATAGCTGGGTCGTATGGTAGATCTATCTGCAATTGTTTGAGGAACCTCCATACCATTTTCCATAGAGGCTGCACCATTTTGCAGTCCCACCAACAATGGATGAGAGTTCCTTTTTCTCCGCAACCTTGCCAGCATTTATCGTTCAGAGTCTTTTGGATTTTAGCCATCCTAACTGGGGTTAGATAGTATCTCAGTGTGGTTTTGATTTGCATTTCCCAGATGCTGAGTGATGTGGAGCATTTTTTCATATGTCTGTTGGCCATTTGTATGTCTTCCTTAGAGAAATGCCTACTTAGCCCTTTTGCCCATTTTTTAATTGGGTTGCTTGTTTTTTTCTTGTAAAGTTGTTTGAGTTCCTTATATATTCTGGATATTAATCCTTTGACAGATGTATATTTTGCAAATATTTTCTCCCACTCTGTTGGTTGTCTTTTAACTCTGTTAATTGTTTCTTTTGCTGTGCAGAGCTCTTTAGTTTGATATAATACCATTTGTTTATTTTTCCTTTGGTTGCGCGGGCTTTTGGGGTCGTATTCATGAAGTCTGTATCCAGTCCTATTTCCTGAAGTGTTTCTCCTATGTTTTCTTTAAGAAGTTTTATTGTTTCAGGGTGTATATTTAAATCATTAATCCATTTTGAGTTGATTTTAGTATATGGTGAGAGGTATGGGTCTAGTTTCATTCTCCTGCATATGGATATCCAGTTATCCCAGCACCATTTGCTGAAGAGGCAGTCCCTTGTCAAAGATCAGATGGCAGTAAGTGTGTGGGTTGATTTCTGGATTCTCTAATCTATTCCATTGGTCAGTGTGTCTGTTTTTATGCCAGTACCATACTGTTTTGGTTATTATAGCTTTGTAGTATAGCTTAAAGTCGGGTAGTGTTATGCTTCCAGCTTTATTTTTTTTGCTCAGCATTGCTTTGGCTATGCGTGGTCTTTTATTATTCCATATAAATGTCTGGATAGTTTTTTCCATTTCTGAGAAAAATGTCTTTGGAATTTTGATGGGGATTGCATTGAATTTGTATATGACTTTGGGTAGAATGGACATTTTCACTATGTTGATTCTTCCAACCCAAGAGCATGGGATATCTTTCCATCTTCTTGTATCCTCTCTAATTTCTCTCAGCAGTGGTTTGTAGTTCTCATTATAGAGATTTTTCACCTCCTTGGTTAACTCAATTCCTAAGTATTTTATTTTTTTGGTGGCTATTGTAAATGGGCAGGCTTTCTTGATTTCTCGTTCTGCATGCTCACTATTGGAGAAAAGAAATGCTACTGATTTTTGTGTGTTGATTTTGTATCTTGCTACTGTGTTGAAATCATTTATCAATTCCAAGAGTTTTTTTGTAGAGGTTTTAGGCTGTTCGATATATAGGATCATTTCATCTGCAAACAGGGACAGTTTGACTTCATCTTTTCCAATCTGGATGCCCTTTATTTCCTTCTCTTCTCTGATTGCTCTGGCTAGTACTTCCAACACTATGTTGAATAGAGTGGTGAGAGTGGGCATCCTTGTCTAGTTCCTGTTCTTAAAGGAAAAGCTTTCAGCTTTTCCCCATTCAGGATGATATTGGCTGTGGGTTTTTCATATATGGCTTTAATTATGTTGAGATACTTTCCCTCTATACCTAACTTATAGAGGGTCTTTGTCATGAATGAGTGCTGAACTTTATCAAATGCTTTTTCAGCATCTATAGAGATGATCATATGGCCCTTGTGTTTGACTTTATTAATATGGTGTATCACATTTATTGAGTTGCATATGTTGAACCAATCTTGCTTCCCTGGGATGAATCCCACTTGATCGTGGTGAATAATTTTACGTATGTGTTGCTGTATTCTGTTTGCTAGTATTTTAGTGAGGATTTTTGCATCTATATTCATCAAGGATATCGGCCTGTAGTTTTCTTTTTTGGTTATATCTTTACCTGGTTTTGGTATCAGGATGATGTTTGCTTCATAGAATGAGTTTGGGAGATTTGCGTCCATTTCAATCTTTTGGAATAGTTTGTAAAGAATCGATGTCAATTCCTGTTTGAATGTTTGGTAAAATTCTGCTGTGAATCCATCTGGTCCTGGGCTTTTCTTTGTTGGGAGCCTTCTGATAACAGCTTCAATCTCCTTTATTGTTATTGGTCTGTTCAAATTTTCTACGTCTTCATGGTTCAGTTTTGGGAGCTTGTGTGTGTACAGAAATTTATCTATTTCCTCCAGATTTTCAAATTTATTGGTGTATAGTTGTTTATAGTAGTCTCGAATGATTCCTTGTATTTCAGATGAATCAGTTGTAATATCACCTTTTTCATTTCTAATTTTTGGTATTTGAGTCTTCTCTCTTCTTTTTTTTGTTAGCCATGCTAATGGTTTATCAATTTTATTTATCTTTTCAAAAAACCAACTTTTTGATTCATTGATCTTTTGAATTGTTTTCTGGGTTTCAATTTCATTCAGTTCTGCTCTGATCTTAATGATTTCTTTCCGTATGCTAACTTTAGGTTTGGATTGTTCTTGTTTTTCTAGTTCTTTAAGGTGAAGTGTTAGGTTGTTCCCTTGCCATCTTTCCATTCTTCTGAGGTGAGCATTTAATGCAATAAATTTCCCCCTTAATACTGCCTTTGCAGTATCCCACAGGTTTTGGTATGATGTATCATTATTTTCATTAGTTTCAATAAATTTTTTGATTTCCTGCTTGATTTCTTCTTGGACCCATATGTCATTAAGTAGAAAGCTGTTTAATTTCCATGTGTTTGTATAGTTTCCAGAGTTTCGTTTGTTATTGATTTCTAGTTTTAATCCATTGTGGTCTGAGAAAATACATGGGATAATTCCAATTTTTTTGAATTTATTGAGACTTGATTTGTGACCTAATATGTGACCTATCCTGGAGAATGATCCATGTGCTGATGAGAAGAATGAATATTCTGAGGTTGTTGGATGGAATGTTCTGTAGATATCTGCCAATTCCAATTGGTCTAGAGTATTGTTTAGATCTTGTGTTTCTCTGCTGGTTCTTTGCCTAGATGATCTGTCTAATATTGACAGTGGGGTGTTCAGGTCCCCTGCTATTATGGTATTAGTGTCTATTTCCTTCTTTAGGTCTAATAGAGTTTGTTTTATAAATCTGGCTGCTCCAACATTGGGTGCGTACATATTTATGATTGTTATGTCTTCTTGATGGATCAGTCCTTTTATCATTATGTAGTGTCCCTCATTGTCTCTTTTTATGGTTTTTAGTTTAAAGTCTATTTTGTCAGATATAAGAATAGCTACTCCAGCTCGTTTTTCTTTTCTGTTTGCATGGTAAATCTTTTTCCATCCTTTCACTCTTAGTCTATGTGAATCTTTATAGGTGAGGTGGGTCTCTTGTAGGCAGCATATAGTTGGGTCCTCCTTTTTGATCCAGTCAGCCAGTCTGTGTCTTTTGATTGGGGAATTTAAGCCTTTTACATTAAGAGTTGTAATTGAAAGGTGTTGATTTATTCCTAGCATTTTATTGGTTGTTTGGTTGTCTTAGATGTCTTTTGTTCCTTGCTTTCTGATTTACTGTTTGGTTTCTGTGTTTGTTGGTTCCTTAGGTTGTAGATAGCATTTTTGTTTGATTGTTTTCTCTTCATGAATGCCATTTTTATTATACTAGTGGGTTTTGATTTTTCTTGGGTTTTTATGGCAATGGTAGTTATTTTTCAGGAACCAAACCCAGTACTCCCTTGAGGATTTCTTGTAAGGGTGGTCATGTGGTAGTGAACTCCCGCAGTTTTTGTTTGTCTGAGAAATATACTATTTGCCCTTCATTTCAGAAGGATAGCCTTGCAGGGTAAAGTATTCTTGGCTGGCAATCTTTGTCTTTTATTATTTTGAATATATCATCCCAATCCTTTCTAGCTTTTAGGGTTTGTGATGAAAAGTCTGATGTTAGCGTGATTGGGGCTCCCTTATAGGTGATTTGACGCTTCTCTCTTGCAGCTTTTAAGATTCTCTCTTTGTCTCTGAGTTTTGCCAATTTGACTATTACATGTCTTGGAGAAGGCCTTTTTGGGTTGAATACGTTTGGAGATCGTTGACCTTCCTGGATCTGAAGATCTGTGATTTTTCCTATACCTGGGAAGTTTTCTACCACTATTTTGTTGAATATGTTTTCAATGGAATCTCCATTTTCCTCCCCTTCTGGAATACCCATGACTCGGATATTTGAGCGCTTAAGGTTGTCTGATATCTCTCTCAGATTTTCTTCAATGTCTTTGATTCTTTTTTCTTTCTTTTTGTCTGCTTGTGTTATTTCAAACAGCCCATCTTCAAGTTCAGAGGTTCTCTCTTCAACTTCGACAAGCCTGCTGGTTAAACTCTCCGTTGTGTTTTTTATTTCGCTGAATAACTTCTTCAGTTTGGCAAGTTCTGCTACATTTTTTTTCAGGGCATTCATTTCCTTGCACATTTCCTCTTTCAGGTCCTGTATACTTTTCCTTGTTTCATCATGATGTCTAGCTGAGTTTTCTTGTATCTCATTCAGTTTCCTTAGAATTATCACTCGAAATTCCCTGTCAGTCATTTCAAGGGCTTCTTGTTCTATAGGATCTAGAGTTTGAGATTTATTAACTTTTGGTGGTGTACTTTCTTGATTTTTTGTATTTCTGGTACCTTTTTTTTGATGTTTATTCATTGTGGCAGGGGGTTTCACAGTCCACAGGTTTGAGACTATTGACTAAGATGTTGCTGTGGTTGCCAATTTGGTATGGCTACCTCCGTGACCGCTCAGTTGGCCTTTAGTGCCTTGTGTGTATGGTTGCCTCGGGTCTTGGGCCTCTCCAGGGAGCAACCTTTCTGGTCAGCTTGACTCTGCTGGGCTGCTGGATCACGTACCACAGGGTGTGTGATCTCTGTTGAGCTTTCACTTCCCGTGCAGTACTTCTCCCTGTTCTGTGTGCTCTGGCCCGGGCTGTTGGATCGTGCAGTGGCGACCCCACCGGGTGTGTAGTTTCTGTCGAGTCTCCGCCTCCCTGGCCGCACGTCTCCCCGCTCTGTGCACACTGGGCTGGGCTGGGATGTGTCTTCTACAACCCTCGTCTATCAGCTGGGCCTTCAAGACCCTGCTTGGCACCGCCTCGCCCAGGAAGTCTGCCAGGTTTCTGCTAGACACATACAACCGGTCGCTCTGGGTGCCTTTGTAGCACTGTGTAGATCTTTCTCGGGACTTATCACCTTCCTCCTGGTATCGTGGTTATTTATGTACTTGTCTTATCTCCCACACCAGAGCATGAGCTCCTCGGGGGAGGAGCCCGCAGCACACGGTTCACCTTTGTATCCCCCCGGCCCGGACGAGTCCAGTGCCCGCCTGCAGACATCTCTCTGGCAGGTTTAAGCGGACTTGGGAACTCTCCTACCACACTATTCCCAACCAGAAATTGGTTAGGCATTTTTCCGAACTGGTGGCCGCAGAGATGGTATCTGCCTCCCAGTAACAGGAAGTTTACCGGGGGCCTGAGTCCAGGGTGTGGTGGAGTGACAGTCCGCCCTGCCCGTACTTCCTTGCCCTCCCGACACTGGCCGGGGACACCCCACGCCACCAGCCCCGCCAGAGAACTGCAGAGGGAGTGGGAGGGGAGGCCAGCCCGCAGGCCCCGGGAAGCCCCGTGCCGGGTTAAGCAAGTGGGAAGGCTCAGTGAGGAGCCGAGGGGCGGTGAGTGGCCTGGTGATGCAGGCAGAAGCTGGGTGGGCGTCAGACCCCCGAGCAGGGCCGGGCCAGGGGTCACTCACAGGGCTGTGTCAGGTCGGGCGCTCACTCTCTGCCTCTGGTTTGTCGTCTTCCCCATTCTCGGTTCCCGCCGCCTTGGGCTGCTTGCTCGGTCCTGCGGCGCGGCTCGGGAGCTCCCAGGAATCTTCTTTTATGCCGGCCTGAAACCTCGAATCATGAATACGGCAGGTGGCCACCTTCAGCACGGCCCCGGCCTCCGGGATCCTGGCTGCATCCACAGCAGCCCTGGTGCCGTGTTCCCTGTTTAGAGACTCGCTTTTGCAGCAACGAAACAGTTCTTTTCCTGTTCCATACTTCAAAGCTGTTGCCTGTAAATGAGGCAGCCTCTCCTGCCGAGGGCAAAGTGGTGGTCAGCCCCCACGACTGGCCACCAGCAGCGGTTCTCCCTTAAGAGATGGTGAGAGGAAGGTCCACAAGTTTCCCAGCTGCCTGAGGTCCAGTGGCCGCCTTTTCCACCTCAGCCACTCTGCGCCAACCGCCGCAGCCACCGCCATCTTGAAACCTCCTAGTGAGACTTCTGATGGGACCAGGAGTCCTTCTTGCCACCTGGAAATCCTTTCTCTTCCTCTCTGATAATATCATGTGTGAGCCTGTCATTAGCAACCCCTGTGCAGTGGTTAGCCTCTCCAGGATAAGAACCCTGCCTCCTTCACCTCCCACAGTTCCTGACATAGAATACCTTGACATAGAGACATGGTAAATAATTATCTGTTGAATGAATGACTGGTTCTAGAGTCTCAGAAGGCCTGATCTTGTTTCTGAAGTTTTCTCATTTCAGCCTTTCTCCATATGGCTGATGCCTTAGGGGGTTAGGGCTTTATCCTATTGGGAATTCCTGTTGAGGAATATCAACTGAGGTTTCCAAGCTAACTTCTCTTGCAGTGGAAGTGTGCAATCTACACGTGGAGTCTGCAGCTCTACCTGGGAAGAAATGCCTAGCTGCATTTGAGCTCCCTTAATGGCACAAAACCTAAACTCCATGAGCCTAGAAAGTAGATGAGTGGTTTTCAGGAACTGGGGGGAGGGGAAGGGACTGCAAATGGGCATGAGGGATCTTTCTGAGGCAGTGGAAGTGTTTTGAAATTGGATTGTGGTAATAATTGCACAACTCTACAAATATACTAAAAAAATCATTGAATTGTATACTCAAAATAGTGAATTACATGCTATATGAATTATACCTTTAAAAAGCCATTAAAAAATCTATTTACCTATGTATATCTACTATAGACACAGCTAAGAAAATAGGCACAAAAGAAAAGACCTCACATTGAAGTGAACCACAGGCTGACTTACAGACAGCAATTTCACACTATTGCCTAGAATAAAGATGGTGAACATACCATGTGTTAAATGAAGATTTTTAAACTTTCTCTTCCCCATCTTCTCTTTCCCCCCCATATTCTATGAACATTTTCAGATTAAAAACCCCTTCAAACTTACACATATTCTAGGCACCACCAATCTTCTTCCTGTATAGCCAAGCTTCTCAAGCATTAGTTTACACTCAACTGTCTCCGTTTCCAATTCCCACTGACTTATGCATTCATTCATGCAACAAATATTTAGCAAAAATCTATTGTGTGACCAATAGTTTGCTCAACACATAAATAGACAAAACACAAGACCTTCTACTTATAAAAAACTCACTCCTGAATGATGACAGCAAAAATAGCAGAGTAAGAAACTCCAAAATTCCACCCCTCCATAAATGCAATGAAGAAAACCAGGCAGAATTAACTTTTCAGAACTCAAAACTACCCAAAACATTGCTGTAACCTGGAGAGCAGTGATGGAGTTTGGATGCATTGTCCTCCAGAACTCATGTTGAAATCTGATCCCCAATGTGGCACTGTTGGGAGTTGTTTGAGTAATGGGGGCAGATCCCTTATGAATGGATTAATGCTCTCCCTGGGGGATAGGGGTAGTGAGTGAGTTCTCACTCTAGTAGTTCCCATAGAGTTGGTTATTTAAAAGACCCTAGCACCTTCTCTCTCTCTCTTGCTTCCTCTCACCCTGTGATCTGCTTGTACCTGCTGACTGCCTGCCATTTTCTACCATGATTCGAAGCAGCCTGAGAGGCCTGTGCCAGATGCAGCTGTCCTCGAATCATGAGCCAAATAAACCTCTGCTCTTTATAAGTTACCTAGTCTCAGCTATTCTGTTATAGCAACACAAAATGGTCTAAAACAAGCACTTAAAAAAAACTCCTGAATCTCAGTAAGGACAGTGAGCAGCACTGGCATTTTAATTTATCCTATTCTCTCACCTGTGACCCAGCTGAGCAGAAAGAAGCCTGGAATACAGCACCCTACGTTCCTAGTAGACATACCAGAGGGAGTCAAAGCGGCCTTATGTGAAAAAAAATACTGTCATTATTTGGTCGTCTAATGGTTGCCTGGAAAACATGCTTAAAAGGCTTAAATTTATCTTACCTCACTGTGAAATCAATCCTGGCCCAGTCTTAAAGCTGCTGAGAGCCATTCGTTAAAAACCTTTACAGGCAAATATTTTAGTTGCTGCTGCATCAGACAAAATAGATAACAGCACACAATAAACCAAGCAAAATGCTTGGGAAGAAAGACCAGAGAATGAGGATCTTGGGAAACAAATAACTTTGAAGAGCTCCCACATATTTCTAAGAATCTAGAAAGCTGCATGAATGTCTAGGGCTATCTGTCACATGCTTGGGAAGACCTGAGGATGTCATAACCTCTTGCTGATCCTCAGGCTCTGTGAAAGGAGGGTGAAGGCTAAGTCAGAGCCATAAGCTGCCTGGTTGAGGACTGCCTGTGTGCCTCACACATTCATGAGGTTTCCTCCAGGACCCATACCAGGTTCTCCCAGTGAAGACTGGAGAAAAAACACCTCGTGCCTATGACAGGAGGAGGCGGAAAGTAGCCACTTCTAAATACAGAGTATTCTGTTCTTCTTTACATGGTCTGCTCTCAAGAGAAACTATTTTACCAGAGCCTAACTGACTGGAGGAGTGGAAATACACAGCTACAGCCCCCTCTAGCCGTCCATGTTGGGGAAAGGAACCACTCGATTCCAGCCCTGGCTCACCTAAGGGGGAGAAAAACTGAGCACTTGGGAAGGTCATTGCCCAGGGTACCTAGGCTCACTAAAAGACTGAGACCTAATAATAGGGTAATAGAATGCTTTCTCTCCTCCCACATTTTATGAGCACATCAACAGAGCTTCTTTATAATAACAGAAGAATACAACTTCAAGAATTACACATTTCAAACCATATTTAAGAAGAGTCTCTAGGGAAACCCAACTACACAAGGGAGTCGAAAACAAAGATACCATAGAAACTTTTAGCTTATGAAAGCTATGGTTATAACAAACAGTCAACACAGCCCAACTCCTAACCAGATAAACATAAAGCATCACACTAAATACCTATTTACCACAGTTCTTTTTACCCAGTACATCATGTCCAGATTTCAGCAAAAAATTACAAAGCATACTAACAGAATAAAAAGCAGATTGAGAAGGCAGATAGCATCAGAACTAGACTCACATACAGAAGAGATGTTAAAAGTGTCAGACTGGGAGGCATTCTAATGGAAAAAGTGGACAACATGCAATGACAGATGCGTAATGTAAGCAGAGAGATAGAAACTCTAAGAATAAATAAAAAGGACTGGCAGAAATAAAAAACAACACTATAATAAACATGAATAATGCCTTTGACGGGCTTTTCAGAAGAATAGGAAAAATAACTAGAGAAGAGAAGAAAAAGTGAGCTTGAGGAAGTGTCAGTAGAAAATTCCAAAGTTGAAATGCAAAGAGAAAAAAAAATGAAAAGAATGGAACAGAATATCCAAGAACATGCGACAATTAAAAAAGGTATCACATACATTTAATGGGAAGACCAAAGGAGAAGAAGAAAAGAAATAAACAGAAGAAATATTTAAAACAATTATTACTGAGCATTTTCCAAAAATAATGATAATAAACACCAAACCACAAATCCAGTAAGTTCAGAGAAAGCAGGTCAAATAGGATAAATACCGAAAAACTACAGCTAGTCATATCATATTCAAACTGCAGATGATCAAAGACAAAAAGTAAATCTTGAAATAAGGCAGTAGGGGGATCTTATCTAAAGAAAAGCAAGAAAAATAATTATATTGGACTTCTCTTCAGGAACCATACAAGGAAAAAGAGTGGAATGAGCAATTTAAAGTGTTAAAAGAAGGAGCCCCAGTACATCTCTCAGCAGATTTCTCAGTAGAAATCCTACAGGCCAGAAGAGAATGGAATGATATATTCAGAGTGCTAAAGGAAAAATACTGTCAGCTGAGAATTCTGTATCCAGAAAAACTAACCTTTAAATACAAAGGACAAATAAAGTCTTTCCCAGGCAAACAAAAGCTAAGGGAATTCATCAACATTAGACCTGCATTACAAGAAATGCTGAAGGGAGTTCTTCAATCTGAAAAAAGACAGCACTAAGGAGCAGCAAGAAAACATGTGAAGGTACATAACTCATTAGTAAAGTAAGTTTGCAGACAGCCTCAGAATAGTCCAATGTTGTAAGGATGATGAATAAACTGCTTACATCCTTAGTACGAAGACTAAAGGACAAACCTAACAAGACACTAAAATATACAACTGTATAAGAGAAAGGCAGTATTTTAAAAAGTATCTCTTTCTGCTAGTTCATTGTCGGAGTATAGAAATGCTACTGATCTTTGACTGTTGATTTTGTATCCTGCAACTTTGCTGAAATCATTTATTAATTCTAAGAGGTTTTTGGTAGAGTCTTCAGGTTCTTCTATATATAGGATCATATCTGCGAACAGGTCTTGGTTTTTCTCTTTTTTCTAAAATAACAACGTTAAGTTGTTATTAGTCTAAAATAATTTGTTATAACTATAACATTTTTTTTGTAAGCCTCATGGTAATCATAACAGAAACATAGAAGAGTCATACAAAAAATAAATAGTGAGAAAGCAAAATGTAAAGCTAGAGAAAACCACTCAACCACAAAGGAAGACAGTAAGACCAGAAAAACGGAAAAAAGGATCCACAAAACAACAAGAAAAAAATAGCAAAACAGCAGTAATAAGTCCCTATATTAATAATAACCCTAAGTGTAAACGGATTAAAAGCCCCAATTAAAAGACACAGAGTAGCTTAATGGCTTATAAAACAAGAACCAACAGTATGCTGTGTACAAGAAACTCACAAAATCAATAAAACACTCACTAGGTGAAAGTGAAGGGATGGAAAAAGACATTTCATTCAAATGGAAACCAAAAAAGAGCAGGAGTAGTTATATTTATATCAGATAAAATAGACTTCAAGCCAAGGAAAGTAAAAAAAGACAAGGAAGTTCTTTATGTAATGATAAAAGGATCAATTCAACAAGAGGATATAACAATTCTAAACATATATGCACCCAACTCCAGAGCACTGAGATATCTAAAGCAATTACTCTTGGACCTAATGGGAGAGAATGACAACACAATAATATTTGGGAAGTTTAATACTCCACTTTCAGCAAAGGAAAACATGTCCAGACAGAAAATTAACCAGGAAACGTAAGAATTAATTTCTACTGCAGGCCAATTTGACCTAACAGACAATTATAGAATATTTCATCTAGACATTCTTCTCAGTAGCACATGAAACATTCTCAAGGATGTCAGAACACAAAATGTATGTTAGGACACAAAACAAGCCTCCACAACTCTTTAAAAATTGAAATCATATCAACTACCTTATCTGACCATGATGGAATAAAACTAGAAATCAACAGCAAAGAGATACTAGACACATACGAATACATAGAATTTAAATAATATGCTCCTAAACAAAGAATGGGTCAAAGAAAAAATCAAGAAAAAAACTTTTAAATTTCTGGAGACAGCCAGCCCGTGGCTCACTCGGTAGAGTGCGGTGCTGATAAATTTCTGGAGACAAATAAAAATGGAAACACAACACACTAGAACCTATGTGATACAGTGAAAGCAGTTCTAAGAAGGAAGCTTATAGTAATAAATGCCTACATCAAAAAAGGAGAAAAGGCTACAAATAAACAACCTAATGTTACACCTCAAAGAGCTGGAAAACCAACCTACAGAATGGGAGAAAGTGTTTGCCAACTACACATCAGACAAGGGGCTAATATCCAGAATATGCAAGAAGCATAAACAACTCAACAGCAAAAAACCCAAATAACCCAATTTAAAAATGGGCAAAGGACCTGAACAGTTATTCCTTAAAATAAGACTTACAAATGTTACACAAAAAAATAATCAATATCACTAAGTATCAGGGAAATGCAAAATAAACCACAATGAGATATCATCTCACTCCAGTTAGAATGGCAATTATCAACAAGACAAAAAATAACACATGTTGGCAAGGATGCAGAGAAAAGGGAACTCTCCTACATTGCTGGTGGCAGTGAAAATTGATACAGCCACTGTGGGAAATGGTATAGAGATTCTTCAGAGAACTAAAGATCTACTGTATGACCCAGCTATCTCGCTACTGGGTGTATACCTGAAAGGAATTAAATCAAATATCAAAAAGACACCTGCACTCCCATGTTCATCACAGCACCATTTACAATAGCTGAGACATGGAATCAACCTAAATGTCCATCAATAGATGAACAGATAAAAAACCTTGGAATACTACTCAGCTATTTAAAAAAAATGATACCCTATCATTTGCATTAACATGGATGGAACTGGAAACCGTCATAAGTGAAGTAAGTCAGGAACAAAAGACAAATACTACATGATATCACTCATATGTGAAATCTTTTTTTAAAAAGTGGTTCTCATAGCAGTAGAGAGTAGAATAATGGTTACCAGAGGTGGGGTGGGTGGAGGAGAAAAAGTGGTGGACTAGTGGGTACAAAACTATGCTATCTTCCCTAAGTGAATCATTGTGCAGTGTATGCATGCATTGAAACAACATACCATACCCCACAAAAATGTAAAAGTAAATGTTAAAATAAAATAGAAAAAAACACAAATTGAATAAAAGCAAAGTGTTAGAGTACTATATACAACGCTAATACTAATCAAAAGAAAGTTGAAGTAGCTATATTCATTTTAGACAAAGCAGGCTTTAGAGCAAGGAAAATAATCATGACAAAGAGGGACATAATGTGATAATCAAGTGGTCATTTCTTCAAGAAGACATAATAGTTTTTAATCGGTATGAATCTAACAACAGAACAACAAAATACATGAAGCAAAACCTGATAGAACCAAAAGGAAAAATAGGTGAATCTACTCTTTCAGCTAAAGGAAAAGAAAAATAGATGAATCTACTATTTTAGTTGAAAACTTCAATAATTTTCTATCAGTAATGAACAGATCCAGCAGGCAGAAAATCAATAACAAAATAGTTGAACTGAACAACACGATCAATCAACTGGAGCTAACTGACATTTAAGGAATACTTTCCCCAACAACAGCAGAATACATATTTTTCTCAAGCTCACATGAAACATTTAACACACTATGATTCACAAAACATGCCTTAAATAATTTAAAAGAATAGAAACTATACAGTGTATGCTCTCCGACCACAATGAAATTAAACTATAAATTGATAATAGAAAGCTAACTGGGGGAAAAAAACCCACAAAATTCTTGGAGATTAAAAAAAACAAACATAGGGCCGAGCCCGTGGTGGCGCACTTGGTAGAGTGCTGCGCTGACAGCGCGGCGACGCTCCCGCCGCGGGTTCGGATCCTATATAGGACTGACCGGTGCACTCACTGGCTGAGTGCCGGTCACGAAAAAACGACAAAAAAAAAAAAAAAACATAAACAGCACACAGGTCAAAGAAGTCTCAAGAGAAATTTTAAAATATTTTGAACTACATGAAATGCAACTTATCACAATTATTGATATGCAATAAAAGCAATATTTGGAGGAAAGTTTATAGTGTTGAAAGCATAAGTTAGAAAACAGGAAAGATCTAAAATCAATAACCAGGAAGCACCCTAGGCTACTGAGCTAGGGTTGGGGAGCCAAGGGCCACAGCCATGCCCCCCCAATTTCTGCATCCAGCCCAGCAATGTCCAAGCTGCTGCCAGAAGCCCCCCAGCTCCTGAGCCATGGGAAAAGGGGGAACTGCAGGCCTTGGCCACATACCCCCACCATCAGCAACCAGGCCAATGAAGGAGCCAGGTGTGGGCCAGCTCCATCCCCCTCCCACTGCTCTACAACATCTTGGAATGTAAAAGTGAATAAATAAATAAATAAAATTGATAACCTAAACTCCACCTTAGAAAACTGGAAAAGAGAAGAGTACATTAAATTTAAAGTAAGGGGAAAAAAATAAATAATAAAATTAGGGCAGAAATGGATAAAAGTAACCACAGACAATCATTAGAGAAAATCCACAAAAGCAAAACCTGGTCTTTGAAACGATAAATAAAATTGATTAATGTCTAGCCAGGTCACTAAAAAAAGACAAAAATTAGTAATATCAGAAATAATAAAGAAGCCATCACTACTGAGCCCACGGACATTAAGAGGATAATAAAGTAATATTATAAAAAACTTCATGCCCACAAATTAGACATCCTAGATACATGAACCAAATTCCTTGAACATATATCTATTAAAGAAATGGACTTAGAAATTAATAGACTTTCAAAATAGAAACACCAAGACCAGATGGAGTTATTGGTGATTTCTACCAAACACTTAAAAGAGAAATTATAACAATTTTCTACAATCTCTTGCAAAAAAGAGAAGCAGAGGGAATACTTCCTAAATCACTGTATGAGGACAGCACAGTCCTAATACCAAAAACAGACAAAGGCATTAAAAGAGAGGAAAACTATATAGATCAACAACTCTCATAAACATAGATGCAAAGAATTCTAAATAAAATATGAGCAAATTAGATTATACAAAAAGATAATGTATAAAAAGAATTCTGTAATACAACTAACTGGGATTTAGTTCCCTCTCACCAGTCCTATTATATATTGTGCTGAATGCTCTAGTTAATGCAATAAGACAGGAAAAATAAGTAAAATGTACACAGATTGGGAAGAAAGACATAAAAGTATTTTGGTCACAGGTAATGTGATTGCCTATGTAAAAAAATTTCAAAGATTTAACACAAAAACTTCTGGAACTCAAAGGCAATCACAGCAAGATTGAAGGACACAAGGTAAAAAAAATTTTTTTTTTAGTCAGTTGATTTTTTTATATAGCAGCAATGAATACTAGAATCTCAAATTTAAAACACAATACCATTTTTATTATTACCCAAAATTTTTTTTAAAAACCTTAGGTATAAATCTATAATGGGAACAACACGGCAAAGGTTACTGCCTAGGCATTAGAAATACAATGCCACACCCTCTAAGAACTTAGAGGTATCTCTCCCACCTAGCAGACTGAACTTCCTGCTTTTCTTCTGCTTTCTTTAAACAGATCATTCAAGCATTTGCCCATGAACTTAAAGGGACCCACACCCTATTCCCATATATATACTGCTAGTTGCCTCTCCCTCCATCTGTCTGCCTCTCTCTTTCTCTTTCTCTTTCTCTCTCTCTCTCTCTCTCTCTCTCTCTCCCCCCCAACTCTTTATTTCTCTTCATATGACTCATGGATGAAGGACTGCCCCCCCAACTCATTGCATCCTTTCTGCCCTGCACCTAAAAGTAATAAATCTTTGAACTTGAACGTTTTTTGTGTGTGTGGTGGTATATTAAATTTGTGCCTTCCATCTGAAGAACAGGGGCTACACCAGGGTGGGCCTTACAAGTCTGGAAAAGTCTTTCTTTCCAGAAAGATTGCACCAACTCCTCTGGGCATATAGAGAAATATCAGTAAGACAAGTCATCATGAATGCTTTTTGTTCTTAGAATAATCACAATAATCCTATAAAGGGTGGCATGTTGCTCTTGGATTGGAAGAATCAGCATTGTGACCATGTCCATACTGCTCAAAGTGATCTATGGATTCAACACAATCTCCATCAAAATACCAATCATGGGCTGGCCCTGTGGCTCACTCAGGACCGTGCAGCACTGGTAGTGCTGAGGCCATGGGTTCAGATCCTATATAGGGATGGCCGGTGTGCTCACTGGCTGAGCATGGTGCAGACCACACCATGCCGAAGGTTGCGATCCCCTTACTGGTCCAAAAAAAAAAAAAATACCAATCACATTCTTCACAGAAATAGAAAAAGCAATCCTGACATTCATATGGAACAACAAAAGAACCCGAATAGTCAAAGCAATCCTGAGCAAAAATAAAAAGCTTGAAACATAACACTACCCGACTTCAAATAATACTACAAAGCTATGGTAAACAAAAGAGTATGGCACTGGCATAAAAACAGACACTCAGACCAGTGGAACAGAATAGAGAACTCCGAAATCAACCCACACACTTACAGCCAACTGATCTCTGACAAAGGCATCAAGAACATACACTGGGGAAAAGATTGACTCTTCAGTAAATGGTGATGGGAAAATGGGACATCCACATGTAGAATGAAACTAGTCCCACACCTCTTGCCATATACCACAATCAACTCAAAATGGATTAAAAACATAATAAGAACTGAAACTATAAAGCTACTAAAAGAAAATATAGGGGAAACACTTCAGGAAGTAGAACTAGGCAAAGACTTTATGACTAAGACCCCAAAAGCACAGGCAACAAAAGGAAAAATAAATAAATGGGATTATATCAAACTAAAAGGCTTCTGCATAGCAAAAGAAACAATTGATAGAGCAAAAAAGCAACCTACAGAATGGGTGAAAATGTTTGCAAATTATGCATCCAACAAGGAATTAATATCCAGAATATACAAGTAACTCAAACAACTTAAGAGTAAAAAAACAAATAACCGATTTAAAAATGGGCAAAGGAGCTGAATAGGCATTTCTCAGTGTAAGGTATTAGAATGGCCAACAGACACATGAAAAAATGCTCATCATTCAGCATCAAGGAAATGCAAATCAAAACCACACTGAGATATCATCTCACACCAATTATACTGGCTCTTATCAAAAATACAGAGAATAGCAAATGCTGGTGAGGATGTGGAGAAAGGGAAAACCTGCTACATTGTTGGTGGGACTGTAAATTGGTGCAGCCATGGAAAATGGTATGGAGCTTCCTCAAACAACTACAGGTTGATCTACCATACAATCCAGTAATTCTCCTTCTGGATATATACCCAAAGGAATGGAAATCACCATGTCGAAGGGATACCTGCACTTCCATGTGTATCACAGCTCTATTTACAATATTCAAGAGTTGGAACCAACCTAAACGTCCATCACTGGACGACTGGATAAGAAAAATACGGTATATATAAACAATGAAATGCCACTCTGCTGTAAAAAAGAATGAAGTACTGCCATTCACAGCATCATGGATGAACTAAGAGAAAATATGTTAAGTGAAATAAGCCAGGCAGAGAAAGAGAAATAACACACATCCTCACTAAGTGGGAGCCTAAATAAATAAGTAAATAAAAAGAAAGAAAGACATAGCAATCATAATAACACATTGAACTTTCAAAAGGAGAGATCAGAGTTGAGGTTATCAGAGGCGGGAAGGGGGGGTATGTGAGGAATTAGTAATGGGCCATGAAAAATTATTACATTGTGTAATATTGGATATACTAATTATCCTGATTTGAACATCACATATTGCACATGAGTTTTTTTTTTTTTAAAGATGACCTTTAAAAAAAAAAAGATAATCTTAACCCTTGACTTGGTGTAGTCAGCACCATGCTCTCCCAAGTGAGCCACAGGCTGGCCCTTGCACACAGGTATTGATATTCAACTCTATATCCCATAGATATGTACAATCAACTACGTTTCAATAAATATAAATAAATAAAAATGAAACGTCCAGACTAGGCAAATTATAGCGGCAGAAAGTATATTAGCGGTTTCTTACGGTTGCGGGGCAGAGGGATCGAGGGGAATCTAAAGGGTACATGGTTTATTTTTGAGGTGATATAAGTGTTTGAAATTGGCTGTGGTGAAGATTGCACATTTCTGTGAGTACAGTAAAAAACCGTTGAGCTGTGCAATTTAATCGGGTGAATTGTACAGTATGTGATGGTCTCAATAAAGCTGTTACTTAAGAAAAAAAAAGGTAGCATGTTATCGGGTGGGGGGCAGGGAGGCTTTAAAAAAAGGAATTTGCTTTCTGAAAAAGACATGAAACATCCAGATGGCAGCTCATAGCCTCTATCTAAGTCTGACATGATTCCTCTCCAAGTCTATAGTTAGTATGATCTGATTAAGGTCACATGCTCAGAGTAATCTCAGCCCTGTATATCAACTATAACTTACTTCCACAGGCAGTAATAAATCTTTCCTGTTGCAAATTCTGTTGCTGCTGGCTAGATTCTTTGTCTGTTTGTGTTATGCCCTAAAGCTGGAAAGATGTAAAATTGAAATGGAGAAGAGATATCTATATTTATTTCTGTATCTATATTTCTGTCTTTCTCTCTGCTCCACTGATTGCATCCTGTAGAATAAGATTAACCCCTTTAAAATGTTATTGTGATCATCTGCTCAAGAATTGATATGATGGGGAAAACAAGCAGCTTCCAGTAACCACTTACTTCACTGTGGATTTCCCACTGAGAAGAATAAATTCTGAATTGCTCTGAGCTGCTGAAAATGGCAATTCCACCACAGCAGTGAAAAATTACCCTAGTAGGTAAAGATATTTGAGTCAAGTTAGACTTTGGGAACATAGTGATCGGATCTTGAGATGAGGCCAGGGAAATTAGCTCCCTGCCCATTTATGGAAACTGGGGCCGGGGGTAGGGGGAGAGGGCACATCTCGGAAGTGACAGGTTTAATGTTTGCATTCTAATGACCATAGCCTGACCTATTCTGGGATGAGGCTGTGTGGCTGCCCTTCCCAGAGTCCTTGCAGGCCTGAGCAAGAATCCTCACACAGTGGTTCAGGAGGGGCTGGATAATAGAAGGGCATATCTAACCTGGACTGGATGAGCCAAGACATTTCACTGGGCTCACGGTGTTCAGGTTTTGTGCCCATCCAAATGAAGCCAGATGTTTCCTCCCAGGTAGAGCAGAAGACCCCACACCTACCACCATTAGCCAAGTGAACTTGGAAACCTCAGTTGACCCTTCTCAACAAGGATTCCTGATAGAATATAGCCCCAGTCCCCTAAAGGCAGGAAACATATGCAGTAAATCAGTTTATCTGCTCTCCATCTAAAGTGGTACCAGCTACGTAGAAACTTGGGAAACTGAAGAATCAGTCACTGAAATCACTCGTCTGTAGGTGGATTTTCTTTGGGAACCCTGACTGGAAAAGGCTGTGATTAGAAACTTCAGGAAGGGGATCAAGCCTTCTGAGATTTGTGAACCAGACCTATGGGCTCCTCTGGAACATTGGTGGAGATTCAGGTGCTGTATGGATCTTATCCAGTCTTGGAATGGAGGGAATGCCTTTTGTCACACAGTGGGGCCTGCCAAAACTTCATAGCAAGTGCTGACTTCACTTTCCCAGTGCAGGCTCATGACCATAATACTCCTGCCACCTGGGAGAACCGTTCATGTGGAGGAAGCATATTATTGCTTCATCTGGGTTTCTTTCCTGTATACATGAATCCAGACTGAGTCCCATGGTGGCACAAGTAGCCTGAAAATCTCAGCCAAGTGTAAGCATTAATAGAGATGCATTTATAACATTTCTCTTTTTGTAAAAATACACTGGCTTTATGGTGTAGAGGTTGTAAGTGTGGGTACCTGAAACAGACAGACCACGTGTGGTATGGCTCTGTGTCTTCTAAGCTGTGTGTTCTCAGAGAAGTTACTTACCCTCTCTGCACTGGGCAGAAGGCAGTGAAGGACAGTGATCTCTTGGAAATGGAAACCAAACCATCTGAGAAAGTTACCATGCCACGGGGCAGAGAAGAACTCAGGCAGGACCCGGTGGATTTCCTGAGTTGAGGACACACAGTTGAAAGTCTTGGGAGATGAAGGTAGCTAGAGTTCACAGGACAGAGTTCCAGGGAGAGAGAGAGCTACATAGAGAATTCCAGAGATCTGCAGAGGGTCACCCCTGACAGCTCAGCAGAGCATTTATCATTTGTGTAGTGGGACTCTAATCAAGGTCAATTAGAGGATTAGAGAGAATAGTACCCAGTGCTCACACAGGTCCAGGACTACTGTGTGTTTCCACCAGACAGAGTGAAGAACTTCATAAATCATAGGTTCAAAGGTAGAATACTCAGAGAAATCTTGCTTCAGTAGGGGAAAATAATTAATCCTAAATTAAACACTGCGGTGGTTGTGACTAACAAATCGTAAAAAGACTGTCAAGGATCAAACTGTGTTTGCAAAACTTAACTGTGTCCCAGAACAGAGCTCAGGCATATTTACAGAAATACACAATGTCTTGTGTCCAGTCAAAGAATACCAAGACTGCAAGAAGCTTGACAATACAACCTAGAATGAGGAGAAAACCAATTAATTAAAACCAGCCCAGAACTAACACAGATGTGAGAATTAGCAGAAAAGGACACTAAAAAAGTTGTTATAAAGGTATTCTCTGGGCCGGCCCGTGGCTCACTCGGGAGAGTGTGGTGCTGATAAAGGTATTCTCTATGTTTTAAAAGTTAAGTAGAGACATGGAAAATATTTTTTAAACATTTAACAATAATGTCTGAAGGCAAAGTATAACTTAGATAAAATTAACAGCAAATTAGACATTGCAGAGGAAAAAATGAGTGACCTTGAAGACATAACAATAGAAATGGCCCAAGTCAAATCAGTGAGGGGAAAAAAAATAATTGAAAAAATATATATATATAAATCAGTAAGTTACAGAACAACTCCAAAAGGCCTAATACACTTTTAATTGGAGTTTCTGAAAAATAAAGGAGTAGGGAGGGCAGAAAAAAACATTTGAAGAAATGATAGAAAATAATTTTTTCAAGTTTGATGAAAACCCACAGATACAAGAAATCCAGGAAATCTCAAGCACAAGAAACGTGAAGAAAACTGCACAATGCACAACTCTGTAAGCATGCTAGGAACCATTCGATTATACACTTTAAGTGAATGAATTATATGATCCATGAATTATATTTCAATAAAGCTGTTTTCAAAAAAAGAAAAGAAAACTACCAAGGTACACCATAATAAAATTGCTGAAAATCAGAGATGAAGGTAAACTCTTGAGAATTCAGAGAAAAACAAAAAGTGCACAGAGGGAAGAAGGTAGGAAAGACAGCAAATTTTCACCAAGAGCTATGCAAGGGAGTGAACAGTGACATGACATCATTAAAGTGCTGAAAGAAAAAAACAATGGCTAATCTAGAACTCAGTTCCCAGCAAACAATCCTTGATTTTAAAAAGGTAAAATCCAGATTATTTCAGACTCACAAAAACTGAAAGAATTCATCACTGGCAGACCCACCCTTCAAGAAATGCTAAATGAAGTCCTTCAGGCAGAAGGACTATGATACCAGGCGGGAAAATGAATACAACCAAGGGATGAAGAGCACCAGAAATGGTAACTATATGGGTAAACATATGTGTTTTTTCTTAATATTGAAATCTTTTAAGAGGATAATTGTTTCAACAAAGTAATAATGATATATTTTGTGGTTAATATCATATGTATTAGAAAATGCAGAGTGACAGCCACATAAAGGCTGGGAGTGGAGAAATGAAAGCATGTTACAGTAACACTCTTGTACAATACATGCATTGTTTTAATATCACTTGAAAGTAGACTCTGGTAAGTATACCATAAACCCTAAAGCAACCAGTAGAATAACAAAACAAGGAGTTATCGCTAAATATTCAGCAAAGAGAGAAAACACAAATTGCCAGTATCAGGAATGAGATAAGTGACATTACTACAAATTCCACATAGAGTAAAAAGATAATAAGGAAAAACTACAAACAACTTTGTTCTAAAAACTTTGACAACTTAGATGAAAGGGACTAATTAGTTAAAATTTACAAGCTACCAAAGCTCACTCAAGAAGAAAGAGATAATCTGATAGAAATAAAAGCAATATAGTCAAAACGAATAAAAATCCCATACTTGGAGTACATTCAAGGAGACTCTCTGGAGTTTGCCCAGAAAGTCTGAATGTGATGACTAGCTTCTGCATTAGCTTACTGTTTAATTTAAATCTTGAAAGCAATCTCACTACCATGAAGGTTGACCAAGGCACTTACATGTAACAGAGTGAATTTGTGGTTAAGCTATTCCCACAAGGAAAACTCTAAAAAATTGAAGAGAAAAGAATACGTCACTACCTGTTCTATGAAGACAGCGTTAATCTGATACCAAAACCAGGTAAGGATATCACAAGAAATGCAAACTGAAGACCAATATTTTACATACAAATAGATACAAAAATTCTAAACAAAATTTTAGCAAATCAAAGCCAACAATGTATTAAAAGGATAATACATTATGAACAAGAGGGGTTTACCAGAAATGCAAGGTTGGTTTAATGTTTGAAAATCAACGCAATTAAACATAGTATTAAGATTTAAAATGTAAAAAGTTAAAAATCAAAAACTATATGTTCATTTTAATGCATACAGGAAAAGCTTTTGACAAGATCCTACATTGACTTACAACTTAAAAAAAAACTCTTTGAAATAGGGCTAGAACTGAAAGTCCTGAAACTGATAAAGGACATCACTGTGATCTGAATGTGTCCCCTAAAAATTCACATGTTGACACCTAATCCCCAATGGGATGATATTTGGAGATGGAGCCTTTAGGAGGTTATTTGATCATGAGAGGAGCACCCTCATAAACGTGATCACAGAGAAATTTGTCATCTCTTTCACCGTGTAAGGACACAGCAGGAAAACTAGTCTAGGAAGCAGGCCCTTACCAGACATCAAATCTGCCTGCACCTTGATCTTGGACTTTCAGCCTCCAGAACTGTGAGAAGTAAATTTTTGTTGTTTATAAGCCACTCAGTTTATGACATCTTGTTATAGCAAATGATCTAAAACAGAAATCTACAGAAATCTATGGCTAACTTACTGGTGAAAGACTAAATGCATTTCCCCTAAGATCAAAAACAAGACAAGGATGCCTGCTCTCATGACTTCTAGTCAAATTGCACTTGAGGTTCTTGACAGTGTAAGCAGTCAAAAAAAAAGAATAAAGACAGACAGACCGGAAAGCAAGAAGTAAAAGTGTTTTATTCATAAATGACGTTATCATCCATGTATAAAAATTGGTGGAATCTATAAAAAGCTGCTAGAACTGATTGGTGAGTTTAGTAAGTCTGCAGGATTTGAGGTCAATATACAACTATTTACTGGTTTTTTTTATTCAACTGTATTTCTATATGCTAGCAGTGAATAATTAGAAATTGAAATTATTAAGATAATACTATTTATCAGCATCAAAAATTAAAAAATACTTAGGGACAAATCTGACAAAAATGTGCAAGAGCTATACTGAAAAACAATAAAATATTGATGATAGAAATTAAAGAAGACCTAAATAAATGGAGAGATGCACTTTGTTCATGGGTCAGAAGGCTCAGTACTAAGATGTCAATTCTCTCCCAATCGATGTATAAATTCAAAGCAATTGCAATCCAACTCTCAATGGGATTTTTCTTTCCTTCTTTTCTCAGAAGTTGAAAAGCTAATTCTAAAATGTGTATGGAAATGTAAAGTACCTAAAATGGCCAAAACAACTTTGAAAAAGGACAAAGTTGGAGGTCCAACACTGCTTGATTTCAAGTTTTTGCAACTTTGATATCAGGAGACAGTATGGGACTGCTATCAAAATAGAAAAATAACCAGGGTTTGATCTCTGTACCAGCCAGCCACCAAAAATAAAAGAAAATAAAGAAAAATAGACCAGTGAACATGATGGAGAACCCAGAAATAGACTCACACATGTAAGGTAAACTGATTTTTTACAAAGATGCAAAGGCAATCCAGTTCAAAATGGATAGTCTTTTCAACAATTGGTGCTAAAATAATTGGATAGCTGCATGTAAAAAAACATAAACTTTGACCCATACCTCAGACAATATACAAAAATTAAATGTAAACGGATCATAGACCTTAATGTAAATATATATTCTAGAGCAGCAACTGGGATGCAGATATTTGAGAAAGAGGTGGTACTTCAGCCTGGTGGTACTTCTCAGACTAATAAATTTTCCAGGATTTTTCATAGTTTCACCACCATAGATTGAACAATATCAGGCCATTTTCATATTTGCCAGGAGGCAGTGGATTGTAGACCCAGTAAATAATGTAATGTTTCTAGAATTTCTGTTCCCTCTAATTCCCAGAGGAGAAAAAGAAGAAAATCTACTAGAACAATAAACAAATACATGAATTGACTGACAGTTCACTGTATTACATTTTTTTCTATGAAACATACGACCTAGTGATGTATCTTTAGAATTTTAAGCAAAAGTTTTCCATGTGGTAGCCTCAAGAAAACAAAGCCATATAGACAAAAAAAAGAAAACTCACCGTTACACCTCCCTGACTTTTCAGAGCTCCAGCGTTTGCCTGGGAAGTCAGAATGTCATGACTGGATTCTGCATTAGCTTTCCATTTATTTTACATCTTGAGAGCAATGGCATCTCGTGGAGGTCAGCCAAAGCACGCACATGTGATGCCATTAACCAACAGTGGGGGGAGCACCTGGGCCAGAAAAGAGAAGCTTTCACTACTAAGGGCTACCTCAGCCATCTTCATCTGTTTCTTCTTCCTTGCGTATCCTACTGTGTGTATTTTGGGTTATTAGAGGGAATTTTCCGAGGAAGAATAGCTTGCTGAAGCGGGTGCTCCAAGAACACCGCCACCTCTCACCCATACACTTTTGGACATCCCTTGCTGGGTTCTGGGTAAATGGAACAGTGACGGCTTCCATAGATGTCTGCTGAAAACATTTTTTCTCTAATAAACTCAGGTGCGAAAACAGCTCCGTGTTATTGTGGCATCGACAAGTGCATGTTGCAATAGCTGTAAATTTAAGGCAAATTTCCAAGATGTTCAATGGCCTTTCGGGGAGAGAGAGCCAACTTTCTGGATAATAACTTCTGTGGCTGACAGGCAAGTGAGAGCCTGTGGAGCCTGCCCTGACCCTAGCAGAGAATACAGGCAGCTGGAGCACTCATCTGGCATGTATGTCTGCCCAATAGCTTTTAACCACCTCCCTGCAACTAGCGAGTTTCCCACAATGTGAGTCTTCCCAGAAAAGAACCCAATCTTTTTTTTTAAAGAATGCACTGTGAACTTCCCTTGCAGCGAGGGTATGGACATGTGACTACTTCTCACCAATCAGATGCAGCCACGGTGAGACTCTCCTAAATAAGCTGTAGTGTAAGAACAGGCTGGAAGCACGGATGATCATCTTCACCTATCATCTTCAACAATGCCAAGGTCATGAACAGTAGGCAAGGACAAAGAAATGTTGAAGTTACAGAACACTAAGATGTGACCGCTAAATGCAAACATATTCTGGATGGAAACCCAGGTCTAAAAGGAACATTATGGGATAATGCGTGATACTTGACTGTGGTCATTGGACTAAATGATATTATTGTATTAATATTACTTTCCTGATTTTAATAGCTGTGCTGTGGTATTATAGGAAAATAGTCTTCTTTTTAGTAAATACTGAAATGCTAAGAGGTAATAGAACATCAGGTCTTACTCTAGGGGGGAGGGGTGCGGGGCACGAAAATGTTTTCTGGACTTTGGCAGTGCCCTTACTGGGAAGAACAGGGCGAGAATCTAGGTTCTGGCCTCTTCTGTCTCTCCTTCGCCCCACATGAAGCGTGTGAGCCTGTTCAATGGCTCTAACACGACAGAGGCCGTGGCCGCCAAGACCCGCTGTCAATGTTCAGCCTGCCCGTGAGCGAGGCCAGGCCCCGCCCTTTCACGCCTGCGCAGTGCGGCTATCCGCGTCAGGAGCCGGGACAGTGGCAGTTGCAGTTGGGCGTGAGCGGTGAGTGCCCTGTCCAAGCATCAGTGCAGGAGGAAGAGGAGGTGGCAGCGGCGATGATGACGACGACGAAGCGGACGCAGGGAGGCGCCTTCTGGCTCCGGTCCGGCCGGCGGGAGCGTGAGGGAGCGACGGCGGCGCGCTCGGGGGTCTGCGGACGGCCGCCTCGGTGGCCGGCAGGTGAGGCTCATGCGGGGCGGGCGTGGGCTGTGAGGGGCGCGGGCAGCCGGGGGCGCGGCGGGCGGCCGGGGGCTGAGGTGAGCGCGGCGGCGCGGGCCCGGCGGCGCATTGTCCGGCGGGCGGCGCTCGCTTATCGCCCCCTGCGGGCCGGCCCGCGGCTTGTCCGGGGCGGGCACGCGCTCCTGTGTCCGCCGGCCCCACCCGTGCCTGCCCCGCCGCCCCCGGTCCAGGTTTCCCCGCCCTCCGCCCGCGTTTTGTTCCGAGGCGGGCGGGGGTCGGCGCAGCCAGGCTCGGGTCAGGCGCAAGGGCCAGTGCAGGGGCCGGCCCTTAGGTCGGTTGTTTAGAGTCGGGCCTTGTGACACCGGAATGGCCAGTACAGTTGACCCTTCATACCTGCGGGTCCTGTATCCACAGTACGGATACAGCCAACCGCAGACCAGAAGTATTAATAAGAAGTAATACAAATAAAACAGCCAGTGTAGATAGTATAACAACCATTTACGTAACATTCACGCTGTATTTGGTCTTATAAGTAATGTAGAAACGATTTCTCTGGAAATGATTTAAAGTATGTAAATGTCATTTGATATAAGGGGTAGAACATCCACGGATTGGTGGGGGAAGGGGGGAACCAAACCCCTGTGGATACAGGGGAAGAAAAGTATATGCCTCAGTCATCTCTTTATGCTTAATTTAACATTTTTTAAAAAAATTTTGTTGACCTTAAAATTTTACTGGTACTTTTTTTTTTTCATAAAACATGCTTTATTTAGTAAACACTTGTGCGTGTGGCAGGGCATGGGTAGAAGCTTGCAGAGTTGGAGGTGAGGGGAAGGGGTCTACAGCACAGCTGGGACCTGACAACAGGATGGAGGAGCCAGAGTTCAGGAGACTGGGAGGTGGGCAGTTCTTTGGTAACACATCATTTGCTTTTCCAGAGGTGAGAAGAGAAGCTCAGGAGCCCCTGGGGGTTCCAAAGTCCTGACTGGGAAGGGGCAGCTGTCCCAACAAGTCCAGGGAAGCGCAGCCCCCAGCAGCTGCAGGAACTCCTGGGGCCAGGCCATCTTCTGTCAGAACAGCAAGCCTTCATACCGGTTCCACAGCTCCAGGTTGGTTTCCAAGATGGGGATGTCTAGGAACATCCTCTGGCGAAAGATGCAGAAACTCAAAGCACCACCTCTTTGACTACATCATCCAAAGGTGAGAAATGCCAACAGCAGAGCCCAGGTGGGAGTCTGGTTCAGTTATCAAATGGATTCTTAAAATACCTGTCAGAGATAAAAAGAGGGAAAAGAAAAGAAAAGATAAAAACCAACCCCAAAGCGATCACACATCACCTCTTGATGGCTCCAGCTCTAGAGTGAGGGCTCCATTGCCAATGAGCACCACCACCACCACCACTGGCATCAGACGTAGTTCTTGGTGGGATATCTGGAGAGGTAGTATGCAGGACAGTCGCTGAGTAGCAGGCCATGTAATTGCTGGAGCCTCGGAAACCCCAGAAGGACAAGTGCAGCACAGCAGCCCCCATCCCAGCAACAAAAGGCCCAAGGCCACCCACCCCCGGTAGAGGGAGGCCCCTAGCTCTGGCTTCTGGGCCTCTGCCACCAGGGGGTTGTAGAAGTCCTGGATGATGGCATTGGCAGTTCAGCACACAGGGATCAGTGTCAGGACCCCTGAGATGTTGGAGATGATCCCAGAGGTGAGCACCAGGCGGGTCTTGGAATCCTTGTTTTCCACACAGGTGGTACACTTGGCTCCAGCAAGGCAGACCACCAGGCCGAGCAGGGCCACGAGGAGGGTGATGACACAAAGGGAGTGCACAGCCTGCAGATCCTGGGGCAGGGCCAGCAGAGAATCATACACCTTGCGCTGCATCTGGCCGGTGCTCTGCACCACACAGGACATTCACAGGCCCTCCCACACCACCTGGGCCACCACGATGCTGTTGCAGATGAAGGCAGTCACCTTCCACATGGGCAGGGTGCAGGATACCAGTGCGTTCACCCAGCCCAGCAGCATCAGGATGACTCCCAGGATTTGCAGACCAGCAGGGGCCATGGTGAAGTTGAAAGAGTTGCGAGGGAGACCAGAGAAATTCTTGGGCTGAGTAGTCACTGGTACTATTTTTGATAGTACCTGTAATGACCGATTCAGAACAAAATAACAGTATGTAGGATATCAGTAACTTAATTTTGGAATATCTGAAGCAGTGTTGCTTAAGACGGCATTCACTGTGATAGTAGTTCGAAGAGATGCTACAAGGAAAAAAATGGCTCCTTGGTCAACTAAGTTTGGGGAACAATGCTACGTCCTTTCCTTCTCCTCTTAGGGTCACAATTCACATTTCCACGTTGGAGGATTTAGTCACAGAACCCTTTTTATTTTGTTTTTGTTGCGATCTCTATGAATACCCGTGAAAGCCAGGAAACAGTGGATGTTCCCCAGGACAGCCATTGTGAACTGTTGGTCATTGGTGTCTTTCTAGGGTGTCTTCGGTCATTAGTGTCCTTATAGGGTGTATTATCTTAGATGATGGAGCTTCTCTTTTGTGAACTCAGAGGTCCGGATGTTGATGTGGTTTGTGTGTGTCTGTGTATTTTGTGGGTATTACTCAAATTTGGTTCTTACTGTGCTGATAAGATATGAGGGTTATTAAGTTGAAGTTTTATAGAAGAAATTTAATTCAAGTGTTTTCACTTCCCAGTGACTCACCTGTTTGCACATATAGTTTTACAAGTTTACTGGCTGCACTCCTTAATTGTTAGCACGTTTTCCCTAGAATATTAGAAATATATGGGAAAAAATGGTTACTACTGTTTCTGAAGAGCTAATCATGTGAATTGTTTAGAAGTTGAAAATAATACCTTTGGGCACTTCTTTTGGGTTAGCTGTTAGGAGAATCTTAATAAATTGAGAAAGAGCATTTAAATGTAAGTGTTTGTTTATATTTGCTAAGTGCTTAATTAAATGTGTTTTCCTTTTCCTCGGATGAAAAGAAATTAGAAGAGAATTTTGCCAAAGCATTTTTTTCAATTTGTTAGAGATGGTATTGAAAAAGAATGGGGACTGTGGAGTTAGACATGGAGTCAGCATGACCTTTTCAGGTAGGGACAATCTGGGTTGAAATAGAGTTCCACTCCTTCCTGGTCCAAAGCCACATTGCTGATTTATCTAAAAGCCACATGGCTTTTTTAAACCCTCAGTTCCTTAGTTGTAAATTAGGGTTAAATCTATCGTATAAGGCTATTTTGAGTATTAAATGAAATTGTAATCTGTAGAGTTGCCAGTACAATTCCTGAAATACAGCAGCTGGTGCCAGTAGATGTTGATTTCCTTCCCCTTTCTACTTGAGAACTTTGCTGTAGTTATTAGCATGATGTGTTTTTTTTTTCATGTTGGAGTAAACGGTTTGCTTAGTTGTGACTCAGTATTCAATCCAATTTAATTTTAAAATTAAATTTTGACTGGGTCTATTTTATGTCCTTAAAATTGCCATAAGTCCTTTCTAGAACAAGTTAAATAAGACTTAAATAATATATAAAGATGTATCCTTAACATCTTTCAGTCTGATAGGGAAGATGCAAGTGCATATAATGAGGGAATTCTGTGCTGAAGGGTATCTGGGAAGAGAAGGTGATGCTGTAGGAGGGTCCAGAATTTTAGAGTAGGAAAGAAGTCCAGGTGGAGAGGACAGCAGGAATGGAAGAGTAAAAAGACAGCTGAAGAGGTGTACAAGATGTAGATCCCAGCCAAAAGAGAACCGCTGTCATCTTTTACTCTTCCTGCCGTGAGTGTGTTCCTCTGTGATACGGGGTGAGAACACCTGCCTCCTCAGGCGTAAGCTTCAATGAGATAAAGTGATTAATAGGGCTCCTGGCATATAGTAAGTGGCCAGTTGATATTGATGGTGATGTTCCCACTGCTAGCACCACCTGCACTTTCATATGGCTGATCTGTCTAGGGATGAATTTGGGGCCAGGTTTTAAATTCTACATGTCACATTAAAGTGGTTGATGTTTATTCTATAGGTAGGAAGAAGCCATTGAAAGGCAGGGACAGGATTAGACCCATGTTTTAAAACAGTATGAGGGGTGGGTTAGAGGAATGTGCCCATTTAGGATCCTAGTCTTCAGAGTCTGGCCAAATAGAGAAGTGGATGGTCATTTGAGGCAGGAGGAATTGGTCTGGACTCAAAATGTTAAATATTATATTAAATATTTATGTGCTGCTCTGTGGAGGAGGGATCCATTCAACACGGATATTATCCAAATTTTGAGAGAGTAAATGAATTTTGATACCATTGGAGATGTTTTAGGTTGTAGTTTAAGTAGGTTTAATGTTTGGACCTGTCTGCAAATGATGTAACTAATCGTGTCGTAGCATATCTGAATTGCTGTTACTAGCCTGAGCTGGGTTCTAATACAGGTGATAAGAGGAAAGAACGTCCTTTTTCCTGTTTACACGATTTTGGGGGGGCTGGGGTGTGAATTGAGTTACCTCTTTTTGCTTTCTCTTTTTTGAGAATCATTGTAGACCCATGGATTTTTATGTATCCAGTATGTTTTAATCAAATAGCCATTCTATTTCCTAAGCTTGTCACAACCTGGATATGTGGAGGTCCTTTCAAGCCAGTTCTCTTTCTTTTGATGTGATGTATTAGTCTCTGAAGAGGTACTTGCTTTCTGACACAAGAAGTCGGAGTTTTTCACTTTGAGCTTTTCTTGCCAGATACCTATGGGCCATTTCTTTCAGATCCTTTCATTGGGGAGTGGAATTCGGATACCAAAATCTGGGTGCTTTGTGTCCTTTTTGCTACTACGGTGCCCTTGCTTTCGTTGGACAGACTTGGGAAGTATACAAATTTTGATTTTGTATTGATGTTTCCAACTCAGATTTAACATTATGAGGTTTTTACTTTGAGTTTATCCTTTTTTTTCCTCTAACACTGAAAATGTGTATTTTTAGCAACATTAATATAATTTCTTTATCCTACAACCTAAATGTAGTAGTTTCAAAATAATTATGAAGCCACTGGAGGCTTATATTTGGTTACAGCGCTTTTTATACTTAAAATATCCACAGAAGTGTGTACAGTTAACATTCTGACTTATAAAGCCATTTGAAAATATTTTCTCTCTGATTAAGTTACCACTTCGATAATTGGTTTATTTGCATGAAATCCTTAACTTTTAAAGATTGCTTTAATGTGTTATTTAATGTATGTTTTTTTCTGATCACTACCCTAACAAGGATTTGTAATGTATTTTTTCAACGTATAAAATATTTATGTGAACACTTATTTATGTAGCTCACGAATCAGAACTGTATAAAAAGTTGCGTTCACACTGTCACTTCCTTCAGTTCCTCCAGTAGTTCCTGTCCTGCCCCAGCTATATTAGTTTCTGATTTATTCTTTTGGTATTTCATTTTTGGAAATATAAGCGCATGCATAGACTTTTATTCCCCTTTGTTACACAAAGATAGTATTCTATGCACACTGTCTTGCTTGTTCTTAATGAATTCTGGACATCACTTCATGGAAGCTCTGCATTCTTCTTTTGTGCTTGCCAGTTGTTATCCTAAAGATGAACATTTCGGTTGTTTCTGTTCTGTTACTGTTATAAATATCACTGCAGTGAATAGTCTTGTGCATATATTGGTTTGTATTTGTGCAGGTATAGCATTAAGATAGTGAGATTATTGGGTAAAAGACAAGCACATTTGTAGCTTATTGCTTTTCTAGTGTTTAGCTCAGTGTCTGTACTGTGAGTGCTCCAACTCCGCTGTGCAGTAGCTAGAATTAAATAATGAGGAAATTGGGGCTGTGCAGTTAAATGTCTGGTCTGCTGCACAGGTGTTTATCATTGAGTAGTCATTAAGTAAACATTTGTCGAGTTTTAATTGTAATTTTTTTTCAGGATCTCATAGTTAAGAGTACAGTCAGAAAAATAGAACCACTAGGGTGGGTAAAGAAAAAAGTATATGAATGTGTGTATTATTTATTGAAGGGATTTGTTACAGGCATTTGAGTTCAGGCAGTGTGGGAGCTGGCTAAGCAGTCTCTATAGTGCTATGTCTTCATGCCTGATGCTGCAATTTGAAGTCCAGAGGACAGACATTTGGAAAAGAAAGACAGATGTAAAGTGGGGAAGAACAAGAACAAGCTGGAAGCTGTGCCAGTTCCTGTTGCCTCTGACCCTGGTTGTGTGTGTGGCCTGTAAGAGCTGGGCCCTTGGCATGAGAATAAACACATTTAGGCCAGGAGGCAGAGAAGTTCAAGGGACGTTCTGAGGAAGGTGGAGCAGGTGGAGCAGCAGTTGCAGGCCAGTCACTGGCTCACATGAGCGAGATGAGCCAGAAGAACAGCAGAACAACAGTGTGTGGACTACAGGACAGTTGCTCCTTCTCCTGTGCCCTCCAGCTGCTGCACACAATTCTCTTGAGGCCCACCCAAGCCAGAAACCTACGGGGAAGGAAATCGTGGGGAATGTAATTCAGCTCAGCCAAGTTAAAACATTACAAAGCATGAGATGTGCTCAGGTTTTCAATTCTCAGCTTAGATTCTACATAATGATCCTGAAAATTTCTGTGAGTGTCCTTAAAGACGGTGCAAATGGATTCCAAACTTGTTGGTGAGGGCATTGATGGGTAAGGAATGGAATCCTGAAAATTGGATTGTGGCATATGGTCAGATTCTGATTTAGCTGGAGACCTTGAACCTGTAAATGCTGCTGAGCTGCCTTTGCCACTCTACACATCCTTTCCAACCCCAGCGACAGGAAATTAATCTGTCTTTGCCCTGAAAATCCGAAATTGGCCTCCTGCCTTGCATGGAAGTTACTGCTCTTCCTCAGAACCTGCCCCACCATCACTCTTTCTCCTAGACTGGTGACTGGACTTAAGTTGCAGCAGGCCCCAGAGGGTGAGGTAACCCATGAGGAGGTACACTGCACTCTAAAAGACTGTGTAGTTTTGTAACTACAGTTGCCTCCTTCTGTATCTGTGTGTTCTGCATTGGTGGATTTAGTCAACTTCAAGTTGAAGATATTTCAGGGAAAAAACCAAAAAGTGATAATACAACAATAATAGATAATACAAATAAAACAGTTTTGTATAACAAGTACTTACATAGCATTTACATTGTATTAGGTATTATAGGTAATCTAGAGATGATTTAAAGTGTATGGAGGTGCATAGGTTATATTCAGATATGCCATTTTATATAAGGAACTTGAATATCTCTGGGTTTTGGTATCCATGGTGGTCCTGGAACCAACTTGCCACAGATACCCAGGAGCAACTGTACACAGACAGGAACCTAGGGGAATATTTCTGGGAATGGATCTGAAGGGTGTGAGATAATACTGGAAGGAACTTAAGTTTGGATCAGGCAGAATGTTTTGATCTAGACCCATTAAGTAGAGATTCCGGATTCAGTGTTGTAGCTGAAAAGGTTAGAAAGACCTCTGACAGTTTGGTTGATTGGCTGCGACATAAACCACAAGGTGGCCTACACTGAATGAAGTTGAGTTGCCAGAACTGCCTTGGTGTACCATAGAGGAAGGGCTCCAAAGGCTTAGAGAGATTGAAATGTTAGAGTGGATTTATCATGTTAACACTTGCTCACCCCCTTGGGAGGATTCAGAGATCGTACTTTTTATACCATAGCCATAGGAAATAAATTTATGAAGAGAGCCCCGGTATCCTCAGAGCTTGCATGGTCATTCTTCTCTGAAGGTCAGAAATTAGAGTAGGAACTGCTGCCTGACCCTGAACTGGGATCCTTAAATGCAGTGAGGATAATTGGATCCTAGGGTGGCAGTGGCCAAGTGTCTGCTTGTAGTCAGTCACCAAAGACAAGGTAGGTGTGCTTACTGTAATGGACAGTGGAGCCAAAGCAGTTATCAGAAAAGTCTGACCTGTGGCATTGACTAGGTGACCATGGTGTCCCTAGAACCAAAATGGAGGGGCAGTGTTCTCAAGTCTTTGTTGGTCTCTAAAAGTAGGAATAGCTCTAGACCTCCTGACCAGAAATCTGACTTGAATTGTCACAACAGAGAATTCCTGGCCCCTTGATTCATAGACTTGTGTCATTTCACAGACCCAGAGTTCTTTGAATGAAGGGGAAAAGTCAGAGCCCCTCAAAGAATGACTTTTTTTTTTCCATACTAGAGTGTGTTTGGGGGTGGCATGGGGGAAACAACAACCTGTTGTTTACTAACATTATCTCATCATCTGAGTACTGTATATTCTCATCTTTGTCCATTTATCTTTAGGGGTCAAATTTTTTTCAGTAATATTGGTATTGATAACATCATATAAATGTGTCAGAATTGAATCTGATGGTTGAAGATAGCATTGCTGATTGATTTTACAATACTGGTCCCTATAATAGTTCCTAACTTCTTTTTGACCATATTTCTTTTAGGAAACCAAAGAAAGATGTGTACAGTTTTGCCTATGATATCAGGTGCTTCGCTAGGCCCCTCTAGGCCATCTTTAGGAACAACCTGCCTTAGCCAAGTTTTTGCATATCTCAGATGGCAGTAATAATACAGCAGTCCCCCCTTATCTGTGGGGGATACATTCCAAGATCCCCAGTGGATGCTTGAAACCATGGATAGTACTGAACCCTGTCCTGTATATGCTGTGTTTTTTTTTCTGTACATACAACACCAATGATAGTTTAGTAACTTCGGCCCAGTAAGAGATTAACAACAATAACTAGTAATAAAATAGAACAATTATAGTAATATACTGTAATACAAGTTATGAGACTGTGGTCACTCTCCCCCTTATCCCCTTCTCCCTCTCTCAAGATATCTGGTACTGTACTCGCCTATTTTTACAGTGTGGTACATCTTGAGTAACTGAAACTGGGGAAGGCAAAACTGCAGATGGGGGGACTAGTGTACATTGATGATGGCTTTTAGCTTTAGCATTGTTAGTTCTACGTGCTGTCACCTCAGTGGTCTGTCACTTCAAGTAAACCCTAATGCCGAATCAGAAGAGCTTTGAGGTGGGGCTTTGAAAGTTAGGGCAAGGGGAGGAAAGACTAGGAAAGCTGAGAGATGCGGTCACAAGCACAAAGAAAGTACAACGGGTGGTGCAGGAATAAAATCCAGTGATGTGGATCCAGGATGAGGTCATATGATTTGGTAACATGAAAGTCATTTTTTGGTGACATCATAGGTCAGATTTCAGTGGAGTAGTATCACAAGTGAAGGATTGTTTGTGGTTAAGGGTAATGGATAAAAATAAAGCAAATTGAAAGTCATAATATATGCTTAAAAAAGAAAAAATGAAAACAAATTTATCTCAATAAATTAAATATTACCTCCTCCAACCAATGATTGTCATCATCATATTAACAGACTGAAAAAGAAAAACCATATGATTATCTAGTAGATGCAGAAAAGGCATTTGACAAAATTTAACATCCATTTCTCCTGAAAAAATAAAATCTAACCCTAACCCTAAGAATACAAGAAACTTTCCTGAACATGTTAAAGGGCATCTTTAAAAATAACCTGCAGTGGGCCGAGCCTGTGGTGCACTCGATAGTGTGGCGCTGGGAGCACGGCGACGCTGCCGCCGCGGGTTCGGATCCTATATAGGAATGACCAGTGCACTCACTGGCTGAGTGCCGGTCACGAAAAAGACAAAAAAAACAAAACAAAAAAACAAAAAAAACCCCTCCTGCTCACATCTTTTGTAACGATGGACTAAATGTGCCTCCTTCTAAGATCAAGAACAAAACATTGATGTCAGCTCTGTACCATTTCAATGTACAGGACATTCTAGCCACTGCAGTTTTTTATAATGGGGTCAGGAAGGAAGGAGGAAAGGAAGAAAGGAATGAAGGAAGGAAAAAGAAAAGCACCAGAAGCATTAAAAAAGAGAGATGAACTATGTTCACTGAGAAAAAACTGGAAGGTTTAAGCAATTTATCTGAGGGTGAAGACTAGCCCTTCCCAGAGAAACATGTACACACCACCCAGATCCCCTAATGGTGCCCATCCCGAAGCTTGAGTTAATACAGATCATCTGGCACCGTCCTTCCAACTCCACTTATGCCCCAATTTCAAAGTCCCCACAGGCCACTCTCACTATGAAATAATCTATTATGGCTGCTGCCTCTATCCCATTTTGCCTCTATCCCATTTTGGAATCCTGAGTTCATTCTCCTAACTTCAATTCCAATTCTATTGGCTCTTCATCTCTACAAAGTAGACAGAGAAACTAGACACAAAAGAACACGTATTATAATGATCTGTAATGCTTACCACACAAGAGGATATTTTTCAGCAATAAAGAACTAGAGATATACACAGTGAAATGAATGGATTTCAAAAACTCCGTGTTGGGCCGGGCCCATGGCTCACTCGGAAGGGTGCGGTGCTGGTAGCACCGAGGCCGCGGGTTCGGATCCTACATAGGGATGGGCGGTGCGCTTGCTGGCTGAGCGTGGTACAGACGACACCAAGCCAAGGGTTGTGATCCCCTTACCGGTCAAAAAAAAAAAAAAAAAAAAAAAACACTGTGTTGAATGAAAGAAAAAAAAGATACAAAAGGATACAGACTCTGTGATTCCATTTATAGGAAATCCTAGAGCAGAAAAAACTAATTTATAGTAGCAAAACGTTTAGTGGGTGCCCTTGTAGTAAAATAATTGAATAGAAAGAGGCGCAAAACAAATTCATTGCGGTGTTGGAAATGTTTTATATATTAATTAGGGTGGGAGTCACTTGGGTGTATAAATTTATCAAAACACATAAAACTGTACATCTAATATCTGTGCATTTTGTTTTACATAAATTATATCTCAATGAAAAATAAACAATGGGACTAGTAGGGACAATTATCTTTTTCTTCTTCTTTGTTTTGTTTTTGTTTTTCGGTTCCATTTGTTCCGCTAATGAGATTTAGTCAGTGTCAATAAGTGGATAGTTGGCTTATTTCTGTCACCTCTCCCTTAGGGTGACAGATGGAAACTCAAAGGATTACTCAAAGCCCATTTCTCCAGAGCAGTGAGAGGCCCAGAAAGGGTTAAATCCAAGGAACGAGTTCTTCAAGAGAGAAGGAATTCCTGGGAAATGACCTTGAATCAGGGCTTTTTTCCGGGTTTTTTATTGTCCAGGCAAAAAGTTACAGACAAGAACACAGGTGGTTAATCAGTCATAGTGAAAACAGAAACAAACTGACTACATAACAATTTTCATTAAAGCAAGTGCAACTTAAAAATACTTCAAGCAATTTACCTTCAAAGGAGTCATAAAACTAAGCTATGTGACATACAAAAGAACCAATGAGATAATCGTTATGGTAACACTTAGTTCCCTAGGAAACTTAGAGAAGCAGTTGGTGAAATCTGGAACCAGCTGCTAATTGGCAGAGTAGCCTTGAGCTCTCAGTAGGCATATTTTCCCAGGATTAGGTTTACCTGCACCTGCACTGAGGGCATCTGCCCAGAGAGCAAGCACTTTTGCTGTGCTACAATTTTCATATCCACACCAGAGACTTTTTAGTCCTGTCAAAGTTTTCTGTTTTTTCCCAAGCTTAGTATTTCTATGTGCAATACTGAAAGGTTAGGTTATTCCTCAAACTAAAAGGCTTTGGCCTTGCTAAAACTACGGGGCTGTGGCCGCACTATGCTACAGCCTAAACTAAAGGGCTTTGGCCCTTCTAACAGCTAAGGACTGTTGTCCTACTAAGATAAAGATCCTAGTAAGCTACAGCCGGATCTAAGGACTGTGGTCCTTCTAATCTAAGGGCTGTGGCCCTACTAGGCGAAACGTTAAGGCCCTGTGAAATACATGTGCTTTATTAATGTTAGTACCCTCTACAATTTCTACTTTCTATTTTTTGGTCACCACCCCAGCCATTGTTTAATATGATTTTGGTTACTTGAATGACTTCATAATCAAGCTTCCCTCATTAATTTTGGCTTCCCCCAAAATGTTCAAATAGTGACCAGAGTAATCTCATTTTTACCTTATAAATTTTGCATCATTCCTCTGCTTGAAATCCTTCTATGAATAAGTTATGGAGATCTATCATACAACATTGTGTCTATAGTTAATAATAATGATTGTACACTTGAAAAAAAATGTACTGTATAATAAGGAAGTAGATTTAATTGTCCTTACCACCAAAAAATAGTATGTGAGGTAATAGATATGTTAATTGGCTTGATATAATCACTCCACATTGTATGCATATATCAAAACATCATATTGTACCCCATATATATATATATATATAGTTAGGGAAAAAAACCACTCAACAATAAGAAAACAAACAACCAAAATTTTTTTTGAAAAAAGGGAAAAGATCTGCAGTGGGTTCACTGAAGCCTAAATACAGACAAGGAAAAGATTCAACATCAGTAGTCATGAGAGAAATGCTAATTTAAAATGTTCATACCTATTTGAATATTTAAAGGTAATAAGACTGACCTTACCAAGGTTTAAAATTAGACTCTGAGTATGGGACACAGAACCAGTCCCCTTCGTTACTAGACCAGATAAGCCAGGTCCCTGGGACTCAGTCATAGAAATGAACACTGAACCCCATATACATTTGAGCAAGTGGGGTTTATTGAGAGAGAGCATGTGCACAAGGGAGCCAACATGAAAGGAGTATTGTTCTCAGTGTTCAGCACTAGGGGTTTTTAAAGGTAAAAGAGTGGGATAAGGAGATGTTAGGTAAGGGGGTGAGATCTCCCAGGCTCACAAATACGGTGTTTGTCAGTTGGTCACTGATGAATCTTGGACATGACCAGCACCTTTGTGCACACAATAAGCACAAAATAGCCGCCGTCCTTGTCTTCCACTCTAGCACCAAACCCCTCCCCCCTTCCCTTCAGGAGAAGACTTGTGACTTCTGCAAAACAGAAGCCCTTTTGCTTCCAGAAGGGTGCAATTCTCCATCCTGGTTGCATAGCTTCAACATTAGCATAATTCCTCTCCTTGATTGTGTCAGCCAGCCCTTGGCGCCCTATATAAGCTCACTCACCCCCACACCTGGTGCTGTCCTCCATTTTGAGGGCAGCCCTGGGCTGCCCTACACGTTGAGCACAGCCCAGCAGATTCTTTTCCTTTAATAAAGCTTGATTTGTACCCAGCGTCTCGGCTCACTTTCTTTCAGGTACAAGGCATTCTATATTCAGCCCCAACAGGTGGGGGCTGATGGGTATCCCCTTCTGCCAGGGCCCCATTGTTCTCTCAAGGCCTGAAGAAGGATGCCTGCACAATGGGATTAGGCAACCTTGGGAAATGACATGGTTGTGAGAAGGGACATACCGTTGTCTTTAGGGCTTTTCTTTAACTGCTACCCTCCCTGGTGTTTCCTGGAACACAATGTGGTCTGTTGCCCCTGGGGTCTCTGCTGCATTTCCAACACAGACTACTGCTCAGTTCTTGGTGCAGACAACAAAGTGGAGTCGTCAGCCCTACCCCTACTCCTGCCTCACCCTGATGAACTGTGGCTAAGTTTTTTGGCTAAGGGAAAACAGACTCCAGATTGAAGTGTTATAGGCGTTGGGAGAAAAAAACACCCTTGGAGACCAATATAGAAAAAGAGAAAAAGATTTTTATTTCCAGCAGCTGGGACCGCACCAGCCAACTCAAGGTGCGGTGCCGAACCGTCTTTGTTCTCGGCTTTTAAAGCTGCAAGTGCGGCAACTCGGTCGCCTGATCACCGTGCCAAGAGGTATTAGCCATTGCAAGCAAGCCAACAGTACATGAGCTAATCTTGCAGTTAGCAGAGCTCCTCCCGTTCCACCAACACTTTCCCGCCTAACTTTCACACAATAGAGGGGCTATCTTAAGTGGCATCGGTCCTGCTCTTAGAAAAGAGGGCACTACTTTAGAAGTAACTTCAGAAGTACCAGAGGAAGCCTGGCTGTTCGTATTTACACACGTAAATTTCTTTCCACACAAAAAACCAGCCTTCTACTTAATGTTATTTTTACATTCTTTCTGATTTAGCCTTCTTGAAATACATCAAAGAAATATATTTTGGGGCCAAATATTTTGCTTTCCCATTGGCACCTGGGGAGGAAAACTTCAGACTCTCCGGAGACGGAACAGGAGTGTTGTTAATTATCTAGACCTTTGAAAAATGCTCAGGGAGCCTTCTTCCCCCAAAAGAAAACACCCTGAGCTCCCTACTCTACCCACCAAAAAACTCTTTTCCAAGCTGTTGAGTGCTTTGAATTCCAGTTGACCTTGAGAGAGGAGATGGCCCAGCACCTGTCTTATTCACACAGGACACCTGTATTGTCATCTGTACCTCCTGCAGACTGCTCCAAACTGACTGCCCTCAGGCAGTTTCCTTAAATCAAGGACTGGGCTGGACTCAACTGGTGGGTGGGTGTGGAGGGCGATGTTGGGGGCCCTGTCCACTGTCCTCCCTGACTAGTCTATGTCCAGCTTGTAGTCCCTGGCAACTGGAAAGTCCATTTGCAGAAGGGACAAGTGTGCCCCCCCAGGATTCTCATGTTGGGTGTGGGAAATGCAGGCAGTAACTCAGTTCTCTAGTAAAAAACCCTGTGATCCACACCTAGGGGAGTTACAGAAAAACTTGAGTGTTGAAGGAAACTCACCTTTATTTACATACAGGACTCCACCCCACACAAACACATGGACCCTGCAGGGGTTTTGCCTATCATGGGAGTTATTCCATCAGAAAGGTGGTGTAGAAAATGCCTCTTGATTTCTGCTGAAGTGAACAATGACCCTGCCTCAGCCTGAAAGGCATTCAGATGAGCTTCAGCTTATGGGCTAGTGGTGTATGGAAAACAGTTTGCCATAGATCTCCTCCATGCAGGCCAAGACAAAGTCTGTGCAAGTGGTTAAGATATCCTGCTGTACCTGGTATGTGCCCAGGCCAGGTAGAAAAAGTTAAAACAGAAACTTAGAGAAAAAATGGGGGGGAAAAAAGCCACCTAACTTCCCAAGATAGAGCCTAAAGACTTATGAGGTTCATTTAGATAGCAGAGTGTGAGATCTTGGGGTGTACAGGTGAGACCAATTGCATCCTATTGCTCAGTATCCTGCTGATCATAGCTCTGATTAAATGTTGCCTAAGATGAGCCAAAAAGATCTGGTCACTGCCCATGTCAATTTAAGTTCAGCTGGTGAGATTGGCCAATTGTGTAGCATATACATAGGAAAATTCGCCAGGGAATAAAACAAGGAACAAGGGATTTAACTGTGGGGAAATTAAAATTCCTGGGACTTCTTCGATTCAGGAACAAGGGATTGAACTGTGGGAAAATTAAACTTCCTGGGACTTCTCAGATCCTATAACAATAAATAAGCCTAGCTCTCTAAGATTCTTCAGGTGGTATGAGATTGAAATCTATAGCTGCTTATCTAATTGCTCTGACCTGAAATAATAATAATCTCTCAGTTCTTCTGGAAGGTCATTTACATCCCTGTGTAGATACGTAGTGTAGGCCCCCAAGGCTAACTATCTCCATATCTATTTACATTTTAAGGAGGAAAATGGCCTAAAAACTTGGTGAGGGCTCAGGTCTAGTTCCTGGAGGGATATTATTTATTTCCCAAAGGGCTAGAGAAAGGAGACCCTTCCAGAGACAGCAGGACCACTGCCTCCTGCCCCTTCATAAGCAGGAGGGGAAAGTCATTTTCCTCCCCCTCTAGGATATTGGTGTAGTACAAATGACCTGGCTCTCAATGTGTCACCCAGGGGTAAGACTGGAAAAGGAGGGCAACACATGATTTACTGTGAGTTATTTAATAAAAAATCTGTCTCTGATCACAACACCTGCATTCAGCATAAAATTAACAAAAATGCATATAAAAAGCCCTACCCAGCCAAAAGGAAAGTGTCCCAAGAAGGAGGTATTGAATGCCATGAGGAATGAGAAGTCAGACAAGAACTGAAAAGTGTCACTTTGATTTAGGAAAAAGAAAGTGGATTCAGAAAAACGTGCAGAAACTATCAGTGAGGCAATAGGCAAATCTTTCAAGAGGTTTGTTGTGATAAATAAGACCATCTGATGCAATGTGAGGGGTGCTGGGAAAAAAGAATGGTTTGTTTAGGGCCCTCAACTTGGGTCCAGTCGTGTGGTTTTAGCACATCCTTTGCAAGCAAATGGGTGTGTGTGTGTGTGTGTGTGTGTGTGTGTGTGTGCATGTGCAGTGATGTATCTTTAGTTTTGTTGCTGTTCTTGTGTTCTTCAGAGAGAGAGAAAGAGAGAGAGAGAGAGAGAGTTTTAGTGAAGCAGGCAGGCAGACGTCCACCTTGGGCATCTGCCCTACACGGCCATGCTTTCCAACCTGTGTCTTCCGAGGACTTTTGGCCAGTTACATAGCTCATAGACCTGCGTGTGAGGGGTCTGGGGACCCAGCCTGGCATGTGAAGGGTTCATGAACCAGTCTGGGAAGCTCCAGACCCAGCCCTAGCTCGACAATTGGCCCAGTCGAGGCAGGATTACCAGGAGGTAAAAGAGCCTGGCAACTAGCATGGTCATGGAGCTAGACAACTGGCGTCACGAACAGGATTAAGAGCACTACAGCTGGCAATGTCAACAGAATCCCCACATTAGCCTTAGTCACAGAGCACCACAAGGGGGAAGAAACAGGGTGAGAGGGTTATAGAAAGAGATTTGAAGTCACTACTGTGGATAAAGGGGATGCAATTTAACCAAAGAGAGGCAGCAGGACTCGGGCACTGTGTGTTTTTCTTCAGCAGCACTCAGATGACTGGGCGAATGTAAAGGGAAGAATGATAATTATTCTCTTGGGTAGTTTTGGTTGTGCCAAGCAAGTATATTGAAAGGACAGAAAGAAAAGGGAATAATGGATGTAAGGAAGAGTTATTAAAATTTTAGCTCTTAAAATCTAAGTAGGATGAGGATGAAACTGTAAAAAAGCTTCACAGACTTTCTAAGATTTTTTAAAACTATGGAACATGATGAATAAATGAGGATTAAGGATATTCTTCACTATAAATATTTGTTTTTACATTTTTCATTAGATGTGTGCAAGCAAAAAAAATGGTATCTATTAATCAAACTATGGAAGGGGATGCCATTTGCTATGTATGGTTTATTTTAGAATCCAAGTAATTAATTTACATTTAACTCATAAATTTTGGCAACATACATTCTTCTAGTTCTTCAGTTATATATATATATTATATTTTTGTCTTTTTCATGACTGGTACTCAGCCAGTGAGTGCACCGGCCATTCCTATATAGGATCCGAACCCGCGGCGGGAGCATCACTGTGCTCCCAGTGCCACACTCTCCCGAGTGCGCCATGGGCTCGGCCCCTTCAGTTATATTTTTATCCAACTCCTGCTGCATCTGAAATGAGTCAAATATTTTTTATAATGTCTAAGTTAAACAAGTTAAAATTGATTATTGGAACAGAATAGAGAGCCTGGAGATAGACTCACAAAAGTACAGCCAACTGATCTTTAACAAAGGAGCAAAGGCAATACAATAGAACAAAGATAGTCCATTTGGCAAATGGTGCTGACAGAGACATGACATTTACATGCCAAATTAACTCAAGATGAATCACAGACCTAAATGTAAAACACAACAGTTGCTGAATGTCCTTTCAACAAATGGTGCTGGATAACAGGACATCATATGCTAAAAAAAGAATGTAGAGCCAGACCCTACACCATTCAAAAAGATTAACTCAAAATACATGATAGACTTAAATGCAAATGCAGAACTATAAAACTTTAACACACTAACACAGGAGAAAAATCTTGAAGGTGTTGGATATAGTGATGACTTTTTAGATACAACAGCAAAGGCATGACCCATAAAAGACAGAATTGATAAGCTGGACTTTAGTATAATTAAAAATTTCTGCTCTGTGGAAGACAATGTCAAGAGAATGAGAAGATAAGCCATACAATGGGAGAAAAATCTTTGCAAAAGACATATCTGATAACAAACTGTTACCCAAAATATACAAAGAACTCTTAAAGCTCAACAATTAGAAAACAACCTGACTAAAAACTGGGCAAAAGACCTGAACAGACATCTCATCAGAGAAGATATACAGATGGAAAATAAGCATATGAAAAGATGTTCAACCTCATATGTCATTAAGGAATTGCAAACTGAAACAATGAGATATCAATACATATGCAGAGTAGCCAAAATCCAAAATGTTGACATCAAATGCTTGTGAAAATGTGAAGCAACAGGACCTCTCTTTAGTTGCTAGTGGGAATGCAAAATGGTACAGCCACTTTAAAAGACAGTTTGGCAGTTTCTGACAAAACTAAACATATTCATATCATATGGCTCAACAATCACAGTCCTCGGTATTCCCTCAAATAAACTGAAAATTTGCGTGTGCACAAAAACCTGCACCCAGTTGTTTATAAAAGCCTTATTCAAAATGGTCAAAACTTGGAAGAATCAGAATTCCTATCGTAGGTTAATAGGTAAATAAATTGTGGTACATCCACACAATGGAATATTATTCAGAGCTAAAAAGAGATGAGCTATCAAGCAATCAAAAGACACAGAGGGACCTTAAATGCATATAACTAAGTGAAAGAAGCCAATCTGAAAAGGCTGTACACTGCATGATTCAATCACATGACATTCTGAAAAAGGCAGAACTATGAAACAGTGAAAGAATAAGTGACTGACAGAGGTTGGGGGAGGGAGGGATGAATAGAGCACAGATGATTTTTAGAACCGTGAACGTACTCTGAATGCTACTGTAATGGTGGATATCTGTCATTATTCATTTGTCAAAACCCAACATTGAGTGAACCCTAATGTAAACTATGGACTCTGAGTGATATGGATACATCAATGTAGGTTCATCAATTGTAAAAAATGTAATACTCTCATGTAGGAAGTCAACAGACATGGCGGTGGGGTAGGAGGGGGACAGAAAGGAAATGGAAACTCTGTCTTTACTGCTCAATTTTGCTGTGAACCTGAAACTGCTCTAAAAAAGAAAGTCTATTAAAAAAAAAACCCAAAAAAATATGGATGGTGTACCCATGGTGAACACTAGTTTTGGATGATGGGATGAAAGATATCAGCAAATTCTCTCCCCAAAGAGAAAGTATAAAGCTGGACAAAATTGTCCAAAGCAACAATTTCAATATTCTGGTAATTGACCAAAACATCACAAGCAACTGAGAAGTGATGATTCATGAAAACTACTGAACTAAGAACAATTCAAGACTGGCATTCCTTCTAGGGGCTGCTAACACTCCCCATAGGCCCCAGCTCTGTTGGTATGGTAGTTCAGTCAGGCTGGGGAAAGCCAGGAAGCCAGCAGCTCTGCTGTCACAGCCAGAGGGACTCATATGATTTGGAGAATTTTCAGACAAATTGGTGATTTGCTGCAAACCAACAGGAAGGACCAGCATCTCCACAAGTCTCAACAGAGACCAGAGCCTGCCCAAACCACCCATACGTCCCTGACTAATGCTGGAGCTGAGTTTGTGTGCAGAGAAGACAAAGCAGGAGGAGAGCCCGGTAGAAGGCACAGCCAGGGAAGTCGGGATTCTGAATGCACTCCCTGTTCACACACAGATCATCAGCAAATAGTGGCCGATTCACTGACTCAAGGTGTCTGTGCGCAAATTCAGACAGTTGTTGACCAAGTACCATGCATGCAGATAAAGGATTAACTCCTGGGCAGCCATGAGTAACAAGAAAAGAAAGACAAAAATTTGAGCAGAGACCCCTGTGGCTATACATTGCTAACAGAATTCACAGATTTACTATAGGCAAATTACTAAACAAACAAAACAATAATAACAACTCTCAGAAGATAAAAATCAGAATGCAGAATTGCTACAATATATTATTGAATGTATCCAGTGTTCAATGAGAAGTCACAAAACATGAAAAGAAACAAGGAAGTGGGGAAAAACAAAACAGTTAACAGAAACTGTCTTTAAGTGTACCCAGGTTTTGTATTTAGCAAAGACTTCAATGTAGCGAGTGAAAGGAAGGAAACCATACTTAACTCAAGGAAAGTGTAATGACAATGACTGAACTGAAAAGTACAATGACAAATTAAAAACTCACTGATGGATGTAACAGCAAATTTGGGATGGCAGAAGAATCAGTACACTTGAAGATTACATGATCTGAAGAACAAAGACAAGAGTTTGAAGAAGAATGACCCATGAGCCATCATCAAGCACCCCAACATATGTGGAAAAAGAGTCTCAGAAAGAAAGCAAAGGGAAGAAATACTTGCAGAAATATTTGGTAGGTGAAAATGTAACAAATTTGACTTAAGGGTAAACAGACTTTATAGATTAATGTTTTAATAAAAGAAAAACAAACATATCCACTCCTAGATATGTCATAGTCAAACTGTGGAAAGACAGAGAATCTTGAAAGCAGCAAGAGAAAAATTCTCTTCTTGTACAAAGGAGCACAATAAGATTAACCACTGACTTTTGATCAGAAACAAAGGGGGGAAGGCAGTCAGAAGGCATATTCAATGATTAAAGAAAACAAACATTGTCAGCCAAGCATTCCATGTACGGCAAATCTACCCTTTAAAATGAAGAAACGAAAAAAAGAAATTCCCAGATAAACAAAGACTAAAAAAATGTGCTGCTGTCAGTCCTACTCTAAAAGGCATACTAAAGAAAGGCCTTTGAACTGAAATAACATTGGATTCTTAGATTTGCAAATATTGAATTGATTTGTCAAAGGGGGTATGTGCATGCATATAAAATGTTCCAAAATTTCTTGTGAACTTTAACTTTTATTGACTTTAGAAGCAAAAATACAGGAAATGTATTAAAAATATTTTTGAAGCTTTCATTCCAATTTTTTACTTATTTAAGCCTTGTGAATTTTGTATAATACTTTTAAGTCTCTCTAGCTGAAGGTAGTAAACATTAATTGAAACAAAAATTTATAAAATTTTATTCAAACAAAGCTAAAGTACAAAAGAAATTTAAGTTCTATGTCTAAGTTGATGGAAGGCAAGAACATACAATGTGGAAAAGTGGAAGTTGCAGACAGAGGACATCCTGAGAGTAATAATCCCTGGGAAATAAGAAAAATTTCAGGGGCAACTCCAAATTTTCAAAAACTATGAAATTCATGGAGCTCAAGTGGAGATCTCCAAATAAGCAGGTAATTCCTGGGTTCCAAGAGGAAAGAAAAGAAAGCTGACAAATGTTTATCTGTGACAGGTGGAGCAGGTAGAATTGGAACGAGGGATCTAGAAGCCCAAGAGGATGGAGGGACCTACTAAGCTGGGAGGTGGGGGAGGGGCTGTGGTTCAGCCTCTTCCTCTTTTTACCTCTCCCCCCCCAGGAGCCCTTTGTGATGAGGCCATAGCTCTGTGATGCAAGCCTGCCTATAGATCCAAAGGGAACTTCCAGGGCTCAGTTGCCTGAGGGCAGCACTGCTATTCAGAAGATGGAGAATCTTCTCTTCACTCTGAAGAGCGTTAGTACCACATGGCTGAGCCCCAGCTCCACTGCCTGGGTGGTGGAGATCACCTTTGCCTTCCTGGGTGGGGTGGGGCTCTTTCTTCTATTACTCCCCTGTCTCCAGAAGGATGGATCCTTACCATCAAATAGGAAAAAGAGAAACATGAGGAAGGTAAGCAAACCTCTGCACAAACCCACCAGACACTGAGTCTCTCTTTTCTTCCTATTCCTATTTCCACTTTTCCAAGTCACCTAGAGAGACTTCTGAGATGGGAAATGTCAGGAAAGATTAGAACATCATCCTTCTGGGGACAGGCAGGGCAGGGCAGGACTGAGAGTGGACACTAGGGTTTCTGTCCAAAGCTCTCAGACCAGCTGTGCTGCTGAGCTGGAGGGGACACAGCAAGGGCAGACACTATGACTTGGCTCAGTGGCCCAGGATGGGATTGCTGAGAGCTGAGATCTCTGCAGGACAGCTGAGCACTGGCTCTTCAGTGCCTTCCCATGACAGGTCCCTTGGGCCAAGACTTGACTCCATGTCAGGTTCATCTAAGGGCCTTGCTATGCTCCTAACCACCTCTAATCAGAGGCTGGAGGTGACTCCAGCCTTGGGAGGCAGAATCCTACTAACAGCTCAGATGCAGGTCTAGCCTGTGGGTTTCTAGACCAGAGGAACTGAGGACATCCATGCTGGATCTCTTTGCATTTTTCACAGAAGGAAAACAGGAAATATTTTTTATTCACTTTAAAAATGAGCAAAAGCCAAGAGAAGAGACTGGGGCTCCATCAGTTAAATATAGAAAGTCAAGTTGTTTGTGAACACTGTGCGTCTGCAGCTTCTCTAGGGGGACGAGGGTGAGACTCGGGTCCCAACCCCTCGTTCTTTCTTGTCTCAGCATCGGTTGGAGACAAGGAGCAGCAGGAGCAGGAAGAGTGGCTCTCTGCAAGGGAATGCTCTGCCCTTCTGCTGGAGCCCTGGAGGTAACTTGACCTCGCACACTGTCCCTGAGCAACAAGGGACACGTCTGTGAGGGATGTCGTTACAGAGGCCTGACAGGGAGGGTCCTGGGAAGGAGATCAGAACCTGGGGTACTCCTCAGATTCTGGGCCGGGAAGGAAGCCACGGTGGGCCAGGGAAGGGGTGCTGCCCAGCAGGGCCAGGGGTGCGGGTTTATGGACCAACACTGCCTGGATCTGGAGGTGGGGCCTCGGGCCCAACTGTGGGCATGCTGCTTACCTTTGCCAAGGCTGATTCCTCTTTGAGATGACCCTATCCTTCCTCCCCCAGAAGGTGGCTGTGAAGACCATGGGGTAGAAGCACACTGTAAATGACAAGGCGCTACCCATCTGTGTGCCTTTCTGTCACTGCCCAGGATCGTGTGGTCTTGGACACTGGTGCTGTGGCTCCACAGTCTTAATCTCCCACAGCCTGCCCTAAAAGAACATTCCACTAAGACTCCTGTAAGATCCCCAAGCCCCTCCCTCCACCATAACCCAGTCTCCTGATTTCAGCCTGCAGAGATGGCCCGGGGCAACTGAAGGAGGTTCAGGGCCTGATCTCCCGTCTGCAAAGGTGAGGAACTTTCCCCTTCTTTCCCAAGTCCTCCTTCCTACCAGGGCCTATGACGTGACTCCAGCCTCATACTAACTTGGGACAGGAGCAGAGGGAAGGGGATGGGATGTGACTAAAGCCCTGGGGCATGGGTGGCAGGAGCTTTCTGGAGCCAGGGCACAGGCAGTGGAGGGGCCCTGGGTGCAGGTGCCGCTCCTGGCCCATCTGCTCCTGGCTACAGCACCTGCCTCCTGTCTCCTGCAGCCACCTGGCGGAGATCCCTGACCCTCCAGCTGAGGTGTGCAAACCAGCACCTGCCAGAGCCCACCAGCCGTGCACGCAGAATGTGGAAGACACTGCTCCTGCCACCTTGTCCCCACTCGCTGCCCTGGCTCCTCTGGCTGAGCATCCTCTGCCTGTGGCCTCCACCCTGTCACCAGGCTCAACAACCTCTGTGGTTTCTGTTAGTTCATACTGAACCCTGAGTGCCTCTCAGCCACCAGAGCCTTTGCTCCCCCTTGACACCCTCTCAACCCAGCCACTTGTGCTTCCTCCTCCCCCATCACGACCCCCTGACCCTGTGGCCTCCCACCTGCCTCCAGCAGACTCCAGCCGGTCTACTTCTCCGTGTCACACAGTGGCACTCCCGCTGGGCTCCATCCCACAGAGCCTGTCTCCACACAACTGCTGGTTGACTTCTCCCATCCCAGCAACCTCAACCCTTAGTCACTCAAGCTGTCCCATCTCAGCTCTCTTCTGGTGGCAGGTGATTGCCAAGGCTTTGTGCTTCCCCACCTCATCACAGGGTCAATCCCAGGAAGAGGGTCTTTCCCACTGCCCACCAGAGGCCTTGTTTTCAGGAGACCCCACACACAGGCACATGGAGGCTGGTGGCCCCTCTTTGGTCGACCCCAATGCCCAGATGCTATTGGAGATACTAATCACCAAGAGAGCAGGACAGATTTGGAACGACAAACAAAAGAAGGAATCAGACTATCACCTCGATTCTCTGAAGAATAGATTCAAGTCCTCAGGTGATGAGCAGGACACCAGAACCCCGCAACCCTTCTGGACCATGAAAGACAAACCAGGACAGCTGCCTGGTCCTCAGCAGCTCTCTGATCCCAAGGTGTTGCAGGGCCATTTACAGGAGAAACACAGCCAGCTCTTCTGGGGCCTTCCCTTTCTGCACAGTGAGTCCCTGGTGGCTACAATTAGGGTCTCTGGTTCCCCACTGGAGTTTCGCTCTGTTTTATTCAATGAACTTTCTGAAGGCTTTCCAGTAAAAATTCAGACTCAACTATCTCCACAAAGTTTTCACACCCAGTTCTGGTCCCCCCATGTGGCCCAACCCCACCCTCTGACTCAAGCCTTGCTGCTGTCCCAGCCCTCACCTCTTGCTCAGACCCACAGCCAGCCTCACACCTCATCCTGTCTCCCCATCCCACCGTGCTACTCACCCGAGACCGTGGCCTGGGGAGCAGCTTGCCCTACAGACGAGCAGCTGGCCCAACCTCTTATCCCAACTTCCATCCCATGCGTGAACCTTTTGAAGAAGGAACAAGAAAGTAGGATGGATTTACCCTGCATAGTTAACAAACCTCAGGAAGTCTTTAGCCAACTCACCCCCAACAGTGAGGCCTTCCAGGACCATGAGTCAGTCTCCCTCCTCCCAGGGGACTTCATCAGCCCTGAGCTCCGGGAGAAGCTGGAGGAACACCTTCAACAGAGGTTCACACAACACTGCTGTGGACTGTCCCCCAGGCCCCACATGTCTCTGGAGCTGATACAGCCTCAGAACGAATTCCCAGGGACTTCTCAGGTAAAGGACAGGCATGGCCCCTCCGTGTGCATAGGTGGGAGCAGCCAGAACATGCAGAAAATGGAGTCCAGAGGCCCAGTCAAATACCAGCTCGGGAAGATCCCAAGCACGGATCCAAAACACAGTCTGGGGAGGGTCCTAGAAGACCTATCCAGGGCTTCGGAAAGCAACTCATGGAAGGTTCCAGGGGCCAACACTGAGAAAAAGTCAGAAACGGAATGGATGAGGTCATTGGGAAGTGACTCAGGAAAGGATTCAACAAGGAGCTCGGACATGAAGCATCTAGAAGACAGTGCAGAAGTCCTTTTGCGCAGGAAAGTGGGGGAGGTCAACGAGGACATGGTCCCTGTGTGTGCTCATCATCCCAGTCTTGCTAATGGCCATGTCCTGTCTCTGGAAAACTCAAACACTCACATGGAAACTGGAGATATAGTGCCCTCCAAGGGTGAAGTGTCTCACGTGAACACCTCCCAGCAGCTTTCCTTCCTTGATGTGCACACTCGACAGGTGCTGGAAGGACATATTAAAAGGTTTCAGGCAAGGCACGAGTGGGGCCAGACCCTCAAGGTCCACAAGCCCCCACATCTTCTTAAGGGACAAAAAGCTCAACCCTTGTCCCTTCCACAGCCTGCCTTTCCCTCATCAGCCAACACTGAATCTGGGGCCAAATCCACAGCTGAGGCTGCCAATGTCCCGGGAGTACCTCCTCACAAAGATCCAGGAGAGAAGGTGGCAGCAAAAACATCAGTTTCCACCCAGCGTTGTCCTCACCCTGCCCCCTTGCCTATGTGTAAGGAAGCCCAAGGGTCTGCATACAAGCCAGAGACCCCATCTGGTGAAAAGTCCAGGCCCTCAGACGCCCCTCCGACAGGACAGGAGGACAGGTGGTCTTCTCAGCCCCTCATCTATAATGTCATGGGCACAACCTGGCACAGTGCAAATGTGCTGGGGGCTGGGAGAGGCAGCCTAGAGCTGAGTCCAAGTCCAGCAATGTCCAGGGGCAGCCAGGGGCAGCAGGATCCCAGGAGCCCAAAATTTCAGAACCTACGGAAGAGGCCGAGCAAGATGTTTGGCCCTATTGGCAAGAGAGAGGGCCGCAGGAGGCCCGCACAAGGAACGCATGAACAAACGCTCACAGAACTAAGCCCCCCTGCCCAGGACAGGGAGTCAGTGGAGTCCTTAAGTAGCCAGTTCTCCCAGCTCCCGCCAGGGAAGGGACAGGCATCTCCAGAAAGCCACTTCAGGAAAAGTATCAGGCGCTTTCTGCAGTGGATTGTACCCAGTGAAAAACGCAAAGGGCAGAAAGATCCCCTGCAAAAAGACAAGCCTGCATCAGCCCTTGCCCGGAGCCGGGGACAAGTCCTAACTGGACTGTTTGAGGACAACTGTGTGGCTGAAGCCCAGGTGCTCATGACCACTGTTGGACAGATCCTAGAGGAGAAAATGGGGCTTCACCATGAACTTTCTGCCTCGAAAGCCCCAGTGGGAGGGCCTTCCTGCCACCACAAGAGTCCCTCCTACCCAGAGCAAAGAACAGTGAGGAGAGGTATGGTCTGCAGTCACCATGCCACCCCCATGGGCCACAGCCATCCAGTCAAGTACAAGTGGATCAGAGATGGGGACAGCAGTGGGGCCTCACTTCCCAGGGAGCGTGTGTCACCAGCCAGTCCCTGCCGGCATAGGCCACTGTTGGTGAGAGCCTCAGGCTGCTCCATTCACTGCCCTAGACACTGTCGTCTTCAGAGAGGTGTCTGGTCTGGTCAGCCAGATCATGCTTCTCACCTGTTTCCTGGTGGGAAAGGTTTTCCCCATGAAAAACTTCCATTCTCACAGAGAAAACCCATTTTCCCCAATGTGGGCACACGCTCTGTGTGCTGATGGCTTCTTCCTCGCAAGACACGCACTGTTTCCTAATAAATGTTTTTCCTCCTCAGAGGTAGTGGCTCTGTCTGTGCCCTGCGGGGCTTAGGGAATGGGGCTACCCAAGTGCAGCTTCTAGAAGGTACTGGGCCTGAGGGAGGCTGACTGTGGCCTTGCACACCCACCCTCACCCCGGAGTCACTCCCTCCACCTCGTTTTCATGATGTGACCATTATTTGTCAGGATGAGGAAACCCTGGGGTAGGACTCACTCATCTCCCCTGCTTTTCCTCGACCTTGAACTTGCTGTGTTGTGGGGGATGGGTCTACAGAGGCCGATTCTCCTTGGCCTGGAAAGTCAGAGCCAAGTAGCCTCACCTGTCACAAAGTGAGCTCAGGAAGTTTGGGGGGGCAGTGCTGGCCCAAAGTTCAGAGGGAGAACTGTGACTTGGAACTCTCAGGGGGGCACACTTGCCTGCCCTGGGTCCCTCTGTCCTGTGACTGGGGATGGAGGTGGACCCTGCCGACCCCTCTCAGCCCTCCTTGGTGACATGACATGGCACATCACCCTTCCTGACCAGAGTAGCAGGATGGGCCTAAAGTGGCACCTGACTCCACTCATGCCGAGCCACCTGCCACACCCCCTGGGCATGACCATGTGTCCAGTCACATCCAATGGTGGCACACAAAGGACCGAGGGTGAGCTGTGGGAGAAGAACCGCACAGCTTGGAGCCAAGGAAGGAGCTGCATGGCCTAGGGGAGCCATTGTGGCACATGTCCCATCCTGTTCATAGGCCTGGAGGGGAAACATCAAGGCTGCACTCACCCTGTGCACCCCGGGGTCCCTCCTCCAGCTCCAGTGTCACAGGCCTGGGAAAGCTGCCTTCAGCCCAGAGGGCCAGGCCAGGGATGATCGTTTCCAATGGTCCACTGGAGGACCTCACCCTGTCCTCTGCAGCATCCTTGAAAGGAGGCACTGGCCCTGGGACAACCAGCACTGGTGACTCACGTCACTCACAGTCTGATCATCTCAACATGTGCATAGGGCCCAGGACTGTGCCCACGGGACAGGTGGGGACTTACAGGGGACAGGGGCTGGCCTGGGGTCATACTGCAAGTACTCCTGTCTCCTGGGCCAGTAGACAGGACTGTGCTAATGAGGGGTCAGAGTGACCTGTCCGGTGTGGGCAGACCAGGGCCGGGCCAAGAGTGCCACTCTCAGCTGTCCCTCAACAACATCACTGTTGCTTCCTCCCTGGCCCAGGGTATAGGGAGGTGGAACCACCTCCTCAGGTCATTGCTTAAGCCCAGTGGGCCTCACTCCACGGGGCACAGTCTTGCACCAGGAAGGGCTGCAGCAGATGATGGGATGGCATTGTGCCTGCACCCATCAGGACACCACCAGGGACATGATGGCACCAGGTGGAAGGGAGCAGGTGCTGCAGGCCGCAGCAGGGTCCAGTCACACTGTGACACAGGCGGCCTCCACGGCAGCTCCACAGTGATAGGACCAAATGCGGGGCTGGACCTGGAGCCAGAAACATACACTTAGAGAGCCATCATAAAGACCTTCCAGAGACTTCTGACAGAGGCCCCCTAGAGACCTCTGACAGAAACCTGTGACAGACACGCCCCCAAGACCGCTGACATATACCTCCTGCATTTGTCCACTTCAGTTGCTTATAACAAAATACCTGAAACTGGGTAATCTGTAGAGAAACAATATTTATTGCTTATAGTTTTGTAGGCTGCAAAGCCCAAAGTCCAAGGAACACATCTGGTGAGGTGACTCTACAGCAATGGTGGGTGTCATACGGCAAGGACGGCAGAGCAGACAGAGAACTAAACTTCTCACTGGCTTTCCTTTTAAAGCTCCTAGAACCATACCCATGACCATTAAACCATCAATGAATTAATCCATTTATTAGGGAATAGTCCTCACAATCTAATTACCTCTTCAATGACCCACCTTTCAATTACCATAATAGGGTTTCTCACCCTCTTAACACTGTCACAGTGGGGGTTAAATTTCTAACACATGGACTTTGGGGGACACAATTCAATCCAAGGCATTTGGCCCCTGGACCCCAAAGTTGATGTCCTTCTCACAGGTAAATTACATTCATTCCATCCCATAAGTCTTGTTTCAGCTCAATAGTCCAAAGACTCAAGGTCCCAACTGTGAAATCAAACAAGGTATCTACTTCCAAGATATAGTTGTGGGACAAGCATAGGGTATATATATCCCCACTCAAAAAGGGAGAAATTCACCAAAAGAAAGGTATAACAGGTCCCAGACAAGTCTGAAGCCGAGCAGGGAAGGCATTACATCTCAAAGCTGGGGAATCGTGTCACCTTGTCTCCATGTTTGGCATTCTCTGCACACTGGCACAGGGGTTGGGTTCCCAACTCCCCAGGCAGCTCTGCTCCTATAGCTTTCTTGGTCTTAATCCATTCTTCAGCTCTCCCAAACTGGCATGGCATGCTGGCACCGCCACAATTCTGGGGTCTCCATGGTGGTCCTGCTCCCAAGGCTCCACTAGACATGGCACTAGTAGGGGTTTTCTGCTGTAATTCTGATCCCAGTTTCCTCTTGCCATTGCTCTAGTGAAAGCTGTCTGTAGTGACTCCGACCCTGTGCCAGATGTCTTCCTGGGTCCCCAGGCTTTTCCAAACATCCTTTGAAATCGGGGTGGAGCCTCCCAAGCCTTCACAGCTCTGGCATTCTGCAAGTCTGCAGACCTAACACCAAGTGGACACAACCAAGTCTGCAGGCTCGTATCTTCCGAAGCTGTGGGTACAGCCATAACTGGGGCCAATTTACCTATAGCTGGAGCAGTGGTGGTGTGGGGAGCAGCATCCTGAGGTAGCCCTCGACAACGTCCCTGTGAAGAGCAGCTTGTGCTTGTTCAGTGAGATCACTGTTCTGTAGGCCTCTGGATCTGAGATGGGAGGGGCAGCCCCAAGTTCTGTGAAATGCCTTCCAGGTCTTTTTCTCTTCTCTTGATAATCCCTTTCCTCTGTACTAATCTCCTCAGCAAACGGGTCACTGGGCTACACCGTTGCTTTCTCCTGTCAAACTCACTTTCTCACTCTATGTGGCCATGCCGAGAATTTTCCAATTTTTTGCCATCTGCTTTCTCTGGACATAAATCCTGACTTTACCTCATGCCTCTTCTGCCGTAACTTAGCATAAGCTGTTGCAAGTAGCCATGCAGCTTCCTGAATGCTTTGCTTTGCTCCTCAGAAATTTCTTCTGCCAAATACCCTGGGTCAGCACCTTTAAGTTCCACATTTTGTAAACGTTTTGGGCATGAACAGAATATAGCAGGTTCCTTGCAAGTTCTTACCAAGGGTGCTCTTTGCTCCAGTTTCCAATAACCTCTTTCTCATTTACATCTGAGACCTCCTCAGTATGGCACTTTACTGTCCATATTTCTACCAGGATTCTGGTCAGCTCCGTTTAACAACTCTCTAAGACCTTCCAAACTTTCCTCACCAGCCTCTATGCTTTTCCTAGCCAGTTCCTCCAAATTCTTCCAGCCTCTCTGCAACACTCAGGTCCAAAGCTGCTTCCACATTTTCAAGTATTTGTTATGTGCAACACCCAACTTCTCTGGTACCAATTTTCTGTGTTAGTCTGTTTCTCTTGCTTATGACAAGAATATAACTGCAACTGGTTAATTTGTAGGGAAACAATATTTATTGCCTACAGTTTTGCAGGCTGGGAAGCCTAATGTCCAGGGAACACACGTGGTAAGGTGGCTCTACAGCAATGCAGGGTGTCACATGGTGAAATGGCAGAAGCAAGAGGAAGAGCTACCCATATGCTATTCTTTTAAAGCCCTCAGAACCACATCCATGGCCACCATTAAATTATCAGTGATTAATCCATTTACTAGGGCATGGGCCTCACAATCTAAGCATTTCTTCAAGGCCCCATATTTCAATTACTATAATAAGGTTTCCCACCCTCTTAACACTGTCACAGCGGGGGTTATATTTCTAATACATGGACTTTGGGGGCACTATTAGTACAAGAAATCCCCCCACCAGAGACCTCTGATAGACACCTCTGACAAAGACCCCCACAAACCTCTGACAGACCTCCAAGAGAGTACTGACAGAAACTCCCTCCAGAGAGCTGTGACAAAGATCTGGAACAGAGTCCCCCCCCACCCCAGAGACCAGCGAGAAAAACCACTGAGAGAGACCCCCACAGAGACCACTGACAGGTATCTTTGACAGAGACCCGGCTGACACCTCCACAGAAACCTCTGACAGAGACCCAACTGAGAGAACTCTGCAGAGACCTCTGACAGATCTATAACTGAGAAAGACACCTGACAGATCCAACTTAGAGACCTACACAGAGGCCTCTGACAGAGACCCACATAGAAACCTACAGACACTCTACACAGAGACCTCTGACAGAGACAACATACAGAAATATCTAACAGAAACAACATAAAGACATCTGACAGATTCCCACTTGGAGAGATCTCACAAGAGACCTCCCTCAGAGACCTCTGAGAGAGAGAGACTTTATACAGGGACCTCACATCCACTCTCAGGAGCTTGAGCAGTTACCCAGGGACAGGTTCTTCCCAGCAGATCTGAAAGTGCTTAGCAAACTGGCCACAAACAAGGGAGACCACCAACTGTGCTTCCCTGAGAAATGCTCATGTATTTTTATTTCACGTGTAAATCTGTGAAAATCCTTTTCTTCACAGATTTTCATTAGCTTGAGCTCTGACCCACGATTTAGAGAATCACAAACTTTGAAAATGAGCCAATCTCTGCAGTATCTAATGAGGGAAAATATCTTATTTGTTCGATTTCAGTTATCATCCAGTCAGATGGCATCAGGGACCATACGTTCTCAGTGCACAAGTCCCTGCACTTCTTTACTTTGGAAACAGGAAGACGGAGTACTTGGCAAAGGGACTCTAGGAGCAGAATGACCCAGCGGAGATGCCTCTCTCTCACACTCACTCCTGGGGGCTGTGCAACTCACACATTATTTTGCACATAACAGCTTCTGTCAGGTGTGTGAGGTCTGCTTTATATTAAATGAAACAAACTACGTAATCACATGTGATGCTTTTTCAAAAATGAGAAATTTTTCTGGCAATATTTGTATTATATCCTCTGGCAAGTTGATTCTTACTGCTTGGTGATAACAGATAATTAAATGATAGTGTTTATTTTCCTCCTTAAAACTTGGTAATACCATCAAATGGTACAACACTTGTTTCCAGAATATGACAAAATCCTAAGGTTTGCCTAACATAGCTTAAACTGCTGAACTATTAAAGAAGGAGTTATAACTCCAAGAAATACACATTCTCCAAGACTCAGGAAGTCAGGTTGTGTTTTCTATTCTCTACAGTAGGACAAAAAGAAAACCTTGATTAAAATCACTTTGAAATTTTAGAAAATACTTCAGTTAATCAGTGGTGGAGACATACCTTCCTTCAATTAAATAACTTGAGAACTAGCATTTAAACATCTGTTGAAAAGTGGAGCTGGCGGGAAAGGAGGGGGGTAGGAGGAGGGAGGCGAGGGATAATTGGGTGGGGGACACGGGGTACAAATGCAATTTGTGGTAATGTGCATGCTACCAGTATGGATCTGGCCTTCACATCTTCGGCACAAGGGGTGAAAATCAGCTCTGTATCTCATGAATATTCATAATCAATAAAAAAAATCTGTTTAATGAAAGAAAATGTACACTTAAGCTGCATTTTTACATTATAATAATTAATAATAAAGGGCTCACTATACACCTAACACTTTTGAAATTGTAAACCTAGTTGAGACTATATATTTCTCGCTGTTGATAAGAATCCTATTGCCCTTGACTTGGTAAAATAAAAATAAAAAACATATAACATATGTCTCTGATCAATTCTCTTTGATTACCCACAGCTATGACAGCATCACGGTTCCTTCCCTGAGATGGGAACAAACTGAAGTGAGTGCTCTGTGGGTGTATATTTATTTATTTCATTAGTAATTTGTTTATTTTTTGGCAGCTGGACAGTACAGAGATCCAAATCCCTGACCTTCGTGTTATCAACACTGCACTCTAACCAACTGGGCTAACTGGTCAGCCACTTTACTATTTAATTAAGAACAAAACATCCTCAAGCAATAACATATTTTTTAAAATTATAACTATTAGTTTTTTGAAGTTTTCTCCCTGTGTGAAATTTTCTTATTATGTTATTGAATTACAGAACTATGACAAGTGGCCAGGAATGCCCTCTAATGTAATCAGGAAACAGTACATAGTAAATACTAACCAGAATAACTCAACACCTTCCTATGGACCTCCACACCCACAACCTCCCACAACCTCGAAAAAGGTACTTTCTTTTTGGAAGTAACAGCCCATATTCCTAAACCATGTCTTCAAATAACAGGAAGCCAAATTCTACAAAACCGAACAAAACAATGTAACCCCAGCAAACAGATGAGGATTTGGGAAAAGCTAGTGCCTTTCACAGAAAAACATGATGGCCTCATCTCATCCTGTTAAAAAACATGAGAGCAACACAGCTCTTCCATCTAAGCTTTGTTGCCTTTTTGTTTTGCTTCAACTGGCCCTCTGGATTACATGCATTACTATTCATGCTTTTTTTTTTTTCTTGCTATTTCTTTCAAGAACTATGGGCCAGAATATTTTTACAGAAGTAATATATGGGAAATGTGGCTTGTAAGGTTCTATACTCCCTTGGAATGGAGCATGAAGCCAAACACAATTACCAGCAGAAATATTTTCTGAAAAAAACAGTATATTCTCAAACTTTTCTCAGTATAAGAAGCTGAAATATCCCTACCCCTCAAATAACTGCATATTTTATAGGCTACGAAAGCTGGAAGGGCTCCCACAAGGCCATCTAATGGATCGATTTGCAGAAGGTAGATCAGGAAGGACACACAGGTCTAGATCTGTTCACCATGGCCAGGACACCATCTGAAAGACCTGTGCATAATTTAAGTAGGAACCAAGGCAGCACTGCATGCTGTTACCTCCTTCTTTTGCTCAGGCACAACCCTGCCCTTTGCCAGCACCTCACCTCCTAACCACCAATCCCTGGCTGAGGACTCATCAGCGACTTCAGATAAAGAAGGCGAGGAGAGGAGCAGAAGTGGGAATGGAAAGGGAGTGAGAGGAGGAGGAAGAGTCATTATCAAACACTGATCATGCTTTAAGTCTCTTCTTCAGCCTAGTCACCTAATTAACAAATGGGGACCCTGAGTCACAGAGACATTCTCCAAACCACACAGATACTTGCTTTCTACATCTCCTGACGCAGACCAAAAGCTTCCTCTACTGCATCTCACAACCTATGAGAAACTGTCTCTTTCACAGACCAGCCAGGTGAGATCCTTAGAGGAAATTTATTCCCAAACCCCAGGTTATGGTACATATTACTACCTCAGCCAAAAACAAAAAACGTCACTTTGCCATTTAGATAACAACATATTTCAGAGTATGGGGACTCTTCTTGATAGCAGTCTGTTCTTTTGAATCATGATATTTTTTAAAAAGAAAATGACAAGCAAAAGAAATCTGCCTTTCTTACCTTCCACGAACAACTAGGCAGCTCAGTAGCCTCCACTTCTCTCTCTGGGACAGACTCCATCATGAAATGTGCACCTTTCTTTGAATCCTTAATCCACCTGCAATTCAAGGTAGTCATAACAGATATTGAGGAGTGGAGGCAAAAGTATCCAAAATCCACATCCTAGAGAGGCTGACCCTGCTATGCTCGCAACCCCCCACCCCACACCTCACATGACTGGCATGGGGGCTCACTGATCATGAGGCCCTGGGTGGTGGGCTCAGCAGCAGAAGGGAACAAGATGGTACACCGGGGAGCAGAAAAAAACATATTAGAACTTCCATTTGCATTCTCTTCCATTTCACATTAAAACATATATATGTATATACACACACACGTGTATATAAGCTCTGTCATACATGTAAGTTAGACAACCACACTGCATGCATATAACTGACAAAAAAATAAATACACACATAGTGGAGTCACATGCTCAGAAAATGTTTTACTGACTAGGAGAATGACAGAAATTTTGGAGAAACATTGATATACACCAGATCCCCAGTCTTTTCAAGGGAACAGACCTATCAAGCAAACCACGTCTGGCCTGTCCAGTGAGAGCCACAAGTACACATTAGAAGAGCCATTTGATTCTTAATCTCTGATCAGTGCCCCCTTGCAGGTGAATGGTGGGAAACTGAGGTAAGTGGACCAATCTCCCTGCACTCGCCTGCAGAAACTACATAGCTGTGGGCCACAAGGGACACCAAGTCCGTGGTGAAAGGCTATCTTGGGTGGAGAAAAATGAGGGGTCAGAATCAAGTAGAACCTAGTGTAAGAAGCTCAGGGCCTTCCAGGGTGGGCAGAGCTGCAGGGGACAGTGGGCAGGGAGTAGGGGGCAGGGAGCTTGGGGAACGGGGCACAGAACAGTGGAACCTCAGGCAGCATCTAGCAGAGACTGGTGACCAGCAGCACATACCGCACCCAGGAGAACCTGAGAGAGGCTTGCAGTTAAGAATGGTTTACGTGTACAATACATTGTTACAAGTATCCTATTGCTTTTGAAAGATAGGCTAAAGTGTGAAAGCAATAGTCTTATTTACTAATTTAAAAAAACACTTCATTTTCATATATGGAACATCAACTAGAATACATTTGTTTTGGATCATGTAAGCAGTTCTGGGGAAAGAAAAGAAAAATGAACTCTTATGAACTAGGTCAACTACATGTAGCGGCTTTACTGGCTTGACTAGTCAGGCAGGGGTATTAAAAATAGTGGACACAAATCAAATATCAGATCAATATTCCTACGGTCCATATCCACTGATCATACTCACAAATTGGCAAATGTTGAGAAACAGTCCTAGCTACCAGGCCACGCAATCACAGTGAGCAAGCTTGAGCATGGGCACACTCTTGCATAGCATTACTTCAGTGGTTGTGAGATAAGATTATGTAATTAATAATCCAGTTTTAAGGAAGGCTGCCTCTGTAGCTACACTTGCCACTGAAAGATGATGTCTGAAGCACAAGTGGAGAAAGAGAAGTAGTTCAGTTTTGAGACCAAAATCAATCTCTTGGACAAATCACTAGACATAAAAAGTGAACTGAAATAAAAGTCTACACTAGCCTATCCACTGTACACCACGTACATTACCTAGTAATCTTCTACAGTAGGTATGTCACTATTTCACACACTCTGTGATCTCTAACATTGTGGGGTGGTCAGATGAACTTGTCAAGGGGAAGCCAGATGTCACTAAAAGACCGAATGAATGAGTGGGAATCTTGCAACCTGATCTCAGAGACATGGCCATCAAATGAGGTATTTCATTAGACCATGATTCTGTCTTCACTGATGTATCAATATGCAAAAGGTGGTGGAAAAAAAACTGTAAATTACAACTTGAAAAAAAGAAACACTTGATGACCTCTACAGTTACACCTGACCACCTTATCTTTAATGTCATCCTATTGGTTTCACAGGTCATCATTCCTGTTATTTTTATTGGGGTAACATTTTCCCTCTTAATTAGCATATGAATAGTGTTTCAGTGGTCAAGTTCTTGTTTATTAAAACACTCTGTATTCAAATTATAAGCAGACTTTAAAGTGTTTTCATAAATGTCTTCATTTTATATTATCTCTCATTGATATTCACTGGTTTTCTGAAGGGACAGGACTGGGGAGGTGATCAGAACACTTACTCCATGGCTTGTACCAGGAACTCCAGGACTAATAAAGCTTGAAATCCTAAGTAAAGGGAATCAACAGGTCCAAGCTGAGACATTATTTGTGGCATCGTGAATAAACCAAAATCTTACTGGTGAGTCTAACATTTACGAATTTTTATAACATCAAAACATAACATAAGAAGAAGTTGGGAGCAAGAAAGTTAAGCCCATAGTAGAAGGTACATTAAAGCCCACAAAGCACTTCACTCTTGGTCTGTTTCTTCCTTCATATATTGAGTGAGTTTGACTAGAAGATCTATATTTCTTCATTGATTTTTCAAATTCTAAAATTATGTCTCTAAATTCAAGCTAAAAGTCTCCCTCATGGTTTCCTTTTCTGGAGAGAGGAAACAAGAGCAGCTGTTCATGAACAGAAATAGTCCTGGTAGTCACAGCAAGGTATCGCAGGGTGTGCAGGATACTAACATTAACAAGCACATGTATTTCACAGGGTCTAACTTATAGCTTAGTAGGACTACAGTCCTTAATTTTTAGAAGGGCCAAAGCCCTTAGCACAGGTTGTAGCTTAGTAGGGTGACAGCCCTTCGTTTTAGCAGGGCCAAAGCCCCGTAGTTTAAGTATAGCCCAACTTTTTAGAATTGCACATAGAAATGCTAAGCTTGGGAAAAACAGAAAACTTTCCCAGGACTAAAGTCTCTGTTGTAGGTAAAAAAAATTGTAACACAGCAAAAATGCTTGCTCTAAGGGCAGTCGTCCCTGGTGCAGCTGAACCTAATGATGGGAAAGTATGTGAGCTAAAGGTTGATGGTTGGGGGATGTTCCTCATCTCGTCTTCAGCGGTTTGAGTTTCTTAGGGAACTAAGTTGTTGCTACCATGATTACCTCATTGTTCTTTTTCTTACCACCTGTGTTCCTTTCCTGTAACTTTCTTCCCTGGGCAATAAAAACTGAGAGAAAACCTGATTTGGGGGTTATTCCTAGGAAAGCTTCTCTCTTGAAGGAATTGCTCCTGTGATTAACCCCTTCTGGGCCTCTCACTGCTCTGAAGAAATGGGCTTTGAGTAATCCTTTGCATCTCTGTCACCCTCCGAGAGGTGACAGCAGGGCACCAATGTCACCTGTTACTCTGAGACCATGATGAAGTGAGACAAAATGAAGAGAACTTGTTATGTCTTCTAGGTACAGAGAAAAAACAAAGTCACTCTGCCACCCAAAACATAATGAACAGTCCACTCACTTGGTCAAAATGAGTGATACTTCTTTATCAGTAATGACTTTTTCCTGGCCATAGTCTACCTTCCTATAGATAAGATTTATTGACATACTGAGTCACAGAATTGTCTTTGCTTTCAGACAGCCTCGAATTTAGAATGACACCCCCCCTCACTCCCCCAAATCACCCAAAGCCTAAATTCTGTAATAGGCCTTTTCTAACACTGTCCTATGGAGACACTCCATGGTTCCTCATGGCGTGTGTCCTCTTCTCTCATTGCAGTGAGCAATAAACCCAACTTGTTCTAGGTTCACCTTGTTCACAGGTGTGCTCCTGGTGGTCTTTTGCTACATGTCATGAATACTGGAATGATCTCTTCTTACCCGGTTGACTCTGGTCCTCAGGATGTACACCCATGCTCCAGCTCTTGCCCTAAGCTCTGCCTACTCCAGAAAACCTTCTCTGACTCCCCCAAAGAGCTCAGTCCTATTCTCCAGACTCCTTGCACTTCTTCCATTATGACAGCCACCTGGACATGTTTCTCCCAGCAGGCTGCAGGCTCCCTGTGGGCCCGGGGTGAGGTTTGCCCGACCACATCCCCAGTACTTACTCTAACACCTGTTCAAAAGTATTTCATAAAAACTTAATGAACGGACACAGGAATCAATGCTTTTGAATCTACTTTATGTATAATAAATCACACCACTGTAATGCCATTTTTAAAAGGCCCTTAACTCTTTCAAGTAGTCAATATAATGTTTTCAGAAGAATGTGTAAAAATAAAATAGGACTAAAATTTCAATCTAAATGGTACAAAGAATCTTCCAAATTATTAAATCTAAGTCACATTTTATAGGCCACAGGTGAATATCCTTGTAGCTTTGGAAATTCTTCAATGTAAAACTTAGGTGTTTACCGAATACAATTAAAAAGCAATTTTACTTCAAAATATTCTAGTACAATACAAATTAATTAAAAACAACAAAAAACTATTCTAAAAGAGTTTTTCTTTAAAATAATTTAAATATGCAATTTGTAAGAGCTACATCTAGTGGAAACTTACTGTTCTATAAATAAGGAGCAACTATTCTTTGTTTACTTAAATATGCTGAAAAGTCTGCAGAACCAGTTGCTTGTTAACAATCTATGTAAAATAGAAGGGATAAGTAATTCAGCATGCATTCTTTCCTGTTTAAAAATTATTTTTGAATTACTGAAAATAATTGAAAATGTTTCAAAACTCTTTTTGAAAGACGTGTAAAAGAGAGAGTAGAAAAATATGACTGCATGCTTCCTACCTAGCAATTTTACTCCAGTTACAAGTACACACGTGTAGCTGGCTGGTTAGCAAAGGGTCATGGATTTAGATCCCCATACTGGCCAGTGGCAAAAAAAAAAAAAAAAAAGACAAATACCCACATACACACACATTTGTATATTTCAGTGTGTGTGTGTGTTTGTGTGTATGTATGTTAATGTATTTCGACATCCTTAAATTTGCATTAACTATTTCATTATTTCTTCCCTAGGAAGTACTGCTTCACTATTCTACACAACATGGCCCTTCACAATTAATCCGTAGATGAGAAACCCCGCTATTCTATTTCTCTCCAGTTTCAGCCACTTATGCCTGTCCTTGGGTTTGGGGGATTTCCTAGCTGTTCCCCTCCACTGGCAGCATCTCCAGCTCACTCTGGCCCCCGGGTTCCACCAATAATTCTCCAAAAATTTCATGAGCATGAAGAAAGTTTTCCTCTCAGGAGAACACTTGATGGCTCTGCTACTGATCAACTATGGGTTTATGACGAGTGATCAATCCATGTGATTTGTCTGTAAACCTGAAAGGGCACACTGAATACTTTTTTCCTTTTTCTCAGAATAAGTGAAGGTGCACATTCATCTATCATTGAAAGCAAAAATTCACTAAAAGATACCTATAAATTAATAAGAATTAAGAACTCCTTGCCTAGCCCTAGATCCCAAAGATTTTTTTCCTAGAATTTTCTTTCTAAAAGATTTATAGTACTAAATTTTATATTTAACTTTACGATCCATTCAGTTAAGTAGTGTGTATGGTATGAGATTTATGAAATTCTTAGCCTACAGATGTCCATTTTCTCCAATACCATTTGTTGAAAAGGCTATCCTTCCTCCTTCACTTGTTTTTGTACCTCTGTAAAAAAGGACTTGGATATACTTGCATGGCTCCATTTCTGGGTTCTTTGTTCTGTTCCACTCATCAACTGGTCATATATCCACCAATACTACACTGTTTACATTACTGTAACTATAAACTAAACCTTAGTATCCAATATTCTTCTCCAACAAATGTTGTAGCTACTCCAGGGTCTGTGCCTTTTCATATCGATTTTAGAATAATCTGATCTATGTGCACACACACACACACAAAAAAGCTTGCTGGAGTTTTGATAAGATTTTCATTAACTCTGTAGATCAATTTGGAGACAGTTGACATTTTTGTTGTATTGGGACTTCCACACCATGAACAAAGTATGTTTCTGAATGTATTTAGTTCTTCTTTCATTTCTTTCATCAACCTTTTGTAATGCCCATCACACAGATCTCTGTAAAAGTTTTGTAAGAATTATGCCTAAATATTCCATTTTCTTTGGAGCAATGGTAAAGGTATTATCTTTTTAATGTCTGTTTGCACATATGCGTTGTTAGTACATAGACATGTGATGGGTTTTAGACTGTATATCTTTTATCCTGTGAACTTAATGAAGTAAATTTGACTTCTGCAGACGCCCTGAAATTTTACATGGACAGTTGTGCAATGTGTAAATAGGGACAGTTTTATTTCTTCCTTTCCAATCTGTATACCTTGCTTTTTTTCCTGTCTAATTGTGCTGGCCAGAACATTCAGTGCTGTGTCTAATAGGAGTGGTGAGTGCAGACACCTCTGCCTTGTTTCCAGTCTAAGAGGAAAGCATTGTCTGTCATCATTAAGTATGATTTAGTTGTAGATTTTTGGTAAAAAGCTCTTGATAAAGTTTGGGAAGTCCACTTCTATTTCTAGTTTTCTGAGTTTTTATCATAAAAGGGTGGTATACTTTGTCAAATGATTTTTCTACATCAATTCACACAAATGACTTTTCTTTAGCTTATTGGTATAGTGTACAACATTGATTGAGCTTTCAATGTTGAATCGGCCGTCCATGATACTTGAAACAAATCTCGCTTGGTCATGTGTGTAATTATTTTTATATACTTTGCTGGGTTCAATTTGCTAATATTTTGGTGTAGATTGTATGCCTAAGTTTGCGAGAGATATTGCTCTGTGGTTGTCTATTTTTGTACTATCTTGGTCTGGTTTTGCTATCAGGGCAATAGTGGCTTCATAAAATTATTTAGGAAGTGACCCTCTTCAATTTTTTAGAAAAATTTGTGCAACATTGGTGTTAACTCTTTAAATGTGTGGTAAAATTCTACAGTGAACAATCTAGGCCTAGAGATTTGGGGGAACAGGGGGTTGTTTAATAACAAATTCAATGTCTTTAATAGTTATAGAGCTATACAGGTCATCTATTTTATATTGGCCCCGTTTTAATCATTTGTGGTTTTCAGGAAATTGTTCCATTTCTTATAAGTAGTTGGACTGATGAGCATAACATCGTTAGTAGTATTCACTATCATTTTAACAGCTGCAGCGTCTGCTGTGACATTTGCTGTTTACTTCCATTAGTCCTCTGTAGTTTCAGATGAGAAACTTTCAGATGAGAAACTGTCATTCAAATTTGTATCTCCCTATAAGTCTGCATCAGCTCTCTTGGGTATGCTGTCAAGAATTTCTCCTTGTCTTCAGTTTTCACAAGGTTTCAGATAACACGTCTTGACATAAATTTCTTTGGGTGTATCTGATTTAGGGTTCACTCACCTACTTGCATCTGTAGGTTTGTTTCTGCTAAATTTGGGAAGTTTTCAGATATTACTTTACTTTGAATACCTTTCAAGTCCCACCATTTCTTTCTATTCTCTCACTGGGTCTCTGACGACATGCTGCTAGTTATTTTGATGCAGTTTGACGGGTCCGTGAGACTTTTTTTTAAAAATCTTTTTTTCTCTGTTCAGAATTGGTAAATTCTACTGATCTGCCCTTGAGTTCACTGATTCTATGTTCTGTCTTCTCCCCTTTACTACTGAGCCTATCCAGCAAGTTTTTATTTTAGTTATTGTATTTTTTAATTTTATAATTTCCATTTGGTTCTTTCTTATAACTTCCATTTCTTTGCCTACATTCTCAAGGTTTTCATTTGTTTCAAGAAAATTCCTAATTGCTCATGTGCACCACTTCACGCAGTCTCATTGCAGCTGGGTCAATGTGAAGTCTGTTTTCCACTGGGCCCTGCTGACACCAGGAATGGTGGGAAACCAGAATTCTCACTAGCCCACACTTGTACCACCTTGTCAGCGATTCTGGGTGGCAGTGGAGGCTTAGCCTCCTCCTGAGCTCCCCTGGCAGCAAGGTGGGGAGGCTGACACCAGCCCTGCCACACACTACCTTAGTAAGTCCCGCTGCTTGCCTCCAGACCCCACTGATACTACCAATAGAATTGTCCGCTTTTGCCAGGCAAGAGATGGAAGAACAGTTCCAGAAGGAATATCAGAATGCCAACTGCTTCCTCCAGTGGGAGACAGAAGATCAGCTCCCTGCTTGGACCCACTGGTACCAGCAGGCAAGAGAATCAAAGTGTTGCTTCTTCCTTCCACTTGGTGGGAGTGAAGTGGATAATCAGCTCACCACTTAAACCCCACTGGAACCATGGTGACAGGAGGTCTTTCCATTGATGTTTGGCTGGAGCAGGGTGGGTATTGACAGAAAGGTTTTCTGTTACTTGGCCATTGTTTTTCAGGTCCTTTGGCAGTGGGAGGGGGCTTACATTGGAGGGTTTTGTTTTGTCTGTGCCTGTTGGGGATTCGTGGTTGGAGGCTTCTGTACACTCTTTCCAGGGCACAGGGGACAAAACAGAAAAGCCAGGAAACTCATCACTGGGTCATTCCCCAGGAGTCCACCGTCTTTTTATCTTTCAGGCTTGTTCTATGCTTGTTTGTTGTTTTATATCCACTGATGATTCTGAAAGAGAACCTGATCTCACGTGGCTCCAGTCCACCTGGCTGAGTGCCACCTGATAACCACAAATGAACTAATTCCAAAACTCATCTGGCTCTAGAGCAAAAGAAATACAAAGACCTGTGTGTGCATTTTTTATTGTTGCATAAGAAATTACCACAAATTTAGTGACTTAAGGCAACACCATTTATTAACATGCAGTTTCCCATATGGCTAGATTCTCTGCTCAGGGAAACAACAGGCTGAAATGAAAGTGCTAGGCCGGGTAGATGCCCTGTCTGAAGGCTCTAGGGAGATTTCTTCATCCAAGCTCATTTGGGGTGTTAGAATTTGGTTTCTTATCATTGTAGCGACTCAGGTCAGTGTTTTGTTTCTGGCTGTCATCCAGGGTCCAATCTCAACATTTTAAGGCCACTTACATTTCTCCTCATGTGTCTTCCTCTACCTCCAAGCCAGCAATGGTATGTCAAATCCCCTTCTGCCCCAAATCTCTCTGACCTTCTCTTCTGCTGCCAGCCAGAGCAAGGACCATGTTAAGAATTCTTCCTACCAAAACCTACACCTATCAGTCTGTAAAGAGGAAAGTCCACTTTCAAGAACTTCTGGGAATTCCCAGAGGGGTTTTGCTGGTGAGACATTCTAGTCGGTCACCATGTGGTAGTCACTCATTAAAACTCTTTCCCTTCCTGGGCCCTGCATTGTCCTTGTGCTCTTTCACACTCACAGGTTCTATAAACTTCCTCAAGGCACCACCATTTTCACCTGCTGTGGCTGAAAATGTCACCAGCACCAAAGCAAGTAATTCCGTGAGGAGTCCCGTGATGAGAGGTGGGTGGGGGAGATGGCCCTCTTTCCCTCTTTTGCTCACATGCATTAAAATTAGTGTTAAAATGTGAAAGCTTTCGTGATGCAGTTTGTTGTTTTATTTAGCAGGTTTAGCTCCCTTTGCCACTGGGCAATATCCCTGGAAGAGGCAGTGGTATACTGGGGAAACTCCGACCGATGACATAAGCGAGATCCCCACCGTTAGTGAACACGCTGTGCTTTCTGACAGCCACCTGGGTGGACCAGCTCAGTGTAGCCACTCTTGTGCAGCCACACATTTGTTCTAACTTCAGCATTGCATGGTGTCGTACAGGTCTCTTCCCCAGACAGTACTGGTGAGTCACCTGGTTTGGGGACCTTGGCCAGGCTATCCCATCCTGGCCAAGCAGCTGATAAATGGCTAGACCTGCCTGTGTCTGCTCATCAATCATTGGGCAGCCTGGGCACAGGTCTCACAGGAGGCTCGTGGCAAAGGGGACACTGGGAGAGGGGTGATCTCGAGACACTGCGGCACACTAAAACCTTTCTGCAACCTCCCAAAGTATTTATGTGGAGATTCTGGGCTGTAAACAAAAGAGCTTGGGAAGTCCCCACTTAGGGGCTCCCATGACCTGTCAGGACCCTCACCCTACCCAGACTCTCAAGAGTCCCCACTGCCTTAGCATATCTGCTGTTAGGTACTTAATGAGCCGTTTACTGAATTCTGAGTTCTGATGTCATGGAGAATGCTTTATGTGCAAATCTGCGCTCTTTGAGTTCATTTTAGTCAGATGTATTGTGATTAAGGCTGTACTGCTGATGGTTCACTTCCCACACTCATCTTGGTTCTTTGAAGAGCCGGTTCCCCCTCTCATACCATAATCCTTCCTTTAAAATGTCTCAGTTCATTCCAAAGATCAAGTTTAAGGGAGTTGTACTGAGTGAACTTGTAAACGTGTATGGTGATTTAAAAGATGCTCCCTGGCAACAAACACAAACAACAGAGAAATACCCAAGGTGAATACAGGATCCTGATGTTCCTAAAACACAGAAATAGAGGAATTGGTCATGGTAAATTTCTCCTGCCTCTTGCAATCGGCTCATATAAAACTGTGCAAACACAGATTCTTCTCATTAAATTGCAGAAGGACAGCCTCAGAAATGTCAATGGCACAAGCCAACTTACAACATTGGGACCCTGTGGGAGTCATCAGAACGGGCTGGGTGAGACCAGGACATTCCCTATCCTCCTATCCCTGTGTCCTTCCTGAACACTGATCGTGGCTTTGCTGGATCCCTGTGTGCTGGCCCAGACAGCAGCGTGCAGTGGGACCCACAACTTTCCCCCTGCTCCTGTCTCTGTGAGCTTCTCCTCATAATCATGTCTCCAGCAGCCATAGGGTCATATTTTCAGGACCACCTACTGGTTACTCTACAAGTGCAAAAGATTGAGAACCACAACATAAAATTGGTATCGGAAAAGTTTACTTCAATGATATTTGAAGAACCTATAAAAAGTAACTGAGCAGGAAAAGAAAATTAACCTAGAAAACATAATTGCATTTTACTGCAATGTGTTAATAGCACAAGCTTCAAATTATATAAAAATGAAACTGAGAAAAAGCCTCCAAACACTTGGAAATTAAAATGCACATTTTTGAACGATTCATGATTGAAGAGGAAGTCTCATGGAAAATTTAAAAATACATAAAAGTAAGTGAAAATGAAAACGCAACATGTAAAATATGGTAACATCCAGAGAAAGCATTACTAACATGGAAATAAATGATGCTGAATGCTTATATTTGAAAAAAAGAAAGGTCTGAAATCAATAATCCTTGCTTTCACATAAGGAAACCAAACAAACAAAGAACCCATTCATAATAAAAAATAAAATCAAACCTTTCAGAAGGAAGGAAATAAATAATAATACACTATGACCAAGAGGAATTTATTCAGAAATGGAAGCCTGGTTCAATATTCAAAGCTCATCAATGTAATCTACAACATCAATCAAAACAGGAAAACACAAATGGTCACAATAGTTAATACAGAAAAAGCATCTGATATTTCAACATGCATTTGTGTTAAAAATTCTCAGCAAACTGGAATAGAAAGGCACTACCTCAACCTAATAAACAACATCTACAAAAAATTTTACAGCTAACGCTATACTTAATGGTGGAAGAATGAATGCTTTCCTCCTAAGTTCAAAGCCAAGACCGGAATGTCCTCTCTTGTCACTCCTTCTCAATTTAATACTATTGGTACTATCCAGTGAATCCCCAGGTGATGGCCCCGACAGTAGAAAAGGAAAGAAAGACGTACAGAGCAGAAAAGATGAAATATTACTGTCTGTCTTCACAGGTGACATGATTGTCTACACAGAAAATCCCAAGGACTCTAAAAAAAAATTCCTGCTAAATGACAATATGTTGCTCTATCAAAGTCTAATGATACAAGATCAACACACACACATTAATTATGTTAGCAAGGAAGGGCTCACTGCCCAGTGGGCACAGAAGCCAGTACGACAGCACCGGTTTTTGGAGAAAAGAAGGCTTTATTTCGTGAGTTTGACGGGTATGGAGATGGGGCAGGGGGGCAAGACACTTCCAATCTTCCTCCACCATCCAGGATCCAAGGGAGATGAACTGATTAGCTGGCCCTGAATCAGGCCAAAGGATGGGGTGTAAGTGGCTTGGCTGAGTCAGGCCATCTATGATGATGAAACTTCTGGATGCTGGACCTTCCTTGCTGAATGACCTCTCACTTCAAAAGGGCTCTGGTGTTTCAACCTCCAACATTCCAGTTTGACAGAGGGAAGATTTTTGGCTTCTATGGTGCTCAAGGTTATCTAGAGAGCAAGGTCCTCCTCTGTGTCTATACTTGGCTTACAACCGGCATGACAACACATAAAACAACTTGACATAGGGAAAATAATCCAGTTTCAACTAATATTAGGCATTTTCAATTATATTTTCAAACACCCTGTTCAAAGAATAAAAAGAACCTATGGGCTTAGAGAAACCATTTGCAAGACACCTACTGACAAAGTCTTGTATCTAGAATATATAAAGAACTCTTTCTTCTATCCAGAATATATAAAGAACTTGCAAAACTCAACAGCCAAGATAGCAACAATTGGAACTGGCTGGTTAGTTCAGTCTGTTAGAGTGTGGTGCTGGAAAGAACAAGGTCCGGGTTTCTATCCCTGTGCCAGCCAGCAAATACACAGATGTACACGCACACACACATAGATAGATAGATAAAGACAGATAAATAGGTAGATTTATGTATATATATAGATAATTGGAGTGTCATATATATATATGGATATATATACATATACATGTAAAAAAATCCAATGAGAAAAGGGCCAAAAGCCATTAAGAGATATTCTACCAAACAGAACATGTCTGGCAAATAAGCCATGAATAGATGTTCAACATCACTAACGAAGTACACATTAAGAACACTATGACAATTACCACATGCCACATACAGCAGTTAAAACAAGAATTAGTGACACTACCAAATGCCGGTGAGGATGCCAAGACACTAGATTTCTTATATATGGCACGTGGGATTGTAAAATGATACACCACTCTGAAGAACAGTTTGGCTGTTTTATTTAAATAAACTAAATACACTTCCCATATGACCCCAGAATTGCATTCCTGACAGAAAGGCCACCTTGCAGTTCTCTCTCAAGTGGAGTCCTCCACATCATAAGATCTTGAATATGACACCTCCCTGCTATGGAAATGGCCCCAAGAGAACCAAAGGAAGGGGTAATTTATCAAAGCCTATGTCTCTCTCTGTTGAAGCATTTACTCAAAGATAAACACAAGTTGAAAGCACCTCATGTTTTTCCAGTGGACACTAGTATAGCCCTGTTGAATTAACTTCAACCAAGACTATGGAGCCATAGAAAAAAGAAAGAAAATAAAAATCTGCTTCAGAAATAATAAAGTGTGAACCTTCTGCTTCAGATAAGATACTCATATGGTGTCTTCAAGCCGGCCAACATTCAAGCTGTGACAACTTGAAAAAGATGAGTGGGTTCAGAGTCCCATTTTTTCAGCTGGCCACAGAGAAAAAAAAAAATAAAGATATGCATATAACAAAGATCATGTTCTTAATGAGATCAGAGAGCTTTATGAAAGCAATGAGGACTCGGTAAACTAAATTTCCAGGGAGGCTAAAGAATTTTGAGGTGGACTGTCCATCACCTGCCATTTTAACTTCCTGGAGCATTTGCCAAATCTGCACATCAGCTAAAGACCATCAAAAACCCACTTCCAGTAAAGCCAGTAAAACACTTAGTGGTCAGATGAGCCTTGATAACAAACTGGTAATTTGTTATCCAAATAACATGCTTGGCTTGGGTATAAGTCAGCTCAGGCTACCGTAACAAAATGCCACACACTGGGTTACTCAAACTATAGAAATTTATTTTCTCACAGCTCTGGAGGCTACATGTCCCAGATGAGGATGACAACAGGTTTGCTTTCTTCTAAGGCCTATCTCTTTTGCTTATAGATGGCCATCTTCTCCCTGTGTCCTCACATGGCCTCTCCTCTGTGTGTGCATATCCCTAGAGTCTCTTTCTCCGCCTGTCTAAATTTCGTCTTCTTATAAGGACACCAGTCAGACTGGATCAGGGCCCACCCTAAGAGCTTCATTTTAACTTAAGCACCCCTTTAAAGACCCTGTCTCAAAATACATCACGTTCTAAAGTACTAGAGTAAGGGCTTCAACATATGAATTTTGGGAGAGACACAATTCATTGCATAACAGCTGGATATCTCACGTGACAGCTGATGCATTCCAGTACCACATCCTAGTTCTGGGCTGGACAGTTAGGCTGAAAGCTTGTAAAAAGCAGAGTGAACTCTCTAGTCTCTTAGTTCTTTGGAAATAAAGACTCAACGGTAAAAGGGACCTACTTCAAACACAGTGTTGAGTCTCTCCCATGTGACATTTTTAACTATGTGGGGCAAGAAACTAAAAAGCAACCTTCACTCTCAGAAGGGCTAGATCTCCCAGTCTTTAAAGCTGATTGGACGGGAAAGAAGGCCATGCTCTCAACCAAAAGCTTAACAGAATAATCCTCAAGAAAAGGGGATCAACTAAAGAAGGATTAGGTCTTATTTACTGCAATCCAGTTCCACTCAAAAATATATAGCAAATGAAATGAGATATCTCCCATGATAGAAGATATCATGATGGAAAGTATCATGAAGAATATCTACCTGTCCCTATATCTATCTAGACATGTCTTTGATACATGCCATCCAACATAAAAGAAAACATTACCAGGGATAAGATAAGGCAAGACAATATTCCTGATGACATACAGAAAAACAGGTAATACAAGCAGACACGCAAGAAACCAATACACTGGAGCTACGATTTAAGTACTTTATCTATGATCTATATGTTAAATAAAATAGACAAAAAGGTGGACAAAATATTTGAAAGGGCAGAGAATTTCAACAGTGAATTGAACTGTACTGAAATAACGAAATGGATATTCTAGTTATAAAACTAATTATAAAAATATTCAAGTTAAGAAATCAAAGCGTTAGTGTAACTGCAGTTTGGAGACAGGTTCCAGGATTAATAAACTGCAAAATATGACAAGACAAAGTACCCATACTGAAATATAGAGTGAGAACACTGGAGGAAGAACAGAACAGACCTTCAGCGGCATGTGGAAGAGTCACAGATGACATTCAGAAGGAAAGCAGACAAAAAAATGGGGAAGAGACAACATTCAAAAAAATAATGGATAATTGGTTTTCAAGACTGATGAATGGCTTCAACTTAAATAATCAATAAGCATAATGAGTAACACAAAAGGTTAATATGCAGGTATTTACAGAACCATTAAAACTGAAATATTTAAAAACTGTCCTTCATTTGCAGGCTGCAAAAGCAAAGTAAAAACAGGTAGCTAGATAGATTTGGCACAGAGGCTATAGTTTGCCAACACTTAGGCTACATTAGAGTTTGCTCTAGTTAAAACCAAGCCTCAAAAGGATCAAATTGTTTATAAGTAACTAAATCACATTCCAGAAAAAAAAAAAAAAAAAAAAAGAGCAAGGTCTCCAGTACAATAATTCTCAACCTTAGGAAGAGCATTAAATTCACTTGGGGAAAAACTGCACAATTCCCTGTCCTTCTGGCCCTTACCTGCTGGGATGCCTCGCTCAGACTCCCAGTGACTCTCAGGAATGGGAGAGCCTCCCTCCTGGTGGCCATGTCTCTTGCTCATTCGGCCCTCTCTGTCTCCACAGCATCTGCAGAGCTGGGGCCCAACGTGACCCTGAACCCTCTGTTTACTGCTCTGCTGTTTCTCCCACCTGCTTCTGACCCAGCACCCAGGCCACCCTGGAGGCAGCTCCCACACCCCCTCATGTTGGAATTCCCAATTCCTTTTAAAACTGAAAAAGGAATATAGAGACAGATCAAAAAGAAAACACTAAAGAGTGATAACTAATCAAACCCTGCTTTTGTTTCAATGGTTGCCATATAACGCTTTGAAAATTCAGGGGAATTAGAACTTTTCCTAAAAGAAATCTTGCTCTCTTTCCAAAAAAGCTGTACTTAATTTGTTTGAGTTTTTGAAAAACACACCATCTTTACCTTAATCTCATTTCTAGGATAGCAGAAGTTATAAAGGTTTCTTTCAAAGATTATCGAAAATATCAAAGGAGCTTAACTACAAGCCCCCCAAAAGACAGTTCTGTACTCACAGAGACCCATCAACAGATGCTAAAACCATCAGGTGAAAGGTAGTTGGAGAACAAAATGTGAATGGTACCACAGACACCTGCTAACTACAAAGGGAGAAATTCTGCTTTACAAGGCGAGATCTGGCCCTTCAGTACCACCTTAGCAGATCAAACAACTTAACACCACTGAGTGAGTCAACCCCACTTTCTCCATTTCTGGATGTGATATGATACAAATTACACCACATCACTTACAAAGTGTTCCTGTGAAAAAATGTTTTACCTCCTGTTGCTTTGTGTTGCTTCGCCCCCCCATGGATTTGTCACCCCACTTCCACTGGGTGACAGAGATGCAAAGGATTACTCAAAGCCCATCTCTTCTGAGCAATGAGAAGCCCCAAAGTGGTCAACTTCCCTGGGACCCTCCAGCGAGAGGCAACCCATCCTTGGGAAATAAGAACCCTGAATTGGGGTTCTCCTTCCTGCATTTATTTTCCAGACCAGGAAGTTACAGGAAGAGAACATAGATGGGATTATAGTTTAACAATATAGACTGGTAACTTTCAGTGAAACAAGCCAGATGACATTCCAGTAAAGCTATCAACAAAAGCTTTATCTTAGGAAACATTCCTTCTTACAACAGTTTCTCGGTATCTTTACATAGCAATCAGTAACTAGTCTGACCTTTAGCCAGCAACCTTGCTGTGCCACAAATCTTTATCTTACACCAGAGACTTATAGCCTGAGGAAAGTTTCCAGTCCTCTGCAAGGTCAATATTTGAAACTGCAAGACTTTGGAAAACCACGCCCTGTGCAGTACATATGCTTTGTAGTTTATTCCACAACCTGCATCCACTCAAGCTTTTACACCTAATTCCCAGTTTATAGGAAATACAGGTAATGTAGAAGCAAGTCAGAGGACACCACGAGAAAGCAAATTCAGAAAGGTGAAGCTTGTAACATGATAGATGGGCCACACTCTTCAAAGAGTCAATGTCATGGGGGGAAAAATGAGACATATTGCTCTAGATTAAAAGAAATTAAAGGGACCCAACAATTAAACACAATGAGTAAACCCTAAACAGATGGTTTGGCGGGTAAAAAAGCTACAGAAGACATTGAAGACAATTGAGAAAACCTAAGTAGGAACTGAATATTACATCTAATCTCAATTTCCGGTCTCCTTGTCCTTAAAGGACTTGAACTAACACAGTCTCAATCTGGGAACAACTCAGTATTGATCAGTGGGAGAATGAACAGCATTTCATAATAAATGAGTAACAAACTAGAACTACACATAACCCCATGAATAAAATTCATGATGAAATGAGTGGTAGTTACACAGATAGGGTCTGGAAAAACCACAAATCTGTAACTACTTTGTATTTACAGTATATTTCAAAATAAGAAAAATATTTTTAAGGAAAGGCAAAACTGAGAAGTCAACAGTGCTCAAACCAAAGGGGAATTTGCAACTATTCATTCAAAGTTTAAGTTATTTGGAGCAAAGCAAACAACACATTGTTACCATTTTCCGCAATGCCCTCATCCCCACGTGCTCCATCAGTCCCATTCCCAAGAGTTCATCAAGGTTAAAAGATTGCTATGAATCTAGCAACATATTTTTATGCAAACAATTAAAGCGTAATACAGTTATACAAACACCTTAACACACACTAAGAACACACAGTTCTACAACTTGTTTCTCTTAGTAAATGTTACGCACTCCATGCAAAATAGTAAAATTATCCCTGTCAACCACTTATTTTTAATACTGGCAGAACATTCCAGCCCATGCATATGACAGTCATTTATTTTACCTTAACCCGTTACTGGACAATTGTTTCTACTTTTCACTAGCACAAACACTGCCATAATAGAAAACCTTACACATGCACACCTGTGCAATTCACTGATACAATAAATTCCTACCAGTGGAATTGCTGAGTAAGCAAAGTATGTACATTTTAAATTCTGTTTAAATAGAGTGAAGCCATCCTCCAAAAAGATTCTATCAAATTATCATCCCATCAGCAATATAAGTTACTTCTTTAAAGGCTATATGTATTTTTAGGTGAACCTTACTTTGTGGACTGTTATTTTAAAGGTTCTGAAGAGTAATAATGAATGAAAAGTACATAGGATTACTTTCATCTTTTGCCTAATCAATTTAAATGAAAAATCTTACAGAGTTAAACAGTACAAAAGTAAACCAAAAACTCACCAAGAATTTTATGCCACAGATTAATTCTAACTGAAAAAGATCATTCAACAGACTTTTATACTTATTTAACAAAGACAGTCTTTTAATAGTGCATTCAGGAGCTTAAACTTTTTTTTTTTTTTTTTCTCGTTTTTTCGTGACCGGCACTCAGCCAGTGAGTGCACTGGTCAGTCCTATATAGGATCCGAACCCGCGGCGGGAGCGTCGCTGCGCTCCCAGCGCAGCACTCTACCAAGTGCGCCACGGGCTCGGCCCAGGAGCTTAAACTTTAATTTTTCTTGTAAAATTCACAATGTTCAGGACAGGGAATCAGTCATGATGCAAAAAGTGAATTAGACTTCTGCACAGAATTCTTCCAATTAAACATCAGCTGCACTCATTTATGGATCACATTTACAACCCAAACCATCTTCTAATAATTAACCTTAAAAATATTAATTTATCAAAATGGAATAAACTTAAAACCTCAGCGTAAGAATGAGTATAAGAAATTGGTGAATGCATTCAAGCTTACAACAGAAAACTCAAAACTGGGTAATTTATAAAGAAACAAAATTCATCTCTTACCGTTTTGGAGGCTGGGAACTCTCTACAGGGTCCTACGGCAAAGCAGGCATTCACATGGTAAGGACAGCATGAGCTCTTTCATGAGCTCTCAACCAGTACACACCCACGACAATCCATTATCCACCTATCACTCCACGAATAGATTAATCCATTCATGTGGAAATGGTCCTCACATTCCATTCACCTCTCAAAGAACCCATCTTTTAAATATTGTAACTGGACTTCCCACCTTCTTAACATTGTTACACTAGGGATCAAGTCTCCAACACATGAACTTTTGGGAGACACATTTGGCACACAGCACTCACCAATAAAGAAATGATGCCACTAGCTTAAGTACCCAGCTATCCAAGTTGGGAGGTGGGGGAAATCTGGAAATGTTGTGCATCAAAGCCATCAGAGTCTGATGATTTTTGTCAATCTGGGGTTTGTATTTTCCAGGATTTTTGCAATCAGTTCATCAAAATATCTTGAATACTAATTAACTTCACCCACAGATATACTTTTAAAAAAAACGTATTTTTACAAACAGTTTTCAATGGAAAAACCAGGCAGGTCCAAAATGCAAAAGCATTTGGGTCAACAAACATTTACTGAAGATGAGAAAACGAGGAGGTCAGAACACTCCAGCACCGGGAGACAAGGAACCTTTCAAGGAAGAGCCAGCATTGGCACAAGGGTGAATGGTACTCTCAGCTTCCTGCCTACTTTCTCTGCCTGTCCACCTACGTTACTTTCTCGCTACCCACAAAGAACATCCATCTTGCCCAGTTAAGCTTCTCAACCAGCATTTTGCAGAGCAAGGTCATTTCTTCCATAAACAACAATAACACGGGGAGTTCAGAGACAGCACCTAAGTCATCTGTTTTAAGCATTGAAGAGTGTTTTATTTAGTTCCTCTTTTCCACTCTTTCTCTTAACCTAAAACCGTGGTAAAATTTCCATTACCCTTAAATGCAAACCATCCTTCACTTGTGATACTCCACTGAAATCTGACCTATGATGTCATTATACAATGACTTTCATGTTATTAAATCATATAACCTCATCCAGCATCAATGAGTTTTACTCTTGCACCACCTGTTGTACTTTCTTTGTGCTTGTGACCACATTTCTTAGCTTTCCTAGCCTTTCCTCCCCTTGCCCTAACTCTCAAAGCCCCACCTCCAAGCTTTTCTGATTCAGCCTTAGGATTACTTAAAACCACAGACTACTGAGGTGACAGCATGTAGAACCGACAATGCCAAAGCTAAAATCCATCATCAATGTACGGTAGTCCCCCCCTTATCTGCACTTTTGTCTTCCGCAGTTTCAGTTACTCAAGGTCTACCACAGTCCTAAAATGGGTGAGTACAGTACGAGATATTCTGAGAGAGGGAGAAGGGGATAAAGGGGAGAGAGACCACATTCTCACAACTTTTATTAAAGTATATTATTATAACTGTTCTACTTTATTACTAGTTATTGTTGTTAATCTCTTACTGTAACGACGTTACTAAACTTTATCATAGGTGTTGTATGTATAGGAGAAAACACAGCATCTACAGGACAGGGTTCAGTACTATCCACGGTTTCAAGCATCCACTGGGGATCTTCGAATGTATCCCCCACAGATAAGGGGGGACTAATGTATTATTACTGCCATCTGAGAGACGCAAAACTTGTTTAAGGCAGGTTGTTCCTAAAGATGGCCTAGAGGGGCTCTGTGAATCACCTGATATATGCAAAACTGTACGCATCTTTCTCTGGCTTCCTCAAAGAAATACGGTCAAAAAGAAGCTAGGAACTATTATTGGGAGCAGTATTATAAAATCAACTAGCAACGTCATCTTGAACCATCAGATACAATTCTGATACATTTATACCGTGTTGTTATCAATAACAATATTACTGAAAAAAATTTGACCCCTAAAGATAAATGAACAAAGATGAAAGTGTACAGTACCCCAATGATGAGATACCGAGTAAACAACAGGTTGGTATTTCCCCCACCCCACCCCCAAACACACTCTAGTACACAAAAAAAGGTCCTTCTCTGAAGGGATCTGGCCTTCCCCCTTCATTCAAAAGACAACAGGTCTGTGAACTGACACAAGTCTGAGAATCGAGGGGCCAGAAATTCTCTGTTCTGACAATTCAAGTCTGTCCTCTGGACTTCAAATTGCAGCACCAGGCACGAAGACACAGCTCCACAGAGACTGCTGAGCCAGCTCCCACACTGCGTGAACGCAAATGCCTGTAACAAATCCCCTCAAAAAGTAATACACATATTCATATCACTTTTTCTTTGCCCACCTTAGTGGTTCTATGTCTCTGACTGAACCCTGTGTGATCCTGAAAATAAATTACAATTAAAATTCTACAAATGTTTATGTAATTACCTCTCAATAAAAAACACCTGTGCAGCAGACCAGACATTTAACTGCACAGCCTCAACTTCCCCATTATTTAATTCTAGCTACTGCACAGGGGAGTTGGAGCACTCACAGTACAGACACTGAGCTAAACACTAGAAAAGCAATTATGGGCAAAAACAGGAACAGTCCCTACTTTCATGAAGCTCAGCCTTTTTGGGAAAACTGAAATTAACTAAATACATAAACTAACCTAACACTTTAATTTTGAAAAGCACCACGAGGACCTCACTTCAGGGAGGTCAAGAAAAAAATTCAAAGACATCAAGAAAAAAACTCAAGAACTTCAGAAAACTGATCGTTTTAGTGGCTGATAGACATCAATGGAGACTAATGTTTTAAACTCGCAAATTCACACAAAAAATTTCATGAAAAAGTGAGGCTTGAGCCAAACTCTAAAGGAAGACAAGGAATAACTGAAAAAATGTAAGAAAAGCTTTCCAGGCAGAGGAAAAGAACAAGTGCCAAGATCCCTGGTGGAAGAGAAGACGGTGAACACAGCAGACAGAGGAAGGCCCAGTACAGCTAAAGCAAAGAAAGTAAGGGGAATGCAGTTCACATGAGGCTGAGGCCCAAAGCAATTTCGCATAGCCTTGAGGCCACGTTCTGAAGTTCTGTCCTTAAAGCAATGGGAAGCCACTGACAGTTTCAGGAAAACTGGTAACTCCATCAGACCTGCCCTTTTTAAATGTAATGTTTTGATACTAAATTACAAATGTGTTTGCCTTTTACCCAATAATCTATCTTAATGCTACGCCTGCAAAAATACAAACCAATATATGCACAAGGCTATTCACTGCAGTGATATTTATAACAGCAACAGAACATAAACAACCCACATATTCATCTTCAGGAGAAAAGTGGAAAGCACAAATGAAGGTTGCAGAGCTTATATGAAGTGATCTCCAGAACACATTAAAAACAAGGACAGTGTGCATAGAATACTATCTTTGTGTAACAAAGGAAAATAAAAGTCCATGTATGTGCTTATATTTCCAAACATGAAACACCAGAAGAATAAATCAGGTATTAATATAGCTGGGGCAGAAAAGGAACTAGTGGAGGGATTCAATGAAGTGACACTGGAACACAACTTTTTACACAGTTCTGATACGTGAAGTACATAAATGTTCACATAAATATTTTATGTGTTGAAACACACATTAAAAATCCCTGAAAGGATAGTGGTGAGAGAAAAACATACATTAAATAAAACATTAAAGCAATCTTTAAAAGTTAAGGATTTCATGCAAACAAACCAACTATCAAACTGGCAACATAATCAGAGAGAAAATATTTCCAAATGGCTTTATAATTCAAATGTCAACTGTACATACTTATGTCGATTTTTTTTTTTTTTAAGATGACCGGTAAGGGGATCTTAACCCTAAACTTGGTGTTGTCAGCACCACGCTCTCCCAAGTGAGCTAACTGCCCATCCCTATATAAGGATCCGAACCCATGGCCTTGGTGTTATCAGCACCACACTGCCATGGGCCAGCCCCTTATGTGGATATTTTAAGTATAAAAGAAACTGTAACCACATATAAGCCTCCAGTGGCTGTATAAGTAGTATTTTCAAACTACTACATTTAGATTGTAGGATAAAGAGATTATATTAATGTTGCTAAGAATGCACATTTTCAATACTAGAGGGGAAAAATGCATAAACTCAAAGTAGAAAATCTATGATGTGAAATTTGAGTTGGAAACCAACAGAAAATCAAAATTTATATACTTCCCAAGTCTGTCCAATGAAAGGAGGGGCACGCGAGAAGCAAAAACAACATACAGCAACCAGATTTTGGTATCTGAATTCCACTCCCCAATAAAAAGGATCTGAAAGAAATGGCCCATAGGTATTTGGCAAAAAACACACAAAGTGAAAAACTCAGACACCTTGTGTCACAAAGCAAGAAACTCTTCAAAGATTAATACGTCACGTCAAAGGAAAGAAAACTGGCTTGAAAGGACCTCCACATACCCAGGTTGGGACAAGCTGAGGAAACAGAATGGCTATTTGATTAAAACATACTGGATACATAAAAATGGACGGGTCTACAATGATCCTCAAAAGAGAGAAAGCAAAAAGAGGCAACTCAATTCCCACCTCAGCTCCCAAAAAAACCCCTGTAAACAGAAAAAGGGATGTTCTTTCCTCTCCTTATCACCTGTATTAGGATCCAACTCAGACTAATAACAGCAATTCAGATATGCTATATATTGGGTCTCGTGACTGGCTTAGCTTCAATGCAGCCATGCTGAGCATTCTGCCCCAACATTTTCCTTTCTTTTCTGGGAACTGAGATTCCTCTCCTGGGAAGGGGTAAACATTACTGTTATCATTAAGGGAACGTCCTGCGGGCTGTGTCTAGGTGACTTTGAGCTGGAACGTTTTGTACAGAGATAGTGGCTAATCAGGAGCCTATGACTTAACCTACCAGATGTTATCGAACCACAAGGTCTATGTCACCTTGCAAACAAATGATTTCAAAATTGCCCATTACTCCGAACCCTCCCTAAAAGTCTTATAAAACCCCTTCTTTCCTTAGTTCAGGGGAACTGATCTGGCTCAGTCTCTCCTGACGCACCTGGCTCAGGTCTCTCTCTGTCTCTCTTTCTCTCTGTCTCTCTCTTTTCTCCATCTCACTGAACCTAACACTATAGGACACAATTAGTTACGTCATTTCCAAATAGGTCCAACATTAAACCTACTTAAACTACAACCTAAAAACATCTCAAGTGGTATCAAACATACCTTACTAGTCTCTTCGTTTACTCTCTCAAAATTTGTATAACATCCATGTTTAATGGATCCCTCCTCCACAAGAAAAGCACATAAATATTTAATATAATATTTAACATTTTCAGTCCAGACCAATTCTCCCTGCCTCAAATGACTGTCCACTTCACTACTTGGCCAGACTCTGAAGACTAGGATCCTAAACTGGAAGATTCCTCTAACTCACCCCTCATACTGTTTTAAAACATGGGTCTAATCCTGTCCCTGACTTTCAATGCCTTCTCTCTACCTATAGAATAAACATCAACCACCTTAATGTGACATGTAGAATTTAAAACCTGGCCCCAAATTCATCCCTAGACAGACCAGCCATATGAAAGTGCAGGTGGTGTTAGCAGTGGGAACATCACCATCAATATCAACTGGCCACTTACTATATGCCAGGAGCCCTATTAATCACTTTATCTCATTGAAGCTTACGCCTGAGGAGGCAGGTGTTCTCACCCCGTATCACAGAGGAACACACTCACACTGGAAGAGTAAAAGATGACAGCAGTTCTCTTTTGGCTGGGATTCAAATCTCAGTATGCCTCTTCAGCTCTCTTTTCACACTTCCATTCCTGCTGTCCTCTCCACCTGGACTTCTTTCCTACTCTAAAATTCTGGACCCTAAAATAT